>NC_140780.1:56812714-66812714 GCF_044657685.1 Stegodyphus dumicola
ATGTACAAGAAATTATCCTGTAATATTACCACGTCACTTTAATGAAATTATAGCAATATTTCGCTCAGTTAAAGAACATATTGTCCAGCTGCCCGGGTTCGAGCCCAGCTTTAATACAGCAAGCCAAAACACATCAAATGCCATTGAATTATATACCATTTTTAAATGTTGCAAAAAATTTAAATAAAATTTCGTGAATGAGCTATTGCAATTACCTATATACTAAAATTTTGACCAAAAATTCAACAAAACTAAGATACTCTTTTTTTCTTTCGAAGGAATCAAAGTCATATACTAATGGAGGGATGCTCAACTTATTGTACTATAAAACCTAAACATAGGAATGAAATTTTGTCAGCTATGTGAGATGTCCAATATCGAGAAATTCCATAAATTGTAGATTAGAACATACCTCTCAAAACACACGAAAGGTAAAACACAATTCAAATACTTTACTTTTAGTCTTGAAGCAGATGTTCTATATTAAACTGTCTTAGCTCACATACAGAATTAGTAATATAATAGCTCAAAATGTTGTAAGAACCAAACACGCATTATATAAACATTAAAAAAAAAAATCTACATACATTTATTAGTGTTACGAGGGTTTATTCTGAAATATTATAATGTCACTTTCAGTGAAATGATAGAAATTTTCACTCAGGGAAGGGACATTCTGTCTGGCTGCCTGGGTTCCATCCCAGCTTCTGTTACAAAAGTTTCATAGAAGAATTTTAAAAATCTAGAAACGAAACTTATGAAGAAATTATTGTCCATTATTGGTTCTATGATTTATTCATTCTTACAGACATAATTACTAAAATCTTAAACTTGGGGGGGGGGAACAACTAAACTAAAGTTTTTGAATTTAAGGGTATTTTAAATTAATTTTAAATCAGAATTAATTTTGTAAAAATATTACACAAATATAAAGAATATACATTTTTACCATAATGCAATATACATTTGGCCACTTTGAAAATCTGGAGAACTAAAGCGTGAAATATAAGAAAACTGAAACAAACATTTGGAAAATCTCATCGAGCTTAAATTAGTTTCTAAATTAGGTGTTTTGAGTGTATTTAAAATTAGGCCAACTACTACTTTCACTTCAAACCCATTACATAAAACTAGTATTTACGAAAAATGGTAAAAGATTGCAAATATGTTAACAATTCTACTGATCTAGAAATAGAAATAACTGGTTTTCATCCTAATTAAGATGAAGAATATCACAAAAAGCCATTTGAATAGTCCTAGATCAGAAAAATCATGAACTGTTAAACTTTTAAAAAGATAAATTCCTGCTTTCGATCTACCTAAAAATGTGAAAGAGGATTTTCAACAACAATCTTGTTAAAATCAATGTTCAGATACAGAATAACAAACAAACTTCTGGACGACTGCATGGATTTAGCAATAACATCGCATGTACCAGAGGGAGAAAAAAAAAAAAAAACTCTCAGAAGAAATGCAATGTTAAATTTCACATTAAAATATGATTTCCCTGTATTTAATTTTCATCTTGCTGAATTTTTTTTGTAAATAATACAAAGAGTATACTTTTTCTTTAAGATATTATACCACACATTTTTATACTTTGTGTAATGCACTTATAACTGAAATATTAAAAGTGCAATATATAATTGCAGCTAGCCAAAATTTTATAAACTTAAAATTGGCTCCCATTCAGTTAAAGTTGTTAATAACTGCACCAAGGGAAGGAATGCAATTTTATTTCTTTGTCTGTATTTGGTTTCATTTTCATATAGAAAGAGTTAAAAATAGGTTACCTAGGTAACAAAATTTAAACACACATTTTCAGGAAAAATTACAGAATAACAGATTTTGTTTCCCTGAAGACACAACATCTCGCTATTCCAGCTATGATACAGACTGCATACTGTCATAGAGAAATTCCTTTCTTAAACAGGGAATTCATATACTTTAATCGGTTTTTACACAAGTACTGTTTATGACTAATCCATGGTCCAGGAGTAAAATGCTACACCCATCTAAATTTTTATTATTTCCGGTCATCTGTATACACTGTTTACCTATCACGACTAAACTCCCAATCTGCATTCCAAATAACTCATACCGTTCTTCAAGTCATATTTCGTAGTCTATCATTTTTAATACGGAAGGTACTTGCTGAGCGCAGACTTGTAAAGCATGATTTTGCGTATAGCAGTACCTTAAAGGATCCCATTTTATTTGTCCACTGCTAGAATTTCATTCATACGTGGTGCAACATTCATCCATCAACACCGGAAAGAATTTTCTGCTACTTTAAACAATTTCCATCGACTGAAAATGAAGTCCGAAAAATCTTACAAATTTCAAAAGCAATCGATGCCGAAGAATTTTCACATATGGAAGACAGAGAAGTCAAACAATGAATCAGAAAATTACAAAAGAAGAATTGGGGTCTTATAAAACCCCTTGATAATAAAAGCGCTCATTATGAAGAAGAGCTTTTAAATGAAGATAAGATGAAGAAATTGTTAAATAACACAAAAAGCAATGTCTGATCTTCTAGCGAAGAATTACCCAATTAAAGAAAAAACATGTGCTCTTTACAGCGGCACGCATACAGTTGCATCAATCATTCTTATAAGCAAAAGACATCAGCTTTCTCAAAAAATATTTCTCTCATGCATTTGCCAAGAGAACGGAAAGGAGTCCAAAAGAAACTTTCAGAGTGCTTTGCAAAACAAAGTGGAAAGTTATTCTGCAGAATTTTACTTCGATAATAATAAAACATCTCTGATTTGATTTCAAAACGAATTTTTATTTGTGAAATCAATTTTAAATAGATCTTCGCAAATAGGTTCATAAAACTTCCCAATATGCCAAAATAGTTCAGATTAAGGGAAAAATTTAATAAAGTATGCTTAAAACAACTAATAAAAAGCACATTTTGAGCAGCCTTAACAGAAGACAATTTGGCCCCACTAACTTTCATTACGAGTACTCATTAAATTTTTATTTACATTTCTTTTTTGTTCAACATTTAACTTTCAATGGTTTTAAGAGAAACAGCACTTGATAGACAGACTCTAAATTCGGTAAAAACTGAAACAAAATTGGTTTATACACAGGCAGAGTAATTACACTGACCTGTTGGGAAGAGAAGACCCCGTTAGACAAGGAAAATATTAGGCCAGACAGAGAGGAAAATGCTTAGCCTCCTCCTCGTAATGCGAAAGGAGGCCACTTGGGAAAAAATTACACTACAGCAGTAATTTTGAAACCACTAAGAAGCAACAGAACTCTAACAAATCTCAGACTTCTGATAATTATAGTGTGATGAACAGTTCAACCTCACTTCGAATATTACAATACAATATAAAGAAAGAACCAATTCAGACACTTCAATATGGAATTCAAAACCTAAGAAATTAATGCATAGACGCTACCCTAAACATTAAAACATAATGTGAAGCGTTCACGTAAAATAAATAAGAAGTAAAACTCCAATATAAAGCAACATGTGAAAAGGGACCTACAAATTATAACATTCAAGCATTTCTAGTGAAAATAAAGTTAATATAAAACAAGAATTACCAGCCACAGATGTCTTTTTGCTCTGCACTATTTCTCCATTCTTTTTCTTTCATGATATGTTCTGCAATCCAAGAGCGCACAAAAATGATGACAAATTACACTAGAAGAGGCCAAGGATGGGGGAAGGAATCATTAGATTTTAACTACTTTGAAATTAAAGAATATCTATACACAAAGAGAAATATCTAATATTGTTTCTTAATATATAAAATTTCGAAAGTAGCCTTCTTTGTTTTAAATTCCAGCAATGAGCTACATTGTTACTAAAATCATGATTGCAGTCGATAGAAAACCAAATGATTTTCCTTATACGACAGAAGTACAGTAAGTGAAAGAGGTTTTTAATGTATGGGTACAACATGAACAATGAAAGAAAAAAAAATTATACAGTTATTACAGATACACAGAATAAAAGGGAAAATGATCTTCGAGAAAAGTAAATAATTTTAGCGCAGGTACAAAAATGGCACCGAATAAACTTTACTGTCAGCTTTGAAGCAGGTGTTATATATAAAACTATCTTAATTCACACACAGAATTAGTGACATAACAGATCAAAAAAGAGTAAGAATCAAACTCGCAATATATTGACATTAAAAGAGCTATACATATATACTTTTATAGCTTTTTTTTTTTTTTTGTTTTTGTTTTAAACACCATTCTAAAAACAGATTTCGAAAAACATCTAGGAAACAAAAGTCATAAACCATAAAATAAATATTTCATTCAGAATTTTAACGCAAGAACCCTTTCTAATTTTAAGTTCTTTACTTAGGTACACTCATCCATGAGAGAGGACAGCTTAGTCCAATGTACAAGAAATTATCCTGTAATATTACCACGTCACTTTAATGAAATTATAGCAATATTTCACTCAGGGAAAGAACATATTGTCTAGCTGCCCGGGTTCGAGCCCATCTTTAATACAGCAAGCCAAAACACATCAAATGCCATTGAATGATATACCATTTTTAAATGTTGCAAAAAATTTAAATAAAATTTCGTGAATGAGCTATTGCAATTACCTATATACTAAAATTTTGACCAAAAATTCAACAAAACTAAGATACTCTTTTTTTCTTTCGAAGGAATCAAAGTCATATACTAATGTAGGGATGCTCAACTTATTGTACTATAAAACCTAAACATAGGAATGAAATTTTGTCAGCTATGTGAGATGTCCAATACCGAGAAATTCCATAAATTGTAGATTAGAACGTACCTCTCAAAACACACGAAAGGTAAAACACAATTCAAATACTTTACTTTTAGTCTTGAAGCAGACGTTCTATATTAAACTGTCTTAGCTCACATACAGAATTAGTAATATAATAGCTCAAAATGTTGTAAGAACCAAACACGCATTATATAAACATTAAAAAAAAATCTACATACATTTATTAGTGTTACGAGGGTTTATTCTGAAATATTATAATGTCACTTTCAGGGAAATGATAGAAATTTTCACTCAGGGAAGGGACATTCTGTCTGGCTGCCTGGGTTCCATCCCAGCTTCTGTTACAAAAGTTTTATAGAAGAATTTTAAAAATCTAGAAACGAAACTTATGAAGAAATTATTGACCATAATTGGTTCTATGATTTAGTCATTCTTACAGACATAATAACTAAAATCTTAAACTTGAGGGGGGGGGAGAACTAAACTAAAGTTTTTGAATTTAAGGGTATTTTAAATTAATTTTAAATCAGAATTAATTTTGTAAAAATATTACACAAATATAAGGAATATACATTTTTACCATAATGCAATGTACATTTTGCCACTTTGAAAATCTGGAGAACTAAAGCGTGAAATATAAGAAAACTGAAACAAACATTTGGAAAATCTCATCGAGCTTAAATTAGTTTCTAAATTAGATGTTTTGAGTGTATTTAAAATTAGGCCAACTACTACGTTCACTTCAAACCCATTACATAAGACTAGTGTTTAAGAAAAATGGTAAAAGATTGCAAATATGTTAACAATTCTACTGATCTAGAAATAGAAATAACTGGTTTTCATCCTAATTAAGATGAAGAATATCACAAAAAGCCATTTGAATAGTCCTAGATCAGAAAAATCATGAACTGTTAAACTTTTAAAAAGATAAATTCCTGCTTTCGATCTACCTAAAAATGTGAAAGAGGATTTTCAACAACAATCTTGTTAAAATCAATGTTCAGATACAGAATAACAAACAAACTTCTGGACGACTGCATGGATTTAGCAATAACATCGCATGTACCAGAGGGAGAAAAAAAAAAAAAAAACTCTCAGAAGAAATGCAATGTTAAATTTCACATTAAAATATGATTTCCCTGTATTTAATTTTCATCTTGCTGAATTTTTTTTGTAAATAATACAAAGAGTATACTTTTTCTTTAAGATATTATACCACACATTTTTATACTTTGTGTAATGCACTTATAACTGAAATATTAAAAGTGCAATATATAATTGCAGCTAGCCAAAATTTTATAAACTTAAAATTGGCTCCCATTCAGTTAAAGTTGTTAATAACTGCACCAAGGGAAGGAATGCAATTTTATTTCTTTGTCTGTATTTGGTTTCATTTTCATATAGAAAGAGCTAAAAATAGGTTACCTAGGTAACAAAATTTAAACACACATTTTCAGGAAAAATTACAGAATAACAGATTTTGTTTCCCTGAAGACACAACACCTCGCTATTCCAGCTATGATACAGACTGCATACTGTCATAGAGAAATTCCTTTCTTAAACAGGGAATTCATATACTTTAATCTGTTTTTACACAAGTACTGTTTATGACTAATCCATGGTCCAGGAGTAAAATACTTTATAGTACACCCATCTAAATTTTTATTATTTCCGGTCATCTGTATAGACTTTTTACCTATCACGACTAAACTCCCAATCTGCATTCCAAATAACTCATACAATTCTTCAAGTCATATTTCGTAGTCTATCATTTTTAATATGGCAGGTACTTGCTGAGCGCAGACTTGTAAAGCATGATTTCGCGTACAGCAGTACCTTAAAAGATCCCATTTTATTTGTCCACTGCTAGAATTTCATTCATACGTGGTGCAACATTCATCCATCAACACCGGAAAGAATTTTCTGCTACTTTAAACAATTTCCATCGACTGAAAATGGAGTCCGAAAAATCTTACAAATTTCAAAAGCAATCGATGCCGAAGAATTTTCATTTATGGAAGACAGAGAAGTCAAACAATGAATCAGAAAATTACAAAAGCAGAATTGGGGTCTTATAAAACCCCTTGATAATAAAAGCGCTTATTATGAAGAAGAGCTTTTAACTGAAGATAAGATGAAGAAATTGTTAAATAACACAAAAAGCAATGTCTGATCTTCTAGCGAAGAATTACCCAATTAAAGAAAAAACGTGCTCTTTACAGCGGCACGCATACAGTTGCATCAATCATTCTTATAAGCAAAAGACATCAGCTTTCTCAAAAAATATTTCTCTCATGCATTTGCCAAGAGAACGGAAAGAAGTCCAAAAGAAACTTTCAGAGTGCTTTGCAAAACAAAGTGGAAAGTTATTCTGCAGAATTTTACTTCGATAATAATAAAACATCTCTGATTTGATTTCAAAACGAATTTTTATTTGTGAAATCAATTTTAAATAAATCTTCGCAAATAGGTTCATAAAACTTTCCAATATGCCAAAATAGTTCAGATTAAGGGAAAAATTTAATAAAGTATGCTTAAAACAACTAATAAAAAGCACATTTTGAGCAGCCTTAACAGAAGACAATTTGGCCCCACTAACTTTCATTACGAGTACTCATTAAATATTTATTTACATTTCTTTTTTGTTCAACATTTAACTTTCAATGGTTTTAAGAGAAACAGCACTTGACAGACAGACTCTAAATTCGGAAAAAACTGAAACAAAATTGGTTTATACACAGGCAGAGTAATTACACTGACCTGTTGGGAAGAGAAGACCCCGTTAGACAAGGAAAATATTAGGCCAGACAGAGAGGAAAATGCTTAGCCTCCTCCTCGTAATGCGAAAGGAGGCCACTTGGGAAAAAATTACACTACAGCAGTAATTTTGAAACCACTAAGAAGCAACACAACTCTAACAAATCTCAGACTTCTGATAATTATAGTGTGATTAACAGTTCAACCTCACTTCGAATATTACAATACAATATAAAGAAAGAACCCATTCAGACACTTCAATATGGAATTCAAAACCTAAGAAATTAATGCATAGACGCTACCCTAAACATTAAAACATAATGTGAAGCGTTCACGTAAAATAAATAAGTAGTAAAACTCCAATATAAAGCAACATGTGAAAAGGGACCTACAAATTATAACATTCAAGCATTTCTGGTGAAAATAAAGTTAATATAAAACAAGAATTACCAGCCACAGATGTCTTTTTGCTCTGCACTATTTCTCCATTCTTTTTCTTTCATGATATGTTCTGCAATCCAAGAGTGCACAAAAATGATGACAAATTACACTAGAAGAGGCCAAGGATGGGGGAAGGAATCATTAGATTTTAACTACTTTGAAATTAAAGAATATCTATACACAAAGAGAAATATCTAATATTGTTTCTTAATATATAAAATTTCGAAAGTAGCCTTCTTTGTTTTAAATTCCAGCAATGTGCTACATTGTTACTAAAATCATGATTGCAGTCGATAGAAAAGCAAATGATTTTCCTTATACGACAGAAGTACAGTAAGCGAAAGAGGTTTTTAATGTATGGGTACAACATGAACAATGAAAGAAAAAAAAATTATTATATTATTATATAGTTATTACAGACACACAGTATAAAAGGGAATATTATCTTCGAGAAAAGTAAATAATTTTAGCGCAGATACAAAAATGGCACCGAAAGTCAATAAGCAGGTAATTTTAATGACAAATAAACAAAATAAACTTTACTGTTAGCTTTGAAGCAGGTGTTATATATAAAACTATCTTAATTCACACACAGAATTAGTGACATAACAGATCAAAAAAGAGTAAGCATCAAACTCGCAATATATTGACATTAAAAGAGCTATACATATATACTTTTACTGCTTTTTTTTTTTTTTTTTAGAGAAAGGGCTGAAAAACACTATTCTAAAAAGAGATTTCGAAAAACACCTTGGAAACAAAAGTCATAAACCATAAAATAAATATTTCACTCAGAATTTTAACGCAAGAACCCTTTCTAATTTTAAGTTCTTTACTTAGGTACACTCATCCATGAGAGAGGACAGCTTAGTCCAATGTACAAGAAATTATCCTGTAATATTACCACGTCACTTTAATGAAATTATAGCAATATTTCACTCAGGGAAAGAACATATTGTCTAGCTGCCCGGGATCGAGCCCTGCTTTAATACAGCAAGCCAAAACACATCAAATGCCATTGAATGATATACCATTTTGAAATGTTGCAAAAAATTTAAATAAAATTTCGTGAATGAGCTATTGGAATTACCTATATACTAAAATTTTGACCAAAAATTCAACAAAACTAAGATACTCTTTTTTTCTTTCGAAGGAATCAAAGTCATATACTAACGTAGGGATGCTCAACTTATTGTACTATAAAACCTAAACATAGGAATGAAATTTTGTCAGCTATGTGAGATGTCCAATACCGAGAAATTCCATAAATTGTAGATTAGAACGTACCTCTCAAAACACACGAAAGGTAAAACACAATTCAAATACTTTACTTTTAGTCTTGAAGCAGATGTTCTATATTAAACTGTCTTAGCTCACATACAGAATTAGTAATATAATAGCTCAAAATGTTGTAAGAACCAAACACGCATTATATAAACATTAAAAAAAAAAAAAATCTACATACATTTATTAGTGTTACGAGGGTTTATTCTGAAATATTATAATGTCACTTTCAATGAAATGATAGAAATTTTCACTCAGGGAAGGGACATTCTGTCTAGCTGCCTGGGTTCCATCCCAGCTTCTGTTACAAAAGTTTCATAGAAGAATTTTAAAAATCTAGAAACGAAACTTATGAAGAAATTATTGACCATAATTGGTTCTATGATTTAGTCATTCTTACAGACATAATAACTAAAATCTTAAACTTGAGGGGGGGGGGAGAACTAAACTAAAGTTTTTGAATTTAAGGGTATTTTAAATTAATTTTAAATCAGAATTAATTTTGTAAAAATATTACACAAATATAAGGAATATACATTTTTACCATAATGCAATGTACATTTTGCCACTTTGAAAATCTGGAGAACTAAAGCGTGAAATATAAGAAAACTGAAACAAACATTTGGAAAATCTCATCGAGCTTAAATTAGTTTCTAAATTAGATGTTTTGAGTGTATTTAAAATTAGGCCAACTACTACGTTCACTTCAAACCCATTACATAAGACTAGTGTTTAAGAAAAATGGTAAAAGATTGCAAATATGTTAACAATTCTACTGATCTAGAAATAGAAATAACTGGTTTTCATCCTAATTAAGATGAAGAATATCACAAAAAGCCATTTGAATAGTCCTAGATCAGAAAAATCATGAACTGTTAAACTTTTAAAAAGATAAATTCCTGCTTTCGATCTACCTAAAAATGTGAAAGAGGATTTTCAACAACAATCTTGTTAAAATCAATGTTCAGATACAGAATAACAAACAAACATCTGGACGACTGCATGGATTTAGCAATAACATCGCATGTACCAGAGGGAGAAAAAAAAAAAAAAACTCTCAGAAGAAATGCAATGTTAAATTTCACATTAAAATATGATTTCCCTGTATTTAATTTTCATCTTGCTGAATTTTTTTGTAAATAATACAAAGAGTATACCTTTTCTTTAAGATATTATACCACACATTTTTATACTTTGTGTAATGCACTTATAACTGAAATATTAAAAGTGCAATATATAATTGCAGCTAGCCAAAATTTTATAAACTTAAAATTGGCTCCCATTCAGTTAAAGTTGTTAATAACTGCACCAAGGGAAGGAATGCAATTTTATTTCTTTGTCTGTATTTGGTTTCATTTTCATATAGAAAGAGCTAAAAATAGGTTACCTAGGTAACAAAATTTAAACACACATTTTCAGGAAAAATTACAGAATAACAGATTTTGTTTCCCTGAAGACACAACACCTCGCTATTCCAGCTATGATACAGACTGCATACTGTCATAGAGAAATTCCTTTCTTAAACAGGGAATTCATATACTTTAATCTGTTTTTACACAAGTACTGTTTATGACTAATCCATGGTCCAGGAGTAAAATACTTTATAGTACACCCATCTAAATTTTTATTATTTCCGGTCATCTGTATAGACTTTTTACCTATCACGACTAAACTCCCAATCTGCATTCCAAATAACTCATACAATTCTTCAAGTCATATTTCGTAGTCTATCATTTTTAATATGGCAGGTACTTGCTGAGCGCAGACTTGTAAAGCATGATTTCGCGTACAGCAGTACCTTAAACGATCCCATTTAATTTGTCCACTGCTAGAATTTCATTCATACGTGGTGCTACATTCATCCATCAACACCGGAAAGAATTTATCTGCTACTTTAAACAATTTCCATCGACTGAAAATGAAGTCCAAAAATTCTTACAAATCTCAAAAGGAAACGATGCCAAAGAATTTTCACATATGGAAGACAGAGAATTCAAACAATGAATCAGAAAATTACAAAAGAAGAATTGGGGTCTTATAAAACCCCTTGATAATAAAAGTGCTCATTATGAAGAAGAGCTTTTAACTGAAGATAAGATGAAGGAATTGTTAAATAACACAAAAGCAATGTCTGATCTAGCGGAGAATGACCCAATTAAGGAAGAAACAGGACACTGGGAAACATGTGCTCTTTACAGCGACACCCATACAGTTGCATCAATCATTCTTATAAGCAAAAGACATCAGCTTTCTCAAAAAATAATTCTGTCATGCATATGCCAAGAGAACGGAAAGAAGTCCAAAAGAAACTTTCAGAGTGCTTTGCAAAACAAAGTTGAAAGTTAATCTGCAGAATTTTACTTCGATAATAATAAAACATCTCTGATTTTATTTCAAAACGAATTTTTATTTGTGGAATCAATTTTAAATAGATCTTCGCAAATAGGTTCATAAAACTTCCCAATATGCCAAAATAGTTCAGATTAAGGGAAAAATATAATAAAGTATGCTTAAAACAACTAATAAAAACACATTTTGAGCAGCCTTAACAGAAGACAATTTGGCCCCACTAACTTTCTTTATGAGTACTCATTAAATTTTTATTTACATTTCTTTTTTGTTCAACATTTAACTTTCAATGGTTTTAAGAGAAACAGCACTTCATAGAGAGAATCTAAATTCGGAAAAAACTGAAACAAAATTGGTTTATACACAGGAAGTGCGATTACACTGACCTGTTGGGAAGAGAAGACCCCATTAGGCAAGGAAAATATTAGGCCAGACAGAGAGGAAAATGCTTAGCCTCCTCCTCGTAATTGTAATATTTAATAATTTGTAAATGGTAACATTTAATATTTAGTAACTTGTAATTAACAACACTTTATATACAGATTGGAAAAATAGAACTATGCTGGTATTGCAGTTCTCTGTGATTATACATTCTAAGATTGTAAATAAATAGTTTCTAAAAGCTAAAAGTGTACCCTCATAATTTTATATGGTGTCAAGAGTGTTTTGCTTTCAAAATGGAAAGTTTAAAACCACCAGAGCCGATGAAATTTGATGGAAATCTAGCTTGGAATTGGCAGAGATGGCTGCAATCATTTGAAATATATGAAGTAGCTAGTGAATTACATAATAATGAAGAGAAGGTAAGAGTTAATACTTTTCTTCATGTAATAGGAATTTGTAGTCTTGAAATATATAATACATTTCCTATAGAAGAGGGTAAAGAAATTAAATTAAGTGAAATTAAAACAAAATTTACGGAATATTGTATTCCTAAGAAAAATATTACATATGAAAGACATTTATTCTTTACTAGAAATCAAACCGCGTCAGAAACCATAGATGAATACGTAACTGACCTTCGAAATAAAGCTAGAACATGCGAGTTTGCACAATTAACGGATAGTTTAATAAAGGATAAATTTGTTTGTGGTATTAAAGATGATATAGTGAGAGCAAGATTGTTACATGAAACAGAATTAACATTAGAAAAAGCTCTTGATATATGCAGATCTGCTAAAATAAGTGCACATCAAATGAAAATCATAAAAGATGAGGAAACTGCTGTAAACTTAGTGAAAAAGAAACTAAGTAAACATAATAAGAATACTTACAAAGAGGTAAATACCGATAAACAATAGACAAAAATTTGTTCTAAATGTGGAACATCTCATGAGTATCGAATGTGTCCAGCATATGGAAAAATCTGTCATAAATGTAAAAAGGCAAATCATTTCGCGAGTCAGTGTAAAAGCAATATAATAAAAAATGAAGCAGTCAAGGTAAACAAAAAAGATAGACAAATTAAATTAATAAATCATGACTCTGAGGAAGAGTTAGAATTTTATGTTGGTACATTAAACCTTAATTCAGATAACAAGGAAGAGAAATGGACTGTTGACGTTAATGTAAATAAAAGTAAACTAAATTTGCAGTTAGATACTGGAGCAATGCGCAATGTTATTTCTAAAACCAAAGTGAAATTGCTAAATGTTCCGATACAGAAGTCTGAAATGAAAAGATTAGTTACATTCTGTGGGAATAAAATGGATACTTTAGGAAAAGTAGTACTTAACTGCCAATATGGAAAAAATAATTATGTTGTGGAATTCCAAGTTATTGACAAAGAAGTACCTTCTATATTAGGATTAAAATCATGTTTGCAACTAGGTTTGATTCAGAAAGTAATGTCTGTTTACACTGAAGACTTACTGGAGCAATACAAAGATGTATTTGAAGGCTTAGGTTGTTTGAATAGAAAATATAAAATCCAGTTAAAACAAGATGTAACACCAGTCATTCATCCTCCAAGAAAAATACCCATAGCTATACGTGATAAAGTTAAGAAAGAATTACAAAGAATGGAAAATTTAAATGTTATTGAGAAAGTAAGAGAACCAACTGAATGGGTAAATTCAATGGTCACAGTTGTCAAACTGAACAAAATAAGAATATGTTTAGATCCTAGAGATTTAAATAAAGCTATAAAACGAGAACATTATCTGATGTTAACCATTGACGAAGTTGTCACTAGAATGCCTAACGCAAAAATATTTCCTGTTAATTTAAAAGATTACCTTTTGGCATATGTTCAGCTCTAGAAATTTGCCAAAGAAAATTAAGCCAAATAATAGAAGGTCTAGAAGGCATTGAATGTATTATACATGATATCTTAATATGGGGATGTAATGAAAAGGAACATGAGCTATGACTTAAAAAAGTACTCCAGAGAGCACGAGAAAATAATTTGAAGTTCAATAAGGCTAAATGTAAAATAAAAGTTAATTGTGTGAATTATATAGGGCACGAGTTAAGTGAAAATGGACTAAAACCTGATTTTTCTAAAGTGGAAGCAATTGTTAAAATGCCAGAACCTACAGATGTGCCTTTGCTACAAAGATTTTTGGAATTGATTAATTATTTAGCCAAATTTATTCCTAACTTAAGTACTATTACTGCACCATTAAGACAGTTACTTGAGAAAAATGTCCTCTGGCACTGAAAAGCATCAAAAAGCTTTCGAAACACTTAAAGAATTGATTGCAAAAGCACCCGTATTAAAATTCTATGATGTTAATAAGGATGTAACTCTTTCAGTAGGTGCAAGTTCTGAAGGATTAGGTGCTGTTTTACTACAAGAAAACCAACCAATTGCTTATGCTTCCAGAGCTCTAACAAAAAGTCAGAAAAATTATGCTCAGATAGAAAAAGAGCTTTTAGCTATTACTTTTGGATGTTCTAAATTTTATCAATATATATATGGCAAACGTATTACAGTTGAAACTGATCATCGACCATTAGAAAGCATAACTAAGAAACCTCTTTTTAAAGCACCACAGCGATTGCAAAGAATGCTGTTAAATTTACAAAAATATGATCGAGATGTACGATACAAAAAGGGGAAAGACTTATTAATAGCAGACACTTTGAGTAGAGCAAATTTGAATACAACAGAAGATAATGATGAAGATACAGAAATTCGTACACTGATTCCAGCATCTGATGACAAAATTTATGCATTGAAGAAAGAAAGTGAATGTGATGCTACACTACAGTGCTTTAAGAAATATATTCTGAGAGGCTGGCCAGAAAGGAAACATCAGGTAGAACCTCAAGTCAAAGTATTTTGGGACTACAGAGATGAGTTGACAATGGAAAATGACTTATTTTTCAAAGGAGGAAGGGTAATTATTCCTTTATCTATGCAAAAGGAAATGTTAAATTTAATTCATGAGGGTCATTTTGGTATAGAAAAATGTAAGAAAAGAGCTAGAGATGTTTTGTTTTGGCCACTTATGAACAAGCAGATAGAAGATAAAATTTCAAAATGTTCTATATGTAATGAATACCAGAACAAAAACATAAGAGAGCCTATGATACCACATGAAATTCCCAATTTACCTTAGTTGCGACAGATTTATTTGAGATTAACAAAGATGTATATTTATTAATTGTAGATTACTATTCCAACTTTTTTGAAATCTCCAAACTACCGGATACTGGAAGTCACACAGTGATCAGTTACATGAAATCTCATTTTGCAAGATACGGTATACCATTGATAGTGATATCTGATAATAGACCTCAGTTTGCAAGTAAAGAATTTTCAGAATTTGCAAAGAAATACCTATTTAAACATATAACAAGCAGTCCATACCATCCACAGTCGAACGGATTAGCAGAGCGTTCAGTACAAACGGCGAAGAAATTGTTAAAGAAAGTTCAAGCAGATCATGCTGATCCTTATTTAGTTTTGTTAGCTCATAGGAACACTCCAACAAATGAGATGCTAGGATCACCAGCTCAACGACTTATGAGTAGAACAAGAACAATTCTTCCTACATCTGAAGAATTACTTAAACCTCAAGTTGTGAGAAATGTAAAAGAAAAAATCAACCAAGAAAGAACTAAACAGAAGTCATATTATGATCGTCATACAAAAACATTACCATCACTAAATAAAGGAGATTGTGTTCGGATATATCACGATAATCGCTGGAAACCAGCAGTTGTAGAAGAAGTGCATAAGACGCCTAGATCATATATACTTAGATCAGGTGGATCAGTATTGAGAAGAAATAGAAAACATATTAGAGAAAACAGTTCAGCTGTTGATGAGAATATCAGAGGAACAGAACAAGGAGTTAATACACAGAAAACAGATGTAAAAGGATATGATTCCAGATATTCTCAAGGGCAAAGTTTAGAAGATCAACTACCAAACTCTGCTAACTCAGAAACAAGGAACGGTGAGCTAAGAACTAGAAGTGGGAGACTGATTAGAAAGCCGGCCAGGTATTTGGACTGATTTTAGACTGTTAAAACTTTTGAACTCTTTAAAAAAACGGAAGATGTAATATTTAATAATTTGTAAATGGTAACATTTAATATTTAGTAACTTGTAATTGGCAACACTTTGGATACAGATTTGAAAAATAGAACTATGCTGGTATTTCAGTTCTCTGTGATTATACATTCTAAGATTGTAAATAAATAGTTTCTAAAAGCTAAAAGTGTACCCTCATAATTTTATAGTAATGCGAAAGGAGGCCACTTGGGAAAAAATTACACTACAGCAGTAATTTTGAAACCACTAAGAAGCAACAGAACTCTAACAAATCTCAGACTTCTGATAATTATAGTGTGATTAACAGTTCAACCTCACTACGAATATTACAATACAATATAAAGAAAGAACCAATTCAGACACTTCAATATGGAATTCAAAACCTAAGAAATTAATGCATAAATGCTACCCTAAACATTAAAACATAATGTGAAGCGTTCACGTAAAATAAATAAGTAGTAAAACTCCAATATAAAGCAACATGTGAAAAGTGACCTACAAATTATAACATTCAAGCATTTCTAGTGAAAATAAAGTTAGTATAAAACAAGAATTACCAGCCACAGATGTCTTTTTGCTCTGCACTATTTCTCTGTTCTTTTTCTTTCATGATATGATGTTCTGCAATCCAAGGGTGCACAAAAATGATGACAAATTACACTAGAAGAGGCCAAGAGAGGGACAAATGGAATCATTAGATTTTAACTACTTTGAAATTAAAGAATAATTATACACAAAGAGAAATATCTAATATTTTTTCTATATATATAGAACTTCAAAAGTAGCCTTCTTTGTTTTAAATTCCAGCAATGTGCTACATTGTTACTAAAATCATGACTGCAGTCGATAGAAAAGCAAATGATTTTTCTAATACTACGAAGTACAGTAAGCGAATGGTGTTTTTAATGTATGGGTACAACATGAACAATGAAAGAAAAACAAATTATACAGTTATTACGGATACACAGAATAAATGGGATAATGATCTTGAAGAAGAGTAAATAATTTCGGCGATGGTAGAAAGATGGCACCGAAAGACAATAAGCCGGTAATTTTAAATGACAAATAATCAAAATAAACTTTACTGTTATTTTTGAAGCAGGTGTTATACATTAAACTACCTTAATTCACACACACACAATTAGTGACATTTTGGAAAGTTATGTCACATAACTTAAAAGAAGTATTTCAATCAGAATTTTTACGTAAGAAACGTTTTTAATTTTAAGTTCTTTACCTAGGTACTCTCATGCATGAGAGGTGATAGCTTAGCCCAACGTACGAGGTGTTTATCCTGAAATATTACCAGGTCACTTTCAACGAAATGACAGCAATATTTCACAGAGGAAAAGAACATGCCTAGCTGACTGGATTCCACCCCGACTTAAATACAGCAAGCCAAAACATATCTAATGCCGTTTTTCCAAGATGGAGTCGTCCGCTTTTTCCCAAAATGGCGTCCCAATTCAAAGAGTGGGAGACTAGCGTCTACATTCCAAAACGGCAGCCTATGAGAGAGGCGATTCTATTATTTTCATCGGGGAGTAGGGAAGTTAGAATGGTTTTCTGAGGAACGCCAACAGCAGTGCACGATGTTTGCTTACATTAGGAAGTTCAGAAAATTGCAAAGGTGGATTGCCTTAGTTTTTGCGGTTACTTTCAGGGAAATATTAGGCAGTTTTTATTGGTTTGCTGATAGAGGGCGAATAGATACTTTACCTTTATAAATCCGCGTTTATCTATTTAAACTTCAGAAGATTTATGATGAAGTGAATATATTCAACACAACAGAACGCAAGCTTAAGACTTGTAAATCTTTTAAAAAACAACACATCGATAATTAAAAATATTATTTATAGTTCATCATTAAAAACTTTTTATAAATGCATAGTTATCATATAATTAACAATTCATCCATGCATTATCTCATTATTTATTATAATTAGAAGAGATGATATTTTTTACAGTAATGTTTAAAAATTTGCTGTTGTCTTTTAAAAGATTTACAAGTCTTACGATTGTGTTCTGTTGTGTTAAATATATTCTCTTCATCTTAAATCTTCTGAAGTTTAAATAGATAAACGCGGATTATAAAGGTAAATTGCCTATTTACCCTCTATCAGCAAACCGAAAAAACTGCCTAATATTTCCCTGTAAGTAATCGTAGAAACTAAGGCAATCCACCTTAGCAATTTTTTGAACTTCCAAATGTAAGCAAACATATAGCCCACTGCCATTGCATTCCTCAGAAAACCATTCTAACTCCTCTACTCCCCGATGAAAATAATAGAATCGCCTCTCTCATAGGCTGCCGTTTTGAGATGTAGACGCTAGTAGAGAGGGAGAGGGGTAGGAGTTGAACTGCGGTGCTTAACCACCAGGGTGCCTGGGCGCCATAGCCCTACCCCTCATCGAATAACATGATAAAAGTTTCGAATTATGAGAAATATAACTGAATGTGCTAAATAATTAAAACATACTTTTTCCTTAAGTACCTAATTACTAATCCATACATAATTAACTATTTTTAACAACTATTTCACAGAAGAATACATATGGAGATTCTTTGGGCGTAGTGAGCGGTCATATCAAAGAATGTCTATGCAAAAACAATACATATTCTTTGGTCATATCAAGGAGGTTAGAATAGAAGGAGGGAAGGTTCAACTCAAACGGTGAGGCTTGGCGGCCATGTTCCTGTTATCGCTGTGACTTGTGCAAGGAAGTCTGTAATTGGAATATTTTTTTTTTCTTTTCTTTTTGAAGCATGTCATCTTGTGTTGTATATGGATGCACAAAAAGATTTTTGAAAAAGATTCCTGGGATTACTTTTCACGCGTAAGTATTGATTTTCTTTTTTTTTTTTTATATAATTTGATAACTATGGTAAAAAAATATCACAATGTCATGTTTTTTTTTTTTTCCAGATGTAAAAAAGAGACTTAATAATAATCAAAATATGTTAAATACATTTTAATGTTTCTGTTTATAGCTGGAATCTTTGTTCCTTAACACACAATGATGTATGCTAGGATTTAAACTGTATAATTTGAACGTTTTAGGTAATTCGTTTGATAATTTTCATGAAAAATTAGACACCAATTGTTGCTATTTTTATGGTTTTTAAAGGTATTAAATAAAGTAATGCTTTTCTTTATGTATTAATTATTATTCAATTTAAAATTTTTGAACTGTTAAGAATATAATTTGTGCATTTGATCAAGATAAACTAACTTTTCTGTTGTTAAAATGTTTTTGCATAAATTTACAAATTTGTGGGCAGTATAGCAATAAAAGTAAGTAAAATATTTACACAACTGAACATGTGTAAAGATGTATCCAAAAGTATAGGTATATTTCTCTAATTTAGCTTAATTCAAGGCAATTTCTTTCAGATTCTTAAATATGAAATGCGTATAAACTGAAATCACATAATTCACATGAATCTGTTTTATTTTATTAATATTTATATTCTTGTTGTTATAAGATTGTTAGTTGTGAAAAGAGTTTAAAACTTTCATTTAAAAAAAATGCAACCTGTGACTATTTTTTTAGATAATTATCTGCTATTAATTTCAGGTTAAATATATTTTAAATGATTCTTTGAAATTTTACAATACTGTGAATAAATCAGAAATATCACTTCTTAAAGGAAAAACTGGAAAGTACACCCACAGGTTGCTAATAAAACCTAAACAAATTCTATTTTTAAAGGCTTTAATGTTAAGCACATGCATTTATATTTCGAACTATTTCTTAATGATTTTCTGTACGTAGTAAATTACGGGTATTATCATCTTTATAAGATATCATATATAAAATATGTAAAATTTCATTATAAATTTTACATATATTTAGTGGAAAATACATGCACGGAACAGCTTAAAAACACGTACTTTTCACTGACGTAATGCAATGTTTTGAAGTTACAAACATGGACGCCGCTTGTTCAGTGGAGTTTCATTTCCCGATAGTGGAGGAAACTGCGAACCCTCCTCCTTATATTCTAACCTCCTTGGGTCATATCCGTTCTCCAAGGTGATGTCGTCCGGTTTTCTCAAAATGGCGTCCCAATTCAAAGAGAGATAGTGATCATTTTTCAGTCTTTCTCATCCTCTGGAATCTCAAATCCTTCCAGTGCCCTCAAACAGGTAAAGAATTTCCTGCGAAATGTGTCCTCTGTGGAGGAGGACATGCATCTTGTAGTAAGGAATGCCCCAAAAGACCAGGAAATATAGATATTGAAAAAATTAATGAAGAAACACCAAACAATTCCCCAAATATGCAAAATCACCAGACTCACTCTACTCTCAGCCAATCACGTAATCAAGGATCAAGGAAGTTAATTTACGGAGTGCGCTAGGCTAGGCCTTTAACTCCGCATCATCAGAGATAGAATAATTACATCAAAAGAGGGGTTCATCTAATAAGGGAAAATTTTGAAGCGTAATTATAAAAATAAAAGCTTTTCAGATAATGCCTTCCGCATGAGAAAAAAGGAAAACTCTTAGAAAGTCTTTAAATTAAATTTTGTGTTTAAAAAGGGCCAGGAATAAATTTTGAAAGAGAAGTCAACATTCAAAAAGTTTTGAAAAGAATAAAAAGGTGCAATACATTTCCTTGATTCTTGATATCAACAGCAAAATAAAATCCTTAGGACAATCCGGAGAGTTGGGCAAAAAGGGCTGGGAGGGAAACCCGTTGGGCGGGTTCTGGTAGCAGTTCAGTGTGATACACTGAAGCAGGAGAAGAAAATTATTGGTCGCTATTTAGTGCGACGTTAAAAGGTCCCCTTAGGGGGTCGAAAGCAACCAGTTTAGCGGGTGGAAAAGAAGCTTTTAAGAAGCTATTGAGAAATTAAGTGCAGTCGCGTGCGGCTGCGGAGATAAGTTGTCCCTTGTTAAAGAAACGTTAGAAGACTCTTCTTAAAGAGTTAAAGAACAGGGTTCCCCCGGTCAATGCCCTTACGCATTGTTAACGCGGGGGCGGTTGGGGTTTAGGAACGAGAGGAAAGCATCCACTTGGGCGTCTGTATTCCAATACCGACGCCGTTTAAAAGGTAGTTGAGCATAATCAGCTTGTAAGATTGCTCTGGGTCGCTTTTTAGAAGAGGCAACCGCAGGATCATATAACGGCAGGGTATGTAATACTGGATTTCCAACAAGATGGATGTTTTTGAACTATCTTTCCGAAAGTCGCTGTATAAAGCGATTAATGGGCATAATTTTGAGGTCGTTATGAATGTCACCGTTCCTTATGAACCATGGAGCGTTTAATATCTGCCGTAAAAATTTTGATTGAAAAATTTGGACGTGTTTACGGTTAGTCAGAGCAGCTGAGCCCCAGATGGGACTCGCGTAAGTGAGAATAGGCCTTATGATAGATTTATAAAGCAAGATCTTGTTATCAAGTGACAGGTCGCTATTTTTAGCGAAAAAGGGGCGCAGGTTGGCTTTGACAGCTTCCGCATTCGCAATAATTTTTTGAATGTGAAGTTGCCAAGTTAATTTTGAGTCTAGTAAAACACCAAGGTATTTGTAAGTAGTAACCCAGGGAATAGGTTCACCGAAGAAAATTAGATTATCTAAACGAGGGATGTTTCTTCGGATGAATAAAGTGGCATCAAATTTAGCGACATTAATTTTGATTTTATACAGTCCGAGCCAGAGTTCTAAGGCTGAAAGGTAACTCTGTAATGTAGAGATTACCGTGGTGATGTTGTTATGTTGAGTTAGGATGGCCGTATCGTCTGCATATAAAGCTAAATCGATACTAGGTGCCTTAGGCACGGCATTGATATAGATATTGAAGAGCAGAGGTGAAACAACACTGCCCTGAGGACATCCAGCATGGATCGGGCGGGGAGTGGAGAGTTCGTGGTTAACTCGTACGCGGAAGCTTCGTCCGGCTAAGTACGAGCTAATAATTTTAATGATGTGAGCCGGAAACCCAAGTCGCATGAGCTTGTGAATAAGTCCGTCATGCCAAACCCTGTCAAAGGCTTTAGCTATGTCACGTATTAAGAAGAAACGTTCGTTGACAAAACGTCAGATGCGCCGAGAATCTCAAATCCTTCCAGCGCCATCAAACAGGTAAAGAATTTCTGCGAAATGTATCCTCTGTGGAGGAGGACATGCATCTTGTAGTAAGGAATGCCCTAAAACACGAGGAAATATAGATATTGAAAAAATTAATGAAGATACACCAAAAAATTCCCCAAATATGCAAAATCAACAGACTCACTCTACTCTCAGCCAATCACGTAATTTGGGCACTGCCCCGTACAACCAATCATATGGGGCGATTACCAAGAGCAATCCAAACACGGTTAACTACAGGAAATTCCTCAAGAAATCTATGAATAAGAAATCTATAATAACTATAAAGAAGACCAATCCTCCAAAAATAAACGAAAATCAGTAAACAGAGACATAGAAAAACAATCCTTTGAAGAATTCACCGAGTTCATTACTGAAATTTACCAAATTTACCAGCAATACAAGCAGGCTTCTAACCCCGACTCCAGGCTCAAGATTGCAATGGCGCGCACTAAAGATATTCATCCAGAACGAGCATGAATAATTACCGCAGTGGCTAATTGCACCGAAGGTGCTAATAGCTAACAGGCTATTCACACCACCTACTTTCGCGCATGCGCACAAGCAGCCCAGGTACCAGCATTTTACCGCAGTGGCTAATCGCACCCAAGGTCCGTAGAAAGAACAGGTTAGCTCACTTGGGCTAAACAAACGAGAATGCGTTCTCGCTGCCTATTGGCTGTGACGTCATTGAAGTTTTCTCTCCTCAGATCAACATAGATTTTTGCATTGATTTAAGCTGAATGTAAGCTTGTGCGCGACTGTGGAAACTCATTCGTTTCTTGTTTTTTTTTTCCTCTCAAATATAATTAAATTTATGTAGCATAATGGTTGGTATGCACTGCGCGATTGCATTATGCACAATAATGCAGGCAAAATAAAAAATAATCGCCTTTTCTGAGTCAGTGTAGGCCATCTGTGCGCCATCGGCCGTTTGAAGGGGCGGAATGTATGTTTTATGTTTGCGTAATCGGGCGGCTGCGCGCCAAATCGATTTGTCTTCAGTCGTTAGGGACTCAATGTATGTTTTCCACTCCGCTTGTTTTAATAAGCGGGTTTCGGTCCTTATCTCGTTCTGTATCTTGAGAAATTGGGCACTGATATTGGGATCTCGTGACCTTTGCCAAATTCTTCGCAAGTAATTTCGCTGTTTAATTTTGAATTTAGTCTCAGGTGGGAGCCTAGCACCTGGGTGTTTGCGTGGTTTTGAAGCCGCAGCTCTCGCTTCTTTCAGTAAAGACTCCAGACTTTTGATATGCCTGTCAAAGTCCGAATTGCTGGAAATTTTGATGGGAGGGAGTGAAGTTTTTTCCAAAATAAATCTAAAGTCGTCCCAATTTGTTGAGACTTGCTCCTCTAATTTTGAGTATCGATTTTGAATATCTAGGGTTATCAAAACGGGGTAGTGATCAGAGACCAATTCCTGAATCACTTTTATCTCATGCCGTAAAAATATATTATAAAAGGCAGCCAGATCAAGAACTGCAGGGGACCCTCTAACACGGTAAAAAGTCGGGAGGGTAGGAGCTATGATCTGTACATGGTTACTCTGGCACTATGAATTTAGACTAATACCATACCTGTTCCTATTAGAACAAAACCATGCGGTATGGCGTGAATTTAGATCACCAGCAATTATTAGGTGATTTGAAATATTCAAAAGTTTATCAAAATCATTGACAGGAAAAGCTGGCCTTCCACGTGCTCTAGACAGTGGAGGTAGATAAGCTGAGACTATTGTCAGCGGGGAGGAATTTTGAAGGAAAATTTTGATGACTGTCGCTTCCAAAAAATTTAAATCAGGGGACGGTATCATGTGGTGCTTTAACGAACGCTTCACATAGATACAAGTGCCACCACAGGGATTTGTACGAATACTGTATTATTTGTACTATTTGTACGAATTGAAATAATTCTTGCATTTAAACTTGTATTCCAAATTAAGATTTAACTTGAAATTATGAAATGTAGATAATTACTGAAATGTAGATAATTACTGAGAGAATTAGATCTTTGTAGCGTAGTTTACGTGAGATGAGATCACATGGTGTTACGTGATACGAACCGGAGAATCAGGATGTTGAACCATGAAAACATAGTAAATTCTTAATGTATTTTAACAAATTTATTATCTCTATTTATTGGCTTTTTATAAAATTTTAAAAGATATTAAAATGTTTGTGCCTTCAAAATAAAAAATTCTTAGAACTAACGTCTGTTAACATTTTTTATTTGTATATTGTATGTTGTCGTCAACAAAGTCTGCTTGGCGAGATTTGCGCCAGTGAAACTGAAAAGTACCTCAGAAACTAAACATAAAGATTAAGTTAATAAATCTGAAGAATTTATTTAAAGAATGAGCTTGTAAGGATCTTAAGTTTTACTAACGTTTATTTTATTTTAAATCTTTACTATCACTTCTAATTTTCTACTTCCGGCCAGAATTATAAGCGTAAAGGATTTTATGCAAAGTTGTCTGGCGAACGCCAAGTATTTAAGTGTGGCCTTTTTGCCAAGCAGAAGAGAGGAAGCAGTGAGTTCGAAGCAGGCCGCTTACCTTAGAAGTTACGCAGTTGCTATTTGCCTTCCAGGCCAGAGGTTTTAATCCTCTTGATAAATTAAACGTATTGTAGTGTTCACAGTCTCTGTGCTACATACGCTTCCTGTTATTATAAGGCCAATCTTACAAGTGTATTATTCTAAAGTTAAATTAGAGTTTAGTTTTATTTTGATATCTTTTACGTTAGACCCCGAGTGGAGGGTCATTGTATTCCGAAGTACGGAAGTCATTGTATATAAAGAAGAATAAAGGGTTTTGCATACCCTTCGTCTGTATCCTGTCTACTTACTACAATTAGTGAACATAGCTTTAGTAAGCTCTCTGTTCTAGTCAGGTCGTTGTATGTTTCCGAAGAAGGTTAGAAGAAACATTGAACCTGATAGTGGCGCCCAACGTAGAAGAATAAACATGGCCGAGTTTCAAGAAGAACCTCTGCTGCCTGCAGAAACGGCTCAGAATCCAGAAATGCCAGCTGCCGCCCTGGAAGGATTTGGGTACATCGTCCAGACCATGCGCGCTTCGATGAAACCAGAAGCAACATTTAATGGAAACTCACCGGTAACCAGTTTTTTGGAAAAATTGGATGACCACTTCATGCTCTACCCCGTGCACGAGTTTCAGAAAGTTACCTTAGCTACCAGCGCTTTGAGGGGCCAAGCGCTTAACTGGTTCAAATGTATCGGCAGAAGTCTCTTGGGTCAAGCAGGAAGTCCCACCTATACTTACGAAAATTTCAAGACTGCCCTACTAAAAGCCTTCCCTGTTGTAAGGGATCGTGCGAAATTAGAAACGGAATTTTTCAGCATATATCAACAAAGAATTGAAAACCTCTTGAGCTTTGTTTTAAGAAAAATTCACGTTTTCAAGCTCTTGTATGGAAACCGTCCGGTTTCTGAAATAATTCAAGTGATTTTGCCGAGGTTACTGCCCCAAGTGCAAGATTTTATTGAATTAAGAAATCCGACTACACTGGAAAAGTTATTTGAGCTAGCAATCCAGTTTGAAAGTAGAAGAACGGCGGATGTCGAAAGAAGACGCCAATATCAACAGCGAAACCAATTTGATACGCCAAGACTACAGCAAACTCAAGCATACGGCTACGGAGAAAAAGCGAATCACTGGGCAAGGAAACCCGAGCATTCAAAAACAGCCGGCGAACGTCGACAGGTCAATAGCAACCCAGGAAAAAAGTCTCAAGGCCAGGGGAAAAAGAAGGAAAGCACGGAAAGGAAAAATAATTTAAACTAAAACGGATTTCTGCTGACGAGAGGGTGCGGAAATCCGAAGGCCACGAAAACCCCTCTTCCTACAAGTTAAATACAGTAATGGTGAAAAATTTAACTCTTCCGAAGATTGAAGTCTTGGTAAATAATATCCCGGCCACCGCACTCCTGGATACCGGCGCGCAGTGTTCCTGTGTTGCACAAGTCTTTTTTAGAAAGTATTTTCGCAAATACCGCATATATAATGCGGATAATACGACAGTATTAGCGGCGCAAGGAGAAAAATGTAAGTGCGTAGGTAAAGTACCTTTGTATATCCGTATCAAGGACGAACAAGTAAAGGTGATGTTTTTTATAGTAAAGAATTTGCAAGCACATTTAATCCTAGGAATAGACTTTTTTTCAGACGCACAAGCTACACTGGATTTTAATGAAGCGTCCCTTAGGCTGACAATGAAACCAGTGCGTGTAGAAAAGGTTGAACCGCCAAGGTTAAATCTTGACCACCTGCCTAATGACGAGCAAGATAGAATCCGACAAGTGGTAAGTGAATTTGCTTCCTTATTTAGTGATATTCCAGGATTTACTCAGGTTACTAACCATAGTATTGACACCGGAGATGCATTGCCGGTTCGTCAAAAACCATACCGGTATGATAAGAAAAGGAAAAATTATAGAATGGCATATTACCGATATGCTACGTAAAAAGATCATAACGCCCATCTCAAGTAGTTATGCTAGCCCAGTGGTTTTATGTAAGAAAAATAATGATTATCCTTTGGAGCATCCAAAAAGGTGGAGATTCGCTATTGATTACCGTAAATTAAATTCCATAACGAAATATCCGGTATATCCGTTACCGATCATAGAAGAAATTTTAAGGAACATAAAATCAACCAAATTTATGACGACTTTAGAGTTAACGAATTGTTATTTTCAAATAGGGGTCTGGCTTGAGGACGTGCCTAAGACTGCTTTTATAACCAAGTCTGGCACTTATGCATTTTTGCGTATGCCGTTTGGCCTTTCAGGCGCCCCAGCAACATTTCAGCGATGCATGGACATTGTGTTAAGACCTGTTCTTGGAAAGTCCACATTTATCTATTTAGACGATATCATTATTACTAGTGATAATCTGGACCAACATGTACAGGATTTAAGACAGGTGTTTTCTTTATTAAATGAGGCCGGTCTAAAAGTTAATGTCGAAAAATGCAAATTTGCAGCCCCTGAATTAAAATATTTAGGTTACAAAATATCGCAAAAAGGGATCGAGACAGATGAATCAAAAATAATCGCTGTACAAAAGTATCCGACTCCAAACACGGCAAAGAAGCTCTCTTCTTTTCTAGGACTTTGTTCATATTATAGGTCCTTTATAAAAGATTTTGCGGCTATCGCTGAGCCATTGTTAAAATTAAAAAGGAAAAAGGCAAGGCCGTCCACGAGAGGACGGCCGAAGCCAATAGTGCTTTCGAAAAATTAAAACAAGCATTAACGCAAGCCCCTGTGTTGAAATTTCCTGAAAAGGATGAAAATTTAGAAATTTCAGCGGATGCTTCGGATTATGCGGTAGGAGCGGTACTTTCGCAAAATCAGCAGCCCGTGGCATTTTTTAGCCGAACTTTAAATCAAACACAAAGAAACTATTCCGCGACCGAGAGAGAGGCACTTGCAGTTCTGTTAGCAGTGCAAACGTTCCGAGTCTATTTAGGAAAGGCGCCGATAACAGTATATTCTGATCATGCGGCGGTAACTAGATTGTACTCAGGGAAAAATTTATCCCCAAGGTTAATAAGATGGGCACTCAAGCTGCAAGAATATAATCTGGTAATCAAGCATACCCCCAGAAAGGAAAATATCGTAGCAGATGCCCTATCACGAATTAAATTAGTGGAACAGGGTAATACCGTAAAAGTTGCAATGCTTACAGCGTGTACAATAAATTCCCGAGAAACTGTAATAACCGAACTGGGTAAGGATCCTGAGTTTGGAAGTATTTATGAGTATTTGATGGATCCTGAAACTTTTTGCCACCAAGATATTGTGGCGATAAGAAATAGGGCAGCCCATTACGAACTAATAGATGGTCTATTATTTTACACATAAACTACGAATTCCAACAACGAATTTCGACCTGTTATCCCAGCTAGTCTTAGATTAAATATCCTGCAAGAGCTCCATGACAGCCCTTTAGCTTCTCATGCTGGTATTCGAAAAACTATCCAACGCCTACGCGAGGCAGTCTACTTTCCTGAACTGCAAAAGTTAACAAGGGCGTATATCCAGTCCTGCCCAACATATCAAGCCGTTAATTATATTAATTTCCGCCCGGCCGGGTTTCTAAATAGTATTAAATCCGAATTTCCAAATGAAATAATCGGCATCGATTTATTGGGCCCTTTCCCAAAAAGTCAGTTAAATAAAAGTCGCTATCTCCTTGTTATGGTTGATCATTTTAGTAAATGGACCGAAATTGTTCCCTTAAAACGAGCCTCCGCGAAATTAGTTACTGATTCTATTTTAAATAAATATATTTTAAAATACGGGGCGCCCCTAAAAGTTATATCGGATAATGGTCCTCAATTTGTAAGTAATATATTTGAAGACATGTGCCAAAAACTGGGCATACGTCATTTAAAAATGGTCCCGTATCGGCCGCAATCAAATATAGCGGAACGGGTCAACAGAAATATGGTGAAAATTATCCGTAGTTACGTTAAAAATTTTCATAAAAGCTGGGATAATTATGTCAATGAATTTGCTTTCGCCCTTAGGACCGCAAAACATGATACAACGGGAAAAACTCCTGCTGAGTTATTTCTAGGCAGAAAGATTATAACACCGTTAGATAAATTATTTTATGTGCAACAAAGAGCCCCAGAATTTAAAATGGGTGATATAGAAAAACTAATTAAGGAGGCAAAGAAGAATACTGAAGTAGCACAGAGAAAACAAAAATTGTATTATGACTTGAAACGACGGGGAGTAACTTATAAAGTAGGGGATGAAGTACTAAAAATTAAGCATTCACTTCCTTCAGCACCAGAAGATAAAACTGCCAAATTTTTTCCACGATTTGAAGGGTCATATGTTATAGAAAAAATAACTCACGCTGTTGTAGTGTTAAAGGCCAGAAATGGTGAAACCTGTTCCGCAAATATTGATCAAATTAAGCCCTACTTCGATCGTAATAAAATGCAAATCTTTTCAGATCTTTTGCAGGATCCGGCACGGCAGACACCGCAGGTACAAGTTCCAGAGGTGGGAAAACGACAAGTACAAGGGCAAGCCAATGAGAGACAGAAGCAAGTGAAAAGAAAATTGCCCCGCGGAAAAATTGAAGGTAAAAAGAAAAAGAAGCCGTTCCACCGTCCAGAAAACAGAGTTCACGAATACCCCCAGAATGAAGAAGGGAGAAGGACGACGTATGTGAAGAGGACCAGGACAAAGGACGGCAACTATAACCCGGCTTTAAAACGGAAGATCGACTCATCCGACAGAACTCTCCGCAGCAAAAGTCGCCGAACTGCGGAAGGGCCATCAGCGGCGGAGGAAAAAGTACAAGAAAAATTTGAACGGCCAACAACGAGGTCCAAGCAGGATCACGACAGAAGTTTCCCGGTTCCACCAAGACCAGCTGCCTTCAAACGGCCAAGACCACAAGCAGAGGACAAAAGGAAGGTGTTCAAGGGTGGCCGTACTGGTGAAAAACGGAAGCTTCCAGAGGAAAGCACTGAAGGGCGAGCCCGTACAAGAAGGAGGATCAACCAAGCTACTATCTGCTATACCTTTAAAGACTGGGCCCAGAAAAGGATGTCCGAATATTACAAAGATAAGTAAAATTTTATGTTACTTTGCAAACTTAAGTTAATCTTTCATTCTTACTGCAAGTGGCAGATTTCAAGAAGTTTTACCTCATGCGAGGTCTACCTTTATCCCCAAAGGGCGAGAAATGAGTTATGACCGATTTTCTTATTATATTTTTCAATTACTCGCGCGTAAAACTAAAGTTGATATATAATAGTGTTGTGTAAAGACTTAAATATTGTAAAAAGTTATTGTATAAATTTTATTTCAAACATTCTAGCAAGAAAGAAGTTTTAGTCTGAAAGACTTTTTGAAATGTAGTATTATTTCAATGTAGAAAGAATTGGCACTTGCTTTGAAAAGGATAGAAGTTAACAATGTACTACTAATGTATGTTTTCAAATGTGTAAAATTAACGGCATGTTGATATGTTCTTATATACATGTGAACTGTTATTTTAAATGTTAAGAAATACCGTGATATGGTAAAAGTGAAAGTAATGTTAAAAATTTGTTATTCGTGTGACTGTAAAGATTAAAATCATGACGAATATGTGGTAAAGGTTGAATGATGTAGTTAGGCTCTCTGACGCTACACTTTAGAGTTAGCCACGTTTAGAATAGTACCTCAGGGTTTAGAGTTGAAAGTAGGGTGTGTTAAGAGGTCTCGTTATGTTGAATTTTAACACGTTAGTGTTTTGATTGTAGGAGGAAGTGTGGCACACGTAGACAGAAACACATTCGTGTTTGGTGTTCTTTTACAACACATGTCAGAGAGCACGGGGTGAGATAATTAAAATAGTCATGAATGAAATAAGAATGTTAAGAGAAGTATATTCTATATGTATTTGCAATGTCATTCTGTAACATTTCATTAAACTAGTTTTCCTTCCAGATCTCTGGAAGGAACCAGAATTGAATAAAAGCTCCTGTTTAGATGCAGTACAGATGAAAAAAAGATTGTTGTATATCCTGGGAGCTGCTATTGTAACAAATTTCTTTCTTTTAAATTTTCTAGTTTCTAACGAAGTTATGATTGTAAAAGGTTGGCCTCGCGTTAGATTCTAGAGCTAAAAGTTTTCAACAAGGTCGTTTTAGACCTCAGTTTCAAACTAATTAACTCTGGCGGGAAGTATGTAAAGATCTTAAGTTTTACTAACGTTTATTTTATTTTAAATCTTTACTATCACTTCTTATTTTCTACTTCCGGCCAGAATTATAAGCGTAAAGGATTTTATGCAAAGTTGTCTGGCGAACGCCAAGTATTTAAGTGTGGCCTTTTTGCCAAGCAGAAGAGAGGAAGCAGTGAGTTCGAAGCAGGCCGCTTACCTTAGAAGTTACGCAGTTGCTATTTGCCTTCCAGGCCAGAGGTTTTAATCCTCTTGATAAATTAAACGTATTGTAGTGTTCACAGTCTCTGTGCTACATACGCTTCCTGTTATTATAAGGCCAATCTTACACGTGTATTATTCTAAAGTTAAATTAGAGTTTAGTTTCATTTTGATATCTTTTACGTTAGACCCCGAGTGGAGGGTCATTGCATTCCGAAGTACGGAAGTCATTGTATATAAAGAAGAATAAAGGGTTTTGTATACCCTTCGTCTGTATCCTGTCTACTTACTACAATTAGTGAACATAGCTTTAGTAAGCTCTCTGTTCTAGTCAGGTCATTGTATGTTTCCGAAGAAGGTTAGAAGAAACATTGAACCTGATAAGCTGAGAGCATTTAAAATTAAAATGTGTTTTTGAAAAAATATACAACAGTTCCTGACAAGGATTTACAGGCATCCTTAACAGTTTCATATTTAACTGCAAAAAATTAAAAACCTCATACAATTGGAGAATCGCTCATTCTTCCTTCATCAATTAAAATGACATCATTTATGCATGCAGAAAAATATAGTAACTATTTAAAAACAATAGCATTAAAAAAAGATACTGTTTCTCACCAAATTTTTATCATATCGGGCACTATACAATACAAAATCCAGTCTTTACTATAAAACTTGATGAAACTACCTACAGTACTAAAATGTTTCAATTTATCGTTTATGTGAGATATGTTTTTGAAAAGGACACAGTAGAATATTTTTTATGTTGTAATATTTGGGAAGGAAAAGCAACTGGAGAGAAAATATTTGAAATTATTTTCAGACATTTTGAAACAATCTTACTTAGACACACTGTGTCACCGTTTGTACTAATGTAAGCTTTTAAAACTAAGCCAATACTTTGGCAAGGAGAATTGAAGAAAAAACAAAACAAAAAAAAAAAAAAAAAAAAAAAAAAAAAAAACAGAAACATGCTTTTCCACAATTTACTAAAGAAAATAATACAGATTTCTTGTTTAAAACGACATATAAGAAATCTATAATAACGATAAAGAAGACCAATCCTCCAAAAATAAACGAAAATCAGTAAACAGAGACATAGAAAAACAATCCTTTGAAGAATTCACCGGGTTCATTACTGAAATTTACCAAATTTACCAGCAATACAAGCAGGCTTCTAACCCCGACTCCAGGTTCAAGATTGCAATGGCTCGCACTAAAGATATTCATCCAGAACGAGCATTATTAATTACCGCAGTGGCTAATCGCACCGACAGTGCGAATAGCTAGCAGGCTATTCACACCACCTACTTTCGCGCATGCGCCCAAGCAGCCCAGATACCAGCATTTTACCGCAGTGGCTAATCGCACCGACGGTGCGAATAGCTAAAAAATCTTTAGTGTATTGACAAAAAGGCTACAGAAATTACTTAAATTCTTTTATTTAACAGAGGAATTTTTATGCAAACTTAGACGCCTTATAGCAAAGGACTGCCAGAATTTATTATTCAATAAGAAAACTTACTAAAAATTATAATATTCTTATATATTCATCATTTTTTCAGTATCCACTCATGTTTATAGGTTCAAATGCCATATTTCAAAATCAAAGTTATTTATGAAATAAAACCTTATACAGTCTGTTAAATCATTTCTGTGTGCAAATTTTTAAATCTAAATCTCTTACATTAATTTTTTTTGTCTTTTAAATTACATCCCATTATTTATTTCAATTCAGTTTATTAATGTGCTTGAACTAATACTTCTAAGTTCTTTGAAGTACTTTATGTGTCATGAAAATGCCAAATATTTCCATAAAATATAAACAGGCATACAGAATTGTTATTAACAAGTATTATGTGATTAATTAGTCATTTAATAGTTGATTTAATTGCTTATTTCATGTCTAAATTTTCTACACAGAAAACCTCTGTGTAATTTTTATTATCTTTCCACGGACGAAGATTTTCAAAGAGGAATGAATTAAAGTCTTGATTGCGCAAAACACATCTTTGAAGCTAAATGTATTCTAAGAAAATCAAAAAAATGTAAACAAGATTTTGTCCCCCTCCCAAATCAGTCATTTAAACTATTTCAACCGTTCATGAAAACGATAAACATTGCGAACAATCTACCTCTTTTTATATATACTTTAATAAAAGGAAATGTGTTCCTTCTTTTTATAAGAAAAGGAACCAATTTTGCTTTTTAAACTTTTAGAAAGCAAAATGGTTCTAAAAGTTTAGAGTCTCCAACGCTTAAAAAATGATAAACTACGCCAAGGTAGTAACCCGCCTTAAAAAAAAGACTCACTACAACTCTTAGGCGGTTCGCGTACGTAGAATCCGTTATGGATCTAACAGTTCAATGCACATGCGTGGTCAATGGTGGTGCGAATAGCTTAAGCGGCTAAACGCACCGCTGGTGCGAATAGCATCGGCCGCATTTTACGCCGATTTCCGTAAGTCAGGCGGTAGTGAGAGGGAAGGTTGTTAACCCTAACACAGCAATAGAAAGGTTTGTTAGTAGTTCACCAGCAAGAGAATAATTTGCAAGTAATAATTATCAGTTACAAAGACGATGTCAATCTATATACATGATAATGTTTAGGAAATGATTCGATAAAATAGGGATTTAATGATGGTTCTGATTGCAAGCGAGGACAAGAAATTATTTAAAAATCTTTAGTGTATTGACAAAAAGGCTACAGAAATTACTTAAATTCTTTTATTTAACAGAGGAATTTTTATGCAAACTTAGACTTGTTCTCATAGCATAGGACTGTCAGAATTTATTATTCAGTAAGAAAACTTCCTGAAAATGATAATATTCTTATATATTCAGCACTTCTTCAGTATCCACGCAGGTTTATAGGTTTAAATGCCATATTTCAAAATTAAAGTTATTTATGAAATAAAGCCTTATAAAATCTGATAAATCATTTGTGTGTGCAAATTTTTAAATCTAAATCTCTTACATTAAATTATAACTGTCTTTTAAATTACATCCCATTATTTATTTCAATTTAATTGATTAATGTGTTTGTACTAATATTTCAAAGTTCTTTGAAGTACTTTTTATGTCCTGAAAATGCCAAGGAATTCCATAAAAGAAAATAAGCAGGCATACAGAATAATTCATTTAATATTTCATATAATCGCTTTTAACTTATTTCATGTCTAAATTTTCTACACAGAAATCCGCTGTCTAATTGTTAGTATCTTTTATCGGACGAAATTTTTGAAAGAGGAATGAATTAAAGGCATGATTGAGCAAAACACATCTTTAAACTAAATGTATTCTAAGAAGTATAAAAAATGTCAGCACGATTTCCCCCCCCTTTAAATCAGTCATTTAAACTATTCAAACCGTTCAGGAAAAGGATAAACATTGCGAACATAAAAATCTGCCTTTTTTATATATACTTTACTAAAAGGAAATGCGTTCCTTCTTTTTATAAGAAAAGGAACCCATTTTCCATTCTAAACTTTTGAAAGTCGCCAACGCTTAAAAAATGATAAACTACACCAAGGTAGAAACTCGCCTTTTACAACTCAATGCGCATGCGTGCTTAATGTTGGTGCGAATAGCTTAAGCGGCTAATCGCGCCGGTGGTGCGATTAGCATCGGCCAATAATTACGCCCATACGGCTAATCCAAATACCATGCAACATATTAATTATGCCAAGTTTATATTTTATAATAGTAATGGTATTAAAAATCAAAAAATTGAAATTCAAAACTACATCAACCAGCACAGTCTGGATGTAATTTTATGAAGTGAAACCCACCTCAAATCAAATGACAAATTTAAAATTCCCAACTACAACATCTATAGGTCTGACCGTCTTCATAATCGTGGTGGCGGTACAGCTATTCTCATGAAAAAATGTCTGAACAGTACCATCTTTCCTCTTCCCCTTATGAGCTTTGAAGCAAGTGTATCTATTTTGAACAGAGATAATAAAGAATATCTCATCATTGCTGTTTATAAGCCACCCAACAATAGACTCAACACTCAAGATCTTGACTATATTCTCAAGTTATCCAACTATTATTGCGGGGGACATAAATTGTAAGGACGCTAACTGGAACTCCAGGCGAAATAATCCAGACGGAATTATTCTTAATAATTACATCATCAACAACCCTGATATCAACATTTATGGTCCAGATGAACCTACGCATCTTCATCAAATCTCAAATACTTCTGATGTATTAGACATCTTAATTACCTTCATTGTTCCTCGAATACCTTTTCTCCAAGTGGATAATGAACTTTCTTCAGATCACCTACCAGTACGCTTCACTTTGTATGGCTTAAAGCATGGTCTTCCGCCTATAAAGTGCCGCATTAATTGGGAAAACTTGTAAGGATCTTAAGTTTTACTAACGTTTATTTTATTTTAAATCTGTACTATCACTTCTTATTTTCTACTTCCGGCCAGAATTATAAGCGTGAAGGTTTTTATGCAAAGTTTGTCTGGCGAACGCCAAGTATTTAAGTGTGGCCTTTTTGCCAAGCAAGAGAGAGAGGAAGCAGTGAGTCAACGCAGGCCGCTTACCTTAGAAGTTACGCAGTTGCTGTTTGCCTTCCAGGCCAGAGGTTTTAATCCTCTTGATAAATTAAAAGTATTGTAGTGTTCACAGTCTCTGTGCTACATACGCTTCCTGTTATTATAAGGCCAATCTTCCACGTGTATTATTCTAGAGTTAAATTAGAGTTTAGTTTTATTTTTATACTTTTACGTTAGACCCCGAGTGGCGGGTCATTGTATTCCGAAGTACGGAAGTTATTGTATATAGAGAAAAATAAAGGGTTTTTGTATACCCTTCGTCTGTATCCTGTCTACTTACTACAAATTAGTGAACATAGCTTTAGTAAGCTCTCTGTTCCTAGTCAGGTCCTTGTATGTTCCCGAAGAAGGTAAAGAAGGAATATTGAACCTGATAGTGGCGCCCAACGAAGAAGAATAACCATGGCGGAGTTTCAAGAAGAACCTCTGCTGCCTGCAGAAACGGCTCAGAATCCAGAAATGCCAGCTGCCGCCCTGGAAGGATTCGGTTACATCGTCCAGACCATGCGCGCTTCGATGAAACCAGAAGCAACGTTTAATGGAAACTCACCGGTAACCAGTTTTTTGGAAAAATTGGATGACCACTTCATGCTCTACCCCGTGCACGAGTTTCAAAAAGTTACCTTAGCTACCAGCGCTTTGAGGGGCCAAGCGCTTAACTGGTTCAAATGTATAGGCAGAAGTTACTTGGGTCAAGCAGGAAGTCCCACCTATACTTACGAAAATTTCAAGACTGCCCTACTAAAAGCCTTCCCTGTTGTAAGGGATCGTGCGAAATTAGAAACGGAACTTTTCAGTATATATCAACAAAGAATCGAAAACCTCTCGAGCTTTATTTTAAGAAAAATTCACGTTTTCAAGCTCTTGTATGGAAACCGTCCGTTTCCTGAAATAATTCAAGTGATTTTGCCGAGGTTACTGCCCCAAGTGCAAGACTTTATTGAATTAAGAAATCCGACTACACTGGAAAAGTTATTTGAGCTAGCAATCCAGTTTGAAAGTAGAAGAACGGCGGACGTCGAAAGAAGACGCCAATATCAACAGCGAAACCAATTTGGTACGCCAAGACTACAGCAAACTCAAGCACATGGCTACGGAGAAAAAGCGAATCAGTGGGCAAGGAAACCCGAGCATTCAAAAACAGCCGGCGAACGTCGACAGTTCAATAGCAACCGAGGAAAAAAGTTTCAAGGCCAGGGGAAAAAGAAGGAAAGCACGGAAAGGAAAAATAGTTTAAACTAAAACGGATTTCTGCTGACGAGAGGGTGCGGAAATCCGAAGGCCACGAAAACCCCTCTTCCTACAAGTTAAATACAGTAATGGTGAAAAATTTGACTCTTCCGAAGATTGAAGTCTTGGTGAATAATATCCCAGCCACCGCACTCCTGGATACCGGCGCGCAGTGTTCCTGTGTGGCAGAACAGTTTTTTAGGAAGTATTTTCGCAAATACCGCATATATAATGCGGATAATACGACAGTATTAGCGTCGCAAGGAGAAAAATGTAAGTGCGTAGGTAAAGTACCTTTGTATATCCGTATCAAGGACGAACAAATAAAGGTGATGTTTTTTATAGTAAAGAATCTGCAAGCACATTTAATCTTGGGGATAGATTTTCTTTCAGACGCACAAGCTACACTGGATTTTAATGAAGCGTCCCTTAAGCTGACAATGAAACCAGTGCGTGTAGAAAAGGCTGAACCGCCAAGGTTAAATCTTGACCACCTGCCTAATGACGAGCAAGATAGAATCCGACAAGTGGTAAGTGAATTTGCTTCGTTATTTAGTGATATTCCAGGATTTACTCAGGTTACTAACCATAGTATTGACACCGGAGATGCAATGCCAGTTCGTCAAAAACCATACCGGTATGATAAGAATAAGGAAAAAATTATAGAATGGCATATTACCGATATGCTACGTAAAAAGATCATAAAGCCCATCTCAAGTAGTTATGCTAGCCCGGTGGTTTTATGTAAGAAAAATAATGATTATCCTTTGGAGCATCCAAAAAGGTGGAGATTCGCTATTGATTACCGTAAATTAAATTCCATAACGAAATATCCGGTATATCCGTTACCGATCATAGAAGAAATTTTAAGGAACATAAAATCAACCAAATTTATGACCACTTTAGACTTAACGACTGGTTATTTTCAAATAGGGGTCAGGCCTGAGGACGTGCCTAAGACTGCTTTTATAACCAAGTCTGGCACTTATGCATTTTTGCGTATGCCGTTTGGCCTTTCAGGGGCCCCAGCAACATTTCAGCGATGCATGGACATTGTGTTAAGACCTGTTCTTGGAAAGTCCACATTTATCTATTTAGACGATATCATTATTACTAGTGATAATCTGGACCAACATGTACAGGATTTAAGACAGGTGTTTTCTTTATTAAATGAGGCCGGTCTAAAAGTTAATGTCGAAAAATGCAAATTTGCAGCCCCTGAATTAAAATATTTAGGTTACAAAATATCGCAAAAAGGGATCGAGACAGATGAATCAAAAATAATCGCTGTACAAAAGTATCCGTCTCCAAACACGGCAAAGAAGCTCTCTTCTTTTCTAGGACTTTGTTCATATTATAGTTCCTTCATAAAAGATTTTGCGGCTATCGTTGAGCCATTGTTAAAATTAAAAAGGAAAAAGGCAAGATTCTCGTGGACGGCCGAAGCCAATAGTGCTTTCGAAAAATTAAAACAAGCATTAACGCAAGCCCCTGTGTTGAAATTTCCTGAAAAGAATGAGAATTTAGAAATTTCAGCGGATGCTTCAGATTATGCGGTAGGAGCGGTACTTTCGCAAAATCAGCAGCCCGTGGCATTTTTTAGCCGAACTTTAAATCAAACACAAAGAAACTATTCCGCGACCGAGAGAGAGGCACTTGCAGTTCTGTTAGCAGTGCAAAACTTTCGAGTCTATTTTGGAAAGGCGCCGATAACAGTGTACTCTGATCATGCGGCGGTAACTAGATTGTACTCAGGAAAAAATTTATCCCCATGGTTAATAAGATGGGCACTCAAGCTGCAAGAATATAATCTGGTAATCAAGCATACCCCTGGAAAGGAAAATATCGTAGCAGATGCCCTATCAAGGATTAAAATACACGAACAAGGCAATACCGTAAAGATGGCAATGCTTACAGCGTGTACAATAAATTCCCGAGAAACTGTAATAACCGAACTGGGTAAGGATCCTGAGTTTGGAAGTATTTATGAGTATTTGAAGGATCCTGAAAATTTTAGCCACCAAGATATTGTGGCGATAAGAAATAAGGCGGCCCATTACGAACTAATAGATGGTCTATTATTATATACAAAAACTACGAATTCCAACAACGAATTTCGACCTGTTATCCCAGCTAGTCTTAGATTAAATATCCTGCAGGAGCTCCATGACAGCCCTTTAGCTTCTCATGCTGGTATTCGAAAAACTATCCAACGCGTACGCGAGGCAGTCTACTTTCTTGAACTGCAAAAGTTAACAAGGGCGTATGTCCAGTCCTGCCCAACATGTCAAGCAGTTAATTATATTAATTTCCGCCCGGCCGGGTTTCTAAATAGTATTAAATCCGAATTTCCAAATGAAATAATTGGCATCGATTTATTGGGCCCTTTCCCAAAAAGTCAGTTAAATAAAAGTCGCTATCTCCTTGTTATGGTTGATCATTTTAGTAAATGGACCGAAATTGTTCCCTTGAAACGAGCCTCCGCGAAATTAGTTACTGATTCTATTTTAAATAAATATATTTTAAAATACGGGGCGCCCCTAAAAGTTATATCGGATAATGGTCCTCAATTTGTAAGTAATATATTTGAAGACATGTGCCAAAAACTGGGCATACGTCATTTAAAAATGGTCCCGTATCGGCCGCAATCAAATATAGCGGAACGGGTCAACAGAAATATAGTGAAAATTATCCGTAGTTATGTTAAAAATTTTCATAAAAGCTGGGATAACTATGTCAATGAATTTGCTTTCGCCCTTAGGACCGCAAAACATGATACAACGGGAAAAACTCCTGCTGAGTTATTTCTAGGCAGAAAGATTATAACACCGTTAGATAAATTATTTTATGTGCAACAAAGAGCCCCAGAATTTAAAATGAGTGATATAGAAAAACTAATAAAAGAAGCAAAAAAGAATACGGAAGTAGCACAAAAAAAAAACAGAAGCTATATTATGATCTGAAATCACGGGGAGTAACTTATAAAGTAGGGGATGAAGTTTTAAAAATTAAGCATTCACTTTCTTCATCGCCAGAAGATAAAACTGCCAAATTTTTTCCACGATTTGAAGGACCATAGATTATAGAAAAAATAACTCACGCTGTTGTAGTGTTAAAAGCCAGAAATGGTGAAACCTGTTCCGCAAACATTGATCAAATTAAGCCCTACTTCCGGCACGGCAGATACCGCAGGTACAAGTTCCAGAGGTGGGAAAACGACAAGTACAAAGGCAAGCCAATAAGAGGCAGGAGCCAGTGAAAAGAAAATTGCCCCGCGGAAAAATTGAAGGTAACAAGAAAAAGAAGCCGTTCCACCGTCCAGAAAACAGAGTTCACGAACACCCCCAGAATGAAGAAGGGAGACGGACGACGTATGTGAAGAGGACCAGGAGAAATGACTGCAACTATAACCCGGCTTTAAAACGGAAGATCTACTCATCCGACAGAACTCTCCGCAGCAAAAGTCGCCGAACTGCGGAAGGGCCATCAGCGGCGGAGGAAAAAGTACAAGGAAAATTTGAACGGCCAACAACGAGGTCCAAGCAGGATCACGACAGAAGTTTCCCGGTTCCGCCAAGACCAGCTGCCTTCAAACGGCCAATACCACAAGCAGAGGAGAAAAGGAAGGTGTTCAAGGGTTGCCGAACTGGTGAAAAACGGAAGCTTCCAGAGGAAAGCACTGAAGGGCGAGCGCGTACAAGAAGGAGGATAAATCAAGCTACTATCTGCTATACCTTTAAAGACTGGGCCCAGAAAAGGATGTCTGAATATTACAAAGATAAGTAAAATTTTATGTTACTTTGCAAACTTAAGTTAATTTTTCATTCTTACTGCAAGTGGCAGATTTCAAGAAGTTTTACCTCATGCGAGGTCTACCTTTATCGCCAAAAGGGCGAGAAATGAGTTGTGACCGATTTTCTTATTATGTTTTCAATTACTCGCGCGTAAAACTAAAGTTGATGTATAATAGCGTTGTGTAAAAACTTAAATATTGTAAAAAGTTATTGTATAAATTTTATTTAAAACATTCTATACAAGAGAGAAGTTTCAGTCTGAAAGACTTTTTGAAATGTATTATTTCAATGTAGAAAGAATTGGGACTTGCTTTGAAAAGAATAGAAGTTAACAATGTACTACTAATGTATGTTTTCAAATCTGTAAAAGTAACGGCATGTTGATATGTTCTGTTATTTTAAATGTTAAGAAATACCGTGATATGGTAAAAGTGAAAGTAATGTTAAAAATTTGTTATTCGTGTGACTGTAAAGATTAAATCATGGCGAATATGTGGTAAAGGTTGAATGATGTAGTTAGGCTCTCTGACGCTACACTTTAGAGTTAGCCACTTTTAGAATAGTACCTCAGGGTTTAGAGTTGAAATTAGGGTGTGTTAAGAGGTCTCGTTATGTTGAATTTTAACACGTTAGTGTTTTGGTTGTAGGAGGAAGTGTGGCACACGTAGACAGAAACACATTCGTGTTTGGTGTTCTTTTACAACACATGTCAGAGAGCACGGGGAGAGATAATTAAAATAGTCATGAATGAAATAAGAATGTTAAAGAGCAGTATAATTGTATATGTTACTTGCCATGTCATTGTGTAACATTTCATTAAACTAGTTTTCCTTCCAGATCTCTGGAAGGAACCAGAATTGAATAAAAGCTCCTGTTTAGATGCAGTACAGATGAAAAAAAGATTGTTGTATATCCTGGGAGCTGCTATTGTAACAAATTTCTTTCTTTTAAATTTCTAGTTTCTAGCGAAGTGTGTTTGTAAAAGGTTGGCCTCGCGTTAGATTCTAGAGCTAAAAGTTTTCAAGAAGGTCGTTTTAGACCTCAGTTTCAAACTAATTAACTCTGGCGGGAAGTATGTAAGGATCTTAAGTTTTACTAACGTTTATTTTATTTTAAATCTTTACTATCACTTCTTACTTTCTACTTCCGGCCAGAATTATAAGCGTGAAGGTTTTTATGCAAAGTTTGTCTGGCGAACGCCAAGTATTTAAGTGTGGCCTTTTTGCCAAGCAAGAGAGAGAGGAAGCAGTGAGTCAACGCAGGCCGCTTACCTTAGAAGTTACGCAGTTGCTGTTTGCCTTCCAGGCCAGAGGTTTTAATCCTCTTGATAAATTAAACGTATTGTAGTGTTCACAGTCTCTGTGCTACATACGCTTCCTGTTATTATAAGGCCAATCTTCCACGTGTATTATTCTAGAGTTAAATTAGAGTTTAGTTTTGTTTTTATACTTTTACGTTAGACCCCGAGTGGAGGGTCATTGTATTCCGAAGTACTGAAGTTATTGTATATAGAGAAAAATAAAGGGTTTTTGTATACCCTTCGTCTGTATCCTGTCTACTTACTACAAATTAGTGAACATAGCTTTAGTAAGCTCTCTGTTCCTAGTCAGGTCCTTGTATGTTCCCGAAGAAGGTAAAGAAGGAATATTGAACCTGATAAACTATGCTTAACACCTTGAAGAAAACATATCTGCTACCACTAAAATGACTAATAAAAGCGAAATTCATGATGCCACAGTCTATCTTAGCAGTAAAATCAACGAAGCCATCAACCACGCCAAATTTATTCCTAAACAGACTAATTATACGGTCCCACAGAATATTAGACAGAAAATTACAGAGAAAAATAGACTAAGAAAAATTTATCAACGTTCTCACTCCACCCAAGACAAAAGAAGATTTAATGCTGCCAATCGAAACCTCAGAAAACTTATCCAAGAGTACAGAAACAATTGCTGGGATAACTTCATTGAAAGTCTTTCGCACACCGACCATTCTGTGTGGAAAGTTGCTAAAGCTCTCCGAAGCACTCCCTCTAATATTGGACCGATTCTGGATGATAATAATACCAAAATTTACGATCATAAGAAAATTGTCAACCTTTTCGCTGATAACTATGAACAACAGTTTAATATAAATAATTTCCCACACCCGAATGATATTAATATTATCAATCACGTGACCGATTTCCTCTGCAAAGATCCTGAAAATCAAAACAACCCGACTTCTCCCAAAGAAATACAGAAAATTATAAAGAAACTTAATCCAAAGAAAGCATCTGGATATGACAATATCACTAATAAGGCCCTGCAATACCTCCCAAGGAAAGGCATCATCCTTATTACGAATATTTTTAACGCATGTTTAAGACTTAATATATTCCCAAAAAAATTGGAAACACACCATTCTAACTGTCATTAAAATGCCTGGCAAAGCTGGAAATCTCACAAGTAACTTTAGATCGATCAGTCTTCTGCCTGCAATTGCCAAACTTTTCGAAAAGCTTATTTTCGACTCACCACTTTTATTAATGAAAATAACATCATCAAAGACCATCAAATTGGATTTCGCCAGGGATTCTCAACGACTCAGCAGATCGCCCGAATCGTAGAATTGATAGGTAAAAATTTTAATAGATAGAGAAAGCCTTCAATAAAATTTGGTATCACGGTCTTATGATTAAGCTGATGAACTATAATTTCCCACCTGCCATCATCCATCTAATCGCTGATTTTTTAAAGAACAGAACTTTTCAAGTTAAGATTCAAGATAACTATTCCACCACAAGAAAAATTCACGCGGGTTTAACACAGGGGTCGGTAATTTCCCCGCTTCTCTATAATTTATATACTAATGATCTTCCTAATATTAAAAATATTCTCACTGCATGCTATGCCGATGACACGGCACTTTTATGTCACTCACTTAATCCGTATCATGCAAGAAATAAACTACAGAATGCCATTAATTACATTTCACCCTGGTTTAAAGGATGGAAAATTAAAATTAACCCCGAAAAATCAAAAGTGATTTACTTTAAAAAAGGAAATATCCCTCAAGACTGAGAAGAAATTACGATGGACGGACAAATCGTGTCACGTGACCACCAGGTAAAATATCTAGGTGTTAATCTCGACCAGAAGTTAACATTCAAATTTCATGTTAATCAAACACCACTTAACGAATGATGATCTCCGATCTCTCCGACAAAACGTTTCTTCTTTTACTTTTTGTAATAATTTAGACTCAGATTCTTGCACTTTTTCTTTGGGGGGGGGGTGGACTCAAAATAACTAACCTATAAATTTAATTTACTTGCGCGAAAAAATATTTTCTTTTCCTTCAAAGGTTAAAGAAAATTATAACGATATTCGTTTTATGGACTCTTGATAAACGTGACCTTCGAACTTCGACGCCGGCTTCGAACTTTTGCGCTGTGGAGACAGATATTTCGCTCATGGGCAACCGAGCCACTTTTGCTGCGAAGAAGTTTTCCTTCTTAACCAAGGAGGTTAGAATAGCCTCCTTCTTGTTCATTTCTAACCACCTTGTTCTTAATAATACATATTCTTTGCCAGTACCTTCGAGAGTAAAGTCATTTAATCGTTTTTTCCAGTCCCTTGAGAAAGCGTTTAAACCAGATGAGCTAAAATCGGAAATTATTTTGAATATTCTGGGTGAGAGCGAATAATTTAATAGTTTATTTGACTGAAGAAGACATGCGGAATTATGATAAGCTTAGAACAATAGTGTTGAAAGAATTTCAGACAACGCCACAAGAGTGTTATACAGTTTTCAAAAAGCGTAAAAATTACAAAAAGAAGTAAAAGATTACAAAAAAAAAAAAAAAAAGATTACAGAAAGCTATGTTTAATTTGCGTCAAGATGAAATGCTACATTTGAGTATTATTGTCAGATGCGCTAAGTGAGTGATTTTAAATTATTATGTGAATTAATTGCATCAGATGAAATATTCGGTTTATTTGATTGAGAATTGATGACACATATTGCAATTAAACAAGAAGAATCATGTTTTAAACCGCAAAAACTAGGTCGAGATTGTGATATTTATTTAACTTCAAAGGGTAAATGTAAAAGTAAATATAATGTATTTATCAAACCTTCTAGTGGAAACGAAATTCTAGATTCTCACTCAAAATTAATATTTCTAAATTCTCTATAAAGGCAAAAAAAAAAAAAAAAAAAAAAAAAAAAAAGATCTTATCTTTTCTATCTTCCGGATGGCTGAGGAAACATCCATTCTGATTAAACAAAATATGTGTAAATCTCTAATAAACAGAGGAGCGTTATACCACACAACGTTTATTCACGAACACCAAAGACGAACAGAAACATATACATAATTGACATCACAGTTTCTTTTTACAAACAAACACTACCGCCATCTAAAGATATATAATCCTAAACTTACCACTCCCCCCCCTGTATCCGTAAACGAATGCATCAATTTTATTGAACTTCAAGATTATAAAGTCTTTCATTTGGTCTTCTAACAACACCCTTATCTAACTGAATATCACAAGATCTAATTCTATCACCTCTTCCGTGAAATAATTCCTTAATCCTACCTATCTTCCAGTTACAGCGTTTCACATTATCTTCTCGTACAAGTACAACATCATTAATTTTAAACACGGGAGAATTCTTTGGAGTTTTTGAAAACATGACTTATCTTAATTCTAACAAATATTCTTTATAAAACCTTTTCCAAAAATGCTCTAATATTAATTGCCTATGCTTCCATTTTTTAATCAACTGAGATCTTGTAGATTCTAGTTTATATTCAGGTGAAGGTAAAACAGTTAATCTAGATCCAGTTATAAAATGAGATGGTGAAAGAGGATCAGGTTCATTTGGTTCATTGTATACATACTTTATAGGTCTAGAATTAATAACAGCTTCAACTTCAACTAAGACAGTATACAGTTCTTCATAATATAAAGAAGCTTTACCTAGGATACGTTTTAAACAAGTTTTTAAAGATCTTACCAAACGTTCCCAGAATCCGCCCCACCAAGGAGCACCTTCTACAATAAATTTCCATTCAAACCCATTTTTACCAAGGAAATTTAGAACCTTTTCATCTTTACATAATTTATACAAATATTTTAATTCACGATCAGCAGTTTTAAAGGTTTTAGCATTATCAGAATATATAACTCTACAAATACCCCTACGTGCCAAAAATCTACGTAAGGCTTGAATGAAACACTCTGCACTTAAATTTGATAACAATTCTAAATGGACTCCTCGAGTCTCTGCACAGGTAAACAATGAAATATACACTTTTGTACCATCCTTTAAATACAAAGGGCCAGCGAAATCTATGCCACTTTTCTCAAATGGTTGAGCTTTCTCCACTCGGTCAGCTGGAAGAGGAGCCGATATCTCGTGTCCAGCTTTAGCATTATACTTTTTACAAAATCTGCAATCATGTAACACAGATTTTACAAAACGTCTAGCTTTTAAAATCCAAAATTTCCCTCTTACTTGCCCTAAAGTTTCACTTACACCACTATGAAGTACCTTTTCGGGACAATTCAAAATAATTAAACGAGAAAAATAATTATATGGTAATATTATAGGCTGAATTTCATCGACATCTAATGATGGTTTCACTAATCTACTTCCAACTCTTAAACAACTCTTTTCATCCATTACTGGATTTAACCCAAACAATTTGGAATTACGAGACAATGGTTTTTTACATTTAACATCATTCAACTCTTCAAAAAAATACTCACCTTGTGATAAGATAATCCAATAACACATAGCATTACATATTTCTATTCTGTGACTTTAAATTATTAATGAATCTAAATACATATGACGTGACTCTTAAAAGTTTACCTAAGTCACTAAAGTTTTCTATTTTTAACACAGGTTGTAAAGGTTGAACACTGCTAGTAACTTGAGTCACAACTCTTTCTTCAACACTATCTACTATGTTACAATGCTTGTTCACTTTAGGCCAATTTATTTCATCTTGATGAAGACATGGAGGTCCATGCCACCACACGTGATCTACTACAAGATCACTCACTTTAACACCGCGTGTGATTTTATCGGCCGGATTATCTGAGCCAGGACAATGATGCCACATGCTCGGGGATGTTTTGTCTTGAATTTCAGACACTCGATTTTGTACGAATGTTTTCCATCGCCGTGGTGAGTTCTTTATCCAATGAAGCACAATAAGAGAATCTGTCCATAAATGAATCTTAGCTTGAGGAAAATACACACGGACTGTAGTTACAAGTCTTGCACCTAACACTGCTGCCATGAGCTCGAGTCTTGGTAAAGATAATTTTTTCAGGGGTGTCACTCTGCTCTTGGCTATCACTAAACTTGTTCCACAATATTTTAAGCTACGGAATTTCACGTACACTGCTGCTCCGTAAGCACTTTGAGATGAATCACAAAAACAATGTAGTTCTAGAGTTTCAGGTGTTTCATCAGCATCACGAAAATACCACCGAGGTATCTGGATATTAGGTAGATCACATAGTTGCCTGTACCATTTGCTCCACTAGTCTTGCAATTCTGGTGGGATAATTTCATCCCAATCAACACCTTTCAGCCATAAATCCTGAAACAGAACTTTTGCTTGAATAACATATGGAGCAAGAAACCCAATAGGATCGAAGATTTTTGAAGCAGCTTTTAAAACACAACGTTTTCTTTGGTCATTTGACTGGATGAAATCAATAACGTCTTGTGCATTAAAACAGAAGATATCCTTAATTGTATCCCATTGAAGTCCAAGAATCTTTGAGGGGGAATCACAGTCAAGCAATTTAAAGCTAACGAAGTTGTCACTTGATTTATACTGGTTTTTTACAGTATCCGAATTAGAATTCCATTTGGTCAATATCATTGATGCCTTTTTCATTATATCATTGGCTTCGTGATATATCTGTATAGCTTCCTCCGTATCTGATCCACAAATAAAATCGTCAACATACATGAAGTTTTCTAACATTTCTACAGTTCTGGGATGTATGTCATCAAATTTCTTTAAATGATGCTTAATGCAAGCACCCAGCAAAAATGGACTTGATTTTGTTCCAAACATTACCCGACACATCCGATAAACTTGAATTCTCGGATTGCTCAAACTTGAATTCTCATCAATCCACAAAAATCGCACTCAATCCCGATCTTCATGTACAACAGAAATTTGCAAAACGCTTTTTCAATATCTGACGTAAATGCAATTCGATGAAGTCGAAAATTTATTAGAACTTTCAAAAGTTCAGGAAGAAGATTTGGTCCTTGTAGTAAATTATCATTTAGAGATTCATGATTTTTTTTCCTTTGAAAAAGCATCATAAACAATGCGAAGTTTTGTAGAATTATGATCTTCACGGATGACAGCACGGTGAGGTATGTAGTAAGTTCGTCTCCCAGATGGAGTACCAAAATCGACCTTTTCTATGATTTCTTCCTTAAGCTGATAGTCAATCACTTCTTTATATTGCGCATAAAAGTTCAAGTTTGATTTAAATTGTTCGATCAGATTTAAAAATCGTCTTTCAGCATTCTTAAAATTGTCTCTTAAAGTCACATTCTGATCTTTCCATGGAAGTCTAACTTCGTATCTATCACCCTTTTCTGTAATCGAGTTGTTAAATATTTGCAAGGCCATTTCATTTTGTTCTTCGTCAGAAATATTTTTAATTCCTATAGATTCAATATCCCAAAACGATTTGACACTTTTTAGAAGTTTCTCTTCTACAATTACGTTTAAACACGCATCATGGATTTCAAAGTCTGATGAAGAAAATCTGCCTTGTATACACCACCCAAACAAGGTTTTCATCGCTACGGCATTTCTGTTTATCCTTTTTATTTCTTCGCTTGCTATTTTCCACATAATGTCCACGCCGATTAAAACAGAAATATGACTCATTCCATCGGCGCCGCCGCAGTCTGTCAAAGTGACGCCGAATGCCTGGAGTTTGGATTTCATTTCTACATCTGGTACCCGTATATCGGCATTTGTTGTGACTGGTACTTCAGTGACTTCGAGATTTATGGATTTTTCAGGGTCATTAATATTGCGGAGAGTAAGTTCAACTTTCTTTCGACGCCAATATTTTCCGTTCTTTTCACCGAAGGTATGCAGATTTAAAACAGTTTCTCCTTTCACTGGTAACTGTAATTTTCTTGATAAATCTCGAATTGCAGAGATTTGGCTACCGCCGTCAAGAAGACATCTCACAATACAATTCTTATTTCTGCCCTCAGCCACAGCATACACCGTTTGAAGCATAATATTAGATCCAGTTTTGGCAGAAGAATTTTGAACAATTTCTGCCGATGTTTCGGTTTCCTTATTTTTTACACTGGAGACAGCTGATGTGGGATTTACACACACACTTTCATGATGTTTACCGCGACACTTTTTGCAGGAAAACTGTTTGTTCTTACAGTTGATAGCTAAATGTTTACATCCAAAACACAGAAAACATTTTCCTGTACGTTTCAAAATGTTGCGTTTCTCTTCAGAGTTCACCTCAGTACATTTATATCTCGTATGGTCTTCTTTATCACAAAATATACATTTGTATCCAATTGTTGATAAAGCTGAAGCAGTCGGAACTTTCGGTTTATAATTCGGATAAAATTTCGTGCGTTGTTCATTTTGACGAAAGTATGGTTTCTAATTCGTTTTCGCAGAGTTCATTAAACTTGCAGCTTCTCGACAATTAACTTCCTTTTTTAAGAATTCTATAAGTTCCTTTATATCAAATCCTGCTTCCATATTTCGACTTCGATTAAATTCCAAATTTAATTCCTCTGGAAATTTCTGCAAAATGATAGGACAGAGAATATTTCCATAACTTCCAGAAGTAACGTTTAACGATCCTAAACTTCGAATGTTGACTTCGCATTCATCGTACAGCTTATGCAGTGCTTTAACATTTGAAATGTTTCCCACTGGTTCAAGGGATAATAATTTATTCATATGCGAGGTGATAACAACATCTTGTCTTCCAAAACGTTCTTTCAATATTTCTACTGCGGAATCATAATTCTGGTCACTTAAAGCGAAACCGGAAATGGCAGCTAAAGCATTACCTCCAAGTAAGGATTTTAGGTACGCAAATTTTTCAGTTTTTCTCAATCCACTATGATTATGAATTGTATTTTCGAATTGGTTCCAAAAGTCTAACCATTTACACGAATCTCCGTAATAAGTTCCGATTTGCAGACGTGGCAACTTCACTGTTTTCGCTTCAACTGGAAGTGCAACATTAGCCGTTTCGTTCTGATGAACTGTTCTAGAAGATTCCGAATTCTTCTTCAAAAATCTTTGCATTCTTCCTCTCCATATAACAGTTTTATCCTGGTATTCTTGGCTTAAGGTAACTTCATTTTCAATCTCCTCCGAAGTTACTTTCGTTTCGATTTCTTAATCTAAACTTTTCAGTTCGTTGATTTTCTCAATTAACTGTTCATATAAATCCTCGATTATCTCAATTTTCTCATTTAGCGGAATATTATTTCCTAAATTCGTTTCGACTTTGGTTATCAGTTTCGTAGTTAATTGTCTTATAACCGATCGTTTCTTTTTCAAATTTTCAAGAACGCCCTCCATTTTCGAACTATTCAGTCTGTCGATTTTCTGATTCGTAATAATCCCGGTTTGCAGGCACCATAAACAAAATATGTGTAAATATCTAATAAACAGAGGAGCGTTATACCACACAACGTTTATTCACGAACACCAAAGACGAACATTGGCAATCTAAAGATATATAATCCTAAACTTAAGACTGATCGTTGAACTATCTAAATTCAAAGATTCTTCAAAATATTGACACTTAGACTTCTGTGAAACATAAATAGATTATATTTATACACAATTAATAGACTACGTTTAGATGAACATTACGCTCTTTCCTTCATACAATATTTCTAGTTCTTGTTCTGGTTCTAGCTAAATGCAAATCAGAGTTCTATGTACGTTTTTGTTTTGATTATTCTAGATTTTAGATGTAACGGCGCTGACAGTCCAGAGTTTAGATGTAACATCTCCTCCCACCATTGAGGTCCGACGGTACGGAGGAACTCAATACACACAGGTCCAGTCGATGAGGGAGACCAACAACTCTTCCAGCTCTGGTTATCACGTGAGGACTTGAAGCAGGTTCTGAAACACAATCAGCCTGACCAGTCGTAGGGTTGTTTCTATCTCGAGATGTTCTGCCGTGGAACAGAGGACCAGCAGATTCGGGAATAGAGATCTCCGACGGGGAAAGCCGGGCCACTGGAGGAAGCAGAGTTCATTTCTTATCTTGACCCTCGTTAGTCTAACTTTTCCGTCTATACTGGGAAAAAGCTCGATTATGTTGGCTAAACACTAATGAGTGCGGCGTCTATGGCTATCTTCCAACAGAACGACATCGCCTACTTGACACTGTTGATATTTTCCCCTCTTTATCGCATGTTGTCTCAACTGACCAAGATATTCACTACGAAATCTGTTTCTTAGATCACGTCTTATTCTCTGTCGATATTTGGATCAGCGGTTTAGTTCTTGGTAGTCTACGCAGTCAATATCAGGAACTCCTGATGACGCCAATTCATGGAGGAACATCACAGGGGTCAATGGTGAAGGATCTTGATTATCTTCTGATACGTATGTGATATGTCGTGTATTAATCATTTGTTCACAGTCACATAATATAATATATAACTCTTCGTAATTTAAGAAAGTTCGGCCTTATATTCTACTTAAAAATTTTCTTTCATCATTCGCACAAGCCTCTCCCGCCAGGTAGCAGTCGGAGGTTTGAATTTTCATCGTGTCCTTTAAATAGAAACAGCTGAACATATGGCGTTCTACTTCACTTTCTTAAGAACACTGTTAGTCCGTACCAAATTAGTTCCGTTGTTGGAATATATTGCATAAGGTCTACCTCTTCTAGCAATGAATCTAGACTATCCAAGCTTTAGATCCATCACGGAGATAGAGAGGATCTGCTAGATCTACATCGACGACTTCAAAAACGGCCCTTTCTCTAAGTTTGAATTCGGGTGGAAATCCTGGCTCGACTACTACTCTTTGTGTAGCAAATCTTTTACATCTTACACATTTCCTGATAATATTTGATAATATTTCGAACAGATTTCTGGATTTTATATCCAAAATTTTTCTCTAAAATTTGCCATTAAAATGCTGACAACAGCATGCTGGAGTTCTACATGTGTCTCATAAATTAGTCTCTAAACAAGAGGGTGTTTTAAAGGTAAAATGAGAGGATATTGGAAATTTTCTTCATCTTAACGCTGTAGGACGTCCGTTTTCGCTCTGAAAATTCCATTTCGTCTACGATTAGTCTCAAAGCACGAACAGTAGAGTCTTTTATGCATGTAAATGATTCTTTCTGTTCCAAACCTACAAAGTGTCTTTTCAGCATTCTCAAATTCATCAACTAAGATATCAGGGATTAGGTCTTTGATGGCTGTCTTTTGATGGCTTTACTGTGGAAGACGGCGTATTTTGGGACAACTCGATTTGATATTCGCGATTTGAAGTTCTTTCTCCAACTGCGCTAGTTTGATTTGATCTAACTCTACCTTTGTTTCGTTTTCAAGTTTTTGTAACGCAAATTGTGACTTGTTTTTGGCTTTGAGTTTTTTCCCCTTGCTTAAGCGCGTAATCAACTACGCTTTTACTAACTCTTGATAAGTTTTCAAAACTTTATTATTTCTTTATAAAAGTTTTTAAAATAACAATTTTCACATCTTTCGCAACGGTTAGATCTAACTCCGCAGCGAAAGCTTTAAACTCTTCTTTCCCTAATTTAGCTCCGATGTTAATGAGAGTGATAGAGTGGACACTGGGAGAATACACGAAGAAACCATGGAATTTTGAGATAAGTATCCTTCTTTCATCTAAACTAAATCAAATCTAAGTGTATTTAAATTTATTAATATAATTGTTCACCAGTTTTTAGCGTTAAATAATGCTTGAAATTGCTCATTGCTTGCGTCTCTTTTTGTGGTAACAATTCCAAACAGGCGCTAACTTCGTTATCAGTTCTCGTTTGTCAACAATTCTCCCTTCTGAGCCCGCCCTACTATACAGGTTAAGCCCTATCTACTAGTATAAGGCCTTAGTCCTGTCTTGTTTTGAGGTATTTCCAGTTTCCAGAGAGGGAAAATGGAGATTTTGCGGAGCGACGTGTATATTAGGTTGCGTTATGCGCTACTTCGCTCTCCGATCTGTTTTTTTTTTTCCCCTGAGATCGCTTAATTATTTTTTTGCCTTTAAATATTATACCTCATCGATTTTTTTTCTCAACCTGTTGTTTGCTATCTCTTTAATGTCTTTTTCTTCATTGCCTTAAATAAATTCTTAGAATTATGAGATAATATAAATACTGTTTTCTTCAATGTGTTAAACTAGCATTAATTAACAAGTAATAAATTATGATAGCAAACTGACAATAAATAAACTTGTAATAAATTATGATAAATATATTAATAAATACCACCGATCTATGTTTATTGTCTTTAGTTATTTTAGTTAAAGTAATATATATTTTTGTCTGATGTTATGGGTCTTTTGCTGTGTGTCTCAGGATGAAAGCATACATATTGCCTTGTATTCCATGTTCAATACCATGAATACGAAGCATCTCAACACTAACCTTTCCCCCCCCCCATCATCACATCTATTCAGCCTTAGCAAACATACTCAGTGTGAGACACTATTTATTGCAAATGATCACAGCTTCCTCTCCTTTTGACTACACCCATGGACACAATAATATTTTTAGGATATTATCTACTACTTTTCCTTATCTTTTTATCCGCGATTAAATTCGCATGTAGGTATGGCGGAAACGTGACGAAAAATGTAGTCACAAAGCGGAATAAATTATAAAAATATTTGTGGCAACACAAACTTTCTGATTATTACTGTTTCAGAAAGCAGCTATATTATGTAGTCAGCTGTAAAAAGTTGGTAGTAATTGCTTGTAAAATAAATAAGTTATCCAGATTCTTGCAACAGTCACCTATTCGAACATTTTATGGGTTTTAAGGTGTATGAGTCCCCTTAAGAGAGGAATTTTTATGCAAACTTTGACGTCTTATAGCATAGGACTGTCAGAATTTATTATTCAATAAGAACACAGCTTCCTCTCCTTTTCACTACACCCATGGACACAATAATATTTTTAGGATATTACCTACTACTTTTCCTCATCTTTTTATCCGCGATTAAATTCGCATGTAGGTATGGCGGAAACATGACGAAAAATTAAGTTACAAAGCGGAATAAATTATAAAAATATTTGTGGCAACACAAACTTTCTGATTATTACTGTTTCAGAAAGCAGCTATATTATGTAGTCAGCTGTAAAAAGTTGGTAGTAATTTCTTGTAAAATAAATAAGTTATCCAGATTCTTGCAACAGTCACCTATTCGAACATTTTATGGGTTTTAAGGTGTATGAGTCCCCTTAAGAGAGGAATTTTTATGCAAACTTAGACGTCTTATAGCATAGGACTGTCAGAATTTATTATTCCATAAGAAAAGTTACTAAAAATTATAATATTCTTATATATTCATCATTTTTTCAGTATCCACTCATGTTTATAGGTTCAAATGCCATATTTCAAAATCAAAGTTGTAAGGATCTTAAGTTTTACTAACGTTTATTTTATTTTAAATCTTTACTATCACTTCTTATTTTCTACTTCCGGCCAGAATTATAAGCGTTAAGGATTTAAGCAAAGTTTGTCTGGCGAACGCCAAGTATTTAAGTGTGGCCTTTTTGCCAAGCAGAAGAGAGGAAGCAGTGAGTTCGAAGCAGGCCGCTTACCTTAGAAGTTACGCAGTTGCTATTTGCCTTCCAGGCCAGAGGTTTTAATCCTCTTGATAAATTAAACGTATTGTAGTGTTCACAGTCTCTGTGCTACATACGCTTCCTGTTATTATAAGGCCAATCTTACACGTGTATTATTCTAAAGTTAAATTAGAGTTTAGTTTCATTTTGATATCTTTTACGTTAGACCCCGAGTGGAGGGTCATTGTATTCCGAAGTACGGAAGTCATTGTATATAAAGAAGAATAAAGGGTTTTGTATACCCTTCGTCTGTATCCTGTCTACTTACTACAATTAGTGAACATAGCTTTAGTAAGCTCTCTGTTCTAGTCAGGTCATTGTATGTTTCCGAAGAAGGTTAGAAAAAACATTGAACCTGATAGTGGCGCCCAACGTAGAAGAATAAACATGGCCGAGTTTCAAGAAGAACCTGTGCTGCCTGCAGAAACGGCTCAGAATCCAGAAATGCCAGCTGCCGCCCTGGAAGGATTTGGGTACATCATCCAGACCATGCGCGCATTGATGAAACCAGAAGCAACATTTAATGGAAACTCACCGGTAACCAGTTTTTTGGAAAAATTGGATGACCACTTCATGCTCTACCCCGTGCATGAGTTTCAAAAAGTTACCTTAGCTACCAGCGCTTTGAGGGGCCAAGCGCTTAACTGGTTCAAATGTATCGGCAGAAGTCTCTTGGGTCAAGCAGGAAGTCCCACCTATACTTACGAAAATTTCAAGACTGCCCTACTAAAAGGCTTCCCTGTTGTAAGGGATCGTGCGAAATTAGAAACAGAACTTTTCAGTATATATCAACAAAGAATGGAAAACCTCTCGAGCTTTATTTTAAGAAAAATTCACGTTTTCAAGCTCTTGTATGGAAACCGTCCGGATCCTGAAATAATTCAAGTGATTTTGCCGAGGTTACTACCCCAAGTGCAAGACTTTATTGAATTACGAAATCCGACTACACTGGAAAAGTTATTTGAGCTAGCAATCCAGTTTGAAAGTAGAAGAACGGCGGACGTCGAAAGAAGACGCCAATATCAACAGCGAAACCAATTTGGTACGCCAAGACTACAGCAAACTCAAGCATACGGCTACGGAGAAAAAGCGAATCACTGGGCAAGGAAACCCGAGCATTCAAAAACTGCCGGCGAACGTCGACAGTTCAATAGCAACCCAGGAAAAAAGTCTCAAGGCCAGTGGAGAAAGAAGGAAAGCACGGAAAGGAAAAATAATTTAAACTAAAACGGATTTCTGTTGACGAGAGGGTGCGGAAATCCGAAGGCCACGAAAACCCCTCTTCCTACAAGTTAAATACAGTAATGGTGAAAAATTTAACTCTTCCGAAGATTAAAGTCTTGGTAAATAATATCCCGGCCACCGCACTCCTGGATACCGGCGCGCAGTGTTCCTGTGTGGCAGAAGTCTTTTTTAGAAAGTATTTTCGCAAATACCGCATATATAATGCGGATAATACGACAGTATTAGCGGCGCAAGGAAAAGAACGTAAGTGCGTAGGTAAAGTACCTTTATATATCCGTATCAAGGACGAACAAGTAAAGGTGATGTTTTTTATAGTAAAGAATTTGCAAGCACATTTAATCCTAGGAATAGACTTTCTCTCAGACGCACAAGCTACACTGGATTTTAATGAAGCGTCCCTTAGGCTGACAATGAAACCAGTGCGTGTAGAAAAGGTTGAACCGCCAAGGTTAAATCTTGACCACCTGCCTAATGACGAGCAAGATAGAATCCGACAAGTGGTAAGTGAATTTGCTTCGTTATTTAGTGATATTCCAGGATTTACTCAGGTTACTAACCATAGTATTGACACCGGAGATGCAATGCCAGTTCGTCAAAAACCATACCGGTATGATAAGAATAAGGAAAAAATTATAGAATGGCATATTACCGATATGCTACGTAAAAAGATCATAAAGCCCATCTCAAGTAGTTATGCTAGCCCGGTGGTTTTATGTAAGAAAAATAATGATTATCCTTTGGAGCATCCAAAAAGGTGGAGATTCGCTATTGATTACCGTAAATTAAATTCCATAACGAAATATCCGGTATATCCGTTACCGATCATAGAAGAAATTTTAAGGAACATAAAATCAACCAAATTTATGACCACTTTAGACTTAACGACTGGTTATTTTCAAATAGGGGTCAGGCCTGAGGACGTGCCTAAGACTGCTTTTATAACCAAGTCTGGCACTTATGCATTTTTGCGTATGCCGTTTGGCCTTTCAGGGGCCCCAGCAACATTTCAGCGATGCATGGACATTGTGTTAAGACCTGTTCTTGGAAAGTCCACATTTATCTATTTAGACGATATCATTATTACTAGTGATAATCTGGACCAACATGTACAGGATTTAAGACAGGTGTTTTCTTTATTAAATGAGGCCGGTCTAAAAGTTAATGTCGAAAAATGCAAATTTGCAGCCCCTGAATTAAAATATTTAGGTTACAAAATATCGCAAAAAGGGATCGAGACAGATGAATCAAAAATAATCGCTGTACAAAAGTATCCGTCTCCAAACACGGCAAAGAAGCTCTCTTCTTTTCTAGGACTTTGTTCATATTATAGTTCCTTCATAAAAGATTTTGCGGCTATCGTTGAGCCATTGTTAAAATTAAAAAGGAAAAAGGCAAGATTCTCGTGGACGGCCGAAGCCAATAGTGCTTTCGAAAAATTAAAACAAGCATTAACGCAAGCCCCTGTGTTGAAATTTCCTGAAAAGGATGAAAATTTAGAAATTTCAGCGGATGCTTCGGATTATGCGGTAGGAGCGGTACTTTCGCAAAATCAGCAGCCCGTGGCATTTTTTAGCCGAACTTTAAATCAAACACAAAGAAACTATTCCGCGACCGAGAGAGAGGCACTTGCAGTTCTGTTAGCAGTGCAAAAGTTCCGAGTCTATTTTGGAAAGGCGCCGATAACAGTATATTCTGATCATGCGGCGGTAACTAGATTGTACTCAGGGAAAAATTTATCCCCAAGGTTAATAAGATGGGCACTCAAGCTGCAAGAATATAATCTGGTAATCAAGCATACCCCCGGAAAGGAAAATATCGTAGCAGATGCCCTATCACGAATTAAATTAGACGAACAGGGTAATACCGTAAAAGTTGCAATGCTTACAGCGTGTACAATAAATTCCCGAAAAACTGTAATAACCGAACTGGGTAAGGATCCTGAGGTTGGAAGTATTTATGAGTATTTGAAGGATCCTGAAAATTTTAGCCACCAAGATATTGTGGCGATAAGAAATAGGGCAGCCCATTACGAACTAATAGATGGTCTATTATTTTACACATAAACTACGAATTCCAACAACGAATTTCGACCTGTTATCCCAGCTAGTCTTAGATTAAATATCCTGCAAGAGCTCCATGACAGCCCTTTAGCTTCTCATGCTGGTATTCGAAAAACTATCCAACGCGTACGCGAGGCAGTCTACTTTCCTGAACTGCAAAAGTTAACAAGGGCGTATGTCCAGTCCTGCCCAACATGTCAAGCCGTTAATTATATTAATTTCCGCCCGTCCGGGTTTCTAAATAGTATTAAATCCGAATTTCCAAATGAAATAATCGGCATCGATTTATTGGGCCCTTTCCCAAAAAGTCAGTTAAACAAAAGTCGCTATCTCCTTGTTATGGTTGATCATTTTAGTAAATGGACCGAAATTGTTCCCTTAAAACGAGCCTCCGCGAAATTAGTTACCGATTCTATTTTAAATAAATATATTTTAAAATACGGAGCACCCCTAAAAGTTATATCGGATAATGGTCCTCAATTTGTAAGTAATATATTTGAAGACATGTGCCAAAAACTGGGCATACGTCATTTAAAAATGGTCCCGTATCGGCCGCAATCAAATATAGCGGAACGGGTCAACAGAAATATAGTGAAAATTATCCGTAGTTATGTTAAAAATTTTCATAGAAGCTGGGATAACTATGTCAATGAATTTGCTTTCGCCCTTAGGACCGCAAAACATGATACAACGGGCAAAACTCCTGCTGAGTTATTTCTAGGCAGAAAGGTTATAACACCGTTAGATAAACTATTTTATGTGCAACAAATAGCCCCAGAATTTAAAATGGGTGATATAGAAAAACTAATTAAGGAGGCAAAGAAGAATACTGAAGTAGCACAGAGAAAACAAAAATTGTATTATAACTTGAAACGACGGGGAGTAACTTATAAAGTAGGGGATGAAGTACTAAAAATTAAGCATTCACTTTCTTCAGCACCAGAAGATAAAACTGCCAAATTTTTTCCACGATTTGAAGGACCATATGTTAAAGAAAAAATAACTCACGCTGTTGTAGTGTTAAAGGCCAGAAATGGTGAAATCTGTTCCGCAAATATTGATCAAATTAAGCCCTACTTCGATCGTAATAAAATGCAAATCTTTTCAGATCTTTTGCAGGATCCGGGATGGCAGACAGCGCAGGTACAAGTTCCAGAGGTGGGAAAACGACAAGCACAAGGGCAAGCCAGTGAGAGACAGAAGCAAGTGAAAAGAAAATTGCCCCGCGGAAAAATTGAAGGTAAAAAGAAAAAGAAGTCGTTCCACCGTCCAGAAAACAGAGTTCACGAACACCCCCAGAATGAAGAAGGGAGAAGGACGACGTATGTGAAGAGGACCAGGAGAAATAACGGCAACTATAACCCGGCTTTAAAACGGAAGATCGTCTCATCCGACAGAACTCTCCGCAGCAAAAGTCACCGAACTGCGGAAGGGCCATCGGCGGCGGAGGAAAAAGTACAAGAAAAATTTGAACGGCCAACAACGAGGTCCAAGCAGGATCACGACAGAAGTTTCCCGGTTCCACCAAGACCAGCTGCCTTCAAACGGCCAAGACCACAAGCAGAGGACAAAAGGAAGGTGTTCAAGGGTGGCCGTACTGGTGAAAAACGGAAGCTTCCAGAGGAAAGCACTGAAGGGCGAGCCCGTACAAGAAGGAGGATCAACCAAGCTACTATCTGCTATACCTTTAAAGACTGGGCCCAGAAAAGGATGTCCGAATATTACAAAGATAAGTAAAATTTTATGTTACTTTGCAAACTTAAGTTAATCTTTCATTCTTACTGCAAGTGGCAGATTTCAAGAAGTTTTACCTCATGCGAGGTCTACCTTTATCGCCAAAAGGGCGAGAAATGAGTTCTGACCGATTTTCTTATTATGTTTTTAAATTACTCGTGCGTAAAACTAAAGTTGATGTATAATAGCGTTGTGTAAAGACTTAAATCTTGCAAAAAGTTATTGTATAAATTTTATTTAAAACATTCTAGCAAGAAAGAAGTTTTAGTCTGAAAGACTTTTTGAAATGTAGTGTTATTTCAATGTAGAAAGAATTGGCACTTGCTTTGAAAAGAATAGAAGTAAACAATGTACTACTAATTTATGTTTTCAAATGTGTAAAATTAACGGCATGTTGATATGTTCTTATATACATGTGAACTGTTATTTTAAATGTTAAAAAATACCGTGATATGGTAAAAGTGAAAGTAATGTTAAAAATTTGTTATTCGTGTGACTGTAAAGATTAAATCATGGCGAATATGTGGTAAAGGTTGAATGATGTAGTTAGGCTCTCTGACGCTACACATTAGAGTTAGCCACTTTTAGAATAGTACCTCAGGGTTTAGAGTTGAAAGTAGGGTGTGTTAAGAGGTCTCGTTATGTTGAATTTTAACACGTTAGTGTTTTGATTGTAGGAGGAAGTGTGGCACACGTAGACAGAAACACATTCGTGTTTGGTGTTCTTTTACAACACATGTCAGAGAGCACGGGGTGAGATAATTAAAATAGTCATGAATGAAATAAGAATGTTAAGAGAAGTATATTCTATATGTTATTTGCAATGTCATTCTGTAACATTTCATTAAACTAGTTTTCCTTCCAGATCTCTGGAAGGAACCAGAATTGAATAAAGCTCCTGTTTAGATGCAGTACAGATGAAAAAAAAAGATTGTTGTAGATCCTGGGAGCTGCTATTGTAACAAATTTCTTTCTTTTAAATTTTCTAGTTTCTAACGAAGTTATGATTGTAAAAGGTTGGCCTCGCATTAGATTCTAGAGCTAAAAGTTTTCAACAAGATCGTTTTAGACCTCAGTTTCAAACTAATTAACTCTGGCGGGAAGTATGTAAGGATCTTAAGTTTTACTAACGTTTATTTTATTTTAAATCTTTACTATCACTTCTTATTTTCTACTTCCGGCCAGAATTATAAGCGTTAAGGATTTTATGCAAAGTTTGTCTGGCGAACGCCAAATATTTAAGTGTGGCCTTTTTGCCAAGCAGAAGAGAGGAAGCAGTGAGTTCGAAGCAGGCCGCTTACCTTAGAAGTTACGCAGTTGCTATTTGTCTTCCAGGCCAGAGGTTTTAATCCTCTTGATAAATTAAACGTATTGTAGTGTTCACAGTCTCTGTGCTACATACGCTTCCTGTTATTATAAGGCCAATCTTACACGTGTATTATTCTAAAGTTAAATTAGAGTTTAGTTTCATTTTGATATCTTTTACGTTAGACCCCGAGTGGAGGGTCATTGTATTCCGAAGTACGGAAGTCATTGTATATAAAGAAGAATAAAGGGTTTTGTATACCCTTCGTCTGTATCCTGTCTACTTACTACAATTAGTGAACATAGCTTTAGTAAGCTCTCTGTTCTAGTCAGGTCATTGTATGTTTCCGAAGAAGGTTAGAAAAAACATTGAACCTGATAAAGTTATTTATGAAATAAAAACTTTTACAATCTGATAAATCATTTCTGTGTGCAAATTTTTAAATCTAAATCTCTTACATTAATTTTTTCTGTCTTTTAAATTACATCCCATTATTTATTTCAATTTAGTTTATTAATGTGCTTGAACTAATACTTCAAAGTTCTTTGAAGTACTTTATGTGTCATGAAAATGCCAAATATTTCCATAAAAAAATAAACAGGCATACAGAATTGTTATTAACCAGTATTATGTGATTAATTAGTCATTTAATAGTTGATTTAATCGCTTATTTCATGTCTAAATTTTCTACACAGAAAACCTCCGTCTAATTTTTATTATCTTTCCACGGACGAAGATTTTCAAAGAGGAATGAATTAAAGTCTTGATTGCGCAAAACACATCTTTGAAGCTAAATGTATTCTAAGAAAATCAAAAAAAATGTAAACAAGATTTTGCCCCCCCCAATCAGTCATTTAAACTATTTCAACCGTTCAGGAAAACGATAAACATTGCGAACAATCTACCCTTTTTTATATGTACTTTAATAAAAGGAAATGTGTGTTCCTTCTTTTTATAAGAAAAGGAACCCATTTTAGAAAGTAAAATGGTTCTAAAAGTTTAGAGTCTCCAACGCATAAAAAATGATAAACTACGATAAGGTAGTAACCCGCGTTCAAAAAAAAAAAAAAAAAAAAAGGCTCACTACAACTCTTAGGCAGTTCGCGTACGTCGAATCCGTTATGGATCTAACAGTTCAATGCACATGCGTGGTCAATGGTGGTGCGAATAGTTTAAGCAGCTAAACGCGCCGCTGGTGCGGATAGCATCGGCCGCATTTTACGCCGATTTCCGTAAAGCAGGCGGTAGTGAGAGCGAAGGTTGTTAACCCTAACTCAGCAATAGAAAGGTTTGTTAGTAGTTCACCAGCAAGAGAATAATTTGCAAGTAATAATTATCAGTTACAAAGACGAAGTCAATCTATATACATAATAATGTTCAGGAAATGATTAGATAAAATAGGGATTTAATGATGGTTCTGATTGCAAGCGAGGACAAGTAATTAGTTAAAAAAATCTTTAGTGTCTTGACAAAAAGGCTACAAAAATTACTTAAATTCTTTTATTTAACAGAGGAATTTTTATGCAAACTTAGACCTATTCTTATAGCATAGGAATATTCATCATTTTTTCAGTATCCACTGATGTTTATAGGTTCAAATGCCATATTTCAAAATCAAAGTTATTTATGAAATAAAACCTTATGCAATCTGATAAATCATTTCTGTGTGCAAATATTTAAATCTAAATCTCTTACATTTACTTACAATTTTTTTTCTGTCTTTTAAATTACATCCCATTATTTATTTCAATTTAATTCATTAATGTGTTTGTACTAATATTTCAAAGTTCTTTGAAGTGCGTTTTGTGTCCTGAAAATGCCAAGGAATTCCATAAAAAAAATAAGCAGGCATACAGAATAATTCATTTAATATTTCATACAATCGCTTTTAACTTATTTCATGTCTAAATTTTTTACACAGAAATCCGCTGTCTAATTTTTAGTATCTTTTATCGGACGAAGTTTTTGAAAGTTGAATGAATTAAAGGCTTGATTGAGCAAAACACATCTTTAAAGCTAAATGTATTCTAAGAAGTATAAAAAATGTCATCACGATTTCCCCCCCTTTAAATCAGTCATTTAAACTATTCAAACCGTTCAGGAAAAGGATATAAATTGCGAACATAAAAATCTGCCTTTTTTATATATACTTTAATAAAAGGAAATGTGTTCCTTCTTTTTATAAGAAAAGGAACCCATTTTCCATTCTAAACGTTTGAAAGTCGCCAACGCTTAAAAAATGATAAACTACGCCATGGTAGAAACGTGCCTTTTACAACTCAATGCGCATGCGGGGTTAATGTTGGTGCGGATAGCTTAAGCCGCTAATCGCACCGGTGGTGCGAATAGCACCGGCCAATAATTACGCCCATACGGCTAATCCAAATACCATGCAACATATTAATTATGCCAAGTTTATGTTTTATAATAGTAATGGTATTAAAAATCAAAAAATTGAAATTCAAAACTACATCAACCAGCACAGTCTGGATGTAATTTAATGAAGTGAAACCCACCTCAAATCAAATGACAAATTTAAAATTCCCAACTACAACATCTATAGATCTGACCGTCTTCATAATCGTGGTGGCGGTACAGCTATTCTCATGAAAAAATGTCTGAACAGTACCATCTTTCCTCTTCCCCTTATGAGCTTTGAAGCAAGTGTATCTATTTTGAACAGTGATAATAAAGAATATCTCATCATTGCTGTTTATAAGCCACCCAACAATAGACTCAACACTCAAGATCTTGACTATATTCTCAAGTTATCCAACTATTATTGCGGGGGACCTAAATTGTAAGGACGCTAACTGGAACTCCAGGCGAAATAATCCAGACGGAATTATTCTTAATAATTACATCATCAACAACCCTGATATCAACATTTATGGTCCAGATGAACCTACGCTTCTTCATCAAATCTCAAATACTTCTGATGTATTAGACATCTTAATTACCTTCAATGTTCCTCAAATACCTTTTCTCCAAGTGGATAATGAACTTTCTTCAGATCACCTACCAGTACGCTTCACTTTGTATGGCTTAAAGCATGGTCTTCCGCCTATAAAGTGCCGCATTAATTGGGAAAACTATGCTTAACACCTTGAAGAAAACATATCTGCTACCACTAAAATGACTAATAAAAGCGAAATTCATGATGCCACAGTCTATCTTAGCAGTAAAATCAACGAAGCCATCAACCACGCAAAATTTATTCCAAAACAGACTAATTATACGGTCCCACAGAATATTAGACAGAAAATTACAGAGAAAAATAGACTAAGAAAAATTTATCAACGTTCTCACTCCACCCAAGACAAAAGAAGATTTAATGCTGCCAATCGGAACCTCAGAAAACTTATCCAAGAGTACAGAAACAATTGCTGGGATAACTTCATTGAAAGTCTTTCGCACACAGACCATTCTGTGTGGAAAGTTGCTAAAGCTCTAGATATGATATTTTCTACTACTTTTCCTTATCTTTTTATCCGCGATTAAATTCGCATCTAGGTATGGCGGATAAAAACCGGTATTTTGATTTGTGATCTGACTTCGTCCATCCAAAAATGGAGTTGCTTAGCTTTTGCGAAATGTTTGATTTTGTTCAAGGAGGCGTAAATTCTCGCTATATTACTGAAGCAGAGAGAATTTTAAAAAGCGCATCATTTGGTAAAGCACGGAATTTTACTTGAAAAACCCAAATTTTACTTGAAAAAAACAAATTTTGACTTCCTATTGAAGGGTAAGTTCTATAGTGTAATGTTCGCATGAAATCGACGGACATTTCATTGTTGGAAAAGGAAAAATAATTATTATTTTTTTTTTTAAATTTCTTGTTCATGTAAAGGAGGAATTGCTGGCTGTTGTAAGCATTGTGTCGCTGTTTTGATTTTAACGTTCACTGAATGTAAGCAAATGATTTCATATGTATTTAACTTGGGATGTTCAGAAATTCTTTGCTGTCAAAAGTGTGTTTTTTTCCATAACATTTATTTTGAATCATTATATACTAAAAATATCTTGATCTATATATGCGTTTATTGTATTTATACATACATAATAGCACACATAATACATAGCATTATATGTTATACGTTATATTATAATTTATACATAATATATAGCTATTTAGCTTAATTTCTAAAATTAGAAGTGCCGGAGCCCTATGGAAGACCGTCAGCAAATAGGGAACAAGAGTAAATAAATAAAACGACTATTAAACTAATTAATAATTTTAAAATTCAATAGTCAATTATTATCAAATTAATTAATATCTACTTAATTATTGTTTATTAAATGCTATTTAATCAATAATTATATATAATTGATTACAATTTAATTGATAGCTATTAGATAATTAGTTAATTATTTATTGAAAGATTTAATAATTAAAGATTAAAGTAATTAAATATTTACAATTAAATTAAATGTAAACAGATAAATTTCAATTTAATAAGCGATTTTTAATATAAATTTATTGCTAAAAATAAAATTTTCAAGATAGAATTCCTACTGAAATTGTTATTCAATTACATAAAAGCTGCAATTACAATATTCAATTACAAGTGCAGCATCCTTCTTGTTTAGAGCTCTGGTGCACTCCGGCTGGAATTATGATTTTTTACAAAAACTAAGAAGCATCGGAGCCGGGATCCGGGGAGCTCCGGCCCAATTTAAGCTCTGATCGTAGGGTGAAAAAACTTCTTTTATCATCACAAAAATTAAATATTATTAAAATGATATAAAGTAATAATTAAAATTTATAAAGTATAGCTGATGAAAATTCAGATAATGCTCAAAACAGGGCAAAAGAGAATGATGGTGTTAGCGTATGAGAGGGTGGAAACAAAAAATGAGGGAAATCTTGGTGAGAGAGAATGTTTTCTTTGACCGCGGCTCTTTGTTGATATAATTATAGCCATTAAACGGATGTGTGTCACGGGTAAAATGAGTCCTCAATCTGAATGCTAAGGATGAATGTAAAGTTACTGGTTACACTTTTCGCTCCCCGTATTTGGTTACACTTGTGGATACTGTGACAAGACGATGTATAGAAGCAATGAGCCATTTATTGCAGTATTTCACTCTTATTGTACTCGTTGTCACTTTACGCACATTTAAGAACACAAATTTTCCTTCCTGCGAGGATAACTAACTCTAACCATCGATAACAATACACTAGATACGATAGCATGGCGAGAAATTTACGCGTTCCTACTCAAGTCCCCCAAATTTATTGCCATTCCTAAAGGGAAAGGTTTCCGAATATCAGTGAGGGGACTTTATTTGAACGTCTCATGTTCTCATTAGTTCGCATTTCTAGGGAAATTGAGTATTGCAAGATCTGCTTATTGTTAAACTAAAACGTTAGGAATTCTACTTTTTCTCCTTGATATTGTAGTTCAGTTTTGTAAAATGAAGTACCGGACCTCATCTTAGTTAGGGCTCCGGTGCGCTCCAGCTAGAATTGTAATTTATTTTAAAAATTGAGAAGTACCGAAGCTGGGCCCTGATGCAATTTAAGCACTGGCTATTATATACATAATAGCACTACTTATCAGATGCAATTTTGAGAATATCAACAAGCAAAGCACTTAAAAATGAAAAAAAGACACTTGTAAAAGAAATATTAGCGTTCTATATGTATTATAGAAAATACATGAAATGAATAATACCATTACCAAACACTTCAAAAAAAAAAAAAGCAGATTAAGTATTTTCTACTTCAGTACTCAGTACTATAAAGCAATCGTGCCATATAACGTGTAGTTAATTTTTGATTACATAATATTACAAGCATTTTCTTTAGATTTGTCCTACGAGTGGTTAAAACTGATAGTTCAATCTCAGCTCAAATCCGGGTGAACAAGCAGTGCAGTTTTTTTTTTTTTTTCGAATACAAGCGAGTTTCCCCTATAAAGTTCTTCATAAAGCATTCTTCTTCAGGCTGATAACCAATGTGCTTAGTCATATTCAAAGACCCTAATCTAGCCTTACCTTTCCTTTAGATTCCATATTCACATGTTATATCTTTATCTGTTAAGATTTTTTCATAAAAGGATCACCAAGCTTCTACCAATCCAGCAGGAGCATACTCAAAACATGTCAAATCCATGTGAATGATAACAAAATCGATATTTTCACCTTGCAAACCTTTATAAATGTTCCAAATTTTCTTAAGGATTCTTAATAACCTTATTATTTAGAAATGCGTTTATTGTTGTTTTTATATTAACAAAAGCATTTAAATATAAAATATCAATTTTAAAAATAACTGAAGTTTTCTTTTAACCAGATTTGCTTTTCTAATGCTGTTTTTAATTAGTAACATTATGTCTGAACAAAAAATTTAAGAATAAGTCTATTAAAAAGGTCTGTGTGATAAGTCTATTAATTAATAACATTGTATGAACTTCATCATCTTTGAATATGAAACACTGAACTAACTCTTTGAATATGAAACATCCTAAATGAAAACACCGAGTCCATTTCAATCTAATACAAGAATAAATTATACATATCAAAATTCACAGTAAGAGCTTCTCCGTATTATATTACACAAAGATTAGAAACCGAGTCTCCACTTACGAAATCTTACACTGACATAATGGTCTTGTACTGAAACAGAATTGTAGCAACATAGAGGATATAAATTACATTATGCCAAAGAATTATTTAAATTTCCTGAATAAATTATAGCATTTAGAGTAACCAAAGACACACACAAAAAAAATTCAGATTTGTTGTAAAATTGGTGCCATGTCTTTATGCTATAATAACTTCACACATTATCTACACATGTTTTTTCCTGTCAGTCAAGAAGATTGATGGATATATTGTTCTTACAAAAATTATTCTGACATACATTTGGAGAAACATATATTTCTTTTTGAGTTACATGATCAACAGAAACTATACAGCTATAGCGTATAAAAAACTTTGAAAAATTATATATTGAAACTTGTGGAAATTTGGGGAAATTTATTTGGTTCGATAAACAAGAGGTAAAAGTGGTTTATTAAAAATTTCTCAGTGCTATAAGAAACCAACGAGAATTTATGAGTATGTTTCGATATCATGTTTATCCATTATTGGGGCTAACATACATTGTTATCAGTTTATGTTTGCCCAAAATGGTCGAAGATTGAGTAAAAATATTAGGAGTTTGAAGATAATCATCAATATACCTTAATATCTTTGCAACAGAAATATAAAACCCCAAATATATATATATATATATATATATATATATATATTTATCAAATGAATTTTAGTATGCCATAACAGTTTCATGGGAAAATATAACACACCTCTTAGATAAACAACTACAATCATTATATACAACAGCCATTTCATTTAAAAAAAAAGGCATAAATTACATTAATCAGATAAAATTTGTTGTAAGAGCTTCATTATCTGGTTAAAATTCTTAAGCAAACAAGAAGCCATTTCAAGTACCATAACATAATTTTCATAAGAGAATTCCATCCATCACAGAATATTAAAAGCACTTTGGTAGAAATTTGATCATTTAAAAAGTACAATTTCATATAATGCACATATTTTATTCTTTATTCTTACGGAAAACATTGTATTTTTAAAGAAAGACGACGCTTTCTTTCTTATAAGTACATAGACTCCAGAATTCTAATAATTATAATAAAAAAGGCATTTGCCAGCAAAATAACGGTTAACTATAAAATCATAACCATTTGTATGCACTGTCTTTGGTCGCACGTGTACCAGGAATGCATAAAAAAAAACCTAATACTTTTATAAAATGCTGAAACTAGGGGTTGGATAATCAGAAAATACTTAAATATTTAGTATTTGAATGAGGTTGATTGTGTATGCTTTATATAGCTTTGTCCAAAAACAATGTACTATTCGTATGTAACACAGAATAAAGTATACTAAATTACTGTTGACAATTTCAGTTTCTTGGTGCATATTTCATAGCTGATTATACACATGTAATATTAATGTGTGCCAGTTTTCAATCGAAAGCACTACACAAGGGCATCATCTACACCCTTAGGTATAGATGAGCCTGAGCAAGCTTTACTGTAATCAAATAAACCATAACCATTTTACCTTAGACTATTCATTTAACAACTGCGGCAAAATTTGGTACACTTCTGTTATCAGGACCGAATTCAGAAATGTATGTATGAATGCGTTCACATATAAACGTATATATGTACGTATGCATGTATGTTTGTATATAAACACACATATAAAAGTGCATACACACATACATACATTTCTGAATCCAGTCCCTATAACAGAAGAGTACATAGATTTTTCTATATAATAAAACATAAAATTTATGTGTGTATTTTTTTATAAGGAACAATATTTCTGACACGAATCAGCTGTCATCAACTAATGTCAAGAGCAAGTGAAAAACAAAAGAATAATTATATAGAATTAAGATGTAATATATATTAAAAAAAATTTCTTTAGTGTAACTGTTCTTTTATTCATAGAACTTTATACTTGTATTTTCTTTTATTCAATCATTAACAGTTAGAAATGAATAGTGATTGGCTAAATATGGATATGTTCTTGTGTGTTTCATGCAGTTCTACTTCTGGTACTTACTCTGCGACATACTGAATTTAATTTTTATTTGGAAACTGATTAAATTAATTGTGATGGTGTGTGCTGAGAAATGGAATTTTGTGAAGAATATTTAAACTTGCCAATAAAAATAGGAATAATTTTAAAGTTTCTGTCAACATTTTTTATATTGTTATCAAATGTGACTTTAAAAAATTCTTTTTTTTTTTATAGTAAAATGTGAATTGAATTAAAAGGGTATGATTTTATTTTAATTCCTTTATGAAAATAATTAACCTAAAAGACACACAGCTCTCATTAACATATGAAAAACATAATAGTTCTATAAGCAATTCAAATTATATATTGTGATATACAGTAAGACCCCGCTTAACGCAGGGGATACGTTCCATCAAAATAGAGCGTAATGCGAAACAGCGCTAAACGAGGCTATCTGTACATGTAAATATTGGGGTTAGGGGAAGATGGCTAGGAAATTGGTTAGGTATTAAATTTAAAAAGTATGTTTTTTTAATAAAAATAAAACCAAACATTTATTTCTTAAAGCCCAAATTAATACCACATTATTATTTCTTGCAAAAATAAAAACAAAATATAAATAACAAAACGAATATTCTTAAAAAGAAACAAATAAAATTCTCAGTCAGTCATATTTAGTTAGCCTTCCGCGTTTTCAGTGTTCTGCCTTTTTGTGACAAAAGCATCTAATGTTGTTTGCCTTTTTCTTTTGCGTTGTTCTCTTAAAAGTTCTTCATAAACGGATAGAGCATCTCTAACACCACGCCTTACTTTTGAGCTCCTGTCAAAATTCGGATCATTTTCAATGAATTGATCCATTATTTCAGTTATGGTAGACAAACTCCTTTTTACAAACGCCATCGAAAGTTCATTTTGCTCTTCTTCTGAATCACTGCTGTCAACATTTTTGTTTTCTTCTTGTTCAGTTAATTCCTTGAGCTCATCATTAGAAAGACTAGCCGCTGCTTCTTGAATTATTTCTTCGACATCTTCCACATTTACCCCTTCAAAATATTTCTGTACAATACCGCACCAAACAAGAAATACAAGTACACTCTTTCGGATATGTATTTGAAACCTATCGCTGCATAATATTTCCGGGAATCCCCGTATGCTGCGAGCGATTTCGTGGAATCCCCGGGTTGAAATAAAAGAGCGCTAAACCGAAACAGCGTTAAGCGGGGTCTTACTGTATTCTAAAAGCAAAATTATATAATATATAATGATATAAATTAAATACATATAATAAATATATAAAACTCTATAATGAATAATGATCATAACTGTATAATAAATGCGAACACACATTATATCACTGTGCTGTGAATGGAAGAATATTTAATTAGAAATTTACCTTTTATATATATTTGATAACATGGAACAGTAAAACATAAAGATCACAAGAAGTTATGAAAATAGGTTATGCAACTTAAGAAACAACAAGTTCTATGAAATGCACTTTAAGTTACTGCAATATCATGAGACACCATAAATAACCATAAGACGCGATAACTTAAGACAATATCATAAGACATACTACCAAGATAAGTATAATTTGTTCCTTCTTTTACATCGATAAGTTTTCTTTAAAAATTTAACCAGTGAATGCCAAAACAAATTTATTATCGGTGCCTTTGATGCAAGGTCACACAAAGATAAACTCGATTTAGCAAATTTCTGAAACATTAAAGTCAAAAGTGTTAAATTACAACTGTTAAGAAAACAATTGTCTGGCAAATTTTAATTCTTATATGAAAACTGAATTAAATTTCGAATAAGTGACTGGGCTTGTACAGTATTTTAGAAGATATTTCATGTTCATACACTGAAAATAAATTGCACTTTAATGAAAGAGCTGGAAATATAGTCTGCATGATGCATAAAATATGATCAAATCTATTTGTTAAATACTTAATGCTTACTTTCAGGAATGTAGCTAGAGGGTAACAGTTTTTATATATTATTCTGAGAAATAACTTAAGATTGATTTGCAACACTTGGTATAAATAAAGATATTTTTCACCAAAGAATTAATATTATTTTCAGACGTTTTACTGTCAAACTAAATGTAGAAGCTAGACGATTTGAATATTTCATCTAACCTCTTCATTTAATGACATAAATGTATTTTTAACAGAATTAATTTTTACTCAGGGAAAGAACATGTTGTCTAGCTGCCCGGGTTTCAGCCCAGCTTTAATACAGAAAGCCAAAACACATCAAATACAATTGAATGATACAGCATTTTAAAATGTTGCAAAAATTTTAAATGCAATTTTGTGGAAGAGCTATTGCAATTACCTACCTTCTAAAACTTTGACCAAAAATTCAAGAAAACAAAGATACTCCCTTTTCTTTCCAATGAACAAAACTCATATACTAATATAGGGATGCTCAATTTATTGTACTATAAAACCTAAACATAAGAATGAAATTATGTCAGCTATCTGAGATGTCCAATACCTAGAAATTCTATATATTGTAGAATAGAACCTGCGTCTGAAAGCAGACGACAGGTAAAACATAATTCAAATACTTTACTTTTAGCCTGGAAGCAGGTGTTCTATATTAAACTGTCTTAATTCACATACAGAATTAGTGATATAATAGCTCAAAATATTGTAAGAATCAAACACGCATTATACAGTCAAAAGTCTTTAATCCGGACTCGGCGGGACTTCGGCGATTCCGAATTATCGATTTTTACGGATTATAGATCATCAGTTTAAATCTGGTAAGATGGCATGCAGAAATTATAAAATGAAAAATATGAAACCGTAATTTATGAAATAAAGAGCAATTATGATCTAAAGGGTATCAAAATTTACAAACAAACAAAAAAAAAAAAAAAAAAGCTTAATATTTATTTGTTTACTTTATTAAACATTTCTTTCAACGCGCGCATGCGTAAAGCATACATTACGCATAGTCGAAAGTAGAAAATTCAACCAGAAAACTATTTGATTTGTATTCGTGATATTTATAATGACGAGGAATTTGATTTAAATCATATCAAAGACTGAGTACATCGAGATGAAATCTACATTATAAGCCGAATAAAATAAAAACATCTGCCCTGGAGATAAGGATAGTGCTGACAAATCAACTTACAGTTCATTGCGCGCCGTCTGTTTATCAATTGCGTTGCCGTACGCACAACACATGCGCAGAAAGTTTGTAGCTTTCAGGTCCGGATTATAGATCATTCCGGATTAACATTAAAAAAATCTATATACATTTATTAGTGTACGAGGATTGATCCTGAAATATTATAAGGTCACTTTCAAAGAAATGATAGAAACATTTCACTCGGGGAAGGGACATTCTCTCTGGCTGCCCGTGTTCCATCCCAGCTTCTGTAACATAAGTTTCATAGTAGAATTTTAAAATTCTAGGAAAGAAACTTACGAAGAAATTATTGAACATACCTGGTTCTATGATTTAGCCATTCTTACAGACATAATAACTAAATCTTAAACTTCAAGGAAGGGGGAGAACTAAAGTCTTTGAATTAACCCGTTCACGATGGGCAATTTACTATGCTAAGCCTAAAGAAAAAGGATAAATGAAATTCGTCTTCTAATTTTAGTTACATTATGAGAAGAACATTCAGGTAGTCGTCAGAATTAATTCTAAACCTTTATTATTATATTTTCCTTAAAGATTTTATAAAATACTCCTTCTAAAATAATATAATTTTGCCCTTTTCCCACAAATAAATATACATGGAAAAATATCCAAACAATCGCAAATTTTATTTAACACAACACACAATTAAAAAATATTAAAACCATGTTTCATAAAAATTCAACGAGCAAACAACGAAAAGTAAGCAATGTTTCAAAATGAGACAGTGTATGATATTCTTTGAAACACAGGTGTACACAAAGTCCAACCTTGCATTAGTCACAGGAATATAATATCTGCTGATATTTTACTCAGCAAGTTTGACTCATTTAGCATTTTTATATGTTATACGGTCAGATAGAGCTTTCATATCGCCATTAAAAAAAACTTTCACTAAGCGATACAAAATATTCCTCTCAATGCCGGAAAACTCAGAGTAATAAAAATGTCTTTAATAATTGAACATCTACTTCACTATAACCGATAATAAAAATAAGACAAATTAATAAATTAAATTAAAAGTATTCCAGAGCATCCAGAACATATTCATGTAGAAATCATCGACGACCAATGCTGACTTAGAATACCTAGGGAGGTGACGTCATCCCAGCTTAGCACAGTGCGGAGCAGTCGAGACCAATGCGAGATAGCGTCTAGACGGGGGGACGAGCGGAGGCAATCAGATGGCTTGTAAATTCTCCAAGAGTTGGTGGAAACAGACGGTTTCCTTTGATGTTTAAGTTCCATGTAGCCAAGCTGATCATATTATATAAAATAGCTGTGGATGTTGCGTGTGTATAGGACTGAAATGTTCATCATTACATGAATCCTGTGGACTGAGTTTAACTATCATGAGATCACCTGCAATATTAATTTTTACTTGACTTACCTTTATTACTTTTATATATTTCTTATTAGTAAAATAAAGCTTTTAATAATGCAATATCCGTGCTCTCCTCATGTTTTGAAAATAAATTCTACATTCATTTGTTTATATAAAATGACCCATTACATTACTCAACAGTTAGTGATTGTGTATATTCTACACATTTAGTTTAGATTGCTTTCGTTTGCCATTAAAAAAAGATATACAGTGGATGGACAAAAATATGGAAACACCTTGTGAAATGCATGTTTGAAAAGAAAGATTGATTTTAATGAAATATGTAGGTGGCGCTGGCATTTTTGACTACTGACGCCACCTATACAACTTCGTAAATGTGCTAAACAGTTCAGTTGTTGTCGAAGTACTGTTATGTGAGGTTGTCATTGCATTATGTCAGAGTTAACAGACTTCGAACGTGGGCAAATTGTTGGAGCACGTATGGTAGGTGCTTCCGTAAGCAAGGTAGCCGAGGTGTTTAGTGTTTCAAGAGGTACTGTATCGAAGATTTATTCCGCATATTTGAAAAGCTGAAAAACATCATCTGCTAAATCACAGCGCAGACGAAAGTGTGTCCTGAGTGATCGTGACAGACGATCATTAAGGGCAATTGTGACGAAAAATAAGAAGACCACAGCTGCAAAAGTTACTGCTGAAATGAATGTTGTGTTACTGAACCCTGTGATACCAAAACAATTAGAAGGGAGCTTCATAAACAGGGAATTGCTGGCCGTGCTGCAATTGAGAAGCCACTCATCGGTGATGCTAATGCCCGTAACATGAAAAGGTGGTGTTTAAGTCATTAAGCCTGGACTATAGAGCAGTGGAAGCGAGTAATATGGTCTGACGAGTTTTCTTTCACATTGTTTCCCACTTCTGGCCGAGTTTACGTTTGAAGAACGCCATCTCAAGCCTATAATACAGACTGCTTGTTGCCAAGAGTGAAACATGGCAGGGTTCTGTTATGGTTTGGGCAGTCATATCGTGGTTCTCTGCTAGCCCCATGATAACTGTGTCAGGGCACATGACTGCCAAGACATATGTGAACATTTTGGCCGATCAAGTTCATTCCATGGTACAAACTTTGTTTCCCGATGGTGATGGTGTCTTCCAAGACGACAAAGCCCCTGTTCACACAGCTCACATTGTCCAGGACTGGTTTTCTGAGCACGAGGATGAGTTGTCCCATCTCCCCTGGCCACCACAGTCACCAGACCTGAATATTATCAAACCTTTGTGGTCTACAATGGAACGGAAAGTGCGTTCTCGTTATCCACCGCCAACATCGTTATCTGAACTTGCGACCGTTTTGCAGGAAGAATGGTATAATATTCCCTTGGCAAACATACAGGAACTGTATTTATCCATTCCGAGAAGACTGCAAGCTGTTTTTGATGCCAACGAGTTTCCTACACCATATTAAGCAAAGAAACATGTTTTCTTAAAGGTGTTTCCATATTTTTGTCCAACCCCTGTATGTTTCGCTGAGGATTAAAAATATTCATCACAAAGCACCAAAAATCTAAGAGCAATAAAATAAATAAAAACAAGGGAGGAAAAATATCAGAGTAATAATAATAAAAAAATACTCTAATGATAGAACCTCTACCTCACTATATCCCAAAAATAAAAATGGTACCTCAATGCAGGGAAAGCCCGTTTAAGAGACATTACATTGCTCAACACCCACCCACAAATCTCACTCGCAATCGGAAACAAAATACCAAAAATAAAAATCATTGCATAGGAATATAGGTAACCATACTTAACTTTCCATATATTTCCCCATAACAGGCATACAGCTACATCTAGCGGCTAAAAAGTCAAATGTGGTACACCCGGTCGATACAGTGAATTAAATGGCGATTCAAATATAACATACCCGGCATTGAGGTAATGTTTGCTGCTGATGCACATATGATCACACGCCTGTACTGAACGGGGTAAAGGGTATTATAAATTCATTTTAAAACAAAATTAATTTTGTGAAAATATTACACAAATTGAAGGAATATACATTTTTACTATAATGTAATCTACGATTTGTCACTTTGAAAATGTGGAGAACTAAAGCGCGAAATAAAAGAAAACTACAACACACATTTGGAAAATCTCATCGAGCTTAAATTAGTTTCTCAATTAGATGTTTTGAGTGTGTTTAAAATTAAGCCAAATAACTTCCTTCACTTCAAACCCATTACATAAGACTAGTATTTAAGAAAAATGGTAAAAGATTGCAAACATGTTAACAATTTTACTGATCTAGAAATGGAAATTACTGATTTTCACCTTAATTAAGATCAAGAATATCACAAAAAGGCATTTGAATAGTCCTAGATCAGAAAAATCAATGAAATGTTAAACTTTTAAAAAGATAAATTCCTGCTTTCGTTCAGGTATTTATTTTTCATTTTGCTGAATGTTCTGTTAATAATACAAAGAGTATACATTTTCTTTAACATATTATACCACACATTTTTATGCATTATGTAATGCACTCATAAATGAAATATTAAAAGTGCAATATATAACTGAAGCTTACCAAAATTTTATAAACTTAAAAAATTGGCTCCCATTAAGTTAAAATTGCGCATAACTGCACCAAGGGAAGGAATGCAATTTTATTTCTTTGTCTGTATTTGGTTTCAGTTTCATATAGAAAGAGTTAAAATAGGTTATCTAGGCAACAAAATTTAAACACACATTTTCAGTAAAAATTACAGAATAACTGATTTTGTTTCCCTGAAGACGCAACACCTCACAAATCCAGCTATTATACAGACTGCATACAGTCATAGAGAAAGTCCTTTCTTACACAGGGAATGCATATACTTTAATCTGTAGATCTTCGCAAATAGGTTCATAAAACTTCACAATATGCCAAAATAGTTCAGATTAAGGGGAAAATTTAATAAAGTATGCTTGAAACAACTAATAAAAAGCACATTTTGAGCAGCCTTAACAGAAGACAATTTGGCCCCACTAACTTTCATTACGAGTACTCATTAAATTTTTATTTACATTTCTTTTTTCTTCAACATTTAACTTTCAATGGTTTTAAGAGAAACAGCACTTGACAGACAGACTCTAAATTCAGAAAAAACTGAAACAAAATTGGTTTATACACAGGCAGAGTAATTACACTGACCTGTTGGGAAGAGAAGACCCCGTTGGACAAGGAAAATATTAGGCCAGACAGAGAGGTAAATGCTTAGCCTCCTCCTCGTAATGCGAAAGGAGGTCACTTGGGAAAAAATTACACTACAGCAGTAATTTTGAAACCACTAAGAAGCAACAGAACTCTAACAAATCTCAGACTTCTGATAATTATAGTGTGATTAACAGTTCAACCTCACTTCGAATATTACAATACAATATAAAGAAAGAACCAATTCAGACACTTCAATATGGAATTCAAAACCTAAGAAAATAAGGTTGAATGAATGTAGTTAGGCTCTCTGACGCTACATTTCAGAGTTAGCCACTTTCAGAATAGTACCTCAGGGTTTAGAGTTGAAGATAGGGTGTGTTACGAGGTCTTGTCATGTTGAATTTTAACACGTTAGTGTTTTGATTGTAGGAGGCAGTGTTGAACACGTATACATAAACACATTCGTGTTTGGTGTTGTTTTACAACACATGTCAGAGGGCACGGGGAGAGATAATTAAAATAGTCATGAATGAAATAAGAATGTTAAGAGAAATATAAATATGCATGTTACTTGCCATTTCATTGTGTAACATTTCATTAAACTAGTTTTCCTTCCAGATCTCTGGAAGGAACCAGATTTGAATAACAGCTCCTGTTTAGATGCAGTACAGATGAAAAATTGGGTGTCCATGGAGCTGCTATTGTAAAAACAAATTTTTTTTTTAATTTCTAGTTTCTAGTGAGGAATGTTTGTAAAAGATTGGCCTCGCGTTAGATTCCAGAGCTAAAAGTTTTCAACAAGGTCGTTTTAGACCTCAGTTTCAAACTAATTAAATCTGGCGGGAAGTATGTAAAGATCTTAAGTTTTACTAACGTTTATTTTATTTTAAATCTTTACTATCACTTCTTATTTTCTACTTCCGGCCAGAATTAAAACCGTTAACTTATTTATGCAAGATTTGTCTGGCGAACGCCAAGTACTTAAGTTGTGGCTTTTTGCCAAGCGAGGGAGAGGAAGGAGTTAGTCGAAGCAGGCCGCTTGCCTTAGAAGTTTTACTCGGTTGCTGTTTGCCTTCCAGGCCAGAGGTTTAATCCTCGTGATAATTTTAAACGTATTGTAGTGTTAACAGTTCTCTGTACTACATACGGCTTCCTGTTAATATCCGGCCAATCTTACACGTAAGCCCTTGTCGATTATTCCAAATTTAAGTTAGAGTTTAGTTATATTTTTATATTCTTACGTTCAGACCACAAGTAGTTGGTCTCTGTATTCCGAAGTACGTAAATTATTGTAAAGAGCGAAAAATAAGGGGTTTCGTATACCCTTCTTGTGTATCTTGTCTACTTCCCACATTTATTGAACATAGCTTTAGTAAGCTCCCTGTTCCGAGTCAGGTCTGTGCATGTTCCCAAAGAAAGTAAGACGGAACATTGAACCTGATAATACCACCGAGGTATCTGGATATTATTTAGATCACATAGTTGCCTATACCATTTGCTCCACTAGTCTTGCAATTCTGGTGGGATAATTTCATCCCAATCAACACCTTTCAGCCATAAATCCTGAAACAGAACTTTTGCTTGAATAACATATGGAGTAAGAAACCCAATAGGATCGAAGATTTTTGAAGCAGCTTTTAAAACACAACGTTTTGTTTGGTCATTTGACTGGATGAAATCAATAACGTCTTGTGCATTAAAACAGAAGATATCCTTAATTGTATTCCATTGAAGTCCAAGAATCTTTGAGGGGGAATCACAGTCAGGCAATTTAAAGCTAACGAAGTTGTCACTTGATTTATACTGGTTTTTTACAGTATCCGAATTAGAATTCCATTTGGTCAAAGTCATTGATGCCTTTTTCATTATATCATTGGCTTCATGATATATCTGTATACCTTCCTCCTCCGTATCTGATCCACAAATAAAATCGTCAACATACATGAAGTTTTCTAACATTTCTACAGTTCTGGGATGTATGTCTTCAAATTTCTTTAAATGATGCTTAATGCAAGCACCCAGCAAAAATGGACTTGATTTTGCTCCAAAAATTACACGACACATCCGATAAACTTGAATTCTCGGATTGCTCAAACTTGAATTCTCATCAATCCACAAAAATCGCATTGAATCCCGATCTTCAGGTGCAACAGAAATTTGCAAAACGCTTTCTCAATATCTGACGTAAATGCAATTCGATGAAGTCGAAAATTTATTAGAACTTTCAAAAGTTCAGGAAGAAGATTTGGTCCTTGTAGTAAATTATCATTTAGAGATTCATGATTTTTTTTCCTTTGAAGAAGCATCATAAACAATGCAAAGTTTTGTAGAATTATGATCTTCACGGATGACAGCACGGTGAGGTATGTAGTAGTTCGTCTTCCAGATGGAGTACCAAGATCGACCTTTTCTATGATTTCTTGCTTAAGCTGATAGTCAATCACTTCTTTATATTGCGCATAAAAGTTCAAGTTTGATTTAAATTGTTCGATCAGATTTAAAAATCGTCTTTCAGCATTCTTAAAATTGTCTCTTAAAGTCACATTCTGATCTTTCCATGGAAGTCTAACTTCGTATCTATCACCCATTTCTGTAATCGAGTTGTTAAATATTTGCAAGGCCATTTCATTTTGTTCCTCGTCAGAAATATTTTTAATTCCTATAGATTCAATATCCCAAAACGATTCGACGCTTTTTAGAAGTTTCTCTTCTACAATTACGTTTAAACACGCATCATGGATTTCAAAGTCTGATGAAGAAAATCTGCCTTGTATACCCCACCCAAACAAGGTTTTCATCGCTACGGCATTTCTGTTTATCCTTTTTATTTCTTCGCTTGCTATTTTCCACATAGTGTCCGCGCCGATTAAAACGGAAATATGACTCATTCCATCGGCGCCGCCGCAGTCTGTCAAAGTGACGCCGAATGCCTGGAGTTTGGATTTCATTTCTACATCTGGTACCCGTATATCGGCATTTGTTATGACTGGTACTTCAATGACTTATTTAGAGATATATGAATTTTTCAGGGTCATTAATATTACGGAGAGTAAGTTCAACTTTCTTTCGACGCCAATATTTTCCGTTCTTTTCACCGAAGGTATGCAGATTTAAAACAGTTTCTCCTTTCACTGGTAACTGTAATTTTCTTGATAAATCTTCTCGAATTGCAGAGATTTGGCTACCGCCGTCAAGAAGACATCTCACAATACAATTCTTATTTCTGCCCTCAGCCACAGCATACACCGTTTGAAGCATAATATTAGATCCAGTTTTGGCAGAAGAATTTTGAGCTATTTCTGCCGATGTTTCGGTTTCCTTATTTTTTACACTGGAGACAGCTGATGTGGGATTTACACACACACTTTCATGATGTTTACCGCGGCACTTTTTGAAGGAAAACTGTTTGTTCTTACAGTTGATAGCTAAATGTTTACATCCAAAACACAGAAAACATTTTCCTGTACGTTTCAAAATGTTGCGTTTCTCTTCAGAGTTCACCTCAGTACATTTATATCTCGTATGGTCTTCTTTATCACAAAATATACATTTGTATCCAATTGTTGATAAAGCTGAAGCAGTCGGAACTTTCGGTTTACAATTCGGATAAAATTTCGTGCGTTGTTCATTTTGACGAAAGTATGGTTTCTAATTCGTTTTCGCAGAGTTCATTAAACTTGCAGCTTCTCGACAGTTAACTTCCTTTTTTAAGAATTCTATAAGTTCCTTTATATCAAATCCTGCTTCCATATTTCGACTTCGATTAAATTCCAAATTTAATTCCTCTGGAAATTTCTGCAAAATGATAGGACAGAGAATATTTCCATAACTTCCAGAAGTAACGTTTAACGATCCTAAACTTCGAATGTTGACTTCGCATTCATTGTACAGCTTATGCACTGCTTTAACATTTGAAATGTTTCCCACTGGTTCAAGGGATAATAATTTATTCATATGCGAGGTGATAACAACATCTTGTGTTCCAAAACGTTCTTTCAATATTTCTACTGCGGAATCATAATTCTGGTCACTTAAAGCGAAACCGAAAATGGCAGCTAAAGCATTACCTCCAAGTAAGGATTTTAGGTACGCAAATTTTTCAGTTTTTCTCAATCCACTATGATTATGAATTGTATTTTCGAATTGGTTCCAAAAGTCTAACCATTTACACGAATCTCCGTAATAAGTTCCGATTTGCAGACGTGGCAACTTCACTGTTTTCGCTTCAACTGGAAGTGCAACATTAGCCGTTTCGTTCTGATGAACTGTTCTAGAAGATTCCGAATTCTTCTTCAAAAATCTTTGCATTCTTTCTCTCCATATAACAGTTTTATCCTGGTATTCTTGGCTTAAGGTAACTTCATTTTCAATCTCCTCCGAAGTTACTTTCGTTTCGATTTCTGAATCTAAACTTTTCAGTTCGTTGATTTTCTCAATTAACTGTTTATATAAATCCTCGATTATCTCAATTTTCTCATTTAGCGGAATATTATTTCCTAAATTCGTTTCGACTTTGGTTATCAGTTTCGTAGTTAATTGCCTTGTAACCGATCGTTTCTTTTTCAAATTTTCAAGAACGCCCTCCATTTTCGAACTATTCAGTCTGTCGATTTTCTGATTCGTAATAATCCCGGTTTGCAGGCACCATAAACAAAATATGTGTAAATCTCTAATAAACAGAGGAGCGTTATACCACACAACGTTTATTTACGAACACCAAAGACGAACATTGGCAATCTAAAGATATATAATCCTAAACTTAAGACTGATCGTTGAACTATCTAAATTCAAAGATTCTTCAAAATATTGACACTTAGACTTCTGTGAAACATAAATAGATTATATTTATACACAATTAATAGACTACGTTTAGATGAACATTACGCTCTTTCCTTCATACAATCTTTCTAGTTCTTGTTCTGGTTCTAGCTAAATGCAAATCAGAGTTCTATGTACGTTTTTGTTTTGATTATTCTAGATTTTAGATGTAACGGCGCTGACAGTCCAGAGTTTAGATGTAACATCTTCTCCCACCATTGAGGTCCGACGGTACGGAGGAACTCAATACACACAGGTCCAGTCGATGAGGGAGACCAACAACTCTTCCAGCTCTGGTTATCACGTGAGGACTTGAAGCAGGTTCTGAAACACAATCAGCCTGACCAGTCGTAGGGTTGTTTCTATCTCGAGATGTTCTGCCGTGGAACAGAGGACCAGCAGATTCGGGAATAGAGATCTCCGACGGGGAAAGCCGGGCCACTGGAGGAAGCAGAGTTCATTTCTTATCTTGACCCTCGTTAGTCTACCTTTTCCGTCTATACTGGGAAAAAGCTCGATTATGTTGGCTAAACACTAATGAGTGCGGCGTCTCTGGCTATCTTCCAACAGAACGACATCGCCTACTTGACACTGTTGATATTTTCCCCTCTTTATCGCATGTTGTCTCAACTGACCAAGATATTCACTACGAAATCTGTTTCTTAGATCACGTCTTATTCTCTGTCGATATTTGGATCAGCGGTTTAGTTCTTGGTAGTCTACGCAGTTAATATCAGGAACTCCTGATGACGCCAATTCATAAAGGAACATCACAGGGGTCAATGGTGAAGGATCTTGATTATCTTTTGATACGTATGTGATATGTCGTGTATTAATCATTTGTTCACAGTCACATAATATAATATATAACTCTTCGTAATTTAAGAAAGTTCGGCCTTATATTCTTCTTAAAAATTTTCTTTCATCATTCGCACAAGCCTCTCCCGCCAGGTAGCAGTCGGAGGTTTGAATTTTCATCGTGTCCTTTAAATAGAAACAGCTGAACATATGGCGTTCTACTTCACTTTCTTAAGAACACTGTTAGTCCGTACCAAATTAGTTCCGTTGTTGGAATATATTGCATAAGGTCTACCTCTTCTAGCAATGAATCTAGACTATCCAAGCTTTAGATCCATCACGGAGATAGAGAGGATCTGCTAGATCTACATCGACGACTTCAAAAACGGCCCTTTCTCTAAGTTTGAATTCGGGTGGAAATCCTGGCTCGACTACTACTCTTTGTGTAGCAAACCTTTTACATCTTACACATTTCCTGATAATATTTGATAATATTTCGAACAGTTTTTCTGGATTTTATATCCAAAATGTTTCTCTAAAATTTGCCATTAAAATGCTGACAACAGCATGCTGGAGTTCTACATGTGTCTCATAAATTAGTCTCTAAACAAGAGGGTGTTTTAAAGGTAAAATGAGAGGATATTGGAAATTTTCTTCATCTTAACGCTGTAGGACGTCCGTTTTCGCTCTGAAAATTCCATTTCGTCTACGATTAGTCTCAAAGCACGAACAGTGGAGTCTTTTATGCATGTAAATGATTCTTTCTGTTCCAAACCTACAAAGTGTCTTTTCAGCATTCTCAAATTCATCAACTGAGATATCAGGGATTAGGTCTTTGATGGCTGTCTTTTGATGGCTTTACTGTGGAAGACGACGTATTTTGGGACAACTCGATTTGATATTCGCGATTTGAAGTTCTTTCTCCAACTGCGCTAGTTTGATTTGATCTAACTCTACCTTTGTTTCGTTTTCAAGTTTTTGTAACGCAATTTGTGACTTGTTTTTGGCTTTGAGTTTTTTCCCCTTGCTTAAGCGCGTAATCAGCTACGCTTTTACTAACTCTTGATAAGTTTTCAAAACTTTATTATTTCTTTATAAAAGTTTTTAAAATAACAATTTTCACATCTTTCGCAACGGTTAGATCTAACTCCGCAGCGAAAGCTTTAAACTCTTCTTTCCTTAATTTAGCTCCGATGATAATGAGAGTGATAGAGTGGACACTGAGAGAATACACGAAGAAACCATGGAATTTTGAGATAAGTATCCTTCTTTCATCTAAACTAAATCAAATCTAAGTGCTTTTAAATTTATTAATGTAATTGTTCACCAGTTTTTAGCGTTAAATAATGCTTGAAATTGCTCATTGCTTGCGTCTCTTTTTGTGGTAACAATTCCAAACAGGCTCTAACTTCGTTGTCAGTTCTTGTTTGTCAACAATTCTCCCTTCTGAGCCCGCCCTACTATACTGGTTAAGCCCTATCTACTAGTATAAGGCCTTAGTCCTGTCTTGTTTTGAGGTATTTCCAGTTTCCAGAGAGGGAAAATGGAGATTTTGCGGAGCGTGTAGGTGTGTGTATTTAATTATGGCAAAGCACACTAGGGCTACCTGCCTAAGAGGAGGGATGCCTTTCGTGGAGGACTTTCTAAGGGAAACTGGCTCGTATACACGTTACACATGGGGAAAACCACGAAAACACCCATGCAGCCAGCCCGTTCGCGGAATTCGAACCTCGGACCGAACTACCAGTGTTCAGCGACTTTACCGCTCGGCCGCTGGTGAGCCGATTTTGCGGAGCGACGTGTATATTAGGTTGCGCTATGCGCTATTTCGCTCTCCGATCTTTTTTTTTTTTTCCCCTGAGATCGCTTAAATATTTTTTTGCCTTTAAATATTATACCTCATCGATTTTTTTTTCTCAAACTGTTGTTTTCTATCTGTTTAATGTCTTTTTCTTCATTGCCTTAAATAAATTCTTAGAATTATGAGATAATATAAATACTGTTTTCTTCAATGTGTTAAACTAGCATTAATTAACAAGTAATAATTTATGATAGCAAACTGACAATAAATAAACTTGTAATAAATTATGATAAATATATTAATAAATACCACCGATCTATGTTTATTGTCTTTAGTTATTTTAGTTAAAGCAATATATATTTTTGTCTGATGTTATGGGTCTTTTGCCGTGTGTCTCACGATGAAAGCATACATATTGCCTTGTATTCCATGTTCAATACCATGAATACGAAGCATCTCAACACTAACCTTTCCCCCCCCCAATCATCACATCTATTCAGCCTTAGCAAACATACTCAGTGTGAGACACTATTTATTGCAAATGATCACAGCTTCCTCTACTTTTGACTACACCCATGGACACAATAATATTTTTAGGATATTATCTACTACTTTTCCTTATCTTTTTATCCGCGATTAAATTCGCCTGTAGGTATGGAGGAAACATGACGAAAAATGTAGTCACAAATCGGAATAAATTATAAAAATATTTGTGGCAACACAAACTTTCTGATTATTACTGTTTCAGAAAGCAGCTATATTATGTAGTCAGCTGTAAAAAGTTGGTAGTAATTTCTTGTAAAATAAATAAGTTATCCAGATTCTTGCAACAGTCACCTATTCGAACATTTTATGGGTTTTAAGGTGTATGAGACCCCTTAAGAGAGGAATTTTTATGCAAACTTAGACGTCTTATAGCATAGGACTGTCAGAATTTATTATTCAATAAGAAAACTTACTAAAAATTATAATATTCTTATATATTCATCATTTTTTCAGTATCCACTGATGTTTATAGGTTCAAATGCCATAGTTCAAAATCAAAGTTATTTACGAAATAAAACCTTCTAAAATCTGATAAATCATTTCTGTGTGCAAATTTTTAAATCTAAATCTCTTACATTAATTTTTTTCTGTCTTTTAAATTACATCCCATTATTTATTTCAATTTAATTGATTAATGTGTTTGTACTAATATTTCAAAGTTCTTTGAAGTACTTTTTGTGTCCTGAAAATGCCAAGGAATTCCATAAAAAAAAAATAAGCAGGCATACAGAATAATTCATTTAATATTTCATATAATTGCTTTTAACTTATTTCATGTCTAAATTTTTTACACAGAAATCCGCTGTCTAATTTTTTGTAACTTTTATCGGACGAAATTTTTGAAAGAGGAATGAATTAAAGGCTTGATTGAGCAAAACACATCTTTAAACTAAATGTATTCTAAGAAGTATAAAAAATGTCAGCACGATTTCCCCCCCCCTTTAAATCAGTCATTTAAACTATTCAAACCGTTCAGGAAAAGGATATACATTGCGAACATAAAAATCTGCCTTTTTTATATATACTTTAATAAAAGGAAATATGTTCCTTCTTTTTATAAGAAAAGGAACCCATTTTCCATTCTAAACTTTTGAAAGTCGCCAACGCTTAAAAAATGATAAACTACGCCAAGGTAGAAACCTGCCTTTTACAACTCAATGCGCATGCGGGGTTAATGTTGGTGCGAATAACTTAAACGGCTAATCGCACCGGTGGTGCGAATAGCATCGGCCAATAATTACGCCCATACGGCTAATCCAAATACCATGCAACATATTAATTATGCCAAGTTTATGTTTTATAATAGTAATGGTATTAAAAATCAAAAAATTGAAATTCAAAACTACATCAACCAGCACAGTCTGGATGTAATTTTATTAAGTGAAACCCACCTCAAATCAAATAACAAATTTAAAATTCCCAACTACAATATCTATAGATCTGACCGTCTTCATAATCGTGGTGGCGGTACAGCTATTCTCATGAAAAAATGTCTGAACAGTACCATCTTTCCTCTTCCCCTTATGAGCTTTGAAGCAAGTGTATCTATTTTGAACAGTGATAATAAAGAATATCTCATCATTGCTGTTTATAAGCCACCCAACAATAGCCTTAACACTCAAGATCTTGACTATATTCTCAAGTTATCCAACTATTATTGAGGCGGACCTAAATTGTAAGGACGCTAACTGGAACTCCAGGCGAAATAATCCAGACGGAATTATTCTTAATAATTACATCATCAACAACCCTGATATCAACATTTATGGTCCAGATGAACCTACGCTTCTTCATCAAATCTCAAATACTTCTGATGTATTAGACATCCTAATTACCTTCAATGTTCCTCAAATACCTTTTCTCCAAGTGGATAATGAACTTTCTTCAGATCACCTACCAGTACGCTTCACTTTGTATGGCTTAAAGCATGGTCTTCCGCCTATAAAGGTGCCGCATTAATTGGGAAAACTATGCTTAACACCTTGAAGAAAACATATCTGCTACCACTAAAATGACTAATAAAAGCGAAATTCATGATGCCACAGTCTATCTTAGCAGTAAAATCAACGAAGCCATCAACCACGCAAAATTTATTCCAAAACAGACTAATTATACGGTCCCACAGAATATTAGACAGAAAATTACAGAGAAAAATAGACTAAGAAAAATTTATCAACGTTCTCACTCCACCCAAGACAAAAGAAGATTTAATGCTGCCAATCGGAACCTCAGAAAACTTATCCAAGAGTACAGAAACAATTGCTGGGACAACTTCATTGAAAGTCTTTCGCACACCGACCATTCTGTGTGGAAAGTTGCTAAAGCTCTAGATATGATATTTTCTACTACTTTTCCTTATCTTTTTATCCGCGATTAAATTCGCATTTAGGTATGGCGGATAAAAACCGGTATTTTGATTTGTGATCTGACTTCGTCCATCCAAAAATGGAGTTGCTTAGCTTTTGCGAAATGTTTGATTTTGTTCAAGGAGGCGTAAATTCTCGCTATATTACTGAAGCAGAGAGAATTTTAAAAAGCGCATCATTTGGTAAAGCACGGAATTTTACTTGAAAAACCCAATGTACAAATTTTGACTTCCTATTGAAGGGTAAGTTCTATAGTGTAATGATCACATGAAATCGACGGACATTTCATTGTTGAAAAAGGAAAAATAATTAATTTTTTTTTAAAAACATTTCTTGTTCATGTAAAGGAGGAATTGCTGGCTGTTGTAAGCATTGTGTCGCTGTTTTGATTTTAACGTTCACTGAATGTAAGCAAATGATTTCATATGTATTTAACTTTGGATGTCCAGAAATTCTTTGCTGTCAAAAGTGTGTTTTTTTTCCATAAAATTTATTTTGAATCATTATATACTAAAAATATATTGATCTATATATGCGTTTATTGTATTTATACATACATAATAGCACACATAATACATAGCATTATATGTTATACATTATATTATAATTTATACATAATATATAGCTATTTAGCTTAATTTCTAAAATTAGAAGTGCCGGAGCCCTATGGAAGACCGTCAGCAAATAGGGAACAAGAGTAAATAAATAAAACGACTATTAAAGTAATGAATAATTTTAAAATTCAATAGTCAGTTATTATCAAATTAATTAATAGCTAATTATCAATTATTATCAAATTAATTTAATTATTGTTTATTAAATGCTATTTAATCAATAATTATATATAATTAATTACAATTTAATTGATAGCTATTAGATAATTAGTTAATTATTTATTGAAAGATTTAATAATTAAAGATTAAAGTAATTAAATATTTACAATTAAATTAAATGTAAACAGATAAATTTCAATTTAATAAGCGATTTTTAATATAAATTTATTGCTAAAAATAAAATTTTCAAGATAGAATTCCTACTGAAATTTGTATTCAATTACAATATTCAATTACAAGTGCAGCATTCTTCTTGTTTAGAGCTCTGGTGCACTCCGGCTGGAATTATGATTTTTTACAAAAACTAAGAAGCATCGGAGCCGGGATCCGGGGAGCTCCGGCCCAATTTAAGCTCTGATCGTAGGGTGAAAAAACTTCTTTTATCATCACAAAAATTAAATATTATTAAAATGATATAAAGTAATAATTAAAATTTATAAAGTATAGCTGATGAAAATTCAGATAATGCTCAAAACAGGGCAAAAGAGAATGATGGTGTTAGCGTATGAAAGGGTGGAAACAAAAAATGAGGGAAATCTTGGTGAGAGAGAATGTTTTCTTTGACCGCGGCTCTTTGTTGATATAATTATAGCCATTAAACGGATGTGTGTCACGGGTAAAATGAGTCCTCAATCTGAATCCTAAGGATGAATGTAAAGTTACTGGTTACACTTTTCGCTCCCCGTATTTGGTTACACTTGTGGATACTGTGACAAGACGATGTATAGATGCAATGAGCCATTTATTGCAGTATTTCACTCTTATTGTACTCGTTGTCACTTTACGCACATTTAAGAACACAAATTTTCCTTCCTGCGAGGATAACTAACTCTAACCATCGATAACAATACACTAGATACGATAGCATGCCGAGAAATTTACGCGTTCCTACTCAAGTCCCCCAAATTTATTGCCATTCCTAAAGGGAAAGGTTTCCGAATGTCAGTGAGGGGACTTTACTTAACCGTCTCATGTTCTCATTAGTTCGCATTTCTAGGGAAATTGAGTATTGCAAGATCTGCTTATTGTTAAACTAAAACGTTAGGAATTCTACATTTTCCCCCTTGAAATTGTAGTTCAGTTTTGTAAAATGAAGTACCGGACCTCATCTTAGTTAGGGCTCCGGTGCGCTCCAGCTAGAATTGTAATTTATTTTAAAAATTGAGAAGTACCGAAGCTGGGCTCTGATGCAATTTAAGCACTGGCTATTATATACATAATAGCACTACTTATCAGATGCAATTTTGAGAATATCAACAAGCAAAGCACTTAAAAATGAAAAAAAGACACTTGTAAAAGAAATATTAGTGTTCTATATGTATTATAGAAAATACATGAAATGAATAATACCATTACCAAACACTTCAAAAAAAAAAAAAAAAAAAAAAGCAGATTAAGTATTTTCTACTTCAGTACTCAGTACTATAAAGCAATCCTGCCATATAACGTGTAGTTAATTTTTGATTACATAATATTACAAGCATTTTCTTTAGATTTGTCCTACGAGTGGTTAAAACTGATAGTTCAATCTCAGCTCAAATCCGGGTGAACAAGCAGTGCAGTTTTTTTTTTTTTTTTTTCGAATACAAGCGAGTTTCCCCTATAAAGTTCTTCATAAAGCATTCTTCTTCAGGCTGATAACCAATGTGCTTAGTCATATTCAAAGACCCTAATCTAACCTTACCTTTCCTTTAGATTCCATATTCACATGTTATATCTTTATCTGTTAAGATTTTTTCATAAAAGGATCACCAAGCTTCTACCAATCCAGCAGGAGCATACTCAAAACATGTCAAATCCATGTGAATGATAACAAAATCGATATTTTCACCTTGCAAACCTTTATAAATGTTCCAAATTTTCTTAAGGATTCTTAATAACCTTATTATTTAGAAATGCGTTTATTGTTGTTTTTATATTAACAAAAGCATTTAAATATAAAATATCAATTTTAAAAATAACTGAAGTTTTCTTTTAACCAGATTTGCTTTTCTAATGCTGTTTTTAATTAGTAACATTATGTCTGAACAAAAAATTTAAGAATAAGTCTATTAAAAAGGTCTGTGTGATAAGTCTATTAATTAATAACATTGTATGAACTTCATCATCTTTGAATATGAAACACTGAACTAACTCTTTGAATATGAAACATCCTAAATGAAAACACCGAGTCCATTTCAATCTAATACAAGAATAAATTGTACATATCAAAATTCACAGTAAGAGCTTCTCCGTATTATATTACACAAAGATTAGAAACCAAGTCTCCACTTACGAAATCTTACACTGACATAATGGTCTTGTACTGAAACAGAATTGTAGCAACATAGAGGATATAAATTACATTATGCCAAAGAATTATTTAAATTTCCTGAATAAATTATAGCATTTAGAGTAACCAAAGACACACAAAAAAAAAATTTCAGATTTGTTGTAAAATTGGTGCCATGTCTTTATGCTATAATAACTTCACACATTATCTACACATGTTTTTTCCTGTCAGTCAAGAAGATTGATGGATATATTGTTCTTACAAAAATTATTCTGACATACATTTGGAGAAACATATATTTCTTTTTGAGTTACATGATCAACAGAAACTATACAACTATAGCGTATAAAAAACTTTGAAAAATTATATATTGAAACTTGTGGAAATTTGGGGAAATTTATTTGGTTCGATAATCAAGAGGTAAAAGTGGTTTATTAAAAATTTCTCAGTGCTATAAGAAACCAACGAGAATTTATGAGTATGTTTCGATATCATGTTTATCCATTATTGGGGCTAACATACATTGTTTTCAGTTTATGTTTGCCCAAAATGGTCGAAGGTTGAGTAAAAATATTAGGAGTTTGAAGATAATCATCAATATACCTTAATATCTTTGCAACAGAAATATAAACCCCCCCCAATATATATATATATATATATATATATATATATATATATATATTTATCAAATGAATTTTAGTATGCCATAACAGTTTCATGGGAAAATATAACACACCTCTTAGATAAACAACTACAATCATTATATACAACAGCCATTTCATTTAAAAAAAAAGGCATAAATTACATTAATCAGATAAAATTTGTTGTAAGAGCTTCATTATCTGGTTAAAATTCTTAAGCAAACAAGAAGCCATTTCAAGTACCATAACATAATTTTCATAAGAGAATTCCATCCATCACAGAATATTAAAAGCACTTTGGTAGAAATTTGATCATTTAAAAAGTACAATTTCATATAATGCACATTTTTTATTCTTTATTCTTACGGAAAACATTGTATTTTGAAAGAAAGACGACGCTTTCTTTCTTATAAGTACATACACTCCAGAATTCTAATAATTATAATAAAAAAGGCATTTGCCAGCAAAATAACGGTTAACTATAAAATCATAACCATTTGTATGCACTGTCTTTGGTCGCACGTGTACCAGGAATGCATAAAAAAAAACCTAATACTTTTATAAAATGCTGAAATTAGGGGTTGGATAATCAGAAAATACTTAAATATTTAGTATTTGAATGAGGTTGATTGTGTATGCTTTATATAGCTTTGTCCAAAAACAATGTACTATTCGTATGTAACACAGAATAAAGTATACTAAATTACTGTTGACAATTTCAGTTTCTTGGTGCATATTTCATAGCTGATTATACACATGTAATATTAATGTGTGCCAGTTTTCAATCGAAAGCACTACACAAGGGCATCATCTACACCCTTAGGTATAGATGAGCCTGAGCAAGCTTTACTGTAATCAAATAAACCATAACCATTTTACCTTAGACTATTCATTTAACAACTGCGGCAAAATTTGGTACACTTCTGTTATCAGGACCGAATTCAGAAATGTATGTATGAATGCGTTCACATATAAACGTATATATGCATGTATGTTTGTATATAAACACACATATAAAAGTGCATACACACATACATACATTTCTGAATCCAGTCCCTATAACAGAAGAGTACATAGATTTTTCTATATAACAAAACATAAAATTTATGTGTGTATTTTTTTATAAGGAACAATATTTCTGACATGAATCAGCTGTCATCAACTAATGTCAAGAGCAAGTGAAAAACAAAAGAATAATTATACAGAATTAAGATGTAATGTGTATTAAAAAAAATTTCTTTAGTGTAACTCTTCTTTTATTCATAGAACTTTATACTTGTATTTTCTTTTATTCAATCATTAACAGTTAGAAATGAATAGTGATTGGCTAAATATGGATATGTTCTTGTGTGTTTCATGCAGTTCTACTTCTGGTACTTACTCTGCGACATACTGAATTTAATTTTTATTTGGAAACTGATTAAATTAATTGTGATGGTGTGTGCTGAGAAATGGAATTTTGTGAAGAATATTTAAACTTGCCAATAAAAATAGGAATAATTTTAAAGTTTCTGTCAACATTTTTTATATTGTTATCAAATGTGACTTTAAAAAATTCTTTTTTTTTATAGTAAAATGTGAATTGAATTAAAAAAGTATGATTTTATTTTAATTCCTTTATGACAATAATTAACCTAAAAGACACACAGATCTCATTAACATATGAAAAACATAATAGTTCTATAAGCAATTCAAATTATATATTGTGATATACAGTAAGACCCCGCTTAACGCAGGGGATACGTTCCATCAAAGTAGAGCGTAATGCGAAACAGCGCTAAACGAGGCTATCTTTACATGTAAATATTGGGGTTAGGGGAAGATGGCTAGGAAATTGGTTAGGTATTAAATTTAAAAAGTATGTTTTTTTAATAAAAATAAAACCAAACATTTATTTCTTAAAGCCCAAATTAATACCACATTATTATTTCTAGCAAAAATAAAAACAAAACGAATATTCTTAAAAAAAAACAAATAAAATTCTAAGTCAGTCATATTTAGTTAGCCTTCCGCGTTTTCAGTGTTCTGCCTTTTTGTGACAAAAGCATCTAATGTTGTTTGCCTTTTTCTTTTGCGTTGTTCTCTTAAAAGTTCTTCATAAACGGATAGAGCATCTCTAACACCACACCTTACTTTTGAGCTCCTGTCAAAATTCGGATCATTTTCAATGAATTGATCCATTGTTTCAGTTATGGTAGACAAACTCCTTTTTACAAACGCCATCGAAAGTTCATTTTGCTCTTCTTCTGAATCACTGCTGTCAACATTTTTGTTTTCTTCTTGTTCAGTTAATTCCTTGAGCTCATCATTAGAAAGACTAGCCGCTGCTTCTTGAATTATTTCTTCGACATCTTCCACATTTACCCCTTCAAAATATGTCTGTACAATACCGCACCAAACAAGAAATACAAGTACACTCCTTCGGATATGTATTTGAAACCTATCGCTGCATAATATTTCGTGGAATCCCCGTATGCCGCGAGCGATTTCGTGGAATCCCCGGGTTGAAATAAAAGAGCGCTAAACCGAAACAGCGTTAAGCGGGGTCTTACTGTATTCTAAAAGCAAAATTATATAATACATAATGATATAAATTAAATACATATAATAAATATATAAAACTCTATAATGAATAATGATCATAACTGTATAATAAATGCAAACACACATTATATCACTGTGCTGTGAATGGAAGAATATTTAATTAGAAATTTACCTTTTATATATATTTGATAACATGGAACAGTAAAACATAAAGATCACAAGAAGTTATGAAAATAGGTTATGCAACTTAAGAAACAACAAGTTCTATGAAATGCACTTTAAGTTACTGCAATATCATGAGACACCATAAATAACCATAAGACGCGATAACTTAAGACAATATCATAAGACATACTACCAAGATAAGTATAATTTGTTCCTTCTTTTACATCAATAAGTTTTCTTTAAAAATTTAACCAGTGAATGCCAAAACAAATTTATTATCGGTGCCTTTGATGTAAGGTCACACAAAGATAAACTCGATTTAGCAAATTTCTGAAGTCTGAGTCAAAAGTGAATTTCTGAGTCAAAAGTGTTAAATTACAACTGTTAAGAAAGCAATTGTCTGGCAAATTTTAATTCTTATATGAAAACTGAATTAAATTTCAAATAAGTGACTGGGCTTGTACAGTATTTTAGAAGATATTTCATGTCCATACACTGAAAATAAATTGCACTTTAATGAAAGAGCTGGAAATATAGTCTGCATGATGCATAAAATATGATCAAATCTATTTGTTAAATACTTAATGCTTACTTTCAGGAATGTAGCTGGAGGGTAACAGTTTTTATATATTATTCTGAGAAATAACTTAAGATTGATTTGCAACACTTGGTATAAATAAAGATATTTTTCACCAAAGAATTAATATTATTTTCAGACTTTTTACTGTCAAACTAAATGTAGAAGCTAGACGATTTGAATATTTCATCTAACCTCTTCATTTAATGACATAAATGTATTTTTAACAGAATTAATTTTTACTCAGGGAAAGAACATGTTGTCTAGCTGCCCGGGTTTCAGCCCAGCTTTAATACAGAAAGCCAAAACACATCAAATACAATTGAATGATACAGCATTTTAAAATGTTGCAAAAATTTTAAATGCAATTTTGTGGAAGAGCTATTGCAATTACCTACATACTAAAACTTTGACCAAAAATTCAAGAAAACAAAGATACTCCCTTTTCTTTCCAATGAACAAAACTCATATACTAATATAGGGATGCTCAACTTATTGTACTATAAAACCTAAACATAAGAATGAAATTATGTCAGCTATATGAGATGTCCAATACCTAGAAATTATATATATTGTAGAATAGAACCTGCGTCTGAAAGCAGACGACAGGTAAAACATAATTCAAATACTTTACTTTTAGCCTGGAAGCAGGTGTTCTATATTAAACTGTCTTAATTCACATACAGAATTAGTGATATAATAGCTCAAAATATTGTAAGAATCAAACACGCATTATACAGTCAAAAGTCTTTAATCCGGACTCGTCGGGACTTCGGCGATTCCGAATTATCGATTTTTACGGATTATAGATCATCAGTTCAAATCTGGTAACATGGCATGCAGAAATTATAAAATGAAAAATATGAAACCGTAATTTATGAAACAAAGAGCAATTATTATCTAAAGGGTATAAAAATTTACAAAAAAAAAAAAAAAAAAAAAAAAAAAAAAACTTAATATTTATTTGTTTACTTTATTTAACATTTCTTTCAACGCGCGCATGCGTAAAGCATACATTACGCATAGTCGAAAGTAGAAAATTGCAACCAGAAAACTGTTTGATTTGTATTCGTGATATTTATAATGACGAGGAATTTGATTTAAATCATATCAAAGACTGAGTACATCGAGATGAAATCTACATTATAAGCCGAATAAAATAAAAACATCTGCCCTGAAGATAAGGATAGTGCTGACAGATCAACTTACAGTTCATTGCGCGCCGTCTGTTTATCAATTGCTTTGCCGTACGCACAACACATGCGCAGAAAGTTTGTAGCTTTGAGGTCCGGATTATAGATCATTCCAGATTATGGGTGTCCGGATTAACGACTTTTGACTGTATTAACATTAAAAAAATCTATATACATTTATTAGTGTACGAGGATTGATCCTGAAATATCATAAGGTCACTTTCAAGGAAATGATAGAAACATTTCACTCGGGGAAGGGACATTCTCTCTGGCTGCCCGTGTTCCATCCCAGCTTCTGTAACATAAGTTTCATAGTAGAATTTAGTCTTTAAAAAAAAAAAAAAAAAAAAAAAAAAAAAAAAAAGGATAAATGAAATTCGTCTTCTAATTTTGGGTACATTATGAGAAGAACATTCAGGTAGTCGTCAGAATTAATTCTAAACCTTTATTATTATATTTTCCTTAAAGATTTTATAAAATACTCCTTCTAAAATAATATAATTTTGCCTTTTTCCCACAAATAAATATACATGGAAAAATATCCAAACAATCGCAAATTTTATTTAACACAACACACAATTAAAAAATATTAAAACCATGTTTCATAAAAATTCAACGAGCAAACAACGAAAAGTAAGCAATGTTTCAAAATGAGACAGTGTATGATATTCTTTGAAACAGGCGTACACAAAGTCCAACCTTGCATTAGTCACAGGAATATAATATCTGCTGATATTTTACTCAGCAAATTTGACTCATTTAGCATTTGTATATGTTATATGGTCAGATAGAGCTTTCATATCGCCATTAAAAAAACTTTCACTAAGCGATACAAAATATTCCTCTCAATGCCGGAAAACTCAAAGAGTAATAAAAAAGTCTTTAATAATTGAACATTGACTTCACTATAACCGATAATAAAAATAAGACAAATTAATAAATTAAATTAAAAATATTCCAGAGCATCCAGAACATATTCATGTAGAAATCATCGACGACCAATGCTGACTTAGAATACCTAGGGAGGTGACGTCATCCCATCTTAGCACAGTGCGGAGCAGTCGAGACCAATGCGAGATAGCGTCGAGACGGGGGGACGAGCGGAGGCAATCAGATGGCTTGTAAATTCTCCAAGAGTTGGTGGAAACAGACGGTTTCCTTTGATGTTTAAGTTCCATGTAGCCAAGCTGATCATATTATCTAAAATAGCTGTGGATGTTGCGTGTGTATAGGACTGAAACGTTCATCATTACATGAATCCTGTGGACTGAGTTTAACTATCATGACATCACCTGCAATATTAATTTTTACTTGACTTACCTTTATATATTTCTTATTAGTAAAATAAAGCTTTTAATAATGCAATATCTGTGCTCTCCTCATGTTTTGAAAATAAATTCTACATTCATTTGTTTATATAAAATGACCCATTACATTACTCAACACTTAGTGATTGTGTATATTCTACACATTTAGTTTAGATTGCTTTCGTTTGCCGTTAAAAAAAGATATACAGTGGATGGACTAAATATGGAAACACCTTGTGAAATGCATGTTTGAAAAGAAAGATTGATTTTAATGAGATATGTAGGTGGTGCTGGCGTTTTTGACTACTGACGCCACCTATACAACTTCGTAAATGTGCTAAACAGTTCAGTTGTTGTCGGAGTACTGTTACGTGAGGTTGTCATTGCATTATGTCAGAGTTAACAGACTTCGAACGTGGGCAAATTGTTGGAGCACGTATGGTAGGTGCTTCCGTAAGCAAGGTAGCCGAGGTGTTTAGTGTTTCAAGAGGTACTGTATCGAAGATTTATTCCGCATATTTGAAAAGCTGAAAAACATCATCTGCTAAATCACAGCGCAGACGAAAGTGTGTCCTGAGTGATCGCGACAGACGATTATTAAGAGCAATTGTGACGAAAAATAAGAAGACCACAGCTGCAAAAGTTACTGCTGAAATGAATGTTGTGTTACCGAACCCTGTGAGTACCAAAACAATTAGAAGGGAGCTTCATAAACAGGGAATTGCTGGCCGTGCTGCAATTGAGAAGCCACTCATCGGTGATACTAATGCCCGTAACATGAAAAGGTGGTGTTTAAGTCATTAAGCCTGGACTATAGAGCAGTGGAAGCGAGTAATATGGTCTGACGAGTTTTCTTTCACATTGTTTCCCACTTCTGGCCGAGTTTACGTTTGAAGAACGCAATCTCAAGCCTATAATACAGACTGCTTGTTGCCAAGAGAGAAACATGGCAGGGTTCTGTTATGGTTTGGGCAGCCATATTGTGGTTCTCTGCTCGCCCCATGATAACTGTGTTAGGGCACATGACTGCCAACACTTATGTGAACATTTTGGCTGATCAAGTTCATTCCATGGTACAAACTTTGTTTCCCGATGGTGATGGTGTCTTCCAAGACGACAAAGCCCCTGTTCACACAGCTCACATTGTCCAGGACTGGTTTTCTGAGCGCGATGATGAGTTGTCCCATCTCCCCTAGGCATCACAGTCACCAGACCTGAATATTATCAAACCTTTGTGGTCTACATTGGAACGGAAAGTGCGTTCTCGTTATCCACCGCCAACATCGTTATCTGAACTTGCCACCGTTCTGCAGGAAGAATGGTATAATATTCCCTTGGCAAACATACAGGAACTGTATTTATCCATTCCGAGAAGACTGCAAGCTGTTTTTGATGCCAACGAGTTTCCTACACCATATTAAGCAAAGAAACATGTTTTTTTAAAGGTGTTTCCATATTTTTGTCCAACCCCTGTATATTTCGCTGAGGATTAAAAATATTCATCACAAAGCACCAAAAATCTAAGAGTAATAAAATAAATAAAAACAAGGGAGGAAAAATATCAGAGTAATAATAATAAAAAAATACTCTAATGATAGAACCTCTACCTCAGTATATCCCAAAAATAAAAATGGTACCTCAATGCAGGGAGAGCCCGTTTAAGAGACATTATATTGCTCAACACCCACCCACAAATCTCACTCGCATTCGGAAACAAAATACCAAAAATAAAAATCATTGAAATTATTGACCATAATTGGTTCTATGATTTAGTCATTCTTACAGACATAATAACTAAAATCTTAAACTTGAGGGGGGGGGAACTAAACTAAAGTTTTTGAATTTAAGGGTATTTTAAATTAATTTTAAAACAAAATTAATTTTGTGAAAATATTACACAAATTGAAGGAATATACATTTTTACTATAATGTAATCTACGATTTGTCACTTTGAAAATGTGGAGAACTAAAGCGCAAAATAAAAGAAAACTACAACACACATTTGGAAAATCTCATCGAGCTTAAATTAGTTTCTCAATTAGATGTTTTGAGTGTGTTTAAAATTAAGCCAAATAACTTCCTTCACTTCAAACCCATTACATAAGACTAGTATTTAAGAAAAATGGTAAAAGACTGCAAACATGTTAACAATTCTACTGATCTAGAAATGGAAATTACTGATTTTCACTTTAATTAAGATCAAGAATATCACAAAAAGGCATTTGAATAGTCCTAGATCAGAAAAATCATCGAAATGTTAAACTTTTAAAAAGATAAATTCCTGCTTTCATTCAGGTATTTATTTTTCATTTTGCTGAATGTTCTGTTAATAATACAAAGAGTATACATTTTCTTTAACATATTATACCACACATTTTTATGCATTGTGTAATGCACTAATAAATGAAATATTAAAAGTGCAATATATAACTGAAGCTTACCAAAATTTTATAAACTTAAAAAATTGGCTCCCATTAAGTTAAAATTGCGCATAACTGCACCAAGGGAAGGAATGCAATTTTATTTCTTTGTCTGTATTTGGTTTCAGTTTCATATAGAAAGAGTTAAAATAGGTTATCTAGGCAACAAAATTTAAACACACATTTTCAGGAAAAATTACAGAATAACAGATTTTGTTTCCCTGAAGACACAACACCTCGCTATTCCAGCTATGATACAGACTGCATACTGTCATAGAGAAATTCCTTTCTTAAACAGGGAATTCATATACTTTAATCTGTTTTTACACAAGTACTGTTTATGACTAATTCATGGTCCAGGAGTAAAATACTTTATAGTACACCTATCTAAATTTTTATTATTTCCGGTCATCTGTATAGACTGTTTACCTATCACGACTAAACTCCCAATCTGCATTCCAAATAACTCATACAATTCTTCAAGTCATATTTCGTAGTCTATCATTTCTAATACGGCAGGTACTTGCTGAGCGCAGACTTTTAAAGCATGATTTCACGTATAGCAGTACCTTAAAAGATCCCATTTTATTTGTCCACTGCTAGAATTTCATTCATACGTGGTGCAACATTCATCCATCAACACCGGAAAGAATTTTCTGCTACTCTAAACAATTTCCATCGACTGAAAATGAAGTCCGAAAAATCTTACAAATTTCAAAAGCAATCGATGCCGAAGAATTTTCACATATGGAAGACAGAGAAGTCAAACAATGAATCAGAAAATTACAAAAGAAAAATTCGTGTCTTACAAAACCCCTTGATAATAAAAGCGCTCATTATGAAGAAGAGCTTTCAACTGAAGATAAGATGAAGAAATTCTTAAATAACACAAAAAGCAATGTCTGATCTTCTAGCGAAGAATTACCCAATTAAAGAAAAAACACGTGCTCTTTACAGTGGCACGCATACAGTTGCATCAATCATTCTTATAAGCAAAAGACATCAGCTTTCTCAAAAAATATTTCTCTCATGCATTTGCCAAGAGAACGGAAAGAAGTCCAAAAGAAACTTTCAGAGTGCTTTGCAAAACAAAGTGGAAAGTTATTCTGCAGAATTTTACTTCGATAATAATAAAACATCTCTGATTTGATTTCAAAACGAATTTTTATTTGTGAAATCAATTTTAAATAGATCTTCGCAAATAGGTTCATAAAACTTCCCAATACGCCAAAATAGTTCAGATTAAGGGAAAAATTTAATAAAGTATGCTTAAAACAACTAATAAAAAGCACATTTTGAGCAGCCTTAACAGAAGACAATTTGGCCCCACTAACTTTCATTACGAGTACTCATTAAATTTTTATTTACATTTCTTTTTTGTTCAACATTTAACTTTCAATGGTTTTAAGAGAAACAGCACTTGATAGACAGACTCTAAATTCGGAAAAAACTGAAACAAAATTGGTTTATACACAGGCAGAGTAATTACACTGACCTGTTGGGAAGAGAAGACCCCGTTCGAGAAGGAAAATATTAGGCCAGACAGAGAGGAAAATGCTTAGCCTGCTCCTCGTAATGTGAAAGGAGGCCACTTGGGAAAAAAATTACACTACAGCAGTAATTTTGAAACCACTAAGAAGCAACAGAACTCTAACAAATCTCAGACTTCTGATAATTATAGTGTGATTAACAGTTCAACCTCACTTCGAATATTACAATACAATATAAAGAAAGAACCAATTCAGACACTTCAGTATGGAATTCAAAACCTAAGAAATTAATGCATAGACGCTACCCTAAACATTCAAACATAATGTGAAGCGTTCACGTAAAATAAATAAGTAGTAAAACTCCAATATAAAGCAACATGTGAAAAGGGACCTACAAATTATAACATTCAAGCATTTCTAGTGAAAATAAAGTGAATATAAAACAAGAATTACCAGCCACATATGTCTTTTTGCTCTGCAATCCAAGAGTGCACAAAAATGATGACAAATTACACTAGAAGAGGCCAAGGATGGGGGAAGGAATCATTAGATTTTAACTACTTTGAAATTAAAGAATATCTATACACAAAGAGAAATATCTAATATTGTTTCTTAATATATAAAACTTCGAAAGTAGCTTTCTTTGTTTTAAATTCCAGCAATGTGCTACATTGTTACTAAAATCATGATTGTAGTCGATAGAAAAGCAAATGATTTTCCTTATACGACAGAAGTACAGTAAGCGAAAGAGGTTTTTAATGTATGGGTACAACATGAACAATGAAAGAAAAAAAAATTATACAGTTATTACAGATACACAGAATAAAAGGGAAAATGATCTTCGAGAAAAGTAAATAATTTTAGCGCAGGTACAAAAATGGCACCGAAAGTCAATAAGCAGGTAATTTTAAATGACAAATAAAAAAAATAAACTTTACTGTTAGCTTTGAAGCAGGTGTTATATATAAAACTATCTTAATTCACACACAGAATTAGTGACATAACAGATCAAAAAAGAGTAAGAATCAAACTCGCAATATATTGACATTAAAAGAGCTATACATATATACTTTTATGGCTTTTTTTTTTTTTTTTTTTTTTTTTTTTTGAGAAAGGGCTGAAAAACACCATTCTAAAAACAGATTTCGAAAAACATCTTGGAAACAAAAGTCATAAACCATAAAATAAATATTTCATTCAGAATTTTAATGCAAGAACCCTTTCTAATTTTAAGTTCTTTACTTAGGTACACTCATCCATGAGAGAGGACAGCTTAGTCCAATGTACAAGAAATTATCCTGTAATATTACCACGTCACTTTAATGAAATTATAGCAATATTTCACTCAGGGAAAGAACATATTGTCTAGCTGCCCGGGATCGAGCCCCGCTTTAATACAGCAAGCCAAAACACATCAAATGCCATTGAATGATATACCATTTTGAAATGTTGCAAAAAATTTAAATAAAATTTCGTGAATGAGCTAATGCAATTACCTATATACTAAAATTTTGACCAAAAATTCAACAAAACTAAGATACTCTTTTTTTCTTTCGAAGGAATCAAAGTCATATACTAATGTAGGGATGCTCAACTTATTGTACTATAAAACCTAAACATAGGAATGAAATTTTGTCACCTATGTGAGATGTCCAATACCGAGAAATTCCATAAATTGTAGATTAGAACGTACCTCTCAAAACACAATTCAAATACTTTACTTTTAGTCTTGAAGCAGATGTTCTATATTAAACTGTCTTAGCTCACATACAGAATTAGTAATATAATAGCTCAAAATGTTGTAAGAACCAAACACGCATTATATAAACATTAAAAAAAAAAAAAAAAAAAAAATCTACATACATTTATTAGTGTTACGAGGGTTTATTCTGAAATATTATAATGTCACATGCAGTGAAATGATAGAATTTTTCACTCAGGGAAGGGACATTCTGTCTGGCTGCCTGGGTTCCATCCCAGCTTCTGTTACAAAAGTTTCATAGAAGAATTTTAAAAATCTAGAAACGAAACTTACGAAGAAATTATTGACCATAATTGGTTCTATGATTTAGTCATTCTTACAGACATAATAACTAAAATCTTAAACTTGAGGGGGGAGGGAGAACTAAACTAAAGTTTTTGAATTTAAGGGTATTTTAAATTAATTTTAAATCAGAATTAATTTTGTAAAAATATTACACAAATATAAGGAATATACATTTTTACCATAATGCAATGTACATTTTGCCACTTTGAAAATCTGGAGAACTAAAGCGTGAAATATAAGAAAACTGAAACAAACATTTGGAAAATCTCATCGAGCTTAAATTAGTTTCTAAATTAGATGTTTTGAGTGTATTTAAAATTAGGGCAACTACTACGTTCACTTCAAACCCATTACATAAGACTAGTGTTTAAGAAAAATGGTAAAAGATTGCAAATATGTTAACAATTCTACTGATCTAGAAATAGAAATAACTGGTTTTCATCCTAATTAAGATGAAGAATATCACAAAAAGCCATTTGAATAGTCCTAGATCAGAAAAATCATGAACTGTTAAACTTTTAAAAAGATAAATTCCTGCTTTTGATCTACCTAAAAATGTGAAAGAGGATTTTCAACAACAATCTTGTTAAAATCAATGTTCAGATACAGAATAACAAACAAACATCTGGACGACTGCATGGATTTAGCAATAACATCGCATGTACCAGAGGGAGAAAAAAAACTCTCAGAAGAAATGCAATGTTAAATTTCACATTAAAATATGATTTCCCTGTATTTAATTTTCATCTTGCTGAATTTTTTTGTAAATAATACAAAGAGTATACCTTTTCTTTAAGATATTATACCACACATTTTTATACTTTGTGTAATGCACTTATAACTGAAATATTAAAAGTGCAATATATAATTGCAGCTAGCCAAAATTTTATAAACTTAAAATTGGCTCCCATTAAGTTAAAGTTGTTAATAACTGCACCAAGGGAAGGAATGCAATTTTATTTCTTTGTCTGTATTTAGTTTCATTTTCATATAGAAAGAGTTAAAAATAGGTTACCTAGGTAACAAAATTTAAACACACATTTTCAGGAAAAATTACAGAATAACAGATTTTGTTTCCCTGAAGACACAACACCTCGCTATTCCAGCTATGATACAGACTGCATACTGTCATAGAGAAATTCCTTTCTTAAATAGGGAATTCATATACTTTAATCTGTTTTTACACAAGTACTGTTTATGACTAATCCATGGTCCAGGAGTAAAATACTTTATAGTACACCCATCTAAATTTTTCTTATTTCCGGTCATCTGTATAGACTGTTTACCTATCACGACTAAACTCCCAATCTGCATTCCAAATAACTCATACAATTCTTCAAAGTCATATTTCATAGTCTATCATTTTTAATACCACAGGTACTTGCTGAGCGCAGACTTGTAAAGCATGATTTCGCGTATAGCAGTACCTTAAAAGATCCCATTTTATTTGTCCACTGCTAGAATTTCATTCATACGTGGTGCAACATTCATCCATCAACACCGGAAAGAATTTATCTGCTACATTAAACAATTTCCATCGACTGAAAATGAAGTCCGAAAAATCTTACAAATTTCAAAAGCAATCGATGCCGAAGAATTTTCACATATGAAAGACAGAGAAGTCAAACAATGAATCAGAAAATTACAAAAGAAGAATTGGGGTCTTATAAAACCCCTTGATAATAAAAGCGCTCATTATGAAGAAGTGCTTTTAACTGAAGATAAGATGAAGAAACTGTTAAATAACACAAAAAGCAATGTCTGATCTTCTAGCGAAGAATTACCCAATTAAAGAAAAAACATGTGCTCTTTACAGCGGCACGCATACAGTTGCATCAATCATTCTTATAAGCAAAAGACATCAGCTTTCTCAAAAAATATTTCTGTCATGCATTTGCCACAAGAGAACGGAAAGAAGTCCAAAAGAAACTTTCAGAGTGCTTTGCAAAACAAAGTGGAAAGTTATTCTGCAGAATTTTACTTCGATAATAATAAAACATCTCTGATTTGATTTCAAAACGAATTTTTATTTGTGAAATCAATTTTAAATATATCTTCGCAAATAGGTTCATAAAACCTCCCAATATGCCAAAATAGTTCAGATTAAGGGAAAAATTTAATAAAGTATGCTTAAAACAACTAATAAAAAGCACATTTTGAGCAGCCTTAACAGAAGACAATTTGGCCCCACTAACTTTCATTACGAGTACTCATTAAATTTTTATTTACATTTCTTTTTTGTTCAACATTTAACTTTCAATGGTTTTAAGAGAAACAGCACTTGATAGACGCACTCTAAATTCGGAAAAAAACTGAAACAAAATTGGTTTATACACAGGCAGAGTAATTACACTGACCTGTTGGGAAGAGAAGACCCCGTTAGACAAGGAAAATATTAGGCCAGACAGAGAGGAAAATGCTTAGCCTCCTCCTCGTAATGCGAAAGGAGGCCACTTGGGAAAAAATTACACTACAGCAGTAATTTTGAAACCACTAAGAAGCAACAGAACTCTAACAAATCTCAGACTTCTGATAATTATAGTGTGATTAACAGTTCAACCTCACTTCAAATATTACAATACAATATAAAGAAAGAACCAATTCAGACACTTCAATATGGAATTCAAAACCTAAGAAATTAATGCATAGACGCTACCCTAAACATTAAAACATAATGTGAAGCGTTCACGTAAAATAAATAAGTAGTAAAACTCCAATATAAAGCAACATGTGAAAAGGGACCTACAAATTATAACATTCAAGCATTTCTAGTGAAAATAAAGTTAATATAAAACAAGAATTACCAGCCACAGATGTCTTTTTGCTCTGCACTATTTCTCCATTCTTTTTCTTTCATGATATGTTCTGCAATCCAAGAGTGCACAAAAATGATGACAAATTACACTAGAAGAGGCCAAGGATGGGGGAAGGAATCATTAGATTTTAACTACTTTGAAATTAAAGAATATCTATACACAAAGAGAAATATCTAATATTGTTTCTTAATATATAAAACTTCGAAAGTAGCCTTCTTTGTTTTAAATTCCAGTAATGTGCTACATTGTTACTAAAATCATGATTGCAGTCGATAGAAAAGCAAATGATTTTCCTTATACGACAGAAGTACAGTAAGCGAAAGAGGTTTTTAATGTATGGGTACAACATGAACAATGAAAGAAAAAAAAAAATTATACAGTTATTACAGATACACAGAATAAAAGGGAAAATGATCTTCGAGAAAAGTAAATAATTTTAGCGCAGGTACAAAAATGGCACCGAAAGTCAATAAGCAGGTAATTTTAAATGACAAATAAACAAAATAAACTTTACTGTTAGCTTTGAAGCAGGTGTTATATATAAAACTATCTTAATTCACACACAGAATTAGTGACATAACAGATCAAAAAAGAGTAAGAATCAAACTCGCAATATATTGACATTAAAAGAGCTATACATATATACTTTTATGGCTTTTTTTTTTTTAGAAAGGGCTCAAAAACACCATTCTAAAAACAGATTTCGAAAAACATCTTGGAAACAAAAGTCATAAACCATAAAATAAATATTTCATTCAGAATTTTAATGCAAGAACCCTTTCTAATTTTAAGTTCTTTACTTAGGTACACTCATCCATGAGAGAGGACAGCTTAGTCCAATGTACAAGAAATTATCCTGTAATATTAACCACGTCACTTTAATGAAATTATAGCAATATTTCACTCAGGGAAAGAACATATTGTCTAGCTGCCCGGGATCGAGCCCCGCTTTAATACAGCAAGCCAAAACACATCAAATGCCATTGAATGATATACCATTTTGAAATGTTGCAAAAAATTTAATAAAATTTCGTGAATGAGCTAATGCAATTACCTATATACTAAAATTTTGACCAAAAATTCAACAAAACTAAGATACTCTTTTTTTCCTTCGAAGGAATCAAAGTCATATACTAATGTAGGGATGCTCAACTTATTGTACTATAAAACCTAAACATAGGAATGAAATTTTGTCAGCTATGTGAGATGTCCAATACCGAGAAATTCCATAAATTGTAGATTAGAATGTACCTCTCAAAACACACGAAAGGTAAAACAAAATTCAAATACTTTACTTTTAGTCTTGAAGCAGATGTTCTATATTAAACTGTCTTAGCTCACATACAGAATTAGTAATATAATAGCTCAAAATGTTGTATAAACCAAACACGCATTATATAAACATTAAAAAAAAATCTACATACATTTATTAGTGTTACGAGGGTTTATTCTGAAATATTAAAATGTCACTTGCAGTGAAATGATAGAAATTTTCACTCAGGGAAGGGACATTCTGTCTGGCTGCCTGGGTTCCATCCCAGCTTCTGTTACAAAAGTTTCATAGAAGAATTTTAAAAATCTAGAAACGAAACTTACGAAGAAATTATTGACCATAATTGGTTCTATGATTTAGTCATTCTTACAGACATAATAACTAAAATCTTAAACTTGAGGGGGGAGGGAGAACTAAACTAAAGTTTTTGAATTTAAGGGTATTTTAAATTAATTTTAAATCAGAATTAATTTTGTAAAAATATTACACAAATATAAGGAATATACATTTTTACCATAATGCAATGTACATTTTGCCACTTTGAAAATCTGGAGAACTAAAGCGTGAAATATAAGAAAACTGAAACAAACATTTGGAAAATCTCATCGAGCTTAAATTAGTTTCTAAATTAGATGTTTTGAGTGTATTTAAAATTAGGCCAACTACTACGTTCACTTCAAACCCATTACATAAGACTAGTGTTTAAGAAAAATGGTAAAAGATTGCAAATATGTTAACAATTCTACTGATCTAGAAATAGAAATAACTGGTTTTCATCCTAATTAAGATGAAGAATATCACAAAAAGCCATTTGAATAGTCCTAGATCAGAAAAATCATGAACTGTTAAACTTTTAAAAAGATAAATTCCTGCTTTTGATCTACCTAAAAATGTGAAAGAGGATTTTCAACAACAATCTTGTTAAAATCAATGTTCAGATACAGAATAACAAACAAACATCTGGACGACTGCATGGATTTAGCAATAACATCGCATGTACCAGAGGGAGAAAAAAAACTCTCAGAAGAAATGCAATGTTAAATTTCACATTAAAATATGATTTCCCTGTATTTAATTTTCATCTTGCTGAATTTTTTTGTAAATAATACAAAGAGTATACCTTTTCTTTAAGATATTATACCACACATTTTTATACTTTGTGTAATGCACTTATAACTGAAATATTAAAAGTGCAATATATAATTGCAGCTAGCCAAAATTTTATAAACTTAAAATTGGCTCCCATTAAGTTAAAGTTGTTAATAACTGCACAAAGGGAAGGAATGCAATTTTATTTCTTTGTCTGTATTTAGTTTCATTTTCATATAGAAAGAGTTAAAAATAGGTTACCTAGGTAACAAAATTTAAACACACATTTTCAGGAAAAATTACAGAATAACAGATTTTGTTTCCCTGAAGACACAACACCTCGCTATTCCAGCTATGATACAGACTGCATACTGTCATAGAGAAATTCCTTTCTTAAACAGGGAATTCATATACTTTAATCTGTTTTTACACAAGTACTGTTTATGACTAATCCATGGTCCAGGAGTAAAATACTTTATAGTACACCCATCTAAATTTTTCTTATTTCCGGTCATCTGTATAGACTGTTTACCTATCACGACTAAACTCCCAATCTGCATTCCAAATAACTCATACAATTCTTCAAGTCATATTTCATAGTCTATCATTTTTAATACCGCAGGTACTTGCTGAGCGCAGACTTGTAAAGCATTATTTCGCGTATAGCAGTACCTTAAAAGATCCCATTTTATTTGTCCACTGCTAGAATTTCATTCATACGTGGTGCAACATTCATCCATCAACACCGGAAAGAATTTATCTGCTACATTAAACAATTTCCATCGACTGAAAATGAAGTCCGAAAAATCTTACAAATTTCAAAAGCAATCGATGCCGAAGAATTTTCGAAGTCAAACAATGAATCAGAAAATTACAAAAGAAGAATTGGGGTCTTATAAAACCCCTTGATAATAAAAGCGCTCATTATGAAGAAGAGCTTTTAACTGAAGATAAGATGAAGAAATTGTTAAATAACACAAAAAGCAATGTCTGATCTTCTAGCGAAGAATTACCCAATTAAAGAAAAAACATGTGCTCTTTACAGCGGCACGCATACAGTTGCATCAATCATTCTTATAAGCAAAAGACATCAGCTTTCTCAAAAAATATTTCTGTCATGCATTTGCCACAAGAGAACGGAAAGAAGTCCAAAAGAAACTTTCAGAGTGCTTTGCAAAACAAAGTGGAAAGTTATTCTGCAGAATTTTACTTCGATAATAATAAAACATCTCTGATTTGATTTCAAAACAAATTTTTATTTGTGAAATCAAATTTAAATAGATCTTCGCAAATAGGTTCATAAAACCTCCCAATATGCCAAAATAGTTCAGATTAAGGGAAAAATTTAATAAAGTATGCTTAAAACAACTAATAAAAAGCACATTTTGAGCAGCCTTAACAGAAGACAATTTGGCCCCACTAACTTTCATTACGAGTACTCATTAAATTTTTATTTACATTTCTTTTTTGTTCAACATTTAACTTTCAATGGTTTTAAGAGAAACAGCACTTGATAGACGCACTCTAAATTCGGAAAAAAACTGAAAGAAAATTGGTTTATACACAGGCAGAGTAATTACACTGACCTGTTGGGAAGAGAAGACCCCGTTAGACAAGGAAAATATTAGGCCAGACAGAGAGGAAAATGCTTAGCCTCCTCCTCGTAATGCGAAAGGAGGCCACTTGGGAAAAAATTACACTACAGCAGTAATTTTGAAACCACTAAGAAGCAACAGAACTCTAACAAATCTCAGACTTCTGATAATTATAGTGTGATTAACAGTTCAACCTCACTTCGAATATTACAATACAATATAAAGAAAGAACCAATTCAGACACTTCAATATGGAATTCAAAACCTAAGAAATTAATGCATAGACGCTACCCTAAACATTAAAACATAATGTGAAGCGTTCACGTAAAATAAATAAGTAGTAAAACTCCAATATAAAGCAACATGTGAAAAGGGACCTACAAATTATAACATTCAAGCATTTCTAGTGAAAATAAAGTTAATATAAAACAAGAATTACCAGCCACAGATGTCTTTTTGCTCTGCACTATTTCTCCATTCTTTTTCTTTCATGATATGTTCTGCAATCCAAGAGTGCACAAAAATGATGACAAATTACACTAGAAGAGGCCAAGGATGGGGGAAGGAATCATTAGATTTTAACTACTTTGAAATTAAAGAATATCTATACACAAAGAGAAATATCTAATATTGTTTCTTAATATATAAAACTTCGAAAGTAGCCTTCTTTGTTTTAAATTCCAGCAATGTGCTACATTGTTACTAAAATCATGATTGCAGTCGATAGAAAAGCAAATGATTTTCCTTATACAACAGAAGTACAGTAAGCGAAAGAGGTTTTTAATGTATGGGTACAACATGAACAATGAAAGAAAAAAAAAATTATACAGTTATTACAGATACACAGAATAAAAGGGAAAATGATCTTCGAGAAAAGTAAATAATTTTAGCGCAGGTACAAAAATGGCACCGAAAGTCAATAAGCAGGTAATTTTAAATGACAAATAAACAAAATAAACTTTACTGTTAGCTTTGAAGCAGGTGTTATATATAAAACTATCTTAATTCACACACAGAATTAGTGACATAACAGATCAAAAAAAAGTAAGAATCAAACTCGCAATATATTGACATTAAAAGAGCTGTACATATATACTTTTATGGCTTTTTTTTTTTTTTTTTTTTTTTTAGAAAGGGCTCAAAAACACCATTCTAAAAACAGATTTCGAAAAACATCTTGGAAACAAAAGTCATAAACCATAAAATAAATATTTCATTCAGAATTTTAACGCAAGAACCCTTTCTAATTTTAAGTTCTTTACTTAGGTACACTCATCCATGAGAGAGGACAGCTTAGTCCAATGTACAAGAAATTATCCTGTAATATTAACCACGTCACTTTAATGAAATTATAGCAATATTTCACTCAGGGAAAGAACATATTGTCTAGCTGCCCGGGATCGAGCCCCGCTTTAATACAGCAAGCCAAAACACATCAAATGCCATTGAATGATATACCATTTTGAAATGTTGCAAAAAATTTAAATAAAATTTCGTGAATGAGCTAATGCAATTACCTATATACTAAAATTTTGACCAAAAATTCAACAAAACAAAGATACTCTTTTTTTCTTTCGAAGGAATCAAAGTCATATACTAATGTAGGGATGCTCAACTTATTGTACTATAAAACCTAAACATAGGAATGAAATTTTGTCAGCTATGTGAGATGTCCAATACCGAGAAATTCCATAAATTGTAGATTAGAACGTACCTCTCAAAACACACGAAAGGTAAAACACAATTCAAATACTTTACTTTTAGTCTTGAAGCAGATATTCTATATTAAACTGTCTTAGCTCACATACAGAATTAGTAATATAATAGCTCAAAATGTTGTAAGAACCAAACACGCATTATATAAACATTAAAAAAAAAAAAATCTACATACATTTATTAGTGTTACGAGGGTTTATTCTGAAATATTATAATATCACTTGCAGTGAAATGATAGAAATTTTCACTCAGGGAAGGGACATTCTGTCTGGCTGCCTGGGTTCCATCCCAGCTTCTGTTACAAAAGTTTCATAGAAGAATTTTAAAAATCTAGAAACGAAACTTACGAAGAAATTATTGACCATAATTGGTTCTATGATTTAGTCATTCTTACAGACATAATAACTAAAATCTTAAACTTGAGGGGGGAGGGAGAACTAAACTAAAGTTTTTGAATTTAAGGGTATTTTAAATTAATTTTAAATCAGAATTAATTTTGTAAAAATATTACACAAATATAAGGAATATACATTTTTACCATAATGCAATGTACATTTTGCCACTTTGAAAATCTGGAGAACTAAAACGTGAAATATAAGAAAACTGAAACAAACATTTGGAAAATCTCATCGAGCTTAAATTAGTTTCTAAATTAGATGTTTTGAGTGTATTTAAAATTAGGCCAACTACTACGTTCACTTCAAACCCATTACATAAGACTAGTGTTTAAGAAAAATGGTAAAAGATTGCAAATATGTTAACAATTCTACTGATCTAGAAATAGAAATAACTGGTTTTCATCCTAATTAAGATGAAGAATATCACAAAAAGCCATTTGAATAGTCCTAGATCAGAAAAATCATGAACTGTTAAACTTTTAAAAAGATAAATTCCTGCTTTTGATCTACCTAAAAATGTGAAAGAGGATTTTCAACAACAATCTTGTTAAAATCAATGTTCAGATACAGAATACCAAACAAACATCTGGACGACTGCATGGATTTAGCAATAACATCGCATGTACCAGAGGGAGAAAAAAAAAAACTCTCAGAAGAAATACAATGTTAAATTTCACATTAAAATATGATTTCCCTGTATTTAATTTTCATCTTGCAGAATTTTTTTGTAAATAATACAAAGAGTAAACCTTTTCTTTAAGATATTATACCACACATTTTTATACTTTGTGTAATGCACTTATAACTGAAATATTAAAAGTGCAATATATAATTGCAGCTAGCCAAAATTTAATAAACTTAAAATTGGCTCCCATTAAGTTAAAGTTGTTAATAACTGCACCAAGGGAAGGAATGCAATTTTATTTCTTTGTCTGTATTTGGTTTCATTTTCATATAGAAAGAGTTAAAAATAGGTTACCTAGGTAACAAAATTTAAACACACATTTTCAGGAAAAATTACAGAATAACAGATTTTGTTTCCCTGAAGACACAACACCTCACTATTCCAGCTATGATACAGACTGCATACTGTCATAGAGAAATTCCTTTCTTAAACAGGGAATTCATATACTTTAATCTGTTTTTACACAAGTACTGTTTATGACTAATCCATGGTCCAGGAGTAAAATACTTTATAGTACACCCATCTAAATTTTTCTTATTTCCAGTCATCTGTATAGACTGTTTACCTATCACGACTAAACTCCCAATCTGCATTCCAAATAACTCATACAATTCTTCAAGTCATATTTCATAGTCTATCATTTTTAATACCGTAGGTACTTGCTGAGCGCAGACTTGTAAAGCATGATTTCGCGTATAGCAGTACCTTAAAAGATCCCATTTTATTTGTCCACTGCTAGAATTTCATTCATACGTGGTGCAACATTCATCCATCAACACCGGAAAGAATTTATCTGCTACATTAAACAATTTCCATCGACTGAAAATGAAGTCCGAAAAATCTTACAAATTTCAAAAGCAATCGATGCCGAAGAATTTTCACATATGAAATACAGAGAAGTCAAACAATGAATCAGAAAATTACAAAAGAAGAATTGGGGTCTTATAAAACCCCTTGATAATAAAAGCGCTCATTATGAAGAAGAGCTTTTAACTGAAGATAAGATGAAGAAATTGTTAAATAACACAAAAAGCAATGTCTGATCTTCTAGCGAAGAATTACCCAATTAAAGAAAAAACATGTGCTCTTTACAGCGGCACGCATACAGTTGCATCAATCATTCTTCTAAGCAAAAGACATCAGCTTTCTCAAAAAATATTTCTGTCATGCATTTGCCACAAGAGAACGGAAAGAAGTCCAAAAGAAACTTTCAGAGTGCTTTGCAAAACAAAGTGGAAAGTTATTCTGCAGAATTTTACTTCGATAATAATAAAACATCTTTGATTTGATTTCAAAACGAATTTTTATTTGTGAAATCAATTTTAAATAGATCTTCGCAAATAGGTTCATAAAACCTCCCAATATGCCAAAATAGTTCAGATTAAGGGAAAAATTTAATAAAGTATGCTTAAAACAACTAATAAAAAGCACATTATGAGCAGCCTTAACAGAAGACAATTTGGCCCCACTAACTTTCATTACGAGTACTCATTAAATTTTTATTTACATTTCTTTTTTGTTCAACATTTAACTTTCAATGGTTTTAAGAGAAACAGCACTTGATAGACGCACTCTAAATTCGGAAAAAAACTGAAACAAAATTGGTTTATACACAGGCAGAGTAATTACACTGACCTGTTGGGAAGAGAAGACCCCGTTAGACAAGGAAAATATTAGGCCAGACAGAGAGGAAAATGCTTAGCCTCCTCCTCGTAATGCGAAAGGAGGCCACTTGGGAAAAAATTACACTACAGCAGTAATTTTGAAACCACTAAGAAGCAACAGAACTCTAACAAATCTCAGACTTCTGATAATTATAGTGTGATTAACAGTTCAACCTCACTTCGAATATTACAATACAATATAAAGAAAGAACCAATTCAGACACTTCAATATGGAATTCAAAACCTAAGAAATTAATGCATAGACGCTACCCTAAACATTAAAACATAATGTGAAGCGTTCACGTAAAATAAATAAGTAGTAAAACTCCAATATAAAGCAACATGTGAAAAAGGACCTACAAATTATAACATTCAAGCATTTCTAGTAAAAATAAAGTTAATATAAAACAAGAATTACCAGCCACAGATGTCTTTTTGCTCTGCACTATTTCTCCATTCTTTTTCTTTCATGATATATTCTGCAATCCAAGAGTGCACAAAAATGATGACAAATTACACTAGAAGAGGCCAAGGATGGGGGAAGGAATCATGAGATTTTAACTACTTTGAAATTAAAGAATATCTATACACAAAGAGAAATATCTAATATTGTTTCTTAATATATAAAATTTCGAAAGTAGCCTTCTTTGTTTTAAATTCCAGCAATGTGCTACATTGTTACTAAAATCATGATTGCAGTCGATAGAAAAGCAAATGATTTTCCTTATACGACAGAAGTACAGTAAGCGAAAGAGGTTTTTAATGTATGGGTACAACATGAACAATGAAAGAAAAAAAAAATTATACAGTTATTACAGATACACAGAATAAAAGGGAAAATGATCTTCGAGAAAAGTAAATAATTTTAGCTCAGGTACAAAAATGGCACCGAAAGTCAATAAGCAGGTAATTTTAAATGACAAATAAACAAAATAAACTTTACTGTTAGCTTTAAAGCAGGTGTTATATATAAAACTATCTTAATTCACACACAGAATTAGTGACATAACAGATCAAAAAAGAGTAAGAATCAAACTCGCAATATATTAAAATTAAAAGAGCTATACATATATACTTTTATGGCTTTTTTTTTTTTTTTTTTTTTTTTTTTTTTTAGAAAGGGCTCAAAAACACCATTCTAAAAACAGATTTCGAAAAACATCTTGGAAACAAAAGTCATAAACCATAAAATAAATATTTCATTCAGAATTTTAATGCAAGAACCCTTTCTAATTTTAAGTTCTTTACTTAGGTACACTCATCCATGAGAGAGGACAGCTTAGTCTAATGTACAAGAAATTATCCTGTAATATTAAAACATCACTTTAATGAAATTATAGCAATATTTCACTCAGGGAAAGAACATATTGTCTAGCTGCCCGGGATCGAGCCCCGCTTTAATACAGCAAGCCAAAACACATCAAATGCCATTGAATGATATACCATTTTGAAATGTTGCAAAAAATTTAAATAAAATTTCGTGAATGAGCTAATGCAATTACCTATATACTAAAATTTTGACCAAAAATTCAACAAAACTAAGATACTCTTTTTTTCCTTCGAAGGAATCAAAGTCATATACTAATGTAGGGATGCTCAACTTATTGTACTATAAAACCTAAACATAGGAATGAAATTTTGTCAGCTATGTGAGATGTCCAATACCGAGAAATTCCATAAATTGTAGATTAGAACGTACCTCTCAAAACACACGAAAGGTAAAACAAAATTCAAATACTTTACTTTTAGTCTTGAAGCAGATGTTCTATATTAAACTGTCTTAGCTCACATACAGAATTAGTAATATAATAGCTCAAAATGTTGTAAGAACCAAACACACATTATATAAACATTAAAAAAAAAAAATCTACATACATTTATTAGTGTTACGAGGGTTTATTCTGAAATATTATAATGTCACTTGCAGTGAAATGATAGAAATTTTCACTCAGGGAAGGGACATTCTGTCTGGCTGCCTGGGTTCCATCCCAGCTTCTGTTACAAAAGTTTCATAGAAGAATTTTAAAAATCTAGAAACGAAACTTACGAAGAAATTATTGACCATAATTGGTTCTATGATTTAGTCATTCTTACAGACATAATAACTAAAATCTTAAACTTGAGGAGGCAGGGAGAACTAAACTAAAGTTTTTGAATTTAAGGGTATTTTAAATTAATTTTAAATCAGAATTAATTTTTTAAAAATATTACACAAATATAAGGAATATACATTTTTACCATAATGCAATGTACATTTTGCCACTTTGAACATCTGGAGAACTAAAGCGTGAAATATAAGAAAACTGAAACAAACATTTGGAAAATCTCATCGAGCTTAAATTAGTTTCTAAATTAGATGTTTTGAGTGTATTTAAAATTAGGCCAACTACTACGTTCACTTCAAACCCATTACATAAGACTAGTGTTTAAGAAAAATGGTAAAAGATTGCAAATATGTTAACAATTCTACTGATCTAGAAATAGAAATAACTGGTTTTCATCCTAATTAAGATGAAGAATATCACAAAAAGCCATTTGAATAGTCCTAGATCAGAAAAATCATGAACTGTTAAACTTTTAAAAAGATAAATTCCTGCTTTCGATCTACCTAAAAATGTGAAAGAGGATTTTCAACAACAATATTGTTAAAATCAATGTTCAGATACAGAATACCAAACAAACATCTGGACGACTGCATGGATTTAGCAATAACATCGCATGTACCAGAGGGAGAAAAAAAAAACTCTCAGAAGAAATGCAATGTTAAATTTCACATTAAAATATGATTTCCCTGTATTTAATTTTCATCTTGCAGAATTTTTTTGTAAATAATACAAAGAGTATACCTGTTCTTTAAGATATTATACCACACATTTTTATACTTTGTGTAATGCACTTATAACTGAAATATTAAAAGTGCAATATATAATTGCAGCTAGCCAAAATTTTATAAACTTAAAATTGGCTCCCATTAAGTTAAAGTTGTTAATAACTGCACCAAGGGAAGGAATGCAATTTTATTTCTTTGTCTGTATTTGGTTTCATTTTCATATAGAAAGAGTTAAAAATAGGTTACCTAGGTAACAAAATTTAAACACACATTTTCAGGAAAAATTACAGAATAACAGATTTTGTTTCCCTGAAGACACAACACCTCGCTATTCCAGCTACGATACAGACTGCATACTGTCATAGAGAAATTCCTTTCTTAAACAGGGAATTCATATACTTTAATCTGTTTTTACACAAGTACTGTTTATGACTAATCCATGGTCCAGGAGTAAAATACTTTATAGTACACTCATCTAAATTTTTATTATTTCCGGTCATCTGTATAGACTTTTTACCTATCACGACTAAACTCCCAATCTGCATTCCAAATAACTCATACAATTCTTCAAGTCATATATTTCATAGTCTATCATTTTTAATACCGCAGGTACTTGCTGAGCGCAGACTTGTAAAGCATGATTTCGCGTATAGCAGTACCTTAAAAGATCCCATTTTATTTGTCCACTGCTAGAATTTCATTCATACGTGGTGCAACATTCATCCATCAACACCGGAAAGAATTTATCTGCTACATTAAACAATTTCCATCGACTGAAAATGAAGTCCGAAAATTCTTACAAATTTCAAAAGCAATCGATGCCGAAGAATTTTCACATATGAAAGACAGAGAAATCAAACAATGAATCAGAAAATTACAAAAGAAGAATTGGGGTCTTATAAAACCCCTTGATAATAAAAGCGCTCATTATGAAGAAGTGCTTTTAACTGAAGATAAGATGAAGAAATTGTTAAATAACACAAAAAGCAATGTCTGATCTTCTAGCGAAGAATTACCCAATTAAAGAAAAAACATGCGCTCTTTACAGCGGCACGCATACAGTTGCATCAATCATTCTTATAAGCAAAAGACATCAGCTTTCTCAAAAAATATTTCTGTCATGCATTTGCCACAAGAGAACGGAAAGAAGTCCAAAAGAAACTTTCAGAGTGCTTTGCAAAACAAAGTGGAAAGTTATTCTGCAGAATTTTACTTCGATAATAATAAAACATCTCTGATTTGATTTCAAAACGAATTTTTATTTGTGAAATCAATTTTAAATAGATCTTCGCAAATAGGTTCATAAAACCTCCCAATATGCCAAAATAGTTCAGATTAAGGGAAAAATTTATTAAAGTTTGCTTAAAACAACTAATAAAAAGCACATTTTGAGCAGCCTTAACAGAAGACAATTTGGCCCCACTAACTTTCATTACGAGTACTCATTAAATTTTTATTTACATTTCTTTTTTGTTTAACATTTAACTTTCAATGGTTTTAAGAGAAACAGCACTTGATAGACAGACTCTAAATTCGGAAAAAAACTGAAACAAAATTGGTTTATACACAGGCAGAGTAATTACACTGAGATGTTGGGAAGAGAAGACCCCGTTAGACAAGGAAAATATTAGGCCAGACAGAGAGGAAAATGCTTAGCCTCCTCCTCGTAATGCGAAAGGAGGCCACTTGGGAAAAAATTACACTACAGCAGTAATTTTGAAACCACTAAGAAGCAACAGAACTCTAACAAATCTCAGACTTCTGATGATTATAGTGTGATTAACAGTTCAACCTCACTTCGAATATTACAATACAATATAAAGAAAGAACCAATTCAGACACTTCAATATGGAATTCAAAACCTAAGAAATTAATGCATAGACGCTACCCTAAACATTAAAACATAATGTGAAGCGTTCACGTAAAATAAATAAGTAGTAAAACTCCAATATAAAGCAACATGTGAAAAGGGACCTACAAATTATAACATTCAAGCATTTCTAGTGAAAATAAAGTTAATATAAAACAAGAATTACCAGCCACAGATGTCTTTTTGCTCTGCACTATTTCTCCATTCTTTTTCTTTCATGATATGTTCTGCAATCCAAGAGTGCACAAAAATGATGACAAATTACACTAGAAGAGGCCAAGGATGGGGGAAGGCATCATGAGATTTTAACTACTTTGAAATTAAAGAATATCTATACACAAAGAGAAATATCTAATATTGTTTCTTAATATACAAAATTTCGAAAGTAGCCTTCTTTGTTTTAAATTCCAGCAATGTGCTACATTGTTACTAAAATCATGATTGCAGTCGATAGAAAAGCAAATGATTTTCCTTATACGACAGAAGTACAGTAAGCGAAAGAGGTTTTTAATGTATGGGTACAACATGAACAATGAAAGAAAAAAAAAATTATACAGTTATTACAGATACACAGAATAAAAGGGAAAATGATCTTCGAGAAAAGTAAATAATTTTAGCTCAGGTACAAAAATGGCACCGAAAGTCAATAAGCAGGTAATTTTAAATGACAAATAAACAAAATAAACTTTACTGTTAGCTTTAAAGCAGGTGTTATATATAAAACTATCTTAATTCACACACAGAATTAGTGACATAACAGATCAAAAAAGAGTAAGAATCAAACTCGCAATATATTGACATTAAAAGAGCTATACATATATACTTTTATGGCTTTTTTTTTTTTTTTTTAGAAAGGGCTCAAAAACACCATTCTAAAAACAGATTTCGAAAAACATCTTGGAAACAAAAGTCATAAACCATAAAATAAATATTTCATTCAGAATTTTAATGCAAGAACCCTTTCTAATTTTAAGTTCTTTACTTAGGTACACTCATCCATGAGAGAGGACAGCTTAGTCTAATGTACAAGAAATTATCCTGTAATATTACCACGTCACTTTAATGAAATTATAGCAATATTTCACTCAGGGAAAGAACATATTGTCTAGCTGCCCGGGATCGAGCCCCGCTTTAATACAGCAAGCCAAAACACATCAAATGCCATTGAATGATATACCATTTTGAAATGTTGCAAAAAATTTAAATAAAATTTCGTGAATGAGCTAATGCAATTACCTATATACTAAAATTTTGACCAAAAATTCAACAAAACTAAGATACTCTTTTTTTCCTTCGAAGGAATCAAAGTCATATACTAATGTAGGGATGCTCAACTTATTGTACTATAAAACCTAAACATAGGAATGAAATTTTGTCAGCTATGTGAGATGTCCAATACCGAGAAATTCCATAAATTGTAGATTAGAACGTACCTCTCAAAATACACGAAAGGTAAAACACAATTCAAATACTTTACTTTTAGTCTTGAAGCAGATGTTCTATATTAAACTGTCTTAGCTCACATACAGAATTAGTAATATAATAGCTCAAAATGTTGTAAGAACCAAACACGCATTATATAAACATTAAAAAAAAAAAAAAAATCTACATACATTTATTAGTGTTACGAGGGTTTATTCTGAAATATTATAATGTCACTTGCAGTGAAATGATAGAAATTTTCACTCAGGGAAGGGACATTCTGTCTGGCTGCCTGGGTTCCATCCCAGCTTCTGTTACAAAAGTTTCATAGAAGAATTTTAAAAATCTAGAAACGAAACTCATCAAGAAATTATTGACCATAATTGGTTCTATGATTTAGTCATTCTTACAGACATAATAACTAATATCTTAAACTTGAGCAGGGAAGAGAACTAAAGTGTTTGAATTTAATGTTATTTTAAATTCATTTTAAATCAAAATTAATTTTGTAAAAATATTACACAAATATAAGGAATATACATTTTTACCATAATGCAATGTCATTTTGCCACTTTGAAAATCTGGAGAACTAAAGCGTGAAATACAAGAAAACTGAAACAAACATTTCGAAAATCTCATCGAGCTTAAATTAGTTTCTAAATTAGATGTTTTGAGTGTATTTAAAATTAGGCCAACTACTACGTTCACTTCAAACCCATTACATAAGACTAGTGTTTAAGAAAAATGGTAAAAGATTGCAAATATGTTAACAATTCTACTGATCTAGAAATAGAAATAACTGCTTTTCATCCTAATTAAGATGAAGAATATCACAAAAAGCCATTTGAATAGTCCTAGATCAGAAAAATCATGAACTGTTAAACTTTTAAAAAGATAAATTCCTGCTTTCGATCTACCTAAAAATGTGAAAGAGGATTTTCAACAACAATATTGTTAAAATCAATCTTCAGATACAGAATACCAAACAAACATCTGGACGACTGCATGGATTTAGCAATAACATCGCATGTACCAGAGGGAGAAAAAAAAAACTCTCAGAAGAAATGCAATGTTAAATTTCACATTAAAATATGATTTCCCTGTATTTAATTTTCATCTTGCAGAATTTTTTTGTAAATAATACAAAGAGTATACCTGTTCTTTAAGATATTATACCACACATTTTTATACTTTGTGTAATGCACTTATAACTGAAATATTAAAAGTGCAATATATAATTGCAGCTAGCCAAAATTTTATAAACTTAAAATTGGCTCCCATTCAGTTAAAGTTGTTAATAACTGCACCAAGGGAAGGAATGCAATTTTATTTCTTTGTCTGTATTTGGTTTCATTTTCATATAGAAAGAGTTAAAAATAGGTTACCTAGGTAACAAAATTTAAACACACATTTTCAGGAAAAATTACAGAATAACAGATTTTGTTTTCCTGAAGACACAACACCTCGCTATTCCAGCTATGATACAGACTGCATACTGTCATAGACAAATTCCTTTCTTAAACCGGGAATTCATATACTTTAATCTGTTTTTACACAAGTACTGTTTATGACTAATCCATGGTCCAGGAGTAAAATACTTTATAGTACACCCATCTAAATTTTTATTATTTTCGGTCATCTGTATAGACTTTTTACCTATCACGACTAAACTCCCAATCTGCATTCCAAATAACTCATACAATTCTTCAAGTCATATTTCATAGTCTATCATTTTTAATACCGCAGGTACTTGCTGAGTGCAGACTTGTAAAGCATGATTTCGCGTATAGCAGTACCTTAAAAGTTCCCATTTTATTTGTCCACTGCTAGAATTTCATTCATACGTGGTGCAACATTCATCCATCAACACCGGAAAGAATTTATCTGCTACATTAAACAATTTCCATCGACTGAAAATGAAGTCCGAAAAATCTTACAAATTTCAAAAGCAATCGATGCCGAAGAATTTTCACATATGAAAGACAGAGAAGTCAAACAATGAATCAGAAAATTACAAAAGAAGAATTGGGGTCTTATAAAACCCCTTGATAATAAAAGCGCTCATTATGAAGAAGTGCTTTTAACTGAAGATAAGATGAAGAAATTGTTAAATAACACAAAAAGCAATGTCTGATCTTCTAGCGAAGAATTACCCAATTAAAGAAAAAACATGTGCTCTTTACAGCGGCACGCATACAGTTGCATCAATCATTCTTATAAGCAAAAGACATCAGCTTTCTCAAAAAATATTTCTGTCATGCATTTGCCACAAGAGAACGGAAAGAAGTCCAAAAGAAACTTTCAGAGTGCTTTGCAAAACAAAGTGGAAAGTTATTCTGCAGAATTTTACTTCGATAATAATAAAACATCTCTGATTTGATTTCAAAACGAATTTTTATTTGTGAAATCAATTTTAAATAGATCTTCGCAAATAGGTTCATAAAACCTCCCAATATGCCAAAATAGTTCAGATTAAGGGAAAAATTTATTAAAGTTTGCTTAAAACAACTAATAAAAAGCACATTTTGAGCAGCCTTAACAGAAGACAATTTGGCCCCACTAACTTTCATTACGAGTACTCATTAAATTTTTATTTACATTTCTTTTTTGTTCAACATTTAACTTTCAATGGTTTTAAGAGAAACAGCACTTGATAGACAGACTCTAAATTCGGAAAAAAACTGAAACAAAATTGGTTTATACACAGGCAGAGTAATTACACTGACCTGTTGGGAAGAGAAGACCCCGTTAGACAAGGAAAATATTAGGCCAGACAGAGAGGAAAATGCTTAGCCTCCTCCTCGTAATGCGAAAGGAGGCCACTTGGGAAAAAATTACACTACAGCAGTAATTTTGAAACCACTAAGAAGCAACAGAACTCTAACAAATCTCAGACTTCTGATGATTATAGTGTGATTAACAGTTCAACCTCACTTCGAATATTACAATACAATATAAAGAAAGAACCAATTCAGACACTTCAATATGGAATTCAAAACCTAAGAAATTAATGCATAGACGCTACCCTAAACATTAAAACATAATGTGAAGCGTTCACGTAAAATAAATAAGTAGTAAAACTCCAATATAAAGCAACATGTGAAAAGGGACCTACAAATTATAACATTCAAGCATTTCTAGTGAAAATAAAGTTAATATAAAACAAGAATTACCAGCCACAGATGTCTTTTTGCTCTGCACTATTTCTCCATTCTTTTTCTTTCATGATATGTTCTGCAATCCAAGAGTGCACAAAAATGATGACAAATTACACTAGAAGAGGCCAAGGATGGGGGAAGGCATCATGAGATTTTAACTACTTTGAAATTAAAGAATATCTATACACAAAGAGAAATATCTAATATTGTTTCTTAATATACAAAATTTCGAAAGTAGCCTTCTTTGTTTTAAATTCCAGCAATGTGCTACATTGTTACTAAAATCATGATTGCAGTCGATAGAAAAGCAAATGATTTTCCTTATACGACAGAAGTACAGTAAGCGAAAGAGGTTTTTAATGTATGGGTACAACATGAACAATGAAAGAAAAAAAAAATTATACAGTTATTACAGATACACAGAATAAAAGGGAAAATGATCTTCGAGAAAAGTAAATAATTTTAGCTCAGGTACAAAAATGGCACCGAAAGTCAATAAGCAGGTAATTTTAAATGACAAATAAACAAAATAAACTTTACTGTTAGCTTTAAAGCAGGTGTTATATATAAAACTATCTTAATTCACACACAGAATTAGTGACATAACAGATCAAAAAAGAGTAAGAATCAAACTCGCAATATATTGACATTAAAAGAGCTATACATATATACTTTTATGGCTTTTTTTTTTTTTTTTTAGAAAGGGCTCAAAAACACCATTCTAAAAACAGATTTCGAAAAACATCTTGGAAACAAAAGTCATAAACCATAAAATAAATATTTCATTCAGAATTTTAATGCAAGAACCCTTTCTAATTTTAAGTTCTTTACTTAGGTACACTCATCCATGAGAGAGGACAGCTTAGTCTAATGTACAAGAAATTATCCTGTAATATTACCACGTCACTTTAATGAAATTATAGCAATATTTCACTCAGGGAAAGAACATATTGTCTAGCTGCCCGGGATCGAGCCCCGCTTTAATACAGCAAGCCAAAACACATCAAATGCCATTGAATGATATACCATTTTGAAATGTTGCAAAAAATTTAAATAAAATTTCGTGAATGAGCTAATGCAATTACCTATATACTAAAATTTTGACCAAAAATTCAACAAAACTAAGATACTCTTTTTTTCCTTCGAAGGAATCAAAGTCATATACTAATGTAGGGATGCTCAACTTATTGTACTATAAAACCTAAACATAGGAATGAAATTTTGTCAGCTATGTGAGATGTCCAATACCGAGAAATTCCATAAATTGTAGATTAGAACGTACCTCTCAAAATACACGAAAGGTAAAACACAATTCAAATACTTTACTTTTAGTCTTGAAGCAGATGTTCTATATTAAACTGTCTTAGCTCACATACAGAATTAGTAATATAATAGCTCAAAATGTTGTAAGAACCAAACACGCATTATATAAACATTAAAAAAAAAAAAAAAATCTACATACATTTATTAGTGTTACGAGGGTTTATTCTGAAATATTATAATGTCACTTGCAGTGAAATGATAGAAATTTTCACTCAGGGAAGGGACATTCTGTCTGGCTGCCTGGGTTCCATCCCAGCTTCTGTTACAAAAGTTTCATAGAAGAATTTTAAAAATCTAGAAACGAAACTCATCAAGAAATTATTGACCATAATTGGTTCTACGATTTAGTCATTCTTACAGACATAATAACTAATATCTTAAACTTGAGCAGGGAAGAGAACTAAAGTGTTTGAATTTAATGTTATTTTAAATTCATTTTAAATCAAAATTAATTTTGTAAAAATATTACACAAATATAAGGAATATACATTTTTACCATAATGCAATGTCATTTTGCCACTTTGAAAATCTGGAGAACTAAAGCGTGAAATACAAGAAAACTGAAACAAACATTTCGAAAATCTCATCGAGCTTAAATTAGTTTCTAAATTAGATGTTTTGAGTGTATTTAAAATTAGGCCAACTACTACGTTCACTTCAAACCCATTACATAAGACTAGTGTTTAAGAAAAATGGTAAAAGATTGCAAATATGTTAACAATTCTACTGATCTAGAAATAGAAATAACTGCTTTTCATCCTAATTAAGATGAAGAATATCACAAAAAGCCATTTGAATAGTCCTAGATCAGAAAAATCATGAACTGTTAAACTTTTAAAAAGATAAATTCCTGCTTTCGATCTACCTAAAAATGTGAAAGAGGATTTTCAACAACAATATTGTTAAAATCAATCTTCAGATACAGAATACCAAACAAACATCTGGACGACTGCATGGATTTAGCAATAACATCGCATGTACCAGAGGGAGAAAAAAAAAACTCTCAGAAGAAATGCAATGTTAAATTTCACATTAAAATATGATTTCCCTGTATTTAATTTTCATCTTGCAGAATTTTTTTGTAAATAATACAAAGAGTATACCTGTTCTTTAAGATATTATACCACACATTTTTATACTTTGTGTAATGCACTTATAACTGAAATATTAAAAGTGCAATATATAATTGCAGCTAGCCAAAATTTTATAAACTTAAAATTGGCTCCCATTCAGTTAAAGTTGTTAATAACTGCACCAAGGGAAGGAATGCAATTTTATTTCTTTGTCTGTATTTGGTTTCATTTTCATATAGAAAGAGTTAAAAATAGGTTACCTAGGTAACAAAATTTAAACACACATTTTCAGGAAAAATTACAGAATAACAGATTTTGTTTTCCTGAAGACACAACACCTCGCTATTCCAGCTATGATACAGACTGCATACTGTCATAGACAAATTCCTTTCTTAAACCGGGAATTCATATACTTTAATCTGTTTTTACACAAGTACTGTTTATGACTAATCCATGGTCCAGGAGTAAAATACTTTATAGTACACCCATCTAAATTTTTATTATTTTCGGTCATCTGTATAGACTTTTTACCTATCACGACTAAACTCCCAATCTGCATTCCAAATAACTCATACAATTCTTCAAGTCATATTTCATAGTCTATCATTTTTAATACCGCAGGTACTTGCTGAGTGCAGACTTGTAAAGCATGATTTCGCGTATAGCAGTACCTTAAAAGTTCCCATTTTATTTGTCCACTGCTAGAATTTCATTCATACGTGGTGCAACATTCATCCATCAACACCGGAAAGAATTTATCTGCTACATTAAACAATTTCCATCGACTGAAAATGAAGTCCGAAAAATCTTACAAATTTCAAAAGCAATCAATGCCGAAGAATTTTCACATATGAAAGACAGAGAAGTCAAACAATGAATCAGAAAATTACAAAAGAAGAATTGGGGTCTTATAAAACCCCTTGATAATAAAAGCGCTCATTATGAAGAAGTGCTTTTAACTGAAGATAAGATGAAGAAATTGTTAAATAACACAAAAAGCAATGTCTGATCTTCTAGCGAAGAATTACCCAATTAAAGAAAAAACATGTGCTCTTTACAGCGGCACGCATACAGTTGCATCAATCATTCTTATAAGCAAAAGACATCAGCTTTCTCAAAAAATATTTCTGTCATGCATTTGCCACAAGAGAACGGAAAGAAGTCCAAAAGAAACTTTCAGAGTGCTTTGCAAAACAAAGTGGAAAGTTATTCTGCAGAATTTTACTTCGATAATAATAAAACATCTCTGATTTGATTTCAAAACGAATTTTTATTTGTGAAATCAATTTTAAATAGATCTTCGCAAATAGGTTCATAAAACCTCCCAATATGCCAAAATAGTTCAGATTAAGGGAAAAATTTATTAAAGTTTGCTTAAAACAACTAATAAAAAGCACATTTTGAGCAGCCTTAACAGAAGACAATTTGGCCCCACTAACTTTCATTACGAGTACTCATTAAATTTTTATTTACATTTCTTTTTTGTTCAACATTTAACTTTCAATGGTTTTAAGAGAAACAGCACTTGATAGACAGACTCTAAATTCGGAAAAAAACTGAAACAAAATTGGTTTATACACAGGCAGAGTAATTACACTGACCTGTTGGGAAGAGAAGACCCCGTTAGACAAGGAAAATATTAGGCCAGACAGAGAGGAAAATGCTTAGCCTCCTCCTCGTAATGCGAAAGGAGGCCACTTGGGAAAAAATTACACTACAGCAGTAATTTTGAAACCACTAAGAAGCAACAGAACTCTAACAAATCTCAGACTTCTGATAATTATAGTGTGATTAACAGTTCAACCTCACTTCGAATATTACAATACAATATAAAGAAAGAACCAATTCAGACACTTCAATATGGAATTCAAAACCTAAGAAATTAATGCATAGACGCTACCCTAAACATTAAAACATAATGTGAAGCGTTCACGTAAAATAAATAAGTAGTAAAACTCCAATATAAAGCAACATGTGAAAAGGGACCTACAAATTATAACATTCAAGCATTTCTAGTGAAAATAAAGTTAATATAAAACAAGAATTACCAGCCACAGATGTCTTTTTGCTCTGCACTATTTCTCCATTCTTTTTCTTTCATGATATGTTCTGCAATCCAAGAGTGCACAAAAATGATGACAAATTACACTAGAAGAGGCCAAGGATGGGGGAAGGCATCATGAGATTTTAACTACTTTGAAATTAAAGAATATCTATACACAAAGAGAAATATCTAATATTGTTTCTTAATATACAAAATTTCGAAAGTAGCCTTCTTTGTTTTAAATTCCAGCAATGTGCTACATTGTTACTAAAATCATGATTGCAGTCGATAGAAAAGCAAATGATTTTCCTTATACGACAGAAGTACAGTAAGCGAAAGAGGTTTTTAATGTATGGGTACAACATGAACAATGAAAGAAAAAAAAAATTATACAGTTATTACAGATACACAGAATAAAAGGGAAAATGATCTTCGAGAAAAGTAAATAATTTTAGCTCAGGTACAAAAATGGCACCGAAAGTCAATAAGCAGGTAATTTTAAATGACAAATAAACAAAATAAACTTTACTGTTAGCTTTCAAGCAGGTGTTATATATAAAACTATCTTAATTCACACACAGAATTAGTGACATAACAGATCAAAAAAGAGTAAGAATCAAACTCGCAATATATTGACATTAAAAGAGCTATACATATATACTTTTATGGCTTTTTTTTTTTTTTTTTTTTTTTTTTTTTTTTTTTAGAAAGGGCTCAAAAACACCATTCTAAAAACAGATTTCGAAAAACATCTTGGAAACAAAAGTCATAAACCATGAAATAAATATTTCATTCAGAATTTTAATGCAAGAACCCTTTCTAATTTTAAGTTCTTTACTTAGGTACACTCATCCATGAGAGAGGACAGCTTAGTCTAATGTACAAGAAATTATCCTGTAATATTACCACGTCACTTTAATGAAATTATAGCAATATTTCACTCAGGGAAAGAACATATTGTCTAGCTGCCCGGGATCGAGCCCCGCTTTAATACAGCAAGCCAAAACACATCAAATGCCATTGAATGATATACCATTTTGAAATGTTGCAAAAAATTTAAATAAAATTTCGTGAATGAGCTAATGCAATTACCTATATACTAAAATTTTGACCAAAAATTCAACAAAACTAAGATACTCTTTTTTTCTTTCGAAGGAATCAAAGTCATATACTAATGTAGGGATGCTCAACTTATTGTACTATAAAACCTAAACATAGGAATGAAATTTTGTCAGCTATGTGAGATGTCCAATACCGAGAAATTCCATAAATTGTAGATTAGAACGTACCTCTCAAAACACACGAAAGGTAAAACACAATTCAAATACTTTACTTTTAGTCTTGAAGCAGATGTTCTATATTAAACTGTCTTAGCTCACATACAGAATTAGTAATATAATAGCTCAAAATGTTGTAAGAACCAAACACGCATTATATAAACATTAAAAAAAAAAAAATCTACATACATTTATTAGTGTTACGAGGGTTTATTCTGAAATATTATAATGTCACTTGCAGTGAAATGATAGAAATTTTCACTCAGGGAAGGGATATTCTGTCTGGCTGCCTGGGTTCCATCCCAGCTTCTGTTACAAAAGTTTCATAGAAGAATTTTAAAAATCTATAAACGAAACTTACGAAGAAATTATTGACCATAATTGGTTCTATGATTTAGTCATTCTTACAGACATAATAACTAAAATCTTAAACTTGAGGAGGCAGGGAGAACTAAACTAAAGTTTTTGAATTTAAGGGTATTTTAAATTAATTTTAAATCAGAATTAATTTTGTAAAAATATTACACAAATATAAGGAATATACATTTTTACCATAATGCAATGTACATTTTGCCACTTTGAAAATCTGGAGAACTAAAGCGTGAAATATAAGAAAACTGAAACAAACATTTGGAAAATCTCATCGAGCTTAAATTAGTTTCTAAATTAGATGTTTTGAGTGTATTTAAAATTAGGCCAACTACTACGTTCACTTCAAACCCATTACATAAGACTAGTGTTTAAGAAAAATGGTAAAAGATTGCAAATATGTTAACAATTCTACTGATCTAGAAATAGAAATAACTGCTTTTCATCCTAATTAAGATGAAGAATATCACAAAAAGCTATTTGAATAGTCCTAGATCAGAAAAATCATGAACTGTTAAACTTTTAAAAAGATAAATTCCTGCTTTCGATCTACCTAAAAATGTGAAAGAGGATTTTCAACAACAATCTTGTTAAAATCAATGTTCAGATACAGAATAACAAACAAACATCTGGACGACTGCATGGATTTAGCAATAACATCGCATGTACCAGAGGGAGAAAAAAAAAACTCTCAGAAGAAATGCAATGTTAAATTTCACATTAAAATATGATTTCCCTGTATTTAATTTTCATCTTGCAGAATTTTTTTGTAAATAATACAAAGAGTATACCTTTTCTTTAAGATATTATACCACACAATTTTATACTTTGTGTAATGCACTTATAACTGAAATATTAAAAGTGCAATATATAATTGCAGCTAGCCAAAATTTTATAAACTTAAAATTGGCTCCCATTCAGTTAAAGTTGTTAATACCTGCACCAAGGGAAGGAATGCAATTTTATTTCTTTGTCTGTATTTGGTTTCATTTTCATATAGAAAGAGTTAAAAATAGGTTACCTAGGTAACAAAATTTAAACACACATTTTCAGGAAAAATTACAGAATAACAGATTTTGTTTCCCTGAAGACACAACACCTCGCTATTCCAGCTATGATACAGACTGCATACTGTCATAGAGAAATTCCTTTCTTAAACAGGGAATTCATACACTTTAATCTGTTTTTACACAAGTACTGTTTATGACTAATCCATGGTCCAGGAGTAAAATACTTTATAGTACACCCATCTAAATTTTTATTATTTCCGGTCATCTGTATAGACTGTTTACCTATCACGACTAAACTCCCAATCTGCATTCCAAATAACTCATACAATTCTTCAAGTCATATTTCATAGTCTATCATTTTTAATACCGCAGGTACTTGCTGAGCGCAGACTTGTAAAGCATGATTTCGCGTATAGCAGTACCTTAAAAGATCCCATTTTATTTGTCCACTGCTAGAATTTCATTCATACGTGGTGCAACATTCATCCATCAACACCGGAAAGAATTTATCTGCTACTTTAAACAATTTCCATCGACTGAAAATGAAGTCCGAAAAATCTTACAAATTTCAAAAGCAATCGATGCCGAAGAATTTTCACATATGAAAGACAGAGAAGTCAAACAATGAATCAGAAAATTACAAAAGAAGAATTGGGGTCTTATAAAACCCCTTGATAATAAAAGCGCTCATTATGAAGAAGAGCTTTTAACTGAAGATAAGATGAAGAAATTGTTAAATAACACAAAAAGCAATGTCTGATCTTCTAGCGAAGAATTACCCAATTAAAGAAAAAACATGTGCTCTTTACAGCGGCACGCATACAGTTGCATCAATCATTCTTATAAGCAAAAGACATCAGCTTTCTCAAAAAATATTTCTGTCATGCATTTGCCACAAGAGAACGGAAAGAAGTCCAAAAGAAACTTTCAGAGTGCTTTGCAAAACAAAGTGGAAAGTTATTCTGCAGAATTTTACTTCGATAATAATAAAACATCTCTGATTTGATTTCAAAACGAATTTTTATTTGTGAAATCAATTTTAAATAGATCTTCGCAAATAGGTTCATAAAACCTCCCAATATGCCAAAATAGTTCAGATTAAGGGAAAAATTTATTAAAGTTTGCTTAAAACAACTAATAAAAAGCACATTTTGAGCAGCCTTAACAGAAGACAATTTGGCCCCACTAACTTTCATTACGAGTACTCATTAAATTTTTATTTACATTTCTTTTTTGTTTAACATTTAACTTTCAATGGTTTTAAGAGAAACAGCACTTGATAGACAGACTCTAAATTCGGAAAAAAACTGAAACAAAATTGGTTTATACACAGGCAGAGTAATTACACTGAGATGTTGGGAAGAGAAGACCCCGTTAGACAAGGAAAATATTAGGCCAGACAGAGAGGAAAATGCTTAGCCTCCTCCTCGTAATGCGAAAGGAGGCCACTTGGGAAAAAATTACACTACAGCAGTAATTTTGAAACCACTAAGAAGCAACAGAACTCTAACAAATCTCAGACTTCTGATGATTATAGTGTGATTAACAGTTCAACCTCACTTCGAATATTACAATACAATATAAAGAAAGAACCAATTCAGACACTTCAATATGGAATTCAAAACCTAAGAAATTAATGCATAGACGCTACCCTAAACATTAAAACATAATGTGAAGCGTTCACGTAAAATAAATAAGTAGTAAAACTCCAATATAAAGCAACATGTGAAAAGGGACCTACAAATTATAACATTCAAGCATTTCTAGTGAAAATAAAGTTAATATAAAACAAGAATTACCAGCCACAGATGTCTTTTTGCTCTGCACTATTTCTCCATTCTTTTTCTTTCATGATATGTTCTGCAATCCAAGAGTGCACAAAAATGATGACAAATTACACTAGAAGAGGCCAAGGATGGGGGAAGGCATCATGAGATTTTAACTACTTTGAAATTAAAGAATATCTATACACAAAGAGAAATATCTAATATTGTTTCTTAATATACAAAATTTCGAAAGTAGCCTTCTTTGTTTTAAATTCCAGCAATGTGCTACATTGTTACTAAAATCATGATTGCAGTCGATAGAAAAGCAAATGATTTTCCTTATACGACAGAAGTACAGTAAGCGAAAGAGGTTTTTAATGTATGGGTACAACATGAACAATGAAAGAAAAAAAAAATTATACAGTTATTACAGATACACAGAATAAAAGGGAAAATGATCTTCGAGAAAAGTAAATAATTTTAGCTCAGGTACAAAAATGGCACCGAAAGTCAATAAGCAGGTAATTTTAAATGACAAATAAACAAAATAAACTTTACTGTTAGCTTTCAAGCAGGTGTTATATATAAAACTATCTTAATTCACACACAGAATTAGTGACATAACAGATCAAAAAAGAGTAAGAATCAAACTCGCAATATATTGACATTAAAAGAGCTATACATATATACTTTTATGGCTTTTTTTTTTTTTTTTTAGAAAGGGCTCAAAAACACCATTCTAAAAACAGATTTCGAAAAACATCTTGGAAACAAAAGTCATAAACCATAAAATAAATATTTCATTCAGAATTTTAATGCAAGAACCCTTTCTAATTTTAAGTTCTTTACTTAGGTACACTCATCCATGAGAGAGGACAGCTTAGTCCAATGTACAAGAAATTATCCTGTAATATTACCACGTCACTTTAATGAAATTATAGCAATATTTCACTCAGGGAAAGAACATATTGTCTAGCTGCCCGGGTTCGAGCCCAGCTTTAATACAGCAAGCCAAAACACATCAAATGCCATTGAATGATATACCATTTTGAAATGTTGCAAAAAATTTAAATAAAATTTCGTGAATGAGCTATTGCAATTACCTATATACTAAAATTTTGACCAAAAATTCAACAAAACTAAGATACTCTTTTTTTCTTTCGAAGGAATCAAAGTCATATACTAATGTAGGGATGCTCAACTTATTGTACTATAAAACCTAAACATAGGAATGAAATTTTGTCAGCTATGTGAGATGTCCAATACCGAGAAATTCCATAAATTGTAGATTAGAACGTACCTCTCAAAACACACGAAAGGTAAAACACAATTCAAATACTTTACTTTTAGTCTTGAAGCAGATGTTCTATATTAAACTGTCTTAGCTCACATACAGAATTAGTAATATAATAGCTCAAAATGTTGTAAGAACCAAACACGCATTATATAAACATTAAAAAAAAAATCTACATACATTTATTAGTGTTACGAGGGTTTATTCTGAAATATTATAATGTCACTTTCAGTGAAATGATAGAAATTTTCACTCAGGGAAGGGACATTCTGTCTGGCTGCCTGGGTTCCATTCCAGCTTCTGTTACAAAAGTTTGATAGAAGAATTTTAAGAATCCAGAAACGAAACTCATCAAGAAATTATTGACCATAATTGGTTCTACGATTTAGTCATTCTTACAGACATAATAACTAATATCTTAAACTTGAGCAGGGAAGAGAACTAAAGTGTTTGAATTTAATGTTATTTTAAATTCATTTTAAATCAAAATTAATTTTGTAAAAATATTACACAAATATAAGGAATATACATTTTTACCATAATGCAATGTCATTTTGCCACTTTGAAAATCTGGAGAACTAAAGCGTGAAATAGAAGAAAACTGAAACAAACATTTCGAAAATCTCATCGAGCTTAAATTAGTTTCTAAATTAGATGTTTTGAGTGTATTTAAAATTAGGCCAACTACTACATTCACTTCAAACCCATTACATAAGACTAGTATTTATAAAAAATGGTAAAAGATTGCAAATATGTTAACAATTCTACTGATCTAGAAATAGAAATAACTGGTTTTCATCCTAATTAAGATGAAGAATATCACAAAAAGCCATTTGAATAGTCCTAGATCAGAAAAATCATGAACTGTTAAACTTTTAAAAAGATAAATTCCTGCTTTCGATCTACCTAAAAATGTGAAAGAGGATTTTCAACAACAATCTTGTTAAAATCAATGTTCAGATACAGAATAACACACAAACATCTGGACGACTGCATGGATTTAGCAATAACATCGCATGTACCAGAGGGAGGAAAAAAAAAAAAAACTCTCATAAGAAATGCAATGTTAAATTTCACATTAAAATATGATTTCCCTGTATTTAATTTTCATCTTGCTGAATTCGTTTGTAAATAATACAAAGAGTATACCTTTTCTTTAAGATATTATACCACACATTTTTATACTTTGTGTAATGCACTTATAACTGAAATATTAAAAGTGCAATATATAATTGCAGCTAGCCAAAATTTTATAAACTTAAAATTGGCTCCCATTCAGTTAAAGTTGTTAATACCTGCACCAAGGGAAGGAATGCAATTTTATTTCTTTGTCTGTATTTGGTTTCATTTTCATATAGAAAGAGTTAAAAATAGGTTACCTAGGTAACAAAATTTAAACACACATTTTCAGGAAAAATTACAGAATAACAGATTTTGTTTCCCTGAAGACACAACACCTCGCTATTCCAGCTATGATACAGACTGCATACTGTCATAGAGAAATTCCTTTCTTAAACAGGGAATTCATACACTTTAATCTGTTTTTACACAAGTACTGTTTATGACTAATCCATGGTCCAGGAGTAAAATACTTTATAGTACACCCATCTAAATTTTTATTATTTCCGGTCATCTGTATAGACTTTTTACCTATCACGACTAAACTCCCAATCTGCATTCCAAATAACTCATACAATTCTTCAAGTCATATTTCGTAGTCTATCATTTTTAATACGGCAGGTACTTGCTGAGTGCAGACTTGTAAAGCATGATTTCGCGTACAGCAGTACCTTAAAAGATCACATTTTATTTGTCCACTGCTAGAATTTCATTCATACGTGGTGCAACATTCATCCATCAACACCGGAAAGAATTTTAAACAATTTCCATCGACTGAAAATGAAGTCCGAAAAATCTTACAAATTTCAAAAGCAATCGATGCCGAAGAATTTTCACATATGGAAGACAGAGAAGTCAAACAATGAATCAGAAAATTACAAAAGAAGAATTGGGGTCTTATAAAACCCCTTGATAATAAAAGCGCTCATTATGAAGAAGAGCATTTAACTGAAGATAAGATGAAGAAATTGTTAAATAACACAAAAAGCAATGTCTGATCTTCTAGCGAAGAATTACCCAATTAAAGAAAAAACATGTGCTCTTTACAGCGGCACGCATACAGTTGCATCAATCATTCTTATAAGCAAAAGACATCAGCTTTCTCAAAAAATATTTCTCTCATGCATTTGCCAAGAGAACGGAAAGAAGTCCAAAAGAAACTTTCAGAGTGCTTTGCAAAACAAAGTGGAAAGTTATTCTGCAGAATTTTACTTCGATAATAATAAAACATCTCTGATTTGATTTCAGAACGAATTTTTATTTGTGAAATTAATTTTAAATAGATCTTCGCAAATAGGTTCATAAAACTTCCCAATATGCCAAAATAGTTCAGATTAAGGGAAAAATTTAATAAAGTATGCTTAAAACAACTAATAAAAAGCACATTTTGAGCAGCCTTAACGGAAGACAATTTGGCCCCACTAACTTTCATTACGAGTACTCATTAAATTTTTATTTACATTTCTTTTTTGTTCAACATTTAACTTTCAATGGTTTTAAGAGAAACAGCACTTGATAGACAGACTCTAAATTCGGAAAAAACTGAAACAAAATTGGTTTATACACAGGCAGAGTAATTACACTGACCTGTTGGGAAGAGAAGACCCCGTTAGACAAGGAAAATATTAGGCCAGACAGAGAGGAAAATGCTTAGCCTCCTCCTCGTAATGCGAAAGGAGGCCACTTGGGAAAAAATTACACTACAGCAGTAATTTTGAAACCACTAAGAAGCAACAGAACTCTAACAAATCTCAGACTTCTGATAATTATAGTGTGATTAACAGTTCAACCTCACTTCGAATATTACAATACAATATAAAGAAAGAACCAATTCAGACACTTCAATATGGAATTCAAAACCTAAGAAATTAATGCATAGACGCTACCCTAAACATTAAAACATAATGTGAAGCGTTCACGTAAAATAAATAAGTAGTAAAACTCCAATATAAAGCAACATGTGAAAAGGGACCTACAAATTATAACATTCAAGAATTTCTAGTGAAAATAAAGTTAATATAAAACAAGAATTACCAGCCACAGATGTCTTTTTGCTCTGCACTATTTCTCCATTCTTTTTCTTTCATGATATGTTCTGCAATCCAAGAGTGCACAAAAATGATGACAAATTACACTAGAAGAGGCCAAGGATGGGGGAAGGAATCATTAGATTTTAACTACTTTGAAATTAAAGAATATCTATACACAAAGAGAAATATATAATATTGTTTCTTAATATATAAAATTTTGAAAGTAGCCTTCTTTGTTTTAAATTCCAGCAATGTGCTACATTGTTACTAAAATCATGATTGCAGTCGATAGAAAAGCAAATGATTTTCCTTATACGACAGAAGTATAGTAAGCGAAAGAGGTTTTTAATGTATGGGTACAACATGAACAATGAAAGAAAAAAAAAAATTATACAGTTATTACAGATACACAGAATAAAAGGGAAAATGATCTTCGAGAAAAGTAAATAATTTTACCGCAGGTACAAAAATGGCACCGAAAGTCAATAAGCAGGTAATTTTAAATGACAAATAAACAAAATAAACTTTACTGTTAGCTTTGAAGCAGGTGTTATATATAAAACTATCTTAATTCACACACAGAATTAGTGATATAACAGATCAAAAAAGAGTAAGAATCAAACTCGCAATATATTGACATTAAAAGAGCTATACATATATACTTTTATGGCTTTTTTTTTTTTTTTTTTTAGAAAGGGCTCAAAAACACCATTCTAAAAACAGATTTCGAAAAACATCTTGGAAACAAAAGTCATAAACCATAAAATAAATATTTCATTCAGAATTTTAATGCAAGAACCCTTTCTAATTTTAAGTTCTTTACTTAGGTACACTCATCCATGAGAGAGGACAGCTTAGTCCAATGTACAAGAAATTATCCTGTAATATTACCACGTCACTTTAATGAAATTATAGCAATATTTCACTCAGGGAAAGAACATATTGTCTAGCTGCCCGGGTTCGAGCCCAGCTTTAATACAGCAAGCCAAAACACATCAAATGCCATTGAATGATATACCATTTTGAAATGTTGCAAAAAATTTAAATAAAATTTCGTGAATGAGCTATTGCAATTACCTATATACTAAAATTTTGACCAAAAATTCAACAAAACTAAGATACTCTTTTTTTCTTTCGAAGGAATCAAAGTCATATACTAATGTAGGGATGCTCAACTTATTGTACTATAAAACCTAAACATAGGAATGAAATTTTGTCAGCTATGTGAGATGTCCAATACCGAGAAATTCCATAAATTGTAGATTAGAACGTACCTCTCAAAACACACGAAAGGTAAAACACAATTCAAATACTTTACTTTTAGTCTTGAAGCAGATGTTCTATATTAAACTGTCTTAGCTCACATACAGAATTAGTAATATAATAGCTCAAAATGTTGTAAGAACCAAACACGCATTATATAAACATTAAAAAAAAAATCTACATACATTTATTAGTGTTACGAGGGTTTATTCTGAAATATTATAATGTCACTTTCAGTGAAATGATAGAAATTTTCACTCAGGGAAGGGACATTCTGTCTGGCTGCCTGGGTTCCATCCCAGCTTCTGTTACAAAAAATTCATAGAAGAATTTTAAAAATCTAGAAACGAAACTTATGAAGAAATTATTGACCATAATTGGTTCTATGATTTCGTCATTCTTACAGACATAATAACTAAAATCTTAAACTTGCGGGGGGGGAGAACTAAACTAAAGTTTTTGAATTTAAGGGTATTTTAAATTAATTTTAAATCAGAATTAATTTTGTAAAAATATTACACAAATATAAGGAATATACATTTTTACCATAATGCAATGTACATTTTGCCACTTTGAAAATCTGGAGAACTAAAGCGTGAAATATAAGAAAACTGAAACAAACATTTGGAAAATCTCATCGAGCTTAAATTAGTTTCTAAATTAGATGTTTTGAGTGTATTTAAAATTAGGCCAACTACTACGTTCACTTCAAACCCATTACATAAGACTAGTGTTTAAGAAAAATGGTAAAAGATTGCAAATATCTTAACAATTCTACTGATCTAGAAATAGAAATAACTGGTTTTCATCCTAATTAAGATGAAGAATATCACAAAAAGCCATTTGAATAGTCCTAGATCAGAAAAATCATGAACTGTTAAACTTTTAAAAAGATAAATTCCTGCTTTTGATCTACCTAAAAATGTGAAAGAGGATTTTCAACAACAATCTTGTTAAAATCAATGTTCAGATACAGAATAACAAACAAACACCTGGACGACTGCATGGATTTAGCAATAACATCGCATGTACCAGAGGGAGAAAAAAAACTCTCAGAAGAAATGCAATGTTAAATTTCACATTAAAATATGATTTCCCTGTATTTAATTTTCATCTTGCTGAATTTTTTTGTAAATAATACAAAGAGTATACCTTTTCTTTAAGATATTATACCACACAATTTTATACTTTGTGTAATGCACTTATAACTGAAATATTAAAAGTGCAATATATAATTGCAGCTAGCCAAAATTTTATAAACTTAAAATTGGCTCCCATTCAGTTAAAGTTGTTAATACCTGCACCAAGGGAAGGAATGCAATTTTATTTCTTTGTCTGTATTTGGTTTCATTTTCATATAGAAAGAGTTAAAAATAGGTTACCTAGGTAACAAAATTTAAACACACATTTTCAGGAAAAATTACAGAATAACAGATTTTGTTTCCCTGAAGACACAACACCTCGCTATTCCAGCTATGATACAGACTGCATACTGTCATAGAGAAATTCCTTTCTTAAACAGGGAATTCATACACTTTAATCTGTTTTTACACAAGTACTGTTTATGACTAATCCATGGTCCAGGAGTAAAATACTTTATAGTACACCCATCTAAATTTTTATTATTTCCGGTCATCTGTATAGACTTTTTACCTATCACGACTAAACTCCCAATCTGCATTCCAAATAACTCATACAATTCTTCAAGTCATATTTTGTAGTCTATCATTTTTAATACGGCAGGTACTTGCTGAGTGCAGACTTGTAAAGCATGATTTCGCGTACAGCAGTACCTTAAAAGATCCCATTTTATTTGTCCACTGCTAGAATTTCATTCATACGTGGTGCAACTTTCATCCATCAACACCGGAAAGAATTTTAAACAATTTCCATCGACTGAAAATGAAGTCCGAAAAATCTTACAAATTTCAAAAGCAATCGATGCCGAAGAATTTTCACATATGGAAGACAGAGAAGTCAAACAATGAATCAGAAAATTACAAAAGAACAATTGGGGTCTTATAAAACCCCTTGATAAAAAAAGCGCTCATTATGAAGAAGAGCATTTAACTGAAGATAAGATGAAGAAATTGTTAAATAACACAAAAAGCAATGTCTGATCTTCTAGCGAAGAATTACCCAATTAAAGAAAAAACATGTGCTCTTTACAGCGGCACGCATACAGTTGCATCAATCATTCTTATAAGCAAAAGACATCAGCTTTCTCAAAAAATATTTCTCTCATGCATTTGCCAAGAGAACGGAAAGAAGTCCAAAAGAAACTTTCAGAGTGCTTTGCAAAACAAAGTGGAAAGTTATTCTGCAGAATTTTACTTCGATAATAATAAAACATCTCTGATTTGATTTCAGAACGAATTTTTATTTGTGAAATTAATTTTAAATAGATCTTCGCAAATAGGTTCATAAAACTTCCCAATATGCCAAAATAGTTCAGATTAAGGGAAAAATTTAATAAAGTATGCTTAAAACAACTAATAAAAAGCACATTTTGAGCAGCCTTAACGGAAGACAATTTGGCCCCACTAACTTTCATTACGAGTACTCATTAAATTTTTATTTACATTTCTTTTTTGTTCAACATTTAACTTTCAATGGTTTTAAGAGAAACAGCACTTGATAGACAGACTCTAAATTCGGAAAAAACTGAAACAAAATTGGTTTATACACAGGCAGAGTAATTACACTGACCTGTTGGGAAGAGAAGACCCCGTTCGAGAAGGAAAATATTAGGCCAGACAGAGAGGAAAATGCTTAGCCTCCTCCTCGTAATGCGAAAGGAGGCCACTTGGGAAAAAATTACACTACAGCAGTAATTTTGAAACCACTAAGAAGCAACAGAACTCTAACAAATCTCAGACTTCTGATATTTATAGTGTGATTAACAGTTCAACCTCACTTCGAATATTACAATACAATATAAAGAAAGAACCAATTCAGACACTTCAATATGGAATTCAAAACCTAAGAAATTAATGCATAGACGCTACCCTAAACATTAAAACATAATGTGAAGCGTTCACGTAAAATAAATAAGTAGTAAAACTCCAATATAAAGCAACATGTGAAAAGGGACCTACAAATTATAACATTCAAGAATTTCTAGTGAAAATAAAGTTAATATAAAACAAGAATTACCAGCCACAGATGTCTTTTTGCTCTGCACTATTTCTCCATTCTTTTTCTTTCATGATATGTTCTGCAATCTAAGAGTGCACAAAAATGATGACAAATTACACTAGAAGAGGCCAAGGATGGGGGAAGGAATCATTAGATTTTAACTACTTTGAAATTAAAGAATATCTATACACAAAGAGAAATATATAATATTGTTTCTTAATATATAAAATTTTGAAAGTAGCCTTCTTTGTTTTAAATTCCAGCAATGTGCTACATTGTTACTAAAATCATGATTGCAGTCGATAGAAAAGCAAATGATTTTCCTTATACGACAGAAGTACAGTAAGCGAAAGAGGTTTTTAATGTATGGGTACAACATGAACAATGAAAGAAAAAAAAATTATACAGTTATTACAGATACACAGAATAAAAGGGAAAATTATCTTCGAGAAAAGTAAATAATTTTAGCGCAGGTACAAAAATGGCACCGAATAAACTTTACTGTCAGCTTTGAAGCAGGTGTTATATATAAAACTATCTTAATTCACACACAGAATTAGTGACATAACAGATCAAAAAAGAGTAAGAAACAGATTTCGAAAAACATCTAGGAAACAAAAGTCATAAACCATAAAATAAATATTTCATTCAGAATTTTAACGCAAGAACCCTTTCTAATTTTAAGTTCTTTACTTAGGTACCCTCATCCATGAGAGAGGACAGCTTAGTCCAATGTACAAGAAATTATCCTGTAATATTACCACGTCACTTTAATGAAATTATAGCAATATTTCACTCAGGGAAAGAACATATTGTCTAGCTGCCCGGGTTCGAGCCCAGCTTTAATACAGCAAGCCAAAACACATCGAATGCCATTGAATGATATACCATTTTGAAATGTTGCGAAAAATTTAAATAAAATTTCGTGAATGAGCTATTGCAATTACCTATATACTAAAATTTTGACCAAAAATTCAACAAAACTAAGATACTCTTTTTTTCTTTCGAAGGAATCAAAGTCATATACTAATGTAGGGATGCTCAACTTATTGTACTATAAAACCTAAACATAGGAATGAAATTTTGTCAGCTATGTGAGATGTCCAATACCGAGAAATTCCATAAATTGTAGATTAGAACGTACCTCTCAAAACACACGAAAGGTAAAACACAATTCAAATACTTTACTTTTAGTCTTGAAGCAGATGTTCTATATTAAACTGTCTTAGCTCACATACAGAATTAGTAATATAATAGCTCAAAATGTTGTAAGAACCAAACACGCATTATATAAACATTAAAAAAAAAATCTACATACATTTATTAGTGTTACGAGGGTTTATTCTGAAATATTATAATGTCACTTTCAGTGAAATGATAGAAATTTTCACTCAGGGAAGGGACATTCTGTCTGGCTGCCTGGGTTCCATCCCAGCTTCTGTTACGAAAGTTTCATAGAAGAATTTTAAAAATCTAGAAACGAAACTTATGAAGAAATTATTGACCATAATTGGTTCTATGATTTAGTCATTCTTACAGACATAATAACTAAAATCTTAAACTTGAGGGGGAAGGGAGAACTAAACTAAGGTTTTTGAATTTAAGGGTATTTTAAATTAATTTTAAATCAGAATTAATTTTGTAAAAATATTACACAAATATAAGGAATATACATTTTTACCATAATGCAATGTACATTTTGCCACTTTGAAAATCTGGAGAACTAAAGCGTGAAATATAAGAAAACTGAAACAAACATTTGGAAAATCTCATCGAGCTTAAATTAGTTTCTAAATTAGATGTTTTGAGTGTATTTAAAATTAGGCCAACTACTACGTTCACTTCAAACCCATTACATAAGACTAGTGTTTAAGAAAAATGGTAAAAGATTGCAAATATGTTAACAATTCTACTGATCTAGAAATAGAAATAACTGGTTTTCATCCTAATTAAGATGAAGAATATCACAAAAAGCCATTTGAATAGTCCTAGATCAGAAAAATCATGAACTGTTAAACTTTTAAAAACATAAATTCCTGCTTTCGATCTACCTAAAAATGTGAAAGAGGATTTTCAACAACAATCTTGTTAAAATCAATGTTCAGATACAGAATAACAAACAAACATCTGGACGACTACATGGATTTAGCAATAACATCGCATGTACCAGAGGGAGAAAAAAAAACTCTCAGAAGAAATGCAATGTTAAATTTCACATTAAAATATGATTTCCCTGTATTTAATTTTCATCTTGCTGAATTTTTTTGTAAATAATACAAAGAGTATACCTTTTCTTTAAGATATTATACCACACAATTTTATACTTTGTGTAATGCACTTATAACTGAAATATTAAAAGTGCAATATATAATTGCAGCTAGCCAAAATTTTATAAACTTAAAATTGGCTCCCATTCAGTTAAAGTTGTTAATACCTGCACCAAGGGAAGGAATGCAATTTTATTTCTTTGTCTGTATTTGGTTTCATTTTCATATAGAAAGAGTTAAAAATAGGTTACCTAGGTAACAAAATTTAAACACACATTTTCAGGAAAAATTACAGAATAACAGATTTTGTTTCCCTGAAGACACAACACCTCGCTATTCCAGCTATGATACAGACTGCATACTGTCATAGAGAAATTCCTTTCTTAAACAGGGAATTCATACACTTTAATCTGTTTTTACACAAGTACTGTTTATGACTAATCCATGGTCCAGGAGTAAAATACTTTATAGTACACCCATCTAAATTTTTATTATTTCCGGTCATCTGTATAGACTTTTTACCTATCACGACTAAACTCCCAATCTGCATTCCAAATAACTCACACAATTCTTCAAGTCATATTTCGTAGTCTATCATTTTTAATACGGCAGGTACTTGCTGAGCGCAGACTTGTAAAGCATGATTTCGCGTACAGCAGTACCTTAAAAGATCCCATTTTATTTGTCCACTGCTAGAATTTCATTCATACGTGGTGCAACATTCATCCATCAACACCGGAAAGAATTTTCTGCTACTTTAAACAATTTCCATCGACTGAAAATGAAGTCCGAAAAATCTTACAAATTTCAAAAGCAATCGATGCCGAAGAATTTTCACATATGGAAGACAGAGAAGTCAAACAATGAATCAGAAGATTAAAAAAGAAGAATTGGGGTCTTATAAAACCCCTTGATAATAAAAGCGCTCATTATGAAGAAGAGCTTTTAACTGAAGATAAGATGAAGAAATTGTTAAATAACACAAAAAGCAATGTCTGATCTTCTAGCGAAGAATTACCCAATTAAAGAAAAAACATGTGCTCTTTACAGCGGCACGCATACAGTTGCATCAATCATTCTTATAAGCAAAAGACATCAGCTTTCTCAAAAAATATTTCTCTCATGCATTTGCCAAGAGAATGGAAAGAAGTCCAAAAGAAACTTTCAGAGTGCTTTGCAAAACAAAGTGGAAAGTTATTCTGCAGAATTTTACTTCGATAATAATAAAACATCTCTGATTTGATTTCAAAACAAATTTTTATTTGTGAAATCACTTTTAAATAGATCTTCGCAAATAGGTTCATAAAACTTCCCAATATGCCAAAATAGTTCAGATTAAGGGAAAAATTTAATAAAGTATGCTTAAAACAACTAATAAAAAGCACATTTTGAGCAGCCTTAACAGAAGACAATTTGGCCCCACTAACTTTCATTACGAGTACTCATTAAATTTTTATTTACATTTCTTTTTTGTTCAACATTTAACTTTCAATGGTTTTAAGAGAAACAGCACTTGACAGACAGACTCTAAATTCGGAAAAAACTGAAACAAAATTGGTTTATACACAGGCAGAGTAATTACACTGACCTGTTGGGAAGAGAAGACCCCGTTAGACAAGGAAAGTATTAGGCCAGACAGAGAGGAAAATGCTTAGCCTCCTACTCGTAATGCGAAAGGAGGCCACTTGGGAAAAAATTACACTACAGTAATTTTGAAACCACTAAGAAGCAACAGAACTCTAACAAATCTCAGACTTCTGATAATTATAGTGTGATTAACAGTTCAACCTCACTTCGAATATTACAATACAATATAAAGAAAGAACCAATTCAGACACTTCAATATGGAATTCAAAACCTAAGAAATTAATGCATAGACGCTACCCTAAACATTAAAACATAATGTGAAGCGTTCACGTAAAATAAATAAGTAGTAAAACTCCAATATAAAGCAACATGTGAAAAAGGACCTACAAATTATAACATTCAAGCATTTCTAGTAAAAATAAAGTTAATATAAAACAAGAATTACCAGCCACAGATGTCTTTTTGCTCTGCACTATTTCTCCATTCTTTTTCTTTCATGATATGTTCTGCAATCCAAGAGTGCACAAAAATGATGACAAATTACACTAGAAGAGGCCAAGGATGGGGGAAGGAATCATTAGATTTTAACTACTTTGAAATTAAAGAATATCTATACACAAAGAGAAATATCTAATATTGTTTCTCAATATATAAAACTTCGAAAATAGCCTTCTTTGTTTTAAATTCCAGCAATGTGCTACATTGTTACTAAAATCATGATTGCAGTCGATAGAAAAGCAAATGATTTTCCTTATACGACAGAAGTACAGTAAGCGAAAGAGGTTTTTAATGTATGGCTACAACATGAACAATGAAAGAAAAAAAAAATTATACATTTATTACAGATACACAGAATAAAAGGGAAAATGATCTTCGAGAAAAGTAAATAATTTTAGCGCAGGTACAAAAATGGCACCGAAAGTCAATAAGCAGGTAATTTTAAATGACAAATAAACAAAATAAACTTTACTGTTAGCTTTGAAGCAGGTGTTATATATAAAACTATCTTAATTCACACACAGAATTAGTGACATAACAGATCAAAAAAGAGTAAGAATCAAACTCGCAATATATTGACATTAAAAGAGCTATACATATATACTTTTATGGCTTTTTTTTTTTTTTTTTTTTTTTTTTTTTAGAAAGGGCTCAAAAACACCATTCTAAAAACATCTTGGAAACAAAAGTCATAAACCATAAAATAAATATTTCATTCAGAATTTTAACCCAAGAACCCTTTCTAATTTTAAGTTCTTTACTTAGGTACACTCATCCATGAGAGAGGACAGCTTAGTCCAATGTACAAGAAATTATCCTGTAATATTACCACGTCACTTTAATGAAATTATAGCAATATTTCACTCAGGGAAAGAACATATTGTCTAGCTGCCCGGGATCGAGCCCCGCTTTAATACAGCAAGCCAAAACACATCAAATGCCATTGAATGATATACCATTTTGAAATGTTGCAAAAAATTTAAATAAAATTTCGTGAATGAGCTAATGCAATTACCTATATACTAAAATTTTGACCAAAAATTCAACAAAACTAAGATACTCTTTTTTTCTTTCGAAGGAATCAAAGTCATATACTAATGTAGGGATGCTCAACTTATTGTACTATAAAACCTAAACATAGGAATGAAATTTTGTCAGCTATGTGAGATGTCCAATACCGAGAAATTTCATAAATTGTAGATTAGAACATACCTCTCAAAACACACGAAAGGTAAAACACAATTCAAATACTTTACTTTTAGTCTTGAAGCAGATGTTCTATATTAAACTGTCTTAGCTCACATACAGAATTAGTAATATAATAGCTCAAAATGTTGTAAGAACCAAACACGCATTATATAAACATTAAAAAAAAAAAAAAAAAAATCTACATACATTTATTAGTGTTACGAGGGTTTATTCTGAAATATTATAATGTCACTTGCAGTGAAATGATAGAAATTTTCACTCAGGGAAGGGACATTCTGTCTGGCTGCCTGGGTTCCATTCCAGCTTCTGTTAAAAAGTTTGATAGAAGAATTTTAAGAATCCAGAAACGAAACTCATCAAGAAATTATTGACCATAATTGGTTCTACGATTTAGTCATTCTTACAGACATAATAACTAATATCTTAAACTTGAGCAGGGAAGAGAACTAAAGTGTTTGAATTTAATGTTATTTTAAATTCATTTTAAATCAAAATTAATTTTGTAAAAATATTACACAAATATAAGGAATATACATTTTTACCATAATGCAATGTCATTTTGCCACTTTGAAAATCTGGAGAACTAAAGCGTGAAATACAAGAAAACTGAAACAAACATTTCGAAAATCTCATCGAGCTTAAATTAGTTTCTAAATTAGATGTTTTGAGTGTATTTAAAATTAGGCCAACTACTACATTCACTTCAAACCCATTACATAAGACTAGTATTTATAAAAAATGGTAAAAGATTGCAAATATGTTAACAATTCTACTGATCTAGAAATAGAAATAACTGGTTTTCATCCTAATTAAGATGAAGAATATCACAAAAAGCCATTTGAATAGTCCTAGATCAGAAAAATCATGAACTGTTAAACTTTTAAAAAGATAAATTCCTGCTTTCGATCTACCTAAAAATGTGAAAGAGGATTTTCAACAACAATCTTGTTAAAATCAATGTTCAGATACAGAATAACACACAAACATCTGGACGACTGCATGGATTTAGCAATAACATCGCATGTACCAGAGGGAGGAAAAAAAAAAAAACTCTCAGAAGAAATGCAATGTTAAATTTCACATTAAAATATGATTTCCCTGTATTTAATTTTCATCTTGCTGAATTCTTTTGTAAATAATACAAAGAGTATACCTTTTCTTTAAGATATTATACCACACATTTTTATACTTTGTGTAATGCACTTATAACTGAAATATTAAAAGTGCAATATATAATTGCAGCTAGCCAAAATTTTATAAACTTAAAATTGGCTCCCATTCAGTTAAAGTTGTTAATAACTGCACCAAGGGAAGGAATGCAATTTTATTTCTTTGTCTGTATTTGGTTTCATTTTCATATAGAAAGAGTTAAAAATAGGTTACCTAGGTAACAAAATTTAAACACACATTTTCAGGAAAAATTACAGAATAATAGATTTTGTTTCCCTGAAGACACAACACCTCGCTATTCCAGCTATGATACAGACTGCATACTGTCATAGAGAAATTCCTTTCTTAAACAGGGAATTCATATACTTTAATCTGTTTTTACACAAGTACTGTTTATGACTAATCCATGGTCCAGGAGTAAAATACTTTATAGTACACCCATCTAAATTTTTATTATTTCCGGTCATCTGTATAGACTTTTTACCTATCACGACTAAACTCCCAATCTGCATTCCAAATAACTCATACAATTCTTCAAGTCATATTTCGTAGTCTATCATTTTTAATACGGCAGGTACTTGCTGAGCGCAGACTTGTAAAGCATGATTTCGCGTACAGCAGTACCTTAAAAGATCCCATTTTATTTGTCCACTGCTAGAATTTCATTCATACGTGGTGCAACATTCATCCATCAACACCGGAAAGAATTTTCTGCTACTTTAAACAATTTCCATCGACTGAAAATGAAGTCCGAAAAATCTTACAAATTTCAAAAGCAGTCGATGCCGAAGAATTTTCACATATGGAAGACAGAGAAGTCAAACAATGAATCAGAAAATTACAAAAGAAGAATTGGGGTCTTATAAAACCCCTTGATAATAAAAGCGCTCATTATGAAGAAGAGGTTTTAACTGAAGATAAGACGAAGAAATTGTTAAATAACACAAAAAGCAATGTCTGATCTTCTAGCGAAGAATTACCCAATTAAAGAAAAAACATGTGCTCTTTACAGCGGCACGCATACAGTTGCATCAATCATTCTTATAAGCAAAAGACATCAGCTTTCTCAAAAAATATTTCTCTCATGCATTTGCCAAGAGAACGGAAAGAAGTCCAAAAGAAACTTTCAGAGTGCTTTGCAAAACAAAGTGGAAAGTTATTCTGCAGAATTTTACTTCGATAATAATAAAACATCTCTGATTTGATTTCAAAACGAATTTTTATATGTGAAATCAATTTTAAATAGATCTTCGCAAATAGGTTCATAAAACTTCCCAATATGCCAAAATAGTTCAGATTAAGGGAAAAATTTAATAAAGTATGCTTAAAACAACTAATAAAAAGCACATTTTGAGCAGCCTGAACAGAAGACAATTTGGCCCCATTAACTTTCTTTACGAGTACTCATTAAATTTTTATTTACATTTCTTTTTTGTTCAACATTTAACTTTCAATGGTTTTAAGAGAAACAGCACTTGATAGACTCTAAATTCGGAAAAAACTGAAACAAAATTGGTTTATACACAGGCAGAGTAATTACACTGAGATGTTGGGAAGAGAAGACCCCGTTAGACAAGGAAAATATTAGGCCAGACAGAGAGGAAAATGCTTAGCCTCCTCCTCGTAATGCGAAAGGAGGCCACTTGGGAAAAAATTACACTACAGCAGTAATTTTGAAACCACTAAGAAGCAACAGAACTCTAACAAATCTCAGACTTCTGATAATTATAGTGTGATTAACAGTTCAACCTCACTTCGAATATTACAATACAATATAAAGAAAGAACCAATTCAGACACTTCAATATGGAATTCAAAACCTAAGAAATTAATGCATAGACGCTACCCTAAAGATTAAAACATAATGTGAAGCGTTCACGTAAAATAAATAAGTAGTAAAACTCCAATATAAAGCAACATGTGAAAAGGGACCTACAAATTATAACATTCAAGCATTTCTAGTGAAAATAAAGTTAATATAAAACAAGAATTACCAGCCACAGATGTCTTTTTGCTCTGCACTATTTCTCCATTCTTTTTCTTTCATGATATGTTCTGCAATCCAAGAGTGCACAAAAATGATGACAAATTACACTAGAAGAGGCCAAGGATGGGGGAAGGAATCATTAGATTTTAACTACTTTGAAATTAAAGAATATCTATACACAAAGAGAAATATCTAATATTGTTTCTTAATATATAAAATTTCGAAAGTAGCCTTCTTTGTTTTAAATTCCAGATATGTGCTACATTGTTACTAAAATCATGATTGCAGTCGATAGAAAAGCAAATGATTTTCCTTATACGACAGAAGTACAGTAAGCGAAAGAGGTTTTTAATGTATGGGTACAACATGAACAATGAAAGAAAAAAAAATTATACAGTTATTACAGATACACAGAATAAAAGGGAAAATGATCTTTGAGAAAAGTAAATAATTTTAGCGCAGGTACAAAAATGGCACCGAAAGTCAATAAGCAGGTAATTTTAAATGACAAATAAACAAAATAAACTTTACTGTTAGCTTTGAAGCAGGTGTTATATATAAAACTATCTTAATTCACACACAGAATTAGTGACATAACAGATCAAAAAAGAGTAAGAATCAAACTCGCAATATATTAACATTAAAAGAGCTATACATATATACTTTTATAGCTTTTTTTTTTTTTTTTTAGAAAGGGCTCAAAAACACCATTCTAAAAACAGATTTCGAAAAACATCTTGGAAACAAAAGTCATAAACCATAAAATAAATATTTCATTCAGAATTTTAACGCAAGAACCCTTTCTAATTTTAAGTTCTTTACTTAGGTACACTCATCCATGAGAGAGGACAGCTTAGTCCAATGTACAAGAAATTATCCTGTAATATTAACCACGTCACTTTAATGAAATTATAGCAATATTTCACTCAGGAAAAAAACATATTGTCTAGCTGCCCGGGTTTGAGCCCAGCTTTAATATAGCAAGCCAAAACACATCAAATGCCATTGAATGATATACCATTTTGAAATGTTGCAAAAAATTTTAATAAAATTTCGTGAATGAGCTTTTGCAATTACCTATATACTAAAATTTTGACCAAAAATTCAACAAAACTAAGATACTCTTTTTTTCTTCTGAAGGAATCAAAGTCATATACTAATGTAGGGATGTTCAACTTATTGTACTATAAAACCTAAACATAGGAATGAAATTTTGTCAGCTATGTGAGATGTCCAATACCGAGAAATTCCATAAATTGTAGATTATAAGGTACCTCTCGAAACACACGAAAGGTAAAACACAATTCAAATACTTTACTTTTAGTCTTGAAGCAGATGTTCTATATTAAACTGTCTTAGCTCACATACAGAATTAGTAATATAATAGCTCAAAATGTTGTAAGAACCAAACACGCATTATATAAACATTAAAAAAAAATCTACATACATTTATTAGTGTTACGAGGGTTTATTCTGAAATATTATAATGTCACTTGCAGTGAAATGATAGAAATTTTCACTCAGGGAAGGGACATTCTGTCTGGCTGCCTGGGTTCCATTCCAGCTTCTGTTAAAAAGTTTGATAGAAGAATTTTAAGAATCCAGAAACGAAACTCATCAAGAAATTATTGACCATAATTGGTTCTACGATTTAGTCATTCTTACAGACATAATAACTAATATCTTAAACTTGAGCAGGGAAGAGAACTAAAGTGTTTGAATTTAATGTTATTTTAAATTCATTTTAAATCAAAATTAATTTTGTAAAAATATTACACAAATATAAGGAATATACATTTTTACCATAATGCAATGTCATTTTGCCACTTTGAAAATCTGGAGAACTAAAGCGTGAAATACAAGAAAACTGAAACAAACATTTCGAAAATCTCATCGAGCTTAAATTAGTTTCTAAATTAGATGTTTTGAGTGTATTTAAAATTAGGCCAACTACTACATTCACTTCAAACCCATTACATAAGACTAGTATTTATAAAATATGGTAAAAGATTACAAATATGTTAACAATTCTACTGATCTAGAAATAGAAATAACTGGTTTTCATCCTAATTAAGATGAAGAATATCACAAAAAGCCATTTGAATAGTCCTAGATCAGAAAAATCATGAACTGTTAAACTTTTAAAAAGATAAATTCCTGCTTTCGATCTACCTAAAAATGTGAAAGAGGATTTTCAACAACAATCTTGTTAAAATCAATGTTCAGATACAGAATAACACACAAACATCTGGACGACTGCATGGATTTAGCAATAACATCGCATGTACCAGAGGGAGGAAAAAAAAAAAAAAAACTCTCATGAGAAATGCAATGTTAAATTTCACATTAAAATATGATTTCCCTGTATTTAATTTTCATCTTGCTGAATTCTTTTGTAAATAATACAAAGAGTATACCTTTTCTTTAAGATATTATACCACACATTTTTATACTTTGTGTAATGCACTTATAACTGAAATATTAAAAGTGCAATATATAATTGCAGCTAGCCAAAATTTTATAAACTTAAAATTGGCTCCCATTCAGTTAAAGTTGTTAATAACTGCACCAAGGGAAGGAATGCAATTTTATTTCTTTGTCTGTATTTGGTTTCATTTTCATATAGAAAGAGTTAAAAATAGGTTACCTAGGTAACAAAATTTAAACACACATTTTCAGGAAAAATTACAGAATAACAGATTTTGTTTCCCTGAAGACACAACACCTCGCTATTCCAGCTATGATACAGACTGCATACTGTCATAGAGAAATTCCTTTCTTAAACAGGGAATTCATATACTTTAATCTGTTTTTACACAAGTACTGTTTATGACTAATCCATGGTCCAGGAGTAAAATACTTTATAGTACACCCATCTAAATTTTTATTATTTCCGGTCATCTGTATAGACTTTTTACCTATCACGACTAAACTCCCAATCTGCATTCCAAATAACTCATACAATTCTTCAAGTCATATTTCGTAGTCTATCATTTTTAATACGGCAGGTACTTGCTGAGCGCAGACTTGTAAAGCATGATTTCGCGTACAGCAGTACCTTAAAAGATCCCATTTTATTTGTCCACTGCTAGAATTTCATTCATACGTGGTGCAACATTCATCCATCAACACCGGAAAGAATTTTCTGCTACTCTAAACAATTTCCATCGACTGAAAATGAAGTCCGAAAAATCTTACAAATTTCAAAAGCAATCGATGCCGAAGAATTTTCACATATGGAAGACAGAGAAGTCAAACAATGAATCAGAAAATTACAAAAGAAGAATTGGGGCCTTATAAAACCCCTTGATAATAAAAGCGCTCATTATGAAGAAGAGCTTTTAACTGAAGATAAGATGAAGAAATTGTTAAATAACACAAAAAGCAATGTCTGATCTTCTAGCGAAGAATTACCCAATTAAAGAAAAAACATGTGCTCTTTACAGCGGCACGCATACAGTTGCATCAATCATTCTTATAAGCAAAAGACATCAGCTTTCTCAAAAAATATTTCTCTCATGCATTTGCCAAGAGAACGGAAAGAAGTCCAAAAGAAACTTTCAGAGTGCTTTGCAAAACAAAGTGGAAAGTTATTCTGCAGAATTTTACTTCGATAATAATAAAACATCTCTGATTTGATTTCAAAACGAATTTTTATTTGTGAAATCAATTTTAAATAGATCTTCGCAAATAGGTTCATAAAACTTCCCAATATGCCAAAATAGTTCAGATTAAGGGAAAAATTTAATAAAGTATGCTTAAAACAACTAATAAAAAGCACATTTTGAGCAGCCTTAACAGAAGACAATTTGGCCCCACTAACTTTCATTACGAGTATTCATTAAATTTTTATTTACATTTCTTTTTTGTTCAACATTTAACTTTCAATGGTTTTAAGAGAAACAGCACTTGATAGACAGACTCTAAATTCGGAAAAAAACTGAAACAAAATTGGTTTATACACAGGCAGAGTAATTACACTGACCTGTTGGGAAGAGAAGACCCCGTTAGACAAGGAAAGTATTAGGCCAGACAGAGAGGAAAATGCTTAGCCTCCTACTCGTAATGCGAAAGGAGGCCACTTGGGAAAAAATTACACTACAGCAGTAATTTTGAAACCACTAAGAAGCAACAGAACTCTAACAAATCTCAGACTTCTGATAATTATAGTGTGATTAACAGTTCAACCTCACTTCGAATATTACAATACAATATAAAGAAAGAACCAATTCAGACACTTCAATATGGAATTCAAAACCTAAGAAATTAATGCATAGACGCTACCCTAAACATTAAAACATAATGTGAAGCGTTCACGTAAAATAAACAAGTAGTAAAACTCCAATATAAAGCAACATGTGAAAAGGGACCTACAAATTATAACATTCAAGCATTTCTAGTGAAAATAAAGTTAATATAAAACAAGAATTACCAGCCACAGATGTCTTTTTGCTCTGCACTATTTCTCCATTCTTTTTCTTTCATGATATGTTCTGCAATCCAAGAGTGCACAAAAATGATGACAAATTACACTAGGAGAGGCCAAGGATGGGGGAAGGAATCATTAGATTTTAACTACTTTGAAATTAAAGAATATCTATACACAAAGAGAAATATCTAATATTGTTTCTTAATATATAAAATTTCGAAAGTAGCCTTCTTTGTTTTAAATTCCAGCAATGTGCTACATTGTTACTAAAATCATGATTGCAGTCGATAGAAAAGCAAATGATTTTCCTTATACGACAGAAGTACAGTAAGCGAAAGAGGTTTTTAATGTATGGGTACAACATGAACAATGAAAGAAAAAAAAATTATACAGTTATTACAGATACACAGAATAAAAGGGAAAATGATCTTCGAGAAAAGTAAATAATTTTAGCGCAGGTACAAAAATGGCACCGAAAGTCAATAAGCAGGTAATTTTAAATGACAAATAAACAAAATAAACTTTACTGTTAGCTTTGAAGCAGGTGTTATATATAAAACTATCTTAATTCACACACAGAATTAGTGACATAACAGATCAAAAAAGAGTAAGAATCAAACTCGCAATATATTGACATTAAAAGAGCTATACATATATACTTTTATAGCTTTTTTTTTTTTTTTTTTTTTTTTTAGAAAGGGCTCAAAAACACCATTCTAAAAACATCTTGGAAACAAAAGTCATAAACCATAAAATAAATATTTCATTCAGAATTTTAACCCAAGAACCCTTTCTAATTTTAAGTTCTTTACTTAGGTACACTCATCCATGAGAGAGGACAGCTTAGTCCAATGTACAAGAAATTATCCTGTAATATTACCACGTCACTTTAATGAAATTATAGCAATATTTCACTCAGGGAAAGAACATATTGTCTAGCTGCCTGGGATCGAGCCCCACTTTAATACAGCAAGCCAAAACACATCAAATGCCATTGAATGATATACCATTTTGAAATGTTGCAAAAAATTTAAATAAAATTTCGTGAATGAGCTAATGCAATTACCTATATACTAAAATTTTGACCAAAAATTCAACAAAACTAAGATACTCTTTTTTTCTTCCGAAGGAATCAAAGTCATATACTAATGTAGGGATGCTCAACTTATTGTACTATAAAACCTAAACATAGGAATGAAATTTTGTCAGCTATGTGAGATGTCCAATACCGAGAAATTCCATAAATTGTAGATTATAAGGTACCTCTCAAAACACACGAAAGGTAAAACACAATTCAAATACTTTACTTTTAGTCTTGAAGCAGATGTTCTATATTAAACTGTCTTAGCTCACATACAGAATTAGTAATATAATAGCTCAAAATGTTGTAAGAACCAAACACGCATTATATAAACATTAAAAAAAAAAAAAAAAATCTACATACATTTATTAGTGTTACGAGGGTTTATTCTGAAATATTATAATGTCACTTGCAGTGAAATGATAGAAATTTTCACTCAGGGAAGGGACATTCTGTCTGGCTGCCTGGGTTCCATTCCAGCTTCTGTTAAAAAGTTTGATAGAAGAATTTTAAGAATCCAGAAACGAAACTCATCAAGAAATTATTGACCATAATTGGTTCTACGATTTAGTCATTCTTACAGACATAATAACTAATATCTTAAACTTGAGCAGGGAAGAGAACTAAAGTGTTTGAATTTAATGTTATTTTAAATTCATTTTAAATCAAAATTAATTTTGTAAAAATATTACACAAATATAAGGAATATACATTTTTACCATAATGCAATGTCATTTTGCCACTTTGAAAATCTGGAGAACTAAAGCGTGAAATACAAGAAAACTGAAACAAACATTTCGAAAATCTCATCGAGCTTAAATTAGTTTCTAAATTAGATGTTTTGAGTGTATTTAAAATTAGGCCAACTACTACATTCACTTCAAACCCATTACATAAGACTAGTATTTATAAAATATGGTAAAAGATTACAAATATGTTAACAATTCTACTGATCTAGAAATAGAAATAACTGGTTTTCATCCTAATTAAGATGAAGAATATCACAAAAAGCCATTTGAATAGTCCTAGATCAGAAAAATCATGAACTGTTAAACTTTTAAAAAGATAAATTCCTGCTTTCGATCTACCTAAAAATGTGAAAGAGGATTTTCAACAACAATCTTGTTAAAATCAATGTTCAGATACAGAATAACACACAAACATCTGGACGACTGCATGGATTTAGCAATAACATCGCATGTACCAGAGGGAGAAAAAAAAACTCTCAGAAGAAATGCAATGTTAAATTTCACATTAAAATATGATTTCCCTGTATTTAATTTTCATCTTGCTGAATTCTTTTGTAAATAATACAAAGAGTATACCTTTTCTTTAAGATATTATACCACACATTTTTATACTTTGTGTAATGCACTTATAACTGAAATATTAAAAGTGCAATATATAATTGCAGCTAGCCAAAATTTTATAAACTTAAAACTGGCTCCCATTCAGTTAAAGTTGTTAATAACTGCACCAAGGGAAGGAATGCAATTTTATTTCTTTGTCTGTATTTGGTTTCATTTTCATATAGAAAGAGTTAAAAATAGGTTACCTAGGTAACAAAATTTAAACACACATTTTCAGGAAAAATTACAGAATAACAGATTTTGTTTCCCTGAAGACACAACACCTCGCTATTCCAGCTATGATACAGACTGCATACTGTCATAGAGAAATTCCTTTCTTAAACAGGGAATTCATATACTTTAATCTGTTTTTACACAAGTACTGTTTATGACTAATCCATGGTCCAGGAGTAAAATACTTTATAGTACACCCATCTAAATTTTTATTATTTCCGGTCATCTGTATAGACTTTTTACCTATCACGACTAAACTCCCAATCTGCATTCCAAATAACTCATACAATTCTTCAAGTCATATTTCGTAGTCTATCATTTTTAATACGGCAGGTACTTGCTGAGCGCAGACTTGTAAAGCATGATTTCGCGTACAGCAGTACCTTAAAAGATCCCATTTTATTTGTCCACTGCTAGAATTTCATTCATACGTGGTGCAACATTCATCCATCAACACCGGAAAGAATTTTCTGCTACTCTAAACAATTTCCATCGACTGAAAATGAAGTCCGAAAAATCTTACAAATTTCAAAAGCAATCGATGCCGAAGAATTTTCACATATGGAAGACAGAGAAGTCAAACAATGAATCAGAAAATTACAAAAGAAGAATTGGGGTCTTATAAAACCCCTTGATAATAAAAGCGCTCATTATGAAGAAGAGCTTTTAACTGAAGATAAGATGAAGAAATTGTTAAATAACACAAAAAGCAATGTCTGATCTTCTAGCGAAGAATTACCCAATTAAAGAAAAAACATGTGCTCTTTACAGCGGCACGCATACAGTTGCATCAATCATTCTTATAAGCAAAAGACATCAGCTTTCTCAAAAAATATTTCTCTCATGCATTTGCCAAGAGAACGGAAAGAAGTCCAAAAGAAACTTTCAGAGTGCTTTGCAAAACAAAGTGGAAAGTTATTCTGCAGAATTTTACTTCGATAATAATAAAACATCTCTGATTTGATTTCAAAACGAATTTTTATTTGTGAAATCAATTTTAAATAGATCTTCGCAAATAGGTTCATAAAACTTCCCAATATGCCAAAATAATTCAGATTAAGGGAAAAATTTAATAAAGTATGCTTAAAACAACTAATAAAAAGCACATTTTGAGCAGCCTTAACAGAAGACAATTTGGCCCCACTAACTTTCATTACGAGTATTCATTAAATTTTTATTTACATTTCTTTTTTGTTCAACATTTAACTTTCAATGGTTTTAAGAGAAACAGCACTTGATAGACAGACTCTAAATTCGGAAAAAACTGAAACAAAATTGGTTTATACACAGGCAGAGTAATTACACTGACCTGTTGGGAAGAGAAGACCCCGTTAGACAAGGAAAGTATTAGGCCAGACAGAGAGGAAAATGCTTAGCCTCCTACTCGTAATGCGAAAGGAGGCCACTTGGGAAAAAATTACACTACAGCAGTAATTTTGAAACCACTAAGAAGCAACAGAACTCTAACAAATCTCAGACTTCTGATAATTATAGTGTGATTAACAGTTCAACCTCACTTCGAATATTACAATACAATATAAAGAAAGAACCAATTCAGACACTTCAATATGGAATTCAAAACCTAAGAAATTAATGCATAGACGCTACCCTAAACATTAAAACATAATGTGAAGCGTTCACGTAAAATAAACAAGTAGTAAAACTCCAATATAAAGCAACATGTGAAAAGGGACCTACAAATTATAACATTCAAGCATTTCTAGTGAAAATAAAGTTAATATAAAACAAGAATTACCAGCCACAGATGTCTTTTTGCTCTGCACTATTTCTCCATTCTTTTTCTTTCATGATATGTTCTGCAATCCAAGAGTGCACAAAAATGATGACAAATTACACTAGGAGAGGCCAAGGATGGGGGAAGGAATCATTAGATTTTAACTACTTTGAAATTAAAGAATATCTATACACAAAGAGAAATATCTAATATTGTTTCTTAATATATAAAATTTCGAAAGTAGCCTTCTTTGTTTTAAATTCCAGCAATGTGCTACATTGTTACTAAAATCATGATTGCAGTCGATAGAAAAGCAAATGATTTTCCTTATACGACAGAAGTACAGTAAGCGAAAGAGGTTTTTAATGTATGGGTACAACATGAACAATGAAAGAAAAAAAAATTATACAGTTATTACAGATACACAGAATAAAAGGGAAAATGATCTTCGAGAAAAGTAAATAATTTTAGCGCAGGTACAAAAATGGCACCGAAAGTCAATAAGCAGGTAATTTTAAATGACAAATAAACAAAATAAACTTTACTGTTAGCTTTGAAGCAGGTGTTATATATAAAACTATCTTAATTCACACACAGAATTAGTGACATAACAGATCAAAAAAGAGTAAGAATCAAACTCGCAATATATTGACATTAAAAGAGCTATACATATATACTTTTATAGCTTTTTTTTTTTTTTTTTTTTTTTTTAGAAAGGGCTCAAAAACACCATTCTAAAAACATCTTGGAAACAAAAGTCATAAACCATAAAATAAATATTTCATTCAGAATTTTAACCCAAGAACCCTTTCTAATTTTAAGTTCTTTACTTAGGTACACTCATCCATGAGAGAGGACAGCTTAGTCCAATGTACAAGAAATTATCCTGTAATATTACCACGTCACTTTAATGAAATTATAGCAATATTTCACTCAGGGAAAGAACATATTGTCTAGCTGCCTGGGATCGAGCCCCACTTTAATACAGCAAGCCAAAACACATCAAATGCCATTGAATGATATACCATTTTGAAATGTTGCAAAAAATTTAAATAAAATTTCGTGAATGAGCTAATGCAATTACCTATATACTAAAATTTTGACCAAAAATTCAACAAAACTAAGATACTCTTTTTTTCTTCCGAAGGAATCAAAGTCATATACTAATGTAGGGATGCTCAACTTATTGTACTATAAAACCTAAACATAGGAATGAAATTTTGTCAGCTATGTGAGATGTCCAATACCGAGAAATTCCATAAATTGTAGATTATAAGGTACCTCTCAAAACACACGAAAGGTAAAACACAATTCAAATACTTTACTTTTAGTCTTGAAGCAGATGTTCTATATTAAACTGTCTTAGCTCACATACAGAATTAGTAATATAATAGCTCAAAATGTTGTAAGAACCAAACACGCATTATATAAACATTAAAAAAAAAAAAAAAAATCTACATACATTTATTAGTGTTACGAGGGTTTATTCTGAAATATTATAATGTCACTTGCAGTGAAATGATAGAAATTTTCACTCAGGGAAGGGACATTCTGTCTGGCTGCCTGGGTTCCATTCCAGCTTCTGTTAAAAAGTTTGATAGAAGAATTTTAAGAATCCAGAAACGAAACTCATCAAGAAATTATTGACCATAATTGGTTCTACGATTTAGTCATTCTTACAGACATAATAACTAATATCTTAAACTTGAGCAGGGAAGAGAACTAAAGTGTTTGAATTTAATGTTATTTTAAATTCATTTTAAATCAAAATTAATTTTGTAAAAATATTACACAAATATAAGGAATATACATTTTTACCATAATGCAATGTCATTTTGCCACTTTGAAAATCTGGAGAACTAAAGCGTGAAATACAAGAAAACTGAAACAAACATTTCGAAAATCTCATCGAGCTTAAATTAGTTTCTAAATTAGATGTTTTGAGTGTATTTAAAATTAGGCCAACTACTACATTCACTTCAAACCCATTACATAAGACTAGTATTTATAAAATATGGTAAAAGATTACAAATATGTTAACAATTCTACTGATCTAGAAATAGAAATAACTGGTTTTCATCCTAATTAAGATGAAGAATATCACAAAAAGCCATTTGAATAGTCCTAGATCAGAAAAATCATGAACTGTTAAACTTTTAAAAAGATAAATTCCTGCTTTCGATCTACCTAAAAATGTGAAAGAGGATTTTCAACAACAATCTTGTTAAAATCAATGTTCAGATACAGAATAACACACAAACATCTGGACGACTGCATGGATTTAGCAATAACATCGCATGTACCAGAGGGAGAAAAAAAAACTCTCAGAAGAAATGCAATGTTAAATTTCACATTAAAATATGATTTCCCTGTATTTAATTTTCATCTTGCTGAATTCTTTTGTAAATAATACAAAGAGTATACCTTTTCTTTAAGATATTATACCACACATTTTTATACTTTGTGTAATGCACTTATAACTGAAATATTAAAAGTGCAATATATAATTGCAGCTAGCCAAAATTTTATAAACTTAAAACTGGCTCCCATTCAGTTAAAGTTGTTAATAACTGCACCAAGGGAAGGAATGCAATTTTATTTCTTTGTCTGTATTTGGTTTCATTTTCATATAGAAAGAGTTAAAAATAGGTTACCTAGGTAACAAAATTTAAACACACATTTTCAGGAAAAATTACAGAATAACAGATTTTGTTTCCCTGAAGACACAACACCTCGCTATTCCAGCTATGATACAGACTGCATACTGTCATAGAGAAATTCCTTTCTTAAACAGGGAATTCATATACTTTAATCTGTTTTTACACAAGTACTGTTTATGACTAATCCATGGTCCAGGAGTAAAATACTTTATAGTACACCCATCTAAATTTTTATTATTTCCGGTCATCTGTATAGACTTTTTACCTATCACGACTAAACTCCCAATCTGCATTCCAAATAACTCATACAATTCTTCAAGTCATATTTCGTAGTCTATCATTTTTAATACGGCAGGTACTTGCTGAGCGCAGACTTGTAAAGCATGATTTCGCGTACAGCAGTACCTTAAAAGATCCCATTTTATTTGTCCACTGCTAGAATTTCATTCATACGTGGTGCAACATTCATCCATCAACACCGGAAAGAATTTTCTGCTACTCTAAACAATTTCCATCGACTGAAAATGAAGTCCGAAAAATCTTACAAATTTCAAAAGCAATCGATGCCGAAGAATTTTCACATATGGAAGACAGAGAAGTCAAACAATGAATCAGAAAATTACAAAAGAAGAATTGGGGTCTTATAAAACCCCTTGATAATAAAAGCGCTCATTATGAAGAAGAGCTTTTAACTGAAGATAAGATGAAGAAATTGTTAAATAACACAAAAAGCAATGTCTGATCTTCTAGCGAAGAATTACCCAATTAAAGAAAAAACATGTGCTCTTTACAGCGGCACGCATACAGTTGCATCAATCATTCTTATAAGCAAAAGACATCAGCTTTCTCAAAAAATATTTCTCTCATGCATTTGCCAAGAGAACGGAAAGAAGTCCAAAAGAAACTTTCAGAGTGCTTTGCAAAACAAAGTGGAAAGTTATTCTGCAGAATTTTACTTCGATAATAATAAAACATCTCTGATTTGATTTCAAAACGAATTTTTATTTGTGAAATCAATTTTAAATAGATCTTCGCAAATAGGTTCATAAAACTTCCCAATATGCCAAAATAATTCAGATTAAGGGAAAAATTTAATAAAGTATGCTTAAAACAACTAATAAAAAGCACATTTTGAGCAGCCTTAACAGAAGACAATTTGGCCCCACTAACTTTCATTACGAGTATTCATTAAATTTTTATTTACATTTCTTTTTTGTTCAACATTTAACTTTCAATGGTTTTAAGAGAAACAGCACTTGATAGACAGACTCTAAATTCGGAAAAAACTGAAACAAAATTGGTTTATACACAGGCAGAGTAATTACACTGACCTGTTGGGAAGAGAAGACCCCGTTAGACAAGGAAAGTATTAGGCCAGACAGAGAGGAAAATGCTTAGCCTCCTACTCGTAATGCGAAAGGAGGCCACTTGGGAAAAAATTACACTACAGCAGTAATTTTGAAACCACTAAGAAGCAACAGAACTCTAACAAATCTCAGACTTCTGATAATTATAGTGTGATTAACAGTTCAACCTCACTTCGAATATTACAATACAATATAAAGAAAGAACCAATTCAGACACTTCAATATGGAATTCAAAACCTAAGAAATTAATGCATAGACGCTACCCTAAACATTAAAACATAATGTGAAGCGTTCACGTAAAATAAACAAGTAGTAAAACTCCAATATAAAGCAACATGTGAAAAGGGACCTACAAATTATAACATTCAAGCATTTCTAGTGAAAATAAAGTTAATATAAAACAAGAATTACCAGCCACAGATGTCTTTTTGCTCTGCACTATTTCTCCATTCTTTTTCTTTCATGATATGTTCTGCAATCCAAGAGTGCACAAAAATGATGACAAATTACACTAGGAGAGGCCAAGGATGGGGGAAGGAATCATTAGATTTTAACTACTTTGAAATTAAAGAATATCTATACACAAAGAGAAATATCTAATATTGTTTCTTAATATATAAAATTTCGAAAGTAGCCTTCTTTGTTTTAAATTCCAGCAATGTGCTACATTGTTACTAAAATCATGATTGCAGTCGATAGAAAAGCAAATGATTTTCCTTATACGACAGAAGTACAGTAAGCGAAAGAGGTTTTTAATGTATGGGTACAACATGAACAATGAAAGAAAAAAAAATTATACAGTTATTACAGATACACAGAATAAAAGGGAAAATGATCTTTGAGAAAAGTAAATAATTTTAGCGCAGGTACAAAAATGGCACCGAAAGTCAATAAGCAGGTAATTTTAAATGACAAATAAACAAAATAAACTTTACTGTTAGCTTTGAAGCAGGTGTTATATATAAAACTATCTTAATTCACACACAGAATTAGTGACATAACAGATCAAAAAAGAGTAAGAATCAAACTCGCAATATATTGACATTAAAAGAGCTATACATATATACTTTTATAGCTTTTTTTTTTTTTTTTTTTTTGAAAGGGCTCAAAAACACCATTCTAAAAACATCTTGGAAACAAAAGTCATAAACCATAAAATAAATATTTCATTCAGAATTTTAACCCAAGAACCCTTTCTAATTTTAAGTTCTTTACTTAGGTACACTCATCCATGAGAGAGGACAGCTTAGTCCAATGTACAAGAAATTATCCTGTAATATTACCACGTCACTTTAATGAAATTATAGCAATATTTCACTCAGGGAAAGAACATATTGTCTAGCTGCCTGGGATCGAGCCCCACTTTAATACAGCAAGCCAAAACACATCAAATGCCATTGAATGATATACCATTTTGAAATGTTGCAAAAAATTTAAATAAAATTTCGTGAATGAGCTAATGCAATTACCTATATACTAAAATTTTGACCAAAAATTCAACAAAACTAAGATACTCTTTTTTTCTTCCGAAGGAATCAAAGTCATATACTAATGTAGGGATGCTCAACTTATTGTACTATAAAACCTAAACATAGGAATGAAATTTTGTCAGCTATGTGAGATGTCCAATACCGAGAAATTCCATAAATTGTAGATTATAAGGTACCTCTCAAAACACACGAAAGGTAAAACACAATTCAAATACTTTACTTTTAGTCTTGAAGCAGATGTTCTATATTAAACTGTCTTAGCTCACATACAGAATTAGTAATATAATAGCTCAAAATGTTGTAAGAACCAAACACGCATTATATAAACATTAAAAAAAAAAAAAAAAATCTACATACATTTATTAGTGTTACGAGGGTTTATTCTGAAATATTATAATGTCACTTGCAGTGAAATGATAGAAATTTTCACTCAGGGAAGGGACATTCTGTCTGGCTGCCTGGGTTCCATTCCAGCTTCTGTTAAAAAGTTTGATAGAAGAATTTTAAGAATCCAGAAACGAAACTCATCAAGAAATTATTGACCATAATTGGTTCTACGATTTAGTCATTCTTACAGACATAATAACTAATATCTTAAACTTGAGCAGGGAAGAGAACTAAAGTGTTTGAATTTAATGTTATTTTAAATTCATTTTAAATCAAAATTAATTTTGTAAAAATATTACACAAATATAAGGAATATACATTTTTACCATAATGCAATGTCATTTTGCCACTTTGAAAATCTGGAGAACTAAAGCGTGAAATACAAGAAAACTGAAACAAACATTTCGAAAATCTCATCGAGCTTAAATTAGTTTCTAAATTAGATGTTTTGAGTGTATTTAAAATTAGGCCAACTACTACATTCACTTCAAACCCATTACATAAGACTAGTATTTATAAAATATGGTAAAAGATTACAAATATGTTAACAATTCTACTGATCTAGAAATAGAAATAACTGGTTTTCATCCTAATTAAGATGAAGAATATCACAAAAAGCCATTTGAATAGTCCTAGATCAGAAAAATCATGAACTGTTAAACTTTTAAAAAGATAAATTCCTGCTTTCGATCTACCTAAAAATGTGAAAGAGGATTTTCAACAACAATCTTGTTAAAATCAATGTTCAGATACAGAATAACACACAAACATCTGGACGACTGCATGGATTTAGCAATAACATCGCATGTACCAGAGGGAGAAAAAAAAACTCTCAGAAGAAATGCAATGTTAAATTTCACATTAAAATATGATTTCCCTGTATTTAATTTTCATCTTGCTGAATTCTTTTGTAAATAATACAAAGAGTATACCTTTTCTTTAAGATATTATACCACACATTTTTATACTTTGTGTAATGCACTTATAACTGAAATATTAAAAGTGCAATATATAATTGCAGCTAGCCAAAATTTTATAAACTTAAAATTGGCTCCCATTCAGTTAAAGTTGTTAATAACTGCACCAAGGGAAGGAATGCAATTTTATTTCTTTGTCTGTATTTGGTTTCATTTTCATATAGAAAGAGTTAAAAATAGGTTACCTAGGTAACAAAATTTAAACACACATTTTCAGGAAAAATTACAGAATAACAGATTTTGTTTCCCTGAAGACACAACACCTCGCTATTCCAGCTATGATACAGACTGCATACTGTCATAGAGAAATTCCTTTCTTAAACAGGGAATTCATATACTTTAATCTGTTTTTACACAAGTACTGTTTATGACTAATCCATGGTCCAGGAGTAAAATACTTTATAGTACACCCATCTAAATTTTTATTATTTCCGGTCATCTGTATAGACTTTTTACCTATCACGACTAAACTCCCAATCTGCATTCCAAATAACTCATACAATTCTTCAAGTCATATTTCGTAGTCTATCATTTTTAATACGGCAGGTACTTGCTGAGCGCAGACTTGTAAAGCATGATTTCGCGTACAGCAGTACCTTAAAAGATCCCATTTTATTTGTCCACTGCTAGAATTTCATTCATACGTGGTGCAACATTCATCCATCAACACCGGAAAGAATTTTCTGCTACTCTAAACAATTTCCATCGACTGAAAATGAAGTCCGAAAAATCTTACAAATTTCAAAAGCAATCGATGCCGAAGAATTTTCACATATGGAAGACAGAGAAGTCAAACAATGAATCAGAAAATTACAAAAGAAGAATTGGGGTCTTATAAAACCCCTTGATAATAAAAGCGCTCATTATGAAGAAGAGCTTTTAACTGAAGATAAGATGAAGAAATTGTTAAATAACACAAAAAGCAATGTCTGATCTTCTAGCGAAGAATTACCCAATTAAAGAAAAAACATGTGCTCTTTACAGCGGCACGCATACAGTTGCATCAATCATTCTTATAAGCAAAAGACATCAGCTTTCTCAAAAAATATTTCTCTCATGCATTTGCCAAGAGAACGGAAAGAAGTCCAAAAGAAACTTTCAGAGTGCTTTGCAAAACAAAGTGGAAAGTTATTCTGCAGAATTTTACTTCGATAATAATAAAACATCTCTGATTTGATTTCAAAACGAATTTTTATTTGTGAAATCAATTTTAAATAGATCTTCGCAAATAGGTTCATAAAACTTCCCAATATGCCAAAATAATTCAGATTAAGGGAAAAATTTAATAAAGTATGCTTAAAACAACTAATAAAAAGCACATTTTGAGCAGCCTTAACAGAAGACAATTTGGCCCCACTAACTTTCATTACGAGTATTCATTAAATTTTTATTTACATTTCTTTTTTGTTCAACATTTAACTTTCAATGGTTTTAAGAGAAACAGCACTTGATAGACAGACTCTAAATTCGGAAAAAACTGAAACAAAATTGGTTTATACACAGGCAGAGTAATTACACTGACCTGTTGGGAAGAGAAGACCCCGTTAGACAAGGAAAGTATTAGGCCAGACAGAGAGGAAAATGCTTAGCCTCCTACTCGTAATGCGAAAGGAGGCCACTTGGGAAAAAATTACACTACAGCAGTAATTTTGAAACCACTAAGAAGCAACAGAACTCTAACAAATCTCAGACTTCTGATAATTATAGTGTGATTAACAGTTCAACCTCACTTCGAATATTACAATACAATATAAAGAAAGAACCAATTCAGACACTTCAATATGGAATTCAAAACCTAAGAAATTAATGCATAGACGCTACCCTAAACATTAAAACATAATGTGAAGCGTTCACGTAAAATAAACAAGTAGTAAAACTCCAATATAAAGCAACATGTGAAAAGGGACCTACAAATTATAACATTCAAGCATTTCTAGTGAAAATAAAGTTAATATAAAACAAGAATTACCAGCCACAGATGTCTTTTTGCTCTGCACTATTTCTCCATTCTTTTTCTTTCATGATATGTTCTGCAATCCAAGAGTGCACAAAAATGATGACAAATTACACTAGGAGAGGCCAAGGATGGGGGAAGGAATCATTAGATTTTAACTACTTTGAAATTAAAGAATATCTATACACAAAGAGAAATATCTAATATTGTTTCTTAATATATAAAATTTCGAAAGTAGCCTTCTTTGTTTTAAATTCCAGCAATGTGCTACATTGTTACTAAAATCATGATTGCAGTCGATAGAAAAGCAAATGATTTTCCTTATACGACAGAAGTACAGTAAGCGAAAGAGGTTTTTAATGTATGGGTACAACATGAACAATGAAAGAAAAAAAAATTATACAGTTATTACAGATACACAGAATAAAAGGGAAAATGATCTTTGAGAAAAGTAAATAATTTTAGCGCAGGTACAAAAATGGCACCGAAAGTCAATAAGCAGGTAATTTTAAATGACAAATAAACAAAATAAACTTTACTGTTAGCTTTGAAGCAGGTGTTATATATAAAACTATCTTAATTCACACACAGAATTAGTGACATAACAGATCAAAAAAGAGTAAGAATCAAACTCGCAATATATTGACATTAAAAGAGCTATACATATATACTTTTATAGCTTTTTTTTTTTTTTTTTTTTGAAAGGGCTCAAAAACACCATTCTAAAAACATCTTGGAAACAAAAGTCATAAACCATAAAATAAATATTTCATTCAGAATTTTAACCCAAGAACCCTTTCTAATTTTAAGTTCTTTACTTAGGTACACTCATCCATGAGAGAGGACAGCTTAGTCCAATGTACAAGAAATTATCCTGTAATATTACCACGTCACTTTAATGAAATTATAGCAATATTTCACTCAGGGAAAGAACATATTGTCTAGCTGCCTGGGATCGAGCCCCACTTTAATACAGCAAGCCAAAACACATCAAATGCCATTGAATGATATACCATTTTGAAATGTTGCAAAAAATTTAAATAAAATTTCGTGAATGAGCTAATGCAATTACCTATATACTAAAATTTTGACCAAAAATTCAACAAAACTAAGATACTCTTTTTTTCTTCCGAAGGAATCAAAGTCATATACTAATGTAGGGATGCTCAACTTATTGTACTATAAAACCTAAACATAGGAATGAAATTTTGTCAGCTATGTGAGATGTCCAATACCGAGAAATTCCATAAATTGTAGATTATAAGGTACCTCTCAAAACACACGAAAGGTAAAACACAATTCAAATACTTTACTTTTAGTCTTGAAGCAGATGTTCTATATTAAACTGTCTTAGCTCACATACAGAATTAGTAATATAATAGCTCAAAATGTTGTAAGAACCAAACACGCATTATATAAACATTAAAAAAAAAATCTACATACATTTATTAGTGTTACGAGGGTTTATTCTGAAATATTATAATGTCACTTGCAGTGAAATGATAGAAATTTTCACTCAGGGAAGGGACATTCTGTCTGGCTGCCTGGGTTCCATTCCAGCTTGTGTTAAAAAGTTTGATAGAAGAATTTTAATAATCCAGAAACGAAACTCATCAAGAAATTATTGACGATAATTGGTTCTACGATTTAGTCATTCTTACAGACATAATAACTAATATCTTAAACTTGAGCAGGGAAGAGAACTAAAGTGTTTGAATTTAATGTTATTTTAAATTCATTTTAAATCAAAATTAATTTTGTAAAAATATTACACAAATATAAGGAATATACATTTTTACCATAATGCAATGTCATTTTGCCACTTTGAAAATCTGGAGAACTAAAGCGTGAAATAGAAGAAAACTGAAACAAACATTTCGAAAATCTCATCGAGCTTAAATTAGTTTCTAAATTAGATGTTTTGAGTGTATTTAAAATTAGGCCAACTACTACATTCACTTCAAACCCATTACATAAGACTAGTATTTATAAAAAATGGTAAAAGATTGCAAATATGTTAACAATTCTACTGATCTAGAAATAGAAATAACTGGTTTTCATCCTAATTAAGATGAAGAATATCACAAAAAGCCATTTGAATAGTCCTAGATCAGAAAAATCATGAACTGTTAAACTTTTAAAAAGATAAATTCCTGCTTTCGATCTACCTAAAAATGTGAAAGAGGATTTTCAACAACAACCTTGTTAAAATCAATGTTCAGATACAGAATAACACACAAACATCTGGACGACTGCATGGATTTAGCAATAACATCGCATGTACCAGAGGGAGGGGAAAAAAAAAAAAAACTCTCATAAGAAATGCAATGTTAAATTTCACATTAAAATATGATTTCCCTGTATTTAATTTTCATCTTGCTGAATTCGTTTGTAAATAATACAAAGAGTATACCTTTTCTTTAAGATATTATATCACACATTTTTATACTTTGTGTAATGCACTTATAACTGAAATATTAAAAGTGCAATATATAATTGCAGCTAGCCAAAATTTTATAAACTTAAAATTGGCTCCCATTCAGTTAAAGTTGTTAATAACTGCACCAAGGGAAGGAATGCAATTTTATTTCTTTGTCTGTATTTGGTTTCATTTTCATATAGAAAGAGTTAAAAATAGGTTACCTAGGTAACAAAATTTAAACACACATTTTCAGGAAAAATTACAGAATAACAGATTTTGTTTCCCTGAAGACACAACACCTCGCTATTCCAGCTATGATACAGACTGCATACTGTCATAGAGAAATTCCTTTCTTAAACAGGGAATTCATATACTTTAATCTGTTTTTACACAAGTACTGTTTATGACTAATCCATGGTCCAGGAGTAAAATACTTTATAGTACACCCATCTAAATTTTTATTATTTCCGGTCATCTGTATAGACTTTTTACCTATCACGACTAAACTCCCAATCTGCATTCCAAATAACTCATACAATTCTTCAAGTCATATTTCGTAGTCTATCATTTTTAATACGGCAGGTACTTGCTGAGCGCAGACTTGTAAAGCATGATTTCGCGTACAGCAGTACCTTAAAAGATCCCATTTTATTTGTCCACTGCTAGAATTTCATTCATACGTGGTGCAACATTCATCCATCAACACCGGAAAGAATTTTCTGCTACTCTAAACAATTTCCATCGACTGAAAATGAAGTCCGAAAAATCTTACAAATTTCAAAAGCAATCGATGCCGAAGAATTTTCACATATGGAAGACAGAGAAGTCAAACAATGAATCAGAAAATTAAAAAAGAAGAATTGGGGTCTTATAAAACCCCTTGATAAGAAAAGCGCTCATTGTGAAGAAGAGCTTTTAACTGAAGATAAGATGAAGAAATTGTTAAATAACACAAAAAGCAATGTCTGATCTTCTAGCGAAGAATTACCCAATTAAAGAAAAAACATGTGCTCTTTACAGCGGCACGCATACAGTTGCATCAATCATTCTTATAAGCAAAAGACATCAGCTTTCTCAAAAAATATTTCTGTCATGCATTTGCCACAAGAGAACGGAAAGAAGTCCAAAAGAAACTTTCAGAGTGCTTTGCAAAACAAAGTGGAAAGTTATTCTGCAGAATTTTACTTCGATAATAATAAAACATCTCTGATTTGATTTCAAAACGAATTTTTATTTGTGAAATCAATTTTAAATAGATCTTCGCAAATAGGTTCATAAAACTTCCCAATATGCCAAAATAGTTCAGATTAAGGGAAAAATTTAATAAAGTATGCTTAAAACAACTAATAAAAAGCACATTTTGAGCAGCCTGAACAGAAGACAATTTGGCCCCATTAACTTTCTTTACAAGTACTCATTAAATTTTTATTTACATTTCTTTTTTGTTCAACATTTAACTTTCAATGGTTTTAAGAGAAACAGCACTTGATAGACTCTAAATTCGGAAAAAACTGAAACAAAATTGGTTTATACACAGGCAGAGTAATTACACTGACCTGTTGGGAAGAGAAGACCCCGTTAGACAAGGAAAGTATTAGGCCAGACAGAGAGGAAAATGCTTAGCCTCCTACTCGTAATGCGAAAGGAGGCCACTTGGGAAAAAATTACACTACAGCAGTAATTTTGAAACCACTAAGAAGCAACAGAACTCTAACAAATCTCAGACTTCTGATAATTATAGTGTGATTAACAGTTCAACCTCACTTCGAATATTACAATACAATATAAAGAAAGAACCAATTCAGACACTTCAATATGGAATTCAAAACCTAAGAAATTAATGCATAGACGCTACCCTAAACATTAAAACATAATGTGAAGCGTTCACGTAAAATAAACAAGTAGTAAAACTCCAATATAAAGCAACATGTGAAAAGGGACCTACAAATTATAACATTCAAGCATTTCTAGTGAAAATAAAGTTAATATAAAACAAGAATTACCAGCCACAGATGTCTTTTTGCTCTGCACTATTTCTCCATTCTTTTTCTTTCATGATATGTTCTGCAATCCAAGAGTGCACAAAAATGATGACAAATTACACTAGGAGAGGCCAAGGATGGGGGAAGGAATCATTAGATTTTAACTACTTTGAAATTAAAGAATATCTATACACAAAGAGAAATATCTAATATTGTTTCTTAATATATAAAATTTCGAAAGTAGCCTTCTTTGTTTTAAATTCCAGCAATGTGCTACATTGTTACTAAAATCATGATTGCAGTCGATAGAAAAGCAAATGATTTTCCTTATACGACAGAAGTACAGTAAGCGAAAGAGGTTTTTAATGTATGGGTACAACATGAACAATGAAAGAAAAAAAAATTATACAGTTATTACAGATACACAGAATAAAAGGGAAAATGATCTTCGAGAAAAGTAAATAATTTTAGCGCAGGTACAAAAATGGCACCGAAAGTCAATAAGCAGGTAATTTTAAATGACAAATAAACAAAATAAACTTTACTGTTAGCTTTAAAGCAGGTGTTATATATAAAACTATCTTAATTCACACACAGAATTAGTGACATAACAGATCAAAAAAGAGTAAGAATCAAACTCGCAATATATTAACATTAAAAGAGCTATACATATATACTTTTATAGCTTTTTTTTTTTTTTTAGAAAGGGCTCAAAAACACCATTCTAAAAACAGATTTCGAAAAACATCTTGGAAACAAAAGTCATAAACCATAAAATAAATATTTCATTCAGAATTTTAACGCAAGAACCCTTTCTAATTTTAAGTTCTTTACTTAGGTACACTCATCCATGAGAGAGGACAGCTTAGTCCAATGTACAAGAAATTATCCTGTAATATTACCACGTCACTTTAATGAAATTATAGCAATATTTCACTCAGGAAAAAAACATATTGTCTAGCTGCCCGGGTTTGAGCCCAGCTTTAATACAGCAAGCCAAAACACATCAAATGCCATTGAATGATATATCATTTTGAAATGTTGCAAAAAATTTTAATAAAATTTCGTGAATGAGCTTTTGCAATTACCTATATACTAAAATTTTGACCAAAAATTCAACAAAACTAAGATACTCTTTTTTTCTTCTGAAGGAATCAAAGTCATATACTAATGTAGGGATGTTCAACTTATTGTACTATAAAACCTAAACATAGGAATGAAATTTTGTCAGCTATGTGAGATGTCCAATACTGAGAAATTCCATAAATTGTAGATTAGAATGTACCTCTCAAAACACACGAAAGGTAAAACACAATTCAAATACTTTACTTTTAGTCTTGAAGCAGATGTTCTATATTAAATTGTCTTAGCTCACATACAGAATTAGTAATATAATAGCTCAAAATGTTGTAAGAACCAAACACGCATTATATAAACATTAAAAAAAAAAAAAAAATCTACATACATTTATTAGTGTTACGAGGGTTTATTCTGAAATATTATAATGTCACTTGCAGTGAAATGATAGAAATTTTCACTCAGGGAAGGGACATTCTGTCTGGCTGCCTGGGTTCCATTCCAGCTTCTGTTAAAAAGTTTGATAGAAGAATTTTAAGAATCCAGAAACGAAACTCATCAAGAAATTATTGACCATAATTGGTTCTACGATTTAGTCATTCTTACAGACATAATAACTAATATCTTAAACTTGAGCAGGGAAGAGAACTAAAGTGTTTGAATTTAATGTTATTTTAAATTCATTTTAAATCAAAATTAATTTTGTAAAAATATTACACAAATATAAGGAATATACATTTTTACCATAATGCAATGTCATTTTGCCACTTTGAAAATCTGGAGAACTAAAGCGTGAAATAGAAGAAAACTGAAACAAACATTTCGAAAATCTCATCGAGCTTAAATTAGTTTCTAAATTAGATGTTTTGAGTGTATTTAAAATTAGGCCAACTACTACATTCACTTCAAACCCATTACATAAGACTAGTATTTATAAAAAATGGTAAAAGATTGCAAATATGTTAACAATTCTACTGATCTAGAAATAGAAATAACTGGTTTTCATCCTAATTAAGATGAAGAATATCACAAAAAGCCATTTGAATAGTCCTAGATCAGAAAAATCATGAACTGTTAAACTTTTAAAAAGATAAATTCCTGCTTTCGATCTACCTAAAAATGTGAAAGAGGATTTTCAACAACAATCTTGTTAAAATCAATGTTCAGATACAGAATAACACACAAACATCTGGATGACTGCATGGATTTAGCAATAACATCGCATGTACCAGAGGGAGGAAAAAAAAAAAAAACTCTCATAAGAAATGCAATGTTAAATTTCACATTAAAATATGATTTCCCTGTATTTAATTTTCATCTTGCTGAATTCGTTTGTAAATAATACAAAGAGTATACCTTTTCTTTAAGATATTATACCACACATTTTTATACTTTGTGTAATGCACTTATAACTGAAATATTAAAAGTGCAATATATAATTGCAGCTAGCCAAAATTTTATAAACTTAAAATTGGCTCCCATTCAGTTAAAGTTGTTAATAACTGCACCAAGGGAAGGAATGCAATTTTATTTCTTTGTCTGTATTTGGTTTCATTTTCATATAGAAAGAGTTAAAAATAGGTTACCTAGGTAACAAAATTTAAACGCACATTTTCAGGAAAAATTACAGAATAACAGATTTTGTTTCCCTGAAGACACAACACCTCGCTATTCCAGCTATGATACAGACTGCATACTGTCATAGAGAAATTCCTTTCTTAAACAGGGAATTCATATACTTTAATCTGTTTTTACACAAGTACTGTTTATGACTAATCCATGGTCCAGGAGTAAAATACTTTATAGTACACCCATCTAAATTTTTATTATTTCCGGTCATCTGTATAGACCTTTTACCTATCACGACTAAACTCCCAATCTGCATTCCAAATAACTCATACAATTCTTCAAGTCATATTTCGTAGTCTATCATTTTTAATACGGCAGGTACTTGCTGAGCGCAGACTTGTAAAGCATGATTTCGCGTACAGCAGTACCTTAAAAGATCCCATTTTATTTGTCCACTGCTAGAATTTCATTCATACGTGGTGCAACATTCATCCATCAACACCGGAAAGAATTTTCTGCTACTTTAAACAATTTCCATCGATTGAAAATGAAGTCCGAAAAATCTTAATAATTTCAAAAGCAATCGATGCCGAAGAATTTTCACATATGGAAGACAGAGAAGTCAAACAATGAATCAGAAAATTACAAAAGAAGAATTGGGGTCTTATAAAACCCCTTGATAATAAAAGCGCTCATTATGAAGAAGAGCTTTTAACTGAAGATAAGATGAAGAAATTGTTAAATAACACAAAAAGCAATGTCTGATCTAGCGAAGAATTACCCAATTAAAGAAAAAACATGTGCTCTTTACAGCGGCACGCATACAATTGCATCAATCATTCTTATAAGCAAAAGACATCAGCTTTCTCAAAAAATATTTCTCTCATGCATTTGCCAAGAGAACGGAAAGAAGTCCAAAAGAAACTTTCAGAGTGCTTTGCAAAACAAAGTGGAAAGTTATTCTGCAGAATTTTACTTCGATAATAATAAAACATCTCTGATTTGATTTCAAAACGAATTTTTATTTGTGAAATCAATTTTAAATAGATCTTCGCAAATAGGTTCATAAAACTTCCCAATATGCCAAAATAGTTCAGATTAAGGGAAAAATTTAATAAAGTATGCTTAAAACAACTAATAAAAAGCACATTTTGAGCAGCCTGAACAGAAGACAATTTGGCCCCATTAACTTTCTTTACGAGTACTCATTAAATTTTTATTTACATTTCTTTTTTGTTCAACATTTAACTTTCAATGGTTTTAAGAGAAACAGCACTTGATAGACAGACTCTAAATTCGGAAAAAACTGAAACAAAATTGGTTTATACACAGGCAGAGTAATTACACTGACCTGTTGGGAAGAGAAGACCCCGTTAGACAAGGAAAGTATTAGGCCAGACAGAGAGGAAAATGCTTAGCCTCCTACTCGTAATGCGAAAGGAGGCCACTTGGGAAAAAATTACACTACAGCAGTAATTTTGAAACCACTAAGAAGCAACAGAACTCTAACAAATCTCAGACTTCTGATAATTATAGTGTGATTAACAGTTCAACCTCACTTCGAATATTACAATACAATATAAAGAAAGAACCAATTCAGACACTTCAATATGGAATTCAAAACCTAAGAAATTAATGCATAGACGCTACCCTAAACATTAAAACATAATGTGAAGCGTTCACGTAAAATAAATAAGTAGTAAAACTCCAATATAAAGCAACATGTGAAAAGGGACCTACAAATTATAACATTCAAGCATTTCTAGTGAAAATAAAGTTAATATAAAACAAGAATTACCAGCCACAGATGTCTTTTTGCTCTGCACTATTTCTCCATTCTTTTTCTTTCATGATATGTTCTGCAATCCAAGAGTGCACAAAAATGATGACAAATTACACTAGGAGAGGCCAAGGATGGGGGAAGGAATCATTAGATTTTAACTACTTTGAAATTAAAGAATATCTATACACAAAGAGAAATATCTAATATTGTTTCTTAATATATAAAATTTCGAAAGTAGCCTTCTTTGTTTTAAATTCCAGCAATGTGCTACATTGTTACTAAAATCATGATTGCAGTCGATAGAAAAGCAAATGATTTTCCTTATACGACAGAAGTACAGTAAGCGAAAGAGGTTTTTAATGTATGGGTACAACATGAACAATGAAAGAAAAAAAAATTATACAGTTATTACAGATACACAGAATAAAAGGGAAAATGATCTTCGAGAAAAGTAAATAATTTTAGCGCAGGTACAAAAATGGCACCGAAAGTCAATAAGCAGGTAATTTTAAATGACAAATAAACAAAATAAACTTTACTGTTAGCTTTAAAGCAGGTGTTATATATAAAACTATCTTAATTCACACACAGAATTAGTGACATAACAGATCAAAAAAGAGTAAGAATCAAACTCGCAATATATTAACATTAAAAGAGCTATACATATATACTTTTATAGCTTTTTTTTTTTTTTTAGAAAGGGCTCAAAAACACCATTCTAAAAACAGATTTCGAAAAACATCTTGGAAACAAAAGTCATAAACCATAAAATAAATATTTCATTCAGAATTTTAACGCAAGAACCCTTTCTAATTTTAAGTTCTTTACTTAGGTACACTCATCCATGAGAGAGGACAGCTTAGTCCAATGTACAAGAAATTATCCTGTAATATTACCACGTCACTTTAATGAAATTATAGCAATATTTCACTCAGGAAAAAAACATATTGTCTAGCTGCCCGGGTTTGAGCCCAGCTTTAATACAGCAAGCCAAAACACATCAAATGCCATTGAATGATATACCATTTTGAAATGTTGCAAAAAATTTTAATAAAATTTCGTGAATGAGCTTTTGCAATTACCTATATACTAAAATTTTGACCAAAAATTCAACAAAACTAAGATACTCTTTTTTTCTTCTGAAGGAATCAAAGTCATATACTAATGTAGGGATGTTCAACTTATTGTACTATCAAACCTAAACATAGGAATGAAATTTTGTCAGCTATGTGAGATGTCCAATACCGAGAAATTCCATAAATTGTAGATTATAAGGTACCTCTGAAAACACACGAAAGGTAAAACACAATTCAAATACTTTACTTTTAGTCTTGAAGCAGATGTTCTATATTAAACTGTCTTAGCTCACATACAGAATTAGTAATATAATAGCTCAAAATGTTGTAAGAACCAAACACGCATTATATAAACATTAAAAAAAAAAAAAAAAAATCTACATACATTTATTAGTGTTACGAGGGTTTATTCTGAAATATTATAATGTCACTTGCAGTGAAATGATAGAAATTTTCACTCAGGGAAGGGACATTCTGTCTGGCTGCCTGGGTTCCATTCCAGCTTCTGTTAAAAAGTTTGATAGAAGAATTTTAAGAATCCAGAAACGAAACTCATCAAGAAATTATTGACCATAATTGGTTCTACGATTTAGTCATTCTTACAGACATAATAACTAATATCTTAAACTTGAGCAGGGAAGAGAACTAAAGTGTTTGAATTTAATGTTATTTTAAATTCATTTTAAATCAAAATTAATTTTGTAAAAATATTACACAAATATAAGGAATATACATTTTTACCATAATGCAATGTCATTTTGCCACTTTGAAAATCTGGAGAACTAAAGCGTGAAATAGAAGAAAACTGAAACAAACATTTCGAAAATCTCATCGAGCTTAAATTAGTTTCTAAATTAGATGTTTTGAGTGTATTTAAAATTAGGCCAACTACTACATTCACTTCAAACCCATTACATAAGACTAGTATTTATAAAAAATGGTAAAAGATTGCAAATATGTTAACAATTCTACTGATCTAGAAATAGAAATAACTGGTTTTCATCCTAATTAAGATGAAGAATATCACAAAAAGCCATTTGAATAGTCCTAGATCAGAAAAATCATGAACTGTTAAACTTTTAAAAAGATAAATTCCTGCTTTCGATCTACCTAAAAATGTGAAAGAGGATTTTCAACAACAATCTTGTTAAAATCAATGTTCAGATACAGAATAACACACAAACATCTGGACGACTGCATGGATTTAGCAATAACATCGCATGTACCAGAGGGAGGAAAAAAAAAAAAAAAAACTCTCATAAGAAATGCAATGTTAAATTTCACATTAAAATATGATTTCCCTGTATTTAATTTTCATCTTGCTGAATTCGTTTGTAAATAATACAAAGAGTATACCTTTTCTTTAAGATATTATACCACACATTTTTATACTTTGTGTAATGCACTTATAACTGAAATATTAAAAGTGCAATATATAATTGCAGCTAGCCAAAATTTTATAAACTTAAAATTGGCTCCCATTCAGTTAAAGTTGTTAATAACTGCACCAAGGGAAGGAATGCAATTTTATTTCTTTGTCTGTATTTGGTTTCATTTTCATATAGAAAGAGTTAAAAATAGGTTACCTAGGTAACAAAATTTAAACACACATTTTCAGGAAAAATTACAGAATAACAGATTTTGTTTCCCTGAAGACACAACACCTCGCTATTCCAGCTATGATACAGACTGCATACTGTCATAGAGAAATTCCTTTCTTAAACAGGGAATTCATATACTTTAATCTGTTTTTACACAAGTACTGTTTATGACTAATCCATGGTCCAGGAGTAAAATACTTTATAGTACACCCATCTAAATTTTTATTATTTCCGGTCATCTGTATAGACTTTTTACCTATCACGACTAAACTCCCAATCTGCATTCCAAATAACTCATACAATTCTTCAAGTCATATTTCGTAGTCTATCATTTTTAATACGGCAGGTACTTGCTGAGCGCAGACTTGTAAAGCATGATTTCGCGTACAGCAGTACCTTAAAAGATCCCATTTTATTTGTCCACTGCTAGAATTTCATTCATACGTGGTGCAACATTCATCCATCAACACCGGAAAGAATTTTCTGCTACTCTAAACAATTTCCATCGACTGAAAATGAAGTCCGAAAAATCTTACAAATTTCAAAAGCAATCGATGCCGAAGAATTTTCACATATGGAAGACAGAGAAGTCAAACAATGAATCAGAAAATTACAAAAGAAGAATTGGGGTCTTATAAAACCCCTTGATAATAAAAGCGCTCATTATGAAGAAGAGCTTTTAACTGAAGATAAGATGAAGAAATTGTTAAATAACACAAAAAGCAATGTCTGATCTTCTAGCGAAGAATTACCCAATTAAAGAAAAAACATGTGCTCTTTACAGCGGCACGCATACAGTTGCATCAATCATTCTTATAAGCAAAAGACATCAGCTTTCTCAAAAAATATTTCTCTCATGCATTTGCCAAGAGAACGGAAAGAAGTCCAAAAGAAACTTTCAGAGTGCTTTGCAAAACAAAGTGGAAAGTTATTCTGCAGAATTTTACTTCGATAATAATAAAACATCTCTGATTTGATTTCAAAACGAATTTTTATTTGTGAAATCAATTTTAAATAGATCTTCGCAAATAGGTTCATAAAACTTCCCAATATGCCAAAATAGTTCAGATTAAGGGAAAAATTTAATAAAGTATGCTTAAAACAACTAATAAAAAGCACATTTTGAGCAGCCTTAACAGAAGACAATTTGGCCCCACTAACTTTCATTACGAGTATTCATTAAATTTTTATTTACATTTCTTTTTTGTTCAACATTTAACTTTCAATGGTTTTAAGAGAAACAGCACTTGATAGACAGACTCTAAATTCGGAAAAAACTGAAACAAAATTGGTTTATACACAGGCAGAGTAATTACACTGACCTGTTGGGAAGAGAAGACCCCGTTAGACAAGGAAAGTATTAGGCCAGACAGAGAGGAAAATGCTTAGCCTCCTACTCGTAATGCGAAAGGAGGCCACTTGGGAAAAAATTACACTACAGCAGTAATTTTGAAACCACTAAGAAGCAACAGAACTCTAACAAATCTCAGACTTCTGATAATTATAGTGTGATTAACAGTTCAACCTCACTTCGAATATTACAATACAATATAAAGAAAGAACCAATTCAGACACTTCAATATGGAATTCAAAACCTAAGAAATTAATGCATAGACGCTACCCTAAACATTAAAACATAATGTGAAGCGTTCACGTAAAATAAATAAGTAGTAAAACTCCAATATAAAGCAACATGTGAAAAGGGATCTACAAATTATAACATTCAAGCATTTCTAGTGAAAATAAAGTTAATATAAAACAAGAATTACCAGCCACAGATGTCTTTTTGCTCTGCACTATTTCTCCATTCTTTTTCTTTCATGATATGTTCTGCAATCCAAGAGTGCACAAAAATGATGACAAATTACACTAGGAGAGGCCAAGGATGGGGGAAGGAATCATTAGATTTTAACTACTTTGAAATTAAAGAATATCTATACACAAAGAGAAATATCTAATATTGTTTCTTAATATATAAAATTTCAAAAGTAGCCTTCTTTGTTTTAATTTCCAGCAATGTGCTACATTGTTACTAAAATCATGATTGCAGTCGATAGAAAAGCAAATGATTTTCCTTATACGACAGAAGTACAGTAAGCGAAAGAGGTTTTTAATGTATGGGTACAACATGAACAATGAAAGAAAAAAAAATTATACAGTTATTACAGATACACAGAATAAAAGGGAAAATGATCTTCGAGAAAAGTAAATAATTTTAGCGCAGGTACAAAAATGGCACCGAAAGTCAATAAGCAGGTAATTTTAAATGACAAATAAACAAAATAAACTTTACTGTTAGCTTTAAAGCAGGTGTTATATATAAAACTATCTTAATTCACACACAGAATTAGTGACATAACAGATCAAAAAAGAGTAAGAATCAAACTCGCAATATATTAACATTAAAAGAGCTATACATATATACTTTTATAGCTTTTTTTTTTTTTTTAGAAAGGGCTCAAAAACACCATTCTAAAAACAGATTTCGAAAAACATCTTGGAAACAAAAGTCATAAACCATAAAATAAATATTTCATTCAGAATTTTAACGCAAGAACCCTTTCTAATTTTAAGTTCTTTACTTAGGTACACTCATCCATGAGAGAGGACAGCTTAGTCCAATGTACAAGAAATTATCCTGTAATATTACCACGTCACTTTAATGAAATTATAGCAATATTTCACTCAGGAAAAAAACATATTGTCTAGCTGCCCGGGTTTGAGCCCAGCTTTAATACAGCAAGCCAAAACACATCAAATGCCATTGAATGATATACCATTTTGAAATGTTGCAAAAAATTTTAATAAAATTTCGTGAATGAGCTTTTGCAATTACCTATATACTAAAATTTTGACCAAAAATTCAACAAAACTAAGATACTCTTTTTTTCTTCTGAAGGAATCAAAGTCATATACTAATGTAGGGATGTTCAACTTATTGTACTATCAAACCTAAACATAGGAATGAAATTTTGTCAGCTATGTGAGATGTCCAATACCGAGAAATTCCATAAATTGTAGAATATAAGGTACCTCTCAAAACACACGAAAGGTAAAACACAATTCAAATACTTTACTTTTAGTCTTGAAGCAGATGTTCTATATTAAACTGTCTTAGCTCACATACAGAATTAGTAATATAATAGCTCAAAATGTTGTAAGAACCAAACACGCATTATATAAACATTAAAAAAAAAAAAAAAATCTACATACATTTATTAGTGTTACGAGGGTTTATTCTGAAATATTATAATGTCACTTGCAGTGAAATGATAGAAATTTTCACTCAGGGAAGGGACATTCTGTCTGGCTGCCTGGGTTCCATTCCAGCTTCTGTTAAAAAGTTTGATAGAAGAATTTTAAGAATCCAGAAACGAAACTCATCAAGAAATTATTGACCATAATTGGTTCTACGATTTAGTCATTCTTACAGACATAATAACTAATATCTTAAACTTGAGCAGGGAAGAGAACTAAAGTGTTTGAATTTAATGTTATTTTAAATTCATTTTAAATCAAAATTAATTTTGTAAAAATATTACACAAATATAAGGAATATACATTTTTACCATAATGCAATGTCATTTTGCCACTTTGAAAATCTGGAGAACTAAAGCGTGAAATAGAAAAAAACTGAAACAAACATTTCGAAAATCTCATCGAGCTTAAATTAGTTTCTAAATTAGATGTTTTGAGTGTATTTAAAATTAGGCCAACTACTACATTCACTTCAAACCCATTACATAAGACTAGTATTTATAAAAAATGGTAAAAGATTGCAAATATGTTAACAATTCTACTGATCTAGAAATAGAAATAACTGGTTTTCATCCTAATTAAGATGAAGAATATCACAAAAAGCCATTTGAATAGTCCTAGATCAGAAAAATCATGAACTGTTAAACTTTTAAAAAGATAAATTCCTGCTTTCGATCTACCTAAAAATGTGAAAGAGGATTTTCAACAACAATCTTGTTAAAATCAATGTTCAGATACAGAATAACACACAAACATCTGGACGACTGCATGGATTTAGCAATAACATCGCATGTACCAGAGGGAGGAAAAAAAAAAAACTCTCAGAAGAAATGCAATGTTAAATTTCACATTAAAATATGATTTCCCTGTATTTAATTTTCATCTTGCTGAATTCTTTTGTAAATAATACAAAGAGTATACCTTTTCTTTAAGATATTATACCACACATTTTTATACTTTGTGTAATGCACTTATAACTGAAATATTAAAAGTGCAATATATAATTGCAGCTAGCCAAAATTTTATAAACTTAAAATTGGCTCCCATTCAGTTAAAGTTGTTAATAACTGCACCAAGGGAAGGAATGCAATTTTATTTCTTTGTCTGTATTTGGTTTCATTTTCATATAGAAAGAGTTAAAAATAGGTTACCTAGGTAACAAAATTTAAACACACATTTTCAGGAAAAATTACAGAATAACAGATTTTGTTTCCCTGAAGACACAACACCTCGCTATTCCAGCTATGATACAGACTGCATACTGTCATAGAGAAATTCCTTTCTTAAACAGGGAATTCATATACTTTAATCTGTTTTTACACAAGTACTGTTTATGACTAATCCATGGTCCAGGAGTAAAATACTTTATAGTACACCCATCGAAATTTTTATTATTTCCGGTCATCTGTATAGACTTTTTACCTATCACGACTAAACTCCCAATCTGCATTCCAAATAACTCATACAATTCTTCAAGTCATATTTCGTAGTCTATCATTTTTAATACGGCAGGTACTTGCTGAGCGCAGACTTGTAAAGCATGATTTCGCGTACAGCAGTACCTTAAAAGATCCCATTTTATTTGTCCACTGCTAGAATTTCATTCATACGTGGTGCAACATTCATCCATCAACACCGGAAAGAATTTTCTGCTACTCTAAACAATTTCCATCGACTGAAAATGAAGTCCGAAAAATCTTACAAATTTCAAAAGCAATCGATGCCGAAGAATTTTCACATATGGAAGACAGAGAAGTCAAACAATGAATCAGAAAATTACAAAAGAAGAATTGGGGTCTTATAAAACCCCTTGATAATAAAAGCGCTCATTATGAAGAAGAGCTTTTAACTGAAGATAAGATGAAGAAATTGTTAAATAACACAAAAAGCAATGTCTGATCTAGCGAAGAATTACCCAATTAAAGAAAAAACATGTGCTCTTTACAGCGGCACGCATACAATTGCATCAATCATTCTTATAAGCAAAAGACATCAGCTTTCTCAAAAAATATTTCTCTCATGCATTTGCCAAGAGAACGGAAAGAAGTCCAAAAGAAACTTTCAGAGTGCTTTGCAAAACAAAGTGGAAAGTTATTCTGCAGAATTTTACTTCGATAATAATAAAACATCTCTGATTTGATTTCAAAACGAATTTTTATTTGTGAAATCAATTTTAAATAGATCTTCGCAAATAGGTTCATAAAACTTCCCAATATGCCAAAATAGTTCAGATTAAGGGAAAAATTTAATAAAGTATGCTTAAAACAACTAATAAAAAGCACATTTTGAGCAGCCTTAACAGAAGACAATTTGGCCCCACTAACTTTCATTACGAGTATTCATTAAATTTTTATTTACATTTCTTTTTTGTTCAACATTTAACTTTCAATGGTTTTAAGAGAAACAGCACTTGATAGACAGACTCTAAATTCGGAAAAAACTGAAACAAAATTGGTTTATACACAGGCAGAGTAATTACACTGACCTGTTGGGAAGAGAAGACCCCGTTAGACAAGGAAAGTATTAGGCCAGACAGAGAGGAAAATGCTTAGCCTCCTACTCGTAATGCGAAAGGAGGCCACTTGGGAAAAAATTACACTACAGCAGTAATTTTGAAACCACTAAGAAGCAACAGAACTCTAACAAATCACAGACTTCTGATAATTATAGTGTGATTAACAGTTCAACCTCACTTCGAATATTACAATACAATATAAAGAAAGAACCAATTCAGACACTTCAATATGGAATTCAAAACCTAAGAAATTAATGCATAGACGCTACCCTAAACATTAAAACATAATGTGAAGCGTTCACGTAAAATAAACAAGTAGTAAAACTCCAATATAAAGCAACATGTGAAAAGGGACCTACAAATTATAACATTCAAGCATTTCTAGTGAAAATAAAGTTAATATAAAACAAGAATTACCAGCCACAGATGTCTTTTTGCTCTGCACTATTTCTCCATTCTTTTTCTTTCATGATATGTTCTGCAATCCAAGAGTGCACAAAAATGATGACAAATTACACTAGGAGAGGCCAAGGATGGGGGAAGGAATCATTAGATTTTAACTACTTTGAAATTAAAGAATATCTATACACAAAGAGAAATATCTAATATTGTTTCTTAATATATAAAATTTCGAAAGTAGCCTTCTTTGTTTTAAATTCCAGCAATGTGCTACATTGTTACTAAAATCATGATTGCAGTCGATAGAAAAGCAAATGATTTTCCTTATACGACAGAAGTACAGTAAGCGAAAGAGGTTTTTAATGTATGGGTACAACATGAACAATGAAAGAAAAAAAAATTATACAGTTATTACAGATACACAGAATAAAAGGGAAAATGATCTTCGAGAAAAGTAAATAATTTTAGCGCAGGTACAAAAATGGCACCGAAAGTCAATAAGCAGGTAATTTTAAATGACAAATAAACAAAATAAACTTTACTGTTAGCTTTGAAGCAGGTGTTATATATAAAACTATCTTAATTCACACACAGAATTAGTGACATAACAGATCAAAAAAGAGTAAGAATCAAACTCGCAATATATTGACATTAAAAGAGCTATACATATATACTTTTATAGCTTTTTTTTTTTTTTTTTTTTTTTTTAGAAAGGGCTCAAAAACACCATTCTAAAAACATCTTGGAAACAAAAGTCATAAACCATAAAATAAATATTTCATTCAGAATTTTAACCCAAGAACCCTTTCTAATTTTAAGTTCTTTACTTAGGTACACTCATCCATGAGAGAGGACAGCTTAGTCCAATGTACAAGAAATTATCCTGTAATATTACCACGTCGCTTTAATGAAATTATAGCAATATTTCACTCAGGGAAAGAACATATTGTCTAGCTGCCTGGGATCGAGACCCACTTTAATACAGCAAGCCAAAACACATCAAATGCCATTGAATGATATACCATTTTGAAATGTTGCAAAAAATTTAAATAAAATTTCGTGAATGAGCTAATGCAATTACCTATATACTAAAATTTTGACCAAAAATTCAACAAAACTAAGATACTCTTTTTTTCTTCCGAAGTAATCAAAGTCATATACTAATGTAGGGATGCTCAACTTATTGTACTATAAAACCTAAACATAGGAATGAAATTTTGTCAGCTATGTGAGATGTCCAATACCGAGAAATTCCATAAATTGTAGATTATAAGGTACCTCTCAAAACACACGAAAGGTAAAACACAATTCAAATACTTTACTTTTAGTCTTGAAGCAGATGTTCTATATTAAACTGTCTTAGCTCACATACAGAATTAGTAATATAATAGCTCAAAATGTTGTAAGAACCAAACACGCATTATATAAACATTAAAAAAAAAATCTACATACATTTATTAGTGTTACGAGGGTTTATTCTGAAATATTATAATGTCACTTTCAGTGAAATGATAGAAATTTTCACTCAGGGAAGGGACATTCTGTCTGGCTGCCTGGGTTCCATTCCAGCTTGTGTTAAAAAGTTTGATAGAAGAATTTTAAGAATCCAGAAACGAAACTCATCAAGAAATTATTGACCATAATTGGTTCTACGATTTAGTCATTCTTACAGACATAATAACTAATATCTTAAACTTGAGCAGGGAAGAGAACTAAAGTGTTTGAATTTAATGTTATTTTAAATTCATTTTAAATCAAAATTAATTTTGTAAAAATATTACACAAATATAAGGAATATACATTTTTACCATAATGCAATGTCGTTTTGCCACTTTGAAAATCTGGAGAACAAAAGCGTGAAATACAAGAAAACTGAAACAAACATTTGGAAAATCTCATCGAGCTTAAATTAGTTTTTAAATTAGATGTTTTGAGTCTATTTAAAATTAGGCCAACTACTACATTCACTTCAAACCCATTACATAAGACTAGTATTTATAAAAAATGGTAAAAGATTGCAAATATGTTAACAATTCTACTGATCTAGAAATAGAAATAACTGCTTTTCATCCTAATTAAGATGAAGAATATCACAAAAAGCCATTTGAATAGTCCTAGATCAGAAAAATCATGAACTGTTAAACTTTTAAAAAGATAAATTCCTGCTTTCGATCTACCTAAAAATGTGAAAGAGGATTTTCAACAACAATCTTGTTAAAATCAATGTTCAGATACAGAATAACACACAAACATCTGGACGACTGCATGGATTTAGCAATAACATCGCATGTACCAGAGGGAGGAAAAAAAAAAAACTCTCAGAAGAAATGCAATGTTAAATTTCACATTAAAATATGATTTCCCTGTATTTAATTTTCATCTTGCTGAATTCTTTTGTAAATAATACAAAGAGTATACCTTTTCTTTAAGATATTATACCACACATTTTTATACTTTGTGTAATGCACTTATAACTGAAATATTAAAAGTGCAATATATAATTGCAGCTAGCCAAAATTTTATAAACTTAAAATTGGCTCCCATTCAGTTAAAGTTGTTAATAACTGCACCAAGGGAAGGAATGCAATTTTATTTCTTTGTCTGTATTTGGTTTCATTTTCATATAGAAAGAGTTAAAAATAGGTTACCTAGGTAACAAAATTTAAACACACATTTTCAGGAAAAATTACAGAATAACAGATTTTGTTTCCCTGAAGACACAACACCTCGCTATTCCAGCTATGATACAGACTGCATACTGTCATAGAGAAATTCCTTTCTTAAACAGGGAATTCATATACTTTAATCTGTTTTTACACAAGTACTGTTTATGACTAATCCATGGTCCAGGAGTAAAATACTTTATAGTACACCCATCTAAATTTTTATTATTTCCGGTCATCTGTATAGACTTTTTACCTATCACGACTAAACTCCCAATCTGCATTCCAAATAACTCATACAATTCTTCAAGTCATATTTCGTAGGCTATCATTTTTAATACGGCAGGTACTTGCTGAGCGCAGACTTGTAAAGCATGATTTCGCGTACAGCAGTACCTTAAAAGATCCCATTTTATTTGTCCACTGCTAGAATTTCATTCATACGTGGTGCTACATTCATCCATCAACACCGGAAAGAATTTTCTGCTACTTTAAACAATTTCCATCGACTGAAAATGAAGTCCGAAAAATCTTACAAATTTCAAAAGCAATCGATGCCGAAGAATTTTCACATATGGAAGACAGAGAAGTCAAACAATGAATCAGAAAATTACAAAAGAAGAATTGGGGTCTTATAAAACCCCTTGATAATAAAAGCGCTCATTATGAAGAAGAGCTTTTAACTGAAGATAAGATGAAGAAATTGTTAAATAACACAAAAAGCAATGTCTGATCTTCTAGCGAAGAATTACCCAATTAAAGAAAAAACATGTGCTCTTTACAGCGGCACGCATACAGTTGCATCAATCATTCTTATAAGCAAAAGACATCAGCTTTCTCAAAAAATATTTCTCTCATGCATTTGCCAAGAGAACGGAAAGAAGTCCAAAAGAAACTTTCAGAGTGCTTTGCAAAACAAAGTGGAAAGTTATTCTGCAGAATTTTACTTCGATAATAATAAAACATCTCTGATTTGATTTCAAAACGAATTTTTATTTGTGAAATCAATTTTAAATAGATCTTCGCAAATAGGTTCATAAAACTTCCCAATATGCCAAAATAGTTCAGATTAAGGGAAAAATTTAATAAAGTATGCTTAAAACAACTAATAAAAAGCACATTTTGAGCAGCCTTAACAGAAGACAATTTGGCCCCACTAACTTTCATTACGAGTATTCATTAAATTTTTATTTACATTTCTCTTTTGTTCAACATTTAACTTTCAATGGTTTTAAGAGAAACAGCACTTGATAGACAGACTCTAAATTCGGAAAAAACTGAAACAAAATTGGTTTATACACAGGCAGAGTAATTACACTGACCTGTTGGGAAGAGAAGACCCCGTTAGACAAGGAAAGTATTAGGCCAGACAGAGAGGAAAATGCTTAGCCTCCTACTCGTAATGCGAAAGGAGGCCACTTGGGAAAAAATTACACTACAGCAGTAATTTTGAAACCACTAAGAAGCAACAGAACTCTAACAAATCTCAGACTTCTGATAATTATAGTGTGATTAACAGTTCAACCTCACTTCGAATATTACAATACAATATAAAGAAAGAACCAATTCAGACACTTCAATATGGAATTCAAAACCTAAGAAATTAATGCATAGACGCTACCCTAAACATTAAAACATAATGTGAAGCGTTCACGTAAAATAAACAAGTAGTAAAACTCCAATATAAAGCAACATGTGAAAAGGGACCTACAAATTATAACATTCAAGCATTTCTAGTGAAAATAAAGTTAATATAAAACAAGAATTACCAGCCACAGATGTCTTTTTGCTCTGCACTATTTCTCCATTCTTTTTCTTTCATGATATGTTCTGCAATCCAAGAGTGCAAAAAAATGATGACAAATTACACTAGGAGAGGCCAAGGATGGGGGAAGGAATCATTAGATTTTAACTACTTTGAAATTAAAGAATATCTATACACAAAGAGAAATATCTAATATTGTTTCTTAATATATAAAATTTCGAAAGTAGCCTTCTTTGTTTTAAATTCCAGCAATGTGCTACATTGTTACTAAAATCATGATTGCAGTCGATAGAAAAGCAAATGATTTTCCTTATACAACAGAAGTACAGTAAGCGAAAGAGGTTTTTAATGTATGGGTACAACATGAACAATGAAAGAAAAAAAAAATTATACAGTTATTACAGATACACAGAATAAAAGGGAAAATGATCTTCGAGAAAAGTAAATAATTTTAGCGCAGGTACAAAAATGGCACCGAAAGTCAATAAGCAGGTAATTTTAAATGACAAATAAACAAAATAAACTTTACTGTTAGCTTTGAAGCAGGTGTTATACATAAAACTATCTTAATTCACACACAGAATTAGTGACATAACAGATCAAAAAAGAGTAAGAATCAAACTCGCAATATATTGACATTAAAAGAGCTATACATATATACTTTTATAGCTTTTTTTTTTTTTTTTTTAGAAAGGGCTCAAAAACACCATTCTAAAAACATCTTGGAAACAAAAGTCATAAACCATAAAATAAATATTTCATTCAGAATTTTAACCCAAGAACCCTTTCTAATTTTAAGTTCTTTACTTAGGTACACTCATCCATGAGAGAGGACAGCTTAGTCCAATGTACAAGAAATTATCCTGTAATATTACCACGTCATTTTAATGAAATTATAGCAATATTTCACTCAGGGAAAGAACATATTGTCTAGCTGCCTGGGATCGAGCCCCACTTTAATACAGCAAGCCAAAACACATCAAATGCCATTGAATGATATACCATTTTGAAATGTTGCAAAAAATTTAAATAAAATTTCGTGAATGAGCTAATGCAATTACCTATATACTAAAATTTTGACCAAAAATTCAACAAAACTAAGATACTCTTTTTTTCTTCCGAAGGAATCAAAGTCATATACTAATGTAGGGATGCTCAACTTATTGTACTATAAAACCTAAACATAGGAATGAAATTTTGTCAGCTATGTGAGATGTCCAATACCGAGAAATTGCATAAATTGTAGATTATAAGGTACCTCTCAAAACACAAGAAAGGTAAAACACAATTCAAATACTTTACTTTTAGTCTTGAAGCAGATGTTCTATATTAAACTGTCTTAGCTCACATACAGAATTAGTAATATAATAGCTCAAAATGTTGTAAGAACCAAACACGCATTATATAAACATTAAAAAAAAAATCTACATACATTTATTAGTGTTACGAGGGTTTATTCTGAAATATTATAATGTCACTTTCAGTGAAATGATAGAAATTTTCACTCAGGGAAGGGACATTCTGTCTGGCTGCCTGGGTTCCATTCCAGCTTGTGTTAAAAAGTTTGATAGAAGAATTTTAAGAATCCAGAAACGAAACTCATCAAGAAATTATTGACCATAATTGGTTCTATGATTTAGTCATTCTTACAGACATAATAACTAATATCTTAAACTTGAGCAGGGAGAGAACTAAAGTGTTTGAATTTAATGTTATTTTAAATTCATTTTAAATCAAAATTAATTTTGTAAAAATATTACACAAATATAAGGAATATACATTTTTACCATAATGCAATGTCGTTTTGCCACTTTGAAAATCTGGAGAACAAAAGCGTGAAATACAAGAAAACTGAAACAAACATTTGGAAAATCTCATCGAGCTTAAATTAGTTTCTAAATTAGATGTTTTGAGTGTATTTAAAATTAGGCCAACTACTACATTCACTTCAAACCCATTACATAAGACTAGTATTTATAAAAAATGGTAAAAGATTGCAAATATGTTAACAATTCTACTGATCTAGAAATAGAAATAACTGCTTTTCATCCTAATTAAGATGAAGAATATCACAAAAAGCCATTTGAATAGTCCTAGATCAGAAAAATCATGAACTGTTAAACTTTTAAAAAGATAAATTCCTGCTTTCGATCTACCTAAAAATGTGAAAGAGGATTTTCAACAACAATCTTGTTAAAATCAATGTTCAGATACAGAATAACACACAAACATCTGGACGACTGCATGGATTTAGCAATAACATCGCATGTACCAGAGGGAGGAAAAAAAAAAAACTCTCAGAAGAAATGCAATGTTAAATTTCACATTAAAATATGATTTCCCTGTATTTAATTTTCATCTTGCTGAATTCTTTTGTAAATAATACAAAGAGTATACCTTTTCTTTAAGATATTATACCACACATTTTTATACTTTGTGTAATGCACTTATAACTGAAATATTAAAAGTGCAATATATAATTGCAGCTAGCCAAAATTTTATAAACTTAAAATTGGCTCCCATTCAGTTAAAGTTGTTAATAACTGCACCAAGGGAAGGAATGCAATTTTATTTCTTTGTCTGTATTTGGTTTCATTTTCATATAGAAAGAGTTAAAAATAGGTTACCTAGGTAACAAAATTTAAACACACATTTTCAGGAAAAATTACAGAATAACAGATTTTGTTTCCCTGAAGACACAACACCTCGCTATTCCAGCTATGATACAGACTGCATACTGTCATAGAGAAATTCCTTTCTTAAACAGGGAATTCATATACTTTAATCTGTTTTTACACAAGTACTGTTTATGACTAATCCATGGTCCAGGAGTAAAATACTTTATAGTACACCCATCTAAATTTTTATTATTTCCGGTCATCTGTATAGACTTTTTACCTATCACGACTAAACTCCCAATCTGCATTCCAAATAACTCATACAATTCTTCAAGTCATATTTCGTAGTCTATCATTTTTAATACGGCAGGTACTTGCTGAGCGCAGACTTGTAAAGCATGATTTCGCGTACAGCAGTACCTTAAAAGATCCCATTTTATTTGTCCACTGCTAGAATTTCATTCATACGTGGTGCAACATTCATCCATCAACACCGGAAAGAATTTTCTGCTACTTTAAACAATTTCCATCGACTGAAAATGAAGTCCGAAAAATCTTACAAATTTCAAAAGCAATCAATCGATGCCGAAGAATTTTCACATATGGAAGACAGAGAAGTCAAACAATGAATCAGAAAATTACAAAAGAAGAATTGGGGTCTTATAAAACCCCTTGATAATAAATGCGCTCATTATGAAGAAGAGCTTTTAACTGAAGATAAGATGAAGAAATTGTTAAATAACACAAAAAGCAATGTCTGATCTTCTAGCGAAGAATTACCCAATTAAAGAAAAAACATGTGCTCTTTACAGCGGCACGCATACAGTTGCATCAATCATTCTTATAAGCAAAAGACATCAGCTTTCTCAAAAAATATTTCTCTCATGCATTTGCCAAGAGAACGGAAAGAAGTCCAAAAGAAACTTTCAGAGTGCTTTGCAAAACAAAGTGGAAAGTTATTCTGCAGAATTTTACTTCGATAATAATAAAACATCTCTGATTTGATTTCAAAACGAATTTTTATTTGTGAAATCAATTTTAAATAGATCTTCGCAAATAGGTTCATAAAACTTCCCAATATGCCAAAATAGTTCAGATTAAGGGAAAAATTTAATAAAGTATGCTTAAAACAACTAATAAAAAGCACATTTTGAGCAGCCTTAACAGAAGACAATTTGGCCCCACTAACTTTCATTACGAGTACTCATTAAATTTTTATTTACATTTCTTTTTTGTTCAACATTTAACTTTCAATGGTTTTAAGAGAAACAGCACTTGATAGACAGACTCTAAATTCGGAAAAAACTGAAACAAAATTGGTTTATACACAGGCAGAGTAATTACACTGAGATGTTGGGAAGAGAAGACCCCGTTAGACAAAGAAAATATTAGGCCAGACAGAGAGGAAAATGCTTAGCCTCCTCCTCGTAATGCGAAAGGAGGCCGCTTGGGAAAAAATTACACTACAGCAGTAATTTTGAAACCACTAAGACGCAACAGAACTCTAACAAATCTCAGACTTCTGATAATTATAGTGTGATTAACAGTTCAACCTCACTTCAAATATTACAATACAATATAAAGAAAGAACCAATTCAGACACTTCAATATGGAATTCAAAACCTAAGAAATTAATGCATAGACGCTACCCTAAACATTAAAACATAATGTGAAGCGTTCACGTAAAATAAATAAGTAGTAAAACTCCAATATAAAGCAACATGTGAAAAGGGACCTACAAATTATAACATTCAAGCATTTCTAGTGAAAATAAAGTTAATATAAAACAAGAATTACCACCCACACATGTCTTTTTGCTCTGCCCTATTTCTCCATTCTTTTTCTTTAATGATATGTTCTGCAATCCAAGAGTGCACAAAAATGATGACAAATTACACTAGAAGAGGCCAAGGATGGGGCAAGGAATCATTAGATTTTAACTACTTCGAAATTAAAGAATATCTGTACACAAAGAGAAATATCTAATATTGTTTCTTAATATATAAAATTTCGAAAGTAGCCTTCTTTGTTTTAAATTCCAGATATGTGCTACATTGTTACTAAAATCATGATTGCAGTCGGTAGAAAAGCAAATGATTTTCCTTATACGACAGAAGTACAGTAAGCGAAAGAGGTTTTTAATGTATGGGTACAACATGAACAATGAAAGAAAAAAAAAATTATACAGTTATTACAGATACACAGAATAAAAGGGAAAATGATCTTTGAGAAAAGTAAATAATTTTAGCGCAGGTACAAAAATGGCACCGAAAGTTAATAAGCAGGTAATTTTAAATGACAAATAAACAAAATAAACTTTACTGTTAGCTTTGAAGCAGGTGTTATATATAAAACTATCTTAATTCACACACAGAATTAGTGACATAACAGATCAAAAAAGAGTAAGAATCAAACTCGCAATATATTGACATTAAAAGAGCTATACATATATACTTTTATAGCTTTTTTTTTTTTTTTTTTTTTTTTTTTTTTTTTAGAAAGGGCTCAAAAACACCATTCTAAAAACAGATTTCGAAAAACATCTTGGAAACAAAAGTCATAAACCATAAAATAAATATTTCATTCAGAATTTTAACGCAAGAACCCTTTCTAATTTTAAGTTCTTTACTTAGGTACACTCATCCATGAGAGAGGACAGCTTAGTCCAATGTACAAGAAATTATCCTGTAATATTACCACGTCACTTTAATGAAATTATAGCAATATTTCACTCAGGAAAAAAACATATTGTCTAGCTGCCCGGGTTTGAGCCCAGCTTTAATACAGCAAGCCAAAACACATCAAATGCCATTGAATGATATACCATTTTAAAATGTTGCAAAAAATTTTAATAAAATTTCGTGAATGAGCTTTTGCAATTACCTATATACTAAAATTTTGACCAAAAATTCAACAAAACTAAGATACTCTTTTTTTCTTCTGAAGGAATCAAAGTCATATACTAATGTAGGGATGTTCAACTTATTGTACTATAAAACCTAAACATAGGAATGAAATTTTGTCAGCTATGTGAGATGTCCAATACCGAGAAATTCCATAAATTGTAGATTAGAACGTACCTCTCAAAACACAATTCAAATACTTTACTTTTAGTCTTGAAGCAGATGTTCTATATTAAACTGTCTTAGCTCACATACAGAATTAGTAATATAATAGCTCAAAATGTTGTAAGAACCAAACACGCATTATATAAACATTAAAAAAAAAAATCTACATACATTTATTAGTGTTACGAGGGTTTATTCTGAAATATTATAATGTCACTTTCAGTGAAATGATAGAAATTTTCACTCAGGGAAGGGACATTCTGTCTGGCTGCCTGGGTTCCATTCCAGCTTGTGTTAAAAAGTTTGATAGAAGAATTTTAAGAATCCAGAAACGAAACTCATCAAGAAATTATTGACCATAATTGGTTCTACGATTTAGTCATTCTTACAGACATAATAACTAATATCTTAAACTTGAGCAGGGAAGAGAACTAAAGTGTTTGAATTTAATGTTATTTTAAATTCATTTTAAATCAAAATTAATTTTGTAAAAATATTACACAAATATAAGGAATATACATTTTTACCATAGTGCAATGTCGTTTTGCCACTTTGAAAATCTGGAGAACTAAAGCGTGAAATACAAGAAAACTGAAACAAACATTTCGAAAATCTCATCGAGCTTAAATTAGTTTCTAAATTAGATGTTTTGAGTGTATTTAAAATTAGGCCAACTACTACGTTCACTTCAAACACATTACATAAGACTAGTGTTTAAGAAAAATGGTAAAAGATTGCAAATATGTTAACAATTCTACTGATCTAGAAATAGAAATAACTGGTTTTCATCCTAATTAAGATGAAGAATATCACAAAAAGCCATTTGAATAGTCCTAGATCAGAAAAATCATGAACTGTTAAACTTTTAAAAAGATAAATTCCTGCTTTCGATCTACCTAAAAATGTGAAAGAGGATTTTCAACAACAATCTTGTTAAAATCAATGTTCAGATACAGAATAACAAACAAACATCTGGACGACTGCATGGATTTAGCAATAACATCGCATGTACCAGAGGGAGGAAAAAAAAAAAAACTCTCAGAAGAAATGCAATGTTAAATTTCACATTAAAATATGATTTCCCTGTATTTAATTTTCATCTTGCTGAATTCTTTTGTAAATAATACAAAGAGTATACCTTTTCTTTAAGATATTATACCACACATTTTTATACTTTGTGTAATGCACTTATAACTGAAATATTAAAAGTGCAATATATAATTGCAGCTAGCCAAAATTTTATAAACTTAAAATTGGCTCCCATTCACTTAAAGTTGTTAATAACTGCACCAAGGGAAGGAATGCAATTTTATTTCTTTGTCTGTATTTGGTTTCATTTTCATATAGAAAGAGTTAAAAATAGGTTACCTAGGTAACAAAATTTAAACACACATTTTCAGGAAAAATTACAGAATAACAGATTTTGTTTCCCTGAAGACACAACACCTCGCTATTCCAGCTATGATACAGACTGCATACTGTCATAGAGAAATTCCTTTCTTAAACAGGGAATTCATATACTTTAATCTGTTTTTACACAAGTACTGTTTATGACTAATCCATGGTCCAGGAGTAAAATACTTTATAGTACACCCATCTAAATTTTTATTATTTCCGGTCATCTGTATAGACTTTTTACCTATCACGACTAAACTCCCAATCTGCATTCCAAATAACTCATACAATTCTTCAAGTCATATTTCGTAGTCTATCATTTTTAATACGGCAGGTACTTGCTGAGCGCAGACTTGTAAAGCATGATTTCGCGTACAGCAGTACCTTAAAAGATCCCATTTTATTTGTCCACTGCTAGAATTTCATTCATACGTGGTGCAACATTCATCCATCAACACCGGAAAGAATTTTCTGCTACTCTAAACAATTTCCATCGACTGAAAATGAAGTCCGAAAAATCTTACAAATTTCAAAAGCAATCGATGCCGAAGAATTTTCACATATGGAAGACAGAGAAGTCAAACAATGAATCAGAAAATTACAAAAGAAGAATTGGGGTCTTATAAAACCCCTTGATAATAAAAGCGCTCATTATGAAGAAGAGCTTTTAACTGAAGATAAGATGAAGAAATTGTTAAATAACACAAAAAGCAATGTCTGATCTTCTAGCGAAGAATTACCCAATTAAAGAAAAAACATGTGCTCTTTACAGCGGCACGCATACAGTTGCATCAATCATTCTTATAAGCAAAAGACATCAGCTTTCTCAAAAAATATTTCTCTCATGCATTTGCCAAGAGAACGGAAAGAAGTCCAAAAGAAACTTTCAGAGTGCTTTGCAAAACAAAGTGGAAAGTTATTCTGCAGAATTTTACTTCGATAATAATAAAACATCTCTGATTTGATTTCAAAACGAATTTTTATTTGTGAAATCAATTTTAAATAGATCTTCGCAAATAGGTTCATAAAACTTCCCAATATGCCAAAATAGTTCAGATTAAGGGAAAAATTTAATAAAGTATGCTTAAAACAACTAATAAAAAGCACATTTTGAGCAGCCTTAACAGAAGACAATTTGGCCCCACTAACTTTCATTACGAGTACTCATTAAATTTTTATTTACATTTCTTTTTTGTTCAACATTTAACTTTCAATGGTTTTAAGAGAAACAGCACTTGATAGACAGACTCTAAATTCGGAAAAAACTGAAACAAAATTGGTTTATACACAGGCAGAGTAATTACACTGACCTGTTGGGAAGAGAAGACCCCGTCAGACAAGGAAAGTATTAGGCCAGACAGAGAGGAAAATGCTTAGCCTCCTACTCGTAATGCGAAAGGAGGCCACTTGGGAAAAAATTACACTACAGCAGTAATTTTGAAACCACTAAGAAGCAACAGAACTCTAACAAATCTCAGACTTCTGATAATTATAGTGTGATTAACAGTTCAACCTCACTTCGAATATTACAATACAATATAAAGAAAGAACCAATTCAGACACTTCAATATGGAATTCAAAACCTAAGAAATTAATGCATAGACGCTACCCTAAACATTAAAACATAATGTGAAGCGTTCACGTAAAATAAACAAGTAGTAAAACTCCAATATAAAGCAACATGTGAAAAGGGACCTACAAATTATAATATTCAAGCATTTCTAGTGAAAATAAAGTTAATATAAAACAAGAATTACCACCCACACATGTCTTTTTGCTCTGCCCTATTTCTCCATTCTTTTTCTTTCATGATATGTTCTGCAATCCAAGAGTGCACAAAAATGATGACAAATTACACTAGAAGAGGCCAAGGATGGGGGAAGGAATCATTAGATTTTAACTACTTTGAAATTAAAGAATATCTATACACAAAGAGAAATATCTAATATTGTTTCTTAATATATAAAATTTCGAAAGTAGCCTTCTTTGTTTTAAATTCCAGCAATGTGCTCCATTGTTACTAAAATCATGATTGCAGTCGATAGAAAAGCAAATGATTTTCCTTATACGACAGAAGTACAGTAAGCGAAAGAGGTTTTTAATGTATGGGTACAACATGAACAATGAAAGAAAAAAAAAATTATACAGTTATTACAGATACACAGAATAAAAGGGAAAATGATCTTTGAGAAAAGTAAATAATTTTAGCGCAGGTACAAAAATGGCACCGAAAGTCAATAAGCAGGTAATTTTAAATGACAAATAAACAAAATAAACTTTACTGTTAGCTTTGAAGCAGGTGTTATATATAAAACTATCTTAATTCACACACAGAATTAGTGACATAACAGATCAAAAAAGAGTAAGAATCAAACTCGCAATATATTGACATTAAAAGAGCTATACATATATACTTTTATAGCTTTTTTTTTTTTTTTTTTTTTTTTTTAGAAAGGGCTCAAAAACACCATTCTAAAAACAGATTTCGAAAAACATCTTGGAAACAAAAGTCATAAACCATAAAATAAATATTTCATTCAGAATTTTAACGCAAGAACCCTTTCTAATTTTAAGTTCTTTACTTAGGTACACTCATCCATGAGAGAGGACAGCTTAGTCCAATGTACAAGAAATTATCCTGTAATATTACCACGTCACTTTAATGAAATTATAGCAATATTTCACTCAGGAAAAAAACATATTGTCTAGCTGCCCGGGTTTGAGCCCAGCTTTAATACAGCAAGCCAAAACACATCAAATGCCATTGAATGATATACCATTTTGAAATGTTGCAAAAAATTTAAATAAAATTTCGTGAATGAGCTTTTGCAATTACCTATATACTAAAATTTTGACCAAAAATTCAACAAAACTAAGATACTCTTTTTTTCTTCTGAAGGAATCAAAGTCATATACTAATGTAGGGATGTTCAACTTATTGTACTATAAAACCTAAACATAGGAATGAAATTTTGTCAGCTATGTGAGATGTCCAATACCGAGAAATTCCATAAATTGTAGATTAGAACGTACCTCTCAAAACACAATTCAAATACTTTACTTTTAGTCTTGAAGCAGATGTTCTATATTAAACTGTCTTAGCTCACATACAGAATTAGTAATATAATAGCTCAAATAATTGTAAGAACCAAACATGCATTATATCAACATTAAAAAAAAATCTACATATATTTATTAGTGTTACGAGGGTTTATTCTGAAATATTATAATGTCACTTTCAGTGAAATGATAGAAATTTTCACTCAGGGAAGGGACATTCTGTCTGGCTGCCTGGGTTCCATTCCAGCTTCTGTTACAAAAGTTTGATAGAAGAATTTTAAGAATCCAGAAACGAAACTCATCAAGAAATTATTGACCATAATTGGTTCTACGATTTAGTCATTCTTACAGACATAATAACTAATATCTTAAACTTGAGCAGGGAAGAGAACTAAAGTGTTTGAATTTAATGTTATTTTAAATTCATTTTAAATCAAAATTAATTTTGTAAAAATATTACACAAATATAAGGAATATACATTTTTACCATAGTGCAATGTCGTTTTGCCACTTTGAAAATCTGGAGAACTAAAGCGTGAAATACAAGAAAACTGAAACAAACATTTCGAAAATCTCATCGAGCTTAAATTAGTTTCTAAATTAGATGTTTTGAGTGTATTTAAAATTAGGCCAACTACTACGTTCACTTCAAACCCATTACATAAGACTAGTGTTTAAGAAAAATGGTAAAAGATTGCAAATATGTTAACAATTCTACTGATCTAGAAATAGAAATAACTGGTTTTCATCCTAATTAAGATGAAGAATATCACAAAAAGCCATTTGAATAGTCCTAGATCAGAAAAATCATGAACTGTTAAACTTTTAAAAAGATAAATTCCTGCTTTCGATCTACCTAAAAATGTGAAAGAGGATTTTCAACAACAATCTTGTTAAAATCAATGTTCAGATACAGAATAACAAACAAACATCTGGACGACTGCATGGATTTAGCAATAACATCGCATGTACCAGAGGGAGGAAAAAAAAAAAAACTCTCAGAAGAAATGCAATGTTAAATTTCACATTAAAATATGATTTCCCTGTATTTAATTTTCATCTTGCTGAATTCTTTTGTAAATAATACAAAGAGTATACCTTTTCTTTAAGATATTATACCACACATTTTTATACTTTGTGTAATGCACTTATAACTGAAATATTAAAAGTGCAATATATAATTGCAGCTAGCCAAAATTTTATAAACTTAAAATTGGCTCCCATTCACTTAAAGTTGTTAATAACTGCACCAAGGGAAGGAATGCAATTTTATTTCTTTGTCTGTATTTGGTTTCATTTTCATATAGAAAGAGTTAAAAATAGGTTACCTAGGTAACAAAATTTAAACACACATTTTCAGGAAAAATTACAGAATAACAGATTTTGTTTCCCTGAAGACACAACACCTCGCTATTCCAGCTATGATACAGACTGCATACTGTCATAGAGAAATTCCTTTCTTAAACAGGGAATTCATATACTTTAATCTGTTTTTACACAAGTACTGTTTATGACTAATCCATGGTCCAGGAGTAAAATACTTTATAGTACACCCATCTAAATTTTTATTATTTCCGGTCATCTGTATAGACTTTTTACCTATCACGACTAAACTCCCAATCTGCATTCCAAATAACTCATACAATTCTTCAAGTCATATTTCGTAGTCTATCATTTTTAATACGGCAGGTACTTGCTGAGCGCAGACTTGTAAAGCATGATTTCGCGTACAGCAGTACCTTAAAAGATCCCATTTTATTTGTCCACTGCTAGAATTTCATTCATACGTGGTGCAACATTCATCCATCAACACCGGAAAGAATTTTCTGCTACTCTAAACAATTTCCATCGACTGAAAATGAAGTCCGAAAAATCTTACAAATTTCAAAAGCAATCGATGCCGAAGAATTTTCACATATGGAAGACAGAGAAGTCAAACAATGAATCAGAAAATTACAAAAGAAGAATTGGGGTCTTATAAAACCCCTTGATAATAAAAGCGCTCATTATGAAGAAGAGCTTTTAACTGAAGATAAGATGAAGAAATTGTTAAATAACACAAAAAGCAATGTCTGATCTTCTAGCGAAGAATTACCCAATTAAAGAAAAAACATGTGCTCTTTACAGCGGCACGCATACAGTTGCATCAATCATTCTTATAAGCAAAAGACATCAGCTTTCTCAAAAAATATTTCTCTCATGCATTTGCCAAGAGAACGGAAAGAAGTCCAAAAGAAACTTTCAGAGTGCTTTGCAAAACAAAGTGGAAAGTTATTCTGCAGAATTTTACTTCGATAATAATAAAACATCTCTGATTTGATTTCAAAACGAATTTTTATTTGTGAAATCAATTTTAAATAGATCTTCGCAAATAGGTTCATAAAACTTCCCAATATGCCAAAATAGTTCAGATTAAGGGAAAAATTTAATAAAGTATGCTTAAAACAACTAATAAAAAGCACATTTTGAGCAGCCTTAACAGAAGACAATTTGGCCCCACTAACTTTCATTATGAATACTCATTAAATTTTTATTTCCATTTCTTTTTTGTTCAACATTTAACTTTCAATGGTTTTAAGAGAAACAGCACTTGATAGACAGACTCTAAATTCGGAAAAAACTGAAACAAAATTGGTTTATACACAGGCAGAGTAATTACACTGACCTGTTGGGAAGAGAAGACCCCGTCAGACAAGGAAAGTATTAGGCCAGACAGAGAGGAAAATGCTTAGCCTCCTACTCGTAATGCGAAAGGAGGCCACTTGGGAAAAAATTACACTACAGCAGTAATTTTGAAACCACTAAGAAGCAACAGAACTCTAACAAATCTCAGACTTCTGATAATTATAGTGTGATTAACAGTTCAACCTCACTTCGAATATTACAATACAATATAAAGAAAGAACCAATTCAGACACTTCAATATGGAATTCAAAACCTAAGAAATTAATGCATAGACGCTACCCTAAACATTAAAACATAATGTGAAGCGTTCACGTAAAATAAACAAGTAGTAAAACTCCAATATAAAGCAACATGTGAAAAGGGACCTACAAATTATAATATTCAAGCATTTCTAGTGAAAATAAAGTTAATATAAAACAAGAATTACCACCCACACATGTCTTTTTGCTCTGCCCTATTTCTCCATTCTTTTTCTTTCATGATATGTTCTGCAATCCAAGAGTGCACAAAAATGATGACAAATTACACTAGAAGAGGCCAAGGATGGGGGAAGGAATCATTAGATTTTAACTACTTTGAAATTAAAGAATATCTATACACAAAGAGAAATATCTAATATTGTTTCTTAATATATAAAATTTCGAAAGTAGCCTTCTTTGTTTTAAATTCCAGCAATGTGCTCCATTGTTACTAAAATCATGATTGCAGTCGATAGAAAAGCAAATGATTTTCCTTATACGACAGAAGTACAGTAAGCGAAAGAGGTTTTTAATGTATGGGTACAACATGAACAATGAAAGAAAAAAAAAATTATACAGTTATTACAGATACACAGAATAAAAGGGAAAATGATCTTTGAGAAAAGTAAATAATTTTAGCGCAGGTACAAAAATGGCACCGAAAGTCAATAAGCAGGTAATTTTAAATGACAAATAAACAAAATAAACTTTACTGTTAGCTTTGAAGCAGGTGTTATATATAAAACTATCTTAATTCACACACAGAATTAGTGACATAACAGATCAAAAAAGAGTAAGAATCAAACTCGCAATATATTGACATTAAAAGAGCTATACATATATACTTTTATAGCTTTTTTTTTTTTTTTTTTTTTTTTTTAGAAAGGGCTCAAAAACACCATTCTAAAAACAGATTTCGAAAAACATCTTGGAAACAAAAGTCATAAACCATAAAATAAATATTTCATTCAGAATTTTAACGCAAGAACCCTTTCTAATTTTAAGTTCTTTACTTAGGTACACTCATCCATGAGAGAGGACAGCTTAGTCCAATGTACAAGAAATTATCCTGTAATATTACCACGTCACTTTAATGAAATTATAGCAATATTTCACTCAGGAAAAAAACATATTGTCTAGCTGCCCGGGTTTGAGCCCAGCTTTAATACAGCAAGCCAAAACACATCAAATGCCATTGAATGATATACCATTTTAAAATGTTGCAAAAAATTTTAATAAAATTTCGTGAATGAGCTTTTGCAATTACCTATATACTAAAATTTTGACCAAAAATTCAACAAAACTAAGATACTCTTTTTTTCTTCTGAAGGAATCAAAGTCATATACTAATGTAGGGATGTTCAACTTATTGTACTATAAAACCTAAACATAGGAATGAAATTTTGTCAGCTATGTGAGATGTCCAATACCGAGAAATTCCATAAATTGTAGATTAGAACGTACCTCTCAAAACACAATTCAAATACTTTACTTTTAGTCTTGAAGCAGATGTTCTATATTAAACTGTCTTAGCTCACATACAGAATTAGTAATATAATAGCTCAAATAATTGTAAGAACCAAACATGCATTATATCAACATTAAAAAAAAATCTACATATATTTATTAGTGTTACGAGGGTTTATTCTGAAATATTATAATGTCACTTTCAGTGAAATGATAGAAATTTTCACTCAGGGAAGGGACATTCTGTCTGGCTGCCTGGGTTCCATTCCAGCTTCTGTTACAAAAGTTTGATAGAAGAATTTTAAGAATCCAGAAACGAAACTCATCAAGAAATTATTGACCATAATTGGTTCTACGATTTAGTCATTCTTACAGACATAATAACTAATATCTTAAACTTGAGCAGGGAAGAGAACTAAAGTGTTTGAATTTAATGTTATTTTAAATTCATTTTAAATCAAAATTAATTTTGTAAAAATATTACACAAATATAAGGAATATACATTTTTACCATAGTGCAATGTCGTTTTGCCACTTTGAAAATCTGGAGAACTAAAGCGTGAAATACAAGAAAACTGAAACAAACATTTCGAAAATCTCATCGAGCTTAAATTAGTTTCTAAATTAGATGTTTTGAGTGTATTTAAAATTAGGCCAACTACTACGTTCACTTCAAACCCATTACATAAGACTAGTGTTTAAGAAAAATGGTAAAAGATTGCAAATATGTTAACAATTCTACTGATCTAGAAATAGAAATAACTGGTTTTCATCCTAATTAAGATGAAGAATATCACAAAAAGCCATTTGAATAGTCCTAGATCAGAAAAATCATGAACTGTTAAACTTTTAAAAAGATAAATTCCTGCTTTCGATCTACCTAGAAATGTGAAAGAGGATTTTCAACAACAATCTTGTTAAAATCAATGTTCAGATACAGAATAACAAACAAACATCTGGACGACTGCATGGATTTAGCAATAACATCGCATGTACCAGAGGGAGAAAAAAAAAAAACTCAGTAGAAATGCAATGTTAAATTTCACATTAAAATATGATTTCCCTGTATTTAATTTTCATCTTGCTGAATTTTTTTGTAAATAATACAAAGAGTATACCTTTTCTTTAAGATATTATACCACACATTTTTATACTTTGTGTAATGCACTTATAACTGAAATATTAAAAGTGCAATATATAATTGCAGCTAGCCAAAATTTTATAAACTTAAAATTGGCTCCCATTCAGTTAAAGTTGTTAATAACTGCACCAAGGGAAGGAATGCAATTTTATTTCTTTGTCTGTATTTGGTTTCATTTTCATATAGAAAGAGTTAAAAATAGGTTACCTAGGTAACAAAATTTAAACACACATTTTCAGTAAAAATTACAGAATAACTGATTTTGTTTCCCTGAAGACGCAACACCTCACTATTCCAGCTATTATACAGACTGCATACAGTCATAGAGAAAGTTCTTTCTTACACAGGGAATGCATATACTTTAATCTGTAGATCTTCGCAAATAGGTTCATAAAACTTCACAATATGCCAAAATAGTTCAGATTAAGGGAAAAATATAATAATGTATGCTTGAAACAACTAATAAAAAGCACATTTTGAGCAGCCTTAACAGAAGACAATTTGGCCCCACTAACTTTCATTATGAATACTCATTAAATTTTTATTTCCATTTCTTTTTTGTTCAACATTTAACTTTCAATGGTTTTAAGAGAAACGGCACTTGATAGACAGACTCTAAATTCGGAAAAAACTGAAACAAAATTGGTTTATACACAGGCAGAGTAATTACGCTGACCTGTTGGGAAGAGAAGACCCCGTTGGACAAGGAAAATATTAGGCCAGACAGAGAGGACAATGCTTAGCCTCCTCCTCGTAATGCGCAAGGAGGCCACTTGGGAAAAAATTACACTACAGCAGTAATTTTGAAACCACTAAGAAGCAACAGAACTCTAACAAATCTCAGACTTCTGATAATTATAGTGTGATTAACAGTTCAACCTCACTTCGAATATTACAATACAATATAAAGAAAGAACCAATTCAGACACTTCAATATGGAATTCAAAACCTAAGAAATTAATGCATAGACGCTACCCTAAACATTAAAACATAATGTGAAGCGTTCACGTAAAATAAACAAGTAGTAAAACTCCAATATAAAGCAACATGTGAAAAGGGACCTACAAATTATAACATTCAAGCATTTCTAGTGAAAATAAAGTTAATATAAAACAAGAATTACCACCCACACATGTCTTTTTGCTCTGCCCTATTTCTCCATTCTTTTTCTTTCATGATATGTTCTGCAATCCAAGAGTGCACAAAAATGATGACAAATTACACTAGAAGAGGCCAAGGATGGGGGAAGGAATCATTAGATTTTAACTACTTTGAAATTAAAGAATATCTATACACAAAGAGAAATATCTAATATTGTTTCTTAATATATAAAATTTCGAAAGTAGCCTTCTTTGTTTTAAATTCCAGCAATGTGCTCCATTGTTACTAAAATCATGATTGCAGTCGATAGAAAAGCAAATGATTTTCCTTATACGACAGAAGTACAGTAAGCGAAAGAGGTTTTTAATGTATGGGTACAACATGAACAATGAAAGAAAAAAAAAAATTATACAGTTATTACAGATACACAGAATAAAAGGGAAAATGATCTTTGAGAAAAGTAAATAATTTTAGCGCAGGTACAAAAATGGCACCGAAAGTCAATAAGCAGGTAATTTTAAATGACAAATAAACAAAATAAACTTTACTGTTAGCTTTGAAGCAGGTGTTATATATAAAACTATCTTAATTCACACACAGAATTAGTGACATAACAGATCAAAAAAGAGTAAGAATCAAACTCGCAATATATTGACATTAAAAGAGCTATACATATATATATACTTTTATAGCTTTTTTTTTTTTTTTTTTTTTTTTTTTTTTTTAGAAAGGGCTCAAAAACACCATTCTAAAAACAGATTTCGAAAAACATCTTGGAAACAAAAGTCATAATCCATAAAATAAATATTTCATTCAGAATTTTAACGCAAGAACCCTTTCTAATTTTAAGTTCTTTACTTAGGTACACTCATCCATGAGAGAGGACAGCTTAGTCCAATGTACAAGAAATTATCCTGTAATATTACCACGTCACTTTAATGAAATTATAGCAATATTTCACTCAGGAAAAAAACATATTGTCTAGCTGCCCGGGTTTGAGCCCAGCTTTAATACAGCAAGCCAAAACACATCAAATGCCATTGAATGATATATCATTTTTAAATGTTGCAAAAAAATTTAAATAAAATTTCGTGAATGAGCTATTGCAATTACCTATATACTAAAATTTTGACCAAAAATTCAACAAAACTAAGATACTCTTTTTTTCTTTCGAAGGAATCAAAGTCATATACTAATGGAGGGATGCTCAACTTATTGTACTATGAAACCGAAACATAGGAATGAAATTTTGTCAGCTATGTGAGATGTCCAGTACCGAGAAATTCCGTATATTGTAGAATAGAACGCACGTCTCAAAACACACGAAAGGTAAAACACTATTCAAATACTTTACTTTTAGGCTTGAAGCAGGTGTTCTATATTAAACTGTTTTAACTCACATACAGAATTAGTAATATAATAGCTCAAATAATTGTAAGAACCAAACATGCATTATATCAACATTAAAAAAAAATCTACATATATTTATTAGTGTTACGAGGGTTTATTCTGAAATATTATAATGTCACTTTCAGTGAAATGATAGAAATTTTCACTCAGGGAAGGGACATTCTGTCTGGCTGCCTGGGTTCCATTCCAGCTTCTGTTACAAAAGTTTGATAGAAGAATTTTAAGAATCCAGAAACGAAACTCATCAAGAAATTATTGACCATAATTGGTTCTACGATTTAGTCATTCTTACAGACATAATAACTAATATCTTAAACTTGAGCAGGGAAGAGAACTAAAGTGTTTGAATTTAATGTTATTTTAAATTCATTTTAAATCAAAATTAATTTTGTAAAAATATTACACAAATATAAGGAATATACATTTTTACCATAGTGCAATGTCGTTTTGCCACTTTGAAAATCTGGAGAACTAAAGCGTGAAATACTAGGAAAACTGAAACAAACATTTCGAAAATCTCATCGAGCTTAAATTAGTTTCTAAATTAGATGTTTTGAGTGTATTTAAAATTAGGCCAACTACTACGTTCACTTCAAACCCATTACATAAGACTAGTGTTTAAGAAAAATGGTAAAAGATTGCAAATATGTTAACAATTCTACTGATCTAAAAATAGAAATAACTGGTTTTCATCCTAATTAAGATGAAGAATATCACAAAAAGCCATTTGAATAGTCCTAGATCAGAAAAATCATGAACTGTTAAACTTTTAAAAAGATAAATTCCTGCTTTCGATCTACCTAAAAATGTGAAAGAGGATTTTCAACAACAATCTTGTTAAAATCAATGTTCAGATACAGAATAACAAACAAACATCTGGACGACTGCATGGATTTAGCAATAACATCGCATGTACCAGAGGGAGAAAAAAAAAAAACTCAGTAGAAATGCAATGTTAAATTTCACATTAAAATATGATTTCCCTGTATTTAATTTTCATCTTGCTGAATTTTTTTGTAAATAATACAAAGAGTATACCTTTTCTTTAAGATATTATACCACACATTTTTATACTTTGTGTAATGCACTTATAACTGAAATATTAAAAGTGCAATATATAATTGCAGCTAGCCAAAATTTTATAAACTTAAAATTGGCTCCCATTCAGTTAAAGTTGTTAATAACTGCACCAAGGGAAGGAATGCAATTTTATTTCTTTGTCTGTATTTGGTTTCATTTTCATATAGAAAGAGTTAAAAATAGGTTACCTAGGTAACAAAATTTAAACACACATTTTCAGGAAAAATTACAGAATAACAGATTTTGTTTCCCTGAAGACACAACACCTCGCTATTCCAGCTATGATACAGACTGCATACTGTCATAGAGAAATTCCCTTCTTAAACAGGGAATTCATATACTTTAATCTGTTTTTACACAAGTACTGTTTATGACTAATCCATGGTCCAGGAGTAATATACATTATAGTACACCCATCTAAATTTTTATTATTTCTGGTCATCTATATAGACTGTTTACCTATCACGACTAAACTCCCAATCTGCATTCCACATAACTCATACGATTCTTCAACTCATGTTTCGTAGTCTATCATTTTTAATACCGCCGGTACTTACTGAGCGCAGAATTGTAAAGCGTCATTTCGCGTATAGCAGTACCTTAAAGGATCCCATTTAATTTGTCCACTGCTAGAATTTCATTCATACGTGGTGCTACATTCATCCATCAACACCGGAAAGAATTTATCTGCTACTTTAAACAATTTCCATCGACTGAAAATGAAGTCCCAAAATTCTTACAAATCTCAAAAGGAAACGATGCCAAAGAATTTTCACATATGGAAGACAGAGAAGTCAAACAATGAATCAGAAAATTACAAAAGAAGAATTGGGGTCTTATAAAACCCCTTGATAATAAAAGTGCTCATTATGAAGAAGAGCTTTTAACTGAAGATAAGATGAAGAAATTGTTAAATAACACAAAACGCAATGTCTGATCTTCTAACGAAGAATTACCCACTTAAAGAAAAAACATGTGCTCTTTACAGCGGCACGCATACAGTTGCATCAATCATTCTTATAAGCAAAAGACATCAGCTTTCTCAAAAAATAATTCTGTCATGCATATGCCAAGAGAACGGAAAGAAGTCCAAAAGAAACTTTCAGAGTGCTTTGCAAAACAAAGTGGAAAGTTAATCTGCAGAATTTTACTTCGATAATAATAAAACATCTCTGATTTTATTTCAAAACGAATTTTTATTTGTGGAATCAATTTTAAATAGATCTTCGCAAATAGGTTCATAAAACTTCCCAATATGCCAAAATAGTTGAGATTAAGGGAAAAATATAATAAAGTATGCTTAAAACAACTAATAAAAACACATTTTGAGCAGCCTTAACAGAAGACAATTTGGCCCCACTAACTTTCTTTATGAGTACTCATTAAATTTTTATTTACATTTCTTTTTTGTTCAACATTTAACTTTCAATGGTTTTAAGAGAAACAGCACTTCATAGAGAGAATCTAAATTCGGAAAAAACTGAAACAAAATTGGTTTATACACAGGAAGTGCAATTACACTGACCTGTTGGGAAGAGAAGACCCCATTAGGCAAGGAAAATATTAGGCCAGACAGAGAGGAAAATGCTTAGCCTCCTCCTCGTAATTGTAATATTTAATAATTTGTAAATGGTAACATTTAATATTTAGTAACTTGTAATTAACAACACTTTGGATACAGATTTGAAAAATAAAACTATGCTGGTATTGCAGTTCTCTGTGATATACATTCTAAGATTGTAAATAAATAGTTTCTAAAAGCTAAAAGTGTACCCTTTAATTGATTAATTTTATATGGTGTCAGGAGTGTTTTGCTTTCAAAATGGAAAGTTTAAAACCACCAGAGCCGATGAAATTTGATGGAAATCTAGCTAGCAGAGATGGCTGCAATCATTTGAAATATATGAAGTAGCTAGTGAATTACATAATAATGAAGAGAAGGTAAGAGTTGATACTTTTCTTCATGTAATAGGAATTTGTAGTCTCTAAATATATAATACATTTCCTATAGAAGAGGGTAAAGAAATTAAATTAAGTGAAATTAAAACAAAATTTATGGAATATTGTATTCCTAAGAAAAATATTACATATGAAAGACATTTATTCTTTACTAGAAATCAAACCGCGTCAGAAACCATAGATGAATACGTAACTGACCTTCGAAATAAAGCTAGAACATGCGAGTTTGCACAATTAACGGATAGTTTAATAAAGGATAAAATTGTTTGTGGTATTAAAGATGATATAGTGAGACCAAGATTGTTACATGAAACAGAATTAACATTAGAAAAAGCTCTTGATATATGCAGATCTGCTGAAATAAGTGCACATCAAATGAAAATCATAAAAGATGAGGAAACTGCTGTAAACTTAGTGAAAAAGAAACTAAGTAAACATAATAAGAATACTTACAAAGAGGTAAATACCGATAAACAATAGACAAAAATTTGTTCTAAATGTGGAACATCTCATGAGTATCGAATGTGTCCAGCATATGGAATTATCTGTCATAAATGTGAAAAGGCAAATCATTTCGCGAGTCAGTGTAAAAGCAATATAATAAAAAATGAAGCAGTCAAGGTAAACAAAAAAGATAGACAAATTAAATTAATAAATCATGACTCTGAGGAAGAGTTAGAATTTTATGTTGGCACATTAAACCTTAATTCAGATAACAAGGAAGAGAAATGGACTGTTGACGTTAATGTAAATAAAAGTAAACTAAATTTGCAGTTAGATACTGGAGCAATGCGCAATGTTATTTCTAAAACCAAAGTGAAATTGCTAGATGTTCCGATACAGAAGTCTGAAATTAAAAGATTAGTTACATTCTCTGGGAATAAAATGGATACTTTAGGAAAAGTAGTACTTAACTGCCAATATGGAAAAATAATTATGTTGTGGAATTCCAAGTTATTGACAAAGAAGTACCTTCTATATTAGGATTAAAATCATGTTTGCAACTAGGTTTGATTCAGAAAGTAATGTCTGTTTACACTGAAGACTTACTGGAGGAATACAAAGATGTATTTGAAGGCTTAGGTTGTTTGAATAGAGAACATAAAATCCAGTTAAAACAAGATGTAACACCAGTCATTCATCCTCCAAGAAAAATACCCATAGCTATACGTGATAAAGTTAAGAAAGAATTACAAAGAATGGAAAATTTAAATGTTATTGAGAAAGTAAGAGAACCAACTGAATGGGTAAATTCAATGGTCACAGTTGTCAAACTGAACAAAATAAGAATATGTTTAGATCCTAGAGATTTAAATAAAGCTATAAAACGAGAACATTATCCGATGTTAACCATTGACGAAGTTGTCACTAGAATGCCTAATGCAAAAATATTTCCTGTTTTAGATGCTAATAGTGCTTTTTGGCAAATCCAGCTTGACGAAGAAAGTAGTAATTTGTGTACATTCAATACACCTTTTGGCAGATACAAATTTAAAAGATTACCTTTTGGCATATGCTCAGCAACAGAAATTTGCCAAATTCGAAAGAACTGCGGTGCTTTTAACAACTATTTCACAGAAGAATACATATGGAGATTCTTTGGGCGTACTGAGCGGTCATATCAAAGAATGTCTATGCAAAAACAATACATATTCTTTGGTCATATCAAGGAGGTTAGAATAGAAGGAGGGAAGGTTCAACTCAAACGGTGAGGCTTGGCGGCCATGTTCCTGTTATCGCTGTGACTTGTGCAAGGAAGTCTGTAATTGGAATATTTTTTTTTTTCTTTTCTTTTTGAAGCATGTCATCTTGTGTTGTATATGGATGCACAAAAAGATTTTTGAAAAAGATTCCTGGGATTACTTTTCACGCGTAAGTATTGATTTTCTTTTTTTTTTATGTAATTTGATAACTATGGTAAAAAAATATCACAATGTCATGTTGTTTTTTTTTTTCCAGATGTAAAAAAGGGACTTAATAATAATCAAAATATGTTAAATACATTTTAATGTTTCTGTTTATAGCTGGAATCTTTGTTCCTTAACACACAATGATGTATGCTAGGATTTAAACTGTATAATTTGAACGTTTTAGGTAATTCGTTTGATAATTTTCATGAAAAATTAGACACCAATTGTTACTAGTTTTATGGTTTTTAAAGGTATTAAATAAAGTAATGCTTTTCTTTATGTATTAATTATTATTCAATTTAAAATTTTTGAACTGTTAAGAATATAATTTGTGCATTTGATCAAGATAAACTAACTTTTCTGTTGTTAAAATGTTTTTGCATAAATTTACAAATTTGTGGGCAGTATAGCAATAAAAGTAAGTAAAATATTTACACAACTGAACATGTGTAAAGATGTATCCAAAAGTATAGGTATATTTCTCTAATTTAGCTTAATTCAAGGCAATTTCTTTCAGATTCTTAAATATGAAACGCGTATAAACTGAAATCACATAATTCACATGAATCTGTTTTATTTTATTAATATTTATATTCTTGTTGTTATAAGATTGTTAGTTGTGAAAAGAGTTTAAAACTTTCATTTAAAAAAAAATGCAACCTGTGACTATTTTTTTAGATAATTATCTGCTATTAATTTCAGGTTAAATATATTTTAAATGATTCTTTAAAATTTTACAATACTGTGAATAAATCAGAAATATCACTTCTTAAAGGAAAACCTGGAAAGTACACCCACAAGTTGCTAATAAAACCTAAACAAATTCTATTTTTAAAGGCTTTAATGTTATGCACATGCATTTAGATTTCGAACTATTTCTTAATGATTTTCTGTACGTAGTAAATTACGGGTATTATCATCTTTATAAGATATCATATATAAAATATGTAAAATTTCATTATAAATTTTACATATATTTAGTGGAAAATACATGCACGGAACAGCTTAAAAACACGTACTTTTCACTGACGCAATGCAATGTTTTGAAGTTACAAACATGGACGCCGCTTGTTCAGTGGAGTTTCATTTCCCGATAGTGGAGGAAACTGCGAACCCTCCTCCTTATATTCTAACCTCCTTGGGTCATATCCGTTCTCCAAGGTGATGTCGTCCGCTTTTCTCAAAATGGCGTCCCAATTCAAAGAGAGATAGTGACCATTTTTCAGTCTTTCTCATCCTCTGGAATCTCAAATCCTTCCAGTGCCCTCAAACAGGTAAAGAATTTCCTGCGAAATGTGTCCTCTGTGGAGGAGGACATGCATCTTGTAGTAAGGAATGCCCCAAAAGACCAGGAAATATAGATATTGAAAAAATTAATGAAGAAACACCAAACAATTCCCCAAATATGCAAAATCACCAGACTCACTCTACTCTCAGCCAATCACGTAATCAAGGATCAAGGAAGTTAATTTACGGAATGCGCTAGGCTAGGCCTTTAACTCCGCATCATCAGAGATAGAATAATTACATCAAAAGAGGGGTTCATCTAATAAGGGAAAATTTTGAAGCCTAATTATAAAAATAAAAGCTTTTCAGATAATGCCTTCCGCATGAGAAAAAAGGAAAACTCTTAGAAAGTCTTTAAATTAAATTTTGTGTTTAAAAAGGGCCAGGAATAAATTTTGAAAGAGGAGTCAACATTCAAAAAGTTTTGAAAAGAATAAAAAGGTGCAATACATTTCCTTGATTCTTGATATCAACAGCAAAATAAAATCCTTAGGACAATCCGGAGAGTTGGGCAAAAAGGGCTGGGGGCGAAACCCGTTGGGCGGGTTCTAGTAGCAGTTCAGTGTGATACACTGAAGCAGGAGAAGAAAATTATTGGTCGCTATTTAGTGCGACGTTAAAAGGTCCCCTTAGGGGGTCGAAAGCAACCCGTTTAGCGGGTGGAAAAGAAGCTTTTAAGAAGCTATTGAGAAATTAAGTGCAGTCGCGTGCGGCTGCGGAGATAAGTTGTCCCTTGTTAAAGAAACGTTAGAAGACTCTTCTTAAAGAGTTAAAGAACAAGGTTCCCCCGGTCAATGCCCTTACGCATTGTTAACGCGGAGGCGGTTGGGGTTTAGGAACGAGAGGAAAGCATCCACTTGGGCGTCTGTATTCCAATACCGACGCCGTTTAAAAGGTAGTTGAGCATAATCAGCTTGTAAGATTGCTCTGGGTCGCTTTTTAGAAGAGGCAACCGCAGGATCATATAACGGCAGGGTATGTAATACTGGATTTCCAACAAGATGGATGTTTTTGAACAATCTTTCCGAAAGTCGCTGTATAAAGCGATTAATGGGCATAATTTTGAGGTCGTTATGAATGTCACCGTTCCTTATGAACCATGGAGCGTTTAATATCTGCCGTAAAAATTTTGATTGAAAACTTTGGACGTGTTTACGGTTAGTCAGAGCAGCTGAGCCCCAGATGGGACTCGCGTAAGTGAGAATAGGCCTTATGATAGATTTATAAAGCAAGATCTTGTTATCAAGTGACAGGTCGCTATTTTTAGCGAAAAAGGGGCGCAGGTTGGCTTTGACAGCTTCCGCATTCGCAATAATTTTTTGAATGTGAAGTTGCCAAGTTAATTTTGAGTCTAGTAAAACACCAAGGTATTTGTAAGTAGTAACCCAGGGAATAGGTTCACCGAAGAAAATTAGATTATCTAAACGAGAGGTGTTTCTTCGGATGAATAAAGTGGCATCAAATTTAGCGACATTAATTTTGATTTTATACAGTCCGAGCCAGAGTTCTAAGGCTGAAAGGTAACTCTGTAATGTAGAGATTACCGTGGTGATGTTGTTATGTTGAGTTAGGATGGCCGTATCGTCTGCATATAAAGCTAAATCGATACTAGGTGCCTTAGGCACGGCGTTGATATAGATATTGAAGAGCAGAGGTGAGACAAGACTGCCCTGAGGACATCCAGCATGGATCGGGCGGGGAGTGGAGAGTTCGTGGTTAACTCGTACGCGGAAGCTTCGTCCGGCTAAGTACGAGCTAATAATTTTAATGATGTGAGCCGGAAACCCAAGTCGCATGAGCTTGTAAATAAGTCCGTCATGCCAAACCCTGTCAAAGGCTTTAGCTATGTCACGTATTAAGAAGAAACGTTCGTTGACAAAACGTCAGATGCGCCGAGAATCTCAAATCCTTCCAGCGCCATCAAACAGGTAAAGAATTTCTGCGAAATGTATCCTCTGTGGAGGAGGACATGCATCTTGTAGTAAGGAATGCCCCAAAACACGAGGAAATATAGATATTGAAAAAATTAATGAAGATACACCAAAAAATTCCCCAAATATGGAAAATCAACAGACTCACTCTACTCTCAGCCAATCACGTAATTTGGGCACTGCCCCGTACAACCAATCATATGGGGCGATTACCAAGAGCAATCCAAACACGGTTAACTACAGGAAATTCCTCAAGAAATCTATGAATAAGAAATCTATAATAACTATAAAGAAGACCAATCCTCCAAAAATAAACGAAAATCAGTAAACAGAGACATAGAAAAACAATCCTTTGAAGAATTCACCGAGTTCATTACTGAAATTTACCAAATTTACCAGCAATACAAGAAGGCATCTAACCCCGACTCCAGGCTCAAGATTGCAATGGCGCGCACTAAAGATATTCATCCAGAACGAGCATGAATAATTACCGCAGTGGCTAATTGCACCGAAGGTGCTAATAGCTAACAGGCTATTCACACCACCTACTTTCGCGCATGCGCACAAGCAGCCCAGGTACCAGCATTTTACCGCAGTGGCTAATCGCACCCAAGGTCCGTAGAAAGAACAGGTTAGCTCACTTGGGGTAAACAAACGAAAATGCGTTCTCGCTGCCTATTGGCTGTGACGTCATTGAAGTTTTCTCTCCTCAGATCAACATAGATTTTTGCATTGATTTAAGCTGAATGTAAGCTCGTGCGCGACTGTGGAAACTCATTCGTTTCTTGTTTTTTTTTTCCTCTCAAATATAATTAAATTTATGTAGCATAATGGTTGGTATGCACTCCGCGATTGCATTATGCACAATAATGCAGGCAAAATAAAAAATAATCGCCTTTTCTGAGTCAGTGTAGGCCATCTGTGCGCCATCGGCCGTTTGAAGGGGCGGAATGTGTGTTTTATGTTTGCGTAATCGGGCGGCTGCGTGCCAAATCGATTTGTCTTCAGTCGTTAGGGACTCAATGTATGTTTTCCACTCCGCTTGTTTTAATAAGCGGGTTTCGGTCCTTATCTCGTTCTGTATCTTGCGAAATTGGGCACGGATATTGGGATCTCGTGACCTTTGCCAAATTCTTCGCAAGTAATTTCGCTGTTTAATTTTGAATTTAGTCTCAGGTGGGAGCCTAGCACCTGAGTGTTTGCGTGGTTTTGAAGCCGCAGCTCTCGCTTCTTTCAATAAAGACTCCAGACTTTTGATATACCTGTCAAAGTCCGAATTGCTGGAAATTTTGATGGGAGGGAGTGAAGTTATTTCCAAAATAAATCTAAAGTCGTCCCAATTTGTTGAGACTTGCTCCTCTAATTTTGAGTATCGATTTTGAATATCTAGGGTTATCAAAACGGGGTAGTGATAAGAGTCCAATTCCTGAATGACTTTTATCTCATGCCGAAAAAATATATTATAAAAGGCAGCCAGATCAAGAACTGCAGGGGACCCTCTAACACGGTAAAAAGTCGGGAGGGTAGGAGCTATGATCTGTACATGGTTACTCTGGCACTATGAATTTAGACTAATACCATACCTGTTCCTATTAGAACAAAACCATGCGGTATGGCGTGAATTTAGATCACCAGCAATTATTAGGTGATTTGAAATATTCAAAAGTTTATCAAAATCATTGACAGGAAAAGCTGGCCTTCTACGTGCTCTAGACAGTGGAGGTAGATAAGCTGAGACTATTGTCAGCGGGGAGGAATTGTGAAGGAAAATTTTGATGATTGTCGCTTCCAAAAAATTTAAATCAGGGGACGGTATCATGTGGTGCTTTAACGAACGCTTCACATAGATACAAGTGCCACCACAGGGATTTGTACGAATACTGTACTATTTGTACTATTTGTACGAATTGAAATAATTCTTGCATTTAAACTTGTATTCCAAATTAAGATTTAACTTGAAATTAATGTAGATAATTACTGAGAGAATTAGATCTTTGTAGCGTAGTTTACGTGAGATGAGATCACATGGTGTTACGTGATACGAACCGGAGAATCAGGATGTTGAACCATGAAAACATAGTAAATTCTTAATGTATTTTAACAAATTTATTATCTCTATTTATTGGCTTTTTATAAAATTTTAAAAGATATTAAAATGTTTGTGCCTTCAAAATAAAAAATTCTTAGAACTAACGTCTGTTAACATTTTTTATTTGTATATTGTATGTTGTCGTCAACAAAGTCTGCTTGGCGAGATTTGCGCCAGTGAAACTGAAAAGTACCTCAGAAACTAAACATAAAGATTAAGTAAATAAATCTGAAGAATTTTTTTAAAGAATGAGCTTGTAAGGATCTTAAGTTTTACTAACGTTTATTTTATTTTAAATCTTTACTATCACTTCTTATTTTCTACTTCCGGCCAGAATTATAGGCGTGAAGGTTTTTATGCAAAGTTTGTCTGGCGAACGCCAAGTATTTAAGTGTGGCCTTTTTGCCAAGCAAGAGAGAGAGGAAGCAGTGAGTCAACGCAGGCCGCTTACCTTAGAAGTTACGCAGTTGCTGTTTGCCTTCCAGGCCAGAGGTTTTAATCCTCTTGATAAATTAAAAGTATTGTAGTGTTCACAGTCTCTGTGCTACATACGCTTCCTGTTATTATAAGGCCAATCTTCCACGTGTATTATTCTAGAGTTAAATTAGAGTTTAGTTTTATTTTTATACTTTTACGTTAGACCCCGAGTGGCGGGTCATTGTATTCCGAAGTACGGAAGTTATTGTATATAGAGAAAAATAAAGGGTTTTTGTATACCCTTCGTCTGTATCCTGTATACTTACTACAAATTAGTGAACATAGCTTTAGTAAGCTCTCTGTTCCTAGTCAGGTCCTTGTATGTTCCCGAAGAAGGTAAAGAAGGAATATTGAACCTGATAGTGGCGCCCAACGAAGAAGAATAACCATGGCGGAGTTTCAAGAAGAACCTGTGCTGCCTGCAGAAACGGCTCAGAATCCAGAAATGCCAGCTGCCGACCTGGAAGGATTCGGTTACATCGTCCAGACCATGCGCGCTTCGATGAAACCAGAAGCAACGTTTAATGGAAACTCACCGGTAACCAGATTTTTGGAAAAATTGGATGACCACTTCATGCTCTACCCCGTGCACGAGTTTCAAAAAGTTACCTTAGCTACCAGCGCTTTGAGGGGCCAAGTGCTTAACTGGTTCAAATGTATAGGCAGAAGTCTCCTGGGTCAAGCAGGAAGTCCCACCTATACTTACGAAAATTTCAAGACTGCCCTACTAAAAGCCTTCCCTGTTGTAAGGGATCGTGCGAAATTAGAAACGGAACTTTTCAGTATATATCAACAAAGAATCGAAAACCTCTCGAGCTTTATTTTAAGAAAAATTCACGTTTTCAAGCTCTTGTATGGAAACCGTCCGGATCCTGAAATAATTCAAGTGATTTTGCCGAGGTTACTGCCCCAAGTGCAAGACTTTATTGAATTAAGAAATCCGACTACACTGGAAAAGTTATTTGAGCTAGCAATCCAGTTTGAAAGTAGAAGAACGGCGGACGTCGAAAGAAGACGCCAATATCAACAGCGAAACCAATTTGGTACGCCAAGACTACAGCAAACTCAAGCACATGGCTACGGAGAAAAAGCGAATCAGTGGGCAAGGAAACCCGAGCATTCAAAAACAGCCGGCGAACGTCGACAGTTCAATAGCAACCCAGGAAAAAAGTCTCAAGGCCAGGGGAAAAAGAAGGAAAGCACGGAAAGGAAAAATAATTTAAACTAAAACGGATTTCTGCTGACGAGAGGGTGCGGAAATCCGAAGGCCACGAAAACCCCTCTTCCTACAAGTTAAATACAGTAATGGTGAAAAATTTGACTCTTCCGAAGATTGAAGTCTTGGTGAATAATATCCCAGCCACCGCACTCCTGGATAACGGCGCGCAGTGTTCCTGTGTGGCAGAACAGTTTTTTAGGAAGTATTTTCGCAAATACCGCATATATAATGCGGATAATACGACAGTATTAGCGGCGCAAGGAGAAAAATGTAAGTGCGTAGGTAAAGTACCTTTGTATATCCGTATCAAGGACGAACAAGTAAAGGTGATGTTTTTTATAGTAAAGAATTTGCAAGCACATTTAATCCTAGGAATAGACTTTCTCTCAGACGCACAAGCTACACTGGATTTTAATGAAGCGTCCCTTAGGCTGACAATGAAACCAGTGCGTGTAGAAAAGGCTGAACCGCCAAGGTTAAATCTTGACCACCTGCCTAATGACGAGCAAGATAGAATCCGACAAGTGGTAAGTGAATTTGCTTCGTTATTTAGTGATATTCCAGGATTTACTCAGGTTACTAACCATAGTATTGACACCGGAGATGCATTGCCAGTTCGTCAAAAACCATACCGGTATGATAAGAATAAGGAAAAAATTATAGAATGGCATATTACCGATATGCTACGTAAAAAGATCATAACGCCCATCTCAAGTAGTTATGCTAGCCCGGTGGTTTTATGTAAGAAAAATAATGATTATCCTTTGCAGCATCCAAAAAGGTGGAGATTCGCTATTGATTACCGTAAATTAAATTCCATAACGAAATATCCGGTATATCCGTTACCGATCATAGAAGAAATTTTAAGGAACATAAAATCAACCAAATTTATGACCACTTTAGACTTAACGACTGGTTATTTTCAAATAGGGGTGAGGCCTGAGGACGTGCCTAAGACTGCTTTTATAACCAAGTCTGGCACTTATGCATTTTTGCGTATGCCGTTTGGCCTTTCTGGGGCCCCAGCAACATTTCAGCGATGCATGGACATTGTGTTAAGACCTGTTCTTGGAAAGTCCACATTTATCTATTTAGACGATATCATTATTACTAGTGATAATCTGGACCAACATGTACAGGATTTAAGACAGGTGTTTTCTTTATTAAATGAGGCCGGTCTAAAAGTTAATGTCGAAAAGTGAAAATTTGCAGCCCCTGAATTAAAATATTTAGGTTACAAAATATCTCAAAAAGGGATCGAGACAGATGAATCAAAAATAATCGCTGTACAAAAGTATCCGACTCCAAACACGGCAAAGAAGCTCTCTTCTTTTCTAGGACTTTGTTCATATTATAGGTCCTTTATAAAAGATTTTGCGGCTATCGCGGAGCCATTGTTAAAATTAAAAAGAAAAAAGGCAAGATTCTCGTGGACGGCCGAAGCCAATAGTGCTTTCGAAAAATTAAAACAAGCATTAACGCAAGCCCCTGTGTTGAAATTTCCTGAAAAGGATGAGAATTTAGAAATTTCAGCGGATGCTTCAGATTATGCGGTAGGAGCGGTACTTTCGCAAAATCAGCAGCCCGTGGCATTTTTTAGCCGAACTTTAAATCAAACACAAAGAAACTATTCCGCGACCGAGAGAGAGGCACTTGCAGTTCTGTTAGCAGTGCAAAAGTTTCGAGTCTATTTTGGAAAGGCGCCGATAACAGTGTACTCTGATCATGCGGCGGTAACTAGATTGTACTCAGGGAAAAATTTATCCCCAAGGTTAATAAGATGGGCACTCAAGCTGCAAGAATATAATCTGGTAATCAAGCATACCCCTGGAAAGGAAAATATCGTAGCAGATGCCCTATCAAGGATTAAAATAGACGAACAAGGCAATACCGTAAAGATGGCAATGCTTACAGCGTGTACAATAAATTCCCGAGAAACTGTAATAACCGAACTGGGTAAGGATCCTGAGTTTGGAAGTATTTATGAGTATTTGAAGGATCCTGAAAATTTTAGCCACCAAGATATTGTGGCGATAAGAAATAGGGCGGCCCATTACGAACTAATAGATGGTCTATTATTCTATACAAAAACTACGAATTCCAACAACGAATTTCGACCTGTTATCCCAGCTCGTCTTAGATTAAATATCCTGCAGGAGCTCCATGACAGCCCTTTAGCTTCTCATGCTGGTATTCGAAAAACTATCCAACGCGTACGCAAGGCAGTCTACTTTCCTGAACTGCAAAAGTTAACAAGGGCGTATGTCCAGTCCTGCCCAACATGTCAAGCAGTTAATTATATTAATTTCCGCCCGGCCGGGTTTCTAAATAGTATTAAATCCGAATTTCCAAATGAAATAATTGGCATCGATTTATTGGGCCCTTTCCCAAAAAGTCAGTTAAATAAAAGTCGCTATCTCCTTGTTATGGTTGATCATTTTAGTAAATGGACCGAAATTGTTCCCTTAAAACGAGCCTCCGCGAAATTAGTTACCGATTCTATTTTAAATAAATATATTTTAAAATACGGGGCGCCCCTAAAAGTTATATCGGATAATGGTCCTCAATTTGTAAGTAATGTATTTGAAGACATGTGCCAAAAACTGGGCATACGTCATTTAAAAATGGTCCCGTATCGGCCTCAATCAAATATAGCGGAACGGGTCAACAGAAATATAGTGAAAATTATCCGTAGTTATGTTAAAAATTTTCATAAAAGCTGGGATAACTATGTCAATGAATTTGCTTTCGCCCTTTCGCAAAACATGATACAACGGGAAAAACTCCTGCTGAGTTATTTCTAGGCAGAAAGATTATAACACCGTTAGATAAATTATTTTATGTGCAACAAAGAGCCCCAGAATTTAAAATGAGTGATATAGAAAAACTAATAAAAGAAGCAAAAAAGAATACGGAAGTAGCACAAAGAAAACAGAAGCTATATTATGATTTGAAACGACGGGGAGTAACTTATAAAGTAGGGGATGAAGTTTTAAAAATTAAGCATTTACTTTCTTCAGCACCAGAAGATAAAACTGCCAAATTTTTTCCACGATTTGAAGGACCATATGTTATAGAAAAAATAACTCACGCTATTGTAGTGTTAAAAGCCAGAAATGGTGAAACCTTTTCCGCAAACATTGATCAAATTAAGCCCTACTTCGATCGTAATAAAATGCAAATCTTTTCAGATCTTTTGCAGGATCCGGCACGGCAGACACCGCAGGTACAAGTTCCAGAGGTGGGAAAACGACAAGTACAAAGGCAAGCCAATAAGAGGCAGGAGCCAGTGAAAAGAAAATTGCCCCGCTGAAAAATTGAAGGTAACAAGAAAAAGAAGCCGTTCCACCGTCCAGAAAACAGAGTTCACGAACACCCCCAGAATGAAGAAGGGAGAAGGACGACGTATGTGAAGAGGACCAGGAGAAATGACGGCAACTATAACCCGGCTTTAAAACGGAAGATCTACTCATCCGACAGAACTCTCCGCAGCAAAAGTCGCCGAACTGCGGAAGGGCCATCAGCGGCGGAGGAAAAAGTACAAGGAAAATTTGAACGGCCAACAACGAGGTCCAAGCAGAATCACGACAGAAGTTTCCCGGTTCCGCCAAGACCAGCTGCCTTCAAACGGCCAAGACCACAAGCAGAGGAGAAAAGGAAGGTGTTCAAGGGTGGCCGAACTGGTGAAAAACGGAAGCTTCCAGAGGAAAGCACTGAAGGGCGAGCCCGTACAAGAAGGAGGATAAATCAAGCTACTATCTGCAGTACCTTTAAAGACTGGGCCCAGAAAAGGATGTCCGAATATTACAAAGATAAGTAAAATTTTATGTTACTTTGCAAACTTAAGTTAATCTTTCATTCTTACTGCAAGTGGCAGATTTCAAGAAGTTTTACCTCATGCGAGGTCTACCTTTATCGCCAAAAGGGCGAGAAATGAGTTGTGACCGATTTTCTTATTATGTTTTCAATTACTCGCGCGTAAAACTAAAGTTGATGTATAATAGCGTTGTGTAAAAACTTAAATATTGTAAAAAGTTATTGTATAAATTTTATTTAAAACATTCTATACAAGAGAGAAGTTTCAGTCTGAAAGACTTTTTGAAATGTATTATTTCAATGTAGAAAGAATTGGCACTTGCTTTGAAAAGAATAGAAGTTAACAATGTACTACTAATGTATGTTTTCAAATGTGTAAAATTAACGGCATGTTAATATGTTCTTATATACAATGTGAACTGTTATTTTAAATGTTAAGAAATACCGTAATATGGTAAAAGTGAAAGTAATGTTAAAATTTTTTTTTATTTGTGTGACTGTAAAGACTAAATCATGGCGAATATGTGTTAAAGGTTGAATGATGTAGTTAGGCTCTCTGACGCTACACTTTAGAGTTAGCCACTTTTAGAATAGTACCTCAGGGTTTAGAGTTGAAATTAGGGTGTGTTAAGAGGTCTCGTTATGTTGAATTTTAACACGTTAGTGTTTTGATTGTAGGAGGAAGTGTGGCACACGTAGACAGAAACACATTCGTGTTTGGTGTTCTTTTACAACACATGTCAGAGAGCACGGGGAGAGATAATTAAAATAGTCATGAATGAAATAAGAATGTTAAAGAGCAGTATAATTGTATATGTTACTTGCCATGTCATTGTGTAACATTTCATTAAACTAGTTTTCCTTCCAGATCTCTGGAAGGAACCAGAATTGAATAAAAGCTCCTGTTTAGATGCAGTACAGATGAAAAAAAGATTGTTGTATATCCTGGGAGCTGCTATTGTAACAAATTTCTTTCTTTTAAATTTCTAGTTTCTAGCGAAGTGTGTTTGTAAAAGGTTGGCCTCGCGTTAGATTCTAGAGCTAAAAGTTTTCAACAAGGTCGTTTTAGACCTCAGTTTCAAACTAATTAACTCTGGCGGGAAGTATGTAAGGATCTTAAGTTTTACTAACGTTTATTTTATTTTAAATCTTTACTATCACTTCTTATTTTCTACTTCCGGCCAGAATTATAAGCGTGAAGGTTTTTATGCAAAGTTTGTCTGGCGAACGCCAAGTATTTAAGTGTGGCCTTTTTGCCAAGCAAGAGAGAGAGGAAGCAGTGAGTCAACGCAGGCCGCTTACCTTAGAAGTTACGCAGTTGCTGTTTGCCTTCCAGGCCAGAGGTTTTAATCCTCTTGATAAATTAAAAGTATTGTAGTGTTCACAGTCTCTGTGCTACATACGCTTCCTGTTATTATAAGGCCAATCTTCCACGTGTATTATTCTAGAGTTAAATTAGAGTTTAGTTTTATTTTTATACTTTTACGTTAGACCCCGAGTGGCGGGTCATTGTATTCCGAAGTACGGAAGTTATTATATATAGAGAAAAATAAAGGGTTTTTGTATACCCTTCGTCTGTATCCTGTCTACTTACTACAAATTAGTGAACATAGCTTTAGTAAGCTCTCTGTTCCTAGTCAGGTCCTTGTATGTTCCCGAAGAAGGTAAAGAAGGAATATTGAACCTGATAAACTATGCTTAACACCTTGAAGAAAACATATCTGCTACCACTAAAATGACTAATAAAAGCGAAATTCATGATGCCACAGTCTATCTTAGCAGTAAAATCAACGAAGCCATCAACCACGCCAAATTTATTCCAAAACAGACTAATTATACGGTCCCACAGAATATTAGACAGAAAATTACAGAGAAAAATAGACTAAGAAAAATTTATCAACGTTCTCACTCCACCCAAGACAAAAGAAGATTTAATGCTGCCAATCGAAACCTCAGAAAACTTATCCAAGAGTACAGAAAGAATTGCTGGGATAACTTCATTGAAAGTCTTTCGCACACCGACCATTCTGTGTGGAAAGTTGCTAAAGCTCTCCGAAGCACTCCCTCTAATATTGGACCGATTCTGGATGATAATAATACCAAAATTTACGATCATAAGAAAATTGTCAACCTTTTCGCTGATAACTATGAACAACAGTTTAATATAAATAGTTCCCCACACCCGAATGATATTAATATTATAAATCACGTGACCAATTTCCTCTGCAAAGATCCTGAAAATCAAAACAACCCGACTTCTCCCAAAGAAATACAGAAAATTATAAAGAAACTTAATCCAAAGAAAGCATCTGGATATGACAATATCACTAATAAGGCCCTGCAATACCTCCCAAGGAAAGGCATCATCCTTATTACGAATATTTTTAACGCATGTTTAAGACTTAATATATTCCCAAAAAAATTGGAAACACACCATTCTAACTGTCATTAAAATGCCTGGCAAAGCTGGAAATCTCACAAGTAACTTTAGATCGATCAGTCTTCTGCCTGCAATTGCCAAACCTTTCGAAAAGCTTATCGAGTATCGACTCACCACTTTTATTAATGAAAATAACATCATCAAAGACCATCAAATTGGATTTCGCCAGGGATTCTCAACGACTCAGCAGATCGCCCGAATCGTAGAATTCATAGGTAAAAATTTTAATAGATAGAGAAAGCCTTCAATAAAATTTGGTATCACGGTCTTATGATTAAGCTGATGAACTATAATTTCCCACCTGCCATCATCCATCTAATCGCTGATTTTTTAAAGAACAGAACTTTTCAAGTTAAGATTCAAGATAACTATTCCACCACAAGAAAAATTCACGCGGGTTTACCACAGGGGTCGGTAATTTCCCCGCTTCTCTATAATTTATATACTAATGATCTTCCTAATATTAAAAATATTCTCACTGCATGCTATGCCGATGACACGGCACTTTTATGTCACTCACTTAATCCGTATCATGCAAGAAATAAACTACAGAATGCCATTAATTACATTTCATCCTGGTTTAAAGGATGGAAAATTAAAATTAACCCCGAAAAATCAAAAGTGATTTACTTTAAAAAAGGAAATATCCCTCAAGACTGAGAAGAAATTACGATGGACGGACAAATCGTGTCACGTGACCACCAAGTAAAATATCTAGGTGTTAATCTCGACCAGAAGTTAACATTCAAATTTCATGTTAATCAAACACCACTTAACGAATGATGATCTCCGATCTCTCCGACAAAACGTTTCTTCTTTTACTTTTTGTAATAATTTAGACTCAGATTCTTGCACTTTTTCTTTGGGGGGGGGGGGTGGACTCAAAATAACTAACCTATAAATTTAATTTACTTGCGCGAAAAAATATTTTCTTTTCCTTCAAAGGTTAAAGAAAATTATAACGATATTCGTTTTATGGACTCTTGATAAACGTGACCTTCGAACTTCGACGCCGGCTTCGAACTTTTGCGCTGTGGAGACAGATATTTCGCTCATGGGCAACCGAGCCACTTTTGCTACGAAGAAGTTTTCCTTCTTAACCAAGGAGGTTAGAATAGCCTCCTTCTTGTTCATTTCTAACCACCTTGTTCTTAATAATACATATTCTTTGCCAGTACCTTCGAGAGTAAAGTCATTTAATCGTTTTTTCCAGTCCCTTGAGAAAGCGTTTAAACCAGATGAGCTAAAATCGGAAATTATTTTGAATATTCTGGGTGAGAGCGAATAATTTAATAGTTTATTTGACTGAAGAAGACATGCGGAATTATGATAAGCTTAGAACAATAGTGTTGAAAGAATTTCAGACAACGCCACAAGAGTGTTATACAGTTTTCAAAAAGCGTAAAAATTACAAAAAGAAGTAAAAGATTACAAAAAAAAAAAAAAAAAAAAAGATTACAGAAAGCTATGTTTAATTTGCGTCAAGATGAAATGCTACATTTGAGTATTATTGTCAGATGCGCTGAGTGAGTGATTTTAAATTATTATGTGAATTAATTGCATCAGATGAAATATTCGGTTTATTTGATTGAGAATTGATGACACATATTGCAATTAAACAAGAAGAATCATGTTTTAAACCGCAAAAACTAGGTCGAGATTGTGATATTTATTTAACTTCAAAGGGTAAATGTAAAAGTAAATATAATGTATTTATGAAACCTTCTAGTGGAAACGAAATTCTAGATTCTCACTCAAAATTAATATTTCTAAATTCTCTATAAAGGCAAAAAAAAAAATGATCTTATCTTTTCTATCTTCCGGATGGCCGAGGAAACATCCATTCTGATTAAACAAAATATGTGTAAATCTCTAATAAACAGAGGAGCGTTATACCACACAACGTTTATTCACGAACACCAAAGACGAACAGAAACATATACATAATTGACATCACAGTTTCTTTTTACAAACAAACACTACCGCCATCTAAAGATATATAATCCTAAACTTAACACTCCCCCCCCCCATGTATCCGTAAACGAATGCATCAATTTTATTGAACTTCAAGATTATAAAGTCTTTCATTTGGTCTTCTAACAACACCCTTATCTAACTGAATATCACAAGATCTAATTCTATCACCTCTTCCGTGAAATAATTCCTTAATCCTACCTATCTTCCAGTTACAGCGTTTCACATTATCTTCTCGTACAAGTACAACATCATTAATTTTAAACACGGGAGAATTCTTTGGAGTTTTTGGAAACATGACTTATCTTAATTCTAACAAATATTCTTTATAAAACCTTTTCCAAAAATGCTCTAATATTAATTGCCTATGCTTCCATTTTTTAATCAACTGAGATCTTGTAGATTCTAGTTTATATTCAGGTGAAGGTAAAACAGTTAATCTAGATCTAGTTATAAAATGAGATGGTGAAAGAGGATCAGGTTCATTTGGTTCATTGTATACATACTTTATAGGTCTAGAATTAATAACAGCTTCAACTTCAACTAAGACAGTATACAGTTCTTCATAATATAAAGAAGCTTTACCTAGGATATGTTTTAAACAAGTTTTTAAAGATCTTACCAAACGTTCCCAGAATCCGCCCCACCAAGGGGCACCTTCTACAATAAATTTCCATTCAAACCCATTTTTACCAAGGAAATTTAGAACCTTTTCATCTTTACATAATTTATACAAATATTTTAATTCACGATCAGCAGTTTTAAAGGTTTTAGCATTATTAGAATATATAACTCTACAAATACCCCTACGTGCAAAAAATCTACGTAAGGCTTGAATGAAACACTCTGCACTTAAATTTGATAACAATTCTAAATGGACTCCTCGAGTCACTGCAAGGTAAACAATGAAATATACACTTTTGTACCATCCTTTAAATACAAAGGGCCAGCGAAATCTATGCCACTTTTCTCAAATGGTTGAGCTTTCTCCACTCGGTCAGCTGGAAGAGGAGCCGATATCTCGTGTCCAGCTTTAGCATTATACTTTTTACAAAATCTGCAATCATGTAACACAGATTTTACAAAACGTCTAGCTTTTAAAATCCAAAATTTCCCTCTTACTTGCACTAAAGTTTCATTTACACCACTATGAAGTACCTTTTCGGGACAATTCAAAATAATTAAACGAGAAAAATAATTATATGGTAATATTATAGGCTGAATTTCATCGACATCTAATGATGGTTTCACTAATCTACTTCCAACTCTTAAACAACTCTTTTCATCCATTACTGGATTTAACCCAAACAATTTGGAATTATGAGACAATGGTTTTTTACATTTAACATCATTCAACTCTTCAAAAAAATACTCACCTTGTGATAAGATAATCCAATAACACATAGCATTACATATTTCTATTCTGTGACTTTAAATTATTAATGAATCTAAATACATATGACGTGACTCTTAAAAGTTTACCTAAGTCACTAAAGTTTTCTATTTTTAACACAGGTTGTAAAGGTTGAACACTGCTAGTAACTTGAGTCACAACTCTTTCTTCAACACTATCTACTATGTTACAATGCTTGTTCACTTTAGGCCAATTTATTTCATCTTGATGAAGACATGGAGGTCCATGCCACCACATTTGATCTACTACAAGATCACTCACTTTAACACCACGTGTGATTTTATCGGCCGGATTATCTGAGCCAGGACAATGATGCCACATGCTCGGGGATGTTTTGTCTTGAATTTCAGACACTCGATTTTGTACGAATGTTTTCCATCGCCGTGGTGAGTTCTTTATCGAAGGAAGCACAATAAGAGAATCTGTCCCTAAATGAATCTTAGCTTGAGGAAAATACATACGGACTGTAGTTACAAGTCTTGCACCTAACACTGCTGCCATGAGCTCGAGTCTTGGTAAAGATAATTTTTTCAGGGGTGTCACTCTGCTCTTGGCTATCACTAAACTTGTTCCACAATATTTTAAGCTACGGAATTTCACGTACACTGCTGCTCCGTAAGCACTTTGAGATGAATCACAAAAACAAAGTAGTTCTAGAGTTTCAGGTGTTTCATCAGCATCACGAAAATACCACCGAGGTATCTGGATATTAGGTAGATCACATAGTTGCCTGTACCATTTGCTCCACTAGTCTTGCAATTCTGGTGGGATAATTTCATCCCAATCAACACCTTTCAGCCATAAATCCTGAAACAGAACTTTTGCTTGAATAACATATGGAGCAAGAAACCCAATAGGATCGAAGATTTTTGAAGCAGCTTTTAAAACACAACGTTTTGTTTGGTCATTTGACTGGATGAAATCAATAACGTCTTGTGCATTAAAACAGAAGATATCCTTAATTGTATCCCATTGAAGTCCAAGAATCTTTGAGGGGGAATCCCAGTCAAGCAATTTAAAGCTAACGAAGTTGTCACTTGATTTATACTGGTTTTTTACAGTATCCGAATTAGAATTCCATTTGGTCAAAGTCATTGATGCCTTTTTCATTATATCATTGGCTTCGTGATATATCTGTATAGCTTCCTCCGTATCTGATCCACAAATAAAATCGTCAACATACATGAAGTTTTCTAACATTTCTACAGTTCTGGGATGTATGTCATCAAATTTCTTTAAATGATGCTTAATGCAAGCACCCAGCAAAAATGGACTTGATTTTGCTCCAAACATTACACGACACATCCGATAAACTTGAATTCTCGGATTGCTCAAACTTGAATTCTCATCAATCCACAAAAATCGCACTGAATCCCGATCTTCAGGTGCAACAGAAATTTGCAAAACGCTTTTTCAATATCTGACGTAAATGCAATTCGATGAAGTCGAAAATTTATTAGAACTTTCAAAAGTTCAGGAAGAAGATTTGGTCCTTGTAGTAAATTATCATTTAGAGATTCATGATTTTTTTTCCTTTGAAAAAGCATCATAAACAATGCGAAGTTTTGTAGAATTATTATCTTCACGGATGACAGCACGGTGAGGTATGTAGCAAGTTCGTCTCCCAGATGGAGTACCAAGATCGACCTTTTCTATGATTTCTTCCTTAAGCTGATAGTCAATCACTTCTTTATATTGCGCATAAAAATTCAAGTTTGATTTAAATTGTTCGATCAGATTTAAAAATCGTCTTTCAGCATTCTTAAAATTGTCTCTTAAAGTCACATTCTGATCTTTCCATGGAAGTCTAACTTCGTATCTATCACCCTTTTCTGTAATCGAGTTGTTAAATATTTGCAAGGCCATTTCATTTTGTTCTTCGTCAGAAATATTTTTAATTCCTATAGATTCAATATCCCAAAACGATTCGACGCTTTTTAGAAGTTTCTCTTCTACAATTACGTTTAAACACGCATCATGGATTTCAAAGTCTGATGAAGAAAATCTGCCTTGTATACACCACCCAAACAAGGTTTTCATCGCTACGGCATTTCTGTTTATCCTTTTTATTTCTTCGCTTGCTATTTTCCACATAATGTCCACGCCGATTAAAACAGAAATATGACTCATTCCATCGGCGCCGCCGCAGTCTGTCAAAGTGACGCCGAATGCCTGGAGTTTGGATTTCATTTCTACAACTGGTACCCGTATATCGGCATTTGTTATGACTGGTACTTCAATGACTTATTTAGAGATATATGAATTTTTCAGGGTCATTAATATTACGGAGAGTAATTTCAACTTTCTTTCGACGCCAATATTTTCCGTTCTTTTCACCGAAGGTATGCAGATTTAAAACAGTTTCTCCTTTTACTGGTAACTGTAATTTTCTTGATAAATCTCGAATTGCAGAGATTTGGCTACCGCCGTCAAGAAGACATCTCACAATACAATTCTTATTTCTGCCCTCAGCCACAGCATACTCCGTTTGAAGCATAATATTAGATCCAGTTTTGGCAGAAGAATTTTCAACAATTTCTGCCGATGTTTCGGTTTCCTTATTTTTTACACTGGAGACAGCTGATGTGGGATTTACACACACACTTTCATGATGTTTACCGCGGCACTTTTTGCAGGAAAACTGTTTGTTCTTACAGTTGATAGCTAAATGTTTACATCCAAAACACAGAAAACATTTTCCTGTACGTTTCAAAATGTTGCGTTTCTCTTCAGAGTTCACCTCAGTACATTTATATCTCGTATGGTCTTCTTTATCACAAAATATACATTTGTATCCAATTGTTGATAAAGCTGAAGCAGTCGGAACTTTCGGTTTATAATTCGGATAAAATTGCGTGCGTTGTTCATTTTGACGAAAGTATGGTTTCTAATTCGTTTTCGCAGAGTTCATTAAACTTGCAGCTTCTCGACAGTTAACTTCCTTTTTTAAGAATTCTATAAGTTCCTTTATATCAAATCCTGCTTCCATATTTCGACTTCGATTAAATTCCAAATTTAATTCCTCTGGAAATTTCTGCAAAATGATAGGACAGAGAATATTTCCATAACTTCCAGAAGTAACGTTTAACGATCCTAAACTTCGAATGTTGACTTCGCATTCATCGTACAGCTTATGCAGTGCTTTAACATTTGAAATGTTTCCCACTGGTTCAAGGGAAAATAATTTATTCATATGCGAGGTGATAACAACATCTTGTCTTCCAAAACGTTCTTTCAATATTTCTACTGCGGAATCATAATTCTGGTCACTTAAAGCGAAACCGGAAATGGCAGCTAAAGCATTACCTCCAAGTAAGGATTTTAGGTACGCAAATTTTTCAGTTTTTCTCAATCCACTATGATTATGAATTGTATTTTCGAATTGGTTCCAAAAGTCTAACCATTTACACGAATCTCCGTAATAAGTTCCGATTTGCAGACGTGGCAACTTCACTGTTTTCGCTTCAACTGGAAGTGCAACATTAGCCGTTTCGTTCTGATGAACTGTTCTAGAAGATTCCGAATTCTTCTTCAAAAATCTTTGCATTCTTCCTCTCCATATAACAGTTTTATCCTGGTATTCTTGGCTTAAGGTAACTTCATTTTCAATCTCCTCCGAAGTTACTTTCGTTTCGATTTCTTAATCTAAACTTTTCAGTTCGTTGATTTTCTCAATTAACTGTTCATATAAATCCTCGATTATCTCAATTTTCTCATTTAGCGGAATATTATTTCCTAAATTCGTTTCGACTTTGGTTATCAGTTTCGTAGTTAATTGTCTTATAACCGATCGTTTCTTTTTCAAATTTTCAAGAACGCCCTCCATTTTCGAACTATTCAGTCTGTCGATTTTCTGATTCGTAATAATCCCGGTTTGCAGGCACCATAAACAAAATATGTGTAAATATCTAATAAACAGAGGAGCGTTATACTACACAACGTTTATTCACGAACACCAAAGACGAACATTGGCAATCTAAAGATATATAATCCTAAACTTAACACTGATCGTTGAACTATCTAAATTCAAAGATTCTTCAAAATATTGACACTTAGACTTCTGTGAAACATAAATAGATTATAGTTATACACAATTAATAGACTACGTTTAGATGAACATTACGCTCTTTCCTTCATACAATCTTTCTAGTTCTTGTTCTGGTTCTAGCTAAATGCAAATCAGAGTTCTATGTACGTTTTTGTTTTGATTATTCTAGATTTTAGATGTAACGGCGCTGACAGTCCAGAGTTTAGATGTAACATCTCCTCCCACCATTGAGGTCCGACGGTACGGAGGAACTCAATACACACAGGTCCAGTCGATGAGGGAGACCAACAACTCTTCCAGCTCTGGTTATCACGTGAGGACTTGAAGCAGGTTCTGAAACACAATCAGCCTGACCAGTCGTAGGGTTGTTTCTATCTCGAGATGTTCTGCCGTGGAACAGAGGACCAGCAGATTCGGGAATAGAGATCTCCGACGGGGAAAGCCGGGCCACTGGAGGAAGCAGAGTTCATTTCTTATCTTGACCCTCGTTAGTCTAACTTTTCCGTCTATACTGGGAAAAAGCTCGATTATGTTGGCTAAACACTAATGAGTGCGGCGTCTCTGGCTATCTTCCAACAGAACGACATCGCCTACTTGACACTGTTGATATTTTCCCCTCTTTATCGCATGTTGTCTCAACTGACCAAGATATTCACTACGAAATCTGTTTCTTAGACCACGTCTTATTCTCTGTCGATATTTGGATCAGCGGTTTAGTTCTTGGTAGTCTACGCAGTCAATATCAGGAACTCCTGATGACGCCAATTCATGGAGGAACATCACAGGGGTCAACGGTGAAGGATCTTGATTATCTTCTGATACGTATGTGATATGTCGTGTATTAATCATTTGTTCACAGTCACATAATATAATATATAACTCTTCGTAATTTAAGAAAGTTCGGCCTTATATTCTTCTTAAAAATTTTCTTTCATCATTCGCACAAGCCTCTCCCGCCAGGTAGCAGTCGGAGGTTTGAATTTTCATCGTGTCCTTTAAATAGAAACAGCTGAACATATGGCGTTCTACTTCACTTTCTTAAGAACACTGTTAGTCCGTACCAAATTAGTTCCGTTGTTGGAATATATTGCATAAGGTCTACCTCTTCTAGCAATGAATCTAGACTATCCAAGCTTTAGATCCATCATGGAGATAGAGAGGATCTGCTAGATCTACATCGACGACTTCAAAAACGGCCCTTTCTCTTAAGTTTGAATTCGGGTGGAAATCCTGGCTCGACTACTACTCTTTGTGTAGCAAATCTTTTACATCTTACACATTTCCTGATAATATTTGATAATATTTCGAACAGTTTTTCTGGATTTTATATCCAAAATTTTTCTCTAAAATTTGCCATTAAAATGCTGACAACAGCATGCTGGAGTTCTACATGTGTCTCATAAATTAGTCTCTAAACAAGAGGGTGTTTTAAAGGTAAAATGAGAGGATATTGGAAATTTTCTTCATCTTAACGCTGTAGGACGTCCGTTTTCGCTCTGAAAATTCCATTTCGTCTACGATTAGTCTCAAAGCACGAACAGTAGAGTCTTTTATGCATGTAAATGATTCTTTCTGTTCCAAACCTACAAAGTGTCTTTTCAGCATTCTCAAATTCATCAACTAAGATATCAGGGATTAGGTCTTTGATGGCTGTCTTTTGATGGCTTTACTGTGGAAGACGGCGTATTTTGGGACAACTCGATTTGATATTCGCGATTTGAAGTTCTTTCTCCAACTGCGCTAGTTTGATTTGATCTAACTCTACCTTTGTTTCGTTTTCAAGTTTTTGTAACGCAATTTGTGACTTGTTTTTGGCTTTGAGTTTTTTCCCCTTGCTTAAGCGCGTAATCAACTACGCTTTTACTAACTCTTGATAAGTTTTCAAAACTTTAGTATTTCTTTATAAAAGTTTTTAAAATAACAATTTTCACATCTTTCGCAACGGTTAGATCTAACTCCGCAACGAAAGCTTTAAACTCTTCTTTCCCTAATTTAGCTCCGATGTTAATGAGAGTGATAGAGTGGACACTGGGACAATACACGAAGAAACCGTGGAATTTTGAGATAAGTATCCTTCTTTCATCTAAACTAAATCAAATCTAAGTGTATTTAAATTTATTAATATAATTGTTCACCAGTTTTTAGCGTTAAATAATGCTTGAAATTGCTCATTGCTTGCGTCTCTTTTTGTGGTAACAATTCCAAACAGGCGCTAACTTCGTTATCAGTTCTCGTTTGTCAACAATTCTGCCTTCTGAGCCCGCCCTACTATATAGGTTAAGTCCTATCTACTAGTATAAGGCCTTCGTCCTGTCTTGTTTTGAGGTATTTCCAGTTTCCAGAGAGGGAAAATGGAGATTTTGCGGAGCGACGTGTATATTAGGTTGCGCTATGCGCTACTTCGCTCTCCGATCTCTCTTTTTTTTTTTTTTTTTTTTTTCCTGATATCGCTTAAATATTTTTTTGCCTTTAAATATTATACCTCATCGATTTTTTTTTCTCAACCTGTTGTTTGCTATCTGTTTAATGTCTTTTTCTTCATTGCCTTAAATAAATTCTTAGAATTATGAGATATTATAAATACTGTTTTCTTCAATGTGTTAAACTAGCATTAATTAACAAGTAATAAATTATAATAGCAAACTGACAATAAATAAACTTGTAATAAATTATGATAAATATATTAATAAATACCACCGATCTATGTTTATTGTCTTTAGTTATTTTAGTTACAGTAATATATATTTTTGTCTGATGTTATGGGTCTTTTGCTGTGTGTCTCAGGATGAAAGCATACATATTGCCTTGTATTCCATGTTCAATACCATGAATACGAAGCATCTCAACACTAACCTTTCCCCCCCATCATCACATCTATTCAGCCTTAGCAAACATACTCAGTGTGAGACACTATTTATTGCAAATGATCACAGCTTCCTCTCCTTTTGACTACACCCATGGACACACTAATATTTTTAGGATATTATCTACTACTTTTCCTTATCTTTTTATCCGCGATTAAATTCGCATGTAGGTATGGCGGAAACATGACGAAAAATGTAGTCACAAAGCGGAATAAATTATAAAAATATTTGTGGCAACACAAACTTTCTGATTATTACTGTTTCAGAAAGCAGCTATATTATGTAGTCAGCTGTAAAACGTTGGTAGTAATTGCTTGTAAAATAAATAAGTTATGCAGATTCTTGCAACAGTCACCTATTCGAACATTTTATGGGTTTTAAGGTGTATGAGTCCCCTTAAGAGAGGAATTTTTATGCAAACTTTGACGTCTTATAGCATAGGACTGTCAGAATTTATTATTCAATAAGAACACAGCTTTCTCTTCTTTTGACTACACCCATGGACACAATAATATTTTTAGGATATTATCTACTACTTTTCCTTATGTTTTTATCCGCGATTAAATTCGCATGTAGGTATGGCGGAAACATGACGAAAAATGTAGTCACAAAGCGGAATAAATTATAAAAATATTTGTGGCAACACAAACTTTCTGATTATTACTGTTTCAGAAAGCAGCTATATTATGTAGTCAGCTGTAAAACGTTGGTAGTAATTGCTTGTAAAATAAATAAGTTATCCAGATTCTTGCAACAGTCACCTATTCGAACATTTTATGGGTTTTAAGGTGTATGAGTCCCCTTAAGAGAGGAATTTTTATGCAAACTTAGACGTCTTATAGCATAGGACTGTCAGAATTTATTATTCAATAAGAAAACTTACTAAAAATTATAATATTCTTATATATTCATCATTTTTTCAGTATCCACTCATGTTTATACGTTCAAATGCCATATTTCAAAATCAAAGTTATTTATGAAATAAAAACTTATACAATCTGATAAATCATTTCTGTGTGCAAATTTTTAAATCTAAATCACTTACATTAATTTTTTCTGTCTTTTAAATTACATCCCATTATTTATTTCAATTTAGTTTATTAATGTGCTTGAACTAATACTTCAAAGTTCTTTGAAGTACTTTATGTGTCATGAAAATGCCAAATATTTCCATAAAAAAATAAACAGGCATACAGATTTGTTATTAACCAGTATTATGTGATTAATTAGTCATTTAATAGTTGATTTAATCGCTTATTTCATGTCTAAATTTTCTACACAGAAAACCTCTGTCTAATTTTTATTATCTTTCCACGGACGAAGATTTTCAAAGAGGAATGAATTAAAGTCTTGATTGCGCAAAACACATCTTTGAAGCTAAATGTATTCTAAGAAAATCAAAAAAATGTCAACAAGATTTTGCCCCCCCCCAATCAGTCATTTAAACTATTTCAACCGTTCAGGAGAACGATAAACATTGCGAACAATCTACCCTTTTTTATATGTACTTTAATAAAAGGAAATGTGTGTTCCTTCTTTTTATAAGAAAAGAAACCCATTTTAGAAAGCAAAATGGTTCTAAAAGTTTAGAGTCTCCAACGCTTAAAAAATGATAAACTACGATAAGGTAGTAACCCGCGTTCAAAAAAAAAAAAAAAAAAAAAAAAAAAAAGGCTCACTACAACTCTTAGGCAGTTCGCGTACGTCGAATCCGTTATGGATCTAACAGTTCAACAATGCACATGCGTGGTCAATGGTGGTGCGAATAGCTTAAGCAGCTAAACGCGCCGCTAGTGCGGATAGCATCGGCCGCATTTTACGCCGATTTCCGTAAAGCAGGCGGTAGTGAGAGCGAAGGTTGTTAACCCTAACTCAGCAATAGAAAGGTTTGTTAGTAGTTCACCAGGAAGAGAATAATTTGCAAGTAATAATTATCAGTTACAAAGACGAAGTCAATCTATATACATAATAATGTTCAGGAAATGATTAGATAAAATAGGGATTTAATGATGGTTCTGATTGCAAGCGAGGACAAGTAATTAGTTAAAAAAATCTTTAGTGTCTTGACAAAAAGGCTACAAAAATTACTTAAATTCTTTTATTTAACAGAGGAATTTTTATGCAAACTTAGACCTATTCTTATAGCATAGGACTGTCAAAATTTATTATTCAATAAGAAAACTGACTGAAGATGATAATATTCTTATATATTCATCATTTTTTCAGTATCCACTGATGTTTATAGGTTCAAATGCCATATTTCAAAATCAAAGTTATTTATGAAATAAAACCTTATACAATCTGATAAATCATTTCTGTGTGCAAATATTTAAATCTAAATCTCTTACATTTACTTACAATTTTTTTCTGTCTTTTAAATTACATCCCATTATTTATTTCAATTTAATTCATTAATGTGTTTGTACTAATATTTCAAAGTTCTTTGAAGTGCTTTTTGTGTCCTGAAAATGCCAAGGAATTCCATAAAAAAAATAAGCAGGCATACAGAATAATTCATTTAATATTTCATATAATCGCTTTTATTTTATTTCATGTCTAAATATTTTACACAGAAATCCGCTGTCTAATTTTTAGTATCTTTTATCGGACGAAATTTTTGAAAGTTGAATGAATTAAAGGCTTGATTGAGCAAAACACATCTTTAAAGCTAAATGTATTCTAAGAAGTATAAAAAATGTCAGCACGATTTCCCCCCCCCCTTTAAATCAGTCATTTAAACTATTCAAACCGTTCAGGAAAAGGATATACATTGCGAACATAAAAATCTGCCTTTTTTATATATACTTTAATAAAAGGAAATGTGTTCCTTCTTTTTATAAGAAAAGGAACCCATTTTCCATTCTAAACTTTTGAAAGTCGCCAACGCTTAAAAAATGATAAACTACGCCATGGTAGAAACGTGCCTTTTACAACTCAATGCGCATGCGGGGTTAATGTTGGTGCGGATAGCTTAAGCCGCTAATCGCACCGGTGGTGCGAATAGCACCGGCCAATAATTACGCCCATACGGCTAATCCAAATACCATGCAACATATTAATTATGCCAAGTTTATGTTTTATAATAGTAATGGTATTAAAAATCAAAAAATTGAAATTCAAAACTACATCAACCAGCACAGTCTGGATGTAATTTTATGAAGTGAAACCCACCTCAAATCAAATGACAAATTTAAAATTCCCAACTACAACATCTATAGATCTGACCGTCTTCATAATCGTGGTGGCGGTACAGCTATTCTCATGAAAAAATGTCTGAACAGTACCATCTTTCCTCTTCCCCTTATGAGCTTTGAAGCAAGTGTATCTATTTTGAACAGTGATAATAAAGAATATCTCATCATTGCTGTTTATAAGCCACCCAACAATAGCCTCAACACTCAAGATCTTGACTATATTCTCAAGTTATCCAACTATTATTGCGGGGGACCTAAATTGTAAGGACGCTAACTCGAACTCCAGGCGAAATAATCCAGACGGAATTATTCTTAATAATTACATCATCAACAACCCTGATATCAACATTTATGGTCCAGATGAACCTACGCATCTTCATCAAATCTCAAATACTTCTGATGTATTAGACATCTTAATTACCTTCAATGTTCCCCAAATAACTTTTCTCCAAGTGGATAATGAACTTTCTTCAGATCACCTACCAGTACGCTTCACTTTGTATGGCTTAAAGCATGGTCTTCCGCCTATAAAGGTGCCGCATTAATTGGGAAAACTATGCTTAACACCTTGAAGAAAACATATCTGCTACCACGAAAATGACTAATAAAAGCGAAATTCATGATGCCACAGTCTATCTTAGCAGTAAAATCAACGAAGCCATCAACCACGCCAAATTTATTCCAAAACAGACTAATTATACGGTCCCACAGAATATTAGACAGAAAATTACAGAGAAAAATAGACTAAGAAAAATTTATCAACGTTCTCACTCCACCCAAAACAAAAGAAGATTTAATGCTGCCAATCGGAACCTCAGAAAACTTATCCAAGAGTACAGAAAGAATTGCTGGGATAACTTCATTGAAAGTCTTTCGCACACAGACCATTCTGTGTGGAAAGTTGCTAAAGCTTTAGATATGATATTTTCTACTACTTTTCCTTATCTTTTTATCCGCGATTAAATTCGCATCTAGGTATGGCGGATAAAAACCGGTATTTTGATTTGTGATCTGACTTCGTCCATCCAAAAATGGAGTTGCTTAGCTTTTGCGAAATGTTTGATTTTGTTCAAGGAGGCGTAAATTCTCGCTATATTACTGAAGCAGAGAGAATTTTAAAAAGCGCATCATTTGGTAAAGCACGGAATTTTACTTGAAAAACCCAATGTACAAATTTTGACTTCCTATTGAAGGGTAAGTTCTATAGTGTAATAATCGCATGAAATCGACGGACATTTCATTGTTGGAAAAGGAAAAATAATTAATTTTTTTTAAAAAACATTTCTTGTTCATGTAAAGGAGGAATTGCTGGCTGTTGTAAGCATTGTGTCGCTGTTTTGATTTTAACGTTCACTGAATGTAAGCAAATGATTTCATATGTATTTAACTTTGGATGTCCAGAAATTCTTTGCTGTTAAAAGTGTGTTTTTTTTCCATAAAATTTATTTTGAATCATTATATACTAAAAATATATTGATCTATATATGCGTTTATTGTATTTATACATACATAATAGCACACATAATACATAGCATTATATGTTATACATTATATTATAATTTATACATAATATATAGCTATTTAGCTTAATTTCTAAAATTAGAAGTGCCGGAGCCCTATGGAAGACCGCCAGCAAATAGGGAACAAGAGTAAATAAATAAAACGACTATTAAACTAATTAATAATTTTAAAATTCAATAGTCAATTATTATCAAATTAATTAATATCTACTTAATTATTCTATATTAAATGCTATTTAATCAATAATTATATATAATTGATTACAATTTAATTGATAGCTTTTAGATAATTAGTTAATTATTTATTGAAAGATTTAATAATTAAAGATTAAAGTAATTAAATATTTAAAATTAAATTAAATGTAAACAGATAAATTTCAATTTAATAAGCGATTTTTAATATAAATTTATTGCTGAAAATAAAATTTTCAAGATAGAATTCCTACTGAAATTGTTATTCAATTACATAAAAGCTGCAATTACAATATTCAATTACAAGTGCAGCATCCTTCTTGTTTAGAGCTCTGGTGCACTCCGGCTGGAATTATGATTTTTTACAAAAACTAAGAAGCATCGGAGCCGGGATCCGGGGAGCTCCGGCCCAATTTAAGCTCTGATCGTAGGGTGAAAAAACTTCTTTTATCATCACAAAAATTAAATATTATTAAAACGATATAAAGTAATAATTAAAATTTATAAAGTATAGCTGATGAAAATTCAGATAATGCTCAAAACAGGGCAAAAGAGAATGATGGTGTTAGCGTATGAGAGGGTGGAAACAAAAAATGAGGGAAATCTTGGTGAGAGAGAATGTTTTCTTTGACCGCGGCTCTTTGTTGATATAATTATAGCCATTAAACGGATGTGTGTCACGGGTAAAATGAGTCCTCAATCTGAATGCTAAGGATGAATGTAAAGTTACTGGTTACACTTTTCGCTCCCCGTATTTGGTTACACTTGTGGATACTGTGACAAGACGATGTATAGAAGCAATGAGCCATTTATTGCAGTATTTCACTCTTATTGTACTCGTTGTCACTTTACGCACATTTAAGAACACAAATTTTCCTTCCTGCGAGGATAACTAACTCTAACCATCGATAACAATACACTAGATACGATAGCATGGCGAGAAATTTACGCGTTCCTACTCAAGTCCCCCAAATTTATTGCCATTCCTAAAGGGAAAGGTTTCCGAATATCAGTGAGGGGACTTTATTTGAACGTCTCATGTTCTCATTAGTTCGCATTTCTAGGGAAATTGAGTATTGCAAGATCTGCTTATTGTTAAACTAAAACGTTAGGAATTCTACTTTTTTCCCCTTGAAATTGTAGTTCGGTTTTGTAAAATGAAGTACCGGACCTCATCTTAGTTAGGGCTCCGGTGCGCTCCAGCTAGAATTGTAATTTATTTTAAAAATTGAGAAGTACCGGAGCTGGGCTCTGATGCAATTTAAGCACTGGCTATTATATACATAATAGCACTACTTATCAGATGCAATTTTGAGAATATCAACAAGCAAAGCACTTAAAAATGAAAAAAAGACACTTGTAAAAGAAATATTAGTGTTCTATATGTATTATAGAAAATACATGAAATGAATAATACCATTACCAAACACTTCAAAAAAAAAAAAAAAAAAAAAAAAAAAAAAAAAAAAGCAGATTAAGTATTTTCTACCTCAGTACTCAGTACTATAAAGCAATCCTGCCATATAACGTGTAGTTAATTTTTGATTGCATAATATTACATTAGATTTGTCCTACGAGTGGTTAAAACTGATAGTTCAATCTCAGCTCAAATCCGGGTGAACAAGCAGTGCAGTTTTTTTTTTTTTCGAATACAAGCGAGTTTCCCCTATAATATTCTTCATAAAGAATTCTTCTTCAGGCTGATAACCAATGTGCTTAGTCATATTCAAAGACCCTAATCTAACCTTACCTTTCCTTTAGATTCCATATTCACATGTTATATCTTTATCTGTTAAGATTTGTTCATAACAGGATCACCAAGCTTCTACCAATCCAGCAGGAGCATACTCAAAACGTCAAATCCATGTGATTGATAACAAAATCGATGTTTTCACCTTGCAAACCTTTATAAATGTTCCAAATTTTCTTAAGGATTCTTAATAACCTTATTATTTAGAAATGCATTTATTGTTGTTTTTATATTAACAAAAGCATTTAAATATAAAATATCAATTTTAAAAATAACTGAAGCTTTCTTTTAACCAGATTTGCTTTTCTAATGCTGTTTTTAATTAGTAACATTATGTCTGAACAAAAAATTTAAGAATAAGTCTATTAAAAAGGTCTGTGTGATAAGTCTATTAATTAATAACATTGTATGAACTTCATCATCTTTGAATATGAAACACTGAACTAACTCTTTGAATATGAAACATCCTAAATGAAAACACCGAGTCCATTTCAATCTAATACAAGAATAAATTATACATATCAAAATTCACAGTAAGAGCTTCTCCATATTATATTACACAAAGATTAGAAACCAAGTCTCCACTTACGAAATCTTACACTGACATAATGGTCTTGTACTGAAACAGAATTGTAGCAACATAGATGATATAAATTACATTATGCCAAAGAATTATTTAAATTTCCTGAATAAATTATAGCATTTAGAGTAACCAAAGACACACAAAAAACAATTTCAGATTTGTTGTAAAATTGGTGCCATGTCTTTATGCTATAATAACTTCACACATTATCTACACATGTGTTTTCCTGTCAGTCAAGAAGATTGATGGAAATATTGTTCTTACAAAAATTATTCTGACATATATTTGGAGAAACATATATTTCTTTTTGAGTTACATGATCAACAGAAACTATACAGCTATAGCGTATAAAAAACTTTGAAAAATTATATATTGAAACTTGTGGAAATTTGGGGAAATTTATTTGGTTCGATAATCAAGAGGTAAAAGTGGTTTATTAAAAATTTCTCAGTGCTATAAGAAACCAACGAGAATTTATGAGTATGTTTCGATATCATGTTTATCCATTATTGAGGCTAACATACATTGTTATCAGTTTATGTTTGCCCAAAATGGTCGAAGGTTGAGTAAAAATATTGGGAGTTTGAAGATAATCATCAATATACCTTAATATCTTTGCAACAGAAATATAAACCCCCCCCCAAAAAAATATATATATATATATATATATATATTTATCAAATGAATTTTAGTATGCCATAACAGTTTCATGGGAAAATATAACACACCTCTTAGATAAACAACTACAATCATTATATACAACAGCCATTTCATTTAAAAAAAAGGCATAAATTACATTAATCAGATAAAATTTGTTGTAAGAGCTTCATTATCTGGTTAAAATTCTTAAGCAAACAAGAAACCATTTCAAGTACCATAACATAATTTTCATAAGAGAATTCCATTCATCACAGAATATTAAAAGCACTTTGGTAGAAATTTGATCATTTAAAAAGTACAATTTCATATAATGCACATTTTTTATTCTTTATTCTTACGGAAAACATTGTATTTTTAAAGAAAGACAACGCTTTCTTTCTTTTAAGTACATAGACTCCAGAATTCTAATAATTATAATAAAAAAGGCATTTGCCAGCAAAATAACGGTTAACTATAAAATCATAACCATTTGTATAATATAACCATTTGTATGCACTGTCTTTGGTCGCATGTGTACCAGGAATGCATAAAAAAAAAAAAAAAACCTAACACTTTTATAAAATACTGAAACTAGGGGTTGGACTTAAATATTTAGTATTTGAATGCTTTATATAGCTTTGTCCAAAAACAATGTACTATTCGTATGTAACACAGAATAAAGTATACTAAATTACTGTTGACAATTTCAGTTTCTTGGTGCATATTTCATAGCTGATTATACACATGTAATATTAATGTGTGCCAGTTTTCAATCGAAAGCACTATACAAGGGCATCATCTACACCCTTAGGTATAGATGAGCCTGAGCAAGCTTTACTGTAATCAAATAAACCATAACCATTTTACCTTAGACTATTCATTTAACAACTGCGGCAAAATTTGGTACACTTCTGTTATCAGGACCGAATTCAGAAATGTATGTATGAATGCGTTCACATATGCACGTATATATGTACGTATGCATGTATGTTTGTATATAAACACACATATAAAAGTGCATACACACATACATACATTTCTGAATCCAGTCCCTATAACAGAAGAGTACATAGATTTTTCTATATAATAAAACATAAAATTTATGTGTGTATTTTTTTATAAGGAACAATATTTCTGACACGAATCAGCTGTCATCAACTAATGTCAAGAGCAAGTGAAAAACAAAAGAATAATTATATAGAATTAAGATGTAATATATATTAAAAAAAATTTCTTTAGTGTAACTGTTCTTTTATTCATAGAACTTTATACTTGTATTTTCTTTTATTCAATCATTAACAGTTAGAAATGAATAGTGATTGGCTAAATATGGATATGTTCTTGTGTGTTTCATGCAGTTCTACTTCTGGTACTTACTCTGCGACATACTGAATTTAATTTTTATTTGGAAACTGATTAAATTAATTGTGATGGTGTGTGCTGAGAAATGGAATTTTGTGAAGAATATTTAAACTTGCCAATAAAAATAGGAATAATTTTAAAGTTTCTGTCAACATTTTTTATATTGTTATCAAATGTGACTTTAAAAAATTCTTTTTTTTTTATAGTAAAATGTGAATTGAATTAAAAGGGTATGATTTTATTTTAATTCCTTTATGAAAATAATTAACCTAAAAGACACACAGATCTCATTAACACATGAAAAACATAATAGTTCTATAAGCAATTCAAATTATATATTGTGATATACAGTAAGACCCTGCTTAACGCAGGGGATACGTTCCATCAAAATAGAGCTTATGCGAAACAGTGCTAAACGAGGCTATCTTTACATGTAAATATTGGGGTTAGGGGAAGATGGCTAGGAAACTGGTTAGGTATTAAATTTAAAAAGTATGTTTTTTTAATAAAAATAAAACCAAACATTTATTTCTTAAAGCCCAAATTAATACCACATTATTATTTCTTGCAAAAATAAAAACAAAACGAATATTCTTAAAAAAAAAACAAATAAATTTCTAAGTCAGTCATATTTAGTTAGCCTTCCGCGTTTTCAGTGTTCTGCCTTTTTGTGACAAAAGCATCTAATGTTGTTTGCCTTTTTCTTTTGCGTTGTTCTCTTAAAAGTTCTTCATAAACGGATAGAGCATCTCTAACACCACGCCTTACTTTTGAGCTCCTGTCAAGATTCGGATCATTTTCAATGAATTGATCCATTATTTCAGTTATGGTAGACAAAGTCCATTTTACAAATGCCATCGAAAGTTCTTTTCGCTCTTCTTCTGAATCACTGCTGTCAACATTTTTGTTTTCTTCTTGTTCAGTTAATTCCTTGAGCTCATCATTAGAAAGACTAGCCGCTGCTTCTTGAATTATTTCTTCGACATCTTCCACATTTACCCCTTCAAAATATGTCTGTACAATACCGCACCAAACAAGAAATACAAGTACACTCTTTCGGATATGTATTTGAAACCTATCGCTGCATAATATTTCCGGGAATCCCCGTATGCTGCGAGCGATTTCGTGGAATCCCCGGGTTGAAATAAAAGAGCACTAAACCGAAACAACGTTAAGCGGGGTCTTACTGTATTCTAAAAGCAAAATTATATAATATATAATGATATAAATTAAATACATATAATAAATATATAAAACTCTATAATGAATAATGATCATAACTGTATAATAAATGCGAACACACATTATATCACTGTGCTGTGAATGGAAGAATATTTAATTAGAAATTTACCTTTTATATATATTTGATAACATGGAACAGTAAAACATAAAGATCACAAGAAGTTATGAAAATAGGTTATGCAACTTAAGAAACAACAAGTTCTATGAAATGCACTTTAAGTTACTGCAATATCATGAGACACCATAAATAACCATAAGACGCGATAACTTAAGACAATATCATAAGACATACTACCAAGATAAGTATTATTTGTTCCTTCTTTTACATCGATAAGTTTTCTTTAAAAATTTAACCAGTGAATGCCAAAACAAATTTATTATCGGTGCCTTTGATGCAAGGTCACACAAAGATAAACTCGATTTAGCAAATTTCTGAAACATTAAAGTCAAAAGTGTTAAATTACAACTGTTAAGAAAACAATTGTCTGGCAAATTTTAATTCTTATATGAAAACTGAATTAAATTTCGAATAAGTGACTGGGCTTGTACAGTATTTTAGAAGATATTTCATGTTCATACACTGAAAATAAATTGCACTTTAATGAAAGAGCTGGAAATATAGTCTGCATGATGCATAAAATATGATCAATTCTATTTGTTAAATACTTAATGCTTACTTTCAGGAATGTAGCTAGAGGGTAACAGTTTTTATATATTATTCTGAGAAATAACTTAAGATTGATTTGCAACACTTGGTATAAATAAAGATATTTTTCACCAAAGAATTAATATTATTTTCAGACTTTTTACTGTCAAACTAAATGTAGAAGCTAGACGATTTGAATATTTCATCTAACCTCTTCATTTAATGACATAAATGTATTTTTAACAGAATTAATTTTTACTCAGGGAAAGAACATGTTGTCTAGCTGCCCGGGTTTCAGCCCAGCTTTAATACAGAAAGCCAAAACACATCAAATACAATTGAATGATACAGCATTTTAAAATGTTGCAAAAATTTTAAATGCAATTTTGTGGAAGAGCTATTGCAATTACCTACCTACTAAAACTTTGACCAAAAATTCAAGAAAACAAAGATACTCCCTTTTCTTTCCAATGAACAAAAGTCGTATACTAATATAGGGATGCTCAACTTATTGTACTATAAAACCTAAACATAAGAATGAAATTATGTCAGCTATCTGAGATGTCCAATACCTAGAAATTCTATATATTGTAGAATAGAACCTGCGTCTGAAAACAGACGACAGGTAAAACAAAATTCAAATACTTTACTTTTAGCCTGGAAGCAGGTGTTCTATATTAAACTGTCACATACAGAATTAGTGATATAATAGCTCAAAATATTGTAAGAATCAAACACGCATTATACAGTCTAAAGTCTTTAATCCGGACTCGTCGGGACTTGGGCGATTCCGAATTATCGATTTTTACGGATTATAGATCATCAGTTTAAATCTGGTAAGATGGCATGCAGAAATTATAAAATGAAAAATATGAAACCGTAATTTATGAAATAAAGAGCAATTATGATCTAAAGGGTATTAAAATTTACAAAAAAAAAAAAAAAAAAAAAAAAAAAAAGCTTAATATTTATTTGTTTACTTTATTAAACATTTCTTTCAACGCGCGCATGCGTAAAGCATACATTACGCATAGTCGAAAGTAGAAAATTGCAACCAGAAAACTATTTGATTTGTATTCGTGATATTTATAATGACGAGGAATTTGATTTAAATCATATCAAAGACTGAGTACATCGAGATGAAATCTACATTATAAGCCGAATAAAATAAAAACATCTGCCCTGAAGATAAGGATAGTGCTGACAGATCAACTTACAGTTCATTGCGCGCCGTCTGTTTATCAATTGCGTTGCCGTACGCACAACACATGCGCAGAAAGTTTGTAGCTTTGAGGTCCGGATTATAAATCATTCCGGATTAACATTAAAAAAATCTATATACATTTATTAGTGTACGAGGATTGATCCTGAAATATTATACGGTCACTTTCAAAGAAATGATAGAAACATTTCACTCGGGGAAGGGACATTCTCTCTGGCTGCCCGTGTTCCATCCCAGCTTCTGTAACATAAGTTTCATAGTAGAATTTAGTCTTTAAAAAATATAGTCATAGTAGAATTTTAAAATTCTAGGAAAGAAACTTACGAAGAAATTATTGAACATACCTGGTTCTATGATTTAGCCATTCTTACAGACATAATAACTAAATCTTAAACTTCAAGGAAGGGGGAGAACTAAAGTTTTTGAATTAACCCGTTCACGATGGGCAATTTACTATGCTAAGCCTAACTTAAAAAAAAAAAAAAAAGGATAAATGAAATTCGTCTTCTAATTTTAGTTACATTATGAGAAGAGCATTCAGGTAGTCGTCAGAATTAATTCTAAACCTTTATTATTATATTTTCCTTAAAGATTTTATAAAATACTCCTTCTAAAATAATATAATTTTGCCCTTTTCCCACAAATAAATATACATGGAAAAATATCCAAACAATCGCAAATTTTATTTAACACAACACACAATTAAAAAATATTAAAACCATGTTTCATAAAAATTCAATGAGCAAACAACGAAAAGTAAGCAATGTTTCAAAATGAGACAGTGTATGATATTCTTTGAAACATAGGTGTACACAAAGTCCAACCTTGCATTAGTCACAGGAATATAATATCTGCTGATATTTTACTCAGCAATTTGACTCATTTAGCATTTGTATATGTTATACGGTCAGATAGAGCTTTCATATCGCCATTAAAAAAAACTTTCACTAAGCGATACAAAATATTCCTCTCAATGCCGGAAAACTCAAAGAGTAATAAAAATGTCTTTAATAATTGAACATCTACTTTACTATAACCGATAATAAAAATAAGACAAATTAATAAATTAAATTAAAAGTATTCCAGAGCATCCAGAACATATTCATGTAGAAATCATCGACGACCAATGCGGACTTAGAATACCTAGGGAGGTGACGTCATCCCAGCTTAGCACAGTGCGGAGCAGTCGAGACCAATGCGAGATAGCGTCTAGACGGGGGGACGAGCGGAGGCAATCAGATGGCTTGTAAATTCTCCAAGAGTTGGTGGAAACAGACGGTTTCCTTTGATGTTTAAGTTCCATGTAGCCAAGCTGATCATATTATATAAAATAGCTGTGGATGTTGCGTGTGTATAGGACTGAAATGTTCATCATTACATGAATCCTGAGGACTGAGTTTAACTATCATGACATCACCTGCAATATTAATTTTTACTTGACTTACCTTTATTACTTTTATATATTTCTTATTAGTAAAATAAAGCTTTTAATAATGCAATATCCGTGCTCTCCTCATGTTTTGAAAATAAATTCTACATTCATTTGTTTATATAAAATGACCCATTACATTACTCAACAGTTAGTGATTGTGTATATTCTACACAGTTTAGATTGCTTTCGTTTGCCATTAAAAAAAGATATACAGTGGATGGACAAAAATATGGAAACACCTTGTGAAATGCATGTTTGAAAAGAAAGATTGATTTTAATGAAATATGTAGGTGGCGCTGGCGTTTTTCACTACTGACGCCACCTATACAACTTCGTAAATGTGCTAAACAGTTCAGTTGTTGTCGAAGTACTGTTATGTGAGGTTGTCATTGCACTATGTCAGAGTTAACAGACTTCGAACGTGGGCAAATTGTTGGAGCACGTATGGTAGGTGCTTCCGTAAGCAAGGTAGCCGAGGTGTTTAGTGTTTCAAGAGGTACTGTATCGAAGATTTATTCCGCATATTTGAAAAGCTGAAAAACATCATCTGCTAAATCACAGCGCAGACGAAAGGGTGTCCTGAGTGATCGTGACAGACGATCATTAAGGGCAATTGTGACGAAAAATAAGAAGACCACAGCTGCAAAAGTTACTGCTGAAATGAATGTTGTGTTACTGAACCCTGTGATACCAAAACAATTAGAAGGGAGCTTCATAAACAGGGAATTGCTGGCCGTGCTGCAATTGAGAAGCCACTCATCGGTGATGCTAATGCCCGTAACATGAAAAGGTGGTGTTTAAGTCATTAAGCCTGGACTATAGAGCAGTGGAAGCGAGTAATATGGTCTGACGAGTTTTCTTTCACATTGTTTCCCACTTCTGGCCGAGTTTATGTTTGAAGAACGCCATCTCAAGCCTATAATACAGACTGCTTGTTGCCAAGAGTGAAACATGGCAGGGTTCTGTTATGGTTTGCGCAGTCATATCGTGGTTCTCTGCTTGCCCCATGATAACTGTGTCAGGGCACATGACTGCCAAGACATATGTGAACATTTTGGCCGATCAAGTTCATTCCATGGTACAAACTTTGTTTCCCGATGGTGATGGTGTCTTCCAAGACGACAAAGCCCCTGTTCACACAGCTCACATTGTCCAGGACTGGTTTTCTGAGCACGAGGATGAGTTGTCCCATCTCCCCTGGCCACCACAGTCACCAGACCTGAATATTATCAAACCTTTGTGGTCTACATTGGAACGGAAAGTGCGTTCTCGTTATCCACCGCCAACATCGTTATCTGAACTTGCGACCGTTTTGCAGGAAGAATGGTATAATATTCCCTTGGCAAACATACAGGAACTGTATTTATCCATTCCGAGAAGACTGCAAGCTGTTTTTGATGCCAACGAGTTTCCTACACCATATTAAGCAAAGAAACATGTTTTCTGAAAGGTGTTTCCATATTTTTGTCCAACCCCTGTATGTTTCGCTGAGGATTAAAAATATTCATCACAAAGCACCAAAAATCTAAGAGTAATAAAATAAATAAAAACAAGGGAGGAAAAATATCAGAGTAATAATAATAAAAAAATACTCTAATGATAGAACCTCTACCTCACTATATCCCAAAAATAAAAATGGTACCTCAATGCAGGGAAAGCCTGTTTAAGAGACATTACATTGCTCAACACCCACCCACAAATCTCACTCGCATTCGGAAACAAAATACCAAAAATAAAAATCATTGCATAGGAATGAAGGTAACCATACTTAACTTTCCATATATTTCCCCATAACAGGCATACAGCTACATCTAGCGGCTAAATATCAAATGTGGTACACCCGGTCGATACAGTGAATTAAATGGCGATTCAAATATAACATACCCGGCATTGAGGTAATGTTTGCTGCTGATGCACATATGATCACACGCCTGTACTGAACGGGGTAAAGGGTATTATAAACTCATTTTAAAACAAAATTAATTTTGTGAAAATATTACACAAATTGAAGGAATATACATTTTTACTATAATCTAATCTTCGATTTGTCACTTTGAAAATGTGGAAAACTAAAGCGCGAAATAAAAGAAAACTACAACACACATTGGAAAATCTCATCGAGCTTAAATTAGTTTCTCAATTAGATGTTTTGAGTGTGTTTAAAATTAAGCCAAAGAACTTCCTTCACTTCAAACCCATTACATAAGACTAGTATTTAAGAAAAATGGTAAAAGATTGCAAACATGTTAACAATTTTACTGATCTAGAAATGAGAATTACTCATTTTCACCTTAATTAAGATCAAGAATATCACAAAAAGGCATTTGAATAGTCCTAGATCAGAAAAATCATTGAAATGTTAAACTTTTAAAAAGATAAATTCCTGCTTTCGTTCAGGTATTTATTTTTCATTTTGCTGAATGTTCTGTTAATAATACAAAGAGTATACATTTTCTTTAACATATTATACCACACATTTTTATGCATTGTGTAATGCACTCATAAATGAAATATTAAAAGTGCAATATATAACTGAAGCTTACCAAAATTTTATAAACTTAAAATTGGCTCCCATTAAGTTAAAATTGCGCATAACTGCACCAAGGGAAGAAATGCAATTTTATTTCTTTGTCTGTATTTGGTTTCAATTTCATATAGAAAGAGTTAAAATAGGTTATCTAGGCAACAAAATTTAAACACACATTTTCAGTAAAAATTACACAATAACTGATTTTGTTTCCCTGAAGACGCAACACCTCACTATTCCAGCTATTATACAGACTGCATACAGTCATAGAGAAAGTTCTTTCTTACACAGGGAATGCATATACTTTAATCTGTAGATCTTCGCAAATAGGTTCATAAAACTTCACAATATGCCAAAATAGTTCAGATTAAGGGAAAAATATAATAATGTATGCTTGAAACAACTAATAAAAACACATTTTGAGCAGCCTTAACAGAAGACAATTTGGCCCCACTAACTTTCTTTATGAGTACTCATTAAATTTTTATTTACATTTCTTTTTTGTTCAACATTTAACTTTCAATGGTTTTAAGAGAAACGGCACTTGATAGACAGACTCTAAATTCGGAAAAAACTGAAACAAAATTGGTTTATACACAGGCAGAGTAATTACGCTGACCTGTTGGGAAGAGAAGACCCCGTTGGACAAGGAAAATATTAGGCCAGACAGAGAGGAAAATGCTTAGCCTCCTACTCGTAATGCGAAAGGAGGCCACTTGGGAAAAAATTACACTACAGCAGTAATTTTCAAACCACTAAGAAGCAACAGAACTCTTAACAAATTTCAGACTTCTGATAATTATAGTGTGATTCACTGTTCAACCTCACTTCGAATATTACAATACAATATAAAGAAAGAACCAATTCAGACACTTCAATATGGAAATCAAAACCTAAGAAATTAATGCATAGACGCTACCCTAAACATTAAAACATAATGTGAAGCGTTCACGTAAAATAAATAAGTAGTAAAACTCCAATATAAAGCAACATGCGAAAAGGGACCTACAAATTATAACATTCAAGCATTTGTAGTGAAAATAAAGTTAATATAAAACAAGAATTACCAGCCACAGATGTCTTTTTGCTCTGCACTATTTCTCCATTCTTTTTCTTTCATGATATGTTCTGCAATCCAAGAGTGCACAAAAATGATGACAAATTACACTAGAAGAGGCCAAGGATGGGGGAAGGAATCATTAGATTTTAACTACTTTGAAATTAAAGAATATCTATACACAAAGAGAAATATCTAATATTGTTTCTTAATATATAAAACTTCGAAAGTAGCCTTCTTTGTTTTAAATTCCAGCAATGTGCTACATTGTTACTAAAATCATGATTGCAGTCGATAGAAAAGCAAAGGATTTTCCTTATACGACAGAAGTACAGTAAGCGAAAGAGGTTTTTAATGTATGGGTACAACATGAACAATGAAAGAAAAAAAAAATTATACAGTTATTACAGATACACAGAATAAAAGGGAAAATGATCTTTGAGAAAAGTAAATAATTTTAGCGCAGGTACAAAAATGGCACCGAAAGTCAATAAGCAGGTAATTTTAAATGACAAATAAACAAAATAAATTTTAATGTTAGCTTTGAAGCAGGTGTTATATATAAAACTATCTTAATTCACACACAGAATTAGTGACATAACAGATCAAAAAAGAGTAAGAATCAAACTCGCAATATATTGACATTAAAAGAGCTATACATATATAATTTTATAGCTTTTTTTTTTTTTTTTTAGAAAGGGCTCAAAAACACCATTCTAAAAACATCTTGGAAACAAAAGTCATAAACCATAAAATAAATATTTCATTCAGAATTTTAACCCAAGAACCCTTTCTAATTTTAAGTTCTTTACTTAGGTACACTCATCCATGAGAGAGGACAGCTTAGTCCAATGTACAAGAAATTATCCTGTAATATTACCACGTCACTTTAATGAAATTATAGCAATATTTCACTCAGTTAAAGAACATATTGTCCAGCTGCCCGGGTTCGAGCCCAGCTTTAATACAGCAAGCCAAAACACATCAAATGCCATTGAATGATATACCATTTTTAAATGTTGCAAAAAATTTAAATAAAATTTCGTGAATGAGCTATTGCAATTACCTATATACTAAAATTTTGACCAAAAATTCAACAAAACTAAGATACTCTTTTTTTCTTTCGAAGGAATCAAAGTGATATACTAATGGAGGGATGCTCAACTTATTGTACTATAAAACCTAAACATAGGAATAAAATTTTGTCAGCTATGTGAGATGTCCAATACCGAGAAATTCCATAAATTGTAGATTAGAACATACCTCTCAAAACACACGAAAGGTAAAACACAATTCAAATACTTTACTTTTAGTCTTGAAGCAGATGTTCTATATTAAACTGTCTTAGCTCACATACAGAATTAGTAATATAATAGCTCAAAATGTTGTAAGAACCAAACACGCATTATATAAACATTAAAAAAAAAAAAAAAAAAAAAAAAAAAAAAAAAAAAAAAAAAAAATCTACATACATTTATTAGTGTTACGAGGGTTTATTCTGAAATATTATAATGTCAGTGAAATGATAGAAATTTTCACTCAGGGAAGGGACATCCTGTCTGGCTGCCTGGGTTCCATCCCAACTTCTGTTACAAAAGTTTCATAGAAGAATTTTAAAAATCTAGAAACGAAACTTATGAAGAAATTATTGTCCATTATTGGTTCTATGATTTAGTCATTCTTACAGACATAATAACTAAAATCTTAAACTTGACGGGGAAAAGAACTAAACTAAAGTTTTTGAATTTAAGGGTATTTTAAATTAATTTTAAATCAGAATTAATTTTGTAAAAATATTACACAAATATAAGGAATATACATTTTTACCATAATGCAATATACATTTGGCCACTTTGAAAATCTGGAGAACTAAAGCATGAAATATAAGAAAACTGAAACAAACATTTGGAAAATCTCATCGAGCTTAAATTAGTTTCTAAATTAGATGTTTTGAGTGTATTTAAAATTAGGCCAACTACTACGTTCACTTCAAACCCATTACATAAGACTAGTGTTTAAGAAAAATGGTAAAAGATTGCAAATATGTTAACAATTCTACTGATCTAGAAATAGAAATAACTGGTTTTCATCCTAATTAAGATGAAGAATATCACAAAAAGCCATTTGAATAGTCCTAGATCAGAAAAATCATGAACTGTTAAACTTTTAAAAAGATAAATTTCTGCTTTCGATCTACTTAAAAATGTGAAAGAGGATTTTCAACAACAAACTTGTTAAAATCAATGTTCAGATACAGAATAACAAACAAACATCCGGACGACTGCATGGATTTAGCAATAACATCGCATGTACCAGAGGGAGAAAAAAAAAAAACTCTCAGAAGAAATGCAATGTTAAATTTCACATTAAAATATGATTTCCCTGTATTTAATTTTCATCTTGCTGAATTTTTTTGTAAATAATACAAAGAGTATACCTTTTCTTTAAGATATTATACCACACATTTTTATACTTTGTGTAATGCACTTATAACTGAAATATTAAAAGTGCAATATATAATTGCAGCTAGCCAAAATTTTATAAACTTAAAATTGGCTCCCATTCAGTTAAAGTTGTTAATAACTGCACCAAGGGAAGGAATGCAATTTTATTTCTTTGTCTGTATTTGGTTTCATTTTCATATAGAATGAGTTAAAAATAGGTTACCTAGGTAACAAAATTTAAACACACATTTTCAGGAAAAATTACAGAATAACAGATTTTGTTTCATTGAAGACACAACACCTCGCTATTCCAGCTATGATACAGACTGCATACTGTCATAGAGAAATTCCCTTCTTAAACAGGGAATTCATATACTTTAATCTGTTTTTACACAAGTACTGTTTATGACTAATCCATGGTCCAGGAGTAATATACATTATAGTACACCCATCTAAATTTTTATTATTTCTGGTTATCTATATAGACTGTTTACCTATCACGACTAAACTCCCAATCTGCATTCCACATAACTCATACGATTCTTCAACTCATGTTTCGTAGTCTATCATTTTTAATACCGCCGGTACTTACTGAGCGCAGAATTGTAAAGCGTCATTTCGCGTATAGCAGTACCTTAAAGGATCCCATTTAATTTATCCACAGCTAGAATTTCATTCATACGTGGTGCTACATTCATCCATCAACACCGGAAAGAATTTATCTGCTACTTTAAACAATTTCCATCGACTGAAAATGAAGTCCCAAAATTCTTACAAATCTCAAAAGGAAACGATGCCAAAGAATTTTCACATATGGAAGACAGAGAATTCAAACAATGAATCAGAAAATTACAAAAGAAGTATTGGGGTCTTATAAAACCCCTTGATAATAAAAGTGCTCATTATGAAGAAGAGCTTTTAACTGAAGATAAGATGAAGGAATTGTTAAATAACACAAAAGCAATGTCTGATCTAGCGGAGAATGACCCAATTAAGGAAGAAACAGGACACTGGGAAACATGTGCTCTTTACAGCGACACGCATACAGTTGCATCAATCATTCTTATAAGCAAAAGACATCAGCTTTCTCAAAAAATAATTCTGTCATGCATTTGCCAAGACAACGGAATATAAGTCCAAAAGAAACTTTCAGAGTGCTTTGCAAAACAAAGTTGAAAGTTAACCTGCAGAATTTTACTTCGATAATAATAAAACATTTCTGATTTGATTTCAAAACGAATTTTTATTTGTGGTATCAATTTTAAATAGATCTTCGCAAATAGGTTCATAAAATTTCACAATATGCCAAAATAGTTGATATTAAGGGGAAAATATAATAAAGTATGCTTAAAACAACTAATAAAAACACATTTTGAGCAGCCTTAACAGAAGACAATTTGGCCCCACTAACTTTCTTTATGAGTACTCATTAAATTTTTATTTACATTTCTTTTTTGTTCAACATTTAACTTTCAATGGTTTTAAGAGAAACAGCACTTCATAGAGAGAATCTAAATTCGGAAAAAACTGAAACAAAATTGGTTTATACACAGGAAGTGCAATTACACTGACCTGTTGGGAAGAGAAGACCCCATTAGGCAAGGAAAATATTAGGCGAGACAGAGAGGAAAATGCTTAGCCTCCTCCTCGTAATTGTAATATTTAATAATTTGTAAATGGTAACATTTAATATTTAGTAACTTGTAATTAACAACACTTTGGATACAGATTTGAAAAATAGAACTATGCTGGTATTGCAGTTCTCTGTGATTATACATTCTAAGATTGTAAATAAATAGTTTCTAAAAGCTAAAAGTGTACCCTCATAATTTTATATGGTGTCAGGAGTGTTTTGCTTTCAAAATGGAAAGTTTAAAACCACCAGAGCCGATGAAATTTGATGGAAATCTAGCTTGGAATTGGCAGAGATGGCTGCAATCATTTGAAATATATGAAGTAGCTAGTGAATTACATAATAATGAAGAGAAGGTAAGAGTTAATACTTTTCTTCATGTAATAGGAATTTGTAGTCTTGAAATATATAATACATTTCCTATAGAAGAGGGTAAAGAAATTAAATTAAGTGAAATTAAAACAAAATTTACGGAATATTGTATTCCTAAGAAAAATAGTTTGATCTTTACAATATGGTAACTGGTAGTTTGGCGACATTTTGGAGGCGATAAAGGTTACTACCTGGGACTTTGGTAATAATGTGAGCAGTACTCAGTTCCAATTACGCATTATTTTGTGTGAGGGAAATGAGAGATCATGGGATATGTCATGTGATATTAATGGACGAATTACGGTTCTTTAATTGGGAAAGGGGGGAAATCGGGAAAAAATCTAGAAATTTTGTATTTGGCTTTATTCTGTGTTGTGTGAAACAGTGTTTGTTAATTTTTGGATCCCATGGCCCTAACTAAAGTGAATTCGAAATGGGTATTTAGGCATTGTGATAAAGAGAAGTTTGCTTTTTATTTAGCGGAGGAAGTATGGAGGAAAAATTCACAGAAAAAATCTTTCAATAATTTTATTGAATGAATTAGAAAAGTGTATCCGCTACATAATTCAAGATTCTGAAGAAGATTAGGTAAGTTAGTATTTTTAATTATTTGAGGATATTATTTTTATGCATTGTTCTAAATGTAAGTTGGAAAGGAATTTGGTATTATTGGGAAAATTGTTATTAGCAATGATTTAGTTTAAAGTAATTAGGATTGTAAGGTAATTTTTATTAATTTAATGTATGTGCTCATTTATATTTTAAGTAGTGTTTTTGAATTTAATTATATTTTAATGAAATGATAGTTATTTTGTGAATTTTATGTTTGTAGGAATTTGGTACACGTTGGAAATAATTTAAATATTTGATACTAAGTATTTGTAATGCTTGCGGTATGAATTCGTTGGTGACGTGTATAATGTAATAGATGATCTAGAGGTAAAAGTTTTTGGATATTTTATTTATTTTATATGTGGAAATGTTCATATTTGTAAAGGGTAAATACTTTTCCGCGATCAGGTAATTTCATATATGTTCTTTTTACTGGGTTTAAAGATTTTGAGAATTGTCATGTATTTTCGTGAAATTTTTCTAATTTATGAGAAAAAAGCAGTGTACATGGATATAGTAAAGAGTGTGCACAATGCCATTTTTGTGCAATTCTGGGATGTTTTTTTAAGTAAAAATAAGTCGACGTGTACATGGTTTAGTGATATTTTAATTAAATGATAGTTATTTTGTGAATTTTATGTTTGTAGGAATTTGGTATACGTTTAAGTTGAAATAAACGTGCATGGAAATAATTTAAATATTTGATACTAAGTATTTGTAACGCGTGCGGTATGAATTCGTTGGTGACGTGTATAATGTAATAGATGATTTAGAGGTAAAAGTTTCTGGATATTTCATTTATTTTATATGAGGAAATGTTCATATTTGTAAAGGGTAAATACTTTTTCGCGATCAGGTAATTTCATATATGTTCTTTTTACCGGGTTTAAAGATTGAGAAAATTGTCATGTATTTTCGTGAAATTTTTCTAATTTATGAGAAAAAAGCAGTGTACATGGATATAGTGAAGAGTGTGCGCAATGCCATTTTTGTGCAATTCTGGGATTTTTTTTAAGTAAAAATAAGTCGGCGTGTACATGGTTTATGTGTATGTGTTATTTTGAAAAACGCATAAGGAGTATGGTATTGTGCACTTTTTCCCAATTTTGCAGTGAATATTTGTCATGATTAAGCAGTTTTGTTTGATAAAATTTCTAGCATAAGTGTAATTCGGCTAGTAGATTGTTGGAAGAAGTGTTCAGTAGATAAAAAGAAAAGAAACATGTCTTTACTTCGTGAAGACAAAATGGCGGCGGGGAAAAAAAATAGAGGGTTGCTGTAGGAGAATTGGTTGCCAAATTTTCACCAAAAAATCGCCAAGTTACCATAATGTAAAGATCAACCGAAAAATATTACATATGAAAGACATTTATTCTTTACTAGAAATCAAACCGCGTCAGAAACCATAGATGAATACGTAACTGACCTACGAAATAAAGCTAGAACATGCGAGTTTGCACAATTAACGGATAGTTTAATAAAGGATAAAATTGTTTGTGTTACTAAAGATGATACAGTGACAGCAAGATTGTTACATGAAACAGAATTAACATTAGAAAAAGCTCTTGATATATGCAGATCTGCTGAAATAAGTGCACATCAAATGAAAATCATAAAAGATGAGGAAACTGCTGTAAACTTAGTGAAAAAGAAACTAAGTAAACATAATAAGAATACTTACAAAGAGGTAAATACCGATAAACAATAGACAAAAATTTGTTCTAAATGTGGAACATCTCATGAGTATCGAATGTGTCCAGCATATGGAATTATCTGTCATAAATGTAAAAAGGCAAATCATTTCGCGAGTCAGTGTAAAAGCAATATAATAAAAAATGAAGCAGTCAAGGTAAACAAGAAAGATAGACAAATTAAATTAATAAATCATGACTCTGAGGAAGAGTTAGAATTTTATGTTGGCACATTAAACCTTAATTCAGATAACAAGGAAGAGAAATGGACTGTTGACGTTAATGTAAATAAAAGTAAACTAAATTTGCAGTTAGATACTGGAGCAATGCGCAATGTTATTTCTAAAACCAAAGTGAAATTGCTAGATGTTCCGATACAGAAGTCTGAAATTAAAAGATTAGTTACATTCTCTGGGAATAAAATGGATACTTTAGGAAAAGTAGTACTTAACTGCCAATATGGAAAAATAATTATGTTGTGGAATTCCAAGTTATTGACAAAGAAGTACCTTCTATATTAGGATTAAAATCATGTTTGCAACTAGGTTTGATTCAGAAAGTAATGTCTGTTTACACTGAAGACTTACTGGAGGAATACAAAGATGTATTTGAAGGCTTAGGTTGTTTGAATAGAGAACATAAAATCCAGTTAAAACAAGATGTAACACCAGTCATTCATCCTCCAAGAAAAATACCCATAGCTATACGTGATAAAGTTAAGAAAGAATTACAAAGAATGGAAAATTTAAATGTTATTGAGAAAGTAAGAGAACCAACTGAATGGGTAAATTCAATGGTCACAGTTGTCAAACCAAACAAAATAAGAATATGTTTAGATCCTAGATTTAAATAAAGCTATAAAACGAGAACATTATCCGATGTTAACCATTGACGAAGTTGTCACTAGAATGCCTAATGCAAAAATATTTCCTGTTTTAGATGCTAATAGTGCTTTTTGGCAAATCCAGCTTGACGAAGAAAGTAGTAATTTGTGTACATTCAATACACCTTTTGGCAGATACAAATTTAAAAGATTACCTTTTGGCATATGCTCAGCAACAGAAATTTGCCAAAGAAAATTAAGCCAAATAATAGAAGGTCTAGAAGGCGTTGAATGTATTATACATGATATCATAATATGGGGATCTAATGAAAAGGAACATGAGCTACGACTTAAAAAAGTACTCCAGAGAGCATGAGAAAATAATTTAAAGTTCAACAAGGCTAAATGTAAAATAAAAGTTAATCGTGTGAATTATATAGGGCACGAGTTAGGTGAAAATGGACTAAAACCTGATTTTTCTAAAGTGGAAGCAATTGTTAAAATGCCAGAACCTACAGATGTGCCTTCGCTACAAAGACTTTTGGGAATGATTAATTATTTAGCCAAATTTATTCCTAACTTAAGTACTATTACTGCACCATTAAGACAGTTACTTGAGAAAAATGTCCTCTGGCACTGGACTGAAAAGCATCAAAAAGCTTTCGAAACACTTAAAGAATTGATTGCAAAAGCACCCGTATTAAAATTCTATGATGTTAATAAGGATGTAACTCTTTCAGTAGGTGCAAGTTCTGAAGGATTAGGTGCTGTTTTACTACAAGAAAACCAGCCAATTGCTTATGCTTCCAGAGCTCTAACAAAAAAACAAAAAAATTATGCTCAGATAGAAAAAGAGCTTTTAGCTATTACTTTTGGATGTTCTAAATTTCATCAATATATATATGGCAAACGTATTACAGTTGAAACTGATCATCGACCATTAGAAAGCATAACTAAGAAACCTCTTTTTAAAGCACCACAGCGATTGCAAAGAATGCTGTTAAATTTACAAAAATATGATCTAGATGTACGATACAAAAAGGGGAAAGACTTATTAATAGCAGATACTTTGAGTAGAGCAAATTTGAATACAACAGAAGATAATGATGAAGATACAGAAATTTGTACACTGATTCCAGCATCTGATGACAAAATTTATGCATTGAAGAAAGAAAGTGAATGTGATGCTACACTACAGTGCTTAAAGAAATATATTCTGAGAGGCTGGCCAGAAAGGAAACATCAGGTAGAACCTCAAGTCAAAGTATTTTGGGACTACAGAGATGAGTTGACAATGGAAAATGACTTATTTTTCAAAGGAGGAAGGGTAATTATTCCTTTATCTATGCAAAAGGAAATGTTAAATTTAATTCATGAGGGTCATTTTGGTATAGAAAAATGTAAGAAAAGAGCTAGAGATGTTTCGTTTTGGCCACTTATGAACAAGCAGATAGAAGATAAAATTTCAAAATGTTCTATATGTAATGAATACCAGAACAAAAACATAACAGAGCCTATGATACCACATGAAATTCCCAATTTACCTTAGTTGCGACAGATTTATTTGAGATTAACAAAGATGTATATTTATTAATTGTAGATTACTATTCCAACTTTTTTGAAATCTCCAAACTACCGGATACTCGAAGTCACACAGTGATCAGTTACATGAAATCTCATTTTGCAAGATACGGTATACCATTAATAGTGATATCTGATAATGGACCTCAGTTTGCAAGTAAAGAATTTTCAGAATTTGCAAAGAAATACCAATTTAAACATATAACAAGCAGTCCATACCATCCATAGTCGAACGGATTAGCAGAGCGTTCAGTACAAACGGCGAAGAAATTGTTAAAGAAAGCTCAAGCAGATCATGCTGATCCTTATTTAGTTTTCTTAGATCATAGGAACACTCCAACAAATGAGATGCTAGGATCACCAGCTCAACGACTTATGAGTAGAACAAGAACAATTCTTCCTACATCTGAAGAATTACTTAAACCTCAAGTTGTGAGAAATGTAAAAGAAAAAATCAACCAAGAAAGAACTAAACAGAAGTCATATTATGATCGTCATACAAAAACATTACCATCACTAAATAAAGGAGATTGTGTTTGGATATATCACGATAATCGCTGGAAACCAGCAGTTGTAGAAGAAGTGCATAAGACGCCTACATCATATATACTTAGATCAGGTGGATCAGTATTGAGAAGAAATAGAAAAGATATTAGAGAAAACAGTTCAGCTGTTGATGAGAATATCAGAGGAACAGAACAAGGAGTTAATACACAGAAAACAGATGTAAAAGGATATGATTCCAGATATTCTCAAGGACAAAGTTTAGAAGATCAACTACCAAACTCTGCTAACTCAGAAACAAGGAACGGTGAGGTAAGAACTAGAAGTGGGAGACTGATTAGAAAGCCGGCCAGGTATTTGGACTGATTTTAGACTGTTAAAACTTTTGAACTCTTTAAAAAAACGGAAGATGTAATATTTAATAATTTGTAAATGGTAACATTTAATATTTAGTAACTTGTAATTGGCAACACTTTGGATACAGATTTGAAAAATAGAACTATGCTGGTATTTCAGTTCTCTGTGATTATACATTCTAAGATTGTAAATAAATAGTTTCTAAAAGCTAAAAGTGTACCCTCATAATTTTATAGTAATGCGAAAGGAGGCCACTTGGGAAAAAATTACACTACAGCAGTAATTTTGAAACCACTAAGAAGCAACAGAACTCTAACAAATCTCAGACTTCTGATAATTATCGTGTGATTAACAGTTCAACCTCACTTTGAATATTACAATACAATATAAAGAAAGAACCAATTCAGACACTTCAATATGGAATTCAAAACCTAAGAAATTAATGCATAGACGCTACCCTAAACATTAAAACATAATGTGAAGCGTTCACGTAAAATAAATAAGTAGTAAAACTCCAATATAAAGCAACATGTGAAAAGTGACCTACAAATTATAACATTCAAGCATTTCTAGTGAAAATAAAGTTAATATAAAACAAGAATTACCAGCCACAGATGTCTTTTTGCTCTGCACTATTTCTCCGTTCTTTTCATCTTCGTTCTTTTTCTTTCATCATGAAGAGGCCAAGAGGGGTGATCATGCGATGCGTGCGTTGTTATACAACAATTTCAAATTAACTAGAAGTGGACTGTACTAAATATTTTATTCGACAACTTTAATCAAATGCGTGTCATCTTTCAAGCGATGACTTACTACTAACAACAGCAGCAATAAAAAAAAAAAACTGAGTAAGCGTTTACAGGGTTGCTGTAATGAACATCTGCGCCATGCAAGGCGCCAAGAAGAGGAAAAATGACGTAATCTTACAGTTAAATAGTCTTAATGACTTAACATACCCCCCGGCATTGAAGGGTTACTTCAATAATTTCGTGCAATAATACTCATAATAACCTACAAAATTGTACAATTACTACCTTATACAATAATGCAATACGAATAACATCTCTTAATTCAATATAATAATATTCAATTTTCAATAAAAATTTTATACACAATACAATGTACAATACAAGTTTTATAATAATAAGCTAACACTTAACTAACTTAGGAAGCTTCTTCTTGGGGTAAAATTGCAATTTTTGTAATTCCACGCTTAATGATGCCCTTTGCTGTTTGTATTTCTACTACTCTAACATTACCGTCAACTCCAGGAAAAATTCTTGTAATGCCCCCTAACATCCATCTACAGACAGGAAGCTCATCCTCCTTAACTAGTACTAGCAGACCTATTTTAATATTCGTTTGTTCTACCTTCCATTTTGAACGCTGTTGTGGTGTGTTTAAATAGTCCCTATGCCAACGATTCCATATCAACTGGACAAATCTGGTAGTTCGTTTCCATCTTGAGAGTCTGTTTTCAGGTATATCAATTAATTCGGGTTCTACTATAGCATTCAAGGGTCTTCCAATGAGAAAATGACCTGGTGTTAATGCCTCTAAATCATTTACATCGGAAGATAAGGGAGTAATAGGGCGAGAATTTAAAACAGACTCTATCTGAGTTACTACAGTTAATAACTCCTCGAAAGTCAACCTTGCATTACCTACAATCCGCTTTAAGTGATATTTCGCGGATTTTATTCCAGATTCCCATAGTCCACCAAAATTACGTGTCCGTGGGGGAATAAACTTAAATACTATTCCTTCTTCACCTAAATAATCTGCTAATTTTTTGTCAGAATTTCTAATTAAATTGTTAATTCTTTGCAATTCGGCATTTGCGCCAACGAAGTTTTTTGCATTGTCTGAGAAAATGATTGAGCATTTTCCGCGCCTAGCAATAAATCTCTTTAAGGTGGCAATAAATGCGTCAGTGGTGAGTTCACTCACTAGTTCGAAATGCACTGCCTTTGTTATAAGGCAAATGAAAAGAGCTAAATATACCTTATGAAGAGTTCCTTTCCTCTGTCCCTTGTACCTAATAAAAAATGGACCACAAAAATCGGTGCCGACATGATTAAAGGGTGAGCTTGGATTTACGCGCTCTGCAGGTAATGACCCCATAATTTGTTCGATAGTGACTGGTTTATTTTTACTACAAATTATACATTCATGGGTAATCTTTCTAGTTAAATTCCTACCTTGTAATGGCCAAAATTTCTGTCTCATAAAACACAATAATGCTTGCGAACCACCTACGTGTAAATATTTCCGATGATAATGCTCAGCAATCAGCTTAGTTAGTTTGCATTTAACAGGCAAAATTATTTGATGTTTTTGTGAAAACATTACATTGGCCCCTTGTAATCGGCCTCCTACTCTCATTACATTATTTGCATCCAAAAAAGGGTTCAAAGAAAGTAAATTACTTTTATTATTAATGGGTTTACCTTGTTTGAGGGAGTTGTAATCTGAATAAAAACTACATTTTTGAACCTCTCTTACTAAAAAGGATTCTGCCTCATTTAACTCCTTTGAACTTATTCCTCCTGTTCTTCTCTGTGCTCCTTTCTGTTTTGCACACCTAGAGTTCCAAATGAACCTGAAAATATAACTAACAACACGTAATAATTTTAAATAATTGTTAGTGATATCTAGGACATTATCAATAAATTTTGAAGGCAAAGTGCATAAACAAGCAATGTCAGTTCTTTTTCTCAGTTCATTAGAAAATGTCTCTGTTTTTTCTAATTGTTCAAAGTCAATGTTCTTGTTAGGTATGACACCCTCACTCAAGAATGGAGGACCTTTCCACCACAGATCAGCATCATGCAGCTTGTCAAAATTCAGTCCTCGGGAAATAAGGTCTGCTGGGTTCTCCTCTGAACGCACATAATTCCACTGGCATGTATGTGTTAGCTCTTGGATCTGCAACACTCGATTAGCAACAAAAGTTTTAGTACATGCGGAGGATTCTGAAGCCATGCTAACACTATGGTTGAGTCACACCACAGACATATTTTACTGATGTCCAATTTCAATAAAGGCACCACCTTTGCAACAAGCTGTGCTAGCAGTACAGCTGCGCAGAGTTCCAGTCGAGGTTGTGGCGTTCCGACAGATACTTCAACTTCTATTCACGAGATGGCGCCACGTGTAAAATCCAGTTCTTAATCGGAGCAGCAAAGCGACATCTTTACTCACTCAGACTTCTCGTCGGACAAGGTACGCGACGCTAGCACGAACTGTGTTCCGAGCTCTGTGTTGATCTCTGCAATGTAATTTAAATTGTAATTTAGTATTTAATATATTCTTTTGTTATAGGAGATTGTCTACTCTTATTTCCTTTAGTTATATCATGCATTAAGCACACACGACCACCAAAAGTGGTGACCTTTTGACTGAGCACGCTACTGACAATGGATTTTCAACGACCCTAAGCCACGTGCATCCAAGGCATTCTGAAGCACTGACTAAAAATAACAACGAATATGGACATTAAACGTATCCTACAACGTACCCCTTCAATTATTTCTAGATGTATTGATATATATTGCTTGTGTTTTTTTTTTCAAAGTCGTGCATATCATCGCAAGGAGCTTCAGCAAATCATCAATGTGATCTGTTCCGTTCCGCTGACTTCGCCAGTCGTGCAATAATTCTTCGATCATTCAACTTTTGTGATAAATGTGATACAATAGTGATTTTCGCTAAATGTGCTACATCAGTAATTTTTCTGCAACGTGCTACGGCAAAATTCTTCCCTCAGTGTTCGAAAGTAGTGATTTTTTTCCCCATGTGCTACAGGAGTGATTTCCTTTTCCTTCGAAAGTGCCTTAGCAGTGTGAAGTGGTGATTTTGTGCGTGCGCAATACAAAATTAACGCATCATTTTTTCTCAAATAAGGGTTTCTTTTCAAACGCATTTCGGTAAAATATTATTTGTGTGTGTAATTGCTGACCCTGTATTATTTGTGTGTGTATCGTTACGTAAATTTTTTCTGCATGGTTAAAATATTTATTGTTATCATGGTAAAACATCAATAGTGTATCCTCATGCTACAATATTTGTGCTGATAAGTGTTTATTAATTAAAGTGAAAATTATCTATCAGTATGCCCGACGATATTCCACCAGAGCCACAAATCACACGCGTTGCGGTGAAGCCACCGCCTTTCTGGAAAAATAATCCTTCATTGTGGTTCGCTCAGATCGAAGCACAATTTTCTATCGCTCGCATTAGTGAGGATTCTACAAAATTCAACCATGTAGTTGCAGCAATTGAGTCTGATATTCTGAATTCAGTGCATGACTTAATTCTCAAACCACCTGATTGTGATAAATACTCCAAACTGAAACAGCGGCTCATTGAAATCTATTCAGAAAGTGAATCTTCAAAAATACGTACTTTACTACAAGGACTTGAACTTGGAGATCAGCGACCTTCATACTTGCTGTCACGAATGCGTGATCTGGCAGGAAGCCATTTTAGTGACGACTTGTTGAAGTCACTATGGCTTTCGCGTCTCCCTAATAACATACAAATAATTCTTGCTGCTTCCAATGAAGATCTAACCTGTTTAGCAGCAATGGCTGACAAATTAAGGAACTTGTTACTCCAGCTTATATCAGTGCTGCTAATGCTGCACCTTCCAGTTCATCCCTCGAACAACAAGTGGCTGAATTGACCAAAAAAGTATCTGAACTCTCTACAAGTCTTCATGCTTCACGGAGATACAATCGATCAAATCAGGGCCCACGTAATAAATTTCGTGCCCGAAGCAGGAGTCAATCTCGTCATAATACTCGAACGCAGTACCAAGAACCCACAAGTGGCATATGTTTTTATCATATGAATTTCGGCTCTCAAGCTCGCAAGTGTGCCCCTCCATGCACTTTTGTACAAGCGGGAAACTAAATGGGCGGTCTTCTGCTGGCCAACAAATGTCCGCCACATCGACAGAATAGTACTGGCTGATCGTTCAACTCAGTTATGTTTTCTAGTAGATACTGGAGCTGACATATCAGTGCTCCCGAGAACTAAAACAAATGCTCACCAACTTAATAAACTTGTACTGTATGCAGCCAATGGTACCCAAATTGCAACCTACGGCACCAAACTATTGACACTTGATTTAAACTTGCGCCGGACTTTCAACTGGTCTTTTATTATTGCTGATGTAACTCAAGCAATTATTGGTGTCGACTTCTTGACACATTTCCACCTTCTAGTTGATGTCAAGAATAATTGCTTAATTGATGCTACAACTCAGCTGACATCACAGGGCCAAGCTTCTCACGTATCAAACGTACCTACCAACATAAGTGTTTTATCGGGCAGCACACGGTTTCATCGGTTATTAGCAGAATTCCCTGACATTTTAAACCCATCCAAATCAGGGCAGCATACTCATCAGCCAGAAGTGTATCATCACATTGAAACACATGGCCCACCTGTATTTTCCAAGCCTCGTCGTCTTTCTCCAGAGATGCTAAAAGCTGCTCGCAAAGAATTTGAATTCATGCTAGCACAGGGAACCATTCGCCCATCTAAAAGTCCATGGGCCAGTCCACTTCACATGGTTAAAAAGTCTAATGGTGACTGGCGGCCTTGTGGAGATTATCGTCGACTTAATGCCGTCACAGTCCCTGACAGGTATCCAGTCCCACATATCCAAGACTGTACCCATCTTTTTCATGGAACAAACATATTTTCTACCCTCGATCTTGCCAGAGCATATCATCAGATCCCAGTGCATGCTGAAGATGTGCCCAAGACCGCAGTGACTACACCATTTGGTCTCTTTGAGTACTTATATATGCCATTTGGCCTTCGCAATGCTGGCCAAACATTTCAGCGTTTCATACACCAAGTACTGTCTGGTCTCGATTTCTGCATCCCATATTTTGATGATATCCTGGTTGCATCTACAGATGCGGAAGAACATTTTAAACATCTGCGTCAGATTTTCACTCGCCTTAAAGATCATGGATTAAAACTAAATCCATCCAAATGTGTACTTGGTCAACCCTCAGTTTCCTTTCTTGGATGTCTTTTCACCCAGAACGGAGTTAAACCTTTACCGGAAAGAGTCAAAGCAATTAACGACCTACCTCAGCCCAGAACCATCTCTGAACTGAAGCGTTTTCTAGCAATGTTAAATTTCTACCGACGCTTTCTGCCAAATGCCGCAAAAACACAAGCCTGCCTACATGAGTTTCTGAAGAATAGCAAAAAAAACGATCAACGAGTTGTCCCTTGGACTGAATCTGCATCTGCAGCATTCGTGCAATGCAAACACGATCTGGCAAATGCAGCCACACTTTCTTATCACTCATCTAGTGATCAGCTCTCTATAATGGTAGATGCATCTGACACGGCCATAGGAGCAGTGCTTCAAGCCCATACCACTAAAGGACTTTCCCCAATGGCATTCTTATCCAGAAAACTTACTACTGCAGAAAGGAAATACAGCACATATGACAGAGAGCTACTTGCTGTGTACTGTGCTGTTAAATACTTCCGGCACAACTTGGAAGGACACGACTTCATCATTTTCACCGATCATCGACCATTAACCTTCGCTTTTAGAAAAAACTCTGACTCATGTTCTCCTCGTCAGCTTCGACATCTGGATTTCGTCGCCCAGTTTAGTACAGATATCAGATATGTCTCTGGTACTGATAATTGTGTCGCTGATGCCTTGTCTCGGGTAAACAATATCAACCTCACTACCCCAGATTTCTCTGAAATTGCAAAAGCTCAATTGCATGATGAGGAACTCAAGAACCTAATCTCAAATCCACAAACCTCCCTTCAGTTACAACCGCTGCACATTGATCCAACGCTTAAAATTTACTGTGACATAGAGAACAATAGAATACGTCCCTATATTCCTGTCAATTTTAGACGTGAAGTGTTTAATGCCTTGCACAATTTGGCACATCCTGGAATCCGTGCCACCAAAAAGCTGATCGCAGACAGATTTGTCTGGCCAGCGATGAATCAAGACATCACAGAATGGACTCGTTCATGTATTAGATGTCAACGGTGTAAAGTATCCCGTCACACTCACAGCCCCATTCAACAATTTAACCTTCCAGCAAGACGCTTTGATCATGTACACTTGGACTTGGTTGGCCCATTGCCTCCTTCAAATGGTTACACTTACCTCCTCACTTGTATTGATCGGTACACAAGATGGCCTGAAGCCATTCCTATTGAAAATATATCCGCTGAAGCTGTAGCTCGAGCATTCATCGCCCAGTGGCTTTCAAGATTTGGCATGCCTACCACCATCATTACTGACCAAGGCCGACAATTTCAATGTCACTTGTTCGCATCCCTCACCTCTTTTCTTGGCATTCGCCATATTCGCACAACACCATACCATCCATCTGGAAATGGCATGGTGGAACGCTTTCACCGATCTCTCAAACAAGGTCTGAAGTGCCACAGTAGCACACACTGGACAGAAGCCTTACCCCTAGTCTTGCTTGGTCTTCGCACAGCATTCAAAGAAGACATTGGTAGCACTTGTGCCGAAATGTTATATGGTGCAACCCTCCGTCTGCCAGGTGAATTCTTTCACCCAGAATCTACTCCAGTTATCGACCCTCCAACATTCCTTCAACGTTTACGTGAGACCATGAGCAATATCTCGCCAACCCCAGCATCTTCGCATAACCAGCCAAGCTATTTTGTACATCCTGCGCTTGAGACATCTTCGCACGTATTCGTGCGCAACGATGCAATTAAGCCAACTTTAACACCTTCATATGATGGTCCATTCAAAGTTGTCAAACGAACACCGAAACATTTCACCATCATCTGCAATGGCAAACAATCAGTGATTGGAATCGATCGTCTCAAACCAGCATTTCTAATGCAAAATCCAACAACTTCCTCATCAACATCACTCCCGGAAGAAAGCTTACATCCCGTTAAAGAGCAACCTAAAACTACCAGATCTGGAAGAAAGGTTAAATTTAACCCAAAGTACTTATAACGTACCGATGGTACTTGGGGGGAGTACTGTGGCGTTCCGACAGATACTTCAACTTCTATTCACGAGATGGCGCCACGTGTAAAATCCAGTTCTTAATCGGAGCAGCAAAGCGACATCTTTACTCACTCAGACTTCTCGTCGGACAAGGTACGCGACGCTAGCACGAACTGTGTTCCGAGCTCTGTGTTGATCTCTGCAATGTAATTTAAATTGTAATTTAGTATTTAATATATTCTTTTGTTATAGGAGATTGTCTACTCTTATTTCCTTTAGTTATATCATGCATTAAGCACACACGACCACCAAAAGGTACTGTCAGCGGTTTTAGTGGAGCTACTCTGGACTTGCTGCAAAGCAAATGTGAAGATAAATTATTGTCACTTCTACAGCGTAAATAGATGGCTACTCCGTATGCGTGTTCTGATGCATCTGAAAATCCATGAATTTGTATATCAGAAAAACTATCCTGTAAAACATATCTACTGACTTTCAAATTTTTGATAGATTGCATTGAATCAATAAAAAGTTGTCAATCCTTAATTATCCTTTCGGGTAGCGGATCGTTCCAATCAAGCTTCAATAACCAAAGTCTTTGGATGAAGATTTTTGCTTTTGTTATCCCTGGACCAAGCAGTCCTAATGGATCATAAATGCGAGCAATATCAGACAACACTGTTCTCTTGTGTAAGTAGTTGGTTTCTTGATGGTTGATTTGTACGAAAAACAATCTATCTTTGGATTCCATAATAAGTTTTGATGCTCTGATCGTCATCGAAATTACTGAAAGAATATTCCTCTTGTCCATCCGGAAACTGCAAAAGATCAGGATGATTAGCACACCATCTGTGCAGACGCATTCCTCCACGTGATAATAGGTTAATCAATTGCGACTGTAATTCTTTAGCCTCTATTAGAGTATGGGCTCCTGTGAGTACGTCATCGACATAAAAATCCCTTTGTACTATTGGCGCTGCTAACGAAAAATTATTTTTCTCGTCTTCTGCTAATTGATTAAGTGTGCGTGTTGCTAGATATGGTGCGTTGGAAGTACCGTAAGTTATAGTCTTCAGTCTATAGACCTTAACTGGTTCTTCTTCACTACTCTTCCATAAGATGCGTAATAAATCTCTTTGATGTTCTTTAATCAAAATCTGACGATACATTTTTACAATGTCTGATGCGAAGGCAATTTTATGCGTTCGAAAGCTGCAAATAATATCAAATAGTTTGTCTTGAGCTAACCCTCCATTCAGCAGAATATCGTTTAACGAAATTTCAGTAGTCGTAGGAGCAGTGGCATCGAACACTACCCTAAGTTTAGTGCTAGGTTTCTCGGGTCTGAAAACCCCATGGTGAGGAAGATAATATGAGAAACTAGAGCTATCCTCTTCATCAATTTCTTCGGAATGGCCTAATTTATTATATTCCTTAATGAAATCTTCGTATAAGTGTTTCATTGCGGGATTGCGAGTGAAGCGTTTAAGTAGATAATTCAGTCTTTTGCTAGCGTTTTCTCTCGATTCGCCTAAAAGGCTAAGTCCTTCCTCCTTAATTGGCATTTCCACTACATATCTGCCATCATCTTGCCTCGCGTGTGTACGAAGAAAGTGCTGTTCACAAAATTCCTCTTCCTGACTTTTCACTTTTTTTGCTTCATTAATACCTTCAATCTCCCAAAACCTTCTCATGTTGTCAGATAAATTATCCCCATTTTCCACAAACCCACAAAAATTATCAACACTGCCTTGCTGCGGCATGCGTACTGACCCGCTAACAATGTATCCAAAAACTGACTGATGGAGAATCAGGTCTTGCATATTTATTCTATTTGTTTCCAGTAAATCAAAAAATATTTCGTTAGATAATAAAACATGTATTTGACCAGGTTTATAAAACTCTGGATCAGCTAAACCAATGAGTTGCAACTGCTTAACATCAGGAATGTTTATATATCTAGCAGGCGTTACCCAAGTTCTTTTTGGAACAACAAAAAATTGTAAGGTACGAATAAAATCTCTAGTAGCGTTAACTATGGTTGCTGTAGCTTTTTCCTTAACACCCATAACTGTGCCATTGATACCTGAAATAGAAGCGTTTATTTTTCTTTTCTTCAAATTCAATAACTCAGCACCTTCTTTAGTAATGAAATTATTTTCAGAACCGGAATCCAGCAAGGCTCTCAGCGAGATAAATTTTCCATCATTAGCCTTAACGAAAATAATTGCAGTTGAAAGTAGAACTTGTTTATTAAAAGAACTGGAAATATTCAGCGCAGTACCGTTAATGGACTTTGCTTGGTTGGTTTCATTAGTGTCACTAACCTTTTGGCTGCTTGCCATTGGAGTAAATGTATCAGCATTTGGAGAAAGATTACTGCTTAATTTATTAGTCTTGTTTGTTTTCTTCACCGTTTTCTTCTCCAGGAAGAGGAATGTCCATAATCAACTCCAACCACTCAGGCTCTTCGAAGAAGATATACCCTGGGTGGACTCATACAAATATCTAGGAGTTTATCTCGATTCGAAGTTACTCTGGAACACCCATATCAACTATGCAATAGCCAAAGCCAGAAATGCCAGAACGCAATTATTCAGCCTCATCAATAGAACCAGCCATCTCTCCCTGAAAAATAAAATCCTACTTTACAAAAGCACCATCTTTCCCATACTCACCTACGCCGCAGCAATATGGTCAACAGCAGCTAACAGCCACCTCAAGAAAATTCAAGTGTTTCAGAGTATTACACTTCGTATCTTGACTAACGCTCACTATTATGTCCGAAATGAAGTGCTCCATAATGATCTCCAAATTCAACCCCTGGATGCCTATTTCCGGCACAATTCGGCCAAATTCTTTAATAGATTAACGTTTATAGATAACCCGGTCCTGCACTCACTCCCTGTTTACAATCCGGCAGAACCTAGTTCTGCCAAGCGACCTAGGAGCGTTCTCTCGAGAACATTTAACATCTTTCCTAGGAAGCCAAAACGGAGATGTTTGCTTGACTAGGGAAATCTCTTAATTCTATCTAAAGCACTTCACGGGCCTAACCCGACAATTCTAAATTATTTCTCCTACCCCTGGACCTAATCCAGCCTCATTCATCGTGACAAATAAATCCGTGCTGCTCCGTCCATCATATCTCCCTTTGCCATGACCTTTGCCACTCATCACAGAATGTATCATAATAAAACTGATTCGATTAGTAAAAATCATCATCAATATTTTAACCTGATCAACACTCTATCTTAATACCTTAAATTTTTCTATTAAAGCTTTAACAATTAACACAAAACTTATACTAATCCCTCAGTATGGAATTCATGTTTTTAATTTCCAGGCACAATCATCAAGCTTGCATTTCTTCAATTACAACTCCAGCCAGAAAGAAACCTTCTAAATTTAACGCAAAAATAATCCCCTCCAAGTTTAAAGTTTAACCTCTCCGCTCCTAACTTCTCATTCTTTCACAATAGCCTTACCCTTCCCCCCCCTTACGCTCCTCTCACCATGAAAAAAGTTCTCCAGTTATTTTCGCAGTTAAGCGACTAACGGTTCCCCTACGGGCGGTCGGAGTGCAAACTCCCCCCCACCTACCCTTTCGCTCCTCTCTTCTCTCCTCTCCTCCGCCATCTTTGGCCCCTTCTCTACCATCTTTGGTCCTCTGACCGCTGCGCAAAATTTCTCCAGTTATTTTCGCAGTTAAGCCCCTAACGGTTTCTCCACGGGAGGTCGGAGTGAAAACTCCCCCCCGACCACCCCCTCGCTCCTCGTTTCTCCCCTCTCCTCTGCCATTTTTGTCCCCCTTTAGCCATCTTTGGTCTTCGGACCGGCACTCCTCCCATGCTCATCCCAAGGCATTAGCGATTCCGCTGCTTTTCAGAGTAGCCAAGACATAACCTTTCCCGGGGCCAGAGGCAAGTTCCTCTCACCCCAGTTCTCATCCAACTGTCTTGATTTCATTGAAATCGACAGCTTTCTCTTCAAACTTTCTTATCGCTCAGGTCTCTGACCCTTCCTTAGCGAAATTGAAAGTTGAAGGAATTCCTCGTCCCTTGAGTGGACTCCTCAATCATTACTGGTTCTTAAACCCTTAACGGTCCTCACTCCTCTCTTTAGCTATGCTTTATCTAAATTATTCAATATTTCTCTTAACGAAGTTGTGGAGGTTATTGCATTTATTTGCAAAGGTACTCCGTAAGCAAAACGCCTTGGGCCTAAGAAATCAAGTAGGAAAAAGCAAAAGATGTCGGAATCGGAAACTGAAGAACCAAATCCGAATTATTCCAGCAAGGAGAAAGCATTAACTGAATTCCTAGAAAGCCTAGGAGGAGCAGATAAAACTGCACAAACATTGATGGATATTGTAAAAAGGGCGAAACAAACAGAAGAAGATCCAGAGGTAAGGAGAAGAGAAAGGGAAAGAATTAGAACTCAGAGAGAAGAGCAAGAAACAGACAAATGGATCTCACCACGAAAGGTGGCAAAAACACCACAGAACAGTGAACCGATGGAAATTGCTCAGACAAACCGATATGAAAAATTAGAAGTTGATCAGAGGAATGATGAGGCAGAACATAACACAGATGAAAAACCACCACCTATTGTATTCCAACAGGAAAAGGTCGAATGGATGAGTATTGTTAAAGACTTGAGGAAAACATGCGAGGAAGAATTCGATGCACAAATGAAATCAAATGCGATTTTCCTATATATAAAAACATCATCCGACTACAGAAAAACTACTAAATTATTGCAAATAAGAGGCATCCCGTTTCATACTTATCTTATGCAACACGAAAAACCCATAAAGGTAATATTAAAAGATTTGCCGTGCAATATAACAGAAGAAGCGATCCACGAGGACCTAGAGAGACGAAAATTTCCGATACTGAAAGTAAAACAATTCAGAAGAAGCCCAAAAAATAATTTTGAAAAACTGCCTATTTGGCTACTGGAACTCAAGAAAAATACTAGCGGCTATGCAATTAATAAACTTAACAACATGTTCAGCTTTAATATAAAAATTGAAAAATATAATCCAAAAAAGAGACCTACACAGTGCTTCAGATGTCAAGAGTGGGGACACTCGCAACATTTATGCACTAATAAAGAACGATGCTGCAAATGTGGAGAAGAACACCGTAGCAATCTATGCAAGTTAAAAAAAGAAGAAGACCCCACCTGTCTATTCTATAAAGAAAAACATGTAAGCAGTTACCGTGGATGTATTGAATATAAAAAGAAGTTCGAGAAGGTAGAAAGAAAAAATTTTCTCCCTAAATCTAAAGACTACAAAGTAAGCGCTGATCATTTCCCAAAGCTAACAACGGAGAGCAGAAGAGTTAATACACGAACTGAAACTCCGCTTTATAGTGAAAAAGTTAAGGGCAAAATTAAGGAAATACCGAAAGAAATTAATGAAGCAATGCAATGGTTACAAGACGCAAAAATCCAAGATTTTATCAGCAACATTATCAAACATATGGACAATATAAAGAAAGCAAAAAACACTAGCGAAAAATTTGCCGCCGGTTTTCGAGCAGCGATGTATATCATGAAGATCGCCGAAGAGGACAATTAGTAGGATTAATTTAAAAAGAAGGAATAAATGGACTCTAAATCGGTTGCTTATAAAGCAAATTTTCTTTCATCCAGCAGCCATCGAGGTCAGTACTTGGGAGGGTGTCCTCCCACGTGACAGGCCTCGACGTATCACCTTCACGAACTCTAGAGAGGAGGTACCTAACTTTAGAAGAAAATATTGCTTGACTGAGGCTTTCACCGCCTTCTACCTTTCCCAGACAGCGTTCTTCGCTTCGGAGCTTCGCCATTATCGGCGCGGCGATTTTTTCGCCTTCTCTTTTAACTTCAACGCCTTAGGGCAGAAATTACCAAACGAAGCAGTTAAAGTCGTGTACCGACTAATGCTGCTTAATTCAAGAACCGATCTGATCTGATCTCTCACAACATCAGTTCCAGCTCCCGCGCCATGAAGGAAGGACGTCTCTTCAGCGAGCTGCCATATAATTGCTTATTACATCTTCTGCTACAACTATCAAGATCTTCAAGCAAAGTTATCAATCTGTTTACTTAAGAATCACATCTCCCGCAGATTTTAAAATCTGCCTAAGAATATTTTCAACGCGATCTCAATAATTATTTGCACTCCCTAACACAAGCCACATGCCAATGAGCCTATTAATCGTAAAATCTTTCCTATCCGCTTTTTGCTTTAGTGTTTGTACTGTGTATAAAAAATTCTAAAAAACCAAAAAAAGTATAAAATATAAAATACAAAAAAATTTTAAAAACCTAAAAACTTATAAAAAAAAAATTATGAAACTTAAGTTTTTATTTTCTCATCTCTATCCCTAAACTTTCTCGAGCCTGTGGCTCCCTCTAGTGTGCATCAAGTAAATCACTTATGCCAAATTTTTCTTATTTCTGCTCGCTTTTATTAATTCTGATGTGGAGGTAGATGGTTTTGAACCATAGGAACTCCGAAATTTTTAAATCATTGGCATTGGCAAGAAACCTTGCCTATTATCTGTATAATTGCCGTCAATCACCACATACCTTACTTTTCATTTCAAATGCTCTATAAACCGGTTTCATTATCATAGATGCAGCCATGTGCAACATTAAATAATATTTGAAACTAATGTGAAAGTATGAGTACTAAAAGACTTATGTTTACAAAATACTGTAGTTTTGCATAATACTTCAGTGTTTAAGGGGAAAGAGAAATTCTTTTTCACACAATTCACAGTCTTTCGCATGCTACCAAGTATGTGTAAATATAGGGTTCTAACAGTCGGTCCGAATATGGCAAAGTACATGATGGATATATGTCTAAGAAGAGAGATGCTTTTGTGGAGAGCTTCCTAAGCTGAACTGTCTTAGACACATGTTATACATAACAAAAAACATAAAAAAAGCATTGCAAACAACCAATTTGCCAGGATTTGAACTCATATCAAACAAAGGTTCCCTTGGGATATCTATCATGCTACTGGGAAGTACTACCTCAGTGCAGTAGAAACCCAGTATCATACAATTAAGTATCTAAGAAGGAAAGCTCATAATAAGTACTTAAGCAAAACAACGAATAATGTTTTTTAGATATGGTTAATTTAAAAGGAAATATGCAATAAATTCCAAATATTGATTTTGAAGTCAGGTACATTAATGTGCTGTGCTAAGTTGACCAGTTTAACGAAAATAAAAAATCCCTAAATTGTTTTATCAAATGCAAAATAATTCATTTGTATAAAAGGTTGAACATCATACAAAATTGTAGCTATCCAATATACGAATTACTTTTTATCACAGTGTAAACAAAATTTTGATTCTAGAACACTGAAAGTTAATAGAGGTATAAAATACATTATTTTGATACCCCTAATAGTTCTGTCAATAAAAGGCTTTTATTTAGTTATTTTTGTTAAACAATGATGAAGAGAATAAATTTATTAAAGCTTATTTGAGCCGTACATCACTTGCATTTATTAAAGTGAGTGAATATTTTTATCTTTTTCGGCACTTAGTTCTCCATCCAGCTATTCCGTATCTTGAGAGAGAATATCATAATTAAAGAAGCACTAAGTTTAATTATTTTGAAGATAAAAACTAAGAGCTTTACTTCCTTTAAAATAAATGTAAGGAATGCTAAGGAAAATTTCATTTTAGGATTTTTTCGGAAAATTTCGCCAAATGCAGGTAAACAAAATCACCAATCTTTCGAAGTTTTCGCCAGTTAGGGGAGGAGCTGATGTTAAGAAGCTGAAACACATTCGACTTTATACATGTAGTATGTTGTTTATGAATAGATTCTACACTTTGGTTTATGCCATAATTACTCTTAGTTTCTATTAATTGTGTATCCCGGTTTACTATATGTACCTAATGAAGCAAGAACTCGCATAACCGAACAAATGGGGCGGGGCTATTCAAGTTTTTATGCCTATCATGCGTACCCCTCAATGGACCCTGCCCACTATCAGGCAATGGAAATGAATCATTTTTGTGTTCATTTCTTTTTCATTTAAATCAAGTGATGGAAATACCTTATATTTTATTTTAATGACAATTATCTTTTTAAATTATTAAACTAATGTGGCTCTAAAGTATAGCTTCCAAATTTGGGCGTTATCACCCGCCCAAAGGGGCGTTACTAGTACGAGAGGCAGAAAGAGAATATTCAGAAACAACTAGATAATAAGAACACACATGAAAACTTAATTACCTAAAGATTCTTGTAAAATAATTTAAACATTCACTTGATTACTAATATTACATATAATTAGTATATTAATGTTACATATATTAATACTACAGATAACACTTCATGTAATTTGGCAGTAGTTATGCTCATCTCTTTAATTATTCAGTTTTTCTTAACGAAGTTCTGGAGGTAATTGCATTTATTTGCAAAGGTACTCCAGAAGCAAACGCCTTCGGCCTTGGGCCATGTAATTTCATTTTGAGTTTTATTTTAAAAACAGGTCCACAAATCCGTTCTCGCAGTAATATTCTGGCCAAGCAGAGGCGTATACAAGGTTTTAAGCGCCCGGGGACACCTAAAGATTTTGCGCCCCTTTCTATGTTCCAAGAATGGAAAACATTTCATTCTGAAAGGTGTATCATCAATTTGCCCCCCCCCCTTGGATGCAGCGCCCGGGGACGGATGTCCCCCCTTGCCCCACCCTAGCTACGCCACTGTGGCCAAGTTAGCATCTTTTTTCAATACTGAGTGTGCTGTGGTAGGAATCTTTGCATGTTTCACAAGTTCATTTTATAAATGTTTTGAGAAATGTCTAATCATCGCCACGCTTTTGCGCATTGCGTGATGAGTTTTAACCAATAATTTGATTGCAAGGGAAAGAAGAACCTATCCACCACTATCCGTTTTTATTCAATGCCTAAAGAATATTTTTCTTTTAGCCTAGACTAAAGTACTTTGGACAAATGGCTCTTATCATGCAAGCCGTGCTAGTCTAGTAGACGGACGGCAGTTTTGCTTAAAAAGTAGTGCTGTGGAAGTAACTAGTCGTTTTGTACCCGTATGTATTCGTTACTCGGTGAATAAATACTCGTTATTATCCTAAAAGTAATTTTGATCTCACAAATTCTCTCAAAAGATTCAAAATTCCAGTTATGAACATATTAAAAATCTTGATAACTACAATCCTACCATTGACCATCCTTACAAAAGGCCTAGAATAATTCACCACAATACTAAATATTGATTTTGTGAAATCTGCAGTTTGCTTTTCCTTTTTTTTTCGCTTTCTTAATTTTGTTTACCACTCATCGTGAGTTGCTCCGCCTTCATGTAACTATTATATTGTTTATTCTACCATGCATCTAAAAGCACTCATTTTGGATTTATACTTATTATTTCTGCATTGTGAAGTATTAACAGTATTTGGCTATTTAAAATTCCTGTAAGTACAACTATTTCATGCCTTAATTTCAGTTCTATTTATATACCTTTTATCTATGTAACATCAGCCTACTGCCTCTATGCAATTTATTTATATCATTTAAATTCCTGTAGTAATGTATTAATCATCTCAGCAATAACTGTTTATTTAATCTCCCATTTCTGCTACCAGCCTTGGACAACTTTATGTTCACCATCTCTTTGATTGAGGGTAATTTTAATTTTCAGGGTAATTTGACTGGTTCTTGTATTTTCTACCCCACCAACAAGTAAAAACCCTAGGGTTCAATGCCTGAAGCACCAACAAGTCATATTTATAAGAGTTGGCTACCTTTGTTTAATGGTTAATGCTGTTAAAAGGTTTTCTTCAAACACTTTATAAAAAGTTTATATAGAAATTATACTTAAATATTTTCTAGCTAACCAAAATTAAATAAATAAAAAAGACATCAAATAATTTGATATTAAACTCTGCAATATCAAAATAATTTGATATTAAACTCTGCAATAGGAATACCACATTTCATTAGTCTTTTTTTATCAAAACTAAGCTGTTCAAGGCTGCAGTTTTTGTAGCATTATTTAATCACTTCATCTGATACACTTTGGGTGAGGGAATCTCAAATTTGAGATTAAACTGTGCAGTAAGAAACCACTTTTTGTCACTACTGATATCTAAACTTTTATAGCATTATTTTATCTTTCAAGTGAGTTTATTTCAAAGTTGTAATGTATTTAGCCAATATCATAAGTTCAGTTATTATTTCTCATTGATATTAGAAGTGTAAGTAAGGTTTTCAGTGCTTTGGGACAACTGAAGATTTAATGGTCCTTCCTGTTTTCCAAGATGCAATGGAGAATAGCAATTTGGCACTCCCTGGATGCTGTGCCTGGGGACACATGTCCTCTCCTAGTTATGCCACCAATATAATGCAGCTGGATGATGAACAGATGATTGTTCTCAAGATGTCTAACAAGAAATGAGCTGTGATTCACTTTGGGAATTTTAAATGCCTTTAGAATATCAAGGTCAAATTTGTTAGATTTTAAACTGATATGCATATAATAATGTAAATTTTTGGGATTTGCATCACTACAATTACAATTAGTTACATATAAAAGGTTTAAATTAGTATATGTATGCCACAAAATACAATTCATTTGACAATTAATTTTGCATCACAAAAATACAAATTGATTCTCTTTATCAAATTTTCATATCCTTCAAACTACTAGGAATTGTATACCAGCTTAGTTTACTCCTTAATCAAAATTTTTCCACTGTAGTTCATGACTACACTTAACAAGCAGTTTCATTTCAGATTATAAAAAAGCTAACTGTTATTGTAATATGCAAAATCTCTTCTATTAAAAGAAAGTACATATTAAGCAAGTGATAAAAAAACAGTGTTATTAAATAATGAGATTTAAAGTATTTTTTCATGGGAAAACAATGATATCAAATAATTGATTTTAAGGTAATATTTCTGGAGGAAAAGCCCTGAGAAAAATTACTGCCAGTCATTCAAATAGAAATTAACAATTCTTGTCAAATAAAACCAAGTTTTTCTTTTGTTTCAAAATCTGGTAATATATATAAATGATCAAATCATCAAACTTTTCTGAAAGTGTGGTAACCAATAGCACATTTAGAGAAAGCTAATATAAGCTATACATTTTTCTTAAGATAGATGTTTAGTAAGCTACCAACTATTTTTGATACTTTCAGTATTCATAATTATCAAAATTAGTAGTGCTTAACAAAAGAGAATATACTTATTTTCTTTTCAGGTACCTTATTTCTCTAAAAATGTTGTGGCTTTTTTGTTAAGAGTTATGTCTTATAACTAGATATGTTTTAATGAAACAATAATCTCATAAGTGGTTTTATTTTTAAGTATATATGTAAGGACATTCGATTTCCTCTGTATAACTGTACACACAACATATAAGGCAAATTAATTCTTGATGACAGTGCTCCTTAAACTTTTTAATTCAAGACCTCTTTGAATCACTCAACAGATTGGCGAAATTCTGTTCGGCTTTATATGGCAGAAGATTAATCACATTAATGTCAATCAAAAATGGTTTTTGAGTCCAAGGTAGCATTTTGAAAGCAAAATTCGATATAAAATATTTGCAAAACTATGTTTCTTAGGTTCTAAATTGATGAATAATACTTTTTGCAATTAATGTTTTACAGTTATTTTTTCCAATTATAAAAATAAAAGTAGCAAAAAAACATTTCAAATGAATTGCTGTCCACCCTATTCTTCCAAACATTGATATATTTAATACCAATTTAATCATTCAGAGCAAATGTACTGCTGATTTTGCACAAACAGACAAGTTGAAATCATCTAGTTTCTCAGAAATATCTGACGAAAAATACAGCTTTCATAATCATAAATCATTCTGAAGATGACCAACAAGAGCAGATTTTCTTTTGGTTAAAAGTATAATAATTTCATCTTTTCATAACAATAATATTTTTAAACCATCTTGACATCTTCTGTGTGTAGTAATAAATTTTTCTATTCAGAGTCTACATCTTTTACAGATTTGAAACTAAATGGCTGTTAATAAAAGTGATAATTTTGACATTAGGACACAGTGCTCAAACCTTTTTTTTTTGTTCTTTGTGATATGGCCTTATGTTGGATTATGCAGTGGGCAACAGTTACATGATCATTACCAGCAGTTTTAACAAATGATTTACGAATTTTAACGTTTGCACCATCTGCAAATACTTCAATAAAATTTTTTCCGTTCTAAACCTTCAGTTGTTAAAAACTTAATCATCTTTACTATGTATCTCTTCTCCCTCTTTCCAAAGGACAAAAAAAAAAAAAAAAAAAAAAAAAAAAAAAAAACAATTCTTCTTCAAAGCTTTTTTTACGAATGTCGCTGACATACATTGACAACTGGGCTAATTTTTGAATATCAGTTGTTTCATCCAAATGAATTGAAAATTTGACCCTTTTTTAAGTCTAATATTGGGTTGTTCAGATTTGTCGTCATTAATTTCAGTTATTCTATTGGTGACGATATCGCCTGATCCAGGAATTTTCAAATTCCATCACCATATTTACTTCTGTAAAATATTTCTACCATTTTAATAGTTTAATTAATTTTAATACAAGATCTTTTGTAATGGTGCATGACTTTTTATTTTAAGCAATCAGATATGAAACTTCATGTTGCATGAATAAATGTTTTTTAGTAACAGTCATAAATTTCTCACAATATCATTTTCCTTCATTTCAAGATTTTAGCAGTTGTTCAATATATTCTTTTTTTAGTTTGTTGACATATGCAGGATGCTTGGAGTTGAGATGCTTTTCTCATTTTGATGGTTTCGTACTCTAATTCGCTAAAATGTTATTGCAAATTCAACAAAGAAATTGTTCATTAGCAGCACAATTGTTGAAAATTAAACCAAATTGGAGAAAATATCTCATCATACTTTTGTTTTGCATCGTAGGTCCATCCTTTCGATTACAAGATCTTGCTTGAACAGAACTAGTAGCATCGCCATTTTTGTTATTACTTTTTTTTTTCCTTAAGTTCAACCATTTATCCATAAATAAAAAAATAATTTTATCCTAAAATATAAATAGCAACATCACTATTAATAATTTTTCAAATAAATACCACTTAGTCGAGTAACACAGTAAAATACTATATTTTGTTGCTCTTCTGATGCATGCACTTGTTATGATAAAAGAGATATAACTCATTATACTGGAAAAGAGTTATCACTACAGCAAATACAGTGGCTCCAACCTTTTTCTTGACAAGCCTGTGTGGCACAAGATGCTATGTACCTGTGTGTTTGTGGCATATTTTGATTCTGAAATAAGTTATATGCTGAAATGGGATTGTAATAACACTATTATGATGCACTTAGTGATATTTTTCTATATATAAATATAATTTACAGCTCAACTTAACTAGTATTATGATTTTTTAATTCTGCCGAATAGAAAATGCAATAAATTAAATACAATGAAGGGATTGCAACTATTGTTTCCTTTAATTCGTGCACCTGAAATAAATTTTTGCAACCCCTTTTGGAGTTATGACCCACAGTTAAGAAATCCTGCTTGGTGATGAGGTAGAAAAGCGTCACTTAAACAATTTGTTTTTTACAAAGCTTTCATTTGCAAATAAATTGCTTGTGAATAAAAGGTCTTTTGAGTTTCTGCAAAAATGTAAAATTTCAAAATGACAGATACCAAATTAATTAAAAAAAAAAAAGGAGCAGAGGAAATACTCTTCTCTCTCTCTCCTGCAAATGACATAATATTTAGATAAACATTTTATTCATCCAGTGAAAATGCATGCATTGGAAAACAAAGAAAATCAGTGAACATTATCTACATGTGATTTACATAATGCTAATTTTGTTCTTAGCATTATATTTCAGCAGAAATTCTGCATAAAAATTGAGCTGATCTGATTCCCTACACAAAAGAATAGACGTTATTTCAAAAAAAATTCTGTTCTAAAGCAACTTCTGCTTTATAGTATAGTAAAAAGTAATAAAGCTCAACAATTTTGAATATAGCCTAGGTCTGGACAAATTCCAGAGTAACTGGTTTGCTTGGAAAAAGACTGATAGTTAATTTCAGGCATAGACAATTAAGAAAATAAACAGATGTCTAAAAATCAATTTAAATGATGCATAAAGAAATGCAAACAGATAAACATAGCAGGGAATTCTTGTACTGATTTTAAGAGTTATTATTTATAAGACACTATTATCATATTAATTATTTGATAGATCTGTATTAATATACTACTAAGAAACCTTGTCTATTATCTGTATAATTGCCGTCAATCACCAGATACCTTACTTTTCAATTCAAATGCTCTATAAACCGGTTTCATTATCACAGATGCAGCCATGTGCAACATTAAATAATATTTGAAACTAATGTGAAAGTATGAGTACTAAAAGACTTATGTTTACAAAATACTGTAGTTTTGCATAATACTTCAGTGTTTAAGGGGAAAGAGAAATTCTTTTTCACACAATTCACAGTCTTTCGCATGCTACCAAGTATGTGTAAATATAGGGTTCTAACAGTCGGTCTGAATATGGCAAAGTACATGATGGATATATGTCTAAGAAGAGAGATGCTTTTGTGGAGAGCTTCCTAAGGTGAACTGTCTTAGACACATGTTATACATAACAAAAAACATAAAGAAAGCATTGCAAACAACCAATTTGCCAGGATTTGAACTCTTATCAAACAGAGTTCAGCAGTGTACTCCACTTGACTGTTGATAGGCAGAATCCTGATAGGTTACAAGTGAAAAAGCTATTTATTATGATATGTATCGCATAACTGAGAAGGAAAGCTCATAATAAGTACTTAAGCAAAACAACGAATAATGTTTTTTAGATATGGTTAATTTAAAAGGAAATATGCAATAAATTCTAAATATTGATTTTGAAGTCAGGTACATTAATGTGCTGTGTTAAGTTGACCAGTTTAACGAAAATAAAAAATCCCTAAATTGTTTTATCAAATGCAAAATAATTCATTTGCATAAAAGGTTGAACATCATTCAAAATTGTAGCTATCCAATATACGAATTACTTCTTTTTCACAGTGTTAACAAAATTTTGATTCCAGAACACTGAAAGTTAATAGAGGTATAAAATACATTATTTTGATACCCCTAATAGTTCTGTCAATAAAAGGCTTTTATTTATTTATTTTTGTTAAACAATGATGAAGAGAATAAATTTATTAAAGCTTATTTGAGCCGTACATCACTTGCATTTATTAAAATGAGTGAATATTTTTATCTTTTTCGGCACTTAGTTCTCCATCCAGCTATTCCGTATCTTGAGAGAGAATATCATAATTAAAGAAGCACTAAGTTTAATTATTTTGAAGATAAAAACTAAGAGCTTTACTTCCTTTAAAATAAATGTAAGGAATGCTAAGGAAAATTTCATTTTAGGATTTTTTCGGAAAATTTCGCCAAATGCAGGTAAAGAAAATCGCCAGTCTTTGGATGTTTTCGCCAGTTGGGGGGAGGAACTGATGTTAAGAAGCTGAAACACATTCGACTTTATACATGTAGTATGTTGTTTATGAATAGATTCTACACTTTGGTTTATGCCATAATTACTCTTAGTTTCTATTAATTGTGTATCCCGGTTTACTATATGTACCTAATGAAGCAAGAACTCGCATAACCGAACAAATGGGGCGGGGCTATTCAAGTTTTTATGCCTATCATGCGTACCCCTCAATGGACCCTGCCCACTATCAGGCAATGGAAATGAATCATTTTTGTGTTCATTTCTTTTTCATTTAAATCAAGTGATGGAAATACCTTATATTTTATTTTAATGACAATTATCTTTTTAAATTATTAAACTAATGTGGCTCTAAAGTATAGCTTCCAAATTTGGGCGTTATCACCCGCCCAAAGGGGCGTTACTAGTACGAGAGGCAGAAAGAGGATATTCAGAAACTAGATAATAAGAACACACATGAAAACTTAATTACCTAAAGATTCTTGTAAAATAATTTAAACATTCACTTGATTACTAATATTACATATAATTAGTATATTAATGTTACATATATTAATACTACAGGTAACCCTTCATGTAATTTAGCAGGAGATCCCCATGTAATTTCATTTTGAGTCTTATTCTAAAAACAGGTCCACAAATCCGTTCTCGCAGTAAGATTCTGGCCAAGTTAGCATCTTTTTTCAATATTGAGTGTGCTGTGGCAGGAATCTTTGCATGTTTTGCAAGTTCATTTTATATATGTTTTGAGAAATGTGTAATCATCGCCACGCTTTTGCGCATTGCGTGATGAGTTTTAACCAATAATTTGATTGCAAGTGGAAGAAGTACCTATCCACCACTATCCGTTTTCATTCAATGCCTAAAGAATATTTTTCTTTTTTAAGTCGCTTAACAGTACTCATATTCATCACCTGTCTATCATGGAGGCTGTCCCAGTCTAGTAGATGGACGGTGATATTGCTTAAAAAGTAGTGCTATAGTGTCGCCTGCGGGCGTGGTGCTAAGCGCACCTTTGACTATTTAACTAAAAACGAGCGGCCTTCGGCCTAACTTGAGGAATAGGTCAAAACTCATTCGTAGTTGATATTTAGTTGTGATAGCACGATTTTCACTCACTTACGAGCTGCAAGATGGGCAATTGCTTTTTATCACGTAGGCTGTCCCAGTCTAGTAGACGGGCGGTAATTTTGCTTAAAAAATTCTAACGTTTGCAGGCAGGGATAAATAGAAGGGCTAGGTCAGTGTTTCCCAACCCTTTTTGTGCTATGCCCCATCTAATCCTCTCAAAAATTTTTAAGCTCCTCGTAGCATATGCATGATATTTAATATTTAAAAATTGAAATGTTCACGAAAGAAACTTGAATGATAGCTTTTAGGAAGAAATGACTACGAAATTTTATGAGCAAACACAGCAAGTGAACTTTAAAAACGTGGAGAACTGAAATTCAAGAAAAAACTCATTTTAGTGAAAGTTTTTCATTTTAAGTATTATTAATTTTTATTATTTAAATTTAGCGAGTTCCTTGCGCTTGATACTTGCTGCAAAGAAATTTTATGTCAGGTTCCAATTTAGATAACTTGAGTCTCAAGTCTCCCGGTTTCATTATATCCAACCGTTTTTTTTTTTTTTTTTTTTTTTTTTAAGCAAAATATGAAGATGGAAACGGTAACAATAGTTCTCTTGCAAATTTTGTTGCATTTGGATATCTGATTCTGGTTTCCTCACAAAGCTATGTCATCGCTCCTTTTATATTCAATAAAGTTTTAATTGACTCAGCATTTTGCATTTCTGCGAGTTCTTTTTACTACATATTTGAAATATCAGCCAAATCCTTGGATGATGCATTGCCTGCATCATCCAAGTTGGGAAATCAATTTGTTTTAAGTTGCAAAATCTTTTAAATCAGCCGATAAAATTTTCAGATGATCGACAATAACAAGTACAGCGGTAGTCACGTCACATTTTTGGAGCCAATGAGACTTTTCAAAATTTTTTTGGTAAATAGTATATGCCTGACATAATTCAACAAAGACAATGAAACCAAATATCTTCCTTTTGCATCGATATCCACCAGCGCCCGAGCAGTTAAGTCGCTGAACACTGGTCCGAGGTTCAAATCCCGCGAACGGGCTGGCTGCATGGGTGTTTTTGTAGTTTTCCCCATGTGTAACGTGTATACGAGCCAGTTTTCCTTAGAAAGTCCTCCACGAAGGCATACCTCCCCGTAGGCAGATAGCCCTAGAGGCTTTGCCGTAATTAAAATAACCTAGCCTAAGTTTTATTTGCTCCTTTAAGTTGTTTATTTAATATATTTAATTTTTCACAGATATCGGCTAAATAACCCACAATTGCCTTGTTATCATCCATTAACGGGTTTTTCATTTCAGGCTTGTCGCTTATAAAATAACTAAGAGTATCAAATCGTTCCATAAATCTTTCCAAGCAGTTCCCTTTCGACAGCCTTCTTACTTCAGTGTGAAGTACAAGTCTCATATAGTCTTCATTTTGTTCTTCATAAAATAACTTGAAAAGACGTTCACATTTGGCCCTAGCTTTAATAACATTGATACACTTTATAACTGAATTTAGTATTTCATTTAGAACAGGCGAATTGTTTTTAGCTACCAGGTTTTCTCTATGAATATCGCAATGCACAAGAAGCATTTCTAGATTCTCATCTTCAGTATATCTCAGTATATCTATCTTATTCTGAGCGGGGACTTGGTGGGTGAAGGTTCACCGTTTGATATTGTGCCTGCTTCCGATCTGTCTCTGGAGTACGTCCGTTCAACGTGGTTTGCCTGTGCGAACACGTGCATTGCTTATCTGACTGCATCAGCATTTTTTAATGCTATTTATGGTTTGTATGATTTGTGAAATGCTGATACGCTTTCACTAATTTGTTATTTTCGATTATTTTGGCCTTTTGAGTTTTAATTATGAAATTTAATACCGCGTGTCTTGCCAAATAGCCTAATTGCTGGTTACTTGTTTTTTGCCATATTACGATAAATTTCGCTTTACTGCGCGATTTAAATTAATCAGATATATTCTCTCTGTTCTGCGCGAATTTTTTTGGATTTTATAACGCACGTAGTTACCCCCAAGCTTTCACTTCAGGTGATTGTCAGGGGCCTCGTGTGTTTTCCGCCTACACATCCGTCTGTGGAGAAGGCTGTCGAGCCAGGGCTCCATTCCGGGGTGTAGGACTACTGCCTTATGGGCGCTGGATTTCTGGATTTCTCTGCGTTTTGCTTTGGCTTAGCGCGACCATGGAGAGGCTCGTAGAAAGTTACAAATTACAAATACATGAGTTGGAACAACTCAAATTGGATAAAGGTGAACTCACAGAAATTGAAACAAAATTCTTAAATTTTTTGTTAAGCTCACTTGAAATTGTCAATGCACTCCTTGCTCAAAGTAAAACTGACTCAGTTTTAAATCAAGATAAGACACAACCTCAAATTCCAACCACAAGTAAAAATTACGAAGAAAATGAGAGGGCACGTAGCCCAATTAGTATTCATGATAACGCAATTGTTTCTGATGATGAAAAAACATTAGATAAAGATTCTAGCTCTGACGAAGACTATCCACAACGTTTTGGAGACAAAACAGTCCGTACAAGAAATCCCAGACAGGGTTTTAAAAAGATTAAATTAGATAATTTCACGGAAATCATTTCACCAGTTATCACTCAGAAAGATAACAATGGTACGATTGTACCGCAGGAAAATTCAAAGAATACTAGTCAAGAATCAGTCATTCCTGAACAACACACTATCTCTGATAACATTGAAATGGATACTTCTAATGCTGATGATCAGCAAAATTCCACAAATGATAATAACACACAGGTCAAAACACCTAAAAAGAACAAACTCCCTCCGATAATTCTCAAAGAAACCAAATTCAAATATAAAGCGTTAACAGGATTATTCCATCAACACAAATATAAATTCATCGGACAGAATATCAAGGATGGTGTTAAAATTATTACTTCTGATCCTGACAGTTATAAGGGAATTGTTAGGATCTTAAAAGAGATGAAAGTGGAGCATCATTCGTACATTTTGCCAGAGGATAAAAATCTCAAGGTAGTAATTAATGGACTACTTCTCACGACTGAAATTGAGGAAATAAGGAAAGTTTAACTGAATTAAATTATCAAATAATTGAAATAAAGCAAATGTCACGACGTAGAGGCGGTGAAGTTCAGAAACTTCCACTTTTCCTTGTTACCCTACCTAAAAATGAAAACTCTAAACAAATATATCATGAACGCTATTTATGCGACCTCAGAGTCAAAATTGTTGAATACAGAGGCCGACAGGGACCATTGCAATGTTTTCGATGCCAGGGTTTTGGCCACACTCAGGCGGGTTGTAACTATGAACCGAAATGTGTCAGGTGTAGTAAAAATCATTATGTAAAAGACTGTCCGGACAAAAATAAGAAAGATGTTCCTTTAGTTTGTGTAAATTGCGGTGGCAACCACACATCTAGTTTCAAAGGATGTGAAAAATTTCCAAAAAATAAAACTGAAAAGCCTAAAACTTTTTCTAATAGAATAGTTGAAGGTAAATCTTTCGCAGCTGCTCTTTCGACTGGTATCTACACAGATACTATTACTGAGGCCAAAAAAGTTTTCACTGATCTCGCTGAACTGGTTTCAGCAATAAAATCCGCTGGTTTTTTCCAGCTCACACAACAAGTTAAGGACTTGAACAAAAATCATCATGAAAGCAATCAACCCAACAATACTGATAATGGGCCCGCACAGAATTAATAGAGCTCCTATCCAAATCATGATTTGGAATGCTCATAGCATCTTAAATAGAATCCAGGAATTTCATAATTTCTTACTAACCTATGATATTGATGTTGCTCTTGTCACCGAAACGTTTGCGACGCCTTGTATGAATATTAAGATCGTAAATTACAACTGTTACAGGTGTGACAGACTGAGTCACCGTGGTGGGGGGGCCGCTATTTACGTTAAGCACTCCTTGCAATCATGCCTGATTAGCGAAGATAGAGGTAACGGCTACGAAGCTGTAACAGCTTCTGTTTTATTACCAAATTATGGCATAATTTATTTCATTGCATTGTATAACCCTCCACACATTCCTATTGATGAGCATAAACTCGCTGAATTGCTGCCTAATTCAGAACATATCATCTTAGCTGGCGATCTCAACGCGAAGAATGTAGAGTGGGGTTGCAGACGCACCAACAGAAATGGAGAACTTTTACGAGAATTTATTAATAATTATCCTATTTACTTTTAGTCGCCTACTGAATATTCCTATCTTCCTGATGACCCTCGAAAAGGAGACATCCTGGATGTTCTTCTTACCACCACTTCAATCCCGATTTATCTTGATGTGAAAGTTGAATTAACTTCAGATCATGTGCCGGTCTTAGCTACGCTTGGTACAAATAAAAACACTGACGAAAGATTTAAAATCACTACGGACTGGAATAAATATTATAATTTCCTCTTTGAAAACCCTCCGGCTATTAAGCAACTTAAAACAAAATTTGATATTGACTATGCAATTGATGTTCTCAATAATAGTATACTTAGTGCATATAACAGGGCTACTAAGAAAATTCCTGCTGATAAGTACAGTGCTAGATTGCCTAGTAACATTAGAAACCTGATTTCACAAAGAAACAAACTGCGCAAAAGATGGCATATTGCCTGGTATCCTAGGATCAAAAAAGAGTTAAATAAACTGAACAGAGAAATAAAGAAAAGTATTTATAAACACAGGGATGAGTCTTGGAATGCAAAAATTGAAACATTCAATGAGCCAAATAATGCATTCTGGTCTTTTGCAAAGAATCTTCGAGGCAAAAAACCGAACAATAAACCAATTTACGGTGATAATATTATAGCTGTCACTAATAAAGACAAAGCCAATGTAATGGCTGACTTTTTAGAAAAACAATTTGTTCCTAACCAAGATCCAAGCGACCCTTTATTTTCATATGACACTAGATATTTTATTCAAGACTGGATTAATGGCCCGGGACCCAAAAACAAGACTAATTATACTTCACCTAATGAAGTTAAGGAAATTATCAAAAGAATGAAAAATAGAAAAGCTCCCGGTTTTGATAACATCACTAACGTCGCCATCAAAAACTTGCCTATTAATGTTATCACGAAATATGTCAGCATATTAAATGCCTGTCTTGAAAATAATTATTTCCCAGATAAATGGAAAACTGCTAAAGTAATTTTATTACCCAAGCCTGGTAAAAATGCTACCTCCCCGGAGGGTTACAGACCAATTAGCTTACTGCCCGGTCTGGGCAAAATCTACGAACGAGTTATCTATAAGAGAATCGAGCCTTACATGGATAAGATACCTCCTGAACAGTTTGGCTTCCGTAAGAAATTGTCTACGACCAAGCAGCTTGTCCGACTATGTGAATACATCGGTTCTGCACTTTTTAAACGTCAGAGTGTCGCCTTACTCATGCTAGACGTGGCGAAAGCTTTCGACCGCGTCTGGCATGAGGGGCTTATTCTCAAGCTTATATCCTTGGATTTTAACAGAGATCTGATATTACTCATTTATTCTTTTATTAAACACAGAAAATTCTTCGTAAATATTGGTAACGACAACTCTGATCCCAGAAGACTCAATGCTGGTGTAGCTCAAGGATCAATTTTGGGACCAATTCTTTTTATATTCTATGTTTCTGATTTCCCTAAAATTTGCACAGACTCTAATTTTTATTTAGGATGTTACGCCGATGATACGGCGCTTGCATACAAATCTCACAATCAAGAACTTGCCATTTCTAAATTGCAGGATAAAATTCCAGAAATTGAGCAATGGTGCACAAAATGGCGCATTGCCATCAATGCACAAAAATCCCAGCTTATAATTATTGGAAAAAGGCACTCCATTTGTTAACAAGTCCATTTGTTAATAAAATTAAAATCTTTAATGTTGAAGTTCCGCTTGTGAACAAAGCTACTTATCTTGGAGTTATTTTAAACAATAAATTCACATGGAAAGACCACATCCAAAAAGTAAGAGGCAAAACAGTTGCGGCTATCAAAGACCTTATTCCATTAATCGGAAATAATTCAAAACTTGACCTACGAAGAAAAAGACATATTTATACTGCCATTATTCTGCCTATCTTTTCTTACGCGTCTCCTGCCTGGGCGACTTATTCGAAAAATGAAATCAAGAAGTTGCAGATCACTCAAAACAAATTTTTAAGGCAAATCACCAATGCTCATTTTTATGTTTCCAATGAAACTCTGCACAGAGACTTAAAAATAGAGAATGTCGAGAATTTTCTTCATAATGCAAATCGGAAATTTTTTGATAAGGCGAGAAACTGCTCGTACATGAATCATTTCAAGGTTTTCGACTACACCGTATTTCCAGAAGACATTAAAATCAGACCATTAGCGGCCTTCCTTACCAGGGACACTAATTTTCCTACTTAAACTATCTTTCATGAAACTTCATCTTTTGTATATATTGTACATAAATTGTCGTATTATAACTCGTATTATTTTGTATTTTGTATTGTTTTTGCTCACTTTTTGTATTTAAAATTGTGCATGTAAAATAAATATTAATTTAAAGTCTGGCGTGTGCTAAAAAATATATTTTAATACTAGAAACGTTTAAATATTTATTCTGTTTTCCACCTGATGTACTTTGGCATACATTTAATTTCTAATACACATTTAATTAATAAATTAATAATTATGAGCGTCAGCAGAATTTTCATAATTAACAATAAAAAAATAAATAAATAAACTCCCTTATATTCGTATCCTGGGATTTTCAGTTCCCTTTTAATCCATTCCTTTTTCACATATTGTTGCACTGTACTCAAGTTTTCATGTACGTAGAATTTATATACTTTGTATTGTATTTATGCCAATTTATATTTAAATGATAATTTTTACAAATTCTTGCATCATAACTCTAGTTAACAGAAGATGTTTCTAAACACGTTGGTAAAGCTTAACCTTCAGCATGCAGCTTATTTTCTAACCTAGTTTCAGGCTGAATTATTTGTAAAATTAATTATTTGAAATGATTTGTTAACAAAGATCGTCGCTGAATCACGCTAATAATATTTCTAACTGTTTTAATTTGTAATGCAACGAGTTCATGTGATTTATAATGTAATTCATTTATAATTTTTTCAGCAGTAATGAAATTAATAGCAGATACTGATAATGATATACATTTAGATTAAAATGATTTAGATTGCCATTGCCTTCTTCACTCATGCTTTTATGCTACATTCCTAATATTTCATAATGGCATACAGGTAAATTTAACTCATTCACTAAACATGTAAATCTCTAATTCAGCCCACTCTTGTTCTTATGTGTGCTGTATCTTCTATTTTCTTTAATATATTGTTCAGCCTAATTTCAAAGGGTCTTGCGGAAAAGTGACTAAACATTGGTAGTTCGACCCGAGTTTCTAGTCCCAGTGATCCCCCAGCTCTTTCTTTTTTTGTACTTATTTACTGTGTAAATATGTAGCGTAAAAATACTTTTGTAATTTATTCTTTAAAAATATTGCAAAAATTTTCACCTTTACCTTAGCATATCTTTTTACAAATCCCTCTAATAAGAAAAAATAAGGAAAGAAATTAACTCGGTTTCGGTGATTGATACCTCGGTGCAAATTATATGTAACATTTTCCCAAAAGCATAGAGTTTATATGGATATCAATAAATTAAGGATTATTTCTCCATCTAATTTACTTAACATGTTTATTCCAAAATTTTCTTTTCACACTGTAGCGCTTAACTTTATGAATTTTCTATGATCATTCAATTTCTCTAGCCATGGCAACTTTGCATACTTTCTGACAAGTAGTTATATTTTTAACCACTGTATTTTAATTCCTGTTGACTATCAGTACATTATTGACTTGTTTCATAAGTGCAACTTTTATTTTATACGCAAATCTACGTAAAATAGCCTTAAAACTTCAGTTATGCAGATACCTGATCGATTGCTTGTTTTAGATTGAATGAAATTAAGCTTAAGGATATTGTTAATTAGCTTGTTATTAATTTAATTATACATTTCTAATTAATTATATTCAGATATTTCCAAGTATATTACTCAAACGTTTGCATCCCAATTTTTAATTTTTGGTTAAAAAATAAACTTTTATTTATTGAGAGGCCTGATTGATTATATTAATTTGCAGTATTGTTTATCTTATTCCTTTCTTCTATATAAATCTTAGAAAAACTTCTTAGCATAATAATTTTAATTTATTTAGAATTTATACGTCAGTGCTCCAAATGCATAGTAATGTTGTTATAATAGATTTCATGCTAAGCTTTTTTTAAATTTAACTAAATTTAATTTCTGCAAGCATTTACATGATTACTTTAATTAACAAAAAATATTTTTAGCACACTTGGATATGGAATAATTTTTTGCACTCTATTAAATTTTCCAGTCTAGTTCAGACATCTTGACTATTATTGATGTAATTTATTAAAAATATAATTTGTATGCTTTATAATTATTTAATTTATGATATTGTTATAATAAATGATGTTTGTAATGCTAATATGTATGTTCACCAATACCTTTTATTTTCTTTGTTAGCTCTCGCATTTGTTACTGTTATTCAAGTAATTAGCCTGCTTGTTAAATATTTTTAACTTGTTCTTGTGATATGTAATTCTGTTTATTTATTTTTGTTTTCCTCTTGGCTACTATTGGCTTCGAAAAGTTAAATTGTAACCCTGTAGGCAGCAGGGCAAAGAAATTTTGACTGGCGCAGTTGGACTATAGCTCGACCCGGGGGGGGGTTTCATTAGCGCAGTTGGAGTACACCCATATTTTTTATATCTAAGTAATTTTGTAGCTTACTATAAATATTTTAGGAGGTAGTGGTGCTTTCTAATGATTTACAGAAGAACATTTCTTCGGCAAAATCCCACTTATGAATATATCTTACATAAGTTACAAGTACGGCCTCACTGTCTCTCCAAGTTGGTTCATCCCATTTGTACCGAAATTTTTTTTTTCAGCTTTTCAACAAGTCGTGTTTCAATATCCTCATTTAATCTTTCTTCTGCAAATAGTATTTTTATTTAGTGGCATAACTTTAACGTCATTGTCATCTTTTTCTAGAACAGTTTTCAATGCTGATATTGATGGTTTGATTCAATTCTCCCCTATAGTACGGCTTTTCCCAGATTAAGCGATGAGTAATGAAATTTGATAATAGCCTCAAGAGGACGATTAACATTTGCATTATGAGCAGTAAATAGAGACTTTAATATTACTCTTTTTTCAAAAATTTTCCTTAAAGTGTGAAAATAATTCAAAATCTGAATTAATATCAGCATTATGTTTCGCTTTCAAATGTGCCTCAAGACGACCTAGTTTCATTGATTTGTTGGTCAGGCATTATTGGCATAAAAGACAAAAGTTGACCGTTTAATGGACCAGGTATGAAACCAAATTTTAAATATGCCTCCGAATACCGTCGAACATTTTTTTCTTGCTTGCACCCCTCATTTCACTAAGGGCTGAAAAAAATAAATATAAGATCAATATAAACATAGCTGAAAGCAGCTGCTGCTGCCATTCAAGGGAAGAATAATATACCGGTTGCCATTCCTATAGTAAAAAATAAAATAAATTCGTTGGCTGAAATGTGCGAGAAACGTCTGGAAAGCATAATGTGTCAGTTATTTAAATGCCTTTAAAAGCATTTAAATGTCCACGTCTACAGCGAGAATTCTTTATAAAATATTTAAAATGCACCGCAATTTAAAAACTTTTTTTACGTATACATCACTTACATTTTTCTTTATTTTGGGGAATAAAAAATGAAATTTCGAAAAATTTTGACTTCATGAAACATATTTAGAACGTCCTTTATCCCCTTAAACTCTGGACGAGTCCATTTTCAAAATGCCCCCTTAACAGTCGCATTGCCCCCTTGTGGGGCGTGGGCCCGACGTTGGGAAACACGGGGCTAAGTCATTCTTTTGTTCGACTCCTCGCCGACGCGAGCCTCATGAAGGGGGTTCAGGGCAACACCTCCTTCTATAAGGAGGTGTTGTTCAGGGCCGCCGCTACCATGTGTCCGGTGTGTTCAAAACACACAGGCGGCCGACTATGAGAGGCGGCCACGGACCGCCGATTTTTAAGCAAAAAATCATACTCACCGAGTTTTATTGAAAATAAATCTTCCAAAACATAAACTCATCAAGCTTTAATAACGAAAATAAGCCGAACTTATGTCTTCGCAAATTTGTATTGTATTACAGTATTGTAACAACATAAGGAAATAAACACTTGAGTCGTCAAATTTTGTTCTTTATTGGGTTATGGAATATACGCCGATGCAGCAAAGAATTGATGATTGAAAAATATTACAGCGGACCAAACTAATAATTGGGGTTATTAGTTCCTGAAAATGACCAATTGTTGGTTAATACTTGCTGTGGCAAACAGTGGCACTCCCCCTATACGAGGAGGGCGTTCTTCCCCCCCTCCTAGAGACTCGACCAAAGAAAGTCTAAGTAAAGAAGGAAAGGCTCCATACACGTAATGTAAACCAGTTTGTCTTCTATGCCGCTAGAAAGAAGAGGGACAATTCGCCAAGGGATTTGTGATGTACCTGACCAAGATTTTCCACCTCCGCCACGTGTACAAGAAATTGAGGAACACGGGTTAAGATGAATCGTTCTTTGACTTTTTGCGATAATTTAAACTCGAATTTTCGTGCTTTTTTGCTTTACTAGTTGAACTTGTGTTATCCATATCGCGGTTTGATGTCTGATTTTATATCTGTCAATATGTAGTAAAAAAAAATTGGAGTCACACAGCTTGATAGCACTCTTGATAAACGTGACCGTCGAACCTGTTCGAACTTCGACATCAGCTTCGAGCTTTGGGGCTTTTGGGCGACAGATATTTCACGCATGCGCAGTTGTGTCCCTTTTCGTTCGGAGAGAGCCACTCCTGCTGCTGCGAAGCTTTCCTTCTTAACAATACATGTTCTTTGACTCGACAGACGAAAAGGAGACATCAACAAGCGCATGCGCAGATATATTTAGCTGCGCCTTAATTTTCTTACAGTTGCGTTGTAAATTTGTAGTAGATGCGAAGAATAGACCACTGCAAGTGTGAGGTAACAAATTTTAATTTTAGTTTAAAGAACCCCGTGCGATCGCATAGTTTTGCCGATTTTGCGTGTGCGATGTGAAGATGTTATATTTTAATGAATATACTGACTTTTTGTACTTTGTACTTTAAAAAGTGTTACCGTTTTGTTACATTGACACTTACATACTTTTTACCAAAAACGTGCGTAGATTCAGTGCAGTTTTGTATACTACTATTTAGGTTTTCATTTTCGACCCTTAAAAATGTCTGCCAGAAAAACTAAAAGACTGTCAGGTTATCAATATAAACAAAAGAGGAAAGCTAGGCTTGAAGAACAGCAACAACAAAGCGGTGCCTTAGAAAAATATTTGAAAACTGGAAGTGATAATAGTGATATTATAAGTGACAATTCAACAACAGAAATTTCAAGAAATGTAAGTAATAATGACAATGTAAATATTGTAAATTTTAGTGCATCAACTTCTGTGGGTACCGGGTGCCTAAGAGATGAATCTGTAGTGTGCTGGGAAGCAGGGAAAGACATTTCATTTACTGAAAAAAATCATGATGTTGATAATCACGAAAAAGAGAAAAGGGAAGAATGGGAGAAGGAAAACGTAGAGCTGACAACTGAAACAGGTAAGGACATGGATGCTTTAACTACTTTTAAATCTTTAGAAAAAGACGACGCTCTTTGCCTAGTTTCTGACGATCCTGGTAAATGGCCTATAAACCTAACCTACAGTCAGGTACAATATATAATTGAAAATTTCCCAAGTCAAGTTCAAAACATAGCATTTCCCAGAGATGAGCAAAATAAAAAATTTTCAGAGTCATATTTTTACCGTACTTTAAGCAATGGTGAAAAAATCCACCGTCCTTGGTTATTATATTCTTTATCTTTAAATAGTGTTTTCTGTGCTCCATGTAAACTATTTTGCACCGATGTCACAGAGAAAAAGGAGCGTATATATGGTAAAGAAGGAGTGAACGATTGGCAACAGTTATCTTTAATCTTGAAAAGGCATGAGAGCAGATTAATCCACATTAAATATACTAAACAAATGCATGATTTGAGTGTAGCATCGAAAAAGGGTACGACAATCGACTCGTCCAATCAGCGATTATACGAACTGGAAAAAATCATTGGCGTGCCGTTATTGAAAGATTGATGCTTATTGTCAGATATTTATCTCGTCAGTGCTTGGCCTTTAGGGGTTCCACAAAAACTGTTTCAGCCAGATAATGGAAATTTCCTTCAATTGACTCAAATGATTTCCAAATTTGACGCAGTTCTTTCCGAACATTTACGTAGAATACAATCCAAAAATTACAAAAATGCGCCTCACTATCTAGGTTGGGAACACCAAAACGAAATGATTAAGTTATTGGCAACAACTATACAAGAACAAATATTAGACAGAATACGAGAGGCAAAATATTTTTCTATAATTTTAGATTGTACCCCAGATATTTCACATACTGAACAAATAACTGTTATAATTCGATGTGTTCCTTGCGTCCCACCAGTTAAGATTTATGAACTTTTCTTGGGATTCTGCCCAATTACAGATACAACTGGTTAAGGATTATATGAATTTATAGTAAAAAACCTTCAAGAGCTAAAACTGGATATGAATAATTTACGTGGACAAGGTTATGACAATGGGGCTAATATGCGAGGGCTACAGAAAAATATTTTGGACGCTTGTCCCCGTACATTTTTTATTCCTTGTATAGCTCACAGTTTAAATCTTGTTGTGAACGACGCTGCTAAAGTAAGCTTCGAAACAGTTCTTTTCTTTTTTACTTAATTCAGGAATTGTACGTTTACTTCTCAGCATCAAATTATAGATGGAGTATTTTATTAGCGCATATTCCGAAACTTACATTAAAGCCATTATCAGATACAAGATGGGAAAGTCGTATAGAAGCAATCACACCACTTAAAACACAATTAGGTGAAATATATGATGCTCTAGCAGAATTAAAAGATGCTTATCCATAAGCTCAGCAATTTCCTGCTCCCGGTCAGCTTTATTCAACTTATGATCTCATATCTTTACCGTAGAACATTCCAAGTAAAGTGTGGAAATGCAATTTCCTACAGTGGTGTCCCGCAAGGAGCAGTCCTCGCTCCCTGTCTTTTCAATATATTTATAAATGACCTCCCAAATCCCTTGGATTCCAAGATTCTAAAATACGCCGACGACACGGTCGTACTTACGGATTCTGTCAGCCCGCCTCTTGCAATAGAAAAACTGCAATTCAAAGTAAATATCGTTACGAAATGGTGCGAGGATTGGAAAATCAACTTAAATTCTAGTAAATGCTGTGTTGTGCTTTACAGACGCTACAGGCAGAATGTAATTGTTAATACTGATATCAAAATTAAAAACGATACAGTTCCGATGGCTGACTCCTATAGTATAACTTATCGATAAAAATCAAAAGAACACTGTATCTGTCCTTAATCAGACCGATTATGTTATACGCAGTGCCAGCATGGGCGACAGCTAACAAGACTGAGCGTGCTAAACTAGACATAATAAAAAATAAAATACTTAGAGCGATTGTGAACTCACCGTGGTTTGTGAGGAACTCTCAAATTCAGGAGGATCTGAATGTGAAGGCCATGTATGAACAAATTGTGATCACTTCACATAATTTCTTTGAAAGCCTTAGAACCTCTTCCTACGCTTCTATTAGAAGCCTGTGCGATTATGACCCTACTGTTGAATATGTGGTCAAAAGACCCCGCACCATACATCACAACTCGTCTTGGTAGTTGTATTTATGTAAATAGTTTTCAGCTTTTTTCTGTGTTTTATAATTACGACTTTTGTTATTTTTGAATGCAACATCTGCCACCACGACCAGGAATGCCAGTCCCAAGCTCTGAAAGTTTTTTACGCCTCCGGGTGACAGATGTACATAAAGTACATCTCTTTTATTTTACTACCGTGATTGGCCTTTGGCAACTCTGAACTTTTGGTAATAACTCTGTGTAGTTGAAACCAAGTGCGAGCGAAAGCAATTGGATCGGAAAAGATGATGCAACTAGGGATATAACTAGGAGAACTTTGGCAAAGTCACTAAGTAAAAAAATCAGTACCTTTAAATTTATATTTTCAACAATAATCTGGCATGCAATTCTTAATAAAGTCAACGTAGTGAGTAAACTTTTACAGTCCAAAATTAAACATTAAATCTTCAGCCGAAGCCCTAGAAAATTTAAAAGACTACTTTGTTGAAATAAGATGTGACGAACATTTCAAAATATTTATGGATGCTGCAAAACAAATTGCTGCCGAAGTTGAACTAGAAGCAGAATTTCTTCATCCAGCAGCAAAACGCATTGGAAGAAGAAAAAGAAATTTTGATTACGAACACGAGAATGAAAGCATTTTAGATCCAGAGAGTTCTTTTAAAGTCAACTTTTACTTAAAAATTTTGGATGCAACAATTGGGGCTATAAATGAGAGATTTCAATTATTATACCAACATATTAACATCTTTAAAATTTTATATAATATACCCGAATATGGCGACCTTAAAGACAATGAACTGTGTCGAAGCGGAACAGACCACTGTGCCGAAGCGGAACTAGCCTTGAAAGACAAGAAGCTAAATCATAGCGACATTAACGGGGCGGAATTATTCGAAGAAATTAAAGCTATGCAACCCCATCTTAAAACTAATATGAATACAATTGGAATTCTTGAATACATACTAGAAAATAATTTATCGTCATTTTTTCCCAATTTAACCGTACTAATTAGAATTTTCTTGATCTTACCGGTCACTGTTGCAACTGGAGAACGTTCATTCTCCAAGCTCAAGTTGATAAAAAACTATCTTAGATCATCCATGAGTCAGGAAAGATTATCGGCTTTGGCAACTCTTTCTATTGAACACGAATTGTGCGATACCATAGACCTTAATAGTGTGTTAAAAAAATTTTCGGAAACAAAATCTCGGAGAGTGCAATTTTAACTGTTATCCTAAAAACAATTTGAGAAGTGTTTTAAAGCTCCCAGGTTCTTTTTTTCACCATTATAAGGTAAGTTTTTTTTAAAAACCCGTTTGATTTAGTTCCCACAATTTTACTAATTTTTCTTTATATTTTTAAAACGATTTCGTTAAAAATTATCTCTATTTTATATTAAGACATTGAGTTTTGAAGTTTTATAATTGAAAACAAATATTTTTAAGACAAATTTGCTGAAAAATTATTCTTTGGAAAACCGTAGAAATTTACATAAATTGTATTCCATTCCAACGATCTTCATTTTGTACTCTAGAGGAGGGGGGGGGGCGGGGCGGCGAAAATTATGTGGGCACACAGGCGGCCATCACCCTAGCGGCGGCCCTGGGTAAACTGAAAGTAATCTGACCTATCTGTGTTGCACCTGCTCTGATTTCGCGCGTTTAAAAACTGTAGTTTCATTCAATTGCGAGACGATTTTCTGGAGGTCGCATATCCCAAATTAATTTTAATCATACATATTTGTTTTCTAATAATGCAAATATTTAATAATTTGTGTATTTATATATATAATTTTAGTCAGTTTTCTATACCATGTGCAGCTCCCGGGCAACATTTGCTGAAAAAGAATAAATTTTCTAACTGGAATGGCAGAAATAAAGTGTCAACTCCACTGCAGAAAATTCAGTCAAGAAACCAAATATTCATCAGTTCTTTTACTTAAAAAAGTCTAAATGATCTGCTGTTCCAAGGCCAAGATTTTTTTTAATGTCTTTTATTTCAGTTTTCCTTTTAAATTCTATATTTAAATTATCCTTTATGTAATATGGCTTCTTGTGCTGTAGCAACGTGCCGTAACACTTATAGAAATACGAAAGGAAGAGATATTGTATTTCATGCTTTCCCAAAGGACAATTTGCTTTTGTCGAAAGAATGGATACATAAATGTTGAAGGCAGGATTCTATTAATGTGAAAAAAGCAAGAATTTGCGGCGAACATTTTCTGTGCGGTGATTATGAAGATGACATGAGAAATCGCTTGCTTGGATTGCCGCAAAAGAAACTGTTGAAATGCAATACTGTGCGAAAGTAAATTTATCGCGTACAGTAAACGAAATAACATCAAGAAATCGGAGACATTTGAAAAGAAAACTAATACAGAGTGCTTTTGAAAGACTACACGAATTAATTTATTCTGAGGCCGAGAACGAAATTGAAGCTGACAATAATAAATCAAATGTGAATGATTTTGAAATAAAATTCACAAGTGACAAAGCCCTAAGTCACAATAGGCCCACCAGCGGCCGAGCGGTAAAGTCGCTGAACACTGGTAGTTCGGTCCGAAGTTCGAATCCCGCGAATGGACTGGCTGCATGGGTGTTTTCGTGGTTTTTCCCATGTGTAACGTGTATACGAGCCAGTTTCCCTTAGAAAGTCCTCCACGAAGGCATCTCTCCCCTTAGGCAGATAGCCCTAGTGTGCTTTGCCATAATTAAATACACCACACCACACCTAAGTTACAATATCTCTGAATGACCTAAGTGTACAGATAAACAAGAATGTATTGATAATTTGAAGAACAAAATAATATCCTTATAAAATTGTAATAAAATATTGAAAAATAGAGAAAAGAAAAATTTTATAGAATGTTTGCTCAGCGACAAAGATGGTGGACGATATCTAGAAAGAAATTTGTACTGGAAATTCAGAAATTAAAATCTCAAACAGCGAAATTTAGGTAAAAACAGCACAGATCGGAGAATTTCGAAAAACGTCTAAAGCATATTTTTACAAAGACGCAGATTAACGCATTGCTAGAAGCGAAGGAAAAAATCAGGTGGACTAGTGAAGATATTTCACGTTGCATTGTCATAAGAGCTCTGAAGATTACGTTTCTTAAATAGAAATGCATATGTTTCAGGGCCGCCGGAAGCGGGCCCGCAAGGCCTTCTTTGCAGACGGGCGCCGACCAAGGGAAGGGCGCCGACCAGCGAACGACACTGAGCATTTTTTTTTAATGGAAAAGAATGTGCATTTATCGGGGAATGTTCCTTGAATGCTTACACAGGACAGGGACCATGGGAGTCCGCGCCCCCTCCCAACACCTCCTAACAGAAGGTATTGCCCCTCCCCACCTTTCCCCTCCAGCTCATCCATCAATGCCTTGTCACCCATCCGTCAATCGTCAGGGATATTCCATTTTCGTATTTACTGAGTCACTGAGTGGTTGGCGAAGAAAATTTTCGATGCACAATAACCTTACTACTATTGGAAAAGAAAAGTCCATTTGATGAAGTACGTTCTTATTTTATTTTACTTAATATAATTTATATTTATCCTTATTTTATCGTTTATATTATATTTTTATTTAAAATGTATACAGTGAAATACGGGTTTTTTTTCTTGAAAATTTCTGTGAGGACGGGAAGGGGGGAACGGATTAGCCCTTTCTATCAGGGAAAATTTGCCATTTTGCCATATGTAAGAATGAACACAGGCACCAACTTTTCATTTTCTTCACGGGAGTTGGAGGGGAGGGCAAGATTTTGCATGGACGAAAACGCAAAACTCTATAGACCAGTGCTTCTCAACCTTTTTTCACCGGTAAAACCTACGAAAAAATTTCGCGGACCAGTGTGTTTTTTCCCTCCCCCCCCTAAAAAAAAACTTTACAAAGTATTCAAGAATTACTACATAAGTGAGTTGTAATATTATTACCATTTGCCTACAATCATATTTAAATATATGTGCCTTTCGTTTCCTTCTTACTCATCCTGGTTATTGATTTTTAATATACCTATAGTTAAAGAAATAGTAGTTATAGCACAGTATTAAACTCCATGGTTATTAAAAACTTACGCTGATGTATAGTTTTCAGTTGTCCAAACACGCAGAAGAATGTAAGCAAGATAAAAACTGAAACCTACCCTAAGACGCCTTAAACAATACGATAGATATTCATCGTTCAAGTAATCAGCAATACTCGAGGCAGACAGGAGCACACTAGCTGGTGTACTAAGTGTACGGCACGGCAATTTATAAAAGGCGATTAGGTACCTAGTTGCCAGGTTGTTATATTTTTATCACCGATCATATTATTTTATAAACTAGTGAGCTATTGTTATTGTAATGTGGGTGCTGTTGTAATACCGGTAATTTCGGCTTTCGACAGATAGCTGGATATTTCGCTATCTGGACACTTGTATAGAGAGTTTATTTTCTATTTCGGGGGGGAGGAGGTTGCCGGTGTTTATAGTCTAAGTCCAAATTCTCAACATTTATACAATTTATTTAATGACTAGACTCCCCAATTATGGTGTGTTCGCGCCATGGACCTTATAAGAAATAGACAAACCCAAACGGGTTTTCTCCCTCGTCTGATTCCCTGCTGGCTGTCACCTTGATCACATCCGGAGCAGTAGGGACGACTTGCAGAAATTTAACATTGGTTGCCTATTGCAGCGTGTATAATTGTCAAGAAAAAGCTGGTTGTAGCGCCTCATTTCACAAATTAGAATTTCTACATACTTTTATTTTTGAAATTGAGATTGATTTTTAAAAATTTAGCATATTTATCAAGCATAATTAACGTTCCAAATAATTATAAAGCTATTGCATGGTTTCAGGGCTGGATAATTTTTTAGCATTTCCTATGTTGTAAGGAAATTTGTAACTACTTCTTTTAGAAAAACATATTTTAAATCTGAACTAATAGAAAATTTCAAACAAGCAATCTTCTCTTGCAATTTTCATGCTTTTATTGATGTAAATAAGTAAAAAGTACTAAAATATTTAAAAACGAATTTTTGAAAGTTTTGTTTAAAATTCTAAATTGTGCTGCTTTTTTTAAATTATAGATGAGCATTATAGCATAATTTCTATAAAGGAATTTTATTTCAATTATATTTCATAATATATCACAGTGATAAACACTTTTGACTCCTTAAAAGTTTTTTTATACATTTAATTCTAATATTAAAATTGTATTTAACCGTACTAATTAATTTTGCTTGTATTTTATAGAGATTATTTTGTAAAATTTATTTTTAGTTCTGTATAACATTTTTTTATTTACTGTTAATTTAATTTGTTAGCCCAAAGCGGTGGTAGCTTAGAAAGGCTGTTAGTTTCGAAGCGGAATTTTGCGCTGTTTTACTATAAGTGTCCGTGTCTCCTTGCAAACTGTTGTTACCAAATATTATCGCCCTGTATTATATGTAAAGAAATTAAATAATGAAGAATCTGCATGAATACATGTATGTTTCTTGCACTGTGACAAAAACGACGGTATCTAGAGCCATCAAATTTTGAATAATGTAATCCTCCACCCCATGGGCATCTGGACGGCCGAATTTCGAATTTGTTTTATCAGGTTCAATGTTTCTTCTAACCTTCTTCGGAAACATACAAGGACCTGACTAGACAGAGAGCTTGCTAAAGCTATGTTCACTAATTGTAGTAAGTAGACAGGATACAGACGAAGGGTATACAAAACCCTTTATTTTTCTTTATATACAATGACTTCCGTACTTCGGAATACAATGACCCTCCACTCGGGGTCTAACGTAAAAGATATCAAAATAAAACTAAACTCTAATTTAACTTTAGAATAATACACGTGTAAGATTGGCCTTATAATAACAGGAAGCGTATGTAGCACAGAGACTGTGAACACTACAATACGTTTAATTCATCAAGAGGATTAAAACCTCTGGCCTGGAAGGCAAATAGCAACTGCGTAACTTCTAAGGTAAGCGGCCTGCTTCGAACTCACTGCTTCCTCTCTCTCGCTTGGCAAAAAGGCCACACTTAAATACTTGGCGTTCGCCAGACAAACTTTGCATAAAAACCTTCACGCTTATAATTCTGGCCGGAAGTAGAAAATAAGAAGTGATAGTAAAGATTTAAAATAAAATAAACGTTAGTAAAACTTAAGATCCTTACAGTTTTAATCTATTTCATATTTTGTAAAACTTTAGCAAATTTTTTATTAACAAACTCAACGAGTTCAAAGCGAGCGAGCACTGTACGGAAAATAACAGTTTTATCTCCAGTGCGGAAATTCTAAAGATATGCTGTATTCAAATGTATGTGGTTTACGAAGAACATGATATTCAATAAATATAGATAACACACAAAACTTTAAATAAAGGTTCCTTTTGGGCGTAATATAAAATCTGAGTACTTCTAGATTTTATTTTATCTTTTTTTTTTCCCTTCATTAAGCTCAGAAAATTTTATGGTCTGAATTTTATGAATTATTAAAGTAACTAATCCACTTTAATGTTAATAACTTAATGATCACATAATTAAATAAATATGATGTTTTTGTAATGTTATTATAGTTTGGAAACTCATTGCCTGAAAATGTTCATTAAATTAAAAAAAAAATTAAAAAAAATATCAGATCTTGTTTAATTTTACCTTATTTATTTCAAATCTTCACGTACTATCAATCTTATTTAATTTTACTTTATTTTTACGCAAAATAAAGTTCATAAATTTTGTGCTTAGAATTTTTACCGTTTTAACAAAATAAAGATGTTTGTACAAGAATTACGCGGAAAAAAATGCGCGAAATGCAGTTAAAAAGTGCTTTTATGAGATAGATTAAATCCTATTTGGAAAAAAACTGTGGCTTTCATAATCTCATCACTATACAATATATCCCATTTAATAATTAAAAAGAGTTATGTGATACAAACGCCATAGATTTCAGTGTTAAAATTAAGCAGATCGTCCCTACTCTTTCTTGCCGACATGTCGGTGACGCGCGCTCCGCCTACTGGGTTAGTCTATCTCTTATAGGTCCATGGTTCGCGCACGCTTTTGTACAGAAAGACAAAAGGCATATAAAAAGCCGCTTGAGGACCTTACCCTAGGCGCATTTGACCGCGTCTGGCATAGAGGACTTATTTTTAAGCTCATCAATTTGAATTTTCCACGGGAAATTATTTTCATCCTCAGCTCATTTTTGAACTCCGGAACTTTTTCAGTGCGGCAAGGAGATTCCAGTTCAAACCCACATCAAATTTACACTGGTGTCCCACAAGGAAGTATCCTTGAACCAATATTTTATATTTTATACGTAAATGACTTCAATTCGTAAATGACCAAAATTCAGTCAAGACCCTAATATTATGTTAGCATGCTACGCGGATGACACCGCCATCATCGCGAAGTCCAGACGACCAAACCACGCCTTGGAAAAGATTCAGCAGATTATTCCTAATATTGAAGCATGGTGTCAACGATGGAAAATTCAGATCAACCCGGAGAAGTCAAAAGTTTTAGTTATCAGAAAATTCAAGACCACAGACCCCCTCACCTGTAATGTTACATTCTTCGGGAAAACAGTCCCTACTGTAAGTACGGCAAAGTACCTAGGAGTCATTTTAAATCGATCATTTACCTGGAATACACACATAAACAGTGTGTGTGGAAAAGCGTACGGCATTGTGAAAAAGCTTTACCCTCTACTTTCTAAGGACTCTGGATTAAACCTTGCACGCAAAAGAAGGCTTTTCACTGCAATTGTCAGGCCTGTTATCATATATGCCTCCTCGGCCTGGGCAAGTGCTAAGGCAAGTGAAATTCATCGGCTCCAAGTTCTGCAAAATAAGATCCTGAGAACCATCACTAACGCCCCATACTATATTAGAAATGAAGATTTACATCGCGACCTTCATATTGATTATATCAAGGACTATATCCAAGATAAATGGAAACTTTTTCAGGAAAGCAAAGACCAACAGTACAGCTAACTTTGGGTATATTCTGAGCTACGAAATCATCCCGGACGATTTGCTCATCCGACCTTATGCTGCACACTCAATTAGGCAAGCCAATAATTAAGTGTTACTCGTCTGTACTCCATGCTGACGCTCCGTGTGCATCTTTCCATATCATCTTTTCTGACAAGGATTCCAATCTAGATTTCGACCAATCACAGTGAAGTGCTACGAGCATCTTACGGACTTTGGAGTAATTACTCTGGACTTGGTCTTGGTTGGACCAGTGTTGCAAATAGCTCGCGTCAGCTCCTGAGCCCAGGCGAAAATTGCGCCGTAACCCCCTTTTCTCCCTGTTATTTCTCCCCTCAAAGGAAACTCAATCAGGTATTTTCTAATACCAGGCTCCGCATGGAACTCCTTGCATGACTGGGAAGTATTGCTCCGGCAATAGAAACCCAGTACAATACAGTACATCTCAGTATCGCAGTACCCTAGGCACGTCATCTGAGATGGCCGAAGTAAAGAACTGAAGTTTTATATTCAGTTATTTTCATTAAACGTTGAGAAACTTTATTAAATTTTTAATATTAAGTTGGCTTCTGGGGCTACACCCAAGGACAACTAGATATCTGCAGGCCTACTCCATCGATTTGTGACGCCACAAGCGAAGGCGATCGACATATATTTATGTCACTTTTTATTTCAAACACAAAAGTCAAGTGAAATTAATTTTTACAACTTAATATTTTGAATTTTAGGAATAAATTTTAGGAATCTTTTTTTTAGAATTTTGGATACTGCTTGGACATCATTAAACGAAAGATATGATGCAATGAAAAATCACTGCGATAATTTTAGTTTCCTGGGTAATTTATCAGAAATCGATAACGCAAATTTCAAAATAAAATGTGATAAATTAGAAAAATTGTTACAGTGTGCTGACAATAAAGATATTAACGCAGAAGAACTCTATGACGAAATAGTAGCTTCGAAAGACATTTTTACAGCCGGTATGAATGACCCATCCGATATTTTGAACTTAATTGTGTCAAATAAATTGTGCTTCCCGAACTTGAAGATCGTACTGAGCATTCCTGTTAGTGTTGCTAGTAGCGAAAGATCATTCTCCAAATTAAAATTGATCAAGACAGATTTACGTTCAAGTATATCGCAGGAAAGACTCATAAATTTAGCTTTGATTGCCATTGAAAAAGAAATCTGTAAAGAAATAGGTGGAAAAGAAATTATAGAAAAATTTGTAAATATAAAATGCAGAAAAATAAATTATTCTCAATAAATTGTTAAAATCAATTTCAACAAATGCTTTCTTCAAAATTTTCTTCTCCTATACAAAAATTTAGAAAAAAAGGGGGGGCGACTTCAGCTATTTTGCAGGCGGGATAACCTTGCGCCGGCGCTGATATGTTTTTTCCCAAAGAAAAGCAACCCAAAAGGCAAAAAAGTGAATTGTTTCGAATGTGGTAGCCAATAAATAATATTTCAACAACTTGTAGTTGCACTGTGACTGTACAAGTAAGCATATATAATATGTTTTGATTTGAAATATTTCTAGATGACATTTTAGAAGTTAACAGCGTAAAGCATATTTCAAATGAGAACTAATTTAAGTTATTGTTAAAGTTATTTTTATTGTATCCTGTGTTATTATTGATTCGATTTTGTGCTAGCTTAGCATTTAAATAAAATATAATAGTATAACATTAAAGTTGTTTTGTGTAAATTAAGATAACAAACTTAATGCATTTATTTAAATGTAATATTGACGTAAGCCTAAGTTACAAAATTATTAAAAAAATATATGTTATTATATTGAATCGGGAGAAAAATATGCCAATGTAAAATTACAATTAGGCTGAAACTCAAACTTAGATTAGCAGAAATTTTGAAAACCATGCTAATTTAAGATTGTTTTTTGATTAATTTTAAATAGCTGTTATTATAGTTATCTTAGAAGCAGTAGTACAGTTCTCTTAGTTAACATGCAGATAAAGAAATGAGTAGAAATAAACAGACATTTAAAGGAAAAAAAAAAAAAGGAACTTTATGCTAAGAGTAGCGCATTTTATCTGTTATTTTAAAATTGAGTAAGTACTATTAAATTTTTTAATGTTCAGTGTAAAATGCATACTGCAGTAACATTGTCTCTTCCAAATTATAGCTATCTTTCACACACAGCTCATTTTAAACGCTGTTTCTTCAGATTTAAAACGCTAATTTCTATGTTGACAATTGCATCTCCGCGCTCAGTGTCATCATAGCTACGTCATCACTCCCCGCTGCCTGTTTCAGGGGGAAAAGCTCTATGAGCTGGCCCTTCTCTTTTAAGTCCTGGTTTGCAGGTACCCTCGGGTACACTAAAATATGTCCTTCTTTAGGACACCTTCGAATGCTACGGAAGATGACACGGATTTGAACAAATCTTTTAGATCATCGAAATCGCAGAAATTTAGAAAAGAAGTTTTTATCAAATCTCCCAAAAAGAAAGTCAAGAAAGTTAAAACCACCAAGAATGATCAGAAACTCTACTTGACGCCCTGATGACCAGATATAACGTGGATAACATACATGAGATAAATAATGAAGAAAAAAACAATATTAGCAGGTGAAAACAATATTAGCGTGTGTTAAAATATATACATTTTTCTAGTGTGAAATAAAAATGTTAAAAATCATCGAGCTAAGCTATCATCGTTTTATCTGCAGCAAGCCAAAAATGGCATCCATAGACGAAAGCCATAACCTGTACGCCAGACGCAGTCAAAAGCTCTGACCACTTCTAGCGTCAGGATGGCAGTACCCATTTTATTGTGCAGCGCGCTTCCGATGAATTCTGTGATTCTCACAAGTTGTGTTGTTATGGACAGTTCCTTACGGAATCCATTATGCACAATAATGCAGGCAAAATAAAAAATAATCAGCAGAATGTATTATTTCATAGGTATAGAAACTTACAGTGTGTTTTGATTTGATGCAACTTATTTTGAATTTTCGGGTTACTTAAATTAATTTATTCATTAATATATATATAGAAACTTCTATGCATTTTATTAGGTGTATTTAAATGCCAACGGTTTTGAATATTGTTGTGAATTGTGACAGATGCATATAAATATGCTTAAATAGTTTTAAATTATGTGTATGTAGCTCACTGCATTAAATAACTCGTGTTACACATGGAAAAATGGCCATGCAACCAGCCTTTTCTCCAGGAATTGAAGTCAAACCACCAGTGTTCAGCTGATGAGCCTTGTCAATTACTTAGAATTTGAGCCTATTGTACTGTTAATATGGTACATGCCAGAAATACAATATCATTAATACACGGGATACATATAAATAATAAGAAGGACTAACAACACCGCAGAGTACAGAAAGCAACATAGAAGTCCACAATTCATTTGGCGAGCAAATTAAGTTGTATTATTATACTTAAGGCTATCAGTTCTGGATAATTTAGTTACAGTAATTTTGCAAAGATAGTAAAGCAGTTCCTTCAGCAATATTAATTTTCTAATTATTAAGGCTTTTTCCTTTCATATTATTTGAAAACAGAGTAATACAGAGCATGCATTTAAATGCAATCAAAATTTAGGAAATGTATGATTTAAGAATATAGAAACGTTTAAAAAACAAATATGCTAAAATTCTTGTAAAATATAAAATTTCATTTTCTATCTGTACTTATAATTTGTTATGATTTGTATTATGAATGAATAATATAACTTAAGCAAATATTTTATTTATTATAGTTTTAAAATTTGCATTCCATTACTATACAGTGCACCATGATATATTTCATACAAAATTTCCTTTATAAAATTAAGATCCATATTTACTAAGATTTTGTGGAATGTAGTGTTTAAAATTTATTACCAAATTTGACTTTCGCATTTAATTATATAAATTTACCTGCAGAATTATATTTTGCTAGTATCTACGAATGTAATCATTATGTCTGTGGGGATATTGTACACAGGTCATCATATTAAATAAACATCCACCCTTTTTCCATGTGTTCACAGAAAGCACGATGACAGTCAAATGACGTTAAGATAAACTGCATAATGTATTTATGAGTGTATTTATCTGTGTATGAATAATATTTTTCCACAACTAAACTGATAACTCTAATTTTTTTTCATTCATAGAATGGTTAAACTGAATATGCTAAATAAAATGTAACATTTAAGTTATTATATATACATATTTCTTTTTTGATACCAAAACAAACACATACAGCATTCAGTCCTATTAATATCTACCCACCAGCGGCCGAGCAGTAAAGTCGCTGAACACTGGTAGTTCGGTCCGAGGTTCGAATCCCGCGAACGGGCTGGCTGCATGGGCGTTTTCGTGGTTTCCCCATTTGTAACGTGTATACGAGCCAAAAGGAAGGTCCCAAAAGACCAGGAAATATAGATATTGGAAAAATTAATGAAGAAACACCAAAAAATTCCCCAAATATGCAAAATCAACACACTCAGTCTACTCTCAGCCAATTACGTAAGGATCAAGGATCAAGGAAGTGCAATTTACGGAGTTCATAGGCAATTACGCCTTTACCTCCACATCTTCAAATGAAATTAAATCATCCGAAAGAGGGGATTGTCAAATGGGGTAAAAATTTTGATAAGCCGAATGACTTGGAGTAAGTGCTTTCACACTGAGTCAAAAAAAGGCAAAAAACTCAGAAGGTCTTAATTTTGCGCCGAAAAAGGGCCAGAATAATTTAGATAGGGGCAGCCATAAAAATTTGACTAGAAAAATAAAAGGTGAAGTTTCCTTGAACCTTGATAATCATTTTTAGCATACGTCAGATGAAGAATACGCAGGGGAATTCCGATGCGCGTTTTTCGAGGTGGGAGGGAGGGGGGAACCTGTTTACAGGTCGAAAAAGTAGTTCTGCCAGTGATCAGCTGGGAGGGAGAAGTTTCATTTTTGACCGCTATTCAATGCGGTTTTTAAAGGCCAAAAAGGACGCTGTTAAGCGCCTAAGAAAGTTCCTTTTTAAAGGAAGAGAGAAGCTATAATTTAAAAATCTTTTACAGTTTTATTTCATTTGATAGGTTAAAGTATTTTAAATCAGTCCTATTTGACTGTGATGTTTCTTATTAAAGAAACTTAAAGGGGGTTCCTCGAGTTAATGCCGTGTGCATTAAAGAACTTTAGAGGCGGGGGGGGGTTAAGGAACGAGAGGTAGTTATTCACGTGGCTATCAGTGTGCTCATATCTAGCCCGTTTAAATGGCAGAGCTGAATATTCCCTATTAAGAACCGCTCTGGGTCGTTTCCGGGAAGAAGCAACAACAGGATCATATACGGGTAGCATATGAAGCACAGGATTTGCAACACGTTGAATATTTTTGAAAAATTTTTCCGAAAGTCGCTGTATATAGCGAATAATGGGCATAATTTTGAGGTCGTTATGAATCTCTTCGTTTCGTACAAACCACGGAGCTTTTAGAATTTGCCGAAGCATTTTAGATTGAAAAATTTGGACATGTTTTCTGTTAGTGCACATGGGCCCCATACGGGACACGCATACGTAAGAACCGGCCTAATCATTGATTTGCAGAGCAAGATTTTGTTATCAGTTGACAGGTCGCTATTACTAGCTAAAAGGGGGCGTAGGGCGGTTTTGACAGCTGTCGCACCCGCTATGATTTTGCGGATGTGAGGCTGCCAAGTTAGTTTTGAGTCTAGTAAAATACCTAGATATTTGTAAGAAGAGACCCAAGGAATGAGTTCACCGAAGAGCATGAAATTAGGTAAACTTGGGATGTTTCTTCGGATGAACATAGTGGCAGCACATTTTGCGACATTGATTTTTATTTTATACAGACCGAGCCAGAGTTCTAAGGTCGAAAGGTAACTCTGCAGTTGTGAGATTACCTGGAGGGTGTTGGAGTGTTGTAAAATGATGGCTGTATCGTCTGCGTATAGCGTAAGATCGATATTTGGGGCCTTAGGAATATCATTTACATAAAGGTTAAAGATTGCAGGGGCGAAGAGGCTACCTTGAGCCACCCCAGCATAGATTGGGCGGGCAGAGGAGAATTCGTGGTTAACTCGCACGCGGAAACTGCGTCCGGTCAAGTACGAGTTAATAATTTTAATGAGATGGGCCGAAAAACCAAGCCGCATGAACTTGTAAATAATCCCGTCATGCCAAGTCCTGTCAAAGGCTTTGGCAACGTCCAGATAGACAATTCCAGTTTTCTCTCGCTTACGAAAGCCTTCATGAATGAATTCCACTACACGGAGTAACTGGTGTACCGTGGAGTGTTTAGGTCGGAAGCCGAATTGTTCCGGGATTAGTAAATTTTGATCCCGACAGAATTCATTCAGGCAATTAAGTAAGACAAATTCATAGATCTTAGAGAGAGAAGATAACAGACTTATGGGTCTGTAATTGACGGGCAAGTTTAAATTTTGTCCCGGTTTTGGAATGGGGACGACTGCTGCAATTTTCCAGCAGTCGGGGAAATAGCTTCTCCTGAGCATTAAATTTATGAGTACCGTGATCCATACGATAAACATAGGGGGAAAATTTTGATCATGCGATTCGAAATAGAATCTATGCCAGGTGCCTTGTCAGGTTTCAGTTTGTCAATGAAAACCATGACTTCAGTAGGGTCCGTTGGCCTGAGTTCAGTTGTGATAGGTTGTGTTAAAAAATCTTTAACCCGTGCTTGTATGCGCCCCTGTGAAACCGGGCGGTTACAGTAGGAGTCGTGGTTTGGTGTGAATTGAGTTGCAAGGCTGTCAGCTATGACATTCGCCTTTTCTGAGTCAGTGTAGGCCATCTGTGCGCCATCGGCCGTTTGAAGGTGCGGAATGTATGTTTTAGGTTTGCGTAATCGGGCGGCTGCGCGCCAAATCGATTTGTCTTCAGTCGTTAGGGACTCAATGTATGTTTTCCACTCCGCTTGTTTTAATAAGCGGGTTTCGGTCCTTATCTCGTTCTGTATCTTGCGAAATTGGGCACGGATATTGGGATCTCGTGACCTTTGCCAAATTCTTCGCAAGTAATTTCGCTGCTTAATTTTGAATTTAGTCTCAGGTGGGAGCCTAGCACCTGGGTGTTTGCGTGGTTTTGAAGCCGCAGCTCTCGCTTCTTTCAGTAAAGACTCCAGACTTTTGATATGCCTGTCAAAGTCCGAATTGCTGGAAATTTTGATGGGAGGGAGTGAAGTTTTTTCCAAAATAAATCTAAAGTCGTCCCAATTTGTTGAGACTTGCTCCTCTAATTTTGAGTATCGATTTTGAATATCTAGGGTTATCAAAACGGGGTAGTGATCAGAGTCCAATTCCTGAATGACTTTTATCTCATGCCGAAAAAATATATTATAAAAGGCAGCCATATCAAGAACTGCAGGGGACCTTCTAACACGGTAAAAAACCGGGAGGGTAGGAGCTATGATCTGTACATGGTTACTCTGGCACCATGAATTTAGACTAATACCATACCTGTTCCTATTAGAACAAAACCATGCGGTATGGCGTGAATTTAGATCACCAGCAATTATTAGGTGATTTGAAATATTCAAAAGTTTATCAAAATCACTGACAGGAAAAGCTGGCCTTCCACGTGCTCTAGACAGTGGAGGTAGATAAGCTGAGACTATTGTCAGCGGGGAGGAATTTTGAATGAAAATTTTGATGATTGTCGCTTCCAAAAAATTTAAATCAGGGGACGGTATCATGTGGTGCTTTAACGAACGCTTCACATAGATACAAGTGCCACCACAGGGATTTCTGCCCTGTGACACCCTGTCAGTACAATAAATGTCATAATTCCCAATTTTGGGAGTATTCCCTGGGGTAAGGTGAGTCTCTTGGACTAAAAACACGTCAATATCGTGCTCTACTACAAAATCACGAACTTCGTGAATTTTAGATGTTAATCCATTGGCATTCCACGTGCAAATGGTCAGTTCTCTGGTGGTGTTTGAATTGTTATTAATAAAATTGAATTTTAGGCCGTTATTAGAGGTTCATCACTGAAAAACAGAAGACATGGGTCTAAAAGAGCCAAATTAGATTGAAAGCTCAACATAGCTTTCATAAATATAAAATGCCCTCATTAAAGCATCTGCTTGCCTGAGTTTAGGCATTGCTTTTTTGAAGGGAAGGAGCAGAATATGCTTGTCTACCGCTGGGTCGCGGGAGATTTCAATTAAGCATTTTAGTGTAGATGAGAAGACATCGTCGGAATCATTGCTACACTCTGCTGTGGCTGACACTGCTGGGGCTGCAGGGGCTTCTGCAGCCGGCAGTCTGGGATTCGTCTATTTGAATCAGTGCTCGGTGGTGTTCTTCACCATCTGTGCATAAGATGGTGAACTGGCGTTGCTTGGGGGAGCAGGCATGGGACGTCTTGTCTCAGCAGTTGCTGGGGGCTTAGAAGAATCCTGCGGGGGGCTGTCTGAGCAGCTGCCCTAGTCTTAGGCGCGGAATTTTTACCACGAGCCCGTTTGTTACCTGGGTAGCGGGGACAAGATTTATAAGAAGCAGGATGATCTCCACCGCAGTTGCAGCAAGTGGCAGGTACATCTAAGCCTTTGTTACACTCACGTGCCCAATGGGGTCCAGAGCATCTGACACAACGGATTGGAAGGGGGCAGAGTTCCGAAGAATGGAAAAAGCCCTGGCACCGAAAGCACTGAGTAGGGCCCTTGTGCCCGCGGTAATGCTCAATGCTGATCTCTGTGCCCCACATGTCAGTGACAGCAAACAGATGATCGAGGAAGGGGTGAGGGATGACTTGTAAATACACAAGTGGCATTGGGTGTCTGGAGCCAGGCTGAGTAAGCCGAACGATGCGATGCACTTTAAATCCCATCGCCTCAACTTCCTCTTTGATGTCCCCGACATCTGTTTCAACAGGGAGGCCTCTGATGACAATTTTGACTGGCCGGTCCTGCTTGAGATCAAAAGTTTTGAACTGGATGCCGGCTTGCTTCATCCAGCGGGTGACCTCCCTGAACTCCAGCTCTGTTTGAACAAAAATTTTTAGATAGGGTCCAGTCAGGATGCTCCGTAAATTAGGGGCAATTTCTCTCATGAAAGACACTTGTGTCTTCCAGTTCTTGCTGCTTTTGAGATGTATTGCCGGAATCTCAGACTGCGGTGGGGGGGGGATACGTTCCGTGCCTGCTCGGAATTAACTCCCTCAGTTGTACTTTCAGTGGCCATTTCTGCGTCATTGGTTTGATCGCTGATTAAGGAATTTTTAATTTTTTCGTACTTGTTAGTACTCGTCTGCTTTTTAGGAGTAGCATTTTTTGAACTGGTTAGCAATTTAGAATTTGGAATAGTAGCATTTGTTTCTTTAGCGTTTTGTGCCAAATCATCTATTGTGAGATCCACAATAAGCGCCTTCCCTTGCTTTCGAGCCGCGGGGTGATAAACCCGTCAGAGTCGATTGTCTGCGTCTTTCGCTTCCGCGATGACGTCGCCTGGACCGGTTTTCCCCGCAACTCGTGCGTGGGAATAGATGCCTCTTGCTTGCGAGGATCTTCTGTGGATTGAGCGGCAGCCATCTTGGCTAAGCGCTCGCTCTCCAAAATATTAAGAAATTCTTCTCTGGTCGAGGGAAGGTGGAAAATCGGGACATCTAAGATATTGGCAATGTTGTTGATTTTATGAAAAAGGGTCTTACCCGCTTGGTCCAGTTGCTCATATCCAGCTGAGTCCATGGGCGAAGGCGTTCTTTTCATAAAGTTCTTCTGGCGCTGGATTGCCTCGAACTGTTGCTTGAGGTCATAAAATTGAATGATGAGTTGCATTCGTTCGTCATCTGGTGATGCAGATTGCACAAGGGGAGTCTGATCCCTAATATCACACATATTCGCATCAATAACATCATTATCGACATTAAAATTCCCCGAATTAAGCTGAGTTGGCGGGAGCTCGTCACACGAGCGACCGTCACTCTTGCCGTCCATCCTCGGAATCCCCCGAATCACGTAATTTGGGCACTGCCCCGTACAACCAATCATACGGAGCGATTACCTAGAGCAACCCAAACACGGTTAACGACAGGAAATTCCTCAAGAAATCTATAAATAAGAAATCTATAATAACGAAAAAAAGACCAATCCTCCAAAAATAAACGAAAATCAGTAAACAGAGACATAGAAAAACAATCCTTTGAAGAATTCACGGGGTTCATTACTGAAATTTACCAAATTTACCAGCAATACAAGCTGGCTTCTAACCCCGACTCCAGGCTCAAGATTGCAATGGCTCGCACTAAAGATATTCATCCAGAACGAGCATGAATAATTACCGCAGTGGCTAATCGCACCGACAGTGCGAATAGCTAAAAGCCTATTTACACCACCTACGTTCGCGCATACGCCCAATCAGCCCAGGTACCAGCATTTTACACCGATTTCCGTCAGGCAGGCGAAAGTAAGAGCCAAGATTGTTAACCCTAACTCAGCAATAGAAAGGGCTGTTAATAGTCCACCAGCAAGAGAATAATTTGCAAGTAATAATTATCAGTTACAAAGACGATGTCAATTTATATACATGATAATGTTTAGGAAATGATTCGATAAAATAGGGATTTAATGATGGTTCTGATTGCAAGCGAGGACAAGAAATTAGTTAAAAAATCTTTAGTGTATTGACAAAAAGGCTACAGAAATTACTTAAATTCTTTTATTTAACAGAGGAATTTTTATGCAAACTTAGACGCCTTATAGCAAAGGACTGCCAGAATTTATTATTCAATAAGAAAACTTACTAAAAATTATAATATTCTTATATATTCATCATTTTTTCAGTATCCACTCGTGTTTATAGGTTCAAATGCCATATTTCAAAATCAAAGTTATTTATGAAATAAAACCTTATACAATCTGATAAATCATTTCTGTGTGCAAATTTTTAAATCTAAATCTCTTACATTAATTTTTTTGTCTTTTAAATTACATCCCAATATTTATTTCAATTCAGTTTATTAATGTGCTTGAACTAATACTTCTAAGTTCTTTGAAGTACATTATGTGTCATGAAAATGCCAAATATTTCCATAAAAAAATATACAGGCATACAGAATTGTTATTAACAAGTATTATGTGATTAATTAGTCATTTAATAGTTGATTTAATCGCTTATTTCATGTCTAAATTTTCTGCACAGAAAACCTCTGTCTAATTTTTATTATCTTTCCACGGACGAAGATTTTCAGAGAGGAATGAATTAAAGTCTTGATTGCGCAAAACACATCTTTGAAGCTAAATGTATTCTAAGAAAATTAAAAAAATGTAAACAAGATTTTGTCCGCCCCCCCAAATCAGTCATTTAAACTATTTCAACCGTTCAGGAAAACGATAAACATTGCGAACAATCTACCTCTTTTTATATATACTTTAATAAAAGGAAATGTGTTCCTTCTTTTTATAAGAAAAGGAACCAATTTTGCTTTTTAAACTTTTAGAAAGCAAAATGGTTCTAAAAGTTTAGAGTCTCCAACGCTTAAAAAGTGATAAACTCACTACTAAAAGACTCACTACAACTCTTAGGCGGTTCGCGTACGTAGAATCCGTTATGGATCTAACAGTTCAATGCACATGCGTGGTCAATGGTGGTGCGAATAGCTTAAGCGGCTAAACGCACCGCTGGTACGAATAGCATCGGCCGCATTTTACGCCGATTTCCGTAAGGCAGGCGGTAGTGAGAGCGAAGGTTGTTAACCCTAACTCAGCAATAGAAAGATTTGTTAGTAGTTCACCAGCAAGAGAATAACTTGCAAGTAATAATTATCAGTTACAAAGACGAAGTCAATCTACATACATGAAAATGTTCAGGAAATGATTAGATAAAATAGGGATTTAATGATGGTTCTGATTGCAAACGAGGACAAGTAATTAGTTAAAATCTTTAGTGTATTGACAAAAAGGCTACAGAAAATACTTAAATTCTTTTATTTAACAGAGGAATTTTTATGCAAACTTAGACCTGCTCTTATAGCATAGGACTGTCAGAATTTATTATTCAGTAAGAAAACTTACTGAAAATGATAATATTCTTATATATTCAGCACTTCTTCAGTATCCACGCAGGTTTATAGGTTTAAATCCCATATTTCAAAATTAAAGTTATTTATGAAATAAAGCCTTACAAAATCTGATAAATCATTTGTGTGTGCAAATTTTTAAATCTAAATCTCTTACATTAAATTATAACTGTTTTTTAAATTACATCCCATTATTTATTTCAATTTAATTGATTAATGTGTTTGTACTAATATTTCAAAGTTCTTTGAAGTACTTTTTGTGTCCTGAAAATGCCAAGGAATTCCATAAAAAAATAAGCAGGCATACAGAATAATTCATTTAATATTTCATATAATCGCTTTTAACTTATTTCATGTCTAAATTTTCTACACAGAAATCCGCTGTCTAATTTTTAGTATCTTTTATCGGACGAAATTTTTCAAAGAGGAATGAATTAAAGGCATGATTGAGCAAAACACATCTTTAAAGCTTAATGTATTGTAAGAAGTATAAAAAATGTCAGCACGATTTCCACCTCTTTAAATCAGTCATTTAAACTCTTCAAACCGTTCAGGAAAAGGATAAACATTGCGAACATAAAAATCTGCCTTTTTTATATATACTTTAATAAAAGGAAATGCGTTCCTTCTTTTTATAAGAAAAGGAACCAATTTTCCATTCTAAACTTTTGAAAGTCGCCAACGCTTAAAAAATGATAAACTACGCCAAGGTAGAAACCCGCCTTTTACAACTCAATGCGCATGCGTGCTTAATGTTGGTGCGAATAGCTTAAGCGGCTAATCGCACCGGTGGTGCGAATAGCACCGGCCAATAATTACGCCCATAAGGCTAATCCAAATACCATGCAACATATTAATTATGCCAAGTTTATGTTTTATAATAGTAATGGTATTAAAAATCAAAAGATTGAAATTCAAAACTACATCAACCAGCACAGTCTGGATGTAATTTTATTAAGTGAAACCCACCTCAAATCAAATGACAAATTTAAAATTCCCAACTACAACATCTATGGATCTGACCGTCTTAATAATCGTGGTGGCGGTACAGCTATTCTCATGAAAAAATGTCTGAACAGTACCATCTTTCCTCTTCTCCTTATGAGCTTTGAAGCAAGTGTATCTATTTTGAACAGTGATAATAAAGAATATCTCATCATTGCTGTTTATAAGCCACCCAACAATAGCCTCAACACTCAAGATCTTGACTATATTCTCAAGTTATCCAACTATTATTGAGGGGGACCTAAATTGTTAGGACGCTAACTGGAACTCCAGGCGAAATAATCCAGACGGAATTATTCTTAATAATTACATCATCAACAACCCTGATATCAACATTTATGGTCCAGATGAACCTACTCTTCTTCATCAAATCTCAAATACTTCTGATGTATTAGACATCTTAATTACCTTCAATGTTCCTCAAATACCTTTTCTCCAAGTGGATAATGAACTTTCTTCAGATCACCTACCAGTACGCTTCACTTTGTATGGCTTAAAGCATGGTCTTCCGCCTATAAAGGTGCCGCATTAATTGGGAAAACTATGCTTAACACCTTGAAGAAAACATATCTGCTACCACTAAAATGACTAATAAAAGCGAAATTCATGATGCCACAGTCTATCTTAGCAGTAAAATCAACGAAGCCATCAACCACGCCAAATTTATTCCAAAACAGACTAATTATACGGTCCCACAGAATATTAGACAGAAAATTACAGAGAAAAATAGACTAAGAAAAATTTATCAACGTTGTCACTCCACCCAAGCCAAAAGAAGATTTAATACTGCCAACCGAAACCTCAGAAAACTTATCCAAGAGTACAGAAATAATTGCTGGGATAACTTCATTGAAAGTCTTTCGCACACCGACCATTCTGTGTGGAAAGTTGCTAAAGCTCTCCGAAGCACTCCCTCCAATATTGGACCGATTCTGGATGATAATAATACCAAAATTTACGATCATAAGAAAATTGTCAACCTTTTCGCTGATAACTATGAACAACAGTTTAATATAAATAATTTCCCACACCCGAATGATATTAATATTATCAATCACGTGACCGATTTCCTCTGCAAAGATCCTGAAAATCAAAACAACCCGACTTCTCCCAAAGAAATACAGAAAATTATAAAGAAACTTAATCCAAAGAAAGCATCTGGATATGACAATATCACTAATAAGGCCCTGCTATACCTCCCAAGGAAAGGCATCATCCTTATTACGAATATTTTTAACGCATGTTTAAGACTTGATATATTCCCCAAAAAATTGGAAACACACCATTCTAACTGTCATTAAAATGCCTGGCAAAGCTGGAAATCTCACAAGTAACTTTGGATCGATCAGTCTTCTGCCTGCAATTGCCAAACTTTTCGAAAAGCTTATCGAGTATCGACTCACCACATTTATTAATGAAAATAACATCATCAAAGACCATCAAATTGGATTTCGCCAGGGATTCTCAACGACTCAGCAGATCGCCCGAATCGTAGAATTCATAGGTGAAAATTTTAATAGAAAGGAAGTAGTTGCTGCTATTTTTATGGATGTAGAGAAAGCCTTCAATAAAATTTCTCATCACGGTCTTATGATTAAGCTGATGAACTATAATTTCCCACCTGCCATCATCCATCTAATCGCTGATTTTTAAAGAACAGAACTTTTCAAGTTAAGATTCAAGATAACTATTCCACCACAAGAAAAATTCACGCGGGTTTACCACAGGGGTCGGTAATTTCCCCGCTTCTCTATAATTTATATACTAATGATCTTCCTAATATTAAAAATATTCTCACTGCATGCTATGCCGATGACACGGCACTTTTATGTCACTCACTTAATCCGTATCATGCAAGAAATAAACTACAGAATGCCATTAATTACATTTCACCCTGGTTTAAAGGATGAAAAATTAAAATTAACCCCGAAAAATCAAAAGTGATTTACTTTAAAAAAGGAAATATCCCTCAAGACTGAGAAGAAATTACGATGGACGGACAAATCGTGTCACGTGACCACCAAGTAAAATATCTAGGTGTTAATCTCGACCAGAAGTTAACATTCAAATTTCATGTTAATCAAACACCACTTAACAAATGATGATCTCCGATCTCTCCGACAAAACTTTTCTTCTTTTACTTTTTGTAATAATTTAGACTCAGATTCTTGCACTTTTTCTTTGGGGGGGGGGTGGACTCAAAATAACTAACCTATAAATTTAATTTACTTGCGCGAAAAAATATTTTCTTTTCCTTCAAAGGTTAAAGAAAATTATAACGATATTCGTTTTATGGACTCTTGATAAACGTGACCTTCGAACTTCGACGCCGGCTTCGAACTTTGCGCTGTGGAGACAGATATTTCGCTCATGGGCAGCCGAGCCACTTTTGCTGCGAAGAAGTTTTCCTTCTTAACCAAGGAGGCTAGAATAGCCTCCTCCTTGTTCAATTCTAACCACCTTGTTCTTAATAATACATATTCTTTGCCAGTACCTTCGAGAGTAAAGTCATTTAATCTTTTTTTCCAGTCCCTTGAGAAAGCGTTTAAACCAGATGAGCTAAAATCGGAAATTATTTTGAATATTCTGGGTGAGAGCGAATAATTTAATAGTTTATTTGACTGAAGAAGACATGCGGAATTATGATAAGCTTAGAACAATAGTGTTGAAAGGATTTCAGACAACGCCACAAGAGTGTTATACAGTTTTCAAAAAGCGTAAAAATTACAAAAAGAAGTAAAAGATTACAAAAAAAAAAAAAAAAAAAAAAAAAAAAAAAGATTACAGAAAGCTATGTTTAATTTGCGTCAAGATGAAATGCTACATTTGAGTATTATTGTCAGATGCGCTAAGTGAGTGATTTTAAATTATTATGTGAATTAATTGCATCAGATGAAATATTCGGTTTATTTGATTGAGAATTGATGACACATATTGCAATTAAACAAGAAGAATCATGTTTCAAACCGCAAAAACTAGGTCGAGATTGTGATATTTATTTAACTTCAAAGGGTAAATGTAAAAGTAAATATAATGTATTTATGAAACCTTCTAGTGGAAACGAAATTCTAGATTCTCACTCAAAATTAATATTTCTAAATTCTCTATAAAGGCAAAAAAAAAAAAAAAAAAAACTCTTATCTTTTCTATCTTCCGGATGGCCGAGGAAACATCCATTCTCATTAAACAAAATATGTGTAAATCTCTAATAAACAGAGGAGCGTTATACCACACAACGTTTATTCACGAACACCAAAGCCGAACAGAAACATATACATAATTGACATCACAGTTTCTTTTTACAAACAAACACTACCGCCATCTAAAGATATATAATCCTAAACTTAACACTCCCCCCCCCATGTATCCGTAAACGAATGCATCAATTTTATTGAACTTCAAGATTATAAAGTCTTTCATTTGGTCTTCTAACAACACCCTTATCTAACTGAATATCACAAGATCTAATTCTATCACCTCTTCCGTGAAATAATTCCTTAATCCTACCTATCTTCCAGTTACAGCGTTTCACATTATCTTCTCGTACAAGTACAACATCATTAATTTTAAAAACGGGAGAATTCTTTGGAGTTTTTGAAAACATGACTTATCTTAATTCTAACAAATATTCTTTATAAAACCTTTTCCAAAAATGCTCTAATATTAATTGCCTATGCTTCCATTTTTTAATCAACTGAGATCTTGTAGATTCTAGTTTATATTCAGGTGAAGGTAAAACAGTTAATCTAGATCTAGTTATAAAATGAGATGGTGAAAGAAGATCAGGTTCATTTGGTTCATTGTATACATACTTTATAGGTCTAGAATTAATAACAGCTTCAACTTCAACTAAGACAGTATACAGTTCTTCATAATATAAAGAAGCTTTACCTAAGATACGTTTTAAACAAGTTTTTAAAGATCTTACCAAACGTTCCCAGAATCCGCCCCACCAAGGAGCACCTTCTACAATAAATTTCCATTCAAACCCATTTTTACCAAGGAAATTTAGAACCTTTTCATCTTTACATAATTTATACAAATATTTTAATTCACGATCAGCAGTTTTAAAGGTTTTAACATTATCAGAATATATAACTCTACAAATACCCCTACGTGCAAAAAATCTACGTAAGGCTTGAATGAAACACTCTGCACTTAAATTTGATAACAATTCTAAATGGACTCCTCGAGTCACTGCACAGGTAAACAATGAAATATACACTTTTGTACCATCCTTTAAATACAAATGGCCAGCGAAATCTATGCCACTTTTCTCAAATGGTTGAGCTTTCTCCACTCGGTCAGCTGGAAGAGGAGCCCATATCTCGTGTCCAGCTTTAGCATTATATTTTTTACAAAATCTACAATCATGTAACACAGATTTTACAAAACGTCTAGCTTTTAAAATCCAAAATTTCCCTCTTACTTGCACTAAAGTTTCATTTACACCACTATGAAGTACCTTTTCGTGACAATTCAAAATAATTAAACGAGAAAAATAATTATTTGGTAATATTATAGGCTGAATTTCATCGACATCTAATGATAGTTTCACTAATCTACTTCCAACTCTTAAACAACTCTTTTCATCCATTACTGGATTTAACCCAAACAATTTGGAATTATGAGACAATGGTTTTTTACATTTAACATCATTCAACTCTTCAAAAAAATACTCACCTTGTGATAAGATAATCCAATAACACATAGCATTACATATTTCTATTCTGTGACTTTAAATTATTAATGAATCTAAATACATATGACGTGACTCTTAAAAGTTTACCTAAGTCACTAAAGTTTTCTATTTTTAACACAGGTTGTAAAGGTTGAACACTGCTAGTAACTTGAGTCACAACTCTTTCTTCAACACTATCTACTATGTTACAATGCTCGTTCACTTTAGGCCAATTTATTTCATCTTGATGAAGACATGGAGGTCCATGCCACCACACATGATCTACTACAAGATCACTCACTTTAACACCACGTGTGATTTTATCGGCCGGATTATCTGAGCCAGGACAATGATGCCACATGCTCGGGGATGTTTTGTCTTGAATTTCAGACACTCGATTTTGTACGAATGTTTTCCATCGCCGTGGTGAGTTCTTTATCCAATGAAGCACAATAAAAGAATCTGTCCATAAATGAATCTTAGCTTGAGGAAAATACACACGGACTGTAGTTACAAGTCTTGCACCTAACACTGCTGCCATGAGCTCGAGTCTTGGTAAAGATAATTTTTTCAGGAGTGTCACTCTGCTCTTGGCTATCACTAAACTTGTTTCACAATATTTTAAGCTACGGAATTTCACGTACACTGCTGCTCCGTAAGAACTTTGAGATGAATCACAAAAACAATGTAGTTCTAGTGTTTCAGGTGTTTCATCAACATCACGAAAATACTGTAAGGATCTTAAGTTTTACTAACGTTTATTTTATTTTAAATCTTTACTATCACTTCTTATTTTCTACTTCCGGCCAGAATTAAAAGCGTTAACTTATTTATGCAAAATTTGTCTGGCGAACGCCAAGTACTTAAGTTGTGGCTTTTTGCCAAGCGAGGGAGAGGAAGGAGTTAGTCGAAGCAGGCCGCTTGCCTTAGAAGGTTTACTCGGTTGCTGTTTGCCTTCCAGGCCAGAGGTTTAATCCTCGTGATAATTTTAAACGTATTGTAGTGTTAACAGTTCTCTGTACTACATACGGCTTCCTGTTAATATCCGGCCAATCTTACACGTAGGCCCTTGTTGATTATTCCAAATTTAAGTTGGAGTTTAGTTATATTTTTATATTATTACGTTCAGACCACAAGTAGTTGGTCTCTGTATTCCGAAGTACGGAAATTATTGTAAAGAGTGAAAAATAAAGGGTTTCGTATACCCTTCCTGTGTATCTTGTCTACTTCCCACATTTATTGAACATAGCTTTAGTAAGCTCCCTGTTCCGAGTCAGGTCTGTGCATGTTCCCAAAGAAAGTAAGACGGAACATTGAACCTGATAGTGGCGCCCAACGAAGAAGAATAACTATGGCCGAGTTTCAAGAACCTGTGCTGCCTGCAGAAGCGGCTCAGAATCCAGAAATGCCAGCTGCCGCCCTGGAAGGATTTGGTTACATCGTCCAGACCATGCGCGCTTCGATGAAACCAGAAGCAACGTTTAATGGAAACTCACCGGTAACCAGATTTTTGGAAAAATTGGATGACCACTTCATGCTCTACCCCGTGCACGAGTTTCAAAAAGTTACCTTAGCTACCAACGCTTTGAGGGGCCAAGTGCTTAACTGGTTCAAATGTATAGGCAGAAGTCTCCTGGGTCAAGCAGGAAGTCCCACCTATACTTACGAGAATTTCAAGACTGCCCTAGTAAAAGCCTTCCCTGTCGTAAGGGATCGTGCGAAATTAGAAACGGAACTTTTCAGCATATATCAGCAAAGAATCGAAAATCTCTCAAGCTTTATTTTAAGAAAAATTCACGTCTTCAAACTCTTGTATGGAAACCGTCCGGATCCTGAGATAATTCAAGTGATTTTGTAGAGGTTACTTCCCCAAGTACAAGACTTTATTGAATTAAGAAATCCGACTACACTGGAAAAATTATTTGAGCTAGCAATCCAGTTTGAAAGTAGAAGAACGGCGGACATTGAAAGAAGACGCCAGTATGAAAAACGAAACCAATTTGGTGCGCCAAGACCACAGCAAAGTCAAGCACACGGCTACGGAAGCAAAGCGAATCAGTGGGCAAGGAAACCCGAGCATCCAAAAACAGCCGGCGAACGTCGATAGTTCAATAGCAATCCAGGAAAAAAGTCTCAAGGCCAGTGGAAAAAGAAGGAAAGCATGGAAAAGAAAAATGATTTAAACTAAAACGGATTTCTGCTGACGGGAGGGTGCGGAAATCCGAAGGCCAAGAAAAACCCTCTTCCTTCAAGTTAAATACAGTAATGGTGAAAAATTTGACTCTTCCGAAGATTGAAGTGTTGGTGAATAATATCCCAGCCACCGCACTCCTGGATACAGGCGCGCAGTGTTCCTGTGTGTCAGAAGATTTTTTAGGAAGTATTTTCGTAAATATCGCATATATAATTCGGATAATTAGCTGTGCAAGGAGAAAGATGTAAGTGCATAGGTAAATTACCGCTATACATCCGTATCAAGGACGAACAAGTAAAGGTTATGTTTTTCATAGTAAAGAATCTGCAAGCACATATTATCTTAGGAATAGATTTTCTTTCAGAGGCACAAGCAACGCTGGATTTTAATGAAGCGTCCCTTAAGCTGACGATGAAAGCAGTTCGAGAAGAAAAGGCTGAACCGCCGATGTTAAACCTTGACCACCTGCCTAATGAAGAGCAACGAAGAATCCGACAAGTGGTAAGTGAATTTGCTTCGTTATTTAGTGATATTCCAGGATTTACTCAGGTTACTAACCATAGTATTGACACCGGAGATTCAATGCCAGTTCGCCAAAAAGCATACCGGTATGATAAGAATAAGAAAAAAATATAGAATGGCATATCACCGATATGCTATGTAAAAAGATCATAACGCCCATCTCAAGTAGTTATGCTAGCCCGGTGGTTTTATGTAAGAAAAATAATGACAATCCATTGACACATCCAAAAAGGTGGTTCGCGATTGACTACCGTAAATTAAACTCCATAACTAAATATCCGGTATATCCGTTACCTATTATTGAAGAAATTCTAAGGAACATAACATCGACCAAATATATGACGACTTTAGACTTAACGACTGGTTATTTTCAAATAGGGCTTAGGCCTGAGGACGTGCCTAAGACTGCTTTTATAACCAAGTCTGGCACTTATGCATTTCTGCGTATGCCGTTTGGCCTTTCAGGGGCACCGGCAACATTTCAGCGATGTATGGACATTGTGTTAAGGCCTGTTCTTGGAAAGTCCACATTTATCTATTTAGACGATATCATTATTACTAGTGATAATCTCGACCAACATGTACAGGATTTAAGACAGGTGTTTTCTTTATTAAATGAGGCCGGTCTAAAAGTTAATGTCGAAAAGTGAAAATTTGCAGCCCCTGAATTAAAATATTTAGGTTACAAAATATCTCAGAAAGGAATCGAGACAGACGAATCAAAAATAATTGCTGTACAAAAGTATCCGACTCCAAACACGGCGAAGAAGCTCTCTTCTTTTCTAGGACTTTGTTCATATCATAGGTCCTTTATAAAAGATTTTGCAGCTATTGCTGAACCATTGTTAAAATTAAAAAGGAAAAACGCAAGATTCTCGTGGACGGCCGAAGCCAATAGTGCGTTCGAAAAATTAAAGCAAGCATTAACGAAGCCCCTGTGTTGAAATTTCCTGAAAAGGATGAGAATTTAGAAATTTCAGCGGATGCTTCGGATTATGCGGTAGGAGCGGTACTTTCACAAAATCAGCAGCCCGTGGCATTTTTTAGCCGAACTTTAAATCAAACACAAAGAAACTATTCCGCGACCGAAAGAGAGGCACTTGCAGTTCTGTTAGCAGTGCAAAAGTTCCGAGTCTATTTTGGAAAGGCGCCAATAACAGTGTACTCTGATCATGCGGCGGTAACTAGATTGTACTCAGGGAAAAACTTATCCCCAAGGTTAATAATATGGGCACTCAAGCTACAAGAATATAATCTGGTAATCAAGCATACCCCCGGAAAGGAAAATATCGTAGCAGATGCCCTATCCAGAATTAAAATACATGAAGAAGGTAATACTGTAAAGGTGGCAATGCTCATAGCATGTACAATAAATTCCCGAGAAACTATAACAACGGAACTGTGTAAGGATCCTGAGTTTGGAAGCATTTATGAGTATTTAAAGGATCCTGAAAATTTTAGCCACCAAGATATTGCGGCGATAAGAAATAGGGCGGCCCATTACGAACTAATAGATGGTCTATTATTTTATACAAAAACTACGAATTCCAACAACGAATTTCGACCTGTTATCCCAGCTAGTCTTAGATTAAATATCCTGCAGGAGTTGCATGACAGACCTTTAGCTTCTCATGCTGGTATTCGAAAAACTATACAACGCGTACGCGAGGCAGTCTATTTTCCTGAAATGCAAAAGTTAACAAGGGCGTATGTCCAGTCCTGCCCAACATGTCAAGCAGTTAATTATATTAATTTCCGCCCGGCCGGGTTTCTAAATAGTATTAAATCCGAATTTCCAAATGAAATAATTGGCATCGATTTATTGGGCCCTTTCCCAAAAAGTCAGTTAAATAAAAGTCGCTATCTCCTTGTTATGGTTGATCATTTTAGTAAGTGGACCGAAATTGTTCCCTTAAAACGAGCCTCCGCGAAATTAGTTACTGATTCTATTTTAAATAAATATATTTTAAAATACGGGGCGCCCCTAAAAGTTATATCGGATAATGGTCCTCAATTTGTAAGTAATGTATTTGAAGACATGTGCCAAAAACTGGGCATACGTCATTTAAAAATGGTCCCGTATCGGCCGCAATCAAATATAGCGGAACGGGTCAATAGAAATATAGTGAAAATTATCCGTAGTTATGTTAAAAATTTTCATAAAAGCTGGGATAACTATGTCAATGAATTTGCTTTCGCCCTTAGGACCGCAAAACATGATACAACGGGCAAAACTCCTGCTGAGTTATTTTTAGGCAGAAAGATTATAACGCCGTTAGATAAATTATTTTATGTGCAACAAAGAGCCCCAGAATTTAAAATGGGTGATATAGAAAAATTAATTAAAGAAGCAAAAAAGAATACTGAAGTAGCACAGAGAAAACAGAAGCTTTATTATGATATGAAACGACGGGGAGTAACTTATAAAGTAGGGGATGAAGTGTTAAAATTAAGCATTCACTTTCTTCAGCACCACAAGATAAAACTGCCAAATTTTTTCCACTATTTGAAGGACCATATGTCATAGAAAAAATAACTCACGCTGTAGTGGTGTTAAAAGCCAGAAATGGTGAAACATGCTCCGCAAACATTGATCAAATAAAACCCTACTATGATCGTAATAAAATGCAAATTTTCAAAGATCTTTTGCAGGATCCGGCACGGCAGACACGGCAGGCACAAGCTCCAGAGGTGAAACAACGTCAAGCACAAGGACAAGCCATTAGGAGGCAGGAGCAATTGAAAAGAAAGTTTCCCCGTTGGAAAATTGAAGGTAACAAGAAAAAGAAGCCGTTCCACCGTCCAGAAAAAAGAGCTCACGAACACCCCCAGAATGAAGAAGGGAGAAGTACGACGAATGCAAAGAAAGCCAGGAGAAATAATGGCAACTATAACCCGGCTCCCAAACGGAAGATCGACTCATAGGACAGGACTCTCCGCAGCAAATGTCGCCGAACTGCGGAAGGGCCACTAGCGGCGGAGGAAAAGATACAAGGAAAATTTGAACGGCCAGCAACGAGGTCCAAGCAAGAACACGAAAGAAGTTTCCCGGTTTCGCCAAGACCAGCTGCCATCAAACGGCCAAGACCACAGGCAGAGGCGAAAAAGAAGGTATTCAAGGGTGACCGAACTGGAGGAAAAAGAAAGCTTCTAGAGGAAGAAACTGAAGGGCGAGCCCGCACAAGAAGGAGGATAAATCAAACCAGAATCTGCGCTACCTTCCAGGACTGGGCTCAGAAAAGAATGTCCGAATATCACAAAGATAAGTAAAATTTTATGTTACTTTGCAAACTTAAGTTAATCTTTCATTCTTACTGCAAGTGGCAGATTTCAAGAAGTTTTACCTCATGTGAGGTCTACCTTTATCGCCAAAAAGGCGAGAAATGAGTTGTTACCGATTTTGGTATTATGTTTTTCAATTACTCGCGCGTAAAACTAAAGTTGATGTATAATAGGAATGTGTAAATACTTAAATATTGTAAAAGTTATTGTATAAATTTTATTTAAAACATTCTGGCAAGAAAGAAGTTTTAGTCTGAAAGACTTTTTGAAATGTAGTATTTCAATGTAGAAGAATTGGCACTTGCTTTGAAAAGAATAGAAGTTAACAATGTACTACTAATGTATGTTTTAAAATGCGTAAAATTAACGGCATGTTAATATGTTCTTATATACAATGTGAACTGTTATTTTAAATGTTAAGAAATACTATGATATGGTAAAAGTGAAAGTAATGAAAAAAAAAAAATTAAAACTTACTCGTGTGACTGAAAAAAGACAATTATGGTGAATATGTGGTAAAGGTTGAATGAATGTAGTTAGGCTCTCTGACGCTACATTTCAGAGTTAGCCACTTTCAGAATAGTACCTCAGGGTTTAGAGTTGAAGATAGGGTGTGTTACGAGGTCTTGTCATGTTGAATTTTAACACGTTAGTGTTTTGATTGTAGGAGGCAGTGTTGAACACGTATACATAAACACATTCGTGTTTGGTGTTCTTTTACAACACATGTCAGAGAGCACGGGGAGAGATAATTAAAATAGTCATGAATGAAATAAGAATGTTAAGAGAAATATAAATATGCATGTTACTTGCCATTTCATTGTGTAACATTTCATTAAACTAGTTTTCCTTCCAGATCTCTGGAAGGAACCAGATTTGAATAACAGCTCCTGTTTAGATGCAGTACAGATGAAAAATTGGGTGTCCATGGAGCTGCTATTGTAAAAACAAATTTTTTTTTAAATTTCTAGTTTCTAGTGAGAAATGTTTGTAAAAGATTGGCCTCGCGTTAGATTCCAGAGCTAAAAGTTTTCAACAAGGTCGTTTTAGACCTCAGTTTCAAACTAATTAACTCTGGCGGGAAGTATGTAAAGATCTTAAGTTTTACTAACGTTTATTTTATTTTAAATCTTTACTATCACTTCTTATTTTCTACTTCCGGCCAGAATTAAAAGCGTTAACTTATTTATGCAAAATTTGTCTGGCGAACGCCAAGTACTTAAGTTGTGGCTTTTTGCCAAGCGAGGGAGAGGAAGGAGTTAGTCGAAGCAGGCCGCTTGCCTTAGAAGTTTTACTCGGTTGCTGTTTGCCTTCCAGGCCAGAGGTTTAATCCTCGTGATAATTTTAAACGTATTGTAGTGTTAACAGTTCTCTGTACTACATACGGCTTCCTGTTAATATCCGGCCAATCTTACACGTAGGCCCTTGTCGATTATTCCAAATTTAAGTTAGAGTTTAGTTATATTTTTATATTCTTACGTTCAGACCACAAGTAGTTGGTCTCTGTATTCCGAAGTACGTAAATTATTGTAAAGAGCGAAAAATAAAGGGTTTCGTATACCCTTCTTGTGTATCTTGTCTACTTCCCACATTTATTGAACATAGCTTTAGTAAGCTCCCTGTTCCGAGTCAGGTCTGTGCATGTTCCCAAAGAAAGTAAGACGGAACATTGAACCTGATAATACCACCGAGGTATCTGGATATTAGGTAGATCACATAGTTGCCTATACCATTTGCTCCACTAATCTTGCAATTCTGGTGGGATAATTTCATCCCAATCAACACCTTTCAGCCATAAATCCTGAAACAGAACTTTTGCTTGAATAACATATGGAGCAAGAAACCCAGTAGGATCGAAGATTTTTGAAGCAGCTTTTAAAACACAACGTTTTGTTTGGTCATTTGACTGGATGAAATCAATAACGTCTTGTGCATTAAAACAGAAGATATCCTTAATTGTATTCCATTGAAGTCCAAGAATCTTTGAGGGGGAATCACAGTCAGGCAATTTAAAGCTAACGAAGTTGTCACTTGATTTATACTAGTTTTTTACAGTATCCGAATTAGAATTCCATTTGGTCAAATTCATTGATGCCTTTTTCATTATATCATTGGCTTCATGATATATCTGTATAGCTTCCTCCTCCGTATCTGATCCACAAATAAAATCGTCAACATACATGAAGTTTTCTAACATTTCTACAGTTCTGGGATGTATGTCTTCAAATTTCTTTAAATGATGCTTAATGCAAGCACCCAGCAAAAATGGACTTGATTTTGCTCCAAAAATTACACGACACATCCGATAAACTTGAATTCTCGGATTGCTCAAACTTGAATTCTCATCAATCCACAAAAATCGCATTGAATCCCGATCTTCAGGTGCAACAAAAATTTGCAAAACGCTTTCTCAATATCTGACGTAAATGCAATTCGATGAAGTCGAAAATTTATTAGAACTTTCAAAAGTTCAGGAAGAAGATTTGGTCCTTGTAGTAAATTATCATTTAGAGATTCATTATTTTTTTTTCCTTTGAAGAAGCATCATAAACAATGCAAAGTTTTGTAGAATTATGATCTTCACGGATGACAGCACGGTGAGGTATGTAGTAAGTCGTCTCCCAGATGGAGTACCAAGATCGACCTTTTCTATGATTTCTTGCTTAAGCTGATAGTCAATCACTTCTTTATATTGCGCATAAAAGTTCAAGTTTGATTTAAATTGTTCGATCAGATTTAAAAATCGTCTTTCAGCATTCTTAAAATTGTCTCTTAAAGTCACATTCTGATCTTTCCATGGAAGTCTAACTTCGTATCTATCACCCTTTTCTGTAATCGAGTTGTTAAATATTTGCAAGGCCATTTCATTTTGTTCTTCGTCAGAAATATTTTTAATTCCTATAGATACAATATCCCAAAACGATTCGACGCTTTTTAGAAGTTTCTCTTCTACAATTACGTTTAAACACGCATCATGGATTTCAAAGTCTGATGAAGAAAATCTGCCTTGTATACCCCACCCAAACAAGGTTTTCATCGCTACGGCATTTCTGTTTATCCTTTTTATTTCTTCGCTTGCTATTTTCCACATAATGTCCGCGCCGATTAAAACGGAAATATGACTCATTCCATCGGCGCCGCCGCAGTCTGTCAAAGTGACGCCGAATGCCTGGAGTTTGGATTTCATTTCTACATCTGGTACCCGTATATCGGCATTTGTTATGACTGGTACTTCAATGACTTATTTAGAGATTTATGGATTTTTCAGGGTCATTAATATTACGGAGAGTAAGTTCAACTTTCTTTCGACGCCAATATTTTCCGTTCTTTTCACCGAAAGTATGCAGATTTAAAACAGTTTCTCCTTTCACTGGTAACTGTAATTTTCTTGATAAATCTTCTCGAATTGCAGAGATTTGGCTACCGCCGTCAAGAAGACATCTCACAATACAATTCTTATTTCTGCCCTCAGCCACAGCATACACCGTTTGAAGCATAATATTAGATCCAGTTTTGGCAGAAGAATTTTGAGCTATTTCTGCCGATGTTTCGGTTTCCTTATTTTTTACACTGGAGACAGCTGATGTGGGATTTACACACACACTTTCATGATGTTTACCGCGGCACTTTTTGAAGGAAAACTGTTTGTTCTTACAGTTGATAGCTAAATGTTTACATCCAAAACACAGAAAACATTTTCCTGTACGTTTCAAAATGTTGCGTTTCTCTTCAGAGTTCACCTCAGTACATTTATATCTCGTATGGTCTTCTTTATCACAAAATATACATTTGTATCCAATTGTTGATAAAGCTGAAGCAGTCGGAACTTTCGGTTTATAATTCGGATAAACTTTCGTGCGTTGTTCATTTTGACGAAAGTATGGTTTCTGATTCGTTTTCGCAGAGTTCATTAAACTTGCAGCTTCTTGACAGTTAACTTCTTTTTTTAAGAATTCTATAAGTTCCTTTATATCAAATCCTGCTTCCATATTTCGACTTCGATTAAATTCCAAATTTAATTCCTCTGGAAATTTCTGCAAAATGATAGGACAGAGAATATTTCCATAACTTCCAGAAGTAACGTTTAACGATCCTAAACTTCGAATGTTGACTTCGCATTCATCGTACAGCTTATGCAGTGCTTTAACATTTGAAATGTTTCCCACTGGTTCAAGGGATAATAATTTATTCATATGCGAGGTGATAACAACATCTTGTCTTCCAAAACGTTCTTTCAATATTTCTACTGCGGAATCATAATTCTGGTCACTTAAAGCGAAACCGGAAATGGCAGCTAAAGCATTACCTCCAAGCAAGGATTTTAGGTACGCAAATTTTTCAGTTTTTCTCTATCCACTATGATTATGAATTGTATTTTCGAATTGGTTCCAAAAGTCTAACCATTTACACGAATCTCCGTAATAAGTTCCGATTTGCAGACGTGGCAACTTCACTGTTTTCGCTTCAACTGGAAGTGCAACATTAGCCGTTTCGTTCTGATGAACTGTTCTAGAAGATTCCGAATTCTTCTTCAAAAATCTTTGCATTCTTTCTCTCCATATAACAGTTTTATCCTGGTATTCTTGGCTTAAGGTAACTTCATTTTCAATCTCCTCCGAAGTTACTTTCGTTTCGATTTCTGAATCTAAACTTTTCAGTTCGTTGATTTTCTCAATTAACTGTTCATATAAATCCTCGATTATCTCAATTTTCTCATTTAGCGGAATATTATTTCCTAAATTCGTTTCGACTTTGGTTATCAGTTTCGTAGTTAATTGCCTTATAACCGATCGTTTTTTTTTCAAATTTTCAAGAACGCCCTCCATTTTCGAACTATTCAGTCTGTCGATTTTCTGATTCGTAATAATCCCGGTTTGCAGGCACCATAAACAAAATATGTGTAAATCTCTAATAAACAGAGGAGCGTTATACCACACAACGTTTATTTACGAACACCAAAGACGAACATTGGCAATCTAAAGATATATAATCCTAAACTTAACACTGATCGTTGAACTACCTAATTTCAAAGATTCTTCAAAATATTGACACTTAGACTTCTGTGAAACATAAATAGATTATATTTATACACAATTAATAGACTACGTTTAGATGAACATTACGCTCTTTCCTTCATACAATCTTTCTAGTTCTTGTTCTGGTTCTAGCTAAATGCAAATCAGAGTTCTATGTACGTTTTTGTTTTGATTATTCTAGATTTTAGATGTAACGGCGCTGACAGTCCAGAGTTTAGATGTAACATCTTCTCCCACCATTGAGGTCCGACGGTACGGAGGAACTCAATATACACAGGTCCAGTCGATGAGGGAGACCAACAACTCTTCCAGCTCTGGTTATCACGTGAGGACTTGAAGCAGGTTCTGAAACACAATCAGCCTGACCAGTCGTAGGGTTGTTTCTATCTCGAGATGTTCTGCCGTGGAACAGAGGACCAGCAGATTCGGGAATAGAGATCTCTGACGGGGAAAGCCGGGCCACTGGAGGAAGCAGAGTTCATTTCTTATCTTGACCCTCGTTAGTCAAACTTTTCCGTCTATACTGGGAAAAAGCTCGATTATGTTGGCTAAACACTAATGAGTGCGGCGTCTCTGGCTATCTTCCAACAGAACGACATCGCCTACTTGACACTGTTGATATTTTCCCCTCTTTATCGCATGTTGTCTCAACTGACCAAGATATTCACTACGAAATCTGTTTCTTAGATCACGTCTTATTCTCTGTCGATATTTGGATCAGCGGTTTAGTTCTTGGTAGTCTACGCAGTCAATATCAGGAACTCCTGATGACGCCAATTCATAAAGGAACATCACAGGGGTCAATGGTGAAGGATCTTGATTATCTTTTGATACGTATGTGATATGTCGTGTATTAATCATTTGTTCACAGTCACATAATATAATATATAACTCTTCGTAATTTAAGGAAGTTCGGCCTTATATTCTTCTTAAAAATTTTCTTTCATCATTCACACAAGCCTCTCCCGCCAGGTAGCAGTCGGAGGTTTGAATTTTCATCGTGTCCTTTAAATAGAAACAGCTGAACATATGGCGTTCTACTTCACTTTCTTAAGAACACTGTTAGTCCGTACCAAATTAGTTCCGTTGTTGGAATATATTGCATAAGGTCTACCTCTTCTAGCAATGAATCTAGACTATCCAAGCTTTAGATCCATCACGGAGATAGAGAGGATCTGCTAGATCTACATCGACGACTTCAAAAACGGCCCTTTCTCTAAGTTTGAATTCGGGTGGAAATCCTGGCTCGACTACTACTCTTTGTGTAGCAAATCTTTTACATCTTACACATTTCCTGATAATATTTGATAATATTTCGAACAGTTTTTCTGGATTTTATATCCAAAATTTTTCTCTAAAATTTGCCATTAAAATGCTGACAACAGCATGCTGGAGTTCTACATGTGTCTCATAAATTAGTCTCTAAACAAGAGGGTGTTTTAAAGGTAAAATGAGAGGATATTGGAAATTTTCTTCATCTTACCGCTGTAGGACGTCCGTTTTCGCTCTGAAAATTCCATTTCGTCTACGATTAGTCTCAAAGCACGAACAGTAGAGTCTTTTATGCATGTAAATGATTCTTTCTGTTCCAAACCTACAAAGTGTCTTTTCAGCATTCTCAAATTCATCAACTAAGATATCAGGGATTAGGTCTTTGATGGCTGTCTTTTGATGGCTTTACTGTGGAAGACGGCGTATTTTGGGACAACTCGATTTGATATTCGCGATTTGAAGTTCTTTCTCCAACAGCGCTAGTTTGATTTGATCTAACTCTACCTTTGTTTCGTTTTCAAGTTTTTGTAACGCAATTTGTGACTTGTTTTTGCTTTGAGTTTTTTCCCCTTGCTTAAGCGCGTAATCAACTACGCTTTTACTAACTCTTGATAAGTTTTCAAAACTTTATTATTTCTTTATAAAAGTTTTTAAAATAACAATTTTCACATCTTTCGCAACGGTTAGATCTAACTCCGCAACGAAAGCTTTAAACTCTTCTTTCCCTAATTTAGCTCCGATGTTAATGAGAGTGATAGAGTGGACACTGGGAGAATACACGAAGAAACCATGGAATTTTGAGATAAGTATCCTTCTTTCATCTAAACTAAATCAAATCTAAGTGCTTTTAAATTTATTAATATAATTGTTCACCAGTTTTCAGCGTTAAATAATGCTTGAAATTGCTCATTGCTTGCGTCTCGTTTTGTGGTAACAATCCCAAACACGCGCTAACTTCGTTATCAGTTCTCGTTTGTCAACAATTCTCCCTTCTGAGCCCGCCCTACTATATAGGTTAAGTCCTATCTACTAGTATAAGGCCTTAGTCCTGTCTTGTTTTGAGGTATTTCCAGTTTCCAGAGAGGGAAAATGGAGATTTTGCGGAGCGACGTGTATATTAGGTTGCGCTATGCGCTACTTCGCTCTCCGATCTTTTTTTTTTTTTTTTTTTTTTCCCTGAGATCGCTTAAATATTTTTTTCCCTTTAAATATTATACCTCATCGATTTTTTTTTCTCAACCTGTTGTTTGCTATCTGTTTAATGTCTTTTTCTTCATTGCCTTAAATAAATTCTTAGAATTATGAGATAATATAAATACTGTTTTCTTCAATGTGTTAAACTAGCATTAATTAACAAGTAATAAATTATGATAGCAAACTGACAATAAATAAACTTGTAATAAATTATGATAAATATATTAATAAATACCACCGATCTATGTTTATTGTCTTTAGTTATTTTAGTTAAAGCAATATATATTTTTGTCTGATGTTATGGGTCTTTTGCTGTGTGTCTCAGGATGAAAGCATACATATTGCCTTGTATTCCATGTTCAATACCATGAATACGAAGCATCTCAACACTAACCTTTCCCCCCCATCATCACATCTATTCAGCCTTAGCAAACATACTCAGTGTGAGACACTATTTATTGCAAATGATCACAGCTTCCTCTCCTTTTGACTACACCCATGGACACAATAATATTTTTAGGATATTATCTACTACTTTTCCTTATCTTTTTATCCGCGATTAAATTCGCATGTAGGTATGGCGGAAACATGACGAAAAATGTAGTCACAAAGCGGAATAAATTATAAAAATATTTGTGGCAACACAAACTTTCTGATTATTACTGTTTCAGAAAGCAGCTATATTATGTAGTCAGCTGTAAAAAGTTGGTAGTAATTGCTTGTAAAATAAATAAGTTATCCAGATTCTTGCAACAGTCACCTATTCGAACATTTTATGGGTTTTAAGGTGTATGAGTCCCCTTAAGAGAGGAATTTTTATGCAAACTTAGACGTCTTATAGCATAGGACAGTCAGAATTTATTATTCAATAAGAAAACTTACTAAAAATTATAATATTCTTATATATTCATCATTTTTTCAGTATCCACTCATGTTTATAGGTTCAAATGCCATATTTCAAAATCAAAGTTATTTATGAAATAAAAACTTATACAATCTGATAAATCATTTCTGTGTGCAAATTTTTAAATCTAAATCTCTTACATTAATTTTTTCTGTCTTTTAAATTACATCCCATTATTTATTTCAATTTAGTTTATTAATGTGCTTGAACTAATACTTCAAAGTTCTTTGAAGTACTTTATGTGTCATGAAAATGACAAACATTTCCATAAAAAAATAAACAGGCATACAGAATTGTTATTAACCAGTATTATGTGATTAATTAGTCATTTAATAGTTGATTTAATCGCTTATTTCATGTCTAAATTTTCTACACAGAAAACCTCTGTCTAATTTTTATTATCTTTCCACGGACGATGATTTTCAAAGAGGAATGAATTAAAGTCTTGATTGCGCAAAACACATCTTTGAAGCTAAATGTATTCTAAGAAAATCAAAAAAATGTAAACAAGATTTTGTCCCCCCCCCAATCAGTCATTTAAACTATTTCAACCGTTCAGGAAAACGATAAACATTGCGAACAATCTACCCTTTTTTATATGTACTTTAATAAAAGGAAATGTGTTCCTTCTTTTTATAAGAAAAGGAACCCATTTTAGAAAGCAAAATGGTTCTAAAAGTTTAGAGTCTCCAACGCTTAAAAAATGATAAACTACGCCAAGGTAGTAAACCGCCTTCAAAAAAAAAAAAAAAAAAAAAAAAAAAGGCTCACTACAACTCTTAGGCAGTTCGCGTACGTCGAATCCGTTATGGATCTAACAGTTCAATGCACATGCGTGGTCAATGGTGGTGCGAATAGCTTAAGCGCCTAAACGCACCGCTGGTGCGAATAGCATCGGCCGCATTTTACGCCGATTTCCGTAAAGCAGGCGGTAGTGCGAGCGAAGGTTGTTAACCCTAACTCAGCAATAGAAAGGTTTGTTAGTAGTTCACCAGCAAGAGAATAATTTGCAAGTAATAATTATCAGTTACAAAGACGAAGTCAATCTATATACATAATAATGTTCAGGAAATGATTAGATAAAATAGGGATTTAATGATGGTTCTGATTGCAAGCGAGGACAAGTAATTAGTTAAAAAAATCTTTAGTGTCTTGAGAAAAAGGCGACAAAAATTACTTAAATTTCTTTATTTAACAGAGGAATTTTTATGCAAACTTAGACCTATTCTTATAGCATAGGACTGTCAAAATTTATTATTCAATAAGAAAACTGACTGAAGATGATAATATTCTTATATATTCATCATTTTTTCAGTATCCACTGATGTTTATACGTTCAAATGCCATATATCAAAATCAAAGTTATTTATGAAATAAAACCTTATAAAATCTGATAAATCATTTCTGTGTGCAAATTTTTAAATCTAAATCTCTTACATTAATTTTTTTCTGTCTTTTAAATTACATCCCATTATTTATTTCAATTTAATTGATTAATGTGTTTGTACTAATATTTCAAAGTTCTTTGAAGTACTTTTTGTGTCGTGAAAATGCCAAGGAATTCCATAAAAAAAAATAAGCAGGCATACAGAATAATTCATTTAATATTTCATATAATTGCTTTTAACTTATTTCATGTCTGAATTTTTTACACAGAAATCCGCTGTCTAATTGTTAGTATCTTTTATCGGACGAAATTTTTCAAAGAGGAATGAATTAAAGGCATGATTGAGCAAAACACATTTTTAAAGTTAAATGTATTCTAAGAAGTATAAAAAATGTCAGCACGATTTCCCCCCCTTTAAATCAGTCATTTAAACTATTCATACCGTTCAGGAAAAGGATATACATTGCGAACATAAAAATCTGCCTTTTTTATATATACTTTAATAAAAGGAAATGTGTTCCTTCTTTTTATAAGAAAAGGAACCCATTTTCCATTCTAAACTTTTGAAAGTCGTCAACGCTTAAAAAATGATAAACTACGCTAAGGTAGAAACCTGCCTTTTACAACTCAATGCGCATGCGGGGTTAATGTTGGTGCGAATAGCTTAAACGGCTAATCGCACCAGTGGTGCGAATAGCATCGGCCAATAATTACGCCCATACGGCTAATCCAAATACCATGCAACATATTAATTATGCCAAGTTTATGTTTTATAATAGTAATGGTATTAAAAATCAAAAAATTGAAATTCAAAACTACATCAACCAGCACAGTCTGGATGTAATTTTATTAAGTGAAACTCACCTCAAATCAAATAACAAATTTAAAATTCCCAACTACAATATCTATAGATCTGACCGTCTTCATAATCGTTGTGGCGGTACAGCTATTCTCATGAAAAAATGTCTGAACAGTACCATCTCTCCTCTTCCCCTTATGAGCTTTGAAGCAAGTGTATCTATTTTGAACAGTGATAATAAAGAATATCTCATCATTGCTGTTTATAAGCCACCCAACAATAGCCTTAACACTCAAGATCTTGACTATATTCTCAAGTTATCCAACTATTATTGAGGCGGACCTAAATTGTAAGGACGCTAACTGGAACTCCAGGCGAAATAATCCAGACGGAATTATTCTTAATAATTACATCATCAACAACCCTGATATCAACATTTATGGTCCAGATGAACCTACGCTTCTTCATCAAATGTCAAATACTTCTGATGTATTAGACATCTTAATTACCTTCAATGTTCCTCAAATACCTTTTCTCCAAGTGGATAATGAACTTTCTTCAGATCACCTACCAGTACGCTTCACTTTGTATGGCTTAAAGCATGGTCTTCCGCCTATAAAGTGCCGCATTAATTGGGAAAACTATGCTTAACACCTTTAAGAAAACATATCTGCTACCACTAAAATGACTAATAAAAGCGAAATTCATGATGCCACAGTCTATCTTAGCAGTAAAATCAACGAAGCTATCAACCACGCCAAATTTATTCCAAAACAGACTAATTATACGGTCCCACAGAATATTAGACAGAAAATTACAGAGAAAAATAGACTAAGAAAAATTTTCAACGTTCTCACTCCACCCAAGACAAAAGAAGATTTAATGCTGCCAATCGGAACCTCAGAAAACTTATCCAAGAGTACAGAAACAATTGCTGGGACAACTTCATTGAAAGTCTTTCGCACACCGACCATTCTGTGTGGAAACTTGCTAAAGCTCTAGATATGATATTTTCTACTACTTTTCCTTATCTTTTTATCCGCGATTAAATTCGCATTTAGGTATGGCGGATAAAAACCGGTATTTTGATTTGTGATCTGACTTCGTCCATCCAAAAATGGAGTTGCTTAGCTTTTGCGAAATGTTTGATTTTGTTCAAGGAGGCGTATATTCTCGCTATATTACTGAAGCAGAGAGAATTTTAAAAAGCGCATCATTTGGTAAAGCACGGAATTTTACTTGAAAAACCCAATGTACAAATTTTGACTTCCTATTGAAGGGTAAGTTCTATAGTGTAATGATCGCATGAAATCGACGGACATTTCATTGTTGAAAAAGGAAAAATAATTAATTTTTTTTTAAAAACATTTCTTGTTCATGTAAAGGAGGAATTGCTGGCTGTTGTAAGCATTGTGTCGCTGTTTTGATTTTAACGTTCACTGAATGTAAGCAAATGATTTCATATGTATTTAACTTTGGATGTCCAGAAATTCTTTGCTGTCAAAAGTGTGTTTTTTTTCCATAAAATTTATTTTGAATCATTATATACTAAAAATATATTGATCTATATATGCGTTTATTGTATTTATACATACATAATAGCACACATAATACATAGCATTATATGTTATACATTATATTATAATTTATACATAATATATAGCTATTTAGCTTAATTTCTAAAATTAGAAGTGCCGGAGCCCTATGGAAGACCGTCAGCAAATAGGGAACAAGAGTAAATAAATAAAACGACTGTTAAAGTAATGAATAATTTTAAAATTCAATAGTCAATTATTATCAAATTAATTAATAGCTATTAATCAATTATTATCAAATTAATTTAATTATTGTTTATTAAATGCTATTTAATCAATAATTATATATAATTAATTACAATTTAATTGATAGCTATTAGATAATTAGTTAATTATTTATTGAAAGATTTAATAATTAAAGATTAAAGTAATTAAATATTTACAATTAAATTAAATGTAAACAGATAAATTTCAATTTAATAAGCGATTTTTAATATAAATTTATTGCTAAAAATAAAATTTTCAAGATAGAATTCCTACTGAAATTGTTATTCAATTACAATATTCAATTACAAGTGCAGCATCCTTCTTGTTTAGAGCTCTGGTGCACTCCGGCTGGAGTTATGATTTTTTACAAAAACTAAGAAGCATCGGAGCCGGGATCCGGGGAGCTCCGGCCCAATTTAAGCTCTGATCGTAGGGTGAAAAAACTTCTTTTATCATCACAAAAATTAAATATTATTAAAATAATATAAAGTAATAATTAAAATTTATAAAGTATAGCTGATGAAAATTCAGATAATGCTGAAAACAGGGCAAAAGAGAATGATGGTGTTAGCGTATGAGAGGGTGGAAACAAAAAATGAGGGAAATCTTGGTGAGAGAGAATGTTTTCTTTGACCGCGGCTCTTTGTTGATATAATTATAGCCATTAAACGGATGTGTGTCACGGGTAAAATGAGTCCTCAATCTGAATCCTAAGGATGAATGTAAAGTTACTGGTTACACTTTTCGCTCCCCGTATTTGGTTACACTTGTGGATACTGTGACAAGACGATGTATAGAAGCAATGAGCCATTTATTGCAGTATTTCACTCTTATTGTACTCGTTGTCACTTTACGCACATTTAAGAACACAAATTTTCCTTCCTGCGAGGATAACTAACTCTAACCATCGATAACAATACACTAGATACGATAGCATGGCGAGAAATTTACGCGTTCCTACTCAAGTCCCCCAAATTTATTGCCATTCCTAAAGGGAAAGGTTTCCGAATGTCAGTGAGGGGACTTTACTTGAACGTCTCATGTTCTCATTAGTTCGCATTTCTAGGGAAATTGAGTATTGCAAGATCTGCTTATTGTTAAACTAAAACGTTAGGAATTCTACATTTTCCCCCTTGAAATTGTAGTTCAGTTTTGTAAAATGAAGTACCGGACCTCATCTTAGTTAGGGCTCCGGTGCGCTCCAGCTAGAATTGTAATTTATTTTAAAAATTGAGAAGTACCGGAGCTGGGCTCTGATGCAATTTAAGCACTGGCTATTATATACATAATAGCACTACTTATCAGATGCAATTTTGAGAATATCAACAAGCAAAGCACTTAAAAATGAAAAAAAGACACTTGTAAAAGAAATATTAGTGTTCTATATGTATTATAGAAAATACATGAAATGAATAATACCATTACCAAACACTTCAAAAAAAAAAAAAAAAAAAAAAAAAAGCAGATTAAGTATTTTCTACTTCAGTACTCAGTACTATAAAGCAATCCTGCCATATAACGTGTAGTTAATTTTTGATTACATAATATTACAAGCATTTTCTTTAGATTTGTCCTACGAGTGGTTAAAACTGATAGTTCAATCTCAGCTCAAATCCGGGTGAACAAGCAGTGCAGTTTTTTTTTTTTTCGAATACAAGCGAGTTTCCGCTATAATATTCTTCATAAAGAATTCTTCTTCAGGCTGATAACCAATGTGCTTAGTCATATTCAAAGACCCTAATCTAACCTTACCTTTCCTTTGGATTCCATATTCACATGTTATATCTTTATCTGTTAAGATTTTTTCATAAAAGGATCACCAAGCTTCTACCAATCCAGCAGGAGCATACTCAAAACATGTCAAATCCATGTGAATGATAACAAAATCGATATTTTCACCTTGCAAACCTTTATAAATGTTCCAAATTTTCTTAAGGATTCTTAATAACCTTATTATTTAGAAATGCGTTTATTGTTGTTTTTATATTAACAAAAGCATTTAAATATAAAATATCAATTTTAAAAATAACTGAAGTTTTCTTTTAACCAGATTTGCTTTTCTAATGCTGTTTTTAATTAGTAACATTATGTCTGAACAAAAAATTTAAGAATAAGTCTATTAAAAAGGTCTGTGTGATAAGTCTATTAATTAATAACATTGTAAGAACTTCATCATCTTTGAATATGAAACACTGAACTAACTCTTTGAATATGAAACATCCTAAATGAAAACACCGAGTCCATTTCAATCTAATACAAGAATAAATTATACATATCAAAATTCACAGTAAGAGCTTCTCCGTATTATATTACACAAAGATTAGAAACCAAGTCTCCACTTACGAAATCTTACACTGACATAATGGTCTTGTACTGAAACAGAATTGTAGCAACATAGAGGATATAAATTACATTATGCCAAAGAATTATTTAAATTTCCTGAATAAATTATAGCATTTAGAGTAACCAAAGACACACAAAAAAAAAATTTCAGATTTGTTGTAAAATTGGTGCCATGTCTTTATGCTATAATAACTTCACACATTATCTACACATGTTTTTTCCTGTCAGTCAAGAAGATTGATGGAAATATTGTTCTTACAAAAATTATTCTGACATACATTTGGAGAAACATATATTTCTTTTTGAGTTACATGATCAACAGAAACTATACAGCTATAGCGTATAAAAAACTTTGAAAAATTATATATTGAAACTTGTGGAAATTTGGGGAAATTTATTTGGTTTGATAATCAAGAGGTAAAAGTGGTTTATTAAAAATTTCTCAGTGCTATAAGAAACCAACGAGAATTTATGAGTATGTTTCGATATCATGTTTATCCATTATTGGGGCTAACATACATTGTTATCAGTTTATGTTTGCCCAAAATGGTCGAAGGTTGAGTAAAAATATTAGGAGTTTGAAGATAATCATCAATATACCTTAATATCTTTGCAACAGAAATATAAACCCCCCCCAAAATATATATATATATATATATATATATTTATCAAATGAATTTTAGTATGCCATAACAGTTTCATGGGAAAATATAACACACCTCTTAGATAAACAACTACAATCATTATATACAACAGCCATTTCATTTTATAAAAAAGGCATAAATTACATTAATCAGATAAAATTTGTTGTAAGAGCTTCATTATCTGGTTAAAATTCTTAAGCAAACAATAAGCCATTTCAAGTACCATAACATAATTTTCATAAGAGAATTCCATCCATCACAGAATATTAAAAGCACTTTGGTAGAAATTTGATCATTTAAAAAGTACAATTTCATATAATGCACATTTTTTATTCTTTATTCTTACGGAAAACATTGTATTTTTAAAGAAAGACGACGCTTTCTTTCTTATAAGTACATAGACTCCAGAATTCTAATAATTATAATAAAAAAGGCATTTGCCAGCAAAATAACGGTTAACTATAAAATCATAACCATTTGTATGCACTGTCTTTGGTCGCACGTGTATCAGGAATGCATAAAAAAAAAACCTAACACTTTTATAAAATGCTGAAACTAGGGGTTGGATAATCAGAAAATACTTAAATATTTAGTATTTGAATGAGGTTGATTGTGTATGCTTTATATAGCTTTGTCCAAAAACAATGTACTATTCGTATGTAACACAGAATAAAGTATACTAAATTACTGTTGACAATTTCAGTTTCTTGGTGCATATTTCATAGCTGATTATACACATGTAATATTAATGTGTGCCAGTTTTCAATCCAAAGCACTACACAAGGGCATCATCTACACCCTTAGGTATAGATGAGCCTGAGCAAGCTTTACTGTAATCAAATAAACCATAACCATTTTACCTTAGACTATTCATTTAACAACTGCGGCAAAATTTGGTACACTTCTGTTATCAGGACCGAATTCAGAAATGTATGTATGAATGCGTTCACATATGCACGTATATATGTACGTATGCATGTATGTTTGTATATAAACACACATATAAAAGTGCATACACACATACATACATTTCTGAATCCAGTCCCTATAACAGAAGAGTACATAGATTTTTCTATATAATAAAACATAAAATTTATGTGTGTATTTTTTTATATGGAACAATATTTCTGACATGAATCAGCTGTCATCAACTAATGTCAAGAGCAAGTGAAAAACAAAAGAATAATTATATAGAATTAAGATGTAATATATATTAAAAAAATTTCTTTAGTGTAACTCTTCTTTTATTCATAGAACTTTATACTTGTATTTTCTTTTATTCAATCATTAACAGTTAGAAATGAATAGTGATTGGCTAAATATGGATATGTTCTTGTGTGTTTCATGCAGTTCTACTTCTGGTACTTACTCTGCGACATACTGAATTTAATTTTTATTTGGAAACTGATTAAATTAATTGTGATGGTGTGTGCTGAGAAATGGAATTTTGTGAAGAATATTTAAACTTGCCAATAAAAATAGGAATAATTTTAAAGTTTCTGTCAACATTTTTTATATTGTTATCAAATGTGACTTTAAAAAATTCTTTTTTTTTTTTATAGTAAAATGTGAATTGAATTAAAAGGGTATGATTTTATTTTAATTCCTTTATGAAAATAATTAACCTAAAAGACACACAGATCTCATTAACATATGAAAAACATAATAGTTCTATAAGCAATTCAAATTATATATTGTGATATACAGTAAGACCCCGCTTAATGCAGGGGATACGTTCCATCAAAGTAGAGCGTAATGCGAAACAGCGCTAAACGAGGCTATCTTTACATGTAAATATTGGGGTTAGGGGAAGATGGCTAGGAAATTGGTTAGGTATTAAATTTAAAAAGTATGTTTTTTTAATAAAAATAAAACCAAACATTTATTTCTTAAAGCCCAAATTAATACCACATTATTATTTCTTGCAAAAATAAAAACAAAACGAATATTCTTAAAAAAAAACAAATAAATTTCTAAGTCAGTCATATTTAGTTAGCCTTCCGCGTTTTCAGTGTTCTGCCTTTTTGTGACAAAAGCATCTAATGTTGTTTGCCTTTTTCTTTTGCGTTGTTCTCTTAAAAGTTCTTCATAAACGGATAGAGCATCTCTAACACCACGCCTTACTTTTGAGCTCCTGTCAAAATTCGGATCATTTTCAATGAATTGATCCATTATTTCAGTTATGGTAGACAAAGTCCATTTTACAAACGCCATCGAAAGTTCTTTTCGCTCTTCTTCTGAATCACTGCTGTCAACATTTTTGTTTTCTTCTTGTTCAGTTAATTCCTTGAGCTCATCATTAGAAAGACTAGCCGCTGCTTCTTGAATTATTTCTTCGACATCTCCCACATTTACCCCTTCAAAATATGTCTGTACAATACCGCACCAAACAAGAAATACAAGTACACTCATTCGGATATGTATTTGAAACCTATCGCTGCATAATATTTCCGGGAATCCCCGTATGCCGCGAGCGATTTCGTGGAATCCCCGGGTTGAAATAAAAGAGCGCTAAACCGAAACAGCGTTAAGCGGGGTCTTACTGTATTCTAAAAGCAAAATTATATAATACAAAATGATATAAATTAAATACATATAATAAATATATAAAACTCTATAATGAATAATGATCATAACTGTATAATAAATGCGAACACACATTATATCACTGTGCTGTGAATGGAAGAATATTTAATTAGAAATTTACCTTTTATATATATTTGATAACATGGAACAGTAAAACATAAAGATCACAAGAAGTTATGAAAATAGGTTATGCAACTTAAGAAACAACAAGTTCTATGAAATGCACTTTAAGTTACTGCAATATCATGAGACACCATAAATAACCATAAGACGCTATAACTTAAGACAATATCATAAGACATACTACCAAGATAAGTATAATTTGTTCCTTCTTTTACATCAATAAGTTTTCTTTAAAAATTTAACCAGTGAATGCCAAAACAAATTTATTATCGGTGCCTTTGATGTAAGGTCACACAAAGATAAACTCGATTTAGCAAATTTCTGAAACATTAAAGTCAAAAGTGTTAAATTACAACTGTTAAGAAAGCAATTGTCTGGCAAATTTTAATTCTTATATGAAAACTGATTTAAATTTCAAATAAGTGACTGGGCTTGTACAGTATTTTAGAAGATATTTCATGTCCATACACTGAAAATAAATTGCACTTTAATGAAAGAGCTGGAAATATAGTCTGCATGATGCATAAAATATGATCAAATCTATTTGTTAAATACTTAATGCTTACTTTCAGGAATGTAGCTAGAGGGTAACAGTTTTTATATATTATTCTGAGAAATAACTTAAGATTGATTTGCAACACTTGGTATAAATAAAGATATTTTTCACCAAAGAATTAATATTATTTTCAGACTTTTTACTGTCAAACTAAATGTAGAAGCTAGACGATTTGAATATTTCATCTAACCTCTTCATTTAATGACATAAATGTATTTTTAACAGAATTAATTTTTACTCAGGGAAAGAACATGTTGTCTAGCTGCCCGGGTTTCAGCCCATCTTTAATACAGAAAGCCAAAACACATCAAATACAATTGAATGATACAGCATTTTAAAATGTTGCAAAAATTTTAAATGCAATTTTGTGGAAGAGCTATTGCAATTACCTACCTACTAAAACTTTGACCAAAAATTCAAGAAAACAAAGATACTCCCTTTTCTTTCCAATGAACAAAAGTCGTATACTAATATAGGGATGCTCAACTTATTGTACTATAAAACCTAAACATAAGAATGAAATTATGTCAGCTATCTGAGATGTCCAATACCTAGAAATTCTATATATTGTAGAATAGAACCTGCGTCTGAAAACAGACGACAGGTAAAACATAATTCAAATACTTTACTTTTAGCCTGGAAGCAGGTGTTCTATATTAAACTGTCTTAATTCACATACAGAATTAGTGATATAATAGCTCAAAATATTGTAAGAATCAAACACGCATTATACAGTCAAAAGTCTTTAATCCGGACTCGTCGGGACTTCGGCGATTCCGAATTATCGATTTTTACGGATTATAGATCATCAGTTTAAATCTGGTAAGATGGCATGGAGAAATTATAAAATGAAAAATATGAAACCGTAATTTATGAAATAAAGAGCAATTATTATCTAAAGGGTATCAAAATTTACAAAAAAAAAAAAAAAAAAGCAGCTTAATATTTATTTGTTTACTTTATTTAACATTTCTTTAACGCGCGCATGCGTAAAGCATACATTACGCATAGTCGAAAGTAGAAAATTGCAACCAGAAAACTGTTTGATTTGTATTCGTGATATTTATAATGACGAGGAATTTGATTTAAATCATATCAAAGACTGAGTACATCGAGATGAAATCTACATTATAAGCCAAATAAAATAAAAACATCTGCCCTGAAGATAAGGATAGCGCTGACAGATCAACTTACAGTTCATTGCACGCCGTCTGTTTATCAATTGCGTTGCCGTACGCACAACACATGTGCAGAAAGTTTGTAGCTTTGAGGTCCGGATTATAGATCATTCCAGATTATGGGTGTCCGGATTAACGACTTTTGACTGTATTAACATTAAAAAAATCTATATACATTTATTAGTGTACGAGGATTGATCCTGAAATATCATAAGGTCACTTTCTAGGAAATGATAGAAACATTTAACTCGGGGAAGGGACTGGTGAAGAAACATTTCACTCGGGGAAGGGACTGGCTGCCCGTGTTCCATCCCAGCTTCTGTAACATAAGTTTCATAGTAGAATTTAGTCTTAAAAAAAAAAAAAAAAAAAAAAAAAAAAAGGATAAATGAAATTCGTCTTCTAATTTTGGGTACATTATGAGAAGAACATTCAGGTAGTCGTCAGAATTAATTCTAAACCTTTATTATTATATTTTCCTTAAAGATTTTATAAAATACTCCTTCTAAAATAATATAATTTTGCCCTTTTCCCACAAATAAATATACATGGAAAAATATCCAAACAATCGCAAATTTTATTTAACACAACACACAATTAAAAAATATTAAAACCATGTTTCATAAAAATTCAACGAGCAAACAACGAAAAAGTAAGCAATGTTTCAAAATGAGACTGTGTATGATATTCTTTGAAACAGGTGTACACAAAGTCCAACCTTGCATTAGTCACAGGAATATAATATCTGCTGATATTTTACTCAGCAAATTTGACTCATTTAGCATTTGTATATGTTATACGGTCAGATAGAGCTTTCATATCGCCATTAAAAAAACTTTCACTAAGCGATACAAAATATTCCTCTCAATGCCGGAAAACTCAAAGAGTAATACAAAAGTCTTTAATAATTGAACATTGACTCCACTATAACCGATAATAAAAATAAGACAAATTAATAAATTAAATTAAAAATATTCCAGAGCATCCAGAACATATTCATGTAGAAATCATCGACGACCAATGCTGACTTAGAATACCTAGGGAGGTGACGTCATCCCATCTTAGCACAGTGCGGAGCAGTCGAGACCAATGCGAGATAGCGTCCAGACGGGGGGACGAGCGGAGGCAATCAGATGGCTTGTAAATTCTCCAAGAGTTGGTGGAAACAGACGGTTTCCTTTGATGTTTAAGTTCCATGTAGCCAAGCTGATTATATTATCTAAAATAGCTGTGGTTGTTGCGTGTGTATAGGACTGAAACGTTCATCATTACATGAATCCTATGGACTGAGTTTAACTATCATGACATGACCTGCAATATTAATTTTTACTTGACTTACCTTTATTACTTTTATATATTTCTTATTAGTAAAATAAAGCTTTTAATAATGCAACATCCGTGCTCTCCTCATGTTTTGAAAATAAATTCTACATTCATTTGTTTATATAAAATGACCCATTACATTACTCAACACTTAGTGATTGTGTATATTCTACACATTTAGTTTAGATTGCTTTCGTTTGCCGTTAAAAAAAGATATACAGTGGATGGACAAAAATATGGAAACACCTTGTGAAATGCATGTTTGAAAAGAAAGATTGATTTTAATGAGATATGTAGGTGGTGCTGGCGTTTTTGACTACTGACGCCACCTATACAACTTCGTAAATGTGCTAAACAGTTCAGTTGTTGTCGGAGTACTGTTACGTGAGGTTGTCATTGCATTATGTCAGAGTTAACAGACTTCGAACGTCGGCAAATTGTTGGAGCACGTTTGGTAGGTGCTTCCGTAAGCAAGGTAGCCGAGGTGTTTAGTGTTTCAAGAGGTACTGTATCGAAGATTTATTCCGCATATTTGAAAAGCTGAAAAACATCATTTGCTAAATCACAGCGCAGACGAAAGTGTGTCCTAAGTGATCGCGACAGACGATTATTAAGAGCAATTGGGACGAAAAATAAGAAGACCACAGCTGCAAAAGTTACTGCTGAAATGAATGTTGTGTTACCGAACCCTGTGAGTACCAAAACAATTAGAAGGGAGCTTCATAAATAGGGAATTGCTGGCCGTGCTGCAATTGAGAAGCCACTCATCGGTGATGCTAATGCCCGTAACATGAAAAGGTGGTGTTTAAGTCATAAAGCCTGGACTATAGAGCAGTGGAAGCAAGTAATATGGTCTGACGAGTCTTCTTTCACATTGTTTCCTACTTCTGGCCGAGTTTACGTTTGAAGAACGCCATCTCAAGCCTATAATACAGACTGCTTGTTGCCAAGAGTGAAACATGGCAGGGTTCTGTTATGGTTTGGGCAGCCATATTGTGGTTCTCTGCTAGCCCCATGATAACTGTGTCAGGGCACATGACTGCCAACACTTATGTAAACATTTTGGCTGATCAAGTTCATTCCATGGTACAAACTTTGTTTCCCGATGGTGATGGTGTCTTCCAAGACGACAAAGCCCCTGTTCACACAGCTCACATTGTCCAGGACTGGTTTTCTGAGCACGAGGATGAGTTGTCCCATCTCCCCTGGCCACCACAGTCACCAGACCTGAATATTATCAAACCTTTGTGGTCTACATTGGAACGGAAAGTGCGTTCTCGTTATCCACCGCCAACATCGTTATCTGAACTTGCGACCGTTTTGCAGGAAGAATGGTATAATATTCCCTTGGCAAACATACAGGAACTGTATTTATCCATTCCGAGAAGACTGCAAGCTGTTTTTGATGCCAACGAGTTTCCTACACCATATTAAGCAAAGAAACATGTTTTTTTAAAGGTGTTTCCATATTTTTGTCCAACCCCTGTATATTTCGCTGAGGATTAAAAATATTCATCACAAAGCACCAAAAATCTAAGAGTAATAAAATAAATAAAAACAAGGGAGGAAAAATATCAGAGTAATAATAATAAAAAAAATACTCTAATGATAGAACCTCTACCTCAGTATATCCCAAAAATAAAAATGGTACCTCAATGCAGGGAGAGCCCGTTTAAGATACATTATATTGCTCAACACCCACCCACAAATCTCACTCGCATTCGGACACAAAATACCAAAAATAAAAATCATTGAAATTATTGACCATAATTGGTTCTATGATTTAGTCATTCTTACAGACATAATAACTAAAATCTTAAACTTGAGGGGGGGGAACTAAACTAAAGTTTCTGAATTTAAAGGTATTTTAAATTAATTTTAAAACAAAATTAATTTTGTGAAAATATTACACAAATTGAAGGAATATACATTTTTACTATAATGTAATCTACGATTTGTCACTTTGAAAATGTGGAGAACTAAAGCGCGAAATAAAAGAAAACTACAACACACATTTGGAAAATCTCATCGAGCTTAAATTAGTTTCTAAATTATATGTTTTGATATATTTAAAATTAGGCCAACTACTACATTCACTTCAAACCCATTACATAAGACTAGTGTTTAAGAAAAATGGTAAAAGATTGCAAACATGTTAACAATTCTACTGATCTAGAAATAGAAATAACTGGTTTTCATGCTAATTAAGATGAAGAATATCACAAAAAGCCATTTGAATAGTCCTAGATCAGAAAAATCATTGAAATGTTAAACTTTTAAAAAGATAAATTCCTGCTTTCGTTCAGGTATTTATTTTTCATTTTGCTGAATGTTCTGTTAATAATACAAAGAGTATACATTTTCTTTAACATATTATACCACACATTTTTATGCATTGTGTAATGCACTCATAAATGAAATATTAAAAGTGCAATATATAACTGAAGCTTACCAAAATTTTATATACTTAAAATTGGCTCCCATTAAGTTAAAATTGCGCATAACTGCACCAAGGGAAGGAATGCAAATTTATTTCTTTGTCTGTATTTGGTTTCAATTTCATATAGAAAGAGTTAAAATAGGTGATCTAGGCAACAAAATTTAAACACACATTTTCAGTAAAAATTACAGAATAACAGATTTTGTTTCCCTGAAGACGCAACACCTCACTATTCCAGCTATGATACAGACTGCATACTGTCATAGAGAAATTCCTTTCTTAAACAGGGAATTCATATACTTTAATCTGTTTTTACACAAGTACTGTTTATGACTAATCCATGGTCCAGGAGTAAAATACTTTATAGTACACCCATCTAAATTTTTATTATTTCCGGTCATCTGTATAGACTGTTTACCTATCACGACTAAACTCCCAATCTGCATTCCAAATAACTCATACAATTCTTCAAGTCATATTTCGTAGTCTATCATTTTTAATACGGCAGGTACTTGCTGAGCGCAGACTTTTAAAGCATGATTTCGCGTATAGCAGTACCTTAAAAGATCCCATTTTATTTGTCCACTGCTAGAATTTCATTCATACGTGGTGCAACATTCATCCATCAACACCGGAAAGAATTTATCTGCTACTTTAAACAATTTCCATCGACTGAAAATGAAGTCCGAAAAATCTTACAAATTTCAAAAGCAATCGATGCCGAAGAATTTTCACATATGGAAGACAGAGAAGTCAAACAACGAATCAGAAAATTACAAAAGAAGAATTGGGGTCTTATAAAACCCCTTGATAATAAAAGCGCTCATTATGAAGAAGAGCTTTTAACTGAAGATAAGATGAAGAAATTGTTAAATAAAACAAAAAGCAATGTCTGATCTTCTAGCGAAGAATTACCCAATTAAAGAAAAAACATGCGCTCTTTACAGTGGCACGCATACAGTTGCATCAATCATTCTTATAAGCAAAAGACATCAGCTTTCTCAAAAAATATTTCTGTCATGCATTTGCCAAGAGAACGGAAAGAAGTCCAAAAGAAACTTTCAGAGTGCTTTGCAAAACAAAGTGGAAAGTTATTCTGCAGAATTTTACTTCGATAATAATAAAACATCTCTGATTTGATTTCAAAACGAATTTTTATTTGTGAAATCAATTTTAAATAGATCTTCGCAAATAGGTTCATAAAACTTCCCAATATGCCAAAATAGTTCAGATTAAGGGAAAAAATTTAATAAAGTATGCTTAAAACAACTAATAAAAAGCACATTTTGAGCAGCCTTAACAGAAGACAATTTGGCCCCACTCACTTTCATTACGAGTACTCATTAAATTTTTATTTACATTTCTTTTTTGTTCAACATTTAACTTTCAATGGTTTTAAGAGAAACAGCACTTGACAGACAGACTCTAAATTAAGAAAAAACTGAAACAAAATTGGTTTATACACAGGCAGAGTAATTACACTGACCTGTTGGGAAGAGAAGACCCCGTTAGACAAGGAAAATATTAGGCCAGACAGAGAGGAAAATGCTTAGCCTCCTCCTCGTAATGCGAAAGGAGGTCACTTGGAAAAAATTACAGTACAGCAGTAATTTTGAAACCACTAAGAAGCAACAGAACTCTAACAAATCTCAGACTTCTGATAATTATAGTGTGATTAACAGTTCAACCTCACTTCGAATATTACAATACAATATAAAGAAAGAACCAATTCAGACACTTCAATATGGAATTCAAAACCTAAGAAATTAATGCATAGACGCTACCCTAAACATTAAAACATAATGTGAAGCGTTCACGTAAAATAAAGAAGTAGTAAAACTCCAACATAAAGCAACATGTGAAAAGGGACCTACAAATTATAACATTCAAGCATTTCTAGTGAAAAAAAAGTTAATATAAAACAAGAATTACCAGCCACAGATGTCTTTTTGCTCTGCACTATTTCTCCATTCTTTTTCTTTCATGATATGTTCTGCAATCCAAGAGTGCACAAAAATGATGACAAATTACACTAGAAGAGGCCAAGGATGGGGGAAGGAATCATTAGATTTTAACTACTTTGAAATTAAAGAATATCTATACACAAAGAGAAATATCTAATATTGTTTCTTAATATATAAAACTTCGAAAGTAGCTTTCTTTGTTTTAAATTCCAGCAATGTGCTACATTGTTACTAAAATCATGATTGCAGTCGATAGAAAAGCAAATGATTTTCTTATACGACAGAAGTACAGTAAGCGAAAGAGGTTTTTAATGTATGGGTACAACATGAACAATGAAAGAAAAAAAAAAATTATACAGTTATTACAGATACACAGAATAAAAGGGAAAATGATCTTCGAGAAAAGTAAATAATTTTAGCGCAGGTACAAAAATGGCACCGAAAGTCAATAAGCAGGTAATTTTAAATGACAAATAAACAAAATAAACTTTACTGTTAGCTTTGAAGCAGGTGTTATATATAAAACTAAATTAATTCACACACAGAATTAGTGACATAACAGATCAAAAAAGAGTAAGAATCAAACTCGCAATATATTGACATTAAAAGAGCTATACATATATACTTTTATGGCTTTTTTTTTTTTTTTTTTTTTAGAGAAAGAGCTGAAAAACATCATTCTAAAAACAGATTTCGAAAAACATCTTGGAAACAAAAGTCATAAACCATAAAATAAATATTTCATTCAGAATTTTAACGCAAGAACCCTTTCTAATTTTAAGTTCTTTACTTAGGTACACTCATCCATGAGAGAGGACAGCTTAGTCCAATGTACAAGAAATTATCCTGTAATATTACCACGTCACTTTAATGAAATTATAGCAATATTTCACTCAGGGAAAGAACATATTGTCTAGCTGCACGGGATCGAGCCCCGCTTTAATACAGCAAGCCAAAACACATCAAATGCCATTGAATGATATACCATTTTGAAATGTTGCAAAAAATTTAAATAAAATTTCGTGAATGAGCTAATGCAATTACCTATATACTAAAATTTTGACCAAAAATTCAACAAAACTAAGATACTCTTTTTTTCTTTCGAAGGAATCAAAGTCATATACTAATGTAGGGATGCTCAACATATTGTACTATAAAACCTAAACATAGGAATGAAATTTTGTCAGCTATGTGAGATGTCCAATACCGAGAAATTCCATAAATTGTAGATTAGAACGTACCTCTCAAAACACACGAAAGGTAAAACACAATTCAAATACTTTACTTTTAGTCTTGAAGCAGATGTTCTATATTAAACTGTCTTAGCTCACATACAGAATTAGTAATATAATAGCTCAAAATGTTGTAAGAACCAAACACGCATTATATAAACATTAAAAAAAAAAAAAAAATCTACATACATTTATTAGTGTTACGAGGGTTTATTCTGAAATATTATAATGTCACTTGCAGTGAAATGATAGAAATTTTCACTCAGGGAAGGGACATTCTGTCTGGCTGCCTGGGTTCCATCCCAGCTTCTGTTAAAAAAGTTTGATAGAAGAATTTTAAAAATATAGAAACGAAACTTATGAAGAAATTATTGACCATAATTGGTTCTATGATTTAGTCATTCTTACAGACATAATAACTAAAATCTTAAACTTGAGGGGGGAGGGAGAACTAAACTAAAGTTTTTGAATTTAAGGGTATTTTAAATTAATTTTAAATCAGAATTAATTTTGTAAAAATATTACACAAATATAAGGAATATACATTTTTACCATAATGCAATGTACATTTTGCCACTTTGAAAATCTGGAGAACTAAAGCGTGAAATATAAGAAAACTGAAACAAACATTTGGAAAATCTCATCGAGCTTAAATTAGTTTCTATATTAGATGTTTTGAGTGTATTTAAAATTAGGCCAACTACTACGTTCACTTCAAACCCATTACATAAGACTAGTGTTTAAGAAAAATGGTAAAAGATTGGAAATATGTTAACAATTCTACTGATCTAGAAATAGAAATAACTGGTTTTCATCCTAATTAAGATGAAGAATATCACAAAAAGCCATTTGAATAGTCCTAGATCAGAAAAATCATGAACTGTTAAACTTTTAAAAAGATAAATTCCTGCTTTCGATCTACCCAAAAATGTGAAAGAGGATTTTCAACAACAATCTTGTTAAAATCAATGTTCAGATACAGAATAAGAAACAAACATCTGGACGACTGCATGGATTTAGCAATAACATCGCATGTACCAGAGGGAGAAAAAAAAAAAAAAAACTCTCAGAAGAAATGCAATGTTAAATTTCACATTAAAATATGATTTCCCTGTATTTAATTTTCATCTTGCTGAATTTTTTTGTTATTAATACAAAGAGTATACCTTTTCTTTAAGATATTATACCACACATTTTTATACTTTGTGTAATGCACTTATAACTGAAATATTAAAAGTGCAATATATAATTGCAGCTAGCCAAAATTTTATAAATTTAAAATTGGCTCCGATTCAGTTAAAGTTGTTAATAACTGCACCAAGGGAAGGAATGCAATTTTATTTCTTTGTCTGTATTTGGTTTCATTTTCATATAGAAAGAGTTAAAAATAGGTTACCTAGGTAACAAAATTTAAACACACATTTTCAGGAAAAATTACAGAATAACAGATTTTGTTTCCCTGAAGACACAACACCTCGCTATTTCAGCTATGATACAGACTGCATACTGTCATAGAGAAATTCCTTTCTTAAACAGGGAATTCATATACTTTAATCTGTTTTTACACAAGTACTGTTTATGACTAATCCATGGTCCAGGAGTAAAATTCTTTATAGTACACCCATCTAAATTTTTATTATTTCCGGTCATCTGAATAGACTTTTTACCTATCACGACTAAACTCCCAATCTGCATTCCAAATAACTCATACAATTCTTCAAGTCATATTTCGTAATCTATCATTTTTAATACGGCAGGTACTTGCTGAGCGCAGACTTGTAAAGCATGATTTCACGTACAGCAGTACCTTAAAAGATCCCATTTTATTTGTCCACTGCTAGAATTTCATTCATACGTGGTGCAACATTCATCCATCAACACCGGAAAGAATTTTCTGCTACTTTAAACAATTTCCATCGACTGAAAATGAAGTCCGAAAAATCTTGCAAATTTCAAAAGCAATCGATGCCGAAGAATTTTCACATATGGAAGACAGAGAAGTCAAACAATGAATCAGAAAATTACAAAAGAAGAATTGGGGTCTTATAAAACCCCTTGATAATAAAAACGCTCATTATGAAGAAGAGCTTTTAACTGAAGATAAGATGAAGAAATTGTTAAATAACACAAAAAGCAATGTCTGATCTTCTAGCGAAGAATTACCCAATTAAAGAAAAAACATGTGCTCTTTACAGCGGCACGCATACAGTTGCATCAATCATTCTTATAAGCAAAAGACATCAGCTTTCTCAAAAAATATTTCTCTCATGCATTTGCCAAGAGAACGGAAAGAAGTCCAAAAGAAACTTTCAGAGTGCTTTGCAAAACAAAGTGGAAAGTTATTCTGCAGAATTTTACTTCGATAATAATAAAACATCTCTGATTTGATTTCAAAACGAATTTTTATTTGTGAAATCAATTTTAAATAGATCTTCGCAAATAGGTTCATAAAACTTCCCAATATGCCAAAATAGTTCAGATTAAGGGAAAAATTTAATAAAGTATGCTTAAAACAACTAATAAAAAGCACATTTTGAGCAGCCTTAACAGAAGACAATTTGGCCCCACTAACTTTCATTACGAGTATTCATTAAATTTTTATTTACATTTCTTTTTTGTTCAACATTTAACTTTCAATGGTTTTAAGAGAAACAGCACTTGATAGAGAGACTCTAAATTCGGAAAAAACTGAAACAAAATTGGTTTATACACAGGCAGAGTAATTACACTGACCTGTTGGGAAGAGAAGACCCCGTTAGACAAGGAAAGTATTAGGCCAGACAGAGAGGAAAATGCTTAGCCTCCTACTCGTAATGCGAAAGGAGGCCACTTGGGAAAAAATTACACTACAGCAGTAATTTTGAAACCACTAAGAAGCAACAGAACTCTAACAAATCTCAGACTTCTGATAATTATAGTGTGATTAACAGTTCAACCTCACTTCGAATATTACAATACAATATAAAGAAAGAACTAATTCAGACACTTCAATATGGAATTCAAAACCTAAGAAATTAATGCATAGACGCTACCCTAAACATTAAAACATAATGTGAAGCGTTCACGTAAAATAAACAAGTAGTAAAACTCCAATATAAAGCAACATGTGAAAAGGGACCTACAAATTATAACATTCAAGCATTTCTAGTGAAAATAAAGTTAATATAAAACAAGAATTACCAGCCACAGATGTCTTTTTGCTCTGCACTATTTCTCCATTCTTTTTCTTTCATGATATGTTCTGCAATCCAAGAGTGCACAAAAATGATGACAAATTACACTAGGAGAGGCCAAGGATGGGGGAAGGAATCATTAGATTTTAACTACTTTGAAATTAAAGAATATCTATACACAAAGAGAAATATCTAATATTGTTTCTTAATATATAAAATTTCGAAAGTAGCCTTCTTTGTTTTAAATTCCAGCAATGTGCTACACTGTTACTAAAATCATGATTGCAGTCGATAGAAAAGCAAATGATTTTCCTTATACGACAGAAGTACAGTAAGCGAAAGAGATTTTTAATGTATGGGTACAACATGAACAATGAAAGAAAAAAAAATTATACAGTTATTACAGATACACAGAATAAAAGGGAAAATGATCTTCGAGAAAAGTAAATAATTTTATCCGCAGGTACAAAAATGGCACCGAATAAACTTTACTGTCAGCTTTGAAGCAGGTGTTATATATAAAACTATCTTAATTCACACACAGAATTAGTGACATAACAGATCAAAAAAGAGTAAGAATCAAACTCGCAATATATTGACATTAAAAGAGCTATACATATATACTTTTATAGCTTTTTTTTTTTTTTTTAGAAAGGGCTCAAAAACACCATTCTAAAAACAGATTTCGAAAAACATCTTGGAAACAAAAGTCATAAACCATAAAATAAATATTTCATTCAGAATTTTAACGCAAGAACCGTTTCTAATTTTAAGTTCTTTACTTAGGTACACTCATCCATGAGAGAGGACAGCTTAGTCCAATGTACAAGAAATTATCCTGTAATATTACCATCTCACTTTAATGAAATTATAGCAATATTTCACTCAGGGAAAGAACATATTGTGTAGCTGCCCGGGTTCGAGCCCAGCTTTAATACAGCAAGCCAAAACACATCAAATGCCATTGAATGATATACCATTTTGAAATGTTGGAAAAAATTTAAATAAAATTTTGTGAATGAGCTATTGCAATTACCTATATACTAAAATTTTGACCAAAAATTCAACAAAACTAAGATATTCTTTTTTTCTTTCGAAGGAATCAAAGTCATATACTAATGTAGGGATGCTCAACTTATTGTACTATAAAACCTAAACATGGGAATGAAATTTTGTCAGCTATGTGAGATGTCCAATACCGAGAAATTCCATAAATTGTAGATTAGAACGTACCTCTCAAAACACACGAAAGGTAAAACACAATACAAACACTTTACTTTTAGTCTTGAAGCAGATGTTCTATATTAAACTGTCTTAGCTCACATACAGAATTAGTAATATAATAGCTCAAAATGTTGTAAGAACCAAACACGCATTATATAAACATTAAAAAAAAAAAAAAAATCTACATACATTTATTAGTGTTACGAGGGTTTATTCTGAAATATTATAATGTCACTTTCAGTGAAATGATAGAAATTTTCACTCAGGGAAGGGACATTCTGTCTGGCTGCCTGGGTTCCATCCCAGCTTCAGTTACAAAAGTTTCATAGAAGAATTTTAAAAATCTAGAAACAAAACTTATGAAGAAATTATTGACCATAATTGGTTCTATGATTTAGTCATTCTTACAGACATAATAACTAAAATCTTAAACTTGAGGGGGGAGGGAGAACTAAACTAAAGTTTTTGAATTTAAGGGTATTTTAAATTAATTTTAAATCAGAATTAATTTTGTAAAAATATTACACAAATATAAGGAATATACATTTTTACCATAATGCAATGTACATTTTGCCACTTTGAAAATCTGGAGAACTAAAGCGTGAAATATAAGAAAACTGAAACAAACATTTGGAAAATCTCATCGAGCTTAAATTAGTTTCTATATTAGATGTTTTGAGTGTATTTAAAATTAGGCCAACTACTACGTTCACTTCAAACCCATTACATAAGACTAGTGTTTAAGAAAAATGGTAAAAGATTGCAAATATGTTAACAATTCTACTGATCTAGAAATAGAAATAACTGCTTTTCATCCTAATTAAGATGAAGAATATCACAAAAAGCCATTTGAATAGTCCTAGACCAGAAAAATCATGAACTGTTAAATTTTTAAAAAGATAAATTCCTGCTTTCGATCTACCTAAAAATGTGAAAGAGGATTTTCAACAACAATCTTGTTAAAATCAATGTTCAGATACAGAATAACAAACAAACATCTGGACGACTGCATGGATTTAGCAATAACATCGCATGTACCAGAGGGAGAAAAAAAAAAAACTCTCAGAAGAAATGCAATGTTAAATTTCACATTAAAATATGATTTCCCTGTATTTAATTTTCATCTTGCTGAATTCTTTTGTAAATAATACAAAGAGTATACCTTTTCTTTAAGATATTATACCACACATTTTTATCCTTAGTGTAATGCACTTATAACTGAAATATTAAAAGTGCAATATATAATTGCAGCTAGCCAAAATTTTATAAACTTAAAATTGGCTCCCATTCAGTTAAAGTTGTTAATGACTGCACCAAGGGAAGGAATGCAATTTTATTTCTTTGTCTGTATTTGGTTTCATTTTCATATAGAATGAGTTAAAAATAGGTTACCTAGGTAACAAAATTTAAACACACATTTTCAGGAAAAATTACAGAATAACAGATTTTGTTTCCCTGAAGACACAACACCTCGCTATTCCAGCTATGATACAGACTGCATACTGTCATAGAGAAATTCCTTTCTTAAACAGGGAATTCATATACTTTAATCTGTTTTTACACAAGTACTGTTTATGACTAATCCATGGTCCAGGAGTAAAATACTTTATAGTACACCCATCTAAATTTTTATTATTTCCGGTCATCTGTATAGACTTTTTACCTATCACGACTAAACTCCCAATCTGCATTCCAAATAACTCATACAATTCTTCAAGTCACATTTTGTAGTCTATCATTTTTAATACGGCAGGTACTTGCTAAGCGCAGACTTGTAAAGCATGATTTTGCGTACAGCAGTACCTTAAAAGATCCCATTTTATTTGTCCACTGCTAGAATTTCATTCATACGTGGTGCAACATTCATCCATCAACAACGGAAAGAATTTATCTGCTACTTTAAACAATTTCCATCGACTGAAAATGAAGTCCGAAAAATCTTACAAATTTCAAAAGCAATCGATGCCGAAGAATTTTCACATATGGAAGACAGAGAAGTCAAACAATGAATCAGAAAATTACAAAAGAAGAATTGGGGTCTTATAAAACCCCTTGATAATAAAAGCGCTCATTATGAAGAAGAGCTTTTAACTGAAGATAAGATGAAGAAATTGTTAAATAACACAAAAAGCAATGTCTGATCTTCTAGCGAAGAATTACCCAATTAAAGAAAAAAACGTGCTCTTTACGGCGGCACGCATACAGTTGCATCAATCATTCTTATAAGCAAAAGACATCAGCTTTCTCAAAAAATATTTCTCTCATGCATTTGCCAAGAGAACGGAAAGAAGTGCAAAAGAAACTTTCAGAGTGCTTTGCAAAACAAAGTGGAAAGTTATTCTGCAGAATTTTACTTCGATAATAATAAAACATCTCTGATTTGATTTCAAAACGAATTTTTATTTGTGAAATCAATTTTAAACAGATCTTCGCAAATAGGTTCATAAAACTTCCCAATATGCCAAAATAGTTCAGATTAAGGGAAAAATATAATAATGTATGCTTGAAACAACTAATAAAAAGCACATTTTCAGCAGCCTTAACAGAAGACAATTTGGCCCCACTAACTTTCATTACGAATACTCATTAAATTTTTATTTATATTTCTTTTTTGTTCAACATTTAACTTTCAATGGTTTTAAGAGAAACAGCACTTCATAGAGAGAATCTAAATTCGGAAAAAACTGAAACAAAATTGGTTTATACACAGGAAGTGCAATTACACTGACCTGTTGGGAAGAGAAGACCCATTAGGCAAGGAAAATATTAGGCCAGACAGAGAGGAAAATGCTTAGCCTCCTCCTCGTAATTGTAATATTTAATAATTTGTAAATGGTAACATTTAATATTTAGTAACTTGTAATTAACAACACTTTATATACAGATTTGAAAAATAGAACTATGCTGGTATTGCAGTTCTCTGTGATTGTACATTCTAAGATTGTAAATAAATAGTTTCTAAAAGCTAAAAGTGTACCCTCATAATTTTATATGGTGTCAGGAGTGTTTTGCTTTCAAAATGGAAAGTTTAAAACCACCAGAGCCGATAAAATTTGATGGAAATCTAGCTTGGAATTGGCAGAGATGGCTGCAATCATTTGAAATATATGAAGGAGCTAGTGAATTACATAATAATGAAGAGAAGGTAAGAGTTGATACTTTTCTTCATGTAATAGGAATTTGTAGTCTCTAAATATATAATACATTTCCTATAGAAGAGGGTAAAGAAATTATATTAAGTGAAATTAAAACAAAATTTATGGAATATTGTATTCCTAAGAAAAATATTACATATGAAAGACATTTATTCTTTACTAGAAATCAAACCGCATCAGAAACCATAGATGAATACGTAACTGACCTTCGAAATAAAGCTAGAACATGCGAGTTTGCACAATTAACAGATAGTTTAATAAAGGATAAAATTGTTTGTGGTATTAAAGATGATATAGTGAGAGCAAGATTGTTACATGAAACAGAATTAACATTAGAAAAAGCTCTTGATATATGCAGATCTGCTAAAATAAGTGCACATCAAATGAAAATCATAAAAGATGAGGAAACTGCTGTAAACTTAGTGAAAAAGAAACTAAGTAAACATAATAAGAATACTTACAAAGAGGTAAACACCGATAAACAATAGACAAAAATTTGTTCTAAATGTGGAACATCTCATGAGTATCGAATGTGTCCAGCATATGGAAAAATCTGTCATAAATGTAAAAAGGCAAATTATTTCGCGAGTCAGTGTAAAAGCAATATAATAAAAAATGAAGCAGTCAAGGTAAACAAAAAAGATAGACAAATTAAATTAATAAATCATGACTCTGAGGAAGAGTTAGAATTTTATGTTGGCACATTAAACCTTAATTCAGATAACAAGGAAGAGAAATGGACTGTTGACGTTAATGTAAATAAAAGTAAACTAAATTTGCAGTTAGATACTGGAGCAATGCGCAATGTTATTTCTAAAACCAAAGTGAAATTGCTAAATGTTCCGATACAGAAGTCTGAAATGAAAAGATTAGTTACATTCTGTGGGAATAAAATGGATACTTTAGGAAAAGTAGTACTTAACTGCCAATATGGAAAAAATAATTATGTTGTGGAATTCCAAGTTATTGACAAAGAAGTACCTTCTATATTAGAATTAAAATCATGTTTGCAACTAGGTTTGATTCAGAAAGTAATGTCTGTTTACACTGAAGACTTACTGGAGGAATACAAAAATGTATTTGAAGGTTTAGGTTGTTTGAATAGAAAATATAAAATCCAGTTAAAACAAGATGTAACACCAGTCATTCATCCTCCAAGAAAAATACCCATAGCTATACGTGATAAAGTTAAGAAAGAATTACAAAGAATGGAAAATTTAAATGTTATTGAGAAAGTAAGAGAACCAACTGAATGGGTAAATTCAATGGTCACAGTTGTCAAACCGAACAAAATAAGAATATGTTTAGATCCTAGAGATTTAAATAAAGCTATAAAACGAGAACATTATCTGATGTTAACCATTGACGAAGTTGTCACTAGAATGCCTAACGCAAAAATATTTCCTGTTTTAGATGCTAATAGTGCCTTTTTGGCAAATCCAGCTTGACGAAGAAAGTAGTAATTTGTGTACATTCAATACACCTTTTGGCAGATACAAATTTAAAAGATTACCTTTTGGCATATGTTCAGCTCTAGAAATTTGCCAAAGAAAATTAAGCCAAATAATAGAAGGTCTAGAAGACATTGAATGTATTATACATGATATCTTAATATGGGGATCTAATGAAAAGGAACATGAGCTACGACTTAAAAAAGTACTCCAGAGAGCACGAGAAAATAATTTGAAGTTCAATAAGGCTAAATGTAAAATAAAAGTTAATCGTGTGAATTATATAGGGCACGAGTTAAGTGAAAATGGACTAAAACCTGATTTTTCTAAAGTGGAAGCAATTGTTAAAATGCCAGAACCTACAGATGTGCCTTCACTACAAAGATTTTTGGAATTGATTAATTATTTAGCCAAATTTATTCCTAACTTAAGTACTATTACTGCACCATTACGACAGTTACTTGAGAAAAATGTCCTCTGGCACTGAAAAGCATCAAAAAGCTTTCGAAACACTTAAAGAATTGATTGCAAAAGCACCCGTATTAAAATTCTATGATGTTAATAAGGATGTAACTCTTTCAGTAGGTGCAAGTTCTGAAGGATTAGGTGCTGTTTTACTACAAGAAAACCAGCCAATTGCTTATGCTTCCAGAGCTCTAACAAAAAAACAAAAAAATTATGCTCAGATAGAAAAAGAGCTTTTAGCTATTACTTTTGGATGTTCTAAATTTTATCAATATATATATGGCAAACGTATTACAGTTGAAACTGATCATCGACCATTAGAAAGCATAACTAAGAAACCTCTTTTTAAAGCACCACAGCGATTGCAAAGAAAGCTGTTAAATTTACAAAAATATGATCTAGATGTACGATACAAAAAGGGGAAAGACTTATTAATAGCAGATACTTTGAGTAGAGCAAATTTGAATACAACAGAAGATAATGATGAAGATACAGAAATTTGTACACTGATTCCAGCATCTGATGACAAAATTTATGCATTGAAGAAAGAAAGTGAATGTGATGCTACACTACAGTGCTTAAAGAAATATATTCTGAGAGGCTGGCCAGAAAGGAAACATCAGGTAGAACCTCAAGTCAAAGTATTTTGGGACTACAGAGATGAGTTGACAATGGAAAATGACTTATTTTTCAAAGGAGGAAGGGTAATTATTCCTTTATCTATGCAAAAGGAAATGTTAAATTTAATTCATGAGGGTCATTTTGGTATAGAAAAATGTAAGAAAAGAGCTAGAGATGTTTTGTTTTGGCCACTTATGAACAAGCAGATAGAAGATAAAATTTCAAAATGTTCTATATGTAATGAATACCAGAACAAAAACATAACAGAGCCTATGATACCACATGAAATTCCCAATTTACCTTAGTTGCGACAGATTTATTTGAGATTAACAAAGATGTATATTTATTAATTGTAGATTACTATTCCAACTTTTTTGAAATCTCCAAACTACCAGATACTCGAAGTCACACAGTGATCAGTTACATGAAATCTCATTTTGCAAGATACGGTATACCATTGATAGTGATATCTGATAATGGACCTCAGTTTGCAAGTAAAGAATTTTCAGAATTTGCAAAGAAATACCTATTTAAACATATAACAAGCAATCCATACCATCCACAGTCGAACGGATTAGCAGAGCGTTCAGTACAAACGGCGAAGAAATTGTTAAAGAAAGTTCAAGCAGATCATGCTGATCCTTATTTAGTTTTGTTAGCTCATAGGAACACTCCAACAAATGAGATGCTAGGATCACCAGCTCAACGACTTATGAGTAGAACAAGAACAATTCTTCCTACATCTGAAGAATTACTTAAACCTCAAGTTGTGAGAAATGTAAAAGAAAAAATCAACCAAGAAAGAACTAAACAGAAGTCATATTATTATCGTCATACAAAAACATTACCATCACTAAATAAAGGAGATTGTGTTCGGATATATCACGATAATCGCTGGAAACCAGCAGTTGTAGAAGAAGTGCATAAAACGCCTAGATCATATATACTTAGATCAGGTGGATCAGTATTGAGAAGAAATAGAAAAGATATTAGAGAAAACAGTTCAGCTGTTGATGAGAATATCAGAGGAACAGAACAAGGAGTTAATACACAGAAAACAGATGTAAAAGGATATGATTCCAGATATTCTCAAGGGCAAAGTTTAGAAGATCAACTACCAAACTCTGCTAACTCAGAAACAAGGAACGGTGAGCTAAGAACTAGAAGTGGGAGACTGATTAGAAAGCCGGCCAGGTATTTGGACTGATTTTAGACTGTTAAAACTTTTGAACTCTTTAAAAAAACGGAAGATGTAATATTTAATAATTTGTAAATGGTAACATTTAATATTTAGTAACTTGTAATTGGCAACACTTTGGATACAGATTTGAAAAATGGAACTATGCTGGTATTTCAGTTCTCTGTGATTATACATTCTAAGATTGTAAATAAATAGTTTCTAAAAGCTAAAAGTGTACCCTCATAATTTTATAATAATGCGAAAGGAGGCCACTTGGGAAAAAATTACACTACAGCAGTAATTTTGAAACCACTAAGAAGCAACAGAACTCTAACAAATCTCAGACTTCTGATAATTATAGTGTGATTAACAGTTCAACCTCACTACGAATATTACAATACAATATAAAGAAAGAACCAATTCAGACACTTCAATATGGAATTCAAAACCTAAGAAATTAATGCATAAATGCTACCCTAAACATTAAAACATAATATGAAGCGTTCACGTAAAATAAATAAGTAGTAAAACTCCAATATAAAGCAACATGTGAAAAGTGACCTACAAATTATAACATTCAAGCATTTGTAGTGAAAATAAAGTCAGTATAAAACAAGAATTACCAGCCACAGATGTCTTTTTGCTCTGCACTATTTCTCCGTTCTTTTTCTTTCATGATATGATGTTCTGCAATCCAAGAGTGCACAAAAATGATGACAAATTACACTAGAAGAGGCCAAGAGAGGGAAAAAAGGAATCATTAGATTTTAACTACTTTGAAATTAAAGAATAATTATACACAAAGAGAAATATCTAATATTGTTTCTATATATATAGAACTTCAAAAGTAGCCTTCTTTGTTTTAAATTCCAGCAATGTGCTACATTGTTACTAAAATCATGACTGCAGTCGATAGAAAAGCAAATGATTTTCCTAATACTACGAAGTACAGTAAGCGAATGGTGTTTTTAATGTATGGGTACAACATGAACAATGAAAGAAAAACAAATTATACAGTTATTACGGATACACAGAATAAATGGGATAATGATCTTGAAGAAGAGTAAATAATTTCGGCGATGGTAGAAAGATGGCACCGAAAGACAATAAGCCGGTAATTTTAAATGACAAATAATCAAAATAAACTTTACTGTTATTTTTGAAGCAGGTGTTATACATTAAACTACCTTAATTCACACACACACAATTAGTGACATTTTGGAAAGTTATGTCACATAACTTAAAAGAAGTATTTCAATCAGAATTTTTACGTAAGAAACGTTTTTAATTTTAAGTTCTTTACCTAGGTACCTAGGCATGAGAGGTGACAGCTTAGCCCAACGTACGAGGTGTTTATCCTGAAATATTACCAGGTCACTTTCAACGAAATGACAGCAATATTTCACAGAGGAAAAGAACATGCCTAGCTGACTGGATTCCACCCCGACTTAAATACAGCAAGCCAAAACATATCTAATGCCGTTTTTCCAAGATGGAGTCGTCCGCTTTTTCCCAAAATGGCGTCCCAATTCAAAGAGTGGGAGACTAGCGTCTACATTCCAAAACGGCAGCCTATGAGAGAGGCGATTCTATTATTTTCATCGGGGAGTAGGGAAGTTAGAATGGTTTTCTGAGGAACGCCAACAGCAGTGCACGATGTTTGCTTACATTAGGAAGTTCAGAAAATTGCAAAGGTGGATTGCCTTAGTTTTTGCGGTTACTTTCAGGGAAATATTAGGCAGTTTTTATTGGTTTGCTGATGGAGGGCGAATAGATAATTTACCTTTATAAATCCGCGTTTATCTATTTAAACTTCAGAAGATTTATGATGAAGTGAATATATTCAACACAACAGAACGCAAGCTTAAGACTTGTAAATCTTTTAAAAAACAACACATCGATAATTAAAAATATTATTTATAGTTCATCATTAAAAACTTTTTATAAATGCATAGTTATCATATAATTAACAATTCATCCATGCATTATCTCATTATTTATTATAATTAGAAGAGATGATATTTTTTACAGTAATGTTTAAAAATTTGCTGTTGTCTTTTAAAAGATTTACAAGTCTTACGATTGTGTTCTGTTGTGTTAAATATATTCTCTTCATCTTAAATCTTCTGAAGTTTAAATAGATAAACGCGGATTATAAAGGTAAATTGCCTATTTACCCTCTATCAGCAAACCGAAAAAACTGCCTAATATTTCCCTGTAAGTAATCGTAGAAACTAAGGCAATCCACCTTAGCAATTTTTTGAACTTCCAAATGTAAGCAAACATATAGTCCACTGCCATTGCATTCCTCAGAAAACCATTCTAACTCCTCTACTCCCCGATGAAAATAATAGAATCGCCTCTCTCATAGGCTGCCGTTTTGAGATGTAGACGCTAGTAGAGAGGGAGAGGGGTAGGAGTTGAACTGCGGTGCTTAACCACCAGGGTGCCTGGGCGCCATAGCCCTACCCCTCATCGAATAACATGATAAAAGTTTCGAATTATGAGAAATATAACTGAATGTGCTAAATAATTAAAACATACTTTTTCCTTAAGTACCTAATTACTAATCCATACATAATTAACTATTTTTAACAACTATTTCACAGAAGAATACATATGGAGATTCTTTGGGCGTGGTGAGCGGTCATATCAAAGAATGTCTATGCAAAAACAATACATATTCTTTGGTCATATCAAGGAGGTTAGAATAGAAGGAGGGAAGGTTCAACTCAAACGGTGAAGCTTGGCGGCCATGTTACTGTTATCACTGTGACTTGTGCAAGAAAGTCTGTAATAGTAACATTTTTTTTTTTTTTTTACCTTTTCTTTTTGAAGCATGTCTGCTTATATTGCATATGGATGCACAAATAGATTTTCGAAAAATATTTCTGGGATTACTGTTCACTCGTAAGTATTTTCTTTTTTTTTTTATGTAATTTCATAAATATGTTAAAAAAATGTCACAATGTCATGTTGTTTTCTTTTCAGATGTGACAAAAAAGACTTAATAATAATCGAAACATGTTAAATACAATACATTTTAATGCTTTTGCTTACAGCTGGTATCTTCGTTCCTTAACATACAATGATATATGCTAGGATTATATGCTTGCTGTATAATTTGAACGCTTAGATAATTCGTTTTATAATTTTCATGAAAAGTAAGAAATTAATTGTTGCTATTTTTATGAATTGTAAAGGTGTTAAATAAAGCAACGTTTTTCCTTATGTATTAATTATTATTCATTCTTAAGTTCTGTGAACTGTTACGAATATAATTTGTGCATTTGATCAAGATAAACTATTCTGTTGTTAAAATGTTTTTGCAGAAGCTGACAAATTTCTGAGCAGTATAGCGATAAACGTAAGTAAAATATTTACACAATTGAACATGTGAAAAGATATATCCAAAAATTTATATAGGTATATTTCTGTAATTCAGTTTAATTCAAGTAATTTCTTTGAGATTCATAAATATGAAACGCGCATAAACTGAAATCATTGAATTCACATAAATCTGTTTTATTTTATTAAGATTTATTTTCTTGTTGATATAAGGTTGTTGATTGTGAAAAGAATCTATTTAAAACTTTCATTTAAAAAAAAAGCAACATGTTACCATTTTTTTAGATAATTATCTGCTATTAATTTCAGGTAAAAATGGTTCTTTAATAAATTATAGTAATATTGCGAATAAATCAGAAATATCACTTCTTAAAGAAGCAATTGGAAAGTATACCAGAGAAGTTTCTAATAAAACCTAAACAAATTCTTGAAATTATGCAGAAACATAATTTGTAAAGGCTTTAATGTTATGCACATGCATTTAGATTTCGAAATATTTCTTAATGATTTTCTGTACTTAGTAAATTACAGATATCACCTTTATAACTTTAAAACAAAAAACTAACAATAGCGAAGCATTTCATTATAAATTTAACATATTTTTACTGGAAAATTCATGCATAGAACAGCTTACAAACACGTACGTTTCACTACCGTATTGCAATGTTTTGAAGTAACAAACATGGACGCCGCTTGTTCCGGGGAGTTTCATTCCCCGATAGTGGAGGAAACTGCGAACCCTCCCTCCTTCTATTCTAACCTCCTTGGAATAGAAGGAGGGAAGGTTCAACTCAAACGGTGAGGCTTGGCGGCCATGTTCCTGTTATCGCTGTGACTTGTGCAAGGAAGTCTGTAATTGGAATATTTTTTTTTCTTTCCTTTTTGAAGCATGTCATCTTGTGTTGTATATGGATGCACAAAAAGATTTTTGAAAAAGATTCCTGGGATTACTTTTTACGCGTAAGTATTGATTTTCTTTTTTTTTTTATGTAATTTGATAACTATGGTAAAAAAATATCACAATGTCATGTTGTTTTTTTTTTTCCAGATGTAAAAAAGGGACTTAATAATAATCAAAATATGTTAAATACATTTTAATGTTTCTGTTTATAGCTGGAATCTTTGTTCCTTAACACACAATGATGTATGCTAGGATTTAAACTGTATAATTTGAACGTTTTAGGTAATTCGTTTGATAATCTTCATGAAAAATTAGACACCAATTGTTACTATTTTTATGGTTTTTAAAGGTATTAAATAAAGTAATGCTTTTCTTTATGTATTAATTATTATCCAATTTAAAATTTTTGAACTGTTAAGAATATAATTTGTGCATTTGATCAAGATAAACTAACTTTTCTGTTGTTAAAATGTTTTTGCATAAATTTACAAATTTGTGGGCAGTACAGCAATAAAAGTGAGTAAAATATTTACACAACTGAACATGTGTAAAGATGTATCCAAAAGTATAGGTATATTTCTCTAATTTAGCTTAATTCAAGGCAATTTCTTTCAGATTCTTAAATATGAAACGCGTATAAACTGAAATCACATAATTCACATGAATCTGTTTTATTTTATTAATATTTATATTCTTGTTGTTATAAGATTGTTAGTTGTGAAAAGAGTTTAAAACTTTCATTTAAAAAAAATGCAACCTGTGACTATTTTTTTAGATAATTATCTGCTATTAATTTCAGGTTAAATATATTTTAAATGATTCTTTAAAATTTTACAATACTGTGAATAAATCAGAAATATCACTTCTTAAAGGAAAAACTGGAAAGTACACCCACAGGTTGCTAATAAAACCTAAACAAATTCTATTTTTAAAGGCTTTAATGTTATGCACATGCATTTAGATTTCGAACTATTTCTTAATGATTTTCTGTACGTAGTAAATTACGGGTATTATCATCTTTATAAGATATCATATATAAAATATGTAAAATTTCATTACAAATTTTACATATATTTAGTAGAAAATACATGCACGGAACAGCTTAAAAACACGTACTTTTCACTGACGTAATGCAATGTTTTGAAGTTACAAACATGGACGCCGCTTGTTCAGTGGAGTTTCATTTCCCGATAGTGGAGGAAACTGCGAACCCTCCTCCTTATATTCTAACCTCCTTGGGTCATATCCGTTCTCCAAGGTGATGTCGTCCGCTTTTCTCAAAATGGCGTCCCAATTCAAAGAGAGATAGTGACCATTTTTCAGTCTTTTCCAAGATGGGGAAAGAAGAAAACCTAGGATGGAATAATACGAGAGATATAGAGAGAAAAAACGCCATCTTGTCATTTTCTGATAGGGTACCGGTAATCGAATACTTTTGTGACCGCCTGTACAGGAAATTGAGGAACACGTGTTAAGAAGAAACGTTCGTTGACAAAACGTCAGATGCGCCGAGAATCTCAAATCCTTCCAGTGCCCTCAAACAGGTAAAGAATTTCCTGCGAAATGTGTCCTCTGTGGAGGAGGACATGCATCTTGTAGTAAGGAATGCCCCAAAAGACCAGGAAATATAGATATTGAAAAAATTAATGAAGAAACACCAAACAATTCCCCAAATATGCAAAATCACCAGACTCACTCTACTCTCAGCCAATCACGTAATCAAGGATCAAGGAAGTTAATTTACGGAGTGCGCTAGGCTAGGCCTTTAACTCCGCATCATCAGAGATAGAATAATTACATCAAAAGAGGGGTTCATCTAATAAGGGAAAATTTTGAAGCCTAATTATAAAAATAAAAGCTTTTCAGATAATGCCTTCCGCATGAGAAAAAAGGAAAACTCTTAGAAAGTCTTTAAATTAAATTTTGTGTTTAAAAAGGGCCAGGAATAAATTTTGAAAGAGGAGTCAACATTCAAAAAGTTTTGAAAAGAATAAAAAGGTGCAATACATTTCCTTGATTCTTGATATCAACAGCAAAATAAAATCCTTAGGACAATCCGGAGAGTTGGGCAAAAAGGGCTGGGGGCGAAACCCGTTGGGCGGGTTCTGGTAGCAGTTCAGTGTGATACACTGAAGCAGGAGAAGAAAATTATTGGTCGCTATTTAGTGCGACGTTAAAAGGTCCCCTTAGGGGGTCGAAAGCAACCCGTTTAGCGGGTGGAAAAGAAGCTTTTAAGAAGCTATTGAGAAATTAAATGCAGTCGCGTGCGGCTGCGGAGATAAGTTGTCCCTTGTTAAAGAAACGTTAGAAGACTCTTCTTAAAGAGTTAAAGAACAGGGTTCCCCCGGTCAATGCCCTTACGCATTGTTAACGCGGGGGCGGTTGGGGTTTAGGAACGAGAGGAAAGCATCCACTTGGGCGTCTGTATTCCAATACCGACGCCGTTTAAAAGGTAGTTGAGCATAATCAGCTTGTAATATTGCTCTGGGTCGCTTTTTAGAAGAGGCAACCGCAGGATCATATAACGGCAGGGTATGTAATACTGGATTTCCAACAAGATGGATGTTTTTGAACAATCTTTCCGAAAGTCGCTGTATAAAGCGATTAATGGGCATAATTTTGAGGTCGTTATGAATGTCACCGTTCCTTATGAACCATGGAGCGTTTAATATCTGCCGTAAAAATTTTGATTGAAAAATTTGGACGTGTTTACGGTTAGTCAGAGCAGCTGAGCCCCAGATGGGACTCGCGTAAGTGAGAATAGGCCTTATGATAGATTTCTAAAGCAAGATCTTGTTATCAAGTGACAGGTCGCTATTTTTAGCGAAAAAGGGGCGCAGGTTGGCTTTGACAGTTTCCGCATTCGCAATAATTTTTTGAATGTGAAGTTGCCAAGTTAATTTTGAGTCTAGTAAAACACCAAGGTATTTGTAAGTAGTAACCCAGGGAATAGGTTCACCGAAGAAAATTAGATTATCCAAACGAGGGATGTTTCTTCGGATGAATAAAGTGGCATCAAATTTAGCGACATTAATTTTGATTTTAAACAGTCCGAGCCAGAGTTCTAAGGCTGAAAGGTAACTCTGTAATGTAGAGATTACCGTGGTGATGTTGTTATGTTGAGTTAGGATGGCCGTATCGTCTGCATATAAAGCTAAATCGATACTAGGTGCCTTAGGCACGGCGTTGATATAGATATTGAAGAGCAGAGGTGAGACAAGACTGCCCTGAGGACATCCAGCATGGATCGGGCGGGGAGTGGAGAGTTCGTGGTTAACTCGTACGCGGAAGCTTCGTCCGGCTAAGTACGAGCTAATAATTTTAATGATGTGAGCCGGAAACCCAAGTCGCATGAGCTTGTAAATAAGTCCGTCATGCCAAACCCTGTCAAAGGCTTTAGCTATGTCACTAATTAAGAAGAAACGTTCGTTGACAAAACGTCAGATGCGCCGAGAATCTCAAGTCCTTCCAGCGCCATCAAACAGGTAAAGAATTTCTGCGAAATGTATCCTCTGTGGAGGAGGACATGCATCTTGTAGTAAGGAATGCCCCAAAACACGAGGAAATATAGATATTGAAAAAATTAATGAAGATACACCAAAAAATTCCCCAAATATGCAAAATCAACAGACTCACTCTACTCTCAGCCAATCACGTAATTTGGGCACTGCCCCGTACAACCAATCATATGGGGCGATTACCAAGAGCAATCCAAACACCGTTAACTACAGGAAATTCCTCAAGAAATCTATGAATAAGAAATCTATAATAACTATAAAGAAGACCAATCCTCCAAAAATAAACGAAAATCAGTAAACAGAGACATAGAAAAACAATCCTTTGAAGAATTCACAGAGTTCATTACTGAAATTTACCAAATTTACCAGCAATACAAGCAGGCTTCTAACCCCGACTCCAGGCTCAAGATTGCAATGGCGCACACTAAAGATATTCATCCAGAACGAGCATGAATAATTACCGCAGTGGCTAATTGCACCGAAGGTGCTAATAGCTAACAGGCTATTCACACCACCTACTTTCGCGCATGCGCACAAGCAGCCCAGATACCAGCATTTTACCGCAGTGGCTAATCGCACCCAAGGTCCGTAGAAAGAACAGGTTAACTCACTTGGGGTAAACAAACGAAAATGCGTTCTCGCTGCCTATTGGCTGTGACGTCATTGAAGTTTTCTCTCCTCAGATCAACATAGATTTTTGCATTGATTTAAGCTGAATGTAAGCTTGTGCGCGACTGTGGAAACTCATTCGTTTCTTGTTTTTTTTTTCCTCTCAAATATAATTAAATTTATGTAGCATAATGGTTGGTATGCACTGCGCGATTGCATTATGCACAATAATGCAGGCAAAATAAAAAATAATCGCCTTTTCTGAGTCAGTGTAGGCCATCTGTGCGCCATCGGCCGTTTGAAGGGGCGGAATGTATGTTTTATGTTTGCGTAATCGGGCGGCTGCGCGCCAAATCGATTTGTCTTCAGTCGTTAGGGACTCAATGTATGTTTTCCACTCCGCTTGTTTTAATAAGCGGGTTTCGGTCCTTATCTCGTTCTGTATCGTGCGAAATTGGGCACGGATATTGGGATCTCGTGACCTTTGCCAAATTCTTCGCAAGTAATTTCGCTGTTTAATTTTGAATTTAGTCTCAGGTAGGAGCCTAGCACCTGGGTGTTTGCGTGGTTTTGAAGCCGCAGCTCTCGCTTCTTTCAGTAAAGACTCCAGACTTTTGATATGCCTGTCAAAGTCCGAATTGCTGGAAATTTTGATGGGAGGGAGTGAAGTTTTTTCCAAAATAAATCTAAAGTCGTCCCAATTTGTTGAGACTTGCTCCTCTAATTTTGAGTATCGATTTTGAATATCTAGGGTTATCAAAACGGGGTAGTGATCAGAGTCCAATTCCTGAATGACTTTTATCTCATGCCGAAAAAATATATTATAAAAGGCAGCCAGATCAAGAACTGCAGTCGACCCTCTAACACGGTAAAAAGTCGGGAGGGTAGGAGCTATGATCTGTACATGGTTACTCTGGCACTATGAATTTAGACTAATACCATACCTGTTCCTATTAGAACAAAACCATGCGGTATGGCGTGAATTTAGATCACCAGCAATTATTAGGTGATTTGAAATATTCAAAAGTTTATCAAAATCATTGACAGGAAAAGCTGGCCTTCCACGTGCTCTAGACAGTGGAGGTAGATAAGCTGAGACTATTGTCAGCGGGGAGGAATTTTGAAGGAAAATTTTGATGATTGTCGCTTCCAAAAAATTTAAATCAGGGGACGGTATCATGTGGTGCTTTAACGAACGCTTCACATAGATACAAGTGCCACCACAGGGATTTGTACGAATACTGTACTATTTGTACTATTTGTACGAATTGAAATAATTCTTGCATTTAAACTTGTATTCCAAGTTAAGATTTAACTTGAAATTAATGTAGATAATTACTGAGAGAATTAGATCTTTGTAGCGTAGTTTACGTGAGATGAGATCACATGGTGTTACGTGATACGAACCGGAGAATCAGGATGTTGAACCATGAAAACATAGTAAATTCTTAATGTATTTTAACAAATTTATTATGTCTATTTATTGGCTTTTTATAAAATTTTAAAAGATATTAAAATGTTTGTGCCTTCAAAATAAAAAATTCTTAGAACTAACGTCTGTTAACATTTTTTATTTGTATATTGTATGTTGTCGTCAACAAAGTCTGCTTGGCGAGATTTGCGCCAGTGAAACTGAAAAGTACCTCAGAAACTAAACATAAAGATTAAGTAAATAAATCTGAAGAATTTTTTTAAAGAATGAGCTGAGAGCATTTAAAATTAAAATGTGTTTTTGAAAAAATATACAACAGTTCCTGATAAGGATTTACAGGCATCCTTAACAGTTTCATATTTAATTGCAAAACATTTAAAACCTCATACAATTGGAGAATCGCTCATTCTTCCTTCATCAATTAAAATGACATCATTTATGCATGCAGAAAAATATAGTAACTATTTAAAAACAATAGCATTAAATAAGATACTGTTTCTCACCAAATTTTTATCATATCGGGCACTATAGAATACAAAATCCAGTCTTTACTATAAAACTTGATGAAACTACCGACAGTACTAAAATGTTTCAATTTATCGTTTATGTGAGATATGTTTTTGAAAAGGACACAGTAGAATATTTTTTATGTTGTAATATTTGGGAAGGAAAAGCAACTGGAGAGAAAATATTTGAAATTATTTTCAGACATTTTGAAACAATCTTACCTAGACACACTGTGTCACAGTTTGTACTAATGTAAGCTTTTAAAACTAAGCCAATACTTTGGCAAGGAGAATTGAAGAAAAAAAAAAACAGAAACATACTTTTCCACAATTTACTAAAGAAAATAATACAGATTTCTTGTTTAAAACGACATATAAGAAATCTATAATAACGATAAAGAAGACCAATCCTCCAAAAATAAACGAAAATCAGTAAACAGAGACATAGAAAAACAATCCTTTGAATAATTCACCGGGTTCATTACTGAAATTTACCAAATTTACCAGCAATACAAGCAGGCTTCTAACCCCGACACCAGGCTCAAGATTGCAATGGCTCGCACTAAAGATATTCATCCAGAACGAGCATGAATAATTACCGCAGTGGCTAATCGCACCGACAGTGCGAATAGCTAGCAGGCTATTCACACCACCTACTTTCGCGCATGCGCACAAGCAGCCCAGATACCAGCATTTTACCGCAGTGGCTAATCGCACCGACGGTGCGAATAGCTAAAAGCCTATTTACACCACCTACGTTCGCGCATACGTACAATCAGCCCAGGTACCAGCATTTTACACCGATTTCCGTAAGGCAGGCGATAGTAAGAGCCAAGATTGTTAACCCTAACTCAGCAATAGAAAGGGCTGTTATAGTCCACCAGCAAGAGAATAATTGTGCAAGTAATAATTATCAGTTACAAAGACGATGTCAATCTATATGCATGATAATGTTTAGGAAATGATTCGATAAAATAGGGATTTAATGATGGTTCTGATTGCAAGCGAGGCCAAGAAATTAGTTAAAAAATCTTTAGTGTATTGACAAAAAGGCTACAGAAATTACTTAAATTCTTTTATTTAACAGAGGAATTTTTATGCAAACTTAGACGCCTTATAGCAAAGGACTGCCAGAATTTATTATTCAATAAGAAAACTTACTAAAAATTATAATATTCTTATATATTCATCATTTTTTCAGTATCCACTCATGTTTATAGGCTCAAATGCCATATTTCAAAATCAAAGTTATTTATGAAATAAAACCTTATACAATCTGATAAATCATTTCTGTGTGCAAATTTTTAAATCTAAATCTCTTACATTAATTTTTTTCTGTCTTTTAAATTACATCCCATTATTTATTTCAATTCAGTTTATTAATGTGCTTGAACTAATACTTCTAAGTTCTTTGAAGTACTTTATGTGTCATGAAAATGCCAAATATTTCCATAAAAAAATAAACAGGCATACAGAATTGTTATTAACAAGTATTATGTGATTAATTATTCATTTAACAGTTGATTTAATTGCTTATTTCATGTCTAAATTTTCTACACAGAAAACCTCTGTGTAATTTTTATTATCTTTCCCCGGACGAAGATTTTCAAAGAGGAATGAATTAAAGTCTTGATTGCGCAAAACACATCTTTGAAGCTAAATGTATTCTAAGAAAATCAAAAAAATGTAAACAAGATTTTGTCCCCCCCCCAAATCAGTCATTTAAACTATTTCAACCGTTCAGGAAAACGATAAACATTGCGAACAATCTACCTCTTTTTATATATACTTTAATAAAAGGAAATGTGTTCCTTCTTTTTATAAGAAAAGGAACCAATTTTGCTTTTTAAACTTTTAGAAAGCAAAATGGTTCTAAAAGTTTAGAGTCTCCAACGCTTAAAAAATGATAAACTACGCCAAGGTAGTAACCCGCCTTAAAAAAAAAAGACTCACTACAACTCTTAGGCGGTTCGCGTACGTAGAATCCGTTATGGATCTAACAGTTCAATGCACATGCGTGGTCAATGGTGGTGCGAATAGCTTAAGCGGCTAAACGCACCGCTGGTGCGAATAGCATCGGCCGCATTTTACGCCGATTTCCGTAAGTCAGGCGGTAGTGAGAGGGAAGGTTGTTAACCCTAACTCAGCAATAGAAAGGTTTGTTAGTAGTTCACCAGCAAGAGAATAATTTGCAAGTAATAATTATCAGTTACAAAGACGATGTCAATCTATATACATGATAATGTTTAGGAAATGATTCGATAAAATAGGGATTTAATGATGGTTCTGATTGCAAGCGAGGACAAGAAATTAGTTAAAAATCTTTAGTGTATTGACAAAAAAGCTACAGAAATTACTTAAATTCTTTTATTTAACAGAGGAATTTTTATGCAAACTTAGACCTGTTCTCATAGCATAGGACTGTCAGAATTTATTATTCAGTAAGAAAACTTACTGAAAATGATAATATTCTTATGTATTCAGCACTTCTTCAGTATCCACGCAGGTTTATAGGTTTAAATGCCATATTTCAAAATTAAAGTTATTTATGAAATAAAGCCTTACAAAATCTGATAAATCATTTGTGTGTGCAAATTTTTAAATCTAAATCTCTTACATTATATTATAACTGTCTTTTAAATTACATCCCATTATTTATTTCAATTTAATTGATTAATGTGTTTGTACTAATATTTCAAAGTTCTTTGAAGTACTTTTTATGTCCTGAAATTGCCAAGGAATTCCATAAAAAAAACAAGCAGGCATACAGAATAATTCATTTAATATTTCATATAATCGCTTTTAACTTATTTCATGTCTAAATTTTCTACACAGAAATCCGCTGTCTAATTGTTAGTATCTTTTATCGGACGAAATTTTTCAAAGAGGAATGAATTAAAGGCATGATTGAGCAAAACACATCTTTAAAGCTAAATGTATTGTAAGAAGTATAAAAAATGTCAGCACCATTTCCCCCCCTTTAAATCAGTCATTTAAACTCTTCAAACCGTTCAGGAAAAGGATAAGCATTGCGAACATAAAAATCTGCCTTTTTTATATATACTTTAATAAAAGGAAATGCGTTCCTTCTTTTTATAAGAAAAGGAACCCATTTTCCATTCTAAACTTTTGAAAGTCGCCAACGCTTAAAAAATGATAAACTACGCCAAGGTAGAAACCCGCCTTTTACAACTCAATGCGCATGCGTGCTTAATGTTGGTGCGAATAGCTTAAGCGGCTAATCGCGCCGGTGGTGCGATTAGCATCGGCCAATAATTACGCCCATACGGCTAATCCAAATACCATGCAACATATTAATTATGCCAAGTTTATATTTTATAACAGTAATGGTATTAAAAATCAAAAAATTGAAATTCAAAACTACATCAACCAGCACAGTCTGGATGTAATTTTATGAAGTGAAACCCACCTCAAATCAAATGACAAATTTAAAATTCCCAACTACAACATCTATAGATCTGACCGTCTTCATAATCGTGGTGGCGGTACAGCTATTCTCATGAAAAAATGTCTGAACAGTACCATCTTTCCTCTTCTCCTTATGAGCTTTGAAGCAAGTGTATCTATTTTGAACAGTGATAATAAAGAATATCTCATCATTGCTGTTTATAAGCCACCCAACAATAGCCTTAACACTCAAGATCTTGACTACATTCTCAAGTTATCCAACTATTATTGCGGGGGACCTAAATTGTTAGGACGCTAACTGGAACTCCAGGCGAAATAATCCAGACGGAATTATTCTTAATAATTACATCATCAACAACCCTGATATCAACATTTATGGTCCAGATGAACCTACTCTTCTTCATCAAATCTCAAATACTTCTGATGTATTAGACATCTTAATTACCTTCAATGTTCCTCAAATACCTTTTCTCCAAGTGGATAATGAACTTTCTTCAGATCACCTACCAGTACGCTTCACTTTGTATGGCTTAAAGCATGGTCTTCCGCCTATAACGTGCCGCATTAATTGGGAAAACTTGTAAGGATCTTAAGTTTTACTAAATGTTTATTTTATTTTAAATCTTTACTATCACTTCTTATTTTCTACTTCCGGCCAGAATTATAAGCGTGAAGGTTTTTATGCAAAGTTTGTCTGGCGAACGCCAAGTATTTAAGTGTGGCCTTTTTGACAAGCAAGAGAGAGAGGAAGCAGTGAGTCAACGCAGGCCGCTTACCTTAGAAGTTACGCAGTTGCTGTTTGCCTTCCAGGCCAGAGGTTTTAATCCTCTTGATAAATTTAATGTATTGTAGTGTTCACAGTCTCTGTGCTACATACGCTTCCTGTTATTATAAGGCCAATCTTCCACGTGTATTATTCTAGAGTTAAATTAGAGTTTAGTTTTATTTTTATACTTTTACGTTAGACCCCGAGTGGCGGGTCATTGTATTCCGAAGTACGGAAGTTATTGTATATAGAGAAAAATAAAGGGTTTTTGTATACCCTTCGTCTGTATCCTGTCTACTTACTACAAATTAGTGAACATAGCTTTAGTAAGATCTCTGTTCCTAGTCAGTTCCTTGTATGTTCCCGAAGAAGGTAAAGAAGGAATATTGAACCTGATAAACTATGCTTAACACCTTGAAGAAAACATATCTGCTACCACTAAAATGACTAATAAAAGCGAAATTCATGATGCCACAGTCTATCTTAGCAGTAAAATCAACGAAGCCATCAACCACGCCAAATTTATTCCAAAACAGACTAATTATACGGTCCCACAGAATATTAGACAGAAAATTACAGAGAAAAATAGACTAAGAAAAATTTATCAACGTTCTCACTCCACCCAAGACAAAAGAAGATTTAATGCTGCCAATCGAAACCTCAGAAAACTTATCCAAGAGTACAGAAACAATTGCTGGGATAACTTCATTGAAAGTCTTTCGCACACCGACCATTCTGTGTGGAAAGTTGCTAAAGCTCTCCGAAGCACTCCCTCCAATATTGGACCGATTCTGGATGATAATAATACCAAAATTTACGATCATAAGAAAATTGTCAACCTTTTCGCTGATAACTATGAACAACAGTTTAATATAAATAATTTCCCACACCCGAATGATATTAATATTATCAATCACGTGACCAATTTCCTCTGCAAATATCCTGAAAATCAAAACAACCCGACTTCTCCCAAAGAAATACAGAAAATTATAAAGAAACTTAATCCAAAGAAAGCATCTGGATATGACAATATCACTAATAAGGCCCTGCAATACCTCCCAAGGAAAGGCATCATCCTTATTACGAATATTTTTAACGCATGTTTAAGACTTAATATATTCCCAAAAAAATTGGAAACACACCATTCTAACTGTCATTAAAATGCCTGGCAAAGCTGGAAATCTCACAAGTAACTTTAGATCGGTCAGTCTTCTGCCTGCAATTGCCAGACTTTTCGAAAAGCTTATCGAGTATCGACTCACCACTTTTATTAATGAAAATAACATCATCAAAGACCATCAAATTGGATTTCGCCAGGGATTCTCAACGACTCAGCAGATCGCCCGAATCGTAGAATTCATAGGTAAAAATTTTAATAGAGAAAGCCTTCAATAAAATTTGGTATCACGGTCTTATGATTAAGCTGATGAACTATAATTTCCCACCTGCCATCATCCATCTAATCGCTGATTTTTTAAAGAACAAAACTTTTCAAGTTAAGATTCAAGATAACTATTCCACCACAAGAAAAATTCACGCGGGTTTAACACAGGGGTCGGTAATTTCCCCGCTTCTCTATAATTTATATACTAATGATCTTCCTAATATTAAAAATATTCTCACTGCATGCTATGCCGATGACACGGCACTTTTATGTCACTCACTTAATCCGTATCATGCAAGAAATAAACTACAGAATGCCATTAATTACATTTCACCCTGTTTTAAAGGATGGAAAATTAAAATTAACCCCGAAAAATCAAAAGTGATTTACTTTAAAAAAGGAAATATCCCTTAAGACTGAGAAGAAATTACGATGGACGGACAAATCGTGTCACGTTACCACCAGGTAAAATATCTAGGTGTTAATCTCGACCAGAAGTTAACATTCAAATTTCATGTTAATCAAACACCACTTAACAAATGATGATCTCCGATCTCTCCGACAAAACTTTTCTTCTTTTACTTTTTGTAATAATTTAGACTCAGATTCTTGCACTTTTCCTTTGGGGGGGGGTGGACTCAAAATAACTAACCTATAAATTTAATTTACTTGCGCGAAAAAATATTTTCTTTTCCTTCAAAGGTTAAAGAAAATTATAACGATATTCGTTTTATGGACTCTTGATAAACGTGACCTTCGAACTTCGACGCCGGCTTCGAACTTTTGCGCTGTGGAGACAGATATTTCGCTCATGGGCAACCGAGCCACTTTTGCTGCGAAGAAGTTTTCCTTCTTAACCAAGGAGGTTAGAATAGCCTCCTTCTTGTTCATTTCTAACCACCTTGTTCTTAATAATACATATTCTTTGCCAGTACCTTCGAGAGTAAAGTCATTTAATCGTTTTTTCCAGTCCCTTGAGAAAGCGTTTAAACCAGATGAGCTAAAATCGGAAATTATTTTGAATATTCTGGGTGAGAGCGAATAATTTAATAGTTTATTTGACTGAAGAAGACATGCGGAATTATGATAAGCTTAGAACAATAGTGTTGAAAGAATTTCAGACAACGCCACAAGAGTGTTATACAGTTTTCAAAAAGCGTAAAAATTACAAAAGGAAGAAAAAGATTACATAAAAAAAAAAAAAAAAAAAAAAGATTACAGAAAGCTATGTTTAATTTGCGTCAAGATGAAATGCTACATTTGAGTGTTATTGTCAGATGCGCTAAGTGAGAGATTTTAAATTATTATGTGAATTAATTGCATCAGATGAAATATTCGGTTTATTTGATTGAGAATTGATGACACATATTGCAATTAAACAAGAAGAATCATGTTTTAAACCGCAAATACTAGGTCGAGATTGTGATATTTATTTAACTTCAAAGGGTAAATGTAAAAGTAAATATAATGCATTTATGAATCCTTCTAGTGGAAACGAAATTCTAGATTCTCACTCAAAATTAATATTTCTAAATTCTCTATAAAGGCAAAAAAAAAAAAAAAAAATGATCTTATCTTTTCTATCTTCCGGATGGCCGAGGAAACATCCATTCTGATTAAACAAAATATGTGTAAATCTCTAATAAACAGAGGAGCGTTATACCACACAACGTTATTCACGAACACCAAAGACGAACAGAAACATATACATAATTGACATCACAGTTTCTTTTTACAAACACTACCGCCATCTAAAGATATATAATCCTAAACTTAACACTCCCCCCCATGTATCCGTAAACGAATGCATCAATTTTATTGAACTTCAAGATTATAAAGTCTTTCATTTGGTCTTCTAACAACACCCTTATCTAACTGAATATCACAAGATCTAATTCTATCACCTCTTCCGTGAAATAATTCCTTAATCCTACCTATCTTCCAGTTACAGCGTTTCACATTATCTTCTCGTACAAGTACAACATCATTAATTTTAAACACGGGAGAATTCTTTGGAGTTTTTGAAAACATGACTTATCTTAATTCTAACAAATATTCTTTATAAAACCTTTTCCAAAAATGCTCTAATATTAATTGCCTATGCTTCCATTTTTATTCAACTGAGATCTTGTAGATTCTAGTTTATATTCAGTTGAAGGTAAAACAGTTAATCTAGATCCAGTTATAAAATGAGATGGTGAAAGAGGATCAGGTTCATTTGGTTCATTGTATACATACTTTATAGGTCTAGAATTAATAACAGCTTCAACTTCAACTAAGACAGTATACAGTTCTTCATAATATAAAGAAGCTTTACCTAGGATACGTTTTAAACAAGTTTTTAAAGATCTTACCAAACGTTCCCAGAATCCGCCCCACCAAGGAGCACCTTCTACAATAAATTTCCATTCAAACCCATTTTTACCAAGGAAATTTAGAACCTTTTCATCTTTACATAATTTATACAAATATTTTAATTCACGATCAGCAGTTTTAAAGGTTTTAGCATTATCAGAATATATAACTCTACAAATACCCCTACGTGCAAAACATCTACGTAAGGCTTGAATGAAACACTCTGCACTTAAATTTGATAACAATTCTAAATGGACTCCTCGAGTCACTGCACAGGTAAACAATGAATTATACACTTTTGTACCATCCTTTAAATACAAACGGCCAGCGAAATCTATGCCACTTTTCTCAAATGGTTGAGCTTTCTCCACTCGGTCAGCTGGAAGAGGAGCCGATATCTCGTGTCCAGCTTTAGCATTATACATTTTACAAAATCTGCAATCATGTAACACAGATTTTACAAAACGTCTAGCTTTTAAAATCCAAAATTTCCCTCTTACTTGCACTAAAGTTTCATTTACACCACTATGAAGTACCTTTTCGGGACAATTCAAAATAATTAAACGAGAAAAATAATTATATGGTAATATTATAGGCTGAATTTCATCGACATCTAATGATGGTTTCACTAATCTACTTCCAACTCTTAAACAACTCGTTTCATCCATTACTGGATTTAACCCAAACAATTTGGAATTATGAGACAATGGTTTTTTACATTTAACATCATTCAACTCTTCAAAAAAATACTCACCTTGTGATAAGATAATCCAATAACACATAGCATTACATATTTCTATTCTGTGACTTTAAATTATTAATGAATCTAAATACATATGACGTGACTCTTAAAAGTTTACCTAAGTCACTAAAGTTTTCTATTTTTAACACAGGTTGTAAAGGTTGAACACTGCTAGTAACTTGAGTCACAACTCTTTCTTCAACACTATCTACTATGTTACAATGCTTGTTCACTTTAGGCCAATTTATTTCATCTTGATGAAGACATGGAGGTCCATGCCACCACACTTGATCTACTACAAGATCACTCACTTTAACACCACGTGTGATTTTATCGGCCGGATTATCTGAGCCAGGACAATGATGCCACATGCTCGGGGATGTTTTGTCTTGAATTTCAGACACTCGATTTTGTACGAATGTTTTCCATCGCCGTGGTGAGTTCTTTATCCAATGAAGCACAATAAGAGAATCTGTCCATAAATGAATCTTAGCTTGAGGAAAATACACACGGACTGTAGTTACAAGTCTTGCACCTAACACTGCTGCCATGAGCTCGAGTCTTGGTAAAGATAATTTTTTCAGGGGTGTCACTCTGCTCTTGGCTATCACTAAACTTGTTCCATAATATTTTAAGCTACGGAATTTCACGTACACTGCTGCTCCGTAAGCATTTTGAGATGAATCACAAAAACAATGTAGTTCTAGAGTTTCAGGTGTTTCATCAGCATCACGAAAATACCACCGAGGTATCTGGATATTAGGTAGATCACATAGTTGCCTGTACCATTTGCTCCACTAGTCTTGCAATTCTGGTGGGATAATTTCATCCCAATCAACACCTTTCAGCCATAAATCCTGAAACAGAACTTTTGCTTGAATAACATATGGAGCAAGAAACCCAATAGGATCGAAGATTTTTGAAGCAGCTTTTAAAACACAACGTTTTGTTTGGTCATTTGACTGGATGAAATCAATAACGTCTTGTGCATTAAAACAGAAGATATCCTTAATTGTATCCCATTGAAGTCCAAGAATCTTTGAGGGGGAATCACAGTCAAGCAATTTAAAGCTAACGAAGTTGTCACTTGATTTATACTGGTTTTTTACAGTATCCGAATTAGAATTCCATTTGGTCAAAGTCATTGATGCCTTTTTCATTATATCATTGGCTTCGTGATATATCTGTATGGCTTCCTCCGTATCTGATCCACAAATAAAATCGTCAACATACATGAAGTTTTCTAACATTTCTACAGTTCTGGGATGTATGTCATCAAATTTCTTTAAATGATGCTTAATGCAAGCACCCAGCAAAAATGGACTTGATTTTGCTTCAAGCATTACACGACACATCCGATAAACTTGAATTCTCGGATTGCTCAAACTTGAATTCTCATCAATCCACAAAAATCGCATTGAATCCCGATCTTCAGGTGCAACAGAAATTTGCAAAACGCTTTTTCAATATCTGACGTAAATGCAATTCGATGAAGTCGAAAATTTATTAGAACTTTCAAAAGTTCAGGAAGAAGATTTGGTCCTTGTAGTAAATTATCATTTAGAGATTCATGATTTTTTTTCCTTTGAAAAAGCATCATAAACAATGCGAAGTTTTGTAGAATTATGATCTTCACGGATGACAGCACGGTGAGGTATGTAGTAAGTTCGTCTCCCAGATGGAGTACAAAGATCGACCTTTTCTATGATTTCTTCCTTAAGCTGATAGTCAATCACTTCTTTATATTGCGCATAAAACTTCAAGTTTGATTTAAATTGTTCGATCAGATTTAAAAATCGTCTTTCAGCATTCTTAAAATTGTCTCTTAAAGTCACATTCTGATCTTTCCATGGAAGTCTAACTTCGTATCTATCACCCTTTTCTGTAATCGAGTTGTTAAATATTTGCAAGGCCATTTCATTTTGTTCTTCGTCAGAAATATTTTTAATTCCTATACATTCAATATCCCAAAACGATTTGACGCTTTTTAGAAGTTTCTCTTCTACAATTACGTTTAAACACGCGTCATGGATTTCAAAGTCTGATGAAGAAAATCTGCCTTGTATACACCACCCAAACAAGGTTTTCATCGCTACGGCATTTCTGTTTATCCTTTTTATTTCTTCGCTTGCTATTTTCCACATAATGTCCACGCCGATTAAAACAGAAATATGACTCATTCCATCGGCGCCGCCGCAGTCTGTCAAAGTGACGCCGAATGCCTGGAGTTTGGATTTCATTTCTACATCTGGTACCCGTATATCGGCATTTGTTATGACTGGTACTTCAGTGACTTCGAGATTTATGGATTTTTCAGGGTCATTAATATTGCGGAGAGTAAGTTCATCTTTCTTTCGACGCCAGTATTTTCCGTTCTTTTCACCGAAGGTATGCAGATTTAAAACAGTTTCTCCTTTTACTCGTAACTGTAATTTTCTTGATAAATCTCGAATTGCAGAGATTTGGCTACCGCCGTCAAGAAGACATCTCACAATACAATTCTTATTTCTGCCCTCAGCCACAGCATACACCGTTTGAAGCATAATATTAGATCCAGTTTTGGCAGAAGAATTTTGAACAATTTCTGCCGATGTTTCGGTTTCCTTATTTTTTTACACTGGAGACAGCTGATGTGGGATTTACACACACACTTTCATGATGTTTACCGCGGCACTTTTTGAAGGAAAACTGTTTGTTCTTACAGTTGATAGCTAAATGTTTACATCCAAAACACAGAAAACATTTTCCTGTACGTTTCAAAATGTTGCGTTTCTCTTCAGAGTTCACCTCAGTACATTTATATCTCGTATGGTCTTCTTTATCACAAAATATACATTTGTATCCAATTGTTGATAAAGCTGAAGCAGTCGGAACTTTCGGTTTATAATTCGGATAAAATTGCGTGCGTTGTTCATTTTGACGAAAGTATGGTTTCTAATTCGTTTTCGCAGAGTTCATTAAACTTGCAGCTTCTCGACAGTTAACTTCCTTTTTTAAGAATTCTATAAGTTCCTTTATATCAAATCCTGCTTCCATATTTCGACTTCGATTAAATTCCAAATTTAATTCCTCTGGAAATTTCTGCAAAATTATAGGACAGAGAATATTTCCATAACTTCCAGAAGTAACGTTTAACGATCCTAAACTTCGAATGTTGACTTCGCATTCATCGTACAGCTTATGCAGTGCTTTAACATTTGAAATGTTTCCCACTGGTTCAAGGGATAATAATTTATTCATATGCGAGGTGATAACAACATCTTGTCTTCCAAAACGTTCTTTCAATATTTCTACTGCGGAATCATAATTCTGGTCACTTAAAGCGAAACCGGAAATGGCAGCTAAAGCATTACCTCCAAGTAAGGATTTTAGGTACGCAAATTTTTCAGTTTTTCTCAATCCACTATGATTATGAATTGTATTTTCGAATTGGTTCCAAAAGTCTAACCATTTACACGAATCTCCGTAATAAGTTCCGATTTGCAGACGTGGCAACTTCACTGTTTTCGCTTCAACTGGAAGTGCAACATTAGCCGTTTCGTTCTGATGAACTGTTCTAGAAGATTCCGAATTCTTCTTCAAAAATCTTTGCATTCTTCCTCTCCATATAACAGTTTTATCCTGGTATTCTTGGCTTAAGGTAACTTCATTTTCAATCTCCTCCGAAGTTACTTTCGTTTCGATTTCTTAATCTAAACTTTTCAGCTCGTTGATTTTCTCAATTAACTGTTCATATAAATCCTCGATTATCTCAATTTTCTCATTTAGCGGAATATTATTTCCTAAATTCGTTTCGACTTTGGTTATCAGTTTCGTAGTTAATTGTCTTATAACCGATCGTTTCTTTTTCAAATTTTCAAGAACGCCCTCCATTTTCGAACTATTCAGTCTGTCGATTTTCTGATTCGTAATAATCCCGGTTTGCAGGCACCATAAACAAAATATGTGTAAATATCTAATAAACAGAGGAGCGTTATACCACACAACGTTTATTCACGAACACCAAAGACGAACATTGGCAATCTAAAGATATATAATCCTAAACTTAAGACTGATCGTTGAACTATCTAAATTCAAAGATTCTTCAAAATATTGACACTTAGACTTCTGTGAAACATAAATAGATTATATTTATACACAATTAATAGACTACGTTTAGATGAACATTACGCTCTTTCCTTCATACAATCTTTCTAGTTCTTGTTCTGGTTCTAGCTAAATGCAAATCAGAGTTCTATGTACGTTTTTGTTTTGATTATTCTAGATTTTAGATGTAACGGCGCTGACAGTCCAGAGTTTAGATGTAACATCTCCTCCCACCATTGAGGTCCGACGGTACGGAGGAACTCAATACACACAGGTCCAGTCGATGAGGGAGACCAACAACTCTTCCAGCTCTGGTTATCACGTGAGGACTTGAAGCAGGTTCTGAAACACAATCAGCCTGACCAGTCGTAGGGTTGTTTCTATCTCGAGATGTTCTGCCGTGGAACAGAGGACCAGCAGATTCGGGAATAGAGATCTCCGACGGGGAAAGCCGGGCCACTGGAGGAAGCAGAGTTCATTTCTTATCTTGACCCTCGTTAGTCTAACTTTTCGTCTATACTGGGAAAAAGCTCGATTATGTTGGCTAAACACTAATGAGTGCGGCGTCTCTGGCTATCTTCCAACAGAACGACATCGCCTACTTGACACTGTTGATATTTTCCCCTCTTTATCGCATGTTGTCTCAACTGACCAAGATATTCACTACGAAATCTGTTTCTTAGATCACGTCTTATTCTCTGTCGATATTTGGATCAGCGGTTTAGTTCTTGGTAGTCTACGCAGTCAATATCAGGAACTCCTGATGACGCCAATTCATGGAGGAACATCACAGGGATCAATAGTGAAGGATCTTGATTATCTTCTGTTACGTATGTGATATGTCGTGTATTAATCATTTGTTCACAGTCACATAATATAATATATAACTCTTCGTAATTTAAGAAAGTTCGGCCTTATATTCTTCTTAAAAATTTTCTTTCATCATTCGCACAAGCCTCTCCCGCCAGGTAGCAGTCGGAGGTTTGAATTTTCATCGTGTCCTTTAAATAGAAACAGCTGAACATATGGCGTTCTACTTCACTTTCTTAAGAACACTGTTAGTCCGTACCAAATTAGTTCCGTTGTTGGAATATATTGCATAAGGTCTACCTCTTGTAGCAATGAATCTAGACTATCCAAGCTTTAGATCCATCACGGAGATAGAGAGGATCTGCTAGATCTACATCGACGACTTCAAAAACGGCCCTTTCTCTAAGTTTGAATTCGGGTGGAAATCCTGGCTCGACTACTACTCTTTGTGTAGCAAATCTTTTACATCTTACACATTTCCTGATAATATTTGATAATATTTCGAACAGTTTTTCTGGATTTTATATCCAAAATTTTTCTCTAAAATTTGCCATTAAAATGCTGACAACAGCATGCTGGAGTTCTACATGTGTCTCATAAATTAGTCTCTAAACAAGAGGGTGTTTTAAAGGTAAAATGAGAGGATATTGGAAATTTTCTTCATCTTACCGCTGTAGGACGTCCGTTTTCGCTCTGAAAATTCCATTTCGTCTACGATTAGTCTCAAAGCACGAACAGTAGAGTCTTTTATGCATGTAAATGATTCTTTCTGTTCCAAACCTACAAAGTGTCTTTTCAGCATTCTCAAATTCATCAACTAAGATATCAGGGATTAGGTCTTTGATGGCTGTCTTTTGATGGCTTTACTGTGGAAGATGGCGTATTTTGGGACAACTCGATTTGATATTCGCGATTTGAAGTTCTTTCTCCAACAGCGCTAGTTTGATTTGATCTAACTCTACCTTTGTTTCGTTTTCAAGTTTTTGTAACGCAATTTGTGACTTGTTTTTGCTTTGAGTTTTTTCCCCTTGCTTAAGCGCGTAATCAACTACGCTTTTACTAACTCTTGATAAGTTTTCAAAACTTTATTATTTCTTTATAAAAGTTTTTAAAATAACAATTTTCACATCTTTCGCAACGGTTAGATCTAACTCCGCAGCGAAAGCTTTAAACTCTTCTTTCCCTAATTTAGCTCCGATGTTAATGAGAGTGAAAGAGTGGACACTGGGAGAATACACGAAGAAACCATGGAATTTTGAGATAAGTATCCTTCTTTCATCTAAACTAAATCAAATCTAAGTGCTTTTAAATTTATTAATATAATTGTTCACCAGTTTTTAGCGTTAAATAATGCTTGAAATTGCTCATTGCTTGCGTCTCGTTTTGTGGTAACAATCCCAAACACGCGCTAACTTCGTTATCAGTTCTCGTTTGTCAACAATTCTCCCTTCTGAGCCCGCCCTACTATATAGGTTAAGTCCTATCTACTAGTATAAGGCCTTAGTCCTGTCTTGTTTTGAGGTATTTCCAGTTTCCAGAGAGGGAAAATGGAGATTTTGCGGAGCGACGTGTATATTAGGTTGCGCTATGCGCTACTTCGCTCTCCGATCTTTTTTTTTTTTTTTTTTTTTTTTCCCTGAGATCGCTTAAATATTTTTTTCTCTTTAAATATTATACCTCATCGATTTTTTTTTCTCAACCTGTTGTTTGCTGTCTGTTTAATGTCTTTTTCTTCATTGCCTTAAATAAATTCTTAGAATTATGAGATATTATAAATACTGTTTTCTTCAATGTGTTAAACTAGCATTAATTAACAAGTAATAAATTATGATAGCAAACTGACAATAAATAAAGTTGTAATAAATTATGATAAATATATTAATAAATACCACCGATCTATGTTTATTGTCTTTAGTTATTTTAGTTAAAGTAATATATATTTTTGTCTGATGTTATGGGTCTTTTGGTGTGTGTCTCAGGATGAAAGCATACATATTGCCTTGTATTCCATGTTCAATACCATGAATACGAAGCATCTCAACACTAACCTTTCCCCCCCCCCATCATCACATCTATTCAGCCTTAGCAAACATACTCAGTGTGAGACACTATTTATTGCAAATGATCACAGCTTCCTCTCCTTTTGACTACACCCATGGACACAATAATATTTTTAGGATATTATCTACTACTTTTCCTTATCTTTTTATCCGCGATTAAATTCGCATGTAGGTATGGCGGAAACGTGACGAAAAATGTAGTCACAAAGCGGAATAAATTATAAAAATATTTGTGGCAACACAAACTTTCTGATTATTACTGTTTCAGAAAGCAGCTATATTATGTAGTCAGCTGTAAAACGTTGGTAGTAATTGCTTGTAAAATAAATAAGTTATCCAGATTCTTGCAACAGTCACCTATTCGAACATTTTATGGGTTTTAAGGTGTATGAGTCCCCTTAAGAGAGGAATTTTTATGCAAACTTTGACGTCTTATAGCATAGGACTGTCAGAATTTATTATTCAATAAGAACACAGCTTCCTCTCCTTTTGACTACACCCATGGACACAATAATATTTTCAGGATATTATCTACTACTTTTCCTTATCTTTTTATCGGCGATTAAATTCGCATGTAGGTATGGCGGAAACATGACGAAAAATGTAGTCACAAAGCGGAATAAATTATAAAAATATTTGTGGCAACACAAACTTTCTGATTATTACTGTTTCAGAAAGCAGCTATATTATGTAGTCAGCTGTAAAAAGTTGGTAGTAATTGCTTGTAAAATAAATAAGTTATCCAGATTCTTGCAACAGTCACCTATTCGAACATTTTATGGGTTTTAAGGTGTATGAGTCCCCTTAAGAGAGGAATTTTTATGCAAACTTAGACGTCTTATAGCATAGGACAGTCAGAATTTATTATTCAATAAGAAAACTTACTAAAAATTATAATATTCTTATATATTCATCATTTTTTCAGTATCCACTCATGTTTATAGGTTCAAATGCCATATTTCAAAATCAAAGTTATTTATGAAATAAAAACTTATACAATCTGATAAATCATTTCTGTGTGCAAATTTTTAAATCTAAATCTCTTACATTAATTTTTTCTGTCTTTTAAATTACATCCCATTATTTATTTCAATTTAGTTTATTAATGTGCTTGAACTAATACTTCAAAGTTCTTTGAAGTACTTTATGTGTCATGAAAATGACAAATATTTCCATAAAAAAAATAAACAGGCATACAGAATTGTTATTAACCAATATTATGTGATTAATTAGTCATTTAATAGTTGATTTAATCGCTTATTTCATGTCTAAATTTTCTACACAGAAAACCTCTGTCTAATTTTTATTATCTTTCCACGGACGATGATTTTCAAAGAGGAATGAATTAAAGTCTTGATTGCGCAAAACACATCTTTGAAGCTAAATGTATTCTAAGAAAATCAAAAAAATGTAAACAAGATTTTGCCCCCCCCCCAATCAGTCATTTAAACTATTTCAACCGTTCAGGAAAACGATAAACATTGCGAACAATCTACCCTTTTTTATATGTACTTTAATAAAAGGAAATGTGTGTTCCTTCTTTTTATAAGAAAAGGAACCCATTTTAGAAAGCAAAATGGTTCTAAAAGTTTAGAGTCTCCAACGCTTAAAAAATGATAAACTACGCCAAGGTAGTAAACCGCCTTCAAAAAAAAAAAAAAAAAAAAAAAAAAAAAAAAAGGCTCACTACAACTCTTAGGCAGTTCGCGTACGTCGAATCCGTTATGGATCTAACAGTTCAATGCACATGCGTGGTCAATGGTGGTGCGAATAGCTTAAGCAGCTAAACGCGCCGCTAGTGCGGATAGCATCGGCCGCATTTTACGCCGATTTCCGTAAAGCAGGCGGTAGTGAGAGCGAAGGTTGTTAACCCTAACTCAGCAATAGAAAGGTTTGTTAGTAGTTCACCAGCAAGAGAATAATTTGCAAGTAATAATTATCAGTTACAAAGACGAAGTCAATCTATATACATAATAATGTTCAGGAAATGATTAGATAAAATAGGGATTTAATGATGGTTCTGATTGCAAGCGAGGACAAGTAATTAGTTAAAAAAATCTTTAGTGTCTTGACAAAAAGGCTACAAAAATTACTTAAATTCTTTTATTTAACAGAGGAATTTTTATGCAAACTTAGACCTATTCTTATAGCATAGGACTGTCAAAATTTATTATTCAATAAGAAAACTGACTGAAGATGATAATATTCTTATATATTCATCATTTTTTCAGTATCCACTCATGTTTATAGGTTCAAATGCCATATTTCAAAATCAAAGTTATTTATGAAATAAAACCTTATACAATCTGATAAATCATTTCTGTGTGCAAATATTTAAATCTAAATCTCTTACATTTACTTACAATTTTTTTCTGTCTTTTAAATTACATCCCATTATTTATTTCAATTTAATTCATTAATGTGTTTGTACTAATATTTCAAAGTTCTTTGAAGTGCTTTTTGTGTCCTGAAAATGCCAAGGAATTCCATAAAAAAAATAAGCAGGCATACAGAATAATTCATTTAATATTTCATATAATCGCTTTTAACTTATTTCATGTCTAAATTTTTTACACAGAAATCCGCTGTCTAATTTTTAGTATCTTTTATCGGACGAAATTTTTGAAAGTTGAATGAATTAAAGGCTTGATTGAGCAAAACACATCTTTAAAGCTAAATGTATTCTAAGAAGTATAAAAAACGTCAGCACGATTTCCCCCCCTTTAAATCAGTGATTTAAACTATTCAAACCGTTCAGGAAAAGGATATACATTGCGAACATAAAAATCTGCCTTTTTTATATATACTTTAATAAAAGGAAATGTGTTCCTTCTTTTTATAAGAAAAGGAACCCATTTTCCATTCTAAACTTTTGAAAGTCGTCAACGCTTAAAAAATGATAAACTACGCCAAGGTAGAAACCTGCCTTTTACAACTCAATGCGCATGCGGGGTTAATGTTGGTGCGAATAGCTTAAACGGCTAATCGCACCAGTGGTGCGAATAGCATCGGCCAATAATTACGCCCATACGGCTAATCCAAATACCATGCAACATATTAATTATGCCAAGTTTATGTTTTATAATAGTAATGGTATTAAAAATCAAAAAATTGAAATTCAAAACTACATCAACCAGCACAGTCTGGATGTAATTTTATGAAGTGAAACCCACCTCAAATCAAATGACAAATTTAAAATTCCCAACTACAACATCTATAGATCTGACCGTCTTCATAATCGTGGTGGCGGTACAGCTATTCTCATGAAAAAATGTCTGAACAGTACCATCTTTCCTCTTCCCCTTATGAGCTTTGAAGCAAGTGTATCTATTTTGAACAGTGATAATAAAGAATATCTCATCATTGCTGTTTATAAGCCACCCAACAATAGCCTTAACACTCAAGATCTTGACTATATTAACAAGTTATTCAACTATTATTGCGGGGGACCTAAATTGTAAGGACGGTAACTGGAACTCCAGGCGAAATAATCCAGACGGAATTATTCTTAATAATTACATCATCAACAACCCTGATATCAACATTTATGGTCCAGATGAACCTACGCATCTTCATCAAATCTCAAATACTTCTGATGTATTAGGCATCTTAATTACCTTCAATGTTCCTCAAATACCTTTTCTCCAAGTGGATAATGAACTTACTTCAGATCACCTACCAGTACGCTTCACTTTGTATGGCTTAAAGCATGGTCTTCCGCCTATAAAGTGCCGCATTAATTGGGAAAACTATGCTTAACACCTTGAAGAAAACATATCTGCTACCACTAAAATGACTAATAAAAGCGAAATTCATGATGCCACAGTCTATCTTAGCAGTAAAATCAACGAAGCCATCAACCACGCCAAATTTATTCCAAAACAGACTAATTATACGGTCCCACAGAATATTAGACAGAAAATTACAGAGAAAAATAGACTAAGAAAAATTTATCAAAGTTCTCACTCCACCCAAAACAAAAGAAGATTTAATGCTGCCAATCGGAACCTCAGAAAACTTATCCAAGAGTACAGAAACAATTGCTGGGATAACTTCATTGAAAGTCTTTCGCACACAGACCATTCTGTGTGGAAAGTTGCTAAAGCTCTAGATATGATATTTTCTACTACTTTTCCTTATCTTTTTATCCGCGATTAAATTCGCATCTAGGTATGGCGGATAGAAACCGGTATTTTGATTTGTGATCTGACTTCGTCCATCCAAAAATGGAGTTGCTTAGCTTTTGCGAAATGTTTGATTTTGTTCAAGGAGGCGTAAATTCTCGCTATATTACTGAAGCAGATAGAATTTTAAAAAGCGCATCATTTGGTAAAGCACGGAATATTACTTGAAAAACCCAAATTTTACTTGAAAAAAACAAATTTTGTCTTCCTATTGAAGGGTAAGTTCTATAGTGTAATGATCGCATGAAATCGACGGACATTTCATTGTTGGAAAAGGAAAAATAATTAATTTTTTTTTTTTTTTTAAATTTCTCGTTCATGTAAAGGAGGAATTGCTGGCTGTTGTAAGCATTGTGTCGCTGTTTTGATTTTAACGTTCACTGAATGTAAGCAAATGATTTCATATGTATTTAACTTGGGATGTTCAGAAATTCTTTGCTGTCAAAAGTGTGTTTTTTTCCATAACATTTATTTTGAATCATTATATACTAAAAATATCTTGATCTATATATGCGTTTATTGTATTTATACATACATAATAGCACACATAATACATAGCATTATATGTTATACATTATATTATAATTTATACAAAATATATAGCTATTTAGCTTAATTTCTAAAATTAGAAGTGCCGGAGCCCTATGGAAGACCGTCAGCAAATAGGGAACAAGAGTAAATAAATAAAACGACTATTAAACTAATTAATAATTTTAAAATTCAATAGTCAATTATTATCAAATTAATTAATATCTACTTAATTATTGTTTATTAAATGCTATTTAATCAATAATTATATATAATTGATTACAATTTAATTGATAGCTATTAGATAATTAGTTAATTATTTATTGAAAGATTTAATAATTAAAGATTAAAGTAATTAAATATTTAAAATTAAATTAAATGTAAACAGATAAATTTCAATTTAATAAGCGATTTTTAATATAAATTTATTGCTAAAAATAAAATTTTCAAGATAGAATTCCTACTGAAATTGTTATTCAATTACATAAAAGCTGCAATTACAATATTCAATTACAAGTGCAGCATCCTTCTTGTTTAGAGCTCTGGTGCACTCCGGCTGGAATTATGATTTTTTACAAAAACTAAGAAGCATCGGAGCCGGGATCCGGGGAGCTCCGGCCCAATTTAAGCTCTGATCGTAGGGTGAAAAAACTTCTTTTATCATCACAAAAATTAAATATTATTAAAATGATATAAAGTAATAATTAAAATTTATAAAGTATAGCTGATGAAAATTCAGATAATGCTGAAAACAGGGCAAAAGAGAATGATGGTGTTAGCGTATGAGAGGGTGGAAACAAAAAATGAGGGAAATCTTGGTGAGAGAGAATGTTTTCTTTGACCGCGGCTCTTTGTTGATATAATTATAGCCATTAAACGGATGTGTGTCACGGGTAAAATGAGTCCTCAATCTGAATCCTAAGGATGAATGTAAAGTTACTGGTTACACTTTTCGCTCCCCGTATTTGGTTACACTTGTGGATACTGTGACAAGACGATGTATAGAAGCAATGAGCCATTTATTGCAGTATTTCACTCTTATTGTACTCGTTGTCACTTTACGCACATTTAAGAACACAAATTTTCCTTCCTGCGAGGATAACTAACTCTAACCATCGATAACAATACACTAGATACGATAGCATGGCGAGAAATTTACGCGTTCCTACTCAAGTCCCCCAAATTTATTGCCATTCCTAAAGGGAAAGGTTTCCGAATATCAGTGAGCGGACTTTATTTGAACGTCTCGTGTTCTCATTAGTTCGCATTTCTAGGGAAATTGAGTATTGCAAGATCTGCTTATTGTTAAACTAAAACGTTAGGAATTCTACTTTTTTCCCCTTGAAATTGTAGTTCAGTTTTGTAAAATGAAGTACCGGACCTCATCTTAGTTAGGGCTCCGGTGCGCTCCAGCTAGAATTGTAATTTATTTTAAAAATTGAGAAGTACCGGAGCTGGGCTCTGATGCAATTTAAGCACTGGCTATTATATACATAATAGCACTACTTATCAGATGCAATTTTGAGAATATCAACAAGCAAAGCACTTAAAAATGAAAAAAAGACACTTGTAAAAGAAATATTAGTGTCCTATATGTATTATAGAAAATACATGAAATGAATAATACCATTACCAAACACTTCAAAAAAAAAAAAAAAAAAAAAAAAAAAAAAAAAAAAAAAAAAAAGCAGATTTTAGTATTTTCTACCTCAGTACTCAGTAATATAAAGCAATCCTGCCATATAACGTGTAGTTAATTTTTGATTACATAATATTACATTAGATTTGTCCTACGAGTGGTTAAAACTGATAGTTCAATCTCAGCTCAAATCCGGGTGAACAAGCAGTGCAGTTTTTTTTTTTTTTCGAATACAAGCGAGTTTCCCCTATAATATTCTTCATAAAGAATTCTTCTTCAGGCTGATAACCAATGTGCTTAGTCATATTCAAAGACCCTAATCTAACCTTACCTTTCCTTTAGATTCCATATTCACATGTTATATCTTTATCTGTTAAGATTTGTTCATAACAGGATCACCAAGCTTCTACCAATCCAGCAGGAGCATACTCAATACGTCAAATCCATGTGATTGATAACAAAATCGATGTTTTCACCTTGCAAACCTTTATAAATGTTCCAAATTTTCTTAAGGATTCTTAATAACCTTATTATTTAGAAATGCGTTTATTGTTGTTTTTATATTAACAAAAGCATTTAAATATAAAATATCAATTTTAAAAATAACTGAAGTTTTCTTTTAACCAGATTTGCTTTTCTAATGCTGTTTTTAATTAGTAACATTATGTCTGAACAAAAAATTTAAGAATAAGTCTATTAAAAAGGTCTGTGTGATAAGTCTATTAATTAATAACATTGTATGAACTTCATCATCTTTGAATATGAAACACTGAACTAACTCTTTGAATATGAAACATCCTAAATGAAAACACCGAGTCCATTTCAATCTAATACAAGAATAAATTATACATATCAAAATTCACAGTAAGAGCTTCTCCGTATTATATTACACAAAGATTAGAAACCAAGTCTCCACTTACGAAATCTTACACTGACATAATGGTCTTGTACTGAAACAGAATTGTAGCAACATAGAGGATATAAATTACATTATGCCAAAGAATTATTTAAATTTCCTGAATAAATTATAGCATTTAGAGTAACCAAAGACACACAAAAAAAAATTCAGATTTGTTGTAAAATTGGTGCCATGTCTTTATGCTATAATAACATCACACATTATCTACACATGTGTTTTCCTGTCAGTCAAGAAGATTGATGGAAATATTGTTCTTACAAAAATTATTCTGACATATATTTGGAGAAACATATATTTCTTTTTGAGTTACATGATCAACAGAAACTATACAGCTATAACGTATAAAAAACTTTGAAAAATTATATATTGAAACTTGTGGAAATTTGGGGAAATTTATTTGGTTCGATAATCAAGAGGTAAAAGTGGTTTATTAAAAATTTCTCAGTGCTATAAGAAACCAACGAGAATTTATGAGTATGTTTCGATATCATGTTTATCCATTATTGGGGCTAACATACATTGTTATCAGTTTATGTTTGCCCAAAATGGTCGAAGATTGAGTAAAAATATTAGGAGTTTGAAGATAATCATCAATGTACCTTAATATCTTTGCAACAGAAATATAATACCCAACAAACAAACAAAAAAAAAAAAAAAAAAAAAAAAAAAAAAAAAATTATCAAATGAATTTTAGTATGCCATAACAGTTTCATGGGAAAATATAACACACCTCTTAGATAAACAACTACAATCATTATATACAACAGCCATTTCATTTAAAAAAAAGGCATAAATTACATTAATCAGATAAAATTTGTTGTAAGAGCTTCATTATCTGGTTAAAATTCTTAAGCAAACAAGAAACCATTTCAAGTACCATAACATAATTTTCATAAGAGAATTCCATTCATCACAGAATATTAAAAGCACTTTGGTAGAAATTTGATCATTTAAAAAGTACAATTTCATATAATGCACATTTTTTATTCTTTATTCTTACGGAAAACATTATATTTTTAAAGAAAGACAACGCTTTCTTTCTTTTAAGTACATAGACTCCAGAATTCTAATAATTATAATAAAAAAGGCATTTGCCAGCAAAATAACGGTTAACTATAAAATCATAACCATTTGTATAATATAACCATTTGTATGCACTGTCTTTGGTCGCATGTATACCAGGAATGCATAAAAAAAAAAAAAAAAACGTAACACTTTTATAAAATCCTGAAACTAGGGTTGGACTTAAATATTTAGTATTTGAATGCTTTATATAGCTTTGTCCAAAAACAATGTACTATTCGTATGTAACACAGAATAAAGTATACTAAATTACTGTTGACAATTTCAGTTTCTTGGTGCATATTTCATAGCTGATTATACACATGTAATATTAATGTGTGCCAGTTTTCAATCGAAAGCACTACACAAGGGCATCATCTACACCCTTAGGTATAGATGAGCCTGAGCAAGCTTTACTGTAATCAAATAAACCATAACCATTTTACCTTAGACTATTCATTTAACAACTGCGGCAAAATTTGGTACACTTCTGTTATCAGGACCGAATTCAGAAATGTGTGTATGAATGCGTTCACATATGCATGTATATATGTACGTATGCATGTATGTTTGTATATAAACACACATATAAAAGTGCATACACACATACATACATTTCTGAATCCAATCCCTATAACAGAAGAGTACATAGATTTTTCTATATAATAAAACAAAATTTATGTGTGTATTTTTTTATAAGGAACAATATTTCTGACACGAATCAGCTGTCATCAACTAATGTCAAGAGCAAGTGAAAAACAAAAGAATAATTATATAGAATTAAGATGTAATATATATTAAAAAAAATTTCTTTAGTGTAACTCTTCTTTTATTCATAGAACTTTATACTTGTATTTTCTTTTATTCAATCATTAACAGTTAGAAATGAATAGTGATTGGCTAAATATGGATATGTTCTTGTGTGTTTCATGCAGTTCTACTTCTGGTACTTACTCTGCGACATACTGAATTTAATTTTTATTTGGAAACTGATTAAATTAATTGTGATGGTGTGTGCTGAGAAATGGAATTTTGTGAAGAATATTTAAACTTGCCAATAAAAATAGGAATAATTTTAAAGTTTCTGTCAACATTTTTTATATTGTTATCAAATGTGACTTTAAAAAATTCTTTTTTTTTATAGTAAAATGTGAATTGAATTAAAAGGGTATGATTTTATTTTAATTCCTTTATGAAAATAATTAACCTAAAAGACACACAGATCTCATTAACATATGAAAAACATAATAGTTCTATAAGCAATTCAAATTATATATTGTGATATACAGTAAGACCCCGCTTAACGCAGGGGATACGTTCCATCAAAATAGAGCGTAATGCGAAACAGCGCTAAACGAGGCTATCTTTACATGTAAATATTGGGGTTAGGGGAAGATGGCTAGGAAATTGGTTAGGTATTAAATTTAAAAAGTATGTTTTTTTAATAAAAATAAAACCAATCATTTATTTCTTAAAGCCCAAATTAATACCACATTATTATTTCTTGCAAAAATAAAAACAAAACGAATATTCTTAAAAAAAAACAAATAAATTTCTAAGTCAGTCATATTTTGTTAGCCTTCCGCGTTTTCAGTGTTCTGCCTTTTTGTGACAAAAGCATCTAATGTTGTTTGCCTTTTTCTTTTGCGTTGTTCTCTTAAAAGTTCTTCATAAACGGATAGAGCATCTCTAACACCACGCCTTACTTTTGAGCTCCTGTCAAAATTCGGATCATTTTCAATGAATTGATCCATTAATTCAGTTATGGTAGACAAACTCCTTTTTACAAACGCCATCGAAAGTTCATTTTGCCCTTCTTCTGAATCACTGCTGTCAACAGTTTTGTTTTCTTCTTGTTCAGTTAATTCCTTGAGCTCATCATTAGAAAGACTAGCCGCTGCTTCTTGAATTATTTCTTCGACATCTTCCACATTTACCCCTTCAAAATATGTCTGTACAATACCGCACCAAACAAGAAATACAAGTACACTCTTTCGGATATGTATTTGAAACCTATCGCTGCATAATATTTCCGGGAATCCCCGTATGCTGCGAGCGATTTCGTGGAATCCCCGGGTTGAAATAAAAGAGCACTAAACCGAAACAGCATTAAGCGGGGTCTTACTATATTCTAAAAGCAAAATTATATAATATATAATGATATAAATTAAATACATATAATAAATATATAAAACTCTATAATGAATAATGATCATAACTGTATAATAAATGCGAACACACATTATATCACTGTGCTGTGAATGGAAGAATATTTAATTAGAAATTTACCTTTTATATATATTTGATAACATGGAACAGTAAAACATAAAGATCGCAAGAAGTTATGAAAATAGGTTATGCAACTTAAGAAACAACAAGTTCTATGAAATGCACTTTAAGTTACTGCAATATCATGAGACACCATAAATAACCATAAGACGCGATAACTTAAGACAATATCATAAGACATACTACCAAGATAAGTATAATTTGTTCCTTCTTTTACATCGATAAGTTTTCTTTAAAAATTTAACCAGTGAATGCCAAAACAAATTTATTATCGGTGCCTTTGATGCAAGGTCACACAAAGATAAACTCGATTTAGCAAATTTCTGAAACATTAAAGTCAAAAGTGTTAAATTACAACTGTTAACAAAACAATTGTCTGGCAAATTTTAATTCTTATATGAAAACTGAATTAAATTTCGAATAAGTGACTGGGCTTGTACAGTATTTTAGAAGATATTTCATGTTCATACACTGAAAATAAATTGCACTTTAATGAAAGAGCTGGAAATATAGTCTGCATGATGCATAAAATATGATCAAATCTATTTGTTAAATACTTAATGCTTACTTTCAGGAATGTAGCTAGAGGGTAACAGTTTTTATATATTATTCTGAGAAATAACTTAAGATTGATTTGCAACACTTGGTATAAATAAAGATATTTTCACCAAAGAATTAATATTATTTTCAGACTTTTTACTGTCAAACTAAATGTAGACGCTAGACGATTTGAATATTTCATCTAACCTCTTCATTTAATGACATAAATGTATTTTTAACAGAATTAATTTTTACTCAGGGAAAGAACATGTTGTCTAGCTGCCCGGGTTTCAGCCCAGCTTTAATACAGAAAGCCAAAACACATCAAATACAATTGAATGATACAGCATTTTAAAATGTTGCAAAAATTTTAAATGCAATTTTGTGGAAGAGCTATTGCAATTACCTACCTACTAAAACTTTGACCAAAAATTCAAGAAAACAAAGATACTCCCTTTTCTTTCCAATGAACAAAAGTCATATACTAATATAGGGATGCTCAACTTATTGTACTATAAAACCTAAACATAAGAATGAAATTATGTCAGCTATCTGAGATGTCCAATACCTAGAAATTCTATATATTGTAGAATAGAACCTGCGTCTGAAAACAGACGACAGGTAAAACATAATTCAAATACTTTACTTTTAGCCTGGAAGCAGGTGTTCTATATTAAACTGTCTTAATTCACATACAGAATTAGTGATATAATAGCTCAAAATATTGTAAGAATCAAACACGCATTATACAGTCAAAAGTCTTTAATCCGGACTCGTCGGGACTTCGGCGATTCCGAATTATCGATTTTTACGGATTATAGATCATCAGTTTAAATCTGGTAAGATGGCATGGAGAAATTATAAAATGAAAAATATGAAACCGTAATTTATGAAATAAAGAGCAATTATGATCTAAAGGGTATCAAAATTTACAAAAAGCTTAATATTTATTTGTTTACTTTATTAAACATTTCTTTCAACGCGCGCATGTGTAAAGCATACATTACGCATAGTCGAAAGTAGAAAATTGCAACCAGAAAACTATTTGATTTGTATTCGTGATATTTATAATGACGAGGAATTTGATTTAAATCATATCAAAGACTGAGTACATCGAGATGAAATCTACATTATAAGCCGAATAAAATAAAAACATCTGCCCTGAAGATAAGGATAGTGCTGACAGATCAACTTACAGTTCATTGCGCGCCGTCTGTTTATCAATTGCGTTGCCGTACGCACAACACATGCGCAGAAAGTTTGTAGCTTTCAGGTCCGGATTATAGATCATTCCGGATTAACATTAAAAAAATCTATATACATTTATTAGTGTATGAGGATTGATCCTGAAATATTATAAGGTCACTTTCAAAGAAATGATAGAAACATTTCACTCGGGGAAGGGACATTCTCTCTGGCTGCCCGTGTTCCATCCCAGCTTCTGTAACATAAGTTTCATAGTAGAATTTTAAAATTCTAGGAAAGAAACTTACGAAGAAATTATTGAACATACCTGGTTCTATGATTTAGCCATTCTTACAGACATAATAACTAAATCTTAAACTTCAAGGAAGGGGGAGAACTAAAGTCTTTGAATTAACCCGTTCACGATGGGCAATTTACTATGCTAAGCCTAACTTTAAAAAAAAAAAAAAAAAAAAAAAAAAAAGGATAAATGAAATTCGTCTTCTAATTTTAGTTACATTATGAGAAGAGCATTCAGGTAGTCGTCAGAATTAATTCTAAACCTTTATTATTATATTTTCCTTAAAGATTTTATAAAATACTCCTTCTAAAATAATATAATTTTGCCCTTTTCCCACAAATAAATATACATGGAAAAATATCCAAACAATCGCAAATTTTATTTAACACAACACACAATTAAAAAATATTAAAACCATGTTTCATAAAAATTCAATGAGCAAACAACGAAAAGTAAGCAATGTTTCAAAATGAGACAGTGTATGATATTCTTTGAAACATAGGTGTACACAAAGTCCAACCTTGCATTAGTCACAGGAATATAATATCTGCTGATATTTTACTCAGCAAATTTGACTCATTTAGCATTTGTATATGTTATACGGTCAGATAGAGCTTTCATATCGCCATTAAAAAAAACTTTCACTAAGCGATACAAAATATTCCTCTCAATGCCGGAAAACTCAAAGAGTAATAAAAATGTCTTTAATAATTGAACATCTACTTCACTATAACCGATAATAAAAATAAGACAAATTAATAAATTAAATTAAAAGTATTCCAGAGCATCCAGAACATATTCATGTAGAAATCATCGACGACCAATGCTGACTTAGAATACCTAGGGAGGTGACGTCATCCCAGCTTAGCACAGTGCGGAGCAGTCGAGACCAATGCGAGATAGCGTCTAGACAGGGGGACGAGCGGAGGCAATCAGATGGCTTGTAAATTCTCGAAGAGTTGGTGGAAACAGACGGTTTCCTTTGATGTTTAAGTTCCATGTACCCAAGCTGATCATATTATATAAAATAGCTGTGGATATTGCGTGTGTATAGGACTGAAATGTTCATCATTACATGAATCCTGTGGACTGAGTTTAACTATCATGAGATCACCTGCAATATTAATTTTTACTTGACTTACCTTTATTACTTTTATATATTTCTTATTAGTAAAATAAAGCTTTTAATAATGCAATATCCGTGCTCTCCTCATGTTTTGAAAATAAATTCTACATTCATTTGTTTATATAAAATGACCCATTACATTACTCAACAGTTAGTGATTGTGTATATTCGACACATTTAGTTTAGATTGCTTTCGTTTGCCATTAAAAAAAGATATACAGTGGATGGACAAAAATATGGAAACACCTTGTGAAATGCATGTTTGAAAAGAAAGATTGATTTTAATGAGATATGTAGGTGGCGCTGGCATTTTTGACTACTGACGCCACCTATACAACTTCGTAAATGTGCTAAAGAGTTCAGTTGTTGTCGAAGTACTGTTATGTGAGGTTGTCATTGCATTATGTCAGAGTTAACAGACTTCGAACGTGGGCAAATTGTTGGAGCACGTATGGTAGGTGCTTCCGTAAGCAAGGTAGCCGAGGTGTTTAGTGTTTCAAGAGGTACTGTATCGAAGATTTATTCCGCATATTTGAAAAGCTGAAAAACATCATCTGCTAAATCACAGCGCAGACGAAAGTGTGTCCTGAGTGATCGTGACAGACGATCATTAAGGGCAATTGTGACGAAAAATAAGAAGACCACAGCTGCAAAAGTTACTGCTGAAATGAATGTTGTGTTACTGAACCCTGTGATACCAAAACAATTAGAAGGGAGCTTCATAAACAGGGAATTGCTGGCCGTGCTGCAATTGAGAAGCCACTCATCGGTGATGCTAATGCCCGTAACATGAAAAGGTGGTGTTTAAGTCATTAAGCCTGGACTATAGAGCAGTGGAAGCGAGTAATATGGTCTGACGAGTTTTCTTTCACATTGTTTCCCACTTCTGGCCGAGTTTACGTTTGAAGAACGCCATCTCAAGCCTATAATACAGACTGCTTGTTGCCAAGAGTGAAACATGGCAGGGTTCTGTTATGGTTTGGGCAGTCATATCGTGGTTCTCTGCTAGCCCCATGATAACTGTGTCAGGGCACATGACTGCCAAGACATATGTGAACATTTTGGCCGATCAAGTTCATTCCATGGTACAAACTTTGTTTCCCGATGGTGATGGTGTCTTCCAAGACGACAAAGCCCCTGTTCACACAGCTCACATTGTCCAGGACTGGTTTTCTGAGCACGAGGATGAGTTGTCCCATCTCCCCTGGCCACCACAGTCACCAGACCTGAATATTATCAAACCTTTGTGGTCTACATTGGAACGGAAAGTGCGTTCTCGTTATCCACCGCCAACATCGTTATCTGAACTTGCGACCGTTTTGCAGGAAGAATGGTATAATATTCCCTTGGCAAACATACAGGAACTGTATTTATCCATTCCGAGAAGACTGCAAGCTGTTTTTGATGCCAACGAGTTTCCTACACCATATTAAGCAAAGAAACATGTTTTCTTAAAGGTGTTTCCATATTTTTGTCCAACCCCTGTATGTTTCGCTGAGGATTAAAAATATTCATCACAAAGCACCAAAAATCTAAGAGTAATAAAATAAATAAAAACAAGGGAGGAAAAATATCAGAGTAATAATAATAAAAAAATACTCTAATGATAGAACCTCTACCTCACTATATCCCAAAAATAAAAATGGTACCTCAATGCAGGGAAAGCCTGTTTAAGAGACATTACATTGCTCAACACCCACCCACAAATCTCACTCGCATTCGGAAACAAAATACCAAAAATAAAAATCATTGCATAGGAATGAAGGTAACCATACTTAACTTTCCATATATTTCCCCATAACAGGCATACAGCTACATCTAGCGGCTAAATATCAAATGTGGTACACCCGGTCGATACAGTGAATTAAATGGCGATTCAAATATAACATACCCGGCATTGAGGTAATGTTTGCTGCTGATGCACATATGATCACACGCCTGTACTGAACGGGGTAAAGGATATTATAAACTCATTTTAAAACAAAATTAATTTTGTGAAAATATTACACAAATTGAAGGAATATACATTTTTACTATAATCTAATCTTCGATTTGTCACTTTGAAAATGTGGAAAACTAAAGCGCGAAATAAAAGAAAACTACAACACACATTGGAAAATCTCATCGAGCTTAAATTAGTTTCTCAATTAGATGTTTTGAGTGTGTTTAAAATTAAGCCAAAGAACTTCCTTCACTTCAAACCCATTACATAAGACTAGTATTTAAGAAAAATGGTAAAAGATTGCAAACATGTTAACAATTTTACTGATCTAGAAATGGAAATTACTCATTTTCACCTTAATTAAGATCAAGAATATCACAAAAAGGCATTTGAATAGTCCTAGATCAGAAAAATCATTGAAATGTTAAACTTTTAAAAAGATAAATTCCTGCTTTCGTTCAGGTATTTATTTTTCATTTTGCTGAATGTTCTGTTAATAATACAAAGAGTATACATTTTCTTTAACATATTATACCACACATTTTTATGCATTGTGTAATGCACTCATAAATGAAATATTAAAAGTGCAATATATAACTGAAGCTTACCAAAATTTTATAAACTTAAAATTGGCTCCCATTAAGTTAAAATTGCGCATAACTGCACCAAGGGAAGGAATGCAATTTTATTTCTTTGTCTGTATTTGGTTTCAATTTCATATAGAAAGAGTTAAAATAGGTTATCTAGGCAACAAAATTTAAACACACATTTTCAGTAAAAATTACAGAATAACTGATTTTGTTTCCCTGAAGACGCAACACCTCACTATTCCAGCTATTATACAGACTGCATACAGTCATAGAGAAAGTTCTTTCTTACACAGGGAATGCATATACTTTAATCTGTAGATCTTCGCAAATAGGTTCATAAAACTTCACAATATGCCAAAATAGTTCAGATTAAGGGAAAAATATAATAATGTATGCTTGAAACAACTAATAAAAAGCACATTTTGAGCAGCCTTAACAGAAGACAATTTGGCCCCACTAACTTTCATTACGAATACTCATTAAATTTTTATTTACATTTCTTTTTTGTTCAACATTTAACTTTCAATGGTTTTAAGAGAAACGGCACTTGATAGACAGACTCTAAATTCGGAAAAAACTGAAACAAAATTGGTTTATACACAGGCAGAGTAATTATGCTGACCTGTTGGGAAGAGCAGACCCCGTTGGACAAGGAAAATATTAGGCCAGACAGAGAGGAAAATGCTTAGCCTCCTCCTCGTAATGCGAAAGGAGGCCACTTGGGAAAAAATTACACTACAGCCGTAATTTTCAAACCACTAAGAAGCAACAGAACTCTTAACAAATTTCAGACTTCTGATAATTATAGTGTGATTCACAGTTCAACCTCACTTCGAATATTACAATACAATATAAAGAAAGAACCAATTCAGACACTTCAATATGGAAATCAAAACCTAAGAAATTAATGCATAGACGCTACCCTAAACATTAAAACATAATGTGAAGCGTTCACGTAAAATAAATAAGTAGTAAAACTCCAATATAAAGCAACATGCGAAAAGGGACCTACAAATTATAACATTCAAGCATTTCTAGTGAAAATAAAGTTAATATAAAACAAGAATTACCAGCCACAGATGTCTTTTTGCTCTGCACTATTTCTCCATTCTTTTTCTTTCATGATATGTTCTGCAATCCAAGAGTGCACAAAAATGATGACAAATTACACTAGAAGAGGCCAAGGATGGGGGAAGGAATCATTAGATTTTAACTACTTTGAAATTAAAGAATATCTATACACAAAGAGAAATATCTAATATTGTTTCTTAATATATAAAACTTCGAAAGTAGCCTTCTTTGTTTTAAATTCCAGCAATGTGCTACATTGTTACTAAAATCATGATTGCAGTCGATAGAAAAGCAAATGATTTTCCTTATAGGACAGAAGTACAGTAAGCGAAAGAGGTTTTTAATGTATGGGTACAACATGAACAATGAAAGAAAAAAAAATTATACAGTTATTACAGATACACAGAATAAAAGGGAAAATGATCTTTGAGAAAAGTAAATAATTTTAGCGCAGGTACAAAAATGGCACCGAAAGTCAATAAGCAGGTAATTTTAAATGACAAATAAACAAAATAAATTTTACTGTTAGCTTTGAAGCAGGTGTTATATATAAAACTATCTTAATTCACACACAGAATTAGTGACATAACAGATCAAAAAAGAGTAAGAATCAAACTCGCAATATATTGACATTAAAAGAATTATACATATATACTTTTATAGCTTTTTTTTTTTTTTTTTTTTTTTTTTTTAGAAAGGGCTCAAAAACACCATTCTAAAATGAGATTTCGAAAAACATCTTGGAAACAAAAGTCATAAACCATAAAATAAATATTTCATTCAGAATTTTAACGCAAGAACTGTTTCTAATTTTAAGTTCTTTACTTAGGTACACTCATCCATGAGAGAGGACAGCTTAGTCCAATGTACAAGAAATTATCCTGTAATATTACCACATCACTTTAATGAAATTATAGCAATATTTCACTCAGGGAAAGAACATATTGTCTAGCTGCCCGGGTTCGTGCCCAGCTTTAATACAGCAAGCCAAAACACATCAAATGCCATTGAATGATATACCATTTTGAAATGTTGCAAAAAATTTAAATAAAATTTCGTGAATGAGCTATTGCAATTACCTATATACTAAAATTTTGACCAAAAATTCAACAAAACTAAGATACTCTTTTTTTCTTTCGAAGGAATCAAAGTCATATACTAATGTAGGGATGCTCAACTTATTGTACTATAAAACCTAAACATAGGAATGAAATTTTGTCAGCTATGTGAGATGTCCAATACCGAGAAATTCCATAAATTGTAGATTAGAACGTACCTCTCAAAACACACGAAAGGTAAAACACAATTCAAATACTTTACTTTTAGTCTTGAAGCAGACGTTCTATATTAAACTGTCTTAGCTCACATACAGAATTAGTAATATTAAGCTCAAAATGTTGTAAGAACCAAACACGCATTATATAAATATTAAAAAAAAATCTACATACATTTATTAGTGTTACGAGGGTTTATTCTGAAATATTATAATGTCACTTTCAGGGAAATGATAGAAATTTTCACTCAGGGAAGGGACATTCTGTCTGGCTGCCTGGGTTCCATCCCAGCTTCTGTTACAAAAGTTTCATAGAAGAATTTTAAAAATCTAGAAACGAAACTTATGAAGAAATTATTGACCATAATTGGTTCTATGATTTAGTCATTATTACAGACATAATAACTAAAATCTTAAACTTGAGGGGGGAGGGAGAACTAAACTAAAGTTTTTGAATTTAAGGGTATTTTAAATTAATTTTAAATCAGAATTAATTTTGTAAAAATATTACACAAATATAAGGAATATACATTTTTACCATAATGCAATGTACATTTTGCCACTTTGAAAATCTGGAGAACTAAAGCGTGAAATATAAGAAAACTGAAACAAACATTTGTAAAATCTCATCGAGCTTAAATTAGTTTCTAAATTAGATGTTTTGAGTGTATTTAAAATTAGGCCAACTACTACGTTCACTTCAAACCCATTACATAAGACTAGTGTTTAAGAAAAATGGTAAAAGATTGCAAATATGTTAACAATTCTACTGATCTAGAAATAGAAATAACTGGTTTTCATCCTAATTAAGATGAAGAATATCACAAAAAGCCATTTGAATAGTCCTAGATCAGAAAAATCATGAACTGTTAAACTTTTAAAAAGATAAATTCCTGCTTTCGATCTACCTAAAAATGTGAAAGAGGATTTTCAACAACAATCTTGTTATGTTGTTTCAACAACAATCTTGTTATTATTAAATCAATGTTCAGATACAGAATAACAAACAAACATCCGGACGACTGCATGGATTTAGCAATAACATCGCATGTACCAGAGGGAGAAAAAAAAAACTCTCAGAAGAAATGCAATGTTAAATTTCACATTAAAATATGATTTCCCTGTATTTAATTTTCATTTTGCTGAATTTTTTTGTAAATAATACAAAGAGTATACCTTTTCTTTAAGATATTATACCACACATTTTTATACTTTGTGTAATGCACTTATAACTGAAATATTAAAAGTGCAATATATAATTGCAGCTAGCAAAAATTTTATAAACTTAAAATTGGCTCCCATTAAGTTAAAGTTGTTAATAACTGCACCAAGGGAAGGAATGCAATTTTATTTCTTTGTCTGTATTTGGTTTCATTTTCATATAGAATGAGTTAAAAATAGGTTACCTAGGTAACAAAATTTAAACACACATTTTCAGGAAAAATTACAGAATAACAGATTTTATTTCCCTGAAGACACAACACCTCGCTATTCCAGCTATGATACAGACTGCATACTGTCATAGAGAAATTCCTTTCTTAAACAGGGAATTCATATACTTTAATCTGTTTTTACACAAGTACTGTTTATGACTAATCCATGGTCCAGGAGTAAAATACATTATAGTACACCCATCTAAATTTTTATTATTTCTGGTCATCTGTATAGACTGTTTACCTATCACGACTAAACTCCCAATCTGCATTCCACATAGCTCATACGATTCTTCAAGTCATGTTTCGTAGTCTATCATTTTTAATACCGCCGGTACTTGCTGAGCGCAGAATTCTAAAGCATGATTTCACATATAGCAGTACCTTAAAGGATCCCATTTAATTTGTCCACTGCTAGAATTTCATTCATACGTGGTGCTACATTCATCATTCAACACCGGAAAGAATTTATCTGCTACTTTAAACAATTTCCATCGACTGAAAATGAAGTCCAAAAATTCTTACAAATCTCAAAAGGAAACGATGCCAAAGAATTTTGACATATGGAAGACAGAGAAGTCAAACAATGAATCAGAAAATTACAAAAGAAGAATTGGGGTCTTATAAAACCCCTTGATAATAAAAGTGCTCATTATGAAGAAGAGCTTTTAACTGAAGATAAGATGAAGGAATTGTTAAATAACATAAAAGCAATGTCTGATCTAGCGGTGAATGACCCAATTAAGGAAGAAACAGGACACTGGGAAACATGTGCTCTTTACAGCGACACCCATACAGTTGCATCAATCATTCTTATAAGCAAAAGACATCAGCTTTCTCAAAAAATAATTCTGTCATGCATATGCCAAGAGAACGGAAAGAAGTCCAAAAGAAACTTTCAGAGTGCTTTGCAAAACAAAGTTGAAAGTTAATCTGCAGAATTTTACTTCGATAATAATAAAACATCTCTGATTTTATTTCAAAACGAATTTTTATTTGTGGAATCAATTTTAAATAGATCTTCGCAAATAGGTTCATAAAACTTCCCAATATGCCAAAATAGTTTAGATTAAGGGAAAAATATAATAAAGTATGCTTAAAACAACTAATAAAAACACATTTTGAGCAGCCTTAACAGAAGACAATTTGGCCCCACTAACTTTCTTTATGAGTACTCATTAAATTTTTATTTACATTTCTTTTTTGTTCAACATTTAACTTTCAATGGTTTTAAGAGAAACAGCACTTCATAGAGAGAATCTAAATTCGGAAAAAACTGAAACAAAATTGGTTTATACACAGGAAGTGCGATTACACTGACCTGTTGGGAAGAGAAAACCCCATTAGGCAAGGAAAATATTAGGCCAGACAGAGAGGAAAATGCTTAGCCTCCTCCTCGTAATTGTAATATTTAATAATTTGTAAATGGTAACATTTAATATTTAGTAACTTGTAATTAACAACACTTTATATACAGATTGGAAAAATAGAACTATGCTGGTATTGCAGTTCTCTGTGATTATACATTCTAAGATTGTAAATAAATAGTTTCTAAAAGCTAAAAGTGTACCCTCATAATTTTATATGGTGTCAGGAGTGTTTTGCTTTCAAAATGGAAAGTTTAAATCCACCAGAGCCGATGAAATTTGATGGAAATCTAGCTTGGAATTGGCAAAGATGGCTGCAATCATTTGAAATATATGAAGTAGCTAATGAATTACATAATAATGAAGAGAAGGTAAGAATTGATACTTTTCTTCATGTAATAGGAATTTGTAGTCTCTAAATATATAATACATTTCCTATAGAAGAGGGTAAAGAAATTAAATTAAGTGAAATTAAAACAAAATTTATGGAATATTGTATTCCTAAGAAAAATATTACATATGAAAGACATTTATTCTTTACTAGAAATCAAACCGCGTCAGAAACCATAGATGAATACGTAACTGACCTTCGAAATAAAGCTAGAACATGCGAGTTTGCACAATTAACGGATAGTTTAATAAAGGATAAATTTGTTTGTGGTATTAAAGATGATATAGTGAGAGCAAGATTGTTACATGAAACAGAATTAACATTAGAAAAAGCTCTTGATATATGCAGATCTGCTAAAATAAGTGCACATCAAATGAAAATCATAAAAGATGAGGAAACTGCTGTAAACTTAGTGAAAAAGAAACTAAGTAAACATAATAAGAATACTTACAAAGAGGTAAATACCGATAAACAATAGACAAAAATTTGTTCCAAATGTGGAACATCTCATGAGTATCGAATGTGTCCAGCATATGGAAAAATCTGTCATAAATGTAAAAGGCAAATCATTTCGCGAGTCAGTGTAAAAGCAATATAATAAAAAATGAAGCAGTCAAGGTAAACAAAAAAGATAGACAAATTAAATTAATAAATCATGACTCTGAGGAAGAGTTAGAATTTTATGTTGGTACATTAAACCTTAATTCAGATAACAAGGAAGAGAAATGGACTGTTGACGTTAATGTAAATAAAAGTAAACTAAATTTGCAGTTAGATACTGGAGCAATGCGCAATGTTATTTCTAAAACCAAAGTGAAATTGCTAAATGTTCCGATACAGAAGTCTGAAATGAAAAGATTAGTTACATTCTGTGGGAATAAAATGGATACTTTAGGAAAAGTAGTACTTAACTGCCAATATGGAAAAAATAATTATGTTGTGGAATTCCAAGTTATTGACAAAGAAGTACCTTCTATATTAGGATTAAAATCATGTTTGCAACTAGGTTTGATTCAGAAAGTAATGTCTGTTTACACTGAAGACTTACTGGAGCAATACAAAGATGTATTTGAAGGCTTAGGTTGTTTGAATAGAAAATATAAAATCCAGTTAAAACAAGACGTAACACCAGTCATTCATCCTCCAAGAAAAATACCCATAGCTATACGTGATAAAGTTAAGAAAGAATTACAAAGAATGGAAAATTTAAATGTTATTGAGAAAGTAAGAGAACCAACTGAATGGTCACAGTTGTCAAACTGAACAAAATAAGAATATGTTTAGATCCTAGAGATTTAAATAAAGCTATAAAACGAGAACATTATCTGATGTTAACCATTGACGAAGTTGTCACTAGAATGCCTAACGCAAAAATATTTCCTGTTAATTTAAAAGATTACCTTTTGGCATATGTTCAGCTCTAGAAATTTGCCAAAGAAAATTAAGCCAAATAATAGAAGGTCTAGAAGGCATTGAATGTATTATACATGATATCTTAATATGGGGATGTAATGAAAAGGAACATGAGCTATGACTTAAAAAAGTACTCCAGAGAGCACGAGAAAATAATTTGAAGTTCAATAAGGCTAAATGTAAAATAAAAGTTAATCGTGTGAATTATATAGGGCACGAGTTAAGTGAAAATGGACTAAAACCTGATTTTTCTAAAGTGGAAGCAATTGTTAAAATGCCAGAACCTACAGATGTGCCTTTGCTACAAAGATTTTTGGAATTGATTAATTATTTAGCCAAATTTATTCCTAACTTAAGTACTATTACTGCACCATTAAGACAGTTACTTGAGAAAAATGTCCTCTGGCACTGAAAAGCATCAAAAAGCTTTCGAAACACTTAAAGAATTGATTGCAAAAGCACCCGCATTAAAATTCTATGATGTTAATAAGGATGTAACTCTTTCAGTAGGTGCAAGTTCTGAAGGATTAGGTGCTGTTTTACTACAAGAAAACCAACCAATTGCTTATGCTTCCAGAGCTCTAACAAAAAGTCAGAAAAATTATGCTCAGATAGAAAAAGAGCTTTTAGCTATTACTTTTGGATGTTCTAAATTTTATCAATATATATATGGCAAACGTATTACAGTTGAAACTGATCATCGACCATTAGAAAGCATAACTAAGAAACCTCTTTTTAAAGCACCACAGCGATTGCAAAGAATGCTGTTAAATTTACAAAAATATGATCGAGATGTACGATACAAAAAGGGGAAAGACTTATTAATAGCAGACACTTTGAGTAGAGCAAATTTGAATACAACAGAAGATAATGATGAAGATACAGAAATTCGTACACTGATTCCAGCATCTGATGACAAAATTTATGCATTGAAGAAAAAAAGTGAATGTGATGCTACACTACAGTGCTTTAAGAAATATATTCTGAGAGGCTGGCCAGAAAGGAAACATCAGGTAGAACCTCAAGTCAAAGTATTTTGGGACTACAGAGATGAGTTGACAATGGAAAATGACTTATTTTTCAAAGGAGGAAGGGTAATTATTCCTTTATCTATGCAAAAGGAAATGTTAAATTTAATTCATGAGGGTCATTTTGGTATAGAAAAATGTAAGAAAAGAGCTAGAGATGTTTTGTTTTGGCCACTTATGAACAAGCAGATAGAAGATAAAATTTCAAAATGTTCTATATGTAATGAATACCAGAACAAAAACATAAGAGAGCCTATGATACCACATGAAATTCCCAATTTACCTTAGTTGCGACAGATTTATTTGAGATTAACAAAGATGTATATTTATTAATTGTAGATTACTATTCCAACTTTTTTGAAATCTCCAAACTACCGGATACTGGAAGTCACACAGTGATCAGTTACATGAAATCTCATTTTGCAAGATACGGTATACCATTGATAGTGATATCTGATAATAGACCTCAGTTTGCAAGTAAAGAATTTTCAGAATTTGCAAAGAAATACCTATTTAAACATATAACAAGCAGTCCATACCATCCACAGTCGAATGGATTAGCAGAGCGTTCAGTACAAATGGCGAAGAAATTGTTAAAGAAAGTTCAAGCAGATCATGCTGATCCTTATTTAGTTTTGTTAGCTCATAGGAACACTCCAACAAATGAGATGCTAGGATCACCAGCTCAACGACTTATGAGTAGAACAAGAACAATTCTTCCTACATCTGAGGAATTACTTAAACCTCAAGTTGTGAGAAATGTAAAAGAAAAAATCAACCAAGAAAGAACTCAACAGAAGTCATATTATGATCGTCATACAAAAACATTACCATCACTAAATAAAGGAGATTGTGTTCGGATATATCACGATAATCGCTGGAAACCAGCAGTTGTAGAAGAAGTGCATAAGACGCCTAGATCATATATACTTAGATCAGGTGGATCAGTATTGAGAAGAAATAGAAAACATATTAGAGAAAACAGTTCAGCTGTTGATGAGAATATCAGAGGAACAGAACAAGGAGTTAATACACAGAAAACAGATGTAAAAGGATATGATTCCAGATATTCTCAAGGGCAAAGTTTAGAAGATCAACTACCAAACTCTGCTAACTCAGAAACAAGGAACGGTGAGCTAAGAACTAGAAGTGGGAGACTGATTAGAAAGCCGGCCAGGTATTTGGACTGATTTTAGACTGTTAAAACTTTTGAACTCTTTAAAAAAACGGAAGATGTAATATTTAATAATTTGTAAATGGTAACATTTAATATTTAGTAACTTGTAATTGGCAACACTTTGGATACAGATTTGAAAAATAGAACTATGCTGGTATTTCAGTTCTCTGTGATTATACATTCTAAGATTGTAAATAAATAGTTTCTAAAAGCTAAAAGTGTACCCTCATAATTTTATAGTAATGCGAAATGAGGCCACTTGGGAAAAAATAACACTACAGCAGTAATTTTGAAACCACTAAGAAGCAACAGAACTCTAACAAATCTCAGACTTCTGATAATTATAGTGTGATTAACAGTTCAACCTCACTACGAATATTACAATACAATATAAAGAAAGAACCAATTCAGACACTTCAATATGGAATTCAAAACCTAAGAAATTAATGCATAAATGCTACCCTAAACATTAAAACATAATGTGAAGCGTTCACGTAAAATAAATAAGTAGTAAAACTCCAATATAAAGCAACATGTGAAAAGTGACCTACAAATTATAACATTCAAGCATTTCTAGTGAAAATAAAGTTAGTATAAAACAAGAATTACCAGCCACAGATGTCTTTTTGCTCTGCACTATTTCTCCGTTCTTTTTCTTTCATGATATGATGTTCTGCAATCCAAGGGTGCACAAAAATGATGACAAATTACACTAGAAGAGGCCAAGAGAGGGATAAATGGAATCATTAGATTTTAACTACTTTGAAATTAAAGAATAATTATACACAAAGAGAAATATCTAATATTGTTTCTATATATATAGAACTTCAAAAGTAGCCTTCTTTGTTTTAAATTCCAGCAATGTGCTACATTGTTACTAAAATCATGACTGCAGTCGATAGAAAAGCAAATGATTTTCCTAATACTACGAAGTACAGTAAGCGAATGGTGTTTTTAATGTATGGGTACAACATGAACAATGAAAGAAAAACAAATTATACAGTTATTACGGATACACAGAATAAATGGGATAATGATCTTGAAGAAGAGTAAATAATTTCGGCGATGGTAGGAAGATGGCACCGAAAGACAATAAGCCGGTAATTTTAAATGACAAATAATCAAAATAAACTTTACTGTTATTTTTGAAGCAGGTGTTATACATTAAACTACCTTAATTCACACACACACAATTAGTGACATTTTGGAAAGTTATGTCACATAACTTAAAAGAAGTATTTCAATCAGAATTTTTACGTAAGAAACGTTTTTAATTTTAAGTTCTTTACCTAGGTACTCTCATGCATGAGAGGTGACAGCTTAGCCCAACGTACGAGGTGTTTATCCTGAAATATTACCAGGTCACTTTCAACGAAATGACAGCAATATTTCACAGAGGAAAAGAACATGCCTAGCTGACTGGATTCCACCCCGACTTAAATACAGCAAGCCAAAACATATCTAATGCCGTTTTTCCAAGATGGAGTCGTCCGCTTTTTCCAAAATGGCGTCCCAATTCAAAGAGTGGGAGACTAGCGTCTACATTCCAAAACGGCAGCCTATGAGAGAGGCGATTCTATTATTTTCATCGGGGAGTAGGGAAGTTAGAATGGTTTTCTGAGGAACGCCAACAGCAGTGCACGATGTTTGCTTACATTAGGAAGTTCAGAAAATTGCAAAGGTGGATTGCCTTAGTTTTTGCGGTTACTTTCAGGGAAATATTAGGCAGTTTTTTATTGGTTTGCTGATAGAGGGCGAATAGATAATTTACCTTTATAAATCCGCGTTTATCTATTTAAACTTCAGAAGATTTATGATGAAGTGAATATATTCAACACAACAGAACGCAAGCTTAAGACTTGTAAATCTTTTAAAAAACAACACATCGATAATTAAAAATATTATTTATAGTTCATCATTAAAAACTTTTTATAAATGCATAGTTATCATATAATTAACAATTCATCCCTGCATTATCTCATTATTTATTATAATTAGAAGAGATGATATTTTTTACAGTAATGTTTAAAAATTTGCTGTTGTCTTTTAAAAGATTTACAAGTCTTACGATTGTGTTCTGTTGTGTTAAATATATTCTCTTCATCTTAAATCTTCTGAAGTTTAAATAGATAAACGCGGATTATAAAGGTAAATTGCCTATTTACCCTCTATCAGCAAACCGAAAAAACTGCCTAATATTTCCCTGTAAGTAATCGTAGAAACTAAGGCAATCCACCTTAGCAATTTTTTCAACTTCCAAATGTAAGCAAACATATAGTCCACTGCCATTGCATTCCTCAGAAAACCATTCTAACTCCTCTACTCCCCGATGAAAATAATAGAATCGCCTCTCTCATAGGCTGCCGTTTTGGGATGTAGACGCTAGTAGAGAGGGAAAGGGGTAGGAGTTGAACTGCGGTGCTTAACCACCAGGGTGCCTGGGCGCCATAGCCCTACCCCTCATCGAATAACATGATAAAAGTTTCGAATTATGAGAAATATAACTGAATGTGCTAAATAATTAAAACATACTTTTTCCTTAAGTACCTAATTACTAATCCATACATAATTAACTATTTTTAACAACTATTTCACAGAAGAATACATATGGAGATTCTTTGGGCGTAGTGAGCGGTCATATCAAAGAATGTCTATGCAAAAACAATACATATTCTTTGGTCATATCAAGGAGGTTAGAATAGAAGGAGGGAAGGTTCAACTCAAACGGTGAGGCTTGGCGGCCATGTTCCTGTTATCGCTGTGACTTGTGCAAGGAAGTCTGTAATTGCAATATTTTTTTTTTCTTTTCTTTTTGAAGCATGTCATCTTGCGTTGTATATGGATGCACAAAAAGATTTTTGAAAAAGATTCCTGGGATTACTTTTCACGCGTAAGTATTGATTTTCTTTTTTTTTTTTTTATGTAATTTGATAACTATGGTAAAAAAATATCACAATGTCATGTTGTTTTTTTTTTTTCCAGATGTAAAAAAGAGACTTAATAATAATCAAAATATGTTAAATACATTTTAATGTTTCTGTTTATAGCTGGAATCTTTGTTCCTTAACACACAATGATGTATGCTAGGATTTAAACTGTATAATTTGAATGTTTTAGGTTATTCGTTTGATAATTTTCATGAAAAATTAGACACCAATTGTTGCTATTTTTATGGTTTTTAAAGGTATTAAATAAAGTAATGCTTTTCTTTATGTATTAATTATTATTCAATTTAAAATTTTTGAACTGTTAAGAATATAATTTGTGCATTTGATCAAGATAAACTAACTTTTCTGTTGTTAAAATGTTTTTGCATAAATTTACAAATTTGTGGGCAGTATAGCAATAAAAGTAAGTAAAATATTTACACAACTGAACATGTGTAAAGATGTATCCAAAAGTATAGGTATATTTCTCTAATTTAGCTTAATTCAAGGCAATTTCTTTCAGATTCTTAAATATGAAATGCGTATAAACTGAAATCACATAATTCACATGAATCTGTTTTATTTTATTAATATTTATATTCTTGTTGTTATAAGATTGTTAGTTGTGAAAAGAGTTTAAAACTTTCATTTAAAAAAAATGCAACCTGTGACTATTTTTTTAGATAATTATCTGCTATTAATTTCAGGTTAAATATATTTTAAATGATTCTTTGAAATTTTACAATACTGTGAATAAATCAGAAATATCACTTCTTAAAGGAAAAACTGGAAAGTACACTCACAGGTTGCTAATAAAACCTAAACAAATTCTATTTTTAAAGGCTTTAATGTTAAGCACATGCATTTATATTTCGAACTATTTCTTAATGATTTTCTGTACGTAGTAAATTACGGGTATTATCATCTTTATAAGATATCATATATAAAATATGTAAAATTTCATTATAAATTTTACATATATTTAGTGGAAAATACATGCACGGAACAGCTTAAAAACACGTACTTTTCACTGACGTAATGCAATGTTTTGAAGTTACAAACATGGACGCCGCTTGTTCAGTGGAGTTTCATTTCCCGATAGTGGAGGAAACTGCGAACCCTCCTCCTTATATTCTAACCTCCTTGGGTCATATCCGTTCTCCAAGGTGATGTCGTCCGCTTTTCTCAAAATGGCGTCCCAATTCAAAGAGAGATAGTGATCATTTTTCAGTCTTTCTCATCCTCTGGAATCTCAAATCCTTCCAGTGCCCTCAAACAGGTAAAGAATTTCCTGCGAAATGTGTCCTCTGTGGAGGAGGACATGCATCTTGTAGTAAGGAATGCCCCAAAAGACCAGGAAATATAGATATTGAAAAAATTAATGAAGAAACACCAAACAATTCCCCAAATATGCAAAATCACCAGACTCACTCTACTCTCAGCCAATCACGTAATCAAGGATCAAGGAAGTTAATTTACGGAGTGCGCTAGGCTAGGCCTTTAACTCCGCATCATCAGAGATAGAATAATTACATCAAAAGAGGGGTTCATCTAATAAGGGAAAATTTTGAAGCCTAATTATAAAAATAAAAGCTTTTCAGATAATGCCTTCCGCATGAGAAAAAAGGAAAACTCTTAGAAAGTCTTTAAATTAAATTTTGTGTTTAAAAAGGGCCAGGAATAAATTTTGAAAGAGAAGTCAACATTCAAAAAGTTTTGAAAAGAATAAAAAGGTGCAATACATTTCCTTGATTCTTGATATCAACAGCAAAATAAAATCCTTAGGACAATCCGGAGAGTTGGGCAAAAAGGGCTGGGGGCGAAACCCGTTGGGCGGGTTCTGGTAGCAGTTCAGTGTGATACACTGAAGCAGGAGAAGAAAATTATTGGTCGCTATTTAGTGCGACGTTAAAAGGTCCCCTTAGGGGGTCGAAAGCAACCCGTTTAGCGGGTGGAAAAGAAGCTTTTAAGAAGCTATTGAGAAATTAAGTGCAGTCGCGTGCGGCTGCGGAGATAAGTTGTCCCTTGTTAAAGAAACGTTAGAAGACTCTTCTTAAAGAGTTAAAGAACAGGGTTCCCCCGGTCAATGCCCTTACGCATTGTTAACGCGGGGGCGGTTGGGGTTTAGGAACGAGAGGAAAGCATCCACTTGGGCGTCTGTATTCCAATACCGACGCCGTTTAAAAGGTAGTTGAGCATAATCAGCTTGTAAGATTGCTCTGGGTCGCTTTTTAGAAGAGGCAACCGCAGGATCATATAACGGCAGGGTATGTAATACTGGATTTCCAACAAGATGGATGTTTTTGAACAATCTTTCCGAAAGTCGCTGTATAAAGCGATTAATGGGCATAATTTTGAGGTCGTTATGAATGTCACCGTTCCTTATGAACCATGGAGCGTTTAATATCTGCCGTAGAAATTTTGATTGAAAAATTTGGACGTGTTTACGGTTAGTCAGAGCAGCTGAGCCCCAGATGGGACTCGCGTAAGTGAGAATAGGCCTTATGATAGATTTATAAAGCAAGATCTTGTTATCAAGTGACAGGTCGCTATTTTTAGCGAAAAAGGGGCGCAGGTTGGCTTTGACAGCTTCCGCATTCGCAATAATTTTTTGAATGTGAAGTTGCCAAGTTAATTTTGAGTCTAGTAAAACACCAAGGTATTTGTAAGTAGTAACCCAGGGAATAGGTTCACCGAAGAAAATTAGATTATCTAAACGAGGGATGTTTCTTCGGATGAATAAAGTGGCATCAAATTTAGCGACATTAATTTTGATTTTATACAGTCCGAGCCAGAGTTCTAAGGCTGAAAGGTAACTCTGTAATGTAGAGATTACCGTGGTGATGTTGTTATGTTGAGTTAGGATGGCCGTATCGTCTGCATATAAAGCTAAATCGATACTAGGTGCCTTAGGCACGGCGTTGATATAGATATTGAAGAGCAGAGGTGAGACAAGACTGCCCTGAGGACATGCAGCATGGATCGGGCGGGGAGTGGAGAGTTCGTGGTTAACTCGTACGCGGAAGCTTCGTCCGGCTAAGTACGAGCTAATAATTTTAATGATGTGAGCCGGAAACCCAAGTCGCATGAGCTTGTAAATAAGTCCGTCATGCCAAACCCTGTCAAAGGCTTTAGCTATGTCACGTATTAAGAAGAAACGTTCGTTGACAAAACGTCAGATGCGCCGAGAATCTCAAATCCTTCCAGCGCCATCAAACAGGTAAAGAATTTCTGCGAAATGTATCCTCTGTGGAGGAGGACATGCATCTTGTAGTAAGGAATGCCCTAAAACACGAGGAAATATAGATATTGAAAAAATTAATGAACATACACCAAAAAATTCCCCAAATATGCAAAATCAACAGACTCACTCTACTCTCAGCCAATCACGTAATTTGGGCACTGCCCCGTACAACCAATCATATGGGGCGATTACCAAGAGCAATCCAAACACGGTTAACTACAGGAAATTCCTCAAGAAATCTATGAATAAGAAATCTATAATAACTATAAAGAAGACCAATCCTCCAAAAATAAACGAAAATCAGTAAACAGAGACATAGAAAAACAATCCTTTGAAGAATTCACCGAGTTCATTACTGAAATTTACCAAATTTACCAGCAATACAAGCAGGCTTCTAACCCCGACTCCAGGCTCAAGATTGCAATGGCGCGCACTAAAGATATTCATCCAGAACGAGCATGAATAATTACCGCAGTGGCTAATTGCACCGAAGGTGCTAATAGCTAACAGGCTATTCACACCACCTACTTTCGCGCATGCGCACAAGCAGCCCAGGTACCAGCATTTTACCGCAGTGGCTAATCGCACCCAAGGTCCGTAGAAAGAACAGGTTAGCTCACTTGGGCTAAACAAACGAAAATGCGTTCTCGCTGCCTATTGGCTGTGACGTCATTGAAGTTTTCTCTCCTCAGATCAACATAGATTTTTGCATTGATTTAAGCTGAATGTAAGCTTGTGCGCGACTGTGGAAACTCATTCGTTTCTTGTTTTTTTTTTCTTCTCAAATATAATTAAATTTATGTAGCATAATGGTTGGTATGCACTGCGCGATTGCATTATGCACAATAATGCAGGCAAAATAAAAAATAATCGCCTTTTCTGAGTCAGTGTAGGCCATCTGTGCGCCATCGGCCGTTTGAAGGGGCGGAATGTATGTTTTATGTTTGCGTAATCGGGCGGCTGCGCGCCAAATCGATTTGTCTTCAGTCGTTAGGGACTCAATGTATGTTTTCCACTCCGCTTGTTTTAATAAGCGGGTTTCGGTCCTTATCTCGTTCTGTATCTTGAGAAATTGGGCACTGATATTGGGATCTCGTGACCTTTGCCAAATTCTTCGCAAGTAATTTCGCTGTTTAATTTTGAATTTAGTCTCAGGTGGGAGCCTAGCACCTGGGTGTTTGCGTGGTTTTGAAGCCGCAGCTCTCGCTTCTTTCAGTAAAGACTCCAGACTTTTGATATGCCTGTCAAAGTCCGAATTGCTGGAAATTTTGATGGGAGGGAGTGAAGTTTTTTCCAAAATAAATCTAAAGTCGTCCCAATTTGTTGAGACTTGCTCCTCTAATTTTGAGTATCGATTTTGAATATCTAGGGTTATCAAAACGGGGTAGTGATCAGAGTCCAATTCCTGAATGACTTTTATCTCATGCCGAAAAAATATATTATAAAAGGCAGCCAGATCAAGAACTGCAGTCGACCCTCTAACACGGTAAAAAGTCGGGAGGGTAGGAGCTATGATCTGTACATGGTTACTCTGGCACTATGAATTTAGACTAATACCATACCTGTTCCTATTAGAACAAAACCATGCGGTATGGCGTGAATTTAGATCACCAGCAATTATTAGGTGATTTGAAATATTCAAAAGTTTATCAAAATCATTGACAGGAAAAGCTGGCCTTCCACGTGCTCTAGACAGTGGAGGTAGATAAGCTGAGACTATTGTCAGCGGGGAAGAATTTTGAAGGAAAATTTTGATGATTGTCGCTTCCAAAAAATTTAAATCAGGGGACGGTATCATGTGGTGCTTTAACGAACGCTTCACATAGATACAAGTGCCACCACAGGGATTTGTACGAATACTGTATTATTTGTACTATTTGTACGAATTGAAATAATTCTTGCATTTAAACTTGTATTCCAAATTAAGATTTAACTTGAAATTATGAAATGTAGATAATTACTGAAATGTAGATAATTACTGAGAGAATTAGATCTTTGTAGCGTAGTTTACGTGAGATGAGATCACATGGTGTTACGTGATACGAACCGGAGAATCAGGATGTTGAACCAAGAAAACATAGTAAATTCTTAATGTATTTTAACAAATTTATTATCTCTATTTATTGGCTTTTTATAAAATTTTAAAAGATATTAAAATGTTTGTGCCTTCAAAATAAAAAATTCTTAGAACTAACGTCTGTTAACATTTTTTATTTGTATATTGTATGTTGTCGTCAACAAAGTCTGCTTGGCGAGATTTGCGCCAGTGAAACTGAAAAGTACCTCAGAAACTAAACATAAAGATTAAGTTAATAAATCTGAAGAATTTTTTTAAAGAATGAGCTTGTAAGGATCTTAAGTTTTACTAACGTTTATTTTATTTTAAATCTTTACTGTCACTTCTAATTTTCTACTTCCGGCCAGAATTATAAGCGTAAAGGATTTTATGCAAAGTTGTCTGGCGAACGCCAAGTATTTAAGTGTGGCCTTTTTGCCAAGCAAAAGAGAGGAAGCAGTGAGTTCGAAGCAGGCCGCTTACCTTAGAAGTTACGCAGTTGCTATTTGCCTTCCAGGCCAGAGGTTTTAATCCTCTTGATAAATTAAACGTATTGTAGTGTTCACAGTCTCTGTGCTACATACGCTTCCTGTTATTATAAGGCCAATCTTACAAGTGTATTATTCTAAAGTTAAATAAGAGTTTAGTTTTATTTTGATATCTTTTACGTTAGACCCCGAGTGGAGGGTCATTGTATTCCGAAGTACGGAAGTCATTGTATATAAAGAAGAATAAAGGGTTTTGCATACCCTTCGTCTGTATCCTGTCTACTTACTACAATTAGTGAACATAGCTTTAGTAAGCTCTCTGTTCTAGTCAGGTCATTGTATGTTTCCGAAGAAGGTTAGAAGAAACATTGAACCTGATAGTGGCGCCCAAAGAAGAAGAATAACCATGGCCGAGTTTCAAGAAGAACCTGTGCTGCCTGCAGAAACGGCTCAGAATCCAGAAATGCCAGCTGCCGCCCTGGAAGGATTCGGTTACATCGTCCAGACCATGCGCGCTTCGATGAAACCAGAAGCAACATTTAATGGAAACTCACCGGTAACCAGTTTTTTGGAAAAATTGGATGACCACTTCATGCTCTACCCCGTGCACGAGTTTCAAAAAGTTACCTTAGCTACCAGCGCTTTGAGGGGCCAAGCGCTTAACTGGTTCAAATGTATCGGCAGAAGTCTCTTGGGTCAAGCAGGAAGTCCCACCTATACTTACGAAAATTTCAAGACTGCCCTACTAAAAGCCTTCCCTGTTGTAAGGGATCGTGCGAAATTAGAAACGGAACTTTTCAGCATATATCAACAAAGAATTGAAAACCTCTTGAGCTTTATTTTAAGAAAAATTCACGTTTTCAAGCTCTTGTATGGAAACCGTCCGGATCCTGAAATAATTCAAGTGATTTTGCCGAGGTTACTGCCCCAAGTGCAAGATTTTATTGAATTAAGAAATCCGACTACACTGGAAAGTTATTTGAGCTAGCAATCCAGTTTGAAAGTAGAAGAACGGCGGATGTCGAAAGAAGACGCCAATATCAACAGCGAAACCAATTTGATACGCCAAGACTACAGCAAAGTCAAGCATACGGCTACGGAGAAAAAGCGAATCACTGGGCAAGGAAACCCGAGCATTCAAAAACAGCCGGCGAACGTCGACAGGTCAATAGCAACCCAGGAAAAAAGTTTCAAGGCCAGGGGAAAAAGAAGGAAAGCACGGAAAGGAAAAATAATTTAAACTAAAACGGATTTCTGCTGACGAGAGGGTGCGGAAATCCGAAGGCCACGAAAACCCCTCTTCCTACAAGTTAAATACAGTAATGGTGAAAAATTTGACTCTTCCGAAGATTGAAGTCTTGGTGAATAATATCCCAGCCACCGCACTCCTGGATACCGGCGCGCAGTGTTCCTGTGTGGCAGAACAGTTTTTTAGGAAGTATTTTCGCAAATACCGCATATATAATGCGGATAATACGACGGTATTAGCGTCGCAAGGAGAAAAATGTAAGTGCGTAGGTAAAGTACCTTTGTATATCCGTATCAAGGACGAACAAATAAAGGTGATGTTTTTTATAGTAAAGAATCTGCAAGCACATTTAATCTTGGGGATAGATTTTCTTTCAGACGCACAAGCTACACTGGATTTTAATGAAGCGTCCCTTAAGCTGACAATGAAACCAGTGCGTGTAGAAAAGGCTGAACCGCCAAGGTTAAATCTTGACCACCTGCCTAATGACGAGCAAGATAGAATCCGACAAGTGGTAAGTGAATTTGCTTCGTTATTTAGTGATATTCCAGGATTTACTCAGGTTACTAACCATAGTATTGACACCGGAGATGCAATGCCAGTTCGTCAAAAACCATACCGGTATGATAAGAATAAGGAAAAAATTATAGAATGGCATATTACCGATATGCTACGTAAAAAGATCATAACGCCCATCTCAAGTAGTTATGCTAGCCCGGTGGTTTTATGTAAGAAAAATAATGATTATCCTTTGGAGCATCCAAAAAGGTGGAGATTCGCTATTGATTACCGTAAATTAAATTCCATAACGAAATATCCGGTATATCCGTTACCGATCATAGAAGAAATTTTAAGGAACATAAAATCAACCAAATTTATGACCACTTTAGACTTAACGACTGGTTATTTTCAAATAGGGGTGAGGCCTGAGGACGTGCCTAAGACTGCTTTTATAACCAAGTCTGGCACTTATGCATTTTTGCGTATGCCGTTTGGCCTTTCAGGGGCCCCAGCAACATTTCAGCGATGCATGGACATTGTGTTAAGACCTGTTCTTGGAAAGTCCACATTTATCTATTTAGACGATATCATTATTACTAGTGATAATCTGGACCAACATGTACAGGATTTAAGACAGGTGTTTTCTTTATTAAATGAGGCCGGTCTAAAAGTTAATGTCGAAAAATGCAAATTTGCAGCCCCTGAATTAAAATATTTAGGTTACAAAATATCGCAAAAAGGGATCGAGACAGATGAATCAAAAATAATCGCTGTACAAAAGTATCCGACTCCAAACACGGCAAAGAAGCTCTCTTCTTTTCTAGGACTTTGTTCATATTATAGGTCCTTTATAAAAGATTTTGCGGCTATCGCTGAGCCATTGTTAAAATTAAAAAGGAAAAAGGCAAGATTCTCGTGGACGGCCGAAGCCAATAGTGCTTTCGAAAAATTAAAACAAGCATTAACGCAAGGCCCTGTGTTGAAATTTCCTGAAAAGGATGAAAATTTAGAAATTTCAGCGGATGCTTCGGATTATGCGGTAGGAGCGGTACTTTCGCAAAATCAGCAGCCCGTGGCATTTTTTAGCCGAACTTTAAATCAAACACAAAGAAACTATTCCGCGACCGAGAGAGAGGCACTTGCAGTTCTGTTAGCAGTGCAAACGTTCCGAGTCTATTTAGGAAAGGCGCCGATAACAGTATATTCTGATCATGCGGCGGTAACTAGATTGTACTCAGGGAAAAATTTATCCCCAAGGTTAATAAGATGGGCACTCAAGCTGCAAGAATATAATCTGGTAATCAAGCATACCCCCAGAAAGGAAAATATCGTAGCAGATGCCCTATCACGAATTAAATTAGTGGAACAGGGTAATACCGTAAAAGTTGCAATGCTTACAGCGTGTACAATAAATTCCCGAGAAACTGTAATAACCGAACTGGGTAAGGATCCTGAGTTTGGAAGTATTTATGAGTATTTGATGGATCCTGAAACTTTTAGCCACCAAGATATTGTGGCGATAAGAAATAGGGCGGCCCATTACGAACTAATAGATGGTCTATTGTTTTATACAAAAACTACGAATTCCAACAAAGAATTTCGACCTGTTATCCCAGCTAGTCTTAGATTAAATATCCTGCAAGAGCTCCATGACAGCCCTTTAGCTTCTCATGCTGGTATTCGAAAAACTATCCAACGCCTACGCGAGGCAGTCTACTTTCCTAAACTGCAAAAGTTAACAAGGGCGTATATCCAGTCCTGCCCAACATGTCAAGCAGTTAATTATATTAATTTCCGCCCGGCCGGGTTTCTAAATAGTATTAAATCCGAATTTCCAAATGAAATAATCGGCATCGATTTATTGGGCCCTTTCCCAAAAAGTCAGTTAAATAAAAGTCGCTATCTCCTTGTTATGGTTGATCATTTTAGTAAATGGACCGAAATTGTTCCCTTAAAACGAGCCTCCGCGAAATTAGTTACTGATTCTATTTTAAATAAATATATTTTAAAATACGGGGCGCCCCTAAAAGTTATATCGGATAATGGTCCTCAATTTGTAAGTAATGTATTTGAAGACATGTGCCAAAAACTGGGCATACGTCATTTAAAAATGGTCCCGTATCGGCCGCAATCAAATATAGCTTAACGGGTCAACAGAAATATAGTGAAAATTATCCGTAGTTACGTTAAAAATTTTCATAAAAGCTGGGATAACTATGTCAATGAATTTGCTTTCGCCCTTAGGACCGCAAAACATGATACAACGGGAAAAACTCCTGCTGAGTTATTTCTAGGCAGAAAGATTATAACACCGTTAGATAAATTATTTTATGTGCAACAAAGAGCCCCAGAATTTAAAATGGGTGATATAGAAAAACTAATTAAGGAGGCAAAGAAGAATACGGAAGTAGCACAGAGAAAACAAAAATTGTATTATGACTTGAAACGACGGGGAGTAACTTATAAAGTAGGGGATGAAGTACTAAAAATTAAGCATTCACTTCCTTCAGCACCAGAAGATAAAACTGCCAAATTTTTTCCACGATTTGAAGGGTCATATGTTATAGAAAAAATAACTCACGCTGTTGTAGTGTTAAAGGCCAGAAATGGTGAAACCTGTTCCGCAAATATTGATCAAATTAAGCCCTACTTCGATCGTAATAAAATGCAAATCTTTTCAGATCTTTTGCAGGATCCGGCACGGCAGACACCGCAGGTACAAGTTCCAGAGGTGGGAAAACGACAAGTACAAGGGCAAGCCAATGAGAGACAGAAGCAAGTGAAAAGAAAATTGCCCCGCGGAAAAATTGAAGGTAAAAAGAAAAAGAAGCCGTTCCACCGTCCAGAAAACAGAGTTCACGAATACCCCCAGAATGAAGAAGGGAGAAGGACGACGTATGTGAAGAGGACCAGGACAAAGGACGGCAACTATAACCCGGCTTTAAAACGGAAGATCGACTCATCCGGCAGAACTCTCCGCAGCAAAAGTCGCCGAACTGCGGAAGGGCCATCAGCGGCGGAGGAAAAAGTACAAGAAAAATTTGAACGGCCAACAACGAGGTCCAAGCAGGATCACGACAGAAGTTTCCCGGTTCCACCAAGACCAGCTGCCTTCAAACGGCCAAGACCACAAGCAGAGGACAAAAGGAAGGTGTTCAAGGGTGGCCGTACTGGTGAAAAACGGAAGCTTCCAGAGGAAAGCACTGAAGGGCGAGCCCGTACAAGAAGGAGGATCAACCAAGCTACTATCTGCTATACCTTTAAAGACTGGGCCCAGAAAAGGATGTCCGAATATTACAAAGATAAGTAAAATTTTATGTTACTTTGCAAACTTAAGTTAATCTTTCATTCTTACTGCAAGTGGCAGATTTCAAGAAGTTTTACCTCATGCGAGGTCTACCTTTATCCCCAAAGGGCGAGAAATGAGTTATGACCGATTTTCTTATTATATTTTTCAATTACTCGCGCGTAAAACTAAAGTTGATATATAATAGTGTTGTGTAAAGACTTAAATATTGTAAAAAGTTATTGTATAAATTTTATTTCAAACATTCTAGCAAGAAAGAAGTTTTAGTCTGAAAGACTTTTTGAAATGTAGTATTATTTCAATGTAGAAAGAATTGGCACTTGCTTTGAAAAGGATAGAAGTTAACATTGTACTACTAATGTATGTTTTCAAATGTGTAAAATTAACGGCATGTTGATATGTTCTTATATACATGTGAACTGTTATTTTAAATGTTAAGAAATACCGTGATATGGTAAAAGTGAAAGTAATGTTAAAAATTTTTTATTCGTGTGACTGTAAAGATTAAAATCATGACGAATATGTGGTAAAGGTTGAATGATGTAGTTAGGCTCTCTGACGCTACACTTTAGAGTTAGCCACGTTTAGAATAGTACCTCAGGGTTTAGAGTTGAAAGTAGGGTGTGTTAAGAGGTCTCGTTATGTTGAATTTTAACACGTTAGTGTTTTGATTGTAGGAGGAAGTGTGGCACACGTAGACAGAAACACATTCGTGTTTGGTGTTCTTTTACAACACATGTCAGAGAGCACGGGGTGAGATAATTAAAATAGTCATGAATGAAATTAGAATGTTAAGAGAAGTATATTCTATATGTTATTTGCAATGTCATTCTGTAACATTTCATTAAACTAGTTTTCCTTCCAGATCTCTGGAAGGAACCAGAATTGAATAAAGCTCCTGTTTAGATGCAGTACAGATGAAAAAAAAAAGATTGTTGTAGATCCTGGGAGCTGCTATTATAACAAATTTCTTTCTTTTAAATTTTCTAGTTTCTAACGAAGTTATGATTGTAAAAGGTTGGCCTCCCGTTAGATTCTAGAGCTAAAAGTTTTCAACAAGGTCGTTTTAGACCTCAGTTTCAAACTAATTAACTCTGGCGGGAAGTATGTAAGGATCTTAAGTTTTACTAACGTTTATTTTATTTTAAATCTTTACTATCACTTCTTATTTTCTACTTCCGGCCAGAATTATAAGCGTAAAGGATTTTATGCAAAGTTGTCTGGCGAACGCCAAGTATTTAAGTGTGGCCTTTTTGCCAAGCAGAAGAGAGGAAGCAGTGAGTTCGAAGCAGGCCGCTTACCTTAGAAGTTACGCAGTTGCTATTTGCCTTCCAGGCCAGAGGTTTTAATCCTCTTGATAAATTAAACGTATTGTAGTGTTCACATTCTCTGTGCTACATACGCTTCCTGTTATTATAAGGCCAATCTTACACGTGTATTATTCTAAAGTTAAATTAGAGTTTAGTTTCATTTTGATATCTTTTACGTTAGACCCCGAGTGGAGGGTCATTGTATTCCGAAGTACGGAAGTCATTGTATATAAAGAAGAATAAAGGGTTTTGTATACCCTTCGTCTGTATCCTGTCTACTTACTACAATTAGTGAACATAGCTTTAGTAAGCTCTCTGTTCTAGTCAGGTCATTGTATGTTTCCGAAGAAGGTTAGAAGAAACATTGAACCTGATAAGCTGAGAGCATTTAAAATTAAAATGTGTTTTTGAAAAAATATACAACAGTTCCTGACAAGGATTTACAGGCATCCTTAACAGTTTCATATTTAACTGCAAAAAATTAAAAACCTCATACAATTGGAGAATCGCTCATTCTTCCTTCATCAATTAAAATGACATCATTTATGCATGCAGAAAAATATAGTAACTATTTAAAAACAATAGCATTAAAAAAAGATACTGTTTCTCACCAAATTTTTATCATATCGGGCACTATAGAATACAAAATCCAGTCTTTACTATAAAACTTGATGAAACTACCGACAGTACTAAAATGTTTCAATTTATCGTTTATGTGAGATATGTTTTTGAAAAGGACACAGTAGAATATTTTTTATGTTGTAATATTTGGGAAGGAAAAGCAACTGGAGAGAAAATATTTGAAATTATTTTCAGACATTTTGAAACAATCTTACTTAGACACACTGTGTCACCGTTTGTACTAATGTAAGCTTTTAAAACTAAGCCAATACTTTGGCAAGGAGAATTGAAGAAAAAACAAAAAAAAAAAAAAAAAAAAAAAAAAAAAAAAAAACAGAAACATGCTTTTCCACAATTTACTAAAGAAAATAATACAGATTTCTTGTTTAAAACGACATATAAGAAATCTATAATAACGATAAAGAAGACCAATCCTCCAAAAATAAACGAAAATCAGTAAACAGAGACATAGAAAAACAATCCTTTGAAGAATTCACCGGGTTCATTACTGAAATTTACCAAATTTACCAGCAATACAAGCAGGCTTCTAACCCCGACTCCAGGCTCAAGATTGCAATGGCTCGCACTAAAGATATTCATCCAGAACGAGCATTATTAATTACCGCAGTGGCTAATCGCACCGACAGTGCGAATAGCTAGCAGGCTATTCACACCACCTACTTTCGCGCATGCGCCCAAGCAGCCCAGATACCAGCATTTTACCGCAGTGGCTAATCGCACCGACGGTGCGAATAGCTAAAAGCCTATTTACACCACCTACGTTCGCGCATACGCACAATCAGCCCAGGTAACAGCGTTTTACACCGATTTCCGTAAGGCAGGCGATAGTAAGAGCCAAGATTGTTAACCCTAACTCAGCAATAGAAAGGGCTGTTATAGTCCACCAGCAAGAGAATAATTTGCAAGTAATAATTATCAGTTACAAAGACGATGTCAATCTATATGCATGATAATGTTTACGAAATGATTCGATAAAATAGGGATTTAATGATGGTTCTGATTGCAAGCGAGGACAAGAAATTAGTTAAAAAATCTTTAGTGTATTGACAAAAAGGCTACAGAAATTACTTAAATTCTTTTATTTAACAGAGGAATTTTTATGCAAACTTAGACGCCTTATAGCAAAGGACTGCCAGAATTTATTATTCAATAAGAAAACTTACTAAAAATTATAATATTCTTATATATTCATCATTTTTTCAGTATCCACTCATGTTTATAGGTTCAAATGCCATATTTCAAAATCAAAGTTATTTATGAAATAAAACCTTATACAGTCTGTTAAATCATTTCTGTGTGCAAATTTTTAAATCTAAATCGCTTACATTAATTTTTTTTGTCTTTTAAATTACATCCCATTATTTATTTCAATTCAGTTTATTAATGTGCTTGAACTAATACTTCTAAGTTCTTTGAAGTACTTTATGTGTCATGAAAATGCCAAATATTTCCATAAAATATAAACAGGCATACAGAATTGTTATTAACAAGTATTATGTGATTAATTAGTCATTTAATAGTTGATTTAATTGCTTATTTCATGTCTAAATTTTCTACACAGAAAACCTCTGTGTAATTTTTATTATCTTTCCACGGACGAAGATTTTCAAAGAGGAATGAATTAAAGTCTTGATTGCGCAAAACACATCTTTGAAGGTAAATGTATTCTAAGAAAATCAAAAAAATGTAAACAAGATTTTGTCCCCCTCCCAAATCAGTCATTTAAACTATTTCAACCGTTCATGAAAACGATAAACATTGCGAACAATCTACCTCTTTTTATATATACTTTAATAAAAGGAAATGTGTTCCTTCTTTTTATAAGAAAAGGAACCAATTTTGCTTTTTAAACTTTTAGAAAGCAAAATGGTTCTAAAAGTTTAGAGTCTCCAACGCTTAAAAAATGATAAACTACGCCAAGGTAGTAACCCGCCTTAAAAAAAAGACTCACTACAACTCTTAGGCGGTTCGCGTACGTAGAATCCGTTATGGATCTAACAGTTCAATGCACATGCGTGGTCAATGGTGGTGCGAATAGCTTAAGCGGCTAAACGCACCGCTGGTGCGAATAGCATCGGCCGCATTTTACGCCGATTTCCGTAAGTCAGGCGGTAGTGAGAGGGAAGGTTGTTAACCCTAACTCAGCAATAGAAAGGTTTGTTAGTAGTTCACCAGCAAGAGAATAATTTGCAAGTAATAATTATCAGTTACAAAGACGATGTCAATCTATATACATGATAATGTTTAGGAAATGATTCGATAAAATAGGGATTTAATGATGGTTCTGATTGCAAGCGAGGACAAGAAATTATTTAAAAATCTTTAGTGTATTGACAAAAAGGCTACAGAAATTACTTAAATTCTTTTATTTAACAGAGGAATTTTTATGCAAACTTAGACTTGTTCTCATAGCATAGGACTGTCAGAATTTATTATTCAGTAAGAAAACTTACTGAAAATGATAATATTCTTATATATTCAGCACTTCTTCAGTATCCACGCAGGTTTATAGGTTTAAATGCCATATTTCAAAATTAAAGTTATTTATGAAATAAAGCCTTATAAAATCTGATAAATCATTTGTGTGTGCAAATTTTTAAATCTAAATCTCTTACATTAAATTATAACTGTCTTTTAAATTACATCCCATTATTTATTTCAATTTAATTGATTAATGTGTTTGTACTAATATTTCAAAGTTCTTTGAAGTACTTTTTATGTCCTGAAAATGCCAAGGAATTCCATAAAAGAAAATAAGCAGGCATACAGAATAATTCATTTATTATTTCATATAATCGCTTTTAACTTATTTCATGTCTAAATTTTCTACACAGAAATCCGCTGTCTAATTGTTAGTATCTTTTATCGGACGAAATTTTTGAAAGAGGAATGAATTAAAGGCATGATTGAGCAAAACACATCTTTAAAGCTAAATGTATTCTAGAAAGTATAAAAATTGTCAGCACGATTCCCCCCCCCCTTTAAATCAGTCATTTAAACTATTCAAACCGTTCAGGAAAAGGATAAACATTGCGAACATAAAAATCTGCCTTTTTTATATATACTTTAATAAAAGGAAATGCGTTCCTTCTTTTTATAAGAAAAGGAACCCATTTTCCATTCTAAACTTTTGAAAGTCGCCAACGCTTAAAAAATGATAAACTACACCAAGGTAGAAACTCGCCTTTTACAACTCAATGCGCATGCGTGCTTAATGTTGGTGCGAATAGCTTAAGCGGCTAATCTCGCTGGTGGTGCGATTAGCATCGGCCAATAATTACGCCCATACGGCTAATCCAAATACCATGCAACATATTAATTATGCCAAGTTTATATTTTATAATAGTAATGGTATTAAAAATCAAAAAATTGAAATTCAAAACTACATCAACCAGCACAGTCTGGATGTAATTTTATGAAGTGAAACCCACCTCAAATCAAATGACAAATTTAAAATTCCCAACTACAACATCTATAGGTCTGACCGTCTTCATAATCGTGGTGGCGGTACAGCTATTCTCATGAAAAAATGTCTGAACAGTACCATCTTTCCTCTTCCCCTTATGAGCTTTGAAGCAAGTGTATCTATTTTGAACAGAGATAATAAAGAATATCTCATCATTGCTGTTTATAAGCCACCCAACAATAGACTCAACACTCAAGATCTTGACTATATTCTCAAGTTATCCAACTATTATTGCGGGGGACATAAATTGTAAGGACGCTAACTGGAACTCCAGGCGAAATAATCCAGACGGAATTATTCTTAATAATTACATCATCAACAACCCTGATATCAACATTTATGGTCCAGATGAACCTACGCATCTTCATCAAATCTCAAATACTTCTGATGTATTAGACATCTTAATTACCTTCATTGTTCCTCAAATACCTTTTCTCCAAGTGGATAATGAACTTTCTTCAGATCACCTACCAGTACGCTTCACTTTGTATGGCTTAAAGCATGGTCTTCCGCCTATAAAGTGCCGCATTAATTGGGAAAACTTGTAAGGATCTTAAGTTTTACTAACGTTTATTTTATTTTAAATCTTTACTATCACTTCTTATTTTCTACTTCCGGCCAGAATTATAAGCGTGAAGGTTTTTATGCAAAGTTTGTCTGGCGAACGCCAAGTATTTAAGTGTGGCCTTTTTGCCAAGCAAGAGAGAGAGGAAGCAGTGAGTCAACGCAGGCCGCTTACCTTAGAAGTTACGCAGTTGCTGTTTGCCTTCCAGGCCAGAGGTTTTAATCCTCTTGATAAATTAAAAGTATTGTAGTGTTCACAGTCTCTGTGCTACATACGCTTCCTGTTATTATAAGGCCAATCTTCCACGTGTATTATTCTAGAGTTAAATTAGAGTTTAGTTTTATTTTTATACTTTTACGTTAGACCCCGAGTGGCGGGTCATTGTATTCCGAAGTACGGAAGTTATTGTATATAGAGAAAAATAAAGGGTTTTTGTATACCCTTCGTCTGTATCCTGTCTACTTACTACAAATTAGTGAACATAGCTTTAGTAAGCTCTCTGTTCCTAGTCAGGTCCTTGTATGTTCCCGAAGAAGGTAAAGAAGGAATATTGAACCTGATAGTGGCGCCCAACGAAGAAGAATAACCATGGCGGAGTTTCAAGAAGAACCTCTGCTGCCTGCAGAAACGGCTCAGAATCCAGAAATGCCAGCTGCCGCCCTGGAAGGATTCGGTTACATCGTCCAGACCATGCGCGCTTCGATGAAACCAGAAGCAACGTTTAATGGAAACTCACCGGTAACCAGTTTTTTGGAAAAATTGGATGACCACTTCATGCTCTACCCCGTGCACGAGTTTCAAAAAGTTACCTTAGCTACCAGCGCTTTGAGGGGCCAAGCGCTTAACTGGTTCAAATGTATAGGCAGAAGTCTCTTGGGTCAAGCAGGAAGTCCCACCTATACTTACGAAAATTTCAAGACTGCCCTACTAAAAGCCTTCCCTGTTGTAAGGGATCGTGCGAAATTAGAAACGGAACTTTTCAGTATATATCAACAAAGAATCGAAAACCTCTCGAGCTTTATTTTAAGAAAAATTCACGTTTTCAAGCTCTTGTATGGAAACCGTCCGGATCCTGAAATAATTCAAGTGATTTTGCCGAGGTTACTGCCCCAAGTGCAAGACATTATTGAATTAAGAAATCCGACTACACTGGAAAAGTTATTTGAGCTAGCAATCCAGTTTGAAAGTAGAAGAACGGCGGACGTCGAAAGAAGACGCCAATATCAACAGCGAAACCAATTTGGTACGCCAAGACTACAGCAAACTCAAGCACATGGCTACGGAGAAAAAGCGAATCAGTGGGCAAGGAAACCCGAGCATTCAAAAACAGCCGGCGAACGTCGACAGTTCAATAGCAACCCAGGAAAAAAGTTTCAAGGCCAGGGGAAAAAGAAGGAAAGCACGGAAAGGAAAAATAATTTAAACTAAAACGGATTTCTGCTGACGAGAGGGTGCGGAAATCCGAAGGCCACGAAAACCCCTCTTCCTACAAGTTAAATACAGTAATGGTGAAAAATTTGACTCTTCCGAAGATTGAAGTCTTGGTGAATAATATCCCAGCCACCGCACTCCTGGATACCGGCGCGCAGTGTTCCTGTGTGGCAGAACAGTTTTTTAGGAAGTATTTTCGCAAATACCGCATATATAATGCGGATAATACGACGGTATTAGCGTCGCAAGGAGAAAAATGTAAGTGCGTAGGTAAAGTACCTTTGTATATCCGTATCAAGGACGAACAAATAAAGGTGATGTTTTTTATAGTAAAGAATCTGCAAGCACATTTAATCTTGGGGATAGATTTTCTTTCAGACGCACAAGCTACACTGGATTTTAATGAAGCGTCCCTTAAGCTGACAATGAAACCAGTGCGTGTAGAAAAGGCTGAACCGCCAAGGTTAAATCTTGACCACCTGCCTAATGACGAGCAAGATAGAATCCGACAAGTGGTAAGTGAATTTACTTCGTTATTTAGTGATATTCCAGGATTTACTCAGGTTACTAACCATAGTATTGACACCGGAGATGCAATGCCAGTTCGTCAAAAACCATACCGGTATGATAAGAATAAGGAAAAAATTATAGAATGGCATATTACCGATATGCTACGTAAAAAGATCATAACGCCCATCTCAAGTAGTTATGCTAGCCCGGTGGTTTTATGTAAGAAAAATAATGATTATCCTTTGGAGCATCCAAAAAGGTGGAGATTCGCTATTGATTACCGTAAATTAAATTCCATAACGAAATATCCGGTATATCCGTTACCGATCATAGAAGAAATTTTAAGGAACATAAAATCAACCAAATTTATGACCACTTTAGACTTAACGACTGGTTATTTTCAAATAGGGGTGAGGCCTGAGGACGTGCCTAAGACTGCTTTTATAACCAAGTCTGGCACTTATGCATTTTTGCGTATGCCGTTTGGCCTTTCAGGGGCCCCAGCAACATTTCAGCGATGCATGGACATTGTGTTAAGACCTGTTCTTGGAAAGTCCACATTTATCTATTTAGACGATATCATTATTACTAGTGATAATCTGGACCAACATGTACAGGATTTAAGACAGGTGTTTTCTTTATTAAATGAGGCCGGTCTAAAAGTTAATGTCGAAAAATGCAAATTTGCAGCCCCTGAATTAAAATATTTAGGTTACAAAATATCGCAAAAAGGGATCGAGACAGATGAATCAAAAATAATCGCTGTACAAAAGTATCCGACTCCAAACACGGCAAAGAAGCTCTCTTCTTTTCTAGGACTTTGTTTATATTATAGGTCCTTTATAAAAGATTTTGCGGCTATCGCTGAGCCATTGTTAAAATTAAAAAGGAAAAAGGCAAGATTCTCGTGGACGGCCGAAGCCAATAGTGCTTTCGAAAAATTAAAACAAGCATTAACGCAAGCCCCTGTGTTGAAATTTCCTGAAAAGGATGAGAATTTAGAAATTTCAGCGGATGCTTCAGATTATGCGGTAGGAGCGGTACTTTCGCAAAATCAGCAGCCCGTGGCATTTTTTAGCCGAACTTTAAATCAAACACAAAGAAACTATTCCGCGACCGAGAGAGAGGCACTTGCAGTTCTGTTAGCAGTGCAAAACTTTCGAGTCTATTTTGGAAAGGCGCCGATAACAGTGTACTCTGATCATGCGGCGGTAACTAGATTGTACTCAGGAAAAAATTTATCCCCATGGTTAATAAGATGGGCACTCAAGCTGCAAGAATATAATCTGGTAATCAAGCATACCCCTGGAAAGGAAAATATCGTAGCAGATGCCCTATCAAGGATTAAAATACACGAACAAGCCAATACCGTAAAGATGGCAATGCTTACAGCGTGTACAATAAATTCCCGAGAAACTGTAATAACCGAACTGGGTAAGGATCCTGAGTTTGGAAGTATTTATGAGTATTTGAAGGATCCTGAAAATTTTAGCCACCAAGATATTGTGGCGATAAGAAATAAGGCGGCCCATTACGAACTAATAGATGGTCTATTATTATATACAAAAACTACGAATTCCAACAACGAATTTCGACCTGTTATCCCAGCTAGTCTTAGATTAAATATCCTGCAGGAGCTCCATGACAGCCCTTTAGCTTCTCATGCTGGTATTCGAAAAACTATCCAACGCGTACGCGAGGCAGTCTACTTTCTTGAACTGCAAAAGTTAACAAGGGCGTATGTCCAGTCCTGCCCAACATGTCAAGCAGTTAATTATATTAATTTCCGCCCGGCCGGGTTTCTAAATAGTATTAAATCCGAATTTCCAAATGAAATAATTGGCATCGATTTATTGGGCCCTTTCCCAAAAAGTCAGTTAAATAAAAGTCGCTATCTCCTTGTTATGGTTGATCATTTTAGTAAATGGACCGAAATTGTTCCCTTGAAACGAGCCTCCGCGAAATTAGTTACTGATTCTATTTTAAATAAATATATTTTAAAATACGGGGCGCCCCTAAAAGTTATATCGGATAATGGTCCTGAATTTGTAAGTAATATATTTGAAGACATGTGCCAAAAACTGGGCATACGTCATTTAAAAATGGTCCCGTATCGGCCGCAATCAAATATAGCGGAACGGGTCAACAGAAATATAGTGAAAATTATCCGTAGTTATGTTAAAAATTTTCATAAAAGCTGGGATAACTATGTCAATGAATTTGCTTTCGCCCTTAGGACCGCAAAACATGATACAACGGGAAAAACTCCTGCTGAGTTATTTCTAGGCAGAAAGATTATAACACCGTTAGATAAATTATTTTATGTGCAACAAAGAGCCCCAGAATTTAAAATGGGTGATATAGAAAAACTAATTAAGGAGGCAAAGAAGAATACTGAAGTAGCACAGAGAAAACAAAAATTGTATTATGACTTGAAACGACGGGGAGTAACTTATAAAGTAGGGGATGAAGTACTAAAAATTAAGCATTCACTTCCTTCAGCACCAGGAGATAAAACTGCCAAATTTTTTCCTCGATTTGAAGGGTCATATGTTATAGAAAAAATAACTCACGCTGTTGTAGTGTTAAAGGCCAGAAATGGTGAAACCTGTTCCGCAAATATTGATCAAATTAAGCCCTACTTCGATCGTAATAAAATGCAAATCTTTTCAGATCTTTTGCAGGATCCGGCACGGCAGACACCGCAGGTACAAGTTCCAGAGGTGGGAAAACGACAAGTACAAGGGCAAGCCAATGAGAGACAGAAGCAAGTGAAAAGAAAATTGCCCCGCGGAAAAATTGAAGGTAAAAAGAAAAAGAAGCCGTTCCACCGTCCAGAAAACAGAGTTCACGAATACCCCCAGAATGAAGAAGGGAGAAGGACGACGTATGTGAAGAGGACCAGGACAAAGGACGGCAACTATAACCCGGCTTTAAAACGGAAGATCGACTCATCCGACAGAACTCTCCGCAGCAAAAGTCGCCGAACTGCGGAAGGGCCATCAGCGGCGCAGGAAAAAGTACAAGAAAAATTTGAACGGCCAACAACGAGGTCCAAGCAGGATCACGACAGAAGTTTCCCGGTTCCACCAAGACCAGCTGCCTTCAAACGGCCAAGACCACAAGCAGAGGACAAAAGGAAGGTGTTCAAGGGTGGCCGTACTGGTGAAAAACGGAAGCTTCCAGAGGAAAGCACTGAAGGGCGAGCCCGTACAAGAAGGAGGTTCAACCAAGCTACTATCTGCTATACCTTTAAAGACTGGGCCCAGAAAAGGACGTCCGAATATTACAAAGATAAGTAAAATTTTATGTTACTTTGCAAACTTAAGTTAATCTTTCATTCTTACTGCAAGTGGCAGATTTCAAGAAGTTTTACCTCATGCGAGGTCTACCTTTATCCCCAAAGGGCGAGAAATGAGTTATGACCGATTTTCTTATTATATTTTTCAATTACTCGCGCGTAAAACTAAAGTTGATATATAATAGTGTTGTGTAAAGACTTAAATATTGTAAAAAGTTATTGTATAAATTTTATTTCAAACATTCTAGCAAGAAAGAAGTTTTAGTCTGAAAGACTTTTTGAAATGTAGTATTATTTCAATGTAGAAAGAATTGGCACTTGCTTTGAAAAGAATAGAAGTTAACAATGTACTACTAATGTATGTTTTCAAATCTGTAAAAGTAACGGCATGTTGATATGTTCTGTTATTTTAAATGTTAAGATATACCGTGATATGGTAAAAGTGAAAGTAATGTTAAAAATTTGTTATTCGTGTGACTGTAAAGACTAAATCATGGCGAATATGTGTTAAAGGTTGAATGATGTAGTTAGGCTCTCTGACGCTACACTTTAGAGTTAGCCACTTTTAGAATAGTACCTCAGGGTTTAGAGTTGAAAGTAGGGTGTGTTAAGAGGTCTCGTTATGTTGAATTTTAACACGTTAGTGTTTTGATTGTAGGAGGAAGTGTGGCACACGTAGACAAAAACACATTCGTGTTTGGTGTTCTTTTACAACACATGTCAGAGAGCACGGGGAGAGATAATTAAAATAGTCATGAATGAAATAAGAATGTTAAAGAGTAGTATAATTGTATATGTTACATGCCATGTCATTGTGTAACATTTCATTAAACTAGTTTGCCTTCCAGATCTCTGGAAGGAACCAGAATTGAATAAAAGCTCCTGTTTAGATGCAGTACAGATGAAAAAAAGATTGTTGTATATCCTGGGAGCTGCTATTGTAACAAATTTCTTTCTTTTAAATTTCTAGTTTCTAGCGAAGTGTGTTTGTAAAAGGTTGGCCTCGCGTTAGATTCTAGAGCTAAAAGTTTTCAACAAGGTCGTTTTAGACCTCAGTTTCAAACTAATTAACTCTGGCGGGAAGTATGTAAGGATCTTAAGTTTTACTAACGTTTATTTTATTTTAAATCTTTACTATCACTTCTTACTTTCTACTTCCGGCCAGAATTATAAACGTGAAGGTTTTTATGCAAAGTTTGTCTGGCGAACGCCAAGTATTTAAGTGTGGCCTTTTTGCCAAGCAAGAGAGAGAGGAAGCAGTGAGTCAACGCAGGCCGCTTACCTTAGAAGTTACGCAGTTGCTGTTTGCCTTCCAGGCCAGAGGTTTTAATCCTCTTGATAAATTAAACGTATTGTAGTGTTTACAGTCTCTGTGCTACATACGCTTCCTGTTATTATAAGGCCAATCTTCCACGTGTATTATTCTAGAGTTAAATTAGAGTTTAGTTTTATTTTTATACTTTTACGTTAGACCCCGAGTGGAGGGTCATTGTATTCCGAAGTACTGAAGTTATTGTATATAGAGAAAAATAAAGGGTTTTTGTATACCCTTCGTCTGTATCCTGTCTACTTACTACAAATTAGTGAACATAGCTTTAGTAAGCTCTCTGTTCCTAGTCAGGTCCTTGTATGTTCCCGAAGAAGGTAAAGAAGGAATATTGAACCTGATAAACTATGCTTAACACCTTGAAGAAAACATATCTGCTACCACTAAAATGACTAATAAAAGCGAAATTCATGATGCCACAGTCTATCTTAGCAGTAAAATCAACGAAGCCATCAACCACGCCAAATTTATTCCTAAACAGACTAATTATACGGTCCCACAGAATATTAGACAGAAAATTACAGAGAAAAATAGACTAAGAAAAATTTATCAACGTTCTCACTCCACCCAAGACAAAAGAAGATTTAATGCTGCCAATCGAAACCTCAAAAAACTTATCCAAGAGTACAGAAACAATTGCTGGGATAACTTCATTGAAAGTCTTTCGCACACCGACCATTCTGTGTGGAAAGTTGCTAAAGCTCTCCGAAGCACTCCCTCTAATATTGGACCGATTCTGGATGATAATAATACCAAAATTTACGATCATAAGAAAATTGTCAACCTTTTCGCTGATAACTATGAACTATAACTATGTTTGATAACTATGTTTAATATAAATAATTTCCCACACCCGAATGATATTAATATTATCAATCACGTGACCGATTTCCTCTGCAAAGATCCTGAAAATCAAAACAACCCGACTTCTCCCAAAGAAATACAGAAAATTATAAAGAAACTTAATCCAAAGAAAGCATCTGGATATGACAATATCACTAATAAGGCCCTGCAATACCTCCCAAGGAAAGGCATCATCCTTATTACGAATATTTTTAACGCATGTTTAAGACTTAATATATTCCCAAAAAAATTGGAAACACACCATTCTAACTGTCATTAAAATGCCTGGCAAAGCTGGAAATCTCACAAGTAACTTTAGATCGATCAGTCTTCTGCCTGCAATTGCCAAACTTTTCGAAAAGCTTATCGAGTATCGACTCACCACATTTATTAATGAAAATAACATCATCAAAGACCATCAAATTGGATTTCGCCAGGGATTCTCAACGACTCAGCAGATCGCCCGAATCGTAGAATTCATAGGTGAAAATTTTAATAGAAAGGAAGTAGTTGCTGCTATTTTTATGGATGTAGAGAAAGCCTTCAATAAAATTTCTCATCACGGTCTTATGATTAAGCTGATGAACTATAATTTCCCACCTGCCATCATCCATCTAATCGCTGATTTTTAAAGAACAGAACTTTTCAAGTTAAGATTCAAGATAACTATTCCACCACAAGAAAAATTCACGCGGGTTTAACACAGGGGTCGGTAATTTCCCCGCTTCTCTATAATTTATATACTAATGATCTTCCTAATATTAAAAATATTCTCACTGCATGCTATGCCGATGACACGGCACTTTTATGTCACTCACTTAATCCGTATCATGCAAGAAATAAACTACAGAATGCCATTAATTACATTTCACCCTGGTTTAAAGGATGGAAAATTAAAATTAACCCCGAAAAATCAAAAGTGATTTACTTTAAAAAAGGAAATATCCCTAGAGACTGAGAAGAAATTACGATGGACGGACAAATCGTGTCACGTGACCACCAGGTAAAATATCTAGGTGTTAATCTCGACCAGAAGTTAACATTCAAATTTCATGTTAATCAAACACCACTTAACGAATGATGATCTCCGATCTCTCCGACAAAACGTTTCTTCTTTTACTTTTTGTAATAATTTAGACTCAGATTCTTGCACTTTTTCTTTGGGGGGGGGGTGGACTCAAAATAACTAACCTATAAATTTAATTTACTTGCGCGAAAAAATATTTTCTTTTCCTTCAAAGGTTAAAGAAAATTATAACGATATTCGTTTTATGGACTCTTGATAAACGTGACCTTCGAACTTCGACGCCGGCTTCGAACTTTGGCGCTGTGGAGACAGATATTTCGCTCATGGGCAACCGAGCCACTTTTGCTGCGAAGAAGTTTTCCTTCTTAACCAAGGAGGTTAGAATAGCCTCCTTCTTGTTCATTTCTAACCACCTTGTTCTTAATAATACATATTCTTTGCCAGTACCTTCGAGAGTAAAGTCATTTAATCGTTTTTTCCAGTCCCTTGAGAAAGCGTTTAAACCAGATGAGCTAAAATCGGAAATTATTTTGAATATTCTGGGTGAGAGCGAATAATTTAATAGTTTATTTGACTGAAGAAGACATGCGGAATTATGATAAGCTTAGAACAATAGTGTTGAAAGAATTTCAGACAACGCCACAAGAGTGTTATACAGTTTTCAAAAAGCGTAAAAATTACAAAAGGAAGAAAAAGATTACAAAAAAAAAAAAAAAAAAAAAAATTACAGAAAGCTATGTTTAATTTGCGTCAAGATGAAATGCTACATTTGAGTATTATTGTCAGATGCGCTAAGTGAGTGATTTTAAATTATTATGTGAATTAATTGCATCAGATGAAATATTCGGTTTATTTGATTGAGAATTGATGACACATATTGCAATTAAACAAGAAGAATCATGTTTTAAACCGCAAAAACTAGGTCCAGATTGTGATATTTATTTAACTTCAAAGGGTAAATGTAAAAGTAAATATAATGTATTTATGAAACCTTCTAGTGGAAACGAAATTCTAGATTCTCACTCAAAATTAATATTTCTAAATTCTCTATAAAGGCAAAAAAAAAAAAAAAAAAAAAAAAAAAAAAAAAAAAAAAAATGATCTTATCTTTTCTATCTTCCGGATGGCTGAGGAAACATCCATTCTGATTAAACAAAATATGTGTAAATCTCTAATAAACAGAGGAGCGTTATACCACACAACGTTTATTCACGAACACCAAAGACGAACAGAAACATATACATAATTGACATCACAGTTTCTTTTTACAAACAAACACTACCGCCATCTAAAGATATATAATCCTAAACTTAACACTCCCCCCCATGTATCCGTAAACGAATGCATCAATTTTATTGAACTTCAAGATTATAAAGTCTTTCATTTGGTCTTCTAACAACACCCTTATCTAACTGAATATCACAAGATCTAATTCTATCACCTCTTCCGTGAAATAATTCCTTAATCCTACCTATCTTCCAGTTACAGCGTTTCACATTATCTTCTCGTACAAGTACAACATCATTAATTTTAAACACGGGAGAATTCTTTGGAGTTTTTGAAAACATGACTTATCTTAATTCTAACAAATATTCTTTATAAAACCTTTTCCAAAAATGCTCTAATATTAATTGCCTATGCTTCCATTTTTTAATCAACTGAGATCTTGTAGATTCTAGTTTATATTCAGGTGAAGGTAAAACAGTTAATCTAGATCCAGTTATAAAATGAGATGGTGAAAGAGGATCAGGTTCATTTGGTTCATTGTATACATACTTTATAGGTCTAGAATTAATAACAGCTTCAACTTCAACTAAGACAGTATACAGTTCTTCATAATATAAAGAAGCTTTACCTAGGATACGTTTTAAACAAGTTTTTAAAGATCTTACCAAACGTTCCCAGAATCCGCCCCACCAAGGAGCACCTTCTACAATAAATTTCCATTCAAACCCATTTTTACCAAGGAAATTTAGAACCTTTTCATCTTTACATAATTTATACAAATATTTTAATTCACGATCAGCAGTTTTAAAGGTTTTAACATTATCAGAATATATAACTCTACAAATACCCCTACCTGCCAAAAATCTACGTAAGGCTTGAATGAAACACTCTGCACTTAAATTTGATAACAATTCTAAATGGACTCCTCGAGTCACTGCACAGGTAAACAATGAAATATACACTTTTGTACCATCCTTTAAATACAAAGGGCCAGCGAAATCTATGCCACTTTTCTCAAATGGTTGAGCTTTCTCCACTCGGTCAGCTGGAAGAGGAGCCGATATCTCGTGTCCAGCTTTAGCATTATACTTTTTACAAAATCTGCAATCATGTAACACAGATTTTACAAAACGTCTAGCTTTTAAAATCCAAAATTTCCCTCTTACTTGCACTAAAGTTTCACTTACACCACTATGAAGTACCTTTTCGGGACAATTCAAAATAATTAAACGAGAAAAATAATTATATGGTAATATTATAGGCTGAATTTCATCGACATCTAATGATGGTTTCACTAATCTACTTCCAACTCTTAAACAACTCTTTTCATCCATTACTGGATTTAACCCAAACAATTTGGAATTACGAGACAATGGTTTTTTACATTTAACATCATTCAACTCTTCAAAAAAATACTCACCTTGTGATAAGATAATCCAATAACACATAGCATTACATATTTCTATTCTGTGACTTTAAATTATTAATGAATCTAAATACATATGACGTGACTCTTAAAAGTTTACCTAAGTCACTAAAGTTTTCTATTTTTAACACAGGTTGTAAAGGTTGAACACTGCTAGTAACTTGAGTCACAACTCTTTCTTCAACACTATCTACTATGTTACAATGCTTGTTCACTTTAGGCCAATTGATTTCATCTTGATGAAGACATGGAGGTCCATGCCACCACACTTGATCTACTACAAGATCACTCACTTTAACACCGCGTGTGATTTTATCGGCCGGATTATCTGAGCCAGGACAATGATGCCACATGCTCGGGGATGTTTTGTCTTGAATTTCAGACACTCGATTTTGTACGAATGTTTTCCATCGCCGTGGTGAGTTCTTTATCCAATGAAGCACAATAAGAGAATCTGTCCATAAATGAATCTTAGCTTGAGGAAAATACACACGGACTGTAGTTACAAGTCTTGCACCTAACACTGCTGCCATGAGCTCGAGTCTTGGTAAAGATAATTTTTTCAGGGGTGTCACTCTGCTCTTGGCTATCACTAAACTTGTTCCACAATATTTTAAGCTACGGAATTTCACGTACACTGCTGCTCCGTAAGCACTTTGAGATGAATCACAAAAACAATGTAGTTCTAGAGTTTCAGGTGTTTCATCAGCATCACGAAAATACCACCGAGGTATCTGGATATTAGGTAGATCACATAGTTGCCTGTACCATTTGCTCCACTAGTCTTGCAATTCTGGTGGGATAATTTCATCCCAATCAACACCTTTCAGCCATAAATCCTGAAACAGAACTTTTGCTTGAATAACATATGGAGCAAGAAACCCAATAGGATCGAAGATTTTTGAAGCAGCTTTTAAAACACAACGTTTTGTTTAGTCATTTGACTGGATGAAATCAATAACGTCTTGTGCATTAAAACAGAAGATATCCTTAATTGTATCCCATTGAAGTCCAAGAATCTTTGAGGGGGAATCACAGTCAAGCAATTTAAAGCTAACGAAGTTGTCACTTGATTTATACTGGTTTTTTACAGTATCCGAATTAGAATTCCATTTGGTCAAAGTCATTGATGCCTTTTTCATTATATCATTGGCTTCGTGATATATCTGTATAGCTTCCTCCGTATCTGATCCACAAATAAAATCGTCAACATACATGAAGTTTTCTAACATTTCTACAGTTCTGGGATGTATGTCATCAAATTTCTTTAAATGATGCTTAATGCAAGCACCCAGCAAAAATGGACTTGATTTTGTTCCAAACATTACCCGACACATCCGATAAACTTGAATTCTCGGATTGCTCAAACTTGAATTCTCATCAATCCACAAAAATCGCACTGAATCCCGATCTTCAGGTACAACAGAAATTTGCAAAACGCTTTTTCAATATCTGACGTAAATGCAATTCGATGAAGTCGAAAATTTATTAGAACTTTCAAAAGTTCAGGAAGAAGATTTGGTCCTTGTAGTAAATTATCATTTAGAGATTCATGATTTTTTTTCCTTTGAAAAAGCATCATAAACAATGCGAAGTTTTGTAGAATTATGATCTTCACGGATGACAGCACGGTGAGGTATGTAGTAAGTTCGTCTCCCAGATGGAGTACCAAAATCGACCTTTTCTATGATTTCTTCCTTAAGCTGATAGTCAATCACTTCTTTATATTGCGCATAAAAGTTCAAGTTTGATTTAAATTGTTCGATCAGATTTAAAAATCGTCTTTCAGCATTCTTAAAATTGTGTCTTAAAGTCACATTCTGATCTTTCCATGGAAGTCTAACTTCGTATCTATCACCCTTTTCTGTAATCGAGTTGTTAAATATTTGCAAGGCCGTTTCATTTTGTTCTTCGTCAGAAATATTTTTAATTCCTATAGATTCAATATCCCAAAACGATTTGACACTTTTTAGAAGTTTCTCTTCTACAATTACGTTTAAACACGCATCATGGATTTCAAAGTCTGATGAAGAAAATCTGCCTTGTATACACCACCCAAACAAGGTTTTCATCGCTACGGCATTTCTGTTTATCCTTTTTATTTCTTCGCTTGCTATTTTCCACATAATGTCCACGCCGATTAAAACAGAAATATGACTCATTCCATCGGCGCCGCCGCAGTCTGTCAAAGTGACGCCGAATGCCTGGAGTTTGGATTTCATTTCTACATCTGGTACCCGTATATCGGCATTTGTTGTGACTGGTACTTCAGTGACTTCGAGATTTATGGATTTTTCAGGGTCATTAATATTGCGGAGAGTAAGTTCAACTTTCTTTCGACGCCAATATTTTCCGTTCTTTTCACCGAAGGTATGCAGATTTAAAACAGTTTCTCCTTTCACTGGTAACTGTAATTTTCTTGATAAATCTCGAATTGCAGAGATTTGGCTACCGCCGTCAAGAAGACATCTCACAATACAATTCTTATTTCTGCCCTCAGCCACAGCATACACCGTTTGAAGCATAATATTAGATCCAGTTTTGGCAGAAGAATTTTGAACAATTTCTGCCGATGTTTCGGTTTCCTTATTTTTTACACTGGAGACAGCTGATGTGGGATTTACACACACACTTTCATGATGTTTACCGCGGCACTTTTTGCAGGAAAACTGTTTGTTCTTACAGTTGATAGCTAAATGTTTACATCCAAAACACAGAAAACATTTTCCTGTACGTTTCAAAATGTTGCGTTTCTCTTCAGAGTTCACCTCAGTACATTTATATCTCGTATGGTCTTCTTTATCACAAAATATACATTTGTATCCAATTGTTGATAAAGCTGAAGCAGTCGGAACTTTCGGTTTATAATTCGGATAAAATTTCGTGCGTTGTTCATTTTGACGAAAGTATGGTTTCTAATTCGTTTTCGCAGAGTTCATTAAACTTGCAGCTTCTCGACAATTAACTTCCTTTTTTAAGAATTCTATAAGTTCCTTTATATCAAATCCTGCTTCCATATTTCGACTTCGATTAAATTCCAAATTTAATTCCTCTGGAAATTTCTGCAAAATGATAGGACAGAGAATATTTCCATAACTTCCAGAAGTAACGTTTAACGATCCTAAACTTCGAATGTTGACTTCGCATTCATCGTACAGCTTATGCAGTGCTTTAACATTTGAAATGTTTCCCACTGGTTCAAGGGATAATAATTTATTCATATGCGAGGTGATAACAACATCTTGTCTTCCAAAACGTTCTTTCAATATTTCTACTGCGGAATCATAATTCTGGTCACTTAAAGCGAAACCGGAAATGGCAGCTAAAGCATTACCTCCAAGTAAGGATTTTAGGTAAGCAAATTTTTCAGTTTTTCTCAATCCACTATGATTATGAATTGTATTTTCGAATTGGTTCCAAAAGTCTAACCATTTACACGAATCTCCGTAATAAGTTCCGATTTGCAGACGTGGCAACTTCACTGTTTTCGCTTCAACTGGAAGTGCAACATTAGCCGTTTCGTTCTGATGAACTGTTCTAGAAGATTCCGAATTCTTCTTCAAAAATCTTTGCATTCTTCCTCTCCATATAACAGTTTTATCCTGGTATTCTTGGCTTAAGGTAACTTCATTTTCAATCTCCTCCGAAGTTACTTTCGTTTCGATTTCTTAATCTAAACTTTTCAGTTCGTTGATTTTCTCAATTAACTGTTCATATAAATCCTCGATTATCTCAATTTTCTCATTTAGCGGAATATTATTTCCTAAATTCGTTTCGACTTTGGTTATCAGTTTCGTAGTTAATTGTCTTATAACCGATCGTTTCTTTTTCAAATTTTCAAGAACGCCCTCCATTTTCGAACTATTCAGTCTGTCGATTTTCTGATTCGTAATAATCCCGGTTTGCAGGCACCATAAACAAAATATGTGTAAATATCTAATAAACAGAGGAGCGTTATACCACACAACGTTTATTCACGAACACCAAAGACGAACATTGGCAATCTAAAGATATATAATCCTAAACTTAACACTGATCGTTGAACTATCTAAATTCAAAGATTCTTCAAAATATTGACACTTAGACTTCTGTGAAACATAAATAGATTATATTTATACACAATTAATAGACTACGTTTAGATGAACATTACGCTCTTTCCTTCATACAATCTTTCTAGTTCTTGTTCTGGTTCTAGCTAAATGCAAATCAGAGTTCTATGTACGTTTTTGTTTTGATTATTCTAGATTTTAGATGTAACGGCGCTGACAGTCCAGAGTTTAGATGTAACATCTCCTCCCACCATTGAGGTCCGACGGTACGGAGGAACTCAATACACACAGGTCCAGTCGATGAGGGAGACCAACAACTCTTCCAGCTCTGGTTATCACGTGAGGACTTGAAGCAGGTTCTGAAACACAATCAGCCTGACCAGTCGTAGGGTTGTTTCTATCTCGAGATGTTCTGCCGTGGAACAGAGGACCAGCAGATTCGGGAATAGAGATCTCCGACGGGGAAAGCCGGGCCACTGGAGGAAGCAGAGTTCATTTCTTATCTTGACCCTCGTTAGTCTAACTTTTCCGTCTATACTGGGAAAAAGCTCGATTATGTTGGCTAAACACTAATGAGTGCGGCGTCTATGGCTATCTTCCAACAGAACGACATCGCCTACTTGACACTGTTGATATTTTCCCCTCTTTATCGCATGTTGTCTCAACTGACCAAGATATTCACTACGAAATCTGTTTCTTAGATCACGTCTTATTCTCTGTCGATATTTGGATCAGCGGTTTAGTTCTTGGTAGTCTACGCAGTCAATATCAGGAACTCCTGATGACGCCAATTCATGGAGGAACATCACAGGGGTCAATGGTGAAGGATCTTGATTATCTTCTGATACGTATGTGATATGTCGTGTATTAATCATTTGTTCACAGTCACATAATATAATATATAACTCTTCGTAATTTAAGAAAGTTCGGCCTTATATTCTTCTTAAAAATTTTCTTTCATCATTCGCACAAGCCTCTCCCGCCAGCTAGCAGTCGGAGGTTTGAATTTTCATCGTGTCCTTTAAATAGAAACAGCTGAACATATGGCGTTCTACTTCACTTTCTTAAGAACACTGTTAGTCCGTACCAAATTAGTTCCGTTGTTGGAATATATTGCATAAGGTCTACCTCTTCTAGCAATGAATCTAGACTATCCAAGCTTTAGATCCATCACGGAGATAGAGAGGATCTGCTAGATCTACATCGACGACTTCAAAAACGGCCCTTTCTCTAAGTTTGAATTCGGGTGGAAATCCTGGCTCGACTACTACTCTTTGTGTAGCAAATCTTTTACATCTTACACATTTCCTGATAATATTTGATAATATTTCGAACAGTTTTTCTGGATTTTATATCCAAAATTTTTCTCTAAAATTTGCCATTAAAAATGCTGACAACAGCATGCTGGAGTTCTACATGTGTCTCATAAATTAGTCTCTAAACAAGAGGGTGTTTTAAAGGTAAAATGAGAGGATATTGGAAATTTTCTTCATCTTAACGCTGTAGGACGTCCGTTTTCGCTCTGAAAATTCCATTTCGTCTACGATTAGTCTCAAAGCACGAACAGTAGAGTCTTTTATGCATGTAAATGATTCTTTCTGTTCCAAACCTACAAAGTGTCTTTTTAGCATTTTCAAATTCATCAACTAAGATATCAGGGATTAGGTCTTTGATGGCTGTCTTTTGATGGCTTTACTGTGGAAGACGGCGTATTTTGGGACAACTCGATTTGATATTCGCGATTTGAAGTTCTTTCTCCAACTGCGCTAGTTTGATTTGATCTAACTCTACCTTTGTTTCGTTTTCAAGTTTTTGTAACGCAAATTGTGACTTGTTTTTGGCTTTGAGTTTTTTCCCCTTGCTTAAGCGCGTAATGAACTACGCTTTTACTAACTCTTGATGAGTTTTCAAAACTTTATTATTTCTTTATAAAAGTTTTTAAAATAACAATTTTCACATCTTTCGCAACGGTTAGATCTAACTCCGCAGCGAAAGCTTTAAACTCTTCTTTCCGTAATTTAGCTCCGATGTTAATGAGAGTGATAGAGTGGACACTGGGAGAATACACGAAGAAACCATGGAATTTTGAGATAAGTATCCTTCTTTCATCTAAACTAAATCAAATCTAAGTGTATTTAAATTTATTAATATAATTGTTCACCAGTTTTTAGCGTTAAATAATGCTTGAAATTGCTCATTGCTTGCGTCTCTTTTTGTGGTAACAATTCCAAACAGGCGCTAACTTCGTTATCAGTTCTCGTTTGTCAACAATTCTCCCTTCTGAGCCCGCCCTACTATATAGGTTAATTCCTATCTACTAGTATAAGGCCTTAGTCCTGTCTTGTTTTGAGGTATTTCCAGTTTCCAGAGAGGGAAAATGGAGATTTTGCGGAGCGACGTGTATATTAGGTTGCGCTATGCGCTATTTCGCTCTCCGATCTTTTTTTTTTTTTTTTCCCCTGAGATCGCTTAAATATTTTTTTGCCTTTAAATATTATACCTCATCGATTTTTTTTTCTCAAACTGTTGTTTTCTATCTGTTTAATGTCTTTTTCTTCATTGCCTTAAATAAATTCTTAGAATTATGAGATAATATAAATACTGTTTTCTTCAATGTGTTAAACTAGCATTAATTAACAAGTAATAAATTATGATAGCAAACTGACAATAAATAAACTTGTAATAAATTATGATAAATATATTAATAAATACCACCGATCTATGTTTATTGTCTTTAGTTATTTTAGTTAAAGTAATATATATTTTTGTCTGATGTTATGGGTCTTTTGCTGTGTGTCTCAGGATGAAAGCATACATATTGCCTTGTATTCCATGTTCAATACCATGAATACGAAGCATCTCAACACTAACCTTTCCCCCCCCATCATCACATCTATTCAGCCTTAGCAAACATACTCAGTGTGAGACACTATTTATTGCAAATGATCACAGCTTCCTCTCCTTTTGACTACACCCATGGACACAATAATATTTTTAGGATATTATCTACTACTTTTCCTTATCTTTTTATCCGTGATTAAATTCGCATGTAGGTATGGCGGAAACGTGACGAAAAATGTAGTCACAAAGCGGAATAAATTATAAAAATATTTGTGGCAACACAAACTTTCTGATTATTACTGTTTCAGAAAGCAGCTATATTATGTAGTCAGCTGTAAAAAGTTGGTAGTAATTGCTTGTAAAATAAATAAGTTATCCAGATTCTTGCAACAGTCACCTATTCGAACATTTTATGGGTTTTAAGGTGTATGAGTCCCCTTAAGAGAGGAATTTTTATGCAAACTTTGACGTCTTATAGCATAGGACTGTCAGAATTTATTATTCAATAAGAACACAGCTTCCTCTCCTTTTGACTACACCCATGGACACAATAATATTTTTAGGATATTATCTACTACTTTTCCTTATCTTTTTATCCGCGATTAAATTCGCATGTAGGTATGGTGGAAACATGACGAAAAATTAAGTTACAAAGCGGAATAAATTATAAAAATATTTGTGGCAACACAAACTTTCTGATTATTACTGTTTCAGAAAGCAGCTATATTATGTAGTCAGCTGTAAAAAGTTGGTAGTAATTTCTTGTAAAATAAATAAGTTATCCAGATTCTTGCAACAGTCACCTATTCGAACATTTTATGGGTTTTAAGGTGTATGAGTCCCCTTAAGAGAGGAATTTTTATGCAAACTTAGACGTCTTATAGCATAGGACTGTCAGAATTTATTATTCCATAAGAAAAGTTACTAAAAATTATAATATTCTTATATATTCATCATTTTTTCAGTATCCACTCATGTTTATAGGTTCAAATGCCATATTTCAAAATCAAAGTTGTAAGGATCTTAAGTTTTACTAACGTTTATTTTATTTTAAATCTTTACTATCACTTCTTATTTTCTACTTCCGGCCAGAATTATAAGCGTTAAGGATTTTATGCAAAGTTTGTCTGGCGAACGCCAAGTATTTAAGTGTGGCCTTTTTGCCAAGCAGAAGAGAGGAAGCAGTGAGTTCGAAGCAGGCCGCTTACCTTAGAAGTTACGCAGTTGCTATTTGCCTTCCAGGCCAGAGGTTTTAATCCTCTTGATAAATTAAACGTATTGTAGTGTTCACAGTCTCTGTGCTACATACGCTTCCTGTTACTATAAGGCCAATCTTACACGTGTATTATTCTAAAGTTAAATTAGAGTTTAGTTTCATTTTGATATCTTTTACGTTAGACCCCGAGTGGAGGGTCATTGTATTCCGAAGTACGGAAGTCATTGTATATAAAGAAGAATAAAGGGTTTTGTATACCCTTCGTCTGTATCCTGTCTACTTACTACAATTAGTGAACATAGCTTTAGTAAGCTCTCTGTTCTAGTCAGGTCATTGTATGTTTCCGAAGAAGGTTAGAAAAAACATTGAACCTGATAGTGGCGCCCAACGAACTATGGCCGAGTTTCAAGAACCTGTTCTGCCTGCAGAAACGGCTCAGAATCCAGAAATGCCAGCTGCCGCCCTGGAAGGATTTGGGTACATCATCCAGACCATGCGCGCATTGATGAAACCAGAAGCAACATTTAATGGAAACTCACCGGTAACCAGTTTTTTGGAAAAATTGGATGACCACTTCATGCTCTACCCCGTGCATGAGTTTCAAAAAGTTACCTTAGCTACCAGCGCTTTGAGGGGCCAAGCGCTTAACTGGTTCAAATGTATCGGCAGAAGTCTCTTGGGTCAAGCAGGAAGTCCCACCTATACTTACGAAAATTTCAAGACTGCCCTACTAAAAGGCTTCCCTGTTGTAAGGGATCGTGCGAAATTAGAAACAGAACTTTTCAGTATATATCAACAAAGAATGGAAAACCTCTCGAGCTTTATTTTAAGAAAAATTCACGTTTTCAAGCTCTTGTATGGAAACCGTCCGGATCCTGAAATAATTCAAGTGATTTTGCCGAGGTTACTACCCCAAGTGCAAGACTTTATTGAATTACGAAATCCGACTACACTGGAAAAGTTATTTGAGCTAGCAATCCAGTTTGAAAGTAGAAGAACGGCGGACGTCGAAAGAAGACGCCAATATCAACAGCGAAACCAATTTGGTACGCCAAGACTACAGCAAACTCAAGCATACGGCTACGGAGAAAAAGCGAATCACTGGGCAAGGAAACCCGAGCATTCAAAAACAGCCGGCGAACGTCGACAGTTCAATAGCAACCCAGGAAAAAAGTCTCAAGGCCAGTGGAGAAAGAAGGAAAGCACGGAAAGGAAAAATAATTTAAACTAAAACGGATTTCTGTTGACGAGAGGGTGCGGAAATCCGAAGGCCACGAAAACCCCTCTTCCTACAAGTTAAATACAGTAATGGTGAAAAATTTAACTCTTCCGAAGATTGAAGTCTTGGTAAATAATATCCCGGCCACCGCACTCCTGGATACCGGCGCGCAGTGTTCCTGTGTGGCAGAAGTCTTTTTTAGAAAGTATTTTCGCAAATACCGCATATATAATGCGGATAATACGAGAGTATTAGCGGCGCAAGGAAAAGAATGTAAGTGCGTAGGTAAAGTACCTTTATATATCCGTATCAAGGACGAACAAGTAAAGGTGATGTTTTTTATAGTAAAGAATTTGCAAGCACATTTAATCCTAGGAATAGACTTTCTCTCAGACGCACAAGCTACACTGGATTTTAATGAAGCGTCCCTTAGGCTGACAATGAAACCAGTGCGTGTAGAAAAGGTTGAACCGCCAAGGTTAAATCTTGACCACCTGCCTAATGACGAGCAAGATAGAATCCGACATATGGTAAGTGAATTTGCTTCCTTATTTAGTGATATTCCAGGATTTACTCAGGTTACTAACCATAGTATTGACACCGGAGATGCATTGCCGGTTCGTCAAAAACCATACCGGTATGATAAGAATAAGGAAAAAATTATAGAATGGCATATTACCGATATGCTACGTAAAAAGATCATAACGCCCATCTCAAGTAGTTATGCTAGCCCGGTGGTTTTATGTAAGAAAAATAATGATTATCCTTTGGAGCATCCAAAAAGGTGGAGATTCGCTATTGATTACCGTAAATTAAATTCCATAACGAAATATCCGGTATATCCGTTACCGATCATAGAAGAAATTTTAAGGAACATAAAATCAACCAAATTTATGACGACTTTAGACTTAACGAATGGTTATTTTCAAATAGGGGTGAGGCCTGAGGACGTGCCTAAGACTGCTTTTATAACCAAGTCTGGCACTTATGCATTTTTGCGTATGCCGTTTGGCCTTTCAGGCGCCCCAGCAACATTTCAGCGATGCATGGACATTGTGTTAAGACCTGTTCTTGGAAAGTCCACATTTATCTATTTAGACGATATCATTATTACTAGTGATAATCTCGACCAACATATACAGGATTTAAGACAGGTGTTTTCTTTATTAAATGAGGCCGGTCTAAAAGTTAATGTCGAAAAGTGCAAATTTGCAGCCCCTGAATTAAAATATTTAGGTTACAAAATATCGCAAAAAGGGATCGAGACAGATGAATCAAAAATAATCGCTGTACAAAAGTATCCGACTCCAAACACGGCAAAGAAGCTCTCTTCTTTTCTAGGACTTTGTTCATATTATAGTTCCTTTATAAAAGATTTTGCGGCTATCGCTGAGCCATTGTTAAAATTAAAAAGGAAAAAGGCAAGATTCTCGTGGACGGCCGAAGCCAATAGTGCTTTCGAAAAATTAAAACAAGCATTAACGCAAGCCCCTGTGTTGAAATTTCCTGAAAAGGATGAAAATTTAGAAATTTCAGCGGATGCTTCGGATTATGCGGTAGGAGCGGTACTTTCGCAAAATCAGCAGCCCGTGGCATTTTTTAGCCGAACTTTAAATCAAACACAAAGAAACTATTCCGCGACCGAGAGAGAGGCACTTGCAGTTCTGTTAGCAGTGCAAAAGTTCCGAGTCTATTTTGGAAAGGCGCCGATAACAGTATATTCTGATCATGCGGCGGTAACTAGATTGTACTCAGGGAAAAATTTATCACCAAGGTTAATAAGATGGGCACTCAAGCTGCAAGAATATAATCTGGTAATCAAGCATACCCCCGGAAAGGAAAATATCGTAGCAGATGCCCTATCACGAATTAAATTAGACGAACAGGGTAATACCGTAAAAGTTGCAATGCTTACAGCGTGTACAATAAATTCCCGAAAAACTGTAATAACCGAACTGGGTAAGGATCCTGAGGTTGGAAGTATTTATGAGTATTTGAAGGATCCTGAAAATTTTAGCCACCAAGATATTGTGGCGATAAGAAATAGGGCGGCCCATTACGAACTAATAGATGGTCTATTATTTTACACATAAACTACGAATTCCAACAACGAATTTCGACCTGTTATCCCAGCTAGTCTTAGATTAAATATCCTGCAAGAGCTCCATGACAGCCCTTTAGCTTCTCATGCTGGTATTCGAAAAACTATCCAACGCGTACGCGAGGCAGTCTACTTTCCTGAAATGCAAAAGTTAACAAGGGCGTATGTCCAGTCCTGCCCAACATGTCAAGCCGTTAATTATATTAATTTCCGCCCGTCCGGGTTTCTAAATAGTATTAAATCCGAATTTCCAAATGAAATAATCGGCATCGATTTATTGGGCCCTTTCCCAAAAAGTCAGTTAAACAAAAGTCGCTATCTCCTTGTTATGGTTGATCATTTTAGTAAATGGACCGAAATTGTTCCCTTAAAACGAGCCTCCGCGAAATTAGTTACCGATTCTATTTTAAATAAATATATTTTAAAATACGGGGCGCCCCTAAAAGTTATATCGGATAATGGTCCTCAATTTGTAAGTAATATATTTGAAGACATGTGCCAAAAACTGGGCATACGTCATTTAAAAATGGTCCCGTATCGGCCGCAATCAAATATAGCGGAACGGGTCAACAGAAATATAGTGAAAATTATCCGTAGTTATGTTAAAAATTTTCATAAAAGCTGGGATAACTATGTCAATGAATTTGCTTTCGCCCTTAGGACCGCAAAACATGATACAACGGGAAAAACTCCTGCTGAGTTATTTCTAGGCAGAAAGATTATAACACCGTTAGATAAATTATTTTATGTGCAACAAATAGCCCCAGAATTTAAAATGGGTGATATAGAAAAACTAATTAAGGAGGCAAAGAAGAATACTGAAGTAGCACAGAGAAAACAAAAATTGTATTATAACTTGAAACGACGGGGAGTAACTTATAAAGTAGGGGATGAAGTACTAAAAATTAAGCATTCACTTTCTTCAGCACCAGAAGATAAAACTGCCAAATTTTTTCCACGATTTGAAGGACCATATGTTAAAGAAAAATAACTCACGCTGTTGTAGTGTTAAAGGCCAGAAATGGTGAAATCTGTTCCGCAAATATTGATCAAATTAAGCCCTACTTCGATCGTAATAAAATGCAAATCTTTTCAGATCTTTTGCAGGATCCGGGATGGCAGACAGCGCAGGTACAAGTTCCAGAGGTGGGAAAACGACAAGTACAAGGGCAAGCCAGTGAGAGACAGAAGCAAGTGAAAAGAAAATTGCCCCGCGGAAAAATTGAAGGTAAAAAGAAAAAGAAGCCGTTCCACCGTCCAGAAAACAGAGTTCACGAACACCCCCAGAATGAAGAAGGGAGAAGGACGACGTATGTGAAGAGGACCAGGAGAAATGACGGCAACTATAACCCGGCTTTAAAACGGAAGATCGACTCATCCGACAGAACTCTCCGCAGCAAAAGTCACCGAACTGCGGAAGGGCCATCGGCGGCGGAGGAAAAAGTACAAGAAAAATTTGAACGGCCAACAACGAGGTCCAAGCAGGATCACGACAGAAGTTTCCCGGTTCCACCAAGACCAGCTGCCTTCAAACGGCCAAGACCACAAGCAGAGGACAAAAGGAAGGTGTTCAAGGGTGGCCGTACTGGTGAAAAACGGAAGCTTCCAGAGGAAAGCACTGAAGGGCGAGCCCGTACAAGAAGGAGGATCAACCAAGCTACTATCTGCTATACCTTTAAAGACTGGGCCCAGAAAAGGATGTCCTAATATTACAAAGATAAGTAAAATTTTATGTTACTTTGCAAACTTAAGTTAATCTTTCATTCTTACTGCAAGTGGCAGATTTCAAGAAGTTTTACCTCATGCGAGGTCTACCTTTATCGCCAAAAGGGCGAGAAATGAGTTCTGACCGATTTTCTTATTATGTTTTTAAATTACTCGTGCGTAAAACTAAAGTTGATGTATAATAGCGTTGTGTAAAGACTTAAATCTTGCAAAAAGTTATTGTATAAATTTTATTTAAAACATTCTAGCAAGAAAGAAGTTTTAGTCTGAAAGACTTTTTGAAATGTAGTGTTATTTCAATGTAGGAAGAATTGGCACTTGCTTTGAAAAGAATAGAAGTTAACAATGTACTACTAATGTATGTTTTCAAATGTGTAAAATTAACGGCATGTTGATATGTTCTTATATACATGTGAACTGTTATTTTAAATGTTAAAAAATACCGTGATATGGTAAAAGTGAAAGTAATGTTAAAAATTTGTTATTCGTGTGACTGTAAAGATTAAATCATGGCGAATATGTGGTAAAGGTTGAATGATGTAGTTAGGCTCTCTGACGCTACACATTAGAGTTAGCCACTTTTAGAATAGTACCTCAGGGTTTAGAGTTGAAAGTAGGGCGTGTTAAGAGGTCTCGTTATGTTGAATTTTAACACGTTAGTGTTTTGATTGTAGGAGGAAGTGTGGCACACGTAGACAGAAACACATTCGTGTTTGGTGTTCTTTTACAACACATGTCAGAGAGCACGGGGAGAGATAATTAAAATAGTCATGAATGAAATAAGAATGTTAAGAGAAGTATATTCTATATGTTATTTGCAATGTCATTCTGTAACATTTCATTAAACTAGTTTTCCTTCCAGATCTCTGGAAGGAACCAGAATTGAATAAAGCTCCTGTTTAGATGCAGTACAGATGAAAAAAAAAGATTGTTGTAGATCCTGGGAGCTGCTATTGTAACAAATTTCTTTCTTTTAAATTTTCTAGTTTCTAACGAAGTTATGATTGTAAAAGGTTGGCCTCGCGTTAGATTCTAGAGCTAAAAGTTTTCAACAAGATCGTTTTAGACCTCAGTTTCAAACTAATTAACTCTGGCGGGAAGTATGTAAGGATCTTAAGTTTTACTAACGTTTATTTTATTTTAAATCTTTACTATCACTTCTTATTTTCTACTTCCGGCCAGAATTATAAGCGTTAAGGATTTTATGCAAAGTTTGTCTGGCGAACGCCAAGTATTTAAGTGTGGCCTTTTTGCCAAGCAGAAGAGAGAAAGCAGTGAGTTCGAAGCAGGCCGCTTACCTTAGAAGTTACGCAGTTGCTATTTGTCTTCCAGGCCAGAGGTTTTAATCCTCTTGATAAATTAAACGTATTGTAGTGTTCACAGTCTCTGTGCTACATACGCTTCCTGTTATTATAAGGCCAATCTTACACGTGTATTATTCTAAAGTTAAATTAGAGTTTAGTTTCATTTTGATATCTTTTACGTTAGACCCCGAGTGGAGGGTCATTGTATTCCGAAGTACGGAAGTCATTGTATATAAAGAAGAATAAAGGGTTTTGTATACCCTTCGTCTGTATCCTGTCTACTTACTACAAGTAGTGAACATAGCTTTAGTAAGCTCTCTGTTCTAGTCAGGTCATTGAATGTTTCCGAAGAAGGTTAGAAAAAACATTGAACCTGATAAAGTTATTTATGAAATAAAAACTTTTACAATCTGATAAATCATTTCTCTGTGCAAATTTTTAAATCTAAATCTCTTACATTAATTTTTTCTGTCTTTTAAATTACATCCCATTATTTATTTCAATTTAGTTTATTAATGTGCTTGAACTAATACTTCAAAGTTCTTTGAAGTACTTTATGTGTCATGAAAATGCCAAATATTTCCATAAAAAAATAAACAGGCATACAGAATTGTTATTAACCAGTATTATGTGATTAATTAGTCATTTAATAGTTGATTTAATCGCTTATTTCATGTGTAAATTTTCTACACAGAAAACCTCCGTCTAATTTTTATTATCTTTCCACGGACGAAGATTTTCAAAGAGGAATGAATTAAAGTCTTGATTGCGCAAAACACATCTTTGAAGCTAAATGTATTCTAAGAAAATCAAAAAAAATGTAAACAAGATTTTGCCCCCCCCCCCAATCAGTCATTTAAACTATTTCAACCGTTCAGGAAAACGATAAACATTGCGAACAATCTACCCTTTTTTATATGTACTTTAATAAAAGGAAATGTGTGTTCCTTCTTTTTATAAGAAAAGGAACCCATTTTAGAAAGTAAAATGGTTCTAAAAGTTTAGAGTCTCCAACGCTTTAAAAATGATAAACTACGCCAAGGTAGTAACCCGCCTTAAAAAAAAAAAAAAAAAAAAAAAAAAAAAAAAAAAGGCTCCCTACAATTCTTAGGCAGTTCGCGTACGTCGAATCCGTTATGGATCTAACAGTTCAATGCACATGCGTGGTCAATGGTGGTGCGAATAGCTTAAGCGGCAAAACGCACCGCTGGTGCGAATAGCATCGGCCGCATTTTACGCCGATTTCCGTAAAGCAGGCGGTAGTGAGAGCGAAGGTTGTTAACCCTAACTCAGCAATAGAAAGGTTTGTTAGTAGTTCACCAGCAAGAGAATAATTTGCAAGTAATAATTATCAGTTACAAAGACGAAGTCAATCTATATACATAATAATGTTCAGGAAATGATTAGATAAAATAGGGATTTAATGATGGTTCTGATTGCAAGCGAGGACAAGTAATTAGTTAAAAAAATCTTTAGTGTCTTGACAAAAAGGCTACAAAAATTACTTAAATTTCTTTATTTAACAGAGGAATTTTTATGCAAACTTAGACCTATTCTTATAGCATAGGAATATTCATCATTTTTTCAGTATCCACTGATGTTTATAGGTTCAAATGCCATATTTCAAAATCAAAGTTATTTATGAAATAAAACCTTATGCAATCTGATAAATCATTTCTGTGTGCAAATATTTAAATCTAAATCTCTTACATTTACTTACAATTTTTTTTCTGTCTTTTAAATTACATCCCATTATTTATTTCAATTTAATTCATTAATGTGTTTGTACTAATATTTCAAAGTTCTTTGAAGTGCGTTTTGTGTCCTGAAAATGCCAAGGAATTCCATAAAAAAAATAAGCAGGCATACAGAATAATTCATTTAATATTTCATACAATCGCTTTTAACTTATTTCATGTCTAAATTTTTTACACAGAAATCAGCTGTCTAATTTTTAGTATCTTTTATCGGACGAAGTTTTTGAAAGTTGAATGAATTAAAGGCTTGATTGAGCAAAACACATCTTTAAAGCTAAATGTATTCTAAGAAGTATAAAAAATGTCATCACGATTTCCCCCCCTTTAAATCAGTCATTTAAACTATTCAAACCGTTCAGGAAAAGGATATACATTGCGAACATAAAAATCTGCCTTTTTTATATATACTTTAATAAAAGGAAATGTGTTCCTTCTTTTTATAAGAAAAGGAACCCATTTTCCATTCTAAACGTTTGAAAGTCGCCAACGCTTAAAAAATGATAAACTACGCCATGGTAGAAACGTGCCTTTTACAACTCAATGCGCATGCGGTGTTAATGTTGGTGCGGATAGCTTAAGCCGCTAATCGCACCGGTGGTGCGAATAGCACCGGCCAATAATTACGCCCATACGGCTAATCCAAATACCATGCAACATATTAATTATGCCAAGTTTATGTTTTATAATAGTAATGGTATTAAAAATCAAAAAATTGAAATTCAAAACTACATCAACCAGCACAGTCTGGATGTAATTTTATGAAGTGAAACCCACCTCAAATCAAATGACAAATTTAAAATTCCCAACTACAACATCTATAGATCTGACCGTCTTCATAATCGTGGTGGCGGTACAGCTATTCTCATGAAAAAATGTCTGAACAGTACCATCTTTCCTCTTCCCCTTATGAGCTTTGAAGCAAGTGTATCTATTTTGAACAGTGATAATAAAGAATATCTCATCATTGCTGTTTATAAGCCACCCAACAATAGACTCAACACTCAAGATCTTGACTATATTCTCAAGTTATCCAACTATTATTGCGGGGGACCTAAATTGTAAGGACGCTAACTGGAACTCCAGGCGAAATAATCCAGACGGAATTATTCTTAATAATTACATCATCAACAACCCTGATATCAACATTTATGGTCCAGATGAACCTACGCATCTTCATCAAATCTCAAATACTTCTGATGTATTAGACATCTTAATTACCTTCAATGTTCCTCAAATACCTTTTCTCCAAGTGGATAATGAACTTTCTTCAGATCACCTACCAGTACGCTTCACTTTGTATGGCTTAAAGCATGGTCTTCCGCCTATAAAGGTGCCGCATTAATTGGGAAAACTATGCTTAACACCTTGAAGAAAACATATCTGCTACCACTAAAATGACTAATAAAAGCGAAATTCATGATGCCACAGTCAATCTTAGCAGCAGAATCAACGAAGCCATCAACCACGCCAAATTTATTCCAAAAGAGACTAATTATACGGTCCCACAGAATATTAGACAGAAAATTACAGAGAAAAAATAGACTAAGAAAAATTTATCAACGTTCTCACACCACCCAAAACAAAAGAAGATTTAATGCTGCCAATCGGAACCTCAGAAAACTTATCCAAGAGTACAGAAACAATTGCTGGGATAACTTCATTGAAAGTCTTTCGCACACAGACCATTATATGTGGAAAGTTGCTAAAGCTCTAGATATGATATTTTCTACTACTTTTCCTTATCTTTTTATCCGCGATTAAATTCGCATCTAGGTATGGCGGATAAAAACCGGTATTTTGTTTTGTGATCTGACTTCGTCCATCCAAAAATGGAGTTGCTTAGCTTTTGCGAAATGTTTGATTTTGTTCAAGGAGGCGTAAATTCTCGCTATATTACTGAAGCAGAGAGAATTTTAAAAAGCGCATCATTTGGTAAAGCACGGAATTTTACTTGAAAAACCCAAATTTTACTTGAAAAAAACAAATTTTGACTTCCTATTGAAGGGTAAGTTCTATAGTGTAATGTTCGCATGAAATCGACGGACATTTCATTGTTGAAAAAGGAAAAATAATTAATTTTTTTTTAAAAACATTTCTTGTTCATGTAAAGGAGGAATTGCTGGCTGTTGTAAGCATTGTGTCGCTGTTTTGATTTTAACGTTCACTGAATGTAAGCAAATGATTTCATATGTATTTAACTTTGGATGTCCAGAAATTCTTTGCTGTCAAAACTGTGTTTTTTTTCCATAAAATTTATTTTGAATCATTATATACTAAAAATATCTTGATCTATATATGCGTTTATTGTATTTATACATACATAATAGCACACATAATACATAGCATTATATGTTATACATTATATTATAATTTATACATAATATATAGCTATTTAGCTTAATTTCTAAAATTAGAAGTGCCGGAGCCCTATGGAAGACCGTCAGCAAATAGGGAACAAGAGTAAATAAATAAAACGACTATTAAACTAATTAATAATTTTAAAATTCAATAGTCAATTATTATCAAATTAATTAATATCTACTTAATTATTGTTTATTAAATGCTATTTAATCAATAATTATATATAATTGATTACAATTTAATTGATAGCTATTAGATAATTAGTTAATTATTTATTGAAAGATTTAATAATTAAAGATTAAAGTAATTAAATATTTAAAATTAAATTAAATGTAAACAGATAAATTTCAATTTAATAAGCGATTTTTAATATAAATTTATTGCTAAAAATAAAATTTTCAAGATAGAATTCCTACTGAAATTGTTATTCAATTACATAAAAGCTGCAATTACAATATTCAATTACAAGTGCAGCATCCTTCTTGTTTAGAGCTCTGGTGCACTCCGGCTGGAATTATGATTTTTTACAAAAACTAAGAAGCATCGGAGCCGGGATCCGGGGAGCTCCGGCCCAATTTAAGCTCTGATCGTAGGGTGAAAAAACTTCTTTTATCATCACAAAAATTAAATATTATTAAAATGATATAAAGTAATAATTAAAATTTATAAAGTATAGCTGATGAAAATTCAGATAATGCTCAAAACAGGGCAAAAGAGAATGATGGTGTTAGCGTATGAGAGGGTGGAAACAAAAAATGAGGGAAATCTTGGTGAGAGAGAATGTTTTCTTTGACCGCGGCTCTTTGTTGATATAATTATAGCCATTAAACGGATGTGTGTCACGGGTAAAATGAGTCCTCAATCTGAATCCTAAGGATGAATGTAAAGTTACTGGTTACACTTTTCGCTCCCCGTATTTGGTTACACTTGTGGATACTGTGACAAGACGATGTATAGAAGCAATGAGGCATTTATTGCAGTATTTCACTCTTATTGTACTCGTTGTCACTTTACGCACATTTAAGAACACAAATTTTCCTTCCTGCGAGGATAACTAACTCTAACCATCGATAACAATACACTAGATACGATAGCATGGCGAGAAATTTACGCGTTCCTACTCAAGTCCCCCAAATTTATTGCCATTCCTAAAGGGAAAGGTTTCCGAATATCAGTGAGGGGACTTTATTTGAACGTCTCATGTTCTCATTAGTTCGCATTTCTAGGGAAATTGAGTATTGCAAGATCTGCTTATTGTTAAACTAAAACGTTAGGAATTCTACTTTTTTCTCCTTGATATTGTAGTTCAGTTTTGTAAAATGAAGTCCCGGACCTCATCTTAGTTAGGGCTCCGGTGCGCTCCAACTAGAATTGTAATTTATTTTAAAAATTGAGAAGTACCGAAGCTGGGCTCTGATGCAATTTAAGCACTGGCTATTATATACATAATAGCACTACTTATCAGATGCAATTTTGAGAATATCAACAAGCAAAGCACTTAAAAATGAAAAAAAGACACTTGTAAAAGAAATATTAGCGTTCTATATGTATTATAGAAAATACATGAAATGAATAATACCATTACCAAACACTTCAAAAAAAAAAAAAAAGCAGATTAAGTATTTTCTACTTCAGTACTCAGTACTATAAAGCAATCCTGCCATATAACGTGTAGTTAATTTTTCATTACATAATATTACAAGCATTTTCTTTAGATTTGTCCTACGAGTGGTTAAAACTGATAGTTCAATCTCAGCTCAAATCCGGGTGAACAAGCAGTGCAGTTTTTTTTTTTTTTTTTTTTCGAATACAAGCGAGTTTCCCCTATAAAGTTCTTCATAAAGCATTCTTCTTCAGGCTGATAACCAATGTGCTTAGTCATATTCAAAGACCCTAATCTAGCCTTACCTTTCCTTTAGATTCCATATTCACATGTTATATCTTTATCTGTTAAGATTTTTTCATAAAAGGATCACCAAGCTTCTACCAATCCAGCAGGAGCATACTCAAAACATGTCAAATCCATGTGAATGATAACAAAATCGATATTTTCACCTTGCAAACCTTTATAAATGTTCCAAATTTTCTTAAGGATTCTTAATAACCTTATTATTTAGAAATGCGTTTATTGTTGTTTTTATATTAACAAAAGCATTTAAATATAAAATATCAATTTTAAAAATAACTGAAGTTTTCTTTTAACCAGATTTGCTTTTCTAATGCTGTTTTTAATTAGTAACATTATGTCTGAACAAAAAGTTTAAGAATAAGTCTATTAAAAAGGTCTGTGTGATAAGTCTATTAATTAATAACATTGTATGAACTTCATCATCTTTGAATATGAAACACTGAACTAACTCTTTGAATATGAAACATCCTAAATGGAAACACCGAGTCCATTTCAATCTAATACAAGAATAAATTATACATATCAAAATTCACAGTAAGAGCTTCTCCGTATTATATTACACAAAGATTAGAAACCGAGTCTCCACTTACGAAATCTTACACTGACATAATGGTCTTGTACTGAAACAGAATTGTAGCAACATAGAGGATATAAATTACATTATGCCAAAGAATTATTTAAATTTCCTGAATAAATTATAGCATTTAGAGTAACCAAAGACACACACAAAAAAAATTCAGATTTGTTGTAAAATTGGTGCCATGTCTTTATGCTATAATAACTTCACACATTATCTACACATGTTTTTTCCTGTCAGTCAAGAAGATTGATGGATATATTGTTCTTACAAAAATTATTCTGACATACATTTGGAGAAACATATATTTCTTTTTGAGTTACATGATCAACAGAAACTATACAGCTATAGCGTATAAAAAACTTTGAAAAATTATATATTGAAACTTGTGGAAATTTGGGGAAATTTATTTGGTTCGATAAACAAGAGGTAAAAGTGGTTTATTAAAAATTTCTCAGTGCTATAAGAAACCAACGAGAATTTATGAGTATGTTTCGATATCATGTTTATCCATTATTGGGGCTAACATACATTGTTATCAGTTTATGTTTGCCCAAAATGGTCGAAGGTTGAGTAAAAATATTAGGAGTTTGAAGATAATCATCAATATACCTTAATATCTTTGCAACAGAAATATAAAACCCCAAAAATATATGTATATATATATATATATATTTATCAAATGAATTTTAGTATGCCATAACAGTTTCATGGGAAAATATAACACACCTCTTAGATAAACAACTACAATCATTATATACAACAGCCATTTCATTTAAAAAAAAAGGCATAAATTACATTAATCAGATAAAATTTGTTGTAAGAGCTTCATTATCTGGTTAAAATTCTTAAGCAAACAAGAAGCCATTTCAAGTACCATAACATAATTTTCATAAGAGAATTCCATCCATCACAGAATATTAAAAGCACTTTGGTAGAAATTTGATCATTTAAAAAGTACAATTTCATATAATGCACATTTTTTATTCTTTATTCTTACGGAAAACATTGTATTTTTAAAGAAAGACGACGCTTTCTTTCTTATAAGTACATAGACTCCAGAATTCTAATAATTATAATAAAAAAGGCATTTGCCAGCAAAATAACGGTTAACTATAAAATCATAACCATTTGTATGCACTGTCTTTGGTCGCACGTGTACCAGGAATGCATAAAAAAAAACCTAATACTTTTATAAAATGCTGAAACTAGGGGTTGGATAATCAGAAAATACTTAAATATTTAGTATTTGAATGAGGTTGATTGTGTATGCTTTATATAGCTTTGTCCAAAAACAATGTACTATTCGTATGTAACACAGAATAAAGTATACTAAATTACTGTTGACAATTTCAGTTTCTTGGTGCATATTTCATAGCTGATTATACACATGTAATATTAATGTGTGCCAGTTTTCAATCGAAAGCACTACACAAGGGCATCATCTACACCCTTAGGTATAGATGAGCCTGAGCAAGCTTTACTGTAATCAAATAAACCATAACCATTTTACCTTAGACTATTCATTTAACAACTGCGGCAAAATTTGGTACACTTCTGTTATCAGGACCGAATTCAGAAATGTATGTATGAATGCGTTCACATATAAACGTATATATGTACGTATGCATGTATGTTTGTATATAAACACACATATAAAAGTGCATACACACATACATACATTTCTGAATCCAGTCCCTATAACAGAAGAGTACATAGATTTTTCTATATAATAAAACATAAAATTTATGTGTGTATTTTTTTATAAGGAACAATATTTCTGACACGAATCAGCTATCATCAACTAATGTCAAGAGCAAGTGAAAAACAAAAGAATAATTATATAGAATTAAGATGTAATATATATTAAAAAAAATTTCTTTAGTGTAACTGTTCTTTTATTCATAGAACTTTATACTTGTATTTTCTTTTATTCAATCATTAACAGTTAGAAATGAATAGTGATTGGCTAAATATGGATATGTTCTTGTGTGTTTCATGCAGTTCTACTTCTGGTACTTACTCTGCGACATACTGAATTTAATTTTTATTTAGAAACTGATTAAATTAATTGTGATGGTGTGTGCTGAGAAATGGAATTTTGTGAAGAATATTTAAACTTGCCAATAAAAATAGGAATAATTTTAAAGTTTCTGTCAACATTTTTTATATTGTTATCAAATGTGACTTTAAAAAATTCTTTTTTTTTTTTATAGTAAAATGTGAATTGAATTAAAAGGGTATGATTTTATTTTAATTCCTTTATGAAAATAATTAACCTAAAAGACACACAGCTCTCATTAACATATGAAAAACATAATAGTTCTATAAGCAATTCAAATTATATATTGTGATATACAGTAAGACCCCGCTTAACGCAGGGGATACGTTCCATCAAAATAGAGCGTAATGCGAAACAGCGCTAAACGAGGCTATCTTTACATGTAAATATTGGGGTTAGGGGAAGATGGCTAGGAAATTGGTTAGGTATTAAATTTAAAAAGTATGTTTTTTTAATAAAAATAAAACCAAACATTTATTTCTTAAAGCCCAAATTAATACCACATTATTATTTCTTGCAAAAATAAAAACAAAATATAAATAACAAAACGAATATTCTTAAAAAAAAACAAATAAAATTCTCAGTCAGTCATATTTAGTTAGCCTTCCGCGTTTTCAGTGTTCTGCCTTTTTGTGACAAAAGCATCTAATGTTGTTTGCCTTTTTCTTTTGCGTTGTTTGTTCTCTTAAAAGTTCTTCATAAACGGATAGAGCATCTCTAACACCACGCCTTACTTTTGAGCTCCTGTCAAAATTCGGATCATTTTCAATGAATTGATCCATTATTTCAGTTATGGTAGACAAACTCCTTTTTACAAACGCCATCGAAAGTTCATTTTGCTCTTCTTCTGAATCACTGCTGTCAACATTTTTGTTTTCTTCTTGTTCAGTTAATTCCTTGAGCTCATCATTAGAAAGACTAGCCGCTGCTTCTTGAATTATTTCTTCGACATCTTCCACATTTACCCCTTCAAAATATTTCTGTACAATACAGCACCAAACAAGAAATACAAGTACACTCTTTCGGATATGTATTTGAAACCTATCGCTGCATAATATTTCCGGGAATCCCCGTATGCTGCGAGCGATTTCGTGGAATCCCCGGGTTGAAATAAAAGAGCGCTAAACCGAAACAGCGTTAAGCGGGGTCTTACTGTATTCTAAAAGCAAAATTATATAATATATAATGATATAAATTAAATACATATAATAAATATATAAAACTCTATAATGAATAATGATCATAACTGTATAATAAATGCGAACACACATTATATCACTGTGCTGTGAATGGAAGAATATTTAATTAGAAATTTACCTTTTATATATATTTGATAACATGGAACAGTAAAACATAAAGATCACAAGAAGTTATGAAAATAGGTTATGCAACTTAAGAAACAACAAGTTCTATGAAATGCACTTTAAGTTACTGCAATATCATGAGACACCATAAATAACCATAAGACGCGATAACTTAAGACAATATCATAAGACATACTACCAAGATAAGTATAATTTGTTCCTTCTTTTACATCGATAAGTTTTCTTTAAAAATTTAACCAGTGAATGCCAAAACAAATTTATTATCGGTGCCTTTGATGCAAGGTCACACAAAGATAAACTCGATTTAGCAAATTTCTGAAACATTAAAGTCAAAAGTGTTAAATTACAACTGTTAAGAAAACAATTGTCTGGCAAATTTTAATTCTTATATGAAAACTGAATTAAATTTCGAATAAGTGACTGGGCTTGTACAGTATTTTAGAAGATATTTCATGTTCATACACTGAAAATAAATTGCACTTTAATGAAAGAGCTGGAAATATAGTCTGCATGATGCATAAAATATGATCAAATCTATTTGTTAAATACTTAATGCTTACTTTCAGGAATGTAGCTAGAGGGTAACAGTTTTTATATATTATTCTGAGAAATAACTTAAGATTGATTTGCAACACTTGGTATAAATAAAGATATTTTTCACCAAAGAATTAATATTATTTTCAGACGTTTTACTGTCAAACTAAATGTAGAAGCTAGACGATTTGAATATTTCATCTAACCTCTTCATTTAATGACATAAATGTATTTTTAACAGAATTAATTTTTACTCAGGGAAAGAACATGTTGTCTAGCTGCCCGGGTTTCAGCCCAGCTTTAATACAGAAAGCCAAAACACATCAAATACAATTGAATGATACAGCATTTTAAAATGTTGCAAAAATTTTAAATGCAATTTTGTGGAAGAGCTATTGCAATTACCTACCTTCTAAAACTTTGACCAAAAATTCAAGAAAACAAAGATACTCCCTTTTCTTTCCAATGAACAAAACTCATATACTAATATAGGGATGCTCAACTTATTGTACTATAAAACCTAAACATAAGAATGAAATTATGTCAGCTATCTGAGATGTCCAATACCTAGAAATTCTATATATTCTAGAATAGAACCTGCGTCTGAAAACAGACGACAGGTAAAACATAATTCAAATACTTTACTTTTAGCCTGGAAGCAGGTGTTCTATATTAAACTGTCTTAATTCACATACAGAATTAGTGATATAATAGCTCAAAATATTGTAAGAATCAAACACGCATTATACAGTCAAAAGTCTTTAATCCGGACTCGGCGGGACTTCGGCGATTCCGAATTATCGATTTTTACGGATTATAGATCATCAGTTTAAATCTGGTAAGATGGCATGCAGAAATTATAAAATGAAAAATATGAAACCGTAATTTATGAAATAAAGAGCAATTATGATCTAAAGGGTATCAAAATTTACAAACAAAAAAAAAAAAAAAAGCTTAATATTTATTTGTTTACTTTATTAAACATTTCTTTCAACGCGCGCATGCGTAAAGCATACATTACGCATAGTCGAAAGTAGAAAATTGCAACCAGAAAACTATTTGATTTGTATTCGTGATATTTATAATGACGAGGAATTTGATTTAAATCATATCAAAGACTGAGTACATCGAGATGAAATCTACATTATAAGCCGAATAAAATAAAAACATCTGCCATGAAGATAAGGATAGTGCTGACAGATCAACTTACAGTTCATTGCGCGCCGTCTGTTTATCAATTGCGTTGCCGTACGCACAACACATGCGCAGAAAGTTTGTAGCTTTCAGGTCCGGATTATAGATCATTCCGGATTAACATTAAAAAAATCTATATACATTTATTAGTGTACGAGGATTGATCCTGAAATATTATAAGGTCACTTTCAAAGAAATGATAGAAACATTTCACTCGGGGAAGGGACATTCTCTCTGGCTGCCCGTGTTCCATCCCAGCTTCTGTAACATAAGTTTCATAGTAGAATTTTAAAATTCTAGGAAAGAAACTTACGAAGAAATTATTGAACATACCTGGTTCTATGATTTAGCCATTCTTACAGACATAATAACTAAATCTTAAACTTCAAGGAAGGGGGAGAACTAAAGTCTTTGAATTAACCCGTTCACGATGGGCAATTTACTATGCTAAGCCTAAAAAAAAAGGATAAATGAAATTCGTCTTCTAATTTTAGTTACATTATGAGAAGAGCATTCAGGTAGTCGTCAGAATTAATTCTAAACCTTTTATTATTATATTTTCCTTAAAGATTTTATAAAATACTCCTTCTAAAATAATATAATTTTGCCCTTTTCCCACAAATAAATATACATGGAAAAATATCCAAACAATCGCAAATTTTATTTAACACAACACACAATTAAAAAATATTAAAACCATGTTTCATAAAAATTCAATGAGCAAACAACGAAAAGTAAGCAATGTTTCAAAATGAGACAGTGTATGATATTCTTTGAAACACAGGTGTACACAAAGTCCAACCTTGCATTAGTCACAGGAATATAATATCTGCTGATATTTTACTCAGCAAGTTTGACTCATTTAGCATTTTTATATGTTATACGGTCAGATAGAGCTTTCATATCGCCATTAAAAAAAACTTTCACTAAGCGATACAAAATATTCCTCTCAATGCCGGAAAACTCAGAGTAATAAAAATGTCTTTAATAATTGAACATCTACTTCACTATAACCGATAATAAAAATAAGACAAATTAATAAATTAAATTAAAAGTATTCCAGAGCATCCAGAACATATTCATGTAGAAATCATCGACGACCAATGCTGACTTAGAATACCTAGGGAGGTGACGTCATCCCAGCTTAGCACAGTGCGGAGCAGTCGAGACCAATGCGAGATAGCGTCTAGACGGGGGGACGAGCGGAGGCAATCAGAGGGCTTGTAAATTCTCCAAGAGTTGGTGGAAACAGACGGTTTCCTTTGATGTTTAAGTTCCATGTAGCCAAGCTGATCATATTATCTAAAATAGCTGTGGATGTTGCGTGTGTATAGGACTGAAACGTTCATCATTACATGAATCCTGTGGACTGAGTTTAACTATCATGACATCACCTGCAATATTAATTTTTACTTGACTTACCTTTATTACTTTTATATATTTCTTATTAGTAAAATAAAGCTTTTAATAATGCAATATCCGTGCTCTCCTCATGTTTTGAAAATAAATTCTACATTCATTTGTTTATATAAAATGACCCATTACATTACTCAACATTTAGTGATTGTGTATATTCTACACATTTAGTTTAGATTGCTTTCGTTTGCCATTAAAAAAAGATATACAGTGGATGGACAAAAATATGGAAACACCTTGTGAAATGCATGTTTGAAAAGAAAGATTGATTTTAATGAAATATGTAGGTGGCGCTGGCATTTTTGACTACTGACGCCACCTATACAACTTCGTAAATGTGCTAAAGAGTTCAGTTGTTGTCGAAGTACTGTTATGTGAGGTTGTCATTGCATTATGTCAGAGTTAACAGACTTCGAACGTGGGCAAATTGTTGGAGCACGTATGGTAGGTGCTTCCGTAAGCAAGGTAGCCGAGGTGTTTAGTGTTTCAAGAGGTACTGTATCGAAGATTTATTCCGCATATTTGAAAAGCTGAAAAACATCATCTGCTAAATCACAGCGCAGACGAAAGTGTGTCCTGAGTGATCGTGACAGACGATCATTAAGGGCAATTGTGACGAAAAATAAGAAGACCACAGCTGCAAAAGTTACTGCTGAAATGAATGTTGTGTTACTGAACCCTGTGATACCAAAACAATTAGAAGGGAGCTTCATAAACAGGGAATTGCTGGCCGTGCTGCAATTGAGAAGCCACTCATCGGTGATGCTAATGCCCGTAACATGAAAAGGTGGTGTTTAAGTCATTAAGCCTGGACTATAGAGCAGTGGAAGCGAGTAATATGGTCTGACGAGTTTTCTTTCACATTGTTTCCCACTTCTGGCCGAGTTTACGTTTGAAGAACGCCATCTCAAGCCTATAATACAGACTGCTTGTTGCCAAGAGTGAAACATGGCAGGGTTCTGTTATGGTTTGGGCAGTCATATCGTGGTTCTCTGCTAGCCCCATGATAACTGTGTCAGGGCACATGACTGCCAAGACATATGTGAACATTTTGGCCGATCAAGTTCATTCCATGCTACAAACTTTGTTTCCCGATGGTGATGGTGTCTTCCAAGACGACAAAGCCCCTGTTCACACAGCTCACATTGTCCAGGACTGGTTTTCTGAGCACGAGGATGAGTTGTCCCATCTCCCCTGGCCACCACAGTCACCAGACCTGAATATTATCAAACCTTTGTGGTCTACAATGGAACGGAAAGTGCGTTCTCGTTATCCACCGCCAACATCGTTATCTGAACTTGCGACCGTTTTGCAGGAAGAATGGTATAATATTCCCTTGGCAAACATACAGGAACTGTATTTATCCATTCCGAGAAGACTGCAAGCTGTTTTTGATGCCAACGAGTTTCCTACACCATATTAAGCAAAGAAACATGTTTTCTTAAAGGTGTTTCCATATTTTTGTCCAACCCCTGTATGTTTCGCTGAGGATTAAAAATATTCATCACAAAGCACCAAAAATCTAAGAGCAATAAAATAAATAAAAACAAGGGAGGAAAAATATCAGAGTAATAATAATAAAAAAATACTCTAATGATAGAACCTCTACCTCACTATATCCCAAAAATAAAAATGGTACCTCAATGCAGGGAAAGCCCGTTTAAGAGACATTACATTGCTCAACACCCACCCACAAATCTCACTCGCAATCCGAAACAAAATACCAAAAATAAAAATCATTGCATAGGAATATAGGTAACCATACTTAACTTTCCATATATTTCCCCATAACAGGCATACAGCTACATCTAGCGGCTAAAAAGTCAAATGTGGTACACCCGGTCGATACAGTGAATTAAATGGCGATTCAAATATAACATACCCGGCATTGAGGTAATGTTTGCTGCTGATGCACATATGATCACACGCCTGTACTGAACGGGATAAAGGGTATTATAAATTCATTTTAAAACAAAATTAATTTTGTGAAAATATTACACAAATTGAAGGAATATACATTTTTACTATAATGTAATCTACGATTTGTCACTTTGAAAATGTGGAGAACTAAAGCGCGAAATAAAAGAAAACTACAACACACATTTGGAAAATCTCATCGAGCTTAAATTAGTTTCTCAATTAGATGTTTTGAGTGTGTTTAAAATTAAGCCAAATAACTTCCTTCACTTCAAACCCATTACATAAGACTAGTATTTAAGAAAAATGGTAAAAGATTGCAAACATGTTAACAATTTTCCTGATCTAGAAATGGAAATTACTGATTTTCACCTTAATTAAGATCAAGAATATCACAAAAAGGCATTTGAATAGTCCTAGATCAGAAAAATCAATGAAATGTTAAACTTTTAAAAAGATAAATTCCTGCTTTCGTTCAGGTATTTATTTTTCATTTTGCTGAATGTTCTGTTAATAATACAAAGAGTATACATTTTCTTTAACATATTATACCACACATTTTTATGCATTATGTAATGCACTCATAAATGAAATATTAAAAGTGCAATATATAACTGAAGCTTACCAAAATTTTATAAACTTAAAAAATTGGCTCCCATTAAGTTAAAATTGCGCATAACTGCACCAAGGGAAGGAATGCAATTTTATTTCTTTGTCTGTATTTGGTTTCAGTTTCATATAGAAAGAGTTAAAATAGGTTATCTAGGCAACAAAATTTAAACACACATTTTCAGTAAAAATTACAGAATAACTGATTTTGTTTCCCTGAAGACGCAACACCTCACAAATCCAGCTATTATACAGACTGCATACAGTCATAGAGAAAGTCCTTTCTTACACAGGGAATGCATATACTTTAATCTGTAGATCTTCGCAAATAGGTTCATAAAACTTCACAATATGCCAAAATAGTTCAGATTAAGGGGAAAATTTAATAAAGTATGCTTGAAACAACTAATAAAAAGCACATTTTGAGCAGCCTTAACAGAAGACAATTTGGCCCCACTAACTTTCATTACGAGTACTCATTAAATTTTTATTTACATTTCTTTTTTCTTCAACATTTAACTTTCAATGGTTTTAAGAGAAACAGCACTTGACAGACAGACTCTAAATTCAGAAAAAACTGAAACAAAATTGGTTTATACACAGGCAGAGTAATTACACTGACCTGTTGGGAAGAGAAGACCCCGTTGGACAAGGAAAATATTAGGCCAGACAGAGAGGTAAATGCTTAGCCTCCTCCTCGTAATGCGAAAGGAGGTCACTTGGGAAAAAATTACACTACAGCAGTAATTTTGAAACCACTAAGAAGCAACAGAACTCTAACAAATCTCAGACTTCTGATAATTATAGTGTGATTCACAGTTCAACCTCACTTCGAATATTACAATACAATATAAAGAAAGAACCAATTCAGACACTTCAATATGGAATTCAAAACCTAAGAAATTAATGCATAGACGCTACCCTAAACATTAAAACATAATGTGATGCGTTCACGTAAAATAAATAAGTAGTAAAACTCCAATATAAAGCAACATGTGAAAAGGTACCTACAAATTATAACATTCAAGCATTTCTAGTGAAAATAAAGTTAATATAAAACAAGAATTACCAGCCATTGTCTTTTTGCTCTGCACTATTTCTCCATTCTTTTTCTTTCATGATATGTTCTGCAATCCAAGAGTGCACAAAATTGATGACAAATTACACTAGAAGAGGCCAAGGATGGGGGAAGGAATCATTAGATTTTAACTACTTTGAAATTAAAGAATATCTATACACAAAGAGAAATATCTAATATTGTTTCTTAATATATAAAACTTCGAAAGTAGCTTTCTTTGTTTTAAATTCCAGCAATGTGCTACATTGTTACTAAAATCATGATTGCAGTCGATAGAAAAGCAAATGATTTTCCTTATACGACAGAAGTACAGTAAGCGAAAGAGGTTTTTAATGTATGGGTACAACATGAACAATGAAAGAAAAAAAAATTATACAGTTATTACAGATACACAGAATAAAAGGGAAAATGATCTTCGAGAAAAGTAAATAATTTTAGCGCAGGTACAAAAATGGCACCGAAAGTCAATAAGCAGGTAATTTTAAATGACAAATAAACAAAATAAACTTTACTGTTAGCTTTGAAGCAGGTGTCATATATATAAAACTATCTTAATTCACACACAGAATTAGTGACATAACAGATCAAAAAAGAGTAAGAATCAAACTCGCAATATATTGACATTAAAAGAGCTATACATATATACTTTTATGGCTTTTTTTTTTTTTTTTTTTTTTTTTTTTTTTTTTTTTTTTTTTAGAGAAAGAGCTGAAAAACACCATTCTAAAAACAGATTTCGAAAAACATCTTGGAAACAAAAGTCATAAACAATAAAATAAATATTTCATTCAGAATTTTAACGCAAGAACCCTTTCTAATTTTAAGTTCTTTACTTAGGTACAGCTTAGTCCAATGTACAAGAAATTATCCTGTAATATTACCACGTCACTTTAATGAAATTATAGCAATATTTCACTCAGGGAAAGAACATATTGTCTAGCTGCCCGGGATCGAGCCCTGCTTTAATACAGCAAGCCAAAACACATCAAATGCCATTGAATGATATACCATTTTGAAATGTTGCAAAAAATTTAAATAAAATTTCGTGAATGAGCTATTGCAATTACCTATATACTAAAATTTTGACCAAAAATTCAACAAAACTAAGATACTCTTTTTTTCTTTCGAAGGAATCAAAGTCATATAGTAATGTAGGGATGCTCAACATATTGTACTATAAAACCTAAACATAGGAATGAAATTTTGTCAGCTATGTGAGATGTCCAATACCGAGAAATTCCATAAATTGTAGATTAGAGCGTACCTCTCAAAACACACGAAAGGTAAAACACAATTCAAATACTTTACTTTCAGTCTTGAAGCAGATGTTCTATATCAAACTGTCTTAGCTCACATACAGAATTATTAATATAATAGCTCAAAATGTTGTAAGAACCAAACACGCATTATATAAACATTAAAAAAAAATCTACATACATTTATTAGTGTTACGAGGGTTTATTCTGAAATATTATAATGTCACTTTCAGTGAAATTATAGAAATTTTCACTCAGGGAAGGGACATTCTGTCTGGCTGCCTGGGTTCCATCCCAGCTTCTGTTACAAAAGTTTCATAGAAGAATTTTAAAAATCTAGAAACGAAACTTATGAAGAAATTATTGTCCATTATTGGTTCTATGATTTAGTCATTCTTACAGACATAATAACTAAAATCTTAAACTTGGGGGGGGGGGGGACAACTAAACTAAAGTTTTTGAATTTAAGGGCATTTTAAATTAATTTTAAATCAGAATTAATTTTGTAAAAATATTACACAAATATAAGGAATATACATTTTTACCATAATGCAATATACATTTGGCCACTTTGAAAATCTGGAGAACTAAAGCGTGAAATATAAGAAAACTGAAACAAACATTTGGAAAATTTCATCGAACTTAAATTAGTTTCTAAATTAGATGTTTTGAGTGTATTTAAAACTAGGCCAACTACTACGTTCACTTCAAACCCATTACATAAAACTAGTATTTAAGAAAAATGGTAAAAGATTGCAAATATGTTAACAATTCTACTGATCTAGAAATAGAAATAACTGGTTTTCATACTAATTAAGATGAAGAATATCACAAAAAGCCATTTGAATAATCCTAGATCAGAAAAATCATGAACTGTTTAACTTTTAAAAAGATAAATTTCTGCTTTCGATCTACTTAAAAATGTGAAAGAGGATTTTCAACAACAAACTTGTTAAAATCAATGTTCAGATACAGAATAACAAACAAACATCCGGACGACTGCATGGATTTAGCAATAACATCGCATGTACCAGAGGGAGAAAAAAAAAAACTCTCAGAAGAAATGCAATGTTAAATTTCACATTAAAATATGATTTCCCTGTATTTAATTTTCATCTTGCTGAATTTTTTTGTAAATAATACAAAGAGTATACCTTTTCTTTAAGATATTATACCACACATTTTTATACTTTGTGTAATGCACTTATAACTGAAATATTAAAAGTGCAATATATAATTGCAGCTAGCCAAAATTTTATAAACTTAAAATTGGCTCCCATTAAGTTAAAGTTGTTAATAACTGCACCAAGGGAAGGAATGCAATTTTATTTCTTTGTCTGTATTTGGTTTCATTTTCATATAGAAAGAGTTAAAAATAGGTTACCTAGGTAACAAAATTTAAACACACATTTTCAGGAAAAATTACAGAATAACAGATTTTGTTTCCCTGAAGACACAACACCTCGCTATTCCAGCTATGATACAGACTGCATACTATCATAGAGAAATTCCTTTCTTAAACAGGGAATTCATATACTTTAATCTGTTTTTACACAAGTACTGTTTATGACTAATCCATGGTCCAGGAGTAAAATGCTACACCCATGTAAATTTTTATTATTTCCGGTCATCTGTATACACTGTTTACCTATCACGACTAAACTCCCAATCTGCATTCCAAATAACTCATACCGTTCTTATAGTCATATTTCTTAGTCATATTTCATAGTCTATCACTTAGTCATATTTCGTAGTCTATCATTTTTAATACGGAAGGTACTTGCTGAGCACAGACTTGTAAAGCATGATTTCGCGTATAGCAGTACCTTAAAGGATCCCATTTTATTTGTCCACTGCTAGAATTTCATTCATACGTGGAGCAACATTCATCCATCAACACCGGAAAGAATTTATCTGATACTTTAAACAATTTCCATCGACTGAAAATGAAGTCCGAAAAATCTTACAAATTTCAAAAGCAATCGATGCCGAAGAATTTTCACATATGGAAGACAGAGAAGTCAAACAATGAATCAGAAAATTACAAAAGAAGAATTGAGGTCTTATAAAACCCCTTGATAATAAAAGCGCTCATTATGAAGAAGAGTTTTTAACTGAAGATAAGACGAAGAAATTGTTAAATAACACAAAAAGCAATGTCTGATCTTCTAGCGAAGAATTACCCAATTAAAGAAAAAACATGTGCTCTTTACAGCGGCACGCATACAGTTGCATCAATCATTCTTATAAGCAAAAGACATCAGCTTTCTCAAAAAATATTTCTCTCATGCATTTGCCAAGAGAACGGAAAGAAGTCCAAAAGAAACTTTCAGAGTGCTTTGCAAAACAAAGTGGAAAGTTATTCTGCAGAATTTTACTTCGATAATAAGAAAACATCTCTGATTTGATTTCAAAACGAATTTTTATTTGTGAAATCAATTTTAAATAGATCTTCGCAAATAGGTTCATAAAACCTCCCAATATGCCAAAATAGTTCAGATTAAGGGGAAAATTTAATAAAGTATGCTTAAAACAACTAATAAAAAGCACATTTTGAGCAGCCTTAACAGAAGACAATTTGGCCCCACTAACTTTCATTACGAGTACTCATTAAATTTTTATTTACATTTCTTTTTTCTTCAACATTTAACTTTCAATGGTTTTAAGAGAAACAGCACTTCATAGACAGACTCTAAATTCGGAAAAAACTGAAACAAAATTGGTTTATACACAGGCAGAGTAATTACACTGACCTGTTGGGAACAGAAGACCCCGTTGGACAAGGAAAATATTAGGCCAGACAGAGAGGAAAATGCTTAGCCTTCTCCCCGTAATGCGAAAGGAGGCCACTTGGTAAAAAAATTACACTACAGCAATAATTTTGAAACCACTAAGAAGCAACAGAACTCTAACAAATTTCAGACTTCTGATAATTATAGTGTGATTCACAGTTCAACCTCACTTCGAATATTACAATACAATATAAAGAAAGAACCAATTCAGACACTTCAATATGGAATTCAAATCCTAAGAAATTAATGCATAGACGCTACCCTAAACATTAAAACATAATGTGATGCGTTCACGTAAAATAAATAAGTAGTAAAACTCCAATATAAAGCAACATGTGAAAAGGTACCTACAAATTATAACATTCAAGCATTTCTAGTGAAAATAAAGTTAATATAAAACAAGAATTACCAGCCATTGTCTTTTTGCTCTGCACTATTTCTCCATTCTTTTTCTTTCATGATATGTTCTGCAATCCAAGAGTGCACAAAATTGATGACAAATTACACTAGAAGAGGCCAAGGATGGGGGAAGGAATCATTAGATTTTAACTACTTTGAAATTAAAGAATATCTATACACAAAGAGAAATATCTAATATTGTTTCTTAATATATAAAACTTCGAAAGTAGCTTTCTTTGTTTTAAATTCCAGCAATGTGCTACATTGTTACTAAAATCATGATTGCAGTCGATAGAAAAGCAAATGATTTTCCTTATACGACAGAAGTACAGTAAGCGAAAGAGGTTTTTAATGTATGGGTACAACATGAACAATGAAAGAAAAAAAAAATTATACAGTTATTACAGATACACAGAATAAAAAGGGAAAATGATCTTCGAGAAAAGTAAATAATTTTAGAGCAGGTACAAAAATGGCACCGGAAGTCAAAAAGCAGGTAATTTTAAATGACAAATAAACAAAATAAACTTTACTGTTAGCTTTGAAGCAGGTGTTATATATAAAACTATCTTAATTCACACACAGAATTAGTGACATAACAGATCAAAAAAGAGTAAGAATCAAACTCGCAATATATTGACATTAAAAGAGCTATACATATATACTTTTATAGTTTTTTTTTTTTTTTTTTTTTTTTTTTTTTTAAGAAAGGGCTCAAAAACAGCATTCTGAAAACAGATTTCGAAAAACATCTAGGAAACAAAAGTCATAAACCATAAAATAAATATTTCATTCAGAATTTTAACGCAAGAACCCTTTCTAATTTTATGTTCTTTACTTAGGTACACTTATCCATGAGAGAGGACAGCTTAGTCCAATGTACAAGAAATTATCCTGTAATATTACCACGTCACTTTAATGAAATTATAGCAATATTTCACTCAGGGAAGGAACATATTGTCTAGCTGCCCGGGTTCGAGCCCCGCTTTAATACAGCAAGCCAAAACACATCAAATGCCATTGAATGATATACCATTTTGAAATGTTGCAAAAAATTTAAATAAAATTTCGTGAATGAGCTATTGCAATTACCTATATACTAAAATTTTGACCAAAAATTCAACAAAACTAAGATACTCTTTTTTTCTTTCGAAGGAATCAAAGTCATATACTAATGTAGGGATGCTCAACTTATTGTACTATAAAGCCTAAACATAGGAATGAAATTTTGTCAGCTATGTGAGATGTCCAATACCGAGAAATTCCATAAATTGTAGATTAGAACGTACCTCTCAAAACACACGAAAGGTAAAACACAATTCAAATACTTTCCTTTTAGTCTTGAAGCAGATGTTCTATATTAAACTGTCTTAGCTCACATACAGAATTAGTAATATAATAGCTCAAAATGTTGTAAGAACCAAACACGCATTATATAAACATTAAAAAAAAAATCTACATACATTTATTAGTGTTACGAGGGTTTATTCTGAAATATTATAATGTCACTTTCAGTGAAATGATAGAAATTTTCACTCAGGGAAGGGACATTCTGTCTGGCTGCCTGGGTTCCATCCCAGCTTCTGTTACAAAAGTTTCATAGAAGAATTTTAAAAATCTAGAAACGAAACTTATGAAGAAATTATTGTCCATTATTGGTTCTATGATTTAGTCATTCTTACAGACATAATAACTAAATTCTTAAACCTGGGGGGGGGGACAACTAAACTAAAGTTTTTGAATTTAAGGGTATTTTAAATTAATTTTAAATCAGAATTAATTTTGTAAAAATATTACACAAATATAAGGAATATACATTTTTACCATAATGCAATATACATTTGGCCACTTTGAAAATCTGGAGAACTAAAGCGTGAAATACAGTCAAAAGTCTTTAATCCGGACTCGTCGGGACTTCGGCTATTCCGGATTATCGATTTTTCCGGATTATAGATCATCAGTTTAAATCTGGTAAGATGGCATGCAGAAATTATAAAATTAAAAATATGAAATCGTAATTTATAAAATAATGAGCAATTATGATCTAAAGGGTATCAAAATTTACAAAAAAAGAAGCTTAATATTTATTTGTTTACTTTATTAAACATTTCTTTCAACGCGCGCATGCGTACCTTACGCATAGCCGAAATTAGAAAATTGCAACCAGAATACTATTTGATTTGTATTCGTGATATTTATAATGACGAGCAATTTGATTTAAATCATATCAAAGACGGAGTACATCGAGATTAAATACTTACTACATTTAGTAAGGAATTATAAGCCGAATAAAATAAAAACACCTGCCCTGAAGATAACGATAGTGGTGACAGATCAACTTCCAGTTCATTGCGCGCCGCGACGTTCCCCCCCCCCGCGCAGAGCAGCGTGAAATTGATAAACAGATTTCGGAACGGTTAGATAAACAAAGGATATACCTTTATCCATTTTTTTTGCAATTCGTTTTTTGTTTGATGGACATCGAATCATACTTTCGTTTTCTAGATCCTTTGGGAGCTCCAGCATCGGAAATTCTATTTGACATAATCGAAAGTTCAAGCTTACTTTTATAAAATTGCTCTTACACTCTGCAAAAAATAATAAGCCGGATCCAATTCGAAGATTAAGGAACAACGCAACCATCAACATTAACCGAAATAGATAATTAGATAAATTTAGCTTATACCGTCCGTTATACATTAAACGCGCACGCGAAAACGTATTCTGCGCTTGCGCAGACGCATATGCACCGTCGTAACTGTCTTGCAAGCACGCGTAAAACGCCTATGAGCATGCGTCAACGCGGCGCATGCGCAGAAAGATTTTAGTTTTGAGTTCCGGATTATAGATCATTCCGGATTATGGGTGTCCGAATTAACGACTTTTGACTGTATAAGAAAACTGAAACAAACATTTGGAAAATCTCATCGAGCTTAAATTACTTTCTAAATTAGATGTTTTGAGTGTATTTAAAATAGGCCAACTACTACGTTCACTTCAAACCCATTACATAAAACTAGTAATTAAGAAAAATGGTAAAAGATTGCAAATATGTTAACAATTCTACTGATCTAGAAATAGAAATAACTGGTTTTCATCCTAATTAAGATGAAGAATATCACAAAAAGCAATTTGAATAGTCCTAGATCAGAAAAATCATGAACTGTTAAACTTTTAAAAAGATAAATTCTGCTTTCGATCTACTTAAAAATGTGAAAGAGGATTTTCAACAACAAACTTGTTAAAATCAATGTTCAGATACAGAATAACAAACAAACATCCGGACGACTGCATGGATTTAGCAATAACATCGCATGTACCAGAGGGAGAAAAAAAAAACTCTCAGAAGAAATGCAATGTTAAATTTCACATTAAAATATGATTTCCCTGTATTTAATTTTCATCTTGCTGAATTTTTTTGTAAATTATACAAAGAGTATACCTTTTCTTTAAGATATTATACCACACATTTTTATACTTTGTGTAATGCACTTATAACTGAAATATTAAAAGTGCAATATATAATTGCAGCTAGCCAAAATTTTATAAACTTAAAATTGGCTCCCATTAAGTTAAAGTTGTTAATAACTGCACCAAGGGAAGGAATGCAATTTTATTTCTTTGTCTGTATTTGGTTTCATTTTCATATAGAAAGAGTTAAAAATAGGTTACCTAGGTAACAAAATTTAAACACACATTTTCAGGAAAAATTACAGAATAACAGATTTTGTTTCCCTGAAGACACAACACCTCGCTATTCCAGCTATGATACAGACTGCATACTGTCATAGAGAAATTCCCTTCTTAAACAGGGAATTCATATACTTTAATCTGTTTTTACACAAGTACTGTTTATGACTAATCCATGGTCCAGGAGTAATATACATTATAGTACACCCATCTAAATTTTTATTATTTCTGGTCATCTATATAGACTGTTTACCTATCACGACTAAACTCCCAATCTGCATTCCACATAACTCATACGATTCTTCAACTCATGTTTCGTAGTCTATCATTTTTAATACCGCCGGTACTTACTGAGCGCAGAATTGTAAAGCGTCATTTCGCGTATAGCAGTACCTTAAAGGATCCCATTTAATTTGTCCACAGCTAGAATTTCATTCATACGTGGTGCTACATTCATCCATCAACACCGGAAAGAATTTATCTGATACTTTAAACAATTTCCATCGACTGAAAATGAAGTCCCAAAATTCTTACAAATCTCAAAAGGAAACGATGCCAAAGAATTTTCACATATGGAAGACAGAGAATTCAAACAATGAATCAGAAAATTACAAAAGAAGTATTGGGGTCTTATAAAACCCCTTGATAATAAAAGTGCTCATTATGAAGAAGAGCTTTTAACTGAAGATAAGATGAAGGAATTGTTAAATAACACAAAAGCAATGTCTGATCTAGCGGAGAATGACCCAATTAAGGAAGAAACAGGACACTGGGAAACATGTGCTCTTTACAGCGACACGCATACAGTTGCATCAATAATTCTTATAAGCAAAAGACATCAGCTTTCTCAAAAAATATTTCTCTCATGCATTTGCCAAGACAAAGGAATATAAGTCCAAAAGAAACTTTCAGAGTGCTTTGCAAAACAAAGTGGAAAGTTATTCTGCAGAATTTTACTTCGATAATAATAAAACATCTCTGATTTGATTTCAAAACGAATTTTTATTTGTGAAATCAATTTTAAATAGATCTTCGCAAATAGGTTCATAAAACTTCCCAATATGCCAAAATAGTTCAGATTAAGGGGAAAATTTAATAAAGTATGCTTAAAACAACTAATAAAAAGCACATTTTGAGCAGCCTTAACAGAAGACAATTTGGCCCCACTAACTTTCATTACGAGTACTCATTAAATTTTTATTTACATTTCTTTTTTCTTCAACATTTAACTTTCAATGGTTTTAAGAGAAACAGCACTTGATAGACAGACTCTAAATTCGGAAAAAACTGAAACAAAATTGGTTTATACACAGGCAGAGTAATTACACTGAGATGTTGGGAAGAGAAGACCCCGTTCGACAAGGAAAATATTAGGCCAGACAGAGAGGAAAATGCTTAGCCTCCTCCTCGTAATGCGAAAGGAGGCCACTTGGGAAAAAAATTACACTACAGCAGTAATTTTGAAACCACTAAGAAGCAACAGAACTCTAACAAATCTCAGACTTCTGATAATTATAGTGTGATTAACAGTTCAACCTCACTTCGAATATTACAATACAATATAAAGAAAGAACCAATTCAGACACTTCAATATGGAATTCAAAACCTAAGAAAATAAGGTTGAATGAATGTAGTTAGGCTCTCTGACGCTACATTTCAGAGTTAGCCACTTTCAGAATAGTACCTCAGGGTTTAGAGTTGAAGATAGGGTGTGTTACGAGGTCTTGTCATGTTGAATTTTAACACGTTAGTGTTTTGATTGTAGGAGGCAGTGTTGAACACGTATACATAAACACATTCGTGTTTGGTGTTGTTTTACAACACATGTCAGAGGGCACGGGGAGAGATAATTAAAATAGTCATGAATGAAATAAGAATGTTAAGAGAAATATAAATATGCATGTTACTTGCCATTTCATTGTGTAACATTTCATTAAACTAGTTTTCCTTCCAGATCTCTGGAAGGAACCAGATTTGAATAACAGCTCCTGTTTAGATGCAGTACAGATGAAAAATTGGGTGTCCATGGAGCTGCTATTGTAAAAACAAATTTTTTTTTTAATTTCTAGTTTCTAGTGAGAAATGTTTGTAAAAGATTGGCCTCGCGTTAGATTCCAGAGCTAAAAGTTTTCAACAAGGTCGTTTTAGACCTCAGTTTCAAACTAATTAACTCTGGCGGGAAGTATGTAAAGATCTTAAGTTTTACTAACGTTTATTTTATTTTAAATCTTTACTATCACTTCTTATTTTCTACTTCCGGCCAGAATTAAAACCGTTAACTTATTTATGCAAGATTTGTCTGGCGAACGCCAAGTACTTAAGTTGTGGCTTTTTGCCAAGCGAGGGAGAGGAAGGAGTTAGTCGAAGCAGGCCGCTTGCCTTAGAAGTTTTACTCGGTTGCTGTTTGCCTTCCAGGCCAGAGGTTTAATCCTCGTGATAATTTTAAACGTATTGTAGTGTTAACAGTTCTCTGTACTACATACGGCTTCCTGTTAATATCCGGCCAATCTTACACGTAAGCCCTTGTCGATTATTCCAAATTTAAGTTAGAGTTTAGTTATATTTTTATATTCTTACGTTCAGACCACAAGTAGTTTGTCTCTGTATTCCGAAGTACGTAAATTATTGTAAAGAGCGAAAAATAAAGGGTTTCGTATACCCTTCTTGTGTATCTTGTCTACTTCCCACATTTATTGAACATAGCTTTAGTAAGCTCCCTGTTCCGAGTCAGGTCTGTGCATGTTCCCAAAGAAAGTAAGACGGAACATTGAACCTGATAATACCACCGAGGTATCTGGATATTAGGTAGATCACATAGTTGCCTATACCATTTGCTCCACTAGTCTTGCAATTCTGGTGGGATAATTTCATCCCAATCAACACCTTTCAGCCATAAATCCTGAAACAGAACTTTTGCTTGAATAACATATGGAGCAAGAAACCCAGTAGGATCGAAGATTTTTGAAGCAGCTTTTAAAAGACAACGTTTTGTTTGGTCATTTGACTGGATGAAATCAATAACGTCTTGTGCATTAAAACAGAAGATATCCTTAATTGTATTCCATTGAAGTCCAAGAATCTTTGAGGGGGAATCACAGTCAGGCAATTTAAAGCTAACGAAGTTGTCACTTGATTTATACTGGTTTTTTATAGTATCCGAATTAGAATTCCATTTGGTCAAAGTCATTGATGCCTTTTTCATTATATCATTGGCTTCATGATATATCTGTATAGCTTCCTCCTCCGTATCTGATCCACAAATAAAATCGTCAACATACATGAAGTTTTCTAACATTTCTACAGTTCTGGGATGTATGTCTTCAAATTTCTTTAAATGATGCTTAATGCAAGCACCCAGCAAAAATGGACTTGATTTTGCTCCAAAAATTACACGACACATCCGATAAACTTGAATTCTCGGATTGCTCAAACTTGAATTCTCATCAATCCACAAAAATCGCATTGAATCCCGATCTTCAGGTGCAACAGAAATTTGCAAAACGCTTTCTCAATATCTGACGTAAATGCAATTCGATGAAGTCGAAAATTTATTAGAACTTTCAAAAGTTCAGGAAGAAGATTTGGTCCTTGTAGTAAATTATCATTTAGAGATTCATGATTTTTTTTCCTTTGAAGAAGCATCATAAACAATGCAAAGTTTTGTAGAATTATGATCTTCACGGATGACAGCACGGTGAGGTATGTAGTAGTTCGTCTCCCAGATGGAGTACCAAGATCGACCTTTTCTATGATTTCTTGCTTAAGCTGATAGTCAATCACTTCTTTATATTGCGCATAAAAGTTCAAGTTTGATTTAAATTGTTCGATCAGATTTAAAAATCGTCTTTCAGCATTCTTAAAATTGTCTCTTAAAGTCACATTCTGATCTTTCCATGGAAGTCTAACTTCGTATCTATCACCCTTTTCTGTAATCGAGTTGTTAAATATTTGCAAGGCCATTTCATTTTGTTCTTCGTCAGAAATATTTTTAATTCCTATAGATTCAATATCCCAAAACGATTCGACGCTTTTTAGAAGTTTCTCTTCTACAATTACGTTTAAACACGCATCATGGATTTCAAAGTCTGATGAAGAAAATCTGCCTTGTATACCCCACCCAAACAAGGTTTTCATCGCTACGGCATTTCTGTTTATCCTTTTTATTTCTTCGCTTGCTATTTTCCACATAGTGTCCGCGCCGATTAAAACGGAAATATGACTCATTCCATCGGCGCCGCCGCAGTCTGTCAAAGTGACGCCGAATGCCTGGAGTTTGGATTTCATTTCTACATCTGGTACCCGTATATCGGCATTTGTTATGACTGGTACTTCAATGACTTATTTAGAGATATATGAATTTTTCAGGGTCATTAATATTACGGAGAGTAAGTTCAACTTTCTTTCGACGCCAATATTTTCCGTTCTTTTCACCGAAGGTATGCAGATTTAAAACAGTTTCTCCTTTCACTGGTAACTGTAATTTTCTTGATAAATCTTCTCGAATTGCAGAGATTTGGCTACCGCCGTCAAGAAGACATCTCACAATACAATTCTTATTTCTGCCCTCAGCCACAGCATACACCGTTTGAAGCATAATATTAGATCCAGTTTTGGCAGAAGAATTTTGAGCTATTTCTGCCGATGTTTCGGTTTCCTTATTTTTTACACTGGAGACAGCTGATGTGGGATTTACACACACACTTTCATGATGTTTACCGCGGCACTTTTTGAAGGAAAACTGTTTGTTCTTACAGTTGATAGCTAAATGTTTACATCCAAAACACAGAAAACATTTTCCTGTACGTTTCAAAATGTTGCGTTTCTCTTCAGAGTTCACCTCAGTACATTTATATCTCGTATGGTCTTCTTTATCACAAAATATACATTTGTATCCAATTGTTGATAAAGCTGAAGCAGTCGGAACTTTCGGTTTACAATTCGGATAAAATTTCGTGCGTTGTTCATTTTGACGAAAGTATGGTTTCTAATTCGTTTTCGCAGAGTTCATTAAACTTGCAGCTTCTCGACAGTTAACTTCCTTTTTTAAGAATTCTATAAGTTCCTTTATATCAAATCCTGCTTCCATATTTCGACTTCGATTAAATTCCAAATTTAATTCCTCTGGAAATTTCTGCAAAATTATAGGACAGAGAATATTTCCATAACTTCCAGAAGTAACGTTTAACGATCCTAAACTTCGAATGTTGACTTCGCATTCATTGTACAGCTTATGCACTGCTTTAACATTTGAAATGTTTCCCACTGGTTCAAGGGATAATAATTTATTCATATGCGAGGTGATAACAACATCTTGTGTTCCAAAACGTTCTTTCAATATTTCTACTGCGGAATCATAATTCTGGTCACTTAAAGCGAAACCGGAAATGGCAGCTAAAGCATTACCTCCAAGTAAGGATTTTAGGTACGCAAATTTTTCAGTTTTTCTCAATCCACTATGATTATGAATTGTATTTTCGAATTGGTTCCAAAAGTCTAACCACTTACACGAATCTCCGTAATAAGTTCCGATTTGCAGACGTGGCAACTTCACTGTTTTCGCTTCAACTGGAAGTGCAACATTAGCCGTTTCGTTCTGATGAACTGTTCTAGAAGATTCCGAATTCTTCTTCAAAAATCTTTGCGTTCTTTCTCTCCATATAACAGTTTTATCCTGGTATTCTTGGCTTAAGGTAACTTCATTTTCAATCTCCTCCGAAGTTACTTTCGTTTCGATTTCTGAATCTAAACTTTTCAGTTCGTTGATTTTCTCAATTAACTGTTCATATAAATCCTCGATTATCTCAATTTTCTCATTTAGCGGAATATTATTTCCTAAATTCGTTTCGACTTTGGTTATCAGTTTCGTAGTTAATTGCCTTATAACCGATCGTTTCTTTTTCAAATTTTCAAGAACGCCCTCCATTTTCGAACTATTCAGTCTGTCGATTTTCTGATTCGTAATAATCCCGGTTTGCAGGCACCATAAACAAAATATGTGTAAATCTCTAATAAACAGAGGAGCGTTATACCACACAACGTTTATTTACGAACACCAAAGACGAACATTGGCAATCTAAAGATATATAATCCTAAACTTAAGACTGATCGTTGAACTATCTAAATTCAAAGATTCTTCAAAATATTGACACTTAGACTTCTGTGAAACATAAATAGATTATATTTATACACAATTAATAGACTACGTTTAGATGAACATTACGCTCTTTCCTTCATACAATCTTTCTAGTTCTTGTTCTGGTTCTAGCTAAATGCAAATCAGAGTTCTATGTACGTTTTTGTTTTGATTATTCTAGATTTTAGATGTAACGGCGCTGACAGTCCAGAGTTTAGATGTAACATCTTCTCCCACCATTGAGGTCCGACGGTACGGAGGAACTCAATACACACAGGTCCAGTCGATGAGGGAGACCAACAACTCTTCCAGCTCTGGTTATCACGTGAGGACTTGAAGCAGGTTCTGAAACACAATCAGCCTGACCAGTCGTAGGGTTGTTTCTATCTCGAGATGTTCTGCCGTGGAACAGAGGACCAGCAGATTCGGGAATAGACATCTCCGACGGGGAAAGCCGGGCCACTGGAGGAAGCAGAGTTCATTTCTTATCTTGACCCTCGTTAGTCTAACTTTTCCGTCTATACTGGGAAAAAGCTCGATTATGTTGGCTAAACACTAATGAGTGCGGCGTCTCTGGCTATCTTCCAACAGAACGACATCGCCTACTTGACACTGTTGATATTTTCCCCTCTTTATCGCATGTTGTCTCAACTGACCAAGATATTCACTACGAAATCTGTTTCTTAGATCACGTCTTATTCTCTGTCGATATTTGGATCAGCGGTTTAGTTCTTGGTAGTCTACGCAGTCAATATCAGGAACTCCTGATGACGCCAATTCATAAAGGAACATCACAGGGGTCAATGGTGAAGGATCTTGATTATCTTTTGATACGTATGTGATATGTCGTGTATTAATCATTTGTTCACAGTCACATAATATAATATATAACTCTTCGTAATTTAAGAAAGTTCGGCCTTATATTCTTCTTAAAAATTTTCTTTCATCATTCGCACAAGCCTCTCCCGCCAGGTAGCAGTCGGAGGTTTGAATTTTCATCGTGTCCTTTAAATAGAAACAGCTGAACATATGGCGTTCTACTTCACTTTCTTAAGAACACTGTTAGTCCGTACCAAATTAGTTCCGTTGTTGGAATATATTGCATAAGGTCTACCTCTTCTAGCAATGAATCTAGACTATCCAAGCTTTAGATCCATCACGGAGATAGAGAGGATCTGCTAGATCTACATCGACGACTTCAAAAACGGCCCTTTCTCTAAGTTTGAATTCGGGTGGAAATCCTGGCTCGACTACTACTCTTTGTGTAGCAAACCTTTTACATCTTACACATTTCCTGATAATATTTGATAATATTTCGAACAGTTTTTCTGGATTTTATATCCAAAATGTTTCTCTAAAATTTGCCATTAAAATGCTGACAACAGCATGCTGGAGTTCTACATGTGTCTCATAAATTAGTCTCTAAACAAGAGGGTGTTTTAAAGGTAAAATGAGAGGATATTGGAAATTTTCTTCATCTTAACGCTGTAGGACGTCCGTTTTCGCTCTGAAAATTCCATTTCGTCTACGATTAGTCTCAAAGCACGAACAGTGGAGTCTTTTATGCATGTAAATGATTCTTTCTGTTCCAAACCTACAAAGTGTCTTTTCAGCATTCTCAAATTCATCAACTGAGATATCAGGGATTAGGTCTTTGATGGCTGTCTTTTGATGGCTTTACTGTGGAAGACGACGTATTTTGGGACAACTCGATTTGATATTCGCGATTTGAAGTTCTTTCTCCAACTGCGCTAGTTTGATTTGATCTAACTCTACCTTTGTTTCGTTTTCAAGTTTTTGTAACGCAATTTGTGACTTGTTTTTGGCTTTGAGTTTTTTCCCCTTGCTTAAGCGCGTAATCAGCTACGCTTTTACTAACTCTTGATAAGTTTTCAAAACTTTATTATTTCTTTATAAAAGTTTTTAAAATAAGAATTTTCACATCTTTCGCAACGGTTAGATCTAACTCCGCAGCGAAAGCTTTAAACTCTTCTTTCCTTAATTTAGCTCCGATGATAATGAGAGTGATATAGTGGACACTGAGAGAATACACGAAGAAACCATGGAATTTTGAGATAAGTATCCTTCTTTCATCTAAACTAAATCAAATCTAAGTGCTTTTAAATTTATTAATATAATTGTTCACCAGTTTTTAGCGTTAAATAATGCTTGAAATTGCTCATTGCTTGCGTCTCTTTTTGTGGTAACAATTCCAAACAGGCTCTAACTTCGTTGACAGTTCTTGTTTGTCAACAATTCTCCCTTCTGAGCCCGCCCTACTATACAGGTTAAGCCCTATCTACTAGTATAAGGCCTTAGTCCTGTCTTGTTTTGAGGTATTTCCAGTTTCCAGAGAGGGAAAATGGAGATTTTGCGGAGCGTGTAGGTGTGTGTATTTAATTATGGCAAAGCACACTAGGGCTACCTGCCTAAGAGGAGGGATGCCTTTCGTGGAGGACTTTCTAAGGGAAACTGGCTCGTATACACGTTACACATGGGGAAAACCACGAAAACACCCATGCAGCCAGCCCGTTCGCGGAATTCGAACCTCGGACCGAACTACCAGTGTTCAGCGACTTTACCGCTCGGCCGCTGGTGAGCCGATTTTGCGGAGCGACGTGTATATTAGGTTGCGCTATGCGCTATTTCGCTCTCCGATCTTTTTTTTTTTTTTTTTTCCCTGAGATCGCTTAAATATTTTTTTGCCTTTAAATATTATACCTCATCGATTTTTTTTTCTCAAACTGTTGTTTTCTATCTGTTTAATGTCTTTTTCTTCATTGCCTTAAATAAATTCTTAGAATTATGAGATAATATAAATACTGTTTTCTTCAATGTGTTAAACTAGCATTAATTAACAAGTAATAAATTATGATAGCAAACTGACAATAAATAAACTTGTAATAAATTATGATAAATATATTAATAAATACCACCGATCTATGTTTATTGTCTTTAGTTATTTTAGTTAAAGCAATATATATTTTTGTCTGATGTTATGGGTCTTTTGCTGTGTGTCTCAGGATGAAAGCATACATATTGCCTTGTATTCCATGTTCAATACCATGAATACGAAGCATCTCAACACTAACCTTTCCCCCCCCAATCATCACATCTATTCAGCCTTAGCAAACATACTCAGTGTGAGACACTATTTATTGCAAATGATCACAGCTTCCTCTACTTTTGACTACACCCATGGACACAATAATATTTTTAGGATATTATCTACTACTTTTCCTTATCTTTTTATCCGCGATTAAATTCGCCTGTAGGTATGGAGGAAACATGACGAAAAATGTAGTCACAAATCGGAATAAATTATAAAAATATTTGTGCCAACACAAACTTTCTGATTATTACTGTTTCAGAAAGCAGCTATATGATGTAGTCAGCTGTAAAAAGTTGGTAGTAATTTCTTGTAAAATAAATAAGTTATCCAGATTCTTGCAACAGTCACCTATTCGAACATTTTATGGGTTTTAAGGTGTATGAGACCCCTTAAGAGAGGAATTTTTATGCAAACTTAGACGTCTTATAGCATAGGACTGTCAGAATTTATTATTCAATAAGAAAACTTACTAAAAATTATAATATTCTTATATATTCATCATTTTTTCAGTATCCACTCGTGTTTATAGGTTCAAATATAGGTCCAAACATTTCCATAAAAAAATAAACAGGCATACAGAATTGTTATTAACCAGTATTATGTGATTAATTAGTCATTTAATAGTTGATTTAATCGCTTATTTCATGTCTAAATTTTCTACACAGAAAACCTCTGTCTAATTTTTATTATCTTTCCACGGACGATGATTTTCAAAGAGGAATGAATTAAAGTCTTGATTGCGCAAAACACATCTTTGAAGCTAAATGTATTCTAAGAAAATCAAAAAAATGTAAACAAAATTTTGTCCCCCCCCAATCAGTCATTTAAACTATTTCAACCGTTCAGGAAAACGATAAACATTGCGAACAATCTAAACTTTTTTATATGTACTTTAATAAACAGAAATGTGTTCCTTCTTTTTATAAGAAAAGGAACCCATTTTAGAAAGCAAAATGGTTCTAAAAGTTTAGAGTCTCCAACGCTTTAAAAATGATAAACTACGCCAAGGTAGTAACCCGCCTTAAAAAAAAAAAAAAAAAAAAAAAAAAAAAAAGGCTCCCTACAATTCTTAGGCAGTTCGCGTACGTCGAATCCGTTATGGATCTAACAGTTCAATGCACATGCGTGGTCAATGGTGGTGCGAATAGCTTAAGCGGCAAAACGCACCGCTGGTGCGAATAGCATCGGCCGCATTTTACGCCGATTTCCGTAAAGCAGGCGGTAGTGAGAGCGAAGGTTGTTAACCCTAACTCAGCAATAGAAAGGTTTGTTAGTAGTTCACCAGCAAGAGAATAATTTGCAAGTAATAATTATCAGTTACAAAGACGAAGTCAATCTATATACATAATAATGTTCAGGAAATGATTAGATAAAATAGGGATTTAATGATGGTTCTGATTGCAAGCGAGGACAAGTAATTAGTTAAAAAAATCTTTAGTGTCTTGACAAAAAGGCTACAAAAATTACTTAAATTTCTTTATTTAACAGAGGAATTTTTATGCAAACTTAGACCTATTCTTATAGCATAGGACTGTCAAAATTTATTATTCAATAAGAAAACTGACTGAAGATGATAATATTCTTATATATTCATCATTTTTTCAGTATCCACTGATGTTTATAGGTTCAAATGCCATATTTCAAAATCAAAGTTATTTACGAAATAAAACCTTATAAAATCTGATAAATCATTTCTGTGTGCAAATTTTTAAATCTAAATCTCTTACATTAATTTTTTTCTGTCTTTTAAATTACATCCCATTATTTATTTCAATTTAATTGATTAATGTGTTTGTACTAATATTTCAAAGTTCTTTGAAGTACTTTTTGTGTCCTGAAAATGCCAAGGAATTCCATAAAAAAAAAAAATAAGCAGGCATACAGAATAATTCATTTAATATTTCATATAATTGCTTTTAACTTATTTCATGTCTAAATTTTTTACACAGAAATCCGCTGTCTAATTTTTTGTAACTATTATCGGACGAAATTTTTGAAAGAGGAATGAATTAAAGGCTTGATTGAGCAAAACACATCTTTAAACTAAATGTATTCTAAGAAGTATAAAAAATGTCAGCACGATTTCCCCCCCCTTTAAATCAGTCATTTAAACTATTCAAACCGTTCAGGAAAAGGATATACATTGCGAACATAAAAATCTGCCTTTTTTATATATACTTTAATAAAAGGAAATATGTTCCTTCTTTTTATAAGAAAAGGAACCCATTTTCCATTCTAAACTTTTGAAAGTCGCCAACGCTTAAAAAATGATAAACTACGCCAAGGTAGAAACCTGCCTTTTACAACTCAATGCGCATGCGGGGTTAATGTTGGTGCGAATAGCTTAAACGGCTAATCGCACCGGTGGTGCGAATAGCATCGGCCAATAATTACGCCCATACGGCTAATCCAAATACCATGCAACATATTAATTATGCCAAGTTTATGTTTTATAATAGTAATGGTATTAAAAATCAAAAAATTGAAATTCAAAACTACATCAACCAGCACAGTCTGGATGTAATTTTATTAAGTGAAACCCACCTCAAATCAAATAACAAATTTAAAATTCCCAACTACAATATCTATAGATCTGACCGTCTTCATAATCGTGGTGGCGGTACAGCTATTCTCATGAAAAAATGTCTGAACAGTACCATCTTTCCTCTTCCCCTTATGAGCTTTGAAGCAAGTGTATCTATTTTGAACAGTGATAATAAAGAATATCTCATCATTGCTGTTTATAAGCCACCCAACAATAGCCTTAACACTCAAGATCTTGACTATATTCTCAAGTTATCCAACTATTATTGAGGCGGACCTAAATTGTAAGGACGCTAACTGGAACTCCAGGCGAAATAATCCAGACGGAATTATTCTTAATAATTACATCATCAACAACCCTGATATCAACATTTATGGTCCAGATGAACCTACGCTTCTTCATCAAATCTCAAATACTTCTGATGTATTAGACATCCTAATTACCTTCAATGTTCCTCAAATACCTTTTCTCCAAGTGGATAATGAACTTTCTTCAGATCACCTACCAGTACGCTTCACTTTGTATGGCTTAAAGCATGGTCTTCCGCCTATAAAGGTGCCGCATTAATTGGGAAAACTAATGCTTAACACCTTGAAGAAAACATATCTGCTACCACTAAAATGACTAATAAAAGCGAAATTCATGATGCCACAGTCTATCTTAGCAGTAAAATCAACGAAGCCATCAACCACGCCAAATTTATTCCAAAACAGACTAATTATAATGTCCCACAGAATATTAGACAGAAAATTACAGAGAAAAATAGACTAAGAAAAATTTATCAACGTTCTCACTCCACCCAAGACAAAAGAAGATTTAATGCTGCCAATCGGAACCTCAGAAAACTTATCCAAGAGTACAGAAACAATTGCTGGGACAACTTCATTGAAAGTCTTTCGCACACCGACCATTCTGTGTGGAAAGTTGCTAAAGCTCTAGATATGATATTTTCTACTACTTTTCCTTATCTTTTTATCCGCGATTAAATTCGCATTTAGGTATGGCGGATAAAAACCGGTATTTTGATTTGTGATCTGACTTCGTCCATCCAAAAATGGAGTTGCTTAGCTTTTGCGAAATGTTTGATTTTGTTCAAGGAGGCGTAAATTCTCGCTATATTACTGAAGCAGAGAGAATTTTAAAAAGCGCATCATTTGGTAAAGCACGGAATTTTACTTGAAAAACCCAATGTACAAATTTTGACTTCCTATTGAAGGGTAAGTTCTATAGTGTAATCATCACATGAAATCGACGGACATTTCATTGTTGAAAAAGGAAAAATAATTAATTTTTTTTTAAAAACATTTCTTGTTCATGTAAAGGAGGAATTGCTGGCTGTTGTAAGCATTGTGTCGCTGTTTTGATTTTAACGTTCACTGAATGTAAGCAAATGATTTCATATGTATTTAACTTTGGATGTCCAGAAATTCTTTGCTGTCAAAACTGTGTTTTTTTTCCATAAAATTTATTTTGAATCATTATATACTAAAAATATATTGATCTATATATGCGTTTATTGTATTTATACATACATAATAGCACACATAATACATAGCATTATATGTTATACATTATATTATAATTTATACATAATATATAGCTATTTAGCTTAATTTCTAAAATTAGAAGTGCCGGAGCCCTATGGAAGACCGTCAGCAAATAGGGAACAAGAGTAAATAAATAAAACGACTATTAAAGTAATGAATAATTTTAAAATTCAATAGTCAGTTATTATCAAATTAATTAATAGCTAATTATCAATTATTATCAAATTAATTTAATTATTGTTTATTAAATGCTATTTAATCAGTAATTATATATAATTAATTACAATTTAATTGATAGCTATTAGATAATTAGTTAATTATTTATTGAAAGATTTAATAATTAAAGATTAAAGTAATTAAATATTTACAATTAAATTAAGTGTAAACAGATAAATTTCAATTTAATAAGCGATTTTTAATATAAATTTATTGCTAAAAATAAAATTTTCAAGATAGAATTCCTACTGAAATTTGTATTCAATTACAATATTCAATTACAAGTGCAGCATTCTTCTTGTTTAGAGCTCTGGTGCACTCCGGCTGGAATTATGATTTTTTACAAAAACTAAGAAGCATCGGAGCCGGGATCCGGGGAGCTCCGGCCCAATTTAAGCTCTGATCGTAGGGTGAAAAAACTTCTTTTATCATCACAAAAATTAAATATTATTAAAATGATATAAAGTAATAATTAAAATTTATAAAGTATAGCTGATGAAAATTCAGATAATGCTCAAAACAGGGCAAAAGAGAATGATGGTGTTAGCGTATGAAAGGGTGGAAACAAAAAATGAGGGAAATCTTGGTGAGAGAGAATGTTTTCTTTGACCGCGGCTCTTTGTTGATATAATTATAGCCATTAAACGGATGTGTGTCACGGGTAAAATGAGTCCTCAATCTGAATCCTAAGGATGAATGTAAAGTTACTGGTTACACTTTTCGCTCCCCGTATTTGGTTACACTTGTGGATACTGTGACAAGACGATGTATAGATGCAATGAGCCATTTATTGCAGTATTTCACTCTTATTGTACTCGTTGTCACTTTACGCACATTTAAGAACACAAATTTTCCTTCCTGCGAGGATAACTAACTCCAACCATCGATAACAATACACTAGATACGATAGCATGGCGAGAAATTTACGCGTTCCTACTCAAGTCCCCCAAATTTATTGCCATTCCTAAAGGGAAAGGTTTCCGAATGTCAGTGAGGGGACTTTACTTAACCGTCTCATGTTCTCATTAGTTCGCATTTCTAGGGAAATTGAGTATTGCAAGATCTGCTTATTGTTAAACTAAAACGTTAGGAATTCTACATTTTCCCCCTTGAAATTGTAGTTCAGTTTTGTAAAATGAAGTACCGGACCTCATCTTAGTTAGGGCTCCGGTGCGCTCCAGCTAGAATTGTAATTTATTTTAAAAATTGAGAAGTACCGAAGCTGGGCTCTGATGCAATTTAAGCACTGGCTATTATATACATAATAGCACTACTTATCAGATGCAATTTTGAGAATATCAACAAGCAAAGCACTTAAAAATGAAAAAAAGACACTTGTAAAAGAAATATTAGTGTTCTATATGTATTATAGAAAATACATGAAATGAATAATACCATTACCAAACACTTCAAAAAAAAAAAAAAAAAAAAAAGCAGATTAAGTATTTTCTACTTCAGTACTCAGTACTATAAAGCAATCCTGCCATATAACGTGTAGTTAATTTTTGATTACATAATATTACAAGCATTTTCTTTAGATTTGTCCTACGAGTGGTTAAAACTGATAGTTCAATCTCAGCTCAAATCCGGGTGAACAAGCAGTGCAGTTTTTTTTTTTTTTTTTTTCGAATACAAGCGAGTTTCCCCTATAAAGTTCTTCACAAAGCATTCTTCTTCAGGCTGATAACCAATGTGCTTAGTCATATTCAAAGACCCTAATCTAACCTTACCTTTCCTTTAGATTCCATATTCACATGTTATATCTTTATCTGTTAAGATTTTTTCATAAAAGGATCACCAAGCTTCTACCAATCCAGCAGGAGCATACTCAAAACATGTCAAATCCATGTGAATGATAACAAAATCGATATTTTCACCTTGCAAACCTTTATAAATGTTCCAAATTTTCTTAAGGATTCTTAATAACCTTATTATTTAGAAATGCGTTTATTGTTGTTTTTATATTAACAAAAGCATTTAAATATAAAATATCAATTTTAAAAATAACTGAAGTTTTCTTTTAACCAGATTTGCTTTTCTAATGCTGTTTTTAATTAGTAACATTATGTCTGAACAAAAAATTTAAGAATAAGTCTATTAAAAAGGTCTGTGTGATAAGTCTATTAATTAATAACATTGTATGAACTTCATCATCTTTGAATATGAAACACTGAACTAACTCTTTGAATATGAAACATCCTAAATGGAAACACCGAGTCCATTTCAATCTAATACAAGAATAAATTATACATATCAAAATTCACAGTAAGAGCTTCTCCGTATTATATTACACAAAGATTAGAAACCGAGTCTCCACTTACGAAATCTTACACTGACATAATGGTCTTGTACTGAAACAGAATTGTAGCAACATAGAGGATATAAATTACATTATGCCAAAGAATTATTTAAATTTCCTGAATAAATTATAGCATTTAGAGTAACCAAAGACACACACAAAAAAAATTCAGATTTGTTGTAAAATTGGTGCCATGTCTTTATGCTATAATAACTTCACACATTATCTACACATGTTTTTTCCTGTCAGTCAAGAAGATTGATGGATATATTGTTCTTACAAAAATTATTCTGACATACATTTGGAGAAACATATATTTCTTTTTGAGTTACATGATCAACAGAAACTATACAACTATAGCGTATAAAAAACTTTGAAAAATTATATATTGAAACTTGTGGAAATTTGGGGAAATTTATTTGGTTCGATAATCAAGAGGTAAAAGTGGTTTATTAAAAATTTCTCAGTGCTATAAGAAACCAACGAGAATTTATGAGTATGTTTCGATATCATGTTTATCCATTATTGGGGCTAACATACATTGTTTTCAGTTTATGTTTGCCCAAAATGGTCGAAGGTTGAGTAAAAATATTAGGAGTTTGAAGATAATCATCAATATACCTTAATATCTTTGCAACAGAAATATAAAACTCCCCCCAAAAATATATATATATATATATATATATATTTATCAAATGAATTTTAGTATGCCATAACAGTTTCATGGGAAAATATAACACACCTCTTAGATAAACAACTACAATCATTATATACAACAGCCATTTCATTTAAAAAAAAAGGCATAAATTACATTAATCAGATAAAATTTGTTGTAAGAGCTTCATTATCTGGTTAAAATTCTTAAGCAAACAAGAAGCCATTTCAAGTACCATAACATAATTTTCATAAGAGAATTCCATCCATCACAGAATATTAAAAGCACTTTGGTAGAAATTTGATCATTTAAAAAGTACAATTTCATATAATGCACATTTTTTATTCTTTATTCTTACGGAAAACATTGTATTTTTAAAGAAAGACGACGCTTTCTTTCTTATAAGTACATAGACTCCAGAATTCTAATAATTATAATAAAAAAGGCATTTGCCAGCAAAATAACGGTTAACTATAAAATCATAACCATTTGTATGCACTGTCTTTGGTCGCACGTGTACCAGGAATGCATAAAAAAAAACCTAATACTTTTATAAAATGCTGAAACTAGGGGTTGGATAATCAGAAAATACTTAAATATTTAGTATTTGAATGAGGTTGATTGTGTATGCTTTATATAGCTTTGTCCAAAAACAATGTACTATTCGTATGTAACACAGAATAAAGTATACTAAATTACTGTTGACAATTTCAGTTTCTTGGTGCATATTTCATAGCTGATTATACACATGTAATATTAATGTGTGCCAGTTTTCAATCGAAAGCACTACACAAGGGCATCATCTACACCCTTAGGTATAGATGAGCCTGAGCAAGCTTTACTGTAATCAAATAAACCATAACCATTTTACCTTAGACTATTCATTTAACAACTGCGGCAAAATTTGGTACACTTCTGTTATCAGGACCGAATTCAGAAATGTATGTATGAATGCGTTCACATATAAACGTATATATGTACGTATGCATGTATGTTTGTATATAAACACACATATAAAAGTGCATACACACATACATACATTTCTGAATCCAGTCCCTATAACAGAAGAGTACATAGATTTTTCTATATAATAAAACATAAAATTTATGTGTGTATTTTTTTATAAGGAACAATATTTCTGACACGAATCAGCTATCATCAACTAATGTCAAGAGCAAGTGAAAAACAAAAGAATAATTATATAGAATTAAGATGTAATATATATTAAAAAAAATTTCTTTAGTGTAACTGTTCTTTTATTCATAGAACTTTATACTTGTATTTTCTTTTATTCAATCATTAACAGTTAGAAATGAATAGTGATTGGCTAAATATGGGTATGTTCTTGTGTGTTTCATGCAGTTCTACTTCTGGTACTTACTCTGCGACATACTGAATTTAATTTTTATTTGGAAACTGATTAAATTAATTGTGATAGTGTGTGCTGAGAAATGGAATTTTGTGAAGAATATTTAAACTTGCCAATAAAAATAGGAATAATTTTAAAGTTTCTGTCAACATTTTTTATATTGTTATCAAATGTGACTTTAAAAAATTCTTTTTTTTTTTATAGTAAAATGTGAATTGAATTAAAAGGGTATGATTTTATTTTAATTCCTTTATGAAAATAATTAACCTAAAAGACACACAGATCTCATTAACATATGAAAAATATAATAGTTCTATAAGCAATTCAAATTATATATTGTGATATACAGTAAGACCCCGCTTAACGCAGGGGATATGTTCCATCAAAGTAGAGCGTAATGCGAAACAGCGCTAAACGAGGCTATCTTTACATGTAAATATTGGGGTTAGGGGAAGATGGCTAGGAAATTGGTTAGGTATTAAATTTAAAAAGTATGTTTTTTTAATAAAAATAAAACCAAACATTTATTTCTTAAAGCCCAAATTAATACCACATTATTATTTCTAGCAAAAATAAAAACAAAACGAATATTCTTAAAAAAAAACAAATAAAATTCTAAGTCAGTCATATTTAGTTAGCCTTCCGCGTTTTCAGTGTTCTGCCTTTTTGTGACAAAAGCATCTAATGTTGTTTGCCTTTTTCTTTTGCGTTGTTCTCTTAAAAGTTATTCATAAACGGATAGAGCATCTCTAACACCACGCCTTACTTTTGAGCTCCTGTCAAAATTCGGATCATTTTCAATGAATTGATCCATTATTTCAGTTATGGTAGACAAACTCCTTTTTACAAACGCCATCGAAAGTTCATTTTGCTCTTCTTCTGAATCACTGCTGTCAATATTTTTGTTTTCTTCTTGTTCAGTTAATTCCTTGAGCTCATCATTAGAAAGACTAGCCGCTGCTTCTTGAATTATTTCTTCGACATCTTCCACATTTACCCCTTCAAAATATGTCTGTACAATACCGCACCAAACAAGAAATACAAGTACACTCTTTCGGATATGTATTTGAAACCTATCGCTGCATAATATTTCCGGGAATCCCCGTATGCTGCGAGCGATTTCGTGGAATCCCCGGGTTGAAATAAAAGAGCACTAAACCGAAACAACGTTAAGCGGGGTCTTACTGTATTCTAAAAGCAAAATTATATAATATATAATGATATAAATTAAATACATATAATAAATATATAAAACTCTATAATGAATAATGATCATAACTGTATAATAAATGCGAACACACATTATATCACTGTGCTGTGAATGGAAGAATATTTAATTAGAAATTTACCTTTTATATATATTTGATAACATGGAACAGTAAAACATAAAGATCACAAGAAGTTATGAAAATAGGTTATGCAACTTAAGAAACAACAAGTTCTATGAAATGCACTTTAAGTTACTGCAATATCATGAGACACCATAAATAACCATAAGACGCGATAACTTAAGACAATATCATAAGACATACTACCAAGATAAGTATAATTTGTTCCTTCTTTTACATCAATAAGTTTTCTTTAAAAATTTAACCAGTGAATGCCAAAACAAATTTATTATCGGTGCCTTTGATGTAAGGTCACACAAAGATAAACTCGATTTAGCAAATTTCTGAAACATTAAAGTCAAAAGTGTTAAATTACAACTGTTAAGAAAGCAATTGTCTGGCAAATTTTAATTCTTATATGAAAACTGAATTAAATTTCAAATAAGTGACTGGGCTTGTACAGTATTTTAGAAGATATTTCATGTCCATACACTGAAAATAAATTGCACTTTAATGAAAGAGCTGGAAATATAGTCTGCATGATGCATAAAATATGATCAAATCTATTTGTTAAATACTTAATGCTTACTTTCAGGAATGTAGCTAGAGGGTAACAGTTTTTATATATTATTCTGAGAAATAACTTAAGATTGATTTGCAACACTTGGTATAAATAAAGATATTTTTCACCAAAGAATTAATATTATTTTCAGACTTTTTACTGTCAAACTAAATGTAGAAGCTAGACGATTTGAATATTTCATCTAACCTCTTCATTTAATGACATAAATGTATTTTTAACAGAATTAATTTTTACTCAGGGAAAGAACATGTTGTCTAGCTGCCCGGGTTTCAGCCCAGCTTTAATACAGAAAGCCAAAACACATCAAATACAATTGAATGATACAGCATTTTAAAATGTTGCAAAAATTTTAAAAGCAATTTTGTGGAAGAGCTATTGCAATTACCTACATACTAAAACTTTGACCAAAAATTCAAGAAAACAAAGATACTCCCTTTTCTTTCCAATGAACAAAACTCATATACTAATATAGGGATGCTCAACTTATTGTACTATAAAACCTAAACATAAGAATGAAATTATGTCAGCTATATGAGATGTCCAATACCTAGAAATTCTATATATTGTAGAATAGAACCTGCGTCTGAAAGCAGACGACAGGTAAAACATAATTCAAATACTTTACTTTTAGCCTGGAAGCAGGTGTTCTATATTAAACTGTCTTAATTCACATACAGAATTAGTGATATAATAGCTCAAAATATTGTAAGAATCAAACACGCATTATACAGTCAAAAGTCTTTAATCCGGACTCGTCGGGACTTCGGCGATTCCGAATTATCGATTTTTACGGATTATAGATCATCAGTTTAAATCTGGTAACATGGCATGCAGAAATTATAAAATGAAAAATATGAAACCGTAATTTATGAAACAAAGAGCAATTATTATCTAAAGGGTATCAAAATTTACAAAAAAAAACAAAAAAAAAAAAAGCTTAGTATTTATTTGTTTACTTTATTTAACATTTCTTTCAACGCGCGCATGCGTAAAGCATACATTACGCATAGTCGAAAGTAGAAAATTGCAACCAGAAAACTGTTTGATTTGTATTCGTGATATTTATAATGACGAGGAATTTGATTTAAATCATATCAAAGACTGAGTACATCGAGATGAAATCTACATTATAAGCCGAATAAAATAAAAACATCTGCCCTGAAGATAAGGATAGTGCTGACAGATCAACTTACAGTTCATTGCGCGCCGTCTGTTTATCAATTGCGTTGCCGTACGCACAACACATGCGCAGAAAGTTTGTAGCTTTCAGGTCCGGATTATAGATCATTCCAGATTATGGGTGTCCGGATTAACGACTTTTGACTGTATTAACATTAAAAAAATCTATATACATTTATTAGTGTACGAGGATTGATCCTGAAATATCATAAGGTCACTTTCAAGGAAATGATAGAAACATTTCACTCGGGGAAGGGACATTCTCTCTGGCTGCCCGTGTTCCATCCCAGCTTCTGTAACTTAAGTTTCATAGTAGAATTTAGTCTTTAAAAAAAAAAAAAAAAAAAAAAAGGATAAATGAAATTCGTCTTCTAATTTTGGGTACATTATGAGAAGAACATTCAGGTAGTCGTCAGAATTAATTCTAAACCTTTATTATTATATTTTCCTTAAAGATTTTATAAAATACTCCTTCTAAAATAATATAATTTTGCCTTTTTCCCACAAATAAATATACATGGAAAAATATCCAAACAATCGCAAATTTTATTTAACACAACACACAATTAAAAAATATTAAAACCATGTTTCATAAAAATTCAACGAGCAAACAACGAAAAGTAAGCAATGTTTCAAAATGAGACAGTGTATGATATTCTTTGAAACAGGTGTACACAAAGTCCAACCTTGCATTAGTCACAGGAATATAATATCTGCTGATATTTTACTCAGCAAATTTGACTCATTTAGCATTTGTATATGTTATATGGTCAGATAGAGCTTTCATATCGCCATTAAAAAAACTTTCACTAAGCGATACAAAATATTCCTCTCAATGCCGGAAAACTCAAAGAGTAATAAAAAAGTCTTTAATAATTGAACATTGACTTATATATTATTACATTATAACCGATAATAAAAATAAGACAAATTAATAAATTAAATTAAAAATATTCCAGAGCATCCAGAACATATTCATGTAGAAATCATCAACGACCAATGCTGACTTAGAATACCTAGGGAGGTGACGTCATCCCATCTTAGCACAGTGCGGAGCAGTCGAGACCAATGCGAGATAGCGTCTAGACGGGGGGACGAGCGGAGGCAATCAGATGGCTTGTAAATTCTCCAAGAGTTGGTGGAACAAGACGGTTTCCTTTGATGTTTAAGTTCCATGTAGCCAAGCTGATCATATTATCTAAAATAGCTGTGGATGTTGCGTGTGTATAGGACTGAAACGTTCATCATTACATGAATCCTGTGGACTGAGTTTAACTATCATGACATCACCTGCAATATTAATTTTTACTTGACTTACCTTTATTACTTTTATATATTTCTTATTAGTAAAATAAAGCTTTTAATAATGCAATATCCGTGCTCTCCTCATGTTTTGAAAATAAATTCTACATTCATTTGTTTATATAAAATGACCCATTACATTACTCAACACTTAGTGATTGTGTATATTCTACACATTTAGTTTAGATTGCTTTCGTTTGCCATTAAAAAAAGATATACAGTGGATGGACAAAAATATGGAAACACCTTGTGAAATGCATGTTTGAAAAGAAAGATTGATTTTAATGAAATATGTAGGTGGCGCTGGCATTTTTGACTACTGACGCCACCTATACAACTTCGTAAATGTGCTAAACAGTTCAGTTGTTGTCGGAGTACTGTTACGTGAGGTTGTCATTGCTATATGTCAGAGTTAACAGACTTCGAACGTGGGCAAATTGTTGGAGCACGTATGGTAGGTGCTTCCGTAAGCAAGGTAGCCGAGGTGTTTAGTGTTTCAAGAGGTACTGTATCGAAGATTTATTCCGCATATTTGAAAAGCTGAAAAACATCATCTGCTAAATCACAGCGCAGACGAAAGTGTGTCCTGAGTGATCGCGACAGACGATTATTAAGAGCAATTGGGACGAAAAATAAGAAGACCACAGCTGCAAAAGTTACTGCTGAAATGAATGTTGTGTTACTGAACCCTGTGAGTACCAAAACAATTAGAAGGGAGCTTCATAAACAGGGAATTGCTGGCCGTGCTGCAATTGAGAAGCCACTCATCGGTGATGCTAATGCCCGTAACATGAAAAGGTGGTGTTTAAGTCATTAAGCCTGGACTATAGAGCAGTGGAAGCGAGTAATATGGTCTGACGAGTTTTCTTTCACATTGTTTCCCACTTCTGGCCGAGTTTACGTTTGAAGAACGCAATCTCAAGCCTATAATACAGACTGCTTGTTGCCAAGAGTGAAACATGGCAGGGTTCTGTTATGGTTTGGGCAGCCATATTGTGGTTCTCTGCTAGCCCCATGATAACTGTGTTAGGGCACATGACTGCCAACACTTATGTGAACATTTTGGCTGATCAAGTTCATTCCATGGTACAAAGCCCCTGTTCACACAGCTCACATTGTCCAGGACTGGTTTTCTGAGCACGATGATGAGTTGTCCCATCTCCCCTGGCCACCACAGTCACCAGACCTGAATATTATCAAACCTTTGTGGTCTACATTGGAACGGAAAGTGCGTTCTCGTTATCCACCGCCAACATCGTTATCTGAACTTGCGACCGTTTTGCAGGAAGAATGGTATAATATTCCCTTGGCAAACATACAGGAACTGTATTTATCCATTCCAAGAAGACTGCAAGCTGTTTTTGATGCCAACGAGTTTCCTACACCATATTAAGCAAAGAAACATGTTTTTTTAAAGGTGTTTCCATATTTTTGTCCAACCCCTGTATATTTCGCTGAGGATTAAAAATATTCATCACAAAGCACCAAAAATCTAAGAGTAATAAAATAAATAAAAACAAGGGAGGAAAAATATCAGAGTAATAATAATAAAAAAATACTCTAATGATAGAACCTCTACCTCAGTATATCCCAAAAATAAAAATGGTACCTCAATGCAGGGAGAGCCCGTTTAAGAGACATTATATTGCTCAACACCCACCCACAAATCTCACTCGCATTCGGAAACAAAATACCGAAAATAAAAATCATTGAAATTATTGACCATAATTGGTTCTATGATTTAGTCATTCTTACAGACATAATAACTAAAATCTTAAACTTGAGGGGGGGGGGAACTAAACTAAAGTTTTTGAATTTAAGGGTATTTTAAATTAATTTTAAAACAAAATTAATTTTGTGAAAATATTACACAAATTGAAGGAATATACATTTTTACTATAATGTAATCTACGATTTGTCACTTTGAAAATGTGGAGAACTAAAGCACGAAATAAAAGAAAACTACAACACACATTTGGAAAATCTCATCGAGCTTAAATTAGTTTCTCAATTAGATGTTTTGAGTGTGTTTAAAATTAAGCCAAATAACTTCCTTCACTTCAAACCCATTACATAAGACTAGTATTTAAGAAAAATGGTAAAAGACTGCAAACATGTTAACAATTCTACTGATCTAGAAATGGAAATTACTGATTTTCACTTTAATTAAGATCAAGAATATCACAAAAAGGCATTTGAATAGTCCTAGATCAGAAAAATCATCGAAATGTTAAACTTTTAAAAAGATAAATTCCTGCTTTCGATCTACCTAAAAATGTGAAAGAGGATTTTCAACAACAATCTTGTTATGTTGTTTCAACAACAATCTTGTTATTATTAAATCAATGTTCAGATACAGAATAACAAACAAACATCTGGACGACTGCATGGATTTAGTAATAACATGGCATGTACCAGAGGGAGAAAAAAAAAAAAAACTCTCAGAAGAAATGCAATGTTAAATTTCACATTAAAATATGATTTCCCTGTATTTAATTTTCATCTTGCTGAATTTTTTTGTAAATAATACAAAGAGTATACTTTTTCTTTAAGATATTATACCACACATTTTTATGCATTGTGTAATGCACTCATAAATGAAATATTAAAAGTGCAATATATAACTGAAGCTTACCAAAATTTTATATACTTAAAATTGGCTCCCATTAAGTTAAAATTGCGCATAACTGCACCAAGGGAAGGAATGCAAATTTATTTCTTTGTCTGTATTTGGTTTCAATTTCATATAGAAAGAGTTAAAATAGGTTATCTAGGCAACAAAATTTAAACACACATTTTCAGGAAAAATTACAGAATAACAGATTTTGTTTCCCTGAAGACACAACACCTCGCTATTCCAGCTATGATACAGACTGCATACTGTCATAGAGAAATTCCTTTCTTAAACAGGGAATTCATATACTTTAATCTGTTTTTACACAAGTACTGTTTATGACTAATCCATGGTCCAGGAGTAAAATACTTTATAGTACACCCATCTAAATTTTTATTATTTCCGGTCATCAGTATAGACTGTTTACCTATCACGACTAAACTCCCAATCTGCATTTCAAATAACTCATACAATTCTTCAAGTCATATTTCGTAGTCTATCATTTTTAATACGGCAGGTACTTGCTGAGCGCAGACTTTTAAAGCATGATTTCGCGTATAGCAGTACCTTAAAAGATCCCATTTTATTTGTCCACTGCTAGAATTTCATTCATACGTGGTGCAACATTCATCCATCAACACCGGAAAGAATTTATCTGCTACTTTAAACAATTTCCATCGACTGAAAATGAAGTCCGAAAAATCTTACAAATTTCAAAAGCAATCGATGCCGAAGAATTTTCACATATGAAAGACAGAGAAGTCAAACAATGAATCAGAAAATTACAAAAGAAGAATTGGGGTCTTATAAAACCCCTTGATAATAAAAGCGCTCATTATGAAGAAGAGCTTTTAACTGAAGATAAGATGAAGAAATTGTTAAATAACACAAAAAGCAATGTCTGATCTTCTAGCGAAGAATTATCCAATTAAAGAAAAAACATGTGCTCTTTACAGCGGCACGCATACAGTTGCATCAATCATTCTTATAAGCAAAAGACATCAGCTTTCTCAAAAAATATTTCTGTCATGCATTTGCCAAGAGAACGGAAAGAAGTCCGAAAGAATTCCAAAAGAAACTTTCAGAGTGCTTTGCAAAACAAAGTGGAAAGTTATTCTGCAGAATTTTACTTCGATAATAATAAAACATCTCTGATTTGATTTCAAAACGAATTTTTATTTGTGAAATCAATTTTAAATAGATCTTCGCAAATAGGTTCATAAAACTTCCCAATATGCCAAAATAGTTCAGATTAAGGGAAAAATTTAATAAAGTATGCTTAAAACAACTAATAAAAAGCACATTTTGAGCAGCCTTAACAGAAGACAATTTGGCCCAACTTTCATTACGAGTACTCATTAAATTTTAATTTACATTTCTTTTTTGTTCAACATTTAACTTTCAATGGTTTTAAGAGAAACAGCACTTGACAGACAAGACTCTAAATTCAGAAAAAACTGAAACAAAATTGGTTTATACACAGGCAGAGTAATTACACTGAGATGTTGGGAAGAGAAGACCCCGTTAGACAAGGAAAATATTAGGCCAGACAGAGAGGAAAATGCTTAGCCTCCTCCTCGTAATGCGAAAGGAGGCCACTTGGGAAAAAATTACACTACAGCAGTAATTTTGAAACCACTAAGAAGCAACAGAACTCTAACAAATATCAGACTTCTGATAATTATAGTGTGATTAACAGTTCAACCTCACTTCGAATATTACAATACAATATAAAGAAAGAACCAATTCAGACACTTCAATATGGAATTCAAAACCTAAGAAATTAATGCATAGACGCTACCCTAAACATTAAAACATAATGTGAAGCGTTCACGTAAAATAAATAAGTAGTAAAACTCCAATATAAAGCAACATGTGAAAAGGGACCTACAAATTATAACATTCAAGCATTTCTAGTGAAAATAAAGTTAATATAAAACAAGAATTACCAGCCACAGATGTCTTTTCGCTCTGCACTATTTCTCCATTCTTTTTCTTTCATGATATGTTCTGCAACAAAAGAGTGCACAAAAATGATGATAAATTACACTAGAAGAGGCCAAGGATGGGGGAAGGAATCATTAGATTTTAACTACTTTGAAATTAAAGAATATCTATACACAAAGAGAAATATCTAATATTGTTTCTTAATATATAAAATTTCGAAAGTAGCCTTCTTTGTTTTAAATTCCAGCAATGTGCTACATTGTTACTAAAATCATGATTGCAGTCGATAGAAAAGCAAATGATTTTCCTTATACGACAGAAGTACAGTAAGCCAAAGAGGTTTTTAATGTATGGGTACAACATGAACAATGAAAGAAAAAAAAATTATACAGTTATTACAGATACACAGAATAAAAGGGAATATTATCTTCGAGAAAAGTAAATAATTTTAGCGCAGGTACAAAAATGGCACCGAAAGTCAATAAGCAGGTAGTTTTAAATGACAAATAAACAAAATAAACTTTACTGTTAGCTTTGAAGCAGGTGTTATATATAAAACTATCTTAATTCACACACAGAATTAGTGACATAACAGATCAAAAAAGAGTAAGAATCAAACTCGCAATATATTGACATTAAAAGAGCTATACATATATACTTTTATAGTTTTTTTTTTTTTTTTTTTTTTTTTTTTTTAAGAAAGGGCTCAAAAACACCATTCTAAAAACAGATTTCGAAAAACATCTAGGAAACAAAAGTCATAAACCATAAAATAAATATTTCATTCAGAATTTTAACGCACGAACCCTTTCTAATTTTAAGTTACTTTACTTAGGTACACTCATCCATGAGAGAGGACAGCTTAGTCCAATGTACAAGAAATTATCCTGTAATATTCCCACGTCACTTTAATGAAATTATAGCAATATTTCACTCAGGTAAAGAACATATTGTCTAGCTGCCCGGGTTCGAGCCCAGCTTTAATACAGCAAGCCAAAACACATCAAATGCCATTGAATGATATACCATTTTGAAATGTTGCAAAAAATTTAAATAAAATTTCGTGAATGAGCTATTGCAATTACCTATATACTAAAATTTTGACCAAAAATTCAACAAAACTAAGATACTCTTTTTTTCTTTCGAAGGAATCAAAGTCATATACTAACGTAGGGATGCTCAACTTATTGTACTATAAAACCTAAACATAGGAATGAAATTTTGTCAGCTATGTGAGATGTCCAATACCGAGAAATTCCATAAATTGTAGATTAGAACGTACCTCTCAAAACACACGAAAGGTAAAACACAATTCAGATACTTTACTTTTAGTCTTGAAGCAGATGTTCCATATTAAACTGTCTTAGCTCACATACAGAATTAGTAATATAATAGCTCAAAATGTTGTAAGAACCAAACACGCATTATATAAACATTAAAAAAAAAATCTACATACATTTATTAGTGTTACGAGAGTTTATTCTGAAATATTATAATGTCACTTTCAGTGAAATGATACAAATTTTCACTCAGGGAAGGGACATTCTGTCTGGCTGCCTGGGTTCCATCCCAGCTTCTGTTACAAAAGTTTCATAGAAGAATTTTAAAAATCTAGAAACGAAACTTATGAAGAAATTATTGACCATAATTGGTTCTATGATTTAGTCATTCTTACAGACATAATAACTAAAATCTTAAACTTGAGGGGGGAGAGAGAACTAAACTAAATTTTTGAATTTAAGGGTATTTTAAATTAATTTTAAATCAGAATTAATTTTGTAAAAATATTACACAAATATAAGGAATATACATTTTTACCATAATGCAATGTACATTTTGCCACTTTGAAAATCTGGAGAACTAAAGCGTGAAAAAGAAGAAAACTGAAACAAACATTTGGAAAATCTCATCGAGCTTAAATTAGTTTCTAAATTAGATGTTTTGAGTGTACTTAAAATTAGGCCAACTACTACATTCACTTCAAACCCATTACATAAGACTAGTATTTATAAAAAATGGTAAAAGATTGCAAATATGTTAACAATTCTACTGATCTAGAAATAGAAATAACTGGTTTTCATCCTAATTAAGATGAAGAATATCACAAAAAGCCATTTGAATAGTCCTAGATCAGAAAAATCATGAACTGTTAAACTTTTAAAAAGATAAATTCCTGCTTTCGATCTACCTAAAAATGTGAAAGAGGATTTTCAACAACAATCTTGTTAAAATCAATGTTCAGATACAGAATAACAAACAAACATCTGGACGACTGCATGGATTTAGCAATAACATCGCATATACCAGAGGGAGAAAAAAAAAAAACTCTCAGAAGAAATGCAATGTTAAATTTCACATTAAAATATGATTTCCCTGTATTTAATTTTCATCTTGCTGAATTTTTTTGTAAATAATACAAAGAGTATACCTTTTCTTTAAGATATTATACCACACATTTTTATACTTTGTGTAATGCACTTATAACTGAAATATTAAAAGTGCAATATATAATTGCAGCTAGCCAAAATTTTATAAACTTAAAATTGGCTCCCATTCAGTTAAAGTTGTTAATAACTGCACCAAGGGAAGGAATGCAATTTTATTTCTTTGCCTGTATTTGGTTTCATTTTCATATAGAAAGAGTTAAAAATAGGTTACCTAGGTAACAAAATTTAAACACACATTTTCAGGAAAAATTACAGAATAACAGATTTTGTTTCCCTGAAGACACAACACCTCGCTATTCCAGCTATGATACAGACTGCATACTGTCATAGAGAAATTCCTTTCTTAAACAGGGAATTCATATACTTTAATCTGTTTTTACACAAGTACTGTTTATGACTAATCCATGGTCTAGGAGTAAAATACTTTATAGTACACCCATCTAAATTTTTATTATTTCCGGTCATCTGTATAGACTTTTTACCTATCACGACTAAACTCCCAATCTGCATTCCAAATAACTCATACAATTCTTCAAGTCATATTTCGTAGTCCATCATTTTTAATACGGCAGGTACTTGCTGAGCGCAGACTTGTAAAGCATGATTTCGCGTACAGCAGTACCTTAAAAGATCCCATTTTATTTGTCCACTGCTAGAATTTCATTCATACGTGGTGCAACATTCATCCATCAACACCGGAAAGAATTTATCTGCTACTTTAAACAATTTCCATCGACTGAAAATGAAGTCCGAAAAATCTTACAAATTTCAAAAGCAATCGATGCCGAAGAATTTTCACATATGGAAGACAGAGAAGTCAAACAATGAATCAGAAAATTACAAAAGAAGAATTGGGGTCTTATAAAACCCCTTGATAATAAAAGCGCTCATTATGAAGAAGAGCTTTTAACTGAAGATAAGACGAAGAAATTGTTAAATAACACAAAAAGCAATGTCTGATCTTCTAGCGAAGAATTACCCAATTAAAGAAAAAACATGTGCTCTTTACAGCGGCACGCATACAGTTGCATCAATCATTCTTATAAGCAAAAGACATCAGCTTTCTCAAAAAATATTTTTCTCATGCATTTGCCAAGAGAACGGAAAGAAGTCCAAAAGAAACTTTCAGAGTGCTTCGCAAAACAAAGTGGAAAGTTATTCTGCAGAATTTTACTTCGATAATAATAAAACATCTCTGATTTGATTTCAAAACGAATTTTTATTTGTGAAATCAATTTTAAATAGATCTTCGCAAATAGGTTCATAAAACTTCCGAATATGCCAAAATAGTTCAGATTAAGGGAAAAATTTAATAAAGTATGCTTAAAACAACTAATAAAAAGCACATTAACAGAAGACAATTTGGCCCCACTAACTTTCATTACGAGTACTCATTAAATTTTTATTTACATTTCTTTTTTGTTCAACATTTAACTTTCAATGGTTTTAAGAGAAACAGCACTTGATAGACAGACTCTAAATTCGGAAAAAACTGAAACAAAATTGGTTTATACACAGGCAGAGTAATTACACTGAGATGTTGGGAAGAGAAGACCCCGTTAGACAAGGAAAATATTAGGCCAGACAGAGAGGAAAATGCTTAGCCTCCTCCTCGTAATGCGAAAGGAGGCCACTTGGGAAAAAATTACACTACAGCAGTAATTTTGAAACCACTAAGAAGCAACAGAACTCTAACAAATCTCAGACTTCTGATAATTATAGTGTGATTAACAGTTCAACCTCACTTCGAATATTACAATACAATATAAAGAAAGAACCAATTCAGACACTTCAATATGGAATTCAAAACCTAAGAAATTAATGCATAGACGCTACCCTAAACATTAAAACATAATATGAAGTGTTCACGTAAAATAAATACGTAGTAAAACTCCAATATAAAGCAACATGTGAAAAGGGACCTACAAATTATAACATTCAAGCATTTCTAGTGAAAATAAAGTTAATATAAAACAAGAATTACCAGCCACAGATGTCTTTTCGCTCTGCACTATTTCTCCATTCTTTTTCTTTCATGATATGTTCTGCAACAAAAGAGTGCACAAAAATGATGATAAATTACACTAGAAGAGGCCAAGGATGGGGGAAAGAATCATTAGATTTTAACTACTTTGAAATTAAAGAATATCTATACACAAAGAGAAATATCTAATATTGTTTCTTAATATATAAAATTTCGAAAGTAGCCTTCTTTGTTTTAAATTCCAGCAATGTGCTACATTGTTACTAAAATCATGATTGCAGTCGATAGAAAAGCAAATGATTTTCCTTATACGACAGAAGTACAGTAAGCCAAAGAGGTTTTTAATGTATGGGTACAACATGAACAATGAAAGAAAAAAAAATTATACAGTTATTACAGATACACAGAATAAAAGGGAATATTATCTTCGAGAAAAGTAAATAATTTTAGCGCAGGTACAAAAATGGCACCGAAAGTCAATAAGCAGGTAGTTTTAAATGACAAATAAACAAAATAAACTTTACTGTTAGCTTTGAAGCAGGTGTTATATATAAAACTATCTTAATTCACACACAGAATTAGTGACATAACAGATCAAAAAAGAGTAAGAATCAAACTCGCAATATATTGACATTAAAAGAGCTATACATATATACTTTTATAGTTTTTTTTTTTTTTTTTTTTTTTTTAAGAAAGGGCTCAAAAACACCATTCTAAAAACAGATTTCGAAAAACATCTAGGAAACAAAAGTCATAAACCATAAAATAAATATTTCATTCAGAATTTTAACGCAAGAACCCTTTCTAATTTTAAGTTCTTTACTTAGGTACACTCATCCATGAGAGAGGACAGCTTAGTCCAATGTACAAGAAATTATCCTGTAATATTACCACGTCACTTTAATGAAATTATAGCAATATTTCACTCAGGGAAAGAACATATTGTCTAGCTGCCCGGGTTCGAGCCCAGCTTTAATACAGCAAGCCAAAACACATCAAATGCCATTGAATGATATACCATTTTGAAATGTTGCAAAAAATTTAAATAAAATTTCGTGAATGAGCTATTGCAATTACCTATATACTAAAATTTTGACCAAAAATTCAACAAAACTAAGATACTCTTTTTTTCTTTCGAAGGAATCAAAGTCATATACTAACGTAGGGATGCTCAACTTATTGTACTATAAAACCTAAACATAGGAATGAAATTTTGTCAGCTATGTGAGATGTCCAATACCGAGAAATTCCATAAATTGTAGATTAGAACGTACCTCTCAAAACACACGAAAGGTAAAACACAATTCAGATACTTTACTTTTAGTCTTGAAGCAGATGTTCCATATTAAACTGTCTTAGCTCACATACAGAATTAGTAATATAATAGCTCAAAATGTTGTAAGAACCAAACACGCATTATATAAACATTAAAAAAAAAATCTACATACATTTATTAGTGTTACGAGAGTTTATTCTGAAATATTATAATGTCACTTTCAGTGAAATGATAGAAATTTTCACTCAGGGAAGGGACATTCTGTCTGGCTGCCTGGGTTCCATCCCAGCTTCTGTTACAAAAGTTTCATAGAAGAATTTTAAAAATCTAGAAACGAAACTTATGAAGAAATTATTGACCATAATTGGTTCTATGATTTAGTCATTCTTACAGACATAATAACTAAAATCTTAAACTTGAGGGGGGAGAGAGAACTAAACTAAATTTTTGAATTTAAGGGTATTTTAAATTAATTTTAAATCAGAATTAATTTTGTAAAAATATTACACAAATATAAGGAATATACATTTTTACCATAATGCAATGTACATTTTGCCACTTTGAAAATCTGGAGAACTAAAGCGTGAAAAAGAAGAAAACTGAAACAAACATTTGGAAAATCTCATCGAGCTTAAATTAGTTTCTAAATTAGATGTTTTGAGTGTACTTAAAATTAGGCCAACTACTACATTCACTTCAAACCCATTACATAAGACTAGTATTTATAAAAAATGGTAAAAGATTGCAAATATGTTAACAATTCTACTGATCTAGAAATAGAAATAACTGGTTTTCATCCTAATTAAGATGAAGAATATCACAAAAAGCCATTTGAATAGTCCTAGATCAGAAAAATCATGAACTGTTAAACTTTTAAAAAGATAAATTCCTGCTTTCGATCTACCTAAAAATGTGAAAGAGGATTTTCAACAACAATCTTGTTAAAATCAATGTTCAGATACAGAATAACAAACAAACATCTGGACGACTGCATGGATTTAGCAATAACATCGCATATACCAGAGGGAGAAAAAAAAAAACTCTCAGAAGAAATGCAATGTTAAATTTCACATTAAAATATGATTTCCCTGTATTTAATTTTCATCTTGCTGAATTTTTTTGTAAATAATACAAAGAGTATACCTTTTCTTTAAGATATTATACCACACATTTTTATACTTTGTGTAATGCACTTATAACTGAAATATTAAAAGTGCAATATATAATTGCAGCTAGCCAAAATTTTATAAACTTAAAATTGGCTCCCATTCAGTTAAAGTTGTTAATAACTGCACCAATGGAAGGAATGCAATTTTATTTCTTTGCCTGTATTTGGTTTCATTTTCATATAGAAAGAGTTAAAAATAGGTTACCTAGGTAACAAAATTTAAACACACATTTTCAGGAAAAATTACAGAATAACAGATTTTGTTTCCCTGAAGACACAACACCTCGCTATTCCAGCTATGATACAGACTGCATACTGTCATAGAGAAATTCCTTTCTTAAACAGGGAATTCATATACTTTAATCTGTTTTTACACAAGTACTGTTTATGACTAATCCATGGTCTAGGAGTAAAATACTTTATAGTACACCCATCTAAATTTTTATTATTTCCGGTCATCTGTATAGACTTTTTACCTATCACGACTAAACTCCCAATCTGCATTCCAAATAACTCATACAATTCTTCAAGTCATATTTCGTAGTCCATCATTTTTAATACGGCAGGTACTTGCTGAGCGCAGACTTGTAAAGCATGATTTCGCGTACAGCAGTACCTTAAAAGATCCCATTTTATTTGTCCACTGCTAGAATTTCATTCATACGTGGTGCAACATTCATCCATCAACACCGGAAAGAATTTATCTGCTACTTTAAACAATTTCCATCGACTGAAAATGAAGTCCGAAAAATCTTACAAATTTCAAAAGCAATCGATGCCGAAGAATTTTCACATATGGAAGACAGAGAAGTCAAACAATGAATCAGAAAATTACAAAAGAAGAATTGGGGTCTTATAAAACCCCTTGATAATAAAAGCGCTCATTATGAAGAAGAGCTTTTAACTGAAGATAAGACGAAGAAATTGTTAAATAACACAAAAAGCAATGTCTGATCTTCTAGCGAAGAATTACCCAATTAAAGAAAAAACATGTGCTCTTTACAGCGGCACGCATACAGTTGCATCAATCATTCTTATAAGCAAAAGACATCAGCTTTCTCAAAAAATATTTTTCTCATGCATTTGCCAAGAGAACGGAAAGAAGTCCAAAAGAAACTTTCAGAGTGCTTCGCAAAACAAAGTGGAAAGTTATTCTGCAGAATTTTACTTCGATAATAATAAAACATCTCTGATTTGATTTCAAAACGAATTTTTATTTGTGAAATCAATTTTAAATAGATCTTCGCAAATAGGTTCATAAAACTTCCCAATATGCCAAAATAGTTCAGATTAAGGGAAAAATTTAATAAAGTATGCTTAAAACAACTAATAAAAAGCACATTAACAGAAGACAATTTGGCCCCACTAACTTTCATTACGAGTACTCATTAAATTTTTATTTACATTTCTTTTTTGTTCAACATTTAACTTTCAATGGTTTTAAGAGAAACAGCACTTGATAGACAGACTCTAAATTCGGAAAAAACTGAAACAAAATTGGTTTATACACAGGCAGAGTAATTACACTGAGATGTTGGGAAGAGAAGACCCCGTTAGACAAGGAAAATATTAGGCCAGACAGAGAGGAAAATGCTTAGCCTCCTCCTCGTAATGCGAAAGGAGGCCACTTGGGAAAAAATTACACTACAGCAGTAATTTTGAAACCACTAAGAAGCAACAGAACTCTAACAAATCTCAGACTTCTGATAATTATAGTGTGATTAACAGTTCAACCTCACTTCGAATATTACAATACAATATAAAGAAAGAACCAATTCAGACACTTCAATATGGAATTCAAAACCTAAGAAATTAATGCATAGACGCTACCCTAAACATTAAAACATAATATGAAGTGTTCACGTAAAATAAATAAGTAGTAAAACTCCAATATAAAGCAACATGTGAAAAGGGACCTACAAATTATAACATTCAAGCATTTCTAGTGAAAATAAAGTTAATATAAAACAAGAATTACCAGCCACAGATGTCTTTTCGCTCTGCACTATTTCTCCATTCTTTTTCTTTCATGATATGTTCTGCAACAAAAGAGTGCACAAAAATGATGATAAATTACACTAGAAGAGGCCAAGGATGGGGGAAAGAATCATTAGATTTTAACTACTTTGAAATTAAAGAATATCTATACACAAAGAGAAATATCTAATATTGTTTCTTAATATATAAAATTTCGAAAGTAGCCTTCTTTGTTTTAAATTCCAGCAATGTGCTACATTGTTACTAAAATCATGATTGCAGTCGATAGAAAAGCAAATGATTTTCCTTATACGACAGAAGTACAGTAAGCCAAAGAGGTTTTTAATGTATGGGTACAACATGAACAATGAAAGAAAAAAAAATTATACAGTTATTACAGATACACAGAATAAAAGGGAATATTATCTTCGAGAAAAGTAAATAATTTTAGCGCAGGTACAAAAATGGCACCGAAAGTCAATAAGCAGGTAGTTTTAAATGACAAATAAACAAAATAAACTTTACTGTTAGCTTTGAAGCAGGTGTTATATATAAAACTATCTTAATTCACACACAGAATTAGTGACATAACAGATCAAAAAAGAGTAAGAATCAAACTCGCAATATATTGACATTAAAAGAGCTATACATATATACTTTTATAGTTTTTTTTTTTTTTTTTTTTTTTTTAAGAAAGGGCTCAAAAACACCATTCTAAAAACAGATTTCGAAAAACATCTAGGAAACAAAAGTCATAAACCATAAAATAAATATTTCATTCAGAATTTTAACGCAAGAACCCTTTCTAATTTTAAGTTCTTTACTTAGGTACACTCATCCATGAGAGAGGACAGCTTAGTCCAATGTACAAGAAATTATCCTGTAATATTACCACGTCACTTTAATGAAATTATAGCAATATTTCACTCAGGGAAAGAACATATTGTCTAGCTGCCCGGGTTCGAGCCCAGCTTTAATACAGCAAGCCAAAACACATCAAATGCCATTGAATGATATACCATTTTGAAATGTTGCAAAAAATTTAAATAAAATTTCGTGAATGAGCTATTGCAATTACCTATATACTAAAATTTTGACCAAAAATTCAACAAAACTAAGATACTCTTTTTTTCTTTCGAAGGAATCAAAGTCATATACTAATGGAGGGATGCTCAACTTATTGTACTATAAAACCTAAACATAGGAATGAAATTTTGTCAGCTATGTGAGATGTCCAATACCGAGAAATTCCATAAATTGTAGATTAGAACGTACCTCTCAAAACACACGAAAGGTAAAACACAATTCAAGTACTTTACTTTTAGTCTTGAAGCAGATGTTCTATATCAAACTGTCTTAGCTCACATACAGAATTAGTAATATAATAGCTCAAAATGTTGTAAGAACCAAACACGCATTATATAAACATTAAAAAAAAAAAAAAAAAATCTGCATACATTTATTAGTGTTACGAGGGTTTATTCTGAAATATTATAATGTCACTTGCAGTGAAATGATAGAAATTTTCACTCAGGGAAGGGACATTCTGTCTGGCTGCCTGGGTTCCATCCCAGCTTCTGTTACAAAAGTTTCATAGAAGAATTTTAAAAATCTAGAAACGAAACTTATGAAGAAATTATTGACCATAATTGGTTCTATGATTTAGTCATTCTTACAGACATAATAACTAAAATCTTAAACTTGAGGGGGGGGAGAACTAAACTAAAGTTTTTGAATTTAAGGGTATTTTAAATTAATTTTAAATCAGAATTAATTTTGTAAAAATATTACACAAATATAAGGAATATACATTTTTACCATAATGCAATGTACATTTTGCCACTTTGAAAATCTGGAGAACTAAAGCGTGAAATATAAGAAAACTGAAACAAACATTTGGAAAATCTCATCGAGCTTAAATTAGTTTCTAAATTAGATGTTTTGAGTGTATTTAAAATTAGGCCAACTACTACGTTCACTTCAAACCCATTACGTAAGACTAGTGTTTAAGAAAAATGGTAAAAGATTGCAAATATGTTAACAATTCTACTGATCTAGAAATAGAAATAACTGGTTTTCATCCTAATTAAGATGAAGAATATCACAAAAAGCCATTTGAATAGTCCTAGATCAGAAAAATCATGAACTGTTAAACTTTTAAAAAGATAAATTCCTGCTTTCGATCTACCTAAAAATGTGAAAGAGGATTTTCAACAACAATCTTGTTAAAATCAATGTTCAGATACAGAATAACAAACAAACATCTGGACGACTGCATGGATTTAGCAATAACATCGCATATACCAGAGGGAGAAAAAAAAAAACTCTCAGAAGAAATGCAATGTTAAATTTCACATTAAAATATGATTTCCCTGTATTTAATTTTCATCTTGCTGAATTTTTTTGTAAATAATACAAAGAGTATACCTTTTCTTTAAGATATTATACCACACATTTTTATACTTTGTGTAATGCACTTATAACTGAAATATTAAAAGTGCAATATATAATTGCAGCTAGCCAAAATTTTATAAACTTAAAATTGGCTCCCATTCAGTTAAAGTTGTTAATAACTGCACCAAGGGAAGGAATGCAATTTTATTTCTTTGCCTGTATTTGGTTTCATTTTCATATAGAAAGAGTTAAAAATAGGTTACCTAGGTAACAAAATTTAAACACACATTTTCAGGAAAAATTACAGAATAACAGATTTTGTTTCCCTGAAGACACAACACCTCGCTATTCCAGCTATGATACAGACTGCATACTGTCATAGAGAAATTCCTTTCTTAAACAGGGAATTCATATACTTTAATCTGTTTTTACACAAGTACTGTTTATGACTAATCCATGGTCTAGGAGTAAAATACTTTATAGTACACCCATCTAAATTTTTATTATTTCCGGTCATCTGTATAGACTTTTTACCTATCACGACTAAACTCCCAATCTGCATTCCAAATAACTCATACCACTCTTCAAGTCATATTTCGTAGTCCATCATTTTTAATACGGCAGGTACTTGCTGAGCGCAGACTTGTAAAGCATGATTTCGCGTACAGCAGTACCTTAAAAGATCCCATTTTATTTGTCCACTGCTAGAATTTCATTCATACGTGGTGCAACATTCATCCATCAACACCGGAAAGAATTTTCTGCTACTTTAAACAATTTCCATCGACTGAAAATGAAGTCCGAAAAATCTTACAAATTTCAAAAGCAATCGATGCCGAAGAATTTTCACATATGGAAGACAGAGAAGTCAAACAATGAATCAGAAAATTACAAAAGAAGAATTGGGGTCTTATAAAACCCCTTGATAATAAAAGCGCTCATTATGAAGAAGAGCTTTTAACTGAAGATAAGACGAAGAATTTGTTAAATAACACAAAAAGCAATGTCTGATCTTCTAGCGAAGAATTACCCAATTAAAGAAAAAACATGTGCTCTTTACAGCGGCACGCATACAGTTGCATCAATCATTCTTATAAGCAAAAGACATCAGCTTTCTCAAAAAATATTTCTCTCACGCATTTGCCAAGAGAACGGAAAGAAGTCCAAAAGAAACTTTCAGAGTGCTTCGCAAAACAAAGTGGAAAGTTATTCTGCAGAATTTTACTTCGATAATAATAAAACATCTCTGATTTGATTTCAAAACGAATTTTTATTTGTGAAATCAATTTTAAATAGATCTTCGCAAATAGGTTCATAAAACTTCCCAATATGCCAAAATAGTTCAGATTAAGGGAAAAATTTAATAAAGTATGCTTAAAACAACTAATAAAAAGCACATTAACAGAAGACAATTTGGCCCCACTAACTTTCATTACGAGTACTCATTAAATTTTTATTTACATTTCTTTTTTGTTCAACATTTAACTTTCAATGGTTTTAAGAGAAACAGCACTTGATAGACAGACTCTAAATTCGGAAAAAACTGAAACAAAATTGGTTTATACACAGGCAGAGTAATTACACTGACCTGTTGGGAAGAGAAGACCCCGTTAGACAAGGAAAATATTAGGCCAGACAGAGAGGAAAATGCTTAGCCTCCTCCTCGTAATGCGAAAGGAGGCCACTTGGGAAAAAATTAGACTACAGCAGTAATTTTGAAACCACTAAGAAGCAACAGAACTCTAACAAATCTCAGACTTCTGATAATTATAGTGTGATTAACAGTTCAACCTCACTTCGAATATTACAATACAATATAAAGAAAGAACCAATTCAGACACTTCAATATGGAATTCAAAACCTAAGAAATTAATGCATAGACGCTACCCTAAACATTAAAACATAATATGAAGCGTTCACGTAAAATAAATAAGTAGTAAAACTCCAATATAAAGCAACATGTGAAAAGGGACCTACAAATTATAACATTCAAGCATTTCTAGTGAAAATAAAGTTAATATAAAACAAGAATTACCAGCCACAGATGTCTTTTCGCTCTGCACTATTTCTCCATTCTTTTTCTTTCATGATATGTTCTGCAACAAAAGAGTGCACAAAAATGATGATAAATTACACTAGAAGAGGCCAAGGATGGGGGAAGGAATCATTAGATTTTAACTACTTTGAAATTAAAGAATATCTATACACAAAGAGAAATATCTAATATTGTTTCTTAATATATAAAATTTCGAAAGTAGCCTTCTTTGTTTTAAATTCCAGCAATGTGCTACATTGTTACTAAAATCGTGATTGCAGTCGATAGAAAAGCAAATGATTTTCCTTATACGACAGAAGTACAGTAAGCCAAAGAGGTTTTTAATGTATGGGTACAACATGAACAATGAAAGAAAAAAAAATTATACAGTTATTACAGATACACAGAATAAAAGGGAATATTATCTTCGAGAAAAGTAAATAATTTTAGCGCAGGTACAAAAATGGCACCGAAAGTCAATAAGCAGGTAGTTTTAAATGACAAATAAACAAAATAAACTTTACTGTTAGCTTTGAAGCAGGTGTTATATATAAAACTATCTTAATTCACACACAGAATTAGTGACATAACAGATCAAAAAAGAGTAAGAATGAAACTCGCAATATATTGACATTAAAAGAGCTATACATATATACTTTTATAGTTTTTTTTTTTTTTTTTTTTTTTTTTTAAGAAAGGGCTCAAAAACACCATTCTAAAAACAGATTTCGAAAAACATCTTGGAAACAAAAGTCATAAACCATAAAATAAATATTTCATTCAGAATTTTAACGCAAGAACCCTTTCTAATTTTAAGTTCTTTACTTAGGTACACTCATCCATGAGAGAGGACAGCTTAGTCCAATGTACAAGAAATTATCCTGTAATATTACCACGTCACTTTAATGAAATTATAGCAATATTTCACTCAGGGAAAGAACATATTGTCTAGCTGCCCGGGTTCGAGCCCAGCTTTAATACAGCAAGCCAAAACACATCAAATGCCATTGAATGATATACCATTTTGAAATGTTGCAAAAAATTTAAATAAAATTTCGTGAATGAGCTATTGCAATTACCTATATACTAAAATTTTGACCAAAAATTCAACAAAACTAAGATACTCTTTTTTTCTTTCGAAGGAATCAAAGTCATATACTAACGTAGGGATGCTCAACTTATTGTACTATAAAACCTAAACATAGGAATGAAATTTTGTCAGCTATGTGAGATGTCCAATACCGAGAAATTCCATAAATTGTAGATTAGAACGTACCTCTCAAAACACACGAAAGGTAAAACACAATTCAAATACTTTACTTTTAGTCTTGAAGCAGATGTTCCATATTAAACTGTCTTAGCTCACATACAGAATTAGTAATATAATAGCTCAAAATGTTGTAAGAACCAAACACGCATTATATAAACATTAAAAAAAAAATCTACATACATTTATTAGTGTTACGAGAGTTTATTCTGAAATATTATAATGTCACTTTCAGTGAAATGATAGAAATTTTCGCTCAGGGAAGGGACATTCTGTCTGGCTGCCTGGGTTCCATCCCAGCTTCTGTTACAAAAGTTTCATAGAAGAATTTTAAAAATCTAGAAACGAAACTTATGAAGAAATTATTGACCATAATTGGTTCTATGATTTAGTCATTCTTACAGACATAATAACTAAAATCTTAAACTTGAGGGGGGAGAGAGAACTAAACTAAATTTTTGAATTTAAGGGTATTTTAAATTAATTTTAAATCAGAATTAATTTTGTAAAAATATTACACAAATATAAGGAATATACATTTTTACCATAATGCAATGTACATTTTGCCACTTTGAAAATCTGGAGAACTAAAGCGTGAAAAAGAAGAAAACTGAAACAAACATTTGGAAAATCTCATCGAGCTTAAATTAGTTTCTAAATTAGATGTTTTGAGTGTACTTAAAATTAGGCCAACTACTACATTCACTTCAAACCCATTACATAAGACTAGTATTTATAAAAAATGGTAAAAGATTGCAAATATGTTAACAATTCTACTGATCTAGAAATAGAAATAACTGGTTTTCATCCTAATTAAGATGAAGAATATCACAAAAAGCCATTTGAATAGTCCTAGATCAGAAAAATCATGAACTGTTAAACTTTTAAAAAGATAAATTCCTGCTTTCGATCTACCTAAAAATGTGAAACAGGATTTTCAACAACAATCTTGTTAAAATCAATGTTCAGATACAGAATAACAAACAAACATCTGGACGACTGCATGGATTTAGCAATAACATCGCATATACCAGAGGGAGAAAAAAAAAAACTCTCAGAAGAAATGCAATGTTAAATTTCACATTAAAATATGATTTCCCTGTATTTAATTTTCATCTTGCTGAATTTTTTTGTAAATAATACAAAGAGTATACCTTTTCTTTAAGATATTATACCACACATTTTTATACTTTGTGTAATGCACTTATAACTGAAATATTAAAAGTGCAATATATAATTGCAGCTAGCCAAAATTTTATAAACTTAAAATTGGCTCCCATTCAGTTAAAGTTGTTAATAACTGCACCAAGGGAAGGAATGCAATTTTATTTCTTTGCCTGTATTTGGTTTCATTTTCATATAGAAAGAGTTAAAAATAGGTTACCTAGGTAACAAAATTTAAACACACATTTTCAGGAAAAATTACAGAATAACAGATTTTGTTTCCCTGAAGACACAACACCTCGCTATTCCAGCTATGATACAGACTGCATACTGTCATAGAGAAATTCCTTTCTTAAACAGGGAATTCATATACTTTAATCTGTTTTTACACAAGTACTGTTTATGACTAATCCATGGTCTAGGAGTAAAATACTTTATAGTACACCCATCTAAATTTTTATTATTTCCGGTCATCTGTATAGACTTTTTACCTATCACGACTAAACTCCCAATCTGCATTCCAAATAACTCATACCGTTCTTCAAGTCATATTTCGTAGTCTATCATTTTTAATACGGAAGGTACTTGATGAGCGCAGACTTGTAAAGCATGATTTCGCGTATAGCAGTACCTTAAAGGATCCCATTTTATTTGTCCACTGCTAGAATTTCATTCATACGTGGAGCAACATTCATCCATCAACACCGGAAAGAATTTATCTGATACTTTAAACAATTTCCATCGACTGAAAATGAAGTCCGAAAAATCTTACAAATTTCAAAATCAATCGATGCCGAAGAATTTTCACATATGGAAGACAGAGAAGTCAAACAATGAATCAGAAAATTACAAAAGAAGAATTGGGGTCTTATAAAACCCCTTGATAATAAAAGCGCTCATTATGAAGAAGAGCTTTTAACTGAAGATAAGACGAAGAAATTGTTAAATAACACAAAAAGCAATGTCTGATCTTCTAGCGAAGAATTACCCAATTAAAGAAAAAACATGTGCTCTTTACATCGGCACGCATACAGTTGCATCAATCATTCTTATAAGCAAAAGACATCAGCTTTCTCAAAAAATATTTTTCTCATGCATTTGCCAAGAGAACGGAAAGAAGTCCAAATGAAACTTTCAGAGTGCTTCACAAAACAAAGTGGAAAGTTATTCTGCAGAATTTTACTTCGATAATAATAAAACATCTCTGATTTGATTTCAAAACGAATTTTTATTTGTGAAATCAATTTTAAATAGATCTTCGCAAATAGGTTCATAAAACTTCCCAATATGCCAAAATAGTTCAGATTAAGGGAAAAATTTAATAAAGTATGCTTAAAACAACTAATAAAAAGCACATTAACAGAAGACAATTTGGCCCCACTAACTTTCATTACGAGTACTCATTAAATTTTTATTTACATTTCTTTTTTGTTCAACATTTAACTTTCAATGGTTTTAAGAGAAACAGCACTTGATAGACAGACTCTAAATTCGGAAAATTAAAAAAACTGAAACAAAATTGGTTTATACACAGGCAGAGTAATTACACTGAGATGTTGGGAAGAGAAGACCCCGTTAGACAAGGAAAATATTAGGCCAGACAGAGAGGAAAATGCTTAGCCTCCTCCTCGTAATGCGAAAGGAGGCCACTTGGGAAAAAATTACACTACAGCAGTAATTTTGAAACCACTAAGAAGCAACAGAACTCTAACAAATCTCAGACTTCTGATAATTATAGTGTGATTAACAGTTCAACCTCACTTCGAATATTACAATACAATATAAAGAAAGAACCAATTCAGACACTTCAATATGGAATTCAAAACCTAAGAAATTAATGCATAGACGCTACCCTAAACATTAAAACATAATATGAAGTGTTCAAGTAAAATAAATAAGTAGTAAAACTCCAATATAAAGCAACATGTGAAAAGGGACCTACAAATTATAACATTCAAGCATTTCTAGTGAAAATAAAGTTAATATAAAACAAGAATTACCAGCCACAGATGTCTTTTCGCTCTGCACTATTTCTCCATTCTTTTTCTTTCATGATATGTTCTGCAACAAAAGAGTGCACAAAAATGATGATAAATTACACTAGAAGAGGCCAAGGATGGGGGAAAGAATCATTAGATTTTAACTACTTTGAAATTAAAGAATATCTATACACAAAGAGAAATATCTAATATTGTTTCTTAATATATAAAATTTCGAAAGTAGCCTTCTTTGTTTTAAATTCCAGCAATGTGCTACAATGTTACTAAAATCATGATTGCAGTCGATAGAAAAGCAAATGATTTTCCTTATACGACAGAAGTACAGTAAGCCAAAGAGGTTTTTAATGTATGGGTACAACATGAACAATGAAAGAAAAAAAAATTATACAGTTATTACAGATACACAGAATAAAAGGGAATATTATCTTCGAGAAAAGTAAATAATTTTAGCGCAGGTACAAAAATGGCACCGAAAGTCAATAAGCAGGTAGTTTTAAATGACAAATAAACAAAATAAACTTTACTGTTAGCTTTGAAGCAGGTGTTATATATAAAACTATCTTAATTCACACACAGAATTAGTGACATAACAGATCAAAAAAGAGTAAGAATCAAACTCGCAATATATTGACATTAAAAGAGCTATACATATATACTTTTATAGTTTTTTTTTTTTTTTTAAGAAAGGGCTCAAAAACACCATTCTAAAAACAGATTTCGAAAAACATCTAGGAAACAAAAGTCATAAACCATAAAATAAATATTTCATTCAGAATTTTAACGCAAGAACCCTTTCTAATTTTAAGTTCTTTACTTAGGTACACTCATCCATGAGAGAGGACAGCTTAGTCCAATGTACAAGAAATTATCCTGTAATATTACCACGTCACTTTAATGAAATTATAGCAATATTTCACTCAGGGAAAGAACATATTGTCTAGCTGCCCGGGTTCGAGCCCAGCTTTAATACAGCAAGCCAAAACACATCAAATGCCATTGAATGATATACCATTTTGAAATGTTGCAAAAAATTTAAATAAAATTTCGTGAATGAGCTATTGCAATTACCTATATACTAAAATTTTGACCAAAAATTCAACAAAACTAAGATACTCTTTTTTTCTTTCGAAGGAATCAAAGTCATATACTAATGTAGGGATGCTCAACTTATTGTACTATAAAACCTAAACATAGGAATGAAATTTTGTCAGCTATGTGAGATGTCCAATACCGAGAAATTCCATAAATTGTAGATTAGAACGTACCTCTCAAAACACACGAAAGGTAAAACACAATTCAAGTACTTTACTTTTAGTCTTGAAGCAGATGTTCTATATCAAACTGTCTTAGCTCACATACAGAATTAGTAATATAATAGCTCAAAATGTTGTAAGAACCAAACACGCATTATATAAACATTAAAAAAAAAAAAAAAAAATCTGCATACATTTATTAGTGTTACGAGGGTTTATTCTGAAATATTATAATGTCACTTGCAGTGAAATGATAGAAATTTTCACTCAGGGAAGGGACATTCTGTCTGGCTGCCTGGGTTCCATCCCAGCTTCTGTTACAAAAGTTTCATAGAAGAATTTTAAAAATCTAGAAACGAAACTTATGAAGAAATTATTGACCATAATTGGTTCTATGATTTAGTCATTCTTACAGACATAATAACTAAAATCTTAAACTTGAGGGGGGGGACAACCAAACTAAAGTTTTTGAATTTAAGGGTATTTTAAATTAATTTTAAATCAGAATTAATTTTGTAAAAATATTACACAAATATAAGGAATATACATTTTTACCATAATGCAATGTCGTTTTGCCACTTTGAAAATCTGGAGAACTAAAGCGTGAAATACAAGAAAACTGAAACAAACATTTGGAAAATCTCATCGAGCTTAAATTAGTTTCTAAATTAGATGTTTTGAGTGTACTTAAAATTAGGCCAACTACTACATTCACTTCAAACCCATTACATAAGACTAGTATTTATAAAAAATGGTAAAAGATTGCAAATATGTTAACAATTCTACTGATCTAGAAATAGAAATAACTGGTTTTCATCCTAATTAAGATGAAGAATATCACAAAAAGCCATTTGAATAGTCCTAGATCAGAAAAATCATGAACTGTTAAACTTTTAAAAAGATAAATTCCTGCTTTCGATATACCTAAAAATGTGAAAGAGGATTTTCAACAACAATCTTGTTAAAATCAATGTTCAGATACAGAATAACAAACAAACATCTGGACGACTGCATGGATTTCGCAATAACATCGCATGTACCAGAGGGAGAAAAAAAAAAAAAAAAACTCTCAGAAGAAATGCAATGTTAAATTTCACGTTAAAATATGATTTCCCTGTATTTAATTTTCATCTTGCTGAATTCTTTTGTAAATAATACAAAGAGTATACCTTTTCTTTAAGATATTATACCACACATTTTTATACTTTGTGTAATGCACTTATAACTGAAATATTAAAAGTGCAATATATAATTGCAGCTAGCCAAAATTTTATAAACTTAAAATTGGCTCCCATTCAGTTAAAGTTGTTAATAACTGCACCAAGGGAAGGAATGCAATTTTATTTCTTTGTCTGTATTTGGTTTCATTTTCATATAGAATGAGTTAAAAATAGGTTACCTAGGTAACAAAATTTAAACACACATTTTCAGGAAAAATTACAGAATAACAGATTTTGTTTCCCTGAAGACACAACACCTTGCTATTCCAGCTATGATACAGACTGCATACTGTCATAGAGAAATTCCTCTCTTAAACAGGGAATTCATATACTTTAATCTGTTTTTACACAAGTACTGTTTATGACTAATCCATGGTCCAGGAGTAAAATACTTTATAGTACACCCATCTAAATTTTTATTATTTTCGATCATCTGTATAGACTTTTTACCTATCAAGACTAAACTCCCAATCTGCATTCCAAATAACTCATACAATTCTTCAAGTCATATTTTACATATCTTACATAGTCTATCATTTTTAATACGGCAGGTACTTGCTGAGCGCAGACTTGTAAAGCATGATTTCGCATACAGCAGTACCTTAAAAGATCCCAATTTATTTGTCCACTGCTAGAATTTCATTCATACATGGTGCAACATTCATCCATCAACACCGGAAAGAATTTATCTGCTACTTTAAACAATTTCCATCGACTGAAAATGAAGTCCGAAAAATCTTACAAATTTCAAAAGCAATCGATGCCGAAGAATTTTCACATATGGAAGACAGAGAAGTCAAACAATGAATCAGAAAATTACAAAAGAAGAATTGGGGTCTTATAAAATCCCTTGATAATAAAAGCGCTCATTATGAAGAAGAGCTTTTAACTGAAGATAAGATGAAGAAATTGTTAAATAACACAAAAAGCAATGTCTGATCTTCTAGCGAAGAATTACCCAATTAAAGAAAAAACATGTGCTCTTTACAGCGGCACGCATACAGTTGCATCAATCATTCTTATAAGCAAAAGACATCAGCTTTCTCAAAAAATATTTCTCTCATGCATTTGCCAAGAGAACGGAAAGAAGTCCAAAAGAAACTTTCAGAGTGCTTTGCAAAACAAAGTGGAAAGTTATTCTGCAGAATTTTACTTCGATAATAATAAAACATCTCTGATTTGATTTGAAAACGAATTTTTATTTATAAAATCAATTTTAAATAGATCTTCGCAAATAGGTTCATAAAACTTCCCAATATGCCAAAATAGTTCAGATTAAGGGAAAAATTTAATAAAGTATGCTTAAAACAACTAATAAAAAGCACATTTTGAGCAGCCTTAACAGAAGACAATTTGGCCCCACTAACTTTCATTACGAGTACTCATTAAATTTTTATTTACATTTCTTTTTTGTTCAACATTTAACTTTCAATGGTTTTAAGAGAAACAGCACTTGATAGACAGACTCTAAATTCGGAAAAAACTGAAACAAAATTGGTTTATACACAGGCAGAGTAATTACACTGACCTGTTGGGAAGAGAAGACCCCGTTAGACAAGGAAAATATTAGGCCAGACAGAGAGGAAAATGCTTAGCCTCCTCCTCGTAATGCAAAAGGAGGCGACTTGGGAAAAAATTACACTACAGCAGTAATTTTGAAACCACTTAGAAGCAACAGAACTCTAACAAATCTCAGACTTCTGATAATTATAGTGTGATTAACAGTTCAACCTCACTTCGAATATTACAATACAATATAAAGAAAGAACCAATTCAGACACTTCAATATGGAATTCAAAACCTAAGAAATTAATGCATAGACGCTACCCTAAACATTAAAACATAATGTGAAGCGTTCACGTAAAATAAATAAGTAGTAAAACTCCAATATAAAGCAACATGTGAAAAGGGACCTACAAATTATAACATTCAAGCATTTCTAGTGAAAATAAAGTTAATATAAAACAAGAATTACCAGCCACAGATGTCTTTTCGCTCTGCACTATTTCTCCATTCTTTTTCTTTCATCATATGTTCTGCAACAAAAGAGTGCACAAAAATGATGATAAATTACACTAGAAGAGGCCAAGGATGGGGGAAGGAATCATTAGATTTTAACTACTTTGAAATTAAAGAATATCTATACACAAAGAGAAATATCTAATATTGTTTCTTAATATATAAAATTTCGAAAGTAGCCTTCTTTGTTTTAAATTCCAGCAATGTGCTACATTGTTACTAAAATCATGATTGCAGTCGATAGAAAAGCAAATGATTTTCCTTATACGACAGAAGTACAGTAAGCGAAAGAGATTTTTAATGTATGGGTACAACATGAACAATGAAAGAAAAAAAAATTATATGGTTATTACAGATACACAGAATAAAAGGGAAAATGATCTTCGAGAAAAGTAAATAATTTTAGCGCAGGTACAAAAATGGCACCGAAAGTCAATAAGCAGGTAATTTTAAATGACAAATAAAAAAAAATAAACTTTACTGTTAGCTTTGAAGCAGGTGTTATATATAAAACTATCTTAATTCACACACAGAATTAGTGACATAACAGATCAAAAAAGAGTAAGAATCAAACTCGTAATATATTGACATTAAAAGAGCTATACATATATACTTTTATAGCTTTTTTTTTTTTTTTTTTTTTTTTTTTTTTTAGAGAAAGAGCTGAAAAACACCATTCTAAAAACAGATTTCGAAAAACATCTTGGAAACAAAAGTCATAAACCATAAAATAAATATTTCATTCAGAATTTTAACGCAAGAACCGTTTCTAATTTTAAGTTCTTTACTTAGGTACACTCATCCATGAGAGAGGACAGCTTAGTCCAATGTACAAGAAATTATCCTGTAATATTACCACGTCACTTTAATGAAATTATAGCAATATTTCACTCAGGGAAAGAACATATTGTCTAGCTGCCCGGGTTCGAGCCCAGCTTTAATACAGCAAGCCAAAACACATCAAATGCCATTGAATGATATACCATTTTGAAATGTTGCAAAAAATTTAAATAAAATTTCGTGAATGAGCTATTGCAATTACCTATATACTAAAATTTTGACCAAAAATTCAACAAAACTAAGATACTCTTTTTTTCTTTCGAAGGAATCAAAGTCATATACTAACGTAGGGATGCTCAACTTATTGTACTATAAAACCTAAACATAGGAATGAAATTTTGTCAGCTATGTGAGATGTCCAATACCGAGAAATTCCATAAATTGTAGATTAGAACGTACCTCTCAAAACACACGAAAGGTAAAACACAATTCAAATACTTTACTTTTAGTCTTGAAGCAGATGTTCTATATTAAACTGTCTTAGCTCACATACAGAATTAGTAATATAATAGCTCAAAATGTTGTAAGAACCAAACACGCATTATATAAACATTAAAAAAAAAATCTACATACATTTATTAGTGTTACGAGGGTTTATTCTAAAATATTATAATGTCACTTTCAGAGAAATGATAGAAATTTTCACTCAGGAATGGGACATTCTGTCTGGCTGCCTGGGTTCCATTCCAGCTTCTGTTAAAAAGTTTGATAGAAGAATTTTAAGAATCCAGAAACGAAACTCATCAAGAAATTATTGACCATAATTGGTTCTACGATTTAGTCATTCTTACAGACATAATAACTAATATCTTAAACTTGAGCAGGGAAGAGAACTAAAGTGTTTGAATTTAATGTTATTTTAAATTCATTTTAAATCCAAATTAATTTTGTAAAAATATTACACAAATATAAGGAATATACATTTTTACCATAATGCAATGTCGTTTTGCCACTTTGAAAATCTGGAGAACTAAAGCGTGAAATACAAGAAAACTGAAACAAACATTTGGAAAATCTCATCGAGCTTAAATTAGTTTCTAAATTAGATGTTTTGAGTGTACTTAAAATTAGGCCAACTACTACATTCACTTCAAACCCATTACATAAGACTAGTATTATAAAAAATGGTAAAAGATTGCAAATATGTTAACAATTCTACTGATCTAGAAATAGAAATAACTGGTTTTCATCCTAATTAAGATGAAGAATATCACAAAAAGCCATTTGAATAGTCCTAGATCAGAAAAATCATGAACTGTTAAACTTTTAAAAAGATAAATTCCTGCTTTCGATCTACCTAAAAATGTGAAAGAGGATTTTCAACAACAATCTTGTTAAAATCAATGTTCAGATACAGAATAACAAACAAACATCTGGACGACTGCATGGATTTAGCAATAACATCGCATGTACCAGAGGGAGGAAAAAAAAAAAAACTCTCAGAAGAAATGCAATGTTAAATTTCACATTAAAATATGATTTCCCTGTATTTAATTTTCATCTTGCTGAATTCTTTTGTAAATAATACAAAGAGTATACCTTTTCTTTAAGATATTATACCACACATTTTTATACTTTGTGTAATGCACTTATAACTGAAATATTAAAAGTGCAATATATAATTGCAGCTAGCCAAAATTTTATAAACTTAAAATTGGCTCCCATTCAGTTAAAGTTGTTAATAACTGCACCAAGGGAAGGAATGCAATTTTATTTCTTTGTCTGTATTTGGTTTCATTTTCATATAGAATGAGTTAAAAATAGGTTACCTAGGTAACAAAATTTAAACACACATTTTCAGGAAAAATTACAGAATAACAGATTTTGTTTCCCTGAAGACACAACACCTCGCTATTCCACCTATGATACAGACTGCATACTGTCATAGAGAAATTCCTTTCTTAAACAGGGAATTCATATACTTTAATCTGTTTTTACACAAGTACTGTTTATGACTAATCCATGGTCCAGGAGTAAAATACTTTATAGTACACCCATCTAAATTTTTATTTATTTCCGGTCATCTGTATAGACTTTTTACCTATCACGACTAAACTCCCAATCTGCATTCCAAATAACTCATACAATTCTTCAAGTCATATTTTACATATTTTACATAGTCTATCATTTTTAATACGGCAGGTACTTGCTGAGCGCAGACTTGTAAAGCATGATTTCGCGTACAGCAGTACCTTAAAAGATCCCATTTTATTTGTCCACTGCTAGAATTTCATTCATACGTGGTGCAACATTCATCCATCAACACCGGAAAGAATTTATCTGCTACTTTAAACAATTTCCATCGACTGAAAATGAAGTCCGAAAAATCTTACAAATTTCAAAAGCAATCGATGCCGAAGAATTTTCACATATGGAAGACAGAGAAGTCAAACAATGAATCAGAAAATTACAAAAGAAGAATTGGGGTCTTATAAAATCCCTTGATAATAAAAGCGCTCATTATGAAGAAGAGCTTTTAACTGAAGATAAGATGAAGAAATTGTTAAATAACACAAAAAGCAATGTCTGATCTTCTAGCGAAGAATTACCCAATTAAAGAAAAAACATGTGCTCTTTACAGCGGCACGCATACAGTTGCATCAATCATTCTTATAAGCAAAAGACATCAGCTTTCTCAAAAAATATTTCTCTCATGCATTTGCCAAGAGAACGGAAAGAAGTCCAAAAGAAACTTTCAGAGTGCTTTGCAAAACAAAGTGGAAAGTTATTCTGCAGAATTTTACTTCGATAATAATAAAACATCTCTGATTTGATTTCAAAACGAATTTTTATTTGTGAAATCAATTTTAAATAGATCTTCGCAAATAGGTTCATAAAACTTCCCAATATGCCAAAATAGTTCAGATTAAGGGAAAAATTTAATAAAGTATGCTTAAAACAACTAATAAAAAGCACATTTTGAGCAGCCTTAACAGAAGACAATTTGGCCCCACTAACTTTCATTACGAGTACTCATTAAATTTTTATTTACATTTCTTTTTTGTTCAACATTTAACTTTCAATGGTTTTAAGAGAAACAGCACTTGATAGACAGACTCTAAATTCGGAAAAAACTGAAACAAAATTGGTTTATACACAGGCAGAGTAATTACACTGACCTGTTGGAAAGAGAAGACCCCGTTAGACAAGGAAAATATTAGGCCAGACAGAGAGGAAAATGCTTAGCCTCCTCCTCGTAATGCAAAAGGAGGCCACTTGGGAAAAAATTACACTACAGCAGTAATTTTGAAACCACTTAGAAGCAACAGAACTCTAACAAATCTCAGACTTCTGATAATTATAGTGTGATTAACAGTTCAACCTCACTTCGAATATTACAATACAATATAAAGAAAGAACCAATTCAGACACTTCAATATGGAATTCAAAACCTAAGAAATTAATGCATAGACGCTACCCTAAACATTAAAACATAATGTGAAGCGTTCACGTAAAATAAATAAGTAGTAAAACTCCAATATAAAGCAACATGTGAAAAGGGACCTACAAATTATAACATTCAAGCATTTCTAGTGAAAATAAAGTTAATATAAAACAAGAATTACCAGCCACAGATGTCTTTTCGCTCTGCACTATTTCTCCATTCTTTTTCTTTCATCATATGTTCTGCAACAAAAGAGTGCACAAAAATGATGATAAATTACACTAGAAGAGGCCAAGGATGGGGGAAGGAATCATTAGATTTTAACTACTTTGAAATTAAAGAATATCTATACACAAAGAGAAATATCTAATATTGTTTCTTAATATATAAAATTTCGAAAGTAGCCTTCTTTGTTTTAAATTCCAGCAATGTGCTACAATGTTACTAAAATCATGATTGCAGTCGATAGAAAAGCAAATGATTTTCCTTATACGACAGAAGTACAGTAAGCCAAAGAGGTTTTTAATGTATGGGTACAACATGAACAATGAAAGAAAAAAAAATTATACAGTTATTACAGATACACAGAATAAAAGGGAATATTATCTTCGAGAAAAGTAAATAATTTTAGCGCAGGTACAAAAATGGCACCGAAAGTCAATAAGCAGGTAATTTTAAATGACAAATAAAAAAAATAAACTTTACTGTTAGCTTTGAAGCAGGTGTTATATATAAAACTATCTTAATTCACACACAGAATTAGTGACATAACAGATCAAAAAAGAGTAAGAATCAAACTCGTAATATATTGACATTAAAAGAGCTATACATATATACTTTTATAGCTTTTTTTTTTTTTTTTTTTTTTTTTTTTTTAGAGAAAGAGCTGAAAAACACCATTCTAAAAACAGATTTCGAAAAACATCTTGGAAACAAAAGTCATAAACCATAAAATAAATATTTCATTCAGAATTTTAACGCAAGAACCGTTTCTAATTTTAAGTTCTTTACTTAGGTACACTCATCCATGAGAGAGGACAGCTTAGTCCAATGTACAAGAAATTATCCTGTAATATTACCACGTCACTTTAATGAAATTATAGCAATATTTCACTCAGGGAAAGAACATATTGTCTAGCTGCCCGGGTTCGAGCCCAGCTTTAATACAGCAAGCCAAAACACATCAAATGCCATTGAATGATATACCATTTTGAAATGTTGCAAAAAATTTAAATAAAATTTCGTGAATGAGCTATTGCAATTACCTATATACTAAAATTTTGACCAAAAATTCAACAAAACTAAGATACTCTTTTTTTCTTTCGAAGGAATCAAAGTCATATACTAACGTAGGGATGCTCAACTTATTGTACTATAAAACCTAAACATAGGAATGAAATTTTGTCAGCTATGTGAGATGTCCAATACCGAGAAATTCCATAAATTGTAGATTAGAACGTACCTCTCAAAACACACGAAAGGTAAAACACAATTCAAATACTTTACTTTTAGTCTTGAAGCAGATGTTCTATATTAAACTGTCTTAGCTCACATACAGAATTAGTAATATAATAGCTCAAAATGTTGTAAGAACCAAACACGCATTATATAAACATTAAAAAAAAAATCTACATACATTTATTAGTGTTACGAGGGTTTATTCTGAAATATTATAATGTCACTTTCAGAGAAATGATAGAAATTTTCACTCAGGAATGGGACATTCTGTCTGGCTGCCTGGGTTCCATTCCAGCTTCTGTTAAAAAGTTTGATAGAAGAATTTTAAGAATCCAGAAACGAAACTCATCAAGAAATTATTGACCATAATTGGTTCTACGATTTAGTCATTCTTACAGACATAATAACTAATATCTTAAACTTGAGCAGGGAAGAGAACTAAAGTGTTTGAATTTAATGTTATTTTAAATTCATTTTAAATCCAAATTAATTTTGTAAAAATATTACACAAATATAAGGAATATACATTTTTACCATAATGCAATGTCGTTTTGCCACTTTGAAAATCTGGAGAACTAAAGCGTGAAATACAAGAAAACTGAAACAAACATTTGGAAAATCTCATCGAGCTTAAATTAGTTTCTAAATTAGATGTTTTGAGTGTACTTAAAATTAGGCCAACTACTACATTCACTTCAAACCCATTACATAAGACTAGTATTATAAAAAATGGTAAAAGATTGCAAATATGTTAACAATTCTACTGATCTAGAAATAGAAATAACTGGTTTTCATCCTAATTAAGATGAAGAATATCACAAAAAGCCATTTGAATAGTCCTAGATCAGAAAAATCATGAACTGTTAAACTTTTAAAAAGATAAATTCCTGCTTTCGATCTACCTAAAAATGTGAAAGAGGATTTTCAACAACAATCTTGTTAAAATCAATGTTCAGATACAGAATAACAAACAAACATCTGGACGACTGCATGGATTTAGCAATAACATCGCATGTACCAGAGGGAGGAAAAAAAAAAACTCTCAGAAGAAATGCAATGTTAAATTTCACATTAAAATATGATTTCCCTGTATTTAATTTTCATCTTGCTGAATTCTTTTGTAAATAATACAAAGAGTATACCTTTTCTTTAAGATATTATACCACACATTTTTATACTTTGTGTAATGCACTTATAACTGAAATATTAAAAGTGCAATATATAATTGCCGCTAGCCAAAATTTTATAAACTTAAAATTGGCTCCCATTCAGTTAAAGTTGTTAATAACTGCACCAAGGGAAGGAATGCAATTTTATTTCTTTGTCTGTATTTGGTTTCATTTTCATATAGAATGAGTTAAAAATAGGTTACCTAGGTAACAAAATTTAAACACACATTTTCAGGAAAAATTACAGAATAACAGATTTTGTTTCCCTGAAGACACAACACCTCGCTATTCCACCTATGATACAGACTGCATACTGTCATAGAGAAATTCCTTTCTTAAACAGGGAATTCATATACTTTAATCTGTTTTTACACAAGTACTGTTTATGACTAATCCATGGTCCAGGAGTAAAATACTTTATAGTACACCCATCTAAATTTTTATTTATTTCCGGTCATCTGTATAGACTTTTTACCTATCACGACTAAACTCCCAATCTGCATTCCAAATAACTCATACAATTCTTCAAGTCATATTTTACATATTTTACATAGTCTATCATTTTTAATACGGCAGGTACTTGCTGAGCGCAGACTTGTAAAGCATGATTTCGCGTACAGCAGTACCTTAAAAGATCCCATTTTATTTGTCCACTGCTAGAATTTCATTCATACGTGGTGCAACATTCATCCATCAACACCGGAAAGAATTTATCTGCTACTTTAAACAATTTCCATCGACTGAAAATGAAGTCCGAAAAATCTTACAAATTTCAAAAGCAATCGATGCCGAAGAATTTTCACATATGGAAGACAGAGAAGTCAAACAATGAATCAGAAAATTACAAAAGAAGAATTGGGGTCTTATAAAATCCCTTGATAATAAAAGCGCTCATTATGAAGAAGAGCTTTTAACTGAAGATAAGATGAAGAAATTGTTAAATAACACAAAAAGCAATGTCTGATCTTCTAGCGAAGAATTACCCAATTAAAGAAAAAACATGTGCTCTTTACAGCGGCACGCATACAGTTGCATCAATCATTCTTATAAGCAAAAGACATCAGCTTTCTCAAAAAATATTTCTCTCATGCATTTGCCAAGAGAACGGAAAGAAGTCCAAAAGAAACTTTCAGAGTGCTTTGCAAAACAAAGTGGAAAGTTATTCTGCAGAATTTTACTTCGATAATAATAAAACATCTCTGATTTGATTTCAAAACGAATTTTTATTTGTGAAATCAATTTTAAATAGATCTTCGCAAATAGGTTCATAAAACTTCCCAATATGCCAAAATAGTTCAGATTAAGGGAAAAATTTAATAAAGTATGCTTAAAACAACTAATAAAAAGCACATTTTGAGCAGCCTTAACAGAAGACAATTTGGCCCCACTAACTTTCATTACGAGTACTCATTAAATTTTTATTTACATTTCTTTTTTGTTCAACATTTAACTTTCAATGGTTTTAAGAGAAACAGCACTTGATAGACAGACTCTAAATTCGGAAAAAACTGAAACAAAATTGGTTTATACACAGGCAGAGTAATTACACTGACCTGTTGGGAAGAGAAGACCCCGTTAGACAAGGAAAATATTAGGCCAGACAGAGAGGAAAATGCTTAGCCTCCTCCTCGTAATGCAAAAGGAGGCCACTTGGGAAAAAATTACACTACAGCAGTAATTTTGAAACCACTTAGAAGCAACAGAACTCTAACAAATCTCAGACTTCTGATAATTATAGTGTGATTAACAGTTCAACCTCACTTCGAATATTACAATACAATATAAAGAAAGAACCAATTCAGACACTTCAATATGGAATTCAAAACCTAAGAAATTAATGCATAGACGCTACCCTAAACATTAAAACATAATGTGAAGCGTTCACGTAAAATAAATAAGTAGTAAAACTCCAATATAAAGCAACATGTGAAAAGGGACCTACAAATTATAACATTCAAGCATTTCTAGTGAAAATAAAGTTAATATAAAACAAGAATTACCAGCCACAGATGTCTTTTTGCTCTGCACTATTTCTCCATTCTTTTTCTTTCATGATATGTTCTGCAATCCAAGAGTGCACAAAAATGATGACAAATTACACTAGAAGAGGCCAAGGATGGGGGAAGGAATCATTAGATTTTAACTACTTTGAAATTAAAAAATATCTATACACAAAGAGAAATATCTAATATTGTTTCTTAATATATAAAATTTCGAAAGTAGCCTTCTTTGTTTTAAATTCCAGCAATGTGCTACATTGTTACTAAAATCATGATTGCAGTCGATAGAAAAGCAAATGATTTTCCTTATACGACAGAAGTACAGTAAGCGAAAGAGGTTTTTAATGTATGGGTACAACATGAACAATGAAAGAAAAAAAAAAATTATACAGTTATTACAGATACACAGAATAAAAGGGAAAATGATCTTCGAGAAAAGTAAATAATTTTAGCGCAGGTACAAAAATGGCACCGAAAGTCAATAAGCAGGTAATTTTAAATGACAAATAAACAAAATAAACTTTACTGTTAGCTTTGAAGCAGGTGTTATATATAAAACTATCTTAATTCACACACAGAATTAGTGACATAACAGATCAAAAAAGAGTAAGCATCAAACTCGCAATATATTGACATTAAAAGAGCTATACATATATACTTTTATAGCTTTTTTTTTTTTTTTTTTTTTTAGAGAAAGAGCTGAAAAACACCATTCTAAAAACAGATTTCGAAAAACATCTTGGAAACAAAAGTCATAAACCATAAAATAAATATTTCATTCAGAATTTTAACGCAAGAACCGTTTCTAATTTTAAGTTCTTTACTTAGGTACACTCATCCATGAGAGAGGACAGCTTAGTCCAATGTACAAGAAATTATCCTGTAATATTACCACGTCACTTTAATGAAATTATAGCAATATTTCACTCAGGGAAAGAACATATTGTCTAGCTGCCCGGGTTCGAGCCCAGCTTTAATACAGCAAGCCAAAACACATCAAATGCCATTGAATGATATACCATTTTGAAATGTTGCAAAAAATTTAAATAAAATTTCGTGAATGAGCTATTGCAATTACCTATATACTAAAATTTTGACCAAAAATTCAACAAAACTAAGATACTCTTTTTTTCTTTCGAAGGAATCAAAGTCATATACTAACGTAGGGATGCTCAACTTATTGTACTATAAAACCTAAACATAGGAATGAAATTTTGTCAGCTATGTGAGATGTCCAATACCGAGAAATTCCATAAATTGTAGATTAGAACGTACCTCTCAAAACACACGAAAGGTAAAACACAATTCAAATACTTTACTTTTAGTCTTGAAGCAGATGTTCTATATTAAACTGTCTTAGCTCACATACAGAATTAGTAATATAATAGCTCAAAATGTTGTAAGAACCAAACACGCATTATATAAACATTAAAAAAAAAATCTACATACATTTATTAGTGTTACGAGGGTTTATTCTAAAATATTATAATGTCACTTTCAGAGAAATGATAGAAATTTTCACTCAGGAATGGGACATTCTGTCTGGCTGCCTGGGTTCCATTCTAGCTTCTGTTAAAAAGTTTGATAGAAGAATTTTAAGAATCCAGAAACGAAACTCATCAAGAAATTATTGACCATAATTGGTTCTACGATTTAGTCATTCTTACAGACATAATAACTAATATCTTAAACTTGAGCAGGGAAGAGAACTAAAGTGTTTGAATTTAATGTTATTTTAAATTCATTTTAAATCAAAATTAATTTTGTAAAAAAATTACACAAATATAAGGAATATACATTTTTACCATAATGCAATGTCGTTTTGCCACTTTGAAAATCTGGAGAACTAAAGCGTGAAATACAAGAAAACTGAAACAAACATTTGGAAAATCTCATCGAGCTTAAATTAGTTTCTAAATTAGATGTTTTGAGTGTACTTAAAATTAGGCCAACTACTACATTCACTTCAAACCCATTACATAAGACTAGTATTTATAAAAAATGGTAAAAGATTGCAAATATGTTAACAATTCTACTGATCTAGAAATAGAAATAACTGGTTTTCATCCTAATTAAGATGAAGAATATCACAAAAAGCCATTTAAATAGTCCTAGATCAGAAAAATCATGAACTGTTAAACTTTTAAAAAGATAAATTCCTGCTTTCGATCTACCTAAAAATGTGAAAGAGGATTTTCAACAACAATCTTGTTAAAATCAATGTTCAGATACAGAATAACAAACAAACATCTGGACGACTGCATGGATTTAGCAATAACATCGCATGTACTTGAGGGAGAAAAAAAAAAAACTCTCAGAAGAAATGCAATGTTAAATTTCACATTAAAATATGATTTCCCTGTATTTAATTTTCATCTTGCTGAATTCTTTTGTAAATAATACAAAGAGTATACCTTTTCTTTAAGATATTATACCACACATTTTTATACTTAGTGTAATGCACTTATAACTGAAATATTAAAAGTGCAATATATAATTGCAGCTAGCCAAAATTTTATAAACTTAAAATTGGCTCCCATTCAGTTAAAGTTGTTAATAACTGCACCAACGGAAGGAATGCAATTTTATTTCTTTGTCTGTATTTGGTTTCATTTTCATATAGAATGAGTTAAAAATAGGTTACCTAGGTAACAAAATTTAAACACACATTTTCAGGAAAAATTACAGAATAACAGATTTTGTTTCCCTGAAGACACAACACCTCGCTATTCCAGCTATGATACAGACTGCATACTGTCATAGAGAAATTCCTTTCTTAAACAGGGAATTCATATACTTTAATCTGTTTTTACACAAGTACTGTTTATGACTAATCCATGGTCCAGGAGTAAAATGCTACACCCATCTAAATTTTTATTATTTCCGGTCATCTGTATACACTGTTTACCTATCATGACTAAACTCCCAATCTGCATTCCAAATAACTCATACCGTTCTTCAAGTCATATTTCGTAGTCTATCATTTTTAATACGGAAGGTACTTGCTGAACGCAGACTTGTAAAGCATGATTTCGCGTACAGCAGTACCTTAAAAGATACCATTTTATTTGTCCACTGCTAGAATTTCATTCATACGTGGAGCAACATTCATCCATCAACACCGGAAAGAATTTATCTGCTACTTTAAACAATTTCCATCGACTGAAAATGAAGTCTGAAAAATCTTACAAATTTCAAAAGCAATCGATGCCGAAGAATTTTCACATATGGAAGACAGAGAAGTCAAACAATGAATCAGAAAATTACAAAAGAAGAATTGGGGTCTTATAAAACCCCTTGATAATAAAAGCGCTCATTATGAAGAAGAGCTTTTAACTGAAGATAAGATGAAGAAATTGTTAAATAACACAAAAAGCAATGTCTGATCTTCTAGCGAAGAATTACCCAATTAAAGAAAAAACATGTGCTCTTCACAGCGGCACGCATACAGTTGCATCAATCATTTCTATAAGCAAAAGACATCAGCTTTCTCAAAAAATATTTCTCTCATGCATTTGCCAAGAGAACGGAAAGAAGTCCAAAAGAAACTTTCAGAGTGCTTTGCAAAACAAAGTGGAAAGTTATTCTGCAGAATTTTACTTCGATAATAATAAAACATCTCTGATTTGATTTCAAAACGAATTTTTATTTGTGAAATCAATTTTAAATAGATCTTCGCAAATAGGTTCATAAAACTTCCCAATATGCCAAAATAGTTCAGATTAAGGGAAAAATTTAATAAAGTATGCTTAAAACAACTAATAAAAAGCACATTTTGAGCAGCCTTAACAGAAGACAATTTGGCCCCACTAACTTTCATTACGAGTACTCATTAAATTTTTATTTACATTTCTTTTTTGTTCAACATTTAACTTTCAATGGTTTTAAGAGAAACAGCACTTGATAGACAGACTCTAAATTCGGTAAAAACTGAAACAAAATTGGTTTATACACAGGCAGAGTAGTTACACTGACCTGTTGGGAAGAGAAGACCCCGTTAGACAAGGAAAATATTAGGCCAGACAGAGAGGAAAATGCTTAGCCTCCTCCTCGTAATGCGAAAGGTGGCGACTTGGGAAAAAATTACACTACAGCAGTAATTTTGAAACCACTAAGAAGCAAGAGAACTCTAACAAATCTCAGACTTCTGATAATTATAGTGTGATTAACAGTTCAACCTCACTTCGAATATTACAATACAATATAAAGAAAGAACCAATTCAGACACTTCAATATGGAATTCAAAACCTAAGAAATTAATGCATAGACGCTAGCCTAAACATTAAAACATAATGTGAAGCGTTCACGTAAAATAAATAAGAAGTAAAACTCCAATATAAAGCAACATGTGAAAAGGGACCTACAAATTATAACATTCAAGCATTTCTAGTGAAAATAAAGTTAATATAAAACAAGAATTACCAGCCACAGATGTCTTTTTGCTCTGCACTATTTCTCCATTCTTTTTCTTTCATGATATGTTCTGCAATCCAAGAGCGCACAAAAATGATGACAAATTACACTAGAAAAGGCCAAGGATGGGGGAAGGAATCATTAGATTTTAACTACTTTGAAATTAAAGAATATCTATACACAAAGAGAAATATCTAATATTGTTTCTTAATATATAAAATTTCGAAAGTAGCCTTCTTTGTTTTAAATTCCAGCAATGTGCTACATTGTTACTAAAATCATGATTGCAGTCGATAGAAAAGCAAATGATTTTCCTTATACGACAGAAGTACAGTAAGCGAAAGAGGTTTTTAATGTATGGGTACAACATGAACAATGAAAGAAAAACAAATTATACAGTTATTACGGATACACAGAATAAATGGGATAATGATCTTCAAGAAGAGTAAATAATTTCGGCGATGGTAGAAAGATGGCACCGAAAGACAATAAGCCGGTAATTTTAAATGACAAATAATCAAAATAAACTTTACTGTTATTTTTGAAGCAGGTGTTATACATTAAACTACCTTAATTCACACACACACAATTAGTGACATTTTGGAAAGTTATGTCACATAACTTAAAAGAAGTATTTCAATCAGAATTTTTACGTAAGAAACGTTTTTAATTTTAAGTTCTTTAACTAGGTACTCTCATGCATGAGAGGTGACAGCTTAGCCCAACGTACGAGGTGTTTATCCTGAAATATTACCAGGTCACTTTCAACGAAATGACAGCAATATTTCACAGAGGAAAAGAACATGCCTAGCTGACTGGATTCCACCCCGACTTAAATACAGCAAGCCAAAACATATCTAATGCCGTTTTTCCAAGATGGAGTCGTCCGCTTTTTCCCAAAATGGCGTCCCAATTCAAAGAGTGGGAGAATAGCGTCTACATTCGAAAACGGCAGCCTATGAGAGAGGCGATTCTATTATTTTCATCGGGGAGTAGGGAAGTTAGAATGGTTTTCTGAGGAACGCCAACAGCAGTGCACGATGTTTGCTTACATTAGGAAGTTCAGAAAATTGCAAAGGTGGATTGCGTTAGTTTTTGCGGTTACTTTCAGGGAAATATTAGGCAGTTTTTATTGGTTTGCTGATAGAGGGCGAATAGATACTTTACCTTTATAAATCCGCGTTTATCTATTTAAACTTCAGAAGATTTATGATGAAGTGAATATATTCAACACAACAAAACGCAAGCTTAAGACTTGTAAATCTTTTAAAAAACAACACATTGATAATTAAAAATATTATTTATAGTTCATCATTAAAAACTTTTTATAAATGCATAGTTATCATATAATTAACAATTCATCCATGCATTATCTCATTATTTATTATAATTAGAAGAGATGATATTTTTTACAGTAATGTTTAAAAATTTGCTGTTGTCTATTAAAAGATTTACAAGTCTTACGATTGTGTTCTGTTGTGTTAAATATATTCTCTTCATCTTAAATCTTCTGAAGTTTAAATAGATAAACGCGGATTATAAAGGTAAATTGCCTATTTACCCTCTATCAGCAAACCGAAAAAACTGCCTAATATTTCCCTGTAAGTAATCGTAGAAACTAAGGCAATCCACCTTAGCAATTTTTTGAACTTCCAAATGTAAGCAAACATATAGTCCACTGCCATTGCATTCCTCATAAAACCATTCTAACTCCTCTACTCCCCGATGAAAATAATAGAATCGCCTGTCTCATAGGCTGCCGTTTTGGGATGTAGACGCTAGTAGAGAGGGAAAGGGGTAGGAGTTGAACTGCGGTGCTTAACCACCAGGGTGCCTGGGCGCCATAGCCCTACCCCTCACCGTATAACATGATAAAAGTTTCGAATTATGAGAAATATAACTGAATGTGCTAAATAATTAAAACATACTTTTTCCTTAAGTACCTAATTACTAATCCATACATAATTAACTATTTTTAACAACTATTTCACAGAAGAATACATATGGAGATTCTTTGGGCGTAGTGAGCGGTCATATCAAAGAATGTCTATGCAAAAACAATACATATTCTTTGGTCATATCAAGGAGGTTAGAATAGAAGGAGGGAAGGTTCAACTCAAACGGTGAGGCTTGGCGGCCATGTTCCTGTTATCGCTGTGACTTGTGCAAGGAAGTCTGTAATTGGAATATTTTTTTTTTCTTTTCTTTTTGAAGCATGTCATCTTGTGTTGTATATGGATGCACAAAAAGATTTTTGAAAAAGATTCCTGGGATTACTTTTCACGCGTAAGTATTGATTTTCTTTTTTTTTTTATGTAATTTGATAACTATGGTAAAAAAATATCACAATGTCATGTTGTTTTTTTTTCCAGATGTAAAAAAGGGACTTAATAATAATCAAAATATGTTAAATACATTTTAATGTTTCTGTTTATAGCTGGAATCTTTGTTCCTTAACACACAATGATGTATGCTAGGATTTAAACTGTATAATTTGAACGTTTTAGGTAATGCGTTTGATAATTTTCATGAAAAATTAGACACCAATTGTTACTATTTTTATGGTTTTTAAAGGTATTAAATAAAGTAATGCTTTTCTTTATGTATTAATTATTATTCAATTTAAAATTTTTGAACTGTTAAGAATATAATTTGTGCATTTGATCAAGACAAACTAACTTTTCTGTTGTTAAAATGTTTTTGCATAAATTTACAAATTTGTGGGCAGTATAGCAATAAAAGTAAGTAAAATATTTACACAACTGAACATGTGTAAAGATGTATCCAAAAGTATAGGTATATTTCTCTAATTTAGCTTAATTCAAGGCAATTTCTTTCAGATTCTTAAATATGAAATGCGTATAAACTGAAATCACATAATTCACATGAATCTGTTTTATTTTATTAATATTTATATTCTTGTTGTTATAAGATTGTTAGTTGTGAAAAGAGTTTAAAACTTTCATTTAAAAAAAATGCAACCTGTGACTATTTTTTAGATAATTATCTGCTATTAATTTCAGGTTAAATATATTTTAAATGATTCTTTGAAATTTTACAATACTGTGAATAAATCAGAAATATCACTTCTTAAAGGAAAAACTGGAAAGTACACCCACAGGTTGCTAATAAAACCTAAACAAATTCTATTTTTAAAGGCTTTAATGTTATGCCCATGCATTTATATTTCGAACTATTTCTTAATGATTTTCTGTACGTAGTAAATTACGGGTATTATCATCTTTATAAGATATCATATATAAAATATGTAAAATTTCATTATAAATTTTACATATATTTAGTGGAAAATACATGCACGGAACAGCTTAAAAACACGTACTTTTCACTGACGTAATGCAATGTTTTGAAGTTACAAACATGGACGCCGCTTGTTCAGTGGAGTTTCATTTCCCGATAGTGGAGGAAACTGCGAACCCTCCTCCTTATATTCTAACCTCCTTGGGTCATATCCGTTCTCCAAGGTGATGTCGTCCGCTTTTCTCAAAATGGCGTCCCAATTCAAAGAGAGATAGTGATCATTTTTCAGTCTTTCTCATCCTCTGGAATCTCAAATCCTTCCAGTGCCCTCAAACAGGTAAAGAATTTCCTGCGAAATGTGTCCTCTGTGGAGGAGGACATGCATCTTGTAGTAAGGAATGCCCCAAAAGACCAGGAAATATAGATATTGAAAAAATTAATGAAGAAACACCAAACAATTCCCCAAATATGCAAAATCACCAGACTCACTCTACTCTCAGCCAATCACGTAATCAAGGATCAAGGAAGTTAATTTACGGAGTGCGCTAGGCTAGGCCTTTAACTCCGCATCATCAGAGATAGAATAATTACATCAAAAGAGGGGTTCATCTAATAAGGGAAAATTTTGAAGCCTAATTATAAAAATAAAAGCTTTTCAGATAATGCCTTCCGCATGAGAAAAAAGGAAAACTCTTAGAAAGTCTTTAAATTAAATTTTGTGTTTAAAAAGGGCCAGGAATAAATTTTGAAAGAGGAGTCAACATTCAAAAAGTTTTGAAAAGAATAAAAAGGTGCAATACATTTCCTTGATTCTTGATATCAACAGCAAAATAAAATCCTTAGGACAATCCGGAGAGTTGGGCAAAAAGGGCTGGGGGCGAAACCCGTTGGGCGTGTTCTGGTAGCAGTTCAGTGTGATACACTGAAGCAGGAGAAGAAAATTATTGGTCGCTATTTAGTGCGACGTTAAAAGGTCCCCTTAGGGGGTCGAAAGCAACCCGTTTAGCGGGTGGAAAAGAAGCTTTTAAGAAGCTATTGAGAAATTAAGTGCAGTCGCGTGCGGCTGCGGAAATAAGTTGTCCCTTGTTAAAGAAACGTTAGAAGACTCTTCTTAAAGAGTTAAAGAACAGGGTTCCCCCGGTCAATGCCCTTACGCATTGTTAACGCGGGGGCGGTTGGGGTTTAGGAACGAGAGGAAAGCATCCACTTGGGCGTCTGTATTCCAATACCGACGCCGTTTAAAAGGTAGTTGAGCATAATCAGCTTGTAAGATTGCTCTGGGTCGCTTTTTAGAAGAGGCAACCGCAGGATCATATAACGGCAGGGTATGTAATACTGGATTTCCAACAAGATGGATGTTTTTGAACAATCTTTCCGAAAGTCGCTGTATAAAGCGATTAATGGGCATAATTTTGAGGTCGTTATGAATGTCACCGTTCCTTATGAACCATGGAGCGTTTAATATCTGCCGTAAAAATTTTGATTGAAAAATTTGGACGTGTTTACGGTTAGTCAGAGCAGCTGAGCCCCAGATGGGACTCGCGTAAGTGAGAATAGGCCTTATGATAGATTTATAAAGCAAGATCTTGTTATCAAGTGACAGGTCGCTATTTTTAGCGAAAAAGGGGCGCAGGTTGGCTTTGACAGCTTCCGCATTCGCAATAATTTTTTGAATGTGAAGTTGCCAAGTTAATTTTGAGTCTAGTAAAACACCAAGGTATTTGTAAGTAGTAACCCAGGGAATAGGTTCACCGAAGAAAATTAGATTATCTAAACGAGGGATGTTTCTTCGGATGAATAAAGTGGCATCAAATTTAGCGACATTAATTTTGATTTTATACAGTCCGAGCCAGAGTTCTAAGGCTGAAAGGTAACTCTGTAATGTAGAGATTACCGTGGTGATGTTGTTATGTTGTGTTAGGATGGCCGTATCGTCTGCATATAAAGCTAAATCGATACTAGGTGCCTTAGGCACGGCGTTGATATAGATATTGAAGAGCAGAGGTGAGACAAGACTGCCCTGAGGACATCCAGCATGGATCGGGCGGGGAGTGGAGAGTTCGTGGTTAACTCGTACGCGGAAGCTTCGTCCGGCTAAGTACGAGCTAATAATTTTAATGATGTGAGCCGGAAACCCAAGTCGCATGAGCTTGTAAATAAGTCCGTCATGCCAAACCCTGTCAAAGGCTTTAGCTATGTCACTAATTAAGAAGAAACGTTCGTTGACAAAACGTCAGATGCGCCGAGAATCTCAAATCCTTCCAGCGCCATCAAACAGGTAAAGAATTTCTGCGAAATGTATCCTCTGTGGAGGAGGATATGCATCTTGTAGTAAGGAATGCCCTAAAACACGAGGAAATATAGATATTGAAAAAATTAATGAAGATACACCAAAAAATTCCCCAAATATGCAAAATCAACAGACTCACTCTACTCTCAGCCAATCACGTAATTTGGGCACTGCCCCGTACAACCAATCATATGGGGCGATTACCAAGAGCAATCCAAACACGGTTAACTACAGGAAATTCCTCAAGAAATCTATGAATAAGAAATCTATAATAACTATAAAGAAGACCAATCCTCCAAAAATAAACGAAAATCAGTAAACAGAGACATAGAAAAACAATCCTTTGAAGAATTCACCGAGTTCATTACTGAAATTTACCAAATTTACCAGCAATACAAGCAGGCTTCTAACCCCGACTCCAGGCTCAAGATTGCAATGGCGCGCACTAAAGATATTCATCCAGAACGAGCATGAATAATTACCGCAGTGGCTAATTGCACCGAAGGTGCTAATAGCTAACAGGCTATTCACACCACCTACTTTCGCGCATGCGCACAAGCAGCCCAGGTACCAGCATTTTACCGCAGTGGCTAATCGCACCCAAGGTCCGTAGAAAGAACAGGTTAGCTCACTTGGGGTAAACAAACGAAAATGCGTTCTCGCTGCCTATTGGCTGTGACGTCATTGAAGTTTTCTCTCCTCAGATCAACATAGATTTTTGCATTGATTTAAGCTGAATGTAAGCTTGTGCGCGACTGTGGAAACTCATTCGTTTCTTGTTTTTTTTTCCTCTTAAATATAATTAAATTTATGTAGCATAATGGTTGGTATGCACTGCGCGATTGCATTATGCACAATAATGCAGGCAAAATAAAAAATAATCGCCTTTTCTGAGTCAGTGTAGGCCATCTGTGCGCCATCGGCCGTTTGAAGGGGCGGAATGTATGTTTTATGTTTGCGTAATCGGGCGGCTGCGCGCCAAATCGATTTGTCTTCAGTCGTTAGGGACTCAATGTATGTTTTCCACTCCGCTTGTTTTAATAAGCGGGTTTCGGTCCTTATCTCGTTCTGTATCTTGAGAAATTGGGCACGGATATTGGGATCTCGTGACCTTTGCCAAATTCTTCGCAAGTAATTTCGCTGTTTAATTTTGAATTTAGTCTCAGGTGGGAGCCTAGCACCTGGGTGTTTGCGTCGTTTTGAAGCCGCAGCTCTCGCTTCTTTCAGTAAAGACTCCAGACTTTTGATATGCCTGTCAAAGTCCGAATTGCTGGAAATTTTGATGGGAGGGAGTGAAGTTTTTTCAAAAATAAATCTAAAGTCGTCCCAATTTGTTGAGACTTGCTCCTCTAATTTTGAGTATCGATTTTGAATATCTAGGGTTATCAAAACGGGGTAGTGATCAGAGTCCAATTCCTGAATGACTTTTATCTCATGCCGTAAAAATATATTATAAAAGGCAGCCAGATCAAGAACTGCAGGGGACCCTCTAACACGGTAAAAAGTCGGGAGGGTAGGAGCTATGATCTGTACATGGTTACTCTGGCACTATGAATTTAGACTAATACCATACCTGTTCCTACTAGAACCAAACCATGCGGTATGGCGTGAATTTAGATCACCAGCAATTATTAGGTGATTTGAAATATTCAAAAGTTTATCAAAATCATTGACAGGAAAAGCTGGCCTTCCACGTGCTCTAGACAGTGGAGGTAGATAAGCTGAGACTATTTTCAGCGGGGAGGAATTTTGAAGGAAAATTTTGATGATTGTCACTTCCAAAAAATTTAAATCAGGGGACGGTATCATGTGGTGCTTTAACGAACGCTTCACATAGATACAAGTGCCACCACAGGGATTTGTACGAATACTGTACTATTTGTACTATTTGTACGAATTGAAATAATTCTTGCATTTAAACTTGTATTCCAAATTAAGATTTAACTTGAAATTAATGTAGATAATTACTGAGAGAATTAGATCTTTGTAGCGTAGTTTACGTGAGATGAGATCACATGGTGTTACGTGATACGAACCGGAGAATCAGGATGTTGAACCATGAAAACATAGTAAATTCTTAATGTATTTTAACAAATTTATTATCTCTATTTATTGGCTTTTTATAAAATTTTAAAAGATATTAAAATGTTTGTGCCTCCAAATAAAAAATTCTTAGAACTAACGTCTGTTAACATTTTTTATTTGTATATTGTATGTTGTCGTCAACAAAGTCTGCTTGGCGAGATTTGCGCCAGTGAAACTGAAAAGTACCTCAGAAACTAAACATAAAGATTAAGTAAATAAATCTGAAGAATTTTTTTAAAGAATGAGCTTGTAAGGATCTTAAGTTTTACTAACGTTTATTTTATTTTAAATCTTTACTATCACTTCTTATTTTCTACTTCCGGCCAGAATTATAAGCGTAAAAGATTTTATGCAAAGTTGTCTGGCGAACGCCAAGTATTTAAGTGTGGCCTTTTTGCCAAGCAAAAGAGAGGAAGCAGTGAGTTCGAAGCAGGCCGCTTACCTTAGAAGTTACGCAGTTGCTATTTGCCTTCCAGGCCAGAGGTTTTAATCCTCTTGATAAATTAAACGTATTGTAGTGTTCACAGTCTCTGTGCTACATACGCTTCCTGTTATTATAAGGCCAATCTTACAAGTGTATTATTCTAAAGTTAAATTAGAGTTTAGTTTTATTTTGATATCTTTTACGTTAGACCCCGAGTGGAGGGTCATTGTATTCCGAAGTACGGAAGTCATTGTATATAAAGAAGAATAAAGGGTTTTGCATACCCTTCGTCTGTATCCTGTCTACTTACTACAATTAGTGAACATAGCTTTAGTAAGCTCTCTGTTCTAGTCAGGTCATTGTATGTTTCCGAAGAAGGTTAGAAGAAACATTGAACCTGATAGTGGCGCCCAAAGAAGAAGAATAACCATGGCCGAGTTTCAAGAAGAACCTGTGCTGCCTGCAGAAACGGCTCAGAATCCAGAAATGCCAGCTGCCGCCCTGGAAGGATTTGGGTACATCGTCCAGACCATGCGCGCTTCGATGAAACCAGAAGCAACATTTAATGGAAACTCACCGGTAACCAGTTTTTTGGAAAAATTGGATGACCACTTCATGCTCTACCCCGTGCACGAGTTTCAGAAAGTTACCTTAGCTACCAGCGCTTTGAGGGGCCAAGCGCTTAACTGGTTCAAATGTATCGGCAGAAGTCTCTTGGGTCAAGCAGGAAGTCCCACCTATACTTACGAAAATTTCAAGACTGCCCTACTAAAAGCCTTCCCTGTTGTAAGGGATCGTGCGAAATTAGAAACGGAACATTTTAGCATATATCAACAAAGAATTGAAAACCTCTTGAGCTTTATTTTAAGAAAAATTCACGTTTTCAAGCTCTTGTATGGAAACCGTCCGGATCCTGAAATAATTCAAGTGATTTTGCCGAGGTTACTGCCCCAAGTGCAAGATTTTATTGAATTAAGAAATCCGACTACACTGGAAAAGTTATTTGAGCTAGCAATCCAGTTTGAAAGTAGAAGAACGGCGGATGTCGAAAGAAGACGCCAATATCAACAGCGAAACCAATTTGATACGCCAAGACTACAGCAAACTCAAGCATACGGCTACGGAGAAAAAGCGAATCACTGGGCAAGGAAACCCGAGCATTCAAAAACAGCCGGCGAACGTCGACAGGTCAATAGCAACCCAGGAAAAAAGTCTCAAGGCCAGGGGAAAAAGAAGGAAAGCACGGAAAGGAAAAATAATTTAAACTAAAACGGATTTCTGCTGACGAGAGGGTGCGGAAATCCGAAGGCCACGAAAACCCCACTTCCTACAAGTTAAATACAGTAATGGTGAAAAATTTAACTCTTCCGAAGATTGAAGTCTTGGTAAATAATATCCCGGCCACCGCACTCCTGGATACCGGCGCGCAGTGTTCCTGTGTGGCAGAAGTCTTTTTTAGAAAGTATTTTCGCAAATACCGCATATATAATGCGGATAATACGACAGTATTAGCGGCGCAAGGAAAAGAATGTAAGTGCGTAGGTAAAGTACCTTTATATATCCGTATCAAGGACGAACAAGTAAAGGTGATGTTTTTTATAGTAAAGAATTTGCAAGCACATTTAATCCTAGGAATAGACTTTCTTTCAGACGCACAAGCTACACTGGATTTTAATGAAGCGTACCTTAGGCTGACAATGAAACCAGTGCGTGTAGAAAAGGTTGAACCGCCAAGGTTAAATCTTGACCACCTGCCTAATGACGAGCAAGATAGAATCCGACAAGTGGTAAGTGAATTTGCTTCCTTATTTAGTGATATTCCAGGATTTACTCAGGTTACTAACCATAGTATTGACACCGGAGATGCATTGCCGGTTCGTCAAAAACCATACCGGTATGATCAGAATAAGGAAAAAATTATAGAATGGCATATTACCGATATGCTACGTAAAAAGATCATAACGCCCATCTCAAGTAGTTATGCTAGCCCGGTGGTTTTATGTAAGAAAAATAATGATTATCCTTTGGAGCATCCAAAAAGGTGGAGATTCGCTATTGATTACCGTAAATTAAATTCCATAACGAAATATCCGGTATATCCGTTACCGATCATAGAAGAAATTTTAAGGAACATAAAATCAACCAAATTTATGACGACTTTAGACTTAACGAATGGTTATTTTCAAATAGGGGTCAGGCTTGAGGACGTGCCTAAGACTGCTTTTATAACCAAGTCTGGCACTTATGCATTTTTGCGTATGCCGTTTGGCCTTTCAGGCGCCCCAGCAACATTTCAGCGATGCATGGACATTGTGTTAAGACCTGTTCTTGGAAAGTCCACATTTATCTATTTAGACGATATCATTATTACTAGTGATAATCTGGACCAACATGTACAGGATTTAAGACAGGTGTTTTCTTTATTAAATGAGGCCGGTCTAAAAGTTAATGTCGAAAAATGCAAATTTGCAGCCCCTGAATTAAAATATTTAGGTTACAAAATATCGCAAAAAGGGATCGAGACAGATGAATCAAAAATAATCGCTGTACAAAAGTATCCGACTCCAAACACGGCAAAGAAGCTCTCTTCTTTTCTAGGACTTTGTTCATATTATAGGTCCTTTATAAAAGATTTTGCGGCTATCGCTGAGCCATTGTTAAAATTAAAAAGGAAAAAGGCAAGATTCTCGTGGACGGCCGAAGCCAATAGTGCTTTCGAAAAATTAAAACAAGCATTAACGCAAGCCCCTGTGTTGAAATTTCCTAAAAAGGATGAAAATTTAGAAATTTCAGCGGATGCTTCGGATTATGCGGTAGGAGCGGTACTTTCGCAAAATCAGCAGCCCGTGGCATTTTTTAGCCGAACTTTAAATCAAACACAAAGAAACTATTCCGCGACCGAGAGAGAGGCACTTGCAGTTCTGTTAGCAGTGCAAACGTTCCGAGTCTATTTAGGAAAGGCGCCGATAACAGTATATTCTGATCATGCGGCGGTAACTAGATTGTACTCAGGGAAAAATTTATCCCCAAGGTTAATAAGATGGGCACTCAAGCTGCAAGAATATAATCTGGTAATCAAGCATACCCCCGGAAAGGAAAATATCGTAGCAGATGCCCTATCACGAATTAAATTAGTCGAACAGGGTAATACCGTAAATGTTGCAATGCTTACAGCGTGTACAATAAATTCCCGAGAAACTGTAATAACCGAACTGGGTAAGGATCCTGCGTTTGGAAGTATTTATGAGTATTTGATGGATCCTGAAACTTTTAGCCACCAAGATATTGTGGCGATAAGAAATAGGGCGGCCCATTACGAACTAATAGATGGTCTATTATTTTATACAAAAACTACGAATTCCAACAAAGAATTTCGACCTGTTTTCCCAGCTAGTCTTAGATTAAATATCCTGCAAGAGCTCCATGACAGCCCTTTAGCTTCTCATGCTGGTATTCGAAAAACTATCCAACGCGTACGCGAGGCAGTCTACTTTCCTGAACTGCAAAAGTTAACAAGGGCGTATGTCCAGTCCTGCCCAACATGTCAAGCCGTTAATTATATTAATTTCCGCCCGGCCGGGTTTCTAAATAGTATTAAATCCGAATTTCCAAATGAAATAATCGGCATCGATTTATTGGGCCCTTTCCCAAAAAGTCAGTTAAATAAAAGTCGCTATCTCCTTGTTATGGTTGATCATTTTAGTAAATGGACCGAAATTGTTCCCTTAAAACGAGCCTCCGCGAAATTAGTTACTGATTCTATTTTAAATAAATATATTTTAAAATACGGGGCGCCCCTAAAAGTTATATCGGATAATGGTCCTCAATTTGTAAGTAATATATTTGAGGACATGTGCCAAAAACTGGGCATACGTCATTTAAAAATGGTCCCGTATCGGCCGCAATCAAATATAGCGGAACGGGTCAACAGAAATATAGTGAAAATTATCCGTAGTTACGTTAAAAATTTTCATAAAAGCTGGGATAACTATGTCAATGAATTTGCTTTCGCCCTTAGGACCGCAAAACATGATACAACGGGAAAAACTCCTGCTGAGTTATTTCTAGGCAGAAAGATTATAACACCGTTAGATAAATTATTTTATGTGCAACAAAGAGCCCCAGAATTTAAAATGGGTGATATAGAAAAACTAATTAAGGAGGCAAAGAAGAATACTGAAGTAGCACAGAGAAAACAAAAATTGTATTATGACTTGAAACGACGGGGAGTAACCTATAAAGTAGGGGATGAAGTACTAAAAATTAAGCATTCACTTCCTTCAGCACCAGAAGATAAAACTGCCAAATTTTTTCCACGATTTGAAGGGTCATATGTTATAGAAAAATAACTCACGCTGTTGTAGTGTTAAAGGCCAGAAATGGTGAAACCTGTTCCGCAAATATTGATCAAATTAAGCCCTACTTCGATCGTAATAAAATGCAAATCTTTTCAGATCTTTTGCAGGATCCGGCACGGAAGACACCGCAGGTACAAGTTCCAGAGGTGGGAAAACGACAAGTACAAGGGCAAGCCAATGAGAGACAGAAGCAAGTGAAAAGAAAATTGCCCCGCGGAAAAATTGAAGGTAACAAGAAAAAGAAGCCGTTCCACCGTCCAAAAAACAGAGTTCACGAACACCCCCAGAATGAAGAAGGGAGAAGGACGACGTATGTGGAGAGGACCAGGACAAAGGACGGCAACTATAACCCGGCCAAGACCACAAGCAGAGGACAAAGGGAAGGTGTTCAAGGGTGGCCGTACTGGTGAAAAACGGAAGCTTCCAGAGGAAAGCACTGAAGGGCGAGCCCGTACAAGAAGGAGGATCAACCAAGCTACTATCTGCTATACCTTTAAAGACTGTGCCCAGAAAAGGATGTCCGAATATTACAAAGATAAGTAAAATTTTATGTTACTTTGCAAACTTAAGTTAATCTTTCATTCTTACTGCAAGTGGCAGATTTCAAGAAGTTTTACCTCATGCGAGGTCTACCTTTATCCCCAAAAGGGCGAGAAATGAGTTATGACCGATTTTCTTATTATATTTTTCAATTACTCGCGCGTAAAACTAAAGATGATATATAATAGTGTTGTGTAAAGACTTAAATATTGTAAAAAGTTATTGTATAAATTTTATTTCAAACAGTCTAGCAAGAAAGAAGTTTTAGTCTGAAAGACTTTTTGAAATGTAGTATTATTTCAATGTAGAAAGAATTGGCACTTGCTTTGAAAAGGATAGAAGTTAACAATGTACTACTAATGTATGTTTTCAAATGTGTAAAATTAACGGCATGTTGATATGTTCTTATATACATGTGAACTGTTATTTTAAATGTTAAGAAATACCGTGATATGGTAAAAGTGAAAGTAATGTTAAAAATTTGTTATTCGTGTGACTGTAAAGATTAAAATCATGACGAATATGTGGTAAAGGTTGAATGATGTAGTTAGGCTCTCTGACGCTACACTTTAGAGTTAGCCACGTTTAGAATAGTACCTCAGGGTTTAGAGTTGAAAGTAGGGTGTGTTAAGAGGTCTCGTTATGTTGAATTTTAACACGTTAGTGTTTTGATTGTAGGAGGAAGTGTGGCACACGTAGACAGAAACACATTCGTGTTTGGTGTTCTTTTACAACACATGTCAGAGAGCACGGGGAGAGATAATTAAAATAGTCATGAATGAAATAAGAATGTTAAGAGAAGTATATTCTATATGTTATTTGCAATGTCATTCTGTAACATTTCATTAAACTAGTTTTCCTTCCAGATCTCTGGAAGGAACCAGAATTGAATAAAGCTCCTGTTTAGATGCAGTACAGATGAAAAAAAAGATTGTTGTAGATCCTGGGAGCTGCTATTGTAACAAATTTCTTTCTTTTAAATTTTCTAGTTTCTAACGAAGTGTGTTTGTAAAAGGTTGGCCTCGCGTTAGATTCTAGAGCTAAAAGTTTTCAACAAGGTCGTTTTAGACCTCAGTTTCAAACTAATTAACTCTGGCGGGAAGTATGTAAGGATCTTAAGTTTTACTAACGTTTATTTTATTTTAAATCTTTACTATCACTTCTTATTTTCTACTTCCGGCCAGAATTATAAGCGTTAAGGATTTTATGCAAAGTTTGTCTGGCGAACGCCAAGTATTTAAGTGTGGCCTTTTTGCCAAGCAGAAGAGAGGAAGCAGTGAGTTCGAAGCAGGCCGCTTACCTTAGAAGTTACGCAGTTGCTATTTGCCTTCCAGGCCAGAGGTTTTAATCCTCTTGATAAATTAAACGTATTGTAGTGTTTACAGTCTCTGTGCTACATACGCTTCCTGTTATTATAAGGCCAATCTTCCACGTGTATTATTCTAGAGTTAAATTAGAGTTTAGTTTTATTTTTATACTTTTACGTTAGACCCCGAGTGGAGGGTCATTGTATTCCGAAGTACTGAAGTTATTGTATATAGAGAAAAATAAAGGGTTTTTGTATACCCTTCGTCTGTATCCTGTCTACTTACTACAAATTAGTGAACATAGCTTTAGTAAGCTCTCTGTTCCTAGTCAGGTCCTTGTATGTTCCCGAAGAAGGTAAAGAAGGAATATTGAACCTGATAAACTATGCTTAACACCTTGAAGAAAACATATCTGCTACCACTAAAATGACTAATAAAAGCGAAATTCATGATGCCACAGTCTATCTTAGCAGTAAAATCAACGAAGCCATCAACCACGCCAAATTTATTCCAAAACAGACTAATTATACGGTCCCACAGAATATTAGACAGAAAATTACAGAGAAAAATAGACTAAGAAAAATTTATCAACGTTCTCACTCCACCCAAGACAAAAGAAGATTTAATGCTGCCAATCGAAACCTCAGAAAACTTATCCAAGAGTACAGAAACAATTGCTGGGATAACTTCATTGAAAGTCTTTCGCACACCGACCATTCTGTGTGGAAAGTTGCTAAAGCTCTCCGAAGCACTCCCTCTAATATTGGACCGATTCTGGATGATAATAATACCAAAATTTACGATCATAAGAAAATTGTCAACCTTTTCGCTGATAACTATGAACAACAGTTTAATATAAATAATTTCCCACACCCGAATGATATTAATATTATCAATCACGTGACCAATTTCCTCTGCAAAGATCCTGAAAATCAAAACAACCCGACTTCTCCCAAGGAAATACAGAAAATTATAAAGAAACTTAATCCAAAGAAAGCATCTGGATATGACAATATCACTAATAAGGCCCTGCAATACCTCCCAAGGAAAGGCATCATCCTTATTACGAATATTTTTAACGCATGTTTAAGACTTAATATATTCCCAAAAAAATTGAAAACACACCATTCTAACTGTCATTAAAATGCCTGGCAAAGCTGGAAATGTCACAAGTAACTTTAGATCGATCAGTCTTCTGCCTGCAATTGCCAAACTTTTCGAAAAGCTTATTTTCGACTCACCACTTTTATTAATGAAAATAACATCATCAAAGACCATCAAATTGGATTTCGCCAGGGATTCTCAACGACTCAGCAGATCGCCCGAATCGTAGAATTCATAGGTAAAAATTTTAATAGATAGAGAAAGCCTTCAATAAAATTTGGTATCACGGTCTTATGATTAAGCTGATGAACTATAATTTCCCACCTGCCATCATCCATCTAATCGCTGATTTTTTAAAGAACAGAACTTTTCAAGTTAAGATTCAAGATAACTATTCCACCACAAGAAAAATTCACGCGGGTTTAACACAGGGGTCGGTAATTTCCCCGCTTCTCTATAATTTATATACTAATGATCTTCCTAATATTAAAAATATTCTCACTGCATGCTATGCCGATGACACGGCACTTTTATGTCACTCACTTAATCCGTATCATGCAAGAAATAAACTACAGAATGCCATTACTTACATTTCACCCTGGTTTAAAGGATGGAAAATTAAAATTAACCCCGAAAAATCAAAAGTGATTTACTTTAAAAAAGGAAATATCCCTCAAGACTGAGAAGAAATTACGATGGACGGACAAATCGTGTCACGTGACCACCAGGTAAAATATCTAGGTGTTAATCTCGACCAGAAGTTAACATTCAAATTTCATGTTAATCAAACACCACTTAACGAATGATGATCTCCGATCTCTCCGACAAAACGTTTCTTCTTTTACTTTTTGTAGTAATTTAGACTCAGATTCTTGCACTTTTTCTTTGGGGGGGGTGGACTCAAAATAACTAACCTATAAATTTAATTTACTTGCGCGAAAAAATATTTTCTTTTCCTTCAAAGGTTAAAGAAAATTATAACGATATTCGTTTTATGGACTCTTGATAAACGTGACCTTCGAACTTCGACGCCGGCTTCGAACTTTGGCGCTGTGGAGACAGATATTTCGCTCATGGGCAACCGAGCCACTTTTGCTGCGAAGAAGTTTTCCTTCTTAACCAAGGAGGTTAGAATAGCCTCCTTCTTGTTCATTTCTAACCACCTTGTTCTTAATAATACATATTCTTTGCCAGTACCTTCGAGAGTAAAGTCATTTAATCTTTTTTTCCAGTCCCTTGAGAAAGCGTTTAAACCAGATGAGCTAAAATCGGAAATTATTTTGAATATTCTGGGTGAGAGCGAATAATTTAATAGTTTATTTGACTGAAGAAGACATGCGGAATTATGATAAGCTTAGAACAATAGTGTTGAAAGAATTTCAGACAACGCCACGAGAGTGTTATACAGTTTTCAAAAAGCGTAAAAATTACAAAAGGAAGAAAAAGATTACAAAAAAAAAAATTACAGAAAGCTATGTTTAATTTGCGTCAAGATGAAATGCTACATTTGAGTATTATTGTCAGATGCGCTAAGTGAGTGATTTTAAATTATTATGTGAATTAATTGCATCAGATGAAATATTCTGTTTATTTGATTGAGAATTGATGACACATATTGCAATTAAACAAGAAGAATCATGTTTTAAACCGCAAAAACTAGGTCGAGATTGTGATATTTATTTAACTTCAAAGGGTAAATGTAAAAGTAAATATAATAATGTATTTATGAAACCTTCTAGTGGAAACGAAATTCTAGATTCTCACTCAAAATTAATATTTCTAAATTCTCTATAAAGGCAAAAAAAAAAAAAAAAAAAAAAAAAATGATCTTATCTTTTCTATCTTCCGGATGGCTGAGGAACCATCCATTCTGATTAAACAAAATATGTGTAAATCTCTAATAAACAGAGGAGCGTTATACCACACAACGTTTATTCACGAACACCAAAGACGAACAGAAACATATACATAATTGACATCACAGTTTCTTTTTACAAACAAACACTACCGCCATCTAAAGATATATAATCCTAAACTTAACACTCCCCCCCCCATGTATCCGTAAACGAATGCATCAATTTTATTGAACTTCAAGATTATAAAGTCTTTCATTTGGTCTTCTAACAACACCCTTATCTAACTGAATATCACAAGATCTAATTCTATCACCTCTTCCGTGAAATAATTCCTTAATCCTACCTATCTTCCAGTTACAGCGTTTCACATTATCTTCTCGTACAAGTACAACATCATTAATTTTAAACACGGGCGAATTCTTTGGAGTTTTTGAAAACATGACTTATCTTAATTCTAACAAATATTCTTTATAAAACCTTTTCCAAAAATGCTCTAATATTAATTGCCTATGCTTCCATTTTTTAATCAACTGAGATCTTGTAGATTCTAGTTTATATTCAGGTGAAGGTAAAACAGTTAATCTAGATCCAGTTATAAAATGAGATGGTGAAAGAGGATCAGGTTCATTTGGTTCATGGTATACATACTTTATAGGTCTAGAATTAATAACAGCTTCAACTTCAACTAAGACAGTATACAGTTCTTCATAATATAAAGAAGCTTTACCTAGGATACGTTTTAAACAAGTTTTTAAAGATCTTACCAAACGTTCCCAGAATCCGCCCCAGCAAGGAGCACCTTCTACAATAAATTTCCATTCAAACCCATTTTTACCAAGGAAATTTAGAACCTTTTCATCTTTACATAATTTATACAAATATTTTAATTCACGATCAGCAGTTTTAAAGGTTTTAGCATTATCAGAATATATAACTCTACAAATACCCCTACGTGCAAAACATCTACGTAAGGCTTGAATGAAACACTCTGCACTTAAATTTGATAACAATTCTAAATGGACTCCTCGAGTCACTGCACAGGTAAACAATGAAATATACACTTTTGTACCATCCTTTAAATACAAAGGGCCAGCGAAATCTATGCCACTTTTCTCAAATGGTTGAGCTTTCTCCACTCGGTCAGCTGGAAGAGGAGCCGATATCTCGTGTCCAGCTTTAGCATTATACTTTTTACAAAATCTGCAATCATGTAACACAGATTTTACAAAACGTCTAGCTTTTAAAATCCAAAATTTCCCTCTTACTTGCACTAAAGTTTCATTTACACCACTATGAAGTACCTTTTCGGGACAATTCAAAATAATTAAACGAGAAAAATAATTATATGGTAATATTATAGGCTGAATTTCATCGACATCTAATGATGGTTTCACTAATCTACTTCCAACTCTTAAACAACTCTTTTCATCCATTACTGGATTTAACCCAAACAATTTGGAATTATGAGACAATGGTTTTTTACATTTAACATCATTCAACTCTTCAAAAAAATGCTCATCTTGTGATAAGATAATCCAATAACACATAGCATTACATATTTCTATTCTGTGACTTTAAATTATTAATGAATCTAAATACATATGACGTGACTCTTAAAAGTTTACCTAAGTCACTAAAGTTTTCTATTTTTAACACAGGTTGTAAAGGTTGAACACTGCTAGTAACTTGAGTCACAACTCTTTCTTCAACACTATCTACTATGTTACAATGCTTGTTCACTTTAGGCCAATTTATTTCATCTTGATGAAGACATGGAGGTCCATGCCACCACACTTGATCTACTACAAGATCACTCACTTTAACACCACGTGTGATTTTATCGGCCGGATTATCTGAGCCAGGACAATGATGCCACATGCTCGGGGATGTTTTGTCTTGAATTTCAGACACTCGATTTTGTACGAATGTTTTCCATCGCCGTGGTGAGTTCTTTATCCAATGAAGCACAATAAGAGAATCTGTCCATAAATGAATCTTAGCTTGAGGAAAATACACACGGACTGAAGTTACAAGTCTTGAACCTAACACTGCTGCCATGAGCTCGAGTCTTGGTAAAGATAATTTTTTCAGGGGTGTCACTCTGCTCTTGGCTATCACTAAACTTGTTCCACAATATTTTAAGCTACGGAATTTCACGTACACTGCTGCTCCGTAAGCACTTTGAGATGAATCACAAAAACAATGTAGTTCTAGAGTTTCAGGTGTTTCATCAGCATCACGAAAATACCACCGAGGTATCTGGATATTAGGTAGATCACATAGTTGCCTGTACCATTTGCTCCACTAGTCTTGCAATTCTGGTGGGATAATTTCATCCCAATCAACACCTTTCAGCCATAAATCCTGAAACAGAACTTTTTCTTGAATAACATATGGAGCAAGAAACCCAATAGGATCGAAGATTTTTGAAGCAGCTTTTAAAACACAACGTTTTGTTTGGTCATTTGACTGGATGAAATCAATAACGTCTTGTGCATTAAAACAGAAGATATCCTTAATTGTATCCCATTGAAGTCCAAGAATCTTTGAGGGGGAATCACAGTCAAGCAATTTAAAGCTAACGAAGTTGTCACTTGATTTATACTGGTTTTTTACAGTATCCGAATTAGAATTCCATTTGGTCAAAGTCACTGATGCCTTTTTCATTATATCATTGGCTTCGTGATATATCTGTATAGCTTCCTCCGTATCTGATCCACAAATAAAATCGTCAACATACATGAAGTTTTCTAACATTTCTACAGTTCTGGGATGTATGTCATCAAATTTCTTTAAATGATGCTTAATGCAAGCACCCAGCAAAAATTTACTTGATTTTGTTCCAAACATTACACGACACATCCGATAAACTTGAATTCTCGAATTGCTCAAACTTGAATTCTCATCAATCCACAAAAATCGCACTGAATCCCGATCTTCAGGTACAACAGAAATTTGCAAAACGCTTTTTCAATATCTGACGTAAATGCAATTCGATGAAGTCGAAAATTTATTAGAACTTTCAAAAGTTCAGGAAGAAGATTTGGTCCTTGTAGTAAATTATCATTTAGAGATTCATGATTTTTTATCCTTTGAAAAAGCATCATAAACAATGCGAAGTTTTGTAGAATTATGATCTTCACGGAAGACAGCACGGTGAGGTATGTAGTAAGTTCGTCTCCCAGATGGAGTACCAAGATCGACCTTTTCTATGATTTCTTCCTTAAGCTGATAGTCAATCACTTCTTTATATTGCGCATAAAAGTTCAAGTTTGATTTAAATTGTTCGATCAGATTTAAAAATCGTCTTTCAGCATTCTTAAAATTGTCTCTTAAAGTCACATTCTGATCTTTCCATGGAAGTCTAACTTCGTATCTATCACCCTTTTCTGTAATCGAGTTGTTAAATATTTGCAAGGCCATTTCATTTTGTTCTTCGTCAGAAATATTTTTAATTCCTATAGATTCAATATCCCAAAACGATTTGACACTTTTTAGAAGTTTCTCTTCTACAATTACGTTTAAACACGCATCATGGATTTCAAAGTCTGATGAAGAAAATCTGCCTTGTTTTGCAAATTTCTGTTGTACCTGAAGATCGGGATTCAGTGCGATTTTTGTGGATTGATGAGAATTCAAGTTTGAGCAATTCGAGAATTCAAGTTTATCGGATGTGTCGTGTAATGTTTGGAACAAAATCAAGTCCATTTTTGCTGGGTGCTTGCATTAAGCATCATTTAAAGAAATTTGATGACATACATCCCAGAATTGTAGAAATGTTAGAAAACTTCATGTATGTTGACGATTTTATTTGTGGATCAGATACGGAGGAAGCTATACAGATATATCACGAAGCCAATGATATAATGAAAAGGCATCAATGACTTTGACCAAATGGAATTCTAATTCGGATACTGTAAAAAACCAGTATAAATCAAGTGACAACTTCGTTAGCTTTAAATTGCTTGACTGTGATTCCCCCTCAAAGATTCTTGGACTTCAATGGGATACCCAAACAAGGTTTTCATCGCTACGGCATTTCTGTTTATCCTTTTTATTTCTTCGCTTGCTATTTTCCACATAATGTCCACGCCGATTAAAACAGAAATATGACTCATTCCATCGGCGCCGCCGCAGTCTGTCAAAGTGACGCCGAATGCCTGGAGTTTGGATTTCATTTCTACATCTGGTACCCGTATATCGGCATTTGTTGTGACTGGTACTTCAGTGACTTCGAGATTTATGGATTTTTCAGGGTCATTAATATTGCGGAGAGTAAGTTCAACTTTCTTTCGACGCCAATATTTTCCGTTCTTTTCACCGAAGGTATGCAGATTTAAAACAGTTTCTCCTTTCACTGGTAACTGTAATTTTCTTGACAAATCTCGAATTGCAGAGATTTGGCTACCGCCGTCAAGAAGACATCTCACAATACAATTCTTATTTCTGCCCTCAGCCACAGCATACACCGTTTGAAGCATAATATTAGATCTAGTTTTGGCAGAAGAATTTTGAACAATTTCTGCCGATGTTTCGGTTTCCTTATTTTTTACACTGGAGACAGCTGATGTGGGATTTACACACACACTTTCATGATGTTTACCGCGGCACTTTTTGCAGGAAAACTGTTTGTTCTTACAGTTGATAGCTAAATGTTTACATCCAAAACACAGAAAACATTTTCCTGTACGTTTCAAAATGTTGCGTTTCCCTTCAGAGTTCACCTCAGTACATTTATATCTCGTATGGTCTTCTTTATCACAAAATATACATTTGTATCCAATTGTTGATAAAGCTGAAGCAGTCGGAACTTTCGGTTTATAATTCGGGTAAAATTTCGTGCGTTGTTCATTTTGACGAAAGTATGGTTTCTAATTCGTTTTCGCAGAGTTCATTAAACTTGCAGCTTCTCGACAATTAACTTCCTTTTTTAAGAATTCTATAAGTTCCTTTATATCAAATCCTGCTTCCATATTTCGACTTCGATTAAATTCCAAATTTAATTCCTCTGGAAATTTCTGCAAAATGATAGGACAGAGAATATTTCCATAACTTCCAGAAGTAACGTTTAACGATCCTAAACTTCGAATGTTGACTTCGCATTCATCGTACAGCTTATGCAGTGCTTTAACATTTGAAATGTTTCCCACTGGTTCAAGGGATAATAATTTATTCATATGCGAGGTGATAACAACATCTTGTCTTCCAAAACGTTCTTTCAATATTTCTACTGCGGAATCATAATTCTGGTCACTTAAAGCGAAACCGGAAATGGCAGCTAAAGCATTACCTCCAAGTAAGGATTTTAGGTACGCAAATTTTTCAGTTTTTCTCAATCCACTATGATTATGAATTGTATTTTCGAATTGGTTCCAAAAGTCTAACCATTTACACGAATCTCCGTAATAAGTTCCGATTTGCAGACGTGGCAACTTCACTGTTTTCGCTTCAACTGGAAGTGCAACATTAGCCGTTTCGTTCTGATGAACTGTTCTAGAAGATTCCGAATTCTTCTTCAAAAATCTTTGCATTCTTCCTCTCCATATAACAGTTTTATCCTGGTATTCTTGGCTTAAGGTAACTTCATTTTCAATCTCCTCCGAAGTTACTTTCGTTTCGATTTCTTAATCTAAACTTTTCAGTTCGTTGATTTTCTCAATTAACTGTTCATATAAATCCTCGATTATCTCAATTTTCTCATTTAGCGGAATATTATTTCCTAAATTCGTTTCGAATTTGGTTATCAGTTTCGTAGTTAATTGTCTTATAACCGATCGTTTCTTTTTCAAATTTTCAAGAACGCCCTCCATTTTCGAACTATTCAGTCTGTCGATTTTCTGATTCGTAATAATCCCGGGTTGCAGGCACCATAAACAAAATATGTGTAAATATCTAATAAACAGAGGAGCGTTATACCACACAACGTTTATTCACGAACACCAAAGACGAACATTGGCAATCTAAAGATATATAATCCTAAACTTAACACTGATCGTTGAACTATCTAAATTCAAAGATTCTTCAAAATATTGACACTTAGACTTCTGTGAAACATAAATAGATTATATTTATACACAATTAATAGACTACGTTTAGATGAACATTACGCTCTTTCCTTCATACAATATTTCTAGTTCTTGTTCTGGTTCTAGCTAAATGCAAATCAGAGTTCTATGTACGTTTTTGTTTTGATTATTCTAGATTTTAGATGTAACGGCGCTGACAGTCCAGAGTTTAGATGTAACATCTCCTCCCACCATTGAGGTCCGACGGTACGGAGGAACTCAATACACACAGGTCCAGTCGATGAGGGAGACCAACAACTCTTCCAGCTCTGGTTATCACGTGAGGACTTGAAGCAGGTTCTGAAACACAATCAGCCTGACCAGTCGTAGGGTTGTTTCTATCTCGAGATGTTCTGCCGTGGAACAGAGGACCAGCAGATTCGGGAATAGAGATATCCGACGGGGAAAGTAGGGCCACTGGAGGAAGCAGAGTTCATTTCTTATCTTGACCCTCGTTAGTCTAACTTTTCCGTCTATACTGGGAAAAAGCTCGATTATGTTGGCTAAACACTAATGAGTGCGGCGTCTCTGGCTATCTTCCAACAGAACGACATCGCCTACTTGACACTGTTGATATTTTCCCCTCTTTATCGCATGTTGTCTCAACTGACCAAGATATTCACTACGAAATCTGTTTCTTAGACCACGTCTTATTCTCTGTCGATATTTGGATCAGCGGTTTAGTTCTTGGTAGTCTACGCAGTCAATATCAGGAACTCCTGATGACGCCAATTCATGGAGGAACATCACAGGGGTCAATGGTGAAGGATCTTGATTATCTTCTGATACGTATGTGATATGTCGAGTATTAATCATTTGTTCACAGTCACATAATATAATATATAACTCTTCGTAATTTAAGAAAGTTCGGCCTTATATTCTTCTTAAAAATTTTCTTTCATCATTCGCACAAGCCTCTCCCGCCAGGTAGCAGTCGGAGGTTTGAATTTTCATCGTGTCCTTTAAATAGAAACAGCTGAACATATGGCGTTCTACTTCACTTTCTTAAGAACACTGTTAGTCCGTACCAAATTAGTTCCGTTGTTGGAATATATTGCATAAGGTCTACCTCTTCTAGCAATGAATCTAGACTATCCAAGCTTTAGATCCATCACGGAGATAGAGAGGATCTGCTAGATACATCGACGACTTCAAAAACGGCCCTTTCTCTAAGTTTGAATTCGGGTGGAAATCCTGGCTCGACTACTACTCTTTGTGTAGCAAATCTTTTACATCTTACACATTTCCTGATAATATTTGATAATATTTCGACAAGTTTTTCTGGATTTTATATCCAAAATTTTTCTCTAAAATTTGCCATTAAAATGCTGACAACAGCATGCTGGAGTTCTACATGTGTCTCATAAATTAGTCTCTAAACAAGAGGGTGTTTTAAAGGTAAAATGAGAGGATATTGGAAATTTTCTTCATCTTAACGCTGTAGGACGTCCGTTTTCGCTCTGAAAATTCCATTTCGTCTACGATTAGTCTCAAAGCACGAACAGTGGAGTCTTTTATGCATGTAAATGATTCTTTCTGTTCCAAACCTACAAAGTGTCTTTTCAGCATTCTCAAATTCATCAACTGAGATATCAGGGATTAGGTCTTTGATGGCTGTCTTTTGATGGCTTTACTGTGGAAGACGACGTATTTTGGGACAACTCGATTTGATATTCGCGATTTGAAGTTCTTTCTCCAACTGCGCTAGTTTGATTTGATCTAACTCTACCTTTGTTTCGTTTTCAAGTTTTTGTAACGCAATTTGTGACTTGTTTTTGGCTTTGAGTTTTTTCCCCTTGCTTAAGCGCGTAATCAACTACGCTTTTACTAACTCTTGATAAGTTTTCAAAACTTTATTATTTCTTTATAAAAGTTTTTAAAATAACAATTTTCACATCTTTCGCAACGGTTAGATCTAACTCCGCAGCGAAAGCTTTAAACTCTTCTTTCCCTAATTTAGCTCCGATGTTAATGAGAGTGATAGAGTGGACACTGGGAGAATACACGAAGAAACCATGGAATTTTGAGATAAGTATCCTTCTTTCATCTAAACTAAATCAAATCTAAGTGTATTTAAATTTATTAATATAATTGTTCACCAGTTTTTAGCGTTAAATAATGCTTGAAATTGCTCATTGCTTGCGTCTCTTTTTGTGGTAACAATTCCAAACAGGCGCTAACTTCGTTATCAGTTCTCGTTTGTCAACAATTCTCCCTTCTGAGCCCGCCCTACTATATAGGTTAAGTCCTATCTACTAGTATAAGGCCTTAGTCCTGTCTTGTTTTGAGGTATTTCCAGTTTCCAGAGAGGGAAAATGGAGATTTTGCGGAGCGACGTGTATATTAGGTTGCGCTATGCGCTACTTCGCTCTCCGATCTTTTTTTTTTTTTTTTTTCCCCTGAGATCGCTTAAATATTTTTTTGCCTTTAAATATTATACCTCATCGATTTTTTTTTCTCAACCTGTTGTTTGCTATCTCTTTAATGTCTTTTTCTTCATTGCCTTAAATAAATTCTTAGAATTATGAGATAATATAAATACTGTTTTCTTCAATGTGTTAAACTAGCATTAATTAACAAGTAATAAATTATGATAGCAAACTGACAATAAATAAACTTGTAATAAATTATGATAAATATATTAATAAATACCACCGATCTATGTTTATTGTCTTTAGTTATTTTAGTTAAAGTAATATATATTTTTGTCTGATGTTATGGGTCTTTTGCTGTGTGTCTCAGGATGAAAGCATACATATTGCCTTGTATTCCATGTTCAATACCATGAATACGAAGCATCTCAACACTAACCTTCTCAACACTTCTAAAGATCATAACGCCCATCTCAAGTAGTTATGCTAGCCCGGTGGTTTTATGTAAGAAAAATAATGATTATCCTTTGGAGCATCCAAAAAGGTGGAGATTCGCTATTGATTACCGTAAATTAAATTCCATAACGAAATATCCGGTATATCCGTTACCGATCATAGAAGAAATTTTAAGGAACATAAAATCAACCAAATTTATGACCACTTTAGACTTAACGACTGGTTATTTTCAAATAGGGGTGAGGCCTGAGGACGTGCCTAAGACTGCTTTTATAACCAAGTCTGGCACTTATGCATTTTTGCGTATGCCGTTTGGCCTTTCAGGGGCCCCAGCAACATTTCAGCGATGCATGGACATTGTGTTAAGACCTGTTCTTGGAAAGTCCACATTTATCTATTTAGACGATATCATTATTACTAGTGATAATCTCGACCAACATGTACAGGATTTAAGACAGGTGTTTTCTTTATTAAATGAGGCCGGTCTAAAAGTTAATGTCGAAAAGTGCAAATTTGCAGCCCCTGAATTAAAATATTTAGGTTACAAAATATCGCAAAAAGGGATCGAGACAGATGAATCAAAAATAATCGCTGTACAAAAGTATCCGACTCCAAACACGGCAAAGAAGCTCTCTTCTTTTCTAGGACTTTGTTCATATTATAGTTCCTTTATAAAAGATTTTGCGGCTATCGCTGAGCCATTGTTAAAATTAAAAAGGAAAAAGGCAAGATTCTCGTGGACGGCCGAAGCCAATAGTGCTTTCGAAAAATTAAAACAAGCATTAACGCAAGCCCCTGTGTTGAAATTTCCTGAAAAGGATGAAAATTTAGAAATTTCAGCGGATGCTTCGGATTATGCGGTAGGAGCGGTACTTTCGCAAAATCAGCAGCCCGTGGCATTTTTTAGCCGAACTTTAAATCAAACACAAAGAAACTATTCCGCGACCGAGAGAGAGGCACTTGCAGTTCTGTTAGCAGTGCAAAAGTTCCGAGTCTATTTTGGAAAGGCGCCGATAACAGTATATTCTGATCATGCGGCGGTAACTAGATTGTACTCAGGGAAAAATTTATCCCCAAGGTTAATAAGATGGGCACTCAAGCTGCAAGAATATAATCTGGTAATCAAGCATACCCCCGGAAAGGAAAATATCGTAGCAGATGCCCTATCACGAATTAAATTAGACGAACAGGGTAATACCGTAAAAGTTGCAATGCTTACAGCGTGTACAATAAATTCCCGAAAAACTGTAATAACCGAACTGGGTAAGGATCCTGAGTTTGGAAGTATTTATGAGTATTTGAAGGATCCTGAAAATTTTAGCCACCAAGATATTGTGGCGATAAGAAATAGGGCGGCCCATTACGAACTAATAGATGGTCTATTATTTTACACAAAAACTACGAATTCCAACAACGAATTTCGACCTGTTATCCCAGCTAGTCTTAGATTAAATATCCTGCAAGAGCTCCATGACAGCCCTTTAGCTTCTCATGCTGGTATTCGAAAAACTATCCAACGCGTACGCGAGGCAGTCTACTTTCCTGAACTGCAAAAGTTAACAAGGGCGTATGTCCAGTCCTGCCCAACATGTCAAGCCGTTAATTATATTAATTTCCGCCCGGCCGGGTTTCTAAATAGTATTAAATCCGAATTTCCAAATGAAATAATCGGCATCGATTTATTGGGCCCTTTCCCAAAAAGTCAGTTAAACAAAAGTCGCTATCTCCTTGTTATGGTTGATCATTTTAGTAAATGGACCGAAATTGTTCCCTTAAAACGAGCCTCCGCGAAATTAGTTACCGATTCTATTTTAAATAAATATATTTTAAAATACGGGGCGCCCGTAAAAGTTATATCGGATAATGGTCCACAATTTGTAAGTAATATATTTGAAGACATGTGCCAAAAACTGGGCATACGTCATTTAAAAATGGTCCCGTATCGGCCGCAATCAAATATAGCGGAACGGGTCAACAGAAATATAGTGAAAATTATCCGTAGTTATGTTAAAAATTTTCATAAAAGCTGGGATAACTATGTCAATGAATTTGCTTTCGCCCTTAGGACCGCAAAACAGGATACAACGGGAAAAACTCCTGCTGAGTTATTTCTAGGCAGAAATATTATAACACCGTTAGATAAATTATTTTATGTGCAACAAATAGCCCCAGAATTTAAAATGGGTGATATAGAAAAACTAATTAAGGAGGCAAAGAAGAATACTGAAGTAGCACAGAGAAAACAAAAATTGTATTATAACTTGAAACGACGGGGAGTAACTTATAAAGTAGGGGATGAAGTACTAAAAATTAAGCATTCACTTTCTTCAGCACCAGAAGATAAAACTGCCAAATGTTTTCCACGATTTGAAGGACCATATGTTAAAGAAAAAATAACTCACGCTGTTGCAGTGTTAAAGGCCAGAAATGGTGAAATCTGTTCCGCAAATATTGATCAAATTAAGCCCTACTTCGATCGTAATAAAATACAAATCTTTTCAGATCTTTTGCAGGATCCGGGACGGCAGACACCGCAGGTACAAGTTCCAGAGGTGGGAAAACGACAAGTACAAGGGCAAGCCAATGAGAGACAGAAGCAAGTGAAAAGAAAATTGCCCCGCGGAAAAATTGAAGGTAAAAAGAAAAAGAAGCCGTTCCACCGTCCAGAAAACAGAGTTCACGAACACCCCCAGAATGAAGAAGGGAGAAGGACGACGTATGTGAAGAGGACCAGGAGAAATGACGGCAACTATAACCCGGCTTTAAAACGGAAGATCGACTCATCCGACAGAACTCTCCGCAGCAAAAGTCGCCGAACTGCGGAAGGGCCATCAGCGGCGGAGGAAAAAGTACAAGAAAAATTTGAACGGCCAACAACGAGGTCCAAGCAGGATCACGACAGAAGTTTCCCGGTTCCACCAAGACCAGCTGCCTTCAAACGGCCAAGACCACAAGCAGAGGACAAAGGGAAGGTGTTCAAGGGTGGCCGTACTGGTGAGAAACGGAAGCTTCCAGAAGAAAGCACTGAAGGGCGAGCCCGTACAAGAAGGAGGATCAACCAAGCTACTATCTGCTATACCTTTAAAGACTGGGCCCAGAAAAGGATGTCCGAATATTACAAAGATAAGTAAAATTTTATGTTACTTTGCAAACTTAAGTTAATCTTTCATTCTTACTGCAAGTGGCAGATTTCAAGAAGTTTTACCTCATGCGAGGTCTACCTTTATCGCCAAAAGGGCGAGAAATGAGTTCTGACCGATTTTCTTATTATGTTTTTAAATTACTCGTGCGTAAAACTAAAGTTGATGTATAATAGCGTTGTGTAAAGACTTAAATCTTGCAAAAAGTTATTGTATAAATTTTATTTAAAACATTCTAGCAAGAAAGAAGTTTTAGTCTGAAAGACTTTTTGAAATGTAGTATTATTTCAATGTAGAAAGAATTGGCACTTGCTTTGAAAAGAATAGAAGTTAACAATGTACTACTAATGTATGTTTTCAAATGTGTAAAATTAACGGCATGTTGATATGTTCTTATATACATGTGAACTGTTATTTTAAATGTTAAAAAATACCGTGATATGGTAAAAGTGAAAGTAATGTTAAAAATTTGTTATTCGTGTGACTGTAAAGATTAAATCATGGCGAATATGTGGTAAAGGTTGAATGATGTAGTTAGGCTCTCTGACGCTACACATTAGAGTTAGCCACTTTTAGAATAGTACCTCAGGGTTTAGAGTTGAAAGTAGGGCGTGTTAAGAGGTCTCGTTATGTTGAATTTTAACACGTTAGTGTTTTGATTGTAGGAGGAAGTGTGGCACACGTAGACAGAAACACATTCGTGTTTGGTGTTCTTTTACAACACATGTCAGAGAGCACGGGGAGAGATAATTAAAATAGTCATGAATGAAATAAGAATGTTAAGAGAAGTATATTCTATATGTTATTTGCAATGTCATTCTGTAACATTTCATTAAACTAGTTTTCCTTCCAGATCTCTGGAAGGAACCAGAATTGAATAAAGCTCCTGTTTAGATGCAGTACAGATGAAAAAAAAAGATTGTTGTAGATCCTGGGAGCTGCTATTGTAACAAATTTCTTTCTTTTAAATTTTCTAGTTTCTAACGAAGTTATGATTGTAAAAAGTTGGCCTCGCGTTAGATTTTAGAGCTAAAAGATTAAGGATTTTATGCAAAGTTTGTCAGGCGAACGCCAAGTATTTAAGTGTGGCCTTTTTGCCAAGCAGAAGAGAGGAAGCAGTGAGTTCGAAGCAGGCCGCTTACCTTAGAAGTTACGCATTTGCTATTTGCCTTCCAGGCCAGAGGTTTTAATCCTCTTGATAAATTAAACGTATTGTAGTGTTCACAGTCTCTGTGCTACATACGCTTCCTGTTATTATAAGGCCAATCTTACACGTGTATTATTCTAAAGTTAAATTAGAGTTTAGTTTCATTTTGATATCTTTTACGTTAGACCCCGAGTGGAGGGTCATTGTATTCCGAAGTACGGAAGTCATTGTATATAAAGAAGAATAAAGGGTTTTGTATACCCTTCGTCTGTATCCTGTCTACTTACTACAATTAGTGAACATAGCTTTAGTAAGCTCTCTGTTCTAGTCAGGTCATTGTATGTTTCCGAAGAAGGTAAGAAAAAACATTGAACCTGATAAAGTTATTTATGAAATAAAAACTTTTACAATCTGATAAATCATTTCTGTGTGCAAATTTTTAAATCTAAATCTCTTACATTAATTTTTTCTGTCTTTTAAATTACATCCCATTATTTATTTCAATTTAGTTTATTAATGTGCTTGAACTAATACTTCAAAGTTCTTTGAAGTACTTTATGTTTCATGAAAATGCCAAATATTTCCATAAAAAAATAAACAGGCATACAGAATTGTTATTAACCAGTATTATGTGATTAATTAGTCATTTAATAGTTGATTTAATCGCTTATTTCATGTCTAAATTTTCTACGCAGAAAACCTCCGTCTAATTTTTATTATCTTTCCACGGACGAAGATTTTCAAAGAGGAATGAATTAAAGTCTTGATTGCGCAAAACACATCTTTGAAGCTAAATGTATTCTAAGAAAATCAAAAAAAATGTAAACAAGATTTTGCCCCCCCCAATCAGTCATTTAAACTATTTCAACCGTTCAGGAAAACGATAAACATTGCGAACAATCTACCCTTTTTTATATGTACTTTAATAAAAGGAAATGTGTGTTCCTTCTTTTTATAAGAAAAGGAACCCATTTTAGAAAGTAAAATGGTTCTAAAAGTTTAGAGTCTCCAACGCTTAAAAAATGATAAACTACGCCAAGGTAGTAAACCGCCTTCAAAAAAAAAAAAAAAAAAAAAAAAAAAAAAAAAGGCTCACTACAACTTTTAGGCAGTTCGCGTACGTCGAATCCGTTATGGATCTAACAGTTCAATGCACATGCGTGGTCAATGGTGGTGCGAATAGCTTAAGCAGCTAAACGCGCCGCTGGTGCGGATAGCATCGGCCGCATTTTACGCCGATTTCCGTAAAGCAGGCGGTAGTGAGAGCGAAGGTTGTTAACCCTAACTCAGCAATAGAAAGGTTTGTTAGTAGTTCACCAGCAAGAGAATAATTTGCAAGTAATAATTATCAGTTACAAAGACGAAGTCAATCTATATACATAATAATGTTCAGGAAATGATTAGATAAAATAGGGATTTAATGATGGTTCTGATTGCAAGCGAGGACAAGTAATTAGTTAAAAAAATCTTTAGTGTCTTGACAAAAAGGCTACAAAAATTACTTAAATTCTTTTATTTAACAGAGGAATTTTTATGCAAACTTAGACCTATTCTTATAGCATAGGACTGTCAAAATTTATTATTCAATAAGAAAACTGACTGAAGATGATAATATTCTTATATATTCATCATTTTTTCAGTATCCACTGATGTTTATAGGTTCAAATGCCATATTTCAAAATCAAAGTTATTTATGAAATAAAACCTTATGCAATCTGATAAATCATTTCTGTGTGCAAATATTTAAATCTAAATCTCTTACATTTACTTACCATTTTTTTCTGTCTTTTAAATTACATCCCATTATTTATTTCAATTTAATTCATTAATGTGTTTGTACTAATATTTCAAAGTTCTTTGAAGTGCTTTTTGTGTCCTGAAAATGCCAAGGAATTCCATAAAAAAAATAAGCAGGCATACAGAATAATTCATTTAATATTTCATATAATCGCTTTTAACTTATTTCATGTCTAAATTTTTTACACAGAAATCCGCTGTCTAATTTTTAGTATCTTTTATCGGACGAAATTTTTGAAAGTTGAATGAATTAAAGGCTTGATTGAGCAAAACACATCTTTAAAGCTAAATGTATTCTAAGAAGTATAAAAAATGTCAGCACGATTTCCCCCCCCTTTAAATCAGTCATTTAAACTATTCAAACCGTTCAGGAAAAGGATAAACATTGCGAACATAAAAATCTCCCTTTTTTATATATACTTTAATAAAAGGAAATGTGTTCCTTCTTTTTATAAGAAAAGGAACCCATTTTCCATTCTAAACGTTTGAAAGTCGCCAACGCTTGAAAAATGATAAACTACGCCATGGTAGAAACGTGCCTTTTACAACTCAATGCGCATGCGGGGTTAATGTTGATGCGGATAGCTTAAGCCGCTAATCGCACCGGTGGTGCGAATAGCACCGGCCAATAATTACGCCCATACGGCTAATCCAAATACCATGTAACATATTAATTATGCCAAGTTTATGTTTTATAATAGTAATGGTATTAAAAATCAAAAAATTGAAATTCAAAACTACATCAACCAGCACAGTCTGGATGTAATTTTATGAAGTGAAACCCACCTCAAATCAAATGACAAATTTAAAATTCCCAACTACAACATCTATAGATCTGACCGTCTTCATAATCGTGGTGGCGGTACAGCTATTCTCATGAAAAAATGTCTGAACAGTACCATCTTTCCTCTTCCCCTTATGAGCTTTGAAGCAAGTGTATCTATTTTGAACAGTGATAATAAAGAATATCTCATCATTGCTGTTTATAAGCCACCCAACAATAGACTCAACACTCAAGATCTTGACTATATTCTCAAGTTATCCAACTATTATTGCGGGGGACCTAAATTGTAAGGACGCTAACTGGAACTCCAGGCGAAATAATCCAGACGGAATTATTCTTAATAATTACATCATCAACAACCCTGATATCAACATTTATGGTCCAGATGAACCTACGCATCTTCATCAAATCTCAAATACTTCTGATGTATTAGACATCTTAATTACCTTCAATGTTCCTCAAATACCTTTTCTCCAAGTGGATAATGAACTTTCTTCAGATCACCTACCAGTACGCTTCACTTTGTATGGCTTAAAGCATGGTCTTCCGCCTATAAAGGTGCCGCATTAATTGGGAAAACTATGCTTAACACCTTGAAGAAAACATATCTGCTACCACTAAAATGACTAATAAAGGCGAAATTCATGATGCCACAGTCTATCTTAGCAGTAAAATCAACGAAGCCATCAACCACGCCAAATTTATTCCAAAACAGACTAATTATACGGTCCCACAGAATATTAGACAGAAAATTACAGAGAAAAAATAGACTAAGAAAAATTTATCAACGTTCTCACTCCACCCAAAACAAAAGAAGATTTAATGCTGCCAATCGGAACCTCAGAAAACTTATCCAAGAGTACAGAAACAATTGCTGGGATAACTTCATTTAAAGTCTTTCGCACACAGACCATTATGTGTGGAAAGTTGCTAAAGCTCTAGATATGATATTTTCTACTACTTTTCCCTATCTTTTTATCCGCGATTAAATTCGCATCTAGGTATGGCGGATAAAAACCGGTATTTTGATTTGTGATCTGACTTCGTCCATCCAAAAATGGAGTTGCTTAGCTTTTGCGAAATGTTTGATTTTGTTCAAGGAGGCGTAAATTCTCGCTATATTACTGAAGCAGAGAGAATTTTAAAAAGCGCATCATTTGGTAAAGCACGGAATTTTACTTGAAAAACCCGAATTTTACTTGAAAAAAACAAATTTTGACTTCCTATTGAAGGGTAAGTTCTATAGTGTAATGATCGCATGAAATCGACGGACATTTCATTGTTGGAAAAGGAAAAATAATTATTATTTTTTTTTTTTAAATTTCTTGTTCATGTAAAGGTGGAATTGCTGGCTGTTGTAAGCATTGTGTCGCTGTTTTGATTTTAACGTTCACTGAATGTAAGCAAATGATTTCATATGTATTTAACTTGGGATGTTCAGAAATTCTTTGCTGTCAAAAGTGTGTTTTTTTCCATAACATTTATTTTGAATCATTATATACTAAAAATATCTTGATCTATATATGCGTTTATTGTATTTATACATACATAATAGCACACATAATACATAGCATTATATGTTATACATTATATTATAATTTATACATAATATATAGCTATTTAGCTTAATTTCTAAAATTAGAAGTGCCGGAGCCCTATGGAAGACCGTCAGCAAATAGGGAACAAGAGTAAATAAATAAAACGACTATTAAACTAATTAATAATTTTAAAATTCAATAGTCAATTATTATCAAATTAATTAATATCTACTTAATTATTGTTTATTAAATGCTATTTAATCAATAATTATATATAATTGATTACAATTTAATTGATAGCTATTAGATAATTAGTTAATTATTTATTGAAAGATTTAATAATTAAAGATTAAAGTAATTAAATATTTAAAATTAAATTAAATGTAAACAGATAAATTTCAATTTAATAAGCGATTTTTAATATAAATTTATTGCTAAAAATAAAATTTTCAAGATAGAATTCCTACTGAAATTGTTATTCAATTACATAAAAGCTGCAATTACAATATTCAATTACAAGTGCAGCATCCTTCTTGTTTAGAGCTCTGGTGCACTCCGGCTGGAATTATGATTTTTTACAAAAACTAAGAAGCATCGGAGCCGGGATCCGGGGAGCTCCGGCCCAATTTAAGCTCTGATCGTAGGGTGAAAAAACTTCTTTTATCATCACAAAAATTAAATATTATTAAAATGATATAAAGTAATAATTAAAATTTATAAAGTATAGCTGATGAAAATTCAGATAATGCTCAAAACAGGGCAAAAGAGAATGATGGTGTTAGCGTATGAGAGGGTGGAAACAAAAAATGAGGGAAATCTTGGTGAGAGAGAATGTTTTCTTTGACCGCGGCTCTTTGTTGATATAATTATAGCCATTAAACGGATGTGTGTCACGGGTAAAATGAGTCCTCAATCTGAATCCTAAGGAAAATGTAAAGTTACTGGTTACACTTTTCGCTCCCCGTATTTGGTTACACTTGTGGATACTGTGACAAGACGATGTATAGAAGCAATGAGCCATTTATTGCAGTATTTCACTCTTATTGTACTCGTTGTCACTTTACGCACATTTAAGAACACAAATTTTCCTTCCTGCGAGGATAACTAACTCTAACCATCGATAACAATACACTAGATACGATAGCATGGCGAGAAATTTACGCGTTCCTACTCAAGTCCCCCAAATTTATTTCCATTCCTAAAGGGAAAGGTTTCCGAATATCAATGAGGGGACTTTATTTGAACGTCTCATGTTCTCATTAGTTCGCATTTCTATTGAAATTGAGTATTGCAAGATCTGCTTATTGTTAAACTAAAACGTTAGGAATTCTACTTTTTTCCCCTTGATATTGTAGTTCAGTTTTGTAAAATGAAGTACCGGACCTCATCTTAGTTAGGGCTCCGGTGCGCTCCAGCTAGAATTGTAATTTATTTTAAAAATTGAGAAGTACCGGAGCTGGGCTCTGATGCAATTTAAGCACTGGCTATTATATACATAATAGCACTACTTATCAGATGCAATTTTGAGAATATCAACAAGCAAAGCACTTAAAAATGAAAAAAAGACACTTGTAAAAGAAATATTAGTGTTCTATATGTATTATAGAAAATACATGAAATGAATAATACCATTACCAAACACTTCAAAAAAAAAAAAGCAGATTAAGTATTTTCTACCTCAGTACTCAGTACTATAAAGCAATCCTGCCATATAACGTGTAGTTAATGTTTGATTACATAATATTACATTAGATTTGTCCTACGAGTGGTTAAAACTGATAGTTCAATCTCAGCTCAAATCCGGGTGAACAAGCAGTGCAGTTTTTTTTTTTTTTCGAATACAAGCGAGTTTCCCCTATAATATTCTTCATAAAGAATTCTTCTTCAGGCTGATAACCAATGTGCTTAGTCATATTCAAAGACCCTAATCTAACCTTACCTTTCCTTTGGATTCCATATTCACATGTTATATCTTTATCTGTTAAGATTTTTTCATAAAAGGATCACCAAGCTTCTACCAATCCAGCAGGAGCATACTCAAAACATGTCAAATCCAAGTGAATGATAACAAAATCGATATTTTCACCTTGCAAACCTTTATAAATGTTCCAAATTTTCTTAAGGATTCTTAATAACCTTATTATTTAGAAATGCGTTTATTGTTGTTTTTATATTAACAAAAGCATTTAAATATAAAATATCAATTTTAAAAATAACTGAAGTTTTCTTTTAACCAGATTTGCTTTTCTAATGCTGTTTTTAATTAGTAACATTATGTCTGAACAAAAAATTTAAGAATAAGTCTATTAAAAAGGTCTGTGTGATAAGTCTATTAATGAATAACATTGTATGAACTTCATCATCTTTGAATATGAAACACTGAACTAACTCTTTGAATATGAAACATCCTAAATGAAAACACCGAGTCCATTTCAATCTAATACAAGAATAAATTATACATATCAAAATTCACAGTAAGAGCTTCTCCGTATTATATTACACAAAGATTAGAAACCAAGTCTCCACTTACGAAATCTTACACTGACATAATGGTCTTGTACTGAAACAGAATTGTAGCAACATAGAGGATATAAATTACATTATGCCAAAGAATTATTTAAATTTCCTGAATAAATTATAGCATTTAGAGTAACCAAAGACACACACAAAAAAAATTTCAGATTTGTTGTAAAATTGGTGCCATGTCTTTATGCTATAATAACTTCACACATTATCTACACATGTTTTTTCCTGTCAGTCAAGAAGATTGATGGAAATATTGTTCTTACAAAAATTATTCTGACATACATTTGGAGAAACATATATTTCTTTTTGAGTTACATGATCAACAGAAACTATACAGCTATAGCGTATAAAAAACTTTGAAAAATTATATATTGAAACTTGTGGAAATTTATTTGGTTCGATAATCAAGAGGTAAAAGTGGTTTATTAAAAATTTCTCAGTACTATAAGAAACCAACGAGAATTTATGATTATGTTTCGATATCATGTTTATCCATTATTGGGGCTAACATACATTGTTATCAGTTTATGTTTGCCCAAAATGGTCGAAGGTTGAGTAAAAATATTAGGAGTTTGAAGATAATCATCAATATACCTTAATATCTTTGCAACAGAAATATAATACCCAACAAAAAAAAAAAAATTATCAAATGAATTTTAGTATGCCATAACAGTTTCATGGGAAAATATAACACACCTCTTAGATAAACAACTACAATCATTATATACAACAGCCATTTCATTTAAAAAAAAGGCATAAATTACATTAATCAGATAAAATTTGTTGTAAGAGCTTCATTATCTGGTTAAAATTCTTAAGCAAACAAGAAACCATTTCAAGTACCATAACATAATTTTCATAAGAGAATTCCATTCATCACAGAATATTAAAAGCACTTTGGTAGAAATTTGATCATTTAAAAAGTACAATTTCATATAATGCACATTTTTTATTCTTTATTCTTACGGAAAACATTGTATTTTTAAAGAAAGACAACGCTTTCTTTCTTTTAAGTACATAGACTCCAGAATTCTAATAATTATAATAAAAAAGGCATTTGCCAGCAAAATAACGGTTAACTATAAAATCATAACCATTTGTATAATATAACCATTTGTATGCACTGTCTTTGGTCGCATGTGTACCAGGAATGCATAAAAAAAAAAAAAAAACCTAACACTTTTATAAAATACTGAAACTAGGGGTTGGACTTAAATATTTAGTATTTGAATGCTTTATATAGCTTTGTCCAAAAACAATGTACTATTCGTATGTAACACAGAATAAAGTATACTAAATTACTGTTGACAATTTCAGTTTCTTGGTGCATATTTCATAGCTGATTATACACATGTAATATTAATGTGTGCCAGTTTTCAATCGAAAGCACTACACAAGGGCATCATCTACACCCTTAGGTATAGATGAGCCTGAGCAAGCTTTACTGTAATCAAATAAACCATAACCATTTTACCTTAGACTATTCATTTAACAACTGCGGCAAAATTTGGTACACTTCTGTTATCAGGACCGAATTCAGAAATGTATGTATGAATGCGTTCACATATGCATGTATATATGTACGTATGCATGTATGTTTGTATATAAACACACATATAAAAGTGCATACACACATACATACATTTCTGAATCCAGTCCCTATAACAGAAGAGTACATAGATTTTTCTATATAATAAAACATAAAATTTATGTGTGTATTTTTTTATAAGGAACAATATTTCTGACACGAATCAGCTGTCATCAACTAATGTCAAGAGCAAGTGAAAAACAAAAGAATAATTATATAGAATTAAGATGTAATATATATTAAAAAAAATTTCTTTAGTGTAACTGTTCTTTTATTCATAGAACTTTATACTTGTATTTTCTTTTATTCAATCATTAACAGTTAGAAATGAATAGTGATTGGCTAAATATGGATATGTTCTTGTGTGTTTCATGCAGTTCTACTTCTGGTACTTACTCTGCGACATACTGAATTTAATTTTTATTTGGAAACTGATTAAATTAATTGTGATGGTGTGTGCTGAGAAATGGAATTTTGTGAAGAATATTTAAACTTGCCAATAAAAATAGGAATAATTCTAAAGTTTCTGTCAACATTTTTTATATTGTTATCAAATGTGACTTTAAAAAATTCTTTTTTTTTATAGTAAAATGTGAATTGAATTAAAAGGGTATGATTTTATTTTAATTCCTTTATGAAAATAATTAACCTAAAAGACACACAGATCTCATTAACATATGAAAAACATAATAGTTCTATAAGCAATTCAAATTATATATTGTGATATACAGTAAGACCCCGCTTAACGCAGGGGATACGTTCCATCAAAATAGAGCGTAATGCGAAACAGCGCTAAACGAGGCTATCTTTACATGTAAATATTGGGGTTAGGGGAAGATGGCTAGGAAATTGGTTAGGTATTAAATTTAAAAAGTATGTTTTTTTAATAAAAATAAAACCAAACATTTATTTCTTAAAGCCCAAATTAATACCACATTATTATTTCTTGCAAAAATAAAAACAAAATATAAATAACAAAACGAATATTCTTAAAAAAAGCAAATAAAATTCTCAGTCAGTTATATTTAGTTAGCCTTCCGCGTTTTCAGTGTTCTGCCTTTTTGTGACAAAAGCATCTAATGTTGTTTGCCTTTTTCTTTTGCGTTGTTCTCTTAAAAGTTCTTCATAAACGGATAGAGCATCTCTAACACCACGCCTTACTTTTGAGCTCCTGTCAAAATTCGGATCATTTTCAATGAATTGATCCATTATTTCAGTTATGGTAGACAAACTCCTTTTTACAAACGCCATCGAAAGTTCATTTTGCTCTTCTTCTGAATCACTGCTGTCAACATTTTTGTTTTCTTCTTGTTCAGTTAATTCCTTGAGCTCATCATTAGAAAGACTAGCCGCTGCTTCTTGAATTATTTCTTCGACATCTTCCACATTTACCCCTTCAAAATATTTCTGTACAATACCGCACCAAACAAGAAATACAAGTACACTCTTTCGGATATGTATTTGAAACCTATCGCTGCATAATATTTCCGGGAATCCCCGTATGCTGCGAGCGATTTCGTGGAATCCCCGGGTTGAAATAAAAGAGCGCTAAACCGAAACAGCGTTAAGCGGGGTCTTACTGTATTCTAAAAGCAAAATTATATAATATATAATGATATAAATTAAATACATATAATAAATATATAAAAATCTATAATGAATAATGATCATAACTGTATAATAAATGCGAACACACATTATATCACTGTGCTGTGAATGGAAGAATATTTAATTAGAAATTTACCTTTTATATATATTTGATAACATGGAACAGTAAAACATAAAGATCACAAGAAGTTATGAAAATAGGTTATGCAACTTAAGAAACAACAAGTTCTATGAAATGCACTTTAAGTTACTGCAATATCATGAGACACCATAAATAACCATAAGACGCGATAACTTAAGACAATATCATAAGACATACTACCAAGATAAGTATAATTTGTTCCTTCTTTTACATCGATAAGTTTTCTTTAAAAATTTAACCAGTGAATGCCAAAACAAATTTATTATCGGTGCCTTTGATGCAAGGTCACACAAAGATAAACTCGATTTAGCAAATTTCTGAAACATTAAAGTCAAAAGTGTTAAATTACAACTGTTAAGAAAACAATTGTCTGGCAAATTTTAATTCTTATATGAAAACTGAATTAAATTTCGAATAAGTGACTTGGCTTGTACAGTATTTTAGAAGATATTTCATGTTCATACACTGAAAATAAATTGCACTTTAATGAAAGAGCTGGAAATATAGTCTGCATGATGCATAAAATATGATCAAATCTATTTGTTAAATACTTAATGCTTACTTTCAGGAATGTAGCTAGAGGGTAACAGTTTTTATATATTATTCTGAGAAATAACTTAAGATTGATTTGCAACACTTGGTATAAATAAAGATATTTTTCACCAAAGAATTAATATTATTTTCAGACTTTTTACTGTCAAACTAAATGTAGAAGCTAGACGATTTGAATATTTCATCTAACCTCTTCATTTAATGACATAAATGTATTTTTAACAGAATTAATTTTTACTCAGGGAAAGAACATGTTGTCTAGCTGCCCGGGTTTCAGCCCAGCTTTAATACAGAAAGCCAAAACACATCAAATACAATTGAATGATACAGCATTTTAAAATGTTGCAAAAATTTTAAATGCAATTTTGTGGAAGAGCTATTGCAATTACCTACCTACTAAAACTTTGACCAAAAATTCAAGAAAACAAAGATACTCCCTTTTCTTTCCAATGAACAAAAGTCATATACTAATATAGGGATGCTCAACTTATTGTACTATAAAACCTAAACATAAGAATGAAATTTTGTCAGCTATCTGAGATGTCCAATACCTAGAAATTCTATATATTGTAGAATAGAACCTGCGTCTGAAAACAGACGACAGGTAAAACATAATTCAAATACTTTACTTTTAGCCTGGAAGCAGGTGTTCTATATTAAACTGTCTTAATTCACATACAGAATTAGTGATATAATAGCTCAAAATATTGTAAGAATCAAACACGCATTATACAGTCAAAAGTCTTTAATCCGGACTCGGCGGGACTTCGGCGATTCCGAATTATCGATTTTTACGGATTATAGCTCATCAGTTTAAATCTGGTAATATGGCATGCAGAAATTATAAAATGAAAAATATGAAACCGTAATTTATGAAATAAAGAGCAATTATGATCTAAAGGGTATCAAAATTTACAAACAACAAAAAAAAAAAAAAAAAAAAAAAAGCTTAATATTTATTTGTTTACTTTATTAAACATTTCTTTCAACGCGCGCATGCGTAAAGCATACATTACGCATAGTCGAAAGTAGAAAATTGCAACCAGAAAACTATTTGATTTGTATTCGTGATATTTATAATGACGAGGAATTTGATTTAAATCATATCAAAGACTGAGTACATCGAGATGAAATCTACATTATAAGCCGAATAAAATAAAAACATCTGCCCTGAAGATAAGGATAGTGCTGACAGATCAACTTACAGTTCATTGCGCGCCGTCTGTTTATCAATTGCGTTGCCGTACGCACAACACATGCGCAGAAAGTTTGTAGCTTTCAGGTCCGGATTATAGATCATTCCGGATTAACATTAAAAAAATCTATATACATTTATTAGTGTACGAGGATTGATCCTGAAATATTATAAGGTCACTTTCAAAGAAATGATAGAAACATTTCACTCGGGGAAGGGACATTCTCTCTGGCTGCCCGTGTTCCATCCCAGCTTCTGTAACATAAGTTTCATAGTAGAATTTTAAAATTCTAGGAAAGAAACTTACGAAGAAATTATTGAACATACCTGGTTCTATGATTTAGCCATTCTTACAGACATAATAACTAAATCTTAAACTTCAAGGAAGGGGGAGAACTAAAGTCTTTGAATTAACCCGTTCACGATGGGCAATTTACTATGCTAAGCCTAACTTAAAAAAAAAAAAAAAAAAAAAAAGGATAAATGAAATTCGTCTTCTAATTTTAGTTACATTATGAGAAGAACATTCAGGTAGTCGTCAGAATTAATTCTAAACCTTTATTATTATATTTTCCTTAAAGATTTTATAAAATACTCCTTCTAAAATAATATAATTTTGCCCTTTTCCCACAAATAAATATACATGGAAAAATATCCAAACAATCGCAAATTTTATTTAACACAACACACAATTAAAAAATATTAAAACCATGTTTCATAAAAATTCAATGAGCAAACAACGAAAAGTAAGCAATGTTTCAAAATGAGACAGTGTATGATATTCTTTGAAACACAGGTGTACACAAAGTCCAACCTTGCATTAGTCACAGGAATATAATATCTGCTGATATTTTACTCAGCAAATTTGACTCATTTAGCATTTTTATATGTTATACGGTCAGATAGAGCTTTCATATCACCATTAAAAAAAACTTTCACTAAGCGATACAAAATATTCCTCTCAATGCCGGAAAACTCAGAGTAATAAAAATGTCTTTAATAATTGAACATCTACTTCACTATAACCGATAATAAAAATAAGACAAATTAATAAATTAAATTAAAAGTATTCCAGAGCATCCAGAACATATTCATGTAGAAATCATCGACGACCAATGCTGACTTAGAATACCTAGGGAGGTGACGTCATCCCAGCTTAGCACAGTGCGGAGCAGTCGAGACCAATGCGAGATAGCGTCTAGACGGGGGGACGAGCGGAGGCAATCAGATGGCTTGTAAATTCTCCAAGAGTTGGTGGAAACAGACGGTTTCCTTTGATGTTTAAGTTCCATGTAGCCAAGCTGATCATATTATATAAAATAGCTGTGGATGTTGCGTGTGTATAGGACTGAAATGTTCATCATTACATGAATCCTGTGGACTGAGTTTAACTATCATGAGATCACCTGCAATATTAATTTTTACTTGACTTACCTTTATTACTTTTATATATTTCTTATTAGTAAAATAAAGCTTTTAATAATGCAATATCCGTGCTCTCCTCATGTTTTGAAAATAAATTCTACATTCATTTGTTTATATAAAATGACCCATTACATTACTCAACAGTTAGTGATTGTGTATATTCTACACATTTAGTTTAGATTGCTTTCGTTTGCCATTAAAAAAAGATATACAGTGGATGGACAAAAATATGGAAACACCTTGTGAAATGCATGTTTGAAAAGAAAGATTGATTTTAATGAAATATGTAGGTGGCGCTGGCATTTTTGACTACTGACGCCACCTATACAACTTCGTAAATGTGCTAAACAGTTCAGTTGTTGTCGAAGTACTGTTATGTGAGGTTGTCATTGCATTATGTCAGAGTTAACAGACTTCGAACGTGGGAAAATTGTTGGAGCACGTATGGTAGGTGCTTCCGTAAGCAAGGTGGCCGAGGTGTTTAGTGTTTCAAGAGGTACTGTATCGAAGATTTATTCCGCATATTTGAAAAGCTGAAAAACATCATCTGCTAAATCACAGCGCAGACGAAAGTGTGTCCTGAGTGATCGTGACAGACGATCATTAAGGGCAATTGTGACGAAAAATAAGAAGACCACAGCTGCAAAAGTTACTGCTGAAATGAATGTTGTGTTACTGAACCCTGTGATACCAAAACAATTAGAAGGGAGCTTCATAAACAGGGAATTGCTGGCCGTGCTGCAATTGAGAAGCCACTCATCGGTGATGCTAATGCCCGTAACATGAAAAGGTGGTGTTTAAGTCATTAAGCCTGGACTATAGAGCAGTGGAAGCGAGTAATATGGTCTGACGAGTTTTCTTTCACATTGTTTCCCACTTCTGGCCGAGTTTACGTTTGAAGAACGCCATCTCAAGCCTATAATACAGACTGCTTGTTGCCAAGAGTGAAACATGGCAGGGTTCTGTTATGGTTTGGGCAGTCATATCGTGGTTCTCTGCTAGCCCCATGATAACTGTGTCAGGGCACATGACTGCCAAGACATATGTGAACATTTTGGCCGATCAAGTTCATTCCATGGTACAAACTTTGTTTCCCGATGGTGATGGTGTCTTCCAAGACGACAAAGCCCCTGTTCACACAGCTCACATTGTCCAGGACTGGTTTTCTGAGCACGAGGATGAGTTGTCCCATCTTCCCTGGCCACCACAGTCACCAGACCTGAATATTATCAAACCTTTGTGGTCTACATTGGAACGGAAAGTGCGTTCTCGTTATCCACCGCCAACATCGTTATCTGAACTTGCGACCGTTTTGCAGGAAGAATGGTATAATATTCCCTTGGCAAACATACAGGAACTGTATTTATCCATTCCGAGAAGACTGCAAGCTGTTTTTGATGCCAACGAGTTTCCTACACCATATTAAGCAAAGAAACATGTTTTCTTAAAGGTGTTTCCATATTTTTGTCCAACCCCTGTATGTTTCGCTGAGGATTAAAAATATTCATCACAAAGCACCAAAAATCTAAGAGTAATAAAATAAATAAAAACAAGGGAGGAAAAATATCAGAGTAATAATAATAAAAAAATACTCTAATGATAGAACCTCTACCTCACTATATCCCAAAAATAAAAATGGTACCTCAATGCAGGGAAAGCCCGTTTAAGAGACATAACATTGCTCAACACCCACCCACAAATCTCACTCGCATTCGGAAACAAAATACCAAAAATAAAAATCATTGCATAGGAATGTAGGTAACCATACTTAACTTTCCATATATTTCCCCATAACAGGCATACAGCTACATCTAGCGGCTAAAAAGTCAAATGTGGTACACCCGGTCGATACAGTGAATTTAAATGGCGATTCAAATATAACATACCCGGCATTGAGGTAATGTTTGCTGCTGATGCACATATGATCACACGCCTGTACTGAACGGGGTAAAGGGTATTATAAATTCATAATAAAACAAAATTAATTTTGTGAAAATATTACACAAATTGAAGGAATATACATTTTTACTATAATGTAATCTACGATTTCTCACTTTGAAAATGTGGAGAACTAAAGCGCGAAATAAAAGAAAACTACAACACACATTTGGAAAATCTCATCGAGCTTAAATTAGTATCTAAATTAGATGTTTTGAGTGTATTTAAAATTAGGCCAACTACTACGTTCACTTCAAACCCATTACATAAAACTAGTATTTAAGAAAAATGGTAAAAGATTGCAAATATGTTAACAATTCTACTGATCTAGAAATAGAAATAACTGGTTTTCATCCTAATTAAGATGAAGAATATCACAAAAAGCCATTTGAATAGTCCTAGATCAGAAAAATCATGAACTGTTAAACTTTTAAAAAGATAAATTTCTGCTTTCGATCTACTTAAAAATGTGAAAGAGGATTTTCAACAACAAACTTGTTAAAATCAATGTTCACATACAGAATAACAAACAAACATCCGGACGACTGCATGGATTTAGCAATAACATCGCATGTACCAGAGGGAGAAAAAAAAAACTCTCAGAAGAAATGCAATGTTAAATTTCACATTAAAATATGATTTCCCTGTATTTAATTTTCATCTTGCTGAATTTTTTTGTAAATAATACAAAGAGTATACCTTTTCTTTAAGATATTATACCACACATTTTTATACTTTGTGTAATGCACTTATAACTGAAATATTAAAAGTGCAATATATAATTGCAGCTAGCCAAAATTTTATAAACTTAAAATTGGCTCCCATTAAGTTAAAGTTGTTAATAACTGCACCAAGGGAAGGAATGCAATTTTATTTCTTTGTCTGTATTTGGTTTCATTTTCATATAGAAAGAGTTAAAAATAGGTTACCTAGGCAACAAAATTTAAACACACATTTTCAGTAAAAATTACAGAATAACTGATTTTGTTTCCCTGAAGACGCAACACCTCACAAATCCAGCTATTATACAGACTGCATACAGTCATAGAGAAAGGCCTTTCTTACACAGGGAATGCATATACTTTAATCTGTAGATCTTCGCAAATAGGTTCATAAAACTTCACAATATGCCAAAATAGTTCAGATTAAGGGAAAAATATAACAATGTATGCTTGAAACAACTAATAAAAAGCACATTTTGTGCAGCCTTAACAGAAGACAATTTGGCCCCACTAACTTTCATTACGAGCACTCATTAAATTTTTATTTACATTTCTTTTTTGTTCAACATTTAACTTTCAATGGTTTTAAGAGAAACGGCACTTGATAGACAGACTCTAAATTCGGAAAAAACTGAAACAAAATTGGTTTATACACAGGCAGAGTAATTACACTGACCTGTTGGGAAGAGAAGACCCCGTTGGACAAGGAAAATATTAGGCCAGACAGAGAGGAAAATGCTTAGCCTCCTCCTCGTAATGCGAAAGGAGGCCACTTGGGAAAAAATTACACTACAGCAGTAATTTTGAAACCAGTAAGAAGCAACAGAACTCTAACAAATCTCAGACTTCTGATAATTATAGTGTGATTCACAGTTCAACCTCACTTCGAATATTACAATACAATATAAAGAAAGAACCAATTCAGACACTTCAATATGGAATTCAAAACCTAAGAAATTAATGCATAGACGCTACCCTAAACATTAAAACATAATGTGAAGCGTTCACGTAAAATAAATAAGTAGTAAAACTCCAATATAAAGCAACATGTGAAAAGGGACCTACAAATTATAACATTCAAGCATTTCTAGTGAAAATAAAGTTAATATAAAACAAGAATTACCAGCCACAGATGTCTTTTTGCTCTGCACTATTTCTCCATTCTTTTTCTTTCATGATATGTTCTGCAATCCAAGAGTGCACAAAAATGATGACAAATTACACTAGAAGAGGCCAAGGATGGGGGAAGGAATCATTAGATTTTAACTACTTTGAAATTAAAGAATATCTACACACAAAGAGAAATATCTAATATTGTTTCTTAATATATAAAACTTCGAAAGTAGCCTTCTTTGTTTTAAATTCCAGCAATGTGCTACATTGTTACTAAAATCATGATTGCAGTCGATAGAAAAGCAAATGATTTTCCTTATACGACAGAAGTACAGTAAGCGAAAGAGGTTTTTAATGTATGGGTACAACATGAACAATGAAAGAAAAAAAAAATTATACAGTTATTACAGATACACAGAATAAAAGGGAAAATGATCTTTGAGAAAAGTAAATAATTTTAGCGCAGGTACAAAAATGGCACCGAAAGTCAATAAGCAGGTAATTTTAAATGACAAATAAACAAAATAAATTTTACTGTTAGCTTTGAAGCAGGTGTTATATATAAAACTATCTTAATTCACACACAGAATTAGTGACATAACAGATCAAAAAAGAGTAAGAATCAAACTCGCAATATATTGACATTAAAAGAGCTATACATATATACTTTTATAGCTTTTTTTTTTTTTTTAGAAAGGGCTCAAAAACACCATTCTAAAAACAGATTTCGAAAAACATCTTGGAAACAAAAGTCATAAACCATAAAATAAATATTTCATTCAGAATTTTAACGCAAGAACCGTTTCTAATTTTAAGTTCTTTACTTAGGTACACTCATCCATGAGAGAGGACAGCTTAGTCCAATGTACAAGAAATTATCCTGTAATATTACCATGTCACTTTAATGAAATTATAGCAATATTTCACTCAGGGAAAGAACATATTGTCTAGCTGCCCGGGTTCGAGCCCAGCTTTAATACAGCAAGCCGAAACACTTCAAATCCCATTGAATGATATACCATTTTGAAATGTTGCAAAAAATGTTAATAAAATTTCGTGAATCAGCTATTGCAATTACCTATATACTAAAATTTTGACCAAAAATTCAACTAAACTAAGATACTCTTTTTTTCTTTCGAAGGAATCAAAGTCATATACTAATGTAGGGATGCTCAACTTATTGTACTATAAAACCTAAACATAGGAATGAAATTTTGTCAGCTATGTGAGATGTCCAATACCGAGAAATTCCATAAATTGTAGATTAGAACGTACCTCTCAAAACACACGAAAGGTAAAACACAATTCAAATACTTTACTTTTAGTCTTGAAGCAGATGTTCTATATTAAACTGTCTTAGCTCACATACAGAATTAGTAATATAATAGCTCAAAATGTTGTAAGAACCAAACACGCATTATATAAACATTAAAACAAAAAAATCTACATACATTTATTAGTGTTACGAGGGTTTATTCTGAAATATTATAATGTCACTTTCAGTGAAATTATAAAAATTTTCACTCAGGGAAGGGACATTCTGTCTGGCTGCCTGGGTTCCATCCCAGCTTCTGTTACAAACGTTTCATAGAAGAATTTTAAAAATCTAGAAACGAAACTTATGAAGAAATTATTGTCCATTATTGGTTCTATGATTTAGTCATTCTTACAGACATAATAACTAAAATCTTAAACTTGGGGGGGGGGACAACTAAACTAAAGTTTTTGAATTTAAGGGCATTTTAAATTAATTTTAAATCAGAATTAATTTTGTAAAAATATTACACAAATATAAGGAATATACATTTTTACCATAATGCAATATACATTTGGCCACTTTGAAAATCTGGAGAACTAAAGCGTGAAATATAAGAAAACTGAAACAAACATTTGGAAAATCTCATCGAGCTTAAATTAGTTTCTAAATTAGATGTTTTGAGTGTATTTAAAATTAGGCCAACTACTACGTTCACTTCAAACCCATTACATAAAACTAGTATTTAAGAAAAATGGTAAAAGATTGCAAATATGTTAACAATTCTACTGATCTAGAAATAGAAATAACTGGTTTTCATCCTAATTAAGATGAAGAATATCACAAAAAGCCATTTGAATAGTCCTAGATCAGAAAAATCATGAACTGTTAAACTTTTAAAAAGATAAATTTCTGCTTTCGATCTACTTAAAAATGTGAAAGAGGATTTTCAACAACAAACTTGTTAAAATCAATGTTCAGATACAGAATAACAAACAAACATCCGGACGACTGCATGGATTTAGCAATAACATCGCATGTACCAGAGGGAGAAAAAAAAAACTCTCAGAAGAAATGCAATGTTAAATTTCACATTAAAATATGATTTCCCTGTATTTAATTTTCATCTTGAAGAATTTTTTTGTAAATAATACAAAGAGTATACCTTTTCTTTAAGATATTATACCACACATTTTTATACTTTGTGTAATGCACTTATAACTGAAATATTAAAAGTGCAATATATAATTGCAGCTAGCCAAAATTTTATAAACTTAAAATTGGCTCCCATTAAGTTAAAGTTGTTAATAACTGCACCAAGGGAAGGAATGCAATTTTATTTTTTTGTCTGTATTTGGTTTCATTTTCATATAGAAAGAGTTAAAAATAGGTTACCTAGGTAACAAAATTTAAACACACATTTTCAGGAAAAATTACAGAATAACAGATTTTGTTTCCCTGAAGACACAACACCTCGCTATTCCAGCTATGATACAGACTGCATACTGTCATAGAGAAATTCCTTTCTTAAACAGGGAATTCATATACTTTAATCTGTTTTTACACAAGTACTGTTTATGACTAATCCATGGTCCAGGAGTAAAATGCTACACCCATCTAAATTTTTATTATTTCCGGTCATCTGTATACACTGTTTACCTATCACGACTAAACTCCCAATCTGCATTCCAAATAACTCATACCGTTCTTATAGTCATATTTCTTAGTCATATTTCATAGTCTATCACTTAGTCATATTTCGTAGTCTATCATTTTTAATACGGCAGGTACTTGCTGAGCGCAGACTTGTAAAGCATGATTTCGCGTACAGCAGTACCTTAAAAGATCCCATTTTATTTGTCCACTGCTAGAATTTCATTCATACGTGGTGCAACATTCATCCATCAACACCGGAAAGAATTTATCTGCTACTTTAAACAATTTCCATCGACTGAAAATGAAGTCCGAAAAATCTTACAAATTTCAAAAGCAATCGATGCCGAAGAATTTTCACATATGGAAGACAGAGAAGTCAAACAATGAATCAGAAAATTACAAAAGAAGAATTGGGGTCTTATAAAACCCCTTGATAATAAAAGCGCTCATTATGAAGAAGAGCTTTTAACTGAAGATAAGACGAAGAAATTGTTAAATAACACAAAAAGCAATGTCTGATCTTCTAGCGAAGAATTACCCAATTAAAGAAAAAACATGTGCTCTTTACAGCGGCACGCATACAGTTGCATCAATCATTCTTATAAGCAAAAGACATCAGCTTTCTCAAAAAATATTTCTGTCATGCATTTGCCAAGAGAACGGAAAGAAGTCCAAAAGAAACTTTCAGAGTGCTTTGCAAAACAAAGTGGAAAGTTATTCTGCAGAATTTTACTTCGATAATAAATAAACATCTCTGATTTGATTTCAAAACGAATTTTTATTTGTGAAATCAATTTTAAATAGATCTTCGCAAATAGGTTCATAAAACCTCCCAATATGCCAAAATAGTTCAGATTAAGGGGAAAATTTAATAAAGTATGCTTAAAACAACTAATAAAAAGCACATTTTGAGCAGCCTTAACAGAAGACAATTTGGCCCCACTATCTTTCATTACGAGCACTCATTAAATTTTTATTTACATTTCTTTTTTGTTCAACATTTAACTTTCAATGGTTTTAAGAGAAACAGCACTTGATAGACAGACTCTAAATTCGGAAAAAACTGAAACAAAATTGGTTTATACACAGGCAGAGTAATTACGCTGACCTGTTGGGAAGAGAAGACCCCGTTGGACAAGGAAAATATTAGGCCAGACAGAGAGGAAAATGCTTAGCCTCCTCCTCGTAATGCGAAAGGAGGCCACTTGGGAAAAAATTACACTACAGCAGTAATTTTGAAACCACTAAGAAGCAACAGAACTCTAACAAATCTCAGACTTCTGATAATTATAGTGTGATTCACAGTTCAACCTCACTTCGAATATTACAATACAATATAAAGAAAGAACCAATTCAGACACTTCAATATGGAATTCAAAACCTAAGAAATTAATGCATAGACGCTACCCTAAACATTAAAACATAATGTGAAGCGTTCACGTAAAATAAATAAGTAGTAAAACTCCAATATAAAGCAACAGTGAAAAGGTACCTACAAATTATAACATTCAAGCATTTCTAGTGAAAATAAAGTTAATATAAAACAAGAATTACCAGCCACAGATGTCTTTTTGCTCTGCACTATTTCTCCATTCTTTTTCTTTCATGATATGTTCTGCAATCCAAGAGTGCACAAAAATGATGACAAATTACCCTAGAAGAGGCCAAGGATGGGGGAAGGAATCATTAGATTTTAACTACTTTGAAATTAAAGAATATCTATACACAAAGAGAAATATCTAATATTGTTTCTTAATATATAAAATTTCGAAAGTAGCCTTCTTTGTTTTAAATTCCAGCAATGTGCTACATTGTTACTAAAATCATGATTGCAGTCGATAGAAAAGCAAATGATTTTCCTTATACGACAGAAGTACAGTAAGCGAAAGAGATTTTTAATGTATGGGTACAACATGAACAATGAAAGAAAAAAAAATTATACAGTTATTACAGATACACAGAATAAAAGGGAATATTATCTTCGAGAAAAGTAAATAATTTTAGCGCAGGTACAAAAATGGCACCGAAAGTCAATAAGCAGGTAGTTTTAAATGACAAATAAACAAAATAAACTTTACCGTTAGCTTTGAAGCAGGTGTTATATATAAAACTATCTTAATTCACACACAGAATTAGTGACATAACAGATCAAAAAAGAGTAAGAATCAAACTCGCAATATATTGACATTAAAAGAGCTATACATATATACGTTTATAGTTTTTTTTTTTTTTTTTTTTTTTTTTTAAGAAAGGGCTCAAAAACACCATTCTAAAAACAGATTTCGAAAAACATCTAGGAAACAAAAGTCATAAACCATAAAATAAATATTTCATTCAGAATTTTAACGCAAGAACCCTTTCTAATTTTAAGTTCTTTACTTAGGTACACTCATCCATGAGAGAGGACAGCTTAGTCCAATGTACAAGAAATTATCCTGTAATATTACCACGTCACTTTAATGAAATTATAGCAATATTTCACTCAGGGAAAGAACATATTGTCTAGCTGCCCGGGTTCGAGCCCCGCTTTAATACAGCAAGCCAAAACACATCAAATGCCATTGAATGATATACCATTTTGAAATGTTGCAAAAAATTTAAATAAAATTTCGTGAATGAGCTATTGCAATTACCTATATACTAAAATTTTGACCAAAAATTCAACAAAACTAAGATACTCTTTTTTTCTTTCGAAGGAATCAAAGTCATATACTAATGTAGGGATGCTCAACTTATTGTACTATAAAGCCTAAACATAGGAATGAAATTTTGTCAGCTATGTGAGATGTCCAATACCGAGAAATTCCATAAATTGTAGATTAGAACGTACCTCTCAAAACACACGAAAGGTAAAACACAATTCAAATACTTTACTTTTAGTCTTGAAGCAGATGTTCTATATTAAACTGTCTTAGCTCACATACAGAATTAGTAATATAATAGCTCAAAATGTTGTAAGAACCAAACACGCATTATATAAACATTAAAAAAAAAATCTACATACATTTATTAGTGTTACGAGGGTTTATTCTGAAATATTATAATGTCACTTTCAGTGAAATGATAGAAATTTTCACTCAGGGAAGGGACATTCTGTCTGGCTGCCTGGGTTCCATCCCAGCTTCTGTTACAAAAGTTTCATAGAAGAATTTTAAAAATCTAGAAACGAAACTTATGAAGAAATTATTGTCCATTATTGGTTCTATGATTTAGTCATTCTTACAGACATAATAACTAAATTCTTAAACTTGGGGGGGGGGGGGGGGACAACTAAACTAAAGTTTTTGAATTTAAGGGTATTTTAAATTAATTTTAAATCAGAATTAATTTTGTAAAAATATTACACAAATATAAGGAATATACATTTTTACCATAATGCAATATACATTTGGCCACTTTGAAAATCTGGAGAACTAAAGCGTGAAATACAGTCAAAAGTCTTTAATCCGGACTCGTCGGGACTTCGGCTATTCCGGATTATCGATTTTTCCGGATTATAGATCATCAGTTTAAATCTGGTAAGATGGCATGCAGAAATTATAAAATTAAAAATATGAAATCGTAATTTATAAAATAATGAGCAATTATGATCTAAAGGGTATCAAAATTTACAAAAAAAGAAGCTTAATATTTATTTGTTTTTTTTTATTAAACATTTCTTTCAACGCGCGCATGCGTACCTTACGCATAGCCGAAATTAGAAAATTGCAACCAGAATACTATTTGATTTGTATTCGTGATATTTATAATGACGAGCAATTTGATTTAAATTATATCAAAGACGGAGTACATCGAGATTAAATACTTACTACATTTAGTAAGGAATTATAAGCCGAATAAAATAAAAACACCTGCCCTGAAGATAACGATAGTGGTGACAGATCAACTTCCAGTTCATTGCGCGCCGCGACGTCCCCCCCCCCGCGCAGAGCAGCGTGAAATTGATAAACATATTTCGGAACGGTTAGATAAACAAAGGATATACCTTTATCCATTTTTTTTTGCAATTCGTTTTTTGTTTGATGGACATCGAATCATACTTTCGTTTTCTAGATCCTTTGGGAGCTCCAGCATCGGAAATTCTATTTGACATAATCGAAAGTTCAAGCTTACTTTTATAAAATTGCTCTTACACTCTGCAAAAAATAATAAGCCGATCCAATTCGAAGATTAAGGAACAACGCAACCATCAACATTAACCGAAATAGATAATTAGATAAATTTAGCTTATACCGTCCGTTATACATTAAACGCGCACGCGAAAACGTATTCTGCGCTTGCGCAGACGCATATGCACCGTCGTAACTGTCTTGCGCGCACGCGTAAAACGCCTATAAGCATGCGTCAACGCGGCGCATGCGCAGAAAGATTTTAGTTTTGAGTTCCGGATTATAGATCATTCCGGATTATGGGTGTCCGAATTAACGACTTTTGACTGTATAAGAAAACTGAAACAAACATTTGGAAAATCTCATCGAGCTTAAATTACTTTCTAAATTAGATGTTTTGAGTGTATTTAAAATAGGCCAACTACTACGTTCACTTGAAACCCATTACATAAAACTAGTATTTAAGAAAAATGGTAAAAGATTGCAAATATGTTAACAATTCTACTGATCTAGAAATAGAAATAACTGGTTTTCATCCTAATTAAGATGAAGAATATCACAAAAAGCCATTTGAATAGTCCTAGATCAGAAAAATCATGAATTGTTAAACTTTTAAAAAGATAAATTTCTGCTTTCGATCTACTTAAAAATGTGAAAGAGGATTTTCAACAACAAACTTGTTAAAATCAATGTTCAGATACAGAATAACAAACAAACATCCGGACGACTGCATGGATTTAGCAATAACATCGCATGTACCAGAGGGAGAAAAAAAAAACTCTCAGAAGAAATGCAATGTTAAATTTCACATTAAAATATGATTTCCCTGTATTTAATTTTCATCTTGCTGAATTTTTTTGTAAATTATACAAAGAGTATACCTTTTCTTTAAGATATTATACCACACATTTTTATACTTTGTGTAATGCACTTATAACTGAAATATTAAAAGTGCAATATATAATTGCAGCTAGCCAAAATTTTATAAACTTAAAATTGGCTCCCATTAAGTTAAAGTTGTTAATAACTGCACCAAGGGAAGGAATGCAATTTTATTTCTTTGTCTGTATTTGGTTTCATTTTCATATAGAAAGAGTTAAAAATAGGTTACCTAGGTAACAAAATTTAAACACACATTTTCAGGAAAAATTACAGAATAACAGATTTTGTTTCCCTGAAGACACAACACCTCGCTATTCCAGCTATGATACAGACTGCATACTGTCATAGAGAAATTCCCTTCTTAAACAGGGAATTCATATACTTTAATCTGTTTTTACACAAGTACTGTTTATGACTAATCCATGGTCCAGGAGTAATATACATTATAGTACACCCATCTAAATTTTTATTATTTCTGTTCATCTATATAGACTGTTTACCTATCACGACTAAACTCCCAATCTGCATTCCACATAACTCATACGATTCTTCAACTCATGTTTCGTAGTCTATCATTTTTAATACCGCCGGTACTTACTGAGCGCAGAATTGTAAAGCGTCATTTCGCGTATAGCAGTACCTTAAAGGATCCCATTTAATTTGTCCACAGCTAGAATTTCATTCATACGTGGTGCTACATTCATCCATCAACACCGGAAAGAATTTATCTGATACTTTAAACAATTTCCATCGACTGAAAATGAAGTCCCAAAATTCTTACAAATCTCAAAAGGAAACGATGCCAAAGAATTTTCACATATGGAAGACAGAGAATTCAAACAATGAATCAGAAAATTACAAAAGAAGTATTGGGGTCTTATAAAACCCCTTGATAATAAAAGTGCTCATTATGAAGAAGAGCTTTTAACTGAAGATAAGATGAAGGAATTGTTAAATAACACAAAAGCAATGTCTGATCTAGCGGAGAATGACCCAATTAAGGAAGAAACAGGACACTGGGAAACATGTGCTCTTTACAGCGACACGCATACAGTTGCATCAATCATTCTTATAAGCAAAAGACATCAGCTTTCTCAAAAAATAATTCTGTCATGCATTTGCCAAGACAACGGAATATAAGTCCAAAAGAAACTTTCAGAGTGCTTTGCAAAACAAAGTTGAAAGTTAATCTGCAGAATTTTACTTCGATAATAATAAAACATCTCTGATTTGATTTCAAAAGGAATTTTTATTTGTGAAATCAATTTTAAATAGATCTTCGCAAATAGGTTCATAAAACTTCCCAATATGCCAAAATAGTTCAGATTAAGGGGAAAATTTAATAAAGTATGCTTAAAACAACTAATAAAAAGCACATTTTGAGCAGCCTTAACAGAAGACAATTTGGCCCCACTAACTTTCATTACGAGTACTCATTAAATTTTTATTTACATTTCTTTTTTGTTCAACATTTAACTTTCAATGGTTTTAAGAGAAACAGCACTTCATAGACAGACTCTAAATTCGGAAAAAACTGAAACAAAATTGGTTTATACACAGGCAGAGTAATTACACTGACCTGTTGGGAAGAGAAGACCCCGTTAGACAAGGAAAATATTAGGCCAGACAGAGAGGAAATGCTTAGCCTCCTCCTCGTAATTGTAATATTTAATAATTTGTAAATGGTAACATTTAATATTTAGTAACTTGTAATTAACAACACTTTGGATACAGATTTGAAAAATAGAACTATGCTGGTATTGCAGTTCTCTGTGATTATACATTCTATATTGTAAATAAATAGTTTCTAAAAGCTAAAAGTGTACCCTCATAATTTTATATGGTGTCAGGAGTGTTTTGCTTTCAAAATGGAAAGTTTAAAACCACCAGAGCCGATGAAATTTGATGGAAATCTAGCTTGGAATTGGCAGAGATGGCTGCAATCATTTGAAATATATGAAGTAGCTAGTGAATTACATAATAATGAAGAGAAGGTAAGAGTTAATACTTTTCTTCATGTAATAGGAATTTGTAGTCTTGAAATATATAATACATTTCCTATAGAAGAGGGTAAAGAAATTAAATTAAGTGAAATTAAAACAAAATTTACGGAATATTGTATTCCTAAGAAAAATAGTTTGATCTTTACAATATAGTAACTGGTAGTTTGGCGACATTTTGGAGGCGATAAAGGTTACTACCTGGGACTTTGGTAATAATGTGAGCAGTACTGAGTTCCAATTACGCATTATTTTGTGTGAGGGAAATGAGAGATCATGGGATATGTCATGTGATATTAATGGACGAATTACGGTTCTTTAGTTGGGAAAGGGTGGAAATCGGGAAAAAATCTGGAAATTTTGTATTTGGCTTTATTCTGTGTTGTGTGAAACAGTGTTTGTTAATTTTTGGATCCCATGGCCCTAACTAAAGTGAATTCGAAATGGGTATTTAGGCATTGTGATAAAGAGAAGTTTGCTTTTTATTTAGCGGAGGAAGTATGGAGGAAAAATTCGCAGAAAAAATCTTTCAATAATTTTATTGAATGAATTAGAAAATTGTATCCGCTACATAATCAAGATTCTGAAGAAGATTAGGTAAGTTAGTATTTTTAATTATTTGAGGATATTATTTTTATGCATTGTTCTAAATGTAAGTTGGAAAGGAATTTGGTATTATTGGGAAAATTGTTATTAGCAATGATTTAGTTTAAAGTAATTAGGATTGTAAGGTAATTTTTATTAATTTAATGTATGTGCTCATTTATATTTTAAGTAGTGTTTTTGAATTTAATTATATTTTAATGAAATGATAGTTATTTTGTGAATTTTATGTTTGTAGGAATTTGGTACACGTTTAAGTTGAAATAAACGTGCATGGAAATAATTTAAATATTTGATACTAAGTATTTGTAATGCTTGCGGTATGAATTCGTTGGTGACGTGTATAATGTAATAGATGATCTAGAGGTAAAAGTTTTTGGATATTTTATTTATTTTATATGAGGAAATGTTCATATTTGTAAAGGGTAAATACTTTTTCGCGATCAGGTAATTTCATATATGTTCTTTTTACCGGGTTTAAAGATTGAGAAAATTGTCATGTATTTTCGTGAAATTTTTCTAATTTATGAGAAAAAAGCAGTGTACATGGATATAGTAAAGAGTGTGCGCAATGCCATTTTTGTGCAATTCTGGGATGTTTTTTTAAGTAAAAATAAGTCGACATGTACATGGTTTAGTGATATTTTAATTAAATGATAGTTATTTTGTGAATTTTATGTTTGTAGGAATTTGGTATACGTTTAAGTTGAAATAAACGTGCATGGAAATAATTTAAATATTTGATACTAAGTATTTGTAACGCGTGCGGTATGAATTCGTTGCTGACGTGTATAATGTAATAGATGATTTAGAGGTAAAAGTTTTTGGATATTTCATTTATTTTATATGAGGAAATGTTCATATTTGTAAAGGGTAAATACTTTTTCGCGATCAGGTAATTTCATATATGTTCTTTTTACCGGGTTTAAAGATTGAGAAAATTGTCATGTATTTTCGTGAAATTTTTCTAATTTATGAGAAAAAAGCAGTGTACATGGATATAGTGAAGAGTGTGCGCAATGCCATTTTTGTGCAATTCTGGGATGTTTTTTTAAGTAAAAATAAGTCGGCGTGTACATGGTTTATGTGTATGTGTTATTTTGAAAAACGCGTAAGGAGTATGGTATTGTGCACTTTTTCCCAATTTTGCAGTGAATATTTGTCATGATTAAGCAGTTTTGTTTGATAAAATTTCTAGCATAAGTGTAATTCGGCTAGTAGATTGTTGGAAGAAGTGTTCAGTAGATAAAAAGAAAAGAAACATGTCTTTACTTCGTGAAGACAAAATGGCGGCGGGGAAAAAAAATAGAGGGTTGCTGTAGGAGAATTGGTTGCCAAATTTTCACCAAAAAATCGCCAAGTTACCATAATGTAAAGATCAACCGAAAAATATTACATATGAAAGACATTTATTCTTTACTAGAAATCAAACCGCGTCAGAAACCATAGATGAATACGTAACTGACCTACGAAATAAAGCTAGAACATGCGAGTTTGCACAATTAACGGATAGTTTAATAAAGGATAAAATTGTTTGTGTTACTAAAGATGATACAGTGACAGCAAGATTGTTACATGAAACAGAATTAACATTAGAAAAAGCTCTTGATATATGCAGATCTGCTGAAATAAGTGCACATCAAATGAAAATCATAAAAGATGAGGAAACTGCTGTAAACTTAGTGAAAAAGAAACTAAGTAAACATAATAAGAATACTTACAAAGAGGTAAATACCGATAAACAATAGACAAAAATTTGTTCTAAATGTGGAACATCTCATGAGTATCGAATGTGTCCAGCATATGGAAAAATCTGTCATAAATGTAAAAAGGCAAATCATTTCGCGAGTCAGTGTAAAAGCAATATAATAAAAAATGAAGCAGTCAAGGTAAACAAAAAAGATAGACAAATTAAATTAATAAATCATGACTCTGAGGAAGAGTTAGAATTTTATGTTGGCACATTAAACCTTAATTCAGATAACAAGGAAGAGAAATGGACTGTTGACGTTAATGTAAATAAAAGTAAACTAAATTTGCAGTTAGATACTGGAGCAATGCGCAATGTTATTTCTAAAACCAAAGTGAAATTGCTAGATGTTCCGATACAGAAGTCTGAAATTAAAAGATTAGTTACATTCTCTGGGAATAAAATGGATACTTTAGGAAAAGTAGTACTTAACTGCCAATATGGAAAAATAATTATGTTGTGGAATTCCAAGTTATTGACAAAGAAGTACCTTCTATATTAGGATTAAAATCATGTTTGCAACTAGGTTTGATTCAGAAAGTAATGTCTGTTTACACTGAAGACTTACTGGAGGAATACAAAGATGTATTTGAAGGCTTAGGTTGTTTGAATAGAGAACATAAAATCCAGTTAAAACAAGATGTAACACCAGTCATTCATCCTCCAAGAAAAATACCCATAGCTATACGTGATAAAGTTAAGAAAGAATTACAAAGAATGGAAAATTTAAATGTTATTGAGAAAGTAAGAGAACCAACTGAATGGGTAAATTCAATGGTCACAGTTGTCAAACCAAACAAAATAAGAATATGTTTAGATCCTAGATTTAAATAAAGCTATAAAACGAGAACATTATCCGATGTTAACCATTGACGAAGTTGTCACTAGAATGCCTAATGCAAAAATATTTCCTGTTTTAGATGCTTATAGTGCTTTTTGGCAAATCCAGCTTGACGAAGAAAGTAGTAATTTGTGTACATTCAATACACCTTTTGGCAGATACAAATTTAAAAGATTACCTTTTGGCATATGCTCAGCAACAGAAATTTGCCAAAGAAAATTAAGCCAAATAATAGAAGGTCTAGAAGGCGTTGAATGTATTATACATGATATCATAATATGGGGATCTAATGAAAAGGAACATGAGCTACGACTTAAAAAAGTACTCCAGAGAGCATGAGAAAATAATTTAAAGTTCAATAAGGCTAAATGTAAAATAAAAGTTAATCGTGTGAATTATATAGGGCACGAGTTAGGTGAAAATGGACTAAAACCTGATTTTTCTAAAGTGGAAGCAATTGTTAAAATGCCAGAACCTACAGATGTGCCTTCGCTACAAAGACTTTTGGGAATGATTAATTATTTAGCCAAATTTATTCCTAACTTAAGTACTATTACTGCACCATTAAGACAGTTACTTGAGAAAAATGTCCTCTGGCACTGGACTGAAAAGCATCAAAAAGCTTTCGAAACACTTAAAGAATTGATTGCAAAAGCACCCGTATTAAAATTCTATGATGTTAATAAGGATGTAACTCTTTCAGTAGGTGCAAGTTCTGAAGGATTAGGTGCTGTTTTACTACAAGAAAACCAGCCAATTGCTTATGCTTCCAGAGCTCTAACAAAAAAACAAAAAAATTATGCTCAGATAGAAAAAGAGCTTTTAGCTATTACTTTTGGATGTTCTAAATTTCATCAATATATATATGGCAAACGTATTACAGTTGAAACTGATCATCGACCATTAGAAAGCATAACTAAGAAACCTCTTTTTAAAGCACCACAGCGATTGCAAAGAATGCTGTTAAATTTACAAAAATATGATCTAGATGTACGATACAAAAAGGGGAAAGACTTATTAATAGCAGATACTTTGAGTAGAGCAAATTTGAATACAACAGAAGATAATGATGAAGATACAGAAATTTGTACACTGATTCCAGCATCTGATGACAAAATTTATGCATTGAAGAAAGAAAGTGAATGTGATGCTACACTACAGTGCTTAAAGAAATATATTCTGAGAGGCTGGCCAGAAAGGAAACATCAGGTAGAACCTCAAGTCAAAGTATTTTGGGACTACAGAGATGAGTTGACAATGGAAAATGACTTATTTTTCAAAGGAGGAAGGGTAATTATTCCTTTATCTATGCAAAAGGAAATGTTAAATTTAATTCATGAGGGTCATTTTGGTATAGAAAAATGTAAGAAAAGAGCTAGAGATGTTTCGTTTTGGCCACTTATGAACAAGCAGATAGAAGATAAAATTTCAAAATGTTCTATATGTAATGAATACCAGAACAAAAACATAAGAGAGCCTATGATACCACATGAAATTCCCAATTTACCTTAGTTGCGACAGATTTATTTGAGATTAACAAAGATGTATATTTATTAATTGTAGATTACTATTCCAACTTTTTTGAAATCTCCAAACTACCGGATACTCGAAGTCACACAGTGATCAGTTACATGAAATCTCATTTTGCAAGATACGGTATACCATTAATAGTGATATCTGATAATGGACCTCAGTTTGCAAGTAAAGAATTTTCAGAATTTGCAAAGAAATACCAATTTAAACATATAACAAGCAGTCCATACCATCCATAGTCGAACGGATTAGCAGAGCGTTCAGTAATAAAGGGCGAAGAAATTGTTAAAGAAAGCTCAAGCAGATCATGCTGATCCTTATTTAGTTTTGTTAGCTCATAGGAACACTCCAACAAATGAGATGCTAGGATCACCAGCTCAACGACTTATGAGTAGAACAAGAACAATTCTTCCTACATCTGAAGAATTACTTAAACCTCAAGTTGTGAGAAATGTAAAAGAAAAAATCAACCAAGAAAGAACTAAACAGAAGTCATATTATGATCGTCATACAAAAACATTACCATCACTAAATAAAGGAGATTGTGTTTGGATATATCACGATAATCGCTGGAAACCAGCAGTTGTAGAAGAAGTGCATAAGACGCCTACATCATATATACTTAGATCAGGTGGATCAGTATTGAGAAGAAATAGAAAAGATATTAGAGAAAACAGTTCAGCTGTTGATGAGAATATCAGAGGAACAGAACAAAGAGTTAATACACAGAAAACAGATGTAAAAGGATATGATTCCAGATATTCTCAAGGACAAAGTTTAGAAGATCAACTACCAAACTCTGCTAACTCAGAAACAAGGAACGGTGAGGTAAGAACTAGAAGTGGGAGACTGATTAGAAAGCCGGCCAGGTATTTGGACTGATTTTAGACTGTTAAAACTTTTGAACTCTTTAAAAAAACGGAAGATGTAATATTTAATAATTTGTAAATGGTAACATTTAATATTTAGTAACTTGTAATTGGCAACACTTTGGATACAGATTTGAAAAATAGAACTATGCTGGTATTTCAGTTCTCTGTGATTATACATTCTAAGATTGTAAATAAATAGTTTCTAAAAGCTAAAAGTGTACCCTCATAATTTTATAGTAATGCGAAAGGAGGCCACTTGGGAAAAAATTACACTACAGCAGTAATTTTGAAACCACTAAGAAGAAACAGAACTCTAACAAATCTCAGACTTCTGATAATTATCGTGTGATTAACAGTTCAACCTCACTTTGAATATTACAATACAATATAAAGAAAGAACCAATTCAGACACTTCAATATGGAATTCAAAACCTAAGAAATTAATGCATAGACGCTACCCTAAACATTAAAACATAATGTGAAGCGTTCACGTAAAATAAATAAGTAGTAAAACTCCAATATAAAGCAACATGTGAAAAGTGACCTACAAATTATAACATTCAAGCATTTCTAGTGAAAATAAAGTTAATATAAAACAAGAATTACCAGCCACAGATGTCTTTTTGCTCTGCACTATTTCTCCGTTCTTTTCATCTTCGTTCTTTTTCTTTCATCATGAAGAGGCCAAGAGGGGTGATCATGCGATGCGTGCGTTGTTATACAACAATTTCAAATTAACTAGAAGTGGACTGTACTAAATATTTTATTCGACAACTTTAATCAAATGCGTGTCATCTTTCAAGCGATGACTTACTACTAACAACAGCAGCAATAAAAAAAAAAAACTGAGTAAGCGTTTACAGGGTTGCTGTAATGAACATCTGCGCCATGCAAGGCGCCAAGAAGAGGAAAAATGACGTAATCTTACAGTTAAATAGTCTTAATGACTTAACATACCCCCCGGCATTGAAGGGTTACTTCAATAATTTCGTGCAATAATACTCATAATAACCTACAAAATTGTACAATTACTACCTTATACAATAATGCAATACGAATAACATCTCTTAATTCAATATAATAATATTCAATTTTCAATAAAAATTTTATACACAATACAATGTACAATACAAGTTTTATAATAATAAGCTAACACTTAACTAACTTAGGAAGCTTCTTCTTGGGGTAAAATTGCAATTTTTGTAATTCCACGCTTAATGATGCCCTTTGCTGTTTGTATTTCTACTACTCTAACCTTACCGTCAACTCCAGGAAAAATTCTTGTAATGCGCCCTAACATCCATCTACAGACAGGAAGCTCATCCTCCTTAACTAGTACTAGCAGACCTATTTTAATATTCGTTTGTTCTACCTTCCATTTTGAACGCTGTTGTGGTGTGTTTAAATAGTCCCTATGCCAACGATTCCATATCAACTGGACAAATCTGGTAGTTCGTTTCCATCTTGAGAGTCTGTTTTCAGGTATATCAATTAATTCGGGTTCTACTATAGCATTCAAGGGTCTTCCAATGAGAAAATGACCTGGTGTTAATGCCTCTAAATCATTTACATCGGAAGATAAGGGAGTAATAGGGCGAGAATTTAAAACACTCTATCTGAGTTACTACAGTTAATAACTCCTCGAAAGTCAACCTTGCATTACCTACAATCCGCTTTAAGTGATATTTCGCGGATTTTATTCCAGATTCCCATAGTCCACCAAAATTAGGTGTCCGTGGGGGAATAAACTTCCATACTATTCCTTCTTCACCTAAATAATCTGCTAATTTTTTGTCAGAATTTCTAATTAAATTGTTAATTCTTTGCAATTCGGCATTTGCGCCAACGAAGTTTTTTGCATTGTCTGAGAAAATGATTGAGCATTTTCCGCGCCTAGCAATAAATCTCTTTAAGGTGGCAATAAATGCGTCAGTGGTGAGTTCACTCACTAGTTCGAAATGCACTGCCTTTGTTATAAGGCAAATGAAAAGAGCTAAATATACCTTATGAAGAGTTCCTTTCCTCTGTCCCTTGTACCTAATAAAAAATGGACCACAAAAATCGGTGCCGACATGATTAAAGGGTGAGCTTGGATTTACGCGCTCTGCAGGTAATGACCCCATAATTTGTTCGATAGTGACTGGTTTATTTTTACTACAAATTATACATTCATGGGTAATCTTTCTAGTTAAATTCCTACCTTGTAATGGCCAAAATTTCTGTCTCATAAAACACAATAATGCTTGCGAACCACCTACGTGTAAATATTTCCGATGATAATGCTCAGCAATCAGCTTAGTTAGTTTGCATTTAACAGGCAAAATTATTTGATGTTTTTGTGAAAACATTACATTGGCCCCTTGTAATCGGCCTCCTACTCTCATTACATTATTTGCATCCAAAAAAGGGTTCAAAGAAAGTAAATTACTTTTATTATTAATGGGTTTACCTTGTTTGAGGGAGTTGTAATCTGAATAAAAACTACATTTTTGAACCTCTCTTACTAAAAAGGATTCTGCCTCATTTAACTCCTTTGAACTTATTCCTCCTGTTCTTCTCTGTGCTCCTTTCTGTTTTGCACACCTAGAGTTCCAAATGAACCTGAAAATATAACTAACAACACGTAATAATTTTAAATAATTGTTAGTGATATCTAGGACATTATCAATAAATTTTGAAGGCAAAGTGCATAAACAAGCAATGTCAGTTCTTTTTCTCAGTTCATTAGAAAATGTCTCTGTTTTTTCTAATTGTTCAAAGTCAATGTTCTTGTTAGGTATGACACCCTCACTCAAGAATGGAGGACCTTTCCACCACAGATCAGCATCATGCAGCTTGTCAAAATTCAGTCCTCGGGAAATAAGGTCTGCTGGGTTCTCCTCTGAACGCACATAATTCCACTGGCATGTATGTGTTAGCTCTTGGATCTGCAACACTCGATTAGCAACAAAAGTTTTTAGTACATGCGGAGGATTCTGAAGCCATGCTAACACTATGGTTGAGTCACACCACAGACATATTTTACTGATGTCCAATTTCAATAAAGGCACCACCTTTGCAACAAGCTGTGCTAGCAGTACAGCTGCGCAGAGTTCCAGTCGAGGTTGTGGCGTTCCGACAGATACTTCAACTTCTATTCACGAGATGGCGCCACGTGTAAAATCCAGTTCTTAATCGGAGCAGCAAAGCGACATCTTTACTCACTCAGACTTCTCGTCGGACAAGGTACGCGACGCTAGCACGAACTGTGTTCCGAGCTCTGTGTTGATCTCTGCAATGTAATTTAAATTGTAATTTAGTATTTAATATATTCTTTTGTTATAGGAGATTGTCTACTCTTATTTCCTTTAGTTATATCATGCATTAAGCACACACGACCACCAAAAGTGGTGACCTTTTGACTGAGCACGCTACTGACAATGGATTTTCAACGACCCTAAGCCACGTGCATCCAAGGCATTCTGAAGCACTGACTAAAAATAACAACGAATGTGGACATTAAACGTATCCTACAACGTACCCCTTCAATTATTTCTAGATGTATTGATATATATTGCTTGTGTTTTTTTTTCAAAGTCGTGCATATCATCGCAAGGAGCTTCAGCAAATCATCAATGTGATCTGTTCCGTTCCGCTGACTTCGCCAGTCGTGCAATAATTCTTCGATCATTCAACTTTTGTGATAAATGTGATACAATAGTGATTTTCGCTAAATGTGCTACATCAGTAATTTTTCTGCAACGTGCTACGGCAAAATTCTTCCCTCAGTGTTCGAAAGTAGTGATTTTTTTCCCCATGTGCTACAGGAGTGATTTCCTTTTCCTTCGAAAGTGCCTTAGCAGTGTGAAGTGGTGATTTTGTGCGTGCGCAATACAAAATTAACGCATCATTTTTTCTCAAATAAGGGTTTCTTTTCAAACGCATTTCGGTAAAATATTATTTGTGTGTGTAATTGCTGACCCTGTATTATTTGTGTGTGTATCGTTACGTAAATTTTTTCTGCATGGTTAAAATATTTATTGTTATCATGGTAAAATATCAATAGTGTATCCTCGTGCTACAATATTTGTGCTGATAAGTGTTTATTAATTAAAGTGAAAATTATCTATCAGTATGCCCGACGATATTCCACCAGAGACACAAATCACACGCGTTGCGGTGAAGCCACCGCCTTTCTGGAAAAATAATCCTTCATTGTGGTTCGCTCAGATCGAAGCACAATTTTCTATCGCTCGCATTAGTGAGGATTCTACAAAATTCAACCATGTAGTTGCAGCAATTGAGTCTGATATTCTGAATTCAGTGCATGACTTAATTCTCAGACCACCTGATTGTGATAAATACTCCAAACTGAAACAGCGGCTCATTGAAATCTATTCAGAAAGTGAATCTTCAAAAATACGTACTTTACTACAAGGACTTGAACTTGGAGATCAGCGACCTTCATACTTGCTGTCACGAATGCGTGATCTGGCAGGAAGCCATTTTAGTGACGACTTGTTGAAGTCACTATGGCTTTCGCGTCTCCCTAATAACATACAAATAATTCTTGCTGCTTCCAATGAAGATCTAACCTGTTTAGCAGCAATGGCTGACAAATTAAGGAACTTGTTACTCCAGCTTATATCAGTGCTGCTAATGCTGCACCTTCCAGTTCATCCCTCGAACAACAAGTGGCTGAATTGACCAAAAAAGTATCTGAACTCTCTACAAGTCTTCATGCTTCACGGAGATACAATCGATCAAATCAGGGCCCACGTAATAAATTTCGTGCCCGAAGCAGGAGTCAATCTCGTCATAATACTCGAACGCAGTACCAAGAACCCACAAGTGGCATATGTTTTTATCATATGAATTTCGCAAGTGTGCCCCTCCATGCACTTTTGTACAAGCGGGAAACTAAATGGGCGGTCTTCTGCTGGCCAACAAATGTCCGCCACATCGACAGAATAGTACTGGCTGATCGTTCAACTCAGTTATGTTTTCTAGTAGATACTGGAGCTGACATATCAGTGCTCCCGAGAACTAAAACAAATGCTCACCAACTTAATAAACTTGTACTGTATGCAGCCAATGGTACCCAAATTGCAACCTACGGCACCAAACTATTGACACTTGATTTAAACTTGCGCCGGACTTTCAACTGGCCTTTTATTATTGCTGATGTAACTCAAGCAATTATTGGTGTCGACTTCTTGACACATTTCCACCTTCTAGTGGATGTCAAGAATAATTGCTTAATTGATGCTACAACTCAGCTGACATCACAGGGCCAAGCTTCTCACGTATCAAACGTACCTACCAACATAAGTTTTTATCGGGCAGCACACGGTTTCATCGGTTATTAGCAGAATTCCCTGACATTTTAAACCCATCCAAATCAGGGCAGCATACTCATCAGCCAGAAGTGTATCATCACATTGAAACACATGGCCCACCTCTATTTTCCAAGCCTCGTCGTCTTTCTCCAGAGATGCTAAAAGCTGCTCGCAAAGAATTTGAATTCATGCTAGCACAGGGAACCATTCGCCCATCTAAAAGTCCATGGGCCAGTCCACTTCACATGGTTAAAAAGTCTAATGGTGACTGGCGGCCTTGTGGAGATTATCGTCGACTTAATGCCGTCACAGTCCCTGACAGGTATCCAGTCCCACATATCCAAGACTGTACCCATCTTTTTCATGGAACAAATATATTTTCTACCCTCGATCTTGCCAGAGCATATCATCAGATCCCAGTGCATGCTGAAGATGGTGTAGTCACTGCCCAAGACCGCAGTGACTACACCATTTGGTCTCTTTGAGTACTTATACATGCCATTTGGCCTTCGCAATGCTGGCCAAACATTTCAGCGTTTCATACACCAAGTACTGTCTGGTCTCGATTTCTGCATCCCATATTTTGATGATATCCTGGTTGCATCTACAGATGCGGAAGAACATTTTAAACATCTGCGTCAGATTTTCACTCGCCTTAAAGATCATGGATTAAAACTAAATCCATCCAAATGTGTACTTGGTCAACCCTCAGTTTCCTTTCTTGGATGTCTTATCACCCAGAACGGAGTTAAACCTTTACCGGAAAGAGTCAAAGCAATTAACGACCTACCTCAGCCCAAAACCATCTCTGAACTGAAGCGTTTTCTAGCAATGTTAAATTTCTACCGACGCTTTCTGCCAAATGCCGCAAAAACACAAGCCTGCCTACATGAGTTTCTGAAGAATAGCAAAAAAAACGATCAACGAGTTGTCCCTTGGACTGAATTTGCATCTGCAGCATTCGTGCAATGCAAACACGATCTGGCAAATGCAGCCACACTTTCTTATCACTCACCTAGTGATCAGCTCTCTATAATGGTAGATGCATCTGACACGGCCATAGGAGCAGTGCTTCAAGCCCATACCACTAAAGGACTTTCCCCAATGGCATTCTTATCCAGAAAACTTACTACTGCAGAAAGGAAATACAGCACATATGACAGAGAGCTACTTGCTGTGTACTGTGCTGTTAAATACTTCCGGCACAACTTGGAAGGACACGACTTCATCATTTTCACCGATCATCGACCATTAACCTTCGCTTTTAGAAAAAACTCTGACTCATGTTCTCCTCGTCAGCTTCGACATCTGGATTTCGTCGCCCAGTTTAGTACAGATATCAGATATGTCTCTGGTACTGATAATTGTGTCGCTGATGCCTTGTCTCGGGTAAACAATATCAACCTCACTACCCCAGATTTCTCTGAAATTGCAAAAGCTCAATTGCATGATGAGGAACTCAAGAACCTAATCTCAAATCCACAAACCTCCCTCCAGTTACAACCGCTGCACATTGATCCAACGCTTAAAATTTACTGTGACATAGAGAACAATAGAATACGTCCCTATATTCCTGTCAATTTTAGACGTGAAGTGTTTAATGCCTTGCACAATTTGGCACATCCTGGAATCCGTGCCACCAAAAAGCTGATCGCAGACAGATTTGTCTGGCCAGCGATGAATCAAGACATCACAGAATGGACTCGTTCATGTATTAGATGTCAACGGTGTAAAGTATCCCGTCACACTCACAGCCCCATTCAACAATTTAACCTTCCAGCAAGACGCTTTGATCATGTACACTTGGACTTGGTTGGCCCATTGCCTCCTTCAAATGGTTACACTTACCTCCTCACTTGTATTGATCGGTACACAAGATGGCCTGAAGCCATTCCTATTGAAAATATATCCGCTGAAACTGTAGCTCGAGCATTCATCGCCCAGTGGCTTTCAAGATTTGGCATGCCTACCACCATCATTACTGACCAAGGCCGACAATTTCAATGTCACTTGTTCGCATCCCTCACCTCTTTTCTTGGCATTCGCCATATTCGCACAACACCATACCATCCATCTGGAAATGGCATGGTGGAACGCTTTCACCGATCTCTCAAACAAGGTCTGAAGTGCCACAGTAGCACACACTGGACAGAAGCCTTACCCCTAGTCTTGCTTGGTCTTCGCACAGCATTCAAAGAAGACATTGGTAGCACTTGTGCCGAAATGTTATATGGTGCAACCCTCCGTCTGCCAGGTGAATTCTTTCACCCAGAATCTACTCCAGTTATCGACCCTCCAACATTCTTTCAACGTTTACGTGAGACCATGAGCAATATCTCGCCAACCCCAGCATCTTCGCATAACCAGCCAAGCTATTTTGTACATCCTGCGCTTGAGACATCTTCGCACGTATTCGTGCGCAACGATGCAATTAAGCCAACTTTAACACCTTCATATGATGGTCCATTCAAAGTTGTCAAACGAACACCGAAACATTTCACCATCATCTGCAATGGCAAACAATCAGTGATTGGAATCGATCGTCTCAAACCAGCATTTCTAATGCAAAATCCAACAACTTCCTCATCAACATCACTCCCGGAAGAAAGCTTACATCCCGTTAAAGAGCAACCTAAAACTACCAGATCTGGAAGAAAGGTTAAATTTAACCCAAAGTACTTATAACGTACCGATGGTACTTGGGGGGAGTACTGTGGCGTTCCGACAGATACTTCAACTTCTATTCACGAGATGGCGCCACGTGTAAAATCCAGTTCTTAATCGGAGCAGCAAAGCGACATCTTTACTCACTCAGACTTCTCGTCGGACAAGGTACGCGACGCTAGCACGAACTGTGTTCCGAGCTCTGTGTTGATCTCTGCAATGTAATTTAAATTGTAATTTAGTATTTAATATATTCTTTTGTTATAGGAGATTGTCTACTCTTATTTCCTTTAGTTATATCATGCATTAAGCACACACGACCACCAAAAGGTACTGTCAGCGGTTTTAGTGGAGCTACTCTGGACTTGCTGCAAAGCAAATGTGAAGATAAATTATTGTCACTTCTACAGCGTAAATAGATGGCTACTCCGTATGCGTGTTCTGATGCATCTGAAAATCCATGAATTTGTATATCAGAAAAACTATCCTGTAAAACATATCTACTGACTTTCAAATTTTTGATAGATTGCATTGAATCAATAAAAAGTTGCCAATCCTTAATTATCCTTTCGGGTAGCGGATCGTTCCAATCAAGCTTCAATAACCAAAGTCTTTGGATGAAGATTTTTGCTTTTGTTATCCCTGGACCAAGCAGTCCTAATGGATCATAAATGCGAGCAATATCAGACAACACTGTTCTCTTGTGTAAGTAGTTGGTTTCTTGATGGTTGATTTGTACGAAAAACAATCTATCTTTGGATTCCATAATAAGTTTTGATGCTCTGATCGTCATCGAAATTACTGAAAGAATATTCCTCTTGTCCATCCGGAAACTGCAAAAGATCAGGATGATTAGCACACCATCTGTGCAGACGCATTCCTCCACGTGATAATAGGTTAATCAATTGCGACTGTAATTCTTTAGCCTCTATTAGAGTATGGGCTCCTGTGAGTACGTCATCGACATAAAAATCCCTTTGTACTATTGGCGCTGCTAACGAAAAATTATTTTTCTCGTCTTCTGCTAATTGATTAAGTGTGCGTGTTGCTAGATATGGTGCGTTGGAAGTACCGTAAGTTATAGTCTTCAGTCTATAGACCTTAACTGGTTCTTCTTCACTACTCTTCCATAAGATGCGTAATAAATCTCTTTGATTTTCTTTAATCAAAATCTGACGATACATTTTTACAATGTCTGATGCGAAGGCAATTTTATGCGTTCGAAAGCTGCAAATAATATCAAACAGTTTGTCTTGAGCTAACCCTCCATTCAGCAGAATATCGTTTAACGAAATTCCAGTAGTCGTAGGAGCAGTGGCATCGAACACTACCCTAAGTTTAGTGCTAGGTTTCTCGGGTCTGAAAACCCCATGGTGAGGAAGATAATATGAGAAACTAGAGCTATCCTCTTCATCAATTTCTTCGGAATGGCCTAATTTATTATATTCCTTAATGAAATCTTCGTATAAGTGTTTCATTGCGGGATTGCAAATGAAGCGTTTAAGTAGATAATTCAGTCTTTTGCTAGCGTTTAAGTAGATAATTCAGTCTTTTGCTAGCGTTTTCTCTCGATTCGCCTAAAAGGCTAAGTCCTTCCTCCTTAATTGGCATTTCCACTACATATCTGCCATCATCTTGCCTCGCGTGTGTACGAAGAAAGTGCTGTTCACAAAATTCCTCTTCCTGACTTTTCACTTTTTTTGCTTCATTAATACCTTCAATCTCCCAAAACCTTCTCATGCTGTCAGATAAATTATCCCCATTTTCCACAAACCCACAAAAATTATCAACACTGCCTTGCTGCGGCATGCGTACTGACCCGCTAACAATGTATCCAAAAACTGACTGATGGAGAATCAGGTCTTGCATATTTATTCTATTTGTTTCCAGTAAATCAAAAAATATTTCGTTAGATAATAAAACATGTATTTGACCAGGTTTATAAAACTCTGGATCAGCTAAACCAATGAGTTGCAACTGCTTAACATCAGGAATGTTTATATATCTAGCAGGCGTTACCCAAGTTCTTTTTGGAACAACAAAAAATTGTAAGGTACGAATAAAATCTCTAGTAGCGTTAACTATGGTTGCTGTAGCTTTTTCCTTAACACCCATAACTGTGCCATTGATACCTGAAATAGAAGCGTTTATTTTTCTTTTCTTCAAATTCAATAACTCAGCACCTTCTTTAGTAATGAAATTATTTTCAGAACCGGAATCCAGCAAGGCTCTCAGCGAGATAAATTTTCCATCATTAGCCTTAACGAAAATAATTGCAGTTGAAAGTAGAACTTGTTTATTAAAAGAACTGGAAATATTCAGCGCAGTACCGTTAATGGACTTTGCTTGGTTGGTTTCATTAGTGTCACTAACCTTTTGGCTGCTTGCCATTGGAGTAAATGTATCAGCATTTGGAGAAAGATTACTGCTTAATTTATTAGTCTTGTTTGTGATTTGATTCGATGTGCCATTTGCTTTATCGAAATTTTCTTCATTTCGATCAAAATGTAAGAGCGAATTGTGAAATTTCTGACATTTTCTGCATGTATTAGAACTTTTACAGTCCTTGATTGTGTGGACCGAAGATAACAATTGAAACATAGTTTTTTTGTCTTTACAAATTCCAATCGTTTCTTGACTGTTAGATTTAAGAATTGCGCACATTTCAACAATAAATGATCAGCTTTACAATAAGGACAACTTTTTGAATTTTCCGAAAGTGATGTAAGAGCTTTGGTATTAAATGAACGTTTCGATTCCCCATGCGGAGGTTTGTAATGTGATAGGGTGCGAGCGTGTTCCTTCAAAAAACATGTCAGTTGTTTAACCGTTCCCATCTCGTCTTTTTTAAGTGACCTTTCCCACCAACACCGAGTATTTCTATCCAACTTTTCAACTAATAAATAAACAATTAACGTGTCTGAAAATTCTTCCACCTTTTGCTCCAATGCTTCCAAGGATCGTAAACATTCATGCACCTTATCGATAAATTTTAAAAGCGACGAAGTAGAATCACTCGTTTGAGGTATAGAAATTAATTTCTTTATGATATAATTGATCAAATCTTTTTTGTTGCAATAGCGATCAACCAACAGATTCCATGCTATGTCATAATTCGAATCTGAAATTGGAATGGACTGAATAATATTTAAAGCGTCTGCCTTACACGAACTCTTTAAATATTGCAATTTTTGCGCATTAGTTAATTTGCTATTTTTATGCACAGCTGCGGAAAATAAATCCTCAAATTCAATCCATTCTTCGATTTTCCCACTAAATATTGGAAGAGACAATTTAGGTAATTTTATATCCGAAACAATTATGTCTTTACTCGAACCGTTTTCATTTGAACAGCTATTCCTTTGAGAACTGATCTCAGAAATTTTTCTTTTAATTTTCAAATGAATTTCATCGAGATTATCTACTACATTTTCCTTTTCCTTAATGAATTCGTCAGTGTCCTTTTCTTCACAATGTGCAAATAAAGAATCGAAAATGTTACTTAATTCCTTTTTAAATTCTAATATTTTTGATTCGTATAACTCCAATAAGGAAATATCTGCTTCATCCACTGTAGAATTTACCTTATTTTCAAACTTTCTGATACTGCATTTTAAACTTTTTTTTGTTAGCTTTAATTGCTTTCAATTCACTCATCATGAACAAATAAATAATTTATCACTTACCGTGATTGCAGATTTCTCGACAGCAACACCGGAAATGAACGATGACACAGTATCCAATCTTAATTGCGTAATCCACACGAAAACGAAAGCATTCCAAACACTCTATATGAAGTTATGCGTAATACAACCAAACGAAAGTATTCTAAATGTTCTAAAAAGTTAATTTTAGCAACGATGTCTTTTACCTGTGGCTCGACGGGCCATAAAGTGTTCATGCGATGCGTGCGTTGCTATACAACAATTTCAAATTAACTAGAAGTGGACTGTACTAAATATTTTATTCGACAACTTTAATCAAATGCGTGTCATCTTTCAAGCGATGACATACTACTAACAACAGCAGCAATAAAAAAAAACTGAGTAAGCGTATACAGGGTTGCTGTAATGAACATCTGCGCCATGCAAGGCGCCAAGTAGAGAAAAAATGACGTAATCTTACAGTTAAATAGTCTTAATGACTTTAAAAGGGGGAAAAAAGGAATCATTAGATTTTAACTACTTTGAAATTAAAGAATAATTATATACAAAGAGAAATATGTAATATTGTTTCTATATATATAGAACTTCAAAAGTAGCCTTCTTTGTTTTAAATTCCAGCAATGTGCTACATTGTTACTAAAATCATGACTGCAGTCGATAGAAAAGCAAATGATTTTCCTAATACTACGAAGTACAGTAAGCGAATGGTGTTTTTAATGTATGGGTACAACATGAACAATGAAAGAAAAACAAATTATACAGTTATTACGGATACACAGAATAAATGAGATAATGATCTTCAAGAAGAGTAAATAATTTCGGCGATGGTAGAAAGATGGCACCGAAAGAGAATAAGCCGGTAATTTTAAATGACAAATAAACAAAATAACTTTACTGTTATTTTTGAAGCAGGTGTTATATATTAAACTACCTTAATTCACACACACACAATTAGTGACATTTTGGAAAGTTATGTCACATAACTTAAAAGAAGTATTTCAATCAGAATTTTTACGTAAGAAACGTTTCTAATTTTAAGTTCTTTACCTAGGTACTCTCATGCATGAGAGGTGACAGCTTAGCCCAACGTACGAGGTGTTTATCCTGAAATATTACCAGGTCACTTTCAACGAAATGACAGCAATATTTCACCGAGGAAAAGAACATGCCTAGCTGACTGGATTCCACCCCGACTTAAATACAGCAAGCCAAAACATATCTAATGCCGTTTTTCCAAGATGGAGTCGTCCGCTTTTTCCCAAAATGGCGTCCCAATTCAAAGAGAGGGAGAGGGGTAGGAGATTCTTTGGGCGTGGTGAGCGGTCATATGAAAGAATAGAGCTGGAGCAAACCGCATGTGTTCGTTACTGAGTAACGGGTACATCGGTTGACTCGAAGTACCGATTCGGTACTCACAAATTCATTTCGTTACTCGCATCTGTCGTACGAAGCGGTTTGTTCGAGTACGAACGATGCGGTTGCTATACGAATACGAATGATGCGATTTCTATGCGAATACGAATGATGCGGTTTCTATGCGAATGCGAATGATGCGGTTGCGTTACAATGTGCTCATATTTTTCATAGATAATTTTGAATTTTTTTGGGCATCGGGCAAATTTTTGTTTACATTATGTGTTTTAGTTGAAATACTATTTAATTTAGTTGTTGATATTTAAGAAGATGAGCAATTTTGATAGCGGGAAGCGTTATTTTGTATTTGCTTTTTACTATTGCTATTTATGTTTGTAATTTGAAAATTTAGATGATTATTTATTTATTTATTTTCTTGAACGTGCCATAGTGAGATTTTATTGATTTGAAATATTTATATACTGCACTTAGGTATTGTTTATATAAGAATATGTAGGTTAATATAGGTTCTTTACTTCCTTGTATCAAATAAAATGGTAGTAATTATTGTAATCGAGAAAACTTTGAGTATCATATTTTAACGGAAATATCCGTTTTTGACGATTACGGAATCCATGTGAATTATTTTTTGGGGTGACGTCTGTACGTACGAACACAATGAAGGACTCTCTTTTTTTTTTTTCAAAAAAAAACTTATTGTTAAATGTAATCCCATTTACTCTAAGCTTATACTTATGACTAATGATTATGACTCTAAGTTGATACTTGAAAGGGATTTTTTTCGTGATGTGCAAGTACGTATGTATGCATTTTGCATAACTCAAAAACGATTAGTTATAGAACGTTGAAATTTTGTATATAACATCTAGATGTGCACCTCCCTTTTTATTCCAATTGGTAATGCTACCAAACGTAAATATGTATATATATATCAAATAAATTATAATTAAATGTAAAGTACATATATATATGTCCTTATAATTAAATTTAAAGTACACACACACACACACAAACATATATATATATATATATATATAATAAAAGCTTTGGCTTTTATTTTATTTAATTATCACTAAATAAGTTACTTGACTTTTATTTTCGCAATCATTGGTTGTAGTCAGGACTTAATTTTTAAAATTAGAAGTGCTGGAGCTCTATGGAAGGCCATCAGGAAAGATGAATAAATAAATAAATAAATAAAAATAAATAAAATAACTATTACAATAATAAAATAATTAGCAACTAGAATATTAAATGATTATTATTATAATTCAATAAAAATTTAAAGACAAATGAAAATTTAGTTAATTCTTAAATTAATGATGAATAACTAAATAATGAAATAAAGTACCAGACATCGTCTTGTTTGGGGGCTGTTGCTAAAATTGCAATTTAAGAACTAAGCCGAGCATTAGCTAAATTTAGGCTTTTGATGAGAAAATAATGTACTGTTTACCAGAGTATAGATAGAAATTTGGTTATGTAGCCCATTCTTCTAAAACGACGTTTCGTTGCTGCCTTCCAATACCAATTCTCTTTTTTTTTCCGGTTTCGGTTTATTCGGTTACAGCAAAGCACACTAGGGCTATTGCCCCTACGGGGAGGGAGGCCTTCGTGGAGGATTTTTTAAAGGGAACTGACTCATATGCAAGTTACACACGGGGAAAACCATGAAAACGCCCGTGCAGCTAGCCGTTAGCCGGGAATTGAACCCCGGACCGAACTATTAGTGCTCACCGACTTTACCGCTCGAGCTCTGGTGGGCTCTTTTTTTCTTTTCATTCGCTGTTTGAAAAACGGGTGTTCACTTTACGATAAAGTAAGCACCTGTTTACTTCAATTAAAATGTGTGAGACGATATGACTCTTTCTACTTTAATCTCACTTAGCTTTTGATTTCTAATATTGATTCAATGTTTTCTGTAGACAAAGTATTCTGATTAGAATAATGGATATCAAACATGTTCAAAAGGTGTGTATCTGAATATAATTAGGTTTTTATAACATAGGGCCCATTTTATTAGTTTCACATAGTTCTAAAGTAATTGACCACAGTATCGCTGTTTTGAAAGAAAGTAAAAATGTGAGAAATGTATAATGAACATTAATATACAAGCTTTATTAAAAGTAGTCAGCCTTTTAAAACGTGACCGTCTATGCTTTTAGATGATTTTTGGAGCTCTGTGCATTTGCTCTGGCATCTTAAAAAAGTGATGTTCAATATCAGCGTATGTTTATGTTCTCAAAAATACAGGTTTCTTTCAGAAAGCGACCTCTTAGAAGTCGTCAATAAATCATTCAGTATAGTTATTTTCTAATAGACCATAGAATAAATTTATTTTAACGTCAATTTTAAAATGGCTGCTTGTACTAAGAGTTAAGAGCAATAAGACTCTAATTTTTCTTTCGCAATTAGCTGTCATGCCAGCTGAATTGTTTTCTGCAGAATCTTATTGTGTATAATTGAAATATTTAGCTATGCATTCAACAAATATACAACAAATGGAAGACAAATAATTAAAAAAAATAAAATTTGGAACATTAATAATAATTTTTTGTTATACATAAAATATTATTAATGAATGATGAATTTATATCATATTATATATAAATCAAAATTTAACTCCTATACCTTTATAATAAATTGGAGAAAAGCTATAAAGTGAATTAATTTTTAAAAACAAAACGAAAATTAAAAAAAAAAATTTGTCATACACCTAGAATCTAAAACTGACGAATACTGAATTTTACGCCTCATGTGTGTATGCGTGTGTTTAATTATGGCAAAGCACACTATGGCTATCTGCCTAAGGGATAGATGCTTTCGTGGAGGACTTTCTAAGGGAAACTGGCTTGTATACACGTTACACATGGGGAAAACCACGAAAACACCCACGTAGCCGGATCGTTCGCGGGATTTGAACCTCGGACCGAACTACCAGCGTTCAGCGACTTTACCGCTCGGCCGCCGGTGGGCCGTTTTACGGCTCATATAATAATAAATGCATATTCATATTGTAACAGAAATTTTGTTAGAAGTCTAGCATATGTATAGTTATTTGCGATCTTTTAAAACTGTCGTAACATGATGCATATTTATCATTATTGTGAACCAAAACAGTATGCTTTACATCTTTACAAATATACGTGATAGATTTTAATATTTATTTTTGCATATACTTACGTTTCCCAAAGACACGAAAGCAAGTCAAGCAGATTAAGCAGACTTAAGTTCTCTGTTAGCTAGTGTAACATAATTTCGGATTCTATGAGCCTTCCAGAATTATTAGCAAAATAGTGGAAATGTCTTTACAAAGTGTTTTTATAAGCAAATAGCAGATGTACACTGAGCAGTGATCAACTGATATATTTCTTAAATGATTTGGTTTAGTTGATTATGACAAAACACACTGGGGCTATGTGCCTAAGAGGAAAAATGCCTTCGTAGAGCACTTTCTTAGGAAAGCTGTCTCGTATGGTACGTGGTATGCTGGCTCGTATGGTACGTGGTAAGCTGGCTCGTATGGTACGTGGTAAGCTGGCTTGTAAGCTGGTACGGAAAAAAAACCACAAAACGCTTATGAAGCCAGCCCGTTTGCCTGAGATCGAACTCAGGTCGGAACTACCAGTGTTCAGCGATTTTACCGCTCGACCGCTGATGAGCCATTTCTTAAATGAATAAAGGTATACTCAGAGCATTATGAAATAACATTGATTGAAATATTTAGTGCTTCACTATTATCTCTAATAAAGTAACATAAAAATGTCCTTACCTTTTATAGATTTCTAAATTTCTTTTAAGTTCTTTCTTAATTCGTACTTAACCTATGCATGTGCGAATGTTTTTATCGATTATATTGTTAAGTGTAAAAAGCAAGTTGACATTTATAACATAGCATTCCTTGTCTCAACAAATAACAGTCTCAACTAGGAGTTTTTGGAAAGGGGATGAATCGGGGAAATTTCACCCTTTCGCCATTAGCGGTTCTGATGAAGGGAATGGGGGAAGCAGCAAACGAAATAACGAATAACGGACAAATAACGAAAGCTAATCTTTAATGCGGTCTCCCAGTTTCTGTATTTGTATTTGGGAAAGTTTTATGGTCATTATGAAAAAGTGAAAATTTGATATGGATTCCGCATGACTTCCTTCTACGACTATTTAAATTATGCTTATTTTTGCTGCACTTCATTTAAACTTATTTCCTCGAATTATTCTAACTCAATTAAGCGATACCCGAAGGCAAGTTACAAATGGCACCAAACATTGCAAATTTTGAAACTAAATTTCCCGGTCAATCTTTGTCCTACGGGACTCAAACTTCTTGCATTTTTATTTTTTCATAACAAGTATAAAACTTTGCCAGATATAAATATAGAAACTAGAAGACGACATTAAAAGTTAGATTTCATAATTTGTCCAAAATTAATTCTTTTTTAAATTTGATATTGACAAAATATGAATATTTTCGTCATTTAAAATACTTCTGTATTTTTGTCGCACCGTATTTAAACTTGCTTCCTCGAGTTATTGACATTAAATTACATTAATTCCATTATCTATTTTAAATAATTATAGCAAATCATCTATTTACAACATCTCTAAAAGGTCACCTTTTAAGAGATCTCTATTTTGGGGAACATAAACAAACATTGGTAGTGAACATCATCTTTTTAAGACCACCACATGTAAAATCCTCTAAAAGCATGAATGGTTGCATTTAATGAAGACCCATTACTTTTAATAAGGAATGTAACATTAATCTTAATTATACATGTTTTTGATGTGTGTGCCAAAAAGTGATACCGTACTTCCGTTGCTTTAGAAATGTGTGAAATTAAAAAAATTGATACTATACAACAAAAATGTTATTATATTCAGATACACACCTTTTGAACACGTCTGAAATTCATTATTCTGCTCAACATAATTTGTCTGCATAAAATATTAAATATTATTAAAAAATCAAAAGCTAAGTCGAAGTAGAAACAGTCATCTCCAAGGATAAATAAGTTCTGAAGTCTTCTAAGTCCTGAGTCATCTCTTCTAAACCATTTTAATTGAAGTAAACAGACGTTCGCCTTATCGTAAAGTAAACACTTATTTTTCAAACAGCGGATGAAACGGGAAAGAGGGAATTGGTGGGGGAAGGCAGCGAACGAAATAACACTTTTTCGAGCTGGGGATGAAATGAGAAAGGACGGAACGATACTAAGCCAATAAGACAAGATCTGGTATTTTACTTTATTATTTAATTAATCATCATAAACTTAAAAATTATTTTAATTTTTATTTGTTTTTACATTTTTATTAAATTTTACTTATAAGTATTTTATACTTCAGTTGCTAATTATTATGTTACTTTAATTATTCATTATTTTAATCACTATTTTTTACTATTTTAATTATTAAGTTTTTTAATAAGTAATTTTTTGTTATTTTAATTATTAATTAATGTTATTATTGTAATATTTATTTCCTTTCTTTCTTTATATTTTCCTATTTTCCTGACGGCCTTCCGTAGGCGCTTCTGACTTTAGAAACTAAGTCCTGACAGCAATAGAAAATTTAATAATGAATCATATCCAGTGCACCAAAAAATAATAGCCAAAATAAAGTGAATTATTTCTACTCAAAAATGCGACGCAAAACTCCCTATCGCAGCACTACCCAGTTCCCGCGGGGTAGAAAAGCTCACGTGATTCAATGCGATGCGACGTTTCAAGGCCCTTTTTAGGGCCGTAGACCGATAAAATAGGCTCAGGATACGGATACCGATGGATTTTACCGAAAGTAACGAGTAACGATACCATAGTAACGAGTACTGGTTCACCGAGTAACGAATACATACGGGTACACAATTTCTCGTTACTTCTACAGCACTATGAAGCGCACACCGCAACAGTCAAGAGCAAAAATGAATACCACACTCTCTGCCGGTTTCCCCTCGCCATGATCAACCTTCCACACCCGCTGTTTCAAGTGGACTTTACCAGGCGGCAAAGATCAAAAGGATCTGGTTGGGATTTGAGATTGTAGTTTGTGCGCACTGCCTTTTTTGGGCTCAGGGGTGGACATTTTAGCTAAGAGCGCCATCTGTGGGCATAAATAATAACTAAAAACTAGATTAATTATAACTTCAGCAAGCCAGGCTGTTGCTGCAAAATCATAGACTGATGATCTTCACGTAGAGGCAGTGGTATCAAACACCAGTTTTTTTTGGGGGGGGAGGCAGAAAGAAAGAGGAAGAGATTGAAGAAGTATCATTTACCAATTTACACAGGAAAAAAAATTAAAGATAAATGCCCCGCCTCCTAATAAGAAGCCACTCCTTCATTGATTTAGAGTTATATCAAACAATTTCTGTTCTAAAGCAACTTCTGCTTTATAGTATAGTAAAAAGTAATAAAGCTCAACAATTTTGAATATAGCCTAGGTCTGGACGAATTCCAGAGTAACTGGTTTGCTTGGAAAAAGATTGATAGTTAATTTCAGGCATAGACAATTATGAAAATAAACAGATGTCTAAAGATCAATTTAAATGATGCATAAAGAAATGCAAACATATTAACATAGCAGAGAATTCTTGCACTGATTTTAAGAGTTATTATTTATAAGACACTATTATCATACTAATTATTTGATAGATCTGCATTAATATACTACTAAGAAACCTTGCCCAACAGCGATGGCTGCTAACAGTGACGGACGTACGAGCTCTGAGCTCCGTAATGTCAAAGCGAATAGTATCCTGAATACGGCGCCGCCAGCGGGCAATCAACCTTCTTCTCCTCCACCTTTGATGATACAAACTGAAATGGAAATAACTGCAACTACTCCACCTGCCTCTCCTTCAGCGCTAGAGCTATCCAAGAGCGCGATCCAGATTTACTCACTAAAGAATCGGCACACAGACCTCCTTTTCGATATCCAGTGACTTTAGCGAACGGACACTCCGAATAAGGACCAGATGATCAAACAGTTACAGGATGAGGGTGAGAAAGTTTTATTTTCCCTACATACCCTATGTTCTAAACTCGGCATAAATTTATTTACCCTCCCTGCCACTGAAGAGGAATTCTTCAGAGAATGTAAAAAGACTTCTAAAACCCCTGATTCGGACTCCAAAACTCAAAATTCTAACCCTAAAATTCAAAATACAAATCCACCCTCATCCCCAGCCAATCAAAATCCTCCAAAAGAAAATCCTAAAAATGACTCTAAAAAACGAACCAGACCAACTGATAATGAAGGATTTGTAGTTCCTCCAAAACATTTAATTGCCAAAAAAACACTTCCCAACACTAATAGTAATGAAACCATCACAACATCCAATTCTTTCACAAACATAAACTCTGATAACACTGAACACTCGACGCAGCAGCCGGCTGTCACTCAAACACCAAAAATTCAAGCACCACCTCCAATTTTCATAAAACCGCGAGCTGATTGGTTCTTTCTCCTCAATCAGCTTCGCCGACACGCACCAACTGTTCTTTCCAAACAAAACGTTGATTTTCTAAAACTCACAACTACTAACGAAACAGACTATAGAACAGTTGTTAGATTCCTCACAGACAATAATATTGAATTCAAGTCTCACACACTCAAATCAGATAGACCACTTAAAGTGGTAATTAGGGGACTACCCTCAAATACACCGCTCAACGTTGTGCAGACTGCGGTTGAAGTGCTTGGCTTCAAAATTCACAAGATCTCTCAACTAAAGAAATGGAAGACAAAAATGCCAATGCCTCTCTTTTATTTACAAATCTTCAACAGCCTCAAAGCCGAAGAAATCTATTCTATAACTGAGCTCCTTGGAACTGAGGTATCCATGGAACACTTCAAAGGTCAGAAAGGTCCCACCCAATGCTGGCGTTGTCAGGGATTTTTTCATTCATCTGAAGTCTGCACCTTACCAAGACGATGCGTCAGATGCACTGGGCCGCATCAAGCCAAAGAATGCACTAAACCCTTTGAAGAGCCGAACAAATGTGCAAATTGTTCGGGAAACCATGCTGCTAACTGGCGTTCCTGCCCGAAGTTCCCAGGCTCCAAAAACAGACAACCTCCAAAGCCAAGCACCAAACCCAGTCAGACCGTTGACAACACAAACAAATTTAACTTACAACATAATACATTTCCAGTTCTGCCGGCTGCACACACTCCCAGTGCAAATAATACTCGCCCTGGAGTATCATACTCTGCTGCCCTTACGGGTATGCAACAGACTGCACCCCAAATTCTTCCAAATCTATCGGTCCCCTTAGGAGCAAATTCGACTCTAAATTGTACCGAGATCCTTTTGGCTATAATCCAAATTTCTAATCAGCCTGGCATTGACCAGAGCAAATTACTTCTGGCATTCAAAAACGCCTTACCGCAGCTCAGAGTGGCTCCATCTGGTGCTGACGCGGCCTACTATATCTTTGAGAGTTATATTACTCTCCAATTCTCTGATTCCCACATTCATTAAAATTCAATACTTTGAAAGGGTTGAAAAATCTTAAACTATGCACCTGGAATGCAAATGGCATTCTTTCCAAATTCCATGAGTTTAGAGACTATGTAGAAGAAAAGGATTTTGATATCATTTTTGTCCAAGAGACCAAACTCCAGCCAGGGAGAGCTCCCAAGCTTGTAGATTATGCACTATATAAAAATGACAGACAAGCTTCGAATACACGTGATGTCTATCATGGTGGCACTTGTATTTACATAAAAAACTCTATTCCGCATCGTAGAATTAACACACCAAATATGAGCAAACTTGAAGCAACAATTATCGAAATCTTTATTCAAAATTCACCATCCCTAGTTATGATCTCTGCCTATCTCCCACCAGGTGGAAATTTTCCTGTGGTAGATTTCAATAAACTGCTCAATTTTTCAAATAATCTTATCAAAGCTGGTGATTTAAACTGTCACCATCAGCATTGGCGTTGTCATAGATCAAACCCTGCTGGTCGTGGCCTTCTAAAATGGGCTCAGTGCGCCCAAATTAAAATTATTGCGCCGGATTCCCCTACTAGATATGGTTCACGGGGTGCCCCATCATTCATAGATTTGGCACTCTTTCGAAACATCCCTTTTGGATATCACGTGACTGTTGAAAACTGTTTATCTTCAGATCACAACCCCGTAATCATAGACCTTAACTGTACTACTTTTAATCAAAATTCTCCGGCACTCGTCTCTACAAACTGGGACAATTTTGGTTTCAAACTTAAAAGTAAAGATTTGCCCTCCCTTGAAATTAAATCCAGCCATGATATAGACTCGGCAGTTGATCACTTAACGTCCATTCTAACAGATACTTATAAGGAAGTATCAAAACCCACCCTTAGACCCAATTTTCGTAAATTACCCCAAGAAATTAAACTCAAAATTAAAGAAAAGAATAAAGTACGGAGACTTTGGCAAAGAAATAGGAATCCAGGTCTAAAAATTCAACTCCGTGCTCTCCAAAATGAGATCAAGGCATCATGTGACCAGTTCTTCCAATCACAATACACGAATTACATTCAGTCCCTAACGACCAATGATAACAGTCTTTGGCGCGCATCAGCCCGCCTACGCAAACACAAGTCTAACATTCCGTCCTTAGCTACGGACGCAGTGGTGGCTCACACAGACGCTGAGAAATCCGAACTAATTGCGGATTCTCTTCAAACTCAATTTACACCACATAATGAAGGAATTTTTGCGAACAGCGCAAGTTCTTTCCCACAAGATGTTGAACGTTTCCTCTCCTCGCCTTTCGCGAGAGATATACACTATACATCCATGAGCGAGGTAAGTGAATACATTACCAAGCTCAAACCCAAAAAAGCCCCTGGTATGGACTCTATTTCTAATCGTATGATTAAAAATTTACCCACCAACTATCTATTTTTCTTAGTAATGCTTATAAATTTTATGATACAGCATTGCTATTTTCCTCAAAGCTGGAAACAAGCACTTATAGTGCCTATTCCAAAACCAGGCCAAAGCCTTTCTAATCCTCAAAATTATAGACCTATCAGCCTCCTATCCTCGTTATCTAAGATATACGAGTTTGTGTTACTTAAACGCCTGAATGATTTTCTCCGAAATCACATAAATTCTGAGGATCCCATCACCACAACAATGACTGAGATTTCTGCTTTGATCAAAAATCTCACCCCTGCAAAAGCACCTGGCCTGGATAGGATTTCTAATCGCATGATTAAAAATCTACCAGTCAAATTCATATTTTACCTAGCAGTTTTGATAAATTCAATGCTAAGGCTAAAATATTATCCCCATAGCTGGAAGAATGCATTAGTCATTCCTATTCTAAAACCTGGAATGGACCCAAAGGTCCCTCAAAATTATAGGCCGATCAGCCTTCTGTCTTCACTTAGTAAAATTTACGAAGCTATACTGCTCAGATACCTGAATGATTTCTGCCGAAACCGAAACATTATTATTCCTCAGCAATTCGGCTTTCGTGCTAAACACTCAACTCAGGCCCAGCTACTGAGGGTAGTTGAAATCATTCACACAGGATCTCGCAGTGGAAAGCCTACAGCTATTGTTTATTTAGACGTAGCAAAGGCTTTCGACAGATGTTGGCATATCGGAATTTTATTCAAGCTCATGCGACTTGAAATTTCGGCTAATTTTGTGCACATAATGCACTCTTACCTCACTAATCGTACCTTTTCTGTCAAAGTAAAATATTCTGTCTCTTCTCCTCGCCCTATCCTGGCGGGGGTGCCTCAGGGAGGAATTCTTAGCGCCACGCTCTTCAACTTGTATGTAAATGACATACCGCAAACACCAAGTGTCGATCTAGCACTCTATGCAGACGACACAGCCATCATTTCACAGCACTCAACATTACATGCCACTCTCAATCACCTACAGCTGTATTTAACAGACTTGGAGTCCTGGCTCATTACCTGGAAAATCAAAATTAATGTCGCAAAAAGTGCCGCCACAGTTTTCTTTTCCAGAAAGAGGAATGTCCATAGTCAACTCCCTCCACTCAGATTATTTGATGAAAATGTAATCTATAAATATCTGGGAGTTTATCTAGATGCGAAGCTGCTCTGGAATACCCACATCAATTACGCCATCTCAAAAGCAAGAAATACAAGAACCCAACTGATGTCTCTCCTCAAAAGAACCAGCAACCTCTCCCTCAACAATAAGATCCTTTTATACAAGAGTACCATCCTACCGATCCTGACGTACGCAGCCGTCGTCTGGTCTACTGCTGCCAATAGCCATCTAAAGAAAATCCAAGTATTCCAGAGCGTCACGCTTCGTATCCTGACAAATGCTCATTATTTCGTCCGTAATGAAGTGCTTCATAACGATCTCAAAATTCTACCCCTAGATGCCTTTTTCCGGCAAAATTCGGCTAAATTCTTTAATAGATTAATGCAGATCGAAAACCCAGTCTTGCATTCACTTCCTGCTTATGATCCAGCTGAGCCCAGCTCAGCTAAGCGACCTAGGAGCGTTCTTGATAGAACTTATAACATCTTTCCTAGAAAGCCGAAGCGGAGGTGTCTGCTTGACTAGGAATTCTTTCTAAATTTTTTTTTTTTAAATTAACAAGCACTTCACGGGCCTAACCCGACGACCCTTAATTAATTCCATACTTCCACATGCCCGCCGGACCTAATTCGGCCTCGTTTCTCGGTTTTATATCCGTGCTGCTATAGGTAACATGCCCCTCCACTTGCCAAGACCTCATCTTTTCATAAAACACGGCCCAGACAATTTTAAATCAGACTTGCAATAGCTTTAACGTTTCTCTATTATTTTATCACCTAACTTAATTATTCAGCTTAAACTGCCTAATTTTTGAAATTTAAATTAATATTCTAATCTTCTAAATCTAACTCCCTCATATGCTACTCAAAACACTTTTTTCATGAATTTTTGTTCCAGCAATCTGCATATATACAAGCTTGCATATCTTCAAACACCAACTGCAATCAGGTAATTTTGGTTAATTCTGTCCCCATTTTTATTTCTTTCCACTTTTTAATCCACCTCTCCTCTCCAACTTTTAACGGTTTTCTTTACTTCCCTTCCCTTTAACTATCCTAAAACTTCTCCGTCTTTTCTACAGTTAACTTTTTCACGGTTCTTTCCTCTCCAAAAGTTGCTCCTATTGTACTCTCGCCATGGGCGGTAGGAGAACTTTTTCTACTCTTGAATCCTTTCCCCCCTTCTTTTCGTTCCACCTTCCCTTGCTCTGCTTTAGTCGTAAGACTCTCTCCCCCCCAGCCCATCCCCAAGGCATTAGCGATTACTGCGGTTTTCCGTATTACCTAATACACCTTTCCCGAGCCCTGGAAAATTATGATTCCCGGCTAATTGTCTTTCAATCTTTGCGATTCCATTAATGCAATGCATTCAGGAATCCGCCCTTATCCGTCACCTCTCTCTCTTTCAACCTAGTAAAACAGGTTGAAAGCAGAAAGAATTTATCGTCCATAGAATGGACTCCTTATTCACTTCCTTCCCCGTAAGCCCATAATGGTCTCCTTCATTACCCTTCAGCCAGTGCTTTGTCTTAATCACCTCAGTTTTTCCTTAACGAAGTTGTGGAGGTAATTGCATTAAGTTGCAAAGGTACTCCGGAAAATATCGCCTTGGGCCTTGGGCCGAAATCACAACGTTCTGATTGATGAACAATTTGGATTTCGAGCAAAACACTGCACCACGCACCAGCTGCTGAGGACAGTGGAGTTCATTCACGAAGGGTTTCGTAACAAAATGCTTACTGGCGCTTTATTTCTTGACATAGCCAAAGCATTTGATAGGACTTGGCATATAGGAATTATTATCAAGCTCATACGACTTGACGTTTCGGCCCATTTAATCCATATAATTAATTCGTACCTCACTAATAGATCTTTTTCTGTACGAGTTAATTCTTTCATTTCGGCACCCCGTCCTATACTAAGCGGCGTCCCCCAAGGGTCACTTTTAGGCCCAATTTTGTTCAACATTTTCATAAATGACATACCAAAATCACCTAGTATCACTCTTGCACTTTATGCAGATGATACGGCCATCCTAGCTCAACACACACGCCTTGAAAGCTTGGTCCAAATCATTCAGAGATATCTCTCCAGCCTTGAGCACTGGCTCATCACTTGGAAAATAAAAATTAATGTTGCTAAATGTGCTGCTATGATATTCAAACGTAGCCCCCTCCCGTACCCTTCCATTAATATTAAATTCTTTGATGACTATGTTCCCTGGTCAAATTCTTACAAGTACCTAGGAGTTGTACTTGACTCAAAATTAACCTGGCGCCTTCACATTGAAAATGTTCTCAACAAAGCGAAAGGTGCTAGAGCCCAACTTTACCCTTTTTTAGCTCGAAAGAGCAATCTGTCAGCTAAAAACAAAATCCTTCTCTATACATCCATTATAAGACCTGTCTTTATGTATGCATGTACAATCTGGGGTACTGCTGCAAAAACTCATGTGAAAAAACTTCAATCTTTTCAAAGTAAAACCTTACGTATGGCCCTGAATGCATCCTGGTACGTCCGTACAGATGTGATTCATTCGGACCTAAATATTAAACCTGTAGATTAAAGACTTGAGGAAAACATGCGAGGAAGAATTCGATGCACAAATGAAATCAAATGCGATTTTCGTATATGTAAAAACATCATCCGACTACAGAAAAACTACTAAATTATTGCAAATAAGAGGCATCCCGTTTCATACTTATCTTATGCAACACGAAAAACCCATAAAGGTAATATTGAAAGATTTGCCGTGCAATATAACAGAAGAAGCGATCCACGAGGACCTAGAGAGACGAAAATTTCCGATACTGAAAGTAAAACAATTCAGAAGAAGCCCAAAAAATAATTTTGAAAAACTGCCTATTTGGCTACTGGAACTCAAGAAAAATACTAGCGGCTATGCAATTAATAAACTTAACAACATGTTCAGCTTTAATATAAAAATTGAAAAATATAATCCAAAAAAGAGACCTACACAGTGCTTCGGCTCAGGCAAACTCGATGAGTTTATCGCAAAGTGGGTGCCCGCGTAACAACGCTATCCCGGGATAATATGTGCGATTTTCGATTCCGTTATGCTTCGAACAGTTGGCATTTAGATCCGAATACAATGTTCATAAACGAACCGATGAGAGAGTCCCGAAGAAACGCCCAGTGGTAGGCCTTTTGACGAAGGTAAGTGGCAATGTCATGAAAAGAAATTCCCTTTAGTCCGAACAAGCGTCCGTGTGACCACTCATAATATATAATACAACATAAATACAAAGATACTTAAGTATTACATGGAAAACATATATCAAATATAAAATGGGAGATATGTACATTATTTACAAAGATAAAGTGCCAGGCGGCAGTACAAAACTATGCATAGGATCAAAGAGAAAACAAAAACAAAACTGAAGTAGGGGAGGGTGTTTACATAAATAGGTTATAAAAAAGAATTAATTTAGATGTCTTAGAATCGCAAGCGGCCGCTTGCTATTAATATCCAGTGAGTAGTCATAATGGGGTACTATAATTGAGCTATTATTAACATTAGGAATGTTTTGGTAAAATTTTTCTGCAAGGAGTGCAAAGTAATTTGAAATAGTTGGTATTTCCAACTCCTCGTGAATGGCCGTATTTCTAATAAACCAACAGCTTCTAGATAATTGTCTAAGCGTAACATTCTGCAAGACTTGCAGTTTATTAATATTGGTATGGCTGGTATATCCCCAAACAGGGCAGGCATAAGAAAGTATGGGACGCAAAAGGGTCTTGTAAATGAGCAACTTGTTATCAATAGAGAGAACGGAGTTCCGGCTAATTAAAGGGGTAAGTGTTCGTTTACGAGCACGGAACTTGGCAATAAGTTGTGTAATGTGTGGGGTCCATGTGAGCCGCCTATCTAAATCTGATGCCTAGGTATCGGGCTTGCCTAGTCCACTGAATAGGAGTGTTATACATGAGGATGTCCTCCAATTCGGTACGAACTTTTTTTGTAAACCAGATCGCCTCCGACTTGTCCACATTGATTTTAAATTTCCAGGCAGTAAGCCAGGACTCGAGTGTGTGGATGTGAGATTGAAGTGCTTGTATAACTGGACCAGTAGATGCATTTTTTGAGAGTATTGCCGTATCGTCAGCATACATAGCCAGGGTGGTGTGTGGTGTTTGTGGGATGTCGTTCGTGTAAATATTGTAGTAAATAGGCCCAAGGAGGCTCCCCTGTGGGACCCCAGCCCTGATAGCCCGTGTGGTTGAGTATGTGTTGTTGACACGAACGACAAAGTGTCTATCCTTAAGATAGGAGTAGGTGATGGCTGTGATGTAATCTGGGAAACCCAGAGTGATGATTTTGTGCATGAGGCCCTCCAGCCAAACACGATCGAAGGCCTTAGCTACATCAAGGAAGATGGCACCTGTGGTCTGCCGCTCCTGCAGTCCTTTGGAGATGTAATCTGTCACCCGGTACAGCTGGTGGACAGAGGAATGATTCTTCCTAAATCCATGTTGCTGAGGGATAATTATATTTTTATTATCCATGTAGTCTTGGATTCTCGTCAGTATGATATGCTCTGCCACCTTGCTGAGCGAGGACAGAAGACTGATTGGTCTGTAGGAGGCTGGATCAGTAGGAGTCTTCCCAGGCTTTAGGATTGGTACGATAATTGCAATCTTCCAAGGCATTCACACAGTGCTTCAGATGTCAAGAGTGGGGACACTCGCAACATTTATGCACTAATAAAGAACGATGCTGCAAATGTGGAGAAGAACACCGTAGCAATCTATGCAAGTTAAAAAAAGAAGAAGATCCCACCTGTCTATTCTGTAAAGAAAAACATGTAAGCAGTTACCGTGGATGTATTGAATATAAAAAGAAGTTCGAGAAGGTAGAAAGAAAAAATTTTCTCCCTAAATCTAAAGACTACAAAGTAAGCGCTGATCATTTCCCAAAGCTAACAACGGAGAGCAGAAGAGTTAATACACGAACTGAAACTCCGCTTTATAGTGAAAAAGTTAAGGGCAAAATTAAGGAAATACCGAAAGAAATTAATGAAGCAATGCAATGGTTACAAGACGCAAAAATCCAAGATTTTATCAGCAACATTATCAAACATATGGACAATATAAAGAAAGCAAAAAACACTAGCGAAAAATTTGCCGCCGGTTTTCGAGCAGCGATGTATATCATGAAGATCGCCGAAGAGGTCAATTAGTAGGATTAATTTAAAAAGAAGGAATAAATGGACTCTAAATCGATTGCTTATAAAGCAAATTTTCTTTCATCCAGCAGCCATCGAGGTCAGTACTTGGGAGGGTGACCTCCCACGTGACAGGCCTCGACGTATCACCTTCACGAACTCTAGAGAGGAGGTACCTAACTTTAGAAGAAAATATTGCTTGACTGAGGCTTTCACCGCCTTCTATCTTTCCCAGATAGCGTTCTTCGCTTCGGAGCTTCGCCATTATCGGCGCGGCGATTTTTTCGCCTTCTCTTTTAACTTTAACTTAGGGCAGAAATTACCAAACGAAGCAGTCAAAGTCGTGTACCGACTAATGCTGCTTAATTCAAGAACCGATCTGATCTGATCTCCCTCTCAACATCAGTTCTTAGTCAAAATTTATTCCTCAAAATTGAACAGATTGATAACCGAGCACTTCAACGGATCCCAGCATACGATCCTGCTATTCGCAGCTCACAGAAGAGACCGAGAGCCGTGATTGGCCGAGAGTTCGGCATCTACCCTCCATCCAAAAGGGCAAGGACACGCCTTTTTTTGGGGGGGGGGACGTTTTTTGGCTTTTTTGGCGTTCTTTTTTATCATTGCGGTAACTGTCCCAGTCCAGTAGGCGGACAGTTCAGTATCTATAGATCTTTTTACTTAAAACTAAAAATCAAGGTTCTGGTACCGTCGGTACCAAAAAATGTCCTTTTTCAGGGCACCCACTGATATGACGGACTCGGAAACGGACTTGGATATATCGTTCAGATCATCAAAAACCTTTCTCTTAAGGAAATCAGATTTTGTAAAATCTCCTAAGAAATCAAGTAGGAAAAAGCAAAAGATGTCGGAATCGGAAACTGAAGAACCAAATCCGAATTATTCCAGCAAGGAGAAAGCATTAACTGAATTCCTAGAAAGCCTAGGAGGAGCAGATAAAACTGCACAAACATTGATGGATATTGTAAAAAGGGCGAAACAAACAGAAGAAGATCCAGAGGTAAGGAGAAGAGAAAGGGAAAGAATTAGAACTCAGAGAGAAGAGCAAGAAACAGACAAATGGATCTCACCACGAAAGGTGGCAAAAACACCACAGAACAGTGAACCGATGGAAATTGCTCAGACAAACCGATATGAAAAATTAGAAGTTGATCAGAGGAATGATGAGGCAGAACATAACACAGATGAAAAACCACCACCTATTGTATTCCAACAGGAAAAGGTCGAATGGATGAGTATTGTTAAAGACTTGAGGAAAACATGCGAGGAAGAATTCGATGCACAAATGAAATCAAATGCGATTTTCGTATATGTAAAAACATCATCCGACTACAGAAAAACTACTAAATTATTGCAAATAAGAGGCATCCCGTTTCATACTTATCTTATGCAACACGAAAAACCCATAAAGGTAATATTAAAAGATTTGCCGTGCAATATAACAGAAGAAGCGATCCACGAGGACCTAGAGAGACGAAAATTTCCGATACTGAAAGTAAAACAATTCAGAAGAAGCCCAAAAAATAATTTTGAAAAACTACCTATTTGGCTACTGGAACTCAAGAAAAATACTAGCGGCTATGCAATTAATAAACTTAACAACATGTTCAGCTTTAATATAAAAATTGAAAAATATAATCCAAAAAAGAGACCTACACAGTGCTTCAGATGTCAAGAGTGGGGACACTCGTAACATTTATGCACTAATAAAGAACGATGCTGCAAATGTGGAGAAGAACACCGTAGCAATCTATGCAAGTTAAAAAAAGAAGAAGACCCCACCTGTCTATTCTGTAAAGAAAAACATGTAAGCAGTTACCGTGGATGTATTGAATATAAAAAGAAGTTCGAGAAGGTAGAAAGAAAAAATTTTCTCCCTAAATCTAAAGACTACAAAGTAAGCGCTGATCATTTCCCAAAGCTAACAACGGAGAGCAGAAGAGTTAATACACGAACTGAAACTCCGCTTTATAGTGAAAAAGTTAAGGGCAAAATTAAGGAAATACCGAAAGAAATTAATGAAGCAATGCAATGGTTACAAGACGCAAAAATCCAAGATTTTATCAGCAACATTATCAAACATATGGACAATATAAAGAAAGCAAAAAACACTAGCGAAAAATTTGCCGCCGGTTTTCGAGCAGCGATGTATATCATGAAGATCGCCGAAGAGGACAATTAGTAGGATTAATTTAAAAAGAAGTAATAAATGGACTCTAAATCGGTTGCTTATAAAGCAAATTTTCTTTCATCCAGCAGCCATCGAGGTCAGTACTTGGGAGGGTGACCTCCCACGTGACAGGCCTCGACGTATCACCTTCACGAACTCTAGAGAGGAGGTACCTAACTTTAGAAGAAAATATTGCTTGACTGAGGCTTTCACCGCCTTCTACCTTTCCCAGACAGCGTTCTTCGCTTCGGAGCTTCGCCATTATCGGCGCGGCGATTTTTTCGCCTTCTCTTTTAACTTCAACGCCTTAGGGCAGAAATTACCAAACGAAGCAGTTAAAGTCGTGTACCGACTAATGCTGCTTAATTCAAGAACCGATCTGATCTGATCTCTCACAACATCAGTTCCAGCTCCCGCGCCATGAAGGAAGGACGTCTCTTCAGCGAGCTGCCATATAATTGCTTATTACATCTTCTGCTACAACTATCAAGATCTTCAAGCAAAGTTATCAATCTGTTTACTTAAGAATCACATCTCCCGCAGATTTTAAAATCTGCCTAAGAATATTTTCAACGCGATCTCAATAATTATTTGCACTCCCTAACACAAGCCACATGCCAATGAGCCTATTAATCGTAAAATCTTTCCTATCCGCTTTTTGCTTTAGTGTTTGTACTGTGTATAGAAAATTATAAAAAAACCAAAAAAAGTATAAAATATAAGATACAAAAAATTTTTTTAAAACCTAAAAACTTATAAAAAAAATTATGAAACTTAAGTTTTTATTTTCTCATCTCTATCCCTAAACTTTCTCGAGCCTGTGGCTCCCTCTAGTGTGCATCAAGTAAATCACTTATGCCAAATTTTTCTTATTTCTGCTCGCTTTTATTAATTCTGATGTGGAGGTAGATGGTTTTGAACCATAGGAACTCCGAAATTTTTAAATCATTGGCAGTGGCAAGAAACCTTGCCTATTATCTGTATAATTGCCGTCAATCACCACATACCTTACTTTTCATTTCAAATGCTCTATAAACCGGTTTCATTATCACAGATGCAGCCATGTGCAACATTAAATAATATTTGAAACTAATGTGAAAGTATGAGTACTAAAAGACTTATGTTTACAAAATACTGTAGTTTTGCATAATACTTCAGTGTTTAAGGGGAAAGAGAAATTCTTTTTCACACAATTCACAGTCTTTCGCATGCTACCAAGTATGTGTAAATATAGGGTTCTAACAGTCGGTCTGAATATGGCAAAGTACATGATGGATATATGTCTAAGAAGAGAGATGCTTTTGTGGAGAGCTTCCTAAGGTGAACTGTCTTAGACACATGTTATACATAACAAAAAACATAAAAAAAGCATTGCAAACAACCAATTTGCCAGGATTTGAACTCATATCAAACAAAGGTTCCCTTGGGATATCTATCATGCTACTGGGAAGTACTACCTCAGTGCAGTAGAAACCCAGTATCATACAATTAAGTATCTAAGTATCTAAGAAGGAAAGCTCATAATAAGTACTTAAGCAAAACAACGAATAATGTTTTTTAGATATGGTTAATTTAAAAGGAAATATGCAATAAATTCCAAATATTGATTTTGAAGTCAGGTACATTAATGTGCTGTGCTAAGTTGACCAGTTTAACGAAAATAAAAAATCCCTAAATTGTTTTATCAAATGCAAAATAATTCATTTGTATAAAAGGTTGAACATCATACAAAATTGTAGCTATCCAATATACGAATTACTTTTTATCACAGTGTAAACAAAATTTTGATTCTAGAACACTGAAAGTTAATAGAGGTATAAAATACATTATTTTGATACCCCTAATAGTTCTGTCAATAAAAGGCTTTTATTTAGTTATTTTTGTTAAACAATGATGAAGAGAATAAATTTATTAAAGCTTATTTGAGCCGTACATCACTTGCATTTATTAAAGTGAGTGAATATTTTTATCTTTTTCGGCACTTAGTTCTCCATCCAGCTATTCCGTATCTTGAGAGAGAATATCATAATTAAAGAAGCACTAAGTTTAATTATTTTGAAGATAAAAACTAAGAGCTTTACTTCCTTTAAAATAAATGTAAGGAATGCTAAGGAAAATTTCATTTTAGGATTTTTTCGGAAAATTTCGCCAAATGCAGGTAAACAAAATCACCAATCTTTCGAAGTTTTCGCCAGTTAGGGGAGGAGCTGATGTTAAGAAGCTGAAACACATTCGACTTTATACATATAGTATGTTGTTTATGAATAGATTCTACACTTTGGTTTATGCCATAATTACTCTTAGTTTCTATTAATTGTGTATCCTGGTTTACTATATGTACCTAATGAAGCAAGAACTCGCATAACCGAACAAATGAGGCGGGGCTATTCAAGTTTTTATGCCTATAATGCGTACCCCTCAATGGACCCTGCCCACTATCAGGCAATGGAAATGAATCATTTTTGTGTTCATTTCTTTTTCATTTAAATCAAGTGAAGGAAATACCTTATATTTTATTTTAATGACAATTATCTTTTTAAATTATTAAACTAATGTGGCTCTAAAGTATAGCTTCCAAATTTGGGCGTTATCACCCGCCCAAAGGGGCGTTACTAGTACGAGAGGCAGAAAGAGAATATTCAGAAACAACTAGATAATAAGAACACACATGAAAAATTTTAATTACCTAAAGATTCTTGTAGAATAATTTAAACATTCACTTGATTACTAATATTACATATAATTAGTATATTAATGTTACATATATTAATACTACAGATAATACTTCATGTAATTTGGCAGTAGTTATGCTCATCTCTTTAATTATTCAGTTTTTCTTAACGAAGTTCTGGAGGTAATTGCATTTATTTGGAAAGGTACTCCAGAAGCAAACGCCTTCGGTCTTGGGCCATGTAATTTCATTTTGAGTTTTATTTTAAAAACAGGTCCACAAATTCGTTCTCGCAGTAATATTCTGGCCAAGCAGAGGCGTATACAAGGTTTTAAGCGCCCGGGGACACCTAAAGATTTTGCGCCCCTTTCTATGTTCCAAGAATGGAAAACATTTCATTCTGAAAGGTGTATCATCAATTTGCCCCCCCCCTTGGATGCAGCGCCCGGGGACGGATGTCCCCCCTTGCCCCACCCTAGCTACGCCACTGTGGCCAAGTTAGCATCTTTTTTCAATACTGAGTGTGCTGTGGTAGGAATCTTTGCATGTTTCACAAGTTCATTTTATAAATGTTTTGAGAAATGTCTAATCATCGCCACGCTTTTGCGCATTGCGTGATGAGTTTTAACCAATAATTTGATTGCAAGGGAAAGAAGAACCTATCCACCACTATCCGTTTCTATTCAATGCCTAAAGAATATTTTTCTTTTAGCCTAGACTTAAGTACTTTGGACAAATGGCTCTTATCATGCAAGCCGTGCCAGTCTAGTAGACGGACGGCAGTTTTGCTTAAAAAGTAGTGCTGTGGAAGTAATTAGTCGTTTTGTACCCGTATGTATTCGTTACTCGGTGAATAAATACTCGTTACTATCCTAAAAGTAATTTTGATCTCACAAATTCTCTCAAAAGATTCAAAATTCCAGTTATGAACATATTAAAAATCTTGATAACTACAATCCTACCATTGACCATCCTTACAAAAGGCCTAGAATAATTCACCACAATACTAAATATTGATTTTGTGAAATCTGCAGTTTGCTTTTCCTTTTTTTTTCGCTTTCTTAATTTTGTTTACCACTCATCGTGAGTTGCTCCGCCTTCATGTAACTATTATATTGTTTATTCTACCATGCATCTAAAAGCACTCATTTTGGATTTATACTTATTATTTCTGCATTGTGAAGTATTAACAGTATTTGGCTATTTAAAATTCCTGTAAGTACAACTATTTCATGCCTTAATTTCAGTTCTATTTATATACCTTTTATCTATGTAACATCAGCGTACTGCCTCTATGCAATTTATTTATATCATTTAAATTCCTGTAGTAATGTATTAATCATCTCAGCAATAACTGTTTATTTAATCTCCCATTTCTGCTACCAGCCTTGGACACCTTTATGTTCACCATCTCTTTGATTGAGGGTAATTTTAATTTTCAGGGTAATTTGACTGGTTCTTGTATTTTCTACCCCACCAACAAGTAAAAACCCTAGGGTTCAATGCCTGAAGCACCATCAACAAGTCATATTTATAAGAGTTGGCTACCTTTGTTTAATGGTTAATGCTGTTAAAAGGTTTTCTTCAAACACTTTATAAAAAGTTTATTTAGAAATTATACTTAAATATTTTCTAGCTAACCAAAATTAAATAAATAAAAAAAGACATCAAATAATTTGATATTAAACTCTGCAATATCAAAATAATTTGATATTAAACTCTGCAATAGGAATACCACATTTCATTAGTCTTTTTTTATCAAAACTAAGCTGTTCAAGGCTGCAGTTTTTGTAGCATTATTTAATCACTTCATCTGATACACTTTGGGTGAGGGAATCTCAAATTTGAGATTAAACTGTGCAGTAAGAAACCACTTTTTCTCACTACTGATATCTAAACTTTTATAGCATTATTTTATCTTTCAAGTGAGTTTATTTCAAAGTTGTAATGTATTTAGCCAATATCATAAGTTCAGTTATTATTTCTCATTGATATTAGAAGTGTAAGTAAGGTTTTCAGTGCTTTGGGACAACTGAAGATTTAATGGTCCTTCCTGTTTTCCAAGATGCAATGGAGAATAGCAATTTGGCACTCCCTGGATGCTGTGCCTGGGGACACATGTCCTCTCCTAGTTATGCCACCAATATAATGCAGCTGGATGATGAACAGATGATTGTTCTCAAGATGTCTAACAAGAAATGAGCTGTGATTCACTTTGGGAATTTTAAATGCCTTTAGAATATCAAGGTCAAATTTGTTAGATTTTAAACTGATATGCATATAATAATGTAAATTTTTGGGATTTGCATCACTACAATTACAATTAGTTACATATAAAAGGTTTAAATTAGTATATGTATGCCACAAAATACAATTCATTTGACAATTAATTTTGCATCACAAAAATACAAATTGATTCTCTTTATCAAATTTTCATATCCTTCAAACTACTAGGAATTGTATACCAGCTTAGTTTACTCCTTAATCAAAATTTTTCCACTGTAGTTCATGACTACACTTAACAAGCAGTTTCATTTCAGATTATAAAAAAGCTAACTGTTATTGTAATATGCAAAATCTCTTCTATTAAAAGAAAGTACATATTAAGCAAGTGATAAAAAAACAGTGTTATTAAATAATGAGATTTAAAGTATTTTTTCATGGGAAAACAATGATATCAAATAATTGATTTTAAGGTAATATTTCTGGAGGAAAAGCCCTGAGAAAAATTACTGCCAGTCATTCAAATAGAAATTAACAATTCTTGTCAAATAAAACCAAGTTTTTCTTTTGTTTCAAAATCTGGTAATATATACAAATGATCAAATCATCAAACTTTTCTGAAAGTGTGGTAACCAATAGCACATTTAGAGAAAGCTAATATAAGCTATACATTTTTCTTAAGATAGATGTTTAGTAAGCTACCAACTATTTTTGATACTTTCAGTATTCATAATTATCAAAATTAGTAGTGCTTAACAAAAGAGAATATACTTATTTTCTTTTCAGGTACCTTATTTCTCTAAAAATGTTGTGGCTTTTTTGTTAAGAGTTATGTCTTATAACTAGATATGTTTTAATGAAACAATAATCTCATAAGTGGTTTTATTTTTAAGTATATATGTAAGGACATTCGATTTCCTCTGTATAACTGTACACACAACATATAAGGCAAATTAATTCTTGATGACAGTGCTCCTTAAACTTTTTAATTCAAGACCTCTTTGAATCACTCAACAGATTGGCGAAATTCTGTTCGGCTTTATATGGCAGAAGATTAATCACATTAATGTCAATCAAAAATGGTTTTTGAGTCCAAGGTAGCATTTTGAAAGCAAAATTCGATATAAAATATTTGCAAAACTATGTTTCTTAGGTTCTAAATTGATGAATAATACTTTTTGCAATTAATGTTTTACAGTTATTTTTTCCAATTATAAAAATAAAAGTAGCAAAAAAACATTTCAAATGAATTGCTGTCCACCCTATTCTTCCAAACATTGATATATTTAATACCAATTTAATCATTCAGAGGAAATGTACTGCTGATTTTGCACAAACAGACAAGTTGAAATCATCTAGTTTCTCAGAAATATCTGACGAAAAATACAGCTTTCATAATCATAAATCATTCTGAAGATGACCAACAAGAGCAGATTTTCTTTTGGTTAAAAGTATAATAATTTCATCTTTTCATAACAATAATATTTTTAAACCATCTTGACATCTTCTGTGTGTAGTAATAAATTTTTCTATTCAGAGTCTACATCTTTTACAGATTTGAAACTAAATGGCTGTTAATAAAAGTGATAATTTTGACATTAGGACACAGTGCTCAAACCTTTTTTTTTCGTTCTTTGTGATATGGCCTTATGTTGGATTATGCAGTGGGCAACAGTTACATGATCATTACCAGCAGTTTTAACAAATGATTTACGAATTTTAACGTTTGCACCATCTGCAAATACTTCAATAAAATTTTTTCCGTTCTAAACCTTCAGTTGTTAAAAACTTAATCATCTTTACTATGTATCTCTTCTCCCTCTTTCCAAAGGACAAAAAAAAAAAAAAAAAAAAAAAAAAAAACAATTCTTCTTCAAAGCTTTTTTTATGAATGTCGCTGACATACATTGACAACTGGGCTAATTTTTGAATATCAGTTGTTTCATCCAAATGAATTGAAAATTTGACCCTTTTTTAAGTCTAATATTGGGTTGTTCAGATTTGTCGTCATTAATTTCAGTTATTCTATTGGTGACGATATCGCCTGATCCAGGAATTTTCAAATTCCATCACCATATTTACTTCTGTAAAATATTTCTACCATTTTAATAGTTTAATTAATTTTAATACAAGATCTTTTGTAATGGTGCATGACTTTTTATTTTAAGCAATCAGATATGAAACTTCATGTTGCATGAATAAATGTTTTTTAGTAACAGTCATAAATTTCTCACAATATCATTTTCCTTCATTTCAAGATTTTAGCAGTTGTTCAATATATTCTTTTTTTAGTTTGTTGACATATGCAGGATGCTTGGAGTTGAGATGCTTTTCTCATTTTGATGGTTTCGTACTCTAATTCGCTAAAATGTTATTGCAAATTCAACAAAGAAATTGTTCATTAGCAGCACAATTGTTGAAAATTAAACCAAATTGGAGAAAATATCTCATCATACTTTTGTTTTGCATCGTAGGTCCATCCTTTCGATTACAAGATCTTGCTTGAACAGAACTAGTAGCATCGCCATTTTTGTTATTACTTTTTTTTTTCCTTAAGTTCAACCATTTATCCATAAATAAAAAATAATTTTATCCTAAAATATAAATAGCAACATCACTATTAATAATTTTTCAAATAAATACCACTTAGTCGAGTAACACAGTAAAATACTATATTTTGTTGCTCTTCTGATGCATGCACTTGTTATGATAAAAGAGATATAACTCATTATACTGGAAAAGAGTTATCACTACAGCAAATACAGTGGCTCCAACCTTTTTCTTGACAAGCCTGTGTGGCACAAGATGCTATGTACCTGTGTGTTTGTGGCATATTTTGATTCTGAAATAAGTTATATGCTGAAATGGGATTGTAATAACACTATTATGATGCACTTAGTGGTATTTTTCTATATATAAATATAATTTACAGCTCAACTTAACTAGTATTATGATTTTTTAATTCTGCCGAATAGAAAATGCAATAAATTAAATACAATGAAGGGATTGCAACTATTGTTTCCTTTAATTCGTGCACCTGAAATAAATTTTTGCAACCCCTTTTGGAGTTATGACCCACAGTTAAGAAATCCTGCTTGGTGATGAGGTAGAAAAGCGTCACTTAAATAATTTGTTTTTTACAAAGCTTTCATTTGCAAATAAATTGCTTATGAATAAAAGGTCTTTTGAGTTTCTGCAAAAATGTAAAATTTCAAAATGACAGATACCAAATTAATTAAAAAGAAAAAAAGAAGCAGAGGAAATACTCTTCTCTCTCTCTCCTGCAAATGACATAATATTTAGATAAACATTTTATTCATCCAGTGAAAATGCATGCATTGGAAAACAAAGAAAATCAGTGAACATTATCTACATGTGATTTACATAATGCTAATTTTGTTCTTAGCATTATATTTCAGCAGAAATTCTGCATAAAAATTCAGCTGATCTGATTCCCTACACAAAAGAATAGACGTTATTTCAAAAAAATTCTGTTCTAAAGCAACTTCTGCTTTATAGTATAGTAAAAAGTAATAAAGCTCAACAATTTTGAATATAGCCTAGGTCTGGACAAATTCCAGAGTAACTGGTTTGCTTGGAAAAAGACTGATAGTTAATTTCAGGCATAGACAATTAAGAAAATAAACAGATGTCTAAAAATCAATTTAAATGATGCATAAAGAAATGCAAACAGATAAACATAGCAGGGAATTCTTGTACTGATTTTAAGAGTTATTATTTATAAGACACTATTATCATATTAATTATTTGATAGATCTGTATTAATATACTACTAAGAAACCTTGTCTATTATCTGTATAATTGCCGTCAATCACCAGATACCTTACTTTTCAATTCAAATGCTCTATAAACCGGTTTCATTATCACAGATGCAGCCATGTGCAACATTAAATAATATTTGAAACTAATGTGAAAGTATGAGTACTAAAAGACTTATGTTTACAAAATACTGTAGTTTTGCATAATACTTCAGTGTTTAAGGGGAAAGAGAAATTCTTTTTCACACAATTCACAGCCTTTCGCATGCTACCAAGTATGTGTAAATATAGGGTTCTAACAGTCGGTCTGAATATGGCAAAGTACATGATGGATATATGTCTAAGAAGAGAGATGCTTTTGTGGAGAGCTTCCTAAGGTGAACTGTCTTAGACACATGTTATACATAACAAAAAACATAAAAAAAGCATTGCAAACAACCAATTTGCCAGGATTTGAACTCTTATCAAACAGAGTTCAGCAGTGTACTCCACTTGACTGTTGATAGGCAGAATCCTGATAGGTTACAAGTGAAAAAGCTATTTATTATGATATGTATCGCATAACTGAGAAGGAAAGCTCATAATAAGTACTTAAGCAAAACAACGAATAATGTTTTTTAGATATGGTTAATTTAAAAGGAAATATGCAATAAATTCTAAATATTGATTTTGAAGTCAGGTACATTAATGTGCTGTGCTAAGTTGACCAGTTTAACGAAAATAAAAAATCCCTAAATTGTTTTATCAAATGCAAAATAATTCATTTGCATAAAAGGTTGAACATCATACAAAATTGTAGCTATCCAATATACGAATTACTTCTTTTTCACAGTGTTAACAAAATTTTGATTCCAGAACACTGAAAGTTAATAGAGGTATAAAATACATTATTTTGATACCCCTAATAGTTCTGTCAATAAAAGGCTTTTATTTATTTATTTTTGTTAAACAATGATGAAGAGAATAAATTTATTAAAGCTTATTTGAGCCGTACATCACTTGCATTTATTAAAATGAGTGAATATTTTTATCTTTTTCGGCACTTAGTTCTCCATCCAGCTATTCCGTATCTTGAGAGAGAATATCATAATTAAAGAAGCACTAAGTTTAATTATTTTGAAGATAAAAACTAAGAGCTTTACTTCCTTTAAAAGCAAATGTAAGGAATGCTAAGGAAAATGTCATTTTAGGATTTTTTCGGAAAATTTCGCCAAATGCAGGTAAAGAAAATCGCCAGTCTTTGGATGTTTTCGCCAGTTGGGGGGAGGAACTGATGTTAAGAAGCTGAAACACATTCGACTTTATACATGTAGTATGTTGTTTATGAATAGATTCTACACTTTGGTTTATGCTATAATTACTCTTAGTTTCTATTAATTGTGTATCCCGGTTTACTATATGTACCTAATGAAGCAAGAACTCGCATAACCGAACAAATGGGGCGGGGCTATTCAAGTTTTTATGCCTATCATGCGTACCCCTCAATGGACCCTGCCCACTTTTAGGCAATGGAAATGAATCATTTTTGTGTTCATTTCTTTTTCATTTAAATCAAGTGATGGAAATACCTTATATTTTATTTTAATGACAATTATCTTTTTAAATTATTAAACTAATGTGGCTCTAAAGTATAGCTTCCAAATTTGGGCGTTATCACCCGCCCAAAGGGGCGTTACTAGTACGAGAGGCAGAAAGAGGATATTCAGAAACTAGATAATAAGAACACACATGAAAACTTAATTACCTAAAGATTCTTGTAAAATAATTTAAACATTCACTTGATTACTAATATTACATATAATTAGTATATTAATGTTACATATATTAATACTACAGGTAACCCTTCATGTAATTCAGCAGGAGATCCCCATGTAATTTCATTTTGAGTCTTATTCTAAAAACAGGTCCACAAATCCGTTCTCGCAGTAAGATTCTGGCCAAGTTAGCATCTTTTTTTCAATATTGAGTGTGCTGTGGCAGGAATCTTTGCATGTTTTGCAAGTTCATTTTATATATGTTTTGAGAGATGTGTAATCATCGCCACGCTTTTGCGTGATGAGTTTTAACCAATAATTTGATTGCAAGTGCAAGAAGTACCTATCCACCACTATCCATTTTCATTCAATGCCTAAAGAATATTTTTCTTTTTTAAGTCGCTTAACAGTACTCATATTCATCACCTGTCTATCATGGAGGCTGTCCCAGTCTAGTAGACGGACGGTGATATTGCTTAAAAAGTAGTGCTGTAGTGTCGCCTGCGGGCGTGGTGCTAAGCGCAACTTTGACTATTTAACTAAAAACGAGCGGCCTTCGGCTTAACTTGAGGAATAGGTCAAAACTCATTCGTAGTTGATATTTAGTTGTGATAGCACGATTTTCACTCACTTACGAGCTGCAAGATGGGCAATTGCTTTTTATCACGTAGGCTGTCCCAGTCTAGTAGACGGGCGGTAATTTTGCTTAAAAAATTCTAACGTTTGCAGGCAGGGATAAATAGAAGGGCTAGGTCAGTGTTTCCCAACCTTTTTTGTGCTATGCCCCATCTAATCCTCTCAAAAATTTTTAAGCTCCTCGTAGCATATACATGATATTTAATATTTAAAAATTGAAATGTTCACGAAAGAAACTTGAATGATAGCTTTTAGGAAGAAATGACTACGAAATTTTATGAGCAAACACAGCAAGTGAACTTTAAAAACGTGGAGAACTGAAATTCAAGAAAAAACTCATTTTAGTGAAAGTTTTTCATTTTAAGTATTATTAATTTTTATTATTTAAATTTAGCGAGTTCCTTGCGCTTGATACTTGCTGCAAAGAAATTTTATGTCAGGTTCCAATTTAGATAACTTGAGTCTCAAGTCTCCCGGTTTCATTATATCCAACCGTTTTTTTTTTTTTTTTTTTTTTTTTTTTTTAGCAAAATATGAAGATGGAAACGGTAACAATAGTTCTCTTGCAAATTTTGTTGCATTTGGATATCTGATTCTGGTTTCCTCACAAAGCTATGTCATCGCTCCTTTTATATTCAATAAAGTTTTAATGACTCAGCATTTTGCATTTCTGCGAGTTCTTTTTACTACATATTTGAAATATCAGCCAAATCCTTGGATGATGCATTGGCTGCATCATCCAAGTTGGGAAATCAATTTGTTTTAAGTTGCAAAATCTTTTAAATCAGCCGATAAAATTTTCAGATGATCGACAATAACAAGTATAGCGGTAGTCACGTCACATTTTTGGAGCCAATGAGACTTTTCAAAATTTTTTTGGTAAATAGTATATGCCTGACATAATTCAACAAAGACAATGAAACCAAATATCTTCCTTTTGCATCGATATCCACCAGCGCCCGAGGAGTTAAGTCGCTGAACACTGATAGTTTGGTCCGAGTTTCAAATCCCGCGAACGGGCTGGCTGCATGGGTGTTTTTGTAGTTTTCCCCATGTGTAACGTGTATACGAGCCAGTTTTCCTTAGAAAGTCCTCCACGAAGGCATACCTCCCCTTAGGCAGATAGCCCTAGAGGCTTTGCCGTAATTAAAATAACCTAGCCTAAGTTTTATTTGCTCCTTTAAGTTGTTTATTTAATATATTTAATTTTTCACAGATATCGGCTAAATAACCCACAATTGCCTTGTTATCATCCATTAACGGGTTTTTCATTTCAGGCTTGTCGCTTATAAAATAACTAAGAGTATCAAATCGTTCCATAAATCTTTCCAAGCAGTTCCCTTTCGACAGCCTTCTTACTTCAGTGTGAAGTACAAGTCTCATATAGTCTTCATTTTGTTCTTCATAAAATAACTTGAAAAGACGTTCACATTTGGCCCTAGCTTTAATAACATTGATACACTTTATAACTGAATTTAGTATTTCATTTAGAACAGGCGAATTGTTTTTAGCTACCAGGTTTTCTCTATGAATATCGCAATGCACAAGAAGCATTTCTAGATTCTCATCTTCAGTATATCTCAGTATATCTATCTTATTCTGAGCGGGGACTTGGTGGGTGAAGGTTCACCGTTTGATATTGTGCCTGCTTCCGATCTGTCTCTGGAGTACGTCCGTTCAACGTGGTTTGCCTGTGCGAACACGTGCATTGCTTATCTGACTGCATCAGCATTTTTTAATGCTATTTATGGTTTGTATGATTTGTGAAATGCTGATACGCTTTCACTAATTTGTTATTTTCGATTATTTTGGCCTTTTGAGTTTTAATTATGAAATTTAATACCGCGTGTCTTGCCAAATAGCCTAATTGCTGGTTACTTGTTTTTTGCCATATTACGATAAATTTCGCTTTACTGCGCGATTTAAATTAATCAGATATATTCTCTCTGTTCTGCGCGAATTTTTTTGGATTTTATAACGCACGTAGTTACCCCCAAGCTTTCACTTCAGGTGATTGTCAGGGGCCTCGTGTGTTTTCCGCCCACACATCCGTCTGTGGAGAAGGCTGTCGAGCCAGGGCTCCATTCCGGGGTGTAGGACTACTGCCTTATGGGCGCTGGATTTCTGGATTTCTCTGCGTTTTGCTTTGGCTTAGCGCGACCATGGAGAGGCTCGTAGAAAGTTACAAATTACAAATACATGAGTTGGAACAACTCAAATTGGATAAAGGTGAACTCACAGAAATTGAAACAAAATTCTTAAATTTTTTGTTAAGCTCACTTGAAATTGTCAATGCACTCCTTACTCAAAGTAAAACTGACTCAGTTTTAAATCAAGATAAGACACAACCTCAAATTCCAACCACAAGTAAAAATTACGAAGAAAATGAGAGGGCACGTAGCCCAATTAGTATTCATGATAACGCAATTGTTTCTGATGATGAAAAAACATTAGATAAAGATTCTAGCTCTGACGAAGACTATCCACAACGTTTTGGAGACAAAACAGTCCGTACAAGAAATCCCAGACAGGGTTTTAAAAAGATTAAATTAGATAATTTCACGCAAATCATTTCACCAGTTATCACTCAGAAAGATAACAATGGTACGATTGTACCGCAGGAAAATTCCAAGAATACTAGTCAAGAATCAGTCATTCCTGAACAACACACTATCTCTGATAACATTGAAATGGATACTTCTAATGCTGATGATCAGCAAAATTCCACAAATGATAATAACACACAGGTCAAAACACCTAAAAAGAACAAACTCCCTCCGATAATTCTCAAAGAAACCAAATTCAAATATAAAGCGTTAACAGGATTATTCCATCAACACAAATATAAATTCATCGGACAGAATATCAAGGATGGTGTTAAAATTATTACTTCTGATCCTGACAGTTATAAGGGAATTTTTAACGATCTTAAAAGAGATGAAAGTGGAGCATCATTCGTACATTTTGCCAGAGGATAAAAATCTCAAGGTAGTAATTAATAGACTACTTCTCACGACTGAAATTGAGGAAATAAGGAAAGTTTAACTGAATTAAATTATCAAATAATTGAAATAAAGCAAATGTCACGACGTAGAGGCGGTGAAGTTCAGAAACTTCCACTTTTCCTTGTTACCCTACCTAAAAATGAAAACTCTAAACAAATATATCATGAACTCTATTTATGCGACCTCAGAGTCAAAATTGTTGAATACAGAGACCGACAGGGACCATTGCAATGTTTTCGATGCCAGGGTTTTGGCCACACTCAGGCGGGTTGTAACTATGAACCGAAATGTGTCAGGTGTAGTAAAAATCATTACGTAAAAGACTGTCCGGACAAAAATAAGAAAGATGTTCCTTTAGTTTGTGTAAATTGCGGTGGCAACCACACATCTAGTTTCAAAGGATGTGAAAAATTTCCAAAAAATAAAACTGAAAAGCCTAAAACTTTTTCTAATAGAATAGTTGAAGGTAAATCTTTCGCAGCTGCTCTTTCGACTGGTATCTACACAGATACTATTACTGAGGCCAAAAAAGTTTTCACTGATCTCGCTGAACTGGTTTCAGCAATAAAATCCGCTGGTTTTTTCCAGCTCACACAACAAGTTAAGGACTTGAACAAAAATCATCATGAAAGCAATCAACCCAACAATACTGATAATGGGCCCGCACAGAATTAATAGAGCTCCTATCCAAATCATGATTTGGAATGCTCATAGCATCTTAAATAGAATCCAGGAATTTCATAATTTCTTACTAACCTATGATATTGATGTTGCTCTTGTCACCGAAACGTTTGCGACGCCTTGTATGAATATTAAGATCGTAAATTACAACTGTTACAGGTGTGACAGACTGAGTCACCGTGGTGGGGGGGCTGCTATTTACGTTAAGCACTCCTTGCAATCATGCCTGATTAGCGAAGATAGAGGTAACGGCTACGAAGCTGTAACAGCTTCTGTTTTATTACCAAATTATGGCATAATTTATTTCATTGCATTGTATAACCCTCCACACATTCCTATTGATGAGCATAAACTCGCTGAATTGCTGCCTAATTCAGAACATATCATCTTAGCTGGCGATCTCAACGCGAAGAATGTAGAGTGGGGTTGCAGACGCACCAACAGAAATGGAGAACTTTTACTAGAATTTATTAATAATTATCCTATTTACTTTTATGCGCCTACTGAATATTCCTATCTTCCTGATGACCCTCGAAAAGGAGACATCCTGGATGTTCTTCTTACCACCACTTCAATCCCGATTTATCTTGATGTGAAAGTTGAACTAACTTCAGATCATGTGCCGGTCTTAGCTACAAATAAAAATGTACAAATAAATGGTACAAATAAAAACACTGACGAAAGATTTAAAATCACTACGGACTGGAATAAATATTATAATTTCCTCTTTGAAAACCCTCCGGCTATTAAGCAACTTAAAACAAAATTTGATATTGACTATGCAATTGATGTTCTCAATAATAGTATACTTAGTGCATATAACAGGGCTACTAAGAAAATTCCTGCTGATAAGTACAGTGCTAGATTGCCTAGTAACATTAGAAACCTGATTTCACAAAGAAACAAACTGCGCAAAAGATGGCATATTGCCTGGGATCCTAGGATCAAAAAAGAGTTAAATAAACTGAACAGAGAAATAAAGAAAAGTATTTATAAACACAGGGATGAGTCTTGGAATGCAAAAATTGAAACATTCAATGAGCCAAATAATGCATTCTGGTCTTTTGCAAAGAATCTTCGAGGCAAAAAACCGAACAATAAACCAATTTACGGTGATAATATTATAGCTGTCACTAATAAAGACAAAGCCAATGTAATGGCTGACTTTTTAGAAAAACAATTTGTTCCTAACCAAGATCCAAGCGACCCTTTATTTTCATATGACACTAGATATTTTATTCAAGACTGGATTAATGGCCCGGGACCCAAAAACAAGACTAATTATACTTCACCTAATGAAGTTAAGGAAATTATCAAAAGAATGAAAAATAGAAAAGCTCCCGGTTTTGATAACATCACTAACGTCGCCATCAAAAACTTGCCTATTAATGTTATCACGAAATATGTCAGCATATTAAATGCCTGTCTTGAAAATAATTATTTCCCAGATAAATGGAAAACTGCTAAAGTAATTTTATTACCCAAGCCTGGTAAAAATGCTACCTCCCCGGAGGGTTACAGACCAATTAGCTTACTGCCCGGTCTGGGCAAAATCTACGAACGAGTTATCTATAAGAGAATCGAGCCTTACATGGATAAGATACCTCCTGAACAGTTTGGCTTCCGTAAGAAATTGTCTACGACCAAGCAGCTTGTCCGACTATGTGAATACATCGGTTCTGCACTTTTTAAACGTCAGAGTGTCGCCTTACTCATGCTAGACGTGGCGAAAGCTTTCGACCGCGTCTGGCATGAGGGGCTTATTCTCAAGCTTATATCCTTGGATTTTAACAGAGATCTGATATTACTCATTTATTCTTTTATTAAACACAGAAAATTCTTCGTAAATATTGGTAACGACAACTCTGATCCCAGAAGACTCAATGCTGGTGTAGCTCAAGGATCAATTTTGGGACCAATTCTTTTTATATTCTATGTTTCTGATTTCCCTAAAATTTGCACAGACTCTAATTTTTATTTAGGATGTTACGCCGATGATACGGCGCTTGCATACAAATCTCACAATCAAGAACTTGCCATTTCTAAATTGCAGGATAAAATTCCAGAAATTGAGCAATGGTGCACAAAATGGCGCATTGCCATCAATGCACAAAAATCCCAGCTTATAATTATTGGAAAAAGGCACTCTAGAAGTCCGTTTGTTAACAAAATTAAAATCTTTAATGTTGAAGTTCCGCTTGTGAACAAAGCTACTTATCTTGGAGTTATTTTAAACAATAAATTCACATGGAAAGACCACATCCAAAAAGTAAGAGGCAAAACAGTTGCGGCTATCAAAGACCTTATTCCATTAATCGGAAATAATTCAAAACTTGACCTACGAAGAAAAAGACATATTTATACTGCCATTATTCGGCCTATCTTTTCTTACGCGTCTCCTGCCTGGGCGACTTATTCGAAAAATGAAATCAAGAAGTTGCAGATCACTCAAAACAAATTTTTAAGGCAAATCACCAATGCTCATTTTTATGTTTCCAATGAAACTCTGCACAGAGACTTAAAAATAGAGAATGTCGAGAATTTTCTTCATAATGCAAATCGGAAATTTTTTGATAAGGCGAGAAACTGCTCGTACATGAATCATTTCAAGGTTTTCGACTACACCGTATTTCCAGAAGACATTAAAATCAGACCATTAGCGGCCTTCCTTACCAGGGACACTAATTTTCCTACTTAAACTATCTTTCATGAAACTTCATCTTTTGTATATATTGTACATAAATTGTCGTATTATAACTCGTATTATTTTGTATTTTGTATTGTTTTTGCTCACTTTTTGTATTTTCCGTATGTATTAACTTATTGTTTTTTGTTAATATTTCATGATTTATCGTAACATACCTATCAGGAATAACTTTTACCCTGACACTTCACACATTGCTGCCTCTCCTGGTTTTGGGCTTTAAGTTCGATTCTCTGCTTGTGGCATCATGTAGTCACCCCCTCTTTTTTCATTTCCTATTGCCTCCTATCACTCGGTCCAGACACTTTTTATGTCATGTGCCCAATGGGCGTACTTGTCATGAGCCGGACACGTTGCATCACATGCAATATTTCGGCATAATTTGTAATGAATGAATGAATGAATTCTCATCTTTAATCTTTCCTATCCGCTTTTTGCTTTAGTGTTTGTATTGTGTATAAAAATTATAAAAACCAAAAAATTTTAAAATATAAAATACAAAAAAATTATAAAAACCTAAAAACTTATAAAAAAATTATGATACTTAAGTTTTTACTTTCTTATCTCTATCCCTAAGCTTTCTCGAGCCTGTGGCTCCCTCTATTGAGCATCAAGTAAATCACTTACGCCAAATTTTTCCTATTTCTGCACACTTTTAGTAATTCTGATGTGGAGGTAAATGGTTTTGAACCATAGGCACTCCGAAATTTTCAAATCATTGGCATTGGTCTCATCTTTAATCAATTTTAAGCAACCATTTTTCTTACTCCCTGCTTTATTTTATTTTTCAGCCATCATATTAGGAGCACCATCTGCAGTACAAGATGTATTATATTTTTTATTGGTATATTTTTGGTAGGGTACGAACTGCGCCAAATTTGATCGAAAATCCCCGTCCCCCTCTTTTCTAATCCACGAACTGCGCGACGTTTCCTGTCCCCCATTTCTTTCCAAGAAGATTGGGTGCTACAAAAAGTCGTTTATCGCCATTAATGAGACATTCTATTGAGACTTCAAGCCTTTATTTTCGTTTATCAATATTGTAAAAATTGTGCATGTAAAATAAATATTAATTTAAAGTCTGGCGTGTGCTAAAAAATATATTTTAATACTAGAAACGTTTAAATATTTATTCTGTTTTCCACCTGATGTACTTTGGCATACATTTAATTTCTAATACACATTTAATTAATAAATTAATAATTATGAGCGTCAGCAGAATTTTCATAATTAACAATAAAAAAATAAATAAATAAACTCCCTTATATTCGTATCCTGGGATTTTCAGTTCCCTTTTAATCCATTCCTTTTTCACATATTGTTGCACTGTACTCAAGTTTTCATGTATGTAGAATTTATATACTTTGTATTGTATTTATGCCAATTTATATTTAAATGATAATTTTTACAAATTCTTGCATCATAACTCTAGTTAACAGAAGATGTTTCTAACACGTTGGTAAAGCTTAACCTTCAGCATGCAGCTTATTTTCTAACCTAGTTTCAGGCTGAATTATTTGTAAAATTAATTATTTGAAATGATTTGTTAACAAAGATCGTCGCTGAATCACGCTAATAATATTTCTAACTGTTTTAATTTGTAATGCAACGAGTTCATGTGATTTATAATGTAATTCATTTATAATTTTTTCAGCAGTAATGAAATTAATAGCAGATACTGATAATGATATACATTTAGATTAAAATGATTTAGATTGCCATTGCCTTCTTCACTCATGCTTTTATGCTACATTCCTAATATTTCATAATGGCATACAGGTAAATTTAACTCATTCACTAAACATGTAAATCTCTAATTCAGCCCACTCTTGTTCTTATGTGTGCTGTATCTTCTATTTTCTTTAATATATTGTTCAGCCTAATTTCAAAGGGTCTTGCGGAAAAGTGACTAAACATTGGTAGTTCGACCCGAGTTTCTAGTCCCAGTGATCCCCCAGCTCTTTCTTTTTTTGTACTTATTTACTGTGTAAATATGTAGCGTAAAAATACTTTTGTAATTTATTCTTTAAAAATATTGCAAAAATTTTCACCTTTACCTTAGCATATCTTTTTACAAATCCCTCTAATAAGAAAAAATAAGGAAAGAAATTAACTCGGTTTCGGTGATTGATACCTCGGTGCAAATTATATGTAACATTTTCCCAAAAGCATAGAGTTTATATGGATATCAATAAATTAAGGATTATTTCTCCATCTAATTTACTTAACATGTTTATTCCAAAATTTTCTTTTCACACTGTAGCGCTTAACTTTATGAATTTTCTATGATCATTCAATTTCTCTAGCCATGGCAACTTTACATACTTTCTGACAAGTAGTTATATTTTTAACCACTGTATTTTACTTCCTGTTGACTATCAGTACATTATTGACTTGTTTCATAAGTGCAACTTTTATTTTATACGCAAATCTACGTAAAATAGCCTTAAAACTTCAGTTATGCAGATACCTGATCGATTGCTTGTTTTAGATTGAATGAAATTAAGCTTAAGGATATTGTTAATTAGCTTGTTATTAATTTAATTATACATTTCTAATTAATTATATTCAGATATTTCCAAGTATATTACTCAAACGTTTGCATCCCAATTTTTAATTTTTGGTTAAAAAATAAACTTTTATTTATTGAGAGGCCTGATTGATTATATTAATTTGCAGTATTGTTTATCTAATTCCTTTCTTCTATATAAATCTTAGAAAAACTTCTTAGCATAATAATTTTAATTTATTTAGAATTTATACGTCAGTGCTCCAAATGCATAGTAATGTTGTTATAATAGATTTCATGCTAAGCTTTTTTTAAATTTAACTAAATTTAATTTCTGCAAGCATTTACATGATTACTTTAATTAACAAAAAATATTTTTAGCACACTTGGATATGGAATAATTTTTTGCACTCTATTAAATTTTCCAGTCTAGTTCAGACATCTTGACTATTATTGATGTAATTTATTAAAAATATAATTTGTATGCTTTATAATTATTTAATTTATGATATTGTTATAATAAATGATGTTTGTAATGCTAATATGTATGTTCACCAATACCTTTTATTTTCTTTGTTAGCTCTCGCATTTGTTACTGTTATTCAAGTAATTAGCCTGCTTGTTAAATATTTTTAACTTGTTCTTGTGATATGTAATTCTATTTATTTATTTTTGTTTTCCTCTTGGCTACTATTGGCTTCGAAAAGTTAAATTGTAACCCTGTAGGCAGCAGGGCAAAGAAATTTTGACTGGCGCAGTTGGACTATAGCTCGACCCGAGGGGGGGTTTCATTAGCGCAGTTGGAGTACACCCATATTTTTTATATCTAAGTAATTTTGTAGCTTACTATAAATATTTTAGGAGGTAGTGGTGCTTTCTAATGATTTACAGAAGAACATTTCTTCGGCAAAATCCCACTTATGAATATATCTTACATAAGTTACAAGTACGGCCTCACTGTCTCTCCAAGTTGGTTCATCCCATTTGTACCGAAATTTTTTTTTTTCAGCTTTTCAACAAGTCGTGTTTCAATATCCTCATTTAATCTTTCTTCTGCAAATAGTATTTTTATTTAGTGGCATAACTTTAACGTCATTGTCATCTTTTTCTAGAACAGTTTTCAATGCTGATATTGATGGTTTGATTCAATTCTCCCCTATAGTACGGCTTTTCCCAGATTAAGCGATGAGTAATGAAATTTGATAATAGCCTCAAGAGGACGATTAACATTTGCATTATGAGCAGTAAATAGAGACTTTAATATTACTCTTTTTTCAAAAATTTTCCTTAAAGTGTGAAAATAATTCAAAATCTGAATTAATATCAGTATTATGTTTCGCTTTCAAATGTGCCTCAAGACGACCTAGTTTCATTGATTTGTTGGTCAGGCATTATTGGCATAAAAGACAAAAGTTGACCGTTTAATGGACCAGGTATGAAACCAAATTTTAAATATGCCTCCGAATACCGTCGAACATTTTTTTCTTGCTTGCACCCCTCATTTCACTAAGGGCTGAAAAAAATAAATATAAGATCAATATAAACATAGCTGAAAGCAGCTGCTGCTGCCATTCAAGGGAAGAATAATATACCGGTTGCCATTCCTATAGTAAAAAATAAAATAAATTCGTTGGCTGAAATGTGCGAGAAACGTCTGGAAAGCATAATGTGTCAGTTATTTAAATGCCTTTAAAAGCATTTAAATGTCCATGCCTACAGCGAGAATTCTTTATAAAATATTTAAAATGCACCGCAATTTAAAAACTTTTTTTACGTATACATCACTTACATTTTTCTTTATTTTGGGGAATAAAAAATGAAATTTCGAAAAATTTTGACTTCATGAAACATATTTAGAACGTCCTTTATCCCCTTAAACTCTGGACGAGTCCATTTTCAAAATGCCCCCTTAACAGTCGCATTGCCCCCTTGTGGGGCGTGGGCCCGACGTTGGGAAACACGGGGCTAAGTCATTCTTTTGTTCGACTCCTCGCCGACGCGAGCCTCATGAAGGGGGTTCAGGGCAACACCTCCTTCTATAAGTTGTTCAGGGCCGCCGCTACCATGTGTCCGGTGTGTTCAAAACACACAGGCGGCCGACTATGAGAGGCGGCCACGGACCGCCGATTTTTAAGCAAAAAATCATACTCACCGAGTTTTATTGAAAATAAATCTTCCAAAACATAAACTCATCAAGCTTTAATAACGAAAATAAGCCGAACTTATGTCTTCGCAAATTTGTATTGTATTACAGTATTGTAACAACATAAGGAAATAAACACTTGAGTCGTCAAATTTTGTTCTTTATTGGGTTATGGAATATACGCCGATGCAGCAAAGAATTGATGATTGAAAAATATTACAGCGGACCAAACTAATAATTGGGGTTATTAGTTCCTGAAAATGACCAATTGTTGGTTAATACTTGCTGTGGCAAACAGATGGCACTCCCTCTATACGAGGAGGGCGTTCTTCCCCCCCTCCTAGAGACTCGACCAAAGAAAGTCTAAGTAAAGAAGGAAAGGCTCCATACACGTAATGTAAACCAGTTTGTCTTCTATGCCGCTAGAAAGAAGAGGGACAATTCGCCAAGGGATCTGTGATGTACCTGACCAAGATTTTCCACCTCCGCCACGTGTACAAGAAATTGAGGAACACGGGTTAAGATGAATCGTTCTTTGACTTTTTGCGATAATTTAAACTCGAATTTTCGTGCTTTTTTGCTTTACTAGTTGAACTTGTGTTATCCATATCGCGGTTTGATGTCTGATTTTATATCTGTCAATATGTAGTAAAAAAAAATTGGAGTCACACAGCTTGATAGCACTCTTGATAAACGTGACCGTCGAACCTGTTCGAACTTCGACATCAGCTTCGAGCTTTGGGGCTTTTGGGCGACAGATATTTCACGCATGCGCAGTTGTGTCCCTTTTCGTTCGGAGAGAGCCACTCCTGCTGCTGCGAAGCTTTCCTTCTTAACAATACATGTTCTTTGACTCGACAGACGAAAAGGAGACATCAACAAGCGCATGCGCAGATATATTTAGCTGCGCCTTAATTTTCTTACAGTTGCGTTGTAAATTTGTAGTAGATGCGAAGAATAGACCACTGCAAGTGTGAGGTAACAAATTTTAATTTTAGTTTAAACAACCCCGTGCGATCGCATAGTTTTGCCGATTTTGCGTGTGCGATGTGAAGATGTTATATTTTAATGAATATACTGACTTTTTGTACTTTGTACTTTAAAAAGTGTTACCGTTTTGTTACATTGACACTTACATACTTTTTACCAAAAACGTGCGTAGATTCAGTGCAGTTTTGTATACTACTATTTAGGTTTTCATTTTCGACCCTTAAAAATGTCTGCCAGAAAAACTAAAAGACTGTCAGGTTATCAATATAAACAAAAGAGGAAAGCTAGGCTTGAAGAACAGCAACAACAAAGCGGTGCCTTAGAAAAATATTTGAAAACTGGAAGTGATAATAGTGATATTATAAGTGACAATTCAACAACAGAAATTTCAAGAAATGTAAGTAATAATGACAATGTAAATATTGTAAATTTTAGTGCATCAACTTCTGTGGGTACCGGGTGCCTAAGAGATGAATCTGTAGTGTGCTGGGAAGCAGGGAAAGACATTTCATTTACTGAAAAAAATCATGATGTTGATAATCACGAAAAAGAGAAAAGGGAAGAATGGGAGAAGGAAAACGTAGAGCTGACAACTGAAACAGGTAAGGACATGGATGCTTTAACTACTTTTAAATCTTTAGAAAAAGACGACGCTCTTTGCCTAGTTTCTGACGATCCTGGTAAATGGACTATAAACCTAACCTACAGTCAGGTACAATATATAATTGAAAATTTCCCAAGTCAAGTTCAAAACATAGCATTTCCCAGAGATGAGCAAAATAAAAAATTTTCAGAGTCATATTTTTACCGTACTTTAAGCAATGGTGAAAAAATCCACCGTCCTTGGTTATTATATTCTTTATCTTTAAATAGTGTTTTCTGTGCTCCATGTAAACTATTTTGCACCGATGTCACAGAGAAAAAGGAGCGTATATATGGTAAAGGAGTGAACGATTGGCAACAGTTATCTTTAATCTTGAAAAGGCATGAGAGCAGATTAATCCACATTAAATATACTAAACAAATGCATGATTTGAGTGTAGCACCGAAAAAGGGTACGACAATCGACTCGTCCAATCAGCGATTATACGAACTGGAAAAAATCATTGGCGTGCCGTTATTGAAAGATTGATGCTTATTGTCAGATATTTATCTCGTCAGTGCTTGGCCTTTAGGGGTTCCACAAAAACTGTTTCAGCCAGATAATGGAAATTTCCTTCAATTGACTCAAATGATTTCCAAATTTGACGCAGTTCTTTCCGAACATTTACGTAGAATACAATCCAAAAATTACAAAAATGCGCCTCACTATCTAGGTTGGGAACACCAAAACGAAATGATTAAGTTATTGGCAACAACTATACAAGAACAAATATTAGACAGAATACGAGAGGCAAAATATTTTTCTATAATTTTAGATTGTACCCCAGATATTTCACATACTGAACAAATAACTGTTATAATTCGATGTGTTCTTTGCGTCCCACCAGTTAAGATTTATGAACATTTCTTGGGATTCTGCCCAATTACAGATACAACTGGTTAAGGATTATATGAATTTATAGTAAAAAACCTTCAAGAGCTAAAACTGGATATGAATAATTTACGTGGACAAGGTTATGACAATGGGGCTAATATGCGAGGACTACAGAAAAATATTTTGGACGCTTGTCCCCGTACATTTTTTATTCCTTGTATAGCTCACAGTTTAAATCTTGTTGTGAACGACGCTGCTAAAGTAAGCTTCGAAACAGTTCTTTTCTTTTTTACTTAATTCAGGAATTGTACGTTTACTTCTCAGCATCAAATTATAGATGGAGTATTTTATTAGCGCATATTCCGAAACTTACATTAAAGCCATTATCAGATACAAGATGGGAAAGTCGTATAGAAGCAATCACACCACTTAAAACACAATTAGGTGAAATATATGATGCTCTAGCAGAATTAAAAGATGCTTATCCATAAGCTCAGCAATTTCCTGCTCCCGGTCAGCTTTATTCAACTTATGATCTCATATCTTTACCGTAGAACATTCCAAGTAAAGTGTGGAAATGCAATTTCCTACAGTGGTGTCCCGCAAGGAGCAGTCCTCGCTCCCTGTCTTTTCAATATATTTATAAATGACCTCCCAAATCCCTTGGATTCCAAGATTCTAAAATACGCCGACGACACGGTCGTACTTACGGATTCTGTCAGCCCACCTCTTGCAATAGAAAAACTGCAATTCAAAGTAAATATCGTTACGAAATGGTGCGAGGATTGGAAAATCAACTTAAATTCTAGTAAATGCTGTGTTGTGCTTTACAGACGCTACAGGCAGAATGTAATTGTTAATACTGATATCAAAATTAAAAACGATACAGTTCCGATGGCTGACTCCTATAGTATAACTTATCGATAAAAATCAAAAGAACACTGTATCTGTCCTTAATCAGACCGATTATGTTATACGCAGTGCCAGCATGGGCGACAGCTAACAAGACTGAGCGTGCTAAACTAGACATAATAAAAAATAAAATACTTAGAGCGATTGTGAACTCACCGTGGTTTGTGAGGAACTCTCAAATTCAGGAGGATCTGAATGTGAAGGCCATGTATGAACAAATTGTGATCACTTCACATAATTTCTTTGAAAGCCTTAGAACCTCTTCCTACGCTTCTATTAGAAGCCTGTGCGATTATGACCCTACTGTTGAATATGTGGTCAAAAGACCCCGCACCATACATCACAACTCGTCTTGGTAGTTGTATTTATGTAAATAGTTTTCAGCTTTTTTCTGTGTTTTATAATTACGACTTTTGTTATTTTTGAATGCAACATCTGCCACCACGACCAGGAATGCCAGTCCCAAGCTCTGAAAGTTTTTTACGCCTCCGGGTGACAGATGTACATAAAGTACATCTCTTTTATTTTACTACCGTGATTGGCCTTTGGCAACTCTGAACTTTTGGTAATAACTCTGTGTAGTTGAAACCAAGTGCGAGCGAAAGCAATTGGATCGGAAAAGATGATGCAACTAGGGATATAACTAGGAGAACTTTGGCAAAGTCACTGGGTAAAAAAATCAGTACCTTTAAATTTATATTTTCAACAATAATCTGGCATGCAATTCTTAATAAAGTCAACGTAGTGAGTAAACTTTTACAAAGTCCAAAATTAAACATTAAATCTTCAGCCGAAGCCCTAGAAAATTTAAAAGACTACTTTGTTGAAATAAGATGTGACGAACATTTCAAAATATTTATGGATGCTGCAAAACAAATTGCTGCCGAAGTTGAACTAGAAGCAGAATTTCTTCATCCAGCAGCAAAACGCATTGGAAGAAGAAAAAGAAATTTTGATTACGAACACGAGAATGAAAGCATTTTAGATCCAGAGAGTTCTTTTAAAGTCAACTTTTACTTTAAAATTTTGGATGCAACAATTGGGGCTATAAATGAGAGATTTCAATTATTATACCAACATATTAACATCTTTAAAATTTTATATAATATACCCGAATATGGCGACCTTAAAGACAATGAACTGTGTCGAAGCGGAACAGACCACTGTGCCGAAGCGGAACTAGCCTTGAAAGACAAGAAGCTAAATCATAGCGACATTAACGGGGCGGAATTATTCGAAGAAATTAAAGCTATGCAACCCCATCTTAAAACTAATATGAATACAATTGGAATTCTTGAATACATACTAGAAAATAATTTATCGTCATTTTTTCCCAATTTAACCGTACTAATTAGAATTTTCTTGATCTTACCGGTCACTGTTGCAACTGGAGAACGTTCATTCTCCAAGCTCAAGTTGATAAAAAAACTATCTTAGATCATCCATGAGTCAGGAAAGATTATCGGCTTTGGCAACTCTTTCTATTGAACACGAATTGTGCGATACCATAGACCTTAATAGTGTGTTAAAAAAATTTTCGGAAACAAAATCTCGGAGAGTGCAATTTTAACTTTTATCCTAAAAACAATTTGAGAAGTGTTTTAAAGCTCCCAGGTTCTTTTTTTCACCATTATAAGGTAAGTTTTTTTTAAAAACCCGTTTGATTTAGTTCCCACAATTTTACTAATTTTTCTTTATATTTTTAAAACGATTTCGTTAAAAATTATCTCTATTTTATATTAAGACATTGAGTTTTGAAGTTTTATAATTGAAAACAAATATTTTTAAGACAAATTTGCTGAAAAATTATTCTTTGGAAAACCGTAGAAATTTACATAAATTGTATTCCATTCCAACGATCTTCATTTTGTACTCTAGAGGAGGGGGGGCGGGGCGGCGAAAATTATGTGGGCACACAGGCGGCCATCACCCTAGCGGCGGCCCTGGGTAAACTGAAAGTAATCTGACGTATCTGTGTTGCACCTGCTCTGATTTCGCGCGTTTAAAAACTGTAGTTTCATTCAATTGCGAGACGATTTTCTGGAGGTCGCATATCCCAAATTAATTTTAATCATACATATTTGTTTTCTAATAATGCAAATATTTAATAATTTGTGTATTTATATATATAATTTTAGTCAGTTTTCTATACCATGTGCAGCTCCCGGGAAACATTTGCTGAAAAAGAATAAATTTTCTAACTGGAATGGCAGAAATAAAGTGTCAACTCCACTGCAGAAAATTCAGTCAAGAAACCAAATATTCATCAGTTCTTTTACTTAAAAATGTCTAAATGATCTGCTGTTCCAAGGCCAAGATTTTTTTTAATGTCTTTTATTTCAGTTTTCCTTTTAAATTCTATATTTAAATTATCCTTTATGTAATATGGCTTCTTGTGCTGTAGAAACGTGCCGTAACACTTATAGAAATACGAAAGGAAGAGATATTGTATTTCATGCTTTCCCAAAGGACAATTTGCTTTTGTCGAAAGAATGGATACATAAATGTTGAAGGCAGGATTCTATTAATGTGAAAAAAGCAAGAATTTGCGGCGAACATTTTCTGTGCGGTGATTATGAAGATGACATGAGAAATCGCTTGCTTGGATTGCCGCAAAAGAAACTGTTGAAATGCAATACTGTGCGAAAGTAAATTTATCGTGTACAGTAAACGAAATAACATCAAGAAATCGGAGACATTTGAAAAGAAAACTAATACAGAGTGCTTTTGAAAGACTACACGAATTAATTTATTCTGAGGCCGAGAACGAAATTGAAGCTGACAATAATAAATCAAATGTGAATGATTTTGAAATAAAATTCACAAGTGACAAAGCCCTAAGTCACAATAGGCCCACCAGCCGCCGAGCGGTAAAGTCGCTGAACACTGGTAGTTCGGTCCGAGGTTCGAATCCCGCGAATGGACTGGCTGCATGGGTGTTTTCGTGGTTTTTCCCATGTGTAACGTGTATACGAGCCAGTTTCCCTTAGAAAGTCCTCCACGAAGGCATCTCTCCCCTTAGGCAGATAGCCCTAGTGTGCTTTGCCATAATTAAATACACCACACCACACCTAAGTTACAATATCTCTGAATGACCTAAGTGTACAGATAAACAAGAATGTATTGATAATTTGAAGAACAAAATAATATCCTTAGAAAATTGTAATAAAATATTGAAAAATAGAGAAAAGAAAAATTTTATAGAATGTTTGCTCAGCGACAAAGATGGTGGACGATATCTAGAAAGAAATTTGTACTGGAAATTCAGAAATTAAAATCTCAAACAGCGAAATTTAGGAAAAAACAGCACAGATCGGAGAATTTCGAAAAACGTCTAAAGCATATTTTTACAAAGACGCAGATTAACGCATTGCTAGAAGCGAAGGAAAAAATCAGGTGGACTAGTGAAGATATTTCACGTTTCATTGTCATAAGAGCTCTGAAGAATACGTTTCTTAAATAGAAATGCATATGTTTCAGGGCCGCCGGAAGCGGGCCCGCAAGGCCTTCTTTGCAGACGGGCGCCGACCAAGGGAAGGGCGCCGACCAGCGAACGACACTGAGCATTTTTTTTTAATGCAAAAGAATGTGCATTTATCGGGGAATGTTCCTTGAATGCTTACACAGGACAGGGACCATGGGAGTCCGCGCCCCCTCCCAACACCTCCTAACAGAAGGTATTGCCCCTCCCCACCTTTCCCCTCCAGCTCATCCATCAATGCCTTGTCACCCATCCGTCAATCGTCAGGGATATTCCATTTTCGTATTTACTGAGTCACTGAGTGGTTGGCGAAGAAAATTTTCGATGCACAATAACCTTACTACTCTTGGAAAAGAAAAGTCCATTTGATGAAGTACGTTCTTATTTTATTTTACTTAATATAATTTATATTTATCCTTATTTTATCGTTTATATTATATTTTTATTTAAAATGTATACAGTGAAATACGGGTTTTTTTTCTTGAAAATTTCTGTGAGGACGGGAAGGGGGGAACGGATTAGCCCTTTCTATCAGGGAAAATTTGCCATTTTGCCATATGTAAGAATGAACACAGGCACCAACTTTTCATTTTCTTCACGGGAGTTGGAGGGGAGGGCAAGATTTTGCATGGACGAAAACGCAAAACTCTATAGACCAGTGCTTCTCAACCTTTTTTCACCGGTAAAACCCACGAAAAAATTTCGCGGACCAGTGTGTTTTTTCCCTCCCCCCCGAAAAAAAAACTTTACAAAGTATTCAAGAATTACTACATAAGTGAGTTGTAATATTATTACCATTTGCCTACAATCATATTTAAATATATGTGCCTTTCGTTTCCTTCTTACTCATCCTGGTTATTGATTTTTAATATACCTATAGTTAAAGAAATAGTAGTTATAGCACAGTATTAAACTCCATGGTTATTAAAAACTTACGCTGATGTATAGTTTTCAGTTGTCCAAACACGCAGAAGAATGTAAGCAAGATAAAAACTGAAACCTACCCTAAGACGCCTTAAACAATACGATAGATATTCATCGTTCAAGTAATCAGCAATACTCGAGGCAGACAGGAGCACACTAGCTGGTGTACTAAGTGTACGGCACGGCAATTTATAAAAGGCGATTAGGTACCTAGTTGCCAGGTTGTTATATTTTTATCACCGATCATATTATTTTATAAACTAGTGAGCTATTGTTATTGTAATGTGGGTGCTGTTGTAATACCGGTAATTTCGGCTTTCGACAGATAGCTGGATATTTCGCTATCTGGACACTTGTATAGAGAGTTTATTTTCTATTTCGGGGGGGGAGGAGGTTGCCGGTATTTATAGTCTAAGTCCAAATTCTCAACATTTATACAATTTATTTAACGACTAGACTCCCCAATTATGGTGTGTTCGCGCCATGGACCTTATAAGAAATAGACAAACCCAAACGGGTTTTCTCCCTCGTCTGATTCCCTGCTGGCTGTCACCTTGATCACATCCGGAGCAGTAGGGACGACTTGCAGAAATTTAACATTGGTTGCCTATTGCAGCGTGTATAATTGTCAAGAAAAAGCTGGTTGTAGCGCCTCATTTCACAAATTAGAATTTCTACATACTTTTATTTTTGAAATTGAGATTGATTTTTAAAAATTTAGCATATTTATCAAGCATAATTAACGTTCCAAATAATTATAAAGCTATTGCATGGTTTCAGGGCTGGATAATTTTTTAGCATTTCCTATGTTGTAAGGAAATTTGTAACTACTTCTTTTAGAAAAACATATTTTAAATCTGAACTAATAGAAAATTTCAAACAAGCAATTTTCTCTTGCAATTTTCATGCTTTTATTGATGTAAATAAGTAAAAAGTACTAAAATATTTAAAAACGAATTTTTGAAAGTTTTGTTTAAAATTCTAAATTGTGCTGCTTTTTTTAAATTATAGATGAGTATTATAGCATAATTTCTATAAAGGAATTTTATTTCAATTATATTTCATAATATATCACAGTGATAAACACTTTTGACTCCTTAAAAGTTTTTTATACATTTAATTCTAATATTAAAATTGTATTTAACCGTACTAATTAATTTTGCTTGTATTTTAAAGCGATTATTTTGTAAAATTTATTTTTAGTTCTGTATAACATTTTTTTATTTACTGTTAATTTAATTTGTTAGCCCAAAGCGGTGGTAGCTTAGAAAGGCTGTTAGTTTCGAAGCGGAATTTTGCGCTGTTTTACTATAAGTGTCCGTGTCTCCTTGCAAATTGTTGTTACCAAATATTATCGCCCTGTATTATATGTAAAGAAATTAAATAATGAAGAATCTGCATGAATACATGTATGTTTCTTGCACTGTGACAAAAACGACAGTATCTAGAGCCATCAAATTTTGAATAATGTAATCCTCCACCCCATGGGCATCTGGACGGCCGAATTTCGAATTTGTTTTATCAGGTTCAATGTTTCTTCTAACCTTCTTCGGAAACATACAAGGACCTGACTAGACAGAGAGCTTGCTAAAGCTATGTTCACTAATTGTAGTAAGTAGACAGGATACAGACGAAGGGTATACAAAACCCTTTATTTTTCTTTATATACAATGACTTCCGTACTTCGGAATACAATGACCCTCCACTCGGGGTCTAACGTAAAAGATATCAAAATAAAACTAAACTCTAATTTAACTTTAGAATAATACACGTGTAAGATTGGCCTTATAATAACAGGAAGCGTATGTAGCACAGAGACTGTGAACACTACAATACGTTTAATTCATCAAGAGGATTAAAACCTCTGGCCTGGAAGGCAAATAGCAACTGCGTAACTTCTAAGGTAAGCGGCCTGCTTCGAACTCACTGCTTCCTCTCTCTCGCTTGGCAAAAAGGCCACACTTAAATACTTGGCGTTCGCCAGACAAACTTTGCATAAAAACCTTCACGCTTATAATTCTGGCCGGAAGTAGAAAATAAGAAGTGATAGTAAAGATTTAAAATAAAATAAACGTTAGTAAAACTTAAGATCCTTACAGTTTTAATCTATTTCATATTTTGTAAAACTTTAGCAAATTTTTTATTAACAAACTCAACGAGTTCAAAGCGAGCGAGCACTGTACGGAAAATAACAGTTTTATCTCCAGTGCGGAAATTCTAAAGATATGCTGTATTCAAATGTATGTGGTTTACGAAGAACATGATATTCAATAAATATAGATAACACACAAAACTTTAAATAAAGGTTCCTTTTGGGCGTAATATAAAATCTGAGTACTTCTAGATTTTATTTTATCTTTTTTTTTTCCCTTCATTAAGCTCAGAAAATTTTATGGTCTGAATTTTATGAATTATTAAAGTAACTAATCCACTTTAATGTTAATAACTTAATGATCACATAATTAAATAAATATGATGTTTTTGTAATGTTATTATAGTTTGGAAACTCATTGCCTGAAAATGTTCATTAAATTAAAAAAAAAATTAAAAAAAATATCAGATCTTGTTTAATTTTACCTTATTTATTTCAAAGCATCACGTACTATCAATCTTATTTAATTTTACTTTATTTTTACGCAAAATAAAGTTCATAAATTTTGTGCTTAGAATTTTTACCGTTTTAACAAAATAAAGATGTTTGTACAAGAATTACGCGGAAAAAAATGCGCGAAATGCAGTTAAAAAGTGCTTTTATGAGATAGATTAAATCCTATTTGGAAAAAACTGTGGCTTTCATAATCTCATCACTATACAATATATCCCATTTAATAATTAAAAAGAGTTATGTGATACAAACGCCATAGATTTCAGTGTTAAAATTAAGCAGATCGTCCCTACTCTTTCTTGCCGACATGTCGGTGACGCGCGCTCCGCCTACTGGGTTAGTCTATCTCTTATAGGTCCATGGTTCGCGCACGCTTTTGTACAGAAAGACAAAAGGCATATAAAAAGCCGCTTGAGGACCTTACCCTAGGCGCATTTGACCGCGTCTGGCATAGAGGACTTATTTTTAAGCTCATCAATTTGAATTTTCCACGGGAAATTATTTTCATCCTCAGCTCATTTTTGAACTCCGGAACTTTTTCAGTGCGGCAAGGAGATTCCAGTTCAAACCCACATCAAATTTACACTGGTGTCCCACAAGGAAGTATCCTTGAACCAATATTTTATATTTTATACGTAAATGACTTCAATTCGTAAATGACCAAAATTCAGTCAAGACCCTAATATTATGTTAGCATGCTACGCGGATGACACCGCCATCATCGCGAAGTCCAGACGACCAAACCACGCCTTGGAAAAGATTCAGCAGATTATTCCTAATATTGAAGCATGGTGTCAACGATGGAAAATTCAGATCAACCCGGAGAAGTCAAAAGTTTTAGTCATCAGAAAATTCAAGACCACAGACCCCCTCACCTGTAATGTTACATTCTTCGGGAAAACAGTCCCTACTGTAAGTACGGCAAAATACCTAGGAGTCATTTTAAATCGATCATTTACCTGGAATACACACATAAACAGTTTGTGTGGAAAAGCGTACGGCATTGTGAAAAAGCTTTACCCTCTACTTTCTAAGGACTCTGGATTAAACCTTGCACGCAAAAGAAGGCTTTTCACTGCAATTGTCAGGCCTGTTATCATATATGCCTCCTCGGCCTGGGCAAGTGCTAAGGCAAGTGAAATTCATCGGCTCCAAGTTCTGCAAAATAAGATCCTGAGAACCATCACTAACGCCCCATACTATATTAGAAATGAAGATTTACATCGCGACCTTCATATTGATTATATCAAGGACTATATCCAAGATAAATGGAAACTTTTTCAGGAAAGCAAAGACCAACAGTACAGCTAACTTTGGGTATATTCTGAGCTACGAAATCATCCCGGACGATTTGCTCATCCGACCTTATGCTGCACACTCAATTAGGCAAGCCAATAATTAAGTGTTACTCGTCTGTACTCCATGCTGACGCTCCGTGTGCATCTTTCCATATCATCTTTTCTGACAAGGATTCTAATCTAGATTTCGACCAATCACAGTGAAGTGCTACGAGCACAGGCTACGAGCATCTTACGGACTTTGGAGTAATTACTCTGGACTTGGTCTTGGTTGGACCAGTGTTGCAAATAGCTCGCGTCAGCTCCTGAGCCCAGGCGAAAATTGCGCCGTAACCCCCTTTTCTCCCTGTTATTTCTCCCCTCAAAGGAAACTCAATCAGGTATTTTCTAATACCAGGCTCCGCATGGAACTCCTTGCATGACTGGGAAGTATTGCTCCGGCAATAGAAACCCAGTACAATACAGTACATCTCAGTATCGCAGTACCCTAGGCACGTCATCTGAGATGGCCGAAGTAAAGAACTGAAGTTTTATATTCAGTTATTTTCATTAAACGTTGAGAAACTTTATTAAATTTTTAATATTAAGTTGGCTTCTGGGGCTACACCCAAGGACAACTAGATATCTGCAGGCCTCCTCCATCGATTTGTGACGCCACAAGCGAAGGCGATCGACATATATTTATGTCACTTTTTATTTCAAACACAAAAGTCAAGTGAAATTAATTTTTACAACTTAATATTTTGAATTTTAGGAATAAATTTTAGGAATCTTTTTTTTAGAATTTTGGATACTGCTTGGACATCATTAAACGAAAGATATGATGCAATGAAAAATCACTGCGATAATTTTAGTTTCCTGGGTAATTTATCAGAAATCGATAACGCAAATTTCAAAATAAAATGTGATAAATTAGAAAAATTGTTACAGTGTGATGACAATAAAGATATTAACGCAGAAGAACTCTATGACGAAATAGTAGCTTCGAAAGACATTTTTACAGCCGGTATGAATGACCCATTCGATATTTTGAACTTAATTGTGTCAAATAAATTGTGCTTCCCGAACTTGAAGATCGTACTGAGCATTCCTGTTAGTGTTGCTAGTAGCGAAAGATCATTCTCCAAATTAAAATTGATCAAGACAGATTTACGTTCAAGTATATCGCAGGAAAGACTCATAAATTTAGCTTTGATTGCCATTGAAAAAGAAATCTGTAAAGAAATAGGTGGAAAAGAAATTATAGAAAAATTTGTAAATATAAAATGCAGAAAAATAAATTATTCTCAATAAATTGTTAAAATCAATTTCAACAAATGCTTTCTTCAAAATTTTCTTCTCCTATACAAAAATTTAGAAAAAAAGGGGGGGGCGACTTCAGCTATTTTGCAGGCGGGATAACCTTGCGCCGGCGCTGATATGTTTTTTCCCAAAGAAAAGCAACCCAAAAGGCAAAAAAGTGAATTGTTTCGAATGTGGTAGCCAATAAATAATATTTCAACAACTTGTAGTTGCACTGTGACTGTACAAGTAAGCATATATAATATGTTTTGATTTGAAATATTTCTAGATGACATTTTAGAAGTTAACAGCGTAAAGCATATTTCAAATGAGAACTAATTTAAGTTATTGTTAAAGTTATTTTTATTGTATCCTGTGTTATTATTGATTCGATTTTGTGCTAGCTTAGCATTTAAATAAAATATAATAGTATAACATTAAAGTTGTTTTGTGTAAATTAAGATAACAAACTTAATGCATTTATTTAAATGTAATATTGACGTAAGCCTAAGTTACAAAATTATTAAAAAAATATATGTTATTATATTGAATCGGGAGAAAAATATGCCAATGTAAAATTACAATTAGGCTGAAACTCAAACTTAGATTAGCAGAAATTTTGAAAACCATGCTAATTTAAGATTGTTTTTTGATTATTTTTAAATAGCTGTTATTATAGTTATCTTAGAAGCAGTAGTACAGTTCTCTTAGTTAACATGCAGATAAAGAAATGAGTAGAAATAAACAGACATTTAAAGGAAAAAAAAAAAAAAAAAGGAACTTTATGCTAAGAGTAGCGCATTTTATCTGTTATTTTAAAATTGAGTAAGTACTATTAAATTTTTTAATGTTCAGTGTAAAATGCATACTGCAGTAACATTGTCTCTTCCAAACTATAGCTATCTTTCACACACAGCTCATTTTAAACGCTGGTTCTTCAGATTTAAAACGCTAATTTCTATGTTGACAATTGCATCTCCGCGCTCAGTGTCATCATAGCTACGTCATCACTCCCCGCTGCCTGTTTCAGGGGGAAAAGCTCTATGAGCTGGCCCTTCTCTTTTAAGTCCTGGTTTGCAGGTACCCTCGGGTACACTAAAATATGTCCTTCTTTAGGACACTTTCGAATGCTACGGAAGATGACACGGATTTGAACAAATCTTTTAGATCATCGAAATCGCAGAAATTTAGAAAAGAAGTTTTTATCAAATCTCCCAAAAAGAAAGGCAAGAAAGTTAAAACCACCAAGAATGATCAGAAACTCTACTTGACGCCCTGATGACCAGATATAACGTGGATAACATACATGAGATAAATAATGAAGAAAAAAACAATATTAGCAGGTGAAAACAATATTAGCGTGTGTTAAAATATATACATTTTTCTAGTGTGAAATAAAAATGTTAAAAATCATCGAGCTAAGCTATCATCGTTTTATCTGCAGCAAGCCAAAAATGGCATCCATAGACGAAAGCCATAACCTGTACGCCAGACGCAGTCAAAAGCTCTGACCACTTCTAGCGTCAGGATGGCAGTACCCATTTTATTGTGCAGCGCGCTTCCGATGAATTCTGTGATTCTCACAAGTTGTGTTGTTATGGACAGTTCCTTACGGAATCCATTATGCACAATAATGCAGGCAAAATAAAAAATAATCAGCAGAATGTATTATTTCATAGGTATAGAAACTTACAGTGTGTTTTGATTTGATGCAACTTATTTTGAATTTTCGGGTTACTTAAATTAATTTATTCATTAATATATATAGAAACTTCTATGCATTTTATTAGGTGTATTTAAATGCCAACGGTTTTGAATATTGTTGTGAATTGTGACAGATGCATATAAATATGCTTAAATAGTTTTAAATTATGTGTATGTAGCTCACTGCATTAAATAACTCGTGTTACACATGGAAAAATGGCCATGCAACCAGCCTTTCCTCCAGGAATTGAAGTCAAACCACCAGTGTTCAGCTGATGAGCCTTGTCAATTACTTAGAATTTGAGCCTATTGTACTGTTAATATGGTACATGCCAGAAATACAATATCATTAATACACGGGATACATATAAATAATAAGAAGGACTAACAACACCGCAGAGTACAGAAAGCAACATAGAAGTCCACAATTCATTTGGCGAGCAAATTAAGTTGTATTATTATACTTAAGGCTATCAGTTCTGGATAATTTAGTTACAGTAATTTTGCAAAGATAGTAAAGCAGTTCCTTCAGCAATATTAATTTTCTAATTATTAAGGCTTTTTTCTTTCATATTATTTGAAAACAGAGTAATACAGAGCATGCATTTAAATGCAATCAAAATTTAGGAAATGTATGATTTAAGAATATAGAAACGTTTAAAAAACAAATATGCTAAAATTCTTGTAAAATATAAAATTTCATTTTCTATCTGTACTTATAATTTGTTATGATTTGTATTATGAATGAATAATATAACTTAAGCAAATATTTTATTTATTATAGTTTTAAAATTTGCATTCCATTACTATACAGTGCACCATGATATATTTCATACAAAATTTCCTTTATAAAATTAAGATCCATATTTACTAAGATTTTGTGGAATGTAGTGTTTAAAATTTATTACCAAATTTGACTTTCGCATTTAATTATATAAATTTACCTGCAGAATTATATTTTGCTAGTATCTACGAATGTAATCATTATGTCTGTGGGGATATTGTACACAGGTCATCATATTAAATAAACATCCACCCTTTTTCCATGTGTTCACAGAAAGCACGATGACAGTCAAATGACGTTAAGATAAACTGCATAATGTATTTATGACTGTATTTATCTGTGTATGAATAATATTTTTCCACAACTAAACTGATAACTCTAATTTTTTTTCATTCATAGAATGGTTAAACTGAATATGCTAAATAAAATGTAACATTTAAGTTATTATATATACATATTTCTTTTTTGATACCAAAACAAACACATACAGCATTCAGTCCTATTAATATCTACCCACCAGCGGCCGAGCAGTAAAGTCGCTGAACACTGGTAGTTCGGTCCGAGGTTCGAATCCCGCGAACGGGCTGGGTGCATGGGCGTTTTCGTCGTTTCCCCATGTGTAACGTGTATACGAGCCAAAAGGAAGGTCCCAAAAGACCAGGAAATATAGATATTGGAAAAATTAATGAAGAAACACCAAAAAATTCCCCAAATATGCAAAATCAACACACTCAGTCTACTCTCAGCCAATTACGTAAGGATCAAGGATCAAGGAAGTGCAATTTACGGAGTTCATAGGCAATTACGCCTTTACCTCCACATCTTCAAATGAAATTAAATCATCCGAAAGAGGGGATTGTCAAATGGGGTAAAAATTTTGATAAGCCGAATGACTTGGAGTAAGTGCTTTCACACTGAGTCAAAAAAAGGCAAAAAACTCAGAAGGTCTTAATTTTGCGCCGAAAAAGGGCCAGAATAATTTAGATAGGGGCAGCCATAAAAATTTGACTAGAAAAATAAAAGGTGAAGTTTCCTTGAACCTTGATAATCATTTTTAGCATACGTCAGATGAAGAATACGCAGGGGAATTCCGATGCGCGTTTTTCGAGGTGGGAGGGAGGGGGGAACCTGTTTACAGGTCGAAAAAGTAGTTCTGCCAGTGATCAGCTGGGAGGGAGAAGTTTCATTTTTGACCGCTATTCAATGCGGTTTTTAAAGGCCAAAAAGGACGCTGTTAAGCGCCTAAGAAAGTTCCTTTTTAAAGGAAGAGAGAAGCTATAATTTAAAAATCTTTTACAGTTTTATTTCATTTGATAGGTTAAAGTATTTTAAATCAGTCCTATTTGACTGTGATGTTTCTTATTAAAGAAACTTAAAGGGGGTTCCTCGAGTTAATGCCGTGTGCATTAAAGAACTTTAGAGGCGGGGGGGGGTTAAGGAACGAGAGGTAGTTATTCACGTGGCTATCAGTGTGCTCATATCTAGCCCGTTTAAATGGCAGAGCTGAATATTCCCTGTTAAGAACCGCTCTGGGTCGTTTCCGGGAAGAAGCAACAACAGGATCATATACGGGTAGCATATGAAGCACAGGATTTGCAACACGTTGATTATTTTTGAAAAATTTTTCCGAAAGTCGCTGTATATAGCGAATAATGGGCATAATTTTGAGGTCGTTATGAATCTCTTCGTTTCGTACAAACCACGGAGCTTTTAGAATTTGCCGAGGCATTTTAGATTGAAAAATTTGGACATGTTTTCTGTTAGTGCACATGGGCCCCATACGGGACACGCATACGTAAGAACCGGCCTAATCATTGATTTGCACAGCAAGATTTTGTTATCAGTTGACAGGTCGCTATTACTAGCTAAAAGGGGGCGTAGGGCGGTTTTGACAGCTGTCGCACCCGCTATGATTTTGCGGATGTGAGGCTGCCAAGTTAGTTTTGAGTCTAGTAAAACACCTAGATATTTGTAAGAAGAGACCCAAGGAATGAGTTCACCGAAGAGCATGAAATTAGGTAAACTTGGGATGTTTCTTCGGATGAACATAGTGGCAGCACATTTTGCGACATTGATTTTTATTTTATACAGACCGAGCCAGAGTTCTAAGGTCGAAAGGTAACTCTGCAGTTGTGAGATTACCTGGAGGGTGTTGGAGTGTTGTGAAATGATGGCTGTATCGTCTGCGTATAGCGTAAGATCGATATTTGGGGCCTTAGGAATATCATTTACATAAAGGTTAAAGATTGCAGGGGCGAAGAGGCTACCTTGAGCCACCCCAGCATAGATTGGGCGGGCAGAGGAGAATTCGTGGTTAACTCGCACGCGGAAACTGCGTCCGGTCAAGTACGAGTTAATAATTTTAATGAGATGGGCCGAAAAACCAAGCCGCATGAACTTGTAAATAATCCCGTCATGCCAAGTCCTGTCAAAGGCTTTGGCAACGTCCAGATAGACAATTCCAGTTTTCTCTCGCTTACGAAAGCCTTCATGAATGAATTCCACTACACGGAGTAACTGGTGTACCGTGGAGTGTTTAGGTCGGAAGCCGAATTGTTCCGGGATTAGTAAATTTTGATCCCGACAGAATTCATTCAGGCAATTAAGTAAGACAAATTCATAGATCTTAGAGAGAGAAGATAACAGACTTATGGGTCTGTAATTGACGGGCAAGTTTAAATTTTGTCCCGGTTTTGGAATGGGGACGACTGCTGCAATTTTCCAGCAGTCGGGGAAATAGCTTCTCCTGAGCATTAAATTTATGAGTACCGTGATCCATACGATAAACATAGGGGGGAAAATTTGGATCATGCGATTCGAAATAGAATCTATGCCAGGTGCCTTGTCAGGTTTCAGTTTGTCAATGAAAACCATGACTTCAGTAGGGTCCGTTGGCCTGAGTTCAGTTGTGATAGGTTGTGTTAAAAAATCTTTAACCCGTGCTTGTATGCGCCCCTGTGAAACCGGGCGGTTACAGTAGGAGTCGTGGTTTGGTGTGAATTGAGTTGCAAGGCTGTCAGCTATGACATTCGCCTTTTCTGAGTCAGTGTAAGCCATCTGTGCGCCATCGGCCGTTTGAAGGTGCGGAATGTATGTTTTATGTTTGCGTAATCGGGCGGCTGCGCGCCAAATCGATTTGTCTTCAGTCGTTAGGGACTCAATGTATGTTTTCCACTCCGCTTGTTTTAATAAGCGGGTTTCGGTCCTTATCTCGTTCTGTATCTTGCGAAATTGGGCACGGATATTGGGATCTCGTGACCTTTGCCAAATTCTTCGCAAGTAATTTCGCTGCTTAATTTTGAATTTAGTCTCAGGTGGGAGCCTAGCACCTGGGTGTTTGCGTGGTTTTGAAGCCGCAGCTCTCGCTTCTTTCAGTAAAGACTCCAGACTTTTGATATGCCTGTCAAAGTCCGAATTGCTGGAAATTTTGATGGGAGGGAGGGAAGTTTTTTCCAAAATAAATCTAAAGTCGTCCCAATTTGTTGAGACTTGCTCCTCTAATTTTGAGTATCGATTTTGAATATCTAGGGTTATCAAAACGGGGTAGTGATCAGAGTCCAATTCCTGAATGACTTTTATCTCATGCCGAAAAAATATATTATAAAAGGCAGCCAGATCAAGAACTGCAGGGGACCTTCTAACACGGTAAAAAGCCGGGAGGGTAGGAGCTATGATCTGTACATGGTTACTCTGGCACCATGAATTTAGACTAATACCATACCTGTTCCTATTACAACAAAACCATGCGGTATGGCGTGAATTTAGATCACCAGCAATTATTAGGTGATTTGAAATATTCAAAAGTTTATCAAAATCACTGACAGGAAAAGCTGGCCTTCCACGTGCTCTAGACAGTGGAGGTAGATAAGCTGAGACTATTGTCAGCGGGGAGGAATTTTGAATGAAAATTTTGATGATTGTCGCTTCCAAAAAATTTAAATCAGGGGACGGTATCATGTGGTGCTTTAACGAACGCTTCACATAGATACAAGTGCCACCACAGGGATTTCTGCCCTGTGACACCCTGTCAGTACAATAAATGTCATAATTCCCAATTTTGGGAGTATTCCCTGGGGTAAGGTGAGTCTCTTGGACTAAAAACACGTCAATATCGTGCTCTACTACAAAATCACGAACTTCGTGAATTTTAGATGTTAATCCATTGGCATTCCACGTGCAAATGGTCAGTTCTCTGGTGGTGTTTGAATTGTTATTAATAAAATTGAATTTTAGGCCGTTATTAGAGGTTCATCACTGAAAAACAGAAGACATGGGTCTAAAAGAGCCAAATTAGATTGAAAGCTCAACATAGCTTTCATAAATATAAAATGCCCTCATTAAAGCATCTGCTTGCCTGAGTTTAGGCATTGCTTTTTTGAAGGCAAGGAGCAGAATATGCTTGTCTACCGCTGGGTCGCGGGAGATTTCAATTAAGCATTTTAGTGTAGATGAGAAGACATCGTCGGAATCATTGCTACACTCTGCTGTGGCTGACACTGCTGGAGCTGCAGGGGCTTCTGCAGCCGGCAGTCTGGGATTCGTTTATTTGAATCAGTGCTCGGTGGTGTTCTTCACCATCTGTGCATAAGATGGTGAACTGGCGTTGCTTGGGGGAGCAGGCATGGGACGTCTTGTCTCAGCAGTTGCTGGGGGCTTAGAAGAATCCTGCGGGGGGCTGTCTGAGCAGCTGCCCTAGTCTTAGGCGCGGAATTTTTACCACGAGCCCGTTTGTTACCTGGGTAGCGGGGACAAGATTTATAAGAAGCAGGATGATCTCCACCGCAGTTGCAGCAAGTGGCAGGTACATCTAAGCCTTTGTTACACTCACGTGCCCAATGGGGTCCAGAGCATCTGACACAACGGATTGGAAGGGGGCAGAGTTCCGAAGAATGGAAAAAGCCCTGGCACCGAAAGCACTGAGTAGGGCCCTTGTGCCCGCGGTAATGCTCAATGCTGATCTCTGTGCCCCACATGTCAGTGACAGCAAACAGATGATCGAGGAAGGGGTGAGGGATGACTTGTAAATACACAAGTGGCATTGGGTGTCTGGAGCCAGGCTGAGTAAGCCGAACGATGCGATGCACTTTAAATCCCATCGCCTCAACTTCCTCTTTGATGTCCCCGACATCTGTTTCAACAGGGAGGCCTCTGATGACAATTTTGACTGGCCGGTCCTGCTTGAGATCAAAAGTTTTGAACTGGATGCCGGCTTGCTTCATCCAGCGGGTGACCTCCCTGAACTCCAGCTCTGTTTGAACAAAAATGTTTAGATAGGGTCCAGTCAGGATGCTCCGTAAATTAGGGGCAATTTCTCTCATGAAAGACACTTGTGTCTTCCAGTTCTTGCTGCTTTTGAGATGTATTGCCGGAATCTCAGACTGCGGTGGGGGGGGGATACGTTCCGTGCCTGCTCGGAATTAACTCCCTCAGTTGTACTTTCAGTGGCCATTTCTGCGTCATTGGTTTGATCGCTGATTAAGGAATTTTTAATTTTTTCGTACTTGTTAGTACTCGTCTGCTTTTTAGGAGTAGCATTTTTTGAACTGGTTAGCAATTTAGAATTTGGAATAGTAGCATTTGTTTCTTTAGCGTTTTGTGCCAAATCATCTATTGTGAGATCCACAATAAGCGCCTTCCCTTGCTTTCGAGCCGCGGGGTGATAAACCCGTCAGAGTCGATTGTCTGCGTCTTTCGCTTCCGCGATGACGTCGCCTGGACCGGTTTTCCCCGCAACTCGTGCGTGGGAATAGATGCCTCTTGCTTGCGAGGATCTTCTGTGGATTGAGCGGCAGCCATCTTGGCTAAGCGCTCGCTCTCCAAAATATTAAGAAATTCTTCTCTGGTCGAGGGAAGGTGGAAAATCGGGACATCTAAGATATTGGCAATGTTGTTGATTTTATGAAAAAGGGTCTTACCCGCTTGGTCCAGTTGCTCATATCCAGCTGAGTCCATGGGCGAAGGCGTTCTTTTCATAAAGTTCTTCTGGCGCTGGATTGCCTCGAACTGTTGCTTGAGGTCATAAAATTGAATGATGAGTTGCATTCGTTCGTCATCTGGTGATGCAGATTCCACAAGGGGAGTCTGATCCCTAATATCACACATATTCGCATCAATAACATCATTATCGATATTAAAATTCCCCGAATTAAGCTGAGTTGGCGGGAGCTCGTCACACGAGCGACCGTCACTCTTGCCGTCCATCCTCGGAATCCCCCAAATCACGTAATTTGGGCACTGCCCCGTACAACCAATCATACGGAGCGATTACCTAGAGCAACCCAAACACGGTTAACGACAGGAAATTCCTCAAGAAATCTATAAATAAGAAATCTATAATAACGAAAAAAAAAGACCAATCCTCCAAAAATAAACGAAAATCAGTAAACAGAGACATAGAAAAACAATCCTTTGAAGAATTCACCGGGTTCATTACTGAAATTTACCAAATTTACCAGCAATGCAAGCTGGCTTCTAACCCCGACTCCAAGCTCAAGATTGCAATGGCTCGCACTAAAGATATTCATCCAGAACGAGCATGAATAATTACCGCAGTGGCTAATCGCACCGACAGTGCGAATAGCTAAAAGCCTATTTACACCACCTACGTTCGCGCATACGCCCAATCAGCCCAGGTACCAGCATTTTACACCGATTTCCGTAAGGCAGGCGAAAGTAAGAGCCAAGATTGTTAACCCTAACTCAGCAATAGAAAGGGCTGTTAATAGTCCACCAGCAAGAGAATAATTTGCAAGTAATAATTATCAGTTACAAAGACGATGTCAATCTATATACATGATAATGTTTAGGAAATGATTCGATAAAATAGGGATTTAATGATGGTTCTGATTGCAAGCGAGGACAAGAAATTAGTTAAAAAATCTTTAGTGTATTGACAAAAAGGCTACAGAAATTACTTAAATTCTTTTATTTAACAGAGGAATTTTTATGCAAACTTAGACGCCTTATAGCAAAGGACTGCCAGAATTTATTATTCAATAAGAAAACTTACTAAAAATTATAATATTCTTATATATTCATCATTTTTTCAGTATCCACTCGTGTTTATAGGTTCAAATGCCATATTTCAAAATCAAAGTTATTTATGAAATAAAACCTTATACAATCTGATAAATCATTTCTGTGTGCAAATTTTTAAATCTAAATCTCTTACATTAAATTTTTGTCTTTTAAATTACATCCCAATATTTATTTCAATTCAGTTTATTAATGTGCTTGAACTAATACTTCTAAGTTCTTTGAAGTACATTATGTGTCATGAAAATGCCAAATATTTCCATAAAAAAATATACAGGCATACAGAATTGTTATTAACAAGTATTATGTGATTAATTAGTCATTTAATAGTTGATTTAATCGCTTATTTCATGTCTAAATTTTCTGCACAGAAAACCTCTGTCTAATTTTTATTATCTTTCCACGGACGAAGATTTTCAGAGAGGAATGAATTAAAGTCTTGATTGCGCAAAACACATCTTTGAAGCTAAATGTATTCTAAGAAAATTAAAAAAATGTAAACAAGATTTTGTCCGCCCCCCCCAAATCAGTCATTTAAACTATTTCAACCGTTCAGGAAAACGATAAACATTGCGAACAATCTACCTCTTTTTATATATACTTTAATAAAAGGAAATGTGTTCCTTCTTTTTATAAGAAAAGGAACCAATTTTGCTTTTTAAACTTTTAGAAAGCAAAATGGTTCTAAAAGTTTAGAGTCTCCAACTCTTAAAAAGTGATAAACTCACTACTAAAAGACTCACTACAACTCTTAGGCGGTTCGCGTACGTAGAATCCGTTATGGATCTAACAGTTCAATGCACATGCGTGGTCAATGGTGGTGCGAATAGCTTAAGCGGCTAAACGCACCGCTGGTACGAATAGCATCGGCCGCATTTTACGCCGATTTCCGTAAGGCAGGCGGTAGTGAGAGCGAAGGTTGTTAACCCTAACTCAGCAATAGAAAGATTTGTTAGTAGTTCACCAGCAAGAGAATAACTTGCAAGTAATAATTATCAGTTACAAAGACGAAGTCAATCTACATACATGAAAATGTTCAGGAAATGATTAGATAAAATAGGGATTTAATGATGGTTCTGATTGCAAGCGAGGACAAGTAATTAGTTAAAAAAATCTTTAGTGTCTTGACAAAAAGGCTACAAAAATTACTTAAATTCTTTTATTTAACAGAGGAATTTTTATGCAAACTTAGACCTATTCTTATAGCATAGGACTGTCAAAATTTATTATTCAATAAGAAAACTGACTGAAGATGATAATATTCTTATATATTCATCATTTTTTCAGTATCCACTGATGTTTATAGGTTCAAATGCCATATTTCAAAATCAAAGTTATTTATGAAATAAAACCTTATGCAATCTGATAAATCATTTCTGTGTGCAAATATTTAAATCTAAATCTCTTACATTTACTTACCATTTTTTTCTGTCTTTTAAATTACATCCCATTATTTATTTCAATTTAATTCATTAATGTGTTTGTACTAATATTTCAAAGTTCTTTGAAGTGCTTTTTGTGTCCTGAAAATGCCAAGGAATTCCATAAAAAAAAATAAGCAGGCATACAGAATAATTCATTTAATATTTCATATAATCGCTTTTAACTTATTTCATGTCTAAATTTTCTACACAGAAATCCGCTGTCTAATTTTTAGTATCTTTTATCGGACGAAATTTTTCAAAGAGGAATGAATTAAAGGCATGATTGAGCAAAACACATCTTTAAAGCTTAATGTATTGTAAGAAGTATAAAAAATGTCAGCACGATTTCCCCCCCTTTAAATCAGTCATTTAAACTCTTCAAACCGTTCAGGAAAAGGATAAACATTGCGAACATAAAAATCTGCCTTTTTTATATATACTTTAATAAAAGGAAATGCGTTCCTTCTTTTTATAAGAAAAGGAACCAATTTTCCATTCTAAACTTTTGAAAGTCGCCAACGCTTAAAAATGATAAACTACGCCAAGGTAGAAACCCGCCTTTTACAACTCAATGCGCATGCGTGCTTAATGTTGGTGCGAATAGCTTAAGCGGCTAATCGCACCGGTGGTGCGAATAGCACCGGCCAATACTTACGCCCATAAGGCTAATCCAAATACCATGCAACATATTAATTATGCCAAGTTTATATTTTATAATAGTAATGGTATTAAAAATCAAAAGATTGAAATTCAAAACTACATCAACCAGCACAGTCTGGATGTAATTTTATTAAGTGAAACCCACCTCAAATCAAATGACAAATTTAAAATTCCCAACTACAACATCTATAGATCTGACCGTCTTAATAATCGTGGTGGCGGTACAGCTATTCTCATGAAAAAATGTCTGAACAGTACCATCTTTCCTCTTCCCCTTATGAGCTTTGAAGCAAGTGTATCTATTTTGAACAGTGATAATAAAGAATATCTCATCATTGCTGTTTATAAGCCACCCAACAATAGCCTTAACACTCAAGATCTTGACTATATTCTCAAGTTATCCAACTATTATTGAGGGGGACCTAAATTGTTAGGACGCTAACTGGAACTCCAGGCGAAATAATCCAGACGGAATTATTCTTAATAATTACATCATCAACAACCCTGATATCAACATTTATGGTCCAGATGAACCTACACTTCTTCATCAAATCTCAAATACTTCTGATGTATTAGACATCTTAATTACCTTCAATGTTCCTCAAATACCTTTTCTCCAAGTGGATAATGAACTTTCTTCAGATCACCTACCAGTACGCTTCACTTTGTATGGCTTAAAGCATGGTCTTCCGCCTATAAAGTGCCGCATTAATTGGGAAAACTATGCTTAACACCTTGAAGAAAACATATCTGCTACCACTAAAATGACTAATAAAAGCGAAATTCATGATGCCACAGTCTATCTTAGCAGTAAAATCAACGAAGCCATCAACCACGCCAAATTTATTCCAAAACAGACTAATTATACGGTCCCACAGAATATTAGACAGAAAATTACAGAGAAAAATAGACTAAGAAAAATTTATCAACGTTGTCACTCCACCCAAGCCAAAAGAAGATTTAATACTGCCAACCGAAACCTCAGAAAACTTATCCAAGAGTACAGAAATAATTGCTGGGATAACTTCATTGAAAGTCTTTCGCACACCGACCATTCTGTGTGGAAAGTTGCTAAAGCTCTCCGAAGCACTCCCTCCAATATTGGACCGATTCTGGATGATAATAATACCAAAATTTACGATCATAAGAAAATTGTCAACCTTTTCGCTGATAACTATGAACAACAGTTTAATATAAATAATTTCCCACACCCGAATGATATTAATATTATCAATCACGTGACCGATTTCCTCTGCAAAGATCCTGAAAATCAAAACAACCCGACTTCTCCCAAAGAAATACAGAAAATTATAAAGAAACTTAATCCAAAGAAAGCATCTGGATATGACAATATCACTAATAAGGCCTTGCTATACCTCCCAAGGAAAGGCATCATCCTTATTACGAATATTTTTAACGCATGTTTAAGACTTGATATATTCCCCAAAAAATTGGAAACACACCATTCTAACTGTCATTAAAATGCCTGGCAAAGCTGGAAATCTCACAAGTAACTTTGGATCGATCAGTCTTCTGCCTGCAATTGCCAAACTTTTCGAAAAGCTTATCGAGTATCGACTCACCACATTTATTAATGAAAATAACATCATCAAAGACCATCAAATTGGATTTCGCCAGGGATTCTCAACGACTCAGCAGATCGCCCGAATCGTAGAATTCATAGGTGAAAATAGAAAGGAAATTTAATAGAAAGGAAGTAGTTGCTGCTATTTTTATGGATGTAGAGAAAGCCTTCAATAAAATTTCTCATCACGGTCTTATGATTAAGCTGATGAACTATAATTTCCCACCTGCCATCATCCATCTAATCGCTGATTTTTTAAAGAACAGAACTTTTCAAGTTAAGATTCAAGATAACTATTCCACCACAAGAAAAATTCACGCGGGTTTACCACAGGGGTCGGTAATTTCCCCGCTTCTCTATAATTTATATACTAATGATCTTCCTAATATTAAAAATATTCTCACTGCATGCTATGCCGATGACACGGCACTTTTATGTCACTCACTTAATCCGTATCATGCAAGAAATAAACTACAGAATGCCATTAATTACATTTCACCCTGGTTTAAAGGATGAAAAATTAAAATTAACCCCGAAAAATCAAAAGTGATTTACTTTAAAAAAGGAAATATCCCTCAAGACTGAGAAGAAATTACGATGGACGGACAAATCGTGTCACGTGACCACCAAGTAAAATATCTAGGTGTTAATCTCGACCAGAAGTTAACATTCAAATTTCATGTTAATCAAACACCACTTAACAAATGATGATCTCCGATCTCTCCGACAAAACTTTTCTTCTTTTACTTTTTGTAATAATTTAGACTCAGATTCTTGCACTTTTTCTTTGGGGGGGGGTGGACTCAAAATAACTAACCTATAAATTTAATTTACTTGCGCGAAAAAATATTTTCTTTTCCTTCAAAGGTTAAAGAAAATTATAACGATATTCGTTTTATGGACTCTTGATAAACGTGACCTTCGAACTTCGACGCCGGCTTCGAACTTTGCGCTGTGGAGACAGATATTTCGCTCATGGGCAGCCGAGCCACTTTTGCTGCGAAGAAGTTTTCCTTCTTAACCAAGGAGGCTAGAATAGCCTCCTCCTTGTTCAATTCTAACCACCTTGTTCTTAATAATACATATTCTTTGCCAGTACCTTCGAGAGTAAAGTCATTTAATCTTTTTTTCCAGTCCCTTGAGAAAGCGTTTAAACCAGATGAGCTAAAATCGGAAATTATTTTGAATATTCTGGGTGAGAGCGAATAATTTAATAGTTTATTTGACTGAAGAAGACATGCGGAATTATGATAAGCTTAGAACAATAGTGTTGAAAGAATTTCAGACAACGCCACAAGAGTGTTATACAGTTTTCAAAAAGCGTAAAAATTACAAAAAGAAGTAAAAGATTACAAAAAAAAAAAAAAAAAAAAAGATTACAGAAAGCTATGTTTAATTTGCGTCAAGATGAAATGCTACATTTGAGTATTATTGTCAGATGCGCTAAGTGAGTGATTTTAAATTATTATGTGAATTAATTGCATCAGATGAAATATTCGGTTTATTTGATTGAGAATTGATGACACATATTGCAATTAAACAAGAAGAATCATGTTTCAAACCGCAAAAACTAGGTCGAGATTGTGATATTTATTTAACTTCAAAGGGTAAATGTAAAAGTAAATATAATGTATTTATGAAACCTTCTAGTGGAAACAAAATTCTAGATTCTCACTCAAAATTAATATTTCTAAATTCTCTATAAAGGAAAAAAAAAAAAAAAAAAAAAAAAAAAAAAAAAACTATCTTATCTTTTCTATCTTCCGGATGGCCGAGGAAACATCCATTCTGATTAAACAAAATATGTGTAAATCTCTAATAAACAGAGGAGCGTTATACCACACAACGTTTATTCACGAACACCAAAGCCGAACAGAAACATATACATAATTGACATCACAGTTTCTTTTTACAAACAAACACTACCGCCATCTAAAGATATATAATCCTAAACTTAACACTCCCCCCCCCATGTATCCGTAAACGAATGCATCAATTTTATTGAACTTCAAGATTATAAAGTCTTTCATTTGGTCTTCTAACAACACCCTTATCTAACTGAATATCACAAGATCTAATTCTATCACCTCTTCCGTGAAATAATTCCTTAATCCTACCTATCTTCCAGTTACAGCGTTTCACATTATCTTCTCGTACAAGTACAACATCATTAATTTTAAACACGGGAGAATTCTTTGGAGTTTTTGAAAACATGACTTATCTTAATTCTAACAAATATTCTTTATAAAACCTTTTCCAAAAATGCTCTAATATTAATTGCCTATGCTTCCATTTTTTAATCAACTGAGATCTTGTAGATTCTAGTTTATATTCAGGTGAAGGTAAAACAGTTAATCTAGATCTAGTTATAAAATGAGATGGTGAAAGAGGATCAGGTTCATTTGGTTCATTGTATACATACTTTATAGGTCTAGAATTAATAACAGCTTCAACTTCAACTAAGACAGTATACAGTTCTTCATAATATAAAGAAGCTTTACCTAAGATACGTTTTAAACAAGTTTTTAAAGATCTTACCAAACGTTCCCAGAATCCGCCCCACCAAGGAGCACCTTCTACAATAAATTTCCATTCAAACCCATTTTTACCAAGGAAATTTAGAACCTTTTCATCTTTACTTAATTTATACAAATATTTTAATTCACGATCAGCAGTTTTAAAGGTTTTAACATTATCAGAATATATAACTCTACAAATACCCCTACGTGCAAAAAATCTACGTAAGGCTTGAATGAAACACTCTGCACTTAAATTTGATAACAATTCTAAATGGACTCCTCGAGTCACTGCACAGGTAAACAATGAAATATACACTTTTGTACCATCCTTTAAATACAAAGGGCCAGCGAAATCTATGCCACTTTTCTCAAATGGTTGAGCTTTCTCCACTCAGTCAGCTGGAAGAGGAGCCCATATCTCGTGTCCAGCTTTAGCATTATATTTTTTACAAAATCTACAATCATGTAACACAGATTTTACAAAACGTCTAGCTTTTAAAATCAAAAATTTCCCTCTTACTTGCACTAAAGTTTCATTTACACCACTATGAAGTACCTTTTCGTGACAATTCAAAATAATTAAACGAGAAAAATAATTATTTGGTAATATTATAGGCTGAATTTCATCGACATCTAATGATAGTTTCACTAATCTACTTCCAACTCTTAAACAACTCTTTTCATCCATTACTGGATTTAACCCAAACAATTTGGAATTATGAGACAATGGTTTTTTACATTTAACATCATTCAACTCTTCGAAAAAATACTCACCTTGTGATAAGATAATCCAATAACACATAGCATTACATATTTCTATTCTGTGACTTTAAATTATTAATGAATCTAAATACATATGACGTGACTCTTAAAAGTTTACCTAAGTCACTAAAGTTTTCTATTTTTAACACAGGTTGTAAAGGTTGAACACTGCTAGTAACTTGAGTCACAACTCTTTCTTCAACACTATCTACTATGTTACAATGCTCGTTCACTTTAGGCCAATTTATTTCATCTTGATGAAGACATGGAGGTCCATGCCACCACACATGATCTACTACAAGATCACTCACTTTAACACCACGTGTGATTTTATCGGCCGGATTATCTGAGCCAGGACAATGATGCCACATGCTCGGGGATGTTTTGTCTTGAATTTCAGACACTCGATTTTGTACGAATGTTTTCCATCGCCGTGGTGAGTTCTTTATCCAATGAAGCACAATAAAAGAATCTGTCCATAAATGAATCTTAGCTTGAGGAAAATACACACGGACTGTAGTTACAAGTCTTGCACCTAACACTGCTGCCATGAGCTCGAGTCTTGGTAAAGATAATTTTTTCAGGAGTGTCACTCTGCTCTTGGCTATCACTAAACTTGTTTCACAATATTTTAAGCTACGGAATTTCACGTACACTGCTGCTCCGTAAGAAGTTTGAGATGAATCACAAAAACAATGTAGTTCTAGTGTTTCAGGTGTTTCATCAACATCACGAAAATACTCTAAGGATCTTAAGTTTTACTAACGTTTATTTTATTTTAAATCTTTACTATCACTTCTTATTTTCTACTTCCGGCCAGAATTAAAAGCGTTAACTTATTTATGCAAAATTTGTCTGGCGAACGCCAAGTACTTAAGTTGTGGCTTTTTGCCAAGCGAGGGAGAGGAAGGAGTTAGTCGAAGCAGGCCGCTTGCCTTAGAAGGTTTACTCGGTTGCTGTTTGCCTTCCAGGCCAGAGGTTTAATCCTCGTGATAATTTTAAACGTATTGTAGTGTTAACAGTTCTCTGTACTACATACGGCTTCCTGTTAATATCCGGCCAATCTTACACGTAGGCCCTTGTTGATTATTCCAAATTTAAGTTGGAGTTTAGTTATATTTTTATATTATTACGTTCAGACCACAAGTAGTTGGTCTCTGTATTCCGAAGTACGGAAATTATTGTAAAGAGTGAAAAATAAAGGGTTTCGTATACCCTTCCTGTGTATCTTGTCTACTTCCCACATTTATTGAACATAGCTTTAGTAAGCTCCCTGTTTCGAGTCACGTCTGTGCATGTTCCCAAAGAAAGTAAGACGGAACATTGAACCTGATAGTGGCTCCCAACGAAGAAGAATAACTATGGCCGAGTTTCAAGAACCTGTTCTGCCTGCAGAAGCGGCTCAGAATCCAGAAATGCCAGCTGCCGCCCTGGAAGGATTTGGTTACATCGTCCAGAGCATGCGCGCTTCGATGAAACCAGAAGCAACATTTAATGGAAACTCACCGGTAAACAGTTTTTTGGAAAAATTGGATGACCACTTCATGCTCTACCCGATGCACGAGTTTCAAAAAGTTAGCTTAGCTACCAGCGCTTTGAGGGGCCAAGCGCTTAATTAGTTCAAATGTATAGGCAGAAGTCTCTTGGGTCAAGCAGGAAGTCCCACCTATACTTACGAGAATTTCAAGACTGCCCTAGTAAAAGCCTTCCCTGTCGTAAGGGATCGTGCGAAATTAGAAACGGAACTTTTCAGCATATATCAGCAAAGAATCGAAAATCTCTCAAGCTTTATTTTAAGAAAAATTCACGTCTTCAAACTCTTGTATGGAAACCGTCCGGATCCTGAGATAATTCAAGTGATTTTGTTGAGGTTACTTCCCCAAGTACAAGACTTTATTGAATTAAGAAATCCGACTACACTGGAAAAATTATTTGAGCTAGCAATCCAGTTTGAAAGTAGAAGAACGGCGGACATTGAAAGAAGACGCCAGTATGAAAAACGAAACCAATTTGGTGCGCCAAGACCACAGCAAAGTCAAGCACACGGCTACGGAAGCAAAGCGAATCAGTGGGCAAGGAAACCCGAGCATCCAAAAACAGCCGGCGAACGTCGACAGTTCAATAGCAATCCAGGAAAAAAGTCTCAAGGCCAGTGGAAAAAGAAGGAAAGCATGGAAAAGAAAAATGATTTAAACTAAAACGGATTTCTGCTGACGGGAGGGTGCGGAAATCCGAAGGCCAAGAAAAAGCCTCTTCCTTCAAGTTAAATACAGTAATGGTGAAAAATTTGACTCTTCCGAAGATTCAAGTGTTGGTGAATAATATCCCAGCCACCGCACTCCTGGATACAGGCGCGCAGTGTTCCTGTGTGTCAGAAGATTTTCGTAAATATCGCATATATAATTCGGATAATTAGCTGCGCAAGGAGAAAGATGTAAGTGCATAGGTAAATTACCGCTATACATCCGTATCAAGGACGAACAAGTAAAGGTTATGTTTTTCATAGTAAAGAATCTGCAAGCACATATTATCTTAGGAATAGATTTTCTTTCAGAGGCACAAGCAACGCTGAATTTTAATGAAGCGTCCCTTAAGCTGACGATGAAAGCAGTTCGAGAAGAAAAGGCTGAACCGCCGATGTTAAACCTTGACCACCTGCCTAATGAAGAGCAACGAAGAATCCGACAAGTGGTAAGTGAATTTGCTTCGTTATTTAGTGATATTCCAGGATTTACTCAGGTTACTAACCATAGTATTGACACCGGAGATTCAATGCCAGTTCGCCAAAAAGCATACCGGTATGATAAGAATAAGAAAAAATTATAGAATGGCATATCACCGATATGCTACGTAAAAAGATCATAACGCCCATCTCAAGTAGTTATGCTAGCCCGGTGGTTTTATGTAAGAAAAATAATGACAATCCATTGACACATCCAAAAAGGTGGTTCGCGATTGACTACCGTAAATTAAACTCCATAACTAAATATCCGGTATATCCGTTACCTATTATTGAAGAAATTCTAAGGAACATAACATCGACCAAATATATGACGACGTTAGACTTAACGACTGGTTATTTTCAAATAGGGCTTAGGCCTGAGGACGTGCCTAAGACTGCTTTTATAACCAAGTCTGGCACTTATGCATTTCTGCGTATGCCGTTTGGCCTTTCAGGGGCACCGGCAACATTTCAGCGATGTATGGACATTGTGTTAAGGCCTGTTCTTGGAAAGTCCACATTTATCTATTTAGACGATGTCATTATTACTAGTGATAATCTCGACCAACATGTACAGGATTTAAGACAGGTGTTTTCTTTATTAAATGAGGCCGGTCTAAAAGTTAATGTCGAAAAGTGCAAATTTGCAGCCCCTGAATTAAAATATTTAGGTTACAAAATATCTCAGAAAGGAATCGAGACAGACGAATCAAAAATAATTGCTGTACAAAAGTATCCGACTCCAAACACGGCGAAGAAGCTCTCTTCTTTTCTAGGACTTTGTTCATATCATAGGTCCTTTATAAAAGATTTTGCAGCTATTGCTGAACCATTGTTAAAATTAAAAAGGAAAAACGCAAGATTCTCGTGGACGGCCGAAGCCAATAGTGCGTTCGAAAAATTAAAGCAAGCATTAACGAAGCCCCTGTGTTGAAATTTCCTGAAAAGGATGAGAATTTAGAAATTTCAGCGGATGCTTCGGATTATGCGGTAGGAGCGGTACTTTCACAAAATCAGCAGCCCGTGGCATTTTTTAGCCGAACTTTAAATCAAACACAAAGAAACTATTCCGCGACCGAGAGAGAGGCACTTGCAGTTCTGTTAGCAGTGCAAAAGTTCCGAGTCTATTTAGGAAAGGCGCCGATAACAGTATATTCTGATCATGCGGCGGTAACTAGATTGTACTCAGGGAAAAACTTATCCCCAAGGTTAATAAGATGGGCACTCAAGCTACAAGAATATAATCTGGTAATCAAGCATACCCCCGGAAAGGAAAATATCGTAGCAGATGCCCTATCCAGAATTAAAATACATGAAGAAGGTAATACTGTAAAGGTGGCAATGCTCACAGCATGTACAATAAATTCCCGAGAAACTATAACAACCGAACTGTGTAAGGATCCTGAGTTTGGAAGCATTTATGAGTATTTAAAGGATCCTGAAAATTTTAGCCACCAAGATATTGTGGCGATAAGAAATAGGGCGGCCCATTACGAACTAATAGATGGTCTATTATTTTATACAAAAACTACGAATTCCAACAACGAATTTCGACCTGTTATCCCAGCTAGTCTTAGATTAAATATCCTGCAGGAGTTGCATGACAGCCCTTTAGCTTCTCATGCTGGTATTCGAAAAACTATACAACGCGTACGCGAGGCAGTCTATTTTCCTGAAATGCAAAAGTTAACAAGAGCGTATGTCCAGTCCTGCCCAACATGTCAAGCAGTTAATTATATTAATTTCCGCCCGGCCGGGTTTCTAAATAGTATTAAATCCGAATTTCCAAATGAAATAATTGGCATCGATTTATTGGGCCCTTTCCCAAAAAGCAGTTAAATAAAAGTCGCTATGTCCTTGTTATGGTTGATCATTTTAGTAAGTGGACCGAAATTGTTCCCTTAAAACGAGCCTCCGCGAAATTAGTTACTGATTCTATTTTAAATAAATATATTTTAAAATACGGGGCGCCCCTAAAAGTTATATCGGATAATGGTCCTCAATTTGTAAGTAATATATTTGAAGACATGTGCCAAAAACTGGGCATACGTCATTTAAAAATGGTCCCGTATCGGCCGCAATCAAATATAGCGGAACGGGTCAATAGAAATATAGTGAAAATTATCCGTAGTTATGTTAAAAATTTTCATAAAAGCTGGGATAACTATGTCAATGAATTTGCTTTCGCCCTTAGGACCGCAAAACATGATACAACGGGCAAAACTCCTGCTGAGTTATTTTTAGGCAGAAAGATTATAACGCCGTTAGATAAATTATTTTATGTGCAACAAAGAGCCCCAGAATTTAAAATGGGTGATATAGAAAAATTAATTAAAGAAGCAAAAAAGAATACTGAAGTAGCACAGAGAAAACAGAAGCTTTATTATGATATGAAACGACGGGGAGTAACTTATAAAGTAGGGGATGAAATGTTAAAATTAAGCATTCACTTTCTTCAGCACCACAAGATAAAACTGCCAAATTTTTTCCACTATTTGAAGGACCATATGTCATAGAAAAAATAACTCACGCTGTAGTGGTGTTAAAAGCCAGAAATGGTGAAACATGCTCCGCAAACATTGATCAAATAAAACCCTACTATGATCGTAATAAAATGCAAATTTTCAAAGATCTTTTGCAGGATCCGGCACGGCAGACACGGCAGGCACAAGCTCCAGAGGTGGAACAACGTCAAGCACAAGGACAAGCCATTAGGAGGCAGGAGCAATTGAAAAGAAAGTTTCCCCGTTGGAAAATTGAAGGTAACAAGAAAAAGAAGCCGTTCCACCGTCCAGAAAAAAGAGCTCACGAACACCCCCAGAATGAAGAAGGGAGAAGTACGACGAATGCAAAGAAAGCCAGGAGAAATAATGGCAACTATAACCCGGCTCCCAAACGGAAGATCGACTCATAGGACAGGACTCTCCGCAGCAAATGTCGCCGAACTGCGGAAGGGCCACTAGCGGCGGAGGAAAAGATACAAGGAAAATTTGAACGGCCAGCAACGAGGTCCAAGCAAGAACACGAAAGAAGTTTCCCGGTTTCGCCAAGACCAGCTGCCATCAAACGGCCAAGACCACAGGCAGAGGCGAAAAAGAAGGTATTCAAGGGTGACCGAACTGGAGGAAAAAGAAAGCTTCTAGAGGAAGAAACTGAAGGGCGAGCCCGCACAAGAAGGAGGATAAATCAAACCAGAATCTGCGCTACCTTCCAGGACTGGGCTCAGAAAAGAATGTCCGAATATCACAAAGATAAGTAAAATTTTATGTTACTTTGCAAACTTAAGTTAATCTTTCATTCTTACTGCAAGTGGCAGATTTCAAGAAGTTTTACCTCATGTGAGGTCTACCTTTATCGCCAAAAAGGCGAGAAATGAGTTGTTACCGATTTTGGTATTATGTTTTTCAATTACTCGCGCGTAAAACTAAAGTTGATGTATAATAGGAATGTGTAAATACTTAAATATTGTAAAAGTTATTGTATAAATTTTATTTAAAACATTCTGGCAAGAAAGAAGTTTCAGTCTGAAAGACTTTTTGAAATGTAGTATTTCAATGTAGAAGAATTGGCACTTGCATTGAAAAGAATAGAAGTTAACAATGTACTACTAATGTATGTTTTAAAATGCGTAAAATTAACGGCATGTTAATATGTTCTTATATACAATGTGAACTGTTATTTTAAATGTTAAGAAATACTATGATATGGTAAAAGTGAAAGTAATGAAAAAAAAAATTAAAACTTACTCGTGTGACTGAAAAAAGACAATTATGGTGAATATGTGGTAAAGGTTGAATGAATGTAGTTAGGCTCTCTGACGCTACATTTCAGAGTTAGCCACTTTCAGAATAGTACCTCAGGGTTTAGAGTTGAAGATAGGGTGTGTTACGAGGTCTTGTCATGTTCAATTTTAACACGTTAGTGTTTTGATTGTAGGAGGCAGTGTTGAACACGTATACATAAACACATTCGTGTTTGGTGTTCTTTTACAACACATGTCAGAGAGCACGGGGAGAGATAATTAAAATAGTCATGAATGAAATAAGAATGTTAAGAGAAATATAAATATGCATGTTACTTGCCATTTCATTGTGTAACATTTCATTAAACTAGTTTTCCTTCCAGATCTCTGGAAGGAACCAGATTTGAATAACAGCTCCTGTTTAGATGCAGTACAGATGAAAAATTGGGTGTCCATGGAGCTGCTATTGTAAAAACAAATTTTTTTTTAAATTTCTAGTTTCTAGTGAGAAATGTTTGTAAAAGATTGGCCTCGCGTTAGATTCCAGAGCTAAAAGTTTTCAACAAGGTCGTTTTAGACCTCAGTTTCAAACTAATTAACTCTGGCGGGAAGTATGTAAAGATCTTAAGTTTTACTAACGTTTATTTTATTTTAAATCTTTACTATCACTTCTTATTTTCTACTTCCGGCCAGAATTAAAAGCGTTAACTTATTTATGCAAAATTTGTCTGGCGAACGCCAAGTACTTAAGTTGTGGCTTTTTGCCAAGCGAGGGAGAGGAAGGAGTTAGTCGAAGCAGCCCGCTTGCCTTAGAAGTTTTACTCGGTTGCTGTTTGCCTTCCAGGCCAGAGGTTTAATCCTCGTGATAATTTTAAACGTATTGTAGTGTTAACAGTTCTCTGTACTACATACGGCTTCCTGTTAATATCCGGCCAATCTTACACGTAGGCCCTTGTCGATTATTCCAAATTTAAGTTAGAGTTTAGTTATATTTTTATATTCTTACGTTCAGACCACAAGTAGTTGGTCTCTGTATTCCGAAGTACGTAAATTATTGTAAAGAGCGAAAAATAAAGGGTTTCGTATACCCTTCTTGTGTATCTTGTCTACTTCCCACATTTATTGAACATAGCTTTAGTAAGCTCCCTGTTCCGAGTCAGGTCTGTGCATGTTCCCAAAGAAAGTAAGACGGAACATTGAACCTGATAATACCACCGAGGTATCTGGATATTAGGTAGATCACATAGTTGCCTATACCATTTGCTCCACTAGTCTTGCAATTCTGGTGGGATAATTTCATCCCAATCAACACCTTTCAGCCATAAATCCTGAAACAGAACTTTTGCTTGAATAACATATGGAGCAAGAAACCCAGTAGGATCGAAGATTTTTGAAGCAGCTTTTAAAACACAACGTTTTGTTTGGTCATTTGACTGGATGAAATCAATAACGTCTTGTGCATTAAAACAGAAGATATCCTTAATTGTATTCCATTGAAGTCCAAGAATCTTTGAGGGGGAATCACAGTCAGGCAATTTAAAGCTAACGAAGTTGTCACTTGATTTATACTGGTTTTTTACAGTATCCGAATTAGAATTCCATTTGGTCAAAGTCATTGATGCCTTTTTCATTATATCATTGGCTTCATGATATATCTGTATAGCTTCCTCCTCCGTATCTGATCCATAAATAAAATCGTCAACATACATGAAGTTTTCTAACATTTCTACAGTTCTGGGATGTATGTCTTCAAATTTCTTTAAATGATGCTTAATGCAAGCACCCAGCAAAAATGGACTTGATTTTGTTCCAAAAATTACACGACACATCCGATAAACTTGAATTCTCGGATTGCTCAAACTTGAATTCTCATCAATCCACAAAAATCGCATTGAATCCCGATCTTCAGGTGCAACAGAAATTTGCAAAACGCTTTCTCAATATCTGACGTAAATGCAATTCGATGAAGTCGAAAATTTATTAGAACTTTCAAAAGTTCAGGAAGAAGATTTGGTCCTTGTAGTAAATTATCATTTAGAGATTCATGATTTTTTTTCCTTTGAAAAAGCATCATAAACAATGCGAAGTTTTGTAGAATTATGATCTTCACGGATGACAGCACGGTGAGGTATGTAGTAAGTTCGTCTCCCAGATGGAGTACCAAGATCGACCTTTTCTATGATTTCTTGCTTAAGCTGATAGTCAATCACTTCTTTATATTGCGCTTAAAAGTTCAAGTTTGATTTAAATTGTTCGATCAGATTTAAAAATCGTCTTTCAGCATTCTTAAAATTGTCTCTTAAAGTCACATTCTGATCTTTCCATGGAAGTCTAACTTCGTATCTATCACCCTTTTCTGTAATCGAGTTGTTAAATATTTGCAAGGCCATTTCATTTTGTTCTTCGTCAGAAATATTTTTAATTCCTATAGATACAATATCCCAAAACGATTCGACGCTTTTTAGAAGTTTCTCTTCTACAATTACGTTTAAACACGCATCATGGATTTCAAAGTCTGATGAAGAAAATCTGCCTTGTATACCCACCCAAACAAGGTTTTCATCGCTACGGCATTTCTGTTTATCCTTTTTATTTCTTCGCTTGCTATTTTCCACATAATGTCCGCGCCGATTAAAACGGAAATATGACTCATTCCATCGGCGCCGCCGCAGTCTGTCAAAGTGACGCCGAATGCCTGGAGTTTGGATTTCATTTCTACATCTGGTACCCGTATATCGGCATTTGTTATGACTGGTACTTCAATGACTTATTTAGAGATTTATGGATTTTTCAGGGTCATTAATATTACGGAGAGTAAGTTCAACTTTCTTTCGACGCCAATATTTTCCGTTCTTTTCACCGAAGGTATGCAGATTTAAAACAGTTTCTCCTTTCACTGGTAACTGTAATTTTCTTGATAAATCTTCTCGAATTGCAGAGATTTGGCTACCGCCGTCAAGAAGACATCTCACAATACAATTCTTATTTCTGCCCTCAGCCACAGCATACACCGTTTGAAGCATAATATTAGATCCAGTTTTGGCAGAAGAATTTTGAGCTATTTCTGCCGATGTTTCGGTTTCCTTATTTTTTACACTGGAGACAGCTGATGTGGGATTTACACACACACTTTCATGATGTTTACCGCGGCACTTTTTGAAGGAAAACTGTTTGTTCTTACAGTTGATAGCTAAATGTTTACATCCAAAACACAGAAAACATTTTCCTGTACGTTTCAAAATGTTGCGTTTCTCTTCAGAGTTCACCTCAGTACATTTATATCTCGTATGGTCTTCTTTATCACAAAATATACATTTGTATCCAATTGTTGATAAAGCTGAAGCAGTCGGAACTTTCGGTTTATAATTCGGGTAAACTTTCGTGCGTTGTTCATTTTGACGAAAGTATGGTTTCTGATTCGTTTTCGCAGAGTTCATTAAACTTGCAGCTTCTTGACAGTTAACTTCTTTTTTTAAGAATTCTATAAGTTCCTTTATATCAAATCCTGCTTCCATATTTCGACTTCGATTAAATTCCAAATTTAATTCCTCTGGAAATTTCTGCAAAATGATAGGACAGAGAATATTTCCATAACTTCCAGAAGTAACGTTTAACGATCCTAAACTTCGAATGTTGACTTCGCATTCATCGTACAGCTTATGCAGTGCTTTAACATTTGAAATGTTTCCCACTGGTTCAAGGGATAATAATTTATTCATATGCGAGGTGATAACAACATCTTGTCTTCCAAAACGTTCTTTCAATATTTCTACTGCGGAATCATAATTCTGGTCACATAAAGCGAAACCGGAAATGGCAGCTAAAGCATTACCTCCAAGCAAGGATTTTAGGTACGCAAATTTTTCAGTTTTTCTCTATCCACTATGATTATGAATTGTATTTTCGAATTGGTTCCAAAAGTCTAACCATTTACACGAATCTCCGTAATAAGTTCCGATTTGCAGACGTGGCAACTTCACTGTTTTCGCTTCAACTGGAAGTGCAACATTAGCCGTTTCGTTCTGATGAACTGTTCTAGAAGATTCCGAATTCTTCTTCAAAAATCTTTGCATTCTTTCTCTCCATATAACAGTTTTATCCTGGTATTCTTGGCTTAAGGTAACTTCATTTTCAATCTCCTCCGAAGTTACTTTCGTTTCGATTTCTGAATCTAAACTCTTCAGTTCGTTGATTTTCTCAATTAACTGTTCATATAAATCCTCGATTATCTCAATTTTCACATTTAGCGGAATATTATTTCCGAAATTCGTTTCGACTTTGGTTATCAGTTTCGTAGTTAATTGCCTTATAACCGATCGTTTTTTTTTTCAAATTTTCAAGAACGCCCTCCATTTTCGAACTATTCAGTCTGTCGATTTTCTGATTCGTAATAATCCCGGTTTGCAGGCACCATAAACAAAATATGTGTAAATCTCTAATAAACAGAGGAGCGTTATACCACACAACGTTTATTTACGAACACCAAAGACGAACATTGGCAATCTAAAGATATATAATCCTAAACTTAAGACTGATCGTTGAACTACCTAAATTCAAAGATTCTTCAAAATATTGACACTTAGACTTCTGTGAAACATAAATAGATTATATTTATACACAATTAATAGACTACGTTTAGATGAACATTACGCTCTTTCCTTCATACAATCTTTCTAGTTCTTGTTCTGGTTCTAGCTAAATGCAAATCAGAGTTCTATGTACGTTTTTGTTTTGATTATTCTAGATTTTAGATGTAACGGCGCTGACAGTCCAGAGTTTAGATGTAACATCTTCTCCCACCATTGAGGTCCGACGGTACGGAGGAACTCAATATACACAGGTCCAGTCGATGAGGGAGACCAACAACTCTTCCAGCTCTGGTTATCACGTGAGGACTTGAAGCAGGTTCTGAAACACAATCAGCCTGACCAGTCGTAGGGTTGTTTCTATCTCGAGATGTTCTGCCGTGGAACAGAGGACCAGCAGATTCGGGAATAGAGATCTCCGACGGGGAAAGCCGGGCCACTGGAGGAAGCAGAGTTCATTTCTTATATTGACCCTCGTTAGTCAAACTTTTCCGTCTATACTGGGAAAAAGCTCGATTATGTTGGCTAAACACTAATGAGTGCGGCGTCTCTGGCTATCTTCCAACAGAACGACATCGCCTACTTGACACTGTTGATATTTTCCCCTCTTTATCGCATGTTGTCTCAACTGACCAAGATATTCACTACGAAATCTGTTTCTTAGATCACGTCTTATTCTCTGTCGATATTTGGATCAGCGGTTTAGTTCTTGGTAGTCTACGCAGTCAATATCAGGAACTCCTGATGACGCCAATTCATAAAGGAACATCACAGGGGTCAATGGTGAAGGATCTTGATTATCTTTTGATACGTATGTGATATGTCGTGTATTAATCATTTGTTCACAGTCACATAATATAATATATAACTCTTCGTAATTTAAGGAAGTTCGGCCTTATATTCTTCTTAAAAATTTTCTTTCATCATTCACACAAGCCTCTCCCGCCAGGTAGCAGTCGGAGGTTTGAATTTTCATCGTGTCCTTTAAATAGAAACAGCTGAACATATGGCGTTCTACTTCACTTTCTTAAGAACACTGTTAGTCCGTACCAAATTAGTTCCGTTGTTGGAATATATTGCATAAGGTCTACCTCTTCTAGCAATGAATCTAGACTATCCAAGCTTTAGATCCATCACGGAGATAGAGAGGATCTGCTAGATCTACATCGACGACTTCAAAAACGGCCCTTTGTTCAAGTTTGAATTCGGGTGGAAATCCTGGCTCGACTACTACTCTTTGTGTAGCAAATCTTTTACATCTTACACATTTCCTGATAATATTTGATAATATTTCGAACAGTTTTTCTGGATTTTATATCCAAAATTTTTCTCTAAAATTTGCCATTAAAATGCTGATAACAGCATGCTGGAGTTCTACATGTGTCTCATAAATTAGTCTCTAAACAAGAGGGTGTTTTAAAGGTAAAATGAGAGGATATTGGAAATTTTCTTCATCTTAACGCTGTAGGACGTCCGTTTTCGCTCTGAAAATTCCATTTCGTCTACGATTAGTCTCAAAGCACGAACAGTGGAGTCTTTTATGCATGTAAATGATTCTTTCTGTTCCAAACCTACAAAGTGTCTTTTCAGCATTCTCAAATTCATCAACTGAGATATCAGGGATTAGGTCTTTGATGGCTGTCTTTTGATGGCTTTACTGTGGAAGACGACGTATTTTGGGACAACTCGATTTGATATTTGCGATTTGAAGTTCTTTCTCCAACTGCGCTAGTTTGATTTGATCTAACTCTACCTTTGTTTCGTTTTCAAGTTTTTGTAACGCAATTTGTGACTTGTTTTTGGCTTAGAGTTTTTTCCCCTTGCTTAAGCGCGTAATCAACTACGCTTTTACTAACTCTTGATAAGTTTTCAAAACTTTATTATTTCTTTATAAAAGTTTTTAAAATAACAATTTTCACATCTTTCGCAACGGTTAGATCTAACTCCGCAGCGAAAGTTTTAAACTCTTCTTTCCTTAATTTAGCTCCGATGATAATGAGAGTGATAGAGTGGACACTGAGAGAATACACGAAGAAACCATGGAATTTTGAGATAAGTATCCTTCTTTCATCTAAACTAAATCAAATCTAAGTGCTTTTAAATTTATTAATATAATTGTTCACCAGTTTTTAGCGTTAAATAATGCTTGAAATTGCTCATTGCTTGCGTCTCTTTTTGTGGTAACAATTCCAAACAGGCGCTAACTTCGTTGTCAGTTCTTGTTTGTCAACAATTCTCCCTTCTGAGCCCGCCCTACTATACAGGTTAAGCCCTATCTACTAGTATAAGGCCTTAGTCCTGTCTTGTTTTGAGGTATTTCCAGTTTCCAGAGAGGGAAAATGGAGATTTTGCGGAGCGTGTAGGTGTGTGTATTTAATTATGGCAAAGCACACTAGGGCTACCTGCCTAAGAGGAGGGATGCCTTTCGTGGAGGACTTTCTAAGGGAAACTGGCTCGTATACACGTTACACATGGGGAAAACCACGAAAACACCCATGCAGCCAGCCCGTTCGCGGAATTCGAACCTCGGACCGAACTACCAGTGTTCAGCGACTTTACCGCTCGGCCGCTGGTGAGCCGATTTTGCGGAGCGACGTGTATATTAGGTTGCGCTATGCGCTATTTCGCTCTCCGATCTTTTTTTTTTTTCCCCTGAGATCGCTTAAATATTTTTTTGCCTTTAAATATTATACCTCATCGATTTTTTTTTTCTCAAACTGTTATTTTCTATCTGTTTAATGTCTTTTTCTTCATTGCCTTAAATAAATTCTTAGAATTATGAGATAATATAAATACTGTTTTCTTCAATGTGTTAAACTAGCATTAATTAACAAGTAATAAATTATGATAGCAAACTGACAATAAATAAACTTGTAATAAATTATGATAAATATATTAATAAATACCACCGATCTATGTTTATTGTCTTTAGTTATTTTAGTTAAAGCAATATATATTTTTGTCTGATGTTATGGGTCTTTTGCTGTGTGTCTCAGGATGAAAGCATACATATTGCCTTGTATTCCATGTTCAATACCATGAATACGAAGCATCTCAACACTAACCTTTCCCCCCCATCATCACATCTATTCAGCCTTAGCAAACATACTCAGTGTGAGACACTATTTATTGCAAATGATCACAGCTTCCTCTCCTTTTGACTACACCCATGGACACAATAATATTTTTAGGATATTATCTACTACTTTTCCTTATCTTTTTATCCGCGATTAAATTCGCATGTAGGTATGGCGGAAACATGACGAAAAATGTAGTCACAAAGCGGAATAAATTATAAAAATATTTGTGGCAACACAAACTTTCTGATTACTGTTTCAGAAAGCAGCTATATTATGTAGTCAGCTGTAAAAAGTTGGTAGTAATTGCTTGTAAAATAAATAAGTTATCCAGATTCTTGCAACAGTCACCTATTCGAACATTTTATGGGTTTTAAGGTGTATGAGTCCCCTTAAGAGAGGAATTTTTATGCAAACTTAGACGTCTTATAGCATAGGACTGTCAGAATTTATTATTCAATAAGAAAACTTACTAAAAATTATAATATTCTTATATATTCATCATTTTTTCAGTATCCACTCGTGTTTATAGGTTCAAATGCCATATTTCAAAATCAAAGTTATTTATGAAATAAAATTTATTTATGAAATAAAACCTTATACAATCTGATAAATCATTTCTGTGTGCAAATTTTTAAATCTAAATCTCTTACATTAATTTTTTCTGTCCTTTAAATTACATCCCATTATTTATTTCAATTTAGTTTATTAATGTGCTTGAACTAATACTTCAAAGTTCTTTGAAGTACTTTATGTGTCATGAAAATGCCAAACATTTCCATAAAAAAATAAACAGGCATACAGAATTGTTATTAACCAGTATTATGTGATTAATTAGTCATTTAATAGTTGATTTAATCGCTTATTTCATGTCTAAATTTTCTACACAGAAAACCTCTGTCTAATTTTTATTATCTTTTCACGGACGATGATTTTCAAAGAGGAATGAATTAAAGTCTTGATTGCGCAAAACACATCTTTGAAGCTAAATGTATTCTAAGAAAATCAAAAAAATGTAAACAAGATTTTGTCCCCCCCCCCCAATCAGTCATTTAAACTATTTCAACCGTTCAGGAAAACGATAAACATTGCGAACAATCTACCCTTTTTTATATGTACTTTAATAAAAGGAAATGTGTTCCTTCTTTTTATAAGAAAAGGAACCCATTTTAGAAACCAAAATGGTTCTAAAAGTTTAGAGTCTCCAACGCTTTAAAAATGATAAACTACGCCAAGGTAGTAACCCGCCTTAAAAAAAAAAAAAAAAAAAAAAAAAAAAAAAAAAAAAAAGGGGCTCCCTACAATTCTTAGGCAGTTCGCGTACGTCGAATCCGTTATGGATCTAACAGTTCAATGCACATGCGTGGTCAATGGTGGTGCGAATAGCTTAAGCGCCTAAACGCACCGCTGGTGCGAATAGCATCGGCCGCATTTTACGCCGATTTCCGTAAAGCAGGCGGTAGTGAGAGCGAAGGTTGTTAACCCTAACTCAGCAATAGAAAGGTTTGTTAGTAGTTCACCAGCAAGAGAATAATTTGCAAGTAATAATTATCAGTTACAAAGACGAAGTCAATCTATATACATAATAATGTTCAGGAAATGATTAGATAAAATAGGGATTTAATGATGGTTCTGATTGCAAGCGAGGACAAGTAATTAGTTAAAAAAATCTTTAGTGTCTTGAGAAAAAGGCGACAAAAATTACTTAAATTTCTTTATTTAACAGAGGAATTTTTATGCAAACTTAGACCTATTCTTATAGCATAGGACTGTCAAAATTTATTATTCAATAAGAAAACTGACTGAAGATGATAATATTCTTATATATTCATCATTTTTTCAGTATCCACTGATGTTTATAGGTTCAAATGCCATATTTCAAAATCAAAGTTATTTATGAAATAAAACCTTATAAAATCTGATAAATCATTTCTGTGTGGAAATTTTTAAATCTAAATCTCTTACATTAATTTTTTTCTGTCTTTTAAATTACATCCCATTATTTATTTCAATTTAATTGATTAATGTGTTTGTACTAATATTTCAAAGTTCTTTGAAGTTCTTTTTGTGTCGTGAAAATGCCAAGGAATTCCATAAAAAAAAATAAGCAGGCATACAGAATAATTCATTTAATATTTCATACAATCGCTTTTAACTTATTTCATGTCTGAATTTTTTACACAGAAATCCGCTGTCTAATTGTTAGTATCTTTTATCGGACGAAATTTTTCAAAGAGGAATGAATTAAAGGCATGATTGAGCAAAACACATCTTTAAAGCTAAATGTATTCTAAGAAGTATAAAAAATGTCAGCACGATTTCCAACCCTTTAAATCAGTCATTTAAACTATTCATACCGTTCAGGAAAAGGATATACATTGCGAACATAAAAATCTGCCTTTTTTATATATACTTTAATAAAAGGAAATGTGTTCCTTCTTTTTATAAGAAAAGGAACCCATTTTCCATTCTAAACTTTTGAAAGTCGCCAACGCTTAAAAAATGATAAACTACGCCAAGGTAGAAACCTGCCTTTTACAACTCAATGCGCATGCGGGTTTAATGTTGGTGCGAATAGCTTAAACGGCTAATCGCACCAGTGGTGCGAATAGCATCGGCCAATAATTACGCCCATACGGCTAATCCAAATACCATGCAACATATTAATTATGCCAAGTTTATGTTTTATAATAGTAATGGTATTAAAAATCAAAAAATTGAAATTCAAAACTACATCAACCAGCACAGTCTGGATGTAATTTTATTAAGTGAAACCCACCTCAAATCAAATAACAAATTTAAAATTCCCAACTACAATATCTATAGATCTGACCGTCTTCATAATCGTTGTGGCGGTACAGCTATTCTCATGAAAAAATGTCTGAACAGTACCATCTCTCCTCTTCCCCTTATGAGCTTTGAAGCAAGTGTATCTATTTTGAACAGTGATAATAAAGAATATCTCATCATTGCTGTTTATAAGCCACCCAACAATAGCCTTAACACTCAAGATCTTGACTATCTTCTCAAGTTATCCAACTATTATTGAGGCGGACCTAAATTGTAAGGACGCTAACTGGAACTCCAGGCGAAATAATCCAGACGGGATTATTCTTAATAATTACATCATCAACAACCCTGATATCAACATTTATGGTCCAGATGAACCTACGCTTCTTCATCAAATCTCAAATACTTCTGATGTATTAGACATCTTAATTACCTTCAATGTTCCTCAAATACCTTTTCTCCAAGTGGATAATGAACTTTCTTCAGATCACCTACCAGTACGCTTCACTTTGTATGGCTTAAAGCAAATGTCTTCCGCCTATAAAGTGCCACATTAATTGGGAAAACTATGCTTAACACCTTGAAGAAAACATATCTGCTACCACTAAAATGACTAATAAAAGCGAAATTCATGATGCCACAGTCTATCTTAGCAGTAAAATCAACGAAGCCATCAACCACGCCAAATTTATTCCAAAACAGACTAATTATACGGTCCCACAGAATATTAGACAGAAAATTACAGAGAAAAATAGACTAAGAAAAATTTATCAACGTTCTCACTCCACCCAAGACAAAAGAAGATTTAATGCTGCCAATCGGAACCTCAGAAAACTTATCCAAGAGTACAGAAACAATTGCTGGGACAACTTCATTGAAAGTCTTTCGCACACCGACCATTCTGTGTGGAAAGTTGCTAAAGCTCTAGATATGATATTTTCTACTACTTTTCCTTATCTTTTTATCCGCGATTAAATTCGCATTTAGGTATGGCGGATAAAAACCGGTATTTTGATTTGTGATCTGACTTCGTCCATCCAAAAATGGAGTTGCTTAGCTTTTGCGAAATGTTTGATTTTGTTCAAGGAGGCGTAAATTCTCGCTATATTACTGAAGCAGAGAGAATTTTAAAAAGCGCATCATTTGGTAAAGCACGGAATTTTACTTGAAAAACCCAATGTACAAATTTTGACTTCCTATTGAAGGGTAAGTTCTATAGTGTAATGATCGCATGAAATCGACGGACATTTCATTGTTGAAAAAGGAAAAATAATTAATTTTTTTTTAAAAACATTTCTTGTTCATGTAAAGGAGGAATTGCTGGCTGTTGTAAGCATTGTGTCGCTGTTTTGATTTTAACGTTCACTGAATGTAAGCAAATGATTTCATATGTATTTAACTTTGGATGTCCAGAAATTCTTTGCTGTCAAAAGTGTGTTTTTTTTCCATAAAATTTATTTTGAATCATTATATACTAAAAATATATTGATCTATATATGCGTTTATTGTATTTATACATACATAATAGCACACATAATACATAGCATTATATGTTATACATTATATTATAATTTATACATAATATATAGCTATTTAGCTTAATTTCTAAAATTAGAAGTGCCGGAGCCCTATGGAAGACCGTCAGCAAATAGGGAACAAGAGTAAATAAATAAAACGACTATTAAAGTAATGAATAATTTTAAAATTCAATAGTCAATTATTATCAAATTAATTAATAGCTATTAATCAATTATTATCAAATTAATTTAATTATTGTTTATTAAATGCTATTTAATCAATAATTATATATAATTAATTACAATTTAATTGATAGCTATTAGATAATTAGTTAATTATTTATTGAAAGATTTAATAATTAAAGATTAAAGTAATTAAATATTTACAATTAAATTAAATGTAAACAGATAAATTTCAATTTAATAAGCGATTTTTAATATAAATTTATTGCTAAAAATAAAATTTTCAAGATAGAATTCCTACTGAAATTGTTATTCAATTACAATATTCAATTACAAGTGCAGCATCCTTCTTGTTTAGAGCTCTGGTGCACTCCGGTTGGAATTATGATTTTTTACAAAAACTAAGAAGCATCGGAGCCGGGATCCGGGGAGCTCCGGCCCAATTTAAGCTCTGATCGTAGGGTGAAAAAACTTCTTTTATCATCACAAAAATTAAATATTATTAAAATAATATAAAGTAATAATTAAAATTTATAAAGTATAGCTGATGAAAATTCAGATAATGCTGAAAACAGGGCAAAAGAGAATGATGGTGTTAGCGTATGAGAGGGTGGAAACAAAAAATGAGGGAAATCTTGGTGAGAGAGAATGTTTTCTTTGACCGCGGCTCTTTGTTGATATAATTATAGCCATTAAACGGATGTGTGTCACGGGTAAAATGAGTCCTCAATCTGAATCCTAAGGATGAATGTAAAGTTACTGGTTACACTTTTCGCTCCCCGTATTTGGTTACACTTGTGGATACTGTGACAAGACGATGTATAGAAGCAATGAGCCATTTATTGCAGTATTTCACTCTTATTGTACTCGTTGTCACTTTACGCACATTTAAGAACACAAATTTTCCTTCCTGCGAGGATAACTAACTCTAACCATCGATAACAATACACTAGATACGATAGCATGGCGAGAAATTTACGCGTTCCTACTCAAGTCCCCCAAATTTATTGCCATTCCTAAAGGGAAAGGTTTCCGAATGTCAGTGAGGGGACTTTACTTAACCGTCTCATGTTCTCATTAGTTCGCATTTCTAGGGAAATTGAGTATTGCAAGATCTGCTTATTGTTAAACTAAAACGTTAGGAATTCTACATTTTCCCCCTTGAAATTGTAGTTCAGTTTTGTAAAATGAAGTACCGGACCTCATCTTAGTTAGGGCTCCGGTGCGCTCCAGCTAGAATTGTAATTTATTTTAAAAATTGAGAAGTACCGGAGCTGGGCTCTGATGCAATTTAAGCACTGGCTATTATATACATAATAGCACTACTTATCAGATGCAATTTTGAGAATATCAACAAGCAAAGCACTTAAAAATGAAAAAAAGACACTTGTAAAAGAAATATTAGTGTTCTATATGTATTATAGAAAATACATGAAATGAATAATACCATTACCAAACACTTCAAAAAAAAAAAAAAAAAAAAAAAAAGCAGATTAAGTATTTTCTACTTCAGTACTCAGTACTATAAAGCAATCCTGCCATATAACGTGTAGTTAATTTTTGATTACATAATATTACAAGCATTTTCTTTAGATTTGTCCTACGAGTGGTTAAAACTGATAGTTCAATCTCAGCTCAAATCCGGGTGAAAAAGCAGAGCAGTTTTTTTTTTTTTTTTTTTTCGAATACAAGCGAGTTTCCCCTATAAAGTTCTTCATAAAGCATTCTTCCTCAGGCTGATAACCAATGTGCTTAGTCATATTCAAAGACCCTAATCTAACCTTACCTTTCCTTTGGATTCCATATTCACATGTTATATCTTTATCTGTTAAGATTTTTTCATAAAAGGATCACCAAGCTTCTACCAATCCAGCAGGAGCATACTCAAAACATGTCAAATCCAAGTGAATGATAACAAAATCGATATTTTCACCTTGCAAACCTTTATAAATGTTCCAAATTTTCTTAAGGATTCTTAATAACCTTATTATTTAGAAATGCGTTTATTGTTGTTTTTATATTAACAAAAGCATTTAAATATAAAATATCAATTTTAAAAATAACTGAAGTTTTCTTTTAACCAGATTTGCTTTTCTAATGCTGTTTTTAATTAGTAACATTATGTCTGAACAAAAAATTTAAGAATAAGTCTATTAAAAAGGTCTGTGTGATAAGTCTATTAATGAATAACATTGTATGAACTTCATCATCTTTGAATATGAAACACTGAACTAACTCTTTGAATATGAAACATCCTAAATGAAAACACCGAGTCCATTTCAATCTAATACAAGAATAAATTATACATATCAAAATTCACAGTAAGAGCTTCTCCGTATTATATTACACAAAGATTAGAAACCAAGTCTCCACTTACGAAATCTTACACTGACATAATGGTCTTGTACTGAAACAGAATTGTAGCAACATAGAGGATATAAATTACATTATGCCAAAGAATTATTTAAATTTCCTGAATAAATTATAGCATTTAGAGTAACCAAAGACACACACAAAAAAAATTTCAGATTTGTTGTAAAATTGGTGCCATGTCTTTATGCTATAATAACTTCACACATTATCTACACATGTTTTTTCCTGTCAGTCAAGAAGATTGATGGAAATATTGTTCTTACAAAAATTATTCTGACATATATTTGGAGAAACATATATTTCTTTTTGAGTTACATGATCAACAGAAACTATACAGCTATAGCGTATAAAAAACTTTGAAAAATTATATATTGAAACTTGTGGAAATTTGGGGAAATTTATTTGGTTCGATAATCAAGAGGTAAAAGTGGTTTATTAAAAATTTCTCAGTGCTATAAAAAACCAACGAGAATTTATGAGTATGTTTCGATATCATGTTTATCCATTATTGGGGCTAACATACATTGTTATCAGTTTATGTTTGCCCAAAATGGTCGAAGGTTGAGTAAAAATATTAGGAGTTTGAAGATAATCATCAATATACCTTAATATCTTTGCAACAGAAATATAAACCCCCCCCAAAATATATATATATATATATATATATATATATATATATTTATCAAATGAATTTTAGTATGCCATAACAGTTTCATGGGAAAATATAACACACCTCTTAGATAAACAACTACAATCATTATATACAACAGCCATTTCATTTAAAAAAAAGGCATAAATTACATTAATCAGATAAAATTTGTTGTAAGAGCTTCATTATCTGGTTAAAATTCTTAAGCAAACAAGAAACCATTTCAAGTACCATAACATAATTTTCATAAGAGAATTCCATTCATCACAGAATATTAAAAGCACTTTGGTAGAAATTTGATCATTTAAAAAGTACAATTTCATATAATGCACATTTTTTATTCTTTATTCTTACGGAAAACATTGTATTTTTAAAGAAAGACGACGCTTTCTTTCTTATAAGTACATAGACTCCAGAATTCTAATAATTATAATAAAAAAGGCATTTGCCAGCAAAATAACGGTTAACTATAAAATCATAACCATTTGTATGCACTGTCTTTGGTCGCATGTGTACCAGGAATGCATAAAAAAAAAAAAAAAAAACCTAACACTTTTATAAAATACTGAAACTAGGGGTTGGACTTAAATATTTAGTATTTGAATGCTTTATATAGCTTTGTCCAAAAACAATGTACTATTCGTATGTAACACAGAATAAAGTATACTAAATTACTGTTGACAATTTCAGTTTCTTGGTGCATATTTCATAGCTGATTATACACATGTAATATTAATGTGTGCCAGTTTTCAATCGAAAGCACTACACAAGGGCATCATCTACACCCTTAGGTATAGATGAGCCTGAGCAAGCTTTACTGTAATCAAATAAACCATAACCATTTTACCTTAGACTATTCATTTAACAACTGCGGCAAAATTTGGTACACTTCTGTTATCAGGACCGAATTCAGAAATGTATGTATGAATGCGTTCACATATGCATGTATATATGTACGTATGCATGTATGTTTGTATATAAACACACATATAAAAGTGCATACACACATACATACATTTCTGAATCCAGTCCCTATAACAGAAGAGTACATAGATTTTTCTATATAATAAAACATAAAATTTATGTGTGTATTTTTTTATAAGGAACAATATTTCTGACACGAATCAGCTGTCATCAACTAATGTCAAGAGCAAGTGAAAAACAAAAGAATAATTATATAGAATTAAGATGTAATATATATTAAAAAAAATTTCTTTAGTGTAACTGTTCTTTTATTCATAGAACTTTATACTTGTATTTTCTTTTATTCAATCATTAACAGTTAGAAATGAATAGTGATTGGCTAAATATGGATATGTTCTTGTGTGTTTCATGCAGTTCTACTTCTGGTACTTACTCTGCGACATACTGAATTTAATTTTTATTTGGAAACTGATTAAATTAATTGTGATGGTGTGTGCTGAGAAATGGAATTTTGTGAAGAATATTTAAACTTGCCAATAAAAATAGGAATAATTTTAAAGTTTCTGTCAACATTTTTTATATTGTTATCAAATGTGACTTTAAAAAATTCTTTTTTTTTTTATAGTAAAATGTGAATTGAATTAAAAGGGTATGATTTTATTTTAATTCCATTATGAAAATAATTAACCTAAAAGACACACAGATCTCATTAACATATGAAAAACATAATAGTTCTATAAGCAATTCAAATTATATATTGTCATATACAGTAAGACCCCGCTTAACGCAGGGGATACGTTCCATCAAAGTAGAGCGTAATGCGAAACAGCGCTAAACGAGGCTATCTTTACATGTAAATATTGGGGTTAGGGGAAGATGGCTAGGAAATTGGTTAGGTATTAAATTTAAAAAGTATGTTTTTTTAATAAAAATAAAACCAAACATTTATTTCTTAAAGCCCAAATTAATACCACATTATTATTTCTTGCAAAAATAAAAACAAAATGAATATTCTTAAAAAAAAACAAATAAATTTCTAAGTCAGTCATATTTAGTTAGCCTTCCGCGTTTTCAGTGTTCTGCCTTTTTGTGACAAAAGCATCTAATGTTGTTTGCCTTTTTCTTTTGCGTTGTTCTCTTAAAAGTTCTTCATAAACGGATAGAGCATCTCTAACACCACGCCTTACTTTTGAGCTCCTGTCAAAATTCGGATCATTTTCAATGAATTGATCCATTATTTCAGTTATGGTAGACAAACTCCTTTTTACAAACGCCATCGAAAGTTCATTTTGCTCTTCTTCTGAATCACTGCTGTCAACATTTTTGTTTTCTTCTTGTTCAGTTAATTCCTTGAGCTCATCATTAGAAAGACTAGCCGCTGCTTCTTGAATTATTTCTTCGACATCTTCCACATTTACCCCTTCAAAATATTTCTGTACAATACCGCACCAAACAAGAAATACAAGTACACTCTTTCGGATATGTATTTGAAACCTATCGCTGCATAATATTTCCGGGAATCCCCGTATGCTGCGAGCGATTTCGTGGAATCCCCGGGTTGAAATAAAAGAGCGCTAAACCGAAACAGCGTTAAGCGGGGTCTTACTGTATTCTAAAAGCAAAATTATATAATATATAATGATATAAATTAAATACATATAATAAATATATAAAACTCTATAATGAATAATGATCATAACTGTATAATAAATGCGAACACACCTTATATCACTGTGCTGTGAATGGAAGAATATTTAATTAGAAATTTACCTTTTATATATATTTGATAACATGGAACAGTAAAACATAAAGATCGCAAGAAGTTATGAAAATAGGTTATGCAACTTAAGAAACAACAAGTTCTATGAAATGCACTTTAAGTTACTGCGATATCATGAGACACCATAAATAACCATAAGACGCTATAACTTAAGACAATATCATAAGACATACTACCAAGATAAGTATAATTTGTTCCTTCTTTTACATCAATAAGTTTTCTTTAAAAATTTAACCAGTGAATGCCAAAACAAATTTATTATCGGTGCCTTTGATGTAAGGTCACACAAAGATAAACTCGATTTAGCAAATTTCTGAAACATTAAAGTCAAAAGCGTTAAATTACAACTGTTAAGAAAGCAATTGTCTGGCAAATTTTAATTCTTATATGAAAACTGATTTAAATTTCAAATAAGTGACTGGGCTTGTACAGTATTTTAGAAGATATTTCATCTCCATACACTGAAAATAAATTGCACTTTAATGAAAGAGCTGGAAATATAGTCTGCATGATGCATAAAATATGATCAAATCTATTTGTTAAATACTTAATGCTTACTTTCAGGAATGTAGCTAGAGGGTAACAGTTTTTATATATTATTCTGAGAAATAACTTAAGATTGATTTGCAACACTTGGTATAAATAAAGATATTTTTCACCAAAGAATTAATATTATTTTCAGACTTTTTACTGTCAAACTAAATGTAGAAGCTAGACGATTTGAATATTTCATCTAACCTCTTCATTTAATGACATAAATGTATTTTTAACAGAATTAATTTTTACTCAGGGAAAGAACATGTTGTCTAGCTGCACGGGTTTCAGCCCATCTTTAATACAGAAAGCCAAAACACATCAAATACAATTGAATGATACAGCATTTTAAAATGTTGCAAAAATTTTAAATGCAATTTTGTGGAAGAGCTATTGCAATTACCTACATACTAAAAGTTTGACCAAAAATTCAAGAAAACAAAGATACTCCCTTTTCTTTCCAATGAACAAAAGTCATATACTAATATAGGGATGCTCAACTTATTGTACTATAATCCGGACTCGTCGGGACTTTGGCGATTCCGAATTATCGATTTTTACGGATTATAGATCATCAGTTCAAATCTGGTAAGATCGCATGCAGAAATTATAAAATGAAAAATATGAAACCGTAATTTATGAAATAAAGAGCAATTATTATATAAAGGGTATCAAAATTTACAAAAAAAAAAAAAAAAAAAAAAAAAAAAAAAAGCAGCTTAATATTTATTTGTTTACTTTATTTAACATTTCTTTCAACGCGCGCATGCGTAAAGCATACATTACGCATAGTCGAAAGTAGAAAATTGCAACCAGAAAACTGTTTGATTTGTATTCGTGATATTTATAATGACGAGGAATTTGATTTAAATCATATCAAAGACTGAGTACATCGAGATGAAATCTACATTATAAGCCGAATAAAATAAAAACATCTGCCCTGAAGATAAGGATAGCGCTGACAGATCAACTTACAGTTCATTGCACGCCGTCTGTTTATCAATTGCGTTGCCGTACGCACAACACATGTGCAGAAAGTTTGTAGCTTTGAGGTCCGGATTATAGATCATTCCAGATTATGGGTGTCCGGATTAACGACTTTTGACTGTATTAACATTAAATAAATCTATATACATTTATTAGTGTACGAGGATTGATCCTGAAATATCATAAGGTCACTTTCAAGGAAATGATAGAAACATTTCACTCAGGGAAGGGACTGGTGAAGAAACATTTCACTCGGGGAAGGGACTGGCTGCCCGTGTTCCATCCCAGCTTCTGTAACATAAGTTTCATAGTAGAATTTAGTCTTAAAAAAAAAAAAAAAAAAAAAAAGGATAAATGAAATTCGTCTTCTAATTTTGGGTACATTATGAGAAGAACATTCAGGTAGTCGTCAGAATTAATTCTAAACCTTTATTATTATATTTTCCTTAAAAATTTTATAAAATACTCCTTCTAAAATAATATAGTTTTGCCCTTTTCCCACAAATAAATATACATGGAAAAATATCCAAACAATTACAAATTTTATTTAACACAACACACAATTAAAAAATATTAAAACCATGTTTCATAAAAATTCAACGAGCAAACAACGAAAAAGTAAGCAATGTTTCAAAATGAGACTGTGTATGATATTCTTTGAAACAGGTGTACACAAAGTCCAACCTTGCATTAGTCACAGGAATATAATATCTGCTGATATTTTACTCAGCAAATTTGACTCATTTAGCATTTTTATATGTTATACGGTCAGATAGAGCTTTCATATCGCCATTAAAAAAAACTTTCACTAAGCGATACAAAATATTCCTCTCAATGCCGGAAAACTCAGAGTAATAAAAATGTCTTTAATAATTGAACATCTACTTCACTATAACCGATAATAAAAATAAGACAAATTAATAAATTAAATTAAAAGTATTCCAGAGCATCCAGAACATATTCATGTAGAAATCATCGACGACCAATGCTGACTTAGAATACCTAGGGAGGTGACGTCATCCCAGCTTAGCACAGTGCGGAGCAGTCGAGACCAATGCGAGATAGCGTCTAGACAGGGGGACGAGCGGAGGCAATCAGATGGCTTGTAAATTCTCCAAGAGTTGGTGGAAACAGACGGTTTCCTTTGATGTTTAAGTTCCATGTAGCCAAGCTGATCATATTATATAAAATAGCTGTGGATGTTGCATGTGTATAGGACCGAAATGTTCATCATTACATGAATCCTGTGGACTGAGTTTAACTATCATGACATCAACTGCAATATTAATTTTTACTTGACTTACCTTTATTACTTTTATATATTTCTTATTAGTAAAATAAAGCTTTTAATAATGCAATATCCGTGCTCTCCTCATGTTTTGAAAATAAATTCTACATTCATTTGTTTATATAAAATGACCCATTACATTACTCAACACTTAGTGATTGTGTATATTCTACACATTTAGTTTAGATTGCTTTCGTTTGCCGTTAAAAAAAGATATACAGTGGATGGACAAAAATATGGAAACACCTTGTGAAATGCATGTTTGAAAAGAAAGATTGATTTTAATGAGATATGTAGGTGGTGCTGGCGTTTTTGACTACTGACGCCACCTATACAACTTCGTAAATGTGCTAAACAGTTCAGTTGTTGTCGGAGTACTGTTACGTGAGGTTGTCATTGCATTATGTCAGAGTTAACAGACTTCGAACGTGGGCAAATTGTTGGAGCACGTATGGTAGGTGCTTCCGTAAGCAAGGTAGCCGAGGTGTTTAGTGTTTCAAGAGGTACTGTATCGAAGATTTATTCCGCATATTTGAAAAGCTGAAAAACATCATCTGCTAAATCACAGCGCAGACGAAAGTGTGTCCTAAGTGATCGCGACAGACGATTATTAAGAGCAATTGTGACGAAAAATAAGAAGACCACAGCTGCAAAAGTTACTGCTGAAATGAATGTTGTGTTACCGAACCCTGTGAGTACCAAAACAATTAGAAGGGAACTTCATAAACAGGGAATTGCTGGCCGTGCTGCAATTGAGAAGCCACTCATCGGTGATGCTAATGCCCGTAACATGAAAAGGTGGTGTTTAAGTCATAAAGCCTGGACTATAGAGCAGTGGAAGCAAGTAATATGGTCTGACGAGTCTTCTTTCACATTGTTTCCTACTTCTGGCCGAGTTTACGTTTGAAGAACGCCATCTCAAGCCTATAATACAGACTGCTTGTTGCCAAGAGTGAAACGTGGCAGGGTTCTGTTATGGTTTGGGCAGCCATATTGTGGTTCTCTGCTAGCCCCATGATAACTGTGTCAGGGCACATGACTGCCAACACTTATGTGAACATTTTGGCCGATCAAGTTCATTCCATGGTACAAACTTTGTTTCCCGATGGTGATGGTGTCTTCCAAGACGACAAAGCCCCTGTTCACACAGCTCACATTGTCCAGGACTGGTTTTCTGAGCACGAGGATGAGTTGTCGCATCTCCCTTGGCCACCACAGTCACCAGACCTGAATATTATCAAACCTTTGTGGTCTACATTGGAACGGAAAATGCGTTCTCGTTATCCACCGCCAACATCGCTATCTGAACTTGCCACCGTTTTGCAGGAAGAATGGTATAATATTCCCTTGGCAAACATACAGGAACTGTATTTATCCATTCCGAGAAGACTGCAAGCTGTTTTTGATGCCAACGAGTTTCCTACACCATATTAAGCAAAGAAACATGTTTTTTTAAAGGTGTTTCCATATTTTTGTCCAACCCCTGTATATTTCGCTGAGGATTAAAAATATTCATCACAAAGCACCAAAAATCTAAGAGTAATAAAATAAATAAAAACAAGGGAGGAAAAATATCAGAGTAATAATAATAAAAAAAATACTCTAATGATAGAACCTCTACCTCAGTATATCCCAAAAATAAAAATGGTACCTCAATGCAGGGAGAGCCCGTTTAAGAGACATTATATTGCTCAACACCCACCCACAAATCTCACTCGCATTCGGAAACAAAATACCAAAAATAAAAATCATTGAAATTATTGACCATAATTGGTTCTATGATTTAGTCATTCTTACAGACATAATAACTAAAATCTTAAACTTGAGGGGGGGGAACTAAACTAAAGTTTCTGAATTTAAGGGTATTTTAAATTAATTTTAAAACAAAATTTATTTTGTGAAAATATTACACAAATTGAAGGAATATACATTTTTACTATAATGTAATCTACGATTTGTCACTTTGAAAATGTAGAGAACTAAAGCGCGAAATAAAAGAAAACTACAACACACATTTGGAAAATCTCATCGAGCTTAAATTAGTTTCTAAATTAGATGTTTTGAGTGTGTTTAAAATTAAGCCAAATAACTTCCTTCACTTCAAACCCATTACATAAGACTAGTATTTAAGAAAAATGGTAAAAGACTGCAAACATGTTAACAATTCTACTGATCTAGAAATGGAAATTACTGATTTTCACTTTAATTAAGATCAAGAATATCACAAAAAGGCATTTGAATAGTCCTAGATCAGAAAGATCATCGAAATGTTAAACTTTTAAAAAGATAAATTCCTGCTTTCGTTCAGGTATTTATTTTTCATTTTGCTGAATGTTCTGTTAATAATACAAAGAGTATACATTTTCTTTAACATATTATACCACACATTTTTATGCATTGTGTAATGCACTCATAAATGAAATATTAAAAGTGCAATATATAACTGAAGCTTACCAAAATTTTATATACTTAAAATTGGCTCCCATTAAGTTAAAATTGCGCATAACTGCACCAAGGGAAGGAATGCAAATTTATTTCTTTGTCTGTATTTGGTTTCAATTTCATATAGAAAGAATTAAAATAGGTTATCTAGGCAACAAAATTAAAACACACATTTTCAGTAAAAATTACAGAATAACAGATTTTGTTTCCCTGAAGACGCAACACCTCACTATTCCAGCTATGATACAGACTGCATACTGTCATAGAGAAATTCCTTTCTTAAACAGGGAATTCATATACTTTAATCTGTTTTTACACAAGTACTGTTTATGACTAATCCATGGTCCAGGAGTAAAATACTTTATAGTACACCCATCTAAATTTTTATTATTTCCGGTCATCTGAATAGACTTTTTACCTATCACGACTAAACTCCCAATCTGCATTCCAAATAACTCATACAAGTCATATTTCGCAATGTATCATTTTTAATACGGCAGGTACTTGCTGAGCGCAGACTTGTAAAGCATGATTTCGCGTACAGCAGTACCTTAAAAGATCCCATTTTATTTGTCCACTGCTAGAATTTCATTCATATGTGGTGCAACATTCATCCATCAACACCGGAAAGAATTTTCTGCTACTTTAAACAATTTCCATCGACTGAAAATGAAGTCCGAAAAATCTTACAAATTTCAAAAGCAATCGATGCCGAAGAATTTTCACATATGGAAGACAGAGAAGTCAAACAATGAATCAGAAAATTACAAAAGAAGAATTGGGGTCTTATAAAACCCCTTGATAATAAAAGCGCTCATTATGAAGAAGAGCTTTTAACTGAAGATAAGACGAAGAAATTGTTAAATAACACAAAAAGCAATGTCTGATCTTCTAGCGAAGAATTACCCAATTAAAGAAAAAACATGTGCTCTTTACAGCGGCACGCATACAGTTGCATCAATCATTCTTATAAGCAAAAGACATCAGCTTTCTCAAAAAATATTTCTCTCATGCATTTGCCAAGAGAACGGAAAGAAGTCCAAAAGAAACTTTCAGAGTGCTTTGCAAAACAAAGTGGAAAGTTATTCTGCAGAATTTTACTTCGATAATAATAAAACATCTCTGATTTGATTTCAAAACGAATTTTTATTTGTGAAATCAATTTTAAATAGATCTTCGCAAATAGGTTCATAAAACTTCCCAATATGCCAAAATAGTTCAGATTAAGGGAAAAATTTAATAAAGTATGCTTAAAACAACTAATAAAAAGCACATTTTGAGCAGCCTTAACAGAAGACAATTTGGCCCCACTAACTTTCATTACGAGTACTCATTAAATTTTTATTTACATTTCTTTTTTGTTCAACATTTAACTTTCAATGGTTTTAAGAGAAACAGCACTTGATAGACAGACTCTAAATTCGGAAAAAACTGAAACAAAATTGGTTTATACACAGGCAGAGTAATTACACTGACCTGTTGGGAAGAGAAGACCCCGTTAGACAAGGAAAATATTAGGCCAGAACAGAGAGGAAAATGCTTAGCCTCCTCCTTGTAATGCGAAAGGAGGTCACTTGGAAAAAATTACACTACAGCAGTAATTTTGAAACCACTAAGAAGCAACAGAACTCTAACAAATCTCAGACTTCTGATAATTATAGTGTGATTCACAGTTCAACCTCACTTCGAATATTACAATACAAGATAAAGAAAGAACCAATTCAGACACTTCAATATGGAATTCAAAACCTAAGAAATTAATGCATAGACGCTACCCTAAACATTAAAACATAATGTGAAGCGTTCACGTAAAATAAATAAGTAGTAAAACTCCAATATAAAGCAACATGTGAAAAGTGACCTACAAATTATAACATTCAAGCATTTCTAGTGAAAATAAAGTTAATATAAAACAAGAATTACCAGCCACAGATGTCTTTTTGCTCTGCACTATTTCTCCATTCTTTTTCTTTCATGATATGTTCTGCAATCCAAGAGTGCACAGAAATGATGACAAATTACACTAGAAGAGGCCAAGGATGCGGGGAAGGAATCATTAGATTTTAACTACTTTGAAATTAAAGAATATCTATACACAAAGAGAAATATCTAATATTGTTTCTTAACATATAAAACTTCGAAAGTAGCTTTCTTTGTTTTAAATTCCAGCAATGTGCTACATTGTTACTAAAATCATGATTGCAGTCGATAGAAAAGCAAATGATTTTCCTTATACGACAGAAGTACAGTAAGCGAAAGAGGTTTTTAATGTATGGGTACAACATGAACAATGAAAGAAAAAAAAAATTATACAGTTATATTACAGATACACAGAATAAAAGGGAAAATGATCTTCGAGAAAAGTAAATAATTTTAGCGCAGGTACAAAAATGGCACCGAAAGTCAATAAGCAGGTAATTTTAAATGACAAATAAACAAAATAAACTTTACTGTTAGCTTTGAAGCAGGTGTTATATATAAAACTATCTTAATTCACACACAGAATTAGTGACATAACAGATCAAAAAAGAGTAAGAATCAAACTCGCAATATATTGACATTAAAAGAGCTATACATATATACTTTTATGGCTTTTTTTTTTTTTTTTTTTTTTTTTTTTAGAGAAAGAGCTGAAAAACATCATTCTAAAAACAGATTTCGAAAAACATCTTGGAAACAAAAGTCATAAACCATAAAATAAATATTTCATTCAGAATTTTAACGCAAGAGCCCTTTCTAATTTTAAGTTCTTTACTTAGGTACACTCATCCATGAGAGAGGACAGCTTAGTCCAATGTACAAGAAATTATCCTGTAATATTACCACGTCACTTTAATGAAATTATAGCAATATTTCACTCAGGGAAAGAACATATTGTCTAGCTGCACGGGATCGAGCCCCGCTTTAATACAGCAAGCCAAAACACATCAAATGCCATTGAATGATATACCATTTTGAAATGTTGCAAAAAATTTAAATAAAATTTCGTGAATGAGCTAATGCAATTACCTATATACTAAAATTTTGACCAAAAATTCAACAAAACTAAGATACTCTTTTTTTCTTTCGAAGCAATCAAAGTCATATACTAATGTAGGGATGCTCAACATATTGTACTATAAAACCTAAACATAGGAATGAAATTTTGTCAGCTATGTCAGATGTCCAATACCGAGAAATTCCATAAATTGTAGATTAGAACGTACCTCTCAAAACACACGAAAGGTAAAACACAATTCAAATACTTTACTTTTAGTCTTGAAGCAGATGTTCTATATTAAACTGTCTTAGCTCACATACAGAATTAGTAATATAATAGCTCAAAATGTTGTAAGAACCAAACACGCATTATATAAACATTAAAAAAAAAATCTACATACATTTATTAGTGTTACGAGGGTTTATTCTGAAATATTATAATGTCACTTGCAGTGAAATGATAGAAATTTTCACTCAGGGAAGGGACATTCTGTCTGGCTGCCTGGGTTCCATCCCAGCTTCTGTTAAAAAAGTTTCATAGAAGAATTTTAAAAATCTAGAAACGAAACTTATGAAGAAATTATTGACCATAATTGGTTCTATGATTTAGTCATTCTTACAGACATAATAACTAAAATCTTAAACTTGAGGGGGGAGGGAGAACTAAACTAAAGTTTTTGAATTTAAGGGTATTTTAAATTAATTTTAAATCAGAATTAATTTTGTAAAAATATTACACAAATATAAGGAATATACATTTTTACCATAATGCAATGTACATTTTGCCACTTTGAAAATCTGGAGAACTAAAGCGTGAAATATAAGAAAACTGAAACAAACATTTGGAAAATCTCATCGAGCTTAAATTAGTTTCTATATTAGATGTTTTGAGTGTATTTAAAATTAGGCCAACTACTACGTTCACTTCAAACCCATTACATAAGACTAGTGTTTAAGAAAAATGGTAAAAGATTGCAAATATGTTAACAATTCTACTGATCTAGAAATAGAAATAACTGGTTTTCATCCTAATTAAGATGAAGAATATCACAAAAAGCCATTTGAATAGTCCTAGATCAGAAAAATCATGAACTGTTAAACTTTTAAAAAGATAAATTCCTGCTTTCGATCTACCCAAAAATGTGAAAGAGGATTTTCAACAACAATCTTGTTAAAATCAATGTTCAGATACAGAATAAGAAACAAACATCTGGACGACTGCATGGATTTAGCAATAACATCGCATGTACCAGAGGGAGAAAAAAAAAAAAACTCTCAGAAGAAATGCAATGTTAAATTTCACATTAAAATATGATTTCCCTGTATTTAATTTTCATCTTGCTGAATTTTTTTGTAAATAATACAAAGAGTATACCTTTTCTTTAAGATATTATACCACACATTTTTATACTTTGTGTAATGCACTTATAACTGAAATATTAAAAGTGCAATATATAATTGCAGCTAGCCAAAATTTTATAAACTTAAAATTGGCTCCGATTCAGTTAAAGTTGTTAATAACTGCACCAAGGGAAGGAATGCAATTTTATTTCTTTGTCTGTATTTGGTTTCATTTTCATATAGAATGAGTTAAAAATAGGTTACCTAGGTAACAAAATTTAAACACACATTTTCAGGAAAAATTACAGAATAACAGATTTTGTTTCCCTGAAGACACAACACCTCGCTATTCCAGCTATGATACAGACTGCATACTGTCATAGAGAAATTCCTTTCTTAAACAGGGAATTCATATACTTTAATCTGTTTTTACACAAGTACTGTTTATGACTAATCCATGGTCCAGGAGTAAAATACTTTATAGTACACCCATCTAAATTTTTATTATTTCCGGTCATCTGAATAGACTTTTTACCTATCACGACTAAACTCCCAATCTGCATTCCAAATAACTCATACAAGTCATATTTCGCAATGTATCATTTTTAATACGGCAGGTACTTGCTGAGCGCAGACTTGTAAAGCATGATTTCGCGTACAGCAGTACCTTAAAAGATCCCATTTTATTTGTCCACTGCTAGAATTTCATTCATATGTGGTGCAACATTCATCCATCAACACCGGAAAGAATTTTCTGCTACTTTAAACAATTTCCATCGACTGAAAATGAAGTCCGAAAAATCTTACAAATTTCAAAAGCAATCGATGCCGAAGAATTTTCACATATGGAAGACAGAGAAGTCAAACAATGAATCAGAAAATTACAAAAGAACAATTGGGGTCTTATAAAACCCCTTGATAATAAAAGCGCTCATTATGAAGAAGAGCTTTTAACTGAAGATAAGATGAAGAAATTGTTAAATAACACAAAAAGCAATGTCTGATCTTCTAGCGAAGAATTACCCAATTAAAGAAAAAACATGTGCTCTTTACAGCGGCACGCATACAGTTGCATCAATCATTCTTATAAGCAAAAGACATCAGCTTTCTCAAAAAATATTTCTCTCATGCATTTGCCAAGAGAACGGAAAGAAGTCCAAAAGAAACTTTCAGAGTGCTTTGCAAAACAAAGTGGAAAGTTATTCTGCAGAATTTTACTTCGATAATAATAAAACATCTCTGATTTGATTTCAAAACGAATTTTTATTTGTGAAATCAATTTCAAATAGATCTTCGCAAATAGGTTCATAAAACTTCCCAATATGCCAAAATAGTTCAGATTAAGGGAAAAATTTAATAAAGTATGCTTAAAACAACTAATAAAAAGCACATTAACAGAAGACAATTTGGCCCCACTAACTTTCATAACGAGTACTCATTAAATTTTTATTTACATTTCTTTTTTGTTCATCATTTAACTTTCAATGGTTTTAAGAGAAACAGCACTTGATAGACAGACTCTAAATTCGGAAAAAACTGAAACAAAATTGGTTTATACACAGGCAGAGTAATTACACTGAGATGTTGGGAAGAGAAGACCCCGTTAGACAAGGAAAATATTAGGCCAGACAGAGAGGAAAATGCTTAGCCTCCTCCTCGTAATGCGAAAGGAGGCCACTTGGGAATAAATTACACTACAGCAGTAATTTTGAAACCACTAAGAAGCAACAGAACTCTAACAAATCTCAGACTTCTGATAATTATAGTGTGATTAACAGTTCAACCTCACTTCGAATATTACAATACAATATAAAGAAAGAACCAATTCAGACACTTCAATATGGAATTCAAAACCTAAGAAATTAATGCATAGACGCTACCCTAAACATTAAAACATAATATGAAGCGTTCACGTAAAATAAATAAGTAGTAAAACTCCAATATAAAGGAACATGTGAAAAGTGACCTACAAATTATAACATTGAAGCATTTCTAGTGAAAATAAAGTTAATATAAAACAAGAATTACCAGCCACAGATGTCTTTTCGCTCTGCACTATTTCTCCATTCTTTTTCTTTCATGATATGTTCTGCAATCCAAGAGTGCACAAAAATGATGACAAATTACACTAGAAGAGGCCAAGGATGGGGGAAGGAATCATTAGATTTTAACTACTTTGAAATTAAAGAATATCTATACACAAAGAGAAATATCTAATATTGTTTCTTAATATATAAAATTTCGAAAGTAGCCTTCTTTGTTTTAAATTCCAGCAATGTGCTACACTGTTACTAAAATCATGATTGCAGTCGATAGAAAAGCAAATGATTTTCCTTATACGACAGAAGTACAGTAAGCGAAAGAGATTTTTAATGTATGGGTACAACATGAACAATGAAAGAAAAAAAAATTATACAGTTATTACAGATACACAGAATAAAAGGGAAAATGATCTTCGAGAAAAGTAAATAATTTTATCCGCAGGTACAAAAATGGCACCGAATAAACTTTACTGTCAGCTTTGAAGCAGGTGTTATATATAAAACTATCTTAATTCACACACAGAATTAGTGACATAACAGATCAAAAAAGAGTAAGAATCAAACTCGCAATATATTGACATTATAAGAGCTATACATATATACTTTTATAGCTTTTTTTTTTTTTTTTTTTTTTAGAAAGAGCTCAAAAACACCATTCTAAAAACAGATTTCGAAAAACATCTTGGAAACAAAAGTCATAAACCATAAAATAAATATTTCATTCAGAATTTTAACGCAAGAACCGTTTCTAATTTTAAGTTCTTTACTTAGGTACACTCATCCATGAGAGAGGACAGCTTAGTCCAATGTACAAGAAATTATCCTGTAATATTACCATCTCACTTTAATGAAATTATAGCAATATTTCACTCAGGGAAAGAACATATTGTCTAGCTGCCCGGGTTCGAGCCCCGCTTTAATACAGCAAGCCAAAACACATCAAATGCCATTGAATGATATACCATTTTGAAATGTTGCAAAAAATTTAAATAAAATTTTGTGAATGAGCTATTGCAATTACCTATATACTAAAATTTTGACCAAAAATTCAACAAAACTAAGATACTCTTTTTTTCTTTCGAAGGAATCAAAGTCATATACTAATGTAGGGATGCTCAACTTATTGTACTATAAAACCTAAACATGGGAATGAAATTTTGTCAGCTATGTGAGATGTCCAATACCGAGAAATTCCATAAATTGTAGATTAGAACGTACCTCTCAAAACACACGAAAGGTAAAACACAATTCAAATACTTTACTTTTAGTCTTGAAGCAGATGTTCTATATTAAACTGTCTTAGCTCACATACAGAATTAGTAATATAATAGCTCAAAATGTTGTAAGAACCAAACACGCATTATATAAACATTAAAAAAAAAATCTACATACATTTATTAGTGTTACGAGGGTTTATTCTGAAATATTATAATGTCACTTGCAGTGAAATGATAGAAATTTTCACTCAGGGAAGGGACATTCTGTCTGGCTGCCTGGGTTCCATCCCAGCTTCTGTTAAAAAAGTTTCATAGAAGAATTTTAAAAATCTAGAAACGAAACTTATGAAGAAATTATTGACCATAATTGGTTCTATGATTTAGTCATTCTTACAGACATAATAACTAAAATCTTAAACTTGAAGGGGGGGGAGAACTAAACTAAAGTTTTTGAATTTTAGGGTATTTTAAATTAATTTTAAATCAGAATTAATTTTGTAAAAATATTACACAAATATAAGGAATATACATTTTTACCATAATGCAATGTACATTTTGCCACTTTGAAAATCTGGAGAACTAAAGCGTGAAATATAAGAAAACTGAAACAAACATTTGGAAAATCTCATCGAGCTTAAATTAGTTTCTATATTAGATGTTTTGAGTGTATTTAAAATTAGGCCAACTACTACGTTCACTTCAAACCCATTACATAAGACTAGTGTTTAAGAAAAATGGTAAAAGATTGCAAATATGTTAACAATTCTACTGATCTAGAAATAGAAATAACTGGTTTTCATCCTAATTAAGATGAAGAATATCACAAAAAGCCATTTGAATAGTCCTAGATCAGAAAAATCATGAACTGTTAAACTTTTAAAAAGATAAATTCCTGCTTTCGATCTACCTAAAAATGTGAAAGAGGATTTTCAACAACAATCTTGTTAAAATCAATGTTCAGATACAGAATAACAAACAAACATCTGGACGACTGCATGGATTTAGCAATAACATCGCATGTACCAGAGGGAGAAAAAAAAAAAACTCTCAGAAGAAATGCAATGTTAAATTTCACATTAAAATATGATTTCCCTGTATTTAATTTTCATCTTGCTGAATTCTTTTGTAAATAATACAAAGAGTATACCTTTTCTTTAAGATATTATACCATACATTTTTATACTTAGTGTAATGCACTTATAACTGAAATATTAAAAGTGCAATATATAATTGCAGCTAGCCAAAATTTTATAAACTTAAAATTGGCTCCCATTCAGTTAAAGTTGTTAATGACTGCACCAAGGGAAGGAATGCAATTTTATTTCTTTGTCTGTATTTGGTTTCATTTTCATATAGAATGAGTTAAAAATAGGTTACCTAGGTAACAAAATTTAAGCACACATTTTCAGGAAAAATTACAGAATAACAGATTTTGTTTCCCTGAAGACACAACACCTCGCTATTCCAGCTATGATACAGACTGCATACTGTCATAGAGAAATTCCTTTCTTAAACAGGGAATTCATATACTTTAATCTGTTTTTACACAAGTACTGTTTATGACTAATCCATGGTCCAGGAGTAAAATACTTTATAGTACACCCATCTAAATTTTTATTATTTCCGGTCATCTGTATAGACTGTTTACCTATCACGACTAAACTCCCAATCTGCATTCCAAATAACTCATACAATTCTTCAAGTCATATTTCGTAGTCTATCATTTTTAATACGGAAGGTACTTGCTGAGCGCAGACTTTTAAAGCATGATTTCGCGTATAGCAGTACCTTAAAAGATCCCATTTTATTTGTCCACTGCTAGAATTTCATTCATACGTGGTACAACATTCATCCATCAACACCGGAAAGAATTTAACTGCTACTTTAAACAATTTCCATCGACTGAAAATGAAGTCCGAAAAATCTTACAAATTTCAAAAGCAATCGATGCCGAAGAATTTTCACATATGGAAGACAGAGAAGTCAAACAATGAATCAGAAAATTACAAAAGAAGAATTGGGGTCTTATAAAACCCCTTGATAATAAAAGCGCTCATTATGAAGAAGAGCTTTTAACTGAAGATAAGATGAAGAAATTGTTAAATAACACAAAAAGCAATGTCTGATCTTCTAGCGAAGAATTACCCAATTAAAGAAAAAAACGTGCTCTTTACGGCGGCACGCGTACAGTTGCATCAATCATTCTTATAAGCAAAAGACATCAGCTTTCTCAAAAAATATTTGTCTCATGCATTTGCCAAGAGAACGGAAAGAAGTCCAAAAGAAACTTTCAGAGTGCTTTGCAAAACAAAGTGGAAAGTTATTCTGCAGAATTTTACTTCGATAATAATAAAACATCTCTGATTTGATTTCAAAACGAATTTTTATTTGTGAAATCAATTTTAAACAGATCTTCGCAAATAGGTTCATAAAACTTCCCAATATGCCAAAATAGTTCAGATTAAGGGAAAAATATAACAATGTATGCTTGAAACAACTAATAAAAAGCACATTTTGTGCAGCCTTAACAGAAGACAATTTGGCCCCACTAACTTTCATTACGAGCACTCATTAAATTTTTATTTACATTTCTTTTTTGTTCAACATTTAACTTTCAATGGTTTTAAGAGAAACAGCACTTCATAGAGAGAATCTAAATTCGGAAAAAACTGAAACAAAATTGGTTTATACACAGGAAGTGCAATTACACTGACCTGTTGGGAAGAGAAGACCCATTAGGCAAGGAAAATATTAGGCCACACAGAGAGGAAAATGCTTAGCCTCCTCCTCGTAATTGTAATATTTAATAATTTGTAAATGGTAACATTTAATATTTAGTAACTTGTAATTAACAACACTTTATATACAGATTTGAAAAATAGAACTATGCTGGTATTGCAGTTCTCTGTGATTGTACATTCTAAGATTGTAAATAAATAGTTTCTAAAAGCTAAAAGTGTACCCTCATAATTTAATATGGTGTCAGGAGTGTTTTGCTTTCAAAATGGAAAGTTTAAAACCACCAGAGCCGATGAAATTTGATGGAAATCTAGCTTGGAATTGGCAGAGATGGCTGCAATCATTTGAAATATATGAAGGAGCTAGTGAATTACATAATAATGAAGAGAAGGTAAGAGTTGATACTTTTCTTCATGTAATAGGAATTTGTAGTCTCTAAATATATAATACATTTCCTATAGAAGAGGGTAAAGAAATTATATTAAGTGAAATTAAAACAAAATTTATGGAATATTGTATTCCTAAGAAAAATATTACATATGAAAGACATTTATTCTTTACTAGAAATCAAACCGCGTCAGAAACCATAGATGAATACGTAACTGACCTTCGAAATAAAGCTAGAACATGCGAGTTTGCACAATTAACAGATAGTTTAATAAAGGATAAAATTGTTTGTGGTATTAAAGATGATATAGTGAGAGCAAGATTGTTACATGAAACAGAATTAACATTAGAAAAAGCTCTTGATATATGCAGATCTGCTAAAATAAGTGCACATCAAATGAAAATCATAAAAGATGAGGAAACTGCTGTAAACTTAGTGAAAAAGAAACTAAGTAAACATAATAAGAATACTTACAAAGAGGTAAACACCGATAAACAATAGACAAAAATTTGTTCTAAATGTGGAACATCTCATGAGTATCGAATGTGTCCAGCATATGGAAAAATCTGTCATAAATGTAAAAAGGCAAATTATTTCGCGAGTCAGTGTAAAAGCAATATAATAAAAAATGAAGCAGTCAAGGTAAACAAAAAAGATAGACAAATTAAATTAATAAATCATGACTCTGAGGAAGAGTTAGAATTTTATGTTGGCACATTAAACCTTAATTCAGATAACAAGGAAGAGAAATGGACTGTTGACGTTAATGTAAATAAAAGTAAACTAAATTTGCAGTTAGATACTGGAGCAATGCGCAATGTTATTTCTAAAACCAAAGTGAAATTGCTAAATGTTCCGATACAGAAGTCTGAAATGAAAAGATTAGTTACATTCTGTGGGAATAAAATGGATACTTAAGGAAAAGTAGTACTTAACTGCCAATATGGAAAAAATAATTATGTTGTGGAATTCCAAGTTATTGACAAAGAAGTACCTTCTCTATTAGGATTAAAATCATGTTTGCAACTAGGTTTGATTCAGAAAGTAATGTCTGTTTACACTGAAGACTTACTGGAGGAATACAAAAATGTATTTGAAGGTTTAGGTTGTTTGAATAGAAAATATAAAATCCAGTTAAAACAAGATGTAACACCAGTCATTCATCCTCCAAGAAAAATACCCATAGCTATACGTGATAAAGTTAAGAAAGAATTACAAAGAATGGAAAATTTAAATGTTATTGAGAAAGTAAGAGAACCAACTGAATGGGTAAATTCAATGGTCACAGTTGTCAAACCGAACAAAATAAGAATATGTTTAGATCCTAGAGATTTAAATAAAGCTATAAAACGAGAACATTATCTGATGTTAACCATTGACGAAGTTGTCACTAGAATGCCTAACGCAAAAATATTTCCTGTTTTAGATGCTAATAGTGCCTTTTTGGCAAATCCAGCTCGACGAAGAAAGTAGTAATTTGTGTACATTCAATACACCTTTTGGCAGATACAAATTTAAAAGATTACCTTTTGGCATATGTTCAGCTCTAGAAATTTGCCAAAGAAAATTAAGCCAAATAATAGAAGGTCTAGAAGGCATTGAATGTATTATACATGATATCTTAATATGGGGATGTAATGAAAAGGAACATGAGCTACGACTTAAAAAAGTACTCCAGAGAGCACGAGAAAATAATTTGAAGTTCAATAAGGCTAAATGTAAAATAAAAGTTAATCGTGTGAATTAAAAAGGGCACGAGTTAAGTGAAAATGGACTAAAACCTGATTTTTCTGGAATGGAAGCAATTGTTAAAATGCCAGAACCTACAGATGTGCCTTCGCTACAAAGACTTTTGGGAATGATTAATTATTTAGCCAAATTTATTCCTAACTTAAGTACTATTACTGCACCATTAAGACAGTTACTTGAGAAAAATGTCCTCTGGCACTGGACTGAAAAGCATCAAAAAGCTTTCGAAACACTTAAAGAATTGATTGCAAAAGCACCCGTATTAAAATTCTATGATGTTAATAAGGATGTAACTCTTTCAGTAGGTGCAAGTTCTGAAGGATTAGGTGCTGTTTTACTACAAGAAAACCAGCCAATTGCTTATGCTTCCAGAGCTCTAACAAAAAAACAAAAAAATTATGCTCAGATAGAAAAAGAGCTTTTAGCTATTACTTTTGGATGTTCTAAATTTTATCAATATATATATGGCAAACGTATTACAGTTGAAACTGATCATCGACCATTAGAAAGCATAACTCAGAAACCTCTTTTTAAAGCACCACAGCGATTGCAAAGAATGCTGTTAAATTTACAAAAATATGATCTAGATGTACGATACAAAAAGGGGAAAGACTTATTAATAGCAGACACTTTGAGTAGAGCAAATTTGAATACAACAGAAGATAATGATGAAGATACAGAAATTCGTACACTGATTCCAGCATCTGATGACAAAATTTATGCATTGAAGAAAGAAAGTGAATGTGATGCTACACTACAGTGCTTAAAGAAATATATTCTGAGAGGCTGGCCAGAAAGGAAACATCAGGTAGAACCTCAAGTCAAAGTATTTTGGGAGTACAGAGATGAGTTGACAATGGAAAATGACTTATTTTTCAAAGGAGGAAGGGTAATTATTCCTTTATCTATGCAAAAGGAAATGTTAAATTTAATTCATGAGGGTCATTTTGGTATAGAAAAATGTAAGAAAAGAGCTAGAGATGTTTTGTTTTGGCCACTTATGAACAAGCAGATAGAAGATAAAATTTCAAAATGTTCTATATGTAATGAATACCAGAACAAAAACATAAGAGAGCCTATGATACCACATGAAATTCCCAATTTACCTTAGTTGCGACAGATTTATTTGAGATTAACAAAGATGTATATTTATTAATTGTAGATTACTATTCCAACTTTTTTGAAATCTCCAAACTACCGGATACTCGAAGTCACACAGTGATCAGTTACATGAAATCTCATTTTGCAAGATACGGTATACCATTGATAGTGATATCTGATAATGGACCTCAGTTCGCAAGTAAAGAATTTTCAGAATTTGCAAAGAAATACCTATTTAAACATATAACAAGCAGTCCATACCATCCACAGACGAACGGATTAGCAGAGCGTTCAGTACAAACGGCGAAGAAATTGTTAAAGAAAGTTCAAGCAGATCATGCTGATCCTTATTTAGTTTTGTTAGCTCATAGGAACACTCCAACAAATGAGATGCTAGGATCACCAGCTCAACGACTTATGAGTAGAACAAGAACAATTCTTCCTACATCTGAAGAATTACTTAAACCTCAAGTTGTGAGAAATGTAAAAGAAAAAATCAACCAAGAAAGAACTAAACAGAAGTCATATTATTATCGTCATACAAAAACATTACCATCACTAAATAAAGGAGATTGTGTTCGGATATATCACGATAATCGCTGGAAACCAGCAGTTGTAGAAGAAGTGCATAAAACGCCTAGATCATATATACTTAGATCAGGTGGATCAGTATTGAGAAGAAATAGAAAAGATATTAGAGAAAACAGTTCAGCTGTTGATGAGAATATCAGAGGAACAGAACAAGGAGTTAATACACAGAAAACAGATGTAAAAGGATATGATTCCAGATATTCTCAAGGGCAAAGTTTAGAAGATCAACTATCAAACTCTGCTAACTCAGAAACAAGGAACGGTGAGCTAAGAACTAGAAGTGGGAGACTGATTAGAAAGCCGGCCAGGTATTTGGACTGATTTTAGACTGTTAAAACTTTTGAACTCTTTAAAAAAACGGAAGATGTAATATTTAATAATTTGTAAATGGTAACATTTAATATTTAGTAACTTGTAATTGGCAACACTTTGGATACAGATTTGAAAAATGGAACTATGCTGGTATTTCAGTTCTCTGTGATTATACATTCTAAGATTGTAAATAAATAGTTTCTAAAAGCTAAAAGTGTACCCTCATAATTTTATAGTAATGCGAAAGGAGGCCACTTGGGAAAAAATTACACTACAGCAGTAATTTTGAAACCACTAAGAAGCAACAGAACTCTAACAAATCTCAGAATTCTGATAATTATAGTGTGATTAACAGTTCAACCTCACTACGAATATTACAATACAATATAAAGAAAGAACCAATTCAGACACTTCAATATGGAATTCAAAACCTAAGAAATTAATGCATAAATGCTACCCTAAACATTAAAACATAATATGAAGCGTTCACGTAAAATAAATAAGTAGTAAAACTCCAATATAAAGCAACATGTGAAAAGTGACCTACAAATTATAACATTCAAGCATTTGTAGTGAAAATAAAGTTAGTATAAAACAAGAATTACCAGCCACAGATGTCTTTATGCTCTGCACTATTTCTCCGTTCTTTTCATCTTCGTTCTTTTTCTTTCATGATATGATGTTCTGCAATCCAAGAGTGAACAAAAATGATGACAAATTACACTAGAAGAGGCCAAGAGAGGGAAAAAAGGAATCATTAGATTTTAACTACTTTAAAATTAAAGAATAATTATACACAAAGAGAAATATCTAATATTGTTTCTATATATATAGAACTTCAAAAGTAGCCTTCTTTGTTTTAAATTCCAGCAATGTGCTACATTGTTACTAAAATCATGACTGCAGTCGATAGAAAAGCAAATGATTTTCCTAATACTACGAAGTACAGTAAGCGAATGGTGTTTTTAATGTATGGGTACAAAATTAACAATGAAAGAAAAACAAATTATACAGTTATTACGGATACACACAATAAATGGGATAATGATCTTCAAGAAGAGTAAATAATTTCGCCGATGGTAGAAAGATGGCACCGAAAGACAATAAGCCGGTAATTTTAAATGACAAATAAACAAAATAAACTTTACTGTTATTTTTGAAGCAGGTGTTGTACATTAAACGACCTTAATTCACACACACACAATTAGTGACATTTTGGAAAGTTATGTCACATAACTTAAAAGAAGTATTTCAATCAGAATTTTTACGTAAGAAACGTTTCTAATTTTAAGTTCTTTACCTAGGTACTCTCATGCATGAGAGGTGACAGCTTAGCCCAACGTACGAGGTGTTTATCCTGAAATATTACCAGGTCACTTTCAACGAAATGACAGCAATATTTCACAGAGGAAAAGAACATGCCTAGCTGACTGGATTCCACCCCGACTTAAATACAGCAAGCCAAAACATATCTAATGCCGTTTTTCCAAGATGGAGTTGTCCGCTTTTTCCCAAAATGGCGTCCCAATTCAAAGAGTGGGAGACTAGCGTCTACATTCCAAAACGGCAGCCTATGAGAGAGGCGATTCTATTATTTTCATCGGGGAGTAGGGAAGTTAGAATGGTTTTCTGAGGAACGCCAACAGCAGTGCACGATGTTTGCTTACATTAGGAAGTTCAGAAAATTGCAAAGGTGGATTGCCTTAGTTTTTGCGGTTACTTTCAGGGAAATATTAGGCAGTTTTTATTGGTTTGCTGATAGAGGGCGAATAGATAATTTACCTTTATAAATCCGCGTTTATCTATTTAAACTTCAGAAGATTTATGATGAAGTGAATATATTCAACACAACAGAACGCAAGCTTAAGACTTGTAAATCTTTTAAAAAACAACACATCGATAACTAAAAATATTATTTATAGTTCATCATTAAAAACTTTTTAAAAATGCATAGTTATCATATAATTAACAATTCATCCATGCATTATCTCATTATTTATTATAATTAGAAGAGATGATATTTTTTACAGTAATGTTTAAAAATTTGCTGTTGTCTTTTAAAAGATTTACAAGTCTTACGATTGTGTTCTGTTGTGTTAAATATATTCTCTTCATCTTAAATCTTCTGAAGTTTAAATAGATAAACGCGGATTATAAAGGTAAATTGCCTATTTACCCTCTATCAGCAAACCGAAAAAACTGCCTAATATTTCCCTGTAAGTAATCGTAGAAACTAAGGCAATCCACCTTAGCAATTTTTTGAACTTCCAAATGTAAGCAAACATATAGTCCACTGCCATTGCATTCCTCAGAAAACCATTCTAACTCCTCTACTCCCCGATGAAAATAATAGAATCGCCTCTCTCATAGGCTGCCGTTTTGAGATGTAGACGCTAGTAGAGAGGGAGAGGGGTAGGAGTTGAACTGCGGTGCTTAACCACCAGGGTGCCTGGGCGCCATAGGCCTACCCCTCATCGAATAACATGATAAAAGTTTCGAATTATGAGAAATATAACTGAATGTGCTAAATAATTAAAACATACTTTTTCCTTAAGTACCTAATTACTAATCCATACATAATTAACTATTTTTAACAACTATTTCACAGAAGAATACATATGGAGATTCTTTGGGCGTGGTGAGCGGTCATATCAAAGAATGTCTATGCAAAAACAATACATATTCTTTGGTCATATCAAGGAGGTTAGAATAGAAGGAGGGAAGGTTCAACTCAAACGGTGAAGCTTGGCGGCCATGTTACTGTTATCACTGTGACTTGTGCAAGAAAGTCTGTAATAGTAACATTTTTTTTTTTTTTTTTTTTTTACCTTTTCTTTTTGAAGCATGTCTGCTTATATTGCATATGGATGCACAAATAGATTTTCGAAAAATATTTCTGGGATTACTGTTCACTCGTAAGTATTTTCTTTTTTTTTTATGTAATTTCATAAATATGTTAAAAAAATGTCACAATGTCATGTTGTTTTCTTTCCAGATGTGACAAAAAAGACTTAATAATAATCGAAACATGTTAAATACAATACATTTTAATGCTTTTGCTTACAGCTGGTATCTTCGTTCCTTAACATACAATGATATATGCTAGGATTATATGCTTGCTGTATAATTTGAACGCTTAGATAATTCGTTTTATAATTTTCATGAAAAGTAAGAAATTAATTGTTGCTATTTTTATGAATTGTAAAGGTGTTAAATAAAGCAACGCTTTTCCTTATGTATTAATTATTATTCATTCTTAAGTTCTGTGAACTGTTACGAATATAATTTGTGCATTTGATCAAGATAAACTATTCTGTTGTTAAAATGTTTTTGCAGAAGCTGACAAATTTCTGAGCAGTATAGCGATAAACGTAAGTAAAATATTTACACAATTGAACATGTGAAAAGATATATCCAAAAATTTATATAGGTATATTTCTGTAATTCAGTTTAATTCAAGTAATTTCTTTGAGATTCATAAATATGAAACGCGCATAAACTGAAATCATTGAATTCACATAAATCTGTTTTATTTTATTAAGATTTATTTTCTTGTTGATATAAGGTTGTTGATTGTGAAAAGAATCTATTTAAAACTTTCATTTAAAAAAAAAGCAACATCTTACCATTTTTTTAGATAATTATCTGCTATTAATTTCAGGTAAAAATGGTTCTTTAATAAATTATAATAATATTGCGAATAAATCAGAAATATCACTTCTTAAAGAAGCAATTGGAAAGTATACCAGAGAAGTTGCTAATAAAACCTAAACAAATTCTTGAAATTATGCAGAAACATAATTTGTAAAGGCTTTAATGTTATGCACATGCATTTAGATTTCGAAATATTTCTTAATGATTTTCTGTACTTAGTAAATTACAGATATCACCTTTATAACTTTAAAACAAAAAACTAACAATAGCGAAGCATTTCATTATAAATTTAACATATTTTTACTGGAAAATTCATGCATAGAACAGCTTACAAACACGTACGTTTCACTACCGTATTGCAATGTTTTGAAGTAACAAACATGGACGCCGCTTGTTCCGTGGAGTTTCATTCCCCGATAGTGGAGGAAACTGCGAACCCTCCCTCCTTCTATTCTAACCTCCTTGGAATAGAAGGAGGGAAGGTTCAACTCAAACGGTGAGGCTTGGCGGCCATGTTCCTGTTATCGCTGTGACTTGTGCAAGGAAGTCTGTAATTGGAATATTTTTTTTTTCTTTCCTTTTTGAAGCATGTCATCTTGTGTTGTATATGGATGCACAAAAAGATTTTTGAAAAAGATTCCTGGGATTACTTTTCACGCGTAAGTATTGATTTTCTTTTTTTTTTATGTAATTTGATAACTATGGTAAAAAAATATCACAATGTCATGTTGTTTTTTTTTTTCCAGATGTAAAAAAGGGACTTAATAATAATCAAAATATGTTAAATACATTTTAATGTTTCTGTTTATAGCTGGAATCTTTGTTCCTTAACACACAATGATGTATGCTAGGATTTAAACTGTATAATTTGAACGTTTTAGGTAATTCGTTTGATAATCTTCATGAAAAATTAGACACCAATTGTTACTATTTTTATGGTTTTTAAAGGTATTAAATAAAGTAATGCTTTTCTTTATGTATTAATTATTATTCAATTTAAAATTTTTGAACTGTTAAGAATATAATTTGTGCATTTGATCAAGATAAACTAACTTTTCTGTTGTTAAAATGTTTTTGCATAAATTTACAAATTTGTGGGCAGTATAGCAATAAAAGTGAGTAAAATATTTACACAACTGAACATGTGTAAAGATGTATCCAAAAGTATAGGTATATTTCTCTAATTTAGCTTAATTCAAGGCAATTTCTTTCAGATTCTTAAATATGAAACGCGTATAAACTGAAATCACATAATTCACATGAATCTGTTTTATTTTATTAATATTTATATTCTTGTTGTTATAAGATTGTTAGTTGTGAAAAGAGTTTAAAACTTTCATTTAAAAAAAATGCAACCTGTGACTATTTTTTTAGATAATTATCTGCTATTAATTTCAGGTTAAATATATTTTAAATGATTCTTTAAAATTTTACAATACTGTGAATAAATCAGAAATATCACTTCTTAAAGGAAAAACTGGAAAGTACACCCACAGGTTGCTAATAAAACCTAAACAAATTCTATTTTTAAAGGCTTTAATGTTATGCACATGCATTTAGATTTCGAACTATTTCTTAATGATTTTCTGTACGTAGTAAATTACGGGTATTATCATCTTTATAAGATATCATATATAAAATATGTAAAATTTCAGTATAAATTTTACATATATTTAGTGGAAAATACATGCACGGAACAGCTTAAAAACACGTACTTTTCACTGACGTAATGCAATGTTTTGAAGTTACAAACATGGACGCCGCTTGTTCAGTGGAGTTTCATTTCCCGATAGTGGAGGAAACTGCGAACCCTCCTCCTTATATTCTAACCTCCTTGGGTCATATCCGTTCTCCAAGGTGATGTCGTCTGCTTTTCTCAAAATGGCGTCCCAATTCAAAGAGAGATAGTGACCATTTTTCAGTCTTTTCCAAGATGGGGAAAGAAGAAAACCTAGGATGGAATAATACGAGAGAGATAGAGAGAAAAAACGCCATCTTGTCATTTTCTGATAGGGTACCGGTAATCGAATACTTTTGTGACCGCCTGTACAGGAAATTGAGGAACACGTGTTAAGAAGAAACGTTCGTTGACAAAACGTCAGATGCGCCGAGAATCTCAAATCCTTCCAGTGCCCTCAAACAGGTAAAGAATTTCCTGCGAAATGTGTCCTCTGTGGAGGAGGACATGCATCTTGTAGTAAGGAATGCCCCAAAAGACCAGGAAATATAGATATTGAAAAAATTAATGAAGAAACACCAAACAATTCCCCAAATATGCAAAATCACCAGACTCACTCTACTCTCAGCCAATCACGTAATCAAGGATCAAAGAAGTTAATTTACGGAGTGCGCTAGGCTAGGCCTTTAACTCCGCATCATCAGAGATAGAATAATTACATCAAAAGAGGGGTTCATCTAATAAGGGAAAATTTTGAAGCCTAATTATAAAAATAAAAGCTTTTCAGATAATGCCTTCCGCATGAGAAAAAAGGAAAACTCTTAGAAAGTCTTTAAATTAAATTTTGTGTTTAAAAAGGGCCAGGAATAAATTTTGAAAGAGGAGTCAACATTCAAAAAGTTTTGAAAAGATCAAAAAGGTGCAATACATTTCCTTGATTCTTGATATCAACAGCAAAATAAAATCCTTAGGACAATCCGGAGAGTTGGGCAAAAAGGGCTGGGGGCGAAACCCGTTGGGCGGGTTCTGGTAGCAGTTCAGTGTGATACACTGAAGCAGGAGAAGAAAATTATTGGTCGCTATTTAGTGCGACGTTAAAAGGTCCCCTTAGGGGGTCGAAAGCAACCCGTTTAGCGGGTGGAAAAGAAGCTTTTAAGAAGCTATTGAGAAATTAAGTGCAGTCGCGTGCGGCTGCGGAGATAAGTTGTCCCTTGTTAAAGAAACGTTAGAAGACTCTTCTTAAAGAGTTAAAGAACAGGGTTCCCCCGGTCAATGCCCTTACGCATTGTTAACGCGGGGGCGGTTGGGGTTTAGGAACGAGAGGAAAGCATCCACTTGGGCGTCTGTATTCCAATACCGACGCCGTTTAAAAGGTAGTTGAGCATAATCAGGTTGTAATATTGCTCTGGGTCGCTTTTTAGAAGAGGCAACCGCAGGATCATATAACGGCAGGGTATGTAATACTGGATTTCCAACAAGATGGATGTTTTTGAACAATCTTTCCGAAAGTCGCTGTATAAAGCGATTAATGGGCATAATTTTGAGGTCGTTATGAATGTCACCGTTCCTTATGAACCATGGAGCGTTTAATATCTGCCGTAAAAATTTTGATTGAAAAATTTGGACGTGTTTACGGTTAGTCAGAGCAGCTGAGCCCCAGATGGGACTCGCGTAAGTGAGAATAGGCCTTATGATAGATTTATAAAGCAAGATCTTGTTATCAAGTGACAGGTCGCTATTTTTAGCGAAAAAGGGGCGCAGGTTGGCTTTGACAGCTTCCGCATTCGCAATAATTTTTTGAATGTGAAGTTGCCAAGTTAATTTTGAGTCTAGTAAAACACCAAGGTATTTGTAAGTAGTAACCCAGGGAATAGGTTCACCGAAGAAAATTAGATTATCCAAACGAGGGATGTTTCTTCGGATGAATAAAGTGGCATCAAATTTAGCGACATTAATTTTGATTTTAAACAGTCCGAGCCAGAGTTCTAAGGCTGAAAGGTAACTCTGTAATGTAGAGATTACCGTGGTGATGTTGTTATGTTGAGTTAGGATGGCCGTATCGTCTGCATATAAAGCTAAATCGATACTAGGTGCCTTAGGCACGGCGTTGATATAGATATTGAAGAGCAGAGGTGAGACAAGACTGCCCTGAGGACATCCAGCATGGATCGGGAGGGGAGTGGAGAGTTCGTGGTTAACTCGTACGCGGAAGCTTCGTCCGGCTAAGTACGAGCTAATAATTTTAATGATGTGAGCCGGAAACCCAAGTCGCATGAGCTTGTAAATAAGTCCGTCATGCCAAACCCTGTCAAAGGCTTTAGCTATGTCACGTATTAAGAAGAAACGTTCGTTGACAAAACGTCAGATGCGCCGAGAATCTCAAATCCTTCCAGCGCCATCAAACAGGTAAAGAATTTCTGCGAAATGTATCCTCTGTGGAGGAGGACATGCATCTTGTAGTAAGGAATGCCCCAAAACACGAGGAAATATAGATATTGAAAAAATTAATGAAGATACACCAAAAAATTCCCCAAATATGCAAAATCAACAGACTCACTCTACTCTCAGCCAATCACGTAATTTGGGCACTGCCCCGTACAACCAATCATATGGGGCGATTACCAAGAGCAATCCAAACACCGTTAACTACAGGAAATTCCTCAAGAAATCTATGAATAAGAAATCTATAATAACTATAAAGAAGACCAATCCTCCAAAAATAAACGAAAATCAGTAAACAGAGACATAGAAAAACAATCCTTTGAAGAATTCACCGAGTTCATTACTGAAATTTACCAAATTTACCAGCAATACAAGCAGGCTTCTAACCCCGACTCCAGGCTCAAGATTGCAATGGCGCACACTAAAGATATTCATCCAGAACGAGCATGAATAATTACCGCAGTGGCTAATTGCACCGAAGGTGCTAATAGCTAACAGGCTATTCACACCACCTACTTTCGCTCATGCGCACAAGCAGCCCAGATACCAGCATTTTACCGCAGTGGCTAATCGCACCCAAGGTCCGTAGAAAGAACAGGTTAGCTCACTTGGGGTAAACAAACGAAAATGCGTTCTCGCTGCCTATTGGCTGTGACGTCATTGAAGTTTTCTCTCCTCAGATCAACATAGATTTTTGCATTGATTTAAGCTGAATGTAAGCTTGTGCGCGACTGTGGAAACTCATTCGTTTCTTGTTTTTTTTTCCTCTCAAATATAATTAAATTTATGTAGCATAATGGTTGGTATGCACTGCGCGATTGCATTATGCACAATAATGCAGGCAAAATAAAAAATAATCGCCTTTTCTGAGTCAGTGTAGGCCATCTGTGCGCCATCGGCCGTTTGAAGGGGCGGAATGTATGTTTTATGTTTGCGTAATCGGGCGGCTGCGCGCCAAATCGATTTGTCTTCAGTCTTTAGGGACTCAATGTATGTTTTCCACTCCGCTTGTTTTAATAAGCGGGTTTCGGTCCTTATCTCGTTCTGTATCTTGAGAAATTGGGCACGGATATTGGGATCTCGTGACCTTTGCCAAATTCTTCGCAAGTAATTTCGCTGTTTAATTTTGAATTTAGTCTCAGGTGGGAGCCTAGCACCTGGGTGTTTGCGTGGTTTTGAAGCCGCAGCTCTCGCTTCTTTCAGTAAAGACTCCAGACTTTTGATATGCCTGTCAAAGTCCGAATTGCTGGAAATTTTGATGGGAGGGAGTGAAGTTTTTTCCAAAATAAATCTAAAGTCGTCCCAATTTGTTGAGACTTGCTCCTCTAATTTTGAGTATCGATTTTGAATATCTAGGGTTATCAAAACGGGGTAGTGATCAGAGTCCAATTCCTGAATGACTTATATCTCATGCCGAAAAAATATATTATAAAAGGCAGCCAGATCAAGAACTGCAGGGGACCCTCTAACACGGTAAAAAGTCGGGAGGGTAGGAGCTATGATCTGTACATGGTTACTCTGGCACTATGAATTTAGACTAATACCATACCTGTTCCTATTAGAACAAAACCATGCGGTATGGCGTGAATTTAGATCACCAGCAATTATTAGGTGATTTGAAATATTCAAAAGTTTATCAAAATCATTGACAGGAAAAGCTGGCCTTCCACGTGCTCTAGACAGTGGAGGTAGATAAGCTGAGACTATTGTCAGCGGGGAGGAATTTTGAAGGAAAATTTTGATGATTGTCGCTTCCAAAAAATTTAAATCAGGGGACGATATCATGTGGTGCTTTAACGAACGCTTCACATAGATACAAGTGCCACCACAGGGATTTGTACGAATACTGTACTATTTGTACGAATTGAAATAATTCTTGCATTTAAACTTGTATTCCAAATTAAGATTTAACTTGAAATTAATGTAGATAATTACTGAGAGAATTAGATCTTTGTAGCGTAGTTTACGTGAGATGAGATCACATGGTGTTACGTGATACGAACCGGAGAATCAGGATGTTGAACCATGAAAACATAGTAAATTCTTAATGTATTTTAACAAATTTATTATCTCTATTTATTGGCTTTTTATAAAATTTTAAAAGATATTAAAATGTTTGTGCCTTCAAAATAAAAAATTCTTAGAACTAACGTCTGTTAACATTTTTTATTTGTATATTGTATGTTGTCGTCAACAAAGTCTGCTTGGCGAGATTTGCGCCAGTGAAACTGAAAAGTACCTCAGAAACTAAACATAAAGATTAAGTAAATAAATCTGAAGAATTTTTTTAAAGAATGAGCTGAGAGCATTTAAAATTAAAATGTGTTTTTGAAAAAATATACAACAGTTCCTGACAAGGATTTACAGGCATCCTTAACAGTTTCATATTTAATTGCAAAAAATTTAAAACCTCATACAATTGGAGAATCGCTCATTCTTCCTTCATCAATTAAAATGACATCATTTATGCATGCAGAAAAATATAGTAACTATTTAAAAAGAATAGCATTAAAAAAAGATACTGTTTCTCACCAAATTTTTATCATATCGGGCACTATAGAATACAAAATCCAGTCTTTACTATAAAACTTGATGAAACTACCGACAGTACTAAAATGTTTCAATTTATCGTTTATGTGAGATATGTTTTTGAAAAGGACACAGTAGAATATTTTTTATGTTGTAATATTTGGGAAGGAAAAGCAACTGGAGAGAAAATATTTGAAATTATTTTCAGACATTTTGAAACAATCTTACCTAGACACACTGTGTCACAGTTTGTACTAATGTAAGCTTTTAAAACTAAGCCAATACTTTGGCAAGGAGAATTGAAGAAAAAAAAAAAACAGAAACATACTTTTCCACGATTTACTAAAGAAAATAATACAGATTTCTTGTTTAAAACGACATATAAGAAATCTATAATAACGATAAAGAAGACCAATCCTCCAAAAATAAACGAAAATCAGTAAACAGAGACATAGAAAAACAATCCTTTGAATAATTCACCGGGTTCATTACTGAAATTTACCAAATTTACCAGCAATACAAGCAGGCTTCTAACCCCGACTCCAGGCTCAAGATTGCAATGGCTCGCACTAAAGATATTCATCCAGAACGAGCATGAATAATTACCGCAGTGGCTAATCGCAACGACAGTGCGAATAGCTAGCAGGCTATTCACAACACCTACTTTCGCGCATGCGCACAAGCAGCCCAGATACCAGCATTTTACCGCAGTGGCTAATCGCACCGACGGTGCGAGTAGCTAAAAGCCTATTTACACAACCTACGTTCGCGCATACGCACAATCAGCCCAGGTACCAGCATTTTACACCGATTTCCGTAAGGCAGGCGATAGTAAGAGCCAAGATTGTTAACCCTAACTCAGCAATAGAAAGGGCTGTTATAGTCCACCAGCAAGAGAATAATTGTGCAAGTAATAATTATCAGTTACAAAGACGATGTCAATCTATATGCATGATAATGTTTAGGAAATGATTCGATAAAATAGGGATTTAATGATGGTTCTGATTGCAAGCGAGGCCAAGAAATTAGTTAAAAAATCTTTAGTGTATTGACAAAAAGGCTACAGAAATTACTTAAATTCTTTTATTTAACAGAGGAATTTTTATGCAAACTTAGACGCCTTATAGCAAAGGACTGCCAGAATTTATTATTCAATAAGAAAACTTACTAAAAATTATAATATTCTTATATATTCATCATTTTTTCAGTATCCACTCATGTTTATAGGCTCAAATGCCATATTTCAAAATCAAAGTTATTTATGAAATAAAACCTTATACAATCTGATAAATCATTTCTGTGTGCAAATTTTTAAATCTAAATCTCTTACATTAATTTTTTTCTGTCTTTTAAATTACATCCCATTATTTATTTCAATTCAGTTTATTAATGTGCTTGAACTAATACTTCAAAGTTCTTTGAAGTACTTTATGTGTCATGAAAATGCCAAATATTTCCATAAAAAAATAAACAGGCATACAGAATTGTTATTAACAAGTATTATGTGATTAATTAGTCATTTAACAGTTGATTTAATTGCTTATTTCATGTCTAAATTTTCTACACAGAAAACCTCTGTGTAATTTTTATTATCTTTCCACGGACGAAGATTTTCAAAGAGGAATGAATTAAAGTCTTGATTGCGCAAAACACATCTTTGAAGCTAAATGTATTCTAAGAAAATCAAAAAAATGTAAACAAGATTTTGTCCCCCCCCCCAAATCAGTCATTTAAACTATTTCAACCGTTCAGGAAAACGATAAACATTGCGAACAATCTACCTCTTTTTATATATACTTTAATAAAAGGAAATGTGTTCTTTCTTTTTATAAGAAAAGGAACCAATTTTGCTTTTTAAACTTTTAGAAAGCAAAATGGTTCTAAAAGTTTAGAGTCTCCAACGCTTAAAAAATGATAAACTACGCCAAGGTAGTAACCCGCCTTAAAAAAAAGACTCACTACAACTCTTAGGCGGTTCGCGTACGTAGAATCCGTTATGGATCTAACAGTTCAATGCCCATGCGTGGTCAATGGTGGTGCGAATAGCTTAAGCGGCTAAACGCACCGCTGGTGCGAATAGCATCGGCCGCATTTTACGCCGATTTCCGTAAAGCAGCCGGTAGTGAGAGCGAAGGTTGTTAACCCTAACTCAGCAATAGAAAGGTTTGTTAGTAGTTCACCAGCAAGAGAATAATTTGCAAGTAATAATTATCAGTTACAAAGACGATGTCAATCTATATACATGATAATGTTTAGGAAATGATTCGATAAAATAGGGATTTAATGATGGTTCTGATTGCAAGCGAGGACAAGAAATTAGTTAAAAATCTTTAGTGTATTGACAAAAAAGCTACAGAAATTACTTAAATTCTTTTATTTAACAGAGGAATTTTTATGCAAACTTAGACCTGTTCTCATAGCATAGAACTGTCAGAATTTATTATTCAGTAAGAAAACTTACTGAAAATGATAATATTCTTATATATTCAGCACTTCTTCAGTATCCACGCAGGTTTATAGGTTTAAATGCCATATTTCAAAATTAAAGTTATTTATGAAATAAAGCCTTACAAAATCTGATAAATCATTTGTGTGTGCAAATTTTTAAATCTAAATCTCTTACATTAAATTATAACTGTCTTTTAAATTACATCCCATTATTTATTTCAATTTAATTGATTAATGTGTTTGTACTAATATTTCAAAGTTCTTTGAAGTACTTTTTATGTCCTGAAAATGCCAAGGAATTCCATAAAAAAATAAGCAGGCATACAGAATAATTCATTTAATATTTCATATAATCGCTTTTAACTTATTTCATGTCTAAATTTTCTACACAGAAATCCGCTGTCTAATTGTTAGTATCTTTTATCGGACGAAATTTTTCAAAGAGGAATGAATTAAAGGCATGATTGAGCAAAACACATCTTTAAAGCTAAATGTATTGTAAGAAGTATAAAAAATGTCAGCACGATTTCCCCCCCTTTAAATCAGTCATTTAAACTCTTCAAACCGTTCAGGAAAAGGATAAACATTGCGAACATAAAAATCTGCCTTTTTTATATATACTTTAATAAAAGGAAATGCGTTCCTTCTTTTTATAAGAAAAGGAACCCATTTTCCATTCTAAACTTTTGAAAGTCGCCAACGCTTAAAAAATGATAAACTACGCCAAGGTAGAAACCCGCCTTTTACAACTCAATGCGCATGCGTGCTTAATGTTGGTGCGAATAGCTTAAGCGGCTAATCGCGCCGGTGGTGCGATTAGCATCGGCCAATAATTACGCCCATACGGCTAATCCAAATACCGTGCAACATATTAATTATGCCAAGTTTATATTTTATAATAGTAATGGTATTAAAAATCAAAAAATTGAAATTCAAAACTACATCAACCAGCACAGTCTGGATGTAATTTTATGAAGTGAAACCCACCTCAAATCAAATGACAAATTTAAAATTCCCAACTACAACATCTATAGATCTGACCGTCTTCATAATCGTGGTGGCGGTACAGCTATTCTCATGAAAAAATGTCTGAACATTACCATCTTCCCTCTTCTTCTTATGAGCTTTGAAGCAAGTGTATCTATTTTGAACAGTGATAATAAAGAATATCTCATCATTGCTGTTTATAAGCCACCCAACAATAGCCTTAACACTCAAGATCTTGACTATATTCTCAAGTTATCCAACTATTATTGAGGGGGACCTAAATTGTTAGGACGCTAACTGGAACTCCAGGCGAAATAATCCAGACGGAATTATTCTTAATAATTACATCATCAACAACCCTGATATCAACATTTATGGTCCAGATGAACCTACTCTTCTTCATCAAATCTCAAATACTTCTGATGTATTAGACATCTTAATTACCTTCAATGTTCCTCAAATACCTTTTCTCCAAGTGGATAATGAACTTTCTTCAGATCACCTACCAGTACGCTTCACTTTGTATGGCTTAAAGCATGGTCTTCCGCCTATAAAGTGCCGCATTAATTGGGAAAACTTGTAAGGATCTTAAGTTTTACTAACGTTTATTTTATTTTAAATCTTTACTATCACTTCTTATTTTCTACTTCCGGCCAGAATTATAAGCGTGAAGGTTTTTATGCAAAGTTTGTCTGGCGAACGCCAAGTATTTAAGTGTGGCCTTTTTGCCAAGCAAGAGAGAGAGGAAGCAGTGAGTCAACGCAGGCCGCTTACCTTAGAAGTTACGCAGTTGCTGTTTGCCTTCCAGGCCAGAGGTTTTAATCCTCTTGATAAATTAAAAGTATTGTAGTGTTCACAGTCTCTGTGCTACATACGCTTCCTGTTATTATAAGGCCAATCTTCCACGTGTATTATTCTAAAGTTAAATTAGAGTTTAGTTTTATTTTGATATCTTTTACGTTAGACCCCGAGTGGCGGGTCATTGTATTCCGAAGTACGGAAGTTATTGTATATAGAGAAAAATAAAGGGTTTTTGTATACCCTTCGTCTGTATCCTGTCTACTTACTACAAATTAGTGAACATAGCTTTAGTAAGATCTCTGTTCCTAGTCAGTTCCTTGTATGTTCCCGAAGAAGGTAAAGAAGGAATATTGAACCTGATAAACTATGCTTAACACCTTGAAGAAAACATATCTGCTACCACTAAAATGACTAATAAAAGCGAAATTCATGATGCCACAGTCTATCTTAGCAGTAAAATCAACGAAGCCATCAACCACGCCAAATTTATTCCAAAACAGACTAATTATACGGTCCCACAGAATATTAGACAGAAAATTACAGAGAAAAATAGACTAAGAAAAATTTATCAACGTTCTCACTCCACCCAAGACAAAAGAATATTTAATGCTGCCAATCGAAACCTCAGAAAACTTATCCAAGAGTACAGAAACAATTGCTGGGATAACTTCATTGAAAGTCTTTCGCACACCGACCATTCTGTGTGGAAAGTTGCTAAAGCTCTCCGAAGCACTCCCTCCAATATTGGACCGATTCTGGATGATAATAATACCAAAATTTACGATCATAAGAAAATTGTCAACCTTTTCGCTGATAACTATGAACAACAGTTTAATATAAATAATTTCCCACACCCGAATGATATTAATATTATCAATCACGTGACCGATTTCCTCTGCAAAGATCCTGAAAATCAAAACAACCCGACTTCTCCCAAAGAAATACAGAAAATTATAAAGAAACTTAATCCAAAGAAAGCATCTGGATATGACAATATCACTAATAAGGCCTTGCTATACCTCCCAAGGAAAGGCATCATCCTTATTACGAATATTTTTAACGCATGTTTAAGACTTAATATATTCCCAAAAAAATTGGAAACACACCATTCTAACTGTCATTAAAATGCCTGGCAAAGCTGGAAATCTCACAAGTAACTTTAGATCGGTCAGTCTTCTGCCTGCAATTGCCAGACTTTTCGAAAAGCTTATCGAGTATCGACTCACCACTTTTATTATTGAAAATAACACCATCAAAGACCATCAAATTGGATTTCGCCAGGGATTCTCAACGACTCAGCAGATCGCCCGAATCGTAGAATTCATAGGTAAAAATTTTAATAGAGAAAGCCTTCAATAAAATTTGGTATCACGGTCTTATGATTAAGCTGATGAACTATAATTTCCCACCTGCCATCATCCATCTAATCGCTGATTTTTTAAAGAACAGAACTTTTCAAGTTAAGATTCAAGATAACTATTCCACCACAAGAAAAATTCACGCGGGTTTAACACAGGGGTCGGTAATTTCCCCGCTTCTCTATAATTTATATACTAATGATCTTCCTAATATTAAAAATATTCTCACTGCATGCTATGCCGATGACACGGCACTTTTATGTCACTCACTTAATCCGTATCATGCAAGAAATAAACTACAGAATGCCATTAATTACATTTCACCCTGGTTTAAAGGATGGAAAATTAAAATTAACCCCGAAAAATCAAAAGTGATTTACTTTAAAAAAGGAAATATCCCTCAAGACTGAGAAGAAATTACGATGGACGGACAAATCGTGTCACGTGACCACCAGGTAAAATATCTAGGTGTTAATCTCGACCAGAAGTTAACATTCAAATTTCATGTTAATCAAACACCACTTAACGAATGATGATCTCCGATCTCTCCGACAAAACGTTTCTTCTTTTACTTTTTGTAATAATTTAGACTCAGATTCTTGCACTTTTTCTTTGGGGGGGGTGGACTCAAAATAACTAACCTATAAATTTAATTTACTTGCGCGAAAAAATATTTTCTTTTCCTTCATAGGTTAAAGAAAATTATAACGATATTCGTTTTATGGACTCTTGATAAACGTGACCTTCGAACTTCGACGCCGGCTTCGAACTTTGGCGCTGTGGAGACAGATATTTCGCTCATGGGCAACCGAGCCACTTTTGCTGCGAAGAAGTTTTCCTTCTTAACCAAGGAGGTTAGAATAGCCTCCTTCTTCTTCATTTCTAACCACCTTGTTCTTAATAATACATATTCTTTGCCAACACCTTCGAGAGTAAAGTCATTTAATCGTTTTTTCCAGTCCCTTGAGAAAGCGTTTAAACCAGATGAGCTAAAATCGGAAATTATTTTGAATATTCTGGGTGAGAGCGAATAATTTAATAGTTTATTTGACTGAAGAAGACATGCGGAATTATGATAAGCTTAGAACAATAGTGTTGAAAGAATTTCAGACAACGCCACAAGAGTGTTATACAGTTTTCAAAAAGCGTAAAAATTACAAAAGGAAGAAGAAGATTACAAAAAAAAAAAAAAAAAAAAAAAAAAAAAAAAAAGATTACAGAAAGCTATGTTTAATTTGCGTCAAGATGAAATGCTACATTTGAGTATTATTGTCAGATGCGCTAAGTGAGAGATTTTAAATTATTATGTGAATTAATTGCACAAGATGAAATATTCGGTTTATTTGATTGAGAATTGATGACACATATTGCAATTAAACAAGAAGAATCATGTTTTAAACCGCAAAAACTAGGTCGAGATTGTGATATATATTTAACTTCAAAGGGTAAATGTAAAAGTAAATATAATGCATTTATGAAACCTTCTAGTGGAAACGAAATTCTAGATTCTCACTCAAAATTAATATTTCTAAATTCTCTATAAAGGCAAAAAAAAAAAAAAAATGATCTTATCTTTTCTATCTTCCGGATGGCCGAGGAAACATCCATTCTGATTAAACAAAATATGTGTAAATCTCTAATAAACAGAGGAGCGTTATACCACACAACGTTATTCACGAACACCAAAGACGAACAGAAACATATACATAATTGACATCACAGTTTCTTTTTACAAACAAACACTACCGCCATCTAAAGATATATAATCCTAAACTTAACACTCCCCCCCATGTATCCGTAAACGAATGCATCAATTTTATTGAACTTCAAGATTATAAAATCTTTCATTTGGTCTTCTAACAACACCCTTATCTAACTGAATATCACAAGATCTAATTCTATCACCTCTTCCGTGAAATAATTCCTTAATCCTACCTATCTTCCAGTTACAGCGTTTCACATTATCTTCTCGTACAAGTACAACATCATTAATTTTAAACACGGGAGAATTCTTTGGAGTTTTTGAAAACATGACTTATCTTAATTCTAACAAATATTCTTTATAAAACCTTTTCCAAAAATGCTCTAATATTAATTGCCTATGCTTCCATTTTTTAATCAACTGAGATCTTGTAGATTCTAGTATATATTCAGTTGAAGGTAAAACAGTTAATCTAGATCCAGTTATAAAATGAGATGGTGAAAGAGGATCAGGTTCATTTGGTTCATTGTATACATACTTTATAGGTCTAGAATTAATAACAGCTTCAACTTCAACTAAGACAGTATACAGTTCTTCATAATATAAAGAAGCTTTACCTAGGATACGTTTTAAACAAGTTTTTAAAGATCTTACCAAACGTTCCCAGAATCCGCCCCACCAAGGAGCACCTTCTACAATAAATTTCCATTCAAACCCATTTTTACCAAGGAAATTTAGAACCTTTTCATCTTTACATAATTTATACAAATATTTTAATTCACGATCAGCAGTTTTAAAGGTTTTAGCATTATCAGAATATATAACTCTACAAATACCCCTACGTGCAAAACATCTACGTAAGGCTTGAATGAAACACTCTGCACTTAAATTTGATAACAATTCTAAATGGACTCCTCGAGTCACTGCACAGGTAAACAATGAAATATACACTTTTGTACCATCCTTTAAATACAAAGGGCCAGCGAAATCTATGCCACTTTTCTCAAATGGTTGAGCTTTCTCCACTCCGTCAGCTGGAAGAGGAGCCGATATCTCGTGTCCAGCTTTAGCATTATACTTTTTACAAAATCTGCAATCATGTAACACAGATTTTACAAAACGTCTAGCTTTTAAAATCCAAAATTTCCCTCTTACTTGCACTAAAGTTTCATTTACACCACTATGAAGTACCTTTTCGGGACAATTCAAAATAATTAAACGAGAAAAATAATTATATGGTAATATTATAGGCTGAATTTCATCGACATCTAATGATGGTTTCACTAATCTACTTCCAACTCTTAAACAACTCGTTTCATCCATTACTGGATTTAACCCAAACAATTTGGAATTATGAGACAATGGTTTTTTACATTTAACATCATTCAACTCTTCAAAAAAATACTCACCTTGTGATAAGATAATCCAATAACACATAGCATTACATATTTCTATTCTGTGACTTTAAATTATTAATGAATCTAAATACATATGACGTGACTCTTAAAAGTTTACCTAAGTCACTAAAGTTTTCTATTTTTAACACAGGTTGTAAAGGTTGAACACTGCTAGTAACTTGAGTCACAACTCTTTCTTCAACACTATCTACTATGTTACAATGCTTGTTCACTTTAGGCCAATTTATTTCATCTTGATGAAGACATGGAGGTCCATGCCACCACACTTGATCTACTACAAGATCACTCACTTTAACACCACGTGTGATTTTATCGGCCGGATTATCTGAGCCAGGACAATGATGCCACATGCTCGGGGATGTTTTGTCTTGAATTTCAGACACTCGATTTTGTACGAATGTTTTCCATCGCCGTGGTGAGTTCTTTATCCAATGAAGCACAATAAGAGAATCTGTCCATAAATGAATCTTAGCTTGAGGAAAATACACACGGACTGTAGTTACAAGTCTTGCACCTAACACTGCTGCCATGAGCTCGAGTCTTGGTAAAGATAATTTTTTCAGGGGTGTCACTCTGCTCTTGGCTATCACTAAACTTGTTCCATAATATTTTAAGCTACGGAATTTCACGTACACTGCTGCTCCGTAAGCATTTTGAGATGAATCACAAAAACAATGTAGTTCTAGAGTTTCAGGTGTTTCATCAGCATCACGAAAATACCACCGAGGTATCTGGATATTAGGTAGATCACATAGTTGCCTGTACCATTTGCTCCACTAGTCTTGCAATTCTGGTGGGATAATTTCATCCCAATCAACACCTTTCAGCCATAAATCCTGCAACAGAACTTTTGCTTGAATAACATATGGAGCAAGAAACCCAATAGGATCGAAAATTTTTGAAGCAGCTTTTAAAACACAACGTTTTGTTTGGTCATTTGACTGGATGAAATCAATAACGTCTTGTGCATTAAAACAGAAGATATCCTTAATTGTATCCCATTGAAGTCCAAGAATCTTTGAGGGGGAATCACAGTCAAGCAATTTAAAGCTAACGAAGTTGTCACTTGATTTATACTGGTTTTTTACAGTATCCCAATTAGAATTCCATTTGGTCAAAGTCATTGATGCCTTTTCCATTATATCATTGGCTTCGTGATATATCTGTATGGCTTCCTCCGTATCTGATCCACAAATAAAATCGTCAACATACATGAAGTTTTCTAACATTTCTACAGTTCTGGTATGTATGTCATCAAATTTCTTTAAATGATGCTTAATGCAAGCACCCAGCAAAAATGGACTTGATTTTGCTCCAAGCATTACACGACACATCCGATAAACTTGAATTCTCGGATTGCTCAAACTTGAATTCTCATCAATCCACAAAAATCGCACTGAATCCCGATCTTCAGGTGCAACAGAAATTTGCAAAACGCTTTTTCAATATCTGACGTAAATGCAATTCGATGAAGTCGAAAATTTATTAGAACTTTCAAAAGTTCAGGAAGAAGATTTGGTCCTTGTAGTAAATTATCATTTAGAGATCATGATTTTTTTTCCTTTGAAAAAGCATCATAAACAATGCGAAGTTTTGTAGAATTATGATCTTCACGGATGACAGCACGGTGAGGTATGTAGTAAGTTCGTCTCCCAGATGGAGTACCAAGATCGACCTTTTCTATGATTTCTTCCTTAAGCTGATAGTCAATCACTTCTTTATATTGCGCATAAAAGTTCAAGTTTGATTTAAATTGTTCGATCAGATTTAAAAATCGTCTTTCAGCATTCTTAAAATTGTCTCTTAAAGTCACATTCTGATCTTTCCATGGAAGTCTAACTTCGTATCTATCACCCTTTTCTGTAATCGAGTTGTTAAATATTTGCAAGGCCATTTCATTTTGTTCTTCGTCAGAAATATTTTTAATTCCTATAGATTCAATATCCCAAAACGATTTGACGCTTTATAGAAGTTTCTCTTCTACAATTACGTTTAAACACGCGTCATGGATTTCAAAGTCTGATGAAGAAAATCTGCCTTGTATACACCACCCAAACAAGGTTTTCATCGCTACGGCATTTCTGTTTATCCTTTTTATTTCTTCGCTTGCTATTTTCCACATAATGTCCACGCCGATTAAAACAGAAATACGACTCATTCCATCGGCGCCGCCGCAGTCTGTCAAAGTGACGCCGAATGCCTGGAGTTTGGATTTCATTTCTACATCTGGTACCCGTATATCGGCATTTGTTATGACTGGTACTTCAGTGACTTCGAGATTTATGGATTTTTCAGGGTCATTAATATTGCGGAGAGTAAGTTCAACTTTCTTTCGACGCCAATATTTTCCGTTCTTTTCACCGAAGGTATGCAGATTTAAAACAGTTTCTCCTTTTACTGGTAACTGTAATTTTCTTGATAAATCTCGAATTGCAGAGATTTGGCTACCGCCGTCAAGAAGACATCTCACAATACAATTCTTATTTCTGCCCTCAGCCACAGCATACACCGTTTGAAGCATAATATTAGATCCAGTTTTGGCAGAAGAATTTTGAACAATTTCTGCCGATGTTTCGGTTTCCTTATTTTTTTACACTGGAGACAGCTGATGTGGGATTTACACACACACTTTCATGATGTTTACCGCGGCACTTTTTGCAGGAAAACTGTTTGTTCTTACAGTTGATAGCTAAATGTTTACATCCAAAACACAGAAAACATTTTCCTGTACGTTTCAAAATGTTGCGTTTCTCTTCAGAGTTCACCTCAGTACATTTATATCTCGTATGGTCTTCTTTATCACAAAATATACATTTGTATCCAATTGTTGATAAAGCTGAAGCAGTCGGAACTTTCGGTTTATAATTCGGATAAAATTGCGTGCGTTGTTCATTTTGACGAAAGTATGGTTTCTAATTCGTTTTCGCAGAGTTCATTAAACTTGCAGCTTCTCGACAGTTAACTTCCTTTTTTAAGAATTCTATAAGTTCCTTTATATCAAATCCTGCTTCCATATTTCGACTTCGATTAAATTCCAAATTTAATTCCTCTGGAAATTTCTGCAAAATGATAGGACAGAGAATATTTCCATAACTTCCAGAAGTAACGTTTAACGATCCTAAACTTCGAATGTTGACTTCGCATTCATCGTACAGCTTATGCAGTGCTTTAACATTTGAAATGTTTCCCACTGGTTCAAGGGATAATAATTTATTCATATGCGAGGTGATAACAACATCTTGTCTTCCAAAACGTTCTTTCAATATTTCTACTGCGGAATCATAATTCTGGTCACTTAAAGCGAAACCGGAAATGGCAGCTAAAGCATTACCTCCAAGTAAGGATTTTAGGTACGCAAATTTTTCAGTTTTTCTCAATCCACTATAATTATGAATTGTATTTTCGAATTGGTTCCAAAAGTCTAACCATTTACACGAATCTCCGTAATAAGTTCCGATTTGCAGACGTGGCAACTTCACTGTTTTCGCTTCAACTGGAAGTGCAACATTAGCCGTTTCGTTCTGATGAACTGTTCTAGAAGATTCCGAATTCTTCTTCAAAAATCTTTGCATTCTTCCTCTCCATATAACAGTTTTATCCTGGTATTCTTGGCTTAAGGTAACTTCATTTTCAATCTCCTCCGAAGTTACTTTCGTTTCGATTTCTTAATCTAAACTTTTCAGCTCGTTGATTTTCTCAATTAACTGTTCATATAAATCCTCGATTATCTCAATTTTCTCATTTAGCGGAATATTATTTCCTAAATTCGTTTCGACTTTGGTTATCAGTTTCGTAGTTAATTGTCTTATAACCGATCGTTTCTTTTTCAAATTTTCAAGAACGCCCTCCATTTTCGAACTATTCAGTCTGTCGATTTTCTGATTCGTAATAATCTCGGTTTGCAGGCACCATAAACAAAATATGTGTAAATCTCTAATAAACAGAGGAGCGTTATACCACACAACGTTTATTCACGAACACCAAAGACGAACATTGGCAATCTAAAGATATATAATCCTAAACTTAAGACTGATCGTTGAACTATCTAAATTCAAAGATTCTTCAAAATATTGACACTTAGACTTCTGTGAAACATAAATAGATTATATTTATACACAATTAATAGACTACGTTTAGATGAACATTACGCTCTTTCCTTCATACAATCTTTCTAGTTCTTGTTCTGGTTCTAGCTAAATGCAAATCAGAGTTCTATGTACGTTTTTGTTTTGATTATTCTAGATTTTAGATGTAACGGCGCTGACAGTCCAGAGTTTAGATGTAACATCTCCTCCCACCATTGAGGTCCGACGGTACGGAGGAACTCAATACACACAGGTCCAGTCGATGAGGGAGACCAACAACTCTTCCAGCTCTGGTTATCACGTGAGGACTTGAAGCAGGTTCTGAAACACAATCAGCCTGACCAGTCGTAGGGTTGTTTCTATCTCGAGATGTTCTGCCGTGGAACAGAGGACCAGCAGATTCGGGAATAGAGATCTCCGACGGGGAAAGCCGGGCCACTGGAGGAAGCAGAGTTCATTTCTTATCTTGACCCTCGTTAGTCTAACTTTTCGTCTATACTGGGAAAAAGCTCGATTATGTTGGCTAAACACTAATGAGTGCGGCGTCTCTGGCTATCTTCCAACAGAACGACATCGCCTACTTGACACTGTTGATATTTTCCCCTCTTTATCGCATGTTGTCTCAACTGACCAAGATATTCACTACGAAATCTGTTTCTTAGATCACGTCTTATTCTCTGTCGATATTTGGATCAGCGGTTTAGTTCTTGGTAGTCTACGCAGTCAATATCAGGAACTCCTGATGACGCCAATTCATGGAGGAACATCACAGGGATCAATAGTGAAGGATCTTGATTATCTTCTGTTACGTATGTGATATGTCGTGTATTAATCATTTGTTCACAGTCACATAATATAATATATAACTCTTCGTAATTTAAGAAAGTTCGGCCTTATATTCTACTTAAAAATTTTCTTTCATCATTCGCACAAGCCTCTCCCGCCAGGTAGCAGTCGGAGGTTTGAATTTTCATCGTGTCCTTTAAATAGAAACAGCTGAACATATGGCGTTCTACTTCACTTTCTTAAGAACACTGTTAGTCCGTACCAAATTTGTTCCGTTGTTGGAATATATTGCATAAGGTCTACCTCTTCTAGCAATGAATCTAGACTATCCAAGCTTTAGATCCATCACGGAGATAGAGAGGATCTGCTAGATCTACATCGACGACTTCAAAAACGGCCCTTTCTCTAAGTTTGAATTCGGGTGGAAATCCTGGCTCGACTACTACTCTTTGTGTAGCAAATCTTTTACATCTTACACATTTCCTGATAATATTTGATAATATTTCGAACAGTTTTTCTGGATTTTATATCCAAAATTTTTCTCTAAAATTTGCCATTAAAATGCTGACAACAGCATGCTGGAGTTCTACATGTGTCTCATAAATTAGTCTCTAAACAAGAGGGTGTTTTAAAGGTAAAATGAGAGGATATTGGAAATTTTCTTCATCTTACCGCTGTAGGACGTCCGTTTTCGCTCTGAAAATTCCATTTCGTCTACGATTAGTCTCAAAGCACAAACAGTAGAGTCTTTTATGCATGTAAATGATTCTTTCTGTTCCAAACCTACAAAGTGTCTTTTCAGCATTCTCAAATTCATCAACTAAGATATCAGGGATTAGGTCTTTGATGGCTGTCTTTTGATGGCTTTACTGTGGAAGACGGCGTATTTTGGGACAACTCGATTTGATATTCGCGATTTGAAGTTCTTTCTCCAACTGCGCTAGTTTGATTTGATCTAACTCTACCTTTGTTTCGTTTTCAAGTTTTTGTAACGCAATTTGTGACTTGTTTTTGCTTTGAGTTTTTTCCCCTTGCTTAAGCGCGTAATCAACTACGCTTTTACTAACTCTTGATAAGTTTTCAAAACTTTATTATTTCTTTATAAAAGTTTTTAAAATAACAATTTTCACATCTTTCGCAACGGTTAGATCTAACTCCGCAGCGAAAGCTTTAAACTCTTCTTTCCCTAATTTAGCTCCGATGTTAATGAGAGTGAAAGAGTGGACACTGGGAGAATACACGAAGAAACCATGGAATTTTGAGATAAGTATCCTTCTTTCATCTAAACTAAATCAAATCTAAGTGCTTTTAAATTTATTAATATAATTGTTCACCAGTTTTTAGCGTTAAATAATACTTGAAATTGCTCATTGCTTGCGTCTCTTTTTGTGGTAACAATTCCAAACACGCGCTAACTTCGTTATCAGTTCTCGTTTGTCAACAATTCTCACTTCTGAGCCCGCCCTACTATATAGGTTAAGTCCTATCTACTAGTATAAGGCCTTAGTCCTGTCTTGTTTTGAGGTATTTCCAGTTTCCAGAGAGGGAAAATGGAGATTTTGCGGAGCGACGTGTATATTAGGTTGCGCTATGCGCTACTTCGCTCTCCGATCTTTTTTTTTTTTTCCCCTGAGATCGCTTAAATATTTTTTTGCCTTTAAATATTATACCTCATCGATTTTTTTTTCTCAAACTGTTATTTTCTATCTGTTTAATGTCTTTTTCTTCATTGCCTTAAATAAATTCTTAGAATTATGAGATAATATAAATACTGTTTTCTTCAATGTGTTAAACTAGCATTAATTAACAAGTAATAAATTATGATAGCAAACTGACAATAAATAAACTTGTAATAAATTATGATAAATATATTAATAAATACCACCGATCTATGTTTATTGTCTTTAGTTATTTTAGTTAAAGCAATATATATTTTTGTCTGATGTTATGGGTCTTTTGCTGTGTGTCTCAGGATGAAAGCATACATATTGCCTTGTATTCCATGTTCAATACCATGAATACGAAGCATCTCAACACTAACCTTTCCCCCCCATCATCACATCTATTCAGCCTTAGCAAACATACTCAGTGTGAGACACTATTTATTGCAAATGATCACAGCTTCCTCTCCTTTTGACTACACCCATGGACACAATAATATTTTTAGGATATTATCTACTACTTTTCCTTATCTTTTTATCCGCGATTAAATTCGCATGTAGGTATGGCGGAAACGTGACGAAAAATGTAGTCACAAAGCGGAATAAATTATAAAAATATTTGTGGCAACACAAACTTTCTGATTATTACTGTTTCAGAAAGCAGCTATATTATGTAGTCAGCTGTAAAAAGTTGGTAGTAATTGCTTGTAAAATAAATAAGTTATCCAGATTCTTGCAACAGTCACCTATTCGAACATTTTATGGGTTTTAAGGTGTATGAGTCCCCTTAAGAGAGGAATTTTTATGCAAACTTTGACGTCTTATAGCATAGGACTGTCAGAATTTATTATTCAATAAGAACACAGCTTCCTCTCCTTTTGACTACACCCATGGACACAATAATATTTTCAGGATATTATCTACTACTTTTCCTTATCTTTTTATCCGCGATTAAATTCGCATGTAGGTATGGCGGAAACATGACGAAAAATGTAGTCACAAAGCGGAATAAATTATAAAAATATTTGTGGCAACACAAACTTTCTGATTATTACTGTTTCAGAAAGCAGCTATATTATGTAGTCAGCTGTAAAAAGTTGGTAGTAATTGCTTGTAAAATAAATAAGTTATCCAGATTCTTGCAACAGTCACCTATTCGAACATTTTATGGGTTTTAAGGTGTATGAGTCCCCTTAAGAGAGGAATTTTTATGCAAACTTAGACGTCTTATAGCATAGGACAGTCAGAATTTATTATTCAATAAGAAAACTTACTAAAAATTATAATATTCTTATATATTCATCATTTTTTCAGTATCCACTCATGTTTATAGGTTCAAATGCCATATTTCAAAATCAAAGTTATTTATGAAATAAAAACTTATACAATCTGATAAATCATTTCTGTGTGCAAATTTTTAAATCTAAATCTCTTACATTAATTTTTTCTGTCCTTTAAATTACATCCCATTATTTATTTCAATTTAGTTTATTAATGTGCTTGAACTAATACTTCAAAGTTCTTTGAAGTACTTTATGTGTCATGAAAATGCCAAATATTTCCATAAAAAAATAAACAGGCATACAGAATTGTTATTAACCAGTATTATGTGATTAATTAGTCATTTAATAGTTGATTTAATCGCTTATTTCATGTCTAAATTTTCTACACAGAAAACCTCTGTCTAATTTTTATTATCTTTCCACGGACGAAGATTTTCAAAGAGGAATGAATTAAAGTCTTGATTGCGCAAAACACATCTTTGAAGCTAAATGTATTCTAAGAAAATCAAAAAAATGTAAACAAGATTTTGCCCCCCCCCCCAATCAGTCATTTAAACTATTTCAACCGTTCAGGAAAACGATAAACATTGCGAACAATCTACCCTTTTTTATATGTACTTTAATAAAAGGAAATGTGTGTTCCTTCTTTTTATAAGAAAAGGAACCCATTTTAGAAAGCAAAATGGTTCTAAAATTTTAGAGTCTCCAACGCTTAAAAAATGATAAACTACGCCAAGGTAGTAAACCGCCTTCAAAAAAAAAAAAAAAAAAAAAAAAAAAAAAAAAAAGGCTCACTACAACTCTTAGGCAGTTCGCGTACGTCGAATCCGTTATGGATCTAACAGTTCAATGCACATGCGTCGTCAATGGTGGTGCGAATAGCTTAAGCAGCTAAACGCGCCGCTGGTGCGGATAGCATCGGCCGCATTTTACGCCGATTTCCGTAAAGCAGCCGGTAGTGAGAGCGAAGGTTGTTAACCCTAACTCAGCAATAGAAAGGTTTGTTAGTAGTTCACCAGCAAGAGAATAATTTGCAAGTAATAATTATCAGTTACAAAGACGAAGTCAATCTATATACATAATAATGTTCAGGAAATGATTAGATAAAATAGGGATTTAATGATGGTTCTGATTGCAAGCGAGGACAAGTAATTAGTTTAAAAAATCTTTAGTGTCTTGACAAAAAGGCTACAAAAATTACTTAAATTCTTTTATTTAACAGAGGAATTTTTATGCAAACTTAGACCTATTCTTATAGCATAGGACTGTCAAAATTTATTATTCAATAAGAAAACTGACTGAAGATGATAATATTCTTATATATTCATCATTTTTTCAGTATCCACTGATGTTTATAGGTTCAAATGCCATATTTCAAAATCAAAGTTATTTATGAAATAAAACCTTATACAATCTGATAGATGCAAATATTTAAATCTAAATCTCTTACATTTACTTACAATTTTTTTCTGTCTTTTAAATTACATCCCATTATTTATTTCAATTTAATTCATTAATGTGTTTGTACTAATATTTCAAAGTTCTTTGAAGTGCTTTTTGTGTCCTGAAAATGCCAAGGAATTCCATAAAAAAAATAAGCAGGCATACAGAATAATTCATTTAATATTTCATATAATCGCTTTTAACTTATTTCATGTCTAAATTTTTTACACAGAAATCCGCTGTCTAATTTTTAGTATCTTTTATCGGACGAAATTTTTGAAAGTTGAATGAATTAAAGGCTTGATTGAGCAAAACACATCTTTAAAGCTAAATGTATTCTAAGAAGCATAAAAAATGTCAGCACGATTTCCCCCCCTTTAAATCAGTCATTTAAACTATTCAAACCGTTCAGGAAAAGGATATACATTGCGAACATAAAAATCTGCCTTTTTTATATATACTTTAATAAAAGGAAATGTGTTCCTTCTTTTTATAAGAAAAGGAACCCATTTTCCATTCTCAACGTTTGAAAGTCGCCAACGCTTAAAAAATGATAAACTACGCCATGGTAGAAACGTGCCTTTTACAACTCAATCCGCATGCGGGGTTAATGTTGGTGCGGATAGCTTAAGCCGCTAATCGCACCGCTGGTGCGAATAGCACCGGCCAATAATTACGCCCATACGGCTAATCCAAATACCATGCAACATATTAATTATGCCAAGTTTATGTTTTATAATAGTAATGGTATTAAAAATCAAAAAATTGAAATTCAAAACTACATCAACCAGCACAGTCTGGATGTAATTTTATGAAGTGAAACCCACCTCAAATCAAATGACAAATTTAAAATTCCCAACTACAACATCTATAGATCTGACCGTCTTCATAATCGTGGTGGCGGTACAGCTATTCTCATGAAAAAATGTCTGAACAGTACCATCTTTCCTCTTCCCCTTATGAGCTTTGAAGCAAGTGAATCTATTTTGAACAGTGATAATAAAGAATATCTCATCATTGCTGTTTATAAGCCACCCAACAATAGACTCAACACTCAAGATCTTGACTATATTAACAAGTTATCCAACTATTATTGCGGGGGACCTAAATTGTAAGGACGGTAACTGGAACTCCAGGCGAAATAATCCAGACGGAATTATTCTTAATAATTACATCATCAACAACCCTGATATCAACATTTATGGTCCAGATGAACCTACGCATCTTCATCAAATCTCAAATACTTCTGATGTATTAGGCATCTTAATTACCTTCAATGTTCCTCAAATACCTTTTCTCCAAGTGGATAATGAACTTACTTCAGATCACCTACCAGTACGCTTCACTTTGTATGGCTTAAAGCATGGTCTTCCGCCTATAAACTATGCTTAACACCTTGAAGAAAACATATCTGCTACCACTAAAATGACTAATAAAAGCGAAATTCATGATGCCACAGTCTATCTTAGCAGTAAAATCAACGAAGCCATCAACCACGCCAAATTTATTCCAAAACAGACTAATTATACGGTCCCACAGAATATTAGACAGAAAATTACAGAGAAAAATAGACTAAGAAAAATTTATCAACGTTCTCACTCCACCCAAAACAAAAGAAGATTTAATGCTGCCAATCGGAACCTCAGAAAACTTATCCAAGAGTACAGAAACAATTGCTGGGATAACTTCATTGAAAGTCTTTCGCACACAGACCATTCTGTGTGGAAAGTTGCTAAAGCTCTAGATATGATATTTTCTACTACTTTTCCTTATCTTTTTATCCGCGATTAAATTCGCATTTAGGTATGGCGGATAAAAACCGGTATTTTGATTTGTGATCTGACTTCGTCCATCCAAAAATGGAGTTGCTTAGCTTTTGCGAAATGTTTGATTTTGTTCAAGGAGGCGTAAATTCTCGCTATATTACTGAAGCAGATAGAATTTTAAAAAGCGCATCATTTGGTAAAGCACGGAATATTACTTGAAAAACCCAAATTTTACTTGAAAAAAACAAATTTTGACTTCCTATTGAAGGGTAAGTTCTATAGTGTAATGATCGCATGAAATCGACGGACATTTTATTGTTGGAAAAGGAAAAATAATTAATTTTTTTTTTTTTTAAATTTCTTGTTCATGTAAAGGAGGAATTGCTGGCTGTTGTAAGCATTGTGTCGCTGTTTTGATTTTAACGTTCACTGAATGTAAGCAAATGATTTCATATGTATTTAACTTGGGATGTTCAGAAATTCTTTGCTGTCAAAAGTGTGTTTTTTTCCATAACATTTATTTTGAATCATTATATACTAAAAATATCTTGATCTATATATGCGTTTATTGTATTTATACATACATAATAGCACACATAATACATAGCATTATATGTTATACATTATATTATAATTTATACATAATATATAGCTATTTAGCTTAATTTCTAAAATTAGAAGTGCCGGAGCCCTATAGAAGACCGTCAGCAAATAGGGAACAAGAGTAAATAAATAAAACGACTATTAAACTAATTAATAATTTTAAAATTCAATAGTCAATTATTATCAAATTAATTAATATATACTTAATTATTGTTTATTAAATGCTATTTAATCAATAATTATATATAATTGATTACAATTTAATTGATAGCTATTAGATAATTAGTTAATTATTTATTGAAAGATTTAATAATTAAAGATTAAAGTAATTAAATATTTAAAATTAAATTAAATGTAAACAGATAAATTTCAATTTAATAAGCGATTTTTAATATAAATTTATTGCTAAAAATAAAATTTTCAAGATAGAATTCCTACTGAAATTGTCATTCAATTACATAAAAGCTGCAATTACAATATTCAATTACAAGTGCAGCATCCTTCTTGTTTAGAGGTCTGGTGCACTCCGGCTGGAATTATGATTTTTTACAAAAACTAAGAAGCATCGGAGCCGGGATCCGGGGAGCTCCGGCCCAATTTAAGCTCTGATCGTAGGGTGAAAAAACTTCTTTTATCATCACAAAAATTAAATATTATTAAAATGATATAAAGTAATAATTAAAATTTATAAAGTATAGCTGATGAAAATTCAGATAATGCTGAAAACAGGGCAAAAGAGAATGATGGTGTTAGCGTATGAGAGGGTGGAAACAAAAAATGAGGGAAATCTTGGTGAGAGAGAATGTTTTCTTTGACCGCGGCTCTTTGTTGATATAATTATAGCCATTAAACTGATGTGTGTCACGGGTAAAATGAGTCCTCAATCTGAATCCTAAGGATGAATGTAAAGTTACTGGTTACACTTTTCGCTCCCCGTATTTGGTTACACTTGTGGATACTGTGACAAGACGATGTATAGAAGCAATGAGCCATTTATTGCAGTATTTCACTCTTATTGTACTCGTTGTCACTTTACGCACATTTAAGAACACAAATTTTCCTTCCTGCGAGGATAACTAACTCTAACCATCGATAACAATACACTAGATACGATAGCATGGCGAGAAATTTACGCGTTCCTACTCAAGTCCCCCAAATTTATTGCCATTCCTAAAGGGAAAGGTTTCCGAATATCAGTGAGGGGACTTTATTTGAACGTCTCATGTTCTCATTAGTTCGCATTTCTATTGAAATTGAGTATTGCAAGATCTGCTTATTGTTAAACTAAAACGTTAGGAATTCTACTTTTTTCCCCTTGATATTGTAGTTCAGTTTTGTAAAATGAAGTACCGGACCTCATCTTAGTTAGGGCTCCGGTGCGCTCCAGCTAGAATTGTAATTTATTTTAAAAATTGAGAAGTACCGGAGCTGGGCTCTGATGCAAATTAAGCACTGGCTATTATATACATAATAGCACTACTTATCAGATGCAATTTTGAGAATATCAACAAGCAAAGCACTTAAAAATGAAAAAAAGACACTTGTAAAAGAAATATTAGTGTTCTATATGTATTATAGAAAATACATGAAATGAATAATACCATTACCAAACACTTCAAAAAAAAAAAAAAAAAAAAAAAAGCAGATTAAGTATTTTCTACCTCAGTACTCAGTACTATAAAGCAATCCTGCCATATAACGTGTAGTTAATGTTTGATTACATAATATTACATTAGATTTGTCCTACGAGTGGTTAAAACTGATAGTTCAATCTCAGCTCAAATCCGGGTGAACAAGCAGTGCAGTTTTTTTTTTTTTTTCGAATACAAGCGAGTTTCCCCTATAATATTCTTCATAAAGAATTCTTCTTCAGGCTGATAACCAATGTGCTTAGTCATATTCAAAGACCCTAATCTAACCTTACCTTTCCTTTAGATTCCATATTCACATGTTATATCTTTATCTGTTAAGATTTGTTCATAACAGGATCACCAAGCTTCTACCAATCCAGCAGGAGCATACTCAATACGTCAAATCCATGTGATTGATAACAAAATCGATGTTTTCACCTTGCAAACCTTTATAAATGTTCCAAATTTTCTTAAGGATTCTTAATAACCTTATTATTTAGAAATGCGTTTATTGTTGTTTTTATATTAACAAAATCATTTAAATATAAAATATCAATTTTAAAAATAACTGAAGTTTTCTTTTAACCAGATTTGCTTTTCTAATGCTGTTTTTAATTAGTAACATTATGTCTGAACAAAAAATTTAAGAATAAGTCTATTAAAAAGGTCTGTGTGATAAGTCTATTAATTAATAACATTGTATGAACTTCATCATCTTTGAATATGAAACACTGAACTAACTCTTTGAATATGAAACATCCTAAATGAAAAGACCGAGTCCATTTCAATCTAATACAAGAATAAATTATACATATCAAAATTCACAGTAAGAGCTTCTCCGTATTATATTACACAAAGATTAGAAACCAAGTCTCCACTTACGAAATCTTACACTGACATAATGGTCTTGTACTGAAACAGAATTGTAGCAACATAGAGGATATAAATTACATTATGCCAAAGAATTATTTAAATTTCCTGAATAAATTATAGCATTTAGAGTAACCAAAGACACACAAAAAAAAATTTCAGATTTGTTGTAAAATTGGTGCCATGTCTTTATGCTATAATAACTTCACACATTATCTACACATGTGTTTTCCTGTCAGTCAAGAAGATTGATGGAAATATTGTTCTTACAAAAATTATTCTGACATATATTTGGAGAAACATATATTTCTTTTTGAGTTACATGATCAACAGAAACTATACAGCTATAACGTATAAAAAACTTTGAAAAATTATATATTGAAACTTGTGGAAATTTGGGGAAATTTATTTGGTTCGATAATCAAGAGGTAAAAGTGGTTTATTAAAAATTTCTCAGTGCTATAAGAAACCAACGAGAATTTATGAGTATGTTTCGATATCATGTTTATCCATTATTGGGGCTAACATACATTGTTATCAGTTTATGTTTGCCCAAACTGGTCGAAGATTGAGTAAAAATATTAGGAGTTTGAAGATAATCATCAATGTACCTTAATATCTTTGCAACAGAAATATAATACCCAACAAACAAAAAAACAAAAAAAAAAAAAAATTATCAAATGAATTTTAGTATGCCATAACAGTTTCATGGGAAAATATAACACACCTCTTAGATAAACAACTACAATCATTATATACAACAGCCATTTCATTTAAAAAAAAGGCATAAATTACATTAATCAGATAAAATTTGTTGTAAGAGCTTCATTATCTGGTTAAAATTCTTAAGCAAACAAGAAACCATTTCAAGTACCATAACATAATTTTCATAAGAGAATTCCATTCATCACAGAATATTAAAAGCACTTTGGTAGAAATTTGATCATTTAAAAAGTACAATTTCATATAATGCACATTTTTTATTCTTTATTCTTACGGAAAACATTGTATTTTTAAAGAAAGACAACGCTTTCTTTCTTTTAAGTACATAGACTCCAGAATTCTAATAATTATAATAAAAAAGGCATTTGCCAGCAAAATAACGGTTAACTATAAAATCATAACCATTTGTATAATATAACCATTTGTATGCACTGTCTTTGGTCGCATGTGTACCAGGAATGCATAAAAAAAAAAAAAAACCTAACACTTTTATAAAATACTGAAACTAGGGGTTGGACTTAAATATTTAGTATTTGAATGCTTTATATAGCTTTGTCCAAAAACAATGTACTATTCGTATGTAACACAGAATAAAGTATACTAAATTACTGTTGACAATTTCAGTTTCTTGGTGCATATTTCATAGCTGATTATACACATGTAATATTAATGTGTGCCAGTTTTCAATCGAAAGCACTACACAAGGGCATCATCTACACCCTTAGGTATAGATGAGCGTGAGCAAGCTTTACTGTAATCAAATAAACCATAACCATTTTACCTTAGACTATTCATTTAACAACTGCGGCAAAATTTGGTACACTTCTGTTATCAGGACCGAATTCAGAAATGTGTGTATGAATGCGTTCACATATGCACGTATATATGTACGTATGCATGTATGTTTGTATATAAACACACATATAAAAGTGCATACACACATACATACATTTCTGAATCCAGTCCCTATAACAGAAGAGTACATAGATTTTTCTATATAATAAAACATAAAATTTATGTGTGTATTTTTTTATAAGGAACAATATTTCTGACACGAATCAGCTGTCATCAACTAATGTCAAGAGCAAGTGAAAAACAAAAGAATAATTATATAGAATTAAGATGTAATATATATTAAAAAAAATTTCTTTAGTGTAACTGTTCTTTTATTCATAGAACTTTATACTTGTATTTTCTTTTATTCAATCATTAACAGTTAGAAATGAATAGTGATTGGCTAAATATGGATATGTTCTTGTGTGTTTCATGCAGTTCTACTTCTGGTACTTACTCTGCGACATACTGAATTTAATTTTTATTTGGAAACTGATTAAATTAATTGTGATGGTGTGTGCTGAGAAATGGAATTTTGTGAAGAATATTTAAACTTGCCAATAAAAATAGGAATAATTTTAAAGTTTCTGTCAACATTTTTTATATTGTTATCAAATGTGACTTTAAAAAATTCTTTTTTTTTATAGTAAAATGTGAATTGAATTAAAAGGGTATGATTTTATTTTAATTCCTTTATGAAAATAATTAACCTAAAAGACACACAGATCTCATTAACATATGAAAAACATAATAGTTCTATAAGCAATTCAAATTATATATTGTGATATACAGTAAGACCCCGCTTAACGCAGGGGATACGTTCCATCAAAATAGAGCGTAATGCGAAACAGCGCTAAACGAGGCTATCTTTACATGTAAATATTGGGGTTAGGGGAAGATGGCTAGGAAATTGGTTAGGTATTAAATTTAAAAAGTATGTTTTTTTAATAAAAATAAAACCAATCATTTATTTCTTAAAGCCCAAATTAATACCACATTATTATTTCTTGCAAAAATAAAAACAAAACGAATATTCTTAAAAAAAACAAATAAATTTCTAAGTCAGTCATATTTAGTTAGCCTTCCGCGTTTTCAGTGTTCTGCCTTTTTGTGACAAAAGCATCTAATGTTGTTTGCCTTTCTCTTTTGGGTTGTTCTCTTAAAAGTTCTTCATAAACGGATAGAGCATCTCTAACACCACGCCTTACTTTTGAGCTCCTGTCAAAATTCGGATCATTTTCAATGAATTGATCCATTAATTCAGTTATGGTAGACAAACTCCTTTTTACAAACGCCATCGAAAGTTCATTTTGCCCTTCTTCTGAATCACTGCTGTCAACATTTTTGTTTTCTTCTTGTTCAGTTAATTCCTTGAGCTCATCATTAGAAAGACTAGCCGCTGCTTCTTGAATTATTTCTTCGACACCTTCCACATTTACCCCTTCAAAATATGTCTGTACAATACCGCACCAAACAAGAAATACAAGTACACTCTTTCGGATATGTATTTGAAACCTATCGCTGCATAATATTTCCGGGAATCCCCGTATGCTGCGAGCGATTTCGTGGAATCCCCGGGTTGAAATAAAAGAGCGCTAAACCGAAACAGCGTTAAGCGGGGTCTTACTGTATTCTAAAAGCAAAATTATATAATATATAATGATATAAATTAAATACATATAATAAATATATAAAACTCTATAATGAATAATGATCATAACTGTATAATAAATGCGAACACACCTTATATCACTGTGCTGTGAATGGAAGAATATTTAATTAGAAATTTACCTTTTATATATATTTGATAACATGGAACAGTAAAACATAAAGATCGCAAGAAGTTATGAAAATAGGTTATGCAACTTAAGAAACAACAAGTTCTATTAAATGCACTTTAAGTTACTGCAATATCATGAGACACCATAAATAACCATAAGACGCGATAACTTAAGACAATATCAGAAGACATACTACCAAGATAAGTATAATTTGTTCCTTCTTTTACATCGATAAGTTTTCTTTAAAAATTTAACCAGTGAATGCCAAAACAAATTTATTATCGGTGCCTTTGATGCAAGGTCACACAAAGATAAACTCCATTTAGCAAATTTCTGAAACATTAAAGTCAAAAGTGTTAAATTACAACTGTTAACAAAACAATTGTCTGGCAAATTTTAATTCTTATATGAAAACTGAATTAAATTTCGAATAAGTGACTGGGCTTGTACAGTATTTTAGAAGATATTTCATGTTCATACACTGAAAATAAATTGCACTTTAATGAAAGAGCTGGAAATATAGTCTGCATGATGCATAAAATATGATCAAATCTATTTGTTAAATACTTAATGCTTACTTTCAGGAATGTAGCTAGAGGGTAACAGTTTTTATATATTATTCTGAGAAATAACTTAAGATTGATTTGCAACACTTGGTATAAATAAAGATATTTTCACCAAAGAATTAATATTATTTTCAGACTTTTTACTGTCAAACTAAATGTAGACGCTAGACGATTTGAATATTTCATCTAACCTCTTCATTTAATGACATAAATGTATTTTTAACAGAATTAATTTTTACTCAGGGAAAGAACATGTTGTCTAGCTGCCCGGGTTTCAGCCCAGCTTTAATACAGAAAGCCAAAACACATCAAATACAATTGAATGATACAGCATTTTAAAATGTTGCAAAAATTTTAAATGCAATTTTATGGAAGAGCTATTGCAATTACCTACCTACTAAAACTTTGACCAAAAATTCAAGAAAACAAAGATACTCCCTTTTCTTTCCAATGAACAAAAGTCATATACTAATATAGGGATGCTCAACTTATTGTACTATAAAACCTAAACATAAGAATGAAATTATGTCAGCTATCTGAGATGTCCAATACCTAGAAATTCTATATATTGTAGAATAGAACCTGCGTCTGAAAACAGACGACAGGTAAAACATAATTCAAATACTTTACTTTTAGCCTGGAAGCAGGTGTTCTATATTAAACTGTCTTAATTCACATACAGAATTAGTGATATAATAGCTCAAAATATTGTAAGAATCAAACACGCATTATACAGTCAAAAGTCTTTAATCCGGACTCGTCGGGACTTCGGCGATTCCGAATTATCGATTTTTACGGATTATAGATCATCAGTTTAAATCTGGTAAGATGGCATGGAGAAATTATAAAATGAAAAATATGAAACCGTAATTTATGAAATAAAGAGCAATTATGATCTAAAGGGTATCAAAATTTACAAAAAAAAAAAAAAAAAAAAAAAAAAGCTTAATATTTATTTGTTTACTTTATTAAACATTTCTTTCAACGCGCGCATGTGTAAAGCATACATTACGCATAGTCGAAAGTAGAAAATTGCAACCAGAAAACTATTTGATTTGTATTCGTGATATTTATAATGACGAGGAATTTGATTTAAATCATATCAAAGACTGAGTACATCGAGATGAAATCTACATTATAAGCCGAATAAAATAAAAACATCTGCCCTGAAGATAAGGATAGTGCTGACAGATCAACTTACAGTTCATTGCGCGCCGTCTGTTTATCAATTGCGTTGCCGTACGCACAACACATGCGCAGAAAGTTTGTAGCTTTCAGGTCCGGATTATAGATCATTCCGGATTAACATTAAAAAAATCTATATACATTTATTAGTGTACGAGGATTGATCCTGAAATATTATAAGGTCACTTTCAAAGAAATGATAGAAACATTTCACTCGGGGAAGGGACATTCTCTCTGGCTGCCCGTGTTCCATCCCAGCTTCTGTAACATAAGTTTCATAGTAGAATTTTAAAATTCTAGGAAAGAAACTTACGAAGAAATTATTGAACATACCTGGTTCTATGATTTAGCCATTCTTACAGACATAATAACTAAATCTTAAACTTCAAGGAAGGGGGAGAACTAAAGTCTTTGAATTAACCCGTTCACGATGGGCAATTTACTATGCTAAGCCTAACTTTAAAAAAAAAAAAAAAAAAAAAAAGGATAAATGAAATTCGTCTTCTAATTTTAGTTACATTATGAGAAGAGCATTCAGGTAGTCGTCAGAATTAATTCTAAACCTTTATTATTATATTTTCCTTAAAGATTTTATAAAATACTCCTTCTAAAATAATATAATTTTGCCCTTTTCCCACAAATAAATATACATGGAAAAATATCCAAACAATCGCAAATTTTATTTAACACAACACACAATTAAAAAATATTAAAACCATGTTTCATAAAAATTCAATGAGCAAACAACGAAAAGTAAGCAATGTTTCAAAATGAGACAGTGTATGATATTCTTTGAAACATAGGTGTACACAAAGTCCAACCTTGCATTAGTCACAGGAATATAATATCTGCTGATATTTTACTCAGCAAATTTGACTCATTTAGCATTTGTATATGTTATACGGTCAGATAGAGCTTTCATATCGCCATTAAAAAAAACTTTCACTAAGCGATACAAAATATTCCTCTCAATGCCGGAAAACTCAAAGAGTAATAAAAATGTCTTTAATAATTGAACATCTACTTCACTATAACCGATAATAAAAATAAGACAAATTAATAAATTAAATTAAAAGTATTCCAGAGCATCCAGAACATATTCATGTAGAAATCATCGACGACCAATGCTGAATTAGAATACCTAGGGAAGTGACGTCATCCCAGCTTAGCACAGTGCGGAGCAGTCGAGACCAATGCGAGATAGCGTCTAGACAGGGGGACGAGCGGAGGCAATCAGATGGCTTGTAAATTCTCGAAGAGTTGGTGGAAACAGACGGTTTCCTTTGATGTTTAAGTTCCATGTACCCAAGCTGATCATATTATATAAAATAGCTGTGGATATTGCGTGTGTATAGGACTGAAATGTTCATCATTACATGAATCCTGTGGACTGAGTTTAACTATCATGAGATCACCTGCAATATTAATTTTTACTTGACTTACCTTTATTACTTTTATATATTTCTTATTAGTAAAATAAAGCTTTTAATAATGCAATATCCGTGCTCTCCTCATGTTTTGAAAATAAATTCTACATTCATTTGTTTATATAAAATGACCCATTACATTACTCAACAGTTAGTGATTGTGTATATTCTACACATTTAGTTTAGATTGCTTTCGTTTGCCATTAAAAAAAGATATACAGTGGATGGACAAAAATATGGAAACACCTTGTGAAATGCATGTTTGAAAAGAAAGATTGATTTTAATGAGATATGTAGGTGGCGCTGGCATTTTTGACTACTGACGCCACCTATACAACTTCGTAAATGTGCTAAAGAGTTCAGTTGTTGTCGAAGTACTGTTATGTGAGGTTGTCATTGCATTATGTCAGAGTTAACAGACTTCGAACGTGGGCAAATTGTTTGAGCACGTATGGTAGGTGCTTCCGTAAGCAAGGTAGCCGAGGTGTTTAGTGTTTCAAGAGGTACTGTATCGAAGATTTATTCCGCATATTTGAAAAGCTGAAAAACATCATCTGCTAAATCACAGCGCAGACGAAAGTGTGTCCTGAGTGATCGTGACAGACGATCATTAAGGGCAATTGTGACGAAAAATAAGAAGACCACAGCTGCAAAAGTTACTGCTGAAATGAATGTTGTGTTACTGAACCCTGTGATACCAAAACAATTAGAAGGGAGCTTCATAAACAGGGAATTGCTGGCCGTGCTGCAATTGAGAAGCCACTCATCGGTGATGCTAATGCCCGTAACATGAAAAGGTGGTGTTTAAGTCATTAAGCCTGGACTATAGAGCAGTGGAAGCGAGTAATATGGTCTGACGAGTTTTCTTTCACATTGTTTCCCACTTCTGGCCGAGTTTACGTTTGAAGAACGCCATCTCAAGCCTATAATACAGACTGCTTGTTGCCAAGAGTGAAACATGGCAGGGTTCTGTTATGGTTTGGGCAGTCATATCGTGGTTCTCTGCTAGCCCCATGATAACTGTGTCAGGGCACATGACTGCCAAGACATATGTGAACATTTTGGCCGATCAAGTTCATTCCATGGTACAAACTTTGTTTCCCGATGGTGATGGTGTCTTCCAAGACGACAAAGCCCCTGTTCACACAGCTCACATTGTCCAGGACTGGTTTTCTGAGCACGAGGATGAGTTGTCCCATCTCCCCTGGCCACCACAGTCACCAGACCTGAATATTATCAAACCTTTGTGGTCTACATTGGAACGGTAAGTGCGTTCTCGTTATCCACCGCCAACATCGTTATCTGAACTTGCGACCGTTTTGCAGGAAGAATGGTATAATATTCCCTTGGCAAACATACAGGAACTGTATTTATCCATTCCGAGAAGACTGCAAGCTGTTTTTGATGCCAACGAGTTTCCTACACCATATTAAGCAAAGAAACATGTTTTCTTAAAGGTGTTTCCATATTTTTGTCCAACCCCTGTATGTTTCGCTGAGGATTAAAAATATTCATCACAAAGCACCAAAAATCTAAGAGTAATAAAATAAATAAAAACAAGGGAGGAAAAATATCAGAGTAATAATAATAAAAAAATACTCTAATGATAGAACCTCTGCCTCACTATATCCCAAAAATAAAAATGGTACCTCAATGCAGGGAAAGCCCGTTTAAGAGACATTACATTGCTCAACACCCACCCACAAATCTCACTCGCATTCGGAAACAAAATACCAAAAATAAAAATCATTGCATAGGAATGAAGGTAACCATACTTAACTTTCCATATATTTCCCCATAACAGGCATACAGCTACATCTAGCGGCTAAAAAGTCAAATGTGGTACACCCGGTCGATACAGTGAATTAAATGGCGATTCAAATATAACATACCCGGCATTGAGGTAATGTTTGCTGCTGATGCACATATGATCACACGTCTGTACTGAACGGGATAAAGGGTATTATAAACTCATTTTAAAACAAAATTAATTTTGTGAAAATATTACACAAATTGAAGGAATATACATTTTTACTATAATCTAATCTTCGATTTGTCACTTTGAAAATGTGGAAAACTAAAGCGCGAAATAAAAGAAAACTACAACACACATTTGGAAAATCTCATCGAGCTTAAATTAGTTTCTCAATTAGATGTTTTGAGTGTGTTTAAAATTAAGCCAAATAACTTCCTTCACTTCAAACCCATTACATAAGACTAGTATTTAAGAAAAATGGTAAAAGATTGCAAACATGTTAACAATTTTACTGATCTAGAAATGAGAATTACTCATTTTCACCTTAATTAAGATCAAGAATATCACAAAAAGGCATTTGAATAGTCCTAGATCAGAAAAATCATTGAAATGTTAAACTTTTAAAAAGATAAATTCCTGCTTTCGTTCAGGTATTTATTTTTCATTTTGCTGAATGTTCTGTTAATAATACAAAGAGTATACATTTTCTTTAACATATTATACCACACATTTTTATGCATTATGTAATGCACTCATAAATGAAATATTAAAAGTGCAATATATAACTGAAGCTTACCAAAATTTTATAAACTTAAAATTGGCCCCCATTAAGTTAAAATTGCGCATAACTGCACCAAGGGAAGGAATGCAATTTTATTTCTTTGTCTGTATTTGGTTTCAATTTCATATAGAAAGAGTTAAAATAGGTTATCTAGGCAACAAAATTTAAACACACATTTTCAGTAAAAATTACAGAATAACTGATTTTGTTTCCCTGAAGACGCAACACCTCACTATTCCAGCTATGATACAGACTGCATACTGTCATAGAGAAAGTCCTTTCTTACACAGGGAATGCATATACTTTAATCTGTACATCTTCGCAAATAGGTTCATGAAACTTCACAATATGCCAAAATAGTTCAGATTAAGGGGAAAATATAATAATGTATGCTTGAAACAACTAATAAAAAGCACATTTTGAGCAGCTTTAACAGAAGACAATTTGGCTCCACTAACTTTCATTACGAATACTCATTAAATTTTTATTTACATTTCTTTTTTGTTCAACATTTAACTTTCAATGGTTTTAAGAGAAACGGCACTTGATAGACAGACTCTAAATTCGGAAAAAACTGAAACAAAATTGGTTTATACACAGGCAGAGTAATTACACTGACCTGTTGGGAAGAGAAGACCCCGTTGGACAAGGAAAATATTAGGCCAGCCAGAAAGGAAAATGCTTAGCCTCCTCCTCATAATGCGAAAGGAGGCCACTTGGGAAAAAATTACACTACAGCAGTAATTTTGAAACCAGTACGAAGCAACAGAACTCTAACAAATCTCAGACTTCTGATAATTATAGTGTGATTCACAGTTCAACCTCACTTCGAATATTACAATACAATGTAAAGAAAGAACCAATTCAGACACTTCAATATGGAATTCAAAACCAAAGAAATTAATGCATAGACGCTACCCTAAACATTAAAACATAATGTGAAGCGTTCACGTAAAATAAATAAGTAGTAAAACTCCAATATAAAGCAACATGTGAAAAGGACCTACAAATTATAACATTCAAGCATTTCTAGTGAAAATAAAGTTAATATAAAACAAGAATTACCAGCCACAGATGTCTTTTTGCTCTGCACTATTTCTCCATTCTTTTTCTTTCATGATATGTTCTGCAATCCAAGAGTGCACAAAAATGATGACAAATTACACTAGAAGAGGCCAAGGATGGGGGAAGGAATCATTAGATTTTAACTACTTTGAAATTAAAGAATATCTATACACAAAGAGAAATATCTAATATTGTTTCTTAATATATAAAACTTCGAAAGTAGCCTTCTTTGTTTTAAATTCCAGCAATGTGCTACATTGTTACTAAAATCATGATTGCAGTCGATAGAAAAGCAAATGATTTTCCTTATACGACAGAAGTACAGTAAGCGAAAGAGGTTTTTAATGTATGGGTACAACATGAACAATGAAAGAAAAAAAAATTATACAGTTATTACAGATACACAGAATAAAAGGGAAAATGATCTTTGAGAAAAGTAAATAATTTTAGCGCAGGTACAAAAATGGCACCGAAAGTCAATAAGCAGGTAAATTTAAATGACAAATAAACAAAATAAATTTTACTGTTAGCTTTGAAGCAGGTGTTATATATAAAACTATCTTAATTCACACACAGAATTAGTGACATAACAGATCAAAAAAGAGTAAGAATCAAACTCGCAATATATTGACATTAAAAGAGCTATACATATATACTTTTATAGCTTTTTTTTTTTTTTTTTTTTTTTTTAGAAAGGGCTCAAAAACACCATTCTAAAATTAGATTTCGAAAAACATCTTGGAAACAAAAGTCATAAACCATAAAATAAATATTTCATTCAGAATTTTAACGCAAGAACCGTTTCTAATTTTAAGTTCTTTACTTAGGTACACTCATCCATGAGAGAGGACAGCTTAGTCCAATGTACAAGAAATTATCCTGTAATATTACCACGTCACTCCAATGAAATTATAGCAATATTTCACTCAGTTAAAGAACATATTGTCCAGCTGCCCGGGTTCGAGCCCAGCTTTAATACAGCAAGCCAAAACACATCAAATGCCATTGAATGATATACCATTTTGAAATGTTGCAAAAAATTTAAATAAAATTTCGTGAGTGAGCTATTGCAATTACCTATATACTAAAATTTTGACCAAAAATTCAACAAAACTAAGATACTCTTTTTTTCTTTCGAAGGAATCAAAGTCATATACTAATGTAGGGATGCTCAACTTATTGTACTATAAAACCTAAACATAGGAATGAAATTTTGTCAGCTATGTGAGATGTCCAATACCGAGAAATTCCATAAATTGTAGATTAGAACGTACCTCTCAAAACACACGAAAGGTAAAACACAATTCAAATACTTTACTTTTAGTCTTGAAGCAGATGTTCTATATTAAACTGTCTTAGCTCACATACAGAATTAGTAATATAATAGCTCAAAATGTTGTAAGAACCAAACACGCATTATATAAACATTAAAAAAAAAAATCTACATACATTTATTAGTGTTACGAGGGTTTATTCTGAAATATTATAATGTCACTTTCAGTGAAATGATAGAAATTTTCACTCAGGGAAGGGACATTCTGTCTGGCTGCCTGGGTTCCATCCCAGCTTCTGTTACAAAAGTTTCATAGAAGAATTTTAAAAATCTAGAAACGAAACTTATGAAGAAATTATTGTCCATTATTGGTTCTATGATTTAGTCATTCTTACAGACATAATAACTAAATTCTTAAACTTGGGGGGGGGGACAACTTAACTAAAGTTTTTGAATTTAAGGGTATTTTAAATTAATTTTAAATCAGAATTAATTTTGTAAAAATATTACACAAATATAAGGAATATACATTTTTACCATAATGCAATATACATTTGGCCACTTTGAAAATCTGGAGAACTAAAGCGTGAAATACAGTCAAATGTCTTTAATCCGGACTCGTCGGGACTTCGGCTATTCCGGATTATCGATTTTTCCGGATTATAGATCATCAGTTTAAATCTGGTAAGATGGCATGCAGAAATTATAAAATTAAAAATATGAAATCGTAATTTATAAAATAATGAGCAATTATGATCTAAAGGGTATCAAAATTTACAAAAAAAGAAGCTTAATATTTATTTGTTTACTTTACTAAACATTTCTTTCAACGCGCGCATGCGTACCTTACGCATAGCCGAAATTAAAAAATTGCAACCAGAATACTTTTTCATTTGTATTCGTGATATTTATAATGACGAGCAATTTGATTTAAATCATATCAAAGATGGAGTACATCGAGATTAAATACTTACTACATTTAGTAAGGAATTATAAGCCGAATAAAATAAAAACACCTGCCCTGAAGATAACGATAGTGGTGACAGATCAACTTCCAGTTCATTGCGCGCCGCGACGTCCCCCCCCCGCGCAGAGCAGCGTGAAATTGATAAACATATTTCGGAACGGTTAGATAAACAAAGGATATACCTTTATCCATTTTTTTTTGCAATTCGTTTTTTGTTTGATGGACATCGAATCATACTTTCGTTTTCTAGATCCTTTGGGAGCTCCAGCATCGGAAATTCTATTTGACATAATCGAAAGTTCAAGCTTACTTTTATAAAATTGCTCTTACACTCTGCAAAAAATAATAAGCCGGATCCAATTCGAAGATTAAGGAACAACGCAACCATCAACATTAACCGAAATAGATAATTAGATAAATTTAGCTTATACCGTCCGTTATAGATTAAACGCGCACGCGAAAACGTATTCGGCGCTTGCGCAGACGCATATGCACCGTCGTAACTGTCTTGCGTGCACGCGTAAAACGCCTATGAGCATGCGTCAACGCGGCGCATGCGCAGAAAGATTTTAGCTTTGAGTTCCGGATTATAGATCATTCCGGATTATGGGTGTCCGAATTAACGACTTTTGACTGTATAAGAAAACTGAAACAAACATTTGGAAAATCTAATCGAGCTTAAATTACTTTCCAAATTAGATGTTTTGAGTGTATTTAAAATAGGCCAACTACTACGTTCACTTAAAACCCATTACATAAAACTAGTATTTACGAAAAATGGTAAAAGACTGCAAATATGTTAACAATTCTACTGATATAGAAATAGAAATAACTGGTTTTAATCCTAATTAAGATGAAGAATATCACAAAAAGCCATTTGAATAGTCCTAGATCAGAAAAATCATGAACTGTTAAACTTTTAAAAAGATAAATTTCTGCTTTCGATCTACTTAAAAATGTGAAAGAGGATTTTCAACAACAAACTTGTTAAAATCAATGTTCAGATACAGAATAACAAACAAACATCCGGACGACTGCATGGATTTAGCAATAACATCGCATGTACCAGAGGGAGAAAAAAAAAGTCTCAGAAGAAATGCAATGTTAAATTTCACATTAAAATATGATTTCCCTGTATTTAATTTTCATCTTGCTGAATTTTTTTGTAAATAATACAAAGAGTATACCTTTTCTTTAAGATATTATACCACACATTTTTATACTTTGTGTAATGCACTTATAACTGAAATATTAAAAGTGCAATATATAATTGCAGCTAGCCAAAATTTTATAAACTTAAAATTGGCTCCCATTAAGTTAAAGTTGTTAATAACTGCACCAAGGGAAGGAATGCAATTTTATTTCTTTGTCTGTATTTGGTTTCATTTTCATATAGAAAGAGTTAAAAATAGATTACCTAGGTAACAAAATTTAAACACACATTTTCAGGAAAAATTACAGAATAACAGATTTTGTTTCCCTGAAGACACAACATCTCGCTATTCCAGCTATGATACAGACTGCATACTGTCATAGAGAAATTCCTTTCTTAAACAGGGAATTCATATACTTTAATCTGTTTTTACACAAGTACTGTTTATGACTAATCCATGGTCCAGGAGTAAAATGCTACACCCATCTAAATTTTTATTATTTCCGGTCATCTGTATACACTGTTTACCTATCACGACTAAACTCCCAATCTGCATTCCACATAACTCATACGATTCTTCAACTCATGTTTCGTAGTGTATCATTTTTAATACCGCCGGTACTTACTGAGCGCAGAATTGTAAAGCGTCATTTCGCGTATAGCAGTACCTTAAAGGATCCCATTTAATTTGTCCACAGCTAGAATTTCATTCATACGTGGTGCTACATTCATCCATCAACACCGGAAAGAATTTATCTGCTACTTTAAACAATTTCCATCGACTGAAAATGAAGTCCCAAAATTCTTACAAATCTCAAAAGGAAACGATGCCAAACAATTTTCACATACGGAAGACAGAGAATTCAAACAATGAATCAGAAAATTACAAAAGAAGTATTGGGGTCTTATAAAACCCCTTGATAATAAAAGTGCTCATTATGAAGAAGAGCTTTTAACTGAAGATAAGATGAAGGAATTGTTAAATAACACAAAAGCAATGTCTGATCTAGCGGAGAATGTCCCAATTAAAGAAGAAACAGGACACTGGGAAACATGTGCTCTTTACAGCGACACGCATACAGTTGCATCAATCATTCTTATAAGCAAAAGACATCAGCTTTCTCAAAAAATAATTCTGTCATGCATTTGCCAAGACAACGGAATATAAGTCCAAAAGAAACTTTCAGAGTGCTTTGCAAAACAAAGTTGAAAGTTAATCTGCAGAATTTTACTTCGATAATAATAAAACATCTCTGATTTGATTTCAAAACGAATTTTTATTTGTGAAATCAATTTTAAATAGATCTTCGCAAATAGGTTCATAAAACCTCCCAATATGCCAAAATAGTTCAGATTAAGGGAAAAATTTAATAAAGTATGCTTAAAACAACTAATAAAAAGCACATTTTGAGCAGCCTTAACAGAAGACAATTTGGCCCCACTAACTTTCATTACGAGTACTCATTAAATTTTTATTTACATTTCTTTTTTGTTCAACATTTAACTTTCAATGGTTTTAAGAGAAACAGCACTTGATAGACAGACTCTAAATTCGGAAAAAAGTGAAACAAAATTAGTTTATACACAGGCAGAGTAATTACACTGACCTGTTGGGAAGAGAAGACCCCGTTAGACAAGGAAAATATTAGGCCAGACAGAGAGGAAAATGCTTAGCCTCCTCCTCGTAATTGTAATATTTAATAATTTGTAAATGGTAACATTTAATATTTAGTAACTTGTAATTAACAACACTTTGGATACAGATTTGAAAAATAGAACTGTGCTGGTATTGCAGTTCTCTGTGATTATACATTCTAAGATTGTAAATAAATAGTTTCTAAAAGCTAAAAGTGTACCCTCATAATTTTATATGGTGTCAGGAGTGTTTTGCTTTCAAAATGGAAAGTTTAAAACCACCATAGCCGATGAAATTTGATGGAAATCTAGCTTGGAATTGGCAGAGATGGCTGCAATCATTTGAAATATATGAAGTAGCTAGTGAATTACATAATAATGAAGAGAAGGTAAGAGTTAATACTTTTCTTCATGTAATAGGAATTTGTAGTCTTGAAATATATAATACATTTCCTATAGAAGAGGGTAAAGAAATTAAATTAAGTGAAATTAAAACAAAATTTACGGAATATTGTATTCCTAAGAAAAATAGTTTGATCTTTACAATATGGTAACTGGTAGTTTGGCGACATTTTGGAGGCGATAAAGGTTACTACCTGGGACTTTGGTAATAATGTGAGCAGTACTCAGTTCCAATTACGCATTATTTTGTGTGAGGGAAATGAGAGATCATGGGATATGTCATGTGATATTAATGGACGAACTACGGTTCTTTAATTGGGAAAGGGGGGATATCGGGAAAAAATCTGGAAATTTTGTATTTGGCTTTATTCTGTGTTGTGTGAAACAGTGTTTGTTAATTTTTGGATCTCATGGCCCTAACTAAAGTGAATTCGAAATGGGTATTTAGGCATTGTGATAAAGAGAAGTTTGCTTTTTATTTAGCGGAGGAAGTATGGAGGAAAAATTCGCAGAAAAAATCTTTCAATAATTTTATTGAATGAATTAGAAAAGTGTATCCGCTACATAATCAAGATTCTGAAGAAGATTAGGTAAGTTAGTATTTTTAATTATTTGAGGATATTATTTTTATGCATTGTTCTAAATGTAAGTTGGAAAGGAATTTGGTATTATTGGGAAAATTGTTATTAGCAATGATTTAGTTTAAAGTAATTAGGATTGTAAGGTAATTTTTATTAATTTAATGTATGTGCTCATTTATATTTTAAGTAGTGTTTTTGAATTTAATTATATTTTAATGAAATGATAGTTATTTTGTGAATTTTATGTTTGTAGGAATTTGGTACACGTTTAAGTTGAAATAAACGTGCATGGAAATAATTTAAATATTTGATACTAAGTATTTGTAATGCTTGCGGTATGAATTCGTTGGTGACGTGTATAATGTAATAGATGATCTAGAGGTAAAAGTTTTTGGATATTTTATTTATTTTATATGTGGAAATGTTCATATTTGTAAAGGGTAAATACTTTTTCGCGATCAGGTAATTTCATATATGTTCTTTTTACTGGGTTTAAAGATTTTGAAAATTGTCATGTATTTTCGTGAAATTTTTCTAATTTATGAGAAAAAAGCAGTGTACATGGATATAGTAAAGAGTGTGCGCAATGCCATTTTTGTGCAATTCTGGGATGTTTTTTTAAGTAAAAATAAGTCGACGTGTACATGGTTTAGTGATATTTTAATTAAATGATAGTTATTTTGTGAATTTTATGTTTGTAGGAATTTGGTATACGTTTAAGTTGAAATAAACGTGCATGGAAATAATTTAAATATTTGATACTAAGTATTTGTAACGCGTGCGGTATGAATTCGTTGCTGACGTGTATAATGTAATAGATGATTTAGAGGTAAAAGTTTTTGGATATTTCATTTATTTTATATGAGGAAATGTTCATATTTGTAAAGGGTAAATACTTTTTCGCGATCAGGTAATTTCATATATGTTCTTTTTACCGGGTTTAAAGATTGAGAAAATTGTCATGTATTTTCGTGAAATTTTTCTAATTTATGAGAAAAAAGCAGTGTACATGGATATAGTGAAGAGTGTGCGCAATGCCATTTTTGTGCAATTCTGGGATGTTTTTTTAAGTAAAAATAAGTCGGCGTGTACATGGTTTATGTGTATGTGTTATTTTGAAAAACGCGTAAGGAGTATGGTATTGTGCACTTTTCCCCAATTTTGCAGTGAATATTTGTCATGATTAAGCAGTTTTGTTTGATAAAATTTCTAGCATAAGTGTAATTCGGCTAGTAGATTGTTGGAAGAAGTGTTCAGTAGATAAAAAGAAAAGAAACATGTCTTTACTTCGTGAAGACAAAATGGCGGCGGGGAAAAAAAATAGAGGGTTGCTGTAGGAGAATTGGTTGCCAAATTTTCACCAAAAAATCGCCAAGTTACCATAATGTAAAGATCAACCGAAAAATATTACATATGAAAGACATTTATTCTTTACTAGAAATCAAACCGCGTCAGAAACCATCGATGAATACGTAACTGACCTACGAAATAAAGCTAGAACATGCGAGTTTGCACAATTAACGGATAGTTTAATAAAGGATAAAATTGTTTGTGTTATTAAAGATGATACAGTGACAGCAAGATTGTTACATGAAACAGAATTAACATTAGAAAAAGCTCTTGATATATGCAGATCTGCTGAAATAAGTGCACATCAAATGAAAATCATAAAAGATGAGGAAACTGCTGTAAACTTAGTGAAAAAGAAACTAAGTAAACATAATAAGAATACTTACCAAGAGGTAAATACCGATAAACAAAAGACAAAAATTTGTTCTAAATGTGGAACATCTCATGAGTATCGAATGTGTCCAGCATATGGAAAAATCTGTCATAAATGCAAAAAGGCAAATCATTTCGCGAGTCAGTGTAAAAGCAATATAATAAAAAATGAAGCAGTCAAGGTAAACAAAAAAGATAGACAAATTAAATTAATAAATCATGACTCTGAGGAAGAGTTAGAATTTTATGTTGGCACATTAAACCTTAATTCAGATAACAAGGAAGAGAAATGGACTGTTGACGTTAATGTAAATAAAAGTAAACTAAATTTGCAGTTAGATACTGGAGCAATGTGCAATATTATTTCTAAAACCAAAGTGAAATTGCTAGATGTTCCGATACAGAAGTCTGAAATTAAAAGATTAGTTACATTCTCTGGGAATAAAATGGATACTTTAGGAAAAGTAGTACTTAACTGCCAATATGGAAAAAATAATTATGTTGTGGAATACCAAGTTATTGACAAAGAAGTACCTTCTATATTAGGATTAAAATCATGTTTGCAACTAGGTTTGATTCAGAAAGTAATGTCTGTTTACACTGAAGACTTACTGGAGGAATACAAAGATGTATTTGAAGGCTTAGGTTGTTTGAATAGAGAACATAAAATCCAGTTAAAACAAGATGTAACACCAGTCATTCATCCTCCAAGAAAAATACCCATAGCTATACGTGATAAAGTTAAGAAAGAATTACAAAGAATGGAAAATTTAAATGTTATTGAGAAAGTAAGAGAACCAACTGAATGGGTAAATTCAATGGTCACAGTTGTCAAACCAAACAAAATAAGAATATGTTTAGATCCTAGAGATTTAAATAAAGCTATAAAACGAGAACATTATCCGATGTTAACCATTGACGAAGTTGTCACTAGAATGCCTAATGCAAAAATATTTCCTGTTTTAGATGCTAATAGTGCTTTTTGGCAAATCCAGCTTCACGAAGAAAGTAGTAATTTGTGTACATTCAATACACCTTTTGGCAGATACAAATTTAAAAGATTACCTTTTGGCATATGTTCAGCTCCAGAAATTTGCCAAAGAAAATTAAGCCAAATAATAGAAGGTCTAGAAGGCGTTGAATGTATTATACATGATATCATAATATGGGGATCTAATGAAAAGGAACATGAGCTACGACTTAAAAAAGTACTCCAGAGAGCACGAGAAAATAATTTAAAGTTCAATAAGGCTAAATGTAAAATAAAAGTTAATCGTGTGAATTATATAGGGCACGAGTTAAGTGAAAATGGACTAAAACCTGATTTTTCTAAAGTGGAAGCAATTGTTAAAATGCCAGAACCTACAGATGTGCCTTCGCTACAAAGATTTTTGGGAATGATTAATTATTTAGCCAAATTTATTCCTAACTTAAGTACTATTACTGCACCATTAAGACAGTTACTTGAGAAAAATGTCCTCTGGCACTGGACTGAAAAGAATCAAAAAGCTTTCGAAACACTTAAAGAATTGATTGCAAAAGCACCCGTATTAAAATTCTATGATGTTAATAAGGATGTAACTCTTTCAGTAGGTGCAAGTTCTGAAGGATTAGGTGCTGTTTTACTACAAGAAAACCAGCCAATTGCTTATGCTTCCAGAGCTCTAACAAAAAAACAGAAAAATTATGCTCAGATAGAAAAAGAGCTTTTAGCTATTACTTTTGGATGTTCTAAATTTCATCAATATATATATGGCAAACGTATTACAGTTGAAACTGATCATCGACCATTAGAAAGCATAACTAAGAAACCTCTTTTTAAAGCACCACAGCGATTGCAAAGAATGCTGTTAAATTTACAAAAATATGATCTAGATGTACGATACAAAAAGGGGAAAGACTTATTAATAGCAGACACTTTGAGTAGAGCAAATTTGAATACAACAGAAGATAATGATGAAGATACAGAAATTTGTACACTGATTCCAGCATCTGATGACAAAATTTATGCATTGAAGAAAGAAAGTGAATGTGATGCTACACTACAGTGCTTAAAGAAATATATTCTGAGAGGCTGGCCAGAAAGGAAACATCAGGTAGAACCTCAAGTCAAAGTATTTTGGGACTACAGAGATGAGTTGACAATGGAAAATGACTTATTTTTCAAAGGAGGAAGAGTAATTATTCCTTTATCTATGCAAAAGGAAATGTTAAATTTAATTCATGAGGGTCATTTTGGTATAGAAAAATGTAAGAAAAGAGCTAGAGATGTTTCGTTTTGGCCACTTATGAACAAGCAGATAGAAGATAAAATTTCAAAATGTTCTATATGTAATGAATACCAGAACAAAAACATAAGAGAGCCTATGATACCACATGAAATTCCCAATTTACCTTAGTTGCGACAGATTTATTTGAGATTAACAAAGATGTATATTTATTAATTGTAGATTACTATTCCAACTTTTTTGAAATCTCCAAACTACCGGATACTCGAAGTCACACAGTGATCAGTTACATGAAATCTCATTTTGCAAGATACGGTATACCATTGATAGTGATATCTGATAATGGACCTCAGTTCGCAAGTAAAGAATTTTCAGAATTTGCAAAGAAATACCAATTTAAACATATAACAAGCAGTCCATACCATCCATAGTCGAACGGATTAGCAGAGCGTTCAGTACAAAAGGCGAAGAAATTGTTAAAGAAAGCTCAAGCAGATCATGCTGATCCTTATTTAGTTTTGTTAGCTCATAGGAACACTCCAACAAATGAGATGCTAGGATCACCAGCTCAACGACTTATGAGTAGAACAAGAACAATTCTTCCTACATCTGAAGAATTACTTAAACCTCAAGTTGTGAGAAATGTAAAAGAAAAAATCAACCAAGAAAGAACTAAACAGAAGTCATATTATGATCGTCATACAAAAACATTACCATCACTAAATAAAGGAGATTGTTTTTGGATATATCACGATAATCGCTGGAAACCAGCAGTTGTAGAAGAAGTGCATAAGACGCCTACATCATATATACTTAGATCAGGTGGATCAGTATTGAGAAGAAATAGAAAAGATATTAGAGAAAACAGTTCAGCTGTTGATGAGAATATCAGAGGAACAGAACAAGGAGTTAATACACAGAAAACAGATGTAAAAGGATATGATTCCAGATATTCTCAAGGGCAAAGTTTAGAAGATCAACTACCAAACTCTGCTAACTCAGAAACAAGGAACGGTGAGCTAAGAACTAGAAGTGGGAGACTGATTAGAAAGCCGGCCAGGTATTTGGACTGATTTTAGACTGTTAAAACTTTTGAACACTTTAAAAAAACGGAAGATGTAATATTTAATAATTTGTAAATGGTAACATTTAATATTTAGTAACTTGTAATTGGCAACACTTTGGATACAGATTTGAAAATTAGAACTATGCTGGTATTTCAGTTCTCTGTGATTATACATTCTAAGATTGTAAATAAATAGTTTCTAAAAGCTAAAAGTGTACCCTCATAATTTTATAGTAATGCGAAAGGAGGCCACTTGGGAAAAAATTACACTACAGCAGTAATTTTGAAACCACTAAGAAGCAACAGAACTCTAACAAATCTCAGACTTCTGATAATTATAGTGTGATTAACAGTTCAACCTCACTACGAATATTACAATACAATATAAAGAAAGAACCAATTCAGACACTTCAATATGGAATTCAAAACCTAAGAAATTAATGCATAAATGCTACCCTAAACATTAAAACATAATGTGAAGCGTTCACGTAAAATAAATAAGTAGTAAAACTCCAATATAAAGCAACACGTGAAAAGTGACCTACAAATTATAACATTCAAGCATTTCTAGTGAAAATAAAGTTAATATAAAACAAGAATTACCACCCACAGATGTCTTTTTGCTCTGCACTATTTCTCCGTTCTTTTCATCTTCGTTCTTTTTCTTTCATGATATCATGTTCTGCAATCCAAGATTGCACAAAAATGATGACAAATTACACTAGAAGAGGCCAAGAGGGGTGATCATGCGATGCGTGCGTTGTTATACAACAATTTCAAATTAACTAGAAGTGGACTGTACTAAATATTTTATTCGACAACTTTAATCAAATGCGTGTCATCTTTCAAGCGATGACTTACTACTAACAACAGCAGCAATGAAAAAAAAACTGAGTAAGCGTTTACAGGGTTGCTGTAATGAACATCTGCGCCTTGCAAGGCGCCAAGAAGAGAAAAAATGACGTAATCTTACAGTTAAATAGTCTTAATGACTTAACATACCCCCCGGCATTGAAGGGTTACTTCAATAATTTCGTGCAATAATACTCATAATAACCTACAAAATTGTACAATTACTACCTTATACAATAATGCAATACGAATAACATCTCTTAATTCAATATAATAATATTCAATTTTCAATAAAAATTTTATACACAATACAATGTGTAATACAAGTTTTATAATAATAAGCTAACACTTAACTAACTTAGGAAGCTTCTTCTTGGGGTAAAATTGCAATTTTTGTAATTCCACGCTTAATGATGCCCTTTGCTGTCTGTATTTCTACTACTCTAACCTTACCGTCAACTCCAGGAAAAATTCTTGTAATGCGCCCTAACATCCATCTACAGACAGGAAGCTCATCCTCCTTAACTAGTACTAGCAGACCTATTTTAATATTCGTTTGTTCTACCTTCCATTTTGAACGCTGTTGTAGTGTGTTTAAATAGTCCCTATGCCAACGATTCCATATCAACTGGACAAATCTGGTAGTTCGTTTCCATCTTGAGAGTCTGTTTTCAGGTATATCAATTAATTCGGGTTCTACTATAGCATTCAAGGGTCTTCCAATGAGAAAATGACCTGGTGTTAATGCCTCTAAATCATTTAAATCGGAAGATAAGGGAGTAATAGGGCGAGAATTTAAAACAGACTCTATCTGAGTTACTACAGTTAATAACTCCTCGAAAGTCAACCTTGCATTACCTACAATCCGCTTTAAGTGATATTTCGCGGATTTTATTCCAGATTCCCATAGTCCACCAAAATTAGGTGTCCGTGGGGGAATAAACTTCCATACTATTCCTTCTTCACCTAAATAATCTGCTAATTTTTTGTCAGAATTTCTAATTAAATTGTTAATTCTTTGCAATTCGGCATTTGCGCCAACGAAGTTTTTTGCATTGTCTGAGAAAATGATTGAGCATTTTCCGCGCCTAGCAATAAATCTCTTTAAGGTGGCAATAAATGCGTCAGTGGTGAGTTCACTCACTAGTTCGAGATGCACTGCCTTTGTTATAAGGCAAATGAAAAGAGCTAAATATACCTTATGAAGAGTTCTTTTCCTCTGTAACTTGTACCTAATAAAAAATGGACCACAAAAATCGGTGCCGACATGATTAAAGGGTGAGCTTGGATTTACGCGCTCTGCAGGTAATGACCCCATAATTTGTTCGATAGTGACTGGTTTATTTTTACTACAAATTATACATTCATGGGTAATCTTTCTAGTTAAATTCCTACCTTGTAATGGCCAAAATTTCTGTCTCATAAAACACAATAATGCTTGCGAACCACCTACGTGTAAATATTTCCGATGATAATGCTCAGCAATCAGCTTAGTTAGTTTGCATTTAACAGGCAAAATTATTTGATGTTTTTGTGAAAACATTACATTGGCCCCTTGTAATCGGCCTCCTACTCTCATTACATTATTTGCATCCAAAAAAGGGTTCAAAGAAAGTAAATTACTTTTATTATTAATGGGTTTACCTTGTTTGAGGGAGTTGTAATCTGAATAAAAACTACATTTTTGAACCTCTCTTACTAAAAAGGATTCTGCCTCATTTAACTCCTTTGAACTTACTCCTCCTGTTCTTCTCTGTGCTTCTTTCTGTTTTGCACACCTAGAGTTCCAAATGAACCTGAAAATATAACTAACAACACGTAATAATTTTAAATAATTGTTAGTGATATCTAGGACATTATCAATAAATTTTGAAGGCAAAGTGCATAAACAAGCAATGTCAGTTCTTTTTCTCAGTTCATTAGAAAATGTCTCTGTTTTTTCTAATTGTTCAAAGTCAATGTTCTTGTTAGGTATGACACCCTCACTCAAGAATGGAGGACCTTTCCACCACAGATCAGCATCATGCAGCTTGTCAAAATTCAGTCCTCGGGAAATAAGGTCTGCTGGGTTCTCCTCTGAACGCACATAATTCCACTGGCATGTATGTGTTAGCTCTTGGATCTGCAACACTCGATTAGCAACAAAAGTTTTTAGTACATGCGGAGGATTCTGAAGCCATGCTAACACTATGGTTGAGTCACACCACAGACATATTTTACTGATGTCCAATTTCAATAAAGGCACCACCTTTGCAACAAGCTGTGCTAGCAGTACAGCTGCGCAGAGTTCCAGTCGAGGTACTGTCAGCGGTTTTAGTGGAGCTACTCTGGACTTGCTGCAAAGCAAATGTGAAGATAAATTATTGTCACTTCTACAGCGTAAATAGATGGCTACTCCGTATGCGTGTTCTGATGCATCTGAAAATCCATGAATTTGTATATCAGAAAAACTATCCTGTAAAACATATCTACTGACTTTCAAATTTTTGATAGATTGCATTGAATTAATAAAAAGTTGCCAATCCTTAATTATCCTTTCGGGTAGCGGATCGTTCCAATCAAGCTTCAATAACCAAAGTCTTTGGATGAAGATTTTTGCTTTTGTTATCCCTGGACCAAGCAGTCCTAATGGATCATAAATGCGAGCAATATCAGACAACACTGTTCTCTTGTGTAAGTAATTGGTTTCTTGATGGTTGATTTGTACGAAAAACAATCTATCTTTGGATTCCATAATAATCCTAAAGTTTTGATGCTCTGATCGTCATCGAAATTACTGAAAGAATATTCCTCTTGTCCATCCGGAAACTGCAAAAGATCAGGATGATTAGCACACCATCTGTGCAGACGCATTCCTCCACGTGATAATAGGTTAATCAATTGCGACTGTAATTCTTTAGCCTCTATTAGAGTATGGGCTCCTGTGAGTACGTCATCGACATAAAAATCCCTTTGTACTATTGGCGCTGCTAACGAAAAATTATTTTTCTCGTCTTCTGCTAATTGATTAAGTGTGCGTGTTGCTAGATATGGTGCGTTGGAAGTACCGTAAGTTATAGTCTTCAGTCTATAGACCTTAACTGGTTCTTCTTCACTACTCTTCCATAAGATGCGTAATAAATCTCTTTGATGTTCTTTAATCAAAATCTGACGATACATTTTTACAATGTCTGCTGCGAAGGCAATTTTATGCGTTCGAAAGCTGCAAATAATATCAAATAGTTTGTCTTGAGCTAACCCTCCATTCAGCAGAATATCGTTTAACGAAATTCCAGTAGTCGTAGGAGCAGTGGCATCGAACACTACCCTAAGTTTAGTGCTAGGTTTCTCGGGTCTGAAAACCCCATGGTGAGGAAGATAATATGAGAAACTAGAGCTATCCTCTTCATCAATTTCTTCGGAATGGCCTAATTTATTATATTCCTTAATGAAATCTTCGTATAAGTGTTTCATTGCGGGATTGCGAGTGAAGCGTTTAAGTAGATAATTCAGTCTTTTGCTAGCGTTTTCTCTCGATTCGCCTAAAAGGCTAAGTCCTTCCTCCTTAATTGGCATTTCCACTACATATCTGCCATCATCTTGCCTCGCGTGTGTACGAAGAAAGTGCTGTTCACAAAATTCCTCTTCCTGACTTTTCACTTTTTTTGCTTCATTAATACCTTCAATCTTCCAAAACCTTCTCATGTTGTCAGATAAATTATCCCCATTTTCCACAAACCCACAAAAATTATCAACACTGCCTTGCTGCGGCATACGTACTGACCCGCTAACAATGTATCCAAAAACTGACTGATGGAGAATCAGGTCTTGCATATTTATTCTATTTGTTTCCAGTAAATCAAAAAATATTTCGTTAGATAATAAAACATGTATTTGACCAGGTTTATAAAACTCTGGATCAGCTAAACCAATGAGTTGCAACTGCTTAACATCAGGAATGTTTATATATCTAGCAGGCGTTACCCAAGTTCTTTTTGGAACAACAAAAAATTGTAAGGTACGAATAAAATCTCTAGTAGCGTTAACTATGGTTGCTGTAGCTTTTTCCTTAACACCCATAACTGTGCCATTGATACCTGAAATAGAAGCGTTTATTTTTCTTTTCTTCAAATTCAATAACTCAGCACCTTCTTTAGTAATGAAATTATTTTCAGAACCGGAATCCAGCAAGGCTCTCAGCGAGATAAATTTTCCATCATTAGCCTTAACGAAAATAATTGCAGTTGAAAGTAGAAATTGTTTATTAAAAGAACTGGAAATATTCAGCGCAGTACCGTTAATGGACTTTGCTTGGTTGGTTTCATTAGTGTCACTAACCTTTTGGCTGCTTGCCATTGGAGTAAATGTATCAGCATTTGGAGAAAGATTACTGCTTAATTTATTAGTCTTGTTTGTGATTTGATTCGATGTGCCATTTGCTTTATCGAAATTTTCTTCATTTCGATCAAAATGTAAGAGCGAATTGTGAAATTTCTGACATTTTCTGCATGTATTAGAACTTTTACAGTCCTTGATTGTGTGGACCGAAGATAAACAATTGAAACATAGTTTTTTTTGTCTTTACAAATTCCAATCGTTTCTTGACTGTTAGATTTAAGAATTGCGCACATTTCAACAATAAATGATCAGCTTTACAATAAGGACAACTTTTTGAATTTTCCGAAAGTGATGTAAGAGCTTTGGTATTAAATGAACTTTTCGATTCCCCATGCGGAGGTTTGTAATGTGATAGGGTGCGAGCGTGTTCCTTCAAAAAACATGTCAGTTGTTTAACCGTTCCCATCTCGTCTTTTTTAAGTGACCTTTCCCACCAACACCGAGTATTTCTATCCAACTTTTCAACTAATAAATAAACAATTAACGTGTCTGAAAATTCTTCCACCTTTTGCTCCAATGCTTCCAAGGATCGTAAACATTCATGCACCTTATCGATAAATTTTAAAAGCGACGAAGTAGAATCACTCGTTTGAGGTATAGAAATTAATTTCTTTATGATAGAATTGATCAAATCTTTTTTGTTGCAATAGCGATCAACCAACAGATTCCATGCTATGTCATAATTCGAATCTGAAATTGGAATGGACTGAAAAATATTTAAAGCGTCTGCCTTACACGAACTCTTTAAATATTGCAATTTTTGCGCATTAGTTAATTTGCTATTTTTATGCACAGCTGCGGAAAATAAATCCTCAAATTCAATCCATTCTTCGATTTTCCCACTAAATATTGGAAGAGACAATTTAGGTAATTTTATATCCGAAACAATTATGTCTTTACTCGAACCGTTTTCATTTGAACAGCTATTCCTTTGAGAACTGATCTCAGAATTTTTTCTTTTAATTTTCAAATGAATTTCATCGAGATTATCTACTACATTTTCCTTTTCCTTAATGAATTCGTCAGTGTCCCTTTCTTCACAATGTGCAAATAAAGAATCGAAAATGTTACTTAATTCCTTTTTAAATTCTAATATTTTTGATTCGTATAACTCCAATAAGGAAATATCTGCTTCATCCACTGTAGAATTTACCTTATTTTCAAACTTTCTGATACTGCATTTTAAACTTTTTTTGTTAGCTTTAATTGCTTTCAATTCACTCATCATGAACAAATAAATAATTTATCACTTACCGTGATTGCAGATTTCTCGACAGCAACACCGGAAATGAACGATGACACAGTATCCAATCTTAATTGCGTAATCCACACGAAAACGAAAGCATTCCAAACACTCTATATGAAGTTATGCGTAATACAACCAAACGAAAGTATTCTAAATGTTCTAAAAAGTTAATTTTAGCAACGATGTCTTTTACCTGTGGCTCGACGGGCCATAAAGTGTTCATGCGATGCGTGCGTTGCTATACAACAATTTCAAATTAACTAGAAGTGGACTGTACTAAATATTTTATTCGACAACTTTAATCAAATGCGTGTCATCTTTCAAGCGATGACTTACTACTAACAACAGCAGCAATAAAAAAAAACTGAGTAAGCGTTTACAGGGTTGCTGTAATGAACATATGCGTCATGCAAGGCGCCAAGAAGAGAAAAAATGACGTAATCTTACAGTTAAATAGTCTTAATGACTTACCAAGGGGGAAAAAAGGAATCATTAGATTTTAACTACTTTGAAATTAAAGAATAATTATATACAAAGAGAAATATCTAATATTGTTTCTATATATATAGAACTTCAAAAGTAGCCTTCTTTGTTTTAAATTCCAGCAATGTGCTACATTGTTACTAAAATCATGACTGCAGTCGATAGAAAAGCAAATGATTTTCCTAATACTACGAAGTACAGTAAGCGAATGGTGTTTTTAATGTATGGGTACAACATGAACAATGAAAGAAAAACAAATTATACAGTTATTACGGATACACAGAATAAATGAGATAATGATCTTCAAGAAGAGTAAATAATTTCGGCGATGGTAGAAAGATGGCACCGAAAGAGAATAAGCCGGTAATTTTAAATGACAAATAAACAAAATAACTTTACTGTTATTTTTGAAGCAGGTGTTATATATTAAACTACCTTAATTCACACACACACAATTAGTGACATTTTGGAAAGTTATGTCACATAACTTAAAAGAAGTATTTCAATCAGAATTTTTACGTAAGAAACGTTTCTAATTTTAAGTTCTTTACCTAGGTACTCTCATGCATGAGAGGTGACAGCTTAGCCCAACGTACGAGGTGTTTATCCTGAAATATTACCAGGTCACTTTCAACGAAATGACAGCAATATTTCACCGAGGAAAAGAACATGCCTAGCTGACTGGATTCCACCCCGACTTAAATACAGCAAGCCAAAACATATCTAATGCCGTTTTTCCAAGATGGAGTCGTCCGCTTTTTCCCAAAATGGCGTCCCAATTCAAAGAGAGGGAGAGGGGTAGGAGATTCTTTGGGCGTGGTGAGCGGTCATATGAAAGAATAGAGCTGGAGCAAACCGCATGTGTTCGTTACTGAGTAACGGGTACATCGGTTGACTCGAAGTACCGATTCGGTACTCACAAATTCATTTCGTTACTCGCATCTGTCGTACGAAGCGGTTTGTTCGAGTACGAACGATGCGGTTGCTATACGAATACGAATGATGCGATTTCTATGCGAATACGAATGATGCGGTTTCTATGCGAATGCGAATGATGCGGTTGCGTTACAATGTGCTCATATTTTTCATAGATAATTTTGAATTTTTTTGGGCATCGGGCAAATTCTTGTTTACATTATGTGTTTTAGTTGAAATACTATTTAATTTAGTTGTTGATATTTAAGAAGATGAGCAATTTTGATAGCGGGAAGCGTTATTTTGTATTTGCTTTTTACTATTGCTATTTATGTTTGTAATTTGAAAATTTAGATGATTATTTATTTATTTATTTTCTTGAACGTGCCATAGTGAGATTTTATTGATTTGAAATATTTATATACTGCACTTAGGTATTGTTTATATAAGAATATGTAGGTTAATATAGGTTCTTTACTTCCTTGTATCAAATAAAATGGTAGTAATTATTGTAATCGAGAAAACTTTGAGTATCATATTTTAACGGAAATATCCGTTTTTGACGATTACGGAATCCATGTGAATTATTTTTTGGGGTGACGTCTGTACGTACGAACACAATGAAGGACTCTCTTTTTTTTTTTCAAAAAAAAAACTTATTGTTAAATGTAATCCCATTTACTCTAAGCTTATACTTATGACTAATGATTATGACTCTAAGTTGATACTTGAAAGGGATTTTTTTCGTGATGTGCAAGTACGTATGTATGCATTTTGCATAACTCAAAAACGATTAGTTATAGAACGTTGAAATTTTGTATATAACATCTAGATGTGCACCTCCCTTTTTATTCCAATTGGTAATGCTACCAAACGTAAATATGTATATATATATCAAATAAATTATAATTAAATGTAAAGTACATATATATATGTCCTTATAATTAAATTTAAAGTACACACACACACACACACAAACATATATATATATATATAATAAAAGCTTTGGCTTTTATTTTATTTAATTATCACTAAATAAGTTACTTGACTTTTATTTTCGCAATCATTGGTTGTAGTCAGGACTTAATTTTTAAAATTAGAAGTGCTGGAGCTCTATGGAAGGCCATCAGGAAAGATGAATAAATAAATAAATAAATAAAAATAAATAAAATAACTATTACAATAATAAAATAATTAGCAACTAGAATATTAAATGATTATTATTATAATTCAATAAAAATTTAAAGACAAATGAAAATTTAGTTAATTCTTAAATTAATGATGAATAACTAAATAATGAAATAAAGTACCAGACATCGTCTTGTTTGGGGGCTGCTGCTAAAATTGCAATTTAAGAACTAAGCCGAGCATTAGCTAAATTTAGGCTTTTGATGAGAAAATAATGTACTGTTTACCAGAGTATAGATAGAAATTTGGTTATGTAGCCCATTCTTCTAAAACGACGTTTCGTTGCTGCCTTCCACCACCAATTCTCTTTTTTTTTCCGGTTTCGGTTTATTCGGTTACAGCAAAGCACACTAGGGCTATTGCCCCTACGGGGAGGGAGGCCTTCGTGGAGGATTTTTTAAAGGGAATTGACTCATAGGCAAGTTACACACGGGGAAAACCATGAAAACGCCCGTGCAGCTAGCCGTTAGCCGGGAATTGAACCCCGGACCGAACTATTAGTGCTCACCGACTTTACCGCTCGAGCTCTGGTGGGCTCTTTTTTTCTTTTCATTCGCTGTTTGAAAAACGGGTGTTCACTTTACGATAAAGTAAGCACCTGTTTACTTCAATTAAAATGTGTGAGACGATATGACTCTTTCTACTTTAATCTCACTTAGCTTTTGATTTCTAATATTGATTCAATGTTTTCTGTAGACAAAGTATTCTGATTAGAATAATGGATATCAAACATGTTCAAAAGGTGTGTATCTGAATATAATTAGGTTTTTATAACATAGGGCCCATTTTATTAGTTTCACATAGTTCTAAAGTAATTGACCACAGTATCGCTATTTTGAAAGAAAGTAAAAATGTGAGAAATGTATAATGAACATTAATATACAAGCTTTATTAAAAGTAGTCAGCCTTTTAAAACGTGACCGTCTATGCTTTTAGATGATTTTTGGAGCTCTGTGCATTTGCTCTGGCATCTTAAAAAAGTGATGTTCAATATCAACGTATGTTTATGTTCTCAAAAATACAGGTTTCTTTCAGAAAGCGACATCTTAGAAGTCGTCAATAAATCATTCAGTATAGTTATTTTCTAATAGACCATAGAATAAATTTATTTTAACGTCAATTTTAAAATGGCTGCTTGTACTAAGAGTTAAGAGCAATAAGACTCTAATTTTTCTTTCGCAATTAGCTGTCATGCCAGCTGAATTGTTTTCTGCAGAATCTTATTGTGTATAATTGAAATATTTAGCTATGCATTCAACAAATATACAACAAATGGAAGACAAATAATTAAAAAAAATAAAATTTGGAACATTAATAATAATTTTTTGTTATACATAAAATATTATTAATGAATGATGAATTTATATCATATTATATATAAATCAAAATTTAACTCCTATACCTTTATAATAAATTGGAGAAAAGCTATAAAGTGAATTAATTTTTAAAAACAAAACGAAAATTAAAAAAAAAAATTTGTCATACACCTAGAATCTAAAACTGACGAATACTGAATTTTACGCCTCATGTGTGTATGCGTGTGTTTAATTATGGCAAAGCACACTATGGCTATCTGCCTAAGGGATAGATGCTTTCGTGGAGGACTTTCTAAGGGAAACTGGCTTGTATACACGTTACACATGGGGAAAACCACGAAAACACCCACGTAGCCGGATCGTTCGCGGGATTTGAACCTCGGACCGAACTACCAGTGTTCAGCGACTTTACCGCTCGGCCGCCGGTGGGCCGTTTTACGACTCATATAATAATAAATGCATATTCATATTGTAACAGAAATTTTGTTAGAAGTCTAGTATATGTATAGTTATTTTTGATCTTTTAAAACTGTCGTAACATGATGCATATTTATCATTATTGTGAACCAAAACAGTATGCTTTACATCTTTACAAATATACGTGATAGATTTTAATATTTATTTCTGCATATACTTACGTTTCCCAAAGACACGAAAGCAAGTCAAGCAGATTAAGCAGACTTAAGTTCTCTGTTAGCTAGTGTAACATAATTTCGGATTCTATGAGCCTTCCAGAATTATTAGCAAAATAGTGGAAATGTCTTTACAAAGTGTTTTTATAAGCAAATAGCAGATGTACACTGAGCAGTGATCAACTGATATATTTCTTAAATGATTTGGTTTAGTTGATTATGACAAAACACACTGGGGCTATGTGCCTAAGAGGAAAAATGCCTTCGTAGAGCACTTTCTTAGGAAAGCTGTCTCGTATGGTACGTGGTATGCTGGCTCGTATGGTACGTGGTAAGCTGGCTCGTATGGTACGTGGTAAGATGGCTTGTAAGCTGGTACGGAAAAAAACCACAAAACGCTTATGAAGCCAGCCCGTTTGCCTGAGATCGAACTCAGGTCGGAACTACCAGTGTTCAGCGATTTTACCACTCGACCGCTGATGAGCCATTTCTTAAATGAATAAAGGTATACTCATAGCATTATGAAATAACATTGATTGAAATATTTAGTGCTTCACTATTATCTCTAATAAAGTAACATAAAAATGTCCTTACCTTTTATAGATTTCTAAATTTCTTTTAAGTTCTTTCTTAATTCGTACTTAACCTATGCATGTGCGAATGTTTTTATCGATTATATTGTTAAGTGTAAAAAGCAAGTTGACATTTATAACATAGCATTCCTTGTCTCAACAAATAACAGTCTCAACTAGGAGTTTTTGGAAAGGGGATGAATCGGGGAAATTTCACCCTTTCGCCATTAGCGGTTCTGATGAAGGGAATGGGGGAAGCAGCAAACGAAATAACGAATAACGGACAAATAACGAAAGCTAATCTTTAATGCGGTCTCCCAGTTTCTGTATTTTTATTTGGGAAAGTTTTATGGTCATTATGAAAAAGTGAAAATTTGATATGGATTCCGCATGACTTCCTTCTACGACTATTTAAATTATGCTTATTTTTGCTGCACTTCATTTAAACTTATTTCCTCGAATTATTCTAACTCAATTAAGCGATACCCGAAGGCAAGTTACAAATGGCACCAAACATTGCAAATTTTGAAACTAAATTTCCCGGTCAATCTTTGTCCTACGGGACTCAAACTTCTTGCATTTTTATTTTTTCATAACAAGTATAAAACTTTGCCAGATATAAATATAGAAACTAGAAGACGACATTAAAAGTTAGATTTCATAATTTGTCCAAAATTAATTCTTTTTTAAATTTGATATTGACAAAATATGAATATTTTCGTCATTTAAAATACTTCTGTATTTTTGTCGCACCGTATTTAAACTTGCTTCCTCGAGTTATTGACATTAAATTACATTAATTCCATTATCTATTTTAAATAATTATAGCAAATCATCTATTTACAACATCTCTAAAAGGTCACCTTTTAAGAGATCTCTATTTTGGGGAACATAAACAAACATTGGTAGTGAACATCATCTTTTTAAGACCACCACATGTAAAATCCTCTAAAAGCATGAATGGTTGCATTTAATGAAGACCCATTACTTTTAATAAGGAATGTAACATTAATCTTAATTATACATGTTTTTGATGTGTGTGCCAAAAAGTGATACCGTACTTCCGTTGCTTTAGAAATGTGTGAAATTAAAAAAATGGATACTATACAACAAAAATGTTATTATATTCAGATACACACCTTTTGAACACGTCTGAAATTCATTATTCTGCTCAACATAATTTGTCTGCATAAAATATTAAATATTATTAAAAAATCAAAAGCTAAGTCGAAGTAGAAACAGTCATCTCCAAGGATAAATAAGTCCTGAAGTCTTCTAAGTCCTGAGTCATCTCTTCTAAACCATTTTAATTGAAGTAAACAGACGTTCGCCTTATCGTAAAGTAAACACTTATTTTTCAAACAGCGGATGAAACGGGAAAGAGGGAATTGGTGGGGGAAGGCAGCGAACGAAATAACACTTTTTCGAGCTGGGGATGAAATGAGAAAGGACGGAACGATACTAAGCCAATAAGACAAGATCTGGTATTTTACTTTATTATTTAATTAATCATCATAAACTTAAAAATTATTTTAATTTTTATTTGTTTTTACATTTTTATTAAATTTTACTTATAAGTATTTTATACTTCAGTTGCTAATTATTATGTTACTTTAATTATTCATTATTTTAATCACTATTTTTTACTATTTTAATTATTAAGTTTTTTAATAAGTAATTTTTTGTTATTTTAATTATTAATTAATGTTTTTATTGTAATATTTATTTCCTTTCTTTCTTTATATTTTCCTATTTTCCTGACGGCCTTCCGTAGGCGCTTCTGACTTTAGAAACTAAGTCCTGACAGCAATAGAAAATTTAATAATGAATCATATCCAGTGCACCAAAAAATAATAGCCAAAATAAAGTGAATTATTTCTACTCAAAAATGCGACGCAAAACTCCCTATCGCAGCACTACCCAGTTCCCGCGGGGTAGAAAAGCTCACGTGATTCAATGCGATGCGACGTTTCAAGGCCCTTTTTAGGGCCGTAGACCGATAAAATAGGCTCAGGATACGGATACCAATGGATTTTTCCGAAAGTAACGAGTAACGATACGATAGTAACGAGTACTGGTTCACCGAGTAACGAATACATACGGGTACACAATTTCTCGTTACTTCTACAGCACTATGAAGCGCACACCGCAACAGTCAAGAGCAAAAATGAATACCACACTCTCTGCCGGTTTCCCCTCGCCATGATCAACCTTCCACATCCGCTGTTTCAAGTGGACTTTACCAGGCGGCAAAGATCAAAAGGATCTGGTTGGGATTTGAGATTGTAGTTTGTGCGCACTGCCTTTTTTGGGCTCAGAAGGTGGACATTTGAGCTAAGAGCGCCATCTGTGGGCATAAATAATAACTAAAAACTAGATTAATTATAACTTCAGCAAGCCAGGCTGTTGCTGCAAAATCATAGACTGATGATCTTCACGTAGAGGCAGTGGTATCAAACACCAGTTTTTTTTGGGGGGGAGGCAGAAAGAAAGAGGAAGAGATTGATAAAGTATCTTTTACCAATTTACACACGAAAAAAAAATTAAAGATAAATGCCCCGCCTCCTAATAAGAAGCCACTCCTTCATTGATTTAGAGTTATATCAAACAATTTCTGTTCTAAAGCAACTTCTGCTTTATAGTATAGTAAAAAGTAATAAAGCTCAACAATTTTGAATATAGCCTAGGTCTGGACAAATTCCAGAGTAACTGGTTTGCTTGGAAAAAGATTGATAGTTAATTTCAGGCATAGACAATTATGAAAATAAACAGATGTCTAAAGATCAATTTAAATGATGCATAAAGAAATGCAAACATATTAACATAGCAGAGAATTCTTGCACTGATTTTAAGAGTTATTATTTATAAGACACTATTATCATATTAATTATTTGATAGATCTGCATTAATATACTACTAAGAAACCTTGCCTATTATCTGTATAATTGCCGTCAATCACCACATACCTTACTTTTCATTTCAAATGCTCTATAAACCGGTTTCATTATCACAGATGCAGCCATGTGCAACATTAAATAATATTTGAAACTAATGTGAAAGTATGAGTACTAAAAGACTTATGTTTACAAAATACTGTAGTTTTGCATAATACTTCAGTGTTTAAGGGGAAAGAGAAATTCTTTTTCACACAATTCACAGTCTTTCGCATGCTACCAAGTATGTGTAAATATAGGGTTCTAACAGTCGGTCTGAATATGGCAAAGTACATGATGGATATATGTCTAAGAAGAGAGATGCTTTTGTGGAGAGCTTCCTAAGGTGAACTGTCTTAGACACATGTTATACATAACAAAAAACATAAAAAAAGCATTGCAAACAACTATTTTGCCAGGATTTGAACTCATATCAAACAAAGGTTCCCTTGGGATATCTATCATGCTACTGGGAAGTACTACCTCAGTACTTCCCAGTAGCATGATAGAAACCCAGTATCATACAATTAAGTATCTAAGTATCTAAGAAGGAAAGTTCATAATAAGTACTTAAGCAAAACAACGAATAATGTTTTTTAGATATGGTTAATTTAAAAGGAAATATGCAATAAATTCCAAATATTGATTTTGAAGTCAGGTACATTAATGTGCTGTGCTAAGTTGACCAGTTTAACGAAAATAAAAAATCCCTAAATTGTTTTATCAAATGCAAAATAATTCATTTGTATAAAAGGTTGAACATCATACAAAATTGTAGCTATCCAATATACGAATTACTTTTTATCACAGTGTAAACAAAATTTTGATTCTAGAACACTGAAAGTTAATAGAGGTATAAAATACATTATTTTGATACCCCTAATAGTTCTGTCAATAAAAGGCTTTTATTTAGTTATTTTTGTTAAACAATGATGAAGAGAATAAATTTATTAAAGCTTATTTGAGCCGTACATCACTTGCATTTATTAAAGTGAGTGAATATTTTTATCTTTTTCGGCACTTAGTTCTCCATCCAGCTATTCCGTATCTTGAGAGAGAATATCATAATTAAAGAAGCACTAAGTTTAATTATTTTGAAGATAAAAACTAAGAGCTTTACTTCCTTTAAAATAAATGTAAGGAATGCTAAGGAAAATTTCATTTTAGGATTTTTTCGGAAAATTTCGCCAAATGCAGGTAAACAAAATCACCAATCTTTCGAAGTTTTCGCCAGTTAGGGGAGGAGCTGATGTTAAGAAGCTGAAACACATTCGACTTTATACATATAGTATGTTGTTTATGAATAGATTCTACACTTTGGTTTATGCCATAATTACTCTTAGTTTCTATTAATTGTGTATCCCGGTTTACTATATGTACCTAATGAAGCAAGAACTCGCATAACCGAACAAATGGGGCGGGGCTATTCAAGTTTTTATGCCTATAATGCGTACCCCTCAATGGACCCTGCCCACTATCAGGCAATGGAAATGAATCATTTTTGTGTTCATTTCTTTTTCATTTAAATCAAGTGAAGGAAATACCTTATATTTTATTTTAATGACAATTATATTTTTAAATTATTAAACTAATGTGGCTCTAAAGTATAGCTTCCAAATTTGGGCGTTATCACCCGCCCAAAGGGGCGTTACTAGTACGAGAGGCAGAAAGAGAATATTCAGAAACAACTAGATAATAAGAACACACATGAAAAATTTTAATTACCTAAAGATTCTTGTAGAATAATTTAAACATTCACTTGATTACTAATATTACATATAATTAGTATATTAATGTTACATATATTAATACTACAGATAACACTTCATGTAATTTGGCAGTAGTTATGCTCATCTCTTTAATTATTCAGTTTTTCTTAACGAAGTTCTGGAGGTAATTGCATTTATTTGCAAAGGTACTCCAGAAGCAAACGCCTTCGGTCTTGGGCCATGTAATTTCATTTTGAGTTTTATTTTAAAAACAGGTCCACAAATTCGTTCTCGCAGTAATATTCTGGCCAAGCAGAGGCGTATACAAGGTTTTAAGCGCCCGGGGACACCTAAAGATTTTGCGCCCCTTTCTATGTTCCAAGAATGGAAAACATTTCATTCTGAAAGGTGTATCATCAATTTGCCCCCCCCCTTGGATGCAGCGCCCGGGGACGGATGTCCCCCCTTGCCCCACCCTAGCTACGCCACTGTGGCCAAGTTAGCATCTTTTTTCAATACTGAGTGTGCTGTGGTAGGAATCTTTGCATGTTTTGCAAGTTCATTTTATAAATGTTTTGAGAAATGTCTAATCATCGCCACGCTTTTGCGCATTGTGTGATGAGTTTTAACCAATAATTTGATTGCAAGGGAAAGAAGAACCTATCCACCACTATCCGTTTTTATTCAATGCCTAAAGAATATTTTTCTTTTAGCCTAGACTATAGTACTTTGGACAAATGGCTCTTATCATGCAAGCCGTGCCAGTCTAGTACACGGACGGCAGTTTTGCTTAAAAAGTAGTGCTGTGGAAGTAACTAGTCGTTTTGTACCAGTATGTATTCGTTACTCGGTGAATAAATACTCGTTACCATCCTAAAGTTACTTTTGGTCTCACAAATTCTCTCAAAAGATTCAAAATTCCAGTTATGAACATATTAAAAATCTTGATAACTACAATCCTACCGTTGACCATCCTTACAAAAGGCCTAGAATAATTCACCACAATACTAAATATTGATTTTGTGAAATCTGCAGTTTGCTTTTCCTTTTTTTTTCGCTTTCTTAATTTTGTTTACCACTCATCGTGAGTTGCTCCGCCTTCATGTAACTATTATATTGTTTATTCTACCATGCATCTAAAAGCACTCATTTTGGATTTATACTTATTATTTCTGCATTGTGAAGTATTAACAGTATTTGGCTATTTAAAATTCCTGTAAGTACAACTATTTCATGCCTTAATTTCAGTTCTATTTATATACCTTTTATCTATGTAACATCAGCGTACTGCCTCTATGCAATTTATTTATATCATTTAAATTCCTGTAGTAATGTATTAATCATCTCAGCAATAACTGTTTATTTAATCTCCCATTTCTGCTACCAGCCTTGGACACCTTTATGTTCACCATCTCTTTGATTGAGGGTAATTTTAATTTTCAGGGTAATTTGACTGGTTCTTGTATTTTCTACCCCACCAACAAGTAAAAACCCTAGGGTTCAATGCCTGAAGCACCAACAAGTCATATTTATAAGAGTTGGCTACCTTTGTTTAATGGTTAATGCTGTTAAAAGGTTTTCTTCAAACACTTTATAAAAAGTTTATATAGAAATTATACTTAAATATTTTCTAGCTAACCAAAATTAAATAAATAAAAAAGACATCAAATAATTTGATATTAAACTCTGCAATATCAAAATAATTTGATATTAAACTCTGCAATAGGAATACCACATTTCATTAGTCTTTTTTTTATCAAAACTAAGCTGTTCAAGGCTGCAGTTTTTGTAGCATTATTTAATCACTTCATCTGATACACTTTGGGTGAGGGAATCTCAAATTTGAGATTAAACTGTGCAGTAAGAAACCACTTTTTGTCACTACTGATATCTAAACTTTTATAGCATTATTTTATCTTTCAAGTGAGTTTATTTCAAAGTTGTAATGTATTTAGCCAATATCATAAGTTCAGTTATTATTTCTCATTGATATTAGAAGTGTAAGTAAGGTTTTCAGTGCTTTGGGACAACTGAAGATTTAATGGTCCTTCCTGTTTTCCAAGATGCAATGGAGAATAGCAATTTGGCACTCCCTGGATGCTGTGCCTGGGGACACATGTCCTCTCCTAGTTATGCCACCAATATAATGCAGCTGGATGATGAACAGATGATTGTTCTCAAGATGTCTAACAAGAAATGAGCTGTGATTCACTTTGGGAATTTTAAATGCCTTTAGAATATCAAGGTCAAATTTGTTAGATTTTAAACTGATATGCATATAATAATGTAAATTTTTGGGATTTGCATCACTACAATTACAATTAGTTACATATAAAAGGTTTAAATTAGTATATGTATGCCACAAAATACAATTCATTTGACAATTAATTTTGCATCACAAAAATACAAATTGATTCTCTTTATCAAATTTTCATATCCTTCAAACTACTAGGAATTGTATACCAGCTTAGTTTACTCCTTAATCAAAATTTTTCCACTGTAGTTCATGACTACACTTAACAAGCAGTTTCATTTCAGATTATAAAAAAGCTAACTGTTATTGTAATATGCAAAATCTCTTCTATTAAAAGAAAGTACATATTAAACAAGTGATAAAAAAACAGTGTTATTAAATAATGAGATTTAAAGTATTTTTTCATGGGAAAACAATGATATCAAATAATTGATTTTAAGGTAATATTTCTGGAGGAAAAGCCCTGAGAAAAATTACTGCCAGTCATTCAAATAGAAATTAACAATTCTTGTCAAATAAAACCAAGTTTTTCTTTTGTTTCAAAATCTGGTAATATATATAAATGATCAAATCATCAAACTTTTCTGAAAGTGTGGTAACCAATAGCACATTTAGAGAAAGCTAATATAAGCTATACATTTTTCTTAAGATAGATGTTTAGTAAGCTACCAACTATTTTTGATACTTTCAGTATTCATAATTATCAAAATTAGTAGTACTTAACAAAAGAGAATATACTTATTTTCTTTTCAGGTACCTTATTTCTCTAAAAATGTTGTGGCTTTTTTGTTAAGAGTTATGTCTTATAACTAGATATGTTTTAATGAAACAATAATCTCATAAGTGGTTTTATTTTTAAGTATATATGTAAGGACATTCGATTTCCTCTGTATAACTGTACACACAACATATAAGGCAAATTAATTCTTGATGACAGTGCTCCTTAAACTTTTTAATTCAAGACCTCTTTGAATCACTCAACAGATTGGCGAAATTCTGTTCGGCTTTATATGGCAGAAGATTAATCACATTAATGTCAATCAAAAATGGTTTTTGAGTCCAAGGTAGCATTTTGAAAGCAAAATTCGATATAAAATATTTGCAAAAATTTGTTTCTTAGGTTCTAAATTGATGAATAATACTTTTTGCAATTAATGTTTTACAGTTATTTTTTCCAATTATAAAAATAAAAGTAGCAAAAAAACATTTCAAATGAATTGCTGTCCACCCTATTCTTCCAAACATTGATATATTTAATACCAATTTAATCATTCAGAGCAAATGTACTGCTGATTTTGCACAAACAGACAAGTTGAAATCATCTAGTTTCTCAGAAATATCTGACGAAAAATATAGCTTTCATAATCATAAATCATTCTGAAGATGACCAACAAGAGCAGATTTTCTTTTGGTTAAAAGTATAATAATTTCATCTTTTCATAACAATAATATTTTTAAACCATCTTGACATCTTCTGTGTGTAGTAATAAATTTTTCTATTCAGAGTCTACATCTTTTACAGATTTGAAACTAAATGGCTGTTAATAAAAGTGATAATTTTGACATTAGGACACAGTGCTCAAACCTTTTTTTTTTTTTTTTTTTTGTTCTTTGTGATATGGCCTTATGTTGGATTATGCAGTGGGCAACAGTTACATGATCATTACCAGCAGTTTTAACAAATGATTTACGCATTTTAACGTTTGCACCATCTGCAAATACTTCAATAAAATTTTTTCCGTTCTAAACCTTCAGTTGTTAAAAACTTAATCATCTTTACTATGTATCTCTTCTCCCTCTTTCCAAAGGACCAAAAAAAAAAAAAAAAAAAAAAAAAAAAAAAAAAAAAAAAAAACTATTCTTCTTCAAAGCTTTCTTTATGAATGTCGCTGGCATACATTGACAACTGGGCTAATTTTTGAATATCAGTTGTTTCATCCAAATGAATTGAAAATTTGAGCCTTTTTTAAGTCTAATATTGGGTTGTTCAGATTTGTTGTCATTAATTTCAGTTATTCTATTGGTGACGATATCGCCTGATCCAGGAATTTTCAAATTCCATCACCATATTTACTTCTGTAAAATATTTCTACCATTTTAATAGTTTAATTAATTTTAATACAAGATCTTTTGTAATGGTGCATGACTTTTTATTTTAAGCAATCAGATATGAAACTTCATGTAGCATGAATAAATGTTTTTTAGTAACAGTCATAAATTTCTCACAATATCATTTTCCTTCATTTCAAGATTTTAGCAGTTGTTCAATATATTCTTTTTTTAGTTTGTTGACATATGCAAGATGCTTGGAGTTGAGATGCTTTTCTCATTTTGATGGTTTCGTACTCTAATTCGCTAAAATGTTATTGCAAATTCAACAAAGAAATTGTTCATTAGCAGCACAATTGTTGAAAATTAAACCAAATTGGAGAAAATATCTCATCATACTTTTGTTTTGCATCGTAGGTCCATCCTTTCGATTACAAGATCTTGCTTGAACAGAACTAGTAGCATCGCCATTTTTGTTATTACTTTTTTTTTTCCTTAAGTTCAACCATTTATCCATAAATAAAAAATAATTTTATCCTAAAATATAAATAGCAACATCACTATTAATAATTTTTCAAATAAATACCACTTAGTCGAGTAACACAGTAAAATACTATATTTTGTTGCTCTTCTGATGCATGCACTTGTTATGATAAAAGAGATATAACTCATTATACTGGAAAAGAGTTATCACTACAGCAAATACAGTGGCTCCGACCTTTTTCTTGACAAGCCTGTGTGGCACAAGATGGTATGTACCTGTGTGTTTGTGGCATATTTTGATTCTGAAATAAGTTATATGCTGAAATGGATTGTAATAACACTATTATGATGCACTTAGTGGTATTTTTCTATATATAAATATAATTTACAACTCAACTTAACTAGTATTATGATTTTTTAATTCTGCCGAATAGAAAATGCAATAAATTAAATACAATGAAGGGATTGCAACTATTGTTTCCTTTAATTCGTGCACCTGAAATAAATTTTTGCAACCCCTTTTGGAGTTATGACACACAGTTAAGAAATCCTGCTTGGTGATGAGGTAGAAAAGCGTCACTTAAATAATTTGTTTTTTACAAAGCTTTCATTTACAAATAAATTGCTTGTGAATAAAAGGTCTTTTGAGTTTCTGCAAAAATGTAAAATTTCAAAATGACAGATACCAAATTAATTAAAAAGAAAAAAAAAAAAGAAGAAGCAGAGGAAATACTCTTCTCTCTCTCTCCTGCAAATGACATAATATTTAGATAAACATTTTATTCATCCAGTGAAAATGCATGCATTGGAAAACAAAGAAAATCAGTGAACATTATCTACATGTGATTTACATAATGCTAATTTTCTTCTTAGCATTATATTTCAGCAGAAATTCTGCATAAAAATTGAGCTGATCTGATTCTCTACATAAAAGAATAGACGTTATTTCAAAAAAATTCTGTTCTAAAGCAACTTCTGCTTTATAGTATAGTAAAAAGTAATAAAGCTCAACAATTTTGAATACAGCCTAGGTCTGGACAAATTCCAGAGTAACTGGTTTGCTTGGAAAAAGATTGATAGTTAATTTCAGGCATAGACAATTATGAAAATAAACAGATGTCTAAAGATCAATTTAAATGATGCATAAAGAAATGCAAACATATTAACATAGCAGAGAATTCTTGCACTGATTTTAAGAGTTATTATTTATAAGACACTATTAATAATGTTTTTTAGATATGGTTAATTTAAAAGGAAATATGCAATAAATTCCAAATATTGATTTTGAAGTCAGGTACATTAATGTGCTGTGCTAAGTTGACCAGTTTAACGAAAATAAAAAATCCCTAAATTGTTTTATCAAATGCAAAATAATTCATTTGTATAAAAGGTTGAACATCATACAAAATTGTAGCTATCCAATATACGAATTACTTTTTATCACAGTGTAAACAAAATTTTGATTCTAGAACACTGAAAGTTAATAGAGGTATAAAATACATTATTTTGATACCCCTAATAGTTCTGTCAATAAAAGGCTTTTATTTAGTTATTTTTGTTAAACAATGATGAAGAGAATAAATTTATTAAAGCTTATTTGAGCCGTACATCACTTGCATTTATTAAAGTGAGTGAATATTTTTATCTTTTTCGGCACTTAGTTCTCCATCCAGCTATTCCGTATCTTGAGAGAGAATATCATAATTAAAGAAGCACTAAGTTTAATTATTTTGAAGATAAAAACTAAGAGCTTTACTTCCTTTAAAATAAATGTAAGGAATGCTAAGGAAAATTTCATTTTAGGATTTTTTCGGAAAATTTCGCCAAATGCAGGTAAACAAAATCACCAATCTTTCGAAGTTTTCGCCAGTTAGGGGAGGAGCTGATGTTAAGAAGCTGAAACACATTCGACTTTATACATATAGTATGTTGTTTATGAATAGATTCTACACTTTGGTTTATGCCATAATTACTCTTAGTTTCTATTAATTGTGTATCCCGGTTTACTATATGTACCTAATGAAGCAAGAACTCGCATAACCGAACAAATGGGGCGGGGCTATTCAAGTTTTTATGCCTATAATGCGTACCCCTCAATGGACCCTGCCCACTATCAGGCAATGGAAATGAATCATTTTTGTGTTCATTTCTTTTTCATTTAAATCAAGTGAAGGAAATACCTTATATTTTATTTTAATGACAATTATATTTTTAAATTATTAAACTAATGTGGCTCTAAAGTATAGCTTCCAAATTTGGGCGTTATCACCCGCCCAAAGGGGCGTTACTAGTACGAGAGGCAGAAAGAGAATATTCAGAAACAACTAGATAATAAGAACACACATGAAAACTTAATTACCTAAAGATTCTTGTAAAATAATTTAAACATTCACTTGATTACTAATATTACATATAATTAGTATATTAATGTTACATATATTAATACTACAGGTAACCCTTCATGTAATTTAGCAGGAGATCCCCATGTAATTTCATTTTGAGTCTTATTCTAAAAACGGGTCCACAAATCCGTTCTCGCAGTAAGATTCTGGCCAAGTTAGCATCTTTTTTCAATATTGAGTGTGCTGTGGCAGGAATCTTTGCATGTTTTGCAAGTTCATTTTATATATGTTTTGAGAAATGTGTAATCATCGCCACGCTTTTGCGCATTGCGTGATGAGTTTTAACCAATAATTTGATTGCAAGTGCAAAAAGTACCTATCCACCACTATCCGTTTTCATTCAATGCCTAAAGAACATTTTTCTTTTTTAAGTCACTTAACAGTTCTCATATTTATCACTCGTCTGTCATGGAGGCTGTCCCAGTCTAGTAGACGGACGGTAATATTGCTTAAAAAGTAGTGCTGTAGTGTCGCCTGCGGGCGTGGTGCTAAGCGCACCTTTGACTATTTAACTAAAAACGAGCGGCCTTCGGCCTAACTTGAGGAATAGGTCAAAACTCATTCCTAGTTGATACCTAGTTGTGATAGCACGATTTTCACTCACTTACGAGCTGCAAGATGGGCAATTGCTTTTTATCACGTAGGCTGTCCCAGTCTAGTAGACGGGCGGTAATTTTGCTTAAAAAATTCTAACGTTTGCAGGCAGGGATAAATAGAAGGGCTAGGTCAGTGTTTCTCAACCTTTTTTGTGCTATGCCCCATCTAATCCTCTCAAAAATTTTTAAGCTCCTCGTAGCATATGCATGATATTTAATATTTAAAAATTGAAATGTTCACGAAAGAAACTTGAATGATAGCTTTTAGGAAGAAATGACTACGAAATTTTATGAGCAAACACAGCAAGTGAACTTTAAAAACGTGGAGAACTGAAATTCAAGAAAAAACTCATTTTAGTGAAAGTTTTTCATTTTAAGTATTATTAATTTTTATTATTTAAATTTAGCGAGTTCCTTGCGCTTGATACTTGCTGCAAAGAAATTTTATGTCAGGTTCCAATTTAGATAACTTGAGTCTCAAGTCTCCCGGTTTCATTATATCCAACCGTTTTTTTTTTTTTTTTTTTTTTTTTTTTTTTTTTTTTTTTTTAGCAAAATATGAAGATGGAAACGGTAACAATAGTTCTCTTGCAAATTTTGTTGCATTTGGATATCTGATTCTGGTTTCCTCACAAAGCTATGTCATCGCTCCTTTTATATTCAATAAAGTTTTAATTGACTCAGCATTTTGCATTTCTGCGAGTTCTTTTTACTACATATTTGAAATATCAGCCAAATCCTTGGATGATGCATTGGCTGCATCATCCAAGTTGGGAAATCAATTTGTTTTAAGTTGCAAAATCTTTTAAATCAGCCGATAAAATTTTCAGATGATCGACAATAACAAGTATAGCGGTAGTCACGTCACATTTTTGGAGCCAATGAGACTTTTCAAAATTTTTTTGGTAAATAGTATATGCCTGACATAATTCAACAAAGACAATGAAACCAAATATCTTCCTTTTGCATCGATATCCACCAGCGCCCGAGGAGTTAAGTCGCTGAACACTGATAGTTTGGTCCGAGTTTCAAATCCCGCGAACGGGCTGGCTGCATGGGTGTTTTTGTAGTTTTCCCCATGTGTAACGTGTATACGAGCCAGTTTTCCTTAGAAAGTCCTCCACGAAGGCATACCTCCCCTTAGGCAGATAGCCCTAGAGGCTTTGCCGTAATTAAAATAACCTAGCCTAAGTTTTATTTGCTCCTTTAAGTTGTTTATTTAATATATTTAATTTTTCACAGATATCGGCTAAATAACCCACAATTGCCTTGTTATCATCCATTAACGGGTTTTTCATTTCAGGCTTGTCGCTTATAAAATAACTAAGAGTATCAAATCGTTCCATAAATCTTTCCAAGCAGTTCCCTTTCGACAGCCTTCTTACTTCAGTGTGAAGTACAAGTCTCATATAGTCTTCATTTTGTTCTTCATAAAATAACTTGAAAAGACGTTCACATTTGGCCCTAGCTTTAATAACATTGATACACTTTTTAACTGAATTTAGTATTTCATTTAGAACAGGCGAATTGTTTTTAGCTACCAGGTTTTCTCTATGAATATCGCAATGCACAAGAAGCATTTCTAGATTCTCATCTTCAGTAAAGCAATGTGAACCCGAATACGGCGCCGCCAGCTGGTAATTCTACCGCTGCCTCATCTCAATTAAGGATCTCCACCGATATGGACACGACTACTCCTCCACCTGCCTCTCCCTCAGCGATGGAATTGTCGAAAAGCGCAATACAGATCTACGCCTTGAAGAATCGACATACTGATTTGCTTTTTGATATCCAGCGACTGCAGCGATCGGACAACCCAGCCAAGGACCAGATGATCAAGCAAATGACCGACGAGGGTGAGCGCATTTTATTTTCTCTCCACACCTTATGCACAAACCTCGGAGTAAACCTCTTTACCCTTCCTGCCACTGAAGATGAATTTTTTAAAGAGTGTCAGGCTAAATCTTCAAAACCCCCTATTTCGGAACACACCACTCCAAATTCTCCTAAAAGCACCCCTACAGAAAAACCAAAAACCCCAATAGAAACTCCTAAATCTGACCCAAAAAAACGCACACGCCCTACAGATTCTGAAGGCTTTGTAATACCACCTAAACATTTAATTGCAAAAAAACCACAAACCAAACCCATCTCTACTGAATCTAATAATATAACCACTCCAAATTCTTTTAATGTCATCCAAACAAATACAACAGAACAGTCTACACAGCAGCCGACAGACATTCCAATTCAAAAAGTACAGGCACCCCCACCAATTTTTATTAAGCCTAGAGCTGATTGGTTCTTCCTCCTAAATCAACTCAAAAGACACGCACCGACAGTCCAATCAAAACAGAACATAGACTTTTTAAAATTAACCACTTCAAATGAAACCGACTACAGGACTGTCGTTAGATTTTTAACAGACAACACTATTGAATTTAAATCACACACCCTTAAATCCGACAGGCCACTAAAAATAGTTATTAGGGGATTACCCTCAAACACACCACTCAGTGTTGTGCAGACTGCGGTGGAAGTACTCGGTTTCAAGATTCATAAGATATCACAACTAAAAAGATGGAAGACAAAAATGCCGATGCCTCTATTCTACGTCCAGATCTACAATAGCCTTAAAGCAGAAGAAATTTACAATATCACAGAGCTCCTTGGAACTGAAGTTGCCATGGAGCACTTTAAAGGACAGAAAGGCCCTTCACAGTGCTGGCGCTGTCAAGGGTTCTTTCACTCATCAGAAGTGTGTACTCTCCCTAGAAAATGTGTGAAGTGTGCAGGTCCACACCAAGCAAAAGACTGTCCGAAACCTTTTGAAGCACCCAACAAATGTGCAAACTGCGCAGGAAACCATGCAGCAAACTGGCGTTCCTGCCCAAGATTTCCAGGCTCCAAAAACAGATCAAATTCGAAACCGAGCACCAAACCCAGTCTGACCGCCGAAAAAACCAACGCAGACAAAATTAATATCCAAAACAACACACAATTCCCAACACTGTCGGCTGCACCTACACCCAGTGCAAATAATATTCGCCCTGGAGTTTCTTTCTCCGCAGCACTTACTGGTATGCAACAAGCTGCACCCCAAATTATTCCAAATTTATCGGTCCCCTTAGGAGCTAATTCGACGCTAAATTGCACCGAAATCCTTTTGGCAATCATTCAAATTTCAAACCAGCCTGGTATTGACCAGAGCAGACTTCTTTTGGCATTCAAAAACGCCTTACCGCAGCTCAGAGTGGCTCCATCTGGTGCTGACGCGGCTTACTACATCTTTGAGAGTTATATTACTCTCCAATTCTCTGATATCCCCAGACAGTAAAATTCAATACCTTGAAAGGATTGAAAAACTTAAAACTATGCACTTGGAATGCAAATGGCATTCTATCCAAATTCCATGAGTTTCGAGACTATGTGGAAGAGAAGGATTTTGACATTATTTTTGTCCAAGAGACCAAACTCCAGCCAGGGAGAGCTCCCAAGCTTGCAAATTATGCATTATATAAAAATGACAGACAAGCTTCTAATACTCGTGATGTCTATCATGGTGGCACATGTGTCTATATTAAAAATTCAATACCACACAAAAGAATTGACACTCCGAGTATGAGTAAACTCGAGGCAACAATCATCGAAATTTTCATTCAAAATTCGCCCTCCCTTGTAATGATCTCTGCCTATCTTCCACCAGGTGGAAATTTACCTGTGGTTGATTTTAACAAATTGCTCACCTTTTCCAACAATCTAATCATAGCTGGTGATTTAAATTGTCACCACCAGCATTGGCGTTGCCATAGATCAAACCCTGCTGGTCGTGGCCTTCTAAAATGGGCTCAGTGCGCCCAAGTTAAAATTATTGCGCCGGATTCCCCTACTAGATATGGTTCACGGGGTGCCCCTTCATTCATCGATTTGGCACTTTTTCGAAACATCCCCTTTGGATATCACGTGACTGTGGAAAACTGTTTATCCTCAGATCACAACCCCGTAATCATAGACCTTAACTGCACTATCTTTAATCAAAATTCTCCGGCACTCGTCTCTACAAACTGGGACAATTTTAGTTTCAAACTTAAAAGTAAAAGTTTGCCCTCCCTTGAAATTAAATCCAGCCATGATATAGACTCGGCAGTTGATCACTTAACGACCATTTTAACAGATACTTATAAGGAAGTATCAAAACCCACCCTCAGACCCAATTTTCGTAAATTACCTCAAGAAATTAAACTCAAAATTAAAGAAAAGAATAAAGTACGGAGACTTTGGCAAAGAAATAGAAATCCTGGCTTAAAAATTCAACTCCGTGCTCTCCAAAATGAGATCAAGGCATCATGTGACCATTTCTTCCAATCACAGTACACGAATTACATTCAGTCCCTAACGACCAATGATAACAGTCTTTGGCGCGCATCAGCCCGCCTACGCAAACACAAATCTAACATTCCGTCCTTAGCTAAGGACGCAGTGGTGGCTCACACAGACGCTGAGAAATCCGAATTAATTGCGGATTCTCTTCAAACTCAATTTACACCGCATAATGAAGGAATTTTTGCGAACAGCGCAAGTTCTTTCCCACAAGATGTTGAACGTTTCCTCTCCTCGCCTTTTGCGAGAGAAATACAATACACATCCATGAGCGAGGTAAGTGAATACATTACCAAGCTCAAACCCAAAAAAGCCCCTGGTATGGACTCTATTTCTAATCGTATGATTAAAAATTTACCCACCCACTATCTATTTTTCTTAGTAATGCTTATAAATTTTATGATACAGCATTACTATTTTCCTCAAAGCTGGAAACAAGCACTTATTGTGCCTATTCCAAAACCAGGCCAAAGCCTTTCTAACCCTCAAAATTATAGACCTATCAGCCTCCTATCCTCGTTATCCAAGATATACGAGTTTGTGTTACTTAAACGCCTGAATGATTTTCTCCGAAATCACAACGTTCTGATTGATGAACAATTTGGATTTCGAGCAAAACACTGCACCACGCACCAGCTGCTGAGGACAGTGGAGTTCATTCACGAAGGGTTTCGTAACAAAATGCTTACTGGCGCTTTATTTCTTGACATAGCCAAAGCATTTGATAGGACTTGGCATATAGGAATTATTATCAAGCTCATACGACTTGACGTTTCGGCCCATTTAGTTCATATAATTAATTCGTACCTCACTAATAGATCTTTTTCTGTACGAGTTAATTCTATCATTTCGACACCCCGTCCTATACTAAGCGGCGTCCCCCAAGGGTCACTTTTAGGCCCAATTTTGTTCAACATTTTCATAAATGACATACCAAAATCACCAAGTATCACTCTTGCACTTTATGCAGATGATACGGCCATCCTAGCTCAACACAAACGCCTGGAAAACTTAGTCCAAAACATTCAGAGTTATCTCTCTAGCCTTGAGCACTGGCTCATCACTTGGAAAATAAAAATTAATGTTGCTAAATGTGCTGCTATGATATTCAAACGTAGCCCCCTCCCGTACCCTTCCATTAATATTAAATTCTTTGACGACTATGTTCCCTGGTCAAACTCTTACAAGTACCTAGGAGTTGTACTAGATTCAAAATTAACCTGGCGCCTTCACATTGAAAATGTTCTCAACAAAGCAAAAGGTGCCAGAGCCCAACTTTACCCATTTTTAGCTCGAAAGAGCAATCTGTCAATTAAAAACAAAATCCTTCTCTATACTTCCATAATAAGACCTGTCTTTATGTATGCATGTACAATCTGGGGTACTGCTGCAAAAACTCATGTGAAAAAACTTCAATCTTTTCAAAGTAAAACCTTACGTATGGCCCTAAACGCAGCTTGGTACGTCCGTACAGATGTGATTCATTCGGACCTTAACATTAAACCTGTTGATTACCTTATCAAAAAACATAGTCAAAATCTATTCCTCAAAATTGAACAGATTGATAACCGAGCACTTCAGCAGATGCCAGCCTACGATCCTGCTATTCGCAGCTCACAGAAGAGACCAAGAGCCGTGATTGGCCGAGAGTTCGGCATCTACCCTCCATCTAAAAGGGCAAGACACGCCCTCTCTACATCAGTACCAGCTCCCGCGCCATGAAGGAAGGAAGTCTCTTCAGCGAGCTGCCATATAATTGCTTATTACCATCTTTACCTGCAACCAAGATCTTCAAGCAAAGTTATCAATCTGTTCGCATAGAATCACATCTCCCGCAGATTTTTAAAATCTGCCCATGAATATTTTCAACGCGTTCATATTTATTATTTGCACTATCCTACACAAGCCACATGCCAATGAGCCTATTAATCTTAAAATCTTTCCTCTCCGCTTTCTGCTTTAGTGTTGTATTGTGTACAAAAATTTATAAAAACCAAAAAAAGTATAAAATATTAAATACAAAAAAATTATAAAACCTAAAAATCTTATCTCATCTCTATCCCTAAACTTTCTTGAGCCAGTGGCTCCCTCTAGTGTGCATCAAGTAACTCACTTATGCAAAATTTTTTCCCATTTCTGCTCGCTTTTATTAATTCTGATGAGGAGGTAAATGGTTTTGAACCATAGGAACTCCGTAATTTTCAAATCATTGGCATTGGAATTCTCATCTTCAGTATATCTCAGTATATCTATCTTATTCTGAGCGGGGACTTGGTGGGTGAAGGTTCACCGTTTGATATTGTGCCTGCTTCCGATCTGTCTCTGGAGTACGTCCGTTCAACGTGGTTTGCCTGTGCGAACACGTGCATTGCTTATCTGACTGCATCAGCATATTTTAATGCTATTTATGGTTTGTATGATTTGTGAAATGCTGATACGCTTTCACTAATTTGTTATTTTCGATTATTTTGGCCTTTTGAGTTTTAATTATGAAATTTAATACCGCGTGTCTTGCCAAATAGCCTAATTACTGGTTACTTGTTTTTTGCCATATTACGATAAATTTCGCTTTACTGCGCGATTTAAATTAATCAGATATATTCTCTCTGTTCTGCGCGAATTTTTTTGGATTTTATAACGCACGTAGTTACCCCCAAGCTTTCACTTCAGGTGATTGTCAGGGGCCTCGTGTGTTTTCCGCCTACACATCCGTTTGTGGAGAAGGCTGTCGAGCCAGGGCTCCATTCCGGGGTGTAGGACTACTGCCTTATGGGCGCTGGATTTCTGGATTTCTCTGCGTTTTGCTTTGGCTTAGCGCGACCATGGAGAGGCTCGTAGAAAGTTACAAATACATGAGTTGGAACAACTCAAATTGGATAAAGGTGAACTCACAGAAATTGAAACAAAATTCTTAAATTTTTTGTTAAGCTCACTTGAAATTGTCAATGCACTCCTTACTCAAAGTAAAACTGACTCAGTTTTAAATCAAGATAAGACACAACCTCAAATTCCAACCACAAGTAAAAATTACGAAGAAAATGAGAGGGCACGTAGCCCAATTAGTATTCATGATAACGCAATTGTTTCTGATGATGAAAAAACATTAGATAAAGATTCTAGCTCTGACGAAGACTATCCACAACGTTTTGGAGACAAAACAGTCCGTACAAGAAATCCCAGACAGGGTTTTAAAAAGATTAAATTAGATAATTTCACGCAAATCATTTCACCAGTTATCACTCAGAAAGATAACAATGGTACGATTGTACCGCAGGAAAATTCAAAGAATACTAGTCAAGAATCAGTCATTCCTGAACAACACACTATCTCTGATAACATTGAAATGGATACTTCTAATGCTGATGATCAGCAAAATTCCACAAATGATAATAACACACAGGTCAAAACACCTAAAAAGAACAAACTCCCTCCGATAATTCTCAAAGAAACCAAATTCAAATATAAAGCGTTAACATGATTATTCCATCAACACAAATATAAATTCATCGGACAGAATATCAAGGATGGTGTTAAAATTATTACTTCTGATCCTGACAGTTATAAGGGAATTGTTAGGATCTTAAAAGAGATGAAAGTGGAGCATCATTCGTACATTTTGCCAGAGGATAAAAATCTCAAGGTAGTAATTAATGGACTACTTCTCACGACTGAAATTGAGGAAATAAGGAAAGTTTAACTGAATTAAATTATCAAATAATTGAAATAAAGCAAATGTCACGACGTAGAGGCGGTGAAGTTCAGAAACTTCCACTTTTCCTTGTTACCCTACCTAAAAATGAAAACTCTAAACAAATATATCATGAACTCTATTTATGCGACCTCAGAGTCAAAATTGTTGAATACAGAGACCGACAGGGACCATTGCAATGTTTTCGATGCCAGGGTTTTGGCCACACTCAGGCGGGTTGTAACCATGAACCGAAATGTGTCAGGTGTAGTAAAAATCATTATGTAAAAGACTGTCCGGACAAAAATAAGAAAGATGTTCCTTTAGTTTGTGTAAATTGCGGTGGCAACCACACATCTAGTTTCAAAGGATGTGAAAAATTTCCAAAAAATAAAACTGAAAAGCCTAAAACTTTTTCTAATAGAATAGTTGAAGGTAAATCTTTCGCAGCTGCTCTTTCGACTGGTATCTACACAGATACTATTACTGAGGCCAAAAAAGTTTTCACTGATCTCGCTGAACTGGTTTCAGCAATAAAATCCGCTGGTTTTTTCCAGCTCATACAACAAGTTAAGGACTTGAACAAAAATCATCATGAAAGCAATCAACCCAACAATACTGATAATGGGCCCGCACAGAATTAATAGAGCTCCTATCCAAATCATGATTTGGAATGCTCATAGCATCTTAAATAGAATCCAGGAATTTCATAATTTCTTACTAACCTATGATACTGATGTTGCTCTTGTCACCGAAACGTTTGCGACGCCTTGTATGAATATTAAGATCGCAAATTACAACTGTTACAGGTGTGACAGACCGTGGTGGGGGGGCCGCTATTTACGTTAAGCACTCCTTGCAATCATGCCTGATTAGCGAAGATAGAGGTAACGGCTACGAAGCTGTAACAGCTTCTGTTTTATTACCAAATTATGGCATAATTTATTTCATTGCATTGTATAACCCTCCACACATTCCTATTGATGAGCATAAACTCGCTGAATTGCTGCCTAATTCAGAACATATCATCTTAGCTGGCGATCTCAACGCGAAGAATGTAGAGTGGGGTTGCAGACGCACCAACAGAAATGCAGAACTTTTACTAGAATTTATTAATAATTATCCTATTTACTTTTATGCGCCTACTGAATATTCCTATCTTCCTGATGACCCTCGAAAAGGAGACATCCTGGATGTTCTTCTTACCACCACTTCAATCCCGATTTATCTTGATGTGAAAGTTGAATTAACTTCAGATCATGTGCCGGTCTTAGCTACGCTTGGTACAAATAAAAACACTGACGAAAGATTTAAAATCACTACGGACTGGAATAAATATTATAATTTCCTCTTTGAAAACCCTCCGGCTATTAAGCAACTTAAAACAAAATTTGATATTGACTATGCAATTGATGTTCTCAATAATAGTATACTTAGTGCATATAACAGGGCTACTAAGAAAATTCCTGCTGATAAGTACAGTGCTAGATTGCCTAGTAACATTAGAAACCTGATTTCACAAAGAAACAAACTGCGCAAAAGATGGCATATTGCCTGGGATCCTAGGATCAAAAAAGAGTTAAATAAACTGAACAGAGAAATAAAGAAAAGTATTTATAAACACAGGGATGAGTCTTGGAATGCAAAAATTGAAACATTCAATGAGCCAAATAATGCATTCTGGTCTTTTGCAAAGAATCTTCGAGGCAAAAAACCGAACAATAAACCAATTTACGGTGATAATATTATAGCTGTCACTAATAAAGACAAAGCCAATGTAATGGCTGACTTTTTAGAAAAACAATTTGTTCCTAACCAAGATCCAAGCGACCCTTTATTTTCATATGACACTAGATATTTTATTCAAGACTGGATTAATGGCCCGGGACCCAAAAACAAGACTAATTATACTTCACCTAATGAAGTTAAGGAAATTATCAAAAGAATGAAAAATAGAAAAGCTCCCGGTTTTGATAACATCACTAACGTCGCCATCAAAAACTTGCCTATTAATGTTATCACGAAATATGTCAGCATATTAAATGCCTGTCTTGAAAATAATTATTTCCCAGATAAATGGAAAACTGCTAAAGTAATTTTATTACCCAAGCCTGGTAAAAATGCTACCTCCCCGGAGGGTTACAGACCAATTAGCTTACTGCCCGGTCTGGGCAAAATCTACGAACGAGTTATCTATAAGAGAATCGAGCCTTACATGGATAAGATACCTCCTGAACAGTTTGGCTTCCGTAAGAAATTGTCTACGACCAAGCAGCTTGTCCGACTATGTGAATACATCGGTTCTGCACTTTTTAAACATCAGAGTGTCGCCTTACTCATGCTAGACGTGGCGAAAGCTTTCGACCGCGTCTGGCATGAGGGGCTTATTCTCAAGCTTATATCCTTGGATTTTAACAGAGATCTGATATTACTCATTTATTCTTTTATTAAACACAGAAAATTCTTCGTAAATATTGGTAACGACAACTCTGATCCCAGAAGACTCAATGCTGGTGTAGCTCAAGGATCAATTTTGGGACCAATTCTTTTTATATTCTATGTTTCTGATTTCCCTAAAATTTGCACAGACTCTAATTTTTATTTAGGATGTTACGCCGATGATACGGCGCTTGCATACAAATCTCACAATCAAGAACTTGCCATTTCTAAATTGCAGGATAAAATTCCAGAAATTGAGCAATGGGGTACAAAATGGCGCATTGCCATCAATGCACAAAAAACCCAGCTTATAATTATTGGAAAAAGGCACTCTAGAAGTCCATTTGTTAACAAAATTAAAATCTTTAATGTTGAAGTTCCGCTTGTGAACAAAGCTACTTATCTTGGAGTTATTTTAAACAATAAATTCACATGGAAAGACCACATCCAAAAAGTAAGAGGCAAAACAGTTGCGGCTATCAAAGACCTTATTCCATTAATCGGAAATAATTCAAAACTTGACCTACGAAGAAAAAGACATATTTATACTGCCATTATTCGGCCTATCTTTTCTTACGCGTCTCCTGCCTGGGCGACTTATTCGAAAAATGAAATCAAGAAGTTGCAGATCACTCAAAACAAATTTTTAAGGCAAATCACCAATGCTCATTTTTATGTTTCCAATGAAACTCTGCACAGAGACTTAAAAATAGAGAATGTCGAGAATTTTCTCCATAATGCAAATCGGAAATTTTTTGATAAGGCGAGAAACTGCTCGTACATGAATCATTTCAAGGTTTTCGACTACACAGTATTTCCAGAAGACATTAAAATCAGACCATTAGCGGCCTTCCTTACCAGGGACACTAATTTTCCTACTTAAACTATCTTTCATGAAACTTCATCTTTTGTATATATTGTACATAAATTGTCGTATTATAACTCGTATTATTTTGTATTTTGTATTGTATTTGCTCACTTTTTGTATTTTCCGTATGTATTAACTTATTGTTTTTTGTTAATATTTCATGATTTATGGTAACATACCTATCAGGAATAACTTTTACCCTGACACTTCACACATTGCTGCCTCTCCTGGTTTTGGGCTTTAAGTTCGATTCTCTGCTTGTGGCGTCATGTAGTCACCCCCTCTTTTTTCATTTCCTATTGCCTCCTATCACTCGGTCCAGACACTTTTTATGTCATGTGCCCAATGGGCGTACTTGTCATGAGCCGGACACGTTGCATCACATGCAATATTTCGGCATAATTTGTAATGAATGAATGAATGAATTCTCATCTTTAATCTTTCCTATCCGCTTTTTGCTTTAGTGTTTGTATTGTGTATAAAAATTATAAAAACCAAAAAATTTTAAAATATAAAATACAAAAAAATTATAAAAACCTAAAAACTTATAAAAAAATTATGATACTTAAGTTTTTACTTTCTTATCTCTATCCCTAAGCTTTCTCGAGCCTGTGGCTCCCTCTATTGAGCATCAAGTAAATCACTTACGCCAAATTTTTCCTATATCTGCACACTTTTAGTTAATTCTGATGTGGAGGTAAATGGTTTTGAACCATAGGCACTCCGAAATTTTCAAATCATTGGCATTGGTCTCATCTTTAATCAATTTTAAGCAACCATTTTTCTTACTCCCTGCTTTATTTTATTTTCAGCCATCATATTAGGAGCACCATCTGCAGTACAAGATGTATTATATTTTTTATTGGTATATTTTTGGTAGGGTATGAACTGCGCCAAATTTGATCGAAAATCCCCGTCCCCCTCTTTTCTAATCCACGAACTGCGCGAAGTTTCCTGTCCCCCATTTCTTTCCAAGAAGATTGGGTGCTACAAAAAGTCGTTTATCGCCATTAATGGGACATTCTATTGAGACTTCAAGCCTTTATTTTCGTTTATCAATATTGTAAAAATTGTGCATGTAAAATAAATATTAATTTAAAGTCTGGCGTGTGCTAAAAAATATATTTTAATACTAGAAACGTTTAAATATTTATTCTGTTTTCCACCTGATGTACTTTGGCATACATTTAATTTCTAATACACATTTAATTAATAAATTAATAATTATGAGCGTCAGCAGAATTTTCATAATTAACAATAAAAAAATAAATAAATAAACTCCCTTATATTCGTATCCTGGGATTTTCAGTTCCGTTTTAATCCATTCCTTTTTCACATATTGTTGCACTGTACTCAAGTTTTCATGTATGTAGAATTTATATACTTTGTATTGTATTTATGCCAATTTATATTTAAATGATAATTTTTACAAATTCTTGCATCATAACTCTAGTTAACAGAAGATGTTTCTAACACGTTGGTAAAGCTTAACCTTCAGCATGCAGCTTATTTTCTAACCTAGTTTCAGGCTGAATTATTTGTAAAATTAATTATTTGAAATGATTTGTTAACAAAGATCGTCGCTGAATCACGCTAATAATATTTCTAACTGTTTTAATTTGTAATGCAACGAGTTCATGTGATTTATAATGTAATTCATTTATAATTTTTTCAGCAGTAATGAAATTAATAGCAGATACTGATAATGATATACATTTAGATTAAAATGATTTAGATTGCCATTGCCTTCTTCACTCATGCTTTTATGCTACATTCCTAATATTTCATAATCGCATACAGGTAAATTTAACTCATTCACTAAACATGTAAATCTCTAATTCAGCCCACTCTTGTTCTTATGTGTGCTGTATCGTCTATTTTCTTTAATATATTGTTCAGCCTAATTTCAAAGGGTCTTGCGGAAAAGTGACTAAACATTGGTAGTTCGACCCGAGTTTCTAGTCCCAGTGATCCCCCAGCTCTTTCTTTTTTTGTACTTATTTACTGTGTAAAAATGTAGCGTAAAAATACTTTTGTAATTTATTCTTTAAAAATATTGCAAAAATTTTCACCTTTACCTTAGCATATCTTTTTACAAATCCCTCTAATAAGAAAAAATAAGGAAAGAAATTAACTCGGTTTCGGTGATTGATACCTCGGTGCAAATTATATGTAACATTTTCCCAAAAGCATAGAGTTTATATGGATATCAATAAATTAAGGATTATTTCTCCATCTAATTTACTTAACATGTTTATTCCAAAATTTTCTTTTCACACTGTAGCGCTTAACTTTATGAATTTTCTATGATCATTCAATTTCTCTAGCCATGGCAACTTTACATACTTTCTGACAAGTAGTTATATTTTTAACCACTGTATTTTACTTCCTGTTGACTATCAGTACATTATTGACTTGTTTCATAAGTGCAACTTTTATTTTATACGCAAATCTACGTAAAATAGCCTTAAAACTTCAGTTATGCAGATACCTGATCGATTGCTTGTTTTAGATTGAATGAAATTAAGCTTAAGGATATTGTTAATTAGCTTGTTATTAATTTAATTATACATTTCTAATTAATTATATTCAGATATTTCCAAGTATATTACTCAAACGTTTGCATCCCAATTTTTAATTTTTGGTTAAAAAATAAACTTTTATTTATTGAGAGGCCTGATTGATTATATTAATTTGCAGTATTGTTTATCTAATTCCTTTCTTCTATATAAATCTTAGAAAAACTTCTTAGCATAATAATTTTAATTTATTTAGAATTTATACGTCAGTGCTCCAAATGCATAGTAATGTTGTTATAATAGATTTCATGCTAAGCTTTTTTTAAATTTAACTAAATTTAATTTCTGCAAGCATTTACATGATTACTTTAATTAACAAAAAATATTTTTAGCACACTTGGATATGGAATAATTTTTTGCACTCTATTAAATTTTCCAGTCTAGTTCAGACATCTTGACTATTATTGATGTAATTTATTAAAAATATAATTTGTATGCTTTATAATTATTTAATTTATGATATTGTTATAATAAATGATGTTTGTAATGCTAATATGTATGTTCACCAATACCTTTTATTTTCTTTGTTAGCTCTCGCATTTGTTACTGTTATTCAAGTAATTAGCCTGCTTGTTAAATATTTTTAACTTGTTCTTGTGATATGTAATTCTATTTATTTATTTTTGTTTTCCTCTTGGCTACTATTGGCTTCGAAAAGTTAAATTGTAACCCTGTAGGCAGCAGGGCAAAGAAATTTTGACTGGCGCAGTTGGACTATAGCTCGACCCGAGGGGGGGTTTCATTAGCGCAGTTGGAGTACACCCATATTTTTTATATCTAAGTAATTTTGTAGCTTACTATAAATATTTTAGGAGGTAGTGGTGCTTTCTAATGATTTACAGAAGAACATTTCTTCGGCAAAATCCCACTTATGAATATATCTTACATAAGTTACAAGTACGGCCTCACTGTCTCTCCAAGTTGGTTCATCCCATTTGTACCGAATTTTTTTTTTCAGCTTTTCAACAAGTCGTGTTTCAATATCCTCATTTAATCTTTCTTCTGCAAATAGTATTTTTATTTAGTGGCATAACTTTAACGTCATTGTCATCTTTTTCTAGAACAGTTTTCAATGCTGATATTGATGGTTTGATTCAATTCTCCCCTATAGTACGGCTTTTCCCAGATTAAGCGATGAGTAATGAAATTTGATAATAGCCTCAAGAGGACGATTAACATTTGCATTATGAGCAGTAAATAGAGACTTTAATATTACTCTTTTTTCAAAAATTTTCCTTAAAGTGTGAAAATAATTCAAAATCTGAATTAATATCAGCATTATGTTTCGCTTTCAAATATGCCTCAAGACGACCTAGTTTCATTGATTTGTTGGTCAGGCATTATTGGCATAAAAGACAAAAGTTGACCGTTTAATGGACCAGGTATGAAACCAAATTTTAAATATGCCTCCGAATACCGTCGAACATTTTTTTCTTGCTTGCACCCCTCATTTCACTAAGGGCTGAAAAAAAATAAATATAAGATCAATATAAACATAGATGAAAGCAGCTGCTGCTGCCATTCAAGGGAAGAATAATATACCGGTTGCCATTCCTATAGTAAAAAATAAAATAAATTCGTTGGCTGAAATGTGCGAGAAACGTCTGGAAAGCATAATGTGTCAGTTATTTAAATGCCTTTAAAAGCATTTAAATGTCCATGTCTACAGCGAGAATTCTTTATAAAATATTTAAAATGCACCGCAATTTAAAAACTTTTTTTACGTATACATCACTTACATTTTTCTTTATTTTGGGGAATAAAAAATGAAATTTCGAAAAATTTTGACTTCATGAAACATATTTAGAACGTCCTTTATCCCCTTAAACTCTGGACGAGTCCATTTTCAAAATGCCCCCTTAACAGTCGCATTGCCCCCTTGTGGGGCGTGGGCCCGACATTGGGAAACACGGGGCTAAGTCATTCTTTTGTTCGACTCCTCGCCGACGCGAGCCTCATGAAGGGGGTTCAGGGCAACACCTCCTTCTATAAGGAGGTGTTGTTCAGGGCCGCCGCTACCATGTGTCCGGTGTGTTCAAAACACACAGGCGGCCGACTATGAGAGGCGACCACGGACCGCCGATTTTTAAGCAAAAAATCATACTCACCGAGTTTTATTGAAAATAAATCTTCCAAAACATAAACTCATCAAGCTTTAATAACGAAAATAAGCCGAACTTATGTCTTCGCAAATTTGTATTGTATTACAGTATTGTAACAACATAAGGAAATAAACACTTGAGTCGTCAAATTTTGTTCTTTATTGGGTTATGGAATATACGCCGATGCAGCAAAGAATTGATGATTGAAAAATATTACAGCGGACCAAACTAATAATTGGGGTTATTAGTTCCTGAAAATGACCAATTGTTGGTTAATACTTGCTGTGGCAAACAGATGGCACTCCCTCTATACGAGGAGGGCGTTCTTCCCCCCCTCCTAGAGACTCGACCAAAGAAAGTCTAAGTAAAGAAGGAAAGGCTCCATACACGTAATGTAAACCAGTTTGTCTTCTATGCCGCTAGAAAGAAGAGGGACAATTCGCCAAGGGATCTGTGATGTACCTGACCAAGATTTTCCACCTCCGCCACGTGTACAAGAAATTGAGGAACACGGGTTAAGATGAATCGTTCTTTGACTTTTTGCGATAATTTAAACTCGAATTTTCGTGCTTTTTTGCTTTACTAGTTGAACTTGTGTTATCCATATCGCGGTTTGATGTCTGATTTTATATCTGTCAATATGTAGTAAAAAAAAATTGGAGTCACACAGCTTGATAGCACTCTTGATAAACGTGACCGTCGAACCTGTTCGAACTTCGACATCAGCTTCGAGCTTTGGGGCTTTTGGGCGACAGATATTTCACGCATGCGCAGTTGTGTCCCTTTTCGTTCGGAGAGAGCCACTCCTGCTGCTGCGAAGCTTTCCTTCTTAACAATACATGTTCTTTGACTCGACAGACGAAAAGGAGACATCAACAAGCGCATGCGCAGATATATTTAGCTGCGCCTTAATTTTCTTACAGTTGCGTTGTAAATTTGTAGTAGATGCGAAGAATAGACCACTGCAAGTGTGAGGTAACAAATTTTAATTTTAGTTTAAACAACCCCGTGCGATCGCATAGTTTTGCCGATTTTGCGTGTGCGATGTGAAGATGTTATATTTTAATGAATATACTGACTTTTTGTACTTTGTACTTTAAAAAGTGTTACCGTTTTGTTACATTGACACTTACATACTTTTTACCAAAAACGTGCGTAGATTCAGTGCAGTTTTGTATACTACTATTTAGGTTTTCATTTTCGACCCTTAAAAATGTCTGCCAGAAAAACTAAAAGACTGTCAGGTTATCAATATAAACAAAAGAGGAAAGCTAGGCTTGAAGAACAGCAACAACAAAGCGGTGCCTTAGAAAAATATTTGAAAACTGGAAGTGATAATAGTGATATTATAAGTGACAATTCAACAACAGAAATTTCAAGAAATGTAAGTAATAATGACAATGTAAATATTGTAAATTTTAGTGCATCAACTTCTGTGGGTACCGGGTGCCTAAGAGATGAATCTGTAGTGTGCTGGGAAGCAGGGAAAGACATTTCATTTACTGAAAAAAATCATGATGTTGATAATCACGAAAAAGAGAAAAGGGAAGAATGGGAGAAGGAAAACGTAGAGCTGACAACTGAAACAGGTAAGGACATGGATGCTTTAACTACTTTTAAATCTTTAGAAAAAGACGACGCTCTTTGCCTAGTTTCTGACGATCCTGGTAAATGGACTATAAACCTAACCTACAGTCAGGTACAATATATAATTGAAAATTTCCCAAGTCAAGTTCAAAACATAGCATTTCCCAGAGATGAGCAAAATAAAAAATTTTCAGAGTCATATTTTTACCGTACTTTAAGCAATGGTGAAAAAATCCACCGTCCTTGGTTATTATATTCTTTATCTTTAAATAGTGTTTTCTGTGCTCCATGTAAACTATTTTGCACCGATGTCACAGAGAAAAAGGAGCGTATATATGGTAAAGGAGTGAACGATTGGCAACAGTTATCTTTAATCTTGAAAAGGCATGAGAGCAGAATAATCCACATTAAATATACTAAACAAATGCATGATTTGAGTGTAGCACCGAAAAAGGGTACGACAATCGACTCGTCCAATCAGCGATTATACGAACTGGAAAAAATCATTGGCGTGCCGTTATTGAAAGATTGATGCTTATTGTCAGATATTTATCTCGTCAGTGCTTGGCCTTTAGGGGTTCCACAAAAACTGTTTCAGCCAGATAATGGAAATTTCCTTCAATTGACTCAAATGATTTCCAAATTTGACGCAGTTCTTTCCGAACATTTACGTAGAATACAATCCAAAAATTACAAAAATGCGCCTCACTATCTAGGTTGGGAACACCAAAACGAAATGATTAAGTTATTGGCAACAACTATACAAGAACAAATATTAGACAGAATACGAGAGGCAAAATATTTTTCTATAATTTTAGATTGTACCCCAGATATTTCACATACTGAACAAATAACTGTTATAATTCGATGTGTTCTTTGCGTCCCACCAGTTAAGATTTATGAACATTTCTTGGGATTCTGCCCAATTACAGATACAACTGGTTAAGGATTATATGAATTTATAGTAAAAAACCTTCAAGAGCTAAATTTGGATATGAATAATTTACGTGGACAAGGTTATGACAATGGGGCTAATATGCGAGGACTACAGAAAAATATTTTGGACGCTTGTCCCCGTACATTTTTTATTCCTTGTATAGCTCACAGTTTAAATCTTGTTGTGAACGACGCTGCTAAAGTAAGCTTCGAAACAGTTCTTTTCTTTTTTACTTAATTCAGGAATTGTACGTTTACTTCTCAGCATCAAATTATAGATGGAGTATTTTATTAGCGCATATTCCGAAACTTACATTAAAGCCATTATCAGATACAAGATGGGAAAGTCGTATAGAAGCAATCACACCACTTAAAACACAATTAGGTGAAATATATGATGCTCTAGCAGAATTAAAAGATGCTTATCCATAAGCTCAGCAATTTCCTGCTCCCGGTCAGCTTTATTCAACTTATGATCTCATATCTTTACCGTAGAACATTCCAAGTAAAGTGTGGAAATGCAATTTCCTACAGTGGTGTCCCGCAAGGAGCAGTCCTCGCTCCCTGTCTTTTCAATATATTTATAAATGACCTCCCAAATCCCTTGGATTCCAAGATTCTAAAATACGCCGACGACACGGTCGTACTTACGGATTCTGTCAGCCCGCCTCTTGCAATAGAAAAACTGCAATTCAAAGTAAATATCGTTACGAAATGGTGCGAGGATTGGAAAATCAACTTAAATTCTAGTAAATGCTGTGTTGTGCTTTACAGACGCTACAGGCAGAATGTAATTGTTAATACTGATATCAAAATTAAAAACGATACAGTTCCGATGGCTGACTCCTATAGTATAACTTATCGATAAAAATCAAAAGAACACTGTATCTGTCCTTAATCAGACCGATTATGTTATACGCAGTGCCAGCATGGGCGACAGCTAACAAGACTGAGCGTGCTAAACTAGACATAATAAAAAATAAAATACTTAGAGCGATTGTGAACTCACCGTGGTTTGTGAGGAACTCTCAAATTCAGGAGGATCTGAATGTGAAGGCCATGTATGAACAAATTGTGATCACTTCACATAATTTCTTTGAAAGCCTTAGAACCTCTTCCTACGCTTCTATTAGAAGCCTGTGCGATTATGACCCTACTGTTGAATATGTGGTCAAAAGACCCCGCACCATACATCACAACTCGTCTTGGTAGTTGTATATATGTAAATAGTTTTCAGCTTTTTTCTGTGTTTTATAATTACGACTTTTGTTATTTTTGAATGCAACATCTGCCACCACGACCAGGAATGCCAGTCCCAAGCTCTGAAAGTTTTTTACGCCTCCGGGTGACAGATGTACATAAAGTACATCTCTTTTATTTTACTACCGTGATTGGCCTTTGGCAACTCTGAACTTTTGGTAATAACTCTGTGTAGTTGAAACCAAGTGCGAGCGAAAGCAATTGGATCGGAAAAGATGATGCAACTAGGGATATAACTAGGAGAACTTTGGCAAAGTCACTGGGTAAAAAAATCAGTACCTTTAAATTTATATTTTCAACAATAATCTGGCATGCAATTCTTAATAAAGTCAACGTAGTGAGTAAACTTTTACAAAGTCCAAAATTAAACATTAAATCTTCAGCCGAAGCCCTAGAAAATTTAAAAGACTACTTTGTTGAAATAAGATGTGACGAACATTTCAAAATATTTATGGATGCTGCAAAACAAATTGCTGCCGAAGTTGAACTAGAAGCAGAATTTCTTCATCCAGCAGCAAAACGCATTGGAAGAAGAAAAAGAAATTTTGATTACGAACACGAGAATGAAAGCATTTTAGATCCAGAGAGTTCTTTTAAAGTCAACTTTTACTTTAAAATTTTGGATGCAACAATTGGGGCTATAAATGAGAGATTTCAATTATTATACCAACATATTAACATCTTTAAAATTTTATATAATATACCCGAATATGGCGACCTTAAAGACAATGAACTGTGTCGAAGCGGAACAGACCACTGTGCCGAAGCGGAACTAGCCTTGAAAGACAAGAAGCTAAATCATAGCGACATTAACGGGGCGGAATTATTCGAAGAAATTAAAGCTATGCAACCCCATCTTAAAACTAATATGAATACAATTGGAATTCTTGAATACATACTAGAAAATAATTTATCGTCATTTTTTCCCAATTTAACCGTACTAATTAGAATTTTCTTGATCTTACCGGTCACTGTTGCAACTGGAGAACGTTCATTCTCCAAGCTCAAGTTGATAAAAAACTATCTTAGATCATCCATGAGTCAGGAAAGATTATCGGCTTTGGCAACTCTTTCTATTGAACACGAATTGTGCGATACCATAGACCTTAATAGTGTGTTAAAAAAATTTTCGGAAACAAAATCTCGGAGAGTGCAATTTTAACTTTTATCCTAAAAACAATTTGAGAAGTGTTTTAAAGCTCCCAGGTTCTTTTTTTCACCATTATAAGGTAAGTTTTTTTTAAAAACCCGTTTGATTTAGTTCCCACAATTTTACTAATTTTTCTTTATATTTTTAAAACGATTTCGTTAAAAATTATCTCTATTTTATATTAAGACATTGAGTTTTGAAGTTTTATAATTGAAAACAAATATTTTTAAGACAAATTTGCTGAAAAATTATTCTTTGGAAAACCGTAGAAATTTACATAAATTGTATTCCATTCCAACGATCTTCATTTTGTACTCTAGAGGAGGGGGGGCGGGGCGGCGAAAATTATGTGGGCACACAGGCGGCCATCACCCTAGCGGCGGCCCTGGGTAAACTGAAAGTAATCTGACCTATCTGTGTTGCACCTGCTCTGATTTCGCGCGTTTAAAAACTGTAGTTTCATTCAATTGCGAGACGATTTTCTGGAGGTCGCATATCCCAAATTAATTTTAATCATACATATTTGTTTTCTAATAATGCAAATATTTAATAATTTGTGTATTTATATATATAATTTTAGTCAGTTTTCTATACCATGTGCAGCTCCCGGGAAACATTTGCTGAAAAAGAATAAATTTTCTAACTGGAATGGCAGAAATAAAGTGTCAACTCCACTGCAGAAAATTCAGTCAAGAAACCAAATATTCATCAGTTCTTTTACTTAAAAATGTCTAAATGATCTGCTGTTCCAAGGCCAAGATTTTTTTTAATGTCTTTTATTTTAGTTTTCCTTTTAAATTCTATATTTAAATTATCCTTTATGTAATATGGCTTCTTGTGCTGTAGAAACGTGCCGTAACACTTATAGAAATACGAAAGGAAGAGATATTGTATTTCATGCTTTCCCAAAGGACAATTTGCTTTTGTCGAAAGAATGGATACATAAATGTTGAAGGCAGGATTCTATTAATGTGAAAAAAGCAAGAATTTGCGGCGAACATTTTCTGTGCGGTGATTATGAAGATGACATGAGAAATCGCTTGCTTGGATTGCCGCAAAAGAAACTGTTGAAATGCAATACTGTGCGAAAGTAAATTTATCGTGTACAGTAAACGAAATAACATCAAGAAATCGGAGACATTTGAAAAAAAAACTAATACAGAGTGCTTTTGAAAGACTACACGAATTAATTTATTCTGAGGCCGAGAACGAAATTGAAGCTGACAATAATAAATCAAATGTGAATGATTTTGAAATAAAATTCACAAGTGACAAAGCCCTAAGTCACAATAGGCCCACCAGCGGCCGAGCGGTAAAGTCGCTGAACACTGGTAGTTCGGTCCGAGGTTCGAATCCCGCGAATGGACTGGCTGCATGGGTGTTTTCGTGGTTTTTCCCATGTGTAACGTGTATACGAGCCAGTTTCCCTTAGAAAGTCCTCCACGAAGGCATCTCCCCCCTTAGGCAGATAGCCCTAGTGTGCTTTGCCATAATTAAATACACCACACCACACCTAAGTTACAATATCTCTGAATGACCTAAGTGTACAGATAAACAAGAATGTATTGATAATTTGAAGAACAAAATAATATCCTTAGAAAATTGTAATAAAATATTGAAAAATAGAGAAAAGAAAAATTTTATAGAATGTTTGCTCAGCGACAAAGATGGTGGACGATATCTAGAAAGAAATTTGTACTGGAAATTCAGAAATTAAAATCTCAAACAGCGAAATTTAGGAAAAAACAGCACAGATCGGAGAATTTCGAAAAACGTCTAAAGCATATTTTTACAAAGACGCAGATTAACGCATTGCTAGAAGCGAAGGAAAAAATCAGGTGGACTAGTGAAGATATTTGACGTTGCATTGTCATAAGAGCTCTGAAGAATACGTTTCTTAAATAGAAATGCATATGTTTGAGGGCCGCCGGAAGCGGGCCCGCAAGGCCTTCTTTGCAGACGGGCGCCGACCAAGGGAAGGGCGCCGACCAGCGAACGACACAGAGCATTTTTTTTTTAATGCAAAAGAATGTGCATTTATCGGGGAATGTTCCTTGAATGCTTACACAGGACAGGGACCATGGGAGTCCGCGCCCCCTCCCAACACCTCCTAACAGAAGGTATTGCCCCTCCCCACCTTTCCCCTCCAGCTCGTCCATCAATGCCTTGTCACCCATCCGTCAATCGTCAGGGATATTCCATTTTCGTATTTACTGAGTCACTGAGTGGTTGGCGAAGAAAATTTTCGATGCACAATAACCTTACTACTATTGGAAAAGAAAAGTCCATTTGATGAAGTACGTTCTTATTTTATTTTACTTAATATAATTTATATTTATCCTTATTTTATCGTTTATATTATATTTTTATTTAAAATGTATACAGTGAAATACGGGTTTTTTTTCTTGAAAATTTCTGTGAGGACGGGAAGGGGGGAACGGATTAGCCCTTTCTATCAGGGAAAATTTGCCATTTTGCCATATGTAAGAATGAACACAGGCACCAACTTTTCATTTTCTTCACGGGAGTTGGAGGGGAGGGCAAGATTTTGCATGGACGAAAACGCAAAACTCTATAGACCAGTGCTTCTCAACCTTTTTTCACCGGTAAAACCTACGAAAAAATTTCGCGGACCAGTGTGTTTTTTCCCTCCCCCCCCGAAAAAAAAACTTTACAAAGTATTCAAGAATTACTACATAAGTGAGTTGTAATATTATTACCATTTGCCTACAATCATATTTAAATATATGTGCCTTTCGTTTCCTTCTTACTCATCCTGGTTATTGATTTTTAATATACCTATAGTTAAAGAAATAGTAGTTATAGCACAGTATTAAACTCCATGGTTATTAAAAACTTACGCTGATGTATAGTTTTCAGTTGTCCAAACACGCAGAAGAATGTAAGCAAGATAAAAACTGAAACCTACCCTAAGACGCCTTAAACAATACGATAGATATTCATCGTTCAAGTAATCAGCAATACTCGAGGCAGACAGGAGCACACTAGCTGGTGTACTAAGTGTACGGCACGGCAATTTATAAAAGGCGATTAGGTACCTAGTTGCCAGGTTGTTATATTTTTATCACCGATCATATTATTTTATAAACTAGTGAGCTATTGTTATTGTAATGTGGGTGCTGTTGTAATACCGGTAATTTCGGTTTTCGACAGATAGATGGATATTTCGCTATCTGGACACTTGTATAGAGAGTTTATTTTCTATTTCGGGGGGGGGAGGAGGTTGCCGGTGTTTATAGTCTAAGTCCAAATTCTCAACATTTATACAATTTATTTAATGACTAGACTCCCCAATTATGGTGTGTTCGCGCCATGGACCTTATAAGAAATAGACAAACCCAAACGGGTTTTCTCCCTCGTCTGATTCCCTGCTGGCTGTCACCTTGATCACATCCGGAGGAGTAGGGACGACTTGGAGAAATTTAACATTGGTTGCCTATTGCAGCGTGTATAATTGTCAAGAAAAAGCTGGTTGTAGCGCCTCATTTCACAAATTAGAATTTCTACATACTTTTATTTTTGAAATTGAGATTGATTTTTAAAAATTTAGCATATTTATCAAGCATAATTAACGTTCCAAATAATTATAAAGCTATTGCATGGTTTCAGGGCTGGATAATTTTTTAGCATTTCCTATGTTGTAAGGAAATTTGTAACTACTTCTTTTAGAAAAACATATTTTAAATCTGAACTAATAGAAAATTTCAAACAAGCAATTTTCTCTTGCAATTTTCATGCTTTTATTGATGTAAATAAGTAAAAAGTACTAAAATATTTAAAAACGAATTTTTGAAAGTTTTGTTTAAAATTCTAAATTGTGCTGCTTTTTTTAAATTATAGATGAGTATTATAGCATAATTTCTATAAAGGAATTTTATTTCAATTATATTTCATAATATATCACAGTGATAAACACTTTTGACTCCTTAAAAGTTTTTTATACATTTAATTCTAATATTAAAATTGTATTTAACCGTACTAATTAATTTTGCTTGTATTTTATAGCGATTATTTTGTAAAATTTATTTTTAGTTCTGTATAACATTTTTTTATTTACTGTTAATTTAATTTGTTAGCCCAAAGCGGTGGTAGCTTAGAAAGGCTGTTAGTTTCGAAGCGGAATTTTGCGCTGTTTTACTATAAGTGTCCGTGTCTCCTTGCAAATTGTTGTTACCAAATATTATCGCCCTGTATTATATGTAAAGAAATTAAATAATGAAGAATCTGCATGAATACATGTATGTTTCTTGCACTGTGACAAAAACGACAGTATCTAGAGCCATCAAATTTTGAATAATGTAATCCTCCACCCCATGGGCATCTGGACGGCCGAATTTCGAATTTGTTTTATCAGGTTCAATGTTTCTTCTAACCTTCTTCGGAAACATACAAGGACCTGACTAAGAACAGAGAGCTTGCTAAAGCTATGTTCACTAATTGTAGTAAGTAGACAGGATACAGACGAAGGGTATACAAAACCCTTTATTTTTCTTTATATACAATGACTTCCGTACTTCGGAATACAATGACCCTCCACTCGGGGTCTAACGTAAAAGATATCAAAATAAAACTAAACTCTAATTTAACTTTAGAATAATACACGTGGAAGATTGGCCTTATAATAACAGGAAGCGTATGTAGCACAGAGACTGTGAACACTACAATACGTTTAATTCATCAAGAGGATTAAAACCTCTGGCCTGGAAGGCAAATAGCAACTGCGTAACTTCTAAGGTAAGCGGCCTGCTTCGAACTCACTGCTTCCTCTCTCTCGCTTGGCAAAAAGGCCACACTTAAATACTTGGCGTTCGCCAGACAAACTTTGCATAAAAACCTTCACGCTTATAATTCTGGCCGGAAGTAGAAAATAAGAAGTGATAGTAAAGATTTAAAGTAAAATAAACGTTAGTAAAACTTAAGATCCTTACAGTTTTAATCTATTTCATATTTTGTAAAACTTTAGCAAATTTTTTATTAACAAACTCAACGAGTTCAAAGCGAGCGAGCACTGTACGGAAAATAACAGTTTTATCTCCAGTGCGAAAATTCTAAAGATATGCTGTATTCAAATGTATGTGGTTTACGAAGAACATGATATTCAATAAATATAGATAACACACAAAACTTTAAATAAAGGTTCCTTTTGGGCGTAATATACAATCTGAGTACTTCTAGATTTTATTTTATCTTTTTTTTTTCCCTTCATTAAGCTCAGAAAATTTTATGCTCTGAATTTTATGAATTATTAAAGTAACTAATCCACTTTAATGTTAATAACTTAATGATCACATAATTAAATAAATATGATGTTTTTGTAATGTTATTATAGTTTGGAAACTCATTGCCTGAAAATGTTCATTAAATTAAAAAAAAAAATTAAAAAAAATATCAGATCTTGTTTAATTTTACCTTATTTATTTCAAAGCATCACGTACTATCAATCTTATTTAATTTTACTTTATTTTTACGCAAAATAAAGTTCATAAATTTTGTGCTTAGAATTTTTCCGTTTTAACAAAATAAAGATGTTTGTACAAGAATTACGCGGAAAAAAATGCGCGAAATGCAGTTAAAAAGTGCTTTTATGAGATAGATTAAATCCTATTTGGAAAAAACTGTGGCTTTCATAATCTCATCACTATACAATATATCCCATTTAATAATTAAAAAGAGTTATGTGATACAAACGCCATAGATTTCAGTGTTAAAATTAAGCAGATCGTCCCTACTCTTTCTTGCCGACATGTCGGTGACGCGCGCTCCGCCTACTGGGTTAGTCTATCTCTTATAGGTCCATGGTTCGCGCACGCTTTTGTACAGAAAGACAAAAGGCATATAAAAAGCCGCTTGAGGACCTTACCCTAGGCGCATTTGACCGCGTCTGGCATAGAGGACTTATTTTTAAGCTCATCAATTTGAATTTTCCACGGGAAATTATTTTCATCCTCAGCTCATTTTTGAACTCCGGAACTTTTTCAGTGCGGCAAGGAGATTCCAGTTCAAACCCACATCAAATTTACACTGGTGTCCCACAAGGAAGTATCCTTGAACCAATATTTTATATTTTATACGTAAATGACTTCAATTCGTAAATGACCAAAATTCAGTCAAGACCCTAATATTATGTTAGCATGCTACGCGGATGACACCGCCATCATCGCGAAGTCCAGACGACCAAACCACGCCTTGGAAAAGATTCAGCAGATTATTCCTAATATTGAAGCATGGTGTCAACGATGGAAAATTCAGATCAACCCGGAGAAGTCAAAAGTTTTAGTTATCAGAAAATTCAAGACCACAGACCCCCTCACCTGTAATGTTACATTCTTCGGGAAAACAGTCCCTACTGTAAGTACGGCAAAATACCTAGGAGTCATTTTAAATCGATCGTTTACCTGGAATACACACATAAACAGTGTGTGTGGAAAAGCGTACGGCATTGTGAAAAAGCTTTACCCTCTACTTTCTAAGGACTCTGGATTAAACCTTGCACGCAAAAGAAGGCTTTTCACTGCAATTGTCAGGCCTGTTATCATATATGCCTCCTCGGCCTGGGCAAGTGCTAAGGCAAGTGAAATTCATCGGCTCCAAGTTCTGCAAAATAAGATCCTGAGAACCATCACTAACGCCCCATACTATATTAGAAATGAAGATTTACATCGCGACCTTCATATTGATTATATCAAGGACTATATCCAAGATAAATGGAAACTTTTTCAGGAAAGCAAAGACCAACAGTACAGCTAACTTTGGGTATATTCTGAGCTACGAAATCATCCCGGACGATTTGCTCATCCGACCTTATGCTGCACACTCAATTAGGCAAGCCAATAATTAAGTGTTACTCGTCTGTACTCCATGCTGACGCTCCGTGTGCATCTTTCCATATCATCTTTTCTGACAAGGATTCCAATCTAGATTTCGACCAATCACAGTGAAGTGCTACAAGCACAGGCTACGAGCATCTCGGCTTTGGAGACTTTGGAGTAATTACTCTGGACTTGGTCTTGGTTGGACCAGTGTTGCAAATAGCTCGCGTCATCTCCTGAGCCCAGGCGAAAATTGCGCCGTAACCCCCTTTTCTCCCTGTTATTTCTCCCCTCAAAGGAAACTCAATCAGGTATTTTCTAATACCAGGCTCCGCATGGAACTCCTTGCATGACTGGGAAGTATTGCTCCGGCAATAGAAACCCAGTACAATACAGTACATCTCAGTATCGCAGTACCCTAGGCACGTCATCTGAGATGGCCGAAGTAAAGAACTGAAGTTTTATATTCAGTTATTTTCATTAAACGTTGAGAAACTTTATTAATTTTTAATATTAAGTTGGCTTCTGGGGCTACACCCAAGGACAACTAGATATCTGCAGGCCTCCTCCATCGATTTGTGACGCCACAAGCGAAGGCGATCGACATATATTTATGTCACTTTTTATTTCAAACACAAAAGTCAAGTGAAATTAATTTTTACAACTTAATATTTTGAATTTTAGGAATAAATTTTAGGAATCTTTTTTTTAGAATTTTGGATACTGCTTGGACATCATTAAACGAAAGATATGATGCAATGAAAAATCACTGCGATAATTTTAGTTTCCTGGGTAATTTATCAGAAATCGATAACGCAAATTTCAAAATAAAATGTGATAAATTAGAAAAATTGTTACAGTGTAATGACAATAAAGATATTAACGCAAAAGAACTCTATGACGAAATAGTAGCTTCGAAAGACATTTTTACAGCCGGTATGAATGACCCATTCGATATTTTGAACTTAATTGTGTCAAATAAATTGTGCTTCCCGAACTTGAAGATCGTACTGAGCATTCCTGTTAGTGTTGCTAGTAGCGAAAGATCATTCTCCAAATTAAAATTGATCAAGACAGATTTACGTTCAAGTATATCGCAGGAAAGACTCATAAATTTAGCTTTGATTGCCATTGAAAAAGAAATCTGTAAAGAAATAGGTGGAAAAGAAATTATAGAAAAATTTGTAAATATAAAATGCAGAAAAATAAATTATTCTCAATAAATTGTTAAAATCAATTTCAACAAATGCTTTCTTCAAAATTTTCTTCTCCTATACAAAAATTTAGAAAAAAAGGGGGGGGCGACTTCAGCTATTTTGCAGGCGGGCGCCGGATAACCTTGCGCCGGCGCTGATATGTTTTTTCCCAAAGAAAAGCAACCCAAAAGGCAAAAAAGTGAATTGTTTCGAATGTGGTAGCCAATAAATAATATTTCAACAACTTGTAGTTGCACTGTGACTGTACAAGTAAGCATATATAATATGTTTTGATTTGAAATATTTCTAGATGACATTTTAGAAGTTAAGAGCGTAAAGCATATTTCAAATGAGAACTAATTTAAGTTATCCAAGATAAATGGAAACTTTTTCAGGAAAGTTATTTTTATTGTATCCTGTGTTATTATTGATTCGATTTTGTGCTAGCTTAGCATTTAATTAAAATATAATAGTATAACATTAAAGTTGTTTTGTGTAAATTAAAATAACAAACTTAATGCATTTATTTAAATGTAATATTGACGTAAGCCTAAGTTACAAAATTATTAAAAAAATATATGTTATTATATTGAATCGGGAGAAAAATATGCCAATGTAAAATTACAATTAGGCTGAAACTCAAACTTAGATTAGCAGAAATTTTGAAAACCATGCTAATTTAAGATTGTTTTTTGATTAATTTTAAATAGCTGTTATTATAGTTATCTTAGAAGCAGTAGTACAGTTCTCTTAGTTAACATGCAGATAAAGAAATGAGTAGAAATAAACAGACATTTAAAGGGAAAAAAAAAAAAGGAACTTTATGCTAAGAGTAGCGCATTTTATCTGTTATTTTAAAATTGAGTAAGTACTATTAAATTTTTTAATGTTCAGTGTAAAATGCATACTGCAGTAACATTGTCTCTTCCAAATTATAGCTATCTTTCACACACAGCTCATTTTAAACGTTGGTTCTTCAGATTTAAAACGCTAATTTCTATGTTGACAGTTGCATCTCCGCGCTCAGTGTCATCATAGCTACGTCATCACTCCTCGCTGCCTGTTTCAGGGGGAAAAGCTCTATGAGCTCGCCCTTCTCTTTTAAGTCCTGGTTTGCAGGTACCCTCGGGTACACTAAAATATGTCCTTCTTTAGGACACCTTCGAATGCTACGGAAGATGACACGGATTTGAACAAATCTTTTAGATCATCGAAATCGCAGAAATTTAGAAAAGAAGTTTTTATCAAATCTCCCAAAAAGAAAGTCAAGAAAGTTAAAACCACCAAGAATGATCAGAAACTCTACTTGACGCCCTGATGACCAGATATAACGTGGATAACATACATGAGATAAATAATGAAGAAAAAAACAATATTAGCAGGTGAAAACAATATTAGCGTGTGTTAAAATATATACATTTTTCTAGTGTGAAATAAAAATGTTAAAAATCATCGAGCTAAGCTATCATCGTTTTATCTGCAGCAAGCCAAAAATGGCATCCATAGACGAAAGCCATAACCTGTACGCCAGACGCAGTCAAAAGCTCTGACCACTTCTAGCGTCAGGATGGCAGTACCCATTTTATTGTGCAGCGCGCTTCCGATGAATTCTGTGATTCTCACAAGTTGTGTTGTTATGGACAGTTCCTTACGGAATCCATTATGCACAATAATGCAGGCAAAATAAAAAATAATCAGCTGAATGTATTATTTCATAGGTATAGAAACTTACAGTGTGTTTTGATTTGATGCAACTTATTTTGAATTTTCGGGTTACTTAAATTAATTTATTCATTAATATATATAGAAACTTCTATGCATTTTATTAGGTGTATTTAAATGCCAACGGTTTTGAATATTGTTGTGAATTGTGACAGATGCATATAAATATGCTTAAATAGTTTTAAATTATGTGTATGTAGCTCACTGCATTAAATAACTCGTGTTACACATGGAAAAATGGCCATGCAACCAGCCTTTTCTCCAGGAATTGAAGTCAAACCACCAGTGTTCAGCTGATGAGCCTTGTCAATTACTTAGAATTTGAGCCTATTGTACTGTTAATATGGTACATGCCAGAAATACAATATCATTAATACACGGGATACATATAAATAATAAGAAGGACTAACAACACCGCAGAGTACAGAAAGCAACATAGAAGTCCACAATTCATTTGGCGAGCAAATTAAGTTGTATTATTATACTTAAGGCTATCAGTTCTGGATAATTTAGTTACAGTAATTTTGCAAAGATAGTAAAGCAGTTCCTTCAGCAATATTAATTTTCTAATTATTAAGGCTTTTTTCTTTCATATTATTTGAAAACAGAGTAATACAGAGCATGCATTTAAATGCAATCAAAATTTAGGAAATGTATGATTTAAAAATACAGAAACGTTGAAAAAACAAATATGCTAAAATTCTTGTAAAATATAAAATTTCATTTTCTATCTGTACTTATAATTTGTTATGATTTGTATTATGAATGAATAATATAACTTAAGCAAATATTTTATTTATTATAGTTTTAAAATTTGCATTCCATTACTATACAGTGCACCATGATATATTTCATACAAAATTTCCTTTATAAAATTAAGATCCATATTTACTAAGATTTTGTGGAATGTAGTGTTTAAAATTTATTACCAAATTTGACTTTCGCATTTAATTATATAAATTTACCTGCAGAATTATATTTTGCTAGTATCTACGAATGTAATCATTATGTCTGTGGGGATATTGTACACAGGTCATCATATTAAATAAACATCCACCCGTTTTCCATGTGTTCACAGAAAGCACGATGACAGTCAAATGACGTTAAGATAAACTGCATAATGTATTTATGAGTGTATTTATCTGTGTATGAATAATATTTTTCCACAACTAAACTGATAACTCTAATTTTTTTTCATTCATAGAATGGTTAAACTGAATATGCTAAATAAAATGTAACATTTAAGTTATTATATATACATATTTCTTTTTTGATACCAAAACAAACACATACAGCATTCAGTCCTATTAATATCTACCCACCAGCGGCCGAGCAGTAAAGTCGCTGAACACTGGTAGTTCGGTCCGAGGTTCGAATCCCGCGAACGGGCTGGCTGCATGGGCGTTTTCGTCGTTTCCCCATGTGTAACGTGTATACGAGCCAAAAGGAAGGTCCCAAAAGACCAGGAAATATAGATATTGGAAAAATTAATGAAGAAACACCAAAAAATTCCCCCAAATATGCAAAATCAACACACTCAGTCTACTCTCAGCCAATTACGTAAGGATCAAGGATCAAGGAAGTGCAATTTACGGAGTTCATAGGCAATTACGCCTTTATCTCCACATCTTCAAATGAAATTAAATCATCCGAAAGAGGGGATTGTCAAATGGGGTAAAAATTTTGATAAGCCGAATGACTTGGAGTAAGTGCTTTCACACTGAGTCAAAAAAAGGCAAAAAACTCAGAAGGTCTTAATTTTGCGCCGAAAAAGGGCCAGAATAATTTAGATAGGGGCAGCCATAAAAATTTGACTAGAAAAATAAAAGGTGAAGTTTCCTTGAACCTTGATAATCATTTTTAGCATACGTCAGATGAAGAATACGCAGGGGAATTCCGATGCGCGTTTTTCGAGGTGGGAGGGAGGGGGGAACCTGTTTACAGGTCGAAAAAGTAGTTCTGCCAGTGATCAGCTGGGAGGGAGAAGTTTCATTTTTGACCGCTATTCAATGCGGTTTTTAAAGGCCAAAAAGGACGCTGTTAAGCGCCTAAGAAAGTTCCTTTTTAAAGGAAGAGAGAAGCTATAATTTAAAAATCTTTTACAGTTTTATTTCATTTGATAGGTTAAAGTATTTTAAATCAGTCCTATTTGACTGTGATGTTTCTTATTAAAGAAACTTAAAGGGGGTTCCTCGAGTTAATGCCGTGTGCATTAAAGAACTTTAGAGGCGGGGGGGGGTTAAGGAACGAGAGGTAGTTATTCACGTGGCTATCAGTGTGCTCATATCTAGCCCGTTTAAATGGCAGAGCTGAATATTCCCTGTTAAGAACCGGTCTGGGTCTTTTCCGGGAAGAAGCAACAGCAGGATCATATACGGGTAGCATATGAAGCACAGGATTTGCAACACGTTGAATATTTTTGAAAAATTTTTCCGAAAGTCGCTGTATATAGCGAATAATGGGCATAATTTTGAGGTCGTTATGAATCTCTTCGTTTCGTACAAACCACGGAGCTTTTAGAATTTGCCGAAGCATTTTAGATTGAAAAATTTGGACATGTTTTCTGTTAGTCAGTGCACATGGGCCCCATACGGGACACGCATACGTAAGAACCGGCCTAATCATTGATTTGTAGAGCAAGATTTTGTTATCAGTTGACAGGTCGCTATTACTAGCTAAAAGGGGGCGTAGGGCGGTTTTGACAGCTGTCGCACCCGCTATGATTTTGCGGATGTGAGGCTGCCAAGTTAGTTTTGAGTCTAGTAAAACACCTACATATTTGTAAGAAGAGACCCAAGGAATGGGTTCACCGAAGAGCATGAAATTAGGTAAACTTGGGATGTTTCTTCGGATGAACATAGTGGCAGCACATTTTGCGACATTGATTTTTATTTTATACAGACCGAGCCAGAGTTCTAAGGTCGAAAGGTAACTCTGCAGTTGTGAGATTACCTGGAGGGTGTTGGAGTGTTGTGAAATGATGGCTGTATCGTCTGCGTATAGCGTAAGATCGATATTTGGGGCCTTAGGAATATCATTTACATAAAGGTTAAAGATTGCAGGGGCGAAGAGGCTACCTTGAGCCACCCCAGCATAGATTGGGCGGGGAGAGGAGAATTCGTGGTTAACTCGCAAGCGGAAACTGCGTCCGGTCAAGTACGAGTTAATAATTTTAATGAGATGGGCCGAAAAACCAAGCCGCATGAACTTGTAAATAATCCCGTCATGGCAAGTCCTGTCAAAGGCTTTGGCAACGTCCAGATAGACAATTCCAGTTTTCTCTCGCTTACGAAAGCCTTCATGAATGAATTCCACTACATGGAGTAACTGGTGTACCGTGGAGTGTTTAGGTCGGAAGCCGAATTGTTCCGGGATTAGTAAATTTTGATCCCGACAGAATTCATTCAGGCGATTAAGTAAGACAAATTCATAGATCTTAGAGAGAGAAGATAACAGACTTATGGGTCTGTAATTGACGGGCAAGTTTAAATTTTGTCCCGGTTTTGGAATGGGGACGACTGCTGCAATTTTCCAGCAGTCGGGGAAATAGCTTCTCCTGAGCATTAAATTTATGAGTACCGTGATCCATACGATAAACATAGGGGGGGAAATTTTGAACATGCGATTCGAAATAGAATCTATGCCAGGTGCCTTGTCAGGTTTCAGTTTGTCAATGAAAACCATGACTTCAGTAGGGTCCGTTGGCCTGAGTTCAGTTGTGATAGGTTGTGTTAAAAAATCTTTAACCCGTGCTTGTATGCGCCCCTGTGAAACCGGGCGGTTACAGTAGGAGTCGTGGTTTGGTGTGAATTGAGTTGCAAGGCTGACAGCTATGACATTCGCCTTTTCTGAGTCAGTGTAGGCCATCTGTGCGCCATCGGCCGTTTGAAGGTGCGGAATGTATGTTTTATGTTTGCGTAATCGGGCGGCTGCGCGCCAAATCGATTTGTCTTCAGTCGTTAGGGACTCAATGTATGTTTTCCACTCCGCTTGTTTTAATAAGCGGGTTTCGGTCCTTATCTCGTTCTGTATCTTGCGAAATTGGGCACGGATATTGGGATCTCGTGACCTTTGCCAAATTCTTCGCAAGTAATTTCGCTGCTTAATTTTGAATTTAGTCTCAGGTGGGAGCCTAGCACCTGGGTGTTTGCGTGGTTTTGAAGCCGCAGCTCTCGCTTCTTTCAGTAAAGACTCCAGACTTTTGATATGCCTGTCAAAGTCCGAATTGCTGGAAATTTTGATGGGAGGGAGTGAAGTTTTTTCCAAAATAAATCTAAAGTCGTCCCAATTTGTTGAGACTTGCTCCTCTAATTTTGAGTATCGATTTTGAATATCTAGGGTTATCAAAACGGGGTTAGTGATCAGAGTCCAATTCCTGAATGACTTTTATCTCATGCCGAAAAAATATATTATAAAAGGCAGCCAGATCAAGAACTGCAGGGGACCTTCTAACACGGTAAAAAGCCGGGAGGGTAGGAGCTATGATCTGTACATGGTTACTCTGGCACCATGAATTTAGACTAATACCATACCTGTTCCTATTAGAACAAAACCATGCGGTATGGCGTGAATTTAGATCACCAGCAATTATTAGGTGATTTGAAATATTCAAAAGCTTATCAAAATCACTGACAGGAAAAGCTGGCCTTCCACGTGCTCTAGACAGTGGAGGTAGATAAGCTGAGACTATTGTCAGCGGGGAGGAATTTTGAAGGAAAATTTTGATGATTGTCGCTTCCAAAAAATTTAAATCAGGGGACGGTATCATGTGGTGCTTTAACGAACGCTTCACATAGATACAAGTGCCACCACAGGGGTTTCTGCCCTGTGACACCCTGTCAGTACAATAAATGTCATAATTCCCAATTTTGGGAGTATTCCCTGGGGTAAGGTGAGTCTCTTGGACTAAAAACACGTCAATATCGTGCTCTACTACAAAATCACGAACTTCGTGAATTTTAGATGTTAATCCATTGGCATTCCACGTGCAAATGGTCAGTTCTCTGGTGGTGTTTGAATTGTTATTAATAAAATTGAATTTTAGGCCGTTATTAGAGGTTCATCACTGAAAAACAGAAGACATGGGTCTAAAAGAGCCAAATTAGATTGAAAGCTCAACATAGCTTTCATAAATATAAAATGCCCTCATTAAAGTATCTGCTTGCCTGAGTTTAGGCATTGCTTTTTTGAAGGCAAGGAGCAGAATATGCTTGTCTACCGCTGGGTCGCGAGAGATTTCAATTAAGCATTTTAGTGTAGATGAGAAGACATCGTCGGAATCATTGCTACACTCTGCTGTGGCTGACACTGCTGGGGCTGCAGGGGCTTCTTCAGCCGGCAGTCTGGGATTCGTCTATTTGAATCCGTGCTCGGTGGTGTTCTTCACCATCTGTGCATAAGATGGTGAACTGGCGTTGCTTGGGGGAGCAGGCATGGGACGTCTTGTCTCAGCAGTTGCTGGGGGCTTAGAAGAATCCTGCGGGGGGCTGTCTGAGCAGCTGCCCTAGTCTTAGGCGCGGAATTTTTACCACGAGCCCGTTTGTTACCTGGGTAGCGGGGACAAGATTTATAAGAAGCAGGATGATCTCCACCGCAGTTGCAGCAAGTGGCAGGTACATCTAAGCCTTTGTTACACTCACGTGCCCAATGGGGTCCAGAGCATCTGACACAACGGATTGGAAGGGGGCAGAGTTCCGAAGAATGGAAAAAGCCCTGGCACCGAAAGCACTGAGTAGGGCCCTTGTGCCCGCGGTAATGCTCAATGCTGATCTCTGTGCCCCACATGTCAGTGACTGCAAACAGATGATCGAGGAAGGGGTGAGGGATGACTTGTAAATACACAAGTGGCATTGGGTGTTTGGAGCCAGGCTGAGTAAGCCGAACGATGCGATGCACTTTAAATCCCATCGCCTCAACTTCCTCTTTGATGTCCCCGACATCTGTTTCAACAGGGAGGCCTCTGATGACAATTTTGACTGGCCGGTCCTGCTTGAGATCAAAAGTTTTGAACTGGATGCCGGCTTGCTTCATCCAGCGGGTGACCTCCCTGAACTCCAGCTCTGTTTGAACAAAAATTTTTAGATAGGGTCCAGTCAGGATGCTCCGTAAATTAGGGGCAATTTCTCTCATGAAAGACACTTGTGTCTTCCAGTTCTTGCTGCTTTTGAGATGTATTGCCGGAATCTCAGACTGCGGTGGGGGGGATACGTTCCGTGCCTGCTCGGAATTAACTCCCTCAGTTGTACTTTCAGTGGCCATTTCTGCGTCATTGGTTTGATCGCTGATTAAGGAATTTTTAATTTTTTCGTACTTGTTAGTACTCGTCTCCTTTTTAGGAGTAGCATTTTTGAACTGGTTAGCAATTTAGAATTTGGAATAGTAGCATTTGTTTCTTTAGCGTTTTGTGCCAAATCATCTATTGTGAGATCCACAATAAGCGCCTTCCCTTGCTTTCGAGCCGCGGGGTGATAAACCCGTCAGAGTCGATTGTCTGCGTCTTTCGCTTCCGCGATGACGTCGCCTGGACCGGTTTTCCCCGCAACTCGCGCGTGGGAATAGATGCCTCTTGCTTGCGAGGATCTGTGGATTGAGCGGCAGCCATCTTGGCTAAGCGCTCGCTCTCCAAAATATTAAGAAATTCTTCTCTGGTCGAGGAAAGGTGGAAAATCGGGACATCTAAGATATTGGCAATGTTGTTGATTTTATGAAAAAGGGTCTTACCCGCTTGGTCCAGTTGCTCATATCCAGCTGAGTCCATGGGCGAAGGCGTTCTTTTCATAAAGTTCTTCTGGCGCTGGATTGCCTCGAACTGTTGCTTGAAGTCATAAAATTGAATGATGAGTTGCATTCGTTCGTCATCTGGTGATGCAGATTGCACAGGGGGAGTCTGATCCCTAATACCACACATATTCGCATCAATAACATCATTATCGACATTAAAATTCCCCGAATTAAGCTGAGTTGGCGGGAGCTCGTCACACGAGCGACCGTCACTCTTGCCGTCCATCCTCGGAATCCCCCGAATCACGTAATTTGGGCACTGCCCCGTACAACCAATCATACGGAGCGATTACCTAGAGCAACCCAAACACGGTTAACGACAGGAAATTCCTCAAGAAATCTATAAATAAGAAATTTATAATAACGATAAAGAAGACCAATCCTCCAAAAATAAACGAAAATCAGTAAACAGAGACATAGAAAAACAATCCTTTGAAGAATTCACCGGGTTCATTACTGAAATTTACCAAATTTACCAGCAATACAAGCAGGCTTCTAACCCCGACTCCAGGCTCAAGATTGCAATGGCTCGCACTAAAGATGTTCATCCAGAACGAGCATGAATAATTACCGCAGTGGCTAATCGCACCGACAGTGCGAATAGCTAAAAGCCTATTTACACCACCTACGTTCGCGCATACGCCCAATCAGCCCAGGTACCAGCATTTTACACCGATTTCCGTAAGGCAGGCGAAAGTAAGAGCCAAGATTGTTAACCCTAACTCAGCAATAGAAAGGGCTGTTAATAGTCCACCAGCAAGAGAATAATTTGCAAGTAATAATTATCAGTTACAAAGACGATGTCAATCTATATACATGATAATGTTTAGGAAATGATTCGATAAAATAGGGATTTAATGATGGTTCTGATTGCAAGCGAGGACAAGAAATTAGTTAAAAAATCTTTAGTGTCTTGACAAAAAGGCTACAGAAATTACTTAAATTCTTTTATTTAACAGAGGAATTTTTATGCAAACTTAGACGCCTTATAGGAAAGGACTGCCAGAATTTATTATTCAATAAGAAAACTTACTAAAAATTATAATATTCTTATATATTCATCATTTTTTCAGTATACACTCGTGTTTATAGGTTCAAATGCCATATTTCAAAATCAAAGTTATTTATGAAATAAAACCTTATACAATCTGATAAATCATTTCTGTGTGCAAATTTTTAAATCTAAATCTCTTACATTAATTCTTTTGTCTTTTAAATTACATCCCAATATTTATTTCAATTCAGTTTATTAATGTGCTTGAACTAATACTTCTAAGTTCTTTGAAGTAGATTATGTGTCATGAAAATGCCAAATATTTCCATAAAAAAATATACAGGCATACAGAATTGTTATTAACAAGTATTATGTGATTAATTAGTCATTTAATAGTTGATTTAATCGCTTATTTCATGTCTAAATTTTCTGCACAGAAAACCTCTGTCTAATTTTTATTATCTTTCCACGGACGAAGATTTTCAAAGAGGAATGAATTAAAGTCTTGATTGCGCAAAACACATCTTTGAAGCTAAATGTATTCTAAGAAAATTAAAAAAATGTAAACAAGATTTTGTCCCCCCCCCAAATCAGTCATTTAAACTATTTCAACCGTTCAGGAAAACGATAAACATTGCGAACAATCTACCTCTTTTTATATATACTTTAATAAAAGGAAATGTGTTCCTTCTTTTTATAAGAAAAGGAACCAATTTTGCTTTTTAAACTTTTAGAAAGCAAAATGGTTCTAAAAGTTTAGAGTCTCCAACGCTTAAAAAGTGATAAACTCACTACTAAAAGACTCACTACAACTCTTAGGCGGTTCGCGTACGTAGAATCCGTTATGGATCTAACAGTTCAATGCACATGCGTGGTCAATGGTGGTGCGAATATCTTAAGCGGCTAAACGCACCGCTGGTACGAATAGCATCGGCCGCATTTTACGCCGATTTCCGTAAGGCAGGCGGTAGTGAGAGCGAAGGTTGTTAACCCTAACTCAGCAATAGAAAGATTTGTTAGTAGTTCACCAGCAAGAGAATAAGTTGCAAGTAATAATTATCAGTTACAAAGACGAAGTCAATCTACATACATGAAAATGTTCAGGAAATGATTAGATAAAATAGGGATTTAATGATGGTTCTGATTGCAAGCGAGGACAAGTAATTAGTTAAAATCTTTAGTGTATTGACAAAAAGGCTACAGAAAATACTTAAATTCTTTTATTTAACAGAGGAATTTTTATGCAAACTTAGACCTGCTCTTATAGCATAGGACTGTCAGAATTTATTATTCAGTAAGAAAACTGACTGAAGATGATAATATTCTTATATATTCATCATTTTTTCAGTATCCACTGATGTTTATAGGTTCAAATGCCATATTTCAAAATCAAAGTTACTTACGAAATAAAACCTTATAAAATCTGATAAATCATTTCTGTGTGCAAATTTTTAAATCTAAATCTCTTACATTAATTTTTTTCTGTCTTTTAAATTACATCCCATTATTTATTTCAATTTAATTGATTAATGTGTTTGTACTAATATTTCAAAGTTCTTTGAAGTACTTTTTGTGTCCTGAAAATGCCAAGGAATTCCATAAAAAAAAATAAGCAGGCATACAGAATAATTCTTTTAATATTTCATATAATCGCTTTTAACTTATTTCATGTCTAAATTTTCTACACAGAAATCCGCTGTCTAATTTTTAGTATCTTTTATCGGACGAAATTTTTCAAAGAGGAATGAATTAAAGGCTTGATTGAGCAAAACACATCTTTAAACTAAATGTATTCTAAGAAGTATAAAAAATGTCAGCATGATTTCCCCCCCTTTAAATCAGTCATTTAAACTATTCAAACCGTTCAGGAAAAGGATATACATTGCGAACATAAAAATCTGCCTTTTTTATATATACTTTAATAAAAGGAAATATGTTCCTTCTTTTTATAAGAAAAGGAACCCATTTTCCATTCTAAACTTTTGAAAGTCGCCAACGCTTAAAAAAATGATAAACTACGCCAAGGTAGAAACCCGCCTTTTACAACTCAATGCGCATGCGGGGTTAATGTTGGTGCGAATAGCTTAAACGGCTAATCGCACCGGTGGTGCGAATAGCATCGGCCAATAATTACGCCCATACGGCTAATCCAAATACCATGCAACATATTAATTATGCCAAGTTTATGTTTTATAATAGTAATGGTATTAAAAATCAAAAAATTGAAATTCAAAACTACATCAACCAGCACAGTCTGGATGTAATTTTATTAAGTGAAACCCACCTCAAATCAAATAACAAATTTAAAATTCCCAACTACAACATCTATAGATCTGACCGTCTTCATAATCGTGGTGGCGGTACAGCTATTCTCATGAAAAAATGTCTGAACAGTACCATCTTTCCTCTTCCCCTTATGAGCTTTGAAGCAAGTGTATCTATTTTGAACAGTGATAATAAATAATCTCATCATTGCTGTTTATAAGCCACCCAACAATAGCCTTAACACTCAAGATCTTGACTATATTCTCAAGTTATCCAACTATTACTGAGGCGGACCTAAATTGTAAGGACGCTAACTGGAACTCCAGGCGAAATAATCCAGACGGAATTATTCTTAATAATTACATCATCAACAACCCTGATATCAACATTTATGGTCCAGATGAACCTACGCTTCTTCATCAAATCTCAAATACTTCTGATGTATTAGACATCCTAATTACCTTCAATGTTCCTCAAATACCTTTTCTCCAAGTGGATAATGAACTTTCTTCAGATCACCTACCAGTACGCTTCACTTTGTATGGCTTAAAGCAAATGTCTTCCGCCTATAAAGTGCCGCATTAATTGGGAAAACTATGCTTAACACCTTGAAGAAAACATATCTGCTACCACTAAAATGACTAATAAAAGCGAAATTCATGATGCCACAGTCTATCTTAGCAGTAAAATCAACGAAGCCATCAACCACGCCAAATTTATTCCAAAACAGACTAATTATACGGTCCCACAGAATATTAGACAGAAAATTACAGAGAAAAATAGACTAAGAAAAATTTATCAACGTTCTCACTCCACCCAAGACAAAAGAAGATTAAATGCTGCCAATCGGAACCTCAGAAAACTTATCCAAGAGTACAGAAACAATTGCTGGGACAACTTCATTGAAAGTCTTTCGCACACCGACCATTCTGTGTGGAAAGTTGCTAAAGCTCTAGATATGATATTTTCTACTACTTTTCCTTATCTTTTTATCCGCGATTAAATTCGCATTTAGGTATGGCGGATAAAAACCGGTATTTTGATTTGTGATCTGACTTCGTCCATCCAAAAATGGAGTTGCTTAGCTTTTGCGAAATGTTTGATTTTGTTCAAGGAGGCGTAAATTCTCGCTATATTACTGAAGCAGAGAGAATTTTAAAAAGCGCATCATTTGGTAAAGCACGGAATTTTACTTGAAAAACCCAATGTACAAATTTTGACTTCCTATTGAAGGGTAAGTTCTATAGTGTAATGATCGCATGAAATCGACGGACATTTCATTGTTGAAAAAGGAAAAATAATTAATTTTTTTTTAAAAACATTTCTTGTTCATGTAAAGGAGGAATTGCTGGCTGTTGTAAGCATTGTGTCGCTGTTTTGATTTTAACGTTCACTGAATGTAAGCAAATGATTTCATATGTATTTAACTTTGGATGTCCAGAAATTCTTTGCTGTCAAAAGTGTGTTTTTTTTTCCATAAAATTTATTTTGAATCATTATATACTAAAAATATATTGATCTATATATGCGTTTATTGTATTTATACATACATAATAGCACACATAATACATAGCATTATATGTTATACATTATATTATAATTTATACATAATATATAGCTATTTAGCTTAATTTCTAAAATTAGAAGTGCCGGAGCCCTATGGAAGACCGTCAGCAAATAGGGAACAAGAGTAAATAAATAAAACGACTATTAAAGTAATGAATAATTTTAAAATTCAATAGTCAATTATTATCAAATTAATTAATAGCTATTAATCAATTATTATCAAATTAATTTAATTATTGTTTATTAAATGCTATTTAATCAATAATTATATATAATTAATTACAATTTAATTGATAGCTATTAGATAATTAGTTAATTATTTATTGAAAGATTTAATAATTAAAGATTAAAGTAATTAAATATTTACAATTAAATTAAATGTAAACAGATAAATTTCAATTTAATAAGCGATTTTTAATATAAATTTATTGCTAAAAATAAAATTTTCAAGATAGAATTCCTACTGAAATTTGTATTCAATTACAATATTCAATTACAAGTGCAGCATCCTTCTTGTTTGGAGCTCTGGTGCACTCCGGCTGGAATTATGATTTTTTACAAAAACTAAGAAGCATCGGAGCCGGGATCCGGGGAGCTCCGGCCCAATTTAAGCTCTGATCGTAGGGTGAAAAAACTTCTTTTATCATCACAAAAATTAAATATTATTAAATTAATATAAAGTAAAAATTAAAATCTATAAAGTATAGCTGATGAAAATTCAGATAATGCTGAAAACAGGGCAAAAGAAAATGATGGTGTTAGCGTATGAGAGGGTGGAAACAAAAAATGAGGGAAATCTTGGTGAGAGAGAATGTTTTCTTTGACCGCGGCTCTTTGTTGATATAATTATAGCCATTAAACGGATGTGTGTCACGGGTAAAATGAGTCCTCAATCTGAATCCTAAGGATGAATGTAAAGTTACTGGTTACACTTTTCGCTCCCCGTATTTGGTTACACTTGTGGATACTGTGACAAGACGATGTATAGAAGCAATGAGCCATTTATTGCAGTATTTCACTCTTATTGTACTCGTTGTCACTTTACGCACATTTAAGAACACAAATTTTCCTTCCTGCGAGGATAACTAACTCTAACCATCGATAACAATACACTAGATACGATAGCATGGCGAGAAATTTACGCGTTCCTACTCAAGTCCCCCAAATTTATTGCCATTCCTAAAGGGAAAGGTTTCCGAATGTCAGTGAGGGGACTTTACTTAACCGTCTCATGTTCTCATTATTTCGCATTTCTAGGGAAATTGAGTATTGCAAGATCTGCTTATTGTTAAACTAAAACGTTAGGAATTCTACATTTTCCCCCTTGAAATTGTAGTTCAGTTTTGTAAAATGAAGTACCGGACCTCATCTTAGTTAGGGCTCCGGTGCGCTCCAGCTAGAATTGTAATTTATTTTAAAAATTGAGAAGTACCGAAGCTGGGCTCTGATGCAATTTAAGCACTGGCTATTATATACATAATAGCACTACTTATCAGATGCAATTTTGAGAATATCAACAAGCAAAGCAGTTAAAAATGAAAAAAAGACACTTGTAAAAGAAATATTAGTGTTCTATATGTATTATAGAAAATACATGAAATGAATAATACAATTACCAAACACTTGAAAAAAAAAAAAAAAAAAAAAAAAAAAAAAAAAAAAAAAAAGCAGATTAAGTATTTTCTACTTCAGTACTCAGTACTATAAAGCAATCCTGCCATATAACGTGTAGTTAATTTTTGATTACATAATATTACAAGCATTTTCTTTAGATTTGTCCTACGAGTGGTTAAAACTGATAGTTCAATCTCAGCTCAAATCCAGGTGAACAAGCAGTGCAGTTTTTTTTTTTTTTTTTTCGAATACAAGCGAGTTTCCCCTATAAAGTTCTTCATAAAGCATTCTTCTTCAGGCTGATAACCAATGTGCTTAGTCATATTCAAAGACCCTAATCTAACCTTACCTTTCCTTTAGATTCCATATTCACATGTTATATCTTTATCTGTTAAGATTTTTTCATAAAAGGATCACCAAGCTTCTACCAATCCAGCAGGAGCATACTCAAAACATGTCAAATCCATGTGAATGATAACAAAATCGATATTTTCACCTTGCAAACCTTTATAAATGTTCCAAATTTTCTTAAGGATTCTGAATAACCTTATTATTTAGAAATGCGTTTATTGTTGTTTTTATATTAACAAAAGCATTTAAATATAAAATATCAATTTTAAAAATAACTGAAGTTTTCTTTTAACCAGATTTGCTTTTCTAATGCTGTTTTTAATTAGTAACATTATGTCTGAACAAAAAATTTAAGAATAAGTCTATTAAAAAGGTCTGTGTGATAAGTCTATTAATTAATAACATTGTATGAACTTCATCATCTTTGAATATGAAACACTGAACTAACTCTTTGAATATGAAACATCCTAAATGAAAACACCGAGTCCATTTCAATCTAATACAAGAATAAATTATACATATCAAAATTCACAGTAAGAGCTTCTCCGTATTATATTACACAAAGATTAGAAACCAAGTCTCCACTTACGAAATCTTACACTGACATAATGGTCTTGTACTGAAACAGAATTGTAGCAACATAGAGGATATAAATTACATTATGCCAAAGAATTATTTAAATTTCCTGAATAAATTATAGCATTTAGAGTAACCAAAGACACACAAAAAAAAATTTCAGATTTGTTGTAAAATTGGTGCCATGTCTTTATGCTATAATAACTTCACACATTATCTACACATGTTTTTTCCTGTCAGTCAAGAAGATTGATGGAAATATTGTTCTTACAAAAATTATTCTGACATATATTTGGAGAAACATATATTTCTTTTTGAGTTACATGATCAACAGAAACTATACAGCTATAACGTATAAAAAACTTTGAAAAATTATATATTGAAACTTGTGGAAATTTGGGGAAATTTATTTGGTTCGATAATCAAGAGGTAAAAGTGGTTTATTAAAAATTTCTCAGTGCTATAAGAAACCAACGAGAATTTATGAGTATGTTTCGATATCATGTTTATCCATTATTGGGGCTAACATACATTGTTATCAGTTTATGTTTGCCCAAAATGGTCGAAGATTGAGTAAAAATATTAGGAGTTTGAAGATAATCATCAATGTACCTTAATATCTTTGCAACAGAAATATAATACCCAACAAACAAAAAAACAAAAAAAAAAAAAAAAAAAAAAATTATCAAATGAATTTTAGTATGCCATAACAGTTTCATGGGAAAATATAACACACCTCTTAGATAAACAACTACAATCATTATATACAACAGCCATTTCATTTTAAAAAAAAGGCATAAATTACATTAATCAGATAAAATTTGTTGTAAGAGCTTCATTATCTGGTTAAAATTCTTAAGGAAACAAGAAGCCATTTCAAGTACCATAACATAATTTTCATAAGAGAATTCCATCCATCACAGAATATTAAAAGCACTTTGGTAGAAATTTGATCATTTAAAAAGTACAATTTCATATAATGCACATTTTTTATTCTTTATTCTTACGGAAAACATTGTATTTTTAAAGAAAGACGACGCTTTCTTTCTTATAAGTACATAGACTCCAGAATTCTAATAATTATAATAAAAAAGGCATTTGCCAGCAAAATAACGGTTAACTATAAAATCATAACCATTTGTATGCACTGTCTTTGGTCGCACGTGTACCAGGAATGCATAAAAAAAAACCTAATACTTTTATAAAATGCTGAAACTAGGGGTTGGATAATCAGAAAATACTTAAATATTTAGTATTTGAATGAGGTTGATTGTGTATGCTTTATATAGCTTTGTCCAAAAACAATGTACTATTCGTATGTAACACAGAATAAAGTATACTAAATTACTGTTGACAATTTCAGTTTCTTGGTGCATATTTCATAGCTGATTATACACATGTAATATTAATGTGTGCCAGTTTTCAATCGAAAGCACTACACAAGGGCATCATCTACACCCTTAGGTATAGATGAGCCTGAGCAAGCTTTACTGTAATCAAATAAACCATAACCATTTTACCTTAGACTATTCATTTAACAACTGCGGCAAAATTTGGTACACTTCTGTTATCAGGACCGAATTCAGAAATGTATGTATGAATGCGTTCACATATAAACGTATATATGTACGTATGCATGTATGTTTGTATATAAACACACATATAAAAGTGCATACACACATACATACATTTCTGAATCCAGTCCCTATAACAGAAGAGTACATAGATTTTTCTATATAATAAAACATAAAATTTATGTGTGTATTTTTTTACAAGGAACAATATTTCTGACATGAATCAGCTGTCATCAACTAATGTCAAGAGCAAGTGAAAAACAAAAGAATAATTATATAGAATTAAGATGTAATGTGTATTAAAAAAAATTTCTTTAGTGTAACTCTTCTTTTATTCACAGAACTTTATACTTGTATTTTCTTTTATTCAATCATTAACAGTTAGAAATGAATAGTGATTGGCTAAATATGGATATGTTCTTGTGTGTTTCATGCAGTTCTACTTCTGGTACTTACTCTGCGACATACTGAATTTAATTTTTATTTGGAAACTGATTAAATTAATTGTGATGGTGTGTGCTGAGAAATGGAATTTTGTGAAGAATATTTAAACTTGCCAATAAGAATAGGAATAATTTTAAAGTTTCTGTCAACATTTTTTATATTGTTATCAAATGTGACTTTAAAAAATTCTTTTTTTTTTTAATAGTAAAATGTGAATTGAATTAAAAGGGTATGATTTTATTTTAATTCCTTTATGAAAATAATTAACCTAAAAGACACACAGATCTCATTAACATATGAAAAACATAATAGTTCTATAAGCAATTCAAATTATATATTGTGATATACAGTAAGACCCCGCTTAACGCAGGGGATACGTTCCATCAAAGTAGAGCGTAATGCGAAACAGCGCTAAACGAGGCTATCTTTACATGTAAATATTGGGGTTAGGGGAAGATGGCTAGGAAATTGGTTAGGTATTAAATTTAAAAAGTATGTTTTTTTAATAAAAATAAAACCAAACATTTATTTCTTAAAGCCCAAATTAATACCACATTATTATTTCTTGCAAAAATAAAAACAAAACGAATATTCTTAAAAAAAAAACAAATAAATTTCTAAGTCAGTCATATTTAGTTAGCCTTCCGCGTTTTCAGTGTTCTGCCTTTTTGTGACAAAAGCATCGAATGTTGTTTGCCTTTTTCTTTTGCGTTGTTCTCTTAAAAGTTCTTCATAAACGGATAGAGCATCTCTAACACCACGCCTTACTTTTGAGCTCCTGTCAAAATTCGGATCATTTTCAATGAATTGATCCATTATTTCAGTTATGGTAGACAAAGTCCATTTTACAAACGCCATCGAAAGTTCTTTTCGCTCTTCTTCTGAATCACTGCTGTCAACATTTTTGTTTTCTTCTTGTTCAGTTAATTCCTTGAGCTCATCATTAGAAAGACTAGCCGCTGCTTCTTGAATTATTTCTTCGACATCTCCCACATTTACCCCTTCAAAATATGTCTGTACAATACCGCACCAAACAAGAAATACAAGTACACTCTTTCGGATATGTATTTGAAACCTATCGCTGCATAATATTTCCGGGAATCCCCGTATGCCGCGAGCGATTTCGTGGAATCCCCGGGTTGAAATAAAAGAGCGCTAAACCGAAACAGCGTTAAGCGGGGTCTTACTGTATTCTAAAAGCAAAATTATATAATATATAATGATATAAATTAAATACATATAATAAATATATAAAACTCTATAATGAATAATGATCATAACTGTATAATAAATGCGAACACACATTATATCACTGTGCTGTGAATGGAAGAATATTTAACTAGAAATTTACCTTTTATATATATTTGATAACATGGAACAGTAAAACATAAAGATCACAAGAAGTTATGAAAATAGGTTATGCAACTTAAGAAACAACAAGTTCTATGAAATGCACTTTAAGTTACTGCAATATCATGAGACACCATAAATAACCATAAGACGCGATAACTTAAGACAATATCATAAGACATACTACCAAGATAAGTATAATTTGTTCCTTCTTTTACATCAATAAGTTTTCTTTAAAAATTTAACCAGTGAATGCCAAAACAAATTTATTATCGGTGCCTTTGATGTAAGGTCACACAAAGATAAACTCGATTTAGCAAATTTCTGAAACATTAAAGTCAAAAGTGTTAAATTACAACTGTTAACAAAACAATTGTCTGGCAAATTTAAATTCTTATATGAAAACTGAATTAAATTTCGAATAAGTGACTGGGCTTGTACAGTATTTTAGAAGATATTTCATGTTCATACACTGAAAATAAATTGCACTTTAATGAAAGAGCTGGAAATATAGTCTGCATGATGCATAAAATATGATCAAATCTATTTGTTAAATACTTAATGCTTACTTTCAGGAATGTAGCTAGAGGGTAACAGTTTTTATATATTATTCTGAGAAATAACTTAAGATTGATTTGCAACACTTGGTATAAATAAAGATATTTTTCACCAAAGAATTAATATTATTTTCAGACTTTTTACTGTCAAACTAAATGTAGAAGCTAAACGATTTGAATATTTCATCTAACCTCTTCATTTAATGACATAAATGTATTTTTAACAGAATTAATTTTTACTCAGGGAAAGAACATGTTGTCTAGCTGCCCGGGTTTCAGCCCAGCTTTAATACAGAAAGCCAAAACACATCAAATACAATTGAATGATACAGCATTTTAAAATGTTGCAAAAATTTTAAATGCAATTTTGTGGATGAGCTATTGCAATTACCTACATACTAAAACTTTGACCAAAAATTCAAGAAAACAAAGATACTCCCTTTTCTTTCCAATGAACAAAACTCATATACTAATATAGGGATGCTCAACTTATTGTACTATAAAACCTAAACATAAGAATGAAATTATGTCAGCTATCTGAGATGTCCAATACCTAGAAATTCTATATATTGTAGAATAGAACCTGCGTCTGAAAACAGACGACAGGTAAAACATAATTCAAATACTTTACTTTTAGCCTGGAAGCAGGTGTTCTATATTAAACTGTCTTAATTCACATACAGAATTAGTGATATAATAGCTGAAAATATTGTAAGAATCAAACACGCATTATACAGTCAAAAGTCTTTAATCCGGACTCGTCGGGACTTCGGCGATTCCGAATTATCGATTTTTACGGATTATAGATCATCAGTTTAAATCTGGTAACATGGCATGCAGAAATTATAGAATGAAAAATATGAAACCGTAATTTATGAAATAAAGAGCAATTATTATCTAAAGGGTATCAAAATTTACAAAAAAAAAAAAAAAAAGAGCAGCTTAATATTTATTTGTTTACTTTATTAAACATTTCTTTCAACGCGCGCATGCGTAAAGCATACATTACGCATAGTCGAAAGTAGAAAATTGCAACCAGAAAACTGTTTGATTTGTATTCGTGATATTTATAATGACGAGGAATTTGATTTAAATCATATCAAAGACTGAGTACATCGAGATGAAATCTACATTATAAGCCGAATAAAATAAAAACATCTGCCCTGAAGATAAGGATAGTGCTGACAGATCAACTTACAGTTCATTGCGCGCCGTCTGTTTATCAATTGCGTTGCCGTACGCACAAAACATGCGCAGAAAGTTTGTAGCTTTGAGGTCCGGATTATAGATCATTCCAGATTATGGGTGTCCGGATTAACGACTTTTGACTGTATTAACATTAAAAAAATCTATATACATTTATTAGTGTACGAGGATTGATCCTGAAATATTATAAGGTCACTTTCAAGGAAATGATAGAAACATTTCACTCGGGAAAGGGACATTCTCTCTGGCTGCCCGTGTTCCATCCCAGCTTCTGTAACATAAGTTTCATAGTAGAATTTAGTCTTTAAAAAAAAAAAAAAAAAAAAAGGATAAATGAAATTCGTCTTCTAATTTTGGGTACATTATGAGAAGAACATTCAGGTAGTCGTCAGAATTAATTCTAAACCTTTATTATTATATTTTCCTTAAAGATTTTATAAAATACTCCTTCTAAAATAATATAATTTTGCCCTTTTCCCACAAATAAATATACATGGAAAAATATCCAAACAATCGCAAATTTTATTTAACACAACATACAATTAAAAAATATTAAAACCATGTTTCATAAAAATTCAATGAGCAAACAACGAAAAGTAAGCAATGTTTCAAAATGAGACAGTGTATGATATTCTTTGAAACATAGGTGTACACAAAGTCCAACCTTGCATTAGTCACAGGAATATAATATCTGCTGATATTTTACTCAGCAAATTTGACTCATTTAGCATTTGTATATGCTATACGGTCAGATAGAGCTTTCATATCGCCATTAAAAAAAACTTTCACTAAGCGATACAAAATATTCCTCTCAATTCCGGAAAACTCAAAGAGTAATAAAAATGTCTTTAATAATTGAACATCTACTTCACTATAACCGATAATAAAAATAAGACAAATTAATAAATTAAATTAAAAGTATTCCAGAGCATCCAGAACATATTCATGTAGAAATCATCGACGACCAATGCTGACTTAGAATACCTAGGGAGGTGACGTCATCCCATCTTAGCACAGTGCGGAGCAGTCGAGACCAATGCGAGATAGCGTCTAGACAGGGGGACGAGCGGAGGCAATCAGATGGCTTGTAAATTCTCGAAGAGTTGGTGGAAACAGACGGTTTCCTTTGATGTTTAAGTTCCAAGTACCCAAGCTGATCATATTATATAAAATAGCTGTAGATATTGCGTGTGTATAGGACTGAAATGTTCATCATTACATGAATCCTGTGGACTGAGTTTAACTATCATGAGATCACCTGCAATATTAATTTTTACTTGACTTACCTTTATTACTTTTATATATTTCTTATTAGTAAAATAAAGCTTTTAATAATGCAATATCCGTGCTCTCCTCATGTTTTGAAAATAAATTCTACATTCATTTGTTTATATAAAATGACCCATTACATTACTCAACAGTTAGTGATTGTGTATATTCTACACATTTAGTTTAGATTGCTTTCGTTTGCCATTAAAAAAAGATATACAGTGGATGGACAAAAATATGGAAACACCTTGTGAAATGCATGTTTGAAAAGAAAGATTGATTTTAATGAGATATGTAGGTGGCGCTGGCATTTTTGACTACTGACGCCACCTATACAACTTCGTAAATGTGCTAAAGAGTTCAGTTGTTGTCGAAGTACTGTTATGTGAGGTTGTCATTGCATTATGTCAGAGTTAACAGACTTCGAACGTGGGCAAATTGTTGGAGCACGTATGGTAGGTGCTTCCGTAAGCAAGGTAGCCGAGGTGTTTAGTGTTTCAAGAGGTACTGTATCGAAGATTTATTCCGCATATTTGAAAAGCTGAAAAACATCATCTGCTAAATCACAGCGCAGACGAAAGTGTGTCCTGAGTGATCGTGACAGACGATCATTAAGGGCAATTGTGACGAAAAATAAGAAGACCACAGCTGCAAAAGTTACTGCTGAAATGAATGTTGTGTTACTGAACCCTGTGATACCAAAACAATTAGAAGGGAGCTTCATAAACAGGGAATTGCTGGCCGTGCTGCAATTGAGAAGCCACTCATCGGTGATGCTAATGCCCGTAACATGAAAAGGTGGTGTTTAAGTCATTAAGCCTGGACTATAGAGCAGTGGAAGCGAGTAATATGGTCTGACGAGTTTTCTTTCACATTGTTTCCCACTTCTGGCCGAGTTTACGTTTGAAGAACGCCATCTCAAGCCTATAATACAGACTGCTTGTTGCCAAGAGTGAAACATGGCAGGGTTCTGTTATGGTTTGGGCAGTCATATCGTGGTTCTCTGCTAGCCCCATGATAACTGTGTCAGGGCACATGACTGCCAAGACATATGTGAACATTTTGGCCGATCAAGTTCATTCCATGGTACAAACTTTGTTTCCCGATGGTGATGGTGTCTTCCAAGACGACAAAGCCCCTGTTCACACAGCTCACATTGTCCAGGACTGGTTTTCTGAGCACGAGGATGAGTTGTCCCATCTCCCCTGGCCACCACAGTCACCAGACCTGAATATTATCAAACCTTTGTGGTCTACATTGGAACGGAAAGTGCGTTCTCGTTATCCACCGCCAACATCGTTATCTGAACTTGCGACCGTTTTGCAGGAAGAATGGTATAATATTCCCTTGGCAAACATACAGGAACTGTATTTTTCCATTCCGAGAAGACTGCAAGCTGTTTTTGATGCCAACGAGTTTCCTACACCATATTAAGCAAAGAAACATGTTTTATTAAAGGTGTTTCCATATTTTTGTCCAACCCCTGTATGTTTCGCTGAGGATTAAAAATATTCATCACAAAGCACCAAAAATCTAAGAGTAATAAAATAAATAAAAACAAGGGAGGAAAAATATCAGAGTAATAATAATAAAAAAATACTCTAATGATAGAACCTCTACCTCACTATATCCCAAAAATAAAAATGGTACCTCAATGCAGGGAGAGCCCGTTTAAGAGACATTATATTGCTCAACACCCACCCACAAATCTCACTCGCATTCGGAAACAAAATACCAAAAATAAAAATCATTGAAATTATTGACCATAATTGGTTCTATGATTTAGTCATTCTTACAGACATAATAACTAAAATCTTAAACTTGAGGGGGGGGGGAACTAAACTAAAGTTTTTGAATTTAAGGGTATTTTAAATTAATTTTAAAACAAAATTAATTTTGTGAAAATATTACACAAATTCAAGGAATATACATTTTTACTATAATGTAATCTACGATTTGTCACTTTGAAAATGTGGAGAACTAAAGCGCGAAATAAAAGAAAACTACAACACACATTTGGAAAATCTCATCGAGCTTAAATTAGTTTCTCAATTAGATGTTTTGAGTGTGTTTAAAATTAAGCCAAATAACTTCCTTCACTTCTAACCCATTACATAAGACTAGTATTTAAGAAAAATGGTAAAAGACTGCAAACATGTTAACAATTCTACTGATCTAGAAATGGAAATTACTGATTTTCACTTTAATTAAGATCAAGAATATCACAAAAAGGCATTTGAATAGTCCTAGATCAGAAAAATCATCGAAATGTTAAACTTTTAAAAAGATAAATTCCTGCTTTCGTTCAGGTATTTATTTTTCATTTTGCTGAATGTTCTGTTAATAATACAAATTATTATATTAACATATTATACCACACATTTTTATGCATTGTGTAATGCACTCATAAATGAAATATTAAAAGTGCAATATATAACTGAAGCTTACCAAAATTTTATATACTTAAAATTGGCTTCCATTAAGTTAAAATTGCGCATAACTGCACCAAGGGAAGGAATGCAAATTTATTTCTTTGTCTGTATTTGGTATCAATTTCATATAGAAAGAGTTAAAATAGGTTATCTAGGCAACAAAATTTAAACACACATTTTCAGTAAAAATTACAGAATAACTGATTTTGTTTCCCTGAAGACGCAACACCTCACTATTCCAGCTATGATACAGACTGCATACTGTCATAGAGAAAGTCCTTTCTTACACAGGGAATGCATATACTTTAATCTGTAGATCTTCGCAAATAGGTTCATAAAACTTCACAATATGCCAAAATAGTTCAGATTAAGGGGAAAATATAATAATGTATGCTTGAAACAACTAATAAAAAGCACATTTTGAGCAGCCTTAACAGAAGACAATTTGGCTCCACTAACTTTCATTACGAATACTCATTAAATTTTTATTTACATTTCTTTTTTGTTCAACATTTAACTTTCAATGGTTTTAAGAGAAACGGCACTTGACAGACAGACTCTAAATTCAGAAAAAACTGAAACAAAATTGGTTTATACACAGGCAGAGTAATTACACTGACCTGTTGGGAAGAGAAGACCCCGTTAGACAAGGAAAATATTAGGCCAGACAGAGAGGAAAATGCTTAGCCTCCTCCTCGTAATGCGAAAGGAGGTCACTTGGGAAAAAATTACACTACAGCAGTAATTTTGAAACCACTAAGAAGCAACAGAACTCTAACAAATCTCAGACTTCTGATAATTATAGTGTGATTCACAGTTCAACCTCACTTCGAATATTACAATACAATATAAAGAAAGAACCAATTCAGACACTTCAATATGGAATTCAAAACCTAAGAAATTAATGCATAGACGCTACCCTAAACATTAAAACATAATGTGAAGCGTTCACGTAAAATAAATAAGTAGTAAAACTCCAATATAAAGCAACATGTGAAAAGGGACCTACAAATTATAACATTCAAGCATTTCTAGTGAAAATAAAGTTAATAATGTATGCTTGAAACAACTAATAAAAAGCACATTTTGAGCAGCCTTAACAGAAGACAATTTGGCTCCACTAACTTTCATTACGAATACTCATTAAATTTTTATTTACATTTCTTTTTTGTTCAACATTTAACTTTCAATGGTTTTAAGAGAAACAGCACTTGACAGACAGACTCTAAATTCCGAAAAAACTGAAACAAAATTGGTTTATACACAGGCAGAGTAATTACACTGACCTGTTGGGAAGAGAAGACCCCGTTAGACAAGGAAAATATTAGGCCAGACAGAGAGGAAAATGCTTAGCCTCCTCCTCGTAATGCGAAAGGAGGTCACTTGGGAAAAAATTACACTACAGGAGTAATTTTGAAACCACTAAGAAGCAACAGAACTCTAACAAATCTCAGACTTCTGATAATTATAGTGTGATTCACAGTTCAAACTCACTTCGAATATTACAATACAATATAAAGAAAGAACCAATTCAGACACTTCAATATGGAATTCAAAACCTAAGAAATTAATGCATAGACGCTACCCTAAACATTAAAACATAATGTGAAGCGTTCACGTAAAATAAATAAGTAGTAAAACTCCAATATAAAGCAACATGTGAAAAGGGACCTACAAATTATAACATTCAAGCATTTCTAGTGAAAATAAAGTTAATATAAAACAAGAATTACCAGCCACAGATGTCTTTTTGCTCTGCACTATTTCTCCATTCTTTTACTTTCATGATATGTTCTGCAATCCAAGAATGCACAAAAATGATGACAAATTACACTAGAAGAGGCAAAGGATGGGGGAAGGAATGATTAGATTTTAACTACTTTGAAATTAAAGAATATCTATACACAAAGAGAAATATCTAATATTGTTTCTTAATATATAAAATTTCGAAAGTAGCCTTCTTTGTTTTAAATTCCAGCAATGTGCTACATTGTTACTAAAATCATGATTGCAGTCGATAGAAAAGCAAATGATTTTCCTTATACGACAGAAGTACAGTAAGCGAAAGAGGTTTTTAATGTATGGGTACAACATGAACAATGAAAGAAAAAAAAATTATACAGTTATTACAGATACACAGAATAAAAGGGAAAATGATCTTCGAGAAAAGTAAATAATTTTAGCGCAGGTACAAAAATGGCACCGAATAAACTTTACTGTCAGCTTTGAAGCAGGTGTTATATATAAAACTATCTTAATTCACACACAGAATTAGTGACATAACAGATCAAAAAACAGTAAGAATCAAACTCGCAATATATTGACATTAAAAGAGCTATACATATATACTTTTATGGCTTTTTTTTTTTTTTTTTTTTTTTTTTTTTTAAGAAAGGGCTCAAAAACACCATTCTAAAAACAGATTTCGAAAAACATCTAGGAAACAAAAGTCATAAACCATAAAATAAATATTTCATTCAGAATTTTAACGCAAGAACCCTTTCTAATTTTAAGTTCTTTACTTAGGTACACTCATCCATGAGAGAGGACAGCTTAGTCCAATGTACAAGAAATTATCCTGTAATATTACCACGTCACTTTAATGAAATTATAGCAATATTTCACTCAGGGAAAGAACATATTGTCTAGCTGCCCGGGTTCGAGCTCAGCTTTAATACAGCAAGCCAAAACACATCAAATGCCATTGAATGATATACCATTTTGAAATGTTGCAAAAAATTTAAATAAAATTTCGTGAGCTATTGCAATTACCTATATACTAAAATTTTGACCAAAAATTCAACAAAACTAAGATACTCTTTTTTTCTTTCGAAGGAATCAAAGTCATATACTAATGTAGGGATGCTCAACTTATTGTACTATAAAACCTAAACATAGGAATGAAATTTTGTCAGCTATGTGAGATGTCCAATACCGAGAAATTCCATAAATTGTAGATTAGAACGTACCTCTCAAAACACACGAAAGGTAAAACACAATTCAAATACTTTACTTTTAGTCTTGAAGCAGATGTTCTATATTAAACTGTCTTAGCTCACATACAGAATTAGTAATATAATAGCTCAAAATGTTGTAAGAACCAAACACGCATTATATAAACATTAAAAAAAAAAATCTACATACATTTATTAGTGTTACGAGGGTTTATTCTGAAATATTATAATGTCAATTGCAGTGGAATGATAGAAATTTTCACTCAGGGAAGGGACATTCTGTCTGGCTGCCTGGGTTCCATCCCAGTTTCTGTTACAAAAGTTTCATAGAAGAATTTTAAAAATCTAGAAACGAAACTTATGAAGAAATTATTGACCATAATTGGTTCTATGATTTAGTCATTCTTACAGACATAATAACTAAAATCTTAAACTTGAGGGGGGAGGGAGAACTAAACTAAAGTTTTTGAATTTAAGGGTATTTTAAATTAATTTTAAATCAGAATTAATTTTGTAAAAATATTACACAAATATAAGGAATATACATTTTTACCATAATGCAAAGTACATTTTGCCACTTTGAAAATCTGGAGAACTAAAGCGTGAAATATAAGAAAACTGAAACAAACATTTGGAAAATCTCATCGAGCTTAAATTAGTTTCTAAATTAGATGTTTTGAGTGTATTTAAAATTAGGCCAACTACTACGTTCACTTCAAACCCATTACATAAGACTAGTGTTTAAGAAAAATGGTAAAAGATTGCAAATATGTTAACAATTCTACTGATCTAGAAATAGAAATAACTGGTTTTCATCCTAATTAAGATGAAGAATATCACAAAAAGCCATTTGAATAGTCCTAGATCAGAAAAATCATGAACTGTTAAACTTTTAAAAAGATAAATTCCTGCTTTCGATCTACCTAAAAATGTGAAAGAGGATTTTCAACAACAATCTTGTTAAAATCAATGTTCAGATACAGAATAACAAACAAACATCTGGACGACTGCATGGATTTAGCAATAACAATAAAGTATGCTTAAAACAACTAATAAAAAGCACATTTTGAGCAGCCTTTAACAGAAGACAATTTGGCCCCACTAACTTTCATTACGAGTACTCATTAAATTTTTATTTACATTTCTTTCTTGTTCAACATTTAACTTTCAATGGTTTTAAGAGAAACGGCACTTGATAGACAGACTGTAAATTCGGAAAAAACTGAAACAAAATTGGTTTATACACAGGCAGAGTAATTACACTGACCTGTTGGGAAGAGAAGACCCCGTTAGACAAGGAAAATGTTAGGCCAGACAGAGAGGAAAATGCTTAGCCTCCTCCTCGTAATGCGAAAGGAGGCCACTTGGGAAAAAATTACACTACAGCAGTAATTTTGAAACCACTAAGAAGCAACAGAACTCTAACAAATCTCAGACTTCTGATAATTATAGTGTGATTAACAGTTCAACCTCACTTCAAATATTACAATACAATATAAAGAAATAAACCAATTCAGACACTTCAATATGGAATTCAAAACCTAAGAAATTAATGCATAGACGCTACCCTAAACATTAAAACATAATGTGAAGCGTTCACGTAAAATAAATAAGTAGTAAAACTCCAATATAAAGCAACATGTGAAAAGGGACCTACAAATTATAACATTCAAGCATTTCTAGTGAAAATAAAGTTAATATAAAACAAGAATTACCAGCCACAGATGTCTTTTTGCTCTGCACTATTTCTCCATTCTTTTACTTTCATGATATGTTCTGCAATCCAAGAATGCACAAAAATGATGACAAATTACACTAGAAGAGGCAAAGGATGGGGGAAGGAATGATTAGATTTTAACTACTTTGAAATTAAAGAATATCTATACACAAAGAGAAATATCTAATATTGTTTCTTAATATATAAAATTTCGAAAGTAGCCTTCTTTGTTTTAAATTCCAGCAATGTGCTACATTGTTACTAAAATCATGATTGCAGTCGATAGAAAAGCAAATGATTTTCCTTATACGACAGAAGTACAGTAAGCGAAAGAGGTTTTTAATGTATGGGTACAACATGAACAATGAAAGAAAAAAAAATTATACAGTTATTACAGATACACAGAATAAAAGGGAAAATGATCTTCGAGAAAAGTAAATAATTTTAGCGCAGGTACAAAAATGGCACCGAATAAACTTTACTGTCAGCTTTGAAGCAGGTGTTATATATAAAACTATCTTAATTCACACACAGAATTAGTGACATAACAGATCAAAAAACAGTAAGAATCAAACTCGCAATATATTGACATTAAAAGAGCTATACATATATACTTTTATGGCTTTTTTTTTTTTTTTTTTTTTTTTTTTTAAGAAAGGGCTCAAAAACACCATTCTAAAAACAGATTTCGAAAAACATCTAGGAAACAAAAGTCATAAACCATAAAATAAATATTTCATTCAGAATTTTAACGCAAGAACCCTTTCTAATTTTAAGTTCTTTACTTAGGTACACTCATCCACGAGAGAGGACAGCTTAGTCCAATGTACAAGAAATTATCCTGTAATATTACCACGTCACTTTAATGAAATTATAGCAATATTTCACTCAGGGAAAGAACATATTGTCTAGCTGCCCGGGTTCGAGCTCAGCTTTAATACAGCAAGCCAAAACACATCAAATGCCATTGAATGATATACCATTTTGAAATGTTGCAAAAAATTTAAATAAAATTTCGTGAGCTATTGCAATTACCTATATACTAAAATTTTGACCAAAAATTCAACAAAACTAAGATACTCTTTTTTTCTTTCGAAGGAATCAAAGTCATATACTAATGTAGGGATGCTCAACTTATTGTACTATAAAACCTAAACATAGGAATGAAATTTTGTCAGCTATGTGAGATGTCCAATACCGAGAAATTCCATAAATTGTAGATTAGAACGTACCTCTCAAAACACACGAAAGGTAAAACACAATTCAAATACTTTACTTTTAGTCTTGAAGCAGACGTTCTATATTAAACTGTCTTAGCTCACATACAGAATTAGTAATATAATAGCTCAAAATGTTGTAAGAACCAAACACGCATTATATAAACATTAAAAAAAAAAATCTACATACATTTATTAGTGTTACGAGGGTTTATTCTGAAATATTATAATGTCAATTGCAGTGGAATGATAGAAATTTTCACTCAGGGAAGGGACATTCTGTCTGGCTGCCTGGGTTCCATCCCAGTTTCTGTTACAAAAGTTTCATAGAAGAATTTTAAAAATCTAGAAACGAAACTTATGAACAAATTATTGACCATAATTGGTTCTATGATTTAGTCATTCTTACAGACATAATAACTAAAATCTTAAACTTGAGGGGGGAGGGAGAACTAAACTAAAGTTTTTGAATTTAAGGGTATTTTAAATTAATTTTAAATCAGAATTAATTTTGTAAAAATATTACACAAATATAAGGAATATACATTTTTACCATAATGCAATGTACATTTTGCCACTTTGAAAATCTGGAGAACTAAAGCGTGAAATATAAGAAAACTGAAACAAACATTTGGAAAATCTCATCGAGCTTAAATTAGTTTCTAAATTAGATGTTTTGAGTGTATTTAAAATTAGGCCAACTACTACGTTCACTTCAAACCCATTACATAAGACTAGTGTTTAAGAAAAATGGTAAAAGATTGCAAATATGTTAACAATTCTACTGATCTAGAAATAGAAATAACTGGTTTTCATCCTAATTAAGATGAAGAATATCACAAAAAGCCATTTGAATAGTCCTAGATCAGAAAAATCATGAACTGTTAAACTTTTAAAAAGATAAATTCCTGCTTTCGATCTACCTAAAAATGTGAAAGAGGATTTTCAACAACAATCTTGTTAAAATCAATGTTCAGATACAGAATAACAAACAAACATCTGGACGACTGCATGGATTTAGCAATAACAATAAAGTATGCTTAAAACAACTAATAAAAAGCACATTTTGAGCAGCCTTTAACAGACGACAATTTGGCCCCACTAACTTTCATTACGAGTACTCATTAAATTTTTATTTACATTTCTTTTTTGTTCAACATTTAACTTTCAATAGTTTTAAGAGAAACAGCACTTGATAGACAGACTCTAAATTCGGAAAAAACTGAAACAAAATTGGTTTATACACAGGCAGAGTAATTACACTGACCTGTTGGGAAGAGAAGACCCCGTTAGACAAGGAAAATATTAGGCCAGACAGAGAGGAAAATGCTTACCCTCCTTCTCGTAATGCGAAAGGAGGCCACTTGGGAAAAAATTACACTACAGCAGTAATTTTGAAACTACTAAGAAGCAACAGAACTCTAACAAATCTCAGACTTCTGATAATTATAGTGTGATTAACAGTTCAACCTCACTTCAAATATTACAATACAATATAAAGAAAAAACCAATTCAGACACTTCAATATGGAATTCAAAACCTAAGAAATTAATGCATAGACGCTACCCTAAACATTAAAACATAATGTGAAGCGTTCACGTAAAATAAATAAGTAGTAAAACTCCAATATAAAGCAACATGTGAAAAGCGACCTACAAATTATAACATTCAAGCATTTCTAGTGAAAATAAAGTTAATATAAAACAAGAATTACCAGCCACAGATGTCTTTTTGCTCTGCACTATTTCTCCATTCTTTTTCTTTCATGATATGTTCTGCAATCCAAGAGTGCATAAAAATGATGACAAATTACACTAGAAGAGGCCAAGGATGGGGGAAGGAATCATTAGATTTTAACTACTTTGAAATTAAAGAATATCTATACACAAAGAGAAATATCTAATATTGTTTCTTAATATATAAAACTTCGAAAGTAGCCTTCTTTGTTTTAAATTCCAGCAATGTGCTACATTGTTACTAAAATCATGATTGCAGTCGATAGAAAAGCAAATGATTTTCCTTATACGACAGAAGTATAGTAAGCGAAAGAGGTTTTTAATGTATGGGTACAACATGAACAATGAAAGAAAAAAAAAATATACAGTTATTACAGATACACAGAATAAAAGGGAAAATGATCTTCGAGAAAAGTAAATAATTTTAGCGCAGGTACAAAAATGGCACCGAATAAACTTTACTGTCAGCTTTGAAGCAGGTGTTATATATAAAACTATCTTAATTCACACACAGAATTAGTGACATAACAGATCAAAAAAGAGTAAGAATCAAACTCGCAATATATTGACATTAAAAGAGCTATACATATATACTTTTATAGCTTTTTTTTTTTTTTTTTTTTTTAAGAAAGGGCTCAAAAACACCATTCTAAAAACAGATTTCGAAAAACATCTAGGAAACAAAAGTCATAAACCAAATAATAAATATTTCATTCAGAATTTTAACGCAAGAACCCTTTCTAATTTTAAGTTCTTTACTTAGGTACACTCATCCATGAGAGAGGACAGCTTAGTCCAATGTACAAGAAATTATCCTGTAATATTACCACGTCACTTTAATGAAATTATAGCAATATTTCACTCAGGGAAAGAACATATTGTCTAGCTGCCCGGGTTCGTGCCCAGCTTTAATACAGCAAGCCAAAACACATCAAATGCCATTGAATGATATACCATTTTGAAATGTTGCAAAAAATTTAAATAAAATTTCGTGAATGAGCTATTGCAATTACCTATATACTAAAATTTTGACCAAAAATTCAACAAAACTAAGATACTCTTTTTTTCTTTCGAAGGAATCAAAGTCATATACTAATGTAGGGATGCTCAACTTATTGTACTATAAAACCTAAACATAGGAATGAAATTTTGTCAGCTATGTGAGATGTCCAATACCGAGAAATTCCATAAATTGTAGATTAGAACGTACCTCTCAAAACACACGAAAGGTAAAACACAATTCAAATACTTTACTTTTAGTCTTGAAGCAGACGTTCTATATTAAACTGTCTTAGCTCACATACAGAATTAGTAATATAATAGCTCAAAATGTTGTAAGAACCAAACACGCATTATATAAACATTAAAAAAAAAAATCTACATACATTTATTAGTGTTACGAGGGTTTATTCTGAAATATTATAATGTCAATTGCAGTGGAATGATAGAAATTTTCACTCAGGGAAGGGACATTCTGTCTGGCTGCCTGGGTTCCATCCCAGTTTCTGTTACAAAAGTTTCATAGAAGAATTTTAAAAATCTAGAAACGAAACTTATGAACAAATTATTGACCATAATTGGTTCTATGATTTAGTCATTCTTACAGACATAATAACTAAAATCTTAAACTTGAGGGGGGAGGGAGAACTAAACTAAAGTTTTTGAATTTAAGGGTATTTTAAATTAATTTTAAATCAGAATTAATTTTGTAAAAATATTACACAAATATAAGGAATATACATTTTTACCATAATGCAATGTACATTTTGCCACTTTGAAAATCTGGAGAACTAAAGCGTGAAATATAAGAAAACTGAAACAAACATTTGGAAAATCTCATCGAGCTTAAATTAGTTTCTAAATTAGATGTTTTGAGTGTATTTAAAATTAGGCCAACTACTACGTTCACTTCAAACCCATTACATAAGACTAGTGTTTAAGAAAAATGGTAAAAGATTGCAAATATGTTAACAATTCTACTGATCTAGAAATAGAAATAACTGGTTTTCATCCTAATTAAGATGAAGAATATCACAAAAAGCCATTTGAATAGTCCTAGATCAGAAAAATCATGAACTGTTAAACTTTTAAAAAGATAAATTCCTGCTTTCGATCTACCTAAAAATGTGAAAGAGGATTTTCAACAACAATCTTGTTAAAATCAATGTTCAGATACAGAATAACAAACAAACATCTGGACGACTGCATGGATTTAGCAATAACAATAAAGTATGCTTAAAACAACTAATAAAAAGCACATTTTGAGCAGCCTTTAACAGACGACAATTTGGCCCCACTAACTTTCATTACGAGTACTCATTAAATTTTTATTTACATTTCTTTTTTGTTCAACATTTAACTTTCAATAGTTTTAAGAGAAACAGCACTTGATAGACAGACTCTAAATTCGGAAAAAACTGAAACAAAATTGGTTTATACACAGGCAGAGTAATTACACTGACCTGTTGGGAAGAGAAGACCCCGTTAGACAAGGAAAATATTAGGCCAGACAGAGAGGAAAATGCTTACCCTCCTTCTCGTAATGCGAAAGGAGGCCACTTGGGAAAAAATTACACTACAGCAGTAATTTTGAAACTACTAAGAAGCAACAGAACTCTAACAAATCTCAGACTTCTGATAATTATAGTGTGATTAACAGTTCAACCTCACTTCAAATATTACAATACAATATAAAGAAAAAACCAATTCAGACACTTCAATATGGAATTCAAAACCTAAGAAATTAATGCATAGACGCTACCCTAAACATTAAAACATAATGTGAAGCGTTCACGTAAAATAAATAAGTAGTAAAACTCCAATATAAAGCAACATGTGAAAAGCGACCTACAAATTATAACATTCAAGCATTTCTAGTGAAAATAAAGTTAATATAAAACAAGAATTACCAGCCACAGATGTCTTTTTGCTCTGCACTATTTCTCCATTCTTTTTCTTTCATGATATGTTCTGCAATCCAAGAGTGCATAAAAATGATGACAAATTACACTAGAAGAGGCCAAGGATGGGGGAAGGAATCATTAGATTTTAACTACTTTGAAATTAAAGAATATCTATACACAAAGAGAAATATCTAATATTGTTTCTTAATATATAAAACTTCGAAAGTAGCCTTCTTTGTTTTAAATTCCAGCAATGTGCTACATTGTTACTAAAATCATGATTGCAGTCGATAGAAAAGCAAATGATTTTCCTTATACGACAGAAGTATAGTAAGCGAAAGAGGTTTTTAATGTATGGGTACAACATGAACAATGAAAGAAAAAAAAAATATACAGTTATTACAGATACACAGAATAAAAGGGAAAATGATCTTCGAGAAAAGTAAATAATTTTAGCGCAGGTACAAAAATGGCACCGAATAAACTTTACTGTCAGCTTTGAAGCAGGTGTTATATATAAAACTATCTTAATTCACACACAGAATTAGTGACATAACAGATCAAAAAAGAGTAAGAATCAAACTCGCAATATATTGACATTAAAAGAGCTATACATATATACTTTTATAGCTTTTTTTTTTTTTTTTTTTTTTTAAGAAAGGGCTCAAAAACACCATTCTAAAAACAGATTTCGAAAAACATCTAGGAAACAAAAGTCATAAACCAAATAATAAATATTTCATTCAGAATTTTAACGCAAGAACCCTTTCTAATTTTAAGTTCTTTACTTAGGTACACTCATCCATGAGAGAGGACAGCTTAGTCCAATGTACAAGAAATTATCCTGTAATATTACCACGTCACTTTAATGAAATTATAGCAATATTTCACTCAGGGAAAGAACATATTGTCTAGCTGCCCGGGTTCGTGCCCAGCTTTAATACAGCAAGCCAAAACACATCAAATGCCATTGAATGATATACCATTTTGAAATGTTGCAAAAAATTTAAATAAAATTTCGTGAATGAGCTATTGCAATTACCTATATACTAAAATTTTGACCAAAAATTCAACAAAACTAAGATACTCTTTTTTTCTTTCGAAGGAATCAAAGTCATATACTAATGTAGGGATGCTCAACTTATTGTACTATAAAACCTAAACATAGGAATGAAATTTTGTCAGCTATGTGAGATGTCCAATACCGAGAAATTCCATAAATTGTAGATTAGAACGTACCTCTCAAAACACACGAAAGGTAAAACACAATTCAAATACTTTACTTTTAGTCTTGAAGCAGACGTTCTATATTAAACTGTCTTAGCTCACATACAGAATTAGTAATATAATAGCTCAAAATGTTGTAAGAACCAAACACGCATTATATAAACATTAAAAAAAAAAATCTACATACATTTATTAGTGTTACGAGGGTTTATTCTGAAATATTATAATGTCAATTGCAGTGGAATGATAGAAATTTTCACTCAGGGAAGGGACATTCTGTCTGGCTGCCTGGGTTCCATCCCAGTTTCTGTTACAAAAGTTTCATAGAAGAATTTTAAAAATCTAGAAACGAAACTTATGAACAAATTATTGACCATAATTGGTTCTATGATTTAGTCATTCTTACAGACATAATAACTAAAATCTTAAACTTGAGGGGGGAGGGAGAACTAAACTAAAGTTTTTGAATTTAAGGGTATTTTAAATTAATTTTAAATCAGAATTAATTTTGTAAAAATATTACACAAATATAAGGAATATACATTTTTACCATAATGCAATGTACATTTTGCCACTTTGAAAATCTGGAGAACTAAAGCGTGAAATATAAGAAAACTGAAACAAACATTTGGAAAATCTCATCGAGCTTAAATTAGTTTCTAAATTAGATGTTTTGAGTGTATTTAAAATTAGGCCAACTACTACGTTCACTTCAAACCCATTACATAAGACTAGTGTTTAAGAAAAATGGTAAAAGATTGCAAATATGTTAACAATTCTACTGATCTAGAAATAGAAATAACTGGTTTTCATCCTAATTAAGATGAAGAATATCACAAAAAGCCATTTGAATAGTCCTAGATCAGAAAAATCATGAACTGTTAAACTTTTAAAAAGATAAATTCCTGCTTTCGATCTACCTAAAAATGTGAAAGAGGATTTTCAACAACAATCTTGTTAAAATCAATGTTCAGATACAGAATAACAAACAAACATCTGGACGACTGCATGGATTTAGCAATAACAATAAAGTATGCTTAAAACAACTAATAAAAAGCACATTTTGAGCAGCCTTTAACAGAAGACAATTTGGCCCCACTAACTTTCATTACGAGTACTCATTAAATTTTTATTTACATTTCTTTTTTGTTCAACATTTAACTTTCAATAGTTTTAAGAGAAACAGCACTTGATAGACAGACTCTAAATTCGGAAAAAACTGAAACAAAATTGGTTTATACACAGGCAGAGTAATTACACTGACCTGTTGGGAAGAGAAGACCCCGTTAGACAAGGAAAATATTAGGCCAGACAGAGAGGAAAATGCTTAGCCTCCTTCTCGTAATGCGAAAGGAGGCCACTTGGGAAAAAATTACACTACAGCAGTAATTTTGAAACCACTAAGAAGCAACAGAACTCTAACAAATCTCAGACTTCTGATAATTATAGTGTGATTAACAGTTCAACCTCACTTCAAATATTACAATACAATATAAAGAAAAAACCAATTCAGACACTTCAATATGGAATTCAAAACCTAAGAAATTAATGCATAGACGCTACCCTAAACATTAAAACATAATGTGAAGCGTTCACGTAAAATAAATAAGTAGTAAAACTCCAATATAAAGCAACATGTGAAAAGCGACCTACAAATTATAACATTCAAGCATTTCTAGTGAAAATAAAGTTAATATAAAACAAGAATTACCAGCCACAGATGTCTTTTTGCTCTGCACTATTTCTCCATTCTTTTTCTTTCATGATATGTTCTGCAATCCAAGAGTGCACAAAAATGATGACAAATTACACTAGAAGAGGCCAAGGATGGGGGAAGGAATCATTAGATTTTAACTACTTTGAAATTAAAGAATATCTATACACAAAGAGAAATATCTAATATTGTTTCTTAATATATAAAATTTCGAAAGTAGCCTTCTTTGTTTTAAATTCCAGCAATGTGCTACATTGTTACTAAAATCATGATTGCAGTCGATAGAAAAGCAAATGATTTTCCTTATACGACAGAAGTACAGTAAGCGAAAGAGGTTTTTAATGTATGGGTACAACATGAACAATGAAAGAAAAAAAAATTATACAGTTATTACAGATACACAGAATAAAAGGGAAAATGATCTTCGAGAAAAGTAAATAATTTTAGCGCAGGTACAAAAATGGCACCGAATAAACTTTACTGTCAGCTTTGAAGCAGGTGTTATATATAAAACTATCTTAATTCACACACAGAATTAGTGACATAACAGATCAAAAAAGAGTAAGAATCAAACTCGCAATATATTGACATTAAAAGAGCTATACATATATACTTTTATAGCTTTTTTTTTTTTTTTTTTTTTTTTTTTTTTTTTTTTTTTAAGAAAGGGCTCAAAAACACCATTCTAAAAACAGATTTCGAAAAACATCTAGGAAACAAAAGTCATAAACCAAATAATAAATATTTCATTCAGAATTTTAACGCAAGAACCCTTTCTAATTTTAAGTTCTTTACTTAGGTACACTCATCCATGAGAGAGGACAGCTTAGTCCAATGTACAAGAAATTATCCTGTAATATTACCACATCACTTTAATGAAATTATAGCAATATTTCACTCAGGGAAAGAACATATTGTCTAGCTGCCCGGGTTCGTGCCCAGCTTTAATACAGCAAGCCAAAACACATCAAATGCCATTGAATGATATACCATTTTGAAATGTTGCAAAAAATTTAAATAAAATTTCGTGAATGAGCTATTGCAATTACCTATATACTAAAATTTTGACCAAAAATTCAACAAAACTAAGATACTCTTTTTTTCTTTCGAAGGAATCAAAGTCATATACTAATGTAGGGATGCTCAACTTATTGTACTATAAAACCTAAACATAGGAATGAAATTTTGTCAGCTATGTGAGATGTCCAATACCGAGAAATTCCATAAATTGTAGATTAGAACGTACCTCTCAAAACACACGAAAGGTAAAACACAATTCAAATACTTTACTTTTAGTCTTGAAGCAGACGTTCTATATTAAACTGTCTTAGCTCACATACAGAATTAGTAATATAATAGCTCAAAATGTTGTAAGAACCAAACACGCATTATATAAACATTAAAAAAAAAAATCTACATACATTTATTAGTGTTACGAGGGTTTATTCTGAAATATTATAATGTCAATTGCAGTGGAATGATAGAAATTTTCACTCAGGGAAGGGACATTCTGTCTGGCTGCCTGGGTTCCATCCCAGTTTCTGTTACAAAAGTTTCATAGAAGAATTTTAAAAATCTAGAAACGAAACTTATGAACAAATTATTGACCATAATTGGTTCTATGATTTAGTCATTCTTACAGACATAATAACTAAAATCTTAAACTTGAGGGGGGAGGGAGAACTAAACTAAAGTTTTTGAATTTAAGGGTATTTTAAATTAATTTTAAATCAGAATTAATTTTGTAAAAATATTACACAAATATAAGGAATATACATTTTTACCATAATGCAATGTACATTTTGCCACTTTGAAAATCTGGAGAACTAAAGCGTGAAATATAAGAAAACTGAAACAAACATTTGGAAAATCTCATCGAGCTTAAATTAGTTTCTAAATTAGATGTTTTGAGTGTATTTAAAATTAGGCCAACTACTACGTTCACTTCAAACCCATTACATAAGACTAGTGTTTAAGAAAAATGGTAAAAGATTGCAAATATGTTAACAATTCTACTGATCTAGAAATAGAAATAACTGGTTTTCATCCTAATTAAGATGAAGAATATCACAAAAAGCCATTTGAATAGTCCTAGATCAGAAAAATCATGAACTGTTAAACTTTTAAAAAGATAAATTCCTGCTTTCGATCTACCTAAAAATGTGAAAGAGGATTTTCAACAACAATCTTGTTAAAATCAATGTTCAGATACAGAATAACAAACAAACATCTGGACGACTGCATGGATTTAGCAATAACAATAAAGTATGCTTAAAACAACTAATAAAAAGCACATTTTGAGCAGCCTTTAACAGACGACAATTTGGCCCCACTAACTTTCATTACGAGTACTCATTAAATTTTTATTTACATTTCTTTTTTGTTCAACATTTAACTTTCAATAGTTTTAAGAGAAACAGCACTTGATAGACAGACTCTAAATTCGGAAAAAACTGAAACAAAATTGGTTTATACACAGGCAGAGTAATTACACTGACCTGTTGGGAAGAGAAGACCCCGTTAGACAAGGAAAATATTAGGCCAGACAGAGAGGAAAATGCTTACCCTCCTTCTCGTAATGCGAAAGGAGGCCACTTGGGAAAAAATTACACTACAGCAGTAATTTTGAAACTACTAAGAAGCAACAGAACTCTAACAAATCTCAGACTTCTGATAATTATAGTGTGATTAACAGTTCAACCTCACTTCAAATATTACAATACAATATAAAGAAAAAACCAATTCAGACACTTCAATATGGAATTCAAAACCTAAGAAATTAATGCATAGACGCTACCCTAAACATTAAAACATAATGTGAAGCGTTCACGTAAAATAAATAAGTAGTAAAACTCCAATATAAAGCAACATGTGAAAAGCGACCTACAAATTATAACATTCAAGCATTTCTAGTGAAAATAAAGTTAATATAAAACAAGAATTACCAGCCACAGATGTCTTTTTGCTCTGCACTATTTCTCCATTCTTTTTCTTTCATGATATGTTCTGCAATCCAAGAGTGCATAAAAATGATGACAAATTACACTAGAAGAGGCCAAGGATGGGGGAAGGAATCATTAGATTTTAACTACTTTGAAATTAAAGAATATCTATACACAAAGAGAAATATCTAATATTGTTTCTTAATATATAAAACTTCGAAAGTAGCCTTCTTTGTTTTAAATTCCAGCAATGTGCTACATTGTTACTAAAATCATGATTGCAGTCGATAGAAAAGCAAATGATTTTCCTTATACGACAGAAGTATAGTAAGCGAAAGAGGTTTTTAATGTATGGGTACAACATGAACAATGAAAGAAAAAAAAAATATACAGTTATTACAGATACACAGAATAAAAGGGAAAATGATCTTCGAGAAAAGTAAATAATTTTAGCGCAGGTACAAAAATGGCACCGAATAAACTTTACTGTCAGCTTTGAAGCAGGTGTTATATATAAAACTATCTTAATTCACACACAGAATTAGTGACATAACAGATCAAAAAAGAGTAAGAATCAAACTCGCAATATATTGACATTAAAAGAGCTATACATATATACTTTTATAGCTTTTTTTTTTTTTTTTTTTTTTTTAAGAAAGGGCTCAAAAACACCATTCTAAAAACAGATTTCGAAAAACATCTAGGAAACAAAAGTCATAAACCAAATAATAAATATTTCATTCAGAATTTTAACGCAAGAACCCTTTCTAATTTTAAGTTCTTTACTTAGGTACACTCATCCATGAGAGAGGACAGCTTAGTCCAATGTACAAGAAATTATCCTGTAATATTACCACGTCACTTTAATGAAATTATAGCAATATTTCACTCAGGGAAAGAACATATTGTCTAGCTGCCCGGGTTCGTGCCCAGCTTTAATACAGCAAGCCAAAACACATCAAATGCCATTGAATGATATACCATTTTGAAATGTTGCAAAAAATTTAAATAAAATTTCGTGAATGAGCTATTGCAATTACCTATATACTAAAATTTTGACCAAAAATTCAACAAAACTAAGATACTCTTTTTTTCTTTCGAAGGAATCAAAGTCATATACTAATGTAGGGATGCTCAACTTATTGTACTATAAAACCTAAACATAGGAATGAAATTTTGTCAGCTATGTGAGATGTCCAATACCGAGAAATTCCATAAATTGTAGATTAGAACGTACCTCTCAAAACACACGAAAGGTAAAACACAATTCAAATACTTTACTTTTAGTCTTGAAGCAGACGTTCTATATTAAACTGTCTTAGCTCACATACAGAATTAGTAATATAATAGCTCAAAATGTTGTAAGAACCAAACACGCATTATATAAACATTAAAAAAAAAAATCTACATACATTTATTAGTGTTACGAGGGTTTATTCTGAAATATTATAATGTCAATTGCAGTGGAATGATAGAAATTTTCACTCAGGGAAGGGACATTCTGTCTGGCTGCCTGGGTTCCATCCCAGTTTCTGTTACAAAAGTTTCATAGAAGAATTTTAAAAATCTAGAAACGAAACTTATGAACAAATTATTGACCATAATTGGTTCTATGATTTAGTCATTCTTACAGACATAATAACTAAAATCTTAAACTTGAGGGGGGAGGGAGAACTAAACTAAAGTTTTTGAATTTAAGGGTATTTTAAATTAATTTTAAATCAGAATTAATTTTGTAAAAATATTACACAAATATAAGGAATATACATTTTTACCATAATGCAATGTACATTTTGCCACTTTGAAAATCTGGAGAACTAAAGCGTGAAATATAAGAAAACTGAAACAAACATTTGGAAAATCTCATCGAGCTTAAATTAGTTTCTAAATTAGATGTTTTGAGTGTATTTAAAATTAGGCCAACTACTACGTTCACTTCAAACCCATTACATAAGACTAGTGTTTAAGAAAAATGGTAAAAGATTGCAAATATGTTAACAATTCTACTGATCTAGAAATAGAAATAACTGGTTTTCATCCTAATTAAGATGAAGAATATCACAAAAAGCCATTTGAATAGTCCTAGATCAGAAAAATCATGAACTGTTAAACTTTTAAAAAGATAAATTCCTGCTTTCGATCTACCTAAAAATGTGAAAGAGGATTTTCAACAACAATCTTGTTAAAATCAATGTTCAGATACAGAATAACAAACAAACATCTGGACGACTGCATGGATTTAGCAATAACAATAAAGTATGCTTAAAACAACTAATAAAAAGCACATTTTGAGCAGCCTTTAACAGAAGACAATTTGGCCCCACTAACTTTCATTACGAGTACTCATTAAATTTTTATTTACATTTCTTTTTTGTTCAACATTTAACTTTCAATAGTTTTAAGAGAAACAGCACTTGATAGACAGACTCTAAATTCGGAAAAAACTGAAACAAAATTGGTTTATACACAGGCAGAGTAATTACACTGACCTGTTGGGAAGAGAAGACCCCGTTAGACAAGGAAAATATTAGGCCAGACAGAGAGGAAAATGCTTAGCCTCCTTCTCGTAATGCGAAAGGAGGCCACTTGGGAAAAAATTACACTACAGCAGTAATTTTGAAACCACTAAGAAGCAACAGAACTCTAACAAATCTCAGACTTCTGATAATTATAGTGTGATTAACAGTTCAACCTCACTTCAAATATTACAATACAATATAAAGAAAAAACCAATTCAGACACTTCAATATGGAATTCAAAACCTAAGAAATTAATGCATAGACGCTACCCTAAACATTAAAACATAATGTGAAGCGTTCACGTAAAATAAATAAGTAGTAAAACTCCAATATAAAGCAACATGTGAAAAGCGACCTACAAATTATAACATTCAAGCATTTCTAGTGAAAATAAAGTTAATATAAAACAAGAATTACCAGCCACAGATGTCTTTTTGCTCTGCACTATTTCTCCATTCTTTTTCTTTCATGATATGTTCTGCAATCCAAGAGTGCACAAAAATGATGACAAATTACACTAGAAGAGGCCAAGGATGGGGGAAGGAATCATTAGATTTTAACTACTTTGAAATTAAAGAATATCTATACACAAAGAGAAATATCTAATATTGTTTCTTAATATATAAAATTTCGAAAGTAGCCTTCTTTGTTTTAAATTCCAGCAATGTGCTACATTGTTACTAAAATCATGATTGCAGTCGATAGAAAAGCAAATGATTTTCCTTATACGACAGAAGTACAGTAAGCGAAAGAGGTTTTTAATGTATGGGTACAACATGAACAATGAAAGAAAAAAAAAATATACAGTTATTACAGATACACAGAATAAAAGGGAAAATGATCTTCGAGAAAAGTAAATAATTTTAGCGCAGGTACAAAAATGGCACCGAATAAACTTTACTGTCAGCTTTGAAGCAGGTGTTATATATAAAACTATCTTAATTCACACACAGAATTAGTGACATAACAGATCAAAAAACAGTAAGAATCAAACTCGCAATATATTGACATTAAAAGAGCTATACATATATACTTTTATGGCTTTTTTTTTTTTTTTTTTTTTTAAGAAAGGGCTCAAAAACACCATTCTAAAAACAGATTTCGAAAAACATCTAGGAAACAAAAGTCATAAACCAAATAATAAATATTTCATTCAGAATTTTAACGCAAGAACCCTTTCTAATTTTAAGTTCTTTACTTAGGTACACTCATCCATGAGAGAGGACAGCTTAGTCCAATGTACAAGAAATTATCCTGTAATATTACCACATCACTTTAATGAAATTATAGCAATATTTCACTCAGGGAAAGAACATATTGTCTAGCTGCCCGGGTTCGTGCCCAGCTTTAATACAGCAAGCCAAAACACATCAAATGCCATTGAATGATATACCATTTTGAAATGTTGCAAAAAATTTAAATAAAATTTCGTGAATGAGCTATTGCAATTACCTATATACTAAAATTTTGACCAAAAATTCAACAAAACTAAGATACTCTTTTTTTCTTTCGAAGGAATCAAAGTCATATACTAATGTAGGGATGCTCAACTTATTGTACTATAAAACCTAAACATAGGAATGAAATTTTGTCAGCTATGTGAGATGTCCAATACCGAGAAATTCCATAAATTGTAGATTAGAACGTACCTCTCAAAACACACGAAAGGTAAAACACAATTCAAATACTTTACTTTTAGTCTTGAAGCAGACGTTCTATATTAAACTGTCTTAGCTCACATACAGAATTAGTAATATAATAGCTCAAAATGTTGTAAGAACCAAACACGCATTATATAAACATTAAAAAAAAAAATCTACATACATTTATTAGTGTTACGAGGGTTTATTCTGAAATATTATAATGTCAATTGCAGTGGAATGATAGAAATTTTCACTCAGGGAAGGGACATTCTGTCTGGCTGCCTGGGTTCCATCCCAGTTTCTGTTACAAAAGTTTCATAGAAGAATTTTAAAAATCTAGAAACGAAACTTATGAACAAATTATTGACCATAATTGGTTCTATGATTTAGTCATTCTTACAGACATAATAACTAAAATCTTAAACTTGAGGGGGGAGGGAGAACTAAACTAAAGTTTTTGAATTTAAGGGTATTTTAAATTAATTTTAAATCAGAATTAATTTTGTAAAAATATTACACAAATATAAGGAATATACATTTTTACCATAATGCAATGTACATTTTGCCACTTTGAAAATCTGGAGAACTAAAGCGTGAAATATAAGAAAACTGAAACAAACATTTGGAAAATCTCATCGAGCTTAAATTAGTTTCTAAATTAGATGTTTTGAGTGTATTTAAAATTAGGCCAACTACTACGTTCACTTCAAACCCATTACATAAGACTAGTGTTTAAGAAAAATGGTAAAAGATTGCAAATATGTTAACAATTCTACTGATCTAGAAATAGAAATAACTGGTTTTCATCCTAATTAAGATGAAGAATATCACAAAAAGCCATTTGAATAGTCCTAGATCAGAAAAATCATGAACTGTTAAACTTTTAAAAAGATAAATTCCTGCTTTCGATCTACCTAAAAATGTGAAAGAGGATTTTCAACAACAATCTTGTTAAAATCAATGTTCAGATACAGAATAACAAACAAACATCTGGACGACTGCATGGATTTAGCAATAACAATAAAGTATGCTTAAAACAACTAATAAAAAGCACATTTTGAGCAGCCTTTAACAGAAGACAATTTGGCCCCACTAACTTTCATTACGAGTACTCATTAAATTTTTATTTACATTTCTTTTTTGTTCAACATTTAACTTTCAATAGTTTTAAGAGAAACAGCACTTGATAGACAGACTCTAAATTCGGAAAAAACTGAAACAAAATTGGTTTATACACAGGCAGAGTAATTACACTGACCTGTTGGGAAGAGAAGACCCCGTTAGACAAGGAAAATATTAGGCCAGACAGAGAGGAAAATGCTTAGCCTCCTTCTCGTAATGCGAAAGGAGGCCACTTGGGAAAAAATTACACTACAGCAGTAATTTTGAAACCACTAAGAAGCAACAGAACTCTAACAAATCTCAGACTTCTGATAATTATAGTGTGATTAACAGTTCAACCTCACTTCAAATATTACAATACAATATAAAGAAAAAACCAATTCAGACACTTCAATATGGAATTCAAAACCTAAGAAATTAATGCATAGACGCTACCCTAAACATTAAAACATAATGTGAAGCGTTCACGTAAAATAAATAAGTAGTAAAACTCCAATATAAAGCAACATGTGAAAAGCGACCTACAAATTATAACATTCAAGCATTTCTAGTGAAAATAAAGTTAATATAAAACAAGAATTACCAGCCACAGATGTCTTTTTGCTCTGCACTATTTCTCCATTCTTTTTCTTTCATGATATGTTCTGCAATCCAAGAGTGCACAAAAATGATGACAAATTACACTAGAAGAGGCCAAGGATGGGGGAAGGAATCATTAGATTTTAACTACTTTGAAATTAAAGAATATCTATACACAAAGAGAAATATCTAATATTGTTTCTTAATATATAAAATTTCGAAAGTAGCCTTCTTTGTTTTAAATTCCAGCAATGTGCTACATTGTTACTAAAATCATGATTGCAGTCGATAGAAAAGCAAATGATTTTCCTTATACGACAGAAGTACAGTAAGCGAAAGAGGTTTTTAATGTATGGGTACAACATGAACAATGAAAGAAAAAAAAAATATACAGTTATTACAGATACACAGAATAAAAGGGAAAATGATCTTCGAGAAAAGTAAATAATTTTAGCGCAGGTACAAAAATGGCACCGAATAAACTTTACTGTCAGCTTTGAAGCAGGTGTTATATATAAAACTATCTTAATTCACACACAGAATTAGTGACATAACAGATCAAAAAACAGTAAGAATCAAACTCGCAATATATTGACATTAAAAGAGCTATACATATATACTTTTATGGCTTTTTTTTTTTTTTTTTTTTTTAAGAAAGGGCTCAAAAACACCATTCTAAAAACAGATTTCGAAAAACATCTAGGAAACAAAAGTCATAAACCAAATAATAAATATTTCATTCAGAATTTTAACGCAAGAACCCTTTCTAATTTTAAGTTCTTTACTTAGGTACACTCATCCATGAGAGAGGACAGCTTAGTCCAATGTACAAGAAATTATCCTGTAATATTACCACATCACTTTAATGAAATTATAGCAATATTTCACTCAGGGAAAGAACATATTGTCTAGCTGCCCGGGTTCGTGCCCAGCTTTAATACAGCAAGCCAAAACACATCAAATGCCATTGAATGATATACCATTTTGAAATGTTGCAAAAAATTTAAATAAAATTTCGTGAATGAGCTATTGCAATTACCTATATACTAAAATTTTGACCAAAAATTCAACAAAACTAAGATACTCTTTTTTTCTTTCGAAGGAATCAAAGTCATATACTAATGTAGGGATGCTCAACTTATTGTACTATAAAACCTAAACATAGGAATGAAATTTTGTCAGCTATGTGAGATGTCCAATACCGAGAAATTCCATAAATTGTAGATTAGAACGTACCTCTCAAAACACACGAAAGGTAAAACACAATTCAAATACTTTACTTTTAGTCTTGAAGCAGACGTTCTATATTAAACTGTCTTAGCTCACATACAGAATTAGTAATATAATAGCTCAAAATGTTGTAAGAACCAAACACGCATTATATAAACATTAAAAAAAAAAATCTACATACATTTATTAGTGTTACGAGGGTTTATTCTGAAATATTATAATGTCAATTGCAGTGGAATGATAGAAATTTTCACTCAGGGAAGGGACATTCTGTCTGGCTGCCTGGGTTCCATCCCAGTTTCTGTTACAAAAGTTTCATAGAAGAATTTTAAAAATCTAGAAACGAAACTTATGAACAAATTATTGACCATAATTGGTTCTATGATTTAGTCATTCTTACAGACATAATAACTAAAATCTTAAACTTGAGGGGGGAGGGAGAACTAAACTAAAGTTTTTGAATTTAAGGGTATTTTAAATTAATTTTAAATCAGAATTAATTTTGTAAAAATATTACACAAATATAAGGAATATACATTTTTACCATAATGCAATGTACATTTTGCCACTTTGAAAATCTGGAGAACTAAAGCGTGAAATATAAGAAAACTGAAACAAACATTTGGAAAATCTCATCGAGCTTAAATTAGTTTCTAAATTAGATGTTTTGAGTGTATTTAAAATTAGGCCAACTACTACGTTCACTTCAAACCCATTACATAAGACTAGTGTTTAAGAAAAATGGTAAAAGATTGCAAATATGTTAACAATTCTACTGATCTAGAAATAGAAATAACTGGTTTTCATCCTAATTAAGATGAAGAATATCACAAAAAGCCATTTGAATAGTCCTAGATCAGAAAAATCATGAACTGTTAAACTTTTAAAAAGATAAATTCCTGCTTTCGATCTACCTAAAAATGTGAAAGAGGATTTTCAACAACAATCTTGTTAAAATCAATGTTCAGATACAGAATAACAAACAAACATCTGGACGACTGCATGGATTTAGCAATAACAATAAAGTATGCTTAAAACAACTAATAAAAAGCACATTTTGAGCAGCCTTTAACAGACGACAATTTGGCCCCACTAACTTTCATTACGAGTACTCATTAAATTTTTATTTACATTTCTTTTTTGTTCAACATTTAACTTTCAATAGTTTTAAGAGAAACAGCACTTGATAGACAGACTCTAAATTCGGAAAAAACTGAAACAAAATTGGTTTATACACAGGCAGAGTAATTACACTGACCTGTTGGGAAGAGAAGACCCCGTTAGACAAGGAAAATATTAGGCCAGACAGAGAGGAAAATGCTTACCCTCCTTCTCGTAATGCGAAAGGAGGCCACTTGGGAAAAAATTACACTACAGCAGTAATTTTGAAACTACTAAGAAGCAACAGAACTCTAACAAATCTCAGACTTCTGATAATTATAGTGTGATTAACAGTTCAACCTCACTTCAAATATTACAATACAATATAAAGAAAAAACCAATTCAGACACTTCAATATGGAATTCAAAACCTAAGAAATTAATGCATAGACGCTACCCTAAACATTAAAACATAATGTGAAGCGTTCACGTAAAATAAATAAGTAGTAAAACTCCAATATAAAGCAACATGTGAAAAGCGACCTACAAATTATAACATTCAAGCATTTCTAGTGAAAATAAAGTTAATATAAAACAAGAATTACCAGCCACAGATGTCTTTTTGCTCTGCACTATTTCTCCATTCTTTTTCTTTCATGATATGTTCTGCAATCCAAGAGTGCATAAAAATGATGACAAATTACACTAGAAGAGGCCAAGGATGGGGGAAGGAATCATTAGATTTTAACTACTTTGAAATTAAAGAATATCTATACACAAAGAGAAATATCTAATATTGTTTCTTAATATATAAAACTTCGAAAGTAGCCTTCTTTGTTTTAAATTCCAGCAATGTGCTACATTGTTACTAAAATCATGATTGCAGTCGATAGAAAAGCAAATGATTTTCCTTATACGACAGAAGTATAGTAAGCGAAAGAGGTTTTTAATGTATGGGTACAACATGAACAATGAAAGAAAAAAAAAATATACAGTTATTACAGATACACAGAATAAAAGGGAAAATGATCTTCGAGAAAAGTAAATAATTTTAGCGCAGGTACAAAAATGGCACCGAATAAACTTTACTGTCAGCTTTGAAGCAGGTGTTATATATAAAACTATCTTAATTCACACACAGAATTAGTGACATAACAGATCAAAAAAGAGTAAGAATCAAACTCGCAATATATTGACATTAAAAGAGCTATACATATATACTTTTATAGCTTTTTTTTTTTTTTTTTTTTTTAAGAAAGGGCTCAAAAACACCATTCTAAAAACAGATTTCGAAAAACATCTAGGAAACAAAAGTCATAAACCAAATAATAAATATTTCATTCAGAATTTTAACGCAAGAACCCTTTCTAATTTTAAGTTCTTTACTTAGGTACACTCATCCATGAGAGAGGACAGCTTAGTCCAATGTACAAGAAATTATCCTGTAATATTACCACGTCACTTTAATGAAATTATAGCAATATTTCACTCAGGGAAAGAACATATTGTCTAGCTGCCCGGGTTCGTGCCCAGCTTTAATACAGCAAGCCAAAACACATCAAATGCCATTGAATGATATACCATTTTGAAATGTTGCAAAAAATTTAAATAAAATTTCGTGAATGAGCTATTGCAATTACCTATATACTAAAATTTTGACCAAAAATTCAACAAAACTAAGATACTCTTTTTTTCTTTCGAAGGAATCAAAGTCATATACTAATGTAGGGATGCTCAACTTATTGTACTATAAAACCTAAACATAGGAATGAAATTTTGTCAGCTATGTGAGATGTCCAATACCGAGAAATTCCATAAATTGTAGATTAGAACGTACCTCTCAAAACACACGAAAGGTAAAACACAATTCAAATACTTTACTTTTAGTCTTGAAGCAGACGTTCTATATTAAACTGTCTTAGCTCACATACAGAATTAGTAATATAATAGCTCAAAATGTTGTAAGAACCAAACACGCATTATATAAACATTAAAAAAAAAAATCTACATACATTTATTAGTGTTACGAGGGTTTATTCTGAAATATTATAATGTCAATTGCAGTGGAATGATAGAAATTTTCACTCAGGGAAGGGACATTCTGTCTGGCTGCCTGGGTTCCATCCCAGTTTCTGTTACAAAAGTTTCATAGAAGAATTTTAAAAATCTAGAAACGAAACTTATGAACAAATTATTGACCATAATTGGTTCTATGATTTAGTCATTCTTACAGACATAATAACTAAAATCTTAAACTTGAGGGGGGAGGGAGAACTAAACTAAAGTTTTTGAATTTAAGGGTATTTTAAATTAATTTTAAATCAGAATTAATTTTGTAAAAATATTACACAAATATAAGGAATATACATTTTTACCATAATGCAATGTACATTTTGCCACTTTGAAAATCTGGAGAACTAAAGCGTGAAATATAAGAAAACTGAAACAAACATTTGGAAAATCTCATCGAGCTTAAATTAGTTTCTAAATTAGATGTTTTGAGTGTATTTAAAATTAGGCCAACTACTACGTTCACTTCAAACCCATTACATAAGACTAGTGTTTAAGAAAAATGGTAAAAGATTGCAAATATGTTAACAATTCTACTGATCTAGAAATAGAAATAACTGGTTTTCATCCTAATTAAGATGAAGAATATCACAAAAAGCCATTTGAATAGTCCTAGATCAGAAAAATCATGAACTGTTAAACTTTTAAAAAGATAAATTCCTGCTTTCGATCTACCTAAAAATGTGAAAGAGGATTTTCAACAACAATCTTGTTAAAATCAATGTTCAGATACAGAATAACAAACAAACATCTGGACGACTGCATGGATTTAGCAATAACAATAAAGTATGCTTAAAACAACTAATAAAAAGCACATTTTGAGCAGCCTTTAACAGAAGACAATTTGGCCCCACTAACTTTCATTACGAGTACTCATTAAATTTTTATTTACATTTCTTTTTTGTTCAACATTTAACTTTCAATAGTTTTAAGAGAAACAGCACTTGATAGACAGACTCTAAATTCGGAAAAAACTGAAACAAAATTGGTTTATACACAGGCAGAGTAATTACACTGACCTGTTGGGAAGAGAAGACCCCGTTAGACAAGGAAAATATTAGGCCAGACAGAGAGGAAAATGCTTAGCCTCCTTCTCGTAATGCGAAAGGAGGCCACTTGGGAAAAAATTACACTACAGCAGTAATTTTGAAACCACTAAGAAGCAACAGAACTCTAACAAATCTCAGACTTCTGATAATTATAGTGTGATTAACAGTTCAACCTCACTTCAAATATTACAATACAATATAAAGAAAAAACCAATTCAGACACTTCAATATGGAATTCAAAACCTAAGAAATTAATGCATAGACGCTACCCTAAACATTAAAACATAATGTGAAGCGTTCACGTAAAATAAATAAGTAGTAAAACTCCAATATAAAGCAACATGTGAAAAGCGACCTACAAATTATAACATTCAAGCATTTCTAGTGAAAATAAAGTTAATATAAAACAAGAATTACCAGCCACAGATGTCTTTTTGCTCTGCACTATTTCTCCATTCTTTTTCTTTCATGATATGTTCTGCAATCCAAGAGTGCACAAAAATGATGACAAATTACACTAGAAGAGGCCAAGGATGGGGGAAGGAATCATTAGATTTTAACTACTTTGAAATTAAAGAATATCTATACACAAAGAGAAATATCTAATATTGTTTCTTAATATATAAAATTTCGAAAGTAGCCTTCTTTGTTTTAAATTCCAGCAATGTGCTACATTGTTACTAAAATCATGATTGCAGTCGATAGAAAAGCAAATGATTTTCCTTATACGACAGAAGTACAGTAAGCGAAAGAGGTTTTTAATGTATGGGTACAACATGAACAATGAAAGAAAAAAAAAATATACAGTTATTACAGATACACAGAATAAAAGGGAAAATGATCTTCGAGAAAAGTAAATAATTTTAGCGCAGGTACAAAAATGGCACCGAATAAACTTTACTGTCAGCTTTGAAGCAGGTGTTATATATAAAACTATCTTAATTCACACACAGAATTAGTGACATAACAGATCAAAAAACAGTAAGAATCAAACTCGCAATATATTGACATTAAAAGAGCTATACATATATACTTTTATGGCTTTTTTTTTTTTTTTTTTTTTAAGAAAGGGCTCAAAAACACCATTCTAAAAACAGATTTCGAAAAACATCTAGGAAACAAAAGTCATAAACCAAATAATAAATATTTCATTCAGAATTTTAACGCAAGAACCCTTTCTAATTTTAAGTTCTTTACTTAGGTACACTCATCCATGAGAGAGGACAGCTTAGTCCAATGTACAAGAAATTATCCTGTAATATTACCACATCACTTTAATGAAATTATAGCAATATTTCACTCAGGGAAAGAACATATTGTCTAGCTGCCCGGGTTCGTGCCCAGCTTTAATACAGCAAGCCAAAACACATCAAATGCCATTGAATGATATACCATTTTGAAATGTTGCAAAAAATTTAAATAAAATTTCGTGAATGAGCTATTGCAATTACCTATATACTAAAATTTTGACCAAAAATTCAACAAAACTAAGATACTCTTTTTTTCTTTCGAAGGAATCAAAGTCATATACTAATGTAGGGATGCTCAACTTATTGTACTATAAAACCTAAACATAGGAATGAAATTTTGTCAGCTATGTGAGATGTCCAATACCGAGAAATTCCATAAATTGTAGATTAGAACGTACCTCTCAAAACACACGAAAGGTAAAACACAATTCAAATACTTTACTTTTAGTCTTGAAGCAGACGTTCTATATTAAACTGTCTTAGCTCACATACAGAATTAGTAATATAATAGCTCAAAATGTTGTAAGAACCAAACACGCATTATATAAACATTAAAAAAAAAAATCTACATACATTTATTAGTGTTACGAGGGTTTATTCTGAAATATTATAATGTCAATTGCAGTGGAATGATAGAAATTTTCACTCAGGGAAGGGACATTCTGTCTGGCTGCCTGGGTTCCATCCCAGTTTCTGTTACAAAAGTTTCATAGAAGAATTTTAAAAATCTAGAAACGAAACTTATGAACAAATTATTGACCATAATTGGTTCTATGATTTAGTCATTCTTACAGACATAATAACTAAAATCTTAAACTTGAGGGGGGAGGGAGAACTAAACTAAAGTTTTTGAATTTAAGGGTATTTTAAATTAATTTTAAATCAGAATTAATTTTGTAAAAATATTACACAAATATAAGGAATATACATTTTTACCATAATGCAATGTACATTTTGCCACTTTGAAAATCTGGAGAACTAAAGCGTGAAATATAAGAAAACTGAAACAAACATTTGGAAAATCTCATCGAGCTTAAATTAGTTTCTAAATTAGATGTTTTGAGTGTATTTAAAATTAGGCCAACTACTACGTTCACTTCAAACCCATTACATAAGACTAGTGTTTAAGAAAAATGGTAAAAGATTGCAAATATGTTAACAATTCTACTGATCTAGAAATAGAAATAACTGGTTTTCATCCTAATTAAGATGAAGAATATCACAAAAAGCCATTTGAATAGTCCTAGATCAGAAAAATCATGAACTGTTAAACTTTTAAAAAGATAAATTCCTGCTTTCGATCTACCTAAAAATGTGAAAGAGGATTTTCAACAACAATCTTGTTAAAATCAATGTTCAGATACAGAATAACAAACAAACATCTGGACGACTGCATGGATTTAGCAATAACAATAAAGTATGCTTAAAACAACTAATAAAAAGCACATTTTGAGCAGCCTTTAACAGAAGACAATTTGGCCCCACTAACTTTCATTACGAGTACTCATTAAATTTTTATTTACATTTCTTTTTTGTTCAACATTTAACTTTCAATAGTTTTAAGAGAAACAGCACTTGATAGACAGACTCTAAATTCGGAAAAAACTGAAACAAAATTGGTTTATACACAGGCAGAGTAATTACACTGACCTGTTGGGAAGAGAAGACCCCGTTAGACAAGGAAAATATTAGGCCAGACAGAGAGGAAAATGCTTAGCCTCCTTCTCGTAATGCGAAAGGAGGCCACTTGGGAAAAAATTACACTACAGCAGTAATTTTGAAACCACTAAGAAGCAACAGAACTCTAACAAATCTCAGACTTCTGATAATTATAGTGTGATTAACAGTTCAACCTCACTTCAAATATTACAATACAATATAAAGAAAAAACCAATTCAGACACTTCAATATGGAATTCAAAACCTAAGAAATTAATGCATAGACGCTACCCTAAACATTAAAACATAATGTGAAGCGTTCACGTAAAATAAATAAGTAGTAAAACTCCAATATAAAGCAACATGTGAAAAGCGACCTACAAATTATAACATTCAAGCATTTCTAGTGAAAATAAAGTTAATATAAAACAAGAATTACCAGCCACAGATGTCTTTTTGCTCTGCACTATTTCTCCATTCTTTTTCTTTCATGATATGTTCTGCAATCCAAGAGTGCACAAAAATGATGACAAATTACACTAGAAGAGGCCAAGGATGGGGGAAGGAATCATTAGATTTTAACTACTTTGAAATTAAAGAATATCTATACACAAAGAGAAATATCTAATATTGTTTCTTAATATATAAAATTTCGAAAGTAGCCTTCTTTGTTTTAAATTCCAGCAATGTGCTACATTGTTACTAAAATCATGATTGCAGTCGATAGAAAAGCAAATGATTTTCCTTATACGACAGAAGTACAGTAAGCGAAAGAGGTTTTTAATGTATGGGTACAACATGAACAATGAAAGAAAAAAAAAATATACAGTTATTACAGATACACAGAATAAAAGGGAAAATGATCTTCGAGAAAAGTAAATAATTTTAGCGCAGGTACAAAAATGGCACCGAATAAACTTTACTGTCAGCTTTGAAGCAGGTGTTATATATAAAACTATCTTAATTCACACACAGAATTAGTGACATAACAGATCAAAAAACAGTAAGAATCAAACTCGCAATATATTGACATTAAAAGAGCTATACATATATACTTTTATGGCTTTTTTTTTTTTTTTTTTTTTTAAGAAAGGGCTCAAAAACACCATTCTAAAAACAGATTTCGAAAAACATCTAGGAAACAAAAGTCATAAACCAAATAATAAATATTTCATTCAGAATTTTAACGCAAGAACCCTTTCTAATTTTAAGTTCTTTACTTAGGTACACTCATCCATGAGAGAGGACAGCTTAGTCCAATGTACAAGAAATTATCCTGTAATATTACCACATCACTTTAATGAAATTATAGCAATATTTCACTCAGGGAAAGAACATATTGTCTAGCTGCCCGGGTTCGTGCCCAGCTTTAATACAGCAAGCCAAAACACATCAAATGCCATTGAATGATATACCATTTTGAAATGTTGCAAAAAATTTAAATAAAATTTCGTGAATGAGCTATTGCAATTACCTATATACTAAAATTTTGACCAAAAATTCAACAAAACTAAGATACTCTTTTTTTCTTTCGAAGGAATCAAAGTCATATACTAATGTAGGGATGCTCAACTTATTGTACTATAAAACCTAAACATAGGAATGAAATTTTGTCAGCTATGTGAGATGTCCAATACCGAGAAATTCCATAAATTGTAGATTAGAACGTACCTCTCAAAACACACGAAAGGTAAAACACAATTCAAATACTTTACTTTTAGTCTTGAAGCAGACGTTCTATATTAAACTGTCTTAGCTCACATACAGAATTAGTAATATAATAGCTCAAAATGTTGTAAGAACCAAACACGCATTATATAAACATTAAAAAAAAAAATCTACATACATTTATTAGTGTTACGAGGGTTTATTCTGAAATATTATAATGTCAATTGCAGTGGAATGATAGAAATTTTCACTCAGGGAAGGGACATTCTGTCTGGCTGCCTGGGTTCCATCCCAGTTTCTGTTACAAAAGTTTCATAGAAGAATTTTAAAAATCTAGAAACGAAACTTATGAACAAATTATTGACCATAATTGGTTCTATGATTTAGTCATTCTTACAGACATAATAACTAAAATCTTAAACTTGAGGGGGGAGGGAGAACTAAACTAAAGTTTTTGAATTTAAGGGTATTTTAAATTAATTTTAAATCAGAATTAATTTTGTAAAAATATTACACAAATATAAGGAATATACATTTTTACCATAATGCAATGTACATTTTGCCACTTTGAAAATCTGGAGAACTAAAGCGTGAAATATAAGAAAACTGAAACAAACATTTGGAAAATCTCATCGAGCTTAAATTAGTTTCTAAATTAGATGTTTTGAGTGTATTTAAAATTAGGCCAACTACTACGTTCACTTCAAACCCATTACATAAGACTAGTGTTTAAGAAAAATGGTAAAAGATTGCAAATATGTTAACAATTCTACTGATCTAGAAATAGAAATAACTGGTTTTCATCCTAATTAAGATGAAGAATATCACAAAAAGCCATTTGAATAGTCCTAGATCAGAAAAATCATGAACTGTTAAACTTTTAAAAAGATAAATTCCTGCTTTCGATCTACCTAAAAATGTGAAAGAGGATTTTCAACAACAATCTTGTTAAAATCAATGTTCAGATACAGAATAACAAACAAACATCTGGACGACTGCATGGATTTAGCAATAACAATAAAGTATGCTTAAAACAACTAATAAAAAGCACATTTTGAGCAGCCTTTAACAGAAGACAATTTGGCCCCACTAACTTTCATTACGAGTACTCATTAAATTTTTATTTACATTTCTTTTTTGTTCAACATTTAACTTTCAATAGTTTTAAGAGAAACAGCACTTGATAGACAGACTCTAAATTCGGAAAAAACTGAAACAAAATTGGTTTATACACAGGCAGAGTAATTACACTGACCTGTTGGGAAGAGAAGACCCCGTTAGACAAGGAAAATATTAGGCCAGACAGAGAGGAAAATGCTTAGCCTCCTTCTCGTAATGCGAAAGGAGGCCACTTGGGAAAAAATTACACTACAGCAGTAATTTTGAAACCACTAAGAAGCAACAGAACTCTAACAAATCTCAGACTTCTGATAATTATAGTGTGATTAACAGTTCAACCTCACTTCAAATATTACAATACAATATAAAGAAAAAACCAATTCAGACACTTCAATATGGAATTCAAAACCTAAGAAATTAATGCATAGACGCTACCCTAAACATTAAAACATAATGTGAAGCGTTCACGTAAAATAAATAAGTAGTAAAACTCCAATATAAAGCAACATGTGAAAAGCGACCTACAAATTATAACATTCAAGCATTTCTAGTGAAAATAAAGTTAATATAAAACAAGAATTACCAGCCACAGATGTCTTTTTGCTCTGCACTATTTCTCCATTCTTTTTCTTTCATGATATGTTCTGCAATCCAAGAGTGCACAAAAATGATGACAAATTACACTAGAAGAGGCCAAGGATGGGGGAAGGAATCATTAGATTTTAACTACTTTGAAATTAAAGAATATCTATACACAAAGAGAAATATCTAATATTGTTTCTTAATATATAAAATTTCGAAAGTAGCCTTCTTTGTTTTAAATTCCAGCAATGTGCTACATTGTTACTAAAATCATGATTGCAGTCGATAGAAAAGCAAATGATTTTCCTTATACGACAGAAGTACAGTAAGCGAAAGAGGTTTTTAATGTATGGGTACAACATGAACAATGAAAGAAAAAAAAAATATACAGTTATTACAGATACACAGAATAAAAGGGAAAATGATCTTCGAGAAAAGTAAATAATTTTAGCGCAGGTACAAAAATGGCACCGAATAAACTTTACTGTCAGCTTTGAAGCAGGTGTTATATATAAAACTATCTTAATTCACACACAGAATTAGTGACATAACAGATCAAAAAACAGTAAGAATCAAACTCGCAATATATTGACATTAAAAGAGCTATACATATATACTTTTATGGCTTTTTTTTTTTTTTTTTTTTTAAGAAAGGGCTCAAAAACACCATTCTAAAAACAGATTTCGAAAAACATCTAGGAAACAAAAGTCATAAACCAAATAATAAATATTTCATTCAGAATTTTAACGCAAGAACCCTTTCTAATTTTAAGTTCTTTACTTAGGTACACTCATCCATGAGAGAGGACAGCTTAGTCCAATGTACAAGAAATTATCCTGTAATATTACCACATCACTTTAATGAAATTATAGCAATATTTCACTCAGGGAAAGAACATATTGTCTAGCTGCCCGGGTTCGTGCCCAGCTTTAATACAGCAAGCCAAAACACATCAAATGCCATTGAATGATATACCATTTTGAAATGTTGCAAAAAATTTAAATAAAATTTCGTGAATGAGCTATTGCAATTACCTATATACTAAAATTTTGACCAAAAATTCAACAAAACTAAGATACTCTTTTTTTCTTTCGAAGGAATCAAAGTCATATACTAATGTAGGGATGCTCAACTTATTGTACTATAAAACCTAAACATAGGAATGAAATTTTGTCAGCTATGTGAGATGTCCAATACCGAGAAATTCCATAAATTGTAGATTAGAACGTACCTCTCAAAACACACGAAAGGTAAAACACAATTCAAATACTTTACTTTTAGTCTTGAAGCAGACGTTCTATATTAAACTGTCTTAGCTCACATACAGAATTAGTAATATAATAGCTCAAAATGTTGTAAGAACCAAACACGCATTATATAAACATTAAAAAAAAAAATCTACATACATTTATTAGTGTTACGAGGGTTTATTCTGAAATATTATAATGTCAATTGCAGTGGAATGATAGAAATTTTCACTCAGGGAAGGGACATTCTGTCTGGCTGCCTGGGTTCCATCCCAGTTTCTGTTACAAAAGTTTCATAGAAGAATTTTAAAAATCTAGAAACGAAACTTATGAACAAATTATTGACCATAATTGGTTCTATGATTTAGTCATTCTTACAGACATAATAACTAAAATCTTAAACTTGAGGGGGGAGGGAGAACTAAACTAAAGTTTTTGAATTTAAGGGTATTTTAAATTAATTTTAAATCAGAATTAATTTTGTAAAAATATTACACAAATATAAGGAATATACATTTTTACCATAATGCAATGTACATTTTGCCACTTTGAAAATCTGGAGAACTAAAGCGTGAAATATAAGAAAACTGAAACAAACATTTGGAAAATCTCATCGAGCTTAAATTAGTTTCTAAATTAGATGTTTTGAGTGTATTTAAAATTAGGCCAACTACTACGTTCACTTCAAACCCATTACATAAGACTAGTGTTTAAGAAAAATGGTAAAAGATTGCAAATATGTTAACAATTCTACTGATCTAGAAATAGAAATAACTGGTTTTCATCCTAATTAAGATGAAGAATATCACAAAAAGCCATTTGAATAGTCCTAGATCAGAAAAATCATGAACTGTTAAACTTTTAAAAAGATAAATTCCTGCTTTCGATCTACCTAAAAATGTGAAAGAGGATTTTCAACAACAATCTTGTTAAAATCAATGTTCAGATACAGAATAACAAACAAACATCTGGACGACTGCATGGATTTAGCAATAACAATAAAGTATGCTTAAAACAACTAATAAAAAGCACATTTTGAGCAGCCTTTAACAGAAGACAATTTGGCCCCACTAACTTTCATTACGAGTACTCATTAAATTTTTATTTACATTTCTTTTTTGTTCAACATTTAACTTTCAATAGTTTTAAGAGAAACAGCACTTGATAGACAGACTCTAAATTCGGAAAAAACTGAAACAAAATTGGTTTATACACAGGCAGAGTAATTACACTGACCTGTTGGGAAGAGAAGACCCCGTTAGACAAGGAAAATATTAGGCCAGACAGAGAGGAAAATGCTTAGCCTCCTTCTCGTAATGCGAAAGGAGGCCACTTGGGAAAAAATTACACTACAGCAGTAATTTTGAAACCACTAAGAAGCAACAGAACTCTAACAAATCTCAGACTTCTGATAATTATAGTGTGATTAACAGTTCAACCTCACTTCAAATATTACAATACAATATAAAGAAAAAACCAATTCAGACACTTCAATATGGAATTCAAAACCTAAGAAATTAATGCATAGACGCTACCCTAAACATTAAAACATAATGTGAAGCGTTCACGTAAAATAAATAAGTAGTAAAACTCCAATATAAAGCAACATGTGAAAAGCGACCTACAAATTATAACATTCAAGCATTTCTAGTGAAAATAAAGTTAATATAAAACAAGAATTACCAGCCACAGATGTCTTTTTGCTCTGCACTATTTCTCCATTCTTTTTCTTTCATGATATGTTCTGCAATCCAAGAGTGCACAAAAATGATGACAAATTACACTAGAAGAGGCCAAGGATGGGGGAAGGAATCATTAGATTTTAACTACTTTGAAATTAAAGAATATCTATACACAAAGAGAAATATCTAATATTGTTTCTTAATATATAAAATTTCGAAAGTAGCCTTCTTTGTTTTAAATTCCAGCAATGTGCTACATTGTTACTAAAATCATGATTGCAGTCGATAGAAAAGCAAATGATTTTCCTTATACGACAGAAGTACAGTAAGCGAAAGAGGTTTTTAATGTATGGGTACAACATGAACAATGAAAGAAAAAAAAAATATACAGTTATTACAGATACACAGAATAAAAGGGAAAATGATCTTCGAGAAAAGTAAATAATTTTAGCGCAGGTACAAAAATGGCACCGAATAAACTTTACTGTCAGCTTTGAAGCAGGTGTTATATATAAAACTATCTTAATTCACACACAGAATTAGTGACATAACAGATCAAAAAACAGTAAGAATCAAACTCGCAATATATTGACATTAAAAGAGCTATACATATATACTTTTATGGCTTTTTTTTTTTTTTTTTTTTTAAGAAAGGGCTCAAAAACACCATTCTAAAAACAGATTTCGAAAAACATCTAGGAAACAAAAGTCATAAACCATAAAATAAATATTTCATTCAGAATTTTAACGCAAGAACCCTTTCTAATTTTAAGTTCTTTACTTAGGTACACTCATCCATGAGAGAGGACAGCTTAGTCCAATGTACAAGAAATTATCCTGTAATATTACCACGTCACTTTAATGAAATTATAGCAATATTTCACTCAGGGAAAGAACATATTGTCTAGCTGCCCGGGTTCGAGCTCAGCTTTAATACAGCAAGCCAAAACACATCAAATGCCATTGAATGATATACCATTTTGAAATGTTGCAAAAAATTTAAATAAAATTTCGTGAGCTATTGCAATTACCTATATACTAAAATTTTGACCAAAAATTCAACAAAACTAAGATACTCTTTTTTTCTTTCGAAGGAATCAAAGTCATATACTAATGTAGGGATGCTCAACTTATTGTACTATAAAACCTAAACATAGGAATGAAATTTTGTCAGCTATGTGAGATGTCCAATACCGAGAAATTCCATAAATTGTAGATTAGAACGTACCTCTCAAAACACACGAAAGGTAAAACACAATTCAAATACTTTACTTTTAGTCTTGAAGCAGATGTTCTATATTAAACTGTCTTAGCTCACATACAGAATTAGTAATATAATAGCTCAAAATGTTGTAAGAACCAAACACGCATTATATAAACATTAAAAAAAAAATCTACATACATTTATTAGTGTTACGAGGGTTTATTCTGAAATATTATAATGTCACTTGCAGTGGAATGATAGAAATTTTCACTCAGGGAAGGGACATTCTGTCTGGCTGCCTGGGTTCCATCCCAGCTTCTGTTACAAAAGTTTCATAGAAGAATTTTAAAAATCTAGAAACGAAACTTATGAACAAATTATTGACCATAATTGGTTCTATGATTTAGTCATTCTTACAGACATAATAACTAAAATCTTAAACTTGAGGGGGGAGGGAGAACTAAACTAAAGTTTTTGAATTTAAGGGTATTTTAAATTAATTTTAAATCAGAATTAATTTTGTAAAAATATTACACAAATATAAGGAATATACATTTTTACCATAATGCAATGTACATTTTGCCACTTTGAAAATCTGGAGAACTAAAGCGTGAAATATAAGAAAACTGAAACAAACATTTGGAAAATCTCATCGAGCTTAAATTAGTTTTTAAATTAGATGTTTTGAGTTTTGAGTGTATTTAAAATTAGGCCAACTACTACGTTTACTTCAAACCCATTACATAAGACTAGTGTTTAAGAAAAATGGTAAAAGATTGCAAATATGTTAACAATTCTACTGATCTAGAAATAGAAATAACTGGTTTTCATCCTAATTAAGATGAAGAATATCACAAAAAGCCATTTGAATAGTCCTAGATCAGAAAAATCATGAACTGTTAAACTTTTAAAAAGATAAATTCCTGCTTTCGATCTACCTAAAAATGTGAAAGAGGATTTTCAACAACAATCTTGTTAAAATCAATGTTCAGATACAGAATAACAAACAAACATCTGGACGACTGCATGGATTTAGCAAGAACAATAAAGTATGCTTAAAACAACTAATAAAAAGCACATTTTGAGCAGCCTTTAACAGAAGACAATTTGGCCCCACTAACTTTCATTACGAGTACTCATTAAATTTTTATTTACATTTCTTTTTTGTTCAACATTTAACTTTCAATAGTTTTAAGAGAAACAGCACTTGATAGACAGACTCTAAATTCGGAAAAAACTGAAACAAAATTGGTTTATACACAGGCAGAGTAATTACACTGACCTGTTGGGAAGAGAAGACCCCGTTAGACAAGGAAAATATTAGGCCAGACAGAGAGGAAAATGCTTAGCCTCCTTCTCGTAATGCGAAAGGAGGCCACTTGGGAAAAAATTACACTACAGCAGTAATTTTGAAACCACTAAGAAGCAACAGAACTCTAACAAATCTCAGACTTCTGATAATTATAGTGTGATTAACAGTTCAACCTCACTTCAAATATTACAATACAATATAAAGAAAAAACCAATTCAGACACTTCAATATGGAATTCAAAACCTAAGAAATTAATGCATAGACGCTACCCTAAACATTAAAACATAATGTGAAGCGTTCACGTAAAATAAATAAGTAGTAAAACTCCAATATAAAGCAACATGTGAAAAGCGACCTACAAATTATAACATTCAAGCATTTCTAGTGAAAATAAAGTTAATATAAAACAAGAATTACCAGCCACAGATGTCTTTTTGCTCTGCACTATTTCTCCATTCTTTTTCTTTCATGATATGTTCTGCAATCCAAGAGTGCACAAAAATGATGACAAATTACACTAGAAGAGGCCAAGGATGGGGGAAGGAATCATTAGATTTTAACTACTTTGAAATTAAAGAATATCTATACACAAAGAGAAATATCTAATATTGTTTCTTAATATATAAAATTTCGAAAGTAGCCTTCTTTGTTTTAAATTCCAGCAATGTGCTACATTGTTACTAAAATCATGATTGCAGTCGATAGAAAAGCAAATGATTTTCCTTATACGACAGAAGTACAGTAAGCGAAAGAGGTTTTTAATGTATGGGTACAACATGAACAATGAAAGAAAAAAAAATTATACAGTTATTACAGATACACAGAATAAAAGGGAAAATGATCTTCGAGAAAAGTAAATAATTTTAGCGCAGGTACAAAAATGGCACCGAATAAACTTTACTGTCAGCTTTGAAGCAGGTGTTATATATAAAACTATCTTAATTCACACACAGAATTAGTGACATAACAGATCAAAAAAGAGTAAGAATCAAACTCGCAATATATTGACATTAAAAGAGCTATACATATATACTTTTATAGCTTTTTTTTTTTTTTTTTTTTTTTTTTTAAGAAAGGGCTCAAAAACACCATTCTAAAAACAGATTTCGAAAAACATCTAGGAAACAAAAGTCATAAACCAAATAATAAATATTTCATTCAGAATTTTAACGCAAGAACCCTTTCTAATTTTAAGTTCTTTACTTAGGTACACTCATCCATGAGAGAGGACAGCTTAGTCCAATGTACAAGAAATTATCCTGTAATATTACCACATCACTTTAATGAAATTATAGCAATATTTCACTCAGGGAAAGAACATATTGTCTAGCTGCCCGGGTTCGTGCCCAGCTTTAATACAGCAAGCCAAAACACATCAAATGCCATTGAATGATATACCATTTTGAAATGTTGCAAAAAATTTAAATAAAATTTCGTGAATGAGCTATTGCAATTACCTATATACTAAAATTTTGACCAAAAATTCAACAAAACTAAGATACTCTTTTTTTCTTTCGAAGGAATCAAAGTCATATACTAATGTAGGGATGCTCAACTTATTGTACTATAAAACCTAAACATAGGAATGAAATTTTGTCAGCTATGTGAGATGTCCAATACCGAGAAATTCCATAAATTGTAGATTAGAACGTACCTCTCAAAACACACGAAAGGTAAAACACAATTCAAATACTTTACTTTTAGTCTTGAAGCAGATGTTCTATATTAAACTGTCTTAGCTCACATACAGAATTAGTAATATAATAGCTCAAAATGTTGTAAGAACCAAACACGCATTATATAAACATTAAAAAAAAAATCTACATACATTTATTAGTGTTACGAGGGTTTATTCTGAAATATTATAATGTCACTTGCAGTGGAATGATAGAAATTTTCACTCAGGGAAGGGACATTCTGTCTGGCTGCCTGGGTTCCATCCCAGCTTCTGTTACAAAAGTTTCATAGAAGAATTTTAAAAATCTAGAAACGAAACTTATGAAGAAATTATTGACCATAATTGGTTCTATGATTTAGTCATTCTTACAGACATAATAACTAAAATCTTAAACTTGAGGGGGGAGGGAGAACTAAACTAAAGTTTTTGAATTTAAGGGTATTTTAAATTAATTTTAAATCAGAATTAATTTTGTAAAAATATTACACAAATATAAGGAATATACATTTTTACCATAATGCAATGTACATTTTGCCACTTTGAAAATCTGGAGAACTAAAGCGTGAAATATAAGAAAACTGAAACAAACATTTGGAAAATCTCATCGAGCTTAAATTAGTTTTTAAATTAGATGTTTTGAGTTTTGAGTGTATTTAAAATTAGGCCAACTACTACGTTTACTTCAAACCCATTACATAAGACTAGTGTTTAAGAAAAATGGTAAAAGATTGCAAATATGTTAACAATTCTACTGATCTAGAAATAGAAATAACTGGTTTTCATCCTAATTAAGATGAAGAATATCACAAAAAGCCATTTGAATAGTCCTAGATCAGAAAAATCATGAACTGTTAAACTTTTAAAAAGATAAATTCCTGCTTTCGATCTACCTAAAAATGTGAAAGAGGATTTTCAACAACAATCTTGTTAAAATCAATGTTCAGATACAGAATAACAAACAAACATCTGGACGACTGCATGGATTTAGCAATAACAATAAAGTATGCTTAAAACAACTAATAAAAAGCACATTTTGAGCAGCCTTTAACAGAAGACAATTTGGCCCCACTAACTTTCATTACGAGTACTCATTAAATTTTTATTTACATTTCTTTTTTGTTCAACATTTAACTTTCAATAGTTTTAAGAGAAACAGCACTTGATAGACAGACTCTAAATTCGGAAAAAACTGAAACAAAATTGGTTTATACACAGGCAGAGTAATTACACTGACCTGTTGGGAAGAGAAGACCCCGTTAGACAAGGAAAATATTAGGCCAGACAGAGAGGAAAATGCTTAGCCTCCTTCTCGTAATGCGAAAGGAGGCCACTTGGGAAAAAATTACACTACAGCAGTAATTTTGAAACCACTAAGAAGCAACAGAACTCTAACAAATCTCAGACTTCTGATAATTATAGTGTGATTAACAGTTCAACCTCACTTCAAATATTACAATACAATATAAAGAAAAAACCAATTCAGACACTTCAATATGGAATTCAAAACCTAAGAAATTAATGCATAGACGCTACCCTAAACATTAAAACATAATGTGAAGCGTTCACGTAAAATAAATAAGTAGTAAAACTCCAATATAAAGCAACATGTGAAAAGCGACCTACAAATTATAACATTCAAGCATTTCTAGTGAAAATAAAGTTAATATAAAACAAGAATTACCAGCCACAGATGTCTTTTTGCTCTGCACTATTTCTCCATTCTTTTTCTTTCATGATATGTTCTGCAATCCAAGAGTGCACAAAAATGATGACAAATTACACTAGAAGAGGCCAAGGATGGGGGAAGGAATCATTAGATTTTAACTACTTTGAAATTAAAGAATATCTATACACAAAGAGAAATATCTAATATTGTTTCTTAATATATAAAATTTCGAAAGTAGCCTTCTTTGTTTTAAATTCCAGCAATGTGCTACATTGTTACTAAAATCATGATTGCAGTCGATAGAAAAGCAAATGATTTTCCTTATACGACAGAAGTACAGTAAGCGAAAGAGGTTTTTAATGTATGGGTACAACATGAACAATGAAAGAAAAAAAAAATTATACAGTTATTACAGATACACAGAATAAAAGGGAAAATGATCTTCGAGAAAAGTAAATAATTTTAGCGCAGGTACAAAAATGGCACCGAATAAACTTTACTGTCAGCTTTGAAGCAGGTGTTATATATAAAACTATCTTAATTCACACACAGAATTAGTGACATAACAGATCAAAAAAGAGTAAGAATCAAACTCGCAATATATTGACATTAAAAGAGCTATACATATATACTTTTATAGCTTTTTTTTTTTTTTTTTTTTTTTTTTTTTAAGAAAGGGCTCAAAAACACCATTCTAAAAACAGATTTCGAAAAACATCTAGGAAACAAAAGTCATAAACCAAATAATAAATATTTCATTCAGAATTTTAACGCAAGAACCCTTTCTAATTTTAAGTTCTTTACTTAGGTACACTCATCCATGAGAGAGGACAGCTTAGTCCAATGTACAAGAAATTATCCTGTAATATTACCACATCACTTTAATGAAATTATAGCAATATTTCACTCAGGGAAAGAACATATTGTCTAGCTGCCCGGGTTCGTGCCCAGCTTTAATACAGCAAGCCAAAACACATCAAATGCCATTGAATGATATACCATTTTGAAATGTTGCAAAAAATTTAAATAAAATTTCGTGAATGAGCTATTGCAATTACCTATATACTAAAATTTTGACCAAAAATTCAACAAAACTAAGATACTCTTTTTTTCTTTCGAAGGAATCAAAGTCATATACTAATGTAGGGATGCTCAACTTATTGTACTATAAAACCTAAACATAGGAATGAAATTTTGTCAGCTATGTGAGATGTCCAATACCGAGAAATTCCATAAATTGTAGATTAGAACGTACCTCTCAAAACACACGAAAGGTAAAACACAATTCAAATACTTTACTTTTAGTCTTGAAGCAGATGTTCTATATTAAACTGTCTTAGCTCACATACAGAATTAGTAATATAATAGCTCAAAATGTTGTAAGAACCAAACACGCATTATATAAACATTAAAAAAAAAATCTACATACATTTATTAGTGTTACGAGGGTTTATTCTGAAATATTATAATGTCACTTGCAGTGGAATGATAGAAATTTTCACTCAGGGAAGGGACATTCTGTCTGGCTGCCTGGGTTCCATCCCAGCTTCTGTTACAAAAGTTTCATAGAAGAATTTTAAAAATCTAGAAACGAAACTTATGAAGAAATTATTGACCATAATTGGTTCTATGATTTAGTCATTCTTACAGACATAATAACTAAAATCTTAAACTTGAGGGGGGAGGGAGAACTAAACTAAAGTTTTTGAATTTAAGGGTATTTTAAATTAATTTTAAATCAGAATTAATTTTGTAAAAATATTACACAAATATAAGGAATATACATTTTTACCATAATGCAATGTACATTTTGCCACTTTGAAAATCTGGAGAACTAAAGCGTGAAATATAAGAAAACTGAAACAAACATTTGGAAAATCTCATCGAGCTTAAATTAGTTTTTAAATTAGATGTTTTGAGTTTTGAGTGTATTTAAAATTAGGCCAACTACTACGTTTACTTCAAACCCATTACATAAGACTAGTGTTTAAGAAAAATGGTAAAAGATTGCAAATATGTTAACAATTCTACTGATCTAGAAATAGAAATAACTGGTTTTCATCCTAATTAAGATGAAGAATATCACAAAAAGCCATTTGAATAGTCCTAGATCAGAAAAATCATGAACTGTTAAACTTTTAAAAAGATAAATTCCTGCTTTCGATCTACCTAAAAATGTGAAAGAGGATTTTCAACAACAATCTTGTTAAAATCAATGTTCAGATACAGAATAACAAACAAACATCTGGACGACTGCATGGATTTAGCAATAACAATAAAGTATGCTTAAAACAACTAATAAAAAGCACATTTTGAGCAGCCTTTAACAGAAGACAATTTGGCCCCACTAACTTTCATTACGAGTACTCATTAAATTTTTATTTACATTTCTTTTTTGTTCAACATTTAACTTTCAATAGTTTTAAGAGAAACAGCACTTGATAGACAGACTCTAAATTCGGAAAAAACTGAAACAAAATTGGTTTATACACAGGCAGAGTAATTACACTGACCTGTTGGGAAGAGAAGACCCCGTTAGACAAGGAAAATATTAGGCCAGACAGAGAGGAAAATGCTTAGCCTCCTTCTCGTAATGCGAAAGGAGGCCACTTGGGAAAAAATTACACTACAGCAGTAATTTTGAAACCACTAAGAAGCAACAGAACTCTAACAAATCTCAGACTTCTGATAATTATAGTGTGATTAACAGTTCAACCTCACTTCAAATATTACAATACAATATAAAGAAAAAACCAATTCAGACACTTCAATATGGAATTCAAAACCTAAGAAATTAATGCATAGACGCTACCCTAAACATTAAAACATAATGTGAAGCGTTCACGTAAAATAAATAAGTAGTAAAACTCCAATATAAAGCAACATGTGAAAAGCGACCTACAAATTATAACATTCAAGCATTTCTAGTGAAAATAAAGTTAATATAAAACAAGAATTACCAGCCACAGATGTCTTTTTGCTCTGCACTATTTCTCCATTCTTTTTCTTTCATGATATGTTCTGCAATCCAAGAGTGCACAAAAATGATGACAAATTACACTAGAAGAGGCCAAGGATGGGGGAAGGAATCATTAGATTTTAACTACTTTGAAATTAAAGAATATCTATACACAAAGAGAAATATCTAATATTGTTTCTTAATATATAAAATTTCGAAAGTAGCCTTCTTTGTTTTAAATTCCAGCAATGTGCTACATTGTTACTAAAATCATGATTGCAGTCGATAGAAAAGCAAATGATTTTCCTTATACGACAGAAGTACAGTAAGCGAAAGAGGTTTTTAATGTATGGGTACAACATGAACAATGAAAGAAAAAAAAAATTATACAGTTATTACAGATACACAGAATAAAAGGGAAAATGATCTTCGAGAAAAGTAAATAATTTTAGCGCAGGTACAAAAATGGCACCGAATAAACTTTACTGTCAGCTTTGAAGCAGGTGTTATATATAAAACTATCTTAATTCACACACAGAATTAGTGACATAACAGATCAAAAAAGAGTAAGAATCAAACTCGCAATATATTGACATTAAAAGAGCTATCTATACATATATACTTTTATAGCTTTTTTTTTTTTTTTTTTTTTTTTAAGAAAGGGCTCAAAAACACCATTCTAAAAACAGATTTCGAAAAACATCTAGGAAACAAAAGTCATAAACCATAAAATAAATATTTCATTCAGAATTTTAACGCAAGAACCCTTTCTAATTTTAAGTTCTTTACTTAGGTACACTCATCCATGAGAGAGGACAGCTTAGTCCAATGTACAAGAAATTATCCTGTAATATTACCACATCACTTTAATGAAATTATAGCAATATTTCACTCAGGGAAAGAACATATTGTCTAGCTGCCCGGGTTCGTGCCCAGCTTTAATACAGCAAGCCAAAACACATCAAATGCCATTGAATGATATACCATTTTGAAATGTTGCAAAAAATTTAAATAAAATTTCGTGAATGAGCTATTGCAATTACCTATATACTAAAATTTTGACCAAAAATTCAACAAAACTAAGATACTCTTTTTTTCTTTCGAAGGAATCAAAGTCATATACTAATGTAGGGATGCTCAACTTATTGTACTATAAAACCTAAACATAGGAATGAAATTTTGTCAGCTATGTGAGATGTCCAATACCGAGAAATTCCATAAATTGTAGATTAGAACGTACCTCTCAAAACACACGAAAGGTAAAACACAATTCAAATACTTTACTTTTAGTCTTGAAGCAGACGTTCTATATTAAACTGTCTTAGCTCACATACAGAATTAGTAATATAATAGCTCAAAATGTTGTAAGAACCAAACACGCATTATATAAACATTAAAAAAAAATCTACATACATTTATTAGTGTTACGAGGGTTTATTCTGAAATATTATAATGTCAATTGCAGTGGAATGATAGAAATTTTCACTCAGGGAAGGGACATTCTGTCTGGCTGCCTGGGTTCCATCCCAGTTTCTGTTACAAAAGTTTCATAGAAGAATTTTAAAAATCTAGAAACGAAACTTATGAAGAAATTATTGACCATAATTGGTTCTATGATTTAGTCATTCTTACAGACATAATAACTAAAATCTTAAACTTGAGGGGGGAGGGAGAACTAAACTAAAGTTTTTGAATTTAAGGGTATTTTAAATTAATTTTAAATCAGAATTAATTTTGTAAAAATATTACACAAATATAAGGAATATACATTTTTACCATAATGCAATGTACATTTTGCCACTTTGAAAATCTGGAGAACTAAAGCGTGAAATATAAGAAAACTGAAACAAACATTTGGAAAATCTCATCGAGCTTAAATTAGTTTTTAAATTAGATGTTTTGAGTTTTGAGTGTATTTAAAATTAGGCCAACTACTACGTTTACTTCAAACCCATTACATAAGACTAGTGTTTAAGAAAAATGGTAAAAGATTGCAAATATGTTAACAATTCTACTGATCTAGAAATAGAAATAACTGGTTTTCATCCTAATTAAGATGAAGAATATCACAAAAAGCCATTTGAATAGTCCTAGATCAGAAAAATCATGAACTGTTAAACTTTTAAAAAGATAAATTCCTGCTTTCGATCTACCTAAAAATGTGAAAGAGGATTTTCAACAACAATCTTGTTAAAATCAATGTTCAGATACAGAATAACAAACAAACATCTGGACGACTGCATGGATTTAGCAATAACAATAAAGTATGCTTAAAACAACTAATAAAAAGCACATTTTGAGCAGCCTTTAACAGAAGACAATTTGGCCCCACTAACTTTCATTACGAGTACTCATTAAATTTTTATTTACATTTCTTTTTTGTTCAACATTTAACTTTCAATAGTTTTAAGAGAAACAGCACTTGATAGACAGACTCTAAATTCGGAAAAAACTGAAACAAAATTGGTTTATACACAGGCAGAGTAATTACACTGACCTGTTGGGAAGAGAAGACCCCGTTAGACAAGGAAAATATTAGGCCAGACAGAGAGGAAAATGCTTAGCCTCCTTCTCGTAATGCGAAAGGAGGCCACTTGGGAAAAAATTACACTACAGCAGTAATTTTGAAACCACTAAGAAGCAACAGAACTCTAACAAATCTCAGACTTCTGATAATTATAGTGTGATTAACAGTTCAACCTCACTTCAAATATTACAATACAATATAAAGAAAAAACCAATTCAGACACTTCAATATGGAATTCAAAACCTAAGAAATTAATGCATAGACGCTACCCTAAACATTAAAACATAATGTGAAGCGTTCACGTAAAATAAATAAGTAGTAAAACTCCAATATAAAGCAACATGTGAAAAGCGACCTACAAATTATAACATTCAAGCATTTCTAGTGAAAATAAAGTTAATATAAAACAAGAATTACCAGCCACAGATGTCTTTTTGCTCTGCACTATTTCTCCATTCTTTTTCTTTCATGATATGTTCTGCAATCCAAGAGTGCACAAAAATGATGACAAATTACACTAGAAGAGGCCAAGGATGGGGGAAGGAATCATTAGATTTTAACTACTTTGAAATTAAAGAATATCTATACACAAAGAGAAATATCTAATATTGTTTCTTAATATATAAAATTTCGAAAGTAGCCTTCTTTGTTTTAAATTCCAGCAATGTGCTACATTGTTACTAAAATCATGATTGCAGTCGATAGAAAAGCAAATGATTTTCCTTATACGACAGAAGTACAGTAAGCGAAAGAGGTTTTTAATGTATGGGTACAACATGAACAATGAAAGAAAAAAAAATTATACAGTTATTACAGATACACAGAATAAAAGGGAAAATGATCTTCGAGAAAAGTAAATAATTTTAGCGCAGGTACAAAAATGGCACCGAATAAACTTTACTGTCAGCTTTGAAGCAGGTGTTATATATAAAACTATCTTAATTCACACACAGAATTAGTGACATAACAGATCAAAAAAGAGTAAGAATCAAACTCGCAATATATTGACATTAAAAGAGCTATACATATATACTTTTATAGCTTTTTTTTTTTTTTTTTTTTTTTTTTTAAGAAAGGGCTCAAAAACACCATTCTAAAAACAGATTTCGAAAAACATCTAGGAAACAAAAGTCATAAACCAAATAATAAATATTTCATTCAGAATTTTAACGCAAGAACCCTTTCTAATTTTAAGTTCTTTACTTAGGTACACTCATCCATGAGAGAGGACAGCTTAGTCCAATGTACAAGAAATTATCCTGTAATATTACCACATCACTTTAATGAAATTATAGCAATATTTCACTCAGGGAAAGAACATACTGTCTAGCTGCCCGGGTTCGTGCCCAGCTTTAATACAGCAAGCCAAAACACATCAAATGCCATTGAATGATATACCATTTTGAAATGTTGCAAAAAATTTAAATAAAATTTCGTGAATGAGCTATTGCAATTACCTATATACTAAAATTTTGACCAAAAATTCAACAAAACTAAGATACTCTTTTTTTCTTTCGAAGGAATCAAAGTCATATACTAATGTAGGGATGCTCAACTTATTGTACTATAAAACCTAAACATAGGAATGAAATTTTGTCAGCTATGTGAGATGTCCAATACCGAGAAATTCCATAAATTGTAGATTAGAACGTACCTCTCAAAACACACGAAAGGTAAAACACAATTCAAATACTTTACTTTTAGTCTTGAAGCAGACGTTCTATATTAAACTGTCTTAGCTCACATACAGAATTAGTAATATAATAGCTCAAAATGTTGTAAGAACCAAACACGCATTATATAAACATTAAAAAAAAATCTACATACATTTATTAGTGTTACGAGGGTTTATTCTGAAATATTATAATGTCAATTGCAGTGGAATGATAGAAATTTTCACTCAGGGAAGGGACATTCTGTCTGGCTGCCTGGGTTCCATCCCAGTTTCTGTTACAAAAGTTTCATAGAAGAATTTTAAAAATCTAGAAACGAAACTTATGAAGAAATTATTGACCATAATTGGTTCTATGATTTAGTCATTCTTACAGACATAATAACTAAAATCTTAAACTTGAGGGGGGAGGGAGAACTAAACTAAAGTTTTTGAATTTAAGGGTATTTTAAATTAATTTTAAATCAGAATTAATTTTGTAAAAATATTACACAAATATAAGGAATATACATTTTTACCATAATGCAATGTACATTTTGCCACTTTGAAAATCTGGAGAACTAAAGCGTGAAATATAAGAAAACTGAAACAAACATTTGGAAAATCTCATCGAGCTTAAATTAGTTTTTAAATTAGATGTTTTGAGTTTTGAGTGTATTTAAAATTAGGCCAACTACTACGTTTACTTCAAACCCATTACATAAGACTAGTGTTTAAGAAAAATGGTAAAAGATTGCAAATATGTTAACAATTCTACTGATCTAGAAATAGAAATAACTGGTTTTCATCCTAATTAAGATGAAGAATATCACAAAAAGCCATTTGAATAGTCCTAGATCAGAAAAATCATGAACTGTTAAACTTTTAAAAAGATAAATTCCTGCTTTCGATCTACCTAAAAATGTGAAAGAGGATTTTCAACAACAATCTTGTTAAAATCAATGTTCAGATACAGAATAACAAACAAACATCTGGACGACTGCATGGATTTAGCAAGAACAATAAAGTATGCTTAAAACAACTAATAAAAAGCACATTTTGAGCAGCCTTTAACAGAAGACAATTTGGCCCCACTAACTTTCATTACGAGTACTCATTAAATTTTTATTTACATTTCTTTTTTGTTCAACATTTAACTTTCAATAGTTTTAAGAGAAACAGCACTTGATAGACAGACTCTAAATTCGGAAAAAACTGAAACAAAATTGGTTTATACACAGGCAGAGTAATTACACTGACCTGTTGGGAAGAGAAGACCCCGTTAGACAAGGAAAATATTAGGCCAGACAGAGAGGAAAATGCTTAGCCTCCTTCTCGTAATGCGAAAGGAGGCCACTTGGGAAAAAATTACACTACAGCAGTAATTTTGAAACCACTAAGAAGCAACAGAACTCTAACAAATCTCAGACTTCTGATAATTATAGTGTGATTAACAGTTCAACCTCACTTCAAATATTACAATACAATATAAAGAAAAAACCAATTCAGACACTTCAATATGGAATTCAAAACCTAAGAAATTAATGCATAGACGCTACCCTAAACATTAAAACATAATGTGAAGCGTTCACGTAAAATAAATAAGTAGTAAAACTCCAATATAAAGCAACATGTGAAAAGCGACCTACAAATTATAACATTCAAGCATTTCTAGTGAAAATAAAGTTAATATAAAACAAGAATTACCAGCCACAGATGTCTTTTTGCTCTGCACTATTTCTCCATTCTTTTTCTTTCATGATATGTTCTGCAATCCAAGAGTGCACAAAAATGATGACAAATTACACTAGAAGAGGCCAAGGATGGGGGAAGGAATCATTAGATTTTAACTACTTTGAAATTAAAGAATATCTATACACAAAGAGAAATATCTAATATTGTTTCTTAATATATAAAATTTCGAAAGTAGCCTTCTTTGTTTTAAATTCCAGCAATGTGCTACATTGTTACTAAAATCATGATTGCAGTCGATAGAAAAGCAAATGATTTTCCTTATACGACAGAAGTACAGTAAGCGAAAGAGGTTTTTAATGTATGGGTACAACATGAACAATGAAAGAAAAAAAAAATTATACAGTTATTACAGATACACAGAATAAAAGGGAAAATGATCTTCGAGAAAAGTAAATAATTTTAGCGCAGGTACAAAAATGGCACCGAATAAACTTTACTGTCAGCTTTGAAGCAGGTGTTATATATAAAACTATCTTAATTCACACACAGAATTAGTGACATAACAGATCAAAAAAGAGTAAGAATCAAACTCGCAATATATTGACATTAAAAGAGCTATACATATATACTTTTATAGCTTTTTTTTTTTTTTTTTTTTTTTTTTTTAAGAAAGGGCTCAAAAACACCATTCTAAAAACAGATTTCGAAAAACATCTAGGAAACAAAAGTCATAAACCAAATAATAAATATTTCATTCAGAATTTTAACGCAAGAACCCTTTCTAATTTTAAGTTCTTTACTTAGGTACACTCATCCATGAGAGAGGACAGCTTAGTCCAATGTACAAGAAATTATCCTGTAATATTACCACATCACTTTAATGAAATTATAGCAATATTTCACTCAGGGAAAGAACATATTGTCTAGCTGCCCGGGTTCGTGCCCAGCTTTAATACAGCAAGCCAAAACACATCAAATGCCATTGAATGATATACCATTTTGAAATGTTGCAAAAAATTTAAATAAAATTTCGTGAATGAGCTATTGCAATTACCTATATACTAAAATTTTGACCAAAAATTCAACAAAACTAAGATACTCTTTTTTTCTTTCGAAGGAATCAAAGTCATATACTAATGTAGGGATGCTCAACTTATTGTACTATAAAACCTAAACATAGGAATGAAATTTTGTCAGCTATGTGAGATGTCCAATACCGAGAAATTCCATAAATTGTAGATTAGAACGTACCTCTCAAAACACACGAAAGGTAAAACACAATTCAAATACTTTACTTTTAGTCTTGAAGCAGATGTTCTATATTAAACTGTCTTAGCTCACATACAGAATTAGTAATATAATAGCTCAAAATGTTGTAAGAACCAAACACGCATTATATAAACATTAAAAAAAAAATCTACATACATTTATTAGTGTTACGAGGGTTTATTCTGAAATATTATAATGTCACTTGCAGTGGAATGATAGAAATTTTCACTCAGGGAAGGGACATTCTGTCTGGCTGCCTGGGTTCCATCCCAGCTTCTGTTACAAAAGTTTCATAGAAGAATTTTAAAAATCTAGAAACGAAACTTATGAAGAAATTATTGACCATAATTGGTTCTATGATTTAGTCATTCTTACAGACATAATAACTAAAATCTTAAACTTGAGGGGGGAGGGAGAACTAAACTAAAGTTTTTGAATTTAAGGGTATTTTAAATTAATTTTAAATCAGAATTAATTTTGTAAAAATATTACACAAATATAAGGAATATACATTTTTACCATAATGCAATGTACATTTTGCCACTTTGAAAATCTGGAGAACTAAAGCGTGAAATATAAGAAAACTGAAACAAACATTTGGAAAATCTCATCGAGCTTAAATTAGTTTTTAAATTAGATGTTTTGAGTTTTGAGTGTATTTAAAATTAGGCCAACTACTACGTTTACTTCAAACCCATTACATAAGACTAGTGTTTAAGAAAAATGGTAAAAGATTGCAAATATGTTAACAATTCTACTGATCTAGAAATAGAAATAACTGGTTTTCATCCTAATTAAGATGAAGAATATCACAAAAAGCCATTTGAATAGTCCTAGATCAGAAAAATCATGAACTGTTAAACTTTTAAAAAGATAAATTCCTGCTTTCGATCTACCTAAAAATGTGAAAGAGGATTTTCAACAACAATCTTGTTAAAATCAATGTTCAGATACAGAATAACAAACAAACATCTGGACGACTGCATGGATTTAGCAATAACAATAAAGTATGCTTAAAACAACTAATAAAAAGCACATTTTGAGCAGCCTTTAACAGAAGACAATTTGGCCCCACTAACTTTCATTACGAGTACTCATTAAATTTTTATTTACATTTCTTTTTTGTTCAACATTTAACTTTCAATAGTTTTAAGAGAAACAGCACTTGATAGACAGACTCTAAATTCGGAAAAAACTGAAACAAAATTGGTTTATACACAGGCAGAGTAATTACACTGACCTGTTGGGAAGAGAAGACCCCGTTAGACAAGGAAAATATTAGGCCAGACAGAGAGGAAAATGCTTAGCCTCCTTCTCGTAATGCGAAAGGAGGCCACTTGGGAAAAAATTACACTACAGCAGTAATTTTGAAACCACTAAGAAGCAACAGAACTCTAACAAATCTCAGACTTCTGATAATTATAGTGTGATTAACAGTTCAACCTCACTTCAAATATTACAATACAATATAAAGAAAAAACCAATTCAGACACTTCAATATGGAATTCAAAACCTAAGAAATTAATGCATAGACGCTACCCTAAACATTAAAACATAATGTGAAGCGTTCACGTAAAATAAATAAGTAGTAAAACTCCAATATAAAGCAACATGTGAAAAGCGACCTACAAATTATAACATTCAAGCATTTCTAGTGAAAATAAAGTTAATATAAAACAAGAATTACCAGCCACAGATGTCTTTTTGCTCTGCACTATTTCTCCATTCTTTTTCTTTCATGATATGTTCTGCAATCCAAGAGTGCACAAAAATGATGACAAATTACACTAGAAGAGGCCAAGGATGGGGGAAGGAATCATTAGATTTTAACTACTTTGAAATTAAAGAATATCTATACACAAAGAGAAATATCTAATATTGTTTCTTAATATATAAAATTTCGAAAGTAGCCTTCTTTGTTTTAAATTCCAGCAATGTGCTACATTGTTACTAAAATCATGATTGCAGTCGATAGAAAAGCAAATGATTTTCCTTATACGACAGAAGTACAGTAAGCGAAAGAGGTTTTTAATGTATGGGTACAACATGAACAATGAAAGAAAAAAAAAATTATACAGTTATTACAGATACACAGAATAAAAGGGAAAATGATCTTCGAGAAAAGTAAATAATTTTAGCGCAGGTACAAAAATGGCACCGAATAAACTTTACTGTCAGCTTTGAAGCAGGTGTTATATATAAAACTATCTTAATTCACACACAGAATTAGTGACATAACAGATCAAAAAAGAGTAAGAATCAAACTCGCAATATATTGACATTAAAAGAGCTATACATATATACTTTTATAGCTTTTTTTTTTTTTTTTTTTTTTTTTTTTTAAGAAAGGGCTCAAAAACACCATTCTAAAAACAGATTTCGAAAAACATCTAGGAAACAAAAGTCATAAACCAAATAATAAATATTTCATTCAGAATTTTAACGCAAGAACCCTTTCTAATTTTAAGTTCTTTACTTAGGTACACTCATCCATGAGAGAGGACAGCTTAGTCCAATGTACAAGAAATTATCCTGTAATATTACCACATCACTTTAATGAAATTATAGCAATATTTCACTCAGGGAAAGAACATATTGTCTAGCTGCCCGGGTTCGTGCCCAGCTTTAATACAGCAAGCCAAAACACATCAAATGCCATTGAATGATATACCATTTTGAAATGTTGCAAAAAATTTAAATAAAATTTCGTGAATGAGCTATTGCAATTACCTATATACTAAAATTTTGACCAAAAATTCAACAAAACTAAGATACTCTTTTTTTCTTTCGAAGGAATCAAAGTCATATACTAATGTAGGGATGCTCAACTTATTGTACTATAAAACCTAAACATAGGAATGAAATTTTGTCAGCTATGTGAGATGTCCAATACCGAGAAATTCCATAAATTGTAGATTAGAACGTACCTCTCAAAACACACGAAAGGTAAAACACAATTCAAATACTTTACTTTTAGTCTTGAAGCAGATGTTCTATATTAAACTGTCTTAGCTCACATACAGAATTAGTAATATAATAGCTCAAAATGTTGTAAGAACCAAACACGCATTATATAAACATTAAAAAAAAAATCTACATACATTTATTAGTGTTACGAGGGTTTATTCTGAAATATTATAATGTCACTTGCAGTGGAATGATAGAAATTTTCACTCAGGGAAGGGACATTCTGTCTGGCTGCCTGGGTTCCATCCCAGCTTCTGTTACAAAAGTTTCATAGAAGAATTTTAAAAATCTAGAAACGAAACTTATGAAGAAATTATTGACCATAATTGGTTCTATGATTTAGTCATTCTTACAGACATAATAACTAAAATCTTAAACTTGAGGGGGGAGGGAGAACTAAACTAAAGTTTTTGAATTTAAGGGTATTTTAAATTAATTTTAAATCAGAATTAATTTTGTAAAAATATTACACAAATATAAGGAATATACATTTTTACCATAATGCAATGTACATTTTGCCACTTTGAAAATCTGGAGAACTAAAGCGTGAAATATAAGAAAACTGAAACAAACATTTGGAAAATCTCATCGAGCTTAAATTAGTTTTTAAATTAGATGTTTTGAGTTTTGAGTGTATTTAAAATTAGGCCAACTACTACGTTTACTTCAAACCCATTACATAAGACTAGTGTTTAAGAAAAATGGTAAAAGATTGCAAATATGTTAACAATTCTACTGATCTAGAAATAGAAATAACTGGTTTTCATCCTAATTAAGATGAAGAATATCACAAAAAGCCATTTGAATAGTCCTAGATCAGAAAAATCATGAACTGTTAAACTTTTAAAAAGATAAATTCCTGCTTTCGATCTACCTAAAAATGTGAAAGAGGATTTTCAACAACAATCTTGTTAAAATCAATGTTCAGATACAGAATAACAAACAAACATCTGGACGACTGCATGGATTTAGCAATAACAATAAAGTATGCTTAAAACAACTAATAAAAAGCACATTTTGAGCAGCCTTTAACAGAAGACAATTTGGCCCCACTAACTTTCATTACGAGTACTCATTAAATTTTTATTTACATTTCTTTTTTGTTCAACATTTAACTTTCAATAGTTTTAAGAGAAACAGCACTTGATAGACAGACTCTAAATTCGGAAAAAACTGAAACAAAATTGGTTTATACACAGGCAGAGTAATTACACTGACCTGTTGGGAAGAGAAGACCCCGTTAGACAAGGAAAATATTAGGCCAGACAGAGAGGAAAATGCTTAGCCTCCTTCTCGTAATGCGAAAGGAGGCCACTTGGGAAAAAATTACACTACAGCAGTAATTTTGAAACCACTAAGAAGCAACAGAACTCTAACAAATCTCAGACTTCTGATAATTATAGTGTGATTAACAGTTCAACCTCACTTCAAATATTACAATACAATATAAAGAAAAAACCAATTCAGACACTTCAATATGGAATTCAAAACCTAAGAAATTAATGCATAGACGCTACCCTAAACATTAAAACATAATGTGAAGCGTTCACGTAAAATAAATAAGTAGTAAAACTCCAATATAAAGCAACATGTGAAAAGCGACCTACAAATTATAACATTCAAGCATTTCTAGTGAAAATAAAGTTAATATAAAACAAGAATTACCAGCCACAGATGTCTTTTTGCTCTGCACTATTTCTCCATTCTTTTTCTTTCATGATATGTTCTGCAATCCAAGAGTGCACAAAAATGATGACAAATTACACTAGAAGAGGCCAAGGATGGGGGAAGGAATCATTAGATTTTAACTACTTTGAAATTAAAGAATATCTATACACAAAGAGAAATATCTAATATTGTTTCTTAATATATAAAATTTCGAAAGTAGCCTTCTTTGTTTTAAATTCCAGCAATGTGCTACATTGTTACTAAAATCATGATTGCAGTCGATAGAAAAGCAAATGATTTTCCTTATACGACAGAAGTACAGTAAGCGAAAGAGGTTTTTAATGTATGGGTACAACATGAACAATGAAAGAAAAAAAAATTATACAGTTATTACAGATACACAGAATAAAAGGGAAAATGATCTTCGAGAAAAGTAAATAATTTTAGCGCAGGTACAAAAATGGCACCGAATAAACTTTACTGTCAGCTTTGAAGCAGGTGTTATATATAAAACTATCTTAATTCACACACAGAATTAGTGACATAACAGATCAAAAAAGAGTAAGAATCAAACTCGCAATATATTGACATTAAAAGAGCTATACATATATACTTTTATAGCTTTTTTTTTTTTTTTTTTTTTTTAAGAAAGGGCTCAAAAACACCATTCTAAAAACAGATTTCGAAAAACATCTAGGAAACAAAAGTCATAAACCAAATAATAAATATTTCATTCAGAATTTTAACGCAAGAACCCTTTCTAATTTTAAGTTCTTTACTTAGGTACATTCATCCATGAGAGAGGACAGCTTAGTCCAATGTACAAGAAATTATCCTGTAATATTACCACATCACTTTAATGAAATTATAGCAATATTTCACTCAGGGAAAGAACATACTGTCTAGCTGCCCGGGTTCGTGCCCAGCTTTAATACAGCAAGCCAAAACACATCAAATGCCATTGAATGATATACCATTTTGAAATGTTGCAAAAAATTTAAATAAAATTTCGTGAATGAGCTATTGCAATTACCTATATACTAAAATTTTGACCAAAAATTCAACAAAACTAAGATACTCTTTTTTTCTTTCGAAGGAATCAAAGTCATATACTAATGTAGGGATGCTCAACTTATTGTACTATAAAACCTAAACATAGGAATGAAATTTTGTCAGCTATGTGAGATGTCCAATACCGAGAAATTCCATAAATTGTAGATTAGAACGTACCTCTCAAAACACACGAAAGGTAAAACACAATTCAAATACTTTACTTTTAGTCTTGAAGCAGACGTTCTATATTAAACTGTCTTAGCTCACATACAGAATTAGTAATATAATAGCTCAAAATGTTGTAAGAACCAAACACGCATTATATAAACATTAAAAAAAAATCTACATACATTTATTAGTGTTACGAGGGTTTATTCTGAAATATTATAATGTCAATTGCAGTGGAATGATAGAAATTTTCACTCAGGGAAGGGACATTCTGTCTGGCTGCCTGGGTTCCATCCCAGTTTCTGTTACAAAAGTTTCATAGAAGAATTTTAAAAATCTAGAAACGAAACTTATGAAGAAATTATTGACCATAATTGGTTCTATGATTTAGTCATTCTTACAGACATAATAACTAAAATCTTAAACTTGAGGGGGGAGGGAGAACTAAACTAAAGTTTTTGAATTTAAGGGTATTTTAAATTAATTTTAAATCAGAATTAATTTTGTAAAAATATTACACAAATATAAGGAATATACATTTTTACCATAATGCAATGTACATTTTGCCACTTTGAAAATCTGGAGAACTAAAGCGTGAAATATAAGAAAACTGAAACAAACATTTGGAAAATCTCATCGAGCTTAAATTAGTTTTTAAATTAGATGTTTTGAGTTTTGAGTGTATTTAAAATTAGGCCAACTACTACGTTTACTTCAAACCCATTACATAAGACTAGTGTTTAAGAAAAATGGTAAAAGATTGCAAATATGTTAACAATTCTACTGATCTAGAAATAGAAATAACTGGTTTTCATCCTAATTAAGATGAAGAATATCACAAAAAGCCATTTGAATAGTCCTAGATCAGAAAAATCATGAACTGTTAAACTTTTAAAAAGATAAATTCCTGCTTTCGATCTACCTAAAAATGTGAAAGAGGATTTTCAACAACAATCTTGTTAAAATCAATGTTCAGATACAGAATAACAAACAAACATCTGGACGACTGCATGGATTTAGCAATAACAATAAAGTATGCTTAAAACAACTAATAAAAAGCACATTTTGAGCAGCCTTTAACAGAAGACAATTTGGCCCCACTAACTTTCATTACGAGTACTCATTAAATTTTTATTTACATTTCTTTTTTGTTCAACATTTAACTTTCAATAGTTTTAAGAGAAACAGCACTTGATACAGACTCTAAATTCGGAAAAAACTGAAACAAAATTGGTTTATACACAGGCAGAGTAATTACACTGACCTGTTGGGAAGAGAAGACCCCGTTAGACAAGGAAAATATTAGGCCAGACAGAGAGGAAAATGCTTAGCCTCCTTCTCGTAATGCGAAAGGAGGCCACTTGGGAAAAAATTACACTACAGCAGTAATTTTGAAACCACTAAGAAGCAACAGAACTCTAACAAATCTCAGACTTCTGATAATTATAGTGTGATTAACAGTTCAACCTCACTTCAAATATTACAATACAATATAAAGAAAAAACCAATTCAGACACTTCAATATGGAATTCAAAACCTAAGAAATTAATGCATAGACGCTACCCTAAACATTAAAACATAATGTGAAGCGTTCACGTAAAATAAATAAGTAGTAAAACTCCAATATAAAGCAACATGTGAAAAGCGACCTACAAATTATAACATTCAAGCATTTCTAGTGAAAATAAAGTTAATATAAAACAAGAATTACCAGCCACAGATGTCTTTTTGCTCTGCACTATTTCTCCATTCTTTTTCTTTCATGATATGTTCTGCAATCCAAGAGTGCACAAAAATGATGACAAATTACACTAGAAGAGGCCAAGGATGGGGGAAGGAATCATTAGATTTTAACTACTTTGAAATTAAAGAATATCTATACACAAAGAGAAATATCTAATATTGTTTCTTAATATATAAAATTTCGAAAGTAGCCTTCTTTGTTTTAAATTCCAGCAATGTGCTACATTGTTACTAAAATCATGATTGCAGTCGATAGAAAAGCAAATGATTTTCCTTATACGACAGAAGTACAGTAAGCGAAAGAGGTTTTTAATGTATGGGTACAACATGAACAATGAAAGAAAAAAAAATTATACAGTTATTACAGATACACAGAATAAAAGGGAAAATGATCTTCGAGAAAAGTAAATAATTTTAGCGCAGGTACAAAAATGGCACCGAATAAACTTTACTGTCAGCTTTGAAGCAGGTGTTATATATAAAACTATCTTAATTCACACACAGAATTAGTGACATAACAGATCAAAAAAGAGTAAGAATCAAACTCGCAATATATTGACATTAAAAGAGCTATACATATATACTTTTATAGCTTTTTTTTTTTTTTTTTTTTTTTTTTTTTTTTTAAGAAAGGGCTCAAAAACACCATTCTAAAAACAGATTTCGAAAAACATCTAGGAAACAAAAGTCATAAACCAAATAATAAATATTTCATTCAGAATTTTAACGCAAGAACCCTTTCTAATTTTAAGTTCTTTACTTAGGTACACTCATCCATGAGAGAGGACAGCTTAGTCCAATGTACAAGAAATTATCCTGTAATATTACCACATCACTTTAATGAAATTATAGCAATATTTCACTCAGGGAAAGAACATACTGTCTAGCTGCCCGGGTTCGTGCCCAGCTTTAATACAGCAAGCCAAAACACATCAAATGCCATTGAATGATATACCATTTTGAAATGTTGCAAAAAATTTAAATAAAATTTCGTGAATGAGCTATTGCAATTACCTATATACTAAAATTTTGACCAAAAATTCAACAAAACTAAGATACTCTTTTTTTCTTTCGAAGGAATCAAAGTCATATACTAATGTAGGGATGCTCAACTTATTGTACTATAAAACCTAAACATAGGAATGAAATTTTGTCAGCTATGTGAGATGTCCAATACCGAGAAATTCCATAAATTGTAGATTAGAACGTACCTCTCAAAACACACGAAAGGTAAAACACAATTCAAATACTTTACTTTTAGTCTTGAAGCAGACGTTCTATATTAAACTGTCTTAGCTCACATACAGAATTAGTAATATAATAGCTCAAAATGTTGTAAGAACCAAACACGCATTATATAAACATTAAAAAAAAATCTACATACATTTATTAGTGTTACGAGGGTTTATTCTGAAATATTATAATGTCAATTGCAGTGGAATGATAGAAATTTTCACTCAGGGAAGGGACATTCTGTCTGGCTGCCTGGGTTCCATCCCAGTTTCTGTTACAAAAGTTTCATAGAAGAATTTTAAAAATCTAGAAACGAAACTTATGAAGAAATTATTGACCATAATTGGTTCTATGATTTAGTCATTCTTACAGACATAATAACTAAAATCTTAAACTTGAGGGGGGAGGGAGAACTAAACTAAAGTTTTTGAATTTAAGGGTATTTTAAATTAATTTTAAATCAGAATTAATTTTGTAAAAATATTACACAAATATAAGGAATATACATTTTTACCATAATGCAATGTACATTTTGCCACTTTGAAAATCTGGAGAACTAAAGCGTGAAATATAAGAAAACTGAAACAAACATTTGGAAAATCTCATCGAGCTTAAATTAGTTTTTAAATTAGATGTTTTGAGTTTTGAGTGTATTTAAAATTAGGCCAACTACTACGTTTACTTCAAACCCATTACATAAGACTAGTGTTTAAGAAAAATGGTAAAAGATTGCAAATATGTTAACAATTCTACTGATCTAGAAATAGAAATAACTGGTTTTCATCCTAATTAAGATGAAGAATATCACAAAAAGCCATTTGAATAGTCCTAGATCAGAAAAATCATGAACTGTTAAACTTTTAAAAAGATAAATTCCTGCTTTCGATCTACCTAAAAATGTGAAAGAGGATTTTCAACAACAATCTTGTTAAAATCAATGTTCAGATACAGAATAACAAACAAACATCTGGACGACTGCATGGATTTAGCAATAACAATAAAGTATGCTTAAAACAACTAATAAAAAGCACATTTTGAGCAGCCTTTAACAGAAGACAATTTGGCCCCACTAACTTTCATTACGAGTACTCATTAAATTTTTATTTACATTTCTTTTTTGTTCAACATTTAACTTTCAATAGTTTTAAGAGAAACAGCACTTGATAGACAGACTCTAAATTCGGAAAAAACTGAAACAAAATTGGTTTATACACAGGCAGAGTAATTACACTGACCTGTTGGGAAGAGAAGACCCCGTTAGACAAGGAAAATATTAGGCCAGACAGAGAGGAAAATGCTTAGCCTCCTTCTCGTAATGCGAAAGGAGGCCACTTGGGAAAAAATTACACTACAGCAGTAATTTTGAAACCACTAAGAAGCAACAGAACTCTAACAAATCTCAGACTTCTGATAATTATAGTGTGATTAACAGTTCAACCTCACTTCAAATATTACAATACAATATAAAGAAAAAACCAATTCAGACACTTCAATATGGAATTCAAAACCTAAGAAATTAATGCATAGACGCTACCCTAAACATTAAAACATAATGTGAAGCGTTCACGTAAAATAAATAAGTAGTAAAACTCCAATATAAAGCAACATGTGAAAAGCGACCTACAAATTATAACATTCAAGCATTTCTAGTGAAAATAAAGTTAATATAAAACAAGAATTACCAGCCACAGATGTCTTTTTGCTCTGCACTATTTCTCCATTCTTTTTCTTTCATGATATGTTCTGCAATCCAAGAGTGCACAAAAATGATGACAAATTACACTAGAAGAGGCCAAGGATGGGGGAAGGAATCATTAGATTTTAACTACTTTGAAATTAAAGAATATCTATACACAAAGAGAAATATCTAATATTGTTTCTTAATATATAAAATTTCGAAAGTAGCCTTCTTTGTTTTAAATTCCAGCAATGTGCTACATTGTTACTAAAATCATGATTGCAGTCGATAGAAAAGCAAATGATTTTCCTTATACGACAGAAGTACAGTAAGCGAAAGAGGTTTTTAATGTATGGGTACAACATGAACAATGAAAGAAAAAAAAATTATACAGTTATTACAGATACACAGAATAAAAGGGAAAATGATCTTCGAGAAAAGTAAATAATTTTAGCGCAGGTACAAAAATGGCACCGAATAAACTTTACTGTCAGCTTTGAAGCAGGTGTTATATATAAAACTATCTTAATTCACACACAGAATTAGTGACATAACAGATCAAAAAAGAGTAAGAATCAAACTCGCAATATATTGACATTAAAAGAGCTATACATATATACTTTTATAGCTTTTTTTTTTTTTTTTTTTTTTTTTTTTTTTTTTTAAGAAAGGGCTCAAAAACACCATTCTAAAAACAGATTTCGAAAAACATCTAGGAAACAAAAGTCATAAACCAAATAATAAATATTTCATTCAGAATTTTAACGCAAGAACCCTTTCTAATTTTAAGTTCTTTACTTAGGTACACTCATCCATGAGAGAGGACAGCTTAGTCCAATGTACAAGAAATTATCCTGTAATATTACCACATCACTTTAATGAAATTATAGCAATATTTCACTCAGGGAAAGAACATACTGTCTAGCTGCCCGGGTTCGTGCCCAGCTTTAATACAGCAAGCCAAAACACATCAAATGCCATTGAATGATATACCATTTTGAAATGTTGCAAAAAATTTAAATAAAATTTCGTGAATGAGCTATTGCAATTACCTATATACTAAAATTTTGACCAAAAATTCAACAAAACTAAGATACTCTTTTTTTCTTTCGAAGGAATCAAAGTCATATACTAATGTAGGGATGCTCAACTTATTGTACTATAAAACCTAAACATAGGAATGAAATTTTGTCAGCTATGTGAGATGTCCAATACCGAGAAATTCCATAAATTGTAGATTAGAACGTACCTCTCAAAACACACGAAAGGTAAAACACAATTCAAATACTTTACTTTTAGTCTTGAAGCAGACGTTCTATATTAAACTGTCTTAGCTCACATACAGAATTAGTAATATAATAGCTCAAAATGTTGTAAGAACCAAACACGCATTATATAAACATTAAAAAAAAATCTACATACATTTATTAGTGTTACGAGGGTTTATTCTGAAATATTATAATGTCAATTGCAGTGGAATGATAGAAATTTTCACTCAGGGAAGGGACATTCTGTCTGGCTGCCTGGGTTCCATCCCAGTTTCTGTTACAAAAGTTTCATAGAAGAATTTTAAAAATCTAGAAACGAAACTTATGAAGAAATTATTGACCATAATTGGTTCTATGATTTAGTCATTCTTACAGACATAATAACTAAAATCTTAAACTTGAGGGGGGAGGGAGAACTAAACTAAAGTTTTTGAATTTAAGGGTATTTTAAATTAATTTTAAATCAGAATTAATTTTGTAAAAATATTACACAAATATAAGGAATATACATTTTTACCATAATGCAATGTACATTTTGCCACTTTGAAAATCTGGAGAACTAAAGCGTGAAATATAAGAAAACTGAAACAAACATTTGGAAAATCTCATCGAGCTTAAATTAGTTTTTAAATTAGATGTTTTGAGTTTTGAGTGTATTTAAAATTAGGCCAACTACTACGTTTACTTCAAACCCATTACATAAGACTAGTGTTTAAGAAAAATGGTAAAAGATTGCAAATATGTTAACAATTCTACTGATCTAGAAATAGAAATAACTGGTTTTCATCCTAATTAAGATGAAGAATATCACAAAAAGCCATTTGAATAGTCCTAGATCAGAAAAATCATGAACTGTTAAACTTTTAAAAAGATAAATTCCTGCTTTCGATCTACCTAAAAATGTGAAAGAGGATTTTCAACAACAATCTTGTTAAAATCAATGTTCAGATACAGAATAACAAACAAACATCTGGACGACTGCATGGATTTAGCAATAACAATAAAGTATGCTTAAAACAACTAATAAAAAGCACATTTTGAGCAGCCTTTAACAGAAGACAATTTGGCCCCACTAACTTTCATTACGAGTACTCATTAAATTTTTATTTACATTTCTTTTTTGTTCAACATTTAACTTTCAATAGTTTTAAGAGAAACAGCACTTGATACAGACTCTAAATTCGGAAAAAACTGAAACAAAATTGGTTTATACACAGGCAGAGTAATTACACTGACCTGTTGGGAAGAGAAGACCCCGTTAGACAAGGAAAATATTAGGCCAGACAGAGAGGAAAATGCTTAGCCTCCTTCTCGTAATGCGAAAGGAGGCCACTTGGGAAAAAATTACACTACAGCAGTAATTTTGAAACCACTAAGAAGCAACAGAACTCTAACAAATCTCAGACTTCTGATAATTATAGTGTGATTAACAGTTCAACCTCACTTCAAATATTACAATACAATATAAAGAAAAAACCAATTCAGACACTTCAATATGGAATTCAAAACCTAAGAAATTAATGCATAGACGCTACCCTAAACATTAAAACATAATGTGAAGCGTTCACGTAAAATAAATAAGTAGTAAAACTCCAATATAAAGCAACATGTGAAAAGCGACCTACAAATTATAACATTCAAGCATTTCTAGTGAAAATAAAGTTAATATAAAACAAGAATTACCAGCCACAGATGTCTTTTTGCTCTGCACTATTTCTCCATTCTTTTTCTTTCATGATATGTTCTGCAATCCAAGAGTGCACAAAAATGATGACAAATTACACTAGAAGAGGCCAAGGATGGGGGAAGGAATCATTAGATTTTAACTACTTTGAAATTAAAGAATATCTATACACAAAGAGAAATATCTAATATTGTTTCTTAATATATAAAATTTCGAAAGTAGCCTTCTTTGTTTTAAATTCCAGCAATGTGCTACATTGTTACTAAAATCATGATTGCAGTCGATAGAAAAGCAAATGATTTTCCTTATACGACAGAAGTACAGTAAGCGAAAGAGGTTTTTAATGTATGGGTACAACATGAACAATGAAAGAAAAAAAAATTATACAGTTATTACAGATACACAGAATAAAAGGGAAAATGATCTTCGAGAAAAGTAAATAATTTTAGCGCAGGTACAAAAATGGCACCGAATAAACTTTACTGTCAGCTTTGAAGCAGGTGTTATATATAAAACTATCTTAATTCACACACAGAATTAGTGACATAACAGATCAAAAAAGAGTAAGAATCAAACTCGCAATATATTGACATTAAAAGAGCTATACATATATACTTTTATAGCTTTTTTTTTTTTTTTTTTTTTTTTTTTTTTTTTTTTTAAGAAAGGGCTCAAAAACACCATTCTAAAAACAGATTTCGAAAAACATCTAGGAAACAAAAGTCATAAACCAAATAATAAATATTTCATTCAGAATTTTAACGCAAGAACCCTTTCTAATTTTAAGTTCTTTACTTAGGTACACTCATCCATGAGAGAGGACAGCTTAGTCCAATGTACAAGAAATTATCCTGTAATATTACCACATCACTTTAATGAAATTATAGCAATATTTCACTCAGGGAAAGAACATACTGTCTAGCTGCCCGGGTTCGTGCCCAGCTTTAATACAGCAAGCCAAAACACATCAAATGCCATTGAATGATATACCATTTTGAAATGTTGCAAAAAATTTAAATAAAATTTCGTGAATGAGCTATTGCAATTACCTATATACTAAAATTTTGACCAAAAATTCAACAAAACTAAGATACTCTTTTTTTCTTTCGAAGGAATCAAAGTCATATACTAATGTAGGGATGCTCAACTTATTGTACTATAAAACCTAAACATAGGAATGAAATTTTGTCAGCTATGTGAGATGTCCAATACCGAGAAATTCCATAAATTGTAGATTAGAACGTACCTCTCAAAACACACGAAAGGTAAAACACAATTCAAATACTTTACTTTTAGTCTTGAAGCAGACGTTCTATATTAAACTGTCTTAGCTCACATACAGAATTAGTAATATAATAGCTCAAAATGTTGTAAGAACCAAACACGCATTATATAAACATTAAAAAAAAATCTACATACATTTATTAGTGTTACGAGGGTTTATTCTGAAATATTATAATGTCAATTGCAGTGGAATGATAGAAATTTTCACTCAGGGAAGGGACATTCTGTCTGGCTGCCTGGGTTCCATCCCAGTTTCTGTTACAAAAGTTTCATAGAAGAATTTTAAAAATCTAGAAACGAAACTTATGAAGAAATTATTGACCATAATTGGTTCTATGATTTAGTCATTCTTACAGACATAATAACTAAAATCTTAAACTTGAGGGGGGAGGGAGAACTAAACTAAAGTTTTTGAATTTAAGGGTATTTTAAATTAATTTTAAATCAGAATTAATTTTGTAAAAATATTACACAAATATAAGGAATATACATTTTTACCATAATGCAATGTACATTTTGCCACTTTGAAAATCTGGAGAACTAAAGCGTGAAATATAAGAAAACTGAAACAAACATTTGGAAAATCTCATCGAGCTTAAATTAGTTTTTAAATTAGATGTTTTGAGTTTTGAGTGTATTTAAAATTAGGCCAACTACTACGTTTACTTCAAACCCATTACATAAGACTAGTGTTTAAGAAAAATGGTAAAAGATTGCAAATATGTTAACAATTCTACTGATCTAGAAATAGAAATAACTGGTTTTCATCCTAATTAAGATGAAGAATATCACAAAAAGCCATTTGAATAGTCCTAGATCAGAAAAATCATGAACTGTTAAACTTTTAAAAAGATAAATTCCTGCTTTCGATCTACCTAAAAATGTGAAAGAGGATTTTCAACAACAATCTTGTTAAAATCAATGTTCAGATACAGAATTACAAACAAACATCTGGACGACTGCATGGATTTAGCAATAACAATAAAGTATGCTTAAAACAACTAATAAAAAGCACATTTTGAGCAGCCTTTAACAGAAGACAATTTGGCCCCACTAACTTTCATTACGAGTACTCATTAAATTTTTATTTACATTTCTTTTTTGTTCAACATTTAACTTTCAATAGTTTTAAGAGAAACAGCACTTGATAGACAGACTCTAAATTCGGAAAAAACTGAAACAAAATTGGTTTATACACAGGCAGAGTAATTACACTGACCTGTTGGGAAGAGAAGACCCCGTTAGACAAGGAAAATATTAGGCCAGACAGAGAGGAAAATGCTTAGCCTCCTTCTCGTAATGCGAAAGGAGGCCACTTGGGAAAAAATTACACTACAGCAGTAATTTTGAAACCACTAAGAAGCAACAGAACTCTAACAAATCTCAGACTTCTGATAATTATAGTGTGATTAACAGTTCAACCTCACTTCAAATATTACAATACAATATAAAGAAAAAACCAATTCAGACACTTCAATATGGAATTCAAAACCTAAGAAATTAATGCATAGACGCTACCCTAAACATTAAAACATAATGTGAAGCGTTCACGTAAAATAAATAAGTAGTAAAACTCCAATATAAAGCAACATGTGAAAAGCGACCTACAAATTATAACATTCAAGCATTTCTAGTGAAAATAAAGTTAATATAAAACAAGAATTACCAGCCACAGATGTCTTTTTGCTCTGCACTATTTCTCCATTCTTTTTCTTTCATGATATGTTCTGCAATCCAAGAGTGCACAAAAATGATGACAAATTACACTAGAAGAGGCCAAGGATGGGGGAAGGAATCATTAGATTTTAACTACTTTGAAATTAAAGAATATCTATACACAAAGAGAAATATCTAATATTGTTTCTTAATATATAAAATTTCGAAAGTAGCCTTCTTTGTTTTAAATTCCAGCAATGTGCTACATTGTTACTAAAATCATGATTGCAGTCGATAGAAAAGCAAATGATTTTCCTTATACGACAGAAGTACAGTAAGCGAAAGAGGTTTTTAATGTATGGGTACAACATGAACAATGAAAGAAAAAAAAAAATACAGTTATTACAGATACACAGAATAAAAGGGAAAATGATCTTCGAGAAAAGTAAATAATTTTAGCGCAGGTACAAAAATGGCACCGAATAAACTTTACTGTCAGCTTTGAAGCAGGTGTTATATATAAAACTATCTTAATTCACACACAGAATTAGTGACATAACAGATCAAAAAAGAGTAAGAATCAAACTCGCAATATATTGACATTAAAAGAGCTATACATATATACTTTTATAGCTTTTTTTTTTTTTTTTTTTTAAGAAAGGGCTCAAAAACACCATTCTAAAAACAGATTTCGAAAAACATCTAGGAAACAAAAGTCATAAACCATAAAATAAATATTTCATTCAGAATTTTAACGCAAGAACCCTTTCTAATTTTAAGTTCTTTACTTAGGTACACTCATCCATGAGAGAGGACAGCTTAGTCCAATGTACAAGAAATTATCCTGTAATATTACCACATCACTTTAATGAAATTATAGCAATATTTCACTCAGGGAAAGAACATACTGTCTAGCTGCCCGGGTTCGTGCCCAGCTTTAATACAGCAAGCCAAAACACATCAAATGCCATTGAATGATATACCATTTTGAAATGTTGCAAAAAATTTAAATAAAATTTCGTGAATGAGCTATTGCAATTACCTATATACTAAAATTTTGACCAAAAATTCAACAAAACTAAGATACTCTTTTTTTCTTTCGAAGGAATCAAAGTCATATACTAATGTAGGGATGCTCAACTTATTGTACTATAAAACCTAAACATAGGAATGAAATTTTGTCAGCTATGTGAGATGTCCAATACCGAGAAATTCCATAAATTGTAGATTAGAACGTACCTCTCAAAACACACGAAAGGTAAAACACAATTCAAATACTTTACTTTTAGTCTTGAAGCAGACGTTCTATATTAAACTGTCTTAGCTCACATACAGAATTAGTAATATAATAGCTCAAAATGTTGTAAGAACCAAACACGCATTATATAAACATTAAAAAAAAATCTACATACATTTATTAGTGTTACGAGGGTTTATTCTGAAATATTATAATGTCAATTGCAGTGGAATGATAGAAATTTTCACTCAGGGAAGGGACATTCTGTCTGGCTGCCTGGGTTCCATCCCAGTTTCTGTTACAAAAGTTTCATAGAAGAATTTTAAAAATCTAGAAACGAAACTTATGAAGAAATTATTGACCATAATTGGTTCTATGATTTAGTCATTCTTACAGACATAATAACTAAAATCTTAAACTTGAGGGGGGAGGGAGAACTAAACTAAAGTTTTTGAATTTAAGGGTATTTTAAATTAATTTTAAATCAGAATTAATTTTGTAAAAATATTACACAAATATAAGGAATATACATTTTTACCATAATGCAATGTACAGTTTGCCACTTTGAAAATCTGGAGAACTAAAGCGTGAAATATAAGAAAACTGAAACAAACATTTGGAAAATCTCATCGAGCTTAAATTAGTTTTTAAATTAGATGTTTTGAGTTTTGAGTGTATTTAAAATTAGGCCAACTACTACGTTTACTTCAAACCCATTACATAAGACTAGTGTTTAAGAAAAATGGTAAAAGATTGCAAATATGTTAACAATTCTACTGATCTAGAAATAGAAATAACTGGTTTTCATCCTAATTAAGATGAAGAATATCACAAAAAGCCATTTGAATAGTCCTAGATCAGAAAAATCATGAACTGTTAAACTTTTAAAAAGATAAATTCCTGCTTTCGATCTACCTAAAAATGTGAAAGAGGATTTTCAACAACAATCTTGTTAAAATCAATGTTCAGATACAGAATAACAAACAAACATCTGGACGACTGCATGGATTTAGCAATAACAATAAAGTATGCTTAAAACAACTAATAAAAAGCACATTTTGAGCAGCCTTTAACAGAAGACAATTTGGCCCCACTAACTTTCATTACGAGTACTCATTAAATTTTTATTTACATTTCTTTTTTGTTCAACATTTAACTTTCAATAGTTTTAAGAGAAACAGCACTTGATAGACAGACTCTAAATTCGGAAAAAACTGAAACAAAATTGGTTTATACACAGGCAGAGTAATTACACTGACCTGTTGGGAAGAGAAGACCCCGTTAGACAAGGAAAATATTAGGCCAGACAGAGAGGAAAATGCTTAGCCTCCTTCTCGTAATGCGAAAGGAGGCCACTTGGGAAAAAATTACACTACAGCAGTAATTTTGAAACCACTAAGAAGCAACAGAACTCTAACAAATCTCAGACTTCTGATAATTATAGTGTGATTAACAGTTCAACCTCACTTCAAATATTACAATACAATATAAAGAAAAAACCAATTCAGACACTTCAATATGGAATTCAAAACCTAAGAAATTAATGCATAGACGCTACCCTAAACATTAAAACATAATGTGAAGCGTTCACGTAAAATAAATAAGTAGTAAAACTCCAATATAAAGCAACATGTGAAAAGCGACCTACAAATTATAACATTCAAGCATTTCTAGTGAAAATAAAGTTAATATAAAACAAGAATTACCAGCCACAGATGTCTTTTTGCTCTGCACTATTTCTCCATTCTTTTTCTTTCATGATATGTTCTGCAATCCAAGAGTGCACAAAAATGATGACAAATTACACTAGAAGAGGCCAAGGATGGGGGAAGGAATCATTAGATTTTAACTACTTTGAAATTAAAGAATATCTATACACAAAGAGAAATATCTAATATTGTTTCTTAATATATAAAATTTCGAAAGTAGCCTTCTTTGTTTTAAATTCCAGCAATGTGCTACATTGTTACTAAAATCATGATTGCAGTCGATAGAAAAGCAAATGATTTTCCTTATACGACAGAAGTACAGTAAGCGAAAGAGGTTTTTAATGTATGGGTACAACATGAACAATGAAAGAAAAAAAAATTATACAGTTATTACAGATACACAGAATAAAAGGGAAAATGATCTTCGAGAAAAGTAAATAATTTTAGCGCAGGTACAAAAATGGCACCGAATAAACTTTACTGTCAGCTTTGAAGCAGGTGTTATATATAAAACTATCTTAATTCACACACAGAATTAGTGACATAACAGATCAAAAAAGAGTAAGAATCAAACTCGCAATATATTGACATTAAAAGAGCTATACATATATACTTTTATAGCTTTTTTTTTTTTTTTTTTTTTTTTTTTTTTAAGAAAGGGCTCAAAAACACCATTCTAAAAACAGATTTCGAAAAACATCTAGGAAACAAAAGTCATAAACCAAATAATAAATATTTCATTCAGAATTTTAACGCAAGAACCCTTTCTAATTTTAAGTTCTTTACTTAGGTACACTCATCCATGAGAGAGGACAGCTTAGTCCAATGTACAAGAAATTATCCTGTAATATTACCACATCACTTTAATGAAATTATAGCAATATTTCACTCAGGGAAAGAACATACTGTCTAGCTGCCCGGGTTCGTGCCCAGCTTTAATACAGCAAGCCAAAACACATCAAATGCCATTGAATGATATACCATTTTGAAATGTTGCAAAAAATTTAAATAAAATTTCGTGAATGAGCTATTGCAATTACCTATATACTAAAATTTTGACCAAAAATTCAACAAAACTAAGATACTCTTTTTTTCTTTCGAAGGAATCAAAGTCATATACTAATGTAGGGATGCTCAACTTATTGTACTATAAAACCTAAACATAGGAATGAAATTTTGTCAGCTATGTGAGATGTCCAATACCGAGAAATTCCATAAATTGTAGATTAGAACGTACCTCTCAAAACACACGAAAGGTAAAACACAATTCAAATACTTTACTTTTAGTCTTGAAGCAGACGTTCTATATTAAACTGTCTTAGCTCACATACAGAATTAGTAATATAATAGCTCAAAATGTTGTAAGAACTAAACACGCATTATATAAACATTAAAAAAAAATCTACATACATTTATTAGTGTTACGAGGGTTTATTCTGAAATATTATAATGTCAATTGCAGTGGAATGATAGAAATTTTCACTCAGGGAAGGAAAATTCTGTCTGGCTGCCTGGGTTCCATCCCAGTTTCTGTTACAAAAGTTTCATAGAAGAATTTTAAAAATCTAGAAACGAAACTTATGAAGAAATTATTGACCATAATTGGTTCTATGATTTAGTCATTCTTACAGACATAATAACTAAAATCTTAAACTTGAGGGGGGAGGGAGAACTAAACTAAAGTTTTTGAATTTAAGGGTATTTTAAATTAATTTTAAATCAGAATTAATTTTGTAAAAATATTACACAAATATAAGGAATATACATTTTTACCATAATGCAATGTACATTTTGCCACTTTGAAAATCTGGAGAACTAAAGCGTGAAATATAAGAAAACTGAAACAAACATTTGGAAAATCTCATCGAGCTTAAATTAGTTTTTAAATTAGATGTTTTGAGTTTTGAGTGTATTTAAAATTAGGCCAACTACTACGTTTACTTCAAACCCATTACATAAGACTAGTGTTTAAGAAAAATGGTAAAAGATTGCAAATATGTTAACAATTCTACTGATCTAGAAATAGAAATAACTGGTTTTCATCCTAATTAAGATGAAGAATATCACAAAAAGCCATTTGAATAGTCCTAGATCAGAAAAATCATGAACTGTTAAACTTTTAAAAAGATAAATTCCTGCTTTCGATCTACCTAAAAATGTGAAAGAGGATTTTTAACAACAATCTTGTTAAAATCAATGTTCAGATACAGAATAACAAACAAACATCTGGACGACTGCATGGATTTAGCAATAACAATAAAGTATGCTTAAAACAACTAATAAAAAGCACATTTTGAGCAGCCTTTAACAGAAGACAATTTGGCCCCACTAACTTTCATTACGAGTACTCATTAAATTTTTATTTACATTTCTTTTTTGTTCAACATTTAACTTTCAATAGTTTTAAGAGAAACAGCACTTGATAGACAGACTCTAAATTCGGAAAAAACTGAAACAAAATTGGTTTATACACAGGCAGAGTAATTACACTGACCTGTTGGGAAGAGAAGACCCCGTTAGACAAGGAAAATATTAGGCCAGACAGAGAGGAAAATGCTTAGCCTCCTTCTCGTAATGCGAAAGGAGGCCACTTGGGAAAAAATTACACTACAGCAGTAATTTTGAAACCACTAAGAAGCAACAGAACTCTAACAAATCTCAGACTTCTGATAATTATAGTGTGATTAACAGTTCAACCTCACTTCAAATATTACAATACAATATAAAGAAAAAACCAATTCAGACACTTCAATATGGAATTCAAAACCTAAGAAATTAATGCATAGACGCTACCCTAAACATTAAAACATAATGTGAAGCGTTCACGTAAAATAAATAAGTAGTAAAACTCCAATATAAAGCAACATGTGAAAAGCGACCTACAAATTATAACATTCAAGCATTTCTAGTGAAAATAAAGTTAATATAAAACAAGAATTACCAGCCACAGATGTCTTTTTGCTCTGCACTATTTCTCCATTCTTTTTCTTTCATGATATGTTCTGCAATCCAAGAGTGCACAAAAATGATGACAAATTACACTAGAAGAGGCCAAGGATGGGGGAAGGAATCATTAGATTTTAACTACTTTGAAATTAAAGAATATCTATACACAAAGAGAAATATCTAATATTGTTTCTTAATATATAAAATTTCGAAAGTAGCCTTCTTTGTTTTAAATTCCAGCAATGTGCTACATTGTTACTAAAATCATGATTGCAGTCGATAGAAAAGCAAATGATTTTCCTTATACGACAGAAGTACAGTAAGCGAAAGAGGTTTTTAATGTATGGGTACAACATGAACAATGAAAGAAAAAAAAATTATACAGTTATTACAGATACACAGAATAAAAGGGAAAATGATCTTCGAGAAAAGTAAATAATTTTAGCGCAGGTACAAAAATGGCACCGAATAAACTTTACTGTCAGCTTTGAAGCAGGTGTTATATATAAAACTATCTTAATTCACACACAGAATTAGTGACATAACAGATCAAAAAAGAGTAAGAATCAAACTCGCAATATATTGACATTAAAAGAGCTATACATATATACTTTTATAGCTTTTTTTTTTTTTTTTTTTTTTTTTTTTTTTAAGAAAGGGCTCAAAAACACCATTCTAAAAACAGATTTCGAAAAACATCTAGGAAACAAAAGTCATAAACCAAATAATAAATATTTCATTCAGAATTTTAACGCAAGAACCCTTTCTAATTTTAAGTTCTTTACTTAGGTACACTCATCCATGAGAGAGGACAGCTTAGTCCAATGTACAAGAAATTATCCTGTAATATTACCACATCACTTTAATGAAATTATAGCAATATTTCACTCAGGGAAAGAACATACTGTCTAGCTGCCCGGGTTCGTGCCCAGCTTTAATACAGCAAGCCAAAACACATCAAATGCCATTGAATGATATACCATTTTGAAATGTTGCAAAAAATTTAAATAAAATTTCGTGAATGAGCTATTGCAATTACCTATATACTAAAATTTTGACCAAAAATTCAACAAAACTAAGATACTCTTTTTTTCTTTCGAAGGAATCAAAGTCATATACTAATGTAGGGATGCTCAACTTATTGTACTATAAAACCTAAACATAGGAATGAAATTTTGTCAGCTATGTGAGATGTCCAATACCGAGAAATTCCATAAATTGTAGATTAGAACGTACCTCTCAAAACACACGAAAGGTAAAACACAATTCAAATACTTTACTTTTAGTCTTGAAGCAGACGTTCTATATTAAACTGTCTTAGCTCACATACAGAATTAGTAATATAATAGCTCAAAATGTTGTAAGAACCAAACACGCATTATATAAACATTAAAAAAAAATCTACATACATTTATTAGTGTTACGAGGGTTTATTCTGAAATATTATAATGTCAATTGCAGTGGAATGATAGAAATTTTCACTCAGGGAAGGAAAATTCTGTCTGGCTGCCTGGGTTCCATCCCAGTTTCTGTTACAAAAGTTTCATAGAAGAATTTTAAAAATCTAGAAACGAAACTTATGAAGAAATTATTGACCATAATTGGTTCTATGATTTAGTCATTCTTACAGACATAATAACTAAAATCTTAAACTTGAGGGGGGAGGGAGAACTAAACTAAAGTTTTTGAATTTAAGGGTATTTTAAATTAATTTTAAATCAGAATTAATTTTGTAAAAATATTACACAAATATAAGGAATATACATTTTTACCATAATGCAATGTACATTTTGCCACTTTGAAAATCTGGAGAACTAAAGCGTGAAATATAAGAAAACTGAAACAAACATTTGGAAAATCTCATCGAGCTTAAATTAGTTTTTAAATTAGATGTTTTGAGTTTTGAGTGTATTTAAAATTAGGCCAACTACTACGTTTACTTCAAACCCATTACATAAGACTAGTGTTTAAGAAAAATGGTAAAAGATTGCAAATATGTTAACAATTCTACTGATCTAGAAATAGAAATAACTGGTTTTCATCCTAATTAAGATGAAGAATATCACAAAAAGCCATTTGAATAGTCCTAGATCAGAAAAATCATGAACTGTTAAACTTTTAAAAAGATAAATTCCTGCTTTCGATCTACCTAAAAATGTGAAAGAGGATTTTCAACAACAATCTTGTTAAAATCAATGTTCAGATACAGAATAACAAACAAACATCTGGACGACTGCATGGATTTAGCAATAACAATAAAGTATGCTTAAAACAACTAATAAAAAGCACATTTTGAGCAGCCTTTAACAGAAGACAATTTGGCCCCACTAACTTTCATTACGAGTACTCATTAAATTTTTATTTACATTTCTTTTTTGTTCAACATTTAACTTTCAATAGTTTTAAGAGAAACAGCACTTGATAGACAGACTCTAAATTCGGAAAAAACTGAAACAAAATTGGTTTATACACAGGCAGAGTAATTACACTGACCTGTTGGGAAGAGAAGACCCCGTTAGACAAGGAAAATATTAGGCCAGACAGAGAGGAAAATGCTTAGCCTCCTTCTCGTAATGCGAAAGGAGGCCACTTGGGAAAAAATTACACTACAGCAGTAATTTTGAAACCACTAAGAAGCAACAGAACTCTAACAAATCTCAGACTTCTGATAATTATAGTGTGATTAACAGTTCAACCTCACTTCAAATATTACAATACAATATAAAGAAAAAACCAATTCAGACACTTCAATATGGAATTCAAAACCTAAGAAATTAATGCATAGACGCTACCCTAAACATTAAAACATAATGTGAAGCGTTCACGTAAAATAAATAAGTAGTAAAACTCCAATATAAAGCAACATGTGAAAAGCGACCTACAAATTATAACATTCAAGCATTTCTAGTGAAAATAAAGTTAATATAAAACAAGAATTACCAGCCACAGATGTCTTTTTGCTCTGCACTATTTCTCCATTCTTTTTCTTTCATGATATGTTCTGCAATCCAAGAGTGCACAAAAATGATGACAAATTACACTAGAAGAGGCCAAGGATGGGGGAAGGAATCATTAGATTTTAACTACTTTGAAATTAAAGAATATCTATACACAAAGAGAAATATCTAATATTGTTTCTTAATATATAAAATTTCGAAAGTAGCCTTCTTTGTTTTAAATTCCAGCAATGTGCTACATTGTTACTAAAATCATGATTGCAGTCGATAGAAAAGCAAATGATTTTCCTTATACGACAGAAGTACAGTAAGCGAAAGAGGTTTTTAATGTATGGGTACAACATGAACAATGAAAGAAAAAAAAATTATACAGTTATTACAGATACACAGAATAAAAGGGAAAATGATCTTCGAGAAAAGTAAATAATTTTAGCGCAGGTACAAAAATGGCACCGAATAAACTTTACTGTCAGCTTTGAAGCAGGTGTTATATATAAAACTATCTTAATTCACACACAGAATTAGTGACATAACAGATCAAAAAAGAGTAAGAATCAAACTCGCAATATATTGACATTAAAAGAGCTATACATATATACTTTTATAGCTTTTTTTTTTTTTTTTTTTAAGAAAGGGCTCAAAAACACCATTCTAAAAACAGATTTCGAAAAACATCTAGGAAACAAAAGTCATAAACCAAATAATAAATATTTCATTCAGAATTTTAACGCAAGAACCCTTTCTAATTTTAAGTTCTTTACTTAGGTACACTCATCCATGAGAGAGGACAGCTTAGTCCAATGTACAAGAAATTATCCTGTAATATTACCACATCACTTTAATGAAATTATAGCAATATTTCACTCAGGGAAAGAACATACTGTCTAGCTGCCCGGGTTCGTGCCCAGCTTTAATACAGCAAGCCAAAACACATCAAATGCCATTGAATGATATACCATTTTGAAATGTTGCAAAAAATTTAAATAAAATTTCGTGAATGAGCTATTGCAATTACCTATATACTAAAATTTTGACCAAAAATTCAACAAAACTAAGATACTCTTTTTTTCTTTCGAAGGAATCAAAGTCATATACTAATGTAGGGATGCTCAACTTATTGTACTATAAAACCTAAACATAGGAATGAAATTTTGTCAGCTATGTGAGATGTCCAATACCGAGAAATTCCATAAATTGTAGATTAGAACGTACCTCTCAAAACACACGAAAGGTAAAACACAATTCAAATACTTTACTTTTAGTCTTGAAGCAGACGTTCTATATTAAACTGTCTTAGCTCACATACAGAATTAGTAATATAATAGCTCAAAATGTTGTAAGAACCAAACACGCATTATATAAACATTAAAAAAAAATCTACATACATTTATTAGTGTTACGAGGGTTTATTCTGAAATATTATAATGTCAATTGCAGTGGAATGATAGAAATTTTCACTCAGGGAAGGAAAATTCTGTCTGGCTGCCTGGGTTCCATCCCAGTTTCTGTTACAAAAGTTTCATAGAAGAATTTTAAAAATCTAGAAACGAAACTTATGAAGAAATTATTGACCATAATTGGTTCTATGATTTAGTCATTCTTACAGACATAATAACTAAAATCTTAAACTTGAGGGGGGAGGGAGAACTAAACTAAAGTTTTTGAATTTAAGGGTATTTTAAATTAATTTTAAATCAGAATTAATTTTGTAAAAATATTACACAAATATAAGGAATATACATTTTTACCATAATGCAATGTACATTTTGCCACTTTGAAAATCTGGAGAACTAAAGCGTGAAATATAAGAAAACTGAAACAAACATTTGGAAAATCTCATCGAGCTTAAATTAGTTTTTAAATTAGATGTTTTGAGTTTTGAGTGTATTTAAAATTAGGCCAACTACTACGTTTACTTCAAACCCATTACATAAGACTAGTGTTTAAGAAAAATGGTAAAAGATTGCAAATATGTTAACAATTCTACTGATCTAGAAATAGAAATAACTGGTTTTCATCCTAATTAAGATGAAGAATATCACAAAAAGCCATTTGAATAGTCCTAGATCAGAAAAATCATGAACTGTTAAACTTTTAAAAAGATAAATTCCTGCTTTCGATCTACCTAAAAATGTGAAAGAGGATTTTCAACAACAATCTTGTTAAAATCAATGTTCAGATACAGAATAACAAACAAACATCTGGACGACTGCATGGATTTAGCAATAACAATAAAGTATGCTTAAAACAACTAATAAAAAGCACATTTTGAGCAGCCTTTAACAGAAGACAATTTGGCCCCACTAACTTTCATTACGAGTACTCATTAAATTTTTATTTACATTTCTTTTTTGTTCAACATTTAACTTTCAATAGTTTTAAGAGAAACAGCACTTGATAGACAGACTCTAAATTCGGAAAAAACTGAAACAAAATTGGTTTATACACAGGCAGAGTAATTACACTGACCTGTTGGGAAGAGAAGACCCCGTTAGACAAGGAAAATATTAGGCCAGACAGAGAGGAAAATGCTTAGCCTCCTTCTCGTAATGCGAAAGGAGGCCACTTGGGAAAAAATTACACTACAGCAGTAATTTTGAAACCACTAAGAAGCAACAGAACTCTAACAAATCTCAGACTTCTGATAATTATAGTGTGATTAACAGTTCAACCTCACTTCAAATATTACAATACAATATAAAGAAAAAACCAATTCAGACACTTCAATATGGAATTCAAAACCTAAGAAATTAATGCATAGACGCTACCCTAAACATTAAAACATAATGTGAAGCGTTCACGTAAAATAAATAAGTAGTAAAACTCCAATATAAAGCAACATGTGAAAAGCGACCTACAAATTATAACATTCAAGCATTTCTAGTGAAAATAAAGTTAATATAAAACAAGAATTACCAGCCACAGATGTCTTTTTGCTCTGCACTATTTCTCCATTCTTTTTCTTTCATGATATGTTCTGCAATCCAAGAGTGCACAAAAATGATGACAAATTACACTAGAAGAGGCCAAGGATGGGGGAAGGAATCATTAGATTTTAACTACTTTGAAATTAAAGAATATCTATACACAAAGAGAAATATCTAATATTGTTTCTTAATATATAAAATTTCGAAAGTAGCCTTCTTTGTTTTAAATTCCAGCAATGTGCTACATTGTTACTAAAATCATGATTGCAGTCGATAGAAAAGCAAATGATTTTCCTTATACGACAGAAGTACAGTAAGCGAAAGAGGTTTTTAATGTATGGGTACAACATGAACAATGAAAGAAAAAAAAATTATACAGTTATTACAGATACACAGAATAAAAGGGAAAATGATCTTCGAGAAAAGTAAATAATTTTAGCGCAGGTACAAAAATGGCACCGAATAAACTTTACTGTCAGCTTTGAAGCAGGTGTTATATATAAAACTATCTTAATTCACACACAGAATTAGTGACATAACAGATCAAAAAAGAGTAAGAATCAAACTCGCAATATATTGACATTAAAAGAGCTATACATATATACTTTTATAGCTTTTTTTTTTTTTTTTTTTTAAGAAAGGGCTCAAAAACACCATTCTAAAAACAGATTTCGAAAAACATCTAGGAAACAAAAGTCATAAACCAAATAATAAATATTTCATTCAGAATTTTAACGCAAGAACCCTTTCTAATTTTAAGTTCTTTACTTAGGTACACTCATCCATGAGAGAGGACAGCTTAGTCCAATGTACAAGAAATTATCCTGTAATATTACCACATCACTTTAATGAAATTATAGCAATATTTCACTCAGGGAAAGAACATACTGTCTAGCTGCGCGGGTTCGTGCCCAGCTTTAATACAGCAAGCCAAAACACATCAAATGCCATTGAATGATATACCATTTTGAAATGTTGCAAAAAATTTAAATAAAATTTCGTGAATGAGCTATTGCAATTACCTATATACTAAAATTTTGACCAAAAATTCAACAAAACTAAGATACTCTTTTTTTCTTTCGAAGGAATCAAAGTCATATACTAATGTAGGGATGCTCAACTTATTGTACTATAAAACCTAAACATAGGAATGAAATTTTGTCAGCTATGTGAGATGTCCAATACCGAGAAATTCCATAAATTGTAGATTAGAACGTACCTCTCAAAACACACGAAAGGTAAAACACAATTCAAATACTTTACTTTTAGTCTTGAAGCAGATGTTCTATATTAAACTGTCTTAGCTCACATACAGAATTAGTAATATAATAGCTCAAAATGTTGTAAGAACCAAACACGCATTATATAAACATTAAAAAAAAAATCTACATACATTTATTAGTGTTACGAGGGTTTATTCTGAAATATTATAATGTCACTTGCAGTGGAATGATAGAAATTTTCACTCAGGGAAGGGACATTCTGTCTGGCTGCCTGGGTTCCATCCCAGCTTCTGTTACAAAAGTTTCATAGAAGAATTTTAAAAATCTAGAAACGAAACTTATGAAGAAATTATTGACCATAATTGGTTCTATGATTTAGTCATTCTTACAGACATAATAACTAAAATCTTAAACTTGAGGGGGGAGGGAGAACTAAACTAAAGTTTTTGAATTTAAGGGTATTTTAAATTAATTTTAAATCAGAATTAATTTTGTAAAAATATTACACAAATATAAGGAATATACATTTTTACCATAATGCAATGTACATTTTGCCACTTTGAAAATCTGGAGAACTAAAGCGTGAAATATAAGAAAACTGAAACAAACATTTGGAAAATCTCATCGAGCTTAAATTAGTTTTTAAATTAGATGTTTTGAGTTTTGAGTGTATTTAAAATTAGGCCAACTACTACGTTTACTTCAAACCCATTACATAAGACTAGTGTTTAAGAAAAATGGTAAAAGATTGCAAATATGTTAACAATTCTACTGATCTAGAAATAGAAATAACTGGTTTTCATCCTAATTAAGATGAAGAATATCACAAAAAGCCATTTGAATAGTCCTAGATCAGAAAAATCATGAACTGTTAAACTTTTAAAAAGATAAATTCCTGCTTTCGATCTACCTAAAAATGTGAAAGAGGATTTTCAACAACAATCTTGTTAAAATCAATGTTCAGATACAGAATAACAAACAAACATCTGGACGACTGCATGGATTTAGCAATAACAATAAAGTATGCTTAAAACAACTAATAAAAAGCACATTTTGAGCAGCCTTTAACAGAAGACAATTTGGCCCCACTAACTTTCATTACGAGTACTCATTAAATTTTTATTTACATTTCTTTTTTGTTCAACATTTAACTTTCAATAGTTTTAAGAGAAACAGCACTTGATAGACAGACTCTAAATTCGGAAAAAACTGAAACAAAATTGGTTTATACACAGGCAGAGTAATTACACTGACCTGTTGGGAAGAGAAGACCCCGTTAGACAAGGAAAATATTAGGCCAGACAGAGAGGAAAATGCTTAGCCTCCTTCTCGTAATGCGAAAGGAGGCCACTTGGGAAAAAATTACACTACAGCAGTAATTTTGAAACCACTAAGAAGCAACAGAACTCTAACAAATCTCAGACTTCTGATAATTATAGTGTGATTAACAGTTCAACCTCACTTCAAATATTACAATACAATATAAAGAAAAAACCAATTCAGACACTTCAATATGGAATTCAAAACCTAAGAAATTAATGCATAGACGCTACCCTAAACATTAAAACATAATGTGAAGCGTTCACGTAAAATAAATAAGTAGTAAAACTCCAATATAAAGCAACATGTGAAAAGCGACCTACAAATTATAACATTCAAGCATTTCTAGTGAAAATAAAGTTAATATAAAACAAGAATTACCAGCCACAGATGTCTTTTTGCTCTGCACTATTTCTCCATTCTTTTTCTTTCATGATATGTTCTGCAATCCAAGAGTGCACAAAAATGATGACAAATTACACTAGAAGAGGCCAAGGATGGGGGAAGGAATCATTAGATTTTAACTACTTTGAAATTAAAGAATATCTATACACAAAGAGAAATATCTAATATTGTTTCTTAATATATAAAATTTCGAAAGTAGCCTTCTTTGTTTTAAATTCCAGCAATGTGCTACATTGTTACTAAAATCATGATTGCAGTCGATAGAAAAGCAAATGATTTTCCTTATACGACAGAAGTACAGTAAGCGAAAGAGGTTTTTAATGTATGGGTACAACATGAACAATGAAAGAAAAAAAAATTATACAGTTATTACAGATACACAGAATAAAAGGGAAAATGATCTTCGAGAAAAGTAAATAATTTTAGCGCAGGTACAAAAATGGCACCGAATAAACTTTACTGTCAGCTTTGAAGCAGGTGTTATATATAAAACTATCTTAATTCACACACAGAATTAGTGACATAACAGATCAAAAAAGAGTAAGAATCAAACTCGCAATATATTGACATTAAAAGAGCTATACATATATACTTTTATAGCTTTTTTTTTTTTTTTTTTTAAGAAAGGGCTCAAAAACACCATTCTAAAAACAGATTTCGAAAAACATCTAGGAAACAAAAGTCATAAACCAAATAATAAATATTTCATTCAGAATTTTAACGCAAGAACCCTTTCTAATTTTAAGTTCTTTACTTAGGTACACTCATCCATGAGAGAGGACAGCTTAGTCCAATGTACAAGAAATTATCCTGTAATATTACCACATCACTTTAATGAAATTATAGCAATATTTCACTCAGGGAAAGAACATACTGTCTAGCTGCGCGGGTTCGTGCCCAGCTTTAATACAGCAAGCCAAAACACATCAAATGCCATTGAATGATATACCATTTTGAAATGTTGCAAAAAATTTAAATAAAATTTCGTGAATGAGCTATTGCAATTACCTATATACTAAAATTTTGACCAAAAATTCAACAAAACTAAGATACTCTTTTTTTCTTTCGAAGGAATCAAAGTCATATACTAATGTAGGGATGCTCAACTTATTGTACTATAAAACCTAAACATAGGAATGAAATTTTGTCAGCTATGTGAGATGTCCAATACCGAGAAATTCCATAAATTGTAGATTAGAACGTACCTCTCAAAACACACGAAAGGTAAAACACAATTCAAATACTTTACTTTTAGTCTTGAAGCAGATGTTCTATATTAAACTGTCTTAGCTCACATACAGAATTAGTAATATAATAGCTCAAAATGTTGTAAGAACCAAACACGCATTATATAAACATTAAAAAAAAAATCTACATACATTTATTAGTGTTACGAGGGTTTATTCTGAAATATTATAATGTCACTTGCAGTGGAATGATAGAAATTTTCACTCAGGGAAGGGACATTCTGTCTGGCTGCCTGGGTTCCATCCCAGCTTCTGTTACAAAAGTTTCATAGAAGAATTTTAAAAATCTAGAAACGAAACTTATGAAGAAATTATTGACCATAATTGGTTCTATGATTTAGTCATTCTTACAGACATAATAACTAAAATCTTAAACTTGAGGGGGGAGGGAGAACTAAACTAAAGTTTTTGAATTTAAGGGTATTTTAAATTAATTTTAAATCAGAATTAATTTTGTAAAAATATTACACAAATATAAGGAATATACATTTTTACCATAATGCAATGTACATTTTGCCACTTTGAAAATCTGGAGAACTAAAGCGTGAAATATAAGAAAACTGAAACAAACATTTGGAAAATCTCATCGAGCTTAAATTAGTTTTTAAATTAGATGTTTTGAGTTTTGAGTGTATTTAAAATTAGGCCAACTACTACGTTTACTTCAAACCCATTACATAAGACTAGTGTTTAAGAAAAATGGTAAAAGATTGCAAATATGTTAACAATTCTACTGATCTAGAAATAGAAATAACTGGTTTTCATCCTAATTAAGATGAAGAATATCACAAAAAGCCATTTGAATAGTCCTAGATCAGAAAAATCATGAACTGTTAAACTTTTAAAAAGATAAATTCCTGCTTTCGATCTACCTAAAAATGTGAAAGAGGATTTTCAACAACAATCTTGTTAAAATCAATGTTCAGATACAGAATAACAAACAAACATCTGGACGACTGCATGGATTTAGCAATAACAATAAAGTATGCTTAAAACAACTAATAAAAAGCACATTTTGAGCAGCCTTTAACAGAAGACAATTTGGCCCCACTAACTTTCATTACGAGTACTCATTAAATTTTTATTTACATTTCTTTTTTGTTCAACATTTAACTTTCAATAGTTTTAAGAGAAACAGCACTTGATAGACAGACTCTAAATTCGGAAAAAACTGAAACAAAATTGGTTTATACACAGGCAGAGTAATTACACTGACCTGTTGGGAAGAGAAGACCCCGTTAGACAAGGAAAATATTAGGCCAGACAGAGAGGAAAATGCTTAGCCTCCTTCTCGTAATGCGAAAGGAGGCCACTTGGGAAAAAATTACACTACAGCAGTAATTTTGAAACCACTAAGAAGCAACAGAACTCTAACAAATCTCAGACTTCTGATAATTATAGTGTGATTAACAGTTCAACCTCACTTCAAATATTACAATACAATATAAAGAAAAAACCAATTCAGACACTTCAATATGGAATTCAAAACCTAAGAAATTAATGCATAGACGCTACCCTAAACATTAAAACATAATGTGAAGCGTTCACGTAAAATAAATAAGTAGTAAAACTCCAATATAAAGCAACATGTGAAAAGCGACCTACAAATTATAACATTCAAGCATTTCTAGTGAAAATAAAGTTAATATAAAACAAGAATTACCAGCCACAGATGTCTTTTTGCTCTGCACTATTTCTCCATTCTTTTTCTTTCATGATATGTTCTGCAATCCAAGAGTGCACAAAAATGATGACAAATTACACTAGAAGAGGCCAAGGATGGGGGAAGGAATCATTAGATTTTAACTACTTTGAAATTAAAGAATATCTATACACAAAGAGAAATATCTAATATTGTTTCTTAATATATAAAATTTCGAAAGTAGCCTTCTTTGTTTTAAATTCCAGCAATGTGCTACATTGTTACTAAAATCATGATTGCAGTCGATAGAAAAGCAAATGATTTTCCTTATACGACAGAAGTACAGTAAGCGAAAGAGGTTTTTAATGTATGGGTACAACATGAACAATGAAAGAAAAAAAAATTATACAGTTATTACAGATACACAGAATAAAAGGGAAAATGATCTTCGAGAAAAGTAAATAATTTTAGCGCAGGTACAAAAATGGCACCGAATAAACTTTACTGTCAGCTTTGAAGCAGGTGTTATATATAAAACTATCTTAATTCACACACAGAATTAGTGACATAACAGATCAAAAAAGAGTAAGAATCAAACTCGCAATATATTGACATTAAAAGAGCTATACATATATACTTTTATAGCTTTTTTTTTTTTTTTTTTTTTTTTTTTTTTAAGAAAGGGCTCAAAAACACCATTCTAAAAACAGATTTCGAAAAACATCTAGGAAACAAAAGTCATAAACCATAAAATAAATATTTCATTCAGAATTTTAACACAAGAACCCTTTCTAATTTTAAGTTCTTTACTTAGGTACACTCATCCATGAGAGAGGACAGCTTAGTCCAATGTACAAGAAATTATCCTGTAATATTACCACATCACTTTAATGAAATTATAGCAATATTTCACTCAGGGAAAGAACATATTGTCTAGCTGCCCGGGTTCGTGCCCAGCTTTAATACAGCAAGCCAAAACACATCAAATGCCATTGAATGATATACCATTTTGAAATGTTGCAAAAAATTTAAATAAAATTTCGTGAATGAGCTATTGCAATTACCTATATACTAAAATTTTGACCAAAAATTCAACAAAACTAAGATACTCTTTTTTTCTTTCGAAGGAATCAAAGTCATATACTAATGTAGGGATGCTCAACTTATTGTACTATAAAACCTAAACATAGGAATGAAATTTTGTCAGCTATGTGAGATGTCCAATACCGAGAAATTCCATAAATTGTAGATTAGAACGTACCTCTCAAAACACACGAAAGGTAAAACACAATTCAAATACTTTACTTTTAGTCTTGAAGCAGATGTTCTATATTAAACTGTCTTAGCTCACATACAGAATTAGTAATATAATAGCTCAAAATGTTGTAAGAACCAAACACGCATTATATAAACATTAAAAAAAAATCTACATACATTTATTAGTGTTACGAGGGTTTATTCTGAAATATTATAATGTCACTTGCAGTGGAATGATAGAAATTTTCACTCAGGGAAGGGACATTCTGTCTGGCTGCCTGGGTTCCATCCCAGCTTCTGTTACAAAAGTTTCATAGAAGAATTTTAAAAATCTAGAAACGAAACTTATGAACAAATTATTGACCATAATTGGTTCTATGATTTAGTCATTCTTACAGACATAATAACTAAAATCTTAAACTTGAGGGGGGAGGGAGAACTAAACTAAAGTTTTTGAATTTAAGGGTATTTTAAATTAATTTTAAATCAGAATTAATTTTGTAAAAATATTACACAAATATAAGGAATATACATTTTTACCATAATGCAATGTACATTTTGCCACTTTGAAAATCTGGAGAACTAAAGCGTGAAATATAAGAAAACTGAAACAAACATTTGGAAAATCTCATCGAGCTTAAATTAGTTTTTAAATTAGATGTTTTGAGTTTTGAGTGTATTTAAAATTAGGCCAACTACTACGTTTACTTCAAACCCATTACATAAGACTAGTGTTTAAGAAAAATGGTAAAAGATTGCAAATATGTTAACAATTCTACTGATCTAGAAATAGAAATAACTGGTTTTCATCCTAATTAAGATGAAGAATATCACAAAAAGCCATTTGAATAGTCCTAGATGAGAAAAATCATGAACTGTTAAACTTTTAAAAAGATAAATTCCTGCTTTCGATCTACCTAAAAATGTGAAAGAGAATTTTCAACAACAATCTTGTTAAAATCAATGTTCAGATACAGAATAACAAACAAACATCTGGACGACTGCATGGATTTAGCAATAACAATAAAGTATGCTTAAAACAACTAATAAAAAGCACATTTTGAGCAGCCTTTAACAGAAGACAATTTGGCCCCACTAACTTTCATTACGAGTACTCATTAAATTTTTATTTACATTTCTTTTTTGTTCAACATTTAACTTTCAATAGTTTTAAGAGAAACAGCACTTGATAGACAGACTCTAAATTCGGAAAAAACTGAAACAAAATTGGTTTATACACAGGCAGAGTAATTACACTGACCTGTTGGGAAGAGAAGACCCCGTTAGACAAGGAAAATATTAGGCCAGACAGAGAGGAAAATGCTTAGCCTCCTTCTCGTAATGCGAAAGGAGGCCACTTGGGAAAAAATTACACTACAGCAGTAATTTTGAAACCACTAAGAAGCAACAGAACTCTAACAAATCTCAGACTTCTGATAATTATAGTGTGATTAACAGTTCAACCTCACTTCAAATATTACAATACAATATAAAGAAAAAACCAATTCAGACACTTCAATATGGAATTCAAAACCTAAGAAATTAATGCATAGACGCTACCCTAAACATTAAAACATAATGTGAAGCGTTCACGTAAAATAAATAAGTAGTAAAACTCCAATATAAAGCAACATGTGAAAAGCGACCTACAAATTATAACATTCAAGCATTTCTAGTGAAAATAAAGTTAATATAAAACAAGAATTACCAGCCACAGATGTCTTTTTGCTCTGCACTATTTCTCCATTCTTTTTCTTTCATGATATGTTCTGCAATCCAAGAGTGCACAAAAATGATGACAAATTACACTAGAAGAGGCCAAGGATGGGGGAAGGAATCATTAGATTTTAACTACTTTGAAATTAAAGAATATCTATACACAAAGAGAAATATCTAATATTGTTTCTTAATATATAAAATTTCGAAAGTAGCCTTCTTTGTTTTAAATTCCAGCAATGTGCTACATTGTTACTAAAATCATGATTGCAGTCGATAGAAAAGCAAATGATTTTCCTTATACGACAGAAGTACAGTAAGCGAAAGAGGTTTTTAATGTATGGGTACAACATGAACAATGAAAGAAAAAAAAATTATACAGTTATTACAGATACACAGAATAAAAGGGAAAATGATCTTCGAGAAAAGTAAATAATTTTAGCGCAGGTACAAAAATGGCACCGAATAAACTTTACTGTCAGCTTTGAAGCAGGTGTTATACATAAAACTATCTTAATTCACACACAGAATTAGTGACATAACAGATCAAAAAAGAGTAAGAATCAAACTCGCAATATATTGACATTAAAAGAGCTATACATATATACTTTTATAGCTTTTTTTTTTTTTTTTTTTTTTTTTTAAGAAAGGGCTCAAAAACACCATTCTAAAAACAGATTTCGAAAAACATCTAGGAAACAAAAGTCATAAACCATAAAATAAATATTTCATTCAGAATTTTAACGCAAGAACCCTTTCTAATTTTAAGTTCTTTACTTAGGTACACTCATCCATGAGAGAGGACAGCTTAGTCCAATGTACAAGAAATTATCCTGTAATATTACCACATCACTTTAATGAAATTATAGCAATATTTCACTCAGGGAAAGAACATATTGTCTAGCTGCCCGGGTTCGTGCCCAGCTTTAATACAGCAAGCCAAAACACATCAAATGCCATTGAATGATATACCATTTTGAAATGTTGCAAAAAATTTAAATAAAATTTCGTGAATGAGCTATTGCAATTACCTATATACTAAAATTTTGACCAAAAATTCAACAAAACTAAGATACTCTTTTTTTCTTTCGAAGGAATCAAAGTCATATACTAATGTAGGGATGCTCAACTTATTGTACTATAAAACCTAAACATAGGTATGAAATTTTGTCAGCTATGTGAGATGTCCAATACCGAGAAATTCCATAAATTGTAGATTAGAACGTACCTCTCAAAACACACGAAAGGTAAAACACAATTCAAATACTTTACTTTTAGTCTTGAAGCAGATGTTCTATATTAAACTGTCTTAGCTCACATACAGAATTAGTAATATAATAGCTCAAAATGTTGTAAGAACCAAACATGCATTATATAAACATTAAAAAAAAATCTACATACATTTATTAGTGTTACGAGGGTTTATTCTGAAATATTATAATGTCACTTGCAGTGAAATGATAGAAATTTTCACTCAGGGAAGGGACATTTTGTCTGGCTGCCTGTGTTCCATCCCAGCTTCTGTTACAAAAGTTTCATAGAAGAATTTTAAAAATCTAGAAACGAAACTTATGAAGAAATTATTGACCATAATTGGTTCTATGATTTAGTCATTCTTACAGACATAATAACTAAAATCTTAAACTTGAGGGGGGAGGGAGAACTAAACTAAAGTTTTTGAATTTAAGGGTATTTTAAATTAATTTTAAATCAGAATTAATTTTGTAAAAATATTACACAAATATAAGGAATATACATTTTTACCATAATGCAATGTACATTTTGCCACTTTGAAAATCTGGAGAACTAAAGCGTGAAATATAAGAAAACTGAAACAAACATTTGGAAAATCTCATCGAGCTTAAATTAGTTTCTAAATTAGATGTTTTGAGTGTATTTAAAATTAGGCCAACTACTACGTTCACTTCAAACCCATTACATAAGACTAGTGTTTAAGAAAAATGGTAAAAGATTGCAAATATGTTAACAATTCTACTCATCTAGAAATAGAAATAACTGGTTTTCATCCTAATTAAGATGAAGAATATCACAAAAAGCCATTTGAATAGTCCTAGATGAGAAAAATCATGAACTGTTAAACTTTTAAAAAGATAAATTCCTGCTTTCGATCTACCTAAAAATGTGAAAGAGGATTTTCAACAACAATCTTGTTAAAATCAATGTTCAGATACAGAATAACAAACAAACATCTGGACGACTGCATGGATTTAGCAATAACAATAAAGTATGCTTAAAACAACTAATAAAAAGCACATTTTGAGCAGCCTTTAACAGAAGACAATTTGGCCCCACTAACTTTCATTACGAGTACTCATTAAATTTTTATTTACATTTCTTTTTTGTTCAACATTTAACTTTCAATGGTTTTAAGAGAAACAGCACTTGATAGACAGACTCTAAATTCGGAAAAAACTGAAACAAAATTGGTTTATACACAGGCAGAGTAATTACACTGACCTGTTGGGAAGAGAAGACCCCGTTAGACAAGGAAAATATTAGGCCAGACAGAGAGGAAAATGCTTAGCCTCCTTCTCGTAATGCGAAAGGAGGCCACTTGGGAAAAAATTACACTACAGTAATTTTGAAACCACTAAGAAGCAACAGAACTCTAACAAATCTCAGACTTCTGATAATTATAGTGTGATTAACAGTTCAACCTCACTTCAAATATTACAATACAATATAAAGAAAAAACCAATTCAGACACTTCAATATGGAATTCAAAACCTAAGAAATTAATGCACAGACGCTACCCTAAACATTAAAACATAATGTGAAGCGTTCACATAAAATAAATAAGTAGTAAAACTCCAATATAAAGCAACATGTGAAAAGCGACCTACAAATTATAACATTCAAGCATTTCTAGTGAAAATAAAGTTAATATAAAACAAGAATTACCAGCCACAGATGTCTTTTTGCTCTGCACTATTTCTCCATTCTTTTTCTTTCATGATATGTTCTGCAATCCAAGAGTGCACAAAAATGATGACAAATTACACTAGAAGAGGCCAAGAATGGGGGAAGGAATCATTAGATTTTAACTACTTTGAAATTAAAGAATATCTATACACAAAGAGAAATATCTAATATTGTTTCTTAATATATAAAATTTCGAAAGTAGCCTTCTTTGTTTTAAATTCCAGCAATGTGCTACATTGTTACTAAAATCATGATTGCAGTCGATAGAAAAGCAAATGATTTTCCTTATACGACAGAAGTACAGTAAGCGAAAGAGGTTTTTAATGTATGGGTACAACATGAACAATGAAAGAAAAAAAAATTATACAGTTATTACAGATACACAGAATAAAAGGGAAAATGATCTTCGAGAAAAGTAAATAATTTTAGCGCAGGTACAAAAATGGCACCGAATAAACTTTACTGTCAGCTTTGAAGCAGGTGTTATATATAAAACTATCTTAATTCACACACAGAATTAGTGACATAACAGATCAAAAAAGAGTAAGAATCAAACTCGCAATATACTGACATTAAAAGAGCTATACATATATACTTTTATAGCTTTTTTTTTTTTTTTTTTTTTTAAGAAAGGGCTCAAAAACACCATTCTAAAAACAGATTTCGAAAAACATCTAGGAAACAAAAGTCATAAACCATAAAATAAATATTTCATTCAGAATTTTAATGCAAGAACCCTTTCTAATTTTAAGTTCTTTACTTAGGTACACTCATCCATGAGAGAGGACAGCTTAGTCCAATGTACAAGAAATTATCCTGTAATATTACCACATCAATTTAATGAAATTATAGCAATATTTCACTCAGGGAAAGAACATATTGTCTAGCTGCCCGGGTTCGTGCCCAGCTTTAATACAGCAAGCCAAAACACATCAAATGCCATTGAATGATATACCATTTTGAAATGTTGCAAAAAATTTAAATAAAATTTCGTGAATGAGCTATTGCAATTACCTATATACTAAAATTTTGACCAAAAATTCAACAAAACTAAGATACTCTTTTTTTCTCTCGAAGGAATCAAAGTCATATACTAATGTAGGGATGCTCAACTTATTGTACTATAAAACCTAAACATAGGAATGAAATTTTGTCAGCTATGTGAGATGTCCAATACCGAGAAATTCCATAAATTGTAGATTAGAACGTACCTCTCAAAACACACGAAAGGTAAAACACAATTCAAATACTTTACTTTTAGTCTTGAAGCAGACGTTCTATATTAAACTGTCTTAGCTCACATACAGAATTAGTAATATAATAGCTCAAAATGTTGTAAGAACCAAACACGCATTATATAAACATTAAAAAAAAATCTACATACATTTATTAGTGTTACGAGGGTTTATTCTGAAATATTATAATGTCACTTGCAGTGAAATGATAGAAATTTTCACTCAGGGAAGGGACATTTTGTCTGGCTGCCTGTGTTCCATCCCAGCTTCTGTTACAAAAGTTTCATAGAAGAATTTTAAAAATCTAGAAACGAAACTTATGAACAAATTATTGACCATAATTGGTTCTATGATTTAGTCATTCTTACAGACATAATAACTAAAATCTTAAACTTGAGGGGGGAGGGAGAACTAAACTAAAGTTTTTGAATTTAAGGGTATTTTAAATTAATTTTAAATCAGAATTAATTTTGTAAAAATATTACACAAATATAAGGAATATACATTTTTACCATAATGCAATGTACATTTTGCCACTTTGAAAATCTGGAGAACTAAAGCGTGAAATATAAGAAAACTGAAACAAACATTTGGAAAATCTCATCGAGCTTAAATTAGTTTCTAAATTAGATGTTTTGAGTGTATTTAAAATTAGGCCAACTACTACGTTCACTTCAAACCCATTACATAAGACTAGTGTTTAAGAAAAATGGTAAAAGATTGCAAATATGTTAACAATTCTACTCATCTAGAAATAGAAATAACTGGTTTTCATCCTAATTAAGATGAAGAATATCACAAAAAGCCATTTGAATAGTCCTAGATCAGAAAAATCATGAACTGTTAAACTTTTAAAAAGATAAATTCCTGCTTTCGATCTACCTAAAAATGTGAAAGAGGATTTTCAACAACAATCTTGTTAAAATCAATGTTCAGATACAGAATAACAAACAAACATCTGGACGACTGCATGGATTTAGCAATAACAATAAAGTATGCTTAAAACAACTAATAAAAAGCACATTTTGAGCAGCCTTTAACAGAAGACAATTTGGCCCCACTAACTTTCATTACGAGTACTCATTAAATTTTTATTTACATTTCTTTTTTGTTCAACATTTAACTTTCAATAGTTTTAAGAGAAACAGCATTTGATAGACAGACTCTAAATTCGGAAAAAAACTGAAACAAAATTGGTTTATACACAGGCAGAGTAATTACACTGACCTGTTGGGAAGAGAAGACCCCGTTAGACAAGGAAAATATTAGGCCAGACAGAGAGGAAAATGCTTAGCCTCCTCCTCGTAATGCGAAAGGAGGCCTCTTGGGAAAAAATTACACTACAGCAGTAATTTTGAAACCACTAAGAAGCAACAGAACTCTAACAAATCTCAGACTTCTGATAATTATAGTGTGATTAACAGTTCAACCTCACTTCAAATATTACAATACAATATAAAGAAAAAACCAATTCAGACACTTCAATATGGAATTCAAAACCTAAGAAATTAATGCATAGACGCTACCCTAAACATTAAAACATAATGTGAAGCGTTCACGTAAAATAAATAAGTAGTAAAACTCCAATATAAAGCAACATGTGAAAAGCGACCTACAAATTATAACATTCAAGCATTTCTAGTGAAAATAAAGTTAATATAAAACAAGAATTACCAGCCACAGATGTCTTTTTGCTCTGCACTATTTCTCCATTCTTTTTCTTTCATGATATGTTCTGCAATCCAAGAGTGCACAAAAATGATGACAAATTACACTAGAAGAGGCCAAGGATGGGGGAAGGAATCATTAGATTTTAACTACTTTGAAATTAAAGAATATCTATACACAAAGAGAAATATCTAATATTGTTTCTTAATATATAAAATTTCGAAAGTAGCCTTCTTTGTTTTAAATTCCAGCAATGTGCTACATTGTTACTAAAATCATGATTGCAGTCGATAGAAAAGCAAATGATTTTCCTTATACGACAGAAGTACAGTAAGCGAAAGAGGTTTTTAATGTATGGGTACAACATGAACAATGAAAGAAAAAAAAATTATACAGTTATTACAGATACACAGAATAAAAGGGAAAATGATCTTCGAGAAAAGTAAATAATTTTAGCGCAGGTACAAAAATGGCACCGAATAAACTTTACTGTCAGCTTTGAAGCAGGTGTTATATATAAAACTATCTTAATTCACACACAGAATTAGTGACATAACAGATCAAAAAAGAGTAAGAATCAAACTCGCAATATGTTGACATTAAAAGAGCTATACATATATACTTTTATAGCTTTTTTTTTTTTTTTTTTTTTTTTTTAAGAAAGGGCTCAAAAACACCATTCTAAAAACAGATTTCGAAAAACATCTAGGAAACAAAAGTCATAAACCATAAAATAAATATTTCATTCAGAATTTTAACGCAAGAACCCTTTCTAATTTTAAGTTCTTTACTTAGGTACACTCATCCATGAGAGAGGACAGCTTAGTCCAATGTACAAGAAATTATCCTGTAATATTACCACATCACTTTAATGAAATTATAGCAATATTTCACTCAGGGAAAGAACATATTGTCTAGCTGCCCGGGTTCGTGCCCAGCTTTAATACAGCAAGCCAAAACACATCAAATGCCATTGAATGATATACCATTTTGAAATGTTGCAAAAAATTTAAATAAAATTTCGTGAATGAGCTATTGCAATTACCTCTATACTAAAATTTTGACCAAAAATTCAACAAAACTAAGATACTCTTTTTTTCTTTCGAAGGAATCAAAGTCATATACTAATGTAGGGATGCTCAACTTATTGTACTATAAAACCTAAACATAGGAATGAAATTTTGTCAGCTATGTGAGATGTCCAATACCGAGAAATTCCATAAATTGTAGATTAGAACGTACCTCTCAAAACACACGAAAGGTAAAACACAATTCAAATACTTTACTTTTAGTCTTGAAGCAGATGTTCTATATTAAACTGTCTTAGCTCACATACAGAATTAGTAATATAATAGCTCAAAATGTTGTAAGAACCAAACACGCATTATATAAACATTAAAAAAAAATCTACATACATTTATTAGTGTTACGAGGGTTTATTCTGAAATATTATAATGTCACTTGCAGTGGAATGATAGAAATTTTCACTCAGGGAAGGGACATTCTGTCTGGCTGCCTGGGTTCCATCCCAGCTTCTGTTACAAAAGTTTCATAGAAGAATTTTAAAAATCTAGAAACGAAACTTATGAACAAATTATTGACCATAATTGGTTCTATGATTTAGTCATTCTTACAGACATAATAACTAAAATCTTAAACTTGAGGGGGGAGGGAGAACTAAACTAAAGTTTTTGAATTTAAGGGTATTTTAAATTAATTTTAAATCAGAATTAATTTTGTAAAAATATTACACAAATATAAGGAATATACATTTTTACCATAATGCAATGTACATTTTGCCACTTTGAAAATCTGGAGAACTAAAGCGTGAAATATAAGAAAACTGAAACAAACATTTGGAAAATCTCATCGAGCTTAAATTAGTTTCTAAATTAGATGTTTTGAGTGTATTTAAAATTAGGCCAACTACTACGTTCACTTCAAACCCATTACATAAGACTAGTGTTTAAGAAAAATGGTAAAAGATTGCAAATATGTTAACAATTCTACTCATCTAGAAATAGAAATAACTGGTTTTCATCCTAATTAAGATGAACAATATCACAAAAAGCCATTTGAATAGTCCTAGATCAGAAAAATCATGAACTGTTAAACTTTTAAAAAGATAAATTCCTGCTTTTGATCTACCTAAAAATGTGAAAGAGGATTTTCAACAACAATCTTGTTAAAATCAATGTTCAGATACAGAATAACAAACAAACATCTGGACGACTGCATGGATTTAGCAATAACAATAAAGTATGCTTAAAACAACTAATAAAAAGCACATTTTGAGCAGCCTTTAACAGAAGACAATTTGGCCCCACTAACTTTCATTACGAGTACTCATTAAATTTTTATTTACATTTCTTTTTTGTTCAACATTTAACTTTCAATGGTTTTAAGAGAAACAGCACTTGATAGACAGACTCTAAATTCGGAAAAAACTGAAACAAAATTGGTTTATACACAGGCAGAGTAATTACACTGACCTGTTGGGAAGAGAAGACCCCGTTAGACAAGGAAAATATTAGGCCAGACAGAGAGGAAAATGCTTAGCCTCCTCCTCGTATTGCGAAAGGAGGTCACTTGGGAAAAAATTACACTACAGCAGTAATTTTGAAACCACTAAGAAGCAACAGAACTCTAACAAATCTCAGACTTCTGATAATTATAGTGTGATTAACAGTTCAACCTCACTTCGAATATTACAATACAATATAAAGAAAGAACCAATTCAGACACTTCAATATGGAATTCAAAACCTAAGAAATTAATGCATAGACGCTACCCTAAACATTAAAACATAATGTGAAGCGTTCACGTAAAATAAATAAGTAGTAAAACTCCAATATAAAGCAACGTGTGAAAAGGTACCTACAAATTATAACATTCAAGCATTTCTAGTGAAAATAAAGTTAATATAAAACAAGAATTACCAGCCACAGATGTCTTTTTGCTCTGCACTATTTTTCCATTCTTTTTCTTTCATGATATGTTCTGCAATCCAAGAGTGCACAAAAATGATGACAAATTACACTAGGAGAGGCCAAGGATGGGGGAAGGAATCATTAGATTTTAACTACTTTGAAATTAAAGAATATCTATACACAAAGAGAAATATCTAATATTGTTTCTTAATATATAAAATTTCGAAAGTAGCCTTCTTTGTTTTAAATTCCAGCAATGTGCTACATTGTTACTAAAATCATGATTGCAGTCGATAGAAAAGCAAATGATTTTCCTTATACGACAGAAGTACAGTAAGCGAAAGAGGTTTTTAATGTATGGGTACAACATGAACAATGAAAGAAAAAAAAAATTATACAGTTATTACAGATACACAGAATAAAAGGGAAAATGATCTTCGAGAAAAGTAAATAATTTTAGCGCAGGTACAAAAATGGCACCGAATAAACTTTACTGTCAGCTTTGAAGCAGGTGTTATATATAAAACTATCTTAATTCACACACAGAATTAGTGACATAACAGATCAAAAAAGAGTAAGAATCAAACTCGCAATATATTGACATTAAAAGAGCTATACATATATACTTTTATAGCTTTTTTTTTTTTTTTTTTTTTTTTTTTTTAAGAAAGGGCTCAAAAACACCATTCTAAAAACAGATTTCGAAAAACATCTAGGAAACAAAAGTCATAAACCATAAAATAAATATTTCATTCAGAATTTTAACGCAAGAACCCTTTCTAATTTTAAGTTCTTTACTTAGGTACACTCATCCATGAGAGAGGACAGCTTAGTCCAATGTACAAGAAATTATCCTGTAATATTACCACATCACTTTAATGAAATTATAGCAATATTTCACTCAGGGAAAGAACATATTGTCTAGCTGCCCGGGTTCGTGCCCAGCTTTAATACAGCAAGCCAAAACACATCAAATGCCATTGAATGATATACCATTTTGAAATGTTGCAAAAAATTTAAATAAAATTTCGTGAATGAGCTATTGCAATTACCTATATACTAAAATTTTGACCAAAAATTCAACAGAACTAAGATACTCTTTTTTTCTTTCGAAGGAATCAAAGTCATATACTAATGTAGGGATGCTCAACTTATTGTACTATAAAACCTAAACATAGGAATGAAATTTTGTCAGCTATGTGAGATGTCCAATACCGAGAAATTCCATAAATTGTAGATTAGAACGTACCTCTCAAAACACACGAAAGGTAAAACACAATTCAAATACTTTACTTTTAGTCTTGAAGCAGATGTTCTATATTAAACTGTCTTAGCTCACATACAGAATTAGTAATATAATAGCTCAAAATGTTGTAAGAACCAAACACGCATTATATAAACATTAAAAAAAAATCTACATACATTTATTAGTGTTACGAGGGTTTATTCTGAAATATTATAATGTCACTTGCAGTGGAATGATAGAAATTTTCACTCAGGGAAGGGACATTCTGTCTGGCTGCCTGGGTTCCATCCCAGCTTCTGTTACAAAAGTTTCATAGAAGAATTTTAAAAATCTAGAAACGAAACTTATGAACAAATTATTGACCATAATTGGTTCTATGATTTAGTCATTCTTACAGACATAATAACTAAAATCTTAAACTTGAGGGGGGAGGGAGAACTAAACTAAAGTTTTTGAATTTAAGGGTATTTTAAATTAATTTTAAATCAGAATTAATTTTCTAAAAATATTACACAAATATAAGGAATATACATTTTTACCATAATGCAATGTACATTTTGCCACTTTGAAAATCTGGAGAACTAAAGCGTGAAATATAAGAAAACTGAAACAAACATTTGGAAAATCTCATCGAGCTTAAATTAGTTTCTAAATTAGATGTTTTGAGTGTATTTAAAATTAGGCCAACTACTACGTTCACTTCAAACCCATTACATAAGACCAGTGTTTAAGAAAAATGGTAAAAGATTGCAAATATGTTAACAATTCTACTCATCTAGAAATAGAAATAACTGGTTTTCATCCTAATTAAGATGAAGAATATCACAAAAAGCCATTTGAATAGTCCTAGATCAGAAAAATCATGAACTGTTAAACTTTTAAAAAGATAAATTCCTGCTTTCGATCTACCTAAAAATGTGAAAGAGGATTTTCAACAACAATCTTGTTAAAATCAATGTTCAGATACAGAATAACAAACAAACATCTGGACGACTGCATGGATTTAGCAATAACAATAAAGTATGCTTAAAACAACTAATAAAAAGCACATTTTGAGCAGCCTTTAACAGAAGACAATTTGGCCCCACTAACTTTCATTACGAGTACTCATTAAATTTTTATTTACATTTCTTTTTTGTTCAACATTTAACTTTCAATAGTTTTAAGAGAAACAGCACTTGATAGACAGACTCTAAATTCGGAAAAAACTGAAACAAAATTGGTTTATACACAGGCAGAGTAATTACACTGACCTGTTGGGAAGAGAAGACCCCGTTAGACAAGGAAAATATTAGGCCAGACAGAGAGGAAAATGCTTAGCCTCCTCCTCGTAATGCGAAAGGAGGTCACTTGGGAAAAAATTACACTACAGCAGTAATTTTGAAACCACTAAGAAGCAACAGAACTCTAACAAATCTCAGACTTCTGATAATTATAGTGTGATTAACAGTTCAACCTCACTTCGAATATTACAATACAATATAAAGAAAGAACCAATTCAGACACTTCAATATGGAATTCAAAACCTAAGAAATTAATGCATAGACGCTACCCTAAACATTAAAACATAATGTGAAGCGTTCACGTAAAATAAATAAGTAGTAAAACTCCAATATAAAGCAACATGTGAAAAGCGACCTACAAATTATAACATTCAAGCATTTCTAGTGAAAATAAAGTTAATATAAAACAAGAATTACCAGCCACAGATGTCTTTTTGCTCTGCACTATTTCTCCATTCTTTTTCTTTCATGATATGTTCTGCAATCCAAGAGTGCACAAAAATGATGACAAATTACACTAGGAGAGGCCAAGGATGGGGGAAGGAATCATTAGATTTTAACTACTTTGAAATTAAAGAATATCTATACACAAAGAGAAATATCTAATATTGTTTCTTAATATATAAAATTTCGAAAGTAGCCTTCTTTGTTTTAAATTCCAGCAATGTGCTACATTGTTACTAAAATCATGATTGCAGTCGATAGAAAAGCAAATGATTTTCCTTATACGACAGAAGTACAGTAAGCGAAAGAGGTTTTTAATGTATGGGTACAACATGAACAATGAAAGAAAAAAAAATTATACAGTTATTACAGATACACAGAATAAAAGGGAAAATGATCTTCGAGAAAAGTAAATAATTTTAGCGCAGGTACAAAAATGGCACCGAATAAACTTTACTGTCAGCTTTGAAGCAGGTGTTATATATAAAACTATCTTAATTCACACACAGAATTAGTGACATAACAGATCAAAAAAGAGTAAGAATCAAACTCGCAATATATTGACATTAAAAGAGCTATACATATATACTTTTATAGCTTTTTTTTTTTTTTTTTTTTTTTAAGAAAGGGCTCAAAAACACCATTCTAAAAACAGATTTCGAAAAACATCTAGGAAACAAAAGTCATAAACCATAAAATAAATATTTCATTCAGAATTTTAAGTTCTTTACTTAGGTACACTCATCCATGAGAGAGGACAGCTTAGTCCAATGTACAAGAAATTATCCTGTAATATTACCACATCACTTTAATGAAATTATAGCAATATTTCACTCAGGGAAAGAACATATTGTCTAGCTGCCCGGGTTCGTGCCCAGCTTTAATACAGCAAGCCAAAACACATCAAATGCCATTGAATGATATACCATTTTGAAATGTTGCAAAAAATTTAAATAAAATTTCGTGAATGAGCTATTGCAATTACCTATATACTAAAATTTTGACCAAAAATTCAACAAAACTAAGATACTCTTTTTTTCTTTCGAAGGAATCAAAGTCATATACTAATGTAGGGATGCTCAACTTATTGTACTATAAAACCTAAACATAGGAATGAAATTTTGTCAGCTATGTGAGATGTCCAATACCGAGAAATTCCATAAATTGTAGATTAGAACGTACCTCTCAAAACACACGAAAGGTAAAACACAATTCAAATACTTTACTTTTAGTCTTGAAGCAGATGTTCTATATTAAACTGTCTTAGCTCACATACAGAATTAGTAATATAATAGCTCAAAATGTTGTAAGAACCAAACACGCATTATATAAACATTAAAAAAAAATCTACATACATTTATTAGTGTTACGAGGGTTTATTCTGAAATATTATAATGTCACTTGCAGTGGAATGATAGAAATTTTCACTCAGGGAAGGGACATTCTGTCTGGCTGCCTGGGTTCCATCCCAGCTTCTGTTACAAAAGTTTCATAGAAGAATTTTAAAAATCTAGAAACGAAACTTATGAAGAAATTATTGACCATAATTGGTTCTATGATTTAGTCATTCTTACAGACATAATAACTAAAATCTTAAACTTGAGGGGGGAGGGAGAACTAAACTAAAGTTTTTGAATTTAAGGGTATTTTAAATTAATTTTAAATCAGAATTAATTTTGTAAAAATATTACACAAATATAAGGAATATACATTTTTACCATAATGCAATGTACATTTTGCCACTTTGAAAATCTGGAGAACTAAAGCGTGAAATATAAGAAAACTGAAACAAACATTTGGAAAATCTCATCGAGCTTAAATTAGTTTCTAAATTAGATGTTTTGAGTGTATTTAAAATTAGGCCAACTACTACGTTCACTTCAAACCCATTACATAAGACTAGTGTTTAAGAAAAATGGTAAAAGATTGCAAATATGTTAACAATTCTACTCATCTAGAAATAGAAATAACTGGTTTTCATCCTAATTAAGATGAACAATATCACAAAAAGCCATTTGAATAGTCCTAGATCAGAAAAATCATGAACTGTTAAACTTTTAAAAAGATAAATTCCTGCTTTTGATCTACCTAAAAATGTGAAAGAGGATTTTCAACAACAATCTTGTTAAAATCAATGTTCAGATACAGAATAACAAACAAACATCTGGACGACTGCATGGATTTAGCAATAACAATAAAGTATGCTTAAAACAACTAATAAAAAGCACATTTTGAGCAGCCTTTAACAGAAGACAATTTGGCCCCACTAACTTTCATTACGAGTACTCATTAAATTTTTATTTACATTTTTTTTTGTTCAACATTTAACTTTCAATGGTTTTAAGAGAAACAGCACTTGATAGACAGACTCTAAATTCGGAAAAAACTGAAACAAAATTGGTTTATACACAGGCAGAGTAATTACACTGACCTGTTGGGAAGAGAAGACCCCGTTAGACAAGGAAAATATTAGGCCAGACAGAGAGGAAAATGCTTAGCATTCTCCTCGTATTGCGAAAGGAGGTCACTTGGGAAAAAATTGCACTACAGCAGTAATTTTGAAACCACTAAGAAGCAACAGAACTCTAACAAATCTCAGACTTCTGATAATTATAGTGTGATTAACAGTTCAACCTCACTTCGAATATTACAATACAATATAAAGAAAGAACCAATTCAGACACTTCAATATGGAATTCAAAACCTAAGAAATTAATGCATAGACGCTACCCTAAACATTAAAACATAATGTGAAGCGTTCACGTAAAATAAATAAGTAGTAAAACTCCAATATAAAGCAACGTGTGAAAAGGTACCTACAAATTATAACATTCAAGCATTTCTAGTGAAAATAAAGTTAATATAAAACAAGAATTACCAGCCACAGATGTCTTTTTGCTCTGCACTATTTTTCCATTCTTTTTCTTTCATGATATGTTCTGCAATCCAAGAGTGCACAAAAATGATGACAAATTACACTAGGAGAGGCCAAGGATGGGGGAAGGAATCATTAGATTTTAACTACTTTGAAATTAAAGAATATCTATACACAAAGAGAAATATCTAATATTGTTTCTTAATATATAAAATTTCGAAAGTAGCCTTCTTTGTTTTAAATTCCAGCAATGTGCTACATTGTTACTAAAATCATGATTGCAGTCGATAGAAAAGCAAATGATTTTCCTTATACGACAGAAGTACAGCAAGCGAAAGAGGTTTTTAATGTATGGGTACAACATGAACAATGAAAGAAAAAAAATTATACAGTTATTACAGATACACAGAATAAAAGGGAAAATGATCTTCGAGAAAAGTAAATAATTTTAGCGCAGGTACAAAAATGGCACCGAATAAACTTTACTGTCAGCTTTGAAGCAGGTGTTATATATAAAACTATCTTAATTCACACACAGAATTAGTGACATAACAAATCAAAAAAGAGTAAGAATCAAACTCGCAATATATTGACATTAAAAGAGCTATACATATATACTTTTATAGCTTTTTTTTTTTTTTTTTTTAAGAAAGGGCTCAAAAACACCATTCTAAAAACAGATTTCGAAAAACATCTAGGAAACAAAAGTCATAAACCAAATAATAAATATTTCATTCAGAATTTTAACGCAAGAACCCTTTCTAATTTTAAGTTCTTTACTTAGGTACACTCATCCATGAGAGAGGACAGCTTAGTCCAATGTACAAGAAATTATCCTGTAATATTACCACATCACTTTAATGAAATTATAGCAATATTTCACTCAGGGAAAGAACATATTGTCTAGCTGCCCGGGTTCGTGCCCAGCTTTAATACAGCAAGCCAAAACACATCAAATGCCATTGAATGATATACCATTTTGAAATGTTGCAAAAAATTTAAATAAAATTTCGTGAATGAGCTATTGCAATTACCTATATACTAAAATTTTGACCAAAAATTCAACAAAACTAAGATACTCTTTTTTTCTTTTGAAGGAATCAAAGTCATATACTAATGTAGGGATGCTCAACTTATTGTACTATAAAACCTAAACATAGGAATGAAATTTTGTCAGCTATGTGAGATGTCCAATACCGAGAAATTCCATAAATTGTAGATTAGAACGTACCTCTCAAAACACACGAAAGGTAAAACACAATTCAAATACTTTACTTTTAGTCTTGAAGCAGACGTTCTATATTAAACTGTCTTAGCTCACATACAGAATTAGTAATATAATAGTTCAAAATGTTGTAAGAACCAAACACGCATTATATAAACATTAAAAAAAAATCTACATACATTTATTAGTGTTACGAGGGTTTATTCTGAAATATTATAATGTCACTTGCAGTGAAATGATAGAAATTTTCACTCAGGGAAGGGACATTTTGTCTGGCTGCCTGTGTTCCATCCCAGCTTCTGTTACAAAAGTTTCATAGAAGAATTTTAAAAATCTAGAAACGAAACTTATGAACAAATTATTGACCATAATTGGTTCTATGATTTAGTCATTCTTACAGACATAATAACTAAAATCTTAAACTTGAGGGGGGAGGGAGAACTAAACTAAAGTTTTTGAATTTAAGGGTATTTTAAATTAATTTTAAATCAGAATTAATTTTGTAAAAATATTACACAAATATAAGGAATATACATTTTTACCATAATGCAATGTACATTTTGCCACTTTGAAAACCTGGAGAACTAAAGCGTGAAATATAAGAAAACTGAAACAAAGATTTGGAAAATCTCATCGAGCTTAAATTAGTTTTTAAATTAGATGTTTTGAGTGTATTTAAAATTAGGCCAACTACTACGGTCACTTCAAACCCATTACATAAGACTAGTGTTTAAGAAAAATGGTAAAAGATTGCAAATATGTTAACAATTCTACTGATCTAGAAATAGAAATAACTGGTTTTCATCCTAATTAAGATGAAGAATATCACAAAAAGCCATTTGAATAGTCCTAGATCAGAAAAATCATGAACTGTTAAACTTTTAAAAAGATAAATTCCTGCTTTCGATCTACCTAAAAATGTGAAAGAGGATTTTCAACAACAATCTTGTTAAAATCAATGTTCAGATACAGAATAACAAACAAACATCTGGACGACTGCATGGATTTCGCAATAACATCGCATGTACCAGAGGGAGAAAAAAAAAAAAAACTCTCAGAAGAAATGCAATGTTAAATTTCACATTAAAATATGATTTCCATGTATTTAATTTTCATCTTGCTGAATTCTTTTGTAAATAATACAAAGAGTATACCTTTTCTTTAAGATATTATACCACACATTTTTATACTTTGTGTAATGCACTTATAACTGAAATATTAAAAGTGCAATATATAATTGCAGCTAGCCAAAATTTTATAAACTTAAAATTGGCTCCCATTCAGTTAAAGTTGTTAATAACTGCACCAAGGGAAGGAATGCAATTTTATTTCTTTGTCTGTATTTGGTTTCATTTTCATATAGAATGAGTTAAAAATAGGTTACCTAGGTAACAAAATTTAAACACACATTTTCAGGAAAAATTACAGAATAACAGATTTTGTTTCCCTGAAGACACAACACCTCGCTATTCCAGCTATGATACAGACTGCATACTGTCATAGAGAAATTCCTTTCTTAAACAGGGAATTCATATACTTTAATCTGTTTTTACACAAGTACTGTTTATGACTAATCCATGGTCCAGGAGTAAAATACTTTATAGTACACCCATCTAAATTTTTATTATTTCCGGTCATCTGTATAGACTTTTTACCTATCACGACTAAACTCCCAATCTGCATTCCAAATAACTCATACAATTCTTCAAGTCATATTTTGTAGTCTATCATTTTTAATACGGCAGGTACTTGCTGAGCGCAGACTTGTAAAGCATGATTTCGCGTACAGCAGTACCTTAAAAGATCCCATTTTATTTGTCCACTGCTAGAATTTCATTCATACGTGGTGCAACATTCATCCATCAACACCGGAAAGAATTTATCTGCTACTTTAAACAATTTCCATCGACTGAAAATGAAGTCCGAAAAATCTTACAAATTTCAAAAGGCAATCGATGCCGAAGAATTTTGACATATGGAAGACAGAGAAGTCAAACAATGAATCAGAAAATTACAAAAGAAGAATTGAGGTCTTATAAAACCCCTTGATAATAAAAGCGCTCATTATGAAGAAGAGCTTTTAACTGAAGATAAGATGAAGAAATTGTTAAATAACACAAAAAGCAATGTCTGGTCTTCTAGCGAAGAATTACCCAATTAAGGAAAAAACATGTGCTCTTTACAGCGGCACGCATACAGTTGCATCAATCATTCTTATAAGCAAACGACATCAGCTTTCTCAAAAAATATTTCTCTCATGCATTTGCCAAGAGAACGGAAAGAAGTCCAAAAGAAACTTTCAGAGTGCTTTGCAAAAGAAAGTGGAAAGTTATTCTGCAGAATTTTACTTCGATAATAATAAAACATCTCTGATTTGATTTCAAAACGAATTTTTATTTGTGAAATCAATTTTAAATAGATCTTCGCAAATAGGTTCATAAAACTTCCCAATATGCCAAAATAGTTCAGATTAAGGGGAAAATTTAATAAAGTATGCTTAAAACAACTAATAAAAAGCACATTTTGAGCAGCCTTAACAGAAGACAATTTGGCCCCACTAACTTTCATTACGAGTACTCATTAAATTTTTATTTACATTTCTTTTTTGTTCAACATTTAACTTTCAATGGTTTTAAGAGAAACAGCACTTGATAGACAGACTCTAAATTCGGAAAAAACTGAAACAAAATTGGTTTATACACAGGCAGAGTAATTACACTGACCTGTTGGGAAGAGAAGACCCCGTTAGACAAGGAAAATATTAGGCCAGACAGAGAGGAAAATGCTTAGCCTCCTCCTCGTAATGCGAAAGGAGGCCACTTGGGAAAAAATTACACTATAGCAGTAATTTTGAAACCACTAAGAAGCAACAGAACTCTAACAAATCTCAGACTTCTGATAATTATAGTGTGATTAACAGTTCAACCTCACTTCGAATATTACAATACAATATAAAGAAAGAACCAATTCAGACACTTCAATATGGAATTCAAAACCTAAGAAATTAATGCATAGACGCTACCCTAAACATTAAAACATAATGTGAAGCGTTCACGTAAAATAAATAAGTAGTAAAACTCCAATATAAAGCAACATGTGAAAAGGGACCTACAAATTATAACATTCAAGCATTTCTGGTGAAAATAAAGTTAATATAAAACAAGAATTACCAGCCACAGATGTCTTTTTGCTCTGCACTATTTCTCCATTCTTTTTCTTTCATGATATGTTCTGCAATCCAAGAGTGCACAAAAATGATGACAAATTACACTAGAAGAGGCCAAGGATGGGGGAAGGAATCATTAGATTTTAACTACTTTGAAATTAAAGAATATCTATACACAAAGAGAAATATCTAATATTGTTTCTTAATATATAAAATTTCGAAAGTAGCCTTCTTTGTTTTAAATTCCAGCAATGTGCTACATTGTTACTAAAATCATGATTGCAGTCGATAGAAAAGCAAATGATTTTCCTTATACGACAGAAGTACAGTAAGCGAAAGAGGTTTTTAATGTATGGGTACAACATGAACAATGGAAGAAAAAAAAATTATACAGTTATTACAGATACACAGAATAAAAGGGAAAATGATCTTCGAGAAAAGTAAATAATTTTAGCGCAGGTACAAAAATGGCACCGAAAGTCAATAAGCAGGTAATTTTAAATGACAAATAAACAAAATAAACTTTACTGTTAGCTTTGAAGCAGGTGTTATATATAAAACTATCTTAATTCACACACAGAATTAGTGACATAACAGATCAAAAAAGAGTAAGAATCAAACTCGCAATATATTGACATTAAAAGAGCTATACGTATAAACTTTTATAGCTTTTTTTTTTTTTTTTAAGAAAGGGCTCAAAAACACCATTCTAAAAACAGATTTCGAAAAACATCTTGGAAACAAAAGTCATAAACCATAAAATAAATATTTCATTCAGAATTTTAACGCAAGAACCCTTTCTAATTTTAAGTTCTTTACTTAGGTACACTCATCCATGAGAGAGGACAGCTTAGTCCAATGTACAAGAAATTATCCTGTAATATTACCACATCACTTTAATGAAATTATAGCAATATTTCACTCAGGGAAAGAACATATTGTCTAGCTGCCCGGGTTCGAGCCCAGCTTTAATACAGCAAGCCAAAACACATCAAATGCCATTGAATGATATACCATTTTGAAATGTTGCAAAAAATTTAAATAAAATTTCGTGAATGAGCTATTGCAATTACCTATATACTAAAATTTTGACCAAAAATTCAAGAAAACTAAGATACTCTTTTTTTCTTTCGAAGGAATCAAAGTCATATACTAACGTAGGGATGCTCAACTTATTGTACTATAAAACCTAAACATAGGAATGAAATTTTGTCAGCTATGTGAGATGTCCAATACCGAGAAATTCCATAAATTGTAGATTAGAACGTACCTCTCAAAACACACGAAAGGTAAAACACAATTCAAATACTTTACTTTTAGTCTTGAAGCAGACGTTCTATATTAAACTGTCTTAGCTCACATACAGAATTAGTAATATAATAGTTCAAAATGTTGTAAGAACCAAACACGCATTATATAAACATTAAAAAAAAATCTACATACATTTATTAGTGTTACGAGGGTTTATTCTGAAATATTATAATGTCACTTGCAGTGAAATGATAGAAATTTTCACTCAGGGAAGGGACATTTTGTCTGGCTGCCTGTGTTCCATCCCAGCTTCTGTTACAAAAGTTTCATAGAAGAATTTTAAAAATCTAGAAACGAAACTCATCAAGAAATTATTGACCATAATTGGTTCTACGATTTAGTCATTCTTACAGACATAATAACTAATATCTTAAACTTGAGCAGGGAAGAGAACTAAAGTGTTTGAATTTAATGTTATTTTAAATTCATTTTAAATCAAAATTAATTTTGTAAAAATATTACACAAATATAAGGAATATACATTTTTACCATAATGCAATGTACATTTTGCCACTTTGAAAATCTGGAGAACTAAAGCGTGAAATACAAGAAAACTGAAACAAACATTTGAAAAATCTCATCGAGCTTAAACTAGTTTCTAAATTAGATGTTTTGATATATTTAAAATTAGGCCAACTACTACGTTCACTTCAAACCCATTACATAAGACTAGTGTTTAAGAAAAATGGTAAAAGATTGCAAATATGTTAACAATTCTACTGATCTAGAAATAGAAATAACTGGTTTTCATCCTAATTAAGATGAAGAATATCACAAAAAGCCATTTAAATAGTCCTAGATCAGAAAAATCATGAACTGTTAAACTTTTAAAAAGATAAATTCCTGCTTTCAATCTACCTAAAAATGTGAAAGAGGATTTTCAACAACAATCTTGTTAAAATCAATGTTCAGATACAGAATAACAAACAAACATCTGGACGACTGCATGGATTTAGCAATAACATCGCATGTACCAGAGGGGAAAAAAAAAAAACTCTCAGAAGAAATGCAATGTTAAATTTCACATTAAAATATGATTTCCCTGTATTTAATTTTCATCTTGCTGAATTCTTTTGTAAATAATACAAAGAGTATACCTTTTCTTTAAGATATTATACCACACATTTTTATACTTAGTGTAATGCACTTATAACTGAAATATTAAAAGTGCAATATATAATTGCAGCTAGCCAAAATTTTATAAACTTAAAACTGGCTCCCATTCAGTTAAAGTTGTTAATAACTGCACCAAGGGAAGGAATGCAATTTTATTTCTTTGTCTGTATTTGGTTTCATTTTCATATAGAATGAGTTAAAATTAGGTTACCTAGGTAAAAAAATTTAAACACACATTTTCAGGAAAAATTACAGAATAACAGATTTTGTTTCCCTGAAGACACAACACCTCGCTATTCCAGCTATGATACAGACTGCATACTGTCATAGAGAAATTCCTTTCTTAAACAGGGAATTCATATACTTTAATCTGTTTTTACACAAGTACTGTTTATGACTAATCCATGGTCCAGGAGTAAAATACTTTATAGTACACCCATCTAAATTTTTATTATTTCCGGTCATCTGTATAGACTTTTTACCTATCACGACTAAACTCCCAATCTGCATTCCAAATAACTCATACAATTCTTCAAGTCATATTTGGTAGTCTATCATTTTTAATACGGCAGGTACTTGCTGAGCGCAGACTTGTAAAGCATGATTTCGCGTACAGCAGTACCTTAAAAGATCCCATTTTATTTGTCCACTGCTAGAATTTCATTCATACGTGGTGCAACATTCATCCATCAACACCGGAAAGAATTTATCTGCTACTTTAAACAATTTCCATCGACTGAAAATGAAGACCGAAAAATCTTACAAATTTCAAAAGGCAATCGATGCCGAAGAATTTTGACATATGGAAGACAGAGAAGTCAAACAATGAATCAGAAAATTACAAAAGAAGAATTGAGGTCTTATAAAACCCCTTGATAATAAAAGCGCTCATTATGGAGAAGAGCTTTTAACTGAAGATAAGATGAAGAAATTGTTAAATAACACAAAAAGCAATGTCTGGTCTTCTAGCGAAGAATTACCCAATTAAGGAAAAAACATGTGCTCTTTACAGCGGCACGCATACAGTTGCATCAATCATTCTTATAAGCAAACGACATCAGCTTTCTCAAAAAATATTTCTCTCATGCATTTGCCAAGAGAACGGAAAGAAGTCCAAAAGAAACTTTCAGAGTGCTTTGCAAAAGAAAGTGGAAAGTTATTCTGCAGAATTTTACTTCGATAATAATAAAACATCTCTGATTTGATTTCAAAACGAATTTTTATTTGTGAAATCAATTTTAAATAGATCTTCGCAAATAGGTTCATAAAACTTCCCAATATGCCAAAATAGTTCAGATTAAGGGGAAAATTTAATAAAGTATGCTTAAAACAACTAATAAAAAGCACATTTTGAGCAGCCTTAACAGAAGACAATTTGGCCCCACTAACTTTCATTACAAGTACTCATTAAATTTTTATTTACATTTCTTTTTTGTTCAACATTTAACTTTCAATGGTTTTAAGAGAAACAGCACTTGATAGACAGACTCTAAATTCGGAAAAAACTGAAACAAAATTGGTTTATACACAGGCAGAGTAATTACACTGACCTGTTGGGAAGAGAAGACCCCGTTAGACAAGGAAAATATTAGGCCAGACAGAGAGGAAAATGCTTAGCCTCCTCCTCGTAATGCGAAAGGAGGCCACTTGGGAAAAAATTACACTATAGCAGTAATTTTGAAACCACTAAGAAGCAACAGAACTCTAACAAATCTCAGACTTCTGATAATTATAGTGTGATTAACAGTTCAACCTCACTTCGAATATTACAATACAATATAAAGAAAGAACCAATTCAGACACTTCAATATGGAATTCAAAACCTAAGAAATTAATGCATAGACGCTACCCTAAACATTAAAACATAATGTGAAGCGTTCACGTAAAATAAATAAGTAGTAAAACTCCAATATAAAGCAACGTGTGAAAAGGTACCTACAAATTATAACATTCAAGCATTTCTAGTGAAAATAAAGTTAATATAAAACAAGAATTACCAGCCACAGATGTCTTTTTGCTCTGCACTATTTCTCCATTCTTTTTCTTTCATGATATGTTCTGCAATCCAAGAGTGCACAAAAATGATGACAAATTACACTAGGAGAGGCCAAGGATGGGGGAAGGAATCATTAGATTTTAACTACTTTGAAATTAAAGAATATCTATACACAAAGAGAAATATCTAATATTGTTTCTTAATATATAAAATTTCGAAAGTAGCCTTCTTTGTTTTAAATTCCAGCAATGTGCTACATTGTTACTAAAATCATGATTGCAGTCGATAGAAAAGCAAATGATTTTCCTTATACGACAGAAGTACAGCAAGCGAAAGAGGTTTTTAATGTATGGGTACAACATGAACAATGAAAGAAAAAAAAATTATACAGTTATTACAGATACACAGAATAAAAGGGAAAATGATCTTCGAGAAAAGTAAATAATTTTAGCGCAGGTACAAAAATGGCACCGAATAAACTTTACTGTCAGCTTTGAAGCAGGTGTTATATATAAAACTATCTTAATTCACACACAGAATTAGTGACATAACAAATCAAAAAAGAGTAAGAATCAAACTCGCAATATATTGACATTAAAAGAGCTATACGTATAAACTTTTATAGCTTTTTTTTTTTTTTTTTTTTTTTTTTTTTTTAAGAAAGGGCTCAAAAACACCATTCTAAAAACAGATTTCGAAAAACATCTTGGAAACAAAAGTCATAAACCATAAAATAAATATTTCATTCAGAATTTTAACGCAAGAACCCTTTCTAATTTTAAGTTCTTTACTTAGGTACACTCATCCATGAGAGAGGACAGCTTAGTCCAATGTACAAGAAATTATCCTGTAATATTACCACATCACTTTAATGAAATTATAGCAATATTTCACTCAGGGAAAGAACATATTGTCTAGCTGCCCGGGTTCGAGCCCAGCTTTAATACAGCAAGCCAAAACACATCAAATGCCATTGAATGATATACCATTTTGAAATGTTGCAAAAAATTTAAATAAAATTTCGTGAATGAGCTATTGCAATTACCTATATACTAAAATTTTGACCAAAAATTCAAGAAAACTAAGATACTCTTTTTTTCTTTCAAAGGAATCAAAGTCATATACTAACGTAGGGATGCTCAACTTATTGTACTATAAAACCTAAACATAGGAATGAAATTTTGTCAGCTATGTGAGATGTCCAATACCGAGAAATTCCATAAATTGTAGATTAGAACGTACCTCTCAAAACACACGAAAGGTAAAACAGAATTCAAATACTTTACTTTTAGTCTTGAAGCAGATGTTCTATATTAAACTGTCTTAGCTCACATACAGAATTAGTAATATAATAGCTCAAAATGTTGTAAGAACCAAACACGCATTATATAAACATTAAAAAAAAAATCTACATACATTTATTAGTGTTACGAGGGTTTATTCTGAAATATTATAATGTCACTTTCAGTGAAATGATAGAAATTTTTACTCAGGGAAGGGACATTCTGTCTGGCTGCCTGGGTTCCATTCCAGCTTCTGTTAAAAAGTTCGATAGAAGAATTTTAAGAATCCAGAAACGAAACTCATCAAGAAATTATTGACCATAATTGGTTCTACGATTTAGTCATTCTTACAGACATAATAACTAATATCTTAAACTTGAGCAGGGAAGAGAACTAAAGTGTTTGAATTTAATGTTATTTTAAATTCATTTTAAATCAAAATTAATTTTGTAAAAATATTACACAAATATAAGGAATATACATTTTTACCATAATGCAATGTACATTTTGCCACTTTGAAAATCTGGAGAACTAAAGCGTGAAATACAAGAAAACTGAAACAAACATTTGAAAAATCTCATCGAGCTTAAATTAGTTTCTAAATTAGATGTTTTGATATATTTAAAATTAGGCCAACTACTACGTTCACTTCAAACCCATTACATAAGACTAGTGTTTAAGAAAAATGGTAAAAGATTGCAAATATGTTAACAATTCTACTGATCTAGAAATAGAAATAACTGGTTTTCATCCTAATTAAGATGAAGAATATCACAAAAAGCCATTTAAATAGTCCTAGATCAGAAAAATCATGAACTGTTAAACTTTTAAAAAGATAAATTCCTGCTTTCAATCTACCTAAAAATGTGAAAGAGGATTTTCAACAACAATCTTGTTAAAATCAATGTTCAGATACAGAATAACAAACAAACATCTGGACGACTGCATGGATTTAGCAATAACATCGCATGTACCAGAGGGGAAAAAAAAAAACTCTCAGAAGAAATGCAATGTTAAATTTCACATTAAAATATGATTTCCCTGTATTTAATTTTCATCTTGCTGAATTCTTTTGTAAATAATACAAAGAGTATACCTTTTCTTTAAGATATTATACCACACATTTTTATACTTAGTGTAATGCACTTATAACTGAAATATTAAAAGTGCAATATATAATTGCAGCTAGCCAAAATTTTATAAACTTAAAACTGGCTCCCATTCAGTTAAAGTTGTTAATAACTGCACCAAGGGAAGGAATGCAATTTTATTTCTTTGTCTGTATTTGGTTTCATTTTCATATAGAATGAGTTAAAATTAGGTTACCTAGGTAACAAAATTTAAACACACATTTTCAGGAAAAATTACAGAATAACAGATTTTGTTTCCCTGAAGACACAACACCTCGCTATTCCAGCTATGATACAGACTGCATACTGTCATAGAGAAATTCCTTTCTTAAACAGGGAATTCATATACTTTAATCTGTTTTTACACAAGTACTGTTTATGACTAATCCATGGTCCAGGAGTAAAATACTTTATAGTACACCCATCTAAATTTTTATTATTTCCGGTCATCTGTATAGACTTTTTACCTATCACGACTAAACTCCCAATCTGCATTCCAAATAACTCATACAATTCTTCAAGTCATATTTGGTAGTCTATCATTTTTAATACGGCAGGTACTTGCTGAGCGCAGACTTGTAAAGCATGATTTCGCGTACAGCAGTACCTTAAAAGATCCCATTTTATTTGTCCACTGCTAGAATTTCATTCATACGTGGTGCAACATTCATCCATCAACACCGGAAAGAATTTATCTGCTACTTTAAACAATTTCCATCGACTGAAAATGAAGTCCGAAAAATCTTACAAATTTCAAAAGCAATCGATGCCGAAGAATTTTGACATATGGAAGACAGAGAAGTCAAACAATGAATCAGAAAATTACAAAAGAAGAATTGAGGTCTTATAAAACCCCTTGATAATAAAAGCGCTCATTATGAAGAAGAGCTTTTAACTGAAGATAAGATGAAGAAATTGTTAAATAACACAAAAAGCAATGTCTGGTCTTCTAGCGAAGAATTACCCAATTAAGGAAAAAACATGTGCTCTTTACAGCGGCACGCATACAGTTGCATCAATCATTCTTATAAGCAAACGACATCAGCTTTCTCAAAAAATATTTCTCTCATGCATTTGCCAAGAGAACGGAAAGAAGTCCAAAAGAAACTTTCAGAGTGCTTTGCAAAACAAAGTGGAAAGTTATTCTGCAGAATTTTACTTCGATAATAATAAAACATCTCTGATTTGATTTCAAAACGAATTTTTATTTGTGAAATCAATTTTAAATAGATCTTCGCAAATAGGTTCATAAAACTTCCCAATATGCCAAAATAGTTCAGATTAAGGGGAAAATTTAATAAAGTATGCTTAAAACAACTAATAAAAAGCACATTTTGAGCAGCCTTAACAGAAGACAATTTGTCCCCACTAACTTTCATTACGAGTACTCATTAAATTTTTATTTACATTTCTTTTTTGTTCAACATTTAACTTTCAATGGTTTTAAGAGAAACAGCACTTGATAGACAGACTCTAAATTCGGAAAAAACTGAAACAAAATTGGTTTATACACAGGCAGAGTAATTACACTGACCTGTTGGGAAGAGAAGACCCCGTTAGACAAGGAAAATATTAGGCCAGACAGAGAGGAAAATGCTTAGCCTCCTCCTCGTAATGCGAAAGGAGGCCACTTGGGAAAAAATTACACTACAGCAGTAATTTTGAAACCACTAAGAAGCAACAGAACTCTAACAAATCTCAGACTTCTGATAATTATAGTGTGATTAACAGTTCAACCTCACTACGAATATTACAATACAATATAAAGAAAGAACCAATTCAGACACTTCAATATGGAATTCAAAACCTAAGAAATTAATGCATAAATGCTACCCTAAACATTAAAACATAATGTGAAGCGTTCACGTAAAATAAATAAGTAGTAAAACTCCAATATAAAGCAACATGTGAAAAGTGACCTACAAATTATAACATTCAAGCATTTCTAGTGAAAATAAAGTTAGTATAAAACAAGAATTACCAGCCACAGATGTCTTTTTGCTCTGCACTATTTCTCCATTCTTTTTCTTTCATGATATGTTCTGCAATCCAAGAGTGCACAAAAATGATGACAAATTACACTAGAAGAGGCCAAGGATGGGGGAAAGAATCATTAGATTTTAACTACTTTGAAATTAAAGAATATCTATACACAAAGAGAAATATCTAATATTGTTTCTTAATATATAAAACTTCGAAAGTAGCCTTCTTTGTTTTAAATTCCAGCAATGTGCTACATTGTTACTAAAATCATGATTGCAGTCGATAGAAAAGCAAATGTTTTTCCTTATACGACAGAAGTACAGTAAGCGAAAGAGGTTTTTAATGTATGGGTACAACATGAACAATGAAAGAAAAAAAAATTATACAGTTATTACAGATACACAGAATAAAAGGGAAAATGATCTTCGAGAAAACTAAATAATTTTAGCGCAGGTACAAAAATGGCACCGAAAGTCAATAAGCAGGTAATTTTAAATGACAAATAAACAAAATAAACTTTACTGTTAGCTTTGAAGCAGGTGTTATATATAAAACTATCTTAATTCACACACAGAATTAGTGACATAACAGATCAAAAAAGAGTAAGAATCAAACTCGCAATATATTGACATTAAAACAGCTATACATATATACTTTTATGGCTTTTTTTTTTTTTTTTTTTTTTTGAGAAAGGGCTCAGAAACACCATTCTAAAAACAGATTTCGAAAAACATCTTGGAAACAAAAGTCATAAACCATAAAATAAATATTTCATTCAGAATTTTAACGCAAGAACCGTTTCTAATTTTAAGTTCTTTACTTAGGTACACTCATCCATGAGAGAGGACAGCTTAGTCCAATGTACAAGAAATTATCCTGTAATATTACCACGTCACTTTAATGAAATTATAGCAATATTTCACTCAGGGAAAGAACATATTGTCTAGCTGCCCGGGATCGAGCCCTGCTTTAATACAGCAAGCCAAAACACATCAAATGCCATTGAATGATATACCATTTTGAAATGTTGCAAAAAATTTAAATAAAATTTCGTGAATGAGCTATTGCAATTACCTATATACTAAAATTTTGACCAAAAATTCAACAAAACTAAGATACTCTTTTTTTCTTTCGAAGGAATCAAAGTCATATACTAACGTAGGGATGCTCAACTTATTGTACTATAAAACCTAAACATAGGAATGAAATTTTGTCAGCTATGTGAGATGTCCAATACCGAGAAATTCCATAAATTGTAGATTAGAACGTACCTCTCAAAACACACGAAAGGTAAAACACAATTCAAATACTTTACTTTTAGTCTTGAAGCAGATGTTCTATATTAAACTGTCTTAGCTCACATACAGAATTAGTAATATAATAGCTCAAAATGTTGTAAGAACCAAACACGCATTATATAAACATTAAAAAAAAAAAAATCTACATACATTTATTAGTGTTACGAGGGTTTATTCTGAAATATTATAATGTCACTTTCAATGAAATGATAGAAATTTTCACTCAGGGAAGGGACATTCTGTCTGGCTGCCTGGGTTCCATCCCAGCTTCTGTTACAAAAGTTTCATAGAAGAATTTTAAAAATCTAGAAACGAAACTTATGAAGAAATTATTGTCCATTATTGGTTCTATGATTTAGTCATTCTTAGACATAATAACTAATATCTTAAACTTGACCATGGAAGAGAACTAAAGTGTTTGAATTTAATGTTATTTTAAATTCATTTTAAATCATAATTAATTTTGTAAAAATATTACACAAATATAAGGAATATACATTTTTACCATAATGCAATGTCGTTTTGCCACTTTGAAAATCTGGAGAACTAAAGCGTGAAATACAAGAAAACTGAAACAAACATTTGGAAAATCTCATCGAGCTTAAATTAGTTTCTAAATTATATGTTTTGATATATTTAAAATTAGGCCAACTACTACATTCACTTCAAACCCATTACATAAGACTAGTGTTTAAGAAAAATGGTAAAAGATTGCAAATATGTTAACAATTCTACTGATCTAGAAATAGAAATAACTGGTTTTCATCCTAATTAAGATGAAGAATATCACAAAAAGCCATTTGAATAGTCCTAGATCAGAAAAACCATGAACTGTTAAACTTTTAAAAAGATAAATTTCTGCTTTCGATCTACTTAAAAATGTGATCTACTTAAAAAAGAGGATTTTCAACAACAAACTTGTTAAAATCAATGTTCAGATACAGAATAACAAACAAACATTCGGACGACTGCATGGATTTAGCAATAACATCGCATGTACCAGAGGGAGAAAAAAAAAAACTCTCAGAAGAAATGCAATGTTAAATTTCACATTAAAATATGATTTCCCTGTATTTAATTTTCATTTTGCTGAATTTTTTTGTAAATAATACAAAGAGTATACCTTTTCTTTAAGATATTATACCACACATTTTTATACTTTGTGTAATGCACTTATAACTGAAATATTAAAAGTGCAATATATAATTGCAGCTAGCAAAAATTTTATAAACTTAAAACTGGCTCCCATTAAGTTAAAGTTGTTAATAACTGCACCAAGGGAAGGAATGCAATTTTATTTCTTTGTCTGTATTTGGTTTCATTTTCATATAGAATGAGTTAAAAATAGGTTACCTAGGTAACAAAATTTAAACACACATTTTCAGGAAAAATTACAGAATAACAGATTTTATTTCCCTGAAGACACAACACCTCGCTATTCCAGCTATGATACAGACTGCATACTGTCATAGAGAAATTCCTTTCTTAAACAGGGAATTCATATACTTTAATCTGTTTTTACACAAGTACTGTTTATGACTAATCCATGGTCCAGGAGTAAAATACATTATAGTACACCCATCTAAATTTTTATTATTTCTGGTCATCTGTATAGACTGTTTACCTATCACGACTAAACTCCCAATCTGCATTCCAAATAACTCATACAATTCTTCAAGTCATATTTCGTAGTCTATCATTTTTAATACCGCCGGTACTTGCTGAGCGCAGAATTCTAAAGCGTGATTTCGCATATAGCAGTACCTTAAAGGATCCCATTTAATTTGTCCACTGTTAGAATTTCATTCATACGTGGTGCTACATTCATCCATCAACACCGGAAAGAATTTATCTGCTACTTTAAACAATTTCCATCGACTGAAAATGAAGTCCAAAAATTCTTACAAATCTCAAAAGGAAATGATGCCAAAGAATTTTCACATATGGAAGACAGAGAATTCAAACAATGAATCAGAAAATTACAAAAGAAGAATTGGGGTCTTATAAAACCCCTTGATAATAAAAGTGCTCATTCTGAAGAAGAGCTTTTAACTGAAGATAAGATGAAGGAATTGTTAAATAACACAAAAGCAATGTCTGATCTTGCGGAGAATGACCCAATTAAGGAAGAAACAGGACACTGGGAAACATGTGCTCTTTACAGCGACACCCATACAGTTGCATCAATCATTCTTATAAGCAAAAGACATCAGCTTTCTCAAAAAATAATTCTGTCATGCATATGCCAAGAGAACGGAAAGAAGTCCAAAAGAAACTTTCAGAGTGCTTTGCAAAACAAAGTTGAAAGTTATTCTGCAGAATTTTACTTCGATAATAATAAAACATCTCTGATTTTATTTCAAAACGAATTTTTATTTGTGGAATCAATTTTAAATAGATCTTCGCAAATAGGTTCATAAAACTTCACAATATGCCAAAATAGTTGAGATTAAGGGAAAAATATAATAAAGTATGCTTAAAACAACTAATAAAAACACATTTTGAGCAGCCTTAACAGAAGACAATTTGGCCCCACTAACTTTCATTACGAGTACTCATTAAATTTTTATTTACATTTCTTTTTTGTTCAACATTTAACTTTCAATGGTTTTAAGAGAAACAGCACTTGATAGAGAGAATCTAAATTCGGAAAAAACTGAAACAAAATTGGTTTATACACAGGAAGTGCGATTACACTGACCTGTTGGGAAGAGATGACCCCATTAGGCAAGGAAAATATTAGGCCAGACAGAGAGGAAAATGCTTAGCCTCCTCCTCGTAATTGTAATATTTAATAATTTGTAAATGGTAACATTTAATATTTAGTAACTTGTAATTAACAACACTTTATATACAGATTGGAAAAATAGAACTATGCTGGTATTGCAGTTCTCTGTGATTATACATTCTAAGATTGTAAATAAATAGTTTCTAAAAGCTAAAAGTGTACCCTCATAATTTTATATGGTGTCAGGAGTGTTTTGCTTTCAAAATGGAAAGTTTAAAACCACCAGAGCCGATGAAATTTGATGGAAATCTAGCTTGGAATTGGCAAAGATGGCTGCAATCATTTGAAATATATGAAGTAGCTAGTGAATTACATAATAATGAAGAGAAGGTAAGAGTTGATACTTTTCTTCATGTAATAGGAATTTGTAGTCTCTAAATATATAATACATTTCCTATAGAAGAGGGTAAAGAAATTAAATTAAGTGAAATTAAAACAAAATTTATGGAATATTGTATTCCTAAGAAAAATATTACATATGAAAGACATTTATTCTTTACTAGAAATCAAACCGCGTCAGAAACCATAGATGAATACGTAACTGACCTTCGAAATAAAGCTAGAACATGCGAGTTTGCACAATTAACAGATAGTTTAATAAAGGATAAATTTGTTTGTGGTATTAAAGATGATATAGTGAGAGCAAGATTGTTACATGAAACAGAATTAACATTAGAAAAAGCTCTTGATATATGCAGATCTGCTAAAATAAGTGCACATCAAATGAAAATCATAAAAGATGAGGAAACTGCTGTAAACTTAGTGAAAAAGAAACTAAGTAAACATAATAAGAATACTTACAAAGAGGTAAATACCGATAAACAATAGACAAAAATTTGTTCTAAATGTGGAACATCTCATGAATATCGAATGTGTCCAGCATATGGAAAAATCTGTCATAAATGTAAAAAGGCAAATCATTTCGCGAGTCAGTGTAAAAGCAGTATAATAAAAAATGAAGCAGTCAAGGTAAACAAAAAAGATAGACAAATTAAATTAATAAATCATGACTCCGAGGAAGAGTTAGAATTTTATGTTGGTACATTAAACCTTAATTCAGATAACAAGGAAGAGAAATGGACTGTTGACGTTAATGTAAATAAAAGTAAACTAAATTTGCAGTTAGATACTGGAGCAATGCGCAATGTTATTTCTAAAACCAAAGTGAAATTGCTAAATGTTCCGATACAGAAGTCTGAAATGAAAAGATTAGTTACATTCTGTGGGAATAAAATGGATACTTTAGGAAAAGTAGTACTTAACTGCCAATATGGAAAAAATAATTATGTTGTGGAATTCCAAGTTATTGACAAAGAAGTACCTTCTATATTAGGATTAAAATCATGTTTGCAACTAGGTTTGATTCAGAAAGTAATGTCTGTTTACACTGAAGACTTACTGGAGCAATACAAAGATGTATTTGAAGGCTTAGGTTGTTTGAATAGAAAATATAAAATCCAGTTAAAACAAGATGTAACACCAGTCATTCATCCTCCAAGAAAAATACCCATAGCTATACGTGATAAAGTTAAGAAAGAATTACAAAGAATGGAAAATTTAAATGTTATTGAGAAAGTAAGAGAACCAACTGAATGGGTAAATTCAATGGTCACAGTTGTCAAACCAAACAAAATAAGAATATGTTTAGATCCTAGAGATTTAAATAAAGCTATAAAACGAGAACATTATCTGATGTTAACCATTGACGAAGTTGTCACTAGAATGCCTAACGCAAAAATATTTCCTGTTAATTTAAAAGATTACCTTTTGGCATATGTTCAGCTCTAGAAATTTGCCAAAGAAAATTAAGCCAAATAATAGAAGGTCTAGAAGGCATTGAATGTATTATACATGATATCTTAATATGGGGATGTAATGAAAAGGAACATGAGCTACGACTTAAAAAAGTACTCCAGAGAGCACGAGAAAATAATTTGAAGTTCAATAAGGCTAAATGTAAAATAAAAGTTAATCGTGTGAATTATATAGGGCACGAGTTAAGTGAAAATGGACTAAAACCTGATTTTTCTAAAGTGGAAGCAATTGTTAAAATGCCAGAACCTACAGATGTGCCTTCGCTACAAAGATTTTTGGAATTGATTAATTATTTAGCCAAATTTATTCCTAACTTAAGTACTATTACTGCACCATTAAGACAGTTACTTGAGAAAAATGTCCTCTGGCACTGAAAAGCATCAAAAAGCTTTCGAAACACTTAAAGAATTGATTGCAAAAGCACCCGTATTAAAATTCTATGATGTTAATAAGGATGTAACTCTTTCAGTAGGTGCAAGTTCTGAAGGATTAGGTGCTGTTTTACTACAAGAAAACCAACCAATTGCTTATGCTTCCAGAGCTCTAACAAAAAGTCAGAAAAATTATGCTCAGATAGAAAAAGAGCTTTTAGCTATTACTTTTGGATGTTCTAAATTTTATCAATATATATATGGCAAACGTATTACAGTTGAAACTGATCATCGACCATTAGAAAGCATAACTAAGAAACCTCTTTTTAAAGCACCACAGCGATTGCAAAGAATGCTGTTAAATTTACAAAAATATGATCGAGATGTACGATACAAAAAGGGGAAAGACTTATTAATAGCAGACACTTTGAGTAGAGCAAATTTGAATACAACAGAAGATAATGATGAAGATACAGAAATTCGTACACTGATTCCAGCATCTGATGACAAAATTTATGCATTGAAGAAAGAAAGTGAATGTGATGCTACACTACAGTGCTTAAAGAAATATATTCTGAGAGGCTGGCCAGAAAGGAAACATCAGGTAGAACCTCAAGTCAAAGTATTTTGGGACTACAGAGATGAGTTGACAATGGAAAATGACTTATTTTTCAAAGGAGGAAGGGTAATTATTCCTTCATCTATGCAAAAGGAAATGTTAAATTTAATTCATGAGGGTCATTTTGGTATAGAAAAATGTAAGAAAAGAGCTAGAGATGTTTTGTTTTGGCCACTTATGAACAAGCAGATAGAAGATAAAATTTCAAAATGTTCTATATGTAATGAATACCAGAACAAAAACATAAGAGAGCCTATGATACCACATGAAATTCCCAATTTACCTTAGTTGCGACAGATTTATTTGAGATTAACAAAGATGTATATTTATTAATTGTAGATTACTATTCCAACTTTTTTGAAATCTCCAAACTACCGGATACTGGAAGTCACACAGTGATCAGTTACATGAAATCTCATTTTGCAAGATACGGTATACCATTGATAGTGATATCTGATAATAGACCTCAGTTTGCAAGTAAAGAATTTTCAGAATTTGCAAAGAAATACCTATTTAAACATATAACAAGCAGTCCATACCATCCACAGTCGAACGGATTAGCAGAGCGTTCAGTACAAACGGCGAAGAAATTGTTAAAGAAAGTTCAAGCAGATCATGCTGATCCTTATTTAGTTTTGTTAGCTCATAGGAACACTCCAACAAATGAGATGCTAGGATCACCAGCTCAACGACTTATGAGTAGAACAAGAACAATTCTTCCTACATCTGAAGAATTACTTAAACCTCAAGTTGTGAGAAATGTAAAAGAAAAAATCAACCAAGAAAGAACTAAACAGAAGTCATATTATGATCGTCATACAAAAACATTACCATCACTAAATAAAGGAGATTGTGTTCGGATATATCACGATAATCGCTGGAAACCAGCAGTTGTAGAAGAAGTGCATAAGACGCCTAGATCATATATACTTAGATCAGGTGGATCAGTATTGAGAAGAAATAGAAAACATATTAGAGAAAACAGTTCAGCTGTTGATGAGAATATCAGAGGAACAGAACAAGGAGTTAATACACAGAAAACAGATGTAAAAGGATATGATTCCAGATATTCTCAAGGGCAAAGTTTAGAAGATCAACTACCAAACTCTGCTAACTCAGAAACAAGGAACGGTGAGCTAAGAACTAGAAGTGGGAGACTGATTAGAAAGCCGGCCAGGTATTTGGACTGATTTTAGACTGTTAAAACTTTTGAACTCTTTAAAAAAACGGAAGATGTAATATTTAATAATTTGTAAATGGTAACATTTAATATTTAGTAACTTGTAATTGGCAACACTTTGGATACAGATTTGAAAAATAGAACTATGCTGGTATTTCAGTTCTCTGTGATTATACATTCTAAGATTGTAAATAAATAGTTTCTAAAAGCTAAAAGTGTACCCTCATAATTTTATAGTAATGCGAAAGGAGGCCACTTGGGAAAAAATTACACTACAGCAGTAATTTTGAAACCACTAAGAAGCAACAGAACTCTAACAAATCTCAGACTTCTGATAATTATAGTGTGATTAACAGTTCAACCTCACTACGAATATTACAATACAATATAAAGAAAGAACCAATTCAGACACTTCAATATGGAATTCAAAACCTAAGAAATTAATGCATAAATGCTACCCTAAACATTAAAACATAATGTGAAGCGTTCACGTAAAATAAATAAGTAGTAAAACTCCAATATAAAGCAACATGTGAAAAGTGACCTACAAATTATAACATTCAAGCATTTCTAGTGAAAATAAAGTTAGTATAAAACAAGAATTACCAGCCACAGATGTCTTTTTGCTCTGCACTATTTCTCCGTTCTTTTTCTTTCATGATATGATGTTCTGCAATCCAAGGGTGCACAAAAATGATGACAAATTACACTAGAAGAGGCCAAGAGAGGGATAAATGGAATCATTAGATTTTAACTACTTTGAAATTAAAGAATAATTATACACAAAGAGAAATATCTAATATTGTTTCTATATATATAGAACTTCAAAAGTAGCCTTCTTTGTTTTAAATTCCAGCAATGTGCTACATTGTTACTAAAATCATGGCTGCAGTCGATAGAAAAGCAAATGATTTTTCTAATACTACGAAGTACAGTAAGCGAATGGTGTTTTTAATGTATGGGTACAACATGAACAATGAAAGAAAAACAAATTATACAGTTATTACGGATACACAGAATAAATGGGATAATGATCTTGAAGAAGAGTAAATAATTTCGGCGATGGTAGAAAGATGGCACCGAAAGACAATAAGCCGGTAATTTTAAATGACAAATAATCAAAATAAACTTTACTGTTATTTTTGAAGCAGGTGTTATACATTAAACTACCTTAATTCACACACACACAATTAGTGACATTTTGGAAAGTTATGTCACATAACTTAAAAGAAGTATTTCAATCAGAATTTTTACGTAAGAAACGTTTTTAATTTTAAGTTCTTTACCTAGGTACTCTCATGCATGAGAGGTGACAGCTTAGCCCAACGTATGAGGTGTTTATCCTGAAATATTACCAGGTCACTTTCAACGAAATGACAGCAATATTTCACAGAGGAAAAGAACATGCCTAGCTGACTGGATTCCACCCCGACTTAAATACAGCAAGCCAAAACATATCTAATGCCGTTTTTCCAAGATGGAGTCGTCCGCTTTTTCCCAAAATGGCGTCCCAATTCAAAGAGTGGGAGACTAGCGTCTACATTCCAAAACGGCAGCCTATGAGAGAGGCGATTCTATTATTTTCATCGGGGAGTAGGGAAGTTAGAATGGTTTTCTGAGGAACGCCAACAGCAGTGCACGATGTTTGCTTACATTAGGAAGTTCAGAAAATTGCAAAGGTGGATTGCCTTAGTTTTTGCGGTTACTTTCAGGGAAATATTAGGCAGTTTTTATTGGTTTGCTGATAGAGGGCGAATAGATAATTTACCTTTATAAATCCGCGTTTATCTATTTAAACTTCAGAAGATTTATGATGAAGTGAATATATTCAACACAACAGAACGCAAGCTTAAGACTTGTAAATCTTTTAAAAAACAACACATCGATAATTAAAAATATTATTTATAGTTCATCATTAAAAACTTTTTATAAATGCATAGTTATCATATAATTAACAATTCATCCATGCATTATCTCATTATTTATTATAATTAGAAGAGATGATATTTTTTACTGTAATGTTTAAAAATTTGCTGTTGTCTTTTAAAAGATTTACAAGTCTTACGATTGTGTTCTGTTGTATTAAATATATTCTCTTCATCTTAAATCTTCTGAAGTTTAAATAGATAAACGCGGATTATAAAGGTAAATTGCCTATTTACCCTCTATCAGCAAACCGAAAAAACTGCCTAATATTTCCCTGTAAGTAATCGTAGAAACTAAGGCAATCCACCTTAGCAATTTTTTGAACTTCCAAATGTAAGCAAACATATAGTCCACTGCCATTGCATTCCTCAGAAAACCATTCTAACTCCTCTACTCCCCGATGAAAATAATAGAATCGCCTCTCTCATAGGCTGCCGTTTTGGGATGTAGACGCTAGTAGAGAGGGAAAGGGGTAGGAGTTGAACTGCGGTGCTTAACCACCAGGGAGCCTGGGCGCCATAGCCCTACCCCTCATCGAATAACATGATAAAAGTTTCGAATTATGAGAAATATAACTGAATGTGCTAAATAATTAAAACATACTTTTTCCTTAAGTACCTAATTACTAATCCATACATAATTAACTATTTTTAACAACTATGTCACAGAAGAATACATATGGAGATTCTTTGGGCGTAGTGAGCGGTCATATCAAAGAATGTCTATGCAAAAACAATACATATTCTTTGGTCATATCAAGGAGGTTAGAATAGAAGGAGGGAAGGTTCAACTCAAACGGTGAGGCTTGGCGGCCATGTTCCTGTTATCGCTGTGACTTGTGCAAGGAAGTCTGTAATTGGAATATTTTTTTTTTCTTTTCTTTTTGAAGCTTGTCATCTTGTGTTGTATATGGATGCACAAAAAGATTTTTGAAAAAGATTCCTGGGATTACTTTTCACGCGTAAGTATTGATTTTCTTTTTTTTTTTTTATGTAATTTGATAACTATGGTAAAAAAATATCACAATGTCATGTTGTTTTTTTTTCCAGATGTAAAAAAGGGACTTAATAATAATCAAAATATGTTAAATACATTTTAATGTTTCTGTTTATAGCTGGAATCTTTGTTCCTTAACACACAATGATGTATGCTAGGATTTAAACTGTATAATTTGAACGTTTTAGGTAATTCGTTTGATAATTTTCATGAAAAATTAGACACCAATTGTTACTATTTTTATGGTTTTTAAAGGTATTAAATAAAGTAATGCTTTTCTTTATGTATTAATTATTATTCAATTTAAAATTTTTGAACTGTTAAGAATATAATTTGTGCATTTGATCAAGATAAACTAACTTTTCTGTTGTTAAAATGTTTTTGCATAAATTTACAAATTTGTCGGCAGTATAGCAATAAAAGTAAGTAAAATATTTACACAACTGAACATGTGTAAAGATGTATCCAAAAGTATAGGTATATTTCTCTAATTTAGCTTAATTCAAGGCAATTTCTTTCAGATTCTTAAATATGAAATGCGTATAAATTGAAATCACATAATTCACATGAATCTGTTTTATTTTATTAATATTCATATTCTTGTTGTTATAAGATTGTTAGTTGTGAAAAGAGTTTAAAACTTTCATTTAAAAAAAATGCAACCTGTGACTATTTTTTTAGATAATTATCTGCTATTAATTTCAGGTTAAATATATTTTAAATGATTCTTTGAAATTTTACAATACTGTGAATAAATCAGAAATATCACTTCTTAAAGGAAAAACTGGAAAGTACACCCACAGGTTGCTAATAAAACCTAAACAAATTCTATTTTTAAAGGCTTTAATGTTATGCACATGCATTTATATTTCGAACTATTTCTTAATGATTTTCTGTACGTAGTAAATTACGGGTATTATCATCTTTATAAGATATCATATATAAAATATGTAAAATTTCATTATAAATTTTACATATATTTAGTGGAAAATACATGCACGGAACAGCTTAAAAACACGTACTTTTCACTGACGTAATGCAATGTTTTGAAGTTACAAACATGGACGCCGCTTGTTCAGTGGAGTTTCATTTCCCGATAGTGGAGGAAACTGCGAACCCTCCTCCTTATATTCTAACCTCCTTGGGTCATATCCGTTCTCCAAGGTGATGTCGTCCGCTTTTCTCAATATGGCGTCCCAATTCAAAGAGAGATAGTGATCATTTTTCAGTCTTTCTCATCCTCTGGAATCTCAAATCCTTCCAGTGCCCTCAAACAGGTAAAGAATTTCCTGCGAAATGTGTCCTCTGTGGAGGAGGACATGCATCTTGTAGTAAGGAATGCCCCAAAAGACCAGGAAATATAGATATTCAAAAAATTAATGAAGAAACACCAAACAATTCCCCAAATATGCAAAATCACCAGACTCACTCTACTCTCAGCCAATCACGTAATCAAGGATCAAGGAAGTTAATTTACGGAGTGCGCTAGGCTAGGCCTTTAACTCCGCATCATCAGAGATAGAATAATTACATCAAAAGAGGGGTTCATCTAATAAGGGAAAATTTTGAAGCCTAATTATAAAAATAAAAGCTTTTCAGATAATGCCTTCCGCATGAGAAAAAAGGAAAACTCTTAGAAAGTCTTTAAATTAAATTTTGTGTTTAAAAAGGGCCAGGAATAAATTTTGAAAGAGAAGTCAACATTCAAAAAGTTTTGAAAAGAATAAAAAGGTGCAATACATTTCCTTGATTCTTGATATCAACAGCAAAATAAAATCCTTAGGACAATCCGGAGAGTTGGGCAAAAAGGGCTGGGGGCGAAACCCGTTGGGCGGGTTCTGGTAGCAGTTCAGTGTGATACACTGAAGCAGGAGAAGAAAATTATTGGTCGCTATTTAGTGCGACGTTAAAAGGTCCCCTTAGGGGGTCGAAAGCAACCCGTTTAGCGGGTGGAAAAGAAGCTTTTAAGAAGCTATTGAGAAATTAAGTGCAGTCGCGTGCGGCTGCGGAGATAAGTTGTCCCTTGTTAAAGAAACGTTAGAAGACTCTTCTTAAAGAGTTAAAGAACAGGGTTCCCCCGGTCAATGCCCTTACGCATTGTTAACGCGGGGGCGGTTGGGGTTTAGGAACGAGAGGAAAGCATCCACTTGGGCGTCTGTATTCCAATACCGACGCCGTTTAAAAGGTAGTTGAGCATAATCAGCTTGTAAGATTGCTCTGGGTCGCTTTTTAGAAGAGGCAACCGCAGGATCATATAACGGCAGGGTATGTAATACTGGATTTCCAACAAGATGGATGTTTTTGAACAATCTTTCCGAAAGTCGCTGTATAAAGCGATTAATGGGCATAATTTTGAGGTCGTTATGAATGTCACCGTTCCTTATGAACCATGGAGCGTTTAATATCTGCCGTAAAAATTTTTATTGAAAAATTTGTACGTGTTTACGGTTAGTCAGAGCAGCTGAGCCCCAGATGGGACTCGCGTAAGTGAGAATAGGCCTTATGATAGATTTATAAAGCAAGATCTTGTTATCAAGTGACAGGTCGCTATTTTTAGCGAAAAAGGGGCGCAGGTTGGCTTTGACAGCTTCCGCATTCGCAATAATTTTTTGAATGTGAAGTTGCCAAGTTAATTTTGAGTCTAGTAAAACACCAAGGTATTTGTAAGTAGTAACCCAGGGAATAGATTCACCGAAGAAAATTAGATTATCTAAACGAGGGATGTTTCTTCGGATGAATAAAGTGGCATCAAATTTAGCGACATTAATTTTGATTTTATACAGTCCGAGCCAGAGTTCTAAGGCTGAAAGGTAACTCTGTAATGTAGAGATTACCGTGGTGATGTTGTTATGTTGAGTTAGGATGGCCGTATCGTCTGCATATAAAGCTAAATCGATACTAGGTGCCTTAGGCACGGCGTTGATATAGATATTGAAGAGCAGAGGTGAGACAAGACTGCCCTGAGGACATCCAGCATGGATCGGGAGGGGAGTGGAGAGTTCGTGGTTAACTCGTACGCGGAAGCTTCGTCCGGCTAAGTACGAGCTAATAATTTTAATGATGTGAACCGGAAACCCAAGTCGCATGAGCTTGTAAATAAGTCCGTCATGCCAAACCCTGTCAAAGGCTTTAGCTATGTCACGTATTAAGAAGAAACGTTCGTTGACAAAACGTCAGATGCGCCGAGAATCTCAAATCCTTCCAGCGCCATCAAACAGGTAAAGAATTTCTGCGAAATGTATCCTCTGTGGAGGAGGACATGCATCTTGTAGTAAGGAATGCCCTAAAACACGAGGAAATATAGATATTGAAAAAATTAATGAAGATACACCAAAAAATTCCCCAAATATGCAAAATCAACAGACTCACTCTACTCTCAGCCAATCACGTAATTTGGGCACTGCCCCGTACAACCAATCATATGGGGCGATTACCAAGAGCAATCCAAACACGGTTAACTACAGGAAATTCCTCAAGAAATCTATGAATAAGAAATCTATAATAACTATAAAGAAGACCAATCCTCCAAAAATAAACGAAAATCAGTAAACAGAGACATAGAAAAACAATCCTTTGAAGAATTCACCGAGTTCATTACTGAAATTTACCAAATTTACCAGCAATACAAGCAGGCTTCTAACCCCGACTCCAGGCTCAAGATTGCAATGGCGCGCACTAAAGATATTCATCCAGAACGAGCATGAATAATTACCGCAGTGGCTAATTGCACTGAAGGTGCTAATAGCTAACAGGCTATTCACACCACCTACTTTCGCGCATGCGCACAAGCAGCCCAGGTACCAGCATTTTACCGCAGTGGCTAATCGCACCCAAGGTCCGTAGAAAGAACAGGTTAGCTCACTTGGGGTAAACAAACGAAAATGCGTTCTCGCTGCCTATTGGCTGTGACGTCATTGAAGTTTTCTCTCCTCAGATCAACATAGATTTTTGCATTGATTTAAGCTGAATGTAAGCTTGTGCGCGACTGTGGAAACTCATTCGTTTCTTGTTTTTTTTTTCCTCTCAAATATAATTAAATTTATGTAGCATAATGGTTGGTATGCACTGCGCGATTGCATTATGCACAATAATGCAGGCAAAATAAAAAATAATCGCCTTTTCTGAGTCAGTGTAGGCCATCTGTGCGCCATCGGCCGTTTGAAGGGGCGGAATGTATGTTTTATGTTTGCGTAATCGGGCGGCTGCGCGCCAAATCGATTTGTCTTCAGTCGTTAGGGACTCAATGTATGTTTTCCACTCCGCTTGTTTTAATAAGCGGGTTTCGGTCCTTATCTCGTTCTGTATCTTGAGAAATTGGGCACGGATATTGGGATCTCGTGACCTTTGCCAAATTCTTCGCAAGTAATTTCGCTGTTTAATTTTGAATTTAGTCTCAGGTGGGAGCCTAGCACCTGGGTGTTTGCGTGGTTTTGAAGCCGCAGCTCTCGCTTCTTTCAGTAAAGACTCCAGACTTTTGATATGCCTGTCAAAGTCCGAATTGCTGGAAATTTTGATGGGAGGGAGTGAAGTTTTTTCCAAAATAAATCTAAAGTCGTCCCAATTTGTTGAGACTTGCTCCTCTAATTTTGAGTATCGATTTTGAATATCTAGGGTTATCAAAACGGGGTAGTGATCAGAGTCCAATTCCTGAATGACTTTTATCTCATGCCGTAAAAATATATTATAAAAGGCAGCCAGATCAAGAACTGCAGGGGACCCTCTAACACGGTAAAAAGTCGGGAGGGTAGGAGCTATGATCTGTACATGGTTACTCTGGCACTATGAATTTAGACTAATACCATACCTGTTCTTATTAGAACAAAACCATGCGGTATGCCGTGAATTTAGATCACCAGCAATTATTAGGTGATTTGAAATATTCAAAAGTTTATCAAAATCATTGACAGGAAAAGCTGGCCTTCCACGTGCTCTAGACAGTGGAGGTAGATAAGCTGAGACTATTGTCAGCGGGGAGGAATTTTGAAGGAAAATTTTGATGATTGTCGCTTCCAAAAAATTTAAATCAGGGGACGGTATCATGTGGTGCTTTAACGAGCGCTTCACATAGATACAAGTGCCACCACAGGGATTTGTACGAATACTGTACTATTTGTACTATTTGTACGAATTGAAATAATTCTTGCATTTAAACTTGTATTCCAAATTAAGATTTAACTTGAAATTAATGTAGATAATTACTCAGAGAATTAGATCTTTGTAGCGTAGTTTGCGTGAGATGAGATCACATGGTGTTACGTGATACGAACCGGAGAATCAGGATGTTGAACCATGAAAACATAGTAAATTCTTAATGTATTTTAACAAATTTATTATCTCTATTTATTGGCTTTTTATAAAATTTTAAAAGATATTAAAATGTTTGTGCCTTCAAAATAAAAAATTCTTAGAACTAACGTCTGTTAACATTTTTTATTTGTATATTGTATGTTGTCGTCAACAAAGTCTGCTTGGCGAGATTTGCGCCAGTGAAACTGAAAAGTACCTCAGAAACTAAACATAAAGATTAAGTAAATAAATCTGAAGAATTTTTTTAAAGAATGAGCTTAAGTTTTACTAACGTTTATTTTATTTTAAATCTTTACTATCACTTCTTATTTTCTACTTCCGGCCAGAATTATAAGCGTAAAGGATTTTATGCAAAGTTGTCTGGCGAACGCCAAGTATTTAAGTGTGGCCTTTTTGCCAAGCAAAAGAGAGGAAGCAGTGAGTTCGAAGAAGGCCGCTTACCTTAGAAGTTACGCAGTTGCTATTTGCCTTCCAGGCCAGAGGTTTTAATCCTCTTGATAAATTAAACGTATTGTAGTGTTCACAGTCTCTGTGCTACATACGCTTCCTGTTATTATAAGGACAATCTTACAAGTGTATTATTCTAAAGTTAAATTAGAGCTTAGTTTTATTTTGATATCTTTTACGTTAGACCCCGAGTGGAGGGTCATTGTATTCCGAAGTACGGAAGTCATTGTATATAAAGAAGAATAAAGGGTTTTGCATACCCTTCGTCTGTATCCTGTCTACTTACTACAATTAGTGAACATAGCTTTAGTAAGCTCTCTGTTCTAGTCAGGTCATTGTATGTTTCCGAAGAAGGTTAGAAGAAACATTGAACCTGATAGTGGCGCCCAAAGAAGAAGAATAACCATGGCCGAGTTTCAAGAAGAACCTGTGCTGCCTGCAGAAACGGCTCAGAATCCAGAAATGCCAGCTGCCGCCCTGGAAGGATTTGGGTACATCGTCCAGACCATGCGCGCTTCGATGAAACCAGAAGCAACATTTAATGGAAACTCACCGGTAACCAGTTTTTTGGAAAAATTGGATGACCACTTCATGCTCTACCCCGTGCACGAGTTTCAGAAAGTTACCTTAGCTACCAGCGCTTTGAGGGGCCAAGCGCTTAACTGGCTCAAATGTATCGGCAGAAGTCTCTTGGGTCAAGCAGGAAGTCCCACCTATACTTACGAAAATTTCAAGACTGCCCTACTAAAAGCCTTCCCTGTTGTAAGGGATCGTGCGAAATTAGAAACGGAACTTTTCAGCATATATCAACAAAGAATTGAAAACCTCTTGAGCTTTATTTTAAGAAAAATTCACGTTTTCAAGCTCTTGTATGGAAACCGTCCGGATCCTGAAATAATTCAAGTGATTTTGCCGAGGTTACTGCCCCAAGTGCAAGATTTTATTGAATTAAGAAATCCGACTACACTGGAAAAGTTATTTGAGCTAGCAATCCAGTTTGAAAGTAGAAGAACGGCGGATGTCGAAAGAAGACGCCAATATCAACAGCGAAACCAATTTGATACGCCAAGAGTACAGCAAACTCAAGCATACGGCTACGGAGAAAAAGCGAATCACTGGGCAAGGAAACCCGAGCATTCAAAAACAGTCGGCGAACGTCGACAGGTCAATAGCAACCCAGGAAAAAAGTCTCAAGGCCAGGGGAAAAGGAAGGAAAGCACGGAAAGGAAAAATAATTTAAACTAAAACGGATTTCTGCTGACGAGACGGTGCGGAAATCCGAAGGCCACGAAAACCCCTCTTCCTACAAGTTAAATACAGTAATGGTGAAAAATTTAACTCTTCCGAAGATTGAAGTCTTGGTAAATAATATCCCGGCCACCGCACTCCTGGATACCGGCGCGCAGTGTTCCTGTGTGGCAGAAGTCTTTTTTAGAAAGTATTTTCGCAAATACCGCATATATAATGCGGATAATACGACAGTATTAGCGGCGCAAGGAAAAGAATGTAAGTGCGTAGGTAAAGTACCTTTATATATCCGTATCAAGGACGAACAAGTAAAGGTGATGTTTTTTATAGTAAAGAATTTGCAAGCACATTTAATCCTAGGAATAGACTTTCTTTCAGACGCACAAGCTACACTGGATTTTAATGAAGCGTCCCTTAGGCTGACAATGAAACCAGTGCGTGTAGAAAAGGTTGAACCGCCAAGGTTAAATCTTGACCACCTGCCTAATGACGAGCAAGATAGAATCCGACAAGTGGTAAGTGAATTTGCTTCCTTATTTAGTGATATTCCAGGATTTACTCAGTTACTAACCATAGTATTGACACCGGAGATGCATTGCCGGTTCGTCAAAAACCATACCGGTATGATAAGAATAAGGAAAAAATTATAGAATGGCATATTACCGATATGCTACGTAAAAAGATCATAACGCCCATCTCAAGTAGTTATGCTAGCCCGGTGGTTTTATGTAAGAAAAATAATGATTATCCTTTGGAGCATCCAAAAAGGTGGAGATTCGCTATTGATTACCGTAAATTAAATTCCATAACGAAATATCCGGTATATCCATTACCGATCATAGAAGAAATTTTAAGGAACATAAAATCAACCAAATTTATGACGACTTTAGACTTAACGAATGGTTATTTTCAAATAGGGGTCAGGCTTGAGGACGTGCCTAAGACTGCTTTTATAACCAAGTCTGGCACTTATGCATTTTTGCGTATGCCGTTTGGCCTTTCAGGGGCCCCAGCAACATTTCAGCGATGCATGGACATTGTGTTAAGACCTGTTCTTGGAAAGTCCACATTTATCTATTTAGACGATATCATTATTACTAGTGATAATCTCGACCAACATATACAGGATTTAAGACAGGTGTTTTCTTTATTAAATGAGGCCGGTCTAAAAGTTAATGTCGAAAAGTGCAAATTTGCAGCCCCTGAATTAAAATATTTAGGTTTCAAAATATCTCAAAAAGAAATCGAGACAGATGAATAAAAAATAATCGCTGTACAAAAGTATCCGACTCCAAACACGGCAAAGAAGCTCTCTTCTTTTCTAGGACTTTGTTCATATTATAGGTCCTTTATAAAAGATTTTGCGGCTATCGCGGAGCCATTGTTAAAATTAAAAAGAAAAAAGGCAAGATTCTCGTGGACGGCCGAAGCCAACAGTGCTTTCGAAAAATTAAAACAAGCATTAACGCAGGCCCCTGTGTTGAAATTTCCTGAAAAGGATGAGAATTTAGAAATTTCAGCGGATGCTTCAGATTATGCGGTAGGAGCGGTACTTTCGCAAAATCAGCAGCCCGTGGCATTTTTTAGCCGAACTTTAAATCAAACACAAAGAAACTATTCCGCGACCGAGAGAGAGGCACTTGCAGTTCAAGAATATAATCTGGTAATCAAGCATACCCCTGGAAAGGAAAATATCGTAGCAGATGCCCTATCAAGGATTAAAATAGACGAACAAGGCAATACCGTAAAGATGGCAATGCTTACAGCGTGTACAATAAATTCCCGAGAAACTGTAATAACCGAACTGGGTAAGGATCCTGAGTTTGGAAGTATTTATGAGTATTTGAAGGATCCTGAAAATTTTAGCCACCAAGATATTGTGGCGATAAGAAATAGGGCGGCCCATTACGAACTAATAGATGGTCTATTATTCTATACAAAAACTACGAATTCCAACAACGAATTTCGACCTGTTATCCCAGCTAGTCTTAGATTAAATATACTGCAGGAGCTCCATGACAGCCCTTTAGCTTCTCATGCTGGTATTCGAAAAACTATCCAACGCGTACGCGAGGCAGTCTACTTTCTTGAACTGCAAAAGTTAACAAAGGCGTATGTCCAGTCCTGCCCAACATGTCAAGCAGTTAATTATATTAATTTCCGCCCCGCCGGGTTTCTAAATAGTATTAAATCCGAATTTCCAAATGAAATAATTGGCATCGATTTATTGGGCCCTTTCCCAAAAAGTCAGTTAAATAAAAGTCGCTATCTCCTTGTTATGGTTGATCATTTTAGTAAATGGACCGAAATTGTTCCCTTGAAACGAGCCTCCGCGAAATTAGTTACTGATTCTATTTTAAATAAATATATTTTAAAATACGGGGCGCCCCTAAAAGTTATATCGGATAATGGTCCTCAATTTGTAAGTAATATATTTGAAGACATGTGCCAAAAACTGGGCATACGTCATTTAAAAATGGTCCCTTATCGGCCGCAATCAAATATAGCGGAACGGGTCAACAGAAATATAGTGAAAATTATCCGTAGTTATGTTAAAAATTTTCATAAAAGCTGGGATAACTATGTCAATGAATTTGCTTTCGCCCTCAGGACCGCAAAACATGATACAACGGGAAAAACTCCTGCTGAGTTATTTCTAGGCAGAAAGATTATAACACCGTTAGATAAATTATTCTATGTGCAACAAAGAGCCCCAGAATTTAAAATGAGTGATATAGAAAAACTAATAAAAGAAGCAAAAAAGAATACGGAAGTAGCACAAAGAAAACAGAAGCTATATTATGATTTGAAACCACGGGGAGTAACTTATAAAGTAGGGGATGAAGTTTTAAAAATTAAGCATTCACTTTCTTCAGCACCAGAAGATAAAACTGCCAAATTTTTTCCACGATTTGAAGGAGCATATGTTATAGAAAAAATAACTCACGCTTTTGTAGTGTTAAAAGCCAGAAATGGTGAAACCTGTTCCGCAAACATTGATCAAATTAAGCCCTACTTCGATCGTAATAAAATGCAAATCTTTTCAGATATTTTGCAGGATCCGGCACGGCAGACACCGCAGGTACAAGTTCCAGAGGTGGGAAAACGACAAGTACAAAGGCAAGCCAATAAGAGGCAGGAGCCAGTGAAAAGAAAATTGCCCCGCGGAAAAATTGAAGGTAACAAGAAAAAGAAGCCGTTCCACCGTCCAGAAAACAGAGTTCACGAACACCCCCAGAATGAAGAAGGGAGAAGGACGACGTATGTGACGAGGACCAGGAGAAATGACGGCAACTATAACCCGGCTTTAAAACGGAAGATCTACTCATCCGACAGAACTCTCCGCAGCAAAAGTCGCCGAACTGCGGAAGGGCCATCAGCGGCGGAGGAAAAAGTACAAGGAAAATTTGAACGGCCAACAACGAGGTCCAAGCAGGATCACGACAGAAGTTTCCCGGTTCCGCCAAGACCAGCTGCCTTCAAACGGCCAAGACCACAAGCAGAGGAGAAAAGGAAGGTGTTCAAGGGTGGCCGAACTGGTGAAAAACGGAAGCTTCCAGAGGAAAGCACTGAAGGGCGAGCGCGTACAAGAAGGAGGATAAATCAAGCTACTATCTGCAGTACCTTTAAAGACTGGGCCCAGAAAAGGATGTCCGAATATTACAAAGATAAGTAAAATTTTATGTTACTTTGCAAACTTAAGTTAATCTTTCATTCTTACTGCAAGTGGCAGATTTCAAGAAGTTTTACCTCATGCGAGGTCTACCTTTATCGCCTAAAGGGCGAGAAAAAAGTTGTGACCGATTTTCTTATTATGTTTTCAATTACTCGCGCGTAAAACTAAAGTTGATGTATAATAGCGTTGTGTAAAAACTTAAATATTGTAAAACATTATTGTATAAATTTTATTTAAAACAATCTATACAAGAGAGAAGTTTCAGTCTGAAAGACTTTTTGAAATGTATTATTTCAATGTAGAAAGAATTGGCACTTGCTTTGAAAAGAATAGAAGTTAACAATGTACTACTAATGTATGTTTTCAAATCTGTAAAAGTAACGGCATGTTGATATGTTCTGTTATTTTAAATGTTAAGATATACCGTGATATGGTAAAAGTGAAAGTAATGTTAAAAATTTGTTATTCGTGTGACTGTAAAGATTAAAATCATGACGAATATGTGGTAAAGGTTGAATGATGTAGTTAGGCTCTCTTTAGAGTTAGCCACGTTTAGAATAGTACCTCAGGGTTTAGAGTTGAAAGTAGGGTGTGTTAAGAGGTCTCGTTATGTTGAATTTTAACACGTTAGTGTTTTGATTGTAGGAGGAAGTGTGGCACACGTAGACAGAAACACATTCGTGTTTGGTGTTCTTTTACAACACATGTCAGAGAGCACGGGGAGAGATAATTAAAATAGTCATGAATGAAATAAGAATGTTAAAGAGCAGTATAATTGTATATGTTACATGCCATGTCATTGTGTAACATTTCATTAAACTAGTTTTCCTTCCAGATCTCTGGAAGGAACCAGAATTGAATAAAAGCTCCTGTTTAGATGCAGTACAGATGAAAAAAAGATTGTTGTATATCCTGGGAGCTGCTATTGTAACAAATTTCTTTCTTTTAAATTTCTAGTTTCTAGCGAAGTGTGTTTGTAAAAGGTTGGCCTCGCGTTAGATTCTAGAGCTAAAAGTTTTCAACAAGGTCGTTTTAGACCTCAGTTTCAAACTAATTAACTCTGGCGGGAAGTATGTAAGGATCTTAAGTTTTACTAACGTTTATTTTATTTTAAATCTTTACTATCACTTCTTATTTTCTACTTCCGGCCAGAATTATAAGCGTGAAGGTTTTTATGCAAAGTTTGTCTGGCGAACGCCAAGTATTTAAGTGTGGCCTTTTTGCCAAGCAAGAGAGAGAGGAAGCAGTGAGTCAACGCAGGCCGCTTACCTTAGAAGTTACGCAGTTGCTGTTTGCCTTCCAGGCCAGAGGTTTTAATCCTCTTGATAAATTAAAAGTATTGTAGTGTTCACAGTCTCTGTGCTACATACGCTTCCTGTTATTATAAGGCCAATCTTCCACGTGTATTATTCTAGAGTTAAATTAGAGTTTAGTTTTATTTTTATACTTTTACGTTAGACCCCGAGTGGCGGGTCATTGTATTCCGAAGTACGGAAGTTATTGTATATAGAGAAAAATAAAGGGTTTTTGTATACCCTTCGTCTGTATCCTGTCTACTTACTACAAATTAGTGAACATCTCTTTAGTAAGCTCTCTGTTCCTAGTCAGGTCCTTGTATGTTCCCGAAGAAGGTAAAGAAGGAATATTGAACCTGATAAACTATGCTTAACACCTTGAAGAAAACATATCTGCTACCACTAAAATGACTAATAAAAGCGAAATTCATGATGCCACAGTCTATCTTAGCAGTAAAATCAACGAAGCCATCAACCACGCCAAATTTATTCCTAAACAGACTAATTATACGGTCCCACAGAATATTAGACAGAAAATTACAGAGAAAAATAGACTAAGAAAAATTTATCAACGTTCTCACTCCACCCAAGACAAAAGAAGATTTAATGCTGCCAATCGAAACCTCAGAAAACTTATCCAAGAGTACAGAAACAATTGCTGGGATAACTTCATTGAAAGTCTTTCGCACACCGACCATTCTGTGTGGAAAGTTGCTAAAGCTTTCCGAAGCACTCCCTCTAATATTGGACCGATTCTGGATGATAATAATACCAAAATTTACGATCATAAGAAAATTGTCAACCTTTTCGCTGATAACTATGAACAACAGTTTAATATAAATAATTTCCCACACCCGAATGATATTAATATTATCAATCACGTGACCGATTTCCTCTGCAAAGATCCTGAAAATCAAAACAACCCGACTTCTCCCAAAGAAATACAGAAAATTATAAAGAAACTTAATCCAAAGAAGGCATCTGGATATGACAATATCACTAATAAGGCCCTGCAATACCTCCCAAGGAAAGGCATCATCCTTATTACGAATATTTTTAACGCATGTTTAAGACTTAATATATTCCCAAAAAAATTGGAAACACACCATTCTAACTGTCATTAAAATGCCTGGCAAAGCTGGAAATCTCACAAGTAACTTTAGATCGATCAGTCTTCTGCCTGCAATTGCCAAACTTTTCGAAAAGCTTATCGAGTATCGACTCACCACTTTTATTAATGAAAATAACATCATCAAAGACCATCAAATTGGATTTCGCCAGGGATTCTCAACGACTCAGCAGATCGCCCGAATCGTAGAATTCATAGGTAAAAATTTTAATAGATAGAGAAAGCCTTCAATAAAATTTGGTATCACGGTCTTATGATTAAGCTGATGAACTATAATTTCCCACCTGCCATCATCCATCTAATCGCTGATTTTTTAAAGAACAGAACTTTTCAAGTTAAGATTCAAGATAACTATTCCACCACAAGAAAAATTCACGCGGGTTTAACACAGGGGTCGGTAATTTCCCCGCTTCTCTATAATTTATATACTAATGATCTTCCTAATATTAAAAATATTCTCACTGCATGCTATGCCGATGACACGGCACTTTTATGTCACTCACTTAATCCGTATCATGCAAGAAATAAACTACAGAATGCCATTAATTACATTTCACCCTGGTTTAAAGGATGGAAAATTAAAATTAACCCCGAAAAATCAAAAGTGATTTACTTTAAAAAAGGAAATATCCCTCAAGACTGAGAAGAAATTACGATGGACGGACAAATCGTGTCACGTGACCACCAGGTAAAATATCTAGGTGTTAATCTCGACCAGAAGTTAACATTCAAATTTCATGTTAATCAAACACCACTTAACGAATGATGATCTCCGATCTCTCCGACAAAACGTTTCTTCTTTTACTTTTTGTAATAATTTAGACTCAGATTCTTGCACTTTTTCTTTGGGGGGGGGGTGGACTCAAAATAACTAACCTATAAATTTAATTTACTTGCGCGAAAAAATATTTTCTTTTCCTTCAAAGGTTAAAGAAAATTATAACGATATTCGTTTTATGGACTCTTGATAAACGTGACCTTCGAACTTCGACGCCGGCTTCGAACTTTGGCGCTGTGGAGACAGATATTTCGCTCATGGGCAACCGAGCCACTTTTGCTGCGAAGAAGTTTTCCTTCTTAACCAAGGAGGTTAGAATAGCCTCCTTCTTGTTCATTTCTAACCACCTTGTTCTTAATAATACATATTCTTTGCCAGTACCTTCGAGAGTAAAGTCATTTAATCTTTTTTTCCAGTCCCTTGAGAAAGCGTTTAAACCAGATGAGCTAAAATCGGAAATTATTTTGAATATTCTGGGTGAGAGCGAATAATTTAATAGTTTATTTGACTGAAGAAGACATGCGGAATTATGATAAGCTTAGAACAATAGTGTTGAAAGAATTTCAGACAACGCCACAAGAGTGTTATACAGTTTTCAAAAAGCGTAAAAATTACAAAAAGAAGTAAAAGATTACAAAAAAAAAAAAAAAAAAAAAAAAAAAAAAAAAGATTACAGAAAGCTATGTTTAATTTGCGTCAAGATGAAATGCTACATTTGAGTATTATTGTCAGATGCGCTAAGTGAGAGATTTTAAATTATTATGTGAATTAATTGCATCAGATGAAATATTCGGTTTATTTGATTGAGAATTGATGACACATATTGCAATTAAACAAGAAGAATCATGTTTTAAACCGCAAAAACTAGGTCGAGATTGTGATATTTATTTAACTTCAAAGGGTAAATGTAAAAGTAAATATAATAATGTATTTATGAAACCTTCTAGTGGAAACGAAATTCTAGATTCTCACTCAAAATTAATATTTCTAAATTCTCTATAAAGGCAAAAAAAAAAAAAAAAAAAAAAAAAAAAAAAAAAAAAAAAAAGATCTTATCTTTTCTATCTTCCGGATGGCTGAGGAACCATCCATTCTGATTAAACAAAATATGTGTATAATAAACAGAGGAGCGTTATACCACACAACGTTTATTCACGAACACCAAAGACGAACAGAAACATATACATAATTGACATCACAGTTTCTTTTTACAAACAAACACTACCGCCATCTAAAGATATATAATCCTAAACTTAACACTCCCCCCCCCATGTATCCGTAAACGAATGCATCAATTTTATTGAACTTCAAGATTATAAAGTCTTTCATTTGGTCTTCTAACAACACCCTTATCTAACTGAATATCACAAGATCTAATTCTATCACCTCTTCCGTGAAATAATTCCTTAATCCTACCTATCTTCCAGTTACAGCGTTTCACATTATCTTCTCGTACAAGTACAACATCATTAATTTTAAACACGGGAGAATTCTTTGGAGTTTTTGAAAACATGACTTATCTTAATTCTAACAAATATTCCTTATAAAACCTTTTCCAAAAATGCTCTAATATTAATTGCCTATGCTTCCATTTTTTAATCAACTGAGATCTTGTAGATTCTAGTTTATATTCAGGTGAAGGTAAAACAGTTAATCTAGATCCAGTTATAAAATGAGATGGTGAAAGAGGATCAGGTTCATTTGGTTCATTGTATACATACTTTATAGGTCTAGAATTAATAACAGCTTCAACTTCAACTAAGACAGTATACAGTTCTTCATAATATAAAGAAGCTTTACCTAGGATACGTTTTAAACAAGTTTTTAAAGATCTTACCAAACGTTCCCAGAATCCGCCCCACCAAGGAGCACCTTCTACAATAAATTTCCATTCAAACCCATTTTTACCAAGGAAATTTAGAACCTTTTCATCTTTACATAATTTATACAAATATTTTAATTCACGATCAGCAGTTTTAAAGGTTTTAACATTATCAGAATATATAACTCTACAAATACCCCTACGTGCCAAAAATCTACGTAAAGCTTGAATGAAACACTCTGCACTTAAATTTGATAACAATTCTAAATGGACTCCTCGAGTCACTGCACAGGTAAACAATGAAATATACACTTTTGTACCATCCTTTAAATACAAAGGGCCAGCGAAATCTATGCCACTTTTCTCAAATGGTTGAGCTTTCTCCACTCGGTCAGCTGGAAGAGGAGCCGATATCTCGTGTCCAGCTTTAGCATTATACTTTTTACAAAATCTGCAATCATGTAACACAGATTTTACAAAACGTCTAGCTTTTAAAATCCAAAATTTCCCTCTTACTTGCACTAAAGTTTCATTTACACCACTATGAAGTACCTTTTCGGGACAATTCAAAATAATTAAACGAGAAAAATAATTATATGGTAATATTATAGGCTGAATTTCATCGACATCTAATGATGGTTTCACTAATCTACTTCCAACTCTTAAACAACTCTTTTCATCCATTACTGGATTTAACCCAAACAATTTGGAATTACGAGACAATGGTTTTTTACATTTAACATCATTCAACTCTTCAAAAAAATACTCACCTTGTGATAAGATAATCCAATAACACATAGCATTACATATTTCTATTCTGTGACTTTAAATTATTAATGAATCTAAATACATATGACGTGACTCTTAAAAGTTTACCTAAGTCACTAAAGTTTTCTATTTTTAACACAGGTTGTAAAGGTTGAACACTGCTAGTAACTTGAGTCACAACTCTTTCTTCAACACTATCTACTATGTTACAATGCTTGTTCACTTTAGGCCAATTTATTTCATCTTGATGAAGACATGGAGGTCCATGCCACCACACTTGATCTACTACAAGATCACTCACTTTAACACCACGTGGGATTTTATCGGCCGGATTATCTGAGCCAGGACAATGATGCCACATGCTCGGGGATGTTTTGTCTTGAATTTCAGACACTCGATTTTGTACGAATGTTTTCCATCGCCGTGGTGAGTTCTTTATCCAATGAAGCACAATAAGAGAATCTGTCCATAAATGAATCTTAGCTTGAGGAAAATACACACGGACTGTAGTTACAAGTCTTGCACCTAACACTGCTGCCATGAGCTCGAGTCTTGGTAAAGATAATTTTTTCAGGGGTGTCACTCTGCTCTTGGCTATCACTAAACTTGTTCCACAATATTTTAAGCTACGGAATTTCACGTACACTGCTGCTCCGTAAGCACTTTGAGATGAATCACAAAAACAATGTAGTTCTAGAGTTTCAGGTGTTTCATCAGCATCACGAAAATACCACCGAGGTATCTGGATATTAGGTAGATCACATAGTTGCCTGTACCATTTGCTCCACTAGTCTTGCAGTTCTGGTGGGATAATTTCATCCCAATCAACACCTTTCAGCCATAAATCCTGAAACAGAACTTTTGCTTGAATAACATATGGAGCAAGAAACCCAATAGGATCGAAGATTTTTGAAGCAGCTTTTAAAACACAACGTTTTGTTTGGTCATTTGACTGGATGAAATCAATAACGTCTTGTGCATTAAAACAGAAGATATCCTTAATTGTATCCCATTGAAGTCCAAGAATCTTTGAGGGGGAATCACAGTCAAGCAATTTAAAGCTAACGAAGTTGTCACTTGATTTATACTGGTTTTTTACAGTATCCGAATTAGAATTCCATTTGGTCAAAGTCATTGATGCCTTTTTCATTATATCATTGGCTTCGTGATATATCTGTATAGCTTCCTCCGTATCTGATCCACAAATAAAATCGTCAACATACATGAAGTTTTCTAACATTTCTATAGTTCTGGGATGTATGTCATCAAATTTCTTTAAATGATGCTTAATGCAAGCACCCAGCAAAAATGGACTTGATTTTGTTCCAAACATTACACGACACATCCGATAAACTTGAATTCTCGAATTGCTCAAACTTGAATTCTCATCAATCCACAAAAATCGCACTGAATCCCGATCTTCAGGTACAACAGAAATTTGCAAAACGCTTTTTCAATATCTGACGTAAATGCAATTCGATGAAGTCGAAAATTTATTAGAACTTTCAAAAGTTCAGGAAGAAGATTTGGTCCTTGTAGTAAATTATCATTTAGAGATTCATGATTTTTTATCCTTTGAAAAAGCATCATAAACAATGCGAAGTTTTGTAGAATTATGATCTTCACGGATGACAGCACGGTGAGGTATGTAGTAAGTTCGTCTCCCAGATGGAGTACCAAGATCGACCTTTTCTATGATTTCTTCCTTAAGCTGATAGTCAATCACTTCTTTATATTGCGCATAAAAGTTCAAGTTTGATTTAAATTGTTCGATCAGATTTAAAAATCGTCTTTCAGCATTCTTAAAATTGTCTCTTAAAGTCACATTCTGATCTTTCCATGGAAGTCTAACTTCGTATCTATCACCCTTTTCTGTAATCGAGTTGTTAAATATTTGCAAGGCCATTTCATTTTGTTCTTCGTCAGAAATATTTTTAATTCCTATAGATTCAATATCCCAAAACGATTTGACACTTTTTAGAAGTTTCTCTTCTACAATTACGTTTAAACACGCATCATGGATTTCAAAGTCTGATGAAGAAAATCTGCCTTGTTTTGCAAATTTCTGTTGTACCTGAAGATCGGGATTCAGTGCGATTTTTGTGGATTGATGAGAATTCTAGTTTGAGCAATTCGAGAATTCAAGTTTATCGGATGTGTCGTGTAATGTTTGGAACAAAATCAAGTCCATTTTTGCTGGGTGCTTGCATTAAGCATCATTTAAAGAAATTTGATGACATACATCCCAGAACTGTAGAAATGTTAGAAAACTTCATGTATGTTGACGATTTTATTTGTGGATCAGATACGGAGGAAGCTATACAGATATATCACGAAGCCAATGATATAATGAAAAAGGCATCAATGACTTTGACCAAATGGAATTCTAATTCGGATACTGTAAAAAACCAGTATAAATCAAGTGACAACTTCGTTAGCTTTAAATTGCTTGACTGTGATTCCCCCTCAAAGATTCTTGGACTTCAATGGGATACCTAAACAAGGTTTTCATCGCTACGGCATTTCTGTTTATCCTTTTTATTTCTTCGCTTGCTATTTTCCACATAATGTCCACGACGATTAAAACAGAAATATGACTCATTCCATCGGCGCCGCCGCAGTCTGTCAAAGTGACGCCGAATGCCTGGAGTTTGGATTTCATTTCTACATCTGGTACCCGTATATCGGCATTTGTTGTGACTGGTACTTCAGTGACTTCGAGATTTATGGATTTTTCAGGGTCATTAATATTGCGGAGAGTAAGTTCAACTTTCTTTCGACGCCAATATTTTCCGTTCTTTTCACCGAAGGTATGCAGATTTAAAACAGTTTCTCCTTTCACTGGTAACTGTAATTTTCTTGACAAATCTCGAATTGCAGAGATTTGGCTACCGCCGTCAAGAAGACATCTCACAATACAATTCTTATTTCTGCCCTCAGCCACAGCATACACCGTTTGAAGCATAATATTAGATCCAGTTTTGGCAGAAGAATTTTGAACAATTTCTGCCGATGTTTCGGTTTCCTTATTTTTTACACTGGAGACAGCTGATGTGGGATTTACACACACACTTTCATGATGTTTACCGCGGCACTTTTTGCAGGAAAACTGTTTGTTCTTACAGTTGATAGCTAAATGTTTACATCCAAAACACAGAAAACATTTTCCTGTACGTTTCAAAATGTTGCGTTTCCCTTCAGAGTTCACCTCAGTACATTTATATCTCGTATGGTCTTCTTTATCCCAAAATATACATTTGTATCCAATTGTAATAAAGCTGAAGCAGTCGGAACTTTCGGTTTATAATTCGGATAAAATTTCGTGCGTTGTTCATTTTGACGAAAGTATGGTTTCTAATTCGTTTTCGCAGAGTTCATTAAACTTGCAGTTTCTCGACAATTAACTTCCTTTTTTAAGAATTCTTTAAGTTCCTTTATATCAAATCCTGCTTCCATATTTCGACTTCGATTAAATTCCAAATTTAATTCCTCTGGAAATTTCTGCAAAATGATAGGACAGAGAATATTTCCATAACTTCCAGAAGTAACGTTTAACGATCCTAAACTTCGAATGTTGACTTCGCATTCATCGTACAGCTTATGCAGTGCTTTAACATTTGAAATGTTTCCCACTGGTTCAAGGGATAATAATTTATTCATATGCGAGGTGATAACAACATCTTGTCTTCCAAAACGTTCTTTCAATATTTCTACTGCGGAATCATAATTCTGGTCACTTAAAGCGAAACCGGAAATGGCAGCTAAAGCATTACCTCCAAGTAAGGATTTTAGGTACGCAAATTTTTCAGTTTTTCTCAATCCACTATGATTATGAATTGTATTTTCGAATTGGTTCCAAAAGTCTAACCATTTACACGAATCTCCGTAATAAGTTCCGATTTGCAGACGTGGCAACTTCACTGTTTTCGCTTCAACTGGAAGTGCAACATTAGCCGTTTCGTTCTGATGAACTGTTCTAGAAGATTCCGAATTCTTCTTCAAAAATCTTTGCATTCTTCCTCTCCATATAACAGTTTTATCCTGGTATTCTTGGCTTAAGGTAACTTCATTTTAAATCTCCTCCGAAGTTACTTTCGTTTCGATTTCTTAATCTAAACTTTTCAGTTCGTTGATTTTCTCAATTAACTGTTCATATAAATCCTCGATTATCTCAATTTTCTCATTTAGCGGAATATTATTTCCTAAATTCGTTTCGAATTTGGTTATCAGTTTCGTAGTTAATTGTCTTATAACCGATCGTTTCTTTTTCAAATTTTCAAGAACGCCCTCCATTTTCGAACTATTCAGTCTGTCGATTTTCTGATTCGTAATAATCCCGGTTTGCAGGCACCATAAACAAAATATGTGTAAATAGCTAATAAACAGAGGAGCGTTATACCACACAACGTTTATTCACGAACACCAAAGACGAACATTGGCAATCTAAAGATATATAATCCTAAACTTAACACTGATCGTTGAACTATCTAAATTCAAAGATTCTTCAAAATATTGACACTTAGACTTCTGTGAAACATAAATAGATTATATTTATACACAATTAATAGACTACGTTTAGATGAACATTACGCTCTTTCCTTCATACAATCTTTCTAGTTCTTGTTCTGGTTCTAGCTAAATGCAAATCAGAGTTCTATGTACGTTTTTGTTTTGATTATTCTAGATTTTAGATGTAACGGCGCTGACAGTCCAGAGTTTAGATGTAACATCTCCTCCCACCATTGAGGTCCGACGGTACGGAGGAACTCAATACACACAGGTCCAGTCGATGAGGGAGACCAACAACTCTTCCAGCTCTGGTTATCACGTGAGGACTTGAAGCAGGTTCTGAAACACAATCAGCCTGACCAGTCGTAGGGTTGTTTCTATCTCGAGATGTTCTGCCGTGGAACAGAGGACCAGCAGATTCGGGAATAGAAATCTCCGACGGGGAAAGCCGGGCCACTGGAGGAAGCAGAGTTCATTTCTTATCTTGACCCTCGTTAGTCTAACTTTTCCGTCTATACTGGGAAAACGCTCGATTATGTTGGCTAAACACTAATGAGTGCGGCCTCTCTGGCTATCTTCCAACAGAACGACATCGCCTACTTGACACTGTTGATATTTTCCCCTCTTTATCGCATGTTGTCTCAACTGACCAAGATATTCACTACGAAATCTGTTTCTTAGATCACGTCTTATTCTCTGTCGATATTTGGATCAGCGGTTTAGTTCTTGGTAGTCTACGCAGTCAATATCAGGAACTCCTGATGACGCCAATTCATGGAGGAACATCACAGGGGTCAATGGTGAAGGATCTTGATTATCTTCTGATACGTATGTGATATGTCGAGTATTAATCATTTGTTCACAGTCACATAATATAATATATAACTCTTCGTAATTTAAGAAAGTTCGGCCTTATATTCTTCTTAAAAATTTTCTTTCATCATTCGCACAAGCCTCTCCCGCCAGGTAGCAGTCGGAGGTTTGAATTTTCATCGTGTCCTTTAAATAGAAACAGCTGAACATATGGCGTTCTACTTCACTTTCTTAAGAACACTGTTAGTCCGTACCAAATTAGTTCCGTTGTTGGAATATATTGCATAAGGTCTACCTCTTCTAGCAATGAATCTAGACTATCCAAGCTTTAGATCCATCACGGAGATAGAGAGGATCTGCTAGATACATCGACGACTTCAAAAACGGCCCTTTCTCTAAGTTTGAATTCGGGTGGAAATCCTGGCTCGACTACTACTCTTTGTGTAGCAAATCTTTTACATCTTACACATTTCCTGATAATATTTGATAATATTTCGAACAGTTTTTCTGGATTTTATATCCAAAATTTTTCTCTAAAATTTGCCATTAAAATGCTGACAACAGCATGCTGGAGTTCTACATGTGTCTCATAAATTAGTCTCTAAACAAGAGGGTGTTTTAAAGGTAAAATGAGAGGATATTGGAAATTTTCTTCATCTTAACGCTGTAGGACGTCCGTTTTCGCTCTGAAAATTCCATTTCGTCTACGATTAGTCTCAAAGCACGAACAGTGGAGTCTTTAATGCATGTAAATGATTCTTTCTGTTCCAAACCTACAAAGTGTCTTTTCAGCATTCTCAAATTCATCAACTGAGATATCAGGGATTAGGTCTTTGATGGCTGTCTTTTGATGGCTTTACTGTGGAAGACGACGTATTTTGGGACAACTCGATTTGATATTCGCGATTTGAAGTTCTTTCTCCAACTGCGCTAGTTTGATTTGATCTAACTCTACCTTTGTTTCGTTTTCAAGTTTTTGTAACGCAATTTGTGACTTGTTTTTGGCTTTGAGTTTTTTCCCCTTGCTTAAGCGCGTAATCAACTACGCTTTTACTAACTCTTGATAAGTTTTCAAAACTTTATTATTTCTTTATAAAAGTTTTTAAAATAACAATTTTCACATCTTTCGCAACGGTTAGATCTAACTCCGCAGCGAAAGCTTTAAACTCTTCTTTCCCTAATTTAGCTCCGATGTTAATGAGAGTGATAGAGTGGACACTGGGAGAATACACGAAGAAACCATGGAATTTTGAGATAAGTATCCTTCTTTCATCTAAACTAAATCAAATCTAAGTGTATTTAAATTTATTAATATAATTGTTCACCAGTTTTTAGCGTTAAATAATGCTTGAAATTGCTCATTGCTTGCGTCTCTTTTTGTGGTAACAATTCCAAACAGGCGCTAACTTCGTTATCAGTTCTCGTTTGTCAACAATTCTCCCTTCTGAGCCCGCCCTACTATATAGGTTAAGTCCTATCTACTAGTATAAGGCCTTAGTCCTGTCTTGTTTTGAGGTATTTCCAGTTTCCAGAGAGGGAAAATGGAGATTTTGCGGAGCGACGTGTATATTAGGTTGCGCTATGCGCTATTTCGCTCTCCGATCTTTTTTTTTTTTTTTTTTTTCCCTGAGATCGCTTAAATATTTTTTTGCCTTTAAATATTATACCTCATCGATTTTTTTTTCTCAAACTGTTGTTTTCTATCTGTTTAATGTCTTTTTCTTCATTGCCTTAAATAAATTCTTAGAATTATGAGATAATATAAATACTGTTTTCTTCAATGTGTTAAACTAGCATTAATTAACAAGTAATAAATTATGATAGCAAACTGACAATAAATAAACTTGTAATAAATTATGATAAATATATTAATAAATACCACCGATCTATGTTTATTGTCTTTAGTTATTTTAGTTAAAGCAATATATATTTTTGTCTGATGTTATGGGTCTTTTGCTGTGTGTCTCAGGATGAAAGCATACATATTGCCTTGTATTCCATGTTCAATACCATGAATATGAAGCATCTCAACACTAACCTTTCCCCCCCATCATCACATCTATTCAGCCTTAGCAAACATACTCAGTGTGAGACACTATTTATTGCAAATGATCACAGCTTCCTCTCCTTTTGACTACACCCATGGACACAATAATATTTTTAGGATATTATCTACTACTTTTCCTTATCTTTTTATCCGCGATTAAATTCGCATGTAGGTATGGCGGAAACATGACGAAAAATGTAGTCACAAAGCGGAATAAATTATAAAAATATTTGTGGCAACACAAACTTTCTGATTATTACTGTTTCAGAAAGCAGCTAAATTATGTAGTCAGCTGTAAAAGGTTGGTAGTAATTGCTTGTAAAATAAATAAGTTATCCAGATTCTTGCAACAGTCACCTATTCGAACATTTTATGGGTTTTAAGGTGTATGAGTCCCCTTAAGAGAGGAATTTTTATGCAAACTTTGACGTCTTATAGCATAGGACTGTCAGAATTTATTATTCAATAAGAACACAGCTTCCTCTCCTTTTGACTACACCCATGGACACAATAATATTTTTAGGATATTATCTACTACTTTTCCTTATCTTTTTATCCGCGATTAAATTCGCATGTAGGTATGGCGGAAACATGACGAAAAATGTAGTCACAAAGCGGAATAAATTATAAAAATATTTGTGGCAACACAAACTTTCTGATTATTACTGTTTCAGAAAGCAGCTATATTATGTAGTCAGCTGTAAAAAGTTGGTAGTAATTGCTTGTAAAATAAATAAGTTATCCAGATTCTTGCAACAGTCACCTATTCGAACATTTTATGGGTTTTAAGGTGTATGAGTCCCCTTAAGAGAGGAATTTTTATGCAAACTTAGACGTCTTATAGCATAGGACTGTCAGAATTTATTATTCCATAAGAAAACTTACTAAAAATTATAATATTCTTATATATTCATCATTTTTTCAGTATCCACTCATGTTTATAGGTTCAAATGCCATATTTCAAAATCAAAGTTGTAAGGATCTTAAGTTTTACTAACGTTTATTTTATTTTAAATCTTTACTATCACTTCTTATTTTCTACTTCCGGCCAGAATTATAAGCGTTAAGGATTTTATGCAAAGTTTGTCTGGCGAACGCCAAGTATTTAAGTGTGGCCTTTTTGCCAAGCAGAAGAGAGGAAGCAGTGAGTTCGAAGCAGGCCGCTTACCTTAGAAAATACGCATTTGCTATTTGCCTTCCAGGCCAGAGGTTTTAATCCTCTTGATAAATTAAACGTATTGTAGTGTTCACAGTCTCTGTGCTACATACGCTTCCTGTTATTATAAGGCCAATCTTACAAGTGTATTATTCTAAAGTTAAATTAGAGTTTAGTTTTATTTTGATATCTTTTACGTTAGACCCCGAGTGGAGGGTCATTGTATTCCGAAGTACGGAAGTCATTGTATATAAAGAAGAATAAAGGGTTTTGCATACCCTTCGTCTGTATCCTGTCTACTTACTACAATTAGTGAACATAGCTTTAGTAAGCTCTCTGTTCTAGTCAGGTCATTGTATGTTTCCGAAGAAGGTTAGAAGAAACATTGAACCTGATAGTGTCGCCCAAAGAAGAAGAATAACCATGGCCGAGTTTCAAGAAGAACCTGTGCTGCCTGCAGAAACGGCTCAGAATCCAGAAATGCCAGCTGCCGCCCTGGAAGGATTTGGGTACATCGTCCAGACCATGCGTGCTTCGATGAAACCAGAAGCAACATTTAATGGAAACTCACCGGTAACCAGTTTTTTGGAAAAATTGGATGACCACTTCATGCTCTACCCCGTGCACGAGTTTCAGAAAGTTACCTTAGCTACCAGCGCTTTGAGGGGCCAAGCGCTTAACTGGTTCAAATGTATCGGCAGAAGTCTCTTGGGTCAAGCAGGAAGTCCCACCTATACTTACGAAAATTTCAAGACTGCCCTACTAAAAGCCTTCCCTGTTGTAAGGGATCGTGCGAAATTAGAAACAGAACTTTTCCGTATATATCAACAAAGAATGGAAAACCTCTCGAGCTTTATTTTAAGAAAAATTCACGTTTTCAAGCTCTTGTATGGAAACCGTCCGGATCCTGAAATAATTCAAGTGATTTTGCCGAGGTTACTACCCCAAGTGCAAGACTTTATTGAATTACGAAATCCGACTACACTGGAAAAGTTATTTGAGCTAGCAATCCAGTTTGAAAGTAGAAGAACGGCGGACGTCGAAAGAAGACGCCAATATCAACAGCGAAACCAATTTGGTACGCCAAGACTACAGCAAACTCAAGCACATGGCTACGGAGAAAAAGCGAATCAGTGGGCAAGGAAACCCGAGCATTCAAAAACAGCCGCCGAACGTCGACAGTTCAATAGCAACCCAGGAAAAAAGTCTCAAGGCCAGTGGAGAAAGAAGGAAAGCACGGAAAGGAAAAATAATTTAAACTAAAACTGATTTCTGTTGACGAGAGGGTGCGGAAATCCGAAGGCCACGAAAACCCCTCTTCCTACAAGTTAAATACAGTAATGGTGAAAAATTTAACTCTTCCGAAGATTGAAGTCTTGGTAAATAATATCCCGGCCACCGCACTCCTGGATACCGGCGCGCAGTGTTCCTGTGTGGCAGAAGTCTTTTTTAGAAAGTATTTTCGCAAATACCGCATATATAATGCGGATAATACGACAGTATTAGCGGCGCAAGGAAAAGAATGTAAGTGCGTAGGTAAAGTGCCTTTATATATCCGTATCAAGGACGAACAAGTAAAGGTGATGTTTTTTATAGTAAAGAATTTGCAAGCACATTTAATCCTAGGAATAGACTTTCTCTCAGACGCACAAGCTACACTGGATTTTAATGAAGCGTCCCTTAGGCTGACAATGAAACCAGTGCGTGTAGAAAAGGTTGAACCGCCAAGGTTAAATCTTGACCACCTGCCTAATGACGAGCAAGATAGAATCCGACAAGTGGTAAGTGAATTTGCTTCCTTATTTAGTGATATTCCAGGATTTACTCAGGTTACTAACCATAGTATTGACACCGGAGATGCATTGCCGGTTCGTCAAAAACCATACCGGTATGATAAGAATAAGGAAAAAATTATAGAATGGCATATTACCGATATGCTACGTAAAAAGATCATAACGCCCATCTCAAGTAGTTATGCTAGCCCGGTGGTTTTATGTAAGAAAAATAATGATTATCCTTTGGAGCATCCAAAAAGGTGGAGATTCGCTATTGATTACCGTAAATTAAATTCCATAACGAAATATCCGGTATATCCGTTACCGATCATAGAAGAAATTTTAAGGAACATAAAATCAACCAAATTTATGACGACTTTAGAGTTAACGAATGGTTATTTTCAAATAGGGGTCAGGCTTGAGGACGTGCCTAAGACTGCTTTTATAACCAAGTCTGGCACTTATGCATTTTTGCGTATGCCGTTTGGCCTTTCAGGCGCCCCAGCAACATTTCAGCGATGCATGGACATTGTGTTAAGACCTGTTCTTGGAAAGTCCACATTTATCTATTTAGACGATATCATTATTACTAGTGATAATCTGGACCAACATGTACAGGATTTAAGACAGGTGTTTTCTTTATTAAATGAGGCCGGTCTAAAAGTTAATGTCGAAAAGTGCAAATTTGCAGCCCCTGAATTAAAATATTTAGGTTACAAAATATCGCAAAAAGGGATCGAGACAGATGAATCAAAAATAATCGCTGTACAAAAGTATCCGACTCCAAACACGGCAAAGAAGGTCTCTTCTTTTCTAGGACTTTGTTCATATTATAGTTCCTTTATAAAAGATTTTGCGGCTATCGCTGAGCCATTGTTAAAATTAAAAAGGAAAAAGGCAAGATTCTCGTGGACGGCCGAAGCCAATAGTGCTTTCGAAAAATTAAAACAAGCATTAACGCAAGCCCCTGTGTTGAAATTTCCTGAAAAGGATGAAAATTTAGAAATTTCAGCGGATGCTTCGGATTATGCGGTAGGAGCGGTACTTTCGCAAAATCAGCAGCCCGTGGCATTTTTTAGCCGAACTTTAAATCAAACACAAAGAAACTATTCCGCGACCGAGAGAGAGGCACTTGCAGTTCTGTTAGCAGTGCAAAAGTTCCGAGTCTATTTTGGAAAGGCGCCGATAACAGTATATTCTGATCATGCGGCGGTAACTAGATTGTACTCAGGGAAAAATTTATCCCCAAGGTTAATAAGATGGGCACTCAAGCTGCAAGAATATAATCTGGTAATCAAGCATACCCCCGGAAAGGAAAATATCGTAGCAGATGCCCTATCACGAATTAAATTAGACGAACAGGGTAATACCGTAAAAGTTGCAATGCTTACAGCGTGTACAATAAATTCCCGAAAAACTGTAATAACCGAACTGGGTAAGGATCCTGAGTTTGGAAGTATTTATGAGTATTTGAAGGATCCTGAAAATTTTAGCCACCAAGATATTGTGGCGATAAGAAATAGGGCGGCCCATTACGAACTAATAGATGGTCTATTATTTTACACAAAAACTACGAATTCCAACAACGAATTTCGACCTGTTATCCCAGCTAGTCTTAGATTAAATATCCTGCAAGAGCTCCATGACAGCCCTTTAGCTTCTCATGCTGGTATTCGAAAAACTATCCAACGCGTACGCGAGGCAGTCTACTTTCCTGAACTGCAAAAGTTAACAAGGGCGTATGTCCAGTCCTGCCCAACATGTCAAGCCGTTAATTATATTAATTTCCGCCCGGCCGGGTTTCTAAATAGTATTAAATCCGAATTTCCAAATGAAATAATCGGCATCGATTTATTGGGCCCTTTCCCAAAAAGTCAGTTAAACAAAAGTCGCTATCTCCTTGTTATGGTTGATCATTTTAGTAAATGGACCGAAATTGTTCCCTTAAAACGAGCCTCCGCGAAATTAGTTACCGATTCTATTTTAAATAAATATATTTTAAAATACGGGGCGCCCGTAAAAGTTATATCGGATAATGGTCCTCAATTTGTAAGTAATATATTTGAAGACATGTGCCAAAAACTGGGCATACGTCATTTAAAAATGGTCCCGTATCGGCCGCAATCAAATATAGCGGAACGGGTCAACAGAAATATAGTGAAAATTATCCGTAGTTATGTTAAAAATTTTCATAAAAGCTGGGATAACTATGTCAATGAATTTGCTTTCGCCCTTAGGACCGCAAAACATGATACAACGGGAAAAACTCCTGCTGAGTTATTTCTAGGCAGAAAGATTATAACACCGTTAGATAAATTATTTTATGTGCAACAAATAGCCCCAGAATTTAAAATGGGTGATATAGAAAAACTAATTAAGGAGGCAAAGAAGAATACTGAAGTAGCACAGAGAAAACAAAAATTGTATTATAACTTGAAACGACGGGGAGTAACTTATAAAGTAGGGGATGAAGTACTAAAAATTAAGCATTCACTTTCTTCACCACCAGAAGATAAAACTGCCAAATGTTTTCCACGATTTGAAGGACCATATGTTAAAGAAAAAATAACTCACGCTGTTGCAGTGTTAAAGGCCAGAAATGGTGAAATCTGTTCCGCAAATATTGATCAAATTAAGCCCTACTTCGATCGTAATAAAATACAAATCTTTTCAGATCTTTTGCAGGATCCGGGACGGCAGACACCGCAGGTACAAGTTCCAGAGGTGGGAAAACGACAAGTACAAGGGCAAGCCAATGAGAGACAGAAGCAAGTGAAAAGAAAATTGCCCCGCGGAAAAATTGAAGGTAAAAAGAAAAAGAAGCCGTTCCACCGTCCAGAAAACAGAGTTCACGAACACCCCCAGAATGAAGAAGGGAGAAGGACGACGTATGTGAAGAGGACCAGGAGAAATGACGGCAACTATAACCCGGCTTTAAAACGGAAGATCGACTCATCCGACAGAACTCTCCGCAGCAAAAGTCGCCGAACTGCGGAAGGGCCATCAGCGGCGGAGGAAAAAGTACAAGAAAAATTTGAACGGCCAACAACGAGGTCCAAGCAGGATCACGACAGAAGTTTCCCGGTTCCACCAAGACCAGCTGCCTTCAAACGGCCAAGACCACAAGCAGAGGACAAAAGGAAGGTGTTCAAGGGTGGCCGTACTGGTGAAAAACGGAAGCTTCCAGAAGAAAGCACTGAAGGGCGAGCCCGTACAAGAAGGAGGATCAACCAAGCTACTATTTGCTATACCTTTAAAGACTGGGCCCAGAAAAGGATGTCCGAATATTACAAAGATAAGTAAAATTTTATGTTACTTTGCAAACTTAAGTTAATCTTTCATTCTTACTGCAAGTGGCAGATTTCAAGAAGTTTTACCTCATGCGAGGTCTACCTTTATCGCCAAAAGGGCGAGAAATGAGTTCTGACCGATTTTCTTATTATGTTTTTAAATTACTCGTGCGTAAAACTAAAGTTGATGTATAATAGCGTTGTGTAAAGACTTAAATCTTGCAAAAAGTTATTGTATAAATTTTATTTAAAACATTCTAGCAAGAAAGAAGTTTTAGTCTGAAAGACTTTTTGAAATGTAGTATTATTTCAATGTAGAAAGAATTGGCACTTGCTTTGAAAAGAATAGAAGTTAACAATGTACTACTAATGTATGTTTTCAAATGTGTAAAATTAACGGCATGTTGATATGTTCTTATATACATGTGAACTGTTATTTTAAATGTTAAAAAATACCGTGATATGGTAAAAGTGAAAGTAATGTTAAAAATTTGTTATTCGTGTGACTGTAAAGATTAAATCATGGCGAATATGTGGTAAAGGTTGAATGATGTAGTTAGGCTCTCTGACGCTACACATTAGAGTTAGCCACTTTTAGAATAGTACCTCAGGGTTTAGAGTTGAAAGTAGGGCGTGTTAAGAGGTCTCGTTATGTTGAATTTTAACACGTTAGTGTTTTGATTGTAGGAGGAAGTGTGGCACACGTAGACAGAAACACATTCGTGTTTGGTGTTCTTTTACAACACATGTCAGAGAGCACGGGGAGAGATAATTAAAATAGTCATGAATGAAATAAGAATGTTAAGAGAAGTATATTCTATATGTTATTTGCAATGTCATTCTGTAACATTTCATTAAACTAGTTTTCCTTCCAGATCTCTGGAAGGAACCAGAATTGAATAAAGCTCCTGTTTAGATGCAGTACAGATGAAAAAAAAAAGATTGTTGTAGATCCTGGGAGCTGCTATTGTAACAAATTTCTTTCTTTTAAATTTTCTAGTTTCTAACGAAGTTATGATTGTAAAAGGTTGGCCTCGCGTTAGATTTTAGAGCTAAAAGTTTTCAACAAGGTCGTTTTAGACCTCAGTTTTAAACTAATTAACTCTGGCGGGAAGTATGTAAGGATCTTAAGTTTTACTAACGTTTATTTTATTTTAAATCTTTAATATCACTTCTTATTTTCTACTTCCGGCCAGAATTATAAGCGTTAAGGATTTTATGCAAAGTTTGTCTGGCGAACGCCAAGTATTTAAGTGTGGCCTTTTTGCCAAGCAGAAGAGAGGAAGCAGTGAGTTCGAAGCAGGCCGCTTACCTTAGAAGTTACGCAGTTGCTATTTGCCTTCCAGGCCAGAGGTTTTAATCCTCTTGATAAATTAAACGTATTGTAGTGTTCACAGTCTCTGTGCTACATACGCTTCCTGTTATTATAAGGCCAATCTTACACGTGTATTATTCTAAAGTTAAATTAGAGTTTAGTTTCATTTTGATATATTTACGTTAGACCCCGAGTGGAGGGTCATTGTATTCCGAAGTACGGAAGTCATTGTATATAAAGAAGAATAAAGGGTTTTGTATACCCTTCGTCTGTATCCTGTCTACTTACTACAATTAGTGAACATAGCTTTAGTAAGCTCTCTGTTCTAGTCAGGTCATTGTATGTTTCCGAAGAAGGTTAGAAAAAACATTGAACCTGATAAAGTTATTTATGAAATAAAAACTTTTACAATCTGATAAATCATTTCTGTGTGCAAATTTTTAAATCTAAATCTCTTACATTAATTTTTTCTGTCTTTTAAATTACATCCCATTATTTATTTCAATTTAGTTTATTAATGTGCTTGAACTAATACTTCAAAGTTCTTTGAAGTACTTTATGTTTCATGAAAATGCCAAATATTTCCATAAAAAAATAAACAGGCATACAGAATTGTTGTTAACCAGTATTATGTGATTAATTAGTCATTTAATAGTTGATTTAATCCCTTATTTCATGTCTAAATTTTCTACGCAGAAATCCTCCGTCTAATTTTTATTATCTTTCCACGGACGAAGATTTTCAAAGAGGAATGAATTAAAGTCTTGATTGCGCAAAACACATCTTTGAAGCTAAATGTATTCTAAGAAAATCAAAAAAAATGTAAACAAGATTTTGCCCCCCCCCCCAATCAGTCATTTAAACTATTTTAACCGTTCAGGAAAACGATAAACATTGCGAACAATCTACCCTTTTTTATATGTACTTTAATAAAAGGAAATGTGTGTTCCTTCTTTTTATAAGAAAAGGAACCCATTTTAGAAAGTAAAATGGTTCTAAAAGTTTAGAGTCTCCAACGCTTAAAAAATGATAAACTACGCCAAGGTAGTAAACCGCCTTCAAAAAAAAAAAAAAAAAAAAGGCTCACTACAACTCTTAGGCAGTTTGCGTACGTCGAATCCGTTATGGATCTAACAGTTCAATGCACATGCGTGGTCAATGGTGGTGCGAATAGCTTAAGCAGCTAAACGCGCCGCTGGTGCGAATAGCATCGGCCGCATTTTACGCCGATTTCCGTAAAGCAGGCGGTAGTGAGAGCGAAGGTTGTTAACCCTAACTCAGCAATAGAAAGGTTTGTTAGTAGTTCACCAGCAAGAGAATAATTTGCAAGTAATAATTATCAGTTACAAAGACGAAGTCAATCTATATACATAATAATGTTCAGGAAATGATTAGATAAAATAGGGATTTAATGATGGTTCTGATTGCAAGCGAGGACAAGTAATTAGTTAAAAAAATCTTTAGTGTCTTGAGAAAAAGGCTACAAAAATTACTTAAATTCTTTTATTTAACAGAGGAATTTTTATGCAAACTTAGACCTATTCTTATAGCATAGGACTGTCAAAATTTATTATTCAATAAGAAAACTGACTGAAGATGATAATATTCTTATATATTCATCATTTTTTCAGTATCCACTGATGTTTATAGGTTCAAATGCCATATTTCAAAATCAAAGTTATTTATGAAATAAAACCTTATGCAATCTGATAAATCATTTCTGTGTGCAAATATTTAAATCTAAATCTCTTACATTTACTTACAATTTTTTTTCTGTCTTTTAAATTACATCCCATTATTTATTTCAATTTAATTCATTAATGTGTTTGTACTAATATTTCAAAGTTCTTTGAAGTGCTTTTTGTGTCCTGAAAATGCCAAGGAATTCCATAAAAAAAATAAGCAGGCATACAGAATAATTCATTTAATATTTCATACAATCGCTTTTAACTTATTTCATGTCTAAATTTTTTACACAGAAATCCGCTGTCTAATTTTTAGTATCTTTTATCGGACGAAATTTTTGAAAGTTGAATGAATTAAAGGCTTGATTGAGCAAAACACATCTTTAAAGCTAAATGTATTCTAAGAAGTATAAAAAATGTCAGCACGATTTCCCCCCCTTTAAATCAGTCATTTAAACTATTCAAACCGTTCAGGAAAAGAATATACATTGCGAACATAAAAATCTGCCTTTTTTATATATACTTTAATAAAAGGAAATGTGTTCCTTCTTTTTATAAGAAAAGGAACCCATTTTCCATTCTAAACGTTTGAAAGTCGCCAACGCTTGAAAAATGATAAACTACGCCATGGTAGAAACGTGCCTTTTACAACTCAATGCGCATGCGGGGTTAATGTTGATGCGGATAGCTTAAGCCGCTAATCGCACCGGTGGTGCGAATAGCACCGGCCAATAATTACGCCCATACGGCTAATCCAAATACCATGCAACATATTAATTATGCCAAGTTTATGTTTTATAATAGTAATGGTATTAAAAATCAAAAAATTGAAATTCAAAACTACATCAACCAGCACAGTCTGGATGTAATTTTATGAAGTGAAACCCACCTCAAATCAAATGACAAATTTAAAATTCCCAACTACAACATCTATAGATCTGACCGTCTTCATAATCGTGGTGGCGGTACAGCTATTCTCATGAAAAAATGTCTGAACAGTACCATCTTTCCTCTTCCCCTTATGAGCTTTGAAGCAAGTGTATCTATTTTGAACAGTGATAATAAAGAATATCTCATCATTGCTGTTTATAAGCCACCCAACAATAGACTCAACACTCAAGATCTTGACTATATTCTCAAGTTATCCAACTATTATTGCGGGGGACCTAAATTGTAAGGACGCTAACTGGAACTCCAGGCGAAATAATCCAGACGGAATTATTCTTAATAATTACATCATCAACAACCCTGATATCAACATTTATGGTCCAGATGAACCTACGCATCTTCATCAAATCTCAAATACTTCTGATGTATTAGACATCTTAATTACCTTCAATGTTCCTCAAATACCTTTTCTCCAAGTGGATAATGAACTTTCTTCAGATCACCTACCAGTACGCTTCACTTTGTATGGCTTAAAGCATGGTCTTCCGCCTATAAAGGTGCCGCATTAATTGGGAAAACTATGCTTAACACCTTGAAGAAAACATATCTGCTACCACTAAAATGACTAATAAAGGCGAAATTCATGATGCCACAGTCTATCTTAGCAGTAAAATCAACGAAGCCATCAACCACGCCAAATTTATTCCAAAACAGACTAATTATACGGTCCCACAGAATATTAGACAGAAAATTACAGAGAAAAAATAGACTAAGAAAAATTTATCAACGTTCTCACTCCACCCAAAACAAAAGAATATTTAATGCTGCCAATCGGAACCTCAGAAAACTTATCCAAGAGTACAGAAACAATTGCTGGGATAACTTCATTGAAAGTCTTTCGCACACAGACCATTATGTGTGGAAAGTTGCTAAAGCTCTAGATATGATATTTTCTACTACTTTTCCTTATCTTTTTATCCGCGATTAAATTCGCATCTAGGTATGGCGGATAAAAACCGGTATTTTGATTTGTGATCTGACTTCGTCCATCCAAAAATGGAGTTGCTTAGCTTTTGCGAAATGTTTGATTTTGTTCAAGGAGGCGTAAATTCTCGCTATATTACTGAAGCAGAGAGAATTTTAAAAAGCGCATCATTTGGTAAAGCACGGAATTTTACTTGAAAAACCCGAATTTTACTTGAAAAAAACAAATTTTGACTTCCTATTGAAGGGTAAGTTCTATAGTGTAATGATCGCATGAAATCGACGGACATTTCATTGTTGGAAAAGGAAAAATAATTATTATTATTTTTTTTTTTTTAAATTTCTTGTTCATGTAAAGGAGGAATTGCTGGCTGTTGTAAGCATTGTGTCGCTGTTTTGATTTTAACGTTCACTGAATGTAAGCAAATGATTTCATATGTATTTAACTTGGGATGTTCAGAAATTCTTTGCTGTCAAAAGTGTGTTTTTTTCCATAACATTTATTTTGAATCATTATATACTAAAAATATCTTGATCTATATATGCGTTTATTGTATTTATACATACATAATAGCACACATAATACATAGCATTATATGTTATACATTATATTATAATTTATACATAATATATAGCTATTTAGCTTAATTTCTAAAATTAGAAGTGCCGGAGCCCTATGGAAGACCGTCAGCAAATAGGGAACAAGAGTAAATAAATAAAACGACTATTAAACTAATTAATAATTTTAAAATTCAATAGTCAATTATTATCAAATTAATTAATATCTACTTAATTATTGTTTATTAAATGCTATTTAATCAATAATTATATATAATTGATTACAATTTAATTGATAGCTATTAGATAATTAGTTAATTATTTATTGAAAGATTTAATAATTAAAGATTAAAGTAATTAAATATTTAAAATTAAATTAAATGTAAACAGATAAATTTCAATTTAATAAGCGATTTTTAATATAAATTTATTGCTAAAAATAAAATTTTCAAGATAGAATTCCTACTGAAATTGTTATTCAATTACATAAAAGCTGCAATTACAATATTCAATTACAAGTGCAGCATCCTTCTTGTTTAGAGCTCTGGTGCACTCCGGCTGGAATTATGATTTTTTACAAAAACTAAGAAGCATCGGAGCCGGGATCCGGGGAGCTCCGGCCCAATTTAAGCTCTGATCGTAGGGTGAAAAAACTTCTTTTATCATCACAAAAATTAAATATTATTAAAATGGTATAAAGTAATAATTAAAATTTATAAAGTATAGCTGATGAAAATTCAGATAATGCTCAAAACAGGGCAAAAGAGAATGATGGTGTTAGCGTATGAGAGGGTGGAAACAAAAAATGAGGGAAATCTTGGTGAGAGAGAATGTTTTCTTTGACCGCGGCTCTTTGTTGATATAATTATAGCCATTAAACGGATGTGTGTCACGGGTAAAATGAGTCCTCAATCTGAATCCTAAGGATGAATGTAAAGTTACTGGTTACACTTTTCGCTCCCCGTATTTGGTTACACTTGTGGATACTGTGACAAGACGATGTATAGAAGCAATGAGCCATTTATTGCAGTATTTCACTCTTATTGTACTCGTTGTCACTTTACGCACATTTAAGAACACAAATTTTCCTTCCTGCGAGGATAACTAACTCTAACCATCGATAACAATACACTAGATACGATAGCATGGCGAGAAATTTACGCGTTCCTACTCAAGTCCCCCAAATTTATTGCCATTCCTAAAGGGAAAGGTTTCCGAATATCAGTGAGGGGACTTTATTTGAACGTCTCATGTTCTCATTAGTTCGCATTTCTATTGAAATTGAGTATTGCAAGATCTGCTTATTGTTAAACTAAAACGTTAGGAATTCTACTTTTTTCCCCTTGATATTGTAGTTCAGTTTTGTAAAATGAAGTACCGGACCTCATCTTAGTTAGGGCTCCGGTGCGCTCCAGCTAGAATTGTAATTTATTTTAAAAATTGAGAAGTACCGGAGCTGGGCTCTGATGCAATTTAATCACTGGCTATTATATACATAATAGCACTACTTATCAGATGCAATTTTGAGAATATCAACAAGCAAAGCACTTAAAAATGAAAAAAAGACACTTGTAAAAGAAATATTAGTGTTCTATATGTATTATAGAAAATACATGAAATGAATAATACCATTACCAAACACTTCAAAAAAAAAAAAAAAAAAAAAAGCAGATTAAGTATTTTCTACCTCAGTACTCAGTACTATAAAGCAATCCTGCCATATAACGTGTAGTTAATGTTTGATTACATAATATTACATTAGATTTGTCCTACGAGTGGTTAAAACTGATAGTTCAATCTCAGCTCAAATCCGGGTGAACAAGCAGTGCAGTTTTTTTTTTTTTTTTCGAATACAAGCGAGTTTGCCCTATAATATTCTTCATAAAGAATTCTTCTTCAGGCTGATAACCAATGTGCTTAGTCATATTCAAAGACCCTAATCTAACCTTACCTTTTCTTTAGATTCCATATTCACATGTTATATCTTTATCTGTTAAGATTTGTTCATAACAGGATCACCAAGCTTCTACCAATCCAGCAGGAGCATACTCAAAACGTCAAATCCATGTGATTGATAACAAAATCGATGTTTTCACCTTGCAAACCTTTATAAATGTTCCAAATTTTCTTAAGGATTCTTAATAACCTTATTATTTAGAAATGCGTTTATTGTTGTTTTTATATTAACAAAAGCATTTAAATATAAAATATCAATTTTAAAAATAACTGAAGTTTTCTTTTAACGAGATTTGCTTTTCTAATGCTGTTTTTAATTAGTAACATTATGTCTGAACAAAAAATTTAAGAATAAGTCTATTAAAAAGGTCTGTGTGATAAGTCTATTAATGAATAACATTGTATGAACTTCATCATCTTTGAATATGAAACACTGAACTAACTCTTTGAATATGAAACATCCTAAATGAAAACACCGAGTCCATTTCAATCTAATACAAGAATAAATTATACATATCAAAATTCACAGTAAGAGCTTCTCCATATTATATTACACAAAGATTAGAAACCAAGTCTCCACTTACGAAATCTTACACTGACATAATAGTCTTGTACTGAAACAGAATTGTAGCAACATAGATGATATAAATTACATTATGCCAAAGAATTATTTAAATTTCCTGAATAAATTATAGCATTTAGAGTAACCAAAGACACACAAAAAAAAATTTCAGATTTGTTGTAAAATTGGTGCCATGTCTTTATGCTATAATAACTTCACACATTATCTACACATGTTTTTTCCTGTCAGTCAAGAAGATTGATGGAAATATTGTTCTTACAAAAATTATTCTGACATACATTTGGAGAAACATATATTTCTTTTTGAGTTACATGATCAACAGAAACTATACAGCTATAGCGTATAAAAAACTTTGAAAAATTATATATTGAAACTTGTGGAAATTTATTTGGTTCGATAATCAAGAGGTAAAAGTGGTTTATTAAAAATTTCTCAGTGCTATAAGAAACCAACGAGAATTTATGAGTATGTTTCGATATCATGTTTATCCATTATTGGGGCTAACATTGTTATCAGTTTATGTTTGCCCAAAATGGTCGAAGGTTGAGTAAAAATATTAGGAGTTTGAAGATAATCATCAATATACCTTAATATCTTTGCAACAGAAATATAATACCCAACAAAAAAAAAAAAAAAAAAAAAAAAAAAAAAAAAATTTATCAAATGAATTTTAGTATGCCATAACAGTTTCATGGGAAAATATAACACACCTCTTAGATAAACAACTACAATCATTATATACAACAGCCATTTCATTTAAAAAAAAGGCATAAATTACATTAATCAGATAAAATTTGTTGTAAGAGCTTCATTATCTGGTTAAAATTCTTAAGCAAACAAGAAACCATTTCAAGTACCGTAACATAATTTTCATAAGAGAATTCCATTCATCACAGAATATTAAAAGCACTTTGGTAGAAATTTGATCATTTAAAAAGTACAATTTCATATAATGCACATTTTTTATTCTTTATTCTTACGGAAAACATTGTATTTTTAAAGAAAGACAACGCTTTCTTTCTTTTAAGTACATAGACTCCAGAATTCTAATAATTATAATAAAAAAGGCATTTGCCAGCAAAATAACGGTTAACTATAAAATCATAACCATTTGTATAATATAACCATTTGTATGCACTGTCTTTGGTCGCATGTGTACCAGGAATGCATAAAAAAAAAAAAAAACCTAACACTTTTATAAAATACTGAAACTAGGGGTTGGACTTAAATATTTAGTATTTGAATGCTTTATATAGCTTTGTCCAAAAACAATGTACTATTCGTATGTAACACAGAATAAAGTATACTAAATTACTGTTGACAATTTCAGTTTCTTGGTGCATATTTCATAGCTGATTATACACATGTAATATTAATGTGTGCCAGTTTTCAATCGAAAGCACTACACAAGGGCATCATCTACACCCTTAGGTATAGATGAGCCTGAGCAAGCTTTACTGTAATCAAATAAACCATAACCATTTTACCTTAGACTATTCATTTAACAACTGCGGCAAAATTTGGTACACTTCTGTTATCAGGACCGAATTCAGAAATGTATGTATGAATGCGTTCACATATGCATGTATATATGTACGTATGCATGTATGTTTGTATATAAACACACATATAAAAGTGCATACACACATACATACATTTCTGAATCCAGTCCCTATAACAGAAGAGTACATAGATTTTTCTATATAATAAAACATAAAATTTATGTGTGTATTTTTTTATAAGGAACAATATTTCTGACACGAATCAGCTGTCATCAACTAATGTCAAGAGCAAGTGAAAAACAAAAGAATAATTATATAGAATTAAGATGTAATATATATTAAAAAAAATTTCTTTAGTGTAACTGTTCTTTTATTCATAGAACTTTATACTTGTATTTTCTTTTATTCAATCATTAACAGTTAGAAATGAATAGTGATTGGCTAAATATGGATATGTTCTTGTGTGTTTCATGCAGTTCTACTTCTGGTACTTACTCTGCGACATACTGAATTTAATTTTTATTTGGAAACTGATTAAATTAATTGTGATGGTGTGTGCTGAGAAATGGAATTTTGTGAAGAATATTTAAACTTGCCAATAAAAATAGGAATAATTTTCAAGTTTCTGTCAACATTTTTTATATTATTATCAAATGTGACTTTAAAAAATTCTTTTTTTTTTTTATAGTAAAATGTGAATTGAATTAAAAGGGTATGATTTTATTTTAATTCCTTTATGAAAATAATTAACCTAAAAGACACACAGATCTCATTAACATATGAAAAACATAATAGTTCTATAAGCAATTCAAATTATATATTGTGATATACAGTAAGACCCCGCTTAACGCAGGGGATACGTTCCATCAAAATAGAGCGTAATGCGAAACAGCGCTAAACGAGGCTATCTTTACATGTAAATATTGGGGTTAGGGGAAGATGGCTAGGAAATTGGTTAGGTATTAAATTTAAAAAGTATGTTTTTTTAATAAAAATAAAACCAAACATTTATTTCTTAAAGCCCAAATTAATACCACATTATTATTTCTTGCAAAAATAAAAACAAAATATAAATAACAAAACGAATATTCTTAAAAAAAACAAATAAAATTCTCAGTCAGTCATATTTAGTTAGCCTTCCGCGTTTTCAGTGTTCTGCCTTTTTGTGACAAAAGCATCTAATGTTGTTTGCCTTTTTCTTTTGCGTTGTTCTCTTAAAAGTTCTTCATAAACGGATAGAGAATCTCTAACACCACGCCTTACTTTTGAGCTCCTGTCAAAATTCGGATCATTTTCAATGAATTGATCCATTATTTCAGTTATGGTAGACAAACTCCTTTTTACAAACGCCATCGAAAGTTCATTTTGCTCTTCTTCTGAATCACTGCTGTCAACATTTTTGTTTTCTTCTTGTTCAGTTAATTCCTTGAGCTCATCATTAGAAAGACTAGCCGCTGCTTCTTGAATTATTTCTTCGACATCTTCCACATTTACCCCTTCAAAATATTTCTGTACAATACCGCACCAAACAAGAAATACAAGTACACTCTTTCGGATATGTATTTGAAACCTATCGCTGCATAATATTTCCGGGAATCCCCGTATGCTGCGAGCGATTTCGTGGAATCCCCGGGTTGAAATAAAAGAGCGCTAAACCGAAACAGCGTTAAGCGGGGTCTTACTGTATTCTAAAAGCAAAATTATATAATATATAATGATATAAATTAAATACATATAATAAATATATAAAACTCTATAATGAATAATGATCATAACTGTATAATAAATGCGAACACACATTATATCACTGTGCTGTGAATGGAAGAATATTTAATTAGAAATTTACCTTTTATATATATTTGATAACATGGAACAGTAAAACATAAAGATCACAAGAAGTTATGAAAATAGGTTATGCAACTTAAGAAACAACAAGTTCTATGAAATGCACTTTAAGTTACTGCAATATCATGAGACACCATAAATAACCATAAGACGCGATAACTTAAGACAATATCATAAGACATACTACCAAGATAAGTATAATTTGTTCCTTCTTTTACATCGATAAGTTTTCTTTAAAAATTTAACCAGTGAATGCCAAAACAAATTTATTATCGGTGCCTTTGATGCAAGGTCACACAAAGATAAACTCGATTTAGCAAATTTCTGAAACATTGAAGTCAAAAGTGTTAAATTACAACTGTTAAGAAAACAATTGTCTGGCAAATTTTAATTCTTATATGAAAACTGAATTAAATTTCGAATAAGTGACTTGGCTTGTACAGTATTTTAGAAGATATTTCATGTTCATACACTGAAAATAAATTGCACTTTAATGAAAGAGCTGGAAATATAGTCTGCATGATGCATAAAATATGATCAAATCTATTTGTTAAATACTTAATGCTTACTTTCAGGAATGTAGCTAGAGGGTAACAGTTTTTATATATTATTCTGAGAAATAACTTAAGATTGATTTGCAACACTTGGTATAAATAAAGATATTTTTCACCAAAGAATTAATATTATTTTCAGACTTTTTACTGTCAAACTAAATGTAGAAGCTAGACGATTTGAATATTTCATCTAACCTCTTCATTTAATGACATAAATGTATTTTTAACAGAATTAATTTTTACTCAGGGAAAGAACATGTTGTCTAGCTGCCCGGGTTTCAGCCCAGCTTTAATACAGAAAGCCAAAACACATCAAATACAATTGAATGATACAGCATTTTAAAATGTTGCAAAAATTTTAAATGCAATTTTGTGGAAGAGCTATTGCAATTACCTACCTACTAAAACTTTGACCAAAAATTCAAGAAAACAAAGATACTCCCTTTTCTTTCCAATGAACAAAAGTCATATACTAATATAGGGATGCTCAACTTATTGTACTATAAAACCTAAACATAAGAATGAAATTATGTCAGCTATCTGAGATGTCCAATACCTAGAAATTCTATATATTGTAGAATAGAACCTGCGTTTGAAAACAGACGACAGGTAAAACATAATTCAAATACTTTACTTTTAGCCTGGAAGCAGGTGTTCTATATTAAACTGTATTAATTCATATACAGAATTAGTGATATAATAGCTCAAAATATTGTAAGAATCAAACACGCATTATACAGTCAAAAGTCTTTAATCCGGACTCGGCGGGACTTCGGCGATTCCGAATTATCGATTTTTACGGATTATAGCTCATCAGTTTAAATCTGGTAAGATGGCATGCAGAAATTATAAAATGAAAAATATGAAACCTAATTTATGAAATAAAGAGCAATTATGATCTAAAGGGTATCAAAATTTACAAACAAACAAAAAAAAAAAAAAAAAGCTTAATATTTATTTGTTTACTTTATTAAACGCGCGCATGCGTAAAGCATACATTACGCATAGTCGAAAGTAGAAAATTGCAACCAGAAAACTATTTGATTTGTATTCGTGATATTTATAATGACGAGGAATTTGATTTAAATCATATCAAAGACTGAGTACATCGAGATGAAATCTACATTATAAGCCGAATAAAATAAAAACATCTGCCCTGAAGATAAGGATAGTGCTGACAGATCAACTTACAGTTCATTGCGCGCCGTCTTTTTATCAATTGCGTTGCCGTACGCACAACACATGCGCAGAAAGTTTGTAGCTTTCAGGTCCGGATTATAGATCATTCCGGATTAACATTAAAAAAATCTATATACATTTATTAGTGTACGAGGATTGATCCTGAAATATTATAAGGTCACTTTCAAAGAAATGATAGAAACATTTCACTCGGGGAAGGGACATTCTCTCTGGCTGCCCGTGTTCCATCCCAGCTTCTGTAACATAAGTTTCATAGTAGAATTTTAAAATTCTAGGAAAGAAACTTACGAAGAAATTATTGAACATACCTGGTTCTATGATTTAGCCATTCTTACAGACATAATAACTAAATCTTAAACTTCAAGGAAGGGGGAGAACTAAAGTCTTTGAATTAACCCGTTCACGATGGGCAATTTACTATGCTAAGCCTAACTTTAAAAAAAAAAAAAAAAAAAAAAAAAAAAAAAAAAGGATAAATGAAATTCGTCTTCTAATTTTAGTTACATTATGAGAAGAACATTCAGGTAGTCGTCAGAATTAATTCTAAACCTTTATTATTATATTTTCCTTAAAGATTTTATAAAATACTCCTTCTAAAATAATATAATTTTGCCCTTTTCCCACAAATAAATATACATGGAAAAATATCCAAACAATCGCAAATTTTATTTAACACAACACACAATTAAAAAATATTAAAACCATGTTTCATAAAAATTCAATGAGCAAACAACGAAAAGTAAGCAATGTTTCAAAATGAGACAGTGTATGATATTCTTTGAAACACAGGTGTACACAAAGTCCAACCTTGCATTAGTCACAGGAATATAATATCTGCTGATATTTTACTCAGCAAGTTTGACTCATTTAGCATTTTTATATGTTATACGGTCAGATAGAGCTTTCATATCGCCATTAAAAAAAACTTTCACTAAGCGATACAAAATATTCCTCTCAATGCCGGAAAACTCAGAGTAATAAAAATGTCTTTAATAATTGAACATCTACTTCACTATAACCGATAATAAAAATAAGACAAATTAATAAATTAAATTAAAAGTATTCCAGAGCATCCAGAACATATTCATGTAGAAATCATCGACGACCAATGCTGACTTAGAATACCTAGGGAGGTGACGTCATCCCAGCTTAGCACAGTGCGGAGCAGTCGAGACCAATGCGAGATAGCGTCTAGACGGGGGGACGAGCGGAGGCAATCAGATGGCTTGTAAATTCTCCAAGAGTTGGTGGAAACAGACGGTTTCCTTTGATGTTTAAGTTCCATGTAGCCAAGCTGATCATATTATCTAAAATAGCTGTGGATGTTGCGTGTGTATAGGACTGAAACGTTCATCATTACATGAATCCTGTGGACTGAGTTTAACTATCATGACATCACCTGCAATATTAATTTTTACTTGACTTACCTTTATTACTTTTATATATTTCTTATTAGTAAAATAAAGCTTTTAATAATGCAATATCCGTGCTCTCCTCATGTTTTGAAAATAAATTCTACATTCATTTGTTTATATAAAATGACCCATTACATTACTCAACACTTAGTGATTGTGTATATTTTACACATTTAGTTTAGATTGCTTTCGTTTGCCGTTAAAAAAAGATATACAGTGGATGGACAAAAATATGGAAACACCTTGTGAATTGCATGTTTGAAAAGAAAGATTGATTTTAATGAAATATGTAGGTGGTGCTGGCGTTTTTGACTACTGACGCCACCTATACAACTTCGTAAATGTGCTAAACAGTTCAGTTGTTGTCGAAGTACTGTTATGTGAGGTTGTCATTGCATTATGTCAGAGTTAACAGACTTCGAACGTGGGCAAATTGTTGGAGCACGTATGGTAGGTGCTTCCGTAAGCAAGGTAGCCGAGGTGTTTAGTGTTTCAAGAGGTACTGTATCGAAGATTTATTCCGCATATTTGAAAAGCTGAAAAACATCATCTGCTAAATCACAGCGCAGACGAAAGTGTGTCCTGAGTGATCGTGACAGACGATCATTAAGGGCAATTGTGACGAAAAATAAGAAGACCACAGCTGCAAAAGTTACTGCTGAAATGAATGTTGTGTTACTGAACCCTGTGATACCAAAACAATTAGAAGGGAGCTTCATAAACAGGGAATTGCTGGCCGTGCTGCAATTGAGAAGCCACTCATCGGTGATGCTAATGCCCGTAACATGAAAAGGTGGTGTTTAAGTCATTAAGCCTGGACTATAGAGCAGTGGAAGCGAGTAATATGGTCTGACGAGTTTTCTTTCACATTGTTTCCCACTTCTGGCCGAGTTTACGTTTGAAGAACGCCATCTCAAGCCTATAATACAGACTGCTTGTTGCCAAGAGTGAAACATGGCAGGGTTCTGTTATGGTTTGGGCAGTCATATCGTGGTTCTCTGCTAGCCCCATGATAACTGTGTCAGGGCACATGACTGCCAAGACATATGTGAACATTTTGGCCGATCAAGTTCATTCCATGGTACAAACTTTGTTTCCCGATGGTGATGGTGTCTTCCAAGACGACAAAGCCCCTGTTCACACAGCTCACATTGTCCAGGACTGGTTTTCTGAGCACGAGGATGAGTTGTCCCATCTCCCCTGGCCACCACAGTCACCAGACCTGAATATTATCAAACCTTTGTGGTCTACATTGGAACGGAAAGTGCGTTCTCGTTATCCACCGCCAACATCGTTATCTGAACTTGCGACCGTTTTGCAGGAAGAATGGTATAATATTCCCTTGGCAAACATACAGGAACTGTATTTATCCATTCCGAGAAGACTGCAAGCTGTTTTTGATGCCAACGAGTTTCCTACACCATATTAAGCAAACAAACATGTTTTCTTAAAGGTGTTTCCATATTTTTGTCCAACCCCTGTATGTTTCGCTGAGGATTAAAAATATTCATCACAAAGCACCAAAAATCTAAGAGTAATAAAATAAATAAAAACAAGGGAGGAAAAATATCAGAGTAATAATAATAAAAAAATACTCTAATGATAGAACCTCTACCTCACTATATCCCAAAAATAAAAATGGTACCTCAATGCAGGGAAAGCCCGTTTAAGAGACATTACATTGCTCAACACCCACCCACAAATCTCACTCGCATTCGGAAACAAAATACCAAAAATAAAAATCATTGCATAGGAATGTAGGTAACCATACTTAACTTTCCATATATTTCCCCATAACAGGCATACAGCTACATCTAGCGGCTAAAAAGTCAAATGTGGTACACCCGGTCGATACAGTGAATTAAATGGCGATTCAAATATAACATACCCGGCATTGAGGTAATGTTTGCTGCTGATGCACATATGATCACACGCCTGTACTGAACGGGGTAAAGGGTATTATAAATTCATTTTAAAACAAAATTAATTTTGTGAAAATATTACACAAATTGAAGGAATATACATTTTTACTATAATGTAATCTACGATTTGTCACTTTGAAAATGTGGAGAACTAAAGCGCGAAATAAAAGAAAACTACAACACACATTTGAAAAATCTCATCGAGCTTAAATTAGTTTCTAAATTAGATGTTTTGAGTGTATTTAAAATTAGGCCAACTACTACGTTCACTTCAAACCCATTACATAAAACTAGTATTTAAGAAAAATGGTAAAAGATTGCAAATATGTTAACAATTCTACTGATCTAGAAATAGAAATAACTGGTTTTCATCCTAATTAAGATGAAGAATATCACAAAAAGCCATTTGAATAGTCCTAGATCAGAAAAATCATGAACTGTTAAACTTTTAAAAAGATAAATTTCTGCTTTCGATCTACTTAAAAATGTGAAAGAGGATTTTCAACAACAAACTTGTTAAAATCAATGTTCAGATACAGAATAACAAACAAACATCCGGACGACTGCATGGATTTAGCAATAACATCGCATGTACCAGAGGGAGAAAAAAAAAACTCTCAGAAGAAATGCAATGTTAAATTTCACATTAAAATATGATTTCCCTGTATTTAATTTTCATCTTGCTGAATTTTTTTGTAAATAATACAAAGAGTATACCTTTTCTTTAAGATATTATACCACACATTTTTATACTTTGTGTAATGCACTTATAACTGAAATATTAAAAGTGCAATATATAATTGCAGCTAGCCAAAATTTTATAAACTTAAAATTGGCTCCCATTAAGTTAAAGTTCTTAATAACTGCACCAAGGTAAGGAATGCAATTTTATTTCTTTGTCTGTATTTGGTTTCATTTTCATATAGAAAGAGTTAAAAATAGGTTACCTAGGCAACAAAATTTAAACACACATTTTCAGTAAAAATTACAGAATAACTGATTTTGTTTCCCTGAAGACGCAACACCTCACAAATCCAGCTATTATACAGACTGCATACAGTCATAGAGAAAGTCCTTTCTTACACAGGGAATGCATATACTTTAATCTGTAGATCTTCGCAAATAGGTTCATAAAACTTCACAATATGCCAAAATAGTTCAGATTAAGGGAAAAATATAACAATGTATGCTTGAAACAACTAATAAAAAGCACATTTTGAGCAGCCTTAACAGAAGACAATTTGGCCCCACTAACTTTCATTACGAGCACTCATTAAATTTTTATTTACATTTCTTTCTTGTTCAACATTTAACTTTCAATGGTTTTAAGAGAAACGGCACTTGATAGACAGACTCTAAATTCGGAAAAAACTGAAACAAAATTGGTTTATACACAGGCAGAGTAATTACACTGACCTGTTGGGAAGAGAAGACCCCAGTGGACAAGGAAAATATTAGGCCAGACAGAGAGGAAAATGCTTAGCCTCCTCCTCGTAATGCGAAAGGAGGCCACTTGGGAAAAAATTACACTACAGCAGTAATTTTGAAACCAGTAAGAAGCAACAGAACTCTAACAAATCTCAGACTTCTGATAATTATAGTGTGATTCACAGTTCAACCTCACTTCGAATATTACAATACAATATAAAGAAAGAACCAATTCAGACACTTCAATATGGAATTCAAAACCTAAGAAATTAATGCATAGACGCTATCCTAAACATTAAAACATAATGTGAAGCGTTCACGTAAAATAAATAAGTAGTAAAACTCCAATATAAAGCAACATGTGAAAAGGGACCTACAAATTATATTATTCAAGCATTTCTAGTGAAAATAAAGTTAATATAAAACAAGAATTACCAGCCACAGATGTCTTTTTGCTCTGCACTATTTCTCCATTCTTTTTCTTTCATGATATGTTCTGCAATCCAAGAGCGCACAAAAATGATGACAAATTACACTAGAAGAGGCCAAGGATGGGGGAAGGAATCATTAGATTTTAACTACTTTGAAATTAAAGAATATCTATACACAAAGAGAAATATCTAATATTGTTTCTTAATATATAAAACTTCGAAAGTAGCCTTCTTTGTTTTAAATTCCAGCAATGTGCTACATTGTTACTAAAATCATGATTGCAGTCGATAGAAAAGCAAATGATTTTCCTGATACGACAGAAGTACAGTAAGCGAAAGAGGTTTTTAATGTATGGGTACAACATGAACAATGAAAGAAAAAAAAAATTATACAGTTATTACAGATACACAGAATAAAAGGGAAAATGATCTTTGAGAAAAGTAAATAATTTTAGCGCAGGTACAAAAATGGCACCGAAAGTCAATAAGCAGGTAATTTTAAATGACAAATAAACAAAATAAATTTTACTGTTAGCTTTGAAGCAGGTGTTATATATAAAACTATCTTAATTCACACACAGAATTAGTGACATAACAGATCAAAAAAGAGTAAGAATCAAACTCGCAATATATTGACATTAAAAGAGCTATACATATATACTTTTATAGCATTTTTTTTTTTTTAGAAAGGGCTCAAAAACACCATTCTAAAAACAGATTTCGAAAAACATCTTGGAAACAAAAGTCATAAACCATAAAATAAATATTTCATTCAGAATTTTAACGCAAGAACCGTTTCTAATTTTAAGTTCTTTACTTAGGTACACTCATCCATGAGAGAGGACAGCTTAGTCCAATGTACAAGAAATTATCCTGTAATATTACCATGTCACTTTAATGAAATTATAGCAATATTTCACTCAGGGAAAGAACATATTGTCTAGCTGCCCGGGTTCGAGCCCAGCTTTAATACAGGAAGCCGAAACACTTCAAATCCCATTGAATGATATACCATTTTTCAATGTTGCAAAAAATTTAAATAAAATTTCGTGAATGAGCTATTGCAATTACCTATATACTAAAATTTTGACCAAAAATTCAACAAAACTAAGATACTCTTTTTTTCTTTCGAAGGAATCAAAGTCATATACTAATGTAGGGATGCTCAACTTATTGTACTATAAAACCTAAACATAGGAATGAAATTTTGTCAGCTATGTGAGATGTCCAATACCGAGAAATTCCATAAATTGTAGATTAGAACGTACCTCTCAAAACACACGAAAGGTAAAACACAATTCAAATACTTTACTTTTAGTCTTGAAGCAGATGTTCTATATTAAACTGTCTTAGCTCACATACAGAATTAGTAATATAATAGCTCAAAATGTTGTAAGAACCAAACACGCATTATATAAACATTAAAAAAAAATCTACATACATTTATTAGTGTTACGAGGGTTTATTCTGAAATATTATAATGTCACTTTCAATGAAATGATAGAAATTTTCACTCAGGGAAGGGACATTCTGTCTGGCTGCCTGGGTTCCATCCCAGCTTCTGTTACAAAAGTTTCATAGAAGAATTTTAAAAATCTAGAAACGAAACTTATGAAGAAATTATTGTCCATTATTGGTTCTATGATTTAGTCATTCTTACAGACATAATAACTAAAATCTTAAACTTGGGGGGGGGGGAACAACTAAACTAAAGTTTTTGAATTTAAGGGTATTTTAAATTAATTTTAAATCAGAATTAATTTTGTAAAAATATTACACAAATATAAGGAATATACATTTTTACCATAATGCAATATACATTTGGCCACTTTGAAAATCTGGAGAACTAAAGCGTGAAATATAAGAAAACTGAAACAAACATTTGAAAAATCTCATCGAGCTTAAATTAGTTTCTAAATTAGATGTTTTGAGTGTATTTAAAATTAGGCCAACTACTACGTTCACTTCAAACCCATTACATAAAACTAGTATTTAAGAAAAATGGTAAAAGATTGCAAATATGTTAACAATTCTACTGATCTAGAAATAGAAATAACTGGTTTTCATCCTAATTAAGATGAAGAATATCACAAAAAGCCATTTGAATAGTCCTAGATCAGAAAAATCATGAACTGTTAAACTTTTAAAAAGATAAATTTCTGCTTTCGATCTACTTAAAAATGTGAAAGAGGATTTTCAACAACAAACTTGTTAAAATCAATGTTCAGATACAGAATAACAAACAAACATCCGGACGACTGCATGGATTTAGCAATAACATCGCATGTACCAGAGGGAGAAAAAAAAAACTCTCAGAAGAAATGCAATGTTAAATTTCACATTAAAATATGATTTCCCTGTATTTAATTTCCATCTTGCTGAATTTTTTTGTAAATAATACAAAGAGTATACCTTTTCTTTAAGATATTATACCACACATTTTTATACTTTGTGTAATGCACTTATAACTGAAATATTAAAAGTGCAATATATAATTGCAGCTAGCCAAAATTTTATAAACTTAAAATTGGCTCCCATTAAGTTAAAGTTGTTAATAACTGCACCAAGGGAAGGAATGCAATTTTATTTCTTTGTCTGTATTTGGTTTCATTTTCATATAGAAAGAGTTAAAAATAGGTTACCTAGGTAACAAAATTTAAACACACATTTTCAGGAAAAATTACAGAATAACAGATTTTGTTTCCCTGAAGACACAACACCTCGCTATTCCAGCTATGATACAGACTGCATACTGTCATAGAGAAATTCCTTTCTTAAACAGGGAATTCATATACTTTAATCTGTTTTTACACAAGTACTGTTTATGACTAATCCATGGTCCAGGTGTAAAATGCTACACCCATCTAAATTTTTATTATTTCCGGTCATCTGTATACACTGTTTACCTATCACGACTAAACTCCCAATCTGCATTCCAAATAACTCATACCGTTCTTCAAGTCATATTTCGTAGTCTATCATTTTTAATACGGAAGGTACTTGCTGAGCGCAGACTTGTAAAGCATGATTTCGCGTATAGCAGTACCTTAAAGGATCCCATTTTATTTGTCCACTGCTAGAATTTCATTCATACGTGGAGCAACATTCATCCATCAACACCGGAAAGAATTTATCTGATACTTTAAACAATTTCCATCGACTGAAAATGAAGTCCGAAAAATCTTACAAATTTCAAAAGCAATCGATGCCGAAGAATTTTGACATATGGAAGACAGAGAAGTCAAACAATGAATCAGAAAATTACAAAAGAAGAATTGAGGTCTTATAAAACCCCTTGATAATAAAAGCGCTCATTATGAAGAAGAGCTTTTAACTGAAGATAAGACGAAGAAATTGTTAAATAACACAAAAAGCAATGTCTGATCTTCTAGCGAAGAATTACCCAATTAAAGAAAAAACATGTGCTCTTTACAGCGGCACGCATACAGTTGCATCAATCATTCTTATAAGCAAAAGACATCAGCTTTCTCAAAAAATATTTCTGTCATGCATTTGCCAAGAGAACGGAAAGAAGTCCAAAAGAAACTTTCAGAGTGCTTTGCAAAACAAAGTGGAAAGTTATTCTGCAGAATTTTACTTCGATAATAATAAAACATCTCTGATTTGATTTCAAAACGAATTTTTATTTGTGAAATCAATTTTAAATAGATCTTCGCAAATAGGTTCATAAAACCTCCCAATATGCCAAAATAGCTCAGATTAAGGGGAAAATTTAATAAAGTATGCTTAAAACAACTAATAAAAAGCACATTTTGAGCAGCCTTAACAGAAGACAATTTGGCCCCACTATCTTTCATTACGAGCACTCATTAAATTTTTATTTACATTTCTTTTTTGTTCAACATTTAACTTTCAATGGTTTTAAGAGAAACAGCACTTGATAGACAGACTCTAAATTCGGAAAAAACTGAAACAAAATTGGTTTATACACAGGCAGAGTAATTACGCTGACCTGTTGGGAAGAGAAGACCCCGTTGGACAAGGAAAATATTAGGCCAGACAGAGAGGAAAATGCTTAGCCTCCTCCTCGTTATGCGAAAGGAGGCCACTTGGGAAAAAATTACACTACAGCAGTAATTTTCAAACCACTAAGAAGCAACAGAAGTCTTATCAAATTTCAGACTTCTGATAATTATAGTGTGATTCACAGTTCAACCTCACTTCGAATATTACAATACAATATAAAGAAAGAACCAATTCAGACACTTCAATATGGAATTCAAAACCTAAGAAATTAATGCATAGACGCTACCCTAAACATTAAAACATAATGTGAAGCGTTCACGTAAAATAAATAAGTAGTAAAACTCCAATATAAAGCAACAGTGAAAACGTACCTACAAATTATAACATTCAAGCATTTCTAGTGAAAATAATGTTAATATAAAACAAGAATTACCAGCCACAGATGTCTTTTTGCTCTGCACTATTTCTCCATTCTTTTTCTTTCATGATATGTTCTGCAATCCAAGAGTGCACAAAAATGATGACAAATTACACTAGAAGAGGCCAAGGATGGGGGAAGGAATCATTAGATTTTAACTACTTTGAAATTAAAGAATATCTATACACAAAGAGAAATATCTAATATTGTTTCTTAATATATAAAACTTCGAAAGTAGCCTTCTTTGTTTTAAATTCCAGCAATGTGCTACATTGTTACTAAAATCATGATTGCAGTCGATAGAAAAGCAAATGATTTTCCTTATACGACAGAAGTACAGTAAGCGAAAGACGTTTTTAATGTATGGGTACAACATGAACAATGAAAGAAAAAAAAATTATACAGTTATTACAGATACACAGAATAAAAGGGAAAATGATCTTTGAGAAAAGTAAATAATTTTAGCGCAAGTACAAAAATGGCACCGAAAGTCAATAAGCAGGTAATTTTAAATGACAAATAAACAAAATAAATTTTACTGTTAGCTTTGAAGCAGGTGTTATATATAAAACTATCTTAATTCACACACAGAATTAGTGACATAACAGATCAAAAAAGAGTAAGAATCAAACTCGCAATATATTGACATTAAAAGAGCTATACATATATACTTTTATAGCTTTTTTTTTTTTTTTTAGAAAGGGCTCAAAAACACCATTCTAAAAACAGATTTCGAAAAACATCTTGGAAACAAAAGTCATAAACCATAAAATAAATATTTCATTCAGAATTTTAACGCAAGAACCGTTTCTAATTTTAAGTTCTTTACTTAGGTACACTCATCCATGAGAGAGGACAGCTTAGTCCAATGTACAAGAAATTATCCTGTAATATTACCATGTCACTTTAATGAAATTATAGCAATATTTCACTCAGGGAAAGAACATATTGTCTAGCTGCCCGGGTTCGAGCCCAGCTTTAATACAGCAAGCCGAAACACTTCAAATCCCATTGAATGATATACCATTTTGAAATGTTGCAAAAAATTTAAATAAAATTTCGTGAATGAGCTATTGCAATTACCTATATACTAAAATTTTGACCAAAAATTCAACAAAACTAAGATACTCTTTTTTTCTTTCGAAGGAATCAAAGTCATATACTAATGTAGGGATGCTCAACTTATTGTACTATAAAACCTAAACATAGGAATGAAATTTTGTCAGCTATGTGAGATGTCCAATACTGAGAAATTCCATAAATTGTAGATTAGAACGTACCTCTCAAAACACACGAAAGGTAAAACACAATTCAAATACTTTACTTTTAGTCTTGAAGCAGATGTTCTATATTAAACTGTCTTAGCTCACATACAGAATTAGTAATATAATAGCTCAAAATGTTGTAAGAACCAAACACGCATTATATAAACATTAAAAAAAAAAATCTACATACATTTATTAGTGTTACGAGGGTTTATTCTGAAATATTATAATGTCACTTTCAGTGAAATTATAGAAATTTTCACTCAGGGAAGGGACATTCTGTCTGGCTGCCTGGGTTCCATCCCAGCTTCTGTTACAAAAGTTTCATAGAAGAATTTTAAAAATCTAGAAACGAAACTTATGAAGAAATTATTGTCCATTATTGGTTCTATGATTTAGTCATTCTTACAGACATAATAACTAAAATCTTAAACTTGGGGGGGGGGGAACAACTAAACTAAAGTTTTTGAATTTAAGGGTATTTTAAATTAATTTTAAATCAGAATTAATTTTGTAAAAATATTACACAAATATAAGGAATATACATTTTTACCATAATGCAATATACATTTGGCCACTTTGAAAATCTGGAGAACTAAAGCGTGAAATATAAGAAAACTGAAACAAACATTTGAAAAATCTCATCGAGCTTAAATTAGTTTCTAAATTAGATGTTTTGAGTGTATTTAAAATTAGGCCAACTACTACGTTCACTTCAAACCCATTACATAAAACTAGTATTTAAGAAAAATGGTAAAAGATTGCAAATATGTTAACAATTCTACTGATCTAGAAATAGAAATAACTGGTTTTCATCCTAATTAAGATGAAGAATATCACAAAAAGCCATTTGAATAGTCCTAGATCAGAAAAATCATGAACTGTTAAACTTTTAAAAAGATAAATTTCTGCTTTCGATCTACTTAAAAATGTGAAAGAGGATTTTCAACAACAAACTTGTTAAAATCAATGTTCAGATACAGAATAACAAACAAACATCCGGACGACTGCATGGATTTAGCAATAACATCGCATGTACCAGAGGGAGAAAAAAAAAACTCTCAGAAGAAATGCAATGTTAAATTTCACATTAAAATATGATTTCCCTGTATTTAATTTCCATCTTGCTGAATTTTTTTGTAAATAATACAAAGAGTATACCTTTTCTTTAAGATATTATACCACACATTTTTATACTTTGTGTAATGCACTTATAACTGAAATATTAAAAGTGCAATATATAATTGCAGCTAGCCAAAATTTTATAAACTTAAAATTGGCTCCCATTAAGTTAAAGTTGTTAATAACTGCACCAAGGTAAGGAATGCAATTTTATTTCTTTGTCTGTATTTGGTTTCATTTTCATATAGAAAGAGTTAAAAATAGGTTACCTAGGTAACAAAATTTAAACACACATTTTCAGGAAAAATTACAGAATAACAGATTTTGTTTCCCTGAAGACACAACACCTCGCTATTCCAGCTATGATACAGACTGCATACTGTCATAGAGAAATTCCTTTCTTAAACAGGGAATTCATATACTTTAATCTGTTTTTACACAAGTACTGTTTATGACTAATCCATGGTCCAGGTGTAAAATGCTACACCCATCTAAATTTTTATTATTTCCGGTCATCTGTATACACTGTTTACCTATCACGACTAAACTCCCAATCTGCATTCCAAATAACTCATACCGTTCTTCAAGTCATATTTCGTAGTCTATCATTTTTAATACGGAAGGTACTTGCTGAGCGCAGACTTGTAAAGCATGATTTCGCGTATAGCAGTACCTTAAAGGATCCCATTTTATTTGTCCACTGCTAGAATTTCATTCATACGTGGAGCAACATTCATCCATCAACACCGGAAAGAATTTATCTGATACTTTAAACAATTTCCATCGACTGAAAATGAAGTCCGAAAAATCTTACAAATTTCAAAAGCAATCGATGCCGAAGAATTTTGACATATGGAAGACAGAGAAGTCAAACAATGAATCAGAAAATTACAAAAGAAGAATTGAGGTCTTATAAAACCCCTTGATAATAAAAGCGCTCATTATGAAGAAGAGCTTTTAACTGAAGATAAGACGAAGAAATTGTTAAATAACACAAAAAGCAATGTCTGATCTTCTAGCGAAGAATTACCCAATTATAGAAAAAACATGTGCTCTTTACAGCGGCACGCATACAGTTGCATCAATCATTCTTATAAGCAAAAGACATCAGCTTTCTCAAAAAATATTTCTGTCATGCATTTGCCAAGAGAACGGAAAGAAGTCCAAAAGAAACTTTCAGAGTGCTTTGCAAAACAAAGTGGAAAGTTATTCTGCAGAATTTTACTTCGATAATAATAAAACATCTCTGATTTGATTTCAAAACGAATTTTTATTTGTGAAATCAATTTTAAATAGATCTTCGCAAATAGGTTCATAAAACCTCCCAATATGCCAAAATAGCTCAGATTAAGGGGAAAATTTAATAAAGTATGCTTAAAACAACTAATAAAAAGCACATTTTGAGCAGCCTTAACAGAAGACAATTTGGCCCCACTATCTTTCATTACGAGCACTCATTAAATTTTTATTTACATTTCTTTTTTGTTCAACATTTAACTTTCAATAGATTTAAGAGAAACAGCACTTGATAGACAGACTCTAAATTCGGAAAAAACTGAAACAAAATTGGTTTATACACAGGCAGAGTAATTACGCTGACCTGTTGGGAAGAGAAGACCCCGTTGGACAAGGAAAATATTAGGCCAGACAGAGAGGAAAATGCTTAGCCTCCTCCTCGTAATGCGAGAGGAGGCCACTTGGGAAAAAATTACACTACAGCAGTAATTTTCAAACCACTAAGAAGCAACAGAAGTCTTAACAAATTTCAGACTTCTGATAATTATAGTGTGATTCACAGTTCAACCTCACTTCGAATATTACAATACAATATAAAAAAAGAACCAATTCAGACACTTCAATATGGAATTCAAAACCTAAGAAATTAATGCATAGACGCTACCCTAAACATTAAAACATAATGTGAAGCGTTCACGTAAAATAAATAAGTAGTAAAACTCCAATATAAAGCAACAGTGAAAAGGTACCTACAAATTATAACATTCAAGCATTTCTAGTGAAAATAATGTTAATATAAAACAAGAATTACCAGCCACAGATGTCTTTTTGCTCTGCACTATTTCTCCATTCTTTTTCTTTCATGATATGTTCTGCAATCCAAGAGTGCACAAAAATGATGACAAATTACACTAGAAGAGGCCAAGGATGGGGGAAGGAATCATTAGATTTTAACTACTTTGAAATTAAAGAATATCTATACACAAAGAGAAATATCTAATATTGTTTCTTAATATATAAAACTTCGAAAGTAGCCTTCTTTGTTTTAAATTCCAGCAATGTGCTACATTGTTACTAAAATCATGATTGCAGTCGATAGAAAAGCAAATGATTTTCCTTATACGACAGAAGTACAGTAAGCGAAAGACGTTTTTAATGTATGGGTACAACATGAACAATGAAAGAAAAAAAAATTATACAGTTATTACAGATACACAGAATAAAAGGGAAAATGATCTTTGAGAAAAGTAAATAATTTTAGCGCAAGTACAAAAATGGCACCGAAAGTCAATAAGCAGGTAATTTTAAATGACAAATAAACAAAATAAATTTTACTGTTAGCTTTGAAGCAGGTGTTATATATAAAACTATCTTAATTCACACACAGAATTAGTGACATAACAGATCAAAAAAGAGTAAGAATCAAACTCGCAATATATTGACATTAAAAGAGCTATACATATATACTTTTATGGCTTTTTTTTTTTTTTTTTTTTTTTTTTTGAGAAAGGGCTCAAAAACACCATTCTAAAAACAGATTTCGAAAAACATCTTGGAAACAAAAGTCATAAACCATAAAATAAATATTTCATTCAGAATTTTAACGCAAGAACCGTTTCTAATTTTAAGTTCTTTACTTAGGTACACTCATCCATGAGAGAGGACAGCTTAGTCCAATGTACAAGAAATTATCCTGTAATATTACCACGTCACTTTAATGAAATTATAGCAATATTTCACTCAGGGAAAGAACATATTGTCTAGCTGCCCGGGATCGAGCCCTGCTTTAATACAGCAAGCCAAAACACATCAAATGCCATTGAATGATATACCATTTTGAAATGTTGCAAAAAATTTAAATAAAATTTCGTGAATGAGCTATTGCAATTACCTATATACTAAAATTTTGACCAAAAATTCAACAAAACTAAGATACTCTTTTTTTCTTTCGAAGGAATCAAAGTCATATACTAATGTAGGGATGCTCAACTTATTGTACTATAAAACCTAAACATAGGAATGAAATTTTGTCAGCTATGTGAGATGTCCAATACTGAGAAATTCCATAAATTGTAAATTAGAACGTACCTCTCAAAACACACGAAAGGTAAAACACAATTCAAATACTTTACTTTTAGTCTTGAAGCAGATGTTCTATATTAAACTGTCTTAGCTCACATACAGAATTAGTAATATAATAGCTCAAAATGTTGTAAGAACCAAACACGCATTATATAAACATTAAAAAAAAAAATCTACATACATTTATTAGTGTTACGAGGGTTTATTCTGAAATATTATAATGTCACTTTCAGTGAAATTATAGAAATTTTCACTCAGGGAAGGGACATTCTGTCTGGCTGCCTGGGTTCCATCCCAGCTTCTGTTACAAAAGTTTCATAGAAGAATTTTAAAAATCTAGAAACGAAACTTATGAAGAAATTATTGACCATAATTGGTTCTATGATTTAGTCATTCTTACAGACATAATAACTAAAATCTTAAACTTGAGGGGGGGGGAGAACTAAACTAAAGTTTTTGAATTTAAGGGTATTTTAAATTAATTTTAAATCAGAATTAATTTTGTAAAAATATTACACAAATATAAGGAATATACATTTTTACCATAATGCAATATACATTTGGCCACTTTGAAAATCTGGAGAACTAAAGCGTGAAATATAAGAAAACTGAAACAAACATTTGGAAAATCTCATCGAGCTTAAATTAGTTTCTAAATTAGATGTTTTGAGTGTATTTAAAATTAGGCCAACTACTACGTTCACTTCAAACCCATTACATAAAACTAGTATTTAAGAAAAATGGTAAAAGATTGCAAATATGTTAACAATTCTACTGATCTAGAAATAGAAATAACTGGTTTTCATCCTAATTAAGATGAAGAATATCACAAAAAGCCATTTGAATAGTCCTAGATCAGAAAAATCATGAACTGTTAAACTTTTAAAAAGATAAATTTCTGCTTTCGATCTACTTAAAAATGTGAAAGAGGATTTTCAACAACAAACTTGTTAAAATCAATGTTCAGATACAGAATAACAAACAAACATCCGGACGACTGCATGGATTTAGCAATAACATCGCATGTACCAGAGGGAGAAAAAAAAAACTCTCAGAAGAAATGCAATGTTAAATTTCACATTAAAATATGATTTCCCTGTATTTAATTTTCATCTTGCTGAATTTTTTTGTAAATAATACAAAGAGTATACCTTTTCTTTAAGATATTATACCACACATTTTTATACTTTGTGTAATGCACTTATAACTGAAATATTAAAAGTGCAATATATAATTGCAGCTAGCCAAAATTTTATAAACTTAAAATTGGCTCCCATTAAGTTAAAGTTGTTAATAACTGCACCAAGGTAAGGAATGCAATTTTATTTCTTTGTCTGTATTTGGTTTCATTTTCATATAGAAAGAGTTAAAAATAGGTTACCTAGGTAACAAAATTTAAACACACATTTTCAGGAAAAATTACAGAATAACAGATTTTGTTTCCCTGAAGACACAACACCTCGCTATTCCAGCTATGATACAGACTGCATACTGTCATAGAGAAATTCCTTTCTTAAACAGGGAATTCATATACTTTAATCTGTTTTTACACAAGTACTGTTTATGACTAATCCATGGTCCAGGTGTAAAATGCTACACCCATCTAAATTTTTATTATTTCCGGTCATCTGTATACACTGTTTACCTATCACGACTAAACTCCCAATCTGCATTCCAAATAACTCATACCGTTCTTCAAGTCATATTTCGTAGTCTATCATTTTTAATACGGAAGGTACTTGCTGAGCGCAGACTTGTAAAGCATGATTTCGCGTATAGCAGTACCTTAAAGGATCCCATTTTATTTGTCCACTGCTAGAATTTCATTCATACGTGGAGCAACATTCATCCATCAACACCGGAAAGAATTTATCTGATACTTTAAACAATTTCCATCGACTGAAAATGAAGTCCGAAAAATCTTACAAATTTCAAAAGCAATCGATGCCGAAGAATTTTGACATATGGAAGACAGAGAAGTCAAACAATGAATCAGAAAATTACAAAAGAAGAATTGAGGTCTTATAAAACCCCTTGATAATAAAAGCGCTCATTATGAAGAAGAGCTTTTAACTGAAGATAAGACGAAGAAATTGTTAAATAACACAAAAAGCAATGTCTGATCTTCTAGCGAAGAATTACCCAATTAAAGAAAAAACATGTGCTCTTTACAGCGGCACGCATACAGTTGCATCAATCATTCTTATAAGCAAAAGACATCAGCTTTCTCAAAAAATATTTCTGTCATGCATTTGCCAAGAGAACGGAAAGAAGTCCAAAAGAAACTTTCAGAGTGCTTTGCAAAACAAAGTGGAAAGTTATTCTGCAGAATTTTACTTCGATAATAATAAAACATCTCTGATTTGATTTCAAAACGAATTTTTATTTGTGAAATCAATTTTAAATAGATCTTCGCAAATAGGTTCATAAAACCTCCCAATATGCCAAAATAGCTCAGATTAAGGGGAAAATTTAATAAAGTATGCTTAAAACAACTAATAAAAAGCACATTTTGAGCAGCCTTAACAGAAGACAATTTGGCCCCACTATCTTTCATTACGAGCACTCATTAAATTTTTATTTACATTTCTTTTTTGTTCAACATTTAACTTTCAATAGATTTAAGAGAAACAGCACTTGATAGACAGACTCTAAATTCGGAAAAAACTGAAATAAAATTGGTTTATACACAGGCAGAGTAATTACGCTGACCTGTTGGGAAGAGAAGACCCCGTTGGACAAGGAAAATATTAGGCCAGACAGAGAGGAAAATGCTTAGCCTCCTCCTCGTAATGCGAGAGGAGGCCACTTGGGAAAAAATTACACTACAGCAGTAATTTTCAAACCACTAAGAAGCAACAGAAGTCTTAACAAATTTCAGACTTCTGATAATTATAGTGTGATTCACAGTTCAACCTCACTTCGAATATTACAATACAATATAAAAAAAGAACCAATTCAGACACTTCAATATGGAATTCAAAACCTAAGAAATTAATGCATAGACGCTACCCTAAACATTAAAACATAATGTGAAGCGTTCACGTAAAATAAATAAGTAGTAAAACTCCAATATAAAGCAACAGTGAAAAGGTACCTACAAATTATAACATTCAAGCATTTCTAGTGAAAATAATGTTAATATAAAACAAGAATTACCAGCCACAGATGTCTTTTTGCTCTGCACTATTTCTCCATTCTTTTTCTTTCATGATATGTTCTGCAATCCAAGAGTGCACAAAAATGATGACAAATTACACTAGAAGAGGCCAAGGATGGGGGAAGGAATCATTAGATTTTAACTACTTTGAAATTAAAGAATATCTATACACAAAGAGAAATATCTAATATTGTTTCTTAATATATAAAACTTCGAAAGTAGCCTTCTTTGTTTTAAATTCCAGCAATGTGCTACATTGTTACTAAAATCATGATTGCAGTCGATAGAAAAGCAAATGATTTTCCTTATACGACAGAAGTACAGTAAGCGAAAGACGTTTTTAATGTATGGGTACAACATGAACAATGAAAGAAAAAAAAATTATACAGTTATTACAGATACACAGAATAAAAGGGAAAATGATCTTTGAGAAAAGTAAATAATTTTAGCGCAAGTACAAAAATGGCACCGAAAGTCAATAAGCAGGTAATTTTAAATGACAAATAAACAAAATAAATTTTACTGTTAGCTTTGAAGCAGGTGTTATATATAAAACTATCTTAATTCACACACAGAATTAGTGACATAACAGATCAAAAAAGAGTAAGAATCAAACTCGCAATATATTGACATTAAAAGAGCTATACATATATACTTTTATAGCTTTTTTTTTTTTTTTTAGAAAGGGCTCAAAAACACCATTCTAAAAACAGATTTCGAAAAACATCTTGGAAACAAAAGTCATAAACCATAAAATAAATATTTCATTCAGAATTTTAACGCAAGAACCGTTTCTAATTTTAAGTTCTTTACTTAGGTACACTCATCCATGAGAGAGGACAGCTTAGTCCAATGTACAAGAAATTATCCTGTAATATTACCATGTCACTTTAATGAAATTATAGCAATATTTCACTCAGGGAAAGAACATATTGTCTAGCTGCCCGGGTTCGAGCCCAGCTTTAATACAGCAAGCCGAAACACTTCAAATCCCATTGAATGATATACCATTTTGAAATGTTGCAAAAAATTTAAATAAAATTTCGTGAATGAGCTATTGCAATTACCTATATACTAAAATTTTGACCAAAAATTCAACAAAACTAAGATACTCTTTTTTTCTTTCGAAGGAATCAAAGTCATATACTAATGTAGGGATGCTCAACTTATTGTACTATAAAACCTAAACATAGGAATGAAATTTTGTCAGCTATGTGAGATGTCCAATACTGAGAAATTCCATAAATTGTAGATTAGAACGTACCTCTCAAAACACACGAAAGGTAAAACACAATTCAAATACTTTACTTTTAGTCTTGAAGCAGATGTTCTATATTAAACTGTCTTAGCTCACATACAGAATTAGTAATATAATAGCTCAAAATGTTGTAAGAACCAAACACGCATTATATAAACATTAAAAAAAAAAATCTACATACATTTATTAGTGTTACGAGGGTTTATTCTGAAATATTATAATGTCACTTTCAGTGAAATTATAGAAATTTTCACTCAGGGAAGGGACATTCTGTCTGGCTGCCTGGGTTCCATCCCAGCTTCTGTTACAAAAGTTTCATAGAAGAATTTTAAAAATCTAGAAACGAAACTTATGAAGAAATTATTGTCCATTATTGGTTCTATGATTTAGTCATTCTTACAGACATAATAACTAAAATCTTAAACTTGGGGGGGGGGGAACAACTAAACTAAAGTTTTTGAATTTAAGGGTATTTTAAATTAATTTTAAATCAGAATTAATTTTGTAAAAATATTACACAAATATAAGGAATATACATTTTTACCATAATGCAATATACATTTGGCCACTTTGAAAATCTGGAGAACTAAAGCGTGAAATATAAGAAAACTGAAACAAACATTTGAAAAATCTCATCGAGCTTAAATTAGTTTCTAAATTAGATGTTTTGAGTGTATTTAAAATTAGGCCAACTACTACGTTCACTTCAAACCCATTACATAAAACTAGTATTTAAGAAAAATGGTAAAAGATTGCAAATATGTTAACAATTCTACTGATCTAGAAATAGAAATAACTGGTTTTCATCCTAATTAAGATGAAGAATATCACAAAAAGCCATTTGAATAGTCCTAGATCAGAAAAATCATGAACTGTTAAACTTTTAAAAAGATAAATTTCTGCTTTCGATCTACTTAAAAATGTGAAAGAGGATTTTCAACAACAAACTTGTTAAAATCAATGTTCAGATACAGAATAACAAACAAACATCCGGACGACTGCATGGATTTAGCAATAACATCGCATGTACCAGAGGGAGAAAAAAAAAACTCTCAGAAGAAATGCAATGTTAAATTTCACATTAAAATATGATTTCCCTGTATTTAATTTTCATCTTGCTGAATTTTTTTGTAAATAATACAAAGAGTATACCTTTTCTTTAAGATATTATACCACACATTTTTATACTTTGTGTAATGCACTTATAACTGAAATATTAAAAGTGCAATATATAATTGCAGCTAGCCAAAATTTTATAAACTTAAAATTGGCTCCCATTAAGTTAAAGTTGTTAATAACTGCACCAAGGTAAGGAATGCAATTTTATTTCTTTGTCTGTATTTGGTTTCATTTTCATATAGAAAGAGTTAAAAATAGGTTACCTAGGTAACAAAATTTAAACACACATTTTCAGGAAAAATTACAGAATAACAGATTTTGTTTCCCTGAAGACACAACACCTCGCTATTCCAGCTATGATACAGACTGCATACTGTCATAGAGAAATTCCTTTCTTAAACAGGGAATTCATATACTTTAATCTGTTTTTACACAAGTACTGTTTATGACTAATCCATGGTCCAGGTGTAAAATGCTACACCCATCTAAATTTTTATTATTTCCGGTCATCTGTATACACTGTTTACCTATCACGACTAAACTCCCAATCTGCATTCCAAATAACTCATACCGTTCTTCAAGTCATATTTCGTAGTCTATCATTTTTAATACGGAAGGTACTTGCTGAGCGCAGACTTGTAAAGCATGATTTCGCGTATAGCAGTACCTTAAAGGATCCCATTTTATTTGTCCACTGCTAGAATTTCATTCATACGTGGAGCAACATTCATCCATCAACACCGGAAAGAATTTATCTGATACTTTAAACAATTTCCATCGACTGAAAATGAAGTCCGAAAAATCTTACAAATTTCAAAAGCAATCGATGCCGAAGAATTTTGACATATGGAAGACAGAGAAGTCAAACAATGAATCAGAAAATTACAAAAGAAGAATTGAGGTCTTATAAAACCCCTTGATAATAAAAGCGCTCATTATGAAGAAGAGCTTTTAACTGAAGATAAGACGAAGAAATTGTTAAATAACACAAAAAGCAATGTCTGATCTTCTAGCGAAGAATTACCCAATTAAAGAAAAAACATGTGCTCTTTACAGCGGCACGCATACAGTTGCATCAATCATTCTTATAAGCAAAAGACATCAGCTTTCTCAAAAAATATTTCTGTCATGCATTTGCCAAGAGAACGGAAAGAAGTCCAAAAGAAACTTTCAGAGTGCTTTGCAAAACAAAGTGGAAAGTTATTCTGCAGAATTTTACTTCGATAATAATAAAACATCTCTGATTTGATTTCAAAACGAATTTTTATTTGTGAAATCAATTTTAAATAGATCTTCGCAAATAGGTTCATAAAACCTCCCAATATGCCAAAATAGCTCAGATTAAGGGGAAAATTTAATAAAGTATGCTTAAAACAACTAATAAAAAGCACATTTTGAGCAGCCTTAACAGAAGACAATTTGGCCCCACTAACTTTCATTACGAGCACTCATTAAATTTTTATTTACATTTCTTTTTTGTTCAACATTTAACTTTCAATAGATTTAAGAGAAACAGCACTTGATAGACAGACTCTAAATTCGGAAAAAACTGAAACAAAATTGGTTTATACACAGGCAGAGTAATTACGCTGACCTGTTGGGAAGAGAAGACCCCGTTGGACAAGGAAAATATTAGGCCAGACAGAGAGGAAAATGCTTAGCCTCCTCCTCGTAATGCGAGAGGAGGCCACTTGGGAAAAAATTACACTACAGCAGTAATTTTCAAACCACTAAGAAGCAACAGAAGTCTTAACAAATTTCAGACTTCTGATAATTATAGTGTGATTCACAGTTCAACCTCACTTCGAATATTACAATACAATATAAAAAAAGAACCAATTCAGACACTTCAATATGGAATTCAAAACCTAAGAAATTAATGCATAGACGCTACCCTAAACATTAAAACATAATGTGAAGCGTTCACGTAAAATAAATAAGTAGTAAAACTCCAATATAAAGCAACAGTGAAAAGGTACCTACAAATTATAACATTCAAGCATTTCTAGTGAAAATAATGTTAATATAAAACAAGAATTACCAGCCACAGATGTCTTTTTGCTCTGCACTATTTCTCCATTCTTTTTCTTTCATGATATGTTCTGCAATCCAAGAGTGCACAAAAATGATGACAAATTACACTAGAAGAGGCCAAGGATGGGGGAAGGAATCATTAGATTTTAACTACTTTGAAATTAAAGAATATCTATACACAAAGAGAAATATCTAATATTGTTTCTTAATATATAAAACTTCGAAAGTAGCCTTCTTTGTTTTAAATTCCAGCAATGTGCTACATTGTTACTAAAATCATGATTGCAGTCGATAGAAAAGCAAATGATTTTCCTTATACGACAGAAGTACAGTAAGCGAAAGACGTTTTTAATGTATGGGTACAACATGAACAATGAAAGAAAAAAAAATTATACATTTATTACAGATACACAGAATAAAAGGGAAAATGATCTTTGAGAAAAGTAAATAATTTTAGCGCAAGTACAAAAATGGCACCGAAAGTCAATAAGCAGGTAATTTTAAATGACAAATAAACAAAATAAATTTTACTGTTAGCTTTGAAGCAGGTGTTATATATAAAACTATCTTAATTCACACACAGAATTAGTGACATAACAGATCAAAAAAGAGTAAGAATCAAACTCGCAATATATTGACATTAAAAGAGCTATACATATATACTTTTATAGCTTTTTTTTTTTTTTTTTAGAAAGGGCTCAAAAACACCATTCTAAAAACAGATTTCGAAAAACATCTTGGAAACAAAAGTCATAAACCATAAAATAAATATTTCATTCAGAATTTTAACGCAAGAACCGTTTCTAATTTTAAGTTCTTTACTTAGGTACACTCATCCATGAGAGAGGACAGCTTAGTCCAATGTACAAGAAATTATCCTGTAATATTACCATGTCACTTTAATGAAATTATAGCAATATTTCACTCAGGGAAAGAACATATTGTCTAGCTGCCCGGGTTCGAGCCCAGCTTTAATACAGCAAGCCGAAACACTTCAAATCCCATTGAATGATATACCATTTTGAAATGTTGCAAAAAATTTAAATAAAATTTCGTGAATGAGCTATTGCAATTACCTATATACTAAAATTTTGACCAAAAATTCAACAAAACTAAGATACTCTTTTTTTCTTTCGAAGGAATCAAAGTCATATACTAATGTAGGGATGCTCAACTTATTGTACTATAAAACCTAAACATAGGAATGAAATTTTGTCAGCTATGTGAGATGTCCAATACTGAGAAATTCCATAAATTGTAGATTAGAACGTACCTCTCAAAACACACGAAAGGTAAAACACAATTCAAATACTTTACTTTTAGTCTTGAAGCAGATGTTCTATATTAAACTGTCTTAGCTCACATACAGAATTAGTAATATAATAGCTCAAAATGTTGTAAGAACCAAACACGCATTATATAAACATTAAAAAAAAAAATCTACATACATTTATTAGTGTTACGAGGGTTTATTCTGAAATATTATAATGTCACTTTCAGTGAAATTATAGAAATTTTCACTCAGGGAAGGGACATTCTGTCTGGCTGCCTGGGTTCCATCCCAGCTTCTGTTACAAAAGTTTCATAGAAGAATTTTAAAAATCTAGAAACGAAACTTATGAAGAAATTATTGTCCATTATTGGTTCTATGATTTAGTCATTCTTACAGACATAATAACTAAAATCTTAAACTTGGGGGGGGGGGAACAACTAAACTAAAGTTTTTGAATTTAAGGGTATTTTAAATTAATTTTAAATCAGAATTAATTTTGTAAAAATATTACACAAATATAAGGAATATACATTTTTACCATAATGCAATATACATTTGGCCACTTTGAAAATCTGGAGAACTAAAGCGTGAAATATAAGAAAACTGAAACAAACATTTGAAAAATCTCATCGAGCTTAAATTAGTTTCTAAATTAGATGTTTTGAGTGTATTTAAAATTAGGCCAACTACTACGTTCACTTCAAACCCATTACATAAAACTAGTATTTAAGAAAAATGGTAAAAGATTGCAAATATGTTAACAATTCTACTGATCTAGAAATAGAAATAACTGGTTTTCATCCTAATTAAGATGAAGAATATCACAAAAAGCCATTTGAATAGTCCTAGATCAGAAAAATCATGAACTGTTAAACTTTTAAAAAGATAAATTTCTGCTTTCGATCTACTTAAAAATGTGAAAGAGGATTTTCAACAACAAACTTGTTAAAATCAATGTTCAGATACAGAATAACAAACAAACATCCGGACGACTGCATGGATTTAGCAATAACATCGCATGTACCAGAGGGAGAAAAAAAAAACTCTCAGAAGAAATGCAATGTTAAATTTCACATTAAAATATGATTTCCCTGTATTTAATTTCCATCTTGCTGAATTTTTTTGTAAATAATACAAAGAGTATACCTTTTCTTTAAGATATTATACCACACATTTTTATACTTTGTGTAATGCACTTATAACTGAAATATTAAAAGTGCAATATATAATTGCAGCTAGCCAAAATTTTATAAACTTAAAATTGGCTCCCATTAAGTTAAAGTTGTTAATAACTGCACCAAGGTAAGGAATGCAATTTTATTTCTTTGTCTGTATTTGGTTTCATTTTCATATAGAAAGAGTTAAAAATAGGTTACCTAGGTAACAAAATTTAAACACACATTTTCAGGAAAAATTACAGAATAACAGATTTTGTTTCCCTGAAGACACAACACCTCGCTATTCCAGCTATGATACAGACTGCATACTGTCATAGAGAAATTCCTTTCTTAAACAGGGAATTCATATACTTTAATCTGTTTTTACACAAGTACTGTTTATGACTAATCCATGGTCCAGGTGTAAAATGCTACACCCATCTAAATTTTTATTATTTCCGGTCATCTGTATACACTGTTTACCTATCACGACTAAACTCCCAATCTGCATTCCAAATAACTCATACCGTTCTTCAAGTCATATTTCGTAGTCTATCATTTTTAATACGGAAGGTACTTGCTGAGCGCAGACTTGTAAAGCATGATTTCGCGTAGAGCAGTACCTTAAAGGATCCCATTTTATTTGTCCACTGCTAGAATTTCATTCATACGTGGAGCAACATTCATCCATCAACACCGGAAAGAATTTATCTGATACTTTAAACAATTTCCATCGACTGAAAATGAAGTCCGAAAAATCTTACAAATTTCAAAAGCAATCGATGCCGAAGAATTTTGACATATGGAAGACAGAGAAGTCAAACAATGAATCAGAAAATTACAAAAGAAGAATTGAGGTCTTATAAAACCCCTTGATAATAAAAGCGCTCATTATGAAGAAGAGCTTTTAACTGAAGATAAGACGAAGAAATTGTTAAATAACACAAAAAGCAATGTCTGATCTTCTAGCGAAGAATTACCCAATTAAAGAAAAAACATGTGCTCTTTACAGCGGCACGCATACAGTTGCATCAATCATTCTTATAAGCAAAAGACATCAGCTTTCTCAAAAAATATTTCTGTCATGCATTTGCCAAGAGAACGGAAAGAAGTCCAAAAGAAACTTTCAGAGTGCTTTGCAAAACAAAGTGGAAAGTTATTCTGCAGAATTTTACTTCGATAATAATAAAACATCTCTGATTTGATTTCAAAACGAATTTTTATTTGTGAAATCAATTTTAAATAGATCTTCGCAAATAGGTTCATAAAACCTCCCAATATGCCAAAATAGCTCAGATTAAGGGGAAAATTTAATAAAGTATGCTTAAAACAACTAATAAAAAGCACATTTTGAGCAGCCTTAACAGAAGACAATTTGGCCCCACTATCTTTCATTACGAGCACTCATTAAATTTTTATTTACATTTCTTTTTTGTTCAACATTTAACTTTCAATAGATTTAAGAGAAACAGCACTTGATAGACAGACTCTAAATTCGGAAAAAACTGAAACAAAATTGGTTTATACACAGGCAGAGTAATTACGCTGACCTGTTGGGAAGAGAAGACCCCGTTGGACAAGGAAAATATTAGGCCAGACAGAGAGGAAAATGCTTAGCCTCCTCCTCGTAATGCGAGAGGAAGCCACTTGGGAAAAAATTACACTACAGCAGTAATTTTCAAACCACTAAGAAGCAACAGAAGTCTTAACAAATTTCAGACTTCTGATAATTATAGTGTGATTCACAGTTCAACCTCACTTCGAATATTACAATACAATATAAAAAAAGAACCAATTCAGACACTTCAATATGGAATTCAAAACCTAAGAAATTAATGCATAGACGCTACCCTAAACATTAAAACATAATGTGAAGCGTTCACGTAAAATAAATAAGTAGTAAAACTCCAATATAAAGCAACAGTGAAAAGGTACCTACAAATTATAACATTCAAGCATTTCTAGTGAAAATAATGTTAATATAAAACAAGAATTACCAGCCACAGATGTCTTTTTGCTCTGCACTATTTCTCCATTCTTTTTCTTTCATGATATGTTCTGCAATCCAAGAGTGCACAAAAATGATGACAAATTACACTAGAAGAGGCCAAGGATGGGGGAAGGAATCATTAGATTTTAACTACTTTGAAATTAAAGAATATCTATACACAAAGAGAAATATCTAATATTGTTTCTTAATATATAAAACTTCGAAAGTAGCCTTCTTTGTTTTAAATTCCAGCAATGTGCTACATTGTTACTAAAATCATGATTGCAGTCGATAGAAAAGCAAATGATTTTCCTTATACGACAGAAGTACAGTAAGCGAAAGACGTTTTTAATGTATGGGTACAACATGAACAATGAAAGAAAAAAAATTATACAGTTATTACAGATACACAGAATAAAAGGGAAAATGATCTTTGAGAAAAGTAAATAATTTTAGCGCAGGTACAAAAATGGCACCGAAAGTCAATAAGCAGGTAATTTTAAATGACAAATAAACAAAATAAATTTTACTGTTAGCTTTGAAGCAGGTGTTATATATAAAACTATCTTAATTCACACACAGTATTAGTGACATAACAGATCAAAAAAGAGTAAGAATCAAACTCGCAATATATTGACATTAAAAGAGCTATACATATATACTTTTATGGCTTTTTTTTTTTTTTTTTTTTTTGAGAAAGGGCTCAGAAACACCATTCTAAAAACAGATTTCGAAAAACATCTTGGAAACAAAAGTCATAAACCATAAAATAAATATTTCATTCAGAATTTTAACGCAAGAACCGTTTCTAATTTTAAGTTCTTTACTTAGGTACACTCATCCATGAGAGAGGACAGCTTAGTCCAATGTACAAGAAATTATCCTGTAATATTACCACGTCACTTTAATGAAATTATAGCAATATTTCACTCAGGGAAAGAACATATTGTCTAGCTGCCCGGGATCGAGCCCTGCTTTAATACAGCAAGCCAAAACACATCAAATGCCATTGAATGATATACCATTTTGAAATGTTGCAAAAAATTTAAATAAAATTTCGTGAATGAGCTATTGCAATTACCTATATACTAAAATTTTGACCAAAAATTCAACAAAACTAAGATACTCTTTTTTTCTTTCGAAGGAATCAAAGTCATATACTAATGTAGGGATGCTCAACTTATTGTACTATAAAACCTAAACATAGGAATGAAATTTTGTCAGCTATGTGAGATGTCCAATACTGAGAAATTCCATAAATTGTAAATTAGAACGTACCTCTCAAAACACACGAAAGGTAAAACACAATTCAAATACTTTACTTTTAGTCTTGAAGCAGATGTTCTATATTAAACTGTCTTAGCTCACATACAGAATTAGTAATATAATAGCTCAAAATGTTGTAAGAACCAAACACGCATTATATAAACATTAAAAAAAAAAATCTACATACATTTATTAGTGTTACGAGGGTTTATTCTGAAATATTATAATGTCACTTTCAGTGAAATTATAGAAATTTTCACTCAGGGAAGGGACATTCTGTCTGGCTGCCTGGGTTCCATCCCAGCTTCTGTTACAAAAGTTTCATAGAAGAATTTTAAAAATCTAGAAACGAAACTTATGAAGAAATTATTGACCATAATTGGTTCTATGATTTAGTCATTCTTACAGACATAATAACTAAAATCTTAAACTTGAGGGGGGGGAGAACTAAACTAAAGTTTTTGAATTTAAAGGTATTTTAAATTAATTTTAAATCAGAATTAATTTTGTAAAAATATTACACAAATATAAGGAATATACATTTTTACCATAATGCAATATACATTTGGCCACTTTGAAAATCTGGAGAACTAAAGCGTGAAATATAAGAAAACTGAAACAAACATTTGGAAAATCTCATCGAGCTTAAATTAGTTTCTAAATTAGATGTTTTGAGTGTATTTAAAATTAGGCCAACTACTACGTTCACTTCAAACCCATTACATAAAACTAGTATTTAAGAAAAATGGTAAAAGATTGCAAATATGTTAACAATTCTACTGATCTAGAAATAGAAATAACTGGTTTTCATCCTAATTAAGATGAAGAATATCACAAAAAGCCATTTGAATAGTCCTAGATCAGAAAAATCATGAACTGTTAAACTTTTAAAAAGATAAATTTCTGCTTTCGATCTACTTAAAAATGTGAAAGAGGATTTTCAACAACAAACTTGTTAAAATCAATGTTCAGATACAGAATAACAAACAAACATCCGGACGACTGCATGGATTTAGCAATAACATCGCATGTACCAGAGGGAGAAAAAAAAAACTCTCAGAAGAAATGCAATGTTAAATTTCACATTAAAATATGATTTCCCTGTATTTAATTTTCATCTTGCTGAATTTTTTTGTAAATAATACAAAGAGTATACCTTTTCTTTAAGATATTATACCACACATTTTTATACTTTGTGTAATGCACTTATAACTGAAATATTAAAAGTGCAATATATAATTGCAGCTAGCCAAAATTTTATAAACTTAAAATTGGCTCCCATTAAGTTAAAGTTGTTAATAACTGCACCAAGGTAAGGAATGCAATTTTATTTCTTTGTCTGTATTTGGTTTCATTTTCATATAGAAAGAGTTAAAAATAGGTTACCTAGGTAACAAAATTTAAACACACATTTTCAGGAAAAATTACAGAATAACAGATTTTGTTTCCCTGAAGACACAACACCTCGCTATTCCAGCTATGATACAGACTGCATACTGTCATAGAGAAATTCCTTTCTTAAACAGGGAATTCATATACTTTAATCTGTTTTTACACAAGTACTGTTTATGACTAATCCATGGTCCAGGTGTAAAATGCTACACCCATCTAAATTTTTATTATTTCCGGTCATCTGTATACACTGTTTACCTATCACGACTAAACTCCCAATCTGCATTCCAAATAACTCATACCGTTCTTCAAGTCATATTTCGTAGTCTATCATTTTTAATACGGAAGGTACTTGCTGAGCGCAGACTTGTAAAGCATGATTTCGCGTATAGCAGTACCTTAAAGGATCCCATTTTATTTGTCCACTGCTAGAATTTCATTCATACGTGGAGCAACATTCATCCATCAACACCGGAAAGAATTTATCTGATACTTTAAACAATTTCCATCGACTGAAAATGAAGTCCGAAAAATCTTACAAATTTCAAAAGCAATCGATGCCGAAGAATTTTGACATATGGAAGACAGAGAAGTCAAACAATGAATCAGAAAATTACAAAAGAAGAATTGAGGTCTTATAAAACCCCTTGATAATAAAAGCGCTCATTATGAAGAAGAGCTTTTAACTGAAGATAAGACGAAGAAATTGTTAAATAACACAAAAAGCAATGTCTGATCTTCTAGCGAAGAATTACCCAATTAAAGAAAAAACATGTGCTCTTTACAGCGGCACGCATACAGTTGCATCAATCATTCTTATAAGCAAAAGACATCAGCTTTCTCAAAAAATATTTCTGTCATGCATTTGCCAAGAGAACGGAAAGAAGTCCAAAAGAAACTTTCAGAGTGCTTTGCAAAACAAAGTGGAAAGTTATTCTGCAGAATTTTACTTCGATAATAATAAAACATCTCTGATTTGATTTCAAAACGAATTTTTATTTGTGAAATCAATTTTAAATAGATCTTCGCAAATAGGTTCATAAAACCTCCCAATATGCCAAAATAGCTCAGATTAAGGGGAAAATTTAATAAAGTATGCTTAAAACAACTAATAAAAAGCACATTTTGAGCAGCCTTAACAGAAGACAATTTGGCCCCACTATCTTTCATTACGAGCACTCATTAAATTTTTATTTACATTTCTTTTTTGTTCAACATTTAACTTTCAATAGATTTAAGAGAAACAGCACTTGATAGACAGACTCTAAATTCGGAAAAAACTGAAACAAAATTGGTTTATACACAGGCAGAGTAATTACGCTGACCTGTTGGGAAGAGAAGACCCCGTTGGACAAGGAAAATATTAGGCCAGACAGAGAGGAAAATGCTTAGCCTCCTCCTCGTAATGCGAGAGGAGGCCACTTGGGAAAAAATTACACTACAGCAGTAATTTTCAAACCACTAAGAAGCAACAGAAGTCTTAACAAATTTCAGACTTCTGATAATTATAGTGTGATTCACAGTTCAACCTCACTTCGAATATTACAATACAATATAAAAAAAGAACCAATTCAGACACTTCAATATGGAATTCAAAACCTAAGAAATTAATGCATAGACGCTACCCTAAACATTAAAACATAATGTGAAGCGTTCACGTAAAATAAATAAGTAGTAAAACTCCAATATAAAGCAACAGTGAAAAGGTACCTACAAATTATAACATTCAAGCATTTCTAGTGAAAATAATGTTAATATAAAACAAGAATTACCAGCCACAGATGTCTTTTTGCTCTGCACTATTTCTCCATTCTTTTTCTTTCATGATATGTTCTGCAATCCAAGAGTGCACAAAAATGATGACAAATTACACTAGAAGAGGCCAAGGATGGGGGAAGGAATCATTAGATTTTAACTACTTTGAAATTAAAGAATATCTATACACAAAGAGAAATATCTAATATTGTTTCTTAATATATAAAACTTCGAAAGTAGCCTTCTTTGTTTTAAATTCCAGCAATGTGCTACATTGTTACTAAAATCATGATTGCAGTCGATAGAAAAGCAAATGATTTTCCTTATACGACAGAAGTACAGTAAGCGAAAGACGTTTTTAATGTATGGGTACAACATGAACAATGAAAGAAAAAAAATTATACAGTTATTACAGATACACAGAATAAAAGGGAAAATGATCTTTGAGAAAAGTAAATAATTTTAGCGCAGGTACAAAAATGGCACCGAAAGTCAATAAGCAGGTAATTTTAAATGACAAATAAACAAAATAAATTTTACTGTTAGCTTTGAAGCAGGTGTTATATATAAAACTATCTTAATTCACACACAGTATTAGTGACATAACAGATCAAAAAAGAGTAAGAATCAAACTCGCAATATATTGACATTAAAAGAGCTATACATATATACTTTTATAGCTTTTTTTTTTTTTTTTTTTGAGAAAGGGCTCAGAAACACCATTCTAAAAACAGATTTCGAAAAACATCTTGGAAACAAAAGTCATAAACCATAAAATAAATATTTCATTCAGAATTTTAACGCAAGAACCGTTTCTAATTTTAAGTTCTTTACTTAGGTACACTCATCCATGAGAGCGGACAGCTTAGTCCAATGTACAAGAAATTATCCTGTAATATTACCACGTCACTTTAATGAAATTATAGCAATATTTCACTCAGGGAAAGAACATATTGTCTAGCTGCCCGGGATCGAGCCCTGCTTTAATACAGCAAGCCAAAACACATCAATAGCCATTGAATGATATACCATTTTGAAATGTTGCAAAAAATTTAAATAAAATTTCGTGAATGAGCTATTGCAATTACCTATATACTAAAATTTTGACCAAAAATTCAACAAAACTAAGATACTCTTTTTTTCTTTCGAAGGAATCAAAGTCATATACTAACGTAGGGATGCTCAACTTATTGTACTATAAAACCTAAACATAGGAATGAAATTTTGTCAGCTATGTGAGATGTCCAATACCGAGAAATTCCATAAATTGTAGATTAGAACGTACCTCTCAAAACACACGAAAGGTAAAACACAATTCAAATACTTTACTTTTAGTCTTGAAGCAGATGTTCTATATTAAACTGTCTTAGCTCACATACAGAATTAGTAATATAATAGCTCAAAATGTTGTAAGAACCAAACACGCATTATATAAACATTAAAAAAAAAATCTACATACATTTATTAGTGTTACGAGGGTTTATTCTGAAATATTATAATGTCACTTTCAGTGAAATTATAGAAATTTTCACTCAGGGAAGGGACATTCTGTCTGGCTGCCTGGGTTCCATCCCAGCTTCTGTTACAAAAGTTTCATAGAAGAATTTTAAAAATCTAGAAACGAAACTTATGAAGAAATTATTGACCATAATTGGTTCTATGATTTAGTCATTCTTACAGACATAATAACTAAAATCTTAAACTTGAGGGGGGGGAGAACTAAACTAAAGTTTTTGAATTTAAGGGTATTTTAAATTAATTTTAAATCAGAATTAATTTTGTAAAAATATTACACAAATATAAGGAATATACATTTTTACCATAATGCAATGTACATTTTGCCACTTTGAAAATCTGGAGAACTAAAGCGTGAAATATAAGAAAACTGAAACAAACATTTGGAAAATCTCATCGAGCTTAAATTAGTTTCTAAATTAGATGTTTTGAGTGTATTTAAAATTAGGCCAACTACTACGTTCACTTCAAACCCATTACATAAAACTAGTATTTAAGAAAAATGGTAAAAGATTGCAAATATGTTAACAATTCTACTGATCTAGAAATAGAAATAACTGGTTTTCATCCTAATTAAGATGAAGAATATCACAAAAAGCCATTTGAATAGTCCTAGATCAGAAAAATCATGAACTGTTAAACTTTTAAAAAGATAAATTTCTGCTTTCGATCTACTTAAAAATGTGAAAGAGGATTTTCAACAACAAACTTGTTAAAATCAATGTTCAGATACAGAATAACAAACAAACATCCGGACGACTGCATGGATTTAGCAATAACATCGCATGTACCAGAGGGAGAAAAAAAAACTCTCAGAAGAAATGCAATGTTAAATTTCACTTTAAAATATGATTTCCCTGTATTTAATTTTCATCTTGCTGAATTTTTTTGTAAATAATAAAAAGAGTATACCTTTTCTTTAAGATATTATACCACACATTTTTATACTTTGTGTAATGCACTTATAACTGAAATATTAAAAGTGCAATATATAATTGCAGCTAGCCAAAATTTTATAAACTTAAAATTGGCTCCCATTAAGTTAAAGTTGTTAATAACTGCACCAAGGGAAGGAATGCAATTTTATTTCTTTGTCTGTATTTGGTTTCATTTTCATATAGAAAGAGTTAAAAATAGGTTACCTAGGTAACAAAATTTAAACACACATTTTCAGGAAAAATTACAGAATAACAGATTTTGTTTCCCTGAAGACACAACACCTCGCTATTCCAGCTATGATACAGACTGCATACTGTCATAGAGAAATTCCTTTCTTAAACAGGGAATTCATATACTTTAATCTGTTTTTACACAAGTACTGTTTATGACTAATCCATGGTCCAGGTGTAAAATGCTACACCCATCTAAATTTTTATTATTTCCGGTCATCTGTATACACTGTTTACCTATCACGACTAAACTCCCAATCTGCATTCCAAATAACTCATACCGTTCTTCAAGTCATATTTCGTAGTCTATCATTTTTAATACGGAAGGTACTTGCTGAGCGCAGACTTGTAAAGCATGATTTCGCGTATAGCAGTACCTTAAAGGATCCCATTTTATTTGTCCACTGCTAGAATTTCATTCATACGTGGAGCAACATTCATCCATCAACACCGGAAAGAATTTATCTGATACTTTAAACAATTTCCATCGACTGAAAATGAAGTCCGAAAAATCTTACAAATTTCAAAAGCAATCGATGCCGAAGAATTTTGACATATGGAAGACAGAGAAGTCAAACAATGAATCAGAAAATTACAAAAGAAGAATTGAGGTCTTATAAAACCCCTTGATAATAAAAGCGCTCATTATGAAGAAGAGCTTTTAACTGAAGATAAGACGAAGAAATTGTTAAATAACACAAAAAGCAATGTCTGATCTTCTAGCGAAGAATTACCCAATTAAAGAAAAAACATGTGCTCTTTACAGCGGCACGCATACAGTTGCATCAATCATTCTTATAAGCAAAAGACATCAGCTTTCTCAAAAAATATTTCTGTCATGCATTTGCCAAGAGAACGGAAAGAAGTCCAAAAGAAACTTTCAGAGTGCTTTGCAAAACAAAGTGGAAAGTTATTCTGCAGAATTTTACTTCGATAATAATAAAACATCTCTGATTTGATTTCAAAACGAATTTTTATTTGTGAAATCAATTTTAAATAGATCTTCGCAAATAGGTTCATAAAACCTCCCAATATGCCAAAATAGCTCAGATTAAGGGGAAAATTTAATAAAGTATGCTTAAAACAACTAATAAAAAGCACATTTTGAGCAGCCTAAACAGAAGAAAATTTGGCCCCACTATCTTTCATTACGAGCACTCATTAAATTTTTATTTACATTTCTTTTTTGTTCAACATTTAACTTTCAATAGATTTAAGAGAAACAGCACTTGATAGACAGACTCTAAATTCGGAAAAAACTGAAACAAAATTGGTTTATACACAGGCAGAGTAATTACGCTGACCTGTTGGGAAGAGAAGACCCCGTTGGACAAGGAAAATATTAGGCCAGACAGAGAGGAAAATGCTTAGCCTCCTCCTCGTAATGCGAGAGGAGGCCACTTGGGAAAAAATTACACTACAGCAGTAATTTTCAAACCACTAAGAAGCAACAGAAGTCTTAACAAATTTCAGACTTCTGATAATTATAGTGTGATTCACAGTTCAACCTCACTTCGAATATTACAATACAATATAAAAAAAGAACCAATTCAGACACTTCAATATGGAATTCAAAACCTAAGAAATTAATGCATAGACGCTACCCTAAACATTAAAACATAATGTGAAGCGTTCACGTAAAATAAATAAGTAGTAAAACTCCAATATAAAGCAACAGTGAAAAGGTACCTACAAATTATAACATTCAAGCATTTCTAGTGAAAATAATGTTAATATAAAACAAGAATTACCAGCCACAGATGTCTTTTTGCTCTGCACTATTTCTCCATTCTTTTTCTTTCATGATATGTTCTGCAATCCAAGAGTGCACAAAAATGATGACAAATTACACTAGAAGAGGCCAAGGATGGGGGAAGGAATCATTAGATTTTAACTACTTTGAAATTAAAGAATATCTATACACAAAGAGAAATATCTAATATTGTTTCTTAATATATAAAACTTCGAAAGTAGCCTTCTTTGTTTTAAATTCCAGCAATGTGCTACATTGTTACTAAAATCATGATTGCAGTCGATAGAAAAGCAAATGATTTTCCTTATACGACAGAAGTACAGTAAGCGAAAGACGTTTTTAATGTATGGGTACAACATGATCAATGAAAGAAAAAAAAATTATACAGTTATTACAGATACACAGAATAAAAGGGAAAATGATCTTTGAGAAAAGTAAATAATTTTAGCGCAAGTACAAAAATGGCACCGAAAGTCAATAAGCAGGTAATTTTAAATGACAAATAAACAAAATAAATTTTACTGTTAGCTTTGAAGCAGGTGTTATATATAAAACTATCTTAATTCACACACAGAATTAGTGACATAACAGATCAAAAAAGAGTAAGAATCAAACTCGCAATATATTGACATTAAAAGAGCTATACATATAAACTTTTATAGCTTTTTTTTTTTTTTTTTAGAAAGGGCTCAAAAACACCATTCTAAAAACAGATTTCGAAAAACATCTTGGAAACAAAAGTCATAAACCATAAAATAAATATTTCATTCAGAATTTTAACGCAAGAACCGTTTCTAATTTTAAGTTCTTTACTTAGGTACACTCATCCATGAGAGAGGACAGCTTAGTCCAATGTACAAGAAATTATCCTGTAATATTACCATGTCACTTTAATGAAATTATAGCAATATTTCACTCAGGGAAAGAACATATTGTCTAGCTGCCCGGGTTCGAGCCCAGCTTTAATACAGCAAGCCAAAACACATCAAATGCCATTGAATGATATACCATTTTGAAATGTTGCAAAAAATTTAAATAAAATTTCGTGAATGAGCTATTGCAATTACCTATATACTAAAATTTTGACCAAAAATTCAACAAAACTAAGATACTCTTTTTTTCTTTCGAAGGAATCAAAGTCATATACTAACGTAGGGATGCTCAACTTATTGTACTATAAAACCTAAACATAGGAATGAAATTTTGTCAGCTATGTGAGATGTCCAATACCGAGAAATTCCATAAATTGTAGATTAGAACGTACCTCTCAAAACACACGAAAGGTAAAACACAATTCAAATACTTTACTTTTAGTCTTGAAGCAGATGTTCTATATTAAACTGTCTTAGCTCACATACAGAATTAGTAATATAATAGCTCAAAATGTTGTAAGAACCAAACACGCATTATATAAACATTAAAAAAAAAATCTACATACATTTATTAGTGTTACGAGGGTTTATTCTGAAATATTATAATGTCACTTTCAGTGAAATTATAGAAATTTTCACTCAGGGAAGGGACATTCTGTCTGGCTGCCTGGGTTCCATCCCAGCTTCTGTTACAAAAGTTTCATAGAAGAATTTTAAAAATCTAGAAACGAAACTTATGAAGAAATTATTGACCATAATTGGTTCTATGATTTAGTCATTCTTACAGACATAATAACTAAAATCTTAAACTTGAGGGGGGGGAGAACTAAACTAAAGTTTTTGAATTTAAGGGTATTTTAAATTAATTTTAAATCAGAATTAATTTTGTAAAAATATTACACAAATATAAGGAATATACATTTTTACCATAATGCAATGTACATTTTGCCACTTTGAAAATCTGGAGAACTAAAGCGTGAAATATAAGAAAACTGAAACAAACATTTGGAAAATCTCATCGAGCTTAAATTAGTTTCTAAATTAGATGTTTTGAGTGTATTTAAAATTAGGCCAACTACTACGTTCACTTCAAACCCATTACATAAAACTAGTATTTAAGAAAAATGGTAAAAGATTGCAAATATGTTAACAATTCTACTGATCTAGAAATAGAAATAACTGGTTTTCATCCTAATTAAGATGAAGAATATCACAAAAAGCCATTTGAATAGTCCTAGATCAGAAAAATCATGAACTGTTAAACTTTTAAAAAGATAAATTTCTGCTTTCGATCTACTTAAAAATGTGAAAGAGGATTTTCAACAACAAACTTGTTAAAATCAATGTTCAGATACAGAATAACAAACAAACATCCGGACGACTGCATGGATTTAGCAATAACATCGCATGTACCAGAGGGAGAAAAAAAAACTCTCAGAAGAAATGCAATGTTAAATTTCACTTTAAAATATGATTTCCCTGTATTTAATTTTCATCTTGCTGAATTTTTTTGTAAATAATAAAAAGAGTATACCTTTTCTTTAAGATATTATACCACACATTTTTATACTTTGTGTAATGCACTTATAACTGAAATATTAAAAGTGCAATATATAATTGCAGCTAGCCAAAATTTTATAAACTTAAAATTGGCTCCCATTAAGTTAAAGTTGTTAATAACTGCACCAAGGGAAGGAATGCAATTTTATTTCTTTGTCTGTATTTGGTTTCATTTTCATATAGAAAGAGTTAAAAATAGGTTACCTAGGTAACAAAATTTAAACACACATTTTCAGGAAAAATTACAGAATAACAGATTTTGTTTCCCTGAAGACACAACACCTCGCTATTCCAGCTATGATACAGACTGCATACTGTCATAGAGAAATTCCTTTCTTAAACAGGGAATTCATATACTTTAATCTGTTTTTACACAAGTACTGTTTATGACTAATCCATGGTCCAGGTGTAAAATGCTACACCCATCTAAATTTTTATTATTTCCGGTCATCTGTATACACTGTTTACCTATCACGACTAAACTCCCAATCTGCATTCCAAATAACTCATACCGTTCTTCAAGTCATATTTCGTAGTCTATCATTTTTAATACGGAAGGTACTTGCTGAGCGCAGACTTGTAAAGCATGATTTCGCGTAGAGCAGTACCTTAAAGGATCCCATTTTATTTGTCCACTGCTAGAATTTCATTCATACGTGGAGCAACATTCATCCATCAACACCGGAAAGAATTTATCTGATACTTTAAACAATTTCCATCGACTGAAAATGAAGTCCGAAAAATCTTACAAATTTCAAAAGCAATCGATGCCGAAGAATTTTGACATATGGAAGACAGAGAAGTCAAACAATGAATCAGAAAATTACAAAAGAAGAATTGAGGTCTTATAAAACCCCTTGATAATAAAAGCGCTCATTATGAAGAAGAGCTTTTAACTGAAGATAAGACGAAGAAATTGTTAAATAACACAAAAAGCAATGTCTGATCTTCTAGCGAAGAATTACCCAATTAAAGAAAAAACATGTGCTCTTTACAGCGGCACGCATACAGTTGCATCAATCATTCTTATAAGCAAAAGACATCAGCTTTCTCAAAAAATATTTCTGTCATGCATTTGCCAAGAGAACGGAAAGAAGTCCAAAAGAAACTTTCAGAGTGCTTTGCAAAACAAAGTGGAAAGTTATTCTGCAGAATTTTACTTCGATAATAATAAAACATCTCTGATTTGATTTCAAAACGAATTTTTATTTGTGAAATCAATTTTAAATAGATCTTCGCAAATAGGTTCATAAAACCTCCCAATATGCCAAAATAGCTCAGATTAAGGGGAAAATTTAATAAAGTATGCTTAAAACAACTAATAAAAAGCACATTTTGAGCAGCCTAAACAGAAGAAAATTTGGCCCCACTATCTTTCATTACGAGCACTCATTAAATTTTTATTTACATTTCTTTTTTGTTCAACATTTAACTTTCAATAGATTTAAGAGAAACAGCACTTGATAGACAGACTCTAAATTCGGAAAAAACTGAAACAAAATTGGTTTATACACAGGCAGAGTAATTACGCTGACCTGTTGGGAAGAGAAGACCCCGTTGGACAAGGAAAATATTAGGCCAGACAGAGAGGAAAATGCTTAGCCTCCTCCTCGTAATGCGAGAGGAGGCCACTTGGGAAAAAATTACACTACAGCAGTAATTTTCAAACCACTAAGAAGCAACAGAAGTCTTAACAAATTTCAGACTTCTGATAATTATAGTGTGATTCACAGTTCAACCTCACTTCGAATATTACAATACAATATAAAAAAAGAACCAATTCAGACACTTCAATATGGAATTCAAAACCTAAGAAATTAATGCATAGACGCTACCCTAAACATTAAAACATAATGTGAAGCGTTCACGTAAAATAAATAAGTAGTAAAACTCCAATATAAAGCAACAGTGAAAAGGTACCTACAAATTATAACATTCAAGCATTTCTAGTGAAAATAATGTTAATATAAAACAAGAATTACCAGCCACAGATGTCTTTTTGCTCTGCACTATTTCTCCATTCTTTTTCTTTCATGATATGTTCTGCAATCCAAGAGTGCACAAAAATGATGACAAATTACACTAGAAGAGGCCAAGGATGGGGGAAGGAATCATTAGATTTTAACTACTTTGAAATTAAAGAATATCTATACACAAAGAGAAATATCTAATATTGTTTCTTAATATATAAAATTTCGAAAGTAGCCTTCTTTGTTTTAAATTCCAGCAATGTGCTACATTGTTACTAAAATCATGATTGCAGTCGATAGAAAAGCAAATGATTTTCCTTATACGACAGAAGTACAGTAAGCGAAAGACGTTTTTAATGTATGGGTACAACATGATCAATGAAAGAAAAAAAAATTATACAGTTATTACAGATACACAGAATAAAAGGGAAAATGATCTTTGAGAAAAGTAAATAATTTTAGCGCAAGTACAAAAATGGCACCGAAAGTCAATAAGCAGGTAATTTTAAATGACAAATAAACAAAATAAATTTTACTGTTAGCTTTGAAGCAGGTGTTATATATAAAACTATCTTAATTCACACACAGAATTAGTGACATAACAGATCAAAAAAGAGTAAGAATCAAACTCGCAATATATTGACATTAAAAGAGCTATACATATAAACTTTTATAGCTTTTTTTTTTTTTTTTTAGAAAGGGCTCAAAAACACCATTCTAAAAACAGATTTCGAAAAACATCTTGGAAACAAAAGTCATAAACCATAAAATAAATATTTCATTCAGAATTTTAACGCAAGAACCGTTTCTAATTTTAAGTTCTTTACTTAGGTACACTCATCCATGAGAGAGGACAGCTTAGTCCAATGTACAAGAAATTATCCTGTAATATTACCATGTCACTTTAATGAAATTATAGCAATATTTCACTCAGGGAAAGAACATATTGTCTAGCTGCCCGGGTTCGAGCCCAGCTTTAATACAGCAAGCCGAAACACTTCAAATCCCATTGAATGATATACCATTTTGAAATGTTGCAAAAAATTTAAATAAAATTTCGTGAATGAGCTATTGCAATTACCTATATACTAAAATTTTGACCAAAAATTCAACAAAACTAAGATACTCTTTTTTTCTTTCGAAGGAATCAAAGTCATATACTAATGTAGGGATGCTCAACTTATTGTACTATAAAACCTAAACATAGGAATGAAATTTTGTCAGCTATGTGAGATGTCCAATACTGAGAAATTCCATAAATTGTAGATTAGAACGTACCTCTCAAAACACACGAAAGGTAAAACACAATTCAAATACTTTACTTTTAGTCTTGAAGCAGATGTTCTATATTAAACTGTCTTAGCTCACATACAGAATTAGTAATATAATAGCTCAAAATGTTGTAAGAACCAAACACGCATTATATAAACATTAAAAAAAAAAATCTACATACATTTATTAGTGTTACGAGGGTTTATTCTGAAATATTATAATGTCACTTTCAGTGAAATTATAGAAATTTTCACTCAGGGAAGGGACATTCTGTCTGGCTGCCTGGGTTCCATCCCAGCTTCTGTTACAAAAGTTTCATAGAAGAATTTTAAAAATCTAGAAACGAAACTTATGAAGAAATTATTGTCCATTATTGGTTCTATGATTTAGTCATTCTTACAGACATAATAACTAAAATCTTAAACTTGGGGGGGGGGGAACAACTAAACTAAAGTTTTTGAATTTAAGGGTATTTTAAATTAATTTTAAATCAGAATTAATTTTGTAAAATTATTACACAAATATAAGGAATATACATTTTTACCATAATGCAATATACATTTGGCCACTTTGAAAATCTGGAGAACTAAAGCGTGAAATATAAGAAAACTGAAACAAACATTTGAAAAATCTCATCGAGCTTAAATTAGTTTCTAAATTAGATGTTTTGAGTGTATTTAAAATTAGGCCAACTACTACGTTCACTTCAAACCCATTACATAAAACTAGTATTTAAGAAAAATGGTAAAAGATTGCAAATATGTTAACAATTCTACTGATCTAGAAATAGAAATAACTGGTTTTCATCCTAATTAAGATGAAGAATATCACAAAAAGCCATTTGAATAGTCCTAGATCAGAAAAATCATGAACTGTTAAACTTTTAAAAAGATAAATTTCTGCTTTCGATCTACTTAAAAATGTGAAAGAGGATTTTCAACAACAAACTTGTTAAAATCAATGTTCAGATACAGAATAACAAACAAACATCCGGACGACTGCATGGATTTAGCAATAACATCGCATGTACCAGAGGGAGAAAAAAAAAACTCTCAGAAGAAATGCAATGTTAAATTTCACATTAAAATATGATTTCCCTGTATTTAATTTCCATCTTGCTGAATTTTTTTGTAAATAATACAAAGAGTATACCTTTTCTTTAAGATATTATACCACACATTTTTATACTTTGTGTAATGCACTTATAACTGAAATATTAAAAGTGCAATATATAATTGCAGCTAGCCAAAATTTTATAAACTTAAAATTGGCTCCCATTAAGTTAAAGTTGTTAATAACTGCACCAAGGTAAGGAATGCAATTTTATTTCTTTGTCTGTATTTGGTTTCATTTTCATATAGAAAGAGTTAAAAATAGGTTACCTAGGTAACAAAATTTAAACACACATTTTCAGGAAAAATTACAGAATAACAGATTTTGTTTCCCTGAAGACACAACACCTCGCTATTCCAGCTATGATACAGACTGCATACTGTCATAGAGAAATTCCTTTCTTAAACAGGGAATTCATATACTTTAATCTGTTTTTACACAAGTACTGTTTATGACTAATCCATGGTCCAGGTGTAAAATGCTACACCCATCTAAATTTTTATTATTTCCGGTCATCTGTATACACTGTTTACCTATCACGACTAAACTCCCAATCTGCATTCCAAATAACTCATACCGTTCTTCAAGTCATATTTCGTAGTCTATCATTTTTAATACGGAAGGTACTTGCTGAGCGCAGACTTGTAAAGCATGATTTCGCGTAGAGCAGTACCTTAAAGGATCCCATTTTATTTGTCCACTGCTAGAATTTCATTCATACGTGGAGCAACATTCATCCATCAACACCGGAAAGAATTTATCTGATACTTTAAACAATTTCCATCGACTGAAAATGAAGTCCGAAAAATCTTACAAATTTCAAAAGCAATCGATGCCGAAGAATTTTGACATATGGAAGACAGAGAAGTCAAACAATGAATCAGAAAATTACAAAAGAAGAATTGAGGTCTTATAAAACCCCTTGATAATAAAAGCGCTCATTATGAAGAAGAGCTTTTAACTGAAGATAAGACGAAGAAATTGTTAAATAACACAAAAAGCAATGTCTGATCTTCTAGCGAAGAATTACCCAATTAAAGAAAAAACATGTGCTCTTTACAGCGGCACGCATACAGTTGCATCAATCATTCTTATAAGCAAAAGACATCAGCTTTCTCAAAAAATATTTCTGTCATGCATTTGCCAAGAGAACGGAAAGAAGTCCAAAAGAAACTTTCAGAGTGCTTTGCAAAACAAAGTGGAAAGTTATTCTGCAGAATTTTACTTCGATAATAATAAAACATCTCTGATTTGATTTCAAAACGAATTTTTATTTGTGAAATCAATTTTAAATAGATCTTCGCAAATAGGTTCATAAAACCTCCCAATATGCCAAAATAGCTCAGATTAAGGGGAAAATTTAATAAAGTATGCTTAAAACAACTAATAAAAAGCACATTTTGAGCAGCCTTAACAGAAGACAATTTGGCCCCACTATCTTTCATTACGAGCACTCATTAAATTTTTATTTACATTTCTTTTTTGTTCAACATTTAACTTTCAATAGATTTAAGAGAAACAGCACTTGATAGACAGACTCTAAATTCGGAAAAAACTGAAACAAAATTGGTTTATACACAGGCAGAGTAATTACGCTGACCTGTTGGGAAGAGAAGACCCCGTTGGACAAGGAAAATATTAGGCCAGACAGAGAGGAAAATGCTTAGCCTCCTCCTCGTAATGCGAGAGGAGGCCACTTGGGAAAAAATTACACTACAGCAGTAATTTTCAAACCACTAAGAAGCAACAGAAGTCTTAACAAATTTCAGACTTCTGATAATTATAGTGTGATTCACAGTTCAACCTCACTTCGAATATTACAATACAATATAAAAAAAGAACCAATTCAGACACTTCAATATGGAATTCAAAACCTAAGAAATTAATGCATAGACGCTACCCTAAACATTAAAACATAATGTGAAGCGTTCACGTAAAATAAATAAGTAGTAAAACTCCAATATAAAGCAACAGTGAAAAGGTACCTACAAATTATAACATTCAAGCATTTCTAGTGAAAATAATGTTAATATAAAACAAGAATTACCAGCCACAGATGTCTTTTTGCTCTGCACTATTTCTCCATTCTTTTTCTTTCATGATATGTTCTGCAATCCAAGAGTGCACAAAAATGATGACAAATTACACTAGAAGAGGCCAAGGATGGGGAAAGGAATCATTAGATTTTAACTACTTTGAAATTAAAGAATATCTATACACAAAGAGAAATATCTAATATTGTTTCTTAATATATAAAACTTCGAAAGTAGCCTTCTTTGTTTTAAATTCCAGCAATGTGCTACATTGTTACTAAAATCATGATTGCAGTCGATAGAAAAGCAAATGATTTTCCTTATACGACAGAAGTACAGTAAGCGAAAGACGTTTTTAATGTATGGGTACAACATGAACAATGAAAGAAAAAAAATTATACAGTTATTACAGATACACAGAATAAAAGGGAAAATGATCTTTGAGAAAAGTAAATAATTTTAGCGCAGGTACAAAAATGGCACCGAAAGTCAATAAGCAGGTAATTTTAAATGACAAATAAACAAAATAAATTTTACTGTTAGCTTTGAAGCAGGTGTTATATATAAAACTATCTTAATTCACACACAGTATTAGTGACATAACAGATCAAAAAAGAGTAAGAATCAAACTCGCAATATATTGACATTAAAAGAGCTATACATATATACTTTTATGGCTTTTTTTTTTTTTTTTTTTTTTTTTTTTTTTTTTGAGAAAGGGCTCAGAAACACCATTCTAAAAACAGATTTCGAAAAACATCTTGGAAACAAAAGTCATAAACCATAAAATAAATATTTCATTCAGAATTTTAACGCAAGAACCGTTTCTAATTTTAAGTTCTTTACTTAGGTACACTCATCCATGAGAGAGGACAGCTTAGTCCAATGTACAAGAAATTATCCTGTAATATTACCACGTCACTTTAATGAAATTATAGCAATATTTCACTCAGGGAAAGAACATATTGTCTAGCTGCCCGGGATCGAGCCCTGCTTTAATACAGCAAGCCAAAACACATCAAATGCCATTGAATGATATACCATTTTGAAATGTTGCAAAAAATTTAAATAAAATTTCGTGAATGAGCTATTGCAATTACCTATATACTAAAATTTTGACCAAAAATTCAACAAAACTAAGATACTCTTTTTTTCTTTCGAAGGAATCAAAGTCATATACTAACGTAGGGATGCTCAACTTATTGTACTATAAAACCTAAACATAGGAATGAAATTTTGTCAGCTATGTGAGATGTCCAATACCGAGAAATTCCATAAATTGTAGATTAGAACGTACCTCTCAAAACACACGAAAGGTAAAACACAATTCAAATACTTTACTTTTAGTCTTGAAGCAGATGTTCTATATTAAACTGTCTTAGCTCACATACAGAATTAGTAATATAATAGCTCAAAATGTTGTAAGAACCAAACACGCATTATATAAACATTAAAAAAAAAAATCTACATACATTTATTAGTGTTACGAGGGTTTATTCTGAAATATTATAATGTCACTTTCAATGAAATGATAGAAATTTTCACTCAGGGAAGGGACATTCTGTCTGGCTGCCTGGGTTCCATCCCAGCTTCTGTTACAAAAGTTTCATAGAAGAATTTTAAAAATCTAGAAACGAAACTTATGAAGAAATTATTGACCATAATTGGTTCTATGATTTAGTCATTCTTACAGACATAATAACTAAAATCTTAAACTTGAGGGGGGGGGGAGAACTAAACTAAAGTTTTTGAATTTAAGGGTATTTTAAATTAATTTTAAATCAGAATTAATTTTGTAAAAATATTATACAAATATAAGGAATATACATTTTTACCATAATGCAATGTACATTTTGCCACTTTGAAAATCTGGAGAACTAAAGCGTGAAATATAAGAAAACGGAAACAAACATTTGGAAAATCTCATCGAGCTTAAATTAGTTTCTAAATTAGATGTTTTGAGTGTATTTAAAATTAGGCCAACTACTACGTTCACTTCAAACCCATTACATAAAACTAGTATTTAAGAAAAATGGTAAAAGATTGCAAATATGTTAACAATTCTACTGATCTAGAAATAGAAATAACTGGTTTTCATCCTAATTAAGATGAAGAATATCACAAAAAGCCATTTGAATAGTCCTAGATCAGAAAAATCATGAACTGTTAAACTTTTAAAAAGATAAATTTCTGCTTTCGATCTACTTAAAAATGTGAAAGAGGATTTTCAACAACAAACTTGTTAAAATCAATGTTCAGATACAGAATAACAAACAAACATCCGGACGACTGCATGGATTTAGCAATAACATCGCATGTACCAGAGGGAGAAAAAAAAACTCTCAGAAGAAATGCAATGTTAAATTTCACTTTAAAATATGATTTCCCTGTATTTAATTTTCATCTTGCTGAATTTTTTTGTAAATAATACAAAGAGTATACCTTTTCTTTAAGATATTATACCACACATTTTTATACTTTGTGTAATGCACTTATAACTGAAATATTAAAAGTGCAATATATAATTGCAGCTAGCCAAAATTTTATAAACTTAAAATTGGCTCCCATTAAGTTAAAGTTGTTAATAACTGCACCAAGGTAAGGAATGCAATTTTATTTCTTTGTCTGTATTTGGTTTCATTTTCATATAGAAAGAGTTAAAAATAGGTTACCTAGGTAACAAAATTTAAACACACATTTTCAGGAAAAATTACAGAATAACAGATTTTGTTTCCCTGAAGACACAACACCTCGCTATTCCAGCTATGATACAGACTGCATACTGTCATAGAGAAATTCCTTTCTTAAACAGGGAATTCATATACTTTAATCTGTTTTTACACAAGTACTGTTTATGACTAATCCATGGTCCAGGTGTAAAATGCTACACCCATCTAAATTTTTATTATTTCCGGTCATCTGTATACACTGTTTACCTATCACGACTAAACTCCCAATCTGCATTCCAAATAACTCATACCGTTCTTCAAGTCATATTTCGTAGTCTATCATTTTTAATACGGAAGGTACTTGCTGAGCGCAGACTTGTAAAGCATGATTTCGCGTAGAGCAGTACCTTAAAGGATCCCATTTTATTTGTCCACTGCTAGAATTTCATTCATACGTGGAGCAACATTCATCCATCAACACCGGAAAGAATTTATCTGATACTTTAAACAATTTCCATCGACTGAAAATGAAGTCCGAAAAATCTTACAAATTTCAAAAGCAATCGATGCCGAAGAATTTTGACATATGGAAGACAGAGAAGTCAAACAATGAATCAGAAAATTACAAAAGAAGAATTGAGGTCTTATAAAACCCCTTGATAATAAAAGCGCTCATTATGAAGAAGAGCTTTTAACTGAAGATAAGACGAAGAAATTGTTAAATAACACAAAAAGCAATGTCTGATCTTCTAGCGAAGAATTACCCAATTAAAGAAAAAACATGTGCTCTTTACAGCGGCACGCATACAGTTGCATCAATCATTCTTATAAGCAAAAGACATCAGCTTTCTCAAAAAATATTTCTGTCATGCATTTGCCAAGAGAACGGAAAGAAGTCCAAAAGAAACTTTCAGAGTGCTTTGCAAAACAAAGTGGAAAGTTATTCTGCAGAATTTTACTTCGATAATAATAAAACATCTCTGATTTGATTTCAAAACGAATTTTTATTTGTGAAATCAATTTTAAATAGATCTTCGCAAATAGGTTCATAAAACCTCCCAATATGCCAAAATAGCTCAGATTAAGGGGAAAATTTAATAAAGTATGCTTAAAACAACTAATAAAAAGCACATTTTGAGCAGCCTTAACAGAAGACAATTTGGCCCCACTATCTTTCATTACGAGCACTCATTAAATTTTTATTTACATTTCTTTTTTGTTCAACATTTAACTTTCAATAGATTTAAGAGAAACAGCACTTGATAGACAGACTCTAAATTCGGAAAAAACTGAAACAAAATTGGTTTATACACAGGCAGAGTAATTACGCTGACCTGTTGGGAAGAGAAGACCCCGTTGGACAAGGAAAATATTAGGCCAGACAGAGAGGAAAATGCTTAGCCTCCTCCTCGTAATGCGAGAGGAGGCCACTTGGGAAAAAATTACACTACAGCAGTAATTTTCAAACCACTAAGAAGCAACAGAAGTCTTAACAAATTTCAGACTTCTGATAATTATAGTGTGATTCACAGTTCAACCTCACTTCGAATATTACAATACAATATAAAAAAAGAACCAATTCAGACACTTCAATATGGAATTCAAAACCTAAGAAATTAATGCATAGACGCTACCCTAAACATTAAAACATAATGTGAAGCGTTCACGTAAAATAAATAAGTAGTAAAACTCCAATATAAAGCAACAGTGAAAAGGTACCTACAAATTATAACATTCAAGCATTTCTAGTGAAAATAATGTTAATATAAAACAAGAATTACCAGCCACAGATGTCTTTTTGCTCTGCACTATTTCTCCATTCTTTTTCTTTCATGATATGTTCTGCAATCCAAGAGTGCACAAAAATGATGACAAATTACACTAGAAGAGGCCAAGGATGGGGAAAGGAATCATTAGATTTTAACTACTTTGAAATTAAAGAATATCTATACACAAAGAGAAATATCTAATATTGTTTCTTAATATATAAAACTTCGAAAGTAGCCTTCTTTGTTTTAAATTCCAGCAATGTGCTACATTGTTACTAAAATCATGATTGCAGTCGATAGAAAAGCAAATGATTTTCCTTATACGACAGAAGTACAGTAAGCGAAAGACGTTTTTAATGTATGGGTACAACATGAACAATGAAAGAAAAAAAATTATACAGTTATTACAGATACACAGAATAAAAGGGAAAATGATCTTTGAGAAAAGTAAATAATTTTAGCGCAGGTACAAAAATGGCACCGAAAGTCAATAAGCAGGTAATTTTAAATGACAAATAAACAAAATAAATTTTACTGTTAGCTTTGAAGCAGGTGTTATATATAAAACTATCTTAATTCACACACAGTATTAGTGACATAACAGATCAAAAAAGAGTAAGAATCAAACTCGCAATATATTGACATTAAAAGAGCTATACATATATACTTTTATGGCTTTTTTTTTTTTTTTTTTTTTTTTTTTTTTTTTGAGAAAGGGCTCAGAAACACCATTCTAAAAACAGATTTCGAAAAACATCTTGGAAACAAAAGTCATAAACCATAAAATAAATATTTCATTCAGAATTTTAACGCAAGAACCGTTTCTAATTTTAAGTTCTTTACTTAGGTACACTCATCCATGAGAGAGGACAGCTTAGTCCAATGTACAAGAAATTATCCTGTAATATTACCACGTCACTTTAATGAAATTATAGCAATATTTCACTCAGGGAAAGAACATATTGTCTAGCTGCCCGGGATCGAGCCCTGCTTTAATACAGCAAGCCAAAACACATCAAATGCCATTGAATGATATACCATTTTGAAATGTTGCAAAAAATTTAAATAAAATTTCGTGAATGAGCTATTGCAATTACCTATATACTAAAATTTTGACCAAAAATTCAACAAAACTAAGATACTCTTTTTTTCTTTCGAAGGAATCAAAGTCATATACTAACGTAGGGATGCTCAACTTATTGTACTATAAAACCTAAACATAGGAATGAAATTTTGTCAGCTATGTGAGATGTCCAATACCGAGAAATTCCATAAATTGTAGATTAGAACGTACCTCTCAAAACACACGAAAGGTAAAACACAATTCAAATACTTTACTTTTAGTCTTGAAGCAGATGTTCTATATTAAACTGTCTTAGCTCACATACAGAATTAGTAATATAATAGCTCAAAATGTTGTAAGAACCAAACACGCATTATATAAACATTAAAAAAAAAAATCTACATACATTTATTAGTGTTACGAGGGTTTATTCTGAAATATTATAATGTCACTTTCAATGAAATGATAGAAATTTTCACTCAGGGAAGGGACATTCTGTCTGGCTGCCTGGGTTCCATCCCAGCTTCTGTTACAAAAGTTTCATAGAAGAATTTTAAAAATCTAGAAACGAAACTTATGAAGAAATTATTGACCATAATTGGTTCTATGATTTAGTCATTCTTACAGACATAATAACTAAAATCTTAAACTTGAGGGGGGGGGGAGAACTAAACTAAAGTTTTTGAATTTAAGGGTATTTTAAATTAATTTTAAATCAGAATTAATTTTGTAAAAATATTATACAAATATAAGGAATATACATTTTTACCATAATGCAATGTACATTTTGCCACTTTGAAAATCTGGAGAACTAAAGCGTGAAATATAAGAAAACGGAAACAAACATTTGGAAAATCTCATCGAGCTTAAATTAGTTTCTAAATTAGATGTTTTGAGTGTATTTAAAATTAGGCCAACTACTACGTTCACTTCAAACCCATTACATAAAACTAGTATTTAAGAAAAATGGTAAAAGATTGCAAATATGTTAACAATTCTACTGATCTAGAAATAGAAATAACTGGTTTTCATCCTAATTAAGATGAAGAATATCACAAAAAGCCATTTGAATAGTCCTAGATCAGAAAAATCATGAACTGTTAAACTTTTAAAAAGATAAATTTCTGCTTTCGATCTACTTAAAAATGTGAAAGAGGATTTTCAACAACAAACTTGTTAAAATCAATGTTCAGATACAGAATAACAAACAAACATCCGGACGACTGCATGGATTTAGCAATAACATCGCATGTACCAGAGGGAGAAAAAAAAACTCTCAGAAGAAATGCAATGTTAAATTTCACTTTAAAATATGATTTCCCTGTATTTAATTTTCATCTTGCTGAATTTTTTTGTAAATAATACAAAGAGTATACCTTTTCTTTAAGATATTATACCACACATTTTTATACTTTGTGTAATGCACTTATAACTGAAATATTAAAAGTGCAATATATAATTGCAGCTAGCCAAAATTTTATAAACTTAAAATTGGCTCCCATTAAGTTAAAGTTGTTAATAACTGCACCAAGGGAAGGAATGCAATTTTATTTCTTTGTCTGTATTTGGTTTCATTTTCATATAGAAAGAGTTAAAAATAGGTTACCTAGGTAACAAAATTTAAACACACATTTTCAGGAAAAATTACAGAATAACAGATTTTGTTTCCCTGAAGACACAACACCTCGCTATTCCAGCTATGATACAGACTGCATACTGTCATAGAGAAATTCCTTTCTTAAACAGGGAATTCATATACTTTAATCTGTTTTTACACAAGTACTGTTTATGACTAATCCATGGTCCAGGAGTAAAATGCTACACCCATCTAAATTTTTATTATTTCCGGTCATCTGTATACACTGTTTACCTATCACGACTAAACTCCCAATCTGTATTCCAAATAACTCATACCGTTCTTATAGTCATATTTCTTAGTGATATTTCATAGTCTATCACTTAGTCATATTTCGTAGTCTATCATTTTTAATACGGAAGGTACTTGCTGAGCACAGACTTGTAAAGCATGATTTCGCGTATAGCAGTACCTTAAAGGATCCCATTTTATTTGTCCACTGCTAGAATTTCATTCATACGTGGAGCAACATTCATCCATCAACACCGGAAAGAATTTATCTGATACTTTAAACAATTTCCATCGACTGAAAATGAAGTCCGAAAAATCTTACAAATTTCAAAAGCAATCGATGCCGAAGAATTTTGACATATGGAAGACAGAGAAGTCAAACAATGAATCAGAAAATTACAAAAGAAGAATTGAGGTCTTATAAAACCCCTTGATAATAAAAGCGCTCATTATGAAGAAGAGCTTTTAACTGAAGATAAGACGAAGAAATTGTTAAATAACACAAAAAGCAATGTCTGATCTTCTAGCGAAGAATTACCCAATTAAAGAAAAAACATGTGCTCTTTACAGCGGCACGCATACAGTTGCATCAATCATTCTTATAAGCAAAAGACATCAGCTTTCTCAAAAAATATTTCTGTCATGCATTTGCCAAGAGAACGGAAAGAAGTCCAAAAGAAACTTTCAGAGTGCTTTGCAAAACAAAGTGGAAAGTTATTCTGCAGAATTTTACTTCGATAATAATAAAACATCTCTGATTTGATTTCAAAACTAATTTTTATTTGTGAAATCAATTTTAAATAGATCTTCGCAAATAGGTTCATAAAACCTCCCAATATGCCAAAATAGTTCAGATTAAGGGGAAAATTTAATAAAGTATGCTTAAAACAACTAATAAAAAGCACACTTTGAGCAGCCTTAACAGAAGACAATTTGGCCCCACTAACTTTCATTACTAGTACTCATTAAATTTTTATTTACATTTCTTTTTTGTTCAACATTTAACTTTCAATGGTTTTAAGAGAAACAGCACTTGATAGACAGACTCTAAATTCGGAAAAAACTGAAACAAAATTGGTTTATACACAGGCAGAGTAATTACACTGACCTGTTGGGAAGAGAAGACCCCGTTGGACAAGGAAAATATTAGGCCAGACAGAGAGGAAAATGCTTAGCCTCCTCCTCGTAATGCGAAAGGAGGCCACTTGGTAAAAAATTACACTACAGCAGTAATTTTGAAACCACTAAGAAGCAACAGAACTCTAACAAATTTCAGACTTATGATAATTATAGTGTGATTCACAGTTCAACCTCACTTCGAATATTACAATACAATATAAAGAAAGAACTAATTCAGACACTTCAATATGGAATTCAAAACCTAAGAAATTAATGCATAGACGCTACCCTAAACATTAAAACATAATGTGAAGCGTTCACGTAAAATAAATAAGTAGTAAAACTCCAATATAAAGCAACATGTGAAAAGGTACCTACAAATTATAACATTCAAGCATTTCTAGTGAAAATAAAGTTAATATAAAACAAGAATTACCAGCCACAGATGTCTTTTTGCTCTGCACTATTTCTCCATTCTTTTTCTTTCATGATATGTTCTGCAATCCAAGAGTGCACAAAAATGATGACAAATTACACTAGAAGAGGCCAAGGGGACAGAGACAAGGGGCCAAGGGGACAGAGACAATATGGAAGACAGAGAATTCAAACAATGAATCAGAAAATTACAAAAGAAGTATTGGGGTCTTATAAAACCCCTTGATAATAAAAGTGCTCATTATGAAGAAGAGCTTTTAACTGAAGATAAGATGAAGGAATTGTTAAATAACACAAAAGCAATGTCTGATCTAGCGGAGAATGACCCAATTAAGGAAGAAACAGGACACTGGGAAACATGTGCTCTTTACAGCGACACGCATACAGTTGCATCAATCATGCTTATAAGCAAAAGACATCAGCTTTCTCAAAAAATAATTCTGTCATGCATTTGCCAAGACAACGGAATATAAGTCCAAAAGAAACTTTCAGAGTGCTTTGCAAAACAAAGTTGAAAGTTAATCTGCAGAATTTTACTTCGATAATAATAAAACATCTCTGATTTGATTTCAAAACGAATTTTTATTTGTGAAAGCAATTTTAAATAGATCTTCGCAAATAGGTTCATAAAACTTCCCAATATGCCAAAATAGTTCAGATTAAGGGAAAAATTTAATAAAGTATGCTTAAAACAACTAATAAAAAGCACATTTTGAGCAGCCTTAACAGAAGACAATTTGGCCCCACTAACTTTCATTACGAGTACTCATTAAATTTTTATTTACATTTCTTTTTTGTTCAACATTTAACTTTCAATGGTTTTAAGAGAAACAGCACTTGATAGACAGACTCTAAATTCGGAAAAAACTGAAACAAAATTGGTTTATACACAGGCAGAGTAATTACACTGACCTGTTGGGAAGAGAAGACCCCGTTAGACAAGGAAAGTATTAGGCCAGACAGAGAGGAAATGCTTAGCCTCCTCCTCGTAATTGTAATATTTAATAATTTCTAAATGGTAACATTTAATATTTAGTAACTTGTAATTAACAACACTTTGGATACAGATTTGAAAAATAGAACTATGCTGGTATTGCAGTTCTCTGTGATTATACATTCTAAGATTGTAAATAAATAGTTTCTAAAAGCTAAAAGTGTACCCTCATAATTTTATATGGTGTCAGGAGTGTTTTGCTTTCAAAATGGAAAGTTTAAAACCACCAGAGCCGATGAAATTTGATGGAAATCTAGCTTGGAATTGGCAGAGATGGCTGCAATCATTTGAAATATATGAAGTAGCTAGTGAATTACATAATAATGAAGAGAAGGTAAGAGTTAATACTTTTCTTCATGTAATAGGAATTTGTAGTCTTGAAATATATAATACATTTCCTATAAAAGAGGGTAAAGAAATTAAATTAAGTGAAATTAAAACAAAATTTACGGAATATTGTATTCCTAAGAAAAATAGTTTCATCTTTACAATATAGTAACTGGTAGTTTGGCGACATTTTGGAGGCGATAAAGGTTACTACCTGGGACTTTGGTAATAATGTGAGCAGTACTCAGTTCCAATTACGCATTATTTTGTGTGAGGGAAATGAGAGATCATGGGATATGTCATGTGATATTAATGGACGAAATACGGTTCTTTAATTGGGAAAGGGGGGAAATCGGGAAAAAATCTGGAAATTTTGTATTTGGCTTTATTCTGTGTTGTGTGAAACAGTGTTTGTTAATTTTTGGATCCCATGGCCCTAACTAAAGTGAATTCGAAATGGGTATTTAGGCATTGTGATAAAGAGAAGTTTGCTTTTTATTTAGCGGAGGAAGTATGGAGGAAAAATTCGCAGAAAAAATCTTTCAATAATTTTATTGAATGAATTAGAAAAGTGTATCCGCTACATAATCAAGATTCTGAAGAAGATTAGGTAAGTTAGTATTTTTAATTATTTGAGGATATTATTTTTATGCATTGTTCTAAATGTAAGTTGGAAAGGAATTTGGTATTATTGGGAAAATTGTTATTAGCAATGATTTAGTTTAAAGTAATTAGGATTGTAAGGTAATTTTTATTAATTTAATGTATGTGCTCATTTATATTTTAAGTAGTGTTTTTGAATTTAATTATATTTTAATGAAATGATAGTTATTTTGTGAATTTTATGTTTGTAGGAATTTGGTACACGTTTAAGTTGAAATAAACGTGCATGGAAATAATTTAAATATTTGATACTAAGTATTTGTAATGCTTGCGGTATGAATTCGTTGGTGACGTGTATAATGTAATAGATGATCTAGAGGTAAAAGTTTTTGGATATTTTATTTATTTTATATGTGGAAATGTTCATATTTGTAAAGGGTAAATACTTTTTCGCGATCAGGTAATTTCATATATGTTCTTTTTACTGGGTTTAAAGATTTTGAAAATTGTCATGTATTTTCGTGAAATTTTTCTAATTTATGAGAAAAAAGCAGTGTACATGGATATAGTAAAGAGTGTGCGCAATGCCATTTTTGTGCAATTCTGGGATGTTTTTTTAAGTAAAAATAAGTCGACATGTACATGGTTTAGTGATATTTTAATTAAATGATAGTTATTTTGTGAATTTTATGTTTGTAGGAATTTGGTATACGTTTAAGTTGAAATAAACGTGCATGGAAATAATTTAAATATTTGATACTAAGTATTTGTAACGCGTGCGGTATGAATTTGTTGCTGACGTGTATAATGTAATAGATGATTTAGAGTTAAAAGTTTTTGGATATTTCATTTATTTTATATGAGGAAATGTTCATATTTGTAAAGGGTAAATACTTTTTCGCGATCAGGTAATTTCATATATGTTCTTTTTACCGGGTTTAAAGATTGAGAAAATTGTCATGTATTTTCGTGAAATTTTTCTAATTTATGAGAAAAAAGCAGTATACATGGATATAGTGAAGAGTGTGCGCAATGCCATTTTTGTGCAATTCTGGGATGTTTTTTTAAGTAAAAATAAGTCGGCGTGTATGTGTTAATGTGGTTTATGTGTATGTGTTATTTTGAAAAACGCGTAAGGAGTATGGTATTGTGCACTTTTTCCCAATTTTGCAGTGAATATTTGTCATGATTAAGCAGTTTTGTTTGATAAAATTTCTAGCATAAGTGTAATTCGGCTAGTAGATTGTTGGAAGAAGTGTTCAGTAGATAAAAAGAAAAGAAACATGTCTTTACTTCGTGAAGACAAAATGGCGGCGGGGAAAAAAAAATAGAGGGTTGCTGTAGGAGAATTGGTTGCCAAATTTTCACCAAAAAATCGCCAAGTTACCATAATGTAAAGATCAACCGAAAAATATTACATATGAAAGACATTTATTCTTTACTAGAAATCAAACCGCGTCAGAAACCATAGATGAATACGTAACTGACCTACGAAATAAAGCTAGAACATGCGAGTTTGCACAATTAACGGATAGTTTAATAAAGGATAAAATTGTTTGTGTTATTAAAGATGATACAGTGACAGCAAGATTGTTACATGAAACAGAATTAACATTAGAAAAAGCTCTTGATATATGCAGATCTGCTGAAATAAGTGCACATCAAATGAAAATCATTAAAGATGAGGAAACTGCTGTAAACTTAGTGAAAAAGAAACTAAGTAAACATAATAAGAATACTTACAAAGAGGTAAATACCGATAAACAAAACACAAAAATTTGTTCTAAATGTGGAACATCTCATGAGTATCGAATGTGTCCAGCATATGGAAAAATCTGTCATAAATGCAAAAAGGCAAATCATTTCGCGAGTCAGTGTAAAAGCAATATAATAAAAAATGAAGCAGTCAAGGTAAACAAAAAAGATAGACAAATTAAATTAATAAATCATGACTCTGAGGAAGAGTTAGAATTTTATGTTGGCACATTAAACCTTAATTCAGATAACAAGGAAGAGAAATGGACTGTTGACGTTAATGTAAATAAAAGTAAACTAAATTTGCAGTTAGATACTGGAGCAATGTGCAATGTTATTTCTAAAACCAAAGTGAAATTGCTAGATGTTCCGATACAGAAGTCTGAAATTAAAAGATTAGTTACATTCTCTGGGAATAAAATGGATACCTTAGGAAAAGTAGTACTTAACTGCCAATATGGAAAAAATAATTATGTTGTGGAATTCCAAGTTATTGACAAAGAAGTACCTTCTATATTAGGATTAAAATCATGTTTGCAACTAGGTTTGATTCAGAAAGTAATGTCTGTTTACACTGAAGACTTACTGGAGGAATACAAAGATGTATTTGAAGGCTTATGTTGTTTGAATAGAGAACATAAAATCCAGTTAAAACAAGATGTAACACCAGTCATTCATCCTCCAAGAAAAATACCCATAGCTATACGTGATAAAGTTAAGAAAGAATTACAAAGAATGGAAAATTTAAATGTTATTGAGAAAGTAAGAGAACCAACTGAATGGGTAAATTCAATGGTCACAGTTGTCAAACCAAACAAAATAAGAATATGTTTAGATCCTAGAGATTTAAATAAAGCTATAAAACGAGAACATTATCCGATGTTAACCATTGACGAAGTTGTCACTAGAATGCCTAATGCAAAAATATTTCCTGTTTTAGATGCTAATAGTGCTTTTTGGCAAATCCAGCTTGACGAAGAAAGTAGTAATTTGTGTACATTCAATACACCTTTTGGCAGATACAAATTTAAAAGATTACCTTTTGGCATATGTTCAGCAACAGAAATTTGCCAAAGAAAATTAAGCCAAATAATAGAAGGTCTAGAAGGCGTTGAATGTATTATACATGATATCATAATATGGGGATCTAATGAAAAGGAACATGAGCTACGACTTAAAAAAGTACTCCAGAGAGCATGAGAAAATAATTTAAAGTTCAATAAGGCTAAATGTAAAATAAAAGTTAATCGTGTGAATTATATAAGGCACGAGTTAAGTGAAAATGGACTAAAACCTGATTTTTCTAAAGTGGAAGCAATTGTTAAAATGCCAGAACCTACAGATGTGCCTTCGCTACAAAGATTTTTGGGAATGATTAATTATTTAGCCAAATTTATTCCTAACTTAAGTACTATTACTGCACCATTAAGACAGTTACTTGAGAAAAATGTCCTCTGGCACTGGACTGAAAAGCATCAAAAAGCTTTCGAAACACTTAAAGAATTGATTGCAAAAGCACCCGTATTAAAATTCTATGATGTTAATAAGGATGTAACTCTTTCAGTAGGTGCAAGTTCTGAAGGATTAGGTGCTGTTTTACTACAAGAAAACCAGCCAATTGCTTATGCTTCCAGAGCTCTAACAAAAAGTCAGAAAAATTATGCTCAGATAGAAAAAGAGCTTTTAGCTATTACTTTTGGATGTTCTAAATTTCATCAATATATATATGGCAAACGTATTACAGTTGAAACTGATCATCGACCATTAGAAAGCATAACTAAGAAACCTCTTTTTAAAGCACCACAGCGATTGCAAAGAATGCTGTTAAATTTACAAAAATATGATCTAGATGTACGATACAAAAAAGGGAAAGACTTATTAATAGCAGACACTTTGAGTAGAGCAAATTTGAATACAACAGAAGATAATGATGAAGATACAGAAATTTGTACACTGATTCCAGCATCTGATGACAAAATTTATGCATTGAAGAAAGAAAGTGAATGTGATGCTACACTACAGTGCTTAAAGAAATATATTCTGAGAGGCTGGCCAGAAAGGAAACATCAGGTAGAACCTCAAGTCAAAGTATTTTGGGACTACAGAGATGAGTTGACAATGGAAAATGACTTATTTTTCAAAGGAGGAAGGGTAATTATTCCTTTATCTATGCAAAAGGAAATGTTAAATTTAATTCATGAGGGTCATTTTGGTATAGAAAAATGTAAGAAAAGAGCTAGAGATGTTTTGTTTTGGCCACTTATGAACAAGCAGATAGAAGATAAAATTTCAAAATGTTCTGTATGAAATGAATACCAGAACAAAAACATAAGTGAGCCTATGATACCACATGAAATTCCAAATTTACCTTAGTTGCGACAGATTTATTTGAGATTAACAAAGATGTATATTTATTAATTGTAGATTACTATTCCAACTTTTTTGAAATCTCCAAACTACCGGATACTCGAAGTCACACAGTGATCAGTTACATGAAATCTCATTTTGCAAGATACGGTATACCATTGATAGTGATATCTGATAATGGACCTCAGTTTGCAAGTAAAGAATTTTCAGAATTTGCAAAGAAATACCAATTTAAACATATAACAAGCAGTCCATACCATCCATAGTCGAACGGATTAGCAGAGCGTTCAGTACAAACGGCGAAGAAATTGTTAAAGAAAGCTCAAGCAGATCATGCTGATCCTTATTTAGTTTTGTTAGCTCATAGGAACACTCCAACAAATGAGATGCTAGGATCACCAGCTCAACGACTTATGAGTAGAACAAGAACAATTCTTCCTACATCTGAAGAATTACTTAAACCTCAAGTTGTGAGAAATGTAAAAGAAAAAATCAACCAAGAAAGAACTAAACAGAAGTCATATTATGATCGTCATACAAAAACATTACCATCACTAAATAAAGGAGATTGTGTTTGGATATATCACGATAATCGCTGGAAACCAGCAGTTGTAGAAGAAGTGCATAAGACGTCTACATCATATATACTTAGATCAGGTGGATCAGTATTGAGAAGAAATAGAAAAGATATTAGAGAAAACAGTTCAGCTGTTGATGAGAATATCAGAGGAACAGAACAAGGAGTTAATACACAGAAAACAGATGTAAAAGGATATGATTCCAGATATTCTCAAGGGCAAGGTTTAGAAGATCAACTGCCAAACTCTGCTAACTCAGAAACAAGGAACGGTGAGCTAAGAACTAGAAGTGGGAGACTGATTAGAAAGCCAGCCAGGTATTTGGACTGATTTTAGACTGTTAAAACTTTTGAACTCTTTAAAAAAACGGAAGATGTAATATTTAATAATTTGTAAATGGTAACATTTAATATTTAGTAACTTGTAATTGGCAACACTTTGGATACAGATTTGAAAAATAGAACTATGCTGGTATTTCAGTTCTCTGTGATTATACATTCTAAGATTGTAAATAAATAGTTTCTAAAAGCTAAAAGTGTACCCTCATAATTTTATAGTAATGCGAAAGGAGGCCACTTGGGAAAAAATTACACTACAGCAGTAATTTTGAAACCACTAAGAAGCAACAGAACTCTAACAAATCTCAGACTTCTGATAATTATAGTGTGATTAACAGTTCAACCTCACTACGAATATTACAATACAATATAAAGAAAGAACCAATTCAGACACTTCAATATGGAATTCAAAACCTAAGAAATTAATGCATAAATGCTACCCTAAACATTAAAACATAATGTGAAGCGTTCACGTAAAATAAATAAGTAGTAAAACTCCAATATAAAGCAACATGTGAAAAGTGACCTACAAATTATAACATTCAAGCATTTCTAGTGAAAATAAAGTTAATATAAAACAAGAATTACCAGCCACAGATGTCTGTTTGCTCTGCACTATTTCTCCGTTCTTTTCATCTTCGTTCTTTTTCTTTCATGATATCATGTTCTGCAATCCAAGATTGCACAAAAATGATGACAAATTACACTAGAAGAGGCCAAGAGGGGTGATCATGCGATGCGTGCGTTGTTATACAACAATTTCAAATTAACTAGAAGTGGACTGTACTTGTAACGAATAGTTTATCCAACAGATGGCAGTATCTGCCAAGCTCCTTTGGTAATTGTCAATGCGCATGCGCAAGTGGAGTGTAAAAAGAAGTATGTTATTAGGAGAATGAGCTTTCGTTAATAATGTTGCTGCGCGTTTTCGGTGTGTAAATAAAAGTATATTTTTATAGCATAGATGTTCTTTACTGTCTAATGCGAGGCACTAGGTTAGTGCACGAATCTCTTCTGATTCAGAAACCATTTTCAAACCGTGGATCACCACAATAAAAAGTGGCGTCCGTCTAACAGGACGCATTAGTTAGGTAAAGGACACTTTTGATGGTTTAACAGCAGAAATGGAAGCCTTGAAAGTAAGAAGAATACCACTGCGTGCAGCCTTCACGAAAGCATATAATAGCCTACATGGACATTTGAATGAGTCAGAATTGAACAGTGATGTTCTATTATCGTCCCTGGAAATTTTGGAAGATAAAGGAATTCGACTACAACAGTTGGATGAAGAAATATTGGATCTCCTATCAAAATCGAAAGAAGTCTCGCAAGAAGAATATACTAAAGACAAAATTCGTATATCTGATCCAGGCTACTGCTGCCAAATCGAAAGCACGGGAAATAGTGCAGAGTTTCCCGACAACTAAAGAAAATTATCCGAAAGTCATCGAACATTTAAAGAATCGTTTTGGACGTGAAGATATTCTTATACAAGTGTACGTTCGGGATTTATTGAATCTTGTGTTGATAAATAATAATGCAACCAAAAAGGACTTTGCGCTATCATCGTTGTACGACAGTTTAGAAACAAAACTGCGTGCTCTGGAATCTCTCGGTGTGACTGAAGATAAATACGCTAGTGTTATTTTTCCGTTAGTTGAATCTTGCCTGCCCCCTGACATCTTACGCGTGTGGGAGAGGGAACGGGAGAGCTCGTCACAACAAGGTAAGAACGATCTTGAATCTATTCTTCTGTTTTTGAAAAATGAAGTGATATCTGAAGAGAGAATTAAATTAGCGCGTTTTTCTTTTGATAAAAGTAGAAAATCTAAAAGTTACATTAATGATGAGTCTAATATTCCTACTTGTAATGATTTGTATACAGGAGACAAATTTAAAGAAAATGCTCCTATTAAGAAAGTTGAGGAATCGTGTTTATTTTGTGATAAGCCACATTTAACAGAAAAATGTTTTAAAGCTAGTACGCTTACATATCAGGATAAAAAAGATTTAATATTTAAGAAGGGTTTATGTCTATTATGCTTGAAGAAAAACCATATTTCTCGTAACTGTAAGTCCAAGGTTAAGTGTTTAATTTGCCAGAAAAGGCATTTGGCAGTAATGTGTCAACAAGTTCCTTCTCAATTGAAAGAGACTAAACAAGTAGAGCCTGTGGCGAAAAATGAGGTCAATGTTTTGGCTAGCAAATCCGCGAGCTGCGATGTGTTACTACAAACATTAATCGTAAGGGTAAAAAATGGCAACAGGGAAAGGATAGTCAGAGGGATTATAGATACGGGTTGCGAGAGAAGTTATTTAACGAAAGATATTACAGATTCTTTGAAATGTAACAGTGTTGGTGAAGTGAAATTAGTTCATAAATTATTCGGAGGTGTAGAAACAAAAGAAAAATTGCATTCTAAATATATAGTTAATTTGAGTAGCCTTGATAATAACTATGTATGTGGCGTGCATTGTTTAAGTGAATCTGTTATCTGTTCTGATGTTAAGAAAATACCTAAAGGTCCTTGGTTGAAAGAACTTCGTAAATTAAATATTCAAGTGTCAGATGTAGAGGGTAATGCTCTCGAAAACGAAAGTGACATTAAATTGTTGATAGGTTCTGATATTGCTGGAAAATTATTCACCGGAAATATTAAATGTTTACAAAGTGGTCCGGTCGCGATGGAAACAAGTTTGGGATGGATTTTAATGGGTAAAATTCCAGCGAAGGAATCTTCGGGTATAAATGATTCTCTTGCATGTGTTTCTTTATTGCTAAACGAAAGATCAGCAGAAAACTTGTGGAAGTTAGACGTTATTGGTATAAATGACCCAGTTGAGTCTAAAAAGAAAGCTGAAACTCATGAGGAGACCATGCAATATTTTGAGGAAAATTTGAATTTGGATTCAGACGGGAGATATGAAACTGCATTGCCTTGGGTATTGGACCCCTCTCGCTTGTCTAATAATAAAACGTTGGCAGAAAAACGCCTGACTAATACGCGAAGGAAATTATTAGATTCGAATCAAATTAAAGTTTATCAGGAAGTATTTGATACTTGGTTGAAGGAACGAATTATTGAAGAGGTAAATGAAGGCGAAGTAGATAGAGAGCACTATTTGCCTCATAGGCCGGTTTTTAAAGAATCTAGCGAAACTACGCGAGTAAGGCTAGTTTTTGATGCTTCGGCACACGTCAAAGGAGAACTTTCCTTAAATGATTGCCTTGAGAAAGGTCCCAACCTAATAGAAATAATTCCAACATTGTTGAATCGTTTTCGGAAATATCCTGTTGCAGTAATTTCAGACATTGAGAAAGCCTTCTTGCAGATTGGTATAAGAGAGAAGGATAGAGATTATTTGCGTTTCTTTTGGAAAGGTGCAGAAGAAGAGAATACTAAAATTTACAGACATAGTCGCGTGGTTTTTGGGCTTAACTGTAGTCCATTTTTGTTAGCCGCTACGTTGAACTATCATTTAAATCGTGCCCCAGATCAGTTTGCAGTTACAGCCAACATTTTGAAGGAGTCCTTCTATGTTGATAATTGCCTGACTAGTTTTAAGAATGTTGAAGAATTGAATAGATTTGTACTAGAATCGAGAATGTTATTGTCACTGGGAAAGTTTAATCTTAGAGGATGGCAGTCGAATTGTGAAACCGAAATAATTCCCAACTCTAAATTAGATACATCCGTTTGCGTTCTAGGGTTAAACTGGGATTTAAAGGATGATACTCTTTCCTGTAAAATTGAGTCACTAAAGAAAGAGGAGATTGTCGCGAGTAAACGAGCACTCCTTTCTTGCGCGCATAAGTTATTTGACCCAGTAGGCTTCCTTTCTCCCGTTACCCTGTTCCCAAAGGTGATATTGCAAGAGTGTTGGAAATTACGATTAAATTGGAATCAAAAATTGCCAGAACATTTAGAAAAGAAGTCCATACAATGGGTAAAGGAAATGAAACTGCTGTCTGATGTCAAAATTCCTAGATGGCTTAATATTGACAGATCGGTTAACGAAGATGTAAGTCTTCACGTTTTCAGCGATGCCAGCAAGCATGCCTATGCTACCTGTATTTTCTTAAGAGTGAAGACCGAAAATAAGGTTTATTTAAATTTTGTGCAAGCACGCACTAGAGTTAAGCCTTTAAAGAGTATATCCATTCCTCGTTTGGAATTATTATCCTGCTTAATCGGAGCACGCTTGGGACGTATGGTCTTTTCAGATTTGAACATGCCAAATTTAAGAACATTCTTCTGGACTGACTCAACAACCGCTTTGTGCTGGATCCAGTGAGACGTACGGTGGGGAACTTTCGTTTGGAATCGTGTCCAAGAAATCAGAACACTTACAAAAATAGAAGATTGGCATTACATCCCTTCGGAGCTGAATGCCGCCGATCTCCCTTCTAGAGGCTGTTCAGTTAAACAGTTTTTGCTGTCGAAATGGTGGGAGGGCCCATCACGGCTGTTAGAACCAGAATCGTCATGGTCAAGAGGCACCGATTTGCCGGACGAAGAGATCATAAATTCAGAAAGGCGTAAATCAGTATTGACAACTCTTAACGAAGATTCTAAACCTGACAATTGGTATTACAGGTACTTTTCATCCATAAAGAAAATTGTACGCATGTTAGGTTGGATTCTTAGGTTTTACTTTAAATTACGAAGAATTACAAACGAAACCTCCAAAATTTTGTCAGTTTCGGAAATTGAAAGAGCTGAGATAACTCTTATGTTATTGGTTCAAAGAGAATCATTTAAGAGTGTGAACGATGATAAAATTAAAGACCTCAGACCTATAGTTGATCGTGATGGTTTGATCAGAGCTAAAACCAATATTTCTTATCGCGACGATACTGATGACTTTAAGTTTCCTGTCATTTTGCCATCTGATCATGCAGTAGTAAAATTACTAATAATGAATGCACATAATGAGCTGCTGCATGCTGGTACTTCTATGGTGATGTCTCATTTGCGGGAAAAGTATTGGATCCTCAAAACTCGTAAGACAGTACGAAACTGCATTAGAAAATGTGTTAAATGTCAAAGATTTAAATCCAAAAGTTGTGATGTAACTCCAAGAATTTTGCCGAAAGATAGAGTACGTGATGCAAATGTTTTTGAGATAGTGGGTGTCGATCTGGCAGGACCCCTCTACCTTAAAGATGGTCGAAAAGCTTATATTGTTCTTTACACATGTGCGGTCTATAGGGCCATTCATCTGGAGTCAGTAACATCCTTGACAACTGAAGCTTTTTTCCAGTCATTGAGACGTTTCATTTCTCGTCGAGGAAGACCATCTATAATATACTCAGACAATGGCAGTAATTTTAAAGGAGCGGAGAGCCTTCTGCATACAATTGATTGGGAGAGTCTGCGATCAAAGCCCGCTGAGCAAAGAATTCAGTGGAAATTTATTCCTCCCTCCGCACGTTGGTGGGGCGGTTGGTGGGAACGTTTAGTTCAAATGGTGAAACAGATTCTGAGAAAAGTTCTAGGTCGTGCTGCCCTGGATTACGAGGAGTTGCTTACAGTACTATGCGACTGTGAGAGAGTAATCAATACTAGGCCACTTACCTACGTGTCGGAAGACGTTGAAGATTCATCCCCATTAACTCCAGAAATGTTCCTGCGGGAGATTTCCAAATCAGGAGTACCTGATATCGATACAGTGGATAAGGAAAAACTGAGTAAACGAGCTAAGTATCTACAAAAGGTGAGACAACAACTTAGAGCAAGATTCCGTGGGGAATATTTGGACAGTTACGTCAGCAGTCCATTAAAAACTCTATAGCTAAAGTTCTCCAGGTGGGTGAAATTGTTCTACTTGAAGATAACAACAAAAAACGTGCTTTTTGGAACCTGGCGCGTGTCATAAAGCTGCTACCTGGTCGTGATGGACAAATAAGACATGCTCTCATAAAAACAGAGACTTCTGAGTTTCTGAGACCAGTGCAAAGACTGTACAGACTTGAGCTGGATAACCCAGTCCAAAAGGATATGACTGAAAATATTCCTATGACTACCAGCAGTGGTAGAACTGTGAAACCAGTGATACGTCTGTGAAATGTTTTGTACTTGTTTGAATACTTTGTAATAATTTGATTTATTTTTATTTTTCTAGGTTTAGTATTATCTGTTAATATGTCTAGAAAATTACGGAATGCTGCATCTCCAGGTAAATTTGTATTTCAATTTAATTAGAACATCTTGGTAGGCATAATTTTATACTTCAATATTGTATACTGTACTATTATGCATATATTATACTTAACAGATGTGTGAATTTACCTCCCAGTAAATTCAGGTGGGAGGAATATGTAGCGAATAGTTTATCCAACAGATGGCAGTATCTGCCAAGCTCCTTTGGTAATTGTCAATGCGCATGCGCAAGTGGAGTGTAAAAAGAAGTATGTTATTAGGAGAATGAGCTTTCGTTAATAATGTTGCTGCGCGTTTTCGCTGTGTAAATAAAAGTATATTTTTATATCATATATGTTCTTTACTCTCTAATGCGAAGCACTGGGTTAGTGCACGAATCTCTTCTGATTCAGAAACCATTTTCAAACCGTGGATCACCACAGTACTAAATATTTTATTCGACAACTTTAATCAAATGCGTGTCATCTTTCAAGCGATGACTTACTACTAACAACAGCAGCAATAAAAAAAAACTGAGTAAGCGTTTACAGGGTTGCTGTAATGAACATCTGCGCCATGCAAGGCGCCAAGAAGAGAAAAAATGACGTAATCTTACAGTTAAATAGTCTTAATGACTTAACATACCCCCCGGCATTGAAGGGTTACTTCAATAATTTCGTGCAATAATACTCATAATAACCTACAAAATTGTACAATTACTACCTTATACAATAATGCAATACGAATAACATCTCTTAATTCAATATAATAATATTCAATTTTCAATAAAAATTTTATACACAATACAATGTACAATACAAGTTTTATAATAATAAGCTAACACTTAACTAACTTAGGAAGCTTCTTCTTGGGGTAAAATTGCAATTTTTGTAATTCCACGCTTAATGATGCCCTTTGCTGTCTGTATTTCTACTACTCTAACCTTACCGTCAACTCCAGGAAAAATTCTTGTAATGCGCCCTAACATCCATCTACAGACAGGAAGCTCATCCTCCTTAACTAGTACTAGCAGACCTATTTTAATATTCGTTTGTTCTACCTTCCATTTTGAACGCTGTTGTAGTGTGTTTAAATAGTCCCTATGCCAACGATTCCATATCAACTGGACAAATCTGGTAGTTCGTTTCCATCTTGAGAGTCTGTTTTCAGGTATATCAATTAATTCGGGTTCTACTATAGCATTCAAGGGTCTTCCAATGAGAAAATGACCTGGTGTTAATGCCTCTAAATCATTTACATCGGAAGATAAGGGAGTAATAGGGCGAGAATTTAAAACAGACTCTATCTGAGTTACTACAGTTAATAACTCCTCGAAAGTCAACCTTGCATTACCTACAATCCGCTTTAAGTGATATTTCGCGGATTTTATTCCAGATTCCCATAGTCCACCAAAATTAGGTGTCCGTGGGGGAATAAACTTCCATACTATTCCTTCTTCACCTAAATAATCTGCTAATTTTTTGTCAGAATTTCTAATTAAATTGTTAATTCTTTGCAATTCGGCATTTGCGCCAACGAAGTTTTTTGCATTGTCTGAGAAAATGATTGAGCATTTTCCGCGCCTAGCAATAAATCTCTTTAAGGTGGCAATAAATGCGTCAGTGGTGAGTTCACTCACTAGTTCGAGATGCACTGCCTTTGTTATAAGGCAAATGAAAAGAGCTAAATATACCTTATGAAGAGTTCCTTTCCTCTGTCCCTTGTACCTAATAAAAAATGGACCACAAAAATCGGTGCCGACATGATTAAAGGGTGAGCTTGGATTTACGCGCTCTGCAGGTAATGACCCCATAATTTGTTCGATAGTGACTGGTTTATTTTTACTACAAATTATACATTCATGGGTAATCTTTCTAGTTAAATTCCTACCTTGTAATGGCCAAAATTTCTGTCTCATAAAACACAATAATGCTTGCGAACCACCTACGTGTAAATATTTCCGATGATAATGCTCAGCAATCAGCTTAGTTAGTTTGCATTTAACAGGCAAAATTATTTGATGTTTTTGTGAAAACATTACATTGGCCCCTTGTAATTGGCCTCCTACTCTCATTACATTATTTGCATCCAAAAAAGGGTTCAAAGAAAGTAAATTACTTTTATTATTAATGGGTTTACCTTGTTTGAGGGAGTTGTAATCTGAATAAAAACTACATTTTTGAACCTCTCTTACTAAAAAGGATTCTGCCTCATTTAACTCCTTTGAACTTATTCCTCCTGTTCTTCTCTGTGCTCCTTTCTGTTTTGCACACCTAGAGTTCCAAATGAACCTGAAAATATAACTAACAACACGTAATAATTTTAAATAATTGTTAGTGATATCTAGGACATTATCAATAAATTTTGAAGGCAAAGTGCATAAACAAGCAATGTCAGTTCTTTTTCTCAGTTCATTAGAAAATGTCTCTGTTTTTTCTAATTGTTCAAAGTCAATGTTCTTGTTAGGTATGACACCCTCACTCAAGAATGGAGGACCTTTCCACCACAGATCAGCATCATGCAGCTTGTCAAAATTCAGTCCTCGGGAAATAAGGTCTGCTGGGTTCTCCTCTGAACGCACATAATTCCACTGGCATGTATGTGTTAGCTCTTGGATCTGCAACACTCGATTAGCAACAAAAGTTTTTAGTACATGCGGAGGATTCTGAAGCCATGCTAACACTATGGTTGAGTCACACCACAGACATATTTTACTGATGTCCAATTTCAATAAAGGCACCACCTTTGCAACAAGCTGTGCTAGCAGTACAGCTGCGCAGAGTTCCAGTCGAGGTACTGTCAGCGGTTTTAGTGGAGCTACTCTGGACTTGCTGCAAAGCAAATGTGAAGATAAATTATTGTCACTTCTACAGCGTAAATAGATGGCTACTCCGTATGCGTGTTCTGATGCATCTGAAAATCCATGAATTTGTATATCAGAAAAACTATCCTGTAAAACATATCTACTGACTTTCAAATTTTTGATAGATTGCATTGAATCAATAAAAAGTTGCCAATCCTTAATTATCCTTTCGGGTAGCGGATCGTTCCAATCAAGCTTCAATAACCAAAGTCTTTGGATGAAGATTTTTGCTTTTGTTATCCCTGGACCAAGCAGTCCTAATGGATCATAAATGCGAGCAATATCAGACAACACTGTTCTCTTGTGTAAGTAGTTGGTTTCTTGATGGTTGATTTGTACGAAAAACAATCTATCTTTGGATTCCATAATAATCCTAAAGTTTTGATGCTCTGATCTTCATCGAAATTACTGAAAGAATATTCCTCTTGTCCATCCGGAAACTGCAAAAGATCAGGATGATTAGCACACCATCTGTGCAGACGCATTCCTCCACGTGATAATAGGTTAATCAATTGCGACTGTAATTCTTTAGCCTCTATTAGAGTATGGGCTCCTGTGAGTACGTCATCGACATAAAAATCCCTTTGTACTATTGGCGCTGCTAACGAAAAATTATTTTTCTCGTCTTCTGCTAATTGATTAAGTGTGCGTGTTGCTAGATATGGTGCGTTGGAAGTACCGTAAGTTATAGTCTTCAGTCTTTTAATCAATTGCGACTGTAATTCTTTAGCCTCTATTAGAGTATGGGCTCCTGTGAGTACGTCATCGACATAAAAATCCCTTTGTACTATTGGCGCTGCTAACGAAAAATTATTTTTCTCGTCTTCTGCTAATTGATTAAGTGTGCGTGTTGCTAGATATGGTGCGTTGGAAGTACCGTAAGTTATAGTCTTCAGTCTATTAATCAATTGCGACTGTAATTCTTTAGCCTCTATTAGAGTATGGGCTCCTGTGAGTACGTCATCGACATAAAAATCCCTTTGTACTATTGGCGCTGCTAACGAAAAATTATTTTTCTCGTCTTCTGCTAATTGATTAAGTGTGCGTGTTGCTAGATATGGTGCGTTGGAAGTACCGTAAGTTATAGTCTTCAGTCTATAGACCTTAACTGGTTCTTCTTCACTACTCTTCCATAAGATGCGTAATAAATCTCTTTGATGTTCTTTAATCAAAATCTGACGATACATTTTTACAATGTCTGCTGCGAAGGCAATTTTATGCGTTCGAAAGCTGCAAATAATATCAAATAGTTTGTCTTGAGCTAACCCTCCATTCAGCAGAATATCGTTTAACGAAATTCCAGTAGTCGTAGGAGCAGTGGCATCGAACACTACCCTAAGTTTAGTGCTAGGTTTCTCGGGTCTGAAAACCCCATGGTGAGGAAGATAATATGAGAAACTAGAGCTATCCTCTTCATCAATTTCTTCGGAATGGCCTAATTTATTATATTCCTTAATGAAATCTTCGTATAAGTGTTTCATTGCGGGATTGCGAGTGAAGCGTTTAAGTAGATAATTCAGTCTTTTGCTAGCGTTTTCTCTCGATTCGCCTAAAAGGCTAAGTCCTTCCTCCTTAATTGGCATTTCCACTACATATCTGCCATCATCTTGCCTCGCGTGTGTACGAAGAAAGTGCTGTTCACAAAATTCCTCTTCCTGACTTTTCACTTTTTTTGCTTCATTAATACCTTCAATCTCCCAAAACCTTCTCATGTTGTCAGATAAATTATCCCCATTTTCCACAAACCCACAAAAATTATCAACACTGCCTTGCTGCGGCATGCGTACTGACCCGCTAACAATGTATCCAAAAACTGACTGATGGAGAATCAGGTCTTGCATATTTATTCTATTTGTTTCCAGTAAATCAAAAAATATTTCGTTAGATAATAAAACATGTATTTGACCAGGTTTATAAAACTCTGGATCAGCTAAACCAATGAGTTGCAACTGCTTAACATCAGGAATGTTTATATATCTAGCAGGCGTTACCCGAGTTATTTTTGGAACAACAAAAAATTGTAAGGTACGAATAAAATCTCTAGTAGCGTTAACTATGGTTGCTATAGCTTTTTCCTTAACACCCATAACTGTGCCATTGATACCTGAAATAGAAGCGTTTATTTTTCTTTTCTTCAAATTCAATAACTCAGCACCTTCTTTAGTAATGAAATTATTTTCAGAACCGGAATCCAGCAAGGCTCTCAGCGAGATAAATTTTCCATCATTACCCTTAACGAAAATAATTGCAGTTGAAAGTAGAACTTGTTTATTAAAAGAACTGGAAATATTCAGCGCAGTACCGTTAATGAACTTTGCTTGGTTGGTTTCATTAGTGTCACTAACCTTTTGGCTGCTTGCCATTGGAGTAAATGTATCAGCACTTGGAGAAAGAGTACTGCTTAATTTATTAGTCTTGTTTGTGATTTGATTCGATGTGCCATTTGCTTTATCGAAATTTTCTTCATTTCGATCAAAATGTAAGAGCGAATTGTGAAATTTCTGACATTTTCTGCATGTATTAGAACTTTTACAGTCCTTGATTGTGTGGACCGAAGATAAACAATTGAAACATAGTTTTTTTGTCTTTACAAATTCCAATTGTTTCTTGACTGTTAGATTTAAGAATTGCGCACATTTCAACAATAAATGATCAGCTTTACAATAAGGACAACTTTTTGAATTTTCCGAAAGTGATGTAAGAGCTTTGGTATTAAATGAACGTTTCGATTCCCCATGCGGAGGTTTGTAATGTGATAGGGTGCGAGCGTGTTCCTTCAAAAAACATGTCAGTTGTTTAACCGTTCCCATCTCGTCTTTTTTAAGTGACCTTTCCCACCAACACCGAGTATTTCTATCCAACTTTTCAACTAATAAATAAACAATTAACGTGTCTGAAAATTCTTCCACCTTTTGCTCCAATGCTTCCAAGGATCGTAAACATTCATGCACCTTATCGATAAATTTTAAAAGCGACGAAGTAGAATCACTCGTTTGAGGTATAGAAATTAATTTCTTTATGATAGAATTGATCAAATCTTTTTTGTTGAAATAGCGATCAACCAACAGATTCCATGCTATGTCATAATTCGAATCTGAAATTGGAATGGACTGAATAATATTTAAAGCGTCTGCCTTACACGAACTCTTTAAATATTGCAATTTTTGCGCATTAGTTAATTTGCTATTTTTATGCACAGCTGCGGAAAATAAATCCTCAAATTCAATCCATTCTTCGATTTTCCCACTAAATATTGGAAGAGACAATTTAGGTAATTTTATATCCGAAACAATTATGTCTTTACTCGAACCGTTTTCATTTGAACAGCTATTCCTTTGAGAACTGATCTCAGAAATTTTTCTTTTAATTTTCAAATGAATTTCATCGAGATTATCTACTACATTTTCCTTTTCCTTAATGAATTCGTCAGTGTCCTTTTCTTCACAATGTGCAAATAAAGAATTGAAAATGTTACTTAATTCCTTTTTAAATTCTAATATTTTTGATTCGTATAACTCCAATAAGGAAATATCTGCTTCATCCACTGTAGAATTTACCTTATTTTCAAACTTTCTGATACTGCATTTTAAACTTCTTTTTTTAGCTTTAATTGCTTTCAATTCACTCATCATGAACAAATAAATAATTTATCACTTACCGTGATTGCAGATTTCTCGACAGCAACACCGGAAATGAACGATGACACAGTATCCAGTCTTAATTGCGTAATCCACACGAAAACGAAAGCATTCCAAACACTCTATATGAAGTTATGCGTAATACAACCAAACGAAAGTATTCTAAATGTTCTAAAAAGTTAATTTTAGCAACGATGTCTTTTACCTGTGGCTCGACGGGCCGATGACTTACTACTAACAACAGCAGCAATAAAAAAAACTGAGTAAGCGTTTACAGGGTTGCTGTAATGAACATCTGCGCCATGCAAGGCGCCAAGAAGAGAAAAAATGACGTAAACTTACAGTTAAATAGTCTTAATGACTTAACAAGGGGAAAAAAGGAATCATTAGATTTTAACTACTTTGAAATTAAAGAATAATTATATACAAAGAGAAATATCTAATATTGTTTCTATATATATAGAACTTCAAAAGTAGCCTTCTTTGTTTTAAATTCCAGCAATGTGCTACATTGTTACTAAAATCATGATTGCAGTCGATAGAAAAGCAAATGATTTTCCTAATACTACGAAGTACAGTAAGCGAATGGTGTTTTTAATGTATGGGTACAACATGAACAATGAAAGAAAAACAAATTATACAGTTATTACGGATACACAGAATAAATGAGATAATGATCTTCAAGAAGAGTAAATAATTTCGGCGATGGTAGAAAGATGGCACCGAAAGAGAATAAGCCGGTAATTTTAAATGACAAATAAACAAAATAACTTTACTGTTATTTTTGAAGCAGGTGTTATATATTAAACTACCTTAATTCACACACACACAATTAGTGACATTTTGGAAAGTTATGTCACATAACTTAAAAGAAGTATTTTAATCAGAATTTTAACGTAAGAAACGTTTCTAATTTTAAGTTCTTTACCTAGGTACTCTCATCCATGAGAGGTGACAGCTTAGCCCAACGTACGAGGATTTATTCTGAAATATTACCAGGTCACTTTCAACGAAATGACAGCAATATTTCACCGAGGAAAAGAACATGCCTAGCTGACTGGATTCCACCCCGACTTAAATACAGCAAGCCAAAACATATCTAATGCCGTTTTTCCAAGATGGAGTCGTCCGCTTTTTCCCAAAATGGCGTCCCAATTCAAAGAGAGGGAGAGGGGTAGGAGATTCTTTGGGCGTGGTGAGCGGTCATATGAAAGAATAGAGCTGGAGCAAACCGCATGTGTTCGTTACTGAGTAACGGGTACATCGGTTGACTCGAAGTACCGATTCGGTACTCACAAATTCATTTCGTTACTCGCATCTGTCGTACGAAGCGGTTTGTTCGAGTACGAACGATGCGGTTGCTATACGAATACGAATGATGCGATTTCTATGCGAATACGAATGATGCGGTTTCTATGCGAATGCGAATGATGCGGTTGCGTTACAATGTGCTCATATTTTTCATAGATAATTTTGAATTTTTTTGGGCATCGGGCAAATTCTTGTTTACATTATGTGTTTTAGTTGAAATACTATTTAGTTTAGTTGTTGATATTTAAGAAGATGAGCAATTTTGATAGCGGGAAGCGTTATTTTGTATTTGCTTTTTACTATTGCTATTTATGTTTGTAATTTGAAAATTTAGATGATTATTTATTTATTTATTTTCTTGAACGTGCCATAGTGAGATTTTATTGATTTGAAATATTTATATACTGCACTTAGGTATTGTTTATATAAGAATATGTAGGTTAATATAGGTTCTTTACTTCCTTGTATCAAATAAAATGGTAGTAATTATTGTAATCGAGAAAACTTTGAGTATCATATTTTAACGGAAATATCCGTTTTTGACGATTACGGAATCCATGTGAATTATTTTTTGGTGTGACGTCTGTACGTACGAACACAATGAAGGACTCTCTTTTTTTTTTCAAAAAAAAAACTTATTGTTAAATGTAATCCCATTTACTCTAAGCTTATACTTATGACTAATGATTATGACTCTAAGTTGATACTTGAAAGGGATTTTTTTCGTGATGTGCAAGTACGTATGTATGCATTTTGCATAACTCAAAAACGATTAGTTATAGAACGTTGAAATTTTGTATATAACATCTAGATGTGCACCTCCCTTTTTATTCCAATTGGTAATGCTACCAAACGTAAATATGTATATACGAGGGCTATCCAGAAAGTAGATTACGTTTTGGAATAAAAAAATAAACAAAGTATAGGAAACAAATTTTATTATATACAGATGAAAGCCACACTCAAATACTACTTTTCTACATAGTCACCATACAAATTAAGGCATTTATCGTAGCGATGTACGAGCTTGGAAATTCCTTCGTCGAAAAATTCGGCCGCCTGCGCCTTCAACCACTTCGTTACCTCTTCTTGCAGCTGTGCGTCGTCATCAAAACGCATTGATTGCAATTTCGTTTCACAGTTCACATGTTTCACCCATGTTTCGTCACCAGTAACGATGCGATCGAGTAAAGAGTCACCATCCTTATGGTAAGCGTCCAAAAAGTTCAACGCTGCAGCCATTCGCTGATTTTTGTGGTCCTCTGTCAAGATTTTTGGAATCCATCTTGCACAAAACTTGTGGTAACCAAGCTTTTCGCTGATGATTTCGTGCAACAAACTTCGCGAAATTTGTGGAAAACTCAAAGAAAGTTCCGTTATTGTGAAATTTCGATTTTCACGGACTTTAGCATCGACTTTTTCGAGAAGTTCGGCGGTCACTATGCTGGGTCTCCCACTTCGATCTTCGTCGTGAACATTGGTTCGGCCATTTTGAAATCTTATGACCCACTGACGCACTCCACCTTCAGTGATAATGTTGTCCCCATACACTTCACGAAGCTGCCGATAGATTTCTATCGGTTTACAGTTTTTTGCAGTCAGAAACCTTATTACTGAGCGCACCTCGCAGCTCGCGGGATTTTCAATTAACGCAGACATTTCAAACCGTCACAGTATCTGAACGGAGCACAGCACGAACCTCTCACTAGCACGGCTAGATGCAGACTGAGCTGCGCAACGCTCTGACCCCAAGATGGCCGCGCTAGCCCCGCCCCTAGCGGACACAGACGGAAACGTAATCTACTTCCTGGATGGCCCTCGTATATATCAAATAAATTATAATTAAATGTAAAGTACATATATATATGTCCTTATAATTAAATTTAAAGTACACACACACACACACACACACACACAAACATATATATATATATATAATAAAAGCTTTGGCTTTTATTTTATTTAATTATCACTAAATAAGTTACTTGACTTTTATTTTCGCAATCATTGGTTGTAGTCAGGACTTAATTTTTAAAATTAGAAGTGCTGGAGCTCTATGGAAGGCCATCAGGAAAGATGAATAAATAAATAAATAAATAAAAATAAATAAAATAACTATTACAATAATAAAATAATTAGCAACTAGAATATTAAATGATTATTATTATAATTCAATAAAAATTTAAAGACAAATGAAAATTTAGTTAATTCTTAAATTAATGATGAATAACTAAATAATGAAATAAAGTACCAGACATCGTCTTGTTTGGGGGCTGCTGCTAAAATTGCAATTTAAGAACTAAGCCGAGCATTAGCTAAATTTAGGCTTTTGATGAGAAAATAATGTACTGTTTACCAGAGTATAGATAGAAATTTGGTTATGTAGCCCATTCTTCTAAAACGACGTTTCGTTGCTGCCTTCCACCACCAATTCTCTTTTTTTTTTCCGGTTTCGGTTTATTCGGTTACAGCAAAGCACACTAGGGCTATTGCCCCTACGGGGAGGGAGGCCTTCGTGGAGGATTTTTTAAAGGGAATTGACTCATAGGGAAGTTACACACGGGGAAAACCATGAAAACGCCCGTGCAGCTAGCCGTTAGCCGGGAATTGAACCCCGGACCGAACTATTAGTGCTCACCGACTTTACCGCTCGAGCTCTGGTGGGCTCTTTTTTTCTTTTCATTCGCTGTTTGAAAAACGGGTGTTCACTTTACGATAAAGTAAGCACCTGTTTACTTCAATTAAAATGTGTGAGACGATATGACTCTTTCTACTTTAATCTCACTTAGCTTTTGATTTCTAATATTGATTCAATGTTTTCTGTAGACAAAGTATTCTGAATAGAATAATGGATATCAAACATGTTCAAAAGGTGTGTATCTGAATATAATTAGGTTTTTATAACATAGGGCCCTGTGATGACTTCGTGGTTTAACAAGGCACCATTTAGCAAGACGAAACAAACATTATTAAATATATAATTCAAATAATAATATAATAGTTACTCAGAGCAGTACGTCGCTCCTACCGCATAGTACAATCTACTACCTTCCTCTTCCGAGGCTAACATGCAACTCCTAATAAATACATTAACCCTTCTCGAAGAAGAGCTACCTGCGCCAAGCATGCTCTGTTGATCGCCAAACAGTCGCCAGATATCACACCCCCGTCGTAAGATTGTTGTTGATATTATTTACAAATCAATCAGCAATCTGGAAACTAAAATCTAGCAACTGTTTGCGATCAACGTGAAAAAGAAAAAAAAAACTACATATACTTTTATACATTCTCTCCTAATTTTCAAATCTCAATTATAGACATTTGCAATATACCTATAATTGCACTTCAATTTACTACATAAACATATGTAAACATAAATAACACATTTTTATATATAAACATAGATAAATCATTTTTAACTTCACTTGTTCCGAACCTTATTATTATTGTAACAATTTATCAATTCTTAATTCAAAGAAACCAAGTTGATATTTTCTTTTATAAACATGTTAAAATATACCCTAGTATTATTCCAATGATGACAGTAAAATTATTAAGTTTCTTATATATATAAAATTATATTCTTAACATTCCTTTTAATTAATGATGCTGCAGCATGATTTAAATCCTTGGGAGACAAATATCTAAATTTACCACTTACCTCGAATATTTGTTATCCAATAATTTCTCTATCTATTTCAAATTACATAAACATCTTATTTGCACAAAATTGTAAAATGATTATGAAAAGCAAAGAAACTATCTAATTATTAACTGTACAAAATGTTCGTGAAGATGAACAGTAAATTAATGTTCAAAGTTCACAAGTGGGAAGTCTGGATAATGCATCCGCGTTTGACAGTTTTTTTCCAGGGCAATGTTCTATTTCGAGATTATATTTCTGCAAAGCTATGGCCCATCGTTGTAATTTGGACGATTGCGGAGCATTTCTCACTATAAAGGCTAGAGGATTATGATCAGTCACAATTTTCACCGATGAACCGAATATCCAAGGTTCAAACTTCTTCAATGCCCATACTATAGCATAAGCTTCTCGCTCTATAGTCGGCCAGCTCTGTTGAGGTTTCGATAATTTCTTGCTCGCGTAGCAGATGGGAAATTGCTTCTCTCCCCTTTGCTGTGACAAACATGCACCTATTCCGATTTGGGATGCATCAGAATGAATGACAAACGGATCCTGCAGTGTTGGGGTGATCAACTCCGTTGACATCGCTAATCGTTCCTTCAGTTGTTGAAATGTTGACTCATGAATTTCTTTCCATTCGAGTATTTTCGGTTGTTTATTTTTCGTGAGTTCTGTGAGTGGGTAGGCGATCTCTGCATACCCTGGGATATAATCGCGATAATAATTACATAGTCCTAACAGACTTTTAAGATCTCTTTTCGTTTTCGGCGTTTCCAGCTTCTTGATTGCCTCTATTTTCTCGGGATCTGGTTGATGTTTTCCTGATCCGATGATGTGTCCTAAATATTTAATTTGAGGATTTGCAAACGAACATTTCTTCAAATTGATAGTAAATCCAAGTGACTCTAGTTTGGTAAAAACTTTATCCAGATGTTGGAGATGAGTGTCGAAATCCGTGGAAAATATAGCTATGTCATCAATATAGGCTCTTGAAAATTGTTGAAATTCTTTCAGCGCGTTATTCATTACTCTCTGAAAAGTTGCTGCTGCGTTCCTTAATCCAAAGGGTAGCACTTTGAACTGATATTGACCTCGATGAGTTTTGAACGATGTGTACTCTTTACTTTGTTCCTCCATGGGAATTGCCCAATATCCTTTCAGCAAATCTAAAGTTGTTATGACGTTGGCTCTTCCTATACTGTACATTAAATCAATGGCATTTTGCATAGGAAAGTCATCTGGCTTCGTCACTGCATTCAAAGCTCGATAATCTAAGCACAATCTGATATCTCCATTTTTTTTGCTTACACAAACTACTGGATGAGCTATTTCTGCATTACTTTCTTCTGTTAGTCCCGATTTCAATAATTCTTCTACTTCTTCATCGACCTTGGGTTTCAATGCTTCAGGAATCCTATAAATGTAAGGTTTCTTCCTCTCCATATTGGGTATTAATCTAATTTTATGAGCTTCAACTTTAGCCATTTTCAGCTTTCCGGTGAATAGTGCTCGGTGTTTGTTGATAAGAGCTATCAATTTTCTTCTCTGCTGCGGATTCAAATTTTCTAAATTCAGATTTGCATCTATTTTAAAATCTTCCAGGGGGGTCGAGAGATCTTTTCCTGGTAAAGTTATAATTTCTCCAAATTCTTCTTCATTTTCAAATATCACTCCAACTGCATTGACACTAGCTTGGAATTTTCTAATTTTATTTGCATGAACATGTTTGATCTTTCCATCAGGTAGTTTTACTTTATAGGAATGAGGTGGGCAATGATTCACGATTTCTCCTGGACCAGTCCATCGTGCATAGAGTTTGTTATTTGAATCTGGTATGAGTAAATAAACTTGTTCTCCGATTTTGAAATTTTTTGGTATTGATCTCCGATTAAAGTACTCAGCATATTTTTGTTGTTTATCACTTGCAATTAAATTGGCTTGTTCGGCTGCTTGTTCTAACCTTATTTTTAAAAGCTGTAAGTAATCCACTACCGATTCACTTAGATTAGGTGGTATAGGTATTTCTCCTGACCATGAAGACTTCAGTACTGCTAAAGGACCTCTTGGTTGTCTTCCATACATCAGCTGAAATGGTGAGACACCCGTGGTGCAGTTTGGTACTTCTCTGTATGCAAAGAGCAGGTATGGGATGTGCTTATCCCAATTCGAAGGATCAGTCCTGATGACATGATGTAACATTTGCTTGAAGGACTTGTTCCATCTTTCTACTAATCCATTTGAAGCACTGTAAGCAGGTGTAGAGAACCTAGGGTGAGAACCTAGTCTTTTCTGGAATTCTTTAGTTAATTTTGAAACGAAGTTACTTCCGTTGTCACTAGCTATTGTATTAGGGATTCCTGTTCTCATGAAAATCTCCAAAAGCGCGTCGCAAGTGGCTTTTGCTGTCAAGCTTCTCAGTGGAATGGCTTCTGGCCATCGGGAATGTTGATCTACCAGACATAACACATATTTATGTTTCCTAGCAGAGGAAGGTTCAATAGGTCCAATAATGTCGATGTTAACTGTTTCGAAAGGTAATCCTGGCCTTCTGACCGGTGTGATGGGAATCTTGTCAGATCGCTTTTCTGGACTTTTCAACTGACAATCTTTGCACGTTTTACAAAAGGTTTCAACATCTTGTGCTAATCCAGGCCAATAAAATGAATATCGTATTCGCTCCTTTGTTTTTCTTATCCCAAGATGTGCACCGAAAATGGAACTATGTGCTAATTCCAACACTTGTGCTCTTCTACTAAGTGGAAGCACTAACTGAAAAACATTCTGTCCTAATATTTTTTCTTGGTGATGTAAAAGATGATCAATAAATAAATAATTTCCTTTTTTTTCTATTGCTAGCTTCCATGCTTCTCTCAGCGAGGGACAGTTAACTTGCTCTTCGCGTAGGCGTTTAGCAGACGATAAGTCTGTGTTTACATAAACACTCGCCTTCTTCCCTTCCTCCTCTTCGTTTTTCTCCTCCATAAGCATTAGCGGGGGGGAATCGACGCTGTCGTTTGACTGTGCATTGGCGAATAAAGTTTGTAAGTTTTCGCTTCCGTAATTATTTCTTTCTGCGTTTGGTTCTTCTGCCGCAGGATTAATCAACAGTTCGTATATTTCTGGAGTTATTAGGCAAGGCACATTTAGCTTATCAGTCACTGCAATTAATGTATCCACAAAATTAAATATATTGCTTCCATGATCTTTATGGTAAATAGGTACACGGCAAACTTTTGCTTCAATTGGTTGTCCGAAAGCAGGTGTTAGCAATATTTTACCTCCTTCTCTCTCCTCTAAATTTGGAATGAGCGATGAATGTACGATCGTTATCTGCGTTCCAGAGTCTACGATAGCTTCGATTTTCTCAGAGTTAATAAAAATATCTACTTTTTGCAGTGGTTGAACGATGCGTTCTGCGAATTCAGATCGTAGATGGGATGAGTCTACTTTAGCTACGATGGCTTCTTCTTTTGATGTTCTGTTTGAATTTTTTTGAGTTTTGGAATCATCCTTTCCCTTCTTATTTACTGCAGTTTCGTTCTTTCTTCTTTTGTCTGGACAATCTCTCGCGATGTGTTGATAATTTCCACAAATATAACATTCTTTTCTTCTCGCGTGAAATCTTTCGTGTTTTGGATATTCTTTTCTCATGGGTGGTGGAATATATTTGTCGTGTGCACATGTTGTATCCAGGAATCTCGGTGATCGCTTAATTCCATTTCGAACTTCGTCGAAAGATTTTCCTTTGGGCGTGAAATAAATATCACATTCTGTAGCTAATTCTTGAGGCTTCAGCCATTTATTTCCTTGGCGTATTGCGACGTGTGCAGCTGTTTCTTCATCTAATGCTTGGAATAATTTATCGGAAATAATTAACTCCTTGAGTGTTTCGAAATCCTTTACTTCTCTTGACTTGCAGTAATAGTCCCATGTAGCTGTTAGTCTTGAAGCGAACTGGATATGCGTTTCGCCGGAATAACGTTTAGTTTTTCTGAAGTTTTCTAAACAGGTTTGAGGAGTAGGTTGATATTCCTTCAGAACAAGAGTTTTCACTTTTTCGTAATTTTGCAGATCTTCCTCCTTTATATAAACAAGAACATTTGAAGCTTTCTCTCCAATTAATTTCAATAATATTTCTGATTTGTATTCTTCAGGAACCTTCTTGTGCTTAAATGCTCTTTCGATAGAATCGAAAAATATATTCCATTCTTCTGCTCTCTTCGGTACTGGTATAGTCAGTGTTTCTACTCCTTTGATCAGCTTGTCCAGGGAAATTTCGGTTTCTCGTTCTGTGTTTTGGATTAAAGGTGTTGGACTTCTACTTCCTTCATTTTGAGTTGCTCGAATCTTCGCTAGTTCTATTTCGTGTTCTCTTTCTGTTCTTATTCTTTCTTCTTCCATTTGCATTCTTTCCATTTCTTCTTTTCTTTTTCTATTCTCCACTGTAGTAATCAGAATTTCTTTCACGAAATCAGCATCTTCGATGTATTCCTTGCTATTCTGGAGTTTGTGTTTCAATTCTACCAGCTTCAAATCTGGGGATGCTTCTTCGCCAATTTCCAATAGAACTGTTACTAAATCCTCTTTCTTTGCGTTTTTGACCATTTTCTTCTATTTTCCTTTAGAATCAAGCCTTTCAAACTCTCGATTAAATAATTCTCACGTTTTTACTCTCTTTTCCAAATGAACACTTCTTTCGTTAGTTAGGCTTAACTTTACGCCTCTTCCGTTTTCAACGCTCTAAGCTTCTAACCTCTCTGGTTTTCTCGAAAGAGAGCGTGTTGTGATGACTTCGTGGTTTAACAAGGCACCATTTAGCAAGACGAAACAAACATTTATTAAATATATAATTCAAATAATAATATAATAGTTACTCAGAGCAGTACGTCGCTCCTACCGCATAGTACAATCTACTACCTTCCTCTTCCGAGGCTAACATGCAACTCCTAATAAATACATTAACCCTTCTCGAAGAAGAGCTACCTGCGCCAAGCATGCTCTGTTGATCGCCAAACAGTCGCCAGATATCACAGGCCCATTTTATTAGTTTCACATAGTTCTAAAGTAATTGACCACAGTATCGCTGTTTTGAAAGAAAGTAAAAATGTGAGAAATGTATAATGAACATTAATATACAAGCTTTATTAAAAGTAGTCAGCCTTTTAAAACGTGACCGTCTATGCTTTTAGATGATTTTTGGAGCTCTGTGCATTTGCTCTGGCATCTTAAAAAAGTGATGTTCAATATCAACGTATGTTTATGTTCTCAAAAACACAGGTTTCTTTCAGAAAGCGACCTCTTAGAAGTCGTCAATAAATCATTCAGTATAGTTATTTTCTAATAGACCATAGAATAAATTTATTTTAACGTCAATTTTAAAATGGCTGCTTGTACTAAGAGTTAAGAGCAATAAGACTCTAATTTTTCTTTCGCAATTAGCTGTCATGCCAGCTGAATTGTTTTCTGCAGAATCTTATTGTGTATAATTGAAATATTTAGCTATGCATTCAACAAATATACAACGAATGGAAGACAAATAATTAAAAAAATTAAAATTTGGAACATTAATAATAATTTTTGTTATACATAAAATATTATTAATGAATGATGAATTTATATCATATTATATATAAATCAAAATTTAACTCCTATACCTTTATAATAAATTGGAGAAAAGCTATAAAGTGAATTAATTTTTAAAAACAAAACGAAAATTAAAAAAAAAAATTTGTCATATACCTAGAATCTAAAACTGACGAATACTGAATTTTACGCCTCATGTGTGTATGCGTGTGTTTAATTATGGCAAAGCACACTATGGCCTAAGGGATAGATGCTTTCGTGGAGGACTTTCTAAGGGAAATTGGCTTGTATATACGTTACACATGGGGAAAACCACGAAAACACCCACGTAGCCGGATCGTTCGCGGGATTTGAACCTCGGACCGAACTACCAGTGTTCAGCGACTTTACCGCTCGGCCGCCGGTGGGCCGTTTTACGACTCATATAATAATAAATGCATATTCATATTGTAACAGAAATTTTGTTAGAAGTCTAGCATATGTATAGTTATTTGTGATCTTTTAAAACTGTCGTAACATGATGCATATTTATCATTATTGTGAACCAAAACAGTATGCTTTACATCTTTACAAATATACGTGATAGATTTTAATATTTATTTCTGCATATACTTACGTTTCCCAAAGACACGAAAGCAAGTCAAGCAGATTAAGCAGACTTAAGTTCTCTGTTAGCTAGTGTAACATAATTTCGGATTCTATGAGCCTTCCAGAATTATTAGCAAAATAGTGGAAATGTCTTTACAAAGTGTTTTTATAAGCAAATAGCAGATGTACACTGAGCAGTGATCAACTGATATATTTCTTAAATGATTTGGTTTAGTTGATTATGACAAAACACACTGTGGCTATGTGCCTAAGAGGAAAAATGCCTTCGTAGAGCACTTTCTTAGGAAAGCTGTCTCGTATGGTACGTGGTATGCTGGCTCGTATGGTACGTGGTAAGCTGGCTCGTATGGTACGTGGTAAGCTGGCTTGTAAGCTGGTACGAGAAAAAAACCACAAAACGCTTATGAAGCCAGCCCGTTTGCCTGAGATCGAACTCAGGTCGGAACTACCAGTGTTCAGCGATTTTACCGCTCGACCGCTGATGAGCCATTTCTTAAATGAATAAAGGTATACTCATAGCATTATGAAATAACATTGATTGAAATATTTAGTGCTTCACTATTATCTCTAATAAAGTAACATAAAAATGTCCTTACCTTTTATAGATTTCTAAATTTCTTTTAAGTTCTTTCTTAATTCGTACTTAACCTATGCATGTGCGAATGTTTTTATCGATTATATTGTTAAGTGTAAAAAGCAAGTTCACATTTATAACATAGCATTCCTTGTCTCAACAAATAACAGTCTCAACTAGGAGTTTTTGGAAAGGGGATGAATCGGGGAAATTTCACCCTTTCGCCATTAGCGGTTCTGATGAAGGGAATGGGGGAAGCAGCAAACGAAATAACGAATAACGGACAAATAACGAAAGCTAATCTTTAATGCGGTCTCCCAGTTTCTGTATTTTTATTTGGGAAAGTTTTATGGTCATTATGAAAAAGTGAAAATTTGATATGGATTCCACATGACTTCCTTCTACGACTATTTAAATTATGCTTATTTTTGCTGCACTTCATTTAAACTTATTTCCTCGAATTATTCTAACTCAATTAAGCGATACCCGAAGGCAAGTTACAAATGGCACCAAACATTGCAAATTTTGAAACTAAATTTCCCGGTCAATCTTTGTCCTACGGGACTCAAACTTCTTGCATTTTTATTTTTTCATAACAAGTATAAAACTTTGCCAGATATAAATATAGAAACTAGAAGACGACATTAAAAGTTAGATTTCATAATTTGTCCAAAATTAATTCTTTTTTAAATTTGATATTGACAAAATATGAATATTTTCGTCATTTAAAATACTTCTGTATTTTTGTCGCACCGTATTTAAACTTGCTTCCTCGAGTTATTGACATTAAATTACATTAATTCCATTATCTATTTTAAATAATTATAGCAAATCATCTATTTACAACATCTCTAAAAGGTCACCTTTTAAGAGATCTCTATTTTGGGGAACATAAACAAACATTGGTAGTGAACATCATCTTTTTAAGACCACCACATGTAAAATCCTCTAAAAGCATGAATGGTTGCATTTAATGAAGACCCATTACTTTTAATAAGGAATGTAACATTAATCTTAATTATACATGTTTTTGATGTGTGTGCCAAAAAGTGATACCGTACTTCCGTTGCTTTAGAAATGTGTGAAATTAAAAAAAATGGATACTATACAACAAAAATGTTATTATATTCAGATACACACCTTTTGAACACGTCTGAAATTCATTATTCTGCTCAACATAATTTGTCTGCATAAAATATTAAATATTATTAAAAAATCAAAAGCTAAGTAGAAACAGTCATCTCCAAGGATAAATAAGTCCTGAAGTCTTCTAAGTCCTGAGTCATCTCTTCTAAACCATTTTAATTGAAGTAAACAGACGTTCGCCTTATCGTAAAGTAAACACTTATTTTTCAAACAGCGGATGAAACGGGAAAGAGGGAATTGGTGGGGGAAGGCAGCGAACGAAATAACACTTTTTCGAGCTGGGGATGAAATGAGAAAGGACGGAACGATACTAAGCCAATAAGACAAGATCTGGTATTTTACTTTATTATTTAATTAATCATCATAAACTTAAAAATTATTTTAATTTTTATTTGTTTTTACATTTTTATTAAATTTTACTTATAAGTATTTTATACTTCAGTTGCTAATTATTATGTTACTTTAATTATTCATTATTTTAATCACTATTTTTTATTATTTTAATTATTAAGTTTTTTAATAAGTAATTTTTTGTTATTTTAATTATTAATTAATGTTATTATTGTAATATTTATTTCCTTTCTTTCCTTATATTTTCCTATTTTCCTGACGGCCTTCCGTAGGCGCTTCTGACTTTAGAAACTAAGTCCTGACAGCAATAGAAAATTTAATAATGAATCATATCCAGTGCACCAAAAAATAATAGCCAAATTAAAGTGAATTATTTCTACTCAAAAATGCGACGCAAAACTCCCTATCGCAGCACTACCCAGTTCCCGCGGGGTAGAAAAGCTCACGTGATTCAATGCGATGCGACGTTTCAAGGCCCTTTTTAGGGCCGTAGACCGATAAAATAGGCTCAGGATACGGATACCGATGGATTTTACCGAAAGTAACGAGTAACGATACGATAGTAACGAGTACTGGTTCACCGAGTAACGAATACATACGGGTACACAATTTCTCGTTACTTCTACAGCACTATGAAGCGCACACCGCAACAGTCAAGAGCAAAAATGAATACCACACTCTCTGCCGGTTTCCCCTCGCCATGATCAACCTTCCACACCCGCTGTTTCAAGTGGACTTTACCAGGCGGCAAAGATCAAAAGGATCTGGTTGGGATTTGAGATTGTAGTTTGTGCGCACTGCCTTTTTTGGGCTCAGGGGTGGACATTTGAGCTAACAGCGCCATCTGTGGGCATAAATAATAACTAAAAACTAGATTAATTATAACTTCAGCAAGCCAGGCTGTTGCTGCAAAATCATAGACTGATGATCTTCACGTAGAGGCAGTGGTATCAAACACCAGTTTTTTTTGGGGGGGGAGGCAGAAAGAAAGAGGAAGAGATTGAAGAAGTATCATTTACCAATTTACACAGGAAAAAAAATTAAAGATAAATGCCCCGCCTCCTAATAAGAAGCCACTCCTTCATTGATTTAGAGTTATATCAAACAATATCTGTTCTAAAGCAACTTCTGCTTTATAGTATAGTAAAAAGTAATAAAGCTCAACAATTTTGAATATAGCCTAGGTCTGGACAAATTCCAGAGTAACTGGTTTGCTTGGAAAAAGATTGATAGTTAATTTCAGGCATAGACAATTATGAAAATAAACAGATGTCTAAAGATCAATTTAAATGATGCATAAAGAAATGCAAACATATTAGCATAGCAGAGAATTCTTGCACTGATTTTAAGAGTTATTATTTATAAGACACTATTATCATATTAATTATTTAATAGATCTGCATTAATATACTACTAAGAAACCTTGCCTATTATCTGTATAATTGCCGTCAATCACCACATACCTTACTTTTCATTTCAAATGCTCTATAAACCGGTTTCATTATCACAGATGCAGCCATGTGCAACATTAAATAATATTTGAAACTAATGTGAAAGTATGAGTACTAAAAGACTTATGTTTACAAAATACTGTAGTTTTGCATAATACTTCAGTGTTTAAGGGGAAAGAGAAATTCTTTTTCACACAATTCACAGTCTTTCGCATGCTACCAAGTATGTGTAAATATAGGGTTCTAACAGTCGGTCTGAATATGGCAAAGTACATGATGGATATATGTCTAAGAAGAGAGATGCTTTTGTGGAGAGCTTCCTAAGGTGAACTGTCTTAGACACATGTTATACATAACAAAAAACATAAAAAAAGCATTGCAAACAACCAATTTGCCAGGATTTGAACTCATATCAAACAAAGGTTCCCTTGGGATATCTATCATGCTACTGGGAAGTACTACCTCAGTGCAGTAGAAACCCAGTATCATACAATTAAGTATCTAAGTATCTAAGAAGGAAAGTTCATAATAAGTACTTAAGCAAAACAACGAATAATGTTTTTTAGATATGGTTAATTTAAAAGGAAATATGCAATAAATTCCAAATATTGATTTTGAAGTCAGGTACATTAATGTGCTGTGCTAAGTTGACCAGTTTAACGAAAATAAAAAATCCCTAAATTGTTTTATCAAATGCAAAATAATTCATTTGCATAAAAGGTTGAACATCATACAAAATTGTAGCTATCCAATATACGAATTACTTCTTTTTCACAGTGTAAACAAAATTTTGATTCCAGAACACTGAAAGTTAATAGAGGTATAAAATACATTATTTTGATACCCCTAATAGTTCTGTCAATAAAAGGCTTTTATTTATTTATTTTTGTTAAACAATGATGAAGAGAATAAATTTATTAAAGCTTATTTGAGCCGTACATCACTTGCATTTATTAAAATGAGTGAATATTTTTATCTTTTTCGGCACTTAGTTCTCCATCCAGCTATTCCGTATCTTGAGAGAGAATATCATAATTAAAGAAGCACTAAGTTTAATTATTTTGAAGATAAAAACTAAGAGCTTTACTTCCTTTAAAAGCAAATGTAAGGAATGCTAAGGAAAATGTCATTTTAGGATTTTTTCGGAAAATTTCGCCAAATGCAGGTAAAGAAAATCGCTAGTCTTTGGATGTTTTCGCCAGTTGGGGGGAGGAACTGATGTTAAGAAGTTGAAACACATTCGACTTTATACATATAGTATGTTGTTTATGAATAGATTCTACACTTTGGTTTATGCCATAATTACTCTTAGTTTCTATTAATTGTGTATCCCGGTTTACTATATGTACCTAATGAAGCAAGAACTCGCATAACCGAACAAATGGGGCGGGGCTATTCAAGTTTTTATGCCTATCATGCGTACCCCTCAATGGACCCTGCCCACTATCAGGCAATGGAAATGAATCATTTTTGTGTTCATTTCTTTTTCATTTAAATCAAGTGAAGGAAATACCTTATATTTTATTTTAATGACAATTATCTTTTTAAATTATTAAACTAATGTGGCTCTAAAGTATAGCTTCCAAATTTGGGCGTTATCACCCGCCCAAAGGGGCGTTACTAGTACGAGAGGCAGAAAGAGAATATTCAGAAACAACTAGATAATAAGAACACACGTGAAAAATTTTAATTACCTAAAGATTCTTGTAGAATAATTTAAACATTCACTTGATTACTAATATTACATATAATTAGTATATTAATGTTACATATATTAATACTACAGTTAACACTTCATGTAATTTGGCAGTAGTTATGCTCATCTCTTTAATTATTCAGTTTTTCTTAACGAAGTTCTGGAGGTAATTGCATTTATTTGCAAAGGTACTCCAGAAGCAAACGCCTTCGGCCTTGGGCCATGTAATTTCATTTTGAGTTTTATTTTAAAAACAGGTCCACAAATCCGTTCTCGCAGTAATATTCTGGCCAAGCAGAGGCGTATACAAGGTTTTAAGCGCCCGGGGACACCTAAAGATTTTGCGCCCCTTTCTATGTTCCAAGAATGGAAAACATTTCATTCTGAAAGGTGTATCATCAATTTGGCCCCCCCTTGGATGCAGCGCCCGGGGACGGATGTCCGCCCTTGCCCCACCCTAGCTACGCCACTGTGGCCAAGTTAGCATCTTTTTTCAATACTGAGTGTGCTGTGGTAGGAATCTTTGCATGTTTTGCAAGTTCATTTTATAAATGTTTTGAGAAATGTCTAATCATCGCAACGCTTTTGCGCATTGTGTGATGAGTTTTAACCAATAATTTGATTGCAAGGGAAAGAAGAACCTATCCACCACTATCCGTTTTTATTCAATGCCTAAAGAATATCTTTCTTTTAGGCTAGACCAGGGGTCTCCGAACTCTCCAGCCTTAAGGCCATACTGATTACTCCAGCAAGTCCCGAGGGCCAAAACCATACTATACTATCCGTTTTTATTCAATGCCTAAAGAATATCTTTCTTTTAGGCTAGACCAGGGGTCTCCGAACTTTTCAGCCTTAGGGCCATACTGATTACTCCAGCAAGTCCCGAGGGCCAAAACCATATTATCATTGTTGCCGGTGGTAAAAAGTGAAATAGTCCACTGATGAATAAAAAAGTCCGAAAAAGTACGCAACGTCTAAAAAAGGCTGCAAATCGGACTAAAGTCCGCAAACCGGCAGCACTGCATATTATTAATTTTCCTGTCATTATCTGTAATTTCTAGATTAGTCGTAGAGTACGAGCCATGAGGAGTAACGTGACACGACATCTGGTGGACACAAGCGGAAATAGGTAGTACCTTCCATCACTAACAGATGGCGCTAATAGCACGTACAGAAGTCAGTTCCTATGACACTGTTGTGGAATAAAATAGTGCATACCTCCTTAAAACGTGTTTGTGCGTGTTTAAGTTTAAGACATCTTTGTAACAGTATTTTGATTTGAATTGTTGCTTTTGTGTGTGATTTAGTAGTATGGAAAAGAAGCGAAAAATTGATAGTGAATGCAGAAAATTCAAAGATCAGTGGAACATTCAGTATTTCGTAATTGAGTCCAGTAACAAGGCGCTATGTTTGATTTGCAATGAAAGCATAGCCGTTCTCAAAGAATATAACATTAAACGTCATTATGAAACAAAACATTTTCGAAATTACTCAAAATATACAGGGAGTTTGCGGAGAGAAAAATTCGAAGCTATGAAACGCGGATTGAAATCGCAGCAATCTTCATTTACAAAACTCAAAACTGAACAAGAGGCTGCAACTTGTGCCAGCTTTCGTGTGGCTCTTGAAATTGCAAAACGTGGAAAACCATTCACCGATGGAGAAATGATCAAAGAATGCATAATTGCAGTAGCCGAAGAAATATGCCCTGAAAAAGTAAATTTATTAAAAACTGTCAGTATGTCAGCAAACACTGTGCCTCGAAGGGTAGAAAACATTGCTGAAAATATATCCTCTCAACTGTTCGACAAAAATGGACATGTTGAGTGGTTTTCTTTGGCCTTGGATGAGTCAACGGATGTGTCAGATACTGCTCAGGTGTTGATTTATATTCGAGGAGTAGATAAAAGCTATGAAGTGCATGAAGAACTTCTTGATATGTATAGTATTCATGGCACAACTACTGGTACAGATATTTTTAAAGGAGTTGAAATGGCCATTAATCAAAAGAACCTTCGATGGAAAAACTTGAAATGTATTACAACTGATGGAGGCAAAAACATGAGTGGGAAAGATAAAGGAGTGGTCGCTCTTGTGTCAAAGGCTGTAGAAAATGACGGTGGTTCAAAACCATTAGTCTTACATTGTATCATTCATCAACAGTCCTTGTGCGGAAAATGTTTGGATATGTCTGAAGTTCTGAAACCAGTCATATCAACTGTTAATTTTATTAGATCTTTTGGGTTGAATCACCGACAATTCCGACAATTTATTGAAGAGATTGGAGAAAATGACTTACCTTATCATACTGCCGTACGTTGGCTTAGTTGTGGGAAAGTCCTTCAGCGCTTTTTTGAACTTCGAGCAGTGATCGAAATTTTTTTGAATGAAAAGCATCGCCCTCTTACTGAATTACAAAACAACGCATGGCTGTGGAAGTTAGCATTCTATGTTGATTTGACAAAACATGTGAACGAACTGAATTTGAGATTGCAAGGAGAAAACCAGCATCTTCCTGATTTATACACTAATATCAAATCATTCCGGAAGAAACTGATACTGTTTCAATCACAACTACGAAGTAAATGTTTTTCACATTTTAAAACATGTGAAATATTCAGCCACACCACTGAGACTGAGTTTCCTATCGATTTTGCAATCGAAACTTTGAGTGCTTTGAAAGTAAATTTTGATACTCGTTTCTCGGACTTTGATGCCATTGCGAATCAAATTAAGATTTTTCAGAATCCTTTTGATACTGACATTGAAACCCTAGCCCCGGAACTTCAAATGGAAATGATTGATCTACAGTGCATTGATATAATTAAGAACAAATATCAAAACTCATCTTTGTTGGAATTTTATAAGAGTCTTCCACTGACACAATTTGATAATTTGCATAAATTTGCTCGTGGGCTGTTTTCTGTTTTTGGTACTACTTATTTGTGTGAGAAGACCTTCTCCAAAATGAAGTACACAAAAAATGTTTACAGATCTAAATTAACTGATGAGCATCTTAAATCTATTTTAATAATTGGTACAAGTAAAATTAGTCCACAGCTACAAACTATTGTCAGTGGAAAATCTCAATTACATAAATCTCATTAGTATTTCATATGTCATTATGCTTGTTATAAGTTATGTTTTTATTTAAAATGTATAAAATGTTAGTTGGATTCATTTCAATAATTTGTTAGTTATTATGTACTGAAGTTAAATTTTCTGCATATTATACATGTCTTTACTCATTACAATTCTGTGTTTCTTTATCCAACTTATCACAAAAAAAATAACAATAAGCCTACAACAATGTTATGAGTAGTTAGCCCATGACCATATCAATGTAGATGTCATATTAATAATTATTCAACATAAAATTAGAATACTTCAGTAAACTAAATTTAATTTGCTATAAAAAATATGTTCTCTAAAAGGAGTTTTCAAGTATGCTAGCTCTCCGCGGGCCGGACAAAATCTGTCCGCGGGCCGGATGTGGCCCTCAGGCCGTAGTTTGGAGACCCCTGGCCTAGACTAAAGTACTTTGGACAAATGGCTCTTATCATGCAAGCCGTGCCAGTCTAGTAGACGGACGGAAGTTTTGCTTAAAAAGTAGTGCTGTGGAAGTAACTAGTCGTTTTGTACCAGTATGTATTCGTTACTCGGTGAATAAATACTCGTTACCATACTAAAGTTACTTTTGGTCTCACAAATTCTCTCAAAAGATTCAAAATTCCAGTTATGAACATATTAAAAATCTTGATAACTACAATCCTACCATTGACCATCCTTACAAAAGGCCTAGAATAATTCACCACAATACTAAATATTGATTTTGTGAAATCTGCAGTTTGCTTTTCCTTATTTTTTCGCTTTCTTAATTTTGTTTACCACTCATCGTGAGTTGCTCCGCCTTCATGTAACTATTATATTGTTTATTCTACCATGCATCTAAAAGCACTCATTTTGGATTTATACTTATTATTTCTGCATTGTGAAGTATTAACAGTATTTGGCTATTTAAAATTCCTGTAAGTACAACTATTTCATGCCTTAATTTCAGTTCTATTTATATACCTTTTATCTATGTAACATCAGCGTACTGCCTCTATGCAATTTATTTATATCATTTAAATTCCTGTAGTAATGTATTAATCATCTCAGCAATAACTGTTTATTTAATCTCCCATTTCTGCTACCAGCCTTGGACACCTTTATGTTCACCATCTCTTTGATTGAGGGTAATTTTAATTTTCAGGGTAATTTGACTGGTTCTTGTATTTTCTACCCCACCAACAAGTAAAAACCCTAGGGTTCAATGCCTGAAGCACCAACAAGTCATATTTATAAGAGTTGGCTACCTTTGTTTAATGGTTAATGCTGTTAAAAGGTTTTCTTCAAACACTTTATAAAAAGTTTATATAGAAATTATACTTAAATATTTTCTAGCTAACCAAAATTAAATAAATAAAAAAGACATCAAATAATTTGATATTAAACTCTGCAATATCAAAATAATTTGATATTAAACTCTGCAATAGGAATACCACATTTCATTAGTCTTTTTTTATCAAAACTAAGCTGTTCAAGGCTGCAGTTTTTGTAGCATTATTTAATCACTTCATCTGATACACTTTGGGTGAGGGAATCTCAAATTTGAGATTAAACTGTGCAGTAAGAAACCACTTTTTGTCACTACTGATATCTAAACTTTTATAGCATTATTTTATCTTTCAAGTGAGTTTATTTCAAAGTTGTAATGTATTTAGCCAATATCATAAGTTCAGTTATTATTTCTCATTGATATTAGAAGTGTAAGTAAGGTTTTCAGTGCCTTGGGACAACTGAAGATTTAATGGTCCTTCCTGTTTTCCAAGATGCAATGGAGAATAGCAATTTGGCACTCCCTGGATGCTGTGCCTGGGGACACATGTCCTCTCCTAGTTATGCCACCAATATAATGCAGCTGGATGATGAACAGATGATTGTTCTCAAGATGTCTAACAAGAAATGAGCTGTGATTCACTTTGGGAATTTTAAATGCCTTTAGAATATCAAGGTCAAATTTGTTAGATTTTAAACTGATATGCATATAATAATGTAAATTTTTGGGATTTGCATCACTACAATTACAATTAGTTACATATAAAAGGTTTAAATTAGTATATGTATGCCACAAAATACAATTCATTTGACAATTAATTTTGCATCACAAAAATACAAATTGATTCTCTTTATCAAATTTTCATATCCTTCAAACTACTAGGAATTGTATACCAGCTTAGTTTACTCCTTAATCAAAATTTTTCCACTCTGGTTCATGACTACACTTAACAAGCAGTTTCATTTCAGATTATAAAAAAGCTAACTGTTATTGTAATATGCAAAATCTCTTCTATTAAAAGAAAGTACATATTAAGCAAGTGATAAAAAAACAGTGTTATTAAATAATGAGATTTAAAGTATTTTTTCATGGGAAAACAATGATATCAAATAAGTGATTTTAAGGTAATATTTCTGGAGGAAAAGCCCTGAGAAAAATTACTGCCAGTCATTCAAATAGAAATTAACAATTCTTGTCAAATAAAACCAAGTTTTTCTTTTGTTTCAAAATCTGGTAATATATATAAATGATCAAATCATCAAACTTTTCTGAAAGTGTGGTAACCAATAGCACATTTAGAGAAAGCTAATATAAGCTATACATTTTTCTTAAGATAGATGTTTAGTAAGCTACCAACTATTTTTGATACTTTCAGTATTCATAATTATCAAAATTAGTAGTGCTTAACAAAAGAGAATATACTTATTTTCTTTTCAGGTACCTTATTTCTCTAAAAATGTTGTGGCTTTTTTGTTAAGAGTTATGTCTTATAACTAGATATGTTTTAATGAAACAATAATCTCATAAGTGGTTTTATTTTTAAGTATATATGTAAGGACATTCGATTTCCTCTGTATAACTGTACACACAACATATAAGACAAATTAATTCTTGATGACAGTGCTCCTTAAACTTTTTAATTCAAGACCTCTTTGAATCACTCAACAGATTGGCGAAATTCTGTTCGGCTTTATATGGCAGAAGATTAATCACATTAATGTCAATCAAAAATGGTTTTTGAGTCCAAGGTAGCATTTTGAAAGCAAAATTCGATATAAAATATTTGCAAAACTATGTTTCTTAGGTTCTAAATTGATGAATAATACTTTTTGCAATTAATGTTTTACAGTTATTTTTTCCAATTATAAAAATAAAAGTAGCAAAAAAACATTTCAAATGAATTGCTGTCCACCCTATTCTTCCAAACATTGATATATTTAATACCAATTTAATCATTCAGAGCAAATGTACTGCTGATTTTGCACAAACAGACAAGTTGAAATCATCTAGTTTTTCAGAAATATCTGACAAAAATTACAGCTTTCATAATCATAAATCATTCTGAAGATGACCAACAAGAGCAGATTTTCTTTTGGTTAAAAGTATAATAATTTCATCTTTTCATAACAATAATATTTTTAAACCATCGGGACATCTTCTGTGTGTAGTAATAAATTTTTCTATTCAGAGTCTACATCTTTTACAGATTTGAAACTAAATGGCTGTTAATAAAAGTGATAATTTTGACATTAGGATACAGTGCTCAAACCTTTTTTTTTTTTTTTTTTTTTTTTGTTCTTTGTGATATGGCCTTATGTTGGATTATGGAGTGGGCAACAGTTACATGATCATTACCAGCAGTTTTAACAAATGATTTACCAATTTTAACGTTTGCACCATCTGCAAATACTTCAATAAAATTTTTTCCGTTCTAAACCTTCAGTTGTTAAAAACTTAATCATCTTTACTATGTATCTCTTCTCCCTCTTTCCAAAGGACAAAAAAAAAAAAAAAAAAAAAAAAATAACAATTCTTCTTCAAAGCTTTCTTTATGAATGTCGCTGACATACATTGACAACTGGGCTAATTTTTGAATATCAGTTGTTTCATCCAAATGAATTGAAAATTTGAGCCTTTTTTAAGTCTAATATTGGGTTGTTCAGATTTGTCGTCATTAATTTCAGTTATTCTATTCGCCTGATCCAGGAATTTTCAAATTCCATCACCATATTTACTTCTGTAAAGTATTTCTACCATTTTAATAGTTTAATTAATTTTAATACAAGATCTTTTGTAATGGTGCATGACTTTTTATTTTAAGCAATCAGATATGAAACTTCATGTAGCATGAATAAATGTTTTTTAGTAACAGTCATAAATTTCTCACAATATCATTTTCCTTCATTTCAAGATTTTAGCAGTTGTTCAATATATTCTTTTTTTAGTTTGTTGACATATGCAGGATGCTTGGAGTTGAGATGCTTTTCTCATTTTGATGGTTTCGTACTCTAATTCGCTAAAATGTTATTGCAAATTCAACAAAAAAATTGTTCATTAGCAGCACAATTGTTGAAAATTAAACCAAATTGGAGAAAATATCTCATCATACTTTTGTTTTGCATCGTAGGTCCATCCTTTCGACTACAAGATCTTGCTTGAACAGAACTAGTAGCATCGCCATTTTTGTTATTACTTTTTTTTTTTTCCCTTAAGTTCAACCATTTATCCATAAATAAAAAATAATTTTATCCTAAAATATAAATAGCAACATCACTATTAATAATTTTTCAAATAAATACCACTTAGTCGAGTAACACAGTAAAATACTATATTTTGTTGCTCTTCTGATGCATGCACTTGTTACGATAAAAGAGCTATAACTCATTATACTGGAAAAGAGTTATCACTACAGCAAATACAGTGGCTCCAACCTTTTTCTTGACAAGCCTGTGTGGCACAAGATGCTATGTACCTGTGTGTTTGTGGCATATTTTGATTCTGAAATAAGTTATATGCTGAAATGGGATTGTAATAACACTATTATGATGCACTTAGTGGTATTTTTCTATATATAAATATAATTTACAGCTCAACTTAACTAGTATTATGATTTTTTAATTCTGCCGAATAGAAAATGCAATAAATTAAATACAATGAAGGGATTGCAACTATTGTTTCCTTTAATTCGTGCACCTGAAATAAATTTTTGCAACCCCTTTTGGAGTTATGACCCACAGTTAAGAAATCCTGCTTGGTGATGAGGTAGAAAAGCGTCACTTAAATAATTTGTTTTTTTTTTACAAAGCTTTCATTTGCAAATAAATTGCTTGTGAATAAAAGGTCTTTTGAGTTTCTATAAAAATGTAAAATTTCAAAATGACAGATACCAAATTAATTAAAAAGAAAAAAAAAAAAAAGAAGCAGAGGAAATACTCTTCTCTCTCTCTCCTGCAAATGAGATAATATTTAGATAAACATTTTATTCATCCAGTGAAAATGCATGCATTGGAAAACAAAGAAAATCAGTGAACATTATCTGCATGTGATTTACATAATGCTAATTTTGTTCTTAGCATTATATTTCAGCAGAAATTCTGCATAAAAATTGAGCTGATCTGATTCCCTACACAAAAGAATAGACGTTATTTCAAAAAAATTGTGTTCTAAAGCAACTTCTGCTTTATAGTATAGTAAAAAGTAATAAAGCTCAACAATTTTGAATATAGCCTAGGTCTGGACAAATTCCAGAGTAACTGGTTTGCTTGGAAAAAGATTGATAGTTAATTTCAGGCATAGACAATTAAGAAAATAAACAGATGTCTAAAAATCAATTTAAATGATGCATAAAGAAATGCAAACAGATAAACATAGCAGGGAATTATTGTACTGATTTTAAGAGTTATTATTTATAAGACACTATTATCATATTAATTATTTGATAGATCTGTATTAATATACTACTAAGAAACCTTGTCTATTATCTGTATAAATGCCGTCAATCACCAGATACCTTACTATTCAATTCAAATGCTCTATAAACCGGTTTCATTATCACAGATGCAGCCATGTGCAACATTAAATAATATTTGAAACTAATGTGAAAGTATGAGTACTAAAAGACTTATGTTTACAAAATACTGTAGTTTTGCATAATACTTCAGTGTTTAAGGGGAAAGAGAAATTCTTTTTCACACAATTCACAGTCTTTCGCATGCTACCAAGTATGTGTAAATATAGGGTTCTAACAGTCGGTCTGAATATGGCAAAGTACATGATGGATATATGTCTAAGAAGAGAGATGCTTTTGTGGAGAGCTTCCTAAGGTGAACTGTCTTAGACACATGTTATACATAACAAAAAACATAAAAAAAAGCATTGCAAACAACCAATTTGCCAGGATTTGAACTCTTATCAAACAGAGTTCAGCAGTGTACTCCACTTGACTGTTGATAGGCAGAATCCTGATAGGTTACAAGTGAAAAAGCTATTTATTATGATATGTATCGCATAACTGAGAAGGAAAGCTCATAATAAGTACTTAAGCAAAACAACGAATAATGTTTTTTAGATATGGTTAATTTAAAAGGAAATATGCAATAAATTCTAAATATTGATTTTGAAGTCAGGTACATTAATGTGCTGTGTTAAGTTGACCAGTTTAACGAAAATAAAAAATCCCTAAATTGTTTTATCAAATGCAAAATAATTCATTTGCATAAAAGGTTGAACATCATACAAAATTGTAGCTATCCAATATACGAATTACTTCTTTTTCACAGTGTAAACAAAATTTTGATTCCAGAACACTGAAAGTTAATAGAGGTATAAAATACATTATTTTGATACCCCTAATAGTTCTGTCAATAAAAGGCTTTTATTTATTTATTTTTGTTAAACAATGATGAAGAGAATAAATTTATTAAAGCTTATTTGAGCCGTACATCACTTGCATTTATTAAAATGAGTGAATATTTTTATCTTTTTCGGCACTTAGTTCTCCATCCAGCTATTCCGTATCTTGAGAGAGAATATCATAATTAAAGAAGCACTAAGTTTAATTATTTTGAAGATAAAAACTAAGAGCTTTACTTCCTTTAAAAGCAAATGTAAGGAATGCTAAGGAAAATGTCATTTTAGGATTTTTTCGGAAAATTTCGCCAAATGCAGGTAAAGAAAATCGCTAGTCTTTGGATGTTTTCGCCAGTTGGGGGGAGGAACTGATGTTAAGAAGCTGAAACACATTCGACTTTATACATATAGTATGTTGTTTATGAATAGATTCTACACTTTGGTTTATGCCATAATTACTCTTAGTTTCTATTAATTGTGTATCCCGGTTTACTATATGTACCTAATGAAGCAAGAACTCGCATAACCGAACAAATGGGGCGGGGCTATTCAAGTTTTTATGCCTATCATGCGTACCCCTCAATGGACCCTGCCCACTATCAGGCAATGGAAATGAATCATTTTTGTGTTCATTTCTTTTTCATTTAAATCAAGTGATGGAAATACCTTATATTTTATTTTAATGACAATTATCTTTTTAAATTATTAAACTAATGTGGCTCTAAAGTATAGCTTCCAAATTTGGGCGTTATCACCCGCCCAAAGGGGCGTTACTAGTACGAGAGGCAGAAAGAGGATATTCAGAAACTAGATAATAAGAACACACATGAAAACTTAATTACCTAAAGATTCTTGTAAAATAATTTAAACATTTACTTGATTACTAATATTACATATAATTAGTATATTAATGTTACATATATTAATACTACAGGTAACCCTTCATGTAATTTAGCAGGAGATCCCCATGTAATTTCATTTTGAGTCTTATTCTAAAAACAGGTCCACAAATCCGTTCTCGCAGTAAGATTCTGGCCAAGTTAGCATCTTTTTTCAATATTGAGTGTGCTGTGGCAGGAATCTTTGCATGTTTTGCAAGTTCATTTTATATATGTTTTGAGAAATGTGTAATCATCGCCACGCTTTTGCGCATTGCGTGATGAGTTTTAACCAATAATTTGATTGCAAGTGCAAGAAGTACCTATCCACCACTATCCGTTTTCATTCAATGCCTAAAGAATATTTTTCTTCAAGTCGCTTAACAAAACTCATATTCATCACCTGTCTATCATGGAGGCTGTCCTAGTCTAGTAGACGGACGGTGATATTGCTTAAAAAGTAGTGCTGTAATGTCGCCTGCGGGCGTGGTGCTAAGCGCACCTCTGACTATTTAACTAAAAACGAGCGGCCTTCGGTCTAACTTGAGGAATAGGTCAAAACTCATTCGTAGTTGATATTTAGTTGTGATAGCACGATTTTCACTCACTTACGAGCTGCAAGATGGGCAATTGCTTTTTATCACGTAGGCTGTCCCAGTCTAGTAGACGGGCGGTAATTTTGCTTAAAAAATTCTAACGTTTGCAGGCAGGGATAAATAGAAGGGCTAGGTCAGTGTTTCCCAACCTTTATTGTGCTATGCCCCATCTAATCCTCTCAAAAATTTTTAAGCTCCTCGTAGCATATACATGATATTTAATATTTAAAAAATTGAAATGTTCACGAAAGAAACTTGAATGATAGCTTTTAGGAAGAAATGACTACGAAATTTTATGAGCAAACACAGCAAGTGAACTTTAAAAACGTGGAGAACTGAAATTCAAGAAAAAACTCATTTTAGTGAAAGTTTTTCATTTTAAGTATTATTAATTTTTATTATTTAAATTTAGCGAGTTCCTTGCGCTTGATACTTGCTGCAAAGAAATTTTATGTCAGGTTCCAATTTAGATAACTTGAGTCTCAAGTCTCCCGGTTTCATTATATCCAACCGTTTTTTTTTTTTTTTTTTTTTTTTTAAGCAAAATATGAAGATGGAAACGGTAACAATAGTTCTCTTGCAAATTTTGTTGCATTTGGATATCTGATTCTGGTTTCCTCACAAAGCTATGTCATCGCTCCTTTTATATTCAATAAAGTTTTAATTGACTCAGCATTTTGCATTTCTGCGAGTTCTTCTTTTTACTACATATTTGAAATATCAGCCAAATCCTTGGATGATGCATTGGCTGCATCATCCAAGTTGGGAAATCAATTTGTTTTAAGTTGCAAAATCTTTTAAATCAGCCGATAAAATTTTCAGATGATCGACAATAACAAGTATAGCGGTAGTCACGTCACATTTTTGGAGCCAATGAGACTTTTCAAAATTTTTTTGGTAAATAGTATATGCCTGACATAATTCAACAAAGACAATGAAACCAAATATCTTCCTTTTGCATCGATATCCACCAGCGCCCGAGCAGTTAAGTCGCTGAACACTGATAGTTTGGTCCGAGGTTCAAATCCCGCGAACGGGCTGGCTGCATGGGTGTTTTTGTAGTTTTCCCCATGTGTAACGTGTATACGAGCCAGTTTTCCTTAGAAAGTCCTCCACGAAGGCATACCTCCCCTTAGGAAGATAGCCCTAGAGGCTTTGCCGTAATTAAAATAACCTAGCCTAAGTTTTATTTGCTCCTTTAAGTTGTTTATTTAATATATTTAATTTTTCACAGATATCGGCTAAATAACCCACAATTGCCTTGTTATCATCCATTAACGGGTTTTTCATTTCAGGCTTGTCGCTTATAAAATAACTAAGAGTATCAAATCGTTCCATAAATCTTTCCAAGCAGTTCCCTTTCGACAGCCTTCTTACTTCAGTGTGAAGTACAAGTCTCATATAGTCTTCATTTTGTTCTTCATAAAATAACTTGAAAAGACGTTCACATTTGGCCCTAGCTTTAATAACATTGATACACTTTATAACTGAATTTAGTATTTCATTTAGAACAGGCGAATTGTTTTTAGCTACCAGGTTTTCTCTATGAATATCGCAATGCACAAGAAGTATTTCTAGATTCTCATCTTCAGTATATCTCAGTATATCTATCTTATTCTGAGCGGGGACTTGGTGGGTGAAGGTTCACCGTTTGATATTGTGCCTGCTTCCGATCTGTCTCTGGAGTACGTCCGTTCAACGTGGTTTGCCTGTGCGAACACGTGCATTGCTTATCTGACTGCATCAGCATTTTTAATGCTATTTATGGTTTGTATGATTTGTGAAATGCTGATACGCTTTCACTAATTTGTTATTTTCGATTATTTTGGCCTTTTGAGTTTTAATTATGAAATTTAATACCGCGTGTCTTGCCAAATAGCCTAATTGCTGGTTACTTGTTTTTTGCCATATTACGATAAATTTCGCTTTACTGCGCGATTTAAATTAATCATATATATTCTCTCTGTTCTGCGCGAATTTTTTTGGATTTTATAACGCACGTAGTTACCCCCAAGCTTTCACTTCAGGTGATTGTCAGGGGCCTCGTGTGTTTTCCGCCTACACATCCGTCTGTGGAGAAGGCTGTCGAGCCAGGGCTCCATTCCGGGGTATAGGACTACTCCCTTATGGGCGCTGGATTTCTGGATTTCTCTGCGTTTTGCTTTGGCTTAGCGCGACCATGGAGAGGCTCGTAGAAAGTTACAAATTACAAATACATGAGTTGGAACAACTCAAATTGGATAAAGGTGAACTCACAGAAATTGAAACAAAATTCTTAAATTTTTTGTTAAGCTCACTTGAAATTGTCAATGCACTCCTTACTCAAAGTAAAACTGACTCAGTTTTAAATCAAGATAAGACACAACCTCAAATTCCAACCACAAGTAAAAATTACGAAGAAAATGAGAGGGCACGTAGCCCAATTAGTATTCATGATAACGCAATTGTTTCTGATGATGAAAAAACATTAGATAAAGATTCTAGCTCTGACGAAGACTATCCACAACGTTTTGGAGACAAAACAGTCCGTACAAGAAATCCCAGACAGGGCTTTAAAAAGATTAAATTAGATAATTTCACGCAAATCATTTCACCAGTTATCACTCAGAAAGATAACAATGGTACGATTGTACCGCAGGAAAATTCAAAGAATACTAGTCAAGAATCAGTCATTCCTGAACAACACACTATCTCTGATAACATTGAAATGGATACTTCTAATGCTGATGATCAGCAAAATTCCACAAATGATAATAACACACAGGTCAAAACACCTAAAAAGAACAAACTCCCTCCGATAATTTTCAAAGAAACCAAATTCAAATATAAAGCGTTAACAGGATTATTCCATCAACACAAATATAAATTCATCGGCCAGAATATCAAGGATGGTGTTAAAATTATTACTTCTGATCCTGACAGTTATAAGGGAATTGTTAGGATCTTAAAAGAGATGAAAGTGGAGCATCATTCGTACATTTTGCCAGAGGATAAAAATCTCAAGGTAGTAATTAATGGACTACTTCTCACAACTGAAATTGAGGAAATAAGGAAAGTTTAACTGAATTAAATTATCAAATAATTGAAATAAAGCAAATGTCACGACGTAGAGGCGGTGAAGTTCAGAAACTTCCACTTTTCCTTGTTACCCTACCTAAAAATGAAAACTCTAAACAAATATATCATGAACGCTATTTATGCGACATCAGAGTCAAAATTGTTGAATACAGAGGCCGACAGGGACCATTGCAATGTTTTCGATGCCAGGGTTTTGGCCACACTCAGGCGGGTTGTAACTATGAACCGAAATGTGTCAGGTGTAGTAAAAATCATTATGTAAAAGACTGTCCGGACAAAAATAAGAAAGATGTTCCTTTAGTTTGTGTAAATTGCGGTGGCAACCACACATCTAGTTTCAAAGGATGTGAAAAATTTCCAAAAAATAAAACTGAAAAGCCTAAAACTTTTTCTAATAGAATAGTTGAAGGTAAATCTTTCGCAGCTGCTCTTTCGACTGGTATCTACACAGATACTATTACTGAGGCCAAAAAAGTTTTCACTGATCTCGCTGAACTGGTTTCAGCAATAAAATCCGCTGGTTTTTTCCAGCTCACACAACAAGTTAAGGACTTGAACAAAAATCATCATGAAAGCAATCAACCCAACAATACTGATAATGGGCCCGCACAGAATTAATAGAGCTCCTATCCAAATCATGATTTGGAATGCTCATAGCATCTTAAATAGAATCCAGGAATTTCATAATTTCTTACTAACCTATGATATTGATGTTGCTCTTGTCACCGAAACGTTTGCGACGCCTTGTATGAATATTAAGATCGTAAATTACAACTGTTACAGGTGTGACAGACTGAGTCACCGTGGTGGGGGGGGCCGCTATTTACGTTAAGCACTCCTTGCAATCATGCCTGATTAGCGAAGATAGAGGTAACGGCTACGAAGCTGTAACAGCTTCTGTTTTATTACCAAATTATGGCATAATTTATTTCATTGCATTGTATAACCCTCCACACATTCCTATTGATGAGCATAAACTCGCTGAATTGCTGCCTAATTCAGAACATATCATCTTAGCTGGCGATCTCAACGCGAAGAATGTAGAGTGGGGTTGCAGACGCACCAACAGAAATGGAGAACTTTTACTAGAATTTATTAATAATTATCCTATTTATTTTTATGCGCCTACTGAATATTCCTATCTTCCTGATGACCCTCGAAAAGGAGACATCCTGGATGTTCTTCTTACCACCACTTCAATCCCGATTTATCTTGATGTGAAAGTTGAATTAACTTCAGATCATGTGCCGGTCTTAGCTACGCTTGGTACAAATAAAAACACTGACGAAAGATTTAAAATCACTACGGACTGGAATAAATATTATAATTTCCTCTTTGAAAACCCTCCGGCTATTAAGCAACTTAAAACAAAATTTGATATTGACTATGCAATTGATGTTCTCAATAATAGTATACTTAGTGCATATAACAGGGCTACTAAGAAAATTCCTGCTGATAAGTACAGTGCTAGATTGCCTAGTAACATTAGAAACCTGATTTCACAAAGAAACAAACTGCGCAAAAGATGGCATATTGCCTGGGATCCTAGGATCAAAAAAGAGTTAAATAAACTGAACAGAGAAATAAAGAAAAGTATTTATAAACACAGGGATGAGTCTTGGAATGCAAAAATTGAAACATTCAATGAGCCAAATAATGCATTCTGGTCTTTTGCAAAGAATCTTCGAGGCAAAAAACCGAACAATAAACCAATTTACGGTGATAATATTATAGCTGTCACTAATAAAGACAAAGCCAATGTAATGGCTGACTTTTTAGAAAAACGATTTGTTCCTAACCAAGATCCAAGCGACCCTTTATTTTCATATGACACTAGATATTTTATTCAAGACTGGATTAATGGCCCGGGACCCAAAAACAAGACTAATTATACTTCACCTAATGAAGTTAAGGAAATTATCAAAAGAATGAAAAATAGAAAAGCTCCCGGTTTTGATAACATCACTAACGTCGCTATCAAAAACTTGCCTATTAATGTTATCACGAAATATGTCAGCATATTAAATGCCTGTCTTGAAAATAATTATTTCCCAGATAAATGGAAAACTGCTAAAGTAATTTTATTACCCAAGCCTGGTAAAAATGCTACCTCCCCGGAGGGTTACAGACCAATTAGCTTACTGCCCGGTCTGGGCAAAATCTACGAACGAGTTATCTATAAGAGAATCGAGCCTTACATGGATAAGATACCTCCTGAACAGTTTGGCTTCCGTAAGAAATTGTCTACGACCAAGCAGCTTGTCCGACTATGTGAATACATCGGTTCTGCACTTTTTAAACATCAGAGTGTCGCCTTACTCATGCTAGACGTGGCGAAAGCTTTCGACCGCGTCTGGCATGAGGGGCTTATTCTCAAGCTTATATCCTTGGATTTTAACAGAGATCTGATATTACTCATTTATTCTTTTATTAAACACAGAAAATTCTTCGTAAATATTGGTAACGACAACTCTGATCCCAGAAGACTCAATGCTGGTGTAGCTCAAGGATCAATTTTGGGACCAATTCTTTTTATATTCTATGTTTCTGATTTCCCTAAAATTTGCACAGACTCTAATTTTTATTTAGGATGTTACGCCGATGATACGGCGCTTGCATACAAATCTCACAATCAAGAACTTGCCATTTCTAAATTGCAGGATAAAATTCCAGAAATTGAGCAATGGGGCACAAAATGGCGCATTGCCATCAATGCACAAAAATCCCAGCTTATAATTATTGGAAAAAGGCACTCTAGAAGTCCATTTGTTAACAAAATTAAAATCTTTAATGTTGAAGTTCCGCTTGTGAACAAAGCTACTTATCTTGGAGTTATTTTAAACAATAAATTCACATGGAAAGACCACATCCAAAAAGTAAGAGGCAAAACAGTTGCGGCTATCAAAGACCTTATTCCATTAATCGGAAATAATTCAAAACTTGACCTACGAAGAAAAAGACATATTTATACTGCCATTATTCGGCCTATCTTTTCTTACGCGTCTCCTGCCTGGGCGACTTATTCGAAAAATGAAATCAAGAAGTTGCAGATCACTCAAAACAAATTTTTAAGGCAAATCACCAATGCTCATTTTTATGTTTCCAATGAAACTCTGCACAGAGACTTAAAAATAGAGAATGTCGAGAATTTTCTCCATAATGCAAATCGGAAATTTTTTGATAAGGCGAGAAACTGCTCGTACATGAATCATTTCAAGGTTTTCGACTACACCGTATTTCCAGAAGACATTAAAATCAGACCATTAGCGGCCTTCCTTACCAGGGACACTAATTTTCCTACTTAAACTATCTTTCATGAAACTTCATCTTTTGTATATATTGTACATAAATTGTCGTATTATAACTCGTATTATTTTGTATTTTGTATTGTTTTTGCTCACTTTTTGTATTTTCCGTATGTATTAACTTATTGTTTTTTGTTAATATTTCATGATTTATGGTAACATACCTATCAGGAATAACTTTTACCCTGACACTTCACACATTGCTGCCTCTCCTGGTTTTGGGCTTTAAGTTCGATTCTCTGCTTGTGGCGTCATGTAGTCACCCCCTCTTTTTTCATTTCCTATTGCCTCCTATCACTCGGTCCAGACACTTTTTATGTCATGTGCCCAATGGGCGTACTTGTCATGAGCCGGACACGTTGCATCACATGCAATATTTCGGCATAATTTGTAATGAATGAATGAATGAATTCTCATCTTTAATCTTTCCTATCCGCTTTTTGCTTTAGTGTTTGTATTGTGTATAAAAATTATAAAAACCAAAAAATTTTAAAATATAAAATACAAAAAAATTATAAAAACCTAAAAACTTATAAAAAAAATTATGATACTTAAGTTTTTACTTTCTTATCTCTATCCCTAAGCTTTCTCGAGCCTGTGGCTCCCTCTATTGAGCATCAAGTAAATCACTTACGCCAAATTTTTCCTATATCTGCACACTTTTAGTTAATTCTGATGTGGAGGTAAATGGTTTTGAACCATAGGCACTCCGAAATTTTCAAATCATTGGCATTGGTCTCATCTTTAATCAATTTTAAGCAACCATTTTTCTTACTCCCTGCTTTATTTTATTTTTCAGCCATCATATTAGGAGCACCATCTGCAGTACAAGATGTATTATATTTTTTATTGGTATATTTTTGGTAGGGTACGAACTGCGCCAAATTTGATCGAAAATCCCCGTCCCCCTCTTTTCTAATCCACGAACTGCGCGACGTTTCCTGTCCCCCATTTCTTTCCAAGAAGATTGGGTGCTACAAAAAGTCGTTTATCGCCATTAATGGGACATTCTATTGAGACTTCAAGCCTTTATTTTCGTTTATCAATATTGTAAAAATTGTGCATGTAAAATAAATATTAATTTAAAGTCTGGCGTGTGCTAAAAAATATATTTTAATACTAGAAACGTTTAAATATTTATTCTGTTTTCCACCTGATGTACTTTGGCATACATTTAATTTCTAATACACATTTAATTAATAAATTAATAATTATGAGCGTCAGCAGAATTTTCATAATTAACAATAAAAAAATAAATAAATAAACTCCCTTATATTCGTATCCTGGGATTTTCAGTTCCCTTTTAATCCATTCCTTTTTCACATATTGTTGCACTGTACTCAAGTTTTCATGTATGTAGAATTTATATACTTTGTATTGTATTTATGCCACTTTATATTTAAATGATAATTTTTACAAATTCTTGCATCATAACTCTAGTTAACAGAAGATGTTTCTAACACGTTGGTAAAGCTTAACCTTCAGCATGCAGCTTATTTTCTAACCTAGTTTCAGGCTGAATTATTTGTAAAATTAATTATTTGAAATGATTTGTTAACAAAGATCGTCGCTGAATCACGCTAATAATATTTCTAACTGTTTTAATTTGTAATGCAACGAGTTCATGTGATTTATAATGTAATTCATTTATAATTTTTTCAGCAGTAATGAAATTAATAGCAGATACTGATAATGATATACATTTAGATTAAAATGATTTAGATTGCCATTGCCTTCTTCACTCATGCTTTTATGCTACATTCCTAATATTTCATAATGGCATACAGGTAAATTTAACTCATTCACTAAACATGTAAATCTCTAATTCAGCCCACTCTTGTTCTTATGTGTGCTGTATCTTCTATTTTCTTTAATATATTGTTCAGCCTAATTTCAAAGGGTCTTGCGGAAAAGTGACTAAACATTGGTAGTTCGACCCGAGTTTCTAGTCCCAGTGATCCCCCAGATCTTTCTTTTTTTGTACTTATTTACTGTGTAAAAATGTAGCGTAAAAATACTTTTGTAATTTATTTATTTATATATTTTTAACCACTGTATTTTAATTCCTGTTGACTATCAGTACATTATTGACTTGTTTCATAAGTGCAACTTTTATTTTATACGCAAATCTACGTAAAATAGCCTTAAAACTTCAGTTATGCAGATACCTGATCGATTGCTTGTTTTAGATTGAATGAGATTAAGCTTAAGGATATTGTTAATTAGCTTGTTATTAATTTAATTATACATTTCTAATTAATTATATTCAGATATTTCCAAGTATATTACTCAAACGTTTGCATCCCAATTTTTAATTTTTGGTTAAAAAATAAACTTTTATTTATTGAGAGGCCTGATTGATTATATTAATTTGCAGTATTGTTTATCTTATTCCTTTCTTCTATATAAATCTTAGAAAAACTTCTTAGCATAATAATTTTAATTTATTTAGAATTTATACGTCAGTGCTCCAAATGCATAGTAATGTTGTTATAATAGATTTCATGCTAAGCTTTTTTTAAATTTAACTAAATTTAATTTCTGCAAGCATTTACATGATTACTTTAATTAACAAAAATTATTTTTAGCACACTTGGATATGGAATAATTTTTTGCACTCTATTAAATTTTCCAGTCTAGTTCAGACATCTTGACTATTATTGATGTAATTTATTAAAAATATAATTTGTATGCTTTATAATTATTTAATTTATGATATTGTTATAATAAATGATGTTTGTAATGCTAATATGTATGTTCACCAATATCTTTTATTTTCTTTGTTAGCTCTCGCATTTGTTACTGTTATTCAAGTAATTAGCCTGCTTGTTAAATATTTTTAACTTGTTCTTGTGATATGTAATTCTATTTATTTATTTTTGTTTTCCTCTTGGCTACTATTGGCTTCGAAAAGTTAAATTGTAACCCTGTAGGCAGCAGGGCAAAGAAATTTTGATTGGCGCAGTTGGACTATAGCTCGACCCGGGGGGGGTTTCATTAGCGCAGTTGGAGTACACCCATATTTTTTATATCTAAGTAATTTTGTAGCTTACTATAAATATTTTAGGAGGTAGTGGTGCTTTCTAATGATTTACAGAAGAACATTTCTTCGGCAAAATCCCACTTATGAATATATCTTACATAAGTTACAAGTACGGCCTCACTGTCTCTCCAAGTTGGTTCATCCCATTTGTACCGAAATTTTTTTTTTCAGCTTTTCAACAAGTCGTGTTTCAATATCCTCATTTAATCTTTCTTCTGCAAATAGTATTTTTATTTAGTGGCATAACTTTAACGTCATTGTCATCTTTTTCTAGAACAGTTTTCAATGCTGATATTGATGGTTTGATTCAATTCTCCCCTATAGTACGGCTTTTCCCAGATTAAGCGATGAGTAATGAAATTTGATAATAGCCTCAAGAGGACGATTAACATTTGCATTATGAGCAGTAAATAGAGACTTTAATATTACTCTTTTTTCAAAAATTTTCCTTAAAGTGTGAAAATAATTCAAAATCTGAATTAATATCAGCATTATGTTTCGCTTTCAAATGTGCCTCAAGACGACCTAGTTTCATTGATTTGTTGGTCAGGCATTATTGGCATAAAAGACAAAAGTTGACCGTTTAATGGACCAGGTATGAAACCAAATTTTAAATATGCCTCCGAATACCGTCGAACATTTTTTTCTTGCTTGCACCCCTCATTTCACTAAGGGCTGAAAAAAATAAATATAAGATCAATATAAACATAGCTGAAAGCAGCTGCTGCTGCCATTCAAGGGAAGAATAATATACCGGTTGCCATTCCTATAGTAAAAAATAAAATAAATTCGTTGGCTGAAATGTGCGAGAAACGTCTGGAAAGCATAATGTGTCAGTTATTTAAATGCCTTTAAAAGCATTTAAATGTCCATGTCTACAGCGAGAATTCTTTATAAAATATTTAAAATGCACCGCAATTTAAAAACTTTTTTTACGTATACATCACTTACATTTTTCTTTATTTTGGGGAATAAAAAATGAAATTTCGAAAAATTTTGACTTCATGAAACATATTTAGAACGTCCTTTATCCCCTTAAACTCTGGACGAGTCCATTTTCAAAATGCCCCCTTAACAGTCGCATTGCCCCCTTGTGGGGCGTGGGCCCGACGTTGGGAAACACGGGGCTAAGTCATTCTTTTGTTCGACTCCTCGCCGACGCGAGCCTCATGAAGGGGGTTCAGGGCAACACCTCCTTCTATAAGGAGGTGTTGTTCAGGGCCGCCGCTACCATGTGTCCGGTGTGTTCAAAACACACAGGCGGCCGACTATGAGAGGCGGCCACGGACCGCCGATTTTTAAGCAAAAAATCATACTCACCGAGTTTTATTGAAAATAAATCTTCCAAAACATAAACTCATCAAGCTTTAATAACGAAAATAAGCCGAACTTATGTCTTCGCAAATTTGTATTGTATTACAGTATTGTAACAACATAAGGAAATAAACACTTGAGTCGTCAAATTTTGTTCTTTATTGGGTTATGGAATATACGCCGATGCAGCAAAGAATTGATGATTGAAAAATATTACAGCGGACCAAACTAATAATTGGGGTTATTAGTTCCTGAAAATGACCAATTGTTGGTTAATACTTGCTGTGGCAAACAGATGGCACTCCCCCTATACGAGGAGGGCGTTCTTCCCCCCCTCCTAGAGACTCGACCAAAGAAAATCTAAGTAAAGAAGGAAAGGCTCCATACACGTAATGTAAACCAGTTTGTCTTCTATGCCGCTAGAAAGAAGAGGGACAATTCGCCAAGGGATTTGTGATGTACCTGACCAAGATTTTCCACCTCCGCCACGTGTACAAGAAATTGAGGAACACGGGTTAAGATGAATCGTTCTTTGACTTTTTGCGATAATTTAAACTCGAATTTTCGTGCTTTTTTGCTTTACTAGTTGAACTTGTGTTATCCATATCGCGGTTTGATGTCTGATTTTATATCTGTCAATATGTAGTAAAAAAAAATTGGAGTCACACAGCTTGATAGCACTCTTGATAAACGTGACCGTCGAACCTGTTCGAACTTCGACATCAGCTTCGAGCTTTGGGGCTTTTGGGCGACAGATATTTCACGCATGCGCAGTTGTGTCCCTTTTCGTTCGGAGAGAGCCACTCCTGCTGCTGCGAAGCTTTCCTTCTTAACAATACATGTTCTTTGACTCGACAGACGAAAAGGAGACATCAACAAGCGCATGCGCAGATATATTTTGTATACTTAATTTTCTTACAGTTGCGTTGTAAATTTGTAGTAGATGCGAAGAATAGACCACTGCAAGTGTGAGGTAACAAATTTTAATTTTAGTTTAAACAACCCCGTGCGATCGCATAGTTTTGCCGATTTTGCGTGTGCGATGTGAAGATGTTATATTTTAATGAATATACTGACTTTTTGTACTTTGTACTTTAAAAAGTGTTACCGTTTTGTTACATTGACACTTACATACTTTTTACCAAAAACGTGCGTAGATTCAGTGCAGTTTTGTATACTACTATTTAGGTTTTCATTTTCGACCCTTAAAAATGTCTGCCAGAAAAACTAAAAGACTGTCAGGTTATCAATATAAACAAAAGAGGAAAGCTAGGCTTGAAGAACAGCAACAACAAAGCGGTGCCTTAGAAAAATATTTGAAAACTGGAAGTGATAATAGTGATATTATAAGTGACAATTCAACAACAGAAATTTCAAGAAATGTAAGTAATAATGACAATGTAAATATTGTAAATTTTAGTGCATCAACTTCTGTGGGTACCGGGTGCCTAAGAGATCAAACTGTAGTGTGCTGGGAAGCAGGGAAAGACATTTCATTTACTGAAAAAAATCATGATGTTGATAATCACGAAAAAGAGAAAGGGGAAGAATGGGAGAAGGAAAACGTAGAGCTGACAACTGAAACAGGTAAGGACATGGATGCTTTAACTACTTTTAAATCTTTAGAAAAAGACGACGCTCTTTGCCTAGTTTCTGACGATCCTGGTAAATGGCCTATAAACCTAACCTACAGTCAGGTACAATATATAATTGAAAATTTCCCAAGTCAAGTTCAAAACATAGCATTTCCCAGAGATGAGCAAAATAAAAAATTTTCAGAGTCATATTTTTACCGTACTTTAAGCAATGGTGAAAAAATCCACCGTCCTTGGTTATTATATTCTTTATCTTTAAATAGTGTTTTCTGTGCTCCATGTAAACTATTTTGCACCGATGTCACAGAGAAAAAGGAGCGTTTATATGGTAAAGAAGGAGTGAACGATTGGCAACAGTTATCTTTAATCTTGAAAAGGCATGAGAGCAGATTAATCCACATTAAATATACTAAACAAATGCATGATTTGAGTGTAGCACCGAAAAAGGGTACGACAATCGACTCGTCCAATCAGCGATTATACGAACTGGAAAAAATCATTGGCGTGCCGTTATTGAAAGATTAATGCTTATTGTCAGATATTTATCTCGTCAGTGCTTGGCCTTTAGGGGTTCCACAAAAACTGTTTCAGCCAGATAATGGAAATTTCCTTCAATTGACTCAAATGATTTCCAAATTTGACGCAGTTCTTTCCGAACATTTACGTAGAATACAATCCAAAAATTACAAAAATGCGCCTCACTATCTAGGTTGGGAACACCAAAACGAAATGATTAAGTTATTGGCAACAACTATACAAGAACAAATATTAGACAGAATACGAGAGGCAAAATATTTTTCTATAATTTTAGATTGTACCCCAGATATTTCACATACTGAACAAATAACTGTTATAATTCGATGTGTTCCTTGCGTCCCACCAGTTAAGATTTATGAACATTTCTTGGGATTCTGCCCAATTACAGATACAACTGGTTAAGGATTATATGAATTTATAGTAAAAAACCTTCAAGAGCTAAAACTGGATATGAATAATTTACGTGGACAAGGTTATGACAATGGGGCTAATATGCGAGGACTACAGAAAAAAATTTTGGAGGCTTGTCCCCGTACATTTTTTATTCCTTGTATAGCTCACAGTTTAAATCTTGTTGTGAACGACGCTGCTAAAGTAAGCTTCGAAACAGTTCTTTTCTTTTTTACTTAATTCAGGAATTGTACGTTTACTTCTCAGCATCAAATTATAGATGGAGTATTTTATTAGCGCATATTCCGAAACTTACATTAAAGCCATTATCAGATACAAGATGGGAAAGTCGTATAGAAGCAATCACACCACTTAAAACACAATTAGGTGAAATATATGATGCTCTAGCAGAATTAAAAGATGCTTATCCATAAGCTCAGCAATTTCCTGCTCCCGGTCAGCTTTATTCAACTTATGATCTCATATCTTTACCGTAGAACATTCCAAGTAAAGTGTGGAAATGCAATTTCCTACAGTGGTGTCCCGCAAGGAGCAGTCCTCGCTCCCTGTCTTTTCAATATATTTATAAATGACCTCCCAAATCCCTTGGATTCCAAGATTCTAAAATACGCCGACGACACGGTCGTACTTACGGATTCTGTCAGCCCGCCTCTTGCAATAGAAAAACTGCAATTCAAAGTAAATATCGTTACGAAATGGTGCGAGGATTGGAAAATCAATTTAAATTCTAGTAAATGCTGTGTTGTGCTTTACAGACGCTACAGGCAGAATGTAATTGTTAATACTGATATCAAAATTAAAAACGATACAGTTCCGATGGCTGACTCCTATAGTATAACTTATCGATAAAAATCAAAAGAACACTGTATCTGTCCTTAATCAGACCGATTATGTTATACGCAGTGCCAGCATGGGCGACAGCTAACAAGACTGAGCGTGCTAAACTAGACATAATAACAAGTAAAATACTTAGAGCGATTGTGAACTCACCGTGGTTTGTGAGGAACTCTCAAATTCAGGAGGATCTGAATGTGAAGGCCATGTATGAACAAATTGTGATCACTTCACATAATTTCTTTGAAAGCCTTAGAACCTCTTCCTACGCTTCTATTAGAAGCCTGTGCGATTATGACCCTACTGTTGAATATGTGGTCAAAAGACCCCGCACCATACATCACAACCCGTCTTGGTAGTTGTATTTATGTAAATAGTTTTCAGCATTTTTCTGTGTTTTATAATTACGACTTTTGTTATTTTTCAATGCAACATCTGCCACCACGACCAGGAATGCCAGTCCCAAGCTCTGAAAGTTTTTTACGCCTCCGGTTGACAGATGTACATAAAGTACATCTCTTTTATTTTACTACCGTGATTGGCCTTTGGCAACTCTGAACTTTTGGTAATAACTCCGTGTAGTTGAAACCAAGTGCGAGCGAAAGCAATTGGATCGGAAAAGATGATGCAACTAGGGATATAACTAGGAGAACTTTGGCAAAGTCACTGGGTAAAAAAATCAGTACCTTTAAATTTATATTTTCAACAATAATCTGGCATGCAATTCTTAATAAAGTCAACGTAGTGAGTAACATTAAATCTTCAGCCGAAGCCCTAGAAAATTTAAAAGACTACTTTGTTGAAATAAGATGTGACGAACATTTCAAAATATTTATGGATGCTGCAAAACAAATTGCTGCCGAAGTTGAACTAGAAGCAGAATTTCTTCATCCAGCAGCAAAACGCATTGGAAGAAGAAAAAGAAATTTTGATTACGAACACGAGAATGAAAGCATTTTAGATCCAGAGAGTTCTTTTAAAGTCAACTTTTACTTTAAAATTTTGGATGCAACAATTGGGGCTATAAATGAGAGATTTCAATTATTATACCAACATATTAACATCTTTAAAATTTTATATAATATACCCGAATATGGCGACCTTAAAGACAATGAACTGTGTCGAAGCGGAACAGACCACTGTGCCGAAGCGGAACTAGCCTTGAAAGACAAGAAGCTAAATCATAGCGACATTAACGGGGCGGAATTATTCGAAGAAATTAAAGCTATGCAACCCCATCTTAAAACTAATATGAATACAATTGGAATTCTTGAATACATACTAGAAAATAATTTATCGTCATTTTTTCCCAATTTAACCGTACTAATTAGAATTTTCTTGATCTTACCGGTCACTGTTGCAACTGGAGAACGTTCATTCTCCAAGCTCAAGTTGATAAAAAACTATCTTAGATCATCCATGAGTCAGGAAAGATTATCGGCTTTGGCAACTCTTTCTATTGAACACGAATTGTGCGATACCATAGACCTTAATAGTGTGTTAAAAAAATTTTCGGAAACAAAATCTCGGAGAGTGCAATTTTAACTTTTATCCTAAAAACAATTTGAGAAGTGTTTTAAAGCTCCCAGGTTCTTTTTTTCACCATTATAAGGTAAGTTTTTTTTAAAAACCCGTTTGATTTAGTTCCCACAATTTTACTAATTTTTCTTTATATTTTTAAAACGATTTCGTTAAAAATTATCTCTATTTTATATTAAGACATTGAGTTTTGAAGTTTTATAATTGAAAACAAATATTTTTAAGACAAATTTGCTGAAAAATTATTCTTTGGAAAACCGTAGAAATTTACATAAATTGTATTCCATTCCAACGATCTTCATTTTGTACTCTAGAGGAGGGGGGGCGGGGCGGCGAAAATTATGTGGGCACACAGGCGGCCATCACCCTAGCGGCGGCCCTGGGTAAACTGAAAGTAATCTGACCTATCTGTGTTGCACCTGCTCTGATTTCGCGCGTTTAAAAACTGTAGTTTCATTCAATTGCGAGACGATTTTCTGGAGGTCGCATATCCCAAATTAATTTTAATCATACATATTTGTTTTCTAATAATGCAAATATTTAATAATTTGTGTATTTATATATATAATTTTAGTCAGTTTTCTATACCATGTGCAGCTCCCGGGAAACATTTGCTGAAAAAGAATAAATTTTCTAACTGGAATGGCAGAAATAAAGTGTCAACTCCACTGCAGAAAATTCAGTCAAGAAACCAAATATTCATCAGTTCTTTTACTTAAAAATGTCTAAATGATCTGCTGTTCCAAGGCCAAGATTTTTTTTAATGTCTTTTATTTTAGTTTTCCTTTTAAATTCTATATTTAAATTATCCTTTATGTAATATGGCTTCTTGTGCTGTAGAAACGTGCCGTAACACTTATAGAAATACGAAAGGAAGAGATATTGTATTTCATGCTTTCCCAAAGGACAATTTGCTTTTGTCGAAAGAATGGATACATAAATGTTGAAGGCAGGATTCTATTAATGTGAAAAAAGCAAGAATTTGCGGCGAACATTTTCTGTGCGGTGATTATGAAGATGACATGAGAAATCGCTTGCTTGGATTGCCGCAAAAGAAACTGTTGAAATGCAATACTGTGCGAAAGTAAATTTATCGTGTACAGTAAACGAAATAACATCAAGAAATCGGAGACATTTGAAAAAAAAACTAATACAGAGTGCTTTTGAAAGACTACACGAATTAATTTATTCTGAGGCCGAGAACGAAATTGAAGCTGACAATAATAAATCAAATGTGAATGATTTTGAAATAAAATTCACAAGTGACAAAGCCCTAAGTCACAATAGGCCCACCAGCGGCCGAGCGGTAAAGTCGCTGAACACTGGTAGTTCGGTCCGAGGTTCGAATCCCGCGAATGGACTGGCTGCATGGGTGTTTTCGTGGTTTTTCCCATGTGTAACGTGTATACGAGCCAGTTTCCCTTAGAAAGTCCTCCACGAAGGCATCTCCCCCCTTAGGCAGATAGCCCTAGTGTGCTTTGCCATAATTAAATACACCACACCACACCTAAGTTACAATATCTCTGAATGACCTAAGTGTACAGATAAACAAGAATGTATTGTTAATTTGAAGAACAAAATAATATCCTTAGAAAATTGTAATAAAATATTGAAAAATAGAGAAAAGAAAAATTTTATAGAATGTTTGCTCAGCGACAAAGATGGTGGACGATATCTAGAAAGAAATTTGTACTGGAAATTCAGAAATTAAAATCTCAAACAGCGAAATTTAGGAAAAAACAGCACAGATCGGAGAATTTCGAAAAACGTCTAAAGCATATTTTTACAAAGACGCAGATTAACGCATTGCTAGAAGCGAAGGAAAAAATCAGGTGGACTAGTGAAGATATTTGACGTTGCATTGTCATAAGAGCTCTGAAGAATACGTTTCTTAAATAGAAATGCATATGTTTCAGGGCCGCCGGAAGCGGGCCCGCAAGGCCTTCTTTGCAGACGGGCGCCGACCAAGGGAAGGGCGCAGACCAGCGAACGACACAGAGCATTTTTTTTTAATGCAAAAGAATGTGCATTTATCGGGGAATGTTCCTTGAATGCTTACACAGGACAGGGACCATGGGAGTCCGCGCCCCCTCCCAACACCTCCTAACAGAAGGTATTGCCCCTCCCCACCTTTCCCCTCCAGCTCGTCCATCAATGCCTTGTCACCCATCCGTCAATCGTCAGGGATATTCCATTTTCGTATTTACTGAGTCACTGAGTGGTTGGCGAAGAAAATTTTCGATGCACAATAACCTTACTACTATTGGAAAAGAAAAGTCCATTTGATGAAGTACGTTCTTATTTTATTTTACTTAATATAATTTATATTATATTTTTATTTAAAATGTATACAGTGAAATACGTGTTTTTTTTCTTGAAAATTTCTGTGAGGACGGGAAGGGGGGAACGGATTTGCCCTTTCTATCAGGGAAAATTTGCCATTTTGCCATATGTAAGAATGAACACAGGCACCAACTTTTCATTTTCTTCACGGGAGTTGGAGGGGAGGGCAAGATTTTGCATGGACGAAAACGCAAAACTCTATAGAGCAGTGCTTCTCAACCTTTTTTTACCGGTAAAACCTACGAAAAAATTTCGCGGACCAGTGTGTTTTTTCCCTCCCCCCCCGAAAAAAAAACTTTACAAAGTATTCAAGAATTACTACATAAGTGAGTTGTAATATTATTACCATTTGCCTACAATCATATTTAAATATATGTGCCTTTCGTTTCCTTCTTACTCATCCTGGTTATTGATTTTTAATATACCTATAGTTAAAGAAATAGTAGTTATAGCACAGTATTAAACTCCATGGTTATTAAAAACTTACGCTGATGTATAGTTTTCAGTTGTCCAAACACGCAGAAGAATGTAAGCAAGATAAAAACTGAAACCTACCCTAAGACGCCTTAAACAATACGATAGATATTCATCGTTCAAGTAATCAGCAATACTCGAGGCAGACAGGAGCACACTAGCTGGTGTACTAAGTGTACGGCACGGCAATTTATAAAAGGCGATTAGGTACCTAGTTGCCAGGTTGTTATATTTTTATCACCGATCATATTATTTTATAAACTAGTGAGCTATTGTTATTGTAATGTGGGTGCTGTTGTAATACCGGTAATTTCGGTTTTCGACAGATAGCTGGATATTTCGCTATCTGGACACTTGTATAGAGAGTTTATTTTCTATTTCGGGGGGGGGGAGGAGGTTGCCGGTGTTTATAGTCTAAGTCCAAATTCTCAACATTTATACAATTTATTTAATGACTAGACTCCCCAATTATGGTTTGTTCGCGCCATGGACCTTATAAGAAATAGACAAACCCAAACGGGTTTTCTCCCTCGTCTGATTCCCTGCTGGCTGTCACCTTGATCACATCCGGAGGAGTAGGGACGACTTGCAGAAATTTAACATTGGTTGCCTATTGCAGCGTGTATAATTGTCAAGAAAAAGCTGGTTGTAGCGCCTCATTTCACAAATTAGAATTTCTACATACTTTTATTTTTGAAATTGAGATTGATTTTTAAAAATTTAGCATATTTATCAAGCATAATTAACGTTCCAAATAATTATAAAGCTATTGCATGGTTTCAGGGCTGGATAATTTTTTAGCATTTCCTATGTTGTAAGGAAATTTGTAACTACTTCTTTTAGAAAAACATATTTTAAATCTGAACTAATAGAAAATTTCAAACAAGCAATTTTCTCTTGCAATTTTCATGCTTTTATTGATGTAAATAAGTAAAAAGTACTAAAATATTTAAAAACGAATTTTTGAAAGTTTTGTTTAAAATTCTAAATTGTGCTGCTTTTTTTAAATTATAGATGAGTATTATAGCATAATTTCTATAAAGGAATTTTATTTCACTTATATTTCATAATATATCACAGTGATAAACACTTTTGACTCCTTAAAAGTTTTTTATACATTTAATTCTAATATTAAAATTGTATTTAACCGTACTAATTAATTTTGCTTGTATTTTATAGCGATTATTTTGTAAAATTTATTTTTAGTTCTGTATAACATTTTTTTATTTACTGTTAATTTAATTTGTTAGCCCAAAGCGGTGGTAGCTTAGAAAGGCTGTTAGTTTCGAAGCGGAATTTTGCGCTGTTTTACTATAAGTGTCCGTGTCTCCTTGCAAATTGTTGTTACCAAATATTATCGCCCTGTATTATATGTAAAGAAATTAAATAATGAAGAATCTGCATGAATACATGTATGTTTCTTGCACTGTGACAAAAACGACAGTATCTAGAGCCATCAAATTTTGAATAATGTAATCCTCCACCCCATGGGCATCTGGACGGCCGAATTTCGAATTTGTTTTAATCTATTTCATATTTTGTAAAACTTTAGCAAATTTTTTATTAACAAACTCAACGAGTTCAAAGCGAGCGAGCACTGTACGGAAAATAACAGTTTTATCTCCAGTGCGGAAATTCTAAAGATATGCTGTATTCAAATGTATGTGGTTTACGAAGAACATGATATTCAATAAATATAGATAACACACAAAACTTTAAATAAAGGTTCCTTTTGGGAGTAATATAAAATCTGAGTACTTCTAGATTTTATTTTATCTTTTTTTTCCCTTCATTAAGCTCAGAAAATTTTATGCTCTGAATTTTATGAATTATTAAAGTAACTAATCCACTTTAATGTTAATAACTTAATGATCACATAATTAAATAAATATGATGTTTTTGTAATGTTATTATAGTTTGGAAACTCATTGCCTGAAAATGTTCATTAAATTTAAAAAAAAAAATTAAAAAAAATATCAGATCTTGTTTAATTTTACCTTATTTATTTCAAAGCATCACGTACTATCAATCTTATTTAATTTTACTTTATTTTTACGCGAAATAAAGTTCATAAATTTTGTGCTTAGAATTTTTACCGTTTTAACAAAATAAAGATGTTTGTACAAGAATTACGCGGAAAAAAATGCGCGAAATGCAGTTAAAAAGTGCTTTTATGAGATAGATTAAATCCTATTTGGAAAAAACTGTGGCTTTCATAATCTCATCACTATACAATATATCCCATTTAATAATTAAAAAGAGTTATGTGATACAAACGCCATAGATTTCAGTGTTAAAATTAAGCAGATCGTCCCTACTCTTTCTTGCCGACATGTCGGTGACGCGCGCTCCGCCTACTGGGTTAGTCTATCTCTTATAGGTCCATGTTTCGCGCACGCTTTTGTACAGAAAGACAAAAGGCATATAAAAAGCCGCTTGGGGACCTTACCCTAGGCGCATTTGACCGCGTCTGGCATAGAGGACTTATTTTTAAGCTCATCAATTTGAATTTTCCACGGGAAATTATTTTCATCCTCAGCTCATTTTTGAACTCCGGAACTTTTTCAGTGCGGCAAAGAGATTCCAGTTCAAACCCACATCAAATTTACACTGGTGTCCCACAAGGAAGTATCCTTGAACCAATATTTTATATTTTATACGTAAATGACCAAAATTCAGTCAAGACCCTAATATTATGTTAGCATGCTACGCGGATGACACCGCCATCATCGCGAAGTCCAGACGACCAAACCACGCCTTGGAAAAGATTCAGCAGATTATTCCTAATACTGAAGCATGGTGTCAACGATGGAAAATTCAGATCAACCCGGAGAAGTCAAAAGTTTTAGTTATCAGAAAATTCAAGACCACAGACCCCCTCACCTGTAATGTTACATTCTTCGGGAAAACAGTCCCTACTGTAAGTACGGCAAAATACCTAGGAGTCATTTTAAATCGATCGTTTACCTGGAATACACACATAAACAGTGTGTGTGGAAAAGCGTACGGCATTGTGAAAAAGCTTTACCCTCTACTTTCTAAGGACTCTGGATTAAACCTTGCACGCAAAAGAAGGCTTTTCACTGCAATTGTCAGGCCTGTTATCATATATGCCTCCTCGGCCTGGGCAAGTGCTAAGGCAAGTGAAATTCATCGGCTCCAAGTTCTGCAAAATAAGATCCTGAGAACCATCACTAACGCCCCATACTATATTAGAAATGAAGATTTACATCGCGACCTTCATATTGATTATATCAAGGACTATATCCAAGATAAATGGAAACTTTTTCAGGAAAGCAAAGACCAACAGTACAGCTAACTTTGGGTATATTCTGAGCTACGAAATCATCCCGGACGATTTGCTCATCCGACCTTATGCTGCACACTCAATTAGGCAAGCCAATAATTAAGTGTTACTCGTCTGTATTCCATGCTGACGCTCCGTGTGCATCTTTCCATATCATCTTTTCTGACAAGGATTCCAATCTAGATTTCGACCAATCACAGTGAAGTGCTACAAGCACAGGCTACGAGCATCTCGGCTTTGGAGACTTTGGAGTAATTACTCTGGACTTGGTCTTGGTTGGACCAGTGTTGCAAATAGCTCGCGTCAGCTCCTGAGCCCAGGCGAAAATTGCGCCGTAACCCCCTTTTCTCCCTGTTATTTCTCCCCTCAAAGGAAACTCAATCAGGTATTTTCTAATACCAGGCTCCGCATGGAACTCCTTGCATGACTGGGAAGTATTGCTCCGGCAATAGAAACCCAGTACAATACAGTACATCTCAGTATCGCAGTACCCTAGGCACGTCATCTGAGATGGCCGAAGTAAAGAACTGAAGTTTTATATTCAGTTATTTTCATTAAACGTTGAGAAACTTTATTAAATTTTTAATATTAAGTTGGCTTCTGGGGCTACACCCAAGGACAACTAGATATCTGCAGGCCTCCTCCATCGATTTGTGACGCCACAAGCGAAGGCGATCGACATATATTTATGTCACTTTTTATTTCAAACACAAAAGTCAAGTGAAATTAATTTTTACAACTTAATATTTTGAATTTTAGGAATCTTTTTTTTAGAATTTTGGATACTGCTTGGACATCATTAAACGAAAGATATGATGCAATGAAAAATCACTGCCATAATTTTAGTTTCCTGGGTAATTTATCAGAAATCGATAACGCAAATTTCAAAATAAAATGTGATAAATTAGAAAAATTGTTACAGTGTGATGACAATAAAGATATTAGCGCAGAAGAACTCTATGACGAAATAGTAGCTTCGAAAGACATTTTTACAGCCGGTATGAATGACCCATTCGATATTTTGAACTTAATTGTGTCAAATAAATTGTGCTTCCCGAACTTGAAGATCGTACTGAGCATTCCTGTTAGTGTTGCTAGTAGCGAAAGATCATTCTCCAAATTAAAATTGATCAAGACAGATTTACGTTCAAGTATATCGCAGGAAAGACTCATAAATTTAGCTTTGATTGCCATTGAAAAAGAAATCTGTAAAGAAATAGGTGGAAAAGAAATTATAGAAAAATTTGTAAATATAAAATGCAGAAAAATAAATTATTCTCAATAAATTGTTAAAATCAATTTCAACAAATGCTTTCTTCAAAATTTTCTTCTCCTATACAAAAATTTAGAAAAAAGGGGGGGGCGACTTCAGCTATTTTGCAGGCGGGCGCCGGATAACCTTGCGCCGGCGCTGATATGTTTTTTCCCAAAGAAAAGCAACCCAAAAGGCAAAAAAGTGAATTGTTTCGAATGTGGTAGCCAATAAATAATATTTCAACAACTTGTAGTTGCACAGTGACTGTACAAGTAAGCATATATAATATGTTTTGATTTGAAATATTTCTAGATGACATTTTAGAAGTTAACAGCGTAAAGCATATTTCAAATGAGAACTAATTTAAGTTATTGTTAAAGTTATTTTTATTGTATCCTGTGTTATTATTGATTCGATTTTGTGCTAGCTTAGCATTTAAATAAAATATAATAGTATAACATTAAAGTTGTTTTGTGTAAATTAAGATAACAAACTTAATGCATTTATTTAAATGTAATATTGACGTAAGCCTAAGTTACAAAATTATTAAAAAAATATACGTTATTATATTGAATCGGGAGAAAAATATGCCAATGTAAAATTACAATTAGGCTGAAACTCAAACTTAGATTAGCAGAAATTTTGAAAACCATGCTAATTTAAGATTGTTTTTTGATTAATTTTAAATAGCTGTTATTATAGTTATCTTAGAAGCAGTAGTACAGTTCTCTTAGTTAACATGCAGATAAAGAAATGAGTAGAAATAAACAGACATTTAAAGGAAAAAAAAAAAAGGAACTTTATGCTAAGAGTAGCGCATTTTATCTGTTATTTTAAAATTGAGTAAGTACTATTAAATTTTTTAATGTTCAGTGTAAAATGCATACTGCAGTAACATTGTCTCTTCCAAATTATAGCTATCTTTCACACACAGCTCATTTTAAACGCTGTTTCTTCAGATTTAAAACGCTAATTTCTATGTTGACAATTGCATCTCCGCGCTCAGTGTCATCATAGCTACGTCATCACTCCCCGCTGCCTGTTTCAGGGGGAAAAGCTCTATGAGCTGGCCCTTCTCTTTTAAGTCCTGGTTTGCAGGTACCCTCGGGTACACTAAAATATGTCCTTCTTTAGGACACCTTCGAATGCTACGGAAGATGACACGGATTTGAACAAATCTTTTAGATCATCGAAATCGCAGAAATTTAGAAAAGAAGTTTTTATCAAATCTCCCAAAAAGAAAGTCAAGAAAGTTAAAACCACCAAGAATGATCAGAAACTCTACTTGACGCCCTGATGACCAGATATAACGTGGATAACATACATGAGATAAATAATGAAGAAAAAAACAATATTAGCAGGTGAAAACAATATTAGCGTGTGTTAAAATATATACATTTTTCTAGTGTGAAATAAAAATGTTAAAAATCATCGAGCTAAGCTATCATCGTTTTATCTGCAGCAAGCCAAAAATGGCATCCATAGACGAAAGCCATAACCTGTACGCCAGACGCAGTCAAAAGCTCTGACCACTTCTAGCGTCAGGATGGCAGTACCCATTTTATTGTGCAGCGCGCTTCCGATGAATTCTGTGATTCTCACAAGTTGTGTTGTTATGGACAGTTCCTTACGGAATCCATTATGCACAATAATGCAGGCAAAATAAAAAATAATCAGCAGAATGTATTATTTCATAGGTATAGAAACTTACAGTGTGTTTTGATTTGATGCAACTTATTTTGAATTTTCGGGTTACTTAAATTAATTTATTCATTAATATATATATAGAAACTTCTATGCATTTTATTAGGTGTATTTAAATGCCAACGGTTTTGAATATTGTTGTGAATTGTGACAGATGCATATAAATATGCTTAAATAGTTTTAAATTATGTGTATGTAGCTCACTGCATTAAATAACTCGTGTTACACATGGAAAAATGGCCATGCAACCAGCCTTTTCTCCAGGAATTGAAGTCAAACCACCAGTGTTCAGCTGATGAGCCTTGTCAATTACTTAGAATTTGAGCCTATTGTACTGTTAATATGGTACATGCCAGAAATACAATATCATTAATACACGGGATACATATAAATAATAAGAAGGACTAACAACACCGCAGAGTACAGAAAGCAACATAGAAGTCCACAATTCATTTGGCGAGCAAATTAAGTTGTATTATTATACTTAAGGCTATCAGTTCTGGATAATTTAGTTACAGTAATTTTGCAAAGATAGTAAAGCAGTTCCTTCAGCAATATTAATTTTCTAATTATTAAGGCTTTTTTCTTTCATATTATTTGAAAACAGAGTAATACAGAGCATGCATTTAAATGCAATCAAAATTTAGGAAATGTATGATTTAAGAATATAGAAACGTTTAAAAAACAAATATGCTAAAATTCTTGTAAAATATAAAATTTCATTTTCTATCTGTACTTATAATTTGTTATGATTTGTATTATGAATGAATAATATAACTTAAGCAAATATTTTATTTATTATAGTTTTAAAATTTGCATTCCATTACTATACAGTGCACCATGATATATTTCATACAAAATTTCCTTTATAAAATTAAGATCCATATTTACTAAGATTTTGTGGAATGTAGTGTTTAAAATTTATTACCAAATTTGACTTTCGCATTTAATTATATAAATTTACCTGCAGAATTATATTTTGCTAGTATCTACGAATGTAATCATTATGTCTGTGGGGATATTGTACACAGGTCATCATATTAAATAAACATCCACCGTTTTTCCATGTGTTCACAGAAAGCACGATGACAGTCAAATGACGTTAAGATAAACTGCATAATGTATTTATGAGTGTATTTATCTGTGTATGAATAATATTTTTCCACAACTAAACTGATAACTCTAATTTTTTTTCATTCATAGAATGGTTAAACTGAATATGCTAAATAAAATGTAACATTTAAGTTATTATATATACATATTTCTTTTTTGATACCAAAACAAACACATACAGCATTCAGTCCTATTAATATCTACCCACCAGCGGCCGAGCAGTAAAGTCGCTGAACACTGGCAGTTCGGTCCGAGGTTCGAATCCCGCGAACGGGCTGGCTGCATGGGCGTTTTCGTGGTTTCCCCATTTGTAACGTGTATACGAGCCAAAAGGAAGGTCCCAAAAGACCAGGAAATATAGATATTGGAAAAATTAATGAAGAAACACCAAAAAATTCCCCAAATATGCAAAATCAACACACTCAGTCTACTCTCAGCCAATTACGTAAGGATCAAGGATCAAGGAAGTGCAATTTACGGAGTTCATAGGCAATTACGCCTTTACCTCCACATCTTCAAATGAAATTAAATCATCCGAAAGAGGGGATTGTCAAATGGGGTAAAAATTTTGATAAGCCGAATGACTTGGAGTAAGTGCTTTCACACTGAGTCAAAAAAAGGCAAAAAACTCAGAAGGTCTTAATTTTGCGCCGAAAAAGGGCCAGAATAATTTAGATAGGGGCAGCCATAAAAATTTGACTAGAAAAATAAAAGGTGAAGTTTCCTTGAACCTTGATAATCATTTTTAGCATACGTCAGATGAAGAATACGCAGGGGAATTCCGATGCGCGTTTTTCGAGGTGGGAGGGAGGGGGGAACCTGTTTACAGGTCGAAAAAGTAGTTCTGCCAGTGATCAGCTGGGAGGGAGAAGTTTCATTTTTGACCGCTATTCAATGCGGTTTTTAAAGGCCAAAAAGGACGCTGTTAAGCGCCTAAGAAAGTTCCTTTTTAAAGGAAGAGAGAAGCTATAATTTAAAAATCTTTTACAGTTTTATTTCATTTGATAGGGTAAAGTATTTTAAATCAGTCCTATTTGACTGTGATGTTTCTTATTAAAGAAACTTAAAGGGGGTTCCTCGAGTTAATGCCGTGTGCATTAAAGAACTTTAGAGGCGGGGGGGGTTAAGGAACGAGAGGTAGTTATTCACGTGGCTATCAGTGTGCTCATATCTAGCCCGTTTAAATGGCAGAGCTGAATATTCCCTGTTAAGAACCGCTCTGGGTCTTTTCCGGGAAGAAGCAACAGCAGGATCATATACGGGTAGCATATGAAGCGCAGGATTTGCAACACGTTGAATATTTTTGAAAAATTTTTCCGAAAGTCGCTGTATATAGCGAATAATGGGCATAATTTTGAGGTCGTTATGAATCTCTTCGTTTCGTACAAACCACGGAGCTTTTAGAATTTGCCGAAGCATTTTAGATTGAAAAATTTGGACATGTTTTCTGTTAGTCAGTGCACATGGGCCCAATACGGGACACGCATACGTAAGAACCGGCCTAATCATTGATTTGTAGAGCAAGATTTTGTTATCAGTTGACAGGTCGCTATTACTAGCTAAAAGGGGGCGTAGGGCGGTTTTGACAGCTGTCGCACCCGCTATGATTTTGCGGATGTGAGGCTGCCAAGTTAGTTTTGAGTCTAGTAAAACACCTACATATTTGTAAGAAGAGACCCAAGGAATGGGTTCACCGAAGAGCATGAAATTAGGTAAACTTGGGATGTTTCTTCGGATGAACATAGTGGCAGCACATTTTGCGACATTGATTTTTATTTTATACAGACCGAGCCAGAGTTCTAAGGTCGAAAGGTAACTCTGCAGTTGTGAGATTAGCTGGAGGGTGTTGGAGTGTTGTGAAATGATGGCTGTATCGTCTGCGTATAGCGTAAGATCGATATTTGGGGCCTTAGGAATATCATTTACATAAAGGTTAAAGATTGCAGGGGCGAAGAGGCTACCTTGAGCCACCCCAGCATAGATTGGGCGGGGAGAGGAGAATTCGTGGTTAACTCGCACGCGGAAACTGCGTCCGGTCAAGTACGAGTTAATAATTTTAATGAGATGGGCCGAAAAACCAAGCCGCATGAACTTGTAAATAATCCCGTCATGCCAAGTCCTGTCAAAGGCTTTGGCAACGTCCAGATAGACAATTCTAGTTTTCTCTCGCTTACGAAAGCCTTCATGAATGAATTCCACTACACGGAGTAACTGGTGTACCGTGGAGTGTTTAGGTCGGAAGCCGAATTGTTCCGGGATTAGTAAATTTTGATCCCGACAGAATTCATTCAGGCGATTAAGTAAGACAAATTCATAGATCTTAGAGAGAAAAGATAACAGACTTATGGGTCTGTAATTGACGGGCAAGTTTAAATTTTGTCCCGGTTTTGGAATGGGGACGACTGCTGCAATTTTCCAGCAGTCGGGGAAATAGCTTCTCCTGAGCATTAAATTTATGAGTACCGTGATCCATACGATAAACATAGGGGGGAAAATTTTGATCATGCGATTCGAAATAGAATCTATGCCAGGTGCCTTGTCAGGTTTCAGTTTGTCAATGAAAACCATGACTTCAGTAGGGTCCGTTGGCCTGAGTTCAGTTGTGATAGGTTGTGTTAAAAAATCTTTAACCCGTGCTTGTATGCGCCCCTGGGCGGCTTGTATGCGGGCGGTTACAGTAGGAGTCGTGGTTTGGTGTGAATTGAGTTGCAAGGCTGTCAGCTATGACATTCGCCTTTTCTGAGTCAGTGTAGGCCATCTGTGCGCCATCGGCCGTTTGAAGGGGCGGAATGTATGTTTTATGTTTGCGTAATCGGGCGGCTGCGCGCCAAATCGATTTGTCTTCAGTCGTTAGGGACTCAATGTATGTTTTCCACTCCGCTTGTTTTAATAAGCGGGTTTCGGTCCTTATCTCGTTCTGTATCTTGCGAAATTGGGCACGGATATTGGGATCTCGTGACCTTTGCCAAATTCTTCGCAAGTAATTTCGCTGCTTAATTTTGAATTTAGTCTCAGGTGGGAGCCTAGCACCTGGGTGTTTGCGTGGTTTTGAAGCCGCAGCTCTCGCTTCTTTCAGTAAAGACTCCAGACTTTTGATATGCCTGTCAAAGTCCGAATTGCTGGAAATTTTGATGGGAGGGAGTGAAGTTTTTTCCAAAATAAATCTAAAGTCGTCCCAATTTGTTGAGACTTGCTCCTCTAATTTTGAGTATCGATTTTGAATATCTAGGGTTATCAAAACGGGGTAGTGATCAGAGTCCAATTCCTGAATGACTTTTATCTCATGCCGAAAAAATATATTATAAAAGGCAGCCAGATCAAGAACTGCAGGGGACCTTCTAACACGGTAAAAAGTCGGGAGGGTAGGAGCTATGATCTGTACATGGTTACTCTGGCACCATGAATTTAGACTAATACCATACCTGTTCCTATTAGAACAAAACCATGCGGTATGGCGTGAATTTAGATCACCAGCAATTATTAGGTGATTTGAAATATTCAAAAGTTTATCAAAATCACTGACAGGAAAAGCTGGCCTTCCACGTGCTCTAGACAGTGGAGGTAGATAAGCTGAGACTATTGTCAGCGGGGAGGAATTTTGAAGGAAAATTTTGATGATTGTCGCTTCCAAAAAATTTAAATCAGGGGACGGTATCATGTGGTGCTTTAACGAACGCTTCACATAGATACAAGTGCCACCACAGGGATTTCTGCCCTGTGACACCCTGTCAGTACAATAAATGTCATAATTCCCAATTTTGGGAGTATTCCCTGGGGTAAGGTGAGTCTCTTGGACTAAAAACACGTCAATATCGTGCTCTACTACAAAATCACGAACTTCGTGAATTTTAGATGTTAATCCATTGGCATTCCACGTGCAAATGGTCAGTTCTCTGGTGGTGTTTGAATTGTTATTAATAAAATTGAATTTTAGGCCGTTATTAGAGGTTCATCACTGAAAAACAGAAGACATGGGTCTAAAAGAGCCAAATTAGATTGAAAGCTCAACATAGCTTTCATAAATATAAAATGCCCTCATTAAAGCATCTGCTTGCCTGAGTTTAGGCATTGCTTTTTTGAAGGCAAGGAGCAGAATATGCTTGTCTACCGCTGGGTCGCGGGAGATTTCAATTAAGCATTTTAGTGTAGATGAGAAGACATCGTCGGAATCATTGCTACACTCTGCTGTGGCTGACACTGCTGGGGCTGCAGGGGCTTCTGCAGCCGGCAGTCTGGGATTCGTGGATTTGAATCCGTGCTCGGTGGTGTTCTTCACCATCTGTGCATAAGATGGTGAACTCGCGTTGCTTGGGGGAGCAGGCATGGGACGTCTTGTCTCAGCAGTTGCTGGGGGCTTAGAAGAACCCTGCGGGGGGCTGTCTGAGCAGCTGCCCTAGTCTTAGGCGCGGAATTTTTACCACGAGCCCGTTTGTTACCTGGGTAGCGGGGACAAGATTTATAAGAAGCAGGATGATCTCCACCGCAGTTGCAGCAAGTGGCAGGTACATCTAAGCCTTTGGTACACTCACGTGCCCAATGGGGTCCAGAGCATCTGACACAACGGATTGGAAGGGGGCAGAGTTCCGAAGAATGGAAAAAGCCCTGGCACCGAAAGCACTGAGTAGAGCCCTTGTGCCCGCGGTAATGCTCAATGCTGATCTCTGTGCCCCACATGTCAGTGACAGCAAACAGATGATCGAGGAAGGGGTGAGGGATGACTTGTAAATACACAAGTGGCATTGGGTGTCTGGAGCCAGGCTGAGTAAGCCGAACGATGCGATGCACTTTAAATCCCATCGCCTCAACTTCCTCTTTGATGTCCCCGACATCTGTTTCAACAGGGAGGCCTCTGATGACAATTTTGACTGGCCGGTCCTGCTTGAGATCAAAAGTTTTGAACTGGATGCCGACTTGCTTCATCCAGCGGGTGACCTCCCTGAACTCCAGCTCTGTTTGAACAAAAATTTTTAGATAGGGTCCAGTCAGGATGCTCCGTAAATTAGGGGCAATTTCTCTCATGAAAGACACTTGTGTCTTCCAGTTCTTGCTGCTTTTGAGATGTATTGCCGGAATCTCAGACTGCGGTGGGGGGGATACGTTCCGTGCCTGCTCGGAATTAACTCCCTCAGTTGTACTTTCAGTGGCCATTTCTGCGTCATTGGTTTGATCGCTGATTAAGGAATTTTTAATTTTTTCGTACTTGTTAGTACTCGTCTCCTTTTTAGGAGTAGCATTTTTTGAACTGGTTAGCAATTTAGAATTTGGAATAGTAGCATTTGTTTCTTTAGCGTTTTGTGCCAAATCATCTATTGTGAGATCCACAATAGGCGCCTTCCCTTGCTTTCGAGCCGCGGGGTGATAAACCCGTCAGAGTCGATTGTCTGCGTCTTTCGCTTCCGCGATGACGTCGCCTGGACCGGTTTTCCCCGCAACTCGTGCGTGGGAATAGATGCCTCTTGCTTGCGAGGATCTTCTGTGGATTGAGCGGCAGCCATCTTGGCTAAGCGCTCGCTCTCCAAAATATTAAGAAATTCTTCTCTGGTCGAGGGAAGGTGGAAAATTGGGACATCTAAGATATTGGCAATGTTGTTGATTTTATGAAAAAGGGTCTTACCCGCTTGCTCCAGTTGCTCATATCCAGCTGAGTCCATGGGCGAAGGCGTTCTTTTCATAAAGTTCTTCTGGCGCTGGATTGCCTCGAACTGTTGCTTGAGGTCATAAAATTGAATGATGAGTTGCATTCGTTCGTCATCTGGTGATGCAGATTGCACAGGGGAGTCTGATCCCTAATATCACACATATTCGCATCAATAACATCATTATCGACATTAAAATTCCCCGAATTAAACTGAGTTGGCGGGAGCTCGTCACACGAGCGACCGTCACTCTTGCCGTCCATCCTCGGAATCCCCCGAATCACGTAATTTGGGCACTGCCCCGTACAACCAATCATACGGAGCGATTACCCAGAGCAACCCAAACACGGTTAACGACAGGAAATTCTCAAGAAATCTATAAATAAGAAATCTATAATAACGATAAAGAAGACCAATCCTCCAAAAATAAACGAAAATCAGTAAACAGAGACATAGAAAAACAATCCTTTGAAGAATTCACCGGGTTCATTACTGAAATTTACCAAATTTACCAGCAATACAAGCAGGCTTCTAACCCCGACTCCAGGCTCAAGATTGCAATGGCTCGCACTAAAGATATTCATCCAGAACGAGCATGAATAATTACCGCAGTGGCTAATCGCACCGACAGTGCGAATAGCTAAAAGCCTATTTACACCACCTACGTTCGCGCATACGCCCAATCAGCCCAGGTACCAGCATTTTACACCGATTTCCGTAAGGCAGGCGAAAGTAAGAGCCAAGATTGTTAACCCTAACTCAGCAATAGAAAGGGCTGTTAATAGTCCACCAGCAAGAGAGTAATTTGCAAGTAATAATTATCAGTTACAAAGACGATGTCAATCTATATACATGATAATGTTTAGGAAATGATTCGATAAAATAGGGATTTAATGATGGTTCTGATTGCAAGCGAGGACAAGAAATTAGTTAAAAAATCTTTAGTGTATTGACAAAAAGGCTACAGAAATTACTTAAATTCTTTTATTTAACAGAGGAATGTTTATGCAAACTTAGACGCCTTATAGCAAAGGACTGCCAGAATTTATTATTCAATAAGAAAACTTACTAAAAATTATAATATTCTTATATATTCATCATTTTTTCAGTATCCACTCGTGTTTATAGGTTCAAATGCCATATTTCAAAATCAAAGTTATTTATGAAATAAAACCTTATACAATCTGATAAATCATTTCTGTGTGCAAATTTTTAAATCTAAATCTCTTACATTAATTTTTTTGTCTTTTAAATTACATCCCAATATTTATTTCAATTCAGTTTATTAATGTGCTTGAACTAATACTTCTAAGTTCTTTGAAGTACATTATGTGTCATGAAAATGCCAAATATTTCCATAAAAAAATAAACAGGCATACAGAATTGTTATTAACAAGTATTATGTGATTAATTAGTCATTTAATAGTTGATTTAATCGCTTATTTCATGTCTAAATTTTCTGCACAGAAAACCTCTGTCTAATTTTTATTATCTTTCCACGGACGAAGATTTTCAAAGAGGAATGAATTAAAGTCTTGATTGCGCAAAACACATCTTTGAAGCTAAATGTATTCTAAGAAAATTAAAAAAATGTAAACAAGATTTGTCCCCCCCCCAAATCAGTCATTTTAACTATTTCAACCGTTCAGGAAAACGATAAACATTGCGAACAATCTACCTCTTTTTATATATACTTTAATAAAAGGAAATGTGTTCCTTCTTTTTATAAGAAAAGGAACCAATTTTGCTTTTTAAACTTTTAGAAAGCAAAATGGTTCTAAAAGTTTAGAGTCTCCAACGCTTAAAAAGTGATAAACTCACTACTAAAAGACTCACTGCAACTCTTAGGCGGTTCGCGTACGTAGAATCCGTTATGGATCTAACAGTTCAATGCACATGCGTGGTCAATGATGGTGCGAATAGCTTAAGCGGCTAAACGCACCGCTGGTACGAATAGCATCGGCCGCATTTTACGCCGATTTCCGTAAGGCAGGCGGTAGTGAGAGCGAAGGTTGTTAACCCTAACTCAGCAATAGAAAGATTTGTTAGTAGTTCACCAGCAAGAGAATAACTTGCAAGTAATAATTATCAGTTACAAAGACGAAGTTAATCTACATACATGAAAATGTTCAGGAAATTATTAGATAAAATAGGGATTTAATGATGGTTCTGATTGCAAGCGAGGACAAGTAATTAGTTAAAATCTTTAGTGTATTGACAAAAAGGCTACAGAAAATACTTAAATTCTTTTATTTAACAGAGGAATTTTTATGCAAACTTAGACCTGCTCTTATAGCATAGGACTGTCAGAATTTATTATTCAGTAAGAAAACTTACTGAAAATGATAATATTCTAATATATTCAGCACTTCTTCAGTATCCACGCAGGTTTATAGGTTTAAATGCCATATTTCAAAATTAAAGTTATTTATGAAATAAAGCCTTACAAAATCTGATAAATCATTTGTGTGTGCAAATTTTTAAATCTAAATCTCTTACATTAAATTATAACTGTTTTTTAAATTACATCCCATTATTTATTTCAATTTAATTGATTAATCTGTTTGTACTAATATTTCAAAGTTCTTTGAAGTACTTTTTGTGTCCTGAAAATGCCAAGGAATTCCATAAAAAAAAATAAGCAGGCATACAGAATAATTCATTTAATATTTCATATAATCGCTTTTAACTTATTTCATGTCTAAATTTTCTACACAGAAATCCGCTGTCTAATTTTTAGTATCTTTTATCGGACGAAATTTTTCAAAGAGGAATGAATTAAAGGCATGATTGAGCAAAACACATCTTTAAAGCTTAATGTATTGTAAGAAGTATAAAAAATGTCAGCACGATTTCCCCCCCCCCTTTAAATCAGTCATTTAAACTCTTCAAACCGTTCAGGAAAAGGATAAACATTGCGAACATAAAAATCTGCCTTTTTTATATATACTTTAATAAAAGGAAATGCGTTCCTTCTTTTTATAAGAAAAGGAACCCATTTTCCATTCTAAACTTTTGAAAGTCGCCAACGCTTAAAAAATGATAAACTACGCCAAGGTAGAAACCCGCCTTTTACAACTCAATGCGCATGCGTGCTTAATGTTGGTGCGAATATCTTAAGCGGCTAATCGCACCGGTGGTGCGAATAGCATCGGCGAATAATTACGCCCATAAGGCTAATCCAAATACCATGCAACATATTAATTATGCCAAGTTTATATTTTATAATAGTAATGGTATTAAAAATCAAAAGATTGAAATTCAAAACTACATCAACCAGCACAGTCTGGATGTAATTTTATTAAGTGAAACCCACCTCAAATCAAATGACAAATTTAAAATTCCCAACTACAACATCTATAGATCTGACCGTCTTCATAATCGTGGTGGCGGTACAGCTATTCTCATGAAAAAATGTCTGAACAGTACCATCTTTCCTCTTCCCCTTATGAGCTTTGAAGCAAGTGTATCTATTTTGAACAGTGATAATAAAGAATATCTCATCATTGCTGTTTATAAGCCACCCAATAGCCTTAACACTCAAGATCTTGACTATATTCTCAAGTTATCCAACTATTATTGAGGGGGACCTAAATTGTAAGGACGCTAACTGGAACTCCAGGCGAAATAATCCAGACGGAATTATTCTTAATAATTACATCATCAACAACCCTGATATCAACATTTAAGGTCCAGATGAACCTACTCTTCTTCATCAAATCTCAAATACTTCTGATGTATTAGACATCTAAATTACCTTCAATGTTCCTCAAATACCTTTTCTCCAAGTGGATAATGAACTTTCTTCAGATCACCTACCAGTACGCTTCACTTTGTATGGCTTAAAGCATGGTCTTCCGCCTATAAAGTGCCGCATTAATTGGGAAAACTATGCTTAACACCTTGAAGAAAACATATCTGCTACCACTAAAATGACTAATAAAAGCGAAATTCATGATGCCACAGTCTATCTTAGCAGTAAAATCAACGAAGCCATCAACCACGCCAAATTTATTCCAAAACAGACTAATTATACGGTCCCACAGAATATTAGACAGAAAATTACAGAGAAAAATAGACTAAGAAAAATTTATCAACGTTCTCACTCCACCCAAGACAAAAGAAGATTTAATACTGCCAACCGAAACCTCAGAAAACTTATCCAAGAGTACAGAAATAATTGCTGGGATAACTTCATTGAAAGTCTTTCGCACACCGACCATTCTGTGTTTAAAGTTGCTAAAGCTCTCCGAAGCACTCCCTCCAATATTGGACCGATTCTGGATGATAATAATACCAAAATTTACGATCATAAGAAAATTGTCAACCTTTTCGCTGATAACTATGAACAACAGTTTAATATAAATAATTTCCCACACCCGAATGATATTAATATTATCAATCACGTGACCGATTTCCTCTGCAAAGATCCTGAAAATCAAAACAACCCGACTTCTCCCAAAGAAATACAGAAAATTATAAAGAAACTTAATCCAAAGAAAGCATCTGGATATGACAATATCACTAATAAGGCCCTGCTATACATCCCAAGGAAAGGCATCATCCTTATTACGAATATTTTTAACGCATGTTTAAGACTTGATATATTCCCCAAAAAATTGGAAACACACCATTCTAACTGTCATTAAAATGCCTGGCAAAGCTGGAAATCTCACAAGTAACTTTAGATCGATCAGTCTTCTGCCTGCAATTGCCAAACTTTTCGAAAAGCTTATCGAGTATCGACTCACCACATTTATTAATGAAAATAACATCATCAAAGACCATCAAATTGGATTTCGCCAGGGATTCTCAACGACTCAGCAGATCGCCCGAATCGTAGAATTCATAGGTGAAAATTTTAATAGAAAGGAAGTAGTTGCTGCTATTTTTATGGATGTAGAGAAAGCCTTCAATAAAATTTCTCATCACGGTCTTATGATTAAGCTGATGAACTATAATTTCCCACCTGCCATCATCCATCTAATCGCTGATTTTTTAAAGAACGGAACTTTTCAAGTTAAGATTCAAGATAACTATTCCACCACAAGAAAAATTCACGCGGGTTTACCACAGGGGTCGGTAATTTCCCCGCTTCTCTATAATTTATATACTAATGATCTTCCTAATATTAAAAATATTCTCACTGCATGCTATGCCGATGACACGGCACTTTTATGTCACTCACTTAATCCGTATCATGCAAGAAATAAACTACAGAATGCCATTAATTACATTTCACCCTGGTTTAAAGGATGGAAAATTAAAATTAACCCCGAAAAATCAAAAGTGATTTACTTTAAAAAAGGAAATATCCCTCAAGACTGAGAAGAAATTACGATGGACGGACAAATCGTGTCACGTGACCACCAAGTAAAATATCTAGGTGTTAATCTCGACCAGAAGTTAACATTCAAATTTCATGTTAATCAAACACCACTTAACAAATGATGATCTCCGATCTCTCCGACAAAACTTTTCTTCTTTTACTTTTTGTAATAATTTAGACTCAGATTCTTGCACTTTTTCTTTGGGGGGGGGGGGTGGACTCAAAATGACTAACCTATAAATTTAATTTACTTGCGCGAAAAAATATTTTCTTTTCCTTCAAAGGTTAAAGAAAATTATAACGATATTCGTTTCATGGACTCTTGATAAACGTGACCTTCGAACTTCGACGCCGGCTTCGAACTTTGGCGCTGTGGAGACAGATATTTCGCTCATGGGCAGCCGAGCCACTTTTGCTGCGAATAAGTTTTCCTTCTTAACCAAGGAGGTTAGAATAGCCTCCTTCTTGTTCAATTCTAACCACCTTGTTCTTAATAATACATATTCTTTGCCAGTACCTTCGAGAGTAAAGTCATTTAATCTTTTTTTCCAGTCCCTTGAGAAAGCGTTTAAACCAGATGAGCTAAAATCGGAAATTATTTTGAATATTCTGGGTGAGAGCGAATAATTTAATAGTTTATTTCACTGAAGAAGACATGCTGAATTATGATAAGCTTAGAACAATAGTGTTGAAAGAATTTCAGACAACGCCACAAGAGTGTTATACAGTTTTCAAAAAGCGTAAAAATTACAAAAAGAAGAAAAAGATTACAAAAAAAAAAAAAAAAAAAAAGATTACAGAAAGCTATGTTTAATTTGTGTCAAGATGAAATGCTACATTTGAGTATTATTGTCAGATGCGCTAAGTGAGTGATTTTAAATTATTATGTGAATTAATTGCATCAGATGAAATATTCGGTTTATTTGATTGAGAATTGATGACACATATTGCAATTAAACAAGAAGAATCATGTTTTAAACCGCAAAAACTAGGTCGAGATTGTGATATTTATTTAACTTCAAAGGGTAAATGTAAAAGTAAATATAATGTATTTATGAAAACTTCTAGTGGAAACGAAATTCTAGATTCTCACTCAAAATTAATATTTCTAAATTCTCTATAAAGGCAAAAAAAAGAAAAAATGATCTTATCTTTTCTATCTTCCGGATGGCCGAGGAAACATCCATTCTGATTAAACAAAATATGTGTAAATCTCTAATAAACAGAGGAGCGTTATACCACACAACGTTTATTCACGAACACCAAAGACGAACAGAAACATATACATAATTGACATCACAGTTTCTTTTTACAAACAAACACTACCGCTATCTAAAGATATATAATCCTAAACTTAACACTCCCCCCCCCATGTATCCGTAAACGAATGCATCAATTTTATTGAACTTCAAGATTATAAAGTCTTTCATTTGGTCTTCTAACAACACCCTTATCTAACTGAATATCACAAGATCTAATTCTATCACCTCTTCCGTGAAATAATTCCTTAATCCTACCTATCTTCCAGTTACAGCGTTTCACATTATCTTCTCGTACGAGTACAACATCATTAATTTTAAACACGGGAGAATTCTTTGGAGTTTTTGAAAACATGACTTATCTTAATTCTAACAAATATTCTTTATAAAACCTTTTCCAAAAATGCTCTAATATTAATTGCCTATGCTTCCATTTTTTAATCAACTGAGATCTTGTAGATTCTAGTTTATATTCAGGTGAAGGTAAAACAGTTAATCTAGATCTAGTTATAAAATGAGATGGTGAAAGAGGATCAGGTTCATTTGGTTCATTGTATACATACTTTATAGGTCTAGAATTAATAACAGCTTCAACTTCAACTAAGACAGTATACAGTTCTTCATAATATAAAGAAGCTTTACCTAAGATACGTTTTAAACAAGTTTTTAAAGGACTTACCAAACGTTCCCAGAATCCGCCCCACCAAGGAGCACCTTCTACAATAAATTTCCATTCAAACCCATTTTTACCAAGGAAATTTAGAACCTTTTCATCTTTACATAATTTATACAAATATTTTAATTCACGATCAGCAGTTTTAAAGGTTTTAACATTATCAGAATATATAACTCTACAAATACCCCTACGTGCCAAAAATCTACGTAAGACTTGAATGAAACACTCTGCACTTAAATTTGATAACAATTCTAAATGGACTCCTCGAGTCACTGCACAGGTAAACAATGAAATATACACTTTTGTACCATCCTTTAAATACAAAGGGCCAGCGAAATCTATGCCACTTTTCTCAAATGGTTGAGCTTTCTCCACTCGGTCAGCTGGAAGAGGAGCCGATATCTCGTGTCCAGCTTTAGCATTATACTTTTTACAAAATCTGCAATCATGTAACACAGATTTCACAAAACGTCTAGCTTTTAAAATCCAAAATTTCCCTCTTACTTGCACTAAAGTTTCATTTACACCACTCTGAAGTACCTTTTCGTGACAATTCAAAATAATTAAACGAGAAAAATAATTATTTGGTAATATTATAGGCTGAATTTCATCGACATCTAATGATAGTTTCACTAATCTACTTCCAACTCTTAAACAACTGTTTTCATCCATTACTGGATTTAACCCAAACAATTTGGAATTATGAGACAATGGTTTTTTACATTTAACATCATTCAACTCTTCAAAAAATACTCACCTTGTGATAAGATAATCCAATAACACATAGCATTACATATTTCATTTTTGGTCACAGGACCAATCACTCTATTCTGTGACTTTAAATTATTAATGAATCTAAATACATATGACGTGACTCTTAAAAGTTTACCTAAGTCACTAAAGGTTTCTATTTTTAACACAGGTTGTAAAGGTTGAACACTGCTAGTAACTTGAGTCAAAACTCTTTCTTCAACACTATCTACTATGTTACAATGCTCGTTCACTTTAGGCCAATTTATTCCATCTTGATGAAGACATGGAGGTCCATGGCACCACACTTGATCTACTACAAGATCACTCACTTTAACACCACGTGGGATTTTATCGGCCGGATTATCTGAGCCAGGACAATGATGCCACATGCTCGGGGATGTTTTGTCTTGAATTTCAGACACTCGATTTTGTACGAATGTTTTCCATCGCCGTGGTGAGTTCTTTATCCAATGAAGCACAATAAGAGAATCTGTCCATAAATGAATCTTAGCTTGAGGAAAATACACACGGACTGTAGTTACAAGTCTTGCACCTAACACTGCTGCCATGAGCTCGAGTCTTGGTAAAGATAATTTTTTCAGGGGTGTCACTCTGCTCTTGGCTATCACTAAACTTGTTCCACAATATTTTAAGCTACGGAATTTCACGTACACTGCTGCTCCGTAAGAACTTTGAGATGAATCACAAAAACAATGTAGTTCTAGTGTTTCAGGTGTTTCATCAACATCACGAAAATACTGTAAGGATCTTAAGTTTTACTAACGTTTATTTTATTTTAAATCTTTACTATCACTTCTTATTTTCTACTTCCGGCCAGAATTAAAAGCGTTAACTTATTTATGCAAAATTTGTCTGGCGAACGCCAAGTACTTAAGTTGTGGCTTTTTGCCAAGCGAGGGAGAGGAAGGAGTTAGTCGAAGCAGGCCGCTTGCCTTAGACTCGGTTGCTGTTTGCCTTCCAGGCCAGAGGTTTAATCCTCGTGATAATTTTAAACGTATTGTAGTGTTAACAGTTCTCTGTACTACATACGGCTTCCTGTTAATATCCGGCCAATCTTACACGTAGGCCCTTGTTGATTATTCCAAATTTAAGTTGGAGTTTAGTTATATTTTTATATTCTTACGTTCAGACCACAAGTAGTTGGTCTCTGTATTCCGAAGTACGGAAATTATTGTAAAGAGTGAAAAATAAAGGGTTTTGTATACCCTTCCTGTGTATCTTGTCTACTTCCCACATTTATTGAACATAGCTTTAGTAAGCTCCCTGTTCCGAGTCAGGTCTGTGCATGTTCCCAAAGAAAGTAAGACGGAACATTGAACCTGATAGTGGCGCCCAACGAAGAAGAATAACTATGGCCGAGTTTCAAGAACCTGTGCTGCCTGCAGAAGCGGCTCAGAATCCAGAAATGCCAGCTGCCGCCCTGGAAGGATTTGGTTACATCGTCCAGAGCATGCGCGCTTCGATGAAACCAGAAGCAACATTTAATGGAAACTCACCGGTAACCAGTTTTTTGGAAAAATTGGATGACCACTTCATGCTCTACCCCATGCACGAGTTTCAAAAAGTTACCTTAGCTACCAGCGCTTTGAGGGGCCAAGCGCTTAATTGGTTCAAATGTATAGGCAGAAGTCTCTTGGGTCAAGCAGGAAGTCCCACCTATACTTACGAGAATTTCAAGACTGCCCTAGTAAAAGCCTTCCCTGTCGTAAGGGATCGTGCGAAATTAGAAACGGAACTTTTCAGCATATATCAGCAAAGAATCGAAAATCTCTCAAGCTTTATTTAAAGAAAAATTCACGTCTTCAAACTCTTGTATGGAAACCGTCCGGATCCTGAGATAATTCAAGTGATTTTGTTGAGGTTACTTCCCCAAGTACAAGACTTTATTGAATTAAGGAATCCGACTACACTGGAAAAATTATTTGAGCTAGCAATCCAGTTTGAAAGTAGAAGAACGGCGGACATTGAAAGAAGACGCCAGTATGAAAAACGAAACCAATTTGGTGCGCCAAGACCACAGCAAAGTCAAGCACACGGCTACGGAAGCAAAGCGAATCAGTGGGCAAGGAAACCCGAGCATCCAAAAACAGCCGGCGAACGTCGACAGTTCAATAGCAATCCAGGAAAAAAGTCTCAAGGCCAGTGGAAAAAGAAGGAAAGCATGGAAATGAAAAATGATTTAAACTAAAACGGATTTCTGCTGACGGGAGGGTGCGGAAATCCGAAGGCCAAGAAAACCCCTCTTCCTTCAAGTTAAATACAGTAATGGTGAAAAATTTGACTCTCCCGAAGATTGAAGTGTTGGTGAATAATATCCCAGCCACCGCACTCCTGGATACAGGCGCGCAGTGTTCCTGTGTGTCAGAAGATTTTTTTAGGAAGTATTTTCGTAAATATCGCATATATAATTCGGATAATTAGCTGCGCAAGGAGAAAGATGTAAGTGCATAGGTAAATTACCGCTATACATCCGTATCAAGGACGAACAATTAAAAGTTATGTTTTTCATAGTAAAGAATCTGCAAGCACACATTATCTTAGGAATAGATTTTCTTTCAGAGGCACAAGCAACGCTGGATTTTAATGAAGCGTCCCTTAAGCTGACGATGAAAGCAGTTCGAGAAGAAAAGGCTGAACCGCCGATGTTAAACCTTGACCACCTGCCTAATGAAGAGCAAGGAAGAATCCGACAAGTGGTAAGTGAATTTGCTTCGTTATTTAGTGATATTCCAGGATTTACTCAGGTTACTAACCATAGTATTGACACCGGAGATTCAATGCCAGTTCGCCAAAAAGCATACCGGTATGATAAGAATAAGAAAAAATTATAGAATGGCATATCACCGATATGCTACGTAAAAAGATCATAACGCCCATCTCAAGTAGTTATGCTAGCCCGGTGGTTTTATGTAAGAAAAATAATGACAATCCATTGACACATCCAAAAAGGTGGTTCGCGATTGACTATCGTAAATTAAACTCCATAACTAAATATCCGGTATATCCGTTACCTATTATTGAAGAAATTCTAAGGAACATAACATCGACCAAATATATGACGACTTTAGACTTAACGACTGGTTATTTTCAAATAGGGCTTAGGCCTGAGGACGTGCCTAAGACTGCTTTATAACCAAGTCTGGCACTTATGCATTTCTGCGTATGCCGTTTCGCCTTTCAGGGGCACCGGCAACATTTCAGCGATGTATGGACATTGTGTTAAGGCCTGTTCTTGGAAAGTCAACATTTATCTATTTAGACGATATCATTATTACTAGTGATAATCTCGACCAACATGTACAGGATTTAAGACAGGTGTTTTCTTTGTTAAATGAGGCCGGTCTAAAAGTTAATGTCGAAAAGTGCAAATTTGCAGTCCCTGAATTAAAATATTTAGGTTACAAAATATCTCAGAAAGGAATCGAGACAGACGAATCAAAAATAATTGCTGTACAAAAGTATCCGACTCCAAACACGGCGAAGAAGCTCTCTTCTTTTCTAGGACTTTGTTCATATTATAGGTCCTTTATAAAAGATTTTGCAGCTATTGCTGAACCATTGTTAAAATTAAAAAGGAAAAAGGCAAGATTCTCGTGGACGGCCGAAGCCAATAGTGCGTTCGAAAAATTAAAGCAAGCATTAACGAAGCCCCTGTGTTGAAATTTCCTGAAAAGGATGAGAATTTAGAAATTTCAGCGGATGCTTCGGATTATGCGGTAGGAGCGGTACTTTCACAAAATCAGCAGCCCGTGGCATTTTTTAGCCGAACTTTAAATCAAACACAAAGAAACTATTCCGCGACCGAGAGAGAGGCACTTGCAGTTCTGTTAGCAGTGCAAAAGTTCCGAGTCTATTTTGGAAAGGCGCCAATAACAGTGTACTCTGATCATGCGGCGGTAACTAGATTGTACTCAGGGAAAAACTTATCCCCAAGGTTAATAAGATGGGCACTCAAGCTACAAGAATATAATCTGGTAATCAAGCATACCCCCGGAAAGGAAAATATCGTAGCAGATGCCCTATCAAGAATTAAAATACATGAAGAAGGTAATACTGTAAAGTGGCAATGCTCACAGCATGTACAATAAATTCCCGAGAAACTATAATAACCGAACTGTGTAAGGATCCTGAGTTTGGAAGCATTTATGAGTATTTAAAGGATCCTGAAAATTTTAGCCACCAAGATATTGTGGCGATAAGAAATAGGGCGGCCCATTACGAACTAATAGATGGTCTATTATTTTATACAAAAACTACGAATTCCAACAACGAATTTCGACCTGTTATCCCAGCTACTCTTAGATTAAATATCATGCAGGAGTTGCATGACAGCCCTTTAGCTTCTCATGCTGGTATTCGAAAAACTATACAACGCGTACGCGAGGCAGTCTATTTTCCTGAAATGCAAAAGTTAACAAGGGCGTATGTCCAGTCCTGCCCAACATGTCAAGCAGTTAATTATATTTATTTTCGCCCGGCCGGGTTTCTAAATAGTATTAAATCCGAATTTCCAAATGAAATAATTGGCATCGATTTATTGGGCCCTTTCCCAAAAAGTCAGTTAAATAAAAGTCGCTATGTCCTTGTTATGGTTGATCATTTTAGTAAGTGGACCGAAATTGTTCCCTTAAAACGAGCCTCCGCGAAATTAGTTACTGATTCTATTTTAAATAAATATATTTTAAAATACGGGGCGCCCCTAAAAGTTATATCGGATAATGGTCCTCAATTTGTAAGTAATGTATTTGAAGACATGTGCCAAAAACTGGGCATACGTCATTTAAAAATGGTCCCGTATCGGCCGCAATCAAATATAGCGGAACGGGTCAATAGAAATATAGTGAAAATTATCCGTAGTTATGTTAAAAATTTTCATAAAAGCTGGGATAACTATGTCAATGAATTTGCTTTCGCCCTTAGGACCGCAAAACATGATACAACGGGCAAAACTCCTGCTTAGTTATTTTTAGGCAGAAAGATTATAACGCCGTTAGATAAATTATTTTATGTGCAACAAAGAGCCCCCGAATTTAAAATGGGTGATATAGAAAAATTAATTAAAGAAGCAAAAAAGAATACTGAAGTAGCACAGAGAAAACAGAAGCTTTATTATGATATGAAACGACGGGGAGTAACTTATAAAGTAGGGGATGAAGTGTTAAAGTTAAGCATTCACTTTCTTCAGCACCAGAAGATACAACTGCCAAATTTTTTCCACTATTTGAAGGACCATATGTCATAGAAAAAATAACTCACGCTGTAGTGGTGTTAAAAGCCAGAAATGGTGAAACATGCTCCGCAAACTTTGATCAAATAAAACCCTACTATGATCGTAATAAAATGCAAATTTTCAAAGATCTTTTGCAGGATCCGGCACGGCAGACACGGCAGGCACAAGCTCCAGAGGTGGAACAACGTCAAGCACAAGGACAAGCCATTAGGAGGCAGGAGCAATTGAAAAGAAAGTTTCCCCGTTGGAAAATTGAAGGTAACAAGAAAAAGAAGCCGTTCCACCGTCCAGAAAAGAGAGCTCACGAACACCCCAGAATGAAGAAGGGAGAAGTACGACGAATGCAAAGAAAGCCAGGAGAAATAATGGCAACTATAACCCGGCTCCCAAACGGAAGATCGACTCATAGGACAGGACTCTCCGCAGCAAATGTCGCCGAACTGCGGAAGGGCCACTAGCGGCGGAGGAAAAGATACAAGGAAAATTTGAACGGCCAGCAACGAGGTCCAAGCAAGAACACGAAAGAAGTTTCCCGGTTCCGCCAAGACCAGCTGCCATAAACGGCCAAGACCACAGGCAGAGGCGAAAAAGAAGGTATTCAAGGGTGACCGAACTGGAGGAAAAAGAAAGCTTCTAGAGGAAGAAACTGAAGGGCGAGCCCGCACAAGAAGGAGGATAAATCAAACCAGAATCTGCGCTACCTTCCAGGACTGGGCTCAGAAAAGAATGTCCGAATATCACAAAGATAAGTAAAATTTTATGTTACTTTGCAAACTTAAGTTAATCTTTCATTCTTACTGCAAGTGGCAGATTTCAAGAAGTTTTACCTCATGTGAGGTCTACCTTTATCGCCAAAAAGGCGAGAAATGAGTTGTTACCGATTTTGGTATTATGTTTTTCAATTACTCGCGCGTAAAACTAAAGTTGATGTATAATAGGAATGTGTAAATACTTAAATATTGTAAAAGTTATTGTATAAATTTTATTTAAAACATTCTGGCAAGAAAGAAGTTTTAGTCTGAAAGACCTTTTGAAATGTAGTATTTCAATGTAGAAGAATTGGCACTTGCTTTGAAAAGAATAGAAGTTAACAATGTACTACTAATGTATGTTTTAAAATGCGTAAAATTAACGGCATGTTAATATGTTCTTATATACAATGTGAACTGTTATTTTAAATGTTAAGAAATACTATGATATGGTAAAAGTGAAAGTAATGAAAAAAAAAAAAAAAAATTAAAACTTACTCGTGTGACTGAAAAAAGACCAAATTATGGTGAATATGTGTTAAAGGTTGAATGAATGTAGTTAGGCTCTCTGACGCTACACTTCAGAGTTAGCCACTTTCAGAATAGTACCTCAGGGTTTAGAGTTGAAGATAGGGTGTGTTACGAGGTCTTGTCATGTTGAATTTTAACACGTTAGTGTTTTGATTGTAGGAGGCAGTGTTGAACACGTATACATAAACACATTCGTATTTGGTGTTCTTTTACAACACATGTCAGAGAGCACGGGGAGAGATAATTAAAATAGTCATGAATGAAATAAGAATGTTAAGAGAAATATAAATATGCACGTTACTTGCCATTTCATTGTGTAACATTTCATTAAACTAGTTTTCCTTCCAGATCTCTGGAAGGAACCAGATTTGAATAACAGCTTCTGTTTAGATGCAGTACAGATGAAAAATTGGGTGTCCATGGAGCTGCTATTGTAAAAACAAATTTTTTTTTTAAATTTCTAGTTTCTAGTGAGAAATGTTTGTAAAAGATTGGCCTCGCGTTAGATTCCAGAGCTAAAAGTTTTCAACAAGGTCGTTTTAGACCTCAGTTGAAACTAATTAACTCTGGCGGGAAGTATGTAAAGATCTTAAGTTTTACTAACGTTTATTTTATTTTAAATCTTTACTATCACTTCTTATTTTCTAGTTCCGGCCAGAATTAAAAGCGTTAACTTATTTATGCAAAATTTGTCTGGCGAACGCCAAGTACTTAAGTTGTGGCTTTTTGCCAAGCGAGGGAGAGGAAGGAGTTAGTCGAAGCAGGCCGCTTGCCTTAGAAGTTTTACTCGGTTGCTGTTTGCCTTCCAGGCCAGAGGTTTAATCCTCGTGATAATTTTAAACGTATTGTAGTGTTAACAGTTCTCTGTACTACATACGGCTTCCTGTTAATATCCGGCCAATCTTACACGTAGGCCCTTGTCGATTATTCCAAATTTAAGTTAGAGTTTAGTTATATTTTTATATTCTTACGTTCAGACCACAAGTAGTTGGTCTCTGTATTCCGAAGTACGTAAATTATTGTAAAGAGCGAAAAATAAAGGGTTTCGTATACCCTTCTTGTGTATCTTGTCTACTTCCCACATTTATTGAACATAGCTTTAGTAAGCTCCCTGTTCCGAGTCAGGTCTGTGCATGTTCCCAAAGAAAGTAAGACGGAACATTGAACCTGATAATACCACCGAGGTATCTGGATATTAGGTAGATCACATAGTTGCCTATACCATTTGCTCCACTAGTCTTGCAATTCTGGTGGGATAATTTCATCCCAATCAACACCTTTCAGCCATAAATCCTGAAACAGAACTTTTGCTTGAATAACATATGGAGCAAGAAACCCAATAGGATCGAAGATTTTTGAAGCAGCTTTTAAAACACAACGTTTTGTTTGGTCATTTGACTGGATGAAATCAATAACGTCTTGTGCATTAAAACAGAAGATATCCTTAATTGTATTCCATTGAAGTCCAAGAATCTTTGAGGGGGAATCACAGTCAGGCAATTTAAAGCTAACGAAGTTGTCACTTGATTTATACTGGTTTTTTACAGTATCCGAATTAGAATTCCATTGGGTCAAAGTCATTGATGCCTTTTTCATTATATCATTGGCTTCATGATATATCTGTATAGCTTCCTCCTCCGTATCTGATCCACAAATAAAATCGTCAACATACATGAAGTTTTCTAACATTTCTACAGTTCTGGGATGTATGTCTTCAAATTTCTTTAAATGATGCTTAATGCAAGCACCCAGCAAAAATGGACTTGATTTTGCTCCAAAAATTACACGACACATCCGATAAACTTGAATTCTCGGATTGCTCAAACTTGAATTCTCATCAATCCACAAAAATCGCATTGAATCCCGATCTTCAGGTGCAACAGAAATTTGCAAAACGCTTTCTCAATATCTGACGTAAATGCAATTCGATGAAGTCGAAAATTTATTAGAACTTTCAAAAGTTCAGGAAGAAGATTTGGTCCTTGTAGTAAATTATCATTTAGAGATTCATGATTTTTTTTTCCTTTGAAGAAGCATCATAAACAATGCAAAGTTTTGTAGAATTATGATCTTCACGGATGACAGCACGGTGAGGTATGTAGTAGTTCGTCTCCCAGATGGAGTACCAAGATCGACCTTTTCTATGATTTCTTGCTTAAGCTGATAGTCAATCACTTCTTTATATTGCGCATAAAAGTTCAAGTTTGATTTAAATTGTTCGATCAGATTTAAAAATCGTCTTTCAGCATTCTTAAAATTGTCTCTTAAAGTTACATTCTGATCTTTCCATGGAAGTCTAATTTCGTATCTATCACCCTTTTCTGTAATCGAGTTGTTAAATATTTGCAAGGCCATTTCATTTTGTTCTTCGTCAGAAATATTTTTAATTCCTATAGATTCAATATCCCAAAACGATTCGACGCTTTTTAGAAGTTTCTCTTCTACAATTACGTTTAAACACGCATCATGGATTTCAAAGTCTGATGAAGAAAATCTGCCTTGTATACCCCACCCAAACAAGGTTTTCATCGCTACGGCATTTCTGTTTATCCTTTTTATTTCTTCGCTTGCTATTTTCCACATAATGTCCGCGCCGATTAAAACGGAAATATGACTCATTCCATCGGCGCCGCCGCAGTCTGTCAAAGTGACGCCGAATGCCTGGAGTTTGGATTTCATTTCTACATCTGGTACCCGTATATCGGCATTTGTTGTGACTGGTACTTCAGTGACTTCGAGATTTATGGATTTTTCAGGGTCATTAATATTGCGGAGAGTAAGCTCAACTTTCTTTCGACGCCAATATTTTCCGTTCTTTTCACCGAAGGTATGCAGATTTAAAACAGTTTCTCCTTTCACTGGTAACTGTAATTTTCTTGACAAATCTCGAATTGCAGAGATTTGGCTACCGCCGTCAAGAAGACATCTCACAATACAATTCTTATTTCTGCCCTCAGCCACAGCATACACCGTTTGAAGCATAATATTAGATCCAGTTTTGGCAGAAGAATTTTGAGGAACTTCTGCCGATGTTTCGGTTTCCTTATTTTTTACACTAGAGACAGCTGATGTGGGATTTACACACACACTTTCATGATGTTTTCCGCGGCACTTTTTGAAGGGAAACTGTTTGTTCTTACAGTTGATAGCTAAATGTTTACATCCAAAACACAGAAAACATTTTCCTGTACGTTTCAAAATGTTGCGTTTCTCTTCAGAGTTCACCTCAGTACATTTATATCTCGTATGGTCTTCTTTATCACAAAATATACATTTGTATCCAATTGTTGATAAAGCTGAAGCAGTCGGAACTTTCGGTTTATAATTCGGATAAACTTTCGTGCGTTGTTCATTTTGACGAAAGTATGGTTTCTGATTCGTTTTCGCAGAGTTCATTAAACTTGCAGCTTCTCGACAGTTCACTTCCTTTTTTAAGAATTCTATAAGTTCCTTTATATCAAATCCTGCTTCCATATTTCGACTTCGATTAAATTCCAAATTTAATTCCTCTGGAAATTTCTGCAAAATGATAGGACAGAGAATATTTCCATAACTTCCAGAAGTAACGTTTAACGATCCTAAACTTCGAATGTTGACTTCGCATTCATCGTACAGCTTATGCAGTGCTTTAACATTTGAAATGTTTCCCACTGGTTCAAGGGATAATAATTTATTCATATGCGAGGTGATAACAACATCTTGTCTTCCAAAACGTTCTTTCAATATTTCTACTGCGGAATCATAATTCTGGTCACTTAAAGCGAAACCGGAAATGGCAGCTAAAGCATTACCTCCAAGTAAGGATTTTAGGTACGCAAATTTTTCAGTTTTTCTCAATCCACTATGATTATGAATTGTATTTTCGAAATGGTTCCAAAAGTCTAACCATTTACACGAATCTCCGTAATAAGTTCCGATTTGCAGACGTGGCAACTTCACTGTTTTCGCTTCAACTGGAAGTGCAACATTAGCCGTTTCGTTCTGATGAACTTTTCTAGAAGATTCCGAATTCTTCTTCAAAAATCTTTGCATTCTTTCTCTCCATATAACAGTTTTATCCTGGTATTCTTGGCTTAAGGTAACTTCATTTTCAATCTCCTCCGAAGTTACTTTCGTTTCGATTTCTGAATCTAAACTTTTCAGTTCGTTGATTTTCTCAATTAACTGTTCATATAAATCCTCGATTATCTCAATTTTCTCATTTAGCAGAATATTATTTCCTAAATTCGTTTCGACTTTGGTTATCAGTTTCGTAGTTAATTGCCTTATAACCGATCGTTTCTTTTTCAAATTTTCAAGAACGCCCTCCATTTTCGAACTATTCAGTCTGTCGATTTTCTGATTCGTAATAATCCCGGTTTGCAGGCACCATAAACAAAATATGTGTAAATCTCTAATAAACAGAGGAGCGTTATACCACACAACGTTTATTTACGAACACCAAAGACGAACATTGGCAATCTAAAGATATATAATCCTAAACTTAACACTGATCGTTGAACTATCTAAATTCAAAGATTCTTCAAAATATTGACACTTAGACTTCTGTGAAACATAAATAGATTATATTTATACACAATTAATAGACTACGTTTAGATGAACATTACGCTCTTTCCTTCATACAATCTTTCTAGTTCTTGTTCTGGTTCTAGCTAAATGCAAATCAGAGTTCTATGTACGTTTTTGTTTTGATTATTCTAGATTTTAGATGTAACGGCGCTGACAGTCCAGAGTTTAGATGTAACATCTCCTCCCACCATTGAGGTCCGACGGTACGGAGGAACTCAATACACACAGGTCCAGTCGATGAGGGAGACCAGCAACTCTTCCAGCTCTGGTTATCACGTGAGGACTTGAAGCAGGTTCTGAAACACAATCAGCCTGACCAGTCGTAGGGTTGTTTCTATCTCGAGATGTTCTGCCGTGGAACAGAGGACCAGCAGATTCGGGAATAGAGATCTCCGACGGGGAAAGCCGGGCCACTGGAGGAAGCAGAGTTCATTTCTTATCTTGACCCTCGTTAGTCTAACTTTTCCGTCTATACTGGGAAAAAGCTCGATTATGTTGGCTAAACACTAATGAGTGCGGCGTCTCTGGCTATCTTCCAACAGAACGACATCGCCTACTTGACACTGTTGATATTTTCCCCTCTTTATCGCATGTTGTCTCAACTGACCAAGATATTCACTACGAAATCTGTTTCTTAGATCACGTCTTATTCTCTGTCGATATTTGGATCAGCGGTTTAGTTCTTGGTAGTCTACGCAGTCAATATCAGGAACTCCTGATGACGCCAATTCATGGAGGAACATCACAGGGGTCAATGGTGAAGGATCTTGATTATCTTCTGATACGTATGTGATATGTCGTGTATTAATCATTTGTTCACAGTCACATAATATAATATATAACTCTTCGTAATTTAAGAAAGTTCGGCCTTATATTCTTCTTAAAAATTTTCTTTCATCATTCGCACAAGCCTCTCCCGCCAGGTAGCAGTCGGAGGTTTCAATTTTCATCGTGTCCTTTAAATAGAAACAGCTGAACATATGGCGTTCTACTTCACTTTCTTAAGAACACTGTTAGTCCGTACCAAATTAGTTCCGTTGTTGGAATATATTGCATAAGGTCTACCTCTTCTAGCAATGAATCTAGACTATCCAAGCTTTAGATCCATCACGGAGATAGAGAGGATCTGCTAGATCTACATCGACGACTTCAAAAACGGCCCTTTCTCTAAGTTTGAATTCGGGTGGAAATCCTGGCTCGACTACTACTCTTTGTGTAGCAAATCTTTTACATCTTACACATTTCCTGATAATATTTGATAATATTTCGAACAGTTTTTCTGGATTTTATATCCAAAATTTTTCTCTAAAATTTGCCATTAAAACGCTGACAACAGCATGCTGGAGTTCTACATGTGTCTCATAAATTAGTCCCTAAACAAGAGGGTGTTTTAAAGGTAAAATGAGAGGATATTGGAAATTTTCTTCATCTTAACGCTGTAGGACGTCCGTTTTCGCTCTGAAAATTCCATTTCGTCTACGATTAGTCTCAAAGCACGAACAGTGGAGTCTTTTATGCATGTAAATGATTCTTTCTGTTCCAAACCTTCAAAGTGTCTTTTCAGCATTCTCAAATTCATCAAATGAGATATCAGGGATTAGGTCTTTGATGGCTGTCTTTTGATGGCTTTACTGTGGAAGACGACGTATTTTGGGACAACTCGATTTGATATTCGCGATTTGATGTTCTTTCTCCAACTGCGCTAGTTTGATTTGATCTAACTCTACCTTTGTTTCGTTTTCAAGTTTTTGTAACGCAATTTGTGACTTGTTTTTGGCTTTGAGTTTTTTTCCCTTGCTTAAGCGCGTAATCAGCTACGCTTTTACTAACTCTTGATAAGTTTTCAAAACTTTATTATTTCTTTATAAAAGTTTTTAAAATAACAATTTTCACATCTTTCGCAACGCTTAGATCTAACTCCGCAGCGAAAGCTTTAAACTCTTCTTTCCTTAATTTAGCTCCGATGTTAATGAGAGTGATAGAGTGGACACTGAGAGAATACACGAAGAAACCATGGAATTTTGAGATAAGTATCCTTCTTTCATCTAAACTAAATCAAATCTAAGTGCTTTTAAATTTATTAATATAATTGTTCACCAGTTTTTAGCGTTAAATAATGCTTGAAATTGCTCATTGCTTGCGTCTCTTTTTGTGGTAACAATTCCAAACAGGCGCTAACTTCGTTGTCAGTTCTCGTTTGTCAACAATTCTCCCTTCTGAGCCCGCCCTACTATACAGGTTAAGCCCTATCTACTAGTATAAGGCCTTAGTCCTGTCTTGTTTTGAGGTATTTCCAGTTTCCAGAGAGGGAAAATGGAGATTTTGCGGAGCGTGTAGGTGTGTGTATTTAATTATGGCAAAGCACACTAGGGCTATCTGCCTAAGAGGAGGGATGCCTTTCGTGGAGGACTTTCTAAGGGAAACTGGCTCGTATACACGTTACACATGGGGAAAACCACGAAAACACCCATGCAGCCAGCCCGTTCGCGGGATTCGAACCTCGGACCGAACTACCAGTGTTCAGCGACTTTACCGCTCGGCCGCTGGTGAGCCGATTTTGCGGAGCGACGTGTATATTAGGTTGCGCTATGCGCTATTTCGCTCTCCGATCTTTTTTTTTTTTTTTTTTCCCTCAGATCGCTTAAATATTTTTTTGCCTTTAAATATTATACCTTATCGATTTTTTTTTCTCAAACTGTTGTTTTCTATCTGTTTAATGTCTTTTTCTTCATTGCCTTAAATAAATTCTTAGAATTATGAGATAATATAAATACTGTTTTCTTCAATGTGTTAAACTAGCATTAATTAACAAGTAATAAATTATGATAGCAAACTGACAATAAATAAACTTGTAATAAATTATGATAAATATATTAATAAATACCACCGATCTATGTTTATTATCTTTAGTTATTTTAGTTAAAGCAATATAAATTTTTGTCTGATGTTATGGGTCTTTTGCTGTGTGTCTCAGGATGAAAGCATACATATTGCCTTGTATTCCATGTTCAATACCATGAATACGAAGCATCTCAACACTAACCTTTCCCCCCCATCATCACATCTATTCAGCCTTAGCAAACATACTCAGTGTGAGACACTATTTATTGCAAATGATCACAGCTTCCTCTCCTTTTGACTACACCCATGGACACAATAATATTTTTAGGATATTATCTACTACTTTTCCTTATCTTTTTATCCGCGATTAAATTCGCATGTAGGTATGGCGGAAACATGACGAAAAATGTAGTCACACAGCGGAATAAATTATAAAAATATTTGTGGCAACATAAACTTTCTGATTACTGTTTCAGAAAGCAGCTATATTATGTAGTCAGCTGTAAAAAGTTGGTAGTAATTGCTTGTAAAATAAATAAGTTATCCAGATTCTTGCAACAGTCACCTATTCGAACATTTTATGGGTTTTAAGGTGTATGAGTCCCCTTAAGAGAGGAATTTTTATGCAAACTTAGACGTCTTATAGCATAGGACTGTCAGAATTTATTATTCAATAAGAAAACTTACTAAAAATTATAATATTCTTATATATTCATCATTTTTTCAGTATCCACTCGTGCTTATAGGTTCAAATGCCATATTTCAAAATCAAAGTTATTTATGAAATAAAATTTATTTATGAAATAAAACCTTATACAATCTGATAAATCATTTCTGTGTGCAAATTTTTAAATCTAAATCTCTTACATTAATTTTTTCTGTCCTTTAAATTACATCCCATTATTTATTTCAATTTAGTTTATTAATGTGCTTGAACTAATACTTCAAAGTTCTTTGAAGTACTTTATGTGTCATGAAAATGCCAAATATTTCCATAAAAAAATAAACACGCATACAGAATTGTTATTAACAAGTATTATGTGATTAATTAGTCATTTAATAGTTGATTTAATCGCTTATTTCATGTCTAAATTTTCTACACAGAAAACCTCTGTCTAATTTTTATTATCTTTCCACGGACGATGATTTTCAAAGAGGAATGAATTAAAGTCTTGATTGCGCAAAATACATCTTGAAGCTAAATGTATTCTAAGAAAATCAAAAAAATGTAAACAAGATTTTGTCCCCCCCCCCAATCAGTCATTTAAACTATTTCAACCGTTCATTAAAACGATAAACATTGCGAACAATCTACCCTTTTTTATATGTATTTTAATAAAAGGAAATGTGTTCCTTCTTTTTATAAGAAAAGGAACCCATTTTAGAAAGCAAAATGGTTCTAAAAGTTTAGAGTCTCCAACGCTTTAAAAATGATAAACTACGCCAAGGTAGTAACCCGCCTTAAAAAAAAAAAAAAAAAAAAAAAAAAAAAAAAAAAAAAAAAAAGCTCCCTACAATTCTTAGGCAGTTCGCGTACGTCGAATCCGTTATGGATCTAACAGTTCAATGCACATGCGTGGTCAATGGTGGTGCGAATAGCTTAAGCGGCTAAACGCACCGCTGGTGCGAATAGCATCGGCCGCATTTTACGCCGATTTCCGTAAAGCAGGCGGTAGTGAGAGCGAAGGTTGTTAACCCTAACTCAGCAATAGAAAGGTTTGTTAGTAGTTCACCAGCAAGAGAATAATTTGCAAGTAATAATTATCAGTTACAAAGACGAAGTCAACCTATATACAAAATAATGTTCAGGAAATGATTAGATAAAATAGGGATTTAATGATGGTTCTGATTGCAAGCGAGGACAAGTAATTAGTTAAAAAAATCTTTAGTGTCTTGACAAAAAGGCTACAAAAATTACTTAAATTCTTTTATTTAACAGAGGAATTTTTATGCAAACTTAGACCTATTCTTATAGCATAGGACTGTCAAAATTTATTATTCAATAAGAAAACTGACTGAAGATGATAATATTCTTATATATTCATCATTTTTTCAGTATCTACTCATGTTTATAGGTTCAAATGCTATATTTCAAAATCAAAGTTATTTATGAAATAAAACCTTATAAAATCTGATAAATCATTTCTGTGTAAATTTTTAAATCTAAATCTCTTACATTAATTTTTTTCTGTCTTTTAAATTACATCCCATTATTTATTTCAATTTAATTGATTAATGTGTTTGTACTAATATTTCAAAGTTCTTTGAAGTACTTTTTGTGTCCTGAAATTGCCAAGGAATTCCATAAAAAAAAATAAGCAGGCATACAGAATAATTCATTTAATATTTCATATAATTGCTTTTAACTTATTTCATGTCTAAATTTTTTACACAGAAATCCGCTGTCTAATTTTTTGTATCTTTTATCGGACGAAATTTTTGAAAGAGGAATGAATTAAAGGCTTGATTGAGCAAAACACATCTTTAAACTAAATGTATTCTAAGAAGTATAAAAAATGTCAGCACGATTTCTCCCCCCCCCCCTTTAAATCAGTCATTTAAACTATTCAAACCGTTCAGGAAAAGGATATACATTGCGAACATAAAAATCTGCCTTTTTTATATATACTTTAATAAAAGGAAATGTGTTCCTTCTTTTTATAAGAAAAGGAACCCATTTTCCATTCTAAACTTTTGAAAGTCGCAACGCTTAAAAAATGATAAACTACGCCAAGGTAGAAACCCGTCTTTTACAACTCAATGCGCATGCGTGCTTAATGTTGGTGCGAATAGCTTAAACGGCTAATCGCACCGGTGGTGCGAATAGCATCGGCCAATAATTACGCCCATACAGCTAATCCAAATACCATGCAACATATTAATTATGCCAAGTTTATGTTTTATAATAGTAATGGTATTAAAAATCAAAAAATTGAAATTCAAAACTACATCAACCAGCACAGTCTGGATGTAATTTTATTAAGTGAAACCCACCTCAAATCAAATAACAAATTTAAAATTCCCAACTACAATATCTATAGTTCTGACCGTCTTCATAATCGTGGTGGCGGTACAGCTATTCTCATGAAAAAATGTCTGAACAGTACCATCTTTCCTCTCCCCCTTATGAGCTTTGATGCAAGTGTATCTATTTTGAACAGTGATAATAAAGAATATCTCATCATTGCTGTTTATAAGCCACCCAACAATAGCCTTAACACTCAAGATCTTGACTATATTCTCAAGTTATCCAACTATTATTGAGGCGGACCTAAATTGTAAGGACGCTAACTGGAACTCCAGGCGAAATAATCCAGACGGAATTATTCTTAATAATTACATCATCAACAACCCTGATATCAACATTTATGGTCCAGATGAACCTACGCTTCTTCATCAAATCTCAAATACTTCTGATGTATTAGACATCCTAATTACCTTCAATGTTCCTCAAATACCTTTTCTCCAAGTGGATAATGAACTTTCTTCAGATCACCTACCAGTACGCTTCACTTTGTATGGCTTAAAGCATGGTCTTCCGCCTATAAAGTGCCGCATTTATTGGGAAAACTATGCTTAACACCTTGAAGAAAACATATCTGCCACCACTAAAATGACTAATAAAAGCGAAATTCATGATGCCACAGTCTATCTTAGCAGTAAAATCAACGAAGCCATCAACCACGCCAAATTTATTCCAAAACAGACTAATTATACGGTCCCACAGAATATTAGACAGAAAATTACAGAGAAAAATAGACTAAGAAAAATTTATCAACGTTCTCACTCCACCCAAGACAAAAGAAGATTTAATGCTGCCAATTGGAACCTCAGAAAACTTATCCAAGAGTACAGAAACAATTGCTGGGACAACTTCATTGAAAGTCTTTCGCACACCGACCATTCTGTGTGGAAAGTTGCTAAAGCTCTAGATATGATATTTTCTACTACTTTTCCTTATCTTTTTATCCGCGATTAAATTCGCATTTAGGTATGGCGGATAAAAACCGGTATTTTGATTTGTGATCTGACTTCGTCCATGCAAAAATGGAGTTGCTTAGCTTTTGCGAAATGTTTGATTTTGTTCAAGGAGGCGTAAATTCTCGCTATATTACTGAAGCAGAGAGAATTTTAAAAAGCGCATCATTTGGTAAAGCATGGAATTTTACTTGAAAAACCCAATGTACAAATTTTGACTTCCTATTGAAGGGTAAGTTCTATAGTGTAATGATCGCATGAAATCGACGGACATTTCATTGTTGGAAAAGGAAAAATAATTAATTTTTTTTAAAAAACATTTCTTGTTCATGTAAAGGAGGAATTGCTGGCTGTTGTAAGCATTGTGTCGCTGTTTTGATTTTAACGTTCACTGAATGTAAGCAAATGATTTCATATGTATTTAACTTTGGATGTCCAGAAATTCTTTGCTGTCAAAAGTGTGTTTTTTTTCCATAAAATTTATTTTGAATCATTATATACTAAAAATATATTGATCTATATATGCGTTTATTGTATTTATACATACATAATAGCACACATAATACATAGCATTATATGTTATACATTATATTATAATTTATACATAATATATAGCTATTTAGCTTAATTTCTAAAATTAGAAGTGCCGGAGCCCTATGGAAGACCGTCAGCAAATAGGGAACAAGGGTAAATAAATAAAACGACTATTAAAGTAATTAATAATTTTAAAATTCAATAGTCGATTATTATCAAATTAATTAATAGCTATTAATCAATTATTATCAAATTAATTTAATTATTGTTTATTAAATGCTATTTAATCAATAATTATATATAATTGATTACAATTTAATTGATAGCTATTAGATAATTAGTTAATTATTTATTGAAAGATTTAATAATTAAAGATTAAAGTAATTAAATATTTAAAATTAAATTAAATGTAAACAGATAAATTTCAATTTAATAAGCGATTTTTAATATAAATTTATTGCTAAAAATAAAATTTTCAAGATAGAATTCCTACTGAAATTGTTATTCAATTACAATATTCAATTACAAGTGCAGCATCCTTCTTGTTTAGAGCTCTGGTGCACTCCGGCTGGAATTATGATTTTTTACAAAAACTAAGAAGCATCGGAGCCGGGATCCGGGGAGCTCCGGCCCAATTTAAGCTCTGATCGTAGGGTGAAAAAACTTTTTTATCATCACAAAAATTAAATATTATTAAAATAATATAAAGTATTAATTAAAATTTATAAAGTATAGCTGATGAAAATTCAGATAATGCTGAAAACAGGGCAAAAGAGAATGATGGTGTTAGCGTATGAGAGGGTGGAAACAAAAAATGAGGGAAATCTTGGTGAGAGAGAATGTTTTCTTTGACCGCGGCTCTTTGTTGATATAATTATAGCCATTAAACGGATGTGTGTCACGGGTAAAATGAGTCCTCAATCTGAATCCTAAGGATGAATGTAAAGTTACTGGTTACACTTTTCGCTCCCCGTATTTGGTTACAGTTGTGGATACTGTGACAAGACGATGTATAGAAGCAATGAGCCATTTATTGCAGTATTTCACTCTTATTGTACTCGTTGTCACTTTATGCACATTTAAGAACACAAATTTTCCTTCCTGCGAGGATAACTAACTCTAACCATCGATAACAATACACTAGATACGATAGCATGGCGAGAAATTTACGCGTTCCTACTCAAGTCCCCCAAATTTATTGCCTAAAGGGAATCCGAATGTCAGTGAGGGGACTTTACTTGAACGTCTCATGTTCTCATTAGTTCGCATTTCTAGGGAAATTGAGTATTGCAAGATCTGCTTATTGTTAAACTAAAACGTTAGGAATTCTACATTTTCCCCCTTGAAACTGTAGTTCAGTTTTGTAAAATGAAGTACCGGGCCTCATCTTAGTTAGGGCTCCGGTGCGCTCCAGCTAGAATTGTAATTTATTTTAAAAATTGAGAAGTACCGGAGCTGGGCTCTGATGCAATTTAAGCACTGGCTATTATATACATAATAGCACTACTTATCAGATGCAATTTTGAGAATATCAACAAGCAAAGCACTTAAAAATGAAAAAAAGAAACTTGTAAAAGAAATATTAGTGTTCTATATGTATTATAGAAAATACATGAAATGAATAATACCATTACGAAACACTTCAAAAAAAAAAAAAAAAAAAAGCAGATTAAGTATTTTCTACTTCAGTACTCAGTACTATAAAGCAATCCTGCCATATAACGTGTAGTTAATTTTTGATTACATAATATTACAAGCATTTTCTTTAGATTTGTCCTACGAGTGGTTAAAACTGATAGTTCAATCTCAGCTCAAATCCGGGTGAACAAGCAGTGCAGTTTTTTTTTTTTTTTTCGAATACAAGCGAGTGTTCCCTATAAAGTTCTTCATAAAGCATTCCTCTTCAGGCTGATAACCAATGTGCTTAGTCATATTCAAAGACCCTAATCTAACCTTACCTTTCCTTTATATTCCATATTCACATGTTATATCTTTATCTGTTAAGATTTTTTCATAACAGGATCACCAAGCTTCTACCAATCCAGCAGGAGCATACTCAAAACATGTCAAATCCATGTGAATGATAACAAAATCGATGTTTTCACTTTGCAAACCTTTATAAATATTCCAAATTTTCTTAAGGATTCTTAATAACCTTATTATTTAGAAATGCGTTTATTGTTGTTTTTATATTAACAAAAGCATTTAAATATAAAATATCAATTTTAAAAATAACTGAAGTTTTCTTTTAACCAGATTTGCTTTTCTAATGCTGTTTTTAATTAGTAACATTATGTCTGAACAAAAAATTTAAGAATAAGTCTATTAAAAAGGTCTGTGTGATAAGTCTATTAATGAATAACATTGTATGAACTTCATCATCTTTGAATATGAAACACTGAACTAACTCTTTGAATATGAAACATCCTAAATGAAAACACCGAGTCCATTTCAATCTAATACAAGAATAAATTATACATATCAAAATTCACAGTAAGAGCTTCTCCGTATTATATTACACAAAGATTAGAAACCAAGTCTCCACTTACGAAATCTTACACTGACATAATGGTCTTGTACTGAAACAGAATTGTAGCAACATAGAGGATATAAATTACATTATGCCAAAGAATTATTTAAATTTCCTGAATAAATTATAGCATTTAGAGTAACCAAAGACACACACAAAAAAAATTTCAGATTTGTTGTAAAATTGGTGCCATGTCTTTATGCTATAATAACTTCACACATTATCTACACATGTTTTTTCCTGTCAGTCAAGAAGATTGATGGAAATATTGTTCTTACAAAAATTATTCTGACATATATTTGGAGAAACATATATTTCTTTTTGAGTTACATGATCAACAGAAACTATACAGCTATAGCGTATAAAAAACTTTGAAAAATTATATATTGAAACTTGTGGAAATTTATTTGGTTCGATAATCAAGAGGTAAAAGTGGTTTATTAAAAATTTCTCAGTGCTATAAGAAACCAACGAGAATTTATGAGTATGTTTCGATATCATGTTTATCCATTATTGGGGCTAACATACATTGTTATCAGTTTATGTTTGCCCAAAATGGTCGAAGGTTGAGTAAAAATATTAGGAGTTTGAAGATAATCATCAATATACCTTAATATCTTTGCAACAGAAATATAATACCCAACAAAAAAAAAAAAAAAAAAAAAAAAAAAATTATCAAATGAATTTTAGTATGCCATAACAGTTTCATGGGAAAATATAACACACCTCTTAGATAAACAACTACAATCATTATATACAATAGCCATTTCATTTTAAAAAAAAGGCATAAATTACATTAATCAGATAAAATTTGTTGTAAGAGCTTCATTATCTGGTTAAAATTCTTAAGCAAACAAGAAGCCATTTCAAGTACCATAACATAATTTTCATAAGAGAATTCCATCCATCACAGAATATTAAAAGCACTTTGGTAGAAATTTGATCATTTAAAAAGTACAATTTCATATAATGCACATTTTTTATTCTTTATTCTTATGGAAAACATTGTATTTTTAAAGAAAGACGACGCTTTCTCTCTTATAAGTACATAGACTCCAGAATTCTAATAATTATAATAAAAAAGGCATTTGCCAGCAAAATAACGGTTAACTATAAAATCATAACCATTTGTATGCACTGTCTTTGGTCGCACGTGTACCAGGAATGCATAAAAAAAAACCTAACACTTATATAAAATGCTGAAACTAGGGGTTGGATAATCAGAAAATACTTAAATATTTAGTATTTGAATGAGGTTGATTGTGTATGCTTTATATAGCTTTGTCCAAAAACAATGTACTATTCGTATGTAACACAGAATAAAGTATACTAAATTACTGTTGACAATTTCAGTTTCTTGGTGCATATTTCATAGCTGATTATACAAATGTAATATTAATGTGTGCCAGTTTTCAATCGAAAGCACTACACAAGGGCATCATCTACACCCTTAGGTATAGATGAGCCTGAGCAAGCTTTACTGTAATCAAATAAACCATAACCATTTTACCTTAGACTATTCATTTAACAACTGCGGCAAAATTTGGTACACTTCTGTTATCAGGACCGAATTCAGAAATGTATGTATGAATGCGTTCACATATGCACGTATATATGTACGTATGCATGTATGTTTGTATATAAACACACATATAAAAGTGCATACACACATACATACATTTCTGAATCCAGTCCCTATAACAGAAGAGTACATAGATTTTTCTATATAATAAAACATAAAATTTATGTGTGTATTTTTTTATAAGGAACAATATTTCTGACATGAATCAGCTGTCATCAACTAATGTCAAGAGCAAGTGAAAAACAAAAGAATAATTATATAGAATTAAGATGTAATGTATATTAAAAAAATTTCTTTAGTGTAACTCTTCTTTTATTCATAGAACTTTATACTTGTATTTTCTTTTATTCAATCATTAACAGTTAGAAATGAATAGTGATTGGCTAAATATGGATATGTTCTTGTGTGTTTCATGCAGTTCTACTTCTGGTACTTACTCTGCGACATACTGAATTTAATTTTTATTTGGAAACTGATTAAATTAATTGTGATGGTGTGTGCTGAGAAATGGAATTTTGTGAAGAATATTTAAACTTGCCAATAAAAATAGGAATAATTTTAAAGTTTCTGTCAACATTTTTTATATTGTTATCAAATGTGACTTTAAAAAATTCTTTTTTTTTATAGTAAAATGTGAATTGAATTAAAAGGGTATGATTTTATTTTAATTCCTTTATGAAAATAATTAACTTAAAAGACACACAGATCTCATTAACATATGAAAAACATAATAGTTCTATAAGCAATTCAAATTATATATTGTGATATACAGTAAGACCCCGCTTAACGCAGGGGATACGTTCCATCAAAGTAGAGCGTAATGCGAAACAACGCTAAACGAGGCTATCTTTACATGTAAATATTGGGGTTAGGGGAAGATGGCTAGGAAATTGGTTATGTATTAAATTTAAAAAGTATGTTTTTTTAATAAAAATAAAACCAAACATTTATTTCTTAAAGCCCAAATTAATACCACATTATTATTTCTTGCAAAAAGAAAAACAAAATATAAATAACAAAACGAATATTCTTAAAAAAAACAAATAAAATTCTAAGTCAGTCATATTTAGTTAGCCTTCCGCGTTTTCAGTGTTCTGCCTTTTTGTGACAAAAGCATCTAATGTTGTTTGCCTTTTTCTTTTGCGTTGTTCTCTTAAAAGTTCTTCATAAACGGATAGAGCATCTCTAACACCACGCCTTACTTTTGAGCTCCTGTCAAAATTCGGATCATTTTCAATGAATTGATCCATTATTTCAGTTATGGTAGACAAAGTCCATTTTACAAACGCCATCGAAAGTTCTTTTTGCTCTTCTTCTGAATCACTGTCAACATTTTTGTTTTCTTCTTGTTCAGTTAATTCCTTGAGCTCATCATTAGAAAGACTAGCCGCTGCTTCTTGAATTATTTCTTCGACATCTTCCACATTTACCCCTTCAAAATATGTCTGTACAATACCGCACCAAACAAGAAATACAAGTACACTCTTTCGGATATGTATTTGAAACCTATCGCTGCATAATATTTCGTGGAATCCCCGTATGCCGCGAGCGATTTCGTGGAATCCCCGGGTTGAAATAAAAGAGCGCTAAACCGAAACAGCGTTAAGCGGGGTCTTACTGTATTCTAAAAGCAAAATTATATAATACATAATGATATAAATTAAATACATATAATAAATATATAAAACTCTATAATGAATAATGATCATAACTGTATAATAAATGCGAACACACATTATATCACTGTGCTGTGAATGGAAGAATATTTAATTAGAAATTTACCTTTTATATATATTTGATAACATGGAACAGTAAAACATAAAGATCACAAGAAGTTATGAAAATAGGTTATGCAACTTAAGAAACAACAAGTTCTATGAAATGCACTTTAAGTTACTGCAATATCATGAGACACCATAAATAACCATAAGACGCGATAACTTAAGACAATATCATAAGACATACTACCAAGATAAGTATAATTTGTTCCTTCTTTTACATCAATAAGTTTTCTTTAAAAATTTAACCAGTGAATGCCAAAACAAATTTATTATCGGTGCCTTTGATGCAAGGTCACACAAAGATAAACTCGATTTAGCAAATTTCTGAAACATTAAAGTCAAAAGTGTTAAATTACAACTGTTAACAAAACAATTGTCTGGCAAATTTTAATTCTTATTTGAAAACTGAATTAAATTTCGAATAAGTGACTGGGCTTGTACAGTATTTTAGAAGATATTTCATGTTCATACACTGAAAATAAATTGCACTTTAATGAAAGAGCTGGAAATATAGTCTGCATGATGCATAAAATATGATCAAATCTATTTGTTAAATACTTAATGCTTACTTTCAGGAATGTAGCTAGAGGGTAACAGTTTTTATATATTATTCTGAGAAATAACTTAAGATTGATTTGCAACACTTGGTATAAATAAAGATATTTTTCACCAAAGAATTAATATTATTTTCAGACTTTTTACTGTCAAACTAAATGTAGAAGCTAGACGATTTGAATATTTCATCTAACCTCTTCATTTAATGACATAAATGTATTTTTAACAGAATTAATTTTTACTCAGGGAAAGAACATGTTGTCTAGCTGCCCGGGTTTCAGCCCAGCTTTAATACAGAAAGCCAAAACACATCAAATACAATTGAATGATACAGCATTTTAAAATGTTGCAAAAATTTTAAATGCAATTTTGTGGAAGAGCTATTGCAATTACCTACATACTAAAACTTTGACCAAAAATTCAAGAAAACAAAGATACTCCCTTTTCTTTCCAATGAACAAAAGTCATATACTAATATAGGGATGCTCAACTTATTGTACTATAAAACCTAAACATAAGAATGAAATTATGTCAGCTATCTGAGATGTCCAATACCTAGAAATTCTATATATTGTAGAATAGAACCTGCGTCTGAAAACAGACGACAGATAAAACATAATTCAAATACTTTACTTTTAGCCTGGAAGCAGGTGTTCTATATTTAACTGTCTTAATTCACATACAGAATTAGTGATATAATAGCTCAAAATATTGTAAGAATCAAACACGCATTATACAGTCAAAAGTCTTTAATCCGGACTCGTCGGGACTTCGGCGATTCCGAATTATCGATTTTTACGGATTATAGATCATCTGTTCAAATCTGGTAAGATGGCATGCAGAAATTATAAAATGAAAAATATGAAACCGTAATTTATGAAATAAAGAGCAATTATTATCTAAAGGGTATCAAAATTTACAAAAAAAAAAAAAAAAAAAAAAAAGCTTAATATTTATTTGTTTACTTTATTTAACATTTCTTTCAACGCGCGCATGCGTAAAGCATACATTACGCATAGTCGAAAGTAGAAAATTGCAACCAGAAAACTATTTGATTTGTATTCGTGATATTTATAATGACGAGGAATTTGATTTAAATCATATCAAAGACTGAGTACATCGAGATGAAATCTACATTATAAGCCGAATAAAATAAAAACATCTGCCCTGAAGATAAGGATAGTGCTGACAGATCAACTTACAGTTCATTGTGCGCCGTCTGTTTATCAATTGCGTTGCCGTACGCACAACACATGCGCAGAAAGTTTGTAGCTTTGAGGTCCGGATTATAGATCATTCCAGATTATGGGTGTCCGGATTAACGACTTTTGACTGTATTAACATTAAAAAAATCTATATACATTTATTAGTGTACGAGGATTGATCCTGAAATATCATAAGGTCACTTTCAAGGAAACGATAGAAACATTTCACTCGGGGAAGGGACATTCTCTCTGGCTGCCCGTGTTCCATCCCAGCTTCTGTAACATAAGTTTCATAGTAGAATTTAGTCTTTAAAAAAAAAAAAAAAAAAAGGATAAATGAAATTCGTCTTCTAATTTTGGGTACATTATGAGAAGAACATTCAGGTAGTCGTCAGAATTAATTCTAAACCTTTATTATTATATTTTCCTTAAAGATTTTATAAAATACTCCTTCTAAAATAATATAATTTTGCTTTTTTCTCACAAATAAATATACATGGAAAAATATCCAAACAATCGCAAATTTTATTTAACACAACACACAGTTAAAAAATATTAAAACCATGTTTCATAAAAATTCAACGAGCAAACAACGAAAAGTAAGCAATGTTTCAAAATGAGACAGTGTATGATATTCTTTGAAACAGGTGTACACAAAGTCCAACCTTGCATTAGTCACAGGAATATAATATCTGCTGATATTTTACTCAGCAAATTTGACTCATTTAGCATTTGTATATGTTATACGGTCAGATAGAGCTTTCATATCGCCATTAAAAAAAACTTTCACTAAGCGATACAAAATATTCCTCTCAATGTCGGAAAACTCAGAGTAATAAAAATGTCTTTAATAATTGAACATCTACTTCACTATAACCGATAATAAAAATAAGACAAATTAATAAATTAAATTAAAAGTATTCCAGAGCATCCAGAACATATTCATGTAGAAATCATCGACCACCAATGCTGACTTAGAATAAATACCTAGGGAGGTGACGTCATCCCATCTTAGCACAGTGCGGAGCAGTCGAGACCAATGCGAGATAGCGTCCAGACGGAGGGACGAGCGGAGGCAATCAGATGGCTTGTAAATTCTCCAAGAGTTGGTGGAAACAGACGGTTTCCTTTGATGTTTAAGTTCCATGTAGCCAAGCTGATCATATTATCTAAAATAGCTGTGGATGTTGCGTGTGTATAGGACTGAAACGTTCATCATTACATGAATCCTGTGGACTGAGTTTAACTATCATGACATCACCTGCAATATTAATTTTTACTTGACTTACCTTTATTACTTTTATATATTTCTTATTAGTAAAATAAAGCTTTTAATAATGCAATATCCGTGCTCTCCTCATGTTTTGAAAATAAATTCTACATTCATTTGTTTATATAAAATGACCCATTACATTACTCAACACTTAGTGATTGTGTATATTTTACACATTTAGTTTAGATTGCTTTCGTTTGCCGTTAAAAAAAGATATACAGTGGATGGACAAAAATATGGAAACACCTTGTGAATTGCATGTTTGAAAAGAAAGATTGATTTTAATGAAATATGTAGGTGGTGCTGGCGTTTTTGACTACTGACGCCACCTATACAACTTCGTAAATGTGCTAAACAGTTCAGAGCAGTTGCGATTGACCGTGGATTTTCTCCCGTGATTATTGATAAAGCCGTCAAAAAATTTTCAGATTCCCATCAAAGAAGACATTCCACTGTTAGAAATAATATCAATGACCTTGTCGTGCTTCCATTTTATTCTTCTGTTAGCTATAAAATTGCACGGATTCTCCAGAAATTCAATTTTCAAGTCGGTTTCTCCCCTATTAATAAAATTCACCCTTCGATTCTAAAAGATAGCGTTTCTGTCTTGAATTCTTGGGGAATTTATAGTATATCATGTCAGTGTGGTTTAAGATATATTGGCCAAACAAAAAGAGCGTTGAAGTTTCGTATCAAGGAACATGAATCTTATGTCAAAAAAGAGGAAATTAACAAGTCTTCAATAGCGTATCATAGCTGGACTTTTAACCATAATTTTGATTTTGAGTCTGCAAAAATCATCCAAAAGGCTTCTTCCATAGGCGAATTGGATTTTCTTGAGGCTTTTCACATTCACAAAGATTTAGAAAGTTTAGTTAATGATTTGAAGTCCAATCCAGTCCTTCCTAATGCCTTTAAAATTCTACTGTCTTAATTCAATTATTTTTGCCGATAGATGGCGTTACCTCCTCGCACTTGGTACTACCAGAGGGTATAAAAATCCGTTCAGTGGTTGCTTTCCATTATTTGAAGTTCAGATTTTGAGCGTAATGTGCATTTGCCCCTCGCTCCCTATTTTAACTTCGCTAATATTTCTTTATGCTTGATCAGACAGCCTGGCTCAGTAAAAGTAGGCGGCCAGTGCAACTCTGATTAAAAATCTAGTTATAACGACGTGCAGTGCTGATAAGCACCACGTGTTTCTGTGATTCCTATTTTCTTCTTTCTATGTATTTCTTTCTCCTGATGAGGAGGGACCTTTAGCTGCCCTCGAAATCGATTGAGTGTTTTATTATAGACTACGCTAAATATAAGGTTGTTTTTCACGGTTTTGATTGTCACATTAGCATGTTTCTCTTCTAGTCTAGTTCAGTTGTTGTCGGAGTACTGTTACGTGAGGTTGTCATTGCATTATGTCAGAGTTAACAGACTTCGAACGTGGGCAAATTGTTGGAGCACGTATGGTAGGTGCTTCCGTAAGCAAGGTAGCCGAGGTGTTTAGTGTTTCAAGAGGTACTGTATCCAAGATTTATTCCGCATATTTGAAAAGCTGAAAAACATCATCTGCTAAATCACAGCGCAGACGAAAGTGTGTCCTGAGTGATCGCGACAGACGATTATTAAGAGCAATTGTGACGAAAAATAAGAAGACCACAGCTGCAAAAGTTACTGCTGAAATGAATGTTGTGTTACCGAACCCTGTGAGTACCAAAACAATTAGAAGGGAGCTTCATAAACAGGGAATTGCTGGCCGTGCTGCAATTGAGAAGCCACTCATCGGTGATGCTAATGCCCGTAACATGAAAAGGTGGTGTTTAAGTCATAAAGCCTGGACTATAGAGCAGTGGAAGCGAGTAATATGGTCTGACGAGTCTTCTTTCACATTGTTTCCCACTTCTGGCCGAGTTTACGTTTGAAGAACGCCATCTCAAGCCTATAATACAGACTGCTTGTTGCCAAGAGTGAAACATGGCAGGGTTCTGTTAAGGTTTGGGCAGCCATATTGTGGTTCTCTGCTAGCCCCATGATAACTGTGTCAGGGCACATGACTGCCAAGACTTATGTGAACATTTTGGCCGATCAAGTTCATTCCATGGTACAAACTTTGTTTCCCGATGGTGATGGTGTCTTCCAAGACGACAAAGCTCCTGTTCACACAGCTCACATTGTCCAGAACTGGTTTTCTGAGCACGAGGATGAGTTGTCGCATCTCCCCTGGCCACCACAGTCACCAGACCTGAATATTATCAAACCTTTGTGGTCTACATTGGAACGGAAAGTGCGTTCTCGTTATCCACCGCCAACATCGTTATCTGAACTTGCCATCGTTTTGCAGGAAGAATGGTATAATATTCCCTTGGCAAACATACAGGAACTGTATTTATCCATTCCGAGAAGACTGCAAGTTGTTTTTGATGCCAACGAGTTTCCTACACCATATTAAGCAAAGAAACATGTTTTTTTAAAGGTGTTTCCACATTTTTGTCCAACCCCTGTATATTTCGCTGAGGATTAAAAATATTCATCACAAAGCACCAAAAATCTAAGAGTAATAAAATAAATAAAAACAAGGGAGGAAAAATATCAGAGTAATAATAATAAAAAAATACTCTAATGATAGAACCTCTACCTCAGTATATCCCAAAAATAAAAATGGTACCTCAATGCAGGGAGAGCCCGTTTAAGAGACATTATATTGCTCAACACCCACCCACAAATCTCACTCGCATTCGGAAACAAAATACCAAAAATAAAAATCATTGAAATTATTGACCATAATTGGTTCTATGATTTAGTCATTCTTACAGACATAATAACTAAAATCTTAAACTTGAGGGGGGGGGAACTAAACTAAAGTTTTTGAATTTAAGGGTATTTTAAATTAATTTTAAAACAAAATTAATTTTGTGAAAATTTTACACAAATTGAAGGAATATACATTTTTACTAAAACGTAATCTACGATTTGTCACTTTGAAAATGTGGAGAACTAAAGCGCGAAATTAAAGAAAACTACAACACACATTTGGAAAATCTCATCGAGCTTAAATTAGTTTCTCAATTAGATGTTTTGAGTGTGTTTAAAATTACGCCAAATAACTTCCTTCACTTCAAACCCATTACATAAGACTAGTATTTAAGAAAAATGGTAAAAGACTGCAAACATGTTAACAATTCTACTGATCTAGAAATGGAAATTACTGATTTTCACCTTAATTAAGATCAAGAGTATCACAAAAAGGCATTTGAATAGTCCTAGATCAGAAAAATCATCGAAATGTTAAACTTTTAAAAAGATAAATTCCTGCTTTCGTTCAGGTATTTATTTTTCATTTTGCTGAATGTTCTGTTAATAATACGAAGAGTATACATTTTCTTTAACATATTATAACACACATTTTTATGCATTGTGTAATGCACTCATAAATGAAATATTAAAAGTGCAATATATAACTGAAGCTTACCAAAATTTTATAAACTTAAAATTGGCTCCCATTAAGTTAAAATTGCGCATAACTGCACCAAGGGAAGGAATGCAATTTTATTTCTTTGTCTGTATTTGGTTTCATTTTCCTATAGAAAGAGTTAAAAATAGGTTACCTAGGTAACAAAATTTAAACACACATTTTCAGGAAAAATTACAGAATAACAGATTTTGTTTCCCTCAAGACACAACACCTCGCTATTCCAGCTATGATACAGACTGCATACTGTCATAGAGAAATTCCTTTCTTAAACAGGGAATTCATATACTTTAATCTGTTTTTACACAAGTACTGTTTATAACTAATCCATGGTCCAGGAGTAAAATACTTTATAACTTTATAGCACACCCATCTAAATTTTTATTATTTCCGGTCATCTGTATAGACTGTTTACCTATCACGACTAAACTCCCAATCTGCATTCCAAATAACTCATACAATTCTTCAAGTCAGATTTCGTAGTCTATCATTTTTAATACGGCAGGTACTTGCTGAGCGCAGACTTTTAAAGCATGATTTCGCGTATAGCAGTACCTTAAAAGATCCCATTTTATTTGTCCACTGCTAGAATTTCATTCATACGTGGTGCAACATTCATCCATCAACACCGGAAAGAATTTTCTGCTACTTTAAACAATTTCCATCGACTGAAAATGAAGTCCGAAAAATCTTACAAATTTCAAAAGCAATCGATGCCGAAGAATTTTCACATATGGAAGACAGAGAAGTCAAACAATGAATCAGAAAATTACAAAAGAAGAATTGGGGTCTTATAAAACCCCTTGATAATAAAAGCGCTCATTATGAAGAAGAGCTTTTAACTGAAGATAAGACGAAGAAATTGTTAAATAACACAAAAAGCAATGTCTGATCTTCTAGCGAAGAATTACCCAATTAAAGAAAAAACATGTGCTCTTTACAGCGGCACGCATACAGTTGCATCAATCATTCTTATAAGCAAAAGACATCAGCTTTCTCAAAAAATATTTCTGTCATGCATTTGCCAAGAGAACGGAAAGAAGTCCAAAAGAAACTTTCAGAGTGCTTTGCAAAACAAAGTGGAAAGTTATTCTGCAGAATTTTACTTCGATAATAACAAAACATCTCTGATTTGATTTCAAAACGAATTTTTATTTGTGAAATCAATTTTAAATAGATCTTCGCAAATAGGTTCATAAAACTTCCCAATATGCCAAAATAGTTCAGATTAAGGGAAAAATTTAATAAAGTATGCTTAAAACAACTAATAAAAAGCACATTTTGAGCAGCCTTAACAGAAGACAATTTAGCCCCACTAACTTTCATTACGAGTACTCATTAAATTTTTATTTACATTTCTTTTTTGTTCAACATTTAACTTTCAATGGTTTTAAGAGAAACAGCACTTGATAGACAGACTCTAAATTCGGAAAAAACTGAAACAAAATTGGTTTATACACAGGCAGAGTAATTACACTGACCTGTTGGGAAGAGAAGACCCCGTTAGACAAGGAAATTATTAGGCCAGACAGAGAGGAAAATGATTAGCCTCCTCCTCGTAATGCGAAAGGAGGCCACTTGGGAAAAAATTACACTACAGCAGTAATTTTGAAACCACTAAGAAGCACCAGAACTCTAACAAATCTCAGACTTCTGATAATTATAGTGTGATTAACAGTTCAACCTCAGTTCGAATATTACAATACAATATAAAGAAAGAACCAATTCAGACACTTCAATATGGAATTCAAAACCTAAGAAATTAATGCATAGACGCTACCCTAAACATTCAAACATAATGTGAAGCGTTCACGTAAAATAAATAAGTAGTAAAACTCCAATATAAAGCAACATGTGAAAAGGGACCTACAAATTATAACATTCAAGCATTTCTAGTGAAAATAAAGTGAATATAAAACAAGAATTACCAGCCACAGATGTCTTTTTGCTCTGCACTATTTCTCCATTCTTTTTCTTTCATGATATGTTCTGCAATCCAAGAGTGCACAAAAATGATGACAAATTACACTAGAAGAGGCCAAGGATGGGGGAAGGAATCATTAGATTTTAACTACTTTGAAATTAAAGAATATCTATACACAAAGAGAAATATCTAATATTGTTTCTTAATATATAAAACTTCGAAAGTAGCCTTCTCTTTTTTAAATTCCAGCAATGTGCTACATTGTTACTAAAATCATGATTGCAGTCGATAGAAAAGCAAATGATTTTCCTTATACGACAGAAGTACAGTAAGCGAAAGAGGTTTTTATTGTATGGGTACAACATGAACAATGAAAGAAAAAAAAAAATTATACAGTTATTACAGATACACCGAATAAAATTGAAAATGATCTTCGAGAAAAGTAAATAATTTTAGCGCAGGTACAATAATGGCACCGAAAGTCAATAAGCAGGTAATTTTAAATGACAAACAAAATAAACTTTACTCTGTTAGCTTTGAAGCAGGTGTTATATATAAAACTATCTTAATTCACACACAGAATTAGTGACATAACAGATCAAAAAAGAGTAAGAATCAAACTCGCAATATATTGACATTAAAAGAGCTATACGTATATACTTTTATAGCTTTTTTTTTTTTTTTTTTTTTTTTTTTTTAGAAAGGGCTCAAAAACACCATTCTAAAAACAGATTTCGAAAAACATCTTGGAAACAAAAGTCATAAACCGTAAAATAAATATTTCATTCAGAATTTTAACGCAAGGACCCTTTCTAATTTTAAGTTCTTTACTTAGGTACATTCATCCATGAGAGAGGACAGCTTAGTCCAATGTACAAGAAATTATCCTGTAATATTACCACGTCACTTTAATGAAATTATAGCAATATTTCACTCAGGGAAAGAACATATTGTGTAGCTGCCCGGGATCGAGCCCCGCTTTAATACAGCAAGCCAAAACACATCAAATGCCATTGAATGATATACCATTTTGAAATGTTGCAAAAAATTTAAATAAAATTTCGTGAATGAGCTAATGCAATTACCTATATACAGGGTTGCCACTCAAACAGGAGAATGAAATTCCCTGACTTTTCCAGGTTTTCCAGGTGCGTTTCAAGAAAATTCCAGTCTATCCGCGTAATGTACGTTGACTACGCTAAGAGGTAAATTATGGTATTACTTGTATTGTGTAGCAAATTCACTTAATTATTCAATAAATCCCAGAGGACATTTATTCTTAATTATTCTTGGTATACTTTGTTTGATAATTTTGTTTACTTTTCCACTTAAGAAACTTAATAAAATTTAAGATATATACATTGGATAACAAATGTATGTTTTATTTAATTATTACTCATGATCATCACGAGTTCAACACGAGGCTAATCTGGTCCTTATAAATCACAACGCAATGCTAAATAGTTAGGTTAGATTTTAGGTAAATTTAATTTGTGTGAGGTATGTTCTTAAAAAGCACCTTAACACTTGAAAACACAAATATAAATTATAATAGTTGTTGTTTTCTCCATTGAAGATTGAGATTAGAATCTTCCCAATCTGGAATAAAATAAGGCTTTTTTTGCAAACATTCTGCAGCTAAACGAAACAAAGAAATCTATTTTAATAAATTGAGGTATTTTATATTTAGTTCGCAGCATACATAAGAAAAAAAATATGTGCATTAAATTTCGTGATGGTATGTCATCATACTGCTAGAATTAATTTCAAGATTATGCCAGAGAAAATTTCCTGAAATTTAGAAATATTATTTGCTAATAATTAATAAATTTAGAGGGAAGAAGCATCATTAAGTTATACGAATAACAAAAATAAAGATAATTACTTAAAAATTGAATTAGAATAGTCAACGATATTTTAGCGAATATAGTTATATTACATGGTTAGCCTAGATGACAGATTACTATTTTTTATTTTACTGCAAAATGGCAAGGTATTTATTAAAAAGAAAAGTTTTAAAAGATTTTGAGGTAAAATTCTAGTATACGGTAAGGCTTTGGCACGATTTTGAAAATTGTCGCCAAGACCAAAATGACCCGTTTACTGCGCATCATCATGTCGCCAAATCCATACATGGAAATTATTTTAACCAAAAAACGTCTATGCAAATAATCTCTAATTCTTTGGTCTATGTGAAGAAGAAAATTTTCCATACAAGTAAAATGCTATTACGCCGCTAGAATGCGGAGGGAAAATTTGCCAAGGGATTTGGCGACGGAACCTGGCGGCCAGAATTTCCCTCTCCGCGATGTGTACCGGAAATTGAGAAACGTGTTAAGAAGAAACGTTCTTTGACAAAAAGAAAGCTACGAAAATCAGTTTTTAAATTATTGCGAAAAATCCAAGAAGAAACGTTTTATCATAGGATGTTAGGAAAAACGGATTTTCGTAGTTCCCCCCCCCTGAAAATTACTAACCTATGAATTAATTTACTTGCGCCAAAAAATATTTTCTTGTGCCGTGCGCTACAATATAGCAAGTGGTAAAATGTCTCATTTAAGCCGCTCCGCATCTGCGAGTGCTATCCAGAGCTGTAACTCGAGAAATAAACAATCTCGTTGTTAGGCGACGTGTGCACCATGTTATTTTCATTTTTGCGATAAATGCTTATCGACGTGGTGTTCACGTCGCTCGCAGTTTGAGACAAAAACATCTCCACGTGCGTGGCACGTCTTTTTAGCACAAGTGGTTAAAGAAATTTTAAAGGATATTCATTTAATGAACTCTTGATAACGTGACCTTCGAACTTCGACACCGGTTTCCAGCTTTGGCGGCAGATATATCACACATGCACAGCTGTTTCTCTCTATGATGGAACGGAGCCACGTCTGTTGCAGAGAGGTTTTCCTTCTTTACAATACATATTCTTTGAGCCCACCAGCGGCCGAGCGGTAAAATCGCTGAACACTGGTAGTTCGGTCCGAGGTTCGAATCCCGCGAACGGGCTGGTTGCATGGGCATTTTCGTGGTTTTCCCCATGTGTAACGTGTATACGAGCCAGTTTCCCTTAGAAAGTCCTCCACGAAAGGCATCTCTCCCCTTAGGCAGATAGCCCTAGTGTGCTTTGCCGTATCCTCAATACACCAACACCACCATATTCTTTGATTCTAACCTCCATGGTACCGTATACTAAGATTCAACCCATTTTGTTTTATACGAGAACAGGTACTTTCTTTAGTTCATGCACTGCACATGCGATTCTCTAGAATACTCGAAACCAAAAGTTGCGGGAAACTTGCTTGCTTTGCCTTTCTAAAAGGCAATCAAACTGGAGCTGCGAAAATTGGCTCTATGCCAGCAGACACTCACGTGATAGGCAATTCGCCAAAAAAGTTATCTCTTCCGACGTCGGCGCAAAAATCGCTTTTTTTGGCGGGATCATTGTATGAACTTCCCTGACTTTTCCAGATTTTGACAAAAATACTTAAATTCCCTGACTTTTCCCTGAATTTTTTGGTCAATTTTCGAATTCCCTGACTTTTCCCGGTTGTCCCGGTTTTCCAGGTAGCGTGGCAACCCTGTATATACTAAAATTTTGACCAAAAATTCAACAAAACTGAGATACTCTTTTTTTCTTTCGAAGGAATCAAAGTCATATACTAATGTAGGGATGCTCAACTTATTGTACTATAAAACCTAAACATAGGAATGAAATTTTGTCAGCTATGTGAGATGTCCAATACCGAGAAATTCCATAAATTGTAGATTAGAACGTACCTCTCAAAACACACGAAAGGTAAAACACAATTCAAATACTTTACTTTTAGTCTTGAAGCAGATGTTCTATATTAAACTGTCTTAGCTCACATACAGAATTAGTAATATAATAGCTCAAAATGTTGTAAGAACCAAACACGCATTATATAAACATTAAAAAAAAATCTACATACATTTATTAGTGTTACGAGGGTTTATTCTGAAATATTATAATGTCACTTTCAGTGAAATTATAGAAATTTTCACTCAGGGAAGGGACATTCTGTCTGGCTGCCTGGGTTCCATCCCAGCTTCTGTTACAAAAGTTTCATAGAAGAATTTTAAAAATCTAGAAACGAAACTTATGAAGAAATTATTGTCCATTATTGGTTCTATGATTTAGTCATTCTTACAGACATAATAACTAAAATCTTAAACTTGGGGGGGGGGGACAACTAAACTAAAGTTTTTGAATTTAAGGGCATTTTAAATTAATTTTAAATCAGAATTAATTTTGTAAAAATATTACACAAATATAAGGAATATACATTTTTACCATAATGCAATATACATTTGGCCACTTTGAAAATCTGGAGAACTAAAGCGTGAAATATAAGAAAACTGAAACAAACATTTGGAAAATCTCATCGAGCTTAAATTAGTTTCTAAATTAGATGTTTTGAGTGTATTTAAAATTAGGCCAACTACTACGTTCACTTCAAACCCATTACATAAAAATAGTGTTTAAGAAAAATGGTAAAAGATTGCAAATATGTTAACAATTCTACTGATCTAGAAATAGAAATAACTGGTTTCCGTCCTAATTAAGATGAAGAATATCACAAAAAGCCATTTGAATAGTCCTAGATCAGAAAAATCATGAACTGTTAAACTTTTAAAAAGATAAATTCCTGCTTTCGATCTACCTAAAAATGTGAAAGAGGATTTTCAACAACAATCTTGTTAAAATCAATGTTCAGATACAGAATAACAAACAAACATCTGGACGACTGCATGGATTTAGCAATAACATCGCATGTACCAGAGGGAGAAAAAAAAAAAACTCTCAGAAGAAATGCAATGTTAAATTTCACATTAAAATATGATTTCCCTGTATTTAATTTTCATCTTGCTGAATTTTTTTGTAAATAATACAAAGAGTATATCTTTTCTTTAAGATATTATACCACACATTTTTATACTTTGTGTAATGCACTTATAACTGAAATATTAAAAGTGCAATATATAATTGCAGCTAGCCAAAATTTTATAAACTTAAAGTTGGCTCCCATTCAGTTAAAGTTGTTAATAACTGCACCAAGGGAAGGAATGCAATTTTATTTCTTTGTCTGTATTTGGTTTCATTTTCATATAGAATGAGTTAAAAATAGGTTACCTAGGTAACAAAATTTAAACACACATTTTCAGGAAAAATTACAGAATAACAGATTTTGTTTCCCTGAAGACACAACATCTCGCTATTCCAGCTATGATACAGACTGCATACTGTCATAGAGAAATTCCTTTCTCAAACAGGGAATTCATATACTTTAATCTGTTTTTACACAAGTACTGTGTATGACTAATCCACGGTCCAGGAGTAAAATACTTTATAGTACACCCATCTAAATTTTTATTATTTCCGGTCATCTGTATAGACTTTTTACCTATCACGACTAAACTCCCAATCTGCATTCCAAATAACTCATACAATTCTTCAAGTCATATTTCGTAGTCTATCATTTTTAATACAGCAGGTACTTGCTGAGAGCAGACTTGTAAAGCATGATTTCGCGTACAGCAGTACCTTAAAAGATCCCATTTTATTTGTCCACTGCTAGAATTTCATTCATACGTGGTGCAACATTCATCCATCAACACCGGAAAGAATTTTCTGCTACTTTAAACAATTTCCATCGACTGAAAATGAAGTCCGAAAAATCTTACAAATTTCAAAAGCAATCGATGCCGAAGAATTTTCACATATGGAAGACAGAGAAGTCAAACAATGAATCAGAAAATTACAAAAGAAGAATTGGGGTCTTATAAAACCCCTTGATAATAAAAGCGCTCATTATGAAGAAGAGCTTTTAACTGAAGATAAGACGAAGAAATTGTTAAATAACACAAAAAGCAATGTCTGATCTTCTAGCGAAGAATTACCCAATTAAAGAAAAAACATGTGCTCTTTACAGCGGCACGCATACAGTTGCATCAATCATTCTTATAAGCAAAAGACATCAGCTTTCTCAAAAAATATTTCTCTCATGCATTTGCCAAGAGAACGGAAAGAAGTCCAAAAGAAACTTTCAGAGTGCTTTGCAAAACAAAGTGGAAAGTTATTCTGCAGAATTTTACTTCGATAATAATAAAACATCTCTGATTTGATTTCAAAACGAATTTTTATTTGTGAAATCAATTTTAAATAGATCTTCGCAAATAGGTTCATAAAACTTCCCAATATGCCAAAATAGTTCAGATTAAGGGAAAAATTTAATAAAGTATGCTTAAAACAACTAATAAAAAGCACATTTTGAGCAGCCTTAACAGAAGACAATTTGGCCCCACTAACTTTCATTACGAGTACTCATTAAATTTTTATTTACATTTCTTTTTTGTTCAACATTTAACTTTCAATGGTTTTAAGAGAAACAGCACTTGATAGACAGACTCTAAATTCGGAAAAAACTGAAACAAAATTGGTTTATACACAGGCAGAGTAATTACACTGACCTGTTGGGAAGAGAAGACCCCGTTAGACAAGGAAAATGTTAGGCCAGACAGAGAGGAAAATGCTTAGCCTCCTCCTCGTAATGCGAAAGGAGGCCACTTGGGAAAAAATTACACTACAGCAGTAATTTTGAAACCACTAAGAAGCAACAGAACTCTAACAAATCTCAGACTTCTGATAATTATAGTGTGATTAACAGTTCAACCTCACTTCGAATATTACAATACAATATAAAGAAAGAACCAATTCAGACATTTCAATATGGAATTCAAAACCTAAGAAATTAATGCATAGACGCTACCCTAAACATTAAAACATAATGTGAAGCGTTCACGTAAAATAAATAAGTAGTAAAACTCCAACATAAAGCAACATGTGAAAAGGGACCTACAAATTATAACATTCAAGCATTTCTAGTGAAAATAAAGTTAATATAAAACAAGAATTACCAGCCACAGATGTCTTTTTGCTCTGAACTATTTCTCCATTCTTTTTCTTTCATGATATGTTCTGCAATCCAAGAGTGCACAAAAATGATGACAAATTACACTAGAAGAGGCCAAGGATGGGGGAAGGAATCATTAGATTTTAACTACTTTGAAATTAAAGAATATCTATACACAAAGAGAAATATCTAATATTGTTTCTTAATATATAAAATTTCGAAAGTAGCCTTCTTTGTTTTAAATTCCAGCAATGTGCTACATTGTTACTAAAATCATGATTGCAGTCGATAGAAAAGCAAATGATTTTCCTTACACGACAGAAGTACAGTAAGCGAAAGAGGTTTTTAATGTATGGGTACAACATGAACAATGAAAGAAAAAAAAATTATACAGTTATTACAGATACACAGAATAAAAGGGAAAATGATCTTCGAGAAAAGTAAATAATTTTAGCGCAGGTACAAAAATGGCACCGAAAGTCAATAAGCAGGTAATTTTAAATGATAAATAAACAAAATAAACTTTACTGTTAGCTTTGAAGCAGGTGTTATATATAAAACTATCTTAATTCACACACAGAATTAGTGACATAACAGATCAAAAAAGAGTAAGAATCAAACTCGCAATATATTGACATTAAAAGAGCTATACATATATACTTTTATAGCTTTTTTTTTTTTTTTTTTTTTTTTTTAGAAAGGGCTCAAAAACACCATTCTAAACACAGATTTCGAAAAACATCTTGGAAACAAAAGTCATAAACCATAAAATAAATATTTCATTCAGAATTTTAACGCAAGAACCCTTTCTAATTTTAAGTTCTTTACTTAGGTACACTCATCCATGAGAGAGGACAGCTTAGTCCAATGTACAAGAAATTATCCTGAAATATTACGTCACTTTAATGAAATTATAGCAATATTTCACTCAGGGAAAGAACATATTGTCTAGCTGCCCGGGTTCGAGCCCAGCTTTAATACAGCAAGCCAAAACACATCAAATGCCATTGAATGATATACCATTTTGAAATGTTGCAAAAAATTTAAATAAAATTTCGTGAATGAGCTATTGCAATTACCTATATACTAAAATTTTGACCAAAAATTCAACAAAACTAAGATACTCTTTTTTTCTTTCGAAGGAATCAAAGTCATATACTAATGTAGGGATGCTCAACTTATTGTACTATAAAACCTAAACATAGGAATGAAATTTTGTCAGCTATGTGAGATGTCCAATACCGAGAAATTCCATAAATTGTAGATTAGAACGTACCTCTCAAAACACACGAAAGGTAAAACACAATTCAAATACTTTACTTTTAGTCTTGAAGCAGATGTTCTATATTAAACTGTCTTAGCTCACATACAGAATTAGTAATATAATAGCTCAAAATGTTGTAAGAACCAAACACGCATTATATAAACATTAAAAAAAAATCTACATACATTTATTAGTGTTACGAGGGTTTATTCTGAAATATTATAATGTCACTTTCAGTGAAATGATAGAAATTTTCACTCAGGGAAGGGACATTCTGTCTGGCTGCCTGGGTTCCATCCCAGCTTCTGTTACAAAAGTTTCATAGAAGAATTTTAAAAATCTAGAAACGAAACTTATGAAGAAATTATTGACCATAATTGGTTCTATGATTTAGTCATTCTTACAGACATAATAACTAAAATCTTAAACTTGAGGGGGGGGGAGAACTAAACTAAAGTTTTTGAATTTAAGGGTATTTTAAATTAATTTTAAATCAGAATTAATTTTGTAAAAATATTACACAAATATAAGGAATATACATTTTTACCATAATGCAATGTACATTTTGCCACTTTGAAAATCTGGAGAACTAAAGCGTGAAATATAAGAAAACTGAAACAAACATTTGGAAAATCTCATCGAGCTTAAATTAGTTTCTAAATTAGATGTTTTGAGTGTATTTAAAATTAGGCCAACTACTACGTTCACTTCAAACCCATTACATAAGACTAGTGTTTAAGAAAAATGGTAAAAGATTGCAAATATGTTAACAATTCTATTGATCTAGAAATAGAAATAACTGGTTTCCGTCCTAATTAAGATGAAGAATATCACAAAAAGCCATTTGAATAGTCCTAGATCAGAAAAATCATGAACTGTTAAACTTTTAAAAAGATAAATTCCTGCTTTCGATCTACCTAAAAATGTGAAAGAGGATTTTCAACAACAATCTTGTTAAAATCAATGTTCAGATACAGAATAACAAACAAACATCTGGACGACTGCATGGATTTAGCAATAACATCGCATGTACCAGGGGGAGAAAAAAAAAAACTCTCAGAAGAAATGCAATGTTAAATTTCACATTAAAATATGATTTCCCTGTATTTAATTTTCATCTTGCTGAATTTTTTTGTAAATAATACAAAGAGTATATCTTTTCTTTAAGATATTATACCACACATTTTTATACTTTGTGTAATGCACTTATAACTGAAATATTAAAAGTGCAATATATAATTGCAGCTAGCCAAAATTTTATAAACTTAAAGTTGGCTCCCATTCAGTTAAAGTTGTTAATAACTGCACCAAGGGAAGGAATGCAATTTTATTTCTTTGTCTGTATTTGGTTTCATTTTCATATAGAATGAGTTAAAAATAGGTTACCTAGGTAACAAAATTTAAACACACATTTTCAGGAAAAATTACAGAATAACAGATTTTGTTTCCCTGAAGACACAACACCTCGCTATTCCAGCTATGATACAGACTGCATACTGTCATAGAGAAATTCCTTTCTCAAACAGGGAATTCATATACTTTAATCTGTTTTTACACAAGTACTGTTTATGACTAATCCACGGTCCAGGAGTAAAATACTTTATAGTACACCCATCTAAATTTTTATTATTTCCGGTCATCTGTATAGACTTTTTACATATCACGACTAAACTCCCAATCTGCATTCCAAATAACTCATACAATTCTTCAAGTCATATTTCGTAGTCTATCATTTTTAATACAGCAGGTACTTGCTGAGAGCAGACTTGTAAAGCATGATTTCGCGTACAGCAGTACCTTAAAAGATCCCATTTTATTTGTCCACTGCTAGAATTTCATTCATACGTGGTGCAACATTCATCCATCAACACCGGAAAGAATTTTCTGCTACTTTAAACAATTTCCATCGACTGAAAATGAAGTCCGAAAAATCTTACAAATTTCAAAAGCAATCGATGCCGAAGAATTTTCACATATGGAAGACAGAGAAGTCAAACAATGAATCAGAAAATTACAAAAGAAGAATTGGGGTCTTATAAAACCCCTTGATAATAAAAGCGCTCATTATGAAGAAGAGCTTTTAACTGAAGATAAGACGAAGAAATTGTTAAATAACACAAAAAGCAATGTCTGATCTTCTAGCGAAGAATTACCCAATTAAAGAAAAAACATGTGCTCTTTACAGCGGCACGCATACAGTTGCATCAATCATTCTTATAAGCAAAAGACATCAGCTTTCTCAAAAAATATTTCTCTCATGCATTTGCCAAGAGAACGGAAAGAAGTCCAAAAGAAACTTTCAGAGTGCTTTGCAAAACAAAGTGGAAAGTTATTCTGCAGAATTTTACTTCGATAATAATAAAACATCTCTGATTTGATTTCAAAACGAATTTTTATTTGTGAAATCAATTTTAAATAGATCTTCGCAAATAGGTTCATAAAACTTCCCAATATGCCAAAATAGTTCAGATTAAGGGAAAAATTTAATAAAGTATGCTTAAAACAACTAATAAAAAGCACATTTTGAGCAGCCTTAACAGAAGACAATTTGGCCCCACTAACTTTCATTACGAGTACTCATTAAATTTTTATTTACATTTCTTTTTTGTTCAACATTTAACTTTCAATGGTTTTAAGAGAAACAGCACTTGATAGACAGACTCTAAATTCGGAAAAAACTGAAACAAAATTGGTTTATACACAGGCAGAGTAATTACACTGACCTGTTGGGAAGAGAAGACCCCGTTAGACAAGGAAAATGTTAGGCCAGACAGAGAGGAAAATGCTTAGCCTCCTCCTCGTAATGCGAAAGGAGGCCACTTGGGAAAAAATTACACTACAGCAGTAATTTTGAAACCACTAAGAAGCAACAGAACTCTAACAAATCTCAGACTTCTGATAATTATAGTGTGATTAACAGTTCAACCTCACTTCGAATATTACAATACAATATAAAGAAAGAACCAATTCAGACATTTCAATATGGAATTCAAAACCTAAGAAATTAATGCATAGACGCTACCCTAAACATTAAAACATAATGTGAAGCGTTCACGTAAAATAAATAAGTAGTAAAACTCCAACATAAAGCAACATGTGAAAAGGGACCTACAAATTATAACATTCAAGCATTTCTAGTGAAAATAAAGTTAATATAAAACAAGAATTACCAGCCACAGATGTCTTTTTGCTCTGCACTATTTCTCCATTCTTTTTCTTTCATGATATGTTCTGCAATCCAAGAGTGCACAAAAATGATGACAAATTACACTAGAAGAGGCCAAGGATGGGGGAAGGAATCATTAGATTTTAACTACTTTGAAATTAAAGAATATCTATACACAAAGAGAAATATCTAATATTGTTTCTTAATATATAAAATTTCGAAAGTAGCCTTCTTTGTTTTAAATTCCAGCAATGTGCTACATTGTTACTAAAATCATGATTGCAGTCGATAGAAAAGCAAATGATTTTCCTTACACGACAGAAGTACAGTAAGCGAAAGAGGTTTTTAATGTATGGGTAGAACATGAACAATGAAAGAAAAAAAAAATATACAGTTATTACAGATACACAGAATAAAAGGGAAAATTATCTTCGAGAAAAGTAAATAATTTTAGTGCAGGTACAAAAATGGCACCGAAAGTCAATAAGCAGGTAATTTTAAATGATAAATAAACAAAATAAACTTTACTGTTAGCTTTGAAGCAGGTGTTATATATAAAACTATCTTAATTCACACACAGAATTAGTGACATAACAGATCAAAAAAGAGTAAGAATCAAACTCGCAATATATTGACATTAAAAGAGCTATACGTATATACTTTTATAGCTTTTTTTTTTTTTTTTTTTTTTTTAGAAAGGGCTCAAAAACACCATTCTAAAAACAGATTTCGAAAAACATCTTGGAAACAAAAGTCATAAACCATAAAATAAATATTTCATTCAGAATTTTAACGCAAGAACCCTTTCTAATTTTAAGTTCTTTACTTAGGTACACTCATCCATGAGAGAGGACAGCTTAGTCCAATGTACAAGAAATTATCCTGTAATATTACGTCACTTTAATGAAATTATAGCAATATTTCACTCAGGGAAAGAACATATTGTCTAGCTGCCTGGGTTCGAGCCCAGCTTTAATACAGCAAGCCAAAACACATCAAATGCCATTGAATGATATACCATTTTGAAATGTTGCAAAAAATTTAAATAAAATTTCGTGAATGAGCTATTGCAATTACCTATATACTAAAATTTTGACCAAAAATTCAACAAAACTAAGATACTCTTTTTTTCTTTCGAAGGAATCAAAGTCATATACTAATGTAGGGATGCTCAACTTATTGTACTATAAAACCTAAACATAGGAATGAAATTTTGTCAGCTATGTGAGATGTCCAATACCGAGAAATTCCATAAATTGTAGATTAGAACGTACCTCTCAAAACACACAAAAGGTAAAACACAATTCAAATACTTTACTTTTAGTCTTGAAGCAGATGTTCTATATTAAACTGTCTTAGCTCACATACAGAATTAGTAATATAATAGCTCATAATGTTGTAAGAACCAAACACGCATTATATAAACATTAAAAAAAAATCTACATACATTTATTAGTGTTACGAGGGTTTATTCTGAAATATTATAATGTCACTTTCAGTGAAATGATAGAAATTTTCACTCAGGGAAGGGACATTCTGTCTGGCTGCCTGGGTTCCATCCTAGCTTCTGTTACAAAAGTTTCATAGAAGAATTTTAAAAATCTAGAAACGAAACTTATGAAGAAATTATTGACCATAATTGGTTCTATGATTTAGTCATTCTTACAGACATAATAACTAAAATCTTAAACTTGAGAGGGGGGGGGAGAACGAAACTAAAGTTTTTGAATTTAAGGGTATTTTAAATTAATTTTAAATCAGAATTAATTTTGTAAAAATATTACACAAATATAAGGAATATACATTTTTACCATAATGCAATGTACATTTTGCCACTTTGAAAATCTGGAGAACTAAAGCGTGAAATATAAGAAAACTGAAACAAACATTTGGAAAATCTCATCGAGCTTAAATTAGTTTCTAAATTAGATGTTTTGAGTGTATTTAAAATTAGGCCAACTACTACGTTCACTTCAAACCCATTACATAAGACTAGTGGTTAAGAAAAATGGTAAAAGATTGCAAATATGTTAACAATTCTACTGATCTAGAAATAGAAATAACTGGTTTCCGTCCTAATTAAGATAAAGAATATCACAAAAAGCCATTTGAATAGTCCTAGATCAGAAAAATCATGAACTGTTAAACTTTTAAAAAGATAAATTCCTGCTTTCGATCTACCTAAAAATGTGAAAGAGGATTTTCAACAACAATCTTGTTAAAATCAATGTTCAGATACAGAATAACAAACAAACATCTGGACGACTGCATGGATTTAGCAATAACATCGCATGTACCAGAGGGAGAAAAAAAAAACTCTCAGAAGAAATGCAATGTTAAATTTCACATTAAAATATGATTTCCCTGTATTTAATTTTCATCTTGCTGAATTTTTTTGTAAATAATACAAAGAGTATATCTTTTCTTTAAGATATTATACCACACATTTTTATACTTTGTGTAATGCACTTATAACTGAAATATTAAAAGTGCAATATATAATTGCAGCTAGCCAAAATTTTATAAACTTAAAATTGGCTCCCATTCAGTTAAAGTTGTTAATAACTGCACCACGGGAAGGAATGCAATTTTATTTCTTTGTCTGTATTTGGTTTCATTTTCATATAGAATGAGTTAAAAATAGGTTACCTAGGTAACAAAATTTAAACACACATTTTCAGGAAAAATTACAGAATAACAGATTTTGTTTCCCTGAAGACACAACACCTCGCTATTCCAGCTATGATACAGACTGCATACTGTCATAGAGAAATTCCTTTCTTAAACAGGGAATTCATATACTTTAATCTGTTTTTACACAAATACTGTTTATGACTAATCCATGGTCCAGGAGTAAAATACTTTATAGTACACCCATCTAAATTTTTATTATTTCCGGGCATCTGTATAGACTTTTTACCTATCACGACTAAACTCCCAATCTGCATTCCAAATAACTCATACAATTCTTCAAGTCATATTTCGTAGTCTATCATTTTTAATACAGCAGGTACTTGCTGAGAGCAGACTTGTAAAGCATGATTTCGCGTACAGCAGTACCTTAAAAGATCCCATTTTATTTGTCCACTGCTAGAATTTCATTCATACGTGGTGCAACATTCATCCATCAACACCGGAAAGAATTTTCTGCTACTTTAAACAATTTCCATGGACTGAAAATGAAGTCCGAAAAATCTTACAAATTTCAAAAGCAATCGATGCCGAAGAATTTTCACATATGGAAGACAGAGAAGTCAAACAATGAATCAGAAAATTACAAAAGAAGAATTGGGGTCTTATAAAACCCGTTGATAATAAAAGCGCTCATTATGAAGAAGAGCTTTTAACTGAAGATAAGACGAAGAAATTGTTAAATAACACAAAAAGCAATGTCTGATCTTCTAGCGAAGAATTACCCAATTAAAGAAAAAACATGTGCTCTTTACAGCGGCACGCATACAGTTGCATCAATCATTCTTATAGGCAAAAGACATCAGCTTTCTCAAAAAATATTTCTCTCATGCATTTGCCAAGAGAACGGAAAGAAGTCCAAAAGAAACTTTCAGAGTGCTTTGCAAAACAAAGTGGAAAGTTATTCTGCAGAATTTTACTTCGATAATAATAAAACATCTCTGATTTGATTTCAAAACGAATTTTTATTTGTGAAATCAATTTTAAATAGATCTTCGCAAATAGGTTCATAAAACTTCCCAATATGCCAAAATAGTTCAGATTAAGGGAAAAATTTAATAAAGTATGCTTAAAACAACTAATAAAAAGCACATTTTGAGCAGCCTTAACAGAAGACAATTTGGCCCCACTAACTTTCATTACGAGTACTCATTAAATTTTTATTTACATTTCTTTTTTGTTCAACATTTAACTTTCAATGGTTTTAAGAGAAACAGCACTTGATAGACAGACTCTAAATTCGGAAAAAACTGAAACAAAATTGGTTTATACACAGGCAGAGTAATTACACTGACCTGTTGGGAAGAGAAGACCCCGTTAGACAAGGAAAATGTTAGGCCAGACAGAGAGGAAAATGCTTAGCCTCCTCCTCGTAATGCGAAAGGAGGCCACTTGGGAAAAAATTACACTACAGCAGTAATTTTGAAACCACTAAGAAGCAACAGAACTCTAACAAATCTCAGACTTCTGATAATTATAGTGTGATTAACAGTTCAACCTCACTTCGAATATTACAATACAATATAAAGAAAGAACCAATTCAGACATTTCAATATGGAATTCAAAACCTAAGAAATTAATGCATAGACGCTACCCTAAACATTAAAACATAATGTGAAGCGTTCACGTAAAATAAATAAGTAGTAAAACTCCAACATAAAGCAACATGTGAAAAGGGACCTACAAATTATAACATTCAAGCATTTCTAGTGAAAATAAAGTTAATATAAAACAAGAATTACCAGCCACAGATGTCTTTTTGCTCTGCACTATTTCTCCATTCTTTTTCTTTCATGATATGTTCTGCAATCCAAGAGTGCACAAAAATGATGACAAATTACACTAGAAGAGGCCAAGGATGGGGGAAGGAATCATTAGATTTTAACTACTTTGAAATTAAAGAATATCTATACACAAAGAGAAATATCTAATATTGTTTCTTAATATATAAAATTTCGAAAGTAGCCTTCTTTGTTTTAAATTCCAGCAATGTGCTACATTGTTACTAAAATCATGATTGCAGTCGATAGAAAAGCAAATGATTTTCCTTACACGACAGAAGTACAGTAAGCGAAAGAGGTTTTTAATGTATGGGTACAACATGAACAATGAAAGAAAAAAAAAATATACAGTTATTACAGATACACAGAATAAAAGGGAAAATTATCTTCGAGAAAAGTAAATAATTTTAGTGCAGGTACAAAAATGGCACCGAAAGTCAATAAGCAGGTAATTTTAAATGATAAATAAACAAAATAAACTTTACTGTTAGCTTTGAAGCAGGTGTTATATATAAAACTATCTTAATTCACACACAGAATTAGTGACATAACAGATCAAAAAAGAGTAAGAATCAAACTCGCAATATATTGACATTAAAAGAGCTATACGTATATACTTTTATAGCTTTTTTTTTTTTTTTTTTTTTTTAGAAAGGGCTCAAAAACACCATTCTAAAAACAGATTTCGAAAAACATCTTGGAAACAAAAGTCATAAACCATAAAATAAATATTTCATTCAGAATTTTAACGCAAGAACCCTTTCTAATTTTAAGTTCTTTACTTAGGTACACTCATCCATGAGAGAGGACAGCTTAGTCCAATGTACAAGAAATTATCCTGTAATATTACGTCACTTTAATGAAATTATAGCAATATTTCACTCAGGGAAAGAACATATTGTCTAGCTGCCTGGGTTCGAGCCCAGCTTTAATACAGCAAGCCAAAACACATCAAATGCCATTGAATGATATACCATTTTGAAATGTTGCAAAAAATTTAAATAAAATTTCGTGAATGAGCTATTGCAATTACCTATATACTAAAATTTTGACCAAAAATTCAACAAAACTAAGATACTCTTTTTTTCTTTCGAAGGAATCAAAGTCATATACTAATGTAGGGATGCTCAACTTATTGTACTATAAAACCTAAACATAGGAATGAAATTTTGTCAGCTATGTGAGATGTCCAATACCGAGAAATTCCATAAATTGTAGATTAGAACGTACCTCTCAAAACACACAAAAGGTAAAACACAATTCAAATACTTTACTTTTAGTCTTGAAGCAGATGTTCTATATTAAACTGTCTTAGCTCACATACAGAATTAGTAATATAATAGCTCATAATGTTGTAAGAACCAAACACGCATTATATAAACATTAAAAAAAAATCTACATACATTTATTAGTGTTACGAGGGTTTATTCTGAAATATTATAATGTCACTATCAGTGAAATGATAGAAATTTTCACTCAGGGAAGGGACATTCTGTCTGGCTGCCTGGGTTCCATCCTAGCTTCTGTTACAAAAGTTTCATAGAAGAATTATAAAAATCTAGAAACGAAACTTATGAAGAAATTATTGACCATAATTGGTTCTATGATTTAGTCATTCTTACAGACATAATAACTAAAATCTTAAACTTGAGGGGGGGAGAACTAAACTAAAGTTTTTGAATTTAAGGGTATTTTAAATTAATTTTAAATCAGAATTAATTTTGTAAAAATATTACACAAATATAAGGAATATACATTTTTACCATAATGCAATGTACATTTTGCCACTTTGAAAATCTGGAGAACTAAAGCGTGAAATATAAGAAAACTGAAACAAACATTTGGAAAATCTCATCGAGCTTAAATTAGTTTCTAAATTAGATGTTTTGAGTGTATTTAAAATTAGGCCAACTACTACGTTCACTTCAAACCCATTACATAAGACTAGTGTTTAAGGAAAATGGTAAAAGATTGCAAATATGTTAACAATTCTACTGATCTAGAAATAGAAATAACTGGTTTCCGTCCTAATTAAGATGAAGAATATCACAAAAAGCCATTTGAATAGTCCTAGATCAGAAAAATCATGAAGTGTTAAACTTTTAAAAAGATAAATTCCTGCTTTCGATCTACCTAAAAATGTGAAAGAGGATTTTCAACAACAATCTTGTTAAAATCAATGTTCAGATACAGAATAACAAACAAACATCTGGTCGACTGCATGGATTTAGCAATAACATCGCATGTACCAGAGGGAGAAAAAAAAAAACTCTCAGAAGAAATGCAATGTTAAATTTCACATTAAAATATGATTTCCCTGTATTTAATTTTCATCTTGCTGGATTTTTCGTAAATAATACAAAGAGTATATCTTTTCTTTAAGATATTATACCACACATTTTTATACTTTGTGTAATGCACTTATAACTGAAATATTAAAAGTGCAATATATAATTGCAGCTAGCCAAAATTTTATAAACTTAAAATTGGCTCCCATTCAGTTAAAGTTGTTAATAACTGCACCACGGGAAGGAATGCAATTTTATTTCTTTGTCTGTATTTGGTTTCATTTTCATATAGAATGAGTTAAAAATAGGTTACCTAGGTAACAAAATTTAAACACACATTTTCAGGAAAAATTACAGAATAACAGATTTTGTTTCCCTGATGACACAACACCTCGCTATTCCAGCTATGATACAGACTGCATACTGTCATAGAGAAATTCCTTTCTTAAACAGGGAATTCATATACTTTAAGCTGTTTTTACACAAATACTGTTTATGACTAATCCATGGTCCAGGAGTAAAATACTTTATAGTACACCCATCTAAATTTTTATTATTTCCGGTCATCTGTATAGACTTTTTACCTATCACGACTAAACTCCCAATCTGCATTCCAAATAACTCATACAATTCTTCAAGTCATATTTCGTAGTCTATCATTTTTAATACAGCAGGTACTTGCTGAGAGCAGACTTGTAAAGCATGATTTCGCGTACAGCAGTACCTTAAAAGATCCCATTTTATTTGTCCACTGCTAGAATTTCATTCATACGTGGTGCAACATTCATCCATCAACACCGGAAAGAATTTTCTGCTACTTTAAACAATTTCCATCGACTGAAAATGAAGTCCGAAAAATCTTACAAATTTCAAAAGCAATCGATGCCGAAGAATTTTCACATATGGAAGACAGAGAAGTCAAACAATGAATCAGAAAATTACAAAAGAAGAATTGGGGTCTTATAAAACCCCTTGATAATAAAAGCGCTCATTATGAAGAAGAGCTTTTAACTGAAGATAAGACGAAGAAATTGTTAAATAACACAAAAAGCAATGTCTGATCTTCTAGCGAAGAATTACCCAATTAAAGAAAAAACATGTGCTCTTTACAGCGGCACGCATACAGTTGCATCAATCATTCTTATAAGCAAAAGACATCAGCTTTCTCAAAAAATATTTCTCTCATGCATTTGCCAAGAGAACGGAAAGAAGTCCAAAAGAAACTTTCAGAGTGCTTTGCAAAACAAAGTGGAAAGTTATTCTGCAGAATTTTACTTCGATAATAATAAAACATCTCTGATTTGATTTCAAAACGAATTTTTATTTGTGAAATCAATTTTAAATAGATCTTCGCAAATAGGTTCATAAAACTTCCCAATATGCCAAAATAGTTCAGATTAAGGGAAAAATTTAATAAAGTATGCTTAAAACAACTAATAAAAAGCACATTTTGAGCAGCCTTAACAGAAGACAATTTGGCCCCACTAACTTTCATTACGAGTACTCATTAAATTTTTATTTACATTTCTTTTTTGTTCAACATTTAACTTTCAATGGTTTTAAGAGAAACAGCACTTGATAGACAGACTCTAAATTCGGAAAAAACTGAAACAAAATTGGTTTATACACAGGCAGAGTAATTACACTGACCTGTTGGGAAGAGAAGACCCCGTTAGACAAGGAAAATGTTAGGCCAGACAGAGAGGAAAATGCTTAGCCTCCTCCTCGTAATGCGAAAGGAGGCCACTTGGGAAAAAATTACACTACAGCAGTAATTTTGAAACCACTAAGAAGCAACAGAACTCTAACAAATCTCAGACTTCTGATAATTATAGTGTGATTAACAGTTCAACCTCACTTCGAATATTACAATACAATATAAAGAAAGAACCAATTCAGACATTTCAATATGGAATTCAAAACCTAAGAAATTAATGCATAGACGCTACCCTAAACATTAAAACATAATGTGAAGCGTTCACGTAAAATAAATAAGTAGTAAAACTCCAACATAAAGCAACATGTGAAAAGGGACCTACAAATTATAACATTCAAGCATTTCTAGTGAAAATAAAGTTAATATAAAACAAGAATTACCAGCCACAGATGTCTTTTTGCTCTGCACTATTTCTCCATTCTTTTTCTTTCATGATATGTTCTGCAATCCAAGAGTGCACAAAAATGATGACAAATTACACTAGAAGAGGCCAAGGATGGGGGAAGGAATCATTAGATTTTAACTACTTTGAAATTAAAGAATATCTATACACAAAGAGAAATATCTAATATTGTTTCTTAATATAAAAAATTTCGAAAGTAGCCTTCTTTGTTTTAAATTCCAGCAATGTGCTACATTGTTACTAAAATCATGATTGCAGTCGATAGAAAAGCAAATGATTTTCCTTACACAACAGAAGTACAGTAAGCGAAAGAGGTTTTTAATGTATGGGTACAACATGAACAATGAAAGAAAAAAAATTATACAGTTATTACAGATACACAGAATAAAAGGGAAAATGATCTTCGAGAAAAGTAAATAATTTTAGTGCAGGTACAAAAATGGCACCGAAAGTCAATAAGCAGGTAATTTTAAATGATAAATAAACAAAATAAACTTTACTGTTAGCTTTGAAGCAGGTGTTATATATAAAACTATCTTAATTCACACACAGAATTAGTGACATAACAGATCAAAAAAGAGTAAGAATCAAACTCGCAATATATTGACATTAAAAGAGCTATACATATAAACTTTTATAGCTTTTTTTTTTTTTTTTTTTTTTTTTTAGAAAGGGCTCAAAAACACCATTCTAAAAACAGATTTCGAAAAACATCTTGGAAACAAAAGTCATAAACCATAAAATAAATATTTCATTCAGAATTTTAACGCAAGAACCCTTTCTAATTTTAAGTTCTTTACTTAGGTACACTCATCCATGAGAGAGGACAGCTTAGTCCAATGTACAAGAAATTATCCTGTAATATTACCATGTCACTTTAATGAAATTATAGCAATATTTCACTCAGGGAAAGAACATATTGTCTAGCTGCCCGGGTTCGAGCCCAGCTTTAATACAGCAAGCCAAAACACATCAAATGCCATTGAATGATATACCATTTTGAAATGTTGCAAAAAATTTAAATAAAATTTCGTGAATGAGCTATTGCAATTACCTATATACTAAAATTTTGACCAAAAATTCAACAAAACTAAGATACTCTTTTTTTCTTTCGAAGGAATCAAAGTCATATACTAATGTAGGGATGCTCAACTTATTGTACTATAAAACCTAAACATAGGAATGAAATTTTGTCAGCTATGTGAGATGTCCAATACCGAGAAATTCCATAAATTGTAGATTAGAACGTACCTCTCAAAACACACGAAAGGTAAAACACAATTCAAATACTTTACTTTTAGTCTTGAAGCAGATGTTCTATATTAAACTGTCTTAGCTCACATACAGAATTAGTAATATAATAGCTCAAAATGTTGTAAGAACCAAACACGCATTATATAAACATTAAAAAAAAATCTACATACATTTATTAGTGTTACGAGGGTTTATTCTGAAATATTATAATGTCACTTTCAGTGAAATGATAGAAATTTTCACTCAGGGAAGGGACATTCTGTCTGGCTGCCTGGGTTCCATCCCAGCTTCTGTTACAAAAGTTTCATAGAAGAATTTTAAAAATCTAGAAACGAAACTTATGAAGAAATTATTGACCATAATTGGTTCTATGCTTTAGTCATTCTTACAGACATAATAACTAAAATCTTAAACTTGAGGGGGGGAGAACTAAACTAAAGTTTTTGAATTTAAGGGTATTTTAAATTAATTTTAAATCAGAATTAATTTTGTAAAAATATTACACAAATATAAGGAATATACATTTTTACCATAATGCAATGTACATTTTGCCACTTTGAAAATCTGGAGAACTAAAGCGTGAAATATAAGAAAACTGAAACAAACATTTGGAAAATCTCATCGAGCTTAAATTAGTTTCTAAATTAGATGTTTTGAGTGTATTTAAAATTAGGCCAACTACTACGTTCACTTCAAACCCATTACATAAGACTAGTGTTTAAGGAAAATGGTAAAAGATTGCAAATATGTTAACAATTCTACTGATCTAGAAATAGAAATAACTGGTTTCCGTCCTAATTAAGATGAAGAATATCACAAAAAGCCATTTGAATAGTCCTAGATCAGAAAAATCATGAAGTGTTAAACTTTTAAAAAGATAAATTCCTGCTTTCGATCTACCTAAAAATGTGAAAGAGGATTTTCAACAACAATCTTGTTAAAATCAATGTTCAGATACAGAATAACAAACAAACATCTGGACGACTGCATGGATTTAGCAATAACATCGCATGTACCAGAGGGAGAAAAAAAAAAACTCTCAGAAGAAATGCAATGTTAAATTTCACATTAAAATATGATTTCCCTGTATTTAATTTTCATCTTGCTGGATTTTTCGTAAATAATACAAAGAGTATATCTTTTCTTTAAGATATTATACCACACATTTTTATACTTTGTGTAATGCACTTATAACTGAAATATTAAAAGTGCAATATATATGTGCAGCTAGCCAAAATTTTATAAACTTAAAATTGGCTCCCATTCAGTTAAAGTTGTTAATAACTGCACCACGGGAAGGAATGCAATTTTATTTCTTTGTCTGTATTTGGTTTCATTTTCATATAGAATGAGTTAAAAATAGGTTACCTAGGTAACAAAATTTAAACACACATTTTCAGGAAAAATTACAGAATAACAGATTTTGTTTCCCTGATGACACAACACCTCGCTATTCCAGCTATGATACAGACTGCATACTGTCATAGAGAAATTCCTTTCTTAAACAGGGAATTCATATACTTTAAGCTGTTTTTACACAAATACTGTTTATGACTAATCCATGGTCCAGGAGTAAAATACTTTATAGTACACCCATCTAAATTTTTATTATTTCCGGTCATCTGTATAGACTTTTTACCTATCACGACTAAACTCCCAATCTGCATTCCAAATAACTCATACAATTCTTCAAGTCATATTTCGTAGTCTATCATTTTTAATACAGCAGGTACTTGCTGAGAGCAGACTTGTAAAGCATGATTTCGCGTACAGCAGTACCTTAAAAGATCCCATTTTATTTGTCCACTGCTAGAATTTCATTCATACGTGGTGCAACATTCATCCATCAACACCGGAAAGAATTTTCTGCTACTTTAAACAATTTCCATCGACTGAAAATGAAGTCCGAAAAATCTTACAAATTTCAAAAGCAATCGATGCCGAAGAATTTTCACATATGGAAGACAGAGAAGTCAAACAATGAATCAGAAAATTACAAAAGAAGAATTGGGGTCTTATAAAACCCCTTGATAATAAAAGCGCTCATTATGAAGAAGAGCTTTTAACTGAAGATAAGACGAAGAAATTGTTAAATAACACAAAAAGCAATGTCTGATCTTCTAGCGAAGAATTACCCAATTAAAGAAAAAACATGTGCTCTTTACAGCGGCACGCATACAGTTGCATCAATCATTCTTATAAGCAAAAGACATCAGCTTTCTCAAAAAATATTTCTCTCATGCATTTGCCAAGAGAACGGAAAGAAGTCCAAAAGAAACTTTCAGAGTGCTTTGCAAAACAAAGTGGAAAGTTATTCTGCAGAATTTTACTTCGATAATAATAAAACATCTCTGATTTGATTTCAAAACGAATTTTTATTTGTGAAATCAATTTTAAATAGATCTTCGCAAATAGGTTCATAAAACTTCCCAATATGCCAAAATAGTTCAGATTAAGGGAAAAATTTAATAAAGTATGCTTAAAACAACTAATAAAAAGCACATTTTGAGCAGCCTTAACAGAAGACAATTTGGCCCCACTAACTTTCATTACGAGTACTCATTAAATTTTTATTTACATTTCTTTTTTGTTCAACATTTAACTTTCAATGGTTTTAAGAGAAACAGCACTTGATAGACAGACTCTAAATTCGGAAAAAACTGAAACAAAATTGGTTTATACACAGGCAGAGTAATTACACTGACCTGTTGGGAAGAGAAGACCCCGTTAGACAAGGAAAATGTTAGGCCAGACAGAGAGGAAAATGCTTAGCCTCCTCCTCGTAATGCGAAAGGAGGCCACTTGGGAAAAAATTACACTACAGCAGTAATTTTGAAACCACTAAGAAGCAACAGAACTCTAACAAATCTCAGACTTCTGATAATTATAGTGTGATTAACAGTTCAACCTCACTTCGAATATTACAATACAATATAAAGAAAGAACCAATTCAGACATTTCAATATGGAATTCAAAACCTAAGAAATTAATGCATAGACGCTACCCTAAACATTAAAACATAATGTGAAGCGTTCACGTAAAATAAATAAGTAGTAAAACTCCAACATAAAGCAACATGTGAAAAGGGACCTACAAATTATAACATTCAAGCATTTCTAGTGAAAATAAAGTTAATATAAAACAAGAATTACCAGCCACAGATGTCTTTTTGCTCTGCACTATTTCTCCATTCTTTTTCTTTCATGATATGTTCTGCAATCCAAGAGTGCACAAAAATGATGACAAATTACACTAGAAGAGGCCAAGGATGGGGGAAGGAATCATTAGATTTTAACTACTTTGAAATTAAAGAATATCTATACACAAAGAGAAATATCTAATATTGTTTCTTAATATAAAAAATTTCGAAAGTAGCCTTCTTTGTTTTAAATTCCAGCAATGTGCTACATTGTTACTAAAATCATGATTGCAGTCGATAGAAAAGCAAATGATTTTCCTTACACAACAGAAGTACAGTAAGCGAAAGAGGTTTTTAATGTATGGGTACAACATGAACAATGAAAGAAAAAAAATTATACAGTTATTACAGATACACAGAATAAAAGGGAAAATGATCTTCGAGAAAAGTAAATAATTTTAGTGCAGGTACAAAAATGGCACCGAAAGTCAATAAGCAGGTAATTTTAAATGATAAATAAACAAAATAAACTTTACTGTTAGCTTTGAAGCAGGTGTTATATATAAAACTATCTTAATTCACACACAGAATTAGTGACATAACAGATCAAAAAAGAGTAAGAATCAAACTCGCAATATATTGACATTAAAAGAGCTATACATATAAACTTTTATAGCTTTTTTTTTTTTTTTTTTTTTTTTTTAGAAAGGGCTCAAAAACACCATTCTAAAAACAGATTTCGAAAAACATCTTGGAAACAAAAGTCATAAACCATAAAATAAATATTTCATTCAGAATTTTAACGCAAGAACCCTTTCTAATTTTAAGTTCTTTACTTAGGTACACTCATCCATGAGAGAGGACAGCTTAGTCCAATGTACAAGAAATTATCCTGTAATATTACCATGTCACTTTAATGAAATTATAGCAATATTTCACTCAGGGAAAGAACATATTGTCTAGCTGCCCGGGTTCGAGCCCAGCTTTAATACAGCAAGCCAAAACACATCAAATGCCATTGAATGATATACCATTTTGAAATGTTGCAAAAAATTTAAATAAAATTTCGTGAATGAGCTATTGCAATTACCTATATACTAAAATTTTGACCAAAAATTCAACAAAACTAAGATACTCTTTTTTTCTTTCGAAGGAATCAAAGTCATATACTAATGTAGGGATGCTCAACTTATTGTACTATAAAACCTAAACATAGGAATGAAATTTTGTCAGCTATGTGAGATGTCCAATACCGAGAAATTCCATAAATTGTAGATTAGAACGTACCTCTCAAAACACACGAAAGGTAAAACACAATTCAAATACTTTACTTTTAGTCTTGAAGCAGATGTTCTATATTAAACTGTCTTAGCTCACATACAGAATTAGTAATATAATAGCTCAAAATGTTGTAAGAACCAAACACGCATTATATAAACATTAAAAAAAAATCTACATACATTTATTAGTGTTACGAGGGTTTATTCTGAAATATTATAATGTCACTTTCAGTGAAATGATAGAAATTTTCACTCAGGGAAGGGACATTCTGTCTGGCTGCCTGGGTTCCATCCCAGCTTCTGTTACAAAAGTTTCATAGAAGAATTTTAAAAATCTAGAAACGAAACTTATGAAGAAATTATTGACCATAATTGGTTCTATGCTTTAGTCATTCTTACAGACATAATAACTAAAATCTTAAACTTGAGGGGGGGAGAACTAAACTAAAGTTTTTGAATTTAAGGGTATTTTAAATTAATTTTAAATCAGAATTAATTTTGTAAAAATATTACACAAATATAAGGAATATACATTTTTACCATAATGCAATGTACATTTTGCCACTTTGAAAATCTGGAGAACTAAAGCGTGAAATATAAGAAAACTGAAACAAACATTTGGAAAATCTCATCGAGCTTAAATTAGTTTCTAAATTAGATGTTTTGAGTGTATTTAAAATTAGGCCAACTACTACGTTCACTTCAAACCCATTACATAAGACTAGTGTTTAAGAAAAATGGTAAAAGATTGCAAATATGTTAACAATTCTACTGATCTAGAAATAGAAATAACTGGTTTCCGTCCTAATTAAGATGAAGAATATCACAAAAAGCCATTTGAATAGTCCTAGATCAGAAAAATCATGAACTGTTAAACTTTTAAAAAGATAAATTCCTGCTTTCGATCTACCTAAAAATGTGAAAGAGGATTTTCAACAACAATCTTGTTAAAATCAATGTTCAGATACAGAATAACAAACAAACATCTGGACGACTGCATGGATTTAGCAATAACATCGCATGTACCAGAGGGAGAAAAAAAAAACTCTCAGAAGAAATGCAATGTTAAATTTCACATTAAAATATGATTTCCCTGTATTTAATTTTCATCTTGCTGAATTTTTTTGTAAATAATACAAAGAGTATATCTTTTCTTTAAGATATTATACCACACATTTTTATACTTTGTGTAATGCACTTATAACTGAAATATTAAAAGTGCAATATATAATTGCAGCTAGCCAAAATTTTATAAACTTAAAATTGGCTCCCATTCAGTTAAAGTTGTTAATAACTGCACCACGGGAAGGAATGCAATTTTATTTCTTTGTCTGTATTTGGTTTCATTTTCATATAGAATGAGTTAAAAATAGGTTACCTAGGTAACAAAATTTAAACACACATTTTCAGGAAAAATTACAGAATAACAGATTTTGTTTCCCTGAAGACACAACACCTCGCTATTCCAGCTATGATACAGACTGCATACTGTCATAGAGAAATTCCTTTCTTAAACAGGGAATTCATATACTTTAATCTGTTTTTACACAAATACTGTTTATGACTAATCCATGGTCCAGGAGTAAAATACTTTATAGTACACCCATCTAAATTTTTATTATTTCCGGTCATCTGTATAGACTTTTTACCTATCATGACTAAACTCCCAATCTGCATTCCAAATAACTCATACAATTCTTCAAGTCATATTTCGTAGTCTATCATTTTTAATACAGCAGGTACTTGCTGAGAGCAGACTTGTAAAGCATGATTTCGCGTACAGCAGTACCTTAAAAGATCCCATTTTATTTGTCCACTGCTAGAATTTCATTCATACGTGGTGCAACATTCATCCATCAACACCGGAAAGAATTTTCTGCTACTTTAAACAATTTCCATTGACTGAAAATGAAGTCCGAAAAATCTTACAAATTTCAAAAGCAATCGATGCCGAAGAATTTTCACATATGGAAGACAGAGAAGTCAAACAATGAATCAGAAAATTACAAAAGAAGAATTGGGGTCTTATAAAACCCCTTGATAATAAAAGCGCTCATTATGAAGAAGAGCTTTTAACTGAAGATAAGACGAAGAAATTGTTAAATAACACAAAAAGCAATGTCTGATCTTCTAGCGAAGAATTACCCAATTAAAGAAAAAACATGTGCTCTTTACAGCGGCACGCATACAGTTGCATCAATCATTCTTATAAGCAAAAGACATCAGCTTTCTCAAAAAATATTTCTCTCATGCATTTGCCAAGAGAACGGAAAGAAGTCCAAAAGAAACTTTCAGAGTGCTTTGCAAAACAAAGTGGAAAGTTATTCTGCAGAATTTTACTTCGATAATAATAAAACATCTCTGATTTGATTTCAAAACGAATTTTTATTTGTGAAATCAATTTTAAATAGATCTTCGCAAATAGGTTCATAAAACTTCCCAATATGCCAAAATAGTTCAGATTAAGGGAAAAATTTAATAAAGTATGCTTAAAACAACTAATAAAAAGCACATTTTGAGCAGCCTTAACAGAAGACAATTTGGCCCCACTAACTTTCATTACGAGTACTCATTAAATTTTTATTTACATTTCTTTTTTGTTCAACATTTAACTTTCAATGGTTTTAAGAGAAACAGCACTTGATAGACAGACTCTAAATTCGGAAAAAACTGAAACAAAATTGGTTTATACACAGGCAGAGTAATTACACTGACCTGTTGGGAAGAGAAGACCCCGTTAGACAAGGAAAATGTTAGGCCAGACAGAGAGGAAAATGCTTAGCCTCCTCCTCGTAATGCGAAAGGAGGCCACTTGGGAAAAAATTACACTACAGCAGTAATTTTGAAACCACTAAGAAGCAACAGAACTCTAACAAATCTCAGACTTCTGATAATTATAGTGTGATTAACAGTTCAACCTCACTTCGAATATTACAATACAATATAAAGAAAGAACCAATTCAGACATTTCAATATGGAATTCAAAACCTAAGAAATTAATGCATAGACGCTACCCTAAACATTAAAACATAATGTGAAGCGTTCACGTAAAATAAATAAGTAGTAAAACTCCAACATAAAGCAACATGTGAAAAGGGACCTACAAATTATAACATTCAAGCATTTCTAGTGAAAATAAAGTTAATATAAAACAAGAATTACCAGCCACAGATGTCTTTTTGCTCTGCACTATTTCTCCATTCTTTTTCTTTCATGATATGTTCTGCAATCCAAGAGTGCACAAAAATGATGACAAATTACACTAGAAGAGGCCAAGGATGGGGGAAGGAATCATTAGATTTTAACTACTTTGAAATTAAAGAATATCTATACACAAAGAGAAATATCTAATATTGTTTCTTAATATATAAAATTTCGAAAGTAGCCTTCTTTGTTTTAAATTCCAGCAATGTGCTACATTGTTACTAAAATCATGATTGCAGTCGATAGAAAAGCAAATGATTTTCCTTACACGACAGAAGTACAGTAAGCGAAAGAGGTTTTTAATGTATGGGTACAACATGAACAATGAAAGAAAAAAAAAATATACAGTTATTACAGATACACAGAATAAAAGGGAAAATTATCTTCGAGAAAAGTAAATAATTTTAGTGCAGGTACAAAAATGGCACCGAAAGTCAATAAGCAGGTAATTTTAAATGATAAATAAACAAAATAAACTTTACTGTTAGCTTTGAAGCAGGTGTTATATATAAAACTATCTTAATTCACACACAGAATTAGTGACATAACAGATCAAAAAAGAGTAAGAATCAAACTCGCAATATATTGACATTAAAAGAGCTATACGTATATACTTTTATAGCTTTTTTTTTTTTTTTTTTTTTTTTTAGAAAGGGCTCAAAAACACCATTCTAAAAACAGATTTCGAAAAACATCTTGGAAACAAAAGTCATAAACCATAAAATAAATATTTCATTCAGAATTTTAACGCAAGAACCCTTTCTAATTTTAAGTTCTTTACTTAGGTACACTCATCCATGAGAGAGGACAGCTTAGTCCAATGTACAAGAAATTATCCTGTAATATTACGTCACTTTAATGAAATTATAGCAATATTTCACTCAGGGAAAGAACATATTGTCTAGCTGCCTGGGTTCGAGCCCAGCTTTAATACAGCAAGCCAAAACACATCAAATGCCATTGAATGATATACCATTTTGAAATGTTGCAAAAAATTTAAATAAAATTTCGTGAATGAGCTATTGCAATTACCTATATACTAAAATTTTGACCAAAAATTCAACAAAACTAAGATACTCTTTTTTTCTTTCGAAGGAATCAAAGTCATATACTAATGTAGGGATGCTCAACTTATTGTACTATAAAACCTAAACATAGGAATGAAATTTTGTCAGCTATGTGAGATGTCCAATACCGAGAAATTCCATAAATTGTAGATTAGAACGTACCTCTCAAAACACACGAAAGGTAAAACACAATTCAAATACTTTACTTTTAGTCTTGAAGCAGATGTTCTATATTAAACTGTCTTAGCTCACATACAGAATTAGTAATATAATAGCTCAAAATGTTGTAAGAACCAAACACGCATTATATAAACATTAAAAAAAAATCTACATACATTTATTAGTGTTACGAGGGTTTATTCTGAAATATTATAATGTCACTTTCAGTGAAATGATAGAAATTTTCACTCAGGGAAGGGACATTCTGTCTGGCTGCCTGGGTTCCATCCCAGCTTCTGTTACAAAAGTTTCATAGAAGAATTTTAAAAATCTAGAAACGAAACTTATGAAGAAATTATTGACCATAATTGGTTCTATGCTTTAGTCATTCTTACAGACATAATAACTAAAATCTTAAACTTGAGGGGGGGAGAACTAAACTAAAGTTTTTGAATTTAAGGGTATTTTAAATTAATTTTAAATCAGAATTAATTTTGTAAAAATATTACACAAATATAAGGAATATACATTTTTACCATAATGCAATGTACATTTTGCCACTTTGAAAATCTGGAGAACTAAAGCGTGAAATATAAGAAAACTGAAACAAACATTTGGAAAATCTCATCGAGCTTAAATTAGTTTCTAAATTAGATGTTTTGAGTGTATTTAAAATTAGGCCAACTACTACGTTCACTTCAAACCCATTACATAAGACTAGTGTTTAAGAAAAATGGTAAAAGATTGCAAATATGTTAACAATTCTACTGATCTAGAAATAGAAATAACTGGTTTCCGTCCTAATTAAGATGAAGAATATCACAAAAAGCCATTTGAATAGTCCTAGATCAGAAAAATCATGAACTGTTAAACTTTTAAAAAGATAAATTCCTGCTTTCGATCTACCTAAAAATGTGAAAGAGGATTTTCAACAACAATCTTGTTAAAATCAATGTTCAGATACAGAATAACAAACAAACATCTGGACGACTGCATGGATTTAGCAATAACATCGCATGTACCAGAGGGAGAAAAAAAAAACTCTCAGAAGAAATGCAATGTTAAATTTCACATTAAAATATGATTTCCCTGTATTTAATTTTCATCTTGCTGAATTTTTTTGTAAATAATACAAAGAGTATATCTTTTCTTTAAGATATTATACCACACATTTTTATACTTTGTGTAATGCACTTATAACTGAAATATTAAAAGTGCAATATATAATTGCAGCTAGCCAAAATTTTATAAACTTAACATTGGCTCCCATTCAGTTAAAGTTGTTAATAACTGCACCACGGGAAGGAATGCAATTTTATTTCTTTGTCTGTATTTGGTTTCATTTTCATATAGAATGAGTTAAAAATAGGTTACCTAGGTAACAAAATTTAAACACACATTTTCAGGAAAAATTACAGAATAACAGATTTTGTTTCCCTGAAGACACAACACCTCGCTATTCCAGCTATGATACAGACTGCATACTGTCATAGAGAAATTCCTTTCTTAAACAGGGAATTCATATACTTTAATCTGTTTTTACACAAATACTGTTTATGACTAATCCATGGTCCAGGAGTAAAATACTTTATAGTACACCCATCTAAATTTTTATTATTTCCGGTCATCTGTATAGACTTTTTACCTATCATGACTAAACTCCCAATCTGCATTCCAAATAACTCATACAATTCTTCAAGTCATATTTCGTAGTCTATCATTTTTAATACAGCAGGTACTTGCTGAGAGCAGACTTGTAAAGCATGATTTCGCGTACAGCAGTACCTTAAAAGATCCCATTTTATTTGTCCACTGCTAGAATTTCATTCATACGTGGTGCAACATTCATCCATCAACACCGGAAAGAATTTTCTGCTACTTTAAACAATTTCCATTGACTGAAAATGAAGTCCGAAAAATCTTACAAATTTCAAAAGCAATCGATGCCGAAGAATTTTCACATATGGAAGACAGAGAAGTCAAACAATGAATCAGAAAATTACAAAAGAAGAATTGGGGTCTTATAAAACCCCTTGATAATAAAAGCTCTCATTATGAAGAAGAGCTTTTAACTGAAGATAAGACGAAGAAATTGTTAAATAACACAAAAAGCAATGTCTGATCTTCTAGCGAAGAATTACCCAATTAAAGAAAAAACATGTGCTCTTTACAGCGGCACGCATACAGTTGCATCAATCATTCTTATAAGCAAAAGACATCAGCTTTCTCAAAAAATATTTCTCTCATGCATTTGCCAAGAGAACGGAAAGAAGTCCAAAAGAAACTTTCAGAGTGCTTTGCAAAACAAAGTGGAAAGTTATTCTGCAGAATTTTACTTCGATAATAATAAAACATCTCTGATTTGATTTCAAAACGAATTTTTATTTGTGAAATCAATTTTAAATAGATCTTCGCAAATAGGTTCATAAAACTTCCCAATATGCCAAAATAGTTCAGATTAAGGGAAAAATTTAATAAAGTATGCTTAAAACAACTAATAAAAAGCACATTTTGAGCAGCCTTAACAGAAGACAATTTGGCCCCACTAACTTTCATTACGAGTACTCATTAAATTTTTATTTACATTTCTTTTTTGTTCAACATTTAACTTTCAATGGTTTTAAGAGAAACAGCACTTGATAGACAGACTCTAAATTCGGAAAAAACTGAAACAAAATTGGTTTATACACAGGCAGAGTAATTACACTGACCTGTTGGGAAGAGAAGACCCCGTTAGACAAGGAAAATGTTAGGCCAGACAGAGAGGAAAATGCTTAGCCTCCTCCTCGTAATGCGAAAGGAGGCCACTTGGGAAAAAATTACACTACAGCAGTAATTTTGAAACCACTAAGAAGCAACAGAACTCTAACAAATCTCAGACTTCTGATAATTATAGTGTGATTAACAGTTCAACCTCACTTCGAATATTACAATACAATATAAAGAAAGAACCAATTCAGACATTTCAATATGGAATTCAAAACCTAAGAAATTAATGCATAGACGCTACCCTAAACATTAAAACATAATGTGAAGCGTTCACGTAAAATAAATAAGTAGTAAAACTCCAACATAAAGCAACATGTGAAAAGGGACCTACAAATTATAACATTCAAGCATTTCTAGTGAAAATAAAGTTAATATAAAACAAGAATTACCAGCCACAGATGTCTTTTTGCTCTGCACTATTTCTCCATTCTTTTTCTTTCATGATATGTTCTGCAATCCAAGAGTGCACAAAAATGATGACAAATTACACTAGAAGAGGCCAAGGATGGGGGAAGGAATCATTAGATTTTAACTACTTTGAAATTAAAGAATATCTATACACAAAGAGAAATATCTAATATTGTTTCTTAATATAAAAAATTTCGAAAGTAGCCTTCTTTGTTTTAAATTCCAGCAATGTGCTACATTGTTACTAAAATCATGATTGCAGTCGATAGAAAAGCAAATGATTTTCCTTACACAACAGAAGTACAGTAAGCGAAAGAGGTTTTTAATGTATGGGTACAACATGAACAATGAAAGAAAAAAAATTATACAGTTATTACAGATACACAGAATAAAAGGGAAAATGATCTTCGAGAAAAGTAAATAATTTTAGTGCAGGTACAAAAATGGCACCGAAAGTCAATAAGCAGGTAATTTTAAATGATAAATAAACAAAATAAACTTTACTGTTAGCTTTGAAGCAGGTGTTATATATAAAACTATCTTAATTCACACACAGAATTAGTGACATAACAGATCAAAAAAGAGTAAGAATCAAACTCGCAATATATTGACATTAAAAGAGCTATACATATAAACTTTTATAGCTTTTTTTTTTTTTTTTTTTTTTTTTTTAGAAAGGGCTCAAAAACACCATTCTAAAAACAGATTTCGAAAAACATCTTGGAAACAAAAGTCATAAACCATAAATTAATTTTTCATTCAGAATTTTAACGCAAGAACCCTTTCTAATTTTAAGTTCTTTACTTAGGTACACTCATCCATGAGAGAGGACAGCTTAGTCCAATGTACAAGAAATTATCCTGTAATATTACCATGTCACTTTAATGAAATTATAGCAATATTTCACTCAGGGAAAGAACATATTGTCTAGCTGCCCGGGTTCGAGCCCAGCTTTAATACAGCAAGCCAAAACACATCAAATGCCATTGAATGATATACCATTTTGAAATGTTGCAAAAAATTTAAATAAAATTTCGTGAATGAGCTATTGCAATTACCTATATACTAAAATTTTGACCAAAAATTCAACAAAACTAAGATACTCTTTTTTTCTTTCGAAGGAATCAAAGTCATATACTAATGTAGGGATGCTCAACTTATTGTACTATAAAACCTAAACATAGGAATGAAATTTTGTCAGCTATGTGAGATGTCCAATACCGAGAAATTCCATAAATTGTAGATTAGAACGTACCTCTCAAAACACACGAAAGGTAAAACACAATTCAAATACTTTACTTTTAGTCTTGAAGCAGATGTTCTATATTAAACTGTCTTAGCTCACATACAGAATTAGTAATATAATAGCTCAAAATGTTGTAAGAACCAAACACGCATTATATAAACATTAAAAAAAAATCTACATACATTTATTAGTGTTACGAGGGTTTATTCTGAAATATTATAATGTCACTTTCAGTGAAATGATAGAAATTTTCACTCAGGGAAGGGACATTCTGTCTGGCTGCCTGGGTTCCATCCCAGCTTCTGTTACAAAAGTTTCATAGAAGAATTTTAAAAATCTAGAAACGAAACTTATGAAGAAATTATTGACCATAATTGGTTCTATGCTTTAGTCATTCTTACAGACATAATAACTAAAATCTTAAACTTGAGGGGGGGAGAACTAAACTAAAGTTTTTGAATTTAAGGGTATTTTAAATTAATTTTAAATCAGAATTAATTTTGTAAAAATATTACACAAATATAAGGAATATACATTTTTACCATAATGCAATGTACATTTTGCCACTTTGAAAATCTGGAGAACTAAAGCGTGAAATATAAGAAAACTGAAACAAACATTTGGAAAATCTCATCGAGCTTAAATTAGTTTCTAAATTAGATGTTTTGAGTGTATTTAAAATTAGGCCAACTACTACGTTCACTTCAAACCCATTACATAAGACTAGTGTTTAAGAAAAATGGTAAAAGATTGCAAATATGTTAACAATTCTACTGATCTAGAAATAGAAATAACTGGTTTCCGTCCTAATTAAGATGAAGAATATCACAAAAAGCCATTTGAATAGTCCTAGATCAGAAAAATCATGAACTGTTAAACTTTTAAAAAGATAAATTCCTGCTTTCGATCTACCTAAAAATGTGAAAGAGGATTTTCAACAACAATCTTGTTAAAATCAATGTTCAGATACAGAATAACAAACAAACATCTGGACGACTGCATGGATTTAGCAATAACATCGCATGTACCAGAGGGAGAAAAAAAAAACTCTCAGAAGAAATGCAATGTTAAATTTCACATTAAAATATGATTTCCCTGTATTTAATTTTCATCTTGCTGAATTTTTTTGTAAATAATACAAAGAGTATATCTTTTCTTTAAGATATTATACCACACATTTTTATACTTTGTGTAATGCACTTATAACTGAAATATTAAAAGTGCAATATATAATTGCAGCTAGCCAAAATTTTATAAACTTAAAATTGGCTCCCATTCAGTTAAAGTTGTTAATAACTGCACCACGGGAAGGAATGCAATTTTATTTCTTTGTCTGTATTTGGTTTCATTTTCATATAGAATGAGTTAAAAATAGGTTACCTAGGTAACAAAATTTAAACACACATTTTCAGGAAAAATTACAGAATAACAGATTTTGTTTCCCTGAAGACACAACACCTCGCTATTCCAGCTATGATACAGACTGCATACTGTCATAGAGAAATTCCTTTCTTAAACAGGGAATTCATATACTTTAATCTGTTTTTACACAAATACTGTTTATGACTAATCCATGGTCCAGGAGTAAAATACTTTATAGTACACCCATCTAAATTTTTATTATTTCCGGTCATCTGTATAGACTTTTTACCTATCATGACTAAACTCCCAATCTGCATTCCAAATAACTCATACAATTCTTCAAGTCATATTTCGTAGTCTATCATTTTTAATACAGCAGGTACTTGCTGAGAGCAGACTTGTAAAGCATGATTTCGCGTACAGCAGTACCTTAAAAGATCCCATTTTATTTGTCCACTGCTAGAATTTCATTCATACGTGGTGCAACATTCATCCATCAACACCGGAAAGAATTTTCTGCTACTTTAAACAATTTCCATCGACTGAAAATGAAGTCCGAAAAATCTTACAAATTTCAAAAGCAATCGATGCCGAAGAATTTTCACATATGGAAGACAGAGAAGTCAAACAATGAATCAGAAAATTACAAAAGAAGAATTGGGGTCTTATAAAACCCGTTGATAATAAAAGCGCTCATTATGAAGAAGAGCTTTTAACTGAAGATAAGACGAAGAAATTGTTAAATAACACAAAAAGCAATGTCTGATCTTCTAGCGAAGAATTACCCAATTAAAGAAAAAACATGTGCTCTTTACAGCGGCACGCATACAGTTGCATCAATCATTCTTATAAGCAAAAGACACCAGCTTTCTCAAAAAATATTTCTCTCATGCATTTGCCAAGAGAACGGAAAGAAGTCCAAAAGAAACTTTCAGAGTGCTTTGCAAAACAAAGTGGAAAGTTATTCTGCAGAATTTTACTTCGATAATAATAAAACATCTCTGATTTGATTTCAAAACGAATTTTTATTTGTGAAATCAATTTTAAATAGATCTTCGCAAATAGGTTCATAAAACTTCCCAATATGCCAAAATAGTTCAGATTAAGGGAAAAATTTAATAAAGTATGCTTAAAACAACTAATAAAAAGCACATTTTGAGCAGCCTTAACAGAAGACAATTTGGCCCCACTAACTTTCATTACGAGTACTCATTAAATTTTTATTTACATTTCTTTTTTGTTCAACATTTAACTTTCAATGGTTTTAAGAGAAACAGCACTTGATAGACAGACTCTAAATTCGGAAAAAACTGAAACAAAATTGGTTTATACACAGGCAGAGTAATTACACTGACCTGTTGGGAAGAGAAGACCCCGTTAGACAAGGAAAATGTTAGGCCAGACAGAGAGGAAAATGCTTAGCCTCCTCCTCGTAATGCGAAAGGAGGCCACTTGGGAAAAAATTACACTACAGCAGTAATTTTGAAACCACTAAGAAGCAACAGAACTCTAACAAATCTCAGACTTCTGATAATTATAGTGTGATTAACAGTTCAACCTCACTTCGAATATTACAATACAATATAAAGAAAGAACCAATTCAGACATTTCAATATGGAATTCAAAACCTAAGAAATTAATGCATAGACGCTACCCTAAACATTAAAACATAATGTGAAGCGTTCACGTAAAATAAATAAGTAGTAAAACTCCAACATAAAGCAACATGTGAAAAGGGACCTACAAATTATAACATTCAAGCATTTCTAGTGAAAATAAAGTTAATATAAAACAAGAATTACCAGCCACAGATGTCTTTTTGCTCTGCACTATTTCTCCATTCTTTTTCTTTCATGATATGTTCTGCAATCCAAGAGTGCACAAAAATGATGACAAATTACACTAGAAGAGGCCAAGGATGGGGGAAGGAATCATTAGATTTTAACTACTTTGAAATTAAAGAATATCTATACACAAAGAGAAATATCTAATATTGTTTCTTAATATATAAAATTTCGAAAGTAGCCTTCTTTGTTTTAAATTCCAGCAATGTGCTACATTGTTACTAAAATCATGATTGCAGTCGATAGAAAAGCAAATGATTTTCCTTACACGACAGAAGTACAGTAAGCGAAAGAGGTTTTTAATGTATGGGTACAACATGAACAATGAAAGAAAAAAAAAAAATATACAGTTATTACAGATACACAGAATAAAAGGGAAAATTATCTTCGAGAAAAGTAAATAATTTTAGTGCAGGTACAAAAATGGCACCGAAAGTCAATAAGCAGGTAATTTTAAATGATAAATAAACAAAATAAACTTTACTGTTAGCTTTGAAGCAGGTGTTATATATAAAACTATCTTAATTCACACACAGAATTAGTGACATAACAGATCAAAAAAGAGTAAGAATCAAACTCGCAATATATTGACATTAAAAGAGCTATACGTATATACTTTTATAGCTTTTTTTTTTTTTTTTTTTTTTTTAGAAAGGGCTCAAAAACACCATTCTAAAAACAGATTTCGAAAAACATCTTGGAAACAAAAGTCATAAACCATAAAATAAATATTTCATTCAGAATTTTAACGCAAGAACCCTTTCTAATTTTAAGTTCTTTACTTAGGTACACTCATCCATGAGAGAGGACAGCTTAGTCCAATGTACAAGAAATTATCCTGTAATATTACGTCACTTTAATGAAATTATAGCAATATTTCACTCAGGGAAAGAACATATTGTCTAGCTGCCTGGGTTCGAGCCCAGCTTTAATACAGCAAGCCAAAACACATCAAATGCCATTGAATGATATACCATTTTGAAATGTTGCAAAAAATTTAAATAAAATTTCGTGAATGAGCTATTGCAATTACCTATATACTAAAATTTTGACCAAAAATTCAACAAAACTAAGATACTCTTTTTTTCTTTCGAAGGAATCAAAGTCATATACTAATGTAGGGATGCTCAACTTATTGTACTATAAAACCTAAACATAGGAATGAAATTTTGTCAGCTATGTGAGATGTCCAATACCGAGAAATTCCATAAATTGTAGATTAGAACGTACCTCTCAAAACACACGAAAGGTAAAACACAATTCAAATACTTTACTTTTAGTCTTGAAGCAGATGTTCTATATTAAACTGTCTTAGCTCACATACAGAATTAGTAATATAATAGCTCATAATGTTGTAAGAACCAAACACGCATTATATAAACATTAAAAAAAAATCTACATACATTTATTAGTGTTACGAGGGTTTATTCTGAAATATTATAATGTCACTTTCAGTGAAATGATAGAAATTTTCACTCAGGGAAGGGACATTCTGTCTGGCTGCCTGGGTTCCATCCTAGCTTCTGTTACAAAAGTTTCATAGAAGAATTTTAAAAATCTAGAAACGAAACTTATGAAGAAATTATTGACCATAATTGGTTCTATGATTTAGTCATTCTTACAGACATAATAACTAAAATCTTAAACTTGAGAGGGGGGGGGAGAACGAAACTAAAGTTTTTGAATTTAAGGGTATTTTAAATTAATTTTAAATCAGAATTAATTTTGTAAAAATATTACACAAATATAAGGAATATACATTTTTACCATAATGCAATGTACATTTTGCCACTTTGAAAATCTGGAGAACTAAAGCGTGAAATATAAGAAAACTGAAACAAACATTTGGAAAATCTCATCGAGCTTAAATTAGTTTCTAAATTAGATGTTTTGAGTGTATTTAAAATTAGGCCAACTACTACGTTCACTTCAAACCCATTACATAAGACTAGTGGTTAAGAAAAATGGTAAAAGATTGCAAATATGTTAACAATTCTACTGATCTAGAAATAGAAATAACTGGTTTCCGTCCTAATTAAGATGAAGAATATCACAAAAAGCCATTTGAATAGTCCTAGATCAGAAAAATCATGAACTGTTAAACTTTTAAAAAGATAAATTCCTGCTTTCGATCTACCTAAAAATGTGAAAGAGGATTTTCAACAACAATCTTGTTAAAATCAATGTTCAGATACAGAATAACAAACAAACATCTGGACGACTGCATGGATTTAGCAATAACATCGCATGTACCAGAGGGAGAAAAAAAAAACTCTCAGAAGAAATGCAATGTTAAATTTCACATTAAAATATGATTTCCCTGTATTTAATTTTCATCTTGCTGAATTTTTTTGTAAATAATACAAAGAGTATATCTTTTCTTTAAGATATTATACCACACATTTTTATACTTTGTGTAATGCACTTATAACTGAAATATTAAAAGTGCAATATATAATTGCAGCTAGCCAAAATTTTATAAACTTAAAATTGGCTCCCATTCAGTTAAAGTTGTTAATAACTGCACCACGGGAAGGAATGCAATTTTATTTCTTTGTCTGTATTTGGTTTCATTTTCATATAGAATGAGTTAAAAATAGGTTACCTAGGTAACAAAATTTAAACACACATTTTCAGGAAAAATTACAGAATAACAGATTTTGTTTCCCTGAAGACACAACACCTCGCTATTCCAGCTATGATACAGACTGCATACTGTCATAGAGAAATTCCTTTCTTAAACAGGGAATTCATATACTTTAATCTGTTTTTACACAAATACTGTTTATGACTAATCCATGGTCCAGGAGTAAAATACTTTATAGTACACCCATCTAAATTTTTATTATTTCCGGGCATCTGTATAGACTTTTTACCTATCACGACTAAACTCCCAATCTGCATTCCAAATAACTCATACAATTCTTCAAGTCATATTTCGTAGTCTATCATTTTTAATACAGCAGGTACTTGCTGAGAGCAGACTTGTAAAGCATGATTTCGCGTACAGCAGTACCTTAAAAGATCCCATTTTATTTGTCCACTGCTAGAATTTCATTCATACGTGGTGCAACATTCATCCATCAACACCGAAAAGAATTTTCTGCTACTTTAAACAATTTCCATTGACTGAAAATGAAGTCCGAAAAATCTTACAAATTTCAAAAGCAATCGATGCCGAAGAATTTTCACATATGGAAGACAGAGAAGTCAAACAATGAATCAGAAAATTACAAAAGAAGAATTGGGGTCTTATAAAACCCGTTGATAATAAAAGCGCTCATTATGAAGAAGAGCTTTTAACTGAAGATAAGACGAAGAAATTGTTAAATAACACAAAAAGCAATGTCTGATCTTCTAGCGAAGAATTACCCAATTAAAGAAAAAACATGTGCTCTTTACAGCGGCACGCATACAGTTGCATCAATCATTCTTATAAGCAAAAGACATCAGCTTTCTCAAAAAATATTTCTCTCATGCATTTGCCAAGAGAACGGAAAGAAGTCCAAAAGAAACTTTCAGAGTGCTTTGCAAAACAAAGTGGAAAGTTATTCTGCAGAATTTTACTTCGATAATAATAAAACATCTCTGATTTGATTTCAAAACGAATTTTTATTTGTGAAATCAATTTTAAATAGATCTTCGCAAATAGGTTCATAAAACTTCCCAATATGCCAAAATAGTTCAGATTAAGGGAAAAATTTAATAAAGTATGCTTAAAACAACTAATAAAAAGCACATTTTGAGCAGCCTTAACAGAAGACAATTTGGCCCCACTAACTTTCATTACGAGTACTCATTAAATTTTTATTTACATTTCTTTTTTGTTCAACATTTAACTTTCAATGGTTTTAAGAGAAACAGCACTTGATAGACAGACTCTAAATTCGGAAAAAACTGAAACAAAATTGGTTTATACACAGGCAGAGTAATTACACTGACCTGTTGGGAAGAGAAGACCCCGTTAGACAAGGAAAATGTTAGGCCAGACAGAGAGGAAAATGCTTAGCCTCCTCCTCGTAATGCGAAAGGAGGCCACTTGGGAAAAAATTACACTACAGCAGTAATTTTGAAACCACTAAGAAGCAACAGAACTCTAACAAATCTCAGACTTCTGATAATTATAGTGTGATTAACAGTTCAACCTCACTTCGAATATTACAATACAATATAAAGAAAGAACCAATTCAGACATTTCAATATGGAATTCAAAACCTAAGAAATTAATGCATAGACGCTACCCTAAACATTAAAACATAATGTGAAGCGTTCACGTAAAATAAATAAGTAGTAAAACTCCAACATAAAGCAACATGTGAAAAGGGACCTACAAATTATAACATTCAAGCATTTCTAGTGAAAATAAAGTTAATATAAAACAAGAATTACCAGCCACAGATGTCTTTTTGCTCTGCACTATTTCTCCATTCTTTTTCTTTCATGATATGTTCTGCAATCCAAGAGTGCACAAAAATGATGACAAATTACACTAGAAGAGGCCAAGGATGGGGGAAGGAATCATTAGATTTTAACTACTTTGAAATTAAAGAATATCTATACACAAAGAGAAATATCTAATATTGTTTCTTAATATATAAAATTTCGAAAGTAGCCTTCTTTGTTTTAAATTCCAGCAATGTGCTACATTGTTACTAAAATCATGATTGCAGTCGATAGAAAAGCAAATGATTTTCCTTACACGACAGAAGTACAGTAAGCGAAAGAGGTTTTTAATGTATGGGTACAACATGAACAATGAAAGAAAAAAAAAATATACAGTTATTACAGATACACAGAATAAAAGGGAAAATTATCTTCGAGAAAAGTAAATAATTTTAGTGCAGGTACAAAAATGGCACCGAAAGTCAATAAGCAGGTAATTTTAAATGATAAATAAACAAAATAAACTTTACTGTTAGCTTTGAAGCAGGTGTTATATATAAAACTATCTTAATTCACACACAGAATTAGTGACATAACAGATCAAAAAAGAGTAAGAATCAAACTCGCAATATATTGACATTAAAAGAGCTATACGTATATACTTTTATAGCTTTTTTTTTTTTTTTTTTTTTTAGAAAGGGCTCAAAAACACCATTCTAAAAACAGATTTCGAAAAACATCTTGGAAACAAAAGTCATAAACCATAAAATAAATATTTCATTCAGAATTTTAACGCAAGAACCCTTTCTAATTTTAAGTTCTTTACTTAGGTACACTCATCCATGAGAGAGGACAGCTTAGTCCAATGTACAAGAAATTATCCTGTAATATTACGTCACTTTAATGAAATTATAGCAATATTTCACTCAGGGAAAGAACTTATTGTCTAGCTGCCTGGGTTCGAGCCCAGCTTTAATACAGCAAGCCAAAACACATCAAATGCCATTGAATGATATACCATTTTGAAATGTTGCAAAAAATTTAAATAAAATTTCGTGAATGAGCTATTGCAATTACCTATATACTAAAATTTTGACCAAAAATTCAACAAAACTAAGATACTCTTTTTTTCTTTCGAAGGAATCAAAGTCATATACTAATGTAGGGATGCTCAACTTATTGTACTATAAAACCTAAACATAGGAATGAAATTTTGTCAGCTATGTGAGATGTCCAATACCGAGAAATTCCATAAGTTGTAGATTAGAACGTACCTCTCAAAACACACGAAAGGTAAAACACAATTCAAATACTTTACTTTTAGTCTTGAAGCAGATGTTCTATATTAAACTGTCTTAGCTCACATACAGAATTAGTAATATAATAGCTCAAAATGTTGTAAGAACCAAACACGCATTATATAAACATTAAAAAAAAATCTACATACATTTATTAGTGTTACGAGGGTTTATTCTGAAATATTATAATGTCACTTTCAGTGAAATGATAGAAATTTTCACTCAGGGAAGGGACATTCTGTCTGGCTGCCTGGGTTCCATCCCAGCTTCTATTACAAAAGTTTCATAGAAGAATTTTAAAAATCTAGAAACGAAACTTATGAAGAAATTATTGACCATAATTGGTTCTATGATTTAGTCATTCTTACAGACATAATAACTAAAATCTTAAACTTGAGGGGAGGGAGAACTAAACTAAAGTTTTTGAATTTAAGGGTATTTTAAATTAATTTTAAATCAGAATTAATTTTGTAAAAATATTACACAAATATAAGGAATATACATTTTTACCATAATGCAATGTACATTTTGCCACTTTGAAAATCTGGAGAACTAAAGCGTGAAATATAAGAAAACTGAAACAAACATTTGGAAAATCTCATCGAGCTTAAATTAGTTTCTAAATTAGATGTTTTGAGTGTATTTAAAATTAGGCCAACTACTACGTTCACTTCAAACCCATTACATAAGACTAGTGTTTAAGGAAAATGGTAAAAGATTGCAAATATGTTAACAATTCTACTGATCTAGAAATAGAAATAACTGGTTTCCGTCCTAATTAAGATGAAGAATATCACAAAAAGCCATTTGAATAGTCCTAAATCAGAAAAATCATGAACTGTTAAACTTTTAAAAAGATAAATTCCTGCTTTCGATCTACCTAAAAATGTGAAAGAGGATTTTCAACAACAATCTTGTTAAAATCAATGTTCAGATACAGAATAACAAACAAACATCTGGACGACTGCATGGATTTAGCAATAACATCGCATGTACCAGAGGGAGAAAAAAAAAAACTCTCAGAAGAAATGCAATGTTAAATTTCACATTAAAATATGATTTCCCTGTATTTAATTTTCATCTTGCTGGATTTTTCGTAAATAATACAAAGAGTATATCTTTTCTTTAAGATATTATACCACACATTTTTATACTTTGTGTAATGCACTTATAACTGAAATATTAAAAGTGCAATATATAATTGCAGCTAGCCAAAATTTTATAAACTTAAAATTGGCTCCCATTCAGTTAAAGTTGTTAATAACTGCACCACGGGAAGGAATGCAATTTTATTTCTTTGTCTGTATTTGGTTTCATTTTCATATAGAATGAGTTAAAAATAGGTTACCTAGGTAACAAAATTTAAACACACATTTTCAGGAAAAATTACAGAATAACAGATTTTGTTTCCCTGATGACACAACACCTCGCTATTCCAGCTATGATACAGACTGCATACTGTCATAGAGAAATTCCTTTCTTAAACAGGGAATTCATATACTTTAAGCTGTTTTTACACAAATACTGTTTATGACTAATCCATGGTCCAGGAGTAAAATACTTTATAGTACACCCATCTAAATTTTTATTATTTCCGGTCATCTGTATAGACTTTTTACCTATCACGACTAAACTCCCAATCTGCATTCCAAATAACTCATACAATTCTTCAAGTCATATTTCGTAGTCTATCATTTTTAATACAGCAGGTACTTGCTGAGAGCAGACTTGTAAAGCATGATTTCGCGTACAGCAGTACCTTAAAAGATCCGATTTTATTTGTCCACTGCTAGAATTTCATTCATACGTGGTGCAACATTCATCCATCAACACCGGAAAGAATTTTCTGCTACTTTAAACAATTTCCATCGACTGAAAATGAAGTCCGAAAAATCTTACAAATTTCAAAAGCAATCGATGCCGAAGAATTTTCACATATGGAAGACAGAGAAGTCAAACAATGAATCAGAAAATTACAAAAGAAGAATTGGGGTCTTATAAAACCCCTTGATAATAAAAGCGCTCATTATGAAGAAGAGCTTTTAACTGAAGATAAGACGAAGAAATTGTTAAATAACACAAAAAGCAATGTCTGATCTTCTAGCGAAGAATTACCCAATTAAAGAAAAAACATGTGCTCTTTACAGCGGCACGCATACAGTTGCATCAATCATTCTTATAAGCAAAAGACATCAGCTTTCTCAAAAAATATTTCTCTCATGCATTTGCCAAGAGAACGGAAAGAAGTCCAAAAGAAACTTTCAGAGTGCTTTGCAAAACAAAGTGGAAAGTTATTCTGCAGAATTTTACTTCGATAATAATAAAACATCTCTGATTTGATTTCAAAACGAATTTTTATTTGTGAAATCAATTTTAAATAGATCTTCGCAAATAGGTTCATAAAACTTCCCAATATGCCAAAATAGTTCAGATTAAGGGAAAAATTTAATAAAGTATGCTTAAAACAACTAATAAAAAGCACATTTTGAGCAGCCTTAACAGAAGACAATTTGGCCCCACTAACTTTCATTACGAGTACTCATTAAATTTTTATTTACATTTCTTTTTTGTTCAACATTTAACTTTCAATGGTTTTAAGAGAAACAGCACTTGATAGACAGACTCTAAATTCGGAAAAAACTGAAACAAAATTGGTTTATACACAGGCAGAGTAATTACACTGACCTGTTGGGAAGAGAAGACCCCGTTAGACAAGGAAAATGTTAGGCCAGACAGAGAGGAAAATGCTTAGCCTCCTCCTCGTAATGCGAAAGGAGGCCACTTGGGAAAAAATTACACTACAGCAGTAATTTTGAAACCACTAAGAAGCAACAGAACTCTAACAAATCTCAGACTTCTGATAATTATAGTGTGATTAACAGTTCAACCTCACTTCGAATATTACAATACAATATAAAGAAAGAACCAATTCAGACATTTCAATATGGAATTCAAAACCTAAGAAATTAATGCATAGACGCTACCCTAAACATTAAAACATAATGTGAAGCGTTCACGTAAAATAAATAAGTAGTAAAACTCCAACATAAAGCAACATGTGAAAAGGGACCTACAAATTATAACATTCAAGCATTTCTAGTGAAAATAAAGTTAATATAAAACAAGAATTACCAGCCACAGATGTCTTTTTGCTCTGCACTATTTCTCCATTCTTTTTCTTTCATGATATGTTCTGCAATCCAAGAGTGCACAAAAATGATGACAAATTACACTAGAAGAGGCCAAGGATGGGGGAAGGAATCATTAGATTTTAACTACTTTGAAATTAAAGAATATCTATACACAAAGAGAAATATCTAATATTGTTTCTTAATATAAAAAATTTCGAAAGTAGCCTTCTTTGTTTTAAATTCCAGCAATGTGCTACATTGTTACTAAAATCATGATTGCAGTCGATAGAAAAGCAAATGATTTTCCTTACACAACAGAAGTACAGTAAGCGAAAGAGGTTTTTAATGTATGGGTACAACATGAACAATGAAAGAAAAAAAATTATACAGTTATTACAGATACACAGAATAAAAGGGAAAATGATCTTCGAGAAAAGTAAATAATTTTAGTGCAGGTACAAAAATGGCACCGAAAGTCAATAAGCAGGTAATTTTAAATGATAAATAAACAAAATAAACTTTACTGTTAGCTTTGAAGCAGGTGTTATATATAAAACTATCTTAATTCACACACAGAATTAGTGACATAACAGATCAAAAAAGAGTAAGAATCAAACTCGCAATATATTGACATTAAAAGAGCTATACATATATACTTTTAGAGTTTTTTTTTTTTTTTAGAAAGGGCTCAAAAACACCATTCTAAAAACAGATTTCGAAAAACATCTTGGAAACAAAAGTCATAAACCATAAAATAAATATTTCATTCAGAATTTTAACGCAAGAACCCTTTCTAATTTTAAGTTCTTTACTTAGGTACACTCATCCATGAGAGAGGACAGCTTAGTCCAATGTACAAGAAATTATCCTGTAATATTACCATGTCACTTTAATGAAATTATAGCAATATTTCACTCAGGGAAAGAACATATTGTCTAGCTGCCCGGGTTCGAGCCCAGCTTTAATACAGCAAGCCAAAACACATCATATGCCATTGAATGATATACCATTTTGAAATGTTGCAAAAAATTTAAATAAAATTTCGTGAATGAGCTATTGCAATTACCTATATACTAAAATTTTGACCAAAAATTCAACAAAACTAAGATACTCTTTTTTTCTTTCGAAGGAATCAAAGTCATATACTAATGTAGGGATGCTCAACTTATTGTACTATAAAACCTAAACATAGGAATGAAATTTTGTCAGCTATGTGAGATGTCCAATACCGAGAAATTCCATAAATTGTAGATTAGAACGTACCTCTCAAAACACACGAAAGGTAAAACACAATTCAAATACTTTACTTTTAGTCTTGAAGCAGATGTTCTATATTAAACTGTCTTAGCTCACATACAGAATTAGTAATATAATAGCTCAAAATGTTGTAAGAACCAAACACGCATTATATAAACATTAAAAAAAAATCTACATACATTTATTAGTGTTACGAGGGTTTATTCTGAAATATTATAATGTCACTTTCAGTGAAATGATAGAAATTTTCACTCAGGGAAGGGACATTCTGTCTGGCTGCCTGGGTTCCATCCCAGCTTCTGTTACAAAAGTTTCATAGAAGAATTTTAAAAATCTAGAAACGAAACTTATGAAGAAATTATTGACCATAATTGGTTCTATGCTTTAGTCATTCTTACAGACATAATAACTAAAATCTTAAACTTGAGGGGGGGAGAACTAAACTAAAGTTTTTGAATTTAAGGGTATTTTAAATTAATTTTAAATCAGAATTAATTTTGTAAAAATATTACACAAATATAAGGAATATACATTTTTACCATAATGCAATGTACATTTTGCCACTTTGAAAATCTGGAGAACTAAAGCGTGAAATATAAGAAAACTGAAACAAACATTTGGAAAATCTCATCGAGCTTAAATTAGTTTCTAAATTAGATGTTTTGAGTGTATTTAAAATTAGGCCAACTACTACGTTCACTTCAAACCCATTACATAAGACTAGTGTTTAAGAAAAATGGTAAAAGATTGCAAATATGTTAACAATTCTACTGATCTAGAAATAGAAATAACTGGTTTCCGTCCTAATTAAGATGAAGAATATCACAAAAAGCCATTTGAATAGTCCTAGATCAGAAAAATCATGAACTGTTAAACTTTTAAAAAGATAAATTCCTGCTTTCGATCTACCTAAAAATGTGAAAGAGGATTTTCTACAACAATCTTGTTAAAATCAATGTTCAGATACAGAATAACAAACAAACATCTGGACGACTGCATGGATTTAGCAATAACATCGCATGTACCAGAGGGAGAAAAAAAAAACTCTCAGAAGAAATGCAATGTTAAATTTCACATTAAAATATGATTTCCCTGTATTTAATTTTCATCTTGCTGAATTTTTTTGTAAATAATACAAAGAGTATATCTTTTCTTTAAGATATTATACCACACATTTTTATACTTTGTGTAATGCACTTATAACTGAAATATTAAAAGTGCAATATATAATTGCAGCTAGCCAAAATTTTATAAACTTAAAATTGGCTCCCATTCAGTTAAAGTTGTTAATAACTGCACCACGGGAAGGAATGCAATTTTATTTCTTTGCCTGTATTTCGTTTCATTTTCATATAGAATGAGTTAAAAATAGGTTACCTAGGTAACAAAATTTAAACACACATTTTCAGGAAAAATTACAGAATAACAGATTTTGTTTCCCTGAAGACACAACACCTCGCTATTCCAGCTATGATACAGACTGCATACTGTCATAGAGAAATTCCTTTCTTAAACAGGGAATTCATATACTTTAATCTGTTTTTACACAAATACTGTTTATGACTAATCCATGGTCCAGGAGTAAAATACTTTATAGTACACCCATCTAAATTTTTATTATTTCCGGTCATCTGTATAGACTTTTTACCTATCATGACTAAACTCCCAATCTGCATTCCAAATAACTCATACAATTCTTCAAGTCATATTTCGTAGTCTATCATTTTTAATACAGCAGGTACTTGCTGAGAGCAGACTTGTAAAGCATGATTTCGCGTACAGCAGTACCTTAAAAGATCCCATTTTATTTGTCCACTGCTAGAATTTCATTCATACGTGGTGCAACATTCATCCATCAACACCGGAAAGAATTTTCTGCTACTTTAAACAATTTCCATCGACTGAAAATGAAGTCCGAAAAATCTTACAAATTTCAAAAGCAATCGATGCCGAAGAATTTTCACATATGGAAGACAGAGAAGTCAAACAATGAATCAGAAAATTACAAAAGAAGAATTGGGGTCTTATAAAACCCGTTGATAATAAAAGCGCTCATTATGAAGAAGAGCTTTTAACTGAAGATAAGACGAAGAAATTGTTAAATAACACAAAAAGCAATGTCTGATCTTCTAGCGAAGAATTACCCAATTAAAGAAAAAACATGTGCTCTTTACAGCGGCACGCATACAGTTGCATCAATCATTCTTATAAGCAAAAGACATCAGCTTTCTCAAAAAATATTTCTCTCATGCATTTGCCAAGAGAACGGAAAGAAGTCCAAAAGAAACTTTCAGAGTGCTTTGCAAAACAAAGTGGAAAGTTATTCTGCAGAATTTTACTTCGATAATAATAAAACATCTCTGATTTGATTTCAAAACGAATTTTTATTTGTGAAATCAATTTTAAATAGATCTTCGCAAATAGGTTCATAAAACTTCCCAATATGCCAAAATAGTTCAGATTAAGGGAAAAATTTAATAAAGTATGCTTAAAACAACTAATAAAAAGCACATTTTGAGCAGCCTTAACAGAAGACAATTTGGCCCCACTAACTTTCATTACGAGTACTCATTAAATTTTTATTTACATTTCTTTTTTGTTCAACATTTAACTTTCAATGGTTTTAAGAGAAACAGCACTTGATAGACAGACTCTAAATTCGGAAAAAACTGAAACAAAATTGGTTTATACACAGGCAGAGTAATTACACTGACCTGTTGGGAAGAGAAGACCCCGTTAGACAAGGAAAATGTTAGGCCAGACAGAGAGGAAAATGCTTAGCCTCCTCCTCGTAATGCGAAAGGAGGCCACTTGGGAAAAAATTACACTACAGCAGTAATTTTGAAACCACTAAGAAGCAACAGAACTCTAACAAATCTCAGACTTCTGATAATTATAGTGTGATTAACAGTTCAACCTCACTTCGAATATTACAATACAATATAAAGAAAGAACCAATTCAGACATTTCAATATGGAATTCAAAACCTAAGAAATTAATGCATAGACGCTACCCTAAACATTAAAACATAATGTGAAGCGTTCACGTAAAATAAATAAGTAGTAAAACTCCAACATAAAGCAACATGTGAAAAGGGACCTACAAATTATAACATTCAAGCATTTCTAGTGAAAATAAAGTTAATATAAAACAAGAATTACCAGCCACAGATGTCTTTTTGCTCTGCACTATTTCTCCATTCTTTTTCTTTCATGATATGTTCTGCAATCCAAGAGTGCACAAAAATGATGACAAATTACACTAGAAGAGGCCAAGGATGGGGGAAGGAATCATTAGATTTTAACTACTTTGAAATTAAAGAATATCTATACACAAAGAGAAATATCTAATATTGTTTCTTAATATATAAAATTTCGAAAGTAGCCTTCTTTGTTTTAAATTCCAGCAATGTGCTACATTGTTACTAAAATCATGATTGCAGTCGATAGAAAAGCAAATGATTTTCCTTACACGACAGAAGTACAGTAAGCGAAAGAGGTTTTTAATGTATGGGTACAACATGAACAATGAAAGAAAAAAAAATTATACAGTTATTACAGATACACAGAATAAAAGGGAAAATTATCTTCGAGAAAAGTAAATAATTTTAGTGCAGGTACAAAAATGGCACCGAAAGTCAATAAGCAGGTAATTTTAAATGATAAATAAACAAAATAAACTTTACTGTTAGCTTTGAAGCAGGTGTTATATATAAAACTATCTTAATTCACACACAGAATTAGTGACATAACAGATCAAAAAAGAGTAAGAATCAAACTCGCAATATATTGACATTAAAAGAGCTATACATATATACTTTTATAGCTTTTTTTTTTTTTTTTTTTTTTTAGAAAGGGCTCAAAAACACCATTCTAAAAACAGATTTCGAAAAACATCTTGGAAACAAAAGTCATAAACCATAAAATAAATATTTCATTCAGAATTTTAACGCAAGAACCCTTTCTAATTTTAAGTTCTTTACTTAGGTACACTCATCCATGAGAGAGGACAGCTTAGTCCAATGTACAAGAAATTATCCTGTAATATTACGTCACTTTAATGAAATTATAGCAATATTTCACTCAGGGAAAGAAAATATTGTCTAGCTGCCCGGGTTCGAGCCCAGCTTTAATACAGCAAGCCAAAACACATCAAATGCCATTGAATGATATACCATTTTGAAATGTTGCAAAAAATTTAAATAAAATTTCGTGAATGAGCTATTGCAATTACCTATATACTAAAATTTTGACCAAAAATTCAACAAAACTAAGATACTCTTTTTTTCTTTCGAAGGAATCAAAGTCATATACTAATGTAGGGATGCTCAACTTATTGTACTATAAAACCTAAACATAGGAATGAAATTTTGTCAGCTATGTGAGATGTCCAATACCGAGAAATTCCATAAGTTGTAGATTAGAACGTACCTCTCAAAACACACGAAAGGTAAAACACAATTCAAATACTTTACTTTTAGTCTTGAAGCAGATGTTCTATATTAAACTGTCTTAGCTCACATACAGAATTAGTAATATAATAGCTCAAAATGTTGTAAGAACCAAACACGCATTATATAAACATTAAAAAAAAATCTACATACATTTATTAGTGTTACGAGGGTTTATTCTGAAATATTATAATGTCACTTTCAGTGAAATGATAGAAATTTTCACTCAGGGAAGGGACATTCTGTCTGGCTGCCTGGGTTCCATCCCAGCTTCTATTACAAAAGTTTCATAGAAGAATTTTAAAAATCTAGAAACGAAACTTATGAAGAAATTATTGACCATAATTGGTTCTATGATTTAGTCATTCTTACAGACATAATAACTAAAATCTTAAACTTGAGGGGAGGGAGAACTAAACTAAAGTTTTTGAATTTAAGGGTATTTTAAATTAATTTTAAATCAGAATTAATTTTGTAAAAATATTACACAAATATAAGGAATATACATTTTTACCATAATGCAATGTACATTTTGCCACTTTGAAAATCTGGAGAACTAAAGCGTGAAATATAAGAAAACTGAAACAAACATTTGGAAAATCTCATCGAGCTTAAATTAGTTTCTAAATTAGATGTTTTGAGTGTATTTAAAATTAGGCCAACTACTACGTTCACTTCAAACCCATTACATAAGACTAGTGTTTAAGAAAAATGGTAAAAGATTGCAAATATGTTAACAATTCTACTGATCTAGAAATAGAAATAACTGGTTTCCGTCCTAATTAAGATGAAGAATATCACAAAAAGCTATTTGAATAGTCCTAGATCAGAAAAATCATGAACTGTTAAACTTTTAAAAAGATAAATTCCTGCTTTCGATCTACCTAAAAATGTGAAAGAGGATTTTCAACAACAATCTTGTTAAAATCAATGTTCAGATACAGAATAACAAACAAACATCTGGACGACTGCATGGATTTAGCAATAACATCGCATGTACCAGAGGGAGAAAAAAAAAACTCTCAGAAGAAATGCAATGTTAAATTTCACATTAAAATATGATTTCCCTGTATTTAATTTTCATCTTGCTGAATTTTTTTGTAAATAATACAAAGAGTATATCTTTTCTTTAAGATATTATACCACACATTTTTATACTTTGTGTAATGCACTTATAACTGAAATATTAAAAGTGCAATATATAATTGCAGCTAGCCAAAATTTTATAAACTTAAAATTGGCTCCCATTCAGTTAAAGTTGTTAATAACTGCACCACGGGAAGGAATGCAATTTTATTTCTTTGTCTGTATTTGGTTTCATTTTCATATAGAATGAGTTAAAAATAGGTTACCTAGGTAACAAAATTTAAACACACATTTTCAGGAAAAATTACAGAATAACAGATTTTGTTTCCCTGAAGACACAACACCTCGCTATTCCAGCTATGATACAGACTGCATACTGTCATAGAGAAATTCCTTTCTTAAACAGGAAATTCATATACTTTAATCTGTTTTTACACAAATACTGTTTATGACTAATCCATGGTCCAGGAGTAAAATACTTTATAGTACACCCATCTAAATTTTTATTATTTCCGGTCATCTGTATAGACTTTTTACCTATCATGACTAAACTCCCAATCTGCATTCCAAATAACTCATACAATTCTTCAAGTCATATTTCGTAGTCTATCATTTTTAATACAGCAGGTACTTGCTGAGAGCAGACTTGTAAAGCATGATTTCGCGTACAGCAGTACCTTAAAAGATCCCATTTTATTTGTCCACTGCTAGAATTTCATTCATACGTGGTGCAACATTCATCCATCAACACCGGAAAGAATTTTCTGCTACTTTAAACAATTTCCATTGACTGAAAATGAAGTCCGAAAAATCTTACAAATTTCAAAAGCAATCGATGCCGAAGAATTTTCACATATGGAAGACAGAGAAGTCAAACAATGAATCAGAAAATTACAAAAGAAGAATTGGGGTCTTATAAAACCCGTTGATAATAAAAGCGCTCATTATGAAGAAGAGCTTTTAACTGAAGATAAGACGAAGAAATTGTTAAATAACACAAAAAGCAATGTCTGATCTTCTAGCGAAGAATTACCCAATTAAAGAAAAAACATGTGCTCTTTACAGCGGCACGCATACAGTTGCATCAATCATTCTTATAAGCAAAAGACATCAGCTTTCTCAAAAAATATTTCTCTCATGCATTTGCCAAGAGAACGGAAAGAAGTCCAAAAGAAACTTTCAGAGTGCTTTGCAAAACAAAGTGGAAAGTTATTCTGCAGAATTTTACTTCGATAATAATAAAACATCTCTGATTTGATTTCAAAACGAATTTTTATTTGTGAAATCAATTTTAAATAGATCTTCGCAAATAGTTTCATAAAACTTCCCAATATGCCAAAATAGTTCAGATTAAGGGAAAAATTTAATAAAGTATGCTTAAAACAACTAATAAAAAGCACATTTTGAGCAGCCTTAACAGAAGAAAATTTGGCCCCACTAACTTTCATTAAAAGTACTCATTAAATTTTTATTTACATTTCTTTTTTGTTCAACATTTAACTTTCAATGGTTTTAAGAGAAACAGCACTTGATAGACAGACTCTAAATTCGGAAAAAACTGAAACAAAATTGGTTTATACACAGGCAGAGTAATTACACTGACCTGTTGGGAAGAGAAGACCCCGGTAGACAAGGAAAATGTTAGGCCAGACAGAGAGGAAAATGCTTAGCCTCCTCCTCGTAATGCGAAAGGAGGCCACTTGGGAAAAAATTACACTACAGCAGTAATTTTGAAACCACTAAGAAGCAACAGAACTCTAACAAATCTCAGACTTCTGATAATTATAGTGTGATTAACAGTTCAACCTCACTTCGAATATTACAATACAATATAAAGAAAGAACCAATTCAGACATTTCAATATGGAATTCAAAACCTAAGAAATTAATGCATAGACGCTACCCTAAACATTAAAACATAATGTGAAGCGTTCACGTAAAATAAATAAGTAGTAAAACTCCAACATAAAGCAAAATGTGAAAAGGGACCTACAAATTATAACATTCAAGCATTTCTAGTGAAAATAAAGTTAATATAAAACAAGAATTACCAGCCACAGATGTCTTTTTGCTCTGCACTATTTCTCCATTCTTTTTCTTTCATGATATGTTCTGCAATCCAAGAGTGCACAAAAATGATGACAAATTACACTAGAAGAGGCCAAGGATGGGGGAAGGAATCATTAGATTTTAACTACTTTGAAATTAAAGAATATCTATACACAAAGAGAAATATCTAATATTGTTTCTTAATATATAAAATTTCGAAAGTAGCCTTCTTTGTTTTAAATTCCAGCAATGTGCTACATTGTTACTAAAATCATGATTGCAGTCGATAGAAAAGCAAATGATTTTCCTTACACGACAGAAGTACAGTAAGCGAAAGAGGTTTTTAATGTATGGGTACAACATGAACAATGAAAGAAAAAAAAATTATACAGTTATTACAGATACACAGAATAAAAGGGAAAATTATCTTCGAGAAAAGTAAATAATTTTAGTGCAGGTACAAAAATGGCACCGAAAGTCAATAAGCAGGTAATTTTAAATGATAAATAAACAAAATAAACTTTACTGTTAGCTTTGAAGCAGGTGTTATATATAAAACTATCTTAATTCACACACAGAATTAGTGACATAACAGATCAAAAAAGAGTAAGAATCAAACTCGCAATATATTGACATTAAAAGAGCTATACATATATACTTTTATAGCTTTTTTTTTTTTTTTTTTTTTTTTTTTTTTTAGAAAGGGCTCAAAAACACCATTCTAAAAACAGATTTCGAAAAACATCTTGGAAACAAAAGTCATAAACCATAAAATAAATATTTCATTCAGAATTTTAACGCAAGAACCCTTTCTAATTTTAAGTTCTTTACTTAGGTACACTCATCCATGAGAGAGGACAGCTTAGTCCAATGTACAAGAAATTATCCTGTAATATTACGTCACTTTAATGAAATTATAGCAATATTTCACTCAGGGAAAGAACTTATTGTCTAGCTGCCTGGGTTCGAGCCCAGCTTTAATACAGCAAGCCAAAACACATCAAATGCCATTGAATGATATACCATTTTGAAATGTTGCAAAAAATTTAAATAAAATTTCGTGAATGAGCTATTGCAATTACCTATATACTAAAATTTTGACCAAAAATTCAACAAAACTAAGATACTCTTTTTTTCTTTCGAAGGAATCAAAGTCATATACTAATGTAGGGATGCTCAACTTATTGTACTATAAAACCTAAACATAGGAATGAAATTTTGTCAGCTATGTGAGATGTCCAATACCGAGAAATTCCATAAATTGTAGATTAGAACGTACCTCTCAAAACACACGAAAGGTAAAACACAATTCAAATACTTTACTTTTAGTCTTGAAGCAGATGTTCTATATTAAACTGTCTTAGCTCACATACAGAATTAGTAATATAATAGCTCAAAATGTTGTAAGAACCAAACACGCATTATATAAACATTAAAAAAAAATCTACATACATTTATTAGTGTTACGAGGGTTTATTCTGAAATATTATAATGTCACTTTCAGTGAAATGATAGAAATTTTCACTCAGGGAAGGGACATTCTGTCTGGCTGCCTGGGTTCCATCCCAGCTTCTATTACAAAAGTTTCATAGAAGAATTTTAAAAATCTAGAAACGAAACTTATGAAGAAATTATTGACCATAATTGGTTCTATGATTTAGTCATTCTTACAGACATAATAACTAAAATCTTAAACTTGAGGGGAGGGAGAACTAAACTAAAGTTTTTGAATTTAAGGGTATTTTAAATTAATTTTAAATCAGAATTAATTTTGTAAAAATATTACACAAATATAAGGAATATACATTTTTACCATAATGCAATGTACATTTTGCCACTTTGAAAATCTGGAGAACTAAAGCGTGAAATATAAGAAAACTGAAACAAACATTTGGAAAATCTCATCGAGCTTAAATTAGTTTCTAAATTAGATGTTTTGAGTGTATTTAAAATTAGGCCAACTACTACGTTCACTTCAAACCCATTACATAAGACTAGTGTTTAAGAAAAATGGTAAAAGATTGCAAATATGTTAACAATTCTACTGATCTAGAAATAGAAATAACTGGTTTCCGTCCTAATTAAGATGAAGAATATCACAAAAAGCCATTTGAATAGTCCTAGATCAGAAAAATCATGAACTGTTAAACTTTTAAAAAGATAAATTCCTGCTTTCGATCTACCTAAAAATGTGAAAGAGGATTTTCAACAACAATCTTGTTAAAATCAATGTTCAGATACAGAATAACAAACAAACATCTGGACGACTGCATGGATTTAGCAATAACATCGCATGTACCAGAGGGAGAAAAAAAAAACTCTCAGAAGAAATGCAATGTTAAATTTCACATTAAAATATGATTTCCCTGTATTTAATTTTCATCTTGCTGAATTTTTTTGTAAATAATACAAAGAGTATATCTTTTCTTTAAGATATTATACCACACATTTTTATACTTTGTGTAATGCACTTATAACTGAAATATTAAAAGTGCAATATATAATTGCAGCTAGCCAAAATTTTATAAACTTAAAATTGGCTCCCATTCAGTTAAAGTTGTTAATAACTGCACCACCGGAAGGAATGCAATTTTATTTCTTTGTCTGTATTTGGTTTCATTTTCATATAGAATGAGTTAAAAATAGGTTACCTAGGTAACAAAATTTAAGCACACATTTTCAGGAAAAATTACAGAATAACAGATTTTGTTTCCCTGATGACACAACACCTCGCTATTCCAGCTATGATACAGACTGCATACTGTCATAGAGAAATTCCTTTCTTAAACAGGGAATTCATATACTTTAAGCTGTTTTTACACAAATACTGTTTATGACTAATCCATGGTCCAGGAGTAAAATACTTTATAGTACACCCATCTAAATTTTTATTATTTCCGGTCATCTGTATAGACTTTTTACCTATCACGACTAAACTCCCAATCTGCATTCCAAATAACTCATACAATTCTTCAAGTCATATTTCGTAGTCTATCATTTTTAATACAGCAGGTACTTGCTGAGAGCAGACTTGTAAAGCATGATTTCGCGTACAGCAGTACCTTAAAAGATCCCATTTTATTTGTCCACAGCTAGAATTTCATTCATACGTGGTGCAACATTCATCCATCAACACCGGAAAGAATTTTCTGCTACTTTAAACAATTTCCATCGACTGAAAATGAAGTCCGAAAAATCTTACAAATTTCAAAAGCAATCGATGCCGAAGAATTTTCACATATGGAAGACAGAGAAGTCAAACAATGAATCAGAAAATTACAAAAGAAGAATTGGGGTCTTATAAAACCCCTTGATAATAAAAGCGCTCATTATGAAGAAGAGCTTTTAACTGAAGATAAGACGAAGAAATTGTTAAATAACACAAAAAGCAATGTCTGATCTTCTAGCGAAGAATTACCCAATTAAAGAAAAAACATGTGCTCTTTACAGCGGCACGCAAACAGTTGCATCAATCATTCTTATAAGCAAAAGACATCAGCTTTCTCAAAAAATATTTCTCTCATGCATTTGCCAAGAGAACGGAAAGAAGTCCAAAAGAAACTTTCAGAGTGCTTTGCAAAACAAAGTGGAAAGTTATTCTGCAGAATTTTACTTCGATAATAATAAAACATCTCTGATTTGATTTCAAAACGAATTTTTATTTGTGAAATCAATTTTAAATAGATCTTCGCAAATAGGTTCATAAAACTTCCCAATATGCCAAAATAGTTCAGATTAAGGGAAAAATTTAATAAAGTATGCTTAAAACAACTAATAAAAAGCACATTTTGAGCAGCCTTAACAGAAGACAATTTGGCCCCACTAACTTTCATTACGAGTACTCATTAAATTTTTATTTACATTTCTTTTTTGTTCAACATTTAACTTTCAATGGTTTTAAGAGAAACAGCACTTGATAGACAGACTCTAAATTCGGAAAAAACTGAAACAAAATTGGTTTATACACAGGCAGAGTAATTACACTGACCTGTTGGGAAGAGAAGACCCCGTTAGACAAGGAAAATGTTAGGCCAGACAGAGAGGAAAATGCTTAGCCTCCTCCTCGTAATGCGAAAGGAGGCCACTTGGGAAAAAATTACACTACAGCAGTAATTTTGAAACCACTAAGAAGCAACAGAACTCTAACAAATCTCAGACTTCTGATAATTATAGTGTGATTAACAGTTCAACCTCACTTCGAATATTACAATACAATATAAAGAAAGAACCAATTCAGACATTTCAATATGGAATTCAAAACCTAAGAAATTAATGCATAGACGCTACCCTAAACATTAAAACATAATGTGAAGCGTTCACGTAAAATAAATAAGTAGTAAAACTCCAACATAAAGCAACATGTGAAAAGGGACCTACAAATTATAACATTCAAGCATTTCTAGTGAAAATAAAGTTAATATAAAACAAGAATTACCAGCCACAGATGTCTTTTTGCTCTGCACTATTTCTCCATTCTTTTTCTTTCATGATATGTTCTGCAATCCAAGAGTGCACAAAAATGATGACAAATTACACTAGAAGAGGCCAAGGATGGGGGAAGGAATCATTAGATTTTAACTACTTTGAAATTAAAGAATATCTATACACAAAGAGAAATATCTAATATTGTTTCTTAATATATAAAATTTCGAAAGTAGCCTTCTTTGTTTTAAATTCCAGCAATGTGCTACATTGTTACTAAAATCATGATTGCAGTCGATAGAAAAGCAAATGATTTTCCTTACACGACAGAAGTACAGTAAGCGAAAGAGGTTTTTAATGTATGGGTACAACATGAACAATGAAAGAAAAAAAAATTATACAGTTATTACAGATACACAGAATAAAAGGGAAAATTATCTTCGAGAAAAGTAAATAATTTTAGTGCAGGTACAAAAATGGCACCGAAAGTCAATAAGCAGGTAATTTTAAATGATAAATAAACAAAATAAACTTTACTGTTAGCTTTGAAGCAGGTGTTATATATAAAACTATCTTAATTCACACACAGAATTAGTGACATAACAGATCAAAAAAGAGTAAGAATCAAACTCGCAATATATTGACATTAAAAGAGCTATACATATATACTTTTATAGCTTTTTTTTTTTTTTTTTTTTTTTTTTTTTAGAAAGGGCTCAAAAACACCATTCTAAAAACAGATTTCGAAAAACATCTTGGAAACAAAAGTCATAAACCATAAAATAAATATTTCATTCAGAATTTTAACGCAAGAACCCTTTCTAATTTTAAGTTCTTTACTTAGGTACACTCATCCATGAGAGAGGACAGCTTAGTCCAATGTACAAGAAATTATCCTGTAATATTACCATGTCACTTTAATGAAATTATAGCAATATTTCACTCAGGGAAAGAACATATTGTCTAGCTGCCAGGGTTCGAGCCCAGCTTTAATACAGCAAGCCAAAACACATCAAATGCCATTGAATGATATACCATTTTGAAATGTTGCAAAAAATTTAAATAAAATTTCGTGAATGAGCTATTGCAATTACCTATATACTAAAATTTTGACCAAAAATTCAACAAAACTAAGATACTCTTTTTTTCTTTCGAAGGAATCAAAGTCATATACTAATGTAGGGATGCTCAACTTATTGTACTATAAAACCTAAACATAGGAATGAAATTTTGTCAGCTATGTGAGATGTCCAATACCGAGAAATTCCATAAATTGTAGATTAGAACGTACCTCTCAAAACACACGAAAGGTAAAACACAATTCAAATACTTTACTTTTAGTCTTGAAGCAGATGTTCTATATTAAACTGTCTTAGCTCACATACAGAATTAGTAATATAATAGCTCAAAATGTTGTAAGAACCAAACACGCATTATATAAACATTAAAAAAAAATCTACATACATTTATTAGTGTTACGAGGGTTTATTCTGAAATATTATAATGTCACTTTCAGTGAAATGATAGAAATTTTCACTCAGGGAAGGGACATTCTGTCTGGCTGCCTGGGTTCCATCCCAGCTTCTGTTACAAAAGTTTCATAGAAGAATTTTAAAAATCTAGAAACGAAACTTATGAAGAAATTATTGACCATAATTGGTTCTATGCTTTAGTCATTCTTACAGACATAATAACTAAAATCTTAAACTTGAGGGGGGGAGAACTAAACTAAAGTTTTTGAATTTAAGGGTATTTTAAATTAATTTTAAATCAGAATTAATTTTGTAAAAATATTACACAAATATAAGGAATATACATTTTTACCATAATGCAATGTACATTTTGCCACTTTGAAAATCTGGAGAACTAAAGCGTGAAATATAAGAAAACTGAAACAAACATTTGGAAAATCTCATCGAGCTTAAATTAGTTTCTAAATTAGATGTTTTGAGTGTATTTAAAATTAGGCCAACTACTACGTTCACTTCAAACCCATTACATAAGACTAGTGTTTAAGAAAAATGGTAAAAGATTGCAAATATGTTAACAATTCTACTGATCTAGAAATAGAAATAACTGGTTTCCGTCCTAATTAAGATGAAGAATATCACAAAAAGCCATTTGAATAGTCCTAGATCAGAAAAATCATGAACTGTTAAACTTTTAAAAAGATAAATTCCTGCTTTCGATCTACCTAAAAATGTGAAAGAGGATTTTCAACAACAATCTTGTTAAAATCAATGTTCAGATACAGAATAACAAACAAACATCTGGACGACTGCATGGATTTAGCAATAACATCGCATGTACCAGAGGGAGAAAAAAAAAAACTCTCAGAAGAAATGCAATGTTAAATTTCACATTAAAATATGATTTCCCTGTATTTAATTTTCATCTTGCTGAATTTTTTTGTAAATAATACAAAGAGTATATCTTTTCTTTAAGATATTATACCACACATTTTTATACTTTGTGTAATGCACTTAAAACTGAAATATTAAAAGTGCAATATATAATTGCAGCTAGCCAAAATTTTATAAACTTAAAATTGGCTCCCATTCAGTTAAAGTTGTTAATAACTGCACCACGGGAAGGAATGCAATTTTATTTCTTTGTCTGTATTTGGTTTCATTTTCATATAGAATGAGTTAAAAATAGGTTACCTAGGTAACAAAATTTAAACACACATTTTCAGGAAAAATTACAGAATAACAGATTTTGATTCCCTGAAGACACAACACCTCGCTATTCCAGCTATGATACAGACTGCATACTGTCATAGAGAAATTCCTTTCTCAAACAGGGAATTCATATACTTTAATCTGTTTTTACACAAGTACTGTTTATGACTAATCCACGGTCCAGGAGTAAAATACTTTATAGTACACCCATCTAAATTTTTATTATTTCCGGTCATCTGTATAGACTTTTTACCTATCATGACTAAACTCCCAATCTGCATTCCAAATAACTCATACAATTCTTCAAGTCATATTTCGTAGTCTATCATTTTTAATACAGCAGGTACTTCCTGAGAGCAGACATGTAAAGCATGATTTCGCGTACAGCAGTACCTTAAAAGATCCCATTTTATTTGTCCACTGCTAGAATTTCATTCATACGTGGTGCAATATTCATCCATCAACACCGGAAAGAATTTTCTGCTACTTTAAACAATTTCCATCGACTGAAAATGAAGTCCGAAAAATCTTACAAATTTCAAAAGCAATCGATGCCGAAGAATTTTCACATATGGAAGACAGAGAAGTCAAACAATGAATCAGAAAATTACAAAAGAAGAATTGGGGTCTTATAAAACCCCTTGATAATAAAAGCGCTCATTATGAAGAAGAGCTTTTAACTGAAGATAAGACGAAGAAATTGTTAAATAACACAAAAAGCAATGTCTGATCTTCTAGCGAAGAATTACCCAATTAAAGAAAAAACATGTGCTCTTTACAGCGACACGCATACAGTTGCATCAATCATTCTTATAAGCAAAAGACATCAGCTTTCTCAAAAAATATTTCTCTCATGCATTTGCCAAGAGAACGGAAAGAAGTCCAAAAGAAACTTTCAGAGTGCTTTGCAAAACAAAGTGGAAAGTTATTCTGCAGAATTTTACTTCGATAATAATAAAACATCTCTGATTTGATTTCAAAACGAATTTTTATTTGTGAAATCAATTTTAAATAGATCTTCGCAAATAGGTTCATAAAACTTCCCAATATGCCAAAATAGTTCAGATTAAGGGGAAAATTTAATAAAGTATGCTTAAAACAACTAATAAAAAGCACATTTTGAGCAGCCTTAACAGAAGACAATTTGGCCCCACTAACTTTCATTACGAGTACTCATTAAATTTTTATTTACATTTCTTTTTTGTTCAACATTTAACTTTCAATGGTTTTAAGAGAAACAGCACTTGATAGACAGACTCTAAATTCGGAAAAAACTGAAACAAAATTGGTTTATACACAGGCAGAGTAATTACACTGACCTGTTGGGAAGAGAAGACTCCGTTAGACAAGGAAAATGTTAGGCCAGACAGAGAGGAAAATGCTTAGCCTCCTCCTCGTAATGCGAAAGGAGGCCACTTGGGAAAAAATTACACTACAGCAGTAATTTTGAAACCACTAAGAAGCAACAGAACTCTAACAAATCTCAGACTTCTGATAATTATAGTGTGATTAACAGTTCAACCTCACTTCGAATATTACAATACAATATAAAGAAAGAACCAATTCAGACATTTCAATATGGAATTCAAAACCTAAGAAATTAATGCATAGACGCTACCCTAAACATTAAAACATAATGTGAAGCGTTCACGTAAAATAAATAAGTAGTAAAACTCCAACATAAAGCAACATGTGAAAAGGGACCTACAAATTATAACATTCAAGCATTTCTAGTGAAAATAAAGTTACGAGGGCCATCCAGGAAGTAGATTACGTTTCCGTCTGTGTCCGCTAGGGGCGGGGCTAGCGCGACCATCTTGGGGTCAGAGCGTTGCGCAGCTCAGTCTGCATCTAGCCGTGCTAGTGAGAGGTTCGTGCTGTGCTCCGTTCAGATACTGTGACGGTTTGAAATGTCTGCGTTAATTGAAAATCCCGCGAGCTGCGAGGTGCGCTCAGTAATAAGGTTTCTGACTGCAAAAAACTGTAAACCGATAGAAATCTATCGGCAGCTTCGTGAAGTGTATGGGGACAACATTATCACTGAAGGTGGAGTGCGTCAGTGGGTCATAAGATTTCAAAATGGCCGAACCAATGTTCACGACGAAGATCGAAGTGGAAGACCCAGCATAGTGACCGCCGAACTTCTCGAAAAAGTCAATGCTAAAGTCCGTGAAAATCGAAATTTCACAATAACGGAACTTTCTTTGAGTTTTCCACAAATTTCGCGAAGTTTGTTGCACGAAATCATCAGCGAAAAGCAAGAAGAGGTAACGAAGTGGTTGAAGGCGCAGGCGGGCGAATTTTTCGACGAAGGAATTTCCAAGCTCGTACATCGCTACGATAAATGCCTTAATTTGTATGGTGACTATGTAGAAAAGTAGTATTTGAGTGTGGCTTTCATCTGTATATAATAAAATTTGTTTCCTATACTTTGTTTATTTTTTTATTCCAAAACGTAATCTACTTTCTGGATAGCCCTCGTAATATAAAACAAGAATTACCAGCCACAGATGTCTTTTTGCTCTGCACTATTTCTCCATTCTTTTTCTTTCATGATATGTTCTGCAATCCAAGAGTGCACAAAAATGATGACAAATTACACTAGAAGAGGCCAAGGATGGGGGAAGGAATCATTAGATTTTAACTTCTTTGAAATTAAAGAATATCTATACACAAAGAGAAATATCTAATATTGTTTCTTAATATATAAAATTTCGAAAGTAGCCTTCTTTGTTTTAAATTCCAGCAATGTGCTACATTGTTACTAAAATCATGATTGCAGTCGATAGAAAAGCAAATGATTTTCCTTACACGACAGAAGTACAGTAAGCGAAAGAGGATTTTAATGTATGGGTACAACATGAACAATGAAAGAAAAAAAAATTATACAGTTATTACAGATACACAGAATAAAAGGGAAAATGATCTTCGAGAAAAGTAAATAATTTTAGTGCAGGTACAAAAATGGCACCGAAAGTCAATAAGCAGGTAATTTTAAATGATAAATAAACAAAATAAACTTTACTGTTAGCTTTGAAGCAGGTGTTATATATAAAACTATCTTAATTCACACACACAATTAGTGACATAACAGATCAAAAAAGAGTAAGAATCAAACTCGCAATATATTGACATTAAAAGAGCTATACAAATATACTTTTATAGCTTTTTTTTTTTTTTTTTTTTTTTTAGAAAGGGCTCAAAAACACCATTCTAAAAACAGATTTCGAAAAACATCTTAGAAACAAAAGTCATAAACCATAAAATAAATATTTCATTCAGAATTTTAACGCAAGAACCCTTTCTAATTTTAAGTTCTTTACTTAGGTACACTCATCCATGAGAGAGGACTGCTTAGTCCAATGTACAAGAAATTATCCTGTAATATTACGTCACTTTAATGAAATTATAGCAATATTTCACTCAGGGAAAGAACATATTGTCTAGCTGCCCGGGTTCGAGCCCAGCTTTAATACAGCAAGCCAAAACACATCAAATGCCATTGAATGATATACCATTTTGAAATGTTGCAAAAAATTTAAATAAAATTTCGTGAATGAGCTATTGCAATTACCTATATACTAAAATTTTGACCAAAAATTCAACAAAACTAAGATACTCTTTTTTTCTTTCGAAGGAATCAAAGTCATATACTAATGTAGGGATGCTCAACTTATTGTACTATAAAACCTAAACATAGGAATGAAATTTTGTCAGCTATGTGAGATGTCCAATACCGAGAAATTCCATAAATTGTAGATTAGAACGTACCTCTCAAAACACACGAAAGGTAAAACACAATTCAAATACTTTACTTTTAGTCTTGAAGCAGATGTTCTATATTAAACTGTCTTAGCTCACATACAGAATTAGTAATATAATAGCTCAAAATGTTGTAAGAACCAAACACGCATTATATAAACATTAAAAAAAAATCTACATACATTTATTAGTGTTACGAGGGTTTATTCTGAAATATTATAATGTCACTTTCAGTGAAATGATAGAAATTTTCACTCAGGGAAGGGACATTCTGTCTGGCTGCCTGGGTTCCATCCCAGCTTCTGTTACAAAAGTTTCATAGAAGAATTTTAAAAATCTAGAAACGAAACTTATGAAGAAATTATTGACCATAATTGGTTCTATGATTTAGTCATTCTTACAGACATAATAACTAAAATCTTAAACTTGAGGGGGGGAGAACTAAACTAAAGTTTTTGAATTTAAGGGTATTTTAAATTAATTTTAAATCAGAATTAATTTTGTAAAAATATTACACAAATATAAGGAATATACATTTTTACCATAATGCAATGTACATTTTGCCACTTTGAAAATCTGGAGAACTAAAGCGTGAAATATAAGAAAACTGAAACAAACATTTGGAAAATCTCATCGAGCTTAAATTAGTTTCTAAATTAGATGTTTTGAGTGTATTTAAAATTAGGCCAACTACTACGTTCACTTCAAACCCATTACATAAGACTAGTGTTTAAGAAAAATGGTAAAAGATTGCAAATATGTTAACAATTCTACTGATCTAGAAATAGAAATAACTGGTTTCCGTCCTAATTAAGATGAAGAATATCACAAAAAGCCATTTGAATAGTGGTAGATCAGAAAAATCATGAACTGTTAAACTTTTAAAAAGATAAATTCCTGCTTTCGATCTACCTAAAAATGTGAAAGAGGACTTTCAACAACAATCTTGTTAAAATCAATGTTCAGATACAGAATAACAAACAAACATCTGGACGACTGCATGGATTTAGCAATAACATCGCATGTACCAGAGGGAGAAAAAAAAAACTCTCAGAAGAAATGCAATGTTAAATTTCACATTAAAATATGATTTCCCTGTATTTAATTTTCATCTTGCTGAATTTTTTTGTAAATAATACAAAGAGTATATCTTTTCTTTAAGATATTATACCACACATTTTTATACTTTGTGTAATGCACTTATAACTGAAATATTAAAAGTGCAATATATAATTGCAGCTAGCCAAAATTTTATAAACTTAAAATTGGCTCCCATTCAGTTAAAGTTGTAAATAACTGCACCACGGGAAGGAATGCAATTTTATTTCTTTGTCTGTATTTGGTTTCATTTTCATATAGAATGAGTTAAAAATTGGTTACCTAGGTAACAAAATTTAAACACACATTTTCAGGAAAAATTACAGAATAACAGATTTTGTTTCCCTGAAGACACAACACCTCGCTATTCCAGCTATGATACAGACTGCATACTGTCATAGAGAAATTCCTTTCTTAAACAGGGAATTCATATACTTTAATCTGTTTTTACACAAGTACTGTTTATGACTAATCCATGGTCCAGGAGCAAAATACTTTATAGTACACCCATCTAAATTTTTATTATTTCCGGTCATCTGTATAGACTTTTTACCTATCACGACTAAACTCCGAATCTGCATTCCAAATAACTCATACAATTCTTCAAGTCATATTTCGTAGTCTATCATTTTTACTACAGCAGGTACTTGCTGAGAGCAGACTTGTAAAGCATGATTTCGCGTACAGCAGTACCATAAAAGATCCCATTTTATTTGTCCACTGCTAGAATTTCATTCATACGTGGTGCAACATTCATCCATCAACACCGGAAAGAATTTTCTGCTACTTTAAACAATTTCCATCGACTGAAAATGAAGTCCGAAAAATCTTACAAATTTCAAAAGCAATCGATGCCGAAGAATTTTCACATATGGAAGACAGAGAAGTCAAACAATGAATCAGAAAATTACAAAAGAAGAATTGGGGTCTTATAAAACCCGTTGATAATAAAAGCGCTCATTATGAAGAAGAGCTTTTAACTGAAGATAAGACGAAGAAATTGTTAAATAACACAAAAAGCAATGTCTGATCTTCTAGCGAAGAATTACCCAATTAAAGAAAAAACGTGCTCTTTACAGCGGCACGCATACAGTTGCATCAATCATTCTTATAAGCAAAAGACATCAGCTTTCTCAAAAAATATTTCTCTCATGCATTTGCCAAAAGAACGGAAAGAAGTCCAAAAGAAACTTTCAGAGTGCTTTGCAAAACAAAGTGGAAAGTTATTCTGCAGAATTTTACTTCGATAATAATAAAACATCTCTGATTTGATTTCAAAACGAATTTTTATTTGTGAAATCAATTTTAAATAGATCTTCGCAAATAGGTTCATAAAACTTCCCAATATGCCAAAATAGTTCAGATTAAGGGAAAAATTTAATAAAGTATGCTTAAAACAACTAATAAAAAGCACATTTTGAGCAGCCTTAACAGAAGACAATTTGGCCCCACTAACTTTCATTACGAGTACTCATTAAATTTTTATTTACATTTCTTTTTTGTTCAACATTTAACTTTCAATGGTTTTAAGAGAAACAGCACTTGATAGACAGACTCTAAATTCGGAAAAAACTGAAACAAAATTGGTTTATACACAGGCAGAGTAATTACACTGAGATGTTGGGAAGAGAAGACCCCGTTAGACAAGGAAAATGTTAGGCCAGACAGAGAGGAAAATGCTTAGCCTCCTCCTCGTAATGCGAAAGGAGGCCACTTGGGAAAAAATTACACTACAGCAGTAATTTTGAAACCACTAAGAAGCAACAGAACTCTAACAAATCTCAGACTTCTGATAATTATAGTGTGATTAACAGTTCAACCTCACTTCGAATATTACAATACAATATAAAGAAAGAACCAATTCAGAAATTTCAATATCGAATTCAAAACCTAAGAAATTAATGCATAGACGCTACCCTAAACATTAAAACATAATGTGAAGCGTTCACGTAAAATAAATAAGTAGTAAAACTCCAACATAAAGCAACATGTGAAAAGGGACCTACAAATTATAACATACAAGCATTTCTAGTGAAAATAAAGTTAATATAAAACAAGAATTACCAGCCACAGATGTCTTTTTGCTCTGCACTATTTCTCCATTCTTTTTCTTTCATGATATGTTCTGCAATCCAAGAGTGCACAAAAATGATGACAAATTACACTAGAAGAGGCCAAGGATGGGGGAAGGAATCATTAGATTTTAACTACTTTGAAATTAAAGAATATCTATACACAAAGAGAAATATCTAATATTGTTTCTTAATATATAAAATTTCGAAAGTAGCCTTCTTTGTTTTAAATTCCAGCAATGTGCTACATTGTTACTAAAATCATGATTGCAGTCGATAGAAAAGCAAATGATTTTCCTTACACGACAGAAGTACAGTAAGCGAAAGAGGTTTTTAATGTATGGGTACAACATGAACAATGAAAGAAAAAAAAATTATACAGTTATTACAGATACACAGAATAAAAGGAAAAATTATCTTCGAGAAAAGTAAATAATTTTAGTGCAGGTACAAAAATGGCACCGAAAGTCAATAACCAGGTAATTTTAAATGATAAATAAACAAAATAAACTTTACTGTTAGCTTTGAAGCAGGTGTTATATATAAAACTATCTTAATTCACACACAGAATTAGTGACATAACAGATCAAAAAAGAGTAAGAATCAAACTCGCAATATATTGACATTAAAAGAGCTATACATATATACTTTTATAGCTTTTTTTTTTTTTTTTTTTTTTTTAGAAAGGGCTCAAAAACACCATTCTAAAAACAGATTTCGAAAAACATCTTGGAAACAAAAGTCATAAACCATAAAATAAATATTTCATTCAGAATTTTAACGCAAGAACCCTTTCTAATTTTAAGTTCTTTACTTAGGTACACTCATCCATGAGAGAGGACAGCTTAGTCCAATGTACAAGAAATTATCCTGTAATATTACGTCACTTTAATGAAATTATAGCAATATTTCACTCAGGGAAAGAACATATTGTCTAGCTGCCTGGGTTCGAGCCCAGCTTTAATACAGCAAGCCAAAACACATCAAATGCCATTGAATGATATACCATTTTGAAATGTTGCAAAAAATTTAAATAAAATTTCGTGAATGAGCTATTCCAATTACCTATATACTAAAATTTTGACCAAAAATTCAACAAAACGAAGATACTCTTTTTTTATTTCGAAGGAATCAAAGTCATATACTAATGTAGGGATGCTCAACTTATTGTACTAGAAAACCTAAACATAGGAATGAAATTTTGTCAGCTATGTGAGATGTCCAATACCGAGAAATTCCATAAATTGTAGATTAGAACGTACCTCTCAAAACACATGAAAGGTAAAACACAATTCAAATACTTTACTTTTAGTCTTGAAGCAGATGTTCTATATTAAACTGTCTTAGCTCACATACAGAATTAGTAATATAATAGCTCAAAATGTTGTAAGAACCAAACACGCATTATATAAACATTAAAAAAAAATCTACATACATTTATTAGTGTTACGAGGGTTTATTCTGAAATATTATAATGTCACTTTCGGTGAAATGATAGAAATTTTCACTCAGGGAAGGGACATTCTGTCTGGCTGCCTGGGTTCCATCCCAGCTTCTGTTACAAAAGTTTCATAGAAGAATTTTAAAAATCTAGAAACGAAACTTATGAAGAAATTATTGACCATAATTGGTTCTATGATTTAGTCATTCTTACAGACATAATAACTAAAATCTTAAACTTGAGAGCGGGGGGGAGAACTAAACTAAAGTTTTTGAATTTAAGGGTATTTTAAATTAATTTTAAATCAGAATTAATTTTGTAAAAATATTACACAAATATAAGGAATATACATATTTACCATAATGCAATGTACATTTTGCCACTTTGAAAATCTGGAGAACTAAAGCGTGAAATATAAGAAAACTGAAACAAACATTTGGAAAATCTCCTCGAGCTTAAATTAGTTTCTAAATTAGATGTTTTGAGTGTATTTAAAATTAGGCCAACTACTACATTCACTTCAAACCCATTACATAAGACTAGTGTTTAAGAAAAATGGTAAAAGATTGCAAATATGTTAACAATTCTACTGATCTAGAAATAGAAATAACTGGTTTCCGTCCTAATTAAGATGAAGAATATCACAAAAAGCCATTTGAATAGTCCTAGATCAGAAAAATCATGAACTGTTAAACTTTTAAAAAGATAAATTCCTGCTTTCGATCTACCTAAAAATGTGAAAGAGGATTTTCAACAACAATCTTGTTAAAATCAATGTTCAGATACAGAATAACAAACAAACATCTGGACGACTGCATGGATTTAGCAATAACATCGCATGTACCAGAGGGAGAAAAAAAAAAACTCTCAGAAGATATGCAATGTTAAATTTCACATTAAAATATGATTTCCCTGTATTTAATTTTCATCTTGCTGAATTTTTTTGTAAATAATACAAAGAGTATACCTTTTCTTTAAGATATTATACCACACATTTTTATACTTTGTGTAATGCACTTATAACTGAAATATTAAAAGTGCAATATATAATTGCAGCTAGCCAAAATTTTATAAACTTAAAATTGGCTCCCATTCAGTTAAAGTTGTTAATAACTGCACCACGGGAAGGAATGCAATTTTATTTCTTTGTCTGTATTTGGTTTCATTTTCATATAGAATGAGTTAAAAATAGGTTACCTAGGTAACAAAATTTAAACACACATTTTCAGGAAAAATTACAGAATAACAGATTTTGTTTCCCTGAAGACACAACACCTCGCTATTCCAGCTATGATACAGACTGCATACTGTCATAGAGAAATTCCTTTCTTAAACAGGGAATTCATATACTTTAATCTGTTTTTACACAAGTACTGTTTATGACTAATCCATGGTCCAGGAGTAAAATACTTTATAGTACACCCATCTAAATTTTTATTATTTCCGGTCATCTGTATAGACTTTTTACCTATCACGACTAAACTCCCAATCTGCATTCCAAATAACTCATACAATTCTTCAAGTCATATTTCGTAGTCTATCATTTTTAATACAGCAGGTACTTGCTGAGAGCAGACTTGTAAAGCATGATTTCGCGTACAGCAGTACCTTAAAAGATCCCATTTTATTTGTCCACTGCTAGAATTTCATTCATACGTGGTGCAACATTCATCCATCAACACCGGAAAGAATTTTCTGCTACTTTAAACAATTTCCATTGACTGAAAATGAAGTCCGAAAAATCTTACAAATTTCAAAAGCAATCGATGCCGAAGAATTTTCACATATGGAAGACAGAGAAGTCAAACAATGAATCAGAAAATTACAAAAGAAGAATTGGGGTCTTATAAAACCCCTTGATAATAAAAGCGCTCATTATGAAGAAGAGCTTTTAACTGAAGATAAGACGAAGAAATTGTTAAATAACACAAAAAGCAATGTCTGATCTTCTAGCGAAGAATTACCCAATTAAAGAAAAAACATGTGCTCTTTACAGCGGCACGCATACAGTTGCATCAATCATTCTTATAAGCAAAAGACATCAGCTTTCTCAAAAAATATTTCTCTCATGCATTTGCCAAGAGAACGGAAAGAAGTCCAAAAGAAACTTTCAGAGTGCTTTGCAAAACAAAGTGGAAAGTTATTCTGCAGAATTTTACTTCGATAATAATAAAACATCTCTGATTTGATTTCAAAACGAATTTTTATTTGTGAAATCAATTTTAAATAGATCTTCGCAAATAGGTTCATAAAACTTCCCAATATGCCAAAATAGTTCAGATTAAGGGGAAAATTTAATAAAGTATGCTTAAAACAACTAATAAAAAGCACATTTTGAGCAGCCTTAACAGAAGACAATTTGGCCCCACTAACTTTCATTACGAGTACTCATTAAATTTTTATTTACATTTCTTTTTTGTTCAACATTTAACTTTCAATGGTTTTAAGAGAAACAGCGCTTGATAGACAGACACTAAATTCGGAAAAAACTGAAACAAAATTGGTTTATACACAGGCAGAGTAATTACACTGAGATGTTGGGAAGAGAAGACCCCGTTAGACAAGGAAAATGTTAGGCCAGACAGAGAGGAAAATGCTTAGCCTCCTCCTCGTAATGCGAAAGGAGGCCACTTGGGAAAAAATTACACTACAGCAGTAATTTTGAAACCACTAAGAAGCAACAGAACTCTAACAAATCTCAGACTTCTGATAATTATAGTGTGATTAACAGTTCAACCTCACTTCGAATATTACAATACAATATAAAGAAAGAACCAATTCAGACATTTCAATATGGAATTCAAAACCTAAGAAATTAATGCATAGACGCTACCCTAAACATTAAAACATAATGTGAAGCGTTCACGTAAAATAAATAAGTAGTAAAACTCCAACATAAAGCAACATGTGAAAAGGGACCTACAAATTATAACATTCAAGCATTTCTAGTGAAAATAAAGTTAATATAAAACAAGAATTACCAGCCACAGATGTCTTTTTGCTCTGCACTATTTCTCCATTCTTTTTCTTTCATGATATGTTCTGCAATCCAAGAGTGCACAAAAATGATGACAAATTACACTAGAAGAGGCCAAGGATGGGGGAAGGAATCATTAGATTTTAACTACTTTGAAATTAAAGAATATCTATACACAAAGAGAAATATCTAATATTGTTTCTTAATATATAAAATTTCGAAAGTAGCCTTCTTTGTTTTAAATTCCAGCAATGTGCTACATTGTTACTAAAATCATGATTGCAGTCGATAGAAAAGCAAATGATTTTCCTTACACGACAGAAGTACAGTAAGCGAAAGAGGTTTTTAATGTATGGGTACAACATGAACAATGAAAGAAAAAAAAATTATACAGTTATTACAGATACACAGAATAAAAGGAAAAATTATCTTCGAGAAAAGTAAATAATTTTAGTGCAGGTACAAAAATGGCACCGAAAGTCAATAAGCAGGTAATTTTAAATGATAAATAAAGAAAATAAACTTTACTGTTAGCTTTGAAGCAGGTGTTATATATAAAACTATCTTAATTCACACACAGAATTAGTGACATAACAGATTAAAAAAGAGTAAGAATCAAACTCGCAATATATTGACATTAAAAGAGCTATACATATATACATTTATAGCTTTTTTTTTTTTTTTTTTTTTTTTTTAGAAAGGGCTCAAAAACACCATTCTAAAAACAGATTTCGAAAAACATCTTGGAAACAAAAGTCATAAACCATAAAATAAATATTTCATTCAGAATTTTAACGCAAGAACCCTTTCTAATTTTAAGTTCTTTACTTAGGTACACTCATCCATGAGAGAGGACAGCTTAGTCCAATGTACAAGAAATTATCCTGTAATATTACCACGTCACTTTAATGAAATTATAGCAATATTTCACTCAGGGAAAGAACATATTGTCTAGCTGCCCGGGTTCGAGCCCAGCTTTAATACAGCAAGCCAAAACACATCAAATGCCATTGAATGATATACCATTTTGAAATGTTGCAAAAAATTTAAATAAAATTTCGTGAATGAGCTATTGCAATTACCTATATACTAAAATTTTGACCAAAAATTCAACAAAACTAAGATACTCTTTTTTTCTTTCGAAGGAATCAAAGTCATATACTAATGTAGGGATGCTCAACTTATTGTACTATAAAACCTAAACATAGGAATGAAATTTTGTCAGCTATGTGAGATGTCCAATACCGAGAAATTCCATAAGTTGTAGATTAGAACGTACCTCTCAAAACACACGAAAGGTAAAACACAATTCAAATACTTTACTTTTAGTCTTGAAGCAGATGTTCTATATTAAACTGTCTTAGCTCACATACAGAATTAGTAATATAATAGCTCAAAATGTTGTAAGAACCAAACACGCATTATATAAACATTAAGAAAAAAATCTACATACATTTATTAGTGTTACGAGGGTTTATTCTGAAATATTATAATGTCACTTTCAGTGAAATGATAGAAATTTTCACTCAGGGAAGGGACATTCTGTCTGGCTGCCTGGGTTCCATCCCAGCTTCTGTTACAAAAGTTTCATAGAAGAATTTTAAAAATCTAGAAACGAAACTTATGAAGAAATTATTGACCATAATTGGTTCTATGATTTAGTCATTCTTACAGACATAATAACTAAAATCTTAAACTTGAGAGCGGGGGGGAGAACTAAACTAAAGTTTTTGAATTTAAGGGTATTTTAAATTAATTTTAAATCAGAATTAATTTTGTAAAAATATTACACAAATATAAGGAATATACATTTTTACCATAATGCAATGTACATTTTGCCACTTTGAAAATCTGGAGAACTAAAGCGTGAAATATAAGAAAATTGAAACAAACATTTGGAAAATCTCATCGAGCTTAAATTAGTTTCTAAATTAGATGTTTTGAGTGTATTTAAAATTAGGCCAACTACTACGTTCACTTCAAACCCATTACATAAGACTAGTGTTTAAGAAAAATGGTAAAAGATTGCAAATATGTTAACAATTCTACTGATCTAGAAATAGAAATAACTGGTTTCCGTCCTAATTAAGATGAAGAATATCACAAAAAGCCATTTGAATAGTCCTAGATCAGAAAAATCATGAACTGTTAAACTTTTAAAAAGATAAATTCCTGCTTTCGATCTACCTAAAAATGTGAAAGAGGATTTTCAACAACAATCTTGTTAAAATCAATGTTCAGATACAGAATAACAAACAAACATCTGGACGACTGCATGATTTTAGCAATAACATCGCATGTACCAGAGGGAGAAAAAAAAAAACTCTCAGAAGATATGCAATGTTAAATTTCACATTAAAATATGATTTCCCTGTATTTAATTTTCATCTTGCTGAATTTTTTTGTAAATAATACAAAGAGTATACCTTTTCTTTAAGATATTATACCACACATTTTTATACTTTGTGTAATGCACTTATAACTGAAATATTAAAAGTGCAATATATAATTGCAGCTAGCCAAAATTTTATAAACTTAAAATTGGCTCCCATTCAGTTAAAGTTGTTAATAACTGCACCACGGGAAGGAATGCAATTTTATTTCTTTGTCTGTATTTGGTTTCATTTTCATATAGAATGAGTTAAAAATAGGTTACCTAGGTAACAAAATTTAAACACACATTTTCAGGAAAAATTACAGAATAACAGATTTTGTTTCCCTGAAGACACAACACCTCGCTATTCCAGCTATGATACAGACTGCATACTGTCATAGAGAAATTCCTTTCTTAAACAGGGAATTCATATACTTTAATCTGTTTTTACACAAGTACTGTTTATGACTAATCCATGGTCCAGGAGTAAAATACTTTATAGTACACCCATCTAAATTTTTATTATTTCCGGTCATCTGTATAGACTTTTTACCTATCACGACTAAACTCCCAATCTGCATTCCAAATAACTCATACAATTCTTCAAGTCATATTTCGTAGTCTATCATTTTTAATACAGCAGGTACTTGCTGAGAGCAGACTTGTAAAGCATGATTTCGCGTACAGCAGTACCTTAAAAGATCCCATTTTATTTGTCCACTGCTAGAATTTCATTCATACGTGGTGCAACATTCATCCATCAACACCGGAAAGAATTTTCTGCTACTTTAAACAATTTCCATCGACTGAAAATGAAGTCCGAAAAATCTTAAAAATTTCAAAAGCAATCGATGCCGAAGAATTTTCACATATGGAAGACAGAGAAGTCAAACAATGAATCAGAAAATTACAAAAGAAGAATTGGGGTCTTATAAAACCCCTTGATAATAAAAGCGCTCATTATGAAGAAGAGCTTTTAACTGAAGATAAGACGAAGAAATTGTTAAATAACACAAAAAGCAATGTCTGATCTTCTAGCGAAGAATTACCCAATTAAAGAAAAAACATGTGCTCTTTACAGCGGCACGCATACAGTTGCATCAATCATTCTTATAAGCAAAAGACATCAGCTTTCTCAAAAAATATTTCTCTCATGCATTTGCCAAGAGAACGGAAAGAAGTCCAAAAGAAACTTTCAGAGTGCTTTGCAAAACAAAGTGGAAAGTTATTCTGCAGAATTTTACTTCGATAATAATAAAACATCTCTGATTTGATTTCAAAACGAATTTTTATTTGTGAAATCAATTTTAAATAGATCTTCGCAAATAGGTTCATAAAACTTCCCAATATGCCAAAATAGTTCAGATTAAGGGGAAAATTTAATAAAGTATGCTTAAAACAACTAATAAAAAGCACATTTTGAGCAGCCTTAACAGAAGACAATTTGGCCCCACTAACTTTCATTACGAGTACTCATTAAATTTTTATTTACATTTCTTTTTTGTTCAACATTTAACTTTCAATGGTTTTAAGAGAAACAGCACTTGATAGACAGACTCTAAATTCGGAAAAAACTGAAACAAAATTGGTTTATACACAGGCAGAGTAATTACACTGAGATGTTGGGAAGAGAAGACCCCGTTAGACAAGGAAAATGTTAGGCCAGACAGAGAGGAAAATGCTTAGCCTCCTCCTCGTAATGCGAAAGGAGGCCACTTGGGAAAAAATTACACTACAGCAGTAATTTTGAAACCACTAAGAAGCAACAGAACTCTAACAAATCTCAGACTTCTGATAATTATAGTGTGATTAACAGTTCAACCTCACTTCGAATATTACAATACAATATAAAGAAAGAACCAATTCAGACATTTCAATATGGAATTCAAAACCTAAGAAATTAATGCATAGACGCTACCCTAAACATTAAAACATAATGTGAAGCGTTCACGTAAAATAAATAAGTAGTAAAACTCCAACATAAAGCAACATGTGAAAAGGGACCTACAAATTATAACATTCAAGCATTTCTAGTGAAAATAAAGTTAATATAAAACAAGAATTACCAGCCACAGATGTCTTTTTGCTCTGCACTATTTCTCCATTCTTTTTCTTTCATGATATGTTCTGCAATCCAAGAGTGCACAAAAATGATGACAAATTACACTAGAAGAGGCCAAGGATGGGGGAAGGAATCATTAGATTTTAACTACTTTGAAATTAAAGAATATCTATACACAAAGAGAAATATCTAATATTGTTTCTTAATATATAAAATTTCGAAAGTAGCCTTCTTTGTTTTAAATTCCAGCAATGTGCTACATTGTTACTAAAATCATGATTGCAGTCGATAGAAAAGCAAATGATTTTCCTTACACGACAGAAGTACAGTAAGCGAAAGAGGTTTTTAATGTATGGGTACAACATGAACAATGAAAGAAAAAAAAATTATACAGTTATTACAGATACACAGAATAAAAGGAAAAATTATCTTCGAGAAAAGTAAATAATTTTAGTGCAGGTACAAAAATGGCACCGAAAGTCAATAAGCAGGTAATTTTAAATGATAAATAAAGAAAATAAACTTTACTGTTAGCTTTGAAGCAGGTGTTATATATAAAACTATCTTAATTCACACACAGAATTAGTGACATAACAGATCAAACAAATCTCAGACTTCTGATAATTATAGTGTGATTAACAGTTCAACCTCACTTCGAATATTACAATACAATATAAAGAAAGAACCAATTCAGACACTTCAATATGGAATTCAAAACCTAAGAAATTAATGCATAGACGCTACCCTAAACATTAAAACATAATGTGAAGCGTTCACGTAAAATAAATAAGTAGTAAAACTCCAACATAAAGCAACATGTGAAAAGGGACCTACAAATTATAACATTCAAGCATTTCTAGTGAAAATAAAGTTAATATAAAACAAGAATTACCAGCCACAGATGTCTTTTTGCTCTGCACTATTTCTCCATTCTTTTTCTTTCATGATATGTTCTGCAATCCAAGAGTGCACAAAAATGATGACAAATTACACTAGAAGAGGCCAAGGATGGGGGAAGGACTCATTAGATTTTAACTACTTTGAAATTAAAGAATATCTATACACAAAGAGAAATATCTAATATTGTTTCTTAATATATAAAATTTCGAAAGTAGCCTTCTTTGTTTTAAATTCCAGCAATGTGCTACATTGTTACTAAAATCATGATTGCAGTCGATAGAAAAGCAAATGATTTTCCTTACACGACAGAAGTACAGTAAGCGAAAGAGGTTTTTAATGTATGGGTACAACATGAACAATGAAAGAAAAAAAAATTATACAGTTATTACAGATACACAGAATAAAAGGGAAAATTATCTTCGAGAAAAGTAAATAATTTTAGTGCAGGTACAAAAATGGCACCGAAAGTCAATAAGCAGATAATTTTAAATGATAAATAAACAAAATAAACTTTACTGTTAGCTTTGAAGCAGGTGTTATATATAAAACTATCTTAATTCACACACAGAATTAGTGACATAACAGATCAAAAAAGAGTAAGAATCAAACTCGCAATATATTGACATTAAAAGAGCTATACATATATACTTTTATAGCTTTTTTTTTTTTTTTTTTTTTTTTTTTTTTTTTTTTTTTTAGAAAGGGCTCAAAAACACCATTCTAAAAACAGATTTCGAAAAACATCTTGGAAACAAAAGTCATAAACCATAAAATAAATATTTCATTCAGAATTTTAACGCAAGAACCCTTTCTAATTTTAAGTTCTTTACTTAGGTACACTCATCCATGAGAGAGGACAGCTTAGTCCAATGTACAAGAAATTATCCTGTAATATTACGTCACTTTAATGAAATTATAGCAATATTTCACTCAGGGAAAGAACATATTGTCTAGCTGCCCGGGTTCGAGCCCAGCTTTAATACAGCAAGCCAAAACACATCAAATGCCATTGAATGATATACCATTTTGAAATGTTGCAAAAAATTTAAATAAAATTTCGTGAATGAGCTATTGCAATTACCTATGTACTAAAATTTTGACCAAAAATTCAACAAAACTAAGATACTCTTTTTTTCTTTCGAAGGAATCAAAGTCATATACTAATGTAGGGATGCTCAACTTATTGTACTATAAAACCTAAACATAGGAATGAAATTTTGTCAGCTATGTGAGATGTCCAATACCGAGAAATTCCATAAATTGTAGATTAGAACGTACCTCTCAAAACACACGAAAGGTAAAACACAATTCAAATACTTTACTTTTAGTCTTGAAGCAGATGTTCTATATTAAACTGTCTTAGCTCACATACAGAATTAGTAATATAATAGCTCAAAATGTTGTAAGAACCAAACACGCATTATATAAACATTAAAAAAAAATCTACATACATTTATTAGTGTTACGAGGGTTTATTCTGAAATATTATAATGTCACTTTCAGTGAAATGATAGAAATTTTCACTCAGGGAAGGGACATTCTGTCTGGCTGCCTGGGTTCCATCCCAGCTTCTGTTACAAAAGTTTCATAGAAGAATTTTAAAAATCTAGAAACGAAACTTATGAAGAAATTATTGACCATAATTGGTTCTATGATTTAGTCATTCTTACAGACATAATAACTAAAATCTTAAACTTAAGGGGTGGGAGAACTAAACTAAAGTTTTTGAATTTAAGGGTATTTTAAATTAATTTTAAATCAGAATTAATTTTGTAAAAATATTACACAAATATAAGGAATATACATTTTTACCATAATGCAATGTACATTTTGCCACTTTGAAAATCTGGAGAACTAAAGCGTGAAATATAAGAAAACTGAAACAAACATTTGGAAAATCTCATCGAGCTTAAATTAGTTTCTAAATTAGATGTTTTGAGTGTATTTAAAATTAGGCCAACTACTACGTTCACTTCAAACCCATTACATAAGACTAGTGTTTAAGAAAAATGGTAAAAGATTGCAAATATGTTAACAATTCTACTGATCTAGAAATAGAAATAACTGGTTTCCGTCCTAATTAAGATGAAGAATATCACAAAAAGCCATTTGAATAGTCCTAGATCAGAAAAATCATGAACTGTTAAACTTTTAAAAAGATAAATTCCTGCTTTCGATCTACCTAAAAATGTGAAAGAGGATTTTCAACAACAATCTTGTTAAAATCAATGTTCAGATACAGAATAACAAACAAACATCTGGACGACTGCATGGATTTAGCAATAACATCGCATGTACCAGAGGGAGAAAAAAAAAAACTCTCAGAAGAAATGCAATGTTAAATTTCACATTAAAATATGATTTCCCTGTATTTAATTTTCATCTTGCTGAATTTTTTTGTAAATAATACAAAGAGTATACCTTTTCTTTAAGATATTATACCACACATTTTTATACTTTGTGTAATGCCCTTATAACTGAAATATTAAAAGTGCAATATATAATTGCAGCTAGCCAAAATTTTATAAACTTAAAATTGGCTCCCATTCAGTTAAAGTTGTTAATAACTGCACCAAGGGAAGGAATGCAATTTTATTTCTTTGTCTGTATTTGGTTTCATTTTCGTATAGAATGAGTTAAAAATAGGTTACCTAGGTAACAAAATTTAAACACACATTTTCAGGAAAAATTACAGAATAACAGATTTTGTTTCCCTGAAGACACAACACCTCGCTATTCCAGCTATGATACAGACTGCATACTGTCATAGAGAAATTGCTTTCTTAAACAGGGAATTCGTATACTTTAATCTGTTTTTACACAAGTACTGTTTATGACTAATCCATGGTCCAGGAGCAAAATACTTTATAGTACACCCATCTAAATTTTTATTATTTCCGGTCATCTGTATAGACTTTTTACCTATCACGACTAAACTCCCAATCTGCATTCCAAATAACTCATACAATTCTTCAAGTCATATTTCGTAGTCTATCATTTTTAATACAGCAGGTACTTGCTGAGAGCAGACTTGTAAAGCATGATTTCGCGTACAGCAGTACCTTAAAAGATCCCATTTTATTTGTCCACTGCTAGAATTTCATTCATACGTGGTGCAACATTCATCCATCAACACCGGAAAGAATTTTCTGCTACTTTAAACAATTTCCATCGACTGAAAATGAAGTCCGAAAAATCTTACAAATTTCAAAAGCACTCGATGCCGAAGAATTTTCACATATGGAAGACAGAGAAGTCAAACAATGAATCAGAAAATTACAAAAGAAGAATTGGGGTCTTATAAAACCCCTTGATAATAAAAGCGCTCATTATGAAGAAGAGCTTTTAACTGAAGATAAGACGAAGAAATTGTTAAATAACACAAAAAGCAATGTCTGATCTTCTAGCGAAGAATTACCCAATTAAAGAAAAAACATGTGCTCTTTACAGCGGCACGCATACAGTTGCATCAATCATTCTTATAAGCAAAAGACATCAGCTTTCTCAAAAAATATTTCTCTCATGCATTTGCCAAGAGAACGGAAAGAAGTCCAAAAGAAACTTTCAGAGTGCTTTGCAAAACAAAGTGGAAAGTTATTCTGCAGAATTTTACTTCGATAATAATAAAACATCTCTGATTTGATTTCAAAACGAATTTTTATTTGTGAAATCAATTTTAAATAGATCTTCGCAAATAGGTTCATAAAACTTCCCAACATGCCAAAATAGTTCAGATTAAGGGGAAAATTTAATAAAGTATGCTTAAAACAACTAATAAAAAGCACATTTTGAGCAGCCTTAACAGAAGACAATTTGGCCCCACTAACTTTCATTACTCATTAAATTAACAACTCATTAAATTTTTATTTACATTTCTTTTTTGTTCAACATTTAACTTTCAATGGTTTTAAGAGAAACAGCACTTGATAGACAGACTCTAAATTCGGAAAAAACTCAAACAAAATTGGTTTATACACAGGCAGAGTAATTACACTAACCTGTTGGGAAGAGAAGACCCCGTTAGACAAGGAAAATGTTAGGCCAGACAGAGAGGAAAATGCTTAGCCTCCTCCTCGTAATGCGAAAGGAGGCCACTTGGGAAAAAATTACACTACAGCAGTAATTTTGAAACCACTAAGAAGCAACAGAACTCTAACAAATCTCAGACTTCTGATAATTATAGTGTGATTAACAGTTCAACCTCACTTCGAATATTACAATACAATATAAAGAAAGAACCAATTCAGACACTTCAATATGGAATTCAAAACCTAAGAAATTAATGCATAGACGCTACCCTAAACATTAAAACATAATGTGAAGCGTTCACGTAAAATAAATAAGTAGTAAAACTCCAACATAAAGCAACATGTGAAAAGGGACCTACAAATTATAACATTCAAGCATTTCTAGTGAAAATAAAGTTAATATAAAACAAGAATTACCAGCCACAGATGTCTTTTTGCTCTGCACTATTTCTCCATTCTTTTTCTTTCATGATATGTTCTGCAATCCAAGAGTGCACAAAAATGATGACAAATTACACTAGAAGAGGCCAAGGATGGGGGAAGGAATCATTAGATTTTAACTACTTTGAAATTAAAGAATATCTATACACAAAGAGAAATATCTAATATTGTTTCTTAATATATAAAATTTCGAAAGTAGCCTTCTTTGTTTTAAATTCCAGCAATGTGCTACATTGTTACTAAAATCATGATTGCAGTCGATAGAAAAGCAAATGATTTTCCTTACACGACAGAAGTACAGTAAGCGAAAGAGGTTTTTAATGTATGGGTACAACATGAACAATGAAAGAAAAAAAAATTATACAGTTATTACAGATACACAGAATAAAAGGGAAAATGATCTTCGAGAAAAGTAAATAATTTTAGCGCAGGTACAAAAATGGCACCGAAAGTCAATAAGCAGGTAATTTTAAATGACAAATAAACAAAATAAACTTTACTGTTAGCTTTGAAGCAGGTGTTATATATAAAACTATCTTAATTCACACACAGAATTAGTGACATAACAGATCAAAAAAGAGTAAGAATCAAACTCGCAATATATTGACATTAAAAGAGCTATACATATATACTTTTATAGCTTTTTTTTTTTTTTTTTTTTTTTTTTTTTTTTTTTTTTTTTTTTTTAGAAAGGGCTCAAAAACACCATTCTATAAACAGATTTCGAAAAACATCTTGGAAACAAAAGTCATAAACCATAAAATAAATATTTCATTCAGAATTTTAACGCAAGAACCCTTTCTAATTTTAAGTTCTTTACTTAGGTACACTCATCCATGAGAGAGGACAGCTTAGTCCAATGTACAAGAAATTATCCTGTAATATTACGTCACTTTAATGAAATTATAGCAATATTTCACTCAGGGAAAGAACATATTGTCTAGCTGCCCGGGTTCGAGCCCAGCTTTAATACAGCAAGCCAAAACACATCAAATGCCATTGAATGATATACCATTTTGAAATGTTGCAAAAAATTTAAATAAAATTTCGTGAATGAGCTATTGCAATAACCTATATACTAAAATTTTGACCAAAAATTCAACAAATCTAAGATACTCTTTTTTTCTTTCGAAGGAATCAAAGTCATATACTAATGTAGGGATGCTCAACTTATTGTACTATAAAACCTAAACATAGGAATGAAATTTTGTCAGCTATGTGAGATGTCCAATACCGAGAAATTCCATAAATTGTAGATTAGAACGTACCTCTCAAAACACACGAAAGGTAAAACACAATTCAAATACTTTACTTTTAGTCTTGAAGCAGATGTTCTATATTAAACTGTCTTAGCTCACATACAGAATTAGTAATATAATAGCTCAAAATGTTGTAAGAACCAAACACGCATTATATAAACATTAAAAAAAAAATCTACATACATTTATTAGTGTTACGAGGGTTTATTCTGAAATATTATAATGTCACTTTCAGTGAAATGATAGAAATTTTCACTCAGGGAAGGGACATTCTGTCTGGCTGCCTGGGTTCCATCCCAGCTTCTGTTACAAAAGTTTCATAGAAGAATTTTAAAAATCTAGAAACGAAACTTATGAAGAAATTATTGACCATAATTGGTTCTATGATTTAGTCATTCTTACAGACATAATAACTAAAATCTTAAACTTGAGGGGGGGGAGAACTAAACTAAAGTTTTTGAATTTAAGGGTATTTTAAATTAATTTTAAATCAGAATTAATTTTGTAAAAATATTACACAAATATAAGGAATATACATTTTTACCATAATGCAATGTACATTTTGCCACTTTGAAAATCTGGAGAACTAAAGCGTGAAATATAAGAAAACTGAAACAAACATTTGGAAAATCTCATCGAGCTTAAATTAGTTTCTAAATTAGATGTTTTGAGTGTATTTAAAATTAGGCCAACTACTACGTTCACTTCAAACCCATTACATAAGACTAGTGTTTAAGAAAAATGGTAAAAGATTGCAAATATGTTAACAATTCTACTGATCTAGAAATAGAAATAACTGGTTTCCGTCCTAATTAAGATGAAGAATATCACAAAAAGCCATTTGAATAGTCCTAGATCAGAAAAATCATGAACTGTTAAACTTTTAAAAAGATAAATTCCTGCTTTCGATCTACCTAAAAATGTGAAAGAGGATTTTCAACAACAATCTTGTTAAAATCAATGTTCAGATACAGAATAACAAACAAACATCTGGACGACTGCATGGATTTAGCAATAACATCGCATGTACCAGAGGGAGAAAAAAAAAAACTCTCAGAAGAAATGCAATGTTAAATTTCACATTAAAATATGATTTCCCTGTATTTAATTTTCATCTTGCTGAATTTTTTTGTAAATAATACAAAGAGTATACCTTTTCTTTAAGATATTATACCACACATTTTTATACTTTGTGTAATGCCCTTATAACTGAAATATTAAAAGTGCAATATATAATTGCAGCTAGCCAAAATTTTATAAACTTAAAATTGGCTCCCATTCAGTTAAAGTTGTTAATAACTGCACCAAGGGAAGGAATGCAATTTTATTTCTTTGTCTGTATTTGGTTTCATTTTCGTATAGAATGAGTTAAAAATAGGTTACCTAGGTAACAAAATTTAAACACACATTTTCAGGAAAAATTACAGAATAACAGATTTTGTTTCCCTGAAGACACAACACCTCGCTATTCCAGCTATGATACAGACTGCATACTGTCATAGAGAAATTGCTTTCTTAAACAGGGAATTCGTATACTTTAATCTGTTTTTACACAAGTACTGTTTATGACTAATCCATGGTCCAGGAGCAAAATACTTTATAGTACACCCATCTAAATTTTTATTATTTCCGGTCATCTGTATAGACTTTTTACCTATCACGACTAAACTCCCAATCTGCATTCCAAATAACTCATACAATTCTTCAAGTCATATTTCGTAGTCTATCATTTTTAATACAGCAGGTACTTGCTGAGAGCAGACTTGTAAAGCATGATTTCGCGTACAGCAGTACCTTAAAAGATCCCATTTTATTTGTCCACTGCTAGAATTTCATTCATACGTGGTGCAACATTCATCCATCAACACCGGAAAGAATTTTCTGCTACTTTAAACAATTTCCATCGACTGAAAATGAAGTCCGAAAAATCTTACAAATTTCAAAAGCACTCGATGCCGAAGAATTTTCACATATGGAAGACAGAGAAGTCAAACAATGAATCAGAAAATTACAAAAGAAGAATTGGGGTCTTATAAAACCCCTTGATAATAAAAGCGCTCATTATGAAGAAGAGCTTTTAACTGAAGATAAGACGAAGAAATTGTTAAATAACACAAAAAGCAATGTCTGATCTTCTAGCGAAGAATTACCCAATTAAAGAAAAAACATGTGCTCTTTACAGCGGCACGCATACAGTTGCATCAATCATTCTTATAAGCAAAAGACATCAGCTTTCTCAAAAAATATTTCTCTCATGCATTTGCCAAGAGAACGGAAAGAAGTCCAAAAGAAACTTTCAGAGTGCTTTGCAAAACAAAGTGGAAAGTTATTCTGCAGAATTTTACTTCGATAATAATAAAACATCTCTGATTTGATTTCAAAACGAATTTTTATTTGTGAAATCAATTTTAAATAGATCTTCGCAAATAGGTTCATAAAACTTCCCAACATGCCAAAATAGTTCAGATTAAGGGGAAAATTTAATAAAGTATGCTTAAAACAACTAATAAAAAGCACATTTTGAGCAGCCTTAACAGAAGACAATTTGGCCCCACTAACTTTCATTACTCATTAAATTAACAACTCATTAAATTTTTATTTACATTTCTTTTTTGTTCAACATTTAACTTTCAATGGTTTTAAGAGAAACAGCACTTGATAGACAGACTCTAAATTCGGAAAAAACTCAAACAAAATTGGTTTATACACAGGCAGAGTAATTACACTAACCTGTTGGGAAGAGAAGACCCCGTTAGACAAGGAAAATGTTAGGCCAGACAGAGAGGAAAATGCTTAGCCTCCTCCTCGTAATGCGAAAGGAGGCCACTTGGGAAAAAATTACACTACAGCAGTAATTTTGAAACCACTAAGAAGCAACAGAACTCTAACAAATCTCAGACTTCTGATAATTATAGTGTGATTAACAGTTCAACCTCACTTCGAATATTACAATACAATATAAAGAAAGAACCAATTCAGACACTTCAATATGGAATTCAAAACCTAAGAAATTAATGCATAGACGCTACCCTAAACATTAAAACATAATGTGAAGCGTTCACGTAAAATAAATAAGTAGTAAAACTCCAACATAAAGCAACATGTGAAAAGGGACCTACAAATTATAACATTCAAGCATTTCTAGTGAAAATAAAGTTAATATAAAACAAGAATTACCAGCCACAGATGTCTTTTTGCTCTGCACTATTTCTCCATTCTTTTTCTTTCATGATATGTTCTGCAATCCAAGAGTGCACAAAAATGATGACAAATTACACTAGAAGAGGCCAAGGATGGGGGAAGGAATCATTAGATTTTAACTACTTTGAAATTAAAGAATATCTATACAGAAAGAGAAATATCTAATATTGTTTCTTAATATATAAAATTTCGAAAGTAGCCTTCTTTGTTTTAAATTCCAGCAATGTGCTACATTGTTACTAAAATCATGATTGCAGTCGATAGAAAAGCAAATGATTTTCCTTACACGACAGAAGTACAGTAAGCGAAAGAGGTTTTTAATGTATGGGTACAACATGAACAATGAAAGAAAAAAAAATTATACAGTTATTACAGATACACAGAATAAAAGGAAAAATTATCTTCGAGAAAAGTAAATAATTTTAGTGCAGGTACAAAAATGGCACCGAAAGTCAATAAGCAGGTAATTTTAAATGATAAATAAAGAAAATAAACTTTACTGTTAGCTTTGAAGCAGGTGTTATATATAAAACTATCTTAATTCACACACAGAATTAGTGACATAACAGATCAAACAAATCTCAGACTTCTGATAATTATAGTGTGATTAACAGTTCAACCTCACTTCGAATATTACAATACAATATAAAGAAAGAACCAATTCAGACACTTCAATATGGAATTCAAAACCTAAGAAATTAATGCATAGACGCTACCCTAAACATTAAAACATAATGTGAAGCGTTCACGTAAAATAAATAAGTAGTAAAACTCCAACATAAAGCAACATGTGAAAAGGGACCTACAAATTATAACATTCAAGCATTTCTAGTGAAAATAAAGTTAATATAAAACAAGAATTACCAGCCACAGATGTCTTTTTGCTCTGCACTATTTCTCCATTCTTTTTCTTTCATGATATGTTCTGCAATCCAAGAGTGCACAAAAATGATGACAAATTACACTAGAAGAGGCCAAGGATGGGGGAAGGACTCATTAGATTTTAACTACTTTGAAATTAAAGAATATCTATACACAAAGAGAAATATCTAATATTGTTTCTTAATATATAAAATTTCGAAAGTAGCCTTCTTTGTTTTAAATTCCAGCAATGTGCTACATTGTTACTAAAATCATGATTGCAGTCGATAGAAAAGCAAATGATTTTCCTTACACGACAGAAGTACAGTAAGCGAAAGAGGTTTTTAATGTATGGGTACAACATGAACAATGAAAGAAAAAAAAATTATACAGTTATTACAGATACACAGAATAAAAGGGAAAATTATCTTCGAGAAAAGTAAATAATTTTAGTGCAGGTACAAAAATGGCACCGAAAGTCAATAAGCAGATAATTTTAAATGATAAATAAACAAAATAAACTTTACTGTTAGCTTTGAAGCAGGTGTTATATATAAAACTATCTTAATTCACACACAGAATTAGTGACATAACAGATCAAAAAAGAGTAAGAATCAAACTCGCAATATATTGACATTAAAAGAGCTATACATATATACTTTTATAGCTTTTTTTTTTTTTTTTTTTTTTTTTTTTAGAAAGGGCTCAAAAACACCATTCTAAAAACAGATTTCGAAAAACATCTTGGAAACAAAAGTCATAAACCATAAAATAAATATTTCATTCAGAATTTTAACGCAAGAACCCTTTCTAATTTTAAGTTCTTTACTTAGGTACACTCATCCATGAGAGAGGACAGCTTAGTCCAATGTACAAGAAATTATCCTGTAATATTACGTCACTTTAATGAAATTATAGCAATATTTCACTCAGGGAAAGAACATATTGTCTAGCTGCCCGGGTTCGAGCCCAGCTTTAATACAGCAAGCCAAAACACATCAAATGCCATTGAATGATATACCATTTTGAAATGTTGCAAAAAATTTAAATAAAATTTCGTGAATGAGCTATTGCAATTACCTATGTACTAAAATTTTGACCAAAAATTCAACAAAACTAAGATACTCTTTTTTTCTTTCGAAGGAATCAAAGTCATATACTAATGTAGGGATGCTCAACTTATTGTACTATAAAACCTAAACATAGGAATGAAATTTTGTCAGCTATGTGAGATGTCCAATACCGAGAAATTCCATAAATTGTAGATTAGAACGTACCTCTCAAAACACACGAAAGGTAAAACACAATTCAAATACTTTACTTTTAGTCTTGAAGCAGATGTTCTATATTAAACTGTCTTAGCTCACATACAGAATTAGTAATATAATAGCTCAAAATGTTGTAAGAACCAAACACGCATTATATAAACATTAAAAAAAAATCTACATACATTTATTAGTGTTACGAGGGTTTATTCTGAAATATTATAATGTCACTTTCAGTGAAATGATAGAAATTTTCACTCAGGGAAGGGACATTCTGTCTGGCTGCCTGGGTTCCATCCCAGCTTCTGTTACAAAAGTTTCATAGAAGAATTTTAAAAATCTAGAAACGAAACTTATGAAGAAATTATTGACCATAATTGGTTCTATGATTTAGTCATTCTTACAGACATAATAACTAAAATCTTAAACTTGAGGGGGGGGAGAACTAAACTAAAGTTTTTGAATTTAAGGGTATTTTAAATTAATTTTAAATCAGAATTAATTTTGTAAAAATATTACACAAATATAAGGAATATACATTTTTACCATAATGCAATGTACATTTTGCCACTTTGAAAATCTGGAGAACTAAAGCGTGAAATATAAGAAAACTGAAACAAACATTTGGAAAATCTCATCGAGCTTAAATTAGTTTCTAAATTAGATGTTTTGAGTGTATTTAAAATTAGGCCAACTACTACGTTCACTTCAAACCCATTACATAAGACTAGTGTTTAAGAAAAATGGTAAAAGATTGCAAATATGTTAACAATTCTACTGATCTAGAAATAGAAATAACTGGTTTCCGTCCTAATTAAGATGAAGAATATCACAAAAAGCCATTTGAATAGTCCTAGATCAGAAAAATCATGAACTGCTAAACTTTTAAAAAGATAAATTCCTGCTTTCGATCTACCTAAAAATGTGAAAGAGGATTTTCAACAACAATCTTGTTAAAATCAATGTTCAGATACAGAATAACAAACAAACATCTGGACGACTGCATGGATTTAGCAATAACATCGCATGTACCAGAGGGAGAAAAAAAAAACTCTCAGAAGAAATGCAATGTTAAATTTCACATTAAAATATGATTTCCCTGTATTTAATTTTCATCTTGCTGAATTTTTTTGTAAATAATACAAAGAGTATACCTTTTCTTTAAGATATTATACCACACATTTTTATACTTTGTGTAATGCCCTTATAACTGAAATATTAAAAGTGCAATATATAATTGCAGCTAGCCAAAATTTTATAAACTTAAAATTGGCTCCCATTCAGTTAAAGTTGTTAATAACTGCACCAAGGGAAGGAATGCAATTTTATTTCTTTGTCTGTATTTGGTTTCATTTTCGTATAGAATGAGTTAAAAATAGGTTACCTAGGTAACAAAATTTAAACACACATTTTCAGGAAAAATTACAGAATAACAGATTTTGTTTCCCTGAAGACACAACACCTCGCTATTCCAGCTATGATACAGACTGCATACTGTCATAGAGAAATTGCTTTCTTAAACAGGGAATTCGTATACTTTAATCTGTTTTTACACAAGTACTGTTTATGACTAATCCATGGTCCAGGAGCAAAATACTTTATAGTACACCCATCTAAATTTTTATTATTTCCGGTCATCTGTATAGACTTTTTACCTATCACGACTAAACTCCCAATCTGCATTCCAAATAACTCATACAATTCTTCAAGTCATATTTCGTAGTCTATCATTTTTAATACAGCAGGTACTTGCTGAGAGCAGACTTGTAAAGCATGATTTCGCGTACAGCAGTACCTTAAAAGATCCCATTTTATTTGTCCACTGCTAGAATTTCATTCATACGTGGTGCAACATTCATCCATCAACACCGGAAAGAATTTTCTGCTACTTTAAACAATTTCCATCGACTGAAAATGAAGTACGAAAAATCTTACAAATTTCAAAAGCAATCGATGCCGAAGAATTTTCACATATGGAAGACAGAGAAGTCAAACAATGAATCAGAAAATTACAAAAGAAGAATTGGGGTCTTATAAAACCCCTTGATAATAAAAGCGCTCATTATGAAGAAGAGCTTTTAACTGAAGATAAGACGAAGAAATTGTTAAATAACACAAAAAGCAATGTCTGATCTTCTAGCGAAGAATTACCCAATTAAAGAAAAAACATGTGCTCTTTACAGCGGCACGCATACAGTTGCATCAATCATTCTTATAAGCAAAAGACATCAGCTTTCTCAAAAAATATTTCTCTCATGCATTTGCCAAGAGAACGGAAAGAAGTCCAAAAGAAACTTTCAGAGTGCTTTGCAAAACAAAGTGGAAAGTTATTCTGCAGAATTTTACTTCGATAATAATAAAACATCTCTGATTTGATTTCAAAACGAATTTTTATTTGTGAAATCAATTTTAAATAGATCTTCGCAAATAGGTTCATAAAACTTCCCAACATGCCAAAATAGTTCAGATTAAGGGGAAAATTTAATAAAGTATGCTTAAAACAACTAATAAAAAGCACATTTTGAGCAGCCTTAACAGAAGACAATTTGGCCCTACTAACTTTCATTACTCATTAAATTAACAACTCATTAAATTTTTATTTACATTTCTTTTTTGTTCAACATTTAACTTTCAATGGTTTTAAGAGAAACAGCACTTGATAGACAGACTCTAAATTCGGAAAAAACTCAAACAAAATTGGTTTATACACAGGCAGAGTAATTACACTAATCTGTTGGGAAGAGAAGACCCCGTTAGACAAGGAAAATGTTAGGCCAGACAGAGAGGAAAATGCTTAGCCTCCTCCTCGTAATGCGAAAGGAGGCCACTTGGGAAAAAATTACACTACAGCAGTAATTTTGAAACCACTAAGAAGCAACAGAACTCTAACAAATCTCAGACTTCTGATAATTATAGTGTGATTAACAGTTCAACCTCACTTCGAATATTACAATACAATATAAAGAAAGAACCAATTCAGACACTTCAATATGGAATTCAAAACCTAAGAAATTAATGCATAGACGCTACCCTAAACATTAAAACATAATGTGAAGCGTTCACGTAAAATAAATAAGTAGTAAAACTCCAACATAAAGCTACATGTGAAAAGGGACCTACAAATTATAACATTCAAGCATTTCTAGTGAAAATAAAGTTAATATAAAACAAGAATTACCAGCCACAGATGTCTTTTTGCTCTGCACTATTTCTCCATTCTTTTTCTTTCATGATATGTTCTGCAATCCAAGAGTGCACAAAAATGATGACAAATTACACTAGAAGAGGCCAAGGATGGGGGAAGGAATCATTAGATTTTAACTACTTTGAAATTAAAGAATATCTATACACAAAGAGAAATATCTAATATTGTTTCTTAATATATAAAATTTCGAAAGTAGCCTTCTTTGTTTTAAATTCCAGCAATGTGCTACATTGTTACTAAAATCATGATTGCAGTCGATAGAAAAGCAAATGATTTTCCTTACACGACAGAAGTACAGTAAGCGAAAGAGGTTTTTAATGTATGGGTACAACATGAACAATGAAAGAAAAAAAAATTATACAGTTATTACAGATACACAGAATAAAAGGGAAAATTATCTTCGAGAAAAGTAAATAATTTTAGTGCAGGTACAAAAATGGCACCGAAAGTCAATAAGCAGATAATTTTAAATGATAAATAAACAAAATAAACTTTACTGTTAGCTTTGAAGCAGGTGTTATATATAAAACTATCTTAATTCACACACAGAATTAGTGACATAACAGATCAAAAAAGAGTAAGAATCAAACTCGCAATATATTGACATTAAAAGAGCTATACATATATACTTTTATAGCTTTTTTTTTTTTTTTTTTTTTTTTTTTTTTTTTTTTTTTTTAGAAAGGGCTCAAAAACACCATTCTAAAAACAGATTTCGAAAAACATCTTGGAAACAAAAGTCATAAACCATAAAATAAATATTTCATTCAGAATTTTAACGCAAGAACCCTTTCTAATTTTAAGTTCTTTACTTAGGTACACTCATCCATGAGAGAGGACAGCTTAGTCCAATGTACAAGAAATTATCCTGTAATATTACCACGTCACTTTAATGAAATTATAGCAATATTTCACTCAGGGAAAGAACATATTGTCTAGCTGCCCGGGTTCGAGCCCAGCTTTAATACAGCAAGCCAAAACACATCAAATGCCATTGAATGATATACCATTTTGAAATGTTGCAAAAAATTTAAATAAAATTTCGTGAATGAGCTATTGCAATTACCTATATACTAAAATTTTGACCAAAAATTCAACAAAACTAAGATACTCTTTTTTTCTTTCGAAGGAATCAAAGTCATATACTAATGTAGGGATGCTCAACTTATTGTACTATAAAACCTAAACATAGGAATGAAATTTTGTCAGCTATGTGAGATGTCCAATACCGAGAAATTCCATAAGTTGTAGATTAGAACGTACCTCTCAAAACACACGAAAGGTAAAACACAATTCAAATACTTTACTTTTAGTCTTGAAGCAGATGTTCTATATTAAACTGTCTTAGCTCACATACAGAATTAGTAATATAATAGCTCAAAATGTTGTAAGAACCAAACACGCATTATATAAACATTAAGAAAAAAATCTACATACATTTATTAGTGTTACGAGGGTTTATTCTGAAATATTATAATGTCACTTTCAGTGAAATGATAGAAATTTTCACTCAGGGAAGGGACATTCTGTCTGGCTGCCTGGGTTCCATCCCAGCTTCTATTACAAAAGTTTCATAGAAGAATTTTAAAAATCTAGAAACGAAACTTATGAAGAAATTATTGACCATAATTGGTTCTATGATTTAGTCATTCTTACAGACATAATAACTAAAATCTTAAACTTGAGGGGGGGGAGAACTAAACTAAAATTTTTGAATTTAAGGGTATTTTAAATTAATTTTAAATCAGAATTAATTTTGTAAAAATATTACACAAATATAAGGAATATACATTTTTACCATAATGCAATGTACATTTTGCCACTTTGAAAATCTGGAGAACTAAAGCATGAAATATAAGAAAACTGAAACAAACATTTGGAAAATCTCATCGAGCTTAAATTAGTTTTTAAATTAGATGTTTTGAGTGTATTTAAAATTAGGCCAACTACTACATTCACTTCAAACCCATTACATAAGACTAGTGTTTAAGAAAAATGGTAAAAGATTGCAAATATGTTAACAATTCTACTGATCTAGAAATAGAAATAACTGGTTTCCGTCCTAATTAAGATGAAGAATATCACAAAAAGCCATTTGAATAGTCCTAGATCAGAAAAATCATGAACTGTTAAACTTTTAAAAAGATAAATTCCTGCTTTCGATCTACCTAAAAATGTGAAAGAGGATTTTCAACAACAATCTTGTTAAAATCAATGTTCAGATACAGAATAACAAACAAACATCTGGACGACTGCATGGATTTAGCAATAACATCGCATGTACCAGAGGGAGAAAAAAAAAAACTCTCAGAAGAAATGCAATGTTAAATTTCACATTAAAATATGATTTCCCTGTATTTAATTTTCATCTTGCTGAATTTTTTTGTAAATAATACAAAGAGTATACCTTTTCTTTAAGATATTATACCACACATTTTTATACTTTGTGTAATGCCCTTATAACTGAAAAATTAAAAGTGCAATATATAATTGCAGCTAGCCAAAATTTTATAAACTTAAAATTGGCTCCCATTCAGTTAAAGTTGTTAATAACTGCACCAAGGGAAGGAATGCAATTTTATTTCTTTGTCTGTATTTGGTTTCATTTTCGTATAGAATGAGTTAAAAATAGGTTACCTAGGTAACAAAATTTAAACACACATTTTCAGGAAAAATTACAGAATAACAGATTTTGTTTCCCTGAAGACACAACACCTCGCTATTCCAGCTATGATACAGACTGCATACTGTCATAGAGAAATTCCTTTCTTAAACAGGGAATTCGTATACTTTAATCTGTTTTTACACAAGTACTGTTTATGACTAATCCATGGTCCAGGAGCAAAATACTTTATAGTACACCCATCTAAATTTTTATTATTTCCGGTCATCTGTATAGACTTTTTACCTATCACGACTAAACTCCCAATCTGCATTCCAAATAACTCATACAATTCTTCAAGTCATATTTCGTAGTCTATCATTTTTAATACAGCAGGTACTTGCTGAGAGCAGACTTGTAAAGCATGATTTCGCGTACAGCAGTACCTTAAAAGATCCCATTTTATTTGTCCACTGCTAGAATTTCATTCATACGTGGTGCAACATTCATCCATCAACACCGGAAGAATTTTCTGCTACTTTAAACAATTTCCATCGACTGAAAATGAAGTCCGAAAAATCTTACAAATTTCAAAAGCAATCGATGCCGAAGAATTTTCACATATGGAAGACAGAGAAGTCAAACAATGAATCAGAAAATTACAAAAGAAGAATTGGGGTCTTATAAAACCCCTTGATAATAAAAGCGCTCATTATGAAGAAGAGCTTTTAACTGAAGATAAGACGAAGAAATTGTTAAATAACACAAAAAGCAATGTCTGATCTTCTAGCAAAGAATTACCCAATTAAAGAAAAAACATGTGCTCTTTACAGCGGCACGCGTACAGTTGCATCAATCATTCTTATAAGCAAAAGACATCAGCTTTCTCAAAAAATATTTCTCTCATGCATTTGCCAAGAGAACGGAAAGAAGTCCAAAAGAAACTTTCAGAGTGCTTTGCAAAAAAAAGTGGAAAGTTATTCTGCAGAATTTTACTTCGATAATAATAAAACATCTCTGATTTGATTTCAAAACGAATTTTTATTTGTGAAATCAATTTTAAATAGATCTTCGCAAATAGGTTCATAAAACTTCCCAATATGCCAAAATAGTTCAGATTAAGGGAAAAATTTAATAAAGTATGCTTAAAACAACTAATAAAAAGCACATTTTGAGCAGCCTTAACAGAAGACAATTTGGCCCCACTAACTTTCATTACTCATTAAATTAACAACTCATTAAATTTTTATTTACATTTCTTTTTTGTTCAACATTTAACTTTCAATGGTTTTAAGAGAAACAGCACTTGATAGACAGACTCTAAATTCGGAAAAAACTCAAACAAAATTGGTTTATACACAGGCAGAGTAATTACACTAACCTGTTGGGAAGAGAAGACCCCGTTAGACAAGGAAAATGTTAGGCCAGACAGAGAGGAAAATGCTTAGCCTCCTCCTCGTAATGCGAAAGGAGGCCACTTGGGAAAAAATTACACTACAGCAGTAATTTTGAAACCACTAAGAAGCAACAGAACTCTAACAAATCTCAGACTTCTGATAATTATAGTGTGATTAACAGTTCAACCTCACTTCGAATATTACAATACAATATAAAGAAAGAACCAATTCAGACACTTCAATATGGAATTCAAAACCTAAGAAATTAATGCATAGACGCTACCCTAAACATTAAAACATAATGTGAAGCGTTCACGTAAAATAAATAAGTAGTAAAACTCCAACATAAAGCAACATGTGAAAAGGGACCTACAAATTATAACATTCAAGCATTTCTAGTGAAAATAAAGTTAATATAAAACAAGAATTACCAGCCACAGATGTCTTTTTGCTCTGCACTATTTCTCCATTCTTTTTCTTTCATGATATGTTCTGCAATCCAAGAGTGCACAAAAATGATGACAAATTACACTAGAAGAGGCCAAGGATGGGGGAAGGAATCATTAGATTTTAACTACTTTGAAATTAAAGAATATCTATACACAAAGAGAAATATCTAATATTGTTTCTTAATATATAAAATTTCGAAAGTAGCCTTCTTTGTTTTAAATTCCAGCAATGTGCTACATTGTTACTAAAATCATGATTGCAGTCGATAGAAAAGCAAATGATTTTCCTTACACGACAGAAGTACAGTAAGCGAAAGAGGTTTTTAATGTATGGGTACAACATGAACAATGAAAGAAAAAAAAATTATACAGTTATTACAGATACACAGAATAAAAGGGAAAATGATCTTCGAGAAAAGTAAATAATTTTAGCGCAGTAACAAAAATGGCACCGAAAGTCAATAAGCAGGTAATTTTAAATGACAAATAAACAAAATAAACTTTACTGTTAGCTTTGAAGCAGGTGTTATATATAAAACTATCTTAATTCACACACAGAATTAGTGACATAACAGATCAAAAAAGAGTAAGAATCAAACTCGCAATATATTGACATTAAAAGAGCTATACATATATACTTTTATAGCTTTTTTTTTTTTTTTTTTTTTTTTTTTAGAAAGGGCTCAAAAACACCATTCTATAAACAGATTTCGAAAAACATCTTGGAAACAAAAGTCATAAACCATAAAATAAATATTTCATTCAAAATTTTAACGCAAGAAACCTTTCTAATTTTAAGTTCTTTACTTAGGTACACTCATCCATGAGAGAGGACAGCTTAGTCCAATGTACAAGAAATTATCCTGTAATATTACGTCACTTTAATGAAATTATAGCAATATTTCACTCAGGGAAAGAACATATTGTCTAGCTGCCCGGGTTCGAGCCCAGCTTTAATACAGCAAGCCAAAACACATCAAATGCCATTGAATGATATACCATTTTGAAATGTTGCAAAAAATTTAAATAAAATTTCGTGAATGAGCTATTGCAATTACCTATATACTAAAATTTTGACCAAAAATTCAACAAAACTAAGATACTCTTTTTTTCTTTCGAAGGAATCAAAGTCATATACTAATGTAGGGATGCTCAACTTATTGTACTATAAAACCTAAACATAGGAATGAAATTTTGTCAGCTATGTGAGATGTCCAATACCGAGAAATTCCATAAATTGTAGATTAGAACGTACCTCTCAAAACACACGAAAGGTAAAACACAATTCAAATACTTTACTTTTAGTCTTGAAGCAGATGTTCTATATTAAACTGTCTTAGCTCACATACAGAATTAGTAATATAATAGCTCAAAATGTTGTAAGAACCAAACACGCATTATATAAACATTAAAAAAAAATCTACATACATTTATTAGTGTTACGAGGGTTTATTCTGAAATATTATAATGTCACTTTCAGTGAAATGATAGAAATTTTCACTCAGGGAAGGGACATTCTGTCTGGCTGCCTGGGTTCCATCCCAGCTTCTGTTACAAAAGTTTCATAGAAGAATTTTAAAAATCTAGAAACGAAACTTATGAAGAAATTATTGACCATAATTGGTTCTATGATTTAGTCATTCTTACAGACATAATAACTAAAATCTTAAACTTGAGGGGGGGGAGAACTAAACTAAAGTTTTTGAATTTAAGGGTATTTTAAATTAATTTTAAATCAGAATTAATTTTGTAAAAATATTACACAAATATAAGGAATATACATTTTTACCATAATGCAATGTACATTTTGCCACTTTGAAAATCTGGAGAACTAAAGCGTGAAATATAAGAAAACTGAAACAAACATTTGGAAAATCTCATCGAGCTTAAATTAGTTTCTAAATTAGATGTTTTGAGTGTATTTAAAATTAGGCCAACTACTACGTTCACTTCAAACCCATTACATAAGACTAGTGTTTAAGAAAAATGGTAAAAGATTGCAAATATGTTAACAATTCTACTGATCTAGAAATAGAAATAACTGGTTTCCTCCCTAATTAAGATGAAGAATATCACAAAAAGCCATTTGAATAGTCCTAGATCAGAAAAATCATGAACTGTTAAACTTTTAAAAAGATAAATTCCTGCTTTCGATCTACCTAAAAATGTGAAAGAGGATTTTCAACAACAATCTTGTTAAAATCAATGTTCAGATACAGAATAACAAACAAACATCTGGACGACTGCATGGATTTAGCAATAACATCGCATGTACCAGAGGGAGAAAAAAAAAAACTCTCAGAAGAAATGCAATGTTAAATTTCACATTAAAATATGATTTCCCTGTATTTAATTTTCATCTTGCTGAATTTTTTTGTAAATAATACAAAGAGTATACCTTTTCTTTAAGATATTATACCACACATTTTTATACTTTGTGTAATGCACTTATAACTGAAATATTAAAAGTGCAATATATAATTGCAGCTAGCCAAAATTTTATAAACTTAAAATTGGCTCCCATTCAGTTAAAGTTGTTAATAACTGCACCAAGGGAAGGAATGCAATTTTATTTCTTTGTCTGTATTTGGTTTCATTTTCATATAGAATGAGTTAAAAATAGGTTACCTAGGTAACAAAATTTAAACACACATTTTCAGGAAAAATTACAGAATAACAGATTTTGTTTCCCTGAAGACACAACACCTCGCTATTCCAGCTATGATACAGACTGCATACTGTCATAGAGAAATTCCTTTCTTAAACAGGGAATTCATATACTTTAATCTGTTTTTACACAAGTACTGTTTATGACTAATCCATGGTCCAGGAGTAAAATACTTTATAGTACACCCATCTAAATTTTTATTATTTCCGGTCATCTGTATAGACTTTTTACCTATCACGACTAAACTCCCAATCTGCATTCCAAATAACTCATACAATTCTTCAAGTCATATTTCGTAGTCTATCATTTTTAATACGGCAGGTACTTGCTGAGAGCAGACTTGTAAAGCATGATTTCGCGTACAGCAGTACCTTAAAAGATCCCATTTTATTTGTCCACTGCTAGAATTTCATTCATACGTGGTGCAACATTCATCCATCAACACCGGAAAGAATTTTCTGCTACTTTAAACAATTTCCATCGACTGAAAATGAAGTCCGAAAAATCTTACATATTTCAAAAGCAATCGATGCCGAAGAATTTTCACATATGGAAGACAGAGAAGTCAAACAATGAATCAGAAAATTACAAAAGAAGAATTGGGGTCTTATAAAACCCCTTGATAATAAAAGTGCTCATTATGAAGAAGAGCTTTTAACTGAAGATAAGACGAAGAAATTGTTAAATAACACAAAAAGCAATGTCTGATCTTCTAGCGAAGAATTACCCAATTAAAGAAAAAACATGTGCTCTCTACAGCGGCACGCGTACAGTTGCATCAATCATTCTTATAAGCAAAAGACATCAGCTTTCTCAAAAAATATTTCTCTCATGCATTTGCCAAGAGAACGGAAAGAAGTCCAAAAGAAACTTTCAGAGTGCTTTGCAAAAAAAAGTGGAAAGTTATTCTGCAGAATTTTACTTCGATAATAATAAAACATCTCTGATTTGATTTCAAAACGAATTTTTATTTGTGAAATCAATTTTAAATAGATCTTCGCAAATAGGTTCATAAAACTTCCCAATATGCCAAAATAGTTCAGATTAAGGGAAAAATTTAATAAAGTATGCTTAAAACAACTAATAAAAAGCACATTTTGAGCAGCCTTAACAGAAGACAATTTGGCCCCACTAACTTTCATTACGAGTACTCATTAAATTTTTATTTACATTTCTTTTTTGTTCAACATTTAACTTTCAATGGTTTTAAGAGAAACAGCACTTGATAGACAAACTCTAAATTCAGAAAAAACTGAAACCAAATTGGTTTATACACAGGCAGAGTAATTACACTGAGATGTTGGGAAGAGAAGACCCTGTTAGACAAGGAAAATATTAAGCCAGACAGAGAGGAAAATGCTTAGCCTCCTCCTCGTAATGCGAAAGGAGGCCACTTGGGAAAAAATTACACTGCAGCAGTAATTTTGAAACCACTAAGAAGCAACAGAAATATAACAAATCTCAGACTTCTGATAATTATAGTGTGATTAACAGTTCAACCTCACTTCGAATATTACAATACAATATAAAGAAAGAACCAATTCAGACACTTCAATATGGAATTCAAAACCTAAGAAATTAATGCATAGATGCTACCCTAAACATTAAAACATAATGTGAAGCGTTCACGTAAAATAAATAAGTAGTAAAACTCCAACATAAAGCAACATGTGAAAAGGGACCTACAAATTATAACATTCAAGCATTTCTAGTGAAAATAAAGTTAATATAAAACAAGAATTACCAGCCACAGATGTCTTTTTGCTCTGCACTATTTCTCCATTCTTTTTCTTTCATGATATGTTCTGCAATCCAAGAGTGCACAAAAATGATGACAAATTACACTAGAAGAGGCCAAGGATGGGGGAAGGAATCATTAGATTTTAACTACTTTGAAATTAAAGAATATCTATACACAAAGAGAAATATCTAATATTGTTTCTTAATATATAAAATTTCGAAAGTAGCCTTCTTTGTTTTAAATTCCAGCAATGTGCTACATTGTTACTAAAATCATGATTGCAGTCGATAGAAAAGCAAATGATTTTCCTTACACGACAGAAGTACAGTAAGCGAAAGAGGTTTTTAATGTATGGGTACAACATGAACAATGAAAGAAAAAAAAATTATACAGTTATTACAGATACACAGAATAAAAGGGAAAATGATCTTCGAGAAAAGTAAATAATTTTAGCGCAGGTACAAAAATGGCACCGAAAGTCAATAAGCAGGTAATTTTAAATGACAAATAAACAAAATAAACTTTACTGTTAGCTTTGAAGCAGGTGTTATATATAAAACTATCTTAATTCACACACAGAATTAGTGACATAACAGATTAAAAAAGAGTAAGAATCAAACTCGCAATATATTGACATTAAAAGAGCTATACATATATACTTTTATAGCTTTTTTTTTTTTTTTTTTTTTTTAGAAAGGGCTCAAAAACACCATTCTAAAAACAGATTTCGAAAAACATCTTGGAAACAAAAGTCATAAACCATAAAATAAATATTTCATTCAGAATTTTAACGCAAGAACCCTTTCTAATTTTAAGTTCTTTACTTAGGTACACTCATCCATGAGAGAGGACAGCTTAGTCCAATGTACAAGAAATTATCCTGTAATATTACCACGTCACTTTAATGAAATTATAGCAATATTTCACTCAGGGAAAGAACATATTGTCTAGCTGCCCGGGTTCGAGCCCAGCTTTAATACAGCAAGCCAAAACACATCAAATGCCATTGAATGATATACCATTTTGAAATGTTGCAAAAAATTTAAATAAAATTTCGTGAATGAGCTATTGCAATTACCTATATACTAAAATTTTGACCAAAAATTCAACAAAACTAAGATACTCTTTTTTTCTTTCGAAGGAATCAAAGTCATATACTAATGTAGGGATGCTCAACTTATTGTACTATAAAACCTAAACATAGGAATGAAATTTTGTCAGCTATGTGAGATGTCCAATACCGAGAAATTCCATAAGTTGTAGATTAGAACGTACCTCTCAAAACACACGAAAGGTAAAACACAATTCAAATACTTTACTTTTAGTCTTGAAGCAGATGTTCTATATTAAACTGTCTTAGCTCACATACAGAATTAGTAATATAATAGCTCAAAATGTTGTAAGAACCAAACACGCATTATATAAACATTAAGAAAAAAATCTACATACATTTATTAGTGTTACGAGGGTTTATTCTGAAATATTATAATGTCACTTTCAGTGAAATGATAGAAATTTTCACTCAGGGAAGGGACATTCTGTCTGGCTGCCTGGGTTCCATCCCAGCTTCTATTACAAAAGTTTCATAGAAGAATTTTAAAAATCTAGAAACGAAACTTATGAAGAAATTATTGACCATAATTGGTTCTATGATTTAGTCATTCTTACAGACATAATAACTAAAATCTTAAACTTGAGGGGGGGGAGAACTAAACTAAAATTTTTGAATTTAAGGGTATTTTAAATTAATTTTAAATCAGAATTAATTTTGTAAAAATATTACACAAATATAAGGAATATACATTTTTACCATAATGCAATGTACATTTTGCCACTTTGAAAATCTGGAGAACTAAAGCGTGAAATATAAGAAAACTGAAACAAACATTTGGAAAATCTCATCGAGCTTAAATTAGTTTCTAAATTAGATGTTTTGAGTGTATTTAAAATTAGGCCAACTACTACGTTCACTTCAAACCCATTACATAAGACTAGTGTTTAAGAAAAATGGTAAAAGATTGCAAATATGTTAACAATTCTACTGATCTAGAAATAGAAATAACTGGTTTTCGTCCTAATTAAGATGAAGAATATCACAAAAAGCCATTTGAATAGTCCTAGATCAGAAAAATCATGAACTGTTAAACTTTTAAAAAGATAAATTCCTGCTTTCGATCTACCTAAAAATGTGAAAGAGGATTTTCAACAACAATCTTGTTAAAATCAATGTTCAGATACAGAATAACAAACAAACATCTGGACGACTGCATGGATTTAGCAATAACATCGCATGTACCAGAGGGAGAAAAAAAAAAACTCTCAGAAGAAATGCAATGTTAAATTTCACATTAAAATATGATTTCCCTGTATTTTATTTTCATCTTGCTGAATTTTTTTGTAAATAATACAAAGAGTATACCTTTTCTTTAAGATATTATACCACACATTTTTATACTTTGTGTAATGCACTTATAACTGAAATATTAAAAGTGCAATATATAATTGCAGCTAGCCAAAATTTTATAAACTTAAAATTGGCTCCCATTCAGTTAAAGTTGTTAATAACTGCACCAAGGGAAGGAATGCAATTTTATTTCTTTGTCTGTATTTGGTTTCATTTTCATATAGAATGAGTTAAAAATAGGTTACCTAGGTAACAAAATTTAAACACACATTTTCAGGAAAAATTACAGAATAACAGATTTTGTTTCCCTGAAGACACAACACCTCGCTATTCCAGCTATGATACAGACTGCATACTGTCATAGAGAAATTCCTTTCTTAAACAGGGAATTCATATACTTTAATCTGTTTTTACACAAGTACTGTTTATGACTAATCCATGGTCCAGGAGTAAAATACTTTATAGTACACCCATCTAAATTTTTATTATTTCCGGTCATCTGTATAGACTTTTTACCTATCACGACTAAACTCCCAATCTGCATTCCAAATAACTCATACAATTCTTCAAGTCATATTTCGTAGTCTATCATTTTTAATACGGCAGGTACTTGCTGAGAGCAGACTTGTAAAGCATGATTTCGCGTACAGCAGTACCTTAAAAGATCCCATTTTATTTGTCCACTGCTAGAATTTCATTCATACGTGGTGCAACATTCATCCATCAACACCGGAAAGAATTTTCTGCTACTTTAAACAATTTCCATCGACTGAAAATGAAGTCCGAAAAATCTTAAAAATTTCAAAAGCAATCGATGCCGAAGAATTTTCACATATGGAAGACAGAGAAGTCAAACAATGAATCAGAAAATTACAAAAGAAGAATTGGGGTCTTATAAAACCCCTTGATAATAAAAGCGCTCATTATGAAGAAGAGCTTTTAACTGAAGATAAGACGAAGAAATTGTTAAATAACACAAAAAGCAATGTCTGATCTTCTAGCGAAGAATTACCCAATTAAAGAAAAAACATGTGCTCTTTACAGCGGCACGCATACAGTTGCATCAATCATTCTTATAAGCAAAAGACATCAGCTTTCTCAAAAAATATTTCTCTCATGCATTTGCCAAGAGAACGGAAAGAAGTCCAAAAGAAACTTTCAGAGTGCTTTGCAAAACAAAGTGGAAAGTTATTCTGCAGAATTTTACTTCGATAATAATAAAACATCTCTGATTTGATTTCAAAACGAATTTTTATTTGTGAAATCAATTTTAAATAGATCTTCGCAAATAGGTTCATAAAACTTCCCAATATGCCAAAATAGTTCAGATTAAGGGAAAAATTTAATAAAGTATGCTTAAAACAACTAATAAAAAGCACATTTTGAGCAGCCTTAACAGAAGACAATTTGGCCCCACTAACTTTCATTACGAGTACTCATTAAATTTTTATTTACATTTCTTTTTTGTTCAACATTTAACTTTCAATGGTTTTAAGAGAAACAGCACTTGATAGACAGACTCTAAATTCGGAAAAAACTGAAACAAAATTGGTTTATACACAGGCAGAGTAATTACACTGAGATGTTGGGAAGAGAAGACCCCGTTAGACAAGGAAAATGTTAGGCCAGACAGAGAGGAAAATGCTTAGCCTCCTCCTCGTAATGCGAAAGGAGGCCACTTGGGAAAAAATTACACTACAGCAGTAATTTTGAAACCACTAAGAAGCAACAGAACTCTAACAAATCTCAGACTTCTGATAATTATAGTGTGATTAACAGTTCAACCTCACTTCGAATATTACAATACAATATAAAGAAAGAACCAATTCAGACACTTCAATATGGAATTCAAAACCTAAGAAATTAATGCATAGACGCTACCCTAAACATTAAAACATAATGTGAAGCGTTCACGTAAAATAAATAAGTAGTAAAACTCCAACATAAAGCAACATGTGAAAAGGGACCTACAAATTATAACATTCAAGCATTTCTAGTGAAAATAAAGTTAATATAAAACAAGAATTACCAGCCACAGATGTCTTTTTGCTCTGCACTATTTCTCCATTCTTTTTCTTTCATGATATGTTCTGTAATCCAAGAGTGCACAAAAATGATGACAAATTACACTAGAAGAGGCCAAGGATGGGGGAAGGAATCATTAGATTTTAACTACTTTGAAATTAAAGAATATCTATACACAAAGAGAAATATCTAATATTGTTTCTTAATATATAAAATTTCGAAAGTAGCCTTCTTTGTTTTAAATTCCAGCAATGTGCTACATTGTTACTAAAATCATGATTGCACTCGATAGAAAAGCAAATGATTTTCCTTACACGACAGAAGTACAGTAAGCGAAAGAGGTTTTTAATGTATGGGTACAACATGAACAATGAAAGAAAAAAAAATTATACAGTTATTACAGATACACAGAATAAAAGGGAAAATGATCTTCGAGAAAAGTAAATAATTTTAGCGCAGGTACAAAAATGGCACCGAAAGTCAATAAGCAGGTAATTTTAAATGACAAATAAACAAAATAAACTTTACTGTTAGCTTTGAAGCAGGTGTTATATATAAAACTATCTTAATTCACACACAGAATTAGTGACATAACAGATTAAAAAAGAGTAAGAATCAAACTCGCAATATATTGACATTAAAAGAGCTATACATATATACTTTTATAGCTTTTTTTTTTTTTTTTTTTTTTTTTAGAAAGGGCTCAAAAACACCATTCTAAAAACAGATTTCGAAAAACATCTTGGAAACAAAAGTCATAAACCATAAAATAAATATTTCATTCAGAATTTTAACGCAAGAACCCTTTCTAATTTTAAGTTCTTTACTTAGGTACACTCATCCATGAGAGAGGACAGCTTAGTCCAATGTACAAGAAATTATCCTGTAATATTACCACGTCACTTTAATGAAATTATAGCAATATTTCACTCAGGGAAAGAACATATTGTCTAGCTGCCCGGGTTCGAGCCCAGCTTTAATACAGCAAGCCAAAACACATCAAATGCCATTGAATGATATACCATTTTGAAATGTTGCAAAAAATTTAAATAAAATTTCGTGAATGAGCTATTGCAATTACCTATATACTAAAATTTTGACCAAAAATTCAACAAAACTAAGATACTCTTTTTTTCTTTCGAAGGAATCAAAGTCATATACTAATGTAGGGATGCTCAACTTATTGTACTATAAAACCTAAACATAGGAATGAAATTTTGTCAGCTATGTGAGATGTCCAATACCGAGAAATTCCATAAGTTGTAGATTAGAACGTACCTCTCAAAACACACGAAAGGTAAAACACAATTCAAATACTTTACTTTTAGTCTTGAAGCAGATGTTCTATATTAAACTGTCTTAGCTCACATACAGAATTAGTAATATAATAGCTCAAAATGTTGTAAGAACCAAACACGCATTATATAAACATTAAGAAAAAAATCTACATACATTTATTAGTGTTACGAGGGTTTATTCTGAAATATTATAATGTCACTTTCAGTGAAATGATAGAAATTTTCACTCAGGGAAGGGACATTCTGTCTGGCTGCCTGGGTTCCATCCCAGCTTCTATTACAAAAGTTTCATAGAAGAATTTTAAAAATCTAGAAACGAAACTTATGAAGAAATTATTGACCATAATTGGTTCTATGATTTAGTCATTCTTACAGACATAATAACTAAAATCTTAAACTTGAGGGGGGGGAGAACTAAACTAAAATTTTTGAATTTAAGGGTATTTTAAATTAATTTTAAATCAGAATTAATTTTGTAAAAATATTACACAAATATAAGGAATATACATTTTTACCATAATGCAATGTACATTTTGCCACTTTGAAAATCTGGAGAACTAAAGCGTGAAATATAAGAAAACTGAAACAAACATTTGGAAAATCTCATCGAGCTTAAATTAGTTTCTAAATTAGATGTTTTGAGTGTATTTAAAATTAGGCCAACTACTACGTTCACTTCAAACCCATTACATAAGACTAGTGTTTAAGAAAAATGGTAAAAGATTGCAAATATGTTAACAATTCTACTGATCTAGAAATAGAAATAACTGGTTTTCGTCCTAATTAAGATGAAGAATATCACAAAAAGCCATTTGAATAGTCCTAGATCAGAAAAATCATGAACTGTTAAACTTTTAAAAAGATAAATTCCTGCTTTCGATCTACCTAAAAATGTGAAAGAGGATTTTCAACAACAATCTTGTTAAAATCAATGTTCAGATACAGAATAACAAACAAACATCTGGACGACTGCATGGATTTAGCAATAACATCGCATGTACCAGAGGGAGAAAAAAAAAAACTCTCAGAAGAAATGCAATGTTAAATTTCACATTAAAATATGATTTCCCTGTATTTTATTTTCATCTTGCTGAATTTTTTTGTAAATAATACAAAGAGTATACCTTTTCTTTAAGATATTATACCACACATTTTTATACTTTGTGTAATGCACTTATAACTGAAATATTAAAAGTGCAATATATAATTGCAGCTAGCCAAAATTTTATAAACTTAAAATTGGCTCCCATTCAGTTAAAGTTGTTAATAACTGCACCAAGGGAAGGAATGCAATTTTATTTCTTTGTCTGTATTTGGTTTCATTTTCATATAGAATGAGTTAAAAATAGGTTACCTAGGTAACAAAATTTAAACACACATTTTCAGGAAAAATTACAGAATAACAGATTTTGTTTCCCTGAAGACACAACACCTCGCTATTCCAGCTATGATACAGACTGCATACTGTCATAGAGAAATTCCTTTCTTAAACAGGGAATTCATATACTTTAATCTGTTTTTACACAAGTACTGTTTATGACTAATCCATGGTCCAGGAGTAAAATACTTTATAGTACACCCATCTAAATTTTTATTATTTCCGGTCATCTGTATAGACTTTTTACCTATCACGACTAAACTCCCAATCTGCATTCCAAATAACTCATACAATTCTTCAAGTCATATTTCGTAGTCTATCATTTTTAATACGGCAGGTACTTGCTGAGAGCAGACTTGTAAAGCATGATTTCGCGTACAGCAGTACCTTAAAAGATCCCATTTTATTTGTCCACTGCTAGAATTTCATTCATACGTGGTGCAACATTCATCCATCAACACCGGAAAGAATTTTCTGCTACTTTAAACAATTTCCATCGACTGAAAATGAAGTCCGAAAAATCTTAAAAATTTCAAAAGCAATCGATGCCGAAGAATTTTCACATATGGAAGACAGAGAAGTCAAACAATGAATCAGAAAATTACAAAAGAAGAATTGGGGTCTTATAAAACCCCTTGATAATAAAAGCGCTCATTATGAAGAAGAGCTTTTAACTGAAGATAAGACGAAGAAATTGTTAAATAACACAAAAAGCAATGTCTGATCTTCTAGCGAAGAATTACCCAATTAAAGAAAAAACATGTGCTCTTTACAGCGGCACGCATACAGTTGCATCAATCATTCTTATAAGCAAAAGACATCAGCTTTCTCAAAAAATATTTCTCTCATGCATTTGCCAAGAGAACGGAAAGAAGTCCAAAAGAAACTTTCAGAGTGCTTTGCAAAACAAAGTGGAAAGTTATTCTGCAGAATTTTACTTCGATAATAATAAAACATCTCTGATTTGATTTCAAAACGAATTTTTATTTGTGAAATCAATTTTAAATAGATCTTCGCAAATAGGTTCATAAAACTTCCCAATATGCCAAAATAGTTCAGATTAAGGGAAAAATTTAATAAAGTATGCTTAAAACAACTAATAAAAAGCACATTTTGAGCAGCCTTAACAGAAGACAATTTGGCCCCACTAACTTTCATTACGAGTACTCATTAAATTTTTATTTACATTTCTTTTTTGTTCAACATTTAACTTTCAATGGTTTTAAGAGAAACAGCACTTGATAGACAGACTCTAAATTCGGAAAAAACTGAAACAAAATTGGTTTATACACAGGCAGAGTAATTACACTGAGATGTTGGGAAGAGAAGACCCCGTTAGACAAGGAAAATGTTAGGCCAGACAGAGAGGAAAATGCTTAGCCTCCTCCTCGTAATGCGAAAGGAGGCCACTTGGGAAAAAATTACACTACAGCAGTAATTTTGAAACCACTAAGAAGCAACAGAACTCTAACAAATCTCAGACTTCTGATAATTATAGTGTGATTAACAGTTCAACCTCACTTCGAATATTACAATACAATATAAAGAAAGAACCAATTCAGACACTTCAATATGGAATTCAAAACCTAAGAAATTAATGCATAGACGCTACCCTAAACATTAAAACATAATGTGAAGCGTTCACGTAAAATAAATAAGTAGTAAAACTCCAACATAAAGCAACATGTGAAAAGGGACCTACAAATTATAACATTCAAGCATTTCTAGTGAAAATAAAGTTAATATAAAACAAGAATTACCAGCCACAGATGTCTTTTTGCTCTGCACTATTTCTCCATTCTTTTTCTTTCATGATATGTTCTGTAATCCAAGAGTGCACAAAAATGATGACAAATTACACTAGAAGAGGCCAAGGATGGGGGAAGGAATCATTAGATTTTAACTACTTTGAAATTAAAGAATATCTATACACAAAGAGAAATATCTAATATTGTTTCTTAATATATAAAATTTCGAAAGTAGCCTTCTTTGTTTTAAATTCCAGCAATGTGCTACATTGTTACTAAAATCATGATTGCACTCGATAGAAAAGCAAATGATTTTCCTTACACGACAGAAGTACAGTAAGCGAAAGAGGTTTTTAATGTATGGGTACAACATGAACAATGAAAGAAAAAAAAATTATACAGTTATTACAGATACACAGAATAAAAGGGAAAATGATCTTCGAGAAAAGTAAATAATTTTAGCGCAGGTACAAAAATGGCACCGAAAGTCAATAAGCAGGTAATTTTAAATGACAAATAAACAAAATAAACTTTACTGTTAGCTTTGAAGCAGGTGTTATATATAAAACTATCTTAATTCACACACAGAATTAGTGACATAACAGATCAAAAAAGAGTAAGAATCAAACTCGCAATATATTGACATTAAAAGAGCTATACATATATACTTTTAGAGTTTTTTTTTTTTTTAGAAAGGGCTCAAAAACACCATTCTAAAAACAGATTTCGAAAAACATCTTGGAAACAAAAGTCATAAACCATAAAATAAATATTTCATTCAGAATTTTAACGCAAGAACCCTTTCTAATTTTAAGTTCTTTACTTAGGTACACTCATCCATGAGAGAGGACAGCTTAGTCCAATGTACAAGAAATTATCCTGTAATATTACCACGTCACTTTAATGAAATTATAGCAATATTTCACTCAGGGAAAGAACATATTGTCTAGCTGCCCGGGTTCGAGCCCAGCTTTAATACAGCAAGCCAAAACACATCAAATGCCATTGAATGATATACCATTTTGAAATGTTGCAAAAAATTTAAATAAAATTTCGTGAATGAGCTATTGCAATTACCTATATACTAAAATTTTGACCAAAAATTCAACAAAACTAAGATACTCTTTTTTTCTTTCGAAGGAATCAAAGTCATATACTAATGTAGGGATGCTCAACTTATTGTACTATAAAACCTAAACATAGGAATGAAATTTTGTCAGCTATGTGAGATGTCCAATACCGAGAAATTCCATAAATTGTAGATTAGAACGTACCTCTCAAAACACACGAAAGGTAAAACACAATTCAAATACTTTACTTTTAGTCTTGAAGCAGATGTTCTATATTAAACTGTCTTAGCTCACATACAGAATTAGTAATATAATAGCTCAAAATGTTGTAAGAACCAAACACGCATTATATAAACATTAAGAAAAAAATCTACATACATTTATTAGTGTTACGAGGGTTTATTCTGAAATATTATAATGTCACTTTCAGTGAAATGATAGAAATTTTCACTCAGGGAAGGGACATTCTGTCTGGCTGCCTGGGTTCCATCCCAGCTTCTATTACAAAAGTTTCATAGAAGAATTTTAAAAATCTAGAAACGAAACTTATGAAGAAATTATTGACCATAATTGGTTCTATGATTTAGTCATTCTTACAGACATAATAACTAAAATCTTAAACTTGAGGGGGGGGAGAACTAAACTAAAATTTTTGAATTTAAGGGTATTTTAAATTAATTTTAAATCAGAATTAATTTTGTAAAAATATTACACAAATATAAGGAATATACATTTTTACCATAATGCAATGTACATTTTGCCACTTTGAAAATCTGGAGAACTAAAGCGTGAAATATAAGAAAACTGAAACAAACATTTGGAAAATCTCATCGAGCTTAAATTAGTTTCTAAATTAGATGTTTTGAGTGTATTTAAAATTAGGCCAACTACTACGTTCACTTCAAACCCATTACATAAGACTAGTGTTTAAGAAAAATGGTAAAAGATTGCAAATATGTTAACAATTCTACTGATCTAGAAATAGAAATAACTGGTTTTCGTCCTAATTAAGATGAAGAATATCACAAAAAGCCATTTGAATAGTCCTAGATCAGAAAAATCATGAACTGTTAAACTTTTAAAAAGATAAATTCCTGCTTTCGATCTACCTAAAAATGTGAAAGAGGATTTTCAACAACAATCCTGTTAAAATCAATGTTCAGATACAGAATAACAAACAAACATCTGGACGACTGCATGGATTTAGCAATAACATCGCATGTACCAGAGGGAGAAAAAAAAAAACTCTCAGAAGAAATGCAATGTTAAATTTCACATTAAAATATGATTTCCCTGTATTTTATTTTCATCTTGCTGAATTTTTTTGTAAATAATACAAAGAGTATACCTTTTCTTTAAGATATTATACCACACATTTTTATACTTTGTGTAATGCACTTATAACTGAAATATTAAAAGTGCAATATATAATTGCAGCTAGCCAAAATTTTATAAACTTAAAATTGGCTCCCATTCAGTTAAAGTTGTTAATAACTGCACCAAGGGAAGGAATGCAATTTTATTTCTTTGTCTGTATTTGGTTTCATTTTCATATAGAATGAGTTAAAAATAGGTTACCTAGGTAACAAAATTTAAACACACATTTTCAGGAAAAATTACAGAATAACAGATTTTGTTTCCCTGAAGACACAACACCTCGCTATTCCAGCTATGATACAGACTGCATACTGTCATAGAGAAATTCCTTTCTTAAACAGGGAATTCATATACTTTAATCTGTTTTTACACAAGTACTGTTTATGACTAATCCATGGTCCAGGAGTAAAATACTTTATAGTACACCCATCTAAATTTTTATTATTTCCGGTCATCTGTATAGACTTTTTACCTATCACGACTAAACTCCCAATCTGCATTCCAAATAACTCATACAATTCTTCAAGTCATATTTCGTAGTCTATCATTTTTAATACGGCAGGTACTTGCTGAGAGCAGACTTGTAAAGCATGATTTCGCGTACAGCAGTACCTTAAAAGATCCCATTTTATTTGTCCACTGCTAGAATTTCATTCATACGTGGTGCAACATTCATCCATCAACACCGGAAAGAATTTTCTGCTACTTTAAACAATTTCCATCGACTGAAAATGAAGTCCGAAAAATCTTAAAAATTTCAAAAGCAATCGATGCCGAAGAATTTTCACATATGGAAGACAGAGAAGTCAAACAATGAATCAGAAAATTACAAAAGAAGAATTGGGGTCTTATAAAACCCCTTGATAATAAAAGCGCTCATTATGAAGAAGAGCTTTTAACTGAAGATAAGACGAAGAAATTGTTAAATAACACAAAAAGCAATGTCTGATCTTCTAGCGAAGAATTACCCAATTAAAGAAAAAACATGTGCTCTTTACAGCGGCACGCATACAGTTGCATCAATCATTCTTATAAGCAAAAGACATCAGCTTTCTCAAAAAATATTTCTCTCATGCATTTGCCAAGAGAACGGAAAGAAGTCCAAAAGAAACTTTCAGAGTGCTTTGCAAAACAAAGTGGAAAGTTATTCTGCAGAATTTTACTTCGATAATAATAAAACATCTCTGATTTGATTTCAAAACGAATTTTTATTTGTGAAATCAATTTTAAATAGATCTTCGCAAATAGGTTCATAAAACTTCCCAATATGCCAAAATAGTTCAGATTAAGGGAAAAATTTAATAAAGTATGCTTAAAACAACTAATAAAAAGCATATTTTGAGCAGCCTTAACAGAAGACAATTTGGCCCCACTAACTTTCATTACGAGTACTCATTAAATTTTTATTTACATTTCTTTTTTGTTCAACATTTAACTTTCAATGGTTTTAAGAGAAACAGCACTTGATAGACAGACTCTAAATTCGGAAAAAACTGAAACAAAATTGGTTTATACACAGGCAGAGTAATTACACTGAGATGTTGGGAAGAGAAGAGCCCGTTAGACAAGGAAAATGTTAGGCCAGACAGAGAGCAAAATGCTTAGCCTCCTCCTCGTAATGCGAAAGGAGGCCACTTGGGAAAAAATTACACTACAGCAGTAATTTTGAAACCACTAAGAAGCAACAGAACTCTAACAAATCTCAGACTTCTGATAATTATAGTGTGATTAACAGTTCAACCTCACTTCGAATATTACAATACAATATAAAGAAAGAACCAATTCAGACACTTCAATATGGAATTCAAAACCTAAGAAATTAATGCATAGACGCTACCCTAAACATTAAAACATAATGTGAAGCGTTCACGTAAAATAAATAAGTAGTAAAACTCCAACATAAAGCAACATGTGAAAAGGGACCTACAAATTATAACATTCAAGCATTTCTAGTGAAAATAAAGTTAATATAAAACAAGAATTACCAGCCACAGATGTCTTTTTGCTCTGCACTATTTCTCCATTCTTTTTCTTTCATGATATGTTCTGTAATCCAAGAGTGCACAAAAATGATGACAAATTACACTAGAAGAGGCCAAGGATGGGGGAAGGAATCATTAGATTTTAACTACTTTGAAATTAAAGAATATCTATACACAAAGAGAAATATCTAATATTGTTTCTTAATATATAAAATTTCGAAAGTAGCCTTCTTTGTTTTAAATTCCAGCAATGTGCTACATTGTTACTAAAATCATGATTGCACTCGATAGAAAAGCAAATGATTTTCCTTACACGACAGAAGTACAGTAAGCGAAAGAGGTTTTTAATGTATGGGTACAACATGAACAATGAAAGAAAAAAAAATTATACAGTTATTACAGATACACAGAATAAAAGGGAAAATGATCTTCGAGAAAAGTAAATAATTTTAGCGCAGGTACAAAAATGGCACCGAAAGTCAATAAGCAGGTAATTTTAAATGACAAATAAACAAAATAAACTTTACTGTTAGCTTTGAAGCAGGTGTTATATATAAAACTATCTTAATTCACACACAGAATTAGTGACATAACAGATCAAAAAAGAGTAAGAATCAAACTCGCAATATATTGACATTAAAAGAGCTATACATATATACTTTTAGAGTTTTTTTTTTTTTTAGAAAGGGCTCAAAAACACCATTCTAAAAACAGATTTCGAAAAACATCTTGGAAACAAAAGTCATAAACCATAAAATAAATATTTCATTCAGAATTTTAACGCAAGAACCCTTTCTAATTTTATGTTCTTTACTTAGGTACACTCATCCATGAGAGAGGACAGCTTAGTCCAATGTACAAGAAATTATCCTGTAATATTACCACGTCACTTTAATGAAATTATAGCAATATTTCACTCAGGGAAAGAACATATTGTCTAGCTGCCCGGGTTCGAGCCCAGCTTTAATACAGCAAGCCAAAACACATCAAATGCCATTGAATGATATACCATTTTGAAATGTTGCAAAAAATTTAAATAAAATTTCGTGAATGAGCTATTGCAATTACCTATATACTAAAATTTTGACCAAAAATTCAACAAAACTAAGATACTCTTTTTTTCTTTCGAAGGAATCAAAGTCATATACTAATGTAGGGATGCTCAACTTATTGTACTATAAAACCTAAACATAGGAATGAAATTTTGTCAGCTATGTGAGATGTCCAATACCGAGAAATTCCATAAATTGTAGATTAGAACGTACCTCTCAAAACACACGAAAGGTAAAACACAATTCAAATACTTTACTTTTAGTCTTGAAGCAGATGTTCTATATTAAACTGTCTTAGCTCACATACAGAATTAGTAATATAATAGCTCAAAATGTTGTAAGAACCAAACACGCATTATATAAACATTAAGAAAAAAATCTACATACATTTATTAGTGTTACGAGGGTTTATTCTGAAATATTATAATGTCACTTTCAGTGAAATGATAGAAATTTTCACTCAGGGAAGGGACATTCTGTCTGGCTGCCTGGGTTCCATCCCAGCTTCTATTACAAAAGTTTCATAGAAGAATTTTAAAAATCTAGAAACGAAACTTATGAAGAAATTATTGACCATAATTGGTTCTATGATTTAGTCATTCTTACAGACATAATAACTAAAATCTTAAACTTGAGGGGGGGGAGAACTAAACTAAAATTTTTGAATTTAAGGGTATTTTAAATTAATTTTAAATCAGAATTAATTTTGTAAAAATATTACACAAATATAAGGAATATACATTTTTACCATAATGCAATGTACATTTTGCCACTTTGAAAATCTGGAGAACTAAAGCGTGAAATATAAGAAAACTGAAACAAACATTTGGAAAATCTCATTGAGCTTAAATTAGTTTCTAAATTAGATGTTTTGAGTGTATTTAAAATTAGGCCAACTACTACGTTCACTTCAAACCCATTACATAAGACTAGTGTTTAAGAAAAATGGTAAAAGATTGCAAATATGTTAACAATTCTACTGATCTAGAAATAGAAATAACTGGTTTTCGTCCTAATTAAGATGAAGAATATCACAAAAAGCCATTTGAATAGTCCTAGATCAGAAAAATCATGAACTGTTAAACTTTTAAAAAGATAAATTCCTGCTTTCGATCTACCTAAAAATGTGAAAGAGGATTTTCAACAACAATCTTGTTAAAATCAATGTTCAGATACAGAATAACAAACAAACATCTGGACGACTGCATGGATTTAGCAATAACATCGCATGTACCAGAGGGAGAAAAAAAAAAACTCTCAGAAGAAATGCAATGTTAAATTTCACATTAAAATATGATTTCCCTGTATTTTATTTTCATCTTGCTGAATTTTTTTGTAAATAATACAAAGAGTATACCTTTTCTTTAAGATATTATACCACACATTTTTATACTTTGTGTAATGCACTTATAACTGAAATATTAAAAGTGCAATATATAATTGCAGCTAGCCAAAATTTTATAAACTTAAAATTGGCTCCCATTCAGTTAAAGTTGTTAATAACTGCACCAAGGGAAGGAATGCAATTTTATTTCTTTGTCTGTATTTGGTTTCATTTTCATATAGAATGAGTTAAAAATAGGTTACCTAGGTAACAAAATTTAAACACACATTTTCAGGAAAAATTACAGAATAACAGATTTTGTTTCCCTGAAGACACAACACCTCGCTATTCCAGCTATGATACAGACTGCATACTGTCATAGAGAAATTCCTTTCTTAAACAGGGAATTCATATACTTTAATCTGTTTTTACACAAGTACTGTTTATGACTAATCCATGGTCCAGGAGTAAAATACTTTATAGTACACCCATCTAAATTTTTATTATTTCCGGTCATCTGTATAGACTTTTTACCTATCACGACTAAACTCCCAATCTGCATTCCAAATAACTCATACAATTCTTCAAGTCATATTTCGTAGTCTATCATTTTTAATACGGCAGGTACTTGCTGAGAGCAGACTTGTAAAGCATGATTTCGCGTACAGCAGTACCTTAAAAGATCCCATTTTATTTGTCCACTGCTAGAATTTCATTCATACGTGGTGCAACATTCATCCATCAACACCGGAAAGAATTTTCTGCTACTTTAAACAATTTCCATCGACTGAAAATGAAGTCCGAAAAATCTTAAAAATTTCAAAAGCAATCGATGCCGAAGAATTTTCACATATGGAAGACAGAGAAGTCAAACAATGAATCAGAAAATTACAAAAGAAGAATTGGGGTCTTATAAAACCCCTTGATAATAAAAGCGCTCATTATGAAGAAGAGCTTTTAACTGAAGATAAGACGAAGAAATTGTTAAATAACACAAAAAGCAATGTCTGATCTTCTAGCGAAGAATTACCCAATTAAAGAAAAAACATGTGCTCTTTACAGCGGCACGCATACAGTTGCATCAATCATTCTTATAAGCAAAAGACATCAGCTTTCTCAAAAAATATTTCTCTCATGCATTTGCCAAGAGAACGGAAAGAAGTCCAAAAGAAACTTTCAGAGTGCTTTGCAAAACAAAGTGGAAAGTTATTCTGCAGAATTTTACTTCGATAATAATAAAACATCTCTGATTTGATTTCAAAACGAATTTTTATTTGTGAAATCAATTTTAAATAGATCTTCGCAAATAGGTTCATAAAACTTCCCAATATGCCAAAATAGTTCAGATTAAGGGAAAAATTTAATAAAGTATGCTTAAAACAACTAATAAAAAGCACATTTTGAGCAGCCTTAACAGAAGACAATTTGGCCCCACTAACTTTCATTACGAGTACTCATTAAATTTTTATTTACATTTCTTTTTTGTTCAACATTTAACTTTCAATGGTTTTAAGAGAAACAGCACTTGATAGACAGACTCTAAATTCGGAAAAAACTGAAACAAAATTGGTTTATACACAGGCAGAGTAATTACACTGAGATGTTGGGAAGAGAAGACCCCGTTAGACAAGGAAAATGTTAGGCCAGACAGAGAGGAAAATGCTTAGCCTCCTCCTCGTAATGCGAAAGGAGGCCACTTGGGAAAAAATTACACTACAGCAGTAATTTTGAAACCACTAAGAAGCAACAGAACTCTAACAAATCTCAGACTTCTGATAATTATAGTGTGATTAACAGTTCAACCTCACTTCGAATATTACAATACAATATAAAGAAAGAACCAATTCAGACACTTCAATATGGAATTCAAAACCTAAGAAATTAATGCATAGACGCTACCCTAAACATTAAAACATAATGTGAAGCGTTCACGTAAAATAAATAAGTAGTAAAACTCCAACATAAAGCAACATGTGAAAAGGGACCTACAAATTATAACATTCAAGCATTTCTAGTGAAAATAAAGTTAATATAAAACAAGAATTACCAGCCACAGATGTCTTTTTGCTCTGCACTATTTCTCCATTCTTTTTCTTTCATGATATGTTCTGTAATCCAAGAGTGCACAAAAATGATGACAAATTACACTAGAAGAGGCCAAGGATGGGGGAAGGAATCATTAGATTTTAACTACTTTGAAATTAAAGAATATCTATACACAAAGAGAAATATCTAATATTGTTTCTTAATATATAAAATTTCGAAAGTAGCCTTCTTTGTTTTAAATTCCAGCAATGTGCTACATTGTTACTAAAATCATGATTGCACTCGATAGAAAAGCAAATGATTTTCCTTACACGACAGAAGTACAGTAAGCGAAAGAGGTTTTTAATGTATGGGTACAACATGAACAATGAAAGAAAAAAAAATTATACAGTTATTACAGATACACAGAATAAAAGGGAAAATGATCTTCGAGAAAAGTAAATAATTTTAGCGCAGGTACAAAAATGGCACCGAAAGTCAATAAGCAGGTAATTTTAAATGACAAATAAACAAAATAAACTTTACTGTTAGCTTTGAAGCAGGTGTTATATATAAAACTATCTTAATTCACACACAGAATTAGTGACATAACAGATCAAAAAAGAGTAAGAATCAAACTCGCAATATATTGACATTAAAAGAGCTATACATATATACTTTTAGAGTTTTTTTTTTTTTTAGAAAGGGCTCAAAAACACCATTCTAAAAACAGATTTCGAAAAACATCTTGGAAACAAAAGTCATAAACCATAAAATAAATATTTCATTCAGAATTTTAACGCAAGAACCCTTTCTAATTTTAAGTTCTTTACTTAGGTACACTCATCCATGAGAGAGGACAGCTTAGTCCAATGTACAAGAAATTATCCTGTAATATTACCACGTCACTTTAATGAAATTATAGCAATATTTCACTCAGGGAAAGAACATATTGTCTAGCTGCCCGGGTTCGAGCCCAGCTTTAATACAGCAAGCCAAAACACATCAAATGCCATTGAATGATATACCATTTTGAAATGTTGCAAAAAATTTAAATAAAATTTCGTGAATGAGCTATTGCAATTACCTATATACTAAAATTTTGACCAAAAATTCAACAAAACTAAGATACTCTTTTTTTCTTTCGAAGGAATCAAAGTCATATACTAATGTAGGGATGCTCAACTTATTGTACTATAAAACCTAAACATAGGAATGAAATTTTGTCAGCTATGTGAGATGTCCAATACCGAGAAATTCCATAAATTGTAGATTAGAACGTACCTCTCAAAACACACGAAAGGTAAAACACAATTCAAATACTTTACTTTTAGTCTTGAAGCAGATGTTCTATATTAAACTGTCTTAGCTCACATACAGAATTAGTAATATAATAGCTCAAAATGTTGTAAGAACCAAACACGCATTATATAAACATTAAGAAAAAAATCTACATACATTTATTAGTGTTACGAGGGTTTATTCTGAAATATTATAATGTCACTTTCAGTGAAATGATAGAAATTTTCACTCAGGGAAGGGACATTCTGTCTGGCTGCCTGGGTTCCATCCCAGCTTCTATTACAAAAGTTTCATAGAAGAATTTTAAAAATCTAGAAACGAAACTTATGAAGAAATTATTGACCATAATTGGTTCTATGATTTAGTCATTCTTACAGACATAATAACTAAAATCTTAAACTTGAGGGGGGGGAGAACTAAACTAAAATTTTTGAATTTAAGGGTATTTTAAATTAATTTTAAATCAGAATTAATTTTGTAAAAATATTACACAAATATAAGGAATATACATTTTTACCATAATGCAATGTACATTTTGCCACTTTGAAAATCTGGAGAACTAAAGCGTGAAATATAAGAAAACTAAACAAACATTTGGAAAATCTCATCGAGCTTAAATTAGTTTCTAAATTAGATGTTTTGAGTGTATTTAAAATTAGGCCAACTACTACGTTCACTTCAAACCCATTACATAAGACTAGTGTTTAAGAAAAATGGTAAAAGATTGCAAATATGTTAACAATTCTACTGATCTAGAAATAGAAATAACTGGTTTCCGTCCTAATTAAGATGAAGAATATCACAAAAAGCCATTTGAATAGTCCTAGATCAGAAAAATCATGAACTGTTAAACTTTTAAAAAGATAAATTCCTGCTTTCGATCTACCTAAAAATGTGAAAGAGGATTTTCAACAACAATCTTGTTAAAATCAATGTTCAGATACAGAATAACAAACAAACATCTGGACGACTGCATGGATTTAGCAATAACATCGCATGTACCAGAGGGAGAAAAAAAAAAACTCTCAGAAGAAATGCAATGTTAAATTTCACATTAAAATATGATTTCCCTGTATTTAATTTTCATCTTGCTGAATTTTTTTGTAAATAATACAAAGAGTACACCTTTTCTTTAAGATATTATACCACACATTTTTATACTTTGTGTAATGCACTTATAACTGAAATATTAAAAGTGCAATATATAATTGCAGCTAGCCAAAATTTTATAAACTTAAAATTGGCTCCCATTCAGTTAAAGTTGTTAATAACTGCACCAAGGGAAGGAATGCAATTTTATTTCTTTGCCTGTATTTGGTTTCATTTTCATATAGAATGAGTTAAAAATAGGTTACCTAGGTAACAAAATTTAAACACACATTTTCAGGAAAAATTACAGAATAACAGATTTTGTTTCCCTGAAGACACAACACCTCGCTATTCCAGCTATGATACAGACTGCATACTGTCATAGAGAAATTCCTTTCTTAAACAGGGAATTCATATACTTTAATCTGTTTTTACACAAGTACTGTTTATGACTAATCCATGGTCCAGGAGTAAAATACTTTATAGTACACCCATCTAAATTTTTATTATTTCCGGTCATCTGTATAGACTTTTTACCTATCACGACTAAACTCCCAATCTGCATTCCAAATAACTCATACAATTCTTCAAGTCATATTTCGTAGTCTATCATTTTTAATATGGCAGGTACTTGCTGAGAGCAGACTTGTAAAGCATGATTTCGCGTACAGCAGTACCTTAAAAGATCCCATTTTATTTGTCCACTGCTAGAATTTCATTCATACGTGGTGCAACATTCATCCATCAACACCGGAAAGAATTTTCTGCTACTTTAAACAATTTCCATCGACTGAAAATGAAGTCCGAAAAATCTTACAAATTTCAAAAGCAATCGATGCCGAAGAATTTTCACATATGGAAGACAGAGAAGTCAAACAATGAATCAGAAAATTACAAAAGAAGAATTGGGGTCTTATAAAACCCCTTGATAATAAAAGCGCTCATTATGAAGAAGAGCTTTTAACTGAAGATAAGACGAAGAAATTGTTAAATAACACAAAAAGCAATGTCTGATCTTCTAGCGAAGAATTACCCAATTAAAGAAAAAACATGTGCTCTTTACAGCGGCACGCATACAGTTACATCAATCATTCTTATAAGCAAAAGACATCAGCTTTCTCAAAAAATATTTCTCTCATGCATTTGCCAAGAGTACGGAAAGAAGTCCAAAAGAAACTTTCAGAGTGCTTTGCAAAACAAAGTGGAAAGTTATTCTGCAGAATTTTACTTCGATGATAATAAAACATCTCTGATTTGATTTCAAAACGAATTTTTATTTGTGAAATCAATTTTAAATAGATCTTCGCAAATAGGTTCATAAAACTTCCCAATATGCCAAAATAGTTCAGATTAAGGGAAAAATTTAATAAAGTATGCTTAAAACAACTAATAAAAAGCACATTTTGAGCAGCCTTAACAGAAGACAATTTGGCCCCACTAACTTTCATTACGAGTACTCATTAAATTTTTATTTACATTTCTTTTTTGTTCAACATTTAACTTTCAATGGTTTTAAGAGAAACAGCACTTGATAGACAGACTCTAAATTCGGAAAAAACTGAAACAAAATTGGTTTATACACAGGCAGAGTAATTACACTGAGATGTTGGGAAGAGAAGACCCCGTTAGACAAGGAAAATATTAGGCCAGACAGAGAGGAAAATGCTTAGCCTCCTCCTCGTAATGCGAAAGGAGGCCACTTGGGAAAAAATTACACTACAGCAGTAATTTTGAAACCACTAAGAAGCAACAGAACTCTAACAAATCTCAGACTTCTGATAATTATAGTGTGATTAACAGTTCAACCTCACTTCGAATATTACAATACAATATAAAGAAAGAACCAATTCACACACTTCAATATGGAATTCAAAACCTAAGAAATTAATGCATAGACGCTACCCTAAACATTAAAACATAATGTGAAGCGTTCACGTAAAATAAATAAGTAGTAAAACTCCAACATAAAGCAACATGTGAAAAGGGACCTACAAATTATAACATTCAAGCATTTCTAGTGAAAATAAAGTTAATATAAAACAAGAATTACCAGCCACAGATGTCTTTTTGCTCTGCACTATTTCTCCATTCTTTTTCTTTCATGATATGTTCTGTAATCCAAGAGTGCACAAAAATGATGACAAATTACACTAGAAGAGGCCAAGGATGGGGGAAGGAATCATTAGATTTTAACTACTTTGAAATTAAAGAATATCTATACACAAAGAGAAATATCTAATATTGTTTCTTAATATATAAAATTTCGAAAGTAGCCTTCTTTGTTTTAAATTCCAGCAATGTGCTACATTGTTACTAAAATCATGATTGCAGTCGATAGAAAAGCAAATGATTTTCCTTACACGACAGAAGTACAGTAAGCGAAAGAGGTTTTTAATGTATGGGTACAACATGAACAATGAAAGAAAAAAAAAATATACAGTTATTACAGATACACAGAATAAAAGGGAAAATGATCTTCGAGAAAAGTAAATAATTTTAGCGCAGGTACAAAAATGGCACCGAATAAACTTTACTGTCAGCTATGAAGCAGGTGTTATATATAAAACTATCTTAATTCACACACAGAATTAGTGACATAACAGATCAAAAAAGAGTAAGAATCAAACTCGCAATATATTGACATTAAAAGAGCTATACATATATACTTTTATAGCTTTTTTTTTTTTTTTTTTTAAGAAAGGGCTCAAAAACACCATTCTAAAAACAGATTTCGAAAAACATCTAGGAAACAAAAGTCATAAACCATAAAATAAATATTTCATTCAGAATTTTAACGCAAGAACCCTTTCTAATTTTAAGTTCTTTACTTAGGTACACTCATCCATGAGAGAGGACAGCTTAGTCCAATGTACAAGAAATTATCCTGTAATATTACCACGTCACTTTAATGAAATTATAGCAATATTTCACTCAGGGAAAGAACATATTGTCTAGCTGCCCGGGTTCGAGCCCAGCTTTAATACAGCAAGCCAAAACACATCAAATGCCATTGAATGATATACCATTTTGAAATGTTGCAAAAAATTTAAATAAAATTTCGTGAATGAGCTATTGCAATTACCTATATACTAAAATTTTGACCAAAAATTCAACAAAACTAAGATACTCTTTTTTTCTTTCGAAGGAATCAAAGTCATATACTAATGTAGGGATGCTCAACTTATTGTACTATAAAACCTAAACATAGGAATGAAATTTTGTCAGCTATGTGAGATGTCCAATACCGAGAAATTCCATAAATTGTAGATTAGAACGTACCTCTCAAAACACACGAAAGGTAAAACACAATTCAAATACTTTACTTTTAGTCTTGAAGCAGATGTTCTATATTAAACTGTCTTAGCTCACATACAGAATTAGTAATATAATAGCTCAAAATGTTGTAAGAACCAAACACGCATTATATAAACATTAAAAAAAAATCTACATACATTTATTAGTGTTACGAGGGTTTATTCTGAAATATTATAATGTCACTTTCAGTGAAATGATAGAAATTTTCACTCAGGGAAGGGACATTCTGTCTGGCTGCCTGGGTTCCATCCCAGCTTCTATTACAAAAGTTTCATAGAAGAATTTTAAAAATCTAGAAACGAAACTTATGAAGAAATTATTGACCATAATTGGTTCTATGATTTAGTCATTCTTACAGACATAATAACTAAAATCTTAAACTTGAGGGGGGGGAGAACTAAACTAAAGTTTTTGAATTTAAGGGTATTTTAAATTAATTTTAAATCAGAATTAATTTTGTAAAAATATTACACAAATATAAGGAATATACATTTTTACCATAATGCAATGTACATTTTGCCACTTTGAAAATCTGGAGAACTAAAGCGTGAAATATAAGAAAACTGAAACAAACATTTGGAAAATCTCATCGAGCTTAAATTAGTTTCTAAATTAGATGTTTTGAGTGTATTTAAAATTAGGCCAACTACTACGTTCACTTCAAACCCATTACATAAGACTAGTGTTTAAGAAAAATGGTAAAAGATTGCAAATATGTTAACAATTCTACTGATCTAGAAATAGAAATAACTGGTTTCCGTCCTAATTAAGATGAAGAATATCACAAAAAGCCATTTGAATAGTCCTAGATCAGAAAAATCATGAACTGTTAAACTTTTAAAAAGATAAATTCCTGCTTTCGATCTACCTAAAAATGTGAAAGAGGATTTTCAACAACAATCTTGTTAAAATCAATGTTCAGATACAGAATAACAAACAAACATCTGGACGACTGCATGGATTTAGCAATAACATCGCATGTACCAGAGGGAGAAAAAAAAAAACTCTCAGAAGAAATGCAATGTTAAATTTCACATTAAAATATGATTTCCCTGTATTTAATTTTCATCTTGCTGAATTTTTTTGTAAATAATACAAAGAGTATACCTTTTCTTTAAGATATTATACCACACATTTTTATACTTTGTGTAATGCACTTATAACTGAAATATTAAAAGTGCAATATATAATTGCAGCTAGCCAAAATTTTATAAACTTAAAATTGGCTCCCATTCAGTTAAAGTTGTTAATAACTGCACCAAGGGAAGGAATGCAATTTTATTTCTTTGTCTGTATTTGGTTTCATTTTCATATAGAATGAGTTAAAAATAGGTTACCTAGGTAACAAAATTTAAACACACATTTTCAGGAAAAATTACAGAATAACAGATTTTGTTTCCCTGAAGACACAACACCTCGCTATTCCAGCTATGATACAGACTGCATACTGTCATAGAGAAATTCCTTTCTTAAACAGGGAATTCATATACTTTAATCTGTTTTTACACAAGTACTGTTTATGACTAATCCATGGTCCAGGAGTAAAATACTTTATAGTACACCCATCTAAATTTTTATTATTTCCGGTCATCTGTATAGACTTTTTACCTATCACGACTAAACTCCCAATCTGCATTCCAAATAACTCATACAATTCTTCAAGTCATATTTCGTAGTCTATCATTTTTAATACGGCAGGTACTTGCTGAGAGCAGACTTGTAAAGCATGATTTCGCGTACAGCAGTACCTTAAAAGATCCCATTTTATTTGTCCACTGCTAGAATTTCATTCATACGTGGTGCAACATTCATCCATCAACACCGGAAAGAATTTTCTGCTACTTTAAACAATTTCCATCAACTGAAAATGAAGTCCGAAAAATCTTACAAATTTCAAAAGCAATCGATGCCGAAGAATTTTCACATATGGAAGACAGAGAAGTCAAACAATGAATCAGAAAATTACAAAAGAAGAATTGGGGTCTTATAAAACCCCTTGATAATAAAAGCGCTCATTATGAAGAAGAGCTTTTAACTGAAGATAAGACGAAGAAATTGTTAAATAACACAAAAAGCAATGTCTGATCTTCTAGCGAAGAATTACCCAATTAAAGAAAAAACATGTGCTCTTTACAGCGGCACGCATACAGTTACATCAATCATTCTTATAAGCAAAAGACATCAGCTTTCTCAAAAAATATTTCTCTCATGCATTTGCCAAGAGTACGGAAAGAAGTCCAAAAGAAACTTTCAGAGTGCTTTGCAAAACAAAGTGGAAAGTTATTCTGCAGAATTTTACTTCGATGATAATAAAACATCTCTGATTTGATTTCAAAACGAATTTTTATTTGTGAAATCAATTTTAAATAGATCTTCGCAAATAGGTTCATAAAACTTCCCAATATGCCAAAATAGTTCAGATTAAGGGAAAAATTTAATAAAGTATGCTTAAAACAACTAATAAAAAGCACATTTTGAGCAGCCTTAACAGAAGACAATTTGGCCCCACTAACTTTCATTACGAGTACTCATTAAATTTTTATTTACATTTCTTTTTTGTTCAACATTTAACTTTCAATGGTTTTAAGAGAAACAGCACTTGATAGACAGACTCTAAATTCGGAAAAAACTGAAACAAAATTGGTTTATACACAGGCAGAGTAATTACACTGAGATGTTGGGAAGAGAAGACCCCGTTAGACAAGGAAAATAATAGGCCAGACAGAGAGGAAAATGCTTAGCCTCCTCCTCGTAATGCGAAAGGAGGCCACTTGGGAAAAAATTACACTACAGCAGTAATTTTGAAACCACTAAGAAGCAACAGAACTCTAACAAATCTCAGACTTCTGATAATTATAGTGTGATTAACAGTTCAACCTCACTTCGAATATTACAATACAATATAAAGAAAGAACCAATTCAGGCACTTCAATATGGAATTCAAAACCTAAGAAATTAATGCATAGACGCTACCCTAAACATTAAAACATAATGTGAAGCGTTCACGTAAAATAAATAAGTAGTAAAACTCCAACATAAAGCAACATGTGAAAAGGGACCTACAAATTATAACATTCAAGCATTTCTAGTGAAAATAAAGTTAATATAAAACAAGAATTACCAGCCACAGATGTCTTTTTGCTCTGCACTATTTCTCCATCCTTTTTCTTTCATCATATGTTCTGCAATCCAAGAGTGCACAATAATGATGACAAATTACACTAGAAGAGGCCAAGGATGGGGGAAGGAATCATTAGATTTTAACTACTTTGAAATTAAAGAATATCTATACACAAAGAGAAATATCTAATATTGTTTCTTAATATATAAAATTTCGAAAGTAGCCTTCTTTGTTTTAAATTCCAGCAATGTGCTACATTGTTACTAAAATCATGATTGCAGTCGATAGAAAAGCAAATGATTTTCCTTACACGACAGAAGTACAGTAAGCGAAAGAGGTTTTTAATGTATGGGTACAACATGAACAATGAAAGAAAAAAAAATTATACAGTTATTACAGATACACAGAATAAAAGGGAAAATGATCTTCGAGAAAAGTAAATAATTTTAGCGCAGGTACAAAAATGGCACCGAAAGTCAATAAGCAGGTAATTTTAAATGACAAATAAACAAAATAAACTTTACTGTTAGCTTTGAAGCAGGTGTTATATATAAAACTATCTTAATTCACACACAGAATTAGTGACATAACAGATCAAAAAAGAGTAAGAATCAAACTCGCAATATATTGACATTAAAAGAGCTATACATATATACTTTTATAGCTTTTTTTTTTTTTTTTTTTTTTTTTTTTTTTTTTAGAAAGGGCTCAAAAACACCATTCTAAAAACAGATTTCAAAAAACATCTTGGAAACAAAAGTCATAAACCATAAAATAAATATTTCATTCAGAATTTTAACGCAAGAACCCTTTCTAATTTTAAGTTCTTTACTTAGGTACACTCATCCATGAGAGAGGACAGCTTAGTCCAATGTACAAGAAATTATCCTGTAATATTACCACGTCACTTTAATGAAATTATAGCAATATTTCACTCAGGGAAAGAACATATTGTCTAGCTGCCCGGGTTCGAGCCCAGCTTTAATACAGCAAGCCAAAACACATCAAATGCCATTGAATGATATACCATTTTGTAATGTTGCAAAAAATTTAAATAAAATTTCGTGAATGAGCTATTGCAATTACCTATATACTAAAATTTTGACCAAAAATTCAACAAAACTAAGATACTCTTTTTTTCTTTCGAAGGAATAAAGTATAGTCCCTACATTAGTATATGACTTTCAAAGTCATATACTAATGTAGGGATGCTCAACTTATTGTACTATAAAACCTAAACATAGGAATGAAATTTTGTCAGCTATGTGAGATGTCCAATACCGAGAAATTCCATAAGTTGTAGATTAGAACGTACCTCTCAATACACACGAAAGGTAAAACACAATTCAAATACTTTACTTTTAGTCTTGAAGCAGATGTTCTATATTAAACTGTCTTAGCTCACATACAGAATTAGTAATATAATAGCTCAAAATGTTGTAAGAACCAAACACGCATTATATAAACATTAAGAAAAAAATCTACATACATTTATTAGTGTTACGAGGGTTTATTCTGAAATATTATAATGTCACTTTCAGTGAAATGATAGAAATTTTCACTCAGGGAAGGGACATTCTGTCTGGCTGCCTGGGTTCCATCCCAGCTTCTGTTACAAAAGTTTCATAGAAGAATTTTAAAAATCTAGAAACGAAACTTATGAAGAAATTATTGACCATAATTGGTTCTATGATTTAGTCATTCTTACAGACATAATAACTAAAATCTTAAACTTGAGGGGGGGGGAGAACTAAACTAAAGTTTTTGAATTTAAGGGTATTTTAAATTAATTTTAAATCAGAATTAATTTTGTAAAAATATTACACAAATATAAGGAATATACATTTTTACCATAATGCAATGTACATTTTGCCACTTTGAAAATCTGGAGAACTAAAGCGTGAAATATAAGAAAACTGAAACAAACATTTGGAAAATCTCATCGAGCTTAAATTAGTTTCTAAATTAGATGTTTTGAGTGTATTTAAAATTAGGCCAACTACTACGTTCACTTCAAACCCATTACATAAGACTAGTGTTTAAGAAAAATGGTAAAAGATTGCAAATATGTTAACAATTCTACTGATCTAGAAATAGAAATAACTGGTTTCCGTCCTAATTAAGATGAAGAATATCACAAAAAGCCATTTGAATAGTCCTAGATCAGAAAAATCATGAACTGTTAAACTTTTAAAAAGATAAATTCCTGCTTTCGATCTACCTAAAAATGTGAAAGAGGATTTTCAACAACAATCTTGTTAAAATCAATGTTCAGATACAGAATAACAAACAAACATCTGGACGACTGCATGGATTTAGCAATAACATCGCATGTACCAGAGGGAGAAAAAAAAAAACTCTCAGAAGAAATGCAATGTTAAATTTCACATTAAAATATGATTTCCCTGTATTTAATTTTCATCTTGCTGAATTTTTTTTGTAAATAATACAAAGAGTATACCTTTTCTTTAAGATATTATACCACACATTTTTATACTTTGTGTAATGCACTTATAACTGAAATATTAAAAGTGCAATATATAATTGCAGCTAGCCAAAATTTTATAAACTTAAAATTGGCTCCCATTCAGTTAAAGTTGTTAATAACTGCACCAAGGGAAGGAATGCAATTTTATTTCTTTGTCTGTATTTGGTTTCATTTTCATATAGAATGAGTTAAAAATAGGTTACCTAGGTAACAAAATTTAAACACACATTTTCAGGAAAAATTACAGAATAACAGATTTTGTTTCCCTGAAGACACAACACCTCGCTATTCCAGCTATGATACAGACTGCATACTGTCATAGAGAAATTCCTTTCTTAAACAGGGAATTCATATACTTTAATCTGTTTTTACACAAGTACTGTTTATGACTAATCCATGGTCCAGGAGTAAAATACTTTATAGTACACCCATCTAAATTTTTATTATTTCCGGTCATCTGTATAGACTTTTTACCTATCACGACTAAACTCCCAATCTGCATTCCAAATAACTCATACAATTCTTCAAGTCATATTTCGTAGTCTATCATTTTTAATACGGCAGGTACTTGCTGAGAGCAGACTTGTAAAGCATGATTTCGCGTACAGCAGTACCTTAAAAGATCCCATTTTATTTGTCCACTGCTAGAATTTCATTCATACGTGGTGCAACATTCATCCATCAACACCGGAAAGAATTTTCTGCTACTTTAAACAATTTCCATCGACTGAAAATGAAGTCCGAAAAATCTTACAAATTTCAAAAGCAATCGATGCCGAAGAATTTTCACATATGGAAGACAGAGAAGTCAAACAATGAATCAGAAAATTACAAAAGAAGAATTGGGGTCTTATAAAACCCCTTGATAATAAAAGCGCTCATTATGAAGAAGAGCTTTTAACTGAAGATAAGACGAAGAAATTGTTAAATAACACAAAAAGCAATGTCTGATCTTCTAGCGAAGAATTACCCAATTAAAGAAAAAACATGTGCTCTTTACAGCGGCACGCATACAGTTGCATCAATCATTCTTATAAGCAAAAGACATCAGCTTTCTCAAAAAATATTTCTCTCATGCATTTGCCAAGAGAACGGAAAGAAGTCCAAAAGAAACTTTCAGAGTGCTTTGCAAAACAAAGTGGAAAGTTATTCTGCAGAATTTTACTTCGATAATAATAAAACATCTCTGATTTGATTTCAAAACGAATTTTTATTTGTGAAATCAATTTTAAATAGATCTTCGCAAATAGGTTCATAAAACTTCCCAATATGCCAAAATAGTTCAGATTAAGGGAAAAATTTAATAAAGTATGCTTAAAACAACTAATAAAAAGCACATTTTGAGCAGCCTTAACAGAAGACAATTTGGCCCCACTAACTTTCATTACGAGTACTCATTAAATTTTTATTTACATTTCTTTTTTGTTCAACATTTAACTTTCAATGGTTTTAAGAGAAACAGCACTTGATAGACAGACTCTAAATTCGGAAAAAAGTGAAACAAAATTGGTTTATACACAGGCAGAGTAATTACACTGAGATGTTGGAAGAGAAGACCCCATTAGACAAGGAAAATGTTAGGCCAGACAGAGAGGAAAATGCTTAGCCTCCTCCTCGTAATGCGAAAGGAGGCCACTTGGGAAAAAATTACACTACAGCAGTAATTTTGAAACCACTAAGAAGCAACAGAACTCTAACAAATCTCAGACTTCTGATAATTATAGTGTGATTAACAGTTCAACCTCACTTCGAATATTACAATACAATATAAAGAAAGAACCAATTCAGACACTTCAATATGGAATTCAAAACCTAAGAAATTAATGCATAGACGCTACCCTAAACATTAAAACATAATGTGAAGCGTTCACGTAAAATAAATAAGTAGTAAAACTCCAACATAAAGCAACATGTGAAAAGGGACCTACAAATTATAACATTCAAGCATTTCTAGTGAAAATAAAGTTAATATAAAACAAGAATTACCAGCCACAGATGTCTTTTTGCTCTGCACTATTTCTCCATTCTTTTTCTTTCTTGATATGTTCTGTAATCCAAGAGTGCACAAAAATGATGACAAATTACACTAGAAGAGGCCAAGGATGGGGGAAGGAATCATTAGATTTTAACTACTTTGAAATTAAAGAATATCTATACACAAAGAGAAATATCTAATATTGTTTCTTAATATATAAAATTTCGAAAGTAGCCTTCTTTGTTTTAAATTCCAGCAATGTGCTACATTGTTACTAAAATCATGATTGCAGTCGATAGAAAAGCAAATGATTTTCCTTACACGACAGAAGTACAGTAAGCGAAAGAGGTTTTTAATGTATGGGTACAACATGAACAATGAAAGAAAAAAAAATTATACAGTTATTACAGATACACAGAATAAAAGGGAAAATGATCTTCGAGAAAAGTAAATAATTTTAGCGCAGGTACAAAAATGGCACCGAAAGTCAATAAGCAGGTAATTTTAAATGACAAATAAACAAAATAAACTTTACTGTTAGCTTTGAAGCAGGTATTATATATAAAACTATCTTAATTCACACACAGAATTAGTGACATAACAGATTAAAAAAGAGTAAGAATCAAACTCGCAATATATTGACATTAAAAGAGCTATACATATATACTTTTAGAGTTTTTTTTTTTTTTAGAAAGGGCTCAAAAACACCATTCTAAAAACAGATTTCGAAAAACATCTTGGAAACAAAAGTCATAAACCATAAAATAAATATTTCATTCAAAATTTTAACGCAAGAACCCTTTCTAATTTTAAGTTCTTTACTTAGGTACACTCATCCATGAGAGAGGACAGCTTAGTCCAATGTACAAGAAATTATCCTGTAATATTACGTCACTTTAATGAAATTATAGCAATATTTCACTCAGGGAAAGAACATATTGTCTAGCTGCCCGGGTTCGAGCCCAGCTTTAATACAGCAAGCCAAAACACATCAAATGCCATTGAATGATATACCATTTTGAAATGTTGCAAAAAATTTAAATAAAATTTCGTGAATGAGCTATTGCAATTACCTATATACTAAAATTTTGACCAAAAATTCAACAAAACTAAGATACTCTATTTTTCTTTCGAAGGAATCAAAGTCATATACTAATGTAGGGATGCTCAACTTATTGTACTATAAAACCTAAACATAGGACTGAAATTTTGTCAGCTATGTGAGATGTCCAATACCGAGAAATTCCATAAATTGTAGATTAGAACGTACCTCTCAAAACACACGAAAGGTAAAACACAATTCAAATACTTTACTTTTAGTCTTGAAGCAGATGTTCTATATTAAACTGTCTTAGCTCACATACAGAATTAGTAATATAATAGCTCAAAATGTTGTAAGAACCAAACACGCATTATATAAACTTTAAAAAAAAATCTACATACATTTATTAGTGTTACGAGGGTTTATTCTGAAATATTATAATGTCACTTTCAGTGAAATGATAGAAATTTTCACTCAGGGAAGGGACATTCTGTCTGGCTGCCTGGGTTCCATCCCAGCTTCTGTTACAAAAGTTTCATAGAAGAATTTTAAAAATCTAGAAACGAAACTTATGAAGAAATTATTGACCATAATTGGTTCTATGATTTAGTCATTCTTACAGACATAATAACTAAAATCTTAAACTTGAGGGGGGGGAGAACTAAACTAAAGTTTTTGAATTTAAGGGTATTTTAAATTAATTTTAAATCAGAATTAATTTTGTAAAAATATTACACAAATATAAGGAATATACATTTTTACCATAATGCAATGTACATTTTGCCACTTTGAAAATCTGGAGAACTAAAGCGTGAAATATAAGAAAACTGAAACAAACATTTGGAAAATCTCATCGAGCTTAAATTAGTTTCTAAATTAGATGTTTTGAGTGTATTTAAAATTAGGCCAACTACTACGTTCACTTCAAACCCATTACATAAGACTAGTGTTTAAGAAAAATGGTAAAAGATTGCAAATATGTTAACAATTCTACTGATCTAGAAATAGAAATAACTGGTTTTCGTCCTAATTAAGATGAAGAATATCACAAAAAGCCATTTGAATAGTCCTAGATCAGAAAAATCATGAACTGTTAAACTTTTAAAAAGATAAATTCCTGCTTTCGATCTACCTAAAAATGTGAAAGGGGATTTTCAACAACAATCCTGTTAAAATCAATGTTCAGATACAGAATAACAAAGATAAATTCCTGCTTTCGATCTACCTAAAAATGTGAAAGAGGATTTTCAACAACAATCCTGTTAAAATCAATGTTCAGATACAGAATAACAAACAAACATCTGGACGACTGCATGGATTTAGCAATAACACCGCATGTACCAGAGGGAGAAAAAAAAACTCTCAGAAGAAATGCAATGTTAAATTTCACATTAAAATATGATTTCCCTGTATTTAATTTTCATCTTGCTGAATTTTTTTGTAAATAATACAAAGAGTATACCTTTTCTTTAAGATATTATACCACACATTTTTATACTTTGTGTAATGCACTTATAACTGAAATATTAAAAGTGCAATATATAATTGCAGCTAGCCAAAATTTTATAAACTTAAAATTGGCTCCCATTCAGTTAAAGTTGTTAATAACTGCACCAAGGGAAGGAATGCAATTTTATTTCTTTGTCTGTATTTGGTTTCATTTTCATATAGAATGAGTTAAAAATAGGTTACCTAGGTAACAAAATTTAAACACACATTTTCAGGAAAAATTACAGAATAACAGATTTTGTTTCCCTGAAGACACAACACCTCGCTATTCCAGCTATGATACAGACTGCATACTGTCATAGAGAAATTCCTTTCTTAAACAGGGAATTCATATACTTTAATCTGTTTTTACACAAGTACTGTTTATGACTAATCCATGGTCCAGGAGTGAAATACTTTATAGTACACCCATCTAAATTTTTATTATTTCCGGTCATCTGTATAGACTTTTTACCTATCACGACTAAACTCCCAATCTGCATTCCAAATAACTCATACAATTCTTCAAGTCATATTTCGTAGTCTATCATTTTTAATACGGCAGGTACTTGCTGAGAGCAGACTTGTAAAGCATGATTTCGCGTACAGCAGTACCTTAAAAGATCCCATTTTATTTGTCCACTGCTAGAATTTCATTCATACGTGGTGCAACATTCATCCATCAACACCGGAAAGAATTTTCTGCTACTTTAAACAATTTCCATCGACTGAAAATGAAGTCCGAAAAATCTTAAAAATTTCAAAAGCAATCGATGCCGAAGAATTTTCACATATGGAAGACAGAGAAGTCAAACAATGAATCAGAAAATTACAAAAGAAGAATTGGGGTCTTATAAAACCCCTTGATAATAAAAGCGCTCATTATGAAGAAGAGCTTTTAACTGAAGATAAGACGAAGAAATTGTTAAATAACACAAAAAGCAATGTCTGATCTTCTAGCGAAGAATTACCCAATTAAAGAAAAAACATGTGCTCTTTACAGCGGCACGCATACAGTTGCATCAATCATTCTTATAAGCAAAAGACATCAGCTTTCTCAAAAAATATTTCTCTCATGCATTTGCCAAGAGAACGGAAAGAAGTCCAAAAGAAACTTTCAGAGTGCTTTGCAAAACAAAGTGGAAAGTTATTCTGCAGAATTTTACTTCGATAATAATAAAACATCTCTGATTTGATTTCAAAACGAATTTTTATTTGTGAAATCAATTTTAAACAGATCTTCGCAAATAGGTTCATAAAACTTCCCAATATACCAAAATAGTTCAGATTAAGGGGAAAATTTAATAAAGTATGCTTAAAACAACTAATAAAAAGCACATTTTGAGCAGCCTTAACAGAAGACAATTTGGCCCCACTAACTTTCATTACGAGTACTCATTAAATTTTTATTTACATTTCTTTTTTGTTCAACATTTAACTTTCAATGGTTTTAAGAGAAACAGCACTTGATAGACAGACTCTAAATTCGGAAAAAACTGAAACAAAATTGGTTTATACACAGGCAGAGTAATTACACTGAGATGTTGGGAAGAGAAGACCCCGTTAGACAAGGAAAATGTTAGGCCAGACAGAGAGGAAAATGCTTAGCCTCCTCCTCGTAATGCGAAAGGAGGCCACTTGGGAAAAAATTACACTACAGCAGTAATTTTGAAACCACTAAGAAGCAACAGAACTCTAACAAATCTCAGACTTCTGATAATTATAGTGTGATTAACAGTTCAACCTCACTTCGAATATTACAATACAATATAAAGAAAGAACCAATTCAGACACTTCAATATCGAATTCAAAACCTAGGAAATTAATGTATAGACACTACCCTAAACATTAAAACATAATGTGAAGCGTTCACGTAAAATAAATAAGTAGTAAAACTCCAACATAAAGCAACATGTGAAAAGGGACCTACAAATTATAACATTCAAGCATTTCTAGTGAAAATAAAGTTAATATAAAACAAGAATTACCAGCCACACATGTCTTTTTGCTCTGCATTATTACTCCATTCTTTTTCTTTCATGATATGTTCTGCAATCCAAGAGTGCACAAAAATGATGACAAATTACACTAGAAGAGGCCAAGGATGGGGGAAGGAATCATTAGATTTTAACTACTTTGAAATTAAAGAATATCTATACACAAAGAGAAATATCTAATATTGTTTCTTAATATATAAAATTTCGAAAGTAGCCTTCTTTGTTTTAAATTCCAGCAATGTGCTACATTGTTACTAAAATCATGATTGCACTCGATAGAAAAGCAAATGATTTTCCTTACACGACAGAAGTACAGTAAGCGAAAGAGGTTTTTAATGTATGGGTACAACATGAACAATGAAAGAAAAAAAAATTATACAGTTATTACAGATATACAGAATAAAAGGGAAAATGATCTTCGAGAAAAGTAAATAATTTTAGCGCAGGTACAAAAATGGCACCGAAAGTCAATAAGCAGGTAATTTTAAATGACAAATAAACAAAATAAACTTTACTGTTAGCTTTGAAGCAGGTGTTATATATAAAACTATCTTAATTCACACACAGAATTCGTGACATAACAGATCAAAAAAGAGTAAGAATCAAACTCGCAATATATTGACATTAAAAGAGCTATACATATATACTTTTAGAGTTTTTTTTTTTTTTAGAAAGGGCTCAAAAACACCATTCTAAAAACAGATTTCGAAAAACATCTTGGAAACAAAAGTCATAAACCATAAAATAAATATTTCATTCAGAATTTTAACGCAAGAACCCTTTCTAATTTTAAGTTCTTTACTTAGGTACACTCATCCATGAGAGAGGACAGCTTAGTCCAATGTACAAGAAATTATCCTGTAATATTACGTCACTTTAATGAAATTATAGCAATATTTCACTCAGGGAAAGAACATATTGTCTAGCTGCCCGGGTTCGAGCCCAGCTTTAATACAGCAAGCCAAAACACATCAAATGCCATTGAATGATATACCATTTTGAAATGTTGCAAAAAATTTAAATAAAATTTCGTGAATGAGCTATTGCAATTACCTATATACTAAAATTTTGACCAAAAATTCAACAAAACTAAGATACTCTTTTTTTATTTCGAAGGAATCAAAGTCATATACTAATGTAGGGATGCTCAACTTATTGTACTAGAAAACCTAAACATAGGAATGAAATTTTGTCAGCTATGTGAGATGTCCAATACCGAGAAATTCCATAAATTGTAGATTAGAACGTACCTCTCAAAACACATGAAAGGTAAAACACAATTCAAATACTTTACTTTTAGTCTTGAAGCAGATGTTCTATATTAAACTGTCTTAGCTCACATACAGAATTAGTAATATAATAGCTCAAAATGTTGTAAGAACCAAACACGCATTATATAAACATTAAAAAAAAATCTACATACATTTATTAGTGTTACGAGGGTTTATTCTGAAATATTATAATGTCACTTTCAGTGAAATGATAGAAATTTTCACTCAGGGAAGGGACATTCTGTCTGGCTGCCTGGGTTCCATCCCAGCTTCTGTTACAAAAGTTTCATAGAAGAATTTTAAAAATCTAGAAACGAAACTTATGAAGAAATTATTGTCCATTATTGGTTCTATGATTTAGTCATTCTTACAGACATAATAACTAAAATCTTAAACTTGAGGGGGGGGGGGAGAACTAAACTAAAGTTTTTGAATTTAAGGGTATTTTAAATTAATTTTAAATCAGAATTAATTTTGTAAAAATATTACACAAATATAAGGAATATACATTTTTACCATAATGCAATGTACATTTTGCCACTTTGAAAATCTGGAGAACTAAAGCGTGAAATATAAGAAAACTGAAACAAACATTTGGAAAATCTCATCGAGCTTAAATTAGTTTCTAAATTAGATGTTTTGAGTGTATTTAAAATTAGGCCAACTACTACGTTCACTTCAAACCCATTACATAAGACTAGTGTTTAAGAAAAATGGTAAAAGATTGCAAATATGTTAACAATTCTACTGATCTAGAAATAGAAATAACTGGTTTTCGTCCTAATTAAGATGAAGAATATCACAAAAAGCCATTTGAATAGTCCTAGATCAGAAAAATCATGAACTGTTAAACTTTTAAAAAGATAAATTCCTGCTTTCGATCTACCTAAAAATGTGAAAGAGGATTTTCAACAACAATCCTGTTAAAATCAATGTTCAGATACAGAATAACAAACAAACATCTGGACGACTGCATGGATTTAGCAATAACATCGCATGTACCAGAGGGAGAAAAAAAAACTCTCAGAAGAAATGCAATGTTAAATTTCACATTAAAATATGATTTCCCTGTATTTAATTTTCATCTTGCTGAATTTTTTTGTAAATAATACAAAGAGTATACCTTTTCTTTAAGATATTATACCACACATTTTTATACTTTGTGTAATGCACTTATAACTGAAATATTAAAAGTGCAATATATAATTGCAGCTAGCCAAAATTTTATAAACTTAAAACTGGCTCCCATTCAGTTAAAGTTGTTAATAACTGCACCAAGGGAAGGAATGCAATTTTATTTCTTTGTCTGTATTTGGTTTCATTTTCATATAGAATGAGTTAAAAATAGGTTACCTAGGTAACAAAATTTAAACACACATTTTCAGGAAAAATTACAGAATAACAGATTTTGTTTCCCTGAAGACACAACACCTCGCTATTCCAGCTATGATACAGACTGCATACTGTCATAGAGAAATTCCTTTCTTAAACAGGGAATTCATATACTTTAATCTGTTTTTACACAAGTACTGTTTATGACTAATCCATGGTCCAGGAGTAAAATACTTTATAGTACACCCATCTAAATTTTTATTATTTCCGGTCATCTGTATAGACTTTTTACCTATCACGACTAAACTCCCAATCTGCATTCCAAATAACTCATACAATTCTTCAAGTCATATTTCGTAGTCTATCATTTTTAATACGGCAGGTACTTGCTGAGAGCAGACTTGTAAAGCATGATTTCGCGTACAGCAGTACCTTAAAAGATCCCATTTTATTTGTCCACTGCTAGAATTTCATTCATACGTGGTGCAACATTCATCCATCAACACCGGAAAGAATTTTCTGCTACTTTAAACAATTTCCATCGACTGAAAATGAAGTCCGAAAAATCTTACAAATTTCAAAAGCAATCGATGCCGAAGAATTTTGACATATGGAAGACAGAGAAGTCAAACAATGAATCAGAAAATTACAAAAGAAGAATTGGGGTCTTATAAAACCCCTTGATAATAAAAGCCCTCATTATGAAGAAGAGCTTTTAACTGAAGATAAGACGAAGAAATTGTTAAATAACACAAAAAGCAATGTCTGATCTTCTAGCGAAGAATTACCCAATTAAAGAAAAAACATGTGCTCTTTACAGCGGCACGCATACAGTTGCATCAATCATTCTTATAAGCAAAAGACATCAGCTTTCTCAAAAAATATTTCTCTCATGCATTTGCCAAGAGAACGGAAAGAAGTCCAAAAGAAACTTTCAGAGTGCTTTGCAAAACAAAGTGGAAAGTTATTCTGCAGAATTTTACTTCGATAATAATAAAACATCTCTGATTTGATTTCAAAACGAATTTTTATTTGTGAAATCAATTTTAAATAGATCTTCGCAAATAGGTTCATAAAACTTCCCAATATGCCAAAATAGTTCAGATTAAGGGAAAAATTTAATAAAGTATGCTTAAAACAACTAATAAAAAGCACATTTTGAGCAGCCTTAACAGAAGACAATTTGGCCCCACTAACTTTCATTACGAGTACTCATTAAATTTTTATTTACATTTCTTTTTTGTTCAACATTTAACTTTCAATGGTTTTAAGAGAAACAGCACTTGATAGACAGACTCTAAATTCGGAAAAAACTGAAACAAAATTGGTTTATACACAGGCAGAGTAATTACACTGAGATGTTGGGAAGAGAAGACCCCGTTAGACAAGGAAAATATTAGGCCAGACAGAGAGGAAAATGCTTAGCCTCCTCCTCGTAATGCGAAAGGAGGCCACTTGGGAAAAAATTACACTACAGCAGTAATTTTGAAACCACTAAGAAGCAACAGAACTCTAACAAATCTCAGACTTCTGATAATTATAGTGTGATTAACAGTTCAACCTCACTTCGAATATTACAATACAATATAAAGAAAGAACCAATTCAGACACTTCAATATGGAATTCAAAACCTAAGAAATTAATGCATAGACACTACCCTAAACATTAAAACATAATGTGAAGCGTTCACGTAAAATAAATAAGTAGTAAAACTCCAACATAAAGCAACATGTGAAAAGGGACCTACAAATTATAACATTCAAGCATTTCTAGTGAAAATAAAGTTAATATAAAACAAGAATTACCAGCCACAGATGTCTTTTTGCTCTGCACTATTTCTCCATTCTTTTTCTTTCATGATATGTTCTGCAATCCAAGAGTGCACAAAAATGATGACAAATTACACTAGAAGAGGCCAAGGATGGGGGAAGGAATCATTAGATTTTAACTACTTTGAAATTAAAGAATATCTATACACAAAGAGAAATATCTAATATTGTTTCTTAATATATAAAATTTCGAAAGTAGCCTTCTTTGTTTTAAATTCCAGCAATGTGCTACATTGTTACTAAAATCATGATTGCACTCGATAGAAAAGCAAATGATTTTCCTTACACGACAGAAGTACAGTAAGCGAAAGAGGTTTTTAATGTATGGGTACAACATGAACAATGAAAGAAAAAAAAATTATACAGTTATTACAGATATACAGAATAAAAGGGAAAATGATCTTCGAGAAAAGTAAATAATTTTAGCGCAGGTACAAAAATGGCACCGAAAGTCAATAAGCAGGTAATTTTAAATGACAAATAAACAAAATAAACTTTACTGTTAGCTTTGAAGCAGGTGTTATATATAAAACTATCTTAATTCACACACAGAATTAGTGACATAACAGATCAAAAAAGAGTAAGAATCAAACTCGCAATATATTGACATTAAAAGAGCTATACATATATACTTTTATAGCTTTTTTTTTTTTTTTTTTTTTTTTTAGAAAGGGCTCAAAAACACCATTCTAAAAACAGATTTCGAAAAACATCTTGGAAACAAAAGTCATAAACCATAAAATAAATATTTCATTCAGAATTTTAACGCAACAACCCTTTCTAATTTTAAGTTCTTTACTTAGGTACACTCATCCATGAGAGAGGACAGCTTAGTCCAATGTACAAGAAATTATCCTGTAATATTACGTCACTTTAATGAAATTATAGCAATATTTCACTCAGGGAAAGAACATATTGTCTAGCTGCCCGGGTTCGAGCCCAGCTTTAATACAGCAAGCCAAAACACATCAAATGCCATTGAATGATATACCATTTTGAAATGTTGCAAAAAATTTAAATAAAATTTCGTGAATGAGCTATTGCAATTACCTATATACTAAAATTTTGACCAAAAATTCAACAAAACTAAGATACTCTTTTTTTCTTTCGAAGGAATCAAAGTCATATACTAATGTAGGGATGCTCAACTTATTGTACTATAAAACCTAAACATAGGAATGAAATTTTGTCAGCTATGTGAGATGTCCAATACCGAGAAATTCCATAAATTGTAGATTAGAACGTACCTCTCAAAACACATGAAAGGTAAAACACAATTCAAATACTTTACTTTTAGTCTTGAAGCAGATGTTCTATATTAAACTGTCTTAGCTCACATACAGAATTAGTAATATAATAGCTCAAAATGTTGTAAGAACCAAACACGCATTATATAAACATTAAAAAAAAATCTACATACATTTATTAGTGTTACGAGGGTTTATTCTGAAATATTATAATGTCACTTTCAGTGAAATGATAGAAATTTTCACTCAGGGAAGGGACATTCTGTCTGGCTGCCTGGGTTCCATCCCAGCTTCTGTTACAAAAGTTTCATAGAAGAATTTTAAAAATCTAGAAACGAAACTTATGAAGAAATTATTGTCCATTATTGGTTCTATGATTTAGTCATTCTTACAGACATAATAACTAAAATCTTAAACTTGAGGGGGGGGAGAACTAAACTAAAGTTTTTGAATTTAAGGGTATTTTAAATTAATTTTAAATCAGAATTAATTTTGTAAAAATATTACACAAATATAAGGAATATACATTTTTACCATAATGCAATGTACATTTTGCCACTTTGAAAATCTGGAGAACTAAAGCGTGAAATATAAGAAAACTGAAACAAACATTTGGAAAATCTCATCGAGCTTAAATTAGTTTCTAAATTAGATGTTTTGAGTGTATTTAAAATTAGGCCAACTACTACGTTCACTTCAAACCCATTACATAAGACTAGTGTTTAAGAAAAATGGTAAAAGATTGCAAATATGTTAACAATTCTACTGATCTAGAAATAGAAATAACTGGTTTTCGTCCTAATTAAGATGAAGAATATCACAAAAAGCCATTTGAATAGTCCTAGATCAGAAAAATCATGAACTGTTAAACTTTTAAAAAGATAAATTCCTGCTTTCGATCTACCTAAAAATGTGAAAGAGGATTTTCAACAACAATCCTGTTAAAATCAATGTTCAGATACAGAATAACAAACAAACATCTGGACGACTGCATGGATTTAGCAATAACATCGCATGTACCAGAGGGAGAAAAAAAAACTCTCAGAAGAAATGCAATGTTAAATTTCACATTAAAATATGATTTCCCTGTATTTAATTTTCATCTTGCTGAATTTTTTTGTAAATAATACAAAGAGTATACCTTTTCTTTAAGATATTATACCACACATTTTTATACTTTGTGTAATGCACTTATAACTGAAATATTAAAAGTGCAATATATAATTGCAGCTAGCCAAAATTTTATAAACTTAAAACTGGCTCCCATTCAGTTAAAGTTGTTAATAACTGCACCAAGGGAAGGAATGCAATTTTATTTCTTTGTCTGTATTTGGTTTCATTTTCATATAGAATGAGTTAAAAATAGGTTACCTAGGTAACAAAATTTAAACACACATTTTCAGGAAAAATTACAGAATAACAGATTTTGTTTCCCTGAAGACACAACACCTCGCTATTCCAGCTATGATACAGACTGCATACTGTCATAGAGAAATTCCTTTCTTAAACAGGGAATTCATATACTTTAATCTGTTTTTACACAAGTACTGTTTATGACTAATCCATGGTCCAGGAGTAAAATACTTTATAGTACACCCATCTAAATTTTTATTATTTCCGGTCATCTGTATAGACTTTTTACCTATCACGACTAAACTCCCAATCTGCATTCCAAATAACTCATACAATTCTTCAAGTCATATTTCGTAGTCTATCATTTTTAATACGGCAGGTACTTGCTGAGAGCAGACTTGTAAAGCATGATTTCGCGTACAGCAGTACCTTAAAAGATCCCATTTTATTTGTCCACTGCTAGAATTTCATTCATACGTGGTGCAACATTCATCCATCAACACCGGAAAGAATTTTCTGCTACTTTAAACAATTTCCATCGACTGAAAATGAAGTCCGAAAAATCTTACAAATTTCAAAAGCAATCGATGCCGAAGAATTTTCACATATGGAAGACAGAGAAGTCAAACAATGAATCAGAAAATTACAAAAGAAGAATTGGGGTCTTATAAAACCCCTTGATAATAAAAGCGCTCATTATGAAGAAGAGCTTTTAACTGAAGATAAGACGAAGAAATTGTTAAATAACACAAAAAGCAATGTCTGATCTTCTAGCGAAGAATTACCCAATTAAAGAAAAAACATGTGCTCTTTACAGCGGCACGCATACAGTTTCATCAATCATTCTTATAAGCAAAAGACATCAGCTTTCTCAAAAAATATTTCTCTCATGCATTTGCCAAGAGAACGGAAAGAAGTCCAAAAGAAACTTTCAGAGTGCTTTGCAAAACAAAGTGGAAAGTTATTCTGCAGAATTTTCCTTCGATAATAATAAAACATCTCTGATTTGATTTCAAAACGAATTTTTATTTGTGAAATCAATTTTAAACAGATCTTCGCAAATAGGTTCATAAAACTTCCCAATATACCAAAATAGTTCAGATTAAGGGGAAAATTTAATAAAGTATGCTTAAAACAACTAATAAAAAGCACATTTTGAGCAGCCTTAACAGAAGACAATTTGGCCCCACTAACTTTCATTACGAGTACTCATTAAATTTTTATTTACATTTCTTTTTTGTTCAACATTTAACTTTCAATGGTTTTAAGAGAAACAGCACTTGATAGACAGACTCTAAATTCGGAAAAAACTGAAACCAAATTGGTTTATACACAGGCAGAGTAATTACACTGACCTGTTGGGAAGAGAAGACCCCGTTAGACAAGGAAAATATTAGGCCAGACAGAGAGGAAAATGCTTAGCCTCCTCCTCGTAATGCGAAAGGAGGCCACTTGGGAAAAAATTACACTACAGCAGTAATTTTGAAACCACTAAGAAGCAACAGAACTCTAACAAATCTCAGACTTCTGATAATTATAGTGCGATTAACAGTTCAACCTCACTTCGAATATTACAATACAATATAAAGAAAGAACCAATTCAGACACTTCAATATCGAATTCAAAACCTAGGAAATTAATGCATAGACACTACCCTAAACATTAAAACATAATGTGAAGCGTTCACGTAAAATAAATAAGTAGTAAAACTCCAACATAAAGCAACATGTGAAAAGGGACCTACAAATTATAACATTCAAGCATTTCTAGTGAAAATAAAGTTAATATAAAACAAGAATTACCAGCCACACATGTCTTTTTGCTCTGCATTATTTCTCCATTCTTTTTCTTTCATGATATGTTCTGCAATCCAAGAGTGCACAAAAATGATGACAAATTACACTAGAAGAGGCCAAGGATGGGGGAAGGAATCATTAGATTTTAACTACTTTGAAATTAAAGAATATCTATACACAAAGAGAAATATCTAATATTGTTTCTTAATATATAAAATTTCGAAAGTAGCCTTCTTTGTTTTAAATTCCAGCAATGTGCTACATTGTTACTAAAATCATGATTGCACTCGATAGAAAAGCAAATGATTTTCCTTACACGACAGAAGTACAGTAAGCAAAAGAGGTTTTTAATGTATGGGTACAACATGAACAATGAAAGAAAAAAAAATTATACAGTTATTACAGATATACAGAATAAAAGGGAAAATGATCTTCGAGAAAAGTAAATAATTTTAGTGCAGGTACAAAAATGGCACCGAAAGTCAATAAGCAGGTAATTTTAAATGACAAATAAACAAAATAAACTTTACTGTTAGCTTTGAAGCAGGTGTTATATATAAAACTATCTTAATTCACACACAGAATTAGTGACATAACAGATCAAAAAAGAGTAAGAATCAAACTCGCAATATATTGACATTAAAAGAGCTATACATATATACTTTTAGAGTTTTTTTTTTTTTTTAGAAAGGGCTCAAAAACACCATTCTAAAAACAGATTTCGAAAAACATCTTGGAAACAAAAGTCATAAACCATAAAATAAATATTTCATTCAGAATTTTAACGCAAGAACCCTTTCTAATTTTAAGTTCTTTACTTAGGTACACTCATCCATGAGAGAGGACAGCTTAGTCCAATGTACAAGAAATTATCCTGTAATATTACGTCACTTTAATGAAATTATAGCAATATTTCACTCAGGGAAAGAACATATTGTCTAGCTGCCCGGGTTCGAGCCCAGCTTTAATACAGCAAGCCAAAACACATCAAATGCCATTGAATGATATACCATTTTGAAATGTTGCAAAAAATTTAAATAAAATTTCGTGAATGAGCTATTGCAATTACCTATATACTAAAATTTTGACCAAAAATTCAACAAAACTAAGATACTCTTTTTTTCTTTCGAAGGAATCAAAGTCATATACTAATGTAGGGATGCTCAACTTATTGTACTATAAAACCTAAACATAGGAATGAAATTTTGTCAGCTATGTGAGATGTCCAATACCGAGAAATTCCATAAATTGTAGATTAGAACGTACCTCTCAAAACACACGAAAGGTAAAACACAATTCAAATACTTTACTTTTAGTCTTGAAGCAGATGTTCTATATTAAACTGTCTTAGCTCACATACAGAATTAGTAATATAATAGCTCAAAATGTTGTAAGAACCAAACACGCATTATATAAACATTAAAAAAAAATCTACATACATTTATTAGTGTTACGAGGGTTTATTCTGAAATATTATAATGTCACTTTCAGTGAAATGATAGAAATTTTCACTCAGGGAAGGGACATTCTGTCTGGCTGCCTGGGTTCCATCCCAGCTTCTGTTACAAAAGTTTCATAGAAGAATTTTAAAAATCTAGAAACGAAACTTATGAAGAAATTATTGTCCATTATTGGTTCTATGATTTAGTCATTCTTACAGACATAATAACTAAAATCTTAAACTTGAGGGGGGGGAGAACTAAACTAAAGTTTTTGAATTTAAGGGTATTTTAAATTAATTTTAAATCAGAATTAATTTTGTAAAAATATTACACAAATATAAGGAATATACATTTTTACCATAATGCAATGTACATTTTGCCACTTTGAAAATCTGGAGAACTAAAGCGTGAAATATAAGAAAACTGAAACAAACATTTGGAAAATCTCATCGAGCTTAAATTAGTTTCTAAATTAGATGTTTTGAGTGTATTTAAAATTAGGCCAACTACTACTTTCACTTCAAACCCATTACATAAGACTAGTGTTTAAGAAAAATGGTAAAAGATTGCAAATATGTTAACAATTCTACTGATCTAGAAATAGAAATAACTGGTTTTCGTCCTAATTAAGATGAAGAATATCACAAAAAGCCATTTGAATAGTCCTAGATCAGAAAAATCATGAACTGTTAAACTTTTAAAAAGATAAATTCCTGCTTTCGATCTACCTAAAAATGTGAAAGAGGATTTTCAACAACAATCCTGTTAAAATCAATGTTCAGATACAGAATAACAAACAAACATCTGGACGACTGCATGGATTTAGCAATAACATCGCATGTACCAGAGGGAGAAAAAAAAACTCTCAGAAGAAATGCAATGTTAAATTTCACATTAAAATATGATTTCCCTGTATTTAATTTTCATCTTGCTGAATTTTTTTGTAAATAATACAAAGAGTATACCTTTTCTTTAAGATATTATACCACACATTTTTATACTTTGTGTAATGCACTTATAACTGAAATATTAAAAGTGCAATATATAATTGCAGCTAGCCAAAATTTTATAAACTTAAAACTGGCTCCCATTCAGTTAAAGTTGTTAATAACTGCACCAAGGGAAGGAATGCAATTTTATTTCTTTGTCTGTATTTGGTTTCATTTTCATATAGAATGAGTTAAAAATAGGTTACCTAGGTAACAAAATTTAAACACACATTTTCAGGAAAAATTACAGAATAACAGATTTTGTTTCCCTGAAGACACAACACCTCGCTATTCCAGCTATGATACAGACTGCATACTGTCATAGAGAAATTCCTTTCTTAAACAGGGAATTCATATACTTTAATCTGTTTTTACACAAGTACTGTTTATGACTAATCCATGGTCCAGGAGTGAAATACTTTATAGTACACCCATCTAAATTTTTATTATTTCCGGTCATCTGTATAGACTTTTTACCTATCACGACTAAACTCCCAATCTGCATTCCAAATAACTCATACAATTCTTCAAGTCATATTTCGTAGTCTATCATTTTTAATACGGCAGGTACTTGCTGAGAGCAGACTTGTAAAGCATGATTTCGCGTACAGCAGTACCTTAAAAGATCCCATTTTATTTGTCCACTGCTAGAATTTCATTCATACGTGGTGCAACATTCATCCATCAACACCGGAAAGAATTTTCTGCTACTTTAAACAATTTCCATCGACTGAAAATGAAGTCCGAAAAATCTTACAAATTTCAAAAGCAATCGATGCCGAAGAATTTTCACATATGGAAGACAGAGAAGTCAAACAATGAATCAGAAAATTACAAAAGAAGAATTGGGGTCTTATAAAACCCCTTGATAATAAAAGCGCTCATTATGAAGAAGAGCTTTTAACTGAAGATAAGACGAAGAAATTGTTAAATAACACAAAAAGCAATGTCTGATCTTCTAGCGAAGAATTACCCAATTAAAGAAAAAACATGTGCTCTTTACAGCGGCACGCATACAGTTGCATCAATCATTCTTATAAGCAAAAGACATCAGCTTTCTCAAAAAATATTTCTCTCATGCATTTGCCAAGAGAACGGAAAGAAGTCCAAAAGAAACTTTCAGAGTGCTTTGCAAAACAAAGTGGAAAGTTATTCTGCAGAATTTTACTTCGATAATAATAAAACATCTCTGATTTGATTTCAAAACGAATTTTTATTTGTGAAATCAATTTTAAAGAGATCTTCGCAAATAGGTTCATAAAACTTCCCAATATGCCAAAATAGTTCAGATTAAGGGAAAAATTTAATAAAGTATGCTTAAAACAACTAATAAAAAGCACATTTTGAGCAGCCTTAACAGAAGACAATTTGGCCCCACTAACTTTCATTACGAGTACTCATTAAATTTTTATTTACATTTCTTTTTTGTTCAACATTTAACTTTCAATGGTTTTAAGAGAAACAGCACTTGATAGACAGACTCTAAATTCGGAAAAAACTGAAACAAAATTGGTTTATACACAGGCAGAGTAATTACACTGAGATGTTGGGAAGAGAAGACCCCGTTAGACAAGGAAAATATTAGGCCAGACAGAGAGGAAAATGCTTAGCCTCCTCCTCGTAATGCGAAAGGAGGCCACTTGGGAAAAAATTACACTACAGCAGTAATTTTGAAACCACTAAGAAGCAACAGAACTCTAACAAATCTCAGACTTCTGATAATTATAGTGTGATTAACAGTTCAACCTCACTTCGAATATTACAATACAATATAAAGAAAGAACCAATTCAGACACTTCAATATGGAATTCAAAACCTAAGAAATTAATGCATAGACACTACCCTAAACATTAAAACATAATGTGAAGCGTTCACGTAAAATAAATAAGTAGTAAAACTCCAACATAAAGCAACATGTGAAAAGGGACCTACAAATTATAACATTCAAGCATTTCTAGTGAAAATAAAGTTAATATAAAACAAGAATTACCAGCCACAGATGTCTTTTTGCTCTGCACTATTTCTCCATTCTTTTTCTTTCATGATATGTTCTGCAATCCAAGAGTGCACAAAAATGATGACAAATTACACTAGAAGACGCCAAGGATGGGGGAAGGAATCATTAGATTTTAACTACTTTGAAATTAAAGAATATCTATACACAAAGAGAAATATCTAATATTGTTTCTTAATATATAAAATTTCGAAAGTAGCCTTCTTTGTTTTAAATTCCAGCAATATGTGCTACATTGTTACTAAAATCATGATTGCAGTCGATAGAAAAGCAAATGATTTTCCTTACACGACAGAAGTACAGTAAGCGAAAGAGGTTTTTAATGTATGGGTACAACATGAACAATGAAAGAAAAAAAAATTATACAGTTATTACAGATACACAGAATAAAAGGGAAAATGATCTTCGAGAAAAGTAAATAATTTTAGCGCAGGTACAAAAATGGCACCGAAAGTCAATAAGCAGGTAATTTTAAATGACAAATAAACAAAATAAACTTTACTGTTAGCTTTGAAGCAGGTGTTATATATAAAACTATCTTAATTCACACACAGAATTAGTGACATAACAGATCAAAAAAGAGTAAGAATCAAACTCGCAATATATTGACATTAAAAGAGCTATACATATATACTTTTATAGCTTTTTTTTTTTTTTTTTTTTTTTTTTTAGAAAGGGCTCAAAAACACCATTCTAAAAACAGATTTCGAAAAACATCTTGGAAACAAAAGTCATAAACCATAAAATAAATATTTCATTCAGAATTTTAACGCAAGAACCCTTTCTAATTTTAAGTTCTTTACTTAGGTACACTCATCCATGAGAGAGGACAGCTTAGTCCAATGTACAAGAAATTATCCTGTAATATTACGTCACTTTAATGAAATTATAGCAATATTTCACTCAGGGAAAGAACATATTGTCTAGCTGCCCGGGTTCGAGCCCAGCTTTAATACAGCAAGCCAAAACACATCAAATGCCATTGAATGATATACCATTTTGAAATGTTGCAAAAAATTTAAATAAAATTTCGTGAATGAGCTATTGCAATTACCTATATACTAAAATTTTGACCAAAAATTCAACAAAACTAAGATACTCTTTTTTTATTTCGAAGGAATCAAAGTCATATACTAATGTAGGGATGCTCAACTTATTGTACTAGAAAACCTAAACATAGGAATGAAATTTTGTCAGCTATGTGAGATGTCCAATACCGAGAAATTCCATAAATTGTAGATTAGAACGTACCTCTCAAAACACATGAAAGGTAAAACACAATTCAAATACTTTACTTTTAGTCTTGAAGCAGATGTTCTATATTAAACTGTCTTAGCTCACATACAGAATTAGTAATATAATAGCTCAAAATGTTGTAAGAACCAAACACGCATTATATAAACATTAAAAAAAAATCTACATACATTTATTAGTGTTACGAGGGTTTATTCTGAAATATTATAATGTCACTTTCAGTGAAATGATAGAAATTTTCACTCAGGGAAGGGACATTCTGTCTGGCTGCCTGGGTTCCATCCCAGCTTCTGTTACAAAAGTTTCATAGAAGAATTTTAAAAATCTAGAAACGAAACTTATGAAGAAATTATTGTCCATTATTGGTTCTATGATTTAGTCATTCTTACAGACATAATAACTAAAATCTTAAACTTGAGGGGGGGGAGAACTAAACTAAAGTTTTTGAATTTAAGGGTATTTTAAATTAATTTTAAATCAGAATTAATTTTGTAAAAATATTACACAAATATAAGGAATATACATTTTTACCATAATGCAATGTACATTTTGCCACTTTGAAAATCTGGAGAACTAAAGCGTGAAATATAAGAAAACTGAAACAAACATTTGGAAAATCTCATCGAGCTTAAATTAGTTTCTAAATTAGATGTTTTGAGTGTATTTAAAATTAGGCCAACTACTACGTTCACTTCAAACCCATTACATAAGACTAGTGTTTAAGAAAAATGGTAAAAGATTGCAAATATGTTAACAATTCTACTGATCTAGAAATAGAAATAACTGGTTTTCGTCCTAATTAAGATGAAGAATATCACAAAAAGCCATTTGAATAGTCCTAGATCAGAAAAATCATGAACTGTTAAACTTTTAAAAAGATAAATTCCTGCTTTCGATCTACCTAAAAATGTGAAAGAGGATTTTCAACAACAATCCTGTTAAAATCAATGTTCAGATACAGAATAACAAACAAACATCTGGACGACTGCATGGATTTAGCAATAACATCGCATGTACCAGAGGCAGAAAAAAAAACTCTCAGAAGAAATGCAATGTTAAATTTCACATTAAAATATGATTTCCCTGTATTTAATTTTCATCTTGCTGAATTTTTTTGTAAATAATACAAAGAGTATACCTTTTCTTTAAGATATTATACCACACATTTTTATACTTTGTGTAATGCACTTATAACTGAAATATTAAAAGTGCAATATATAATTGCAGCTAGCCAAAATTTTATAAACTTAAAACTGGCTCCCATTCAGTTAAAGTTGTTAATAACTGCACCAAGGGAAGGAATGCAATTTTATTTCTTTGTCTGTATTTGGTTTCATTTTCATATAGAATGAGTTAAAAATAGGTTACCTAGGTAACAAAATTTAAACACACATTTTCAGGAAAAATTACAGAATAACAGATTTTGTTTCCCTGAAGACACAACACCTCGCTATTCCAGCTATGATACAGACTGCATACTGTCATAGAGAAATTCCTTTCTTAAACAGGGAATTCATATACTTTAATCTGTTTTTACACAAGTACTGTTTATGACTAATCCATGGTCCAGGAGTAAAATACTTTATAGTACACCCATCTAAATTTTTATTATTTCCGGTCATCTGTATAGACTTTTTACCTATCACGACTAAACTCCCAATCTGCATTCCAAATAACTCATACAATTCTTCAAGTCATATTTCGTAGTCTATCATTTTTAATACGGCAGGTACTTGCTGAGAGCAGACTTGTAAAGCATGATTTCGCGTACAGCAGTACCTTAAAAGATCCCATTTTATTTGTCCACTGCTAGAATTTCATTCATACGTGGTGCAACATTCATCCATCAACACCGGAAAGAATTTTCTGCTACTTTAAACAATTTCCATCGACTGAAAATGAAGTCCGAAAAATCTTACAAATTTCAAAAGCAATCGATGCCGAAGAATTTTGACATATGGAAGACAGAGAAGTCAAACAATGAATCAGAAAATTACAAAAGAAGAATTGGGGTCTTATAAAACCCCTTGATAATAAAAGCGCTCATTATGAAGAAGAGCTTTTAACTGAAGATAAGACGAAGAAATTGTTAAATAACACAAAAAGCAATGTCTGATCTTCTAGCGAAGAATTACCCAATTAAAGAAAAAACATGTGCTCTTTACAGCGGCACGCATACAGTTGCATCAATCATTCTTATAAGCAAAAGACATCAGCTTTCTCAAAAAATATTTCTCTCATGCATTTGCCAAGAGAACGGAAAGAAGTCCAAAAGAAACTTTCAGAGTGCTTTGCAAAACAAAGTGGAAAGTTATTCTGCAGAATTTTACTTCGATAATAATAAAACATCTCTGATTTGATTTCAAAACGAATTTTTATTTGTGAAATCAATTTTAAATAGATCTTCGCAAATAGGTTCATAAAACTTCCCAATATGCCAAAATAGTTCAGATTAAGGGAAAAATTTAATAAAGTATGCTTAAAACAACTAATAAAAAGCACATTTTGAGCAGCCTTAACAGAAGACAATTTGGCCCCACTAACTTTCATTACGAGTACTCATTAAATTTTTATTTACATTTCTTTTTTGTTCAACATTTAACTTTCAATGGTTTTAAGAGAAACAGCACTTGATAGACAGACTCTAAATTCGGAAAAAACTGAAACAAAATTGGTTTATACACAGGCAGAGTAATTACACTGAGATGTTGGGAAGAGAAGACCCCGTTAGACAAGGAAAATATTAGGCCAGACAGAGAGGAAAATGCTTAGCCTCCTCCTCGTAATGCGAAAGGAGGCCACTTGGGAAAAAATTACACTACAGCAGTAATTTTGAAACCACTAAGAAGCAACAGAACTCTAACAAATCTCAGACTTCTGATAATTATAGTGTGATTAACAGTTCAACCTCACTTCGAATATTACAATACAATATAAAGAAAGAACCAATTCAGACACTTCAATATGGAATTCAAAACCTAAGAAATTAATGCATAGACACTACCCTAAACATTAAAACATAATGTGAAGCATTCACGTAAAATAAATAAGTAGTAAAACTCCAACATAAAGCAACATGTGAAAAGGGACCTACAAATTATAACATTCAAGCATTTCTAGTGAAAATAAAGTTAATATAAAACAAGAATTACCAGCCACAGATGTCTTTTTGCTCTGCACTATTTCTCCATTCTTTTTCTTTCATGATATGTTCTGCAATCCAAGAGTGCACAAAAATGATGACAAATTACACTAGAAGACGCCAAGGATGGGGGAAGGAATCATTAGATTTTAACTACTTTGAAATTAAAGAATATCTATACACAAAGAGAAATATCTAATATTGTTTCTTAATATATAAAATTTCGAAAGTAGCCTTCTTTGTTTTAAATTCCAGCAATATGTGCTACATTGTTACTAAAATCATGATTGCAGTCGATAGAAAAGCAAATGATTTTCCTTACACGACAGAAGTACAGTAAGCGAAAGAGGTTTTTAATGTATGGGTACAACATGAACAATGAAAGAAAAAAAAATTATACAGTTATTACAGATACACAGAATAAAAGGGAAAATGATCTTCGAGAAAAGTAAATAATTTTAGCGCAGGTACAAAAATGGCACCGAAAGTCAATAAGCAGGTAATTTTAAATGACAAATAAACAAAATAAACTTTACTGTTAGCTTTGAAGCAGGTGTTATATATAAAACTATCTTAATTCACACACAGAATTAGTGACATAACAGATCAAAAAAGAGTAAGAATCAAACTCGCAATATATTGACATTAAAAGAGCTATACATATATACTTTTATAGCTTTTTTTTTTTTTTTTTTTTTTTTTTTTAGAAAGGGCTCAAAAACACCATTCTAAAAACAGATTTCGAAAAACATCTTGGAAACAAAAGTCATAAACCATAAAATAAATATTTCATTCAGAATTTTAACGCAACAACCCTTTCTAATTTTAAGTTCTTTACTTAGGTACACTCATCCATGAGAGAGGACAGCTTAGTCCAATGTACAAGAAATTATCCTGTAATATTACGTCACTTTAATGAAATTATAGCAATATTTCACTCAGGGAAAGAACATATTGTCTAGCTGCCCGGGTTCGAGCCCAGCTTTAATACAGCAAGCCAAAACACATCAAATGCCATTGAATGATATACCATTTTGAAATGTTGCAAAAAATTTAAATAAAATTTCGTGAATGAGCTATTGCAATTACCTATATACTAAAATTTTGACCAAAAATTCAACAAAACTAAGATACTCTTTTTTTCTTTCGAAGGAATCAAAGTCATATACTAATGTAGGGATGCTCAACTTATTGTACTATAAAACCTAAACATAGGAATGAAATTTTGTCAGCTATGTGAGATGTCCAATACCGAGAAATTCCATAAATTGTAGATTAGAACGTACCTCTCAAAACACATGAAAGGTAAAACACAATTCAAATACTTTACTTTTAGTCTTGAAGCAGATGTTCTATATTAAACTGTCTTAGCTCACATACAGAATTAGTAATATAATAGCTCAAAATGTTGTAAGAACCAAACACGCATTATATAAACATTAAAAAAAAATCTACATACATTTATTAGTGTTACGAGGGTTTATTCTGAAATATTATAATGTCACTTTCAGTGAAATGATAGAAATTTTCACTCAGGGAAGGGACATTCTGTCTGGCTGCCTGGGTTCCATCCCAGCTTCTGTTACAAAAGTTTCATAGAAGAATTTTAAAAATCTAGAAACGAAACTTATGAAGAAATTATTGTCCATTATTGGTTCTATGATTTAGTCATTCTTACAGACATAATAACTAAAATCTTAAACTTGAGGGGGGGGAGAACTAAACTAAAGTTTTTGAATTTAAGGGTATTTTAAATTAATTTTAAATCAGAATTAATTTTGTAAAAATATTACACAAATATAAGGAATATACATTTTTACCATAATGCAATGTACATTTTGCCACTTTGAAAATCTGGAGAACTAAAGCGTGAAATATAAGAAAACTGAAACAAACATTTGGAAAATCTCATCGAGCTTAAATTAGTTTCTAAATTAGATGTTTTGAGTGTATTTAAAATTAGGCCAACTACTACGTTCACTTCAAACCCATTACATAAGACTAGTGTTTAAGAAAAATGGTAAAAGATTGCAAATATGTTAACAATTCTACTGATCTAGAAATAGAAATAACTGGTTTTCGTCCTAATTAAGATGAAGAATATCACAAAAAGCCATTTGAATAGTCCTAGATCAGAAAAATCATGAACTGTTAAACTTTTAAAAAGATAAATTCCTGCTTTCGATCTACCTAAAAATGTGAAAGAGGATTTTCAACAACAATCCTGTTAAAATCAATGTTCAGATACAGAATAACAAACAAACATCTGGACGACTGCATGGATTTAGCAATAACATCGCATGTACCAGAGGGAGAAAAAAAAACTCTCAGAAGAAATGCAATGTTAAATTTCACATTAAAATATGATTTCCCTGTATTTAATTTTCATCTTGCTGAATTTTTTTGTAAATAATACAAAGAGTATACCTTTTCTTTAAGATATTATACCACACATTTTTATACTTTGTGTAATGCACTTATAACTGAAATATTAAAAGTGCAATATATAATTGCAGCTAGCCAAAATTTTATAAACTTAAAACTGGCTCCCATTCAGTTAAAGTTGTTAATAACTGCACCAAGGGAAGGAATGCAATTTTATTTCTTTGTCTGTATTTGGTTTCATTTTCATATAGAATGAGTTAAAAATAGGTTACCTAGGTAACAAAATTTAAACACACATTTTCAGGAAAAATTACAGAATAACAGATTTTGTTTCCCTGAAGACACAACACCTCGCTATTCCAGCTATGATACAGACTGCATACTGTCATAGAGAAATTCCTTTCTTAAACAGGGAATTCATATACTTTAATCTGTTTTTACACAAGTACTGTTTATGACTAATCCATGGTCCAGGAGTAAAATACTTTATAGTACACCCATCTAAATTTTTATTATTTCCGGTCATCTGTATAGACTTTTTACCTATCACGACTAAACTCCCAATCTGCATTCCAAATAACTCATACAATTCTTCAAGTCATATTTCGTAGTCTATCATTTTTAATACGGCAGGTACTTGCTGAGAGCAGACTTGTAAAGCATGATTTCGCGTACAGCAGTACCTTAAAAGATCCCATTTTATTTGTCCACTGCTAGAATTTCATTCATACGTGGTGCAACATTCATCCATCAACACCGGAAAGAATTTTCTGCTACTTTAAACAATTTCCATCGACTGAAAATGAAGTCCGAAAAATCTTACAAATTTCAAAAGCAATCGATGCCGAAGAATTTTCACATATGGAAGACAGAGAAGTCAAACAATGAATCAGAAAATTACAAAAGAAGAATTGGGGTCTTATAAAACCCCTTGATAATAAAAGCGCTCATTATGAAGAAGAGCTTTTAACTGAAGATAAGACGAAGAAATTGTTAAATAACACAAAAAGCAATGTCTGATCTTCTAGCGAAGAATTACCCAATTAAAGAAAAAACATGTGCTCTTTACAGCGGCACGCATACAGTTGCATCAATCATTCTTATAAGCAAAAGACATCAGCTTTCTCAAAAAATATTTCTCTCATGCATTTGCCAAGAGAACGGAAAGAAGTCCAAAAGAAACTTTCAGAGTGCTTTGCAAAACAAAGTGGAAAGTTATTCTGCAGAATTTTACTTCGATAATAATAAAACATCTCTGATTTGATTTCAAAACGAATTTTTATTTGTGAAATCAATTTTAAACAGATCTTCGCAAATAGGTTCATAAAACTTCCCAATATACCAAAATAGTTCAGATTAAGGGGAAAATTTAATAAAGTATGCTTAAAACAACTAATAAAAAGCACATTTTGAGCAGCCTTAACAGAAGACAATTTGGCCCCACTAACTTTCATTACGAGTACTCATTAAATTTTTATTTACATTTCTTTTTTGTTCAACATTTAACTTTCAATGGTTTTAAGAGAAACAGCACTTGATAGACAGACTCTAAATTCGGAAAAAACTGAAACCAAATTGGTTTATACACAGGCAGAGTAATTACACTGACCTGTTGGGAAGAGAAGACCCCGTTAGACAAGGAAAATATTAGGCCAGACAGAGAGGAAAATGCTTAGCCTCCTCCTCGTAATGCGAAAGGAGGCCACTTGGGAAAAAATTACACTACAGCAGTAATTTTGAAACCACTAAGAAGCAACAGAACTCTAACAAATCTCAGACTTCTGATAATTATAGTGCGATTAACAGTTCAACCTCACTTCGAATATTACAATACAATATAAAGAAAGAACCAATTCAGACACTTCAATATCGAATTCAAAACCTAGGAAATTAATGCATAGACACTACCCTAAACATTAAAACATAATGTGAAGCGTTCACGTAAAATAAATAAGTAGTAAAACTCCAACATAAAGCAACATGTGAAAAGGGACCTACAAATTATAACATTCAAGCATTTCTAGTGAAAATAAAGTTAATATAAAACAAGAATTACCAGCCACACATGTCTTTTTGCTCTGCATTATTTCTCCATTCTTTTTCTTTCATGATATGTTCTGCAATCCAAGAGTGCACAAAAATGATGACAAATTACACTAGAAGAGGCCAAGGATGGGGGAAGGAATCATTAGATTTTAACTACTTTGAAATTAAAGAATATCTATACACAAAGAGAAATATCTAATATTGTTTCTTAATATATAAAATTTCGAAAGTAGCCTTCTTTGTTTTAAATTCCAGCAATGTGCTACATTGTTACTAAAATCATGATTGCACTCGATAGAAAAGCAAATGATTTTCCTTACACGACAGAAGTACAGTAAGCAAAAGAGGTTTTTAATGTATGGGTACAACATGAACAATGAAAGAAAAAAAAATTATACAGTTATTACAGATATACAGAATAAAAGGGAAAATGATCTTCGAGAAAAGTAAATAATTTTAGTGCAGGTACAAAAATGGCACCGAAAGTCAATAAGCAGGTAATTTTAAATGACAAATAAACAAAATAAACTTTACTGTTAGCTTTGAAGCAGGTGTTATATATAAAACTATCTTAATTCACACACAGAATTAGTGACATAACAGATCAAAAAAGAGTAAGAATCAAACTCGCAATATATTGACATTAAAAGAGCTATACATATATACTTTTAGAGTTTTTTTTTTTTTTTTAGAAAGGGCTCAAAAACACCATTCTAAAAACAGATTTCGAAAAACATCTTGGAAACAAAAGTCATAAACCATAAAATAAATATTTCATTCAGAATTTTAACGCAAGAACCCTTTCTAATTTTAAGTTCTTTACTTAGGTACACTCATCCATGAGAGAGGACAGCTTAGTCCAATGTACAAGAAATTATCCTGTAATATTACGTCACTTTAATGAAATTATAGCAATATTTCACTCAGGGAAAGAACATATTGTCTAGCTGCCCGGGTTCGAGCCCAGCTTTAATACAGCAAGCCAAAACACATCAAATGCCATTGAATGATATACCATTTTGAAATGTTGCAAAAAATTTAAATAAAATTTCGTGAATGAGCTATTGCAATTACCTATATACTAAAATTTTGACCAAAAATTCAACAAAACTAAGATACTCTTTTTTTCTTTCGAAGGAATCAAAGTCATATACTAATGTAGGGATGCTCAACTTATTGTACTATAAAACCTAAACATAGGAATGAAATTTTGTCAGCTATGTGAGATGTCCAATACCGAGAAATTCCATAAATTGTAGATTAGAACGTACCTCTCAAAACACACGAAAGGTAAAACACAATTCAAATACTTTACTTTTAGTCTTGAAGCAGATGTTCTATATTAAACTGTCTTAGCTCACATACAGAATTAGTAATATAATAGCTCAAAATGTTGTAAGAACCAAACACGCATTATATAAACATTAAAAAAAAATCTACATACATTTATTAGTGTTACGAGGGTTTATTCTGAAATATTATAATGTCACTTTCAGTGAAATGATAGAAATTTTCACTCAGGGAAGGGACATTCTGTCTGGCTGCCTGGGTTCCATCCCAGCTTCTGTTACAAAAGTTTCATAGAAGAATTTTAAAAATCTAGAAACGAAACTTATGAAGAAATTATTGTCCATTATTGGTTCTATGATTTTGTCATTCTTACAGACATAATAACTAAAATCTTAAACTTGAGGGGGGGGGAGAACTAAACTAAAGTTTTTGAATTTAAGGGTATTTTAAATTAATTTTAAATCAGAATTAATTTTGTAAAAATATTACACAAATATAAGGAATATACATTTTTACCATAATGCAATGTACATTTTGCCACTTTGAAAATCTGGAGAACTAAAGCGTGAAATATAAGAAAACTGAAACAAACATTTGGAAAATCTCATCGAGCTTAAATTAGTTTCTAAATTAGATGTTTTGAGTGTATTTAAAATTAGGCCAACTACTACGTTCACTTCAAACCCATTACATAAGACTAGTGTTTAAGAAAAATGGTAAAAGATTGCAAATATGTTAACAATTCTACTGATCTAGAAATAGAAATAACTGGTTTTCGTCCTAATTAAGATGAAGAATATCACAAAAAGCCATTTGAATAGTCCTAGATCAGAAAAATCATGAACTGTTAAACTTTTAAAAAGATAAATTCCTGCTTTCGATCTACCTAAAAATGTGAAAGAGGATTTTCAACAACAATCCTGTTAAAATCAATGTTCAGATACAGAATAACAAACAAACATCTGGACGACTGCATGGATTTAGCAATAACATCGCATGTACCAGAGGGAGAAAAAAAAACTCTCAGAAGAAATGCAATGTTAAATTTCACATTAAAATATGATTTCCCTGTATTTAATTTTCATCTTGCTGAATTTTTTTGTAAATAATACAAAGAGTATACCTTTTCTTTAAGATATTATACCACACATTTTTATACTTTGTGTAATGCACTTATAACTGAAATATTAAAAGTGCAATATATAATTGCAGCTAGCCAAAATTTTATAAACTTAAAACTGGCTCCCATTCAGTTAAAGTTGTTAATAACTGCACCAAGGGAAGGAATGCAATTTTATTTCTTTGTCTGTATTTGGTTTCATTTTCATATAGAATGAGTTAAAAATAGGTTACCTAGGTAACAAAATTTAAACACACATTTTCAGGAAAAATTACAGAATAACAGATTTTGTTTCCCTGAAGACACAACACCTCGCTATTCCAGCTATGATACAGACTGCATACTGTCATAGAGAAATTCCTTTCTTAAACAGGGAATTCATATACTTTAATCTGTTTTTACACAAGTACTGTTTATGACTAATCCATGGTCCAGGAGTAAAATACTTTATAGTACACCCATCTAAATTTTTATTATTTCCGGTCATCTGTATAGACTTTTTACCTATCACGACTAAACTCCCAATCTGCATTCCAAATAACTCATACAATTCTTCAAGTCATATTTCGTAGTCTATCATTTTTAATACGGCAGGTACTTGCTGAGAGCAGACTTGTAAAGCATGATTTCGCGTACAGCAGTACCTTAAAAGATCCCATTTTATTTGTCCACTGCTAGAATTTCATTCATACGTGGTGCAACATTCATCCATCAACACCGGAAAGAATTTTCTGCTACTTTAAACAATTTCCATCGACTGAAAATGAAGTCCGAAAAATCTTACAAATTTCAAAAGCAATCGATGCCGAAGAATTTTCACATATGGAAGACAGAGAAGTCAAACAATGAATCAGAAAATTACAAAAGAAGAATTGGGGTCTTATAAAACCCCTTGATAATAAAAGCGCTCATTATGAAGAAGAGCTTTTAACTGAAGATAAGACGAAGAAATTGTTAAATAACACAAAAAGCAATGTCTGATCTTCTAGCGAAGAATTACCCAATTAAAGAAAAAACATGTGCTCTTTACAGCGGCACGCATACAGTTGCATCAATCATTCTTATAAGCAAAAGACATCAGCTTTCTCAAAAAATATTTCTCTCATGCATTTGCCAAGAGAACGGAAAGAAGTCCAAAAGAAACTTTCAGAGTGCTTTGCAAAACAAAGTGGAAAGTTATTCTGCAGAATTTTACTTCGATAATAATAAAACATCTCTGATTTGATTTCAAAACGAATTTTTATTTGTGAAATCAATTTTAAACAGATCTTCGCAAATAGGTTCATAAAACTTCCCAATATACCAAAATAGTTCAGATTAAGGGGAAAATTTAATAAAGTATGCTTAAAACAACTAATAAAAAGCACATTTTGAGCAGCCTTAACAGAAGACAATTTGGCCCCACTAACTTTCATTACGAGTACTCATTAAATTTTTATTTACATTTCTTTTTTGTTCAACATTTAACTTTCAATGGTTTTAAGAGAAACAGCACTTGATAGACAGACTCTAAATTCGGAAAAAACTGAAACCAAATTGGTTTATACACAGGCAGAGTAATTACACTGACCTGTTGGGAAGAGAAGACCCCGTTAGACAAGGAAAATATTAGGCCAGACAGAGAGGAAAATGCTTAGCCTCCTCCTCGTAATGCGAAAGGAGGCCACTTGGGAAAAAATTACACTACAGCAGTAATTTTGAAACCACTAAGAAGCAACAGAACTCTAACAAATCTCAGACTTCTGATAATTATAGTGCGATTAACAGTTCAACCTCACTTCGAATATTACAATACAATATAAAGAAAGAACCAATTCAGACACTTCAATATCGAATTCAAAACCTAGGAAATTAATGCATAGACACTACCCTAAACATTAAAACATAATGTGAAGCGTTCACGTAAAATAAATAAGTAGTAAAACTCCAACATAAAGCAACATGTGAAAAGGGACCTACAAATTATAACATTCAAGCATTTCTAGTGAAAATAAAGTTAATATAAAACAAGAATTACCAGCCACACATGTCTTTTTGCTCTGCATTATTTCTCCATTCTTTTTCTTTCATGATATGTTCTGCAATCCAAGAGTGCACAAAAATGATGACAAATTACACTAGAAGAGGCCAAGGATGGGGGAAGGAATCATTAGATTTTAACTACTTTGAAATTAAAGAATATCTATACACAAAGAGAAATATCTAATATTGTTTCTTAATATATAAAATTTCGAAAGTAGCCTTCTTTGTTTTAAATTCCAGCAATGTGCTACATTGTTACTAAAATCATGATTGCACTCGATAGAAAAGCAAATGATTTTCCTTACACGACAGAAGTACAGTAAGCAAAAGAGGTTTTTAATGTATGGGTACAACATGAACAATGAAAGAAAAAAAAATTATACAGTTATTACAGATATACAGAATAAAAGGGAAAATGATCTTCGAGAAAAGTAAATAATTTTAGTGCAGGTACAAAAATGGCACCGAAAGTCAATAAGCAGGTAATTTTAAATGACAAATAAACAAAATAAACTTTACTGTTAGCTTTGAAGCAGGTGTTATATATAAAACTATCTTAATTCACACACAGAATTAGTGACATAACAGATCAAAAAAGAGTAAGAATCAAACTCGCAATATATTGACATTAAAAGAGCTATACATATATACTTTTAGAGTTTTTTTTTTTTTTTTAGAAAGGGCTCAAAAACACCATTCTAAAAACAGATTTCGAAAAACATCTTGGAAACAAAAGTCATAAACCATAAAATAAATATTTCATTCAGAATTTTAACGCAAGAACCCTTTCTAATTTTAAGTTCTTTACTTAGGTACACTCATCCATGAGAGAGGACAGCTTAGTCCAATGTACAAGAAATTATCCTGTAATATTACGTCACTTTAATGAAATTATAGCAATATTTCACTCAGGGAAAGAACATATTGTCTAGCTGCCCGGGTTCGAGCCCAGCTTTAATACAGCAAGCCAAAACACATCAAATGCCATTGAATGATATACCATTTTGAAATGTTGCAAAAAATTTAAATAAAATTTCGTGAATGAGCTATTGCAATTACCTATATACTAAAATTTTGACCAAAAATTCAACAAAACTAAGATACTCTTTTTTTCTTTCGAAGGAATCAAAGTCATATACTAATGTAGGGATGCTCAACTTATTGTACTATAAAACCTAAACATAGGAATGAAATTTTGTCAGCTATGTGAGATGTCCAATACCGAGAAATTCCATAAATTGTAGATTAGAACGTACCTCTCAAAACACACGAAAGGTAAAACACAATTCAAATACTTTACTTTTAGTCTTGAAGCAGATGTTCTATATTAAACTGTCTTAGCTCACATACAGAATTAGTAATATAATAGCTCAAAATGTTGTAAGAACCAAACACGCATTATATAAACATTAAAAAAAAATCTACATACATTTATTAGTGTTACGAGGGTTTATTCTGAAATATTATAATGTCACTTTCAGTGAAATGATAGAAATTTTCACTCAGGGAAGGGACATTCTGTCTGGCTGCCTGGGTTCCATCCCAGCTTCTGTTACAAAAGTTTCATAGAAGAATTTTAAAAATCTAGAAACGAAACTTATGAAGAAATTATTGTCCATTATTGGTTCTATGATTTTGTCATTCTTACAGACATAATAACTAAAATCTTAAACTTGAGGGGGGGGGAGAACTAAACTAAAGTTTTTGAATTTAAGGGTATTTTAAATTAATTTTAAATCAGAATTAATTTTGTAAAAATATTACACAAATATAAGGAATATACATTTTTACCATAATGCAATGTACATTTTGCCACTTTGAAAATCTGGAGAACTAAAGCGTGAAATATAAGAAAACTGAAACAAACATTTGGAAAATCTCATCGAGCTTAAATTAGTTTCTAAATTAGATGTTTTGAGTGTATTTAAAATTAGGCCAACTACTACGTTCACTTCAAACCCATTACATAAGACTAGTGTTTAAGAAAAATGGTAAAAGATTGCAAATATGTTAACAATTCTACTGATCTAGAAATAGAAATAACTGGTTTTCGTCCTAATTAAGATGAAGAATATCACAAAAAGCCATTTGAATAGTCCTAGATCAGAAAAATCATGAACTGTTAAACTTTTAAAAAGATAAATTCCTGCTTTCGATCTACCTAAAAATGTGAAAGAGGATTTTCAACAACAATCCTGTTAAAATCAATGTTCAGATACAGAATAACAAACAAACATCTGGACGACTGCATGGATTTAGCAATAACATCGCATGTACCAGAGGGAGAAAAAAAAAACTCTCAGAAGAAATGCAATGTTAAATTTCACATTAAAATATGATTTCCCTGTATTTAATTTTCATCTTGCTGAATTTTTTTGTAAATAATACAAAGAGTATACCTTTTCTTTAAGATATTATACCACACATTTTTATACTTTGTGTAATGCACTTATAACTGAAATATTAAAAGTGCAATATATAATTGCAGCTAGCCAAAATTTTATAAACTTAAAACTGGCTCCCATTCAGTTAAAGTTGTTAATAACTGCACCACGGGAAGGAATGCAATTTTATTTCTTTGTCTGTATTTGGTTTCATTTTCATATAGAATGAGTTAAAAATAGGTTACCTAGGTAACAAAATTTAAACACACATTTTCAGGAAAAATTACAGAATAACAGATTTTGTTTCCCTGAAGACACAACACCTCGCTATTCCAGCTATGATACAGACTGCATACTGTCATAGAGAAATTCCTTTCTTAAACAGGGAATTCATATACTTTAATCTGTTTTTACACAAGTACTGTTTATGACTAATCCATGGTCCAGGAGTAAAATACTTTATAGTACACCCATCTAAATTTTTATTATTTCCGGTCATCTGTATAGACTTTTTACCTATCACGACTAAACTCCCAATCTGCATTCCAAATAACTCATACAATTCTTCAAGTCATATTTCGTAGTCTATCATTTTTAATACGGCAGGTACTTGCTGAGAGCAGACTTGTAAAGCATGATTTCGCGTACAGCAGTACCTTAAAAGATCCCATTTTATTTGTCCACTGCTAGAATTTCATTCATACGTGGTGCAACATTCATCCATCAACACCGGAAAGAATTTTCTGCTACTTTAAACTATTTCCATCGACTGAAAATGAAGTCCGAAAAATCTTACAAATTTCAAAAGCAATCGATGCCGAAGAATTTTCACATATGGAAGACAGAGAAGTCAAACAATGAATCAGAAAATTACAAAAGAAGAATTGGGGTCTTATAAAACCCCTTGATAATAAAAGCGCTCATTATGAAGAAGAGCTTTTAACTGAAGATAAGACGAAGAAATTGTTAAATAACACAAAAAGCAATGTCTGATCTTCTAGCGAAGAATTACCCAATTAAAGAAAAAACATGTGCTCTTTACAGCGGCACGCATACAGTTGCATCAATCATTCTTATAAGCAAAAGACATCAGCTTTCTCAAAAAATATTTCTCTCATGCATTTGCCAAGAGAACGGAAAGAAGTCCAAAAGAAACTTTCAGAGTGCTTTGCAAAACAAAGTGGAAAGTTATTCTGCAGAATTTTACTTCGATAATAATAAAACATCTCTGATTTGATTTCAAAACGAATTTTTATTTGTGAAATCAATTTTAAACAGATCTTCGCAAATAGGTTCATAAAACTTCCCAATATACCAAAATAGTTCAGATTAAGGGGAAAATTTAATAAAGTATGCTTAAAACAACTAATAAAAAGCACATTTTGAGCAGCCTTAACAGAAGACAATTTGGCCCCACTAACTTTCATTACGAGTACTCATTAAATTTTTATTTACATTTCTTTTTTGTTCAACATTTAACTTTCAATGGTTTTAAGAGAAACAGCACTTGATAGACAGACTCTAAATTCGGAAAAAACTGAAACCAAATTGGTTTATACACAGGCAGAGTAATTACACTGACCTGTTGGGAAGAGAAGACCCCGTTAGACAAGGAAAATATTAGGCCAGACAGAGAGGAAAATGCTTAGCCTCCTCCTCGTAATGCGAAAGGAGGCCACTTGGGAAAAAATTACACTACAGCAGTAATTTTGAAACCACTAAGAAGCAACAGAACTCTAACAAATCTCAGACTTCTGATAATTATAGTGCGATTAACAGTTCAACCTCACTTCGAATATTACAATACAATATAAAGAAAGAACCAATTCAGACACTTCAATATCGAATTCAAAACCTAGGAAATTAATGCATAGACACTACCCTAAACATTAAAACATAATGTGAAGCGTTCACGTAAAATAAATAAGTAGTAAAACTCCAACATAAAGCAACATGTGAAAAGGGACCTACAAATTATAACATTCAAGCATTTCTAGTGAAAATAAAGTTAATATAAAACAAGAATTACCAGCCACACATGTCTTTTTGCTCTGCATTATTTCTCCATTCTTTTTCTTTCATGATATGTTCTGCAATCCAAGAGTGCACAAAAATGATGACAAATTACACTAGAAGAGGCCAAGGATGGGGGAAGGAATCATTAGATTTTAACTACTTTGAAATTAAAGAATATCTATACACAAAGAGAAATATCTAATATTGTTTCTTAATATATAAAATTTCGAAAGTAGCCTTCTTTGTTTTAAATTCCAGCAATGTGCTACATTGTTACTAAAATCATGATTGCACTCGATAGAAAAGCAAATGATTTTCCTTACACGACAGAAGTACAGTAAGCGAAAGAGGTTTTTAATGTATGGGTACAACATGAACAATGAAAGAAAAAAAAATTATACAGTTATTACAGATATACAGAATAAAAGTGAAAATGATCTTCGAGAAAAGTAAATAATTTTAGCGCAGGTACAAAAATGGCACCGAAAGTCAATAAGCAAGTAATTTTAAATGACAAATAAACAAAATAAACTTTACTGTTAGCTTTGAAGCAGGTGTTATATATAAAACTATCTTAATTCACACACAGAATTAGTGACATAACAGATCAAAAAAGAGTAAGAATCAAACTCGCAATATATTGACATTAAAAGAGCTATACATATATACTTTTATGGCTTTTTTTTTTTAGAAAGGGCTCAAAAACACCATTCTAAAAACAGATTTCGAAAAACATCTTGGAAACAAAAGTCATAAACCATAAAATAAATATTTCATTCAGAATTTTAACGCAAGAACCCTTTCTAATTTTAAGTTCTTTACTTAGGTACACTCATCCATGAGAGAGGACAGCTTAGTCCAATGTACAAGAAATTATCCTGTAATATTACGTCACTTTAATGAAATTATAGCAATATTTCACTCAGGGAAAGAACATATTGTCTAGCTGCCCGGGTTCGAGCCCAGCTTTAATACAGCAAGCCAAAACACATCAAATGCCATTGAATGATATACCATTTTGAAATGTTGCAAAAAATTTAAATAAAATTTCGTGAATGAGCTATTGCAATTACCTATATACTAAAATTTTGACCAAAAATTCAACAAAACTAAGATACTCTTTTTTTCTTTCGAAGGAATCAAAGTCATATACTAATGTAGGGATGCTCAACTTATTGTACTATAAAACCTAAACATAGGAATGAAATTTTGTCAGCTATGTGAGATGTCCAATACCGAGAAATTCCATAAATTGTAGATTAGAACGTACCTCTCAAAACACATGAAAGGTAAAACACAATTCAAATACTTTACTTTTAGTCTTGAAGCAGATGTTCTATATTAAACTGTCTTAGCTCACATACAGAATTAGTAATATAATAGCTCAAAATGTTGTAAGAACCAAACACGCATTATATAAACATTAAAAAAAAATCTACATACATTTATTAGTGTTACGAGGGTTTATTCTGAAATATTATAATGTCACTTTCAGTGAAATGATAGAAATTTTCACTCAGGGAAGGGACATTCTGTCTGGCTGCCTGGGTTCCATCCCAGCTTCTGTTACAAAAGTTTCATAGAAGAATTTTAAAAATCTAGAAACGAAACTTATGAAGAAATTATTGTCCATTATTGGTTCTATGATTTAGTCATTCTTACAGACATAATAACTAAAATCTTAAACTTGAGGGGGGGGAGAACTAAACTAAAGTTTTTGAATTTAAGGGTATTTTAAATTAATTTTAAATCAGAATTAATTTTGTAAAAATATTACACAAATATAAGGAATATACATTTTTACCATAATGCAATGTACATTTTGCCACTTTGAAAATCTGGAGAACTAAAGCGTGAAATATAAGAAAACTGAAACAAACATTTGGAAAATCTCATCGAGCTTAAATTAGTTTCTAAATTAGATGTTTTGAGTGTATTTAAAATTAGGCCAACTACTACTTTCACTTCAAACCCATTACATAAGACTAGTGTTTAAGAAAAATGGTAAAAGATTGCAAATATGTTAACAATTCTACTGATCTAGAAATAGAAATAACTGGTTTTCGTCCTAATTAAGATGAAGAATATCACAAAAAGCCATTTGAATAGTCCTAGATCAGAAAAATCATGAACTGTTAAACTTTTAAAAAGATAAATTCCTGCTTTCGATCTACCTAAAAATGTGAAAGAGGATTTTCAACAACAATCCTGTTAAAATCAATGTTCAGATACAGAATAACAAACAAACATCTGGACGACTGCATGGATTTAGCAATAACATCGCATGTACCAGAGGGAGAAAAAAAAACTCTCAGAAGAAATGCAATGTTAAATTTCACATTAAAATATGATTTCCCTGTATTTAATTTTCATCTTGCTGAATTTTTTTGTAAATAATACAAAGAGTATACCTTTTCTTTAAGATATTATACCACACATTTTTATACTTTGTGTAATGCACTTATAACTGAAATATTAAAAGTGCAATATATAATTGCAGCTAGCCAAAATTTTATAAACTTAAAACTGGCTCCCATTCAGTTAAAGTTGTTAATAACTGCACCAAGGGAAGGAATGCAATTTTATTTCTTTGTCTGTATTTGGTTTCATTTTCATATAGAATGAGTTAAAAATAGGTTACCTAGGTAACAAAATTTAAACACACATTTTCAGGAAAAATTACAGAATAACAGATTTTGTTTCCCTGAAGACACAACACCTCGCTATTCCAGCTATGATACAGACTGCATACTGTCATAGAGAAATTCCTTTCTTAAACAGGGAATTCATATACTTTAATCTGTTTTTACACAAGTACTGTTTATGACTAATCCATGGTCCAGGAGTGAAATACTTTATAGTACACCCATCTAAATTTTTATTATTTCCGGTCATCTGTATAGACTTTTTACCTATCACGACTAAACTCCCAATCTGCATTCCAAATAACTCATACAATTCTTCAAGTCATATTTCGTAGTCTATCATTTTTAATACGGCAGGTACTTGCTGAGAGCAGACTTGTAAAGCATGATTTCGCGTACAGCAGTACCTTAAAAGATCCCATTTTATTTGTCCACTGCTAGAATTTCATTCATACGTGGTGCAACATTCATCCATCAACACCGGAAAGAATTTTCTGCTACTTTAAACAATTTCCATCGACTGAAAATGAAGTCCGAAAAATCTTACAAATTTCAAAAGCAATCGATGCCGAAGAATTTTCACATATGGAAGACAGAGAAGTCAAACAATGAATCAGAAAATTACAAAAGAAGAATTGGGGTCTTATAAAACCCCTTGATAATAAAAGCGCTCATTATGAAGAAGAGCTTTTAACTGAAGATAAGACGAAGAAATTGTTAAATAACACAAAAAGCAATGTCTGATCTTCTAGCGAAGAATTACCCAATTAAAGAAAAAACATGTGCTCTTTACAGCGGCACGCATACAGTTGCATCAATCATTCTTATAAGCAAAAGACATCAGCTTTCTCAAAAAATATTTCTCTCATGCATTTGCCAAGAGAACGGAAAGAAGTCCAAAAGAAACTTTCAGAGTGCTTTGCAAAACAAAGTGGAAAGTTATTCTGCAGAATTTTACTTCGATAATAATAAAACATCTCTGATTTGATTTCAAAACGAATTTTTATTTGTGAAATCAATTTTAAAGAGATCTTCGCAAATAGGTTCATAAAACTTCCCAATATGCCAAAATAGTTCAGATTAAGGGAAAAATTTAATAAAGTATGCTTAAAACAACTAATAAAAAGCACATTTTGAGCAGCCTTAACAGAAGACAATTTGGCCCCACTAACTTTCATTACGAGTACTCATTAAATTTTTATTTACATTTCTTTTTTGTTCAACATTTAACTTTCAATGGTTTTAAGAGAAACAGCACTTGATAGACAGACTCTAAATTCGGAAAAAACTGAAACAAAATTGGTTTATACACAGGCAGAGTAATTACACTGAGATGTTGGGAAGAGAAGACCCCGTTAGACAAGGAAAATATTAGGCCAGACAGAGAGGAAAATGCTTAGCCTCCTCCTCGTAATGCGAAAGGAGGCCACTTGGGAAAAAATTACACTACAGCAGTAATTTTGAAACCACTAAGAAGCAACAGAACTCTAACAAATCTCAGACTTCTGATAATTATAGTGTGATTAACAGTTCAACCTCACTTCGAATATTACAATACAATATAAAGAAAGAACCAATTCAGACACTTCAATATGGAATTCAAAACCTAAGAAATTAATGCATAGACACTACCCTAAACATTAAAACATAATGTGAAGCGTTCACGTAAAATAAATAAGTAGTAAAACTCCAACATAAAGCAACATGTGAAAAGGGACCTACAAATTATAACATTCAAGCATTTCTAGTGAAAATAAAGTTAATATAAAACAAGAATTACCAGCCACAGATGTCTTTTTGCTCTGCACTATTTCTCCATTCTTTTTCTTTCATGATATGTTCTGCAATCCAAGAGTGCACAAAAATGATGACAAATTACACTAGAAGACGCCAAGGATGGGGGAAGGAATCATTAGATTTTAACTACTTTGAAATTAAAGAATATCTATACACAAAGAGAAATATCTAATATTGTTTCTTAATATATAAAATTTCGAAAGTAGCCTTCTTTGTTTTAAATTCCAGCAATATGTGCTACATTGTTACTAAAATCATGATTGCAGTCGATAGAAAAGCAAATGATTTTCCTTACACGACAGAAGTACAGTAAGCGAAAGAGGTTTTTAATGTATGGGTACAACATGAACAATGAAAGAAAAAAAAATTATACAGTTATTACAGATACACAGAATAAAAGGGAAAATGATCTTCGAGAAAAGTAAATAATTTTAGCGCAGGTACAAAAATGGCACCGAAAGTCAATAAGCAGGTAATTTTAAATGACAAATAAACAAAATAAACTTTACTGTTAGCTTTGAAGCAGGTGTTATATATAAAACTATCTTAATTCACACACAGAATTAGTGACATAACAGATCAAAAAAGAGTAAGAATCAAACTCGCAATATATTGACATTAAAAGAGCTATACATATATACTTTTATAGCTTTTTTTTTTTTTTTTTTTTTTTTTTAGAAAGGGCTCAAAAACACCATTCTAAAAACAGATTTCGAAAAACATCTTGGAAACAAAAGTCATAAACCATAAAATAAATATTTCATTCAGAATTTTAACGCAAGAACCCTTTCTAATTTTAAGTTCTTTACTTAGGTACACTCATCCATGAGAGAGGACAGCTTAGTCCAATGTACAAGAAATTATCCTGTAATATTACGTCACTTTAATGAAATTATAGCAATATTTCACTCAGGGAAAGAACATATTGTCTAGCTGCCCGGGTTCGAGCCCAGCTTTAATACAGCAAGCCAAAACACATCAAATGCCATTGAATGATATACCATTTTGAAATGTTGCAAAAAATTTAAATAAAATTTCGTGAATGAGCTATTGCAATTACCTATATACTAAAATTTTGACCAAAAATTCAACAAAACTAAGATACTCTTTTTTTATTTCGAAGGAATCAAAGTCATATACTAATGTAGGGATGCTCAACTTATTGTACTAGAAAACCTAAACATAGGAATGAAATTTTGTCAGCTATGTGAGATGTCCAATACCGAGAAATTCCATAAATTGTAGATTAGAACGTACCTCTCAAAACACATGAAAGGTAAAACACAATTCAAATACTTTACTTTTAGTCTTGAAGCAGATGTTCTATATTAAACTGTCTTAGCTCACATACAGAATTAGTAATATAATAGCTCAAAATGTTGTAAGAACCAAACACGCATTATATAAACATTAAAAAAAAATCTACATACATTTATTAGTGTTACGAGGGTTTATTCTGAAATATTATAATGTCACTTTCAGTGAAATGATAGAAATTTTCACTCAGGGAAGGGACATTCTGTCTGGCTGCCTGGGTTCCATCCCAGCTTCTGTTACAAAAGTTTCATAGAAGAATTTTAAAAATCTAGAAACGAAACTTATGAAGAAATTATTGTCCATTATTGGTTCTATGATTTAGTCATTCTTACAGACATAATAACTAAAATCTTAAACTTGAGGGGGGGGGAGAACTAAACTAAAGTTTTTGAATTTAAGGGTATTTTAAATTAATTTTAAATCAGAATTAATTTTGTAAAAATATTACACAAATATAAGGAATATACATTTTTACCATAATGCAATGTACATTTTGCCACTTTGAAAATCTGGAGAACTAAAGCGTGAAATATAAGAAAACTGAAACAAACATTTGGAAAATCTCATCGAGCTTAAATTAGTTTCTAAATTAGATGTTTTGAGTGTATTTAAAATTAGGCCAACTACTACGTTCACTTCAAACCCATTACATAAGACTAGTGTTTAAGAAAAATGGTAAAAGATTGCAAATATGTTAACAATTCTACTGATCTAGAAATAGAAATAACTGGTTTTCGTCCTAATTAAGATGAAGAATATCACAAAAAGCCATTTGAATAGTCCTAGATCAGAAAAATCATGAACTGTTAAACTTTTAAAAAGATAAATTCCTGCTTTCGATCTACCTAAAAATGTGAAAGAGGATTTTCAACAACAATCCTGTTAAAATCAATGTTCAGATACAGAATAACAAACAAACATCTGGACGACTGCATGGATTTAGCAATAACATCGCATGTACCAGAGGCAGAAAAAAAAACTCTCAGAAGAAATGCAATGTTAAATTTCACATTAAAATATGATTTCCCTGTATTTAATTTTCATCTTGCTGAATTTTTTTGTAAATAATACAAAGAGTATACCTTTTCTTTAAGATATTATACCACACATTTTTATACTTTGTGTAATGCACTTATAACTGAAATATTAAAAGTGCAATATATAATTGCAGCTAGCCAAAATTTTATAAACTTAAAACTGGCTCCCATTCAGTTAAAGTTGTTAATAACTGCACCAAGGGAAGGAATGCAATTTTATTTCTTTGTCTGTATTTGGTTTCATTTTCATATAGAATGAGTTAAAAATAGGTTACCTAGGTAACAAAATTTAAACACACATTTTCAGGAAAAATTACAGAATAACAGATTTTGTTTCCCTGAAGACACAACACCTCGCTATTCCAGCTATGATACAGACTGCATACTGTCATAGAGAAATTCCTTTCTTAAACAGGGAATTCATATACTTTAATCTGTTTTTACACAAGTACTGTTTATGACTAATCCATGGTCCAGGAGTAAAATACTTTATAGTACACCCATCTAAATTTTTATTATTTCCGGTCATCTGTATAGACTTTTTACCTATCACGACTAAACTCCCAATCTGCATTCCAAATAACTCATACAATTCTTCAAGTCATATTTCGTAGTCTATCATTTTTAATACGGCAGGTACTTGCTGAGAGCAGACTTGTAAAGCATGATTTCGCGTACAGCAGTACCTTAAAAGATCCCATTTTATTTGTCCACTGCTAGAATTTCATTCATACGTGGTGCAACATTCATCCATCAACACCGGAAAGAATTTTCTGCTACTTTAAACAATTTCCATCGACTGAAAATGAAGTCCGAAAAATCTTACAAATTTCAAAAGCAATCGATGCCGAAGAATTTTGACATATGGAAGACAGAGAAGTCAAACAATGAATCAGAAAATTACAAAAGAAGAATTGGGGTCTTATAAAACCCCTTGATAATAAAAGCGCTCATTATGAAGAAGAGCTTTTAACTGAAGATAAGACGAAGAAATTGTTAAATAACACAAAAAGCAATGTCTGATCTTCTAGCGAAGAATTACCCAATTAAAGAAAAAACATGTGCTCTTTACAGCGGCACGCATACAGTTGCATCAATCATTCTTATAAGCAAAAGACATCAGCTTTCTCAAAAAATATTTCTCTCATGCATTTGCCAAGAGAACGGAAAGAAGTCCAAAAGAAACTTTCAGAGTGCTTTGCAAAACAAAGTGGAAAGTTATTCTGCAGAATTTTACTTCGATAATAATAAAACATCTCTGATTTGATTTCAAAACGAATTTTTATTTGTGAAATCAATTTTAAATAGATCTTCGCAAATAGGTTCATAAAACTTCCCAATATGCCAAAATAGTTCAGATTAAGGGAAAAATTTAATAAAGTATGCTTAAAACAACTAATAAAAAGCACATTTTGAGCAGCCTTAACAGAAGACAATTTGGCCCCACTAACTTTCATTACGAGTACTCATTAAATTTTTATTTACATTTCTTTTTTGTTCAACATTTAACTTTCAATGGTTTTAAGAGAAACAGCACTTGATAGACAGACTCTAAATTCGGAAAAAACTGAAACAAAATTGGTTTATACACAGGCAGAGTAATTACACTGAGATGTTGGGAAGAGAAGACCCCGTTAGACAAGGAAAATATTAGGCCAGACAGAGAGGAAAATGCTTAGCCTCCTCCTCGTAATGCGAAAGGAGGCCACTTGGGAAAAAATTACACTACAGCAGTAATTTTGAAACCACTAAGAAGCAACAGAACTCTAACAAATCTCAGACTTCTGATAATTATAGTGTGATTAACAGTTCAACCTCACTTCGAATATTACAATACAATATAAAGAAAGAACCAATTCAGACACTTCAATATGGAATTCAAAACCTAAGAAATTAATGCATAGACACTACCCTAAACATTAAAACATAATGTGAAGCATTCACGTAAAATAAATAAGTAGTAAAACTCCAACATAAAGCAACATGTGAAAAGGGACCTACAAATTATAACATTCAAGCATTTCTAGTGAAAATAAAGTTAATATAAAACAAGAATTACCAGCCACAGATGTCTTTTTGCTCTGCACTATTTCTCCATTCTTTTTCTTTCATGATATGTTCTGCAATCCAAGAGTGCACAAAAATGATGACAAATTACACTAGAAGACGCCAAGGATGGGGGAAGGAATCATTAGATTTTAACTACTTTGAAATTAAAGAATATCTATACACAAAGAGAAATATCTAATATTGTTTCTTAATATATAAAATTTCGAAAGTAGCCTTCTTTGTTTTAAATTCCAGCAATATGTGCTACATTGTTACTAAAATCATGATTGCAGTCGATAGAAAAGCAAATGATTTTCCTTACACGACAGAAGTACAGTAAGCGAAAGAGGTTTTTAATGTATGGGTACAACATGAACAATGAAAGAAAAAAAAATTATACAGTTATTACAGATACACAGAATAAAAGGGAAAATGATCTTCGAGAAAAGTAAATAATTTTAGCGCAGGTACAAAAATGGCACCGAAAGTCAATAAGCAGGTAATTTTAAATGACAAATAAACAAAATAAACTTTACTGTTAGCTTTGAAGCAGGTGTTATATATAAAACTATCTTAATTCACACACAGAATTAGTGACATAACAGATCAAAAAAGAGTAAGAATCAAACTCGCAATATATTGACATTAAAAGAGCTATACATATATACTTTTATAGCTTTTTTTTTTTTTTTTTTTTTTTTTTTTAGAAAGGGCTCAAAAACACCATTCTAAAAACAGATTTCGAAAAACATCTTGGAAACAAAAGTCATAAACCATAAAATAAATATTTCATTCAGAATTTTAACGCAACAACCCTTTCTAATTTTAAGTTCTTTACTTAGGTACACTCATCCATGAGAGAGGACAGCTTAGTCCAATGTACAAGAAATTATCCTGTAATATTACGTCACTTTAATGAAATTATAGCAATATTTCACTCAGGGAAAGAACATATTGTCTAGCTGGACGGGTTCGAGCCCAGCTTTAATACAGCAAGCCAAAACACATCAAATGCCATTGAATGATATACCATTTTGAAATGTTGCAAAAAATTTAAATAAAATTTCGTGAATGAGCTATTGCAATTACCTATATACTAAAATTTTGACCAAAAATTCAACAAAACTAAGATACTCTTTTTTTCTTTCGAAGGAATCAAAGTCATATACTAATGTAGGGATGCTCAACTTATTGTACTATAAAACCTAAACATAGGAATGAAATTTTGTCAGCTATGTGAGATGTCCAATACCGAGAAATTCCATAAATTGTAGATTAGAACGTACCTCTCAAAACACATGAAAGGTAAAACACAATTCAAATACTTTACTTTTAGTCTTGAAGCAGATGTTCTATATTAAACTGTCTTAGCTCACATACAGAATTAGTAATATAATAGCTCAAAATGTTGTAAGAACCAAACACGCATTATATAAACATTAAAAAAAAATCTACATACATTTATTAGTGTTACGAGGGTTTATTCTGAAATATTATAATGTCACTTTCAGTGAAATGATAGAAATTTTCACTCAGGGAAGGGACATTCTGTCTGGCTGCCTGGGTTCCATCCCAGCTTCTGTTACAAAAGTTTCATAGAAGAATTTTAAAAATCTAGAAACGAAACTTATGAAGAAATTATTGTCCATTATTGGTTCTATGATTTAGTCATTCTTACAGACATAATAACTAAAATCTTAAACTTGAGGGGGGGGAGAACTAAACTAAAGTTTTTGAATTTAAGGGTATTTTAAATTAATTTTAAATCAGAATTAATTTTGTAAAAATATTACACAAATATAAGGAATATACATTTTTACCATAATGCAATGTACATTTTGCCACTTTGAAAATCTGGAGAACTAAAGCGTGAAATATAAGAAAACTGAAACAAACATTTGGAAAATCTCATCGAGCTTAAATTAGTTTCTAAATTAGATGTTTTGAGTGTATTTAAAATTAGGCCAACTACTACGTTCACTTCAAACCCATTACATAAGACTAGTGTTTAAGAAAAATGGTAAAAGATTGCAAATATGTTAACAATTCTACTGATCTAGAAATAGAAATAACTGGTTTTCGTCCTAATTAAGATGAAGAATATCACAAAAAGCCATTTGAATAGTCCTAGATCAGAAAAATCATGAACTGTTAAACTTTTAAAAAGATAAATTCCTGCTTTCGATCTACCTAAAAATGTGAAAGAGGATTTTCAACAACAATCCTGTTAAAATCAATGTTCAGATACAGAATAACAAACAAACATCTGGACGACTGCATGGATTTAGCAATAACATCGCATGTACCAGAGGGAGAAAAAAAAACTCTCAGAAGAAATGCAATGTTAAATTTCACATTAAAATATGATTTCCCTGTATTTAATTTTCATCTTGCTGAATTTTTTTGTAAATAATACAAAGAGTATACCTTTTCTTTAAGATATTATACCACACATTTTTATACTTTGTGTAATGCACTTATAACTGAAATATTAAAAGTGCAATATATAATTGCAGCTAGCCAAAATTTTATAAACTTAAAACTGGCTCCCATTCAGTTAAAGTTGTTAATAACTGCACCAAGGGAAGGAATGCAATTTTATTTCTTTGTCTGTATTTGGTTTCATTTTCATATAGAATGAGTTAAAAATAGGTTACCTAGGTAACAAAATTTAAACACACATTTTCAGGAAAAATTACAGAATAACAGATTTTGTTTCCCTGAAGACACAACACCTCGCTATTCCAGCTATGATACAGACTGCATACTGTCATAGAGAAATTCCTTTCTTAAACAGGGAATTCATATACTTTAATCTGTTTTTACACAAGTACTGTTTATGACTAATCCATGGTCCAGGAGTAAAATACTTTATAGTACACCCATCTAAATTTTTATTATTTCCGGTCATCTGTATAGACTTTTTACCTATCACGACTAAACTCCCAATCTGCATTCCAAATAACTCATACAATTCTTCAAGTCATATTTCGTAGTCTATCATTTTTAATACGGCAGGTACTTGCTGAGAGCAGACTTGTAAAGCATGATTTCGCGTACAGCAGTACCTTAAAAGATCCCATTTTATTTGTCCACTGCTAGAATTTCATTCATACGTGGTGCAACATTCATCCATCAACACCGGAAAGAATTTTCTGCTACTTTAAACAATTTCCATCGACTGAAAATGAAGTCCGAAAAATCTTACAAATTTCAAAAGCAATCGATGCCGAAGAATTTTCACATATGGAAGACAGAGAAGTCAAACAATGAATCAGAAAATTACAAAAGAAGAATTGGGGTCTTATAAAACCCCTTGATAATAAAAGCGCTCATTATGAAGAAGAGCTTTTAACTGAAGATAAGACGAAGAAATTGTTAAATAACACAAAAAGCAATGTCTGATCTTCTAGCGAAGAATTACCCAATTAAAGAAAAAACATGTGCTCTTTACAGCGGCACGCATACAGTTGCATCAATCATTCTTATAAGCAAAAGACATCAGCTTTCTCAAAAAATATTTCTCTCATGCATTTGCCAAGAGAACGGAAAGAAGTCCAAAAGAAACTTTCAGAGTGCTTTGCAAAACAAAGTGGAAAGTTATTCTGCAGAATTTTACTTCGATAATAATAAAACATCTCTGATTTGATTTCAAAACGAATTTTTATTTGTGAAATCAATTTTAAACAGATCTTCGCAAATAGGTTCATAAAACTTCCCAATATACCAAAATAGTTCAGATTAAGGGGAAAATTTAATAAAGTATGCTTAAAACAACTAATAAAAAGCACATTTTGAGCAGCCTTAACAGAAGACAATTTGGCCCCACTAACTTTCATTACGAGTACTCATTAAATTTTTATTTACATTTCTTTTTTGTTCAACATTTAACTTTCAATGGTTTTAAGAGAAACAGCACTTGATAGACAGACTCTAAATTCGGAAAAAACTGAAACCAAATTGGTTTATACACAGGCAGAGTAATTACACTGACCTGTTGGGAAGAGAAGACCCCGTTAGACAAGGAAAATATTAGGCCAGACAGAGAGGAAAATGCTTAGCCTCCTCCTCGTAATGCGAAAGGAGGCCACTTGGGAAAAAATTACACTACAGCAGTAATTTTGAAACCACTAAGAAGCAACAGAACTCTAACAAATCTCAGACTTCTGATAATTATAGTGCGATTAACAGTTCAACCTCACTTCGAATATTACAATACAATATAAAGAAAGAACCAATTCAGACACTTCAATATCGAATTCAAAACCTAGGAAATTAATGCATAGACACTACCCTAAACATTAAAACATAATGTGAAGCGTTCACGTAAAATAAATAAGTAGTAAAACTCCAACATAAAGCAACATGTGAAAAGGGACCTACAAATTATAACATTCAAGCATTTCTAGTGAAAATAAAGTTAATATAAAACAAGAATTACCAGCCACACATGTCTTTTTGCTCTGCATTATTTCTCCATTCTTTTTCTTTCATGATATGTTCTGCAATCCAAGAGTGCACAAAAATGATGACAAATTACACTAGAAGAGGCCAAGGATGGGGGAAGGAATCATTAGATTTTAACTACTTTGAAATTAAAGAATATCTATACACAAAGAGAAATATCTAATATTGTTTCTTAATATATAAAATTTCGAAAGTAGCCTTCTTTGTTTTAAATTCCAGCAATGTGCTACATTGTTACTAAAATCATGATTGCACTCGATAGAAAAGCAAATGATTTTCCTTACACGACAGAAGTACAGTAAGCAAAAGAGGTTTTTAATGTATGGGTACAACATGAACAATGAAAGAAAAAAAAATTATACAGTTATTACAGATATACAGAATAAAAGGGAAAATGATCTTCGAGAAAAGTAAATAATTTTAGTGCAGGTACAAAAATGGCACCGAAAGTCAATAAGCAGGTAATTTTAAATGACAAATAAACAAAATAAACTTTACTGTTAGCTTTGAAGCAGGTGTTATATATAAAACTATCTTAATTCACACACAGAATTAGTGACATAACAGATCAAAAAAGAGTAAGAATCAAACTCGCAATATATTGACATTAAAAGAGCTATACATATATACTTTTAGAGTTTTTTTTTTTTTTTTAGAAAGGGCTCAAAAACACCATTCTAAAAACAGATTTCGAAAAACATCTTGGAAACAAAAGTCATAAACCATAAAATAAATATTTCATTCAGAATTTTAACGCAAGAACCCTTTCTAATTTTAAGTTCTTTACTTAGGTACACTCATCCATGAGAGAGGACAGCTTAGTCCAATGTACAAGAAATTATCCTGTAATATTACGTCACTTTAATGAAATTATAGCAATATTTCACTCAGGGAAAGAACATATTGTCTAGCTGCCCGGGTTCGAGCCCAGCTTTAATACAGCAAGCCAAAACACATCAAATGCCATTGAATGATATACCATTTTGAAATGTTGCAAAAAATTTAAATAAAATTTCGTGAATGAGCTATTGCAATTACCTATATACTAAAATTTTGACCAAAAATTCAACAAAACTAAGATACTCTTTTTTTCTTTCGAAGGAATCAAAGTCATATACTAATGTAGGGATGCTCAACTTATTGTACTATAAAACCTAAACATAGGAATGAAATTTTGTCAGCTATGTGAGATGTCCAATACCGAGAAATTCCATAAATTGTAGATTAGAACGTACCTCTCAAAACACACGAAAGGTAAAACACAATTCAAATACTTTACTTTTAGTCTTGAAGCAGATGTTCTATATTAAACTGTCTTAGCTCACATACAGAATTAGTAATATAATAGCTCAAAATGTTGTAAGAACCAAACACGCATTATATAAACATTAAAAAAAAATCTACATACATTTATTAGTGTTACGAGGGTTTATTCTGAAATATTATAATGTCACTTTCAGTGAAATGATAGAAATTTTCACTCAGGGAAGGGACATTCTGTCTGGCTGCCTGGGTTCCATCCCAGCTTCTGTTACAAAAGTTTCATAGAAGAATTTTAAAAATCTAGAAACGAAACTTATGAAGAAATTATTGTCCATTATTGGTTCTATGATTTTGTCATTCTTACAGACATAATAACTAAAATCTTAAACTTGAGGGGGGGGGAGAACTAAACTAAAGTTTTTGAATTTAAGGGTATTTTAAATTAATTTTAAATCAGAATTAATTTTGTAAAAATATTACACAAATATAAGGAATATACATTTTTACCATAATGCAATGTACATTTTGCCACTTTGAAAATCTGGAGAACTAAAGCGTGAAATATAAGAAAACTGAAACAAACATTTGGAAAATCTCATCGAGCTTAAATTAGTTTCTAAATTAGATGTTTTGAGTGTATTTAAAATTAGGCCAACTACTACGTTCACTTCAAACCCATTACATAAGACTAGTGTTTAAGAAAAATGGTAAAAGATTGCAAATATGTTAACAATTCTACTGATCTAGAAATAGAAATAACTGGTTTTCGTCCTAATTAAGATGAAGAATATCACAAAAAGCCATTTGAATAGTCCTAGATCAGAAAAATCATGAACTGTTAAACTTTTAAAAAGATAAATTCCTGCTTTCGATCTACCTAAAAATGTGAAAGAGGATTTTCAACAACAATCCTGTTAAAATCAATGTTCAGATACAGAATAACAAACAAACATCTGGACGACTGCATGGATTTAGCAATAACATCGCATGTACCAGAGGGAGAAAAAAAAAACTCTCAGAAGAAATGCAATGTTAAATTTCACATTAAAATATGATTTCCCTGTATTTAATTTTCATCTTGCTGAATTTTTTTGTAAATAATACAAAGAGTATACCTTTTCTTTAAGATATTATACCACACATTTTTATACTTTGTGTAATGCACTTATAACTGAAATATTAAAAGTGCAATATATAATTGCAGCTAGCCAAAATTTTATAAACTTAAAACTGGCTCCCATTCAGTTAAAGTTGTTAATAACTGCACCACGGGAAGGAATGCAATTTTATTTCTTTGTCTGTATTTGGTTTCATTTTCATATAGAATGAGTTAAAAATAGGTTACCTAGGTAACAAAATTTAAACACACATTTTCAGGAAAAATTACAGAATAACAGATTTTGTTTCCCTGAAGACACAACACCTCGCTATTCCAGCTATGATACAGACTGCATACTGTCATAGAGAAATTCCTTTCTTAAACAGGGAATTCATATACTTTAATCTGTTTTTACACAAGTACTGTTTATGACTAATCCATGGTCCAGGAGTAAAATACTTTATAGTACACCCATCTAAATTTTTATTATTTCCGGTCATCTGTATAGACTTTTTACCTATCACGACTAAACTCCCAATCTGCATTCCAAATAACTCATACAATTCTTCAAGTCATATTTCGTAGTCTATCATTTTTAATACGGCAGGTACTTGCTGAGAGCAGACTTGTAAAGCATGATTTCGCGTACAGCAGTACCTTAAAAGATCCCATTTTATTTGTCCACTGCTAGAATTTCATTCATACGTGGTGCAACATTCATCCATCAACACCGGAAAGAATTTTCTGCTACTTTAAACTATTTCCATCGACTGAAAATGAAGTCCGAAAAATCTTACAAATTTCAAAAGCAATCGATGCCGAAGAATTTTCACATATGGAAGACAGAGAAGTCAAACAATGAATCAGAAAATTACAAAAGAAGAATTGGGGTCTTATAAAACCCCTTGATAATAAAAGCGCTCATTATGAAGAAGAGCTTTTAACTGAAGATAAGACGAAGAAATTGTTAAATAACACAAAATGCAATGTCTGATCTTCTAGCGAAGAATTACCCAATTAAAGAAAAAACATGTGCTCTTTACAGCGGCACGCATACAGTTGCATCAATCATTCTTATAAGCAAAAGACATCAGCTTTCTCAAAAAATATTTCTCTCATGCATTTGCCAAGAGAACGGAAAGAAGTCCAAAAGAAACTTTCAGAGTGCTTTGCAAAACAAAGTGGAAAGTTATTCTGCAGAATTTTACTTCGATAATAATAAAACATCTCTGATTTGATTTCAAAACGAATTTTTATTTGTGAAATCAATTTTAAACAGATCTTCGCAAATAGGTTCATAAAACTTCCCAATATACCAAAATAGTTCAGATTAAGGGGAAAATTTAATAAAGTATGCTTAAAACAACTAATAAAAAGCACATTTTGAGCAGCCTTAACAGAAGACAATTTGGCCCCACTAACTTTCATTACGAGTACTCATTAAATTTTTATTTACATTTCTTTTTTGTTCAACATTTAACTTTCAATGGTTTTAAGAGAAACAGCACTTGATAGACAGACTCTAAATTCGGAAAAAACTGAAACCAAATTGGTTTATACACAGGCAGAGTAATTACACTGACCTGTTGGGAAGAGAAGACCCCGTTAGACAAGGAAAATATTAGGCCAGACAGAGAGGAAAATGCTTAGCCTCCTCCTCGTAATGCGAAAGGAGGCCACTTGGGAAAAAATTACACTACAGCAGTAATTTTGAAACCACTAAGAAGCAACAGAACTCTAACAAATCTCAGACTTCTGATAATTATAGTGCGATTAACAGTTCAACCTCACTTCGAATATTACAATACAATATAAAGAAAGAACCAATTCAGACACTTCAATATCGAATTCAAAACCTAGGAAATTAATGCATAGACACTACCCTAAACATTAAAACATAATGTGAAGCGTTCACGTAAAATAAATAAGTAGTAAAACTCCAACATAAAGCAACATGTGAAAAGGGACCTACAAATTATAACATTCAAGCATTTCTAGTGAAAATAAAGTTAATATAAAACAAGAATTACCAGCCACACATGTCTTTTTGCTCTGCATTATTTCTCCATTCTTTTTCTTTCATGATATGTTCTGCAATCCAAGAGTGCACAAAAATGATGACAAATTACACTAGAAGAGGCCAAGGATGGGGGAAGGAATCATTAGATTTTAACTACTTTGAAATTAAAGAATATCTATACACAAAGAGAAATATCTAATATTGTTTCTTAATATATAAAATTTCGAAAGTAGCCTTCTTTGTTTTAAATTCCAGCAATGTGCTACATTGTTACTAAAATCATGATTGCACTCGATAGAAAAGCAAATGATTTTCCTTACACGACAGAAGTACAGTAAGCGAAAGAGGTTTTTAATGTATGGGTACAACATGAACAATGAAAGAAAAAAAAATTATACAGTTATTACAGATATACAGAATAAAAGTGAAAATGATCTTCGAGAAAAGTAAATAATTTTAGCGCAGGTACAAAAATGGCACCGAAAGTCAATAAGCAAGTAATTTTAAATGACAAATAAACAAAATAAACTTTACTGTTAGCTTTGAAGCAGGTGTTATATATAAAACTATCTTAATTCACACACAGAATTAGTGACATAACAGATCAAAAAAGAGTAAGAATCAAACTCGCAATATATTGACATTAAAAGAGCTATACATATATACTTTTAGAGTTTTTTTTTTTTTTAGAAAGGGCTCAAAAACACCATTCTAAAAACAGATTTCGAAAAACATCTTGGAAACAAAAGTCATAAACCATAAAATAAATATTTCATTCAGAATTTTAACGCAAGAACCCTTTCTAATTTTAAGTTCTTTACTTAGGTACACTCATCCATGAGAGAGGACAGCTTAGTCCAATGTACAAGAAATTATCCTGTAATATTACGTCACTTTAATGAAATTATAGCAATATTTCACTCAGGGAAAGAACATATTGTCTAGCTGCCCGGGTTCGAGCCCAGCTTTAATACAGCAAGCCAAAACACATCAAATGCCATTGAATGATATACCATTTTGAAATGTTGCAAAAAATTTAAATAAAATTTCGTGAATGAGCTATTGCAATTACCTATATACTAAAATTTTGACCAAAAATTCAACAAAACTAAGATACTCTTTTTTTCTTTCGAAGGAATCAAAGTCATATACTAATGTAGGGATGCTCAACTTATTGTACTATAAAACCTAAACATAGGAATGAAATTTTGTCAGCTATGTGAGATGTCCAATACCGAGAAATTCCATAAATTGTAGATTAGAACGTACCTCTCAAAACACACGAAAGGTAAAACACAATTCAAATACTTTACTTTTAGTCTTGAAGCAGATGTTCTATATTAAACTGTCTTAGCTCACATACAGAATTAGTAATATAATAGCTCAAAATGTTGTAAGAACCAAACACGCATTATATAAACATTAAAAAAAAATCTACATACATTTATTAGTGTTACGAGGGTTTATTCTGAAATATTATAATGTCACTTTCAGTGAAATGATAGAAATTTTCACTCAGGGAAGGGACATTCTGTCTGGCTGCCTGGGTTCCATCCCAGCTTCTGTTACAAAAGTTTCATAGAAGAATTTTAAAAATCTAGAAACGAAACTTATGAAGAAATTATTGTCCATTATTGGTTCTATGATTTAGTCATTCTTACAGACATAATAACTAAAATCTTAAACTTGAGGGGGGGGAGAACTAAACTAAAGTTTTTGAATTTAAGGGTATTTTAAATTAATTTTAAATCAGAATTAATTTTGTAAAAATATTACACAAATATAAGGAATATACATTTTTACCATAATGCAATGTACATTTTGCCACTTTGAAAATCTGGAGAACTAAAGCGTGAAATATAAGAAAACTGAAACAAACATTTGGAAAATCTCATCGAGCTTAAATTAGTTTCTAAATTAGATGTTTTGAGTGTATTTAAAATTAGGCCAACTACTACTTTCACTTCAAACCCATTACATAAGACTAGTGTTTAAGAAAAATGGTAAAAGATTGCAAATATGTTAACAATTCTACTGATCTAGAAATAGAAATAACTGGTTTTCGTCCTAATTAAGATGAAGAATATCACAAAAAGCCATTTGAATAGTCCTAGATCAGAAAAATCATGAACTGTTAAACTTTTAAAAAGATAAATTCCTGCTTTCGATCTACCTAAAAATGTGAAAGAGGATTTTCAACAACAATCCTGTTAAAATCAATGTTCAGATACAGAATAACAAACAAACATCTGGACGACTGCATGGATTTAGCAATAACATCGCATGTACCAGAGGGAGAAAAAAAAACTCTCAGAAGAAATGCAATGTTAAATTTCACATTAAAATATGATTTCCCTGTATTTAATTTTCATCTTGCTGAATTTTTTTGTAAATAATACAAAGAGTATACCTTTTCTTTAAGATATTATACCACACATTTTTATACTTTGTGTAATGCACTTATAACTGAAATATTAAAAGTGCAATATATAATTGCAGCTAGCCAAAATTTTATAAACTTAAAACTGGCTCCCATTCAGTTAAAGTTGTTAATAACTGCACCAAGGGAAGGAATGCAATTTTATTTCTTTGTCTGTATTTGGTTTCATTTTCATATAGAATGAGTTAAAAATAGGTTACCTAGGTAACAAAATTTAAACACACATTTTCAGGAAAAATTACAGAATAACAGATTTTGTTTCCCTGAAGACACAACACCTCGCTATTCCAGCTATGATACAGACTGCATACTGTCATAGAGAAATTCCTTTCTTAAACAGGGAATTCATATACTTTAATCTGTTTTTACACAAGTACTGTTTATGACTAATCCATGGTCCAGGAGTGAAATACTTTATAGTACACCCATCTAAATTTTTATTATTTCCGGTCATCTGTATAGACTTTTTACCTATCACGACTAAACTCCCAATCTGCATTCCAAATAACTCATACAATTCTTCAAGTCATATTTCGTAGTCTATCATTTTTAATACGGCAGGTACTTGCTGAGAGCAGACTTGTAAAGCATGATTTCGCGTACAGCAGTACCTTAAAAGATCCCATTTTATTTGTCCACTGCTAGAATTTCATTCATACGTGGTGCAACATTCATCCATCAACACCGGAAAGAATTTTCTGCTACTTTAAACAATTTCCATCGACTGAAAATGAAGTCCGAAAAATCTTACAAATTTCAAAAGCAATCGATGCCGAAGAATTTTCACATATGGAAGACAGAGAAGTCAAACAATGAATCAGAAAATTACAAAAGAAGAATTGGGGTCTTATAAAACCCCTTGATAATAAAAGCGCTCATTATGAAGAAGAGCTTTTAACTGAAGATAAGACGAAGAAATTGTTAAATAACACAAAAAGCAATGTCTGATCTTCTAGCGAAGAATTACCCAATTAAAGAAAAAACATGTGCTCTTTACAGCGGCACGCATACAGTTGCATCAATCATTCTTATAAGCAAAAGACATCAGCTTTCTCAAAAAATATTTCTCTCATGCATTTGCCAAGAGAACGGAAAGAAGTCCAAAAGAAACTTTCAGAGTGCTTTGCAAAACAAAGTGGAAAGTTATTCTGCAGAATTTTACTTCGATAATAATAAAACATCTCTGATTTGATTTCAAAACGAATTTTTATTTGTGAAATCAATTTTAAATAGATCTTCGCAAATAGGTTCATAAAACTTCCCAATATGCCAAAATAGTTCAGATTAAGGGAAAAATTTAATAAAGTATGCTTAAAACAACTAATAAAAAGCACATTTTGAGCAGCCTTAACAGAAGACAATTTGGCCCCACTAACTTTCATTACGAGTACTCATTAAATTTTTATTTACATTTCTTTTTTGTTCAACATTTAACTTTCAATGGTTTTAAGAGAAACAGCACTTGATAGACAGACTCTAAATTCGGAAAAAACTGAAACAAAATTGGTTTATACACAGGCAGAGTAATTACACTGACCTGTTGGGAAGAGAAGACCCCGTTAGACAAGGAAAATATTAGGCCAGACAGAGAGGAAAATGCTTAGCCTCCTCCTCGTAATGCGAAAGGAGGCCACTTGGGAAAAAATTACACTACAGCAGTAATTTTGAAACCACTAAGAAGCAACAGAACTCTAACAAATCTCAGACTTCTGATAATTATAGTGTGATTAACAGTTCAACCTCACTTCGAATATTACAATACAATATAAAGAAAGAACCAATTCAGACACTTCAATATGGAATTCAAAACCTAAGAAATTAATGCATAGACACTACCCTAAACATTAAAACATAATGTGAAGCGTTCACGTAAAATAAATAAGTAGTAAAACTCCAACATAAAGCAACATGTGAAAAGGGACCTACAAATTATAACATTCAAGCATTTCTAGTGAAAATAAAGTTAATATAAAACAAGAATTACCAGCCACAGATGTCTTTTTGCTCTGCACTATTTCTCCATTCTTTTTCTTTCATGATATGTTCTGCAATCCAAGAGTGCACAAAAATGATGACAAATTACACTAGAAGACGCCAAGGATGGGGGAAGGAATCATTAGATTTTAACTACTTTGAAATTAAAGAATATCTATACACAAAGAGAAATATCTAATATTGTTTCTTAATATATAAAATTTCGAAAGTAGCCTTCTTTGTTTTAAATTCCAGCAATATGTGCTACATTGTTACTAAAATCATGATTGCAGTCGATAGAAAAGCAAATGATTTTCCTTACACGACAGAAGTACAGTAAGCGAAAGAGGTTTTTAATGTATGGGTACAACATGAACAATGAAAGAAAAAAAAATTATACAGTTATTACAGATACACAGAATAAAAGGGAAAATGATCTTCGAGAAAAGTAAATAATTTTAGCGCAGGTACAAAAATGGCACCGAAAGTCAATAAGCAGGTAATTTTAAATGACAAATAAACAAAATAAACTTTACTGTTAGCTTTGAAGCAGGTGTTATATATAAAACTATCTTAATTCACACACAGAATTAGTGACATAACAGATCAAAAAAGAGTAAGAATCAAACTCGCAATATATTGACATTAAAAGAGCTATACATATATACTTTTATAGCTTTTTTTTTTTTTTTTTTTTTTTTTAGAAAGGGCTCAAAAACACCATTCTAAAAACAGATTTCGAAAAACATCTTGGAAACAAAAGTCATAAACCATAAAATAAATATTTCATTCAGAATTTTAACGCAAGAACCCTTTCTAATTTTAAGTTCTTTACTTAGGTACACTCATCCATGAGAGAGGACAGCTTAGTCCAATGTACAAGAAATTATCCTGTAATATTACGTCACTTTAATGAAATTATAGCAATATTTCACTCAGGGAAAGAACATATTGTCTAGCTGCCCGGGTTCGAGCCCAGCTTTAATACAGCAAGCCAAAACACATCAAATGCCATTGAATGATATACCATTTTGAAATGTTGCAAAAAATTTAAATAAAATTTCGTGAATGAGCTATTGCAATTACCTATATACTAAAATTTTGACCAAAAATTCAACAAAACTAAGATACTCTTTTTTTATTTCGAAGGAATCAAAGTCATATACTAATGTAGGGATGCTCAACTTATTGTACTAGAAAACCTAAACATAGGAATGAAATTTTGTCAGCTATGTGAGATGTCCAATACCGAGAAATTCCATAAATTGTAGATTAGAACGTACCTCTCAAAACACATGAAAGGTAAAACACAATTCAAATACTTTACTTTTAGTCTTGAAGCAGATGTTCTATATTAAACTGTCTTAGCTCACATACAGAATTAGTAATATAATAGCTCAAAATGTTGTAAGAACCAAACACGCATTATATAAACATTAAAAAAAAATCTACATACATTTATTAGTGTTACGAGGGTTTATTCTGAAATATTATAATGTCACTTTCAGTGAAATGATAGAAATTTTCACTCAGGGAAGGGACATTCTGTCTGGCTGCCTGGGTTCCATCCCAGCTTCTGTTACAAAAGTTTCATAGAAGAATTTTAAAAATCTAGAAACGAAACTTATGAAGAAATTATTGTCCATTATTGGTTCTATGATTTAGTCATTCTTACAGACATAATAACTAAAATCTTAAACTTGAGGGGGGGGAGAACTAAACTAAAGTTTTTGAATTTAAGGGTATTTTAAATTAATTTTAAATCAGAATTAATTTTGTAAAAATATTACACAAATATAAGGAATATACATTTTTACCATAATGCAATGTACATTTTGCCACTTTGAAAATCTGGAGAACTAAAGCGTGAAATATAAGAAAACTGAAACAAACATTTGGAAAATCTCATCGAGCTTAAATTAGTTTCTAAATTAGATGTTTTGAGTGTATTTAAAATTAGGCCAACTACTACGTTCACTTCAAACCCATTACATAAGACTAGTGTTTAAGAAAAATGGTAAAAGATTGCAAATATGTTAACAATTCTACTGATCTAGAAATAGAAATAACTGGTTTTCGTCCTAATTAAGATGAAGAATATCACAAAAAGCCATTTGAATAGTCCTAGATCAGAAAAATCATGGACTGTTAAACTTTTAAAAAGATAAATTCCTGCTTTCGATCTACCTAAAAATGTGAAAGAGGATTTTCAACAACAATCCTGTTAAAATCAATGTTCAGATACAGAATAACAAACAAACATCTGGACGACTGCATGGATTTAGCAATAACATCGCATGTACCAGAGGGAGAAAAAAAAACTCTCAGAAGAAATGCAATGTTAAATTTCACATTAAAATATGATTTCCCTGTATTTAATTTTCATCTTGCTGAATTTTTTTGTAAATAATACAAAGAGTATACCTTTTCTTTAAGATATTATACCACACATTTTTATACTTTGTGTAATGCACTTATAACTGAAATATTAAAAGTGCAATATATAATTGCAGCTAGCCAAAATTTTATAAACTTAAAACTGGCTCCCATTCAGTTAAAGTTGTTAATAACTGCACCAAGGGAAGGAATGCAATTTTATTTCTTTGTCTGTATTTGGTTTCATTTTCATATAGAATGAGTTAAAAATAGGTTACCTAGGTAACAAAATTTAAACACACATTTTCAGGAAAAATTACAGAATAACAGATTTTGTTTCCCTGAAGACACAACACCTCGCTATTCCAGCTATGATACAGACTGCATACTGTCATAGAGAAATTCCTTTCTTAAACAGGGAATTCATATACTTTAATCTGTTTTTACACAAGTACTGTTTATGACTAATCCATGGTCCAGGAGTAAAATACTTTATAGTACACCCATCTAAATTTTTATTATTTCCGGTCATCTGTATAGACTTTTTACCTATCACGACTAAACTCCCAATCTGCATTCCAAATAACTCATACAATTCTTCAAGTCATATTTCGTAGTCTATCATTTTTAATACGGCAGGTACTTGCTGAGAGCAGACTTGTAAAGCATGATTTCGCGTACAGCAGTACCTTAAAAGATCCCATTTTATTTGTCCACTGCTAGAATTTCATTCATACGTGGTGCAACATTCATCCATCAACACCGGAAAGAATTTTCTGCTACTTTAAACAATTTCCATCGACTGAAAATGAAGTCCGAAAAATCTTACAAATTTCAAAAGCAATCGATGCCGAAGAATTTTGACATATGGAAGACAGAGAAGTCAAACAATGAATCAGAAAATTACAAAAGAAGAATTGGGGTCTTATAAAACCCCTTGATAATAAAAGCGCTCATTATGAAGAAGAGCTTTTAACTGAAGATAAGACGAAGAAATTGTTAAATAACACAAAAAGCAATGTCTGATCTTCTAGCGAAGAATTACCCAATTAAAGAAAAAACATGTGCTCTTTACAGCGGCACGCATACAGTTGCATCAATCATTCTTATAAGCAAAAGACATCAGCTTTCTCAAAAAATATTTCTCTCATGCATTTGCCAAGAGAACGGAAAGAAGTCCAAAAGAAACTTTCAGAGTGCTTTGCAAAACAAAGTGGAAAGTTATTCTGCAGAATTTTACTTCGATAATAATAAAACATCTCTGATTTGATTTCAAAACGAATTTTTATTTGTGAAATCAATTTTAAATAGATCTTCGCAAATAGGTTCATAAAACTTCCCAATATGCCAAAATAGTTCAGATTAAGGGGAAAATTTAATAAAGTATGCTTAAAACAACTAATAAAAAGCACATTTTGAGCAGCCTTAACAGAAGACAATTTGGCCCCACTAACTTTCATTACGAGTACTCATTAAATTTTTATTTACATTTCTTTTTTGTTCAACATTTAACTTTCAATGGTTTTAAGAGAAACAGCACTTGATAGACAGACTCTAAATTCGGAAAAAACTGAAACAAAATTGGTTTATACACAGGCAGAGTAATTACACTGAGATGTTGGGAAGAGAAGACCCCGTTAGACAAGGAAAATATTAGGCCAGACAGAGAGGAAAATGCTTAGCCTCCTCCTCGTAATGCGAAAGGAGGCCACTTGGGAAAAAATTACACTACAGCAGTAATTTTGAAACCACTAAGAAGCAACAGAACTCTAACAAATCTCAGACTTCTGATAATTATAGTGTGATTAACAGTTCAACCTCACTTCGAATATTACAATACAATATAAAGAAAGAACCAATTCAGACACTTCAATATGGAATTCAAAACCTAAGAAATTAATGCATAGACACTACCCTAAACATTAAAACATAATGTGAAGCGTTCACGTAAAATAAATAAGTAGTAAAACTCCAACATAAAGCAACATGTGAAAAGGGACCTACAAATTATAACATTCAAGCATTTCTAGTGAAAATAAAGTTAATATAAAACAAGAATTACCAGCCACAGATGTCTTTTTGCTCTGCACTATTTCTCCATTCTTTTTCTTTCATGATATGTTCTGCAATCCAAGAGTGCACAAAAATGATGACAAATTACACTAGAAGACGCCAAGGATGGGGGAAGGAATCATTAGATTTTAACTACTTTGAAATTAAAGAATATCTATACACAAAGAGAAATATCTAATATTGTTTCTTAATATATAAAATTTCGAAAGTAGCCTTCTTTGTTTTAAATTCCAGCAATATGTGCTACATTGTTACTAAAATCATGATTGCAGTCGATAGAAAAGCAAATGATTTTCCTTACACGACAGAAGTACAGTAAGCGAAAGAGGTTTTTAATGTATGGGTACAACATGAACAATGAAAGAAAAAAAAATTATACAGTTATTACAGATACACAGAATAAAAGGGAAAATGATCTTCGAGAAAAGTAAATAATTTTAGCGCAGGTACAAAAATGGCACCGAAAGTCAATAAGCAGGTAATTTTAAATGACAAATAAACAAAATAAACTTTACTGTTAGCTTTGAAGCAGGTGTTATATATAAAACTATCTTAATTCACACACAGAATTAGTGACATAACAGATCAAAAAAGAGTAAGAATCAAACTCGCAATATATTGACATTAAAAGAGCTATACATATATACTTTTATAGCTTTTTTTTTTTTTTTTTTTTTTTTTTTTTTTTAGAAAGGGCTCAAAAACACCATTCTAAAAACAGATTTCGAAAAACATCTTGGAAACAAAAGTCATAAACCATAAAATAAATATTTCATTCAGAATTTTAACGCAACAACCCTTTCTAATTTTAAGTTCTTTACTTAGGTACACTCATCCATGAGAGAGGACAGCTTAGTCCAATGTACAAGAAATTATCCTGTAATATTACGTCACTTTAATGAAATTATAGCAATATTTCACTCAGGGAAAGAACATATTGTCTAGCTGCCCGGGTTCGAGCCCAGCTTTAATACAGCAAGCCAAAACACATCAAATGCCATTGAATGATATACCATTTTGAAATGTTGCAAAAAATTTAAATAAAATTTCGTGAATGAGCTATTGCAATTACCTATATACTAAAATTTTGACCAAAAATTCAACAAAACTAAGATACTCTTTTTTTCTTTCGAAGGAATCAAAGTCATATACTAATGTAGGGATGCTCAACTTATTGTACTATAAAACCTAAACATAGGAATGAAATTTTGTCAGCTATGTGAGATGTCCAATACCGAGAAATTCCATAAATTGTAGATTAGAACGTACCTCTCAAAACACATGAAAGGTAAAACACAATTCAAATACTTTACTTTTAGTCTTGAAGCAGATGTTCTATATTAAACTGTCTTGGCTCACATACAGAATTAGTAATATAATAGCTCAAAATGTTGTAAGAACCAAACACGCATTATATAAACATTAAAAAAAAATCTACATACATTTATTAGTGTTACGAGGGTTTATTCTGAAATATTATAATGTCACTTTCAGTGAAATGATAGAAATTTTCACTCAGGGAAGGGACATTCTGTCTGGCTGCCTGGGTTCCATCCCAGCTTCTGTTACAAAAGTTTCATAGAAGAATTTTAAAAATCTAGAAACGAAACTTATGAAGAAATTATTGTCCATTATTGGTTCTATGATTTAGTCATTCTTACAGACATAATAACTAAAATCTTAAACTTGAGGGGGGGGAGAACTAAACTAAAGTTTTTGAATTTAAGGGTATTTTAAATTAATTTTAAATCAGAATTAATTTTGTAAAAATATTACACAAATATAAGGAATATACATTTTTACCATAATGCAATGTACATTTTGCCACTTTGAAAATCTGGAGAACTAAAGCGTGAAATATAAGAAAACTGAAACAAACATTTGGAAAATCTCATCGAGCTTAAATTAGTTTCTAAATTAGATGTTTTGAGTGTATTTAAAATTAGGCCAACTACTACGTTCACTTCAAACCCATTACATAAGACTAGTGTTTAAGAAAAATGGTAAAAGATTGCAAATATGTTAACAATTCTACTGATCTAGAAATAGAAATAACTGGTTTTCGTCCTAATTAAGATGAAGAATATCACAAAAAGCCATTTGAATAGTCCTAGATCAGAAAAATCATGAACTGTTAAACTTTTAAAAAGATAAATTCCTGCTTTCGATCTACCTAAAAATGTGAAAGAGGATTTTCAACAACAATCCTGTTAAAATCAATGTTCAGATACAGAATAACAAACAAACATCTGGACGACTGCATGGATTTAGCAATAACATCGCATGTACCAGAGGGAGAAAAAAAAACTCTCAGAAGAAATGCAATGTTAAATTTCACATTAAAATATGATTTCCCTGTATTTAATTTTCATCTTGCTGAATTTTTTTGTAAATAATACAAAGAGTATACCTTTTCTTTAAGATATTATACCACACATTTTTATACTTTGTGTAATGCACTTATAACTGAAATATTAAAAGTGCAATATATAATTGCAGCTAGCCAAAATTTTATAAACTTAAAACTGGCTCCCATTCAGTTAAAGTTGTTAATAACTGCACCAAGGGAAGGAATGCAATTTTATTTCTTTGTCTGTATTTGGTTTCATTTTCATATAGAATGAGTTAAAAATAGGTTACCTAGGTAACAAAATTTAAACACACATTTTCAGGAAAAATTACAGAATAACAGATTTTGTTTCCCTGAAGACACAACACCTCGCTATTCCAGCTATGATACAGACTGCATACTGTCATAGAGAAATTCCTTTCTTAAACAGGGAATTCATATACTTTAATCTGTTTTTACACAAGTACTGTTTATGACTAATCCATGGTCCAGGAGTGAAATACTTTATAGTACACCCATCTAAATTTTTATTATTTCCGGTCATCTGTATAGACTTTTTACCTATCACGACTAAACTCCCAATCTGCATTCCAAATAACTCATACAATTCTTCAAGTCATATTTCGTAGTCTATCATTTTTAATACGGCAGGTACTTGCTGAGAGCAGACTTGTAAAGCATGATTTCGCGTACAGCAGTACCTTAAAAGATCCCATTTTATTTGTCCACTGCTAGAATTTCATTCATACGTGGTGCAACATTCATCCATCAACACCGGAAAGAATTTTCTGCTACTTTAAACAATTTCCATCGACTGAAAATGAAGTCCGAAAAATCTTACAAATTTCAAAAGCAATCGATGCCGAAGAATTTTCACATATGGAAGACAGAGAAGTCAAACAATGAATCAGAAAATTACAAAAGAAGAATTGGGGTCTTATAAAACCCCTTGATAATAAAAGCGCTCATTATGAAGAAGAGCTTTTAACTGAAGATAAGACGAAGAAATTGTTAAATAACACAAAAAGCAATGTCTGATCTTCTAGCGAAGAATTACCCAATTAAAGAAAAAACATGTGCTCTTTACAGCGGCACGCATACAGTTGCATCAATCATTCTTATAAGCAAAAGACATCAGCTTTCTCAAAAAATATTTCTCTCATGCATTTGCCAAGAGAACGGAAAGAAGTCCAAAAGAAACTTTCAGAGTGCTTTGCAAAACAAAGTGGAAAGTTATTCTGCAGAATTTTACTTCGATAATAATAAAACATCTCTGATTTGATTTCAAAACGAATTTTTATTTGTGAAATCAATTTTAAACAGATCTTCGCAAATAGGTTCATAAAACTTCCCAATATACCAAAATAGTTCAGATTAAGGGGAAAATTTAATAAAGTATGCTTAAAACAACTAATAAAAAGCACATTTTGAGCAGCCTTAACAGAAGACAATTTGGCCCCACTAACTTTCATTACGAGTACTCATTAAATTTTTATTTACATTTCTTTTTTGTTCAACATTTAACTTTCAATGGTTTTAAGAGAAACAGCACTTGATAGACAGACTCTAAATTCGGAAAAAACTGAAACCAAATTGGTTTATACACAGGCAGAGTAATTACACTGACCTGTTGGGAAGAGAAGACCCCGTTAGACAAGGAAAATATTAGGCCAGACAGAGAGGAAAATGCTTAGCCTCCTCCTCGTAATGCGAAAGGAGGCCACTTGGGAAAAAATTACACTACAGCAGTAATTTTGAAACCACTAAGAAGCAACAGAACTCTAACAAATCTCAGACTTCTGATAATTATAGTGCGATTAACAGTTCAACCTCACTTCGAATATTACAATACAATATAAAGAAAGAACCAATTCAGACACTTCAATATCGAATTCAAAACCTAGGAAATTAATGCATAGACACTACCCTAAACATTAAAACATAATGTGAAGCGTTCACGTAAAATAAATAAGTAGTAAAACTCCAACATAAAGCAACATGTGAAAAGGGACCTACAAATTATAACATTCAAGCATTTCTAGTGAAAATAAAGTTAATATAAAACAAGAATTACCAGCCACACATGTCTTTTTGCTCTGCATTATTTCTCCATTCTTTTTCTTTCATGATATGTTCTGCAATCCAAGAGTGCACAAAAATGATGACAAATTACACTAGAAGAGGCCAAGGATGGGGGAAGGAATCATTAGATTTTAACTACTTTGAAATTAAAGAATATCTATACACAAAGAGAAATATCTAATATTGTTTCTTAATATATAAAATTTCGAAAGTAGCCTTCTTTGTTTTAAATTCCAGCAATGTGCTACATTGTTACTAAAATCATGATTGCACTCGATAGAAAAGCAAATGATTTTCCTTACACGACAGAAGTACAGTAAGCAAAAGAGGTTTTTAATGTATGGGTACAACATGAACAATGAAAGAAAAAAAAATTATACAGTTATTACAGATATACAGAATAAAAGGGAAAATGATCTTCGAGAAAAGTAAATAATTTTAGTGCAGGTACAAAAATGGCACCGAAAGTCAATAAGCAGGTAATTTTAAATGACAAATAAACAAAATAAACTTTACTGTTAGCTTTGAAGCAGGTGTTATATATAAAACTATCTTAATTCACACACAGAATTAGTGACATAACAGATCAAAAAAGAGTAAGAATCAAACTCGCAATATATTGACATTAAAAGAGCTATACATATATACTTTTAGAGTTTTTTTTTTTTTTTAGAAAGGGCTCAAAAACACCATTCTAAAAACAGATTTCGAAAAACATCTTGGAAACAAAAGTCATAAACCATAAAATAAATATTTCATTCAGAATTTTAACGCAAGAACCCTTTCTAATTTTAAGTTCTTTACTTAGGTACACTCATCCATGAGAGAGGACAGCTTAGTCCAATGTACAAGAAATTATCCTGTAATATTACGTCACTTTAATGAAATTATAGCAATATTTCACTCAGGGAAAGAACATATTGTCTAGCTGCCCGGGTTCGAGCCCAGCTTTAATACAGCAAGCCAAAACACATCAAATGCCATTGAATGATATACCATTTTGAAATGTTGCAAAAAATTTAAATAAAATTTCGTGAATGAGCTATTGCAATTACCTATATACTAAAATTTTGACCAAAAATTCAACAAAACTAAGATACTCTTTTTTTCTTTCGAAGGAATCAAAGTCATATACTAATGTAGGGATGCTCAACTTATTGTACTATAAAACCTAAACATAGGAATGAAATTTTGTCAGCTATGTGAGATGTCCAATACCGAGAAATTCCATAAATTGTAGATTAGAACGTACCTCTCAAAACACACGAAAGGTAAAACACAATTCAAATACTTTACTTTTAGTCTTGAAGCAGATGTTCTATATTAAACTGTCTTAGCTCACATACAGAATTAGTAATATAATAGCTCAAAATGTTGTAAGAACCAAACACGCATTATATAAACATTAAAAAAAAATCTACATACATTTATTAGTGTTACGAGGGTTTATTCTGAAATATTATAATGTCACTTTCAGTGAAATGATAGAAATTTTCACTCAGGGAAGGGACATTCTGTCTGGCTGCCTGGGTTCCATCCCAGCTTCTGTTACAAAAGTTTCATAGAAGAATTTTAAAAATCTAGAAACGAAACTTATGAAGAAATTATTGTCCATTATTGGTTCTATGATTTAGTCATTCTTACAGACATAATAACTAAAATCTTAAACTTGAGGGGGGGGGGGAGAACTAAACTAAAGTTTTTGAATTTAAGGGTATTTTAAATTAATTTTAAATCAGAATTAATTTTGTAAAAATATTACACAAATATAAGGAATATACATTTTTACCATAATGCAATGTACATTTTGCCACTTTGAAAATCTGGAGAACTAAAGCGTGAAATATAAGAAAACTGAAACAAACATTTGGAAAATCTCATCGAGCTTAAATTAGTTTCTAAATTAGATGTTTTGAGTGTATTTAAAATTAGGCCAACTACTACGTTCACTTCAAACCCATTACATAAGACTAGTGTTTAAGAAAAATGGTAAAAGATTGCAAATATGTTAACAATTCTACTGATCTAGAAATAGAAATAACTGGTTTTCGTCCTAATTAAGATGAAGAATATCACAAAAAGCCATTTGAATAGTCCTAGATCAGAAAAATCATGAACTGTTAAACTTTTAAAAAGATAAATTCCTGCTTTCGATCTACCTAAAAATGTGAAAGAGGATTTTCAACAACAATCCTGTTAAAATCAATGTTCAGATACAGAATAACAAACAAACATCTGGACGACTGCATGGATTTAGCAATAACATCGCATGTACCAGAGGGAGAAAAAAAAAACTCTCAGAAGAAATGCAATGTTAAATTTCACATTAAAATATGATTTCCCTGTATTTAATTTTCATCTTGCTGAATTTTTTTGTAAATAATACAAAGAGTATACCTTTTCTTTAAGATATTATACCACACATTTTTATACTTTGTGTAATGCACTTATAACTGAAATATTAAAAGTGCAATATATAATTGCAGCTAGCCAAAATTTTATAAACTTAAAACTGGCTCCCATTCAGTTAAAGTTGTTAATAACTGCACCACGGGAAGGAATGCAATTTTATTTCTTTGTCTGTATTTGGTTTCATTTTCATATAGAATGAGTTAAAAATAGGTTACCTAGGTAACAAAATTTAAACACACATTTTCAGGAAAAATTACAGAATAACAGATTTTGTTTCCCTGAAGACACAACACCTCGCTATTCCAGCTATGATACAGACTGCATACTGTCATAGAGAAATTCCTTTCTTAAACAGGGAATTCATATACTTTAATCTGTTTTTACACAAGTACTGTTTATGACTAATCCATGGTCCAGGAGTAAAATACTTTATAGTACACCCATCTAAATTTTTATTATTTCCGGTCATCTGTATAGACTTTTTACCTATCACGACTAAACTCCCAATCTGCATTCCAAATAACTCATACAATTCTTCAAGTCATATTTCGTAGTCTATCATTTTTAATACGGCAGGTACTTGCTGAGAGCAGACTTGTAAAGCATGATTTCGCGTACAGCAGTACCTTAAAAGATCCCATTTTATTTGTCCACTGCTAGAATTTCATTCATACGTGGTGCAACATTCATCCATCAACACCGGAAAGAATTTTCTGCTACTTTAAACTATTTCCATCGACTGAAAATGAAGTCCGAAAAATCTTACAAATTTCAAAAGCAATCGATGCCGAAGAATTTTCACATATGGAAGACAGAGAAGTCAAACAATGAATCAGAAAATTACAAAAGAAGAATTGGGGTCTTATAAAACCCCTTGATAATAAAAGCGCTCATTATGAAGAAGAGCTTTTAACTGAAGATAAGACGAAGAAATTGTTAAATAACACAAAAAGCAATGTCTGATCTTCTAGCGAAGAATTACCCAATTAAAGAAAAAACATGTGCTCTTTACAGCGGCACGCATACAGTTGCATCAATCATTCTTATAAGCAAAAGACATCAGCTTTCTCAAAAAATATTTCTCTCATGCATTTGCCAAGAGAACGGAAAGAAGTCCAAAAGAAACTTTCAGAGTGCTTTGCAAAACAAAGTGGAAAGTTATTCTGCAGAATTTTACTTCGATAATAATAAAACATCTCTGATTTGATTTCAAAACGAATTTTTATTTGTGAAATCAATTTTAAATAGATCTTCGCAAATAGGTTCATAAAACTTCCCAATATGCCAAAATAGTTCAGATTAAGGGAAAAATTTAATAAAGTATGCTTAAAACAACTAATAAAAAGCACATTTTGAGCAGCCTTAACAGAAGACAATTTGGCCCCACTAACTTTCATTACGAGTACTCATTAAATTTTTATTTACATTTCTTTTTTGTTCAACATTTAACTTTCAATGGTTTTAAGAGAAACAGCACTTGATAGACAGACTCTAAATTCGGAAAAAACTGAAACAAAATTTGTTTATACACAGGCAGAGTAATTACACTGAGATGTTGGGAAGAGAAGACCCCGTTAGACAAGGAAAATATTAGGCCAGACAGAGAGGAAAATGCTTAGCCTCCTCCTCGTAATGCGAAAGGAGGCCACTTGGGAAAAAATTACACTACAGCAGTAATTTTGAAACCACTAAGAAGCAACAGAACTCTAACAAATCTCAGACTTCTGATAATTATAGTGTGATTAACAGTTCAACCTCACTTCGAATATTACAATACAATATAAAGAAAGAACCAATTCAGACACTTCAATATGGAATTCAAAACCTAAGAAATTAATGCATAGACACTACCCTAAACATTAAAACATAATGTGAAGCGTTCACGTAAAATAAATAAGTAGTAAAACTCCAACATAAAGCAACATGTGAAAAGGGACCTACAAATTATAACATTCAAGCATTTCTAGTGAAAATAAAGTTAATATAAAACAAGAATTACCAGCCACAGATGTCTTTTTGCTCTGCACTATTTCTCCATTCTTTTTCTTTCATGATATGTTCTGCAATCCAAGAGTGCACAAAAATGATGACAAATTACACTAGAAGACGCCAAGGATGGGGGAAGGAATCATTAGATTTTAACTACTTTGAAATTAAAGAATATCTATACACAAAGAGAAATATCTAATATTGTTTCTTAATATATAAAATTTCGAAAGTAGCCTTCTTTGTTTTAAATTCCAGCAATATGTGCTACATTGTTACTAAAATCATGATTGCAGTCGATAGAAAAGCAAATGATTTTCCTTACACGACAGAAGTACAGTAAGCGAAAGAGGTTTTTAATGTATGGGTACAACATGAACAATGAAAGAAAAAAAAATTATACAGTTATTACAGATACACAGAATAAAAGGGAAAATGATCTTCGAGAAAAGTAAATAATTTTAGCGCAGGTACAAAAATGGCACCGAAAGTCAATAAGCAGGTAATTTTAAATGACAAATAAACAAAATAAACTTTACTGTTAGCTTTGAAGCAGGTGTTATATATAAAACTATCTTAATTCACACACAGAATTAGTGACATAACAGATCAAAAAAGAGTAAGAATCAAACTCGCAATATATTGACATTAAAAGAGCTATACATATATACTTTTATAGCTTTTTTTTTTTTTTTTTTTTTTTTTTTTAGAAAGGGCTCAAAAACACCATTCTAAAAACAGATTTCGAAAAACATCTTGGAAACAAAAGTCATAAACCATAAAATAAATATTTCATTCAGAATTTTAACGCAACAACCCTTTCTAATTTTAAGTTCTTTACTTAGGTACACTCATCCATGAGAGAGGACAGCTTAGTCCAATGTACAAGAAATTATCCTGTAATATTACGTCACTTTAATGAAATTATAGCAATATTTCACTCAGGGAAAGAACATATTGTCTAGCTGCCCGGGTTCGAGCCCAGCTTTAATACAGCAAGCCAAAACACATCAAATGCCATTGAATGATATACCATTTTGAAATGTTGCAAAAAATTTAAATAAAATTTCGTGAATGAGCTATTGCAATTACCTATATACTAAAATTTTGACCAAAAATTCAACAAAACTAAGATACTCTTTTTTTCTTTCGAAGGAATCAAAGTCATATACTAATGTAGGGATGCTCAACTTATTGTACTATAAAACCTAAACATAGGAATGAAATTTTGTCAGCTATGTGAGATGTCCAATACCGAGAAATTCCATAAATTGTAGATTAGAACGTACCTCTCAAAACACATGAAAGGTAAAACACAATTCAAATACTTTACTTTTAGTCTTGAAGCAGATGTTCTATATTAAACTGTCTTAGCTCACATACAGAATTAGTAATACAATAGCTCAAAATGTTGTAAGAACCAAACACGCATTATATAAACATTAAAAAAAAATCTACATACATTTATTAGTGTTACGAGGGTTTATTCTGAAATATTATAATGTCACTTTCAGTGAAATGATAGAAATTTTCACTCAGGGAAGGGACATTCTGTCTGGCTGCCTGGGTTCCATCCCAGCTTCTGTTACAAAAGTTTCATAGAAGAATTTTAAAAATCTAGAAACGAAACTTATGAAGAAATTATTGTCCATTATTGGTTCTATGATTTAGTCATTCTTACAGACATAATAACTAAAATCTTAAACTTGAGGGGGGGGAGAACTAAACTAAAGTTTTTGAATTTAAGGGTATTTTAAATTAATTTTAAATCAGAATTAATTTTGTAAAAATATTACACAAATATAAGGAATATACATTTTTACCATAATGCAATGTACATTTTGCCACTTTGAAAATCTGGAGAACTAAAGCGTGAAATATAAGAAAACTGAAACAAACATTTGGAAAATCTCATCGAGCTTAAATTAGTTTCTAAATTAGATGTTTTGAGTGTATTTAAAATTAGGCCAACTACTACGTTCACTTCAAACCCATTACATAAGACTAGTGTTTAAGAAAAATGGTAAAAGATTGCAAATATGTTAACAATTCTACTGATCTAGAAATAGAAATAACTGGTTTTCGTCCTAATTAAGATGAAGAATATCACAAAAAGCCATTTGAATAGTCCTAGATCAGAAAAATCATGAACTGTTAAACTTTTAAAAAGATAAATTCCTGCTTTCGATCTACCTAAAAATGTGAAAGAGGATTTTCAACAACAATCCTGTTAAAATCAATGTTCAGATACAGAATAACAAACAAACATCTGGACGACTGCATGGATTTAGCAATAACATCGCATGTACCAGAGGGAGAAAAAAAAACTCTCAGAAGAAATGCAATGTTAAATTTCACATTAAAATATGATTTCCCTGTATTTAATTTTCATCTTGCTGAATTTTTTTGTAAATAATACAAAGAGTATACCTTTTCTTTAAGATATTATACCACACATTTTTATACTTTGTGTAATGCACTTATAACTGAAATATTAAAAGTGCAATATATAATTGCAGCTAGCCAAAATTTTATAAACTTAAAACTGGCTCCCATTCAGTTAAAGTTGTTAATAACTGCACCAAGGGAAGGAATGCAATTTTATTTCTTTGTCTGTATTTGGTTTCATTTTCATATAGAATGAGTTAAAAATAGGTTACCTAGGTAACAAAATTTAAACACACATTTTCAGGAAAAATTACAGAATAACAGATTTTGTTTCCCTGAAGACACAACACCTCGCTATTCCAGCTATGATACAGACTGCATACTGTCATAGAGAAATTCCTTTCTTAAACAGGGAATTCATATACTTTAATCTGTTTTTACACAAGTACTGTTTATGACTAATCCATGGTCCAGGAGTAAAATACTTTATAGTACACCCATCTAAATTTTTATTATTTCCGGTCATCTGTATAGACTTTTTACCTATCACGACTAAACTCCCAATCTGCATTCCAAATAACTCATACAATTCTTCAAGTCATATTTCGTAGTCTATCATTTTTAATACGGCAGGTACTTGCTGAGAGCAGACTTGTAAAGCATGATTTCGCGTACAGCAGTACCTTAAAAGATCCCATTTTATTTGTCCACTGCTAGAATTTCATTCATACGTGGTGCAACATTCATCCATCAACACCGGAAAGAATTTTCTGCTACTTTAAACAATTTCCATCGACTGAAAATGAAGTCCGAAAAATCTTACAAATTTCAAAAGCAATCGATGCCGAAGAATTTTCACATATGGAAGACAGAGAAGTCAAACAATGAATCAGAAAATTACAAAAGAAGAATTGGGGTCTTATAAAACCCCTTGATAATAAAAGCGCTCATTATGAAGAAGAGCTTTCAACTGAAGATAAGACGAAGAAATTGTTAAATAACACAAAAAGCAATGTCTGATCTTCTAGCGAAGAATTACCCAATTAAAGAAAAAACATGTGCTCTTTACAGCGGCACGCATACAGTTGCATCAATCATTCTTATAAGCAAAAGACATCAGCTTTCTCAAAAAATATTTCTCTCATGCATTTGCCAAGAGAACGGAAAGAAGTCCAAAAGAAACTTTCAGAGTGCTTTGCAAAACAAAGTGGAAAGTTATTCTGCAGAATTTTACTTCGATAATAATAAAACATCTCTGATTTGATTTCAAAACGAATTTTTATTTGTGAAATCAATTTTAAATAGATCTTCGCAAATAGGTTCAGAAAACTTCCCAATATGGCAAAATAGTTCAGATTAAGGGAAAAATTTAATAAAGTTTGCTTAAAACAACTAATAAAAAGCACATTTTGAGCAGCCTTAACAGAAGACAATTTGGCCCCACTAACTTTCATTACGAGTACTCATTAAATTTTTATTTACATTTCTTTTTTGTTCAACATTTAACTTTCAATGGTTTTAAGAGAAACAGAACTTGATAGACAGACTCTAAATTCGGAAAAAACTGAAACAAAATTGGTTTATACACAGGCAGAGTAATTACACTGAGATGTTGGGAAGAGAAGACCCCGTTAGACAAGGAAAATATTAGGCCAGACAGAGAGGAAAATGCTTAGCCTCCTCCTCGTAATGCGAAAGGAGACCACTTGGGAAAAAATTACACTACAGCAGTAATTTTGAAACCACTAAGAAGCAACAGAACTCTAACAAATCTCAGACTTCTGATAATTATAGTGCGATTAACAGTTCAACCTCACTTCGAATATTACAAAACAATATAAAGAAAGAACCAATTCACACACTTCAATATCGAATTCAAAACCTAAGAAATTAATGCATAGACACTACCCTAAACATTAAAACATAATGTGAAGCGTTCACGTAAAATAAATAAGTAGTAAAACTCCAACATAAAGCAACATGTGAAAAGGGACCTACAAATTATAACATTCAAGCATTTCTAGTGAAAATAAAGTTAATATAAAACAAGAATTACCAGCCACAGATGTCTTTTTGCTCTGCACTATTTCTCCATTCTTTTTCTTTCATGATATGTTCTGCAATCCAAGAGTGCACAAAAATGATGACAAATTACACTAGAAGAGGCCAAGGATGGGGGAAGGAATCATTAGATTTTAACTACTTTGAAATTAAAGAATATCTATACACAAAGAGAAATATCTAGTATTGTTTCTTAATATATAAAATTTCGAAAGTAGCCTTCTTTGTTTTAAATTCCAGCAATGTGCTACATTGTTACTAAAATCATGATTGCAGTCGATAGAAAAGCAAATGATTTTCCTTACACGACAGAAGTACAGTAAGCGAAAGAGGTTTTTAATGTATGGGTACAACATGAACAATGAAAGAAAAAAAAATTATACAGTTATTACAGATACACAGAATAAAAGGGAAAATGATCTTCGAGAAAAGTAAATAATTTTAGCGCAGGTACAAAAATGGCACCGAAAGTCAATAAGCAGGTAATTTTAAATGACAAATCAACAAAATAAACTTTACTGTTAGCTTTGAAGCAGGTGTTATATATAAAACTATCTTAATTCACACACAGAATTAGTGACATAACAGATCAAAGAAGAGTAAGAATCAAACTCGCAATATATTGACATTAAAAGAGCTATACATATATACTTTTATGGCTTTTTTTTTTTTTTTTTTTTAGAAAGGGCTCAAAAACACCATTCTAAAAACAGATTTCGAAGAACATCTTGGAAACAAAAGTCATAAACCATAAAATAAATATTTCATTCAGAATTTTAACGCAAGAACCCTTTCTAATTTTAAGTTCTTTACTTAGGTACACTCATCCATGAGAGAGGACAGCTTAGTCCAATGTACAAGAAATTATCCTGTAATATTACCACGTCACTTTAATGAAATTATAGCAATATTTCACTCAGGGAAAGAACATATTGTCCAGCTGCCCGGGTTCGAGCCCAGCTTTAATACAGCAAGCCAAAACACATCAAATGCCATTGAATGATATACCATTTTGAAATGTTGCAAAAAATTTAAATAAAATTTCGTGAATGAGCTATTGCAATTACCTATATACTAAAATTTTGACCAAAAATTCAACAAAACTAAGATACTCTTTTTTTCTTTCGAAGGAATCAAAGTCATATACTAATATAGGGATGCTCAACTTATTGTACTATAAAACCTAAACATAGGAATGAAATTTTGTCAGCTATGTGAGATGTCCAATACCGAGAAATTCCATAAATTGTAGATTAGAACGTACCTCTCAAAACACACGAAAGGTAAAACACAATTCAAATACTTTACTTTTAGTCTTGAAGCAGATGTTCTATATTAAACTGTCTTAGCTCACATACAGAATTAGTAATATAATAGCTCAAAATGTTGTAAGAACCAAACACGCATTATATAAACATTAAAAAAAAATCTACATACATTTATTAGTGTTACGAGGGTTTATTCTGAAATATTATAATGTCACTTTCAGTGAAATGATAGAAATTTTCACTCAGGGAAGGGACATTCTGTCTGGCTGCCTGGGTTCCATCCCAGCTTCTGTTACAAAAGTTTCATAGAAGAATTTTAAAAATCTAGAAACGAAACTTATGAAGAAATTATTGTCCATTATTGGTTCTATGATTTAGTCATTCTTACAGACATAATAACTAAAATCCTAAACTTGGGGGGGGGGGGACAACTAAACTAAAGTTTTTGAATTTAAGGGTATTTTAAATCAGAATTAATTTTGTAAAAATATTACACAAATATAAGGAATATACATTTTTACCATAATGCAATGTACATTTTGCCACTTTGAAAATCTGGAGAACTAAAGCGTGAAATATAAGAAAACTGAAACAAACATTTGGAAAATCTCATCGAGCTTAAATTAGTTTCTAAATTAGATGTTTTGAGTGTATTTAAAATTAGGCCAACTACTACGTTCACTTCAAACCCATTACATAAGACTAGTGTTTAAGAAAAATGGTAAAAGATTGCAAATATGTTAACAATTCTACTGATCTAGAAATAGAAATAACTGGTTTTCGTCCTAATTAAGATGAAGAATATCACAAAAAGCCATTTGAATAGTCCTAGATCAGAAAAATCATGAACTGTTAAACTTTTAAAAAGATAAATTCCTGCTTTCGATCTACCTAAAAATGTGAAAGAGGATTTTCAACAACAATCCTGTTAAAATCAATGTTCAGATACAGAATAACAAACAAACATCTGGACGACTGCATGGATTTAGCAATAACATCGCATGTACCAGAGGGAGAAAAAAAAAACTCTCAGAAGAAATGCAATGTTAAATTTCACATTAAAATATGATTTCCCTGTATTTAATTTTCATCTTGCTGAATTTTTTTGTAAATAATACAAAGAGTATACCTTTTCTTTAAGATATTATACCACACATTTTTATACTTTGTGTAATGCACTTATAACTGAAATATTAAAAGTGCAATATATAATTGCAGCTAGCCAAAATTTTATAAACTTAAAACTGGCTCCCATTCAGTTAAAGTTGTTAATAACTGCACCACGGGAAGGAATGCAATTTTATTTCTTTGTCTGTATTTGGTTTCATTTTCATATAGAATGAGTTAAAAATAGGTTACCTAGGTAACAAAATTTAAACACACATTTTCAGGAAAAATTACAGAATAACAGATTTTGTTTCCCTGAAGACACAACACCTCGCTATTCCAGCTATGATACAGACTGCATACTGTCATAGAGAAATTCCTTTCTTAAACAGGGAATTCATATACTTTAATCTGTTTTTACACAAGTACTGTTTATGACTAATCCATGGTCCAGGAGTAAAATACTTTATAGTACACCCATCTAAATTTTTATTATTTCCGGTCATCTGTATAGACTTTTTACCTATCACGACTAAACTCCCAATCTGCATTCCAAATAACTCATACAATTCTTCAAGTCATATTTCGTAGTCTATCATTTTTAATACGGCAGGTACTTGCTGAGAGCAGACTTGTAAAGCATGATTTCGCGTACAGCAGTACCTTAAAAGATCCCATTTTATTTGTCCACTGCTAGAATTTCATTCATACGTGGTGCAACATTCATCCATCAACACCGGAAAGAATTTTCTGCTACTTTAAACAATTTCCATCGACTGAAAATGAAGTCCGAAAAATCTTACAAATTTCAAAAGCAATCGATGCCGAAGAATTTTCACATATGGAAGACAGAGAAGTCAAACAATGAATCAGAAAATTACAAAAGAAGAATTGGGGTCTTATAAAACCCCTTGATAATAAAAGCGCTCATTATGAAGAAGAGCTTTTAACTGAAGATAAGACGAAGAAATTGTTAAATAACACAAAAAGCAATGTCTGATCTTCTAGCGAAGAATTACCCAATTAAAGAAAAAACATGTGCTCTTTACAGCGGCACGCATACAGTTGCATCAATCATTCTTATAAGCAAAAGACATCAGCTTTCTCAAAAAATATTTCTCTCATGCATTTGCCAAGAGAACGGAAAGAAGTCCAAAAGAAACTTTCAGAGTGCTTTGCAAAACAAAGTGGAAAGTTATTCTGCAGAATTTTACTTCGATAATAATAAAACATCTCTGATTTGATTTCAAAACGAATTTTTATTTGTGAAATCAATTTTAAATAGATCTTCGCAAATAGGTTCATAAAATTTCCCAATATGGCAAAATAGTTCAGATTAAGGGAAAAATTTAATAAAGTTTGCTTAAAACAACTAATAAAAAGCACATTTTGAGCAGCCTTAACAGAAGACAATTTGGCCCCACTAACTTTCATTACGAGTACTCATTAAATTTTTATTTACATTTCTTTTTTGTTCAACATTTAACTTTCAATGGTTTTAAGAGAAACAGAACTTGATAGACAGACTCTAAATTCGGAAAAACCTGAAACAAAATTTGTTTATACACAGGCAGAGTAATTACACTGAGATGTTGGGAAGAGAAGACCCCGTTAGACAAGGAAAATATTAGGCCAGACAGAGAGGAAAATGCTTAGCCTCCTCCTCGTAATGCGAAAGGAGGCCACTTGGGAAAAAATTACACTACAGCAGTAATTTTGAAACCACTAAGAAGCAACAGAACTCTAACAAATCTCAGACTTCTGATAATTATAGTGTGATTAACAGTTCAACCTCACTTCGAATATTACAATACAATATAAAGAAAGAACCAATTCAGACACTTCAATATGGAATTCAAAACCTAAGAAATTAATGCATAGACACTACCCTAAACATTGAAACATAATGTGAAGCGTTCACGTAAAATAAATAAGTAGTAAAACTCCAACATAAAGCAACATGTGAAAAGGGACCTACAAATTATAACATTCAAGCATTTCTAGTGAAAATAAAGTTAATATAAAACAAGAATTACCAGCCACAGATGTCTTTTTGCTCTGCACTATTTCTCCATTCTTTTTCTTTCATGATATGTTCTGCAATCCAAGAGTGCACAAAAATGATGACAAATTACACTAGAAGAGGCCAAGGATGGGGGAAGGAATCATTAGATTTTAACTACTTTGAAATTAAAGAATATCTATACACAAAGAGAAATATCTAGTATTGTTTCTTAATATATAAAATTTCGAAAGTAGCCTTCTTTGTTTTAAATTCCAGCAATGTGCTACATTGTTACTAAAATCATGATTGCAGTCGATAGAAAAGCAAATGATTTTCCTTACACGACAGAAGTACAGTAAGCGAAAGAGGTTTTTAATGTATGGGTACAACATGAACAATGAAAGAAAAACAAATTATACAGTTATTACGGATACACAGAATAAATGGGATAATGATCTTCAAGAAGAGTAAATAATTTCGGCGATGGTAGAAAGATGGCACCGAAAGACAACAAGCCGGTAATTTTAAATGACAAATAAACAAAATAAACTTTACTGTTATTTTTTAAGCAGGTGTTATACATTAAACTACCTTAATTCACACACACACAATTAATGACATTTTGGAAAGTTATGTCACATAACTTAAAAGAAGTATTTCAATCAGAATTTTTACGTAAGAAACGTTTCTAATTTTAAGTTCTTTACCTAGGTACTCTCATCCATGAGAGGTGACAGCTTAGCCCAACGTACGAGGTGTTTATCCTGAAATATTACCAGGTCACTTTCAACGAAATGACAGCAATATTTCACAGAGGAAAAGAACATGCCTAGCTGACTGGATTCCACCCCGACTTAAATACAGCAAGCCAGAACATATCTAATGCCGTTTTTCCAAGATGGAGTCGTCCGCTTTTTCCCAAAATGGCGTCCCAATTCAAAGAGTGGGAGACTAGCGTCTACATTCCAAAACGGCAGCCTATGAGAGAGGCGATTCTATTATTTTCATCGGGGAGTAGGGAAGTTAGAATGGTTTTCTGAGGAACGCCAACAGCAGTGCACGATGTTTGCTTACATTAGGAAGTTCAGAAAATTGCAAAGGTGGATTGCCTTAGGTTTTGCGGTTACTTTCAGGGAAATATTAGGCAGTTTTTATTGGTTTGCTGATAGAGGGCGAATAGATAATTTACCTTTATAAATCCGCGTTTATCTATTTAAACTTCAGAAGGTTTATGATGAAGTGAATATATTCAACACAACAGAACGCAAGCTTAAGACTTGTAAATCTTTTAAAAAACAACACATCGATAATTAAAAATATTATTTATAGTTCATCATTAAAAACGTTTTATAAATGCATAGTTATCATATAATTAACAATTCATCCATGCATTATCTCATTATTTATTATAATTAGAAGAGATGATATTTTTTACAGTAATGTTTAAAAATTTGCTGTTGTCTTTTAAAAGATTTACAAGTCTTACGATTGTGTTCTGTTGTGTTAAATATATTCTCTTCATCTTAAATCTTCTGAAGTTTAAATAGATAAACACGGATTATAAAGGTAAATTGCCTATTTACCCTCTATCAGCAAACCGAAAAAACTGCCTAATATTTCCCTGTAAGTAATCGTAGAAACTAAGGCAATCCACCTTAGCAATTTTTTGAACTTCCAAATGTAAGCAAACATATAGTCCACTGCCATTGCATTCCTCAGAAAACCATTCTAACTCCTCTACTCCCCGATGAAAATAATAGAATCGCCTCTCTCATAGGCTGCCGTTTTGGGATGTAGACGCTAGTAGAGAGGGAAAGGGGTAGGAGTTGAACTGCGGTGCTTAACCACCAGGGTGCCTGGGCGCCATAGCCCTACCCCTCATCGAATAACATGATAAAAGTTTCGAATTATGAGAAATATAACTGAATGTGCTAAATAATTAAAACATACTTTTTCCTTAAGTACCTAATTACTAATCCATACATAATTAACTATTTTTAACAACTATTTCACAGAAGAATACATATGGAGATTCTTTGGGCGTAGTGAGCGGTCATATCAAAGAATGTCTATGCAAAAACAATACATATTCTTTGGTCATATCAAGGAGGTTAGAATAGAAGGAGGGAAGGTTCAACTTAAACGGTGAGGCTTGGCGGCCATGTTCCTGTTATCGCTGTGACTTGTGCAAGGAAGTCTGTAATTGGAATATTTTTTTTTTCTTTTCTTTTTGAAGCATGTCATCTTGTGTTGTATATGGATGCACTAAAAGATTTTTGAAAAAGATTCCTGGGATTACTTTTCACGCGTAAGTATTGATTTTCTTTTTTTTTTATGTAATTTGATAACTATGGTAAAAAAATATCACAATGTCATGTTGTTTTTTTTTTCCAGATGTAAAAAAGGGACTTAATAATAATCAAAATATGTTAAATACATTTTAATGTTTCTGTTTATAGCTGGAATCTTTGTTCCTTAACACACAATGATGTATGCTAGGATTTAAACTGTATAATTTGAACGTTTTAGGTAATTCGTTTGATAATTTTCATGAAAAATTAGACACCAATTGTTACTATTTTTATGGTTTTTAAAGGTATTAAATAAAGTAATGCTTTTCTTTATGTATTAATTATTATTCAATTTAAAATTTTTGAACTGTTAAGAATATAATTTGTGCATTTGATCAAGATAAACTAACTTTTCTGTTGTTAAAATGTTTTTGCATAAATTTACAAATTTGTGGGCAGTATAGCAATAAAAGTAAGTAAAATATTTACACAACTGAACATGTGTAAAGATGTATCCAAAAGTATAGGTATATTTCTCTAATTTAGCTTAATTCAAGGCAATTTCTTTCAGATTCTTAAATATGAAACGCGTATAAACTGAAATCACATAATTCACATGAATCTGTTTTATTTTATTAATATTTATATTCTTGTTGTTATAAGATTGTTAGTTGTGAAAAGAGTTTAAAACTTTCATTTAAAAAAAATGCAACCTGTGACTATTTTTTTAGATAATTATCTGCTATTAATTTCAGGTTAAATATATTTTAAATGATTCTTTAAAATTTTACAATACTGTGAATAAATCAGAAATATCACTTCTTAAAGGAAAAACTGGAAAGTACACCCACAGGTTGCTAATAAAACCTAAACAAATTCTATTTTTAAAGGCTTTAATGTTATGCACATGCATTTAGATTTTGAACTATTTCTTAATGATTTTCTGTACGTAGTAAATTACGGGTATTATCATCTTTATAAGATATCATATATAAAATATGTAAAATTTCATTATAAATTTTACATATATTTAGTGGAAAATACATGCACGGAACAGCTTAAAAACACGTACTTTTCACTGACGTAATGCAATGTTTTGAAGTTACAAACATGGACGCCGCTTGTTCAGTGGAGTTTCATTTCCCGATAGTGGAGGAAACTGCGAACCCTCCTCCTTATATTCTAACCTCCTTGGGTCATATCCGTTCTCCAAGGTGATGTCGTCCGCTTTTCTCAAAATGGCGTCCCAATTCAAAGAGAGATAGTGACCATTTTTCAGTCTTTTCCAAGATGGGGAAAGAAGAAAACCTAGGATGGAATAATACGAGAGAGATAGAGAGAAAAAACGCCATCTTGTCATTTTCTGATAGGGTACCGGTAATCGAATACTTTTGTGACCGCCTGTACAGGAAATTGAGGAACACGTGTTAAGAAGAAACGTTCGTTGACAAAACGTCAGATGCGCCGAGAATCTCAAATCCTTCCAGTGCCCTCAAACAGGTAAAGAATTTCCTGCGAAATGTGTCCTCTGTGGAGGAGGACATGCATCTTGTAGTAAGGAATGCCCCAAAAGACCAGGAAATATAGCTATTGAAAAAATTAATGAAGAAACACCAAACAATTCCCCAAATATGCAAAATCACCAGACTCACTCTACTCTCAGCCAATCACGTAATCAAGGATCAAGGAAGTTAATTTACGGAGTGCGCTAGGCTAGGCCTTTAACTCCGCATCATCAGAGATAGAATAATTACATCAAAAGAGGGGTTCATCTAATAAGGGAAAATTTTGAAGCCTAATTATAAAAATAAAAGCTTTTCAGATAATGCCTTCCGCATGAGAAAAAAGGAAAACTCTTAGAAAGTCTTTAAATTAAATTTTGTGTTTAAAAAGGGCCAGGAATAAATTTTGAAAGAGGAGTCAACATTCAAAAAGTTTTGAAAAGAATAAAAAGGTGCAATACATTTCCTTGATTCTTGATATCAACAGCAAAATAAAATCCTTAGGACAATCCGGAGAGTTGGGCAAAAAGGGCTGGGGGCGAAACCCGTTGGGCGGGTTCTGGTAGCAGTTCAGTGTGATACACTGAAGCAGGAGAAGAAAATTATTGGTCGCTATTTAGTGCGACGTTAAAAGGTCCCCTTAGGGGGTCGAAAGCAACCCGTTTAGCGGGTGGAAAAGAAGCTTTTAAGAAGCTATTGAGAAATTAAGTGCAGTCGCGTGCGGCTGCGGAGATAAGTTGTCCCTTGTTAAAGAAACGTTAGAAGACTCTTCTTAAAGAACAGGGTTCCCCCGGTCAATGCCCTTACGCATTGTTAACGCGGGGGCGGTTGGGGTTTAGGAACGAGAGGAAAGCATCCACTTGGGCGTCTGTATTCCAATACCGACGCCGTTTAAAAGGTAGTTGAGCATAATCAGCTTGTAAGATTGCTCTGGGTCGCTTTTTAGAAGAGGCAACCGCAGGATCATATAACGGCAGGGTATGTAATACTGGATTTTCAACAAGATGGATGTTTTTGAACAATCTTTCCGAAAGTCGCTGTATAAAGCGATTAATGGGCATAATTTTGAGGTCGTTATGAATGTCACCGTTCCTTATGAACCATGGAGCGTTTAATATCTGCCGTAAAAATTTTGATTGAAAAATTTGGACGTGTTTACGGTTAGTCAGAGCAGCTGAGCCCCAGATGGGACTCGCGTAAGTGAGAATAGGCCTTATGATAGATTTATAAAGCAAGATCTTGTTATCAAGTGACAGGTCGCTATTTTTAGCGAAAAAGGGGCGCAGGTTGGCTTTGACAGCTTCCGCATTCGCAATAATTTTTTGAATGTGAAGTTGCCAAGTTAATTTTGAGTCTAGTCAAACACCAAGGTATTTGTAAGTAGTAACCCAGGGAATAGGTTCACCGAAGAAAATTAGATTATCTAAACGAGGGATGTTTCTTCGGATGAATAAAGTGGCATCAAATTTAGCGACATTAATTTTGATTTTATACAGTCCGAGCCAGAGTTCTAAGGCTGAAAGGTAACTCTGTAATGTAGAGATTACCGTGGTGATGTTGTTATGTTGAGTTAGGATGGCCGTATCGTCTGCATATAAAGCTAAATCGATACTAGGTGCCTTAGGCACGGCGTTGATATAGATATTGAAGAGCAGAGGTGAGACAAGACTGCCCTGAGGACATCTAGCATGGATCGGGCGGGGAGTGGAGAGTTCGTGGTTAACTCGTACGCGGAAGCTTCGTCCGGCTAAGTACGAGCTAATAATTTTAATGATGTGAGCCGGAAACCCAAGTCGCATGAGCTTGTAAATAAGTCCGTCATGCCAAACCCTGTCAAAGGCTTTAGCTATGTCACGTATTAAGAAGAAACGTTCGTTGACAAAACGTCAGATGCGCCGAGAATCTCAAATCCTTCCAGCGCCATCAAACAGGTAAAGAATTTCTGCGAAATGTATCCTCTGTGGAGGAGGACATGCATCTTGTAGTAAGGAATGCCCCAAAACACGAGGAAATATAGATATTGAAAAAATTAATGAAGATACACCAAAAAATTCCCCAAATATGCAAAATCAACAAACTCACTCTACTCTCAGCCAATCACGTAATTTGGGCACTGCCCCGTACAACCAATCATATGGGGCGATTACCAAGAGCAATCCAAACACGGCTAACTACAGGAAATTCCTCAAGAAATCTATGAATAAGAAATCTATAATAACTATAAAGAAGACCAATCCTCCAAAAATAAACGAAAATCAGTAAACAGAGACATAGAAAAACAATCCTTTGAAGAATTCACCGAGTTCATTACTGAAATTTACCAAATTTACCAGCAATACAAGCAGGCTTCTAACCCCGACTCCAGGCTCAAGATTGCAAAGGCGCGCACTAAAGATATTCATCCAGAACGAGCATGAATAATTACCGCAGTGGCTAATTGCACCGAAGGTGCTAATAGCTAACAGGCTATTTACACCACCTACTTTCGCGCATGCGCACAAGCAGCCCAGGTACCAGCATTTTACCGCAGTGGCTAATCGCACCCAAGGTCCGTAGAAAGAACAGGTTAGCTCACTTGGGGTAAACAAACGAAAATGCGTTCTCGCTGCCTATTGGCTGTGACGTCATTGAAGTTTTCTCTCCTCAGATCAACATAGATTTTTGCATTGATTTAAGCTGAATGTAAGCTTGTGCGCGACTGTGGAAACTCATTCGTTTCTTGTTTTTTTTTCCTCTCAAATATAATTAAATTTATGTCAATTTATTCAAATATAATTAAATACTGCGCGATTGCATTATGCACAATAATGCAGGCAAAATAAAAAATAATCGCCTTTTCTGAGTCAGTGTAGGCCATCTGTGCGCCATCGGCCGTTTGAAGGGGCGGAATGTATGTTTTATGTTTGCGTAATCGGGCGGCTGCGCGCCAAATCGATTTGTCTTCAGTCGTTAGGGACTCAATGTATGTTTTCCACTCCGCTTGTTTTAATAAGCGGGTTTCGGTCCTTATCTCGTTCTGTATCTTGCGAAATTGGGCACGGATATTGGGATCTCGTGACCTTTGCCAAATTCTTCGCAAGTAATTTCGCTGTTTAATTTTGAATTTAGTCTCAGGTGGGAGCCTAGCACCTGGGTGTTTGCGTGGTTTTGAAGCCGCAGCTCTCGCTTCTTTCAGTAAAGACTCCAGACTTTTGATATGCCTGTCAAAGTCCGAATTGCTGGAAATTTTGATGGGAGGGAGTGAAGTTTTTTCCAAAATAAATCTAAGGTCGTCCCAATTTGTTGAGGTGCTCCTCTAATTTTGAGTATCGATTTTGAATATCTAGGGTTATCAAAACGGGGTAGTGATCAGAGTCCAATTCCTGAATGACTTTTATCTCATGCCGAAAAAATATATTATAAAAGGCAGCCAGATCAAGAACTGCAGGGGACCCTCTAACACGGTAAAAAGTCGGGAGGGTAGGAGCTATGATCTGTACATGGTTACTCTGGCACTATGAATTTAGACTAATACCATACCTGTTCCTATTAGAACAAAACCATGCGGTATGGCGTGAATTTAGATCACCAGCAATTATTAGGTGATTTGAAATATTCAAAAGTTTATCAAAATCATTGACAGGAAAAGCTGGCCTTCCACGTGCTCTAGACAGTGGAGGTAGATAAGCTGAGACTATTGTCAGCGGGGAGGAATTTTGAAGGAAAATTTTGATGATTGTCGCTTCCAAAAAATTTAAATCAGGGGACGGTATCATGTGGTGCTTTAACGAACGCTTCACATAGATACAAGTGCCACCACAGGGATTTGTACGAATACTGTACTATTTGTACTATTTGTACGAATTTAAATAATTCTTGCATTTAAACTTGTATTCCAAATTAAGATTTAACTTGAAATTAATGTAGATAATTACTGAGAGAATTAGATCTTTGTAGCGTAGTTTACGTGAGACGAGATCACATGGTGTTACGTGATACGAACCGGAGAATCAGGATGTTGAACCATGAAAACATAGTAAATTCTTAATGTATTTTAACAAATTTATTATCTCTATTTATTGGCTTTTTATAAAATTTTAAAAGATATTAAAATGTTTGTGCCTTCAAAATAAAAAATTCTTAGAACTAACATCTGTTAACATTTTTTATTTGTATATTGTATGTTGTCGTCAACAAAGTCTGCTTGGCGAGATTTGCGCCAGTGAAACTGAAAAGTACCTCAGAAACTAAACATAAAGATTAAGTAAATAAATCTGAAGAATTTTTTTAAAGAATGAGCTGAGAGCATTTAAAATTAAAATGTGTTTTTGAAAAAATATACAACAGTTCCTGACAAGGATTTACAGGCATCCTTAACAGTTTCATATTTAATTGCAAAAAATTTAAAACCTCATACAATTGGAGAATCGTTCATTCTTCCTTCATCAATTAAAATGACATCATTTATGCATGCAGAAAAATATAGTAACTATTTAAAAACAATAGCATTAAAAAAGATACTGTTTCTCACCAAATTTTTATCATATCGGGCACTATAGAATACAAAATCCAGTCTTTACTATAAAACTTGATGAAACTACCGACAGTACTAAAATGTTTCAATTTATCGTTTATGTGAGATATGTTTTTGAAAAGGACACAGTAGAATATTTTTTATGTTGTAATATTTTGGAAGGAAAAGCAACTGGAGAGAAAATATTTGAAATTATTTTCAGACATTTTGAAACAATCTTATCTAGACACACTGTGTCACAGTTTGTACTAATGTAAGCTTTTAAAACTAAGCCAATACTTTGGCAAGGAGAATTGAAGAAAAAAAAAAAACAGAAACATGCTTTTCCACAATTTACTAAAGAAAATAATACAGATTTCTTGTTTAAAACGACATATAAGAAATCTATAATAACGATAAAGAAGACCAATCCTCCAAAAATAAACGAAAATCAGTAAACAGAGACATAGAAAAACAATCCTTTGAAGAATTCACCGGGTTCATTACTGAAATTTACCAAATTTACCAGCAATACAAGCAGGCTTCTAACCCCGACTCCAGGCTCAAGATTGCAATGGCTCGCACTAAAGATATTCATCCAGAACGAGCATGAATAATTACGCAGTGGCTAATCGCACCGACAGTGCGAATAGCTAGCAGGCTATTCACACAACCTACTTTCGCGCATGCGCACAAGCAGCCCAGATACCAGCATTTTACCGCAGTGGCTAATCGCACCGACGGTGCGAATAGCTAAAAGCCTATTTACACCACCTACGTTCGCGCATACGCACAATCAGCCCAGGTACCAGCATTTTACACCGATTTCCGTAAGGCAGGCGATAGTAAGAGCCAAGATTGTTAACCCTAACTCAGCAATAGATAGGGCTGTTAAAGTCCTCCAGCAAGAGAATAATTTGCAAGTAATAATTATCAGTTACAAAGACGATGTCAATCTATATGCATGATAATGTTTAGGAAATTATTCGATAAAATAGGGATTTAATGATGGTTCTGATTGCAAGCGAGGACAAGAAATTAGTTAAAAAATCTTTAGTGTATTGACAAAAAGGCTACAGAAATTACTTAAATTCTTTTATTTAACAGAGGAATTTTTATGCAAACTTAGACGCCTTATAGCAAAGGACTGCCAGAATTTATTATTCAATAAGAAAACTTACTAAAAATTATAATATTCTTATATATTCATCATTTTTTCAGTATCCACTCATGTTTATAGGTTCAAATGCCATATTTCAAAATCAAAGTTATTTATGAAATAAAACCTTATACAATCTGATAAATCATTTCTGTGTGCAAATTTTTAAATCTAAATTTCTTACATTAATTTTTTCTGTCTTTTAAATTACATCCCATTATTTATTTCAATTTAGTTTATTAATGTGCTTGAACTAATACTTCAAAGTTCTTTGTCATGAAAATGCCAAATATTTCCATAAAAAAATAAACAGGCATACAGAATTGTTATTAACCAGTATTATGTGATTAATTAGTCATTTAATAGTTGATTTAATCGCTTATTTCATGTCTAAATTTTCTACACAGAAAACCTCTGTCTAATTTTTATTATCTTTCCACGGACGAAGATTTTCAAAGAGGAATGAATTAAAGTCTTGATTGCGCAAAACACATCTTTGAAGCTAAATGTATTCTAAGAAAATCAAAAAAATGTAAACAAGATTTTGCCCCCCCCCAATCAGTCATTTAAACTATTTCAACCGTTCAGGAAAACGATAAACATTGCGAACAATCTACCCTTTTTTATATGTACTTTAATAAAAGGAAATGTGTGTTCCTTCTTTTTATAAGAAAAGGAACCCATTTTAGAAAGCAAAATGGTTCTAAAAGTTTAGAGTCTCCAACGCTTAAAAAATGATAAACTACGCCAAGGTAGTAAACCGCCTTCAAAAAAAAAAAAAAAAAAAAAAAAGGCTCACTACAACTCTTAGGCAGTTCGCGTACGTCGAATCCGTTATGGATCTAACAGTTCAATGCACATGCGTGGTCAATGGTGGTGCGAATAGCTTAAGCAGCTAAACGCGCCGCTGGTGCGGATAGCATCGGCCGCATTTTACGCCGATTTCCGTAAAGCAGCCGGTAGTGAGAGCGAAGGTTGTTAACCCTAACTCAGCAATAGAAAGGTTTGTTAGTAGTTCACCAGCAAGAGAATAATTTGCAAGTAATAATTATCAGTTACAAAGACGAAGTCAATCTATATACATAATAATGTTCAGGAAATGATTAGATAAAATAGGGATTTAATGATGGTTCTGATTGCAAGCGAGGACAAGTAATTAGTTTAAAAAATCTTTAGTGTCTTGACAAAAAGGCTACAAAAATTACTTAAATTCTTTTATTTAACAGAGGAATTTTTATGCAAACTTAGACCTATTCTTATAGCATAGGACTGTCAAAATTTATTATTCAATAAGAAAACTGACTGAAGATGATAATATTCTTATATATTCATCATTTTTTCAGTATCCACTGATGTTTATAGGTTCAAATGCCATATTTCAAAATCAAAGTTATTTATGAAATAAAACCTTATACAATCTGATAGATGCAAATATTTAAATCTAAATCTCTTACATTTACTTACAATTTTTTTCTGTCTTTTAAATTACATCCCATTATTTATTTCAAAGTTCTTTGAAGTGCTTTTTGTGTCCTGAAAATGCCAAGGATTTCCATAAAAAAAAATAAGCAGGCATACAGAATAATTCATTTAATATTTCATATAATCGCTTTTAACTTATTTCATGTCTAAATTTTTTACACAGAAATCCGCTGTCTAACTTTTAGTATCTTTTATCGGACGAAATTTTTGAAAGTTGAATGAATTAAAGGCTTGATTGAGCAAAAATCTTCCGGCCAGAATTATAAGCGTGAAGGTTTTTATGCAAAGTTTGTCTGGCGAACGCCAAGTATTTAAGTGTGGCCTTTTTGCCAAGCAAGAGAGAGAGGAAGCAGTGAGTCAACGCAGGCCGCTTACCTTAGAAGTTACGCAGTTGCTGTTTGCCTTCCAGGCCAGAGGTTTTAATCCTCTTGATAAATTAAACGTATTGTAGTGTTCACAGTCTCTGTGCTACATACGCTTCCTGTTATTATAAGGACAATCTTCCACGTGTATTATTCTAGAGTTAAATTAGAATTTAGTTTTATTTTTATACTTTTACGTTAGACCCCGAGTGGCGGGTCATTGTATTCCGAAGTACGGAAGTTATTGTATATAGAGAAAAATAAAGGGTTTTTGTATACCCTTCGTCTGTATCCTGTCTACTTACTACAAATTAGTGAACATAGCTTTAGTAAGCTCTCTGTTCCTAGTCAGGTCCTTGTATGTTCCCGAAGAAGGTAAAGAAGGAATATTGAACCTGATAGTGGCGCCCAACGAAGAAGAATAACCATGGCCGAGTTTCAAGAAGAACCTGTGCTGCCTGCAGAAACGGCTCAGAATCCAGAAATGCCAGCTGCCGCCCTGGAAGGATTCGGTTACATCGTCCAGACCATGCGCGCTTCGATGAAACCAGAAGCAACGTTTAATGGAAACTCACCGGTAACCAGTTTTTTGGAAAAATTGGATGACCACTTCATGCTCTACCCCGTGCACGAGTTTCAAAAAGTTACCTTAGCTACCAGCGCTTTGAGGGGCCAAGCGCTTAACTGGTTCAAATGTATAGGCACAAGTCTCTTGGGTCAAGCAGGAAGTCCCACCTATACTTACGAAAATTTCAAGACTGCCCTACTAAAAGCCTTCCCTGTTGTAAGGGATCGTGCGAAATTAGAAACGGAACTTTTCAGTATATATCAACAAAGAATCGAAAACCTCTCGAGCTTTATTTTAAGAAAAATTCACGTTTTCAAGCTCTTGTATGGAAACCGTCCGGATCCTGAAATAATTCAAGTGATTTTGCCGAGGTTACTGCCCCAAGTGCAAGACTTTATTGAATTAAGAAATCCGACTACACTGGAAAAGTTATTTGAGCTAGCAATCCAGTTTGAAAGTAGAAGAACGGCGGACGTCGAAAGAAGACGCCAATATCAACAGCGAAACCAATTTGGTACGCCAAGACTACAGCAAACTCAAGCATACGGCTACGGAGAAAAAGCGAATCAGTGGGCAAGGAAACCCGAGCATTCAAAAACAGCCGGCGAACGTCGACAGTTCAATAGCAACCCAGGAAAAAAGTCTCAAGGCCAGGGGAAAAAGAAGGAAAGCACGGAAAGGAAAAATAATTTAAACTAAAACGGATTTCTGCTTACGAGAGGGTGCGGAAATCCGAAGGCCACGAAAACCCCTCTTCCTACAAGTTAAATACAGTAATGGTGAAAAATTTGACTCTTCCGAAGATTGAAGTCTTGGTGAATAATATCCCAGCCACCGCACTCCTGGATACCGGCGCGCAGTGTTCCTGTGTGGCAGAACAGTTTTTTAGGAAGTATTTTCGCAAATACCGCATATATAATGCGGATAATACGACAGTATTAGCGGCGCAAGGAGAAAAATGTAAGTGCGTAGGTAAAGTACCTTTGTATATCCGTATCAAGGACGAACAAATAAAGGTGATGTTTTTTATAGTAAAGAATCTGCAAGCACATTTAATCTTGGGGATAGATTTTCTTTCAGACGCACAAGCTACATTGGATTTTAATGAAGCGTCTCTTAAGCTGACAATGAAACCAGTGCGTGTAGAAAAGGCTGAACCGCCAAGGTTAAATCTTGACCACCTGCCTAATGACGAGCAAGATAGAATCCGACAAGTGGTAAGTGAATTTGCTTCGTTATTTAGTGATATTCCAGGATTTACTCAGGTTACTAACCATAGTGTTGACACCGGAGATGCATTGCCAGTTCGTCAAAAACCATACCGGTATGATAAGAATAAGGAAAAAATTATAGAATGGCATATTACCGATATGCTACGTAAAAAGATCATAACGCCCATCTCAAGTAGTTATGCTAGCCCGGTGGTTTTATGTAAGAAAAATAATGATTATCCTTTGGAGCATCCAAAAAGGTGGAGATTCGCTATTGATTACCGTAAATTAAATTCCATAACGAAATATCCGGTATATCCGTTACCGATCATAGAAGAAATTTTAAGGAACATAAAATCAACCAAATTTATGACCACTTTAGACTTAACGACTGGTTATTTTCAAATAGGGGTGAGGCCTGAGGACGTGCCTAAGACTGCTTTTATAACCAAGTCTGGCACTTATGCATTTTTGCGTATGCCGTTTGGCCTTTCAGGGGCCCCAGCAACATTTCAGCGATGCATGGACATTGTGTTAAGACCTGTTCTTGGAAAGTCCACATTTATCTATTTAGACGATATCATTATTACTAGTGATAATCTGGACCAACATGTACAGGATTTAAGACAGGTGTTTTCTTTATTAAATGAGGCCGGTCTAAAAGTTAATGTCGAAAAGTGCAAATTTGCAGCCCCTGAATTAAAATATTTAGGTTACAAAATATCTCAAAAAGGGATCGAGACAGATGAATCAAAAATAATCGCTGTACAAAAGTATCCGACTCCAAACACGGCAAAGAAGCTCTCTTCTTTTCTAGGACTTTGTTCATATTATAGGTCCTTTATAAAAGATTTTGCGGCTATCGCGGAGCCATTGTTAAAATTAAAAAGAAAAAAGGCAAGATTCTCATGGACGGCCGAAGCCAATAGTGCTTTCGAAAAATTAAAACAAGCATTAACGCAAGTCCCTGTGTTCAAATTTCCTGAAAAGGATGAGAATTTAGAAATTTCAGCGGATGCTTCAGATTATGCGGTAGGAGCGGTACTTTCGCAAAATCAGCAGCCCGTATCATTTTTTAGCCGAACTTTAAATCAAACACAAAGAAACTATTCCGCGACCGAGAGAGAGGCACTTGCAGTTCTGTTAGCAGTGCAAAAGTTTCGAGTCTATTTTGGAAAGCCGCCCATAACAGTGTACTCTGATCATGCGGCGGTAACTAGATTGTACTCAGGGAAAAATTTATCCCCAAGGTTAATAAGATGGGCACTCAAGCTGCAAGAATATAATCTGGTAATCAAGCATACCCCTGGAAAGGAAAATATCGTAGCAGATGCCCTATCAAGGATTAAAATAGACGAACAAGGCAATACCGTAAAGATGGCAATGCTTACAGCGTGTACAATAAATTCCCGAGAAACTGTAATAACCGAACTGGGTAAGGATCCTGAGTTTGGAAGTATTTATGAGTATTTGAAGGATCCTGAAAATTTTAGCCACCAAGATATTGTGGCGATAAGAAATAGGGCGGCCCATTACGAACTAATAGATGGTCTATTATTCTATACAAAAACTACGAATTCCAACAACGAATTTCGACCTGATATCCCAGCTAGTCTTAGATTAAATATCCTGCAGGATCTCCATGACAGCCCTTTAGCTTCTCATGCTGGTATTCGAAAAACTATCCAACGCGTACGCGAGGCAGTCTACTTTCCTGAACTGCAAAAGTTAACAAGGGCGTATGTCCAGTCCTGCCCAACATGTCAAGCAGTTAATTATATTAATTTCCGCCCGGCCGGGTTTCTAAATAGTATTAAATCCGAATTTCCAAATGAAATAATTGGCATCGATTTATTGGGCCCTTTCCCAAAAAGTCAGTTAAATAAAAGTCGCTATCTCCTTGTTATGGTTGATCATTTTAGTAAATGGACCGAAATTGTTCCCTTAAAACGAGCCTCCGCGAAATTAGTTACCGATTCTATTTTAAATAAATATATTTTAAAATACGGGGCGCCCCTAAAAGTTATATCGGATAATGGTCCTCAATTTGTAAGTAATATATTTGAAGACATGTGCCAAAAACTGGGCATACGTCATTTAAAAATGGTCCCGTATCGGCCGCAATCAAATATAGCGGAACGGGTCAACAGAAATATAGTGAAAATTATCCGTAGTTATGTTAAAAATTTTCATAAAAGCTGGGATAACTATGTCAATGAATTTGCTTTCGCCCTTAGGACCGCAAAACATGATACAACGGGAAAAACTCCTGCTGAGTTATTTCTAGGCAGAAAGATTATAACACCGTTAGATAAATTATTTTATGTGCAACAAAGAGCCCCAGAATTTAAAATGAGTGATATAGAAAAACTAATAAAAGAAGCAAAAAAGAATACGGAAGTAGCACAAAGAAAACAGAAGCTATATTATGATTTTAAACGACGGGAAGTAACTTATAAAGTAGGGGATGAAGTTTTAAAAATTAAGCATTCACTTTCTTCAGCACCAGAAGATAAAACTGCCAAATTTTTTCCACGATTTGAAGGACCATATGTTATAGAAAAAATAACTCACGCTGTTGTAGTGTTAAAAGCCAGAAATGGTGAAACCTGTTCCGCAAACATTGATCAAATTAAGCCCTACTTCGATCGTAATAAAATGCAAATCTTTTCAGATCTTTTGCAGGATCCGGCACGGCAGACACCGCAGGTACAAGTTCCAGAGGTGGGAAAACGACAAGTACAAGGGCAAGCCAATGAGAGACAGAAGCAAGTGAAAAGAAAATTGCCCCGCGGAAAAATTGAAGGTAACAAGAAAAAGAAGCCGTTCCACCGTCCAGAAAACAGAGTTCACGAACACCCCCAGAATGAAGAAGGGAGAAGGACGACGTATGTGAAGAGGACCAGGAGAAATGACGGCAACTATAAACCGGCTTTAAAACGGAAGATCTACTCATCCGACAGAACTCTCCGCAGCAAAAGTCGCCGAACTGCGGAAGGGCCATCAGCGGCGGAGGAAAAAGTACAAGAAAAATTTGAACGGCCAACAACGAGGTCCAAGCAGGATCACGACAAAAGTTTCCCGGTTCCGCCAAGACCAGCTGCCTTCAAACGACCAAGACCACAAGCAGAGGAGAAAAGGAAGGTGTTCAAGGGTGGCCGTACTGCTGAAAAACGGAAGCTTCCAGAGGAAAGCACTGAAGGGCGAGCCCGTACAAGAAGGAGGATAAACCAGGCTAATATCTGCAGTACCTTTAAAGACTGGGCCCAGAAAAGGATGTCCGAATATTACAAAGATAAGTAAAATTTTATGTTACTTTGCAAACTTAAGTTAATCTTTCATTCTTACTGCAAGTGGCAGATTTCAAGAAGTTTTACCTCATGCGAGGTCTACCTTTATCGCCAAAAGAAGGAGAAATGAGTTGTGACCGATTTTCTTATTATTTTTTCAATTACTCGCGCGTAAAACTAAAGTTGATGTATAATAGCGTTGTGTAAAAACTTAAATATTGTAAAAAGTTATTGTATAAATTTTGTTTAAAACATTCTATACAAGAGAGAAGTTTCAGTCTGAAAGACTTTTTGAAATGTATTATTTCAATGTAGAAAGAATTGGCACTTGCTTTGAAAAGAATAGAAGTTAACAATGTACTACTAATGTATGTTTTCAAATCTGTAAAAGTAACGGCATGTTGATATGTTCTGTTATTTTAAATGTTAAGAAATACCGTGATATGGTAAAAGTGAAAGTAATGTTAAAAATTTGTTATTCGTGTGACTGTAAAGACTAAATCATGGCGAATATGTGTTAAAGGTTGAATGATGTAGTTAGGCTCTCTGACGCTACACTTTAGAGTTAGCCACTTTTAGAATAGTACCTCAGGGTTTAGAGTTGAAATTAGGGTGTGTTAAGAGGTCTCGTTATGTTGAATTTTAACACGTTAGTGTTTTGATTGTAGGAGGAAGTGTGGCACACGTAGACAGAAACACATTCGTGTTTGGTGTTCTTTTACAACACATGTCAGAGAGCACGGGGAGAGATAATTAAAATAGTCATGAATGAAATAAGAATGTTAAAGAGCAGTATAATTGTATATGTTACTTGCCATGTCATTGTGTAACATTTCATTAAACTAGTTTTCCTTCCAGATCTCTGGAAGGAACCAGAATTGAATAAAAGCTCCTGTTTAGATGCAGTACAGATGAAAAAAAGATTGTTGTATATCCTGGGAGCTGCTATTGTAACAAATTTCTTTCTTTTAAATTTCTAGTTTCTAGCGAAGTGTGTTTGTAAAAGGTTGGCCTCGCGTTAGATTGTAGAGCTAAAAGTTTTCAACAAGGTCGTTTTAGACCTCAGTTTCAAACTAATTAACTCTGGCGGGAAGTATGTAAGGATCTTAAGTTTTACTAACGTTTATTTTATTTTAAATCTTTACTATCACTTCTTATTTTCTACTTCCGGCCAGAATTATAAGCGTGAAGGTTTTTATGCAAAGTTTGTCTGGCGAACGCCAAGTATTTAAGTGTGGCCTTTTTGCCAAGCAAGAGAGAGAGGAAGCAGTGAGTCAACGCAGGCCGCTTACCTTAGAAGTTACACAGTTGCTGTTTGCCTTCCAGGCCAGAGGTTTTAATCCTCTTGATAAATTAAAAGTATTGTAGTGTTCACAGTCTCTGTTCTACATACGCTTCCTGTTATTATAAGGCCAATCTTTCACGTGTATTATTCTAGAGTTAAATTAGAGTTTAGTTTTATTTTTATACTTTTACGTTAGACCCCGAGTGGCGGGTCATTGTATTCCGAAGTACGGAAGTTATTGTATATAGAGAAAAATAAAGGGTTTTTGTATACCCTTCGTCTGTATCCTGTCTACTTACTACAAATTAGTGAACATAGCTTTAGTAAGCTCTCTGTTCCTAGTCAGGTCCTTGTATGTTCCCGAAGAAGGTAAAGAAGGAATATTGAACCTGATAAACTATGCTTAACACCTTGAAGAAAACATATCTGCTACCACTAAAATGACTAATAAAAGCGAAATTCATGATGCCACAGTCTATCTTAGCAGTAAAATCAACGAAGCCATCAACCACGCCAATTTTATTCCAAAACAGACTAATTATACGGTCCCACAGAATATTAGACAGAAAATTACAGAGAAAAATAGACTAAGAAAAATTTATCAACGTTCTCACTCCACCCAAGACAAAAGAAGATTTAATGCTGCCAATCGAAACCTCAGAAAACTTATCCAAGGGTACAGAAACAATTGCTGGGATAACTTCATTGAAAGTCTTTCGCACACCGACCATTCTGTGTGGAAAGTTGCTAAAGCTCTCCGAAGCACTCCCTCCAATATTGGACCGATTCTGGATGATAATAATACCAAAATTTACGATCATAAGAAAATTGTCAACCTTTTCGCTGATAACTATGAACAACAGTTTAATATAAATAATTTCCCACACCCGAATGATATTAATATTATCAATCACGTGACCAATTTCCTCTGCAAAGATCCTGAAAATCAAAACAACCCGACTTCTCCCAAAGAAATACAGAAAATTATAAAGAAACTTAATCCAAAGAAAGCATCTGGATATGACAATATCACTAATAAGGCCCTGCAATACCTCCCAAGGAAAGGCATCATCCTTATTACGAATATTTTTAACGCATGTTTAAGACTTAATATATTCCCAAAAAAATTGGAAACACACCATTCTAACTGTCATTAAAATGCCTGGCAAAGCTGGAAATCTCACAAGTAACTTTAGATCGATCAGTCTTCTGCCTGCAATTGCCAAACTTTTCGAAAAGCTTATCGAGTATCGACTCACCACTTTTATTAATGAAAATAACATCATCAAAGACCATCAAATTGGATTTCGCCAGGGATTCTCAACGACTCAGCAGATCGCCCGAATCGTAGAATTCATAGGTAAAAATTTTAATAGAGAAAGCCTTCAATAAAATTTGGTATCACAGTCTTATGATTAAGCTGATGAACTATAATTTCCCACCTGCCATCATCCATCTAATCGCTGATTTTTTAAAGAACAGAACTTTCCAAGTTAAGATTCAAGATAACTATTCCACCACAAGAAAAATTCACGTGGGTTTAACACAGGGGTCGGTAATTTCCCCGCTTCTCTATAATTTATATACTAATGATCTTCCTAATATTAAAAATATTCTCACTGCATGCTATGCCGATGACACGGCACTTTTATGTCACTCACTTAATCCGTATCATGCAAGAAATAAACTACAGAATGCCATTAATTACATTTCATCCTGGTTTAAAGGATGGAAAATTAAAATTAACCCCGAAAAATCAAAAGTGATTTACTTTAAAAAAGGAAATATCCCTCAAGACTGAGAAGAAATTACGATGGACGGACAAATCGTGTCACGTGACCACCAAGCCTCCTTCTTGTTCATTTCTAACCACCTTGTTCTTAATAATACATATTCTTTGCCAGTACCTTCGAGAGTAAAGTCATTTAATCTTTTTTTCCAGTCCCTTGAGAAAGCGTTTAAACCAGATGAGCTAAAATCGGAAATTATTTTGAATATTCTGGGTGAGAGCGAATAATTTAATAGTTTATTTGACTGAAGAAGACATGCGGAATTATGATAAGCTTAGAACAATAGTGTTGAAAGAATTTCAGACAACGCCACAAGAGTGTTATACAGTTTTCAAAAAGCGTAAAAATTACAAAAGGAAGAAAAAGATTACATAAAAAAAAAAAAGATTACAGAAAGCTATGTTTAATTTGCGTCAAGATGAAATGCTACATTTGAGTATTATTGTCAGATGCGCTAAGTGAGTGATTTTAAATTATTATGTGAATTAATTGCATCAGATGAAATATTCGGTTTATTTGATTGAGAATTGATGACACATATTGCAATTAAACAAGAAGAATCATGTTTTAAACGCAAAAACTAGGTCGAGATTGTGATATTTATTTAACTTCAAAGGGTAAATGTAAAAGTAAATATAATGTATTTATGAAACCTTCTAGTGGAAACGAAATTCTAGATTCTCACTCAAAATTAATATTTCTAAATTCTCTATAAAGGCAAAAAAAAAAAAATGATCTTATCTTTTCTATCTTCCGGATGGCCGAGGAAACATCCATTCTGATTAAACAAAATATGTGTAAATCTCTAATAAACAGAGGAGCGTTATACCACACAACGTTTATTCACGAACACCAAAGACGAACAGAAACATATACATAATTGACATCACAGTTTCTTTTTACAAACAAACACTACCGCCATCTAAAGATATATAATCCTAAACTTAACACTCCCCCCCCCCATGTATCCGTAAACGAATGCATCAATTTTATTGAACTTCAAGATTATAAAGTCTTTCATTTGGTCTTCTAACAACACCCTTATCTAACTGAATATCACAAGATCTAATTCTATCACCTCTTCCGTGAAATAATTCCTTAATCCTACCTATCTTCCAGTTACAGCGTTTCACATTATCTTCTCGTACGAGTACAACATCATTAATTTTAAACACGGGAGAATTCTTTGGAGTTTTTGAAAACATGACTTATCTTAATTCTAACAAATATTCTTTATAAAACCTTTTCCAAAAATGCTCTAATATTAATTGCCTATGCTTCCATTTTTTAATCAACTGAGATCTTGTAGATTCTAGTTTATATTCAGGTGAAGGTAAAACAGTTAATCTAGATCCAGTTATAAAATGAGATGGTGAAAGAGGATCAGGTTCATTTGGTTCATTGTATACATACTTTATAGGTCTAGAATTAATAACAGCTTCAACTTCAACTAAGACAGTATACAGTTCTTCATAATATAAAGAAGCTTTACCTAGGATACATTTTAAACACGTTTTTAAAGATCTTACCAACAGCGTTTCACATTATCTTCTCGTACGAGTACAACATCATTAATTTTAAACACGGGAGAATTCTTTGGAGTTTTTGAAAACATGACTTATCTTAATTCTAACAAATATTCTTTATAAAACCTTTTCCAAAAATGCTCTAATATTAATTGCCTATGCTTCCATTTTTTAATCAACTGAGATCTTGTAGATTCTAGTTTATATTCAGGTGAAGGTAAAACAGTTAATCTAGATCCAGTTATAAAATGAGATGGTGAAAGAGGATCAGGTTCATTTGGTTCATTGTATACATACTTTATAGGTCTAGAATTAATAACAGCTTCAACTTCAACTAAGACAGTACACAGTTCTTCATAATATAAAGAAGCTTTACCTAGGATACATTTTAAACAAGTTTTTAAAGATCTTACCAAACGTTCCCAGAATCCGCCCCACCAAGGAGCACCTTCTACAATAAATTTCCATTCAAACCCATTTTTACCAAGGAAATTTAGAACCTTTTCATCTTTACATAATTTATACAAATATTTTAATTCACGATCAGCAGTTTTAAAGGTTTTAGCATTATCAGAATATATAACTCTACAAATACCCCTACGTGCAAAAAATCTACGTAAGGCTTGAATGAAACACTCTGCACTTAAATTTGATAACAATTCTAAATGGACTCCTCGAGTCACTGCACAGGTAAACAATGAAATATACACTTTTGTACCATCCTTTAAATACAAAGGGCCAGCGAAATCTATGCCACTTTTCTCAAATGGTTGAGCTTTCTCCACTCGGTCAGCTGGAAGAGGAGCCGATATCTCGTGTCCAGCTTTAGCATTATACTTTTTACAAAATCTGCAATCATGTAACACAGATTTTACAAAACGTCTAGCTTTTAAAATCCAAAATTTCCCTCTTACTTGCACTAAAGTTTCATTTACACCACTATGAAGTACCTTTTCGGGACAATTCAAAATAATTAAACGAGAAAAATAATTATATGGTAATATTATAGGCTGAATTTCATCGACATCTAATGATGGTTTCACTAATCTACTTCCAACTCTTAAACAACTCTTTTCATCCATTACTGGATTTAACCCAAACAATTTGGAATTATGAGACAATGGTTTTTTACATTTAACATCATTCAACTCTTCAAAAAAATACTCACCTTGTGATAAGATAATCCAATAACACATAGCATTACATATTTCTATTCTGTGACTTTAAATTATTAATGAATCTAAATACATATGACGTGACTCTTAAAAGTTTACCTAAGTCACTAAAGTTTTCTATTTTTAACACAGGTTGTAAAGGTTGAACACTGCTAGTAACTTGAGTCACAACTCTTTCTTCAACACTATCTACTATGTTACAATGCTTGTTCACTTTAGGCCAATTTATTTCATCTTGATGAAGACATGGAGGTCCATGCCACCACACTTGATCTACTACAAGATCACTCACTTTAACACCACGTGTGATTTTATCGGCCGGATTATCTGAGCCAGGACAATGATGCCACATGCTCGGGGATGTTTTGTCTTGAATTTCAGACACTCGATTTTGTACGAATGTTTTCCATCGCCGTGGTGAGTTCTTTATCCAATGAAGCACAATAAGAGAATCTGTCCATAAATGAATCTTAGCTTGAGGAAAATACACACGGACTGTAGTTACAAGTCTTGCACCTAACACTGCTGCCATGAGCTCGAGTCTTGGTAAAGATAATTTTTTCAGGGGTGTCACTCTGCTCTTGGCTATCACTAAACTTGTTCCACAATATTTTAAGCTACGGAATTTCACGTACACTGCTGCTCCGTAAGCACTTTGAGATGAATCACAAAAACAATGTAGTTCTAGAGTTTCAGGTGTTTCATCAGCATCACGAAAATACCACCGAGGTATCTGGATATTAGGTAGATCACATAGTTGCCTGTACCATTTGCTCCACTAGTCTTGCAATTCTGGTGGGATAATTTCATCCCAATCAACATCTTTCAGCCATAAATCCTGAAACAGAACTTTTGCTTGAATAACATATGGAGCAAGAAACCCAATAGGATCGAAGATTTTTGAAGCAGCTTTTAAAACACAACGTTTTGTTTGGTCATTTGACTGGATGAAATCAATAACGTCTTGTGCATTAAAACAGAAGATATCCTTAATTGTATCCCATTGAAGTCCAAGAATCTTTGAGGGGGAATCACAGTCAAGCAATTTAAAGCTAACGAAGTTGTCACTTGATTTATACTGGTTTTTACAGTATCCGAATTAGAATTCCATTTGGTCAAAGTCATTGATGCCTTTTTCATTATATCATTGGCTTCATGATATATCTGTATAGCTTCCTCCTCCGTATCTGATCCACAAATAAAATCGTCAACATACATGAAGTTTTCTAACATTTCTACAGTTCTGGGATGTATGTCTTCAAATTTCTTTAAATGATGCTTAATGCAAGTACCCAGCAAAAATGGACTTGATTTTGTTCCAAACATTACACGACACATCCGATAAACTTGAATTCTCGGATTGCTCAAACTTGAATTCTCATCAATCCACAAAAATCGCACTGAATCCCGATCTTCAGGTACAACAGAAATTTGCAAAACGCTTTTTCAATATCTCACGTAACTGCAATTCGATGAAGTCGAAAATTTATTAGAACTTTCAAAAGTTCAGGAAGAAGATTTGGTCCTTGTAGTAAATTATCATTTAGAGATTCATGATTTTTTTTCCTTTGAAAAAGCATCATAAACAATGCGAAGTTTTGTAGAATTATGATCTTCACGGATGACAGCACGGTGAGGTATGTAGTAAGTTCGTCTCCCAGATGGAGTACCAAGATCGACCTTTTCTATGATTTCTTCCTTAAGCTGATAGTCAATCACTTCTTTATATTGCGCATAAAAGTTCAAGTTTGATTTAAATTGTTCGATCAGATTTAAAAATCGTCTTTCAGCATTCTTAAAATTGTCTCTTAAAGTCACATTCTGATCTTTCCATGGAAGTCTAACTTCGTATCTATCACCCTTTTCTGTAATCGAGTTGTTAAATATTTGCAAGGCCATTTCATTTTGTTCTTCGTCAGAAATATTTTTAATTCCTATAGATTCAATATCCCAAAACGATTTGACGCTTTTTAGAAGTTTCTCTTCTACAATTACGTTTAAACACGCATCATGGATTTCAAAGTCTGATGAAGAAAATCTGCCTTGTATACACCACCCAAACAAGGTTTTCATCGCTACGGCATTTCTGTTTATCCTTTTTATTTCTTCGCTTGCTATTTTCCACATAATGTCCACGCCGATTAAAACAGAAATATGACTCATTCCATCGGCGCCGCCGCAGTCTGTCAAAGTGACGCCGAATGCCTGGAGTTTGGATTTCATTTCTACATCTGGTACCCGTATATCGGCATTTGTTATGACTGGTACTTCAGTGACTTCGAGATTTATGGATTTTTCAGGGTCATTAATATTGCGGAGAGTAAGTTCAACTTTCTTTCGACGCCAATATTTTCCATTCTTTTCACCGAAGGTATGCAGATTTAAAACAGTTTCTCCTTTCACTGGTAACTGTAATTTTCTTGATAAATCTCGAATTGCAGAGATTTGGCTACCGCCGTCAAGAAGACATCTCACAATACAATTCTTATTTCTGCCCTCAGCCACAGCATACACCGTTTGAAGCATAATATTAGATCCAGTTTTGGCAGAAGAATTTTGAACAATTTCTGCCGATGTTTCGGTTTCCTTATTTTTTACACTGGAGACAGCTGATGTGGGATTTACACACACACTTTCATGATGTTTACCGCGGCACTTTTTGCAGGAAAACTGTTTGTTCTTACAGTTGATAGCTAAATGTTTACATCCAAAACACAGAAAACATTTTCCTGTACGTTTCAAAATGTTGCGTTTCTCTTCAGAGTTCACCTCAGTACATTTATATCTCGTATGGTCTTCTTTATCATAAAATATACATTTGTATCCAATTGTTGATAAAGCTGAAGCAGTCGGAACTTTCGGTTTATAATTCGGATAAAATTTCGTGCGTTGTTCATTTTGACGAAAGTATGGTTTCTAATTCGTTTTCGCAGAGTTCATTAAACTTGTAGCTTCTCGACAGTTAACTTCCTTTTTTAAGAATTCTATAAGTTCCTTTATATCAAATCCTGCTTCCATATTTCGACTTCGATTAAATTCCAAATTTAATTCCTATGGAAATTTCTGCAAAATGATAGGACAGAGAATATTTCCATAACTTCCAGAAGTAACGTTTAACGATCCTAAACTTCGAATGTTGACTTCGCATTCATCGTACAGCTTATGCAGTGCTTTAACATTTGAAATGTTTCCCACTGGTTCAAGGGATAATAATTTATTCATATGCGAGGTGATAACAACATCTTGTCTTCCAAAACGTTCTTTCAATATTTCTACTGCGGAATCATAATTCTGGTCACTTAAAGCGAAACCGGAAATGGCAGCTAAAGCATTACCTCCAAGTAAGGATTTTAGGTACGCAAATTTTTCAGTTTTTCTCAATCCACTATGATTATGAATTGTATTTTCGAATTGGTTCCAAAAGTCTAACCATTTACACGAATCTCCGTAATAAGTTCCGATTTGCAGACGTGGCAACTTCACTGTTTTCGCTTCAACTGGAAGTGCAACATTAGCCGTTTCGTTCTGATGAACTGTTCTAGAAGATTCCGAATTCTTCTTCAAAAATCTTTGCATTCTTCCTCTCCATATAACAGTTTTATTCTGGTATTCTTGGCTTAAGGTAACTTCATTTTCAATCTCCTCCGAAGTTACTTTCGTTTCGATTTCTTAATCTAAACTTTTCAGTTCGTTGATTTTCTCAATTAACTGTTCATATAAATCCTCGATTATCTCAATTTTCTCATTTAGCGGAATATTATTTCCTAAATTCGTTTCGACTTTGGTTATCAGTTTCGTAGTTAATTGTCTTATAACCGATCGTTTCTTTTTCAAATTTTCAAGAACGCCCTCCATTTTCGAACTATTCAGTCTGTCAATTTTCTGATTCGTAATAATCCCGGTTTGCAGGCACCATAAACAAAATATATGTAAATATCTAATAAACAGAGGAGCGTTATACCACACAACGTTTATTCACGAACACCAAAGACGAACATTGGCAATCTAAAGATATATAATCCTAAACTTAACACTGATCGTTGAACTATCTAAATTCAAAGATTCTTCAAAATATTGACACTTAGACTTCTGTGAAACATAAATAGATTATATTTATACACAATTAATAGACTACGTTTAGATGAACATTACGCTCTTTCCTTCATACAATCTTTCTAGTTCTTGTTCTGGTTCTAGCTAAATGCAAATCAGAGTTCTATGTACGTTTTTGTTTTGATTATTCTAGATTTTAGATGTAACGGCGCTGACAGTCCAGAGTTTAGATGTAACATCTCCTCCCACCATTGAGGTCCGACGGTACAGAGGAACTCAATACACACAGGTCCAGTCGATGAGGGAGACCAACAACTCTTCCAGCTCTGGTTATCACGTGAGGACTTGAAGCAGGTTCTGAAACACAATCAGCCTGACCAGTCGTAGGGTTGTTTCTATCTCGAGATGTTCTGCCGTGGAACAGAGGACCAGCAGATTCGGGAATAGAGATCTCCGACGGGGAAAGCCGGGCCACTGGAGGAAGCAGAGTTCATTTCTTATCTTGACCCTCGTTAGTCTAACTTTTCCGTCTATACTGGGAAAAAGCTCGATTATGTTGGCTAAACACTAATGAGTGCGGCGTCTCTGGCTATCTTCCAACAGAACGACATCGCCTACTTGACACTGTTGATATTTTCCCCTCTTTATCGCATGTTGTCTCAACTGACCAAGATATTCACTACGAAATCTGTTTCTTAGATCACGTCTTATTCTCTGTCGATATTTGGATCAGCGGTTTAGTTCTTGGTAGTCTACGCAGTCAATATCAGGAACTCCTGATGACGCCAATTCATAAAGGAACATCACAGGGGTCAATGGTGAAGGATCTTGATTATCTTCTGATACGTATGTGATATGTCGTGTATTAATCATTTGTTCACAGTCACATAATATAATATATAACTCTTCGTAATTTAAGAAAGTTCGGCCTTATATTCTTCTTAAAAATTTTTTTTCATCATTCGCACAAGCCTCTCCCGCCAGTAGCAGTCGGAGGTTTGAATTTTCATCGTGTCCTTTAAATAGAAACAGCTGAACATATGGCGTTCTACTTCACTTTCTTAAGAACACTGTTAGTCCGTACCAAATTAGTTCCGTTGTTGGAATATATTGCATAAGGTCTACCTCTTCTAGCAATGAATCTAGACTATCCAAGCTTTAGATCCATCACGGAGATAGAGAGGATCTGCTAGATCTACATCGACAACTTCAAAAACGGCCCTTTCTCTAAGTTTGAATTCGGGTGGAAATCCAGGCTCGACTACTACTCTTTGTGTAGCAAATCTTTTACATCTTACACATTTCCTGATAATATTTGATAATATTTCGAACAGTTTTTCTGGATTTTATATCCAAAATTTTTCTCTAAAATTTGCCATTAAAATGCTGACAACAGCATGCTGGAGTTCTACATGTGTCTCATAAATTAGTCTCTAAACAAGAGGGTGTTTTAAAGGTAAAATGAGAGGATATTGGAAATTTTCTTCATCTTAACGCTGTAGGACGTCCGTTTTCGCTCTGAAAATTCCATTTCGTCTAAGATTAGTCTCAAAGCACGAACAGTAGAGTCTTTTATGCATGTAAATGATTCTTTCTGTTCCAAACCTACAAAGTGTCTTTTCAGCATTCTCAAATTCATCAACTAAGATATCAGGGATTAGGTCTTTGATGGCTGTCTTTTGATGGCTTTACTGTGGAAGACGGCGTATTTTGGGACAACTCGATTTGATATTCGCGATTTGAAGTTCTTTCTCCAACTGCGCTAGTTTGATTTGATCTAACTCTACCTTTGTTTCGTTTTCAAGTTTTTGTAACGCAATTTGTGACTTGTTTTTGGCTTTGAGTTTTTTCCCCTTGCTTAAGCGCGTAATCAACTACGCTTTTACTAACTCTTGATAAGTTTTCAAAACTTTATTATTTCTTTATAAAAGTTTTTAAAATAACAATTTTCACATCTTTCGCAACGGTTAGATCTAACTCCGCAGCGAAAGCTTTAAACTCTTCTTTCCCTAATTTAGCTCCGATGTTAATGAGAGTGATAGAATGGACACTGGGAGAATACACGAAGAAACCATGGAATTTTGAGATAAGTATCCTTCTTTCATCTAAACTAAATCAAATCTAAGTGCTTTTAAATTTATTAATATAATTGTTCACCAGTTTTTAGCTTTAAATAATGCTTGAAATTGCTCATTGCTTGCGTCTCTTTTTGTGGTAACAATTCCAAACAGGCGCTAACTTCGTTATCAGTTCTCGTTTGTCAACAATTCTCCCTTCTGAGCCCGCCCTACTATATAGGTTAAGTCCTATCTACTAGTATAAGGCCTTAGTCCTGTCTTGTTTTGAGGTATTTCCAGTTTCCAGAGAGGGAAAATGGAGATTTTGCGGAGCGACGTGTATATTAGGTTGCGCTATGCGCTACTTCGCTCTCCGATCTTTTTTTTTTTTTTTTTTTTTCCCTGAGATCGCTTAAATATTTTTTTGCCTTTAAATATTATACCTCATCGATTTTTTTTTTCTCAACCTGTTGTTTGCTATCTGTTTAATGTCTTTTTCTTCATTGCCTTAAATAAATTCTTAGAATTATGAGATAATATAAATACTGTTTTCTTCAATGTGTTAAACTAGCATTAATTAACAAGTAATAAATTATGATAGCAAACTGACAATAAATAAACTTGTAATAAATTATGATAAATATATTAATAAATACCACCGATCTATGTTTATTTTCTTTAGTTATTTTAGTTAAAGTAATATATATTTTTGTCTGATGTTATGGGTCTTTAGCTGTGTGTCTCAGGATGAAAGCATACATATTGCCTTGTATTCCATGTTCAATACCATGAATACGAAGCATCTCAACACTAACCTTCCCCCCCCCCATCATCACATCTATTCAGCCTTAGCAAACATACTCAGTGTGAGACATTATTTATTGCAAATGATCACAGCTTCCTCTCCTTTTGACTACACCCATGGACACAATAATATTTTTAGGATATTATCTACTACTTTTCCTTATCTTTTTATCCGCGATTAAATTCGCATGTAGGTATGGCGGAAACATGACGAAAAATGTAGTCACAAAGCGGAATAAATTATAAAAATATTTGTGGCAACACAAACTTTCTGATTATTACTGTTTCAGAAAGCAGCTATATTATGTAGTCAGCTGTAAAAAGTTGGTAGTAATTGCTTGTAAAATAAATAAGTTATCCAGATTCTTGCAACAGTCACCTATTCGAACATTTTATGGGTTTTTAAGGTGTATGAGTCCTCTTAAGAGAGGAATTTTTATGCAAACTTTGACGTCTTATAGCATAGGACTGTCAGAATTTATTATTCAATAAGAACACAGCTTCCTCTCCTTTTGACTACACCCATGGACACAATAATATTTTTAGGATATTATCTACTACTTTTCCTTATCTTTTTATCCGCGATTAAATTCGCATGTAGGTATGGCGGAAACATGACGAAAAATGTAGTCACAAAGCGGAATAAATTATAAAAATATTTGTGGCAACACAAACTTTCTGATTATTACTGTTTCAGAAAGCAGCTATATTATGTAGTCAGCTGTAAAAAGTTGGTAGTAATTGCTTGTAAAATAAATAAGTTATCCAGATTCTTGCAACAGTCACCTATTCGAACATTTTATGGGTTTTAAGGTGTATGAGTCCCCTTAAGAGAGGAATTTTTATGCAAGCTTAGACGTCTTATAGCATAGGACTGTCAGAATTTATTATTCAATAAGAAAACTTACTAAAAATTATAATATTCTTATATATTCATCATTTTTTCAGTATCCACTCATGTTTATAGGTTCAAATGCCATATTTCAAAATCAAAGTTATTTATGAAATAAAAACTTATACAATCTGATAAATCATTTCTGTGTGCAAATTTTTAAATCTAAATTTCTTACATTAATTTTTTCTGTCTTTTAAATTACATCCCATTATTTATTTCAATTTAGTTTATTAATGTGCTTGAACTAATACTTCAAAGTTCTTTGTCATGAAAATGCCCAAATATTTCCATAAAAAAATAAACAGGCATACAGAATTGTTATTAACCAGTAATATGTGATTAATTAGTCATTTAATAGTTGATTTAATCGCTTATTTCATGTCTAAATTTTCTACACAGAAAACCTCTGTCTAATTTTTATTATCTTTCCACGGACGAAGATTTTCAAAGAGGAATGAATTAAAGTCTTGATTGCGCAAAACACATCTTTGAAGCTAAATGTATTCTAAGAAAATCAAAAAAATGTAAACAAGATTTTGCCCCCCCCCCAATCAGTCATTTAAACTATTTCAACCGTTCAGGAAAACGATAAACATTGCGAACAATCTACCCTTTTTTATATGTACTTTAATAAAAGGAAATGTGTGTTCCTTCTTTTTATAAGAAAAGGAACCCATTTTAGAAAGCAAAATGGTTCTAAAAGTTTAGAGTCTCCAACGCTTAAAAAATGATAAACTACGCCAAGGTAGTAAACCGCCTTCAAAAAAAAAAAAAAAAAAAAAAAGGCTCACTACAACTCTTAGGCAGTTCGCGTACGTCGAATCCGTTATGGATCTAACAGTTCAATGCACATGCGTGGTCAATGGTGGTGCGAATAGCTTAAGCAGCTAAACGCGCCGCTGGTGCGGATAGCATCGGCCGCATTTTACGCCGATTTCCGTAAAGCAGCCGGTAGTGAGAGCGAAGGTTGTTAACCCTAACTCAGCAATAGAAAGGTTTGTTAGTAGTTCACCAGCAAGAGAATAATTTGCAAGTAATAATTATCAGTTACAAAGACGAAGTCAATCTATATACATAATAATGTTCAGGAAATGATTAGATAAAATAGGGATTTAATGATGGTTCTGATTGCAAGCGAGGACAAGTAATTAGTTTAAAAAATCTTTAGTGTCTTGACAAAAAGGCTACAAAAATTACTTAAATTCTTTTATTTAACAGAGGAATTTTTATGCAAACTTAGACCTATTCTTATAGCATAGGACTGTCAAAATTTATTATTCAATAAGAAAACTGACTGAAGATGATAATATTCTTATATATTCATCATTTTTTCAGTATCCACTGATGTTTATAGGTTCAAATGCCATATTTCAAAATCAAAGTTATTTATGAAATAAAACCTTATACAATCTGATAGATGCAAATATTTAAATCTAAATCTCTTACATTTACTTACAATTTTTTTCTGTCTTTTAAATTACATCCCATTATTTATTTCAAAGTTCTTTGAAGTGCTTTTTGTGTCCTGAAAATGCCAAGGAATTCCATAAAAAAAATAAGCAGGCATACAGAATAATTCATTTAATATTTCATATAATCGCTTTTAACTTATTTCATGTCTAAATTTTTTACACAGAAATCCGCTGTCTAATTTTTAGTATCTTTTATCGGACGAAATTTTTGAAAGTTGAATGAATTAAAGGCTTGATTGAGCAAAACACATCTTTAAAGCTAAATGTATTCTAAGAAGTATAAAAAATGTCAGCACGATTTCCCCCCCTTTAAATCAGTCATTTAAACTATTCAAACCGTTCAGGAAAAGGATATACATTGCGAACATAAAAATCTGCCTTTTTTATATATACTTTAATAAAAGGAAATGTGTTCCTTCTTTTTATAAGAAAAGGAACCCATTTTCCATTCTAAACTTTTGAAAGTCGCCAACGCTTAAAAAATGATAAACTACGCCATGGTAGAAACGTGCCTTTTACAACTCAATGCGCATGCGGGGTTAATGTTGGTGCGGATAGCTTAAGCCGCTAATCGCACCGGTGGTGCGAATAGCACCGGCCAATAATTACGCCCATACGGCTAATCCAAATACCATGCAACATATTAATTATGCCAAGTTTATGTTTTATAACAGTAATGGTATTAAAAATCAAAAAATTGAAATTCAAAACTACATCAACCAGCACAGTCTTGATGTAATTTTATGAAGTGAAACCCACCTCAAATCAAATGACAAATTTAAAATTCCCAACTACAACATCTATAGATCTGACCGTCTTCATAATCGTGGTGGCGGTACAGCTATTCTCATGAAAAAATGTCTGAACAGTACCATCTTTCCTCTTCCCCTTATGAGCTTTGAAGCAAGTGTATCTATTTTGAACAGTGATAATAAAGAATATCTCATCATTGCTGTTTATAAGCCACCCAACAATAGCCTCAACACTCAAGATCTTGACTATATTCTCAAGCTATCCAACTATTATTGCGGGGGACCTAAATTGTAAGGACGCTAACTGGAACTCCAGGCGAAATAATCCAGACGGAATTATTCTTAATAATTACATCATCAACAACCCTGATATCAACATTTATGGTCCAGATGAACCTACGCATCTTCATCAAATCTCAAATACTTCTGATGTATTAGACATCTTAATTACCTTCAATGTTCCTCAAATACCTTTTCTCCAAGTGGATAATGAACTTTCTTCAGATCACCTACCAGTACGCTTCACTTTGTATGGCTTAAAGCATGGTCTTCCGCCTATAAAGTGCCGCATTAATTGGAAAAACTGCTTAACACCTTGAAGAAAACTTATCTGCTGCCACTAAAATGACTAATAAAAGCGAAATTCATGATGCCACAGTCTATCTTAGCAGTAAAATCAACGAAGCCATCAACCACGCCAAATTTATTCCAAAACAGACTAATTATACGGTCCCACAGAATATTAGACAGAAAATTACAGAGAAAAATAGACTAAGAAAAATTTATCAACGTTCTCACTCCACCCAAAACAAAAGAAGATTTAATGCTGCCAATCGGAACCTCAGAAAACTTATCCAAGAGTACAGAAACAATTGCTGGGATAACTTCATTGAAAGTCTTTCGCACACAGACCATTCTGTGTGGAAAGTTGCTAATGCTCTAGATATGATATTTTCTACTACTTTTCCTTATCTTTTTATCCGCGATTAAATTCGCATCTAGGTATGGCGGATAAAAACCGGTATTTTGATTTGTGATCTGACTTCGTCCATGCAAAAATGGAGTTGCTTAGCTTTCGCGAAATGTTTGATTTTGTTCAAGGAGGCGTAAATACTCGCTATATTACTGAAGCAGAGAGAATTTTAAAAAGCGCATCATTTGGTAAAGCACGGAATTTTACTTGAAAAACCCAAATTTTACTTGAAAAAAACAAATTTTGACTTCCTATTGAAGGGTAAGTTCTATAGTGTAATGATCGCATGAAATCGACGGACATTTCATTGTTGGAAAAGGAAAAATAATTATTATTATTTTTTTTTTAATTTCTTGTTCATGTAAAGGAGGAATTGCCGGCTGTTGTAAGCATTGTGTAGCTGTTTTGATTTTAACGTTCACTGAATGTAAGCAAATGATTTCATATGTATTTAACTTGGGATGTTCAGAAATTCTTTGCTGTCAAAAGTGTGTTTTTTTCCATAACATTTATTTTGAATCATTATATACCAAAAATATCTTGATCTATATATGCGTTTATTGTATTTATACATACATAATAGCACACATAATACATAGCATTATATGTTATACATTATATTATAATTTATATATAATATATAGCTATTTAGCTTAATTTCTAAAATTAGAAGTGCCGGAGCCCTATGGAAGACCGTCAGCAAATAGGGAACAAGAGTAAATAAATAAAACGACTATTAAACTAATTAATAATTTTAAAATTCAATAGTCAATTATTATCAAATTAATTAATATCTACTTAATTATTGTTTATTAAATGCTATTTAATCAATAATTATATATAATTGATTACAATTTAATTGATAGCTATTAGATAATTAGTTAATTATTTATTGAAAGATTTAATAATTAAAGATTAAAGTAATTAAATATTTAAAATTAAATTAAATGTAAACAGATAAATTTCAATTTAATAAGCGATTTTTAATATAAATTTATTGCTAAAAATAAAATTTTCAAGATAGAATTCCTACTGAAATTGTTATTCAATTACATAAAAGCTGCAATTACAATATTCAATTACAAGTGCAGCATCCTTCTTGTTTAGAGCTCTGGTGCACTCCGGCTGGAATTATGATTTTTTACAAAAACTAAGAAGCATCGGAGCCGGGATCCGGGGAGCTCCGGCCCAATTTAAGCTCTGATCGTAGGGTGAAAAAACTTCTTTTATCATCACAAAAATTAAATATTATTAAAATGGTATAAAGTAATAATTAAAATTTATAAAGTATAGCTGATGAAAATTCAGATAATGCTCAAAACAGGGCAAAAGAGAATGATGGTGTTAGCGTATGAGAGGGTGGAAACAAAAAATGAGGGAAATCTTGGTGAGAGAGAATGTTTTCTTTGACCGCGGCTCTTTGTTGATATAATTATAGCCATTAAACGGATGTGTGTCACGGGTAAAATGAGTCCTCAATCTGAATCCTAAGGATGAATGTAAAGTTACTGGTTACACTTTTCGCTCCCCGTATTTGGTTACACTTGTGGATACTGTGACAAGACGATGTATAGAAGCAATGAGCCATTTATTGCAGTATTTCACTCTTATTGTACTCGTTGTCACTTTACGCACATTTAAGAACACAAATTTTCCTTCCTGCGAGGATAACTAACTCTAACCATCGATAACAATACACTAGATACGATAGCATGGCGAGAAATTTACGCGTTCCTACTCAAGTCCCCCAAATTTATTGCCATTCCTAAAGGGAAAGGTTTCCGAATGTCAGTGAGGGGACTTTACTTAACCGTCTCATGTTCTCATTAGTTCGCATTTCTAGGGAAATTGAGTATTGCAAGATCTGCTTATTGTTAAACTAAAACGTTAGGAATTCTACATTTTCCCCCTTGAAATTGTAGTTCAGTTTTGTAAAATGAAGTACCGGACCTCATCTTAGTTAGGGCTCCGGTGCGCTCCAGCTAGAATTGTAATTTATTTTAAAAATTGAGAAGTACCGAAGCTGGGCTCTGATGCAATTTAAGCACTGGCTATTATGTACATAATAGCACTACTTATCAGATGCAATTTTGAGAATATCAACAAGCAAAGCAGTTAAAAATGAAAAAAAGACACTTGTAAAAGAAATATTAGTGTTCTATATGTATTATAGAAAATACATGAAATGAATAATACCATTACCAAACACTTCAAAAAAAAAAAAAAAAAAAAAAAAAGCAGATTAAGTATTTTCTACTTCAGTACTCAGTACTATAAAGCAATCCTGCCATATAACGTGTAGTTAATTTTTGATTACATAATATTACAAGCATTTTCTTTAGATTTGTCCTACGAGTGGTTAAAACTGATAGTTCAATCTCAGCTCAAATCCGGGTGAACAAGCAGTGCAGTTTTTTTTTTTTTTTTTTCGAATACAAGCGAGTTTCCCCTATAATATTCTTCATAAAGAATTCTTCTTCAGGCTGATAACCAATGTGCTTAGTCATATTCAAAGACCCTAATCTAACCTTACCTTTCCTTTAGATTCCATATTCACATGTTATATCTTTATCTGTTAAGATTTGTTCATAACAGGATCACCAAGCTTCTACCAATCCAGCAGGAGCATACTCAAAACGTCAAATCCATGTGATTGATAACAAAATCGATGTTTTCACCTTGCAAACCTTTATAAATGTTCCAAATTTTCTTAAGGATTCTTAATAACCTTATTATTTAGAAATGCGTTTATTGTTGTTTTTATATTAACAAAAGCATTTAAATATAAAATATCAATTTTAAAAATAACTGAAGTTTTCTTTTAACCAGATTTGCTTTTCTAATGCTGTTTTTAATTAGTAACATTATGTCTGAACAAAAAATTTAAGAATAAGTCTATTAAAAAGGTCTGTGTGATAAGTCTATTAATGAATAACATTGTATGAACTTCATCATCTTTGAATATGAAACACTGAACTAACTCTTTGAATATGAAACATCCTAAATGAAAACACCGAGTCCATTTCAATCTAATACAAGAATAAATTATACATATCAAAATTCACAGTAAGAGCTTCTCCATATTATATTACACAAAGATTAGAAACCAAGTCTCCACTTACGAAATCTTACACTGACATAATGGTCTTGTACTGAAACAGAATTGTAGCAACATAGATGATATAAATTACATTATGCCAAAGAATTATTTAAATTTCCTGAATAAATTATAGCATTTAGAGTAACCAAAGACACACAAAAAAAAAATTTCAGATTTGTTGTAAAATTGGTGCCATGTCTTTATGCTATAATAACTTCACACATTATCTACACATGTGTTTTCCTGTCAGTCAAGAAGATTGATGGAAATATTGTTCTTACAAAAATTATTCTGACATATATTTGGAGAAACATATATTTCTTTTTGAGTTACATGATCAACAGAAACTATACAGCTATAGCATATAAAAAACTTTGAAAAATTATATATTGAAACTTGTGGAAATTTGGGGAAATTTATTTGGTTCGATAATCAAGAGGTAAAAGTGGTTTATTAAAAATTTCTCAGTGCTATAAGAAACCAACGAGAATTTATGAGTATGTTTCGATATCATGTTTATCCATTATTGGGGCTAACATACATTGTTATCAGTTTATGTTTGCCCAAAATGGTCGAAGGTTGAGTAAAAATATTAGGAGTTTGAAGATAATCATCAATATACCTTAATATCTTTGCAACAGAAATATAATACCCAACAAACAAAAAAACAAAAAAAAAAAAATTATCAAATGAATTTTAGTATGCCATAACAGTTTCATGGGAAAATATAACACACCTCTTAGATAAACAACTACAATCATTATATACAACAGCCATTTCATTTTAAAAAAAGGCATAAATTACATTAATCAGATAAAATTTGTTGTAAGAGCTTCATTATCTGGTTAAAATTCTTAAGCAAACAAGAAACCATTTCAAGTACCATAACATAATTTTCATAAGAGAATTCCATTCATCACAGAATATTAAAAGCACTTTGGTAGAAATTTGATCATTTAAAAAGTACAATTTCATATAATGCACATTTTTTATTCTTTATTCTTACGGAAAACATTGTATTTTTAAAGAAAGACAACGCTTTCTTTCTTTTAAGTACATAGACTCCAGAATTCTAATAATTATAATAAAAAAGGCATTTACCAGCAAAATAACGGTTAACTATAAAATCATAACCATTTGTATAATATAACCATTTGTATGCACTGTCTTTGGTCGCATGTGTACCAGGAATGCATAAAAAAAAAAAAAACCTAACACTTTTATAAAATACTGAAACTAGGGGTTGGACTTAAATATTTAGTATTTGAATGCTTTATATAGCTTTGTCCAAAAACAATGTACTATTCGTATGTAACACAGAATAAAGTATACTAAATTACTGTTGACAATTTCAGTTTCTTGGTGCATATTTCATAGCTGATTATACACATGTAATATTAATGTGTGCCAGTTTTCAATCGAAAGCACTACACAAGGGCATCATCTACACCCTTAGGTATAGATGAGCCTGAGCAAGCTTTACTGTAATCAAATAAACCATAACCATTTTACCTTAGACTATTCATTTAACAACTGCGGCAAAATTTGGTACACTTCTGTTATCAGGACCGAATTCAGAAATGTATGTATGAATGCGTTCACATATGCACGTATATATGTACGTATGCATGTATGTTTGTATATAAACACACATATAAAAGTGCATACACACATACATACATTTCTGAATCCAGTCCCTATAACAGAAGAGTACATAGATTTTTCTATATAATAAAACATAAAATTTATGTGTGTATTTTTTTATAAGGAACAATATTTCTGACACGAATCAGCTGTCATCAACTAATGTCAAGAGCAAGTGAAAAACAAAAGAATAATTATATAGAATTAAGATGTAATATATATTTAAAAAAATTTCTTTAGTGTAACTGTTCTTTTATTCATAGAACTTTATACTTGTATTTTCTTTTATTCAATCATTAACAGTTAGAAATGAATAGTGATTGGCTAAATATGGATATGTTCTTGTGTGTTTCATGCAGTTCTACTTCTGGTACTTACTCTGCGACATACTGAATTTAATTTTTATTTGGAAACTGATTAAATTAATTGTGATGGTGTGTGCTGAGAAATGGAATTTTGTGAAGAATATTTAAACTTGCCAATAAAAATAGGAATAATTTTAAAGTTTCTGTCAACATTTTTTATATTGTTATCAAATGTGACTTTAAAAAATTCTTTTTTTTTATAGTAAATATGAATTGAATTAAAAGGGTATGATTTTATTTTAATTCCTTTATGAAAATAATTAACCTAAAAGACACACAGATCTCATTAACATATGAAAAACATAATAGTTCTATAAGCAATTCAAATTATATATTGTGATATACAGTAAGACCCCGCTTAACGCAGGGGATACGTTCCATCAAAATAGAGCGTAATGCGAAACAGCGCTAAACGAGGCTATCTTTACATGTAAATATAAGGATGTTAATGTATATGTTAGGGGAAGATGGCTAGGAAATTGGTTAGGTATTAAATTTAAAAAGTATGTTTTTTTAATAAAAATAAAACCAAACATTTATTTCTTAAAGCTCAAATTAATACCACATTATTATTTCTTGCAAAAATAAAAACAAAACATAAATAACAAAACGAATATTCTTAAAAAAAACAAATAAAATTCTCAGTCAGTCATATTTAGTTAGCCTTCCGCGTTTTCAGTGTTCTGCCTTTTTGTGTCAAAAGCACCTAATGTTGTTTGCCTTTTTCTTTTGCGTTGTTCTCTTAAAAGTTCTTCATAAACGGATAGAGCATCTCTAACACCACACTTTACTTTTGAGCTCCTGTCAAAATTCGGATCATTTTCAATGAATTGATCCATTATTTCAGTTATGGTAGACAAACTCCTTTTTACAAACGCCATCGAAAGTTCATTTTGCTCTTCTTCTGAATCACTGCTGTCAACATTTTTGTTTTCTTCTTGTTCAGTTAATTCCTTGAGCTCATCATTAGAAAGACTAGCCGCTGCTTCTTGAATTATTTCTTCGACATCTTCCCCATTTACCCCTTCAAAATATGTCTGTACAATACCGCACCAAACAAGAAATACAAGTACACTCTTTCGGATATGTATTTGAAACCTATCGCTGAATAATATTTCGGGGAATCCCCGTATGCTGCGAGCGATTTCGTGGAATCCCCGGGTTGAAATAAAAGAGCGCTAAACCGAAACAGCGTTAAGCGGGGTCTTACTGTACTCTAAAAGGAAAATTATATAATATATAATGATATAAATTAAATACATATAATAAATATATAAAACTCTATAATGAATAATGATCATAACTGTATAATAAATGCAAACACACATTATATCACTGTGCTATGAATGGAAGAATATTTAATTAGAAATTTACCTTTTATATATATTTGATAACATGGAACAGTAAAACATAAAGATCACAAGAAGTTATGAAAATAGGTTATGCAACTTAAGAAACAACAAGTTCTATGAAATGCACTTTAAGTTACTGCAATATCATGAGACACCATAAGACCAATAACCATAAGGCGCGATAACTTAAGACAATATCATAAGACATACTACCAAGATAAGTATAATTTGTTCCTTCTTTTACATCGATAAGTTTTCTTTAAAAATTTAACCAGTGAATGCCAAAACAAATTTATTATCGGTGCCTTTGATGCAAGGTCACACAAAGATAAACTCGATTTAGCAAATTTCTGAAACATTAAAGTCAAAAGTGTTAAATTACAACTGTTAAGAAAAGAATTGTCTGGCAAATTTTAATTCTTATATGAAAACTGAATTAAATTTCGAATAAGTGACTGGGCTTGTACAGTATTTTAGAAGATATTTCATGTTCAAACACTGAAAATAAATTGCACTTTAATGAAAGAGCTGGAAATATAGTCTGCATGATGCATAAAATATGATCAAATCTATTTGTTAAATACTTAATGCTTACTTTCAGGAATGTAGCTAGAGGGTAACAGTTTTTATATATTATTCTGAGAAATAACTTAAGATTGATTTGCAACACTTGGTATAAATAAAGATATTTTTCACCAAAGAATTAATATTATTTTCAGACTTTTTACTGTCAAACTAAATGTAGAAGCTAGACGATTTGAATATTTCATCTAACCTCTTCATTTAATGACATAAATGTATTTTTAACAGAATTAATTTTTACTCAGGGAAAGAACATGTTGTCTAGCTGCCCGGGTTTCAGCCCAGCTTTAATACAGAAAGCCAAAACACATCAAATACAATTGAATGATACAGCATTTTAAAATGTTGCAAAAATTTTAAATGCAATTTTGTGGAAGAGCTATTGCAATTACCTACCTACTAAAACTTTGACCAAAAATTCAAGAAAACAAAGATACTCCCTTTTCTTTCCAATGAACAAAAGTCGTATACTAATATAGGGATGCTCAACTTATTGTACTATAAAACCTAAACATAAGAATGAAATTATGTCAGCTATCTGAGATGTCCAATACCTAGAAATTCTATATATTGTAGAATAGAACCTGCGTCTGAAAACAGACGACAGGTAAAACATAATTCAAATACTTTACTTTTAGCCTGGAAGCAGGTGTTCTATATTAAACTGTCTTAATTCACATACAGAATTAGTGATATAATAGCTCAAAATATTGTAAGAATCAAACACGCATTATACAGTCAAAAGTCTTTAATCCGGACTCGTCGGGACTTCGGCGATTCCGAATTATCGATTTTTACGGATTATAGATCATCAGTTTAAATCTGGTAAGATGGCATGCAGAAATTATAAAATGAAAAATATGAAACCGTAATTTATGAAATAAAGAGCAATTATGATCTAAAGGGTATCAAAATTTACAAAAAAAAAAAAAAAAAAGCTTAATATTTACTTGTTTACTTTATTTAACATTTCTTTCAACGCGCGCATGCGTAAAGCATACATTACGCATAGTCGAAAGTAGAAAATTGCAACCAGAAAACTATTTGATTTGTATTCGTGATATTTATAATGACGAGGAATTTGATTTAAATCATATCAAAGACTGAGTACATCGAGATGAAATCTACATTATAAGCCGAATAAAATAAAAACATCTGCCCTGAAGATAAGGATAGTGCTGACAGATCAACTTACAGTTCATTGCGCGCCGTCTGTTTATCAATTGCGTTGCCGTACGCACAACACATGCGCAGAAAGTTTGTAGCTTTGAGGTCCGGATTATAGATCATTCCGGATTAACGACTTTTGACTGTATTAACATTAAAAAAATCTATATACATTTATTAGTGTACGAGGATTGATCCTGAAATATTATAAGGTCACTTTCAAAGAAATGATAGAAACATTTCACTAGGGCAAGGGACATTCTCTCTGGCTGCCCGTGTTCCATCCCAGCTTCTGTAACATAAGTTTCATAGTAGAATTTTAAAATTCTAGGAAAGAAACTTACGAAGAAATTATTGAACATACCTGGTTCTATTATTTAGCCATTCTTACAGACATAATAACTAAATCTTAAACTTCAAGGAAGGGGGAGAACTAAAGTCTTTGAATTAACCTGTTCACGATGGGCAATTTACTATGCTAAGCCTAACTTAAAAAAAAGGATAAATGAAATTCGTCTTCTAATTTTTGTTACATTATGAGAAGAGCATTCAGGTAGTCGTCAGAATTAATTCTAAACCTTTATTATTATATTTTCCTTAAAGATTTTATAAAATACTCCTTCTAAAATAATATAATTTTGCCCTTTTCCCACAAATAAATATACATGGAAAAATATCCAAACAATCGCAAATTTTATTTAACACAACACACAATTAAAAAATATTAAAACCATGTTTCATAAAAATTCAATAGCAAACAACGAAAAGTAAGCAATGTTTCAAAATGAGACAGTGTATGATATTCTTTGAAACATAGGTGTACACAAAGTCCAACCTTGCATTAGTCACAGGAATATAATATCTGCTGATATTTTACTCAGCAAATTTGACTCATTTAGCATTTGTATATGTTATACGGTCAGATAGAGCTTTCATATCGCCATTAAAAAAAACTTTCACTAAGCGATACAAAATATTCCTCTCAATGTCGGAAAACTCAGAGTAATAAAAATGTCTTTAATAATTGAACATCTACTTCACTATAACCGATAATAAAAATAAGACAAATTAATAAATTAAATTAAAAGTATTCCAGAGCATCCAGAACATATTCATGTAGAAATCATCGACCACCAATGCTGACTTAGAATAAATACCTAGGGAGGTGACGTCATCCCAGCTTAGCACAGTGCGGAGCAGTCGAGACCAATGCGAGATAGCGTCTAGACGGGGGGACGAGCGGAGGCAATCAGATGGCTTGTAAATTCTCCAAGAGTTGGTGGAAATAGACGGTTTCCTTTGATGTTTAAGTTCCATGTAGCCAAGCTGATCGTATTATATAAAATAGCTGTGGATGTTGCGTGTGTATAGGACTGAAATGTTCATCATTACATGAATCCTGTGGACTGAGTTTAACTATCATGACATCACCTGCAATATTAATTTTTACTTGACTTACCTTTATTACTTTTATATATTTCTTATTAGTAAAATAAAGCTTTTAATAATGTAATATCCGTGCTCTCCTCATGTTTTGAAAATAAATTCTACATTCATTTGTTTATATAAAATGACCCATTACATTACTCAACACTTAGTGATTGTGTATATTCTACACATTTAGTTTAGATTGCTTTCGTTTGCCATTAAAAAAAGATATACAGTGGATGGACAAAAATATGGAAACACCTTGTGAAATGCATGTTTGAAAAGAAAGATTAATTTTAATGAAATATGTAGGTGGCGCTGGCGTTTTTGACTACTGACGCCACCTATACAACTTCGTAAATGTGCTAAACAGTTCAGTTGTTGTCGAAGTACTGTTATGTGAGGTTGTCATTGCATTATGTCAGAGTTAACAGACTTCGAACGTGGGCAAATTGTTGGAGCACGTATGGTAGGTGCTTCCGTAAGCAAGGTAGCCGAGGTGTTTAGTGTTTCAAGAGGTACTGTATCGAAGATTTATTCCGCATATTTGAAAAGCTGAAAAACATCATCTGCTAGATCACAGCGCAGACGAAAGTGTGTCCTGAGTGATCGTGACAGACGATCATTAAGGGCAATTGTGACGAAAAATAAGAAGACCACAGCTGCAAAAGTTACTGCTGAAATGAATGTTCTGTTACTGAACCCTGTGATACCAAAACAATTAGAACGGAGCTTCATAAACAGGGAATTGCTGGCTGTGCTGCAATTGAGAAGCCACTCATCGGTGATGCTAATGCCCGTAACATGAAAAGGTGGTGTTTAAGTCATTAAGCCTGGACTATAGAGCAGTGGAAGCGAGTAATATGGTCTGACGAGTTTTCTTTCACATTGTGTCCCACTTCTGGCCGAGTTTACGTTTGAAGAACGCCATCTCAAGCCTATAATACAGACTGCTTGTTGCCAAGAGTGAAACATGGCAGGGTTCTGTTATGGTTTGGGCAGTCATATCGTGGTTCTCTGCTAGCCCCATGATAACTGTGTCAGGGCACATGACTGCCAAGACATATGTGAACATTTTGGCCGATCAAGTTCATTCCATGGTACAAACTTTGTTTCCCGATGGTGATGGTGTCTTCCAACACGACAAAGCCCCTGTTCACACAGCTCACATTGTCCAGGACTGGTTTTCTGAGCACGAGGATGAGTTGTCCCATCTCCCCTGGCCACCACAGTCACCAGACCTCAATATTATCAAACCTTTGTGGTCTACATTGGAACGGAAAGTGCGTTCTCGTTATCCACTGCCAACATCGTTATCTGAACTTGCGACCGTTTTGCAGGAAGAATGGTATAATATTCCCTTGGCAAACATACAGGAACTGTATTTATCCATTCCGAGAAGACTGCAAGCTGTTTTTGATGCCAACGAGTTTCCTACACCATATTAAGCAAAGAAACGTGTTTTCTTAAAGGTGTTTCCATATTTTTGTCCAACCCCTGTATGTTTCGCTGAGGATTAAAAATATTCATCACAAAGCACCAAAAATCTAAGAGTAATAAAATAAATAAAAACAAGGGAGGAAAAATATCAGAGTAATAATAATAAAAAAATACTCTAATGATAGAACCTCTACCTCACTATATCCCAAAAATAAAAATGGTACCTCAATGCAGGGAAAGCCCGTTTAAGAGACATTACATTGCTCAACACCCACCCACAAATCTCACTCGCATTCGGAAACAAAATACCAAAAATAAAAATCATTGCATAGGAATGAAGGTAACCATACTTAACTTTCCATATATTTCCCCATAACAGGCATACAGCTACATCTAGCGGCTAAAAAGTCAAATGTGGTACACCCGGTCGATACAGTGAATTAAATGGCGATTCAAATATAACATACCCGGCATTGAGGTAATTTTTCCTGCTGATGCACATATGATCACACGCCTGTACTGAACGGGGTAAAGGGTATTATAAACTCATTTTAAAACAAAATTAATTTTGTGAAAATATTACACAAATTGAAGGAATATACATTTTTACTATAATGTAATCTACGATTTGTCACTTTGAAAATGTGGAGAACTAAAGCGCGAAATAAAAGAAAACTACAACACACATTTGGAAAATCTCATCGAGCTTAAATTAGTTTCTCAATTAGATGTTTTGAGTGTGTTTAAAATTAAGCCAAATAACTTCCTTCACTTCAAACCCATTACATAAGACTAGTATTTAAGAAAAATGGTAAAAGACTGCAAACATGTTAACAATTTTACTGATCTAGAAATGGAAATTACTGATTTTCACCTTAATTAAGATCAAGAATATCACAAAAAGGCATTTGAATAGTCCTAGATCAGAAAAATCATTGAAATGTTAAACTTTTAAAAAGATAAATTCCTGCTTTTGTTCAGGTATTTATTTTTCATTTTGCTGAATGTTCTGTTAATAATACAAAGAGTATACATTTTCTTTAACATATTATACCACACATTTTTATGCATTATGTAATGCACTCATAAATGAAATATTAAAAGTGCAATATATAACTGAAGCTTACCAAAATTTTATAAACTTAAAATTGGCTCCCATTAAGTTAAAATTGCGCATAACTGCAACAAGGGAAGGAATGCAATTTTATTTCTTTGTCTGTATTTGGTTTCAATTTCATATAGAAAGAGTTAAAATAGGTTATCTAGGCAACAAAATTTAAACACACATTTTCAGTAAAAATTACAGAATAACTGATTTTGTTTCCCTGGAGACGCAACACCTCACTATTCCAGCTATGATACAGACTGCATACTGTCATAGAGAAAGTCCTTTCTTACACAGGGAATGCATATACTTTAATCTGTAGATCTTCGCAAATAGGTTCATAAAACTTCACAATATGCCAAAATAGTTCAGATTAAGGGAAAAATATAATAATGTATGCTTGAAACAACTAATAAAAAGCACATTTTGAGCAGCCTTAACAGAAGACAATTTGGCCCCACTAACTTTCATTACGAGTACTCATTAAATTTTTATTTACATTTCTTTTTTGTTCAACATTTAACTTTCAATGGTTTTAAGAGAAACAGCACTTGATAGACAGACTCTAAATTCGGAAAAAAACTGAAACAAAATTGGTTTATACACAGGCAGAGTAATTAGACTGACCTGTTGGGAAGAGAAGACCCCGTTAGACAAGGAAAATATTAGGCCAGACAGAGAGGAAAATGCTTAGTCTCCTCCTCGTAATGCGAAAGGAGGCCACTTGGGAAAAAATTACACTACAGCAGTAATTTTGAAACCAATAAGAAGCAACAGAACTCTAACAAATCTCAGATATCTGATAATTATAGTGTGATTCACAGTTCAACCTCACTTCGAATATTACAATACAATATAAAGAAAGAACCAATTCAGACACTTCAATATGGAATTCAAAACCTAAGAAATTAATGCATAGACGCTACCCTAAACATTAAAACATAATGTGAAGCGTTCACGTAAAATAAATAAGTAGTAAAACTCCAATATAAAGCAACATGTGAAATGGGACCTACAAATTATAACATTCAAGCATTTCTAGTGAAAATAAAGTTAATATAAAACAAGAATTACCAGGCACAAATGTCTTTTTGCTCTGCACTATTTCTCCATTCTTTTTCTTTCATGATATGTTCTGCAATCCAAGAGTGCACAAAAATGATGACAAATTACACTAGAAGAGGCCAAGGATGGGGGAAGGAATCATTAGATTTTAACTACTTTGAAATTAAAGAATATCTATACACAAAGAGAAATATCTAATATTGTTTCTTAATATATAAAACTTCGAAAGTAGCCTTCTTTGTTTTAAATTCCAGCAATGTACTACATTGTTACTAAAATCATGATTGCAGTCGATAGAAAAGCAAATGATTTTCCTTATACGACAGAAGTACAGTAAGCGAAAGAGGTTTTTAATGTATGGGTACAACATGAACAATGAAAGGAAAAAAAAAAATTATACAGTTATTACAGATACACAGAATAAAAGGGAAAATGATGTTTGAGATAAGTAGACAATTTTAGCGCAGGTACAAAAATGGCACCGAAAGTCAATAAGCAGGTAATTTTAAATGACAAATCAACAAAATAAACTTTACTGTTAGCTTTGAAGCAGGTGTTATATATAAAACTATCTTAATTCACACACAGAATTAGTGACATAACAGATCAAAAAAGAGTAAGAATCAAACTCGCAATATATTGACATTAAAAGAGCTATACATATATACTTTTATGGCTTTTTTTTTTTAGAAAGGGCTCAAAAACACCATTCTAAAAACAGATTTCGAAAAACATCTTGGAAACAAAAGTCATAAACCATAAAATAAATATTTCATTCAGAATTTTAACGCAAGAACCCTTTCTAATTTTAAGTTCTTTACTTAGGTACACTCATCCATGAGAGACGACAGCTTAGTCCAATGTACAAGAAATTATCCTGTAATATTACCACGTCACTTTAATGAAATTATAGCAATATTTCACTCAGGGAAAGAACATATTGTCCAGCTGCCCGGGTTCGAGCCCAGCTTTAATACAGCAAGCCGAAACACATCAAATCCCATTGAATGATATACCATTTTGAAATGTTGCAAAAAATTTAAATAAAATTTCGTGAATGAGCTATTGCAATTACCTATATACTAAAATTTTGACCAAAAATTCAACAAAACTAAGATACTCTTTTTTTATTTCGAAGGAATCAAAGTCATATACTAATGTAGGGATGCTCAACTTATTGTACTATAAAACCTAAACATAGGAATGAAATTTTGTCAGCTATGTGAGATGTCCAATACCGAGAAATTCCATAAATTGTAGATTAGAACGTACCTCTCAAAACATACGAAAGGTAAAACACAATTCAAATACTTTACTTTTAGTCTTGAAGCAGATGTTCTATATTAAACTGTCTTAGCTCACATAGAGAATTAGTAATATAATAGCTCAAAATATTGTAAGAACCATATTATGTCACTTTCAGTGAAATGATAGAAATTTTCACTCAGGGAAGGGACATTCTGTCTGGCTGCCTGGGTTCCATCCCAGCTTCTGTTACAAAAGTTTCATAGAAGAATTTTAAAAATCTAGAAACGAAACTTATGAAGAAATTATTGTCCATTATTGGTTCTATGATTTAGTCATTCTTACAGACATAATAACTAAAATCTTAAACTTGAGGGGGGGGAGAACTAAACTAAAGTTTTTGAATTTAAGGGTATTTTAAATTAATTTTAAATCAGAATTAATTTTGTAAAAATATTACACAAATATAAGGAATATACATTTTTACCATAATGCAATGTACATTTTGCCACTTTGAAAATCTGGAGAACTAAAGCGTGAAATATAAGAAAACTGAAACAAACATTTGGAAAATCTCATCGAGCTTAAATTAGTTTCTAAATTAGATGTTTTGAGTGTATTTAAAATTAGGCCAACTACTACGTTCACTTCAAACCCATTACATAAAACTAGTATTTAAGAAAAATGGTAAAAGATTGCAAATATGTTAACAATTCTACTGATCTAGATATAGAAATAACTGGTTTTCATCCTAATTAAGATGAAGAATATCACAAAAAGCCATTTGAATAGTCCTAGATCAGAAAATCATGAACTGTTAAACTTTTAAAAAGATAAATTTCTGCTTTCGATCTACCTAAAAATGTGAAAGAGGATTTTCAACAACAAACTTGTTAAAATCAATGTTCAGATACAGAATAACAAACAAACATCCGGACGACTGCATGGATTTAGCAATAACATCGCATGTACCAGAGGGAGAAAAAAAAAAAACTCTCAAAAGAAATGCAATGTTAAATTTCACATTAAAATATGATTTCCCTGTATTTAATTTTCATCTTGCTGAATTTTTTTGTAAATAATACAAAGAGTATACCTTTTCTTTAAGATATTATACCACACATTTTTATACTTTGTGTAATGCACTTATAACTGAAATATTAAAAGTGCAATATATAATTGCAGCTAGCCAAAATTTTATAAACTTAAAATTGGCTCCCATTAAGTTAAAGTTGTTAATAACTGCACCAAGGGAAGGAATGCAATTTTATTTCTTTGTCTGTATTTGGTTTCATTTTCATATAGAAAGAGTTAAAAATAGGTTACCTAGGTAACAAAATTTAAACACACATTTTCAGGAAAAATTACAGAATAACAGATTTTGTTTCCCTGAAGACACAACACCTCGCTATTCCAGCTATGATACAGACTGCATACTGTCATAGAGAAATTCCCTTCTTAAACAGGGAATTCATATACTTTAATCTGTTTTTACACAAGTACTGTTTATGACTAATCCATGGTCCAGGAGTAATATACATTATAGTACACCCATCTAAATTTTTATTATTTCTGGTCATCTATATAGACTGTTTACCTATCACGACTAAACTCCCAATCTGCATTCCACATAACTCATACGATTCTTCAACTCATGTTTCGTAGTCTATCATTTTTAATACCGCCGGTACTTACTGAGCGCAGAATTGTAAAGCGTCATTTCGCGTATAGCAGTACCTTAAAGGATCCCATTTAATTTGTCCACAGCTAGAATTTCATTCATACGTGGTGCTACATTCATCCATCAACACCGGAAAGAATTTATCTGCTACTTTAAACAATTTCCATCGACTGAAAATGAAGTCCCAAAATTCTTACAAATCTCAAAAGGAAACGATGCCAAAGAATTTTCACATATGGAAGACAGAGAATTCAAACAATGAATCAGAAAATTACAAAAGAAGTATTGGGGTCTTATAAAACCCCTTGATAATAAAAGTGCTCATTATGAAGAAGAGCTTTTAACTGAAGATAAGATGAAGGAATTGTTAAATAACACAAAAGCAATGTCTGATCTAGCGGAGAATGACCCAATTAAGGAAGAAACAGGACACTGGGAAACATGTGCTCTTTACAGCGACACGCATACAGTTGCATCAATCATTCTTATAAGCAAAAGACATCAGCTTTCTCAAAAAATAATTCTGTCATGCATTTGCCAAGACAATGGAATATAAGTCCAAAAGAAACTTTCAGAGTGCTTTGCAAAACAAAGTGGAAAGTTATTCTGCAGAATTTTACTTCGATAATAATAAAACATCTCTGATTTTATTTCAAAACGAATTTTTATTAGTGGTATCAATTTTAAATAGATCTTCGCAAATAGGTTCATAAAACTTCACAATATGCCAAAATAGTTGAGATTAAGGGAAAAATATAATAAAGTATGCTTAAAACAACTAATAAAAACACATTTTGAGCAGCCTTAACAGAAGACAATTTGGCCCCACTAACTTTCTTTATGAGTACTCATTAAATTTTTATTTACATTTCTTTTTTGTTCAACATTTAACTTTCAATGGTTTTAAGAGAAACAGCACTTTATAGAGAGAATCTAAATTCGGAAAAAACTGAAACAAAATTGGTTTATATACAGGCAGTGCAATTACACTGACCTGCTGGGAAGAGAAGACCCCATTAGGCAAGGAAAATATTAGGCGAGACAGAGAGGAAAATGCTTAGCCTCCTCCTCGTAATTGTAATATTTAATAATTTGTAAATGGTAACATTTAATATTTAGTAACTTGTAATTAACAACACTTTGGATACAGATTTGAAAAATAGAACTATGCTGGTATTGCAGTTCTCTGTGATTATACATTCTAAGATTGTAAATAAATAGTTTCTAAAAGCTAAAAGTGTACCCTCATAATTTTATATGGTGTGAGGAGTGTTTTGCTTTCAAAATGGAAAGTTTAAAACCACCAGAGCCGATGAAATTTGATGGAAATCTACCTTGGAATTGGCAGAGATGGCTGCAATCATTTGAAATATATGAAGTAGCTAGTGATTTACATAATAATGAAGAGAAGGTAAGAGTTAATACTTTTCTTCATGTAATAGGAATTTGCTTGAAATATATAATACATTTCCTATAGAAGAGGGTAAAGAAATTAAATTAAGTGAAATTAAAACAAAATTTACGGAATATTGTATTCCTAAGAAAAATAGTTTGATCTTTACAATATGGTAACTGGTAGTTTGGCGACATTTTGGAGGCGATAAAGGTTACTACCTGGGACTTTGGTAATAATGTGAGCAGTACTCAGTTCCAATTACGCATTATTTTGTGTGAGGGAAATGAGAGATCATGGGATATGTCATGTGATATTAGTGGACGAATTACGGTTCTTTAATTGGGAAAGGGGGGAAATCGGGAAAAAATCTGGAAATTTTGTATTTGGCTTTATTCTGTGTTGTGTGAAACAGTGTTTGTTAATTTTTGGATCCCATGGCCCTAACTAAAGTGAATTCGAAATGGGTATTTAGGCATTGTGATAAAGAGAAGTTTGCTTTTTATTTAGCGGAGGAAGTATGGAGGAAAAATTCGCAGAAAAAATCTTTCAATAATTTTATTGAATGAATTAGAAAAGTGTATCCGCTACATAATCAAGATTCTGAAGAAGATTAGGTAAGTTAGTATTTTTAATTATTTGAGGATATTATTTTTATGCATTGTTCTAAATGTAAGTTGGAAAGGAATTTGGTATTATTGGGAAAATTGTTATTAGCAATGATTTAGTTTAAAGTAATTAGGATTGTAAGGTAATTTTTATTAATTTAATGTATGTGCTCATTTATATTTTAAGTAGTGTTTTTGAATTTAATTATATTTTAATGAAATGATAGTTATTTTGTGAATTTTATGTTTGTAGGAATTTGGTACACGTTTAAGTTGAAATAAACGTGCATGGAAATAATTTAAATATTTGATACTAAGTATTTGTAATGCTTGCAGTATGAATTCGTTGGTGACGTGTATAATGTAATAGATGATCTAGAGGTAAAAGTTTTTGGATATTTTATTTATTTTATATGTGGAAATGTTCATATTTGTAAAGGGTAAATACTTTTTCGCGATCAGGTAATTTCATATACGTTCTTTTTACTGGGTTTAAAGATTGAGAAAATTGTCATGTATTTTCGTGAAATTTTTCTAATTTATGAGAAAAAAGCAGTGTACATGGATATAGTAAAGAGTGTGCGCAATGCCATTTTTGTGCAATTCTGGGATGTTTTTTTTAAGTAAAAATAAGTCGACGTGTACATGGTTTAGTGATATTTTAATTAAATGATAGTTATTTTGTGAATTTTATGTTTGTAGGAATTTGGTATACGTTTAAGTTGAAATAAACGTGCATGGAAATAATTTAAATATTTGATACTAAGTATTTGTAACGCGTGCGGTATGAATTCGTTGGTGACGTGTACAATGTAATAGATGATTTAGAGGTAAAAGTTTTTGGATATTTCATTTATTTTATATGAGGAAATGTTCATTAAAGGGTAAATACTTTTTCGCGATCAGGTAATTTCATATATGTTCTTTTTACCGGGTTTAAAGATTGAGAAAATTGTCATGTATTTTCGTGAAATTTTTCTAATTTATGAGAAAAAAGCAGTGTACATGGATATAGTGAAGAGTGTGCGCAATGCCATTTTTGTGCAATTCTGGGATTTTTTTTAAGTAAAAATAAGTCGGCGTGTACATGGTTTATGTGTATGTGTTATTTTGAAAAACGCGTAAGGAGTATGGTATTGTGCACATTTTCCCAATTTTGCAGTGAATATTTGTCATGATTAAGCAGTTTTGTTTGATAAAATTTCTAGCATAATTGTAATTCGGCTAGTAGATAGTTGGAAGAAGTGTTCAGTAGATAAAAAGAAAAGAAACATGTCTTTACTTCGTGAAGACAAAATGGCGGCGGGGAAAAAAAAAATAGAGGGTTGCTGTAGGAGAATTGGTTGCCAAATTTTCACCAAAAAATCGCCAAGTTACCATAATGTAAAGATCAACCGAAAAATATTTTATATGAAAGACATTTATTCTTTACTAGAAATCAAACCGCGTCAGAAACCATAGATGAATACATAACTGACCTACGAAATAAAGCTAGAACATGCGAGTTTGCACAATTAACGGATAGTTTAATAAAGGATAAAATTGTTTGTGTTATTAAAGATGGTACAGTGACAGCAAGATTGTTACATGAAACAGAATTAACATTAAAAAAAGCTCTTGATATATGCAGATCTGCTGAAATAAGTGCACATCAAATGAAAATCATAAAAGATGAGGAAACCGCTGTAAACTTAGTGAAAAAGAAACTAAGTAAACATAATAAGAATACTTACAAAGAGGTAAATACTGATAAACAAAAGACAAAAATTTGTTCTAAATGTGGAACATCTCATGAGTATCGAATGTGTCCAGCATATGGAAAAATCTGTCATAAATGCAAAAAGGCAAATCATTTCGCGAGTCAGTGTAAAAGCAATATAATAAAAAATGAAGCAGTCAAGGTAAACAAAAAAGATAGACAAATTAAATTAATAAATCATGACTCTGAGGAAGAGTTAGAATTTTATGTTGGCACATTAAACCTTAATTCAGATAACAAGGAAGGGAAATGGACTGTTGACATTAATGTAAATAAAAGTAAACTAAATTTGCAGTTAGATACTGGAGCAATGTGCAATGTTATTTCTAAAACCAAAGTGAAATTGCTAAATGTTCCGATACAGAAGTCTGAAATTAAAAGATTAGTTACATTCTCTGGGAATAAAATGGATACTTTAGGAAAAGTAGTACTTAACTGCCAATATGGAAAAAATAATTATGTTGTGGAATTCCAAGTTATTGACAAAGAAGTACCTTCTATATTAGGATTAAAATCATGTTTGCAACTAGGTTTGATTCAGAAAGTAATGTCTGTTTACACTGAAGACTTACTGGAGGAATACAAAGATGTATTTGAAGGCTTAGGTTGTTTGAATAGAGAACATAAAATCCAGTTAAAACAAGATGTAACACCAGTCATTCATCCTCCAAGAAAAATACCCATAGCTATACATGATAAAGTTAAGAAAGAATTACAAAGAATGGAAAATTTAAATGTTATTGAGAAAGTAAGAGAACCAACTGAATGGGTAAATTCAATGGTCACAGTTGTCAAACCAAACAAAATAAGAATATGTTTAGATCCTAGAGATTTAAATAAAGCTATAAAACGAGAACATTATCCGATGTTAACCATTGACGAAGTTGTCACTAGAATGCCTAATGCAAAAATATTTCCTGTTTTAGATGCTAATAGTGCTTTTTGGCAAATCCAGCTTGACGAAGAAAGTAGTAATTTGTGTACATTCAATACACCTTTTGGCAGATACAAATTTAAAAGATTACCTTTTGGCATATGTTCAGCTCCAGAAATTTGCCAAAGAAAATTAAGCCAAATAATAGAAGGTCTAGAAGGCGTTGAATGTATTATACATGATATCTTAATATGGGGATCTAATGAAAAGGAACATGAGCTACGACTTAAAAAAGTACTCCAGAGAGCACGAGAAAATTATTTGAAGTTCAATAAGGCTAAATGTAAAATAAAAGTTAATCGTGTGAATTATATAGGGCACGAGTTAAGTGAAAATGGACTAAAACCTGATTTTTCTAAAATGGAAGCAATTGTTAAAATGCCAGAACCTACAGATGTGCCTTCGCTACAAAGATTTTTGGGAATGATTAATTATTTAGCCAAATTTATTCCTAACTTAAGTACTATTACTGCACCATTAAGACAGTTACTTGAGAAAAATGTCCTCTGGCACTGGACTGAAAAGCATCAAAAAGCTTTCGAAACACTTAAAGAATTGATTGCAAAAGCACCCGTATTAAAATTCTATGATGTTAATAAGGATGTAACTCTTTCAGTAGGTGCAAGTTCTGAAGGATTAGGTGCTGTTTTACTACAAGAAAACCAGCCAATTGCTTATGCTTCCAGAGCTCTAACAAAAAGTCAGAAAAATTATGCTCAGATAGAAAAAGAGCTTTTAGCTATTACTTTTGGATGTTCTAAATTTCATCAATATATATATGGCAAACGTATTACAGTTGAAACTGATCATCGACCATTAGAAAGCATAACTAAGAAACCTCTTTTTAAAGCACCACAGCGATTGCAAAGAATGCTGTTAAATTTACAAAAATATGATCTAGATGTACGATACAAAAAGGGGAAAGACTTATTAATAGCAGACACTTTGAGTAGAGCAAATTTGAATACAACAGAAGATAATGATGAAGATACAGAAATTTGTACACTGATTCCAGCATCTGATGACAAAATTTATGCATTGAAGAAAGAAAGTGAATGTGATGCTACACTACAGTGCTTAAAGAAATATATTCTGAGAGGCTGGCCAGAATGGAAGCATCAGGTAGAACCTCAAGTCAAAGTATTTTGGGACTACAGAGATGAGTTGACAATGGAAAAGGACTTATTTTTCAAAGGAGGAAGGGTAATTATTCCTTTATCTATGCAAAAGGAAATGTTAAATTTAATTCATGAGGGTCATTTTGGTATAGAAAAATGTAAGAAAAGAGCTAGAGATGTTTCGTTTTGGCCACTTATGAACAAGCAGATAGAAGATAAAATTTCAAAATGTTCTATATGTAATGAATACCAGAACAAAAACATAAGAGAGCCTATGATACCACATGAAATTCCCAATTTACCTTAGTTGCGACAGATTTATTTGAGATTAACAAAGATGTATATTTATTAATTGTAGATTACTATTCCAACTTTTTTGAAATCTCCAAACTACCGGATACTCGAAGTCACACAGTGATCAGTTACATGAAATCTCATTTTGCAAGATACTGTATACCATTGATAGTGATATCTGATAATGGACCTCAGTTTGCAAGTAAAGAATTTTCAGAATTTGCAAAGAAATACCAATTTAAACATATAACAAGCAGTCCATACCATCCATAGTCGAACGGATTAGCAGAGCGTTCAGTACAAACGGCGAAGAAATTGTTAAAGAAAGCTCAAGCAGATCATGCTGATCCTTATTTAGTTTTGTTAGCTCATAGGAACACTCCAACAAATGAGATGCTAGGATCACCAGCTCAACGACTTATGAGTAGAACAAGAACAATTCTTCCTACATCTGAAGAATTACTTAAACCTCAAGTTGTGAGAAATGTAAAAGAAAAAATCAACCAAGAAAGAACTAAACAGAAGTCATATTATGATCGTCATACAAAAACATTACCATCACTAAATAAAGGAGATTGTGTTTGGATATATCACAATAATCGCTGGAAACCAGCAGTTGTAGAAGAAGTGCATAAGACGCCTACATCATATATACTTAGATCAGGTGGATCAGTATTGAGAAGAAATAGAAAAGATATTAGAGAAAACAGTTCAGCTGTTGATGAGAATATCAGAGGAACAGAACAAGGAGTTAATACACAGAAAACAGATGTAAAAGGATATGATTCCAGATATTCTCAAGGGCAAGGTTTAGAAGATCAACTGTCAAACTCTGCTAACTCAGAAACAAGGAACGGTGAGCTAAGAACTAGAAGTGGGAGACTGATTAGAAAGCCGGCCAGGTATTTGGACTGATTTTAGACTGTTAAAACTTTTGAACTCTTTAAAAAAAAACGGAAGATGTAATATTTAATAATTTGTAAATGGTAACATTTAATATTTAGTAACTTGTAATTGGCAACACTTTGGATACAGATTTGAAAAATAGAACTATGCTGGTATTTCAGTTCTCTGTGATTATACATTCTAAGATTGTAAATAAATAGTTTCTAAAAGCTAAAAGTGTACCCTCATAATTTTATAGTAATGCGAAAGGAGGCCACTTGGGAAAAATTACACTACAGCAGTAATTTTGAAACCACTAAGAAGCAACAGAACTCTAACAAATCTCAGACTTCTGATAATTATAGTGTGATTAACAGTTCAACCTCACTACGAATATTACAATACAATATAAAGAAAGAACCAATTCAGACACTTCAATATGGAATTCAAAACCTAAGAAATTAATGCATAAATGCTACCCTAAACATTAAAACATAATGTGAAGCGTTCACGTAAAATAAATAAGTAGTAAAACTCCAATATAAAGCAACATGTGAAAAGTGACCTACAAATTATAACATTCAAGCATTTCTAGTGAAAATAAAGTTAATATAAAACAAGAATTACCAGCCACAGATGTCTTTTTGCTCTGCACTATTTCTCCGTTCTTTTCATGCTCGTTCTTTTTCTTTCATGATATCATGTTCTGCAATCCAAGATTGCACAAAAATGATGACAAATTACACTAGAAGAGGCCAAGAGGGGTGATCATGCGATGCGTGCGTTGTTATACAACAATTTCAAATTAACTAGAAGTGGACTGTACTAAATATTTTATTCGACAACTTTAATCAAATGCGTGTCATCTTTCAAGCGATGACTTACTACTAACAACTAGAGCTGGAGCAAACCGCATGTATTCGTTACTGAGTAACGGGTACATCGGTTGACTCGAAGTACCGATTCGGTACTCACAAATTCATTTCGTTACTCGCATCTGTGGTACGAATGCGGTTTGTTCGAGTACGAATGATGCGCTTTCTATGCGAATACGAATGATGCGGTTGCTGTTCGAATACGAATGATACGGTTGCGTCACAATGCGCTCATATTTTTCATAGATAATTTTGAATTTTTTTGGGCATCGGGCAAACTCTTGTTTACATTATGTGTTTTAGTTGGAATACTATTTAGTTGTTGATATTTAAGAAAATGAGCTTATGTTTGTAATTTGATAATTTAGATAATTCTTCTTTTTTTTTTTTTTTTTTTTTTTTTTTTTTTTCCCTTGAGCTTGCCATAGTCGTATTTTATTGATTTGAAATATTTATATACTGCACTTAGGTATTGTTTATATAAGAATATGTAGGTTAATATAGGTTCTTTACTTCCTTGTATCAAATAAAATGGTAGTAATTATTGTAATCGAGAAAACTTTTGGGTATCATATTTTAACGGAAATATCCGTTTTTGACGATTACGGAATCCATGTGAATTATTTTTTGGGCTGACGCCTGTACGTACGAACACAATGAAAGACTCTCTCTCTCTCTTTTTTTTTTTTTTTTCAAAAAAACTTATTGTTAAATGTAATCCCATTTACTCTAAGCTGATACTTATGACTAATGATTATTATTATTTAAGTTGATTATTTAAGTTGATACTTGAAAGGGATTTTTTTCGTGATGTGTAAGTACGTATATATGCATTTTGCATAACTCAAAAACGGTTAGTTATAGAACGTTGAAATTTTGTATATGGGTCCGTGATAACATCTAGATGTGCACCTCCCTTTTTATTGGAATCGGTAATACTACCAAACGTAAATAAGTATATATATATCAAATAAATTATAATTAAATGTAAAGTACACATATATATGTCCTTATAATTAAATGTAAATTACAGACACACACATTCTTTCCTTGATATATATATATATATAATAAAAGCCAAGTAAGGCGAAAATAAAAGCTTTGGCTTTTATTTTATTTAATTATCACTAAATAAGTTACTTGACTTTTATTTTCGCAATCATTGGTTGTAGTCAGGACTTAATTTTTAAAATTAGAAGTGCTGGAGCTCTATGGAAGGCAATCAGGAAAGATGAATAAATAAATAAATAAATAAAAATAAATAAAATAACTATTACAATAATAAAATAATTAGCAACTAGAATATTAAATGATTATTATTATAATTCAATAAAAATTTAAAGACAAATGAAAATTTAATTAATGAATAACTAAGTAATGAAATAAAATACCAAACATCGTCTTGTTTAGGGGCTGTGGCTAAAATTGCAATTTAAGAACTAAGCTGAGCATAAGCTAAATTTAGGCTTTTGATGAGCAAATAATATACTGTTTACCAGAGTATAGATAGAAATTTGGTTATGTAGCCCATTCTTCTAAAACGACGTTTCGTAGCTGCCTTCCATCACCAATTCCTTTTTTTTTTTTTTTCTTTCGGTTTCGGTTTATTCGGTTACAGCAAAGCACACTACGGCTATTGCCTACGGGGAGGGAGGCCTTCGTGTAGGATTTTTTAAAGGGAACTGACTCATATGCAAGTTACACACGGGAATAACAATGAAAACGCCCGTGCAGCTAGCCGTTAGCCGGGAATTGAACCCCGGACCGAACTATTAGTGCTCAGCGACTTTACCTCTCGAGCTCTGGTGGGCTCTTTTTTTCTTTTCATTCGCTGTTTGAAAAACGGGTGTTCACGATAAAGTAAGCACCTGTTTACTTCAATTAAAATGGGTTAGACGATGTGACTCTTCCTACTTTAATCTCACTTAGCTTTTGATTTCTAATATTGATTCAATATTTTCTGTAGACAAAGTATTCTGATTAGAATAATAGATTTCAAACATGTTCAAAAGGTGTGTATCTGAATATAATTAGGTTTTTATAACATAGGGCCCATTTTATTAGTTTCACATAGTTCTAAAGCAATTGAACCACAGCATCGTTGTTTTGAAAGAAATTAAAAATGTGAGAAATGTATAATGAACATTAATATACAAGCTTTATTAAAAGTAGTCAGCCTTTTAAAACGTGACCGTCTATGCTTTTAGAGGATTTTTGGAGCTCTGTGCATTTGCTCTGGCATCTTAAAAAAGTGATGTTCAATATCAACGTATGTTTATGTTCTCAAAAATACAGGTTTCTTTCAGAAAGCGACCTCTTAGAAGTCGTCAATAAATGATTCAGTATAAATATTTTCTAATAGACCATACATTAAATTTATTTTAACGTCAATTTAAAAATGGCTGCTTGTACTAAGAGTTAAGAGCAATAAGACTCTAATTTTTCTTTCGCAATTAGTTATCATGCCAGCTGAATTGTTTTCTGCATAACCTTTATTGTGTATAATTGAAATATTTAGCTATGCATTCAACAAATATACAACAAATGTAAGACAAATCATTAAAAAATTAAAATTTGGAACATTAATGATAATTTTTTTGTTATACATAAAATATTATTAATGAATGATGAATTTATATCATATTATATATAAATCAAAATTTAAACTCCTATTCATTTATAATAAATTGAAGAAAAGCTTTAAAGTGAATTAATTTTTAAAAACAAAACGAAAATTAAAAAAAAAAATTTGTCATATACCTAGAATCTAAAAATGACGAATACTGAATTTTACGACTCATGTGTGTATGGGTGCATTTAATTATGGCAAGGCACACTATGGCTATCTGCCTAAGGGAGGATGCCTTCGTGGAGGACTTTCTGAGGGAAACTGGCTCGTATACACGTTACACATGGGGAAAACCACGAAAACACCCATGTAGTCGGACCGTTCGCGGGATTCGAACCTCGGACCGAACTAACAGTGTTCAGCGACTTTACCACTCGGCCGCTGGTGGGCCGTTTTACGACTCATATAATAATAAATGCATGTTCATATTGTAACAGAAATTTTGTTAGAAGTCTAGCATATGTATAGTTATTTGTGATCTTTTAAAACTGTCGTAACATGATGCATATTTATCATTATTGTGAACCAAAACAGTATGCTTTACATCCTTACAAATATACGTGATAGATTTAAATATTTATTTCTGCATATACTTACGTTTCCCAAAGACACGAAAGCAAGTCAAGCAGATTTTTGTTGTATTAAGCAGATTTAAGTTCTCTGTTAGCTAGTGTAACATAATTTCGGATGTTAGTGTAACATAATTTCGGACTCTATGAGCCTTCCAGAATTATTAGCAAAATAGTGGAAACGTCTTTACAAAGTGTTTTTATAAGCAAACAACAGATGTACACTGAGCAGTGATCAACTGATATATTTCTTAAATGATTTGGTTTAGTTGATTATGACAAAACACACTGGGGCTATGTGCCTAAAAGGAAAAATGCCTTCGTAGAGCACTTTCTTAGGAAAGCTGGCTCGTATGGTACGTGGTAAGCTGGCTTGTAAGCTGGTGCGGGAAAAAAAACCACGAAATGCTTATGAAGCCAACCCGTTTGCCTGAGATCGAACTCAGGTCGGAACTACCAGTGTTCAGCGATTTTATCGCTCGACCGCTGGTGTGCCATTTTTTAAATGAATAAAGGTATACTCATAGCATTATGAAATATTTAGTGCTTCACTATTATCTCTAATAAAGTAACATAAAACCTTACCTTTTATAGATTTCTAAATTTCTTTTAAGTTCTTATTCTTACTTAACCTATACATTTGCGAATGTTTTATCGATTTTATTGTTAAGTGTAAAAAGCAAGTTGACATTTATAATACAGCATTCCTTGTCTCAACAAATAACAGTCTCAACAAGGAGTTTTTGGAGAGGGTATGAATCGGGGAAATTTCACCCTTTCGCCATTAGCGGTTCTGATGAAGGGAATGGGGGAAGCAGCAAACGAAATAACGAATAACGGACGAATAACGAAAGCTAATCTTTAATGCGGTCTCCCAGTTTCTGTATTTGTATTTGGGAAAGTTTTATGGTCATTATGAAAAAGTGAAAATTTGATATGGATTCCGCATGACTTCCTTCTACGACTATTTAAATTATGCTTATTTTTTCTGCACTTCATTTAAACTTATTTCCTCGAATTATTCTAACTCAATTAAGCGATACCCAAAGGCAAGTTACAAATGGAATCAAACATTGCAAATTTTGAAACTAAATTTCCTGGTCAATCTTTGTCCTACGGGACTCAAACTTCTTGTATTTTTCTTTTTCATAACGAGTATAAAAGTTTTCCAAATATAAATATAGAAACCAGAAGACGACATTAAAAGTTAGATTTCATAATTTGCCCAAAACTAATTCTTTTTTAAATTTGACATTGACAAAATATGAATATTTTCGTTATTTAAAATACTTCTGTATTCTTGTTGCACCGTATTTAAACTTGCTTCCTCGAGTTATTGACATTAAATTACATAAATTCCATTATCTATCGGAAAATAATTATAGCAAATCATCTATTTACGACATATCTAAGAGGTCACCTTTTAAGAGATCTCTATTTTTGGGAACATAAACAAACATTGGTAGTGAACATCATCTTTTTAAGACCACCACATGTAAAATCCTCTAAAAACATGAATGGTTGCATTTAATGAGGACCCATTACTTTTAATAAGGAATGTAACATTAATCTTAATTATACATGTTTTTGATGTGTGTGCCAAAATAGTGATAACGTACTTCTGTTGCTTTAGAAATGTGTGAAATTAAAAAAATGGATACTATACAACAAAAATGTTTTTATATTCAGATACACACCTTTTGAACACGTCTGAAATTCATTATTCTGCTCAACATAATTTGTCTGCATAAAATATTAAATAATATTAAAAAATCAAAAGCTAAGTCGAAGTAGAAACATTCCTCTCTTCTAAAACATTTTAATTGGAGTAAACAGACGTTCGCCTTACCGTAAAGTAAACACCTATTTTTCAAACAGCGGATGAAACGGGAAAGAGGGAATTGGTGGGGAAAGGCAGCGAACGAAATAACACTTTTTCGAGCTGGGGATTAAATGAGAAAGGACAACGCAAAGTGCATTTGTTAGTTCAGCAATACAACAGCTACAACACCACATCCATTCGCTAGAGACTTGGCTGACCAAATGGAAAGTCAAAGTGAATGTCGACAAGACACATGCCATACTGTTTACTACTAAGAAGAATTTCCCGACTCACCTGCAAATGTATGGTGGGGACATTCCCTGGGTCAAGCAGGTCCCTTATCTTGGGGTGATCCTCAGTAAATCTCTTACATGGAACCCACACGTTACACATATTCTCAGGAAGTTTCGAGCTAGTAAAGCTTCACTCTTCCCCTTAATTGCTCGAAACAGTGTTCTATCTATTGATAATAAGTTGCTCATTTACAAAACCATGTTGCGTCCAATTCTTAGTTATGCATGCCCCGTCTAGGCATACTCGTGCAAAAGTTTGAGAAGGCAGTTACAAGCTGCCCAAAACGGGGTATTGCGTATGATATGTAATGCCCCCTGGTACATTCAGAACAGCCAAATTCGTAAAGAGTTAAGAATAGAGGATCTTTTTGATTTTTATTGCCGCCTATCTAGGGCATTTTATGATAAACAGGAACTTCTGGACAATCCTGTGGTTGTTAACTATTGCTATGATACTAGGAACCCCAATTTTAGTAAACGCCCAAGGGCGATCCTAAATGTTAGTAATGTGTAATTTTGTATATGTGTTATGCAAATTGTTGCTCAGATTCTTTATTGTATATTGTTCTTTTTTCTTGCTTTTTGTTTTTACTAGTGGCACTAAAGCGTCGCACTTCGTATTTTGTTTCTCTTGTGTGTACATGTATTCTTCTGTGAAATAGTTGTTAAAAAACTAGTTAATTATGTATGGATTAGTAATTAGGTACTTAAGGAAAAAAATTGTATTTAACTATTAGCAATTATGAATTTAAACTCTTGCTCATTTAATTATTTAGCACATTCAGTTATATTTCTCATAATTCGAAACTTTTATCATGTTATTCGATGAGGGGTAGGGCTATGGCGCCCAGGCACTATGGTGGTTAAGCACCGCAGTTCAACATAGGATGAGAAAGGACGAAACGATACTAAGCCAATAAGACAAGATCTGGTATTTTACTTTATTATTTAATTAGTCATCATAAATTTTAAAATTATTTTAATTTTTATTTGTTTTTACATTTTTATTAAATTGTACTTATAAGTATTTTATATTTCAGTTGCTAATTATTATGTTACTTTAATTATTCATTATTTTAATCACTACTTTTTGTTATTTTAATTATTAAGTTTTTTAATAAGTAATTTTTTGTTATTTTAATTACTAATTAATGTTATTATTGTAATATTTATTTCCTTTCTTTCTTTATTTTTTATTTTATTTTTTCCTGTTTTCCTGACGGCCTTCCGTAGGCCCTTCTGATTTTAGAAACTAAGCCCTGACAGCAATAGAAAATTTAATAATGAATCATATCCAGTGCACCAAAAAATAATAGCCAAAATAAAGTGAATTATTTCTACCCAAAAAAAGGCGACGGAAAACTAGAATAGTCACGTGATTCAATGCAATGCGACGTTTCAAAGCCCTTTTTAGGGGGAGTTTGAACAATTATGTACAGCCAAACGCCAAATGTTTACGGAAAAATGTACTTTGCTGTGATTGGTTGGAGGGTTATCTTTTTCACGCCAAACTGGACCTGGCGCCAAATACGTAAATCTAGTAAAAATAGAAATCGTATTCCGCCATTCTCGTCGGTGAGTGTTTTTTCTGCACGTGCTAATTCTTAATTTGATTTTGTTATTTGTATTATTTTTATTATGTCTTTGTCTAAGCAAACAGGAAAAATGAAAATACTTATAATCGGAGATTCGATGATAAAATATTTAAAAGAATATTTATTGCTGAATTTACTGGATTATGAAGTTCATTTTCATTGTTTTCCGGGTGCTACGATTGAAAGGTTGACACGCAAGATAACCTTGATAGACAATCAATTTGAGTTAGTTTTGGTTCACGTTGGTACCAATAACTCTTGTGACACTTTGGATGATATTCATCATAAATATGATTGTCTGTATAAGGTTATTGAGCGTTTAAACCCGAAGATCATTCTCTTTTCAGGTGTCCTCCCGCGTGAACGAAATTTATTCGAGAATGGTTTCAACCCGTACAGTTTAAAGAAGCTGAACAGAAAATTAGCTCGGATAAACACTAATCTTTTCGAAGCATTCAAAAGCCGAGAAGCTTTTTCTTTTTGCAGATCTGGTGAGTACTATTGGAGTACTTGTCTGTCAAGAGACGGATTGCATCTGAACCGTAAGGGTAATGCACAGCTTGGGAGAATTTTTGTGAAGGACATAAAGAGCGTTTTGAGTGTGAAATCCCTTCCAAAGGTAAGTGCTACATCTTTTTCCTCTGTATCTGCTAATGAGTTTCCAGCTTTATCCACTGTTTCAGGAAAACATCCTTCTGTACCTATCACGATTTTGGATAATTATCCTCGTGCTTCTGTCATTTCAGATACTTCAAGTACTCACTCTAAACCTCTTTATTCAAGTGTTTTGAAACGGGTTTCTTCTGTTTGCAGCACTTTGGATAGTCATCCTGATACTTTAGGCTTATCAGATTCTAGTGTTTCAGTTTTGTGTGCTCCTTCAAGTGTTCCTTCGAAACCACTTTATTCAAGTGTTTTGAAACTTTCGCATGTCTGTACTACATTGGATAGTCACCCTAATGCTTTAGCATTACCTGGTGTTTTGACTGATTTGGATAACCATCCCAGTATTTCAGTATTGTTGGATTCTCCTGATGTTCTTTCTAAACCTCTTTATTCAGATGTTTTAAAATATGGTTCTACCAACACGTCTTTGGATAATCATCCCAGTGGTTTCTTGTTATCGGATTTTCCAGTTCTTGAGCCTATAGCCGACACTGTTTCGAGTATTCTTGACATCACTGCACCAGTTTCTCAGAATTCCAGTACTCCATCTGTTTCTCATTTTTCTGCTGATCCAAGTGTATCTGTTTCTCAGCTTTCTGGTTCTTTGTATCCTGTTACAGTTGCTTCTGAGCTTGCAATTAATTCCATTTCATCTGCTTTATCAGATTTTCCATTTCTTGAAAGTGCTGTTAACATTGGTCCAAATAATGTTGATGCCATTGCATCTGTTCCTCAGTTTTCTGTTGCTTCTGTGCTCAATTCTGAATCTTCTGCTTTTCAGGTTCTTGCCTATTCTAGTTCTCCTGTTTCAGACTCGGCTTCTTTCATCTCATCAGATCTTACAGTTGTTGATCTTCGATCTCTCGGCTGTTTTTCAACCATTTCATCGATTTCACTTTTTGAAGATGATAATGAATGTTCAAACTTTAAGTTTGGGGGTGCTAAGAGTCCAAATAAATCTGAAAATAACAATAAAATTGAACTCGTGAGTAATTATGATAAAGAAAATTGTGCTTCTAATGGAAAATCTAAGATTTGCCCTAAATGTAAGAAACCTTTTTCTTCTAAACAGTCCTTATCTAATCATAAACGTAACTGTAAAGGTATTGTAGAAATGAAATATCCCAGAGTGTGTGAAGTTTGCATGAAGTCGTACTCCACTAGACAATCATTTTCCAATCATAAAAAATGTTGCAAAGCACCATCAGCTGAATGTATTCCAAAGGCATATATTTGTGACCGGTGTGAGAGAGATTGTAAAAGCCGCAGTAACCTTTTTCATCATAAAAAGATCTGTAGTATTAAAAATCCTACATCTAATAATTCTAAGCCTTGTGTTATTCCTGATTGTAAGGAAATATTTTGTTCTGATAATGAATGTAATAAACATTTGGCTGAATATCATGATTATGAGATGGCTATGCAAGAACTTACATTTTCATCAATAGGAGAATTTCAATTCTGGTTAGAATCGCATAGTAAGCAGACATTCAGTTCTTATAAAAAGTCTGCTGGAAGTAGATGTAGGAATGATAAAACTTTTCATTATTACTGTTGTCAATTTAATGTAATGCATAAAAAGAAAGTTCCTGTTTCCAGTAGAAAAAATCTAAAAGATACTTTACCTTCCAACTTTAAGTGTCCGTCAAAAATTTTAGTTTGTGAAGAATCGCACCTTGTCACAGCCATATTTTATTCGAATCATAATCATGAATTGTCTTTTGAAAATAGCAGGTTCCACCAACTTAGTCAGAGTTTCCGTAACAAAATTAAAGCTTATGCACAGTTAGGTGTATCCACGGATCAAATTCAAGAATTTATCAGAGATGGAAGTGGACTGCGGGATAATAGGGAGGGCATATATGATAAAGATGTATTTGTAACACGAAGAGTGATAAACACTTACAAAAAGCGGTTAGTATGTTCCTTTCCTGGTGATGATTCACTTTCAGTTGCCACAATAGTTGAAAAACTCAGGCAAGAATCATATGATCCAGTACTTATTTATAAACCACAAGGAAAGCCAACATTGTACGGTCCAAAAGAGCTTGATGAACTTTCTTCTACAAATGAGTCTTTTGCATTAGGATTGCAGACTAAACAGCAGAAAGATATGATGATTAAAGGTTGCTCCAGGATTTTATGTATTGATTCTACTCACAAAACAAATCAATATGATTTTTATTTATTAAATTTAATCGTTCCTGATGAGTTTGGTAGTGGTTATCCTGTAGCGCATTTCATTACAAATCAGTTAGACCAGGATACAATGTATAATTTATTCCTTAGTATCAAATGTGTAATACTGGAACTTTATGTCAATTGTCTTATGACAGATGATGATAAGACTACCCATCCTGCATTTGATAAAGTATTTGGTCCTGGTATTACACATTTGTTATGTAAATGGCATGTGCATCGTGCTTGGCAACGTAATTTGTGCCGAATGGTTTCTAATCAAAAACTTAAAGATGAAATCTATTTTAATATGGTAGTATTACTTGAAGAAAGCAATTCTGCTCGATTCATAGTGATGATGGATAATTTCCTTCAGAAGTTTCGAACTATTGCACCATCTTTTATACAATATTTTGAAGAACATTACTATAGCCGTGCTATTCTTTGGTCAATGGCCCATAGAAACTTCCCTCATGCGTTCACAGATACCAATATGTATTGTGAATCGTTTCATAATAAATTAAAAACTACATATTTTAGATGAAAATTTAACAGGCGTTTAGATAAATTAATTGAAGTACTTTTAAAAATTGAAGAGGATACATACATGGCTCACAGCTATAAAATTAAAACTAATTACAAGCAGAGTACTTGTCCACCAACATATAATAAGCGACATGATTCGGGAATAAAAATTTTAGATAGTGATGTAACAGGGGCTGGTTTTTTGTTGTGGATTGTAAAATCACAGACTTCTAATATTCAGTATACAGTTAAATGCTTATATGAGTTATGTCCTCAAACTGATCACTGTTACTCTAAATGTATTAGCTTATCTTGCCTTAATTTGTGTAGTCATTTATATAATTGTAATTGTCCAGATTTCAGTCCATTATGTAAACACATTCATAAAGTACATTCAGTCAGACAAAGAGATCCATCCTTCTTCTTAACAGATACTTATAAAAGCGAAAGCTGTTCATCAGCCATACAAACAGGTACAAAGTCTGTTATTTCGAATGCAGTAGCATGTAACTTAGAACATAAAATTGATAATTGTAAGACTTTAATATCTGAATTACAGGTTATGCTGCCTAATCCAACAGTTAAAAAAATATTGTTGCCTACTATAACAAAAAATTTGAAAGAAATTGTTTCTAATTGTAAAGGTGTAATAGAGTCGAACTATCTGAAAGAATTTCCTGACAAAATGCCATTTGTCAGTGTTCCCCCAAATTTAAAATTAGCCCGTCAGACTTTGTTTCGTACAACTGCTTCAAAAAGTGCAAAGCGTAAAATTTCAACTTACCTGAATATTCAGAATAAAAAAACCGTTAAAGAAGATTTATTAGGCATTAATTTAGCGTGCACAATTAATAAAAGTACTTTTACTCCCAAGCTTATTGATGAGGATATTTCGAAATGCATTTTATATGTTGGAGAAACACCGCTAACATTTTTGGATGTAAAATCTCTGGATCCATACATTCCATGTGAGGAAATTCAAACATTAAAGTCTGCATCTTTAAATTTTCAGCCTGGTTGGCTCAGTGACAATGTTATTGATGCTTTCCTTTTTATTAGTCTTTGTGGTTCTTCTTCAGTAGCAGCCAAGTGTTATCATACACCTTTCTTTCAATCAGGTAGTAAAGATCAAACTGTATGGCAAAAAGAGGATTTAGCTTCTGTTGATTTCTTTTTTATTCCAGTTCTTGTAAAAAATAATCATTGGGTTTTACTGGTAGCAAGAATTAAAGATAAAATGTTTCAATTTTATGATCCGCTTGGTTTTAACTCGGTTCAAAATTCAGTATCTTCATTAATTCAGCTGTGGCAAAAAGTCATAAATAGTATTTTAAACATTAGTGATAGTTGGTGTGTTTCATTTCCAAGTCACACTGTTCAAAATGATGGTATGAGTTGTGGTGTATTTATATGCTATTTTGTGCATCAACTTAGCCGACATTTGGATATCAGCCTTTTAATACATATGATTTCAGAAAGTTTGTTTATACTAGTTTAGGTGGGAAGATAAATGAAGGAAAGTAAGTTCAGGAAATAATTTTGCATGTTTTAATGATAAGAAACAGAAGACCAAGATTTTTGAGTTTTTATTCCTACACCAAAGTACATTAGTCAGGTTATATGGTTTCATCTTACACAGTTTTAATCTGTTTCATTTTTTAATACCTTCATTATGTTGAAATAACAGTGGCTTTCTGAAGCTTGCCAAAATCTTCTGCAGGTCATGATTTAAAATGTTTAATGATTTTTTTTAGTACAATTTAATATTCATGTAATAAAGTTTGTTTTAAGAAAATTTATTTTTGCTTTATTTGTATAAAAATACTGTGTCTGTATAAAAAAACCATGAATCTGTTTAACCATAGTTCTATTGTTTGTAACCTTTGTTTATAAAATTTTAATTTTTTGTAATTTTTTGCCAAGCCATTGGAAATGATAAAAAAAAAAAATTTAAAGATTGGAAACTCAAGTAAATGGATGTGTCTGAGATAATGAGAGCTAAAGTTTTAACTAGTCTGGTTTTGAATGATATATTTAGTATATTTGTTTTTTAAAAATTTTAATTCTCTTGTAGTATTAAATTTATGTAAGTGATGTATTTTATCCTGTTTTTCATATTCAAAATAATTAATATGTCCTAAACTTATTTTTTTATTAGTATTTTATATCATATAAGTAAACACTTTTTAAAAAATTTAAACAGCTTAATTTTTTTTTCTGAAACTTTCATTTCTCATGAAGTTAGTTTATTATAGGCCTTTAACAAACATTTTTACTTTGGCTAGCTACAAACTTTACTTTTAAAACCTAAATTATAGTAATTATGTAGAACTGAATGTAAAAATGCAAGTTTTGGGGAACCATTATGGTAACGAGCTGACACAGTACCTCCTGGGTGGCATGGAAACCTGTGTATTTTTATGCTATGCTATTTCTAAATATTAAATTTTGTAAGATCTATCTACTTTTCTACATACACTGACTTAGATCCTACAATGACCCTGGCAAATTGTCACAGGTGTGAAATAAATACCAGCACAGTAGAGGCGTGCAAAATAACCCTTTATTCACCTTCTAAAACTGGGCCGAAATTCTCATAATATAGCCTTCAGACCGGCGTAATCCAAAACAGTTTTGCCTCCTCTTTGAAATTTCCTAATGAGAAAAGTCGTTAGTCCCCCCCCCCCATGGATACAGTAAAATTTACATGTTTGTCAGACGCTGTCCCATAGTAGATGAGTTGCTAGATTTGTGATTTTTTCAATATTTATTTTGCTTTCATTTAAATGAAGTTCTGAATAAATATGCAGTACTGGATGCATATCTAGTGCACTATTTATTTAGAACAAAATGTATGCAATGTTTATATTTCACTCACTATTTCTGATCAATCTCGTAAATAATTTGTGAATTTTTTAACTTTGTTTTCACTCTTCATTTATATTCGCGTATTTTCGTATTAGAAATAAGAAAACAAGAGAAAAATTTAACAAAACATAATAAATACAAACTAGCTTTGTAAGTCTGCAGGCTGGAATGTGATTTTTAATAACATATTTTCATTAACAAAATAATGGTAATGACTAATTTAATGAAATAATAATAATAATATTTATTACCATTAGACGATTAGAATGAGATTCAATACAATTAGATTTTGAGATGAACTTACAGCAATAATAAAGCTTTACATAACAACTTTAAATCTGCTTTTTTTTCGATAATTTTGTTATTATAAATCACAGAATTCTAATCGGTGTGATACTAAACGGATGAGGCCAAAAGGCTTACTCGAGTGACCGCGAAATTACGAAATGTGTGCTAGGCTAGCGAAACACGCTCTGAATAAACTGATATAATCACACATTTAAATAGCACTTCACTTAATTTTAAATTTATGTCCTGGAGAGAATGTGAAGGGAAATTTGAGAAGTTGAGAACAGGAAAACTTAAAATAAATATGTTATGCAAATTAAGAAAAACCATACAATTTGATACATTCAAAATTTTATATATTAAAATTTAATAATTAAATTGCTGTGATGAATCTTGTTTCGATTTCATATTTAGGCCTTGATGTCTGTCAGTGTTGGGACTGTTTCTAATGTTAATAATTTTAAATAGTCTCCTAAAACTAGTTTAAATTTTTGTTTCAGGAGGGATTTTTTTTATAATCAATTTCTTTTTCTCTGTTAGCCATTAAAATCTCTGCTGACATTTTTTTATTGTTAATATTGAAATAAGAGCTTACATGATGTTTTTGTGTCTGTTTAAAGATATAAATGTAAATTAATTTACGTAGATTTCAATATAGTTTTGACCATATTTCATGAAATCCCAATGGCACTTGTTTTTATGATTGTCTATGTAGTACATTTGGATAGCTTTCAAAAAATAAGTGCTTTTAGGATATTTTCAGATTTCCCTTTTGTGAAAATTAGGACATCTTAGTTCTATGTCTGGTGTCTGGACCCTCCTTAGGATAGCAAGTTCACCTATGCTCAGTTTTGCTTTATTATAGTTTTTCTTGATTGTTATTTTATCATCTGTTGATTATTATATGAAATAAAAATATTTCTTTAATATAATGATATTTGTCAAACATCAGTTACACATGTGCATTTATTAGTAACAACTGTGTTTTATAATGAAATTTTGGTACTGTTTTGTTACCGGGACTGGATTCAGAAATGTACATACATTCATGTGTACATATATATATATATGCGTACATGAACACATACATTTCTGAATCTGATCCTGATAACAGAACAGTACTGAAATTTTTGAAGGAATTGATTTTAACAAATGATAGACAAAAAAATATGTTAGTTTTTGCATGGGGTGAAAACAAAAAATGGAAATGTGTAATCACTACTTTCAATTAAAGTAGCACAAGGGAAACACTACATTTCAAGACATAAAAGAAATGGTAAGATTTATTTCATAATTATAATATGTTTTGAAAATTACATAATGCTTTTTTTTTTTTTTTTTTTTTTTGACAAGGAATTGCAGATATTCCATTTTAAGTGAAGACAGTTTTTTTAAGATTGCTTGGATGTGATTTGCTGTAGATCTTTGAAAACCCTTTGGTAACAGCTGTTCTGACAAGAGAGATTGGATTGATGTGAAGGTGCTAAGATTCTTGGTGTAATGAAATGAATGGCTCAGGACATTATTAAGTAAGGAATAATTTTTGTTGTACTAAACAAGAGTCGCAATGTCAGAGTCTAGTTATGAAGAAAAAGTGAATCCTGTTGCAACTGTCGAATGTCGTATTGGTGATCAATATGATATTAATAGCCAGTCATCTAATTCGTGTAAAAGGTACAATGATGGCTTGCTGGTATGTGGCTGAAAAGCTGCAACTAATCACATTTCCCTGCTTTCCAGTTGCAAATTGCTGTTCTACAACAAGGTAGTGAAATAGCATCTAATGGAAAATATTTGTAGGAATTAATAAATCTCAAAATGTCTGGCATACTTTCTGTATAATCTAGCAAATCACAATACATGCTTTTGATCAATTTGCATTAAAATCTGTCTTGTTCATTCACAAATGCTACATAATTTTTCCTTTTATTTCTTTCCTTTCTCTTTGAATAATTTTCCTCCTAAATTAATTAATTTTCTTGTTTTTAGAGCAGAAAATGCCTTAACTAACTACTCATTTTCCTATGCTATTATTTTTTGAAAGAACTGTTAGTTTTCCATCATTTGTTGAAAATCGTGAATATTTTTTTATTGGCTTCACAAAACTGCATTCTTCTGAGGCTTTATATATTGGGATGCACTGATACGCACCGGAGGAAAAGTTTCCCAAATTATTTTCATATTTGTAATGTAGTATAGTTAGACAGCTGCTGATAATTTATTGAAATATTGGGGAAAACAGCCTTAATTCATCTGCAAAATCTGATACATTTTGGTGCTATGTTTTTGTTTTTTGTCTTTTATGACCAGGGTTTAGTTTCTAAAATGCCGAAGCCCTATGCAAGACCATCAGGAAAGAGGAACAAAAGTAAATAAATAAATAAAATGGCTATGAGAAACTTTAATAATTTAAAAACCTAAGTAGTTATAATAATAATATAAAATAGCCCGGATAAGCTGGACCCAACCAGAATTTTTGGTTATAAATTTCGATAGAAAAACTATAAATAGTTTTGTGGAAATAATCTACGCCTCTCACCTGCACATCCATGTCCATATTATTTGTCTATATCAAATTTGCGGCTCCGGGTGGTAAGAGTGGGATGACAACTATAATGAGTCTTACATCAGGAAGCAGGCAGATGAATTAGACTACAGACAGTACCTTACCAAATATGTAACACGACACAAACATTATAAATAAATAATGGAGTGTGGACTGCCAGAAAAACAAAACGATAGATTACTGTACTGGTTTGCAAGATAGCAGATAGTAGTGAATAAGGTAAATTATTAGTAGTAGTACTAGCAGAGCTACCCGTTCTGAGAATGGATTTTATAGTATTCATCTTTAAAAGTTTTTTTTAAGTATATATATTTCATAAAAGTATTGCTTCTTTTAATCTGGTTACAATAACTCCTTGTAAACTACATTTGTAATATGTTCTTTTGAATCTACGGGCAATGCGATTTTTAAATTGTATCTATTTCTTACTCTACTTAATGTGACAAAAGGTTCAGCTAAGTGTATACCTACACTTTTTTGAATGATTGTCCTTGTGCTTTATGTGTAGTCATAGCAAATGCTGGTATAATTATTATTTTTTTTTTTTTTAAGAATACTGTTTATTTTTATATATATTTTTACAATAAAAATTAAAATTTTGTTTCATTTGTTATCGCTCCTCCTTGGATCTGCCAGTGCCAAGGGGCCCCCTAGATCCTCTGCGCACAGCGCCGGAAATGAGCTTAAACCAGCACTGAAATGTACAGAGATGAATTAAAATTTAATAAGCAATTTTTAATATAATTTTATTGCTAAAAATAAAATTTTCGAGACCATATTTCTACTGAAATTATTGTTCAGTTACATAGAAGTGCCGGAGCGTTCTTATTTAGGACTCCGGTGCGCTCCGTCTAGAATTATGATTCATCTCAAAAAACCAAGCTTATACAATTTTAGGTCTGTTTATGACTATATACTGTTGGTTAGTTGGTGGATATTTTGGCACATGACTATAATGGGTCAAAAGCATGATAATCTATTCTCTCCTTTAGAAATGGTATGAAATTATAAAAATCAGCTAACACATGTTGAAAATGCATTATGTAATGAGAAAAATGCAAAACAACATAAAAGCAACAAAATAATGAAACGCCTCGTAGTAAAACCGTGATGTGAAGGGATGCATAAAATTCACAAGATCAAATAAAATATAAAGCCAAGTAAAATCTCTAATTATTAAAGTACGTTAAAACGCTTTACAACCACTTCAGATTAAGGAATAAAACCCAGTCTCCCTTAAAAACTTAAATGGATTAATATCTGGTTAATGTTTTCATTAAAGTTAGGGAGAAAACATGAAACCAGTACCTTTAGTGCGGGCAGTAATCACTTCCCAAATCTATGATTTTCTGCCAAAGTTTTGGTAGTTTTTCGGCATAGAAACTTGTTGGCCAAGAATCCAAAAAACATCACCCTCATTTCAGACGTCCTGTGCCGAATGGAAGATAGCACCAGCAAGATGTAACTGCAGATGTGAAAAAAGGTAGAAATCCGAAGCAGCAATGTCAGGGCTATATGGGGGGGGGTGTGTGACAAAAGATTCCATTCGAGTCCTTACAGAGTCCAGTCAGTGAAAGCAAACACATGTGGTCTTGTATTATCTTGATGGAACATTACCTCTTTGCTCCGGAACTCAGTTCAACGTTTGCCCTTAATAGCAGCGTCAACACAGACTAGCATCTCGCTCTTTATCTTTTTCCAGATACATATTGCAGATAATACCCCGGCAATCCCATCAGATACAAAACATTATCTTTTTGTTAGCCAAATTGGCCTTTGCGATGCTGCCGATGGGCTCGTCGGGTGCAGACCAACCCCTCTTTTTGGCCTGTGTTGTTGAAGTCCACTTTTCATGACAAGTGATGATCCGGTACAGAATTTTATCCTTGCGTTGATATTCGAGCAGATTAGTGCAGGCCCAAACACGTCCGTCCTTATCTGCTTTAATCATCTCATGTATCACCCAGCGATTCAACTTTAACGTCAAGTGTATGAGATGCATACTGCGACCAATGGACATGGCACTAACTCATTAACAAGCTCTCAATTGGTTGCATACTGCACTTCTTCCACATACTCTCGCAGGCGGACCTCGTCAACATCAGTAGGCCGACTCGAATGCTCTGCCTCTTGAATGTCGTAATGCTTGTTTTTGAAATTTCGATACCAAACCTTCACCAGCACCAGATTTAGATTTGACGAGAGCCTAAGCTATTTGAAATATGGGGCCCTTTATGAGGGATATCAGTCAATTTTTTTATATGGGATATGCTACAATATTTCGGAGGGCCCTAAGCTATGTTCACCTTATACATAAATCCGGCACTGACCTTAAAAATGTCAAACATTAGTAGTACATAAAGCTATACGAGGTTCGAATCCCGTGAATGGGCTGGCTGCATGGGTGTTTTCGTGGTTTTCCCCATGTGTAACATGTTTACGAGACAGTTTCCCTTAGAAAGTCCTCCACGAAGGCATTCCTCCCCTTAGGCAGATAGCCCTCGAGGCTTTGCCATAGTCACACACACACCTAAAGCTATACACACGATTTGGTGACATTCTGTAGCTGACTTTTTGCAATAAAACTGGAAGTAAATGATAGTTTAAATCTCGTAGCGTGATAGTTCCATTTCAGACATCTTGTACATAATAATAATGATATTTTTTTTTTACAAATTTCACAATATAGTGTTCTAAAGCAAGTCTCTTCCTTTCAAACGCCAAAAATTGTTTGACAAAATATGATTCAACACGTCAACGCGAACTATTTGCTCAAACGATATTTGCGGTGGCAGGAAATTTTCGTGAGACCCGATTGGTTTTCCAATTAAAAGTCGAGAGAAGTACCTGAAAAAGTGAAATAGTATTTCCTGAAGTCTATCAAAACGTGAGCATTTCTAACAAAATCTGTCATACAGAACATTAACTCCGATTCGGGCAACATTACCTGGCTGCTTCTAGAGCGCCTTAACATGATACAGAGGCCTTCCTCAGTTGACTGCGCTGGCGGGGCGCCAACCCACCGAACAGCCCGCAGGGACTTCTCATGTTCATCGCCATAATCCATCACACTGAGGGCTACGCGGGGAGCCGTCCCCCCCCTCGGCACAGCACTCAAAATCTACATGAGAGCGCCCTCACAGCAAAGGCAACGGATACGACAGTACCAGTACGGTCCCTGCCAAGCCCGCGCCTACCATAGGATGGACCTGTGGTTCTAGTCCTGTGAAGTCTGATTATTTACCCAACAAATCGAAGCTGGCAGGACACAAGTCCAGCCAGTGGTCTGGGAGAACCCCGGGTCTCCTCCCATAAATGGTCGGTTCCGGAAATTCCCACCAGTCGATCCCCTGGGATTGGTTGTTTAGCGTCATTAGCCTATACGAGCAAAGGCTTGGACCAAGGCACAGCATAGTTTCCAGCGGGACCACGAGGAGGCTGACGCTAAGCTGTGGGAGACGCAAGCAGGCAAGCCTAAAGCCATTCCCACAGTCCCCGCCCATTGATCAAACGCCAGGTCTCCTGCCTTCCGCCACTGCCTACGACGATCTCAAACGCACGGTTCACACCGCCTACAGTGGTTTCCAGCCGGTTTTGGACATTTGTCCTCGGGAGGCCAATCGCCACCCGCCAGTCATATAGGACAGATTAATATTACAACTGGAATATACTGGTTCACTATCCGCTTTTAAGAGATAATTGTGCGTAATTTGGAAGTGACCGTTTGTCAGACAGGTTCAAATGACTTCCTCCTACTCTGATTCCCAATATTTAATTCTAGGCATTATGCTTCTAATTTTATTATTCACTTGCAGGTCCTTGCCATAGACTCAGGATTTTACCCTTGATAATCACTTTAATATTTCTCAAAGTAACAAGCTGATTTAAACAGTCCCACGGCAGATTTTGCTGTGATATCTGCCAGTTCGTTACCCGTTATCTGTATGTGTCCAAGAACCCAGCAGTAAAGGGTCTCGTACTCACGGCTTATTAAGTTTTAAGGTAGTCAATAACACTTCTGTCACCATCGGTTTCTGGGTCTAGAGAAACTTTGAAAAGCTTTTTGTGCACTTAACAAATCGGTGTAAGTTGTAGAGACATTAGGTTATTTCGAAGCAAGAGACAAGAAAAATGAGCAATGCTCTAGCCGGGACTCAAACCAAGGAATGATAGAAAGGCCAGAGAAATAACTTTATAAACTTTTTTTGGCTTAGATGAATATTTAACAGCGTCATACACCGAATTATTTAAGTTCGTAATACCGATACGTAAGTATCAAAGTAAATATACGAAGTAACTTGAATGTATTGTAATACCGATACATTCAAGTTACTTCTGCTTTAAATAGTCAGCAAGCACATTGCAGCCTTCTTTTCTCTACGTGACGTCGAAACGCAAATGATGCTTCCACATGACCTGTTGTTTTTGAGCCATTAATGTATATTGGAATGTAATTGCAGTGTTCGTTCCTTGTTCATAGAAAAGCTATTTGTAAGCTAACTCGTTCGTGTTTCTGTTATCATAATCGTAAAAGTTTCTATGAGCCGAATTTCTGGACCATCTCACGGTAGGATATCACGTCATTCTGCTCGGGGCACGGTTATTCACATCAAGCACTGAATATTTTTCTATCAAAGGCTCAGCTCTTGCAGGGAACGTAGAAATGCAGAGAGGCCGTGCTGCAAATAATAAGCTATAGCAGTCATCAAGAGTACTCAGACAAGGATGTTTAGGTTGCGACATTATACGAAACTAGTGATGAAGGGTCAATTGTTCACGTTTTAATTTAAACGATGATTCTAAGCAATAAATGTACTGTTTTTATACAGGAGATATTCTAAAGGCTCTAGGGCAAATCCGCAGAGCTCAATGAGGAATCGAATCAAGTTTCAATAATACAGAAGTCTCTACCGAATCATTAACTTCTGAGCCAGTCTAGACATCGCTGGTGGCTCTTGAGGCATCAACCACTAGGAGTTTTGACCTCTAGTTGGCGTTGTGCTCTGAGGCCTTTGGCTAGAAATAGAAGGATAAACGCTTTTGCGCGACTTAGATTAGTATCTAGATTAAGACACTGTATTCTAGCGATGAGGATTGAAAATTATATGCAAAGTATATAAATGCGCTAACACTAGAATAATAAAATGTGTTGAGAGTAATAATATGGGTTGAAGTAAGGTACAAACAAAGACCTAATCACGTTTTATCGGGAGTCCAGTCTAGAGCGGATGAATGGCCTATATATGCGGGACAATGATCCCATCCTCTGCACCCCAAAAGGTGTTCGCCAGGACCTTTGAGAAGGTAAAAAATCTGAAACGTTTCTTCCTCAGGTACATCATTCGTGGAAGGAAAGTAAGTTTCCGATTGAACAATCACTCCTAGGAATTTCCCTTCGGGCGTAGTTGGAATTAATGACCCTTCTTCAAGTTAAATCTCAGGATGCAGATTTCCCTTTCTGCAAAAGTGCTTGTGACAGCCTTCCGTTTTGAAGACGCAAATCCATTTTTCTTTGACTATATCTGGATCTTATTAATAGTGATCCGTAATTGCCTCTCCACATATCTCATATCTGCCCCTTGGTAACTTGAAGATTGTCAATGTACAATTATCCTGAAACAGTAAGAGGAAGTTCCTTTAAGATACGGTTTATTTTTAGCGTGATTAAGATAACACTCAAAACACACCCATGAGCAAACCTCGTCTTGTTCAAAGTTATACAAAAAAAAAAAAAAAAAAAAACAGAGCCAATTCTAACTTGAAAACTTCTAGTCTTAAAAAAATTTTGAGTGAAAATTGGAATGTTTTCCACGTCACAGAGCATTTATTTAATTACGGATAAAAGTTAACAGACTAAATAGAGATATAACAGTTGTTTAGCGGTTCCTCGCGCTAGATAAACACAAGGAAATTTTTCATTTTTTTATACAGTCACTTCTTGCCCTCACGGAATCAGAACAAAATCGGAAGTCGATAGCCTCCACCTTCGCATAGTGTCTATCCTTGTCTGTCTCAGGTACGCAGGCGATGATCTGCCTATCAGGTTGTTGGCTGCAGAACTTAGCGTTCTTACACACACACACACACACATTAAAAACGGTGTCACTTTCTGAAGATTTCCTGATGGATTACTAATTATCAGAAACTGCAGTTTATTTTTTATTCTTGTCAGAATTTGCATTTGTCTTAACTTTTATAGAAATAGGACAATTTTCATTTTGTTCATTTGTTTGTGTATTAGAAGCCATATTTAGTGAAATAAAAGATTCAGCCCCGGCAGCAGCCCAGCCCACCACAGAGTCCAACATAGGGATGCAAATTCCTGCGACAGGGTGAACTGACTTTATACGCAATCTGAAGCCCCACAGTAAGCTTTCCAAAAAGCGGAAACACCCGAAACCACTGATACCAAGGACTAGTAACCAACCGACTGACACTACAGGGGACAGCTAAGAGCCTCCTGTTTTAATCTGAAGCAGAGGGCAAAGTAGTGTGTTGGGGACAGTACCCCACCCCTCAACTACCAGGATCCTCCTTTCCAGCTTTATGGGTGACAAGGCACGGCAAACGCGTAAGCGGTTTCCTGTTCATGAGAAACTGGAAAGAAAGTAATGTAACAGAATCACACATTCAGTCCCAACAACCGAAAAGGAAACCCACTAAGGTGCAAGAAACGAAAATAGAACAGAAAAGCAGAGACGAAAAAGAAAGGAAGAAAGATCACTAGGGCTCCAGGATCGCGAATCCCATTTCACCAAGAGGGTGATCTTCTGAAGGATTAGGATACTTCGGGATTGCCAGACTCACAACAAGCTCTGAGGGTGCTGTTCAGCTGTTATCATTGTTAAATTTATAAGGTATTTCTCCCGCTTTCCTAGCGTGCCTTCGTGGTGTAGTGGTTCTGCACGCTGGGCTGGTATTCCAGAGGTCCGTGGTTCGATTCTAGGCGGAGACGGTTGCTAATTTTTCATCTCTCTGGCCTCCAGAAAATACCTAATGTCTCTACAAATTGATTAAGACAAAGCACAAGAGGCTATTTCTCCAAAAGATTTAACTTTGTAGAGGACTTTAAAAGGGATTCTGGTGAGACATGGGAAAACACGAAAATTATAAACATCCAAACCAGGTCAAACTACTGGTATTCAGTGGTCCTATCCATCCAGCCATTGGTGGGTGTCAACTGCTGTTCATAGCTCGTTCACTGTGAATTTCTTATTGTATCAAATGATTCCCAGCACAACACAGGATGACTTATATTGTTCAAGCTTCTATCTCCAAGATAAAAAAGGTAAAAACGTTTACTCATTGATGATTTTCTTGCCTAAAATAGGCATATCTCTGCTTTTCTCAAAGAAATGCCTTTAGAGAGTTCTACACGTCATATATGTAGAATCTCAAAATTAAGTTACACTATAAGGTATTTCTCCCGCCGTCCTTGCTTCCTAGCACGTCATATATGTAGAATCTCAAAATTAAGTTACACTATAAGGTATTTCTTCCGCCTTCCTAGCGTGCCTTCGTGGTGTAGTGTTTCTTCACGCTGGGCCGGTATTCCAGAGGTCCGCGGTTCGATTCCCGGCGAAGGCGGTTGCTACTTTTTCATTTCTCCAGCCTCCAAAAAAAATCCCAATGTCTGTCTTTACAGTGGTGCCCAAACTAAAAGGGTTGTGGATGATGACTCTCCATACCCAGGATTTGACGATTGTCCGCTAAAAACCCCAGTCGCCCTTTAAAAGGGGGGGAGTATATAAGGTATTTCTCCCGCCTTCGTGGTTCTGCACGCTGGCCCGGTATTCCAGAGGTCCGCGGTTCGATTCCCGGCTAAGGCGTTTGCTCATTTTTCATCTTGCCTGCTTCCAAACAAAATCCTAATGTCTCTACAACGCCTGCGAAAAGTGTTATCAATCATATGCTCTTTTTTTTGGGGGGGGGGAACTATTGATCTAGAAATTTTCAGTTCTATCTATCATCATACAGTCTTAATGTAGAGTCATTAGGATATTTTCAAGCAGGAGACGTGAGAAATAAGCACTGCTCTCACCGGGGACTCGAATCTGGACTTTTCAATGCACCGACTGTGCTAACTGTTACACCACAAAGGCATGCTGGAAGGAGGGAGAAAATACAAATGGTTCATTAGGTTGTAAGATTCTGTAAGTAATCAAGAATATGTGATCGATGACTCATACATTCTTGATATTCAAGTAATGAAAAAAAGTCTTAAACTTCAAAATTTGTGCATGGAAACTTGCTTGTGATATGTAGCAAAAATATATGCTCTATTTTGAAAATGTGAAGTTACAGTAGAGAAAAGCTTTTGTTTTAGTAAAAGCAAAATAATTATAAATTTTTACTATGCAACACATATGTCAAAGACAAGCATGATTGATATACACTGATGTGCAAAAATTAAGGACAAGATGGTTTTTTCAATATAACTTTGTACAAAAGCTTTCCAAATCAACACATTTAATACCGTAAGATCCCCAATACGTAAGGACAGGAGTAATGTACACAACACTTACTAAAAGAGAAATCAGAGGGATAAAAAGAAGCTTTATTGAAAAAGTAGCATGGAGCGCAATGCAACTGAAGGCCGAAACATCCCTTTGATGGGTGTCCAGCAAGAAACATCCGGTCTTTAATAGGGGATATGATCTCCCCTGACTGCTAGGCAGGTTTCACAGCGTTTGCCCATGCTGAGAATGAGGGTGTGAATGAGTTGTTGAGGCATTGCTGCCCATTCGTCTTGCAGCGCCAATCAAAGCTCCGGAATCGTTACTGGTGGTAAGATACGAGCTGCCAAGCGTCTGCCTAGAAAATCCCATACATGCTCGATGGGATTGAGATCCGGTGATCGTGCCGGCCAATCCATACGTTCAATATCCTCACTCTCTAAGAGCTGTTTGGCAGCTACTGTGCGATGACATGGTGCATTGTTGTCCATGAAAAGGAACTGCGGTCCCATAGTGCCTCTAAACAGACGCACATATGGAAGAAGAATCTCGTTACAATAACGGGTCCCGTTGACTGAACCTGCATCGAAGATGTGAAGGTCTGTACGACTACCAAGCATGATGCCTCCCCAAACGAGAACACCACCACCTCCATACCTGTCCCCTTCAATGATGTTCGAGGGATGATTGCGGCTTCCCCGCTATCTCCAGATGAGTATGCGATGAGAATCGCTACTCAGACTGAATCTGCTCTCATCTGTAAATAGTACTCGTCCGCATTCATTGTCTTTCCAATTCCAGTGTTCCCGGCACCACAGAGAACACCTTCTCCGATGAGCAGGCATTAGAGGTACACACCGTACAGGGCGTCGTGCAAACAGACCACCACCGTGCAGTCTTCTGGCCATGGTAAAACGCGATATCGGTCGTCCAGTCACCTGTGTTGTGTGTCTAGCGACTTCACCCGCTGTCTCCTGCTTGCTTCTTCTGGCCTGTAAGGCAATATACTGGTCATCTGCGGGTGTGGCTCCTCGTGGACGACCACTACTAAACCCCCGGATAGCTGTTCCTGTAGTTTGAAATTGTCTCCAAAGTCGTGAAACGATGCTGTGAGCAATTCCGAACTCTGCAGCCACACTTGTCACACTGCGGCCTTCCTCCAACTTCCCAATGATTCGACCTCGGGTAAAAGCATCCAGATGTCGTCTAACAGATGGATTATTCGCCATTTCTCGCTGAGGCAGCAACTCGGTGTGATTTTAACTGCTATACGGCGTGCAATCTCTTTGCCAGAAATACTGATCTTACACCGACAACATGCTGTATAATACTCAGACACTCCCCCATTACGTCTACCTGCATATCTGCGCATGTGCTACCATACATCACCTTACTTAATCTCCTGATTGGTCTTTCTGTCCGCTCTACCTCTTCGTTCAGCTGATATGCTAATTTTTCAACTTCATCCTTAATTTTTGCACACCAGTGTACACAAAGCATCCTATGACTCTAAGCCTGCAGAGTATCCTATGATGGTATTGACAGTTCAAGAACACTGGCTACTTATATAAAGGCAAGAACCCCAGATGGCCAGTCATTTCCAATGAAACAGTGCAAAAATTTAGTTTCACATATAAATTAGTAACTGAGCTATAGGAAACTTGCATTAGCCCCTTATTAAATTTATATCTAAGCTATAATAGATACAACTTATTCTTCTTGTTTAGACTCAGAAAATGCTGCTGCTGAATCTACACATGCATGTATAATGAATGGTTAACATTCATACCTATTTTTTTAAAACTATTTGAAGAAAGATTTAATTGCAGTTTGTTCACATACAGCTGGTGTGACATTAAGAAGGGAAAAAAAGTAGCTGTAATCAAACTTTTAGATATTTTTCTTAATATTGTAATTTATTACTGTATACTGCTTAGCTTCTTATTTACAGTAGTATCACAAGATTCAGTAAGCAAAACCATTAAAGAAATCATTTTGAAATATTTCTTGATACATTTTATCACCAATCAATGAGATTAACCCTCCAAAATCAATGAGATTAACCTGAGACTGGTAAAGGTAAACGTATTGAAATATTTAAAAATTGATATTTTGTGATTTATTGGTAAAAGATATTACGTTTTTCTCATTCATATACAATTATTAGTATTTTCTGTTTTTGTAAAAAATATAACAGTTCATTAGAATTGCATAAGTTGTTTATATAGAATAAAATGCAAACTCTTTGTCAAGTTTTTCATAGCTCATCACTGCATGTAATCCACAAACAGGATAGGTCTAAAAATTACATTAGTAGCAAATATGTGTTCTATAACCAAACATAGGGAAGATTTTGCAATGTTGATTACAACTAAAACCATATTATTTACAGATACTGCAATATAAATTTTGCAATCGTATGCATGGAAGACAATTCTTCCACTATCTAGTGGTGAAGCATTTGTTGGATAGGTACGTTTATGTACTGGACATGGAAAATTGTCATGCTGTTACTGAATAGAAATTATATTTACTTGAACATTTTATATGCCATTTCACTGATAAAGGTACATGGGCCCTTTTTTTCTACAGAAACACTGTAAAAGGTATGTCAGATTTTAATACGTTATAGTTGTTATTTCTCTAAATGAAATATGATTCAGAAAAATACACATTTCCTCTCTGAAAACTGTTGTATTACCTAATAATAAATTTCTATCTTTTTTTTGGATTGATCAATATCAGAAGATGACTCAATGTTGTTCAGATGACCATGAGATCATTGACCATACACTCCGCAATCTTTTGCTTTTGGAATGTGCTTTAGACTATATTTATATGCTCCTATTGCTAATAATATCAAAACTCCAAGACTGCATTATAGCTCCTTTGATGACCATCAGCAGGGAAATTTTACTATGTTTGTGAATAGAATTGTGATACCCGGTCGATATGTGTCCTGTACCAACAGGAACACACAATGACCTTTATGGTATTATGTCAAATTTGATGAACTTTTATTTCATTTCATGTAGTAATAATTTTTTATCTGTAATATGTTACAGAATAAAACATTTTAAAACTTACAAATCATGTAATATCTGTATATTTATTAATTTCATTGTACTATAGCTCACTGTATGACTCCCTCTTGAATTTTTGTAGTAATTTAATTGATTTGATTAAAAAAACTGCACCAAATCACAAGGCAAAAATAAAATCCAAATATTGTAATCTGTTTTAGCAGAGTGAATGTACCAAGAAAACAGATAATTCACCTATTTAAATTTTTCATTCAACTCATTTAAGAAATGAAATACGTTCTTAAGTTTGTGTACGATAATTTTAATATTCAATCTTCATACCTTACCTGATTTCACAAAGTAGTTTCAATCTGAAGTATACATGACTAATCATAATTTATCAACAATTCATATAAAAGAAAATAAAAATAGCAAGTTATGTATCATATTAAATACATTTAGTGCAACTTTTTGAGTGAATTTGACATCTCGTGTAATTACTCATCCGTTTCCAATTCATCAGATCTGTTTTACTTTTCGTTTTGGAACCAGACAGCAAATTTCATTTTGTGAAACCACCAAGTGATTTATCTGAACATGATCAACCATTGACTACTTTTTGAAAATAAATAAATAAATAAACTGAAAGCTTTCAGATTTTATATTATGCCCTGAGGTTTTTTTTTTTTTTTTTTTTTAACATTTTGTGTTATCTTTATTTATTAAATATCATGTTCTTCCCACTTAAATCATAAAATTCAATTCAACAGCAATATCACAAATATTTAAAAGAGCATGTCTTTCGAATTCCCAGTACACAGTCTCGCACATTGGAGATAAAAATGTTCCCTCCTCCCATACAGAGTTGCTATTGCTCACTTTGAAATCATTGAGTTTCTTAATCAAAGACTTATAAATGCGTTACAAGATATGAAATAGATAATAAAACAAATTCCAAATTAGGGCTTCCAGATGCCCATATTCTAATGGAGACATACATTATTCAAAATTTGATGGCCCTAAACACAGTTGTTTTATCACAACGTGAGAAACATACATACATTTATGCAGATTCTTCATTATTTAACTTCTTTAAATATAATACTCTAATATTTGGTGGCAACAATTGAAAAAGTGATTCACCATTTATAATGAATCAACGCAAAATGCCAAAACAAAATTAATAGCCTTTCTGGGCAAATTGCCCCTTTGAGCTAAAAAGATTATCTTCAAGAAAGCTGAAAATAAAAAAGCAGGAAAAAAAAAAGATTGGCCCACTTTGAGAACAGCACATGACACTTTAGGAGACATTAATTTTTCCTCCCACAGACCCATCCTTTAAGGAGTTGGGAAAAAAAAAAAAAAAAGAGGAGGAAAAATATTTAAAATAGAAAGCAGATGTCAAATTAAGCATAGCAATGCATATCATAAAGATGAGGTAAATAAAGGTACAGTGAGGACTATACATGCTCTTAATAGAAAAGAAAATAATTATTGATAAAATATTGTAAGCAAAAGCTACAATATCATTTCATCAGAAGTACAGGCAATTATATAAAGCATCGGTTAGAGTAGACTGAAGGGTACCCCTTGTATTATTGCGAAGATGTTGTTTCATTTATTGCCAAGTTGTTGTTTCATTTATGTTGATTGCTGAGTAGTTGAATGTTCTGTACATCCGTAAATATACTCAGTCAGTAAATAAAGTCAAGGAAGTGAACAATGCCAAGTTTCTGCAATTCTCTGGTGATTTTTTAAGTGAAAATAGGTCAACGTGTTCATGGATAAAGAAAGTCAAGGCAGTGCACAATGCCTAGTTTGTGCAATTCTGTGATGTTTTTTTCCATTAACAAATGTATTTGTTATACCAATGTTTTATTATAACTCTCTTGTTCTGATCATAATTTGTAATTTTTCGTGTCGCATTTATGTAGGTCAATGTGCACAAACGAGGTATACATGTGCCGCCAAAAATCACCAATGGGTACTCGTAAATATACTTTTACCAAAACATCACTGTGCAAGTAGTAATACCTTATTGATTATGCCAAAGCATTCAACTAGTTGATTTATACATGTATAATGGAGAGAAAATTTATGTGAAGAGGTCCTTTGCGAATGATTAGCATACTTGATATAAAATAAAATAATGGCTGATAATAGAACATCACTAATAGCACATTTCCTTAGATAACCACTCCCATAATACAAATCTATTTAAGTAAGAGGTTATTCTCTTTGGAAAGTTCGATTGCATTTTCTACAAAAAAAGCACACACTGTTTTGCATATCATTACATTCGTCCATATCTGTGTTGATAGCAAAAACTGAATCATAATATTAAATGATGAGAAATATGCCCAAGGAAATTGCAATACAGTTTAACTAAATAAATGGTTATATAATAGAAATATAAAATTGCATGTTTCCACAGGACTTTTATTAAGAAATAAGAGCTAAAAATTCAATAATAGTGGAGAGCATGCAGTTGTCATGAAAAATTTCATTCATACACAGTTTATGAGCACTGGGTGAGACAGTTTTGAGAAATAATAAGTAAGAATTTTCTCATCATCATATTCAAAGACATTTTTTTTCATATTTTGTACTTGGATCTGTTTGGGAAAGTGACTGATTTTGCCATCAGTAAAAGTTATCCTGCTTAAAACAGTTTATTATTGTGTTTTCTGAAACATGGTTTCAAAATATGTATTTAGAAGATGCAGAAAATACACCAAGGAGGTTAGTCCTTATTAATTCATTTGCACTTTCATCCAAATTTTCCACATTATGAAGAATACAGCTCACCTCACGAAGATCATATTCTTTCATCGCTCTATAAAAATTCCTTAATCGCAAACTGGAATAACAGATATCATGTTTTCTGCAAGGAATAAAATTCCAAATTTTCCTCATTATGAAGAATACAGCTCCCCTCACGAAGATCATATTCTTTCATTGCTCTATAATAATTCTCTGATCACAAACTTGAATAATAGATATCATGTTTTTTGCAAGGAATAAAACTTCGGCATACTTTATGAAGTATATTTTGTGACATGCAGTTGTGAATCAGATCAAAGGTAAAATTCTTTTCATCTTACAGTTTCTAAATTCATTCATTAAAAATTTCTGTCATCATCTACACCATACGTTATTTTTTCATAATTTCAAATTCATCAAGAAAAAAATCAAATACATTTGCTCACATTAAATGACATAATAATTACAACAAACGATGAGTCAATTTCCCATGTTTCTGCACAAGTGCCGATGGAACATTGACATTTTGATACACTTAAAAACTCGCAAAACATTAGAATAAATTTTTATTTCAGAGGCAGAAACAATTTAAAAAATCATCACATCTGAAATTTAGTGTCATTCACTTCACAAATGATGTTAAATTATGCGAAAGCACAGTCATTTTACGATTAACTAAATTATCAACAGAAAAAATGCGTTCAAAATTCAGTATTAAAATAGTATTTTTATAATTAAACAGTTTCAGTGCTTTCGTAAGAGGAAAAAAAACTCAGTTTTGTATCCCTGATGGTAATAGTTTTAAATCAATATGCACAAAATTTATTCATACCACTAAAAAAATTATATGAAGTGCTAACAGAGATATTAAAAATTGAAATTGTTTTGTTCTTTTATTTATAATACGTTTAGCAGGAAATAAATGTTAATTCAAAGAACACTGCAATGGAAGTTCTCACATGTCCTATCAAACTTTTGTCAGTGATTTTAACTGAATTATCACCAGAAGAAATTTATTAATAAGCGAACACTACAACAACGAATATCTAAGATATTCTTTGACTACAACAACGTTTGCACCCTAACAAGAAATCTTCGATGTTTGTTTACATCGCACGATAAATTGTTAATCTTTGCCATAATTCACCGCGAAACATGATAAAAAGCCAAATATTGTAACCCATCCAGAAGCCAGTGACGTCACGGTAAACTTTTCCGTACACCTTTGGCGTGTGTCTGTACATAATTGTGACGGACTACTTTTTAGGGCCGTAGACCGATAAAATAGGCTCAGTATACGGATACCGATCGATTTTACCGAAAGTAACGAGTAACGATACGATAGTAACGAGTACTGGCTCACCGAGTAACGAATACATACGGGTACACAATTTCTCGTTACTTCTACAGCACTACTAACAACTAGAGCTGGAGCAAACCGCATGTATTCGTTACTGAGTAACGGGTACATCGGTTGACTCGAAGTACCGATTCGGTACTCACAAATCCATTTCGTTAAGGCCCGTCCACACGAGGACGCTCCCGACGTAGTTGACGTAACTTTTTTGACGCCGGCGTAAATTCGTAGGACGCAGAAGACGTAAAACTGAGTACGCTCCTGTTCAGCTTTTTCGCCCGCGACGCGCGCGTATAGCCAATAGCAGACCGAGTTCTTATCACGTGTCATAATCAGAAAACCTTCTTGCTTACCCGTTTCAATATGGCGTCAGAGCCACACAGAGATGAGTTTTTGCTTAGAAATATAACTGTATACAGCAATAAAATAATCAGCATTGTTCACGCCATCTTCAGATTTCTCAAACCGTACATATTAGTATACATTTAAAATTCTCATTAAAGGGGAAAACTGTATACTTATAAAGCAATGATCCGACCAGTATATCCATATGCTTCACCTATTTATAACACCGTAAGTAATAGGAACCTAAATAAATTACAGTTTATACGAAATCAAAGTTTCTGCCTTACAAAATTCTCCTTAATTATTATAAATATTGGCTATATGATGTGTACTAAAATGCTCTATAAATATCCCTATATTAAATACACCAAAAACTAACTTCAGCAATATAATAACTTCTAAAATAAAGCAGTTGACTGTGAAAGAGTATTCAATAAAACACAATTGCGAAATTTTGGAGGAAAGTTACAACTTGTGTCATACAGCAATCATTTATTGAAGTTTAATTAAATTACCTTTGCAGCGATTTCTACTTGTTACGTTATTTTTTCCCAACACTGCTGTCACAGATAGCTGAGTGGTCAGCGCGCTGCTTTGTTGGCGGAGGATTGGAAGGTGGTAAGTTCGAACCTCACCCGTAGACGGTATAATTCAGTTAGCTTTTCTCATTTTGAAACGTGTTTCTTATATTTAATCATGAATCATTATATTCTTATTTTACCTATTATTATTGTTTTCATTTCTTATTTTATTCATTATTATTATTGTTTTTAATTTAGTTTAAAAATGTGCAGTGTAAATAGAAATCCTTATGTAAAAATATATCTGCATCTCTTTATCATATATCATCTATAAATTCTCTCTTTATTTTTACTTTATTGCATATTTTATCATGAACATAATTTCTCATAAACTGTCCAAAGTTTGAACCTCATTCTAAATTCAAAAATAAATAAAAAGAAAAACAAAAGACCAAGGGAGAGCGAGTTAAAAAAATATGAAGTTGGTTTTATTATATGGTGGATGGTGTATATAAAGAGAATTAAGTAATTTAATTCTCTTTATATACTGTATTATAAACCAATTTTATAAATCCTAATTTTCATACGATATAGAATCTGCAAGTCTGTCAAACTGGTCGATACTCATCCTGAAGGAATTAAAAAACAAGTAATATACACCCTCCCCCCAAAAAAATTAAGTCATTTCCTACTTAAGTCCACAAAGAAAATTTTAAAAATACAAAAATAAATAAATAAAAATACAAACATAACTTGAATGGATGAATAAAAAGCATTTTATGTACTGAAAATTTGAACAAGATATAGGGAGAGTGTGAGCTAATAGTAGGAATTTAATAATTCCAGATATTCCTTTCGCAAACGAGGCAGTAAAAAAAAAAAAAAAAAAAAAAAAAAAAAAAAAAAAAAAAAAAATCTCTTTGAACATGTCGCTCTAAATAAATCTTTCGGACCCATTCTTGCCATTTTTTGCCGTTTTGCCTTTGCTTAATAATTGCACATAATAGTAAAGTTTCAGCTATAAAAGAAATCATCTGATTTGGACAACTTGCCGCAAACATACAGAAGAACAGCGAAGTAATAAGATACAGCTCTGTTGACGCTATATTACAGCGTCACGTGATTTTTGCGCAAAATAATTCCATTGGTTAAACGCACTCTTCGCAAGCGTACTCGTTTGGACGCTTTTACGCTGGTAACGTAAAAGCGCGTTCGTCAGCTACGTTTCGAGCGTACTCGTGTGGACGGGCCTTTACTCACATCTGTCGTACGATGCGGTTTATTCGAGTACGAATGATGCAGTTATCGTGCGAATACGAATGATGCGGTTGCTGTTCGAATACGAATGATACAGTTGCGTCACAATGCGCTCGTATTTTTCATTGATAATTTTGAATTCTTTTGGGCATCGGGAAAACTCTTGTTTGCATTATGTGTTTTAGTTGAAATATTATTTAGTTGATATTTAAAAAGATGAGCAATTTTGATAGCGTGAAGCGTTATTTTGTATTTCTTTTTACATTAAGATTTATAGTGCATATTATGTTTGTAATTTGGAAATTTAGATGATTATTGATTTTTTTTTCTTGAGCGTATCATGGTGAGATTTTATTGATTTGAAATATTTATATACTGTACTGAGGTATTGTTTATATAAGAATGTACATTTAAAGAAAAAAAAAAAAAAAAAAACCTTTTTATAAAAAATCCGGTTGAAATGGTGTTAAGCTCCCTTTGTTAAATAAATTCGTACTGAATCGATTTATTGAAAGACGAATTTATTTTAAGTTCGTAAAATAGCTAAGTGCCTACGTTTCATGACGATGTGAAAATGGAGTGTGTAGAGTAAAATCTCGCTTTCCTATAGCCCATTATGTCTCAAAATGACGCGATTTCGTCACAAAACATAAAATAAAATAAATTCTAATTCTAATTTCGAAAAAACTGCTTCGAGATGCACTGGCTCTTAACTATATGCACTTACTATGTGCCAAATTTCGTAGCCGTGGGTCTATTAGCTTATGCGCAGCGCGAACGAAAGACACACACACAGACACTTTCTTTTATTATATGTAGAGATTTTTTCAAAAAGAGATATCATATTAATTTCCAAATAATTTAAATCTGCTGTGCTGAAATAAAAATTTAATAGAGAATATTTTTTGTGTTTGTTTATTGTATATGTAGGATTTACTATTATTACGTGTGTGTGTGCCTGTCTCAAAGTAAATATTTCAGTTATGTATAATAAAAAGTATAAAAAAAGAATTAAACTCGCATAACAGCTAATTGCGAAAGAAAAATTAGAGCCATAAATCGCTCATTTTTTTAAAATTACATTAATTCCATTATCTATTAGAAAATAATTATTGCAAATCATCTATTTAAACAACATCTCTAAGAGGTCACTTTCTAAGGAATCTGTATTTTTGAGAACATAAACAAACATTGGTAGTGAACATCACATTTTTAAGACCACCACATGTAAGATGCTCTAAAAGCATGAATGGTTGCATTTAAAGAGGACCCATTACTTTTAATAAAGAATGTAACTTTAATCTTAATTAAACATGTTTTTGGTGTGTGTGCCAAAATAGTGATACCGTGGTTCTGTTGCTTTAGAAATGTGTGAAATTAAAAATATGGATACTATATAACAAAAATGTTATTATATTCAGATTGGATTAGATTGGATTATTCAATTATGGCTAAACACACGAGGGCTATCTGCCTAAAGGGAGGGATGCCTTCGTGGAGGAATCTAAGGGAAACTGGCTCGTATACACGTTACACATGGGGAAAACCACGAAAACGCCCATGCAGCCAGCCCATTCGAGGGATTCGAACCTCGAACCGAACTACCAGTGTTAGCGTCTTTACGGCTCAGCCGTTGGTGGGCCTATTATATTCAGATACACACCTTTTGAACACGTCGGAAATTCATTATTCTGCTCAGCATAATTTGTCTGCATAAAATATTAAATAGTATCAGAAATCAAAAGCTAAGTCGAAGTAGAAACAGTCATCGCTTCTAAACCATCTTAATTGAAGTAAACAGACGTTCGTCTTATCGTAAAGTAAACACTTATTTTTCAAACAGCGGATAAAACGAGAAAGAAGGAATTGGTGGGGGAAGGCAGCGAACGAAATGACACTTTTTCGAGCTCTGGATGAAATGAGAAAGGACGAAACGGTACTAAGCCAATAAGACAAGGTCTGGTATTTTACTTTATTATTTAACTATTCATCATAAGTTTAAGAATTATTTAAATTTTTATTTGTCTTTAGATTTTTATTAAATTTTACTTATAAGTATTTTATATTTCAGTTGCTAATTATTATGTTACTTTAATTATTCATTATTTTAATCACTATTTTTTATTATTTTAATTATGAAGTTTTTTAATTTATTATTTTAATTACTAATTAATGTTATTATTGTCATATTTATTTCCTTTCTTTCTTTATTTTTTCCTATTTTCCTGACGGCCTTCCGTAGGCGCTTCTGACTTTAAAAACTAAGCCCTGACAGCAATAGAAAATTTAATAATGAATCAAATCCAGTGCACCAAAAAATAATAGCCAAAATAAAGTGAATTATTTCTACTCAAAAATGTGACGCAAAACTCCCTATCGCAGCACTACCCAGTTCCCGCGGGGTAGAAAAGCTCACGTGATTCAATGCGATGCGACGTTTCAAGGCCCTTCTTAGGGCCGTAAACCGATAAAATAGGCTCAGGATACGGACACCGATGGATTTTACCGAAAGTAACGAGTAACGATACGATAGTAACGAGTACTGGTTCACCGAGTAACGAATACATACGGGTACACAATTTCTCGTTACTTCTACAGCACTACTAACAACAGCAGCAATAAAAAAAAACTGAGTAAGCGTTTACAGGGTTGCTGTAATGAACATCTGCGCCATGCAAGGCGCCAAGAAGAGAAAAAATGACGTAATCTTACAGTTAAATAGTCTTAATGACTTAACATACCCCCCGGCATTGAAGGGTTACTTCAATAATTTCGTGCAATAATACTCATAATAACCTACAAAATTGTACAATTACTACCTTATACAATAATGCAATACGAATAACATCTCTTAATTCAATATAATAGTATTCAATTTTCAATAAAAATTTTATACACAATACAATGTACAATACAAGTTTTATAATAATAAGCTAACACTTAACTAACTTAGGAAGCTTCTTCTTGGGGTAAAATTGCAATTTTTGTAATTCCACGCTTAATGATGCCCTTTGCTGTCTGTATTTCTACTACTCTAACCTTACCGTCAACTCCAGGAAAAATTCTTGTAATGCGCCCTAACATCCATCTACAGACAGGAAGCTCATCCTCCTTAACTAGTACTAGCAGACCTATTTTAATATTCGTTTGTTCTACCTTCCATTTTGAACGCTGTTGTAGTGTGTTTAAATAGTCCCTATGCCAACGATTCCATATCAACTGGACAAATCTGGTAGTTCGTTTCCATCTTGAGAGTCTGTTTTCAGGTATATCAATTAATTCGGGTTCTACTATAGCATTCAAGGGTCTTCCAATGAGAAAATGACCTGGTGTTAATGCCTCTAAATCATTTACATCGGAAGATAAGGGAGTAATAGGGCGAGAATTTAAAACAGACTCTATCTGAGTTACTACAGTTAATAACTCCTCGAAAGTCAACCTTGCATTACCTACAATCCGCTTTAAGTGATATTTCGCGGATTTTATTCCAGATTCCCATAGTCCACCAAAATTAGGTGTCCGTGGGGGAATAAACTTCCATACTATTCCTTCTTCACCTAAATAATCTGCTAATTTTTTGTCAGAATTTCTAATTAAATTGTTAATTCTTTGCAATTCGGCATTTGCGCCAACGAAGTTTTTTGCATTGTCTGAGAAAATGATTGAGCATTTTCCGCGCCTAGCAATAAATCTCTTTAAGGTGGCAATAAATGCGTCAGTGGTGAGTTCACTCACTAGTTCGAGATGCACTGCCTTTGTTATAAGGCAAATGAAAAGAGCTAAATATACCTTATGAAGAGTTCCTTTCCTCTGTCCCTTGTACCTAATAAAAAATGGACCACAAAAATCGGTGCCGACATGATTAAAGGGTGAGCTTGGATTTACGCGCTCTGCAGGTAATGACCCATAATTTGTTCGATAGTGACTGGTTTATTTTTACTACAAATTATACATTCATGGGTAATCTTTCTAGTTAAATTCCTACCTTGGAATGGCCAAAATTTCTGTCTCATAAAACACAATAATGCTTGCGAACCACCTACGTGTAAATATTTCCGATGATAATGCTCAGCAATCAGCTTAGTTAGTTTGCATTTAACAGGCAAAATTATTTGATGTTTTTGTGAAAACATTACATTGGCCCCTTGTAATCGGCCTCCTACTCTCATTACATTATTTGCATCCAAAAAAGGGTTCAAAGAAAGTAAATTACTTTTATTATTAATGGGTTTACCTTGTTTGAGGGAGTTGTAATCTGAATAAAAACTACATTTTTGAACCTCTCTTACTAAAAAGGATTCTGCCTCATTTAACTCCTTTGAACTTACTCCTCCTGTTCTTCTCTGTGCTCCTTTCTGTTTTGCACACCTAGAGTTCCAAATGAACCTGAAAATATAACTAACAACACGTAATAATTTTAAATAATTGTTAGTGATATCTAGGACATTATCAATAAATTTTGAAGGCAAAGTGCATAAACAAGCAATGTCAGTTCTTTTTCTCAGTTCATTAGAAAATGTCTCTGTTTTTTCTAATTGTTCAAAGTCAATGTTCTTGTTAGGTATGACACCCTCACTCAAGAATGGAGGACCTTTCCACCACAGATCAGCATCATGCAGCTTGTCAAAATTCAGTCCTCGGGAAATAAGGTCTGCTGGGTTCTCCTCTGAACGCACATAATTCCACTGGCATGTATGTGTTAGCTCTTGGATCTGCAACACTCGATTAGCAACAAACGTTTTTAGTACATGCGGAGGATTCTGAAGCCATGCTAACACTATGGTTGAGTCACACCACAGACATATTTTACTGATGTCCAATTTCAATAAAGGCACCACCTTTGCAACAAGCTGTGCTAGCAGTACAGCTGCGCAGAGTTCCAGTCGAGGTACTGTCAGCGATTTTAGTGGAGCTACTCTGGACTTGCTGCAAAGCAAATGTGAAGATAAATTATTGTCACTTCTACAGCGTAAATAGATGGCTACTCTGTACGCGCGTTCTGATGCATCTGAAAATCCATGAATTTGTATATCAGAAAAACTATCCTGTAAAACATATCTACTGACTTTCAAATTTTTGATAGATTGCATTGAATCAATAAAAAGTTGCCAATCCTTAATTATCCTTTCGGGTAGCGGATCGTTCCAATCAAGCTTCAATAACCAAAGTCTTTGGATGAAGATTTTTGCTTTTGTTATCCCTGGACCAAGCAGTCCTAATGGATCATAAATGCGAGCAATATCAGACAACACTGTTCTCTTGTGTAAGTAGTTGGTTTCTTGATGGTTGGTTTGTACGAAAAACAATCTATCTTTGGATTCCATAATAATCCTAAGGTTTTGATGCTCTGATCGTCATCGAAATTACTGAAAGAATATTCCTTTTGTCCATCCGGAAACTGCAAAAGATCAGGATGATTAGCACACCATCTGTGCAGACGCATTCCTCCACGTGATAATAGGTTAATCAATTGCGACTGTAATTCTTTAGCCTCTATTAGAGTATGGGCTCCTGTGAGTACGTCATCGACATAAAAATCCCTTTGTACTATTGGCGCTGCTAACGAAAAATTATTTTTCTCGTCTTCTGCTAATTGATTAAGTGTGCGTGTTGCTAGATATGGTGCGTTGGAAGTACCGTAAGTTATAGTCTTCAGTCTATAGACCTTAACTGGTTCTTCTTAACTACTCTTCCATAAGATGCGTAATAAATCTCTTTGATGTTCTTTAATCAAAATCTGACGATACATTTTTACAATGTCTGCTGCGAAGGCAATTTTATGCGTTCGAAAGCTGCAAATAATATCAAATAGTTTGTCTTGAGCTAACCCTCCATTCAGCAGAATATCGTTTAACGAAATTCCAGTAGTCGTAGGAGCAGTGGCATCGAACACTACCCTAAGTTTAGTGCTAGGTTTCTCGGGTCTGAAAACCCCATGGTGAGGAAGATAATATGAGAAACTAGAGCTATCCTCTTCATCAATTTCTTCGGAATGGCCTAATTTATTATATTCCTTAATGAAATCTTCGTATAAGTGTTTCATTGCGGGATTGCGAGTGAAGCGTTTAAGTAGATAATTCAGTCTTTTGCTAGCGTTTTCTCTCGATTCGCCTAAAAGGCTAAGTCCTTCCTCCTTAATTGGCATTTCCACTACATATCTGCCATCATCTTGCCTCGCGTGTGTACGAAGAAAGTGCTGTTCACAAAATTCCTCTTCCTGACTTTTCACTTTTTTTGCTTCATTAATACCTTCAATCTCCCAAAACCTTCTCATGTTGTCAGATAAATTATCCCCATTTTCCACAAACCCACAAAAATTATCAACACTGCCTTGCTGCGGCATGCGTACTGACCCGCTAACAATGTATCCAAAAACTGACTGATGGAGAATCAGGTCTTGCATATTTATTCTATTTGTTTCCAGTAAATCAAAAAATATTTCGTTAGATAATAAAACATGTATTTGACCAGGTTTATAAAACTCTGGATCAGCTAAACCAATGAGTTGCAACTGCTTAACATCAGGAATGTTTATATATCTAGCAGGCGTTACCCGAGTTATTTTTGGAACAACAAAAAATTGTAAGGTACGAATAAAATCTCTAGTAGCGTTAACTATGGTTGCTATAGCTTTTTCCTTAACACCCATAACTGTGCCATTGATACCTGAAATAGAAGCGTTTATTTTTCTTTTCTTCAAATTCAATAACTCAGCACCTTCTTTAGTAATGAAATTATTTTCAGAACCGGAATCCAGCAAGGCTCTCAGCGAGATAAATTTTCCATCATTACCCTTAACGAAAATAATTGCAGTTGAAAGTAGAACTTGTTTATTAAAAGAACTGGAAATATTCAGCGCAGTACCGTTAATGGACTTTGCTTGGTTGGTTTCATTAGTGTCACTAACCTTTTGGCTGATTGCCATTGGAGTAAATGTATCAGCATTTGGAGAAAGATTACTGCTTAATTTATTAGTCTTGTTTGTGATTTGATTCGATGTGCCATTTGCTTTATCGAAATTTTCTTCATTTCGATCAAAATGTAAGAGCGAATTGTGAAATTTCTGACATTTTCTGCATGTATTAGAACTTTTACAGTCCTTGATTGTGTGGACCGAAGATAAACAATTGAAACATAGTTTTTTTGTCTTTACAAATTCCAATCGTTTCTTGACTGTTAGATTTAAGAATTGCGCACATTTCAACAATAAATGATCAGCTTTACAATAAAGACAACTTTTTGAATTTTCCGAAAGTGATGTAAGAGCTTTGGTATTAAATGAACGTTTCGATTCCCCATGCGGAGGTTTGTAATGTGATAGGGTGCGAGCGTGTTCCTTCAAAAAACATGTCAGTTGTTTAACCGTTCCCATCTCGTCTTTTTTAAGTGACCTTTCCCACCAACACCGAGTATTTCTATCCAACTTTTCAACTAATAAATAAACAATTAACGTGTCTGAAAATTCTTCCACCTTTTGCTCCAATGCTTCCAAGGATCGTAAACATTCATGCACCTTATCGATAAATTTTAAAAGCGACGAAGTAGAATCACTCGTTTGAGGTATAGAAATTAATTTCTTTATGATAGAATTGATCAAATCTTTTTTGTTGCAATAGCGATCAACCAACAGATTCCAAGCTATGTCATAATTCGAATCTGAAATTGGAATGGACTGAATAATATTTAAAGCGTCTGCCTTACACGAACTCTTTAAATATTGCAATTTTTGCGCATTAGTTAATTTGCTATTTTTATGCACAGCTGCGGAAAATAAATCCTCAAATTCAATCCATTCTTCGATTTTCCCACTAAATATTGGAAGAGACAATTTAGATAATTTTATATCCGAAACAATTATGTCTTTACTCGAACCGTTTTCATTTGAACAGCTATTCCTTTGAGAACTGATCTCAGAAATTTTTCTTTTAATTTTCAAATGAATTTCATCGAGATTATCTACTACATTTTCCTTGTAAGGATCTTAAGTTTTACTAACGTTTATTTTATTTTAAATCTTTACTATCACTTCTTATTTTCTACTTCCGGCCAGAATTATAAGCGTGAAGGATTTTATGCAAAGTTTGTCTGGCGAACGCCAAGTACTTAAGTTGTGGCTTTTTGCCAAGCAAGAGAGAGGAAGCAGTAAGTCAACGCAGGCCGCTTACCTTAGAAGTTACGCAGTTGCTGTTCGCCTTCCAGGCCAGAGGTTTTAATCCTCTTGATAAATTAAACGTATTGTAGTGTTCACAGTCTCTGTGCTACATACGCTTCCTGTTATTATAAGGCCAATCTTCCACGTGTATTATTCTAAAGTTAAATTAGAGTTTAGTTTTATTTTTATACTTGTTTACGTTAGACCCCGAGTGGAGGGTCAGTGTATTCCGAAGTACGGAAGTTATTGTATATAGAGAAAAATAAAGGGTTTTGTATACCCTTCGTCTGTATCCTGTCTACTTACCACAATTAGTGAACATAGCTTTAGTAAGCTCTCTGTTCCGAGTCAGGTCCTTGTATGTTCCCGAAGAAGGTTAGAAGGAATATTGAACCTGATAGTGGCGCCCAACGAAGAAGAATAACCATGGCCGAGTTTCAAGAAGAACCTGTGCTGCCTGCAGAAACGGCTCAGAATCCAGAAATGCCAGCTGCCGCCCTGGAAGGATTCGGTTACATCGTCCAGACCATGCGCGCTTCGATGAAACCAGAAGCAACGTTTAACGGAAACTCACCGGTAACCAGTTTTTTGGAAAAATTGGATGACCACTTCATGCTCTACCCCGTGCACGAGTTTCAAAAAGTTACCTTAGCTACCAGCGCTTTGAGGGGCCAAGCGCTTAACTGGTTCAAATGTATCGGCAGAAGTCTCTTGGGTCAAGCAGGAAGTCCCACCTATACTTACGAAAATTTCAAGACTGCCCTACTAAAAGCCTTCCCTGTTGTAAGGGATCGTGCGAAATTAGAAACGGAACTTTTTAGTATATATGAACAACGAATCGAAAACCTCTCGAGCTTTATTTTAAGAAAAATTCACGTTTTCAAGCTCTTGTATGGAAACCGTCCGGATCCTGAAATAATTCAAGTGATTTTGCCGAGGTTACTACCCCAAGTGCAAGACTTTATTGAATTGAGAAATCCGACTACACTGGAAAAATTATTTGAGCTAGCAATCCAGTTTGAAAGTAGAAGAACGGCGGACGTCGAAAGAAGACGCCAATATCAACAGCGAAACCAATTTGGTACGCCAAGACTACAGCAAACTCAAGCATACGGCTACGGAGAAAAAGCGAATCAGTGGGCAAGGAAACCCGAGCATTCAAAAACAGCCGGCGAACGTCGACAGTTCAATAGCAACCCAGGAAAAAAGTCTCAAGGCCAGGGGAAAAAGAAGGAAAGCACGGAAAGGAAAAATAATTTAAACTAAAACGGATTTCTGCTGACGAGAGGGTGCGGAAATCCGAAGGCCACGAAAACCCCTCTTCCTACAAGTTAAATACAGTAATGGTGAAAAATTTGACTCTTCCGAAGATTGAAGTCTTGGTGAATAATATCCCGGCCACCGCACTCCTGGATACCGGCGCGCAGTGTTCCTGTGTGGCAGAAGTCTTTTTTAGAAGGTATTTTCGCAAATACCGCATATATAATGCGGATAATTAGCTGCGCAAGGAGAAAGATGTAAGTGCATAGGTAAATTACCGCTATACATCCGTATCAAGGACGAACAATTAAAAGTTATGTTTTTCATAGTAAAGAATCTGCAAGCACACATTATCTTAGGAATAGATTTTCTTTCAGAGGCACAAGCAACGCTGGATTTTAATGAAGCGTCCCTTACAATGAAACCTGATGGCTGACAATGAAACCAGTGCGTGTAGAAAAGGTTGAACCGCCAAGGTTAAATCTTGACCACCTGCCTAATGACGAGCAAGATAGAATCCGACAATTGGTAAGTGAATTTGCTTCCTTATTTAGTGATATTCCAGGATTTACTCAGGTTACTAACCATAGTATTGACACCGGAGATGCATTGCCGGTTCGTCAAAAACCATACCGGTATGATAAGAATAAGGAAAAAATTATAGAATGGCATATTACCGATATGCTACGTAAAAAGATCATAACGCCCATCTCAAGTAGTTATGCTAGCCCGGTGGTTTTATGTAAGAAAAATAATGATTATCCTTTGGAGCATCCAAAAAGGTGGAGATTCGCTATTGATTACCGTAAATTAAATTCCATAACGAAATATCCGGTATATCCGTTACCGATCATAGAAGAAATTTTAAGGAACATAAAATCAACCAAATTTATGACGACTTTAGACTTAACGACTGGTTATTTTCATATAGGGGTCAGGCCTGAGGACGTGCCTAAGACTGCTTTTATAACCAAGTCTGGCACTTATGCATTTTTGCGTATGCCGTTTGGCCTTTCTGGGGCCCCAGCAACATTTCAGCGATTCATGGACATTGTGTTAAGACCTGTTCTTGGAAAGTCCACATTTATCTATTTAGACGATATCATTATTACTAGTGATAATCTCGACCAACATATACAGGATTTAAGACAGGTGTTTTCTTTATTAAATGAGGCCGGTCTAAAAGTTAATGTCGAAAAGTGCAAATTTGCAGCCCCTGAATTAAAATATTTAGGTTACAAAATATCGCAAAAAGGGATCGAGACAGATGAATCAAAAATAATCGCTGTACAAAAGTATCCGACTCCAAACACGGCAAAGAAGCTCTCTTTTTTTCTAGGACTTTGTTCATATTATAGGTCCTTTATAAAAGATTTTGCGGCTATCGCTGAGCCATTGTTAAAATTAAAAAGGAAAAAGGCAAGATTCTCGTGGACGGCCGAAGCCAATAGTGCTTTCGAAAAATTAAAACAAGCATTAACGCAAGCGCCTGTGTTGAAATTTCCTAAAATGGTTGAAAATTTAGAAATTTCAGCGGATGCTTCGGATTATGCGGTACGAGCGGTACTTTCGCAAAATCAGCAGCCCGTGGCATTTTTTAGCCGAACTTTAAATCAAACACAAAGAAACTATTCCGCGACCGAGAGAGAGGCACTTGCAGTTCTGTTAGCAGTGCAAAAGTTCCGAGTCAATTTTGGAAAGGCGCCGATAACAGTATATTCTGATCATGCGGCGGTAACTAGATTGTACTCAGGGAAAAATTTATCCCCAAGGTTAATAAGATGGGCACTCAAGCTGCAAGAATATAATCTGGTAATCAAGCATACCCCCGGAAAGGAAAATATCGTAGCAGATGCCCTATCACGAATTAAATTAGACGAACAGGGTAATACCGTAAAAGTTGCAATGCTTACAGCGTGTACAATAAATTCCCGAGAAACTGTAATAACAGAACTGGGTAAGGATCCTGAGTTTGGAAGTATTTATGAGTATTTGAAGGATCCTGAAAATTTTAGCCACCAAGATATTGTGGCGATAAGAAATAGGGCGGCCCATTACGAACTAATAGATGGTCTATTATTCTATACAAAAACTACGAATTCCAACAACGAATTTCGACCTGTTATCCCAGCTAGTCTTAGATTAAATATCCTGCAGAAGCTCCATGACAGCCCTTTAGCTTCTCATGCTGGTATTCGAAAAACTATCCAACGCGTACGCGAGGCAGTCTACTTTCCTGATCTTCAAAAGTTAACAAGGGCGTATGTCCAGTCCTGCCCAACATGTCAAGCAGTTAATTATATTAATTTCCGCCCGGCCGGGTTTCTAAATAGTATTAAATCCGAATTTCCAAATGAAATAATTGGCATCGATTTATTGGGCCCTTTCCCAAAAAGTCAGTTAAATAAAAGTCGCTATCTCCTTGTTATGGTTGATCATTTTAGTAAATGGACCGAAATTGTTCCCTTAAAACGAGCCTCCGCGAAATTAGTTACCGATTCTATTTTAAATAAATATATTTTAAAATACGGGGCGCCCCTAAAAGTTATATCGGATAATGGTCCTCAATTTTTAAGTAATATATTTGAAGACATGTGCCAAAAACTGGGCATACGTCATTTAAAAATGGTCCCGTATCGGTCGCAATCAAATATAGCGGAACGGGTCAACAGAAATATAGTGAAAATTATCCGTAGTTATGTTAAAAATTTTCATAAAAGCTGGGATAACTATGTCAATGAATTTGCTTTCGCCCTTAGGACCGCAAAACATGATACAACGGGAAAAACTCCTGCTGAGTTATTTCTAGGCAGAAAGATTATAACACCGTTAGATAAATTATTTTATGTGCAACAAAGAGCCCCAGAATTTAAAATGGGTGATATAGAAAAACTAATTAAGGAGGCAAAGAAGAATACTGAAGTAGCACAGAGAAAACAAAAATTGTATTATGACTTGAAACGACGGGGAGTAACTTATAAAGTAGGGGATGAAGTACTAAAAATTAAGCATTCACTTTCTTCAGCACCAGAAGATAAAACTGCCAAATTTTTTCCACGATTTGAAGGACCATATGTTATAGAAAAAATAACTCACGCTGTTGTAGTGTTAAAGGCCAGAAATGGTGAAACCTGTTCCGCAAATATTGATCAAATTAAGCCCTACTTCGATCGTAATAAAATGCAAATCTTTTCAGATCTTTTGCAGGATCCGGCACGGCAGACACCGCAGGTACAAGTTCCAGAGGTGGGAAAACGACAAGTACAAGGGCAAGCCAATGAGAGACAGAAGCAAGTGAAAAGAAAATTGCCCCGCGGAAAAATTGAAGGTAACAAGAAAAAGAAGCCGTTCCACCGTCCAGAAAACAGAGTTCACGAACACCCCCAGAATGAAGAAGGGAGAAGGACGACGTATGTGAAGAGGACCAGGAGAAATGACGGCAACTATAAACCGGCTTTAAAACGGAAGATCTACTCATCCGACAGAACTCTCCGCAGCAAAAGTCGCCGAACTGCGGAAGGGCCATCAGCGGCGGAGGAAAAAGTACAAGAAAAATTTGAACGGCCAACAACGAGGTCCAAGCAGGATCACGACAAAAGTTTCCCGGTTCCGCCAAGACCAGCTGCCTTCAAACGACCAAGACCACAAGCAGAGGAGAAAAGGAAGGTGTTCAAGGGTGGCCGTACTGCTGAAAAACGGAAGCTTCCAGAGGAAAGCACTGAAGGGCGAGCCCGTACAAGAAGGAGGATAAATCAAGCTACTATCTGCAGTACCTTTAAAGACTGGGCCCAGAAAAGGATGTCCGAATATTACAAAGATAAGTAAAATTTTATGTTACTTTGCAAACTTAAGTTAATCTTTCATTCTTACTGCAAGTGGCAGATTTCAAGAAGTTTTACCTCATGCGAGGTCTACCTTTATCGCCAAAAGGGCGAGAAATGAGTTGTGACCGATTTTCGTATTATGTTTTTAAATTACTCGTGCGTAAAACTAAAGTTGATGTATAATAGCGTTGTGTAAAGACTTAAATATTGTAAAAAGTTATTGTATAAATTTTGTTTAAAACATTCTAGCAAGAAAGAAGTTTTAGTCTGAAAGAGTTTTTGAAATGTAGTATTATTTCAATGTAGAAAGAATTGGCACTTGCTTTGAAAAGAATAGAAGTTAACAATGTACTACTAATGTATGTTTTCAAATGTGTAAAATTAACGGCATGTTGATATGTTCTTATATACATGTGAACTGTTATTTTAAATGTTAAGAAATACCGTGATATGGTAAAAGTGAAAGTAATGTTAAAAATTTGTTATTCGTGTGACTGTAAAGATTAAATCATGGCGAATATGTGGTAAAGGTTGAATGATGTAGTTAGGCTCTCTGACGCTACACTTTAGAGTTAGCCACTTTTAGAATAGTACCTCAGGGTTTAGAGTTGAAAGTAGGGTGTGTTAAGAGGTCTCGTTATGTTGAATTTTAACACGTTAGTGTTTTGATTGTAGGAGGAAGTGTGGCACACGTAGACAGAAACACATTCGTGTTTGGTGTTCTTTTTACAACACATGTCTGAGAGCACGGGGAGAGATAATTAAAATAGTCATGAATGAAATAAGAATGTTAAGAGAAGTATATTCTATATGTTATTTGCAATGTCATTGTGTAACATTTCATTAAACTAGTTTTCCTTCCAGATCTCTGGAAGGAACCAGAATTGAATAAAGCTCCTGTTTAGATGCAGTACAGATGAAAAAAAAAAAGATTGTTGTATATCCTGGGAGCTGCTATTGTAACAAATTTCTTTCTTTTAAATTTTCTAGTTTCTAGCTAAGTTGTGTTTGTAAAAGGTTGGCCTCGCGTTAGTTTCTAGAGCTAAAAGATTTCAAGAAGGTCGTTTTAGACCTCAGTTTCAAACTAATTAACTCTGGCGGGAAGTATGTAAGGATCTTAAGTTTTACTAACGTTTATTTTATTTTAAATCTTTATACTATCACTTCTTATTTTCTACTTCCGGCCAGAATTATAAGCGTGAAGGATTTTATGCAAAGTTTGTCTGGCGAACGCCAAGTACTTAAGTTGTGGCTTTTTGCCAAGCAAGAGAGAGGAAGCAGTAAGTCAACGCAGGCCGCTTACCTTAGAAGTTACGCAGTTGCTGTTCGCCTTCCAGGCCAGAGGTTTTAATCCTCTTGATAAATTAAACGTATTGTAGTGTTCACAGTCTCTGTGCTACATACGCTTCCTGTTATTATAAGGCCAATCTTCCACGTGTATTATTCTAAAGTTAAATTAGAGTTTAGTTTTATTTTTATACTTGTTTACGTTAGACCCCGAGTGGAGGGTCAGTGTATTCCGAAGTACGGAAGTTATTGTATATAGAGAAAAATAAAGGGTTTTGTATACCCTTCGTCTGTATCCTGTCTACTTACCACAATTAGTGAACATAGCTTTAGTAAGCTCTCTGTTCCGAGTCAGGTCCTTGTATGTTCCCGAAGAAGGTTAGAAGGAATATTGAACCTGATATCCTTTTCCTTAATGAATTCGTCAGTGTCCTTTTCTTCACAATGTGCAAATAAAGAATCGAAAATGTTACTTAATTCCTTTTTAAATTCTAATATTTTTGATTCGTATAACTCCAATAAGGAAATATCTGCTTCATCCACTGTAGAATTTACCTTATTTTCAAACTTTCTGATACTGCATTTTAAACTTTTTTTGTTAGCTTTAATTGCTTTCAATTCACTCATCATGAACAAATAAATAATTTATCACTTACCGTGATTGCAGATTTCTCGACAGCAACACCGGAAATGAACGATGACACAGTATCCAATCTTAATTGCGTAATCCACACGAAAACGAAAGCATTCCAAACACTCTATCTGAAGTTATGCGTAATACAACCAAACGAAAGTATTCTAAATGTTCTAAAAAGTTAATTTTAGCAACGATGTCTTTTACCTGTGGCTCGACGGGCCATAAAGTGTTCATGCGATGCGTGCGTTGCTATACAACAATTTCAAATTAACTAGAAGTGGACTGTACTAAATATTTTATTCGACAACTTTAATCAAATGCGTGTCATCTTTCAAGCGATGACTTACTACTAACAACAGCAGCAATAAAAAAAAACTGAGTAAGCGTTTACAGGGTTGCTGTAATGAACATATGCGTCATGCAAGGCGCCAAGAAGAGAAAAAATGACGTAATCTTACAGTTAAATAGTCTTAATGACTTAACAAGGGGGAAAAAAGGAATCATTAGATTTTAACTACTTTGAAATTAAAGAATAATTATATACGAAGAGAAATATCTAATATTGTTTCTATATATATAGAACTTCAAAAGTAGCCTTCTTTGTTTTAAATTCCAGCAATGTGCTACATTGTTACTAAAATCATGATTGCAGTCGATAGAAAAGCAAATGATTTTCCTTATACGACAGAAGTACAGTAAGCGAATGGTGTTTTTAATGTATGGGTACAACATGAACAATGAAAGAAAAACAAATTATACAGTTATTACGGATACACAGAATAAATGAGATAATGATCTTCAAGAAGAGTAAATAATTTCGGCGATGGTAGAAAGATGGCACCGAAAGAGAATAAGCCGGTAATTTTAAATGACAAATAAACAAAATAACTTTACTGTTATTTTTGAAGCAGGTGTTATATATTAAACTACCTTAATTCACACACACACAATTAGTGACATTTTGGAAAGTTATGTCACATAACTTAAAAGAAGTATTTTAATCAGAAATTTAACGTAAGAAACGTTTCTAATTTTAAGTTCTTTACCTAGGTACTCTCATCCATGAGAAGTGACAGCTTAGCCCAACGTACGAGGGTTTATTCTGAAATATTACCAGGTCACTTTCAACGAAATGACAGCAATATTTCACTGAGGAAAAGAACATGCCTAGCTGACTGGATTCCACCCCGACTTAAATACAGCAAGCCAAAACATATCTAATGCCGTTTTTCCAAGATGAAGTCGTCCGCTTTTTCCCAAAATGGCGTCCCAATTCAAAGAGAGGGAGAGGGGTAGGAGATTCTTTGGGCGTGGTGAGCGGTCATATGAAAGAATAGAGCTGGAGCAAACCGCATGTGTTCGTTACTGAGTAACGGGTACATCGGTTGACTCGAAGTACCGATTCGGTACTCACAAATTCATTTCGTTACTCGCATCTGTCGTACGAAGCGGTTTGTTCGAGTACGAACGATGCGGTTGCTATACGAATACGAATGATGCGGTTTCTATGCGAATACGAATGATGCGGTTTCTATGCGAATGCGAATGATGCGGTTGCGTTACAATGTGCTCATATTTTTCATAGATAATTTTGAATTTTTTTGGGCATCGGGCAAATTTTTGTTTACATTATGTGTTTTAGTTGAAATACTATTTAGTTTAGTTGTTGATATTTAAGAAGATGAGCAATTTTGATAGCGGGAAGCGTTATTTTGTATTTGCTTTTTACTATTTCTATTTATGTTTGTAATTTGAAAATTTAGATGATTATTTATTTATTTATTTTCTTGAACGTGCCATAGTGAGATTTTATTGATTTGAAATATTTATATACTGCACTTAGGTATTGTTTATATAAGAATATGTAGGTTAATATAGGTTCTTTACATCCTTGTATCAAATAAAATGGTAGTAATTATTGTAATCGAGAAAACTTTGAGTATCATATTTTAAAGGAAATATCCGTTTTTGACGATTACGGAATCCATGTGAATTATTTTTTGGGGTGACGTCTGTACGTACGAACACAATGAAGGACTCTCTTTTTTTTTTCAAAAAAAAACTTATTGTTAAATGTAATCCCATTTACTCTAAGCTTATACTTATGACTAATGATTATGACTCTAAGTTGATACTTGAAAGGGATTTTTTTCGTGATGTGCAAGTACGTATGTATGCATTTTGCATAACTCAAAAACGATTAGTTATAGAACGTTGAAATTTTGTATATAACATCTAGATGTGCACCTCCCTTTTTATTCCAATTGGTAATGCTACCAAACGTAAATATGTATATATATATCAAATAAATTATAATTAAATGTAAAGTACATATATATATGTCCTTATAATTAAATTTAAAGTACACACACACACACACAAACATATATATATATATATATATATATAATAAAAGCTTTGGCTTTTATTTTATTTAATTATCACTAAATAAGTTACTTGACTTTTATTTTCGCAATCATTGGTTGTAGTCAGGACTTAATTTTTAAAATTAGAAGTGCTGGAGCTCTATGGAAGGCCATCAGGAAAGATGAATAAATAAATAAAAATAAATAAAATAACTATTACAATAATAAAATAATTAGCAACTAGAATATTAAATGATTATTATTATAATTCAATAAAAATTTAAAGACAAATGAAAATTTAGTTAATTCTTAAATTAATGATGAATAACTAAATAATGAAATAAAGTACCAGACATCGTCTTGTTTGGGGGCTGCTGCTAAAATTGCAATTTAAGAACTAAGCCGAGCATTAGCTAAATTTAGGCTTTTAATGAGAAAATAATGTACTGTTTACCAGAGTATAGATAGAAATTTGGTTATGTAGCCCATTTTTCTAAAACGACGTTTCGTTGCTGCCTTCCACCACCAATTCTCTTTTTTTTTTCCGGTTTCGGTTTATTCGGTTACAGTAAAGCACACTAGGGCTATTGCCCCTACGGGGAGGGAGGCCTTCGTGGAGGATTTTTTAAAGGGAACTGACACATATGCAAGTTACACACGGGGAAAACCATGAAAACGCCCGTGCAGCTAGCCGTTAGCCGGGAATTGAACCCCGGACCGAACTATTAGTGCTCACCGACTTTACCGCTCGAGCTCTGGTGGGCTCTTTTTTTCTTTTCATTCGCTGTTTGAAAAACGGGTGTTCACTTTACGATAAAGTAAGCACCTGTTTACTTCAATTAAAATGTGTGAGACGATATGACTCTTTCTACTTTAATCTCACTTAGCTTTTGATTTCTAATATTGATTCAATGTTTTCTGTAGACAAAGTATTCTGATTAGAATAATGGATATCAAACATGTTCAAAAGGTGTGTATCTGAATATAATTAGGTTTTTATAACATAGGGCCCATTTTATTAGTTTCATATAGTTCTAAAGTAATTGACCACAGTATCGCTGTTTTGAAAGAAAGTAAATATGTGAGAAATGTATAATGAACATTAATATACAAACTTTATTAAAAGTAGTCAGCCTTTTAAAACGTGACCGTCTATGCTTTTAGATGATTTTTGGAGCTCTGTGCATTTGCTCTGGCATCTTAAAAAAGTGATGTTCAATATCAACGTATGTTTATGTTCTCAAAAATACAGGTTTCTTTCAGAAAGCGACCTCTTAGAAGTTGTCAATAAATCATTCAGTATAGTTATTTTCTAATAGACTATAGAATAAATTTATTTTAACGTCAATTTTAAAATGGCTGCTTGTACTAAGAGTTAAGAGCAATAAGATTCTAATTTTTCTTTCGCAATTAGCTGTCATGCCAGCTGAATTTTATTGTGTATAATTGAAATATTTAGCTATGCATTCAACAAATATACAACAAATGGAAGACAAATAATTAAAAAAATTAAAATTTGGAACATTAATAATAATTTTTTGTTATACATAAAATATTATTAATGAATGATGAATTTATATCATATTATATATAAATCAAAATTTAACTCCTATACCTTTATAATAAATTGGAGAAGAGCTATAAAGTGAATTAATTTTTAAAAACAAAACGAAAATTAAAAAAAAAAATTGTCATATACCTAGAATCTAAAACTGACGAATACTGAATTTTACGTCTCATGTGTGTATGCGTGTGTTTAATTATGGCAAAGCACACTATGGCTATCTGCCTAAGGGATAGATGCTTTCGTGGAGGACTTTCTAAGGGAAACTGGCTTGTATACACGTTACACATGGGGAAAACCACGAAAACACCCACGTAGCCGGATCGTTCGCGGGATTTGAACCTCGGACCGAACTACCAGTGTTCAGCGACTTTACCGCTCGGCCGCCGGTGGGCCGTTTTACGATTCATATAATAATAAATGCATATTCATATTGTAACAGAAATTTTTTAGAAGTCTAGCATATGTATAGTTATTTGTGATATTTTAAAACTGTCGTAACATGATGCATATTTATCATTATTGTGAACCAAAACAGTATGCTTTACATATTTACAAATATACGTGATAGATTTTAATATTTATTTCTGCATATACTTACGTTTCCCAAAGACACGAAAGCAAGTCAAGCAGATTGAGCAGACTTAAGTTCTCTGTTAGCTAGTGTAATATAATTTCGGATTCTATGAGCCTTCCAGAATTATTAGCAAAATAGTGGAAATGTCTTTACAAAGTGTTTTATAAGCAAATAGCAGATGTACACTGAGCAGTGATCAACTGATATATTTCTTAAATGATTTGGTTTAGTTGATTATGACAAAACACACTGGGGCTATGTGCCTAAGAGGAAAAATGCCTTCGTAGAGCACTTTCTTAGGAAAGCTGTCTCGTATGGTACGTGGTAAGCTGGCTCGTATGGTACGTGGTAAGCTGGCTTGTAAGCTGGTACGGGAAAAAAACCACAAAACGCTTATGAAGCCAGCCCGTTTGCCTGAGATCGAACTCAGGTCGGAACTACCAGTGTTCAGCGATTTTACCGCTCGACCGCTGATGAGCCATTTCTTAAATGAATAAAGGTATACTCATAGCATTATGAAATAACATTGATTGAAATATTTAGTGCTTCACTATTATCTCTAATAAAGTAACATAAAAATGTCCTTACCTTTTATAGATTTCTAAATTTCTTTTAAGTTCTTTCTTAATTCGTACTTAACCTATGCATGTGCGAATGTTTTTATCGATTATATTCTTAAGTGTAAAAAGCAAGTTCACATTTATAACATAGCATTCCTTGTCTCAACAAATAACAGTCTCAACTAGGAGTTTTTGGAAAGGGGATGAATCGGGGAAATTTCACCCTTTCGCCATTAGCGGTTCTGATGAAGGGAATGGGGGAAGCAGCAAACGAAATAACGAATAACGGACAAATAACGAAAGCTAATCTTTAATGCGGTCTCCCAGTTTCTGTATTTTTATTTGGGAAACTTTTATGGTCATTATGAAAAAGTGAAAATTTGATATGGATTCCGCATGACTTCCGTCTACGACTATTTAAATTATGCTTATTTTTGCTGCACTTCATTTAAACTTATTTCCTCGAATTATTCTAACTCAATTAAGCGATACCCGAAGGCAAGTTACAAATGGCACCAAACATTGCAAATTTTGAAACTAAATTTCCCGGTCAATCTTTGTCCTACGGGACTCAAACTTCTTGAATTTTTATTTTTTCATAACAAGTATAAAACTTTGCCAGATATAAATATAGAAACTAGAAGACGACATTAAAAGTTAGATTTCATAATTTGTCCAAAATTAATTCTTTTTTAAATTTGATATTGACAAAATATGAATATTTTCGTCATTTAAAATACTTCTGTATTTTTGTCGCACCGTATTTAAACTTGCTTCCTCGAGTTATTGACATTAAATTACATTAATTCCATTATCTATTTTAAATAATTATAGAAAATCATCTATTTACAACATCTCTAAAAGGTCACCTTTTAAGAGATCTCTATTTTGGGGAACATAAACAAACATTGGTAGTGAACATCATCTTTTTAAGACCACCACATGTAAAATCCTCTAAAAGCATGAATGGTTGCATTTAATGAAGACCCATTACTTTTAATAAGGAATGTAACATTAATCTTAATTATACATGTTTTTGATGTGTGTGCCAAAAAGTGATACCGTACTTCCGTTGCTTTAGAAATGTGTGAAATTAAAAAAATGGATACTATACAACAAAAATGTTATTATATTCAGATACACACCTTTTGAACACGTCTGAAATTCATTATTCTGCTCAACATAATTTGTCTGCATAAAATATTAAATATTATTAAAAAATCAAAAGCTAAGTCGAAGTAGAAACAGTCATCTCCAAGGATAAATAAGTCCTGAAGTCTTCTAAGTCCTGAGTCATCTCTTCTAAACCATTTTAATTGAAGTAAACAGACGTTCGCCTTATCGTAAAGTAAACACTTATTTTTCAAACAGCGGATGAAACGGGAAAGAGGGAATTGGTGGGGGAAGGCAGCGAACGAAATAACACTTTTTCGAGCTGGGGATGAAATGAGAAAGGACGGAACGATACTAAGCCAATAAGACAAGATCTGGTATTTTACTTTATTATTTAATTAATCATCATAAACTTAAAAATTATTTTAATTTTTATTTGTTTTTACATTTTTATTAAATTTTACTTATAAGTATTTTATACTTCAGTTGCTAATTATTATGTTACTTTAATTATTCATTATTTTAATCACTATTTTTTATTATTTTAATTATTAAGTTTTTTAATAAGTAATTTTTTGTTATTTTAATTATTAATTAATGTTATTATTGTAATATTTATTTCCTTTCTTTCTTTATATTTTCCTGACGGCCTTCCGTAGGCGCTTCTGACTTTAGAAACTAAGCCCTGACAGCAATAGAAAATTTAATAATGAATCATATCCAGTGCACCAAAAAATAATAGCCAAAATAAAGTGAATTATTTCTACTCAAAAATGCGACGCAAATCTCCCTATCGCAGCACTACCCAGTTCCCGCGGGGTAGAAAAGCTCACGTGATTCAATGCGATGCGACATTTCAAGGCCCTTTTTAGGACAAGCGCCTGGCCCCAGCCAACACCTCCTTATAGAAGGAAGCCGGGACACTGAAGCGAGGGGAAGCTCTGACGTCACAGGTAGTCGTCTCTGACTCACCTCGCTCCTTCAAACAAAATCAAAGCCCCGTAGTTGAGCCAAGAGCGATGGACGTGGAGCGGTTATTTGCGTTAGCGACAGAGTTTTTATATTGTCTCGTGCTTTTTTTATGTATTGTCTCGTGCTTTTATAATTTCATACGATGCCTCGTAAATGTGCTGTAGCCACATGTCGTGGTAATTATAAAAACGGACCAAAAGTGGCTGTATTCAAGTTTCCAAATGAGACTGAACTCCGGATGAAATGGATAAGGAGTCTACGAAGAAAAGATGGCTTTCAACCTACTAAACATACCAGAGTAAGTTCAATTTTACTGCATTTTTTATGTTTTGTATCTTTACATTTTTTTATTACTTTTATTGATAGGTATGTGATGTTTATGCTTACGGTATTAGATTTTGATCTGTGGGTAAGAAGTTTTATGTTTGAAAGATTTTAATCTTGCCTGTTTTAATCATTTCAAAAAAATATTTTCCTTCAAAGTTTTATGAATGAAATAAAGTTCCATATAACAGGAATAATTCTAAATTTAGTAGTTACATAAATGCCAATAATTTGTAAATGCTTTCTAGTATACTGTGCAGGCAGATTCTGTAGTTATTCCAAATTTATCATAATTTATATGACAAGGAACTACTAAGTAATCATAATAGGTTTCATTTTAAAATTTTTGTAATGATATATGAAAGTTTGGTATGATGTATTCAAGGTAATTATTTGTATTTGGTAACCAGTGTTTGTTGTAAACAATTATCTCAAATATATAATTTTCTTTAAATGTAAATAAAGCTGTAATCATTATGATGAGCATTCCAGATTTTACAAATTACTTAAATTATACACGTAATTGAAATGATATTACTGGTTTTTTAATTCGTATTTATGTATCAAATTATTTATTTAAATCATAGGGCTTATTGACTTCTGTTACTAAATATTAACATGCATCTAACTTTTGTACTCACAACAAGTTGATTTTTGAATATTTTCTTTTATAGGTATGTGAATTACATTTTCGATCAGATGAAATAATACGAGAAATCGAAATGTATGATGAGAAATCAGCGAAGTTAATTAAAGCCCCAATTTCTAGGCCACGTTTGAAAAAAGGATGCATACCTTCTCAGTTCCCTGATGGCCCATCCTACATGTCATCAAATTCTGTATCGAGAATGTCACCAGAAAAGAAGAAAGCTCGTTTAGAAGAGAAATACCTGGAGAAAGCGATAGAAGAAAGTTTGAAAATGAAAGAACGGTATGATAATGAACGATCATTTGAAAGTTTAATTGAATTCAATAATTGCCTAGAACATCAGATTTTAGAAACATTTTGGACAACTGTACATACTGAAAATTCAACTATGTTACTTGATATTTTAAGTGACCCAGCTCCAGAAATTCAGAAATCGGTAGTAATAAATGAGGATTTAACAGTATGTGTTTATATTAAAAACATCGCTATAAAATCTATTGGTAAATTTGTTTTCCCTCTAAAAATTAGTAATGTAAATATGTTTCTAGAAGTACTAAAGGAAGCTGAAAGTCTGTCTCATAACTTACAAAATGAAGAATATATTAAGAATTCTATACAAATTGTGGATGATATGCTTTCAGAATTGAAAAGAGTGTTACCTGAAAAAGAAACTGAACTGAACTTCCTTTCAGAGCAAGTAAATAAACTAAATGTAAAGAAAGAGAAGTATCGATATACTCCAGATTTACTTATTTTTTGCAGTTTGTTAAACTCGATCTCACCGCATGCATACAAGTTTTTACGACATTCAGGTTACATTTCTATTCCCCATCCACGTACTATTCGTAGAATTTGTTCAACGTTTTCTCTTAATCCTATTACTGAGCAATTTAATGATGACTTTTTAGGATATGTTAAACAAAGATGCAAGGATTTAGAAGAAAATGATAAAACTGTAATTATTATGATGGATGAAGTGCATTTAAATTCATGTTTCGATTTTAAAGGAGGAAATTTGTGTGGCATGGCCTACAACTGTGAAAAAGCTGCTACAAGTGCTTATGTTTTTATGATACGTAGCTTATTATCACCTTTCAAGGATGTGGCACATATATTACCAGTTAAATCATTAAATGCTGAGGATCTGTATCAATATCTTAAGAAAATTATAATTGGTTTAGAAAATATAGGTTATAGAATTGTGGCAGTTGTCTCTGACAATAATTCAATAAATAAAAAAGCCATGTCATTATTTTGTATGCCTCCAAAAATTAGTATTGTGTATAAAAACCCTGCAGACTTATCTCGGCCACTATTTTTTTTATTGACTCAGTGCACATCTTGAAGTGTGTCAGGAACAACTGGATAAATCAAAAAACTTCTGGGCAATGTTTATTTTATCCAAGTTTTGAAAATTTTTCCAAGGTCGAAACAGCGGCATTTGCATGCATAAAAAGTCTCCATTCATTAGAGGCAGGCAGAATTGTAAAATATAGTTTACAGTAAAATATAGTAAAATAAGTTTGGTGTTGACATATGGTAAAATGCTTTCTCCTGATAAAAGTTATGTTTCAGCATGCTTACCGAATGATATGTATATAATAACTGCCACTGTTATACTGGTAATGAGTCATTATAATTTTGTTGATATGAACATATACTGACTGTTTTATATTTAGATGACTTGAAATATTGAAGAAGGCATGTGCTTTTTTTAATTTGTCATCGCGTAAAAAAGTATCTCGGTTTGTGTTTTAGTGCGGCCACTACTTTTATCATTTGGGTATAAGTTTGGTGTTGACATATGGTAAAATGCTTTCTCCTGATAAAAGTGATATGTTTCAGCATGGGTACAAAATGATATGTATATAATAACTGCCACTGTTATACTGGTAATGGGTCATTATACTTTTGTTGATATGGACAGATACTGACTGTTTAACATTCAGATGACTTGAAATATTGAAGAAGGCATTTCCTTGCCTTTAAATTGTCATTGCGTAAAAAGGTGTCTCGGTTTGTGTTTTAGCGCAGCCACTACTTTTATCATTTGGGTATAAGTTTGGTGTTGACATATGGTAAAATGCTTTCTCCTGATAAAAGTTATGTTTCAGCATGCTTACCGAATGATATGTATATAATAACTGCCACTGTTATACTGGTAATGGGTCATTATAATTTTGTTGATATGAACATATACTGACTGTTTTATATTTAGATGACTTGAAATATTGAAGAAGGCATGTCCTTTTTTTAATTTGTCATCGCGTAAAAAAGTATCTCGGTTTGTGTTTTAGTGCGGCCACTACTTTTATCATTTGGGTATAAGTTTGGTGTTGACATATGGTAAAATGCTTTCTCCTGATAAAAGTGATGTTTCAGCATGCTTACCGAATGATATGTATATAATAACTGCCACTGTTATACTGGTAATGGGTCATTATAATTTTGTTGATATGAACATATACTGACTGTTTTATATTTAGATGACTTGGAATATTGAAGAAGGCATGTCCTTTTTACTTCCTTGTACGAAGTAAAAAGGAAGTATTGTAATCGCGAAAAGTTTCAGGCAGCATATTTCACCGAAAATATCCATTTTGACCGCTATCGAATGCAATTTAATGATGTTTTTGCACCATATCTGTACGTAAGGACAGAATAAAATACTCTTTTCCTTCAAAAAAATTATAAAACTGCTTAAAAAAACTGAAATTAAAATTAATTCTGAAGAGAATTACGTACGTTCGTGCGTACGTACATATCTCACATAACTCAAAAACGAGTATCCTCAGAACGTTGAAATTTTGTATATAGGACTGCTATAACATGTATATGTGCACCTCGTATTTTGGTTGCAATCGGCCACACCAAACGTATATAAATATATTTATATATATATCCACTCTATGACTTGAAATATTGAAGAAGGAATTTCCTTGCCTTTAATTTGTCATCGCATAAAAATGTGTGTGGGTTATGTTTTAAGTGGCCACTACTCTTATCATTTTGATATAATTTTTGTGTTAACATATGGTAAAATGTTTTATCGAGGTAACAGTTATGTTTCCAGCATGATTAGAAAATTGTATGTTTATAATAGCTGCTGCTATTATACTGGGAATGGGTCATTATAATTTTGTTCATATGGACATGCACTGACTGTTTTATATTCAGAGCACTTGAAAGATGATAATATTGAAAAATTCATTTTCGTGCTGTTGAGTGTTTGCTGCATAAAATGGTATCTGGGTTGTATTTAAATGGCTACCACTTAATGTTTAGTAAGTGGTTATCATTTGGTGTTAACATACTGTAAAATGCTTTCTCATGATAAAAGTTGTGTTTCAGCATGCTTACAAGATGACAAGTTTATGGTAACTGCTGCTTTTATGCTGAGAATGGGTCATTATAATATATATTTTTTATATGGGCATGTACTGACTGTTTTACACATAAAAATATTGAAAAATTCATTTCCTTGTCTTTAATTTGTTGTTGTGTAAAAAAGGGTCTATGTTGTGTCTTTAAGTGGCCATTACTTATATCATTTGAGTATAATTTTCATGTTACCATATGATAAATTACTTTATCAAGATAACAGTTATGTGTTTCAGCATGGCGACAAAATAACAGGTTTGTAATAACTCCTACTATTATTCTGGGAATTGGCTGAATAAAGGGTGTCTCTGATTAGGAGCACTCATTTCACAAACCTGTGATTTTCATGTGCATTTTGAAATTACCGGTGTCCCATAATTAAGACTGGTGGCTTTCTGGACAAATCATTTTGATATATTCTTTGCTTAAATTAAACAAGCCTGATAGCGAGTAACTTAGAAGATCACGATTTTAGCTTGGAAAAATTACAACAAAATTGTGTTGCATGTAGTGACCAGATACTTTCAAATTGGATACTGGTGCATAGGTAAAACATTTTTATTATTTTCTATATTTGAAACATTAACTGATAATCACTTCCTTTACACAACATCAATAAATGTTTTTACATATACTGGTGATTCTGACATCCATTTGCTGTTGAATGTATCTTTATATGCTTCATAAATAATAATAGCCATCGTATAAAATTTAATATCATTTGTGCACCTGAAGTGTTTTAAATGGTAATGGACGGTCTTCTCAAGTGTTTGCCCGATATTTATCCATATTATGGCAGTATCGTAATACATTTTGAAACTATTAATTGGCTGTTGTAAAAAGTTAATAACGGTGTTTGTAATTGCCAGACAAAATGGGTTGAAATTTAACGAATAGAAACTTGAACTTGCAGTATCAAAATTTAAATATTAAGGTCACATAGTCTCATCTTATTGTTTCTGATGAGACCCAATTAATATAGAAGCAGTTTTGAAATTTTCACACCTGTTAATAAATAAGAATTGATGAGATTTCTTAGTATGGCAATATGCTTAATGAGATTTCTGCTTCAATTTTTACAAGAAAGTTTGAATAATTTATTGATAAAAAGAGATCAGCTGGTTTTAACTTATTTGTATGTTATAACTTAGGTGTTGTGTTGTTATGCTGACTGCTTGCATAAAATTGTAAATAAATTTTTTTTATTTTTCACTTGTGAATCTTTATTTTCAAGTTCAGCTATATAACTAACACAATACAGTTAAGTACATATACAACTAATATTATTGGTTCTACAGATTTAAGCAATAATTTTAAATTGCACATTGAATTATTTGCTAAGCAAACCTCTGCTATACTAATTTATTTGAAACTTGCAAGACACATAGCATATTATAGACAAAATTTAGTGCATTTTTATACCATTTTCTTTAAAGACAAATTACTGATTGGAAGAAAAATGAAATGAGATAAGTAATAGTTTGTATGCAGATAATTAGGTTTTTTTCATAAATATTAGAAAAATATAAAGCAATATTAAATTATGAGGGAAAAGTCAGAAATTCCTTTTTTGAGTTAGTATGGCTGATTTTTAACTTTTTAAATGCTGCTGTGAAACCTACAAGGAAGTATAATTCATTAAAGTCAAGAAATAAGAAGAAACAAAAAATTCTTAAATTTATGTCAAATTTTATTGTGTTAAATTTTGAAGTAATTAAATTATTCATTATATATAATTGAATCTCTGAATAAAATCCCACCCAAGTATCTATATCAAATAGTGAAATCAACGTTAAGTACGGCACTAGCGCGCAGCCTGTTTTGTTTCGTTGCTCTCTCGGGGTTTCGACATAGACGACTACGCGTGACGTCACAATCCAGTGTCCCGGCTTCCTTCTATAAGGAGGTGTTGGGTAGGGTGGAAATACGCGAACGGGACAGGCGTAATTGATGATGGCCCGCAACATGGGTTTGTACAGGAGCAACTTATTACCAAAAGGGAGAAAGAAGTTTCGGGAAATCAAGGGGAAGAGTGAAATTTTTGAAGCCCGGAATTCTTTAATAATAAATCATTAAATTCTTACAAATTCCTACAAAACTAACTACTCGAGTCAAGGCCAACTAGATATCTACAGGCCTGCTCCACCGATTTGTGACGTCACAATCGAAGGCGATCGTTCCCACGGTAGACGCAGCCGACTGTTTCATTTATGTAGTGCGCAGCGTTTTATTTCCAACACAAAAGTCAAGTCAAATTAATTTTTACAACTAATATTTCGAATTTTAGGAATAATAAAGTACTATGTTATATCGTAATGATATTTAAATACTAAATACCGATTTATTAAACAGAAAATAAAAATAAGATTTGAGTGATATTGTAAATTTAGCAGAGCTGATTTAAATTAAACTGAAACATATCTGAACTTTTATACGGAAATAAAATGGACACAAAAATTATACGGTATGATAATATCAATGAAAATATAACATATGTAATGAACTAAACATGAGATGTTTTCATTTTGTAATAAAAAGAAAAAATATGTTAAAGCTCTCAGATGATTTTATATTGCTTAAATTATGAAGACTGATTTATACTGCTTAAATAGTAAACAAACATATATAGTATTTCATAATAAAATTAATATCAATTCATTAATTCTAATATAATATTGCTTTATAATTGTTTTTGGTGCAATGATATTGAAGCAAAATGAACTCTTTCTTTTCTTTATTCCCATAAAGATTTTTCAAGATTCAATCAGAGATCCTAAGATGCCTTTTAATAATAAATACACATGTGGATATTAAGTGAAATACATAAATCTTATTAATACATTAATATATTAAAAGTATATCTGAAGTTTAGTCTACATATTGAAAAAAGATTCATTCTAAAGATGTTTTATAGCAAAAACATTACACAGAATATTCAAAAATATATTTCAAGTTCTCTTAAAAAAAGCAAGATCATAACTATGCAATCAATCCCAATGAGCATCATATCATGCTCCGCTCCAAAAAATTCTTATGAAAGAAAATCTTATTAAAAATACACTCTTAATACATCTCATTAAAAATACACAATATTAAGCAATGAAAAATCCTGCGAGTCATTAAGATAGTATAAGATACTGATTAGCCAGTTGAAATTATCATTTCACGTCTGCAATAAGTTGTCATTTGAATTTTTTAAAGATTAATAATGGAACATTATTATTGCAGACTCTGATGCGAGGTCCACAAAAATAAACTTCATAAACTTGAATAAGTTTCTATGACTCACTGATATTACAATATATCATCTATATCATTCTATATACCAAAATGGATATAGTTTACAGATGCTTAGTATTCAATTAATTTAGACATTCTTTTTTTTTCTTTTAAAAATATTTAAACTCTTTATACACCACATACTACTACATTAATTTGTATTGCTTAAATTAATTAGATTGATTTATACTGCTTAAATATTAAAAAGATATGTGATATTTCATAACAAAATTCATAAACATATTAATTTAAATAAAATTTTGATTTACATTTATAATTTTACATGCAATTCTATTGAAGCAAAAGCCATTTTTTTTTTTTTTCTTTCTCATAAAAACATTTCAACATTTTTAATCCAATATCTTAAGGTACTTTTTAATTATAAACATACAAGTGAACATTTTGGGAAATATATGACAAAAAAAGTTTTATTTTAAAGATGTTTTAAAGCATGAACATTATACGAGAAATCTTGTAGCATATCCAAAAATATATTATAAAATTCCCTGAAAACAAAGTGAGATCATAACTATGCAATCTACCCCAATGAGCACCATATCATGCTATAAAAAATTCTTATAAAAGAACATCTGATTAAATATACACTGTAAATTTATTTAATAATAGACAAATAGTAAAAGATGCATGCAGTATTAAGCAATGAAAAATCCAGCATATCATTACAATGTTATAAGATATTAATTATTAAGTTAAACATCATTAATTCACATCAACAAAAAGTGTGCCATTCAAATTTTTGAAATATGAATGCCAAAACAGGCTTATCATTGTAGCCTCTGATTTGAGGTCTACAAAAATAAACATGATTTAGCTAGTTGATTTGGCTTACGGCAAAGGATTTCGATTAATGTGCCTTGAACTACTACCTTTTTTTTTTTTTTTTTTTTTTTTTTTATCCAATCTATTAATGCTTGACAGTCTGAATCTGATTTAAATCCAGGTGGTTGTTCCATATAAATTGGTTTATTCAAGTATCCATTTAAATATGCAGTTTTTACATCAAAAATCTTATTTTGTAGTTTTCGTAAACATCGTAATTTTCTTATTGATAGATCTTTCAACTAATTTCCAGACTTCATGAGCCTCCATTGAACTTAGTTCTTCTATCATTTCATACATCATACTACATAATCTTTTTTCATTGTTCTCGCTTGTCTTTTCTTCTGCTTTAGTTTTGGTAAAAATTTCTTTTAAATCATGACCTACAATTTGTTTATCTTAAAGCTTGTATAATTGAAGCTATATCTTTCTCTTTATTACTTTTGATAATTTTAACAATAATCAACTTTAACGTCCTTCTAGTATGAGGTAAATTAATTTTTTATCTCTTATTTCATCCCAACTTGAATGCTTTTACTTTTCAGAATTACAGCTGTATTCATGTAAGCATCTACAGATTCGTTTTGACTCATTTTCAGCTGAGCTAATTCTTTCTACATTTGATATGAATATCTTCTGTTCTTGCCGCCATTTCATTTTTTATTTTCTCCCATCTTTTCTTTGTATTCTGTTCATTCACACATTTTAACGCTTATGGAGCTGTCACAGTCTAATTCATTAGATTTCTTGCTATCGCATTATCATCCCATATTTCCCAAGTTTTTATTTCACTTTTAAAATTAACATCTTCCTTTTTGTTGGTTCATCAGCTTCTATCACACTTGTCAATATTTTCAAACTTAATTAACTTTTGATTCTATTTGATCATATAAGGTAATTATCAATTCTATTTGCCCGTATAAGGTAATTATCAGCCAGCCCGTTTGCCGAGATTGGAACTCCAGACCAAACTATCAGTTTTCAGCTATTTTACCACTCAGACACTAGTAGGCAGCAGCAAGTTTCTATGGCTCAGTTATGCACAGTTTGCAAATACTAATTATTTAACTTTAAAATTACATAAAAAATTCACCTAAATTCCAGAATTATTTAATTTACCCATTTTTCTTTTTTGGTCATTGGTTTCCTTTAAATTGTTATTTTTAACCTTACAGTAAATATTCTGCAATATATTGGAAATGCATGTGACACAACTTTTCAACAAATCATGCAATGATTTGCCACATTCACAAATACTATCATTCCAAATAATCCTGTTTTCAACTTTCTCTGTGATGAGACTTATTAATATAGAATGTTGATTTTTTGATAAAATATATAATTTCTCATACATTTCAGATATTAGGATTAAAAATATTTTAAATGCAGAGGTATTAATGAAAAGCACGAATTCTGTTGGCCAAAATAAACCACCTCGATCAATAGCAGCTAAGTACGCAAAATCTTCCCAATATTCAACTATCATTTCTTTGTCAAGAATTAATTTTTTCCTGGAGAGATTACAATTTATATGCTTCAATACAGATCTACAAACATATCCAGAAATGTAAATTAGACACATTGTATCTTTTTCTGTAACATTAACATCGTTGGATTGATGCAAAACATCACCAAATTCCTTATCAATAAGTTGATCATCATTAAAATCTTCAATATCATTACAAGAAAAATGTTGTAAAATAAATGAACCTTTCTCAGAAATTGCATTTTAAGCAAACTAATTAATTTTAGTTTTCTTTCCGACTCTATAATCTGCTGTAAGGATACATTATAATTACAGCTACTCATTTGTTGAAATTGACCAAAACATCCCTCAAGGTCATCTGTCTGAAATTTTCCTGAAGGAATAAAAGGTAATTTAAATTCTTTTAACAAATACTTTGAAAGTTCATTCAATGTTGCTGTTGTATGGAGAAGAGCAACTTGGGCTTCTTTTGACAGTTTCCCCAATTTGTGACTTACAATTTTTTGTTGTTGGGCAAAAATCGTTCCATGATATAAGCCACGAACAAAACTGTGATAAACATTCTAAGCTTTTATCTTCTGTTGTCCTTATAGGCTGCATAAATACATCTTGAAACTGTAAGGCCTCTTGAGAGTGTTTAACAGTCACAATTTTCCACCACTTTAAAATTACATCAACAAAATGTTTAGTTCTTGAGACATCTTTTCCATGCCGAGTTCTATTATTCTGCGATTCAATTTGCAGAGCAGCTAAAGTCTTTTCATCAAAAAGTTTAATAGCAGTACTTACATTCTGTTCCTCTATAGAAGACGGAAATAAAACTTTCCTTGATAAAGTTGGAGCCATTTTAATATTATCGTTTTTTTCTATTTTATACAATTTTTTTAAATGTAGAACACTGGAATTGTAAACAATATTTGAGTTTTCAAATGACGGTATAAAAAATGTTTGGTTTGAATCGTTCTGATTGAACCAGTTGTTTCATATAGATTTTGATAAATGAACTGGCTTTAGTGTAGAATTGGGTGCCCCTTCAATTGGCGACATTTTTTTAAAAATTTTGGCGATGAAACCTCACTTCTGGTTACCACAATAGTTTTAAATTTGTTTTAGCTTCCTGATTTTATTTAAATGAAAATAGATTGATGTGTACATGGACATATTTAAGGCGCAATGCCTAGTTTGTGCAATTCTAGGATGTTTTTTTAAGTAAAAACAGATCGATGTGTACATGGACACAGATCTTATGCAATTCTTCGACTTCTTATTTTGGTTTTGTGTAGCGGCCATCTTGAAATTGTGACTTCCTGGCGCCGATCTTGGCGTCAAGAAAGAATCGCCAATAAACGAGGGGAACCCAATTGTAAGCTTTTACCAATGAACTGTATCAAATAATGTAAATATTAGAAGATCGTGCATGGTAGGGTTTATAAATGAGGATTTTAATGCACCACCACAAAGCATTTTGAACATATTTCTGTTAATTCTATTATTGTCTTATATTAGAGTTATGATTCGATAGCCACAAGACTGTACATGGTCAATTACTTGTTTTGTAAATATTAATAATTGATGTGATGATAAGTTTTTTTGCGGGAAACATTGCTACAATATCTCTGTTTTTTGCTAATATAGCTTATCATAAATGTTTGCAGAGTTGTGGCCTCCATCTGCGAATTATCCGAAAAACCTAAAACACGACCACTTTTATACGAAACTTGTGATTTTATATATATCACATCTAATAATAAATTGACAATTTTTTCAGAATCATTTAAAATTTCACATTTTTTTTTTCAAATACATCCAGTGACTTGTTTGTAATCCAGAATCTGCTTGGCCAATTTTCAGAGATAACTTCCTTAAGTATGACGGATGAGGCAATATAAAATACTTACTGTTACGTATAATATTGTAGCTGTTTGGATTACAATAAAATATATAACAAGACCAGGCAAAGAATTCTGCACTATATGAATGCTGTTTCATTTGCATTAATTGAATCTGTTCATACAAAAACTTAAATTTCTCAGAATGTGGATTATTTTCTGTTTCTGCACATTTCAACAGTAGTTCTGATATTTTATCTAAATTTAAATTGCAGTCATCATGAATATCAGAAGCAGAAAAACCATCCAAATGGCTAATCACTGTCTCAAGTTTAAACCATTTATCACATAGTTTTTCTTCTCCAAATATCCATTTGAACTTTTCAATGGGAATTTCATTTTCATTGAAAAAAACTCTTACATTTAAATCGTCCAATATTTTTAAAGATACAAGCACTTTTGAACAGTTTAAAAATTCTAATTTCGATAGCCAAAAGATCTTACCTTTGGTTATGAATATCCATGAAGAGGGAAGATCTATTTTTCTTGCAAAACCATTACTAATGCCGTTCCATCATCACGAACAGCTTTATCTTCTCGAAAGACAAATTTTTTCTTCAAAATGCTTAATGCATACACTACTGTGTTTGCCCGCTACAAAATCTTTGCGATTAATATTTTTTATCCATTTCTGAGAGAGTACAGGATACGAAGAAAATTTGAAAGTCGTTGAACATGTTCATTACTGCTATCGTAATTTGATCGGCATTTAGGTACACTACACTTTCTTGGCATTCTAAAACACACTTTTTCTTATAAATTCAAATTCACAATATAATATTTTACTTTCCGGTAAAATACAAAATTTTTCAGAAGAAAAAACACATGTAAACAATTATCCCACTAGCACTAAACCTACGGCGAAGCAATGTCAACTTACAAAATTGAAGGACTAAGATTATGACGTCAGATCATGTGATCATCAGATTGGAGCAGGCCTGTAGATATCTAGTTGGCCTTGCTTGAGTAAACCGCTACCTGACACTCGAGAATAAAATAGGATCTGTGTGTGTGTGCTACCTGCAGCAGAATAGAGGGCGCTTCTTCTCGAAACATGGATCTCGGAAATTTTCTAGTTTATAATATGGCAACACCTGTCTACAATGCAGAGCGCCATCTATTATCTTTGTCAGAAATTAAATACTCATAGTAATTGAAGTTTCATAGTTAAATTAATACATATTATTTACATTGCTTTTGTTCCTGTGAAAGGTCCAATCTGTAGTTATTATATGTATAAGAAATTTTTATAATGATTCATATAAGAAAAATTTGACTCCTCGTCTTAAGAAATCTGAGTTAAGATAACTCTCCTTCTTCATATTTCCAAATGCAACACTCTTGACAGTTGCTCAGAATTTTACTAAAAACTTTATGATAATAAATACTCTGGAAGAAGGCAGGTATTTTACCTGCTTCTATTGTTTCTTAAATATAGAGTGCGTAGTTTTACCTCTCATTATTTTGATATGCTGTCATATATTCGATGTTGTAGTGTGTGTATCATGATAATCATCTTGCCGGAACGTTCGTTTTGAAAAATTATTTTGTATTAAATTATGTGGTTGCTTAAGTTCGTAATTGTAAGTTTCTTAGGTTGCCTATGTAATGTTTTTTCAGTCCTATGTTACTTTAAAAGTAGGGACATTTCATTATATATGAATGGAATGTAAGATTTATAAGATTGTATGTCTTATATTCCAAGATTGTATGTCTAATATTAGGAACGGAATTGTTCCGTGACAGTGTCAATGGTATTTAATGTTATAATGCATTAGTATGCTGATTACTAAAATTTGATGTGAACTTAAGCATTTGTTCATGCTTATTACTGAAAGCAATTTTCTTTGTCGTTAATTTAATATCTGTCAGCTACTCTGGTATACCACGGCATTATCTGTTTACATACAGATGGTCAGGATTAATACTGAGGCTTTAAAATTCTAAATGCAATGTATTTTAAATATTATTGCAACTGCAGTATTGTATCGAATTCAGCACTGTATATTTAAATGAAGGAACTTCAGTTTCTTATGCACTGGTAGCTGTAAACAAAATGCTTAGTGATTAAGTATTAACATTATCAGTTTCCTTTAGAATTTTTAGTGTTTAAGCTGTGAATATTATCAAGAAAATATTAAAACTTTTAGCATAGCAGGAGAGCTGACTTGTTTATTAACCGATGTAGTAGAAAAAACTGTTAAGTCTTCGAACTGTTCAATTAAATTTTACTGATTGTTACCTATTTTATTGCCCTTTTATTTCATGACTCGGCATTACCATATAAGGTATTTCTCTCGCCTTCGTGGTGTAGTGGTGGTTCCAGTCCTGGTGTGGATATTGCTCATTTTCTGTGTTTTCTTAAAAATGACCTAATGTCCCTACAGTGGCACCCAAACTAAAAAAGGTGGTGGCTGACAGTTCTTCACCATCAGGATTTGGCAACTGTGTCCTCTAATCCCCAGTTGTCCCATTTCTCCAGCCTTCTTAGCATGCCTTCGTGGTTTAATGGCCAGCACGCTCGGTGTGTATTTGAGAGGTCCAGGCGAGGGAATTGCTCATTTTTCACTTCTGCTTAAAAAAAAACTAATGTCTCTACAGTTGTGCCTGAACTCAGAAAGGTGGTGGATGGTGATTCTCCACCACCAGAATTTGGCGATTGGGTCCTCTAATCCTCAGTCGCCCTTTAAAAGGGGGAGTATATGAGGTATTTCTCCCACCTTCTTAGCATTCCTTCGTGGTGTAATGGTCAGCACAATTGGTGCGTATTCAAGAGGTCCGTGGTTCGAGTCTCGGCAAGGGCATTGCTCATTTTTCATTTCTCCTGCTCTAAACAAATTCCTAATGTCTCAACAACTATTCTAAATATAAAACTTCTTGAAAGCCAGCAAGAGTTTTTCCACAGTTAAACATACACATGTGCAAAAAGGGGGGAAGAAAACAGTCCATTATATCATTAGAAATATATTCCATTTATGTTAATAACTCATAGATCATTTAGGGAACTTTAGTTAAATATCTGTATATTATTCATGATGCATATTTTGCTTTGTAAAACCAGAATTATGCGGGTTTCTTTGATTTCATAAATTGTTTTTTTATTGAGCAAGTAACAACCAAAACTCATGTAGTAATTCTTCTGTAATAATTGTTTATCAAGAATCAGTTTCTACTATGTTCATTAGATCCGGTAACTTTGGTCTCTTATGGTGGTAGTCATTTATAGGAAGTGTAGTAGAAAAAACGGCTAATCTTTGGAATGTGGTAACGGGTAGTTTGGTGACATTTTGTAAGGCGATAAAGGTTACTAACTAGGACTTTAGCAGTGTACATAGATAAAGTCAAGAGTGTGCGTAATGCCATTTTTGCGCAATTCTGGGATGTTTTTTTAAATGAAAATAGGTCGACGTGTACATGGATACCGTGTATGTGCAACGCGGCAAGCAGTTTGCGATTCTGCACTTTCTTCCAATTTCTCACCTAATCTTCATCATGATTAAGCACTTTTGTTCCATAAAAGTTCTAGCATAAGCATAAAGTGGCTAGCAGATTGTTGGGAAAAAAATGTTGAGTTAAAAAAAAAAAAAAAAAAAAAAAAGAAAAGCGCCTTTACTTCGTGAAAACAAAATGCCGTCCAGAAAAAAACTAGCAGAGTTGGTCGCCAAATTTTGGCCAAAAAATCGCCAAGTTACCATAATCTGGAGATTAACCGAAAGAACTGTCCATTACAGTTTTTATGAGATATGAATTCATATTCATGTCTGATTGCAGCACATACATCTCTAATTCTGTTCATTTTCCCATATTTTGAAATGCCTTAAACTTTAGGAAACACTCATAGATTTCAATCTAAAATTAATGAATTATTTATAGATCAGAGTGTTATTGTATTGATTTGTTTATAGATAAAAATGTTAGTTTAAGATTTGATCTATAAGAGTGTTGTGTTGATTAGTTGCTGTTCTGTAGCTGATCCAAAAAGAAGTTTTTGTAAAAGTGTTAATCTCATGGTTGTAATGTGCTTATTTAAAAAAATCTAAATAAGAATTCATTTTGCATTAAAATATATTACTGATTGAAAATCTTTGAAGCCTCATTAGTTATGTGTTTTTATATATGTGTATGTGTGGGTGTGTACATGCAGTGCGACGTTCGAGTTCAGACATTGTCAGGACTTTAGTGATTCCAGATCATACATCATAATTTTAAATCTGGTAAGATCATGTGTAAAAATTATAACATTAAAAGTAGAACATTTTATGAAATAATAAAAAGAATATAATTTTATGAAACAATAAGGGAACTGAAATTTTTCAAAAACAAAATAAAATAAAAGAGCCAAGTCGTAACATTTGTTTTGTTTCAGTAGACTTTTTTTAATATAAGCTCTTTAAGCAGTTTAATTTTATAGAGAAATATCATTTCTTCTTCAGGTGCAAATTTTCAAGTCTTTTAATTGACATGTTGAAGATTCATACTAAGCATTCAATTGAAATCTTTTTATTCTCAATAACCTTTTTGTCACTTTCTTCATAACTAATGGTGATATTATCTGGATTTAAAAATATGCTACAGGTTTTCATCGTATGTTAATTGATGACAGGGGCATTGTCATTGTAAAGGAAGATTTCAGTTATCTCATCTTCATGTGGCAATTCTTGATATTTTCCATTAATAAAAAAATTTCAATTTTTCATTTTTAATTTTAAAAAATCTTCATGTTCAGTGCTGTTATCATCATAATGAAACATGCTAGCTGGGATATAAACAGGCCCTGCTGTAGCATTTTCATCTCTCTAGATGATCAGTGTAGTTGATGCCTAGTATTAATAAAACATATTAATAATTCAAAGCAAAATGCATCATTATTAATTACTACATCTGAGAACAACTTAATTGGCACCCTTAAAAAATCAGTTGCATAGACAGCTGTGTATGTAGCCTGTGTCTGTGTAAGCATTTAAAAAAAAAAAAAAAAAAAAAAAAAACACTGGGGACCTGTTTTTAATTTGTCCTTGCAGTACTCTACACAGTAGATGTAACATCAAAATATTTCAAGAATTCTAGGACAACCTTTCTGCTGCATTACTTTTACAAAGGCTACTTTATGTCTGCATTTCAGTACTTGCCAAATTATGATATTCATTGGCTGAATAATGGATATAATGTTTTGATGAAAAAGCTATTTACTACTGTTATGGATAACAGTAGTAAATGTAATCTTTAATCTTTTACTAAATGTACACAGAAATGTAATCTTTTATGAAAACATAAGTTTGGATAAGATAGTAGTTCTAGCAGACTGAACAAAATAATAAACTGAGAAAAATTGAAAGTTAAGGAAACGTGCAGTTCAGAGTGCTTGCCGAGCTTAAGTTAATCGGAACCTAAATCTCTTTTCTTCTTTCCAGCTTAGTCAACAAAAGAAATCAATATTAGCACATTCCATTCCAAATAAATACTGGTCTTCAGGGTTTACTTATTGTGTAGAGGGCTGGATAGAATAATAGAATGCTGCTACCCCCTCCACAGCATTGTGAAAAGTGAAAATATGATTCACTAGCTGCCAGTTGATTAAAGCCGAAACAAAGTGCAAGATGATTCAGTACTATCACAGGTAATAATGTTTTCAAGCAATAGAAACATGACTAATTGGAATAAAAATAGATTTATAGCATACTTATTTTTGCTTGAATGTCGTATTATCCATTCCTACACTGAGAAAAAGAGAAAAAAATTATTATGGGAGTTCCAGGTAACAGGTAATTCTGGTTATTGGAATTCAGATTTTAGCCTTTTTGCTGTATATATGTATACATACACACACTCAGAGGGTGACTGAAGAGTCGCACATATTTGAATTATATTGCCTTGGATTAAATTATATATTTACAACATATGCTCAAAATGGTAGCTGTATGCAGTAATAAATGCACATGCTTGAGGCAACTTTATGGAGCAGATGCACACTGATGTTCTTAACCCTTTAACTGTCAAGTTATTTTGATGATTTGGGTACACAAATTGTCAAATTTTTTTATTGGAAAAACCAAATGTAGCCGAAATGAACATCTCCCGATATATATTCGGGTATGACAATACAATGCACTCAAAAAAAAAAAAAAAAAAAAAAAGTTACCCCGAGAAATACTCGGGCGTGACATTTTCGAACACCAGTTCTCGGGCATGACAGTTAAAAGGTTAAACACCGGCATAAAGTTTTACCATTATGTCCTTCAGTATAAGCAGATTATTTGTATAGGCATTTTCTTTAAGGTATCTCTCCTCATTCACAGGGGAAATTGTGTTGGTAATAAATTTAGTAAACTTAGGAGCTATCGTAATATGATTGCTGAAAATTGTATGCAAGAACTGCATGTTAAGTCTTAGGAAGTGTAGTAGAAAAAACGGCTAATCTTTGGAATATGGTAACAGGTAGTTTGGCGACATTTTGGTAAGGCGATAAAGGTTACTAGCTAGGACTTTAGCAGTGTACATGGATAAAGTCAAGAGTGTGCGCAATGCCATTTTTGCGCAATTCTGGGATGTTTTTTTAAGTGAAAATAGGTCGATGTGTACATGGATACCGTGTATGTGCAACGCGACAAGCAGTTTGTGATTCTGCACTTTCTTCCAATTTTGCACCTAATCTTCGTCATAATTAAGCACTTTTGTTCCATAAAAGTTCTAGCATAAGCATAATTCGGCTAGCAGATTGTTGGAAAAAAATGTTGAGTAAAACAAAAAACATGCCTTTACTTCATGAAAACAAAATGGCGTCCAAACAAAAACTAGCAGGCTGCTGTAGCAGGGTTGGTCGTCAAATTTTCGCCAAAAAATTGTCAAGTTACCATAATCCAAAGATTAACCGCATGGCTTTATTTGGATGTGTGATAAGTAGCATTTTGCTGGATCCATTACCGACAAATGACTTCAAGAAGTACTCTAAACTGTGTAGTGACATCTTTGTGCATTGTACTATTCATCAGTTTTATATAATCCCACCATTGAGAATAACAACAATAATGACAATAAAAAAATTGTTACTTTTGGGAAAATGACATATCTATCTATTGAAAAACAGAGGTTGTAATAAAGACATCGTATTACTAGTAGAGGACAGATATTGTGTACATTTGTTAATATTCCTACAGTGTCATTTAACAACAGACATTGCAATTATTACTACTGACATTCAGTTCATAATAAGCAAGTTGGTACTAGGTTTTTCAAAACCTGGGGCAAATTCTGCAACTTCTAAATTCTGCCATCTTGCATGCCTGCATCGGGACTGGCCCAATAATAAGATGCTTAGTTGATATGCATATCTTCTCAATTTCTCTGTATATACATATACACACATGTATTTTTAAAGATCATAATGAATATACATAGATGTATTTATAAACATATACAGTCAAAAGTCTTTAATCCGGTCTCGTTGGGACTTCGGCGATTTCGGATTATCGATTTTTCCGGATTATAGGTCATCAGTTTAAATTTGGTAAGATGGCATGCAGAAATTATAAAATTAAAAATATGAAACCGTAATTTATGAAATAAAGAGCAATTATGATCTATCAAAATTTACAAAAAAAAAAAAAAAAAAAAAGCTTTAGATTTGTTTACTTTATTAAACATTTCTTTCAACGCGCACATGCATAAAGCATACATTATGCATAGTCAAAATTAGAAAATTGCAGCCAGAAAACTATCTGATGTGTATCCGTGATATTTATAATAAGGAGGAATTTGATTTAAATAATATCAAAGATGGAGTACATTGAGATGAAATACTACATTTGGTAAGAAATTATAAGGCGAATAAAATAAAAACATCTGCCCTGAAGATAAGGATATAGTGCTGACAGATCAACTTCCAGTTCATTGCGCGCTGCCCCCCCCCCCCCCGCAGAGCAGCCTGAAATTGATAAACAGATTTCGGAATGATTAGAGAATCAAAGGATATGCCTTTATTCATTTTTTGCAGCAATTTCACTTTTTGTTTGATGGACATCAGAACATGCTTTCGCTTTGTAGATCCTTTGGCAGCTCCAGAATCGGAAATTCTTTTTGACGTAATCGAAAGTTCAAGCTTACTTTTATAAAATTGCTCAAAGTCTGCAAAAAATAATAAGACAGATCCAATTAGAAGATTAAGGAACAACGCAATCTGCAACATTAACTGAAATAGATAATTAGATAATTTTAGCTTAGCATATACCGTCCGTTATACATTAAACGCGCATGCGTAAAGGTATTATGCACATGCGTTAACGCGTTATGCGTTGACACATGCGCAGAAAGTTTGTAGCTTTGAGGTCCGGATTAGGGACATCTGGATTAAAGACTTTGTATATATACATATGTGTAAGGCAAACAGCCCTTGTGTGTTTTGCAATATTTAAATAATCCACGCTATAAATATAGATTTATGTACATATTTGATCTTTCTCTCTCTATATATATATGTATATGTATATACAGTCAAAAGTCGTTAATTCGGACACCCATAATCCGGACCTCGAAGCTAAAAACTTTCTGGGCATGCGCCGCGTTGACACATGCGCATAGGCGTTTACGCGTGCGCATAAGACCTTTACGACTGCGCATATGCGTGTGCGCAAGTGCAGAATACATTTTCGCGTGCGTGTTTAATGTATAACGGACGGTATGAGCTAAAATTATCAAATTATCTATTTCAGTTAATGTTGATGATTGCGTTGTTCCTTAATCTTCGAACTGGATCCGGCTTATTACTTTTTTCAGACTGTAAAAGCAATTTTATAAAAGTAAACTTGAACTTTCGATTATGTCAAATAGAATTACTGATGCTGGAGCTCCCAAAGGATCTACAAAACGAAAGTACGTTTCGATGTCCATCAAACAAAAAGTGGAATTGCTGCAAAAAATGGATAAAGACATGAAGAAGGTGACAGAGAGGTTAGTGAAAACGAAAAAATTTCGATTGACAAGTTAGTCGGTATTTTTGGCACAGCAATTACGGGACTTGAATAGCAGAACTTTGTAACTGAACAAGAAATTATGTCTGTTTATAGAATTAAAGAGAAAGTATTATCACATAAAACGAAGCAACTTAAAACAACTTACATTGAAAGAAATGTTTAATAAAGTAAACAAATAAATATTAAGCTTTTTTTTTTTTTGTAAATTTTGATACCCTTTAGATCATAATTGTTCTTTATTTCATAAATTGCGGTTTCATATTTTTAATTTGAAATTTCTGCATGCCATCTTACGAGATTTAAACTGATGATCTATAATCCGGAATCGCCGAAGTCCCGATGAGTCCGGATTAACGACTTTTGACTGTAATAAAATAATTTTAACGATATAACCAATTCATAAGAAGAACGGTTCTATTCTTGGGCAGTCTGACACTCCTTTTGTTCTTGATAAAACATTTTATTACATACACAGCTAAATTGGCACAAAGAACATTCTTTTTCTTGAATAAATGAGGAAATGAAGAGCAGCAGGCTTGTGAGCCAGAGAAACTAAGAGGAAACTGCAGTTAACGATAGCACTGAAGTAGCTTGTATAATGTTAACAGTACAGAGCCAAGCAAGAGCAACTGTATAGATTAGAATAAGAATAGGTTAGAAATTATGATTCTGTTTTATTTCCATTTGATGATTACGATTTTGGTTTGTAAATTTAAATATTTTTACTGGCTGAAATTTTTTACCTTTAATCTTCCAGCACGCACGCTTGGCAATTTTACATGAGCACGCGCGCGTCGTATTTTTTACGACATCCATTATTTTACCGAAAAACGACAGAAATGAGTGAATATTGATAATAAATGTGTTAAGAAATAAAATATTAATCTTATTATTGCAATATACAAATGATATCACATTCAAATATGCGCACCAGTGGCCGAGCAGTAAAGACGCTGAACACTGGTAATTTGGTCCGAGGTTCGAATCCCGCGAACGGGCTGGCTGCATGGGTGTTTTGGTGGTTTTCCCCATGTTTAACTTGTATACGAGACAGTTTCCCTTAGAAAGTTCTCCACGAAGGCATACCTCCTTTTAGGCAGGTAGCCCTCGTGTGCTTTGCCATTATTAAATAATCCAATCCACATTCAAATATAAGTAAATTATTTTTAAGTTCTTATGTTAGTGAGATGAAAATGCAATGATGTATTTCATTATAGAAAATTTTAAATTTATTATTTAATAATTATATTTTAAAATTGAAGCTAATTTTAATATTCATCAAAGATAAGTATAGACAATAAAAAAGGAAAACACCTTGGTAGGAAGAAAAGTAAGTTTAGCATTACTTACTTCTGCGAGGAAATTTACTTCTTACTGGTTACAAAAATGCACTTTAAACTTAACTTTAATGTTTTTATTTATTTCTAAAAAATAAAAATAAAATGAAATAAAGAATGGAAATCGCTATTGTTCTCCCATCCAAAGGTTTCTTTGTCTTCCTTTTCTTCAACAGATAATTCTAAAAGAATCCGAGCAAAATCAGCTGGTTGCGCATATTTTTTTTCCACGATAAAGGATATAAAATTTACCGAGCCAAATGTATTCAAATTAAAATAATACACGGCAATTAATAACACAAAATTACAAAATATTTTAGAAAAAAAATATTTTCCGAATTTTAAAACACGACCATGCGCGTGTCGTAAATTTTATGAAAAAGCTGCCAAGTAGCAGAAAAGCCCAGTTAAAAAAAAAATAAATAAACTCAAATGACTTCCTGTTGGCACATTCCATGATGTGGGAAGTGTAGAAGAGGAATAGAAATGACCTTCAGACATCTCAGCTTCGATATGTGAAAAATATGCTTTAAAAACTGAATTTGTCATAAATTTTGCACATACGCGCATGCTGGGAGGTGAAGTACATGCATCATGAGCGTAATATAAGTCATATGAAGAAGTTTAATTTAAGATTTATTATGAGCACGTTAACTGTTTTTAGGATCAAAAAGTAAAGTAACCAAAATAACAGAGGTCTAAGGGGCTACTGCAAATTAAAGTTATAATTTTGTTTTGCTTATTTTTATCTTGTGCTTATTGTACATGCACATATATGTGAGTGTTCTATTAATAGGCCATTGCTAAAAATTTGCAGACTAAGTCATTGTACCAATTTATTTATTATTTTTTTATTGTAGTGTTCACATGTGTGCTTATTGCCGTTACATATAAAATGATTTATTAGTTTTCTTTTAAATGTTTTAGCAGATAGGAATATAAGAAGAATATGCATAAAGTTGTATTTCAAAGCAGCACAAAATCCTGTCATCTTCGAGCCTGTTTTAGTCACATTTCATTTCCATTTCGGGAAAAGAAAAACAGTAAAGTGAATAGAATTCTTGTGAAATTAGGAAAGTTTGATGGTATGAAGTTATTAAATATTTATTATATATCTACCAAAAAATTCTATCTTTAGTGAAGGTTTTAATTTAATTGGCTGTCTAATTTTCTTTTTTTTTTATTACGTATTGCACACAATATAAAGAAAGCTGCCGAAGATTTTTCTAGTTCTTGAAATTCTGTATTGATGTACAATACGATGTACACTGCGCAAAAAAAAAAGGGGGAAGCATTTCTATATCTCCCATTGGCCCAGTAGAATGAAATTCAATTCATGTTTTTTATGTGTCGAAAGTGCGACTTAGGATATGTATTAGATTTATATATAACATTTTTCTAGTATTGGTATTCTGACACAAAGTTGGACTTTTTCTGAAAGGACATGTTAATTTTTTTCCGTATTTCAATTCTACGACTCAAATTATGCCAAACTGCCAAGTTTTGTAAAAATCACACGAGTAGTTTAAATTTTTTTTTTTTTTTTTTCCTAATGGCAGATTGTGAACAGTTACAGTGTAACCCAGTTCATTAATCTACACAAGGCCAGATGTGTTGGTCTCTTTATTATGGAGGCACCTAATAGGTGGGCCACCATTGCCTCCTATGAAGGGATGATCAGTTACAACCATGCCTTCTCTGGAATTCGAACCCAGGCCCTTTGATATCGCAGTCAGGCTTCCCTAACCACTATACCGTCTTAGCTCTCAAAATTTTAGCTCCTCAGTTTTAATTATTCAATTTGGTATTTATTTATTAATCTCTCTTTTTTATTAAACTTATTTGATTCTTTCCTTAACATTTTGAAATTTAGGTTCTTTCCAAATAAAATTTGATTTTTTATGATTTATTTTAAAAATTTTTATTCTTAAATAATTTTAATAATTTTTTTGAAAAACATTTTGAATTGTAATCTATAACATTTTTAGCATCATCTTAAAATAGATGTATTCCTAAGCATACCTGCAAAAAATTAGAGTTTTTCTATTCAAAATTTCCGAAGATATACATGAATTTATATATTGGCACATTTTGAAATTTGGCATATTTGTTGAAAGTGATAAAACATCAAATGTGGTGTAGGCATTTTGTTAAAATTATTTGAAAGTAGGATTGATGTGACTTTTACCCTCGTGCACAATGTGAAAAGGGAAAGGAAAATAGGTTGCCATATATTAAGAAGTTCGCAAAGTGAAGTATTCTTGGCGCAACCTGAAAAAAAAAAAAAAAAATATGCCAAGATAAATTTTTGAATTTCTCCATGAATTTCTCTCCAAATTGTACAAAATGTAATATTTAGGCATAATTTAAATCGTAGAATCAAAATATGGAAAAAAATTGCCATGTCCTCTCAACAAAAGTCTGATTTTATGTCAAAATACCTACATTAGAACAAGGCTATATATATCCTAAGTCGAGCTTTTGAGAAATGAAAAACACAGTTTGAATTTCGTAAATTGGCCCAGTAGAATAGGAGATGTAGGACTGTCCCCCCCTTTTTTTTTGCACAGTGTATATAGATCCAGACTAGGACTTCAGTGATTCTGGATTTGGGGTTTTTTTTGGATATCATATCATCAATTTAAATCTAGTAATGATGTAGGAATTGCAAAATAAAAAAATTTGAAATAAGGAAACACTTCTTTCTCTTTAATTTCCTAAGTAATTTTTGTTTTCAGTTACAAAGTTGCATTGTTCAAGTCCTGTAATTGCCATGTTGAAAATTCCCACTTAATTGTCAGTCAAAAGTGTTTCATTCTCTGTAACGCCTATAAATCCATTCATTATTGGTAACAATATTTTCTGGATTTAGAACCATTCTACAGATTTAATTGATGATTGGGGCATTTTCATCACAACACAAAATTTCTATTATATTATCTTCATTTATTGCCACTTCTAAACTTTTTTTGTAAATTCCATTTATTGGAAAATTTTGTTTTTTGATTTCGGTATTTGAAAAACCTTCTATTTCGTAACTATCATCATAAAGCTTAACTATCATGTTGTCTAGACTATTTTCGATATATCATGAGATTGACGATTAAAGACATGATGTTCCATTTAATTTGGCTTGGTGAAGTTATATGGTGAAGTTACCCTGGTGAAGTTATATGTATTAGTAGAACTAAGGGAGGTCAAATACAAATGAATGTTGCCCAAATATTGGGTAACATCCATTTGTATTTGACCTCCCTCAGTTCTACTAATTATTTGTCACTTTTGACAAATAATTAGTAACTGTATTATGTTAGTATAATATAGGTATTTATTATGCCTATTTCCCACACATGCTTATCCGAGTTCTAAATAAATAAATTTCCACCTATACTTAAGGGTTATTCAAGGCTGGCACTAGACATTTTGGGTCTCGATGCAGGTTCAATAAATTCTAAATTCTGCTGCCAACAACCTCCTAAAATTCTAAAAGTTTCGCCATACCGTAATTTTGTTGCTTCTCTAAATTCTAAAAAAAAATTACCTTCCCTAAATTCTGCTTGGTGTACAGCTGTTGTACCAGCCCTGGGCTTATCTGAATAACAAATCAGTTATTTTCAATTCAAACAGCACTAAATGTAATCTTTTTTTGGGAGGGGGCAAGTATCATTTTCAAAATCTATTCTGTGCATATCAAAAGAAATTTCTGTTAAATTTCTTCTTGTCAACATATAAAACACTTCACAGTGCAATTAATTAAAGTCTGTAATCATCCATTGCAAAGTATCATCACAAAGGTCAGTGCAAAAAGGTTTCCATGCTTTTTGTGTTCGATTACTAGTATTTTAAAACAAAAATGTTTATAAAAATTATTATCTGCTTCAAGTTGTTTCTCGAGTTGCAGTGTGTTGATAGTCATGCCGTGATGAAAGCAAAAATTAATAAAATAGTTAGTTCACCAGGTTGCCTTCAGGGATATAAATTATTTAGTAGGTATGAAGTTATTGATGTTTTGAGGAAGAATGTTTCAGTTTGAGGTATATGTCAAGCAAAAAGAAGGTTACTGGACAAAATTGTTGATCATACAGATCTATGCTAATAAATGATTGTTTCTTCAGTATGTATACGTTTCTTTGGTGCCGAAGGAAAAAAGACTCTCCACATGTTTTGTTATGAAAAAATATCAAATGTACATTAGTTTAACATACACATGAAAATTCTCTTTTTTAAAAAAAAGGTTATTAGTGGTCAGGTTTTAGATCATTTCAGGTATTGGGTGGTTGAATTTCAGATATTATACTGTATATATATATATATATACACAGTGGTCATCAAAATTAAAAGGTAATTACAAAAATGAAACATAACTGTACTTAATAAGAAATTATTCATAGAAATTTGTACAGAAGGATTAGTTAACATAAATTACAATATTTGGCAGTTGATTATTTGCAAAATATTGAAATTAAAACAAAATTTATGGAAATTGAAAAATTATGAAAAAATTAAGTGACTTCTTGTGAAAAAAATTTTTTTTTTAATATGCTGTATGGCCACCTCGGACATATATGCATACCTCACATTTTGATTTCATAAACTTTACTAAAGGGTTGATCAAGTCTTGTGGAATTGCATGCCACTCTTCTAAAAGTGTACTTTTCAGCTGCTGGAGGGTCCGGGAAGGAATTAGGCACCATGAAATTCAGTGGCCTAGGGCATCCCACACATGCTCAGTCAGGTGAGTAAGGTGGCCAACCTATTCAAGTGGTATCAACTGTTTGCAAATATTCAGACACCACATATGCTCGATGAGGCCAAGCATTGTCATTCATTAGCAAAAATTCTGCACCAACAGCACCCCTAAATTGTCTGAATTGGGGTTCCAATACCTTGTCCACATATCTCTGAGTGGTCACAGAACCTCCTCAAAAGATATGCAACTTGCAGCCATTTGCCATGATTCCTCCCCAAACCATTAAACCGCAGTCATGGAAACGGGATATTTCATGGACAAGCAAAGGCAATGCTCCTTCTTCTCTTCAGATCAAAACATGATTAGAATCACTGCTCAGATTATATCTAGACTCATCAGGAAACAAGACGTGGACCCAGTAATCTATTCTCCATTGAACATGACGACGGCACCAGTTTAAGCAGGTCCTTCTGGAAGTTGGAGTGAGTAGGACGTAAACCATTGTTTTTCTCGCATACAATCCAACTTCAGTAAGCCTTCATGCAGCAATAGAATGGCTAATTTGAGTTCCTGTTGCAGCCTGAAGGTCTAAAACCAAATTTCTTGTAGTCGCTTTGTGGTTTCTTCAAGCTGACAACTGCAGAAAATGATCTTCTAATGCAGTTGTTGCTCTTGGTCACCCTTGACCAGACTGTCTGTCAACTGATCCAGTGCTTGAAAAGCAGCTCCAAACTCTTGATATGACATTTTGAGGGATGTTCAAATATTGGGCAACATCCATTTGTATTTGACCTCCCTCAGTTCTATTAATTATTTGTCACTTTTGACCTTCCCTTAAATCAGGGTTTCTTTAAGTATGGGTCGTATGCAAATGAAAATTTTGGGGTCAGGAAAATTCAGTTTGATAGTTGAATTTAAACAAACTGCATTCATAAGACTTTTAAAGAAATTACGTTAACATTAATGAGATTAGACTTTTAAAGACGTTGCATTAATTGATATTAAAGAGATTAAATTACCTAAAATGCAAAAGAATTTGTAAAGCTATCTAATGATTCAAACTTGAAACTTGAGTTTTCGCAAAAATCCTTGATGAATTTTGGACCGGAGTTAGAATTAGATTTCTCACTATTTCCGAAATGGCATTAAATGTTCTTCTATCATTCAGCACCACATATTTTTATAAAACTACTTTTTCAGCTTTAACGCTAATTGAAACCAAATGTTGTACAACGTTGAGACATGTAGAAGATGCTTTAATGTCCAGCAGTGTCAAATATTGCACCAAAATTTAATTTGTTATGCAGCAGAAAACAAGCACATCTGTCTCATTAGAATTTTTAATTTTTGCTTGCTTAAAATAACTCCTAAACTACTTCTTTTTATATGTATATTGTTTACCAAAGAAGTAAATTATTTACGGGAGGATATTAATTTTTATATCTTTAATTTATATTTAATATCTGGGATCGTGAAAAAAAGTGTCAGTGATAAAAAGGGGTCGCGACTGAAAAAAGTTTAAGAAGCCCTGCCTTAAAACTTTGCAGCATAGTGTGTTCGGTCTGGTCACGCCTAAAAATTTCCTTCTGTATGCTCAGTAAAATTGAATGAAAAAGGATTTATAGGTTACTATAGGTTACTCTGAACCTTCTTTATTTATAGTAGACGGCAGCTCAACGCATATTTTAGCCATGTTTAGTTTTTTAAGACCCTCATTTTTCAAAATCTTCCAGATTTTTTTAGGGTATAAAAAGAATTGTTTGAAAAAAAATTTCTATGTTATTTTTTTGGCTGTGTGCTCTCCTTATTCTATATTAGTTTTAAATTTTTACCTTGAAATCTTGCCTAAAATCAAATGGCGAACCCTAGGTGTGTGCAGACCGGGCTCACCGATAATCTAGGACAACTGAGAGTCTGTATTCTTTGTTTCTCCGCATCTCATCGGTCAGTTCATTGACAATGCTCGTTTCAGCACTCTTTTCGAAGCTCTTCAATCAGTGTGCCCACTTTGGGCACACCCACGGAATTAAAACGATAAGTGCTATCTTCACAAAATTTTACTTGTGTACTCCTGTAACCCTAATTAGACTGCCTACCTTTTTTTTTTTTAATCAAAACTCCAACGTTAAAAGGTAGCGTGCTGGAAAGGGTTAAATGATGCCTTTAACCATAACTACTGAATATTGATAACTCTCAGAAACTACATTCATTTTAAACAACACTACAGATCGTAACTCCAACATGCATCTATTGCACGCCACTTTTGTCAGTCACTGAAATTTGCATATTTCTTATGCTGATGTACATGTGTATGTGCAATTTTGTATTCAATTGTACTACTTAACATAAATAATTGCAGCATTGGGCACTGGTTGTAACATTAACTTCATGAGCATATTTTCACATTATCCTTTAGCTTTGATGACCAGTGAATGTACATAAAAAATTGAATATTAAAACACCAGAAAACGTTTAATGTTCGCTTTATTTTAATACTCTTGTTTCTCATTTTACTTCTACTTCATACTTCAACATGCATTTATAGTTCTTATTTTTTTTTATCGTGTTCATTATGGATAAAAATGCAACAAATTAGCACAGTTAATTTTTTATGGATTATAAACATCTGAAGTTTTATAATTACTATGTACATGAGATGAATTTAGTGCTAGAAGAGTAGCACATTTGATTCTAGTGTGTTAGTTTAATATAATTGCATTTATTGTGATTTATGATGGTAAAATGTATATCTTTGTATATAATGATTGTAATATTTATCTGATTAATTTCTTATTATGCAGTCCTTCCTTATGTAGTTAGAAATGAAAAACCACCAGTTGTGAAAATACTAATGTGCAGAGTGTTTGAGATTGTCTACAAGTAAAAACACTTGAGTGTCTGAATTTAATACAAGTGTCATCATGCTTGCTTTTTATTATATGATTATCAGTTCCAGCAGTTATTATATTTATATGGGAAAATATTTTTCCCATGTCATTTATTTTGGATCCGTTTTGTTATAAAACAATGCGTGGCAAGAAATTTTCTGTAAAAAGCAGAGTGTCAATTATTTTAATCTGTGGATTAAAAAAAAAACTATTGATTAAAATTGGATATTCTATGTTTTTTAATGATGGAAAAGATGTTGAAATTAAAGCTCAAAGTAGTGTGTAATACTTTAAAAAAGATTTTACTTACTGAGTAATAAAAATTAAAAAAAGAAGCTTTTTAAAGAAGTAAAGGTAAATCCTGATTATATGCACCCTTGCCAAAAAGTCAAAAAGTATTCATGAGGCAAAGTGGAATGTTATCTGAATAGTTATTTGGCCACCCATGATGTCACCAAAAAATTGAAGGTAATTGATTTTATGTTTCCTTACAATTTTGATTAAGCGGGACTTGATAATGGTATTAATTATTTATAGTTTTTTAATAGTAGATTGCATCACTGTGTTACATATAACACCTGTATGTACACTACTACCAAAATTGCTGCATTCTGAAGGAAAACAGATAGGAGAATCCTACTTGCTTCACAAATGCAGTATAGCAAACAAACAAACAAACAACAACAACAAAAATTAAATTTGTTAAATTTCAGGCAGTTTTGAGGTACAGAACATGCAAAAATTAGAAACTTGATTATCTGTTTCTTACAACACAATAGCAGCTGATATGTGGGTTGACATAGAGTTGAATAGACTCTGGATGGCATTTGCAGGTACTTTAATCTTTGCAGCTTCAATTCTGTGCTGGAGTTCATATGTCTTACTTGCTTGCAGATATTGTTATTCCAACTTATCTGATTTCATTGACCACACATTTTTTAATTAACTAGAGATTTGTAGAACTTGCTGGCCTAGACAGGAATCAAACACAGTGTGTGTTGAGTAAATATGTGACAGTGTGCGTAACATGGGATTTTGCATGTGTTGGAAATAGGGCATTAGAGACCTCAAAAATAAGGCACAGCCACTGTCCATTTAAATTTCAGTAAAAGGACAGTGACCAGATATATAGTCTAGAGATAAATGGGATGTGTACCTATACTATTAATTATAAATCTAGGCTGATAAATGCAAGCTTCTAATGTTCATTCTGCATGCAGGTCTTCACGCAGAGATATGGCCATCACGATACTGTATGCAAAATTGTGATTCGACGTCATGCCATTAATGTATTCAAGTGAGAAAATGATTTCTGTATTGTAGCGTCAAGGGAAGACAAAACAATGTTCGTCTTGCTGATAATCTGTGGCACTGCAGCTATTGCCACCCTGTATGTGCAGATGCTCTGGGCCATGCAACAAGCTCGGTTTCTCGACCCAGGGCCCCTGATATTACTATTCAATACCTAATCAGAGTGCAAACAAGAATTCTATCTCTTGGGCATTGAAATCCCTCACATTACTGTATGTCGTTGTTCTGGACCCATTGATTGCAAATTCCTGTAACAGTTACTGGTTCTCAACCCAGTGGTGCAAGCAGCAGTTGTACAGTAGAATAATCTACTGTTCCAGGCTGCTTGCAATTCTTTCATGACCAAAATCTGAGCTGTGCTAATATGAGTTCCTTCATATTTGTATGACAGCAGTATAAAGAAGAATTTCTCAAAAATAACCGATATTTCTTTTTAAAAAATTTTATTGATTGACTGCTTTTATATGGAAATACTAGTTTGTTGCTAGTTTAAATATGGTTCTTGCCTTTCACACGTTAGCTCTCATCTCTGATTTGACGAAAAATGTGTCAGCAATGAGTTTGCAACTTTTTGATGAGGATGTGGAGAGTCAGAAAATACCTTTCCTTGATGTTCTAGTTAGCTGTAGTGAATTTGATTTTGATACTACTATTTAGCTTGCGTTCCCCCCCCCCCTATATGTGTTCTCCATGCTAAATTGTGTTACTCTGCTAAGCAAAAAATTTCTTTTAGCCGTTATGTTTATATTATGTTGTTAAGGCCTGTATTTCACAAACTTCGCTTTTTCATCAACTCATGTTTTGGGAATAGATTGCCATTAAAAAAGAATGTTCTTCTATGTTCATTAGTAAAGCTTTTAAAAAAATTTCTTTATCAAGAAAGGCATTTTGCTATTACAAATAACTGTAATAATTTTGTCTTTCTACTATCTTTTTATCAGTAACAGAACTGCTTGGATTTTCAGGTCATTTTTTCATTTATTGATAAAACTTCTTTGATACTGAAATTCTCATCTCTGATTTTAATTCTTGATGAATGTATGACTATATCGGTATGTTGAATGTAGGAATATGTATATCTTGTCGGTATAGTTTGACATATATTAGCCACACAATGAAATGTAAAACAGCATTAAAATTTCTTGTCAAGTAGCATGAATCTATGTTCAGAAAGAAGAAATGAACAAACTATCTTTAAATTAATCTTCACTATCTAATCATTGCTGGGCATTTAATCACACTTTTGACCTCGATTCTGGGAGAATTATTCATAAAGTTGATGAATTGGATTTCCTTAAATGTTTCATATTCACAAAGCTTTTATCTTTAGTAGTTAATGACATTAATTCTAATTTAATTCCTTCTAACATTTTCAGAATTCTAATATCTTAGTTTTTCATGCTTAATTACTATTATCCTTAACAGAATATGTTGTGTTCATTTTTGCTTTGTTCTGGGCATTTCTTTTAATATAAAATATTAGTCCTAAATCCCATTTTTTTTCAAAAATGCTTTTGCTTCCAAGGAAGCGGAACCTGTGTCTGACTACATTCAAAACTGATAGTTATATTCAAAATTGACACCAAAATAAGCTAGTTATTTTGCATAATGCTAAACACATTGTTAGCTGGTGTGCATATGTTATATAACTATTATTGATTTCTATTCTCTGTTTCAGACTTATGGATGTCAAAAATATGACAGATAATTTTAAGTTTGGAGAAAACCTTTTTCTGGGCAATAAGTATGCCAACATAGCGAGAGAACCATTTGAAGCTTGTAGTGTTGGAAGAGGAAAAAATTGAGGAATTAATGTGCGTGAACTTCTTTGATTAATAATTGATAAGCTCTTGACCAGTTTCAGAGGCTTGGAAGCAGGAGTTGAGAATGTGAGTGCTGTCATGCAGCGGGTTGATTAATAATTGACAGATGTATAAAAAAAAAAAAAAAACAGTTGGGGAGTTATATATTGAAAACAATGTAGCAGTTTGATCTGAATTTGACTGAGCAGCTTACCATTCATATGCATCAATGATTTCATGCAGAGCAGTTGTACATTTTATATTTTCTAAAGCTATCCTAAATGCTAAATCGCAATATAGAGTAGGTTATGGCTATGGAAGAGGCAAGTGAACATACACCTACTATTTTATGATTTTGGACATACAAAAGAAGAAAATCTTCTTAGACTGATACATGAAAATTGATTTGATTGCATGCAATGTTCTAAAATGTGGAGATAGCATGCGCTGGTATTAAAGAGACATATTGAGGGATTTTGATGTAGTCACCGAAACAAAAGCAGTGTGAATCCGCATAGTGTTTGTTGTAATTTTCAGAGAGTCTGATGGCTTAACCACTTATTAGAGTATTTTTGGTATTCTAAAGATAACAAAATATTGGTTTGAAAGGTATACAAATGAATTTGTTATGAGTTTGTTATTTCTAATTCAGAAGTCAAACAACAAAAATCAGCGTTAATTTACAAAATTTGTTGTTTGACTTCTGAATTAGTATTTATTCGGCGTGTTATTATGCCTTAATTTGTTATTTTAGTTAGCCATCATTAAACTGTATCTGCCAATGCAGAAAATGTGCTGGAAAATTCAAGTAAATTATTCAAGTAAAGTCTATCTTTTTAGTGTGGTGCCCTTTAATGTCTGTTTCCACACAATGTCTCCTGGAATTGTAAGTATTCTGGAAACACTGCATTAACTTGAAATTCTCAAATTTGTCATTTTTTAAAATAATGCCAAACACTGGGATAAAGCATATTTTCACTTGTTGAAGCCATAACTATGTGTTCGTGATTCTTTCATATATTTTTTTTATTAAGAACTGTTGTGATAACTAAACTTAATATACTGCTTTCAACAAAGCAAAACGGTCTTAAAAAATAGAGACAAAGTTATGCCGAAGCATGGCCTTGTTTATTTGCTTGAAACTTGTTAAAGATCTCAAAATTTCAATAGTAGGCTGTTGTAAAACATGCAACAAAATTGACTTTCTCAGGTCAAGGATAGTAAGATGGGAAAATATATCTTATTCTTTTGTTTCTTGTGCAAAATTGTAAGGAAGGTTTCTTTTAGGAGGGTGTAATGTCCTATTTACACTGTTGAATCCCTTCCCTGCAATATGAAAATGCTTGAGTGTCACATAAAGTATTACAGAAAGTATTATTGACAGCTTTCCGGAGAGGTTAGAATCTCTGTATTTATATTGCTTGTATTTCTAATATTAGTCCTAACTTAGTTTTTATTTCTCTCTCATCTCAAAACATAAAGTTTCATGCATTATTAAAAATAATAAAAATATGTATATATTTAAGATAGATTTTTATTGTAGGGTTTGGCAGTTGTGTGTTGCTTCTTGTTCCTTCACCTCTTACATCCCGATTATGCGGCTTTTTGTATCCCTCTTCCCAACAAATTGACTTATCTACAAAAAGGAGTTTTTATTTATCTTGCTGTTTGAATAAAGATGGTAAACTTCGAAATGAAACCACTGAATTGCCTACTTCTGAAACAGAAAACAAGGCTCATGAATCAAAGGCAGTATCAGCCAAGTCACTGGAAAGTATGTAATACTCAGTTACATTTTCAAATTGTAGCAGATATAGTTTTATAATAATTTATATAAATTAAAGTGTATAATTTGGCATAAATATTTGTAAAATTTTATGTTAGTGACCAAAAGTGTTACAGTTTGGGGAATCTCTGTGTTATAATGAATTTTTATCTTTATTGTAATTAAAAACTCATTTTTCATTTTCAGAAATGATGCAAACTTTTTTAAGTGTTTGAGAATAAGTTGGCATAAAACTTAAGTTATGCGGGATGAATAATTTTTTATACACATTTCAAAATTAAGTAAGGAGAAAAATTACATAGGAGACTAGAAGTATTAATTAAATAAATTAACTGAAGTTAAATTATTGATTAGTTAGCTCATCCTCTAAATGCCTATGAAGTAACAGTTCTGTTAGCCTATGAAGTTTAACAGTTCTGTTAGCCTATGAATGCCTATGAAGTAACAGATGTGATTAATTAAAATGGTGAAGCATATGACTAAAGTCCAACCTTAAAAATAAAAATTATTTGATGAAATTTTTCAAAGAATGTAACAATTATTAAATGTAAACATTAAATTTGTCATGTAAAACAAGTAGGTAAAAAAGGGAAACTATATTCATTTAATAATTTTTCAAACTTCTGTTTTTAAAATTACTGGTAGCATTTAAAGAAATTTGATTAATGGGGCAAAATTTAATTTTAGGTATACCATAAAATGCAGTAAGTGTTAAAATAACACAAACAGTTTTTAAGACCAAAGATAATGTTAAATATATGTAATTCTAGATAATTAACATAATAAAATAAGAATTAACCTTCAAAGTCTCAGACTTGTTTTACATTCAAAAGACTTTGTTCACTGGTGTGCTTTTCAGCTAGCAAAATGGTGCAGTTTTTGTTAATTTTCTGTTAATTAATTAAGTAGCAGAATCTGAAATATAAAAATTTTGTTGCAGGAAACAGATTCATCTTTTTATATAAGAGCTATTGGTTTTGTGCAATGAACATAGCTGCTTGGTTGTCTACTTTTATAACTGAAGGCAATGAAATAAACTTCAACATCCTCAGTTCCTTCAACAGTTCCCTTATCCATAAAATTTCCTTTTATGGATATTCGGCTTTAGCCAACGATAGGGCAACAGCTGCTTCTTACTGCACCAAGATATTGCAACACCACCTAAGATCAGAACATATCCACTGATGGACTTTCTGTCGACATTGTCAGCACACCAGTTAGCATCAGAGAATGTTTCAGTGGCTCTTCCTGTTTTTCTGAATGTAAGGGATATATGTTTCGTCTCTTTAAGATAGCAGAAAAGATGTTTAACACTCCTCCAGTGAAATTCAGATGGCTTCTCATTAAACTGGCTCATATAGGTTGCACTAAATGCAATATCAGGACAAGCATATCCGCAAGCATGGTATAATAGGCTACCTATGGCTTGCCTATACGGAATTTGGTCACTTTCTGCTTTTATACCTCTCCACTCTTCATCATCTAGCTTTTGGAGTTTTACGGTGGGATTCATAGGTGTTGATGCTCCCCTGACTGATTTTAATTTGAAGCCTTCCAGAATTTCTTCTACATAAGCTGTTTGATCTAGTGTTAAGGTGCCATCAGTATGCTTCTGGATCCTCATAGATAGTATTTCATTTACTTCATCAAGGTCTCTCGCTTTTAATCTTTGCACAACGTTATGCTTAAATGTGATTATTTCCTGTAAGGTCCCAACAATTAACATGTCATCTACATAGATACCAAGATATAATGCTTTGTTTGGATGGTAATATATGCATGGATCGTTTTGAGCGTGACAGTTCACAATTCTTCAAGAAAGTATCAAAGCATTCATTCCATTGTCTTCCTGATTGCTTTATGCCATAGAAGCTTTTCTTTAAATGGCACACTATATGCTCTTTACCTTGCTCTTGAGATTCTTCAGGTTGTGCCGTATATTGAATATCCATATATATATATTGAAAAAGAAAATGTAAAGCTAACTTGTAATTAGACGTAAGACCTATCTGGTCTCAAAAACTTTTGCACATAATGCTGCAAAAAGATTTGAAAGAATAGTAGTAGGTAGGAACATTGCAGCAAACTTGCTAAAAAGTTACCAGGAGCTGTAGCTCCAATCCATTTGATGAATTTCCGTAACTTGACAGCGAGGGCTAGAAGGATTCTTATAGATTTTATCTTTACAACAGGGGAGAAAGTCTCTGAAAAATCTCTACCAGGGATTTGTGAGTAGCCTTTAGCTACTAATCGAGCGTTAAATTTGATTGTCTCTCCTTCTGCATTGTGTTTTCTTTAAATACCCATTTGCATCCTATGGGTTTGATGCTACTTGGCTTTGGAACCAATTCTTATGTCTAGTTTTCGTACAAATTAGTAAAAATCTTCCTTCATGGCTTCTTTTACACTTGTTGGGTTTTTACAGATTTTGATGGCAGGTTGTTCTGCACAAACAGCTTTATATAATACTGGATCCCCATAGTAAGTCTTAGGTCTCCTTTCTCTAGTGCTTTTCCTAATTCCAATAGGGTCTTCCTTACTACTACTATCAGAATCTTCCAGGAATGCTGATTCTGTATCTTCAATTTCTTTTGCTTTGTCATTTAATGGGGTTTCAACATCATCGACTCCTGTGATGGTGCAACTGATGGGTACTTCTAATGGAACAACATTTACTTCAGTATCAGAATTATACTCATGATTTAAGTTAAAGGTCACTTCATTTTCCTTCTTTGCTTGAGTAGCTGTCTGGCTCCTTAATAGAAAAAAAGTCTCATCAAATTTAACATTTCTGCTCACTAAAAACTTATTTTCCTCTGTATTCCATAGTTTGTATCCTTTCATGCCTTCTGGGTATCCTATAAAGACACATTCTTAAGCACGTTTCCCTAACTTTCCTTTCTGTAGCGTTTTATCAATTTGAGAAAAACTCTACAGCCAAAGATTCTCAGGGTACTAATTTGCACGGGCTTCTTGGTCCAGAGTTCTTCAGGTATGTTTCCTTTGGTAGCTTTTGATGGACACTTGCTGCACAAATAACAGGCAGTAGTCACAGCATCTGCCCACAATTCTTGTGAGATGTTGGAATCTAGGAGAAGACATCTAGTCATATCAAATAGAGTATGGTTCATTTTTTCTGCAACTCAATTTTGTTGTGGTGTCCAGGGAACTGTGAGTTGTCATGTTATTCCACTCTTAGTTAGGAAATCGTCAAATTCATTGTTGACATATTTCCCTCCATTGTCGCTTCGTAGAGTAGTAATTTTGAGTCCCTGGAAATTTTCAACATTTGTTTATATTCCATGAAATTTCAAGGACTTGATCTTTAGATTTCATAGTTTTAACCACAGCATACCTTGAGTGGTCATCAACAAAGGTAATGACATACTTTGATCCACCTTTTGATGTAGGTGTGATAGGTCCAATTACATCAGTATGTATCAATTGAAGTAATCTATTTGAACGTTCGGCTTTTTCCTTGGGAAATGGAGTCTTCTTCATTTTCCCCAAAACACATATTGGGCAAACATTCCCCTTTTCTTGGATTTTTTCACACGTCATATTTGAATCATACCTTTTCATAAGTTTCTTAACTGCATCATGGTGGAAATGTCCTAATCTTTGATGCATAATTTCTTCATGTCTGGAAAGGTATATTTTGTGCGTTTGCTTCTCTTCAATTTTGCGTAATCTTCCATACCTATGTGCAGCGAGAATGACCTTATTTTGTTGTCTTGGATCTTTTATGATTGATTTGCCCCTCTCAAAATAAACAGTCATTCCCATTTCTTCTATTTTTTCCACTGAAAAAAGGTTACCATCAAGATTAGTGACACACAGAACATTTGCTAGATGAATAGCATCTTTCCCACATTCTCTGACAGGATTCAAAACAATGTCTCCCATGCCAGAAACTTCAATTTTTTTCAGAATTTGCTATCTCAACTTGTGATTTCACTGAAGCTAAATTCATAAATTTCTGCTCTTGAGAACACATATGTTCAGTGGCTCCGCTATCGAGGTACTAATCACAGACAGGTTTCCCACTGCAAGAATCAGCAAACAGTGCTTGATATACTTCATTAAAAACCATTTTTGCATGTGAGGTTTTAGCAGCAGAGCAATTTTTGGTAATATGATCTCACTCCCCACAAGGAAAACAATGTGTTTTTCTGTCAGTATTTTTATGCTGTTTCTGTAATGGCTGCATAGTTTTAGTTCTGCAATTATCTCGAGTTTTGAGAGCTTTCTCTCTTATGACCTCACTGGTAGCAACTTCTGTTTTCACTTCTATGTAGCGCCGTAACTTTTTCTCTTCAACGATGAGATGCGATTTTATGATTTGAGTTGACAACATATGTTCTTCATGCTCTAAATTGAGGATAAGGCCTTCATATTCCTTGGGCAAACTCATTAACATAACAAGAGCAACTTCTCTGCCCGCAAGTCTGTATCCGCAAGACGGTATCTTTCGGTGAAGGTCCATTTTTCTCCTGGTTTTAAAGTTGCATTAAAAAGTTCCTTTAAACATTGTAGAGAATGCAAGAGTCTGAATTTAAAGTATCTCATGCTTCTTTTGCTTTTTCATAGTCAGTGATGTCATCTAAGAACTGGTCTTCAATCACTGAGATTAGGAAGGTTAAGGCTTTCTCATTAATTTTCTTTTCGTCATTCTTTAATTCAGCAACCATAACCTGGATCAATTGCTTCCAAACAATTTTTTTGAACTAAAACAGCTCATGCTCGGATTTTCCAAGCATTGTAATCATCTCCGTTGAGTTTCTGAATCTTAACTTCTTCCATCGGATCGCTTTCAACATGTTAGGCTTAACTTTGACGGCGCTGTGGATGTTGCTTCTTTTTCTTTCGAAAAATCAAAATTTCTTCATTTCTGCCAAATAAACTTCTTTAGAGCATATCGTGCTGATGACGTGATAGAAATCACTTAAATGGCAGATATATTTTTGAAATATAGTAGAAAGAAATAAGCAAAACACAAATGTATGTTACATGTATATTTACTTGACTAACTAACCGTTGCCATTCAGCAAAAAGCAAAAAGAGCTGCACATGATTATTAAGGAACATAGAGTCTATACTTAGAGCATTCATTGGCAACTACCACAGAAAAATGAAATAAAGTTTATTTATAACAGTTCTAATATGCATAATGTTTAAAATGCACTATTTAAAATTTATTGGGAAAAAACATTAAGACATTAAAAAATGTCTTCATGTTGGTAATAAGACAGTATATTCGCAACATTATGCTTACTGAAGAATACTGAAGTGTAAATCTTTTCCAATTTATTGTAATTAAAATGGCACCATATAAAAGAAATTATAATTTGTGCATACTGATGTTCTGTTTAACAGATGCAGATGTGTGAGCCATAAAAGTGTTTTCTTTTCAGTATCTGCTCAGGTTTGAGAGTATGATTCTTGGCTTCACAAGCCTTAACTAGCAAGCCTTAGAATTGCTGCCGTTTTAAAAGAATTTTCTGTTTGATAATGTTTTTTTTTTTTTTTTTTTTTTTTAATATCTGTATAAAGAACACCATTATCAAAGAGAACATCAGCAGTGAAACAAATCCAACAATGCAAAATGCATTCTTGGAGTCCTCACTATCCTGGAGAGCAAAATGAAAATTAATAGTCATAATTTTCATAAATGTAATAATTACATTCAGTTATCACTGCTTCATAATTCAAACATTTAAGCATACTCTGTGAGTTAGAATAAAGAATGAATGTTCTTCCTCATTATTTTGCAGCTCAAAAATGGGGAAGAATTATAAAAACAGCCATTTCAAACTTCTTATTTGGAAATAAGACAAAGTGTGCTTGTCTTACAAACAAATTTTAATGCTGGTTTTAAATATGTAATCTAAATTTGCATAAAATGCAATTCCAAAGTCAAAGCAAATGCAATTCCAAAGTCTATTTGAAATAGAACACTTCTAACTTACTCTTCAGATTCCAATCTGAGGGCATTTTGAGAAATAGACGGTTTGATTAGAAATCATGAGTTAAAAAAAGATGTCTGAATGGTGAAAGGAAAATCTTAGCAAAGTCACAAGCTAGTGCAAAAAGTCTGATATTGCAAGAGAGCTTAATTTTTATTTTGACATCATTAGTTGACAGTGAAATCATAATCAAAGTGACCAAATTGTCCTTTGAGGTTTCGGAACTGGATTCTTTAGCATTGCTTCTGCAGTAGATGATCCTTTCTGTTCTCAAATAAGAGACACTGTAGAACATTAACAGCATTACTACTGGCTACAAACCTTCATGCTAGCATAAGAATGCTTGTATCTCAGCATATTTTATCATGTAGCCTTCATGAGAATGGGCAGTTTACAAGAACACACAAGCTGTGTTCTTTTGCCCCATTCATTATCATCTAACTGAATTGGAGCAATGAGCATTTAAGGTAGAACCAGAATCAGTGCAATTAAAAATTAAGTACTTGATTTAATTTCAAAAAGGATTTTTGAAATGTTTTGATATGGAGGCTTGAGAATTGATATCAAGAGGAAAGTATCATAGAACAAGGTCATTATAGAGAAAGTATTTCATTGTTATGGGCATGAACAACAATGAATGCCTCCCCTGATCATTATATTTTTGTTTGTATATTCATCTGCATATTTCTGATACGATACTTGCAGTTGATAAAGCATGATCGTGTGGTGCTATCTTGGTTCAGATTTTTATGGGAAGTGAATTAATTGTGTATGCAACAGCTTCTAAGATCACTGGACTTTAAGGGAGTACATTAAGAAGGATTAAGAAAAGGAATTTTAGTTCACATTGATCAATTACTTAACTTCCAAGAGCTCTGACATGTATTTTTATGAGAGCACTTATTAATGTCACAACATGCCATCAACAGCACTATTGAAAACATGAAATGCTGTATATAGAGGAAGCATTTCAACTAGATGGTTCATTTCAACTAAAACCATAACAGCCAAAGTGTACTCATGAGAACTGTGAAGCATTTCAGCTGCATCACACCAGAAGCAGCCAGCATTTGTCAACAGAAGAGTTCTCAATGATAAAGCCATACCTCATATGGCAAAAGTGGCCGAAGAGGTGATCAAAACATTGGGCAAGAAATTTCTGCCACAGCCACCCTATTCCTTGCACATTGTCCATCAGACCATTACCTATTTTTGGTCATGGATTACCACCTGTGGAAAAGGCAGTTCTGAAAATGCTACAATGTTTTAAAGGCTGTATCGCAATTCTTAAACTCCAGAAAAAAGGATTTTTTTCCAAAAAGGCCATTTATAAGCTTCTGTCTCATTGGGAACATGTAATTGAAGCCAAAGGTGATGACTTTGAAGAATGAAATGGGTGTTTAAATTTTTGTGGGCTGTTATTGATGAGTAGCAAAAGCTGCATGAACTTTCTTGGTTATCTGGTAGCTAGCATAACTGGTGTACTGTTGACTGAAATAAAAAAGATATAGTAAGACCCTGGTAGTTTGATATGCTTTGAGGAAATAGCGAATTTCTCTATTTTTGAAATAAGTTCACTAAATGACTATTTCTCATGACCAAATTTACAAGCAAAAAGTTATACATAAAACTCTTGCTTAGTAGAGAGTCTGAAAAAGGTGTCTTCAAGCTTGATTTCATAGCTGTGAAATTTCCTAGTTTTCGACATCTCCTAGTTTGCTAGTAGATCACCAAATCCCTTGGTTTTTAAATTTTAACCTTTACCAAGGAAAATTTTCTTCAGTAATGAATGAAATTTATTGAATTAATGAAACTTAAATTCTAGAAACTCTATCCCTCACCCTAAATGACTTTAAGCATAACTTTTCGTATGAAATTTTATTTGATCTGAATTGTTTTAATCTACTGGAGATATCTGTAGGACTCTTTTTGAAGATTCAACCAGTGCTTAATCATTTAATACTTTCATTTAATTTTGTTTTGCATCAGTATGGTGTATTTCTAAATTTACTCGTGCAATAATATGCACATTAATTGTGAATTTGATTTTAATCATATTTAAAAGTGTTTTTGCAAGCAAAAGCTTTTCTTATCACCTTTTTTTTTATTTAAAGTGTAAGAAATTGACAAAATAAAATTAACTAAAGAACGTAAAATTTTCTATATCAATATTTTGCATCAGAATTGCGTGATAAGTAGTTCATTAACCTCCTGGAAACTCCCAGTTTTCATATGAAAACCTCTTGGTTTTTTATGTATGTGCTTTGTGACTGGGACATATTAAAATAATAATTAAGAGATAAATGTTAATTCTTAAATTCTTGGTGATTTACATGCATCAAAGCAAATTAACACAATAAAAAGGACAGAAAATATGGCCCTCTCTTAGTGTATGTTCTGTGTTATATAGAAGAAAAGGTAAAATATTCCAGTTCCAGAAACTTCTGGTTGGTTATTTAAGCTGTTTGCAGTCTTGCATGTTCTTGCTGATAGTTGAATAGTACTGTCATGCAGGCATTTTTCAGTAACATTAAATAAATTCCAATAATAAAATTTAAAACTTGGAAGAGCTGCTTTTAAAATATAACACCGTGTAAATCTCAGCAAATGCATATCACTTGAGGAAAATGAGTCATTGTTTCAGATGGAGCTCAAGCAGTTCTTTCTCGTACATCTAAGTTCTTGTGGACTTCATATCCACATGAACTTTGATGAATGTTTAACACCTTAGCAAGCTCTCGAGTGGTTGTGTACTGATCTTCTACCACAAGTTCTCGCAGGCAGGTCTCATCAACATCAGTAGGCTGGCCAGAGTGCTCTGCTTCTTGAATGTCATAGTCCTTGTTTTTAAACTTTTGGTACCAAACTTTCACAGTGTCATATGATACAGCATTAGTACCTAAAGCTATACACATGATTTGGTGACATTCTGTAGCTCACTTTTTGCAAAAGAACTGGAAGTAAATGATGGTTCTAATCTGGTAGCGTGATAGTTCCATTTCAGACACCTTATACTTACTGATAATGTTATTTTTTTACAAATTTCACAGCAGTGTTCTAGAGCAAGTCTTTCTTTCAAGTACCAAAAATCGTTTAACAAAATATGATTAACATGCCAACATGAACTTTTTGCACAGTTGATATTTACAGTGGTGGGAAACTTTCATTAAAACCCAATATTTCAGTGTCTATATTCTATCTCTAAGTAATTTAAGCAGAGAGGAGGTGAATTTTAGTTTATTTGAGTATTTAAAATAAATTTTATCATTTAATTTGATTACATGTGCTGTTTATTTTATGTATTGAGATTTTACTTTTATGCTTGCATACCTCATTAGTGTTTCTGTTGTATATTTGTTGTTTGAATGAATAAATTATCATCAAAATTTAATTTTAGTTGTTTTTAAAATTTTATAAGCTTAGTTTTTATTATGCAGATGTATAGAAAGAATGCATTCACCATGTTTATGGCATTATCTTGATCTTTAAGTTATGTGGCCTCCCCCCCCAAAAAAAAAAAAACTCGCTACAGCAGCATTCAGTATTTAATGTTTTCTTCAGTATTTTATTTGAATTATTTTCCTATTTAAAATTTGACTTTTATATATTTATGTAAGAATAAATATTTTCAAACTGAAACTCCCAAGTTGTAAAAGTAACATGGAAAGTGTTTTACATTTTTTTTTAACTTAAGGTAATTGTATTTATTTATCACTTTTTTTTTAAAGTACCAATTTATAAGTACTTTTTAATAGTTTTGAAAATAAATTTTATTTTAGGAAGGTTTATGCATAATACTTAATTATTATGTAAATGATATATTATTTTCATTCATTCACACTGTAAGGAAAATTGCTGTTTATAACCCTGACTTATGACATTTTGCCAGTATTTCAAAATGCAATATCTTAAAATGTGATTTTTTTTTGCATTATCTTGAGGGGTGTGTATTTTTGATTAAAATGCTAGAAAATTTGATTTTATGCAAATTTTACAGTTTCTGTACACCTTTTTAGCTATCAGTACAGTTTTAGAATTGTGTTGTTGATTTACACCTAGCGAGTTTTAGCAATTTTTTTATACAATCCGTATCATAGTATGCCATTGTATAATTTTCAAATGAAAACTTCATTCCTATTTTCGTATTAGGTACCAGAAGAGAAGAACGAAAGAAGGTGGATTATGCTGTAACATTCACTGAGAGAAATTTTATTACTCCTTTGCGAGCTATGAATGAGTATCTGTTAAAACCAAGGTAAAAGTAAGGATTATAATACTTATCAAGTAGTGCAAGTAAAATGTATTTTTTATATTACAAGCTTTTTTTTTAATGCATGAAATGTACTGTACATTTTAAAAATTTATTTGTGCTTAAATTTAATCAAGCTTTGTTTATTTAAATGCTATTTGCAAAGCTTGATGAATTGTATAAATTTTATTTGGTTTATTACTGTATAATTTTACAGCTTTTCACATTAATTTTCTTTTTGTTCATAATTAATGCTCAAAATGCATTTTTCATAGGGACAGTTTTATTAACAGAGAATAAAGGTTATTAGATATTAAAGTTAATTTTTATTCCTTGTGGGTAATTCTTAATCATTATTATTATTTAAACTTATTTGGCTTCAAAATGCTGCTGAGTAGAGTTCTTTAGTAACTCTGGAATATTATTAAAACATTATACTGATTTTGATTGTGTTTTACCTTTCTTACCTAGTAGAAGTAAACATTTTCTTTTCAATTTACAGTTATTTATGTTGTTACATATGTTGTATTTTTATATTTTACTTATTGAAAATGTACTAATTACTAATCAGATTTATGTTTTCAAAAACTGTTTACATTTATACAGGAGAAGATTTTAAAGAAATTGAGGGGTAAACCATAGATATTATGTGTATTTCATGTATTATTCTTAAAGATTTAATGTGGATGTTGCTTTCTGTTTTTAAAAAAGGATACTTCAAATTCTATAAGATAAGGGAAAACTACCATATAATAAGTACAATATGCTATGTTCGGAAATTATGTCTGATAAGAATTGAAAGTTGCATTAAAGTTTTAAAATTTATTTTTTTCTCCCGTAGAAAGTGCATGATATAATTTGTCAATATTGCATTCAAAATGAGTTTGAGTTTAATAATAGTATAATCATTATTTGGAATGCTTTCATTCCATGGTGAGAATAACGTTTAAAAAAATAATCTACAGGAAAATCCTGACCGAAATGAACCGAAAATGAACAAAACTTATTACTATAGTTTACCACAGTCAGCTATGAAAAGAATCATGCAGAGGGAAAACTAATTTATCCCTTGTCAGCTATGAAATGTATCATGAAGAGGAAAAACTAAAATAATCATTTGTCATTAAATGATATTGTAATCATCATTTTATAGGTATGCATTATATTGAGTGCTTGAAAACATTGGATTCTTAATTATATTTGTTTAGTTAACCAGTAGAAAGATCATACATGCTAATTTTGAATGTTTAAGCCAGTATTTTACCAAACATTTTCTGCAGTTTGTATTTTCAAATTCTTTGTCATCAAATCTGTTTTGCTTGTAATAAAACTCTTATACCATTTGTAAACACGGTAGAAGAAAGGTTCTTTTCAGTTTTGTTCTTTGGTTTTAGGTATGATCTGCTTTTCAATAAAGCAGTCCACTTTTGGTTTTAGAAAAAGTACAATGATATAGATATATTTTATCAAATTCTTTTTCTTATCCCTGACAAAAATTATGTCAAATTGTTGCTCTTGGTAGTATGAATAAATTTTAAAGTATGAAAAAATTAACGCTCTCTGCTGTTGATTCCACAGTTTGCTATTCTTGAATATTTGCTTTAGTTTCCTGAATATTAGTCATATAGATGGTTTCTAAATAATAATTGATACTTTAGGTATAAAAGGGGCAATACTTTTTATAAAAGTATGATATGGAAGAAGGCAGTGTTTTTTCAAAACATGTTAATAATAAGTAGCAAGTCAAAATTAATGTAGAGATATAAGTAGTTAAGCCATTTAGGAAACCAAACTAAAAAGCTAATGTGTAAAATATTATTATTATTATTCAAACTGCTGTATTCACTATTGTTATGTCCAATGGGTTAGTACTAAATTTGTCTGATAGTAGAAAAAAAAAAGTTAACATTCAAATGTTATAAAAACGTTAACACTCAATATAATCAGAAATAATTATAATAATTCTAATAATGATAAATAAGCCAAAAAATTTTGTATAAATAGGAAAAATTCTTTCAGTTTCAAAATATATGCAGTGCATCTGGAAACTGAGGGTGAAAGAACTCAAACACTCAGATTGGAAATAAATCACCATCAGATGAATAAAAGCTAAGCTTGAAAGGCAAACCTTTTCTCTGTGCTAAATATTAGACAATCTTGACTGCAATCTCTGATCACTAACATATATTTAGTCTCCTAATGTAGACCTTTTGCAGTTGGAAAGGGTTCCCAGAATTTTTGCATCCTTCATTAACCACAAGAACTCGAAATCAAAAGTTCAAGATATTTATAAAAGTCAGTGAACTTGGTGATACTTAAGCAAATGTTGTGATTATGTCACCAAGTACTCGCTACAGCAGCATTCAGTATTTAATGTTTTCTTCAGTATTTTATTTGAATTATTTTCCTATTTAAAATTTGACTTTTATATATTTATGTAAGATTAAATATTTTCAAACTGAAACTCCCAAGTTGTAAAAGTAACATGGAAAGTGGCAAACTTCAAAGTCTAATTTCTTTTCTACCAAAGCTACTTACATTTGAATATTTATATCTATAATTTCACTAAAATATGATAAACAATGCACTTCTAAAATCTGACTAAGTGGAAAATAAGTGTAAACAAATTCATAGTAATGCACATAAATTTACACTTATTTATAACAGACCAGTTATCAGTGATTATACATGTCAGTATATAATACAGTACAAAGACCAATGTCCGGAATTATCAGGACTTTGGCAATTTTTGGATTTCAGATCATTAGTTTATATCTAGTAAGATGATAGGTAGACATGGCAACATTGTGGGCATCACTTATTGTTTAGGTCAAATAGAAAAATGCTAGCCCTATACAGAAGCCAACACCAGAGCAGGTGCAATTGAGATAGCAAAAATTTTATAATATTTGGGAACTCCAAGCGGCAAAAATTAGGGGTGGCTGCATTAAAGCTGGTCTCCAGGGTGGAGTGAAAAATTATATTGCAATAATTGAAATGTCCCTCAAAGTGTCCCTCAAAAGTGTATTGACTAATACATCACCATAGATTTAAAAAATTTTTTCTTACTTTATCTTCACTTCATGCAACAGCCTTGAAATTTTTCAATTTTTTAATGGTATGGTAAAACCGTTACATTTTCTTAAAATGTCATATGAATACGAACTGCTCCTCAAAAGTTATGCTTTGATTGATTAGTATATTACTCATGATTTTTTTCATAATTTTTCTACTTCATCTTCATTCCCTGCAGAAGCCTTGAACTTTGTAATATTTACATTAGCAAACAGAAAAATAAGAAAATCTGAGTGGATTCATATTTTAACATCAAACCAGAGGCTGTGTTAACCCTTTGATGTGCGCAATAATATTTTTATAATTTTTTTTTAACTAAAAACTCTAGAAATTGAATATTATGATTCTAGAGACAAATAATATATGAATTTAAAAAAAGTGTACTCTTGCCCATTGTTCTGTGGGTGGTAGTCGCACTGTGAAACCACCGCGCGTCTAGGACTTTGAAACTTACCTAAGTAGTAGGGGGGAACTTACCTTTCTCTGTGCGCGTTTCCAATAAATGACGAAATTTACATATTTAAAAAAAAAATTATGTAGGAATTGCATAATATATAATTTTTTTACATTATTTTACAAAGTGAATCGTAGAAAAAATGAAAAAATAAACATGTAATTTTTCTATAGCAGTGAAAATATAAGTACCTACATAATAAGGACGTTTGGCTAAATGAATTAAAAAGCTCAGTAAAATAAGAATAAAAAAAAAAGACTCTTTTTTTTTTTTTTTTTTTTTTTTTTTTTTAAAATTTTTTAAGGAACACATATTTTTTGTGACACTGTTCAAAGCATGTTTTGTCTTTTTTGTACATGCATAGACCCACATTCCACGTTTCGTTAGCTTGGAGAGCAAGCGTGTTGAGGTCAGAGAAAAGTCTCTGGAAAAGAAAGACATTTTTACTGGGCAGGTGAAATCATTGTTTAGTATTAAAATAACTCTGTGGTTTCAAAACTCCGTATCTATATCTGGGTAAAAATAAACATTCCTATTTGAGAAGCAAGCAAATGTCATTGTGAAGAGCAGTGGTTCGAACCTCTAGAGTATTGTGAAGTGCAGTGGTCGCGCCCCTGAAACCACAAAGCAAATGCCATACATATAGTGGGTTTTTTTAATATATGCAGTTTAATTATTGCTATTTTTTATTGTTTATGATAGAAATCATGATGTGCGGTGAATAACTTTTGAAATTTAAAGTTGTTAATATTAATAAAAGGAAGTTATTTTGTCTCATCGAAAACGAATTTTAAAAGGCATCCGATTTGAAGTACTAAGACCTAAAACATGTATGATTTTGCAGTCATTTTGTGTTGTTTAGAGGTAAAAGATCAGTAATCAATTGATTTTCACTCAAAAATTTCAGAAGGAAGAGGAGAAAAAAATTCGAAAATTCGTGGTTTCAGGGCGTTACCACTGCGGGTCAAAGGGTCAAAGTTTTTTTATGTTCTCACTGAGCTTGCAGTTTATTAGTCCACACTTGGACTCACTCCTACTTACAAAACATTTTTGTCTTTTCATCTTTATTATTAAACATCACTTTCTTTTCACTTATACCACTCAAATTTCAGCATTAAAATTACAGTTTTTTTTAAAATTCTCAGTAGAGTGATAAGTGTTGCCATACATTTTCCTATTTTTAAAAGTCTTTTCTCATTTCATCATATCAATGTTCAGTTATTTTAACAAGTTAATCTACACATCTTTAATATTTTTAAAATTTTATTGTTAAGTATTACTTTCTTAACATTTATGCCACAATAAAAATTCAACAACAAAATCACAAAATTTTTAAAAACAATATGTCTTTAAAATTCCTGATACAATGTTGGTGTTGCTATACATTTTTTAGCCCAGAAGAAATATTAATCTCTCCTCAATTTTGCATGGAATCGCTTTTCTAAATTGACCAACCACCTAAAATTGTTACCATCTAAAATCCAACTAGTGTAATTTCATGAATGCAATTGGTAATTAATACTAAGATAGCTGTGTTTATGGCTTTTAAATTGCTTGGATTGTGAATCAGTAACACAAAAATTAATTAAAAAAATATCTTATGCTATTCCAAATAGTGACAAACTAGAAGATAAAAATATTCATGTCTGAAATTATCTGAACATGCATAAAATCATGGTTTTCTCAGAAACTGTGAACTATAATTTTATGAATTAGTGTGGAATGATACATACATAGCATTGTAACATATAAATACAAAGTGAAAAAATAAAAGGCCTGCATATGATATAACTGGCGTGAAAGAATCAAAAGGGTAATATGTTACAAGGAGAGTTCAGAAGAAAAATATAGCTCAGAAAAAAATTAAAGTGTATGAATTTAATATTGTTGCATTCTATGGGTTCGTAGATTTGGAGTAATTGAGTATAACACTTGATGAAGAATCAAAACACAATTTATTAGCCAGTAAGCACTATTACACAGGACAGTTCCAAAGACACGTTTATACTTGTCGATAAACTACAACAAACACGCTGAAACAATCTGCAACACAGCCTTCAAGCTACAACAGTGAAGACAGCTTTACGGGGCTAAGCACTAAAATACAGCTTCCGACTTCTTCGATCACTCTCAAGCTAATCTCTGAACTCAAGACCTTACTCTACACTACATTCTCCCCCATACAGGCAGCATATATATAGCTTTAACCTACCTTCGAGAATATTCTCGAGAAAGCTGCTAGAACGTGTTCTAAAATATTCTTACTCTGTCTATGGCATATCGCCAATTTTGTTGGCAAATGGGAAATTTCATGCCAAGTCTGGTAACCCTGTCTCTCCCTGTCACTTCCTGCCATCCCTAAACCCACTTTGCTGGGAAGCTGTCTCACTGTAGTTGGTCCTTTCACAACACCACCCCCTTCCAAGGGCTGCACGTCCTGGGCAATACAATGCTTGGTCAGAAGCCGTATTTAGTACAAACAAACAAATAAATGTAATATTAAAACCATAATTTGAGTAAATAACAAATCAAATACCAAATCAATAACTGAGTGAATAAAGTTACAAATTTAGAAATAATAAGACCATGGTCTTATACTGTTTTCATTATATACATAAATTAACCACAAAACAGTTTTAAATTGTAAAGTTCAGACTGAATTTCAGTTTCATGCTTTTCATCAAGTTTTATCCTGGTTAATTACTTTTTCACTGCAATTCTCAGTAGTATTTTAGTTTTGCATATCACAGTCTGAAAATTCAGTCCTTTCAGATTTTTCATCCACAGGGAGATTTGGAACAGTTTGCTCACCACTCTGTAGCTTGTGTACTCTCGGCATTTTTAGCAGTTGGTACATGCCTATTTTCCTCTCTTTCTTGAAAACCTTTTCGATTTTCATATTAGCATTATGAATAGAATCCAATTCTTTACAAACAGAAGTATTGTGATTTAGAGTGAAGTTTGTGTCTGTACACTTGGATTATGAGACAAACTCAGTTTGGGAAGTGGGTGTATTTTCCTGCAATATTGGAACACACTGCTTAAGCTATACATCAGTTTCTCCCATCTCTGTATCACAATCACATGAATTTTCAGATAGTTCAATACTTGTTAACTGTGACTTCGTAACTTCACTATCAGTTTCTATAAACTTAGTCACATTTTCACTTTTTCTGTCTCTACTTCAGGCATTTGAGGATCATGAACTTTATTTCCATGAATTGTTTCTTCACCCTTTTCAGATGCTTTATCAGCCGTTTCTTTTATTTCTTCATCTTTACAAACAGTATTATTACTTTCTTCCATTTCCACTTCAGGCACTTGAAAATCAAAAGCCATTTTTTTTCATCTTTTCATTCTTTTTTCTTTAATCTCGTTAGATATTTCATCCTTCATTTCGTGATCTTTCTCAGACACTTCACCAGCTACTTCCTTCATTTCTTCATCCCTTGATTCTTCAGATGTCACTTCTGTCATTTCTGCATCTTCTGTTTTGGATCTAGTTTCCTCTATTTTTTCCTTCATGTCCAATTCTTTACAAATTCATGTCCAATTCTTCACAATTTAGCTACTTCATGTCCAGTTCTTCACAATTTAGCTTCGATTTCCTCTCTAAGCACCACGATATCATTTCTGATGTTGTTTTGCTTCACTTCCATCTGTTAGAGTTTCTTTGCAGTTTTTCTTGTGTGGCTTTTATATCTTCTTAACCTGATTATATTTTGCTCTCTAACTTTTCTTGTCCGACCTTGATCTCAGCCTTCATTTCTTCTTGCCTGGCTTTCTTCTTGTCCAGCTTTTACAGCTGCTAACAAGTCCATAAAAGCCTTAATTTCCTCCGCCATGGCTTTCTACTGTAGGCGGGTCACTGGCATTCCCCCACAAATTGTACTTCTGACGCCAGTTGTTGCATTCTACAGGTTCGTAGATTTGGGGTAATTGATGATAACACTTGATGAAGAATCAAAACACAATTTATTCACCAGTAAGCACTTTTACACAGGACAGTTCCAAAGACACGTTTACACTTGTCGAAGAACTATGACAAACGTGCTGAAACAATCAGCAACACAGCCTTGAGGATATAATGGTGAAGACAGCTTCACAGCAGAGCACTAAAATACAGCTCCTGACTTGGTCGATCACTCTGAAGCTAATCTCTGAACTCAAGACACTACTGTATGCTACTTTCTCCCTGTACAGGCAGGGTATGTATAGCTTTAACCTACATTCGAGAATATTCTCAAGCAAGTTGCTAAAAATTGTTCTAGAATTTTCTTGCACCATCTATGGCATGTCACCAAATGGACGATTTCACACCAAATCTGGCAACCCTGCCTTTCCTTGCCACTTTCTGGCAATCCTAAGCTATCTCACTGCAGCTGGGCATTTCACAACAGTATGGACTTTGTTTTCTGTCTGACTTATATACATATATATCACAGTGTGCTTTCATGCTGACAATAACATTAACTGCACCATGCATCCAGCAATGCGGTCTTCAGGGTAATTATATCTCTAGGAGAAGGAAGTCCCCATGCAACTGCTTTTACAATGTAGGCCTATAAGTTCTCTATTGGGTTAAGATTGGGAGATTCTGCTTCAGTATTCTCTCAGTGTCTTCACTTTCAATGAATTTGTCAATGGGGTTTGCTCAGTGTGGATGAGTATTGTCTATAAATAAAAATCACACCCATGTGCACCTCTAAAAGAGCTCTAAGGTTTCACCCTGATATCTCTTTCTGGTCACTGATTTGCTCTTGAAAATGTTTAAGGACATATGTCCAGTTATTATTCTACCTTATACCATCACACCTGCATTACCAAACCATTGTGTTTCATAATATTCAAAGGAAGATTTCATGTTTCTCTCTACTCCCAGATATAAACATGTTTAGAATCAGATGTTAAATTATCTTGTCTTATCTGTTAAGAGAACATGGAAACGTTCCAGAATTCTGAAATTGTTTCCATAGCATAGTCTATCTGTCTTAAAATATTCTCAGATCTCATTGCTTCCATGATTGTGTGCTGTGCTTCTAAATGGCTTCACAGATTCTTCTGAATAACACTTCAAAGCCATATCAAACTATTTTGAGTCCTTACACAGTGAAATCAAACACTGTATTGCAGAAATTCCCTCAAGTATTCACCTTGTGCGAAACGCTTGTTTCATCATCATATGAGATGTCTCGATTTGCATATCAAAAACTGTTTGAACACTTCTATAATAACACCTCTGGTGCTAATTATTGCTTTGATAAGGAGACAGCATAAAAAGAAACACAGTCTCTTAAAATCATATAGCAGGAGAAAAGAAACAGATAAGTTTAAAGCTAAAGTTCAAGCTCTCAGAGAGGAAGGATAAATACGGTTTGACTTTGTCACAGGCAAATAAATGCACTGACTATGAATGCATTGACTAAGTAGTCATGAGAAAGTATAAAAAGTTCCTATGAGAGAGTGGGTTTTCCTGTCGTTTGGCTTTTTTAGAAAACTGTACGGCGAATCGCCATTGGTTCTGTTGATAAATGAATTACTCAATAGCTGAATAAAAGAAAGAATAATAATAAAAAAATAGTGTTGAGACAAACATGAATTGCCGAATTTCAAGAGGTCAAGCAAGGTAGATGTGTTTCAGTTGAAGTCATAGAAGAAGATTCTAAAAATCCCCAAACCTGTTCCAGTAAAGAACCAGGTGTCTGAGACTCCGAGTCATCAACTTCATCTGCACCCCTAACCAGAATCAAGCTTACAACATTTGCTAGAGTATGCAACAGGTACAGCATTCCTGAAAGGCCTGCTGTAGCCCTCACGCATTATGCAATTTGTGAAGCAGAAGGTGAAAAAATTAAGAAATGTGTAGATTCACTGATCATTGTAGACATGTCTTAGTCATGGTGTATAATATATGATTTCACTAGATGTGACTGCATTTGGAAGAACTGTTGCATAGAAGATGCATTGTGTTCCAATAAATGTTGTCCTGCCAGTGAAATTTGGAGGTTATAGTATAATGATAGTATTATACCTACTTGTTGGTGCTTGGCCTTTTAGCTCTAGAGTGAATTGCTGATATTTACTAAGGCATTTATATGTAAACCTGTTTCCCACATTGTGATTACTATTTGGATTATGTTTTTATTTCAGTAGAATGAATTCTAGAATGAATTGCTGATATTTTCTATACTAAGGCATTTATTTGTAAACCTGTTTCTCACATTATGATTGCTGCTTGGATTAAGTTGTTATTTTAGTATGATAGTGTATATGATTGCTATGTAAGATATGTAACATTATAGTTTAAATATTTGCTGGTAACATTATAGTTTAAATATTGCACTACAGCTCCATTGTGAAGGGGGGTCCGTAAGGGAATAGTTGATGTGTTTGTTCTTTTACTGGCATGTGAAATCAACTATCATTCTCCCATTATTTAACATATAAAATAGGAATAGAAACAAAATTCTCTAGCACTTTTCTAGAATTCAGTAGAGAACTTATTCCAAAAGATAAATTTTAATGTGAGCATTGGTTCTGATTTATTATAAATAACACCACTGTACACTTTGGAAATGGCAGCTAGTGGATGTGTAGTTTTGTTTGGCTACATAGTATAAGTGTGAAATCCGGATGTCCAATAACAAGAATAATTTAATATTTGGACCTCCCATAGAACTTTGTTTTTTAAAATTTTCCCTTTTTCTCACACAGTTAGGTACAGATAATTTGATACTCAAGCAAGTGTTCCATAAATCAGTTTTTATTCCGATTAGCTGAGGTTCTTTCCCCTGTTCCTAAAAACATCATTATCTGCACTAATATTGGATTATCCTGCATGTTATTTCAGCTTTAAATACCTGCTAGCTAGGGAATCGTATCTTCATTATTGGCTCTTGTATAATTAAGGGGCTTAGGAAGCATTTTTTGTTTAAATTATCTGGTGCACAATAAGTGGACTCTGAAGCCCAGTGTATATTTAGAGTGGAATGTGGTACATACTGGTTTTCTTTTGTTGGCGCAGCTGGGAAGAAAGAGAAAGAATTAGGTTTCAGTTCAACTAGTACAGCTAACTGCACTTTCCCTTTCTAATTGATCCAGCTTATTTTGTTCAGTCTATTATTACTGTTAGTTTTTCAAGATTAATATTTTAGTAAAATCTCATTTTTACTTTTCCCTCAGAACTTCATATCCACCAATCAACCTAAGTATCAGAATTTTACATGCACTGAAATGCAAATGTAGAGTAGCCTTTTAAATATCAATGCAGCTGCCATAGAATTCTTGAAATATATAAACATTAAAACCTGCTATGTAAAACATTGCAAGATCTTGAGAAAACAGGGCTGGAGATATTTTTAAAAGTGCTTGCATAGACATAGACAAAGAAGTATTAAATTAAGAAGAAAGTATTAACACAGAACACATTATTGTGTGAACAACTTATGTTGAAAACATTTTTAATGAAACAGAACAAATGTTGCAATTGATGATTTTTTCCCCCCCTTGTAAATTTTGGTTCTCTGAATATCATAAATGCTTCATTATTTCACAAACAATCTTCCTCTTTTGAATTTTATAATTTCTACACATATTCTTGTTGAAAATCCAGAAATTTCTTAATTCTGAAATCCCGATAATTCTGAATCTAGGACTTCGGGATGAATATGCAATCTTTAGAGTTAATTTTGAGTAGGAAGGTTATTTTTTTAGAATAACATTTCTAGAGGTGCTTTGAATTTCATTCATCATGTTTTGCGTAGGGATTAGAATTTTATGTTCTGTGTTTAGCATTATGTCTATTAATTATTCATAACTATTAGTGAAGAGAAGTTTTTAATATGCTATGTAAATATGTAATAGCTTTAAATAAAAATTTATGCAATAATAGTAGTGTTATGGGTTTTTCATGTGTCATATTTTTATGCAGTGACCTTGAAGGCCTGAGGAAAATTCAAAGACGCAGTCCATTTGAAGACAACCCGCCAATCTATGTTTATCTGCGACGGGATGTTGAAGAAAAGTAAGAAATATGTCTTTTATTTGATAATCCTATATGTTTTTTGTGTTGCATACTTACTATAGTCTGTTACTGTAAAATAGGCACTTCAAGGTCATAAATCCCCATTTTAGGATCCTTACATGTAATTATAATTGCACGGTATTTAATTCTTCACCTCTCATGTCACTGTAGTTCTCATCAGCATTTATTTGCATTCACTAGCGAATGTATGAGTTTCTTTATAAACTTACACATTTGCTGATTATATGCCAAAATTTGCAGCTTGATTTTTGTCCTGGTGTTCAATGAAATTATACTTTTAATTTGGAAAATGATTGACGGAAATTGCTGATTGTGGATCAGGAAATGTGTAATTCAAATTAAATTATTTAGAGTTCTGGAAATATAAAGTGTGGCTTACATCTCCAGTGCCATATAAAATTAGCCCTTGTATCTGCAGAAATGCAGAAGTTGCCCTCAGCAGTCTATCCATAAAGATTGTGAAGAATCTTCTTAAGCAAAAAACTGGCTTTCCAACTGCACATCATTTCTAAAAATTAAGTAGTTTTTAAATTGCTAAATATATTTGCTGTGAAATATTACAGTCAGATGAATGGATGGTTCAGTTAATAGTTATTTGAATTTTATATTTTTTTTAGAAAAAGATGGATTCTGAAAAATTATAATTTCTGAATTTTTTTCCCCCATCTCAAACACTTCTTAATGTGCATGCGGCACAAGTTGAGTAATAGCAAATGCCTCCCACTGTGTAAAAACCTGTCCATTTCTAGCTAAAGATAGAAAAGGACAATCCCACCTTCACTTTTGTGATTGGAATTGGCACTAAGTTCCCGTACTGTCTAAAGGACATACGAGAAATCATAAACAAAATTATGGATACGGAGCAAAACTTCATAATCTGTAAGTAGCCTTCCAATCTTGTCACTATTTCATAAATGTTTGGTATCTTGGTTCATCTTCTCTAAGTATATCAATTTTTGTATATATAGTACGTATCTTTCTCTTGTATTTTTTTTTTTTTTTTTTCATTTCTTGTTTTGTATTTTCATATTTGAATGGATGATGAATGAGATCTGGCTAAAGATATTTGTAGGTCAAATTTAATATCTTGTGTATCTTTCAGTCAAATTGGATCTTAATGTGGTGCGCAGACAAACTCCAAAAGATAAATTTAGCCCAATTGTGCTTCAAGTGCTAAAAAGCCACCAGAATCTTTCTGCCTTAGTGAGTTAAATCTTAAGTGCCAAACTTTCAATTTACATCATCACTAGCCAGTTGGCCATTTAGTTTCTCTGTTCCTCCTACCCAGTAAGGAGTTAGATGAAAAGGAGCATTAAATCACAGTTGCTTTAATTAGCAGGATGGTTTTATAAATTTGATTGATTTTCCTCAATTAACAACTGTTATTGTTTTCAGTTTGTGAGAAAATAGTATCTGTCAAAAACAGATGTTGCTATCAATTGATGATGTTAAGATCTAATTGTAAAAATATGTTGCATGAGTGTCATAAGTAAAATTGGTTTCTATGGTAACTCATTAACAAAATTTCTCATTTTTTGTGTATGCCGTCATCTTCCATGAAAACTAAAATCAAATAGTAATGATGTAATTTTACTCTGATACATAGATTACAAGTCTGTGTGTATATTTCTTATTCCCTTTCTTTTAAAGGGTATTTAAAACAAAATTCATTTTTACATTGTTATTTTAAGAACAGTTGTGAAATAGTGGTCTGATTTTTCTTTTAAGAAATTTTAAAGATAAACTCTTCCTCAAGATATAAGACTGCAATCTGCTACTTTTAGGTTACAAGATATAAAAATTTTTGAAAAATCCATTTATAAAATTGCTAGATTTACTAAAATTTAATTTCTAAAGTTTCTTGCAGGATTTGATAACTTGTAAAATCTAAATTATTTCTGTTATTTCCTTTTGCCCTTTTTGTTTTTTTAAACTTTTGCTTCATGTATGAACTTTTAAATGCCCCTATATAATGAAAAGAACTCAAAATTGATTATTTTGTTCTTCAGAAAATCATGGACTTTGAATGAGGAGAAAATTAGGGGACGCGAAAATCTTTCATCAGAACTGTTGCCATGGTTATGAAGGCAAGACTGTGGTTGGGGGGATTGACCTTAAGGCAACTATTCTCTAAAGTAACAGATTATAGACATGTATTTTTTAAAGACTAAGTTATGTGAGATGTTGATATTTTATAACAGTTGATATAAATTGTTTAATTCTAGTTTTGAGAAGATTATGTCTTATGTGTCATATTTGATTTCTAATCATTTTTGGGATAAAAAAGATTAGGTTTCTGTCAAAGGTTGTGAGCCAAGAGTAAAATACTGTGGTGCATGTGACACTTCTCAGGACAGAATCTCGAGCTGTAATTACTGCTGGATGCATCTCAAAGCTAATATCGTAGGTCTAAACAGTACTGCACATATATAAGGATATTTGAGGATAATTGTTGTTATGGTATTGGAGAAAAAATGTGCATAAATTAATAGTAAGGGAATATTAATATTTCTAAGAATTCTTCCTGCTAATTCTTATCTCTAAGGAAAGAGTGTCGTGTTTTCTTTTTAAAATTGACATAAAAGTAAAGCATTGTTATATTACGGAGATTATTTTGTACTTAATTTGTCAGTGAAATTATGAAAATTTCTTAAAATGGGTCATTGAATGTATCTTAATTTAACTCCTGTAACCTTTGCAATTTGTTAATTCATTTTTGATTTCAGCTGTAAGCAGTAGTTTATAGTTCAACTAGAATTGTAAGTGTATTTTCATAAATGAATAGAAGAAAGCATAAAATTGTATATACTATACAATACTTATGTAGGGTAATCTAATAAGAAATTTGTAGTCATGTAATGTTTAATTATTTTGTTTGTCTCATTGGACAATGTTTATAAAATATATAAATGTATGGCTGAATGGATAAGCTTGCTGAACAATGGTTATTCATCTTGGTGTGGTTCCCTGCAGATGGGTTGACTGCATGGAGTTTTCATACTTTTTCCACATGCTATGTGAATTTGAACCAATTTTCCTTAGAAAGTCATCCATGAATCCTAAATCAGATAGCCCTTGCATATTTTGCCATAATCAACCAACTAGTTTATCATAATAAACTTTTTCCTTTTAGTGCTAGTGGCTGCATGGGCATTTTCGTGGTTTTCCCCATGTGTAACGTGTATACAAGCCAGTTTCCCTTAGAAAGTCCTCCATGAAGGCATCCCTCCCTTTAGGCAGATAGCCCTCATGTGCTTTGCCATAATTAAATAATCCAATTCAATCCTTTTAGTGCTAGTCTATAGCAAACAAATTTTACAGTTTTGGTATGATCTGTAAGGATTGTATTCTGCCTGCTAGACTGTAATGTCAAGACATACAGATCAAATAGAGTCTCCTGAATAATGGATGCATATTCTACACAAGTCTACATGCACACCAATCATAGACTATGTAAGAGATGTCATATTCTTTTAAAAAATAAGATCTCTCTGAATGATCTTATCATTTACTTGGAAGTAAAGAATTTAATACTCTAAATTTTTTTCTAGTTTGTTATGTCTGTTACTTCCTTGTCAGTGTTTTTATTCATTTAGATATTCTGGATCTGTGCCAGATGACTAGAATGGAGGAATTGAAGAAATGTTACAGAATTTTCAGCAAAAACAGTTTTAGTCAAAGCTGAAAAATTTACTAGAAGTATGACGTTGCATAATCAGAAAGTAATTTGTATTTTAGAGCGATATGGAACTCTAAATAAAATCAGCAGCAGATGGACAGTATGATCTGAGTTGATACATTTCCTTTACTTTTGAAAGCAGGATACTAGCCATTTTAAAGTTAATCAGCCTGTAATTTACTGCAATTCTGACACTTCTAGAAACTACCAACAGCTGAATGTATAAGGCATTCTAGTGTCCTAAACTGAATGCTAGCATGTGGATTTTTCCTCCTTTTCTTCTTGTATAACTAGAATTTATGATTAGTTTGTCTTAGAAAGTCCTCCAGGAATGCATTTCTCCTGAAGTCAGTAGCTCTTGTGAGCTTTGCAGTTATAAATTTTCTCTGAATCATCAACAGAATGTGCTTATAAAGCATAGGAAATTTCTCCAGTTTCACCCTTAAAATGCTGTATAAGGATCCGCGCTCTTTTTGTCTAAAGTAGTGCTGTAGAAGTAACGAGAAATTGTGTACCCGTATGTATTCGTTACTCGGTGAACCAGTACTCTTTACTATTGTATTGTTACTTGTTACTTTCGGTAAAATCGATCGGTATCCGTATTCTGAGCCTATTGTATCGGTCTATGGCCCTAAAAAGGGCCTTGAAACGTCGCATCGCATTGAATCATGCGAGTTATTCTACCCCGCGGGAACTGCGATAGGGAGTTTTGCGTTGCATTTTTGGGTAGAAATAATTCACTTTATTTTGGCTATTATTTTTTGGTGCACTCTATATGATTCATTATTAAATTTTCTATTGCTGTCAGGGCTTAGTTTCTAAAGTCAAAAGTGCCTACGGAAGGCTGTCAGGAAAATAGGAAAGAATAAAATAATAAAGAAATAAATGAAATAAATATTACAACAATAACATTAATTAGTAATTAAAATAATAAAAAATTACGTATTAAAAAACTTAATAATTAAAATAATAAAAAATAGTGATTAAAATAATGAATAATTAAAGTACATAATAATTAGCAACTGAAATATAAAATACTTATAAGAAAAATTTAATAAAAATGTAAAAACAAATAAAAATTAAAATAATTTTAAAATTTATGATGACTAGTTAAATAATAAAGTAAAATACCAGATTTTGTCTTATTGGCTTAGTATCGCTTCGTCCTTTCTCATTTCATCCCCAGCTCGAAAAAGTGTTATTTTGTTCGCTGCTTTCCCCCACCAATTCCCTCTTTCCCATTTCATCCGCTGTTTGAAAAATAGGTGTTTATTTTACGATAAGGCAAACATCTGTTTACTTCAATTAAAAGGGTTTAGAAATGACTGTTTCTACTTCGACTTAGCTTTTGATTTTTAATACTATTTAATATTTTATGCAGACAAATTATGTTGAGCAGAATAATGAATTTCAGACATGTTCAAAAGATGTGTATTAAATATAATAACATTTTTCTTATATAATATCCATTTGTTTAATTTCACACATTTCTAAAGCAACAGAAGTACGGTCTCACTATTTTAGCACACACATCAAAAACATGTATAATTAAGATTAATGTTACATTCTTTATTAAAAGTAATGGGTCCTCTTCCATTCATGCTTTTAGAGGATTTTACAAGTGGTCATCTTAAAAAGGGGATGTTCACTACCAATGTTTGTTTATGTTCCCAAAAATACAGATCTCTTAAAAAGTGACCTCTTAGAGATGTCGTAAATAGATGATTTGCTATAATTATTTTCCGATAGATAATGGAATTAATGTAATTTAATGTCAATAACTCGAGGAAGCAAGTGTAAATAATTCATTTAAAATAAAGAAGTATTTTAAATGATGAAAATATTCATATTTTGTTAATGTCAAATTTTAAAAAGAATTAATTTTGGACAAATTATGAAATCTAACTTTTAATGTCATCTTCTGGTTTCTATATTTATATCTGGCAAAGTTTCATACTCATTATGAAAAAATAAAAATACATGAAGTTCGAGACCCGTAGGACAAGATTGACATTGACCGGGAAATTTAGTTTTAAAATTTGCAATGTTTGATGCCATTTGTAACTTGCCTTCAGGTATCGCTTAATTAAGTTAGAATTATTCGGGGAAATAAGTTTAAATGAAGTGCAGCAAAAATAAGCATAATTTAAATAGTCGTAGAAGGAAGTCATGTGGTATCCATATCAAATTTTCACTTTTTCATAATGGCCATAAAACTTTCCCAAATACAAATACAGAAACTGTGAGACCGCATTAAAGATTAGCTTTCGTTATTCGTCCGTTATTCGTTATTTTGTTCGCTGCTTCTCCCCAGGGTGAATTTTCCCCGATTCATCCCCTTTCCAAAAACTCCTTGTTGAGAGTGTTATTTGTTGATACAAAGAATGCTATATTATAAATGTCAACTTGTTTTTTACACTTAACAATATGATTGATAAAAACATTTGCACATGTATAGGTTAAGTACGAATTAAGAAAGAACTTGAAAGAAATTTAGAAATTTATAAAGGGTAAGGAAATTTTTATGTTACTTTATTAGAGATAATAGTGAAGCACTAAATATTTCAATCAGTGTTATTGCATAATACTATGAGTATAGCTTTATTCATTTAAGAAATGGCCCACCAGCGGTCAAACGGTAAAATCGCTGAACACTGGTAGTTCCGACCTGAGTTCGATCTCAGGCGAACGGGCTGGCTTCATGGGCATTTTCATGGTTTTTTCCACGTACCAGCTTACAAGGCAGCTTACCACATACCGTACGAGCCAGCTTTCCTAAGAAAGTGCTCTACGAAGGCATTCTTCTTCTTAGGCACATAGCCCTAGTGTGTTTTGGCATAATCAACTAAACCAAATCATTTAAGAAATATATCAGTTGATCACTGCTGAGTGTACATCTGCTGTTTGCTTACAAAAACACTTTGTAAAGACATTTCCACTATTTTGCTAATAGTTCTGGAAAGCTCATAAAATCCGAAATTACATTACACTAGCTAACAGAGAACTTAAGTCTGTTTAATACAACAAAAATCTGCTTAACTTGCTTTCATGTCTTTGGGAAACGTAAGTATATGCAGAAATAAATATTAAAATCTGTCACATATATTTGTAAGGATGTAAAGCATACTGTTTTGGTTCACAATAATGATATATATGCATCATGTTACGACAGTTTTAAAAGATTACAAATAACTATACATGTGCTAGACTTCTAACAGAATTTCTGTTGTAATATGAATATACATTTATTATTATATGAGTCATAAAATTCAGTATTCGTCATTTTTAGATTCTAGGTATATGACAAAAATTTTTTTTTAATTTTCATTTTGTTTCTAAAAATTAATTCACTTTATAGCTTTTCTTCAATTTATTGTAAAGGAATAGGAGTTTAAATTTTGATTTATGTATAATATGATATAAATTCATCATTCATTAATAATATTTTATGTATAACAGAAAAATTATTATTAATGTTTGAAATTTTAATTTTTTAAATGATTTGTCTTACATTTGTTGTATATTTGTTGAATGCGTAGCTAAATATTTCAATTATACACAATAAAGATTATGCAGAAAACAATTCAGCTGGCATAACAGCTAATTGCGAAAGAAAAATTAGAATCTTATTGCTCTTAACTCTTAGTAAAAGCAGCCATTTTTAAATTGATGTTAAAATAAATTTATACTATTATCTATTAGAAAATAACTACACTGAATAATTTATTGACGACTTCTAGGTGGTCGCTTTTTGAAAGAGACCTGTATTTTTGAGAACATAAACATACGTTGATATTGAACATCACTTTTTTAAGATGCCAGAGCAAATGCACAGAGCTCCAAAATCCTCTAATAGCATAGACGGTCACGTTTAAAAAGGCTGACTACTTCTAATAAAGCATGTATATTAATGTTAATTATACATTTGTCACATTTTTACTTTCTTTCAAAACGGCGATACTGTGGTTCAATTGCTTTAGAAATATGTGAAACTAATAAAATGGGCTCTATGTTATAAAAACCTAATTATATTCAGATACACACCTTTTGAACATGTTTGAAATCCGTTATTCTAATAAGAATACTTTGTCTACAGAAAATATTGAATCAATAATAGAAATCAAAAGCTAAGTGTAAAGTAGTAAGAGTCATATCATCTAACCCATTTTAATTGAAGTAAACAGGTGCTTGCTTTATCGTAAAGTGAACACTTGTTTTTCAAACAGCGAATGAAATGAAAAAAGAGCCCACCAGAGCTCGAGCGGTAAAGTCGCTGAACACTAATAGTTCGATCTGGGGTTTAATTCCCGGCTAACAGCTGGCTGCACGGGCGTTTTCGTGGTTTTCCTCAAGTGTAACTTGCATATGAGTCAGTTTCCTTTAAAAAATCCTCCATGAAGTCATCCCTCCCCATAGGCAATAGCCTTAGTGTGCTTTGCCGTAACCGAATAAACCGAAACCGAAAAGAAAAAAAAGGGAATTGATGGTGGAAGGCAGCGACGAAACGTCGTTTTAGAAGAATGGGCTACATAACCAAATTTCTATCCATACTCTGGTAAAGAGTACATTATTTGCTCATCAAAAGCCTAAATTTAGCTAATGCTCGCCACCTTTCAGCAAATTTCAGCCACAGCCCCCAAACAAGATGATGTCTGGTATTTTATTTCATTACTTATTCATCATTAATTTAAGAATTAATTAAATTTTCATTTGTCTTTAAATTTTTATTGAATTATAATAATAATAATTTAATATTCTAGTTGCTAACTGTTTTATTATTGTAATAGTTATTTTATGTATTTTTTATTTTTATTTATTTATTTATTCATTCATCTTTCCTGATGGCCTTCCATAGAGGTACTTGGCTTTTATTTTATATATATATATATGTACTTTACATTTAATCATAATTTATTTAATATATATATACATATTTACATTTGGTAGTATTACCGATTGCAGTAAAAAGAGAGGTGCAAATCTAGATGTTATAACCGACCCATATACAAAATTTCAACGTTCTACAACTAATCGTTTTTGAGTTATATGAAATGCTTGCATACATACTAACACCTCATGAAAAAATCCCTTTTATGTATCAACTTAGAGTCATGTTAGCCAAAAAAATAATTCACATGGATTCCGTAATCGTCAAAATATGATACCCAAAAGTTTTCTCAATTACGATACTTACTACCTTTTCATTTCGTACAAGGAAGTAAAGAACTGTACATTTCATTTTCATTTCATACAAGGAAGTATTGAAATATTTATATACTACACTTAGGTATTCTTATATAAAGAATACCTAAGTGCAGTATATAAATATTTCAAATCAATAAAATCTTACTATGGCACGCTCAAGGAAAAAAATCAATAATCATCTAAATTTTCAAATTACAAACATAAATCTTAATGTAAAAAGCAAATACAAAATAACGCTTCATGCTATCAAAATTGCTCGTCTTCTTAAATATCGACAACTAAATAATATTTCAACTAAAACACATAATGTAAACAAGAGTTTGCCGATGCCCCCCAAAATTAAAAAATTATCTATGAAAAATATGAGCGCATTGTGACGCAACTGTATCATTCGTACTTGAATAAACCGCATCGCGAGTAACGAAATGAATTTGTGAGTACCGAATCGGTACTTCGAGTCAACCAATGTACCCGTTACTCAGTAACGAATACATGTGGTTTGCTCCAGCTGTAGTCTAAAGTAAACGTTAAGGAACCTAGTGAACTGTTAGCAACTTATTCGTGAGTTCAAGTAACTAAAAGTGTAGACTCAAGGGTTAAAATACCCTTTATTTCACTCAAAATGAGACCAACAGTTGGCCACTTTTTTAGGCTTACAACAAAGCCTCCACTCAAGCTTAAATTCAGAATAAGAAATAAGAACTAAATTATAACTAACTTAAAGCTAACACAAGTATCTAATGTAGTTAGCTGTTAATTTAAACTAGCCGCCGAATATCAAAAGGCACGTAATATACAGCTGAGCATAACAGCTTCAAGAGAGATTTAGCCTGAAGGTAAACATGCACTACTCGGACTCCTAGCTGTCTCTTACGAATTGAGCCTTCCTTAAATACTGCTTTTAACTCATTTGCATTCAACACGATTCTAAAAACTCATTCTGGTAGAGAGTTGTAAGTGGAAACAAGAATTGATAGGAAAGCACTTCAAAATTAAAATAACTGTTATAAAATTAAAATATACCTTACAATGCAAAGAATTTTTTGTTTTTCATTTGGCAGCTCATACTAATTATTTGTAGTATAATGAGGTCATTATGACATTTTGCTAAGTGAAATTGATTTTTAACAGTCTGTGTTCAAATTTCGAAAACAGGTTTGAATTAAATTATTTCAGTTATTATTTGAAATTTATTTTATTATGTTATTTTAGTTCATTTATTTTGTTATGCTATTTTAGATCTATTGAAGTCTGGGGCAGTCAGGAAGCTTTACAACGGGAGCTTAAACGGCGTCAGGAAGAAGAACAACAGTATCGCGATAGTAAGCTTAAGCAATTTCTCTTTCTTATTACTTTTGATTTATCATTTGTTGTCCTTTATACATATTTGTAAGTGGACACATGTGAAATGTTTATTTTAAAATTGTTACAGGTTTTCTGTAATTCCTAATATGTGATAATAGTGAAAAATGATGCAGGGCAATTTTTTTCTTTTCTTTCTTTCTTTTTTCTTTTTTTTTTTTAATTTTTTATTTTTGACATGAGTAATATAGCCCTCCATTAGAGGCAAACATGGTGGTAAAATTATTCTAAAAATCAGCAATTCAAAACATTACTAAAGCAAATAAGGGATTCTTCAATTTCCGATTACATTTAATTCATGCTCACATTAACAAGTCTTTGTGTTCTTGGCCCTCACAGGTTTATTTTACGATATGAATGTGGAACACATCTACCCATAAACATATTTTCATAAATTTTAACACATTCAAAATTTCATGTACTTTTACACACATATTTTCATACATTACAGCTCCATCAGCTCATTTGTTTTAACTCTCTCTACAGTTCAAAAACATTTCTGTATAAAAAAAATAATCAAGCAAAATAAAGGGGGAGGGAAATTAGTGTTCATTTGAATAAAAAGCCACTTATGAACTCTTACTTCCCTCAAAGCAGCGTAATTGCAAAAGAGCTTCAGACAAAATGAGCATGTAATGCAGTGCCCCCCCCTTGTGCACAAACTCGAAACACACCCCACTTGTACTTTATGAAGAGTATACTCGATAATTGATAAGAAATCGAATACAATGCAAATTACCTGATAAGCGTAATAGAAATACAAAATATCACACTGTTAACCGCTTGCCTGATTATCCCGAGTTATCCCGGGTTCGTATATATTGCAGTTAATTATTATCCCGAGAAAACTCGGGCAAAGCAGAATTTGTCAGTACGATTTGTTTTATCATGATTTCACTCAGCTTGGAGGAAATGGGAGGAAATATTCAGCTTTTATTGGCAACTCACCAAGTTTTGATGATTTCGCGGTTCTTTTGGCGGGACTGGTTACGTGTTTTCCCTATTGTCTAGTATATGTTGGCTTGTGGATTAGTAATGTATAAAGAATGATAGTTGCGTTGAAAAAAGTAAAATAATGGCGATGATGCAAGATAACGAAAGCGATGATTTTTCAGATAGTGATTATAAACTCAAGGCATTTTCCAGATGTTATTCCTGCTACTGAAAAAAAATCAAATCCAATGAGTCAGTGTCCTCTGTGCTCCCGCAAAAGAGATTCCAGAGGTAAGCCAGTAAGAAAAGAGACCAGATACCAGTGTATAGAATGTTAGATATCACTTTGCATCGTCCCTTGTTTCAAAAACTCTCATACAACGACTAATATTTAATTTTTTTTATTTGCCCGAGATAACTCGGGATAGTGAACTAATATAAAAACTAAATGCTTTTACACCTGTAAAAAATTAAAAATTCAACTTAGAACCTATATATTTTGTTTTGTTTCGTTTCCTAGTATTTAATAATAAAATAAAAAAATGTGATGATTTTTTGCAATTTTTTTCAAAAAAATGTGTAAGGGAAGCGGTTAAGCATATTACATAAATATACTGTATTTAATGATATTTGTTATATAAGACAATATTAATGTAGCAAGAATCAAGTTATTTCAAATGGATAAGTTAACTCGATTGATTGTTTATGTTTGTCCTTATAAATTCGAACAAGGTGCAAATATGCATGTGCATCAAGACTAGTAAAAAGCTTTTTGACAATATGAAGTGGCTGTAGAAATTTTGATTTTGTGCTTCTTTCAAGTAAATCTGTTATATCCTTTTTTAATATCCTTTTATGGTGATGAATTTACAAAATTATGTGCAGTTCTCTATTGCACTAAATAATAATCCTTCCATTTTGCTCAGAATTAATGTAAAAGTTTAGTCTGATACAACTTTTGACGAGTCAGATTTTCTTTTGTAGAAGATTGATTGCCAGACTTTCAACAAAATGTATGGGGTAGTTAACATTATCTTAACCAGAAAGCCAAAAATGGGCTGGAGTAAGAGGTTTGGGTTCATCTAACTCATTACTTATATGTGAGTAAGGGTATCTGTGATTTAATGACAGTTCGGTTTCAATAAAAATGGTTGTCATTTGTTTTACCAAGGATTTTCCTCGTAGGATATTTTATATTTCTCCTCTTTCATAGAACCTGCCTATCCAGGAAGCATGAGGGGTAATAAACTGCCATGTTATTTGATGTGTCTCAACGAAATTTTTTTAATCAGAATCAGCCAAAATGTGGGGAAAACCTTCCAAAAATTTTGTAAATAAAAATTAAATGTTCCAGATCTTGGGGTATTTTTTTGAACACTCACATAAAATGTTTGATCTTTGATTGAAATGAAACAGGTAACTTGCAAATTTCCATGACCAGATAAAAACTGAGTTACTTTAAGATTAATAAACAGGAAAAGACTCAAAAGGGCTTTCAATAACTCTTTGGAAGGCTAATATTGATATCAATGGGTAAATTTAAAGCATCTTTAATTCAGAAATCAGCTCTTTGATTTCCACAGAATCCATGATGACCATGCACATAAGCAAAACAAGCATCAATTTCCCTATTTCTAAGCAAACTAACTGCTAAAAGAGTTTTGATTACTAGTTTGTCGCTGCTGGTAATACTGTTCAAAAGGTGAAGAGAAGAAAGAGAATCACAACATATAAGGTATCTTGAGGATGTTATCCCATTATCCTTGATCCCCTTGACAACAAGATAGATACAGAGAAGTTCTGCTTGAAAACTGTGCATTCATTTCAAATACGGTTCATAAAATACCAAACCTTAGATTGGTCTTCAGAAAGAACCAATGCTAGACCAACATTATTGTTAATTTTGCTGCCATCTGAAAAGAAAACAATATGAAGATTCATTTCAGTAGTCTCTTTACAATTGCAGAAATTTATGGGCTCTAAAAGTAGTTGGATGAGGAATATTGGTAAAGGGAACATTTCCATTTTTACATTCTTCCAAAACATCATTTGCCAGTGCTTAAAAAAAGATTATTCTTATTTTCTGTTTTGAAATCAATAGAACTCCTAAAGAACAAAAGTAGCCTCATAACTTAATATTCTATAACCACTAATAATGCAAAAAAGAAATCTTCATTGAATCTTTCTCAGATTCCTTTAGTTAATAAGAATGCTTAATGATGCATCAGACAACAAAAAATTTACAGGTTTTTATCTAAGACCTATTAAAAGTGACTTCCCATGATGACATGAACATTGTTAGCGTAATGTTCAGATTCGTCCCATGTTAATTATAGTCTGTCATTTACTCAGTTTGGCATTTCACAGCTTTAGCAATGTTGTTTTTCAGTGTTGATGTATATAATATGTATTGTATCTGTCAACAATATATATTGTATATGTTTGTTGTTGAATGTTGAGCCCACATCCCACATGAGAACAAAATTCATATTTTTACTGTTTTAAAGTCAGTGAGAATTATTAATATAAAGTGATATTCAATAAATTTGAATGTTGCCTCAAACTGTATTAAGTTCCTTGGAGCATTCAGTTAGATTTGAGATAAAATTTGGATTAATTACTCAGCATCTGTAAACTTCAAAAGTATAATCATTTGAAATCCATTGAATCAATTGAGAAAATTTTTCTCGAAGAATAACATTTAAAGTCATTTTGTAGTTTTCATTGCAAATAGTGAAATATGAAATGTAATTAAAAAAGAATGTTTTAATTTATACATGCTTGTTCAAAAACATTTTGTCTATAAGAACTGCAGAAAGACAGCATTTAAAAAGTTAAAAGGTGTAAATTTGGTGAGCTTGTTTGTCATGGTTTTGTTAAAAATAGACTGTAAAGGTAATGATGTTTGTTAGTAGGTGTGATTTTGGGTGGGTTGAAGTTTATATTAACTGGAAAACTATTTTACTGTTTTTAGTATTAAAATAAAATTAATACTATTATGCTGCTGCGTCACTGCATTAAAAAGATAGCTGCAAAAGGTAAAATGTTGAAATTTTTAAGGTAAATTTATTCAGATTTAGTGAGATTTCTATTTTATAATAAATAGGTAGCTAGCAATTTAAGGATAAACAGTGAATGCAATTTGTAGAAATGGAAGGGGAAACACTTTTTTTTTTTTTTCTCCTTGTTGTTGTTAAAAAAATTACAGACTAATGTCTGCAGAGAAAACATTAAAAGTTTTCATTTTAGAATTTAGTTCTCAAACTGAAGCTGTGTTAAAATATTAGTTCTTTTAAAAAATACATTCCATAAACACTTAAGTGTTTGAGCATACTAATACCCCTGTAACATAAAGCAGTTGTGGAATATTATCAAAAATGATTGACTTTCTAGTGATAAGAATAATGTGTTACAGCATTAGCTAAATTATGCTGAAAAAGAATACGAAAGATATCTGAAAGATAGTATTAAAGAAACAAAGTTTAGGCCTGAAGTATGTATGTTTTGTAAATGGTAGAAATAGATGCTAATATCAAATTAAACATTTAGTTTTTGCACATACCAGGTGAAGTAGAAATAAAAAAAAAATCAAATAAACAAAACTATGACTTACGACAGAAAGCTAAATTAAGAAAAGATCATTTCATATTTACTCACTGTCCATTTGAAGATCCCCTGACTCCATCAACAGGGTTTCCTGTGCCTTTATTCAAACTAAATGTAGTTAACTGAATATGGTATAATAAGTATACTAATAACAGTGTAAAATATGAGATCCAGAATCATCGGGACTTTGATGGTTCTATATTTTAGATCATTAGTTAAAACCTAGTAACACGACATGTAGAAATTCTGACACTAAAAATGTGAAGTAGTGTTTTATGGGATAATAAAACATTTATGACCTTTAGAAAATGAAAATTTACAAAAAAAAAAAAAAAAAAAAAAAAAAAAAAGAGCTGTACATTTATTTTGTTTTATTTCTGCTAATATTTCCTCTTTAATTTTATAGATAGACAATTTCTTATTCATTTAAAAGTTCTAGTGTTCAAATCCTGTAACTGGTTTCGTCGAGAATTCCCACTAAACTGTCAACTGAAATCTTAATTCTCAGCAACCTCTTTGTCACTAACTTCACTATTAGTAATATTTCACAGATTTCAAAACCATATTACAGATTTTACTGTCCATTAGTTGACTGATGATTTGGGCGGCATAGTCATCCCAATGGAAAACTTTTTTTATACTATCTTCCTTTACTACCACTTCTGTACTTTTTTTCACAAATTCCATTAATGGAAAAATTTCACTTCTTTCTTTTGATATCCAGAAGTCTTCAAATTTGGTCATCATCACCATGATGACCTTGCGATGCTGCACGTAACAGAAGTTACGTTAAAACATTCCAAACATTCTAGAATGGTCTTGCTACAGATAATATAATTTAGCATTGATTTAAAAAGGCTACTTTACATCTGGATTTCAACATGCACTGGACTTGATATCTATTGATTTAATGATATGTGTGTACAGTTTGGAGAAAAGGAGATGGAAACGTTATCATTTTAAAACTTTGAGTGAAATGCGAGTCGAAGATTTGTCTTTATACTGAACAATTTTTGTTTCATCCAAACCAACCAGTTTCAAATATTGCCAAGCCTCAGGTGTGGAATGATCTACAAACCACTCATTTAGTAATATTTATGTCCAGACCTGGTGGCAGAGTAGCTGTATTGAGTGGCAGAATTTGGTAGTAGTTGAAGTTGTGTTACCAGTGTTCTTTTATTTGAATGGTAGATGATGAGGGAAATCTTTATTCCTTTAAATTCCCTAGATCATTTATTTTTTCCAGTCATGAAAAGTCTACATTTGTGCATTCCTGCAGTATGTGCGGATACCAAAATCATTAGTCTTGGTGTGGATGCTTTGGCACCATTTGGGTGGCCTCTGCAGAGATCGCCAAGCTATTTTGGATGCCCTCTATGTTGCCTATATATTGCCTGAAAAGATTAGTTTGCTGATTGATATAAATTTGTTCAAGAGGTAAATTTTTCCTATTAATGTGTCTGATAGTTCATCTGCAAATTGTTCAGATACTTCATTATCAATAGAAGTTTTTTTGCCTGGAACTTTCAACTACGTTATACCATGGCAATTTTTTAATTTGATTAACCAGCCTCCTGAGTTATGTGCTCTCAGTTTTAAGTTCATTTGCTCGTGAAATATTTTGGCTTGAACCATTAACATTGGACCCTTCAATAGCATGCTATTAGTACAATGTTGTCTCGCACTTTCAGTCATCCCTTTGTCATGATCATCACTTTTAAGATAACGAATGATTCTTTTTGTTAATCATTGCAAGTGCGCTATCAGAATCAATAAAAAATTCAAAAAGTTCTTTTTTTTCCCTCATTTTATTTTTTATGTCTTATTCTGTTGATTTCCCAATGACATACTCCTTGTATAATTTTGAGATGAGTGTGATTTCATTCATTTTTTACGACAATTCTTCTGCTTGCTTGCTTGGCATCAAAATATGCTTTCACTCTGAAGATTCTGCCACAGTTCCGGGATTAGAAACGCCTTTCGACATAATTGAAAATTCAAATTTTAAATTAAATAGGATAGCTCTATAATAATAGTTTGAGGATATAATAAGCTGTATAAGTAATAGAAGAGGGCAATTTGCTATGCTAACTGAACTTATTCCTCGGGATGTTTCTATCATCTCTTCTGCTATGCCTAAAAAAGATAATCAGTATGAGCAACATCACATTTGAAACAAATATGTCTTGGGGGCTTTACTTTTTGTTTGAATCAGATGGGAAAATGCTTACTCATGCAACCACTCAGTGGCTGAAAATGTGGTCATGGCCGGTGTCAATACATTGCCAGTCAGTGTATTGTTATTGGCTGTGGTGCAATTCTCTAGTCAAGTGTTTGAAAGTTACATAGCAGAATCTCAGTTAGTCAAAAGAAGACTCAGTTCTATGGCTCACCTTTTTCTCGAGTATTATAATTTTCATTCCTAGACTTTGTAAGGAGAAAAAAATTTATCTCCCCATCCCTGAAAAAAATTGCTGATGGTCTGGAAGCCTGGATATTGGATGACCGGTTTCAGACTTTGTACTGTATATATTAATAGAAAAAAGTTCAAGATTTAGTGCATTAATTTTACTCCAGTGCATTCAGTTACCACATGAACAGCTATAGATACCACATGCACGAACATTGTACTGCAATATTCAATTAAATTGGTATTCAAGTTGAAAATTTATTGGTGCATCTCTTATTTATCTATTCCCAGCTTATTAAAACTAATTCGGACCTATTTTGGTTTCTACTTTTTTGCCAGGTATCTGATCATTGTGTTCCAGCTTGAGTGTTGAGTTAACATTTGATTATGAACAAGCCTGAGTCTCAATTAAAGTAGATCTATAATGCACACAAGCAAGCTGAACTGTTCAGAATAATTTATACTTAATGGAAAAAGATGTAGCTTAAATGCAAAGCAAGCATTTGCCCCAATGTGCAGAATTTATATCTTATTATGGGAAATAATCCATTGTCTTTTGAGCAATATTCTGGGAACTGACTGGTAAGAATATTGTTTAACGTAAGGATTTTCCTCATTTCTTCATATCCACATTAGTTTTGTAGCTAAAGTAGAAGTTCAGAAGTGAAAGTTTAATAAACTTTTAACTAATGAATCAGATTCAGAAAATATTGAATTTTAAGAAATGATTGTGAGATGTTCAAGTTTTGAAGTAATGAAACATTTTGATATATTCATGATTTCTGAAGAGACGAGCAAAGCTCTTAATTTCAGGAAACAGTCATAAAACTAAAAATTATCTTATAATTCTGAGTCAGTTCAAATTTTTAGGTGTTGTCAGTGTGAAAGAATGAATATTTTGCATTGATATGTTATACGTAGCTTCTGTTTCAAAATTAAACTCCAACATTTTGCAGTATCCCAGAAAATGAAGGCAAGTTTTTTAAAGCAATTATGGAGGGGGGAAATTATTAATTCATAATGGCAAAGCTCTCTAAAGCTACCAGACTAAAGGGAAGGGATGTCTTCATGGAGAATTTTCTAAAGAAATTGATTATCATTCAACTTACATGTGAGGGAAACTATGGAAAGGTTCATTCAACTAACCCATTAGCCAGGATTTGATCCTGAATCAAACTACCATTGTTCTAGTGATCTTATCCACTTGGCTATTGGTGGGATATGAGAAAATTAGATGCCATTTTCTGTTACTACTGTTGTGGCGTATAGTGCTGAAGGTTTTGATAACTGCCAAAGGGTGAATGGAATTTGTTTTATTTCTTATGTTCTTTTGCATGCAACTTCAGGTAGAAAAATTGTCTTCTAAAAGGCAGTAGCTGCCTGTTGTTTTAAATGTGTTGTGCCTTTTCTGGTGCCATCAAAAACCACCAGAGGATGAATTTTGCCTTTTATTAACATTGCTCATTTTATCATATTTTAAGCATATTTTATGTGTATACATGTCATATATGGATGTCACATTTTTTAAAAATGCAGTATATTCACAAGTTTGGTAGTCTGAATTTGTAATTTTCTATATTTTATTAATAGATATTTTCCATGTGAAAAGAATTTTGAAAGAATATACTCGCTCTTCAATGCACAAAGAAGAACGTAAGGTATCTTTGAATCTATAAACTCTTTATGTAAAATCTGCATTGTATGTTTTCTTCTTTATCTTATCTGTAACTAAGAAAGTTCATTCTGTTTCTTTATTTTATCACTATCAAGTGGTACATTAGCACCATTTGCCAGCCAAAAGTATGATTATCCATGCTTAAACAAAGGCTTGTTTATTAGAGAATATACTTGTGTCTAATATTTATGGAAATTAAGCTCTTAAAATTTTGAAAAACTGTAATTATGTCAAAATTGATTATTTACATTTATATAGTCTATGAATTCAAATTGGACACTAGGCCTTGGAGGTTAATCAGAAAATATCTGGGGATTTGGTGTTGATAGAGTGAGTGAACATTATGGTCACAGTATTTCAGAAATTTTCATCTTGTCGATGCTTTTTGTTTTGACAGTCCATGAGGCCTTTATGAGATCCAGCTAGAGAGCTGAATAAAGTAAAGTTTGTCAGAAATTTTTAGAACAATTAACATGAGTGTTGGAACCATCAGGGCCTATTTGTGTGTGTTTGGAAAGAGATGTAAATTGAGAGCGATCCTTGCATATTGAGTGAACAAACAAGCTCTGGAGGTTAACCATTTGCTTTTTCTTTTTTCTTTTTTTTTTTTCATGTCATAGAACTGAATAATTTATGATTGATGTATTTACCTATGCAGTTAAAATTGTATACTTCATATTTTTATTATTAAGTATTTACTGTTGGTTGTCATCAAGAGCCTCAAAGACCATTGATAGCAGAATCCAAAATCTATCAATGAAAAGTGCTACTTGGGGTTTTGGTTCACTTTAAATGTCTACCAAATGGGGAAACCATGACATAAGAAATCTGGTACATTTGTAATCACTTTGGAATATGCTGCATTGTATTATAGATAAGAAATTGTTTCTTGCTGCTAGAAGAATGGTAGAACTATAAACAGCAAAAGCATCTGAGAAATTATTACTGACCCGAGTTGGAAAATTCTACTTCATTTTTTATACTCCCCAGGTATCATAACTTTGGAATATCATCTTTTCTTGGTAAAAGACAAGCATTTACAAAATTAACAATTTCAATATCAGGAACATCCTGAAAAATAGTTAAAATACATTTTTGATAGCAGGGGTTCGCTTAGAAAGATTGAGGTGATAGTAAAATGGTGTTACATTTTTGGGGAGATGTAATAGAAGCCAAATATAACTACTTTTACAAAATAAAGAATTGTTTAGTCTACATTGTGCATCATTTATATGTACTGAATTAAAATGTTATGAACTTTCTTGGTCCTCAGTGGCATATTTCTATGTGTATACAGTATTAATTTTTGATTGAAATTTTTATATGTAGTGAAATATTTTATTAATAAGTTATTATTTTGACTCCAAACAGCGCCAAGAGATGATATTACGCACATCTGGAAAGGTTGTGATGACAGCTGTGATAATGTAAGGTTTCTGTATGATAATCCGTATACAAATTTTTGTTTGAGTACTATGCATATCAATATATATTATGTTTTATAAAAGTTAACTGCTAATTTTATATGGTAAATATAGGATTTTTCAAAATCCGTTTTACATAAACATTGTCTTTCAACTGCTATATAAACTCAAGCAAACCCCGTTATAGCGAACTCAGCTTATAATAATTGAATGTCTATAACAAACCTTTTTGTCCTGTCCAGTTTCCCGTATACCAGCGGTTCTTAACCCTTTGACTAATACGTACCATCTAAACAAAAATTGAAAACCTCTAATACCACCACTCATGAGCAAAGCTCGGATTGCATAAATTTACGAGTGTTAGAGAAAAAATTCAATCAGGATGTTGAGGTTTTAATTTTTGAATTTATTAGTTAAAAATACTTTGCTTCTTTGCGTACCACCGGTTGAGAACCCTTGCCATATATACTCATATGCAGTATTAAGAGAATTTGAAAATTATGTCTATTTTTGTGAAAAAACAACCAATGAACCAATGTTTTTATGAGCAAAATATATTAATTATGCTGCTGAAGATTTATACAAATATTCCGAGTCAAATATGTAAGCATACATCTGTGTCTACAGAGCTGTGATTTAGGAGAGGATGTAAGCACACAAAGGATTTTCGGCAGTTTGGTGCTTTGTACCCCTTTATGACATTTGGCATGTTTTTAGCAAGACTTGGGTAAATTTTATAAGGTACCAGTGAAATGAGTAGGCACATGGATGATGGGATGAGATGGAGAATAGTCAGTCGACTTGAGACATGGAGCAAAATGGAGACATGGAGACAAACACAGGTGGCTAGCGAGCTGAATGTAATGCCCAGTGTCATTTGAAATTTTTTGAAATGGTTTCATGACACTGGATCCACATCAAGAGAACCTGAACAAGATCGACCAAGATCCACAATGATAAATAAAGATCATTACTAGTGATCAATGTAATGCCCAGTGTCATCTGAAATTTTTTGAAACGGTTTCACGACATTGGATCTATATCAAGAAGACCTGAACAAGGTCGACCAAGATCCACAATGATGAATAAAGATCATTACTTGGCACTTTCAGATCAGTGGTACAGGAATGCTACAACTTCACAGCTATTACATGAGCTGTATGCTACCATTGGAACCCAAGTTTCATGGTCTACAGCTGACCAAAGGCTTCTTGAAATAGGCTGCATGCCAGAAGACCTGCTGTTTGCATCCCGCTCAGTGCAGCACAAGCGAGCACTTTTAGCATAATGCAGACAACATGAGCCTTGAACCAGACTTATGGAGCACCGTGCTTTTTACTGATAGCTGGAGATTCAGCCTGGATACTGATTCTTAGTGTACTTGTATCTAAAGAGAAACTGGAACATAAAATAATTACTTCTTCAATAGGGTAAAGGATCATTACAGTGGTGGAGGTGTAATGGATTTAACAAGTATTATTTTTACACAGCCACACACCTTTGCATGTGTTTGACAAAGGTTGCCTGACTGCTGTGAGGTATGAAGGAAAGATTTTAGTTTGACCATGGTTCTATGTTCGACTTTTCAGTTATGTGGTTGATACTGAGTTCCTCTTAATGGACGACAACTTATATGGCATAGGGCTCAGCTGTTTAATGATTATCTGGAAATGGATTGGGCAACAGAAATCCTGACCTTAACCCTGTGCAGCATATCTGGGATGATCTTGTAAGGGCAGTTTCAACTGCCTTGCTGCAGAAGTGAGATCAGCAGCCATAGAAACTCCTCACCTCTTCCTGACCAGTATGCTTTCGTGCTGCCTGACCTGTCTGGTTGTGAGAGGAGACCATACCCCATATTGAGATGGATATCACAACATGGATTCTGGACATCTCTGCATTATATTCTTTACTGATAATCATGCATACATAAAATGCCTTTTGAATGCTATATCTTTTTCTTTGTTATAAATGTATATTCATAGCAAATTTCATGAAAATTCGTCCATTAGTTCTTCAGAAATTCAACATAATGTGCAGATGCTCTTAATTTTGCACACAAGTCTACTTAATGTTGTTTTATAGAGGCACGGGAAAATTCTTGATGTATGAAAATTGGGTACAACAAACTTTATGAGTAACTTCAACTGACTCTTTTGTATTTTCATATTTTTTTCAGAATATCTGCAGGTTTTAACTGAAGAATTATCAATTATTGAAATTATCTATGTTAAGGATGCTAGGATTCTATCCATGGTAGAATAGTGAAAAATGCTTACCAGGACAGTTTTTCTTAGGAAACATATGGTATCTTTTGCATTTGAATAAAAAATTTTGAATTGGTTCTCTGGTTCCATTCAAGTTCTTTGACAAAGCTGTGTCCAAATTTGATGCTATGGTGGAAATTTTTGCTGTTTAGAGAAAGTAGTGAATATATATTTATAAGCTTGGGGATACCCAAGTGATTTATCTTTTAGGACATGGAAATTTTGTATCTTTCTTGGTTTGTTTTGTGTCAGTAATTAAAATGCCAGCAAACTTCTCGCTTCTAAATGGGGGTTTTGGCTTCTTTATATCTTTAACAAATTTATGATGTTCTTTGTAAGGGCTATTGCACCTTTGCTCAGCAACCATGTATATCTTGGAGGAACTGAGCGTATTTTCATTTGGCATATGACAGATTCGTGATCTTATAACTAACTTCACTTTTCATATTTTTTGTAGCTATGAAACTTCACATATACTTTTAGTAATTACTTCAGTTTGTACTGGGAAAATTTTCTGTGTCAAAAATCTATCCATTTGCTGAACAATAAAGACATGGCATTCTTTATTAAAAGTAAGATAAGTATTATTTAAAAAATACAGAATGAAAATACCCAAACTGGTATCTCTAAGGGATATAGTTTATCAAAATCTATACTTGGTACCATGTGGAAAAATCGAGACTCAGTTTCTATTCCTGGGGAAAATGTTTCGATACGAGGGAAAAATTTAATAAACAAGCCGAGCATAAGTATAATTAAGAAACATTGTTGAAATGGTTCGCCATTCAAAAGAAGCCACATTCATTACCAGGGCATGTCCTATTTATGAGCCTGTATTTTAGATGGGCATGTTATAATTAAAGGGACATATCTAAACCATGACTTGTATGCTGAGTAATTTATTGTGTAAAATTATTGATATATGGTAAAACTGGAAAACTGAGGAAAAGAAAGTAATTGCTAATAATAGTACTTTTAATGAAACATTGATATTTTTTTAATTAGAGTTATATTTCACTTCTTTTGGGAGATGTGACAATGATAATCAGTTTTTTATTGATATATTTTTACAGGGTTTTGTGAAATTATCTACTTTTTTCTTATCAGATCAGGTATTAGCCAGCCAAATTTCTGGTCCTTTGATGTTTGTTATAGCAGGGTTCAGCTCCATTTGCATTGAGTGAAACATTTATCATAAGCATGTACAATTGAAGGATGTGAAAATTTCATCATGTCTGCAATGTTTTCATTGTAATAGTTACAAAACAAAAAAGTCAATATATTTCTTCCTCAATAATATACAGTTATTACATAAGAAGTTAAGAGATTTAGTTTTTGTTACTGCAAAAGAAGAATGAAGGTTTTTTTTTTTAAATGATGTAAAAATGTATAGTTAATCATTCATTACCAAATAGGAGAAAGATATATTTGAAAGATTTGAGGAATTAAATTTTGTATTTTTGAAGAATTTATGGAAGTTTTAATTTTGTACACAATCATGAATACTTACCCCAGGTGGCACACTTCCAAAAATAAACATATAATAGAGAGGAAATAGTGTATTTTTTGTGTTATTTAAATATATATATATATATATATATATATATGTGAAAGACCAAAGATAATGTTGAAGTGCAGTTTATAAGAATGAGCTGCTGCTTTGAATGACAAAAACAAATAGAATCAAAATTCAAAAACAAATTCATCACAAATAGCTACTTGTTGTCATTCAGCATAAAAGAAATATAAATATCAATATTAACAAAACGTTAATTTTACGAAATAATTAAACTCAGCCAACAATATAAAATACTTTAAATTAAAGGTTACTACATGTGCAATAACTGAGTTTCTGTGCAATTATAATTTCCACACTTTAAAAAAAATATAGGCATCTAGATGTACAGAAAAAAGTATCCAGCTTCATGGTATTTTTCATTTATTTCTACAAATATATGAATTCCGAATATCTAGTGATTTTATGCCCTTTTAAATTCTTTTCTCGCCAAACATGAAATAGGGAAGACTATGCAAACAGAATTTTTATCAGCATTTTAAATAATTTGAGTTTTAAAAATGTTCTCTACCCCACCTAAAAAAAGTCATCAAAATTGAAAAGTAAATCCTAGATTCTGGTATATTACATAAATTTTTCTGAAGTCAGTAAGAAAAATGAGATGTAAAAATGCTTTCTTTTTATAAAGATTGGCGAGAAGTTACTAACTTATTAAAAATGTGTTTCAGGTAAGGAAACAATCAGCCATTAAATATAATTCTTATATTCTAAAGCAATAGTGAAGTCATCACACAGATAATTTTTCTAAATGGCATTCTGAGTCATCAAAATGAATTTTTATGTTATTAAAATGTGTTTTATGAAAGAAATATTAATTTGTAAAGGGTTAAGAATGGAAAATCATTGTTTAAATGTCGTTTCCAAGTTTTGCTGTCTATTTTATTTTTGATACCTCAACATCTAACCTATCCTAACTATAAATCAGAAGATCTTTTTATTATAATGATGTTTTGCATTAATAATCTAAAGCAAAATTTAATTAAACAGAGATATAAGTGCATTAGTCAGAGAATAGTAAATTTTATGAATAGAGGATTTTGTTATAAATTTTTTATAACCAGCTGAAAAGAGAATTTTTGTGCTTATGTATGTATTTTGTTTTTAATTAGAATGACACTGTATCATGTCTAAGGCTCATTTTAATTTCCGTTGAATGCCATTTAATATGTGTAGGCTGTGAATAATAAAATTTAAAGGTTTTCTTTCAACAGTCGCTTCAATTGTAATTTTTTTAATTCTTTGTCTGTTATTGACTTAAAAATTCTCTTCAGTTACGTGAGAGAATCAGACCAATAAATCAAAGCTTGCAATTATATGTGAGTAAGCGTATATTGTTTTTAAGATGGCCAAAATATTTATAATATTAAATAATTAACTGGAGCACGCATTTTAAAAATAACCGAGGTAGTATAAAATTTGAAACATTAATCTAATAATAAATTTAGATAACTAAAACAGATTTTAGTAATCAAGAAAATTTCATATAGCAGAGAGATTCATAGGTATAGCTTGAAAGTAGAAAAAATTATAGGATATTTTGTTCAGTCATATAAATCATATATTTTTGGGGGGGGGGGTATTTTTCTTAAAAATATATATATATATACACCAGTGACTGTACAATTTTTAAACCAAAAATTTACACAATTTTTATATTTTTCAATTCATCTTAAATTATTAGCTACATTTTATAAGAGTAATTATTTCAATATGAAGTCCTACAGTATTCATTTATATTTTGGAAAACTAATATAAGCTTCTAAGCTATATAATAAGCTAGTATAAATTTTGCATAAGTTCATTGTATTTAATAAATACGAAAAAGGTCTAAATGATGTGTTTTAAATACTGCAAAAGAATTACCATGCCTGATACAGATTCTATTTGACTCATGTGTAACCGAAAACACAGACATGTCAAAATGATGCACATTTAAGATGACATTTTTGTACTTTAATTGTAATGTGCGTATGTTATTACATGCTTATATATGCAAAAGAAATACTGTACATAAAAAATGTGACAGTGAAAATTTATGCAGGTTTTGGAAAACATGCTCATATAAATGCATTAAAATAGTAGTTGAGGATTTATATAAATTTTTACCAAAAATGTGCATTTGTTTGCAGTAAAAAGCAGATGAGTTTAACTTAAATTTTTAGCAAAATTGTATGTGAATTATAAAGAAGAGCAGATTTTTGCCATTTTTGACTAAAAATATATGTTTATGCAATGCAAAAAATTGGAAAAAATATGTAAGCAATAAATGTATGTGAATCCTCAAAATATACAAAAATTATACCTTAAACCTATGAATAAAGTATCAAGATATGTAAACTTAATTTTATTGAAACGTAAAAACAGACATAAATGTACACCATTTTTTCCCAACATATGCCAAGAAAATTGTCTATTTTCTTATACAAAAGGTCATTCATAAATTGCACAAATTTTTCATTTGCAGTATATGAATGCATGCTGCTTGGGATCTTTCATATTTTGTTAATTATTTTACATTAATTTTTGCAGTAATTTTGCATTCAAATAAAAACTTTCAGTGTTCTAAACCCCATTCATATTTTCTATAATATGATTTTATTATGTAAATTTTGTTGTTAATAATCATGTGCTTTATGTGTTAATGCATTATTTTCTGCCATCAGTTAAGACTTGATTATGTTTATAGAAATGCCACAAATTTTGCTTTAAAGCTCACTGCTTGGCTTTATACTGGTTCTCATAGTATGTTTGCTGAAGCTATACATTCCTTGGCTGATACTGGGAATCAGGTTAGAAATAACTTAAACTTTTTAATCTATTGCCATTTTATTTAATGATGGTTTTCATAAATTAATTTTAATTTTCAGTTACTGTTGGCTTATGGTATCAAAAAGTCCCTCCAAACACCAACAGAATATCACCCGTATGTATAAAAACATTGTTTTAAAAGCATTTATTTACTGTTATCTCGAATTTTAATCTATATCTATCAGTTTGCACTTGATTTATTATGTTTTGCCATGGTAATCATCAGTAGCTCATGTTTTCTGATTTCATTTACTTTGTTGTGAATGAAATAAATAATAGAATCTGCATGGTAAAATCTTATGAACATGGATTTCAGAACGAGTAGTTATTCAATGCTACAGGTTTATCCAAAAGTCAGTGAACTTCTAAAAACAAAGTTATAAATATGAATTAATACTTAATAGTACTTCAATAAGCACTGAACTTGAAATTATGGATGGAGCTTAAGAAATTTTTTATGCAAATGTATTACAAGTTGTGTCCACCGGATTGCATTCTGTTTGAAATTATGAATATGTGTGTGTGTGTAAGCTATGTTGTATTCATTTCATTATTTTGAATATATGTGTATGAACGTATGTGTGTATATATATATATATATACACACATAATAATTTATTTACTAAAGCAGTAAACAGTAATTTACCAAAACAGTATCCTTACACTTAATAAAACTAATAATTCACAAAATAGCATAGACTATCTCGATCTTCAAATCATTAACTACAAAAAAATTTTACTTTTTGACGAAACAAGAAACTTCAGTTTCAATACTAACAAATTAATAAATGGGAATTCCAACATATCCAAAAAAGTAATTAACAATACAATAATAAATCAAATACAACGAATTAAAAATATCTGCACAGATACGATAGATCTACAACGTGAATTTGCTCCTAATACCTAATCAATTTATTAACCATTGTCTTAAAAGAGCAGGCATTAAATACTCACTCTAAATCATTTAACTGATAGGGATATGATAATTTGTTCCTAAAGCTGAGAAGGCGGTATAAGTTGGATGACTATCAATTGAAGGATTTGTACATAGTGTAATTACAAAGCTGTATATAATGTAAAAAGCTAATTGTCTTCAGACTTATGTTGTTACTAAAAAAATGGACCTATTTCATAATCTTTAGTCTGTCAAATAGCTCTTTGACAGTGAAAATTCCTTTTTTCCTTTTCTTAATTTCTTCCTCATTACGACACGACAATTAGCCAGAAATTAATTAATTTCCATTCACTAGTATATTCAAAAATTTTTAACGGACTGTTTCACTCAAATAAGAACTCCACAACATATGTCCCTCAAGCATTCCTAGTCACTCCCTTTCCCATAAATTGCTTCACACAAGTTTTGCAGACTGAAATAATTCAAAGCCCCTGCTGCCGATAAAGAATTTTGGAAACGCAACCCTTCTGAGTAAGACGCAAAGAAAACACTGCCCACTTCCCACTAGAAAGAACGTAAGTTAATTAATGCTTTTTCTGGCCTTTTATATCTTCATGTACATTCCCTTTTCTTATTATATATATTTTAAATTTCAATTTTTATTTTGTTTTGTTTTTGCAAAGATTGCATTATATTTCTTATATTTCGTAATTTTCTAATGTTTATTTCAATTACTTTGAGTTCTATTTCATAATACCAATTTCCAATTTTTTACAAATAGTTTTGAATTAAAATGCATAAACACGAGGGTGTCAGGGGACAATTGCTCAAGTAATTTATAAATTTTACTGCATAAATTACTTTTCACTCAAAATTGAATTAGCAAAAATGCTTAATCAGAATAAGTTCTTTAGTGCTCTGCATTGGTTCTTGATCCCTTCAATTCACGGAAATATTTGGCCTCACTTAAATTGCCAGTTTGGCATCGCCTTATTACTTGAGTAAAGGACGAAACACCTTCGTATTTATTTCTTAATTATTGTTCATTGAATGTTAGTTGGTTTGTTCCCCTTGAAAAGTCAACTAATTTCCGATCAATGGCAATGATTACTTTTTACAATTTAATTTCTTTTTACAATTGAATTTTGTTTTTCATGATTTAATTCAAGTCCCCGTTAAACATTTTTAACAATTTACATTCAAGTTACTTTAAAACAATTTTCGGAATTAAACTTACTAACTATGGATTCACTCTTTTTAGATAATTCTACTAAAATTAATCTTAGGAGATAATATAATCAATATTTCTTTGGTAAATAAATTATTATTAACTTACTTTGCAGCAATTGCGCAAGTAGTAGAATAACTCGATTTTGCACTAAATGAATTTAAGATTATACGCACACATACATATATAGGGTGTCTATAATTAAAGAACCCTATTTCAAAGCTGCCTACAAGCGAAACCAGTGATCTGAAAATTGTAAAATACTTTAGTGCACTTAATGAAGGGATGAGAATTTCAAATAGCATCACCAGAGGGCATCATATTAATAAATTATACAAATAGCTATACCTTTGCAATAGTTTTACAATTTTATAAATTTTGTTAGAAAAAAAACATACTCCACATGATGGCCATTATTTTCAGCAACCATCTGAAATTGCAAGATGTCATGTTCCATGGTATGTACTGGGAGATGTTTAGCACCTGCCAATAAAATACTGGCTTTAAGATCAGGTAAAGTTCTTGGATTTTTATAACTAACCAGATGTTTTTAATGTCCCCAGTACCAAAAATCTTATGGATTGCCGAGGCTGCACATTATATAAGTGCTGGCTAATGACATATTTTTCTGTAAAATAAAAATTTTGAGAAATAAAAATTTCTGTAAAATAGAAAGAACATTCATAACTCACTGTGCAATGTGTGGAGAAGCTCCCATCTTGCATAAAAATTGTGCATGCAAGGCTCCGACATGCTTGCAGAATTTCATTTTCTAACAGTGATGCATATCACTACCTGGTGATGGAGCATGTCACCGGACCTGTGGAACTTAGCTCCTCGAAGACGTATGGGCCAAGAATAAATGACGCAGAAAATCCACACCCTACCATTAGTTTTGATGAATGCAGTGGAATAAGACATGGTGTGGATTTTTCTGATTCACAAATTCGGCAATTGTGAGTATTCACTGCACGATCCAAATGAAAATGTGCTTTCTCTGTCTAGAGAATATTCCAAGGCCATTCCATATTGACCTCAAAGCAAGGAAAAACTGAAGTGAGAACCAGAGTTGAGCATCAAAATCATGTGGAAGCAACCCATGCACTAGTGTAAGAGTCATATTGGAGGATATTATGAGGATCTTACGGACAGCTGAACGTGGTCTGTCCAGCATCTCTACTATACACTGGATGCTTTTTAGTACCACTGTCTGAAGCTGGTGTCCTCTACCTGAGCCTGAAGCTGTGTCCTCTGCTCCTGTACTGCTTCTTCTGACACTTTTTTTTCCTCTTTCAGGATGAACAGAAAATGATCCTCTTTCTTAAAATTTTGTTTTCACTTTTGACGGCTTTTAACATTTACTGGACCTCTTAGAATCCTCTTCAAAACCCAAAATTTCTGTAGAGCAGCTACTGCAGAATTACTGTTTGGGTAAAATAATTTTACTTACAAAGTGCAATCTTGTAAACTTATCGTCATTATGAGCAACAAGCACATTGAAAACAAAGTCTCTGAAGGCATTTTTAGATAACAGCTGCTGCGTGATGTCGACAAAGATTTGCATTTTTACTGCAGGTTTTCAAAGTAAAACACCCTCTGGTGATGCTATTTGTAATTATTTTGTTTTGCTGAAAGAAATTCTGAACCCTTCATTAAGCCCACCGCAAAATTTCATAATTTTCTGGTCCCTGGTTTCGCTTGTAGGTAGTTTTGAAAGAGGGCTCTTAAATTATAGACAACCTGTATATATAAGCTTTGAAATTTTGTTATTCATAACTTGGAAGAAAGGCAGGCATTCTGCTGCAAAATTAATGTTCTGAATAACACGTTTCACATGTGAAAATGTTACACGTTCTTTTTGATTCTGTATGGTATGTCATGGGTATGTCAACATTTACCTTTCATCCAATTTTAGGTTATTAAGACACACCAGAACCAAGTGTTAATATTCTCTTCTATTAATATTTTTGTCGGTCTTAATGTAAAACATGGTAAAAAGCAAATTTTAATTCTCTTTTCCTTTTGGTGAACATTTTGGACCATGACTTTACTTTTTATAAATAAAACATTTTAAATTACTTTTTTGCGATTTAATTCAACAATATTTGAAACAAAAATATATGTTGTTTTATTCTGCTACATAACGTTATGATTTTTGTCTGCAGTGGCATTTAAGAAATTCCTTGCTTCCCTTTGGAACAATTAAAATTCTTTAAAAACATTTTAGGGGGGCTGATACTAACATATTTAATATTCACAGACATGCTTTTTGCCGAGGTGGCAACAATTTAACTTACAGAAAATGATGATATTTTAAGTTAGTCTTTTAGTAAAATTCTTGGCCGTTTGCATATTGGCCATAATTCACTTGGCACTCTAATAGTGACTTTTCAAGAACATTTACATTTTTGATATTGCTGCAATATGCAGAGAGCAGAGTGAAATAGCATTTTAACATCAAGTGAGGTAAAAGCTAAAGTGTGCAGTTATCCAGTATGAAAGCTAACTAAGAATAGGTTTTGGTTTAGATTGTTTATTAAGAAAAGGTTTCAGTTCTCAAAATTTTGAGTTCAGGTTCCGAATTAGCTGAGTCATTGGCATTATGCAAGCCATGTGACATAGATTGATCTAGAAATTTTTACACAGTCCATAAACGTTATTACTATTTTTATAATATATAGAGTTGGAATTATGGGCTATTGGTATAAATTATAATTTTGAGATTTTGATTCCCACTTCAAAGAGAAAAAGGCTTGGCGACAGAAAAGCTTTTAGAAAAAAGCATTCAAGCACTATCAAAACAAGGGAAATATAGTTTTGAAGATAAAAAAATAAAATAAAATTTTGATATAAATAATTTCTTAAAGTAACAAAAATTTGTCCATATCTTTTTTAACAATAAATGCGAATTGAAAATTCTATTAAAATTTTGAAAGTCTGCAAGTTCATTTGTGAAAATATTGTAAAGAGTATCCTAATTTTTTCAAGAATTAAACTAGAGAGGTTCATAGTTCTGGAAAATCTTTGCTTGAATATCACAAACATATTATATTACAGTCCTTGTCTTGAAAAATTGTTTTTGTCAATATAAAACCGAAATTTTCTTTTACTTAATCATGAAATTTGTATTAAAATCAATTATTTAACTCACATAAAACAATCTGCATCTTCGTGTTTGTAAAGGAATATAAAGTATACTTTAGAAATTAATAACAGAAAAATAACAAAATACAATATAATAATAGAGCAACTTGGATTAAAATTAGCAGGTCCTCACGAAGCAAATCAGCGTTACAACTTGCTGACGGCTCTGGGATGCTTAAATATAACAGAACCTAAAACCTCCATTTAAAGCTTTTCAAATATAAAAAAATTTAAATGCATCTATTAATTACATTATAACATCACAAGAAATTTCAAAATATTATGATCTAATAAATTTTTCATTTCAAATATTGCTAAAATTATGCTTTCTATTATTATTGGCATTTCTAATTTACTTATTTCGTACATGCTGGAAACACCCACAGCTTTCTTGTAATAGAAACATTGCCATCTTATGGGGAAATCTACATTAATGAATGTGTACTCACCAATGGTTAAGGGATGCTCAGACAGTTACTTATAAAAGTTTCCATTCCTTGTTTAAAGGCAATTGGCCTTTTTGAACTGTGCTATAACATTCCATGTATAGTAAAAAAAAAAAAAATAAAAAAAAAAAAAAAAAAAAAAAAAAAAAACCCTTCATTCCATTAAAAAATAATTATATGCAAAAAAATTATAAGGTGGGAGCCTTCGAAGTGTATATTCATTTCAACTTTACAATAATCAGAAAATTCTAAGAAACATACCATATAGAAATGTATTCTAAGAAACATACCATATATTTTTTAAAAATAATCTCATTGTTAAAATAATTCAAAATATCAATTCAAAAATACAAAAGTTGATTAACTAAGTTAATAAGGTTCCCTAAATAAAATCTTAAAATTCATTAATTTGTTAAACCAAATTTGCAAAATTTAAATTTCTAATACCATATAATTTTTAGTATTCCAGTAATGCTATGCAAGTAATCCAATAGAACAAACGGCATCATGTATTCAAATTCAAAATAATAGCAATTTTTCTATTGTGTAAAATATGTTTAGTTACTTTAATGAATGCTCAAATTATTTCATGACCAGTAAAGTATCTAGTGTAAACTGCAAGAACATTAAAAATGCATTGCAAAATAACATTAAAAATACTATTCCAGCTCCATACATCTGTTAATTCATGTTAAGGAAAAGTATAAAAATTTTCTCTCACTCTTGCCATCTGTTGAAACAGAATAGGGGACAAGCTAGGGCATATAGCAACTAGTAGAAACTTTCTAAAATTATAACTGAAATTAATTTTGTGCTGTGTAATTAGTGGTATATTAGAATTATCTTCATTGTCATTGGAGTTTTCATTTACTATGGCATGGCTGCAATCACTCCCATTTTTTTAATCACATCTCCTGGCAGGCCCACCAGCAGCCTAGCAGTAAAATTGCTGAACTCTGGTAGTTCAGTCCGGGTTTGAATCCCAACAATCCGGGTTGCTGCTTGAACGCTTTCATGGTTTTCCCCATGTGTAACGTGTATATAAGGAAATTTCACTTAGAAAGTCATCCATGAAAGCATCCCTCATTAGGCAGTACTTGTCAAGTGCTTTGCCATAATCAAATAAATTAAACCTAACAAATTATCTCCGGGTAGATTGCTAAATCTTCTGGTTATTTTTAGCCTTTACTAAGGAAATGTGCTGCAGCAATAAATGAAAATTTATTGAATTAATGAAACTTAAATTTGGCAAATTCTATCCCGCAGCCTCTAGTGATTTTCAGAATATTTTTTAAATAAATTTATTTCATTTGAATTGTAATTTTTATTGCATTTTATTTACCTTTGTATTAAATTTCATTTAATCTGAGTTTTCTTAATGTACTGCAGACATTTGTAGATTTTTATATGAAAATTCAAGCAATGTTTAAGCAGTTAATATGGTACATTATTAAGTATGTCAATGCAAATATTGTGTACATTAATTATTTATTTTAATTCTGTTTAAAAGTACTATGATAAATAAAAGCTTTCCTTCCCTACTTGAGATTTCTTGAGTATAAAAATGTAAAAAAATTTTTTAATGAAATTAGCCAAAAAAATGTTTAGAATATCAAATTAAATGCTACTGTATCAGGTTTTAATAAAAGTTTCCTATCACAGTAAATATCTGTGCAAACAGTTTGCATTGGTGTATTTAATTATATTTTGTCAAATGATTTTTGGCATTTGAAAGAAGGAGACTTGCTTTACAGCACTGTGTTGTGAAATTTGTAAAAAATATGGTTATCATTAAATACAAAGTGTCTGAAGTAGAATTATCACATTACCAGATTAGAATCATCATTTACTTCTGTTTTCTTGCAAAAAGTCAGGTACACAATGTCACCAAATCATGTATATAGCTTTAGGTACTGATGTTGTATCATATGAGACTGTGAAGGTTTGGTGCCAAAAGTTCAAAAACAAGGACTATGACATTCAAGAAGCAGAGCTACTGATGTTGATGAGGCCCACCTGCAAAAACTTGTGGAAGAAGATCAGTATGCAACCACTCTGCTTGCTAGAGTTAGACGTTAGTGCTACGTTCATCAGTCATGCTGTGTATTGCATAAACTTGACATACAAGTTAGTTGTTGAGTGCTGCATGAGTTGACTCAAGCAGATAAGGACAGAAATGTTCAGGCCTGCACTACTGCTAGAATATCAATTTAAAGACAAAATTCTGGACTGATTTGTCACTTATGATGAAAAGTGGGTTTACTTCAACAACACATGCCAAAAAGGGGGTTGGTCTGTGCCCGGTGAGCACGTCGGCAACATCGCAAAGCACAGTTTGACTAACAAAAAGATCATGTTTTGTATCTGGTGAGATTGCTGTGGTATTATCCACAAAGAGTATCTGGAAAAAGGTAAAACCCTCGACAGTAAGGTGTGCAGCGAGATGCTGGTTCTTGTTATCAAGGTAAAATGTCGGATTGAGTTTCGGCACAAAAAAGTTAATGTTCCATCAAGATAAAAGCAAGACCACATATGTGAGCATTCACTCGCTGGACTCCATACGGACTTGAATGGGATCATTTGCCACACCCACCATATAGCCCTGACATCTCTCCTTTGGACTTCTATGTTTTTCACACCTGGTGCTATCTTCCATTCTCCACAGGATGTCTGAAATGAGGTTGATCTGTTTTTGCCCCCAAGTTTCTGGGTTGAAGGCTTTGAAAACTACCAAAACATTGGCAGAAAATCATAGATTTGGATGGTGGTTACTAAAGGTACTGCTTTCATGTTTTTTTCTAACTTTATTAAGAACGTTTTTTGGCGGAAAGTTTTCGTTACAACCAGATATTTTACATCAGAATTGTATTGCAGATGGTTCAATAACCTGAATCATGCATGATAAAATTAATTGAAGTCATTTTGGTGGTTCTTTGAAATGGTTGTTGCCGTGCAGCTTGAAAACCTAGTTTCTTCTGGTGTTAAGTTTCCAAGATTGACAGCTATACCATGTAATAATGGAAAATTTAAATACTGAAACTGCGGAAGTACTATATATGTCTTAGTGGGATGAATTTAGATCTTAATGGGTAAATTAGCTCTATATTTACAGTAGCATATCCTTAAAATAAATAAGGAGCTGCAGTAAAAAATAGGAAAATTTAGTTGTAATTTTGTGCAAAGTGATATATTTCAGATATGCATTAGGTAATTAATTTTGTTTTTGGAACAATGTTCATATAGTTATTTCTGTTTTTTCGTTGGTGGCTGCCAAAAACAACACAAAAAAACATCATGGAGAAGAAAACAACGCAAGCGAAAACGTCATAGTACACAACATTGTGGGAGAAAAAAAAAGCAAAAACACTGCAGTTCTAAAATATCATCGTACAAAATATCGTGGTAAAAAATAAAGTACCTATTGCACATATGCAGTTTTTCAGGATTTAAAAGTTGAAAGTGTATTTTTGCATAATGATTTGGGAACCCAAGAAGGAAAGGAGAGATATATATTTTTACTTCTATATTTTATATTTTTGAGTGAACTAATAAATTTTTGCTGGAAATGTAAGAAGGAAACTTAAGCATATAAAAATTGAAAATGAGTAGAAAATTGATGCAACTTATAGCACTTAACAGAATTTTTAAATCTATATAGTTATTTAACAAAGGTTATTAATGAATAAGTCTTTTTTTAATAACGTTTTACTGATAAGTTTTCATGAAAAATACAGTCTAAAAATGTTTAGAAAAGGAAGACAACTGCATGAGGTTACGTCTATACAAATTGCTTAGTTAACTATCAAATGTTTTTTCACGCTTGTTAATCTATTATTGTTTTAGTGAAAATTATATCTTGTTTTGTTTACTTTAATTCTTGAAGTGTCGTTAACATTTTCTCCCCCTTTCCTTCTTGTGCTGCCAAATCATTGTGCGAAAATGCAGTTACAACTTTTAAAACCTGAAAAATGCATATGTTTGATGTTATCGTCATGTGATGATTTGTAGGCACTTTATTTTTTACCACGGTATTTTCGACCACGATGTTTTTAAACTGCGAAGTTTTTTAACTGCTTTATTTTCGACCACGATGTTTTAGAACTGCGATGTTTTTCTCTTTGCTTTCTTTTCTCCCATGAGGTTTTTGCAGTGCATTGTTTTCTGCGCAATGTTTTCGGCTGTAATTGTTTCATTTGATGTATTTTAATTATCTTATGTTAGAGATGAATTAAACAGACACACTAAAATTAAAAATGCTAAATTAGCTAACTAAAAATCTTAAATTAGGTAGCTATAAACCCCAGCCATTGACTCTGAGAGTAGGTTAAGAGGCAAATGATCTTTGTTTTTTTACTGTAAACAGTTATTTTTTCCTGGTGTCTGTAAAAGTGCTAAAGTAATTAATAATGATTAGAAATAATTTTAAAAGGTAATTATTGAATTTTTAGTATGATAGCTATCAAGAGCATTTCACATTTGTGTGTATTGCTCTCATTTTGTACAGGATTCCTTTTCTTGAATTATATGATTCATTTTTCAAAATTTGTTTGAAATTTTTTATTAAATTTTAAAAAAAAATGAATTTAAAAAAAATAAAATGAAATGCCTGAAATAAGAGGTGGGCATATTGCTATACATTGCTGTAGCATGATTTCAATCTTTTTTTTAAACTCTTTTATGAAGTGTGTAAAATCTAGCAATATTAACATTTTTAAGTATGCAAATGAAAGGTTAGTTTTAAAATTTTGTATACATTTTTTTTTTTTTTTTCTGTTTTAGGTATGGTTATCATAATATGCGTTATGTGGCTTCCCTGGTTAGTGGTGTTGGAATATTCTTCCTTGGCACTGGGCTTTCAATTTACCATGGAATAACAGGGATTTTAAACCCTGAGACCATGGAATCACTGTATTGGGTGACGTGGCAAAATTTGATTTTTTGTAATTTAATTCTTTGGCTGTTTAATGATAGGCCTTTAGTATTTTTGTGTTTCACTTCTGCTTAATTTTACTACTCTGCACATTCATTTCATTATATTGGAAGAATGTCAAGTAAAAGCTTAATTTTCCATTTATTGAGCTTAAGCATTGTATATTTAATGAAAGTTTGTGTATTTTAAATTTTGTGTATTAATACATCAACATTTATTTTTAGGCTTATATTGTTTTAGGAGGTTCCTTAATTTCTGAAGGAGGTACTGTGATAATTTTTTGTAATCGATCAAATATTTAAATTTCTATTTTGCTTAAAATTTATCTTTGCTGGGCATGTGATATTATGTGTGAACATTTTATGTAGGTACACTTGCTGTAGCATTTAGAGAAACAAAAAGTGGTGCTAAACGAGAGGGCATGAGTATTACACAGTATGGTAGGTATATCACCTTTAGTTACTCATATGGTTATCTATACAAAATGTAATACTTGTAGAACTCAGATACCTCTTTTTTTTTTTAAATAATTTTGTTTAAATTCAATACACTATTTTACATTTCCTCAAACACTTCTTTTCTGAGATTGCCTGGGACTATTTTTTTTTTTTTTTTTTTTTTTTTTTTGTTTGTTTTTGACAATTATTATGTTGTTTTTGCATTTATGTATGGAAGGAGAATAGCTGCCAAATCTGTGTCATGAATATAGTTGCTTTTCTGATACGTCAGAAATCTCATAATTAATGCGTATCTTAAATCTTTTGTCTCTCATTAGATTGTATGCCTCTTAATTTGCACATTTCGATCACTGCAGTCAATAATTTCCTTTTTCAACTGTTTCATGTAATTATTAATTATTAAATAAATGTAGGATTTATCTGCATGAACTATGATTTATTGGAATTTCTTTGCGATTTGAAAAGTCACTTATGTTAGCAACATTTGTTAAAAGATTAAAAATTACTTAAATTTAAATCCTGCAGCTATAGGATCTAGCCATTGCTAAGTTTCAGAAAATGTAAATCTCCATAAAGGAGTTTCTGTGTATCATTCAACTTATGTCTGACCATATGCTTTTTCTTCCTACTCTGGATATTTATTGCTGTGATGTCATTAATTAGGCACAAGTTAAAACAGAGTTTAACAGAATGGCTTCAGTAAAACAGTTCTGCAACTTCAAACAATTTCAACTTTTATTTTCAGCCAAAAACTTTAAAAAATCTTTTTACATTTAAATGATAGACAATTGATGATCCAGTATCACAATATTCATGCAGTAGCTTTACAAGTATTCCAATTTTTTTCATTAAGTCCACCTTCTGATTTATGCAGAGAGATTTATGCTGATGCTTAATATTAGCATTCTCTTTTACACTTCTTGGTCACTTAATTTACATCTTAGAGGGCAGTAATAAAACTGAAAAAGAGAAATTAATGTACACATTTGTTTCTTATATAAATAGATATAGGTTTCTGTTCATGATTAATACTGATGTGGTAGCAGATGGATGTTGAAAACATGCATAATTAAGGGAATTACTTGATTAAAAAGATACAGCCTATGTTGAGATTCATCTAATGTGTAAAAAATTCATTCTGCAAAATACTGATTTTTTTTTCAACTTGAATTATAAGCAATTTTTGAAACAGGCAATACATTACATGAATGTGTTATGTTTTGATGAAATGTAATGTAGATAAAATGTCCCACATTTTATAAAAATCTTTTAAAAATTGCGGTTAATGTTTATATTTGAAGTAAAATTTAAACATTGTTATAATCTGATATTTCTCATAAATGTTTATATTTGGAATACTTCAGGTAAGTATATTTTAAATATTTTTTCTAAATATTGATGAAAAAATTTATTTCAGGGAGATTTAGAAACAGTTCAATTTTAATATTTAATTTAAATATGTTTTCCATTTTGTGTAGAGATTTTAGAATATATTTCCATTATATGCAGATTTATTTAAGATTTGTGATTGTAGTTTTGCGAGGGCAAGATCCTAGTGTAAATGTTGTATTGCTGGAAGATATAGCTGCCGTTGTGGGCATTTTCATTGCCGGAACATGCATGGGATTGACATCATATACAGGACTGCCAATTTATGATGCTATAGGCTCCCTTGCTGTAGGAGGTGTTTTGGGAGCTGTTGCTTCATTTATAATCTATACGAATACAGCTGCTCTAGTCGGCAGGTGAGAATTTTTAAAAAGTTTCCTGTATTTAATTAGTACTATAGTTGCTTTAGATTTGTATCATTTTTACACATTGTATAAATTAATTTGCATTTTTGTATACTTTAATATAGGTCTATTCCAGCTGAAAGACTGCAGGAAATAAATAAGGAAATGGAAAATGATGTTATGATCAGGTAAAAATATTTTTAATGCATTAGTTTTATCTATCGGTGGGCATTTAACGTATTTTATTGTCAGAACCTTAATGATCACTATAACAAAAAATAAGATGATACAAGAGGACTTTCTTAAATAAAACACATAGAAAATGTGCTCATGAATATCAAATTTTTCGGGTCAAATAATCATTTTTATTAGCTTAGGGAATTTCTTTTAATGATGTATCAAGGAGTATTGTCACAATTTTTAACAGCAGGCAAAAACATTGAAGTGATGCATTGGCTCAAATACATCAGTCATGAAACTCATTACCTACATTACAAAAAAAAAAAAAAAAAAAAAAAAAAAAAATTCAGTGTCACTGCTGGATATATTAAAAAAATAGTTATAGCCCAAAAGACTTTTTCCTGTCAGATTTCATGATGCTCACAGATGGAATAAACATCAAATTCTTTTTATTGGGAAAAAGTATCCTGCAAATAATCTCTAAGCTATATAAAATCTGCTGGTACTGTGATACAATAAGTTACACAAGGTAGTACTTCACCTTTTCTTTAATTAGTTGTAAAACATACTCTTTTCCAAAAATTGATATCTTAAATTTAAAAATACTATAACATGAATATTTGCATCACTTAATCTTGTAATTGAAGTATAAGTTTGTGGCCAGCAGTTGTGAGAATAAAGGCTGTTTGTGCACAGCAAGGACTTAAATCATCATACTGTATAATTTACATAAGATTACATATTGATATTTTGAGCTGAGAAATAGACATTGATACCTCAGAGCCCATGTTATTGATGGGAATAAGCTGTTTTGTGATAAATATATGGATGGAAATTTGTAAAAATAATTTTTCCTTGATTTACTAGAATGTTCTTGATATCTGCAAGTGATGAAATTGTTTAATATCAGCTTTTGAGAGATATGTGCCTAAGCTCCCAGCAATAATTTTTAATGCACCTTGCAGTGCATTTCTATGTTGAATGTTGAAGTTATTCATGCAACACTGCATAACATTGTGTCTTCTTTTGCTGAAAATCTTCTTCAGTCAGAAACGCTGGGAAAACAATTTAATGAATAAAAGAGATGCTTATAATTTGAGTATAAATTGTAAAGCATTTCACAAGAGGCCTTCTTTAAACAAGTTAAAACTTGATGTAAATGTAGTGATTAGTTATGATTGTATTAGTTTATTTTTGTATTTTGTGTGGAGATGCGTATAATTTAAGTATAAATTTTAAAGCATTTCAAAAGAGGCCCTCTTTAAAGAAATTAAAACTTGGCATAAATGTAGTGATTAGGTACGACTGTATTGGTTTATTTTTGTATTTTGTGTAATAAATAATGTGTTTATCTTAGTTCTATTTAACTATTTATAGTATGTCATATTAGAGTTAATTATTATAAAACATAATATAAACAAATATATTGAGAGGGGGGGACTGCAAAGAAAAATCAAACCATGAAATAAATATTTATTCACATTCAGTCCATGTTTTTACCTAAGCATGAACTGTCTTTGAGAAATTTTTCATTTTTTATCATTTCATAGAATGCAGTTCATAAATTCCTTGTATTTTAAGGCTGTTTTTGTAACTGAAGTTTCATCTCTCCTGAAAATGATGCATTTGAAATTATTAGAGGATACCATGAAAAATTAAGGTTAATACTTCTTTTAGTGAATTTTGCAAAATGTTGCATCTTTAGTTTGAGGCAGAAATGATGAGAGAAAATAACATTTCAGTTTTGAGAAAATGAAGAAAATCCTTAGCAACAACTCTTAGAAATGTTATAATCTTGTGTCAGAGTACATATTTGTGCAAAACTTCATCTTTACAGCTCCTAGTATGACTATTTTAATCTATTAACTGTGAAATATTTTAATTACAAGTAGACCTTGGTTATCCAACTTTCAGCATTTCAATTCTTAGTATAACTATTTTAAGCTATTAGCCTCTTAATATACAAATAAAAATGCAAGTGATATTTTTTCCAACTTTTTTTATTCCTTATTTTCATACACAAAAAATTAATGTATCTTTTGAAATTAAACACAAGAAATATTTAAAAAAAAAAAAAAAAGGTTTATTAAACTCTGTATGTTGCTGAGTTGAGTTAACTGTGGCAGTAAAAATGTCAAGGTAATAACAGTTTTTTTAGTCAACATTTACCATTTTGTGATAAGTTTTAAAGCTTGAAACTGACATAAAAAAGAGCATCATAGTCTGGACACAAGTATCTTGTTTCTTTACAGATCTATTTAATTTCTCATTCCTGTTTCTAGAGCAAAGGAAACACTGGCAGGGTGATGTTGGGATATCTGAAGGTCATGAAGTTCTTGTATTAGCTGTCACTTTATATTTTTGATTAGTGAGCTGTATTACTTTGAGGTGAAGATCAGGTGAATTGATTCTAATGTCATATTTTTGATAAGTACAAAAGAGTTCCATTGTGTTAAGTCTAAGAAATAAAAAAAATCTTTTTGTAATACTTCTTGCCTCTTTTCTGAATACTACTGTACAGTCATTAGGTTAATTGGAAGCAGAAAAAAATGAAAAATATGCAACCGCCTTCGCTGGGAATCAAACCAACGGACCTCTGGAATACCTGCCCAGCGTGCTACCGTTACACCAAGAAGGCACACTAGGAAAGTGGGAGAAATACCTTATACTACACAGGGACAAGGGTTGATCAACATAGGTTCAAGTTGTGGTTTATTTAGTTTTTCCTATTAATATAGTGTGCATGGGAGCAATTAGGGATTTTTCATCTGTCCACTTCATTACACAGACTTTTCCTTTTTGGAAGCCAGTAACTTCTCCAGTTTTAAATTTCTTGCTCTTCAGCTCCCTGGGTACTTCTTTGCATAATATGCTTAGTTAACATATTTTTATGAAAAGATCAACCTATTCAGGTGAATTATAAAAGATAGCTATCATCATACAATAATCTACTCCACCAGCAGTCGAGCAGTAAAGTCGCTGAACACTGGTAGTTTTGTTTGAATCTCGCGAACAGGTTGGCTGCACAGGTGTTTTTGCGGTTTTCCCCATGTGTAACGTGTATACGAGCCAATTTTCCTTAGAAAGTCCTCCACGAAGGCATCCCTTCCCTTAGGCTGATAGCCCTCTAAGCTTTGCCATAATTAAATAACCTAACCTAAATAACAATAATCTTAGTCAATGAAGGTTTTGCCAATGTCATCACTTTTTGCAAAGACACCAGGAGATTGATAAAATGGCTGTCCAGAATGAAAATCTTTCCAGTGTATGTCATAAAATTATCGATATATTCACTTTGTGATTCACATAATACAAGTTTTTTTATTGTAAATTTAAATCTTTTGAGAATGTATTGAACTCATCCAGATGATTTTTATAAAGTTCACCAGCAGCTGAGTGGTAAATTCACTGAACACTGGTAATTCCATCCAGATTCATATCCCAATGGATGGGCTGACTGTATGGGTGATTTCATGATTATCCCCATATATAATGTGGGTAGGTTCCAGGTTTCCTTAAAAAGTCCTTCACAAAGGTATCCGTATCATTAGCAGATATTCTTTGCATGCTTTTCCATAACCAACCAAACCAAAAATAATGAATAACATTTATAATGCAATAAACTTTTGTCAAGAGTCACCAGTTTTTCTGGCATGCTTGAATGCTAAATTCTGAATTCAAGTCTTCATAAAAACACCAGATTTTATGTAGTGTTAGGCAAAGGTAATTAGCTGAGTCATAGTTATCATCATTTAAAAAACGTAGAAATTGTTTTATGATCTTGAAGCATTTTCTGCTCATGCATTGCAGAAAAAGTGGTGCGTACAATAAAGAATTTTCATTCATTTCAGGACAGTACAGTACAAAGTCTGTAATCCGGACATTTATTATCCGGAATGACCTATAATCCGGACCTCAAAGCCACAAACGTTTTTTTTGGTATGCTTTACACATGCGCGTTTAGCACAAAAAAAATGAAGAAACTTAAACAACTTGCATTGAAAGTAATGTTTAATAAAGTAAACAAATAAATATTAAGCTTTTTTTTGTAAATTCTGATACACTTTTTAGATCATAATTGCTCTTTATTTCATAAATTACAGTTTCATACTTTTAATTGTATAATTTCTGCATGCCATCTGACCAGATTTAAATTGATGATCTATAATCCGGAAAAACCCTTAATCCGGAATCACAGAAGTCACGACGAGTCCGGATTACTGACTTTGTACTGTATATGGTTTTCTCACTATACTTTGCCAAAGTACAGCTGCTAGGACTACTCAAATTTCCCTTGGATTTTTGTCATACCATGAAGTATTTGCATTATTACAGGCATGACTCATCACATATCGCTGTATTTAATTTGCAATAGTTGAATCAATTGATCATCAAAAATATCCCAAAGAAATTTAGGCAATTATAATCAATAATATGAATATCTTTTTATACTTGGTGCTTAAGGAAAAGCAAATGATGTGAGTGTATGAGCATTTTGTAGCAGTGGATACCATTGCTGGGCCAAAGCAAAACTTCTTTCATTTTCAGAAATAACATCAGGTTCTGCATTGCTGCAACTGTATTTTAAAGTTATGTCATCTGACCTAAGTAACAAGTCTGCCAAACACTATCCATTATAGTATTATGTAAAGATAAATTTTCAAAGTTTACATAATAATAGAAACAAATATGCAGTTGTGAAACCCGCTGGCTGTAATTCACTGCAGCTTTTTGAAATGAAGGTAAACCCCAAAGTGACAGCAAGGATACATGCACAAAACCAAATAGCTGATACATCGCAAAGGGAAATTTTCCCATATGAAAGGAAATAAGCTCAAAACTGTAGTGGAGGTATTCGGTAGTATTCACATGTGAAAAAAAAATTCTTGAACATATTAACTGTGGTGAACAGAAAAATCTTATTTCAGTGTACTTGAGTTAACTTGGTGGAGTGCATGAAATGGTTAACTATAAAGTATTTCAATCGCAACTGGACCTAGATTATCCCAAACCTGTATTATCCAAATTAAGCAAAGTGGACTGTGACAATCTTGTGAGATTAATCTCAAGTGCTATTTTTCCATTCTTGGCTTTATGTGGATTTCTAAAAAATGTTTCTATGCAAAATGTTGTATTAGTGTGACTGATGCATAAATGAGCATGTAAAACATCTCAAACTGCATGCATGGTCTATCCATGATGAGGACTTAATTTACTTACGCAATTTTTATTTACACTGCACAGCTTTAATTAAAGTACATCAGTTTTCCCTAAACTTGTGCATCTTAATTTTGTTTCATAATATTCCCTTAAAAAAAAAAAAAAAAAAAAAAAAACCACCCTATTTCACTCAAATGACATATTTTTTTCCATTTATGACAAATTAGATGTCTTGGAAATTCCTAAAAAGATGTAGATCAATTCAAATTTCTGACATCAAGAATTCAGAAAGTTGAATCTAAGACTACCACAATGATTTTATTATTTTTTATTTATATGTTTCTGGTGAAGCAGTACATTGAAATTTTTTTTAATCGACCTGAAATAAAAATGTAGAATACGTGTTTTACATGTAATATATTAAGCAATGCAGTTTGAAGGCTGCAATGTAATTAACTTGATTAAATTGACCATATTCTGAAGATTATGTAGCTCTCACAAGACTCTATCTGAATTTCATTCAAATAGTCAGTTCAGCAGTACAAAAAAAAAAAAAAGAAAAGAAAAGAAAAGAAATAAGTAATCAAAATAAAGCAGGTAGTCTGCTCAAGTAACAAAAATAAAACAGGCAGTCTATCTCGGTATGAAGACATGGCACATTTCTGCCTTTCCTTTTTAATATTCTAAATATAAACATCAAACTAAAAAATACAGTGTTCTCAAATAATGAAAAATAACTTGAAGGAAAGTTACTACACAACTGTTGAGTTCCTTGATGCATCTCCTCCCACCTTTTGATTTATGGTGATTGGAACTTAAATCAAAATACAATATATTTAACAAGGAGAATAAACAACAGTATACTTACTTTATACTACTTTATGCATAAAACTGGTCATAACATGAAGGTTTTACTGTTATCCTACCACATTTAGTTTCAGTGTTTTATCAGAAACCTTAATGTCTTCACCACAGTGAATATTAAATTGTTTTTTGTTTAGATAAAATCAAGCTATCATTGTTCATCCCTTACAAAAGGATACAATCATTACCATAGGATGAATACATTCACCTGCAGCTGTTTTCACCTTTATAATTTAAATCTGAAACAATTCAATAACTCAGACCAAATAGCCAGTTCAACCTAAGTAATCAAATAAAGCAGGCAGTCCCCCAAAGTAATCAAAATAAAACAGGTAATCCACCTAATAACCAAATAAAACATAATCTAATAAAGAGCTTATTTCATGATCTGTTTCAGTTAGCTGAGAATAGATTCTATATAAATTAGCAAAATTAAATCTAATGCTCTCTTGCTAAACATTGTCTCCTTTTAAGTCATTCAAACCATTAAAGCACTTTGTAGAATTAGATCTTATATGTGATTGCTTTTTAATAAGCAATTCCATTTTCAGAATAATATGTAATTAAAAAAACGTACCTTTAAAAATCACATCATTTGGTCACTGTGTTATGAGACTCTCTCTGAATTTCCTTGATTCAGTCAATTCTCCAGTACAAAAATGTAAAAAAGGAATAAGGAATCAAAATAAAACAGGCAATCCACCTGAGTACAAAAATGGCACATTTCTGCCTTTCTTTTTTAATATTTTAAATATAATTTTAAAACTAAAAATTATAGTGTTATCAAACTGTGAAAAATATGGAAAATTATGTTTACACAACCGTTGGGTTGCTCATGACAGTATGAAGGACAGTTAGGTGTGATCCAAGGGGCCTGCTAATTCTGCAAACACTGCATGGTTTGCTGTCTTTCAAAATTCTAAATTTGATGATGTAATAATCTAAACCTGTGTAATATCCTATTTGAAGTCCTTTACTAACTGTTGATAAACCTTTTATATGTTTATGTTAAATCCAATTTAATCACATAAATTGCTTTCTTCATTCAATCTGGAATAGTATCAAAGATATCTTCTTCTGAACATATGTAGATGGGCTGTGCTTCCTCTTTTTCATATTTGCCTTCAAGAACATTTTCTTCCAAACTCTGTGTATGCAAACTTGTAGTCTATTGTAGTATATTTTTGTGAAGCATTGCAATTTAAATGCCCCAAAAAGCGGAGGTGAAATTTGTTTTAATTTAAATGCCCCAAAACAGAGGTAAAATTTGTTTTAGTTTAAAAGCATCTAAATGCTTGCTTTTGTTTATTTTAAAGTTTTGTACGTTAGTGAGTTTTTTTTAAAAATTATTCTGGGAAAGATATTCATTTTACCTGCATTTGTTAGCAATTGTTCAGTGCCTATGTTTTAAGTAATTGGTTTTGTTTCTATTCTAAGAGCCATACATGATGTCAAAGCAACTGATATGGGAAATAATTATGTGCGGTACAAAGCAGAAGTTGATTTTGATGGCAGACAGTTAACTCGCTCATATTTAGATTCCCAAGATTTAGACATTTTACTTGAGGTCTGTAAGTTTTTTGTTTATTTTTTAGTTTGTAGTTTTTTTATGATTAAATTTAGGAACTATTTTAATTATGATAACTGATATAATATAATAAAATTAATTATCAAGTACATTCTTGATAGTCATCTTTTTTAGATAAAGTTTTAAGAGATTTTAAGAAAATTTTCACTAAAATCATGTTGATTCAAAGCAGCCTTCTGCTAATATATATATATTTATTTACCAGTAATTATCCTTCTTTATAGTAGTTGTTATGATGAGTAGGGAAAAGATTTTAAGGTGAAAAATTATTATCAGAAGTTGCTGCTCAAGTTGTGAGCTCTAAAACAGTTATCCAAACATTTATTCATTCTTGACTAAATAATAACTGTATGCTATAATGAGTAATCTAATAACCTTATACGGGGAAATTAATATACCATTTACTGGACATTAAGAAGCTTTCTCCACTGGATGATATTCACCATTTGTGCATTTTAGAAAGTAAGTCGCTGGCACTTTGAGCTTAGGAGATCCTTGTATTTTTAGAAACTGCTCAGCATCTACAGAAACCAATGGAATATATCTTGTAAGAATGCAGAGATTCATTCACCGTTGCAAATGTGTCCGCCCCCCCCCTCTGTATTGTTCCTCATATTTAATACAAACTTTGCTTTAGCATATCTATTTAGCTTGCATTCACTTTGTCAGCTTCTTTCATTTTACTCCTTTTACCATACATTCTCCTTCCAAATACAGAATCGCATCAGGCAAGTACTTGTAGCCAAGCATTGTGAAAAAATTCCGACTTTAGATTTTTATCCTTGAGCATTGTTGGGCAAGCTTGATGTTTGCAGCTTCTGTTGAATTCTAAGGCAGATATCAAACATTTATTTAGTTTTTGATTTTTTTTTTCCAGGAAAATACATTTGATCCAAATATTCTTCCTGCTTATTATATAAAAACCTGATAGGTATGGTAAGAGCTGAATAACATCTTGGTACAAAATGTTATGACTCAGTGCCTTTATGAAAATCTTGTTCAAGATAGCAATGAAATCATTTATTTAAGTTAAATATTCTTTACATTTGAATTAATTTAAGCATTGTAGAAATCTAGTGTCATTTATGGCAAAAAAATGTTTTTATGTTCCTGCTTGGAATGCATATTTAATACTCATATCATTTGATGGAAAAGTGAATCTTTCTATGTTGAAATACTTGCTTCTCTGCTTGCTTTCTATGTATTGAAGTACTGAAATCAACATGGTCTTTATAGCATATTATAGCTTTATTAGATGCTGCGTTTCTTCACAAACTCAGTTAAGTCCTCATCCATTTTATCCATCGTGGTTGAGATTCATAATCTTCAGCTGTTGGGAAACTGAAAACATGTACAGTGCAAAGTCTAAGATCCAGAGTCATCAAAACTTCGACGATTCAGGATTTCAGAATTTTCTGCATTTTAGATCATCATATTAAATCTGTTTAGACGACATGTAGAAATTATATTAAAAATATAATTAGTAGTTTATTAAATAATGAAGCATTTATGACCTTGAGGAAATTAAAAAGTAGGGGGAAAGGGCCCAATATTTTATTTGTTTACTTTATTAAACATTTCTTTCAGTTACTTCATTTTTTGTGCTATTTTCTCTTTAATTTTATATACAGATGTAATTTCTTGTTCAGTTTCAAAGTCCATTGTTCAAATCCTGTAACTGACATGTCAAGAATTCTCACTATATGATCAACTGAATTTTTTTTTTATTCTCAACAACCTGTCTGTCTTTATAGTTGGTAGTGATATTTTCTTGATTCAGAACCATACTACAGGTTTCACTGTCTGCTGGTTGATTATTGGGGCATTGTCATCATAATGGAAAACTTCTGTTATATCATCTTCATTTATTACTTCTATACATTTCTTCAATGATTCCATTAATTCAAAAATTTTGCTTTTTGTTTGTGATATCCGAAAACCTCAAATTTGCGGCTATCACCATTAAATGTGGCTAGCGTCCATTGTACATAATTGTAAATGTATTATCATGAGATTGGAGAGTAAAAACATGTTGTTTGTCTAAAATTTGTCTTGCTTTTTTGTGCTTTAAGATAATTAAGCCTAATAATATTAGTTTAATTATGCACTTGTGACTAGTTTCCACATATGCTTAAGGCTTATCTAAATCTTGAATAAATTCCCACATATACAAAACTTATCTGATTAATTCAGCAGTTATTCTTAATTCAAACAGCACTCATTTGGCCTATGGATTATCATTTATGAAAGCTTATATGTTACATATGGAAAGAAATTTATGTTAAATCATCAACACACTGAGCACTTCACATTGCAATTGGGTGAAGTCTGTAATCATTGCCAAGCATATTTGCGACAAGGAAACTTTCCATGCTGTTTGGTATTCAGTTACTAATATTTAAAAAAATGCTTTAGACATCCTTGTGTGAGTCATTTCTTATTGGGATCTTCCACGTGCTTTATACGGAAAAATGTGTACCATGCATGTGTGAAGCATTAAACATACACTAAAGCAAGATGCTATTCTTGGAATCTAATTCTTTCTTTCTTTTCATAATAACTTTCTAAAAAAAAAATTCTTGTGGTCCAGGTTTTGGACATCAGGATTTCTAACTTTGTGCCGTACTGGACTTGTTCACTTCTTACTAGCCTTACTTTCTCATATTGTGTGCCTAGGAGCCACAGCTTCATGTAACAGTAATTGAAGTGAGGGCATTTCTCTATAGGTATTTAGCTTGGTATATCTTAAAGAACATAGTTTCATCAACTGACCAAATAATGGAAACATTGGCATATTAAATATGTATCTGAATAGTTTGCCAATAGTTTCATAGAATATGAATGGTGGTTCATGATTGTGTGTAACACCTTTATTTCTTCAAAAATATTTTATAAAGCTCTCATCTTGTACTGAGATTTGCTTGCAGTTCTCAAGGAAGGATATAAATGTGAGATTTTTTGCCTTATAAACCGAAGTTCGTGTCTAGACAATGCCATAGTAAGATCTGCACTGGTAAGAACTCACTAGACAGCTGCTGCTTTTCAACTTCAGAAATGAAGGCATGCATTAAGGTTGTATTAATAGCTGTAATAATATTAGGTTATAGCTTGTGAAATTCAATGTTCTCTTATTCTTGCTGTGCATTAGATGTGCTAGTTTTTCTGCTGCTTCGATGCTTGTTGCCCCTAACTATACTTCCATCTCAGATGACACATTGCAGAATTAGACTATCACTTCCAATGAACTGACTTAAATTCTCATAAAAAGGCACACAGCTGTGCTTTCTTAACCTTAAGCATCGCTGCAACTCCTGAATCATGATTTAAGACTTTTTGCTGATGACAGGTATTGATAGTTTGTTTCTCTAGCAGAACACAATAGTAATAGGCCATATAAAACTATTCATAAGACTATAATTAGATTTGTATATGAGATTTTTCAGCAAAACTTACCCCCTTGAGTGGCATGACTGCTTTTATTTGATCATGAGTTTTTTGGTCACTTGGTATATATTAACGTAGAATTTAAATTAGTTTGATTTCTTACTTTCTTTAATGATGTAAATATTATTTAATGAATGGAAGTTTATGAAAACAGGGACTAAAATAAATAATTATGTAAATTTGGCTAATATATGTTATTTAAATACAAGTATTCATGAGCAGACTCAAAAAGCTGTGCTGCTCAAAGTTTAAGTTAAGGTGTTTTTCTTTATCACAGCCTACTAAAGCGAGTAATCATCATCAAGATTGAGGTGTCAAGTGCGCTTATCTCCTGAGCCTTACTTACATATCACAAAAGCTTATGGGCTGCAGAGAGTATAAAAAATACAGTACAAAGTCCATTATCCGGAATGATCTATAATCCGGACCTCAAAGCCACAAATTTTTTTTGTATGTTTTACGCATGCGTGTTTAATGCATAACGGACGGTATAAGCTAGGCTAAAATTATCTTTACTGATTCTAAAGCATTTCTGTTAATGTTGCAGATTGTGCTGTTCCTTAATCTTCTAATTGGATCGGGCTTATTATTTTTTGCAGACTGTTAGAGCAATTTTATAGAAATTAAACTTAATCTTTTGATTACGTCAGAAAGAGTTTCCAATTCTGGAGCTGCCAAAAGATCTACAAAGCGAAAGCATGTTTCGATGTCCATCAAACAAAAAGTGGAATTGCTGCAAAAAATGGATAAAGGCATATCCGTCTTTGTAACTGAACAAGAAATTATGTCTGTTTATAGAATTAAAGAAAACGTATTAGCACAAAAAATGAAGCAACTTTAACAACGTACATTGAAAGAAATGTTTAATAAAGTAAACAAATAAATATTAAGCTTTTTTAAATTTTGATACCCTTTAGATCATAATTGCTCTTTATTTCATAAATTAGAGTTTCATAATATTAATTGTATAATTTCTGCATGCCATCTTACCAGATTTAATTTGATGATCTATAATCCGGAAAAAGCTCTAATCCGGAATCGCCGAAGTCCCAATGAGTCCGGATTACGGACTTTGTACTGTATAAGAGATAAAAAAGAGAAAAGAGTTATTAAATAATCAGGGAGGGAGGGATGAAATGCTGATCTCACAAGCATATGTCCGGAAATACATTTCTCAAATTGTATATGTAAATAGCTATACAGTTTGAAAATTTTTTCACTTTACAATCTTTTCCCTAGCTATGCAGCAGATGCTTTACTAGTTTGTAGTTTACACTGGGGCAAGCATTTGTATGTAGCTTAAAGCTGTTGCATATAGTAAGGTAAAAGTTCACTTCACCTTGTTGATTCTTTTACTTTAAAGTGCATTTAGTGTACACCGTAAATAACACATGTATCAAGATATGAAAAATAGCATTATCTTTAGAAGTTATACTCTGCACTAAACTCTTATGACTTTCTCATCTGTTATGCAAAAGAAGGAAGAAAAATGTAGGAGAACTTGAAAAGTAATAGATGAAGTGATTTTGCTTAGATAACAGTTTATAAATTGCTGTTAAATTACTCCAGTTTCTTTTAATAAGCATGTCATGAATGTTCTTACACTTGAATCATAGCATTTTGATTCACAAATTCTTGTTTATATATAGTTACCTTGTTTTTTAAAAGTAATATTTCTTAAGTCTAATTTGATTTTGCAAATTAAAGGTCTGAAAATGGTTATTGTTAAAAATGTTAGAAAGGTTTTTAGCTATATAAGATGTGGTTCAAAACATCAGGGTGAAAAATAAAGAAAAAGAATCTTCTGGTGTTGAAATTTCATCATATAAAGCATCATTACAAGGGCAGATGTTAGCAAATATTTGCACTTTTGAAGTAGTATTTTACAAAATGCAGATTAGGGGGCAAAAGCAGTTGTAAACCATTGTAGAAATATACTTTTTTTACATAAATGAAAACTAAAAAATGTGTATAAATTTATTTTTGCAAGTGCAGTGCTGATGTGAGGAATTAAGTACAAGAAGAGCAAAAATCTTTTTATTCTAGATTTTAGATATTGCTTAATTTTCAATTTGAAATTGTTTAGATGTTTCTTTTCCCGTGCATGCTATTTTCTGTATTCCAGATATCTGTAGGTATAGAGGTACTTGAGTCTGTATGTACAGAACTTCAACAAAGCATTTAATACAGGTTTAAAACTATGCAAGAAAGCAAACTTAGTTTAACATAAATTTTGAGTAAAATTCTTATTGGGTTTGAGGCTATTAGACACAGCCCCTTTTCTTCAGAAGCTGATCTCTATTAATCGGTCTCAGTAATATTAGAGTTTTATTCTTAAATTTAAGGAAAACTAATGCTGCTTTATGCCTTATTTTTTAATTGTATTTTGGCATGTTTTCTTCCAATTTAATATAGATCTGTTTTCTTAAATATAAACCAGTGCAGCTTTATCAGTATTCTCAGTACAGTTGCCTCTAAATTATTATTTCCCCAGAACCTTTTAATTGAAGCTTTAATTTAGTTATTTTAACATAATGTTCTATGTTTTAATATGGTTTGAAAGTTATCATGAATTAATGCCTTGAACGATTGAATTATAAGTACTTTGCGCATAGCAGTATCGCTATTATGCTTTATGTCAAAAGAGCTGCAGACAATGATATAATGGAAAGATGATTTTGCTAAAGAATTCTTCTGAGCAATCAATTACGTATAAATCACATTACAAAATTCATTAATGAAGTTAAAAAAAGTCAAAATTGCTCATTTGTTTGGCATAATATGAATGTTCTGAGTGTAGGGGAGCTAGGGGCTAATTGTAACAGGGGTAAGTAGTAACATACACATATATGGTGTTTTTAAAATTCTGTATCAGAATTTTCATTGACCATCATTCTTATGGTGGGCCCTATTATATAAGCACATTCAGTGCCATGCCAAAATAGATAGTGAGAAGTTGTGGGCACACGTACTATCTTAGCTACTTAATGGGGGTGGGGAATTAATTGGAAATTTCAGTTAAAGTAAATTAAATATTTTTTTTTAAATGGTTTTCCCTATTTATTTTGTGTATGTATTAGTGTTTAAAATGTTGCTTTAATTTTTTATTGATTGCAATATTTTTGTATAAATTAACAAAATTATTTGAAGTCATATGATGGGGCAGGTTGCATCTAATTTTCCTTCCCCAAACGGAAAATCCTTTTTTTCATTTTCAAAGAGTAGACCTCATGGTTCTGCTCTTATATGTGGCCTAAGATCACCAAATATGGCGATATGTGTTCTGCGCTGTTTTTTGGCGTGATTCTGTGCTGTGGGTTGGTTTGATGGATGATGCTGTTTGTATGGCTTTTGACGTTGAAACTTACAGACGTGGTGGCAAGATTACAATCGCGTATTTTGGATTGTGTGAAAAGTAAATTTAGTATTAAAAGGTACGATGTTGGCAGTGTTAATGAGTCTTTTGTTCACGGGTGTGTTTATGCAGATAGAAGTGCATTTTTGGAATTTCTGTGTGAGTCAATGACTTTTAAAACGGAGTTTAACGTGTCCGAAATGTGGAGCTGATATGAGAAGTCAGACAAAGAATGGTGTTTCTGATAGACTTGTGTGGGTTTGCAGTCAAATGGTTGTCGAAACTGGCGGGAAGTTTCTTTGACGATGGTATACGAAAACTGGTCACCCGCTATAACAAGTGTTTGATCATTGGTGGAAACTATGTTGAAAAATAGTTTAAGACATGTATTTTCATGTAAAAATAAAATTGGATTCGAAAAAATTGTTTTACTATTTTTTTTTTTTTTTTTTTTTCAAAATGGTACTTAGTTTCTGAATATGCCTCATATAAACCTGCTTCAAAATGCTAGACAACCAAATAATAAGTTTTTATAGTGTTGGAATATTAATGTAAACCTTGGAAATTGATGTGAACAACATTTCGCATGGGAGAAAGCACACAATTTTCATTACCATGTTTAATAATATGCTAAATTTTGTGTAATATATTTTTGAAACAGGATTTCTAATCCCTCTTCAGAAATGCACAGCATTGACTAACCAAACAATGCTCAGAAATACACAACACTGACTGTAGAACTTGAATGTACTGTTGTGTTCTATTTGAGTTCTTTGCTTTAGCTGTCAAAGTAGTTTTCAAAAGTTATATGGAGGACTTACCAAAAGATAAAGTGAGCCTAATTGATGCATTTTGGAGAACTTAGGCCTGTTTTTACCTAGGCTCAAACATGATGTTTTAGATTCAAAACTTACTTATCTTTATTAGACTGCACATTAAGTAAAATGTGGCTCAAGAGTTTTAAATCAACAAATTTATTGTATTTTAGGTACTAGTAGATATTTTGTATAAAATGTAAACTTCATAATCAAGTGATTATTTTTAAGCAATTTTTTGTAAAATTTATGGTGTTTTAAAAAATGTATAGTTAAAAGGCTCTGTCATGATTAGGATTGTTTGTAGCAAAAGTATAAATAAAAACATGCAGTGCTTTTAAAAAGATTTATATGAAATATAGGCTATGGTTAATGTATAAGAAATTTATATATATAATTAATGTATTGTATCATTTGCTATCTGGTTATTACCATTAGGAAATGCAGAAATTAAAATCTATTGAGGATGTTGAAGCTTTTATGCTGAAGCATGGAGAAAGTATTGTAGATATGCTTGGTGGACAAATTGATAGGATTGAAATGACTCTGAAGGTAAGTCTTGTTAAATGTATTAGTTTATTAATTTGTTTCTCATAATCTGATGATGGTGTAATTATGGACCCAGCAAATAGACCCAGGATAGGACCACAGTAGCCCATCCTGGGGAGTTGGCTGGCTGCTGGAAGTTTTTATGGTTTTTTGCTTAAGTCAAAGGAATACAAGCCAGTTTTCCTGTAAAAGTCTGCTACAGAGACATCTCACTCTTAGTGTCTCTCACAATTTGCCTTAATCAATTCATTAGTTGATTGTAACAATTTACAGTCTAATGAATACATACTGTAATACTACTATTGGTGTGTTATTCATTGAAGGTTTCCATGAAGGCTACTTACTATACTAAGCCAAATTCCCTTTTCCTATTATATCACAATACCCCATTATTTCAACTGATGTACCTTAGTAAATTGTTATAACCACTTTTATAGGTAGAATAATAGTTTGAGTTGATTGTCATTAACCTTCTAAAACCTGGCTTAAATTCTCATAGTTCATTCATTCTTTAGGACAGTGCAATTCAAAACACTTTTTCCTCCTCCTCTACTGTTCCCTAAGTCGTTAGAGTAGTCATTTGTTCCCTCCATAGATGCAGTAAAATTTACTTGTTTGACGGATGCTGGATAATAGTCTCGAATAGGTTACTATATTTGCGACTTTTCCGAGGTTTATTTTGATTTAATTTAATCTAAATTGTATTTATTTATTAAGAGCAAAATGTATACAATGTTTATATAATATTTACTATTTTGGATCAATCTCGGTAATAATTTGTGGATTTTATGACTTTGTTTTTAGTAGAAATTAGGAAACGAGAACAGAACTTGACAAAATATAACCAATATGAACTAGCTTTATATGCCTGCAGGTTGGAATGCAATATTTGATAATCTATTTTCATTAATAAAATAATGGTAATGAATAATTTAATGAAATAATAATAATGAATTCATTACCACTAGATGATTAAAATATAATTTATTACTATTAGATATTGAAATGAACTTATAGCAATAATAAAGCTTTAAATCTGTTTTTTCACAATTTTGTTATTGTAATATAAAAAAGAAAATCAGAGCTATATTAGTTGTGTTTGATTATTTAACTTTAACAAATATTACTTTGGACTAGCTAGCAAAGGAGGTGTATTTGTTGAGAGATTTTCTTTGTAAAATTGGATTTAGTGTACATTAGCAGGGAAAAAAATTCTCTGAATGCCCATATATGCAATTTATTTTATACCTGAAGTGTGAAGTCTCATGAAATAATTTCTTAAATCTTTGCATTTTCGTGGTGTCCGTAGAGAGAGAGAGAGAGAGAGCACTTTTAAGCTTCTTTTTAATACAAGGGCTATTTTTTTTTCAAGGTCCAATTGGTTGCTAAAGGAAAGCTTCGGAGGAAATCTGCTAGGTCTGTGTGCAGACGTCTTGTGCAGCGTCTCTAGTTGGCCCAAGGAACATGTTGATTCGCAATTGTCATTTCTGAGTATGTAGGGAGCACATAAACATTCTTCAAAAAGTAGTCTCCCGCCAAATGTGAATTGCTTTCAGTCATTCGATTTCTGCATGCTAAAGGAAGCAATGCAGCTGAAATTCATAAATGAATGAGTAAAGTGTAAGAGGAAACATTCATGAGTGACAGCAAAGTGTGGAAATGGTGCTGGAACTTTGAAGCTGGACGCACAGGTGTTCATGGTGCAGGCAGCCAGGGAAGGAAGCCAGTGTCAACCGATGATTTTGTTCAGCCTGTGGGTCAGGCAATTTGTGGAAATCGTCGGTTCACAATTTCTGGGTTGTGTGATTTGTTTCCTGAAATTTCACGGTCAACTCTCTATAGCATTGCGAGTGGAAAACTCCAGTACCACAAACTTTGCCCGAGATGGGTTCCCAAGGTGCTGTCTGGCCATCACAAAAACTCAGTGAATGGGTGCCACATTAACCTTCCTCCAGCACCACCGTCAGGACGTAGACGAGTTTTTGGGAAAATTGTCGCAGGAGATGAGACATGGGAGCATTATGCAACTGAAGAAACAAAAGTGCGATCAAAACAGTGGATGCATTCACATTTCCCAAGTCATAAGCCATTGAAGTTCAAGCACACATTCTCCACCAAAAAGCGTATGGCTACTGTGCATATATAAATACATGCTTATCTAAGTGCTAGTTTTAGCAACCGAATGAAAATGCAAGATATAAAAAACGTTTTTGAATAGTTATCTAGAAAATATTTATCATATTCGCAAAATAAAAAATGTTTCTTAAAAAAAAATTACATAATTTTTTTAAAATCACTCTGTTTACGACATTTTAGATAGCTTTTAATAATTTCATAATAGATTTGAAACAGATAGGATTTTTACTCCAGTACTTTATTTGCTACAGGTTTGAAAAGGAAGACATTCAGAAGGTCATCATGTTTATGTATTTCACTTCTCTCTTTCCTCTGCTTAGAATATTTTTCTATGGTGAATCACACTCACATATCTATTCAGTATTCAATATGACATTTTATGTTACAGAGTTATATTTTCGTTTAATTTATAAAAAATACTAAATATTTTTCAGGTTTTAACATTATTGCAATATATTAAAAAATATAAATTTGCATTATCAACATAGAAAATGAACGATACTTCAATTTAAAAATATTTGAACAGTACTGCCATCTAGTAGCAGCAATTCCTACATGTGCGGTGGGACGTATTTGTCCCACCTTTTAATTTCAACCATTCTTAATTAATATATATGAAATCAAATAGTAATTTTTATTAGAAAAGGAAACTTTCACATAAAAATATTCATTCTGACATCAAAAGTAGTTGTTCAGACGATTTGAATTGCATTAGAAATTAAGAAAGAAAACTGCTTCAAAGTTAGGCCTGCAAAGAATTTTTATTTTACATTATTTCCATGAATGAATACTAGTGCCGCCATCTGTTGTACAATTAGAGAACTAAAAGGTGTAATTGTATGTATTTTAAATTGAATTTTGCAGCTTTCATCTGTGAGATAAAAACTGATTATGCCTGGTGGTGGTGGTTATTAAGGTGGGACACCTGGCACCCCATCCCACTTCAAAGTGTTAAGCTTTTATTGTTAAAGGATGCCTGCACGGAGCAATTTCCCATCTTCTGATTTCAGAAATGTTCCTTTTTTTTTTTTTTTTTTACTTATTTTTACCTAAATTACTTTGCTTGCAATATCTGTTAAGAGAAAACTGTTATACAATGAAAATTTAGAAAATGTTCTGAATTTTGATTCAAGTTGAAATTATTTAAATATTAATGTGAGTGGAAAAATAAATTGTATTTATTTCTCGGCACGAAGTGACTATAATAAATACGGCTTATTATTATTTATTTTCTCTATTTTGAACTGCAGTTTCATCATTAAATCTTGCAATATAATTTAGTTTTGTGTTTTCCCCCCTATCATTGCAAATTAGTTCTGTAAATTGAATTCTTATTTAAAATTTAAAGAAAAAAATATAATTATTTTCCATGGTTGAGTAATACTCATTCTCTCTTAATAAATACTGAATCTCTCATAAAAATTACTATTTGATTTCTTATATAAATTACAAGTCTAATTTTTCATTTAAGATTATGCAGTTGTGTATAATGTAATTAGACATTTTTTTTCCCCTTCTTAAAATGGGCTTCAAAAGTGCTTTTATAGGTGCTTATTTTTTTAACTAAAATGTGGCTACTAACCCTGTTAAAGTAAATCATGCATAAATTAGTGTAGAACACTAATGCAAAAGAAGTACAGTCAGATTAAACAAATATTTAAGCAAGTATTTTTCTTGAAAATTTCATTCAGTATGAGGTGTGTAAAACTCTTTTATGTAATATGGCTGCAAAAACGTCCTCTTTTTCACTACCAAGCATGCTAATCGGAAACACAAATAGAAAATTCGGGGGAAAAAGCAAACATATTTCTCCCCCCTCCACCTCTTTTTTTTTTCTAATCTTTGAAAAATGTTAACAAATAGTGTTTACGTACAGATTCCGTAAAGCCATCAAAATTTAATTTGAATAGTTCCCTGTTAAAGTAAATCATGCATAAATTAGTGTGGAACACTAATGCAAAAGAATTACAGTATTAAAATTAATTACATAATTCTTTTTTAATTCTCATTTACATAGTATGTACAGGATTCCTGAAAAAACTACAGTCAAAAGTCTTTAATCCGGACACGTCGGGACTTTGACGATTCCGGATTATAGATCATCAGTTTAAATCTGGTAAGATGGTATGGAGAAATTATAAAATTAAAAATATGAAACCATAATTTATGAAATAAAGAGCAATTATGATCTAAAGGGTATCAAAATTTACAAAAAAAAAGCTTAATATTTATTTGTTTACTTTATTAAACATTTCTTTCAACGCGCGCATGCTTAAAGCATATATTACACATAATCGAAATTAGAAAATTGCAACCAGAAAACTATTTGATGTGTGCTCATGATATTTATAATGACGAGGAATTTGATTTAAATCATATCAAAGATGGAATACATCGAGATGAAATACTACATTTAGTAAGGAATTATAAGCTGAATAAAATAAAAACATCTGCCCTAAGATAAGGATAGTGCTGACAGATCAACTTCCAGTTCATTGCACTCCGCGACAGGGGGGGACTTGATTATTAACCTCGCAGAGCAGCGTGAAATTGATAAACAGATTTCGGAATGGTTAAAGAAACAAAGTATTTGCGTTTATCCATTTTTTCCAGCAATTCCACTTTTTGTTTGATGGATATCGAAACATACTTTCACTTTGTAGATCCTTTACATATTAGCAACTATATATCGGAAATTTTATTTGACATAATCGAAAGTTCAAGCTTACTTTTATGAAATTGCTCTAACAATCTGCAATAAATAATAAGCCGTATCCAATTCGAGGATAAGGAACAACGCAATCTGCGACATTAACAGAAATAGATAATTAGATAATTTTAGCTTAGCTTATACCGTCCGTTATACATTAACAGGGTTCGTACGGTCCTTAAGAGTCCTTAAAAGTCCTTAAGTTTTTTGGAATCGATATTTGGTCCTTAAAAGTCCTTAATTTTGGCCAAAATTTGCAGAAGGTCCTTAATTTTAATCATCTGAAATTTCTCTCTGTTTTTACGACTGCCATTTTGAGTGTGAATTAGCATTTTGCAGGAATATTTTTGGTGATTCACTGACAACTATGGCTGTTTTTTGAGTAGGTTCACGAGTTATAATTTGTTCCTATTTGTAATATAAATAATAGTGGGATACTCGAGTTTCTGAGCAAGAAGTGAAACAAGCATTTCAAAATTATTTCATTTTTTGTAATGAAGAGCTCTCAAACAACTTTCTGCTTTTGGGGATGTAAATTCTTTTATTAAATGGTTCTAAACTTGGTGATTATCAGCATTTTGGTGATTTTAAGATCTGTTTCTGTAGAAAATTTTTAATTCCGAGATCTGGTAATATATGGAATAATGGTAATATATTGGAATTATATTTAAGAAATAACATTAAAATAAAGCATTTTTATTTTTCACTGTCATATTATAAAGTTCCATTTTGGCCACATATTATACAATTTTTTGAATCTGAAAAATAAGCAAGGAATAATGCTATAAAGCACGAAGTTTACAAAACAGTTTTTAGCAAAAGCAAAATAGCTATGTAATTAATTAAAAATGTCTTTTTAATTTTTTCATGGTAAGAATTTTCCCCATTTCTCAGAATGATCAGAATTCTCAGAATATGCATCAGTTTTCTCTATAAAATTAACTTCACACTTTTTTCCTCCGATTTTTTCTAAAAACATTTCTGGATTTTTGCTGCTACAAAATTGGTAGGGGTAAATTTTCTTTAGGATTTTAGACATTGAAGCTTGGAAAGTTTAGAAAGATTTCAAGACAAATTTATAGACCCACGATTCTAAAAGTTTCCAGAAAAATGTGATAAAATGAAAAATGTCTCCATGGTAGTAACACGCAGTTTCTTACATTTTGGAGAACATCTGGAAGAACAATGAAAACATAATAGTTGAATGTTTTACTTCTGATTCTAGAATCGCTTTCTTAACATTTTTATCTTCCCTTTATTTTCTCTACTTAACTACATACAAGCATGGGAAATATCAAAAGTACTTCTAATCTTATCATATGAACAGGCATTTTAGAAAGCAATTTTTTTATTAATAAAGAAATTGAAAACTGACAATTCAAAAGAATCATCTAATATGTCTTAATGCATCATACACAGAGCTGGCGCTAGGCATTTTGCGACCTGATGCAGTCTCTCTGGATCCTAAATTCTGATGCCTGGTGCCTTTCTAAATTCTGCTCTCAATGCTTGCTCTAAATTCTAAAAGTGTTGCCATTTCTAGATTTTTTTTGCTTGGTGTGTCCCTAAATTCTAAAAATTATGCCACACCAGCTCTGTGATTAGACCTTACCATATGTATTGCATATTTCTTCTGAATGCTCGTATTACTAAAAAAATAAAATTATCAGCTTTCTCCATACATTCTAAATGCATTTAGTCTTTTAGAATAACAGAAGTCTTTAATTAAATCTAAAAAATTTTAAGTGAAAAGGAAACGTGTTGAAAAAAGAAACTAAATATGTAAAGAGAAAGAAAATTATTCTTCAAAGATATGTACGTTATTATTATGTAAATTACCCAATTGTTTACAGTTTCAGCCTTTACTATAATTTTGCATTTCTATTTCCTCATCAAAATGCAAATCACTTGGACAGTTTTTAAACTGAGTTTTTTGGAGTGTAAGACGAGTGTTTCTGAACTCCACTTGCTCCCTGCATTAGTTCCTGTCAGCTCTGATGATTTGTAATAATTAATCTTTCTATTACTGCTGTTGACATATGAGTTTATTATGACAATAGAGTTACTGAACCAGATTAAATTGAAATTAAATTGTGTAGTTTTTAACCACTAGTCCATATTTTTAGTTTGAATTTCACTCTTCTTGTTTAATTATATCACCACAATTTGTATTTTATTTTGTTAGCATAAGAACATGCCTATATGTTCTTAGTTCTTTTTTAATAAGAAGCTTATTTAAACCTTTATTTAAATTTTTTATCTGATTTATAGTTACTTTCAGACATAGTGATAATTTGTTTCACGTCTGTCGGGGGGGAGGGGGAGGACTATTTAACTTTTACCAGATCAAATAAACCCTCATAGAGGTTGGCAGCTAGGAGACAAAACACGCAGAAACTAATGAGAACATTAACTGAGTTGCATATTGAGACAAATTTCTAATTGTTAGAAAACGTGCTTAAGGAGAAGGAAATCGATATAAATTAGCCAAAATGTCTGGGCAGGCCTTCAAATTAAAAAGACGCATAATTATTTTGTTGAGTTTTATGTTTTGTATCTTTTAATGTGTAATTATCCTAACACTGTAAATCAGTGTCATAAATTGCATGTGTTTTAAACTGTGAAATTTTACAAGATTGTGATATTAATAGGGTTTTTTAATAATTATTATTAAAAAATAAATTTAATAGTGGCCATGTAAATCCATAATGACTAAGGTTATCTAATACCTAATTTAATTATATCTAAATACATTCCTTTAAAAAATTATCTGTCTTTCGTTAACATGCTGAGCCCGGTGTCGGTCCCTGGAACCAGCAAAACTGGAATTTTCGTTTTGCTGGCATCGGTCCACGGGACAACAGTATTAAAGTTAACAAATAAGTGTAGTCTCAATGAAATGTAATGAAATGTAGTTTTAATGAAATTTATTGAAGCTTACGAAACAAAAATACGGCTTAGCTTTACACATATTACAATACGAAACAACTATTTTGATAACACTTTTGGCTATCTTGCATCCAAATAGCTTTGAATTGTCATCATAACATTTTGAACAATACTTTTGGACTTTATGTGCATCTCCTTCCTTTTTGTATAATTTATGAATAATTTAAGTCGGCAATATTGCACCGCTTGATTGCTCGCTGCTGGCTGAACGGAAAGGACAGCAAATTCGGCGCCGGGCTCAACTTGTTAACCTTTACTGTGGTCACAAGATAAAACACAAAAATATAAAACTTCATGTGAAACTTATTCTTTGCATCTAGTGAGACTTAATGCAAAACAACTTATTACTGCTAATGCTTTAGTGGCTTAACCTTAAAGTATATTAACTGAGTTACAATCCCTGGAACTCTACACGAAGCTACGAAACTAACAGCATCAGACAGAGGTCAGCTAACTTTCAGAACTGGCTTAACTGTACCTACATCAGGCCTTTCAGGTTTGTTCTGATCAGCAGGTTTCTCTATAGGCAAGCAGGAGCGGTGACAACAGCCAGTCTTTTGTTATGAATCATGCTGATTATGATTTTAATGCTCATTTTAACCTATGCTGCTTGACATAAAATCTACTTGTTATTTTATAAACATCTAGATTGAGCAAGTATGTGACAAAATGAGACATTAAAAAAAGCTAACTGTTAGTAAAATGTAACTAAAATGTCACTTATCTTCTTTCAAATGTGTCAATTTATTATAAGTGTAAAATATTTAATGCTACTTGATAAATTTCATAAAATTAATTTTATTCTCAAACGTATTAATAATTATGTCAATTAAATTATGTTTAGTAATAATGCATCCTATTCACGTTCAGGCACAGATATAATATTTTTAATTGAATTTACTCAGTTCCCATTTGCTCATAGGTCCTTAATTTTTTTCATTAATGGTCCTTAAAAGTACTTAATTTTCGTGTGCAGAAATGTGTACGAACTCTGATTAAACGCGCATGCGTAAACGTATTATGCGCATGCATAAACGCCTATGCACATGCATGAACGGCATTATGCATTGACGCATGCGCAGAAAGTTTGTAGCTTTGAGGTCTGGATTATAGATCATTCCGGATTATGGGTGTCCGGATTAACGACTTTTGACTGTATAACTAATCTCTTTATGTGATTTATTCAAAGGCTTTTCCCTTAGGCAGATAGCCCTCAGGTTCTTTGCCATTATTGAATAAATAACCTCTTAGGACGTTTTTTTCTCTTTAATTTTCTGACTCGCCAATGTCAATATTAAACTGATAAACTTATTGGGCAGTACCTTTCTTATTATTTTCCATAATAACAAACAAGTTTAAAATGTCAAAAAGAGCAAACAAATGAATAAAGTGAACTATACAACAAGGAATTTGAAACCGAACGCCTCTTTGGCCAATCTGAGTGATAATTGATTCCTATTTGGCATTCAGGTCTGCTTATCAAATGAAGATGGTTATGTAGCTATGCAGGTTTCTTGAAAATGGGGGTTCTCAGAAATGTTTCAACGTGCTGTCCCACAAAACTTGCAGATGTGAGAGTGGTTTTAGTTAAATCATGCCTTAGATAAATTACAATTTGTGCTATTAAAATATTGATAAACTTGTATTGCTCAGGCATCTGCTAAACATTTTTATCAATTTGTCAAGACTGCTGAAGCAAAATGTATTCAAATATTCATTTTAAAAGCAAGACGTATGCAAATTTTTAATTATTTACATTCATTGTTAAAAATGGTTAATTTGTTGTAATAATGGTTAAAAATAATTGTACACTTTTTCTCAAAGTAAAATGTTGTTGTTAATATGAAATTACTGCAACTTCAATTTAATTGTAAATACCGTCATTATCTTAAGCACCATTTATTAGTTATGTTTGACTTAGTACACACATCTATTTCATTAAATAAGCAGACACATTCACTAAAATCATCCAAGCTCTTCTCAGTTTGAAATTTGTAGCAGTATTGTGTTATGAATTTATGCGTTTCAGTTACACAATGACGACAATTTCTGAAGCTCGCTGTGGGTTGGATGCTTTTTATATTTTCCTTCAATTCATTCATCAGTCCTAGGCATGATAAACTGCATCTTCATGCTAGGGGTAGTAAATTGTGCAGCCAAATACATTGCACATAAAATTAATTTGATACACTGTTCAAATGCTTTAATCATCTGAAAGCATTTCACTAGAGATGCTGAGGAAAGCTATAAAGAATTAAGACAGGAAGAAAAAAGCATACATAAGAGTAAAAAGAAAGCAAATTTTGATGAATTTTATGATGAAATTGAAAACCTAAAGACACAAAAGGAGGCTGGAAAATTTTATCACCTAGTGAATAACATAAGAGCTGAGTTTAATCTGAGAACTGTAACCTGTAAAAAAGAATATGGAGAAATTGCCAGAGATGTGGAAGAAGTTCTATCTGGATAGCAGGAATATTTTAAAAAAATCTGTTTTAGGGTAGTTATAATAAAAAAGAGACTATTGCATATAAGATACTTATTAAGTTCATCTATGAAGATGAGGATGAAGGAGTGGAACACAGTCCTTCAACCTTCTGTGATGCTTAGTTTGCAATTAAAAAGCTGAACCTTAATAAATCAGCTGGACCAGATGGTATCAAAGCTGAGCTATTAAATATTAATGAAATGAAACTAACTAAAGCAGTCTATTACATTACGTGTGGTATATGAACACAGGAATGAATGCCTACTGAGTGGGAAGAAAGGGTTTGTCCTATTTTATAAAGAAAGAGACAAGTTGGACTATTTAAATACGAAGGAATTACTCTATTGAATACAGCATACAAAGTCTTCTTCACCATCCTTTTATCAAAAGATTGCAGAGATATACTTCTAAAGTTATTGAGAACTACCAATGTTATTTCCAGAAATGAAAAACAATAATTGAGCAAATACACTCTATCAAACAAATTTTGCGACCAACGAAGGAATATAACATTGACACTTCTTGTTTATTGAATTTGAAGCTGCATATGACAGTAGAGCTCAAGCAGAAGTTCAAATGCTTTCTTTGCTCTTATATGGAGATTTCTGTTTTGAAAAAAATCTTGTTTTTTTACTTACATCCATGCATGTGTAGGAATATTTCATTAATTCATGTTTGTATCCTGTGCTGTCATATGTCCATAGCAGATCTTAAATTAAAAGATAAAAAAAAAAAAAAAAAATTTTTTTAATATATATATATATATACTTTGGAATGCTATTTCATTTAGTAATCTATAAATCAAAATAACTGTGAATATTCCCTAGTTTGACATTTACTGGACAGAAATTTCAGGAACTAATATTTTTTTAATGCCATCATAAATCTTACAATTAACATAAGTTAGAAAAAATAAGGATTTTGGTGTGTATTTTGTTGTTTCAGCATAATAATACCAAGTTGTATATATTAACCTAGAGAATGTGTTTAATATTAATTCCTTGAGTTATGATAAGTAGTGTACTTGCATGAATTGATATTGATTTTATGCTGTAAAAATTAGTAATAGCATTTGGAACTTCACTAAACGATGTCTTTTTTTTTTTTTTTTCCAGAAAAAGCATCCAGAAGTCCGACATGTAGATCTAGAAGTATTATAACTACTTACATGATATCACATCTGTAGGCTTGTAAATAAATATATATATATATAAATGTATTTATTTCTATATAATATATAAAGTAAATACTATAAAATACTCTTTAATGCAACAAAATAGCACAATGTTTTGCAATTGTGAATTATGTATGATTTGTATGACCTCATTTGTACTAGTAAAATTCAGTTTTAACTAATAAAATGTACAGTTAATTTTGGTATCCTTATCTTTTAATAGAAATGGAATAGCTTTCTATTTCAGTGTACTTCCATCATTAATAATCTGGAAGCTCTCAAATAACATGCTGACCATTTTAACCTAGGTTAATCCTAAATCTGTTGCATAGAAACTAAGGAGAAATTTATTATCTTTTTTGAAGAAAAAATTCTATGATGTAATATAGGATGATATAAAAAAAGTCCAAATCCCCCTTGTATTTCTCAAACTGTATAAGAATCGAAACTATATGTTGTGTGGATGATGGGTAAGAAAAGCTATCTGTCAGAGGATAAGTATCATAATCACCACCTCAGGAGGCAAATATTATTCACAGTTTATAAATGAAAAAGAGGATCATATGATGCTTCATTTTAAGCTAAAATATTTTTCATACTTATATTAACAGGTTAATTTTAAGTCTTAATTTGTTTTAAGAGATGTGAAGTTGACATCAATGATCTGCTAATGAACTTTTTCATTATGGGAGACCCAACATGATACTATCAATGCAGGAATGAACTGAGATCATATTTATGAGTGTTCAAAAGCTTTGCAATTGCTAGGCTAAGTGGATGGGGGAGTTTCACCCTTTATCTAATTGATATAGTTACTATATGTAAGCAAACTGCATACCTTTTTCCAGACAGGTGTCGCATATACATACTCCCTACGAGCTTCTCTCACAGCTGGGCCTCCCACCCATCCATTGTTGGAGAATGAGCTTGGAGGACAAGTGATGTATATGTACATTTTAAGCTGAATTATTTTTTAGAGACCACTAGATTTTGCCTTGTGTCTTATTACTTTTTACCTGAACATAGTTTTAGGATCCTGACCTGCAGTTTGTTCACATTCTGCCTGACTTTAGTATTTTCCTCATCATCTGAGGATGGAAAGTATAATGTAAACAAACAGAACTCTTTAACTCGCAACATGATCTGAGCATTCATGTTCTTGATATATCTCCATGTTCTTTTTTATTTTGTACTCTAGTATGTGGTACTCTAGTATCCCTTTTTATTTCAGAAAGCCTTAAGTTTATTATGGAAAGAAACTTTGTTATCAGAGGAAAACTATACTCACATGGTAAATCAGCCAATTTAATGACACAGATGAGAATGATGATTCATTATCTAAAGGGTTAGAAGTGATATTTCTAGTGATTCTGACATGGAAATTTTGTCAGAGCCTGAGCTCACCGAGTGCTTGCTTTCCCTTGACAGTTTGACTCAAGATACTTTATCTTGGACTCGAGGGCGTGAGAAATTGCATTCCCATCCATTTATTGGAACACCAGGAACAAATTCTATAGTAAATGCTGATAAAGAGATTGATTTCTTTAATATTTTCTTTGATGATCTACTCAATTTGATTTTTGAAGAAACAGACAATTTTACTCGAAGTGCTCCATGAACTTCTAGGTCAGGCATATTTTGAAATGTGCTGAGAATATAAAAGTGTTTTTTTCAGTGATAATACTGATGGGTATATCAAGAATCCCAATTTGAAAATGTATTTTACTACAAATGAGGTATTCATTACTCCATTTTTCAATAGAGTTGTGCCTGGAGATATGCTCATTAACATTTTTAAATGTTTGCATTTCACCTCAAATAAGAGTGCTAAAAAGTTGGGAAAACTAGTACAGTACAAAGTCTGTAATCTGGATGTCCATTATCCGGAATGATCTATAATCCAGACCTCAAAGCCACAAACTTTTTTTTTGTATGCTTTACGCATGCGCGTTGGGAGGATGTGTCTCCAGATATGTTAAAAGATGCTTGGCATAATTTATGACCAGCTACCATATTTCATGGTGAGGATGCTAAAGCTAATAGCCGCGAATTTGAAGGTTTTCGGACATCGCAAACTAAAGGTGAAATTTTCCAGTTATTGGACTTTGTAAAGAAATGTGGAGAAGCGATAATAAATGAAGACGATATAACAGAAATTTTTCATTGCGATGACAATGCCCCAATCATCAATCAATTAACGGACGGTGAAATCTGTAGTATGGTTCTAGATCCAGAAAATACTGCTTCCGATAGTGAAGAAAGTGACAGAGGGGTTATTGAAAATGAAAAAATTTCAATTGACGAGTTAGTCGGTATTCTCAACCCAGCGATTACAGGACTTGAGCAGCGTAACTTTGTAACTGAACAAGAAATTATGTCTGTTTATAGAATTAAAGAGAAAGTATTAGCACAAAAAACAAAGCAACTTAAACTACTTACATTGAAAGAAATGTTTAATAAAGTAAACAAATATTAAGCTTTTGTTTTGTAAATTTTAATACCCTTTATATCATAATTGCTCATTTCATAAATTACGGTTTCATATTTTTAATTGTATAATTTCTGCATGCCATGTTACCAGATTTAAATTGATGATCTATAATCCGGAAAAACCCCTTATCCAGAATCGCCGAAGTCCCGACGTTTGTACTGTAGTAATCATAGAAAATCTGATAAATAAATTTAAAAGAACTTACATACCCAAGGAAAATATTTCCACGATAAATCTCTTTTTGTTTGAGGCTTTTTTCAGTATGTTCCATCCAAAAGGTGACATTATGGGATAAAAGTGTATAAGTTATGTGAATCAGTTACTGGTCATGTATGAAATTTTTAAATTTATTGTGAGAAAGACAGAAATAATGGGAGCAAGAGTTGTGAAAACATTGATGAGTGACTTATTTGAGAAAATGTATAATTTAGATTGCTTTCTCATTTCCCCATTGATTGCAGAATATTTGCAGTCCATAAAAATGGATATTTGTAGAATAGTATTAAAAACAAAAACAACAAAAAAAAAAAAAAAAAGATTCCCCAAAGACTTTCTAGAAAGAAAAACTAGAAAAGAGTGAATGAGATGTAATGCAGTGAGACATGAATATTTCCTTCAAAATAAAAAAAAAAAAAAAAAAAAATGTTTTTTACGCTAACAAGCACACATGGTCCAGAAGCGGCTAAATCTGGCAGAAAAGATAAGATAAGAGTTGCTGGAGAAGACATTTTAAAACCTAAATGTGTTATAGATTATAACAAAAACATAAATGGTATAGAAATAGGCAGCAAAGTTATGGCACACTATTCATGTTTTAGAAAATCAGTGAGATGTTACAAAGCATTTTGAGGGATTGATGGATATAACAATACCGAAATCCAGTATTCCTCTTGACAAAAAACATGGCAGTAAAATGTCATTTCTCTAATTTAAAATGAAACTGATTGAACAAATTTTTGAGAACTACGGAAATTTTCGAGAAAAGCAGTAGCACGTATCTGATTATTGGGTAGGCATTTCTCTACCATCTGTATGAATGAAAAGGGTGAAAAAAAACTATGAACATGCATAGTTTGTTCACAAACTATGATAAAACAAAGAAAAAAAGCAATGGACATTTCATGTTTGTGGATAATACTATGTAGGACTTTGTGTTTTTCCTTCCTTCAAGATTTAGCACACTCAGTCTTCATTTTAAATTTTGTTACTTTTTGTAAATAATCTTTCTTGTATTTTTTGTTCATTTTAAGGTTTATGTTTAAAGTTTTAACATATATGACATCTTAAGTAATAATCTAAAATGTTACCAAAAATACACAGTTGGGACTTATTTTTAGTTAGACTTAGTGATGCAAAACCCCAGTCATGTGGATGATTCATTTCTACTCTGCTTCATCCCAAGGCAACATCTTAAACAGAGTCCCTCTGTCTTGGAAAGTCCTGCAAATGACTGGCTGCATGGCTATTTTTGTGCTTTTCTCCATGTGTTCCCCATGAGCCAGTTTTCCTTAGAAAGTCCTTCATGAAGACATCCCTCCCCTTAGGCAGATAGTCCTCAAGGCTTTGTCGTAATCACATAAACCAAACCAACTGTCTTGAAAGGGTTAAATTTCCTACTGTTTAAAAAATGCAAATGTGAAGATGACCATGATTGGTGGGTCCAGTTTACAATATGAGATCAGCAGGAAATCCATATGAATCTCTTGTTCCCATGAGCATTTTCAGTAACAAGGCAGTTTTGTGTATGTCAAAATGAATTAAATTGTAAGATGAGGTTGTTATTTTAATCCATTATGGACAGACTGTACCAAAATTGCCGATGGTGGAAAAATCATAGTATTGATATTTTTCCACCACTCAAGGTGATCGTGATTTCTTCATAGATGATCAATATTATGCTGAATAATTTTGCATGAAGAAATAACAGGACATTTTGTTGTCCATTTACATCTTATTCATAGATCATTATTCTGATAAAGAATATCACAAAACTTCCTGCCGCATTGAGGATCAGATCATATGAAACTTGACCTAAGTTCATGTGTCCTGCTATGTTTTCATTTAAACATCTTGAACAAATTCTAGGTAGGGAAATGTTGCTCATAACCTCCCAACAGGTAGTGCTGTCTTCCTGTATCATACAAATTTTCTAGAATAAAACTCAAGTTATTTATATATAACTTACTATATGCACATATAGGTGTTATGTAGCAAAATGCAGCATCATAAAAAGTGATTCAAAATTCTGAAGACAAGTTTCTATTTCATAAGATATTATGGAAATTATATTTCAATGTCACATGTGAAACTTGGCTGGGTTTTCTTTGCACTTTACAAATGCTTTGTTTGTGCTTTGTTAGTCAAATTGAACACATTGAATTGTAACTGAATTTTGTAAACATCTTTTGCAGTATTCTTCCATCAGTGGTCATCATAGCCACACTGGTGTGTTTTCTAAGCTCTTCTAGTGTTTTGGAAATTCAGTCCTTGATGTATCATCAAAGAATGAAATCATTATGGCATTAGATCTAAAGGACCTTGGTGTCAAGTGGATGAGTCAAAATAGTAACAAGATATTAACATAGACAAGATAGTAATGTTGACTACGGGATGTAGTCTTGTTAGTCATGTGTGCATGAATGACATTTTTACAGCTTTAAAAATGTGCACCTAACATATATTTTTTACTTAGCCAGTTCTACATTTAACTGAAATTCCATAATTATAAAATAATTCGAAAATTAAAATTACTCCTTGTAAATTATATGAGTAATTAGAATTTTTTATTTTATTATTCAAGCAAAATTATCCCTAAATCTGTTTTGAAGTGAATATTTTGAGTCATAAATAATCATACAAAAGGGAAATCAAAATTCATAAACTATGTATATTTACGAGGTTTCAGGATTCTGATTTTTGTTGGAAGATGAAATTAAGAAGTATAATGATAATCACTAAAATCACTATGATGATCACTAAAAATATTCATAATTTACTTTTAAATTACCAGTGTTAAAATTTACAAGTAGCAAGCTTAAGTTTTGAATCGGAAAACTTTTTTCTATAACAAATTTTTCATTTACCTATATGTTTACTTTATCAATGACAACTGCTTCAAGAGTTCCTATACCTAAATTTGGCCAAAATCCATTCTGACTGTTTTTGATAATATTAAAAATTGTTTCTCATTTTGCATTTGAATAAGGTGGTAGCAAAGCTTACAATAGGGAGTGCCTATTGTAAGCTTTTGTATTTGATACACCCATTCATGTCGGAAATGAATGGGTAAAAGTAAAACATTTTGATCTCAGCAACTTTGATGCATTTTAAAAATAGATCATATGGAAGACATTTATCTATTATGTATGAGCAAGCAGTTATAAAAATTCTCATACTGAATTAAAACATAATTTCGCTTTCATTCAACTGCATGTTTTTTAAATACTCTGCTCCAATAATTAAATTTTCATTTTTGGCGGGTGATTTTTGTTTATTACATTTTTGAAATGGAACCGATGCCAGACTGACTTCTGCATTTTCGGAAATTGCTGATGGTTTTATGAATCTAACTAAGAAATTAATCAAAAGTTTCAATTACTATTACAAACAAAGGCAAAGAAGATAAGAGCATAATGGTAGGTAACATTTTTCTGGTGTTTTGCAATATCTTTTTTTCCATTCTCATTATTTGATTGAGTAACCCCTTCAGGGAAAAAAAAATAATCAGACCATCCCATTTTTCAGAATTCATGTTATAGACTTTAAAAGAGAAAGCTATCTTGTACTACAGTATTTAAGAAATTTGTGAGATTTTGAAGTCTGTCATAAAATTTCTTTGAGTGGGTTTAAAGCTGTGCTTCCTTTTCCAACTTCTCTCTAAATAAAAAAAAATACAGGGTCTGTCCAGAAATTAATGAGACTGAATTTTTCATGCCAAGCAGAAATTTCAGGCCAAAGGGATGGAATCTGTGGGTGGTGGGGGCTGTCAGTTACAGAATCTGGTGGAAGTCAGCTGGCCTTGAGGCTTTCTAGTGCATAGATTACTCGTGAAGCAGTCGCGCGGTTGAAAGTGACATTAAGGTTTTAGACTGCAGCCAAGTGTCGAGCACTGATGCATCATAAAGTTTTGCATACTGTGGAATATGATGGTTTTACAGAAATTTTAAATGCTTTGATGTAGGGAAATTCGGAATAATGAGTAAATTTCTGACGTGATCCTTAGCCTTTTTTAGGTAGCATAATTCACAAACTTTCATTTTAATAACAACTCACAAAGTGCACATGCTGTTATTTTCTCACCATAATTTAAATGAATGGAGCTGCATGACTTGCAGGGTACTTGATTGGAAAGATTAATGGTCGGAATTTGTAAATCTATCATTGTTGCTCTTCAAAACGAGCAAGACTGTCAACTTAATATGCGATGTACATGATCTTATGGTCATTTCACAAATCATTGCATGAATAAGTATGTTTTACTTTGCATAATGTTTCCCTTAGCCCCATTTTTTGTGTAGTTTATAGTTTTTCCCCAAGATTGTTGTTTTTCCCAAGTTTATAGTTTGCACCCTAGATTTGGGTAGCTCATTGTTTTTAAGGAGTTTCTATAGAAACTGTGGAGAATCTGTATTAGCTGAGGTCTGTGCAATGCAGCACATAGAACGAGAGCCAGTTTGAGGAATTTCGAATCTCTCACAAGTTGCAAAATTTGGTTTCCACTAAGGGGTCTCCTTTAAAGCTCTATTTTCTATAGCAGGCTCAGACTTTAATTTGCTACCACTAAACATTTTACTTTTAAAACAAAAATTGTAGGTGCTTATTTTATATATCGTATATTAGTCATTTTCAGATTTATTCTGTACATAGAATTATAGTTTTGAAATAAAATACAACATAATAAGAACAACCTTTATATAATATTTTCTATAAAGAAATTCAAAGAAGTGTCATATTTCCTCAAAATTCTAAATTATAACACAATCAGCAATTTAAAAATATTGAATTTGAAAGTGTGAAAAACTGAGCTGCTCTAATTTGTTTTATTCCACAGCACACTTCTAGTCCTTTCTAGGTCATACAATGCCATGTCAGAAACACTTTCTTTAAAGGACATATCTGATTGTTGATTTCTTTCATCTTTTTCTGTTTCAGCTTTCAGTCAAAAATTCTGCTAATTTGTATGCTGATATCCACTAGTGTCCCTAATCAGTAACTTCTACTATGGAATTTTTCTCTTTTCCCTTGTTAAAAAAAATGTCTTGTTGAGATAGTGATCATTGCATGATAAATCCCATTGACCTACATTTCAGTCTGCATATGAAAGGAAAATATACCAACAAAGTTTTAATTTTTAGTTAGTAATATTAAGGGATTAATCACTCTATAACTTAATAAGTGGCATGGCTTTTTGAATGTATTTATTAAGAACATCTTTTATTAACTAAGTTTGTATAACTATTTATTTCAGTCTCTGGTTTCATAAACTTCCATTCATTAAAATGGTTACATCATTACAGAAAGTAAGAAAATATTTTAAATTATAAGCTAATATACATAGCAAGTAATAAAAAGTCACGTGGGTGGGAAAATGTGGTCATGCCATTCAACGGATTAAAGCTTTGTTTGTACAGTGTGCAGTCATTAAATACATTTCATTGACAATATTAATTGGGAACCTAATAACAAGAGGGGAAAATTAAATTTTTTGCAAGTTCTTGTAAAACTAATCACAGGTTCTCCATTTTAAGGCTCAGTTCTATTAATTGTACCATAAATTTACAATTTTGAATAATTTGGGAAAATATATTTAACATTAGATGTTCTTTTTTGGAAATTTTTTTAAGGAACTTTTCGAAGTCAACGCTAAAAATGAATAACAGATACACAGTTATTGGTTACCAGCCCCCCATACTGTTGGTAATATCCCCCTTGCAGTTGCCTGAATATAGTAAAATAGAAAAAAATTATAAAACGCATTTTACTTATTTGCTAAAAATATCAAAACAAAAAACAAGAGATGAGTTCTTTTTGGAGTTTTGTATATTAAGACTTAGTAAGAGCCAAGCCTAACTGTAGTTTCCATAAAGATAGACCTAAATTTATTGATGTTTTTAGCATGAACTTTAAATGGGTTGGTATAATTCGATTGCTTTTAAAGCATAGTCATCAAAACAGAAGAAACTCATAAAAAGACTTTTTTTTCCACAGTCCTTTTAATAATATTTGATAAAATAAGTAGCTAAAAGTAGATACAAAAAATGTTCAAGAACAAGCTTGATTGAAACTTTCTGCCATTTTGTAAACAAACGTTGGCGAACTCTTAAAGCACCAAATGTGTCTACATCAGTAGTAGTTTTATTAAATTATTAATTATTTACTAGATGTGGGGTCTAGAGACCAAGGAAGGTTTCAGTTACAAGGCTCATAGGCTTAATGCCCTTATCCTCACATCATCAAAGATTAATTAGTATTAACAAAAGGAGGGTTTCGCAAAGAGGTAAATTTAGTGTGGAATTGTTAAAAATAAACGGTAAACTGCCTTCCACATTGAAAAAAAGGTAAGAACACTGAACGACTTTAATTTAATAATTTTGATATCGGAAAAAGGCCAGAATCAATTTTGAAGGGTTACATCATTAATTTTGAAAAAATCCTACGTTTTCCTGATCAATGGTGATGCGGTGTAACAACACGAGAAAGGAACCATTCGCGAAAGGTCATTAACGTCGCAAGTGATTCGGGTGTCGGCAGGGAGAGGTGCGGGAACGCGTTAGGCAAGTTAAAGAGACAGGGCCAGATCTGCTTCTGAGGAGAAACTGGATTGACAAATAAATAAGTAGCTTTCATTTTAAGCGTTATGATCCAATAATACAAAAGATAAATTCTCAAAGAGATTAAAGTTTAACATTAGAAAGTGCACGCGAAACCTTTTTAACAGGAAACAAAGAAGCGCTTAATTTAAATTGGAACCTCTTCCGGTTGAAGGAGGTAATACAGCTCGTTTGCGAGACAAAGACAGTGACTCTGAACGAAGCTGAAAGAACAGCGAATTCGCTCAGGCGGGAGGTGGGGGTGCATCGAACGAGTAGAGTGATAGCTTCGAGGCGCCTCGTCTCCATAGCAACTTAGGAAATGGTAACGCATTATATGCGTTTTCCAGAGTACCTCTGGGTCTTTTCTTTGAGGAAGCAGTTCCAGGATTATAAGTAGGTAATGCGTGGAAAACGAGGTTTCTGATCGAAGGAATCTTTTTGAAAAAGTTTACCGGAAGTCGCTATTTAAAGGAATTCAAGGGGAGAAATTTGGCAGCATTATGAATGTTCTGGTTTGTAACAAATCAAGGAGCCTTGGAAATTTGCCCTAGCATAATATTTTGGAAAATTTGGATATGTTTCTTGTTAGTAATTGCTGCTGCGCCCCATACGGGACTTGCATATGTCAAAATAGGCCTTATCATTGATTTGTAGAGCAAGATGTTGTTTTGCGTGGACAGGTCGCTTTTTCTAGCGAAAAATGGCAGTAATTGGGATTTGAGAACCTTCGCATTGGAAACTGTTATTTGAATGTGAGGCAGTCAAGTTAATTTAGAATGAAGTATCACTAATAGATACTGGTAAGTAGGCACCCAGGGTATTGGTTCTCCGAAAAATTGCTAGTTAAGTAACTTAGGGTTAGTTCTTCGGGCTAAATAAAGTGGCAGCATCTTTGGTGACATTAATTTTAATTTTCCACGGTCCGAGCCAGAGCTTTTGGATTGAAAGATAATTCTGCAGTGCAGAGATTACCGTGGTGGTGTTAGAATGTTGAGAGATGATGGCTGTGCCTTCCGCATATAAAGCTTGATCGACATTAAGTGACTTAGGACTATCATTTACAAATATGTTGAACATCTGATGCGAAAGTAAACTTCCCTGAGGGACGGCGGCATAACTTGGGCGGGGAGTTGAGTATTCGTGGTTAACTCGCACTCGAAAGGATCTACTTGTCAAGTACAACTTAAGAATTTTAATGAATTGCGCCGAAAAACCAAGCCGCATGAACTTGTAAATAAGCCCCATACCAAGTCCTGCCAGAGGCTTGGCAATGTCGAGATAGACAATTCCAAATATGCAATGTCAAGATAGACAATTTCGCTTACGAAAGCCCTCGTGAATGAATTCTACTACACGGAGTAACTGGTATACTGTGGAGTGTTGAGGCCGGAAGCCAAATTGTTCCGGGATTATTAAATTTCGATCACGGCAGAATTCATTCAGGCGTTTAAGTAAAATAAACTCATGAATTTTGGGGGGAGATGAGAATACGCTAATTGGCCTATAGTTGACGGGAAGATTTAAATTTTATCCCGGTTTCGGAATAGGAATGACTGCGGTAATTTTCCAACAGTCAGGAAAGTAACACTTCTTAAGCATTAGATTAAGTAGGACCGTAATCCACACTGTATACATTACGGGGAAGGTTTTGATCATGTGATTCGAAATGGAATCTATGCCTGGTGCCCTCTTGGGTTTCGTTTTATCCAATAGTTCGAGCACCTTAGTTGGGTCAGTAGGCCTGAGATCAGGCGTAATAGGTTGAGTTAGAAAATGTTCAACACGTGAGTGTATTCAAACAATTATCAACTTAACACTGGATGTTAAGTCAATAATTGTTTGAATTTTCTGTTGAAAAAAAGTTCAAAGTTATTTATTGATTTTTATTTAAGAAAAATCGGAATTTACTTCCTTGGATTATTAATTTAATGTATTAATATTCTGTTGTCTGAATTTTAACGTTTTGGAAAAAACCAATGCTTCAATGATATTTTCCACTTTGCTTAATTTAACCGGGAGAGCTTCGTTTTCTTTGTGAAAAGCTTCAGGAAAAGACAGTAATTCTGCTGAGTCATTTCTTTCGAACATTCTAGAAAGAAATTTCGGTACTATTCGGTTTCGAGGGCTGTAAAAAAATTGCAGCGAAAATGTATGCGCGAAAGCACTAAATCTAGCAAACACGCCCATTTAACAGCGTGCCAAATCTCGTGTACGCGCTCATTTCAGATTGCGTAAGTTTATATAGTTCTATATTTCTTAAGACGCCATTGAAATACTAGTTTAATTTTTAATTCCTTTTTTGATATCCTATGGATTTAACAATTTGGGAATTGCCTATGATGAAAAGTCTGCGATAGAATTTTGGGTAAAGTGCAGAATCACCCACTGCTTGACGCGTTTTTAGGAATTGCACATACTCGGTATCCATTGTACACATCGACTTAATTCCACTTAAAAAAAATCCCAGAATTGCACAAAAAATGGCACTGCGCACACCCTTGACTTTATTTATGTACACATCGACCTATTGTCACTTAAAAAGTAAAAGAAAATTGACAAAATTCCAATTGTTTTTACCCTTGTAGAAAGCGGCAAAGAAATATGCGGGCGACTCTGCACTTTACCGAAAATGTTTTCAAAGAAAAGGCATCATTCATTATAGAAAATAATGTTTGAACAGCCAACGAGATGACATTATGCTTTAGCGATAACTCGGTAGCGAAATATTATATGAAATTAACCTTTCATCTAAATTAAAACATCAATATTTAGATAGTTATTTACTATTATAATACTTCCTTTCTGTCGTTAGGGTTGCCGCAATTACTTTTGACAGCACTGGCATCAACAATAGTTTGGCGATTTTTTACGGCCCTCGAAACCGAATAGTACCGAAATTTCTTTGTCTCAGTTGCTAGGAGGTAAATAGGAGTACGTGAGGAGGGGTCGAAGGTTGATGTTTTTCTTACGAGCAGGTTTGGCGAAGGAGGGGATCCAATTTGGCTCAGGGTCGCATATTTCACAAGTGCACATCAGTGTAGCCACTGAGGGAGGGGTTTCGAAAATGGACCAATGAGCTGTTATTGCTCTTGTGACGCTAAATCTTCGTGCATATGAGCATATGCTGTTTACGTTTTAATTTGAATTTATTTCGCAGTTATAAATATATGGCGTAATAGTAGAAAATCTCGTAGTGCTTTCGTTTTATGAATTTGATTAATCGCTGACATTTCACTTTCGCGATTTTTATTACGCATTAATATTAGGATTGATGTTCACGGCATATTATGTAGATTAAGATTGCGTATAGAAAGATTGCAAATTTCTTACGTTTAGAAAACTTTTCGATTTTCGAAACGAGTTGCTGTCAAAAATGCATCTTCTCGTTGCTGCATATATTTATTTAAAGCAAACTGTTTCGCGCGTGTGCTTTTATATTTGAAAAGATCCAGAGAATTTTCAACAGGGAAATAAAGTTATTAATTTTATTGAATTTTTTGGATTCTTTGTGTTTTGAGGTAAAAGTCAAACCATCAGATATGTGATAACCTTAAAATAAGGGTATATATAATCAAGAATTTGCGACCAGACATTCCCAGCGAAATATATTACAAAAAATTATCTATGTAGAACTAACGTATCGTTTAGTATTTGAATTTATCAGTGTTATTACACATCAGTTTATCAGTGTAAGTTATATCGAGAATGACTGAAAGTGTTACAATGAATCTAGTGTTTTTTATTTCAGTGCTTGCATTCTTTTGATTTTTAAAGTGTAAGATTCAGAATACATATGATCTGATTACATCCATTGTTAACATTAAAAATTATATGTAAATAAATTGAATATAATCGTTGTGAATACGATAAATTCACTCTGTTTAATGAGTATTTCTTGTGTAGACAGTACATTTAAGAGTGAGCATTTATTAAATGTGAAATTTAACGCACTAAATGTATACGAATGCAAATTAGTTCACTTTGAATAAAGTTCTGCATTGGTTATTATTATAGAACAACTTTTTCATACAGACTGCAATAAAAAGTGCTGACTTCTATTTACATATATAATTGGTGTAAATATTTTTCTCATACGCATAGTTTTATGTAAAGATTGCATTTGGGCTCAGATGTTTATCACATATCTCTTTCTTCATCTTATTTACCACTTATTAAGTAATATTTCACATCGATATTTTTGCGAAGTATCCAACATGTGTTTGTATTTATTTCAACCAGGGAGTGAAATCTTCATAATTACCTATATTTGATCTAACTTCGCAATGAAAAGCTTCAGAAGCAATCGACGATGCATTAATTATTTTGTACAGAAAATTGCGTGGCAGAATATTTTCATCCATCTTGCTTAAATCTTAAAGCACGCGAAAGGTCATGTGACATGACAGAAATATTACTGAATGCTCATTGGTCCATCCTAAAAGCCACTCCCTCGGTGGCTACACAGGTGTGCATTTGTGAAGTATGCCTCCGGGTCTTGACTGGCTGCGCTTGCGCAGATAGGCTGTTTTGTGTAATTTGGTGAAGGGGTGGAAGATTAGTCCTAAAACAGCGACAATACTTGAAAATTACGGTTTCGGGAATTTTTGAGTGATTTGAGAGGAGTACAGAACTGAGTAGCGGCTAGACCTAGCATAGCTTATGCTTCACGCGTGCGCAGTTACAAGCTTCGTTGGCGTTATTAGCTGGGCTCCGCTATACAGAATTAGCGATATATCATGATATTGGCAACTAAAGACATGTTGGTATTCCACTAAATTTTGTCACGTTGCAGAAGTTAAGAAGTTAATAAGAAGACCGAAGCTTAGGGGGCATATGTCATAAAAATTCTCAATTTTGGGCTAAAAAAATAAAGTAGACTGAGACGATTCTAAAAATATATAATTTATGCAGGTTTCGAAATTTTAAAAGACCAAAATCCTTCATTACAAAATGTAAACGAGCACTAGCAAGTCCACAAGTTTAGAAGGGATAGATGTCTGGCGTGGCCAGAATAACGCCATATCAGATGCTAAAAAGTATGTTCATAAACATTCTTTGCCAGAACCTATTTTATTGGCTGTTAGAAGTGTGTTTATAAGTCTCTCTGGAAAAACACTATTGTCAAATTGCATTCATTGAAGAGCTCAAAACCCGAAAGAAAGTTTTAATAATTGCATCTGGACACGCATACCAAAAACTGTTTGTGTGAGATCTTTACATTAAAAATAGGCTTGTTATATGAGATGCAGATATATATTGTTATATATCTGTTTGACGAACATAATGTGTCCTGATTAGACAGTGAGTTTGACTACAAACTATGTCCTATGGAGTGTAGAAGAGACGACAAGATGAGAAGGGTTTAATTCCCCTTTATTTTCCACGATATTACAGGCGCTCCCGCACTTCGGGATACAAAGACCAACCACTTGTGGTCTGAACGTAGAGATATAAGAACTACTAACTAACTAAATTTAAAATAATATTTAACTTTGAATACTTTACACAAATGACTAACACTAAGACTGGCCTTTTAAATTATTACGTATGTAGTACGCAAAATGCGGAAAATTTCTTAGCTCTTCAAGAGGACTAAAATCTCTAGCCTTAAAGGCGGACAGCAACTGATTGCAGCTCGCGTGAAGTACAGTGGAAAGAAGGCTCACTCTCTCTCCATCTAACTCTGCTCTTGGCAAAAAGGCACAACTTAAATACTTCAGCGTTAGCAAATACAATTTGCATAAACATATTCACGCGTTTATTCTGGCCGGAAGTGGAAAATAAGAGAGGACAGTAGAGTTTTAAAATCAAATAAACGTTAGTAAAACTTAAGATCCTTACAAAGTCTTTGCGAAAAGTAGATTGTGATCGATCGTGAGGCCCATCTCGCTTACCAAAAGCTTTCTAAAATGGCCAGAAATAAATAAAAATTAATAAAACAAGAACAACTTGCTGTAGAAATGTCAAGATGGCTATTGTGCAGAAAATTATTAAAAGGATTTTTTTTATAAATTATTTGTGTTTAAATTTTTTTTCAGTTTTTCTCATAAGATTTTTTTTTAAACTTTTGGTCCATTTTTCTTTGAACCTATTCAGCCTGGAAGGTTTAAATTTTCCACAGTTGTTTATCTTAACTATTTCTTTGAAACTATATAGGATACAAAATTTACGACCATTAGTTTGTGAATATATTAAAAATTTATTACTATTTTTTCTATGATTTTCAAAACATTTTACTAAATTTTTAAAAATATTTCTTTAAAGTAAAATGTAAACTACTGCTTATTATTCTTAAATTATATGTTTTTAACCCTCATGCAACATTTGAAGGAGTTTGGTGCAATATATTTTTTTTTTTTAAAGTGTACTAAACTAGCACATTGTCACAAAAGATTCGTCACAGGTAAGAGAAAATGAACAACTCGTTATTAAAATCATTAGGCTTTTAATTTATATTTTATGTGTTTTATATAATCTACAATCTCTCTGTTTTAAGTGGAAAAAAGAATCTAGAGTATAAGTTTATTTTGAGAAATGTTATATCCTAATAACTTTTGTCTTGAAATAGTTGCATTTCACCAGTCAAGATGTCATATGTCTCCTTAAGCTGTTACTGATTTCTTATATTTAGCGTGATTAGTATGGATGGCAATTTTGTATGTTTGGAATGTTCGAAGACCTATTCATTCCGACCGAAATATACGGGCACATATTGCTAAGTGCCATCCTTCGAAATTACAGGAATTAGCTCCTACATTAAGAACTGTTCGCAAATTTACATGTGATGATCGTGAGAGAGTTTTTTCAAAACAAATCCCTCTTCTTGCACATAAACATACAGAGCATGGTGAAAGATACACACCTAAAACTCACAGAAGATGGTAAATGTTGCAGCTATAAAAAGTGCCCGTTAAGTGATTTTACATCTACAAAGGCAGAATTGCTGAAACATTTTGAAAACGTCCACGATAAATGTATTGTAACAGAAAATTTGCAGTTCCCTTCTTTTCAAGAATCTACTGTATGGAAAACAGGCACTGAAAATCAACAAAGCAAAATTTACAGCTATTCTTTCACTCATGCTGGCCATTGAAATTTGCCAAGAAATAATACAGTTTTTTTTTTTTTTTTGTAATAACTCTCAAAAGTTATAAATATTTCCACATTTATATGGTTTAAGTCATTAAACTAAAGAGTTCTGTGAATTTGTAAAGTATAAAAAGGTTCTTCAACATTAATAACACCTGTTTTCTTTTACTACTTTCAGCTATTGACAGAAAGCTTTAAACCTCCAAAAGACTGAAATCTTATTTCACATGAACACCTTGCAGGGATGATAATGATTGTACTAAAATATGCTTGTGGTTTATGCAAAGGCAACTTAAATTATTTAACAAAATTATCTTGGTTAGAAAGTACAAAAGAAACTGTAACTGATATTGTCAGTGATATTGGAAAATAAAAACAAACCTTGATAGTAAATTTATGTTTCAAGAAGTTAAACACGTTCTAGAATACTAGAAAATTATGAAATTATTAATATCAGTACAATCTTACAAAAGTTTACATTTTGTGATAGATATTTTTCTTACACTGAGTAATGAGAAAACAGTTTTGGTGAAGCTGACTCTTTTATTTGGATAAAAAAACAGTGAATTAACACGGTGTCAAACTGAAGCTTCAGTTGAAAAAATTAATGAAAATATCGTAGCTTATACAATGAACACGAATTTATGTTTTTGAAGAATTAATGATTTCAAAAGCCTTTTGGTCAGCTAATTATAAAATTTGGAAAAATAGAAGTGAAGAAAAATGAATACACCTTTTCAGTTATTTCACAGGAAAATGCATTTCATTGCCCAGTTCCATTCAAATAATAGAATATATTTCCTAGCGTGACAAACACATCAGCACCAGTCGGGAGAGTATTCTCAATAAGGAACATCACATGGTTTGCAGAAAGTGGTAAATGGCTGAAGCAAAGGTAAAAGCTTTAATGAGCTGCAAAATTAATAGTGAACAAAACTACAGTGCAATTTTTGATGCCATTAAAAATAACAAAGAAATTTTTAAAAAAGTTCACACTAGTGAAAAATACTAATGACACTAATGATAAATACTGCCAAATGAGGTGTGTTGAATCACTAAATATTTATTAACTCATTGCTGTTTTTTGTTAACAACTTCTTTACCATAGTAGCCAGCCTTTTCAGTCATAACAGTAGCTTTCTCAAGTTCTATTTTCTGTTGTATTTTTTCACAACTGTCCCAGTTTCAGCAAAAAATATTATGGTATGCCTAATCAGAGTTCTTAGAGTATTGATAAAGAATAAAATGCTATAAAGTGTATGCCTTTTGGATTACTACTAAGGTAAGATAATGTAATTAAGAATAAGAAACGAAAGGGCCAAAGTATGTTGTTTTGCTGAATGCCTGTTAAAAGATTATCTTTTATGATAACTGTAAATATCATAACAAAACTGCAAAATGAGGTTAAATTAATTGATTATGTCAAAGCACTCAAGAGTAATTTGCCTAGGATGAGACATGCCTTTGTGGAAAGCATGAATTTAAAAGCAAGTTTTATGATAACAGCAAATATAAGGGGAAATATCAAACAAAAATACGTTTGGAAAAAATGTAAAATATGGTTAAATTAACTGATTATTGCACGTTACAAAAACATCAACAGGAGTGAAAAAAGCATGTTCTATTTTCTTGCTTTTTAAGCAAGAAGAAAGGAAATGGGGACTTTGGCGAACGCCGTTTCCTCTAGTCCGTGAGGGTTAATATTGAAAGGAAGACATTTAACAACAAACGTTTTTACAACATTTTATTAAACATTTACAAACATCCATGCCTTCTCCGAGCTTCGAACCCGGGCCCTTCGGCACGGCAGTGAGCAATGCTAACCACTTATACCGGTTGGGCGGCGGGCACAAAGCTCATCCCATACGCTTTTTTAAGTACCCAGTTAATAACTGCTCGCACAATTGGGCACAAAAGTGATTAAATTTCACACATTCCGCAGCACTTCACTTACGCATCGCTGAAATCTGAATTCATCGCCAAGCCAAACATACACAGATGTTTTTTGGCCAAGCGACGAAGGTTACAATGCTGAAAATATGGCTATTGCACATGCGTGAAGCATAAGCCATGCTAGGGCGAGACGCTACTTTTGGAACTGGGGACTTCACTTTTTGCTGGAACGAAAGTGAGTAGAAATTTCTTCGTGTGCGACTGCTTTTTGTTCCGATGGCCATGTAACAAATTTATTTAAGATCCAAATGAACTCCCGGTGCAGCCTCCTGAGGCTCCAGGGAGTTGTTTCTAGATAGTGGAGGGCGCGGGACATGCGTCTGTTTACCTATGTTAAACACTAGGCGTCCCCGTCCTGCGTCACCTGTACCTGCTTTTTGTTCCGCGACCATGGACAGCGGGCTAATTTGCCCTCTCATTATGAAGAGACCTATGGTGTCTTCCTAAAAGAGGTTTTAGAAGAGCTTCTAGTTTTTTAGAGCGAATCTCTGAGAGCTTTCCTTGCAGTAGACAAATGAGCGGTTGACTTGGCTTTGGAATTCCTGACTGGAGTCCGTGTTGTGCCTGAAATATAATGCCGACTATTCCTCGTCGAGTCGCTTAGGAACTGTAACTCTAATAATGCAAGCTTTGAAACTGTAGCTGCTAACGGTTTCTAGATGCTGTTGCCTACTTACAACGACGGCGATTCATTAGGATTACCCCGCGTGTTCTGGAAATCTGATTTCATGGCCGCGTGTTCGAGGAGAAAGCTCTGTTGAACTAGTAGTTCTATTCCTTTGTATCTAGGCTTGGAGAGTGAGAATTTCATTCGTAACCTTTGGAACTGTTTCTTCGAACGATAGCCAGAATAAGAATGCAGATATGTTTGTTTTCACAGACGACACGTGTTCCCTTTTGGCCCTGGAAAAGAGACTCCGATGTCTTGCAATTTTCGACCTTGGACAGCTCAATGGATAAGTACTGTTTCTTTCTTTTTTACATAAATTCATGCTAGGAATTCTCATTGCCATAGTGGCACATCTCTAGAGTTAACTAATTCGAAAATTTGGAAATTAATGAACAAAATTAGAACTCTAATCGGCTTGTTGAATTCGCCTATTAATTACGCCTTTTCCTGTTTCTTAAATGCACATGGTAATAATCAGGAATGTGATTTGGCTGAAAGCTCTTCATTTATATTAAACCTGTTATATTCGTAATAAAACAGGATGTAACTAAGAAAAATAAGATTGTAATTTTTTGAAATTTTTGCTTGACCTCGTAGTCAATGAGTATACTAAATTGTGATGGTGTACTCTTATCGTACTATCCTATTATTATTATGGTAATAGTGTTCAACAGAATTATATTCAGTGTTCATAACTTAATTTTTGTTTAACATAATTGAATTATAAGTAGGAAAATAATTGAGTAATAATAACAAAATTGAATTTATAAGTAAAAGGATAACTCGGAAATAATTAGAAAATTTTGTAGGTAATTATTAATTAAGAATTATAGCTATGAGCTTTGAGTAATTATTGATGAGAGGGATAGTATTTTTTAGAAAGTAATAATTGTACCCTATTATATCTTTTAGAGGGGGAATAAATTTGCTTATTAATGGTTGATATGTATTATGTTTTCTTGTGTATTGTTATGGTCATTTACCAGATCTTCTCTTGAGCTCGGGCCCGGCAAATAATACACAACGCAATACTATTTCGTAATTACGATCACTAATGTTAATTTGGTTAGCACTTATTTTTATGATTATTTATGCATATCTAGAAAAACCACAATATTACCTTTTGGTATTTTCCGTATTAGATTAAGATTTATTTTTATTTTCGATCGGATTAACCAATTAATGTTGTGCCTGAAAAGGCACAATATTACATTGGTGCCGTGACCATTTCAATATTTCGTCCGGCACTCTTAGAGGTTGAGAATTTTATATTTGTCAGGTAAACCAGTTAATACTGTGGCCCATAAACCACAATATTACACTACTGTGTAACCGGGCGGTTACAGTAGACGTCTTTATTTGGACTGAATTGTGTAGCAATGCTGTCAGCCATAGCTTCAGCCCTTTCAGTGTCTGTAAAAGGCCATCTGATTAACATTGGCCATTTCAAGGGGCGGAATGTGTTTAAATTGCGTGATCGAGCGGCTGCTCGCCAAACCGACCCGTCGTCAGTCGTTAAGGGCTCAATGTAGTGTTTCCACTATGCTTGTTTATTCAAGCGGGTTTCAGACCTAATCTTGTTCTGGAGTCTGCGAAATTGAACACGGATACTGGGATCGCGTGTTCTTTGCCAAAGTTTTCGCAAGTAGTTTCGCTGCTTAATTTTGGATTTAGTCTCAGGCGGGAGCATAGTGCCCGGATGAGTGATAGGTTTCGAAGCCGCAGCTCTCGCTTCTTTCAGTAAAGACTTCAAATTTTTTATACACCTGTCATAGTCCGCATTGCTGGAAATTTTGATAGGAGGGTAGCTGTAAGTTCCAAAATACAGTAGACTCCCGATTATCTGCGGGCGGATTAACCGTGGAGCGGATTATCCGCGCCTGCCGCACAAAGTTTTTTTTTAATTTTTTACAAGCGTAAAGAAAAGAAAATAAAAATGTTCACAAAACTGAGCGAAACGTTAACTCTGCTAACATCGTGCTTATTTATAGTAAAAATATCCCAGGCCTTCTCGGAACCTTTCCCTCTGATGAGTAAGTGATTTTTTACTCACCCTTGCAGTGCCCGCTCCACCGCCCTCTCTCATCTTAATCTTACTGACACGTCCACTTCCTCCCACTCGCCATTGTTAGTTTAAGCCTGATAGTGTTTGCGAACCGGTCGGTGTTAATTTCTTATTTTATATTGTGCTCAGTGCTTGTGCTTTTTGGTTTTGTGTTTTTCGTTACCGATTTAAAATGTCAGGAAAACGAAAGAAGGTTGTGTTGACGATTGCGCAAAAACGAGAATTAATTTCCAAAGTAGCAAGCGGCGCTACAAAGCAGCAGATGGAATTGGATTACGGAGTCGCGGAAACAACAGTGCGTGACATTCTAAAGCAAAAAGACAAACTGGTGAACTTTATATCAATGTCGGACAGTGCTTCCGCAACGCGAAAAACTGTGAAACTTTGATGCGCTAGACACGGCATTGACAGAGTGGTTAGCTCAAGTTCAAAAAGAGGGTACTCTTGTAAATGGTCCTATCATTGCGGCGAAGGCAAAAACCCTTTTTGAGTTGTTAGGCCTGAAAGGAAATTTTGATGCGTCTTCTGGCTGGTTGACTCGTTTTAAGCAGCGACATGGAATTCGAGAAATTGGACTTCATGGGGAGGAACTTAGTGGTGACCAACAAGCAGCCGACGATTTCCGCCATGAATTTGAAGAATTTGTTTTAAAAGAAGAGCTATCTTTTGAACAAATTTACAATGCCGACGAATCGGGACTTTTGTGGAAATGTCTTCCCACTCGCACTTCCACTTCGCATTTGAAAGTGAAAGTAAAGCGGCGGGTCATAAAAGCAGCAAGGAAAGGATCACTATCATGTCTTGCAGTAACGCTACCGGTGGACATAAATTTAGACTTGTTGTCATTGGAAAGTAAAAGAAAAACCGAGATCTTTCAAAGGCACAAGGCTAGAAAATTTGCCCGTTGATTACTTTAACCAAAAAAAAAAAAGGGGGGATGGATGAACCGAAACATTTTTCAAGAATGGTTCGAAAAAATCTTTGTTCTTCAAGTGCGTAAACATCTTAAATCGAAAACCCTGCCTGAAAAAGCTGTGCTATTGATTGACAACGCACCTTCTCACCCAGCAACAAGCGTGCTAAAGTCTTCTGATGGACAAATTTTTGCGAAATTTCTCCCCCCAAACGATACTGCGCTAATCCAACCCATGGACCAAGGAGTCATTGCAACAATGAAGAGAACATACGAAACCAAGGTGCTAATGACCAAAATTGAAGAAGGTTATCATCTGAAAGAGTTTTGGAAACACTACACAATCTTGGACAGCAGCTACGATATTGCATCTGCATGGGACTCAGTGAAACCGTCAACCCTCATAAAATCATGGAGAAAACTCATGCCTAAAGTTGAAGCCAACAACAACCTAACCCCTTTGAGTTGTGAAGAAGAGAATGAAGATGTAGACACGCCCACGGCAACTCTTGCCGATATGGTGAAAACAGTTCCGGGTGGTGAGAATGTCGATGCTGAAAACATTAATGAGTGGTTGGAGTGTGACGTCAACGAACCTGGCTTCGAATGCTTGACAGATGACGAAATTGTGAAGAAAGCAAGGAGAGAGACTGAGAATGAAGGACAGCGAAGTGAAGGCGAATAAGAGCCCACTGTGAAGATGCAGAAGACTCACGAAGCGGCTTTGCAACAAGTAGATGGACTGCTGAGCTATTCGGAAGAACAAGATGACGCGGAGTTGGTCGAGAAACTTATGCTACGAAAAATGCAATCTCGGATCAAGAGAAAATGCTTCCAAAGCAAGAAGCAAACACAAATGACTGGGTACAAAGCACTTTTCTGTTTTCATTAACAAAATGCATTTTAGGTTAGTTTTGAGTGTTATACTAAAATATTAAGCTTTAGTTAAACATTTCCTGCTGTTTATTTTACGTTTTATTGTACATAAAACGATTTTGCAAAGATGGAATGACTGTTTCCTCTTTTGCTATACCCTTTTTTAGCTTTTTTCGGATTATCCGCGATTTTTGTCATCCGCGGCGGCAGCGCCACCCAATTCCGCGGATAATCGGGAGTGTACTGTAAACCGAAAATCATCCCAATTTGTAGAGACTTGCTCCTCTAATATTGAGTATCAATTTTGAAGAAATCTGAATAATAGTAGCTTCCAAATGTTCCAAATCAGAGGGACATATCATGTGATGTTTAATCGAACGTTTCACATAGATACAGGTGCCACCACTTGCTTGTCTGCCACATGACACCCTGTCACTCGAGTAAATGTCATAATTCCCAATTTTGGAAGTTCGCCCTGGGATAAACTGAGTCTCTTGGACTAAAAACACGTCAAGATCGTGCTTTGCAATAAAATCCCGTACTTCATGGATTTTATTATACAAATCATTTACATTTTATGTACAAATACATAAGGATCTGCTGGCAAAACAAGTTTTCAGATTCGAGAGTTGAACTTTAGGCCGTTACAAGTACATTCTGCAAAAATAACAAAAGACATAGGTCGAATGTTTAGCCAAATTACCCTGAAAGCTCAATATAGCTTTCATAGAGATAAAAAGCTCTCATTAAGGCACTTGTCTCAGCTTAAGCAGAGCTTTTTCGAAAGCTAATAGCAAAATATGCTTGTCTACCTCAGAGTTGCGGCAGATGTCAATCAAGCATTTTAGAGTGGAGGAGAATATACCTTCCGAGTCGGCACTCTCTGCTGAGGTAACGGCTGGGGTTACAGAGTTTTTGATTTAACTGTAAACGGCAGTTTTAAATGTCTGGAATCACATTTCAGTTCCTTAGTTTTATTCCCTATCGCCGCTGCATAACTCAGCGGGTTAACACCACTGGGACGAGCATGTGTGGGATATGTTTGAACGGCGTTTGCTGGAGGAGGTCATAGAGTCCTGAGTTAGAGCTGCCGAGGCAGCGGCCCTATCCTTAAGCTTAGTATTCTTCCTACGAGACCGTTTGTTTCCTGGGAAACGAGGACAAGAGCAATAGTTGGCTGGGTGGTCTTCTCTGCAATTGCAGCAAGTAGCAGTAATTTCTGGCATTCTGGTGCATTCAAAAAACCAGTGTGGCCCACAGCATCTCTCACAACGGATTTGTAGGATTCAGACTTCCGATGAGTGGAAGAATCCGAAGATTTGAGTTAGGGCCATTGCGGCCGCGATAACGCTCAATACTGACTTCTGTGCCCCACATCTCGTAGACAGGAAACAGATGGTGGATGAAGAGGGTGTGGGAGTACTTGCAAGTAAACAAGTGGCATAGGATGTTTGGAATGTTGCTGTGACAGCCGAACACACTGATGCACTTTAAAGCCCATCAACTCCACTTCATCCTTGATATCCTCGATTTCAGTTTCAACCGGGAGACCTCTAATGAAAATTTTGAAAGGCCGGTCCTGCTGTAGATCTAATACCTTATACTGGACGCCAGTCTTTTCACCTAGCAGGTAACCTCCCGGAACTCAAGTTCGGTTTGAACGAACAATTTTAGTTAGGGACCAGTCAGTCTGCTCTTAATATTCGGGGCAATCGCACGCAAAAATGACATTTGCGTTTTCTACTTGCTTGCTTGATTTTACGTGAATAGCCGGAATATTATTTGGTTGCTGCGGAGGGTGAAAAATCTCCTCACATGCTCACTAGAATCATATTACTCTTTTCTCCTCTGTTTACCTCCTGGTTGCCAGGGAAAACCGAAACCTCAGCCATTGGATTTTGGCTCTTTGTCAGAGTTCAACACAAAGACTTCTTTATTGCCTCGAACGTGTTTCTACTAGGTTTCACCTTCGACCTTTCACTAGATGCTTTAGTAGGAGTAGATTAAGCGGACATATTGGGTTTATGTACATTACTAACATTTGAAGTTACATTTCCACAATCAATTACAATATCTTTACGTAGATCAATAATCAGAGGTTTACCTTGCTTCCTGGAAGCTGGGGTAATAAATCCCTCGTTATCAATTAGCTGGTCTTTGCGTTTTCGCGCGGAATTTTGCTACCATCAGAAATACTCTGTTTAAGTCTTTCAAGTCTCTCTGCTTCTTTCTCTTTCAATTCATGTTCTTTAGCTAATATTTCTTTCTCGATAACATTTAGAAAATCATCCCTGGTCGGGGGAAGGTGGAATGTCTGAACGTCAAGGTAATTTGCAATCTTGTTTATTTTAAAGGAAAAGAGTTTTACCAGCACGGTCGAATTGCTCGAAGCCGGCTGCGTCCAGTGGCGTTGAGGCCCGCTTCATCCATCGCTTCTGTCGTTGTATCTCCATTGTCATATTGTTGTTTCATTTCGTAGAACGTCACAATTATTCCAGACCTGTCGTCACATTGCACAGGGGGAACTTCATTCTGTTTTTGATCATTAATAACCTCATTTTTGACCTAAAATATCCATTGAATTTTCATTCAAATCACAAAATTCCGTCGAATTTGGCTGAGTCGGGGGATGCGTGTCTGCGACACGTCAGACCTCCTTGGCGTCCATCCTCATAATGGGGATCTAGAATTGATATATATGTACAATAATAATTTTATTACTTAATTTTGGTAGTAGAGGAGTATACAGTGTTAATAAAATTCATATGCATACAGTGTTACGTAGAACCAAGGAAAAAGTAGGTGTAGGCACACATCGTTGCAAAAAACCACATTTTATTGACGGCACAACACACAAATAGTAAAACACAGAATACTGGCAAACACAGACAGACACTGAACAGAATCAACAGTTAGTACTTATGCATACGCTTGACTCAGCTTGACATCTTAAGGACGCCAACTAGAGCTGAATTTGGCGTGAGCATAAAACATCGTTAACGTAGTGGGGCCCGATGGCCTTTCAGGACGTCAAATATTATAGAATTACATGAAATAAATATATATATACCTATGTAAATATACATACCTATGTATGTACATACCTATGTAGTTTAACAAATCACTAAATAGAACACTTATACAAACTTAGCATAGTGAAGCGTAGGGAGCGTTTTCCGCATAAATCAGTAATGTACAAATAATCTAAACTACAAAACAAAACAAAACTTAATAATTAAAATCATAATAAAGAAATGAAGTAATATATATAGTTCAGTTCTCAGACATTAACAGTACCAGTTTGTGTATTGGTCTAATTAGTTCAACACTGTTTTTAATTTGACAACTCGAATCTTTTCATTACTGCCGGGATAAACTTGTATAATTCAAGTCATTCTCCACTTTAAGAGAGGTAAGTTATCCTCTTTAATCTTTAATCAACACTAAATCTCCAATTTTCATGTTATTCATGGGCTTCCTCCATTTATTTCTCAATTGTAACTGCGTTAGATATTCCTTAGACCGTTTTTTCCAAAAGACTTGCGAAAGCTGTGTCACGAGCTTCCATCGCTCGCGCATGGTAATTTTTTCATCTATAACACTAGGTTCAAGAATTCGCTTTATTGCAGTCCCAATAATGAAATACGCTGGAGTGAGTGCGGATAAATCATCAGGATTGTCTGATGCCGGATTGAGGGTCGGGAGTTCATCACTGCCTCTATTTTGGCAAGATATGTATTGAACTCTTCGATGGTTAATATCTATGAGCCAATCACATTTTTCATATGGAATTTCATGGTTTTTATTGTAGCCTCCCAGAGGCTTACGAAATAAGAGGCGGAAGGAGCATTAAGTTTCCACACAACCTTTTCATCTGCTAGGAAACTCGCAACGGCTTTTGAAGTCCACATCTTCAATTCATTTCGTGCACCAACATAATTTGATCCACAGTCACTAGAAATTATTTGTGGTGTCCCTCTACGTGCAGCAAACCGTTTTAGAGCACCAATAAACCCCTTGGAACTCAAGTCACTGACAGCTTCCAGATGAATAGCTTTTGTGATGAAGCACACAAACACGTATGCATACATCTTTGTTGGTCGTATTCCTCTGCCACGTTTATGGTAAACTTAAAATGGGCAGGCAAAAATCGGTCCCGGTCCACGAAAATGGTCTTCTTATACATTTACTCTAGATGCAGGAAGGTTACTCATAAGTTGTAGAGACAGTTTCCCGCGATGACGAATGCAAATTATACATTTTTTTGTTATAATTTTACGCATTACTGATTGCGCTCCAATAATCAAATAATTTTGACGAAGGGCGGAATGCGTCAACTGAGAACCTGCGTGTAGGTATTTCAAATGATAATGATTTATAAGTAAGTTGGTTATGTGATTACTTTTTGGAAGAATAATTGTATATTTAGTTACTTCTGGCAAATTTGCATTTTTTTAATCTCCCCGAACTCTCACAAGTCATCATCCGAAAAAAGGCTTAGCTGATATAATTTATTTTAGACATTCAAGGAACTATGGCTTTTTAGCCTAGCAATTTCATCGTGAAATTCAGAATTTTGAACTGCCTTAATTATAATTTTGTGAGCCTGATTAAGTTCTCTTGTTTCTAGGTCGGGTGTCAGAATTTTACATTTCCTGGCATTACCAATAAACCTCAAACACCAATACAACCCTAAGCAATCGATTCCACGAAGAAAATTTATTCCACAATTCTAAGCTTAACCTTACCACCATACTCTTAACTATAATCCCCTTTTCCTCCTTTTTCACAACAGCCTTATCTAACTGAAGTCCCTTCAACTGCGTAGACCAGTGATGCCCAACCTGGCCTATCGCCAGCACATTTGGGCCTATCGCCAGCACGTTTCCAAAACATCAACATTTTTGTTAAACATATTTCCAATCTTATGTGATACATCTGAAATATTAACTTCGGCAAATGGGTTTGAGATGAATAATAATATTGGTTGAACATTATGGAAATCAGAGAAACGGAATTCAAAATTATTTTTCAGTGCATTTAGGTTTTCCGAGTATTTCTCTGTTTCATTTGGCTTGTGGTTATTAATATGGCTTGATAAATTCTGAAAATGGGTAACATTTGTTTCTTTCATCTGATTTATCCACAAATTTAACTTTATCTGAAAAGCAGTTACAATCCCAGTCAATTGAAAAAGAGTTTCTTTCTTTTTCCTGGAGTTCTTCGTTCAGTTTAGCTGTTATATCCGTGTGAAAATACAGATCGGATAACCAATTATTGCCGTCTAATTCTTTATAACTTTCGTTTCCGGATTCCAAAAACTACTTTATTCGCGAAAGAAGTTCTACAAATCCTTGAAGTACTTTTTCCCTGCTGAACTATCTAACATCAGAATGAAGCAATAAGATACCATGCTCGTTATCAAGTTCATCAGTCAGCAATGAATTATTTTATAACATCTTGCAAGATATCTTTTATGACTATAAATACTTACCATATTTTAACTATTAAGAAATACAAATGAATGGTTATTTTTAAAATATTTTTTGTTCATAGTATCTAATCGGGCTAGAGAGCACATACAAAACGATCACCAAGCACAAGGTTGGGCACCACGGCGTAGGCCAACATTCCTTACTTTTGGGTATCCAAATGAGGTCCGTAAAACCCCTTTTTACTCGAAATCAAACCTCTAACTGATATACCCCTTGTCATTAAGTCTGCCGGATTATCTTCAGATCTGCAGTAGAACCAACTTTTCCGATCTGTTTTTTCCTGAACTTCCAAAACACGATTAGAGACAAACTGTTTCCAACATTTAGCACTTCCTTTAACCTAACATAAAGCTATTTCCGAGTCAGTCCAATATACCTGGTTAGTGCTCAAATCTTTAACACGACTGAAAATATATTTTTTTAACTCGAGCACCGATTAAAACTGCCATTAATTCTAAACGAGGTAATGTAATTTTCTTTAAAGGAGCAATTTTATTTTTTTGACATAACAAATGACACCTTTGTATTACCACAACTTACTGATAACGAAAATAAGCAACGGCTCCATATGCATTTGGTGACGCATCGCAAAGTACATGCAATTTAACTTCGGCATCCTTACGATTCACATACCCCAACAAACAATGCCTTTGTAGCTTTATTTGTCCTAAACTTTTATTTCCGAACACCACGTTAACCATTTTTCTATGACAAATCGCCTGGTAACTTTTCATCCCAAGTTATACCTTTCTCCCAAATCTCTTGCAACAAACGTTTTATTCTGACCTCAAACGGTGCTGAAATACCAAATGGGTCAAAAACCATGGCCGCTAATTGCAGAACACCATGTTTATTACTCTTCACGGAACTCAAGTTATCAAGCAACGGTTTAACATCAAGGACAAGGATATCGTCCTCAGGAGTTCAATTCACACCTAGTACTTTCAACTGTCTTTTACTATTCTCAACATTGAGATTATTCAAACCATATAATCTTTCTAATTCAGGAGAGTTGGATCTCAATTTCGGCAAGTTAAACTCACCTGCCTTTAAAATTGAAACAGCATCATTTGATAATTTATATGCCTCATTTGTATTTTCTGCACCAAAATATAAATCATCCACACACAATGATGTATTTAACATGCGTACTGAATCAGGATTAGTTTTCCCATATTTTCTAATGTGGGTTTTAATAGTACTAGTTAGAATAAAAAGTGTGAAAGTTGGTGGGAAATTGCCGACAAAATGAAGTCAGGGCAGCCCCAAGTGCACAGTGACTTGAATTTAAACCGTAGCATCATGCGAAGAGATTAAGGATGCCGGATACACCAAGAAAATGGTCTGGATAAGATCATATGAGAGCCACAATGGCAAATGGAATCGCAGTTGGTCCATTTTAGTGAGACTTAATGGAAGTGCAACAGATTTTTAGCTCTCTCTCGTAAGCTCCATGCACAGGAAACCAAATTTTCAAGGATTACTGTTTCTAGATATATGTTTGCAAGAAGACTTCCCGTTTATGTCCATTCACTTTTGAGTATATAGAGCCCATTTAGCATACTACAGAGAACATCAACTCTGGACCAAGCACCAGTGGTAGACTCTCCTTTCAGAGATGAGTACCGTTTCAGCCTAACCACTGATTTTTTAATGAGCTTCATTCGGAGAAAACCAGTGGCCCGCAAACTGCCCTCCAACATCCAAGAAAGGGGGAATTTTTGTTGCGGAGGTTAGATGATCTGCAGAGGCATCATATTGAATGGATGCACAGTTTTTCAAGTCGTCTTCAGGGGCTCTGTGATTTCTGCTACGTAGAGAGGAAAAAATCTTAGAGCACTATGTTTTCCCTTTCAGGGCGTGGGGAAGTTTTCGTAGGTACCCCACTTTGTCAAAGCCTTCAAAAAGCAAGCGCAAATGCAAGTAAAGTACGACGAAACAGCCAGAGGGATTCGTAGATATACTATGTGTCATTAATAACAACCTTCACTCCGAGTAAACAAGTATGAGAGAGTGTGTTTGTGTGTTTATTTAATTATGACAAAGCACACTAGGGCTATCTGCCTAAGGGGACAGATGCCTTCGTGGAGGACTTTCTAAGGGAAACTGGCTGGTATACACGTTACACATGGGGAAAACCACGAAAACGCCCACGCAGCCAGCCCGTTCGCAGGATTCGAACCTCGGACCGAACTATCAGTGTTCAGCAACTTTACCGTTCGGCCGGTGGTGGGCCGCACAAGTATGAGAGAAAGTTGGGAAAGGATGCGGTATGTATAATGATCTCGCACATTCTATTTTGAAAAAAAGGGGGTCGAGAAAGTAGCACCCTAGAAGAAATTGCAAATACTGTTGGTGAGATCTAGCATTTCCTTCTGTTAAGCTATGCTCAGAAAAATTTTCCATATCCTCCATTTCTTGTAACTCGGATCCTCTAACAGTGATTTTACTGTGCTTGAGCTAGAGAGAGCTTTGTCTGATAAATCCCTGTAACTATCGGCCCATTACACTAACTAGTTGTGTCTACAAATTCCTTGAAGAAATGGTAAACTGTCGCTTAGACTATTAATGTAGAGAAGAAGACGTAATACTTCCATACTAGAGTGGTTTCCATAAAGGTAGAACAATCATCGATAATATTCTCTTTTTGAAAACCTCAATCAGCAAAGCTTCCTCAAAAGAAACCACCTTGTTTCGGTGTTCTTTGACATAGAGAGAGCATATGATAAGCCTTGGAGATATGGTATTTTGCAAGACCTTCATACCTGTGGTTTGTGTGAAAATTTACCGATTTTCACAGACTTTTTTGAGGGCTAGAATTTTTCAGGTGAGATTGGCTCTTGATTTCTCAGATGTGTTGGAACAAGAAGAGGGTGCGCCTCAAGGCTGTGTTTTAAATGTTATTTTGTTTAGTATAAAAATAAATACTATTTTAAAGAAAATACCGTCTACTGTATTAGGATCATTATAGGTTGATGACCTCCAAATAAGTTGATGTGGCACAGATATGAGATTTGTGGAGAGAATTACAAAGCATTCTCAACAAGATTGAGAAATGATCAGAAAAACATGGATTTATCTTTTCAAAGTAAAGATTGTCTGCATGCACATTTGCGAAAGCGAAACCAGTATGCTAAGCCAGAGTTTCAACTTCAAAGGTCATTGATTCCTGTCCTACTGAAGTCAGGTTTTTAGGAATGATGTTCGACCGAAAGATGACTTTAATTTCTCATGTCCTGTATTTGAAGAAGTGTTTCAAAACACTAAATATGTGTTTCAAAACACTAAATATTTAGTGTCTTAAAACACTTTTTCAGATACAGGACATCAAGTATTGCCGAACACCTCCTGGTGTGCCGAACGAAGGTCAGTGTTTCACATTTATAGAGCTCTTGTGCACTCTAGACTGGACTATGGCTCGGTTGTTTATGGATTGGCACGATCTTTGGCTTTATTAAAGCTAGATTCTGTGGATCATCAGGCCTTGCGGATTTGTTCTGGAATTTTCAGAACATCTCCGGTTAAGAGCCTGTATGTTGACAGTCACGAAAATCAGTCCGGTTAAGGTGTGAACAGTTGTACCTTACTATTACTTCAATATGATATCACAATTGGACTATCCTTGTGAAGTTCTGCTTGATGACATGTGTGATCCCTTATTTGAAGCATGACCATTTCGTATTCCTACTTTCTTTTTAAGGGTTCGCTCACTAGTTGAGGAATACTGCTGTATGTCTGACACACACCCCGGAGGGGGTCCTCCCTCCGGGTGTCGACGTAGAGAACTCTGCGAAACTACAGGCTAGGAGATCTGTACCTAGGCAGTCCCGGCCACGGGGGTATAAAATTTATGAACCTAGTGGTTCTGGAGGCCACGGAAAGGTCACTCATTGGCCGTCCTGATGGTCTGGTGAGTCCTAGAACAGTGTGACTCCGGGTAGTAGCCCGGGGGGTTGCGCCTCGGGTTCGCTGGGTAATGTCCCACTGCGACAGGCAGTCCGAGCGACTGGCAGGTAGCAAATCAGTCGACGACCAGTGTCGCTTAAGGCGATGCGTCCTTCTCTCCAAGGTGCGAGGGCGAAGGTTGAACCTCTGTGCCTGGCTCTAAGGGCGAAGGGACTCATAGTGCGGTTAAGTCTCGCGGAGTGAGGAATGACTATATCTTATCTTATCTTACACACCCAGTTAGTAAAGCATTTTGAAATCCCACCTTGGCAAAATATGCAAATTAAGCTTTCTGATGTTTTCAACGATCTTGATAAAGCAATTACTAATGAGATCATGTATTAACAACATTTTTAGAGCATAGATAAAGATACAGTAGTTATATATTCCCGTATATCCAGATGAATCGAAAGCAATTGGTCATGTTGGAATGCCTTTCCTTATTGAAAATCATATGCTGGGAAGACGATTGCTTGATAATAGTTCAGTCCTGACATCAGAATTGACTGAAGTTTATTATACTGTTTCATTTATATCCAGGCATAGCCGCGGAAAGTTTATTATTTATTCTGATTAATTTAGTGCTCTAAAAGCTTTAGAAACATTCCCTAACACCCAGAATCCGGTTGTAATTGAAATTCTATTTAAAAAGTTGAGTAGAAACTGAAAGTAGATACAGAATGTTTTATTGCTGTCTTCCTGGATAAAGGTAACGAATTGGGAGATATCACAGCCAAAGCTGCTGTTGAAGAATTCAGTCAAGGTGTTAAGTATGGTCGATTAAACCTCTCTGACATGCCATCTGATTGGGCGATATAAAGGTGTCGTTTGGGTTTTGTTGATGTCGAGTAGCTTGCAAAATTCTTTAATTACAGCCGAGATGATTTTCATTCCTTGATTGGAATGTAACTAAAGAAGCACCCCAAACTTGAAAATACAATGATGTATCATTTACCTCTGCTCCCGTGATAGCCTCTTGAACATAAATAGGATGTGCTTCAGGCCACTTGGTGAAGTAACCATGCCAACGAGGATGTATTTGTTGCCATCAGCAGTTCGTGGCAGAGGTCTCAGGATGTCAAAGGCAATACGTTCAAGAGGCGCACCTACATTTTAACGTTGCAGCTTCCCTCAGTTGCGCTTCTTCAGTCGTCTCCCACCCACACAGTCATCGCAAGGATTGGCACCACTTTTTTGCTGTCAACCCTTGAATTACTCCAGTAGAAGCGCTCTCGAAATCTATGCAATGTCTTCATTATTCCGAAGTTGCTTCCAGTAGGACTGCTAGGCAATTCCTTAAGGATATTCAGAATCCTGTATCTTGGAAGTATCAGCTGCCAGCGAAACATCCATGTGATTCGAGCTTCCGGAGTAAAACGCCGTATCGGATATATAGTTAATCCCAGAGAGCCCAATATTATATTGTCGTACGACTGTAGATCGAAATGTCCTGCCAGGGAAGTTTCGTACTTGAAGTCTCCATTAAGTCATTAAATGAGTTAGAGGTTCAATTTCGCCGTCTGCCAACTGGTCTTTCCTGGCTTCTTGGACACTCCATGGAACTCGATCAGCCGATGTTGAAGTTATAACTTGTCGTGCGACCGGATTAAGCAGCTCGGATTTCACTTCGACCCTGGAACAATATCGGCAGTTTTCTGGGCAGTATCTTCTAGACAGAGCTTCAGGGTTTCCAATAGAGGATCCCCTCTGAAGACAGATAGTTATGTCATATTCCTGGATTTTCTGTATCCATCCTGCCATTTATCAGCGGACGCAGTCTGCAGGGTAACGGAGGTAGACGTCCAGATGGAGTTTAACTGCCAAATTCTGAGCCAAATCTTTTAGGATGGTGGTAGCATTGACTCCTGTATTGATGACCATATTGTAAGGAACTCCATTTATAATGTCCATAATGAAGAGTCCATTACTGCCGCCACTTATTACAAAAATATGAAGCTCTGTAAAATGGGGTTTTTCAATATTTGGCAACCTCCACTCCGTGAGATGGCCACCCTTCTTCTTGTTGCGATAGGTCTTATTTTCCGTGCCTTTGGATGTTCTGCAGCTTCTTCGTACGTGGCCTTCACCACCACAGTTCTAACCCTTTAGAGTCGGTTTGTTACCACTCCTGTTCCGCCTCAAAGCATTCAACTGGCTGGCTAAATCCTCTAGACGAGCAGCTACTTGATCCACTGGCTCCTGCATATGAGCAGCTCTAATTAGGTGGTGGTCTCTCCGAGTTACTTGCTGGTCTGCCTCGAATTTCATTTCGTATCATTGACAACCGCCATTTGCGGGGTTTTCTGAATCCAATATCTTGTATGTCATCGATGAAATACTGCAGAAACAGGATTTACTTTGTTTCATTTAGACAGTCGGAAAAAGCGAGATCAGACAGCCTTTCAACATCCGTATCCAGGTCCTGGACTGTTTTTATAGTTTTCTGTTCTCTAGATTTCAAATGAAGCCTGCTACGCTTTCAAGTGAAGCTAACACTTTTCGCCAAAGCGCAGTTCGAGCGCTCCAGATAGAGCTTCGCAGTCTAGCCTCTAGTTTTTCAAGCAAAGTTTGGAGTATATCCTGTTCTTCCGTTCTCAGTGAAGCGGCGAGATAGCAGGCCTTAGCTTAGGAATCCCATCCATTTGCTTCCACCCCCACTATAGAGAACTTAATCTTACATACTTACCAGGAGGTCTTTCGATCATATGTGGATAGCTTTAGAGGGGGACGGGAAGACATGGCTAGGGATTTAAAAGCGTTAGAATTGTTCCCTGCTGTAATTATGGATTTCTTTATGCATTAAACAGCAGAAACTCTGTAATCGATTTCTTGTTTGATAGCAGAAACGTTTTCTCCGGTTTGTTGTTTGACGGCAGAAACTCCTTCTCAAATCTGCTACTCGGCAGCAGGAACTCTTTTTTCAATTTTTTGTTCGGCAGCAGAAACTCTTTCTTCAATCTCTTCAGCTTTGTTTCCAACCGTGTCTCTTCTGCCTTCCATGACTTCAAATTTGTTTTCTGTTATGGCAGAAATTTCACTTTTCATTTCCTCTTGACCTGCTTCAATCATTTCTTGGCCAGATTTCATGTCTACTTGGCCTGCTTTCATTTGTTCTTTAAGAGCTTTCAACTCTACTTTAACGGATTCTTGGCCCACGTTCATCTCTTCTTTGAATGCATGAAAGGCTACCACCAGCTTTTTCAGTTGCTCCTCCAACCATTTTGCACCGGTTTTCAACCCTACTTTTGTCATTAAAAATTGTTGCTTTTATACTGGTTCGTAAGAGGTTGAATGCACATAGATCCGATGGTAGTCTGACAAAATTTATTTTATCGAAAGGAGCACCTTACCGCTCTGTAACTTTCACAAAAGAACTTATAGAGCTCTTCTCAGTATCACACAGCCCAATCAGTAGTTACACTTCAAACTACTAAGAACACGTTAAACACAACATAATGCAAAGCGCATCTAAGGAGAGAAGCTCAGACAGGGATATCTCAATACTCCGTAGTCGACTCTGAACTGAAAAAAACAACCGAGAGCTGATACCCTCTCCGGTTTTATATAGTTTCATCTCGTTCACGTACCACCATCCATTTATTGAAATTACTGAAAGACATATACGGTTAATGCTGAATATAAGGGCGGGATACGGTTACAGTTGCACATAGCGATCAATAACATTTATTCAATTACAGGACCAGTTATAGTTATATGGGAAGTGGGCCATCCGTGAGCTGGAAGTCCTCTCGAGAGGCTGTGGTAAAGGAAGAGGGGTGGGAGACCTTTGAACCCCCGAGGTGTTCTTCCTCATAACTGGGAGGGAACTGTTCAGTTAGTGAGATGAAACTATACCTGTTAGACCAATGGTGAAATTTTGGTGTCTTGTCCACTTCTTTTTAATGACTATGATTAATGAATATGGTGCCTTTTTATTGAATATGATTAATTCAGGTATGACACTGACTATGAGGGCAACGTACCAATATCTGATACCATTTGTATCAAGTTGTCTCTAACATTGACTACATTCACTACATTAAATGTAGTGAATGTGGAGGAGTTCCACATTCACATTCACTACATTAAATGTAGTGAATGTGGAGGAGTTTAAATTTTTCAAATAAGAAAAAAAAACATAGAACTAGTTAATGATTTTTAATCTTAATAATATTTAAAATTTTACTTTAATTTTTAGTACTTCCCACTAAAAAAATTCAATTAGTTGTGGTAAATTATAGTTTTGTGTCAGAAGAAAAAGGTCCTAATTATAAGCTTTTAAGCATAGAAGGAGCCGATTACTACGACTGCGTTTTTTATGTGTTTCATATTACCTGTTACTAATTCTCACATTTGAGTCACACATTACGAAATTATTAAAAAAGATCATAAATATTTGAAAAATTATATAATACTGTAAAGAAAATTTACTAATTAGTATTTTCACTGAAGAAAAGCTTTAGCAAACAAGTATGGTAATAAAAACTCAGTTTTAAATAACAGAAATGAAAGATAAAGTGAAAGTAATACATAATTAATAATATAATTTTAATTCATCATTCCTTTATTTGAAAAAACAATAATAATCTAAACTAAACAGTATGGTGTATAATAGCAGTTTATGGTAGGCTTACAGGGCCAAGCAGCTGCCAAGCGATAACTTACTGATCACTGGTAATTCGATCCGAAGTTCGAATCCCGCGAATGGGCTGGCTGCATGAGCGGTTTCGGGGCTTTCCCTATGTGTAACGTATATACGAGCCAGTTTCCCTCAGAAAATCCTCCACGAAGGCCTCCCTTCCCTTAGACAGTTAACCGTCGTGCGATTTGATACAATCAAATAATACAAACCAAACCATAAAGTTTATAAAAAGACGTAAAGTAAATGTCTCTATGAGCTTAAATTAATAGTGTGTTGCAACTTAAAATAATAAGTTTAAAATTTATGGGAATTACAGCTTTTCAGATCTACTCTGAATTTTCATCAGTGTTTTTAACTAAACATTTAGTTTTGATATATTCTTAAGGTATAAACGCAAATAAGAATCATACGGTAGTAACAATGTATTTACATATGCAACATGCTTATAACCTGCCTTCAGTATACGAACATCAGGGCATTATTTCGTAAGACGTACGTATAATGGAAACACATAAAAAGAGATTAAACATGATCTCTTACAATGCATTAATATCTAAAATTAAAAAAATAAATTAAGCCAATTAATTTTAGTTTTAAAATTTTAAAAAGAAATATTTCCTTTTATGAAAAAAATTTGAATTAGAATCAGGTATTCTATTACGTAAAAAACTAACCTGTTTTCGAAAAATTCCGATTCAACAAATAGGCATTCCCTAAATTCAAGGCTAGTGATGCCCATGGTATGTATTACATTTAATCTATTTTCAGTCTCCTGAAATTTATACAAACAGGAATGCAAAAATTCGTTTAGTTTATACATCTGCACATAGATGGCAGTACTGTGTATGATTTCGGAGTATATTTTTTAGGAGTGCGGATTAAAAAGCTTCCGAACTTTTTTTAAACAATGTTTTAAACTTTATTTTCGCCGCATGTATTTTAAAACCGGGAGTATCTTCGTCACTCAGCTTGCCATCTGCGAACATGACCATAGGCCACAATTTACAGCGACGTAATGTAATGCTGTTTACATCTTTCAAAGCAACAGGCAAACTAAATATGACGTCCTTCAATGTGAAATGTTTCTGAAAGTCATGGTCACTACTTTCAAAGTTCGTACATTGACGAACAAAAAGCGGTTGTTCATCTTTATATTCTGGATAATTCATTGGTTGGATAAGGCTTGTTACATTGGCTGGCTGAAATATACTACAGATATTTCCTTTAGCCCGTTGCATACATCTTTTTTTTTTTTTTTTTTTTTTTTTTTTATCTCACAGGCCTAAAGTTTGGATTTAAATTTAAACTTTCATAAATATTTTGATATTGTTGGTTAACTGGATGTTGGTTACGAGGGATTTCGCTGTACAATGAAATGTCTCCAAGAACCGATCACCTATCGGTTTTTCATGATTTTGGCTTCTTTGAAAGAAGTGAGAGGCAGTGCCGACGCTAGGCGTTTCCCCCCCCCCTCTCCGGGGCCCTCACTGCGGTTTCTAAAGTTCTTTCTCCCAATGACTCCCTAAAATTTACAAATTTTGCCTCCCGGTGCGGCTGCACCTGTTGCACATGTTTTGGTGCCGGCCTTGTAGCGAGGTGATGTATAGTACAGATAGTTTTTTATGGTCTTAGAAACACTGATCACTTTCAAAAATGGTCATATTATCGAATTACTCAATATGAGAGGATTCGCTCTAAATTTAATAGCTTGGTGTTATTTCGGTATGTGCTTCTTCACGTTAGCTGGGTGAGAAAAATGCTAAATTATTTATATGTAAAAGCATGGCAAATTGGTAGTTTAAAATTAGGAGTTTTTTTAAAGTTACTTAGGAGTTTAACTTTTTTAAAGTTGAATTAGGAGTTTTTTTAAAGTATCTAGGCTGCGCTTTTAGCTCAGAGTATTACATGCGGCACCCTAATTTTTGTTCTTTCTAGAATAATATGATTAAGGACAAAAAAATTCCTTTATTTTTCTCATACTATATTGTTCTACAGTCGAATGAAAAGTTTTCACATTGTTATAAAAATCTCAATGCGTCCTTTCGATTTCAGCTTACTCTTATTAAATCAGTTCATAGTTTTAATTAGGGTAGAGAGGAGTATGACACACACGAAAGTGCTTCTATTTCAATCTAGACAACAATATTCTGTCCACCACAGTTTAAAGATTAAAAAGTTAAAATTTTGAAACTCCATCCCATAGAGTCTTTCATGAATGCGCAAGAAATAACTTGACAATAGGGACAAGAATTGTTTATTTATATTTAAAAATAAGCGCATGAATTAAAAATGTGAAGTTGCTGTTCATTCCTTGAAATATACTTTTCAATTAAAAAATAACGTTATAATTGTATAAAATGGTATATAGGGACTCAAAGAAAGACGGACAAAAATTTTCCACTGCCATAACACAAATATGTTCCATTGTCAGTTTTGCCTTGGAATGATTGGTGCAGCTGAATCAAGACAGAGAGAGAAATGAAGGAAAAACAGGCATAAATGTATCTGGGGCATCAAAATCTTTTAAGCGCTTAGGACCTCTGAAAGTCTTCATCTGGCCTTGTGTGGCTCCTAGTCATACAAAATTTGAATATCATTGATGTAAACAGTATGATAAATTAACACTGTAGCCTTTAGTCTGCGTTCATATCCTATAGATGGCGCCACTGAAATGGTAGTGAAGGGCCTGGCAAGTTTCGTTTACAGGACGACTTCTTAATTTTTTTCAAGACGCGACCCCTTTTTACCACTAAGATTTTTTCGCGACCCTAGGATCCCATAACATTTACGAAAATTTTGTGATACTCCATAAGCATTGCGCAAATCCGACACACGCGTGAATGAAACTGTCATTTTTTTCACTTGTACTGCAATATACTACTGAAGTTTCAAGCCATTAATTTTAATTTCTAATTTTAAGACATAGAACAGTGTGAAAAATTTAAATAAATAACAGACGAAATGACAGCGTCACGTGCAAAGCAATTAAAATGAACGTTTATATTATAAAAAGAATGCGTCGAAACGTTTCCGTTTTTTTCTTTGTCTGTATTGTCTTATCTTTATCTATTTTCAGATACGTTGTGTAAAAATATTTGGTAATTGTAAAATTATTTTAATAAGTTGAAAAAATATCAAAACTGCTAAAATTTTTGGCGATCCTCTGCTGTTGGTCCCGCGACTCACAGTTTAAGAAACTCTGGTTTACAGTACTGATTTTACATTAACCCTTCTCTGGCGGATAAGTAATGTTATTTATAAAACCAAAAAAGGTACTTAGAGAAACTAATTATTTTTAAGGAACTTTTTGATTGACTGGTAAAATTATAGCACGGAATTATAAAATCTTACTTTTCCTAAAACTTACCAAAATTTCAGAATTTTTCGTAGATTTTGCTAGCAAATAAATTTAACTAAGGAACCTGTGATTAATTTTATTCATTTTTTTAAGTTGAATTATATTTCTATTTACTGAATTATATTTATATAAACAAGCAAAGATTATTATGAAAGCCCCAGTGGGACAGAAGTATTTAGCAAGTGTCTACCTAATTTTAGTTTTTGCAATATTACTTATCCTTCCAGGAATGGCTTCGAAGATCCTTCTTCAAAGATCCTTCAAAACAGCAAAGAGCAAAAGATGCAAATCTTGTAAAATTTTCGCAAAAGAAATAAAAGTATAGGTCGGTTGAAGTTTTGCCGTTAGCTGAAAATACCGGAGGGTTCGATATGACTCCTATAGTTAAATTGTTCTTCTACCTATTACAATATCTTCATATGTACAGGCAATAGTAAAATGACGAATATTAATGACAATAAGTAATAGTTGTAAAATTTAATGATTATTAAATTATAAAATATATTACAGGTATATTGCATTTAATTAAAGTAATTAACAGTTATTATCTTATAAACATAGTAAATGCATAATTCAGTGCTGCTGTTTTTCATCTTAATTATTTTAACAGTTTTTAAAAGTAATAATAAATTAAATAAAAAATATCATCAACAAAACAGTTCCAGTAAAAGCTGAAACTTGAAAATGTTCAGTATCTGAAAAGTCACAGTCATTCCAATCATAAAAGCCAAGTAACTTACTTTCGGTTCAGATGTATGCATGAAGTATTGTTAAAGTAAATCTTAAATTCCGTTTAATTAGTTTTGCAAAGAACTAGAATACTATAAAATAAAGAGATATTTCATCAAACATATCAAAGTTAACATGCATCATAATCTTAGACAAAATTGAGACTGCAACTGAAACAAAACATAAAACAATCATTTTTCTGCCTTTCATTTTAATTCAATAATTAACTTATTCCCAGATTCAATTTCTCGAGGCTGTGAAGTAGAAAATATGTCTATAACTTTGCCAACTAATATTTCTTCGTCATAATGAACGCGCAGCAGTGCAAGAGGTCAGAGGACATCTGTGAGTAAATATGTTGTAAACGAAGTGCATCAGTATATCTCAGTAACGAAGTACGTATATTAAAACTTCAGGTCAGGGCCGTTCCTAGCGGGGGTGCAACGCGTAAAAGTACGCAGGCGGCTAAAATCAGGAGCGGTCTGACTCTTGTGATATCACGACTAAATATTTTAAATTCATTAAATTCATTGTAAGTACTTGTCATATGTAAGTAATTAGTGAGTATGAAATTAAAATTTTATTAATCATTGAGCCTTTTTTTAAATTTGAGGGCGGCAATTTTAGTAAAGTACGTGAGCAGCCAATGGCATAGGAACGGCGCTGCTTCAGGTTGTAATTCAACGTTGCTTCAAAGTGTATTTCGATCTGGAATGTGGAATTTTCTAAATTCACACGCTTTACTTTGAAAATTGAAATTTAGGATGGAATAAAGAAGAAATGAAATGTAAATTTTGAGGAATAACATAGTTACAGTTGCATACTTATGGTTTCTTTACAGCTAAAGGTAAAGTTTTAGGTACATGAAAATAACTCAACTAAATAACTAGTTAGAAAGTATATAATAGTTCAAAAGACCAGTTACGATTAAAAAGGCATACGCCTGTCAGAAATATAACAATCGATTTCACAGTCACATACTGTACAAGACGTCCAGTTTTCACCATTTTAATTTATGCTATTGAGGAAAATGTTGATTATTTTTAGACAAATTCATCTTAGAATTGCATTTTAATTGTTAGAAAAATTTGAGCGAAACACTTTCTACCAGACTGGCAAACAAATATTACAGCAGTTCTTATGTAAACATGAACATTTTTCAATTTCCCTTCCAGAGATATCAATAAATTTCACTATAGGCAGAAGATTTAATTCGTATTTTAACTTTAGACACTATTTTAAAATAGAAAAGCTTCGCAGATATTTACATGAAATAATATTACATGACATTATCTTACTTTACTCATTTTAATCAAAAATTCCTGCATTATGTAAAAATATGTTTTCAGAAATGCGGTTGAACATATGAATTGCGCGTATGATTATACAAAATAGGTGTTTTTTTTTTTTTTTTTTTTTTTTTTTTTTTCCAAAACGGAATGCATTTTTAAGTAGTTCTTGAAAGTTCTGGTCTTTGTTCTGGATATGTTGTACATTATTAAACTTTTCTTCTTTAGTGTGCAATGTAGTGTGCTTCTGGTATGCTTATAGCTGCTTCTAGTCTGCGTTACGCGAAATTTATGAATATTGAAAATATATATAAACATCGAATTTGGCCCTTAAAATAGTTTGTATAATAAAAAGTGAAAATTTATATGTGAATAAAATTTAATTGATTCGATGATTTAAACTTTATATTTCGCATGTCTGCATATGCGAAATATAAATTTTTAGTTTTGGGAAAAAAATACACGAAATGTATGAAATCATGTAACAAATTTAGCTGGTTAACATGTCTTCATGCTCGATTGAAGTGGTGCAAGTTCGGAAGTAATATCTAAAGCTAAAATATCTAGAGCTTTCTATGGGAATTGAGATTTTGAAAATAATTTTATGTTTCTGAAGTTGTTTCATAGTACATGAAGACTTTAAATTTTGATGCCCTGTAGTAATTATTTATTAATTTTCATGAAAGATGAAAAAAGTTTCATTCCCTCTTTTAAGTTTCAGCGTTATTCAGAGAGCCTCTGCAATAGAATCACACGGTACTCTTTATATAATACGAAATGATAAAATTCTTTGAAAAGAATACGATATGTTCTAATAATCTACAATATATTAAAATTTCTGGTACGAAACGGTTAAAATCATTCATGCAGTTCACTATATTTTTGTTCTAATTAGTGAAAATCCCTCCTTAATTCTGAAATAGTAATGTTTTTCCCCTTATTATTTTTTACGATTGCTTATTTTATAAAATAATAAATAGGATTGGATTATTTAATTATTGCAAAGCACACGAGGGCTATCTGCCTAAGAGGAGGGATGCCTTCGTGGAGGACTTTCTAAAGGAAACTGGCTCGTATACACGTTACACACGGGGGAAAACCACGAAAACACCCATGCAGCCAGCCCGTTCGCGGGATTCGAACCTCGGACCGAGCTACCAGTGTTCAGCGACTTTACCGCTCGGCCGCTGGTGGGCAATTAATAAATAGGATAACCGTGTTAAATCTTAGGAAAATTTCAAATATTTTCCTTATTGGTTAAAGTAATCTTCTATCGGAAATATATTCACATTAATGGATTGTATTCATAATCCTGGCAACTGAAACTGAGTTAAATTTTTAAAAATAATATATAAAAATGTTTAAAGTGCTTTTCCATTTGAAAATAGTGTCTAAATTTCGAGCATAAAGGAAATTAAGAAGCGCACGCATAAATACGACACTAATCAAAATAATAGTAATAATAATAATAATAACATATTTACATTACTTTTAAAATAGATCATATTAAATACGTTCGTTATATATTCTTTGATATTTAATATGTACTCTTGTGTTGGGCAATACATTTGCAGGAAATAGTGCTGGTGCGCCTGCTCTATCTTCTAATGTGGTAAGTAAAGTGTGCATTTTTAAAGAGCCACTAGCACATGGTACGTTGTCCGCAAGGATAGCTAACAATATATGTGTTTATGCAGTGTACTGTATGTTCATATATTTATAATAACCCATGTAAAACATTGAAAAAAGAAGAAAATGGCAAGTGATTTTTAAATCGAGTGGCTTAATGAAATATTTGAAACAGAGACACCGAAAAATGAAAATTAATTTCGAATTCCATTACGAGAAATACTTTTATACGATGAAGAAAAGGGAGCTATTTGTATTTTCTGTCGTTAAAAACATGGAAATTAGGATTTTGTTAGCGGAAAAAAGTGGATAGATAACTGGAAACTGGATTTTTTAAAAAACCACATTTAAATAGTAGATCTCACGCGGTCAGCATGACAAAATTAAGAAGTAAAAATCCCTTGCTACAAGGAAGAGGATTACCACGTTTATTAAATCAGTCTTTAGAAATGTCAAAAGAAAAATTCCATTCATGGAAAAAAATATGAGTTGATAATGTATTGTCAGCAATAAAAATAATTTCGTTAACCTCTGTCCAGTATTTAAATGATCATACGACAGAATATTTTAAAATTCCAGAAAAGTGGCGAAGTAATAATTATACTTTCACGTTTTAAGAAATTATTAATTCCGTTGTAAAAAAATTGACATGGTAAAAGAACTCAAGGCATCTAATTTTCACACTTTAACTGTTGATGAAAGCACTGACATATCTATAACCAAATATTTAACATTATGCTTAAAACGTAGATGTCAACAGGACAACCAGTATAAAACTATTTTTGGGGAAGTATTTCAATAGCAGTCTTGTGATACTTTCAGTTGTTTCTGCAATACAAGAATGTTATGGAGAAAATAATAGTGGTTTACAAAAAATAGTTATGTTAACTTCTGATGGGGCAGGTGTTATGCTAGGTAAGACAAATGGAGTAGCAGCAAAACTAAAAGAAAGTATAACACCTTTTGTTTCATCAACACTGTCAACATCGTGAAGATTTGAGTATTTGCGATGCTTCAAAGAAGATATATTGAATGTAATTGGTAAAATGTTTCAGCGATGCGATCTAACACCTCTTGTTCGTAGTAAAATACATGAAGGATGATATATTAACAAAGCAGCATTACTTGCAATAATGCAGTGAAAATTCTTCTGTGAAAAGCGAAGTAAAAATATTGAAACTAACACTAGTTCTACCCTAACGTTTATAAATTTACTTTGCTCTCATTTAGGAGAAAGATCTGAAAACAGAGCCGTGTCTACATACTATATTTTCATCTGAGGCAAAAAGGTAAATGCGCTTCATTTGGACCCCTTTCCATCCAGAAATTAGTACTACTAATAATAAATATATATGTAAGAATACACGTTATGTAAGAATAACGTGTAACACGTTATGTAATATGTAAGAATGTACGTTATAACGTTCTAACAAAGAAAGAGGAGCATAGCGGAGGCGAAAGCAGAACGAAGGCGAAAAGGCATCTGTGTAGGAGAACTTATGACGCAGCATATGATTAATATATATATATATATGTAAAATATAAAAAAAATACGATGGCTTTGCTCTTTGCGAACCAGCAACCTTTAATTAATTTTCTTTCTACGCGATGATCGGAGATGCATAAACATTGTGAATATTCGAAGCGAGCAAAAACGATTAACCATATTTCACTACGTTGGCGACACTGACCTTGATTCCGAACACTTTCGATTTTGAACTTACAGATACTCGATGATTTTTAAAGCACTTTTTGAATATGCCGTTAAATCACATACCGGAAACGAATTTGGTAATTCACTGGAAGTTTGAGGCAGCAGAGGTCGAAATCCATTCGGGAAAACTTGCACCAGGTTAATCCTACCGGCTTTTTATAACTGTAATGTTTTCAGTTATTCCAACACATCGTGGGTGAATGGTGGTGAGGCTATTCCATTTCACGTTTTGGCAGATGGTTGACGAAGCTGGGATGATTGCACCACGGAGAAAAATGACGACTCAGGACTTTTCACTTTTAACAGCATATCTTTATTTTATTTTAGAGCAGATGATTTTTTTCCAGATGAAGTTACTCAAATAACTTATTCAGTAATTGAATTATTAGATACCACTGACTTTAATACGTTATAACGTTCTAACAAAGAAAGAGGAGCATAGCGGAGGCGAAAGCAGAAGGAAGGCGAAAAGGCATCTGTGTAGGAGAACTTATGACGCAGCATTTATACGAAAGGTTATGCAACGGAGTAGCTTCTAAAAACATGTAGAAAAACTTATGACGCAGCATTTATATGAGGAGGTGATGTAATAGGCGCGAATGTTCTAGAAGGTACTGGTCTAGGGGAAGATCCTGAATTGCAGAAAATTAATTAAAGGTTGCTGGTTCGCAAAGAGCAAAGCCATCGTATTTTTTTATATTTTACATCTAAAAACACACTCCATTTTATGAAAAAATAAAAATACTTGGATTAAACAATGTATTTTTTCATAAGGTGAGAGCCTTCAACGTTTATCATAAACACATTAAAGAAATTCCTACAACTCAAAAATTTCAAACAATAATTTCATTCTTAGCATACAGTAAAAATTAAAAAATATAAATTCATAGAAATTTAAACAATAGTACAAAAATCTTATTCACATTAGGAACCTTCCCTAAGTCAAACCTTCAAATTCTTTACCTAATTTTTATCAAATTCATTAATTTTTATAAATAAATAATAAAATTTTTAAATTATTAACTTTGATCTCAATATGATTTAAGTAAAATATTACCATTAATAAATCATAAAACTATAACTTATAAACTCAATTTGGAACTTAATATCACTTCACGATCACATTTCATGACTTTTGATAATATTGCATTTTTTGAATATGAAGAATTAGCCGAATAAAGCACTGAACATGTAAGAGAGCACAAAATACTATTTGGCATTTCATATTTCACTGATGAGGTTGATGACCTTCAAAGCACTTTGGATGTTTAATTTTCATTCTACGCGAACTCTTTTTATGAAAAGGACTTTTAAAAAACAAAATGGACATTTTTAACAAAATTGAGGACTTATTATAACTTATTTATTTATCAGTATTCCATATTTATTACGTTATAGTTTTAAAATTAGTCATATATTGTGTATTTATTTATAACTCATCGTTTCAATGTTCACAATTTCATATGCTATAAAGTCAAAATTTTATATGAGAAAGTCATGAACTATGATAGGCCATAGTTAAAGCTTGTACGCTATGTCCTGGATGTTTTCATGACTTTTCTCATACTTTTGCTTTACTCCTGTACTAATGCTTTTCTCACCCCGGCCTCTCCTTTTGACGGGGGGGGGGAGATGTAAAATATTAAAAAAAATACGATGGCTTTGCTCTTTGCGAACCAGCAACCTTTAATTAATTTTCTGCAATTCAGGATCTTCCCCTAGACCAGTACCTTCTAGAACATTCGCTCCTATTACATCACCTCCTCATATAAATGCTGCGTCATACGTTTTTCTACATTTTTCTAGAAGCTACTCTGTTACATAACCTTTCATATAAATGCTGCGTCATAAGTTCTCCTACACAGATGCCTTTTCGCCTTCGTTCTGCTAACGCCTCCGCTATGCTCCTCTTTCTTTGTTAGAACGTTATAACGTATTAAAGTCAGTGGTATCTAATAATTCAATTACTGAATAAGTTATTTGAGTAACTTCATCTGGAAAAAATCATCTGCTCTAAAACAAAATAAAGATATGCTGTTAAAAGTGAAAAGTCCTGACTCGTCATTTTTCTCCGTGGTGCAAGCATCCCAGCTTCGTCAACCATCTGCCAAAACGTGAAATGGAATAACCTCACCACCATTCACCCACGATGTGTTGGAATAACTGAAAACATTACATATATATATATATATATATATATATATATATATATATTGAGGATATATATATATCATCAAACGTACAGCACAATATATACATACACGGTGTCTCAGTACCACGTTTCAGAAACTCCAGAACGGGTAGAGTGAATCCCAACGACTCGGAATCATATAGCAATGCAAGGTCTGAAATGCTTTTCTAACGCGGTAGATAGCGTTGTGCGAAAGTTCTAAGAGTTCTTGCAGAGAATCACCATTTCGCACAAGGATGCAAAGTTAGTAAGAGGAATAATTATATGAACGGGCGGAGTTAGCCGATTGCATTTGACATACGGGACTGCAGATTGTAGTGGGCCAGCCATACAGCGCTTACACGCGGAACGGTATCCCATGAGGTGTACTCGCAAATATAATTTCTTTAGAAGGCTACACCGGAGTTTAGCTGAAACAAGTTTCTTTCAAAGAGCTGCCATGAATCGGGCACGATTAGCATGGACTCTGAACATCGAAAAGAATGGACTCAGGTTTGAGTACGCGAAGTGTTGCGCATGCAGTCGGAGTTTCTTTCTTCAGCATGTGGACGATTTTCGAAGAAAACGAAATGCATCCGTATGACGTGCAGCGTATCCAGGCTATTCAACTGGGCGATCCTGCACCTCGTATTGCTTTTGCATAATGCTGTCTTGAGAAGTGCGCTACAGATCACCGTTTTCCCACTAATGTGTTGTTCACCGATGAGGCATCCTTCTCAAGGGAAGGAATATTCAACGTACATAGCGCTCTTCTCTGGGCGGTAGAGAACGTCATACAATACAGCTTAGTGCAGCGGAGAGTCGGTTTTCGGTTAATGTTTGGGCCAGTGTTGTGGGAAATCATCTCATCTGACCTTACCTTTTCATCTAACCGGTTGTAACTACTTGATCTTTCTGCAGCAAGATATGCCACAACTTTTAGATGACGAACAAATTTCTGCATCGATGAGACCAATGTGGTTCCAACACGATGGGGGCCCCTGCCCATTTCAACCATAACGTTCGTACCCACCTAGACGTCAGATTTGGCCAACAGTAGATCAGAAGTGTTCGTCTGATGAGTTGGCCTGCTCGATCGCTGGACCTATCATGTCTTGATGACATATGAAGACGCTGGTTTATGACACCCGCGTTGGCAACAACAAAGAGCTGGCTGCACGAATCGCAATAACTGCCGGGGAAATTCAAGATATGCTTGGAATATTCCAGAATATTCGGAATTCCAAGCACCATAAATGTGAGGCGTGCATTGAAGTCGATGGACGAAACTTCGAACACTATATTTGACTTATGTTACTTTTGTTAAGTTTATTATTAAAATGAATATTAACTTACTTGGCGTCTTTTAATTTCTGATGCTTCTATGTACACCAGCGCGTCAGGAAAGCATTTCCGACCCTGCATTGCTATATGATGCCGAATCACCAGGGTGCGCCTTACTCCTACTAGAAGTTCTAAAAACATTGTGCTGAGACACCCTGTATATTCATATATACAATTCAATACACACTGCGTCCACAAGAGTCCTTACCCATCCTTTATTTTCGCAACCATCGGTCGGGAACATATAATTCCAATTACAAAATTATTTAAAATGGCGAAAATTTTTATGTTTTCACATTTTTAAATCCTTCTTCCCCTCCCCCTAAGAAAAAGTAAAAAGAAGAGAAAAGAAAAAATACATTATTTTATATTAAATGCGAAATCCAGCTGTTTACATGTTCCTTCTGTCCCTATACTTAGGAAAATTTTGTACTCGCTATAAAATTAAAAAGCAAAAGTTTGACTCCCGTATGACAAATACTGATCGAGATACTTAATTTCAAAATTTATGTTATTTGACATCATTTTGAATTTGCATTGAGAAGTAAGTTAGCAAGTAAATTACGACAATTCGAGGTTGATTTTTTCCCCTTAAATGCCATTCAATGATATTCTTTTCTAATTAATTTCTTTATTTATAATTTTGTTAAATTGGTATGCCAAAATAACTTTCGAGCAAGTAGTTGATCAGTTTCCAAAGTCTAAAAATACGTCATTAAAATTCTTATGAAGTTTTATTACTTTAAAATCATAATTCGGTGATCGTAAAAAATTTATTACGTCACATTAACAATTAAAGTACAAATATTTTTTTTTAAAATTTTAAATCAATGCAAACGATTATTACGAGTTGGCTACATGCCAATACTGTAGCCTGCCAGTGTTTTCTGCTACCCTAATTCGTTAAGATTCTGTGAATATCTCCTTTCTGAAAAACAAAAATTACATTCATCAATATTTTTCACAATAATCTGCACAGAAATGCTACTCACGTAATCTCTGAACATCAGAACCCATTTCCTAAACTGTATTTTATTTTTAGTTACATACAAATATAAACATTTCCCTTTTCAATTTGTATACAGCCCCTGAATATGATTTCCGATTTTGATATCAAATATCTCTGTCAATTTTTGTTATACGCGGATCAAACTTTTTGTGTTTTATTTTTTATAACGAGTACAAAATTTTCCTATATATAAGCATAGGAACCGGAGGAACGTGTAAAAATCCGGATCTCGTATTCTTTACAAAATTGGAACTAATGTAAACTGAACATAATTTTTAGTTTGCGTTAGTAAACTGAACATTTTGGATTTTCTAAAACTGTTTGGATACAGTGAAACCATTTGGATTTTGTAAAATTATCCAAACATGTTTACATCGCCGGTTGGAATTTTTTTAAAAAACAATTTTCTTTTCAATAACATTTTAAAAGAAATTATATCTCTACAGTAGCATAAGTATAATTTTAAAATTAATGAGTTTACACCCGTAACAAAAAATTGTTTTAAAATTAATGAGATTTAATGATGCTTCATATTTTATCTTTATTTTTACCCCTCGTGCCCACCGGCGGCCAAGCGGTAAATTCCCTGAACACTGGTAGTTCGGTTCGACGCGCGAATTCTGCGAACGGGCTGGATGCATGGGCATTTTCGTGGTTTTCCCCATGTGTAACATGTATACGAACCAGTTTCCCTTAGAAAGTCCTCCAGGAAAGGTATCCCTCCCTTTCCTGCAGTGCTTTAGGGCGGAACTCGTAAATAATAATAAACTTTTATCCCGCATCATCAATGAACAGTTATGTGTTTAGCTTCAATGTGTTTAATTTCGAGAGTATGACAAGAGTTTGGCTCATATTTGTATTCTCAACACTGAACAAGTTTGCTTCTTCTGGTCTAAATGATTTCGATGTTTTATTTTTTTAAAATCTTAAATTAACAGTTCATAGCGTTCATGAATGCCTGTTACGTCACGTTTCAGCCTTTCCCAAACTGTAACTTTTTTAAAATATGTTATTTTGTGATAAAATCAATTATATTAGAATTAGCCAGAACAGTTTATTTTAAATCTTTCACAAATAATTGAAAATATTACTCTTAATTCTTCATTTCTTTGAAACTAAAAAAATCATTTTGTTTAGTTATAAATAATAGGATAACTAAAAAAAAAAAAAAAAGCGAAGTTATACCTTACTTAACATATTACATTCCAGTCCACAAAGAATGAGACAAACTCACATACCGATTCATTTTATCTGTCTACCAATATGCTTCTGCTTAAAAGTAAAATAAAATAAGAATAATCTGAAAGGTTTCAGATTTTAAAACTACGTCCAAAGGGGCGTTTAGTTAACGTTTTTGTGTGTTACCTTTCTTTATTAAATATCATGTTCTTTAAACTTAAACCATAAAATTCAGTTTAATAGCAATGTCGCAAAATAATTTAAAAATAAGCATATCTTTAGAATTTCCGATACACAGTTCCGCAGCTGGAGATAAAAAGGTTCACCCCCCCCCCGTAGAGTGTTGCCATTGCTCGCTTTTAAATCGTTGAGTTTGTTACTCAAATATTCGTTTAAGTTTTACAAAATATGAAATCGATAATAAAACAAATTCCAAATTTCAAATTTGGTCTTCCACAAGCCCATATTTGTAAGAGGAATACGTCATTCAAAATTCGATGCCTCTAAGCACAGCTATTTTATCACAATGCGAGAAATATACATACATTTATGCAGACTTTTCATCATGTAATTTCTTCAAATATAATGCAGGACTGTAACATTTGGTGGCAACAGTTTGAAAAGTGATTCGCCATTTATAGTGATTCAACAAAAAATTGCAAAACAAAAACAATAGTCCTTTAGGGACAAAGCCCCTTTGGACTAAAAATTATTTACATTTATCAGATTTATTAAATGTCAAAAATAGTAAGAAAATTTTCTTTATGAGTGCATGTAGCTATGAATATGGTTCTAAAATTACGGATGAAAGTTGTGAATTTGTTGTAGTACATCAAACATGAAAATACATTAAGCTCATTATTAAAAGTAACTGCAGTTCGAAACTAAATGTTGCTGTATAAAAGACCTTAAAGTACCGAACGGCCAGGGCTCGAATATCGAAGAAGCCAAGGATGTTTATAAATGTATAGTGTCTTTGCGGCATGGGGATACTCTAAATAAATTAAGCTATGTCGTTTAATTTGATGAAGAAAAGTGTTTCTTAAAATTAAGTCAAATAAAATCATATAGGGGGAATACAACAGGTTCTGAAAATACAACAGGTAAATTAAAAATTCTAAGGAAATATCTGAATACGCAGAAAACCTTTTCAAAATGTTAAAAAAAGTATAAAAGCATCTAAAATGGAATGAAATGTTAGAATTAGTAATGGTAAGACTATTTCAAAATGAAAAATTGTACAGCTAATAAATTAAAATAAAATCTATAAAATATAAACAGCAATGATTCAGTCTATAGCTTATGTGTAATCATTAACAGAGTAAAATAAAACGCTTAATTTAAAAATGTTGCACAGTGTAAGAAAGTCATTGTAAAACATGCGAAAAGAATTTCTGTTTAAAATTAAGTGAAATATTATAATCAATAACGTCAAGTGTTACGATCACCGATAACGTCATTATGAATAGAAGATATAAGAAATAAGCTAAAATGATGTGTATATAGGAAACTGTAAAAAATAAAACATAAAATAAATTTTAATAGTCTTAGTTACATGATGCTGACATATCACCACGGCCAGCTTTTCAGCAACAACCGGTTGACACAATTTTTTTTAATTTATTTGCAGCACTTTCAAAAAGGGGGGCGCCCACCGGCGGCCGAGCGGTAAAGTCTCTGAACACTGGTAGTTCGGTCCGAGGTTCGAATCCCGCGAACGCGCTGGCTGCATGGGTGTTTTCGTGGTTTTCCCCATGTGTAACGTGTATACGAGCCAGTGTCCATTAGAAAGTCCTCCACGAAGGCATCCCTTCCCTTAGGCAGATAGCCCTAGTGTGCTTTGCCATAATTAAATACACACACACAAAAAAAAGGGGGGGCACTGTCGCATCGTTATAGTAACCCACATTAGCCGTTTGCCAATCTGTAAAAATAAACTTTCGGTGTTGCTACTCGCACAAATCTAATTCCGAAGCAGCAGCACCCAAAGCTGTGCACCTATGGTAATCACTCAAGCACCTATGGTAGTCTATGGAAGCACCTATGGTAATCACTCAAGCACCTATGGTAGTCTATGGAAGCACCTATGGTAATCACTCAAGATAGCCTGATTTTGAAAATGCGAAATGGTCAAGAGCGGGCTGACCAAATGAGAACTATCAAAGAAGTCTTAAATATTAAACAGCAATTTCAAATAACTACTTACAATTACGAGATTAAATTCTATCATAATTTACGAGATTAAATTCTATCATAATTTACGAGATTAAATTCTATCATAATTCCTGTTCTGACCAATTTATCTATTTAGAACGCTAGTGAAGTTCAGCAAGTTATTAATGTAACATATCAACAGAAAGTATCGATATAATTCCTTTCGAATTCATGTCTAGAACTGAAATAAAATCGGATAATCATGAAAAATTTGAGAGCTGCTAAATGTTGAGATGCAATTAGATTTTGTCAACGCTTGCAATTATCTTTGTTAAGGCAGCCCAAAAGCAAGTTTTTACAACGCAAGCAAAAAATCGCAAAAGCTATAATTTAAGGCGCCATCCTATCCGTTAATTCTAACTTCTGATGTGATTTAAACACATACAATATTGACCTGGTCTTAGACTAAAACGAAAGTCTCTTGGGCCATACGAGATCTTGAAAATCAAGCCGAATGACACTTATGATGTTAGAAAATGAGCTTTCGTTGTCGGAGCCATAAAAACAAGCACTTATGTCCAGTTTATGAAACACTAGACCGGTTTTTCTGAACATACACTCTTTTGTAAAAAAATCGAAGTACCATGAAGGAAGTGGTTGTTTTTGATGAAATTGAATATGTATATAGCTCATACGCAGATAATAAAATGATTAAAAAATCAAGGTCATAATACCTGTTCACGGTTCACAACCACCCATTGAGTGCTCAAATTAGTAGTTGGTCGAACCGCCCTTGACGGCAACGCATGCTTGAATTCGTCGAGGCAAGGAGTGGTAGAGGTTCCTAATGTCATCCTGCGACACATTCTGCTAGGCATTCATCAGTTGTCGCTTCAGATCTGCGATATTTTGTGGTGCCCGAATCTGGCGGCCTACCATGCCCCAGACATGCTTGATTGGTGAAAGGTGTGGTGACCTTGCTGGCCAAGGAAGAGTATCAACTACACGGAGACAGTCCACAGATATACGAGCGGTATGCGGCCTGGCATTATCTTGTTGAAAAATGGCCCCAGGATGACGTGCCATGAAGGGTAATGCAACCGGCTGCAGGATGGTATCAACATATCGTTGAGCTGTTAAAGATGTACGGAGGATGACTAAAGATGACCTGCTGTCATAAGAAATACCGTCCCACACCATCACACCAGGGGTTATGGCTGTATGCCTTTGTAAAACAAAAGCTGATTGGGACCGCTGGCCCCGTCCTCTCCAGACACGAACACGGTGGTCATCTGCTTCAAGAGTAAAGCGCGATTCATCGCTGAACACTATATAATACCAGTCTGATGGCAGCCATGATGATAGGCTGCGACACCACTCCAGACGACTCCGCCGATGTTGTGGGGGTCAAAGGCAAACTTCTTAAAGACCTCTGTGAGCTTAACCCATTAGCGCCCAGTGTCCTCATTTGAGGACGCTGTAAAAATTGTTATTCCCTGCATTAAATTAAAAAATTTTTTTATATGTACAATTTGGTCCGATAGATGACATCACCATACAATGGGAGATGTGCAATTATTTTGGAACTAAGTAAAATTGCGCGGGAAAGATAAAGTATAATTTACCCGTTTTTTGGTAATCGCGTTGTTTATTTTATGTTCCACTGTATGGCACTGAATTTATGAGGTAAATTCTTTCAATTTGTTATAAATATAATCTAGATAGCCCATATTGTGTCATCAGCATGTTTGTTAATATTTATTGTTGCAATAAACAGGAAAACATATCCGTCCTCGTTTGAGGACACTGGGCGTTTGGGTATAGTTTTTATGCAGTATTCAGATTTATTTTTTAAGTGTTTGTTACTTTTGTTGCAGAAAAACTATAAATAAATCTTGAAAAATGAGTAGAAATAAAATATTTAAAAGCTTAGAAGAGGCGACTGCTTATCTTTTTTTCTGAAGAAATAGAAGCAGATATTATATCGATGCCTCCGGATGTGGATGAGCTAACAGATGAAGAGCAATTCGATGATGATAATTTGGGTACTCCAGTTGTATCAGATGTTGCAGGTACATTAGAAATTACAATGCCAGATGATAATGATAACCCTATTATTTCGGATAAGAAAAAGGAAAACAATTCCCGTAAACGTAAAAGAGAGTCAATTGTATGGACGAATGAAAGCCCGGCTTACACATTTGGGAATTTGGAAAATTTGTCCAAGAGAAATTCTGATATTTTAATAGCGCAAACTAATAATATGAGTCCAGTTGAGCTGTTTGAAGAATTTTTTACTGAAAGTGTTTATGATATGATCGTAGAGGAAACTAATCGATATGCTCACGAAATGAAAAATAAATTGAATTATAATGTGACTAAAGATCAAATAAAAACATTTATAGGATTTCTGATACTTTCGGGCTATCATACTTTACCCAGTGAACGGGACTACTGGGCAGAAGCAGATGATTTAGGAGTAACAATAGTGAAGAATGCTATGACTAGAAATTTCTACTTAGAGCTCAAAAGATTATTGCATTTCCAAGATAATAAATTACATCAATATAACAAGAATGATAAATCGTTTAAAATACGTCCCTTGTTAGAAATGCTTTCCAAGAATTTTCAAAAATGGGGCATTTTCTATGAAAATTTGTCTGTTGATGAAATGATCGTCCGGTATTATGGTCATCATACACTGAAACAGTTTATAAAATCTAAACCTATTAGATTTGGGTATAAACTCTGGGCTCTGTGTGGCAACGATGGATACTGTTATAACTTTGCACTGTATTGTGGAAAGGAAACAAATACTTCCGAATCTGACAAACTGCCTTTAGGTACAAAAGTGGTGCTAAATCTACTATCTATTGTAGAAGATCCGAAGAGCCATCGTGTTTATTTTGATAATTTTTTTACCAGTCATGCATTACTAAAAAAACTGAAACTGAAGTATGAACTGAAGTCATGAAAATGAGTAAGAAAGAGAGAGGGTTTTACGATAGTAAATTTGACACAACAAATGAAATTCTTGTTGTCAAATGGAAAGACAATAAGTGTGTTTCATTGGCCACTAATTTTGACACAATAATGCCGCTATCTTCAGTACAAAGATGGAGGAAAAAAGAAAAGGTGAAAGTAAATCAGCCTCATGCTATAAGTTCCTATACCTCATTTATGGGGGGTGTCGACCTTCATGATTGGCTTCTTGAGAAACATTCTATAGCCATACGAGGAAAGAAATGGTATTTTTGTCTTATTACTAGGATGATAGATATGGCTGTTGTAAATGCCTATCTCATTTATAAAAGGATCCATCGTTCAATGTCAATCAAAGATTTTAGGAGATACATTGCAGTAACCTATTTGTAAAAAGGAGCCGACTCAAAAGCAATCCTAGGAAGACCAGTACAAAGGAGGATAACATGCAGATCGAACGTGCTTCCTGACATAAAATTCGACAGAATACAGCATGTTATTGGTAAAAGAGATAAACAAAGGCGTTGCCAATATGACAATTGCGCCTCAAAGCCAAGAACATATTGCATGAAATGCAATGTAACATTGCGCATTCAATGCTTTCCTCTTTTCCATAAAAAAAATCTATCTTAAAAATGTAAAAAAAAAAGTTTTCTTACACGTCTTAAAATAAATTTTGATTTTTAACATTATTTTGTCTATTAGTTTGTTTATATATTAAAACTAAATCATTTTATGTAAAAAATTTTGATTTTTAAAAATTTTACATTTTTATATACAAACGCCCAATGTCCTCAAATGAGGACGGCTTAAAAAATATGGTTGCAGTTAAAATTTTTCAAAATGCTTTTGAAATACTTTTAATTTATGCATTTCTAACAATGTCTATCAATTTCAAGGCAAAATTTCAAGAATTGTTAATTTGGGCGTTAATGGGTTAACCCCGCAATCATCCTATCTTGTCTCGCATTTGTGATCCTTGGCCTTTCAGAGCCTTCATTTCATCGGCAATTTCCATGTAGCAAACATTGCTGCCAACATCTTTGCACAGCAGTATCTGTACGCTGCAGGTGGCAGTCTATTGCTCGGTATGACCACCCAGCTTAACATATTAAAGGCGGGAGTCGTAGTACTACGATTTACCTCGACTGTAGCTTAAAGGCGGGAGTCGTAGTACTACGATTTAACTCGACTGTAGCTTAAAGGCGGGAGTCGTAGTACTACGATTTACCTCGACTGTAGCTTAAAGGCGGGAGTCGTAGTACTATGATTTATCTCGACTGTAGCTTAAAGGTGGGAGTCGTAGTAATACAATTTATCTTGACTGTAGCTTGCGCATCTCGACTATAGCTTGTGCATTTATCTCTACTGTAGTTTGCAACCACATTGCGCAATCCATGCGCCACTTTACATTTGTATTTAGTATGTTTTGTGGTTTGAAGCTGTTCGGTTTAAATTCTACTTGCAGTAAATTCTACTTCCAGTAAATTTTGAAATCCTTCAATATGGTTTCACGTGAAAATAAAGATATAATTGCAGACGATTTGATGGACATTGAAGAGCCACAACCTGGTACATCGAACTCGGCACCACGGACTCCACGATATAAAATTGATCCGCCTGGACGTCTTTCGCTAGACATCAAAAAGCACAAATTAATTCGGATAGAAAATAAAGGCAAAAAGCTATATGCCCAACGAAATTGCGTAGTTTGTGCGGCACATAAAAAAAAAAAAAAAAAAAAAAAAAAAAAAAAAAAAAAAAGTTGACTTGCTTCAAATGCGAGTTTTGCAATGCAACGCTTCACCGTGGCGAGTGTTATCAACATTTTCACACTCATAAAAAATACTAGATTCTTCTCATAAATATATACTTTAAAACATTTTTTGTAATTAGTGTTTAGTTCTTTTTTAATATTTCTTGTAGTTTTAAGAGTTCAAATAAACTTTTTCAAGTCTAAATTTTTTTATGATTACACAAAATATCGCTCGCTCCAGGACCAAAAACGAGGCGAAGCGGTCGCCGCGTTACCTAGTATACTTTCGTCAAGATCCCCCGCCTTTAATGTGTTAACGCTACCCTACAATGCGACCACGTTCGAAGTCGTTTAGTTGTCTGTAAGGTCTTCGATATCTTCGTAATGGCATCTTTAGTTGCTTCTTTACGGAATTACAATGGCAGCAACAAGAAAGATAAATTTTCTGCCTCTGTTACTAGTTTTATACTTCGCAAATTGCTCACTAGAAATGCGCCCTATTATCGCAATTCCTGTACATTTGCTTTGAAACTTTGATAATTTGCATGTTCGATCAAGATGTTTTTGCATACCAAATTTCGTCACGATCTCAAATGTCCTTTTTGGTGCTTCGATTTTTTTGCAAATGGGTTTATATATATAACGTGACTGTTTTGTGGATATATTTTTCATGTGAATTGACTTTGGACTTTAAAAAAAGAACTTTCCTTGCTATTACTTACTAACTTTTTAAAATTTTATATAGGAGCTGTTTCTAAAAGATTTCTCTTGATTTACTAGTATTTTCTTTTTTGTTTTGTAGTTTTAATATTTTCATTTGCTGTTTAGTAACATTAAATATTTTCATCGTTTTCGTAGTACATTGTAGTGTATCTAATTTGTTACAGACTGTATTTGCTGCTGTCATCTGAGGGCAGGTGAAGATGTAGGTTGGCCGAATTACATATGAAACGCCCAGTTGTAACTGTGACTGAAATTATAACTAATGTTGCGTTATTTAGATGTGTGCGATCACGGCGAGAGAAGACGTTGACAGCAGCTGAAGGGGAAAATGTTCTATTCTCCAGTCAAAGCTTCATTAAAAAAAAATCTTTTTTCTGTAAATGTAAGAAAAATCCTATTTCTTGACGTTCTAGAGCTTCCTTACCTGATGACCTATATAAATGCTGTCAACTGATATGCATACTTATATATGACTTATATATGACACTTATATATATCTGATATGCACACATATATATGGCGAAATGTAACTTTCACCTTTACGTGCCTTATATGTTTCAGTGACTCAAGCTTAGTGAGTTCAATACAGGTATCTTAGAAATTTAATATGTTTACTACCAGAACTAAAAGAAATCGAATATTTTAATCTTTTTTATATGAATTTGAGTAATTTTCAAATGGATTAAATAGTTATGAAAAGTTAAGAGTTTAGACAATGGTAAAATATCATTTGAGCTAAGTTCTCTGATAGTCTGTCGCAAATCCAGGGACAAATGATAGGACGCCTTTGGATTGTCTATTATTTGTATGCTTGCCCTATACTTATGAGTAACATTTTCCGTATGAAGCATATATAAAAAGTAAATAGGAACAAAAATTTAAAACGATCGTCTAGAAATATGCTCTTCACAATCGTCACAATCCTCACCATGTCTATTAAACTAGATATAGATAGCCTAGTATTTAAAACCAGGATCGGTGTTCACATTAAAATTATTCATATTATTTTCCTAAATTTTTTTTTGTCAAGTAGTAAATTAATTTAATCAGAAATTATACCAATATGTAGGTTATAACTTTTGTGAAGTTGAATCAAAATTAAATTGAGTATTCAATCTAAGGGTGAATCATAGAGTTGTCTTAATTTGTTGACGAGTTATCGCTTTGAACATCTGTTAATTGTGAACACATACATAAGCCAAATTAAAATCTAATAAGAATATATTTATTCACTCCTGATGGGTTACATCTAAACTGATAACGCAAACTAAAATAATTGACTTATCGTGTACACAGTGTTACGATATGAAGCTATTATTAGAAGTTCAAACAACAGCAATCAGCCTTAATTTTTATTAATTCACTGTAGAAATTTCGAAAGTTTTATTACAGCGTCTGCTTCTTCAGCTGCAGGAGGGAAAACGACGAAGGACATGCACGTTATACCAGAGGAAAAAAGCAGACTTGAAAATTTGAGAACGGGGTGCCAGCAGCTAAGTTTTAATTTTTTTCTGGAACTTTTTCGAATTTTCAAGTCTATTATTTTCTCTGGTATCACGTGAGCACAAACATGTCTTTCGTCATTTTCACTCCTCCAACTGAAGAAGCTTCCATAGTAAAACCTTCTAAGTTAGTATTAAATTTACAAAAATTAATTCTGATTACTTTTGTTTGAACTTCCAAAAACTGTTATTTGTCGTTTTACTTTTGCTTTAATTGAGATGAAGCTATTTGCGCTTTTCTCTATGATTCAAATTATTTACAACAAGATTTGAACTGAAATGTAAACACCTGATTAGCTGCCCTAGTTTTCAAATCATAAAACACTTACCAAGACACTGACAACACTAGTGATTAATTAACTTATAAGATTATACTGGTCTAGTACTGCTACTTTAGTCCTGCAACTTGAACAGACATATAACGAGTTATCGCTATATCTGAGATAGTACGACATAGTCTTACGAATGTTTTAAAACAACCTTTTTAAGGGCACGACTTTGTGCTACAAATAATCACAGCTTGTAGAAAGGCAAATTAAAATAAGAATAGTCAATTAAATTAAATGTTGATCAGTCGTATAAAACTGTACAGCTAAATGATCAGCTATAAACAACCAACTAATTTGCATCCTGGTGATTACCGAAAGAAGAATTTAAAGTAAAGCTCCAAATCATAATAACTGGTTAGTTTAAAATGATAACCTTAAAACTACAGTCGTTTATGAACACTGTAGGGTTTATATTTATTTTAACTAACATTTATTTTAAGTTTAAACTATCTTTTCTGTCAAGCCTTACTTTCCCCTGGAACTGCCAATGCCAGAGTATGTAAATTTTAGTAGAACGCGCAAGGATTCAAATTATCAGCGGAAGTATTCTGAGTTAAATAGAAAGGAAACGAGTTCGAGGTGTGCTGTTCGTACTTCACGAGCGCGGAGGTAGTTAGACAGAAATTGAAGAACCCCGCGTTTCGGCCTGTGTGCTTGCCTCGGAGAATTGTTAATCGTTCAACGTGATATTCAAAGTTTGCTGAATTAGCAGCGGCATTGTAAAACGCGGTGAGGTTAGTTACTTTTAGAGAGCCTCGTAGTTAGAGTCTTGTTATTATTTCTTTTCGGGTTCTTATTTTTATTTTACCGCCGGGTCGGCGTAGTTTGTGAGCGTCAAGAGCACGCAATTGTAACTTCTTAAGTTGAATAAAAAGGGACTTAAACCCTTAGGAAGACTCTGTCTGTTTTCCAGTTTCAACAGTCACCTCTTGGTTGCGTGCAAGTTGGAGGCGCGCAACTCTACAACACAATAGGAATTAATGTTCAGTACGCTATAGCAGTGACGAGGCGAAAACTCCAACAACTTTCTCAAGTGGCACACGACGCTGCAAACTGGTCCGAGAGGTTGCAAAGTGGTCGTGGTAACTTTTACGACGTCTTTACAACGTTGCGAAGACGCAAAATATTTGCCGTTGCATATTGGCAATTTGTCGACGTCGCTGAAACGTCATGATATGACCGCTTTTAGACGTGGTCGTTTTAGCATTTTTTTTTTAGTTCATCAGCATTACTTTTAGAATGAAAAGAGACTAAATCTGCCCTTTCAAGAATTTGAAGTCCGCATAAGATTTACTTTGCCATGTTTCATTACTTTATTTCATCTAAATATATTAATCTAAGGTAGATTCATCTAATGAAATGATAAGTATACTTAATATAAATACTAATTTATTATATAATATATTATAGTATAGTATTTAATATAAATACTTTTGATTTATTAAATTTAATTAGTACTAAAAATGCGTGCTAAATAATTGTTTAAAATTTTATTAAAATATTTTTTATAAATATTATAGCAAAATATTTAAAAATGAAACTAATCTATAAAGTAAGTTATTAAGTTATGCATTTTATATACTTTAAAAAATCATATTTCCGAAATCAATGCAAATCACATGTTAACAATTATGTCCTACTGAAATATGACTTTATTTATTATTTTTGAAGTAAGGACGAATTTATTTGAATTAATATGGTGATATTATATGAAACATTTTAACCGCATATAGTGCAAAAAGTACAATCTTCGCGAAGATATGATTTTTCGTGATTCACGGATAAAAATGGAGCGATTTTAAGAATTCCGAGAAAACGTCCAATGTTAAAAGACGATGCATATTTAACGGCTGTCCAATATATATGACGGAAAACTCATCGACAGTCAGAAAAAGCGGATCTGTACATTATTTACTGGATGCTTATAATAAACTAACATCTCGAGATTTGCACTCTTTGGCTAGCTGCTAAATTCGAAGAAGCACCTGCGCAATTAACTGAGATTCTAGCAGTTCTTTCAAGTAATTTGGTAAGATGCCATTTGTAAGGGGTTTGAAAAGACCGAACTCATGTTTTAAATTGAATCAGGCAATGACTGATATAAATAATATTGCGTATATTAAAAGTAAATGTAATGCACTGTCAATCAAAGAACGCATTGTGAATCTTCTCATTGTTCTGTATCTACTTACTTCAACTGCATTCAGCGAGTGAAATTCCATTGCTGTTTCTGTTTGGAAGCCTTTGAATTGAGAATGCTAAATCATCGTGAGAATGCTGAATTTGTGCTTATTTTGTTTGTGAGTATCTGTTCTATAAGAAATGCTACAATGCTAATCGTGAATCTAGTGTGTTCGTGAAATATTGTCTCTGTGGTCTATAGTGGTCTGTGGAATATAGTTTTCGTGAAATAGCGTCTCTGTGGTTCGTGAAATAGTGTCTCTGTGGAAGTAGTGTCTGTCTCCAATCACTGTGGTTCTAGCGGAGCAATATTTGGATACCCTTATTAGCTTTCTGCTTCGGTTATAGCGTCCTAAGTGCTATATGGTATATAATTCATATTAATCGATTATTGTGTTCATATTGAAAGGTTGATTCTCAGAATTAATTCATATAAAACCAAAAATAACATACAACGGTAAGGCACTTTCTGGTTTTGCTGAAAATGCAATCAATGCAGAAACAACAACAATTCAAGCTGTTATGTTATGTTCATTGTTTTCAAAATACAAAAAAATTATTAGACTGGTACTAGTACTTAATATGACTGCTGAAGATGAATTATATACATGTAATAGCAAGAAGCAATGCATTAAAATTAATAGTAATGCACATTTTATAAGTATGTTGTCTTTTGTATAGTATGCAGAAAAGGTTAATGATTTTAAACGGTGTATGAAATGTATAATCGAAAAAATAGTGTTAAGGAAACATTAGCATTTCTATGAAATATTGTAATCTATAACTATGTGATATTTAATTGTGTAATATTAAAAAACACTAAATATTTTTTATTGATTGCAAATTGCAGTTTTATTACTTTTCGCTTGGTATCTATTCTTCCAAATACTGTGTAATTCGCGTTTTTTTAAATATTGCCGTCAGGTATGTTTATTAGATTATCTCAATAAATGAAAGTTGGAAATTTGGTTTTATTTTTTTATTAAATTTAAGTATATTATATTGCTGTTATGTATGTTTATTAGATTATCTCAATAAATGAATGTTGGAAATTAGGTTTTATTTTATATTAAATTTAAGTATATTCTATTTTCTTCGTTTACTTTTTATGCGCTTGTGATAACAGAGAAATTCATAATAAATAGAAAAAAAAAGTTTCATCGTGTGTTATTTAACGAAGAGCTTACTTTAACGTACTTAGCTTACTATCGTATAATATATTATTTAAATTATTTCTGTACAGTAACAAAAGGAAACTTATTGATTATAAAAAGTGCATGAAATAATCATTGTAATCTACCCGCTATTCTAAAATGTAGAAACTAAAAATAAGTAAATACATTAACATATGATCGAAAGAAATGGTGTTAAGAAACATCAGCATTACTAGTAAATACTGCAATCCATAATTATTGCACTTTTATTTGCTTACTATTTAAAAAACACAAATATTTTTACTAATACAAAACTAAAATTTCCAATTAATAAACTGGAAATTTTAGTTGCGTTACCTTCCTTCTGCTATTTATACTTTCAAACACTACTATTTCATGTTTTTTCTTAAATAATGCTCTCATGTATGCTGTTTGTTAGGTTATTATTTCATTTTAGATATGAATGTGGGAAGTTTTTTTTGTTATTAGATTTAGGTACATTTTTGTATGAAATATTTTTATCTTATTTATTAACTGCTTTATACAGTCTTTCATTTGAATACCTTGGAGATATAGAAGTTAATGGTTATATTTTTTACTGTGAAACGCGAATGAATTTATACTTGAGTTCAAGTAAAATACTGATTATTGTTACCTTGAGAACTGCTTCCTAATTCATCATGACAGGGGCAATTTTCAATGTCTCTGAGATTTAACAGGAATAAATGTGATAAGGCTGTTATCAGAAAAGCTCTTTTTTTCACCCAGATATCTATCTTTACTTTTATATTTACTTTAAACCTACTGTTAATGTTATATATTTATATGTTTATAATAACCAATTTCATAATTACTCTCACTTAAGAAAAAAAATCATGACATCTTAAATAATCGTAACTTAGAATAACTTAGAATCGTAATTTAAGTTATTTAAAAAATATAGTTTAAAGTACTGAAAATAATTAAGGCTATCCTTAATTATGCATATTTAGTCTAAAGACAAAAAATTGTATTATCTTCTGGTTTTCAGGAAATGATAAATTATTTAAACTTTAGAAAAATACAAGGAATACAGAATTTTAATAAAGAAGAAAAGTATATTAATTATTAAGCTAATTTTTCTGCATAAATCAATATGTAACACAAGAACATAATAACGACATTTTCACAACTGTTGCAAAAAGGTGTAATTTTGCGAATATTTAGGCGTCGTTAAGACGTCGTGATACGATGCTTTCACAACCAAAATATCACCTGCGAAAGACGCAATAACGACGTCTATGCCACAAAAACCTCATCTGCACAGACCTAATAAAGACGTCTTTGCAACTCTTGCAAAACAGTGGAGTTTCGCGGACATGTGGGCGTCTTAAAGGCGACACATTGCAACGTTTTTGCGACGACATCCGCGACGAGTTTGCAACATCGTTACGACGTTGCTGTGCTACTTGGGTTACCGTTAAAATTAATTTCTACTTTTAAATTATGCAGCATGCCATTCAATTTGCCTATTTACTGATCTGAGAGAACTTTGTGACATGAGCCAAGACAAACAGGATAGAGTTTCATTCAAATTTATCTGTTAGTAAAATTTAAGAATAATTGTCATAAGGTTACATTATGGGAGCTATAATTAAATTTTTATGCGACACTTGATATTCTTTTATTGGGCTTTGCTTATTACACCTTTTATTGGACATTTTTGGGCCAGAAGCTCATATGTATTAGCCACCAATAATTTTCATGATTTTATTTTGTACCTCTCTTTCACGTATGATTTTTGAGACAATATGAACAAAAAAACATGTTGGTCCTAACATAAATAACAATCATCTTCATAGTTTAAGTTCATTTTACACTGTTCATTATGCTACAGTAGTTCATTACGCTTCATTATGCAGTTCATTACATAGTTCATAATACTATAGTTAATTAGGTTTGTAAATAAGTTTATAAACTTAATTAACTTAAGCGATTTTTTATGAATTTCAGTTCAGTAATTATGATTTTTAATTTCAGCACACTGTGTTTATCTTTTAAGTTTTCGCAAATAAAGATCCTTGACCTTTTTTTCAAAAAGCTGTTAAGCGCTGAAAATACAAACGACATTATGAAATAAAACATAAATAAGAGATCTACACTTCAAATTTAATGCGGATAAAACTAGTTAGATAAATTAAAGAAGGGTTAAAGGGCGTATTCGGAATTCTGGTCAGTTGCATATTTATTTTTTGTTTGAGGGCGCTTCAGGTAAATGTGTACTTACACATAAGTAAATGTTATGAAATATTTTATTCTGATGGAGATAGTTTCGATAATGGCAAGTAGCCCCCCTGAGGATATTTCAAGTTACATATCTGGCAGTTTATTTAAGGGTTTTAATGAAAAGTGAACTAAGTCTGCATTTGCTTCGTTTTCGTCTCTTAATTTTTCAGATTAATTATATGATAATTCATTATTATAAAATTAATCTTAAACCATAGATCACTAGTGCTAGCTGAGGAAAAAGCAGTTGCTTTACTTCTGAAATGAAAAATATTTATTTTTAACATAAAATATTACATAATCAAAATTATAATACCCAGATTTTTGGATTCTCTACTTTATGACTGCATTTTACGGGATATTTAACTTCAGTATGATTTATTCTCAAAGTGACATTGAGTTCGAGAATAAACAAATCAATCTCTATAGTCTAACTGCTATCAAAAGATTTCGTATTAAACATAGAAAGACAAGAATTAAAATTAATTGTTACAAAAAGTTGCAGATAATGAAACAGCAGCTCAAAGAGATTATTTAGCTTAAAAATTAATATACACATAAAACAAAACACAAAGTAAGGACAACAAAAGATTGTTCTCTGAAGTAGAAAGATGACTCTATAGGTTTAGAAATGGTTATAGAAATATGGTTATAGAACTCTGTAGGTTATAGAAATGTTATTCTTATCTTTCGATGTTGAAGGTATCAATCTCAAATGAACTATTCTTTTCTTCTGAAAAGTTCAAATACAAATTCAAAATTCCTAATATAATATATGAGGAATATTAATCAATTGATAGGATGAAGTAATCAAAATGCAAATTTAACTTCCCTGATTTCGTAATTAAAAATTTCTTACCTAAAACAAACTTTTACATTCACCAATAAATTTATTACTTGTACAATTATTTCAATGATTTGAAATGAAATTTTTCAATGACAGTTAATTACTTCAATGACAGTTTCAATGACAGTGCATTATAAAATAAAAAGAGCGTTCAAAATGATGCACGTATAAGTCGTTTAATAGGCGCCAACTGATTTCAAATAAGATACAGATAATTTATATTTTTTAAAACAAAAACAAATTGCCTGTTCTCTTATAACGCCTGGTTTTTTTCACATTAAATAAAGAGAAAAATCATGCATCTTCAACGATTATCAACAAGAAATCAAATGACTGTGTTATACACAGAGCAAATCCTTATGAAAACATGAGAAATTCTAAGAAATAAAAATGGATTTCTGGAGAAAACTCACTAAAGAAGCTAGCCACACTAAACTGCTTAAAAATATGTTTTCAGCGAAATTCTCCTAAAATGAAGGTTTAAGGAAAACTCTAATTAATTTGTAGAGACATTAGGTATTTTTGGAAGCAAGCAAGATGAAAAGTTAGCAACGCCTTCGCCGGGAATCGAACCACGGACCTCTCAATTACGCGCTGAGCGTGCAGACCACTACACCACGAAGGCTCGCTAAGAAGGCGGGAGAAATAAATTAATAAAATGATTCAAGTGGAATGAACTGTATTTTCTGTTTTACTCGTAATCTAATCTATAACTAATCCTGCTGAATTACATACCGTAATAAATTAAGAAATTATCCAAAAGCTTTTTTAACTTTTAGGAAAAAAACATAATCTATAATTATTGCTCTTGAATTACATAGAGTAATAAATTAAGAAATTATCTAAAAGCTTTTTTAACTTTTAGAAAAAAAAGACATAATCTATAATTATTGCTCTTGAATTACATAGAGTAATAAATTAAGAAATTATCCAAAAGCTATTTTAACTTTTAGAAAAAAAGACATAATCTATAATTATTGCTCTTGAATTACACAGCGTAATAAATTAAGAAATTATCTAAAAGCTTCTTTAATTTTTAGAAAAAAACATACTATTGAACGTGTCTAATTTTGAATATCTGATTCTTGCCAGCAGCGTGAATCAGTTGTTGTTTATCTTGCATCCCAAGAGCATTAGAACCTTAGAAAGAGATCGAAAATTATATAAGTCTTCCTAATAAAAATTATATAAGTAAGCACTTATATTATAAGTAAGAAAATTATATAAGTAAGCAAATTATATAAGTTAGTTAATGAAAATTATATAAGTTAACCATTCCTGTACTGCCATTAACTTAGTTTGGCGGAACAGGTTAAGTAAAGTGACCATCTCTTCCTAAGGGGAATTACTAGTACCCTTGAATTTAATATTTATTGTGAAACAGTGAAATGAATAATACCTTTTTGTCAACTTACAACAGTAAATTAAATATGTATTAGTTATAATCTCCAGTATTCATTTTCCTAATGCACAGAAACTGGTTAATATTTTAATGAAACTCCTTTTTCACGTCAGATTAATAGATACCCTACATTCCGGCGTATACGTGCACTTTTATTACAAAATATAAGATCGAAACTTACGGCTGCGTGTTAGCTGGATATAAAAAAAAATGATAGATTTAAAACTAAAGAAAAGCTGAGCATACAAAAATCATATTTCTATATGTACCTAAATGCTGTTTGTTTAAAAAATAACATTCCTTATGAAGTTAAAATCTTCATTATCTGAAGCATGAAAAGTTCGTCATATTCGTCTTCTATTATATCTTCAGGCACATCATCGAATTCTGTTTCATTTCCAGCATCACTGTTATTCTGATTCATAAATAAATAATTAACTTACGTTCCTCCTAGACTGTTAGATATACTGCTTCGTTGTTCATACCTTACCTTCGATGTTCACTCCGAAAATCAAGGCTTCAAATGACTACCGAAAGATAAAATATGTAACTGTAATTCCGCGAATTCGTCGCGGTCGGAAGTGCATTCTAACCTCAAATAATGTTCCCCTTTCTTTTCTTGAAACACTAGAATAACATTCTTGTGCACATTTGCATTGGATACAACGCACTCTCTTTGAAGAGTTATTTACTCTCTCAAGCTTCCCCCCCCCACACATATTGTTCCGCTTATTGCTTTGTCAGTTCAGTATAACATTGTTCGAAAGCTGGGAAAAAATCTTCGAACGAATGACATCAAAAGATAAGACATGCATCTTTCAAGTTTCTTTTCAAAGAAATGGGTGCGCGTTATATGGCGAATGTACCTAAAAACTAAAAAATGTAGTTTTAAATTATAGGTGCTTGTTATACACCGGTGCACGTTATACGCCGGAATATACGGTCATTCACCGAGCACAAGCATAAAGTCAAATGATTGACCATATGAATTATGACCCTTTATGTAATGTCGGTAAATAGCAGGAAAGACATTCTAGGAAATGAAGAAGGAATTATGGTTAATAACGCTTTAAAAAAGCTGAGATTATGCATCATTTGAAGAAAATAAAAGGAGGGAAGGAAGCTGTATTTGTATAATCCAGCAAAAAGGTTTCACGCTTAAAAAAAATTCAAACATGAAGTCCAACTAATAAATTAATGAAATATTTGAAAAGTAATACAAATTTCAAATAAAACGAAATTTTTGAAAGAAAGAGTGAAACCATTCGCCCACCTGGTACGCGATAATAACAGATCCAATGATTTCCCACTTTCTCTTAAAGAAAGATGTTCATGACTGGACATGTAGTCAGCGGAATTATGGTGTTTGTAAATATTATTCATTTAAATCTGTGAAAGGCAGCTTTGTTCTTTTGATTAGGTTCAAAGAAGTTGTATACTGCTTTTTACGGAATATAATTCAGGACCAGGACTTAGAGATAAGATAAATACGACTAGGATGATAACATGACGTAGACTTTAATGTAAGGAATAAGAAATTATGATATGAGAATATTATATTCCGACCATTGTTTATTAATAAGCTCACTTAAAAATTCATCTTATAAAATAAATATTAATATATTTTTCCGTTTTTGACATTTAACTGAAGTTTTTAAAAACTGGATTAATAGTAACACCTAATTATATGAAATTAGTATATTATTGTATAAAATGGTATAATAAATAATTTTATTTTATAAGAACTTTTTTGTATATGTTAATATAATTATAAATAACTGAAAATGTTATGCCCTATTATATTAAACACTAAAATGAGGGTATTAAAATTATACGATAAACATGTTACCAGAGTTACAGCCTGGAATTTCATAATGATAACTGACAAATGCTGGTAATGGTTTCAGAAGTGACTGCAGCCACCAGGTTTGTCTTTTTTTTTAACTTGCTAATTTACTGATTTTACATTCAGTTAATATTTAAGGTTATAATATCTTGGAATACCCTAAGCGGAATGAAACAAAAGAAAATAAGAATTTGTTATAAATTAAAATAAAAATTATAAATTATTTATTATAAATTTAAATATGGAACTATTCCTGAGCACAGGAACAGTTACAAAGAAAATTTACATCAGTACAGAACATACACTGAAACGAAACACCTAACATTTAGAATTAATATTTACAATTTAACGTTAGCATTACGGAGACATAATATTGTCAAGAACCTATCCTCATCGTAGCTGGAGGTCGACTGATTGTAAGTTCTTCTCGTCGCCACTAGATGGCGTTCGATAAAATATTTCGGTTATGACCAAATAGTTCCTTTACAAAAATACAATCCCACCTCCCAAGATTTAGTATTATTTTCTGACGTATCGTGCGGTCAGCTTCGATAATGACATCCAAGACTTCTTTTATGGATAGTTCACTAACGCTTTTTAACAGATAAATACGAGTACTGGGAGTTTCACGCGCAAGACATGGTTTTTCCCACAAGCAAACATACACACACAGAAAGACAGAAAGAAAAGTCTTTTATAATGTAGTGTTAGTTTGTTCGTACTTTATGATAAATGAGCCAGTAAGATCAGAAAGAACCTGTCACCATTTTCTCAAATTACGGAATTTTGACAGCTGTACAAATTTAGACCCTGAATGATTGAAAAAGCATTAGCTTTCACTGTGTAAATCATGAAAAATGTAGTCTTATGTTCCATTTAGCGACCCGCAACTAAACTAATCCAAGGATACGGGTTGCTTTAATTAGGAAAAAATAGCAGAAGTACTTCAAATATGCCAAACATTTTGATTATGAATTATCATATACAAAAATTTTAACAATATTAAACTGAGTAAATGGAAATTCTAAAATTTTCAAACAAAAGTCGATTAGTACCTTTATGTTGCTTAATTTGAGCGATTCAATCAATATGTGGAGATCTTAGAATTCCTTTGAACTATCAAACAATAGCTGATTTAAAAGCATTTTGTTGAAGTTATTGCGAAAAGAATACTTTAAATTTTAACTTCTATAAAATATTAGAGTTATACTTAATATTCCACAGATGAACATGGATTTGAGTCCGTAGAGCATAATTCTTATATGGACTTAATTGTATGTGCACATTAGTATCCCAATCGAGAATGAATGTATACTAGTAGGTGTCTTGTGACGGGGAAACTTTGAAAGCTGCTACTTATATTTTATTTCGCAGTGTTTTTCATATATTTGTTTGTATTCGCTTCAGCTTCTTTTAATAAAACAGTGAAATCACAAGAAAGTGGTCGGCAACGAATTTTCAACTATTTTACTTTAAACATGGTAAAGCTCGAAGGCACTTTAGATGTCATGTAGCATGGCAGAAAATACTCTCTCGGTTGTGATACCGCTGTGCATTTACGAATCATACGGGTCCGCAGTTGTTCCCTCTTTTTAATATATTCTACTAAATTTACATTAGGAGATAATATAATCAATATTTCTTTAGTAAATAAATTATTTCCTCTGGAAAGGTATTGAATTTTTTCCAAAGTAATTTATATATATATATTTTGCATTTTATTTCGCGTGTAGGCTAATTTTTCACCCTTCAATTTTAAAAAATACTGCGTTGAACTATTTCTTGGAGCCACAGCTCCTGGTAACTTTTTGGCGAGCTCACTACAATATTTCTTCCTATTATATATATATATATATTATATACGGACCCGTGTAATTCGTAAGTGCACAGTGGTATCATATATATATAAATTATTTTGAAAAAATTCAATACCTTTTAAATTTATTAGAGTAATGCCTGAATTTTTTTTTTGTCTGGCTTAGATTTAGAGTATGGAAAAATTATTAAAAAAATTACTTAATTTATTTTGTCATATTACTTACTCTACGATGAATATTTACGCTCAGTTATAATTTCAATAACTTTTAAATTTCTATAAAATTTCTATTCCCCACTATAATTTCTGTGGTGGGGGGAAATTAATCGGTTAAGGTGTTACCAGCAAGAACAAATGTTTCCTCAAGAAATTAAATTTTAAATTGGTTTGAAATAAATATTTTTTTCCCCTTCTTGAGAAATATTTTTCAGATTTTACATGAAACGTTTGGACTGAATAGAGATTTGCAAAGACGCAGAACATGTATGTCGTTTTAAAGCCGTGTTTATCGATCATTTAAATAAAAGAGAGGAAATCTGATCCCGATTAAAGACACTAAGTAAAAAAGAATAGATTCAGAATGCTTCTGTGAAAATAAAGTACAAGAAGAGAAGAAATGAACATTTTTTTTTGAAGTTAATGAAACTTCATTTCGGAAGTGCTTTCCAAGGGTAATAAAAATACTTGTGTAACTGAAAGCGAAATTGATGTGAACTTTTTACGAAAGACCATTTCGAAGACTTTTCATTATTGGGGGAGGAGAAACAACTGTTATACCACAAATTGCAAAATTGACTTGTATTGAAGAATATCCTCCCCCCCCGAAGATCATCATTTACCTATTCAAGACACTATTTACAGACACTAATTTTATTTTTCAGTTATACACTCCGGTAGCCCTGTTTAGTGTTCTTTGTCTCGGTTAAGTAATTCAGTTTAATCTATTTAGTGAATCATATTTATTTTTCATATATTGTTACCAAATTTTGCAAAAACGTAATACTGATATTTAATTAATAAAATGCTGTCAACAATGGGTCATTAGATTTCATGAGAGAGGATTTATTAGAAGAGCTTCATTATCAGAGGTAAGAGGCCAACCTTCCGCTGTCTTTGAGGAATTTTAAGAGCCACCAGCCAAAGGCCAATTGTCCACGGCTTTTAATGACTGAGCTGGTTCGATTTTCTTGAACCATACGGGTGTAAGATTAATAAAAATTTGGCCACTCAGCTGTACAGTTAATTAATTAAAAAAAGAAAACTACTCGAAAATATAAAAATTAAAAAATATGTATAAGAGATGTTGTTATGCCTAATCCCGCTTGTCTGAAATGAGAAGACGCCCACTGAATTCATCGAGGCAAGGAGTCAAGAATGCGCTGTCATTGACAAGAGCTTTGAGCACCATACGGGTGACAGTACGACTTTGCTCGGTTCTCCCCCCCTAATTTTGACGAAGGGCAAAATTAGGGGGGGGAACCGAGTCCAAGGGTCTCCTACTGCTCTTTCCCTAACACCAACCTCTCGAGAGGACTTTCAGCTCGCCGCATATTTAGAGTTCCGCCGTGCCGCATAGCCATTATACATTTACAAACATTCATGCCTTCTCCGGGATTCAAACCCGGGTGCTTCGGTAGGCTTGTCTTCCTTGCGAAAGCTGCTTCAGGGAAGCTGTCTCTTATACAAGTTACAAATACGGAAAATAACGATACTTTTGCCCAACAATTACCGGATCAACAAGATTGCTAAGCCTCGGCAAATGCAATACACCTACGAGCTAGTTTTCTATAGATAGTCCTGCACGAGGACATACTTTGCCTTAGTCGTAAAGCCTTCGAATGCTTTGGCATTAGCAGTTAAATAAATGTGAAAATCCTTTGCAGATATCCCATTGGCTGGGATTTGAATCTTTCTCCCAGTACCATTATTCAATGATGATATACTGTTGGTCACTGTTGGCCTCAAAAAGACGGAAATTTTAAGAAATCATTGCTTTTTTTTTTTTTTTTGGTAGTTTTGCCATATCTTACCGAAGACAGTAAAAGAAATTTCTCCAAATAAGTAAAAGACGGTTTAAAAAGTATATCGATTTTCTCTAGGTTTGAAAAATATAGGTCATGGAAAAAGAATTCATGCCTTAATTTTACATTTTTATTTGTTTAATTAATTGGACTCTCAAAACACACAAGGTAATTTCCTAAGGAGAGGGATGTATTAAAGGAGGACCTTTTTAAGGGAAACACGCTGGCTTCATGTTATACCGGAGCAAAACCACTTTTATTTTTAAAAAATAAATTCATAGAAAAACGAGTTTTCGATTGGGGACCAAATGACTAAGCATCACAAAATTCCGCCTACGCAGTTAATAGAAATAAGTCCCTCTCCTCTCCTCTGTATCTGCGATTTATACTAGAGAAGGAAGAGGGGAAAGGCAGCCGTGAGTGTTAATTTCCGAAATGCATGTTAGTAACAATGGGCTTTAACACAATGGGCCTTATCAGCTCAGGTACGTCTACGTCTGTCTTCTCACGCACTTGCATTCTCATTCCTAACGAATGTTTGGGAGTAGTCACTGTAGATTCTTAGGCATGTTCTCAGTTTATAGTATGCTAAGAAAAGCTGGAGTAGTAGCGTTTCTTAGCATACGAGTTTGCTTTGATGTCAGAGCCAAGTCAAGGATGACGCAACTGAAGCTCTTGCCTTAAATAAAGCAAGTAGAAAAGGCTCCAGATTATCTACGAAAAGTTAGAAATTCATTCTAAAAAAAGAAATTATAATTATAAACTTTGAAGCACATCAAGAAATATTTCCATCAATAATCTTTTCGCAGCCAACTTCCGAGTTAGGATGGTGCCTCTCAGTTTACGCTTTGACATAACATTGTCAGCTAAATAAACAGGCCACCCTGATCGGTACGGAGATTTGCATTGCTGCCTACCAAGTCGCTGGATCCGGTCTTGAATCCCGGAGAATGCGTGGATATTTTTAAATGTACAATGTGGCATGGGGGTACTCAAAAATACAAGCGAGCCAAAAATCTTCTCGAGTGGTTTGGTGGTAAAGGAAGAGGGATAGGAGACTCTCAGATCATTCCTTAGGGTGTTCTTCATCAAAACTGGAGCGGAGCAGTACAGCTAGTGCGGTGGGACTATACCAGTATGACCAATTGTAAATTCTGGTGTCCCGCCCACTGTATTCCTTGTGGGACATATTTCATTGTACTGCAGTTCCTGATGCTGGAAATTTGATCAAATGGCTAACCTTTAAATTCATGACAATAATGCAAAAATTTACCTAAATTCTTTCAAATATTTTGATAGCTCTAATAAATAATAATTTGATATATGTAGATCAAATTATTTATCTAATAATAAATAATTTGATATATGTAGATTTGCTCTAATAAATATATTTATATATGCTTCAAAAGCCTACTTATCTCCATACATTAACTAGAAAAACCTTTAGCATTCAAAATAGGCGATGAAAATTTAAATTGTATATGTAGTAAGAAGAAATAGTGTTATTTTTTGTAATTTAAATGCAAGAATAGGTTTATATGAATTAAAAAAGCAAGCAATATTTGAAAGAATTCCTGAATTTATTCCTCATGAATAGCACAATGGAGTTTAGTATATGAAAACTTTAAGCGCGATCCAATTCAATCAAATAAGTAAAATACTTTTTTCTGTTTAAAAACCTGCCATATACAAAGAATATTCAATACTCGATTCTTTGCTATAGTTAAGTTGTTTCCGATTGTGAAATGTTACCTACATTGCACCACTCATAAACAAATGTACATGTTTCCGTTTGTTATATGAGCTTAGGAGTTTGATTTGATGATACTTATTATTATTTTTGTGGGATTAAAGAGTATTAGTAAAAATTACAATAATTTTAAATGCATGCTGATTACGGTTCAAAGACTGAGGAAAATTTTTGCAGAAGACAATTTTAGCAAATAAACTAGCTCTCATTTATGTATCCGTTATGCATTAGATATTCGAATACATTTGTGTGGTGAAAAAGAATTTTTAAATTTTGAAACGTACGTGGAAATTTTGTATGTATACTCAAGTTAAGTAGGATTTAATAGGTATATATTTCCAGGTGTTTTTAATGAGCGATTCACGTTTGTGTTAAATCAGAATGGGTAGAATATTAAGCTTATTGAAAATCAAAATATCAAATCATGTTACGCATATTTACGTTACTGCTTCTTGAAAAAATAACGCAAAACATAAATATACAAAAATAAGCTGTAGAGAAATAAAATCTGAATGTACTCTATTGCAGCGAAACTGAAAGAAATCTGGTTTGCAGTTTCAGATTAATCATTAATTCAAGCGGAAGTTTCGTTTTTCGTACAATAGTAGTCTGTCGTCAAAGGCATAAAATCTTTCTTGAATACTTAGGGAGATAAGATGCTTTAAAGTTCTTTTATGTTTCCAGGTATCTTTCAGATCCAAAGGTCCTATTCCTGAACCCCACTTTAGCCGCAGTAAAATGTCAGACCTTCATAATAAATCCAGATCATAACATACACATAAATATAATTTTGCCCTTTAGGAAGAATACAAATATATCTGACCTTTCGCAATAGTTTTGTTTCGAGCAGATGTCCCTTAGAGCAAGCACCCTTAGCTCTTCAGTGGCATCAAAAAAGGACACTCCATGTGTGCCTTACGCTCTTACATGGATCTTCTTCAGTTCGTTGCAATAAAAAGAATGAGGAATTTTACGACTTAGGTGCGAGACTTTGTGAGGGTCCGGAAAGGAAGTTGAGGGGGAATGCTCAGCTTCCTTATGATTACTTCAATTATGTTCACTTTAGCTATCTTGCGACACTTTTACGCGATCTGCTCAAGAAAACGCTTAACCTTAAAATATAGAAGAAAGCAGAGAATGAAGTCATAGCACAAATTAATAATTGTAGAAACCTATTTAGTTCTGATATAGGAGAGATTGTAGTAGCGCTTTTTGTACTGACATATAATGCGGCATATAAACTTATAGGCTAATTGTTTTGTACTTCGACATTTCATTAGATCCGTGCCTGGATATTTTTTCGTCTGAGGCAAAGAGGTTAAATGTGCTCCCTTATATACGGTCAAATTAACCGTATTCGTACACTTCTGTATGAAACGAAAGTCACTGCTTTAAATCGTAATACTGTGACTATCATAAAATATTTAATCGTAGCTTTATATATTCAGAAAAATAATGCATTTAAGGATTTTGAAATGAAAAATACTAAAAATACTCAGAAAAAATAATACATTTAAGGATTTCAAAATGAAAACGCTAAACATACTTCTTTGATATATATCAAATGACCTTAAAGCAATAAAACGATATAAATAAATATGCAATTAATATACAAAATAATTGTCAAAATTTTAGAGCTTTTAAAAGCTATAAAATTAAAGCTTGCAATTAAATTTTCCTTGCTTTTAATGAAGCATACTCGTCAATAATATTTAAAATATTTACTTGATAATTTAATTGATGTTCTGTAGAGATAATAGCCATGCTTGCAAGTTATTCTTGACAAAGGTAAGATTATGTGTAATTTTTTTTTCTATTATTTTAAAGATCTCTGAATATTCTAGCAGAAGTAATAGGCAATGTTCAAAATATTCTTTACGCAGTTTCCAATTTCGGATGCTATTGAACTAAACTGTATTCATGAATTATCTTTAAAAGACAGAATCTTGATAAAGTATCTAGAATTGCAGAAATAATGTGGTTTTTAATGCTAGATACTTCTAATGAAGTTTCTGGAGCGTTCATATCATTTAGGTATTTAATTAATTAAGTTTGGAAAGTAAGTTATAAACTGCTTCTTTTGAAATACATAAAACAAATAACATTAATTTTTCATTTGTTAGGAACTGGAAATCGGGAAACATATCGTATAATTTTTTATATCTCCTTTTCAGTTGTGAAATTTGTAAGGTTTTTCTCTCTTCTTATGGCATACCTTCGGGGTGTAATTAGAAAGCATCTCCGGCTGGCAATCGGACGGTCAGGAGGTACTGCGCAACTTTCAAGTTTCCTTCTCCAAAGAAAACTTAAGGACTCTGTAGATTAAGCACCTCAAACATTACTTTCATTACTACTATGAAAAAAAAATTTCTGAAAACTTAGTTCTTTCTCAAATGATTTCTGATAGTCAGATTTAATAATCGATCTTTTTTTTTCTTTTGTTTCTCTTCAAATTTTGTTAATGTATTCATCATTAAAGCTAAAATTTAACATTTCTCAGGAATATTTTCTTTCATTTTTTGTAATTCAGTACGACAAAGCATACGAGGGCTATCCGTCTAAGAGATGTTACAGTTTTTCATTGCAAAGCTTTATTTACAATTTCCGCACTATTCAAGTTCCACGCAGATATCGGGCATAAAATTTAAGATTTATTTACTTCAAGAGGTTATTTTAGCAAGTCCAATGCAATGAAATTTCAATTTATGCTTTGTACAAATTTGATATATTTACGTAAATATTGCGAGAAACATTATGGAGCTAAGAATTATATAATTATATGATAATTATTTTTCTGTCTCATTTTAAATGTTTCATTCATAATTACTTGTTTGGTTTAGCATGATTAACTGATCAAGGAAAATCACGCGAATATTTTCTGCCTGAGAGAATGAATCGATGTCTTCTTGGAAGATTTCCTAAAGGAAACTAGCTTGCATCTACATCACAATGGGGAAGCGATAAGCGATAAGCGACGGAGGACGTGGGCACTGTCCCTTTACCATTTGGGTTAATCAGTACAGCACCACGTCCACCTTTATCTTACATTTCGTATTACATTATATATTACGATACATGATTTACACATTGCATTATATACTACATATCTAATTAATACCTTACCCTAACATTACATTAACTTCACATCAACTTATTACATTAAAATTCTTTTCTAATAAACCTTATATTGGTACATTATAAAAGGGTCATTTTACACAGGATTCACATTAGACACAGGATACGCATTATATTATCATTATACACTGGGTACACATTACATATCACAATGGGGAAACATGAAACTGCCTATTTAAGCCAGTCTGTTCCCCAGGATGTGAAACAATTTCGAACTACCAGTATTCAACAATCTTATCCGCTCGCCCACTAGTGGGCTAATAAGCCCCTTTATTACAAGTAATTCCTAAGAACCTTAGTTAATAATAACTTCCCCTTAACTTAGTTTCTACTTGTTGAGGGGAACTACTACTACAAAAAAAATCTTGTGTCTTATTTTTTTATAAGTAGTTTTTTACAACAGCTTTTATTTACTACTCGTATTCACCCGAATGGATGACTTTTTATTTTATAGCGGTAATGGGGAAAATCAATGTTTTTGCAGTCTGTATTAACACTTATGTTAGAATTAGCAGGAACAATTTATCTTAATTCTTCCTCAACAAAATCCAAAATTTGAAGTGCTTCTTTTCGGTTCTTTAATACTAAACATTTAAAAAATAACTCAGAAAAAGAGAAATCATGCCTAACCTAATCTTTTTACATTCCAGTATTGAACAGAAAGTTAAACTAAGGTACCGAGTCTCTTTATTCGTCTATTAATAATTGTAACAATTCTGTGAAATAATTCTAAAAGAAACCAAGTGTACAGTTGTAAGGGAAATTAAGTTTGGATAATCTTGAATTGTATGTAGTACTATTGAATGGTATACTTTATAACAAAAAGGGAAACTTAATAATAAAAATAGCTCAAGAAACTAATAATGCGATATTCAAACATGCTCGATTAATTTTTTTTATGGATTTTTGCGAGTCAGTTCTAATGAAACAAACTATAGTAACCACCGCATCTTCGAAGTTCAGTTCGTAGATTCCGGGGAGCTTATTATGGTGGAGTTGAACTAATATGAAGTTTAGCAAGATTTCTTATAGTGGAAGCTTCTCTCTGTAAGAGCTACATTTAAGGTTAATCAAAGGCAACGCAAAATCACTAACCCCGGTACATGGCATTTTATATTGAAGAAGTTTGGTCTTTGTAGTTCATTTCATAAACGAAAGTCGCCCACCAGCGACCGAGCGGTAAAGTCGCTGAACACTGGTAGTTCGGTCCGAGGTTCGAATCCCGCGAACGGGCTGGCTGCATGGGCGCTTTCGTGGTTTTCCCCATGTGTAACGTGTATACGAGCCAGTTTCCCCGAGAAAGTCCTCCACGAAGGCATCCCTCCCCTTAGGCAGATAGCCCTCGTGTGCTTTGCCATAATTAAATACACCACATCACACCATAAACGAAAGTCAACATTAGTATCTTAGTTCCCAAAATAAAATTTAATGTTATAAAACAATATATTTAGAATTACGGAACCGCAGTATTTTTTAGAGTAAATTGCTGACATTAATTCTTCTTTTACTTTAGCTGAATTATTTATAGCAAACAATTATTCTTAACCCTTTTCTTGGAATAAACTGAAACCATGCAATAAAAAATGTATATTTCAGAAATCTGATTGCATGTATTGAAGTAAATCAGTTAGTAAGTATTTAAATAACTTTACTGCTTATTATTTTGACATTTTAATCTGTTACACTCAAATTGTCCAATCCTGACTGAGAAAAGATTGCAGAGATTATTAATGGAGAGAAGACAGTCGACCCTATAGCACCAAGGAAGAAAGCAATATCGGGAATTTAAATGCCTTTAAATTTTCATAAATAAGGCTTGTAACATTTTAGTACTTTAAATATTGTATTTGAAAAGCTATGCTTCTTAATATGCTTCAATGTCTGAAGTTAACTTTCAAAATTACTTTTTAAAATTAGTTTTTAATTTTTTAAAGTAATTTGGAGTTTCTTTTGAGTATTTACCTGAGGCCAAATGGATCACTTGCTTCACCATCGTCCCAGATGCTCCGCATTACTCTATCCATTAAACACAAGATCTAAATAGTTTTGCTTTTTGTAACCATATCTGAAATGATTGTGTATGAAAGTAGCTGTGAAAGCTATTAAAATAATTATTCTAATTATAAATTGCTAAAAAGCTTCTGTATAGTGCATTTAAGAGAAATTAAACCTGCGTAACAAAGAATTTCTAATTCTGAAATTTGGAAAATTATTTGAATAATAATAAAATATGCACAGATTGCCGTTGTTACAATTGTAATGTTTTATAACTAAATTGATTTTTTTCTCCGAAGCTATTTGATAGAAAAAATCGACAGATTGTTTCATGATAATCTGTCGATAATTTTTATAATTTTTAGTGCTGATATGATAGCTGATATTTTTTATGATAATTTTTAGTGCTGCGTGTTTATTTCAAGTACTAGATATGCCTCAGCGCTGAGCTTCGAGTTTTTTTTTTTTTTTTTAGAATCAAAGGTACATAACTTTTAATTCATAATCTTTGACATTTTAGCATTTATATGAAGGACTGGTTCTGTAAATAACTGTTTGGAATGTATAAAACTGGATATGTTTTTTTAATTTGATTCTATTCTTAAAAGGCTGGTTGCATTGCGGTCTTTTCATTATGCCATACGCAATGACGATACAATGCAAAGTTGTTTCTGTTATTTCTGAAATTTAACTAATGTGGTGACTATATGAAAAAAAAATTAGGAAACTTAGAATCATCCATAAAGATGACATGGTTGCCAGTATGATAAAGGTCTCAATACCGTCAATTTTGCGAATAAAAACCCGAGCTATTTACTTTTATTGCTGGGAAAAAATTTTTGCTTGATGAACGACAAAGATATCCGGTTGATCTAACAATTCTTCTGAGGGTTTCAGGAGAAAATGATACATCCTTTCTTTCATTTAATCTTTGCAAAAAGCTTAACGGCATCTAGGAGTGGATTTCTTGAAATATTTTTACTTAGAAAACGCTGGTCTTTCAGAATAAACTTGGTGAACGATCTCCTTTTTTTTTTCTTTAAATTTATAATTTGATTATCTTTTTTTGAATTGATTTATGACTTTAACCCATAAGCGACCGAGCGGTAAAGCCGTATGTATGAATGTATTATAATATAAATCAATCATTTGGATACATTAATTTTACGTTATAGCCATTAGACACATTATTAACAGTCTGAAAGTTAAATTAAATATTTTTTGAAATATTGAATAGCAACACTGTGAAAATTGGCTGTTATCCGTGCTGGGTAGAATATAAAGTAAAGATCGCTAGTTTCGGGTAATGGAACATATATGGTGAATAGATGCTAATGTTGCCAGATTGCTTAAATAATAAGTGGTTCGGTAGTTTAACATAACGGCGCAAAGCTGGAAAAGTTTCCGATAATTCATAAAATATCCTACATTTCTGATATGTTAAAAATAAGAAGGTCTAAACATCTAAATTACGAATAAGGGTACAGTAAGGTATGATATACCTAATAGGGGGGCCGGAAAGTAATGTCGCTTTTTTACATTAAATTCAAACGAATAAATTTGTAACAAGTTTTTATTTTTAATCAATAATATAATCATCCTCGTTATCAGCAACCTTTTGCCATATAGTATGCAAATTTCAACCTCAGACCGATAAAAATCAATTGGGTTTTTGAGTAAAATATCACAAGATGACATTTTGGACATCATCCAAATTTTCAAATTTTTTGTCACTAAGAAAATGTTGTAGGGATCGGAATAAATGGAAATCCGAGGGTGCGATATCGGGCGAATATGGTGGGTGAGGCAGTACCTCCCACCCCAATTCATTATATTTTTCCAGTGTTCGTCTTGCACAGTGGGGTCTTGCATTGTCGTGTTGCAGAATGACGCTTTTTCCGTTGACACTCGCCGGATATTTTTCGATTAAAGGTTGGTTCACTAGATCCAATTGTTCACAATAAAGGTCTACATTAACAGTTTTTCCAGGTTTCAGCAATTCAAAATGAACAAATCAGCGAATACTCCATCAAACACCCAGAAGCGCCTTTTCGGGATGTAAACCAGGCCCACCGTCGGCCTAGCGGTAAAGTCGCTGAACACTGGTAGTTCGGTCCGAGGTTCGAATCCCGCGAACGGGCTGGCTACATGGGCGTTTTCGTGGTTTTCACCATGTGTAACATGTATACGAGCCAGTTTCCCTTAGAAAGTCCTCCACGAAGGCATCCCTCCTCTTAGGCAGATAGCCTTAGAGGCTTTGTCATAAACACACACACTCGGGATATAAACCCTTTCAACCCCTATTAAAACTGCCTTTTGAGTTTTGGATTATCATATAGGGCTTATTTTTTTATCTCCACTAATCCAACGATCAAAAACCGGTTCTGTATGGTGCCGTTGAAGCAATACGTTGCATGTGATGGATAGATTGTCTTTATTCTTTTCGGACAGGGGGACTCAAACACCTGCTTTGCTTATTTTTCCTTAAATGTTCTTGGATGGTCGACCAAAGTTGGTTAAGAGTGTTTGATATGGATTTGCTTCCACTTCTGCCTTTAGCATGTTGTTGTCGACATACGCAGAAAAGACATTACTTTCCAGTCCCCCTATTACATCCGTAATAAATATATTATAGTAAAAGAAAATGTTGAAACACGTGAAGAAACATATACTGTCTCTAAGTTCTAGCACTTTCAGGTGAAACGAAACGTAAGATTCAAAATAATTTATTGTTGAATGATGTAATAATCAGTTAGCATAAAGCTCATTGTAATACAAATGCATAAGACCATTTTTCTCTTTACAGGAAGGAAAATGGATGAATCTTACCTGATTCATTACCTGATTCTAACTTACCTGTTAGACTATCTGCAAATATACACGAGTATACACGAGGGCTACTATACTGAAATACTGCAAAGTATACACGAGGGCTGTCTTCGTAAGGGGATGTTTGCCTTCGCATATGAATTTCTAAGAGAACCTGCTTTATATCCTCGTCACACATGGGAAAAACCACGAAACCACCCATGCAGCCAGGTCGTTTCCCGAGATTCGAATGCAGGCCGAACTACCAGTGCTCAACCATGCAGCCACTGGTGGGAACGGAGAATTAGTTAAAGGTCTCTCGAAATCTCAGGTGACGAAGAATTTTAAAATAACCTGCTGTGAACCGACACTTCTACTGTATTAGCAAATTTAAGAATCCGAGCATATTATGGATGGCAACATTTTGTGTCCCTTTCATATTTACTTAATTCTGGAAAAAAATTTCAGTTGTTGATAAAAGCTTGTAGAAAGTATAAGTGCTTTCTGTTAATAACTTTTCCATAGAGAGCTATAATCTCAAAAAATGGTTAGATTTCATTAAGTTAATTGATTAATGCAAACCAGGCAAGGTCTATACGCCTAGGGAAAACAATGCGTTCATGAGGAGAGCCGCAGCCGCGAAAGAATGAACACTGTTAGTCTAATCATCAGTTTCCTTTTGATAGGCCTACACGAAGGCATCCGTTCCCATAAGCAGTTTTTGCCGTAATCAAATAAACCAACCTAATAACCGGAATGTGAACCCGGATCACAGTTACAATTAGTGCTCAGCGGCCTTGTCCACTCGGTCATTGATGGCCACTGACTGATAATGGATTGCAGGTGAGGATACAGACTAGACATGAAAGAGCAGAAGTTTATTTTAGAAACTCTAGTAGATTATTCAATTATTTTAAATTAAATATATATTGAAATGAAGTCTCGTAATTGACTTCTTTTCCCAATATACACTTAATTATGTGAAGAAGGTGGCTGATGTTTCCTAGTTCTTTGCAAATTTGTGCTGAACTATAGTATCTGTTAATATTGCCAAAATATTAACACTCAATGAAAAATAGTAAAGAGAAAAGGAAATGATTTAACAATAAAAGCGACATACGCAAACGAAGTAAACATTAAGAAAACATCAGCATTTTAACTATTTTCCTGTTTCTTCTGCTTCACCCTAAAATTATAAAATTTATTCTTTATACTCCAATGGGGTCATACGAACTCATTGCCATCTGCTTATGTCTATTAGTAAAAAAAATCGATTCTGAATGCATTGTAAAACCGCAAAACTTACGACGTATTATAACAAAGCAAACATCTATTTCATTCATAATTTCTTCAGGATTTTTTTTCTTCACCTTCCTTTTCTTGACGTCACCTATACGCTTCATTGGCGACCTAAGATGACCGCCAACCGTCGCAATAAACATAATCCTATACTTTAAGGAAGCCAAAAAAAAAGTTTATTCTTTGCTTTTTAGCTAAACGGTGCGTTAGGCCTTAAACGGAGGACTTTTTTACGATCAGGGTGTCGCATTGTAGGCCAATTTTATACGGTCAGTCCCGACAAAAGCTTTCTTACGAACGCAGGTAAGGCACGTGGACTTAAGCGAAATTTCATCTGGGTCCAAGTACATCAATTGGCTGATTATCGCCACCTTTCAGCCGTTTGGCGAATAAAACTTGAGGGAAGTATCTTACAGGATGATTTAAAAAACTGTAATTTTAATATTAGCTCTTTTATGTGGCATTTAAGTAACTACTTATAAAATCAATTGAAGTCATTAAATTCATGCATACAGCATACATTTTCTGACTGCAAATTTATATTAGTATAACAATATAAAATTAATTACTTCAGTTATAGAAACATTTTCTAAGTTTTCTGCAAAACGTTAATTTGTCATTACATATTTACTAGCTTGATTAATCATTAAGTAATGACTTAATTTGTTTAAAATACATTAAGGTAAAGATGCAAAAACAAAGGAAAGACGCTCATTATGGCAAAGTAAACCTGGGATATTGATGACAAATGTGATTTCTTATTTAAACATAAAATTACTTTTCCTTATTACTCTAGAAAATACAAACAGGAAATTCATTTGTTGCTTTCCTTTATCTTAACCAACTGTTGAAAAGATCTGAACATTTAATTTAAACATTTTGTCATTCCTAACCCAGTTTTTTAATATAGGTATATATATATATATATATATATATATATATATGCTAAAATCGCTTTTGTTTTGTGCTTATGCAAAATCTATCAGATAACTCAGTTATTCTTGAAGTATTTATATCGATAGTTATATCGATATTTATATCGATCACGTACGTAATCGAATGAGTATGCCTAAAGCAGCGATCTTATCTTCGAGTCTTTCTTCATATAGGAAATATACCAGTAATGAAATCAATTCAGAATTTCCAGCGCAGTGTCAGTATGATTTCTTTAGAGATGAATTCAGATATTTTCCTTTTTTCTCCTCTGACTTACATATTTTACGTTATTATAATTTTAATTTCAAGCAATAGGTAGTGTAACAAAAAGCTATTCACAGCCTACCAAAGCCACGATATAAGACGTACAGCGTGGGAAACATTAAAAATCTTAAAATCTGTTCTTTGTGCAAAATGACAGGTTATTTCGAAAAGTCTTGTTTAAAAATTGTACATATCATGCAGAATTTATTTGACCATGAGGTCATATTTAAAAGGGCATGTATGATCAACCGGTTGATCATGATCAATCAGTCAATCGCAAAACAGTTTCTGATCGATCTTATTAACAGTAGCATATAACTCCTGTTTTTACTTAATAATTTTTGGTGAAGCAAATTTTGCTTTTTTTCCTTACTAAACATTAAGTTTTTAATTTATTATAGTTTAAGTTATTAATATATTATATTAATTATTATAGTTTAAGTTATATTTTATTATAATTTATAAGTTTTTTTTTTCAATATGAAAATATATTTGTTCCAAATGAGTCCATAGTTTTTAAAAATGTGTGTCTATCGTTATTCGTTTTATAATTCTTTTAGTGAAGTATATTATCCTCGTACTCATTAACAAACTGTTAATTATTACTAAGCCTCTTTTATTTATCTACAAATGCATGTATAGTTTTTATCACGTATGCAGGGTCATTTTGCTATTAGGATAATATGGCTAAAGCCCTAAAGCGTCTATATTTTTATGGCTATTTTATATTTAGGCATAAAAATATCTCTTTGTATTCATGAAATCATCTATTAGGTTATGGACACATAATGCAACATCATCAGCTCAACTTTATTATCGATACTATTTAATGTTGCTTGATATTTAATTTCTACCCCTGTCATTGATTAGACCGGAGCTTGAATTAAATTTCTAGAACGAAATTTGTGCACCAAACTTCGATCTCAGCAACAATTTAGTTGGACACTTCAGGATGACTTGTGATCTCCAGTATCAGTGTACTAAACATTGGAATTTTTCTTCAGGGTTACACTGCGAAATTCCTCATTTCGTGCAGAAAAGACTACTTATATGAATGTTTGCATTTCTTTCCCAAGTATAACGTAAACGCGACCCATTTTCCCTCACAAAGTCCTTTTCGAAGGCAGCCGCCAAGCACAAATATTTTTAACCTAGTACCTAAAATCGAAAAAACTAAATAATAATAATAATAATAATAATAATAATAATAATAATAATAATAATAATAAATAAATAAAAAATAAAATAAAAATAAAAAAAAATAAAGAAATTAAGGTAACTGACTCGGATAAATTACAGATTCATAAAATACAGATACATATTTTTTACCCATGTATTTTTCAAATTATATTTTCATGAAATATAGCTTCCTTTTAAAAAGTATTTTATTTAGTTTTTAAGTTCTGTGCGTAGTCCTGAAGATGTTATAATAAGCATTTGTTCATTAATTATTATTTTAACTATTTGCATAAATATTTTAAGAGGCAATTTTGGCGAAATTTTTCAGCTCTTGGCATCAGCGGCAGGTGATCGCAGAAGACAACAACCCTAGTCTCGATTGGCCGGTTCGATCATAGTAAACCGTCTCACCGCCAGAGGGAGTGGCAATTTTTACTAGCCGTGTCGAACGCGTTTCTTTCTTTACATTTTTTTAAACGCGCAGTGCAGCTAAGGTTCAGGAACTTTCGATTTTTATTTTGTTGCTGCTTTTTTCTTCCTAGCAAAATCTCTTTTACCATCCAAGTGATCATAACCTTTTTTATGCATCTCTATATTAGCAGTAAATGTTACTATAGCCTTTTATCAGAGCTCTTCATGGCTATTAAGACTAACAAGAAAAAAATCGGAAATTCGTAAATGCGATTGGGGGTTAAGAGGGGCAGTCGGTGTATTGTGCGCAAAAGTGAGATTCGAAGTTATAAGTTTCAATGCTGGAAAAAAGTCCTTATTCCTTCAAAAGAATAGTTCAAGGTTAGTATTAAATACGAAAGTTAAACTTTACAGCACACTTTTTTACTCCCCTTTTAACTTCAAATTCATTGAAGCGAGCTCTAAGGTTAGCATCTGACAATCGGAATTTGTCAGCGGTATATTTAGTCGCCTTCGTTCTAGGTTAATACGCCGACAAAAAATAACCTGTACTTCCTTGCGTCTAGTCCGTTGCGCATGGTGCTTAGCAATATACGCATTTAACTGCAAGTTATATGGAGTTATAGCAAATTTGATACATCCTGGGTGTAACAGGAAGACCTTTGGACTCGTTTTATGCAACGATATATTTTGTGAATGTAATCTTGACTTTATAAATTTGAGCCCAGATGGCTGAAAGTTGTAATTATCAAAAAGGAGTTCTTAATGATTAAGACATTTTTTTGTTTTTTTGTTTTTATGTAAATAAAACACTGGATCTTAACAGACGAATGCAAACTTATCTCACTCCACCCTCCCAGGAAAAAGTTAAATCTATTTTAACTTTGTTATTTCATGCGAACTAATTACTTAGTTCTTGCGTAGATATCGCATAATCAGTAACAGGCTTATAAAGACATAAAAATAAAGCAATTTTTTTTATGATGCAAATTGTACTTTAGATTTTAGAGAAGTTTTCAAAAATTAATACTGGAAATGTTTAACCACTGCTGCTTTTAATTCCTTCTGCAATTGGCGAAGAGAGTATTTAAGTGCATCATCAATGATTTTACTTCAACGCATAGTTTTGATGAGGAATGTATCTCCAAGAGTGTGAAGCATTTAAAAGAACGTGTAAATGTATGTTTTGTGGCCCACCAGTAGCCGAGCAGTTAAGTTCGCTTGACACTGGTAGTTCGTTCTGGTGTTCGAATCCCGGTGAACGGGTAACTGCATGGGCGTTTTCATGGATCCTGATGTGTAACATGGATACGAGTCAATTTTAATTTTCGATAATTAAATGTAATAATTTTCAATGCCTCCACAGGGTATCTTTCTCTTTGGCGGGTACCATTGTGCACGTCATCGTAGTCAAATAATAATTAAAAAATTGTTTCGATAAGATATGATTATTGTGATATATTTCATTAGAAGCGAATTTTGCTTTAGGTAGGATTGAGATCTAGAAGAAAGCTTACTTATTTGATAGCATTTTAATTTTGATTATGTGAAGAAGTAGATTTAATTTATTAACAAACATTTTCAATAAAAGATAAGTAATGAACTTAAATTATATATTTCTAAATACAGATTCTAATAGAATTATTCTTGAACTTACTATTATTACAATTATTCTCTGAAAGATTTGGTTTGTTTTGCTTGATTACGGCAAAGTATGCGAAGGCTATCTTTCTAAGAAGAAAGATGCCTTCGTGAGGTTCATTTTAATTTCCTAACACTTTTTTAAAGTTACTTAAGTTTTTAAGTTAGTTAAGTTTTTTTAAAGTTACTTAATTACTTTTCAATGAAGCCTTGTTTCATTTCTCTGACAGAATGTAAATTTCCAACGCACTCGAGATTGAAATTATATGGAAAAAAAGGAAGAGAGGAAGCACTTAAGGGAAGGTTTTGGAGGGTGAAATCAGAGCATGTTTTGCTTGCTTGAAGGCCACACTGCTAACTTTGATCCTCTAGCGATTTCAATTCTTGGCGTTGAGCTATTCATGCAACTGGCTTGTTTTCGCCGACTTCAGCCAGCTTGCGCGCTAGTTAAACTGTGAAGCCGTTTGACTATACTTCATTAAGTTTAAGTTTATTCATTATCTTTGATTATAAGTCAAAAGTGCTTGCTTCTGTAAACACGAGTTGGAGACATCTGTCAAACTTTATCTGAATTAATAAAAGTGTCCTTTACACCTTTTCCCTGTCTCTGTGGTGTTTATAAGACACAGTGAAAAGTCACTAGTTGTCTTTTAGTGGTCTGGTCTAATTGTATGTTCTCGAAGACGACCAGATCCTATAACTTTCTAAGAGAAAATGGCTCTTATTCATGTTACGTTTTGGGAAAACCACGAAAACGCTCATGCCGGCCAGCCCGTTCTCCTCTAATCGAACTCAGGTTGAACTGTCAATATTCAGCGCCCTTTTTGCTCGGGCTTGTTGAGCCCCATTTTCTGAAAGAACTCTTACTATTAGGAATGTAATTTACTAAGCTCAGATGTTTATATCATATTTCACTTTACTTATGTTTATTCTTTGATTTCAGAAACTTACTTTATGTTTTATTCTTTGATTTCAGAAATGATATCAGCCACTTTGCTTGAATTCTGAAATCACATCGATTTTAAATCGTAACTTTTTCGTAATATCGTTGAGAAAGAAAACAAAAATAATAACCGTGGTAAAGAAAGCGAAAACTTTTGCTGGTGTAAGTGAGAAGCAGTAAGTCATACGTATTCTATTAATGAACTTGTAAAACACCTAGAAACATCACTCAGACATTTGGTGTTATATAGCGAGTTCTGAAGTTTGGTTTCGATTAAGTTTCGACACCAGAATGGAAACGTTACAACTGCGCTGCCGAAACTGTTTTGGTAGGTGACTTCTCTTGATGTGAGTGAACGATCCCTCAATTGAGATTAGACTAAGATTTTGATCGGGTTGTAATATATCAACCTTTTACTGGGACTTAAATTCAAGATCACTTTTTCGGGCAAGCTTGTAGCCAATTAATTGCTTATAAACTGAACTTGGTAAGAAAGAATTTTTGAATTTAGATTTCATCATAAATATGACAGGCAGGCCCTGTTACAATATTTTTGGCCTCCTAGACGATGATTGCTATTGGTACTCATCATGCCAACCAAACTATTGGCACCTCGTATAAATTTGATTTATTAATATTTTAATAATATAACTTTATTTAGTTAATTAAAACTATGTAATATTCTTAACGTTACAGCTTGTTATAAATGAACTCTGTATTTTTTTAACAGGAAGTCGTCGGTGATGTTATTGTATTGCAACATTTGAGCAATATCATTTCCTGTGGAAAGAAATAGAAGGAAATTTGACTTTTCTTGACTGAAACATGATTTCAAGGAAGATTTTTTTTTTCAGTTTCAGCTTAGAAAATCGCCTTTCATCTGCAGCTACTGATACCAGAATTGTTAAAAATATTCTTATAGCAAACCATACTTTAAGATAAGCACATTTTGTAAGGCGTACCGTGTGAACAAAGAACAGGACTTCTTTAGGTATGTTTTTAAGGCTCCAAAAAGAAGTTATTGCATGCTTCTCGGTTCTGTACTTTGACAAATAGACGTTCATCATCCCGAGTTTGCTCAAACCGTTTCTTCAAGAAAGGAAGTGTGTTATTTATAAGTTAATTGACAAAATAATTTTAACTACAAATTATAGTACAAAAGGAAAATAATTACAGCAGCATGTTTGCGAGGTGAAATTAAATGCATAGACACGATTTTTAAAGTGAAAAAAATCGACTTGACATAATAATGATAATAAAACTATCACACACGAAGCTAAATTTAGACTTGTAAAATTGTAAAGTACTTTTCTTTTTAAATGGTCATTGTGGAGTTTCCAAGCAATAATTACATGGTACGACAATAAAGTTGGGTGAAATTGTTCATTAACAAAAGATTCTTAACTATCAGAAAAAATGTTTTATATTCCTTTAAAGTAATCTCCATCGTTTGCAGCGCACTTTTGAGAACGATTATGCAGTTCTTGAAAACTATAAACAAAATTCTCTTTCGGTATCATAAAGAGAACCCTCGTGAAACAGCTTTGAATGTCTGAAATATGCAAAATTTGTTCGTTTTTAGGTCTTGGTTCAGGTGCGGGAACAGAAAGAAATCTGATGGAGCAACATCAGGTGAGTACGGGGAATGATCGATGGCTACAAATTCTCTACAGGCCATAACTTGTTTCAAGACGAGGGCTTAATATGGCCGGGTGTTGTCATGGGCAAGAAATAAAGAGCCAGCCTCGACGTATTCTGGACGTACATGATGGAGACCTTGCAGTAAATTTTGCCAAAACATCCGTGTTTATCTCCATCTAAAATTCAAGGCATGCTTTCTCATACTCTAAAATCCAAAACCCTTCATCCGGACTTGCGAACAAAACAAATACTATACATATATATTTTAAAAAAAATTCAATTCCTACTTAGGTCAACAAAGAATAATTTTATTTGAGTTTTTAAAACAGCATATCTTTAGTTCAGATAAACAGGAATAAATTAGTAGGAATTGACTTTAATATTTGAAAAAATGTATTATTAACATCAAGTGTCATCCACTACAAGTTAAAAAAATGTATTTGAACTTGAGTGGGTGAATAAAAAGTATTTTATTAACGATTGAAAATTTGAACAAGATATAGGAAGAGTGTGAGCTAATAGTTGGAATTTAATGAGAATCCCTGGCAGGGTTTTAACAGGTTGATAAGCACCATCTCCAGCTGGACCCAGCTGCTGTGCCGGTGGACTAAAGCAAAGTATAAGGTATTTCTCCCGCCTTTTTAGCGTGCCTTCGTGATGTAGCGGTCTGCACGCTGGGCGCGTACTCCAGAGGTCCGTGGTTCGATACCCGGCGAAGGCGTTACTCATTTTTCACTTCTCCTGCTTCCCAAAAAAGTGACCTATTATATCTGCAAAAGTAAAGGACATCCGTGTACGTGTTGGCATTTGTTGTTGCTCTTTCTGGTTAATAGCATTGTCACTTTTTTAACATTTTTGTTGCAATAGGAAGCCGTAGTCCACTGCGCTTAACAGCTTCTTCAATAGAACCCGTCCATTCTACCATTGATGCACTTTTGAAGTGTTACTAACAGAAATCCATACTGCCGTTTCCTATGCCATGCTCAGACGTAGTCAAACATGTTGTGGAGTTTTTTTTTTTTTTTTTTTTTTTTTTTTTTTTTTTTTTTGTGCTTCATTGTTTGTCCATTACCGCGTGTGTGCATTCTAGGATATCATTCAGTAAACATTATTGCCATACCTTATATAACTATAAGAAACAATCCGGCCTTATGCTTATGAAACTTATGCTTTTCACTAGATGTCCACAATTTGATTTTGTAAGCACGCTTAAAAGCGCTATCACGTATTTCTCTGGTTCAAACAAGAAACCTGTTTCAAACAATTTTTTACGCTGAAAAGAAAGACGGGACCTCTTTTTCTAAAAAAATTTGCAGATTGTACGTATTTCAACCAGTCAGCTATATGAATCAAGATTTCATCTCTATGGTAATTATAGAATATCAACGTTACTCTTGATTTCTCAGTGGTTGCCTGTTTTGTATCATGTGAAGAAGCCAAAATATTTCCCAAAAGAGTTGTCTTTTCCAAATATTTTCATGTGTGATACTAGCTTAACCGCATAATGCCTCATACTTGAAATGCTGTGTTATTTAATTAAACGTCTAAGTTCTGTTAATACAGCCTACACTGGATTTATTCACTAGCCTTTTCGTTATAAATCGAAAATGCTTGTGAATAAATCGATTTTACGATGAGATCTGAACTTATTAGACAATCAGATTATAAATAATGTTATACTTCGTAGACAGCCCATTGAGTTTCATTTGGGCGTGATAAATTCAGTTAAAAATTATAGATTAAACGATTCAGAACGTTCTTTGTAACCGTGGAATACATCCATAGCAAAATCTCGATCAAAAGTTTTCATTAGATTTTTTATACGGGTGTAGTTGTAAAGAAGTTTCCTGATAATCATGTACGCAGTTACATAAAAACTATGGCTACTCACATGCCAAAAGAACAGCAAATTAGACCAGAAAAGCATATGTATTGCGTGTTTGTACACATATAATTTTCTGTTTGACACACTATCGTAGGAATGACAAATTTAATTCATCCCGAGTTTTAAAATATGAAGTATTTAGTTAACTCAGTCTCTTAGAAGAGATATTCGCCCACCAGCGGCCGAGCGGTAAAGTCGCTGAACACTGGTAGTTCGGTCCGAGTTTCGAATTTCGCGAACGGGCCGGCTGCATGGGTGTTTTCGTGGCTTTCCCCATGTGTAACGTGTATAGGAGCCAGTTTCCCTTAGAAAGTCCTCCACAAAGGCATCCCTCCCCTTAGGCAGATAGCCCTCGAGGCTTTGCCGTAATTAAAATAACCTAACCTAACTTAGAAGAGATATTCGTTGAACGAGGAAAGAAAATAAAAGGTGTTTCAACAGAAAATCGAGATCTCTGTCTATTTATAACCCTTAATAAGACCATGCGACTTTATAAGACATCTTAAAATTTCAAATTGAAATACTTTCCTTTAGTGAGATGTATATATTGTTCTTATATAATAATACATTTTTTGTTTACACTGAAGCAACGCAAATGATACCCAAAATAAAAACACTAAACTTTATTCATTTTAGTATACTAAAATATCAACACAAATTGCTTGATAGTTGAAATTTTGAATGAATGAGAATGCATACAGTTTGATAGGTGATATGATCCGAATTCGTTTTTAAATCATTTGTCAATTACACTATACAAATATTAATTTTACTGTACAGTTAGTTTAATGTTACAAATTATAGTTTTATCATAATTTTTTGTGAGTGATTTAGATATGTCAAATAATTTTATTTCTTCTAATTTATTACCAAGTTTTACATGAAATAATTTTTGTAGTGTATCAAAATGTTAGTTATAGACGTATTTCTCAACCCATTTGACCGCATATAGAGCTTTAGCGACGAAATTGGATATAAAATTGAATCTTTGAAGCTGGAGTTAAGTTTTGGAAATTTAAGTACTTACACTATTTCAATAAGTGCCAAAAATTAAAGTTTTTGTACTTAATAGTATTTTAATAACTTGACATCTGTAATTTATTTCTCAGTTTCATTTTCGTTTTCATTTAAAGTATGAATTTCAATCAAAATATGTTTAGAATCAAGGATAAAGAAATCAAGTTAAAATTTGCCTGTGCGATGTGTTTTGTTATGCGATCTGTTAGATGCGACGTTCATTTTTAATTAAATCCTTAATAAACCTTAATTAATGAAATGTTACATGTTAGGTAATTTTGCTGATATTTCGACTCACAGAGAAAGATTCTAAAAGGAATAGATCACGGCAACGTTCCTCTCATTTAAAAAACCAATAATTATAATATGTATACATAATTATAATAAGTAATATGTATACATGGGGGATGTTTAAACCATGTGTTACGGTGAAACACCGAAATCTGGAGAATGTCCACTTTCACCGGTGAATGTCAACATTCACCTAGTCGCTTGGTGTATGTCCGAAATATTTTCCAAATACTCTTACTTCTGACTTACACCAGTAAATGTCGACATTCACCATGTACTAATGGTGAATGTTGAACGTATAAGAATATTATATTTTCTTCTCCGTAGTTCAGTCGGGAAAAAAAAAAAAAAAAAAAAAAAAAAAAAAAAAAAAAAAAAAAAGAAACCGCACTTGAGACTTAAAATAAGAACTTAATAACATTAAGCTTAAAACACACAGTACATTCAAAATGAGAAAGGAAAACAATAGAAGTTAAAAAGTTACTCAATTATGTGATTCAAATCTTATTTATTGCAACAACGTAAACAATTATGACACTTTGAATTGCACAAGAAGCCCTTGTTTTTACAACTGCATTTATTTGTGTAACAAACACTTCCTTTAGCAATGACAGCGTGTACATATACTCCTCTCTTTTCGACCTACACCAGAGCATATCTGTGATTGTCGACATACACCGGTGAGCGTCCGAATGTATAAGAATGTAATGAAATATTCGATCTTTCACCGACGTATTTGGTGAATGCTGACATTCTCCGGTGAAAGTCGACATTCTCCGATTTCGGTCTTTCACGGTAACATATGCATATGAAGTAATAATTTGTAAAGTATGTTTCTTGATTCTTAAATACTATATATTATATATCAAATTGCTATTAGTTTAATTTTTGTATTTTAAAGTTTTGCATTCTTGACGGAAAAACACCGTTAAAGTTTTTTAACGGATTTTTAACTAGAAAAATATGTTAAAAAATTGTTATCTGTGTAAATGCTTATACACTTTTTTACAAAAATATCGAAGCACCATGAAGGAAGTGGTTGTTTGTGATGAAATTGAATATGTGTATAGCTCATACAGAGATAATAAAATGATTAAAAAATCAAGGTCATAGTACCTGTTCACGGATCACAATCACCCTCTGAGTGTTGAAATTAGTAGTTGGTCGAACCTCCCCTGGCGGCAATGCATGCTTGAATTCGTCGAAGCAAGGAGTGGTAGAGGTTCCTAATGTCATCCTGCGACACACTATGCCAGGCATTTATCAGTTGTCGCTCCAGATCTGTGATATTTTTTGGTGCCTGAATCTGCCGGCTTACCGTATCCCAGACATGCTCGTGGTGGAAGGTCTGGTGACCTTGCTGGCCAAGGAACGGTATCAACCTCACGGAGACAGTCCACAGATATGCGAGAGGTATATGCCTGGCATTATCTTGTTGGAAAATGTCCCCAGGATGATGTGCCATGGAGGGTAATGCAACCGGCCGCAGGATTACATCAACATATCGTTGAGCTGTTAAAGATGTACAGAGGATGACTAAAGATGACCTGCTGTTATTAGAAATAGCGCCCCACACCATCACACCAGGGGTTTGGCTGATTGGGACCGCTGGCCTCGTCCTCTCCAGACACGAACACAGTGGTCATCTGCTTCAAGAGTGAAGCGGGATTCATCGCTGAACGCTATAGGATGCCAGTCTGATGGCAGCCATGATGATTGGCTGCGACACCACTCCAGATGACTCCGCCGATGTTGTGGTGTCAAAGGTAAACGTCTTTAAGGCCCCTGGGAGCGTAACCTCGCCTCAGACAAGCGCCGTGAGATGGTGGACGTTACCACGGGAGATATAGACGTGGCTATAGTGCGTTGAATAGTCTGCAATGATACCGTTGGGGCGGCTCGGACCTGGAGAATAATAATCCTATCTTGCCTCGCATTTGTGCTCTTTGGCCTTCCAGAACCTTCATTTCGTCGGCAATTTCCTTGTAGCCACCACTGCTGCCAACATCTTTGCACAGCAGTGTATGTACGCTACAGATGGCGGCCTGTTGCTCGGTATGACTACTCACCTACACGCAACCATACAATTAGACCAATTTCGAAGTCGTTTAGTTGTTCTTTGTAAGGTCTTCGATATCGTCTTAATGGCATCTTTATTTGCTTCTTTACGGAATTACAATGGCAGCAGCAAAAAAAAAAAAAAAAGATAAATTTTTCGCCTCTGTTACTGGTTTTATACTTTGCGAATTGCGCGCTATGATCGCAATTCTTGTTGTCCAGTAAAATTCACAGCTTGAAAGTGCTTTAATATTTACTGGACAAAAGTTAATAACATTATTTGTTTGTATTACGGATACTCTATAAGCTGTGATTCATAGTAATCTGATATAATTTATATTTCTTCACCTTACCCCTTGGATTACTCTTATTAGCAGACATAATAATTTTTTCTCGTATAAATCTATATATGTGTTCTATATTCAAATGGATATAAATGTTTTTAGAATCCAAAAATTCGTTCGAGAGATGTTCAAAAGGTTTCCAATTTGCCCTCTTTAAGCCCAAGATATCTTAGGCGTGGGTCCATCGAAATGAGGAGCAGAAATGGCAAATTGTGCAACAACCTCTCGGTGGCCGTAACCAAGGTCTTCAAGTATCCTACGTTTGCAAGAGTGACTAAGATCGGGAGTTACTAAAAGTAAATCTGGGTCATTTTTGAACCATTATAATGTAAAAAATTCCATGAATTAAATACAGACTTTTCATTTACAATGTAAGCTTTACGAAATCCATCAGATTTTGTTGCAATCATCTTTTCATAAGCATCTAGTAATTAGAATACTTATACCACAAGGCATTTTAGTTCTTATTCCAGCTAAAATTTTATTCATCGTATATTTTTTTACAGTGGATTTGGGAATAGATTAATTCTTGCAAACTTTGGGGAAGAAAATTGTTAAAAAATTGTTAAAATGCTTTGAGAAAGAAATTCTATTGCTTTAAATTTTAAATGTTTTTCAGTATCACGATTTCAGCATCACGCTGCACTATAATGCAGTTCTCAAGAAAAAATAGAATGTTTCTTTCATTTGATGACAGGGAGATCATTTAGGACCAGGTATTTTGTCCAAATTGCACAATATTTCTTGAAAAATATTATTTTTTCACCGAACTGTATTTTCTTTATAGAATACGAACAAAGATTAAAAAATTTAAAAAAGGATTATCTTTGTGATTTTCTGTTTTGTGTAAAGGTAGATAGATGTAATTACCCTAAAACTTGCTTGATTATGGCTTTCGGAAATATAAATTATTTTTTTAGAAGTTGACTCACATTTTCTTGATTAATATACACAAGAATATCGTAATAACGCGATTTTTAAGTGATCGATGGGTCGTAACATAGAGTGAAAAATTATAGACATTTCTGCAATGGATAGCTAATGTACGACCTGTAATGGATAGCTACATTACACGTCGTACAAACATGAGTGCATTGTATTTGAACCAAAATTAAAATTTTATTAACATTTTAACTAACTGAACTGCTTGGAAACAATTTGAAACTGATTTTCATGAAGTTATACCAACAATATATTTTAAAATTTTATCTTCAGTGCTGTACGAACGAAAGTATGTTAAACATGAAAATATCCCTCTTATTTTTTTATTAGCACTAAAAGGAAAACTGCTATAATTAAAGAAAACGTGCACTACTTTGTCAAATAAATGAAACATTTGGATCATTCTAATATTCTCTGCACAAAGCTTAAATACACAACAGATAAGCATTCTGGAGAGTATTTTATTTATGCCTCACGAAGTGCTACATGAAATGCTTAATCATTTCATTAACGGTGCATAAAGGAAAACTGAGTTCAACCAGTTATCACATGAGGTCCATTACTATCAAGAACATTAAAGCCGACCTTGACATTCAGACACTGTATTTAAGCATTATTTTTTTTCTGCCAGTTGCCCTCGGGACATGGTGCAAGCTACGATTTATCCGGTTTAGTGTAAGCAATTACGTGCATTCTATTTACAGAGCCTTTTGTCGCAACTCGCAAATCATTTTATGACAAGCTAAATGCCGTTAGCATTTGGCTATCAAAATAGGAATGGTTAAAAAAAATGTCCCTTGCCATTTTATTAGTCGATGTTTTCAGTTGCTTTTGTGTCAGTGTTAGTAAATCTGTTAGGATTTGACCTCATAATAATAATAATTTAAAGAAACATATTACTGACGATATATCTTCACTGAAATCTTCTTCGGGAAAACACATCAAAATTCTGCTTTATAGCAAATTAAGAGATTTTTATACGCATTTTTAAAATAAACTTTTAAAATTATTACAGATTTCAAACGTGCATTTTGGAAATCGATAAAATCGCGATAAAAAGTTGATACAATTGTGTATGACAGTGATATTCTAATAAGAACTGAGGAAAAAGCACTAATTCTTCAGGAAATCAACGATTTAAAGAAGGACAATCAAGCAACCCATTTCGATGAAGCTAAATATTTTTTTTAGGCATAGAAATAAATTGAAAAGGAGATGGAAGTTATCTCTTATCTTAGAAAAATAAAATAACCACCTTGTCAAGCAATTTCAACTTGAAGAAGCAAACCCTTCAAGATACTACTACTACAACATTAGAAAGAATTATTATAATCAAGGAAAAAAAGAAAAATCTTCTACCTTCAAATTTGAAAATCCTCCAACAGTTGGAAGAATTTTGTATATATCGTCTATCACAAGACCAGATATTACAGCCTCAACTAATAACCCACTTCAAAAAGACTAGAATGCTTCAGAAAGAATTATTAGATACTTAAACACAATCTTTCTGATCTTGCGAATAAAGATCTTTCTTATTTACGTATTTCCTCGAACGGAGAACCAAATATTATAGTCTACTCAGATGTTAATTGGAAACACATTATGGAAAGTGTAATTTTATTAGAAAGTTAATGTGTCTCGCTGTTTTCAAGAAATAAAAAATGTCTCTCTTTATTCTCAACAGAACCTGAATATGTTGCTCTTTCGCAAGGTGCACAAGAGTTATCATGACTGTTAAAGCTAGCAGAAGATTGTAATCTACTCCAAACTTTACCAATAAAAGATTTTGAAGGTTATCAGTCAGTAATGAAACTTGTAGAAACTGAAAAGTAGAATTTGCGTACAGAATGAAGTTCATTATATACACAAGTTACGTAATAAGAACATTATAAGCCTATTTTATCTTATATTTCAACAGAGCAAATGGTTGTTGAAGTCATGACTAAACCAATTCCTGCAGCTAAACTTCAATTTTGCCGGAGTCAGTTACAGTTGGTTTAATTTCATTAGCGAAACATGGGCGATGTTTGAAGCATTAGTATTAGTAAGCATCTTTTTCTCGTAATGAAACTCAGAAACCTCGATCAAACGGGCGCCAAAAGGTATAAAGTGGAGAGAGAGTATTAAACAGGAGACCTAACCTTAGTTTGTTTTAACCATTTCTTATCATCCGTTTTTTGGAAACAATACCACAGCAAGAAGGTTGTCTAAAAAGGTAAAACTGACGATACTTTCTAAGAGGACTGAATTCGTTTATGTAAATCTTTTTCAACATCTGAATTATTAATTCAATTTTAAATGTGTCTGAAGTTTTCAATTTTTCTTTCTGCTCAAGCCAAGTAATATTTCTTTTTTCTTAGTCAAAGAATCCATGATTATTGTAACTTACGCTTCTTTATTGTAACTTTGCAGAGGATTACTTACTCAAACACCTTAATAGTATGTTTAAGTATTTAATGCACATATATCACTTACACTATTTCAGAGAAGAAGTGAGGGGTTTGTATGGATGTATTTCTTTTTCTTATAGTTTAAGATCTGTCTACCTCCATTAGATCTCACTGTAGAGAAAGAAGCTTTAAATGGCAGTACCATCAGGTTTGTATGTTCTGTTAGACTATAGGGTAATGCATATGTCTTTACTGATTATGAAAAACTCTCCTTCTCTCCATGACATCCTACTATAAATAACTTACACTTAACGTGATCAACTCTCTAGCTGATAGCAACAAAATCACAATCTACCAGGCACGGATAAACTGCAGCTCTCTAGCTCTTCAACTACGGCTCGCTACTATAGCGGCCATTTGGTCTCTTAAATACAATTCGCTTGCAACAAACAGTAGTTTTATTTTTGAAATAAAACTGCATTTTTGAAACAGAAATCGCGTAAAGACATGCTTTCCTATAAATCGATAATTTAAATTCTTAAACTACATTTAGCGTATGATAAATTAATCGATTTCAAACTGTCCAACGTACGTTAAGATTTTACGGTGAGTGAAGCAAAATTTTCCTTTCGCACTTCGTCAGCAAACCTGTCAAAACTTTAAAACAAACAGTTCTGATTTCGCATGCGGATTGAACTTCTGATCCTTGAGCAGGTCCTTAAGGATCCTCTTTCGTGCACTTTTCTTAACATTTTTTTGCAACCACTTACTTAGTAATATGCTGCAATCACATTTTTCCACTCTCGCTTTCACTGTGATTCTTTGGTAATCCGAGGCATAGATCAAAGATCGTGCACGTCAAAATCTCCGGTGGCGGGGTGGTGAATAGTCTTTCTTCTCTGGGTTAACAATATATGCAGTCCTGGTTCAAAGTTTGTAATCCAGGTTTCATCAATAATGGTTAGAGACAAAAATCTTTCACGCTTATTATTATATCCTCGTTTCAATAATGCCGCATCAAACAATGAAGGATCACGCGTCGGACATTAACTTTCCTTTTCTATGAAGGTTTCGCGAAAATAAGATATACTGGTGTCGATGAAATCTCTATAGTTTACGACATTTGTCAGAGACACTCATCGGTATTTGCATTTTTGATACTTTAACTATATTTTAACACTATTTATTACGGTTGAAACAATCTATCATAAATTTACGCTTGCGCATTTCAAACTAGTAAGATTTGTTACATGTCGGGGAGAGCGAAAAATTAATATACTCGAATCTGTAAAGACTGTTAACATTATAAGTAAAGTATAGCGATTACAAGATTTTCCCTCTAAGTTTTCTAAACACAAGGCTTATAATTCTCTGCTATGAATAAAAAAACGAAAAAGCAGCAAATCTTTCTGGTTTAAAGTTATTCTACAGAATTTGTACATCTAGTACTTCAACAAGTATTGGGACTTATTACTTCAGCCACGTTTCGAAAAGCATCTGGAATGGAAATTCTGTCATACTTATATCTGTTACTCCAGAATGTTTTATATACCCGAGGAACTGAAGTGAAGGTAACAGTTTTCTGTTGCTTCTCAGACTGAAAGAACTCGAAACAAGGAAGAGAAAATTTCGTCCGAACTTCAGTGCCTAATCGACTTTGTGTCTCAAAGAAGGGGAAACATATGCAGTCATATGTGATATCCATTGAGATGCTTTGAGTTTAACCTAAAGAATATTTATTCCGAACAATTTAGAAGAGAATTAATTTTATCCTCGGGATTAATGGTAGCAGATGAAAATCAGAGTAGCTTGCCAGTAGCTCAGAAAATTTTCTAATCTGTCAAAACCTTTTACCATCTTCAGAAAAGGACATCTGACTAACGGAGTGATGAGTTTCTTGCCTCAAATTTTGCATAAAGTGCGACGTATTCAGCTTATTAATGTAGAGCTGTAAATGTAGGCTCATTGATATAGAGATGCAGATATATCAGGTTCATTGATGTACTCGATGACAGTCACTTAGGCGCATTGCGTACTATTGTCTGAACCGTGCAAAATACGTTAGAAAATTTTCCCTCTTTTATAAGGTAGAGAGGTTACAACTAAATTCTACTTTTCGAATTCATATTATAGCCAATACGAGTAACAACAACAAAAAATTAACATGCAAAAATACTGTTTTAAAATTTCGCATTTGTATATGCGTAGAGATTATTAAACGAACTTTGCATGAGAAACTGTAATATTTAATTTTTAAAGGATTTGAATTATTTCATTGCTTTTTCTAGCATATATATAAAATTTATACAAATTAAAAGGATGAGTTTAAAAAGATATCCTTTCTAAAGAAATATTTGAATAGTTTACTCAATAATGTTCTATAAATGTCAATATATAATATTAAGTGTTAACATGCATAGCTTTTATTCGATTTTTTATAATTTTTTCAATTTATTTAAACAAAACTTTTCTTTCTTACACTTTAATACATTGGTTATTTTTTCTGGTTGATATGCTTTCATTACACTGATGATGTCTTTGCGCTTTTTAGTTCGTCTATCACTGATGTTAGGACGAATTCCAGAAATACATATTGTTTAGTTGATCTAAATGTTGCATAAATCTATTCCTAAGAAACTTTAGTGAAAGGAATGTCTAGTACATAATGATGTAGATGAACAGAAGTAATAATAGTAGTAAGTAGTGATGCATAAATAAGTAATAATAGTAGTAAGTAGTGATGGGTTCGAGCCCGAGTCGGATTACCAGTAGGACCCACAGCGGACAAGCTGCAAATTCGATATCAATGAAGCCACGTTTCTGAAATGTACCTGGATGATTATTAAATCAAATGGATGAAATAAATTAAAAGAGAGTATTTAAGTGTGAAACAAATAAATAATAAAAGTCAGTAATAATAAAAGTGAGTGTCAATGAAATTATAATATAGTATTATAATGTTAATAAAGAAAGCTAATAAAATTTAAGAATAAAACTTTTTTTTATCAGCCATCAAGATATAATCTGCTCCGATGAGAACCTAAATATGATACGATAAAATTTAAGACAGCATATCTATATATATTTAAAAAGAATTCTCGAATTTAGAAACAGAGAAGCAATTCAGAAATTATAAAAAAAAATTAGAAAAATAATAAGCGTTTAAGAAATATTTAATGAAAGGAATGGCAAAACGGCTAAATAACTTGGAAAATAAAAGTAAAAGTAAAATGAAAGTAATTAACTTTTAAAGTCAAAATTTCAGGAAATGAAAGCAAGTTATTATAAAAAGAAATTTATCTGAAAGTGAAGCAAACAAAGAACATTTTAAAATCATTTATGCATAAAAAATAGATTCTAATACGAGGAACTATAGAAAAGCAAATACATGAACAGAAGGCTGTAAGGCTAAGTTTGATTATGGTAATAATATGTAATTGAGACATAATTCAAAAGGCTGTAAAACCAAATTTGGTGTAATAAAATCAATTAAATAATGAACTGAATGGAAGAGGGAAAAGAAAATGAAAACTATACACAAGTAGCTATTTCTTACATCTAGAGGAAACCTCTTGCACGAGGCTGCAAAGGAATGAGACAGGAGAAAAATCGAGTTGAGTTGTAAGACTGAGTTTGGTGGTGTGTGGTGTGGTGTATTTAATTATGGCAAAGCACACTAGGGCCATCTGCCTAAGAGGAGGGATGCCTTTTGTAGAGGACTTTCTAAGGGAAACTGGCTCGTATACACGTTACACATGGGGAAAACCACGAAAACACCCATGCAGCCAGCCCGTTCGCGGGATTCGAACCTCGGACCGAACTACCAGTGTTCAGCGACTTTACCGCTCGGCCGCTGGTAGGCAGACTGAGTTTGGAAAATGGAATATAAAAGTAGAAGAATCGAATTCAGTAAATGTAGAAGTTCAGTAAATGAAGAATTCAGTAAATGTAGCCTGCAAAAGTGGTTGTAGTAACTTATCTCACTTTCTGATAATAACATCAGAACAATCCCCCCGAAATTCATCTTGGCAAGAAGAGGAAGATCTCGCGTGTCGTTGGCAAGAGCCTTGAGCACTATACAGGTGAAAGTACGACTTCGCTTAGTTCCGCGCCCAGTTTTGAAGTAGAACATCTCGGGGGGGCCGGTTCCAAGGGTCTCCCACCTCTCTTTTCCTACCAGCAACCTCTCGAGAGGACTTTTGGCTTGCCGCATATTTAAAGTGCCACCATGCCGCACCGAAACTTCGCATTTACAAACATCCATACCTTCTCTGGGATTCAAACCCGGGCCTTTCGGTATCGCAGTAGGCCCCCGAACCATTATACCGTCTGGGCGGCAGCCTGCAAAAGTGAAAAATAAAACTGACGGAGAGTGTAATTGCATTAATTAAATTCCTTAATTTTATATAAAAATAAAATAAAATCTTTTAAAAATGGGAAAAAGAAAAGAAAATGAATTTAAAATAAATTAAATATTTGGAATTTGGGGAAAATTTATTATTACAGTAATTTTTAAATTTTTAAAAATAGGTAATGAGTAGACTAGAAGAAATAAGAGAAGTAATTGTATTTTCAGTATGTGTAGTAGTGAATTTTTCATAATTTAAAATGAAACGTATTTTGTATGTAATGGGAAGTAATGGGAATTAAAAAAAAGTTAGGAATGGAAATAAATGAACAAAAAAAAAAAAAAAAAAAAAAAAAAAAAACAGTCTTTACCTATTTGGCATATAATAGGAGTAGAACAGGAAAGGCCATTTTTTAGTAACAGACATAGAGATATGTTAGCAACAGAGATATGTACTTATTTACGTGGATGTTTACAGTTGTTAAGCATCCAATAAATGCTTCCAAATTTAGTTTGAGCACTTCGCGTCATAAGTAGTAAGAAAAATTAAAACGACCTAATGTACAATTTTCGGAATAGTAAATTAATAAAAAAATGAGAGGAATTTGATTATTAATGAGTGCGATTTTGAGACATTTAATTTCTTGATAAAAGTCTTCAATTTCACTGCAAATATTTTTAATTCTTAGAATTTGATTGATTATTGTTGTATCCTATTCAAATTTTAAAATATTATAGCCAATCAATATTTTATGTAATTGATTAGGACCAAAATTCCGGATGGAGAAAGATCATCCGAAAATTTGTTTATTTCCATCTGTCTGATGTCCTGCTGTGTGACTGGAAGTAGAAGAGTGGTACAAGTTGAGTTAGCAACTCCTGAATTTATGTTTTAGTCCAGGGGAGTGTTGGCTGCGTCCTGTATCTGCTACAGCAGATGCTAATATGAGACTTTTCAAACAGAGTTAGCTAGAATGCTGCCAATCAATGTCTAAATGGTGGGTTTGAAGCCTGCAGGCCAATGGGCTGTACCTGTATTAACCAATGATCAGATCGGGTGTCAACTTCCCATTCACTCACTCATTTACTTTACTAAAACATTTCTTGTTTTAACCCCCTTGTTTACAAACTAGAGCTTATATACCTTCTTACTGTAATACTTTTCGAGGATTGCTACTTTTCGTTTCACAAATATTGTATTAAAGGTTTATCAGATTTAATGATCCAGCTTTTAATTTCCGTAACTCAGGCTCTTAATAAACATAAAGAGGTAAAATAATCGATTGAAAAGTGTCGACTCGAATCATAATCTTTTCACATTATTGAGGATAAGAAGCATTCTACAATTGTGCAAGAATTTCCTTGTGGTTGAATAGTTATCGGATGTTAAAGCACTAAAACACTGGAAAAAATGAGTGACGTATGCCTGAGATTTACAGGTTTTAAGGCTTTAGAACAATACGATAGCAATGTAATAAACAGCCTTCTGCTAAATGTTTTAAAAATTTTCGCAAGGAGTTTGCTAGCCTGTATAATAATAATTTAAATATAATGGGAAAATTTGTCAAATGGTATCTCTATATTTTAGTATATTTCTTAACAGCTGATGCCATGACAAAAATAATATCACAAGTGTTACCATTGCAGCTCAAAACAATATTATCGACTATATTCTGAAAATATGTGACAAAGTATTTTTCAAAGAAAACAAATGAAAATGCTTTACATAATCTCAGATTAAATTCTCAGAGTAAATTTCAGAGTTCATTCCGTTGGCCACCCAAGTAAAAATCTATGCAACTGACAAGCTTCATGTTCCATGTCAGATTTTATTTCGTTTACTGTCCACCAATGTTTTCTAGAAAATCCGTAAGTTAACAAAAAGTTTAAAGAAATTCAGATAATTTAGAATGTATAGTAATGCAATTAAAGTAGAAAAATTAGAGTATTTTTTCTTTAAAATTTTTTAACTGTTATTATGTTCAGTAGAAAACATTATACCTGTAATAGAAAGCAAATAACTTTCGTATTTTGTGAATACCATCATAATCGACCTAAGCTTAAAAAGATTAAGACATTACAAATAACATGAAAAAGGAATGGTTCATGAAGTGGTTTTAGTTATATTTTCGCGGATCATTTCTGAAGCACCGTCGGTTTTTGGTTATAGAGTTAACTATAAAAGGGAAGCTTATCCTTCGATTGTCTTCAGAAGTTAGGAGTACAGAGTTGTTTACAGGAGAAAAACTTTAAAGCCAATATTAAAAAATCTGATGTTTGTCTACTTCCAGAAATAGGTATAATGATGTTTTGTTAATGGTCAGCATAACGTTTTGCTCATGACAATTATAGATCAGAGACAGAACCTTTGATTTTACCTATTTGATTACGGCAAAGTAGGTGAGGACTATCTGTTTGGGAGAAGCCTTTGTGAAGAACTTTTTAAAGAAAATTAACTCGTATCCACGTCAGAGAAACCCCCGAAAATAGCCATGCAACTAGTAACTCAGAATTTTAAAGTAAAAGGTATTTAGGGAACATAGTTGGGATAAAAGCTTCATATTATTAAATTCTTTATAAAAAAAAGTTATTTTACGCATTTTTATGCTGATTGTCTTATCATATACTTGAAATTTAGTGAAATACAATTTTTTTTAGCTGTTTACTTATGTAACTGTTTTGGATTACACTGCACCCTGCATTTTCATGCAGTTAATTTTGATGTAAAGAACTGACTTATATTCTTTGGCTCTGATTCATTCTATTCTGTAGCTGAAAGTTACGACTCTCTTAGCTAGTCATGTTAAAAGTGAAGAATCAATTCTAAATTGAATGAAACCGAAGTGTTTATCAAACTCTAAGGTAGGTAACTTCATTATAGAATATTATACTTATGAAGTGTAATCTAAGCTTAATACCCACATATGCGTAATTGTTCGTATATATGGAGCCGTTCGATATTTGCAATAGAGCCGTAAACTATATTTGCAATACAGCACTGATAAGTTTAAATTTATTTGTTATTCGATATACTAATTTTGTTGCCTATGAATAAACGGAAAAATGTCTTTAAGTTAACCATAGAGTTTTACTCTATTCACCAACTTCAAACGCATGCTTGATAAATCTTGTGATTTACATATTTTTTCCCAGTTTTAATTTATGTGTTATTAGATTTACTAAAATCCTATTGTTTATAGTAATGGGAAATATAAATCGGAAAATATCCGTTAAGTTTGTAACGTATTATCTCCTTCCTTTCAGCATGCCTTTGTGGTGTAACGGTTAGTAACGGCGTATTCGAAAAGTCCAGGTTCGAGCTCCAGCGACGGCATTGCACATTTTTCATCTCTTCTGCTTCAAAATAATAATAAAAAAAACCTAATCTTGACAGTGGCGCCAGGACTAAAAAGGTGGTGAATGATCACTCTTCACCACCAGGATTTGGCGATTGGGTCCTCTAATCTCCAGTCGCCCTTTAAAAGGGGGAGTATATAAGGTATTTTCTCTCTCCTTTCAGTATGCTTCGTGCTGTAACGGTTAGCATACTCGGCCTGTATTCGGGAGGTCTTTGTTCGAGTCTCGGCGACAGTATTGCATATTTTTCATCTGTCTTGCTTCAAAATAAAAAAAAAAGTAATCTCTACAAGTCAACCTTAGAGTTTTACTCTATTCACCAACTCCAAACGTATGCTTGATAAATCATGTGTATTACACAATTTTTCCCAGTATAACATTAAAAGAATTGAAATTAAAATAAAACAGTAAATAGAAGAGGAGAAGTTTTTGTATTCATTTATTACAAATTCGGAATCACAGTGTTATAAAGGAATTATTTCTTTTGTTTAATTATTGCAGCTCACTTCATTTAAAATTGAAACATCATTAAACCTTTAAAATTTCCAGGTTCCAAATTCCAAGTTTCTTAAAAAAGGATGGCTGATTTTTACCTCTGTTACTAATGTTTAAATTCTATATTAAAAATGCAGAAACATCTATAATCAAAATTAAGCTAAATCCCGTGTAAGCTATAACATTTTTCGCTGAAAAAAAAATAACATATCGAATGTGTCTTCTGAAGGTGTTTAAACAATTAGAGCTTAGATTAAAACAAAAACATTTTTTACACTTAATTATTATTATTATTTCATAACTTTGGAAATTTTGAATTCCCAGAAATCTTACTCTAATCATCAAAAGCAAATGTAGTGATTTAAAACCTTTACTTTCCATACTGAAAATAAGGAGTTCGAAAAAAAGACAAAAGACGTTTAGGAAAATACTATACATTTCGTAGATTTTGATTCGTGTAAATTAGGAAACATAAAAGCAGTGTTCATAAATCAGTCCTTACCCATAGAAATCATCAGTTACCCATAGAAATGCTAAGCTAAACTTAATGTGAATCTGGATCATATTGGGACGACCTGCAAATTTTATTATCTGTACTGTACGAACAGAAGCGCAGAGATAAAAACTCAGGCGACACGTGTGTCTCTTAGATAAAAATACTTCCTAGAAGTCACAGAGACAGGAAATCCAGCAGTTTTCAATCAAGCTACTTTTCCACTGACTAAAAACACAAACAGGACACTATATTCGTGTTTGTTGGAATTATTGAGAGAAAATAGTATAGGAGCTACGAGGCCCATCACCTTTGCTGGGGAAAGCGGAATACTAATATCATACATTTGAAATAATTTGTGTTTAAAAATAAAATTTCAAACTATATTCAACTATTTATTAAAGATGCAGTTTTTTAAAGCTATAAAAAACTTAAAAATGTGCTTTTTTTCAAAATTATTTTTATTATGTTAAGTACTGTTCTGTTTCCGACGAATGGCTGGCTGAATGGAGTTTTCGACACTTTTACTATTTGTAACGGGAATATGAGACAGTTTTCCTCAGAAATTCCTCCGAGCAGGTATTATTCCTTAGCCCTCGCTTTCTTAAATAGAAGGTCGCCTACTAATACAGAGAGACACACAAAGACATCATTTTCATTTCTTCAAGTAAAAAATGTATGATAAATCTGTGATTTAGTAAGAGGGAATGTTTCCGTGAGCTTATAGTTAGTCCTGCTTTATTGTTCTGCCACTATTTCAGAAGTCCCAAACACTTTTCACAGGCACCTCCTTCAAGGATACTTTTTTTATCGATCGTTATTATACTAATACATGATTATGAAAAACGGCTGGGGGGGCGAACCACATACAAACAGGATTTTTAGATTATTTATTTTGCAATGTTTATCATTTTTAGATAAGATGCACCTAATATATTTATGCCTAATGAGATGCAATGTATTAAAACTTCTTAATAGAACTAGCTGACACTGCCAATTTGATGGGTGTGCTCGGTGATTATTGGAAAGGCTAACAATTGATTAAAGATTAATGAGAAACGACCTTAAATGTCTATGGAATTCTATGCCTTTGATTCAAGATTAGTTTCGATCTTAAATTATAGAGACATTAGGTTAATTGGAAGCAGACAAGATGAAAAATAACAAACGCCTTCGCCGGAAATCGAACCACGGACCTCTGGAATACCGGCCCAGCGTGCAGAACCACTACACCACGAAGGACCCTAGGAAAGTGGGAGAAATACCTTATAAAATGTCTCAACCGGTGGTACGCGTACCACTGGTGTTACGCAATAGAAAAATAGGTGGTACACAAAGAAGCAAAGTATTTTTAACTATTAAATTAAAAAATTACTTACTGCTTAGTCGCCAGTATTTATTTCCTCCCACGCCAATGGTACGCCACTGAGCATGCGCACTAAGCGAAATTCGTTAACATTGATCAACTCAATGTGCGATTTGCCATTACGCATCTCAATTTAAGAGGATAATTTGATTAACAGATTTAATGTTCACCTTTAGGGTATCGCGCAATTCTTCAGTGGCATTTTTTGCCACAATATGGTTCCTATGCAAAACACAATGAATAAGTATGTACACTTCGAATTTTCCTTTAGGAAATATAGGAAATATAGGAAAAGTTTGGTAACTGCCTATCATTACGCCACTGCGTCATTTGTTTCTACTGCTGTTATATTAAGCCTCTGACCGCGGGATCTGTAAATAGCGCGTTCATAATTTTTCCTGAACATGCACGGTGAGCTTTCTTATTGCCTCGGCACTTAAATTCTGTGGTACATTAATGCGGAAACCACTATTTCTTCATCGATTTATGATTTCATTTAAATCAAATTCTCTGTTTTTATGAATTTTATACCCCCCCCGGTCAGAGAGTTCAGAAACGGAATATCTTATTTATTTAACTATACCTCTAATCGCTGGAAAATTTCAACTCCTTTCTAGCATTTTCAAGATATTTTGCAAATAAAAGTTCTCGAATAATTTGATATTTTATTTTAATAAAATAACTTCGATAAGTTATAAGAATGATAAAGCTGCTAAAAGTAGACTCATCAAGTTGGATGAGAAACTTACTGGTCACCGGTCGAGTTGGCCTTCGACAAGGGTATTTATTAGCCATACGGAGTTTAGATGTCAACTCGTCGGAAGAAACTAGGGCTATGGCAGTAAGATGAGTTCTGCTGAATTGTCCGAATATAGCTTGGAAACATGTTAATGATGGCAGGCCTAGTTTGATTTATAGAACATTTGAGTACACGCGTTATTTGGAGCAATCGGGGAAAAACAGAAACTGTAACAGTGTTGTATGAGCAAACTTAAATTGCAGCTAGTACATAAGATAAAGTAGGAGGACATAGCATTTAAACATATAGGCAGCTTATAAACAAGCAGACAACTTGAAAATATACATATCAATACAGAACTATGTACAAACAGATACATCCTACATTATTGGGGATCACTGTTTATATTCAATACTGTTACCCATACTGACAATGGGTAACAGTATTGAATATAAAGAAGAAGTGAGCCGCTGTACTCCTATTGTTGCAGGACGCTTACGTTATGGACGTGTTTTGGGGAGGTTGCACATGACTTGACATAGTTGAGTATGCAGGGGCACACTATGTAATGACTGAGCCAATTTTATTTTGTGCAGATCTGTCACTGCTAGTGTTCGCGGCACACGTTAACCGGCTTGTGAAAGCTGGCGTTTTCAGGTGTGTCTCGAAGTATGGGGACAGTTAAATACCTACAGGTCCACTGTTCCTTTTTTTACTGCATACACAGAGATCTGTGTTACTACGCCGGAAGCAGTGTAGGTATGCTGGGAATGGACCGTGTTCTGAGAAATATTGCGTTAGCGAAGCGGAGCTGCTGCATGACTTTGTTGCCACCTTTGGGAAGAAAAAGAACGACCTACGACCTGCGGTGGCTTTCAGCCATCTCTCCTGCCACTTTCTGAGCATGTGCTCCTGAGTGGTCCGCTTAATGATGACGGGTGTGTGCGTATTTAATTATGGCAAAGCACACTAGGTCTATCTGCCTAAGGGGAGGGATGCCTTCGTGGAGGACTTTCTAAGGGAAACTGGCTTGTATACACGTTACACATGGGGAAAACCACGAAAACGCCCATGCAGCCAGCCCGTTTGCGGGATTCGAACCTCGGACCGAACTACCAGTGTTCAGCGACTTTACCGCTCGGTCGCTGGTGGGCCCTAATGATGACAGGAGGAGAGTTAGAATCACTTCATCATGGAAACATACTATGTACGACCCTCAGTTTTTTCCCTCTGCATATTCAGGTCTTTCATCAATACGTCTTTGTTCAGTAGTCGTACTGAGTGGTAAGCATTTTAAAACAGGACCATATTAATCTTTCATTATAGTTTAAAGCCCACCAGCGGCCGAGCGGTAAAGTCGCTGAACACTGATAGTTCGGTCCGAGGTTCGAATCCCGCGAACGGGCTGGCTGCATGGACGTTTTCGTGGTTTTCCCCATGTGTAACGTGTATACGAGCCAGTTTCCCTTAGAAAGTCCTCCACGAAAGGCATCCCTCCCCTTAGACAGATAGCCCTAGTGTGCTTTGCCATAATTAAATACACCACACCAAATACATCATTATAGTTTAAATTACTTCTGTAGCTGCTGAGAATAAAATTGTCCCTTGCAGTTGTACATGGTTTTCCTTTATTGGCCATACTGAGAGATATTTTATATGAGGCTGTTAATATTCGTTCATTGTCAGCTTCGGCGGGTACTTTTCTAAATGATTTTACAATTCGTCTATGTGTGGGTTTTTCTTCCAATTTTTTAAAAAAATCATCCATATCTTTGTCCTTTTCATTATGATGAAATCTTTGGAGATGATTTAATTTCTTTTTCACTACGCAGTTTTTAAAAGTTTCGTTTGTTAACGAAAAAATATGTATACATATACACATGCAGGAAAAGCATACATATACACATGCAGGAAATGTATACATATACACATGCAGGAAAATACATAAGACTAAAATCTTCAGTTTGTAGTAGCCCCTTTACTCTCTCTTTTAATTTGGTTATTTCCCTTTTTGGTCCTAAAATTGTAACTTGCTTATAATAAATCTCTTTAAACTACATCATTTCAAAAATAATACTCTTGAGGTGATTCTTAGATAATGCTAATGACACAAGTACTTACATAACGTCTCAGCCAATAATTATATGAAAATCTGTAAACTAAAACTTTTAACAGCTAATTAAAGTCATACCAAAGTTGAGACAGTCTCCATTTAACTTTATAACTGGAATTTCGGCATTTTTCTCTCCATGCTGTTCTGCTTATATGTCGTCGCTTACCCCCCTTCCATCGAAACTAGATCTTATAAAGATGTAAAAAATGCCGAAAATGAGAACAAAAACTGGTGCACAGATTACGCCCATGAAATTGTATATTTTATATTAAGAATGTGCTTGCCAAGGGAAAAAAGGTGTTAAATCGGCCACAATGACTGCTAACATCTTTATGCAGCGTAACTACGTCATCATGTTTCTATGTTATCCACCTTCGAAAATATTTATTATACACACACGCATCCATACATATACTTGCATATATATGCATATAATATCATCAAATTAGTTCTTTAATTAAAACGTTGCAGTTATTTCTACTTATCACATTAATGCTTCTTAATAGCCTAGAACGGTATAGCGGTTAGGGGAGCTTATTGCGATACTCAAGGGAAGGGTTTTGAATCTCGGAGAAGGTATGGATGATTGTAAATGTATCTGTGCGGCAGGGGGTATTCTAAATATGCGGCGAGCCGAAAATCCTCTCGAAAGGTTGATGGTAGGGAAAAAGGAGTGGGTGGAGCAACTCAAAATGCGACGCGTCTTAGGTTTAAATGGTCTTTCAAAATTATTTTGCAGAATCAAAGGTATTTAGTAGCTTGTTTAACTATATCTCTAATTGTTAAATTATCTCTAAGCACCAAATTTAATCAACATTTTTTCATTAACATTTTCCTCAACCAACATTCTCTCAAACTTAATATTTTGCTCATTAGCTGACGTGGATGGTTTATCACAGCTACTTCATTCATATCATCAAAAGTCCTTATTTTAAAAAAGCCTTTAGAATCTATGTTTGAAGCAGAAATTACATTGCAGAACAGATTTTAATGCATATTCTTTGCTCAATTATATTCGTCATTTAAGAAGTTGTCTAAACAACAACAAAAAAAATTTTATTCATTAAAGTGTCCACCAACGGCCGAGTGGTAAAGTCGTTGAACACTGGTAGTTTGGTCCCCGCCTCGAATCCCGCGAACGGCTTGGCTGCATGGTCGTTTTCGTGTGTTTTCCTATGTGTAACGTGTTTTATACTAGCCAATTTCCTTTAGAAAGTTCTCTACGAAAGTATCTCTCCTTTAAGGCAGATAGCTTTCGTGTGCTTTGCCATAATCGAATAAACCTTTATTCATTAAAAATGAATTTATTCGAAAATAGTTAAACAAAATTAAATATAGTTTGTTTACAGATGTCGAAAGAAGTATTAACATCTTTTAAAACAATTTTTTTTTCCAAATGATTTCTTGCGCGTGCGTAATTCAAAGGAATCATTCCCGATCTTTTTAATGACAGCAGTAGTTGATTTTGAAATCAATTTGAATTCTTCATTTTGTTACATTGATAGTTGTTAATATTACAGTCAAACATTCATTATTCAAATAATAGTTTTTTCTTTGTGAAGAACGTGAAATTTCATCTATAGACTATGGCTTACAATTTTTTTATAATTTATATTGTTTTCTAATAATTTTTAAGTATTAACCTCAATTCGTCTGCAAGGCAGCCATGAAAGGTTGAAAAGGGTGCGATTTAAACTCTGAAACAATCCTAGTACATTCTCCACAAATTTTGATGAAACTAGTGATTTAAGTACAGTATTACTGTACTAATTACAGTTCATTTCAGTACTCAGCAAATTTTGATGACATTTTGTAAATGCATTGAAATGAGGTTATTTAGGTTATTTCCATTTTTATTAAGAGAACAGATATTATCATATCGCTAAATCATTAGCTCTAGTTCTTAAAGCAGGAGATGTGGGATAGTGGAATTAGTGAAATACCCAATTTATAGTTACAAGGTAAAATTTGATAAAAGCCTTCCACACATTTATTAGGAATTTTTACAAGAAAATATCATTATATGGGCCAAAGTACATAATAGTAAATAACTAAATAACTACATTTATTGCGATTTCAAACTGGGCGCTTTCGCTTGGCATACCGTTTATAATCTTAAAATAAAAACCTAAAATAATTGCATTTCTTGAGTCCAGACTTAGCATAGTGATGCATAATTTTCAATATATTAAAATTATTAAATTCCTTCGAATTCATTTATATGCAACTTATAAAATGAAATATGCAAATATCTTCATTACCAGTTTTACAAATCTTAATTTTGTTTAAAGCTGAGTACGCAGCTGCAGAAAATATAATATATAAATAAATACATTTTTTTTAACTGCAGCAAGCTTTAAATTAAATGGCAATACTGTGGCATTTATATTTAGGTTTCACTAACAAAATTTTAGTGTAATTTATTGACTTTTTTCCTGCCTCTTTTCGCCACGCGTGTGCCCACCAGCGGCCGAGCGGTAAAGTCGCTGAACACTGGTAGTTCGGTCCGAGGTTCGAATCCCGCGAACGGGCCGGCTGCATGGGCGTTTTCGTGGTTTTCCCCATGTGTAACGTGTATACGAGCCAGTTTCCCTTAGAAAGTCCTCCACGAAAGGCATCCCTCCCCTTAGGCAGATAGCCCTCGAGGCTTTGCCATAATCACACATACATACATATATACTTTTCGCCACGCGATTCGCTCATTCTAGGGATTATGTAGATTTGAGTGGAAAGCAGTTTAAATATAAAGTTTAGAGATTTACAAACAGAGTGTTAGGTTAGGTTATTTAATTACGGCAAAGCCTCGAGGGCTGTCTCCCTAAAAGGGAAGGATGCCTTCGTGGAGGACTTTCTAAGGGAAACTAACTCGTATGCACGTTACACATGGGGAAAACTACGAAAGCACCCATGCAGCCAGCCCGTTCGCGGGATTCGAACCTCGGACCGAACTACCAGTGTTCAGCGATTTTACCGCTCGGCCGCTGGTGGGCCTCAAACAGAATGTAAGAGTTTGGCTTGCATTCAGCTGCCCTGTCGATTGAAGGAAACAGCCTCTTAAAGGCGCTAATGATGATATTGTTGAGAATATTTTAAACCAGCGGTTTTCAACTTTTTGCTTTCACGTAACCCTTAATGAAACTTGATTATTTCCCATACCTCTTATGTAGATAGATTGTAATAATGGAGTATTTTTAACATTCCCCTTGACGACATATGACCCCCACTCTCCTTCAGTATTCTTTTACTATACCTTACAAGGTTTTTATTTTAAGGCTATAAAGTTAATAATCTGCAATAAATTAAATAAAAAATGTGTAAACTTTTATTTTCAGAGAATTTTAATTTTGAGGCTGCTTTAAAGGAATTTTTATTGATAGGATCTGAAATCCAATTGTCTTTTTTACTTCATTCGGGCAAGTAATGTTTGAACGACCATTGTGGGTCTTTTAAGTGGATTTTTAGATCTTTTTGCCTTCATTTGTAAATTGAAGCTAATTTTTTTGTGAAGAATTTGTAAATTGTCATGAAAATTTTGGTGTAATTTATTTTCAGTGCTTGATTTTCCAAAATACATCTTTTTCAACGTATTGAGCATAGACGCATCAGTTTTGTCAGACGCTTTGAAAATACGTACGAAACTGTTCGGTAATCCTAAGCTCAGCTTACTTACTTTTGGAAAAATATCGTGTAGTTATGCAAGTCCTCGAAGCCATTCATCAATGTAAATTTTCAAGCGGATTTTGAAACGGAGGATCTTTCAAAACGTGTTTGACGCAGACGCCAAATCGGAGGTATTTGCAACAAGTGTGTCATTTCTGTAAAACGATATACTTAATTATTCAACCATTTTAATATATACAACACTTCACAATTCGCAACTTTAAAGGAAGCGCGAATTTAAAACAAAGCTCGTCTCTCAAACTGGTTTGCATATCACAATCTAAAGAAAGAGAGCTACATAACTGACTTAACTATCCATTAAATGCTGAAATATAGTTGCTGAGTAGCATATGCTATGACAGAATAACGAAGGGAATGGCTAGATGATGCACTAAAATACAAATAATATGACAAGTGTCGGCGTGAATAACTAAAACTTATTACATTTTTACATTAATGCCTATCCAAGGTAGCCAGATGTATATAAGAACTGAGTATCCGAGTAGATTTCCTAGCATTTTCTTTGTTGAGCTTCCATTTGAGGTGGGGGAAGTTATCTATTACTCCTTAGTATCCTGCAGCTGGTATAATGAATAAGACCTCCTTTAATTAAATTTCCTGCAGTTGGTAGTCACTCACAAAAATATGAAGGCCTTTTTGATTTTAAAGCTCTAAATTTTATGCTCTACTGTTTCATTTACGAAAGTTTTGTTGATAAGTAACAAATGCATTTTAATGTACTTAAAAAATTCATAAATAGCAATTTAGCAAATAGCAACAAAATTGACGAATATCAGTTCCATTGATAAATAGCAATGCTACTACAGTTTCGTTATTTTTAGAATAATATACTGCTGTAATATTTCTAAACTGTTTCAATAATGTAAAAAACCTGAACTCATTATTTAATGTAGAGAGCCACTAGGTTATTTGATGGTAAAAAAAAAACTAAAACTAAACTCAGTGGCGTAACACCCCTAATGGGCTAATGCAAGAAAGCAGTACCCCGAAATCTGCTCTCTTGACCGTGGGCCCCGGGGTGCGTAAGCATATGCCCTGAACAAGTGGTCGGCTTGGTCGCAGGACCCCCAGTGTTTAGTCCTCAAGCGAACTTGGTACTCATTTTATCGACCCAAGAGATGGAAATCAAGGGATGAAAGGCTGAGTCGACCTTGCCCAGCCAGGGGATCGAACCCCGGACGTGTGGTGCTGCTGCACGATGCGCTAGTCACTGCCCCACCGGGCCTCAATGCTCAATCCTATTTGATGCTGGAGACGTGAAAAATGAGCAATGGCCACGCCGGGACTGGAACCTGGACCTCTCGAATGCGCGCCGAATGTGCTATCGTTACACCAACAAGGCATGTAGAAAGGAGGGAGAAAATTTCTTATAAATGTATCATAATTATTTAAGCGATTGAATGTTACATTTTTCTTGTTACATATCCTGTACGAGGAAAGTTTTTACGCTTGATTCTCGTTATAACGACTGCTCTTGTCCCACAGAAAGAGAAGGTTACGTCTATCGCAAAAATGTGTACATATCGTTTAAGCAATCGACATAATGAACTTATTGTTTGTGACAAGAGTCGATAGTAATTACATGTAGTGTTCATATAAATTCACGAATTCATTACAATCGTAAGTGAAAACATACTCTTTTGTTATCGGGACCGAATTTAGAAATGTATTTATTTTATGTATGTATGCATGTATGGATGTGTTCATGTATGCATGTATCTATGTAAATACGTACTTATGTGTGTACACACATATACGCACATACATACATATATTTGTGAATCCGGTTCCGATAACAGAAGAGTACCGCTAAAACTTTCAGGTTTCAGGACGCAGTATGCTGCAAAATTAATTAAATAGTCAAGAGATACTAATTAAACCAAAAAAAGGGGGTTGGCAGTCTAACAGGAAGTACATTCATAAAAACTGGAATAAAAGCAAAGCAGCCCAATAAAAGAACATACTGAAAATAATAACAATTTGTTGAAAATTCGTTGGTCTTTTCCAAGGATCAGAAGAAGAATTTTCAAAAGAGCCACGTTTCTGAATTATAGTTGGATGATTATAAATTATAAATTTTAGAAATAATTTAAAAGAAAAATTCAAAAGAAAGTAAAATAAAATCAATTAAAAATTTATTAAATTAAAATTAATTAAAATATTCAAATTTAGTAAAGTATAATTTTAAAAAATTTAATTAATCAGCAAGATATAATCTGCTCCATCATGATAGTCAAACAGAAAATACTGTAAAAGTAAAAAACATTAAATAAGAATTATCGAAATAAGAAACGAGAAAAATCATTGAGTAAATTAAAAGCAATGGAATAAATAAATAAGTATTTAAATAAATTATTAACCACACAAAATCCAAAACTGCTACTAAATGTTATAAATCAACACCAAACATTACAGATCAAAAGTAAATATATTTTAATGTCAAAATTTTTAGGTAACGAATTTATTTTAGAAGGAAATTTCTTTAAATGAGTTGCTTGAATGGTAATTTATGTACAAACGTTTTCACATTGAGGTCAAAACGAAAAACCGTGCAAATAAATGGAAGGCTCATAGCCTAAAATAGAAAATATTGAAAATGGCAGTGTGCTTAAAAAGGGGGAAAAGAATTAAAATTTAATTTAATTAATTAATTCAGTTAAAATTTAATTTGAATGGAATGTGAAAAAGAAAAAGAAAATAGAACCTGAATGAAGTAATTCAAAACCACGTGTTGATCCATCATGAGTATTTTGAAAATTGTGTTGTGAATTGTATAGTCGAGTTGTGTGATAGGTGGAAAGTTTGATAAAATTGAAATAATGAAAAACAGAAACTGAGTTGAGTTGAGTTGTATAGATGTAGCCTGTAAAATTGAAAAATGAGAATGTTGGAGATTGTAAACGTAGTGATAAATATCTGAAATTTAATTACAGAAATGAAAGGTTTAAAAATGAGAAATTAAAATGAAGAAGATTAAATGTGAAAAATTAATTTTAAAATAAAAAAAATTTGGAGAGAAAAATTGTTTGTAAAAAATGTTAATTTAAAAAAAATATTTTAAATTAAAAAATTACTTAAATTAAAATAAGTATATTTAATATTTGTAAAAAGATTTTAAGTATGGATGAAAAATTGAATAAATTTTAAGTGTGTATAAAAAGGAATTTAGAAAGAGTAATATGTAGGTAATGGGAACAGAAAAAGTTGTGAAAAGGAAAAGGTGAGTAACAGCAAAACGTCTTCTCTTATATGGTGTATAATAGGATAAGAATAGAAATGGCCATATATTAGTAACAGAGATAGAGGGACTATTCACATATTTACATGGATACTTACAACTTTTATGCATTCGGTAACCACAACACAAAATACCTCCAAATACCTACAAATTTGTTTTCTTTTTTTAAGTATTACCTTACGTGTAATTTTTGGAGAAGTAAGTTAATGAATTGTATTATATTTCAAGTAATTCGATTATTTTATATTGTTTATTTTTACACTATTTTTTGTTTTGGGGTCACATCAGATCAGATAATATCTTGATGATTAATTTAAACGAAATTTTTTTAGTTACATTATTACATATAAAGTTATATTTATTACGTTTTTTTAATATTTTTTAAATTAATTTAATTTTATTTGTCAATTTCTTTTGAATTATTTCTAAAATTTATAATTTATAATCATCCAGATATATTCAAAAATGCGACTCTGTTGAAAATTCGTCGACTGCTCTTTGAAAAAGACAAAAGAACATTCAGCACTCAGTTATATTATTTTTAAGGTGTTATTTTATTGGGTTGTTTTGTTTGCGTTTTGATATACGTACTTCCTGTTAGACTGTTGACCCCATTTTTTGTCTTAAATAATCTCTTTATTATGTGTATATGTATATAAATTATAACGAAAATTTAATTTCAAAACATATTCAGTAGGAATAAAAAGTTGATAATAATAAAATAAATAACTTTGCGAAAACAATAAAACAATATTAAAAAAATAGGAAAACTCGTTTCATTTCAAAATCCAATAAACAACAGGTACAAAAATTGAAAATTAAATACAATTAAAGAAGAATTTACATCTCCCTGTGCATCTTCTTCAGGGGATTGACGTGTCGACAGAAGTAAATGGAACTTTTGCTTTGTTTATTGCATTAGTTATGTATATGTAAAGATAATTTGCGGTTTACGAATGTACCTTGTCGCACGTCTTTATTTTATCCGAATATATTGCGCAGTTTCTCAAGGGATATTTAGATTTTTCAGTAATCTAATGATTTTAAGTTACCTCCTATTTTTTTCAATAAGCTGTTCCCACCACTTACCATTACAAACTGGACACCAAACTTAGCAAAACATAATTTAAAAGTACTATTCAACAATTATAACTTTCAATTACTTGACAAAAATGGGAAGAGTTTCCGCTTTGAGATGCTAAATACTGAGGTCTATTTGACAGAATATGAATTTGTATCATCGGTGTTACAAAAGGCGTAAATATGTGTCTTCAGCTCTAAAACTGGTCTTGTGACCATGACATTCGTTTTATACTCTCGTTAGGAATTAAATTTCTGTCATATGCATAAATTAGGAAATGCTTCGAAGTTTCGTGGAGCTAGTTCGTGTACAGTAAGAATATTGGGGCTGATCAATAACAGTACAAATATTTGCGTAATTTAAAAGCCATTTCAATGCTAATGAGCAATTTTGTACCAAAGCTCAAAATCACGTGACATACCTCACGAAAGTATCTCATTAGTTGAACACACTTAAAGGAATTGTTTTAGCAGAAGACAGCATAGGATTTCTTTTTTTTTTCCACCGCTCTTTTTTGTGTTCTTCCCCCTTTTTTTGGCGGGGGGGGGGCGTTGTTTAAAAATACCATTTTTAATCTTTGCGAGTCGAGTTCGCATCATGCGTGATTAAAAATATCTGTTCTTACTTGAGATACTAAAAGCAAAAGCATAGCAGTTCCGAAGGCGATAACCTTGCATGACTGCCACTACACTGAAATAAAATGTGTAGCATAATTTGTATTCATTAGCTATCGCTGTTCGATGTCTCGCTTGGAAGCTCACTCACTATTCACGGAAAAGAAGAAAGAGAAATAAAACTTTTACAATATGTCAATTAACTATAATCAGCTATCCGGCCGCTTGTTAAGGGTCATTCGCTGAAGATTAGACTTTCAAAAATTGCTGATAAATTCCGACCTAAAAATCCATGGTAAGGATCTACTGTATAATGTCAAGATAAAGGCCTTTCACTTACTTCTAAAACAGAGATGACTTTTAAGATATAATAAAATGTATGAAAAATAAAAGCAAAAAATATTAATGCAGCTGATACTCGTTATAACGAAACCTTGTGTCCTAAAGGAAACGAATATTATACCGAGTGGTCGCTATGGCGAAAGTGCATCTACTATACTGTAATCCAATAGGGCATTTTGACCCAGTCGTCGTAACGAAAAAGTCGCTATATTGATCTTTCGTTATAAGAAGGGCAGACTCCATCTTTGTTACTTAGTATTTTCTAAATTTTATTATGAGGAACTTTATATAAATGCAAGTAGAAGGAATGTATAGACATTACTGTACATTGTCATAGATTTGTAAGACAGTTCTTTTCGTAATCAGCTTAGAAGAACACCACTACTAACAAATTTCGTAGTATTAACTCTTGATCTTCACATTTATATTATACTTATACTTTTAATGGTCTTACATAATTTTTATATTTTATATTTATGCACTTCTGGCCGTTCAAAGTGAAATACTACTATGAAAGACAAGGCCTAACAAAGACAAAAGTATATATATATATATATATATATATGCGTGTAAGATATAAAATATGGGAGGGAAAAACAAATATCTAGCTTTAATTTAGCAATGGTCCTTTTTATTCCTCATTTTGACTTGCCCTTTTTATTCCTTATTTTTCATAATTTAAATGTGACTTCTTCCCTTTCATATTCTAAAACTATTAACTGTTGTAATGTATGAATCTAAATTGCGTCATTTCGAAATTAATTCCCATCATTATTCCTTTTATTCATCATTTTAATTTGGCTACTTCTCCTTCCTGTCTTAAAACTATTAAATGTTTATAACTATGAATCTAAATTGCGTCATTATGAAATTAATCGTCATCATGCCCTCTTGTAACGCTTAATAATGCGGACATCTTTTACCAATCATAGATCAAAATTTTACCAAAGAACCAACTCTCTATCTCTGGCTGCTCAGCCTCGTCCGTTGTCTAAGATGTAAATACTCACCCATGATAATGTGTGAAACTGATTATGCGTCTCAAGGCTTGCTTTAGCAAAAAATAATATTGTCTTCTGCCAAATCTATCTATATATGTCATCTCTGTATCTATGCAAAAAAGCCTTTGACACGTTGTTACTACGTTACCATCTCCAATGCATTGTAGCTATCGCCAATACTCAAGATATTATAGATTAAATTACATGATTATTCTACAAATTTTATTACATGATTATATTTCTGCATGCGCTGTTTGAATGTTTTGTTTGAGAAAATTTTTATTTGCATTGCTTACCTGTTAGCAGTAATAAGTTGTAGAGACATTAGGTATTTTTTTTTTTTTTTTTGGAAGCAGGAAAGATGAAAAATGAGCAATCGCCTTCGCCGGGAATCAAACTACGGACCTCTGGAATACCGGCCCAGTGTGCTGACCACTACACCACAAAGGCACCCTAGGAAGGCGGGAGAAATACCTTATATACTACCCCTTTTAAAGGGCGACTGGGGTTTTTAGGGGACCCAATCGCCAAATCTGGGTGCGGAGAATCATCATCCAACACCCTTTTAGTTCGGGCGCCACTGTAGAGACATTAGGTTAATTGGGAAAAGCTGGAGAGATAAAAAATTAGCAACTGCCTTCGCCGGGAATCGAACCACGGGTTACTGGAATACCGGCCCAGCGTGCAGAACCACTACACCACTGCTGGTTTAATTGCCGCCCTCATCCAAATCCATCTAAAGGGGACGTCACCATTGGGTCTGCCACTTCTGAGCCTAGTGGAGACACTTCTTCGTTGGCCATTTTCTTGTTGGTTCGTATTAATTCGGGCGCCAATGTAGAGTCCAGGTGGATTAACTTCTATCTGTATACTGGAGTAGCAGGAAACTACACAGAAGAAAGGTTCAAACCCTTTATTAACTCTTTAAAAATTTACAATGCGTCAACTCGACACTAACAAACTTCATCTCTACTTGGGCGGTAACGGAAAGTAAGATAAATTGAAATTAAAAGTTGAAATGTTTAACAAGTGATAAACTAGCCTACAGGTCATCCCGAACTACAACCCCCTTCTACGCTATTGGCAGCAAGGCAATGCAATTAAGCCACTTGAACCAGCAATAAACAAAAGTACCTACGGCAGAGATGGTAGCTAGAGCCTAACTCTCTTTTTCCTCTACCGAAAACTCGGCTTTTAACTACACTCATGTCCATAAATTAAGGATAATTCGGAGTCACGCGGAAATCGAACTCTAAAATAAATATATCACCTGTAAAATCACTACACACATCTTCAAGAATCATATGCAAATTTCAGGAAGTAACCAGATGACACCGATGGTACGTCACAATGACGAGAGTGTAAGAGAGTGATATATAACGAATACAGGCAAAGAAGTAAAATTGTTCGCAGGCGCTTTATAAGCATTTCAGTGCAATAACCGAATAGTTGTGACACAAAGGACGCATTTGGATTTGTTACGTGGTAGAATTATCGGTCGTCTGGAATGTGGGCGTACCCAACTTGAAGTATCAGACGAACTTGGAATTGCCCAGAGTGTCATCTCCAGGCTTTGGCAACTATTCCAAGATGATGGTAATGTGAGTAGACGTTACAGCACGGGTCCCCCAGAGTTACAACAACGAATGAGGACCGGTATTTGGCAGTTACTGCCAAAAGAAACAGGCGGAGCACAGCCTCAGACCTGTCTCGTCAGCTCTCTTCAGCCACCTCTACGACAATTTCAAGGCAGACCGTGTACAGACGCTTAGGGCAGATTGGTCTATATGCTCGTAGACCTGTAAGGTGCGTTTCACTTAATGCAACTCACTGTCGCCTGCGGTTAGCCTGGAGTAGAGAGCATACATTGTGAACACCGCAACAGTGGGGTTGTGTGATATTTTCCGACGAGTCCAGGTTTAGCTTGCAGTCTGATTCTCGCCGGACTTTCATATGGAGAGCTCCAAGTACCCGTTACCACCAAGAAAACATCATTGAACGACACCGTTACGGTGGTGCAGAAGTGCTCGTTTGGAGTGGAATTATTCTGGGTTCCAGAACTGGTCTGCATGTTCAAATTGGAACCATGACAAGCCAAATCTATCGGGACGTCATTCTGGAACAACATGTACGTTTGTTTCGGGGCGCCATGGGCGCACGATTTGTGTTTATGGATGACAACGCCCGTCCTCACCGTGCAAACATCGTAAGCGAATGCCTTCAATCGGAGGATATCACCCGTATGGACTGGCTGGCATTCTCACCGGACTTGAATCCAGTAGAGCACGTGTGGGACAAGCTTGGCCGACGAGTTGCAGCCTGTCGACCTCCTCCTACATGTCTACCGGAACTTCGGAGAGCATTGCTTTTTGAGTGGCGTAATATCTCCCAAAATTAGATCGATAATTTGATACTCAGCATGCTTAGGCGTTGTACGGACTGTATTGCATCGTCTGGGAGACATACAATGTATTAACAATCATACCATCCATGTAATATTGGTTTTTTGTAAATAGTTTTTTTTTTGTAATTTGCTCCAGGGAGAAAAAATCGCTAATTTTTTTAATAATATCAAACATATAGCATCTTTTTTTGCTCTTTACCTTTTGTTTAATAAATAAGCTTTCAAAATAGTCAAATTTGTTTTGCTTTTAACTCTTCCTTTGCCTGATTTTGCATTATCCTTAATTTATGGACAGAAGTATAAATAAAACCATACAACTGTTTCCAAAAACCGCACGAACTTTTTTGGTTACCTGGTAGCTATTTTATGAGCAATTTTATTTATTAGACGCTATTTTATGAGCAATCAGTAAGTTGCTCATATTACAGTCCAATATTTTTTAAATTTTCAAACTTACTGTCGTTTTAGTATCCTTTGCTAATATTTCATCTGTTGCAAAGATAATGTAAAACAACTTTGTTGATTGTTTGGTCATAAGATCTATTTAGTATTGTTTAAATATTCTTTTAAATTTCATATTTATATTTAAAGCAATTACCAATACGAAATTCAGTTTTTTTTCCTTTAAAAGTTTTTTTAATGTTTCAATGATGTACAGTAAAGTAATATAAGTAATGTACGGTGATAGTTCTCCTTATAGTAAGTTTTTTTGTAATAATATCAATAATCCTTTTACTCAGCAGCTAATATTTCTTACTGCAATTTGACAAGAGACAGGCAATAAGTTTAACTCTTACTTCGTATTCTTATTTATTTAAAAGTGTTATTTTTGTCAAAATTTATGATATTTTTTATTAATAAAATGATTGTAAAGTAAAAATAAGCATGGTATTTTAAAAATATTATAAGCCTGGCAGATAAAAGTATAACTTTATTTACATAAAAACTTCCAAATTTTAGATATAAAAGCAGTCTTCTATACCAGAGCTCTTGTGAGCTCATCAAATGGTTTAAAAAAACTGTTTCTGTTTTGATATAAAGAGGAAAAAATTCTGCTACTACAAAACGCTGTAATATTACAGAACAAACTGCGTTAGTGCGTTCTAGCAGGCGGTGATTCAGTATAAAAAATGCCGAATAAGATTCTAAGATGGACTACAAAGAGCTAAATATACGTAGCATGGTGTAGCATGACTTTCATTTAAAATTATAATAAATTTATTATGATGCAGATCATACGTTTAAAAACATTTGTAGACGTACTTCTGAGACATGCTTAGCAGAGTTGAATAGCAGCTCTTCGAACGATTGCGTTTGTAGCAGCTGATGAAATATGTTTGAACCTATTTCTTTGTTATGTTAAAGAAAAAGGAAATAAAAATCGTGGATGTCATAATACTTATAATAATAGGAAAAACTGTAAATAACGTATCTTCTAGGGATGTCCGCAAACAAGTTTTAGAGCTTCTCTCTTCGGACGCGGACTTGCTTGTTCTGCAGTCAGCTTATTCGGCGGAATTTAAATCTTGTTTGATCTACCAACGTTCAGTCGTATGTCCGCTTGGCTACTGGACTGCTAGGAAATATACGTTCAGTCGTATGTCTGCTTGGCTACTGGACTGCTAGGAAATATACGCATTGCTGTTGTTGTTGCTTATGCTCACTTGTCTGACGTAGTCAGCCCAAGCGCACGAAATTCTCCATGGCAAGGAGCGCTAGATTACGCCTGTCGTTGGCAACAGCCTTCAGCACCTCACATGTGATAGTGCGATTTGGCTCAGTTCCGCCCCTAATTTTGATGGAGAGCACCCCGGGGGGGGTCTGGGGTTCTCCCACCCCTCTCCCCTTCCACCAAACCACACGAGAAGACCTTTAGCTCGCCGCATATTTAGAGTGCCGCACCGACACTATACATTTACAAAGATCCATGTCTTCTCCGGGATTTGAACACTGGCACTTCGGCAAGGCAGTCAGCGATGCTATTCACTCTACCGGTTGGGGGTATATGTATTGTTACTTTGGTATATGCAATATAACTTCTTGTGCTATATAGTATGCTACAGCCTCCTGGACTGGAATTTGTATTTATCTTCACGATAATTCTCCACTCTTTATATCTCCGTCATAGCGTGACATTGTACGTAGCTTAAATTTTATTTTATTATGTATGGTGTCAGCTTATTGTATAGTAGTGTAATATGATTAGTGTATCTAGGTTAAATACCAGATAATGTAATCACAATAATACACTGTGCCCATAAAAAGTCTTTATGCGGCTGTAACTTTTTCTACTGTTTTTTATAGACATTTTCTTTCAATTACAAAAATGTTTTAAATGACGCAAATATTCATTTTTGATATTTTTTATTTAAAAAAATTAGTTTTTAAAAATTACGAAATTTATATTTTTACACAGTCTTCCGGTCCTTTTAAGTAATGCTTAGTAAAACGTTGTACACATTTTACAAAATAAAACACGAAACGTTTGATACCCGTGCAACAAAAACTGACCGAAATATTGAATTTTAAAATTTTAGATTTTTGTCATCTATTTCGCATTTTCTTGATGGGTAAATTAAAAAAAAAATTAATTAGACGGTTCTCAACCTTTTGACTAACGCGTACCATCTAAACAAAAATTGAGAAACCTTAATACCACCACTACATTTTACAATGATTTTACAAGTCTCAATAGAAATATTAAAAAAATATATATATTGCCATTTGTACAACCTATTCGCTAAATGTGTTAAATATGTACACATAAAAACATTAAATTAAAAATTGGTTACCATTTTTAACTATCAAAATTCAAGTTACAGTACTTTAAAAATTTATTACAGTAAAAAAAAAAAAAAAAAAAAAAAAAAAAAAATTATTTACAGTATTTAAAAATTTAAATTTAGTGTGAAATTTGGGCCTGTTTAAGAGATCAATTTCCTTATGTCTGGTTTTATTTCACTTAGGTTTAACCGTAAATTAGGATCCATTTTTAATTTTGTTCTGTATTTATTTTTCAAATACAGCATGGAATAAAATCCTTGTTCACACAAATAGGTTATGCAAAAAGCCAATAGCAATTAAATAGCTTATTTTGAAATGCATTTAAATTCTTTTTTTTTTTTCGGTTCAACCAAAAGTTAACAAGTGTGTTATTTTTTAAATCTTCAGTTAGATTTAGATAATAGGAAATTTCTATCAATTGCTCTTTTTCTTCACGAGATAAAGTTTCAGTACAAAATGGATTTCTAATACAGTTTTCTTTTTTATAATCCTCGGGAAAATACATGTTGAAATTATTTGTCAGCGAAAAAAAAAAAAAAAAAAAAAAAAAAAAAAAAAAAAAAAAAAACGATTTTTAATTTTGGATGGTGATTCTTCTTTTATTTTCAAATTATTTTCGTTTAGAAAACTCTCTAAAAACGATTTTGTACTGGTTTTAGAGAGTTTTCTAATTGAAAATAATTTGAAATAAAAAAATATAATAGGATTCAATTCTTTAATTATTAGCTCGTGAAACTCTGAATCACAAAGAGTGATCATATGTTAAACTGAGATATTTAAGTCCCATGTCAATATTTTTATTGCGGAATATACCAGATTTTTTGGCTTCAAGATTACAATATCTTTTCTGCACTGTAAATTACACTAAATTTCTTTTTTAATAAAGTACTACAAACTAGTGTTCCTTCTGCATTTAATTTTTATTTTTTTGATACGATAATCCATGTGTTTGTTCAAAATTATGAAGTGTACGACTGTATAGTTTGCAATACATTTGAATTAAATATTATTATTCACAATAATACAGTACAGTAATCTTATTTATGATGATGTTTTGAAATTTCGTCTGTTGGTTATAAACACTTGCTTACACTGATATAATCTTTTCACGCCTTTTGTTATTGTTGTAACTGAGTAACCACATTTCAGATCAGTATTGTTAATATTATTCTTTTTCATGTACTTCAATAAGACTTTTAATAGGAATGGTTTCAAGAATAATTTTACTAAATGAATCTTCCTTAAAATCCTAAAAATGTTGAAGCCATGTTTCCGCTGAACACATAATTCGATCCTGGTTGAAATGTGTTATGTATAATATTGTATAAAGGTCGAAATTTCTTAATAAATTTGGTTTTTATAATACGCTCGTATGTTAATTTTTAAATATGTTAGCTGATAAAGAGATTTAGAGAACGACTTTCTTTGATGTTTTTATGAAACTGAGCAAACACAAAAACATCCCCTACCCAAAGTTGAACATTCTGATGTACCTTAACGATGCTATAATGCTTAAATAACAAAAATTCGTAATGTTCACAACATACGTATATCAAAGACATAAATGCGTTAGCTGAAAATTATGCGCATGAGTTTTGCATTGCTTACAAAAGTTTCTATGCACTTACAAAAGTTCTTCCGCTGATAGCTCCGAAGCACAGTAGAGCGGGAGTTGGAGTCACTACACAACAGGAGTTTCGGTATGCTCTGATTAGATTACTTTTTCATTCAGTCTGACACCGAGGAGTGACAAGGTGAATTGATATCAGTCTCTTTCTTGCACGCATGGATCTTATTTGAAGTGTTCATGCTTGCATACACAAATTAATTCTTATAATGCCCATATATGAATAAAAGAAATTAGTCCCTCATTATAGATGAATCCGAATTAAGCCTTTTTTGAGATTGATTATACATATTTGTGTTTCTCCTTACGTGTGTTTAAAATGCCATTTCGGTTAGCCTTGAAATATCATAGGTAAATACTTATTTAATTAAGGCAAATTATAGATTTGGGTCTGAGTTTATTAACATTAAACAATTATTTTCCGGAACTAAATATTAAATGTTTCTTTTGAGCTACAATGTATCCGTTAGTAACTCGTCAAAAGCCCACCTTACCAGATACTATTTGATATTTTAGCTTTCACTGCAAATACTTGTTTTCTGGAAATACTGTATCAAGTTTTATCAGACTCAAAGAATTTGCCGAAAATTCCAGATTCATAACGTATCGACTAGTCAAGTTTACTGGTCATCGACTAGTCAAGTTTACTGTTCATCGACTAGTCAAGTGTACTGATCATCGACTAGTCAAGTTTACTGGTCATCGACTAGTCAAGTTCTTTCAATCTATGGCTTTTAAATTATAAAATGAAGGTGACAGTTACAGGTTACAAATAAAATTTTCTTTTGCGTACATTAAATTTTTCTATTACATATGCCGTTTCTTTCATCGTTGAGGAGGTGTATTGCGTTGGTAGAGTAATTTTACAAGCATTTGCTTTTAAGAAAATCATTCATCTTTAGTAAAGATGGAGAAAAAAGAAGTAAAAATTTTGAAGTTTTCACATTTAATTAAACTATATTAATAATAAGACACTCTGTATGACCAGGGGGAGGAAAATCTGTGAGCATTCGTACTAGTGTTTCAAATCAGTTTCAGTTCAGGACAAAACAGGCTGTCTGTACTCATAATTTCGTTGTACTGCGTTAAACAAAACGCAAACCAGTTTTTTTTTTTAGAAAGTCTTCCATGAAGTGAGCTGTTCTGAGGCATACAGTCTTTTAATAACTGGCCGTTAATTAATTAAGTCGATGTATCATTAATATTCATTAAAATTTATTTTATGCATTTTCCTCTGATGCATAAGCTTTGGATTGTCTTTCAAAAGTTTCAAAGTAAGATTAATAATGATTAGAAAATATACATACTATTAATGCTAAATATACATCGATTTTAAGTATTGTCTCAGATTTTGAAATTTAAGGATATGATAAAACTTTGAGACTTTTAACCAAATTGTAGGTAACTTCTATATCGTTTAATATATTTTTATGTTTTAAAGTCTTAATACTATAAGTAATTATTATAGCTCAGCCATATGTTTAGAAAGTCGTATACCCTTCAATAAAACAGTATAGATAATTCAGAAAAAATATTTATTTCTGTATCTATGAATATAACAATGAACTCGCCACTTTATGTATCTCAGCATCACCACGCTTGCAAATTTCAGAATCTGCTTTTTGGAGAATTATAAATAGCTTCTAAAATTGTTATTAAGAAATCAAAGCCATTATAGAATACAATCTCTTTTAGTTTCTTTTTTAAGACATGTTAGGAGAGAACTGTAGAGAGAAAAGAAAATGCCCAATATATGCAGTAATAATAAATTTAAAATAAAGAAGACAGTTATCTAAGAATTGTTCTGAAGTTACATCAACAAAAACTGCCGAAGAAATATTTGCTTTCATTCATCGTCTTTCGTAAAAACGTACCATAATAACTAAGTTCTACTTTCTGTTTGGTTTTATTTGAATTTCTAAACCAAGCATTTAGAAATTTTAATTTTAATCAATTGTGATTATGACTTAACATGATTTTTATTAACGTGATATTTTTAAAAGTGTACTCAAACGTAATCATACATACGTTGAATAAGTAGAGTGTAATAAAATTGTACGAAACTGCTCATTGCAGTTAGCAACTATCTTACTGCATGTTAAATAATATGCTTAGTAAAAGAGTATTTTATTGTAAAAGGGTAAAGTATTGATTATTTTAAACAAAATTTTTTGAAATGCTTGTAGAAGCATCCCAAAAATATGTACTTTTAAAATGTTTAAAACTAATTATCATACATATGATTTATAGGAAAATAACTTTAATTATTATATTATAGGTAAGATGTTATTAACCAACTCTGTTATAAATTAGTATGCAACTAACACATTTTTGCAGTCAGTATAAAATTGCATGGTAGTTTAAAACACAGACTTTCAGAGGAATTAAAAAGAAAATATTACATAAATTGACTTGTTATTTCCAGTGTTATTGGAAAGATATTAAAAATGGATTCGGTTTCTCTTGAACGACATTAGTACGCTCATTTACACATAATTTGCTATTAACTATTAGTTACAACTGATTTAAGTAGCAGATTGGTTGATTGATATCAGTCATTTTAATCTCTATATAGCAATTATTTTAAAGAACTGTCGACCACTTCCTTTATCTTTCATTTTCTTTTTGAAAGAACCAAATCCGGGAATTATGCTTTGCTGATACATTTATCATAGTTCAGTTTTTTCTGTTTAATTAGTGAATAAAAATAAGTCAATTCTTTTCTGAGAAATTCTAAATTTTTAGAGTAAGCCTCCATTTAATGTTATTGTAGAATGAAGATCTTCTAATTTGGTGTTTGTATGCTATATATTATTATCAATTCAGACTTTTTTATTACATTCACAAGCTTTTTTTTTTTTTTTTGAATAATGGTTTATTTTAGAATGCGAGTTTTGCGATTTTTCCAGTGTAAAAATATGTGTAATACAATAACTATTGCAATATAATATCATGTGAAATATATCGAAAGATGTATTAAAATTATTATTTCTCTTTTGTTGTTTTCTGCTCTTGAGTTCAAAACATAAATGGAAACTTTCAATGCACTTTAGAATTTTTTAAATTCTAAATTTCGAAACCCTCCAGTAGCCCGTTTTAAGCTATTAAAAGGAAATAAAAGGATGCATTGTTTCCGTACTCCAGAACATCACCCCCTACAAGAAACCGCTTATCGCTTTATCTTACCTTTAAAATGTGGTGACTACAAGTAGTAGGTCGCTCGAAATACATATGCCCAACATAATAGGAGACATCGAATGGCAATGATAGATCGCCAAGGCTAGCGAAACGCTGCCAACTGAAAATCCCCAGGCTAATTGTGCTAACCCCAAATCAAAACTTTCCGTATCTCATCCAATGACGAATAGTACGGAGGGAACGTCACTTTCTGCGTCACAAACTCCCCACCCATCCATACCACGATTCGATCCTCAAATCAGCCGCAGATGAACGCGCCTCTGAGGAAAGTTGTAAAACGATTTTTTTCTCTCCAAAAAATATCGTCTTCGATAGTCGCGATGCGCGCCATTAGAAAGTTTGAAAAGCCCCAAATAGCCTAGTTCAGTATATGTTCCCCGAGGGCGAACATACCATTCGCCCATGCCGTACCGCCGCGAAGCGCCGTCCGAAGCACTCATCTCGGCCTTCCGAAGTTGATTCCGGCTTAGGCTTAGGAGGAAGTTGACGGAGTTTTTGAACATTGCCGGCGAGCCGTCAGTGCTTACGCCGGTTGAAAATCAACCCACATTTTGCACGTAATTGTTTACGGGGTGAACAAGGAATTGTTGGCTGCAGTTTCTCAACAACTTTAGGCAAATAATACGTCTGCAGAAAAAAAGTTGGTAAATTGGATTGTATACATTGTGATATTAAAAAAAAAAAAGATTTATCAACAGTTCTGTAGAAGATTTAGAAAGTGCCGTCACGTGTTACTGGTGTCACGAAATTAAAGAAACAAAACTTTAACTTTTTTTTTTTTTGCAATTGTGACAAATGCAGTCGACTGGCAACGTTGATTTCGGCCCTGCTAGCGGGCCGCATTATTACTTACGGTAGGGCATCCAACAATGGATGCTAGTTTTTACTTTGTGCATCCAGATGACAGCAGTCAAGAATTAGGTGATCAAATTGTGCCAAGTTCAAAATTAACTTTATCCCGACAAGCTCAAGATGTGTCTCATCTTAGTGCCCCTGTGGTAAACGTAAGTATTCATATGCTTATTATAATTTTTATTTTTATAAGAAATTGATTTAGAGGAGTGGGACAAACTTAGTAAAGACCTGTACTTGTGTAACATTAAATTTTATTGCAAATCATCAGTGCTTTTGATGCCTATTTTCTGACCAATTCTTTTCTTTTTTACTGTATTAATGAAGTTTAAGCTTAATAATCTTTGTTTAAGTCTGGTTACTTTTACAAAATATGCATATATCCATGAACTATTTTAAATGCAAGAACACGCTTTAAAAAGAAATCTACAAGGCTTCTTTTCTGCTGTCACAGTTGCAGATAAAATCTTCTAATTCGGCGGATATCAAAACCTAATTAAAAAAAAATTTTTTTTTGGTGGGGTTTGTTTAATAACTTGTTATTTCAAATGACTGCATTTCAGAGTTTTCATCCCCCATGTGGACTGCTGAGAGTTATTTTTAGTGAGCTAGATTAAAAAATATTAACTTCTAGCACAGAATGGCATTGAAGAGGATGAGTGCATTTGCAGCTGCATAAAAATCTGCAAAATTTTAGAAATGAAGACCCAAAAATTCAAGAAAAAATAACCGAGTTCTTTTTTCTTTCATAAAGTTATATTCTGTTTATCTCTTTTCATTTTTCTATTTGGTAGTAAAGACCCAACAATTGAAATAAAAAAATGTATAGTTTATTTTTATCCATGAGTTCTTAAAAATATATTTAGTGGAAGGCACTGCATTTTTTAGATGATTAAAGACACATTTTTTATTGTTCTCTGAGATCGGATTATTTTTCGCATAATTAAGTTTCAAGGGGCAGAAGTAATTAAAAAATAAATAGCTAAATATATTTATGTGAAATTCTCATCAGAGAAAATATAATTGAGACAATCATTATTAAGTAATGCTTGTAATCCTTTTTAATGGTGCTTAGATTCTTGATAGAAACTTTTATATCTATAATATATAAAGTTTTTGTCTTTGATCATAACGTTCTTTGAAACACAAAACTATATTTTTAAAACTTCCTTACAGCAACTTCAATTCCAGCATATGCAATGAAACTTTCGTAAGACTTCACTTTGCTCATAAATTAGTACGTCATGAAAGTTTCCTGAAATTAAAAAATTCCATTTCTTAATGAATAATGAGATAAAACTGCCTGCATAAATTATGTTGGTACTTAAAAAAAAAAGCATTTACATACTCGAGCAACTGTAAATGTAGTGAGAAGAGAAATCATTTTCTTGAGAAGCAAGATTTCACGGCAGGTGTTCCCGAGTTAAATTTAAGAATCCGTTCCAGCTATTTAAATGTCGAACTTCCCTGAGGAGAAAGCCCCACTGAGGAAAAGTTAAATGCTTTTCGTTTAACATATAATAAAAATTAAATCCAAATTAGATACGGAATATAGTTTGTTATTTAGTTAAGAACTGAGAGTTTCGCATGACTGGTTTTTCTTCGAGAGATTCTTCTGTACCTCCAATTAATTCTTAAATGTACATTTTAGTACATTATTAAATTTCTTAAATGTCTCTTTATGAATGATCACTTTCCTATCAGAAAGCATACACATTATCTTTTCAATTGTGTAAAAAGTGCGCGTATTAAGAAAAGTTCGTCGTTTGAATGATGTGCGCATGAATCAAGATTTGTGGTTTCTGCGCAAATTCCCCCCCCCTCTCTGTTTTCTGCGTATTCTTTCCAGGAAATATTTTAAATACATTTTAAATACAAATGTCACTTACTTTGAAAGAATTGCCTTATATTTCATAGCTCTAAATCTTGGTAAATGCACGTATTAAAAAATATGTACTCAAACTTCATTCTCAAGATTAAATACTAAGCAATTTTAAAAAAATGAAATTTTTAATTTTTAATACTTAATGTTTGATCGAAGTTCTGTCATCTGATTTATGACAAGAATTTTTTTTTTTTCTTTTTTTAAGAAATGGAAAATTTTCATCTCAAATGCCCCTGTTTAACTTTTAGGTATGCTTTTAACTATCACCAGAAAATGCATTATGAGCCTCAGCCATCGTGTAACATTTTTTCAGGAGGAAAAAAAGAAGCACGTGAGCTCTTTTCTTTAAACTCCGCTCTATTGTATCTATGTTTCTACCCTCTATGCTCTAGGTGACGGATGGAACAAAGGTACAATTTATTGCCATTTGAAACTGACATTTGTTGTACGTAGTGTGAGTTTCTCTCTTTAGGCGAATGCCTTTCAGGTGAATCCAGTTTTGTCTGCTTATTTGGAAGTCCAGTTTGGCCCCTACTATACGAATCACCTTTTACTTGAATTTGCTTTAAAAAGGCTTGCAGAAATAAATTCACGATCCACTCCTTACTTTTGTGACCAGAAACAGTTATTTCAGTTCATTATTTTTAAGCCGCAGCTTTCCTTTTTATTTATGTATAAATGAAATCATATTATTAGGCTGTAAGTATAGACATAAGTCCTACGCGGTTTCAGGGCCGGATTTGCAAAATTGTACGCCCGGGGCAAAACCTGTTTACGAAGGCTCCTCCGCCCCTCTAGTTTTTTTGAGCGTAGTAGATGTCGCTGATGTAAGTTATATTTCTTGTGAAATATATTTAATATAAAATATTTAGTGTAATAATCTATGATTCAGTATTTTTCATTCAAAGCTATTGAAAAACTATACATTTCATCTTTTTGTGCGTTTTGTTTTCATGGTTTCAATTTAATATGTGCTGTATAAAATATAAACTTGCATCTTTTAACCCAGGATTTCGTTTTTCTAAAAGAAACTGGGAAGAAAAATGGGAGGGACAAAAGAAAACTGAATTGAAGCACTTAGATTCTTTATCATCTAGAATTAAAAAGATCAGTTTCTTTGAAACATGGAAAGATTATTACTTTTCATGTATATTACATGGCATTTATGCATTACCTTAAAAATAATTTTGAAATTGTTTAAAATATCATGTCATACCCGTTCATTATAAATCATACTTTAATAATCTCTAAACTGAAAGTGTAATTCTGTGTTTCTGTCAAAGTGTAATTAATATTGCATTTGTCAGTAATTTCAAAGACCTAGTTTGACTTTTTTAAAGAACGGAACAAAACATACGGTATGAAGTTTAGCGTTTTATTCTTACTCCCACTTTTATATTTTAAAAACTTAGGGTTAATAAAATAGTTGTTTCATATACTATAGGAGGATTTGGAGACTCGCTTAAAAATGGAGCCCCGGGGCTTGTGTCCCATTTACCTCTGTGAAAATAAAATAATCTCGACGTTTATTTTGCCACTCCACTTTTGCTTTCCTTTCCGCTTAAACTCTAGCGGACAAATTATTGTTTATTTATCTTACCAAAAATGCTAACTGCAATTGATTGAAAAATTTTTAAATATGTGGAACCTTTTCTTTGGCCCCAATATGGATGTCAGTTTGCAATTTATAGTGAAAACCATTGCGAATAAAGTTAAATCTTATTGACACGTGTGACGCTACTTTCTGCAGGACCTTGTGATGTAATAAAAAGTGAAAGCAATGTGTTTGAATCTGAAATATGCGTATTAAATACTCGTTTCATTAACGAAGCTCTTAATCTCCGCACTCCAAGAACATTAATATTTCCGCATATCTATTAGTTATTTACCATTTAACAGAGGTTTCCATATACTCTTCAGATTTCAACAAGATTATGGTTAAAGGGCCTAAACAGGGAGTTATTACTCTTAGTCGTCTTTGAATTGTAGACCGGAATCCTGATTAAAATTTTGTTTAGATAAGCATATCTGATTCAGCTTTCAGGTTATATTATAAATATTGCTATTTTTAATTTTTTTTTAGTTCTAGTGATAAACTCTGACAGAAAACCGTCAGAGATGATAAACTAAGAATTTAATTTGCAAAAGGTACCTTCAGATACACATCTCAACGACTTACCAACCCTACCATACTACATATTTCTACACAGTAGACATTTTATTGCAGACTACACATTTTAATGCGCAAATGCAACTAGCTATATCAAACTAAATAACTTATACCTGTAAGCTTCGACTTTTGCCCCCGTCAAGACATCAGGTATATATATATATGTCTTTCTGAATTCAAATTTCAATATAAATATTTTTAGCTAAGTGTGCATTATGTTATAATGAAGTGCATTTCTTACGTACTTCTGAAGATAAAATGTATATTTTCGAAGCTCTGAATAAAAGAAGAAACTTGAATATATTTCACTTTTCAGGTAATGATAACGCAATTTGAAAAGTGTAATATTTTACAGTTTTACTTATCATCCAAAACTCTACTCTGTAATATTTTGCAAAACAACAACTGCTTAGGATGAACAGTTAGAAAGAATGGATGTAAGAGCTTAGAAGAGGAAAATTGAAATACTTTATGCACGATTTTCAAGAAGCTTGCAACGCCTTTGTCCTCATTGCTACCTTCAGAAAACCAAATGTAATATCGAAGAATTTTCAAAGTATCTTTGTCTGGCTAAAGGAAGCTTTATATGGTCAGTAATAACTACAAGCGACCTCATGGAAAGTAGACCGATGTAGGTAGGTTAAACGCCATTCGAACTGATGAGTCTTCAAAATCTTTTGATAAAGGTAGTCATCAAAACAAGAAATGCAGTGTACGAGTTTCTTATCTTTATCAGAGAACTAACTTTGAAGCTTATGACAAGAGTATCTGCAAAGTTGATCATTGTGTTGTTGGAACTTTAAGATGAGTCAGCCGTATTTCTACTAATCTCATTTTTTATCACTCACACGCAGCTTTCTTTGAGCATCGTGAGGTTAATTTTAAAAGGAGCATTTTAGAATAATAGTATTAAATGCTTGCTCGGTTTCAAGACCATTTCAATTTTAATTAAAATTGACTGGCCGAATCTGCGGAACGCGTGTTTTGAAAAGATTAATAGCTCAAAATCTAGCTTCCAGTGTGTATTCAATATATTTCACTAAGCTTTAATAATGACTAGGGACGTATTTCTTAATAATAGAAATTTGAAAACTGTAGTATAGAGCTATAAAGGGTGAGCGGTAGCAATACTTACATGGAAAACATAAAACTATGTAACGTAATGGAAAATTTCTAGAAACTATAGTTGAGGGTTTAGATATTATTAAGCTTAGGAAAACGAATCGAAGAACATGTTAAATGTCTTTATTTATGGTAACTTAAAGAAAGAAAAAGAAAAATCACCTTCCTTAGATTAACAAAGACAAACGCTTTACGCGCAGAATTTGTTGTCTGTATTTTACATACAAAATTATTTTTCGAGACCACAGCTTTCAAAGTTGTATAGCTAATAAAAATAAGCCTCATTACCACTGTTTTATTCTGTGGTTACCCTAGTTTGTTAAGTTAGTAATCAAAATATTTTTGCTGAAAATTTGTTGCGAACTCTATCGTAATAATTTTAAAAGTGCTTTACCTATTTTGTCACAGAAATTTTCTTAATAATATAACGAACGGTTAAAGTGATAATTCGAGATAACTTTTCTGTAAATCTGTATATTAGCTCTAAAAGCAAAATTAAAAACATTTTAGCTCGAAGTCTGCCAGTTAAATAACATGTAAACGGTTCAAGGCAATGTATTTTGTTGATGGTGAATGTTATGTCTAAAAGTCGTACCGTGAGTCATTGGTCTCGGGCGTGTCGAAAACGGTTATCTGGTAATCATTTTATTTCGATTGATATACAAAAGATACTTTGTAACCCTGGGTGTGGTGTTCGAGAAATATTCATTGAATTAAAAAGACCACGAGGGTATTGAATTAGAACTTTCAACTTTAATGTTCAGCTGTCATTAGCATGCTTCATCTTTAATTTGATGAATGTCACAAGAATTTGTGTGGGATTGTAATTTTTTACGTTGTTGAAGTGAGATTTTTATATCGTGTGATATTGCAAATATACGCAGATTATAAAATGACGATTTTGGATAATCAAATTTCTATAGAGAATCTTTAGCAAAATAACTATCTTTGTTTGAGGAGATCTATAAAGCGCCTCCAACTTATCAGTGTCTGTCGATAAATTCAAGTATACTATAAATTTCTGTCAAAAAGTAGGCAATGTAAAGGTAATCTGTTGGATTTTCGATCATGTTTTTGATGAGCTATGAACAAATTACGCAGCCTCAAGGGAGTAATATAATGAAATTATACTTGTAATAGCAGGGTAAGAAGCAAGTAAGTTTTTACAGAGTAAGATTTGATAAGAGTATTTATTGCTACATAATTCTAACCATTTAATGCATCTCTAATTTTGTACTGCTAAGGTCTCAAGTAAAGCTGTTAGACCGGGGGTATCTATTATTTTGAGCCCAGATATTATGTTTTACGTTTTATTCATATATGTATATGTATTAAATTTATATTTGGTAGTGAACCTCAAAATTTAAATTATTTTTTAAGCTAAGTAAATTTTTTAACACATGAGTTCATAGTGGGTAAATTGTATAGTCATAGATTTTTATTTAAGATCATTATCTTTATTACTCGCAAAAAGCATTCATTTTTATTTTCGAAATAAATTATAATTTATAACTTTTACGGTAATAATGTTGTGACATGTCATCAGAATAAGGAAATACATATTTTTGTTTTAATTTTTTAGCGTTCTTTTTTTTCTTTTAAAGACTGAAAGCAAAAAATATAAATGTCTCATTATCATAAAATCTAAAAACCAGACCGTTATGAGGTATTTTAATTATATCATTTTGACATAAATTATGCGTGTAATATTTAAAAATTTGTATGATGTTACGACCCATAAGGAAATGAAAGCATATTAATTAGCTTTTTTACTTGTAAAATTTGATAATTACTTTTTTATTGGTGAATTAATGCGTCTTTCAAATCGAAAGTAAGCTGAAAATTATCGAAAAGTAACTTGTGAATTATTTACCATCTGAAACACATTCACTAATACTGCTATGTTATCTTATTATTACGCTAAAAGGATAAATTAATTTAAGTTTTTATTTCATTGTAATATCGAGAGGCCCCAGCTTGTCAGCAACTGTGGTAATGACCGCTACTAAGTGTGAATTTACACAGAAACGTAAGAAGGGTTTAAAGCCCTTTTTATTCAACTTTTAAAATAACAGATGCGTCCACTTGACGTTCACAAACTACGCCGACCCGGCAGTTTAACTGAAACAGAACGTAGAACTGAAAAATAATGACTGGATGAATAAATAGCGAGATCATTATCCACGAGGCTCTGAGATCTTAAACTAACCTAACCACGTTCTAAATTACCGCTGAGATTCAGCGAGCTTACTAATTAAGCAGTTGAGAGATCTAGCAAAATCTGCCGAGATAGGCACACAGGCCGACACGCGCGGTTCTAAATTTCTACCGAGCAACATTCACATTCGCGATTCAAGAAGCACACCTAGAATCTCGTTTCCTTCTATTTAAACTCAACTTACTTCTGCTAAAATTTGAATATACTGCACGCTCTACTACAATTTACATACTCTAGCATTGGCAATTCTAGGGCAAAGTAAAGGCTAGACAGGAAAGATAACTTAAATGCTAGTTAAAAAAATTTATAAACCCTACATCATTAAAAAAGTCATCATCAGTATAGCCTGTAACTTATCAATTTGCCAATGGCTTAATATGCAGACTTGAAGTTTTTAAATAAATGCAGAACAATCATGCCCAAAATTTGTATATATGCGCTCCTGTTTGAAACAAACGAGTAATAAAAATTTGGCGTCTTGTCTTTCTGCTGTTCGAAATAATAATATGCCAATCAGTCTTCAAGAGTTCAAACAGGAAACTTTCCCCCTGCCTGAAAATCTATGTTTTCTTTTACAGGATGAGATCATCGCTTTTTGCTTTTCTTATTATATTGTAAAGATGCTGAGTAATTTAATTCTTATTATATCTAAGAGTGATTGGAACTATTAGAACAGATAGTATTAATCAGAATTATTAAGTAATATAATGGATGATGATTTTGTTTTCTGTAGTGTAACACTTTATCGATGAAAGATTTTTGAAAGAAAATATGTGATATTTAGGAAATTCCGAATATAAATAAATAGTCTGAAATTAATGCTAAGCTAAAAGAGCACAGCTGCATCTTTCCTTCACCTTCCCTTCACATAATACTATTCAAGACTTGATCAAATTACAGTTTAAGGTTGGAGTAATTGAAGTTTGAAGCCATAATTAATTTTATCTTGAGAATTTGCTCAGTGATAACAAAGCATGGAAAGGAATTTCGAATAATTATTAATAAAAGTAAACTTGAATGAGCATTAATTCTGAAAAATCCTAATTTGTCATTGTGTTTTGGATGAATAAAAAGGTAATTTTAGTATGAAAGGTTATCATTTAGGTGAAGCGAGCAATTTTAAATGGAGAAAAATTGCAAATTCTTTTGTTGTAATTAAAATTTATTTTTCGTTTGTAGTGTCGCTATTTCTGGCGCTTAAACTTCGATTAATCTCTATTTCAATGGGATTCTATATCTCTAGAAAAAATAAAATGAAAAAGAAATTAAATTAAAATAAATAAATAAAAAAGCCTTGCTTTAACATATTATTTGGATATGCCTTTCGTTTTCATCTGAGGGTGGATACATTCTGTCCATTCTTCAGTTTGAGTTTTAGAAGGTTTCCTAGAGGTTTAATTCCCGACCAAAGTCTTTCTCCTTGTTTAAATTTTCCAAGTTTCCCAGATTTAGATTAGCTGCCACCAATTTCATTCTCAATTGAAATCGACGCCTTCCTTGTTACGGGGCGTTCTGCTCTGCAATTACTAAACCGCAGAAACAGTAATTTTCATTTCAGTTCACTATTTAAACACAAAACAGCCATAAACCTTGCTGTTAGATTTAGCATCTAGATCTAGAGCCATGCATATTACTTCAGTGTGATGGATATTTACGGCGATTAAACGGATCAAAATGATTTGTATGGTATGCTTATGCAAGTCCGTAAAACATGCGATGATTTTTTAATAAATTTTTATGATTATTTATTTGAGTGTTTAGAATTTGTGATCATTACTAAATTATTTAATGTCATGAAGAGTGAAAGGTGGTGGTGTATTTAATTACGGCAAAGCACACTAGGGCTATCTGCCAAAGGGGAGGGATGCCTTTCGTGGAGGACTTTCTAAGGGAAACTGGCTCGTATACACGTTACACATGGGGAAAACCACGAAAACACCCATGCAGCCAGCCCGTTCGCGGGATTCGAACCTCGGACCGAACTACCAGTGTTCAGCGACTTTACCGCTCGGCCGCTGGTGGGCCCTGAAGAGTGAAAGAGTGCGCTATTTAGAATTTTTTTTATTTTTTTTTTATTTATAAACAAAATTCATAAACGTTTTCGTAAGAAATATTAATGGAGCAGAAGTGCTCTTTGTAAAAAGCATTAAATGTAATTACTTATTTAATTTGAATACTTATTTAAGGGCTTATATGTTTTTGAGAAAGAAGTAGCAGATTTATAAATACGAAAGCTTGCTATTTGCACTCATCTTACAGAAATTTCACAATGCTTGTGGAGTAATGATGAAATTGCTGTTACTTTTGAATTCGCTTTACTTTAAATACGTTATTTGATTGTAACAAAATGTCCTGTTGCGTCTTTGTAATAGAGTTTTATCGTATGCGATATTTAAATCACAACAACAAGCTTTACAGCAAGTTTGATTTATATACAATTGCATAAACTAACAATGAATGTTTCTTAATATACTCTGTGTCAAATTTGAATAGTTCCCTAGAGCTATTCAACCTTATCTTGCATAATACAACATTCATTACACACACAACATTCATTACATTTTTATTCTGAATTATGATGACTATCATTTATACCTTATCTTAAATTTCCATAAGACCCCATTAAAGCCTCACGGAATGTAAGGTTAGCTAAAAATCATTATAATTCATAAAAAGTGCTGAAAAATCTAATAAAAGAATCGAAGAGCTAAAAATTTCCCTTACTAATTTATTTATTCTCAAGCAATTCATACAAAATCGCATGGATGAAATTAGAAACTAAAACTTTGGAATTCTGTACGCGTAAATTACGAATATGGTCCAGATGAAAGGAAAAAAATGTATCCTTTTTAACTCAATTTAGCAAAATTAAAAAAAAAAAAAAGTACTATATGAGCGTTCTTTTAAATAGTAAAAAAAAATAAAAATAAAGTCTCAATAGACGCGAAAAATTTACCCCGAAAATTTATAAATAAAAGCAAAATATCTAAGTATTTTTAGTAATTCATGTAGGAAAAGAAATTTCACCGAGCAGAATCATTCTTCTAGGAAAAATATGCAGAAATATTTAAAAGGAGGTTTTGATGTGCACGTGTCTTCTCAACATTCTAATTGGTGTCTAATTATAGCCATATAAATTCTCGCTGTATTTTTAAAGCTCGCTATATACTTCCAGAATTAACCAATATTTTACATTAATCTTCAAATCTGTTAAAGGAAGATTTTTAAAGTTATGTTATAATACACGTAACTTTTATTTGCACGAATCAATCGGATTTGTAATTATAAAAGTAAATATCCTACAACTTTACGCTCATTATTTTGTGAAGTGAAAATTAGTTTTTTTTATTTGTATGGATTAAATGATGCAATTTAATGCAAGTAATTGAATCTATTTTCACATTCATAAAATATGTTTATTAAATTTTGAGACAAATGACGCACTCGGTATCAAATGTGTTTTCTAACTGTTATCAAATATTTCGAATATAAAATTTTACAAAAATATAGAAGTTTTCAATAAGCCTGAGCATACCATTATGACCATTATTCAAGATTTTTATCTATGTGAGATATACAGGGAATGTAAATCTACACAACTGTATCCCAATTTGCATTGTGATTTCTGACAAATATTAAATTTTGGATAAAATTCTGAACCTAAATTATATAAATTTTTGTAAAGAATCTAATAATTTTTATGAAGTTTTATGTCTAAAATATAGTAGTATACGTACATGAAACTTTGTATTTCATATTACAACGTGATATGAAATTAAAGCACTGAATTTTTTTTTTTTTTCTTTTTTTTTTTTTTTACAAGTGAAATAAAAGAGTAGGAGAATCCAGTTTCATTTTACTTCATTGTTTGTTGAGCCTGAGCGTCTAACTCTATTTGTTTCGCTTTGCTTTTTTCACTTGTATGCATTCAAAGACACTTAATTTTAAAAAACTGCCAATCACAGGTACTAGAAGCATAGGAGAAAAAGCAGAGTGTCGGAAAATATGTTTTCAGTATCTTAGTACTGTTTCCCTACACAGCCACACGCACTAACTTGAGCAGCTGCAAATTTACTATACGATGCTGTTACGATTTTGTCTTTTCGTGATTGTTGAAGGTGGAATCAGCATGTCATCGTATGCTGTCATCATGAGCTTTTTGCAGTGCTACGTGCCATCAGATCCACAAAAATCCTATCACTGTTCTAGTATATTGAAATTCCTACAAACTGGGATCTAAACTCCGTTCGATAAACAACTCGAACACCGAGGTCAGCTCGAGCGGCTTTCAGGATTTTAATATTGTATTTTCTAATTCTTGTACCTTTGCTTCGGTTAAATATACATCGTTAGGATACTGTACTTTTGTACTTCATTTCAAAACTGTTTATAACATATATAATCAAAACACTGCATTTTAAAAATACATTATCGAAATATTATAAATACCAGTACAAGAGCATTATTGAAAAGACAGCAATTTTCATCATCAGGGCAAGAATTACGATAAATGACAGAGTATTTTCTGCTACGTTTTTGCTTAAGTTGCTCTTCTGGAGTTTCTGAACTCTCTCTAAGAAATCTGGACTCTCATTCATTCATATTTGTTTGATAAATGTTGAAATCTGCTAAACTGTCTTTTCAGAAATGTATTATGGTATAATAGCCAAAAGGTTAAAATAATGAAATCTGTCAGTTTCTTTCGCGGTTCAATTCGCAGTAGAACAGACTGATTGGAGGGAAGTTTTCAGGATTTTCACTATGTATATTATAAATGCGATCCAGCTTCTCTTATAAAAGTCATCTTTGATGGCGTGTGCCCGAAGGTAAGTAGTTCTCTTGTGGCTTACCATAATCATTTAACAGTATATATACTATATAAACGGAATCATTATCGGGTTAACGATTAATGGAATATACAGGGGTTCAAATAATGAAAAAGAAATGATAGCTTTCTCTGTATTTTTAAACTGAAAAAGAAAATTTCAGACAAGAAAACTGATTCTACCGTCCTGTATAATGTGAATACAAGTCTTTTTGCTCAAGAACAGCAAACCCCAAAACAAACAGTGAAAAAAACCATGAAATATGAGGGAAAAGAAAGCATTTTTTGGGGACATAATTGCAAAAAAATAAAATATTTTCATATTTTTAAAGTTGCTATTAGCCAGAATCAGTCCCTATTAATGAGATCAACTTGATTTTGATATTTTAACCTTTGATATTCTTCGTTTTCTGCTTTGCGAGGTAACTAGAAATTTGATACCACTAGTGGCCGAATGGAAAAGACTCCTGAAGCATAGTAGTTCCTTCTAGAATTTCTAATCCTTCTGAATGGGCTGCCTGTTTGGAGTATCGTGGATTTCTTAATGTAACGTAAATGTAATCTAACTCCATTTAGAAAGTCTTGCAGGACTCCGTGCCTCAGGACTTCCCTCCTGAGGCATGGAACCTTTGCCATAATCATTTCGCGAAACAACCAGTCGAAACGTGGTTGTCTTGAACTTAATCATTTTGAAATTTTCAGTATTCTGTTATTGTTCAAGATGTTAGTTGAGCTGAATATTTTACGAAGTTGCAATATTTATATTATCTATACGATTGTGTAAAGGAATAGACATAGTATTTGTATGGACATTTGCACTCTTTGCATACTCAAACTAGAAGCTTCATAATGCAAATGCATTAACTTTCGACACGTTTTTTGAGTTTTCAGAGTAATTCATTAAAATATTATTTTTACATCGAATAGTTTATTAATAAGACTATATTAGTATTTTTAAATTTTTGAGAAGAATTTTTTTATGTTAAAACTAAGAGAAAAACTTTTCTATTTTCATTTTATTTTTTAAGGAAATCTAAAAGTTATTAGTAGGAAAAAAATTTACCTCTGCTGACAACCGAATTTCCTACTAATTTTGAAATAAACTTTCTCTTAATAATAATAATGATAATAATAATAATAATAACAGCAATAACTGTAACAAAACAAGTGTAAAATTAAAAATCAAATTCAAATTTAGCCTTGGACTGTACAAATATCACTGACTGATTTATATTAAATAGTTAAACTTCTTCCTATAACTTCATTAAAAAACTAAAAGCTTGCTGAAAGTTTTTTAAAAGCATTTAAAATCACTAAAATTAAGGTAGGTCTTTGAATTTAATACTATTATTACCCTGAATAGTTCCAAAAATAATTTAGCATTACGACTATATAACTTGGCACACAAAGACTGCATTTAAGTATTATGAAGTTTTGGGTTATAATTTTAAAACTGATTTTATGCATTATTGTAGAAGAATATTTTTAAAAGGTAAATACGACAAAGGTTTTCAATTCAACCTTCCTGAGTTAAAATCTAAAACACTGATTATATTTTACCGCAAAAGAAGCCAATATTTAGGCAAAGTATACTGATTCTGTTTTCCATTTGCGAGGATTGCAAATACCAACATCACGTGTGTTTATTATTATGAATGAAGCAGAGAAAGCGTATTTGCGCAATACATTTTTTTTGATAAAAGATAAAATATGACCTGTCGGCAGATATGACTTGATATTCGTGAATGAATCGCCTTGTATTTTTCTTTTTTTTTGCTTACTTTTATCACTCAGCGATATCAACTTTATTCCTAGTTTTTTCTTAGTTTCGATACTACAAAGGGACCGGTCTATTGTTACTGCTCTATGATATTACGGGTATAAAGTTTAAGCATATTTATTCCATAGAAATGAAACCTTTTAACTTAAAAGATTATGAGCACTGTTAAGAGGCAGATTTAAATTTTGGAACACTTAACAGTGCTTACACTAAAATGCTGCAACAATGTTCGTATATCTCATGATAAGTATTGCATATCTGTTAAATATTTGATCTGATGTCCTAAGAAAACGTTCTTCGATTTTTCAAACGGTTTAGGGCCGCAAAAAGGTCAAGGCTGGTGAATATTGCATTACTTTAAGAAACTATTTTTTTTTTAATTGAAGAAATATTCTCCTGCTGGACTAAAATAGCTTCGAATAATTACAACATATACGTCTAAATTGCGTCTAAATTTGCACTTTTTCCATGTCTTATTATGTCTTGACATATTTGATTTAGCATTTTGAACTCTGATTTAAAAAAAGAAATCAATGTTTTTATTTACCTATATTAAAGTAAAACACTGAATTTACTGACAAGTAGTGAAACATCAAAAGCTTTAACTTACAAAAATTAGCTTCACGATAAAAAAATATACTAAAAGCATTTTTTACAAAAATTAATAAGCATGTATGCCTCATTTGCCTAATTTACGAGATCCCATCAACGTTTGAGCGGTAAGATCGCTGAATATTGGTAGTTTGACCGGGCCATAAATCCTGGCGAACGGATTGGCTAAAAGAGTCTTTTCTTGTTTTTTCCTATATTTCACGTGAATATGAGACAATTTTCCTTAAGAAGTCATTCACGAAAATCATTCTTTCCCTTAAGCAGATAATCTTCGTGAATGTTGCCATAATTCAAATAATAAATAATCCTTCTAATTCGCTGGAATTCATATTTTATGATTAAAAAACTAATATACTCCCACAAGCATATATTTCTTCTGCTATTAACGCAGTGAGCTCCGAATGTAATCCTCGAAACTGGAAGATCGCTGCACTAGCTTTGAAAAGAATTTTCTGTCTCCTTACAGTGCGCCTTCGTGCTGTAATTGGAAAGCTTGTCTGGCCTATCAACCCTAAGGCCATGAGTTCGAATCGCGGCAAAGGCATTGCAGATTTTTCATGTCTCCTGCTCTGGAATAAAATGCATGATGGTTTCTAAAGTGGGGTGATAATTCGTCACTTCCAATATATGGCGAGTGGTTTTCCTTTCCATTGCCTTTAAATGGCGAATAATGTAAGATTTCTCTCCCTCCTTACCTCTCGCCTCCGTGATGTAATTGGAAAGCACACCGGGCTAGCATTCGGAAAAATTTGGGATTCAAATTCCTTTCGAGAGGACTACACATTATTCACGTCTTCTGCTTCGAAATGCCTACTGAATGTTCAGCTTGCGTCTCTGATTCGATTCCTTACCATTTATCGATTTAGCTGAATGGGGGTTTCGTGGTTTTTCCTAGGGGTAACTTAAATACTAGCTACAGCCAGCTAATATTCTTAAATACTTCTCTAAGACTTGTTATAGGCTACCATTTTATTTCTAAGCTAATAAAAAGGACATTTTATAAGTAGTCTTCCAAATTTCTTTCTTACTTTTAACGTAAATATACATCAGATTTTAGCAACTTGATATGAGTTTGAATCCCGAACAAGACACTTTATGCGTTATCTTTGAGGTATAAGAATACAAAATATGCTTTTGTCGAAAGTTGGCAGGATGCTTAAGAAGGTAACTCTCGCTTTTTTGTTTACCTAAATTAAAAAATTCAATCTGTAACCAAGTCCTTCCACAGAAATGCTCATTTCTAGAATGCGTAATTAACCAGGATTTTGTAACTGCTGTAAGGAGATTTTGTAACTTTGTAAGAACATATTTATATGTTCTTCGTTTTAGATGATATTCACTAAAATTACAGATCTGCAGAATCCGTAAGAACGATTTTCTCGCTCGAAATGTTTTTCGTTTCAGCAGTGCTGCTGCCAGTTTTGTTCCTCTACTTCCTTTCATTTTGTAACGTTTTCAGTTGGGTATTAACTTATCACTGTCAAGTCACAAAATTTTTATATTACAGTTCTTATAATTAATTTTCTTTTATACTTCTAATACAAACTGGAAGTTCATGTGGTAAGTTTCCTAAAATCAAGTCACATTGTAAAACAAAAGTTATTGTTATTTGAAGTAAAGGAAATCAAAATTATATGAATCAATTGAATGTAAAATTTTGACCGAAAAAATGTAAATTATCTAAAGATGAATGTTCAGGCAATTTAGATGCAAAAATTGTCAAATTTTTCTAGGCATATAACAAGCATAAAAGCTTCATAAAGAAGTAATGGTTATCAAAGGCACTTTTCGTCTCTAAAAGCTATATATATTTTGATTATATTGAGGGGGATTTAGTTAAAAAAGGATAAGATCAAGTCAATAAATCAAGTATTCATTTACAATTTATGAGCAGTTTTTATATTCGTTTATTTTTTTAATGTATTTTTTGTATCATTCATTAGAAACACGTAAAATTCTTTATATAATTTAACTGTTTATATTATGTATTTCACATTTCATTCCAAACTCTTAGTAATGCATTATCATTTAACTGTTTATACTGTGTATTTCACATTTCATTCCAAACTCTTAGTAACACTTTTTTTAATTACGTGTTTTCTCGTTGTGAACTTCGATTCGCTTCATTATGACATAGTAACTTCAAAAATATATATATTTTATTTTTTAAATAAGCATTGCCCAATTACGCGTATAAATTTCTCTGCTTAATTTTAAACTCTGATTGTATGCTCTCTCTTCTTGTAAACTTCAGGCTTCTGTAGTTTCAGAATAGAGTTTTATGTGAATTTTCTTTTCTTTTCTTTTTCTGAAGGGAAAGCAAAATTTAGAAGACTCAAGAAAAGTTCGCAGATAATATGTATGTCCTTTGCTCGAATTTCGTTTTAATTAAAACATTCCTTTGGCTCACTGAAATAGAAACATGACATTTTCAGGAATAAAGACGATTTCTAGCTATTTTATAAGATTTATTCTTGAAAAAATGTACACTATCCTACATCATGCCTTGGGAGAATACCACAACGTTTCTTTTCACTGCTTATTTCCTTACGCCTTAGTGTATCAATTAAAAGTAGCGTTGCGACAATCGTAAACCTTTCCATGTCTTAGGAAAAAAAATTACATATAAAACCTACAGCTGAGTAGAAGCTGTTCATAATTCGAAAGTTTTTTTTACAACAAAGCGTACGAATTACATGTTCAATAGTTCTTGTAGTATTGCTTGGAAATTCATAATATAAAATAATCTATAGGGTTATATACATTTCAGAAGCGAACTCGTATTTCTGTCAAGACCACCATACGCAGAGGGCGCCATGTTTTATGTTTCATATGGACATTAAAGTCAGCACTGTAGGGGGCACCTTTGGCACTGCGGGGTACTTGTACTTCAAATGAAGGACTGCTATCCTACTGGGAGGAACTAGTTTTCGTGAAATATTAATAAGAAGAATATGGGGACCCTAAAAGGTTTTATTTTTATTTCTTTCAGTTATTCGTTCACACCACTTTTTGCTTCTTTTAAATATACTACTGTAAAGAATTTTGGAAGAAAAACTAATATTGTCAAGTATTAGCAAGTATGTTTCAAACGCTTTATGCTAATAATGGGTGTAATTTCTGAAGTTTCGTGCTTTTTGACTTCTTTTATAAATAATTTATTAAGCACTAAAATAGTGATGTTTACAAACGCAATTTTATTTCAAAATGAATTTTTCTTACTGCTAAGGCAGAGATTCACTTGAGAAGGCCTAGCTCTGTTAAACACGACTCGTTTGCTTTTGTGAATCTTTTTTTTAGGGGCAGAGGAATTGTTTTCAGTTAAAGACATTGCCAAAATTACATACTGCACATTACTATCATTGAATAAATAAACTATGTACTGAATTGTTTTAACCCCCCTCCCACTTTATGGTTCAAAATTGGTAAAAGAGAATGACATTTTTCGAAATCCTAGTTTTTGATTTTTATGGAAAATAAATCTACATAATTAATGAATGAAAATTTTAAAAAATATGTTTTGTTAATTATACAAACAGACCAGCAAAATTCATGAATCGATCTGTGATAGTATAAATAATCCGAGTTCCTCGAGTACATTTTGTATAAGATAAGAAATGTAGTGTTAATTTCCTTTATACTATCGTAAATTTCATATTTTTACTGTAAACTCTATGCAATTGTACTTGGGATTTTTTTTTTCTTATCTTTGAAGGGATTTATTTAGATAAGTAAATTCTAATCTAAAATAAGTTACCTTGTATTTGCGAAATTACTCAGATAAAGTACACTTTACTTCATATGTTCAGTTTTTACATTTATTCAAAAATTTCAGCTCCGTTAAAATCAACGAATTTGATTCCTCTATAGAGAAATCAAATTAGTTCATTTTAAACCAGTTAAGAGTAATCAATGGTCCAGACTCAAGTTCCGTTCAGTGTCTTTCCTTCAAATATAATGAATCTTTTTTGAACTCTAAAGCTTATTTCTTAATTTTTAAATGTAGAGTCGTAAACTTTCAAGTTTCTCGTTCGCTTCTCTTTCATTAGAACATTCTATAAGCGAGCTTTATTTTTGCGTTTACAATTTAATTTTTTAAACAATTTTTCTAGCTCTTGAAATTTCATTTTTCCATTCTCTGGCCTTGAGTGAAGTAAAGTCGAAATTACTATTGTTTTTATCAATGTGTAAAAGAAATGCGTCATATTTCGTATTTATAATGAATTTTATTTGCATTTAATATTTATCCTTAAAATAAAGTTAGCAGGGATCAGATTAGGAGCAATAAAATAAGCAAAATAACAAGTAAGCAAAAATAAATATATATTGAAAGAGTATTTTCTGTGCTTTTGTAAATTTCTTCCAAGAGTGCCTCAATAAATTTGCAACACAAGAAACAAGATGATTGCTTTGTATACGAAAAGCACAAAATGTATGTAATTCCGCATCCCATCGTCCTTATTTTTATGAAATATTCTAGTTAGTGCATTTAAATAAAAAGGGGTGGTAAAGTTTTAAAACGTAAATTCCCATACGTTTTAGTTCTGATGTCTCCCTTATGAGCTGAAACCTATAATCCGCCTAACCTTTTGATTTTTCTATTCATTAACCGCCTATTTTCTAGCTCTTTTATCTTAATTCTGTATATAGTACTTTTTTTCTTTCTATAATTAATTGGATGCTCCTTTTATTTCACATTTAATCCTCAACAACACCGCTCAGTTTGTTTTCCTATTTTTGATAACTTATATTTTACTATGATGTTATCATGAACCTATTTTTTTTATTTTTATTAATAATTATGGATAAAAGTATCTGAAATTGTTAACAAAATTCACTAATTAAATAAATGCTTTAAATTAAGAAGCTTTTATAGTAATTAGTTAATTCACCATGGTATCACAGGGCTTATGTCTTTACACTCAGTTTTCTTCCATAATAAATAAATTCAGTTATATAGGTGAATATTCCTATTAAATTAATTATATATATGAATTAAAAACTTTAAGTGTAAATAATTCTTCAGCTTTTTATGTCACCTATATTAACCTTAAAAATTTTTGCTCCGCTCTGATTGGTTAGGGACGCTGGTTGCTGTATCATTGGATACGAGTTCGAATTGCGGAAAAAGCTTGGATGTTTCTAATTAGGTTATCACATTTAACGACGCATGTCACTATGAGAAATTTTTCCAAGAAACGCTTTTCTCTTAGCACTAGTTTGAACGGGAGGTTTCTAATCGAAACAGTAGCTGTCGACGATCTGTTGGAAGTACGTACTCGGTACTTATGCGAGGCTGGGGAGAGCGCTTTGCTTACAGCTCTATCTCGCGTAGGTTTTCGAATAAGTCAACCAATCAGATATCCTAGAAGCGAAGATTCCTGGAAATGTTTCATTTGACGCTCAGTTGAGAGTAGCTAATAGGTTGATAGCACTTTAAATATTTAGTGTCTAAGCAGCATGGGGCACTTCAAATACACGGAGAGTCAAAAGATGTTTAGTGGCACGGAAAGAGTAGTGAAATAGCCTTAGGTCTTATGCGAGGCTATCCCGCACAGCTCACTGTAAGACAAACATGATAAGTCACAAAAGATTCTTGCGGGAGAATCACAAAATAATATCGTAAAATATATATTGAGAAGGATTATACTCTACAATGCATTTCCTTTCGTTTTGCAAAATTAAAGTGCTGCCATGAAACCTTTCATGAGCCGAAATGGCGTTAAGGCAAGGAAGCAATTACCATTAATTTAGATAGGAAAAATCTTTGAGCGTTCTCACGCTTTCAAAGAAGAGTACCAAATCACATCAAACAACTGTTAAAATCTAAATGTTAAAAGAAATAATGATGCAATAAAGACACGATCCATATAAATAGAAACAACATATGGCCAATATAGTTTCAACTTCCAAAACAGAAAAGAGAGTGAACGCTGGTAAACTTTAAGACGGAGGCAGTGGAGGATGAAACGTTAATTCGTCGAATAAACGGTACCGGATGATACAGTTGCAGAAACGAGAAGACGTAGGTTATCTATTAATATCTTTCTGACATTTTTGTCCATCAGGCCACAGTATCTTCAGTTAGTATTCCTAAAAACTAAAAAAACTAAACTAAACTAAACTCAGTGGCGCAACAGCCGTAGTGGGCCACGGCCTGCAGTGCCCTTTTTCTGCTTTCTTGACCTTTGGGCCCCGGAGTGCATCAGCATATGTTGTTGTCTTGTTCATATCACATGCCTACTCCGAAGAGAGGCTGGACTTCTATTTTCCACCCCCAATTTTGAGGGAGAGCACCCCGGGAGTCTCCCACCCCTCTCCACTCCTACCAATCCACGCGAGAGGGGTTTCGGCTCTCCGCATATTTAGAGTGCCTCCATGCCGCACCGACACTATGCATTTACAAACATCCATGTCTTCTCCGAGATTCGAACCCGGGTTCTTTGGTACCCCCTAACTACTATACCGTCTGGACGACGCATCAGCATATACCCTTGACAAGTGGTCAGCTTGTCGCAGGACCCTCGGTGTTTAGTCCCCCAAGCGAACTTTGTAATCATTTTATCCACCCGCTTAAGGGATGAAAGACTAAGTCAACCTTGCCCAGCCCGGGGATCGATCCCAGGACCTGTGGTGCACTTCACGACCGGGCGGTCAGTTGGTATTCCTACCTAGCTCAAAATCGAAAGTCGTGATCTTTGCTCTGGCTTAAGTGTCGAAAGTCGTGTCGCTTGTGCTGCCTTATACGAAAAATTGAAGTAAAAGATTATGCTTGACTTAATTGCCACGATTGACACATCCTCCGTTGTCGGATACAATTCTGGACAGGCAATTGTTAAAAGTGTTAACTATTTCATAAACAAAATCATACTCTTCTGAGATCAGGGCGTAAAGCAATTGTTGAGCAGTGTTTTCGCTTTTCTTTTAAAAGAGAAAATTTTGTTCAGATTTCTTTCGCTAATCGAAAGAATTATGAATTTAATTAATTCGTAAAAGTAAAATGACGTAAAGCAGAAGATGCTTCCTAGTGTTTATATGTATTTTAATCTTAAGAGAGTTCGTCTTTTATATGTGTTTGAATCTTTCCTGAATTTTGATGATATTTTCTTTCTGTCTTGACGAATTAAGGAAAGAATTTATCTGTAAATTTATATATACGTATATATATATAAAAATTCAATATGACCACAGAAATCTGTTTCATTTTAATATAGCTTATGAGACACAAATTGATTTACTGATTTACAGGATATCTTGAAACTTGTTTCAACGGAAAGTGAATGGTTCTCGCTTCGAATCACAATGACCGTTTCTATTTCTTCGCATTCAATTCAGGTATAGCCATTATTTCACTTCGTGTACAAAGTTGCGTTAGTTCTTAATCCATTGTTTAATGCAGAATCATTCAAACATTCCCCAATGTCAGTTGCCCTCGTAACTCCCTGATTTACAAGCTATTGAAAGCTTACCTTTCATTAATTTAATTCAGACGGTAGTTCATAAAATCCAGGGATTCGAAGTTAAACTAATCTTGTGTAATGTGTAAACCTTCTCTTTATAAGAAATTTTAAGCTAGGTTTCCTTGTGTTTTGCATGGGATTTGATTAAATATTTATTCATTGAAGGAAAAATCACATATTTTTCGCCTTTAGAATATATGACGATTTTCACACTGCTTTCTGTCAGGCAGATATCTCCCTAAAGCATTAGTTAACAACCTCTCATTTTTGTCTAGGGTAAGATTGATTGAAATTTTTGTCGTATCTGCAAAGTGTACTGGGGAGATCTTTAAAAATAAGCTAAAATACTGATTATTTCATCATACCGATGTTGATTTAAACGATGAAAAGCTTTTATTTTTGAAGAAATTTAATTAAAATCGCAATGCGATACAATTGTAATGTGGGTTAAATATATGGGAAGCTTAAAAAACACTTATTTAGTGTTCCCATGCCTAAAAAGAAACTTTTGTGAAACACATTTAAGAATATTAAGAATAAATTTTCAACACAAGTCTTGAAATGAAATCAACCAAGAAAATGTTTTGTATTGTTTCTCATTCTCAAAATTATATTAGAACGAATGAACTAAAATTAATTACGTCGAAGACCTAACAGATTATCTGCCTAACTGGAGAAATGCCTTCGTGGAGGACTTTTCTAGAGAAACTAGCTTATATTTACGTTACAATATGAGGAAAATCAAGCAGTTTGCTTTCAAAGTACACTAGATTAAATTAAGTACACTAGATTAGACTTAAATATTGAACAAATAAGGGCTATTTATTTCATAAGGGGTGCCTTTATATTAGTAAGAGGAAAATTTCTTAGGTGTTTCAGTTTGTCGCTCACTCGAATCAAAAATAAAAAAAAGTACCGTGAAAAAAAGGATATTTTAATATTATCCCTAAAAAAAGATGTTACAAAAATTTAATTGCTTCTCTATTTCATACTTTTCTTTGATACTTTTGTCACTCATTTTATTTTTATATATTAATGCTAAAAATTCACTTGAAACATTTTTGTTAAGTAATCTTACTCTTTCCTTATTTGCTTTGTTTTATTTCCGTGCTTGTTTTTGCTTGCGAAATTAGCAACCGTATCCTCAATAATAATAAGAGCGCATTACAGGCGCTATGACCGTTGGAACATCAAAGGTAAGTTAAGCATGATATTTTTGGTTATTCTTAGCAAACAAAAGTCGAAATTTCAACTCGGCATTCAAAACTAATTTTGCAATAGAAGGTAAGAATAATAAGACATTGGAAACATTAAGCCATCTAATTCGCATGCTCAACCATTATTAAATAATTTGTTCTTAGATTTTATAACTTTAAAATTTTTTTCACTTTTTTGTTTATTTGGAGTTTTTAAGGTGGTGGAATGTTTTTTTCTTTGGTTCATTGCATAGAATGAATTGAATATTTACTTCTCATTTCAAAATTTCTGTCGCAAAGCATTCCGTATAGCAACTTTGCATTTTTCTAAATGTTTATATATTTATTTGCTCATCAAAATTTTATTATACTCTTTAACAAATTCAGTTCTAGTTTTTCTTTTTGTTCAAGACAAATAACCTTTTAATACTATCACGGGATGAAGGAGCGAAAAAAATTATAATCTAATTACATCTGCAACTTTCGTCAACGGTTAAAACTAGAGTGTGGAAGACATTTGCGGTTGCATCACATAGAGCTGATCGACTTTTTTCTTCTAACCTCAAATATTCTGCACACAGCATTCTATACATCATCTTTTCTTTTACATAGCTGTAAACAAATTATCTGAGTATGACGATAATGATGCATAGGTCTTTTTAAAGAGTATGGGATAAACTAATTTTTTTTTTCTTTTTTTTACTGTTTTATTTTTCCCACCGAGATTTGTAAATTTTTGTTCACCTCTCGAACGGCTAACCAAGGTATATTACTAGAACCGTTCGAAAATTCTGAAACATGTAATGCGGGTAAACAAACTCATTAATTTACGGTTGCAATTTTTGTAAGCAAGTTGTATACCGCAAAAATTTTATATACTTAGATTCATTACATAATTTATATATATAGAAGATTACATTCTTGAAATATTGCTAAACACTTTTTTCTGCTTTGAACTCTGGTAATTTAGAAGGGATATTCTATAAGCTTTAAAAAATCACTCCTAGTAAAATAAAATTTATATATTCAACGCCATATCATACAACATATGTGTAAAAGAGGCTTTATAATATGGAAAACTCATTACAGAAAAGCAGTCAAAGGTTATCTTAGTTGGAGAAATAAATTCAAGTTCACGTTATATTACACGGGGGAAAAAAACAACGAAGTATCATGAAGCCTGCCCGGCGATTAGGGTGTGAGAATTGAATCCAGCCCCCCCCCATTTAACTGTATTATTCACTCGGCCGTTCGTGGCGTTTTATATTGTTATCCGAGTACGATATAATAAAAATTCATAATTTAATAAATTTTGCTGTTGTGTAAGTACTGAGTTTTCAAAATTTCAAAAGCTTAATATACAATAAAATTTTGCGCAACATTAATGAAAATTAGAATAATATAATTATGTTGTGTTAATGACGAACCTGAAAGTACAGGCTTTACAAAATTTGTAAGTTTTATCGATGCAGAAACGTGAAAAATATGTAGTGTTCTCGGGATTCGAACATCGGACCTCATGTTGCTAGTCGGACTCCTATCCAGTTACATCACCCCGAAGGTACGGGGAAGGGAGGGGAGAAAATACCTCATATATTCCCCACTTTGATTGGAAACCAATAATGAGGAAATTTAATAGCCAAATCTCGGTGATGACGAATTATCATCCACCATGAAAAATGTGAAATGCCGTCATCAGGATTCCAACAACGGACCTCCTTTTTGCTAGTCGGAAGTGCAATTACGTCATGAAGGCACGCGGAAAGAAGGGAGAAAATACCTGATATATATTTATGTTTTCAGAGAGATGCAAACAATTAGAGAGAAACAAAGAGAGGAGAATTCTATGAAACGTTCTCGTAACGATCATACTGAAACTTTAAAGAAAGAATCCGCTAAAATAATATCTTTGCGCTTGAAAGGTGACTTAAACGGTCAGCAGTCTATGTTTTCAACATTATTATGGGAGGGGTTATAAAGCCGTACCTTGCAATGACGGAAAAAGGTAGGAAAGAAGGGATTTCATACAGAACTGTACAATTCACGTTCGAAGATAGCTTCTCTTTGCTCCTATTTTCCTCCTTCGTTGTGTCAGTCCTCTTATCTGTTCGAGTGGCTTTATTTCCATATGCCTTCACTTTTGGAGAAAAGTAAAGTAAACATTAAGATCTCCCCCCACCTTCCCTGGGATGATACTTTTATCTGTCCTATCCGAAATTCTGTTAGCTTTTAAGGACCTCAAGAAGCCGAATAGAACTAGAAGATGCATTCGTCTCTAAATAACTGGAATCGTGTTCTGAAACAAGTAAGGACATAACTGTTTTTACTTTTTCATTTAGCTCTTTTGCAACACTTATTCTAATCATCATTGCCTTTATATCTGGGTAAACATTGTGCGTTAAGTAAGAATGTATTTAAGCTCATATCGCATAAACAGTTATTAATATAAATCATGTCTATGATTCAGTGTCTTGGGGAGAGAGCTAGGCAGTTGTTGTAGGAGAGAGCTAGGCAGTTTTAATGGTATTTTGAGTTATTAGTCGTTAAATGGAGGAAAATTAGAGGAACCTTTTTTTTACTTGGGTTTCTGAGATAAATTACTTTCGTCAAAAATGCCGAATATGACTCAAATGTAATAGTTGTTGTGGAGTAAATATTTTTTAAACACAGCATATTTTGAGCTTTGTTTCTGCGTCTGTGTATTGTAGTGGTTAAGATACAAGTGAATACGGATCGTACGTTTCCAACACTTAGAGTAGATAAAAGTTCAGCGACTAAAGCACGCTGATAGCCCCCCCCCAGGCTCTTTTCCCAGAGACTGAACGGGTTGGCTGCATGAGGTTTTCCTGATCTGTTACACAAATAAGGGTAATTTTCCTTTAAAAGTCCTCCGCGAAGGTAACCTTCCGCATAGCCATATACGTTTAGTGTGCTTTGTTTATAATCAAATGATCCAGAATACAGTAGCTAGTTTAGAAATATTAGATTACAGTAGCTAGTATTATTTGCATTTAATTATACACAAATTTTATAAATCAATACAATTTATACGTGTATTTGAGACAATCGTCTTAATAATAAATAATCTAAATAACTTTTCAGCATTTTCATGGATCACGTGCATCTTAATTTTAAATGTAGGTCTTAAGGGGGAAAAATGTTTGCATTTAAGTAAAGTTAATCATAGATTAATCTCTCATTCAAAATTAATTATAGCTGAATTTTTTCCTAGAAGTTTTAGCTTCTCTTCTCTAAAAATATCGTAAATAGTTAAGATACAATTGTGTATATTAAACTCAGTTTTCAAATCATGTAAACAAAACGCATAACATGTAAAAAGCTAAGTTGTTTTGACTTTTTACAATTTTTGCCTTTTTTTTTTTCTGTTTTATACATTTAAGCCCTGGCGAACAAATAAAAGTAAACAATGAAGTAAAATCGTTTTACAATGAAGTAAAATCGTAAAATCGTTTTACAATGAAGTAAAATCGTAAAAGCTTGTTTTTGAGTTCGTGCAAAGGAGTTCCTAGCAATGTTGTAGCGAAATTAACATTTTGTATATTTTAATGGTTGTGATAAATTACTATATTTTAGAGCGAAATAGACTTAAATAGAAAAAATAGTCTGAAGGAGGAAAGCAATTGGAGCTGATGATTAGAAAGGTATGTATTAGTTTCATTTATTTTCATTTAAATTTAACATTGCATGCTTGCTTGGGATATGGCAACTAACTTGATAAATAAATGAAACAAGTCTTGAGGTACAATAAATGTAAAGCTATGTTTTTTCATGATTATAATATTAGTGATCAAAGTAATACCCAGGAAAAAAATATTTTGTTTCTCTTTCTTCATATTTATCTAAATTAGTATGACAATGTAAGCTGTAAAAGCGAAAAAGTATATTGCATTCTTTTATAATTTTTCATAATATTTATTAAAACTTTGTGTTTTAAGATGATCATGCATGAGTTAATTTTCGTAATATCTCATTCTCTTATAAATTTTCATAATATTTGTTTAAACTTTGCGTTTTAAAGTAATCAAGCACGAGTTAGTTTTCGCAATCTGTAATTTATTTTCATTTATAAATTTGTCGTATATATTTAACTGTGTTAATTAAAGGAGAAAACAATAATTTCTTTGTTTTTTTCAGGCATTTTTTAAGAATAGAAATGAAGAAGAGAAGAATGAGTTCATTTTGTATTTTCTGTTATGCACAGTACTGCTGCAGCAGAACAGGAAGGAGCATGTCGTATTTTTATCGTACGTCCGAGAATGGTTGAAATGCAAATGCAGGAGAAAGCTCTGTTTTATTATTTAGCATCCAAAACAAAGAAATTAAGGAAAGCTGTAAAAATTTCTTATATTGCTTATATACCACGAAGGAGGACTACTTAAAAATTCCTCAAGGAAATAAAAGTAACCGTCTACAGTTCCTGCAGGGAAGATACAGAAGATACCAAGAAGGATAGAAGTATTACTATGGAAATATTAAATTTTCAGTGTGTTCCAAATAAATGGTAATTTGGTTGATAAAAGAAAAATACAGTAGAAATTAGTAAAAATACTTATAATCAATATTTTTAATTATATAATGCTTTTAAATCAAGTAATATGACTGGAATTGCAAGTAATATGACTGTTGTTGCTATTTTCGAAACAACTGTGGGAGAAAGAAGATAAGTAATTTATCAGGCATTATTTGAAGTTTTTGAATAAACTTAATTTTTTAAGAGAGTAAATCTCTAGATGGGTATTCTTGTATAATAGAGAAGGGAGCAACGCTAAAAAGGTTTTGGGAAGTGTATGCCAAAACTTTCAACGTTTATATTCAAGAAATTTTGAGGTCTTCCTGATTTTTAAGCTGAGGCTTAAAGCATATTATGTATGTACATTTCTAACTTGTCTATGTTGCTTACGCATATTATACATCCTCTAAATGCCGATCTTCTTAAATTATTATTTAAACAAAATTCAGACTTGATAACCGAGGTAACTGTCATAAAAGCATATAAAGGAAGTAGCTCAATGAAACATCGGAATGATAACCTCCTCAACCCTTCGAATGATACTATTAAATGCTTACTTAAAATTCAAAAAGCACGTTTTAAATTTAAATTTGCAATTTTGAGATTAAAATGTTAATAATCCGATTTGTGCATGATTAAAATGTTAATAATCAGATTTGTGCATGATTAAAAAATAACTACAACTCCAGCAAGAGATAAGATGCGTTGTTGGTCAAATTCAAACGATTATTCTGTACTGAGTTTCTTAAAAAAGTACCTTAAAAATCTTTTTATTAATTACATTAATGGTGCAAATATTTTAAAATCATCAATTATGCATATTATAAATAACAAAATTATAAATTAAATCAGTTAGATATTATTAAAGCAAGGATATAAATTGTTAAGAAGTATGTATATTTCTTTTAAGTATTTCATGCAATGAAGCAATGCATAGTTTTAAATATAAATGGAAAATATTATGCTACATCGATTGGCATCACCTGAGAATTGCAAGTTCTCCAGGCTGCATGGATGATATATCTAATGGTTCAGGAAATGGCAACGCTTGCCAGCTCGCATCGGTAATAAACGTGCTGATTGAGCAGCGTAGCCAAAGTAATAAAAAAAATAGATCCTTGACTATACATGTTTGTAACATCAAAACTTGGGGAGGAGGGCGTATTTTCGTCTTTTTGTTACATTCGCTTTTGGTCTGCTTTAATTTACGTGTAAATCGAAATGTGGCGGTAAAGTGTTTTAGTTCATTTTAAATCCTTTAATTAGGCTAATAGAAGGTATATGCATGGCCAATCAATTGTAATCACTTCGATTTATAGCAACGAACAGTTTTTTTTTTTTTTTTTGCTTCCCAACTCGTTGAAGAACATATCATTTTGTAAATAGTCCCTCCCCTCTTAATCATTAATTTCAGACATAAGGCACATAATAGTTTTTATTCTGATAATAGTAAAATGTATTTTCAAAAATAATATGAAATGACCAAAGGGCATTTTATATCATTTTTGAATACCATTTTTTCACCTTTGGTCATTTCATTTTTGAATGAAATGCCAAAAGGCACATATTTAAAAGCAATGAAATCCTTTGCTTTTAGATATAATTACTTTTGATCAAAAGGTAACTATTACTATAAAAATGAGCATGTATGTTCTGCGATGAAAATTAAACCATCCATAAATGTATTTTTATTCCATTTTTTTGAAGCAGGGGCCTGGAAAGCTGGAGATACTTGAATTTTCCTAGTTCTGTGTTATATTTTTAAGATTCATTTTTTAATTGGTAATTAAATGTTAGCAATAATGAAAATTTAAAATCTAAAATATTCATTCCAGTTTATATAGCAAAATAGAAGAAGTATAAAGAAGTTAACTTTAGCATCTTAATTATAAATCTTTGAATAATTTTAAAACAAATACTGTTATCTGTTTGACTAATTTCATTAGACGCTACAAATGCCAGCTCAAAGAAACCACATATTTTGTTATTTTTTCGCAAAATATTTTGTGTAAAATACAGTTTGAAATGTCAGAAGTTTTAATACGCATATGGCAAATAATTTGAATGAGCAGTTGTGTTATTTGAGGCTAATTTCTGTGTAGCATTCATTTTAGAGGCTCGATATTAGTAATGTACAGCTGCTTCTTTTGTTGCAACATCGATGATGTTCATCGACGAATGTTAAAAGGTTCTTCGTCTGAATGTTAGTGAATGTCGCTACCACATTTAAAGGAAAAATAAAACGACATGTAATCCATTTCTTTCAGAATAATCCTTTCATTTCAAGTAAATGAGAAATACAGATATTTTGAAAAACTTTTATGCAATGTTTTAAATAATTTCGTTTAGAAATATTTTTATACATATCTGAGTAAAAATAACACGGCGAATTGCGATTATCGGAGTTGCTAAAGAAACAAGAATCAACGTAATATTTATAAATTTCTAACTCGGACCTAATGAACTCCAAATAAGCGCTTAGCTTTTTTTTTTCCTCCACTGTCTTCCACGTGGTGTGCTCGTCATTTCGCGCCTGCGTTTTTTTCCGGTATGCCTTCCCTTTTTTGTTAAATTAATAAATATTATGCTAATTCTTGTTGCCTTAGCACATTCAATAATTTTCTATATTTGAAATTATTTTCAATGCTTTATACAGTAAATCTCGATCACTTTTGCTGTAATTTTTATCCATATAAAAATGAAGAATTCTGATGACTATACTTAAAATGCAGAGTAAAGGAGGTTGTTGTAGTAAAGGAGCTAGAGTTTAAAAGTAAAATGTGCACAATCTAACACGCAATGCGGCCTCAAATAAGCTATAACAACTAACTACTTAATGAATTACGCCGAGTAGCAATAATTCATCCAATTTTATTTCAGGGAAATGGGTTTTCTTTAAGTACCCAGCTGAATAGTTATTCTGCAGAATATTTTTTTTTTTAATGCAGATACAGGAAGCAATTTTCTATTGACATATTTGAATAGGAGATCATCACCGCTTGTTTTTATTTGTTTAGAAGATATTGTTAAAAAATGTTACACGATCGGCAACTTCGAAAGACTTTGTTTCAACAAGAGATCAAAGTAACATGTTTGGACTTGTCGGCGCCTTGGGGTTGGTTTACCAACTGAGATACGAAGATCGCTGGCATTTTTTTCTTCTATTTCTTATTACTTACATCGTACCAGATAGTTTTTCTAATACAGGTAATATTTTAAAATCCCCATTTTTGAATCTGTGCAAGTCTTGGCTTATCACAGGGCTTATTTCTTTACACTCAGTTCTCTTTCATAATAAATAAATTCAGTTATATAGGTGAATATTCCTATTAAATTCATTATATATGTGAATTAAAAATTTTAAGTGTAAATAATACCATTTTTTCACCTTTGGTCATTTCATTTTTGAATGAAAGGCTAAAAGGCACATATTTAAAAGCAATGAAATTCTTTGCTTTTAGATATAATTACTTTTGATCAAAAGGTAACTATTACTATAAAAATGATACCTTTGTACTTTGTATGTACTGTAAAATGAAACTTCAGAAATTACACCCATTATTAGCATAAAGCGTTTGAAACATAAACATCTTGTAGAAATAAAACTAACAGTCCTTAATTTTTATCTCCTATTTTAAAGATGCTTATTCTTTCTAATAAAAGCAGTTCATATATACTTTCCAAATGAATCTTTGACACCAATACGCCGTTCATTTCGGTGCCATTGCTCGAACCATAATTGCTCTGAAAAAGATGTAAGACAATTTCCTGACTAGTATAGAATGCGTTATTTTAAATTTACTTAAAAAGAGATTTTAAAATCGCATCTAGTAGTCGTTCTAACAAATGCTTAAATTTTAATACCAACAGAGGGAATATTTATAGTGATTGAGAACTAACCAACTAGGGCATACACGATTCGTCGACTAAACGACACTATGCGGCCAGTCCCAGGGGCTTTAACCCCTGTCCTCGCCCCTTGGACTAGATTGACGCCATCGCCACTTGGCAACACTGGTCGTCAGATAGGCCACTCCCAGTCACACGGGCTGCCTTTCGCCTGGGGGGCCAACATTTACCCAGCAAACCCGGGGCGCTACCCCCCAGGCACCTACCCGGACGCCACCCCGGGTTACTAGAACCTTAAGCTCTAGGACCTGCCAGAACAACAGGCCGACCGATAAGCGATCTTTCCGGGGCCTTTAGAACCACCAGGTTCATTATTTGTATACCCCCGTGGCCGAGACTACCTAGGTACAGATCCTAGCTTTGCAGAGTTCTCTATGTACGACGATCAGAAAGACGGGGAGGGGATGAATAAGGAAACTAAATATATTAATACGTATTGTATAGAGTAGGGTGTTTTTAATTTTTCCTTTCATTTGCATTCTCTTTATGTATATAAACAGAATGTGTTACCACACCCCGACATAAAATATTTTTAGTTTGCACTAAGCAGTTTGTAGTTATTCCTCAAAGCTTAAAATATTAATTTTTTCTTTCAAGGACTAACCATGCTTGTTATTGTAAAAATTTCGAAAGGTAGGATGCTAAAAAATGAATATTGACCTAAGCGAGTAAGACTTACGATAACTTTAGATCTTATTTGCGAAAGAATAACATATTATTTAAAATCGAAGAATTCGTCTTTTGAATTTCAAAGAGGGATCAGTAGGATCCTCAGTAGGATCAATTTCTTGCTTTTTCTTGATCAAGCTTTGTACAGCCACAGTGACCGAATATTGAATACTGAAAAATCGCTTCGACTTCAACGGGATGGCTGTTTGGATGCTTTCGTAGCTTTTCCCTTGTATGAGGTGAATAGGACTGGATTGTTTAAAGCAAAGCACAGGAGAATTAACTGCTTAATGGAAGAGGTGCCTTCGTGGAGGACTTTTTATGGAAAACTGACTTGCATTTGTATTACACCTAAGGAAAATCACGAAAACTCTCGTATAGTCATCCCGTTCATTTCTGTTTGCATATGAACAACCGTATTTATTATCTTATAGGCACAGTGAATATCTGTTAATGTGAAGTAACAATGAAGGGTCTGTTTAATGTGCCTGTACTTCTGAGTGTTAAGAAATTCAGAGGTCCATCAGCGAGTTTAATTTTTAAAAATATTTAAAATTACGTATATACAAAGTTGTCAAAGCATTTCTGCATATCTCATCAATTTAACTACCAGGCTAAAGGTAATGCGAAGACAAAATAAGTACATATTTATGTTAAAGGCAGAAAAAAATGTGTTTACTGAATAATGTTGTCTCTGAAAACTAATAGGAATAATAAATGTATATTTATTGCTTAATTTGTGTGGGGTATTGTGTATTTTAAGTATTGTGAAAAACCAGTCAATAATTGTAATGTGAGCTATGTGAAATCTGTGTGAGTGGACGTTTGTTGTTACCGCAAACGTCCAAGTTATTATAACAGCAGTCGTTACAATGCCCGTTCCATTACAAAGAATAATCTACGGTCGTTATAGCTTCCGTAGAATCTAGCTTCTCCATTTGAGAAGAGTGTATTTAGCTAGTTTTTGTTATAATAATCTATTGTTATAATGTTTTTCTTTAAGACGCGAGGCTTCGTCATAACGACTCCACGCGTCAACTTGTAATATCGAAACACTACCATTCGGTCAGCTTGCTTGTGTACTAATAAACAACAACCGCCGAACATCTGCTTTTGCCTCTATGTTCTGTGTCCATCGTCTTCTCCCATAAACACTTTTCTATCCGCTCATCCTGTCAACTGGGTTAACAAAAGTCTTTTCAGTAGCTCTTACGAGCTTCTTCACATCTGCACTGGATGATCAGGTGGTGACGTAACAGTGTTATACCTGGTGCTCTCCGTCATGTATTAACGGCGAAAGGTAACCCCGGATGTTTTTCTGCCTTCCCCCAATACATTATGAACAATAGTGATTCCAAGTTAGGATCGCATCTTTATTTCAGGCCTGAAGATTTTGACGATCTCTTTCGTGCAACCGAAAATCATACCTTAGTAAATTTGAATTTTAGATAAATGTTTATTTGTTAAGAGGAACTTTATCGAAGTCATTGATTCCATTAAAAGAAAACCTACTTTCAAGTAGGTTTTCTAATTTTGACAATTGCTTTTTATTAATACCGTATTAAAAACACAAATTTCTTGTATTTAAAACTAATTCCGCATGAGCTTTACTCTAGAAATGTAATTGGAAACTGCGTTCATGAAATCTGGAATGAAAATGAATAGTGATAAGAAAATTAAAAACTTTACATTTTGTATAGACACCCAGATAGTCGTGACCTGAAAAAGGTTGATTTCAATAGCTCAGCAGCCAGAATATAGGATTATCCTGACATCAAGTGTAAATGATTTTAACCAGAGATCGTGATTTTGAGCAAAGGCATTTTTTAATCGCGTACTAAAATCAAAACTCTGAATGGTAGGAAATAGCATTTTATACTGCTGATTAATGAAAGAAGGGAAAAAAAGCAGTTTTTTCAAGAAAAGTAACAGACACCGAGTTATGAAAAGTGTTACTCAGATGTGCATCTCGATCGCCATCATTCAGTTATACAGAGTAGAGATGATGCAGTAGAATAGTGGCAATCCATAGCTGCATTAAGAGTTACAGGATAAGGATTGGATTATTTGGATTACCGTAAAGGAAATAAGGGCTACCTGCCTAATGGAAGGAGTGCCTTCGTGAAGGACATTTTTAAGAGAAATTAGCCAGTGTTTACTTTGCAAGTAGGAAAGCTGCGAAAACTCATGCAGCCACCCCGTTCGCTGGGATTTGAACCCAGGTCAAAATTAATAGGATTCAGCGACCGGTTTGCCGCTGGTTAGCAAAAGAGTGCACTGGAGTAAAAGAACTAAATGTTATGGGAATAGTTACATCTTAGGCAAAATCTTTTGGTATTCAAACATAATTTACAATTTTTTTAGAACATTTCTTTGGTCTGATAAGCACTAAATTAGGAAAGAAGTTTTAGTTAAATCTCGTATTTATCAAATTCAAGTGACTATTTTTTTTTTTATGGCGGGCACTTGCCTGTGCCGGCATCGGCCACTCCTTAGGCCAGATCGGTGGTCTCTTTATTATGAAGGCACATAATAGAATAGAAGAATACTAATAGAAGAATACTATTAGTATTAGTATTAATAGATATATTAGTATTAATAGGTGGGCCACCATTGCCTCCTATGAAGAGACAGACAATTTTTACATCCATGCCTTCTCCGGGATTCGGACCCGGGCTCTTCGGTATCGCAGTCAGGCTCTCCTAACCACTATTCCGTCTGGGCGGCTCCAAGTAACTAAATTGGTGTGCGCATAATTAGATTCTGCTATGTGGAATAATAGCCTGGAATAAAATAACATAAATACGTACATAGGTTTCCAACTTACTCCTTAATCAACATTCTCCTCAATCAACTTTATCTCCTCAATCAACAATAATTTCGTTTTCCAACTTACTCCTTAAACATTTTCAGTGTTAGCCATCAGCAAAGGCTGAGTACATTTTTAAATGTGGTATTAGACATAGCATTATGGCATAACATGTCGTAGTAATGGATTAATATAAATACGAGCCGCTACACTAGTTGGTAGTGTTGACTTTAGCTATAAAGTTTTATGAGTGACTTACTTCTAAAACTTAAAAGATTTTAAAAATATAGTTTAAATTAGAAAAAATTCACTTTATCTACAATTTTATTATGTGGAGCGAATCGTTGTTTTCGTATACCTTGATTAGACAGTCTGTACACTTCCTAATTTGATTTCTGGTTTAAATAAAGATGTGGTAGACTTCCTACTTTAATCGGGTCTATAACTCAACGGATGTTTAAAATGAGTGCTTCAACTATTGTATTCTCTTGGACTTTCTTCAATGGAACCAAAATCGGATACTGCAATCTCTGCGATGATTTTAATGATGATAATCTATTTTTCGGGAATGTTTCAATGCATTTATCAGGTAATCCGGTCTTTCGTTTGTTTTTGTGAATCTCTTCAGTTCTGGCTACTGAAAAGTCATTTTCTTCTTTCTTTATTATTTGCATTTAATATATATTGTTTTAGGCGTACTGACCGTTTGCGTTGCTTGTGATAGGAATTTTCTGATAAAAGTCTGACATCATTTGTATGCCCGGCGTCGATGAAACTCCGCTAAAAAAGTCCGGTTCTGTGTTACGAATATAAGCAATATGCGTCTTTGTGCAGCTTTCTATAGATCTTTGGTCTTCAAACTGCAATACGCTTTATCCTAAAAGGCAACTTTGAGATGTTACGTGAGCAGCTGTCAGGAAAAGATGTACTGTTGGCTATCTCATTAATTTTATCTCATTAAGTCACCTTTTCCAACTGTGTAAGAATGATTAATGAAATAAAATATACGGGTTACGAGGTACATGTATAAAAAAGTTGCGTTAAGACACGGAGGAATATCTCGCGGAAAAACTTAAAAGCGTTCATATACCCATTAGAATCCAGGTAGGGTTAAAATTTGAGCCTAGGGAAAAAAAAAAAAAAAAAAAAAAAAAAAAAAAAGATAGCTTTCTGATTTATTTTTTACTCTTTATTTTCAAAGAGTTAATAAAAGAATTGTGAAAAACCTTTCGACGGGAATTTTACAACAGAATTATACTTATTTTATGACATTAACTGATTATAATAATCTTCAGTAAATGTTAATGTTAAAGATTTTAAAAGCTTCGAGATATTTTTAGTATAACGTCATACGTTTTCAGTAGATTTTATGCATACTTCCTCATAACCTTGCTAAGTAGTTAAAATTCCTTTTTAAACATTTCTTGGCAAACTTAAGAGTAAATTATAGTCATGAACAAGGGATTCAATCTTCGAAATATTTGATAACCACTCTTTTATTTGATTTTTCTCAGCTAATTGAAGTACATTTAAATACTTCGAAGATTTATTTATTCGAATATATTTCTACTCATTTGCATTTTGAGAGGTACTTTGGACGGCTTCTTTATTTGAATCGAGTGAAAGGGCGATTGAAGTTCTGTGCCATAACGTAGGGAATTTAAGAATAAAAAAAAATTAGTTAATGCCAAGGACGTTAAAGATCCTACTTTAGTTTGTCAGACAACTGAAAGGTGTTAGGTAGGTGTGTATTATGAATTTTTCAATTCTTGAATGTGGGGGTTATTTTTCGGTCAAAACTGCATTTGGACTTATAAACTGAACCTCGTATGCTTTGCTTCAATTAAATAATCCATCCCTTTAGATTCTTGAAAAGAAAATAAAGCTTAACTTCGAGAAAGGTAATTTGACTTCAATCATCTTTTCTCTTTAAAAGAACTGTTACCTGAGAACCATTTTTGGTTTTAAATAGGGAAGAAAGTAAGTTCTTCCATATTCTGTACCTTATTTGCCTCGATTAGTAACAAAAATTCCGTAATAAGTGTTTTAGGTCTTTTTTGGATAAGGTAAAATGAGTCTTTTACGAGCACTTCCACCTACATTATTTATTAGACTTGATTCGCTTTAACCTGAAGCTGAAGCACACAAGAAATTTGAATAATAAATTGAAGAGAACAAAAAATCTTTTCAAAAACCTTTCAAAATAATTCACGAATATTTATATCTCAAACGCAAGACCTTATTGAACTCTATACAATTTAATAAAATCCGTAAGCCGCAAATAAAAGCATGCTTTTGTCAAGAAGAATTAAACAAGAATTAATCAAGAAATGGTTGAATCATGCTTCTTTAAGTGAAAATGTATCTTTAACCTCTTTTCTTGTCGGCTAGAAAAAGAAGTTGGGAAACTTTCATTCAGCTTAATGTAAACTGAAAATAAGTGTCTTTGATGTTTTAAAATACTCAGGTATTGCCTACTTTACAAAGAATATCTTCGAGAAGAAATTGCTGAAGAAAACTTTTATGTCATACAAGCAAAATCATGAAAAAGACACGCAACCAGTCTGCTAGGTCACAGTGAGTTCAATAAATCGAACTAAAACGGCATAAAAAATTTTTAGCTTACCAATTTATCAGAAGTTTAGTTTCCCTTCTTAAGTTCATAATTACTTTAGCACATTTGTTACAGTTTAAATTACGATGAGAAAATTGTTGCAGTGTAAAAGTTACTTAAATTTGGGAAAATTGTTGCAGTGTAAAAGTTGGGAAACTTTCATTCAGCTTAATGTAAACTGAAAATAAGTGTCTTTGATGTTTTAAAATACTCAGGTATTGCCTACTTTACAAAGAATATCTTCGAGAAGAAAGCTACTTAAATTTAGCAATGAATATATATATAGAGAGAGAGCCTAAAAAGTATTTTTAAACATATTTTTTAAAAAAGCAAAGAGATGAAACTGCGCACATGTTGCTCTTGTGGTTGCGAATGCATGGAAGGAAAAGACCTAAACATTTGAGAACCGCTAAAATGTTTTAAATTGAAGATTTGATTCTAATAAAGCGGTTTTAAGTCTCAGATGATTCAGAGGAACGAAACATGTATTCAGAACTCATTAATCAACTTGGTTTAAGATTTCACTTTTCCCTTGACAAGTTCTGTTTGAAGCGTTAAACAGAGGAGAATAATAAGTGTTTTCTTTATTTTGTATTATTTTCAGTTTTGTTTACGTATTTAAAAATTCATTAAATTTAAATGTACTCCATTTGGTTATTCCTTTCTTGGAGAAGAAATTGGTTAAGGCCTTCACAAAGAAGAAAAAATAATTTTTCAAATTAGTTCATTTCCTTTTTAATATATGTATATATATATTACATTTAAGAAACTTAATGAGGTTAATGCCTTGTGTCTGAGTTCTGAGGAGGAGGATTTATTCGGAATAAAAAATATAGCACAGCAACTGCCAGTGTTGGTATATAACACGTTATATTTTTAGCAGATATAAATTTTTATATTGCTGTTTTTCTTATCTTTGTGACATGTTGTGATGTTTCTTGAAGCTCAAAATTTGGATCCGCTCACGTTTGTACATTCTAGTACAATTGTATAAACCAGTTACAGAGGTGTAAATTCTTTAGATTTCTGTATGGGGTAAACCGTCATAGGCAAACTTATGCCAGCAAACAACAATCCGAATCTTGATTCATGGTCAAAAAACATTTGAGGTTATATATGAAAATTTAAATCTCTCCCTTTATATATATGCAGACTCAAGAGAGTATAAAAATAAACTAATTTAAAGTAAACTAAAGTGAAATGGCAAGGTCATTAAAATTTTTTTATAATATTTTAAGATCACTGCAGGATGCTAATGAAGGTTAAGATTAAATTTTTTTTAAATTAATCATCAAGATATAATATGCTCCGAATAATTGAACAATACATAATTAAAGTTTTTGAAGTTAAGAAATTAGGAAACAATTAAATTAATAAGAGAATCCAAGAAATGTGTTATAAAAAATTGTAAAACTGCTGTAGAATAAAGTCAAAATTTCAGGAATGGAAACAAAATAATTTTAAAAGGTAATTTTCCTAAAAGTAAAACAAATCAAAATCGTTTAAGTTCAATTTTACATAAATTAAAAAAAAAAAAATAAATAAAATTGAAGAAATAGTGGAAAATGCGAAATAAAGAACGGAAGGCAATAAGCCTAAATTTGGTATATGGTAATAAAATAAAATATAATTAAGATATATAATCCAATAGGCTATTTATTGATATTGATTGATTGAATTTATTGATACAAGCCGAAATTGAGCATAAATCAAAAATATAAAAAGCAACTAACTAAGAAGGACATGAAATAACCAGTATTTAATTCACCTTTCCGAAAGTGAAACGGTAGCTTATCGTAGAGACTGCAAAGAAATACATATGGTGGGAGAATCGAGCTGAGTTTGTAGGAATGTAGTCTGTTGAAATAAGAAAACTGGAACAGAGTTGTACAAGAAACGAATTGAGCTGGGTAACTACTGCCTACAAAAGTGAAAAATGAAACTAGTGGAGAGTGTAACTGCAATGATTAAAATCTTTTTAACATTAAGTTATTTAAAAATGTGGACAAATTTTAAAAGAATTAAAAATTAAATATTAAATTAAATTAAAAATATTATAGAACTTTGAAATAAAAAAAAGGTTTTGTATGATTATTTGTAATTTTTAAAAACAAAATTTTGAAATAAAAAAAAGGTTTTGTATGATTATTTGTAATTTTTAAGAATAAAATTTTAAATGGTGTAGATAAGGAAGAGAAAAAATTGTATTTTTAATTTTTAATATGAGTAGTACTGAATTTTTATAACTTTAAAAAGAGTAGTTTTTTTTTTTGTATACAATGTGGAGAAGGAAAAAATTGTGAAAAGAAAACTAAGTAAGATGTTTTCACCTGTTTAGCGCATAATAGGATTAGAAAGAAATGGCTGTTTGGCTGTCTGTTAGCAACAGAGATAGAGGGACTAATTGCATATTTACATGGGTATACATCTAGTTTTTACGCATCTAATAAGTACCCTTAAATTTGGTTTAAGTGTTTCCTATCATAAGTAACTAGAAAAATTAAAACTACTTAATTTGAAATCTTTGAGTAGTAGATTAATAAAATTAAGAGTAATTATATTGTTAATAAGTGTAATTAATTTTGAGATCGTGAATTTCTTGAAGGAGATATTCAATATCAGTGGGAATATTTTCATTTCTTAGAATTTTATTGATTACAGTGTTGGCAATTACTTTTTTAGATATATTTGAGTTCCGCTGTATTAGTTTATTCATACTGAAGTTAAAACGCTTCCTTCATCCAAAAGTTAATTTTTTTTACAGTTGAGAATTTTTTAGGTCAATTTAATCAATTTCTTTGTTATTAGTATTTTATTTATTAAGTTCTAAACATTTAGGGTAAATATTAGCAGTTTCAACTAACCCAGAAGTACTCAAGGTGATAAGGTCATCTATGCATTTTATCTATCTGAAGATTAAATCTTCAGTTTGTTCTCAGCTTTGCATGATATTGAATTCTTGTACAAAAAGAAAATGATTACAAATTGAAGTGGAATAATTTGTATCCATAAGTATTCCATTAATCGGTTCGAAAATGTTAAAGTTTGATAATATTATGAAATTAAATGAATATTTGAGGTATACAACATAATTTTTGAAGTTAAGGAGGTTACTGAGTTCTAGAAAAATTTCGTAAAGTTAAATAAGACTATAATTGATTTCTTGTAAGCGAACAGAGGTATACGGGTTTTCATAACTGTTAATGTCATTAATGCTGTTATTTTTAATGATTTTTGTAGTTAAATGTTTTTTAATAATCCATTAACTATTATGAGGTACACCAGTATTGATGGCTATGCGATTACAAACCCTTTTTAGTATTTTTTAAAGGTAAAGTCAATGATCTTTTTGTAATTTTTAGTACCAATGACAATAAATAGGAACTTAACTGCTGTTTTATGAAATTTTAGAATGACATAAAATTGAGAAATTTGCTATAAGATTTATTAGAAATTAAAATTTTTTCTGGAATGCAGTTTATTTTTTACAATGGTTTTTCCATTGCATTTGGAAGCTTTATAGGTTATTTCAGTATTTAGTTCTTTTTCATTGATTTAATAACAGAAGGAAGCTCAAATGATGCTGAAATTATTATTCGCTTAATCTATGGAGGTAATTATAAACTGACTTTCTTATTATTTAGATGTACTTCAAGTTCTGGATATTTATTATAAATATTTATTATTAATAATTTAAATAATGCTGTTTTCCATTCTAAAAAGGTTTTTACAGGGAGGCCGAACTTATTACTTGTTTGAACAATATTTTGTTTAATATTGCATGTAAGTGATAAACACATTTTTTAATATTGATTTTGGGAGCAAGACAGAATTTGTTACCTCGTTTTTAAGTTTAGAATTTTCAGTAGTTTCTATATAACCTGAAATAACGTGATTATGATAGTTGTCAACATTTTTTTAAAATTTCGTTACTTGACTGAATCAGATGCTATTGTCATATGCTTGGTTATGGTTTTTAATCATGGAAGTTAAGGTTTTAGCGCAGTGGAAGCAAATTCTAGTATTAACTTCGGAAAAAGGAAATAGGATTTTATTAAAATTAACTTGATCAAAAAGTGGGTGTAAGTAATCAAATATGCAGTAGTGATCAGTTTCAGTTTTTGAGGGTAATTTATATTTTAAAAAATCAACAATAATAGCTTGGATAATAGAAAATTTTGGAGTGTAGTGGCAAAGTTGTTTGTCTAGAATTTTAAGTGTTTTATTCTTTAGTAAGAAAAGGAATTTTTTAGTATTTTGAGTAAATTTTTTTGGTTGAAGAAATTTTCTATTGAATTAATAATACTGCAATAGAGAGGTGGATTATAATTAATGTTTTTACTTTTCTAATGCGAGTGGCTCTTTTATCTTTCTTTTGATAGACCTTGAAAATTTCGATAAATTATTGTTTTGATCTTTTATATGTTGTTTGTAGGTAACAGAATCAAATGGGCAGCGTGTTTTGACTTTAAGAATGTAAAGAGATTCTTATGACAGTCTTTTTTTCTTTTTTCCCCTTTTTGGATGAGTAACAACGTCTAATATTTCAATGTTAATATTTTAAAAAATAATTAATAATCTTAATTTTTAAATTTCTAAACTCTTGATTTCATATTAATTTGTTTTTGTGATTTATATATAAGTCCTTAGCCAATATCCAGTTATGCGCTGCAGACTGCTGTAACTGATGATAATTATTGCATTTGTTGCAGTTTTATATATATATATATATATATATATATTGCCAGCTTCTTACTCCAGGTTGAATATGTACTAGGTTTAAATATTTTTGAATTTTCAATACTTACAAAATATATAATAATGTATATATATAGAGCGAGACAGGTACTGCGTAAAGAAAAATCTTTCACATATAAAAAGAAGAGGTTATTATGTAGAGTCATTAGGTTATTTTGAAGCAGGAGACGTGAAAAAGGAGCAATGCCCTCGCCAGGACTCGAACCTGGACCTCTCGAATACGCGCCGAGTGTACTATGATGCACCACGAAGGCATGCTGCAAGGAGGGAGAAAGTATATCATATACTCCCCTTTTAAAAGGGCGACTGGGGAAGAGGAGACCTAATCGCCAAAGCCTGGTGGTTACGAATTATCGTCTACCACCTTTTAGTTTGGGCGCTATCGTAGAGTCATTAGGTTATTTTGAAGCATGAGACATGAAAAATGAGCAATGTCCTCGCCTAGACTCGAGCCTGGACCTCCCGAATACATGCCGAGTGTGCTACCACTACACCACGAAGACATGGTGGAAGGAGGGAGAAAATACATAATAATTAAACTTATTGAAAGGTACAAAATATATTTGGGAAGGTTCTGAAACATTTTTTTTTCAAGTGTTTTCTTAATTCTAGAAGGCTTTCGATATATTATACAAGAGAGTTAATGATATGTCCGAATTACTATTTATTATTAGGCTCATACTGCAGGATTTTCTTAGCACAATGCTCTATTCCAAATGATTCCTTTATTTCGTCTCAGTAGATAAAGAGTTTTTGTTTTATCTGAGTTTTTATAATTTTTCACTTCATGCTATTGCTATTAATATCAGTGGATGTGTTTTGGGACATAAGTCTCTACCAGTGAAGTTAGCTGGAATTTAAGTTATACAAGCCCTGCTCTCATAAAGTAATCATCGTCAAAGCTAACGGTTGACAGAGGCATGGTTGTTACGTTTAACTCTGTATTATTTAGGGACATAACTCTGTTTAACTCTGTATTACTTAGGGACATAACTCTGTTTAACTCTGTATTACTTATTTGAAAAACTAAGCAATTACAAAGTTTAGAAAGATTATCTTTGATTCAATTGGGGGGGGGGTAAATTTGAAATTAAAATCCTTAATACATTTCGAAAAGAGCGATACTTCTTTTGGAAGTGCATGGAGAATTTTTCTTAAATCAACATCAGATGAAGGCTTCATCTTTTCCGTCAATTTATGCAATTCATATCTCTTAGCTTTCCTGGATTTTCAGAAGCCTTCCAATAACTATGAATATGTTCATTTCTTCTTCTGCAAATATAATCTGTCTCTTCGACATATGATAAAATTAAACTGAGCGTTACGTTATTATATCAATTTCAACTGACTTCTTTTTAAATAAAATTAGCACGAGGGTTGTCTCTATTTAGTGTATTCAATTCTTTTTTTTATTATCCATTTGGTAGTTATATTAAAAGAAATGTATTTCTTTTAATAGTCTTAACTTACTGCCAGCTAACAAACAAGGTAGCAAAGAAGAATCCAAATAGCTCTGTAATGCACTTTTATTTCTTATAGTAATGGGATTTGAAGTAACAGTGTATGTTTTCGACTCCGTTGAAATTTCTGTGCCAGCATCGTTTACAGAATCATAAAAATCACTGTATTACCCAAGCATTTGAAATTGTTTTAAAAATATAAGAAGCAGTCACTTAAATCTAGAATATTCTTGAAAACTTTACAGCACTGATATTTTTTTACACGATTTATAATGAAAGTATTCTAGCTTTCTTTATTTATATTTATCTTGCTGAATAGCATTTCTTTGTTTTCTTTCCTCTTTCTTTTTGTCTGCATAAATAAACGAAGATCGAAATTTATACTCTAGGTTGAACTTAAATTAACCTAAATTAACCTCTCCATGTGCATGCCTGAGTTTGTAACAAATAAAGAAGTAATTCTCTGCGAACTTGAATTTAAATATTAGGAAAATTACCCCAAGGTTAATCTTCAAGCTTTTTATTTCTTCAAACTGTCAAGTATGTGTAAATGTTATGTCATAGTCTTAACTATTACTTTCATAATAAACACAGTACGCATTATAATAACTATTACTGTCATGATACAATTTTAATTTTCTTCTAATACCTGGAATTTTAGATTTTTACTCATAAGAACTGCTTGCAACAATTAAACGTTATTAAAAAATGTAGGGTTTGAGATAGTATTTAAAGCATGAAGCTAAGTGGAACAAATTTTATATTTCTCAGTATTCTAAATTTAAGAAGAAGGGAAAAAAAAGAAAACTCTAATAAATTCGTAAAAATCCTTTTGCCCAAGAAATGTGAAGTTGGCTTATGTAATGCGTATTTAAAGAATAAAATCAATTAGGCACAATATTTTGAATAATTTGATAATTTGCAGACAATGCTGTGCCAAAAGGTAACACATATTACCCAAAACTTGGTACTAATCACACACACGTATAGATATATATATATATCTAAAGATTGCGTTTATTACAGAATTTTATTGTTCTTGATTTAGAAAGTTCTTGAATTTTATTGTTCTTGATTTAGAAAGTTCTTGAATTTTATTGTTCTTGATTTAGTTTATTGTTCTTGATTTAGAAAGATACTGAAGCTAAAAAATAGATATCTTTAATAGTTCACCTTGACTCAAGCACCTGTCGAAGTTGCTTGAAATCTGAACCTGCCCAAACTATTTATAAATAGATAAAAAAGTAAATAAATAAAACCTTATTCCCCCTATCCACCCCCTGAAATCTTAACACCTGAACTTGAATCCAGGTTTTAAAGCGCCCTTGTCCAAATCTGCTGTAACGTTTTGCCGTATTATTTTTGCAAAAAAAGAGATCTAACAGAGAAATAGAATGAAAAAAATACCCCTCCCCTGTTGCGCTTCCTTTGAGGGGATCTTTAGCCTCCCGCTGCGCCCCCCCTGACAACAAAACGCCCCCCAAATTACAATTGTGAGGCTTTAACTGTATGAGGGCAAAGAGCAATTGAACCCATAGAAAAGATCTGAAAAATACGTAGAGATTGAAAGGTTGATTCAAAAATAATATTAAAAAAGTAAAAAAAAGAAAACAGCCCATTGCTGAAAGTCTCTTTACTGGGTTACCACTCCAAAACGTAATCGCTATTTCAGTTGGCGACTGTCCTTCGTTGTAGCCAATTTAATCCGTTCAGGTAACATACATAACGTAATATTTATTTATTTATTATAATTATTTATTTATTTTTTTTTTTTTCATGCAGTGCTATTCCTGTAATTTCAAACGTTTTAATTTTTTTTTCAATCAGCTATTTCAACTAAGAAATTCAGAATGTTTTTAAAATTCTTTTATATACGGAAAAGCAAAGCTTGGTAAAAATTAATTTTTTTTTAGTTTTAATAGGTTGACAGCAAAGAAGAAATTCACTACTTAGAGTAAACAAAACTTCATTAATTCTATGAAAAACCCACAAAGTAAACATTATCCCGTTGGTGTAAGTAAAACCTGGAATGAAATTACTAGTGTTTGCTTAGTTAGCCACTGGTGAGCCATAAGGTTTCGGTATTTTCAGATGTAAAAGTAGCATGCAAAAATGGGAAAAGCGTCAATTTAACGCAAGGATACTACAATAATATCCTCAGAATTACTAATTATAATAATGGTTAGGGAAGACGAGATAATAAGGATATTATATTAATATATTCTCATTAGTTTAGATATTTTTAAATTCATTAAATTAATTAAATAATTAAAGATAAATTAACGTCTATCAAAATATTCTTTAAGATAAATTGATGTCCTTTTTCTGTTAGCTTGTAAACCTATATAATAAGAGTGGTAACAAGCGTCGGTATTGTGTGAATAGCAACGAAGTTTATAAAATGAAATACTAATCTTATATGCATATGGGGTACAAATAGGTTATAAAAAACTTCATAAACCGCTAGTTGCCTATCCGCTCAACCAATCGAAATGAAATTTCAGGTATTGTTATCTCAAGGTATGCGCTCAAGATTGTAAGGATTTTAATCAATAGAGTTTTCACGGTTACGATCACAGTGAAACACTTCCAAATTTTTGGATGGCAACACTTCTTTCCTAAGCAAACTGATCAACGCATTGAAAAACCATAAATGGTGTTGTAACGATACACGTATGACGAATACCACCGGCTTAAAACATTTGCAAAGAAGAGCATTGTAAAGGACCAATGACAACACGAGGAGAGAGGAAAAAAACTTTTATTTTGAATTACAAGTTTTCAACGTGCCAACATTCGCGCACGATAACGCATTGGATACGCGAGATTGTTGACAACCATGACGAACGTTACATCACAGGAGGAATATGTATAACTTCACGTTTTAATGCATCTTTCAATTCTACTGACAAATCTCTTGGATTTGATAAGTGCATCTTAAATTTCAGATAACCCCCAGAACCAGAAATCCATCGTAGTGACGTCATGGGGGGGAGGGATCGCGGTGTTCACAAAACTGAAGAGTAACGGGAGATCACTCTATTTTGAAACTCTGTTTACACTTTGAAAACTTGTAATTCTAATGGATTTTTTCCTCCCTCTCCTCTCTTGTATTGTCATTGGTTTTTTTGCAAATGTTTTACTCCGGCAACTTTCGTCATACCTGTACCTTTCCAACGCCATTTATGGTGCTTCAGTACGCTGATCAATTTGCGCAGGAGAAAAGTGGGTGTTACAGTTCAAAAATTTCGAAATGTTTTCACAGTAACCTCAAAGATGAAGAACTGTATTGATTTAAATCATCACAGTCTCGAGCGCATACTTTCAAATAACAATATCTGAAATTTCATTTTTATTGTTTGAATTTATAGGCCGCTAAGGATTCATGTATCTGGGAAGTTTTTTTTTTTTTTTTTTTTTTATGACTACCCTGTGTAAAGTTGTTATAGATGAGAGATTAATGACATTTATTTTGGTTCATTGTAAAAATGATTTTTGAAAAAGTGTCCTGTTACATCAATGGCCAAACGGAATAAGCTATATAGTTTTTGTCTGTCCTGGGTTCTTTGGCTGGCATCGCAAATAGCTGAGTGTATGAGCTTTTTATCATGATTTTACATAGATGTAACGTAAATATGCTCTAGTTCCTTTTAACAACTTCATGAAAGTATTGTTTTCAGGTTCCCACTAGTTACCTAGTGGTTTTTGGTTTGAGTGATTATGACGGAGCATGCGAGAATGGGCAGTTTAGCAAAGACGCATTCCGGAGGATTTAAGAGAAGCCATCTAGTATTCACATTATATGTAGAGAAAACCGGAAGAGCCGCATACCGGAAGAACTCTTTCCTAAAACAGAACCCAGAACTGACTACAAATGCTCAGCTGTCTTATCTATTTGGTAACTGGTTGACATGGTCAAGTGTTAAAGCTCACTGAACACTTGGCAGTTCAGTTACATGCACCTCTTGGATGCAAGGGTTTTTCACGATGCATAGGAGTCAGTTTTCCTTCAAAATTTTTCCATGACAGACTCGATCCAAAGGCCCATAGCTTTCGAATACTTTCTCGTAATAAACAACCTAATTTACTTTTCCGTAAGTAGATAGCTTTGTAAGTCTCTGAGAAAAATTAATGAAGCAGTCCTGCTAAGTTTATTTAGTTTTGTCCCTCACACTACTTCATATTTTTCGTATTATGTTGTATAAATATGCATAATTTTTGCATATTTCATATTTGTATTGTGTTAGGAAAGTGTTCAGAAATCTACTTTAAAGTACTTAAAAATATCGTAACTCTAAATTTATGTAAAAAAATTATACAATGAATGAATTATTAATTTGTATAAAAATTATAAAGTAAATGAATTATTACTTAAAATAGTAAGCATTATAAAATATTTCTTAAGCATTTATTTTCAGGCACGTATATTGTTCATGAATATTAGTAGCGTGTAAATCGAGATCTGTGTTTATTTCTCTCGCCAAGGGTCGTAAAACGTAAATCCTTCGATCAGACTACCGGCAACCCTCAACAGCTTTACGATCTCTGGCGGTGAATTAGATTTTTCTGGGGATCTTTACGTAATGTCCGCTATGAGTATAGAACGGGAGGGGGATGCTGTTAGAAAGTGGGGGGAGGGTATCGGAAGAAAATCTTCGATCAGAGTTCATGACCTTGGTTCCTGACCTCAGAAATTCAGGAAGCTTAAAAGGTTGAATGTTTTTTCCCTTTCATTTCTTTCTATTCTTCATAATACAATCCCATAGTTTTAAATTTAAGTAAATGAAGTAAATATATTCAACTCATAGGCACGAATTTGCACACAAAATCGCCAAAGACAGTATTTAAATAAAGCAGAACGTTCTCTAATAAAGATGCAATTTCAGTTTCACTATCATAACTCACTGCAATGCATAACATAAGTCTCGAAAGCTATAAAAGCCTAAATATATTCAACTCATAGGCACGAATTTGCACACAAAATCGCCAAAGACAGTATTTAAATAAAGCAGAACGTTCTCTAAAAAAATGCAATTTCAGTTTCACGATCATAACTCACTGCAATGCATAACATAAGTCTCGAAAGCTATAAAAGCCTAAATCAAACAAGTGACTCTTAATTTAACTGAATAAGGCACATGAGAGTTAGTATCTGCCTAAAGGTAGTGATCTTTTTGCGGAGGATATAATAAGCAATCGATTGTAATGTTTATTCCTAAAACTTCAGTTTATACTCATTTTCAAATATTTCTAGACTATGGGGAAGATACTAATAACTCTTTAAATATTATTCTCAGAAAACCCTGTATAATTTTCACATTCCCAAAACATTGGAAATAGTCTGTTAATGTGTTAAATCAAAAACGGTACAATAAAATGACAATTAAAAAATTTAAAGAACTGTTAGTTTAAAAACTTGTATGAGAGTACTTTGCGGTATTTATTAGTTTTTATATTTTCCTTAAGCAAACAAAAGTTTTAATTGTTATTTTATTATTCTTTTGCATACAATGCTGTATTCTCTTAACAAATTGTGTGAAAAAACCAACTATCACGTATAACTTAAGGTTATCCCGTGCGGGATATTAGGAATTAGTGCTGGAAAGGAATCAGAGAAACGGGTGCTTAGTGATTTTTTGCGGTGAATTGCTTCATAAGGGTTTTTAATTATCGGAGAAGTTTATTTGAAGAGGACAAGAAAACGAAATTTTTACCTTAATTATCTATTCGAGATTAGATTATGATATTTTAAAGCATACTGACGTTAGAAATGTCCTTAGAAGAGTATTTCCATAATATTTGGGTCGTTACGTTACGCTATCCGTATACTAACCCATCGTCTTAAGAAGTGTTGCCGTTAAGCTAAAGTAAGTTTTTTGAATTATCTTCACATGGAATCCTCATAAATAGTTCTCAAGGTGCTGCCATTCGGTCAAACGCAAGATGTTTATTTTATCTCTCGAATTTTACTACATAAAGGCATATTTTAAAAATTTAAACCTTTATTTTTTAATAATACGTCTAACTAATATAAATTAAAATATATGTGTTATTCTAATTAGTAAAAGATACTTTCTACTCCGTATATTACGTACAAAGAGTTTGATTTTAGAAAAAAATCTACATTTCTCTGTTTACAGTTTTATACGGACGCACGCACACACACACATGCATGTGTGCATATAAGTTACAAAATATATAAAATAAAGTCCTAACTTCAATTTTTAATAGTCTGTAATTTAATTTGGTTATTTCCCTTTCCAATCCTAAAAGCAATAACGTGTTTATAATAAATATCTGTAAACTTTGTCATCTTAAAATAAATCCTAGTAATATGATTCTTGTATAATGCTAATGATGCATGTACTTCCACAATACTTCAGCCAGTAATAATACTAAAATTTTCGTATAAGCCAGTAGGAATAAAATCAAACCCAAACCCTATCATTCATTGCCAAATCTTCATTCTGGAATCTTTGCATTTCTTTTCGACTTGCTGCTGCTAATATGCTTCGCCTCATCTTTCTTTAAATATATTTTTATAAAATAGTTAAAAAGGCAAAAACATAATTGATCAATAACGGGATCGAGATTGCTCCGATTTAGCTGTATCAGCTTCAAAAATGTTATGTCAGCAATAAGAGATAAGTATTCAATCGACCACGACGAATCTTACCATCTTTATGCACCAAGCTCCATAACATTGCGTCTACTTCATCCATCATCGAAAATATATTTCTCTACGAATATCATTTTTAGAACATCTCTCACCCTCAAAATTTAATTATTAGATACCCAAAGCATTCATTTTCGTTACTCAATGTTTAACTTTTTATGAGGAGACGCATTGTTTTTTTATAAATGTTTCTACGAAAACTAGAAATGCAGCTAACTAAATATTATTAGGTTTTAAGGCACTAAATGTTATTGTTCATTAATTTTGGAAATATTTTTCAAGTCTCCTTTTATTTCCGCAGATATGGTTTTAGTCTGTTTTACTTTATCACCATATTTTCATTAGAAGTTGATCCTCACTGCATTTAGTTTCTATATGTGCTCTTATTTAATAATATGCACATCAGGTCAGAGCTCTCAAACTCATTTTTAACGCCAACTTATTCCGTTAAGTTATCTGTTGATTCGCAGCTCAACAAATATGGATTAATGATGAGAACTTTCATTGAAAATAGTAAATTTTATGGGCGAGGCGAAACAGTGTCCTTGAGTTTTAAAATAAGGAGGAAAATATAAATTAATTTTCCTGTTGTTTTTTCAAGGCAAAATCGCCGTGAAGGCGGGAACAAAGGATTTATTGTAATAATGAAAAATGGCAAACAAACCATCATATAATAAAATGAATCAAAATTTTAACTTCCTATTTGTTAAACAGTTTATTCGTACATGTGAGAGAAGGTTTGTATCTACTAGGAAAAACTAAGTTGTAGTAAAAAATTGAAGATAATCTGTTGTATGGAGGGTTGGATATTGTTGACTTCTGATGGAGGCATAATTATGCTATTAATTGCCTTTAAATACGGACAAGTACCTTTCATCTGTGAATCCATCTTTAGATAATATATAATATGCCTCTCTCATATATAATATGCCTCTTTTGTTAAAATGCCTTTTTTGTTAAAATCGTAAGGAGGGAAAATCAATAGTGGCTTAGAAGCCAGAGCAGCTTTTTAAATAGCTCGTAATCGACATTCTTTGAAAAGCTGCATCTGCGTAAAAAAGTAAAATTAAGTTAAGACGCAGCTTTGAATCATTTATTCATCCACTTGGATATTAATTACCTACCTGATTTTTCGTATTCGTGAAGTACGTTCACGCAGCGTTGCCTTTAGCGCCGACCTTTCGCAGATTGTCCATTTATCTGGACACCATGTCATGATGTTACTTATGATGTCGCTATGTCAAAATAACGCCTGGATCTCATGCGATGAATTAGTTTGCATTCATCTATTGTAAAGCATCATTATTTCTTTCTTTTGGCGCTTTACGTAAAACTTAGAGCTGCTGTTTTCTCTTGATTTTACTGAACGCATTTAATTATTGAAGGCGTTGTTATAATTATGCTTCGTCTAGGATAAGGAAATTAAGACTTTATTAGTCATAATGATTTAATTGTGTCTGTCGATATTACTTGTCTCAATAGCGGCTTTCATTCATTTGTAAATCTCGCATAAAATTCGTTGTTTTACCTGCCTTTTGCTTTCTTTTTTAATGAATGAGTAAAAAGTTTTGAATTAAGCTTTCCAAAGGATTAGCAGATGAAAGAATTGGTGATGAAGCAAGAACTTCAGGTTGATATAATTATTATATTAGTCATAGCAATACTTATTTCATAATTTTGTGTAAAGGGCTCAAGTTTGATTAAACTGTAATACTGTTTACTCTGAAAATTGAAACTGGAGTTCTGTGAGAAATCATAAGTAGCGGGATATGTTTATACGGCTCTAGAGAAGTCGCTGATTATCTTGATTTACGATACTTACTTTAACTGCATCGTAAATCTCTTTAACGTTTTCGACCTCGTTAATTTTGCGGGATTTTTTTTTCTCTGAATGGGAAAGCTTTATTGAAATAAAACGACGCTTTTGATGCCTGTGATGCTGGTTCGTGTTTCAAAGCGTCAGCGCCCAATTAATTTAGCACCTAAGCACCTTTAATTCAAATTCTGAGCGAGCCAAAAATTAGTAAATATTTCTAAAAGGGTTTTATGTAAATTAAACTGATTATTATATTTAAATCTATCATCATAGATGCCTGATTAATGGTTGATAAACCAATTTAAAAGGCTATGGAAATGAATCGTAGCTTTGTTTAGTTAGTTGTTTTATTTTCCACTGAGGAGTCAAACCACACCCTAAGCTGCTATAAAAATTTGGGTTTATTTTTCGTATGTATATGTTGTTACAACATTTCTCGTATTTATTAGTATGTATATGTTTAAATAATATTGGATCTATGTGCATAACTCGTATATGTCATGGTGTGTATATATCGGAGCGCATCTGTTTTTCCAATATTTATCCAATTTTATGTATATGTTGATTAACCTGATATATGTAAATGCTAATGTAAGTGCTATGATATGTACATGTTATGGTATGTATTAAGTATATGTTTATGTCTGAGCAATTGTGGTGTACGCTGTGGAACGTAAAACCAGTGCTTAACTGGACAGTTGTGGATACCGGACGATACCCGATTTGTCATAAAAAGCCGTCCGGGTGTCCTGCCCTGCATTCACCTCTAAAAATTTGGGTAATATCTACCGTATAAATTTTTAAATATAGAAAAAGTTTCTGAATTAAAAACCTGAATAATGAAACCGCGATATAAATCATAAATATCTTTTAGCTCTGAATTTCGAACAGTAGATGTGTATTCACTTAATGCGCATTTAATTAAAAATATTTTTTGGCAATTTTCTGAACAATAATATTAGAAATGCTAGTTGATAGTTTTATTTAACAGCTCTGAAAAGTAGGGAAGGGGAGTAGAATTAGAAACAATAAAGAATTTTGTTAATTTTTCTAATTTACTGTAAGGATCAGCGTATCAATGCTAATTACAGTACGGAAAATTTAACCATAGCCAGGAAGAAAAGTCGGGCAGTTATTTGCTTCATATGTAAATCTAGCCGTAAATTGATTAAAATTATCATCAATGAAAATCGTGGAAGGTCATGAAAAATAATCAACTTAGTTAGACTAGAAGAGAAACACTCTGTGACAATCAAAATAGTAAAAACAACCTTGTATTCAGCGTAAGTATATTAAAACACTCAATCGATTTCGAGGCTTTCGAAGTTCAGATTTTGAGCGTGAAGGCGCAGTTGCCCCTCGCTCCCTATTTTTAACTTCGCTAATTTTTCTTGTCCTTTGTGTTACATGTTTGATCAGATAGCCTGGCTGAGTAAAAGTAGGTGGCCAGTGTAACTTTGATTAAAAATACGGTTATAACCACGTGCAGTGCTGACAAGGACCACGTGTTTCTGAGACTCCTTCCCCTTTATTTTTCTTCTTACTATGTATTTCTTTCTTCTGATGAGGAGGGATCTTTAACTGCCCTCGAAATCGATTGAGTGTTTCAATATACTTACGCTAAATACAAGGTTGTTTTTACGATTTTGATAATCAACTTAGTTGTCTTTTTAGACCATAGGAATAGAACCATGAAAACTATTTCCACGAATACTCTTTCTCCTAATTGGGCCATGAAAACTATTTCTCCTAAACCTAAATGGACCAACTTCTGTAGACTATGAAAACTATTTCTCTTAAATTGATCAAACTCCAGCATTCTGTTTTCTGACTATATATCACCTAAAACGTCGCTACTTTTCCAGGAAATTTCGGCGTCCCAACCTTTTTCGTATCTTATGTAAAATTTCTTTAGAATTTTATTGGTTTTAAAATACTTTTTAGTCATTCTAAAGTTTTTTTTTTATTATATATTGCACTATTGTGTACACTGCTATTATATATTGTATTTACGGCGTAAAAAAAGGAAAAGCATTATTAAGGATGACAGTAAAAAGCAATGTGTTCAAGCTTAAACTATTAATCTTAATTTAAGTGAATAGACAATTTCATTATTATTCTAAATTACTGTATTTTATTGTTTTGTTATCAAATTTGATAGCTAAACATCAACTTCTATCATTCATTTAAAAGGATAGAATGGCAATTAATTACGACAAAAAACGCGAAATCTATTTTGGGAAAAGAGCTTCATTTTGCTTTTGTAAAGGGATGTATAAGAGGATTTTCTCCATATCTAGGGTTTCGTAACGAAAATCATTTACTTAAAGTGGAAATGTTCATATAAACAGCGTGCTGTGTCTGTTATGTAGAGTAGTTGTACTAAATAGGAAAAGTAAAAACTAACGGAAACTTTAATGACAAAAACTCTAGTTAACACTATAAAGCGTAGTTGCAAAGGAGAAATAGAATTCAATGCATACGCAAATCGTATAGCAGTTTTCACTGTAAAGATTTATTGCTTGGTAAAGAGTAGAAATACCGAATAAAATATTACGCTTTTTCATCAAGTGAAGAATATAGTAACTCCTTTTATTTTTCTGATATACTAAAATTCAAGTCGTCGAAAGTGTTTAAAAATGTGTTTGCATAGATATTATTTTTTTCATTTATGAGAATTGCTATCATAATGATCTTAGTAAAATACTTAAGCTATTTATGAATTATGAATTTATGATAGTAATAACAAAATTTGCATATAAATACATATTGATTGCTAATTATAAGAGATTTTATACATTCGATAAATTTTTATTATAAGTTTAAAATTAAAAGTATATAAATTTCAGATAAGCTTTTAGAAAATTTACCTCTTTCATTGTGCAAGTTCTTTAGATCTATCTCAGTATTGTTGCGTGCGTACGGGTTTGGGTTTGTAATAGATTGAATGCACAAGTCCGATAAAAGGTTAATAAAATTTATTTTTATCAAAAGACATCTAACAGAACGCTGGAATTATTCTCATAATTGTTTATACAAGTGTTCACAATATCACGCAGTAATAAACAGTAGTTATCCTTCAAACTATTAATACGTTAAACAGGACGCAATCCACAGCTCAGAGAAAGCTAATCCTGTCAACAATAACAACAGCAGTTGACTAAACAAGTGAGCTGAGATGTCTCTCTCCTGTTTTTTAAAGCTCTCAGTCGGTCGCGAGAGAGTTCTAGCAATTTCTTTGTTTCTAGAGATTTCTGCAAACCAACAAGAGGATGGAATTACGGTTGCAGATAGCACAGTAGTCAATTACATTTATTCAACTTCAATACAAATAAAAGAGATATCCATTTATTCAATATTAAGTGAACGTGCTCTTATATTTTTACTTTTTCGGCGTAGCCTTCTCTTAAAATTTATCACGCGCTGCATTGGATGGGGAAACAAAACAATTTTAATTGTAATTCTAATAAAATTAGCTATCTAAATACAAAATTCGTAGCAATATCATAGCTCAAGAGATGCGAACATAATGGCCATAACAGTACGTTTCTAAATGAAGTTTGAAAATTTCAGAACAGGCATTTCTAGCAGCTTAGTTAAGGAATTTGCTCTTTCATTGTGCAAGTATAGGAAATAATATGTTAAATAAAGATTGTAAAATTTTTTCTTACACATACTTTGAAGTTATAATACCTTCTTTCTCATTTCATTTTCTCTATAATTTAAAGAGAAGCATATTTATTAAAATCCCCTGCAAGGAAAAAATAAAAAAATATGTGTTATGTGGTAATAGTATAAATTGCAGAACACTTGTGGTTTGCATCTTTTCAGCATTGCTTTGAATAAGACTTTGCCGCAGTGACCGAATTAGGCTAAGTCACACTTATGAAAAAGTGTTTGCTAACTAAAGTGTTCTTTACTTCCAAAAATTTATTACCTTTTTATTAAAAAAAGTTATTACTTTTTTACTTAAAAAAATTGTTACTTTTTTTAACTTCTAAAAATTTCTTATTTCCTTTAGAATTACTTCACTTTACTTCTGTCTTATTTAGGATTGATCTCATCGAAAATCTATCACGCTTTGAAGGAAATTTTCGATGCTGTGAATCCTGTTATAGTAATAGTTTAACATACCAATACATCGATTTCGGAACTCAGGAGAGCGCGAAGAAGACAATGACAGAATTAAATATTAAAGGTAGCCACTATGGGGACCCTTGAAGGTGTAGACAGACTGTTAAGCTATTATGTGTGAATAAATGTTAAATTATAATGATATAGCTTTGAATTGCGTATGTTATTGTTTGAAAGAAAGCCAACATGGGCGTCCCCACCTCCAAAAAGTGGATATAATAGGACTTGTCTGGAGAGGAAGCTAAATTTGATTTGTTTCTGGGGTTGAAAGTCTATATGAATTTTATTAATATTATCAAATTCGATTTTAAAAACTGCACTATTACTAATTTAGAATAGTATTTGGGTTTCATTGAAATCTGAAGAGTTAATTTTCACCTTTCCCAAGCATCACTAACAATTTTACTTGGTCACTTTTTGGAATACATGTGTTTTCCGATTATCCTTCCATTAAATAACAGTGATAATCAGGTATCACTGTCTTTAAAATATTTTTTTTATTCTTATATGCCGCTTTGTCTTAAAAAGAAATGTTTGTTATGAAGTTTTGTTTAGGAATTACCAAGCAGGTATAAAGTCTTCTTTGCTACAAACCACTTCATAGCATTATTCTAAGACTCTGGTATACAATGGATATCTATTCAAAATCCAAATACGATTGAAATGCCCAAAATCGTCTTAGTTCCTTGCACCCTGTTTTAAAAAACATTCCGTATGATTGTGAGGATTCTCTTTCTCTCCCCGTGAACCACCACCCCATTTCTGCGCTGACGATTGTCCATCTTGTTGGGATGTCAAGCTTCCTTCCGGTTTCTCTTATCCACCCAAACTTCCGGTCTCATCTCCAATGCTTCCGCTTTCTGTCGTTCTTACTGCTGGTGCCTTTTTTCCCCTTGAGGCTTTTTATACCCGTATAAAGTTCCGACAAGTAGTGCTTTGTGGTTACGGTTTTCGGTTTATTATTAGTTAAGCATTTTCCCCCGAAGAATCTTTTAGTTGGTGTGGGGCTGTCTTTTCTATCATTTTTCTTCTCTAAGAATTGTTCTGTTATGAAGCAATATGGAAGTCCTTTTCCGGGTATAATTGGTTTTGGTGCTCATTTTTCCGGTGTATTAATGTACGGCCGATGCCCCTCTTCTACCTGCTGCTATTCCTTAGGCTCGGGACAGAGACTTTGATACTTGACTTCCCCCAAGCAATAAAAATAATGATGACTGATCTCAATTTTCAACGAATAAAGATAATTCAGTAAATCATTTAAATGCACTTCGTTAATTCTCGGTTAGTGAAAGTTAAGACGCTTAAAAGCTAAATATGTCACAGTTATTTGAAATTTAATACTTTTATTCCACCAATCAAACGAGGTTACTTTAAGCTGTGGAGTTTGCTTTACATAATTTAGGCCCGTTGTAATTTAAATTTAAGAAAAAAGGGGGAGATTAACACATTCTGAAAAACATTTCCACATCTTGGTAAAATTTACATGTCTTTTTTATTCTCGGTGTAATCACCCAAAGAGTTATGATATAGCTCATTTAATTTGTTACTGCATAAACTTAAGTAACATCAGCGAATGCAACACACATGGCGTATAAAATTTATTACATATTATTAAAGGAGTATTAGTTAACATTTTTGGATAAATATTTAGTGGCAGTAGGGTTCTCAGTGATAGGATGAACGAAACGTATATTCATCATTCACCGATTATCCAGGTGTAATGTTTTAAATATTTAACCCTTTGAAAAGTTGTATTTGAAGCATTAAGTAAGGGATAATTAATAGTTTTTATTTGTTTATCCTATTGTATTTTTGACTCCTTAATTATTTTTCCATTTCCTTTTTAAAAATCGAATTTGCTAAATATTTTTGAACTTTAATAATACAAATAATATCAAATATTTACGCGTTCTCCCTCCTAATTGCTTAGTAGCATTTTTAATTCTATACATTATTTTTTCAAGGATAGGATAATCTTAAAAAAATTTATAATTGTTTTATATGCATAGAAAGCTAGCGAAATTAATACTTGTAAACGATTCATTTTATCATGTAATACATCATCTTTTCATGTTCTGATTTTATTATCAGGTTGTTTGACAGAGGCTTGAAACTCAGAATTTTCATATGGTTAATATCTCTTAATGAAGGAAAGCTTACATAATTAGACAATTAATAACAAATTTTAAATTTTGCAATAAATATAATATTGTTACTTAGAAAAATTTTATTAACTTTAACAAAAGCATAAAAATGAAGGAAATATTTAAACGAGTAAATCTAACATAGTGTCAGCTTAAATAAATTACTTGAGTTTTAAGTTTAAATGGATTCAGTTTGTGCTTAGCCGAGGTGTGCCAAAAGAGCAGTTTTTTAGTAACATTTATATTAATTATACAGACATTAAATACTTGGAGATTAAAACCAGTCCACTTGAATTACAAGTAGCCGAGTTGTCAAAGTAGGAAAACGCTGGTAATCCTCATTGCTTTCTTATTACCTTTAAAAGCTAGCTGCATGGTTTTTCTCATGTGTAATACGAATTTGAGCAGTTCCCAATATAAAGTCCTCTATGAAATCATTCTTCTCCTAGCAGACCTTAGTATGTTTTGCTCTAATTAAACAAACCAATATAATACTAAAAAGTTTCTTTAATTAGCAAAAGCAATTTACAGGAAATAATTTATACCCGCTCTAACTCTAAGATATTTCTATGCATTTCAGTTAGAAAAGTATTATTATGCAGCAACTAACTTTTTCATTCCTTTCAGGTGAGTGAGAAGAACACTGCATCATGTTTTGGTAATCTAGTCCTGGAAGCGATCTCAAAATCACCTAACCACATCAGAAATAGCAGGCAGGAATCTTTTACTGCCGATTCTCAAAGAACGGGACATGAAATTTCCAAAGAGCAGAGCGTAGAAAATGCCAGTGGAGATGAGTGTGTGAGTGATTTCATAAAAACATTTGAAAGTTACCGCAAGAGTGTTTGCAACGTTTATTTAAATGCTGAAAACTACGGCTTTACTGAAGATTGTTATAACAGTACTAGAGAAGGTATTTCCAATAGTTTAGAGGCAGTAGTAAGTGAATCTAATCAGGATCTGAGTAGAAACTCATGGTATTCAGAAAGTAATCCGAACTGGCATTTAGATAGCAAGAAAACTTTAAATCAAGAGGTGAATTTTCATTTTAGAAGTGATAAAAGCGAAAAATTAACAACACCCGCTACAATGTTTATGGCACAGAGCAGAGTGAATAATGGACCACATGAAGGAATGATAGGGGGTGGTTTGAACAATGGTTATACACAATCTGGTCATTTTGGGAATCCAGCGTACTTCATGAGCCAAACGTCTGGTACCCAGTCGATGTACAGTTACCCTGACACTTCCTGCAGAATGGCCGTTTCCGCTTCAGAGCTCAGCCAGAACTTTAACAGAACAGCTATAGCTTATCAAAATGATCTCAGACTGAATTATCATAGTCCGAATGCAGAGTACGGTCCAAATTTCGGCAATAATGGAAGTAGTTCTTGTTACAATAACCATTGTAATACTGACATGAGAATGAGTTACAATAACTCTAATGGCAACTCTATTGGAGAAATTAATTCGATTAATTACTCTGGTGTAAATTCCAGTTATCATCAAGGAGGAAGTCATTTGAATAATGTATTGTATCATCATTCTCATCAGAATGCCAAGGCTGATTGTTCGACCGATATCTTCGTTAAACCTGCTGCCTTTGGTGAACATTGTCCTAGTGTACGTCACAAATTAGATAGTGCTGCATCTGTGTTGCCTTCCAGCCAAGAAGCTGTATCTGTAAAGACAGAAATTGTTCGTAATCATTGCCCATATACGGTCAGTGGTACAAATAATAATGGGTACAATGCTCCAGATCAGGAGATGTTTATGGGAAGCGTCCCATCTCCAGTAGCCAAAGATGATTGTTTCAGGCCTCGAATTCCATCTACCGCTGTCACCGCCTACCCGAACTCACCATCCATCCCATCATCAGCACCAGGTCTGCAGCATGCACCACATGGTCATCAACAGTTCACCGATTCCCCTAGACAACCATGCTATAGAATGGGAAGTAATGGTTCAGCAACGAACGTTATTCCAAATAGTAACGGTACATATGAGCCACTGACTCCGCCTCCTTCAGAACCTAACACGAGTCCTCCTCTTGATGGCTTACCCAGAAAAACACCACCACCTCCATATCCGACTCCATTTTCTGGGTCGAAAAATGTCGGTGAGATTCCTTCGCAGCCAAAGTATAACAGAAGGAATAATCCAGAATTGGAAAAACGTCGGACTCACTTTTGCAACTTCCCTGGTATGTAATTAATTTATCAAATTTTTTTATACCTTTCTAAATATATAAGTATCATTATTTATAAAGTAGTCGTATTTCTTTGCATGAGAGGCATTAAAAGTTTGCAACAAAAGTTACTTCTGTGACTAAATAGCAGTCCTACAAGTTTTGTGAAAATGGGCAGGAAAAATTCACTTGGTTTTAACATTTTTAGGTAACATTAGAAAATTTACTGACTATTAATTTATGAAATGATGTATGCATGTTAAGAGACAGAGATTAGTTCCTACCAAAAAAATTGAAGATCCCTGATAACCGTATTATTAAACTAACATGGAATAAGGAAAAAATTCCATCCAAAGTTTGGGAAGTTTCGATGAAAAAACTAAAACTTCCACATAATCTGCAGTGTGATATGCTAGCAGTCAGTTCGTAAATCTGATTATATGAAACGATTATGATGACATTCATGAATGATGTTTATTTTTTAAGCAATATGTCTTGCTATGGGGCTTGAAGTATATTACAAATATTTACTTTTGCAGTTAATACTTTTTAAAAATAATGAGTTACACTTAAAAATCTGCACTGGCATTTATAAGATGGTATAGAGTTTCCTTTAGTTTTACTAACCAGTTATTTTAATTTTGGTATGTTTTCCAAATTCTCTTATTTCCTCGCCAGGATGCAGATTAAGTAGGTGAACGAGAGTTTTTAAACGGTTGAAACAAAAAGGTTAGACAGAGCGTGATTTCGCTATTGAAGCCCACCTCTGCTATTTTGTCGTCCAGTTGTTAATCTTAGTAGCGGCTACGCATTCTGGCCGTCTAGCTAGTATATCGCCAGCGGAGGTTTTTGAGTCAGCCTGCTAGATTACATTAAATTATGTAGTCTAGCACTACATCTTTACTTTTTGAATTTACTGTTAAATTGTTTTTAAATTCTCGCCGCAAGAAGTTGGTGCTGTTATATATCCGTGCCTTTCTGTTAAGGAGTTGTGCTTAATTAAATGGGCTTGTATACCCTTTCCCTGTTGTGTTCATCTTCACGCCTGCCCGAGAAGTCGCCAAGTTTTGACAATGAGATCTAATTACATCGCATGAAAGCAAAGGATAGGTACTTCCTATAAATAGATAGGTAGACCGGATAGGTACTTCTTCGGAAAATCATTTGAACCAAATCATGTTCGTAACATATAAATATTTTATTCGAATAAAAGAAAAATGTATCAGTTTATAAGGTATTTCTCTCGCCTTTCTAGCGTTCCTTCGTGGTGTAGTGATTCTGCACGCCGGGCCGGTATTCCAGAGGTCCGTGGTTCGATTCTCGGCGATGGTGATTGCTCATTTTCCGTCTTGCCTGCTTTCAAAAGTCCTAATGTCTCTGCAGTGGCGCCCGAACTAAAAGAGTTGTGGATGATGACTCTCCACACCCAGGATTTGGCGACTGGGTCCCATAAAAACCCCAGTCGCTCTTTAAAAGTTGGAGTATATAAGGTATTTTTCCCGCCTTCCTAGCGTGCCTTCGTGGTGTAGTGATTCTGCACGCTGGGTCGGTATTCCAGAGGTCCGTGGTTCGATTCCCGCCGAAGGTGATTGCTCATTTTTCATCTTACCTGCTTTCAAAAATTTTAAGTAAAATAATCCGCTGCGTAGAAATGTAAATAACAGTATAAGAAACATAAATCTACAAACTTTATTACAGTATATAGCATTGCCCATATTGTTTAGGTTTAGTGTCGTTTCATCCTTTCCCGTTTCATTTCCAGATTGAAGTAGCGCCGTTTCGTATGCTGCCTTTCCTTACCCGATTCTGTTTCCAGTTTCATCCGCTGCTCGAAAAGTCACTTTACGGTAAAGCGAACACCCATTTTCGTGAATTATAACGGTTTAGAGGGATGACCCTCATTACTTTGAGACTTAGCTTTTTTCTAATATTTGTGAAATATTTCCCTTTGACAAATAATTATGAAAAGAATAATAAATTTCAGGCACGTTCAAAACGTGTGTGTCTAAATCCAGTTACTTTTTTGTTATATTGTGTTCCCTTTTTTTTTTTTTTTATTTTCGCATATTTCTAAAGCAATGGAACCACGATTCTGCTGCTTTGAAAGAAAATAGAAATGCGACAGTTGCTTAATGAAGATTAATACGTACATGCTTTATTAAAAGTGCATTGAACCCACTTCAAATGCGACCATACACGGTTTTAGAGGATTTCGGAGCTCTGTGAATGTGGTGGTCTTAGAAAGGTGCTGTTCACTGGCAGGTATTGGCTTTTATTCTAAAAAATACAGGTCTCTTTCAGAAAGCGAATTAGATGAGATGTCGCCACTACAGTATTCACTATAATTATTTTCTAATAGGTAATATAATTATTTAAACCTGATCAATTAAAAAAAAAAGCTCTCTTTTTACCGAGAGAGATTTAAGAGCTATGCAACTCTGATTTTTCTTTCACAATTAGCTGTTATATAAGTTTAACTACCTTCTGTATATTTTTCCTTGTATACAACTGATATATTAAAGTTACTTCTGTGGCTAAATAGCAGTCCTACAAGTTTTATGCAAATGGGCAGGAAAAATTCACTTGGTTTAACATTTTTAGGTAAATTGAACAAATATGCAACAAATGCAAGACAAATTATTAAAAATATAAAGTTTGAAATATTGATAATTTTTTGTATTATGCATAATATATTATCAGTGAATTATGAATTTATATAATGTAATATACACTTAGAATAAAAAAACAACGAAATTTGAATTTTACGACTATATATATTGATATAATTGCAGAAGGTTATTAGAAGTCAGTTACATGTGTAGTTATATGTAACCTTTAACAACTGTAATAACATCGGGCATGTTTATCACTATATTCCATCATAAACCAAAAAATTATGTTTTACTTTCTTACAAATGAGATAGATTTTTTTATTGTTTTTATTTTTGTACAATTCTGTTGTTCACTTCTTCCGCTTGGGAAGCGCTAGAATTGGAATATTTCGTTGACAATTTCCTGCAGGACTAAAATAAAAAGAGGGGGATTTTGGAAGCATTATAGAACATATGCTTAGCAAAACAGTAGAAACAGTTGCTATCTCTACCTTACATCGGAAAGATATTCACGTAAAGCTCTGTATAAAACAAACGGTACGGTCATTCAGGTTTCTTTTTCCGAAGTTTTAGCACAGAAAAACTCTTTTAAATGTTTGACTTTCAATAATTACGATATACTTGTCTTAAATCTTTAATTTTCAGCGCATAGAAACAGAGTGAAAATTTCAGTTTTGTGCCTACACACTGAACTGAAGTAGCTTAAGGAAATGAAGACGAACTCTTTATATTCGAAGAAATTCTTCATACTCTGACTTGATGAAAATATTTTTCTGAACTTAAATGTAGAAGTTTAATCAGTATTAATGATTTAGTATTTTGGACATTAATAAGATGTCAGTTTAAAGTCCCTTAACTGTACTTATTAGATTTCGAAAGTATGATCGTGGTGAATTTATACCTAAAACTTTTCTCATAATAAAAATGGCTAAGAACTTCTAAATTGATAAATGCTAGTAAAAATTAACAAAATGATTTATAAAATTTATAATAAAACTCTCATTTTTACTTATAATGTTAAATGTACGTAGTCCCTTCATAGAATTCAGCATAGAATGTTTTAATGCGGAAATGGCTAATTGTACATGGATTGTGATTAGAAGTGTATTCGGGTGGGTAGGAAACTAAGGACAATTTCCGCAATGATTTTGTACTTAAAAAGACGCTCCTCCGAAACCAGTTGCATGACTAATGCTCGTTAAAAACTTTCGAGTATTGCGGAAAAATCGATTGAAAATGCATGCCTGCCCAACGGCTTATTATGAAGGCTATAATTATGGTCTAGAAATTATCCTTAATTTCACGTATAAATTCATCGAAATCATACTGAAACTAAGCATATATAAAGCAGATTAACTATCCTGGAATTCATATTTAAAAAGAAAAACCGCAAGGTAAACAAAAAAGCAATCGCGATTTAAATTAAAAGCTCTATTTACTTTGCTCATTTCTTACCTATCTTCTTAAGAAAATCTGAATATGATCTATCAACATCTTGACGCATATCTTTCCTGCGTAAAATAAAGAATTAAGATTTAGGCTCTGTTGCCCTTTGGCTATCAGTAAGCGCACTGTAGTGGCTACAGAAGGCTAGTTTGAATAGAGCAACTTCGAGAAATAATAATAGATGATTAATTATTTGTGTACTTAAAGATACGACGGTTTACTGCTAGGAATGCGATTATATGCAAAATTTTTGAAGTCAGTATTAAAAAGTGTATTGCTGGAAAGCTGCCAAGTTAAAATACAGTGTAAAACGACGCAATAATGAGTCAATAGTGGTGTTTAAAAAATGTTTGATTTTACGACTTAACGAAAACGGTCTCTCCTGAACCTTTTAAAACGTATGATATATTTTGAATTAAATGACTTCGTCGCATTTATATGCAAGTAGTAAAAATAAAAAATATGCACTTACACATTTTGTTATAACGAATCTTGCCCATATTTTAATATCTCGGTTATTCAAATGATTTTAACAAGTGGATTTTTCTGACATAAAATTCTTAACTGTTCATTAGGCTTGGTATTCAAGTGGATCAGGCTCATACATAATATAGATAATGCATAAATGTTGCTAACAATTGAAAAGATAATAAGGGCTTATTACCTTTTTAGTTATTAGTTTTTATTTTTATTCTGACGTATTATTATTGTATACATTCCGGCGTATAACGCGCACCTATAATTTCAATCTATTATATTTATTAATTTTTAGGTATATTCGCCATGTAACGCGCACCCTTTTCTTTACGAAGAAAAATAAATGATGTTTATGCAATGAATTTATCTTTTGAAGTGATTCATTTGAAGATTTTTCCTAGACGTTCGGACAATGGCATATTGAATTGAAAAGCGATAAGGTAAACAATACGTGTGTGTGGAGAAATGTTTGAGGGAGTAAATAATTCTGCAAAGCGAGTGGGTTGTATTCAGGGCAGTTGTGCACAAGAAAGTTATTCTATGGTTTCAAGAAAAGGGAGATAGAATTTGGAGTAAGACTACCCTTCCGATGAATTTGCTGAATTAGGAGTCAAATATTTTCTCTTTCTGTAGTCATCTGAGGCTGTAATTTTGAAGGTTTTAGTAAATCGTATCCGCTTTAGTTGAAATATAGTTAACCTAGTGTCTCTTTTAATAGTAAATATGACTCCTGGCGAAATCATAGTGATTGGCATATATATTGTCTGACTGGCGAAACCATAAGCTAAGACGAGACCCATGTTCCGTAAAAACTGTGCTTGATTTTGGTAAAAAAATTTTAAGAAACTGGATGCGCATGTGTTAAACCACGGTCCGAAGGACTCTGTAAACCTGTTGAAGCTGTTGCGGAAGTGCGTAATGTGATAACTGCGGGTCCATTGCATACTGGAAGAAGTGTAGCCCGCAATTTGGATGTACCGAAAAACCACAGTCCTCAAGCTTCTGTGCTCTCTTTTACGGATGTTTCTTTATCGATTCCAACTGGTCCAGATGTTGCAACCTGGAGACGAACAACAGCGTGTCGACTTTGCGAATTTTTTCCTTATTAAATTTAATGTCTCCCTCATCAAATTAAATATATCGTAGGTAAAAGGTGGCCGCTGGGGATATAATGAACGGATAAGGCGCATTTCTGCTTAACTGGGAACTTATATTCCAAGAACTGCGTTCTATGAGGTGACGAAAACCTCACAATATGCCACCAGCGCCTTTACTCGAAGCAAAAGTGACTGTGTAGTGTGGCAACGAAAGCTTGTTCGTTCGCGGTAGTACTTCTTCGAAGAGTTCACTTCTACAGGTATGAAAACAATAGAAAAATGTTGCAGAATTACGTAATTCCAGAATTGCGGCAACGAAATGTCGTTAATAGCATTGTATGGATGCAAGATGGTGCTCCTCCAGATGTTACCATTTATTTTCGGCAAGTGCTGCAACAGTATTTTGGAGGCAGTCATTTCCATAATTTTGCAATTTCTTGGCCACCCAGAGTCTCGGGCCTCACTGCGATGGATTTCTGCTTCTGGGTTTATCTGAAAGCTAAGGTATATACATCAAATCCACGAAATTCGTAAGAGTTGAAAGGAGCTATAAAAAGTGAAGTTATGCAGATTCCTTCTGCGACGTTACTTTCGTCATTGTTGGCATCAATCTCCGCATCTATTGGGTTTTTGTTGGTTCGTTATAATATTGCTCACTGCGTTTTACAACGGCAATTTTCGTCATACTTGTATCGTTTTAACGTGTTTAAAAAAGTGGGTGCTACTGTTCGAAAATTTCGAAATGTTTTGACTGTAACCGTAACCCTGAAAGCTCTATTGTTTTAAATGATCACAATCTGGAACGCATCCTTCAAATAACAATATCTGAAATTTCATTTATATTGCTTGACTGGATAGGCCGGTAGGGGTTCATATATACCGAAATTTTTTATGACCACCCGTTATATATATATTTAAATTTTGTAGTCAGAAATGTTTAGCTGTGTGAAGAATATTATTAAACAATATTGCATAAAATTACGTCAGTTAGGGTAAATGTACGCGTGTTAATAGTCTTCGTATTTGCTTTTGAAGTAGAGACCAATTTGAAACTTTAATAACTACCTGAGTTAGCAAAGAAGATACATTCCAATCTTTTTTCTTTTTCTTTTTTTAATAGACATATTTTACGAAGCACTTCGTAAAGCAAAATACGTAATTTTCTTTGTAAAACATTTAAATAATATTTTCAAATACATTAAGGAATCTTTTTTTTTTTTTGGGTTAAAGTAGAGGAGTTATACGTATTAACGCAATGTTATTCCACTACTTTCATTCTTCTAATGTGTATGTTTGTAGCATATTTATTGGTAACTCTGATTAATCATAAATTTTATGCTAGTGAAGAACCGCTAGTGAACCGCTAGTGAAGAACCGCTAGTGAAGAATGAAACGTTTATTAAAAATAATGATTTTTGGAAGTAAGAAGTGCTGTTTAATTGTGATAGTATAAGAATTAGAACTCTATTTAATTTTTTTGTTGGATTTTCCCTTTGCAGAATGCGAGGAAAATATTTCTGAAAATGCAGTATATCCAAATCAAACATATGTTTTAAATATTCATACATGAATTTTAAACTTGTTAACAAGCATTATTTTTTTCAATAAAAAATTAGAACTAGTATTGTTTTATGTGATGAGGACAACAGCGTTTGCATAAAAAGTATTTTGCCTCCTTTTATTATTTCGTACGCTTTTAAATGAAGTATGTATGAGTTCGTTCTTTTATAGACATTATATTAGTGACAGCAGTTTCCACAAAGAAAATTCTCGTCACGAAAATATTGTTGATCTTCTGATCTTCATTAGCTTTATTTAAGAGCCACAAAATTCTTTCACTAAAAACTTTAACACATCCAAATGATTCTTCGAAGTGTTATGTTTCGAGGAAAATTAGAAATAGTATTGTTTTATGTGATGAGGACAACAGCGTTTGCATTTGAATATTTAACTGTTTTTGAGATGTTGTGCAGCTAAAATGTTGAATATTTTAATTTAAGACCATAATAAAACACTTTTTAAAAAGTAAAATTAAAAAGATTGGTTTATTTATATCAAAATATAAACGCCTAAATACGATTTACAGTTTTTTTTTTTTTTTTGTAAATCACACAGCTGATTTATGAGCTGAATTTAATTTTAATTCTATACTAGTCCTGTCTATTCATAAAAGTAAATTTCAAGAGATTGTAGAGATATTAGGTATTTTTTTGGAGGCCAGGCAAGATGAAAAATTAGCATCCCTTCGCCGAGAATCGAACTGCGGACCTCTGGAATACCGGCCCAGCGTGCAAACCACTACACCACGAAGGCACGCTAGGAAGGCGAGAGAAATATCTTATATACTCCCCCTTTTAAAGGACGACTGGGGATTTTAGGGGACCCAATCGCCAAAACCTGGGTGATGAGAATCATCTTCCAACACCCTTTTAGTTCGGGCGCCACTGTAGAGACATTGGGTATTTTTTTGGAGGCCAGGCAAGATGAAAAATTAGCATCTCTTCACCGGGAATCGAATCGCGGACCTCTGGACTACCGGCCCAGCGTGCAGACCACTACACCACGAAGGCACGCTAGGAAGGCGGGAGAAATACCTTATAAAATCTCAAGTTTTTCTCGAAAAGGTGTAAATAAATATTTATTACATTTTTTTATTAGTCATCTTCTTTAGCTCAGAGCTGTTGATTTAAAAAAAAAAAAAAAAAAAAAAAAAAAAAAAAAAAAACTAGAGGTCATAAAATATTAGAAAGTTATTAAAACAATTTCGATTCATGAAACATGAAAATTCTAAATTACCATAATGACATCGATTATGGAAATGATACGTAAACGCGGTCACCTTTCAAAGCCCTATCGACTATTATTGAGAATAAAGGTGCAGAGAAGTCTTGAATTATACATTTCGAAAGAAGCATTTTTGGACCGACAAAACATGGAATTTCAATTACACATTGCTGAAATGAGAACTAGATGTTCCTGATTAGAGAATACCAAATTTAATTACACACTTTTTTACCTTTCAGCCCACATAAATATTAACTCTTTTATTAGTTTTTTTTATTGGTTTCTCTTAATGATATGTTGGAATGTAATATACGTCCTTTAAATATTTATCTGCCTTTGTTATCTTTGCCCGGATTTCCTTTTTAATGTAACTTATTAGGCTATTATCATACGAAGACAGCAATTTGTTATCTTCGAAGGCAGCCTTTCGATTCACGTTAAGGAACTAGATTTATGAGCTAAATTACATATGAAGTAATAATTCTGATACTATTAGTATATATTTAATATATTTTGTTGTAGTTTCTTTAATTATTTGCTACAATATGCTTTTCGTTTCAGCTCTCCATTTTAATAATGCTTAATTCTTCTTAAATTAAAAAGACAATTTTTATTTTATCGGTCTCAACTTCCAGCAATTATTTCTACAAGGCGAGATTAGCTCCGTTCCTCCCCCCCAAAAAAATCATTAACACAAAGATTTATCTAGCAGATCAGAAATGTTAAAATGCATAAAGATCAGAAAAGTTCCTTAGATATTTTCACAAAGAAATTTAGCATTATCTTTTTTATTATTATGCAATAAGAACTTCCAACTTGAGTTGTAGTTTTTTACAGTTATTGGAGTTCAAACTTTTCATCTTGCCATGATTTTTTACTTGCCGGATTTTCTCCAAATTGTATAAAACTCGTAACCTAGATAAAATTTAACAGAAATTGATCTTAAGTGTTGCGAATTTTTAAAAAATTCGGTAAAAGTTTACAATTGGGTGCCCCTTGTTTATTGGCGATTCTTTTTCGACGCCAAGATCGGCGCTAGGAAGTCACAATTTCAAGATGGCCGCTACACAAAACCAAAATAAGAAGTCGAAGAATTGCATAAGATCTGTGTCCATGTACACATCGATCTGTTTTTACTTAAAAAAACATCCTAGAATTGCACAAACTAGACACTGCGCACTGCCTTAAATATGTCCATGTACACATCAGTCTATTTTCATTTAAATAAAATCGGAAAGCTAAAACAATCGTGGTAACCAGAAGTGAGGTTTCATCACCAAAATTTTTTTAAAAATGTCGCCAATCGAAGGGGCATCTAATTCTACACTAAAGCCAAAAATTCATTAAAAATACTAAATGTTGTTCCAATGAATTATTGTTTCCTTATTAACCCAAATCAGACTTATGCGCTCATTATATATCTTTCTAAAAAGTTATATATTTTTATAGTTCGTTCAAAAATTTATTTGTGAATTTGGAATGCATTATCCCTCAAAAGTAAATATGGAAGATGAAAATGGACCTAGAAGTAAACGTTAGGCTCCGCTAGAAACATCTACTTTGCTACGTTTATACTGAAAATGTGTCTGAAAGGTTCAGTACTAATCAAAATGTCTATTCACGAAAAATGTTATTTGAAGATGAAAAACACGTAACTTCCCTTCCCTCCCCACAAAAAGTCTAGAATAGGGATTTGTGTTAGAGAAGTGAGTAATCAGGAATAATCGCGCTTTTTTTCATCATATGTACAGAAGAATAACATTCATCCTGCATTCATAAACTGGGCAAGTAGCAGCAACTATTCTGCTATTTTGCAAGCCACTGGCCGTCAGTAATGGTTAGTATGTATCTACTTTTCTTAGTTTATTTGTTTATGGCAAAGCACACGAAGGCTATTTGCCTAAAAAAGGGGCATGGAGTACTTTCTAAAAATACATACATATCCATAACGAAGTATTAAATGTTATATTATCTACGAATTTATACTAGCGGAGTTTGTAAGGGAACTGGATTATCCATGGATATACACTTGCTCACTCATACAGGCTCCTTACTAACCACTTTGAAAGCTTAAAAACTAAATTTAGAGGAAGAAAAGGGTTACTCTAAATTGCTGATCTAGAGCCGATAAAGTTTGTTCTTTGGATGAAATAGCTAAAAGTAGCTGCATTTAATTCTACGAAAATATTTCGAGAATTACAAATTCATTTCGTAGATGTTTAAATGATGAGAAATAAAAGTGAAATTAATTATCTTAATATAGAGCAATCTTATTAAATTTTAAGCTTCGAACTATGCTATTTATAGGTGAAGGGCATACATTTCTTATGGTCTTGTTTAAATACTTGTTTTCGAAAATAATTTCCCAGATCTAACACTATTTCTTCCTAGAAAGGGACTTAGTCCTATTTCTTAATTTCCTTATTGCTCGTTTAAAAAAATATATTGGTTAGTGCTAAGATAAAATAGGCTTTTCGCCCAATTTTCCTTCTCCCTTATCACCTGCGGAGGAGCGTCTTTTCCCCAATTTTCCCCACTGTCCTCTTAATTCCAGTCCCGCGTTCCAGATAGGCAAAATACATATATCACCTAATTTTCGTGCAGTTATCATTAAAAATAATATACTGAGCTTAAGAAAATGCTCTTTACTTGTACATTTATCTGTTTTTCTCTCTACAGTGTGTTTCATAAAGCTTGTACCATTAATAATTTCTAGCTAGGTATCACGCAAATGATTATTCTGTGCCACGGTACGTAATACATAGCGTTAGAAACATCTTTTATTAATTAAATTATGTACATTAAGAAAAAATGGCACAGATATTCTAAATGAAAAAATATTATAAATGAAGCATACTTTTATTTCTACGTTTTAATTATTATCGTTTGCACAAATATCTGGATTCACTTCTTAAATGATGGAGCTAGAACTAATAATCGTTTTGAAGGGTAACATTTCAAGTTTAATTAAAAAAAAAAAAAACTGCCGGTCCCCATTCAAACGTATATTCATTGATTCAACTTATAAAGTAGTTTCTCCTTCCTTAACTTGTGCCTTCGTAGCGTAAACGGATGGCACGACCGACTAGCAATCGAGAGGTTCGATACTGGAATCCCGGCGAAGGCACTGCACATTTTTTACGTTTCCTCCTTCGATGTAACCTAATGGTCTCCACAAACCTCTATAACAAAATCAAGCAGAAAATGAATAAGTCATCCTGATGTTAAGTTATGGCAATAAACTCTGGAAATCTCGGTTGAAATAAGATAATTAAAGGCAAAATTTAAAAAAAATTAAACGAAAAGTTATTAATCAATGAAATTTTATTTAGAAGAAATTTTAGAAATTTATTTAGAAATTTTATTTTATAAGCAATGAAATTTTATTAGAAAATTCTATCTATATTGAGTTACTACATTTATTTAGAAGCTTTGAAATGTTAAAATAAGCACTTTTTTGTTTAATATATGTTACATGTCTTATGTCATATTGTTGCATATGCATGGAACGGAACAATTTTAATCTTAATTTAGATATTTTTTTATATACACTGTATACACAATTTTAGGACATAAACAGTAATAAAAAAGCCGGTTAACTCTTTATGATAATAGTTAAATAACAGTAATAACAACATTAGTTCCACAAATTAAACTTCCGCATGCATAAAATAAAGTTTACTTTCATGTAGTAATAAGACATTATTTTTCACTCGCATCATTCCTCTTTTTGGACAGCCCACCAGCGGTCGAGCGGTAAAGTCGCTGAATACTGGTAGTTCGGTCCGAGGTTTGAATCCCGCGAACGGGCCGGCTGCATGGGTGTTTTCGTGGTTTTCCCCATGTGTAACGTGTATACGAGCCAGTTTCCCTTAGAAAGTCCTCCACGAAGGCATCCCTTCCCCTTAGGCAGATAGCCCTAGTGTGCTTTGCCATAATTAAATACACCACACCTCTTTTTGGTGTCACTGGGAATTATTACAGACTAAAATTTCAAGAATGAATATTTTAAATACTAACTGAAGGGGGAAATGAACTATTTGCTTATTAAAAATTAAAAATTTTTTGAATGTCTCGATTTAGTTGCTTATTAAAAATTCTTTTTACCAGACGAGTTCTGTGATGTTCTTTATGACTGTTGGTGATAAATTAGGACGCTAAATATTTTTGAGTTAAGAGTTATAATATCTTGGAAATCCTTGCCTTAGAAGAATTTACATCTATTCCTGCAAAGTAACTTCTTGATGAAAAACTCACTTCTCGGAATTTTCCATATATATAACGTGAAGACGAGTCAGTTTCCGTCAAAAAATATTTCATAAATGCAATTTAGCTAGGCTCTATCAATTTCCCAAGCTGATAGTTTTCGTGACTCAGCAATTAATCAAAAGCCAGGCTGCCTCAATGGTAGACAGCCTAACCAAAAATATTGTACTTTAATTGAAATTCAGTTTTAAATTAGATAATATCAAATTAAATCCGTATTTATCTTCTCAGTTATTATGATATTATTTCTTTATCCCTGAAATATGTAGATTAAATTTTGTCTGTTCAGACTATGTTAAGTAATATGTTGAATAGTGGTTTCCAACCTTTAACTTGACGCGAGACAATTTAAAAATCAAAAATTTTTGGCAAGCCACAATTGTATATTGCTATTAATACTTCAATTATAAACATATACAATACACAGACTAAAAAAATATGTGGTATATGTTGAAGAAAGATTGTAATTATATAATGTTTATGCTACTATTTATTAAAAATTCAGTAAGATACAAATTAAATACAGGAAAAGTATATTTGAATGTGAAACCTGACAATGTACGTCTTCTGCGAGTATCTTGTACTCTGGTACATACGGTGTTATGGCTAAATTCATGCACGCATTCTAATGTTTGTTTATTATCCTGGATCTGAGCTTTTATTTTATCAAATTCATTGTTGAGAAACCACTTTCGCTATGATAAGTAGGTCTAAAGCAAGAATTTAACCTTTGAAAAATTTCTTTCAAGAGTGGGTATTTTTTCTCATCAACGAGTATCCAAAATTCTGTTTGTGGTATTCTTGTTTTTAATTGTAGATCTATCTGAAAATCAGTTATTTTTCTTTCTAGATCAGAATTTTTATTTAAGATATTTTCAGTCTCTTAGATGTTTCGAGAATATTAATATCAACATTTGAATTTGAAATGAATGAACCGATGGGCTGAATTATACGAAAGAAAAATCTAAATTCGAAATTATTTTTAAGCTCGACGAGATTTTCAGACTATTTATCTGTTTTAATTTTCATATATTTCTTGATGTGTAAGGCGATTTCTGATTTATAAGGTGACAGACGTTACACTCCGTTCATGTATAATGGATATATGTAATGTGCAATATTTTCCCCAAATTTAATTTTGATTTAAATGCTTTTATACTTCGTATTAACTCAATAATAGGCTTTTCTTTGCCCTGAAGTTTAAAATTTCTTTTGGGATATTACACCTGTAAGAAAGGTTAAATCACATAACCAGCGATTACTCAATTCTTCAAAAGTTTCGTTTCTGGATTCCAAAACTTATTTTATTTCTGGAAGAAGCCCTAAAAATCATTGTAGGAATTTTAGAACAGAATCACAATTCAGCATTTAATTTTAGAATATAATTTTAGAGTTCCATACTTAGCATCAAGCTCATCAGTCAGTACTTCGGATTTTGTAACCTTCGGATAATTCTGATGTGGTTATGGCACGAATAGAATTTACAATTTTTAGAACAACTTTCATCACGTTTTCATAATGTAAAACTTTTGTGTATAATGCCTACTGATGACGATGTTAGTGGTAGATAAAAACGTTAGGAAAAGCGTCATCATTCTTACACAATGTGATGAAACCAACAGCAGAACCGGCTTTGGCAGCTGCATCGTCTGTTGTTATGGACACAAATTTTTGAAGCGGAAGATTAATTTTAATTATATAGTTTCGGCCCACTAGCAGCTGAGAGGTAAAATCACTGATCACTGGTAGTTCTGATCCGGGCTTCATTCCAATTGAACGTGCTGTCTGCATGGGCGTTTTGTGGTTTTCCCTATATGTAACGTGCATATGAGTAAGTTCCCTTAGAAAGTCCTCCTCAAAAGCATCCCTTCCGTTAGGAAGATAGCGCTAGTGTGCTTTGCCACATAATCAACTAAACCAAAACAAACCTTTCCTGAGCAATCGTTACATACCATCCTTATAAAAATATTTAGTTGAGCTACACTGCAGATATCTGTTGATACATCACACTTCAAACTTAAGAAAACGCATCTTTTAAATCATCTACCTGTCCTCTGCCATTTTCAAGCATAGCTTCTATTCTACGAGTGACGGAATTTTTAGACCATTGGACATGGTTACAGCCGAAAACATCGCGGACGAAAACGTCACAGAAAAAACAACGCAAGGCGAAAACGTCGTGATACAAAACATCGTGGGAGAAAACATCGCAGTTCCAAAACTTCGTGATATAAAATATCGTCGTCCAAAATAAAGCGGTTCAAAAATTTCGCAGTTTAAAAACATAGTCGTCGAAAATATCGTGGTAAAAATAAAGTATCTACAAATCATCCCATGACGATAACATCGCAGACATCCTTTTTTCAGGCTTTAATAATTGTAAATGGAGATTTCCATAATGATTTGTGAGCGCAAGATGGAAAGAAGGATAATCTTTACTTTCATATTTTTTATTAACTATAATAATTTTTTGCTGAAAAAGTAAGAAGGAAATAATCATAGAAATAATAAGCATAGAAAATTAAGGCAACTTGATAGCACTTAATAGAATTCTCATTAATATATAATTTTTATGAAGTTTTTACTGATAATTTTTCATTAAAAGTATAATCTAAAAAAGTTTAGAAAAAGGAAGCTACGTAACTGCATGACCTTATCTATACAAAATTGCTAATTGTGAGATTATTTTCTTCACTTTTGTCAATCTAATACTCTTATAATGAAAATAATTTCTTGTTCTGCTTCAGTTTATTCTTAAGTTTCCTTCTTACTTTTTCAGCAAAAATATATTAGTTAATAAAAAATATGAAAGTAAAAATTATCTTTCTTTCCATCTCGCGCTCACAAATCATTATGGGAATTTCCATTTACAATTATTAAAGCCTGAAAAAAGCAGGTCTGCGATGTTATTGTCCTGCGATAATTTGTCGATACTTTATTTTTTACCGCGATATTTTCGACGGCGATATTTTTAAACTGCGAAGTTTTTGAACCGCTTTATTTTCGACGACGATATTTTGTTCCACGATGTTTTAGAATTGCGATGTTTTCTCTTTGCGATGTTTTCTCCTACGATGTTTTGTAGCACGACGTTTTCGCCTTGCGTTGTTTTCTCCGCGACGTTTTCGCCCGCGATGATTTTGCCGCGATGTTATCGGCGGACACCATTGGACATATTGCATAGCTGACATATTTTCGCTTCTTGAAATAAAATTTCTGATACAGTAAGCATTGCTTCTTTAATTACATTGCCATTTTCAAAGGGTTTCTTGTGAACTGCAATATGTGCAGCCTTAAATGATGTAATCGTAGCAACCTTCATTTTATTTGCGGACTCGGTAATTATTGATTGCTGAGCAACGAATGTGCCTTTCGGTTTTCACTATTAAATTTACTTAGATTGCTTTTAGTATCATATTTTTTATGAATTGTCGTAAAATGTAGACTATATTGCTTTTCCCCTCCCCAACAGGAAATGTTGAAACTTAAAAATCCAGCTAACGTATTTGTTGTTAAATTTAATGAAAAAATATTTCTCTTTTCGTTTATCATTAAAATTTTAATGCAGGTGCGTTTTTTCGGCTTTTGTGACGACACGCTTAGATGATGACAAAATGCAAAATTGTTAATATCTATTAAAACTATTGACTAGCACTACTTTGAAAATTCGTTCTCTGTTCGCTAGCGTGTGTTTCATGCATGCTTACGTCAAGAGGTTGTAAAGAACTAGACGTTGCGCGGCAAACGTGCTCATAAGGACCAGCAAATGAAAACACACATTAAATTGTATCTGAAGCAACCCACAATGACGTCAGTGATGACACTCAGAGTACTGAGAGCAATTTTGCAGTGCAACGTCTAGTTTAAAATACCGTGTTTACTCAAAACCCTCAGAAGATCTATCTTCAGAGCTTACTGCACTTTGGAATGTAGGCGTAATTGGAATTTATCTTGGCATTTGACTTCGCAAGACTGAGAAGGGCTGAGACGCGCAATACCGGCCACGGGTTAGGCATCCTGATCTAGAACAAGGATCGCCAAAATTTCGATCGTATACTACCAGTAGGTCACTAAAGGGTTTGTGTGAGCTCATGTAAAAATACTTCCCTTTTAAGCTAATAATAAACACAAGTGTAATAAATATATGGTTATCTAAAGTTGAGATGAAAGTTTGCGGGTTACATGACAAATAACGCTGTAGGATTAAATTGCCTTGAAACTGAAACCATTCAGCTGCATCCAGAATTATCCAGAACTGAATTGAAAAACTATCATTTATCTGTATTATGGAATATTCATCAGAATGACAAGTGGATTGTCTCTAAGACTACGGTTTAAACTGCGAAAATTTGAATTTTTGCCTCAATAGAAAATGACATTAATTTACAAGTCAACAAAAATTACATTTTTGACATTTTTAAAGTGTTCGTCATTATAACAGAATACGTAAATTATAGTAACAAACGAGTTAAACAAGCATCGTATAATGCTAAATTACTTCATCAGATCCTCAAAATGCTTTAAATAACTGGGTAGTTATCAAATAAATTAAAATTTTAGAATATTCCACATATTTATATAGTTTAGTAAACATTGCATAAATACATAATAATATGATGTAAAATACTGTTATTTATGCTGTATTGCTATTCAGAATATTTTATGCAAATAAGTTGCAGGAAAATTCTAAGCCGAGAGCTTCTTAAACAATCAGATACAGAACAATATTGGCTTTTTTTGGGGGGGGGAAGAGAAAAACGAGTATTATCGGAAATATTCCTCCTCCGCCTTGGGGGAGGGGTAGAAGGGATTTCGGCGAAAGATTATCAGAGAGGGAGACAGAACCGTCAAAGGAAGATCGAATTATTAGCTATCGATGGAGGAAGGCATTTCCGAGCGAGGTGTCAAAAATTTTGTCAGGAAAGTGTATACACTACTGAACACTGGTAATTCGTCTTGGGTCGCATTTCCGACGAACAGGCTAACTGCATGGCAATTAGGTGGCCCCCTCACTTCTACATAACATAACATAACATAACTGCATGGCAGTTTTAATAGTTTTCTACTTGTGTAACATGACTTTGAGTCAGATTTTGCTCTCCCCGAAGGCATTCCTCACTTTCGGCAGAAAGCCCTGGTGTGCATAGCCATAATCCAAAACATTCAGTCAAGTAAGTATATAGAGTATCTAAACGATAGTTAACTTCTTTAAATAAATCATTTAAGCCCAGATAATTAAATAAATAAACATTACTAAAGCATTCGTGAAACATCAGAATGATCAAACACAGTTAATTACGTTTTTATAGCCATTCAAACGGTCCTTCGAAGGAAATCCTCTATAACTGCCATAAGAGAAAATAAGTAATAAGAATCTTGCAAGTGATTAATAAGAAATTCAGAGGGAGAGCTGAAATGGAGTAATATCGACATGCATTTATTAGCTGCGTGAATGAGAAAAGCGGTTCATTAACTATTACCAGTAACAACAGATCAGTATAACAATAGAAATCCAAATACTATTTTACTTTTACATGAATTTATCCACTTGTAAGTAATTTAAGTATCGCCAAAAGTGATCTTAATTTTTTTTGAAGAATATATCCAACAATAATTTATCTAAAAGTGAAAGCAAGGTAATGTATTTTTGATCATGATTGATGATCGTGTACAAAAGCCTATATTCTGGCATGTTTTGGTGAGCAAAGTATTGTTATAAATAATACTTAATTACAGGTACAAATCTTGGCAAAGCTCGAGGGTTATGAGAAATACTCTTCTAGATTTCCTGCTTCTTCAAGCTTGAATAACGAGCCAATTTGAGGGAATAATTTACCTCGATGATCCCAATGTGTACTAAATAAGTACCATCCAGATTATGGTTACGACTTTCACCATCTGCAGGTAACCGTAAGAGCTTAACACATACAGCTGTGCCGTTTTCTTAAAGTAGGTTGCTCGTAGTTGAGTTAAAGGAGTTAACCTTTTTTAATGGTTTTAGGGTCGCATAATGATTTCATCAACGGAACTTGAGACATGCAACACAGGAACTCCACGCTGAGAATATCAGCGGGTTGGTTTGGTTTTTACGAGGGCATTCAACGTTCATCATTCTTTTGGTGTTTAACACGCAGCTAACGCTATACTTCATGCTGCCAGTTTCAGAGCTTTCTATGCAGGGTCTTTAATGTTATGATCTGCCTAGTCATAAAGCCGTTTCCCGACTTAAGGGTCTTTAAGTAAGGTGTATTCTCAAGTTAGCTTTCAAATTACTTTTGATGGTCTAATTGAAATTTCTCTAATGAGCATTACTTTTGATACACTGCAACAGTGGTGTACAAATTTTTGACAAAGGCGACCCCAGTGAAGAACTATTTTATTTTCGGGACTCCACTATGTCAAGTAAAGAAACTTTAAAAAATAAATAAATAAATAAATAAAATGAATTAAAAGTGTATTTTGAAAGGGACGCTTATTTTACAATCATTAATATTATTTCCATTTATCCCTTAAAAAAAGTCAGTAGTTTTATCGAGCCAAAAATGCTATGTAGAGTGTAATGAAATAAAAAATTAAAGAGGGAAAATTGGACATCGTTTAAAAAAATTTAGTTTCCCTTAGAAAACGCCCATTGCTCCAGACTTGAGTACCACAGCTTTGCTGAATTTAAGCAAGGCCCTAATTGGGACTAAATATTTCTTTGTTAAATGATTATTGCTTCATCAATCGAAAACATATTTTCACGGCTTAGTTTTAAGATGCAAGATGATTTAAGTTTTTCTTTTAATATCATTCATTACATTCGCAAGAATTTTGTTTTCAGTAGCGCTGGAGGGATATTTCAGATGCGTAGTGTTGTGACTTAGCTCACTTGTCTGACAGTAAAACAAGCCCACGAAATTTATCGTGGCAAGGAGAGCAAGATTGCGCCTATTGTCAGCAAAAGCTTTGAGCACCATACAGCTGACAGTAAGACTTCGCTTCGTTCCGCCTCAAATTTTGATGGAGAGCACCTTGTGGAGACGTATCCAAGGGTCTCCCACTCCTCTTCTCCTACCATCAACCTTTCGACAGGACGTTCGGCTCGCCATATATTTAGAGTACCTTCACACCGCAAAGAAACTACATTTACAAACATCCTTTTCCGGGATTCGAACCCGGGCCCGTCTTTTCCCCTAACTATTCTATCATTTGGGTGCATATTTAAGATGTAGTTATTATTAAACATTTTTAGAATTAAAAGACCTGGAAACGTAAAATGAAATGTGATTAACCTGCTTGCTGCTAAAAGTTATCATTTCTTGAACTGATCGGCTGGATCGTTGCAAATTTTCTATATTATATGCACTAACGTTTTTTAAGAGCTACATAATTTTTTTTCATTTCTTTTACACATACATTTTTCTTTATAGTCAGCTGTAGTTTGCTTAAAATGTTAAACAAAGATAAATGTATTTTCTTTTTAAAATGCTTTTGCTAAACAGTGTGCTGGAGAAGATGTAATCTATATATTCTCATTCATTATTATTTTATTTTTCCTCATTTTTTCTGAACATATGCCTCGAACTCGTTGCCTCAGATTGCTGGGCATATAAAATTTTTTGTTAAATTCGAAAGTTTTTCTATGAAAAACTAAAACTATTTCTACGTAATTTGCAAAAATATCAGTTTTCGCGGTTTTAAGAGTTTTAATATTTCGATTTTTACCCTGGTTAGTTCGGATCTATCCGATAAAAACTGATAATCTCTTATAATTGTTAAAAAAAGAGTTTATTTTTTATATTGGCAGGAGGAAGTTAGGTATAATTGGAACTAATAACTATAATAACGAATTCCAAAAGTGATTTCAATGAATTATTTCAAAAATTAAGTATCTTTCATCCAACACCATTCAAGCAATACATTTTTCTGAATAGTTAATGTTGATCTTAGATTTGATTAATCTTCTTAGAACTTTAAAGGAGAAAAGTTTGTCACAGAGTCCAACAATAAAGAATGAAAGTGAAGAGCGGTTTTCTTTCTATGCTATTCAGGACACGGTATTCAAGAAATATCGGATGTTTTTTCTCTGTAAATCTGTGCGATGTAAGAACGAGTTTTCTTCGGACAGTCTTTTTCAAAATGCTGTTTCTCCAAGATAGATAGCCCTTTTGTATTTTGCTATCAAGCAGATTATTGCAGATATGAAAGAATACACTGAAGAATCAAGACAACGAACGTACTTTAAAATTCAACTTAGAATGTGTGTATCATTTGTGAATTTTCTGTTTTTATGGGGGCTACATTGAATTGCTATGACAGCCAATGTGTCGGACAAAATATTTAATCAAATGAGGATTACGGATAATAATTTTCCAACGTTTTCTGGTTCATCACTTCCTTTTCGAAGCGTACCTTTGCTCAGAGCCCCTTGTCCTTGCAACAATAATGAAATGCATTCTAAACATGACTTGAGACCAGTAATTGAAAATGCTTAAGAATTTGTAGGTATCTACTGCAGTTGCTTTTTATCAAATTGTTAATTTAGAACAAAATTGCCTAAGAATAGAAAAATGAACTTGCACACATCTTGGACTAAAAATTGTTAATTGACTAACGTGATTTGTTATGATTCTTGTAAAGATATCTGACTGTAATATTTGCGTAATCAAATGAATATTTCAATTTTTGTTTCAAAACCGTTTAGGCAACCAAATTTTTCCAAATGTACTCTTATTTGTTTTCCACTACCCCCTTACTTTCTGTCGGACAGTAATACCCATCTAGATTTCCTCGGCTCTCTTGCTGGGATAAGAGTCAGAAAGGTTATCTTTTAAAACATTATCTTTTTAAAATTAGTGAGAAGGCTTTCTTTTTGTGTTTGAAAACTCTCAGCTCTTACTGTACTAATTGCTATTATTAAGCACGTTTTTGATACTCTTTCACTCCAAATATTACGTTATCACGTTAATTACTTTTGTTTTTAAGTATTTCTGAACACCATTTTTATAAATTTAGAGACGAGAAGAATTTGAATATTTCTTTCATCTGCTTTTTCTTGTCTTCGTTTTTAGACTATTCGAAGAAAAAAGAATTCCACCTTTTAAAATGTTCTGAAAAATCTTCTTTAAAAAAAAATTGCTTTTTTAGTTTTATATAGTGAAGACAAGCCAAGAGTGGACTAAGGCAGGGGGGGAGTGCTACAAAAATATTAATTTTGTTTCAGTTAATTGTTAGTCATTGAATATTGTCATAAATATATAAAATAATAAAGATATGCTTACGTGATTTAATATATATTAGACGTATATTATATCTTGTCGTTAATTGAGTACCTAAGTCTGTTAGCATCCCACAATTTAACATATATCCTTATTCATCCGCACGTACACATTGGGAGGGAGAGATCAGTGTAACCGAAAATGATCTAAAGCTATTATAACGTAAGTAATTTTTAGCTTAACTAGGAAAGGGAAGAAGTTATAATTTGTTTTATTTTTAAAATGAATCTTTTCTCTGTTTTCTGAAAATAAAGAACATTGTAAAAAGAGAAGTTAAAAAAAATGTGTATTACGACTGCAATAAAAGTGAAAAAATTAAGAATTTTTAAATGTAAAACATTTATTTAGAGACTTGCATGTTTTTAAAAGACCTACACTAAAATCGATCTTAAGAGTGCCTTATGTGTTAATGAGATATAGATTATTAACTGGTAATTGAATTTATAATATCTTTTTCATTTGCTATCAATTACTGATTTCTAATCATTTACGAGTTTGTTATCTAGCATTATAATCATGGCTACCTGTTAACAACATCACCGGAAATTATTTTCAATGATAACTCAAACACAGCTATTTCATGTATTGCGCAATGCGTGACAAAAAAATTCGCAAATAAAATCACTTACAAATTCTATCAATCACTATCTAAAGTGACACAAACTTGACATCTTGATACATCATTAATGTCAATGTTCAAAACTGGCTTTGACAAAAGAGGCAACCACTGGTGTGGAAAAGCGTTTCTCTACTTAATATACAACAAGCGACACAATTATGGTCGCATATCTTGGCGACATGTCGTGGGTCGCCTAATACGCATACTGATGTACAGTTAGATAGATATAGCAAGTGTGGACAACAAACAGTGGCATCCTTTTTTTCTTTTCTCTTTCGTGTTTTATTGGTAAAAAAAGAAATTTTCCTTTTTAAATGATTGTAAAAGAATCTTCCTTATATTTATTTTGAAGTTAAATATTTTAGTGTTTCGAAACTTTTTTCAGTTCGAGGCTAATTGAGCAGCAGGAAAAGAATGTTTAGTTTACATCTTAATACGTTTACACGTAATACGTAATAATGTTTAGTTTACACCTTAGCTATGGACATTAATAATTAAAATTCGAGACTTTAAAGAAGGGATCCAGAAAATAATACTCGCGTCCTTCAAATATCTCAAGTAATAGCAATGAATATTGCTTAACACTCATTGAGGTATCTTGGGGCACTCGAAAAACTAAATGAATGGGCTTCGCGTTCGTTCAAAATGATTCATAATGTGAATTAGTATGACACTTGGCTGCGCTTCAAAACTTCTGATACTTCAGGCACTTGTTAAGATGATCCGTGAAAAATACGTGGTTGCTGTGGCAAAAGTGTTATTTGGGAAAATTTTATCTCGAATAGTGTTTTATAAGAAATGTGCTCTTTCAACGAAATTGAAGCTATAATTAATTAAAAATTTTTTTTTATATATTCCTGCTTCTGATAATTAATCTGCTGAGGAAGAACCTGTGAACTTTTTCAAAAGCAAGAATGAAATCTTTTGTTAATGAATTTGATAAATAATGTAATTAATAGAAATTAGTATATCTTTTTTTGTTACAATGACGAGGTATTTAATTATGGGCTCAACTCATTTTTAAACTTCCATTATTAGATCCATATTTTAATATTTTTGCATAACGTTTTCAATGTAATATAATTTACTATTTAAAAATTGCCTATAGCATAATATTTGCTACCTTTTTAAAAAAAATCAAAACACTGAATTTGAAATGCATGAGTGCGTAAAAGGAAAGAAAAAATGAAGAGGGAAAATAAATTCAAATAAAAAATGTAAATAAAAATAAATAAATAAACTAACTACAAAATAAATTAGTCTTATACAGCATTGAATAAATGGAGAGAACAGAACTAGTGAAATGTTTTCAAGGTTTAATAAAAAAAGCAAAATGTTAAATCACAAAAAAGATTTAAAAATTAACTGTAAAATTTCGATATTTGTTAGAACAAACTTAGTAATATTCAGCCGAAATATTTATTAGTTAAAAGATGTGTATTTTCTACTTATCTTTTGCTTACTTTACAAGAGTAGGGGATGAATGCACCAAAACTTTCTGTAAAAAAAAGTTTCTGTAAGAAAAAAAAGAAAGAAATGATGGTGTAAAGAGATCACCAATGTGATTAAGTGATAAAGCAATACTCAGAAAGACGATGAATCTGAGTTGAATTTATTAATGCAGTGGTTTTTCAAAATGTATTTCGCGAGTATGACGAATCCGAGTTGAATTTATTACTGCATTGATTTTCAAACTGTATTCCGCGGAACCTCGGTTTTCCGCTAGTTAAATTCCATGGTTCCGAGAGTCAAAATTAAGTTCGGAAAGAAAATTATAACGCATTTACAGTAGTTTATTAGTGTTTATTAACTAAAAAATATAAAGATGTATTTAGTTACAGATTAGTTTTAAACCTTAGCATGTGGTCAGTGTATGCCAGAGACAGGGACGTGATATGTTTTTCAAAATTAAATAGTTTTCGAATCGAAAATGAATTTAGACAAAAATGCTAAAAATTATGCAATGCATCAAAAATTAAGTATAACTGGATAAAAGATTCCTTTCGATTGCCTCGATAAATCTGAACATTTGCAATGGAAGAAAAGGAATAGCTTATCCACATGTGAAAAGGTTCGCAGCTAAAATTTAAATTTAAGTAAGAACAGCTTCTAAATTTTTGGTTTTATTTTCTTGCAAGACACCTAGAAGTTTCTCAGGCAGATATAAACATTTTAATGCCATTCGCAACGACTTATTTAAATGAGAAATCTTCCTTAACTTTCTGTGGCAACAGAAACAAAATAAAGAAATAAATCAAATCAAGAAAATGAAATGCAACTGAATATAAGATGAATAGAGCTGGAATTAGACAGTTAATACACACATGCAAGCACACCCATGTCACTAAATATAGTGTATGTGTAGGTCATACCTGTCTCGCCAGTTAATGTTATTAATGAGTAAATTGCATTAATTTTACGTAAAAATGAAAACAAAAATACAATATTTTTTAATTGTCTTTTACGTACCTGTTTTTAAATTGTTTTACTTACCTTTACGTACATATAACATATTGATCTACTTTAAGTATCATTTTAAGATAAATTTTTCTAAAGATGAATGGGATTCCTTGAAAAAAACCTTATAATTCTAAGTGTTCCATGACTCGATAAAGTTTGAAGACCACTGTATTATTGTGAAAGAAAATTTTGTTATAATAAATACTCTTGATACAGGACTACCAGCCAATTTCTTTATACATTGTGTGGAACATAATTTAAATTTAGTGTAGCAGAATTTTGGAGTCGCGGGAGCCTGCAACGCGTGGGAAAAGTCTAACGCCGGCGCTGTTGATATGTGAAAATAATGAACGACGAAACAAGATAACCTGCGGAATTAAAAATTTTTGAAGTTTTTATGCCTTTTTGTGAAAATAAAATGTCAGGCCTTGAAGGAAAGTCATGATGCTACTGCTGGAGAAAGATTTGGATTTGATAAAATATCGTGGGCAAGGACATGAAGGTGCAGCTGTAATTAGTGGAGCACATAATGACTGCAGCAATTTGTAATAGAAAAAAACCCGACATGCTTTCTTTATACATTGTGTGGAACATAATTTAAATTTAGTTTTAAAATATGCTGTTGAAAGAAACTTAAAAATTTAACAATTTTATGAAACAGTACAAAATGTATATGATTATTCTGGTCATAGCGTGGTCCGTTGGGAAGAATTGGAACAATGTACCAGAGTGAATCATGTAAAAAGAAAATGAGACTTAAAGTTCTAAACCCAACTCTCTGTACTAGCACATATGAAGCACATTATGTACTAAATAACAGGTCTTGTGATGCTATGAACTGCCTCCACCACATGATTCTGAGTAACCAAAAAGGAAAGGAAAGAAATAAAGCGATACAACTTATAATAAATATATAAATTGGAAATATTTGACTTTGTCCTACTGTTAGCTGACGCCTCCTAAAACTCTACAATGCAAAGTTTTTGGATGCCTAAGCATTACTTTAAAGTCTTTGTTCAAGTCAAAATTTTGGTTCGTCTTTGTTCGTGTAATTTCTTTTTACTTTGATATAAAATTAATTGTTTAGAGGAAGTATAATATAATAGTGTATAAGTACTAATAAAAATACTTAAATTCAGAATTAGAGTAGCAGAATGCCACCTCTAAAATGCATACGTACATTGAAATTATTACCGAGAGCAGAAAAATAGTGTCCTTTGTTGTGGATCAATTTTGTAATTACATCTAACAGCATGCAGACAATATCTTACTGAAATGTGTCCGCTATTACCATGTGCATTCTAGTCATGACAAACCTTATATACCTTTTTGAGTGAAAAGCTCCTGTCAAAAGCAACTGTTTTTAAACAATTTAGTTCTTGATCAAGAGTTAATTTGGAGGAGCAAACTTGACGTTTGCATTTTCAAGTTTACACCTTTTTGATTCTGCGATAGATTTCTTAACTTTGAATCTCAAAGGTATTTTTCCCTTTGCAAGAAACAAAGAAGTTTTTTTGTTTTTCAAACATGTTTGTCAAGCTCTGGCACTTTCACGTGTTCTGCAAGCATGGTTCTTAGGTTTTCCATTATTCGTTATTTTCAACGTTATTTATTTATTTCGTATACTATTCAAAAAATAAAACATCGCTATATTATTTTTGTTTTAACTTCTGCGAAAGAATTTTTTAAGTATTGAATTTTACATAATAAATTAGTTGCCCAAAAAAAGGAGGAAATTGTCACATGATATATATAAATGTCACATTTAAGCTCTTGTTGGTAGTATAGTTAAGACAAAGAGAAAAAAAAGAGTTACTAACTGGTAGCTTTTCAAGAAGTTTCGGAGAGCAGAGTTAGTCTGGTAGTTAAGGAGATGTGGGAAACTGTAATCTAAATTTGATGCAACCAACGATTATAATTTATAATTGTAATAACAATGTTTATTCTATGGCAAATATGTTAAAAATATTAATTAGATTGCAATTCTTTTTGTTTTAGGTTGCAACAAAGTATATACCAAAAGTTCCCATTTGAAAGCCCATCAGAGGATCCATACAGGTAAATATATTTATATCTCTCTGTTTTTTCCTTCCCCCCCCCACGCAATGTTTAAAGTAAAAGGAAGCTTTTGCGTTCCAAACTGTTTTACGTTTTTAAAGAGTAGTGTTAACATTGCCTTAAAATTATTTTTGAAATAACTTTGGTTTTTCTGAACATAAACATATCTGGCTTGTAACAAATATTTTACATGTTAATGAATTACTTTGTGATGTATTTCACGAGTTTTGAAAATGCACTTATTCAGTTTTTTTTTCAATAAGATTACTGTAACTGCACAAACTTGCAGAACTAAACAAGTGATTGAAAGTGAGATATATATTTGATATATTCTCAGCTATAAGTGATGAAACCCGTAGTTATTTTTAAACAATTAATGAAGGACAACAGTGCAAAAGAACAAATAACGAATTCTGGGTCTGAAACTAACAAAATACGTCTCATGGATTTGCTCTAATGATAGATTAGTATCTGATGTAACTGAGATCTATCAATAAATAAGATAATACGTCATAAATAAGAAATTTTTCCATGCTTTCTGCTCTTAAAATAAAAAAGTTAATTATAGCATATCATTTTCGTCTTGGAAAAAAATCTCACAATGTTCTCTCTTCATACAAAGTAAAGATTTTTTTGAGTAAATAAATAGAATGTAAATTCATAAATACCAGAGAAGTCTAGTAATTCAAAAAGCTAATTTTACTCCTGTAAATGCTGGGGAATTTTGAACTGTTATTTAGAATATACCAATCATGCTTCATTTTCAACAATGTTCCTAGAACAGATGCTTCAAATTTAGGATAGCTTACAAAAGCGGGGGAGAGAAAGAGAGAAATAAATATGATAGTTTTAGAGAACGTGAAAATCAATGTTTATTTTATATTAAAAGAAAACTGCGAATGCTGTTCTTTGATGCCTAATAATTTGCAGTTAGATTACTATTTATAACTTAAAATTTTATTAGAGTAATTCTGTGTATCGCAGAAAAAAAGCAATGTTACAGTATTTGAACTTTTTAATGAAAGATCACTTTAATTTCTACAGATATTTTAATCATATATGAGGACTTTAAAGAAATATTTCCCCTAGTTTTAAAGGCCTGCAATTTAATTTAATTTTAATGAATGTATCATCAATAATATTATTATAGTGCCATTTTTATTTCATATCATAATATGTCTAATATGGAATATAATGTAAAAGGGCAGTGCCCCTTTTCCATATGATGATATTTATGGTTTTAATGTTTCTAGCATGAAAACCAGAGTTCGAACACTGACCGTTTTAATCGTTGTCCCAAGGTAAAACATTAATAAGTTAATTTCATAGAAATGAAGCAGAAGTATTGCACTGTTTGCATGTAGCATTCTTAGGGAATATCTAACGAATGATTTTTATTTACTCATATTTTACTCGTGTGATAAATATATTTGTTAAAATACGAATATCGACATGCATTTGTGAAGACACCTCGAAAGACCACATTTATTTCACAGGCAAAAGAAATTGTAATAGAAGAATAATTAATGCAAGAGGTTTAAATTTGCTTATTAAGTTTTTTATATGTTTACTCTTATTGCTTTCTTACCCTAGGCAATTTCTTTAAGCTGCCTCATTTTATTTTGAATATAAATTCGATTAACTGTGCCATCATTGACATTTTAGATATTATCGATTATTATAGATCTAGATAGATATTATCGGGATTGCATTCCCTATTACCTTTCTTTTCACACCGAAAAGGTTGTTTTGACTACCTCTGTGTTCAAGATTTACACGATGCTATGAAAGAGTTGATGAATGATAAAGTTATGGAAAATTCTTACAACTACTGTAGACTTATGAGCTTTTTTGTAAGTGTAATTTCCGGATAGTCTGGGGAAGAAAAATTGGAAGCCAGAATAATTTATTTTACTATCGTTGAAGGAACCGTGTGAAAACTTATAATTCATTCATGTTCTTAAATAGTTCTTGTACTTTCTTTCATGAAGCATGTTATGCCGAGTAGTTGAGAAAAAACTCCACTTTTCAAGGCTTATTGATGAAAGCTAAGTTTAGACTACTAGCTTGAAAAAAAAATTGCTTTTATTACACAAATCAGCGTTATGCTTATATAAAAAGCGTGTCACTTTAAATAAATGCACTACAAGCACTTTACAATAAACACCACTGTACATGGATTTTTTTTTTAACACATGAGGCTACAGAATCACAAAGCGAAAACATAGGTGTGTTAGTTACGCCTTAAAAACCGTGACAAACAGTTATCTTTTCAGCTCATTCTTTACGAGCCTTTTGAATACTATTTTTCAACACATTTTGAACTCATCTTGGTACTATAATGCGAACAATAACATAATGACCCGCGAAAAAAAGGAAAGGTAAAAGAGATTAACAGAGGCAGCGACTTTTAATCCTTTTGTTACTATATGAGGGTGAAAGAAATTATGTTTTCATATCTCTAAACCGCTCGCAGCGTCTTTTGTAGATCCCTAAAATTGCCGCAAAATAGGACTTAGCGGGGATTACACTAATCCCTGTGGAAATTCGCGTGCCGGAGGTTTTTTAGAGTTTTTTTTAACCTGCATCCATTTTTTGCATTCTGATTGAAAGAAGGATAGGGGATATATTTACATATTTACGTAAGAATGCATCTACATCTATATGGGTAGATATGCTTATGCATAAAAATATACACATACATATGTATATATATATATACACACACACATATTTGTGGCTATCTGGCTATATCTATTTATCTATCTATGGGCATATAATATTCTTGTCTGCCCAACAGTCTCACGCCTTGATTTCTGGGCTCTTTGTATTCCGTTTTTCTTTCCGTTCTTTTTTTTTTTTTTCTTTTTATATCTCTCTCGCTTCCACCCCCCTTCCTAGGAAGGAGATGATAAGATGTCGTTCTACTTCCGAGTTGTCTAAGTCCTTTAAAGATTTCCTTGAAAATGGGACTTTCTGACTTTAAGGGAGCTGTGAATAAATTATGAGAGCAGTTTTAAGAGGTCTCAATAAATGATATTCTGTGTAGAAAAAACATTTAAAAACACTTTTGCATTTAATTTGTTAGTAAATATTAGTATACTTGATATTTAAAGTGTTATTTTGTCGGCGACTAGATCAAAGCAGTTAAGATTCCGGAAAAGGCATCGTTTGTTATGGAGAAAACTTTTTATGACGATGGTTGATTTATATAGGGGACAAATGTGGTTTAAGTTGCAATTTGATGGTTAAGAAGGATGTTTAGGAATTTTTCATGAAAGCAAAAATGTAGCAGAATTCAGATAAATCATGATATCGAACGCAAGACTGCTTGAAATAAAATTATCTTAAACGTTATCTTAGTTCAGATAAAAGTCGATGTTTGTGCTTTCGGGTGGAGAAACTTATTCAAGGATTGGTGATTACGATGAAAGCATTTGTGACAATATTTAATATTTGGAAATTTCATAGTTAGATTAAATTTTATTTCATGTAACATCAATAATATTTCTTCTAGAATTTATAATTTCTAGCGAGAGGGGGGGGAGGAACAAAAGCTTGTTTATAAATGCACTGAGAAACGACCTCATTTTTTGGTAGTGTATTGTTTCCTGATGATGATATCATTAGGTATATGAAAGTATATGAAAAAATATAACGTAACTATTTCTCCACCAGGTCAGAAATGTTTCAATTTCATTGAAAATATGTGTTGCTTACTTGATAAATTTATTTATGTCTTAAGCAGATAAGAAAGTGCATTTTATACTGATATGCTATCTATCGAAAATACTCGTGATTATGCAATAAAACGAACAGCATGACTCCTCGAAGAATCACGCAATCATCATGAAAACACAAAGGTTTTTTTTTTTCTCTCTAAGCCCGTATCTGTCATTTATCATTTGCTCATGTCTAGGCTTAGAAAAATAAAGCTTTTTATAACATTAGAAACTAGTTTTCCATGTCTTTAAAGATAGCTGTATAATTTATATCAATAGTAAAATCTCCATGTTCTGAAGTTCAAGAGACAGGAAAGATTATTTTGTGTATTCAAAATTTGTAAGAAAATAATATTTTTTTCTCTTTAATGATTAATGAATATTATTTGTTTTCACAAATGTGAAATGGGTTTTATAAATTCTAGTTCTTATAATAAGAAATGAAATTATCTTTAATATGTATACTTAATTCCAACACACAATGGTACATAATCTGTCATAATTGATATATCTTGAAGATTTAATGATATATTTTGAAGAAAGATAAAGCATTTAAACTGATAATTATTTCAGCATAACGAAAAGTAGTAGAATGTTGACTTATTCAGTTATTAATTAATAATCATTACCTAATCACATGCTTTCAGTTAGAGAATTTTTTTCCTTATTACTAGCTTCTGCATCAATACTTAGTTCACCATAATCATGTCTTCAAACACGTTCAAGCGTCTTCCTTAATTTTTCCAACCCTTTAAATACAAACTTTTTTTAATTAAATAACTTTTAAACTTTCTCTTAACTATCAAAATCGTAAAAACAACCTTGTATTTAGCGTAGGTATAATGAAACACTCAATCGATTTCGAGGGCAGCTATAGGTCCCTCCTCATCAGGAGAAAGAAATACTTAGAAAGAAGAAAATAAAGGAGTCACAGAAACAAATTGTTTCTCTTAACTATTTTTCAGATACAAAGAAAGCACAAAATGTACCAAAAAGGTGACGACAAAGGACGTTCTTATATGAGAAGAACAGCATCTGTAAAACATTGAGACTAGAAAAATGTGTAGTCCTGAACGATTTCTCTAACAATTTTCATAATAAAATTTAGCGCATTAGGAATATAGATTGGTTCTAATGATTGAAGAAAAGGTGCGGGCTACATAGGTCTTTCATTCTTAAACTCAAAGCTATATAATTAAGCCTTACGATAATTTTAAAAGCTTCGTAAGTTTCTTTGTTTAGTCGGTTCTGAAAAAGCATAAATTGGCTAACTGCCGAAAGAAAGTAACGTTTCAGTGCAAAGCTTTCTAAAAGAAATTGGCCCGGGTTCATTTCATTATCTTCATTCTTACTGAAGAACAGAGGCCTCAAGCGTCAAAATTAAATAGAGTTAAAATTCTAGTTTATTATTATTATTTTTCCCCTGTTGATTATTACAAATCAAAACTTCAAAACGTTTAGGGTGAACGTCCACTTATGGGCGATTCGGGATAGCCGGGATGGGCGATTCGGGATAGCTATACTGAAAGATTATTGCATGCGTTTCTGCTATCTTATCCACCGATTATGTTTGTTTAATTCAAAATTCACCTATAAAAAAAAGGAAATGGAGCTATATGTAATTTGTGTTGTGAATTAAGACTCGTGTTAACCCACCTTCCACTTGTGAAAAAGATAACCTAAGAATTTTAGTGTGAATTTGCAAAATGCATCTACATGAGAATTATGAGGCATACACAAAGTCAATTTAATTCTCACTTTTGTTAGACATTTACAATTTTCCTATCTGCCGCCTTTTCTATTTCTTTAGACTAACACTTTCAGAGCCCAATAAAGAAACGTCTCCGCTAATCAAAAAATTTATACTAAAAGATATTATGATATATTTACCTAATTTTTAATATTTGTAAAAGCGAGATTACTTTTTTAAAAAACTTTTTTTGTCTTAAATGCCTTAGTACAGTTCATGAACATCAATAGTGTAACGAAGCCTGGTGCAGTAAAGTGTTATTGAGTTTGGAATGCACATTATTGCTACGTTACACGGGAATTCATACATATTGATATTTATTCTGCTAATGACAAAATCGCTATCACTACAACCGAATGTAATAACTGACTTGGGCCGACAGAATAATACTCTTCTGCAAGAGATATCAACACATTATTTGAGATAATGTAACAATTATGATGTTATGTATAATAAACAGAGGCATCTTATTTTGACAGAGCAAATACTAATCTTTTTTTTTTTTTTTTTTTTTTTTTTGTAATAAACAAAGACATCATATTTGTTGCTCTCTTATCAGAATGAAAACACCTAAAAATCTATTAGAAACTTTAAAGAAAAAAGGCAAGAAATATACAACATTTTGCATGAATGAAGCTTTTTACGGTATTTAAATTATTTGAAAGCATTAATATCTTTGTTTTACTTTATTTGTCAATACAAGTAGAAGCTATCTATCTGATTTCTTAGCAGATAATTTATTTCAATTTCAAGAGGTTCTATACAAACGCTGCTGCAGTGATTTTGTTAAAAAGCGAAAATTCCAAATGTTAAATTTTTATTGATTGAGGTTAAAGAAATAATGTATTTTCACATACAAATACATTGTAAGCGTTGACGGGGCTTGCATTCATTCCTTTGTGCATCGTTTGCCATAGAAAGTAAGATTTCTCTTATGGCAAATTAAATAAGCTGAATTTATATGAGTAGGTATTCTTATCTGAACAACTTCTTATCAGTTATGCATTCAATTCTTTCAAGAAAACTTGAATTATTACCTTTTTATATTCTTTTTTACAGAACATGCATATTCGTATTCATCGCACTAGTCACTCAGTGTTGTGAATTTTAACATATTTTTAGTTTTGGGAGAAAGAAGATATCTGTAGAATTTTAAGTAAAGATCTTTCCGCCTACATGCTTGATATAATAGAATGAATACACAGAACCAAATTTTGAGATAGAATCAGAAATTTTGGAGTATAGAACAAGATAAAATGATAAAGGTAATATTGGTTATTTTAATTTTTACGTTTCGATTGGCTGGATGGCTGCAGATGCTGCGAGCTATGGACGGATTTGTTGTGTTATGCGACTTTCAGCAAAGATAAAGTAATTTGGTTTTTATCTAGTCTAGAACGTGTGCAGGAGCTTTACTTTTGTTTAAATTCATATTTAGTGCTTTGGGTATATGAAATTTAAAAAAAATATTTTGATATTTTTTCCAGTTATTGCCTCTTGTGTTTCATATGAAAATATTTTAATGAAGCGGAAAAGGAATTAATTGCATTACAAAATGACAACAAATTATCACATAAATCATAACATCACTTTTGTGACAAGATAAGGCACATTATTCGGGAGCGTTCTGTGTTACTATGACTTTTAGAACATTTTAGAAAAAGCTTAGCAAAGAAGACAAAATTTACTGTCATAAATTAAACAGCGTGTACTTAAAGAAAGAACTAATAGAGAACCTAGACAGCAGGTTAAAAACTACTAAGAAATTTTGCTTAGCAACAAAGCAAATAAGTAAAAAAAGGTCTGTCATTTGAAAAAAGGCAGAAGAAGAGTTGGAGAGGGAGAGCAAATAAATAGGCAGAACGCCACAATATCGAGCATTTACAGCATTTTAGAACCTTTCAGTTTCCATGCGATCACAATCTAACGCCCTTCAGACCTCAGGGACGTTAGGCATTGAAAGGGTGTATAGTTCTTGACATTTTTGGAGCAAGCACGTTTTAGTATAAGTTGCTCAACAACAACAACAACAACAACAACAAAAAAAAAAAAAAGTATCTATTAGGTTAATGCCTGAATTCTTCATCACTGTCTTAGAAGGAATATACATTAAATTATAATGTCTTATTTTCAGCCTTAATTCATACATTAATGCAGTGGTTTATCCCACGAAGATTATTTATGCAATTAACATATCGAAATTCAGTTCGGAACTGGGAATTATCTTGGTCTTATATAATTATTATCTTGGTCACATACAAATTTAATACGTGTATTAAATTTGTATGTAAACGTATTAAATTTGTATTTGTTTGTACGTAAGTTTTACTCTGGAATCATTTCAGAATGCAAAATCGAAACAGCATTCATAAAATAATATTACATGAAGCAAACACGCCTGCTTAAACAAATACTATATGATCTAACGTGAAATATATTAATTTTTCTCTTACTAGATTCTACAGCTTATCTTTCTTTACAGCATTCTAATGCACTTCCTTAGTGTAACTTCTAATGCACTTCCTTAGTGTTCCTTAGTAATGATATGCACTTCCTTAATGTAATATCACATGCCTGCTCAATTATAACGAGCAAAATCTACGCAACATATTCTCTCGTATTAAACAAATTCCGATTACAATTTGCTTGTTACTCTTTATGCGCATAGTTAGAGTGGGATCGATGATGCAATTTAAACGTTAATTAATAAATAATCTAATCTCTTCAAAACCTATCGCCTTTCTATGTGCATTTAAGCCAACCTAAAATTTTGGTCACTTTTAGAATTTTTAATTCCAATGATTCTTCTGAAATTCTTAAATTGTGTTAACAATAATAATACATTTATTTCAAGTGTTTACTAAGAGTCGCCTCCTCTAAATAAAAACAATGTGTAACTGAGATCTTTTCATTAAAATCAACACATAGCCAAAGTAATATATGAAAAATGTAGTATGGTACAATACACGAGGAAACTTGTTCGAATTAAAAACATGTATCGTATCTGTGAATGTCAATATTTTTGGTGTAGTTTTAACTATTCACATGATTTAACCCGATGACTATAAAACTCATTCAGGCCCTAAGCATCTTTTTGTGCTGCCCCCTTTCCTTGATGTTCTAAGCACGTGCTTATTTTGCTTAGAGGTTAACCCAGCCCTGATCTCATTTGCTTAAAGAAGTGCAAAATGTAACTACATAAATGACCCTCTAAAACGTAAACAGGTTTCCGATTTCAAGCAGATGCAGTCTTATCACTATAAAAACACTATACTTGGTTATCGAGAAGAGATATATTTTGTAGTCGTAACTTTATAGCTATCAAGTAGCTTACTCAAAATAAATAAATTGATTAAAAACTTAAATCTCCTCTAATATATCAAGAATTTAATATCTATAAAAAATCTGAAAGGTTTCAGATTTTAAATTACGTCCAAAGGGGCGTTTTTTTTACATTTTGTGTGTTACATTTATTTATTAAATATCACGTTCTTCGCACTTAAACCATAAAATTCAGTTCAAGAGCAATATCACAAAATAGTTTTAAAATGAGCATATCTTTAGAATTTCCGATACAGAGACTCACGCGCTGGAGATAAAAATGTTTTTTTTTTTCTGTACAACGTTGCCATGGCTCACTTTGAATGAGTTTGTTAATAAAAAATTCGTTAAAGTTTTACAAAATATGAAATCGATAATAAACAAATTCCAAATTTCAAAGTTGGTCTTCCATATGCCCATATTCGTAGGAGGATTACGTCATTCAAACGTCGATGGTTCTATGTTCCGTTGTTTTATCACAATGCGAGAAATATACTTGTACATACATTTATGCAGATTTTTCATCATTTAATATCTTCAAATATAATGCAGGACTCTAACATTTGGTGGCAACAGCTCGAAAAGTGAAACGGACATTTATTGTGATTTGATTGCAAAATCGCAAAACGAAAACAATAGTCCTTTAGGGACAAAGCCCCTTTGGACTAAAAAACGCAAAGGGAGTCTGATGGCACTTTATTATTTAACATATAACCATAAAAGGCCCCCCTTCCCTCTGTTGTAAGCTTTAATTGTTGTAGTTATACGACGTTCTGTATAACTTTACTGGTACTGTTATTTTTAAGATGCTTTCGGTAAATAAATTGAGGATTACTAGTTTGAAGGAATAAATTTTATGGTAATATTCTTATGTATAGAAGAACTTCGTTGCTCTACTAAAGGAGTCATCAGATTTCATTTATAACCATAACTTGCGTATCCATTATCAGTTAAGTATAAATGGGAACAAGTAGAAATTAAAATCATAATGGCTGTTTGCTTATCACAGTCATGATTCGTTATATCCGTGCTTATTTAACCGAGTTTGAACCTTTTATGGTACAGTGAAAGGATCCAAAAAATTTCAATATGATGATTAATCGAAATTAACATGTTGATGTTAACTTTACGTACTGTGATCCGTCATAATCAATAATAATAATAATAAAGGAAATTGCATGAAAAATAGTTCACTTAGATTTTGCAATAGTGAAATTTTGCTACTGAATGCAAGGCCTGCCTATTATAATGGTGTTTAACTGTGGTAGTATATGTAATTCAGTCAATGAATTCTTTCCAATTTAATTTTCTTTCTTCAGCGGCTTCGCTAATTTGTTTTTCTCATTTCTTTGAGGAAGGAGAGAATTTTTCATAAATTTTGTTTTAAGGTTAATTCGTAGGACATAAAGTATCCTGATCCGGAACTCGAATTTGAATTTTTACTTTATTCCATTGTTCGCTTTTGGGGTCAATCTCTTCATTTTATTTTGTTTAGAAATTTCGTGATTTTATCAGTTTTCTTTCTGATGAACGCGTTTGTTTGAATTCCTCTCACCTTAGTCTCTATTATCTGATTTTATCGCCCACTGTTTGTTTAACCATATTTTTTTCCTCTTGCAGAATTCAGCTTTCAAAAATAAATAAACAATATATTTAGTAAATACTTATCATAACGTTAAGATTCTCGTAGAGATCTAAATTGGTTAAATAATTGCTGATCATGTCAAACCCTCGAAGGCTATTTGCCTAGGGAAAGATGTCTTCCTGGAAGGCTGTTTCTGAGAATAATTAATTTATATTTACATCATACACACAAACAAAGCCATATGAATGTTTATTTAGTTAGCCCACCCTACTAGCGCATAGAAAGCGGCAGTGTTCCACAGGCTTAAGCCAATTTGTCACTGTGAATTGTGGTCTGTAGAACTCATCAGTATACACTCTATTTCATACGTAAATTTTTCTTTGGGTATGTATTGCACCACTTTTTTTTCTAAAATGTATTTTCATATGTATTACAACTGAATTATAGGAATATAAAAAACTTATGTGTACTGAGCTATCAAATTTAAATACCTAAATTGGTAGTTTTTCATTATTTCGATTTCCTTTTACTCTAGTGGCATTCCTTTTAAGTAATACTGATAACTAGGAATAAAATTACTTCTTTTTAAGTTAAATGAACGCTAATTTACATACAGTTAAAGAAATACACATTTTTCCATAGGGAAACAAAGGTACACTTGTTGTTTAAAACTTATTGAAGAATTTGCATTTTAAATAAAACTAATCCTTTTATAGACTCTTTATGGTGTATCTTTCTTTTAGTGTATCTTAGATAATCATTTCAGATTACGATAATTTTGTCGTTCTATGGATAGCATTTGCGTTTCGCTTGCTGCATCTATGTTTAATATATGCAATTTTTTCCTAATTGCTTATTTCCATCTTACTGAGTATATAATATTTTCACTAAACTAGACAAAAATGAGTAAAGAAAATGTGTGCTATTGAATTTTCTCCAGGATTAAGTTGTTAAACATTGTGTAGGACTTCAATGGTCCTTCAGTACTTTTTGCTTTGCTGAATAAATTGCTTGCCATGTAAAAACTAACTTGCCAGCATTGTTGTTTACATATTTTAAAATTAACATTCATCTATAATTACTATATAGTGTATGCAACTGTTGATTAATTGGATATTTTAACGAAATTTTTTCTTTAAGACAGCATTATAAATTCGTTGCTATTTGTTTAATAGTAAAGCTATTTACGGTAATGTACTATTAAGTGTTTGTGGAGTTTGAAGTTATTATTAGTAATATTTTATTTAGTTTTGTTTATGGCGAAAAAATAATCTTAATGATGACAAATTAGCGATTCAGAGATGAAGACAGCTGCTTCCTTATTCCAGTAACTCTTTATTTAATCAAAAATTTTTCTAAAAACGAGCCGAGTTCTTGAGATATTCTTTATATATACGCAGCAGCACGAAAGTAATAATTGTAACTGCATTTCTGCTTTAAAGGAAAGGGGGTTTTATTACTTTGATAAAATCGCTTTAAAGTTTATGAATTGTTTTTTCTCTCCTTTCTTGTACATAAAGTGTATTCTACGGTAAAATTTGAATTCGCGTCAAACAAATATCTCAAATTGAAGCTGTCGATTTTCTGTTCTGTCACAAATGGATTAGGCGTGTTCCTTTAAAATTTCAGTATCTTTAGCTATTTTTTGTTTCTGTATCCTAGATATAAGTGTATTTAAGTACATGTCGATGCATTAAAAGCTTAATGAAAATTGCATAAGCGTTAATACCGGTAAAAGACATTGCTTTTTTCTTGGTGGTGAAGCAAAAATCCGGAAATAAGCTGCAACTGTTTTCAACTAATGTACGGCCCCTTATCAACATTGGAAGGCTCATTTCCTTTTCTTAAGTGACACTTATGGGAATCTCGAATACAAATGATCGGATATATTGTGACCACCACTTTTACGGAGGAGATACTAAAAGCCGGAGAACGGAAAAATGAAAAGAAAATTCAACAAATTTCTCGGGAACCAAATTCTACATTGGGAACTTAGGGGAGAGGGGGTAGACTAAAAGTACTCGCGCCCATGCCTCAAGCCCCCAACTTCCCTTCTATATATAAGAGCATCTTTCCTTATACATATCCCTCCCCTCATAAGCAATCAATTGTCCATTAATCTCGTGGCATAAAGCAGAGCACGTCGCCTTTTAGGACAAATAAGAGGGGAGGAAAGCAGAAGGGGGTCGAAGAGAAAACGATTAATCAGTGGACTCAGGGGTGTCGAGTGAATCTTGTTTTTAGGGATACCCTCAGGATTTTTTCTAACTTTTTTTGCCTGTTCCCCAGGGGGTGAGCGAAACTTTGGGTTACCTCCTTTATAGTGGCGGAAGTTGTCCGAATTAGAAATCGCCAAATGTCTCAATTTTTTAAATTTAGGTGTTTAGTTTACTGACAGATACCACCTTTCTTGTCATTTCGATACCCGAAAGAAATACAGAAAATATTCCTAAAACAACAGCGGAAAATACAGCGGAAAAGTACAGCGAAAAATAATATTTTTTGGCAGTAAAAAGGCAATGAAGAAATTTTAAATTAAATAAAATTAGCTAAGAGGAAAAGATGTGTTGCATTATCCTCTGCATAAAGAGCTCTTAATAGTCACTAGGGTAACAAACATTAAAATGTTAACTTAAAGGAGAACGTGGAATACTGTAGTCGTTTACTCCCTATAGATCAAATAGTATTTCGTTACATCTTTTAAACTATTTATTTACTTTCAGCAAATTTTAAGTTTTGCGGAAACTAAAATATTCAAGTGGTGTATGTGTTAAATGCTTAGAAAATTTCCATATTTGAGTTAGATTTAGTAAAATAATTGAACGTCGCAGTCCTTGAATAGTGGAATGTTTTCGGAAGAAAATTGTGAAGTGTTTAAGGGTCATGCATTTAAAATATATATTCAAAGAAAATTAATGATTTCTCCCTGAAAATGAATACATTTAAAATTTTCGCTTGTTATATTTATTTTATTATAGTTTTATGTTAAAAATCTAGACGTAAGTGAGAAGTTACTAAAGCTTCATCGTATATTTTCTTAAGTTTAACAAAATTTGGAAAATGAGCAGTTTCTCCCAAATAAAGTGCATTAGAATGTTATTACTTGAAATCAAATACCTGGGTAATTAGAAAATTGTATTATAATGCATTACTATATAAACTGAAACTTGCTGTTATCAAAGTTAATTACACATAATTAATGCTGCATGTCATTAATACTGATCTTGTATACTTCGCTGTTTCTGTGATGATGTAAGAGTAATTTATGGAAATACTTTTATATTTACTAAAAGCTGAAAATCATTCTACATTCTTTTGTAGTACTTCAGAAATTCAGAATGCTTTTTTGATAAAGTTTCTATCTCTAAAAAAATACAGTTGTTAATTCTTGCATAAGGCATTGAAAATTAAGTAGTTAATTTTAATGCAAGCAATAAGGAAAATATACTTTTGTAACATTTCTTAACCAGTATCCTAAGAGAACATTAGTCCTTTATATCTACTGAGATAATAAGCATGCAAAAGTGAATTCTGGGAAAAATATTATAGTATAGTTATTATTTAGTAGTATATTATTACGTAAAAGCGTTAAAATTCGTATTATGAACTGAACTGCACAGTCTGGATATGTACAGCGACTTCGTTAACTACTTTTAAAGGGGTAGTAGGTATTTGTACGATTATATCAGTGGTGGGATTAAAAAATTCGTAAGTCGGCTCATAATATAAATAAGCAATAAAATAGATACTATGTAGGAATAATTTGACTAAATATTAAAATTTAATTTTAACAGATGATTTTTCTGAATTAAAAGCATTTTAAGAACCGGTTAAAATCCCACCACTGGATCAGATGCTTTGCGACAAGTGTCTCTTTGGAATGGCATGCCAAATTTCGCCAAATATGGACACCCAGCTTGCAAGTACGCCAAATAAGAAACTTTCCGACCTTTAAGCTAAAATCAGCCCCTTTACTATCTTCCCCTGCCGTACCCCAGAAATCCTAAAGTTTGCTTCGCTTCCTGCCTGTTAGCCTCAAAATATTATCGAAGGTAAATTCCCAAAGTTTGTTTGGAAATTTGCTTTTCGATATGAATGAGACTTTTTAAAGAAAAAGAGAAAGGGGGAGGGCATTTTTAGAAGGGGGAGGGAAGTTGGCGTAAGAGATTTACTGTCAATCTCATAGTCGCTTTGGGGGTCTCTTCCGGTGAGATAAAATTGTCTTTCTGCTATGACTGTTTCTAGCCTTGGTTCCCATACTGCAAAGCAGATGGAGAGCGTTCAAGAAGCAAGATTTTTATCCAATTCAGAGTCATATAGCTGCAAAATGAAATCCACTTGACTGTGCATTAAATCACACATGCATCATTCCCCTCTTTTACATGGATAAAAATTTATGAATTTAAAATGCAACACTAAAAATGGGTTCCTGTTAGTCAGCTTTTAATCAACATTTGCAAATGAAATTGATAATAAAAAATATATATATCTGCATAGCGTCGTTACACACTTGATCACACAAGGCGCTGTGTAATTAGCGTGGATAATATTTTCGTAAAATACTAGCTTAGTTACAAATAATATATTGAGTTATCGAAAGCATATGCGATACAATAATTTTTTGGTACAGGAAAAAGTTAAAAAGGAGGTCGTCAAAATTTGAATTACATGATGCTAGGCCTTAACATGAATTTTTAAATATTTTTTTTTTATTAAAGAAGAGAAAATCTCTTAATGTAATCTATAAAAATTTATTTAATATGACCTTACTAATTTTTATGATGCAGAGAGCTCATTGACATGATTTGTTCGATGGTTTATGTAATGAAATTTGTTAAACACTATTATGCAAATATATAATTACTGTTACTCATTCCAAAAATTTTCTAATAGCGTGGATGTTTCCCTTATGTTCAAGATCATTCATTTCTTACTAAAATCTCATGAGTTTCGTACAATCCGCCGTCTGAACAACATATTGGTCTGATGTTATAGTTAACAAGCAGTAATAAGTATAAATATCATATGCACTTTGCTTTAGACCGAAAGAGAAATTTACTTTCTCTGTGCTCTATATCAATTTTCGATAGATAATTTGTGTTGCTAATGAGAATGCCGCTGTCCTACGAATGAAATAAATTCTTGTATAAAATGTCATTCAAAAGTTCAAAAAGCGTTTTGATCACTTTTTAATGTTGAAACACTGTTTCTCTCTTTTTTTCGCAACAGAAAGACATCTTAAGTGTAGGTTATGTAATAGCGTCTTTCCATGATTATTGAATCCCAAAGGTTAGCGAGAATAAATGCAATAATGATTGCACGATAAATGAGTTTCTTTTTCAAAAAATTAAGTCCTCTCTCTTTCTTAATATCCTTATGTTTGATTAAGCATTAATATCCTTATGTTTGATCTTAGCACATAATATATGTGCTAAGATGACTCTAAAATTAATTAATAGTCAAGAATTATCAAATTAGAAGAGAAACACACCAATGCAAAATTTTAAATTTGGTAAAACAACAAGCTTGGTTTGATATAGGTTTGAAATAAAATTCTATCAATATTGATGGTCATCAGACGTAGCTTTCACTTCTTCAGCAGCAGTTTTTTTCTTCTAAATTTGATCTAAGTAAGGAGTAAAAAAAATTTAGCAAAAAATTAAACTAGCAAATTTATCAAAAAAAAGAAAAAGTTCTTCTTTTTTAGGAGAAAAATTTAAAAAAAAAAAAAAAAAATGCTCCTGAAAAAGAGGGACCTGGATCCAAACTTCCCCGAAATCGATAGTTTTATTCAAAATCTATGCCAAACTAAGTTTTTTTACTTTGATTAATTTTAAAGAACTTGTGTTTTAAAAACGTAGTGATTGTTTAATAACTCAGTATCCGACAGCTTCGCCGATTCCAGATGTAACCGGCAACTTTATCAGTGATAAGCAGCATTTAATCTACGATTTACTGATTCGGAAAAAAAAAAAAAAAAAAAAAAAAAAAAAAACATTTCGTAAGGCATTCTATACACAATTGTAAAAGAGCTGCAAAATTATTTACTTTAATAAAAAAAAGTAATGCATGAACACATCCCTCCACCCCGAAAAAAAGAACTTTTAACTAAGAAGAATGATTATTTAAAAAAAAAAAAAAAAAAAAGTAATCCCCAGTTGTTGTGTTGAAAAGTAATTTTCATTTTTTTCGCAGAAATTAATGCCTGTTTGTCTATTCTTTAGAAACTGATCACTTGTAAACTGTTCATCTTGTAGAGTCATTAGGCTATCTTGAAGCAGGAGATGTGAAATATAGTTAAATATAGACCTTCATTCCACTCTTTTACTTTATGCTTTTTTAACATATTCTTAATAGAAATGGGATGATCGTTTAGAGGTATTCTTGATTCGACTCTCAAATGACCTCATAGAATTTACTTCAGTGGCTGATGAGGAGTTTTGATAGGTTCCATGCATAGTATAAGAACCCTTCCTTTCTTTTCTTAAAATAACACTGCGGATCATTGTCCTGTTAAAAAATTAAATTGCTTTCCATTCCCAGTTTCAAAGCTCTAGACATTAGGCTCTTTTTTAATACGTTGATATAATAATATCGGTCCATTTTTACCCCCTCCTCCCGATAAAGGGAAAGTTTCCGACACCTGAGCCTTATTCCACTAAACTTGATTCATCCTAGCGCAGTTACAAAGCAGCCTGGCTACTTTTGATTTGGTTATAGGTGGTCTCTTATAAACTAATTTCAGAAATGAACTCAAATCCTTTTCTCATCAAATTGTATTGAAAATATCAAATTTACGCTTACAACTGTGAATCGTGTTCTAAAACTTTAAAGCAAAATAACAAACTGTTACCCCAGTTCTTTTTTTCTCTTCATCTCTCATCCATAACTTAAAATCCATTCCTTAGAAATTTTGTCATCCTTTACAATAACTACCCTTAATATGCAATACCTAAGCCTTTTCATACATTCTTATGGCGCCTTCCACAGTAGAAAGAAGGATGATGTGGCACTTGGCGCAGATAGCATTTTCCACACAAGGGACTTTCGCGCAAATCATCCTTGCGGAGCCATGAAATATTTTAACATGTGAATGGACAACAAGTGACACTTCCGCACAGCTTGTCAGAAAAAAACAATCAGACTTATGACTTACTGACAGAACTTTTTTTTAAATAGTTTATTTTTCCTTTTCCTTTTCTGATAGTACATATTTCATATAATCTTCTTGCTCGAGTGCACGATTTCTCCGAAACCACTGGTCAGAAGTTCGGAAAAATTTGACCAACTGTGTAAACCCTAACTGACTTTAAAATGCGCTACTATGCCTCTCGCCTGAAAATTTTAGAAATTATCATTAATTTTGTAGAAAAAAATCGATTATGAAGAAGTAATGAAAATAAAAAAGTGTTATTTCATAAGAAAATATAATTATATTTATTTTCAAGGTCATATTTTACCTGTGCATTATTTTTCGATTGGGGAGAAGAAGAGAGAAAAAAAGAAAAAGAAGGAAAGAAAGAACAACTAAAAACACTGATTTTTTTATATAATGCAGCGCGCAGCACATATTACAGTATTATGTGGATGTCAAAAGATGTATTTTATTTAAAGCATTTTAACATTTAGAATATAAAAAAGTATCAGCTACATTATTAAAGATATCGAAATAAGGATACAAATTTCACAACTCTAAACTGTTATACTGAGCTTCAAAATGTTTTGTAGTTCAAGGATATTTTGATATTTTAAAGGTATCTAACTCCTTAAGGTATTTACTATTCTTTGAACGTTAGCACATGCATAATACAAAAAATTAAAAAAAAAAAAAAAAAAAAAAAAAAAAAGTTTAAAATCTATATTTGTGCAGCTCAGTAGTTTCAAATTTTGTAAAGCAAATTTATAATTTAAGTTGCTCTTCCATGTTATCGAAAGATAATCAAGACGTGGTTTTGTGCACAGCTGCTACTAAACTATACTAACTGCTTTTACCCTTCCAGCAATGATGTTAACTGTGCGCAAATGTTTCTGCTTTTCAATTTGTGTGTAAGTACCACTAAACGGAAAAAAAATTTTCCTCTCTCGTTTGCAATTTTTCGATGTAAACTTCCCTTTTTGAGCAATAGCATAAAGAAAAAAAATAACGTATTTGTTTTGTGAAATTTCGTCTTTTATCGTCTATCTCTCTTAAAAGTTTTTTTTCGTCTATCTCTCTTAAAAGTTTAGGAGGATTATAAATTTAAAATGCTGTTTAAATGAAATTTTAGTAATACGCGTTAATTTTACTTCTTATATTTCTTTCTATTAATGGATATTTTTAAGCGCTGCGTTTTGATTAGGTGAGTTTTTGAAAATTTATTATGTAGTTGACTGCTTGCATTCTGCCCCAAATTTCGTAATATATAAATAAAGTATCTTCAAAGGCAGTTTCCTTTCGAAAGTCGTCCACGAAGGCATCCCTCCCCTTAGACAGAGAGCCTTAGAATGCTTTGATGTAATCAAATAAACCAAATCAAACCAGATGACGATCAGATTTCTATTATTCCGAGGTTACTTCCCTCTTTACTGAGACGACAATCAGATATGCCTGTAAAAGAAAGAAAGAAAGAAAAAAAAAAATAGATAATAAGACGTATTCCATGGAACGACGTCGTCTGAAACTGTCTAGAGGGGTATGGCGAAGGAATTTTCTCTGCAGTAAGAAGAGATAAATTAAATAAGTAAATAAATAAATGCACAACAATAGTAGAATTTAGAGTTGGAGCTTAAGTGCACATATTAATTGTTTTGTTTATTTTCTCATTTTATAATAATGTTTTGTATTAGTAAAAGCTTCAAAACACAAAAAAATAAAATAAAATAAAGGAGGTAAATTTTCTCTTTATTATTTATTAATCTTTTCTTTCATACACTGTGCTTAGTGCTGAAGGGCTTAAAGGTTTTCTTCAACAAAAAAGTTTAGAAATAGTAATAAAAAATTAACAGCAATTTTTATATATAATAATTTGCTATAAACTTAGTTATATATAATAATTTGCTATTAACTTAGTTAACTATGTATTGAAGAATAAATATCTTTCCGTTGCAGTATATTGAGAAATCGAAAATTTACAGTTTTAATTTTATTCAAAAACGAAAAACTGTCAGCAGCTACAAAATATATTGCTATTATGCATTTGAATGCTGTGTTGCTAGTTACAGAAATGTAAGTATAGTTAATTTCGTTGTAAAATGCTGGGAGATTGAAAATTTTCAGCCTTATTCAACAGAGAAAAGTGCCCATTAACAGAGAAGCTGTAAAACAGATGAACACTATTTATTTCATCGGATTCAATTTTTTATATTTTTTTTGGGGGGGGGGATAGCCTTCCCTTATTAAGAGGAAGAGAATAAAATTATGAGCTTTGTTCATCAGCCTTATGCAACTGATATACAGATATGACTTCTTAATTTAAAATCGTGCAGTTGGTAGACACTTAAAAAATTAACTGTGCTTCCTTCGAAATTCGAGCACTCATCAGCGGCTAACCGATAACACAGCTGAGCACTGGTAGTTCGACCCGATCTCAGATCCTGGCAAATGACCTAGCTGTTTGGGAATTTTTTTTGTTTTTTCTCATGGGTAACTTGATTATAAGCCATTTTCCCTTAAAATGACTTCAACGAAGGCATCATCTTATTTAGACAGATGATATTCGAATGCTTTTCCATAATTAAACAATTCAATGAATGGCGAAGAAATCTTTGAATTCATTACAGACCGATAAAATTATGCAACTATATGCGCTGTTTTTATCCGAAATTTCTTACGTTGGTTAAAAATCACTTTATTTAAGTTTCAAAGCCTCTAATAGTCAGCCTCCTTTATTATTGTGGTCACAAAATAAAATTCCTTCTAGTAAATTTAATGAACCATTCAAACATTTCGTCAAATAAGGGGAGCAAATGGAGCATTATTTTGTTTTACTTGACGTTACTTCTTTCAAATATCAAAGAACTTGCTTGGGGTCAATGCTTGGGGAAAACTGAGTGAGAACTACATATTCTTAAACAGTATGCATACCTGTTGTTATGGATATTAAGCCTTTATTATCTTTGTCAATAAACTCTAAGCTGATTTTTCATTCGCAGTTTTCATGAAATCAGCAAATTTAAAAACGGGAAAGATTTTATTGGGTAATACATATTTCATTATACAGTGTAAATGAAATGCTGATTTCTGTGCTATAGAATCATATTCCAAAACAACAACAATTTTTTAATGAATATCAGCATCTTAATATTGCAAAAAAACAAACTTCGTACTTTTAACTTAAAATTTCTTCGGTTGTAACATAAAAGATAATAAAGTGAAAGCGATTCCAGAAAATAAGTATTAACGTTGTTGTTATTACAGTCAGAAACACGAACATTACAGAAACTTTATTCTTACTGCAAAAGATTCTTGTAGAAAGATACTAATTCATAGATTTCTTGTGAAACGTTTTCCTGTATTTATATAAATTTAATGCATTAAACACTGAAGTAATGGAGGGAATGTAAATTTTATGCTTTAAAATGTTACTAAAAAGGCCTACTAAAATGCCTATAGTAGTAGTAGCCTACTAGTCTAGGCTAATAGTAGTAGCCTTTTTCTCTTGGGGACTAAACACCGGGGGTCTTGCGACAGGATGACCACTTGTCCAGACAAAGATGCACAAGCACACCGGAGCCCACGGTCTAGAAAGCAGATAACAGAGCACTGACAGCCATGGCTGTCTATGGGAAATTTAGGCCGTCGAGTTTATTTTAGTTTAGTAGCCTACTACTACCACTACTATTACTTAAAAAAAAAAAAAGCGAGATAATAGCAAATTCTGATCCTTAACAAAATGATCTAGAATTTTATTTTAATATAAAACTCCTATTTTGGTGTTTGAGTTCAGTTTTTGAACAGTTTAAAACCGTGAAATCCAAAATACTGTAATTTTATTTTTAAAGAAAAATAATTCAAGTTTTTTAGCTGACATTCAAGTTCCTATTAAAATTATTTTGATTCCATATTCTTATTTCAAGACATTTCTTCTTGAACTGAAAAGATTACACGGAGCTGTATTTATGAAAAAGATACATACATTTATTCAGATATAAAAAATGGACAGTATAAAAAATACAGCCACAATTATAAAACTCATTTGAAGCATTTCGTATATCGTGTTTCACTTTTTACCAATATTTAGTTAATTATCTTGAGATGATATCTCATTGTCATGTAAAGCAATTACAGTTTAGCATCTCTTAACTCGACTTCTCTTTTCTTTTTTAGGTGAGAAGCCTTACAAATGTCAGTGGAGCGAATGTGACTGGAGATTCGCGAGATCAGATGAACTGACCCGCCACACGCGGAAGCACACCGGTGACAAGCCCTTCAAATGTCGGGTGTGCGAACGGGCTTTTGCCCGGTCGGATCATCTCGCGCTACATATGAAGCGACACCAGCCTAAACTGAACCGGCCGTCCGCCGTCTCAACCGCCTGATCAACCGTCAGCGGATTCCGTCCACGAACTGAAGACGTCGAACCGAAACCTAGTTTCTGCCAAAATGAGTATCAAGTCAACAACCGTATGGTGTGACGCATGAAGCGGTCTTGCTTTCAGATTTTACACGGTTTAGCTTTTATAGAGGCAAGCTCTCCAATGACTCGTTTACCTACAAGAAAAGAGCTAATCATAAGCTAGGGAACAGCTGTGTTTAATATAAATGTGAACTCTTTATGGTTCTTACCGCAGCATCTTTTTTAGCACTAATTTTTGGTGCTTGAAGCTGGACTGTGAAAAATAAATCACTGCTTTCACATTATCATATATTGCAGAACTGAAAGTGTGTTTCAACAGGTTGAATTCTTTAATTATGTTCGAATAAGACATTAAAGGCGAAACAACGAGCATCCTAAATGCTTTCATTAATTGTCGATTGTCTCAGTTATGTAAAATGGACAGAAAACGGAGTACTTAATGTGTTAAGTAATACATAGTAATGTGTTAAGTAATACAAGCTTCGAAACTCTTCTTAATTATTTTATCCAATTTCATTTGCCAACGTAACTGACATTTTATTTAAAAAATGTCAGTTACGATAGCAGTTTGGTTGTTTTTAAGTCATTTACAATAGTTAATACTTAAAAAATATATTACTAACTTAAAATTTCAAAAGAGAATACTCCATGTTTGTAGCAATTAATTTTTCATTTAACTTTATTATTTATTTAAAATTTAATTGTCTTCATAAACCATCTTAATAAAATTATTTTACAAAATATTATCATATAAATGCGATACATATTTAAAAATATAACTGATAGCTTAAAATTGAAAAATCTGTTTTAAAAAAGCACTAAAATAATAAAATAAACTTTCGCACCTACCCATATTCTATACATGTATTTCAAGCACTCACACTGAGCATTACATAAGCACATGTAATATTTACTTTTATAAGACAGTTTAATTACTTTAATGTGATTGTACAAAAACTGCGTCTTTCTACGTCATTATTTTAACTTGCAAATATTTTGCAAGATAATTTTGAATTATTTCTAGTATTACTGAATTACTTTGAAGTGTAAATTTACGTAGCGATTACTGCTCAGTAAAGAAAATGTAAAACTGAGATTTAGCTATATGTCACGTGAAATGATGTTTTTAAAGAATTTAGTAACATGTCGACCAACCAAGAAATGTTTAATTTTTCCAGTTTCTTTGAAGTTGTCAGTTAAAGCATTTTTTATTATATTCATTCATGTTGATTGTATAGTTCGTTGTTCTGAATTGATGTAAATTAAGATATTACTAATGCAAAATACGGCTTGAATTTGCGGGGAAAGGGAGGATGCGCAATCATGTGACTTTCAAACCCTTCTGTATGTTTTTTATCTGCTCAAAGCATTTATTAAAAGTGATAATCGGTGTTTAAGAGTTAAATTTTAAATAAATTTGCTAGTATTTTGTATAAAAAGGACAAAACATTTTAATTATTCTGTTCTGCTTGGCGTTTTTCATAGGCATACGGCAAGTAATCAAAATTCTTATAAATAAATTTTAACATACTGCATTTTATTAATTTTAATTCAGTCTTTGAGAGCTAACGTTGTAGAAAATACTCTTGCTACTGCACATCGGAGCTTCTAGCATTTGTAGCTCATTATAAAATGTTGCATTTAACATTACCTGTGACTGCAAAATTTTAAAAAATGCCTAATTTTCGAAGGACTTATTTTATACTTCGTTTAAACTTCTATTCTTCTTAACTCAATGTTTTTAATTACTGTGCTTTAACTGTATATTTTGTATTATGTATATTGTAAAATATGTAATCTATATCTTGCATCCGCGACATCAGAATTTATCTAAAACACAAATTTGCGAATATAACGTTATAAAAATTAGCATACGATTCATTTAAGTAATAGATTAATTTTCCATGACTCTGATATCCATCCAGCAAATCAGCAACCAAGCTACAGAAAACCGTTTATCCTTGTTTTATTTTTCCTTAGAAAGCTGGTTGTTTTTAAAGAATAGGCAACTTCAATTTATCAAAATAATAATGGTAATAATAATAACTGTGATTTTTGATGAAAGGTTAGGTAAAATCAATAGAATTGGCTATTTAAGACATTTAAATAGATACATAAACTCATTTTCCTTATTTTTTATCTATGCCTAACCTCTTTGTTTAAGCAATTCATCTCTGCTTTGAAATTCTTGTAATCATTCAGTGAGGCAATTCTCCTCATATTTTTAAGTAAATCATGTTTTTAAGCATTAATAAATACTTTTTAAGATATAAATCTTTTAACTTTTGAAGTTCAAATTTAAATTTAGTTTCAATATGAAAATAAAGACTTTGAAAAATACGAAGTTTTAATATAAATTTTTTTCATTTGTGATAATATTAAATAAATTGCATAGTAACTAATAAATAATACTAAACTAAACGAGTGGTCTTCAGACTTTGTCAACTCATGGAAGCCCTAGAACTGTGAGGTTTTCTAGAAAAATACATCTTAAAATCATAATTAAAGTAGATCAATATGTTATAGGTACTTTACTTAGACAGAATTAAAGTACTGCATTTTTATTAAAAAAATTTTATGTCAAATTCGTATAAGTTGCATTTAATAACATTAATTCGTGCCCCAGGTTTCACCTACCTTTGCATTATATTTAGTGCATTATATTTTGCATTATATTATATTATACATATATACTTTATTTTACACTATCGAAAATATTGCATTTTTTTTAACATAAACTCTTAAAGTCTTGCTAGGTTGATGTTATCTGCAGTCATATTTCATATTCTGCATTTAATTTGTTTCTGTGTTTTGTTTTTGTTGCCATGCATGTTAAGAAAGTTTTGTAACTTAAATACATTGTTCCAAATGACATTAAAATGTTACAGCTGCATGAGAAACTTCTAGGTATTCTACATGAATCTGCAATCAAAATTTTAGGAGCTGCCCTTTGTTAAATTTAGATTTTAACGTGGAATCTGTTGATGTGTGGGTAAATTTTACCCTATCCTTCATTGACAAGCCTTCTGATTTATCGTAGTACTTGAACGTACTTTTTTTGTTTTTCAGTCACACTAGTATTCTCTTCTGTGAAATATTTTCTCGCAGCTTTCTTCAACTGGAAAAGGTGCTCCGTTAAATAAATTTTAACATTGCTGTCTCTAAATATCGTCTAAATTTACTGTCTTCTAAATTTCGTCTAAATTTACTGTCATCTAAATTTCGTCTATATCCGCTGTCGTCTAAATTTTGTCTAAATTCATTTTCCATTAGAAAACTGTTTAGCTTTGCAACACATTGCATGTCATTTTCTTTGATATATGCCATATGTCGAATTTTTATTTTGACCCTCAGAACCCCGGAATTTAACTCACGAATCCTTTTGCCTCCGTTGACCACAGCTTGAAGACCACTGCTCTAAACTAGAACACATTTAAAAAGAAAAAAAAAGAAAAAGGAATGGGTGGTTTTGGAAGTTTTCAAATAAAATTCCAGTTTTCAAACAACAATAAAAGGTATTTTATTAAAATACAAAATTAGAGAGCTTTTATTAACTTAAAATTACTTCATAGTGAATGATTATTTTACATTTTTTTAAAACATTGATTTGATTAAAATAATAGGTAGAAAAACATCATAAATGGTAAGTTTCAATATCTCTCTTCTATACGAAGTAGCAATATTGATATTTAAGGATGCAAAAATAGACAGCAGCCTAAAACAAATTTTTCCAAATCAACAAAAGAAGTTGGTATACTATGCCTATACCTTATATAATAGAATGTTTAATTTTCACTGAAGAGATTTCAGTTTGATGAATTGATACATTTTGTTTCAAATTATATATGAATTTTCTCGAAGTGCAAGAAGGAGTGATTTTGTGAATTGCGTTAGCAATTAACTTTCCATTCCGTGTTTAGTTATTTGGTAATTTTGTTTAGCAGTAATAATTTTGGACTGCACTAAAGATGTCTTTCACAACTTATATAATTTGTATTGTGCCTTATTTTTTATATCCAATCGTAATCTTTCATTAATAGTGCCTTATATATACATACATACATACATGAGTGTTTTGGTTGTGAAATTTATAATGCGGTTATATCGAGAATTGAGTTGTGTTTTTATATAGAAAAGAAAATCTTTTGAAGCACAAATGCTGCATTGTTATGATTTTTCTGAAGTGCCATTAAACATGTTTTATTAACACTTTATGAGAGTCTGTGTTCTATTTTAAAAAATAAGCACCGATAAAAAAAAATTCAGTCGTCTCAAATTTACATATCTGTTGCTAAACAGCATTTTTATTAAAAATTATTTTTGATTAATTATTTTTATTCTGATATCAATATACTGTATATTAGCTTTATAAAACTTCTCCATAGGATACTGCTGAAGATTTTATCGAATTATTTTACAGAAAACGTGTGTTCTAAAATGTTAATATGCTGACATGCAAATAGATTAGCATGCAAGATAACAGCCCTTGGAAGAAAGTTGTTCAGAATTCAAACTCTTAGGAAAAAGGGAAAGGTAAAAGAAAGTCCTAATTCTCATAGTTTTCCAATCATTTCCCTTTATTGAGATAAACTTCGCCTATAAAGGGAAGCGGGGTGAAAAATATGGGTAATGTTCTTTAGTTTGTGCAGTTAGATAGATAACACAGATAAGATTACCACAGATAAGACCCTATCTTAATTAAAAATCGTGCAGTTGGTAGACAAACACAAAAATAAAGTGTGCTTTTCTCGGAATTGGCAACCCTGTCCAGTAACCGGGTTGGAAAGGCCGCCGAACGCTGGTAGTTCGACCCCGAGATCAAGTCCCGCCGAACGGAGTGGCTGCATGGGAGTTTTTATGACTTTTCGCATGCGTAGCGTGAATGCGAGCCAGTTCCCTTAAAATGTCCTCGCAGACAGACATTCCATGCTTTTCCATAATCCAGCAGACAAAAATCCCAAAAACCTAAAATCTGAACAACAGAGGTTTTAATTGCTAGCTGGACGTGCTAAACGCTTATACTACGAGAGCGAACACGGGAGAATGTGATAATTATTTATCCTCCATTTAAAGGACGAATGGAGAAAGATACGTGGCCTAGTCGAATAAATCCCAGTAGTGAAGAATTCGGCCACAGTTTAGTTGAAATCCGTCTTCTGGGCCAAAAAAAAACTTTAAAAATCATCAATCCTTCACCAGGTTTCGTATTATGATTTACCACTTGTTGTCGGGCGAGAGTAAACAGACAGAAATGCAATTATTTCTTTACATAGTTACATAGTTTCTTACATAATTATTTCTTACTATGATACCAGTAGCATAAAGAAAGGAACTGAATTATATATCAATCAAGACCTAAAAAAACCACTGTTCTTACGTGAACCAGAAGAGATACGAGTACATAAAAAAACTGATTTTAAGAATTTGTTAATATTTTTTTCAAGGGGAGAAGGAAAAAATTCAGCAATAATGATATTAAAAAATAGCGTCGCGAGTTTGAGTTCAGAGTTTTATTTGCAAGCAATGGCCTTCCTTTAAACCATTAGTGCAAAGGAAAATTTTATTGTTCCAGATAGCCTAGTTTAATTTTGAAAATTATTCATTACACTGTTGGCATTGCTTTTAATTACATCATACATACCGAAAATATTTCCTAGTATGTGTGAGTGAACATGACCATTAACAAAAAGAACAATGATAAACAATAATTAATTACTATCTTTCAAAGGGTATATTGAGTAAGTTGCAAAAGAAATGGACAGACTGTAAGCAAACAGGTCCAGCGTAATTAGGAAAATGCACAATGAATGCAATCATTTGGCCAGGCAACATTTTGGAGGTATCTCTTATCATCAAGAGAGTAATTATTCCAAATACTAGAACTCAGCTATTTAAATAAATTCCTGGAAGGAAGTTAGTGTATTTTAGAGCAGGGCTTCCCAACATTTTTTACATCAGGTCACATTTCACAAGCATAAATAATTTCATGATATACTACGAAGGAGCAGTTTCAATTAACACGATTAATTTATTTTTCATGTTACAGATTTAATTAAGATCTTTCCTTCAAATATTTTTTTGCATTATGTATAAAAATTCCAGCTAGATATTCGTTTCAGATTAGTCTTCTAACATAATCATATAAGGACGAAATAAACAAATTAAATAAAAATATCCAACTCACACATCCTCCCTGATTGATATTTGAAATAAATTGTCAGATTTGACTGAGTGAGACAGTGATTACAGATTTTATTTAATTAAGATCCTCTCTTCAAATATTTTTTTGCATTATGTATAAACATTCCAGCTAGATATTCGTTTCAGATAAGTCTTCTAACATAATCATATAAGGACGAAATAAACAAATTAAATAAAAATATCCAACTCACACATCCTCCCTGATTGATATTTGAAATAAATTGTTAGATTTGACTGAGTGAGACAGTGATTAAATTTTTAAAACGCTTATTTTATAAAAATTATGGTGTGTGTGTGTATATACGAGTATGTAAAAGGTAAAATTAATTTCCCACAAAAGAATTATTGACTATATATGAATAAATACACTAAAGTATAGTATATGCACTATAAAAAGAAAAAAATAATTCTTTAGAAGAAAAGTTGAAAACATTAATATAAAGACGAGAAAATTATATAAACAATAGCGTGGAATATAAATCGATTTATTTCTAGCGGTACGATAGTGAACGATAAATTCTGTTTTGCTGAAGGCATGAATGGGATGATAACATTGAAGTGTACAACCAATTACCAACAACAGGGCTAGGCCTGATTTCAGACAGGGAGAAACTGTGCTCTTACTGGATCGAGTATCTGATACAGAAGCGTCTTTATGCAAAACGAGAAAAGGGGACATAACGGACCTGGATAATGCATTTAAAGCTATTGCTGGATGAAGTACCAAAGTCCAGGGTGAGGTAGCAAGTGCAGATACTGCCGCATGAAGTAAAAAGAGTGTGATTACACAAAGCCTCCTGTAGACTACTAAAAAAATCAAGCAATATATGTTTGTGAGATGCCACTCATAGCATTGTCAAGATGACTCCAATTACCCTCAAACTTCAACATCGAAAAGGGCTAGAAATTACCAAAGAGCAGTATTGCTCTTCATAATCATCCATCACCAGTGCCGATTCTCCCACTACAAAGCGAAATTAGATATGACGAGAGTTCTTTCTTTATTTGGAAAGTGTAATTACTGTTCAGTTTTTCAGATTTTTATAGTTTATATCGGATTAAATATGCTGCTTGATATTTCATTTATGAAATAATACTACGTAAATAATATATATATATATATCATAATAGCAATATATACATAATATTGAAGTTGCTTACAAAGTTATACTTACGCAATTATTTACACAAGATAAACTTATGTAAAATTCAAATTACGTAAAGGTTTACGGAATTTACTTAAATGCGCTCCGTAAACTGCATTTTGAAATGTCTCAAAAAAGGTTCATATTTTTAACTATGGGTGAATTTTTCTTTAAAAAACTAATAACTGTCAAGTATACCACTTACCGAATGAACTGTTGCTTAATGAAGGATCTTAACGATTAACTGAAGATGAATCTCTAGCAAACGTGTCAAAATATATTTTCAATTATAGCGCAAAACTATGGTCAAAAACAATTTTCATGAGTCATTTCCAATTTATCACAATTATAGTCTTTTAAAATACCTCTTTGTAACAGTAATATTACTAGTATCAAATCAGAGGTCACGCAATAGAGAGCTGATTGATAATATTTATGATAATCTTAGCAATGTACTTAAATGTAGTGAGAATTCTGATAGACATTGAGCTACTGAATTTTACCTTAATAAAACTTAATCGTAATATTCATTTGGTTTGCTTTCTAAAAATTTCTGTGCTAAAACATTAAAAATTGTAAATATTGAACCTACAGCCAACAATGCAAGGGTAATAAGCATTCTGAAAGTGATAAATATATTAAAAATGTAAAAGATGATATCATAATTAACATCATAAATGTCGTGAAATTTGACTTTCATAATGGATTCAAGTAGATTAAACAAGATTAACTACACAGATTTACACGTCGGCGGCATTCGATATAGGTTTCTAAGTGTTTTAAATACGACATATTAAAAATTTGTATTTGCCAAATATCCAATTCAAAATTGTGTACTAAATTATGTGTTGTAGGAAAGCACATCAGCTGTTTTCTCAAGCACTGTCGAAACCTTCTGGAAGAGGATTTTTTTGTTGGGAAGCATATGCAGTAAACATCTACCTATGGCTGCATTTTTTAGTAAATTTCTTGCGGCATCGTCATACTAGCATAGTACTTTGCATCTTCTTACTGTTCAGAAAAATAATTACAAAACGTACAATAAACGCCTTGCAACAAATACAAAATACAATCATTTGTTTAACCATTTATTACAATCGATTTCATAGCCCAGCTACAAGAATTTGAATACTCTTAACTCTGTATCAGCTGTTTATAAAAAGAAAAATAGCGTCAAGACTGGTATCTTTTAATCCAGTCTTTATTCTTCGGGGAAAAAATACAGGTGTAATCATATTTCATACATATTACAAATAATTTAATTCAGCTATTTTATTTTTTTCAACAATACCTTTACTATCGTAAAGTAGAAATGAAACAGCTATATTAAATCAGATGATTTCAGACTTTTCCTTCATTAATTGCCATTAAAGGGAGAGAAAGCAACTTTTAGTTGAAATTAAACCATTCTTTTTCTTGTTTCATACGAACGAGCAAGAGTAATTTCAAAGTTATTTTGTTTCAAATTTGTATAAGGGAGTATAGATACGCTGGGGATAATGCAAAATTAAATCATCATTTTTCTGAAGAGTGGCTTTTCTGTGTGATATAGCTTCACCGCATGCTTTCACGGTATAATTAAAAGTACATCCAGGTAGCAATTGGAAAGTCTGGAATTTAAATCCAGGCGAGGGTATAGCTGTTTCTCTCATGTTCCTTCTTCCCTAAAACTCTAAAAGCTCTACAAATAGCGCCCGAACTAAAAATGTGGTGGAGGATAATTCATTACACCAGGATTTTACGACTGCTTCCCCTGTTCCACAGCCGCTCTTCAAGTGCTGGAGAATGTAAGGAATATTCTTCCTCCTTGCCATTCATGGTGTAACTAGACGCACAACCGACTAGCGATCGGGAGGCCCGGAAAGCACATCTTGCGAGAGCATTGCTGAGTTTTCATACTTCCTTATCTAATAAAAATAACTCTACATACTTTCATCTACTTCTTTTCTTACTTCTTCATTTTTATCAGTGAGGTACAGGGTACGTAGCAATATGCGTGAAATTATATGTGTTTTACAGAACCTTTAAAATTACAAGACTCTGAAATTTTCCTTATTTATTCACTAAAAGCTAACTAGTCGAAATGTCTGAAAGTGATATTAGTAAAATAACAATTAAACAAAAGGCGTAGATGCGGATAGTACATATATAGAGCATATACATTTTATTTCTTTCACTCTGTTTCAAAATTTGGCAGAAAAAAACACTCTGTGAAAGCAAGTCAGAAGGAATAGTATAATAATTAATATTATTATTTTAATTTCAATGCTATGACGTTCAGCGGTAATCGTTATTTTCAGTAAACCATATATAAAAGTTCACTGAATATCAGTGATCAATGAATGTGAATGGTTTTCTTTACAGGAGCGGCATCTACAATTTTCAACAATTAATTAATTAATTTTTATTTAGTTCCGTTTCAGAATAATAGACGTTAGCTCGTTTCTTTATTTTATTCAGAAATAAAAATTTTTTAAAGTTTTTGTTCATTCTGTTTAACTTTCCAATTGCAAACCTTTAATTAAATAGTGATATTTTATGATAAAATACTTTTCTTTAAAGAAAAGCAATTCCATTTAACAGCAGACTCTAAGATACGTTAATTTAAATGAAACAATCAGTACAGTAATTTTGTCAGCACCTCACGTGGTTAAAATACAATAGTCATCTCCTTAGCTCAAAGTTTTGAGGAATGATAAAATTAAGCGAAACGTTCTTGGCCAGCCTCAATTTTGTTTTAAGTTTTGTTGACTGTACCTATTATTCGACTTATACTGAAGTTCTGTTTTTCAACTATTTATATAGCACGAATTTCGTATAAATCGGAAAAGACCAATTACTTGAGCTATTGCGTGAGTGAGCTACTTATTATACATGATATCTAGAAAATAACACATTTGGCTTAACAAAGGGAAATTTTTGTTGTCGTGTTGCTAGAAATATTAAACATTACAAGGAAAAGTAGCTTAAATAGATATAGGAGGGGCGGGGAATAAGATTTCGTTACAGCTGAATATGTGCATACATACTTAACTGAGTTTTTCATTATCTACATTGCATTTTTTAGTGAAAGGTGCTGCGTTTATATTGCGTGAGATACCACAGAGTGATTGCAATTATTCACCGCCCTTAATTGTAGTAACTTTTCCGTTCAAAATAAATCACACGTCAGTTTTTAGCACTATGGCCTTCTTTAAATGATCTTTCATGACATGATTTCTTTATGAGTTATTTAAATTTTTCAGAGAGAAAGATTTGCGCTCGAGCAGGAAATTAAAGACATAGCATCAAGCTTAAATGTCGTCAAGCTTCTCTTATTAGTTGCTTCATCCGCGCATAACGCACTGCAGCGTGAAAGGAAGGAGTTCATTACGGAATTTTGTGTAAGATTTTAACTCGTTTCTAACTTACATGTGCACGCCACAAGTTGGCGTGCAAACATAAAAGAAATGCTTGCAGTTTATCAATATATATTTTAATTTTATTTCAAAGATACCGACACTTTAAATTTAACATTCAGCCAAATATTAGTTCTTGCTGCTTTTAAGTTCTTGTTGCTGGACAGTTGCTTTTAATATTTCAGTAAATGGAAAAATTTTAGAGCATAAAGGAATCATCTTTCTATTAACGTCCTGAAATAAAATGCTTCATTAGGAAACTATTTGAGTGCGCGAAATGAAATTGCTTGCTTGAAATGAAATGATGCCACGTAGAGTCGGTTACGCGTAGAGTTAACAATTCTACAGTTCATACAGTTTTCAACAAACGAGCGCTATGAGATATTCTTCCAGTTAACTTCAGTTCCTTCAGTGGGTAATAAAGCTAAAGATGTTTTTCTGAAAACATATCAGGGAAAACTAAACTTTTCTTTTAAGGCAAAATAGTATATTATGCAGATTTTTGGCAGTGTACTAAAGAGATTTCTTGCTCAGCGAGATTCATGTACTGGAATTTTTTATAACAGAAGCTAATTCTAGAAAGAAAAAGCTGGTATCAAAACCACACTTTAGAGACTGCTCGTGTTAAAACTTGGTAATCTAGGGAACATGAGAAACCATATAAGCACGATTATCAAGAGAAAAAATTATAAGGTTAAAGATTTATTTAAAACATGAAAACATTCGCAGCAAAGTACGACCAGCAAACAATAATTTTGCTGCTGCAAGTAAGCAAGTGAATATCGTAGCTTTATATCGAAATATCTCGGGATACATTTTATTATTATAGCTTAAGATATTGGCGATTTCCGAAAACCATTATCTTTATGTTTTGGGGCACTTATAGAAAACTCACAGGGTATTTCACCACAGATAATAAATTTTACTGGATTTCCTTATATGTACCCAGATTACTTATTAGGAAGAAAAAAAAGATTTTTCCCAAATACCTAATTTTTTTACAACTAGCCAGATTCTGAAAATTAAAGGAAAATTATGAAATATATACTCTAATTTTTTTAATTTAATTTTTCAGTAGATTTTGACTCATAATTTTACATTTTGCCAGTACAAGATATTTTTTATTACAAAATACTGTTATGATACCAATATGTTTAAACCATGATATCATCTAGAACATTACGTATAGTTTAGAGTAAAGTGCGTGCATTTTGTAGTCGAGCTATGAATTACACAATATATTTAAAATGTTTCATTTTCTTGCTTTACATAAGCGAAGATTCTTGCACTTTTAAGCGAAATAAATATATAAGAATTCTACATGAATAAGCACAAATACGAGCTTTATCCTTTCGGGCTTGAATGAGACCCAAAAGACGACGAGACATCGGTCAACCATACATAGATTAACCGCGGCACCCGCGACCATGAGTATAAACAGGTATGCGCCATTCAGACCAATTAATTCACAAAGTAGAGTGGATGGACATCAATCATATATGAGAGATTTTTTATTCCATTCTTCTTTTTTTCTCTGTTTATTTCACTGTGTTCAAAGAGCACAGATAGAAAATTGCTGTTAGGTAATCTAAGATAATATGTTGATCACCAGTTTTAATTAACTGTTTCTGAGTTTAATTTGTACATGTATTTATATAGCTGCTCATATTGTTACGTGCTTACGGATTCGTAATAGATTGAACGCACAAAGGGTTAATAAAAAGTTAAATAAAAGGTTAATAAAATTTATTCTTATCAAAAGAAATACAACAGAACGCTGCAGTTTTCCTCAGAGATATTCGTGCAAGTTTTCACAATATCAAGCAGTAATAATCAGTAGTTATACTTCAAACTACTAAAAACAATAAATAGAACGCAATGCACAGCACATTTAAAGAGAAAGCTAATCCGATCTCACGCTGAACTCGCAGCCAGCAGCTAGCTAAATAACTGAGCTGAGATGTCTCTTTCTTCGGCATTAAATAGTTTTTAACCAGCTGCGCGATATCTTTCTAGTAAATTTGATTCTCGAGACTGGAAAGCAAAAATGAGGATGTAATTACGGTTACAGCTAACATAGGATTCAATCGCATTTACTCAATTTAAATATAAATTAAATAGATACCTATTTGTTAAATATTAAATGTACGTGCTCCTGTATTTTTACTTTTCCGGCATAGCTTTCTTTTAAAATTTGTTTCGCGCTGCATTGCACGAGAAAACAAAACAATTTTAATAATAATTCTACTAAAATTAGCTAATGCAAAAGTTGTAACTCTATAATGGTAAAAAAATTAGTGTTTTCAAAACTTAATTTTACTATATATACATAATTTTGTGATAGAAATGCAATAAATAACTATTGTTGTGTAATGATTGTTTTTGCCATAATTTAATTATCATATTTTATTGCACAATTTATATTATTATATTATCGTTACAAAGAATCCTAATATAGCAATAATTATAATTACTTAACGACAAGGAATAATCATTAAAATTATATAATAATTAATAATTATTATATTTTTAATCTTTGACTTAAAATAAAATATATGTAAATTAACAGACACTAAAAATTGTCTTATTAGTTTTATAATGTTTATACGATAATAAATTAATAGTATGATTATTTAATCATTCTAATAAATATAGTTACTGTACTTCTTTTTGATTTTTGCGCTTAAATCTATGTACATATATATTTTTTTTTCAATGGCAGATTGTGAATAATTATAAACGTAACCCAGTCCGTTAATCTGTCTCCTTTCCTATGAAAGGACGGACAGTTACAACCATGCCTTCTCCGGGACTCGAACCCAGGCCCTTCGGCATCGCAGTCAGCTTCCCTGGGGCGGCATACCGACTGTATATTTTTATACATATTTTAAATGTGAGGAGAAGGAGGAAAGGGAAAAAAGGAAAATTTATTTTAGGAAACAGAAGGGAAAAAAAAATCCTTGTACAAAAGATCAGAATATTAGCAAATGTCATGTTAAATCAACTACTATCAGGGGAGATTCCGCTCAAATGGGTGTCAACCTGTGAACCTTTTTTTTTTTTTTTTTTTTTTTTTAGACTACCAAATTATACTTCCGCTAAAAGTAGAGTTCCATTATTTTTAGTGATCTTATTTTGAAAAGCAAACAATGAAATATGCACTATTCACGTTAAATTCATATATTATGAAAGAACCTTTTCAGTATATTTATTTCTAGAGTTGCAAGTGAAAGGGAATTTTCGCATTTATTTCTGCGAACATGAAACAAAGGCTCGAAAGACAGCTGAAGACAGGATCGCCCAGTGACGCAGACTTTTCCTCGTTCGAAAGTAAATTCTCTCTTTCTAGTGAAAAGCAAACCCTCGTATGATTCCCCTATAATTAACATCCTCTTGGACATTTCTAAGCGTTTTGGCAGAATGCCAACCAAGGTTGCGTTTGCCACGGCCGAAATACACTGGAGGTTTATTGATCAGACTGCAAAGCACGTGTGCTGCAAAGCTGTCCTAAAGTCCGTCGTAGAACGTATGTTCCGGGTACACTGATAGTATATTTCGCTTCGTAATATCATACAGAGATTGAGTAAGCTTTGAATCCAGTCACCTAAGGGCTACTAGATGATTTCCTCAAACCAGTACGCTCAGTAGGGCGCGAGAATCACAGTGGACGTGAAAGCAAGTAAGTGACCACTGGATACTGGATGTTCAGGAAAAAAATATCTATTTTTTTTTTCATTTTAGGGGGATTTCACTGCTTTCAATACCAATTGTGGCTTTTTAGGTGCATCTTTAATTACTTTGTTTCAGTTATTTTAGACAAAACTGTTTTCATTCTTTTGTACTTATTTATTAGCATTCATTGGTAAAAGTGTGACTATATAACCACCTATGCTTTTGTTTTTAAGCACTGTCGAATACGGTAATACTGATGCATGTGATACAATTTGAACTGATTTCTCAATAGAAGTGCATAAGTACTAGCCTCCGCGAATGGGATTCGGTGGAATATGTGACTCTACTGCAATCCGTGGAAAATGCAAGGAATGTGTGTTTTCTTTATATATTCGGTGTTAATGAAGTTGTTCTTAGATAAGAGGTCAGAAATTAAAGCTTTCAGTTCGCTTACATTTATGGTGCCTAAAGTACAAACTGATGAGAATAATAAGTTAAATGATTTAGTTACAGAATTTGGATCGATTTTTCTCAACGGATAAAAGTGACTTTTTCAACAAATTTTGAGAAAACTTATAGTGTATCACTTAAAAACATTTAACTATAAATTTGCCAAATCAAGGTGTGCAGAAGTTAAGCTAGTGAATCGTTTTAGCTAGTATTGAATCATCATCTATAAGTTCTAAGATATCCGAATTTTCAAGTAACCCATGTAAAGTGTTTCTTAAAGCTACTATCTATTTATGAAAGGTCGAAAGTAAAAGTCTTCAGCAATTTTCCCTCAAAATTGTATGAAAAGAAACAATCCTTATGAAACGGCCTTGCTTAAAAATCGTATTGAGGTTTTAAGAAGTTGGAGTTTAAGAGGTTTGAGAAGTTGGAGTGAAAAAATAGTGATATGGCTAAATCGATGAATTGACAGAAAAATTCGTTGCTTAACATCATTGTCCTTTATGATACCACGCTTCTAAAATTTGTTATCGACAGAACAAAATCTGATAAAATAAAACCCAATTGTTCCCCATCTTATTAATTTCAATACATTTTTTAAAATTTTCAAAAAAGTCAGTAAAGGTCCTTAAAAGAATTTCCCGGACAGATTCGCTGCAAATCATACAAAATGTTTACAGTCATTTAAACTCCATTTCTGGTGAAACAGGTAAAATTTTCCGACAGAAGATCAGAAAATTACCTTATCAAATCAGGATTTTGAAAGCAAATGCGGCGTTCCAAGCAAGACCTGTTATGCAAACTGATGAAGAAACGCCGTTTTCATAGTTCAAATATACTATTTTATCTGATAAACGCTATGGTTGTGAATGTGAAAATATAGGATACATTTAGTAGTAATATGTATTGGAAGTAGTGTTAATTATGATTTATGCATATTTTTGCGTTTTTTACATGATTATATTTGCATATTCATTAATCATATTATTTAGATTTTTTTATGGATTTTTCCTGTTTATAAGTGTTTATTTTAGCAATTTTAAAATCTAAATATCTAGGCACATTCTTGTACCAAACAGCATTTAAACACTGTTATATGGTCATATATGTAACAGACTTAATGCGTCATATGTAATGTAAAAGTTTCTTATTCCACTGAAGGGACTTGGCAGAAGGTTTTTCATGCCTCATGCTATTAAAACGTCAGATTCATCTTCTTCGGTCAAAGCCGTGCAGAAGGAAGCATAGCTCATTTGAGCGTATTTAAAATGCAATTTCAGATGTTCAGTTTTGATATTCTTGGCACTAAGGAAGAGGGAATTTTCAGTATGGTATATTAAGCAATGGCGCACGGTTAAAACTTTCACGGGATCTATTATATTGAGCTTGGATATAAAAGCGAAATCAGTTCGCTCTCTGGACTTCATCGATAATACTTTAGATCTTAATGCGGTTTCCCTGAGATATTTTGGGCCCACCAGCGGCCGAGCGGTAAAGTCGCTGAACACTGGTAGTTCGGTCCGAGGTTCGACTCCCGCGAACGGGCAGGCTGCATGAACGTTTCCGTGGTTTTTCCCATGTGTAACGTGTATACGAGCCAGTTTCCCTTAGAAAGTCTTCCACGAAGGCATCCCTCCCTTTAGGCATTATAGCCTTCGAGGCTTTACCATAATCACACACCCTCAGATATTTTGACTTCGGAAATGGATTGACCAATCTATTTTGCGCCGGCAATGCATCCACAATCAGGCTTTTAAAGTCGCTCCATTTACATATTTTCGTTTATTAAAATACACTTATAAGAAGTCCAGATGCCTGCCTGTTCATAATTCGTGATTTTCTTTGTTGCATTTCACTCAAACTACCACTCTTGCTATCACTATTGTTTCTAATGTTAAATTTAAATATTAATATAAAAGCCGTATTACTCTTTGAGTATCCCTCATGAAAACTGCAATATTCAAAATTTAGAATATATTCTTCTAAGATTTCATTTTCTAGTTTTCTGTAGAAGTAAATAAAGCACATGTATTCCATGTGATCCATAAATGCAAGGTTTAATGAGGTCATAGATTGTTCATTAATGTGGAGGAGGAAATCGGAAAGAACCCTTTGACAGACAACATAGCATTTAAGAATTTCACGGGAGTAGTAAGACATTATAAAACATATTGTAGAGTCATTAGGTTATTTTCGATGTCAAGAAGCTGAAAAATATGCAATGCACTTGCCGGGACTCGAACCTCGACTTCTCGAATACGCTCCGAATGTCCTGACCGTTACACCACGAAGGCATGCTGGAAAAAGTGAGAAAATATAAGCTATTGTATATATCGTGGTAAAAGAAATAATAATACATTAATCTTCAACCCAAGGCAAAGTTTCCTGTCTCTTTTATGAAAATTACAAAGCAGAGAATGAAGATAATACAAGGTATTTCTCCCGCCTTCCCAAGATGCCTTCGTGGTGTGGTGGTCTGCATGCTGGGCGTTTATTCCAGAGGTCCACGGTTTGATTCCCGGCGAAGGCGTTGCTCATTTTTCATTTTCTTGCTTGCTTCCAAAAATACCTAATGTCTCTACAACTGTACTAATTATTCAAGGTATTAGTTTCTACTTAATAATGATTAAAATACTTCTTTTTCCAGCACCAGATATTATTGATATTCAGTTGAAATATACACCATTTGCAGTAGCATAACACATATAACCTAAGGATATATTGTCAACTCTTAGAGTTTCACAATAGTCAAGCATCCTCTGACATGAATATGAAACGTGGGATGGTTGCATAACAGAAACTGAGACCAGAAACTGAGACCTATGAAATTTGCTTTAGGCAGTCTCGTATAGCACTCCAATCCTACAATATGGTTTCCTTCTAACACGGATCAAGAAATGGGAAAAAATCCCTTTATAACACAATATTCCCTTGCAAAACTGCTTCGCTCTAACATGGTTGAATCGAGACTGCAGGTACCTCTTGTCACCGTGTACCTACGACAGAATTTTCAGTAACTCATCAACATGCCATATTAAAATGCAATATATTTAAGAACAATTATAGTCATGACAACATAAAAAGACTACAAAATGAAATAGAAAGAAATATTTGATTGCGCTGTATTTAGTAGAGTATATAGAATCATGCAAGGCATTCGCAAATCAAAGTATTACCAGGTCCAATTTCAGTACAACAACATTTTTATTAATGCATAGATCACATAGATGCAGTCGAAATGTACTGTATTGCTTCCCGTGTAAACAATACCACAAAAGATGGAGTTCCTCTAATTTTATCAGCACAAATCAAATTAGCATGCTTTTCGATTTAGTTTGTTTATGCTTTTGCTTAGGCCTCTCTCTGTTTTCAAATTGAATATCCTTCCATTAAAAGGGGCGCAGAATTTAAGAGCGAATTTAAATCTATGCTTAGCTTCATGTGTCGAAATTTTTAAAGAGACTAAAAGCGAACAGCAAAAAAGTAACAGTTTTTTAAGGAAAATTGTAGCATAGGTGTCAATATTCTGCTGAAGAAAGCTAAGGTGGTGAAGTTGTTTTGTCAAAAAGAAAATTCCTTCGTGAAAATGATAATGAAAAAAAATCCTTATATTCATATTTATTATTTTTGAGCAGTTATTGTTTTAACTAATATACTTCTATTAGTTACAGAATGAAAGTACTGTTGTAGAGACATTATGCATTTTTTGGGGGGCAGGAAAAATGAAAAATATGCAATGCCTTCACCGGGAATCGAACGACGGACCTCCGGAATACGCGCCCAGCGTGCAGACCACCACACCACGAAGACATGCCAAGAAGGCGGGAGAAATACCTTATACTGCAAATTATTTTTGAGAGGGAAGAGGATTGCTTTCACTGTTAGGCCTTTGATTTGCATAACACGACTTGTTTAGGTATGGAACGACCGTGTTATAAGCATACTGCGTATATTTAATAAAGCACTGCGGCTTAATACAAAAATGTTAATTCTATAATTCCAATCAAAACCTTTGTTTAAACTTGCATGAATACGTTACTTGTAAATAAAAGTAGTAACACATGATGTGTAAGAGCATACTTACCATCAGTTTATGTCTAAATAATAGATGTACAGGAATTCATTGATGACAGAAGGAAGTTTCTATCTTCTTTTGACTGTCATAAATTTCAAAGGATAACTTAATGCAGGGTTCATCCATTTCTTCTTAGCCACTAAGGAATCATTACTATCAATTGAAGATCCCCTTTGGACCTACACTGATCTTCATTGAACATTAGCTTGAAATTCTTCCTATTTTTTTTTCTCTTCGCACAGATTTCCTGTGCACCACAAATGTACAGCAGGATGCTGAATAGAGAAAAATGGAATGTTTTCAATGCTCAGATTTTCATCTTCAGAAAGGCTAAATAGAGATCTCATTTTCTTATATGTGCAATTGCAAACACGGTAAAAAAAAATAGATTTCTGTTCAGCTTATTCCTTAATTTTTTTAATACTACAGATACTTCTTGACACGGAGTACCACATTTTATTATTACACTTTAATAACAAAATTTCTACCGAAATTTCATGATTAAAGCATTTTTTATTTTAATATTTGTTTATTCAGTAACAAAGGTGAAAACAATTTCAGTTGTTTGATTTTGTTGTAAAATTCTGCATTTTTCAATTCCTGATAAACACCTTAGAGTCAGTTTATATTAATTTTTTAAAAAAGAGCCTGAAAGTTGTTTTAGAATTTAAAGGTTGCCCAAAAGAGTTTGTTAAGTTTATTTACGCCCCCTTTGAGCTCGCAGTCTACCACTCTCTTGTTACACTTACTCCTACTAACCCATTTTTTTTTGTCTTTTTAGCTTTATTATTAAACATCATTTTCTTCACATTTACACCATATACAATTCAACAGCAAAATTATAAAAACTTAAAAAGCAGAATATGTTAATTCCAGATGCAGTATCAAGTGTTGGCATGCATTTTTATATTTTTTTCAGTCTTTTCTGAGTTCATCGTACCAATAATCAGTTTTCTCAGCATGATGGCTAATAATGTTTTTTTTTCGTTTTATTAACAAACTTTTATGTATTAACTTTATGCATTTAATAACAGGCTCTTCGGACTTACGCCACATAAAATTCAACAGCAAAATCACAAAGTATATAAAAATAGCATATCTTTAGAATTTCTGGGAGACAGTCTTGCTCGCTGGAGATAAAAATGTTTTATTTCGTATAGGTTGCCATTGCTCGCTTTCCAAATCATTGAGTCTGATAATCAAAAATTCCTTAAAGTTTTCCAAAATATGAAATAAGTAACGAAAAAATAGGCAACTTCATTCTGTGATAATGCTGAATATTTTTAATTAGATAGATCATGAATCAAGTGCACTTTTGTTATTTAAATAAATCCAATTTAAATGTAAGAAACGAAATTCAAATGTGAGAAAGAATATTCTTTAGAACTGCGTCTGTTGCTTTCAATCAGCTTAATTTGTTAATTCAAATGTAAGAAAGAATATTCTTAAGAACTGCGTCTGTTGCTTTCAATCAGCTTAATTTGTTAATTCAAATGTAAGAAAGAATATTCTTAAGAACTGCGTTGTTGCTTTCAATCAGCTTAATTTGTTAATTCAAATGTAAGAAAGAATATTCTTAAGAACTGCGTTGTTGCTTTCAATCAGCTTAATTTGTTAATTCAAATGTAAGAAAGGATATTCTTAAGAACTGCGTCTGTTGCTTTCAATCAGCTTAATTTGTTAATTCAAATGTAAGAAAGAATAATATTCTTAAGAACTACGTCTGTTGCTTTCAAGCAGCTTAATTTGTTAATTCACAACAGACAGATTCTACAGACTAATTTAAGTATACATTAAGTTGCGAAAAATATGAAATACATACATTCCAAATAACTGGACTTACACACAAATACATTCTCTCACGAACTATAGCATTTTTTTCTGCATTTTTTCTATTCATTAACTTAATTAAAAAAAATTAAAGCTGTTTAACTAGCCCAAGAAATGAATATTTAGATAAATAAAAAAAAGAAATTTGTTGATTTTTGTAAAACAAGATTAAAAAAATGGTTTTGTAATTATATTAGTGTAGTTTTATATGGATGATTTTAGAGCAAAAGTAGGTATTTTTAAAATCTTAGTTAGTTAAAAAAAACTCAACCGTTTATTGTAAGTAAACGTAAGTTCTAATAGTATTTTGCTTAATTACGAATGTTTTTAAAAATTAAATTCCCATCGAAACCGTAAAAAAGTTACATTTTGAAACTTATCAGATTATTAGATTAAAGTATACATGTAAAATGAGTTTTATTATTTCTTCTGAATTGTTTAATTCTGGTGAAGAAGTACATGTAAAAACAGAACCGGGTGAAATAATTAATCTAACAAAAATTAGATAATATAAAGAAGCCGGATCCCTTATATTTTTCCTTATTACTGTAAATTTATATTTTTATTTGTTTTAGAAGCAAAATGACACATTAAAATAATTTTCTAGCAAATACTATGTGCTAGCAAAGAAAATTCACGTAATGCTTTTCAGCAAATATAATAAAAAGCTCATACTTAGCTATCGGTTCGAATCTTTACCAAAATCCGCTTTAATTACATGCTACTGAATTATTTTTACATTTCGAATACTTTTGTGTTTGCACTAAAAATGTTTATTATTTCATTTCATCCAGCCTTTCTGAACAGTTACCGTAGATTAAACTTTCAGATAGCCACAAATTTATGTTTATAAGCTTGACAGATATGACATAAGTATGGCTGAGTGTTACTTACAAAAATTTTGCAAATAACTGGACTGCTTTAAAATAAATGCACATCATGTGGAACATACATACATATATATATATAGAAAGAGAGGATAAAGCGTAGATCCATATAGAAGAGGTAGACTTCTGTTTGAGTAGAATACTAAAATATTGAATTTGTAATAACTGAGAAACTTGGCAGTCGAGGCGGATTAAATCAATTTCATTTAAATTGAAATTTGTGTCCACATTTCACTTGACATTCTAATGGTGCCTATTTCCAGATCATTTACATTTTTGATACTAACTGTATAAGGTATTTCTCCCACTTCCCTAGCCTGCCTTCGTGGTGTAGTGGTTCTGCACGCTGGGCCGGTATTCCAGAGGTCCGTTGTTCGATTCCTTGCGAAGGCGGTTGCTAATTTTTCATCTTGCCTGCTTCCAGAAAATTCTAATGTCTCTATAGTGGCGCCCAAACTAAAAAGGTGTTGAATGAGGATTCTCCAGACCCAGGATTTGGAGATTGGATCCCCTAAAAACCCCAGTTGCCCTTTAAAAGGGGGAGTATATAGGGTATTTCTCCTGTCTTCCTAGCATACCTTCGTGGTGTAGTGGTCAGCACACTGAGCCTGTATTTCATAGGTCCGTGGTTCGATTCCCGTCGAAGGCGATTGCTAATTTTTCATCTTGCCTGCTTTCAAAAATACCTAATGTCTCTACAGTGGCCCCCGAACTAAAAGGGAACTAAAAGGGTGAACTATAAGGGTAAAGGGACCTGTACCTGTCTCTATAGTGGCGCCTTAACTAAAAGGGTGTTGGAAGATGATTCTTCACACCCAGGATTCGGCGACTAGGTCCCCTAAAAACCCCTTTTAAAAGGAGAGTATGTAAGATATTTCTCCCACTTTCCTAGAGTGTCTTCGTGGTGTAGTGGTTTTGTACGCTGGGCCGGTATCCAGAGGTCCGTGGTTCGATTCCCGGCGAAGGTGGTTGCTAATTTTTCATCTCTCCGGCCTCAAAATTACCTAATGTCTCTACAACTATTGCGACAGGAAGCGGGCATAGTTGAAACAGCGTCGAAATCGCAGCAGAGTAGAAGCTGAAGTGCTCAATTATCCAGTATGGAAGCTCACCAGCAGAAAGTTTTGGTTTTGGTTAGAAAGCTTTCAGTTCTCAAAATTTTGATTTGCTACGTCATAAGCGTTACGCAAGCCAGGTGACATACTAGATTAATCTAGATGTGGCGCAGTTCAATAACGTTGTTACTAGTTTTAGAATATATAGAGGAAATAGCCAAATTAAAAATGAGGAATGAAGAAGCTATTATTAAATAACTAACTATCAAGCTGATTTATATATTTTTACGTTACATATATCCATGTGTATAGTATATATATATACGTTACATATATCCATGTGTATAGTATATATATATACGTTACATATATCCATGTGTATAGTATATATATATACGTTACATATATTCATGTGTATAGTATATATATTCACATTAAGTCCAGTCATAAGTATATGAGATACTAGTTTTTATACCCAAGAACAAATTTCAAAAACAGAACTAAATTGTTGCCAAATCACTTGCTAGTATAGGCATAGCACAGTGTAAAGCTGTTCATTTTACAATATCCATAATGGAAACAATCTTTCTTTTAAATATATAATGTTATGTATTTTCACATTAATGAAACTAAGCGAACTGCACAAAAACAAGCTAGCAAATCAAGTTTTTCAGAGTAATTAATCCAAAAATTTGTCGGTGTGAACTAGTAAGCAGATAAAATGATTGATTAATTTCCTTTCAAACTGAATTTTTAGAATTATTCATTTATATTAAAGGCTTACTGGTGGCCGATGGAGAAGTTCACTGAACATTGATAGCTCATTTCTAATTCGCTTCCTCGTCAATGAATGACTGCATGAGGATTTTTGGTTTCCTTGGTATGCAAAGGTTTGTTTCTCTTCGAAAATTCCTTATGAAGGCATCACTCGTAAGGCAGGCCTTGAATGTTTACTGTAATCCGTAATCCGTAACCTAAATTTTTAAAGTACTTTTTAAGGGCGAACATAAATGAAAATATTATCTCGTGAAGTATCATTCATAAGTAAAAAGGAATAGAGTTATTTTATAGCGTGAATGTGCTTTAAAATAAGTTGAATAAAATAAACTATGGAAATGGAATTCACGTTGATGTTAATTCATAGCAAATAATCTAGAATCTTTGACATTCATACATATTTTGTGGTGATGCTTTCAGTATGAGTTCAAGAATTATGACGTTGTATGACATAACTGCTAAAATGTATTGACTCAGTGAGAACATATCATTTAAGCAAGTTTGTAAATGTTAAGTGGGAACAGAAAGAACAAGAACATTATAACGCAGTCTGGTCATAAAAAGCTCTCCCTATTTATGTAGCTCAGCTGTTTCATTCTTCATTAAAAAACATTTGCACTTATATTATGCATTACTTCTATTTAATGACAATAATCTTCAACATTTATGTCGGTCAAATTAATTTCTTAATGTCAGCAATAATGTCGTTTGCAAGAAATTAAGAAGTAAATAGAAAATGAGTTCCTTCTCTTGTATATCATATGCCATATAATTAAATAAGCTATCGTTTAAACAAGTTTCTTCGTATACTTTTTTTTTAGGCAAGTCAAACAGAGAAAACTTCCGTACTCGTGCAGTTTGATTTGTCTTCAATCTTTAGTGGACTGGGCTGGCAGCACAAAAGTTCTTGTGGTGTTCTTTCACATGCCTGCAGTAAAATACGTGATAAAATGTTTCCTTGGAAGTCGCCAAGGGAACTTTCTGAAACAGACAGACTTCACCTAGTTGAACTTATATTTTAATCCAGATTTCAACTACTGAATCCTTTTTTCGGGGCGCATATTCATTACATAAAAAATGAAACACTTTTTGATCGTGTTTTACTATTTAAGACGTTAAATATTTTGTTTTTGAAATGCTCTGCAATTTATTTTAAGCTATTCAGTAAAAATAAACCTTTGCAATAACTACAATAAGCAATAACTACAATAACAGAGTTTCGTGCCTCGCATACATACACGATTATTTAATAAACACGCATACGTACACTGCGAAAAAAAAGGGGGGACAGTTCTATATGTCCCCTTCTACTGGGCCGATTGACGAAATTCAAATTGCGTTTTTCATATCTCGAAAGCGCGACTTAGGATATATATTAGATTTATATATAGTCTTGTTTTAACATAGGTATTTTGACACAAAATAAGACTTTTTCTGAAATAACATACTAATATTTTTCCATAATTCGATTCTACGACCCAAATTATGCTTAGATATTAACTTTTGTAAAATTTGGTGCGAAATTTACAGAGAAATTAAAAATTTATCTTGGCGCAATTTTTTCATTTTAATTCACTTGACGAACTTCATAATATATGGCAACTAATTTTCCTTTCCCTTCCATTACGCCGGAGTGAAAAGAAAGGCACCTCGTTCCTACCTTTTTACATTGTGCATGAGCGGGAAAAAAGTCACATCATTCCTACTTTCAAATAACTTTAGCAAAGTGTCTAAACCACATTTCATGTTTATCACTTTCAACAAATATGCCAAATTTCTAAGAGCGCCAATATATAAATTTCCGTTTATCTTATCTTCGGAAATTTTGAATAAAAAACTGTAATTTTTTGCAGGTATGTTTAGAAATAGGTCTACTTTAAGATGATGGTAAAAATGTTATAGGTTATAATTTAAAATATTTTTGGAAAAATTTATAAAAATTATTTAAAAATACAAATTTTTAAAATAAATCATAAAAAATGGGTGAATTTTATTTGGAATGAATATGAAGTTTGAAATGTGAAAGAAAGAATCATATAAGTTTAATAAAAAAAGAGAGATTAATAAACATATACCAAACTCAATTAATATTGAGGAGCTAAAATTTTGAGAGCTAATTTTTTAAAAACTACTCATGCGATTTTTACAAAACTTGGTATATTGGCGAAATTTGAGCAGCAGAATTGAAATATGGAAAAAAAATTGGTATGTTATTTCAGAAAAAGTCCGATTTTGCGTCAAAATACCTATATTAGAACAATGCTATGTATAAATCTAATACATATCCTAAGTTGCGCTTTCGAGACATAAAAAACGCAAGTTGAATTTTGTCAATCGGTGCAGTAGAACGAGAGATATAGACCTGTCCCCCCTTTTTTTAGCGCAGTGTACATACAGTCATATATATATATGTATATAAACATACATACATTACATAATTTTGTTTCAGGATTTAACAGTTTATTTGCAATTTGAGCTTTGAAATTCATTCAGATGAAATTTACAATGACAGCTCTGTTTATAAAGACCAAAAGAATTATTATGTCAATTGAATTTTTAAATAGGATTTAACTGGTTTTTATTTTCAAGATTAATTTCCTATATTTGCCTAGGAAGAGGATATATACCAGGATTAATTTTCTATACCTCACAAACACAGCTCCGTTAATGAAGAGCAAAAGAATTATCGTCTGAAATGATTTTTTACGTTTGATTTAATTGTATTGTTTTCCAGATTAATTTCCTATATTTGCTGTTTGTTTACATTTGACATGTCAGATAGCGTTCCATCATTGAGTTGATGAAAATTAAAATTTTCTGATTTATTTATGCATGTAAATGAAGAAAACATTCTCTATTTTATTTATACATGTACATGATGAGTAATTTTTCCTATTTTCAAAGTAACTCTGAATAAATTCTACAAAATTGCCTAATTGGGTCACTTAATATCAATGTTTAACAGATCAATATTTTCTTTCCTTCTGTTATAGATTGGCTGTGTAGAAAAACATCTGCGTAAGGTATATGTATATGCACGATATGTTATTTGGATCATCATGAATGTTTTGTACGTTGGTGTTTTGCAATCGATAATTCACAGGGAAAAAAAGTAGCAGTGCAATTTTTAAAAACTCGGTGTGCTCTTGATCACACTAATAGCTGAAGGGGGTGGATTAAAATATATGGATTATGGCCAAACACGCGAAAATTATCTGCATAAGGGAGAGATAACTTCGGGGAAGGCTTTTTAAAGAAAATTGGTTCTTATTCAAGTTACACCTGGGAAAAACTATGAAAGCTCGTCAGTTCTCCTGAATTTGAATTCGGATCAAACTATCAGCATTTAGCGATTTTCCCGCTTGGCTGCGGCCAATTTGAGAGGGAGCGTTGAACTGGATTATTGAAAAAGAATTTGATTAAGCTTAAAATGGAATTATCATGGATCTGTTGTATTTCCGAAAGATAATTTGAACGAAGTTTGCAGGTTGGTTCGATTTTGTAAGATTAAATCCGAGGAAGAAAACAGCCCCTGAATTTACTCATGTACGTGTTAAACATAAATGACATATATATTCATTTATGCCTTATATTTAAAAGGGTACATTCAGAGCATATATATATATATATATAATGTTGTATGAACTTAAATCCATTTAGTGCGAATACAAGTTATTATTACTTGCGCAATTGCTGCAAAGTTAGTTAATAATAATTTATTTCCTAAACAGTATTGATTAATTGATTATATTATCTCCTAAGTTTAATTAAAGTAGAATTATTTTAAAAGTGTGCATCCATACTGGTAAGTTATATTTTGAAAGATGTTTTGAAGTAATTTGAAAGCAAAATGTTAATAATGTTTTAACGGGGACTGGAGTTAAATCATCACGAAGAACTCGAGTTATAAGTTAAAGCCAAACCGGCAATTCTAGTCAGGCCAAATATTTCCGCGAATAGTAGGAACTATGAACCAATGCTGATACTCAAAGAACTTATTCTCATGAAGCATTTTAGTCAATTCAATTTGGAGTAAAAATCAATTACTGTAGAGAAATCCTGTAAAACTCGAGTAACCGTCCCCGACACTTTCATCTTTATGCATTTGAGTACTATATTATTTGTAGAAATTAAACATTGGAAATTGTCATTATGAAATCGAATTCAAAGTAAAGTTGAAATAAACATAGAAGATTATAAAAAAGATAAATAATGCAAACTTTGTAAAAACAAATCAAAGAAAGTATAAAAATAATATAAAAATAATATAGAAAATAATATAAATAAGATCAGTGAATGTACATGAAGATATAAAGGCCAGAAAGATATTAAGTAACTTACATTCTTTCTAGTGGGGGAGTTGGCAAAGTGTTCTCTTCGTGTCTGACTCAGAAGTGTAGGGTGTCCGAAAATTCTTAGCGGCAGTAGGGGCTTTGAATAATATCAGTCGGTAAGACTTGGGTGAAGTAATTTATGGTAGTGGATGGGACTTGGAATTCTTGAGGGATGTATTTTGTGGAGTTCTTATCTGAGAGAGACCGTCTGTTAAGATTTTTTTGAAAATACTAGTGAATGGAAATTAATTAATTTCTGGCTAATTGTCGTGTCGCAATGATTAAGAATTTAAGAAAGGAAAAAGGCATTTTCGCTGTCCAAGAGCTAATAGACAGTCTAAAGGCAGGAAATAGGCCCATTTTTTTAGTAACAGTATAGTAACAGTATATGTCTGAAGACAATTAGCTTTTTACAATATATACAATTGAGTAATTATACTATATACAAATCTTTCAACTGACAATCATCCAACTTATACCGCCTTCTCAGGTTTAGGAATAAATTATCATATCCCTATCAGTTAAATGATTTAGAGTGAGTATTTAACGCCTGCTCTTTTAAGGCAATGGTTGATAAATTGAAAGGGAATTAGATTATTTTTGAGAATTTTGATAAGGATCAAAATTTCGCGTTGTAAATCTATTGTATCTGTGCATATAGTTTTAATTCGTTGTATTTGATTAATTATAGTATTGTTAATTACTTTTTGGATATGTTGGAGTTCCAATTTATTAATTTGTTAGTATTGAAATTGAAGTTTCTTGTTTTGTCAAAAAGTAAAATTTTTTTGTAGTTAATGATTTGAAGATCTAGAAAGTCTATGCTATTTTATGAATTATTAGTTTTATTAAGTTTAAGACAATTCGGATAAATGTCGGAGTTTTCAATTTTACAAAAATTATTAATAAGGTCATCAATATATCTGTAGGTGTGTTTGTAGTAATTTAACTCTTGTGGTTGTAGATTTTTTTGGAAGTTAAATTCTTTGACAAATAAAAAGATATTACAGATCGAGGTGCTGGAATGTAAGCCCATTGGCAATCCTCTGACTTGTTTAAAAAGTTGATTTTGAAACTTGATGTAGTTATGAAAAAGTGTGCATTTTAGGTAGATTTTCCACTTGTCAAGAGTCATGATATTGAGTATATTAGGGAAAAGTTTTGGTAGATCAAGTAGACTGGTATAGATTTCTTCTAGAGGAAGTGAGGTATATAAGTTTTCAAAATCATAGCAGTTAATGTTTTGGATGTTAATGGTATGAATGGTATTAATGACAGGAGTGTTATTATGAATGATCCAGCAATAGTTATGATTAGTGTTACAATCATTGAAAATAAATTTACAGATTTTATTAAGTTGAATTGAAAAATAATAGTCTATATTTTTCTGTAATTATTAGTTCCATTAGCTATAAATCTAAATTTTAATGGTGTTTTATGGAATTTGGGAATCGCATAAAGATTAGTAAATCTGTTGTAGTTTGCATTGAAAGTAATATTGAGTTTCTTATGAAAAGTTTTAATCCTGTTTATTATAGATGTTTCTGTGAGGTTGGCTAATTGATAAGTAGTTGTGTTGAGAAGTTCTTTATGAATAATTTCAGTGTAGAATTGTTTTCATATAATGCTAAAGTTATTAGTTGCTTTATCTATTTTTGTAATAGTAAAAAGCTGTTTTAATTTATTAATATCTGATGTAAGTTGCGACCAATTCAGTGTACTTTTAAATTTGAGGTGACTGATTTCTGTGGATATGCGTTGAAGAATTTTAGCTTTCCATTTTAAGAAGGTATCTATGGGTAAATTCAGTTGATAGCTTGCTTTAACTATAAATTCGTTGATGTTGTTTTCGAAAGTCTTGTAACAGTAATTTGTAGTCATGTTTCTGACTGGTCTAAATTTTGTACCATAACTCATTAGTGTTTTTAGTTGATGGTTGTGTATGATATTCAGGTTGCCAGTAATTATGTGCTGGTGATGAGAATCTACGTAATTGCTGTAAATTGGTGTCTTACAATGTTATTCTGCATTTTCATCTATTTCATGGTGGTTAGTAAGCAAGTTGCTTAAGGTCCTTTGATATTTAAATGCAATCATTGGTATTGTGTCAACTGCGGGGAAGTAATCTTTACAATCTCTGATGATTCTTGAGAAATGAATATTGTCAAACTGCGGATGCAGAAAATTGACTTTAAAATAAATTTTGCGTTGAGTGAGACTATTAGAGAGTCTGAAAAGACTAAAATCAAGAATCATGTCTTTAATGATTTGTATGTCGTCGTAGCTTTCTTGAATGAATTTTTTTAGTTTGATAAGGAATTTATTAGTACAGGAGTGTAACCAGTTGAGAAGTTTCTTGGGAAAGCAGTCTGAGTCAAAAAAACATTTCAATTGTTTTTTCAATGCAAGTGTATCCAAAGTGGATAAAAATCTCGCATTATTTTTTATTTTGCTTCCTCTTTTTCCTTTCTGCGTTTTGATGCTGTAGAGTTTAAATTGGCTGAAAATAGACTTCTTAGAAGTATCTCTATGACTATGTATATAAGTGTTAAGTCCATATGGATAAAGTGAACGTTGTTTTAGTATATAGAGAGATTCCTGAAAAATTCGTGTTTTCTGATTGGTATTATATCTAGTATCTGAAGTTGAATAGAGTTGAAGTCATGGTGTTTAAAGTGTTCTAATTCTGCTGTATTAAGTTGTGATGGTGAACTTATTTTAATGCTATTTTTTTGTGCGTTGAATTTTTTGATTTGAGCTCTATGGTTATTGATTCGAAAGTTAAGATTGTTTTTAGTCTGTCCTATATATTTAATATGTCAAGTACCGCATGTAATCATGTAAATACAGTTAAATGTTTTTCATATAAATTGTTTTTTGGGTTTACCTGTAGTAGGCATGGCGTTAAATTTTCAAGTTTGTCATCTAGTGGAATGACATTTAGTGATTTCAATATGAGTTAAACTAGCAAGATATAAAAGTAAGGAGGCTGCTAACCTTCAATACAGTAAAGAACTTTAAAACTTAAAAAGGATGGAGATAATATATAAAGTGGGTACATTAGGTAAGAGATAAATATATATATATATATATATATATATATATATATATATATATACGTATATAATTTATGCTTTACCTTTATTCAGAGCCCTGCCTAGGTATTTTTTCACCGGAGGCAAAGTGGTAAATGCGCGCCCCTGTATATATTCAAATTACTTGCATTTACATGCTTCTATATTTAACAAAGTTACTACACTAAATCATGCCAAATTTCTTATAATATTTTTATTATAAATTTATGTATGTATTATAAATAAAAATACATGGAACAATTTATAATTTTAAATGAAAACGTTAAAAACCGCTTTTAAAATTATTGTTTTCATAAAGGGAAAGTAACACTGAAGGAATATAAATAAGAAAAAGACTAGAAGAAAGAGACTTGCTTTAGAACACTGTGTTGTGAAATAGGTAAAAAAATATGTTTATTATTTAGTACAAGGTGTCTGAAATGGAACTATCACGCTACCAGATTAGAACCATCATTTACTTCCAGTTCCGTCGCAAAAAGTCAGCTACAGAATGTCACCAAATCATGTATACAGCTTTAGGCAGTAATGCCGTATAATATGACACAGTGAAGGTTTGGTACCTATAGTTCAAAAACAAGGATATGACATTCAAGAAACAGAGCGCTCTAGCCGACCTACTGATTTTGATGAGGCCCGCCTGCGAGAACCCCTATGGAAGATTAGTATGCAACGACTCGACAGCTCGCTAAGGAGTTAGACGGTAGTGCCATGTCCATTAGTCGAGCTATTAATGGCATAAGCTTGACGTACAATCGCTGGGTGCTGCATGAGCTGACTATAGCAGATAAGGACAGACGTGTTCGGGCCTGCACTAATCTGTTCGAATATCAACGCAAGGACAAAATTCTGGACCGGATCGTGACTTGTGATATTCGTGACTTGTGATGAATGTGGTTAATCTGTTTTTGGACTCGCGGCAACAAAGTTACAGGGCCCAAAGCTTTGAAAAACTATCAAAACGTTGGCAGAAAATCATAGATTTTTGGTGGTGCACTAAAGTACTGCTTTAATATTTTTTTTCTAACTTTATTAAGAATGTTTTCTGGCGGAAAACGTTTGTTGCAGCTAGATATCATCTCAATATATTTCAAAGATAAGCAGAGAAGAGAATATATTATATAGTCTGAACACAGTCTGAAGGAAGAAGAGAATATATTATATTCTCTTCTTCCTTCAGACTGTGTTATCATGCCTTCAAGAAATAAAGCAAAAGATGAACTTCTGTGACAAATGCAAGATATAATACGAGAAAGAAAACAAAAAGTTCCGACCTTTTCAAATTTTAAAGATAGTTTCGATGCTGTTTATGTAATATTTTCTAAAGATAAAAATTTATATTTCTTTTAAGAAAAGAGTTAAAATAATTTCATAAGTCAAAAGTTTATTAATGCTAATTTTCTGCAGGTCTGTTGTTCTCAAATAAGTTGCAATTTACGCATTATCTTGCAAAAGATTTCCTTTTTCTAGAAAATAATCCTAATATTCACATTAGCGTTAATTTTTTGTTTAGCATTACAGGTCTTAACCATCTAAATTTCTGGCATTAAGTCCTTTGCCTACATCTATCCGTATAATATCGGTATAGCGAACATAAAGCCTATTTGATTGTAGAGACATTAGGTATTTTTTTAAGCAGGCAGGATGAAAAATTAGCAAATGTCTTTGCCGGGAATCGAACCATGGACCTCTGGAATACCGTCCCAGCGTACAGAACCACTACACCACGAAGGCACGCTAGGAAGACGGAAAAAATACCTTATATACTCTCCTTTTTAAAAGGTGACTGCGGTTCTTTTAGGGGACTCAATTGCCAAATTCTAGGTGTGGAAAATAATCATCCAACACCCTTTTAGTTAAGGCGCCACTATAGAGGCAGGTACAGGTAGAGCTAGGCCAGCACCTCCGTAGTACCACAGGTAATTGAGTTATTGCTGAACCTAGCTAACTGTTAAACTTTCCACCCCAATTTTGAGGAAGAACACCCCGGGGGTGATCCGAGGTTCTCCCGCCCTTCTTTTTTTACCATCAACCACTTGAGAGGACTTTCTGAGATAACTGAGTTTTGGTATTAATAGTGTACACAAATCATATTGAGAAAAGACTGTCCTTGAAAAGTTCAACAACTGATGCTTCCAAAAGCCTAAAATGTAAGCACAAATGTCTTTTCTATGGCGGAAGGTGTAATAAGCAAGTCTTTGGAGCTCCCGTCCATCAGCATTGCGTAGATAAATGAAATTGTTGGAACATTAAAATGAAATAAAAAAATGACAAATATAGTTTAGTAACATATGGAGATGAATAAGCATTAGATATGACAAATATCCAGTCCGAGTCTTTGGATATGTATAAGAACGTCTCTGATTTTGGCCCTAAAGTGTCTGTTCTTTATTGTATATTTCTTAAATGGTATTAGATTGCTGTTAGGCTTAATCAGATGTTTCAGATGATGATGATGTAATCAGATGTTAGATTACAGTCAAAAATGTAATGATCAGGGTCACCCCTTTCGCCACATATGCAGAGATCCGTGGGGCACATGCCTCTGTCATGGAAGTAGGTGGGGAAACTGATTCAAAACATGGTCATAGTGTAGTGCCTCTTTGTCAGTTTTTGAGAAAAATTGTGGACTCTTCTGCCTTGCAAGGCAGAATCCCACTCTTCTTGACACTTTGAAGTAATTGCATTCAGTGTAAATTTTAAATGGGACTTGGGCCACGGGACATGAATTACCTCACTGTTGATGTTAGTTGTTGCATCCTTTGCAAGGAGGTCAGCTGCCTCGTTGCCGTCGTTTCTGTTGTGGGCTTTCACCCAATTGAGGATAAACTGGATTTCTGGGTGGGCACTTATTGTATTTTGAATATCCTGAACCAGTTGGTTCTTATTGTTTCTGTCCTTCAGGGCATATCATGCAGATTGACTGTCTGAATAGATAGCTATTGTCCTGAAATTATTTGATGTAGCTTTATTTACTGCAGAGTAAATTGCTGACAGCTCAGCTTGATAAACAGAATTTTCTGGAGATAATTTTCCTTGCCATACTGTTGGAATAGAGGAAGAAAAATAGATTATTGATGCTGCGCCCACTTCTCCATGAATTTTAGAGCCGTCTGTAAATGCTCTTCGACATTCTTTACTACTGATTGCTGAAGCGTCCGTATTGATTATTAAATTACAATACTTTGCAAGATGGTAAGTCAATGGTATGGCTGGAGATTCATACTTTGAGGCAGGAAAGGTGGTGCCGTTCAGGTAAGCATCTTCTTTCAACTGGAGTACTCTGGCTTTTATTGAATCCTTCGTCGCAATTAAATGAGGGGGATGAATCCCAGTGAAAATGCATAGAGAGAAATTAGCTGTCGTTCTATAGGCTTTGCAAATGCTCAGGAGAAAAGGTCTCTGAATGGCGAAAAGTTTCCTTTTCTTCCTTTCTGTCATAGTCTCCGCCCAGATTGCAGCCCCATAATTCACTATACTTGAAATTACTGTTGTAAATAAAATTTTTTGAATGTGAGGACGAAGTCCCCAGTTACTGCCTTGCATTTTTCTGAAATTATAAGCGATTTGATTTGTCTTTTTCTGAGTCTCCGTGAGATGGTACATAAAATTAAGTTGGTTATCTATGTGGATACCCAGAAACTTCAGGACTTGGGTAATCTTAATTTTCTTTCCGTTCAGGGTGAAGGTGGGCTTTCTTAAGAGCTTTTGGCCTGGCTTGTTAAAAAGTATAGCCTTGGACTTCACTTGCGAAATGCAGAGTTTCAACCTCTGGCATTCTATGTTAAGCTGTTTGAGAGAACCGTTCACATTCCTTTCGAGGATGTCTCTAGTTCTACCACTAACAACCAACGCAGTGTCATCCGCAAACGCGAAGATCTTCGTATGATCGGGAAATTCATATTGCCACTATAGAGACATTAGTTTATTATTTTTGAAAGCCGGAGAGATGAAATATTAGCAACGCCTTCGCCGGGAATCGAACCACGGACCTCTGGAATACTAGCCCTGTGTACAGACCACGAAAGCACGCCAAGAAGGTGGGAGAAATACCTTATATACTCCCCCTTTTAAAGGGCGACTGGGGTTTTAGGGGACCCAATCGCCAAACCATGGGTGGGGAGAATCATCATCCACCACTCGTTCAGTTCGGGCACCACTGTAGAGACAATAAGTATTTTTGGAAGCAGGCAGGATGAAAAATTAGCAAACGCCTTCGCCGGGAATCGAACCACGGACCTCTGGAATACCGGCCCAGCGTGCAGAACCACTACACGACGAAGGTACGCTAGGAAGGCGAGAGAAATGCCTTATATGATGAAAAAAAATTGGGCAACTGACATACCTACTTCAGCCTTATTACGCGAATCAAAGAAGTAATTATTTTAAGTCAGCCTCACAGGTTGCCTTACAGAAGTACATATGTATTAAGATAAAAAATATGTTTATCTAATCATACAGGAAAAAGAAAGAACATTCTTGTTTGCGCAGTAAAAAAGGTACAGAATAGCAGAATGGAAATTTAAACATATGTTTGTATATACATTTATGAAGAATGCCTACTTCCCAGAAGGTAACTATTTTTTTACGAATAAATGTTAAGTTTGAAAAGGAGCTAAATAACTAGTGTTAAAATGCTTTGAAAAGCACAGTTTTAGACTACGATGTATGCGTTGCAATCTAATCCAAACATACATATATATATGTGTATAAGTACACAAAAGTGTCTGCTTATTCCAGTGTATAAAAGTCGTAATCCTTTATCAAATGTATGCATACATATCAGATAAATAACATGTATGCATACCAATATGAGCGTATGTAATAAATCAAATTAGATTGCTTCATCTGCATATTTTGCCTAAGCTGTATAGCCGAGGAACACCAGCGTAGCTATGGGAGCGACGAAAAGAAACAAGGCGCCCACGCTGTAGAATGGGATGTCCATAATTCTGAATCCCATCGAAGGGACTCGTCGCCACCCCTGCATCAAAAACGTCCAACGCAACGCCATTCTGAATCCCAAACGACCCGACTGAAAAAGTTCGTCAACTCTAGTGTTAGCGTGGAAAGTGGGCGTAGCAAATGAAGGAGCACCGGGAGCTAAATGTTCGGTCCCTAGGGGTCATGCAGTAAATTGGAATTGGACTCCACTCTCATCCGGCACATAAATCAGTAAATTGTGGACCCGAATCGACCGGTTCCTTCTAGAGATAAGATTTTTTTTTTTTCATTCCTACTTGCACTTTGCTTTTGTTGAGCCTTGAGAGTTCGTTAATATTTCGGTATATCTTGGTTATGGCGAACATAAAATCTTATCTAAACGCCTAAGTATGAATTAGTGTTCGTAAAACGTTCATTCTTTTAAAAAATGCGTCTGCCAACTGCATTACTTCACTTTGTTATCGTGAAATTTTTCTCTCGAAGAAAGAAAATTAACGTTAAATGATTTACTATTTTCTTTTATTGTTTAAAAAAATCGCTCCGATTTCGTTTCTTTGTCGAAGACCCGGATATGCGAAGTTTAACTGTGATTATTGCTTCTACCTGATTCATGAGCTAGCAAAAAATTTTGGTCACTGTAGTGAGAGCCACTGGCCATTAAAATTAATTTCTGTAGGCATATTTTATTGTCTTGGAAGGAAATATGCACTTTATTGATTAAAACATTTTCATTTGTTAGTTAGAAGCACAGGTTAAGTTTCGTTTTCTTACAAGGGGGAGAAATGGGAGAATGCAGGGGGGAGTAATATTTAATAAATATCTCATCTAAGACAATCAACTTGAGGATAACAAAAAAGAAATTTAATTTTTCTAATATAAAAGCACATAAAAGAAGTAAAGAATTGCAAAGAAATATATAAATTAGCAATTTTAATAGTTTCTGAAATCTCCCTGTATTTACAGGCTCAAACTTCCAAACTGGAGTTTAAAATTTTCGACCTAGGACACTTTGAGGGAGATTAAAATTTTAAAAATAAAAAAATATTAAAATTATCCATAAACATTTAAAAAAAGAAACGAAAATGATGACACGATGATTTAAAAATATGACAGGGACAAAAGTATATAAAATATTTGAATAACAAAAATTAGAGGACAAAACTATTTAAAAAATTTTTAAATGGATGCAGTTAAAAATATAAATACTTAAAATCATAAAAATAAATTTATCATTTATTTTAGTAAAATTCAGATCTTTAAAATATTTTTTTCATCAGTTCAGGAATTAAAACTTTCTGGATATCCTAACCATTTAACAAAATCTCTGTTTCCTTTTCTCTTTATTATTTTCCCAGTTTTATAAATTCCATCTTTTTAATCATATTTAACAATTTTTTTTTCATAAAAGTTTTCTTAACTCATTTTTTTTCATTTTTTAATATCAGATATTTCTAAAAAAAATTAACCTGAATAAAAAATACAAGGAAAATTTTACAGAAAGACTCGAGCTTACGAAAGACAGTGAAGCTGTAAGTCTTAATTCACCCTTAAAACATGTATTTAAATTCTTAATCCAATGAAGAAGGATCATTGCAGTTTTTAAAGCTGCAATGGAATTTGAAAGGACTAAAGATATGAATATGTTATAACTGATAACAACGACTATAAAGCTGCTGTAAAAGAAGTGAGTTTGATGTTCCGCAACTTATTTTACAAAAGATGCTGAAATATAAATTTTAGAATTAAAAAATTCGAATAAATATTTTTAAAAAATTGGACTGAATTTCCAATTGAATGATCAAACCCAAAGAAAGTAGGGATGGTTTGTGTGAAATCAAATCATCATCAGACGAAGTGTTGAGTGCCTATGTGATTTCACAGTACGCTAAAAGACAAAATAACATAAAAATGAACAATATGATATTGGACAATTTATATATGTTTTGTCGCTTGTTAACAGTAAACAACAATATAAATTTTCCAAATCAAACACATAAAATGGATTTTACTAGAAAGAAATATGATCAATTATATTTGGCCCTGTTAGGAGTAGGATCAACCTGATTAATATCAACACGGAAACAAGATGTCTCATAAGTTAAAAAGAGTTTGTAAAGTCTATCGAATGATTTGTTTCATTCCCTCACGGCACGAAGACTGTTTGGATATTAGACATTTAATTTTAACTCCCAAAGAAAGAACTGAGAAATGCTCCAGATGACTCTTTTAGATTTTACTCTATTTTGTAACAGAGAATGTAAAATTAATATAACTTCTACACATATCTATGATACCCTCCTTGGGAAAATAATAAAATTTTTATTCTTAAATAAATAACTGCGCATTGTCTCTTTAGTAAAAGAAGCAGAGTAAAGCGAGGTTTCAAAGTGACGAGCGATGGAAATTACGATATGGAAAATAAAATTTTAAACAATTGTGGAAATCCAGAAAATGAGAAAGAAGTTAAAAAGAAACAGAGTTTGTTGGAATATACAGACGGCAATAGTTTAAAAATTAAAGATATTTAGTTTTCTTAAAGAAGGATATGTTAAAATTACATTATTTATAGAATATTTTGAACCAGGTACTGTATCTGTTTATGATGACGATTAATAATATCGCATTTCGTAAGCATATAGAATATCCAAGAGAAACTTTTGTTTTAGAAAAAATTAAAGTTGAACGTTTGGCTATGAGACTGAAAATAGATGAAGAAATAGCTACTCACTCTTATTTAAAACCTGAACATTTGGAATGGGATAAACCTTAACCATTTTATATGTATCATTTGCCTTTTTCGTCATATTATGTCTTTATAAGAAATAAAAATGAAGACTAAAAAATGCAAAACTTGTAAAAATAAGAAAAACACTGTAGATAATTTTCAACACAGAGAAGTAAATATTATCAATTCGCTTGTAAAAATTGTTACTCTGTTAATAAATACGCAAGAACTGGGTGTAAGTATGGGGAAAATATATTTACACACATAAAACAAAAACATTTTAGAAGCAATAGCCATCTAAGGAATTTACGTTCTTGTAAATGTTACCATATAAATGGAGTTCAGAAACAAGACAGTGAAACAATCCCACGCTTATTGTATAGCAAATGGTATTCATAATTATGCAAAGCTTAAAAAAGCTGATTTGATTAATCATGTAATTCAAGCGTAAAGATCTTTTGAAAACACATTAAAATCAGAAACGGTAAAGTAACTCCATAAGATACTGTAGAGAACATGACATCGATAATTATTTAAGACTTAAAAAAGCTGATTTGTTTAATATAATATAATTGGTCAAATTCTAAGAAGAGAGTTAAATAAAATATTTTTTAACAAACATTCGAAATTTTCGAAACCAAAGAAACATAAAGAACCACAAATTAAATGGGATCAAGGCGGTAAATATTATAAAAATCATACGAAAGTCATCATTAGCGAAGTTTGATTCATACAGACAGCATGAGCACTAGTAAAAAATGGAACTAATTGAAACCATTTATAAATCAAGATTAGAAACATGGTGAATTAGAAATGAAAACAGCATTATGATTCCTCTTGAGTATTTGTAAAGGCAAAGAAATATTGTGATTGAAAAAATTTCAAATTATATGAAAGATAAAGAAGTACAAGTAAATTAACAATTGATATGGTATACATACAAATGGAGATGATTTTAAACATAATTCTTTAAAACAGTCAATACAGTAACGTTGAGGTGTAGTGATTTTTAAGAGTTTTATGGTTATGCCGTTAATAAACTGATTAATGAATCAGATTATTTATATCAAAAGAGCAGTATGAAATCTGGATGGACACTTGCAAAAATTAAATGCTAATTGAGAATTAGCAAAATATGAATTATGGATCATCTTATATTGATTTATAATTAAGAGCAAAAAAGCAATAATAAATGTCAAAAATAATGATAATAAATGTTTTATGTGATCTATTCTCTCAGCTATATATACTGCAAACGTTCATAAAGAAAGAGTGTCAAACTATGTGAAACTAGAAAGTAAATTAAATTTTAGAGGAATTTCCTGCATCTCTAGATAATATCAAAAAATTAAGAAACTAAGCAGCATATCTGTACATGCATATTGTTATGAAAACTTAATACATCAAGTAAGAATAATTTATAGTAAATTCGTAAAACATGTAAATTTGCTTTATGTGAAAGACGATAAAAATTCTCATTATTATTGAATTAAAAATGAATAGGTTAAAAAGAGTCAAATTGTAGAGACCTTAGGTTAATTTTTAAAGCAGGCAAGATGAAAAATGAGCAATCGCCTTTCACCGGGAATCGAACCACGGAACTCTGGAATGCCGACCCAGCGTGCAGAACCACTACACCACAAAGGCAAACTAGGGAGGCGGAAGAAATGCCTTATAAAATAACTGATAATCAAATATTTCTGTGTGATAAGTGTTTATGGTGTATCTGTTCAAAAGAAGACTTTAAAACACATGAAACTGATTGTGCATGCGTATGTCCTGCAAAAGTAGGAATGCCTGAAAAATATGCATATATAAAATCTGAAAATTATAAAAAATCAGTGAAAGTACTATCATTTATGCCAATTTTTAATCGCTTTTGAAAAAGATAGATAGTTATTAACCAGCTCCAGCAAACTCCTGTATAATAAAACATCAGAAACATGAATAGTCGTGAATCATGAACATAATACCCTATAGTTTTAGTATAACCTTTAAATATGTACATGAGTTTTATAAATCACCTGTTATTTACAGAGGAGCTGAATCATTTCATAAATTTGTGTACATGTTAGCTAATGATGTTAGAGAAATCGTATAACTTATTAATGAGTAAATGAAAAAATATATCAAGAGTTATAAACACGAAATATATAAATGAACATAGTAGACTGTAATGAAGAGCTTTACAAAACCTTAAATATTTGTCATATATATATAAAAAGAAAATCATACCTGATGCTTCAGATGATAAAAGGAAATTTATATATCTCAGCTATTTAACTGGAAAATATAGAGGACAAGCACACAATATTTTCATTTTAAATTATCAAATTCCTATTTTCATTCCTGAAACAATTCGTAATTTAGCAGGCTACGATGCATATTTATTTATAACAGAACTTGGATAAGACCAATATTAAAATTATTCCAAATACCGAAGAAAGATATACAGGGTGTCCGAAATGTCTTTCCCTTATTACATAAATTGATAACTCAGGCTAGAAGTAAGATACAAATATGAAACTGGTATTGTTTACAAACTATCAAAGTTTTTTTCACACATCAGTAAACTTCCACATGAGCACCCTTGGTAGCAAGTAGCACATCTAGGCGATATTCAATTTCCGTCCACACGTTAGCCAACATCACTGGAGGGATCGATTCAACGACTATGGTTATCCGTTGCCGCAGGGTTTCAAGATCTGGTACACGTGTTCGGCAGACCTCGTCCTTGACATAACCCCATAAAAAGAAGTCTAATGGAGTTATGTCAGGAAAGCGTGGAGGCCAAACCTTTGGCCCATCACGACCAATCCATCGCCCAGGAAAGGTCATATCGAGACAGGCACGGACGCCCAAACCCCAATGAGGCGGTGCACCGTCTTGCTGAAACAAGACATCGGGATGATACTGAAGCAGCTGAGGAACAGCATACAGTTGCAACATGTCCAGATACACTGCAGATGTGATGGTAGCTTCAGCGAAGAAGAATGGCCCGATAATTCGATCGTGCAATAGCGCGCACCAAACATTCACCTTTGGATTGCCTCTGGTGCACTCCATGACCTCGCCAGGGGTTGTGAACCCCAAATGCGCACATTATGGCGATTCACTACTCCACTGACAAAAAAGGTCGCTTCGTCGGAAAAGGCAATTCGTCTGAGATAACCATCATCGTCCTCAATATGTGATAGCATTTCGTCCGCAAAGTCATATCGACGTGTACTGTCATTGGGCAACAAGGCCTGAACGATTTGCACTTTGTATGCACGAAACAATAAACGTTTGTGTAAAATGTCATGGAGAGAGCTTTTTGGTATCTGTAATTCACGTGAGGCCCTGCGCACCGATTTCTTCGGACTTCGCAGAAAAGACTGCCTCACAGCTTCCACCCTGTCTGCTGAGGTTCTTGGTCGACCAGACCTCGGAAGCTCAGCAACCGATCCTGTGTTCTTGAACTTCTCATACCAGGCTTTAATGCTCTTGACATCAGGTGGATTCCTTCCAAATGTTGCCTGGAAGTGTCTCTGCACTGTGGTTGATGATCGTGTCTCATGGTACCACAGGACACACTGTGCCTTCTCCTGATTGGTTAACATGACTTCTTGGGCACTGCACCTCATCCACTACTTACGTACTGCGAACCTAAAACAGAAAAAAAAACTTTGATAGTTTGTAAACAATTCGACACAACTTTCATATTTGTATCTTACTTCTAGCCTGAGTTATCAATTTATGTAATCAGGGAAAGACTTTTCGGACACCCTGTATAACTTTTAGTAAACAAATCGAAAGAGTAAAACTGAGGTTTATAGATTCATTTAAATTTATACCATCTAGGCTCTGAAAATTTGCAGCAAAATCTTAGACTAGAAATGCTTAGAGGAAATTCAAGATTTTATTCTGGTGAAAAGTTAGGTCTTATTACACAAAAAAGGTATTTAGTATTATTATAACTACATGAATTCTTATTACGACTACTTGGATTATTATGAATACATGGATATAAAGAAACAAAATTAACAACTCAAGATGTATTTGGGGCCCACCAGCGGCCGAGCGGTAAAGTCGCTGAACACTGGTAGTTCGGTCCGAGGTTCGAATTCCACGAACGGGCTGGCTGCATGGGCGTTTTCGTGGTTTTCCCCATGTGTAACGTGTATACGAGCCAGTTTCCCTTAGAAAGTCCTCCACGAAGGCATCCCTCCCCTTAGGCAGATAGCCCTAGTGTGCTTTGCCATAATTAAATACACCACCACACCACAAGATGCATTTGATGTTATATTAAATGAAAGTTAATACTCATATAAAGAATATAAGAAGCATAAAAATTGTGAAATGAGTTTGAGATTAAAAATCTAATTGAATATACAGATTTATATTTAAAATCTGATGTATTCATACTGGCAGCTATCTTTGAAATCTTTAGAGATGTATGCCTAAACATATCGATTTAGATCCCGCATGTTACTTTACAGCATGAGGATCAGCTTGAATGCTAAAAATAAAAAATACTGAAGTGAAATTATACAGTTATTAAGACATAGTTTTAATGTTAGAAAAAGTGAATAAGAGAAGGTATAGCTCAATGCTGTGACAGATATGGAACAGTAAGTAATAAATATATGAAAAATATGATAAAAATAGGTTAGGTTATTTAATTACAGCAAAGTCTCGAGGGCTATCTGCCTAAGGGGAGGGATGCCTTCGTGGAGGACTTTCTAAGGGAACTGGCTCGTATACACGTTACACATGGGGAAAACCACGAAAACACCCATGCAGCCAGCCCGTTCACGGCGCTCGACTTTACCGTGGGCCTATATGATAAAAATAAACCACCTTGTTATTTAATGCACCTAGATGCCTATAATTTATATGGATGGGCTATGAGTCATTCATTGTCTACAGGTATGGTGGATTTAAATGGAACAACTATGATGACTGGCTTAATAAACAGGAAGATTCAGATATTGGTCCTATTTTAGAATTTTATTTAAAACATCCAAGAGAATTACGAGACAATCATTCAGGTATGCCCTTTAGCACCTGAAAATAGAATTTCTAATTTGGAAGCTTGAGCCTATAAATAAAAAGAGATTAGAAAAAAAATATATGAAAGGTTTCAGATTTTGAATTACGTCTAAAGGGGCGTTTTTTTAACTGTTTGTGTGCTATTTTTATTTATGAAACATCATGTTCTTTGTACTTAAACCATAAAATTCAGTTCAATAGCAATGCCGCAAAATAATTTTAAAATGAGCCTATCTTTAGAATTTCCGATACACAGTTCCGCGCACTGGAAATAAAAAGTTTTTTTGTCCTCGTAGAGTGTTGCCGTTGCTCGCTTTGAAATAGTTTAGTTTTTTTTAATCAAAAATTCGTTGAAGTGTTACAAAATATGAAATCGATAATAAAACAAATTTCAAATTCAAATTAGGGCTTCCAAATGCCCATATTCTATGGAAGATTACGTTATTCGAATTTTGATGGCTCTAGGTGCCGTTGTTTTATCACGATGCGAGAAATATACATACATTTATGCAGATTTTTCATTATTTAATTTCTTCAAATATAATGCAGGACTCTAACATTTGGTGGCAACAGTTTGAAAAGTGATTCGCCGTTTATAACGAAAACAATAGTCCGAGACTCCATTTATAACGAAAACAATAGTCCGTTAAAACGAAAACAATAGTCCTTCAGGGACAAAGCTCCTTTGGACTAAAAATTATTAAAAGTGTTAATTTTTATATATATATTTGTTTTTGTTGTGGCTAGCATTACTTGTCTGACCTAATCAGAATAATCTCACGAATTTTATAGCGGTAAGGAGTACAAAACTTGCCAAATCGTTAGCAAGAGCCTTGAGCTCCACATATAGGTGACAGTCCGATTTTACTCAGTTCCGCCCCAATTTTGAGAGAGAGTAACTCGGGGATCGGATCTGAGGGAATCCCACCTCTCTTCCTCTACCACCAAACCCCATGAAAGGATTTTCGGCTGGAAATTTACATTTAGGCATATATACATAAATTGCCCCCCATACTGCAAAGACGCTATATATTTACAACATGCGTTATGATATGCAAAAGAGAAATTAGCAAAATTGTGTCGGATATCGTGACTGACCGTCTACGGGCCTGTGATACATCAATCTCTTTTATTTAATGAAACGCAAAGGAAATTATTCACTTATCTGTAAAATCTAATGTGCTTCTTCTTGAAAAGGAATAGGAATTTTCTTTTTATTAATAGAGAAATTTATTTACACGGAAATAATTTTTTCTCTTTTTACACTCAGCGAAAGAAACAGGGACATTATCTGAATTTTACGCTCAACAAAAGATTCATCAGAATTCCATGAACTCAAAGAAAAAACGATTTTTCTAACAGTTACCATCACATTTTTAACAACATTGTTTTAAAAATATTAAACTAAAATAAAAATGTTAAACACAATATCAAATAATATTATTGCACGTGAGCAGTTCTTAACAACATCCATGCCTTCTTCTAGATTCGAACTCGGGCCCTTACGTACTATAATCGGAATAACTTACCACTTTCTTGTTGGGTGGCATGATTCTCTTTAATTCTTTATTTCTTCCATATGCTTTCATATTAGAAAATTTCCTTTTTGTTGCACTCTAGTACTACTAGCTCGAGTATTTATTATCTGCTAACATAATTTCGCAAATCATTGGCAATGTATCCTTAGCAATTTTATAAACTTTCATAATTAAGGCATAGTGATATTTCCAAATTTTAAAATTCACTAATATAATCAAAGGATTCTATACCCAGGCAACGCAAATTTATATTACTTTGAGTGCTAAGGCCAGAGAAGCTGGATTAAAATATGTTACCAAAAAGCCACTTTAGCAGAAGCTTAGACTGCCTTGCCATCAGACGATAAATACGTAAAAATTTTGAGAGAATGAGAGACAAAAACCAGCCCAATAACATCATTGAACACCACAAACTTTTATTGTCGGCAGAGTGAAAATATGGATTGGGTTTGGATGCCATATTGAATTGCATATATTTAAAAGGGTACTGCGATGGCAGAAAAACATATGTATCAACTATTTGAACTTCTAGCACGAGGCACTACAGTTGAGCAGCGTATCCTTTGATAGAGACGACACTCGTCTTCAAAGAGCGGCATTATGAAGAAATTTCTTGGGAACTAGCCTTTCTAAATTGCAATGATTAACACCTTTTCTGACCTCATTTTGTACGAAAATCTTTGGGCCACCACTGGGAATTCTGTCTTCTCTGTTACATTTTCCCCAATTGCGCTTGCAAAATTGCAAAACATCTTTCAGAGGAATGGGACTTGCAACTTTTCTTGCTCTCAATCACATGAATGAAGGGATTACACATTGAAGCTTGTATTAAAATAAAGAAATCATACTTAAGATTAAATCTTACTTATTTCTTTTTTAAAGAAAACAGAACGTTTTCCCTGAGAGATTTCAATTACGACATATCTTTTGGCCTTATATCAAATTTACTGGAAGGTGCTTAGCTTTTGAAAGGCAATACAATGGAATATTTAGAAGAACTAAATATGCGGAATATAAAATTTAAAAACGATTCATATAATTAAAACATTAAGGATTTTAAATTATTAGCAGAAGCTTAAAGATTATTTTAAAGCTGAATAAATTTGAAGATTAATTGTGTTATGTAAGTGAAAGGAATTATTCTTGCGTTGTAGTCTTAATAAAATTTCACTTAGTTTGCTTCATAGTTAGTTGTTTTAAACAGAATATAGTATTCCTTCTTTTGTTAATATGGCATTTTGTACAGAAATTATCTAATAATTTGTCAGTTATTTTCTCTTTTATCAGTTTTTAATCCAACATGCTGATTTTAATATTTGGCTTTAAAGAAACACTTTTGCTGTGCGTTATGCAAGTAAATTAGAATGGGTTACTAGTTTGTCTTATATTTCCATGTAAAGATAGGAAACCCAAGGGAAAACGTTACTTTTTATGTACTGATCAGGTTCCCGAATTAATAATTCTTTTGTAAAGCCTTTCTAGTCAAAATACAACTATTGGCATCATTGCAGTTAATATTATAACAAGAAGATGCCATGAAATTTTTCTAATATTAGTAACATATTGAAATGCAATAAAAAATTTCAAACATGTTCAGTCCAAATCTGTATTTGTCAGATTGGAGAATATTTCAGTATCATGAGCATAGTATAGTTTAATACGGAAAAGACTGTAAAAATACAGTCCTTAAGTTATTGGATCCTAAAGTTAAAGCAGCTACTGTTCTCAAATTTGTAAAATTTATTGTTTTAATTTAAGGAAAAAATTTGGACGTTGATAGGGCGAATTGACTTAGATATTGACCTCTTCTTTGGGAACAAAAATAATTAGATTTAAATTATTTATAAATAATAAAAATAATATTAAACAATAAAAATTTTAATTTCAAATCCGTGGCGTATTTCTCTTCCGTATCGATTCTCAAATGTATTAAAAACATAAAAATAGATGTAAGGATAATAAAAAGTTATTTTTTCAGTTTTAGATTAACTTTAAAGTTAAATTTATGTGATTTACTATCTTTGAATTTTGTTCTAAAACACCGAAATTTAATAGTTTACTGTTTTTAGTTTCACAAAGAGGAGAAGAGGAAAAACTTGCCTTAAGATACATTCCAAACTGCAATAACATGGTCAACTGATAGTGCTCTATAAATTTTTTTTGCGCTTTACAGGGAGAAAAGCACAATCTATGCTGTCTGGATATCTGTCACAAAATGTTATTATAACGCAAATGACACAGCATTCTGTCGTTATTGGAATGTCCTTGCTCCGAAAGCTTGCTTTCTACTTTTGGCGGAAAAAGCTCTTTTGGCAGCTTCATTTTTCAAAGAGAAGTTTCCCAATATCGCTGTACAAATATTATGCTTTTCAATCCTTTACAGTTTTTTTTAAATTTTGCTTTTGCAGAAAGCTCGCAATACAGATATACATTTTAATGTAGATCAAATTTATGTTAAAGAATGCAACTAAAATAGTTTAATGTCGCTGAAAACATATATATGTAGTTCAATAGTAAAAATACCATCAGTACATGCAGATAAAAAAAATAGGGAGAACTGGAAAATGCAAAAAGTGAAAAAACAGTAAAAAGTAAATCTAAAAATTCATTGATAATAAAAATTGTTCATCATGCGCCATTCTTTACCGGAGGGGAGGGGGGGGGAAGCATGACTTACGGTCAACCATTACCAACCAATCACGTTTCTGAATTTACAGCTTGAATTTTATGTAATTGGCAAATTTATCGGAAATAAAAATTATCAATCAATAATGTCAATACATGATTTTGGGTAACCACCGGTAAACACCAAATTAACGGTCGCCAAGTTTGCTTATGCAAGCATACATAAAGTATTTATTTAGTAATATGAATTTCGTTCATCCAGAGGTAGTTGGCAATTCATAAGAATGAAATTTTAAAAAATGGGATTTAAGAAGAATTACGTAGATTTTTTTATTTATTTTACTGAATATTGTTTTCTATAATAACATTCATATACTTGCAATTTCCACGTAATTCATTCCAGTATGCCCTGTATTTTGCTTTTTATTCGCATTCTTATACATCATTACAGCTGTTACTTTTACGTTTGCGGGTATACACACATACACAAGCATGAGGTGTTTAGAAAATATGGCCACATTCTTTGATTTTTTTTTTTTTTTAAATATTGGTCCTAGACATATACATCGACTTACATGTAGCAGAAAGCCTTCTACGTGATGTTCGTAAGGCAGAAACCCTAAGTTTTTGTACGATTCCTATGAAGTAATAATTCCGGTTAAGTAGGCTATTAATACATTAGATGCCAGCTAATATTAATTAATAGTTTTATGTTGCCAGATGTATAAGCAATAAGTAATCAGCGTTGTTGTTTCAGTACGGAACTTTTAATAATCAAGCAAAAAACTTTCGATTTGGAATTTCTCTCAAAATCGCTCAGTAACGGGCACTAAATAAATGAACTAAGCCCAATAAATTTGTTTGCGGATATCTCCGCGAATTCTGCACGTGAATGTAGGGAACTCTTTGCATTTAATTTATTTATGCACGACAAATTTTACTAATTATCCATTGTAATCTACGTGGAATATATATAAACCTCATATTTCATATCCTCAGAACCCTCATTCTATAAGCAGAGACTGTTTTACAAATTGTCGCCCTTATTTTTGACAATCTAGAAATTGATAAGAAATATGTATATGTCTCAATATAGGTCAATGTTTAAGGAAATTAAAGCATGTATAACTTTCCACGAACATTCAGTGTATAACGTATTCACTCGAATATAAGACACTTCCTACATTTTAGGATAAATTTTTAGAAATAAAAATGCAGGTAAATATTTATTTCTCTTGCATTAAACCTGCGAAAGAGAATATTAATTGTCGGGTCAATCCATAAGTTCGTGCGCATTAAGAGTATGCGTTGAATTCACTATGATACAGTTACTAAAACAATACAATTTTGAACCTGTTGGAACTTGTCATGGTTTGACTAATATATTATTCAGTTCATCACCAACTTTCGTAAATACGAACGCATTTTAGTACCCATAGAAGAAGAATATAGATAATCAGTACAAATGTGCTGTGCTGCATTTTTTATTTTCGTGTAGTGAATCTGCCAGGTTTGCAGCTATAAAAATTAATAGTGTACATGGTACTTATTTCATGTCTTAAAATTTTTTTTACTGGGAAAGAAATTAAATTCTAAACAGGATGTACACAATGAACTTTCAAGTTTTTTTTTGCATCAAAACCAGTCTTTCTACAGCAATGGCATAAAAAAGCTGCCTGTAAGATGGCGAGACATTGTAGATAATGGAGGAAAATATATAATTGATTAAAATGTTAAATTGTGTTTTTTTATATTATTTAAAAATTTATCAAAAAATGCGCATGAATTTATGGACAGACCTAATATTTTCTTCCTTCAGAATGTCCCTGAAGCACTAGTACAACGGTGGCCAAAGGACACTGTCAGTGATATATTGTCACCTGCTTGTTTTTAGAAATATCAGAGATCGGTATACTGACTGCAGGCCTAGACTAATTCTATAAATCCATTTTTCTCACAATGTTCATAATGAGTTCATAAGAGCAGCTCATAATGCTCAGTTAAACGTAGCTATTATAATTAACGGTAGCTACGCAGTTTATGTATGTGGTAGTTACCTATTGAGTATTTGAAAAGTGTAATTTTTCTGTGTCGTACGCTTTCCTGTCATTCTGCAATTCGATTTATCAAAACACCCTACTAAATTATAGAACAGAAATGTAGAGAAAAAAGGAGAGTCTTATTTTCGAACAACTACAATACATATCAATGGCTCTGGTTCTATGTGGCTGGATGGGGATCTGCCATATGGTTTTCGTGATACTCTTAATATGAGTAGAGCTAACAACAAATAATTACTCGTATTATTAACATGTTTGCTATGAAAACCTCTGTTCTGAAGCGTGTTAAATCTCAAATGCTTTAGCATAGCAGATTTCTTACCCGTATATGTATCTCAGTTTCTGTCTTTCCCTACATACACCTATATGCATGCGTATGCAAATTCCATTAATCCATTTGAAAGGCATCAGCAAATAGATAAGCGATAAGCAACGGAGGACGTGGGCACTGTCCCTTTACCAAAAGGTTAATCGGTATAGCACCACGTCCACCTATATCTAGAGCCTAAAGAGGAATCACAAGACGCTACGCGCCGGGCACCCAAACCCAGAGCCAAATTCAACCCGGGGGCAGTCCAACAGACCAAATGCCCACGAAAGACAGTCCCAACAACCGCCCAGGCCCCACATTTATTGAATAAAATAACAAAAGCATGCAGGGCCAAAAAGGGCGAGTTTGGACAATAAGCAAAAATTTTACAAAGGTGTAATACACACAAATATAGAATATACATAAGCTAAAGTACAGTCTGATGTTGGGCAGCCCAATAATATACAATGAATAAAATATAGACAGTAGAATTAGACTTAATGACAATATAACATAAAAATAGAGAACGTAGTGAAATAATGAATGTAAATGATTACAGCAATACACAGAGGATATACCAAAAGAAATAAAAATAAAAGAATACAATGTAACAGAATGCAATAGCGGTACAATACACTTGATCACGTGGTATTGTGGGAAAAACATGCAATAAGGCTAATTATACGATTATGAGGAATAAAAATAACATATTTAGCCTGCATAAAAGTTAACGAATATAAGATACTATACAATACTATACAATATTATAATACAATACAATACAAAAAAAAATTAACATATTTAACCTGTACTAAAAGCCAACTGATATAAGATACTATAGAATACTATACAATACCACAATACAATACGATACAGTAGATACAATACCACAATATAATACGATACAGTAGATGCTATACAATACTATACAATGAAAATACAAAATACATTCAGTGTTGGTGACACAAAAATACATTTAAAATTGTCATGACACTAGTGATGAAAATACAAAATACATTCAGTGTTGGTGACACAAAAATACATTTAAAATTGTCATGATACCAGTGATCCTAATGCAGCAAATAAATTGATGCAGTTACCTGCATAAAAGATAACTTATATAAGATACCATACAATACTATACAATACTACAATACAATACAATACAAAAGCTAATTAAACGATTATAATGAATAAAAATTAACATATTTAACCTGTATAAAGCCAACTGATATAAGATACTATACAATACAAAACACAAAACGCAACGCAAAACTTTAGAAAACATTTGCATGGGCAACATACGTAAATTGTTTGGTGGTGAAATGTGCTTTTTCACTGGCGTATTGGAATATGTCTCTGAGTAAAAGCGCACAAGAAGATACATATGCAAGATACGAGTACATTGTTGGCTGTATATGCTTTTTCACCGGATAATGCTTCACTAAAAATTCCTTGCCCCATAGACGAGTAACAATTCGACTTCCCTTTCATATTTCTCTTTACCCTTTCAGATACTTTTTCACCCAAATCACTTCTACCCTCTTCTTCCAGAGGAGGGATCATCCTTCGGATAATTTTCGCTTCTCCCTCATTCGCCCAAAAGCCAAGATTATTCTGCATTTTTCTGCTTGTTAAGATGCTCTCGGCTTAAATTTTTAAATATATTTGCTTAAAATATTTTACATGACAATACAGCATAATTAGCAGCATTTTATATCATATTCTTATATGTTTATATGGTTATTACTAAATTCTATGAACATGAGCAGTATTCTAAAATTTTAATTTATTTGATAACTACCTCCCCCTATTTAAAGCGTTCTGACTACTTCCACGAAATAATTTAGTACTGTACGATACTTGTTTAGCTCATTTGTTAAAAGTTTACGTTTTCTCTTATAATGATGAACGCTTTGAAAAAGGCAACTAAGTAACTTTCTATTGAGGAAAAATTTCAAATTTCTGTAATTTAAGCTAGCAGACAACCCACTTCTGATTCTAACGATTTTACCGTGATACAGCTAAATGAATAGTTTTTCAGTTTAGTCCTGTACAATTCCGGATGTAGCTAAACAGTTTCAGTGTTAAGGTAATTTATTGCTACAGCGTTATCCATCAGGCGACTAATGATTTGAATTTATTATATAACCATGTATTCACTATGCTGGCTTTTAATACTGACTTAAAATGAAAATATTTTACATGAGCTACTAACCCTTCAGTGACTTACAAGTAGGTCACTATCACAATTTTGGCGATCCTAGTTTTAGATGTTACATAACACGGCCTGAACAGACAAAACATTTGCTATACATATTTCTCGGGCAAATAAATGATATCATAGTAACTCAAATTATAAATGCTGATTTGATTCGGTAATTAATTTAAACCGGAGTTTTGAGTTTTGATTAATTTCTGAGTCACGAAACTTTCGGCCGAGCTGATTAACGGAGCCTATCTAAATTGTCCTCGTGATATATTTTTTTATGGAAATTGACTTGCCTTCCCGCTATATATATGTATTTTACCTCGATCAATTGATTAGTACTTTTACTATGTTTTAAATATACTTAATTAGTTTAACATATAGCTTACTATTATTGTTAATTTTTACTTGTAAATATTCAAATGTTGTATATTTCTCGTTTAACACAATTCATTGCAGCTAAATTTGCTTATGTTGAAGTTTTCGCGGAGCCACACTTTTTTAGCAACTTTTTAGCGTGCGTCCTAAAATTCATCTTCTAATTTCCTTTATTTTGCAGCACAATGCGCAAAATTTTTGACCCCATTGGTCTTTTATCGTTTGTTCTTTCTACTTTACTTTAAATTATATATATATAATTTATTTCCTAAACAATATTGATTAATTGATTATATTATCTCCTGAGTTTAATTAAAGTAGAATTATTTTAAAAGAGTGAATCCATACTGGTAAGTTATATTTTGAAAGATGTTTTGAAGTAACGTGAAAGTAAAATGTTAATAATGTTCTAACGGGGACTGGAATTAAATCATCATGAACAAAATTTCAATTGTAAAAGGAAAAATTAAATTAAAAACATGTAATCATTGTCATTGATCGGAAATTAGTTGACTTTGCAAGGGGAACGAACCAACTCCCGTTCAATGAACAATAATTAATAAAAATACGTAAATACGAAGGTGTTTCGTCTTTACTCGAGTTATAATGTAAAGCCAAACCGGCAATTCTAGTCAAGCCAAATATTTCCGCGAATAGAAGGGATTACGAACCAATGCTGATACTCAAATAACTTATTCTTATGAAGCATTTTAGCCAATTCAATTTGGAGTAAAAAGCAATTTCTGTAGAGAAATCAGAAAAAACTCGAGTAACCGTCCCCGACACCTTCATGTTTATGCATTTGAGTTCTATATTATTTGTAAAAATTAAACATTGGAAATTGTCATTATGAAATAGAATTCAGAGTAAAGTTGAAATAAGCACAGAAGATTACAAAATAAGATAAATACTGTAAACTTTGTAAAAACAAATCAAAAATAATATAAAAATAAAAATAATATAAAAATAATATAAAAGATATAAAAAATATAATAAGAACAGTGAATGTACATGAAGATATAAAGGCCAGAAAAGGTATTAAGTAACTTACATTCTTTCTAGTGGGGAGTTGGCAGAGTGTTCTCTTCGTGTCTGACTCATAAGTGTAGGGTGTCCGAAAATTCTTAGCGGCAGTGGGGGCTTTGAATAATATCAGTCGGTAAGACTTGGGTGAAGTATATATATATATATGTTATGTATGTTCACGTTATATGTATGGAAAATTTCGAGTAGCGAGTCTTTTCCCTCGGAAGTTACTTTGCACGAATAAATTGCGAATTTTTCTAAAGCAAGGATTTTTAAGATATTATTGCTCTAAACTCCAAACGTATGAAAAACATTCTTAGTGTCCTTAATCATTATCGAGAGCTTCAAACAAAATCACAGTAACAGGGTAGTAAAAGATTCGTTTTTTTCATTGATCAACTCAGTTGCGGATATTCGAAAATTGTTATATTTTACTAATCAAATGGTTCATTATCCCTCCTCAATCAGTATTTAAAATATTCATGTCTGAAATTATAGTCTGCACTAATCCCGCTTTAAATAAAATTAAGAAATGGCGCGAGTGAAAAATTTATTACTGCATGAAATTAAGCATTGCTTTGTGAATTCGGAAGCATCTTTCAGTTATAATACGTTACATAAAATCAAGTAAAGTTTGAAAAATGCATATGCAAAGAATATCACATGAAACTAAAGAATGAATGAATAAAAAATAACTTTATTTAACATTTCAATAACCTATGCTTCTGACTGCACGTAATAGCTCATAGCATGCAAGTAATTTTCTAAGAAAATTTAGTTGCTCATAAATTTTTCATTTAATTCTCAGTATTTTAACTGAGAGCTCCGTGGTTTATTGCTGCAACTTAGAATCCGCATTGTCTGATTCATTTTCTCCTTAGTCTGGCTTTAGATGTCGAACCATTGAATATATGTTGAAATGACGAAGGACATCCTTTTTATTTAACTTGGAGTGCCACCTTCAACGTAATTATTACTTCTGTCTCTGTCATTTAAGAATTGATTCGAGATATTCTGCAAACGAAAATAGTTGAAAGTTAGAAATAAATTATGCTTCATTTATAATATTTTTTCATTTCGAATACTTGTGCCATTTTTTATTAATGTAAATAAATTTAATTAACAAAAGATATTTCTAACGTCATATATTATATGCTATGGTACAGAATAATCTATCTGAAACACACTGTAGTGAGAGAGAGAAATGTATAAAATAAGAGAATTGCCTTAAGTTCACTAAAGCGTTTTTAAAGATAACTGAATGAAAATTAGGTGATATACTGATTTCCCCCATCCGGCATGTGAGGCTGAGATTAGGAGCACAATGGGAGAATTGGGAGAAAAGACACCCAGTGATAAGGGGAAAAAGAAATTTGGACGAAACATCATTTTGGCGAAAATATATACAAACCTATGGTAGGACACCTCAAGAGATTGTGATCAGTTATTAATATTGGATCAGAGAATGTTAAGTTGCAAAAATGAAAATGCAAGAAATGCATGTTGCTTCTGACTCAAAGCATTATTAATTTAACTTGGAAGGCTATAGTGCATATAATAAGATAGTGATGAGAGATAGTTGGTGTCACTGTATGCCAGATTATAAGTCAACAACCGTCCAAATAATACTTTCGAATTAAGGTGTGTGGAGAAATTTTACGCAAAATAAAATTAACGTTTTATAAACTTTCGTTGCTGTGTTTTCGGATATATAAATCTCGTTAAGCTAATGCCTTTATAAAAGTATATCAAAAGAGAGAAACGTATTAAGATAGCAGGTGACGAGTAGGGACGTGGTGAAAAGTTTGAATTAATTACAGCAGATTTTCAGTGATCGGGCTAAAAAAGGGGGGCTGCGGAACTAACGCCTTGTTGCTATAATGTAAATTATGGTAAAGGCGAATGCTTGGAGAGTTATTTCCTCTTCTCTCTTTTTCACTGGAGCTTCCGATGCCGTGAAGCTGGAAGAAAGGGACTATTCTGCTATTACTTCAAGCTCTGGATATTTCGGGGAAATTACGCCTTTTTCTAATTAACGATAATACGTTTTAGTCACTTTTAAGTTTGAGCTAATTTCGAGGTCGTGAACTTACACCACATATTATTACAGTCTCTTGAGAATTCCTGGCAAATCGCCATTATTTTAAAGATACACAGTTAGGTGTGTCTAGAGAGATTGGTATGGATGATGTTTCCAGTTACAAACTCAAATCAGTAATCAATTTAATTTGGGCTCTGAAATGTTTTGTATAATTCTGACACATGTCCCTGCGGGTTATTCGAACGAATTTCCTGTTTTCATCTAAATATAGCAGAAAATTAGTGTTTAGTATACAACGACTTGCATCAAAACAATTCATTCCAAGTTGTATGTCGAAGAGGACCTGCGTTAGCAATCACACGCACCATTTTAATCATGACCCTTACTCACGTGTATTCATTATTAAAAAAAACTTAAATATTTTCGCTTAAGTTAATCTTCTTAACATTCATCTCTTAGGAATCGTACGTGATCAAAATAGCTGCAGTCACTTTTAGCACTTCGACCATAAAACACTAGGGCGTGGTAGGTTATCCTTTCTAAAAAGGTCGAGTTTAGATGTTGAACAACTGCTAAGGGAAAGACAGCGCCATTTTTGTGCTTTGTTTCATTCATTTAGATGTTCGGATCGTGAGCACAGATGTTTATGCCACGAGATCCGTTTGTTTATTTTTATTTTTTATTTTGAGAAATTCTTTTTTAACTTCTCATATGTTTTTTAACCTTTATTTTGGTAGAGTGGCGATTCAATTCAAGTGTATTAAAAGAAAAATAAAGAACTTCATAGAATGAACTGAAAGAAATATTACAGCTTTTCTTAGGTTTGTGGTACAGACCAAAGAGGGAGGGATTCTTATTTCATTTACCTTTCTCCTCGAGGGACCATGTATGAAAATTCTTTTTTAATATTTCTTTCTGATAAAGCCATATATTGCTTACCGGAAATACATATTTTAAGTATAGTTTAAGACAAAGACCCCAAATATTAAGACGTGAAAATTTTGAAGTTTTTAATGTGCTATGTAATCATGCAAGCATACACACACATATATCTATATGTAATAAATTCGAAATAATTAATAAGAATACTGTATATTCATTTCTTATTATCTCTTTATTGCATAATTTCCTTCTAAGCTTTTTTAAAGAAACTATTGCATATATATCGATTGAAATAAATCGCAATTTAATGCAAATTTATCAACATGGTTAAAAGTTTGAGAAATACGGGTTTAGGAACTTTGAAATAAAGACACTAATACACTAGTTGATACTTTCTAAAGCTATTAGACGTAAATGAGAAGCTATGTAAGAACTTCATTAAAGCAGAAATAAATGTTAACAAATAAATGTTTATAAAATTTATCAGTTATTAGTGCATAATTGACCGATATAGAAATATTTGAAACAATTTCATTTCGTTTTTCTTACTGTTGACATAGACTGTATTATCATATCAAAAATTGTCTAAATATAATACGACGCTACTCTATCAAATTAAACTTTAAATAATGTTAGAAAGAGATAAATTTCGCTTCTAGAATACAATTAATATTTTTCATTGTTTGAATAATAAAATTTAAATCTTTTGTATCAAAATGATATCACTAAATTTATTTCTCCCTGAGAGCAAAATTTATGTCAAAAGTACCGTGAAAATAAAGAATTTTATCATTTAATGAAGACAAAATACAGAATGATCGAAAATAAAGAATGATCACCTTTGAAATGACACGAAGACAGCTTTCTTCTGAACAATAGGCATCTTTTGATGTGATAATACAGTCTAAATCAACAGTAAGAAAAACGAAATGCAATTGTTTCAAATATTTCTATATCGGTCAATTATGCACTGATAGCTGATAAATTTTATAAACATTTATTTGTTCAGGTTATCGACATTTTACCCTAAACCTATTCAAGAAAACCTCGAAAATAAATTCATTTTTATAACTCAGTAATTCAGTTTATGTAAGAATAAAGCAGGCTGTGATAACTATATTTTCATGTTTAAATTTAAAGGTATTTATGTTAATTAACCAATTATTATGATTTAAAACCTTTACTATAACTTCTCCTTCCCGTAATCCTCACCAGAATGCAAATCAGGTGGTATAATATATAAGTCGAGGATTTTGAATGTTTTTGATACTGATGACAGGTGACTGAGGACGGAGGCACCTGGCGTCTACCAGAGGAGAGCAGATGTATGCCCCTCGTTCTCCACTACCCAGCCTTTATTGAAGAATTTAAGAATTCATGTAAGTTACACGGCCATACATGGGATAGAGGGCGATACAATAATGTTTTAAATACAGAGCTCTTGGCAGTGACGCCTGTAGTTTACGTTGTATCGCGTGAGTATTTCGGTTTTAGCCATTTCGCCATAAGCATTTTTGCTTGAGTAACTAAAATTGAGATTTTTCCTAAATTGGGTGAAAACTCTCGCAACGGAAAGCGCAAGGTTTAAAAACGAACTTCTAGAAAATTAACATAGCTGTGACAAGTAAAAAGCTGAATTTCACCAGAGGAATTAAATCGGTCTGCTGTCATTATTTTCCTTAATCGAACTTAAGACCCTTGTCTTTTTTTTTCCAGACTTATGCATGTTTTACATGAATTTCTAACTAAATATTTTTCTGAGCAAGAGAATTATTATCATCGAGCATGAAATCCTCATTATTCGGATAGAAGTGGAAAATTTAATAACAAGACAGCTGCTGGCGACGTTTACGAACATTTCTGCTTAGCATATGTTGGCAACTTTCACAAAAATGCTGATATCGTTATGAAGGTCTTCCTAAACTTGAAGGCTTATGAGTCATTTTAGAGGCGATTCTAACTACAATTTCTGTACTGTTTCTACAACAGGGAGAAAATTCGAAATGTCTGCAGATGAATAAAGCAGCGTCGGTGTACAGGACCTCACCTAAAACAGCAGAGTCGGAAAACAGCATTAAGAACATAATAAATAAAATAAGTAAATAAAAAATCAATTAGTAAATAAAAGACTGTTATAGTCCACCTCTGAGTAATCCAATCAAAAATGATTATCATGAAAATTTGGTACCTGAAATTCATTGGAGATATTTACACATTTGGATTTCTAATTGCATAAAGCTAGTGACCTTCCAATGCTAGGCTTCAAATAAAAAAAGGCAAGAAGACCAAAGAAAAAAAAAATAATAATAATGGAAGGATTCTTTTGAAATCGGTTAAGTTAGAGCCAGTTCTTGATCATTATGATCTTTAGCTGCAATCAAGATTGCAGTCAAACATGATGTATAAATCAATCGTACGCACATTTGTTTACTGATCTTATTAAAATGTTATAAGTTATTTTCTACCTCCTTTTCACATGCTTTCGTAGTGTAACTGAAAGCGTATTTGAAAGGTCCAGGGTTCGAGCCCCGGCAACGGCACTGCACATTTTTCACATCTCCTGATTCAAAATAACTTAATGACTCTGCAAGTGGCTCTGCAATGACTCTGCAAGTGGTGGAGGAGGATAATTCGTTGTCTCTAGGATTTTAAAAAGGGTAGTATATAAGGTATTTTCTACCTGCTTTCCACATGCCTTCGTGGTGTAATTGGAAGGATACTCGAAGCATATTCGAGATGTCCAGGGTTCGAGCCCCGGCGAGGGCAGTGCAGGTTTTTTACGTCTTATGTTTTAAAAAACCTAATGTCTCTACAGTGTATTCAGTTTTGCTTTTATTTACGCATCTCTTATCATGCAACGTGCCTACCAGCGGCCGAGCGGTAAAGTCGCTGAACACTGGTAGTTCGGTCTGAGGTTCGAATCCCGCGAACGGGCTGGCTGCATGGGCGTTTTCGTGATTTTCCCCATGTGTAACGTGTATACGAACCAGTTTCCCTTAGAACGTCCTCCACGAAAGCATCCCTTCCCTTAGGCAGATAGCCCTCGTGTGCTTTGCCGTAATTAAATACACCAACTTATCATGCAACAGTCATAAGTATGTTTAAATATCCTGTTTTCTTTTTCAAGTGTTTGCTTTATTACTGCTTAATTTCATACCATGTGTCATGTTCAGCCGGAGCCCACTGGTGCTCATCTCCTCCACTTTTCAGTTTTTTCAATAATTCAGCCCAAGATAGTATGAGCTGCAGTGAACTGCAGACAAAGTAAGCTACACGTTTTAAAATTAATATAATTTACTGATTTTCTATCTCTTTACACTTTTATAACGGAGAATTAAGTATTACTTTATTTATTTATTTGTATTTGACTCTTTGATGGATTTGCACAGGACTCCGGCAGTTCTAATTTTTAAAATTAAGTCCTGTCATAGTTTCAGGTGGATAAATATAGATGAAGATTATTAATATTTGCTAGTTTTGTATCTTTAGAATAAAAAGACCTTTTGTTTGAAACCTGACTAATTAAAAAAGTAAATTTAACTCAGTAAATTGTTATTATATATTTTTAGCCCATCATGCAAACCTGCACATAACTCTTCCGTTACTAACGAAGTTGCAGCGATAAATGGTCTCTATAAGACGACTGAAGAATGGCCTCATATTTTACGAATAAGAACTAAGTGTTATGTAAGTTACGAAAGTACCTCTAACTTGCATAACACTTGGAATGAATAGAAGAGAAAAGTATTCTTCACTGCGACGTTTTTTAAAAACTTTAATTGCGGGTTATACATAACTCTTGAAACGACAGACAAATCTTTGAACCTTCATTGCACATTAATTCACTTATATTTATTTTTAATGAAATTTTATCTTTGTATTTGCCGTATCATTTGTAAAGTATGCGTTCTTATTTTTGCAATTTCACAATCAACATCCGAATGCAATTTGCGATCTGTCCCCATTTTTTCGAGAACCCCAGGACATCCGTGTTAATAACAGCACAGTTGGTGTTGCGAGTGTGTTACCTTTTGTAACCGCTGAAACCTGCAATCATAGCGGCGCAGAATAGCATATGCTTTCTCCGATTTTAATGCAGAGATCATCTGTGATGGTGACCTTTGCTGCAGTTTTTCTTTTGTCACTATCAAAAGACAGATTGTACGTTTTCGGATGTGGTATTAAGTACCAATTCAACACCGAAAAGAATACTATGATAAAAGGTGGCACAATGCACTATTGAAATGTATGTGTGCTTTCGGACTTCACGTTATTCATTCTTGTAAACTGCAGAAGAATTTTCAGAAATCTGGCATGTTAAAGGGCAAGCCGCATATTGCTCTCCGTGAATGCGTTCACGTGCCCGAGTGTCTTTAAATGGCGAAATTTTTACTCCACCAAAAGCAAAAAGAAAATTTAACTCTAAAAACCTTCTGATACAAGGAGAAAGAAAGTTAAACATTGTGCAGCAGAGCTATGACCTCTTATAATAGTTGTAATTATTATAAGAGAACTGTGGAGTAAATTTCGTCTATATGATTGTCTCTAATTACAGAATTGGGTAAAAATTAATTATTTTTTACTGCAGGCGTAAGTGCATTTCCTTACTCCTGCAATAAACTTTTAACTAACTACATTTCTCAAAATACTCCGTCGGTTTTAAATGAATAATATGAAGATCGCAGTATAATTTTTTTTCTTTATACATTATGATACATATATATGCCATTATATAAATGTTATATAGCAAGACATCTTTCCAAATTTAATTTTCTTGCCCATTCAGGAATAAAACGTCGAAGTACTGTAAAATTCCGTATGCCTTAAGAAAAAACTAAAGTAATCTTTACTTTTCTTCTCCAAATTCAAGTCGTTCAGTTGGAAAAAAAAGGAATCTTGCATTTGAAAACGATCCTAGTGTGACAATCATTCGAAAGCGAGAAGAGAAAATAAAAGTGCGGCTTTAGCTGAATTAGCAATAACTGCAAATTACTGTGAGAAAGGACAAAACGTTTTGTCCATACAAGATAAATACTTTAGTATTTATGTGTAAGAACAGTTTAAAGAGAAGTAATAGCAATCGTCGTATCTATTACTAAAACTCATATTTCATAAGCGAACCTGTCGACAAAATGAAGGGAAACTTTGAGTGAGTACTTGTTAGAAGGTAGGATTTTATATTGTTTCAAAGAATCAATTAGCTCGAATTTTACTGACAAGATGGTGTTTTAGTGCTGTGGAGGACTAGAGAACTGAAATCAGAAACAAGAAACAATTTTAAATTACGTGACATAAATACGTTCCTGAAAGACTCTGATAGGAAATGGATTCGTTCTCATGACTTAAAAGTGGAAAAACTGCCCCATTTAACCAGCTCTTACAGCGACCAGAAACCAAACCTGGGATAAGCTTCTAGTTTTTCTGGAATCTTATCTACTTGTCCACCGGTGAATATAATTTTAATGAAAAGAATAACATTTTACTTAAAATAGTATAAACATGAAATGTATTATATGACTTCGGATCCATTAAGTTTCTTACAGTCTCACGACAGACAACGGCCGCTAATTGTATTTTTTTACAGAATTCTTAATATTGTATAGGAATACAGAATTTTACATAAAAGTCGTCTAAGTGAGGCACCGGCACTGGGGTATTATTAATGTTAAAAGGTTTGTCAAAAGATTAGTTTATCTCTGTTTGTTCACGAAGTACACAACAAGACCAATACTTGTAGACTTTACTCAAAAAAGTAAGGCCTAATCATGAGGGAAGACGAAATACTATCAAACCATGAATTTGGATGAAGGAGTGGAATAGGATTGGATTGGATTGGATTATTTAATTATGGCAAAGCACAGGAGAGCTATCTGCCTAAAGAGTGGAATGCCTTCGTGGAGGGCTAACCAGCGGCCGAGCGGTAAAGTCGCTGAACACTGGTAGTTCGGTCCGAGGTTCGAATCCCGCGACCGGGCTGGCTGCGTGGGCGTTTTCGTGGTTTTCCCCATGTGTAACGTGTATACGAGCTAGTTTCCCTTAGAAAGTCCTCCACGAAGGCATCCCTCCCCTTAGGCAGATAGCCCTCGAGGCTTTGCCATAATCACACACACACGCCTTCGTGGAGGACTTTCTAAGGGGAGCTGGCTCGTATACACGTTACACATGGGGAAAACCACGAAAACGCCCATGCAGCCGGCCCGTTCGAGGGAATTGAAGGAGTGGAATAGGAAACTTGCGTATTGTGGTGGTAGGTTTGCCAAGAGATTTAGCAATAACCATTTGTGTGCACTGTTCTTCTGCTTTCTTTTACGGTTGCGCTCTTAAACTGCCAAATTACCAAAGTAACTGTAAAGGCGCGTTCACATTTGGTTCCCAACGCCGCCAGAAGAGCTAAGCTACCTACAGATCTCTGATTTAACGAAGCTAGCTCTTTCACTCTCGCTTAATCCCTCGACAAGTATCAGCGAGATGAAGATCACCTTATTCGTTTCAGATGGTATTTTTGCCATTTCGTTTGGTGGTATTTAATTATGGCAAAGCACACTAGGGCTATCTGCCTAAGAGGAGGGATGCCTTTGTGGAGGACTTTCTAAGGGAAACTGGCTCGTATACACGTTACACATGGGGAAAACCACGAAAACACCCATGCAGCCAGCCCGTTTGCGGGATTCGAACCTCAGACCGAACTACCAGTGTTCAGCGACTTTACCGCTCGGCCGCTGGTGGGCGCCATTTCGTTTCGAATTACAGATTCGTTTCAGATGGTATTTTTACCATGAATTTTGATCCTTGCATTCTGCTGCATTATAGACATTTAATTATTTCATAATATTTAATTATTATAAAATACAGCAAAATTACACAGTACTTAGAACAAAACCATAACAAAACAGGAAATTTTATTAACAGTACTTTTAATTTATAAAATTACTCTTTTCTTTCAATTCTATGTATCTAATTTCTTTCATAATGGTTTAATATTAAATTCGTTAACGAAAATTTCAAAATAAACAGTTCATGCATTTAGTTAAACATTGTTAAAATTTAATTACTTCATATTTCGCAGTATGAAGTACATCAGTGATTTTATTACGCTGATGTGCATGGTTTCTTTTTATTTGTACGGAATTACAGATAAAGACAGGCGATATGATCAGTTTACTGACCATTTCGTAACGTAAGAACAGAGCCAACAATAATGAAAAAACAAATTCAGCATTTTGATGAAGATCTGCAATCAGAACCCAAGCGATGATTTTTCGCCTGCATATACATACAGTCTTGAGCTGATTATCTCGGATAATAGATTGTTGTTGGCCGCAGGAAAATTTCAGCTATCGCTTAGATCAGAGGTTTTTTTAAACGGTTTCCTAAACATGCCAATTACAATTCGTGGTCCCCTACACACAATAATCATAACTCGCGGCACCATAAATGCAGCATAATCAACTCAATCTGTGATTTTCACGATACATATTTGGTTTCTGATAATTCTTTCTTGGGACGGGGGGAGACGGGATATTCAAAGTACTCGTATTTTCATTTTAAATCTTATTTTATATTTATTTTTATTTACATTATAATATGCAAAGAAGGTGATTTAGATTGCTTTGTTTGGTTATGGTAAAAAAGTTGACGGCTAAGAGCAGAGACGCCTTCCTGAAGGACTTTCTAAAAGAATCTAGTTCGTACACACGTTACGCATGGGGAAAACTACGAAAACGCCTATGCAGCTAGGCCATTTGGCGGATTTAAAGCCCAGGACCAAATTACCAGTGCTCCGTGATTTTACCGCTCGGCCGTTAGTGGGCCTACATACAAAGAAGTAATAAAATAAAGTTTGACAATAATTTTAAAAAAATTATGGAATTTATAAAATAACCGTAGCTCTGTATTCTACATTTATCTAATATAGTCGATTTTTCCTTAAGTACCATTTTGGAAAAGGAATCAGGCTACGAAAAGAGACAAAAAATTAACAATAATGCTAATACTGAAACTATTATGTGTAATCAAAATTTTGTATTACATTTATAAGGAATTATAAAATGCTTTTATTCAGTTTCAGCGAATTAGCTTTCGTGAATTAAAATTAAAAATAAGAAATATATAAAAATTGGCAGTGGTCAAGAAAATTCTGGTCTTTTAAATGTGCATTCGTATATTATCTTTACTAAGAATTCATTTATTTTAGTAACTTGAATTTAATCTTAAAATATTAAATTTGGGCAAAGAACCACATTTATATGTTTCAAAATTACACTTAATTTCAGTAAGTTAATTGCTAAATTTTTCTTCCATTGTGCTGTTTATTTCCACGGCAAAAAAAAAAAAAAAAAAAAAAAAAAAAAAAAAAAAAAAAAATTCCATTCTTTTTTCCCACATGATATAATAGCATTATTATTTTAAATCGACAAAAATTTAGTTTAGCGAAAAGTTTGAGTTTATTCTCAGCCATCTTTTTAACAAGCTCTACTTTTAGATTGTTAGCCATGTTATTTATTAAAACGTGGCGCACTACTGCTGCTGATGATGATGGATTGACTGTTTCGTGATTAGTCATTTCCATGCGTTTCCTGGCTCTCTACTGGGTGAAGCTGAGACTTGTCAAGTAGGAAATCACGATTCTGTTGCACGAAAAATTAGTTTTTTCATCCTTCTGAATCTGCGCTTTGTGTGACAAATAATCTTCTCTAGATCAGCTAGACCCCAGCGGGAACGGCCCGCAAGAGATTACCGGAGGACTTTTGGTTCTGGCCTCTTAACTAAAATGATTTCAAACAAGTTAAAATCCTAAATAAAACTGTTTATTAATATATTAGCCTGATGGTTATACAGGCCGAAAATTTATCAGAAACAAAGTTCTACTAGCTTGAGGTTAGAAAACAGTTAAGATTTAAATTTAATCAAATGTAGAGTACAGTTTTAAGTCTAGCCCATATCCTAGCTGTTTCTGACAAACAGGCCGCGAAGAAACAGCGAAAAACAGAAGATTTTGCCAGCAAGCTCAATTGCGCTAGCAGAAAGCTTAAGTAGAATAACAGCCAGACTAGGTTACTAAATATTTTCTGATAACCACTGCCAAAATTATAAGTTTGTTAACAGTTAAATTTTATTAACAGTTAAATTTTGAGTTAAACTTCCTTTCCTATCGTTTCTTAATTTCAACTTACCACTTCCGGCCAGAACGTAGTTTTAGTATCACGTCTGAATGCTAATGAGGAAGAGCGGTATTTAACCGCGAATTTCTTCTGTCTTATTGAGAGAGATACCAGATATTCTGGCTGCACGCGTCCGCCTTTTTAGGCTACTCTCTCGTAAGCTATTATTACGCTCGGCCGTACTTTAGGCCCTTGATAGCTTCCCAGTCAATTAGCGTTAAGGGCCAACTCTGTTAGAATTTTGATAGCTTCGGCTATATCTCTTTAGCTAAGATTAGTTTAGTTTGATTCTTAGTCTCTTAAGTTCAAGCCCAAGTGTCGGCTTTATTGTACAACTCCAAGACTGAATTCTGTTAATTTTTCTTTTTTTTTTTTTTTGAATAATAAAAAGTATCTTAACCCTTTCCAAGTCTATTTATTATCTCACGAATTCAAGCGAATATTCGCTTACTAGTTCCTAAGATTCTTTACTTTTAACTGTAACTTAGAATTACACGGTGGAGAATCCTACAAGTTAACTTCTGCATTAAAATTAAACTTTACAGCTTCATTTTTTTATATTATCCTCTTGCAAATATAGGGTTGTACGGATACAGATTATGAAGTTGCTAACGTGCTCCCCCTAAGGGGCCTTAATAAGCTACATAACAAAATTAAGCATTACGCTTTATGACCAAACTCTTGCATAAAAGCAACGTTGTCGGTTTCGTGAAATAATGCACTGAGTCTCAAGATAATATGAAGTTCTAGACGTAGAAAATCTCTAGAGGAGAAATCGGAGGCAAATAAAATTAAGTCTTTGAAAAAACACGACTTCAATAAGCTAGCATAGGAAACTCGAAGAACGGTCCAGAAAGGAAGTTAAAATTGGGGAGACCATGTCACCTGTACTAGATGTTTACCAATCAGGTAGAAAGCAACGAGAGACGAAAGTTACACTGCGCAAAAAAACAAGAGCCGCCCAACCGGTTAACTCTTGGCTTCCCGGCCCCGTGAACAATAAAGCACATTACAGGTCTACTCCCCCTTTGGGCACTTCGTGGAGGTTCAACCTCCACTATTATCCTTCCAGGGGAGCAGCGCACTACCTGGATACGACACCAAGCAGCACTGGTCGTCAATAATTGCTCTTGCCAGTTGCATGGGCGAGCCCGTCTCAGAGGGCCGTTACCCAGCAAACCGGGGGGATAAACCCCCCGGCTACGGATCCAACCGCTCAGGACATGCCAGACTCCGAGGCCGGAAAATAAGTGACCTTTCCCAGGGCATTCAGAACCACCAGAGTTCATAAATTTTATACCCCGGTGGCCGAGACTGCCTAGGTACAGATCCTAGCCAGAAGCTTCGCAGAATTCTCTACGTCGACGTCCGGGGGGGGGAACCGCCCAACCGGTATAGTGGTTAGCGTTGCTGACTGCCGTGCCGGCTCGAATCCCAGAAAAGGCATGGATGTTTGTAAATGTATAGTGTCGGTGCGGCATGGCGGCACTCTAAATATGCGGCGAGCCGAAAGTCCTCTCGTGTGGTTTGGTGGAAGTGGTGGGGGGTGGGAGACCCTCGGACCCATGCCCTCGAAATGCACTCCATCAAAATTGGGGGCGAAACTGAGCTAAATCGCACTGTCACCTGTAAAGTGCTCAAGGCTGTTGCCAACGGCAGGCGTATCTTCGCTGCTTCCCACGAAGTATTTCGTCGGCATGGGCTGATGTTACTGTCAGACAAGTGAGCATAAGTAACAACAACAGATAACAAATAAAAGTCGGCAGCCAAAGCAAGGTTACGAAGTTCTAGTCTCTAGTCTCTAAACACGTGATTCGCGTGAAAAATGCGCTTTTCTGTGAGCACTCTTTTCAATAACTGAGCAGTTTAAATGCTGATATACATTCGATGAATAGTTTATTTTTTAACAGGTAATCAAGCAATAAAATTTCAGTTATAGATTATTTCACTGGGTGCAGATCTTAAATCATTACGGATACTTTTAGTATAGGTTTATGAAAGGGAATATAAAAAGTTTTCAGTGGTACACAAATTGTTTCAGATTTATTGGTTTGTTTATGCAAGATGATATGACAGCTATTTTCGTCAGGGAACTACGTATTTGTAGAAGATGTTTTCGAGGAAACTGATTCGATTTCACTCCGTGTTTATAAGAAGGATATGATTTAAAGATATAGGTCTGTTTATTGTTTGAAAAGTTTAAAGTGTTTGTAAGGTATATTTTAATTTTATAACAGTCATTGTTTAATTTTATAACAGTTATTGTTTATTGTTTGAAAAGTTTAAAGTGTTTGTAAGGTATATTTAATTTTATAACAGTTATTGTTTATTGTTTGAAAAGTTTAAAGTGTTTGTAAGGTATATTTTAATTTTATAACAGTTATTTTAATTTAGCGAACCTTTCCTGTCTTATCCAGCTTCAACTTACAACTCCCTACCAGAATCAGTTTTTAGAATCGCGTTGAATGCAAATGAAGAAGAGAATAGTATCAAATACAAGTTTAACTAACTTCGAGGGAGAGAGAGTTAAGATTCCTGCGTAGCGCATGTTTGTCTTTGGGCTACGTCTTTCTAAGCTGTTGTTACGCTCGGCCGTATTACTCGCCTTTTGGAAGTTCGTCGGCTAATTTAAGAATACTGGCCAACTACTTTAGAATTGTGCTCACATCAGCTAAAGCTCTTAGTTAGTCATTAGTTAGTTCTTATTTCTTACTTTTTGAGTTTAAGCCCAAGTGGAGGCTTTGCTGTACGCCCGAAGAAAGGGGCCGACTGTTAATCTTATTTTGAGTGAAAGTGAGGAACTAAATATGTTCTTAATTTGTTAACTCTAGCTTCATTGGATTCTATGGTTAACAGTTTCTTCGAATATATTTATATGCTTTCGGGTACTCAAAATGTTTGTGATTAATTCTTTAATTTTGAGCCCAGCTCAATAAGCTTGTAGTGACATTAGGTAATTTTTTGGAAGCCGGAGAGATGAAAAATTAACAACGCCTTCGCCGGGATTCGAACCGCGGACGTCTGGATACCGGCCCAGTGTGCTGACCACTACACCACGAAGGCACGCTAGGAAGGCGGGAGAAATACCTTACATACTCCTCCTTTTAAAGGGCGACTGGGGTTTTTAGGGGACCCAATCGCCAAATCCTGGGTCCATTTCAGAAAATAATGTTTTGAATGAAACAGCTTGAAATAGTATTTGAAGACTTTGTTAGCTAATTACTGTTAGCTCTGAACTTCGATTTGATTGTCAATGAAAATGTATATCATTTTGTGTAAATGTTATTATTAATGAAAGATTGGAAAAATTAGGGTCCAATTTTTTGATAAAGCGCCTATAATAACTGAATTATATCAGAAGAAAGTATTTCCTTTATTTATTATGTGAGATGCAGTTTGACAAAAATTTAATTTAATGGGTAATGTGTATTCAATTTAACTAAATTACTCTAGTTCAATCCTTTAAGTTTAAAATTATGTAATCTATAATAGTAATATCAGAAGATAATAACAAAACTAAACTTCGGGAGGCAAAGTTAGCCCTTAGCTCCGCAGAAATTAAAAATGATAAGGATTCATATTTTTAATGCCTAGTTTGATAGCATTAACAATTACAAATAAACTAATTTCTTCTATCTTTACTGCTTGACAGAGGAGTACATAACAAATTCTCAAGCAATATGATAAAGGGAATTAAAAGGATAGTAAATGCACGTTCAGCATTTCATTTTATTATTTAATGAGATTAATATCTTTATCTGTGTACAGATTACGATCGGGAAAAGCGAATCATTCATACAATCTGTAGAGATATTAGGTAATTTGGAAGCAAGAGTGATGAAAAATTAGCAACGCCTTCCCTGGGAATCGAACTGCGGACTTCAGGAATACGTGCCCAGCGTGCAGACCACCACACTACGAAGGCATGCCAAGAAGGACGGAGAAACACCTCACATACTCCCTCTTTTAAAGGGCGACTGGGGTTTTCAGGGGACCCAATCGCCAAATCCTGGGTGAGGAGAAATCGTCATCCACCACCCTTTTAGTTCGGGCGCAACTGTAGAGACATTAGTTATTTTTTGGAAGCAGGCAAGATGAAAAATTAACAACGCCGAGAATCGAACCGCGGACCTCTGGATACCGGCGCAGTGTGCTTGACCACTACACCACGAAGGCACGCTAGGAAGGCGAGAGAAATACCTTACAAGCTAATTATCTTAATTATTTTACATAACTGTTTATTGTCCAGTACCCTAAAACCTTACAAATGATAGCTTCGTTTCCTCTGATTCCTTTTATAAAGCATTTATTCTAAATATTTTCTTATAAAGGTTTTAGAAATAGTTTCAGTTATTGCTTTTACTAATTTCGCTGTTGGAATCTCTGAAGAAAGACGGGTTAAGCACTGGTTCACTGTTATGGTTGGTAATGCTACTGCTTAATTTTTTTGTTGTAACTGAAGCAGACTTTGATTTTACGATCATTAATTGGGAAATATTTCTGGTATTTTTGAGTATTTTGTTAAAAAGTTAGGATGTATAAAATAAATTTACAATCGTCAATATTATTAATTTTTATGTTCAGGGATTCTGTATTTAATGAGATCTTTAACCAGGTCAGTGCAAATTTTATAATCGGGGAAGTTATTTAAAAAATTGTTAAGTGGTAGTATTTCTTTGTTTTTAATAGGAAGATAATGTTTAAAATTTTTTAAACTAAGTTACTGCTATTGAAATTATTAGTCATTTTATTGAATAAGTCAAAAGACGAAACAAAAGGTTTTGTACTTTTTCTACAGCCTGGGTAACGTCTATTGGTTTCGGTTCTGAAAAACTGCAGATTGTCATAAATACTTGTATTGCTGGTAAGTTTATTCTGTAAACGGAAAGTTAGTCCTTACTTCATATGAATAAATTGTTTTGAATTCCAGCATGTAATAAGCTATAAGGTATTTCTTCCTTCTTCCTAGCGTGCCTTCGTGGTGTTGTGGTCAGCACACTAAGCCGGTATTTCAGAGGTCCGTGGTTCGATTCCCGGCGAAGGCGGTTGCTAATTTTTCGTCTCACCGGCTTTCCAAATAACCTAATGTTTACAAAGTTTCTTGATTAAATCTTTTTTAGTGTTGGGAATGACTTCAATTTTAATGTTATCAAAATTGTGCTGTTTAAAATGCTCCAGTTCTGCTGCGTAGTATGCATTCTTTTTCGTGATTTTATTTAAATTAAACTTTTTAATTAAGAGTCTGAGGTTATTGATTTTGAGATTGAGAACATTTTTTTATTTATCCAATGTATTTGAAGTTACAGATATTGCAACTCATGGCATAAATGTAGTTAAGGGTTTTCAAAGGATTTGTTGAGAATTTTCAGATAAATCGGATGCTGTAGCATTGCTAATACAGGTCAATCAGCTGAAATTTTTGCTATTGATAATGTAAACATCTTTGATAGAGCCATGAATAAAAACAGTATTAAATGTTCTGTCCTGAATATTGTGTATAGCAGTGAGCGCAACAAGCGCTTGAATACTATGTGTGTAATTAAGACACAATAACACGCCGAATAAATACTGATTCAGAAGTCAAACAACAAAAATCAGCGTTAATTCACAAAATTTTCACAGGACTAGTTTCGATGGTTTTACCGAACCATCATCTTCAGCTGCAAAACCGCAAATGAACAAGATAGGAAATAATGTTTAGATAAGATAAGAAAGCCTGGACAAGAATAAGCAAGTGGCGCCATCTGTTCGCGAAACCAGAACTAAAACATAATTTCTCTAAAAGCCGAAGGCAAATTTGGATTGGAATTAGGATCGTTAACTAGAACAGAAAGATTTTTATGAATGTGAAATGCCTCTAGAAAATCCAGTTCTCCAATGGAAGATGTTTTTTGAATAATTTTGGCAGCAGAAAAATTGAAAGTGTGATTTTCGGACCAACAATGTTGAGCAACAGAAGACTTCTGTGTTTCCTTTTTTCTAACATATGCCTCATGTTCTTTGACGCGAAATTTTAAGGCTCTCTTAGTTTGGCCAATGTAAATTAAACCGCACTGGCAAGGAATCCTATAAATACCCCAGGAATTCATATCCGGAATGGGGTCCTTGAGTATAGAAGTTGGAATTTTATTGATGGGAGAGTAAACAACCCGAAAGTTAAATTTCTGCAAAATATGTGCAACTTTATAGCTAATTGATGGAAAGAAGGGAATGACAACAGAATTTTTATAATCTCCTAAAATAAGAGTGTGGCTTTTAGTGTGTTGAGATGAGAATTTTTTAACTGCTTGATTAATAATGTTGGGTGAAAAGCCCCTGTCAATAGCTATTGCTTTTAAATAATTTAGTTCTTCGTCAAGGGCTAATTTGGAGGAGCAAACTTGAAGAGCACGGAAAACATAGGAATAAAATGAAGTTAACTTTTCTTTAGTCGGATGACATGATTTAAAGTGTGGTGGAAGGCAAACCGATGAAGGTTTACGGTAAACTGTAGTACTGAAGTTGGATGTGTTACGTGTGACCAGAATGTCGAGAAACGGAAGAGAATTGCAAGTCTCAAGTTCAAAAGTGAACTGAATAGCAGGATCAATAGAATTCATTGTTGAAAGAACTCTATTTAAATCATCTTTATTACCTTCAAACAGGGTAAAACTATCGTCTACGTAGCGGAACCATGCCGGGAAGTTTAAAGTTTCAAACAATTTTGATTCATAATAATGCATGTAGATATCAGCCAGGATGGGACTGAGGGGGCTTCCCATGGCTAATCCCTCAGTTTGCTTGTAATATTTATTTTGGAAAACAAAATGTGTTTGTTTCAAACAGAGTTGAGTGAGAGAAATTAGCTCATCAATTTCGATGCAAGAGAAATGAAATTCGCGAAGTCTGGTTTCTAGACATCTTAATGCACCCTCCACTGGGACATTGGTGAATAATGATTTTACATCAAAAGAAACCATGAGTAAATTACGAGGAGAAATGTTTTTAACCTTTTTTACAAACTCTATTGAATTTTTTATGGTGTAAATGTTATTGTCTAATAGAGTGGAAAATCTAGAAACTAAATATTTAGCTAATGGATACGAGGCAGTACCTAAATTTGATACAATAGGGCGGAAAGGAATACCACTTTTATGAATTTTGGGAAGAGCATATAATCTGGCACAATTCGCAACAGATGGGATAAGCGAATGTTTTAAGTTGCTTGAAATGATTTGCGAAGATTTGATCGCAGTTTTTATTTTGGATAAGTCCGAAGGTGAAGGATCTTTAGGGATCGGATTGTATGGTCCTTCATTTAAGAGTTTAGTGACACCATCGATGTAAGTGTTCTTATCCATGACGACTATCTGGCCACCTTTGTCGGCCTTTGAAATGACAATATCCGGGTTAGAATGAATCTCGCGCATTGTAGCTCTTTCTCTCGCAGTTAGATTTGGTTTCAAAGGTTTATTATTGAATTTCACATTATGAGCGATAAGATGCCTAATCATTTCTTTCTGTGAATCTGAAACTTTACTGAACTTGAAAGCTTTTTCGATAGGAGCCAAAATCTTTGGAATCGAGGGTTTACAGGTTTGTGAGAAGTTAAAATTATATTTTAGAATTCTCTCTTGTTCTTCTGAAAGACTAACATTAGAAATATTAACTATTGGCTTGATGTTTACAATGGGAAGATTTTTTGAACTACTTGAACTGGAAGACTGTAAAAGAAGTTTTTCGAATTTAACTGCAAGGGTGTTTTTATGACGGTTAACTGCATTCTCCGTTCTAGACCAAGACTTTTGTTCAAGGGCAGTGAATTTTGGATATGTTTTAGCGAGTTCCAGATGAAGCTTATAGAGTTCATGTTCAATTTTGGACAATTGTTGACGTGTATAATTATCACGGACCGAAGTAAGGCAAGTTTGCAATTTAACAGAATTCTTGAAACGCGACTCGAAGGTTTTTGATTAGATTTGATTTGAATAAAATTGGGGATCAATTTTTTACATTTACATTTAAGTAAAAAGTCAAGATGATTCAGGAATTTTTGCCGTTTCAGGCGTAATTTAATGAAACGATTAACGGATGAAGGCATGATAAACAATGCAGAAAATCAAACTAAATTAACTGAGCAATAATAAAGTGCACACAAAATAGCAGAAAAATCCCTCATTGAAATGAATAGAAAACAAAATGTTTGTAAGCAAAATGCATGAAATCAGACAAGCAAAGCACAATATCCAAATGTACAAAACATAAACATAACTTGAAAATTGCAAAAATGTACTCACCGAAACTCCTACAATCACAAAATGGCGGCCACACCACGTGCAAAAAAGAAAGCAAAATGTAAGCCTGTTTGGGGCTTCTATAATTAAGACACAATAAAACGCCGAATAAATACTGATTCAGAAGTCAAACAACAAAAATCAGCGTTAATTCACAAAATTTTCACAGGACTAGTTTCGATGGTTTTACCGAACCATCATCTTCAGCTGCAAAACCGCAAATGAACAAGATAGGAAATAATGTTTAGATAAGATAAGAAAGCCTGGACAAGAATAAGCAAGTGGCGCCATCTGTTCGCGAAACCAGAACTAAAACATAATTTCTCTAAAAGCCGAAGGCAAATTTGGATTGGAATTAGGATCGTTAACTAGAACAGAAAGATTTTTATGAATGTGAAATGCCTCTAGAAAATCCAGTTCTCCAATGGAAGATGTTTTTTGAATAATTTTGGCAGCAGAAAAATTGAAAGTGTGATTTTCGGACCAACAATGTTGAGCAACAGAAGACTTCTGTGTTTCCTTTTTTCTAACATATGCCTCATGTTCTTTGACGCGAAATTTTAAGGCTCTCTTAGTTTGGCCAATGTAAATTAAACCGCACTGGCAAGGAATCCTATAAATACCCCAGGAATTCATATCCGGAATGGGGTCCTTGAGTATAGAAGTTGGAATTTTATTGATGGGAGAGTAAACAACCCGAAAGTTAAATTTCTGCAAAATATGTGCAACTTTATAGCTAATTGATGGAAAGAAGGGAATGACAACAGAATTTTTATAATCTCCTAAAATAAGAGTGTGGCTTTTAGTGTGTTGAGATGAGAATTTTTTAACTGCTTGATTAATAATGTTGGGTGAAAAGCCCCTGTCAATAGCTATTGCTTTTAAATAATTTAGTTCTTCGTCAAGGGCTAATTTGGAGGAGCAAACTTGAAGAGCACGGAAAACATAGGAATAAAATGAAGTTAACTTTTCTTTAGTCGGATGACATGATTTAAAGTGTGGTGGAAGGCAAACCGATGAAGGTTTACGGTAAACTGTAGTACTGAAGTTGGATGTGTTACGTGTGACCAGAATGTCGAGAAACGGAAGAGAATTGCAAGTCTCAAGTTCAAAAGTGAACTGAATAGCAGGATCAATAGAATTCATTGTTGAAAGAACTCTATTTAAATCATCTTTATTACCTTCAAACAGGGTAAAACTATCGTCTACGTAGCGGAACCATGCCGGGAAGTTTAAAGTTTCAAACAATTTTGATTCATAATAATGCATGTAGATATCAGCCAGGATGGGACTAAAGGGGCTTCCCATGGCTAATCCCTCAGTTTGCTTGTAATATTTATTTTGGAAAACAAAATGTGTTTGTTTCAAACAGAGTTGAGTGAGAGAAATTAGCTCATCAATTTCGATGCAAGAGAAATGAAATTCGCGAAGTCTGGTTTCTAGACATCTTAATGCACCCTCCACTGGGACATTGGTGAATAATGATTTTACATCAAAAGAAACCATGAGTAAATTACGAGGAGAAATGTTTTTAACCTTTTTTACAAACTCTATTGAATTTTTTATGGTGTAAATGTTATTGTCTAATAGAGTGGAAAATCTAGAAACTAAATATTTAGCTAATGGATACGAGGCAGTACCTAAATTTGATACAATAGGGCGGAAAGGAATACCACTTTTATGAATTTTGGGAAGAGCATATAATCTGGCACAATTCGCAACAGATGGGATAAGCGAATGTTTTAAGTTGCTTGAAATGATTTGCGAAGATTTGATCGCAGTTTTTATTTTGGATAAGTCCGAAGGTGAAGGATCTTTAGGGATCGGATTGTATGGTCCTTCATTTAAGAGTTTAGTGACACCATCGATGTAAGTGTTCTTATCCATGACGACTATCTGGCCACCTTTGTCGGCCTTTGAAATGACAATATCCGGGTTAGAATGAATCTCGCGCATTGTAGCTCTTTCTCTCGCAGTTAGATTTGGTTTCAAAGGTTTATTATTGAATTTCACATTATGAGCGATAAGATGCCTAATCATTTCTTTCTGTGAATCTGAAACTTTACTGAACTTGAAAGCTTTTTCGATAGGAGCCAAAATCTTTGGAATCGAGGGTTTACAGGTTTGTGAGAAGTTAAAATTATATTTTAGAATTCTCTCTTGTTCTTCTGAAAGACTAACATTAGAAATATTAACTATTGGCTTGATGTTTACAATGGGAAGATTTTTTGAACTACTTGAACTGGAAGACTGTAAAAGAAGTTTTTCGAATTTAACTGCAAGGGTGTTTTTATGACGGTTAACTGCATTCTCCGTTCTAGACCAAGACTTTTGTTCAAGGGCAGTGAATTTTGGATATGTTTTAGCGAGTTCCAGATGAAGCTTATAGAGTTCATGTTCAATTTTGGACAATTGTTGACGTGTATAATTATCACGGACCGAAGTAAGGCAAGTTTGCAATTTAACAGAATTCTTGAAACGCGACTCGAAGGTTTTTGATTAGATTTGATTTGAATAAAATTGGGGATCAATTTTTTACATTTACATTTAAGTAAAAAGTCAAGATGATTCAGGAATTTTTGCCGTTTCAGGCGTAATTTAATGAAACGATTAACGGATGAAGGCATGATAAACAATGCAGAAAATCAAACTAAATTAACTGAGCAATAATAAAGTACACACAAAATAGCAGAAAAATCCCTCATTGAAATGAATAGAAAACAAAATGTTAGTAAGCAAAATGCATGAAATCAGACAAGCAAAGCACAATATCCAAATGTACAAAACATAAACATAACTTGAAAATTGCAAAAATGTACTCACCGAAACTCCTACAATCACAAAATGGCGGCCACACCACGTGCAAAAAAGAAAGCAAAATGTAAGCCTGTTTGGGGCTTCTATAATTAAGACACAATAAAACGCCGAATAAATACTGATTCAGAAGTCAAACAACAAAAATCAGCGTTAATTCACAAAATTTTCACAGGACTAGTTTCGATGGTTTTACCGAACCATCATCTTCAGCTGCAAAACCGCAAATGAACAAGATAGGAAATAATGTTTAGATAAGATAAGAAAGCCTGGACAAGAATAAGCAAGTGGCGCCATCTGTTCGCGAAACCAGAACTAAAACATAATTTCTCTAAAAGCCGAAGGCAAATTTGGATTGGAATTAGGATCGTTAACTAGAACAGAAAGATTTTTATGAATGTGAAATGCCTCTAGAAAATCCAGTTCTCCAATGGAAGATGTTTTTTGAATAATTTTGGCAGCAGAAAAATTGAAAGTGTGATTTTCGGACCAACAATGTTGAGCAACAGAAGACTTCTGTGTTTCCTTTTTTCTAACATATGCCTCATGTTCTTTGACGCGAAATTTTAAGGCTCTCTTAGTTTGGCCAATGTAAATTAAACCGCACTGGCAAGGAATCCTATAAATACCCCAGGAATTCATATCCGGAATGGGGTCCTTGAGTATAGAAGTTGGAATTTTATTGATGGGAGAGTAAACAACCCGAAAGTTAAATTTCTGCAAAATATGTGCAACTTTATAGCTAATTGATGGAAAGAAGGGAATGACAACAGAATTTTTATAATCTCCTAAAATAAGAGTGTGGCTTTTAGTGTGTTGAGATGAGAATTTTTTAACTGCTTGATTAATAATGTTGGGTGAAAAGCCCCTGTCAATAGCTATTGCTTTTAAATAATTTAGTTCTTCGTCAAGGGCTAATTTGGAGGAGCAAACTTGAAGAGCACGGAAAACATAGGAATAAAATGAAGTTAACTTTTCTTTAGTCGGATGACATGATTTAAAGTGTGGTGGAAGGCAAACCGATGAAGGTTTACGGTAAACTGTAGTACTGAAGTTGGATGTGTTACGTGTGACCAGAATGTCGAGAAACGGAAGAGAATTGCAAGTCTCAAGTTCAAAAGTGAACTGAATAGCAGGATCAATAGAATTCATTGTTGAAAGAACTCTATTTAAATCATCTTTATTACCTTCAAACAGGGTAAAACTATCGTCTACGTAGCGGAACCATGCCGGGAAGTTTAAAGTTTCAAACAATTTTGATTCATAATAATGCATGTAGATATCAGCCAGGATGGGACTGAGGGGGCTTCCCATGGCTAATCCCTCAGTTTGCTTGTAATATTTATTTTGGAAAACAAAATGTGTTTGTTTCAAACAGAGTTGAGTGAGAGAAATTAGCTCATCAATTTCGATGCAAGAGAAATGAAATTCGCGAAGTCTGGTTTCTAGACATCTTAATGCACCCTCCACTGGGACATTGGTGAATAATGATTTTACATCAAAAGAAACCATGAGTAAATTACGAGGAGAAATGTTTTTAACCTTTTTTACAAACTCTATTGAATTTTTTATGGTGTAAATGTTATTGTCTAATAGAGTGGAAAATCTAGAAACTAAATATTTAGCTAATGGATACGAGGCAGTACCTAAATTTGATACAATAGGGCGGAAAGGAATACCACTTTTATGAATTTTGGGAAGAGCATATAATCTGGCACAATTCGCAACAGATGGGATAAGCGAATGTTTTAAGTTGCTTGAAATGATTTGCGAAGATTTGATCGCAGTTTTTATTTTGGATAAGTCCGAAGGTGAAGGATCTTTAGGGATCGGATTGTATGGTCCTTCATTTAAGAGTTTAGTGACACCATCGATGTAAGTGTTCTTATCCATGACGACTATCTGGCCACCTTTGTCGGCCTTTGAAATGACAATATCCGGGTTAGAATGAATCTCGCGCATTGTAGCTCTTTCTCTCGCAGTTAGATTTGGTTTCAAAGGTTTATTATTGAATTTCACATTATGAGCGATAAGATGCCTAATCATTTCTTTCTGTGAATCTGAAACTTTACTGAACTTGAAAGCTTTTTCGATAGGAGCCAAAATCTTTGGAATCGAGGGTTTACAGGTTTGTGAGAAGTTAAAATTATATTTTAGAATTCTCTCTTGTTCTTCTGAAAGACTAACATTAGAAATATTAACTATTGGCTTGATGTTTACAATGGGAAGATTTTTTGAACTACTTGAACTGGAAGACTGTAAAAGAAGTTTTTCGAATTTAACTGCAAGGGTGTTTTTATGACGGTTAACTGCATTCTCCGTTCTAGACCAAGACTTTTGTTCAAGGGCAGTGAATTTTGGATATGTTTTAGCGAGTTCCAGATGAAGCTTATAGAGTTCATGTTCAATTTTGGACAATTGTTGACGTGTATAATTATCACGGACCGAAGTAAGGCAAGTTTGCAATTTAACAGAATTCTTGAAACGCGACTCGAAGGTTTTTGATTAGATTTGATTTGAATAAAATTGGGGATCAATTTTTTACATTTACATTTAAGTAAAAAGTCAAGATGATTCAGGAATTTTTGCCGTTTCAGGCGTAATTTAATGAAACGATTAACGGATGAAGGCATGATAAACAATGCAGAAAATCAAACTAAATTAACTGAGCAATAATAAAGTACACACAAAATAGCAGAAAAATCCCTCATTGAAATGAATAGAAAACAAAATGTTTGTAAGCAAAATGCATGAAATCAGACAAGCAAAGCACAATATCCAAATGTACAAAACATAAACATAACTTGAAAATTGCAAAAATGTACTCACCGAAACTCCTACAATCACAAAATGGCGGCCACACCACGTGCAAAAAAGAAAGCAAAATGTAAGCCTGTTTGGGGCTTCTATAATTAAGACACAATAAAACGCCGAATAAATACTGATTCAGAAGTCAAACAACAAAAATCAGCGTTAATTCACAAAATTTTCACAGGACTAGTTTCGATGGTTTTACCGAACCATCATCTTCAGCTGCAAAACCGCAAATGAACAAGATAGGAAATAATGTTTAGATAAGATAAGAAAGCCTGGACAAGAATAAGCAAGTGGCGCCATCTGTTCGCGAAACCAGAACTAAAACATAATTTCTCTAAAAGCCGAAGGCAAATTTGGATTGGAATTAGGATCGTTAACTAGAACAGAAAGATTTTTATGAATGTGAAATGCCTCTAGAAAATCCAGTTCTCCAATGGAAGATGTTTTTTGAATAATTTTGGCAGCAGAAAAATTGAAAGTGTGATTTTCGGACCAACAATGTTGAGCAACAGAAGACTTCTGTGTTTCCTTTTTTCTAACATATGCCTCATGTTCTTTGACGCGAAATTTTAAGGCTCTCTTAGTTTGGCCAATGTAAATTAAACCGCACTGGCAAGGAATCCTATAAATACCCCAGGAATTCATATCCGGAATGGGGTCCTTGAGTATAGAAGTTGGAATTTTATTGATGGGAGAGTAAACAACCCGAAAGTTAAATTTCTGCAAAATATGTGCAACTTTATAGCTAATTGATGGAAAGAAGGGAATGACAACAGAATTTTTATAATCTCCTAAAATAAGAGTGTGGCTTTTAGTGTGTTGAGATGAGAATTTTTTAACTGCTTGATTAATAATGTTGGGTGAAAAGCCCCTGTCAATAGCTATTGCTTTTAAATAATTTAGTTCTTCGTCAAGGGCTAATTTGGAGGAGCAAACTTGAAGAGCACGGAAAACATAGGAATAAAATGAAGTTAACTTTTCTTTAGTCGGATGACATGATTTAAAGTGTGGTGGAAGGCAAACCGATGAAGGTTTACGGTAAACTGTAGTACTGAAGTTGGATGTGTTACGTGTGACCAGAATGTCGAGAAACGGAAGAGAATTGCAAGTCTCAAGTTCAAAAGTGAACTGAATAGCAGGATCAATAGAATTCATTGTTGAAAGAACTCTATTTAAATCATCTTTATTACCTTCAAACAGGGTAAAACTATCGTCTACGTAGCGGAACCATGCCGGGAAGTTTAAAGTTTCAAACAATTTTGATTCATAATAATGCATGTAGATATCAGCCAGGATGGGACTAAAGGGGCTTCCCATGGCTAATCCCTCAGTTTGCTTGTAATATTTATTTTGGAAAACAAAATGTGTTTGTTTCAAACAGAGTTGAGTGAGAGAAATTAGCTCATCAATTTCGATGCAAGAGAAATGAAATTCGCGAAGTCTGGTTTCTAGACATCTTAATGCACCCTCCACTGGGACATTGGTGAATAATGATTTTACATCAAAAGAAACCATGAGTAAATTACGAGGAGAAATGTTTTTAACCTTTTTTACAAACTCTATTGAATTTTTTATGGTGTAAATGTTATTGTCTAATAGAGTGGAAAATCTAGAAACTAAATATTTAGCTAATGGATACGAGGCAGTACCTAAATTTGATACAATAGGGCGGAAAGGAATACCACTTTTATGAATTTTGGGAAGAGCATATAATCTGGCACAATTCGCAACAGATGGGATAAGCGAATGTTTTAAGTTGCTTGAAATGATTTGCGAAGATTTGATCGCAGTTTTTATTTTGGATAAGTCCGAAGGTGAAGGATCTTTAGGGATCGGATTGTATGGTCCTTCATTTAAGAGTTTAGTGACACCATCGATGTAAGTGTTCTTATCCATGACGACTATCTGGCCACCTTTGTCGGCCTTTGAAATGACAATATCCGGGTTAGAATGAATCTCGCGCATTGTAGCTCTTTCTCTCGCAGTTAGATTTGGTTTCAAAGGTTTATTATTGAATTTCACATTATGAGCGATAAGATGCCTAATCATTTCTTTCTGTGAATCTGAAACTTTACTGAACTTGAAAGCTTTTTCGATAGGAGCCAAAATCTTTGGAATCGAGGGTTTACAGGTTTGTGAGAAGTTAAAATTATATTTTAGAATTCTCTCTTGTTCTTCTGAAAGACTAACATTAGAAATATTAACTATTGGCTTGATGTTTACAATGGGAAGATTTTTTGAACTACTTGAACTGGAAGACTGTAAAAGAAGTTTTTCGAATTTAACTGCAAGGGTGTTTTTATGACGGTTAACTGCATTCTCCGTTCTAGACCAAGACTTTTGTTCAAGGGCAGTGAATTTTGGATATGTTTTAGCGAGTTCCAGATGAAGCTTATAGAGTTCATGTTCAATTTTGGACAATTGTTGACGTGTATAATTATCACGGACCGAAGTAAGGCAAGTTTGCAATTTAACAGAATTCTTGAAACGCGACTCGAAGGTTTTTGATTAGATTTGATTTGAATAAAATTGGGGATCAATTTTTTACATTTACATTTAAGTAAAAAGTCAAGATGATTCAGGAATTTTTGCCGTTTCAGGCGTAATTTAATGAAACGATTAACGGATGAAGGCATGATAAACAATGCAGAAAATCAAACTAAATTAACTGAGCAATAATAAAGTACACACAAAATAGCAGAAAAATCCCTCATTGAAATGAATAGAAAACAAAATGTTAGTAAGCAAAATGCATGAAATCAGACAAGCAAAGCACAATATCCAAATGTACAAAACATAAACATAACTTGAAAATTGCAAAAATGTACTCACCGAAACTCCTACAATCACAAAATGGCGGCCACACCACGTGCAAAAAAGAAAGCAAAATGTAAGCCTGTTTGGGGCTTCTATAATTAAGACACAATAACACGCCGAATAAATTTTGTGTGTACTTTATTATTGCTCAGTTAATTTAGTTTGATTTTCTGCATTGTTTATCATGCCTTCATCCGTTAATCGTTTCACTAAATTACGCCTGAAACGGCAAAAATTCCTGAATCATCTTGACTTTTTACTTAAATGTAAATGTAAAAAATTGATCCCCAATTTTATTCAAATCAAATCTAATCAAAAATCTTCGAGTCGCGTTTCAAGAATTCTGTTAAATTGCAAACTTGCCTTACTTCGGTCCGTGATAATTATACACGTCAACAATTGTCCAAAATTGAACATGAACTCTATAAGCTTCATCTGGAACTCGCTAAAACATATCCAAAATTCACTGCCCTTGAACAAAAGTCTTGGTCTAGAACGGAGAATGCAGTTAACCGTCATAAAAACACCCTTGCAGTTAAATTCGAAAAACTTCTTTTACAGTCTTCCAGTTCAAGTAGTTCAAAAAATCTTCCCATTGTAAACATCAAGCCAATAGTTAATATTTCTAATGTTAGTCTTTCAGAAGAACAAGAGAGAATTCTAAAATATAATTTTAACTTCTCACAAACCTGTAAACCCTCGATTCCAAAGATTTTGGCTCCTATCGAAAAAGCTTTCAAGTTCAGTAAAGTTTCAGATTCACAGAAAGAAATGATTAGGCATCTTATCGCTCATAATGTGAAATTCAATAATAAACCTTTGAAACCAAATCTAACTGCGAGAGAAAGAGCTACAATGCGCGAGATTCATTCTAACCCGGATATTGTCATTTCAAAGGCCGACAAAGGTGGCCAGATAGTCGTCATGGATAAGAACACTTACATCGATGGTGTCACTAAACTCTTAAATGAAGGACCACATAATCCGATCCCTAAAGATCCTTCACCTTCGGACTTATCCAAAATAAAAACTGCGATCAAATCTTCGCAAATCTTTTCAAGCAACTTAAAACATTCGCTTATCCCATCTGTTGCGAATTGTGCCAGATTATATGCTCTTCCCAAAATTCATAAAAGTGGTATTCCTTTCCGCCCTATTGTATCAAATTTAGGTACTGCCTCGTATCCATTAGCTAAATATTTAGTTTCTAGATTTTCCACTCTATTAGACAATAACATTTACACCATAAAAAATTCAATAGAGTTTGTAAAAAAGGTTAAAAACATTTCTCCTCGTAATTTACTCATGGTTTCTTTTGATGTAAAATCATTATTCACCAATGTCCCAGTGGAGGGTGCATTAAGATGTCTAGAAACCAGACTTCGCGAATTTCATTTCTCTTGCATCGAAATTGATGAGCTAATTTCTCTCACTCAACTGTGTTTGAAACAAACACATTTTGTTTTCCAAAATAAATATTACAAGCAAACTGAGGGATTAGCCATGGGAAGCCCCCTCAGTCCCATCCTGGCTGATATCTACATGCATTATTATGAATCAAAATTGTTTGAAACTTTAAACTTCCCGGCATGGTTCCGCTACGTAGACGATACTTTTACCCTGTTTGAAGGTAATAAAGATGATTTAAATAGAGTTCTTTCAACAATGAATTCTATTGATCCTGCTATTCAGTTCACTTTTGAACTTGAGACTTGCAATTCTCTTCCGTTTCTCGACATTCTGGTCACACGTAACACATCCAACTTCAGTACTACAGTTTACCGTAAACCTTCATCGGTTTGCCTTCCACCACACTTTAAATCATGTCATCCGACTAAACAAAAGTTAGCTTCATTTTATTCCTATGTTTTCCGTGCTCTTCAAGTTTGCTCCTCCAAATTAGCCCTTGACGAAGAACTAAATTATTTAAAAGCAATAGCTATTGACAGGGGCTTTTCACCCAACATTATTAATCAAGCAGTTAAAAAATTCTCATCTCAACACACTAAAAGCCACACTCTTATTTTAGGAGATTATAAAAATTCTGTTGTCATTCCCTTCTTTCCATCAATTAGCTATAAAGTTGCACATATTTTGCAGAAATTTAACTTTCGGGTTGTTTACTCTCCCATCAATAAAATTCCAACTTCTATACTCAAGGACCCCATTCCGGATATGAATTCCTGGGGTATTTATAGGATTCCTTGCCAGTGCGGTTTAATTTACATTGGCCAAACTAAGAGAGCCTTAAAATTTCGCGTCAAAGAACATGAGGCATATGTTAGAAAAAAGGAAACACAGAAGTCTTCTGTTGCTCAACATTGTTGGTCCGAAAATCACACTTTCAATTTTTCTGCTGCCAAAATTATTCAAAAAACATCTTCCATTGGAGAACTGGATTTTCTAGAGGCATTTCACATTCATAAAAATCTTTCTGTTCTAGTTAACGATCCTAATTCCAATCCAAATTTGCCTTCGGCTTTTAGAGAAATTATGTTTTAGTTCTGGTTTCGCGAACAGATGGCGCCACTTGCTTATTCTTGTCCAGGCTTTCTTATCTTATCTAAACATTATTTCCTATCTTGTTCATTTGCGGTTTTGCAGCTGAAGATGATGGTTCGGTAAAACCATCGAAACTAGTCCTGTGAAAATTTTGTGAATTAACGCTGATTTTTGTTGTTTGACTTCTGAATCACTATGTGTGTAGTATTGAGCGCAATCAAAAAAGAATACCTAAAAAATAGAAACAAAACAAAAATAAATATAAATACCAAATAAAAAACAAAAAATATGACATAAAATTCTCAAATGAGTATGCAAATGTTTTAAAAACGGAACTGTAAAATAAAACATTTTTGCAAAGTGTGCTATGAGCACCAGGCCTTGATAGTACAAAAATGAATAAATGTGAAGTAAAAAGAACATTTTTGAAAACTAACTCTTCTTTTTATTTTTATTTTATATTTTTAGATGGAATTTTCATTTATTATTTCACGTGTTGGATTGCTTCTGTTTTTACACGTTTTTTTTTTTTTTTTTTTTTTTTTTTTTTTTAAATTTGGTTTCTTAAATTGAAAATCGTTATTATTAGATTTTTAAGCCGTTCTGCGTGTTTATGATTTTGATGCTATAATTTTTTTTTAAATTTTAAGCCGACCTACATCGTTTAAAATCTTACATATGTTTTTATTTATTTATTTATTTATTTTTTTTGTATTTTTGACTGCTTATATTGGCATATTTTGTTTTTTTTTGGACTCGGTTAATTCAAAATAATATTTATATGCATTTTAAAATTTTTTTATGTTTTTGATGCTATAATTTCACAATTTTTTACTCTACTTAATTCGGACTGATAGAGGCACAGAATACTTTGACTGTCATTCTGAGATTATTTTAAATTTTAAACTTTAATTTGGGTCTTTGTTAGTTCAGAAACTGGCTGATTTATTTGCTTCTTTCGTTGTACCGCCCCCCCCCCTGATGACGATGTAGCGGAAGATGTAAATTTCTTATTTCATTTTGCGTTTTGGTATGTTTTGCCCTTTTTTCTTGTCTGTTTTCCACTATGATTCTAGTTTTCGGTTTTTCCATGTGTTTTATTCCTAACAGAATATAGGATGAATTTTAAATGCATTATTTATTTTAATTTATTTTACATTATTATTTACTTCAGTTTATTTAATATATTTATTATATATAAATACACATATGTGCCAGCTATAGTTGGATACTTTAAGAATGCAAGAATTAAACATTCGATTACAATATATGATATCTTTTATTTCTACCTTAGTAGAAATGGGGTGATCAGGACAAGAGACTGGATGCTAGAGAACTTAAATCTTTATTATCGTTATTTAATCTAGAGGACTTTTATTTAAGCTGAAAAAAGAACATGCTTACGACGTTCAGATCGATTTGACGAACAAACTGGCGTTCACTAGTTAACTCTGCTTCAATTTTTATCCATGAAAGAATAACTTCGTCTATGTACGCTTTCTTTCTTTTTTATTTCATATGTGAAACCTAACTTATAGGTTGAAAAAAATCCCTGAAAATGAACTCCATTTTAGACGCATTATATATCCCGATTATCGTGGTTTCGATTATTGCGGTGTTTTACGCGACATCAATAACAGAAGCAATCAAGGTTTACGAAGATTGTGAACTGAAACATAATGATAAGCCTGAAACCGACATCCTGCTTAGGAATAATTGTTTGGGGTTTAAAAAGTGAGATTTTCTTTGAAAATCTGCACTTTTTAGCTCTAAGCAGGTATTTACACATTTCTGATGCTACTCAAGACGGAATAAAGACACTAATTCTGTTAGTGGTACACTTATCATTACTAGAAATTTCAAATAAATAGAAGAATCCCAGATTGTGTTCTGCGTTTAGACCGAAATTAGTATGTATTTTTGATGCTTTGAATTACCTAATTTAATGCTTGGTAAGATTTTAACAGGTAATCAAACCTCAATTCAAAAACTGAAAATTTCTGGTCTATCACAAATAACAGAAATACTGAAATACTTACTAAGCTGAAAAATATGTCAGCATATATTGATATCTACTTTCAATGGATTTTGTTCTCTGATTTCATAAGAAACTGCATTACAGACAAGATGGCCAAAGAAGGATCTTTGGCTATTCTGAAGCAACTCGATACACAGACATTTTAACGAGTTTTTCCTAAAGTTATATTGAAACGCAATACGGCAAATCTACTTTAACATGTTTGTTTCCCAGGAAGAATTACAGAAATCGATTTGAGGGAGGAAAATGAGCCAAAAACTGCCCTATAAAATCTCCTCTGTAATCATAGAAAATCTCTTTAAATTCATAAAAAGACAAAAGATTTTTCGGACTGCTCAAGATGGATGAAAAAATAGATCTGTCGTTTACTTTTCTGTGCTAATTTAGATGCTTATGATCCAATTATTTATGAGTGTAAAATTTTGGAATGGCTTAAGACGAATGGTTAGTTGGACTTCTCCAAGCTCTAGCTAAACAAAGAGGAATTATCAATAAGAACATCAAGATACGAGTATAGGGTGTTCATAAATTATCAGCACAATTTTAAAAATTGGTCTCAAATTCATGTTTAAATGTATTTGTCGTAACTTGTCGCATATTAAAAAGTTACTTTAAAGTTTCTTACAAGTCGGTATAATCTTATCATTTCCAAGTGTTCAATTCATTAAATTGATACTGAAATTTCTGCCAATACGCTGAAAGTTGAAACGGTACTTACGTATTATCACAACCAGGTTGATGCTATTTGTAAGTTTGAGTAAAAAAGTATGAATAGAAAGAAAATGTACATTTATTAATTACAGATAATTTTTAATACAGTTTTTTATATTATTTTGTTTTAAAATATAAAATAGTAATTAAACCCTTCCGGTTTCGAAATTGAATAAGTTGCAGAATTATTTTTTCGGCGGAAATCTTCTGGCTATTGCTTTTAGCACTGATTAAAAACCGTATTCGCCATAACCATGTACACGTCGACTTATTTTTACTTAAAAAAAATCCCAGAATTGCACAAAAATGGCATTGCGCACACTCTTCACTTTATCCATGTACACTGCTATTTTCTCATAAATTACAAAAATTTGCACGAAAATGCAGGAAAATTTTGGGAATCTCCACATGCTCTTTTTACAAAACTACGTATAACACGTAGGGTTGCCGTAAGTAGGGTCGCCAAATTTCGCAATTCATGCGAATTTTGGCCTGGTTGCGTTAATACGTAAGTACCGTTGAAACGTTATTACATAGCATCTGCATTAATTGAAGTAATTGTTTGAGTTACTTCAGCCTCTATGTCGTTGATGTCTCAGACTATATAAGTTTTGCATATTATTCTCTAATTTTACATGTGTAGACTTTTTCAGTACTTAAAGTTTTCTGGGCCTTTTGCTTTGAGGTGTTTATTTTAATGCATTTTATTTTGTTTCATAGGTGATATGTTAATTGGATTAAAACTCGAAATTCTTTTCTTTAATGTGGACAAAAATAAATCAAAATATCTCAAATTTTTGGTCAATTTTTGAAGTTATTGATCAGTAGATTTAATTATGGCAACCACACAAGGACCTTTGCATACAAAGCCTTCCTCCATTCATACCAAGAAAGGAATATCTTCGTGGAGGCTTTGTGGTACTCATTTTCAGGGAATGTTCAAGTAATTGGACTCATATTCACGTTACAGCTCAAGAACTTCACAAAAAGCCATAGCCTATTCGGCAGAGCTCGAACCCAAGTCCAACTAAGGTTCAATAATCTTATTTACCCGGTCATCGGTAACCCATTGAGAAATTGTAGTAACAATTGACGGTCAGGTTATACATTTATAACTCCACTTATAAAGACAAAACGAGTAATACATGAAAAAGCATTTCCTCCCTAATTAGCATGAGTAGTTATATAACAAAGCATTTCGAAATGCTTCAGTTATTATTCTGTGGTTCTTAATGACAAATCACATAAATGTTTCTGTATGAGATTGCAGCTATTATCTGAAATGTAAATAACGTTACTGTTTCTTTTTAAATCTTGTCCAGGGGGGAATGACAGTGTGAAATGAAATTTACAAATGTAGACAAAGTGATAAAAAACTACAGCAGCAAAAACTACAAAGTGATAAAAAACTACAACTCTTTATGCAATTCTCTGTAAAGCATATCCATTGCTACTGTTAGCTCGGTAAATACTGTTTCCTTTTCCGTATACATAGCATACATTCATATATATAACTTAAATTTAGGCGTAATTAATAGTGAACATAACATACAAAAATATCTGATAATATCTAAAAGTTTTCATAATTTGTGCGCATCCTAAAACTTCGCATTATTTAACTAAGAGTAGAAAAAAGTCAAACGTTTCTCGTTTTTTAGTTGTATCACGTCAATCTTTCCTTACTGTTTTCGCTAGCCAGAAGTATGCGGCTGAGACATCTCATCGCATCACAAAGCTGTGCTTTAAGCATATACTGCATCATATCTGCCAAGCCAGCGAGTTGGGTTTAGAACTTTAAATGGTATTTTCTCGCTACATGATACACTCTGGTATATTGCTTTCATTTCTTCCCAACGAAATGTTATGCGATCAAAATAAGCATTGTATTTTGGACTTTTTCAAAAAGTTGGCAAATTTCTGTTTCCTTCAATACCATCTTTAAATTTAGGTTATGTTCTACACAATGTAAAAAGAAAGCGGGGTTTTTCTGTTATACGTTATTGCTTAACATTGCATGCCTCACTCATTAGTGCTGCACGATCCATATTTATTGAATCAAGATCTTTCTCGCTCAGCAGTTTCATGATTTTTCTTCAAGGTCCTCTAATGGTTGACCTTTTATTTTTCTAAAAGAGATAAAAACTTCACAAATTTTTAATTCCTCAGATTATCCTGTTTCGTCGTTCACGTTTTCGCGTATCCATGAACTTCACTCAATTAGCCACCTTTACAGACATCTTGGGTTGTATCCAAAATTAGTGAAAACAATGATGTATTTTGAAGTTCGCGAGTAATGTTAATTTTAACTTCAGATACTCAATAGTTGATAAGCTCATTTTGGATTTAAATATTTTAGAGCATTATTTGGTAGCAAGGATGACATAGTCTGATTAATAATTGATGCATTCGTAGGTATCATTCTTTATTTAATTAAAAATAATGTTTATTACTAATTACATAAATAATTCCTCAGCTTGAAAAGTGAAAACATAAATACCGTTAGCGAAATTAAGGGGGCTCCGGCATGCTTTCCCGATTGTAATTACAACCCTGATACAGGGATAATAGAAAAAAATATCATGATCGCCATGCTGTTCTAACTCCTTTAATAGTGTAGAAATTTTCGATCGATCGTAGTAGATAAGGGAATCAAAATTTTTCCATAATTTCTCATTTGGGAATAAATACAAGGAAAAAATTACTTAAGTATCTCGAGAATCACTAGTTACATCCCCAAAGCTCTTTTGGTAAATGTTTTAGCTCCTGACCCGTTATCTAACTGCACCAGTCAGGAAATGCCAGTCTATATGCTTGATATTTTGATGTTATTTCCTTAACAAACAGCAGGTACTTTTTAACAGTTTCAGATTCTCGATAACGCCTGTAACGTTCTTTTTGGTGAGAAATTTTCTCGAAGTCACTTCTATCTTCAAGTAAGAGTACCTTAACGTCCGAAACGTCTGGAAACTGGCTGACAATCTGGTAAAATCTGAATATAATTTTTTACCTTAATTGTTAGGAAGAGGAATATAATCAGTGTTTTTTTCTTCTTATGAAAGTAAACAAAAAGACTAGATCTTCTAGGTTCTGGAATTACAGTTACCTTGAGTGGTAAATTTTGGGAATACCAAATGTATTGTTAAAAATGAATACATTCAAATGCTTATTAAGGCACACAAACTCGTTATGTTGTAAACATAGACATAAATTTTTACGGAAATAATAGGAAAAATTTTATATCTGGCATATCTAACAACTATCATGCAACAATATCTATATACACATAGTGGAAAAATCATTATATTTGTCATGCACTAATTTATATATATATATATATATATATATATATATATATATGATGATTTGGAAATGATGTAAGTAGATATTGAAGCACATATAAAAGCTAATAGGCTTGGAAGTGATGCCGAGGCAATAAGGCTCAGTCATAGCAGATTTAAATCATATTTCTTTTATTTTACATCACAAGTAGAAGCAAAGTGCTTAATTATTCAATATGGAAGCTTAGGTTTAGAGAAAGATTTCTGTTCGAATTAGCTAAGCCATCATCCTTTTGTAAAAGTCATATGATATGGATTAATCTAGAAATAAAGCAGTCCATAAAAAGTTGTTAAAGGCAATGGCAGTGTTTTAGAATAGAAAGGGGGAATACTCAAATTAAAATGAAGAATTAAGGGATTATCGCTAACTTAAGTTATAATTTTGATTTACCTACTTTTCATCTTACATATTTACGTGTAAAGCTTTTTAAAACCTTGCATGTCTGTCCTTTATAAGAAAGAAAAGATTTTCTGTAACTCAAATCCCAGTTCTCATTAGCCTTTAAGTGGCCTAGTGAATAAAGTGAACAATCTAGCTGTATAAGAAATCCCACTAGTGGCCGAACGGTAAAGCCGCTGAACACAGAGCCCGTTCGCACGTTTTTTAGACGATTTTCATTGTATTTACAGAAATATTTTACCTAGAATTTTTGCGATTTAAATATTACATTTGGTAACCCTTATTTTTCATTATCTTTCTATACCGTAATTTTAAAGATAATAAAGCCTTTTTTAGTATCGAAAGAGGTATTTTATCCCATTCTTCTCGAAATTCCAAGGAGGGTTGTAGGTTGTAGGTTCCCAAATTCCAAGGAGGGTTGTAGGTCAACGTTTGGACAATTCGCTTTTTAAAAGTCCAAATGAGCAAAAATCTGTGGATGATACATCAGGAGAATCTAGTAGGGATGTGCGTGAAGGGATATGCTTGATACACGTTTCTTGTTCCACTTTTTCCAGGAAATTCACAGTAGATTTTTGATGTGCTTTTGCTTGTTTTGTATTCTACTGATTGCATTTTTCTACTAATTTCTACTGATTGCTACTGCATTTCTTTCTGGTAGTTCAGTCCGAAGTTCGAATCCCGCGAACGGGCTGGCTGCATGGGCGTTTTCATGGTTTTCCCCATGTGTAACGTGTATACGAATCAGTTTCCCTTAGAAAGTCCTCCACGAAGGCATCCCTCCCTTTAGGCAGATAGCCCTCGTGTGCTTTGCCATAATTGAATTGAATAATCCTACTGCATTTCTACTGATTGATGACACTGCGGGTAAACAGAAGATATTTCATATTTGAAAATTTGGTTTAAAATATGTTCCTTATAATATCCGGAGTTGACCTTAACATTTTCATGCATCTCCTTAATTTTTATTTGGCGTTATATCAAAAACCGGCAACAATCATAAATCCATTTGAAAATTTTTCTTTAGATACTTTGAACCATGTTCTAAGATTTTTTCCTTCTTTCTCATGATAATAAATGGATCTTTTTTACTGCGGTCATTTAAATACACCTAAGATTCATCTACTGTGACAACATTTTTACGTTTTTGTCCGAATAATTGTTTCTCATAGAAAATTTTGCAGCGCGTTCTGCTTTCGGCGATATGCAGTGGAGAAAGACGATGCACATTTTTTCGTCTTTTTTAAGATTCAAATCAGCATTAATCACTTTCTTTGCAGTTGACACTGAAAATTTCAATGATTATACAACTGTCCTCTGACTTCTCAGATTTTCCTTTAACATTAAATTTCTTACCTCTGCAATATTAGAAACATTCCGTTTTTTTTCCTTGGTTATGTATTTTGAACAGTTTTTCTCCTTGAAGCTAAACTTTGACTTTATTTTCTCCTTTTCTTATTGACACCACTATCTGTCGTTCCTTTTAGATGCCGGAAAAGTCATGCTTTCACAGCATTTTGTAATAACTAAATATAAATAACTTTCTTGGGAAAAAGCACAAACATAGCCTTCCGTTCATAGCATCTTTAAAAGCGCAATTTTGCATGAAAACAAAATTGTCAAGTAGAAGAAGATAATTTACAGTACAGAAGATAATTAAAAAAAATAGTTGCAGTTAAAATTTTTTTTTCCAAGTAGATGAATTTTTTTATAGCAAAGCAAAGTCGTCTAAAAAATGTGGGAACTACTTCTATATTGGTAATTCGGCTCGGAGTCCGAATCTCGGTGAATGGGCTGGCTTCGTGGGCGTTTTCGTAACGACCAATACTAGCCAGTTTCCCTCGGAAAGTCCTCCACGAAGGTATCATTTTCATTCGGCAGATATCCCTCGAGGTCCTTGCCATAATCAAATAAACAAAACCAAGCCTAGCTGTATGCAAATTTGGTGGTTTTTAATTCTGTGTAATGCGAATACGAGTAAGTTTAACTTACAAAGACATCTGCTAAGACATCTTATCATGGGCAAATAGCTTTTGTGTATTTTGAATAATAAATAACACATAATTGCATATAGCTCAAAGTTGTCCTCACTTGTAGCATAAAATTTTAGCCTAAATATATACTAAAATGACCCAAAATCTCAATTAGCTATGTTTCTGTCGTGGCCCAAACACATCTTGCAATGCGTGGCTTAATTTGTTTTAGCATTTACTTGATAATGTTGAATACAAGTGTTACGTTGAATATACCTAATCAGACTCAGCTTTACCTTGCATGTCTGGCCTTTATAAAGAAGGGAAATTCTTCTGTAACTCAAATCCTAATTCTTATTGGTCTTTAAGCGGCTTAGTGAATAAAGTGAACAATCTAGCTGTATGAGAAAGCCCACCAGCGGCTGAATACAAAGGCTGTTCACATGTTTTTTAGACGATTTTCATTGTAGTTACAGAAATATTTAACTTAATATTCTTTATCAGATTACATGCTGAAGAGATGAATGGGGGAAGTAAATGGTCATTTAAGACATCGGCATTTACATAAATTTTTAACTAGCAACTCAATTGGAAGAACAACGTTTCTGTTTGATCGGTAAAGTAAAAAATTACTTTTTAAAAATCTGTTGATTATTTTTTTGTCGAAGAACAGCATTTCTGTTTGATCGGTAAAGTAAAAATTACTTTTTAAAAATCTGTTGATTATTTTTATTTCTTAGTAATGTTGCGAAGTTTTTTTTCATAATTACTATGGTACTTTGATTAATCTGGAGACATAAATATAAATCAATAAAATATGGTGCGACAATTAAAATATTGCATAAAACTAACTAACTAAATAATAAAAGTAAAAGCTGCTTTATTAAATGGGAATTCATGTCGGCTCTCTTCCATGTAAAGACAGATGTATTTTGAAATTAAAAAAAAACCCGAGAATGATGAATTACAATTTACGTGAGTAATTCTTTTATATAAGTAGGGCTATGAAACAAAAAAAAAAAAAAAAAAAAAAAAAAAAAACTTAGCCGGAGATGAATATTTAATTTTGAATCTTGAAACAGCTGCATAATAATTACAAAGCTTATTAACTTATTTTCATGTCCAGTGTAATAAGCAAACTGGGGGGGAGGGAGAAACTAAATACCAATGAGATGAAAAAAATGTATTTTAACGATTTTGTAAACAATTAGAAAGGTTGAAAGGTGCGATCGATATGTAATATTTTATTAACTTGTATTAAACCCCTTTTCAACCGGACGATCTCTTCACAACGCAAGTTGTAGCCATTTTGTAGTTGGTAAACCAATCACGATTTTTCACGGTTCGACTCAATGAAAAGATGGGGGCACCGAGGTTACGCAATGCGTAGGGGGAGAGGGTCGCACGCAAACCAAAGAGTAGGGGGATAGTAAAACCGACACCGAGATCTCACAGCTGGATAAAAATTTAATTAAACTTACGAAAGATTGTAGTAGGCGGATAGGGAAGGGGTCGGTAGGAGGGGGGATGGCAGTGTGGATTGTATTGCTATAGGACTCATAAAGAATCGAATAGATTGCCTGAAAATTCGGAATAGCTAACCCCGCTGATTTAAACGTCCAGTAGTTGAAAAGTCATGTTCCGATTTTCCTCGCTATGAATGTGATATAAATTTTATTCTTGATTAGATTTGGAACTATTCGACATTACCATCAAGTTTTTAAATGTAATTGCTGGACTTATTTTAAATAATTTAAATAACTTATTTTAATTTCAACTAAAAATAAACAAATTATAGAAACTTACTCAGTTTTCGAAGTTAAATAATTTTAAAAATTTATTTTAATTTCAGCTAAAAATAAACAAATAATAAAAACTTTCCGAGTGGTACAAAATTTGAAAATAAATAACGATAATTTATTATTTTTCTCTTATATACTAAAGTTTTCTTCGAGGTATAAATCAAAATACATATATTTGTATATAAATATTATAAATTACTGTACTACAGTTTGATATTTGATTGCGTTTCGATTTTGATAAAGTTTAGAGCTTTGAAGAGAAATTACTAGAAATTATCGTCATCGCGGATTGCAAATGCTCTTCGCTCAATCAGATTATTTTCTTATTAATTTTCAATTGCGAAAAAACACTGTTCGCATATAAATGCATTCCTAGACAAAGAAATTATTAAGAATAACTTGTATCTGAGCTGATTTATTTTTCTACAAATACCAATAGAAGTTAATAAGTCTATACCACATTAAAAATTAGTCAGCTCCACTTATGGATTTTCTGGTGTGTTATTCATTCACATTTCTAATTGAAATGAAGATAATATAAACTCGGACTTCAAATAACTAAAAACCTGAAAAATAAATTTGCAACAAATATATAATTGAAATATCTTTTCTGGGTCGCATAAAACTGCTTCGGGGGCAGCATGCGCCCCCCCCCAAGGTTACCAGTTTCATATCACTGGTCTGGTCTTTGTGTTCGCCACTGTAAGCAGTACCGTCCAAGAACAGTACAATGTCAAGATGACATCCGTTCTAGGTTGAGCAGTATGGAATTGAATGTCATCCCAGTGAGAAAATTTATGAAAAGAAAAAAAAAGAGACATAAACATAAGAGAAAAATAATAAAAAAATACACAAAAGAGCATAAAAATTACATACATTTTGCAGTATTTTCACAACAATGGGATTACAAACAGAGTGTAATCATCATCATCAGTATTATTAATTTTTATTGTCCACATGAGTAAAATGCCAGCACATACTATTACGCATATTATTAAATAGAACATTATCGTGCTTGTTATAGATATTTACCTAGCTTCAAGATATATACAAAGGCACATTAAAACTCAGCGTAAAAGAGTACTTGGGAGCAAATTTGAAAATGCATAGGAACTATGATACAAAGCATGTGAAATAAAGGGAAAGAAAAATCATACAAAATGCATAAAAAATATACAAAAAATCTGAAAGGTTTCGGATTATAATGGTCGTCTAATAGGGTTTGTTAAGGTTTTTTACGCTCCTGCTGACCTCGCAGTCTACCAGTCTGCTCTTACACTTTCTCCTGATAAACCTTTTTTTTCTGTTTTTCTGTCTTTTTAACTTTATTGCTTAACTTTTTAACTTTTTAACTTTATTTTTAATCTTGTTTACTTCACACTTACTACACACACAGTCCAACAGCAAAATCACAAAATTTTGAAAAGTTGCATAGCAGCATATGTTTAGAATTCATGATGGCATTGTTGAGGATTGGCATACATTATTACATTTTTTTTTTTTTTTTTTTGTCTTTTCTCAGTTTATCATATCAATATTCAGTTTTCCTAGTAAGATAGCTAATAATTTATTATTATTTTTTATGTTTTAACTTTATTTATTAAATAATAAAATTCAGTTCTACAGCAAAATTACGATATATTTAAAAACTGCATGTCTTTAGAATTCCCGATATAGCTCTGAAGGTTGTTATGCATATTTTTAAATTCCCTATATTATTATTTCTTTAAAAACTATCCGCTCGCAGCCACCTAAAATAGTTATCATAAAAACGAAAATATATATAGTGATTTCAAAGAGTCCAACTAGTGCAATTTCATAAAATATTGAATATTTCTAATTAGTCATCTCATTATTTTAATACATATTTATGTAAATGAATCACATTAAAAAGTAGAAAGAATATGCTTTAAAACTATGTTTACTGCTTTTAAACCGCTTAGTTTATTACTCAATAAACCTCCAGATTAAATTTTAAAGTACCTCAAGCCTTACTCAATGGCAGCATTCTGGAGCATGGAAAATAAAATTATTTTAATTCCGGCGGTGTCCATACATTGCTTTCATAGAGCCGAGTTTGTTAATTAAAATTGAAAGGTAAATATTTTACATTTTTCCAAATAGCAGCAATCTCGCGACCTTGAGATAAAAATGTTTTATTTCCAACAGTGTCACCACAGCTCGCTTTCAAATCACTGAATTTGTTCATCAAAATTCATTACGCTTTACAAAATATCAGACAAATGATAAAACAAATTCGAAATTGGGCATCTAGGTGCACATGTTTGAGCGGAGTACTACGTTATTCAAAATTTGATGGCTGTAGGTACCGTCGTTTCTGTCGTTTCTTCACAATACGAGGAACATACATACATGCAGATACTTCATGATCTAATTTCTTTAAAAATAATACAAGGCGAAAATATTTGGTGGCAACAATTGAAAAGTGATACGCCGTTTATAGTTGAACAGATGCAAAATCCCATTTCGAGAGTAACAACCCTTTTTGGGCTAATAAAGTGTGTAATAACATGCAGAATCTTACATAATAACACCAAATATACAAACTACATAAAATGGATAATATCATGTTAACAAAATACATAATAATACATAATAAAAATAATGATACAAAATACATACAATTAGATAAATGGCGCGTGAAGATATTTACTTTATTTAACGGTTGCAGTTTTTAGTGATGGTGAGAAATTCTGGCATATGTAGAAGCACAGTAATTAATAGCTTTTTCAATCCTAAGTTCTGAAACTTTATTTAGAGCGTATTCTCTACCCAAGACGTCCAGGGTTCAGAAGATGATAATCCAGGGTAAAGGTACATTCAAATATGTAGTGAACGGGGTTGCTAAGCCAGCCACAGTCACAGATGTCCGTGTTAGTATCTAAGTGGCGTTTAGATAGGATAAAAAAAAAGGCTGTGGCCTACTAGAAACTGAGTAAGAGTTATTTTATCAGTTTGCAGTTCTGTTCTAACTTTTGGCATCAGCCGATGGGCATGCCTGCCTGTCGCAACTGAATCCCAGCGCTTCTAGCCACTATGCAAGAAGATGCTTGCTGGTGGGTGGTTACGGAAATGTGATTGAAGGTAAAATGGAATGCTCCAGAAGGGACAAATCACGCGGAAAAACAAGTGTTCAAAGGATACATCATACTATCCGCAAGGCAAGTAATCCATCTTTATGAAGCTGTGCATCTACAATAATCTGGCGATTACAGCTAGTTGGAATGGCTTGCACTGTTTATTTCTGTCTCTTTCGTTCTGAACAATTCTAAAATGCACATTACTGGTCATTGCTGTTCGTAGCCTCATAGGTGACCATTATCAGTTCTTCGAACATCTGTAGCTTTCATTCTGAATGCCGTGCATCTTTGCGATGCGATTAAGGGCAATATAAAAGTCGTGGGTCCTTCTTCTCAGTGTTTCTTTGCCTGCAATCGAGTGTGAAAGTCCTAAACGCTCGTTAAGATCACTTTTATGTTAGAAAACCTGAAGGGACTTCTTCAACATCTGCTCTGGCTTAGCTCGGAAGTTGCCATTGAGAAAATGTCTACGTCCTTTCCAATTTCCTAAAATTCTTCCAGGTCTATAATCGTGATAGTCTTTCTCGTTCAGTTTTGACGCTGAAACTTACAAAAATAGTTCTTTGAGTTTTATGAGCCTATGTATTACACAGCACCAATTTTGTATAATTCTGTTCTACTTTGCAAACTAGGTCTAAGCACTTTGCCCGTTACGAAAAAAAAGTAATTCAAGGGAAATTGGGTTATTTAATTATGACAAACCGCATTAGGTTTAAGTTATCTTTGCCTTACTCCATCACAGTTTTGCGTGAGAGCTCAAAGAGGGAGAATGTTAAAAAGAAAAATTTAACTAGAATTTCTGAACTTGAAGCGAACTAATCTTTGGCATATGATAAGTCTTAAGTTCGAATCCTTGTTCAAAGTGCTAAAGTTAACCTCCTTGCATTAAACTTTTATCATGAGCAATTTCCTTAAATGCTGTGTAACTGTATCGTAAATCCTTTCTTTGTTCAGCACTGATACATAGTTTTTCAAGAATTAAAAATAAAAAAGTTACTTGTCGTCTATTAAATGTCACGATCTTTTGAGATATTTTATCAAAATTTAGGAAAGAAGACACTAGTCGATTGTGAGAAACAAAATTACAGCGGTTTTTAATGTCTTGTCAAGGTATTTACGGGGGCTTGAATATGTACCAAACTAGTTTTGAGAATCATAAATATTACTGAATACTATAAAGGCAAAAATTTTAAATAATTTTGACACAAATTAAAAATTTTTAATGGTAGTTCTTTAGTACATTAGTTATATCAAGAGAAGTAGCCTATAACAGTAAGGATAAAATTATCTGTGTCTGTAACAATGCTTAATCAGGGCTATTTTAAAATTATTAGATGAATTATTAAAAATTTATTTATTATAAAATTTAAAATATATTATTGATCATCAAGTGGATAATTATAGATGAATAAAACTGCACGAAAACAACTAATTATGAGTAAGTCACGAGTGCAACTCGTCATGAAACATCAGGCGACGAACAATCAGTGAGCGAAGTTGTTTACCTGAGGCTGACACAAATGTATTAGAACAACTGCTGATACGGATACTATAAAACTCAGCAGTACTCATATTGATGTAAATAGAAGAGCCATTAGTCTGCTTAATGAATAAATAAGGTTAAGATTGGAAAATCGTTTTATGTATTTCGTGCTCCGTCTCCACACTCAGCTGACAATATGAATTGTATGTTTATCAAACTATTAAGGTAAAAAATAATTCTATATTTCGGCATCGTAAAGTTTACATAAGTTTTTAAAACCCCACCAGTGGCTGAGTAATGCAAACCATTGAACACTGGTAGTTCGATCACAGGGCGAAGGGCTGGCTGCATGGTTGGTTTTCCTATGTGCAACGTAAATACAAGCCAGTTCTGTTCAGAAAGTCATCCACGAAAGCAATCCTCATCTTAGGCAATAGACCTCGTAGCTTTGCCGCATGCAGATAATTTAACATATGCTTTTAAAATGTAGCTTTTATAATTAATTATATGTAAGGATTTTAATAAACAGTCTGAAGGCAAAGCTTCTCGTGTAAATGCCTAAAAGCTCAAAGGAATTGTGGCACAGTAATAATGATGTAATTTATGATGACAATAGAGTTGGATCAATATTCGTATCAACCAGTTTCCGTATAGTCATCGGAGTCTTCTAGGTAAAATCTTTACACTATTTTCCTGTTTCTCTTACTTCTTAGTTAGAGCAAGGCTGGATTAATCATAAATAAACATGGATTAATCCAAATAAACATGTGTCTACGGCATCTCTGGAACTGGCGAACAACAGAAATTGTTCATCGCCAAATTTACAATATGTTGCCGCAAAAACTGCAAATGATGCAGTGGAGTCAAGCTTCTTATAAAGGGGGCTCTTACAACAGATGAACTAATTCAAACTTTCCAAAGAGAGGGATAGTGATAGTGATAGTGATAGTGATTTCTGGCACAAAACCTTGAAGATTATATGCGCCGAATACAAGTGTGATATTTCAATATACAGATGAATTACAGATACAAATATTAAAAGATATATATTTAAAACAAGCTCACTGATAAAATCAACAGATAGAATAAAGTGATGAAGGCTGACATGTAAAGTAAAATCCAAATGATTCAACTGTTAAAATAGGTAAAATTCATGAATGACAGTAGACATTAAAATTATTTCAAAATGAATGATAAAACCCAGTATCTCTTAGATAGAGGAATATATTAGTATTAAAATCTTGCCCGATGAGATGTTGAAGAGTTACCTCAGAACTATTAAAATATTTCTCACGCAGTTTTCTAAAATAAGGGCACTCTGTTAAAATGTGACACACGGAGAGTATAGAATTACATTTGCAACAAAGAGGTTCTCTGTCTGCTTTTAATAGGTAGTTATGTGTCACTCGTCAATGACCAATTCTGAGGCGAGTTAAAAGCACTTCCTCTCTCCGATTTTCATTTGCTTCCCAATGTTCAATTCTCGTTTTTATTCTTCTCAGCTTGTTATTAAGCTGAGTATCCCAGAATAGCTGCCACATACATAGGACCTTCTGCTTGATGACAATGTTCACATCTTTACAAGGAATGAGCCGACTAGACATTTCGACAGCAGTCTTTGCTGTGATGTCTGCCAACTCATTACCTTTTATCCCTACATGCCCCGGAACCCAGCAGTAAAGAATGTGATATCCACAGCTCTTCAAGTTTAAGTTTAACTTCAGAACTTCAACGACAACAGGAATTTGGGTGTCGCAAAATGTTTCTAAAGCTTTCAGTGCACTGAGCGAGTCCGTATTTATAATAAAATTTCGTTTGTGTAGTCCAGAGATGAAGGAAAGTGCTTCATATACAGCAGTCAATTCAGAAGTTAAGACGGAGCAAAAATTATCCAGAGAGAGGGAAAAAAGCCCTCAAGCAAAAACTTCACAACAAATGCTTTCTCTAGAGTAGTAGGACAAAATAGCGCGATAAATCAACACGATAAAAACTTTTGCACAAAAACCAACGCACGCAGAAATATATAGAGAGAGCAATGAAAAAACATAAATGACGTTGGAACGATACCCGTATGACGAAAGTTGTCAGCATAAAACATTTGCAAAGAGAAGCACTGTAAAGGACCAATGACTACACAAGAGAAAAGACATAGAAAAAAAAAATACCGGAGTTAAAAATTTTAAACGTACGCAACGTTTAAAGATAGAGCCATTTCCAGTGACTTTGCAGTTTCGTGGCCAGTGCAATCCCCCGACCTCTCTCCGATGGATTTCTGGCTCTGAGATATCTGAAATGAGATTTATCAGAACTGAAAAATGTTAGAAAACGTGAAGTTATTCAGATTCCTCCTGCAATGTTCGTCATTAAATGAAGGGATCATAAATTTTTATTATGTAAAGGCAAAATTAATTTTCAGTCACTCCAAAATCAACAACAACAAAAAAAAAAAAAAAAAAAAACCTGGGCATCAGAATACTTCCTACTTCCACGAAATCTCATTTTTATTGTAACTTCTCTACCCGTTTATATGCTTTGAAAGTTAAGATACATTACTAAATTATAGAACCATATCAGATTGAAAATTCTAAAAGATTGTTCTAATGAGAATTTTTCCGGACTTGCATTGTGCTTTGTTTGACAAATTAACTTCGCTATAGGTATAGAACAAAATTGTTATTACTTGAAGATGTACCTATCCTCGTTATCACAGATAGCAGACAATATTTCTTCCTGTCATGACGGGTTTCATCAGGACACAGAAGGTACTTTCCTGATCGAAATCAGACCTGTCACATTTTTCAGTCAAAGTCGGCTATAAAGTCATTAAACTTCCAATGGCCAATGACTTTCGCTTCATGAAGCTTTCTTCTGCCTTTGCCGTAGCAGATAGACATCTATATTTTGTTTATGTGTAGAACGCTTGTTAGAATAGACAAATCTTTTTTTTTAAATTTATCTAAGCTTGGAATAGAAAAGTAATGCAATAAATGAATGAAGCAGTATTTATCCTATTTACGATCCTCATTATAAGTAATTGAGATACCTCTTCTCCTTAGTAAATATTTTCTTAGATGTAAATCGCAACATTTTCTGTATGCTAAAGAAAGGCGTATTTCAAAATATTAATTTTGCCGTCGTCGTATCTTTTAAGTGGCTGCTTGAGAGGTGTTTTAAAATCAATAAATACACACGAATAAAATCTCATACACAGCAATTTAATAATAACAATTAGAAAATAATTAAAATGATAATCTAAAAAACTCCCATGCCATCCCAAACATTGAATATATTTAAAAAATCATTGCTGCCAGTTCTGTTCCTTCGCTGGAGTAAAAATAACCTAAAGATTAAGCAATCAAATCATACCCTTTTTTTAGTATGCGATTTATTCAAATGGAAAACTTGATTTTAACAGCATTCATCTTTTAAAGCTCTTGAAGTCTAAATTCTGGTCAATCTCCATAAAAATGTTTCTTTTCTTATAATGTACGCTTGTCATTTTTGAAATTAGTGAATGATTGATAGGTATTATGCTATTTCACGATGTCATCTGCTTGGATTTACATTTATAAGTAACAAGAAACTGCCAACCACTGCCATTTTCCTGAAAATTCTCCTATACGAACAACTGAACATTATTTTATCTTTTCAGCAGTGGAGCGATTACAGATTGTATCAACAACAGGCCATGAACTGAAAATATTTTTATAATCTAATTAAAAAATTAAGATTTGTCCATAAAAGGCATAGCAAGAAGAATGCATTCAAAATACAACAAAAAGAACGTGTACGAAAATGCCGATGTAGTTGTTAAAACTAGCGAATTGTCAGGGGCATAGTTGTCTGAACAACTAAAAAAAAAAAATGGTACTTTTGCGTTTTGTCGGCTCAGGCGATAAAGTCGTCGATAATGGCACAATTGATGCCAAACGGAATATCCTCGCTGGTAAGCTTTTACGCCTCATTTTCAAAACAAGTTACAGCCATTTCTTATCAGATTGATTGGTTCTTTCAATACTGGCATACAATTACATGGAATTTTATGCCCTAAGGTCATTCGCGGTAATTAAGTCAATCAGAATGCAATCACACCGCTCATCCGAAGGCGAAAATATAGAAAAGGCAAAGTCAAGGGTTAAATTCATCAGTTCTAATGAGAATACACTAGCGAAGTAAAGCACTGCGGTTTTACATAATTTCTGAGTAAGCTATTCGTAGGAATTGAAATAATTATTGCATTTAAACTTGTATTCCAAATTAAAATTGAATTTGAAATTAATGTAGATAATTACTGAAAGAATTATATTTTTGTAACGTAGTTTACGTGAGATGAGATCACTTGCTGTCATGTGATATGAACTAGCGAATCAGCTTGTTGAACCATGAAAGCATAATAAATTCTTAAATTACTGCCTTTTTACAAATTTATTGCATTTATTTAATGGCTTTTTACAAAATTTTAAACGCTAACTAAATGTTTATGCCTTCAAAATAAAAAATTCTTAGAACTAACATTTGTTAGCATTTTTTTATGTGTATACTGTGTTTTGTCTCCAATAAAGTCTACTTGGCGAGATCTACGTCGGCGAAACGGAAAAGTATCAAAAAAATGAGCGTGCGGTTGCCAGAGTTTGACGCATTCTGAAAACTTTAGGGATTTTTACTAAGGTGGTTGCGATAATAGTGTAAGAACCTTATGAAGATAGGCAACTTTATTTCCATTTGATTTAGCGGTTTATACTTATTTCCATTAATCTTTGGATTATGGTAACTTGGCAATTTTTTGACGAAAATTTGGCGACCAACCCTGCTACAGCAACCTGCTAGTTTTTGTTTGGACGCCATTTTGTTTTCACGAAGTATAGGCATGTTTTTCGTTTTCCTCAACATTTTTTTCCAACAATCTGCTAGCCGAATAACGCTTATGCTAGAACTTTTTATGGAACTAAAGTACTTAATCATGACAAAGATTAGGTGCGAAATTGGGAGAAAGTGCAGAATAGCAAACGGCTTGCCGCGTTGCACATACACGGTATCCATGTACACGTCGACCTATTTTCACTTAAAAAAACATCCCAGAATTGCGCAAGAATGGCACTGCGCACACTCTTGACTTTATCCATGTACACTGCTAAAGTCCTAGCTAGTAACCTTTATCGCCTTACCAAAATGTCGCCAAACTACCTGTTACCATATTCCAAAGATTAGCCCTTATTTCATTTTTCATTAAAAACGACATAATACAAATGCTTCTCTGATTACGTAATCATGAAAAAAAAAAAAAAAGATAAAAATACCTAACACATTTATCCAGTTGCTGTAAGGCTTACCAGCGACTGAACGGTAAGATTGTTGAACAGCGGTAGTTCGACCCCATTTCAAATCCCGGCGAGCAAGCTGACTGCTTGAGAGTTTTCGTTGTTTTCTCCATTTGTAATTTGAATACGAGCCAGATCCCTTTAAAAAGGTTCTTTACGAAGGCATCCCTCTCATTTGGTAGATAAACCTCTTGTGATTAGGCCTAAATCCAGTCTATACGTCTAGCAGAACAGTCGATAGGTCTCTGCTGGGTACACACATGCACAATGATTCTGCAGTTAGTTCTGTTTATATGCATGTGCACATTCTAAAAGTTTTACGTGATTACTATAATAACATGTGTATTCTTCATAACATTCTTAAAATACATGTCTTTCATAGTACTCAAATACTAGAGTACTTTTTTCTTTTTTTCTTTAAAACGGGCCCACCAGCGGCCGAGCGGTAAAGACGCTGAACACTGGTAGTTCGGTCCGAGGTTCGAATCCCGCGAGCATGGGCGTTTTCGTGGTTTTCCCCATGGGTAACGTGTATACGAGCCAGTTTCCCTTAGAAAGTCCTCCACGAAGGCATCCCCCCATTTAGGCAGATAGCCCTCGTGTGCTTTGCCGTAATTGAATAATCCAATCCTTTCTTTAAAACGTTTAAACCAGTGATTCTCAACCCTTTTGGCTCATGCTTCACTTTTGCTGTTAGACGATCATCCCCCGTTTCCCAAATTCGAAAAATACATATACATTTATTTAAATTTAGATTATTTTAATGTGTTTTATAAATTAAACAAGATAAAGTATAGATAATACTTGATAACTACTAAAACTTGCAAGTATTTTACAGTTTGACAATTACTAAGCTATATGAAAAACAATACATGATAACTTTTGAACCATTGAGCGAGATTCAGTTAAAACTTAGCTGTTGAATGCATTGCATTTTGGGAATTTGTTTGAGCATGTGCACTCGCATTGTTGTTGCCGTTCATTTTTTTATTGAAAATGTGTCGAAATACAGCGAAATACAGCGTTTCTGAGCGTATATTCAACATCAAGGGAGGAACCTACTATTAGAGCAATAACTACTCGATTGCGACTCAAGACCGAGTATAAGCTGGAGAAAAACGGTCCAACTGTTGTAACAATCAAAAATCTAATTAAAAAGTTCGAGAGAAGTGATGGTGTTTGTGATGAGAGTATTAGAAATGTTGGTCTTCGAGAGTGTGATAACGCCTGAAAATATCGAGACAACACGAACTGTGTTTCAAAATAACCCAAGGGCATCGATCAGATGAGCTTTACAACAGGTCGGAATCAACCAAGAGAATTTGTTGTGTTATTCAAGACCTGCAGCTCTTTGCGTACAAAATTCAAACTCGTCACCATTGAGCGCCATCGCCACTAAATAATGTTTAGCCAATATAATTGACAAACAAAAATTGATATGAATACGGTTTGGTTTAGCGACGAAGCTCACTTCCATTTGGATGGGTAGGTCAATAAGCAGAATTGCCGCATTGGGGACTCAAAATCTCCATTTCCCTATCGAGAAATCTCTCCATCCCAAATGAGTAACTGTTTGCTGTGCAATCTCAAATCGCGGAATAATTGGTGCGATATTCATTACAGGCACGGTGACTGCTATATGCTATGTCAAAATTTTAGAAAATGATGTAATTCCTCTTATCCATGGTGACCAATTCTGGCTTTGGAGTACCTGGAGGCCACTGGAATGGAAATCCTATGGCCGACATATTCTCCTGATCTCAACCTTTATTACCCATTTTTTGTGGAACAATATTAAAGACAAAGTTTAGCAAATAACCCCGAAACCATCGCTGAACTCAAAACAGCCGTTCAGGATGTCATCGAAATTGTCGATGTCTCGACACTTCAGCGAGTTTTGAAGAATTTTACTCTTTGTCTGCGTCACCTCATAGTAGTCAATGGCAAGCATATCGAACATGTCATAAACTAAATCCGAATATCTGCAGTTACTTTTAAAATTTGAATAAAACTTTTGAACTCGGTAGTTTCTGAAACTAAACTGGTAAATAAAGAGATGTGTTACCACATTTCCCCTTGGAGGTATGAAATTCTCCCCAGGGGGAATTCTTCCTTGGTTGAGAATCCCTTACCTAAATCTTTCTATAAATATGGATATCGAGCCTTTTATATAAAACCAGAGTCAATATCAGTCTACAGTTGAATTACTTTTGGAATTTTTGCGAACGATGATGTTCTTTTTGAGTTAATCTTACAATCAACTAATTTTCAAAATAATTAACTTCAAAGCTTGGAAAAATTATTAGAATTTTTGAAGTTAGAAATAAGAAAAATACATTACACCCTTGCCGAAATTCGAACCATGGGTTTTAGAAAGGTAGCTGATGTACTACCTCTTACACCAAGAAAGTATGCACGGAGGAAGACGACTATTCCTTTTCCATACTTAAAGGTCACCTGAGAAGAGGCACTACACATAATCAACCAAATCTAAGTGGTGAAGAATTACCGTCTACCATACTGACTTCAATGGGTTCGGCTATACAGACGTTTGGTATGTTTTGAAGAGAGAAATGTGAAAAAGCAACTTTGCCCTCACCGGGATTCGCACTACGAATTTTCTAGCACTAGATGGATATTCTTTCACTTACATTATGAGAGCACCGCAGAGAAATGTTATAATTCCTTATAGGAGATATGGTATTCCTTATAGGAGATATATCTTTTTTTTTAATAAAATTTACTGTTTATAAGCATATCAAGAGTCTCAACGTCATATTCAGGAAGAAAGGTAAACTAACGTATTTTCCTATTACTAATACATAATCCGAGTTTTTAAAATAAGCTGATTTCACCATTCCTCTGTGTGTAGTTTCCACCAAGTGCATTGAATAAAACGAAAGCAATTTTCTAAATTTTAGCCGTTGGGATAATAGTATGAGCATGCATTATCTGCAAGTTAGTATGACAACCATTTCTAATAACAATGTGATAACATAAAATACACCTTTCAAAAAAGGTGTATTTTTATTACTTTATATTTTATGAATAGTATATATCTGAAAGAAGAGTTAGAGTACCATTATAAAAAAAATTGAAAACATGTTAGTTCTGAAAACATAAAAGTTTTTAGAGCTTTAAAGAAATAATGCTCTAAAACCTTTAAATTTCCGTTTACAAAATGAATAAATGTTTGTTCATTTTAAATCCATAATCATACAAAAGGAATTTTTTTGCCCATTACGCTCGATATTACGCCTTTGAAATTTTATTCTATTGCAAAATGGGAGTAACTGGTACATTACCTTTCTTCTCAATTTCACTAAATTGCTTTCTTCATAGCTCTCAAATCAAACAAACTGTTAGAACTGGCATTATTGCATGTTGCTATCACAGCGCATAATTATGTTATCCGATGTGTCATTTATTTGGTTTGTTTATTTGGTTTCCTAAAAAGCTCAGTTTTTGTATCATTAAAGGCATGATTATGCTGACTAATTTTCGTCACATTATCGCTTCTTCTTCTCCAGGTTAAGTTTGTCAGGTATCAGGTACCTCTGCTTTTAATACACATTATTGGTTATTGTTTGATATCTTCCATCGCACATATACTGTCTACATCTGTACTTTTCCAAATAATTTTAGCTAAGAATTCTCCCATGTTTGTATTTATACCTAGAATATGATTTTTATGTTGCGAAAATAAAAATTCCATTAGCTAGTTTAAAGTCATTCTAATTAACAACTGGCACACTGTTGTTTGCATAATAAACGACTTGGCAAAAACAGTGTCACAGTAAACTACAGTGTGTGTTTAACATAGTATGGAAGAGAACTGTTAAATTTGAACCCCTTCAGCATCTTTTAATATATAGCGATACACAAGTATTTTTAACAAAAAGGAAGTAGTGAAAAATACCTTACAAAATATATCTTCAAAGTAATGTAATTTACTTTTTAGAAGAGCAGTGCAAAATTTTACTTATTACATGCTCCGCCCTTGGGCACTACACGGAAAGGGAGGGAAACCCCGTGGAGGTCTTTTTCAGAGAAACTCGCTTGTATCTACGTTACACATTAGTCAAACCACGAAAACGCCCATGCAGCCAGCTCGTTCTCCGAGACTCGAATCTTGGACCGAATTACTAGCGTTCAGCGGCTTTTACCGGTGCGCCCAGTTTCCCAGGAAGAAACACGAATTTTCTTAAATAAAACTGAAATAAAATTATTTCTTGATTTTTTTTAACTCACTCCAGTACACTGCATGTGGACCGAAGTGAGCTATTTTATGCAAAGAGGCCTCTCTTTTCTTTTGTTTTCTCACATATACTATTATACAAACCATGTAGTCTGTTTATTCCTTGTCTTTTTATCTCACCACTTGGGGATTTTACTTTACTGAATCGTAAGATTTTGCTGTAACTGGAAGCCTGTGTTTAAGTCCTGCAGACCCTACTAAACTGATATCGAGTTATCGTTGCGTCTAAAACATCACGAAGTCCAAAGAAGGGTTAAAATAACTTTTACATTTAAGCTTAAATTGAATAGAACTTGCCCTGGTACTACGACGAACTTCCGCTACCTTGAGAGCATTTAAATTAGCGTAAAAGCTAAATTCAAATGCAGGTAACATAGCAGGAGGCCACACATAAAATAGACAAATTAAGCTGCTTCAAAATTTTACCGGCGCGTACTTTAAAACATTCCCTAGCAAGACACTAAAGCTTAGCCATTAAGATTGTTATAAGACTGTTTTACGTATCAATTACTCATCGTTCATCCATCCTAGCTGTCCTCTTGGACTTCATTGACCAAGTAATCGCTCTATTTCAAGCGCCCCACTGAGGCAAATACATCAAGATAGCCGGAAAACAACATACATTACACGACTAGCGGAACCTGGAACGCTAAAGCTGGAATATAACTTTAAGCAAAGCTGAACATCAAGACGCGGCTGCCAGGAGTTCTCATCTAAACATTAAAATCCATAAGCTTAAATACACAAAAACCAAACTTGCATTCTAGTCGGGAATACGAAAAGAAAAAGTTATAGTAAAAGTCTAAATTGCAATAATTAATTAAAATAAAATACCTTACAAAATTATTTCTGTTTGGTTTGTTTAACTTCAGGTTTATGATGATTATCTGTTATTATAACTGTATTCTGAGCCACTCCTCTAGTTCGAGAACGCAAACCTCGCTGTAGAGTTCGTGTTGGTGGAGACGATATGGCGAGAAGAATACCCTCAATTTTTTATTTTTTTCCCTCCTCAGATACATAATTAACAGCAGAACTGCTACTATTCTTTCAACAGACAGAACTGTGAAGTACTTGGATGTTTTAAACTCGTGATCCTGGAAGGTATATCTGTTATTTCTGAAAAGAGATATAAATTTTTATTCGAAACATTATATGGAGATTAAATAGTCTCTTGAATTTGCCTGACTAGTCTGCTAGTGTCTGACTAATGATTTTTTAAAAATATTAAATATTATTCTTAAATTTAAAATATTATTCTGTTTTATAAAATTAAAAATATTATTCTGCAATGAGCATGAAGGCCCATAAGGCAGACTTCAGGCTCATATGGCATGAATAGATAAGACCTTTTAGAAGGAGAATGTTCTAGAAAAGTATCGCTATGTGGTGTCGCGCTGATAGTATGAGACGGGGCATCATGATTGATGTTCATCGAACCAGTAAATAAAGGGTACGAATATCCGTCGACTGAATTGTGTATTTTCCAAACCCCAGCTGTGCTGTGCATATGTGGGAAATTATGGAGAGACGAACCGTAGCTTGCAATTTTTTGTTGAAGAAAAAAGAAAACATAGTTCTTGATCTAAAGAAGGAGAAGAAAATCTACTCCAGGAACTCCTGAAACACTAGGTAATGTGCCTGCCACAACTAGGTGATTGCTGCATCGCAGATCAAGGTGGACACATTCCTTGTAAAAGACAAATTCACCTAAACTCATTCGCATACAAATTATATGTGTAACTTTTCTATAAAATATTATACGCCATTGTTTTGATTTTTTATTACGAAAAGATTCCTAGTATAGTATGTTAGGTATTTGGAAATAAATACCTTATGATGTTTGTCGCTTCCGTGTACAATTTTCTCTCTGCCTGAAAACTATCCCGCCTCCTGTGTATAAATGACGCAGTCCATAGCATCCTTATATTAAGAGGTTACTTTGCACCAAAAATAATACAGAATTTTTTTTAAAAAAATTTTAATTAAAAAAACTTTTTCAGAATAAAATTGAGTTTTTTTTAGTCCTAATTAATTCCATACATGATTTTAAAAATTAAATTTAAGTGAGTGAAAATCACAAACTTTTTCATAGGAAAAAAAAATTAGATTTTTGGCAAAATTGTTGTTTATGGTATTCCAATCTCAGATCTTCAAAATGTACTATTTCATCTCAGTTGTATTCTACTAAACATCAGAATAATGCATAATTTATAAGTACCTCCAAGCATTTGCTGTTGAAATCTAAAGCCTTGATGACAAAGGTAAAATGTTGAAAATTTATGCGATATTACAATTACAACCTCAAATAATTCATTAGATTTAGCAATTATATTCTTCTTACCGGTAAGTTTATTTAGTGGGTTCTCTTCAGGAGGTTTTTGTTCTTCATTTGGAACGCGATGCGGAAAGATAAATTGTTTTCTCCTATTTTCTTCACTTAACCATGAGTAAGAGACCATTATTATTATTATCAACCAGTAATGTACTAATTATCCTGTATGTTACCTAGTTAACATTTTTAGCCGTAAAAAATGAAACGGGTTTAGCAGAGATGCGGTATCAGTGGCGCCTTTGAGAACAATGGCGTCATTGTGGCGGTACCTATTGCGGCTATTCTGCTTTTACCAAAAAGATAAGGAGGAAAAAAAAAACCCGTCTATATGTATCCCTTTCTCATACCTCTATAAACGTCTCTTCAACTGTAATCTGTAGCGGGTGCATTACCTGCTATGAATTTCCCCGGAACTACAGCTCGTGCGGGGTTACATACCGGACGTAATTTCTCGTCCATTCATCTATCTCACCCAACACAAATCAGAAACAAAAACCTAAAAGAAAATCGACAAAGCACGATGTACCTGGAGGGTTCGCGCGACCCTGCGCGTGCCTAACCACGTGGTTAGGCACGATTAAGCAGACCCCCAACTTCTAGACCTACTAATGGATCCCAAAATGCCTTCGGGGTATATGGTGGGCGAGCAACCCACCAAGGGGTCGGAAGGTCAGCAGGAAGCATGTTGGACACTAATCCCTCGCAATGCGCGGCGAACCTTTGACTTTTGAACTTTGTGAATCCAATTCCCTCCCCCCAGCATTAATTTTCCCTTCGGGTGCCGGTTTTCGAAGAGCATGTTAAAAAGGAGGGGGTGAGGCAAGCATCATGTTCACGAATTATTGTTAGCCATCATCGCCAAATTTGGCGCATACGAATAAAATTACAAGGTGAAATTTTCTGCCTATGTATTTTGTATTATTAGAAAGAAAAGAGTAAAACTGCATTTAAATTTTAGTGTAATTTGTGCAGGAAAAATTGTAAATAAATAATGAATGTAAGCTGTTAAAAAAGAATTGATTGACATAATAATTTCATGACCAACAGTTTCAATGAAAGATAAAGTTAGAGAATTTAAAGCATGGAAAAGATAAAAGCATTTTTAAGGGTAATGCGATTGATCTCCCTTCTCCCATGAAGGATCTTTCGTCTGAAATCAACTGAAATGAAAATTATAGCAAAAGTTGAGTTTTGAGAATTGTTAAAATACAAGAATTACTGCAACTAAGATCAACATTAACGCTTTAAATCAGCTATTCGATAAACACAGTATGAAAAACTTGAACTTTTAACGTGTAGTTATGGAATTTTCAAACTATTTAAAACAATATTTAACTACTGATAGAAATATTTTAAGAAAATTAAACTTTTTTTTTTTTTTTTTTTGTTCAAAAAGTTTCTTAGACTGTATCAGATGTATTGGGCTTTTAAATCTATATTTTCAGTTCCGCGTTCTAGGTCTTCAATTTGTTACCGTGCCTTAATTTGTTACCGTTTCCTTTATTTTTCTAGAATTATTTATTAATATTTTCTGCTTTTACGTATGACTATTTTGGATTAGTACTTTTGTTGCACTGTACTTCTACAATTCAGACTGCAATAATATATATAAAAAAAAATTAAGTAAATATGATAAATAATCTATTACTCGGCTAAAAATATATGAAAAAAAAATTATACATCAACTTTCGTGAAGAGGTAAAAGCTTGCGTTCATGTATTTTTATTTTGATGAAATTCTAGTGTGCCTTGCAATAATTAACCAACATAAACCATTGTTAAAGTTCATGCAGTGTATGTATAATATGATGTTCCTCATTTTATTTAAAAGTGTCCTCCCAGATGAAAATAAAATTTTTCTAATTTATAAATTAGAATCTACAAAAGTGAAAAACAAATTATTTAGCATAGACAATAATTCTTCAGACTATTTGAAAGCCACTAAGCTAAGATCGGTTTATAAATTTATCACAACAAACTGCAGTTTCAGTGACACCGTCTTGTCATGGTTTCGTACCTTTTAATTATGATAACCAGATTATCAGAAAAGGACATATTCATATTATTTGTTCAGCGTAAACTCACAGAAGCCTCAAGAGGCACTGCATTATAACAGTATGCTACTTGGAAGCTATAAAATACGAAAATTTCCTAAATTTTAAATTATTCTTTAAGTGAAGACAAAATTGGCTTAGTTTCGTAATGAATTTAAACCCCAAACGAAGAATCTCAACCTCTTCGAACATTTGTCAGAAATAATTATTGGTTTAGACTACCTTTCCATTTTCGCTTTACAAAGCCAACTCGCCCATTGTTTTCCTTTCCGCTCCAGGCAGATCCCTCCCACTCACAGGGAAAAGAAAAGGGGAAGCACACTAGGGGTTAAAAGACTCTAATTTTGTTGATAGTGATGGAGTATCTGAAAGCGCTAAATTATAGACTTGCTGCCATAAAAACGCTTCATCAACTAGCGCCAATAATCAGATCTGTAACTTGTTTTTCATCCGATGCTGTATTTATCAACTTCTTATGCTCAAATGCCGACGCTGTGGGTGTATTGATGCGGGATGTTCTACCAGCATAAAGTATGTATAGTTTGTTGGCAATTCTACTTAAAATCGGTGTTTCAGAAGAGGGCAGAGAGAAGAGCAAGACTAGAGGAAAATTGGTTTATTCCCAACAGGAAATGGCATTTACTGACCTTAAATTTGACTCAGAAATTAACTTGCGTTGAAATATTCTAAACTTTGCTATATCAAAGTGATACTTTAGCCTTTTACGTTTAAGTGGTTGTTCAAAGTTAAGCTAAATTTTACATTTTCGTTCGAATATGTTATGCGCCTTACATTAGGAAGTGAAGAGTTTCTGAGCGAAGAATAAGCTGCAATGCAATAATAATAATAATAATGCATTTATTGGTCATTTCTATGCGGAATAATATATTTTTCATCAACAAATATTGTTTAATTTAAAATGCTGCCCCATTGTTTCGAATAATTTTCTTCTTCAAGTGCTTGAAACTCAGGTGAATTTGAAATGCCTCCGCCCTTATAGGTTTGTTCTTAGTTGAATAAAAACTACGTTACAATGATAGATTACGTCAACAATTGTAAGAATTCTAACGTTTACACAATAATTCGTTCATGAAAATAATTTGTAAAAAAGGAAATCTTAAATTAAGGTATAATTACTAATCCAGATTACGGCGGATTTTCAATCATATAATTATCATCTAATTTTCTTTATTATTTTTATCCCTGAACTTTAAAAGTAATGAATTTATTGTAATTTTATTTCGAGTTATTGAAAATGGTGATGTATATGAAAGGAAAACTTACTACAATTTAAATCTTTAATCAGATTCTAGTTCCTATACCGTAAAAGATTCTTAACTTAACAGCCCGTTCAGATCATTTACTTATAAAGGTGAATACTGCATAGAATCGCAAACTAATTCCCTTTTTAAAGAAATCTTTTTCGAGACGTATAGAATCTTTATGACTTATGTTCCAAATAAGAAGGGCCCACCAGCGGCAGAACGGTAAAGTCGATGAACACTGATAGTTCGGCCCGTGGTCCGTCGCAGCATGGGCGTTTTTGGGGTTTGCCACGTGTGTAACGTGTATACGCAACAGTTTCCCTTAAGAAGTCCTCCACGTACGTGCCCTTTCCCTTAAGCAGATAACCCTCGAGGCTCGGCCTCAATTTGCATAAACAAAAACCAAACCAGATAAGAGGCAGCATTTCACAACAACAACAACACTAAACAAACTACCAATCAAAAGTCTTTCATTCTTTCCATAGTTAGCTTCCTAATTCGTTTTATAGTACTGCAGGACTAAGAGTATATGGAGAGACCTGGAAATAAAATAACACTATGGGATTTTTTAGGTTATTTTATAGGTTAAAGTTATGTATTTTTTAGGTTGTTTTTTTTATGTATCCTTATTATTCTTTCCAAAATACTTAACTGAAATAATTTGAAATAAACTAATCGATTTGTAATGATGTACGCCATATAAAAGAACCACAGTAGCAAGATTTCATAGCAATTGCTTTTACAAAGGAATTTATACATAAGCCTTCTATGGTAAATACGGAGATTCAGTGCATATCTTCAGCTGTATTAATAAAAGTATAATGAATACTAGCACAATAATGTTTCCGTAGAAATTAGCTTTATGTTTTCCATTGCGTAGTTCTTTGAAATTTCGCATTTCAAAAGAAACTGAACATAAATCTGAAAGTTAAAGCTAAGGAGCTTTTCTGAAACAGTTTTTAGAACAAATGCGTAATGTGGTCCTTCAGGAAATAAGAAATTCATTAAATAAATGTAACTTTTTTTTGATTATATAACAGTCGAAAGAGACATTAACTTTCTTTAGGAAAATTTACATTTCGGAATAAATATGTGATAGATCACATATACTGCTTAAAGTTCTGTGCTCTAGTTTTAGTAACAGTTCCAAGTTCGATATTACTTGACTCAATCTTTCAGATGACCTAAATTCTTTTACAAAAGAATTTCATTACAAGAGGTTGAATCAAGAGCGCTAGAAAAGTCGTGAACGGTTTTGATGACTCTATCGAAAAGCAGGCTTTTCAACTGAGCCGAGAAAAAGCAGTGAAGCATTTATATAAAATTATCGTTTAATCGATACTGGTTCAGCATCGTGAAATTTCGGTTTAGCTTCCCAGAGCATAATCTTCATTCTTCAATTATAGAGTAGCTCTTATTTATTTATAGGATTACAACTGCATGTATTCTAAATATTTACCGAGCTTCTTTTGCTGTTCGAAACAATAGTAATAAAGAAGTAATGCAAAATAATATTTTTTTAACATAGCGGGTTTTAACGTAAGATGGAGAAAAATACAGTTAGGTGAATAAATTTCCCATTAAAACAATTCACTTTTTATGCTGCGGTTAAGCAGATCGCATTTACCTGAATATGCAACTTTAAAAGTGTTTCCTAATTAAAATATATATATATACTATTTACACTATTGTAAATGATGTGAGCCATTTTCAGCAGCTTCGATTACTCAATTAGATTATTTCTTAAATAATATGAAACAGTAGCGACGTTGTAACTGTTGAAGGTGGAAGAGCTTGGACAACTATTTCAAGCTCAGAGTTTCAGTCAAGTTCTCTAATTTTTCACCTATGGCAAGGATAAATTAAAAAATAATGATTTTTAATTCCGGAGACACAGCTTAGCAGCAGTGCTTGAATAACTGAAAATATTTTTGGCATTGTACAAGACATGAAATTTCAGCAGCTGAAAGGTGAATGTTTGTCTTAGTCCTTTCCTGTGTATGCAACCGTTTGTGTAAGACACTATGCTATTCTCATTTAGGATATTTTCCTTTAGGCTATTCTCTTTAGGCTAATTTCCTTTAGGCTATACCTAAGGTCATTTCTCTCGAAAGAAGCATAGGAAAGATAAAACAAGAACAAAGAAATTCAATAAGTATCCTGATATACTCTTCGTAGCCTTTAATCATATCTGTCAAACGAATTGGGTGATTGGCTAACTGATTAAGGCAAAGCACATGAGGGATAGTTGCCTAAGGAAAGAATGGTTTCGAGAACGACTTTCTAAGAAAAATTGGCTGGCATCTATGTTTTCACGTGTGTAAAACTGCGAGAGCATCCTGTGCCCAGCTTATTTGTTGAGATTCTTTCGAACAAAATATAGATTCACTAGTAGACAAGTACAGTACACATTTGCAAGCACAGCGTTCCCTGTTAAAAATATCCTGTTCATATTTTTCCCTCTTAAAATTGTCATATGAGTTCAAATGTAAGGTGTAACTTATAATGTAGGTTACATTACAGTTGTCATTAAATTTTAAATTCTGCTTGCAATCCTTGGTGCGTTTTTGTTGGCCATTTCAAAATTTGGTGCATCTTTATTGGGACATATAGCCCAGAATCCCTGAAATGTTGGACAGCGTTGGTACACATATTCTTTTTTTTTTTTTTTTTTTTTTTTTTTTTTTTTTTTTTTTCAGTAATATCAAACATGCTAACTTTAAATTAGTAATATTAGTGATAATTTCAGATTATTTTTATCAGAATTAATGCTTTTTATCTCTTCTACTACTTTTTTGAATCTACATCTTTTACATCTCTAGAGAATTAAAATTTGATATAAAGAAGGCTTTTAAGTATATGAAGTAGCATCTTCCTAAATATGGTAGGAATTATTGCATTCCTCTTTACGTGCTTTTGTAGTGCAAGCAGATAACATAACCAGCTCTGATAACAACATATTGTATGCTATCTATTCTTCAAATCAAACTGAGAGTACAGTTGATTTTTTACTATTCATGTATCAGAAAAGCCAAGTAGTCTTTTCAAATGTTATCGACTTTAACACATTATGTGCTTACAATTTATGTGTTTCTAAGAGTTAATTGGGTTCTACCTGCGGTTGAGCGAGTAACTTTATAGAACGCTAGCAGCTGACGAGGCTGAAATCTCAGTCAGCAGGCTAGCTACATGGGCGTCTTCGTGGTTTTCCCCGTCGAAAATCCTTCATGAAGATATTCCTTCCTTTGGGCAGTTATCTTTCATGTGTTTTGTGGCAAACTAGCAAATCTAAAATCTTACAGATTTATTAGTATGCAGGTGATTGATTTGAATTTTGTTCTTGGATTATGCAACTCCATTCTTACAAAACTATATTCATCCATAATAATCGTCTTAATAGTCTTAAATAATACCAGATCTCGAAATAAGAGGTAATTTTCAATTAATGAAGAGTTAATGGAGCAAATTTGCCGACTCACTCTTTGACAATAATTAAAAGAAACAACGCGAACTTTCATTTAGAGCAATTCCTTTGTACTTTATACGTTATTGCTCGTTTATATTTTGCCTTTAATGTATGTCAGATTATGCATAAGCTAATATAATTCTTAGCAACTCTTTTGCCCCCTGCATCTCAATAGTCCTACAAATGCTGATTAGATATTCCTTGGAGAAGAGCCTAAGCAATCACACATTCTATCGTCTTGTCACCGAAAATATTCTTGAAATGTTGTAGAGACATTAGGTTTATTTTGAAGCAGGTGTCATGAAAAATGAGCAATGCCCTCGTCGGAACTCGAACCTCGGACATCTTGAAATTCGCGCTGAGCGTGCTGACTATTACACCACGAAGGCATGCTAAGAAGGCGGGAGAAATAACTTACATACCCCCCCTTTTTTAATGAGCAACTGAGGATTAGGGGATCCAATCGCAAAATCCTGGTGATGGAGAATCATCATCCATCCCTTTTTTATTTCGGGCGCCACTGTTGAGACTTTAGGTTATTACGAAGCAGGAGACATGAAAAAATAGCAATGCCCTGCCCGGGACTCGAACCTCAGACTTCTCGAATACGCGCCGAAGGTGACGACCATTACACCACGAAGGCATGCTAAGAAGGCGGGAGAAATACCTTTTAATGTCTTAATGGTATTCTACCTAGAGGCAGATCAATTTTGCTCCCGCGATGGACAGTAATAATGTACATATTTAAGTCTTAATTCAGCACATTCCAGAATTTGGTAACCGCTAAAAGTGGCCAGCAGTTATTCTTTCCAGGTTCTATTTCTAGTAACTGAAAGGACTCACTGCTTGAATTGTTTGTGGTTTTCCTTGTATGTAAAAAAATGTAAGACCCATTTTCCTTTAAATAGCCTTCTACAAGTGCATCCTTTTTCCACAGCAGAGTGGGCTATCACTTTAGTTGCCCATCTGCTATATAATTAAGTATCCACCACAGCAAACCTCATAATAAAATATCCGTGTACTCCAAATCAGTCGTTAACTATCTTTGCAAGCCAGACACTAATTTTCAGAAGATATTTAGAGCTGTTATAATGTTTGAATTTACAGTGCTTGCTTCATCTCAATTTTAGACTTATATTCTGATCCAAGTTATGTGAAAAATTTCCTTCATTTTTCCTTTTTTACCTTCATTTTTTAAAAATCATTTTATACATATACATATGTGTTAGTCTGTTTATCACGTGTTAGTCTGTTAAATGTTATGATTAAGCTCATTTTTTTCATTTTTTATGTCTAACGTTAAATATCTATTTGTATAAGCTTTGAGAAATTATCGGATTATCCTTGTGCGCTTTTATGGTGTAAGAAATTAGCACATACCGTTGACAGATAAAAATCTGTGATTCGCATTTCAGAAAGAGAAACAGTTGATTTTTCATATTTCCTGCTCTAAAAAGCCTGATAATCTCTACAAAGTTAATAGCTGTTTCTTTTTATTGACTGAACGAAACATTATTACAAAAGAATCCGGGCCATCTGTAATCAAGAAGAATAAATTACTTAAACTAATCTTTCATTTTGACAAGTCTAAAATTAGCGAATTAATATAAGCTAGAAAATATTTACTAATTAATATTTGTGAGCGAGAGAGAAAAAAAGAAACATTTACCCACTTTAAGTATTTTAAGCTGAAATTTATTTTGTAAATCATTTTTGAAAACGTATCTTAACTTAATCTATATATCTTTTCTGCGACGTTTAAATAAAATCTTGATGGTCTGTTTTAGATATTTCTAAACTAATGCTTCTTTTTATATATCCTACAAAAATTTTACAGTTCCTTCGAATACCAACATCCTTAGATTCGGTGCACTGTAGGGCTAATAAATATCTGACAACGTCCGTATTTATTCTCAATTGCATAAAGCTTCCTACGTAGCCATACAAAACTATTTCAACAATTAATGTCCGCTGAAGACCCACGAATTTCATTTTAATAGGTAAAAAGTTTCCGTTCAATTTTCTGGGATGCCTTAGGTTTCGTTATTTGTGTAAAGTTTATTCTACATTATACAGGATTTAAGAAGGTAATCGCAAGGATATGGCGAAGTTCCAGACATATGGCGAAGTTCAAAATGTTAAATTTCTACTTGATGTAAGGCAGGATGAAGCAACAAAACCTGCGGTAAGTAACTGTTGAAGAAAAATGTCAATGACTTTAGACTATAAATAACCACATAATAAAATTCGGCGTGAAAATTAATACCTACAGGATGGGCCTGCCTGCTCCTCTCCGCAGCTTTTCTGCAAAGGTATATATGAGAATTAAATGCGTAAATATAAAATAGCAACAAAATATCTCGAAGCATACGTAAGTGAAATAATAATAACATATAAATGCGACACGTGGGAGGTAAAATATGAAAATCCTACAAAGACCTTTGACTCCTTTAAAACATTCACCATGCGACACTAGAAACTAATTCTTAGTTATGAATTTATTATTCGTGAAGCGTAGCAAATGCCCCATTGATAGCACTTCTTTTTCGTCCAGCAATGTCTAACTTAAGTTCACAAGATAGTAAGAGCTGAATAAGAAATTTTGCTCTTATGCAAATTGTTATAAAATATTTTACCCTTTCGAAATTTAGAAAAGAGAATTCCTCTTAAAGTATCCGTGCAATTTCATTTAATAGGCATGTAACATTTTTTCAGCACTAGCATTCTCCTATTTTTATATATAAACCAATATTGAAGATAAGTGTGTCCTTTGTTTATTAAATTTAAACAAGGAATAAACAAGTGGGTATATTTACATTTAGTAGGTCGTTAGAAATTTTATGTTCAAATTGTTAAAAATTACTTTATTTAAATAAAACTGATTGCAGCGCTTTCTGAAAGTTTAAATGTACCTTTTTTTAAAAATTAGTAAAATTAGATCTGAAAATATTAACTTGTTTTATAACAATTTAGAAACACATTTGAATTGACGATAGTGAGAAAAGGAAATATGCTACAAAGTCTATGTAAGCATACAACTATTGCGTGTTCAAAAGATATAATCGGGAATTAGATTCACAATATTCCTGAGACGTTTGTCTTAAATGTTACAAGAACTTAATACAAAATCCCCCCCTTGTTTTTAGATAAAAATGCTTTTGCAACATACGAGTTGAAATATATATTCCATGAAAGAGCTCCATATATTTCCTTAACGCTTAGAAAACTATTTGATATAATTATTGAACTAACAAAAGGTAGCGTATACTCAAAACAGTTTTTGGTAGTTTCTAAAAAATCTAAAATTTATTGTTAACTGATTTTTAGATCAAAAATCAGATTATAATTTTTTAATACTCATGCACATGTTTTTACACGTACACAATATAAAATATATGTCATTTTCAGCATGTGCAATGTGATCTAAGTCTATGCATATTTTGTGTGGTTGTGTGAGTATGCGTATGCATTCCTTATTTACTCTAGTGTCAAAAATAAATTGACAAAAACAAATTTAAGACTCTCTCAAAGCATACAAAGTTGAATCTTAAATATTTTTCGGAGAAAAGTATCTAAATATTGTTTAAAACATCGAATCAAAATTGTTCTAGATATTATTGAAATGTACAAATTAAGATAAAACATCTTCCAGTTATAAGGGAAAGCTAATTGCATGAAAATCTGCTCTCATCGGAAATTAATTTGTCTCTCAGTAGTAAAAAAGTGCCGGTTCAGCTCCAGAATCTCGAACTGGCAGGCGCAGTGAGCAGCAAGCCGACAGCCAGAGGCGCAGCTTTCTGATAAGGGACGACTGTTTTATGCTTCTTAATTTAGTTGATAAATAACTGTTTATCTGTTTAAGAGGATTTGAATCTGTAACAAAAGAAGTTCATAGGGTTAGTGCTATGACTGATTACTTTAGAGTACTACCCCATGATTTTTAGTAACTTATAATAATATATATATGAAAATATAACTTAATAATAATAATAAATGTAACTTTTTTATTATTTGAAGGTTATAATTATAATAAAAATATAACTTTTTTTTTAGGTTTCTCCTCATCATCACTCGGTGCAATAAATTGGACATCGGAAATACCGGAAATTTAGAACAAAAAACTTATGTAACTTTATGTGAGTTTGCTGAAACTTTTCCAAGAGGCAGAAAAGTAACACTTAACTAAAATATCTATTGTATTAAGAAAACATAAAATTCAGGAAGATATTGCAGTAAAAATTAAGAGAATAAAAATAATTATATATAAATTAAATAGATGAAGTATCATTAAATGTGAAAGGACTATTATATATATTCAAAAGTTCACTACTCTTATATATATATGCAAATTAAATTTACAAAATACCATTAAATGCAAATAAAAAATAAAAAAAAAAAAAGAAAGAAAGAAAAAAGAAAAAAAAAAAAGAAAGAAAAAGAATAAAATAAGTTAAATGCAAAAAGATAATTAAATATACATATATAAATTAAATATACAAATTAACATTAAACATAAAAATAAGAAAATCAATAAAAAATACGCTAAAGGCAAAAACTAATTAAATGTATGCAAATTAATACACAAAATACCCTTAAATGCAAAAAATTAAGAAATATCTATGAAAAAAATATGTTAAATGTAAACGGACAGTTAAATATATAGATATATACTAAAAATATAAGACACGTTAAATTAAAAAAATCTCAAATTTAACAGATTACGACCAGAATATTAATTAGATAAAAAATTAAATAAATTTTAGATGGTATAATGCGTACAGTCATAGCTGTTCACGCTATCAAGAAGGTATCTTTTGTCGCCATAAGGTGACAAAGTCAGCTTGTTGGCTTCAACAAGGTGTACAATTTGTGATTTTCGCTTGCGCAAGCGAAAATCAATTCCTTGCTTATTCGCTGTGAAGAAAAGAAAACAAGGAAAGGCGTGAACACAACAATGCTGAGGAAGCATGTCAGGTATCTAAATTACAAAGAATGTCTCTTGAATGAGGCATGTCCACGCGAAACGCAATTTCGCATTACAAAGGAAAATCGCACATTGTGAAGTGCCATATGCGGAAGTTTCATTTCATATGTGACACTCTCTAGATCTGAACGCAAACAGAATAAAGGGCTTAAGCAGAATCTCGGTTCATCACAGAAGACATCGCTTATCATTTGCAACTGATATCGGAAATTGTCTTGCCAGAGGATTGACCATTCTGTAAAAAGCGTGAGACTCAAGGCGTCAGTTGTCTTTCTTGCATTAAGATAGTTTCAACTCTGTAACATTCATTTAAGTCTTCTTGAAACTATATTGATATCTAAGCTATAGAAGCATAAGAGAGCTCCATCTAGTTATCTGAATAGCGAGTCTGCATTATTGTGAGAAGTTAGGGACAAATCAAGCCTCGTTTTGAGTTATTGCGATTCTTATCGTCCTTTAAGTTTACCATAATTTCCTTGGAAGGGTTTAATCAGAAGAGGTCACTTACCTTTATAATTCAGACATCTAACTCTTCCATTTTAAGGTTTTCCTCTTTGCAATCTTGTATTTATTGTCTACCTTAAGGAAACAGCGACGATGAACTATTATTCTATAGATTGTAGTAGCAGGAAAGTGACAGTTCAGCGCCAGGATCTCAAACGCGCAGACGCAGTGCGCAGCAAGCCTGCAGGCGGAAGTGCAGCTATCTGATAAGGGAGAGGTATTTTATGCTCCTTAAGTTCGTTTCGTAATGTGGTATTTTGGCACATCACCTCTGGGGAAAGATAAATTTTCTAACAGGAGTAGTTCTACGCAGCCTGTCAGAAACAATCAATTAGCCTTATGACGATTGATATGATTTTTCTTAAGTAGAGTCCATTCCTAGTCTGACGATTGTTTTGAATGTTTATCGTGTCTTATTATTTTTTTACGCTTAGTTTAGAACATTTATGTATAAAATAATTTTCCCTCTTACTGAAACATCTAAACTTACGCAATCTATAACCACCTTCAATATCGACAATTTCATGTTAATGCAAATTATAAAGTGACAACATTTAGATGTATTAAAAACGAGACCGACCGATACAAAGAGTGGTTGATGACGAAAATGAAGGAGTTTTGAGAGTTGCAGAGCATAGCTTAAGTCTGGCGTGGGAGAAGCAGAAGTTAAAGTTCACTGGTCGAATGCATGTTAACGAACTAGAGATGAAGATGGCTCGATATCAAAAATTTTAAACGATGAAATCAATGTAGTGTTTAATAAAAGCTATGATTTGTAGCCAATATGTCATTATCTCAAAATTTCATGTCATCTCCTTATGGAATACGGAGATTTCAAAGATTTACGCAGAAACCAGATAGAGCTAATGATTTAAGTGTTCCTATAAGTTTTATGAGTTTTCTTGCGTACGATAACATAGACAGAGTTATCAGCTTAGCAGTGAAAAGGGAAGACGGGTATTGAGATATAACACTGTAAAGGATTATGTTAATTTTATTAATAGTTAAATTTTAATATAGAATTATATAGAAATTAAATAGATGAAGTATCATTAAATGTGAAAGGACTATTATATATATTCAAAAGTTCACTACTCTTAAATATATGCAAATTAAATGTACAAAATACCATTAAATGCAAATAAAAAAAAAAGAAAAAAGAAAAATTAAAGAATAAAATAAGTTAAATGCAAAAAGATAATTAAATATACATATATAAATTAAATATACAAATTAACATTAAACATAAAAAATAAGAAAATCAATAAAAAATACGCTAAAGGCAAAAACTAATTAAATGTATGCAAATTAATACACAAAATACCCTTAAATGCAAAAAATTAAGAAATATCTATGAAAAAAATATGTTAAATGTAAACGGACAGTTAAATATATAGATATATACTAAAAATATAAGACACGTTAAATTAAAAAAATCTCAAATTTAACAGATTACGACCAGAATATTAATTAGATAAAAAATTAAATAAATTTTAGATGGTATAATGCGTACAGTCATAGCTGTTCACGCTATCAAGAAGGTATCTTTTGTCGCCATAAGGTGACAAAGTCAGCTTGTTGGCTTCAACAAGGTGTACAATTTGTGATTTTCGCTTTAAATAAATTCCTTGCTTATTCGCTGTGAAGAAAAGAAAACAAGGAAAGGCGTGAACACAACAATGCTGAGGAAGCATGTCAGGTATCTAAATTACAAAGAATGTCTCTTGAATGAGGCATGTCCACGCGAAACGCAATTTCGCATTACAAAGGAAAATCGCACATTGTGAAGTGCCATATGCGGAAGTTTCATTTCATGTGTGACACTCTCTAGATCTGAACGCAAACAGAATAAAGGGCTTAAGCAGAATCTCGGTTCTTCACAGAAGACATCGCTTATCATTTGCAACTGATATCGGAAATTGTCTTGCCAGAGGATTGACCATTCTGTAAAATGCGTGAGACTCAAGGCGTCAGTTGTCTTTCTTGCATTAAGATAGTTTCAACTCTGTAACATTCATTTAAGTCTTCTTGAAACTATATTGATATCTAAGCTATAGAAGCTTATATCTATGCTTAAGTTCCTTTCCTGTCAAATTCTTAACTTCAACTTACTACTTCCGGCCAGAACGTAGTTTTGGAACCACTCTGAATACTTAATGAGGAGGAGCGGTATTTAAACCGCAAAATCTACTTGCTGAGTTAGAGAGAATCAGAGTTTCCGATTTGCGCGCGTCTCCCTTTTGGCTACTCTCTCTCAAAGCTGTTATTACGCTCTACCGTACTCAGGCCCTTGATAAGCTTCGTAGTCAAACAGAATTAAGAGGCCAACTTGATTAGAATCTTGATAGCTTCGGCTATATCTCTTTAGATAATCTTAGTTTTAGTTTATTTCTTAGTCTCTTAAGCCCAAGTGTCGGCTTTTATTGTACACTCTGAGACGAAGTTTTGTTAAATCTTATTGGAATAATAAAGGGTTAGTTACCCTTCCATCTTGTTGTTTCTTGTCACACGAACTTAAGCGATTATTCGCTAACTAGTTCTTAAGGTTACTCACTTTTGACTGCAATTACACAGTGATAAACCTCACAACACATATTTTCTTTTGATGTCATGAAAAATCCTTTTTGATAGGTCATTCCACAGTATTTATATGACCTGACCATCTCAATTATTTTTGAATTGTTAAAAAATTCTAATCTAAATAAAAATTCTAAGTGTCGATCATTAAAAATCGTAATTTAATACTTTGTAAATTTAAATAAAAAAAATGTAGTCCATTTCTTGTTCGGTGCTTCTTATTAATTTCAAAGTGCCACTATTTGATTTTTTAGGAAAAACATAAAAAAATAAAATTCTATGTTTGGTATTTCATTCCTGCTTCTAATTTTTTTATTTTTAAAACATGGAATTGATAAAAATGTATAATGTTTTATATTTTTTAAATACTATCGTGGGATTTGAATTCCCTTAAAAGTGGACAGCTTTTTAATATTTTGACATTTTTAATGTATAACATTTTATGTATCCCCTCTAAATGCAGAAACAAATTCTCTAAATTTTAAATTTAAATGCTTTATATTTATTTATTCAATGGTAAATGCCGCTTTAACCAAAATTTGTAGTTTTCAGATTGGGAAATTTTTATTTACTCTTAAACGAGAAATAAATACTTTAAGTTCTTAGTTTATTGTTTATTTCTTATATTAACTAATATACATATTGTTATTTTAACTGGGTACTTTTCAAAATCTATGACTGTGATTTGAATTCAGAAAGTTCTGAACAATAATAAAAAATCTATCTACTTGGCTTTCCGTTTTTTTTCCTGCAAAATTTAACTCTTGTTTACGTTTCTTATTGAAGTATTGCTTTTACTATCTTTTTATTATTTCGGCAGAATTATCCCTGGTAGAAAACCTAAATTATTAAATAAATCTCATAATGATAAAACAACAACCGGACTTGTAATAATAGACCAGTTAGACAGAATCCAAAGTATTTACAAACCGAACTTCTGCAACTTTCAGGATAGGGAAACAAACTTATAAGCTCAGAAACTAATGGATGTTTATTATATCGTAACCGTTTTAAGACCAAAAGACTGAACAGATAAATTTGTTAACTTGACCATTACTAAAGTTTAAGTTAGGTTAAGGTTATAAAAAGGTTATAACTTATAAAAGGTTAAGTTAAATCTCACTTAACAGACGTTTTTCAATGAACTTCCAATTTGGTCTCTCCATACCTAAGCTAAATTCTCAATTTGGGCGATTGATAAGACACTCAAAGCAGTCGCATGAAAGGTAACTATAATCTAATATTTGTATAAATTAATACACTGCTACGTTTTTTCTTCATGCAGCGAACATTTACATACTTTTAAGCCGAATCGTGAGCACAGAAAATGACAAAAATAAAAAGACAGAATAACTAAAACCCGATTAACTGAAAATTAAAATTCTTTTCTTTTTCTTATCTTTATTTTTCTACCTCCACAGCAGATTGGTTTCTTTTACCCTATTCGATCTAAAATGCTTGTGTCTTGCAATAATTTAAATAAGAGGGAGTCAGTAAATTAAAGAAATTTCTTGGCATGAATTATGTTGATACTGCACCTTAAACTAAAATCTGCTTCTTGCACCCTTCGTTTAAGCGACAGTCTCTTAATTATCTAGACACTAAAAAGACGGATTAAAATTCTTATGTCAATGCGTCAAGTAAATCCAAGCTCTTAAGATAGGTAGAAGGACAGCTTTAATATTCGTTACGTGTTTTGACAAACACGCTTACTCTCTGTCCTTGTTCACACCACCTGATGAACGGCCATTTACTTTGTGCTCTTGAACACCAATACTTCAAAATACTTAACGGCTTGCCGCACCACTACTGACATCGTCTTCATAAAAAGCCTTCAAGTTGCCGCGGCTTTAAAAGTCTGTGTTTAACTCCGATGTCGATCAAACTGCCGGCTGTCACTGTGCTTGCTCGATGCCTTTAATACCCAACACCGACTTTTGGGGATTAACCTTTACCTGACCCTATCTGTCGTCTCAAGTTTCGAGCTCCTGCCATCACTTAGAGAGATTGCCATCTCCTGCCATTGGCACGCTGGTGGCACTGCTTGACAAAGTTAAGGTTTGTTTACAGTGCTTCAGTGATTCATTTCTATATTTAGTCAAGCTGGAAGAAAATAGTTTGGAGAAAGTTTAATTTTTTTATTTAGAATACTGCATTTATTTTATTACTTTTTTTGAAACCTGCTTTTAATTCGCTGCTTTTACTGGCGTCAAAACTGTTGACCTTATATACGTATATGTATGTGTGTGTGTCTGTGTACGTGCGCGCTATTTTGGAAGAAGAAGCATATTATTTACGAGAAAAAAAATTGTGCAGTGAAATCTTTTCTAAGATTAAGGTACATATGAGTGAAATAAACGCCAATATCTCTTTGTAAATTACGTACTATATGATAAACTGATAATTCCAACTTTTTTTATTTTATTTAATAGTAAAGTTTGTTTATTTATTTTACACCAAAAAACTTCCAAAATAGTTTTATATTTCAATTGAAGACCTTTTCTCAAAGCAAAACGTGTCTTTCTTCAGGAAGACTAAGAGGAATCATACTTTTTTATTCCTATGGGATGATATTTTTGCTCAGCATTCTGCAATTTTCACATTAAAGCAGCATACTTCAAATTTAAAAATGAAATATTTACTTATGAAATGAATTTACTACTGTAATTATTTTATTATGACATTTATCCCGCACTTTTTATAATGTTGTAATAATGCTAGTGAAAGGATCATATCACGTTTCGTGATGGTATTAGTGATAGTTTTGTGATGGAGTATTTTACAGTATAATTTCAGTTATGTCACTGGACATTAAAATTCCCTTCAGCTATAGATAGAAAATTTTGAACTCTCAGTTAGTTCTGCTGATGATTTTAACTTGAAATTCTGAATAAAATGGTACAGAAAATTACTCGAAGCACATAAAATATACTAAAAGTGTAGGAAAAATAACTAAACAAAATTCAAGAAGTTGTAGAGTCGTTAGGTCGGTTGAAGCAGGAGACAGGAAAATTAGAATGACCTGGCAGGGACTCGAATCCTGGACCTCTCTAATACACTTCGAGTATGCTTCCAATTATAGCACGAAAGCATATGGAAAGGAGGGAGAAAATACCTTATAAAGTTCAACTGTGAATGGCTAAGTAAAATATTTTATCCCTTCAGAGATGCTATTTTGGAATGAATCAGAATAGTTCTTATTTCTAAAATAGCTACTATTTACTAACCCATTTTTGCAAATTCTTGATTTCTGAATTAAGTTTAGGTATTGACATTAACCAGATCCACTACATTATTGAGACATTGTTCTGCTAGAAATTTATGTTGTTGATCTGAATAACTCAATTTACTTGCGTATTAACTTATGATTTGTTTTTGGAAATCATACGTTAAACTAACTGCATGTTTCTCTTTCAAGTAAGATTTTAGTAACCAAATATTATGTTTAAGTTAAATTTTAGATTTATTGTCCAAGAAAAAATGTGCGAACTCATGTTTTTCTCATAACTGATGTATGACCTCAATGCTTCTTTTTTGCATTCTTTGGTAGCAAATTCTATATTGAAGAATATTAAAAACAGTTATCAGACTAAATATTAATTATTAAAAAATATTAATGCAAACAAAATTAATGCAACGGTAACGTTGTTTCTCAGGCTTAAAATTTACAAAATAGAAAATGGCTATCTCGCCACCGCTTAATTTCCTTCTCTGCCTCCACTTACTTCCACCGTGTCATGCAATCTAAGCTAGGAATGAATTTACCCTCCTATAAGATCTCTAGAAAGTATGCATAGGGCAATAGTTTTCTCTTCTTAATAAAGATTTCACATTCTACATATTTAGAAGCACCTCAAGGCATCAAACGGAAATTCTTGAGTTGATCCAGACTACCACTTAACATATAAGACGAAACCGTAACGGTTATCTACTTTTATGACTACATCCCCCCCCCTTATAGCATGCTGATATAATTCGATGATAAAATGCCTTCAGATGTAAAAGCTCCCTTGAAAAAAAAGGGGACAGAAGAACAGGGGATGCAACTTATGAATTTGCTCGCAGGTGCGTAGATGACTTCTAGAACCGGTTCATGTTATTACAACGGGTAAGGCGGATAAGGAGGTATGCTCTATGAACACTATGATTATTGAGCTTAATTCAAGCGATTCATATTCGGATCGAAAATTGTGATTCTTGTCAGCTTTGAATGGGTCTAATCGGAGTTTTCTATATTTACCTGTTTGCATTAACTGTTAAACATTCACATTTAATTTGATACTTTCATATCAGATTTTAAAAAAGTACATAGTGAAAGCAACTAAGTTAATTTATATGTTTGATAATTCTTAAAATTTCTGTGCTTTATTTGAACATTAATAGCTAACTCTGAATGCATACACTTAATTAACAAATGCTTATTTTATTCTACTAGAATGAGTTCGACTAAATATGCTTTTTTAATACTAAATAATGCTTTGAGATGAAAATGTAAACAGGACTCTGAATTTCTGATAGTTCAATACTTATAAACTCCTTTATTTCTTTCCAAAAGTTCTTTACTTTATAAGTAAAAAACAATCGGAAACAGTAAAAATGAAGAACAGTTTATAACAGTAAAGAACTACTGAACTATCGGAATCTTTATACCGATAATTATAAAGGTTACAAAGTATACACTTACGCCAAAAGCAAAATATTTTTCCACTACATTATTTACTTTCTTTAAAATTTTCTGACGCTTGAAAAGCAGATTAACTATCAGTACCAAAGACTTAGCTTTCAAATTTGCGCATAAAAGTGAAATTGCAAAAATGCAGAAGGAAGCGCTGAACTTTATTTCTTTTAATTTATTAATTTATACTTTTAAATAATAATGAAGAAAGTACTCACTGGAATACATAATATAATACATTGTGTCATTAGTATGCCCTTTAAAAGTCTAAGCGCCCCCCAGCGGCCGAGCGGTAAAGTCGCTGAACACTGGTAGTTCGGTGAGGTCCGAATCCCGCGAACGGGCTGGCTCCATGAGTGTTTTCGGGGTTTTCCCTATGTGTAACGTGTATACGAGCCAGTTTCCCTTAGAAAGTCCTCCACGAAAGCATCCCTCCCCATAGGCAGATAGCCCTCGAGGCTTTGCCGTAATTAAATACCTAAGCTAACCTTAAAAGTTTAAGACATATCAACCTAAATGTAATAAAATATCATGTCTCTGTTGTGCTCTCTCATAATACTTGTAAAACACTATTGAACTTTTGATAACAATTTATAATGCGTTCCTCTGTGTTTAATGACCGTATAAATTGAAAATAAATTTTAGTATTTTGAAAATAAATTTAAGTTAATTATTACTGGCAAAAATTCTAATTTCCGGATCTTGGGGAAAATATTTGAAATTCGAAAACTCGAATCTTCACCATTTTCTTTTATCATTCAGATTTTTCGAATCCTAACCAAAGAAACTTTAAGCATTTTATCTCAAAATTTTGTAAGATTAGCTTTATTGACTTTCAGTAGAAGTATTCATTTAAAAAAAAATCTTACAATTTTAGTAGTATCTGATATATATCACCTCGAAATAAATACCACTTCCAAGTAACCCAGAGCTTCAAGTTGTTTCGGGATGTAAGAATGTCGTCTAGAGAAATCTGCCAAATTTTTAAACAATACAACTTTTTTCTTTCTCGAAAATTCTCGAAATTAGCTTTCATATCATCTCGATAACTCTGGACATAAATAGATCTCTACTAGGTCATATATATAAGCACACAAGAGAAAAAACATTGTGACTAGGTAAGAAATTATACTGAATCTTTTCAATTCACTAACTTCTACGAATTTCGTGAGAAATCTGAGTTAAACAGCATTATTTTAAACTTGCAATGAATCAAAAATTTAAGTTAAACTGTTTTCACGCACTTTAATAATTTAAGTGTTCGTCTACACAATTTTGCTTAGTGGATCAAAATTTAGGGTATGAAACTAATCTCATGTATAATTTGGTAACTTCACTAAGCTCTGCTATAGAAATGGTACACGCATGCTTTTATGAATATAACAGAAAAATAATGAGACTGTTGCAAGAAAACTGTCAAATTATCACTTTCAAAGTAATTTCTTTGAAATACCACATGTCATTGTAAACACAGTTTTATTTTTTTTTTTTTATTAATATTGGAAGTTGTTAAATGTAACTGCTTTCAACGGGCCCATCACTGCTTCTCGAAATTTGTCTTCAATATTATAATCATGACCTTTTACCTGAAATTTTAATTAAAAAAAAAAGAAATCAGTTAGTTTCGCTAATTATGAACTAATGAATAGGATGCTTATTTTATTCTACTAGAATGAGTTCGACTAAATATGCTTTTTTAATACTAAATAATGCTTTGAGATGAAAATGTAAACAGGACTCTGAATTTCTGATAGTTCAATACTTATAAACTCCTTTATTTCTTTCCAAAAGTTCTTTACTTTATAAGTAAAAAACAATCGGAAACAGTAAAAATGAAGAACAGTTTATAACAGTAAAGAACTACTGAACTATCGGAATCTTTATACCGATAATTATAAAGGTTACAAAGTATACACTTACGCCAAAAGCAAAATATTTTTCCACTACATTATTTACTTTCTTTAAAATTTTCTGACGCTTGAAAAGCAGATTAACTATCAGTACCAAAGACTTAGCTTTCAAATTTGCGCATAAAAGTGAAATTGCAAAAATGCAGAAGGAAGCGCTGAACTTTATTTCTTTTAATTTATTTAATTTAGAATGAGTTTTGTGATAAGAAATTCCGTTACAGATCATGTGGTGCAATAAAAGGTACTGTCATGGTGAAGCATTAACCTTGTCTGCTTGTTTGGTCGGATACTGCAAATCCCTTTTACATTTCCCTTCGCCAACGTTTTCGACACATATCTTTTTTCTGACACTGAAGGTTTTTTGAAGCGCAGCTTATCTTGCACAATTTTCAGGCTATTTAAAATACCTTAATATATTTGAATCTTGTGTTGACTCTAAGGCAAGCCCTCCATATTCATATGTTCGTCTCTGATACATATACATTGCGTTTTAATCGCAAAAGATCGTTCCAAATTTGTTTTTCCAATTTCTATAATACCTGCTTAGTATATACACTGATGAAAATCTTCGTATGTTGGTACCTAGAAAACTTCTACAGTTCACAGTTACAATGGGTGGGGGCGAGGAAGACTATACAATCCTCTTTTCTGCCGAGATGTCCATATTGTAGCCATTATAGTTTCCTGTCATCAGTATCATTATCTGTCTATCACAATATTACGAGATAGCTTGAAAAATGATTTTCACTTGTAAAATTTGTTTTCCTCAAAATTTTATCAAAATTCTCGAGTTAACGAAGTAAGTTAAATAGCAATGAGATATGCGTACTGTGGTATGGCAAACATTCGCTTTAATAATTTCACTGTTTTATTCTTTTTCCATTCTATGCACCTATGTCTGTATTCCTGTTTCTTTCAATGAAAGTCGTACTGAAGTTATTAATTATTGGGAATTAAGAAGTCATAGGAAGTACCAGAGATACCCTTTTTTCTTTAATAGTCACAATTTGATCCCACAGTTTTAGATTCAGGGCATTATGAATATGTTAATTGTCCAAACAGTTCTGCATGACAGAAAATTAATACCATGATCTCTTTCAAATTCAAGCTCATTCGCAGCTGAAACTTTATGTTCCTTATGATGGATAACACCGTACCGTGTCTGGTTTTATTGCACAACACTCGACTTAGACTTTGGCTAGCACATAAATGATTTGCATCTGTAAATATGATGCTTTTTTACTTGTGACTTCAAATGCATCCAAAGAGTGAAGTCCGAAGCATTCAGATTGAGTAAGTATACAGTTCGTTCACCTGAAATTTATAAACTGATAGAAGAACATGAATGTCATATAGAAGTAGTCATACTATGAGAAGGTGCTATCGTGCATAAAACACGGTTGATGAGAACTAGTGTGGCAGAGGACAATCTGATTCTAGCATCAGCCAGTTTTCTAATGTGTCCATCCAAATACTATTTATTGATAACAGATGAGGAAAACACATATGAATCAAACACAGAATCACCATATCAGATGCATGCATCGTACAAGATGGTAAAGAAGAGTGTTTCTTTATCTTCGGTATATAAGTTTCGTTGAGGACTGGTCTTTGCCTCTAACGAAGTTTTTTCTCACTTCGATCAAAATGTCACTTTATCCGAAAATATAGTTTCCATGAGGAAATTATCGATAGCACTCTTCAGTCTTTTCAAGACCCTCCAATACATTCCCACTTAGCTGTTTGGACCATGCTTTTTCATTTTTATGTAGAATTTACATTTTGTAAGGGTGAAATTTCTCTTTCTTTAAAATGCCGTGAATAGTGAAATATTGAATACTTAAAGTTAATTCGTTATAATAACTCCTTTTGACTGGTAACAATTTTGTATCACATTTTCCTATACCTTGTTTGATTTTTCAGCCGTCTAAAACATATCAGACATGCTGTGGTAACCGCACTCTTAAATCTGTAACAGTCTGCTAAGTGCTGTGAGATAATTCTGTTATCCTGACCGAATTCTACAGTAAAGTCTGTATATGCCATCCTCCCGCCTTTGCAGCATAATCAGGTCTACTATGCCTTTAGTGTCAGTCACTGTGTATGTATACCTAAAATGAAAACTCTATTAAATTACTTAATGATGCATGGCAACGTATAACTTTACTCTACTAAAGCTAAATATAATAATAAATTAAATATTAAGCTATGAGATGAGTTTTATTCGCCTATCTCTCCAATATAACTTCAGGAATTCAGGAGTTTTCAATGATTCTAAGTTATACTTCATGCAACAGAATCTGCCCAACACCATGAAAATATGTAATTATTAACTTAGCTACTTTACATCTGCAAAAATTTACAAACGTGATGTAATATAAATAATGGATTATTAGCAACTTTCTCCCAACCCTTCCCACATGTGGAGCCGCACATTGATTTAAAAACATTGCACAGATGTCGCAGATCTGTTACTTCCTCTATGCCTTAAGTGAGGAAATAATATCAATATTCAAAATATTCATAATGTCTGCTCCGCATATCTTTGCAACTATGCTTCTGAGCTACGAATTTAAGTATTAAGTAGATTATGATTTCACTCTCCTTCTTTCTTGAATACTTACACGTAAAAATTGTTATTTAACTGTGACATTTATTCTGGAGACTAGTTTTATCATGTTACCCTTCTAAACCATTTTAAACCATCGTCTTTACATTATCCTTTCGCAAGAAATTTGTTTTCAGCTTCTGTTTTTCTTTCGTATTTCATTTGATCTTAATGCTTTTCCTTTACCTTTCCCCCGAATGCTAATTCTGATGCTGCGAGAAGCGAAATAATAACGAAAAACACATCAGCATCTCATACTGAATTAATTTTATCACCCAGAACGTCCTCTGATTGATGAAATTGCGACGATGTCGCCCTAGGACGTCGTTGCACAGCGCGAATGTGTGCGATAAATACCGTTAAAATTTCACTTAACATTTCCCTCCATTTATATTAGACGCGTAATTACTTGGTATCTGTTATATTTATTTGCGTAGATAAATTGATAATTTGTTAATTTGTTACGCTTTTCTCAGAATCGCCGTTTTCGGGAAAAATATCATTTTATTAATGTACTCCAGTTATTTGTAATTTTAATGGTGTCATTAAAGTTCTACAAATTTAGTATTTACCTATACGTGCCGTTTCAAAATCGCGTTTTTTCTTTGAGTTGAGAATCACGGAAAATAATCCATGTAATATATAAAGGTATAGAAAGAAATATATGTTGCACATAAAATTAAGAAACTTGTGTTAAGCTTTGCATTTTAAGGTTTGCATAACATACGCCTTTTTATTAACGTATGTTAAATACTCAAATGTAAAATACTATCTCAGCGATGCGAAAAGAAATATGCATTAGAATGAAGTACTATAATTAAGGCGTGAAAATAAAAATGTGTAAAAGTTTACTCTATGAGATATCATTGAAAACGTTAACTTAAAATTTACTGACATTAAAACAAAATTTGTGACATATTAGGCGAGAAAAGATATCAGATAGGAGGCTTCATTGTGTGAGACCTTTCTTTTTTAATATACATACTTAAATCATGAATACTGAAGTCATACATCTACATTCATAATTTAAAAGAAAGTAATAGACATATCAGTATCGTCAATCGGTTTTGACAGTTACTAAACAAGGGAGTGCTTTGAGATGAGAACATATCTCTAAGAGTTGAGTACTGAATTTGAAACTTAGAAATTCAGCTATTTTACAATAAAATGGCATCTTTTCATTAGATTTTGTTTTTATATGATTGTAAATATTAGAAAGAAGCTGGTCTTTCTTTTTCTCCCTTAGAAGAAAAAGTTTCCTACTTCACATTCTTGATAGTTGACACAACCTGTAAATCAAATTGTAGACTAAAATTCTTTCAAATTATTCTATTTGGTAATCAGCTTCGCAAGATTAAATTATTCCTTTTTTAGTCTGAGTTATGGAATTGCTAGGCAGCAATAACCACGATATTGGCTGTCCTGGCTGTGTCCTTGTCCGGTGATGCAGGACAACTCTTTCAACAAAGTTAATGTAATTTTCTGTAAATACTAGTCCGATTAGCTTAAGTAATATTTTGGCAGAACTCTACATGCAACAGTTAGCATACTTTTATTTGTAATTTTAGATAATTAAGCTATTTTATAATAGAGTAACTTGATTTAGAATAAAGTGAAGACTACTTTGAAGTATTATTTCAGTAGATTTTGCTTTTATATACTCGCTAGCATTAGATAAATTTACTTTTCCTTTCTCCAAATTTAAGTTATTTATTTTGATTTTCGCTTTTATCTGTTTATATAATGCATGCTAGTTTTATAATTAGATTAAAAGTGTTACATTCTATCTGTACCTAAGGAATATATTCTGTACCTAAGGAATATATTCTGTACCTAAGGAATATAAGGAATATATTCATCAAGGTATCATTTGTAGATATTTCTACTCCAGAGCATCTCTCGTGGACCTAAATGTTAAACTAAATAAATATTCTGTGATATTTTAAATTTTATCATGCCAGATGAATTTGTAAATAATACACCATCATAGTTAAACTAAAAGACAAATTTCCATTCAAGCTTATGCAATGATAAAAGAAATCATTAATTGGTAAGTTTGCTCTTTAAACAAAAAATACAAAAATTGCCCATGTTAAACATTTTCGAAATGCAGAAATTCCAACCTCCAAACAGAGAAGAAACTTCCCACTGTGTAGTATGGATTCACTTCTTCGTGAAACTATCTATGATTGTAGGATTCTCCACTGTGTATTTCTAAGTTACAGTTGAAAGTGAAGAATATTAAGAACTAGTAAGCGAATAATCGCTTGAGTTCGTGAGGTAGAAAGAAACAAGTAAGAAGAGTGAAATAACCCTTTATTATTCCAACTAAAATTTAACAAAACTTCGTCTTGGAGTTGTACAATAAAGCCAGCCGACGCTTGGGCTTGAACTTAAGAGACTAAGAATCAAACTAAACTAATCTTAACTAAAGAGATATAGTCGAAGCTATCAAAATTCTAACAGAGTTGACCCTTTAAAGCTAATTGACTGCGAAGCTATCAAGGGCCTAAAGTACGGCCGAGCGTAATAATAGCTCACGACAGAGTAGCCTAAAAAGGCGGAAGCGTGCAGCCAGAATATCTGGTATCTCTCTCACTAAGACAGAAGAACTTCGCGGTTAAATACCGCTCTTCCTCATTAGCATTTAGACGTGATTCTAAAACTACGTTCTGGCGGGAAGTGGTAAGTTGAAATTAAGAATCGATAGGAAAGGAAGTTTAACTCAAAATTTAACTGTTAATAAAATTAACATAATCCTTACATGTTTAAAAGGATCTTCAATTCTTAGTTTACTTAATTCTGATCTTCAATTCTGAGTTCTTCAGTAATGATATTTAAAATAAATAGAAGCTGTGAATATTAATATTTCTTTATTTTATGGGAGTATTGAGCTGGCCATAAGAGAATTATTCAGTTGTGTTATGTGCGTGCTACTGAAAAGATACTATTGTACTGGCGCGATAGAGGGTCTAACAAATTATATCTAATGATAAACAATGGCTTTGTTTCCAGTTCAAAAAAATGTTGAATATAAACGCTAAGCGATTTAACCTGGCAGTCTTTGTCCGCTTAATGTTGACTGAGAGAAGTTACGAACATTTGTTTCATATGTGTAGATTTACAACCTTTAGCTCTCAATTTTTCTCATATATATATATATATATATATATGTGTGTGTGTGTGTGTGTGTGTGTTTGTGTGTGTGTGAACCTTCTCACCTAGAAATACAATGCATAATTATAAAAAAAAATTAGCTGCTGATATTTTACAGAAGACCTCTCCCGCCCCGCCAAAAAATGTTTAACTATGGAGTTTTTGATGGCTAGTGACGAAACTGATAACGAAATCTGCCAAAATTTTAAAAATCTCACGATTTACAAAACATTGCTGCCTTCTCAAATATAATTAGATTTGTACTTTGAATTTCCCATTTACAAAGATTTAACAGCTATATATTTTTTTAATGTTTTGTGCTCTTAAATGAAAAAAATGCATTTTTGCAATTTTCTGTATATTCTTTTATTTCCTATTTCACTGTTTTATCGAAAACGCTTATTGAGGTTTCCAGAGGGGGAAGCTGATTCTAAACAGTCAAACAAGAAAGGTGCTGCAAAATTCTTGCCCTTGAGACAAAAATAATAGAAAAAAAAAAAAAAAATTTAGTCACTAAAGGTTAACTTTCTAGGTATGCCGCGCTTTAACAGCGCTTTTTTAATTTCGATAACTTTAGATCAAGAAAGTACTCACATTTTGCAGCACATTGCAGTTTGTCATTTGAAGTTAATTACAGTCATTTTCTTTATGTGTTATTTATACCTTACATATACTCCCTTTAATGAATACTTTTATCTCTTATTTGTAAATATTTCTGATTTTGCTAACTTGCGATCACTTTGATTGACAAAGTCTAATAGGGAGACACGGAATTTTACTTTAAGTCCCGCTTTTGTTTGGCGCATAAGTTACATGCAGTGTGACCTGAATGTTGTTTTGAGATTGAATAGGCCAGGCATTTTAAATTAACAGACTTTGCGCAAGAGGATATTAAGCTGAAAAATCTGATTTTTGGGATTTTTAAAAAGTAGGAAATTCCAAGGGGAATTACCGTTGAGGAAAGAGCATAACGAATCCTACCTCATCGGCTGAAAACCCTGACTCTGAAAACGAATAGTGGCACATATGGAAGTGAATTTAGTGACATTTTATCAAATACTGAACCCGAAAGAAACAAACCAAAGCCTCAATTACATATTACATAAATATAAGGATAATGCAATAAAATTCTGGCGTAGACGGGGAAACGTAAAGAGAGAGAGAGGGAAAAAAAGAAATACACCCTTAAAATATGTCAAAAATAAATTTGTGCGGGTGAAAAAATTGCATAATTTTTTTATGTAAATATATCAAGAAAGAACTTGAAAACCCCTGTAATCCTATAAAAAATTTACGAAACGGAGAAAACTACGATGCAGTCAGAGTTGCCGCAAAAATTTGAGTCTACGACCAAACTACCTGTGTTCAGCGGTTTTCTAGCTCACTTGCGTGTGGCTTTACATTTGTACACCTAGAAGTTCAGTTTAATTCGCTAATTAAAGTTGATATCAAAGAAATAGACAGATTTTATTGCTTTGATAATCGTTTTACTATATGTACTATACGTTCAATCTGAAGTCAGATTATTTAATATCACATAAAATGATTATAACCATTAACTTTTTTTCTATCTATATACAAACATAGATAACGGGGTGTAACCATTTTAGTTCTATACTTATTTATAAAGGGCTGAAATGGTTACACTAAGCGATATATTTCTACAATAAGCTACATGACTTCCGGAATTTCTTATAGCCCGACTTAATTTTTCACGTATTAAATTTTTACCAGTTTTCAGTATCAAAAATTCAAAATTCAAGGTTGGAGGCCTACTTTTCAGTGGAATTCCAACCTTGGCATATTTTTAACCAATAATAAGATAAGAAAATTATTAATTACATTTATGAGCATCGTGATTTATTTTGACATTCCCTATTACCAAAAAATTAAAAGCTAGTCAAAGTTTTGGCAAAGTATACGAGAGCTCTCCATCTAGGATGTGGGTTGCGCTATGGAGGACTTCCCTGAAGGGAAGTGGCCTGTATTTAAGTTATATATGAAGAAAAATACGGAAAACACCTATTCAGGGAGTCCGTTTGCCTGAGACAGAACCCAGGTCGAACTCGTGGTATTCAACAGTCTTAACCACTCGAAATTAGCCGTAAAATTCATTGTTTAATATCGCCAGATATATAAGGACCTAAATTGGTTTTCAAAGTTTTATGGCATTTGTATAGGCTGATAAAGTTTTGTATTAAATAAAAGTAGCTAATCATTAACGAATAAAATAAATAGTATTTCAGTTTTCATTTAAGGAAAGTCGTAAAATGAAGAAAATTAATTTCATAAATATAAATCAATGTAAATGAGTTTAAAAACGCCTTTTAAACTTTGTAAAAACCATATCGAAATCTTAACCTTTTTTAAAAGAAGCGAGATAGATAAAACGAAGTAAATAAATGCAATCCAAATGAAAGTAAATTGTAAACAAATATGCAGATAAATTTAACATCCTATCTCTGAGTGCCACAATTGGTTCCGGAAAATAGTACATTTGATGACGAGCGTAGTATGTTTTGACACCATTTCGTAGAGTCATTAGGTATTTTTGAAGTAGGATATATGAGAAATGAGCAATGCCCTTGCCGGGACTCGAACCTGGACTTCTCGAATACGCACCGAGTGAGCTAACTGTTACATCCCAAACATATGCTGGCAGGAGAGAGGAAATATCTTGTATACTCCCCCTTGGATTAGGGTACCCAATCGCCAAATTCTGGTGATGCAGAATCATCATCCACCACCTTTCTTAGTTCGGGCGCCACTGTAGAGGCATTAGATTTTTTTCTTTTTGAAACAGGAGACACGAAAAATGAGGAATGCCCTCGCCGAGACTCGAACTTGGACCTCTCGAATACGCGCCGAGTGTTCCACCATTACACCACGAAGGCATGAAGAAATGAAGGAGAAAATACCTTATAACTTAAACGAAAGGCTGAAAATTAACTGACTTGTTAGCATTTAAATTGTGAATAAACTAAACTTCGGAAGTCGAACCCCGCATATATTGAACGAAACTTGAACGACTATGACGCGAGAATGACAATCATTTCAGTACTAACACAAGAAAATATAATGCAGCGATTTACTACATGCGCACCGTAGCTTAAATAATGAGATCAAAGTTTTGTGGGGGAATGTATTTGTATTTTTTCTGTCACAGAATCTTAAAACTTTCATTATAAATTCCAGAAAGAAAATTAAATAGTCACAAATATCATTGTTCAGTAAGAAAGAACTTAACCTATTAACTGTCATAATCACCATTTGAGGATCTGTCTTAGTAACGAAAATTTGGTAACTTTAATTAGGTTGGCAACAATGGTTATTTTTTTTTAAATTGTTGTTTAAACCTTTCTCAAGCTTTTGCATCAGTTATTGAGTAGTAGTTGTTAAATGAGTGAGCTGAAGAGTGTTATTTGTGAGAAGAAGTAAAATTTTTGTGAGTTTTAAGATTTCAACATTTTCAAAACGCCCGGTTTGTCATATTATTATGTACATGATTTCCAACTCCTGTGTATTGCTGTATTCTCTAATGATTTTAGAAATAAATTTGCTAACTATTTATTGTCAATGTGAATTTTATTTTCCGGTGGGGGCTACTTGAATACCGATCCCCATTTGGGGCTCATGGCAGATTCCATCTGTGTTCCATTCATACTCCAATTTTCAGTCTCTGTGTCAATCTAGACAGCCAGAAATAAATGTAACTTGAGAGAAAAAATTTAGCAGTTAATGGGTTAATATAAAATAAATCATAAAGAGTGCACCATAAAAAAATACTGAATACTGGGCAGATGCTCAGTAAAAATTCGGAGAGGGGCTATAAAATAAAAAAAAACTAAATTGAATTTGCCTGAAGAAGAAGAGAAAAACTTCCTTATTGTATGCATATAAATTTTACTGAGAGCATTGTTCTCCGTTTGTTTCGTAATGGCTAAGCTGCTGCTGAGAAATTAAGGATAATGTATTAAAAATAACGTGGATACCACCTCTCGACCAGTGATATTAAATTACATGCTTCGACCTAGAAATTATGCATTAAAATCATTACAATCGGATAACGCATTTTGCCATTATTTCCCTCAGAGGCAGTCATTTTGGATCTTTAATCTCTCCTTTGTGGGATAATAAAATTATTATAATCAGATTAGGGAGTGAAAGAAAGTTTTTTTTTAGATAATGTATATTAATCAATTCTTTTCATTCAAATTCTCATATAAAAGACAGTAATTGCAATCTTGGCACTTTTTCTCACTTTTATTTGTTGTCGATAGAACTTAAAGGTTTCATAAAATGACTTTCCACTTTCATATCTATGCTTATTTTGACATATTTCTGCTACAGTTTCGTAACTGATTTATATAGGATATACAAATCTAGGCTTGGAAAAATCAGTTGGAATATCAACCACTACAATACTCACTTTTTCACTTTTTATAAATAGTGTTTAAAAGACCACGTTACGAAATTATAAAAGCATTTATTTAAATGAATAAAGATCACGCCATTAAATGAATTCTTTTATAATTTCATAAACGATAACTTCAGTGTTTGACGATTTATAATCGAGTAAAACAGCAATCTTACTTTTTCATAAATTATGAATAAAACTCTATCGATTGGCAATTTTCCAATTTTAAAATTCTACTGCGAGTTAGATTCGAAACAATACAGTAGTTTTCCTTTTCGTGTGTAGAATCAACTATGTATCCCCTCCCAGTCGTGCAAAATTGTTGAAAATTGAAAAATTTTGAAAACACTTTCGATAAAGTATTGAAAGTATTTTAATTAAAGCAGTACACACAGACACATACACACACATAAAAAATGAAAAAATAAAAACGAAATTAAAAAATGCATTCGCTCATTTAGTAGCGCATAAAGTTAAAAAATAAATAACCGCTGAATTAATGTAAATAGTAAATAGAAAATAAACAATAATTATGTAGAATCATTAGGTTTATTTAGAAGCAGGAAACGCGAGAAATCTACAATGCCCTCACCGGGATTCAAATTCCAGACCACCTGACTGCCAGCCGGATGGGCTTCCAGTTACACCAAAATGGTAATCGGCAAGGAAGGAGAAAACTTATTACATTATCCCCCACTTAAAGGGTAACAAGTGCTGACGAATTGTCGTCACCCCATTTTATTTCGGGCGCCACTTATTGAGAGATTTTGGAATTTTTAAAGCTGAGAAGTTGAAACTGTCATCTACGCCCTAACCGGGGTTCGAGCTCTAGGCATCTTGATTGCCAGCCGGACGCGATTCCGATTACACGACGAAGACATGTGGTAAAAAAGAAAATTTCTTCCAATTGTATATTGTGTTGCAGCGTTGCTTTGTAGATTTTACGAAATTCTAAATTCTGTCAAATTTTATCAGAAAGTTCACCAATGGCGATCCTCATTTGATTGTTATTTTTTTAATTATCTTCATAACATTAGCAACTAACTTTTATTATTTTGTATTTCTGCATGAGTAGCTTCATATGCGCTTTTCAGAGAAAAATTAATAGAGCAAAGTTGGGAAAACAGACAGACAGACAGTACTCTGTCAGTAGTTACAGACAATACTCTGCAGTTACAAATGACAAATGACAGTTACAATGTCCGTAGTTACAGACAATACTCTGAAGTTACAAATGAAAAGTATGTCAGTAATATATTAAGACACAACGAAGGTAATAAACATTATGCACAATTCATCAAACGGAGTGAAAAAGGCTTTCTCTTTATTTCACAAACACAGATAAATGAAATTTTAAGTCGTGTAATCAAATATAAAAGAATTGATGATTCAACGATTCTAGATATTGCTAACCCCCCCCCCTCCGATGTGCAAAACGACTGTGGGCAAGCCTTCACCTTTTCTCCGAAGTGTTATTTTATGCCACAAAATTGCATTCCAATTCGCTTAATCAAAAGATGGTGTAGAAAACTACTAAGTTTGCGAGCTGTTACATACCAGAGATATAAAATTTTTAATTTATCTTTTAAATTGTAATGTCAATTGCGTCAAAATGAGCGGTTTCGTGACGGAAGAGTCTGTTATGACAATTTAAGCTAAATATTTTATGTAAAAATTAGAAATAAACAATATATCAAAGAAATGGGTTATTAAAGTTTCTTGATCGAATTATTTAAATTTTATTCTAGATAATATAATTGCAAAATGGTTTCAAAGACAAAAAAAAAAAAAAAAAATACAAAAAACACAAAGTACATTTAACACCGTGGCAGATAAAAAACAATACACATTTCCGCTGCTGAAATAAGAAGTCCATACTGTTGACTCGTAAGAATGTCACAGAAAATTATGCATTTCTCAAGGAATCTCTGACCTCAAAGATTTTACTGAAAGAAATGCAAACAGTTACTTCCGTATATGAGACAGGAGTCAGAAAATGTGTCGAGTGTCGAAGAAGAGACACTTGACATTAATTTATGACTCTTGACACGCCCCTATCACTTTTTACAGCATCAAAGTTCTTACGCGGGTCTAATTTAAGTTGCCACGTGCTGTGAAACATGGATGCTTTAATTAATGCTATAATTGCGCAGCTGAAGTTATGTTCAGCTACGATGTTCCACAGCATTTCGCAACAAAATGTAGGAAAAAATTACTTCTGAATTCCCTCCCAATTAGCTTACATCGCAAAGACTTAGATTTAAATAAAAAAAAAAGTGCGTAATCATTGTTTATAAGCTTCAGTAATAAAATATGGCTTTCATTAAAAGCTTCAGCGGAAGCTTGGGAGATCTCTCACCTCCAAAAAAAAAAAAAAAAAAAAAAAAAGTAATATACTTAAACAAATGAATTCCTTTGTTTATTGCCCTAAAAATGTCTAGAATAAAAATAATTAAACTTGAACTTTTTGATTTTCATTTGTGAAATACTCTTCTTTCCTCCATACAAAAAAATTATTTTCTTAAAGCCATAACAAATTTTCAAATATTTTACTAAATTTTTTCTCCTTATCTTGGCAATTATCGCTTAAAATAGGGCACCTTTCCTAGATTTCTGCTAGTTTTCATAGAGTAGTTTGTCAAGAGAACTTTCACAGAAGTAATTTAAATGTTTTCAGACTTTAAAAATTGCGTTATCAATTATTGTCATGAAGTTTTATTATGAGAAGCATGAAGTTTTTAGAATTATTATCTAATAATCATACAAAAATAATTTAACTAGAACTATACTTCATTTTTAATTCTCGAAATTGTGTTGGTTAAGTGCAAATGTTGAAGGCCTGCCTGTGATTTCTAGAACACGAATTCTATAAGATTGTCTGAATAAAATCTCTTTTTTTTTAAATAAAATTATATTGACGCCTATCTCCAAAGAAATGCTTATCACTTGATAAGCATAAATGTTTTTCTAAACGGATATTTTATTTTTAATATCGAACAAAAAATGCATTTCGCTTTCTTATTTATATACGACTCATTAATGTGGTCTTCAACTTTAAAATAAAATATTTCAGTTAATTTGTGTTATACGGCTGTCAAACATTTTGCATTTTTTTATAATGAGTGTAAAAATGTTTTGAATATAAGCATACTGGGTTACCCTCTGAAATTAACTTAAGTTCTTAAACTATATTAAGAAGGTCTGTGAAATATATCTCCATTGTCAACTCGTGTGTCAGCTTTATCTGTGAAATAACAATTAAGTCCTGAGAAAGTTTAAACAAATCTTTATATTAAAAGCTTTAAGCTGAATAAAATACACGTCTAGTGCTTACAATTTAATTCTTCGTCGCTTGCGAGATATCAGTAACAGAGAAATTTAACTTAATATTTAAATTATCTAGATGCAGGAGACTACAAATGCAAATACAAACTAACCATTGGCTCAATTTTATTAAGTGCGAGATTTACTTCGGCCAGCAAAATGGCTAATTCCAAGTAACTACTGCCCCAAATCTGAGCAAGATTACAGAGCAGCCAGCGTCGCTGTCAAAAGCTCCTGTTTAAGACTTAAAAAAAAAAAAAAAAAAAAAAAAAAAAAAAGAAAGAAAATCGCTTACGTATTACTACTATCTACAGCCTGATGAGAACTAATAAAAAGGTAAATAATATTAAAGTTCCAAATCATAACGAAAATAGGCTAATTAGTATAAAATATGCTTACCAAGTATAGGGACCGGAGGAACGCATCAAAATTTAGATTTCGCAGTTTTCATAAAATTTATCTTTTTTTAATTTAAAAATACTAAAGGATATTACATATGTTTTTATACCTGGAAGCATATATCTACGGCCAACAGTTGCGAAAATAAAGGCTTTTGTAAAGACCTTTGCGGACCTCTTGAAAATTTAACGCCATGCCTGCTACAGGTAAACCCAAAAAACAATTTCTATGAAAAACATTTAACTGTATTTACATGATTACATGCGGTACTTGACATATTAAATATATAGGACAGACTAAAAACAATCTTAACTTTCGAATCAATAACCATAGAGCTCAAATCAAAAAATTCAACGCACAAAAAAATAGCATTAAAATAAGTACACCATCACAGCTTAATACAGCAGAATTAGAACACTTTAAACACCATGACTTCAACTCTATTCAACTTCAGATACTAGATATAATACCCAATCACAAAACACGAATTTTTCAGGAATCTCTCTATATACTAAAACAACGTTCACTTTATCCATATGGACTTAACACTTATATACATAGTCATAGAGATACTTCTAAGAAATCTATTTTCAGCCAATTTAAACTCTACAGCAACAAAACGCAGAGAGGAAAAAGAGGAAGCAAAATAAAAAATAATACGAGATTTTTATCCACTTTGAATACACTTGCATTGAAAAAACGATATAGATCTCTCTTGTTAAAGAAACATTAACTTCTGGCTATTTATTTATTCTATATTTATATTACTGGATAAAAACTTTGCTTTAGGAATCGAATTCAGGTCCTTTAATTTGCAGAAACATGTTATAAAAGCTATCCGCAATTACGGTGCCCTTACTTTCGTCTCTGTTAATTTGGGATCTTCTGATGGTCAGTCCATGAATGGTGCCAATGGTTGCCCCTTCAGAAATTTGTTATTTCAAAGGTTCTTGAATCAAATACCTCTACAAAGAATTTTAGCTTTGTAACATGGACTCGAATTCAAGATTTACTGGTGTGCAGTTTACTATAATGATTATAAAAAATAATCGAAATTTTTTACCCTTTTTCTGTAACTTGTACGTAATTTGGTTGGCCATATTCTCATATAGTTAATAACTCTAAGTGATCTATGTAAAAATACAGTAACTAAATTGTAATTGTTAAATTTCGTAAACTATATATCTGTAAACGAAATGAATCCATGTATTGATTGCGTTCAAAATTTCTCTATCGGTTTTTAAAAAATCTAAAGGATTTATATTATTCTTCTATTTTATTTCTTATATTCTTCTTTGTATATGTAAGTAATTTTTTTGCATTTAAGTAACATGTGTTATATTTTGTATTACAAAGTACGTAATAATGTATTATTTGTTGGTGTAACTCGTAAATCTCACCAGATTCTAGAGTTAAAATTCATATTTTTGTTAATTCTATTTAAAGTTATTTCAAGTACTATGGCGGTTGTTCTGCTGTTTATAAGCTTGATTTAGGCCTTGTTTTAAATTCAAAGTTTCTTTAATTAAATAGCTCCACTAAGCCCTATTAAGCCCCTAATGGCGGTACAGGTAGTTCGATCAATCATATAGTTAATAAAAAAGTGAATAAAGTTTTTAATAATTTGCAAGCTGTTAAATTGTCTAGCATATGATATCTTTTGAAAAATTGATATTCACTGAATTCTTAAACTTTCTTTCTCTCTTTATACTAATTCTTTGTTGCTATTGTTCCATGAGTATTGCAACCAGCTGAAAACCTGCATATTTATAAACAGAATGCATCTATCTACATGAGTGATATGAGCTTTGAATAATACTAATGTGTAACAACGTGGCCTGTATAGAGGCTTTTGAAATAGGAATAAGAGGGAAATAATCTTTACTGGAGTGAAAAAATAGGCAAGAAAACATTTTAACGACTTCCAGAATATTATAAAAATAATTATTAAAGATTAGGTAACTATTTAATAATATTGTGTAAGTAACGTACCATTTTTATCCATTTGTGTGATTAAAGAAATAAAAAGTTTTAAGAGAAAAATCACGTAATAGTTTACTGAACCTCGCATATTAGTACCCCACAAGAAATTAAAATATGAAAGTTTACATTTAAAATATTGCAAAACTTTCAGCAAGTAAGAAATTATAAGCCCGAAATTCGATAAACAGTGAAAAAGCTATCCTTGAAAAACAGCATTTTCCAATTCCTGTTGTATGAGATATAAATTACTGTAATTCGAAAACTTTGAATTTAACTGCATGAAGCAAAGCTAAAAAAAAATCCAAAATGACAATAGGATACCTGTTATGGCTAAAATTGTATCCCTCTTTCTAACGGTAGGGGATAGAAATATGCAATTAAAGAATAAAAAATTGATGTGCTATTTGTAGGCGTGAGCTTCAAAATTTAGGCCATAAGGACCGTGGGAAAGGACGCGTTAGGCTATGTAAATGAGCTCCAATAACCACTTGACACCTTTCCTCGTACGTACACCTTAAACAATAAAGATGATGAATTATTGTCTTTATTTCAGCACAAAGTACAACGCACTGAATACATCATAGAAGCGATATTAATGGTTTCATATGGGTTCCAGAACTTTTTAAAGCAATTAAGGTTTCAAAAGTCACAACATTTTCTGGGCATTTTGAACTACAGAAAAGGTCGCCTTTCAAAATCATGTCTGCCAATCAATCTAAATTAATGTCTGCCAATCAATCTAAATTAATGTCTGCCAATCAATCTTATGGGAAAAAAATTCAAAATATATGTAATTAACTCATGATCAATAAAATATACTTTCACTAGAGTTATATTTTCTCCGTGAACTAAGCAAGAGTAAATTTAGAAATCGAGAGCATTAAACATTATCACTAATGCGAAAAAAAGTATTTTTCAGTTGTAACTTAGTAACTCTGAACATTCCTTATATCTGTAACAACATGTGTTCTATTAAAACGCTCAGTGTTCTGTACATGTTTGTATTAATTTCGAATGAAAAATGTATGTATTGCGTGCCTCTTACCTCTTTAAAAGAAATACAGAAATATATCTATATAAGTATGTCTTAAGTCAAAACTGATATATATAAGTCTTGACCATTCTCAGATGATTATATTTTTTTATCTGCCACTTTCCTCAAGATTTCTTGTCTGAGTGAATGTATTCTAACTTTTAATTTGCTGACTTAAAACTGTATCTTTCATGGGTAAATTTCCTAGGAACGCTTAAGCAAACACGATAGTTTTAAAATTCAAAATAGCAAATTAATTGATTACTTAGAAAAAAAAATTCAGTGAAGCTATTCGTTCAAAAAGTAACTCGAAATTAGTTCCTACATAATAATTAAAACCTGTAATATATAATAATGTTTTAGAATTTAACAATTCTCATGAAAAATTACTCAATAGTTTTCACAGCAGACTAAATAAATTTTAACCTTGATAGCGAGCGTAGCGTAGATGAGTAGATGAACCAAAACTGTAGTATTTTCTTATTCATTCATTCACGAATTCATTCACGAATGCTGATTTTCAAGCCTGAACTATGCAAAGCCCAGATTAAAACAAGACAAATTAAGCGATGTGCCAGATACCCTTTTTTCAACTGTCCTGCTGCTGTCATTAAAAAAACTGATTTTTAAAATTATACATATCCCCTGTTTATAAGAAACAGTGTATTCCTCCCATGTGCTTTTTTTATTACATTGCTAAGCATGTGGGAATTTATTTATTTATTTTGACTAACAGATAAATTTTAGTTAAAACAAAGCAACTTCCCTTTCATTTTCGTTTTCACCCACGCCTTCCTGCCAGAATGCTAATCAGATAGCCCGCTTGTATTCAAATTAAGGGAGAAAGAAGTGCTATTTAAGCGGAGCTTCTGAAAGATGATTTTAGAACGTGTTATGCCTGATTGAAGGCCACGTTGTTATTTTGAATTACCAGCGATTTGATTCTGTGGCTTTGAATGCATTTCCACCGACTTCTACGAGCCAGAGCCTTCCTGCGCGTTAAATTAACCTATGACCCGTTAGACTAGTTTAATTACATTTTATTTTAAGTTCAAGATTACCTGTCTGAGTTAAACCAGAAGTGTTGGTTTATGTAAGTCCAAGTGAAGCCGTCTTTTCAATTATATGTGATTGAATAAAGCATTCTTTATATCCTTCTTCTGATTTTGTTGTTGTCAAGACCTGGGATAATTCCTCATACAGTCTTTTGAGAGCTCGTTAGTTTATGCTACTAAAAAAGGACGAGACTCTATAAGCACATCAGTTCAGTACTGGTGAGCCTACTGGTAAGCCATGGTTCAGTACTGGTAAGCCATGGTTCAGTACTGGTAAGCCATGGTTCAGTACTGGTAAGCCATGGTTCAGTACTGGTAAGCCATGACTCGATGCGCATTGAGGATTCAGTGGATACAACATTTAAGATTTTTCGCTGTTAAACTCGTCTTAATTTGTCTGTGGCAACGCCTGAAAGAGAAAAAGGGTAATAAAAGATAATTTTTCCGAATTTTCCTTGTGATGATGTGGTCAGCATATCACTACGGTAATATGAAGACTGACTTCAGCTCCAGTCAAGGGCACAAGGAACTGAGCATGATTCTGATATCCTAAACTTCTCCTAATACTTCTACTTACTGAGATCTCAGAACTATATTCTGTGCTTAATTAGAGACGAATAACAATCATTAAGATAAACTATGAAGTTCAAAATAACGCAACCGACATCTTAGAAGTTAACCCATTTTATATATATTATTGTTTTACATTTGTAAGACAATGAGTCAAATTATTAAATTTCTATTTGTAAAAGCTTGAAATTCATAATAATTTTATTACATGTTACATTATTCGCACAAAAAAGTGAAAAATTACTTTTATTTTCATTAGACATATAGTATTTTTAATAGCTTCACAGTGGACATATTATGATGAACAAGTTTTATAATAAGGCTTTTTTTTCTTCTTATAATTCTAATTCTTCTTTATAATTCTAAATACGTTACTCATAGGCAAATAAAATACTTTTATGAAATAAAAGCATATTTCTGCTCCTAGAAGTGAAAATGATGAATCAATCATTATATAACATATCAATCACTATACAGATTTCTTTCCCTAAAATATATCAGTGATCTATTTTTATAAAAAAAAGCTCGAATATTAGATATTTGTTTTTGGCCTAAGCTTCAAAATTTGGTGAAAATGAGACAACATTATTTTTAAATAAATTTGTAGCGTGCATAGCTACTACTCATAGCTTACGCACGATACAACAGGTTCCCACGCTTTCAGAATCTCTTTTATTTCACTGAAAATTTGTTGTTTTGCTCAGGCTGTTATCTCCTCATCCCCTGACAAAATCTCATCCACAACGTCTTGCAGTGGCACAGAATGCAGTTCAATAAGCTCTTCGGGGATCAGCAAGTGGCTATGCTTTTCCTGACTGTGCTTTTGGCTAAGCTTTCTGGCTGCGTTGTCGGTGGATAAGAGGTGAAGAGGTACTTGCTCAAGCCCTTCGGTGTCGCGTCCGACCAAGGCTTTTTCCATGCATAAATATGAGTTCTCTTGGCGACCGCCTTCCATGCCTTGTAGATCATTATTAAGTAGGCGACGGTGTGAAAGTGGCCTCTCCGATCTTTCTAAGAAAGAGTTTCTTTCCTTGAGTTACCTTAAAACAGCACTCGAAAAGAACTTTAGAGTAGAACTGTTTAAAATTTGAAATGACCTGATCGTCCATAGGCTGCAGTAAAGGAGTGGTGTTTGGATACAGAAACTGAATCTTGATGAATTGAAATTCTTCAAGGAGATCATCTTCTAGGTCTGTAGGATATGCCGGAGCGTTCTACACAAAACTCGCGACATGGAGTGGCAAATTCATTTCAAGCAGATATTTTTTTACAAACGGACCAAATACTTAATCGATCCAATCTGTAAAGAGATCACATGTCACCTAAAGGGTACAAACGTGTAAGCACTTTCAAACTTTGTCTTATAAATGCACAACAATATGTCTGAATACAACTTTGATAAGCGATAGTAGACGCTAGCTGAACAAACGCTAAAGACTAGCTAATAGCCGAGATGCAGGCAGGATTCTTCATGCGATGTCAAAGCTCCTTTTACATTCTTGTTTAAATCCTTATGAGAGCTTCTCGTTAAGCGAGGTTTGACTTATTGATTTTATTTTGAATTATTATTTGATTTATTATTATTTATTATTATTTGATTTTATTTTGAAAACTACATATGAAGCAAAGTGAAGGTTTCTTAGAAATTTGTGGATAAGTTTTAAAATCAGGAACAATTTTGACGCAAAGGTATCCAAACTGACGAATTTCCAGAATGTAGCACAGATAGATTTTTCTCTTCGCGTGCAGACTTTGGTAGGGATGAAATTAATTTTGTATCTATACCTTTATGTAGCCAAAAACTGTTTATGAAGATCTATTATCTTACAATTTCTATACTCGAAAAACTGTTTTAATGCTTTACTGTTGATTCTCCAAGAACAAGAACATCTAATTTAGCTCTACGCTGTTACCTGCCAACACTATATGAATTACGAAAATAAGTGCTTCCAAAGAAGCTTTAATCTCTTGTGAAAATTGTAATATCAAGCCTTGATTCTCTCCTATCCGGCTGCCATTTAGCTGGTCTTAACACTGTTTCTAGAGAGTTTTCATTTTAAAAAGTTCTCAAATTATTCTCGGGCTTGGTATTGTAAAGCGTAACTTTACAATAGCAAGGCTAAGAATATAAAGTGAAACAAAATCTTATTTGTAGACAAGCTGGGCTTTTATAAAAGGAGAAATGCAAAACATCAATTAAACATCTTGTAATAATTACCGTACAACAATCATTATTCTGAAACTCAAGAACATTTTTCTTCTCTGAATCTCACCTTATCTATACTCCATCTTAATTTAAGCGTAGCTAAATTTAACTGATGTTTTGTTGGTAACTTAAAAATTCAACTCTCACTAATTTTAATCCCAAGCGTATCAATAGCAGAGTCCCCATTAGCAGACTTTCAGTAACATAAAAGAGTAAACATTTACAGTGACCATTTCCCGAGATTAGCCTTTTCCTTTTACATTACTGTGCATCATATGGGGAGAGGACATGTTTCTCAGAAACGGGATAAATTGATAAGAAAGTGTAATTAAAATATATAGAGGTAAGTATTTTCTGCCAGGTTTTAATTAGGTCTTGTGCGAATTTGTTCGCAATTTAGAAAACAATTCCATGTGTTACCAGTCTACAGGTACCTGTTACTTGTGTGTTTTAATTATTTTGGCTTATCATATCCAAACTGTAAATTTAATAAATTTTAGTTGCTTTACTTCAATTTTGTTTGTTTATTTAATTTTTTCTTAAGTAACTTTTAAGTGAGACTCAAGTATCATTCGGTAACAGTATCTCGCCAGTTGAAGAAGAATTAATCCCAGAGGGAAGAAGAATTAATCCCAGAGGGAAGAAGAATTAATCCCAGAAGGAAGAATAAGAGTTGCAATCAGAATTCATATGATTAAAATGTACAGGAGTCTGAATTTTGTTCTATATCCCAGATATGATTTTCGTGCTTATCCTAGACTCAAGAGACATTGAGAAATAAACTTATACTCAGACAATACAAATTTAGTTTCAAAATTCATCTTACTAAAATTTGATAAACGGCCCCTGTAAGTTTCTAATTTTCTAATTTCTTAGACAAGGCAGCGTTTTTAAATTAAAGATGCTAAGAGAAATGCTTAATACAAGCTCAACAATAAATTCATGCAGCTTATTTTTGCGGCCCATCTTCAAATTTTAATATATTAAAATTCGTGTTCAAGTAAAAATACGAAAGATTCTTTTTAACAGAGGCAAGATTCAATATTTTAAGCATCTATGCAAATATGTGGACTAAGCTGTTGCAGGATGTGCTCTCTTGGTTGTACAAGCAATTAATATAAGGAGATTACTTTTTAACTACTATTGTAAAAAAAAGAGTAAGCCTTCACTTTCTTGAAAATCTTTTTATTTATACTTTCATACCCCCGACTCTCAAACTTTTTGTCACTCTTCTCTTGTTTTAATTGTTCTTTGCAATGGTATGTATGAACGTATGTACTTTTAGAGCGTATTAACATACACATATATAAACACTAATAGAAATACAACCGAATGAAGAAATTAAAGAAAGTAATACTGATGAAAATCTTTTGAATAACATTTTCAAACCGTGAACCTAATTTAATTTTATAACTTACTATAACCTAATTTTAGTTGAAATTATATATGTGAAAGAAAAAATATGTAAATCAAGCTTTAGTTTGCAATAGGCTTTTAAATTTCCATTTTAATTTGGTTATTTCCCCTTTCCATATAAAAAATAGAAACGGCTTACAATAAACCTCTAAAAATTGCATCATTTCAAAATTAATGTTCCTTGCATGATTTCAGAAGTTCTTAATTTATCATTGTATTTATACTTTTTATTTATTTTGTGTTTAGGATTTCATTTTCTGTTTATGTTTAAGTCCTTACACGGCGTTTAATTTCGGAACCGTTGATCGTAAACATAGTCTTTCGGCTATAAAAATGTTTTAAATGAAGCATATTTTAGTAATTTGATATTAAAAAAATCAATTTTATAAAAATTAGGGAAGCAGACATTTTATACGGTCCACAGTGCCTATACTTATGGATAGGAAAATTTTATATTCGTTATACAGATAAAAAAGGAAACAAAACTTTGACTCCCGTGCAACAAAATTTGACAGAAATATTTAATTTCAGAATTTTGGATTTTTGAACGTAATTTTCAAACTTGCCTTGAGGAGCCAGTTAGTAAATAAATTAGGATACTTCGAGGCTCATTACGCCTATTTAAGTGCCATTCAGAGATATACTTCCGTGATTTATGAGCGCGTTTTCACATAACTAATTTCGAAGTTTCCAAATGATAAAAATACATTATTAATATTTTCTTGAAATTTTTTCACTTTACATTCAAAAGCTAGTAGTCATACAAAAGAGTCCCTAAACTAGATATGTTTACAATTTTTGATTTATACAAATAACGTTAAGAGTTGATTATAGTGTTTTGTAGAGCACGAATTCTATAAAATGATATAACTAAACTTGCTTTTTGAACACACACACACACACACACACACATATATATATATATATATATATATATCATACGTTTCACCAAATTCTGCATAGAAATGCTAACAATTTTTTTTATGAACTGATATTTTATTTTTAGCTAACAAAGCAAGAATTTTGCTTTTCATTTTGTGTATGATACCTGAATGTGACCTTCAGCATTAAAACTAAAACATCTCCGTCAGTTTTTGTCTTCGAGATGCTTTTATTTTATTATTATGAGTAAGAAATTATCCTAAATATAATTATAAGAATCGAGATAACGTATAAAGCTTTAGATTTCAGGATTGTTTAAAAAATTTACTTTTTTAAAATTCAAATATGTCATAACAGGAACACTTGGGGCATGCCAAACAATTTTGTTGTTGTTACTTATGTTCATCTGTCTAGTCAAGCCCATGAAATTTCTCGTGGCAGATTATGCCTGCGTTTGGCGACACCTTTGAGCACCCTTCAGGTGACAGTGCAATTTTGCTCAGTTTTGCCCCCAATTTTGATGGAGGGGGACGGATCCGAGAGTCTCCCATCCCTTTTCATTTTCACCAAACTACATGGGAGGATTTTCGGCTCGCCGCATACTTGCAGTGCCGCCATGCTGCAACGACATTTACAAATATCCATGTCTTCTCCGAGATTCGAGCCTGGGCCCTTCGGCACAGTAGTCAGCGATGCTAACCACGAAACCGGTTGGGTGGCAAGTAATTTTGTAACCGGAAGCATATGTCTAAGACTAATGATTGCGAAAATAGAGGGAGGGTAAGAACTTTTGTGGGCACAGTGTGTATATATATATTTTAATAAAAACTTATAATATATTTAATTAATACTATAGCACCTACTTAAAAAACATCGAATAATTTCATATTTCCTATTCATCTGATAAATATTGCGTGCAAATAATAAATATCGTATTTCCTCGTATATTTTCCGCCTTACATTTAATTCCTATATTAACATTCTTAAAATTAAAAAAAAAAAAAAAAAGTAGTTTCTTCCACTTAGTAATTGTTTTTATCTTATTGACGAAGAAAGACCCTCACGAATTACCTGCGAAAGTCATGCAGAAACTTTCTCTTTTAAATAATGAACGTTATGCCGAATATAAGATACTATTAATCACAAGTAATATAAGATACTATTAATCACACAACAAGCAAACACGAACTGACATTCAATCCATGCTTCTGCTGAGTCAGCTGCGCATTCACCTTCCTTTCTTATTTATCGATGATTTGAGGTCTAAGGAGTAACCGAGAAAACAATATTGCGATTGTTGCCACAATTTTCTTGATGACTACTATTCATTGTTACTTTTTAATGCAATCGTGATCTTCGAAAATTAAATTATTGCCATAATTTTCCTGTCTTGATTTTCGACAAAGCAAAATAAAGGGAGCAAAAAAATACGTGGAGAAATACGGTAATATAATATGTTAATGCATTTTTAGTAAAAATTACATATTTCACATAATGCAGTCATACAATTACCATTACGATTAAGTGTACCATAGGTAGTACTACAATTGCAATGTTTAATACTTTAATAGAATGAATTATGTTGTGTGAATTTAATAGCTTGTCAGCATTAGAATGAATACTTGTTGCCAGAAGTAGTAAACCACCATGTTCACAAATTCATGTGCTAGTTTTTGTTTCGTCTAAATTGATACTAAACCTTAAAACCTGTCTATTAAACATGACGTTAGAAACGACATTATTTGGAGGAAGATGTTCAAAGCATAATGTTATTCTTTACGCAATAAATTGGAGTAGACGAATAAGTTGTATCCTATCTTATTACAAAGTTATAATAATTCTGGCTGTTCTTCTGGAACATAATGTCCTTCTTCGTACCTAATGCCCCCTGGAAATATCGAAACGCTTACAAAGAAGGAAGGTTCCTTACTCTAATTAACATTGTTTTAGGCTCTTTCAATTCAGAAAGCTTTGTTCCGCAGTATTTTAATTTAACTTATCTTAAATGAAGCAAAGTTAATGGAGTTGAATTCATTTCCGCCTTTTTTAACTTAAGAGCTATAGGAATAAAAATAACGTTTGAGTACGTTAAGTATAAATGACAGCATAATATTCTACAACTGTGTCACGTGTAAATGCGGTTTTTCAATGATACTTGCGAGAATACTAATAAATGCCTCATGTATAATTCTAAATTTATTAACTTCTTTGCATTTGCGGTTCTTGCTAACCATATGTTTGGTTACCTGCGATAATGACATTTCTGTGTTCATTCCAGCTTAAATATATGCATACCATTCGTTAAACGTTCTTAATCAAGTACATTTGTTACAGGTTAGCGTTAAGAGACTCATTCTTTCCTAGTCACGACTTGCTGAGAACGTAAGGGGATGTACGCCAGTCTACACTTCAGCCATGAGTAAGCTGCATGCTGTTCTTTGGTATCATGAACGCTCTCCGTTGGATTATTGTTCTTTCTCCAGCCACAAAGTATAAGCGCGATCGTGTTAGGAAGAACCATACTAATGGTTTGTGATGCCTACAATAACTGGAGACAAACAATTCCATTCTACGAGATCTTATCTCTCTCTCTCTCTCACCCTCCTTCTTCTTCATTAAGTGATTGCATCCAACAGCGAGTCAACAGCCGACCAGTGGAGAGACATACGACATCTTTCCAATTAATTATGACGGTACTGACACAAGTTGTCTCAGCCAATACAAACTGCTGTGACCTGATCATTAATATGGGAGAGCAGATGGGGTTGGTATGTGATTGACGAGTAACCTGACCAATAGAAGGCTGGACTCCGCCTTCTAATCCCTGAGCCTAATGAATAATAATGAGCTTTATGAAACATGATTCAAGCAACTACGCAGAGTGGTACTTAAAGGAGCACGCATCACTAAAACATAGAGGTTGGGTATTCGGTGCAATGGCCGCGCAAATCATCATTGTTCGGCAGTGAAATTCAATGAACTTTGATAGCGGCGTAAAGACAGAAGCGATGATACTGAGGTCCCCTGATTGCAAATTCATGTCTACCTCATCGGAGCGAGGCCTTGAACTCGTAAATAGAGGATACAATACTTTTATTTTAATAAAAGAACAGTAAGATGATCAGTAGTGAGGCGTTTATCCTTTATTCTCGAAGAATGTTCAACCTAAAACGTAAACCTATTTAATAACTAAAGACTTTAACTAGAAGATTTAAAGCAGACTTAAAGGTTCATCTCATTTATTTCAATACCTAGGGTTCTTGAAGTTTACTTTTAAACATTTTAGCATTTATATCTCCTTCTCCAAGCTAGGAATCATTGAATTTAACAAGTGCAGGAAAAACTGAATTTCTTCACACAGATAATTAAGGTTTTGCGTTTAGAATGGTCTTAAAGTTCACGCGTTTTAGTTAATAAATGAAAACTGTACCTTGAACAATGATCTATGGAAACTGTAAACATTGACACAGGCAAGGAGACAATTTTACTTAAATTTCTGAAACTTCTATTATAACTATGAGCGAATTCTGTCTCTTATAACCGAAATTTAATCTAGTTGTAAAAAAAAATAGTGAAAAGTAAAAAAACATAATTTATAATGTGTTTTTATCTTTTTCATTTCGCAGAATAGCTAAGTAGCTTCCTTTAAAGATAAATTTAATTATTATAAAATTTATTTCTGCACTTCAAAAAAAATATTTGCCTTTCGCAAAGTTTATAGTTTTAAAAACTTTTGTTTAAAGTTCTTGTTAAAAATTTTAATGTGAAGTATTGCGCACCTTCATTTCATGTTCATTTCAAAAATTTTAGTAAGTAAAGTTACTTGACTACGATATTTTTCAAGAAAAGTTGTTATTGAAAATGGCAACAATTTATTAGTTGATTCATTATTCATAAATTACATGAATTCTTTCTAAGTGCAATCCTAATATTTAGTGATACCATTCAGAGTTTTCTTCTTGGGTTAATTAAACAGACGTTTTTTGTTATATCTTGATAGTCCTTAGATGTTTCAGTTTTTCTAAAAGATATTTGTACTTAATATTTTATAATGTTGATCGTAAAGTTAAATCATAGGCAAAATATTGAAAAACTATGGAATTAGGAGTCGGCTTTCAAGTATGAAAGTAAAATAAACAAAAAATTGCAATTTTAAAATATTGCATTTTAATTAGTTTTTTTCCTCTTGTTGTTGCTTATATTCCTTATGTTTCTACAGAGGCGGCCAACCGGGACGGTGATTAGTGATGCTGAGTGCACTACCGAAGGGCACGGGTTCAAATCCCGGAGAAGACGTGGATATTTGTAAATGTATAGTGCATGAGGGCACTCTAAATATGTTGCCCAGCCGAAAGTCCTCTCGAGAGGTTGCTGGTAAGGGAAAAGGTGTGGGAGACCCTCATACCCGTCCTCTCTGTCACCTGTATAGTTTTCAAGGCTCTTGCCAACAACAGTCACAGTCTTGCACTTCTTGCCACGATGAATTTTGTGGGCTTGTTCTGATGTTATTGTCAGGCAAGTGAGTTACGTCACGACACCAGCAATACCAACATATTTTCACAGACATTTGGAAGACTCAGAATTTGCAAGTTACTCAATAAACAAGTTACTCAGAATAAACAAGTTACTGAATTTCAGTTCTCTCATTTAAAATATAGAGGGCTAAATTACGGTACCGAAAAATTTCTTCTCTATTAAAAGCTCCTAACCCAGAATAGCTCACTGTCATAAAATAAAAATGAATTTTTGTTCTTGTAGGTATTTCGCTGTTTCTTGCTTAGAATTTAGTTTAGACTCGTGAAATTGTTAATAAAATATTTTTTATTAAGATAGGTAAATAAATATAGATAAATAAATTATTTGTATTCTTTGAATAAACTAGGTTCTAACTAAAGTAAAAGCTTCATAAGCCCCAGCTCCCCCCCACAAAAAAAAAGGAATTTTTACCGATACTGTAGAATAAAATAGAGAAAACGTGGTCCGTAACTATACAAATTAATTCTGCATTTTAAGGATTTAAATGCACAAAGTATATGTCTTCAAGGTAACATTATTCAAAAATTCTAACTGTACATGGTATCGGGCTTAGAAATATAAATTCTAAGATGTTTCTGTTATGTAAAAATATTTTTAAGAATTAAATTCGATGAGTACTTTAAAAAAGGAATGTTTCGAAAGTGATGCATCAAAATGAACGCATAGTGATGCATCAAAATAGAAAAAAGAAATAGACTATTTTCCTAATCCTTCTTAATTCATGTAAAAAATACCCATTTAAAAACAGAAGAGTGTACATTAATTTAGATTTTAAAAAATTCAGTCGAAAATGTACACAAGTATAACTGAACAAGGAAAATAGTTTCGGCCAAGGGCTTGATATCAAGGAAAATGGAATAAGCTACAAGGTATGCCTGCAAATCGTTCGCCAAATAATATAAGAATGTTATAATCTGTTTAGATAAATAACCATGATAAACTCTAAACTTGATAAACCCTTAATTAATAAACCCTAAACTTACATAGCAGAATCCCAATTATCTGGCCTTCGATTATTCAGCATTTTATTTTCCCCGATCATATAAACTTCATTCATGCCACGTAAACTTCTTCAGATTTACAAGTCATTTTTATTATCATTGAAGTACCATTTTTTTATTTAAGTTATACTATCCGCACTGCTGCCAGCTGAGTCTCAGCTTTGAAGACAACAGTCTTCACTTGGGATAGCGTATATTATACCAATATATTCTAAAATAAGTAATATTACATTTACTTTATAGAGACAGACATTATGTTATTTGGAAAAGCCGGAGAGATGAAAAGTTAGTAACCGCCTTCGCCGGGAATCGAACCACGAACCTCTGAAATACCGGCCCAGCGTGCAGAACCACTACACCACGAAGGCACGCTAGGAAAGTGGGAGAAATACTTTATAACATTTTAACATGTGTATCAAATTTTTATGCTATTCTTATGTTGCCGTTCTTAGATGTGTTGCATTAGTTTAATCTGTGTTTTAATTTAGTGCATATGCATTGTTTAGGCAGTATATTAAAAGCATTTCAAGTAAAAGATGGGAAAAAGTAGTTTTACATCTAAAGAGAAACTCCAGGCTATAGAAAGGCTCGCTAAGAATGAGTCGAGGAACAAACAATCTACTTTAACTAGTATTTTTACAGCGTAACTTGTTAAATTTTACAGGGCACATGGATGTAGATCAGGCACGGGATCGAACCCTGGTTATGTTTCCCTCCGAGGAGATGCTATTTGAGCTATCCAAAGGCAAGGGCAAAGTATCTCCGAATAATTTCTATTTAATAATGAAACGTGTGTATTTGGATTTAACTAACTAAAGTGACTGGATACGCAGACCACACATATAACTTGCTTTAATGTTGATGATAATATACATTTACTTTGTAATATACACTTTTGCACAATGCAACATGTATCATAAAGTACTAATTTTCCAGTGAAATAATTTTACTACTGTAGGCTGAAAAATATGTTTGCAACATTAAAATTACTTCATTGAAAACGAAGATAAGCACGTATTTCAGTGAGCAGTATTTATATCTGTGTATTATTGTTCCAAGTCTGTACTACAAAGCTTTTTATTCAATAGCTTTATTTTAATAGCCGGTCTTTGATAGCTGTACGTTTTCCGACATTCCCGGTTATCAGACTACCACAGGGTTTCTTAAACTGTGGATCGCCAAATTTTTAGCAGTTTTGGTATTGTTTAACTTATAATAATTTTACAATTACCAAATATTTTTACACAATGTATCTGAAAATAGATAAAGATAAGACAACACAAACAAAGAAAAACCAAAAACCTTCCGACCATTCTTTTTATAATATAAATAAATGTTCATTTTCCTTGCTTTGCACGTGGCGCTGTCAATTCGTCTGTTACTTATTCAAAATTTTCACCTTGTTCTATGTCTTAAAATTAGAAATTAAAGTTAATGACCTAAACTGCAATAGTATATTACAGTACAAGTAAAAAAATTGGCAGTTTCATTCACACGTGTGTCGGATTTGCACAATACTTATGGGGGTCCCACAAAATTTTTGTAATATTATTATGGGGTCGCGAAAAAAATCACAGTGATAAAAAGGGGTCGCGACTGAAAAATGTTTAAGAAACTCTGGACTACAATATAATCTCTTTGACGCCGAATAACAGAAATTATGTATCAGTTATTTAAATGTAGAGCCGCCCAGACGGTATAGCGGTTAAGGAGAGCCTGACTGCGATACCGAAGGGCCTGGGTTCGAATCTCGGAGAAGGCATGGATGTAATTGTTTGTCCTTTCATAGGAGGCAAAGCTGGCCCACCAATTAGATGCCTCCATAATAAAGAGGCCACCACATCTGGTCTTAGAAGTAGCCGATGCCGACATAAGCAAGTGCCCGCCGTTGGAAAAAAAAAATATTTAGATGTAGATAAATAAAAGGATAAACTAAATTAATTTAGTTTAAGTAATTTTTATTGCTAATAAGCATCCAGATTTCAGACATGGGAATGCAATCACATACTATTAAGTATCATAAATTAACATTCTTTTTCACGATGAAATAAATTTTCGTTTTAAGAATCAAACAGAATACAGCGAAAGCAAAACAACAATTTAAAACCTGTAGTTCACCTTTTTTACGTCGTTCGCAAGCTTTGTGGCCAACAGTTAAATAGGAAATCTATAACAATTTTAAAAGGCCACACAAGTAAAACTTTCAGTAGGTCTGGGTAGGATAAAAGGTGAGCATTCATCTTTATGTACCTTCCTCGTTTGGCAGACAGGCCTTTCATAAAAAAGCGGATTGAAATTAGCTTACATAATTTCTGGAAACAAATATATTTAACTAACCATTTACAACTCGCTAATAGGCGGAGTAAAGCTGATCCTCTAATTACAACGTTTGAAGAGCACATTGCTGGGGAGTTGCACACGCCTGTAGTTAGAAGGAAGAACAGTGGCGCAAGTTCGTGCTTAGAGATTTATTGCTCTTTGAATAGAGCAACTTCCTTCATGCAAGGATATACAATTAAGTTTTTCTGTTAATTTGTGAAGTAGGTAACGCTCTGGTTACTTTTCTCTTAAATTAAATTTCCGAATTTCCTTATATTTTAAAGCAAACTAGTATGACAACGACATAAATATGACAGGATTCTATAAAAAACTGTTGCATATGTAAATTTATTCTTTTGTTCAGTTGGGTTGCTTTCAGAAATGATCAACGGCAACGTGACTTAAAAGACCGTACCATACATCTTCATTCTAATTTTCAAAAAACTACTTATGCAACAGTAGTAGATTTCATATCCTAGAAACTTTTTTTTTTTAAATTATGATGTATATTTACGAAGTTGAGGGAAAAATGCACATGAATGTAAATTTTTTCCGAAACAAAATTCAGTAATGTATTCAAATGTTAATTCAAAGAATAATTCTATCTGTAGTCTGCGTATATGTTTCTTTCAGTTCATTTTAGGAAAGGTAGTTTACACTAAAAAGTAACCCGTATTTAAAATTTTTGCTATCCTTTCTTTAATGCCGTTCTTTTATTATGCGTATATAATATTCAGCACAATCATAAACTATTGTTAGCGTATAGAGACACCAGATATATTTTGAAAGCAGAAGAGATGAAAAAGGAGCAATGCCCTCGCCAAGACTCGAACCACGGACCTCTCGAATACGCGTCGAGTGTGCTGACCACTACACCACTAAGTCATGTTAAGAAAGCGGAAGAAATACTTTAAGTGGTAGAGATAAATTTCAGAATTAATATTTTTTAATTGAAAATTAAAGATTGAAGGATAAATTCGATGATTCACACCACATCCATAAATAAATAGTACTAGCTAAAAGTAATGTTATAGAACATTCCATTATGAATTTGGTATTTTAATTATTAACGTTTTATTAATTGAAATAAACAGAAAGAATTAATTAATTTCAAAGTTTAACTAATTCCGTATTAATTCATGTCAGTCTTTGTTATTTTTTTTTTCATTTAAATTCTTCATTTAAAAATCCTTAGCCTTTATTTACTTTATTTTATTACTTTTATTACTTTTGTTTAATGTCATAAATACGTGCAACATCTAAAAATCTGATTTAAATTTGGAATTTTTGGATTTTCGGTTTGCATGAGTAACAGAAAAGAAATGTGTAACAAAACACTGACTTCCTTTCATCCTTCTATATAACAAGCTGTACGTGACTTTAAGTTTAGGAGCTTAAAGAAATTTCCTATAAAACATTTCGAGAGAAAAGTAATAAATTTAAAAAAAGAGGGCAATTATTTCTAAGTATCTCTTTAAATTAAGGTTACATTGAAAATGATAAATTTTAAAATGTTAGTTTTCTACTCAATGAAGAAAATTTCATCCGTTATTACTGAAGAAATATATATGAATTATAGTTACTGGATTACGGCGAAGTACACTAGGACTATTTACCTGAAGATATGTATGCCTGCGCGGAGGGCTTTTAAAGGAAAACTGGCTTGTATTTTAGTTACACATGGGAAAGCTCATGAAAGCGCTTGTGTAACCAAACAATTTATCAGGATTTGAGGCCCCGACCAAAGTACCAATACTCAGGGCCTAATAACATAAATGATTTACTGTTATTTATAAATGTCAGATAATACTGATAAGAAATAAACTTTTTATAGTTACGATGAATGCATGAAATCCAGTGTCTGAAATGTCTTGAAATTCAAAAAAACATTTTTAAATTATAAAACATGAGTTTTCACAAGAGTTAAATATTAAGAAAAAATTACTTTTAATTCATCGGGAGAAATAGTTAATGACGAGATAGACTTACTTTTTGTTTTCAAAAAAAAAAAAAAATTAAAAAAAAGTAGGATAAACATTTGCAACGGCCTTCTCATAAAGACAAGATTTTTTAAATTACAACTTTAAGCAAACCATGTACGTTTCGATATGCATATTTTCGTCGTTGCGTATTTTCAGATATATATTACACGGCTGCAGGATTTTGTTGTTCTTCTCTCTTTTCACAAGAATTTTCTTTCAGCATTTCACCCTGTTAAAAGAGGCAAAAGATGTACTTTTGATAGATATTTAACAATGAATGAAATTGAGTCTCAATTTATTGATTCTTATGTTATATACCTATTTTTAAAAAGTTTCAATACTTTGACTTCTATTAAACCACTGATAACCATCACGTTATTTTATATAATATATTTTTATTCACAATTTACAACTATATAATTATTGTTGCTTTTCCTTGTTAGACGTCCTAATTGGTTGTTTCGCAACAGTTAAGTAGCTTTTTTGGATTCCTAATTTCGCATTTAGACTGTCTACTTAGAATGTAATTAAAGAGTTAGGGAAATATGAAATAATTTCAATCATAAACAAGTAATATAAACAGATGAAGTAACGTGAAGAAAATTAAATAAATATTATTCTAAATTTTTTAAAAAATTCCTATAACTACAAGTTGTCAGCAATAAGAATAGAAATTAGTCCAAACTGGCAGCTAATACATAAATTTTCATGTCAAAATTATGGTTTCTATAGTGTAGATATAATTAGGTTCTTTCCAATAACAATCTCTTGCAGTAAAGGTTTCTTTATGAAACATCCAAGTATTCAGGAAAATATAGACATTATTTATTTCGAATTGATTTTAAAAACGCTGTATCAGTCATCATATTTGAGAATTAAGTTATTATTCCGAAACAGTAGTATTTTAAAGAAAGAGATCAGTGTTACTGAAGTAAAAGTTTGTATCATTGTTCAACGAAAAATGTATTATTATAATCAAATATACACTTAACAATGACAGAGTTCACATTTAATTTTCTATAAAATTTGAAGATGATGGAAAGTATTGCATTGATTTAGTCCGTCATGTTTTCAGTGGATACTAAATGTAAAAAAGGTGCAAAATAGTGTTATTAACAAAAAAACTGGATGAGAAATTTGTAGGAATACTTTATTGATTTATTAAAAAACAAAACGCATTAATCTTCCAACGAAAATAACTGCTGTATTTGTGACTACTTCCCTGACGTTTTGCAAAGACATAAATGAAATTTTCTTATTTTTATACAAAATTAGCTACAAGTAAGAAAAACATATAAAATGACTTCAAAGGACATTCCTTTGAGATTTAGTTATAGAAGAAATCGATCAGTTTCTTATCATTAGTGGAACTTATCTCGAAGTAAATAATAACATGAATAGCCTTTCATATACTTCACCTACTTCTTATTTCGATTTAAAATAATTTGTAATTGATTTCTTAAATTTCAGTAAAATTTTTAAAAGTGTTTTTAAGAACATACAGCTAGTAAGTCTTTTTGAGTTACTTGCGTACTAGATCTAAAAGCAAAACCAATTTGTCCTTTGCCTTTATATTAAAAATATTCTAATTTTAACCGGAAGTGAAAGAATCAAGACAAAAAACGGTTTTAGATGTTAACAGGAAGTAAAGAGCCGTAACAGATTTAATTTATGATTATTCTCACACTATTGTTCATTTTCATAACGACAGCACTGTTTTTATATGCAGTGTAAACTATGGTAATTTTATATGTATGTTACGGTGAAACACCGAAATCTGGAGAATGTTGACTTTCACCGGTGAATGTCAACATTCACATAGTCCCTTGGTGTATGTCCGAAATATTTTCCAAATACTCTTATTTCTGACTTACACCGGTCAATGTCGACATTCACCATGTACTAATGGTGAATGTTGAACATATAACAACATTATATTTTCTTCTCCGTAATTCAGTCGCGAATAAACGCACTTGAGACTTGAAATAAGAACTTAAGAACATGAGAACCTAAAACACACAATACATTCAAAATGAGAAAGGAAAATAATAGAATTTAAAAACTTACTTAATTATACATTGCGTTCTAAATGAGAAAATAAAATAACAGTAATAAAAAACTTACTAAATTATGTGATTCAAATCTTATTTATTGCAACAACTTAAACTATTATGGCATTTTATGATCTTTTTTTTCGACTTTCACCAGAGCATATCTGTAATTGTCTACATACACCGGTGAGGGTCCGAATATACAAGAATGTAGTGAAATATTGGGTCTTTCACCGACGTATTTGGTGAATGTTGATATTCTCCGGTGAAAGTCGACATTCTCCAATTTCGGTCTTTCACGGTAACATGTATATAAACATTTTTAAATGCTTCTATAGTCCAACATACCCAATTTTAGAACAAAAACAAAAGAGGTTAAAAATCCATTTATTTTCACCTTTAACCCTTTTTAATTTTATTACATTATTTGGCCAAATAACGATTTTTTTAAATTTATTTATTTATTTGACACTTCATCAGAAGTGTTTCAGCTTCATTATACCTAGCAGTTGCAATTCCTCTAATGACATGACAGATAAAATCATTGATCACCAGTAGTTTGGTCCAGATTTGATTCTCGGCAAAGGAATTCAAAAGGCTTCTTCGTTATTTTACGTTAATGCGGCATAAAAGAAAGTATGCACTCTAGAAAGCCTTCCCCAGAAATGCAGTTTAGAAAGAAAACTGCATTCATGCCCTTTAAAGAATCATATACCTGGTTTTATACAAACGGATTGAAATAATGAGACAGGCAAAGTTACTACAACCAAAAAAATCGGTATCTTAAAAAATAGGGACTCTGATTTAGAGAATCCAGGAAAAAAGCTGAAAATCTTGTTTTTACGAAAGTTCAAATCGGTATCTTAAAAAATAGGGACTTTGATTTAGAGAATCCAGGAAAAAGGCTGAAAACCTTGTTTTTACGAAAGTTCAAAATTACATTCATTATTAGTCATTGCTGCAACAAATAGATTGCGTGTCGGATGATAATAATGCCTTTCCCTAACTAAGGAGAGACTTATTTTCTCTCTTTTGTTAAAAATTTACGAATATGCTCGTCGTCCCTTCATAGCTCCTAATATTAATTTTGCGTGATAAAATTTCCAATTTCTCTCAGATAGAGCGTCGTGGAAGCCGTACACAAAAACAAATTTTACTGAAGTTTTGAAAAGTATTTTAAATACCTTTAAATTGTATTCACTATATTGAGTCATATTTTAATAAAACCAGGCGCAGGTAGAATTTGGCGGGACAACAGTATTTCACCATTGCTCCCACAGGTCTAACCTCACAGTATTAACTCCACTTTTGGTTCCCTGAACGGATCTGGGGATCTCCCAGCCCTATTCTTCTACCGCCAAACTATCCTAAGGGCTTTCGGTTTTTAGTATTTTTATTGATCCCGCTTCACTCAGATACTATACGTTTAAATCAGTCCATCTATACCTTTTCCAAACTCGAACCCGGAGCTATTGGCACGGCAACCAGCATCGTTAACCACCACATTGATTAGGAGAGCTACATTATTAACAGTAAGCTTAATATCAAAGAATTTAATAAAAACTCAATCCCTTTATAGATAATGTAAAATTTAATTAATTTCTTCGAGTAATAGGTCTGTTGCTATTAAAATAAAATCTGAAGTATGGGGAAATAATAAATAAACTCAGTATAACAATCGATCGGTTGAAATATTTTATAATTGTTAACTGAAATTTTTTTTTTTTTTTTGTTGCTTTTAAAATTAAGTTTTTATGATTTTTTTTCCTTTAGTGCATTTGCCAATACACAATTGAAATATTGACACTCATTTAGAAACTAAAACAAATTTTACTTTCTTTATAATAATAAATAAATAAATAAATAAAAATATTCCCCGTGATATTATTAACTTATCCTACAAAAGTCGTATTTACTAGTATTTATACTTAGTAATATACTCACTACAAAAGTCGTAATAGTCGTGAAGTAACTTTCCAAACTAAGAGCAACAAAAGTGACAGTTTCTGATTTACTGAGTCTTGTTTGATTCTTTTTTGACTTTCAATGAGCTAAAATTTATTTCACTGTCTATATCTTGCGTGTTGAACTACAGAGACAAAGAATGATTTACTGAATGGTATTTGATCTTTTGCCACTGTTGATGAGATGAAATTTATTTTATGAGCTCTACCCAATGCCTGGAACTATAAATTAGTTGCACGGAGCCCTTGTTAAATCTTATAACAATGTATTTAACTAAAGAATGAATAGTTAATGAATAATATAATGTCTTATATAACAAGCCAGAAAAAACAACTTTTGCTTTTATTACCATTTACTGATACTTCTTGCTCCATGATCTTTCATACAGCGACTACTTTGGCATTTTTAGTCCAGCATTTACGTAGCCTAATAAGTATTTATATTTCGGAAATACGTCGCTAACCACTCTTTTGAGCTTTAAAATTGTTTATGCTTCTCAGGAAAGAAGAGCAGCTCCCAGAAATTGAAGTCTTCTCTCAGTCCCATTTACCACTAGAGGTTAGCACGATCGACCTTCAGCAACAGTAAACTATGAAAAGTTTTACCGTTTTTCGCGGAAAATGCTTTTGGAATGTTAAGAGACTACAAATTTTTCAAAATTTATGTGGCTGTCTGACAGGAATGGTACTGTTCGTGTATTTAAATGTAACAAAGAAAACTTTGTTTTTTGTAAGTTATGCATAACTACATATTTAGCATAATAGCTCACAAAAGTTATTATTTTAAGGAATTAAAATTAGATCTTTATTTCATTCGTAAAAGTAATGCATACATTGAGAGCATCATTTCATTAAGAGGCAGCAAGTTATTGCTGCATATGTCATCTAATAATTAGACCTGTCTAAGTTAAATTGAGTATTTAAGCAATGATTTAATTTTAAGATTTAATAATGGCAAATCACTTCAGCTATATTAAAAGTGATTATTATACCCAATGAAATGCTTTAAGATGATAAACCCTCTAGATTATTCATAGTAAATCTCATAACGATGTGTTCATGATTTCCTATGCAGCATAAATTAACAAATGTAGGAAATGAAACTTTTTAATGGTTCTCTCATAAAATAAATGGATTTAAGTAATTGCGTTTGCCCTCTAAATGGGCCGTGGCATATCTAAATGAAAGTTAATTAAATAAGGTACTAAAGCCACGAGTCACTTTAAAGTAGTCTACCGTCAACAGACTGTTTTCAGAACATTTTTTGTTGCATTGTTCCTTACAGGGTCACATGGTACATGTGAATCAAGAGAGGGGTCTAAGAATGCATTATTTTAACTCAATATATTTTGACTGCGGAGTCTGCCAAACTACTGGCCTTTTTCACGTGATATCTCAAGAAACAGAGAAGTAAAATAAAATGAAAAAGACAATTTAAAAAAAGAAGGAAAATTTACAGCTTAAAAAAATGAGTAAAATTTATTGCATTCTTGTCCACCTGTTATTCTGAGTTAAAATTTAGTAAGTACAGCTATTTGAAACGTATTATTTCAGAATTTTCTCAGGTATCTCCTAGTGGAAATCGTGTAATTGTTCGCATATTAAAGTTTTGAACAGAGGCAATTTATTTCATGTTATATTCTCGAATTCAGCAAAGTTTTGGTTTGAATCCCTTTTAAGGCAGTGGTTCACATAAATGTTTTTAATTCAATTTAAATCTAAGCTTATTGCCTAATTAATTGTCATAGAATAAGACTGATCGAAAAATTAAAAAGAAAAAATAATAGACAACCATTTGAAGGGAGGTAACTTCTCTTACCTTTAAAAGCAGGAAATCATACAAATGTTTGAAAGAATTCTGCTTGCTGTTAAATTCATATGTGTATTTTTTACTTCCTAGAATTTGCCATTTTATTTAGTATACTATAACTGAATTACTCAGTAGTATTGCTTTTTATCTCTCAAACAGTTCCAAGATGAGCTAACAGAATCTCTTTGTTGATTCAGACCATAAAGAAGTAACCATATTATACGAGAGAATTTTAAAATTATGAATTTATTCCTTTTATTTATTATTTTCTTTTTGTTATATTCCTTACTTTATATTGAGAATAATATATTGTAGCAATTTTGTTACATTAGTATCAGTTTTCTAGCCATACCCATTAATTAAAAGTCCTTCTTAAAACCAGGTGTTCAGGAGTGATTTTAAGTTACTAGAACTAATTAGCTTTCAATGTGTCCTAAATTACTCGAGGTAATTTTTCTGAGCAACATTTTCTATTTCTTCGGTTTTAGACCACCTACAGCAAATTTTGCTGCACCTTTAAAAGGGTGCTCTACATTTACATTATATCTCTATAATAGGATGCACGTGCCTTGTAACTGCTCATAACATGCTCCTCATAATGGTAAACACGGTAGCGTAAGCAGTTATGGAAGTAATTTTTTTCTACCAGGATGCGGATGAGGGTGTTCAGCTCTTCCGTTATTCAGACCATGAAAAGAAGACTACCACAAAGCATTAGATGCCTCCGGCAACGTCTTAAGCTCTATCAAAACTATTACTCAGATGGGTAAATTATAAGCATTGTTATATTGCCCAGATCCAATCCTCTATCTTTAACGGAAATACATACAATCTTGATATTCATACATATTTAGCAATTTGCACTTACGCCTGGAAATTTTGTTAATTTCTGCTCTAAAATTCCACTGAATTGTTCAGAAGAACAGACGTAAAATACATTTTGGTAGTCCTAAAATTGTATACATAGTAATCAGTGTCTTTAATTATAGTACAGTTTTAGTTTTAAATCAGAGGACGGACATGTGATTGAAGTCAAACATTTCGTTTATTTCGAGCACTTGTCAAGTTATTAATCTGACGTTACATTTAATTAAAATGCATAAAATGAAACGTGTCTAGCCCGGAGTATGTTATACCGAAACAATTGTATTTTCAGTGATATAGTGTAGAGTCATTAGGTTATTTTTATGCTGGAGAAGTGAAAAATGAGCAGTATCCTTGCCGGGACTCGACCTATACCTCTCGAATACGCGCGAGTGTGCTACCGTTACACCACGAAGGCATAAAGAAAGGAGAGAAAAAATACCTTATGTACTCCCACTTTTAAAGGCGACTGGGGATTAGGGAACCCAGTCGCCAAATCATCATCCACCATCTTTTAGTTCGGGTGCCACTGTAGAGTTATTAGGTTTTTTTTATACGAGAGACATTAAATATGTGCATTATCTCGAATACGCGCCGACTGTGCTGCCGTTACATCGAGGTGGCATGCAGAAAGGGGGGGGAATACCTTATAATATCTCGAAAGAAAACATAATTTTCAAAAAAAAAAAAACATTTTATCGAAATAAGAGCTTCCTTTTATTATCAATAAAGCATGACAAATAAATCTAACATTCAAAAGACGAAACTCTGTCTTCTGTATTGCACTGCAAAGTGGTCTGTGGTGCATTTAATTATTTCATTTATTTTAATTTATTCATCTTTAAGTTATAAAGGGAACTATTAGCTTTTCTTCTGTCCTTTTGCCTGAGGATGTATCCTTAGAAGTTTTGTGTTTATATTGAGAAAATATTTCGTGTAGTTTCAGGAAAGATTTTTTTTTAATTTTCTTTCTTTAATTATTATTACTAGTATTATTAGAACATCTGACCTATTTCAGATATCTGGCTGAATAGCAGGAACTTTATTCCTCAAGTATTAAACTTAAAATTTAATATAAGTTTGATAACGATCGTTTATATTCACACATGAATAAATAAAGAAATAAAAAATTAAAAGAGTACATTCTATTTTCTTAAGAATTTTCTGACCGGGGAATAATGTTTCCTTGTGACAAACATGCCAAAAGCACTGCAGTTCAATTTGTGAAATTGTGTCTAAAATTTATGGCTCACGTGTATATTTAAGCTATTCTAAAAATTCGACCAATTTATAAAACTCAGAGAAATTATATTTAAAAATCTTTGGATATATTAGTTTGATTGGAAGTCATGCTTATTATAAAAGCGTTACTTAAAAATAGTAGCAAATCTCATAATTAAGTTAGCAATTTTTTTATAGATAAGGTCATGCAGTTAGTTACCTTCCTTTTTCTAATCTTTTTTTAGATTATACTTTTCATGAAAAATTACCAGTAAAAACTTTATAAAAAATAATTTATTAATGACATTTGTTAGTTAACTATGTCTGTTTAAAATTCTGTTAAGTGCTATAAGTTGCATGAATTTTCTATGCTTAATTTTCCTTCTTACTTTATCAGCAAAAATTTATTAGTTAATAAAAAATATGAAAGTAAAAATTATCCTTTCTTCCATCTTGCGCTCACAAATGATTATGGGAATATCCATTTACAATTATTAAAGCCTGAAAAAAGCATGTCTGCGATGTTATCGTTATGCGATAATTTGTAGATACTTTACTTTTTACCACGATATATTCGACGACGATGTTTCTAAACTGCAAAGTTTTTGAACCGCTTTATTTTCGACGACGACATTTTGTGCCACGATGTTTTGTAGCACGACGTTTTCGTCTTGTGTTGTTTTTTCCGCGACGTTTTCGTCCGCGATGTTATCGGCGGACACCGCTGATGTAAATCTTAATAAATACTGAAACATCAAAACCATAATTGAGACATCAAAAAATTCAGAATGGTGGCATAAATATTTTTTAACGATTACGTATAATCAATTTTTATGCCTCTGACCCTTTTTCGCGAGTAAGTCATAAAGTATTTGTGGGTCTTTATTAACTTTCTTAAATACGTATATGTATAAGCAGTCAAACCATTATTGTATATTCAGTAAAAATGTGGTCATGTGAGTCCAAACATTTTCTTCACGTTTTTATAGCATTCATTATTTTGAGATTAATTTTATAGGAAAGGATACGTACTGCGTGATTTAAAGGCCAAAATCTTAGAATTCCAAGTAACGGAAACATTAATTGCCTTCCCAGATTACACTGCACCCTCACCCACATAATTGACGTTTCGCAGTATCCCGTAAATTTCGAGCAACGCGGAGAATACTTCATCATTGTCAGAAAAGCCATCAGTAAATATAACTACAACCGCCTGTTTCTATACATTACCTAAAATGAAAACCAAAAACCTTATTTTGATAATACATATCTCATTTGGGAATCGCCGAAACAGGTGCCTAACTCCCTCCCTAGCCAAATTATGAAACGAAAGAAGAAAAAAATCTCGAAGAGGAGTACGTGTTAGCCACGTGCTCTTTATGAACTCTACACTAATATCAGCACGAGGGCGTCCGTGTGTGTAAGTACAGGAAGGGGGGATAAGGGGTCAGGCACAGGGGCTGCATAATCCATTGCTTTACAGAATCCCTCCCCCGCTTCACCTCGAGTTCTCTCCACATACCTTTTGTCGGTGAAGAAGTTCGTTACGCAACTAGCATGGTTGCCATTTTTGGCTTAAAATTGCGCACTTGGCTCACATATAGGTGGGTTTAATGACAGAAAATGCTGAGAGGTGTCTCCTATATTTTAATATTACTCAAAAACATTAAAACGTTTTTTCTTACACGGATATCAGTGAACTCTTATGATGATGAGTTTTGATTAAACATGCTTCTTGATTTTTCCAATAGTATGAAAAAGTAGCATTATGATTAAAGTACATAACATATGTTCCTTTCTTCAACAATGAATTATTAATTATTTTATTCTCATAAGAACTGAAGTTTTTAAAAAGTGGCCTATTTTATGACGTGAGAGTGGAAACAAACCTTTTTGTCATCGAAAATGGTAGCATCTTCAAACCCAACTTATTTGTATAAGCAATGCAGATGAGGATTAAAATTGATGCATTTGCATTAAATTATCTATTGCTTATTTTATATAATATTCCTGTTGATGACATTTAATGATAAAATTTTCTTTAGCTGCGTAAAGATTATTTTCTACATGTACGTAAGTAAAATTTCGTTATACTGTATTAGAGAAACTAAAAATTCTCATACTTTTTCGTATGCAAAGTTAATGGAAAAATTAGTGAATAAATTCAATAATCTAAATAAATTTCGAAGATGTATTTCAGACGAAAATTAAATATCCTTAAAACATTTCCTTGAATGTTTTCTAAAATTTAGGGGTTAACCCAAAACGAATTTTGTTCGTTTTCTTTATTATGAGTTTCTCACTAAGTAAAGTAGCACTAGTTATTTGCTTTACATTTGGCCCTCATAAAATAATAATTATCAGAAATTAATCAAATTTTGCATATAAAGGTATCAAATGTTATCTATTTATTTTATTAGAGTGTAATAAACATTTCATTGGTTTGAATTTCATTTTTATCGCCCAGTACAAAATTAGCTTTCATAAAATTCCAAACCTTATTTGAGAAACTTCGCAAGTGTTTGTTTGTGTCTATTACTATTTAAGGAAACGAAGCATCTAACTGTTACTTTAAGGCATCCTAGATATCCTTATCTTATGTAGTAAGAGTTGGAAACCATAAACCCCAGATTTCATTTTAGCCTAAAAAAATTACTGCTTTTATTTACTCATATATTTATGCATCTGAAATAAAATAATTCTAAATTAAATAGATTATTTTAGCTCTTTTTCTGAAGAGAAGAGAAGAGGTAAGAGAAAGCACATTTTCTGTAGAATCTTTCATTAGTAGAAATAGGAAATAGAATTTTTTTTTTCAAAAAATCAACAAAGGTGTATGCAAAATAATGAGTAAAATATAATTTTGTAATGATGGCAAACGTATAAATTTCTATGTAAGTTATCCGACCAGTATTAGAACGCAGTTTATAAGCAGAGGGCTTCTGCAAGTTAAGCAATTACTGCAATTAATTACAGAAAAGCTCTTATTCTGCAAATAGCTAAAGTACGAAGCAGAAATCTCTCTGAGATCGACTAATTTAATGGACTTTTAAGATGAAATTTTTAAATTTTAATATAAAATTTTGCATGCTGTTTACTTCATACGAAATTAATTTAGATGTAATGTAGCAATATAGCAGAAATTATACACATTAACTTTAAAAGTTTTAAGAGTTTCAGGTGAATGAACGTTCAGCAGAAATCCTTGCTTCATGAGTTAAAACTTCTTTCTAAAAACAAAATGGTTATTTTGAAAGCCAGAAATAATTTTAGTTATTAACTATTACTATGTTGTACTAAATTTTACTAGAATGAAGTAAAATTATCAAGCCTATTTGTATATATTCATTTTGCTTCCATTTTTTTCGTTTCTCTGGTTTATAATTTAAAGCTGTAACTTTTTCTCTCTCCTTACCGCGTGCCTTCTTGGTGTAATTGGAAAGCACGTCCAGCTAACAATCGCAAGTTACGGAGTTCGACTATTGGCGAGAGTATAGGAAACAGAATTTTTCTGTTCCTGCTTCGAAATACTTAATGACTCTACAAAGCAACTACATGCTACGTGATAATTTTTGTTTTATACCGTCCAGACTTCAAGTTGAATTAATATATCAAGTAAAAAGCCATCGAAGGAAAGTTTTAGCCATTTGTAAAGTTTATTAATTAAAGTAATGCTTGCTTAGATTAATTTTAGAATTAAAAAAAATCTGATGTGGACACCACATTACTTCCTTGCATAGATTATTAAATTATACGCATTTACTGCACTTCATTTAAACTTATTTTATCGAATTATTCCAACTTAATTAGCAGATCCCTGAAAGCAAGTTGAAAATGACATCAAAAATTGCAAATTTTGAAATTCAATATCTTGGCCAATTTTTGTCGTACGGGAGTTTCTTATAATTTTGTTTTTTCATAACGAGTATAAAACTTTCGCAAATGTAAGTATTGGAGCCGGAAGATCGCATTAAAAAGACTTCGTTATTTGCCGAAAATTAATTTTCTTAAAATATTTGACATTGCCAAAACATAAATAATTTCGTCATTAAAAAAAAACATTTTTGTATGGAAGTATATGATTACGACCAACGATTTCGAAAATAAAGGCCAGGTAAGGATTCTAAGCTAGATATAAGAATAATTAAGGTAGTAAAAACTACATTCAAAAAATAAGGATTAAACTGGGCTGAAGCTGCAAGATAAACTTAGTAATAATTTTTGAAAGTGAAATAAAAATATGGAAAGAAAATTAAAATAAAATTAATGTCAAAAATAAAGGCAAACTCAAAATCCCAGCTCCGTGAAGTTTGTGAAATAACGGAATTAAAATTATTGAACGGGTAAGATATTTTAAAAAAACGTATCCAAAGAAATTCACTAAACCTACTATGAAAGCATACTCGAAAATTTAATCAAAATGATACAAATTGCTATACAATGCATTAAAAAGGAAATAAATATCCTTTGCTTAACACTTCAAACAGAACTTGTCAAGGGAAGAATGTTTTGAAGCCTTAAACTGAGTTAATTAATCAGTTCCGATTTATCTAATATATATGCTGGTACTATCGATATATATGTTGGTACTACCGATTGCAATAAAAAAACACGTACAGACTTCACGAAAAATCGATTTTTAGATATTTTCATTAAAATATGACACCCGAAATTTTTCGCGATTACAACAATTAATTTACCTCGTACAAAGAAGTAAAAATTAAGCATGTGACAGAAAACAGCTGCTTATTTTATTCTGCTATATTACATTTCCATAACTTGGATGTCGATCAAAATAAATAAGTATGCAAACTACCAAACTACAAATTGTGTTTCCGTTATATCAGGGTGCATAAATTGAGGCAAACCATCCATTTCTGGTTGTTTAGAGAACCGCTTATGCTAGAAGTTGAGTGGGTTACAATCAATGTCCATTTACTTTAAATGCGGACGAATCAAATACGTTACAAATTTGCCAGAAACTTCTATTTGCAAAATTACTTAGACAATTATCTAGGTTATCACAAACTTTAAAGTAATCTTAATTAATTAAGATAAAATTTACAAGAGGTGTATCTACTAAATACAGATTTCAGAATCCACTGCTTTGAGCTGCACTAAATTTAAAGACTGAAGTATAGGGGAACGATACTGAAATCCTTTCTTAATTTGCACTTTACTTAAATTTAAATTAATTTCCTTAATTAATTTCCTTACTTAAATTATCAACAATCATTTGGGCAGCAAATAAATTTCTAAAATAAAATCATTGTAGAGACATTAGGTACTTTTTTTTGAAAGCAGACAAGATAAAAATTGGAAACGCCTTCGCCGGGAATCGAACCACGGACCTCTGAATTACTAGCCCAGCGTGCAGAACCACTAAAATGACCTGGATTGTCCTCCTGGAATGTCGAATGACGCTAGGAAAGTGGGAGAAATACCTTATATCATGTTTGGTTCTATATAAAATAATAATAAAAGTTTTTACTCGTCCGAAGGGTATTAATGAATAATCATATAATGCATTCAAAACTAATGAAATTGAAATGATAAACATTCCTCGGAAATGATCTTAATGATCTTGGATCTTTAGTTAACTCAATACAGTAAAGTGCACAAAGGCTGTTTACCTAAGGGAAAATACTCCTTCGTGAAGTATTCTCAAAGGAAGCTGGTTTGTATTTGCGTAATGATCTGCAAGTTCATAGCTGTCTGTATGAATTTTATTCAAAATTCTTTGATTAAACTTGTAAATAACGATAAGTGAAGAGAAGAAATTAAATGAATCTTAATATTAAATATAGTATAATCCACTTTAATTCCCAGTGAGAACATTTTCTTTATTCAAATGCTTATTTTTTTCTGATTTACTCATATTTCTGCACCCTTTGCAAACTCCTGCTTTTTTTACGCTTCCCACTTTTCCTTTTCTAATTAAAAAATTTGTATTCCGGTCTCTGTTAATTTACTGAAAATATTAGCAAATGTATAAAAAAAAGTGTTCCTTCTATTTTAATATCAACTCTTTTAATTAATTTTAAAATTTTATGCCTTCAATACTATATACCTAAAGTCGGATTAATTATTTCGTATAAATCAAGTATATATGAAAACATCCTGAATGATAAATTGTCAAAACTGAGCACTGAAAATGTTAATTTATATAAAACGAATTCTAAGATCCTAAAGGTTCTTCATGATTTTATCGTAGTAATTGTAGCAAGCAGAGTAATAAGAAAGCATAGAACACATGTATTGGAAAATTTTAAAAATTCTACATCTTTTAACAAATGTTTTGCTAAAACATCTTTTCCTGATCTCTATGGCCTATAAGGAAGTGTGTCTGCTTGAAAAAACTTAGCATCTAAATTTAAAAGGTTCGGAGCCCTATAAAGGGTTGTCAAGCAACATAAAAAACGGATAAATTACCAATAATTAAAACTTAAATACACTCATGTCCATAAATTAAGGATAATGCAAAATCATGCAAAGGAAGAGTTAGAAGCAAAACAAATTTGATTTATTTGTAAAGCTTATTTATTAAACAAAAGGTAAAGAGCAAAAAAAGATGCTATATGTTTGATATTATTAAAAAAATTAGCGATTTTTTCTCCCTGGAGCAAATCACAAAAAAAACCTATTTACAAAAAACCAATATTACATGCTTGGTATGATTGCTAATACATTGTATGTCTCCCAGACGTTGCAATACAGTCCGTACAACGCCTAGGCATGCTGAGTATCAAATTATCGATCTGATCTTGGGGGATATTACACCACTCAAAAGCAATGCTCTCCGAAGTTCCGGTAGACATGTAGAAGGAGGTTGACGGGCTGCAACTCGTCGACCAAACATGTCCCACACGTGCTCTACTGGATTCAAGTCCGGTGAGAATGCTGGCCAGTCCATACGGGTGATATCCTCCGATTTAAGGCATTCGCTTACGATGTTTTCAGGGTGAGGACGGGCGTTGACATCCATAAACACAAATTGTGCGCCCATGGCGCCTCGAAAGAAACGTACATGTTGTTCCAGAATGACGTCCCGATAGATTTCGCTTGTCATGGTCTCAATTTGAACATGCAGGTCAGTTCTGGAACCCAGAATAATTCCACCCCCAAACGAGCACTCCTGCACCACCGTAACGGTGTCGTTCAATGATGTTTTCTTGATGGTAACGGGTACCTGGAGCTCTCCATATGAAAGTCTGGCGATAATCAGACTGCAAGCTAAACCTGGACTCATCGGAAAACATCACACAAGCCCACTGTTGCGGTGTCCACAATGCATGCTCTCTACTCCAGGCTAACCGCAGGCGACAGTGAGTTGCAGTAAGTGGAACGCATCTGACAGGTCTGCGAGCATATAGACCAATCTGCCCTAAGCGTCTGTACACGGTCTGCCTTGAAATTGTCGTACCAGTGACTGAAGAGAGCTGACGAGACAGGTGTGCTCCGCCTGTTTCTTTTGGAAGTAACTGCCAAATACCGGTCCTCATTCGGCGTTGTAACTCTGGGGCGACCTGTGCTGTAACGTCCACTCACATTACCATCATCTTGGAATCGTTGCCAAAGCCTGGAGATGACACTCTGGCAATTCCAAGTTCGTCTGATACTTCCAGTTGGGTACGCCAGACGGCCGATAATTCTACCACGTAAAAAATCATCCAAATGCGTCCTTTGTGTCATAACTATTCGGTTATTGCACTGAAATGCTTTAAAGCGTTTGCGAACAATTTTACTTCTTTGCCTGTATTCCTTATATATCACTCTCTTACACTCTCGTCATTGTGACGTACCATCGGTGTCATCTGGTTACTTACTGAAATTTGCATATGATTCTTGAAGATGTGTGTAGTGATTTTACAGGTGATATATTTATTTTAGAGTTCGATTTCCGCGTGACTCCGAATTATCCTTAATTTATGGACATGAGTGTAATAAGAAATACTAAAAGCTATATGAGCAGGTAATAATAAGTAAATTTAAATTCGTGATAAATAAATAATAAACTAAACTAACTTAAAATAAATGTATAATACAGATTAGATGAAAGAATATAGCATATGAAAAGTGACAAGACTAATATTAACATGTCATGCAATGAAGATTTAAAAAGTAAATATTTTGTACAGCATTTTGTTTTACTTAATATTAAGTAGTATATTTTTATTTAAACATTTGGGGAAACAATATACATGAATAAAAAAAGCACTACGATATATTTTAGTATAAAAACATAAAATCGAGCGCTAATATTGTTAAATATAAATGTTACACTTTGAAGCTTCATGCCAGGCTACATCTTGATCATTGAAATTTGAACTATAAACCTTTCTTGAATTTGGGCTCTGTAGCAACTTAAAATTGGAAACTGTGTGTTTCGTCATATGTGTAGTATTATGATATAACCATATATTAGGTTTCATATTTTGTTTGGCCAGACCTTGCTGCCCATATGCTTTAAATTATTTCACCTCTTCGCCTTATCCCATTCCCTTTAAACGAGAACGCTCAGCTTGCGTTGCGATAAAAGATGTTTTTGCTGTCTCTTTGCTCAGGGTTTTGACAACGTAAAGGACCTTTATTGATAAGTCATACATAAAATAAGTCGTACATTCAAAGGCTAGTTTCAACAATAATCCTTACCAACAAACGACAGAACTGCCTGCTGTTTTTACGATAAACGTTACAACAAAAAGATACTGAAATTCCTAACATTTAAGTCTGCAGTGGCCTACGACTGGAATTATGATCTTTTTTAAAAAATTGAGAAGTACGTTAGGTGGATTCTAGTGAGGTCCAACTGAATCTGAACTCAGTACTTCAATCGCAAATCTTTTGCTTTTTGTTATGAACATACAAAAATTCATAATCAAATAGCATTAGTTATCTCCACGGGCTTTTTTATTATTTCAGACTGCTTGAGTATTTATGATGAAACTGATATTTTAGATTGATTGAGCAATTAAGGGCTGTCTGCTAACGTTCCTGTGAAGTTTCGTTTTCGGCAGTGATCACATTCACGCAACAAAACCAGCATTACAGTCGAATCATTGATACAAGTATAAAAAGTATCACAGACGAAATTATTTTTTTCTGACATTCTAAAACAGGTTATCAACTATTACTGATACTGTAGTTATGTATTCATTTAGAATCATACAAAATGAGGGTGAATCTGTTTTTGTAAGTGATCATCAAAATGAGCTATAAAATGCTGCTTTTCTAATTTCATACATCATTTTGACAAAATCTACCATATGAATGAATATACAGTAATCTTCTTTGAAAAACTACCTAAGTCAAGAAATGCTCCCATGGAGAACCTTTTAAGAGAAACTGTCCCGTATTCATGTTAAACGTAGAGCGTAGGAACACAAAAATATTCCCATGTATGTAACCAACCCTTCCGCTGAGATTTGAATCCAGTTTGAACTAACACTGTTCAGCAGTTTTACGGCCACTGGTATGAGTGGAATTAACTGATATCTAGATATCTATTGCTATACTATATAGTAGTATGTCTACTGACTACTACTGATTTTCTATTTGCTACATATAAGTTTATTCTGCATTGAGTTTTTTTAATGAAAAAATTTCATTTAGTTCAAATTTCATAATGAAATATTACATCCAATATTTTGAGAAATGAAATTCAAAATCCCTTCTTTCTTTTCCATGATTTTCTTTCTTCTCTTTATCCTCCCTTGGTCTATGATTTCTTAGTTTCTAATACTGTGGCGTATGAAAATGGCTTACTGAACTTTAAAACTGGCTTATTTAACTGGCTTACTGAAGCCTTTCTTGATGAAATGGCTAAATACTCGGAACCACGGAAAATTATTCTCTAACATTTTGACAGAGAATCGATTCTTTAGTAGTATTCTTTACACATGAAGACGATTTTGGATGTTGAAGTCGTTCTCAGTGTTTTAGCAACATACATCTAAAACAGTAAATCGAATATAAAAATTATGATACATTTCGAAATACAGAGAACACAATGTAATTAAAAGCATCAAAAATTAATATCGGTGCTTTAAGAAGTAATAAAAGAATAAAAATACTATTAAAACTTTAAGACTATTCAAATGGATCCCAGTTTATCACACTCTTCACACTGCATAAAGGGATTCTGTAAGGTATCTGTGTGATTACAGTAACATGTATCCGATTTATTTTGAGTTTACATGTGTGGTTTTTTTTTTTTTTTTTTTTTTTTTTTTTTTTTTTTTTTTTTTCAGAACATTATGCGAAATGCAGTCCAAATTATTTGAAGTTTATCTATTACTCTTCTTGTGGTTCGTCTCATTTGTGTGACCAAATCAGAATAATTCCACGAATTTTATTGTGGCAAGGAGCGCAAGATTGTGTATGTCGTTATTGTATGATCCCTGTGCACCTTACAGGTGGCAGTACTACTTAATCCAATTCTGCCCTAATTTTGATGAAGAGCGCCCCCGGAGATGTGTTCTAGGGTCTCATATCCCTCTTCCCCACAGCCAAACTACTAAAGAGGTCATTCAGCTCGCCGTGCATTTTCAGTGTCTCTACGTTGCACATACACTATACGCTTACAAATACTGCGCCTTCTTCTGGATTCAAACCCAAGACCAATGAGCGATACAGCAGAGAGGAACGCCAACCGTTACACCGATCAGGGCCATTACTAGATGCTACCATCTGAAAAAGAAAAGTATTTTGAAACATGAGGCATGATGACAATCAATAAAATTAACTTTGAGTATAAATAAGTGTTTATACCCGAGAATCCAGTAATTAAATTTAAAATATAAATTCTTATTCATACAATCAGAGTTTTCATATTTCTTATTTTTATAATTACAAAATCTCTTTCTCTCCCTCGCTCTTTTTTAAAACTTTCGAGCCATTCTATGTACAATGCAGAATCAAAACTGAGGTAGCGGAAATGCCTTTCCATCTATTTAATACTATAATTTGTATTTAGAGTTCTTCAGTTCAGGACATTAGGTGTTATTGTTAAATTATTATCACTAAAGTTCTAAAAATAAAGCCTTTTACGCAAGACTAAAAGCATTTTTAAGACTGAAAGAATTTATCAGTAACGCTTCCTGTATCGACATATTTCAAATTTACGCTTCCTAAAAGCTATTGCTCATCATTTTTACATTTACGTTTAATGTAATAAAATTTTATTTCTCTCCTTTTTTCATTTTGTATTGACACGCTTCAACCTTGGCTCTGCTTTGGTATTTAATATTACTCACAGTGTACAGTTTAATATTACTACATTGCATAGTGCAGACGTAAAAGTGTTTAATATTACTACATTGCATAGTGTAGACGTAAAAGTGATTACTATTACTACACTGCATAGTGTAGACGTAAAAGCACACATTTGCAATATTTGTTTGCTGCTTGTGTTCATTGTTAAGTTGTATATTTATTCTTTGAACAAAATGAAATAATTACTATTCAAAATATACTTCCACGACAACATTTTTTGTGGTCATTTTACAAGAATGGATATTCGCACGTGCAATGTGACTGTCCCACACATTAACGCACGAGCAGTGTGAATAATTTAGGAACTAATAGCACTCCACAGTTTTTCTCTTTTTTTGCCTCAGTGTTTAGACACACTTAGCAATTTGGTAGTTTCTCTTCTTGCATTTAATTTAAGAAACAATGTTGCTGATTTTAGACTTTGACAGCTTTAATTGAAATAAAATTAAAATATCTCTAAATAATATAACATTTTTGAAACTACGAACTATTTTGTTAATTTCCATTTCAAAGACGAAATGCTTTCATTTAAAGATGTTTAATATAAAATGAATCAGAGGTAAAACAGCTATGAGTTGCAATGCAAACTATGGAGAAATTACGAATTTCTATTGGTTGCAGGGGAAAACATTGAAAAGAAAACGTTGCGGAGAAAATAAGAAATTGGAAAACATTATCTTACAAAAACTTGTGAGATAAAAGAAAGAAATGAGAAACAATCGCAATTCTAAAACATAATGGTATACATCATTGTCACTGAAAATAAATCGGTTCAAAAACTTCGCAGTTTTAAAACATCTTTGAAGAAAATATTGTGGTATAAATCAAATCATCGCATGACGATAACATCGTAGACATTTGTTTCTGGACTATGAAGTTTTAAATGTATGTTCGTATAATGATTTGTAAGCGCAAGAAACAATAAGGAATAGTAGGTGCTTTTTTGTAACCATGATGTTCTGTAGGACGACGTTTTAAAACTGCGAAATTTTTGAACCACTCTTGTTTTCTATTACAGTGCTTTATACCATGATATTTTAGAACTGCGATGTTTTCCTCTTACTTTCTTTTCTCCTACGATGCTTTCCTCTTACTTTCTTTTCTCCTACGATGCTTTCCTCTTGTGTTGGGTTCTCTGCGACATTTTCTCCACGATGTTTTCAATGGACACCTTTATGTTTCGTGTTGCTGTAGAAGTGGGAATGAATAAAGAAATGAACAGAAAATCGTGAACAGTCTAAAGCCAAATTTTTAATACAGTCTAACAATAAAGATTTATATCAGCAGTTTCTAAAATATTTTCTATGAAAAATCGTGATATGAATAAAGTGCGAAGCAAATATTTAAAATTTAATACGTAACAATTTAATTTATTTATTGAAAGATGATTCAAAACAGACAAAATTAGAAACCTATGCATTAAAATTTAATTGTTTACAGGTTAACCGTATACTGTTAGCTTTGACAAGTAATAGTATACACTTAATTTGTTCCTAGGTAATAACTTAAGTAAGGTGTCCGAAAAAGGTAAAGTATGTGTAAAACCTAAGTAAAGAGTTAAACCTAGGTAAGGTGTGTGTTAAATCTAGGTAAGGTGCGCGTTAATACTACATAAGGATATTAATAAATGGGTGGCAAAATGTTTTGAAGATCCTACAGATGCAATACTTACAACTAAAAATTTTCTCAAAATTAATTAGAGAATTTTTTAAAAACAGTTCTAGTACTGGAGAGAAAAGGGTATTGTAAACACAAAACTGAACTATTTTCATTTTTCTCATGGTTGAAAAAGCCCAATAAAAGTACTTATTATGCTATGTGAAAGGTCTAAAAATGTTCATACTTTTACGCTCAAAATCCATGAATGTATTAATAATTAGTAGTTTCATGTGGGCAACTGTAAAGTTAAAAACAAATGCTGGTTTACTCAGTGTGGAAACGTTAAACACCACAACAAGCAACATCAGTATTTTAGCTTTTCGCTCAGTTTGATTAAAATTTATTTGAAATATATTGGTAATAGGTATTATAAAAATTATTCGAAACTTAATAAATTTGCCTCGAATGCTCCGGAGAATTCCGTAATTAAAACTAAGAAACTTTTTATATTATAACTTATTATAGACTATTTTACTGTATGGAAACATGCAGAGAATGAAAGTTTGTATTTATAAAACCTCACTAATTCCTACACTGAAACTGGAATTAGAAAGAAAATGAAATACACTCTCTAATTAAAGTAGAAAATATTAACAAATTTCGTTACCTTATTTGGAAAAATGCTGCAACTAGGTTTAAGACCGCAGGTTTAGATAATAATTACGAAAACGCCTATAGTCGCGTTTCTCGAAAACTCTATACTGCAAAATTAAATAGTAAAATATTGCATTACCTAAATAATAATATTAAGAGTTAATTTCCTCACTCTAACCTCTACTTTCCTCACTCATATTCACCTCTACTTTCTTCACTCATATTCACCTCTACTTTCTTCACTCATATCCACCTCTACCTTCCTCATATTCTTCTGTGGAAATTCAGAAAAAGAATTTGGCTAGGCTAAAAAAAAATCAGTATTCTGAGATTCCTTTTTTTTTAACTTAATCAAATTTATTTAAGCCAAATGTTATTTTTAAGAAGAATTATACATAAATTTCTAACCTTTATATGAAATTACTAAATAATTTTTTAGCTCATACTCTTATTTTCTTCAGCCCAGTGGCGCAGCGACACTACAGGTCAGGGGTTTGATCCCCGGGCTGGGCAAGGTCGACTCAGCCTTTAATCCCTTGAGTGGGTCGATAAAATGAGTACCAAGTTCGCTTAGGGACTAAACACCGGGGCTCTTGCGACAAAATGACCGCTTGTCCGGGATATATACTCATGCACCCCGGGGCCTACGGTCAAGAAAGCAGATATAGGGGCACTGCAGACCTTGGCCCACTAAGGCTGTTATGCTACTGTGTTTAGTTTTTAGTCTTCGTTTCTTCTGTTTCACATACATAAGAAGGATTTCACTCCAGAAGGATATAAAGAATGATTAACGAGAAGAGACTTACGAACATATCTAAAACAACAATAATGAACCAACAATAAGCTGTTAGGTTGATTTGTTTCACTGACATCAGTCAGCTAAGTCTGGGTTGTTTTTTCTGTGGTTGTTCTGTTTATGAATTAGATTCACTTAACGAAATTTTCGGTTCGTAAGTGAAAGGTTTCTATTTGATAGCATTTTTAGCGAGGTTAGTTAGGAATGTTATTGTAGTCATTGCTGAAGCAGGAAAAAGGATTAAATTTATTCTCAGTTACCATTTTCTTACCAGAAACAGTTTTATAAGTAAATTTTAATTGTACAAAAAGCTGTAGTTAATGAAAATAATATGTTTTGATTTTTATCTAAATTGGTACTATTTCTTTCTTCTCATTAGAAGAGAGATAATTTGCTAACACTGATGATTCTTTTTATATTTACTGATGATTATCTTTACTGTTTTATATTACACTGATGTTACTACTTTTTATAGGCCATTACAAGGAAGACTCGGTGGTAGATAAATAAATTAGCATTAATAAGTCACGGAAATGTTAGAAAAGCTGTTTCATGAATCTAACATTAACTAAGCAATAGATTCCTGTTATTATTTAACGGGCTATTAAAACTGTTTACTTCTCGGATTAAAAGAAAAACATCGAAAATAAGAAATTTCTTAGTTAGTTCCTTATAACAGTGATTGGAAAGTCACATTAAATAAAGGTGAGAGTAATGAGCATGCGCTTTTCAGAAAGCGATATGTTATCGTGAGAGAAATTATGCGAGAAGTATGTATGTATTAGAACTTGAATATCATAATTATTATTTTTACCTTATAAAGTGCGAAAAACGAACTTGAATTATCAGGATTTGAGCCTACTAGTTCATACAGATTTTTAAAAATTTATGTTATGAAAATGAAAACTCTTTTTTTTTAACTGTTTGTAGCCTTTTCCTTTTCCATTTACGATTATGAATTTTCTGCTTGTGAAAGATAGTATATAAAAATTTAATGAATTTTAAAACTTTTTTTTGGTAAAATATTGACCAGCACAGAAAATTTTACTTCAATAAATTAACAATATATAAATTAATAAATTTGATTCAATCATTAAGTGTTTATTAGAATGGAATGAAATGAATGAGTCGTTACTGAATTTTCGAAACAAGTTTACAAAAACAAACTTAAAGCACCACAGCGCCAAACTTAAAGTCATTAGGTATTTTATGTTAAAGCAGGAGTCGTGAAAAATGCGCAATTCTCTCGCCAGGACAATTATAATACTTCTAAACATGAAAAACCTTTTTTCAAAAGTCATGTCTTAATTATATAAAATTAGTTTTAGAGAAAATGCAGTCACAGATTTATTTCTTACTTCAATAATAAGAGTAAAGAATTAACTTGATAAGAACGGAGATTTATTCATAAATGGGAGAACTCCAAAAAGTGGTATAATTTGCTTAAGTAGATTTTGTGCAAATAAATTATAGTTTCTCAAAAATATTATGTCTCTCTGTCATAAAATTTCGTTAGTGTGCCAATAAATCAAAAAACAACTTCATTTCATTAAACTGGAAGAAAATGTATAAAATTATATGTTTTGATAGTGATTTTAACCCTATTCCATATATTTTTATTACTATTATTTACGTGATCCTCCCTAAGGCACTACATGGAAAGGACGGATGTCTTTGTGGAGGACTTTCTAAGGGATCTGACTCGTATTAACACGTTATACATGGGGAAAACCACTGAAACGCCCATGCGGTCAGCCCGCTCGCGGGATTCGAACCTCGGACCGAACTACAAGGGTGTCCGCCGATAACATCGCGGCAAAAACATCGTGGACGAAAACGTCGCGGAGAAAACAACGCAAGGTGAAAACGTCGTGCTACAAAACATCGTGGGAGAAAACATCGCAAAGAGAAAACATCGCAGTTCTAAAACATCTTGGTACAAAACATCGTCGTAGAAAATAAAGCGGTTCAAAAACATCGCAGTTTAAAAACATCGTCGTCGAAAATATCGTGGTAAAAAATAAAGTATCTACAAATCATCGCATGACGATAACATCGCAGACATGCTTTTTTCAGGTTTTAATAATTGTAAATGGATATTCTCATAATGATTTGTGAGCGCAAGGTGTAAAGAAGGATAAATTTTATTTTCACATATTTTATTAACTAATAAATTTTTGCTGAAAACGTAAGAAGGAAACTTAAGAATAGAAAATTAAATGTAACTTATAGATTATACTTTTCATGAAATATTACCAGTAAAAACTTTATAAAAATGATTTATTAATGGCCTTTGTTAGTTAACTATGTCGGTTTAAAACTCTATTAAGTGCTATAAGTTGCATTAATTTTTTATGCTTAAGTTTCCTTTTTATTTTCTCAACAAAAATTTATTAATTAATAAAAAATCCGAAAGTAAAAATTATCCTTCTTTCCATCTTGCGCTCACAAATCATTATGGGAATACCCATTTACACTTATTAAAGCATGCCTGAAAAAAGCATGTCTGCGATGTTATCGTCATGCGATGATTTGTAGATACTTTATTTTTTACCACGATATTTTCGACGACGATGTTTTTAAACTGCGATGTTTTTGAACCGCTTTATTTTCGACGACGATGTTTTGTACCAAGATGTTTTAGAACTGCGATGTTTTCTCTTTGCGATGTTTTCTCCCACGATGTTTTGTAGCACGACGTTTTCGCCTTGCGTTGTTTTCTCCGCGACATTTTCGTCTGCGATGTTTTTGCCGCGATGTTTTCGGCTGTAACCAACTGCAAGTGTTCAGGGACTTTACCGCTCGGTCGCTGGTGGGCCTTATTCCATACATGAAGTACGTTTTACATACGGAGGAATCTCGGCCGAAAACCGCACTATAGATAGATATATGCAAATGCCAAATAAGGAAGTTTTTAAAGGTTAAATTTAAATGGCAGTTCCAAACAAAAGCTATGCATAAAATCTTCTAAGAAGCAGGTTGATTATTTTTCCACATAAAAGAATAAACTGCCAAAGATTTTTTTAAACTGTTTTGCTCCTTAGTTTGCTGCAGTTTCAGATATATAGCATTATGTTGTACTTTAGATGAAAAACCAATTTTCAGCCTTTTACTTAAATTCAAGGCAAAGTTACCTGACAAGATCTGAAATTTTCTTCAATTCTTTAAGAAATATATTGTTTTGAATGCAACAGATTTCTGTTCTTTAATTTTGAAGAAATTTCTTCGCGAGTTGAGACTTTTTGACGTTTTGATTCCAAATTTGTAACACAACAGACTATCAAAATTACAAATAAGGCATTTTGATTCAGTTCTGATTCAGAGCAACTCATTCTACTTCGAGGGAGAAAAGTTTTTAATCGCCCGATTTCCTCAAATAAAATTTGCGACAGATTGCATGATACCATAAAACGAATTAGTGAGCTGGGGCTTGAACCTTGTGTCAGTTTATGAATTTCATTCAAAACAATGCATTAGAGTGATATTGTCTTTATAATATGTATGCTTGCTGTCACACACAGTCTTCCATTTCATGCTGATGTGTACCTAATTCATATTTCATTTTTTTCAACATTTTAAAAATTTATTTTCTTTTATATGTCTTTTATTTTTGATCAGCTTTTTTTTAAATAAACTCCAGAATTGCACGCCAACTTAAAAAAAAAAATCATTGTTATTATTTTCTCCAGTTTTACACTCGGAATGCGTTTACCAGCAAATTTAATTATTTCTAGAGCAAATTCAATAAAATTATAAGCCAGATATTTACTACTATCTAATTCAATAAAATAGAATATTTTCTTCCCTAAATCAGATGTATTTCAATAAAACTGAAAGATGAAATATCAGTTACAGATGAAATTAGTTTTCTAATGTCAATGGTGATTTTAATCACATATTTTTTATCCTTATTTATCTGAAACAGAAAGAAAATTTAAACAAAACTAAAATGATATTTTTCGTTAATTTTTATCGTTATTAGTTTATGATTATGAACAACGTTTTATTTTATATTATATGTTTAAAATCTTTATTCGATACCATATACAGCTGCACATCAGGAAAATTAGATATATACAATAAAAATTTCTCTATATATGCATACAAATTTACATATATTCTCTACTTCTATATATTAGTATGTAGCTAAAACATGATGCATAATCTTTATTATTTTATTAACCGAAGGGACAATTTGCCCAGAAGGGCTATTAATTTCGTTTTAGCATTTTGTGTTGATTCACTGTAAACGGCGAACCCACTTTAAAATTTTTGCCACTAAATAATAAAGCCTTGTATTATATTTAAAAAAACTAAATAATGAAGAATCTACATAAATGTATATATGTTTCTTGCATTGTGATAAAACAATGGTACCTAGAGCCATCAAATTTTGAAAAATGTACATCTTCACTCGAATATAGGCATTTGGAAGCCAAAATTTGGAATTTGTTTTGCTTTATTTTTTTTTTATTTATTTATTCCAAAATAATGTATATTTTCATTATTTCTAATTTTCGTGCTTACTTTTAAAGAGTCTTTTCATTTTCTGAATAAATATTTTTTTTTCACCTTTATACAGTATCTTGGCACTTTTCTTGGCGCATTTGGCTGATAAGAACTGACGTAAAACTGCTCTTTTTTTCCTCCTTCGGCAACCATGTGGGCTATCACATCGTACAAAAAGTAAAGAAAAATAAAGAAAACCCCGCCAAAAGTACAGAAAGAGAAAGTACAGCCATCTCATTCATGCTTCTATCTCAAACTGTGACCTCTGACCCCGAAGATGGGGGTGGGTGGACCAAGTGCCCCGAAAACTTGCGGGACCGGTAAGTCTTCCGGTGACCAAGGTTAAGGGCCCGATGAGATGTGGAGATCACGTTGAAAAGTCTACCAGCATCTATTGTAGGATGAATAAGCCACATAATCTTTTTATTCTTTTGCCAGGTTTCATAATCGTTGTCATATTCTACCTGTCGCAACTGCATGTCGACTTGAATGAAGTACCTATTTATATAACACCTCTGCATTCGAAGGACGTTTTTATATTACATGCAACAATATTGTAAAAAGAAATGAAGGAAAAAGTAAAGAGATGAAGGAGAAGCTTGAGAGAGTCAATTACAAAGGTGTCTTCTCCTAATGTTTATTAAATATTACGTCAGTATCGTTTGTTTGAATTTAGCACAAAATATCATGAAAATTATACAGCAAGTGGTGATTTTAATCACATATTTTTTATCCTTATTTATTAACATTATTTATCATTATTTTATCCTTATTTATTTAATTATTTATTATATTATTTTATCCTTATTTATTAATTAAATAACTGTAATTATAATTTGTATTCTTTAGTCACTTATCCAAAGCTTATAAGCCAGCCTTTATGTTTTAATTAAATAGAAATTTCTGTGTTCGGATTTTGGTAAAAGTGTCTTCCGTATCCCTAAATTTTCTTTTAACTATTTTTATGATATCTATGTGTTTATGATATCTATATATATTCTTCTCTTCGAACATAAACTCAAAAACTGCTCTTCTAAAAAGTAAGAAAATATATGCACAGTGAACTTATTACAGCTATCAAACCTACAAAAATTATGAAAAATCCGAAATTGTACATAGTTCTTATAAGTTTTTTATAAAAAAATCTACTTCAATGAGTGTATTTAATTTTTTTTAAGCAAAGCATCTTACATGTCTCATAAAATTTGAAATAGGAAAATTTTTATCTGAAAGTTTCGGTATATGTTAAAGGGTTTTCCCTTTCGTCAGATATAGCTTTCTTACATAAAGCGATCCACCAGAACACAGAGAAGATTGCTTAAATCTATCTGTCACTTCGATAACCCTAAAAAATATAGCGAAGTATATCGAAAATCGACAGTATACCATTAACGTTAATACAAAACTATTTTAGTCTTTATAAGAATAAGCACTGAAGAAGTGAGGAAACTAACACAGCAGGAGGTTTTGCAGAATCTTGTTAGGAGTAGTCCCCGATCGTCAGGACTCACCATCGTTTCCAAAACTCTTTTGTCCTTTGGGTGAAACTCCTAAAAAACTTAGCAAAAAGAAGCTCTGTTGCAAAGGTTTTGCTTCATTTACGACACATTCTTGACAGTAATCGACAACGTTATGTAGAAGGGAGACCTGCCCCCTCGTCGAAACGACAATTGAGACCCTAGCCCAAATGATGGATCACTCATATAAGGTGTACAGTGTTCTCCCCTTGATACCCATGATAGCGTACATCACGGGCAACATGGAACTTTGAGGGAAGTCTTTGGATTTAATTCACTGTTTCTCCACAGGGTGTCCGAGAGCTGTTTTCTTGTTAGGTGAAGGGGAACAGTTTTTTTCCTTGACTAGGGAATATGTTCTACAACCTTAAGCTAGTGCTGTGCTTCCATTATTAGCTTCCAAAGTAAGTAGATTTAGATTTTGCAATATATTAATATTCATAAGTTTGACTGGCGGAACTCTTTTAGTTAACTGTCGTGAATTTAAAATCGATTTATTAATCAGTCGAATTTTTTTCTTTTATCATCAGTACAAGAGGTCATTACAAGAGGTCACTAACCTTATTTTCTTCCTTTTTATTTTATGGAAAATATAATTAAAAAATCGGAAAGGTTTCTTTTTTAATTTACTAAGTAATTGCTAACTATTTAGACTTCAATTATTAATTCGATTTCTTAACAATAAATGGCGTTCATACAATTAGCATTTCTTTGCTTGAATTAAAATTGAACTAAAAATAAAATTGTTTAGATTTTCATGATTTAAAAATTACAAACGATTACAAGGCATATCTGAAGATACGAAATTGTATCAGCAATATATTGCAATATAACTGACTCTCATTTGGTTCGTCACCCATGCCTCATCTCAGCTACACTGTTTTTGTAAAAATCGGCATAAAAAATTAATAAATACTTGTTGAAAGGGGGATTCCAAAAGATTTATCTACGCACTTTCCCAAATATATTCCGCTTTTTATAAAATTCATGTAGTATGGAAACTGTTCAAGAAAGAATATTTGGCCTCTTTTTCTTTTCTTTTTTTTTTTTTTTTTTTTCCTCCCTCCTTAAAGGTCTGTTGAGATGCAGCAGTATTTGTTCTTTCTTTATCTAGTATACAGATTCATTTTATTATTTTTTACAATTTCAATATTTGTAAGCTTATTCTAAGCATGATGTGTATATATAGAATTAATAATTTTCTATAGTTGCTATTAACTCTAGAATCACACTAATTGAGTAACAGTAATAAATGGATAGCCAGCTTAAAGTGAATCCATTAAATCCAGAGTTAAAGAAAATTACAGGCTCTAATTTTTTTATTTAAGTTATCTTTCAACTAGAATTAGGCGTTTGAAAATAAAACAAAACTTGATTTTAGATAGGTTGCTAATGTTTTCAATCAAAATTACGCATTTGGAAGATGGACGGTAATAATAAACAGACAGACAGAGCAATTAAGAGCTTCAGAGTGGCGAATAGCATAGAAAACTTAATATCACAAATATAAAATATCCTTTCAAATAAGGGAAGCGAATAATGCTTTAGACATTATTCCATATGGCGCACTACTACTACTTTCATATCAAAATCTTAACATAAAACGAAGAAACCTGTGATTTATTTTCTTCTTCCCTCCAATTTTAAATGAATCAAAGTTAAATTAAAATTCGAAATTTTATTTCAACTGAAATTTATCAAGATAAACAAGGTACGTAACATTAAAAAAAAGTTAGATCTTTTTTCAAATTCTTTATTAATTAAATCTTTCTGGAATTTGGTACACAGGAACTGAACAATGAAGTATAAGAATATTTACCTTTCCCTTTTGACAACTGGAGCATATGTCAAGAGAGCCCACGCGAAAAGGATACCTCAAGGCGTTCTTGCGACCCACATCCAATGGATCTGAGACATGGTATGCACTACCTACGTATTATTGAAATCAGTATTTTCATATACAATACAGTGTCGTTTACGCTTTTCTGGATTACGCGTGTTTTCTTTTTCAGTTACACAATAGCTTACAAATAACTGAAAGATTTAAATTGAAAATAACGACGAATAACTTCACTTTACCAAATTGATCTTAAATGTTTCTTAACTGGGTAAAGAAAATTTTCTTTTTTCTAGGTATAAACTACTTTTAGCAAAAAGAAATTTGCCCAATTTCTCATTTTCCGGGGAAGGGAATTTTGGAGAAAGGATAAGTTACCACACAAAGGTTACTCGCTGCCGCGCGTTGCATATTGCGTCCCATCTTTCAAGTAGCTACGGCCATTTATGGAGTCATCTGAAGCCTGGACATATTCACACTCTCCCTCTCAGAAAACCCATCAGGCGCCGACTGGACAAGATCGCTGATGGCTGGTAAATGGATCCATTTTCGATTGCCGGCGATTGGGGCAGATACATAGGTGTTTTCGTGGGTTTTCTTTTAGTAATGTAAACACGAGCTACGTTTCCTTAGAATGCTCTCCACGAAGGCATGTCAACCTTTAGCCAGATAGTCTTCCTGTGTTTTCGAGTATTAAGTTAAACGAAAAAAGGAGGCAAACGTCTTTCAGAACAGCATTTGAATGTTTGGTTTATATGGGACTGGAATATGTGCAGAATACAGAACTCGAATATTTGCTGTAAATTTTTCGATAAATTCGCATGCATCGTGGCTCTTATGATAAAACGGTGCACCTAAATGGGAGGTCAAGATTCAAAAGATGAATCGGAAATTTAAAAAAACAATGTCAGTTTTTTTTATGTTTCTTGCAAAACACATTTCAAAAGAAATCGCCGGTGAACTGTGAAACTGGAGATTCCATTTTCTATATTTCACTAGTCTTAATTGCATACGTAAAAGTACTAAAGATGATTTTAAACCAAAACCAATCTCGTATAAATAATACTTAATATAACTTGTTGTTTAAATTGCTTAAATTTCATTCATACTTTTGTAACCGGTTACATATTTTTTTTTATTCTGGTTTTTACAGTTGTTAAATATAAATAAAGTTGATGAAGTCTGGAGTAGTAAAAGGTCTGGAGTAGTAACGATCTTTCTTATTTTCCAAGAAGAAAGTATTTTCTACAGTTGACTCAGTAAAGCTTTTATTTAATTCCATAATTAAATAAATTGATTCTCAAACTTGAGATAAAATTAGACGCATTGTAAGGTATTATGGAGTATATAATAAAATAATTAAAGTGTAATCATAGTAATAAAATATAATTGAAATGTAGACATTACATATGTTAATACTTTCTTTACATATTTGTAAGAAATTTATAAATTTACAAGACTACAAAAAGTGAGGGCTGTAAAGCTATTCCTCATAGAAATATAAATTCATCCTGCACGTGTAGGCAGGGAAAAAGTTATACCCCGTTTAAGGAAAGCGTTTTTACTATTTTTTGTTTATTTTCTCTAACTTGCTTATCTTCACTCATTTGTAGGTAAAGGGTAAAGAAGGAAAAATTGCACACACCTCTTTGTGAACGGTGGGAAATTGTAACCCACGGACATGCGAAAAACATCTCCCTACTCCGATCTGTACATCATCAAGCTTTTAGAAACGGGGACCATCACATGCATATTCTTCATAAAAGGGTGGGCCAGAAAATCTTTTATTTCTCAACCCTTCCTTGCTTTTTGTAGAAAATGAATGCCTAAGTTATAAAAAAAGAATAAAAATCGAGGGGTATTGACTCAGTCGAGATGGCAGACTATGATAAAGTAGGTGTAACTTAGCTCACACGCTTTTGGTACAGGACTAGGGTTGCCAATTGACATAATTTGTCGCATAAAAGTCACATATATTTTTTCAAATTATTTGAAAAAAAGGCCCTTTTTCAACACGACTTTATAAAGTGTTGTTTTTCTGGTGAATAAAATTTTCTTCAATTCAACTCAATTTCTAATAAAATGAAATGCATTTTTTGACGATCCCAATAATTAATAATGTTAAGGGGGCTCATACACCTTAAACCCCTTATTATCTTCTAATATGTGACTGTTGCAAGAATTGGGATAATTAATTTATTTTAAAAGCAATTACTTCGAACTTTTTACAGCTGACTACATAATATAGCTGCTTTAGAAACTAGTAACCAGAAAGTTTGTGTTGCCACAAATATTTTTGTAATTTATTTTCGTCATGTTTCCACCTTGCGCGCATGATATTTTAAAAATGGCTAATGGTACGTACTTAAAATTCAATGGAAGTCTTTATATGGGCACTATTTTCTAACTGAACCAAAAATTTGATGAATATTGTAGTATTAAAAAAAACTATGCACGAAAACATTACAGATTTTTTTAATAAAATACATTTTATAAACTCAACTCCAAATAAAATAAAAAATTAACATGAAATTCTTAGAATTTTAGGTTCACAGTAGTTTTCAAGTGTTATAAAAGCTATATATTAAATATGAAATTAAATTATGTAACAGAATGTTTTAAACTGTGCGCGCAAGATGGAAACTTGACGAAAGATTTTGTCACATAGCGGATTAAATTATAAAAATATTTGTGGCAACACAAACTTTCAGATTTTTATTTCAGAAAGCAGCTATATTATGTAGTCAGCTGTAAAAATTTGGAAGTAATTGCTTTTAAAATAAATAAGCTATCCCAATTCTTGCAACAGTCACCTCCTCGAAGATCTTATGGGTTTTAAGGTGTATGAGTCCCCTTAAGAAAACGCGCCACATTTTTGTAAAGCATAGAACTCAAATAAAACATAATCGTTTGTTTAAATACTTATGAATTAGCTTCGAAAACTGCAGACTTTCCAAAGCTATACAAATGTTAAAATGTTTTTGCACATGATGAATGTTTACTAGTATATATGATAGTATTTATGATACCTTTATCGTGCACACTAGAATGAATATACATGATAATACTTAAGGCGTTGAAATGACTGTCAATATCTAGAACTCGGAATTAATGTTTGATAAGTCGAATTTTCGATTATTTGGAATTTTTTTTCCCTTTTAGTTCCGACTTATCGAAGTTTCAGTCGCATTTTACGATTGATTTATCGACTTACATAATTTTATCGATGCTCAAGTTTTACGTTAATAAGTTTCCCTGTACGAAGTTTATTGTACCAAAATTATCAAAAGGTTAGATTATTTGCATATGACAAAGCCACAATGGCTATCTGCCTAAGAGCAAGGAGGGTTTCGTGGAGGACTTTCTGATGGAAACTGGCTCGTACTCACTTTACATATGGGAAAATCTCTAAACCCACACATTCAGCCATACCACACGCTTGAGATCGAAAAAAAACCAGATTGAACTGCCAGTATTCAGCTGTTTAACCACTCGGCCACTGATGGGGCTACTTATCAAAAGAATGTATTCGTAGCACCACATTTGTCAACAAAGTTCAGCATTAACTTAAAAGGGCTTTTTATTTGCCAATCTATCAAGTTCTTCAATAATTGCCTACAGTAATAGGGCTTAAATGCTTAGGTATCTCAGTCTAAATAAAAGACATTCCAGTAGGTATTTTATAACAAACTCTGAAAAACTTTCCACGTTAACTCGGGCAAGTCATCAACAAGTCACATAAGTTCTTTCATTTAAACAGTTCTTCAAAGATGATCCACCTAATATTTCAACGTCCCAAATTAAATCGCTGATGTATGCTTTTCAATGACCTTCAGTGACATTAAATTTAACAAAAATAGGTAGGAAAAAAAAGATAAATATATTTTTAATAATCCTTTTTAACTTCATAATAACTGCAAGCTCATTCAGTAAAATATTAGGGAAAAAAACTAAATATTTCTTATCAATGCTTACTTACTCTGCGTTTATTATTTTCTGAGCTTACTATAATTTCAAGTGGAAAGTGTGCCAGAATTAATTGACGTTCTTTGCTTATTCTACATTTATCATTTCCTCAACATACTCCAATTTTAGGATGCATAAAATGTGAAAATTCGCTACACTTTCCATGATCCGCAAATTATACTTCAAATCTGCATAAATTAGCGATCGAAGTTGTTAAACCGACTGCTGAGAATTTTTGTGATCAGTGATGCATCTGTCATAAATCAGAATGCATCTTTTGCAGCTTTTCGTCACAGTCATTGCTTCTAATGCATTCAAAAAGCATACCAACAACTACGTGCTATTGGATAAGAACTTGCAAAATCTTTAGGCGAAGCGTGACCAAGATGCTTTGCATAGCACATCCTTTTCTTAAGGCGGAAGAGGGCACGCCATTAATCATATCATTATGCAGCTATTGGTCACTTGTTTAAATAGTGTGTGTAACCTGCAATGATAAGAACAACATTGGTTCGAGTAATTTATTTACAGGGTCCACCTATTGTTCTACGAGCGAGAGGTGATATGAATATTAAGTCTATCGAATTTCGACTTGAAAATCCGGGTCAGGAAGCAGACGTGAATTTAAACATCTGCAAAATGATTGGTGTGGTTATAAAATGTAAATTAAGTCGGATTAAAACGATTAAGTCGAGAAGAGCTGAAGGATTTAGCTCTACGCTTTTAGATACGCTTTCTCAACCAGTTTTACATCTGCCTTTTCTCAAAAAGATTAAAAATGCACTCGTGATTCAAGTCATAAAGTTATAAGAGGTTAACTACTGTACATTTTGTCTTGTGATGCTGAATGTCAATTAAAATGATGTGTAACGAAAATTCTAAATCAAATTAAGAGGACTAGGAGCACGGGAAATAAAGTGGCAATTTTTCTTCAAGGCGTAATAAATAACATACTGCCAGATATATTTTCAAGTAGGAAATGCATAAGAGTATCACAACTTTTCAACTTAGCTTCGCTGTCAGGAGTTAGCATTGTAAAAGCTAAGGACTTTTGATGTTTTCATTACGGAATGATTATTTTGCTCTCGAAACCTGCCACTATAGAAAAACATTTGGAAAATTATAAAAATCTGATTATATTAATAATTACACGTGCAGTGCTAAGATTTGAATTTGCGACAATTTTTCACTGCCATAATTCTGAAATGTGTGAATCATAAAATCAAAGCTTTTACTTATTACAGTGACTTATATAATCACAGTAATAAACTAATGAGAATATAGATTAAATACGTATTCTCTTACAATGCTTTTTTTAAAAAATTACCAAATCACTGTAATTATTTATTGTTTATGTAGACATTAGGTTATTTCGAAGCAGGAGACTTAAAAAATGAGAAATGCCTTCGCCGGGACTCGAACCACTGACCTCTCGAATACGCGCCGAGCGTGCAGATCATTACACCACGAAGGCATGCTAAGAAGGCGGGAGAAATAACTTATATATTAATAAACCTTATTTCAGTGTAAAATTGCCTTCTTATGTTATTTTGTTAAACGTAGAATTTGTTTTATTACTGAACTAATGTTTTTATTACTGTGCGTATTAAAGAAAAATTATTAATAATCATATATCTACATTTTTCTCACTATTGAGGGTCACCATGCGTATTAGGCCATAGCATAGTTTACTCAAATATATCTTGCTTAATGTCTTTCTTAATGCTTAATGCTTAATGTGTAATGCTTAATGCCAGGTCTTGCTTAATGTCTTACCTTAATATCACAGGGTGTTCATTATAAGCAGCTCGACTCAACTATATTATCAGATTCCTTGTCTCAAATAAGGATTATTGAACATGCGGAGGTCATATATTGACATTAATTAAAGAAATTTGGGAAGTTTTTGTTCCCGCTTTTTTTTTTTTTTTTTTTTTTGCCATAGAATAAGTCATTACTATAATAATTATGAATAATACCTTTACTTATTACACTTTACAAAGCCTTTATTCAATACAGTCTTTTATGTTCTCATTTATAACAAGTTAACAATGAGAATATGGATCTAATATTTATTCTCTTTAAAAGGACTTTCAACAAAGCTTAAGATATCATCGAATAATTTCAGTGCGAAGTAAAAAGTCCATGATGATTTAGATGACACGTACAACTTTGGTTTTGGTTTCTCTGATATACTGTATTATTCATACACTGCGATATACACATATACGAGATAAAGTTACTGCAAAGATAACTAAATTCAAGTAAGTTCAGAAAATTCATGTTCTACAAGTACCAAAACTATGAATCATTTTCATCAGTTCAATTTTAGCAAACCTGCTTTATTTGCTGATTTAAAAGTAAAGGCTAAATGAATTTTGATCGTTTTTAATTGTTGAAAAACAATTTAAAGGGCGTGAAAGGACACGAAATGTGACAGGAGAAACAATTTTTGATGCAATTTTGTAAAACATCTTCTCTGGGCTAAAATTCTTAAGAAATCAAAATTTACCCTAATGTTGCTTTGTTATAAAAAGCTTAATTATACTTGTGAAGAAATCAAATGTTTAACCCGGCGTTTTTTACCATCAACTAACTTCCGTGGGATTTTCACTAGCAGCCACTAGTAATTCGTCTCAGGCTGCTTTCTCGTCGGTCAATGGATTGAGCGAGTAGACTTTCGTGATTTTCTTCATGTGTAGTGTGAATACGAACCACGTTCTCTTAAAAGTCCTCCATGAATGTTTGGTTAGGAGATTATACAAAGCATAGTAGGGCTATCTACCTAGGAAGGTGGATGCCTTCGTGGAGGATTTTCTAAGGAAACTGGCTTGTAGACATATTATTCATCGTTCGTGAAGGCATTTGTCCTCTTAAGCAGATAACCCTCACAAGTTTTATGTTAACTAATCCTCAAATCCAATCCACTGCCAATAATATTAATATTTAGTAATTAATATCTAGTTTTTGTTTTCATGGGTTAGCATTTAATACTTTATGGCATATTAACGCTGCACAGACATTAGCACACTTAATTAATTTACAAGGCAGAGATGAAAAATTAAAATATTCATTGATGTCTAATACTTATTCATTCACGAAGCTTAAAATAATTACAGCTTAATCTTTTACTGGTTGCAAGTACAAATATTGGGTCATCACATAAATAACATGGTCCTTTTTCTGTTTTCTAAATTTGATATAAACAAAGTTTGTTTTTAGTTTAAAACATACTATCCTTCATCCTCTGCTATTTCCTCAATAGCTAGATGGAATTCTGTTCCATCAGTGGCTGCAAGACGTTTTCGTCGAACTCTGCAGATTTTCCAAAGAAAGGCTAGTCTTCTAGGCTGTAGTTTCCGCCACGGAACTTCTGAAAATACCGTTGCCACAGGGATAAATAGAAGGGCTAGCTCATTTCTTTGTTCGACTCCTCGCCGACGCGAAACTAATGGGGGGGACGTAAGAGGCAATAATCTGACGTCACTGTGATGCTACCTGTCCTGATTTCCCGCGTTTAAAACAGTAGTTTCATTGAGCTGCGAGACGATTTTCGAGAGGTTACATATCCCAAATTAATTTTAATAATACATATATCTGTTTTCTAATAATGTATATATTTAAAATAATTTATATATATGTAATTTTAGTCAGTTTTTATTTTAGATTCTATATTGTAAAGTATCGTTTACGTAATATGGCTTTTTGCGCTGCAGTAACGTGCCGTAGCACTTACAGAAGTATGAAAGGATGAGATATTTTATTTCATGGGACCAAAGGATCCAAATGAGAGTTTGCTTTTGACGAAAGAATGGATACACAAATGTCAAAGAGAAGATTCTATTAATGTGAAGAGCGGAAAAATCTGCAGCGAACATTTTCTATGAAGTGTTTATGAAGATATGAAAAATCGCTTGTTTGGATAGCCACAAAAAGAAACTGTTGAAATGGAATGCTGTGCCGAAAGTAAATTATGATGACAATAATAAATCGAAATTGATGATGACAATAATAAATCAAATTTTAATGATTTTGAAATAAAACTCACAAATGAAAATGTAGATCATCCTGAATGTTTAAAGATAAACAAGAATGCATTGATAATTTGAAGAACAAAATAATATCCTTAGAAAATTGCATTAAATTGTATTAAAGTATTGAAAAATAGAGAAAAGAAAAATTTTAGAATGTTTGTTTAGCGACAAAGAAGGTGGACGACATCTAGACAGAAATTGGTATCAGAAATTAAAATCTCAAATAGCGAAATTTGGTGGGGGGGGGAGCACAAATCGGAGAATTTGGAAAAATGTCTAAAGCCTATTTTTATAAAGACGCAGATTAATGCATTACTGAATAAGAAGAAAAAAATCAGGTGGACTAGTGAAAATATTTCAAGTTGCATTGTCATAAGAGCTCTGTCATCTTAAAGCTATGATTTTTAGAAAGAAAAAAAAATTAAGAAAAAAATTGGAATATCTTTACCTAGTATTATCAAATTAAAGAAATGGTGTTTATTTTATTTTTTAGTGTTTTCTAAATTTTAGTGTAGTCCAAGAATTCAAAGTAATGTTCTTACTCTAAAGAAGGAAAGAGGCGAATATTTGTATTCTGTAGAAAAAATATGCGTTCTCAGTTTCGACGAAATGCATATAGATTGAAAACTCTGCTATGACTCTGAACTGGACTAAGTTGGTTCTTTTCAAAATGTGCAGTTTGTTTCAATCAGATGTCTCATTTCGCGCTCTGCCTCAAATTACTGAGAAACCGCGTTTTAGATAGAGGATTTGTTTTAGAAGATGTAACTGTTTTAAATTTTGATATTATTAAAGAGGTTTTAAATAGAGATTGAGAAGAAATCAAATTGTGTCACAAACTAAAACCAAATTATTTAATGGTCAAGGGAAGCGAGAGACAAAAAGTCGCTCCAGAGAAAGCATTATTTTCAAAAAGTACCGCAAAAGGTATACTCTACCCCACAGGAAATCAGAAAGCATCTGACTTCTATGAGTTAATCGATAATATCTTCGGTATTATTAATAGTACCAAAATAGTACCAACAATAATAACAAGTATTTAACAAACTAATTTTGTTAAGTACTTGTTAAAGTTATTCTTATTGTATCCTTTGTAACTAATTATTGATTAGATTTTGTGCTAGATTAGCATTCTAGATAACATATAATAGTATAAAACATCAAAGTAATTGGCATAAAAAGACCTGCTTCCTTTACTCACACTTTTGAAAAATTAAATAACTGTTTTAGGTACTCTGAATAAAGCTATTTCGTCAAAATTAAGGTAACAATCTTATGTACATTTATTTAATTGTAATATAGATATAAGTATAAATTACAAAATTATTTTAAAAATATCTATTATATTGAATCGAAAGAGAATTATAACAATGTAAAATTTACAATTAGGCAAAAAATCAAACGTAGGTTAGCAGAAATGTTGCCATATATGTCATATATGTTTAAACCTATGTCAATGTAAAGTTGTTTTTTGAGTAAATTTAAATAGCTACTAATATAGTTATCTTAGAAGCGGTATAAAAATTCTCTCAGTTAGCATGCAAATAAAGAAATGATTAGAAATAAACGTGCATGAAATAAAAAAACCTGCAAATAAAAATAAAAAAAAAAAAACCACGGAACTTTATGTTAAAAGAGTAGCACATTTTATCTATTATTTTAAAATTGAGTAAGCATTATTAATTTTTTTAATGGTTCAGTCTAAAATGCATAAAGCAGTAACATTGCCTCTTCCAAATTATAGCTATCTTTCACACACAGCTCATTTTAAACGCTGGTTCAAAAACGCTAATTTCCAAGCTGTGAATTATATTGGCGCGCTCAGTGTCATCATGGCTACGTCATCACTTCTCACTTTCTGCTTCAAGAAGAAAAGCTCTATGAGCTAGCCCTTCTCTTCTAAGTCCTGCCGTTGCCACTAGTTACGTTTATAGTCCGATTCCCATATACTGCATTAATATTCCTGTTAGTAATTATTTAATTGAACTCACAAACTAAAATATACCGGATATGCTCCTTTGTCACTTCCATTTTCATTCAAAAATATAACTGTTAAATTTTTAATAACACTCTTCAAAACTTGCATTAAAAATAAGAACAAGACCAAATTACTACCTGCTTGCTTTTATAGCACATTGATGAAGGTAGCTTGTCCCTTTTTCTCTCCGACTTTTCGTTCAATAAAAATCCATACTATTTATGGCACTTCCCAATGCACATAAACATTTGTATTTGCAACAGTTTGAATTTAAGCTTTTACTGGTTAGACTTAATGCTTGCTGGCTAGTCCATGTAATTAACAATCAATACCTACAACGTTTCACAGCTCCTTATTTGCGAGGAATGCACTCTAACTAATTTTTCGATTCTAACGCAATTATCTTAATTAAGCTTATTATTAATTAATGTATGCCGAATGTAATGCCTATATCATTTACTCTCAGTCTGTTATAACTTCTGCAACTTAACTGTGGAAGTTATTATTTGTTTATTTATTTAAAATTTATCAATGTTTTAACATCTAGAGTAAGTGATGCAATTTGAAAAATTACAGAAGAAAGGTCAAAATAGAAATTTAGAGGTTAATAAAACTCGAAATAAAATCTTGAAAAATGTCGCCCTTCCGCTATAGAAACGTAAATTACTTCTTTCAAAACTTATATAGAATATATTAATTAATTTGGAACTAAATGTAATATTTATATTTGATTTCAAAAGTTTTTCGCTTACTCTGTAATTTTTTAAGAGGCTTGGTTTGAACATTCAAAAAAAAATATAGTTTTCCAAACCTAACTAAGCTAGTGCATGTAAGATCTACATCTTATTTCCATGAACTAAATTTTAAGATTTTTTAGAAATATTGCATTATACACTTTTACCTTTATGTCGAATTAATCTCAGTCACATTTTTAGTAAGGTCAGCTCAAATTTGAATGAAAATCAGAAATTGCAAAGATTGTATTTCTTCAATAAAATGTTAAGCATAACAGGCATATATAGCAGTTTAAAGCAAATAGCTTTTTTTGTTTTGGTTTGGTTAAGATATATTTCTTTCACATAGATAAAAACTTAGGTTTGATTATGGTATGAGAATTAAACGAGCCCTTGAGTTATAAAGCCATTTAAATACTCCTCACATCATTTCAAAGCATTTAGTAGGAGAATCACGCCTCAGCATTTCATTTGAGCAAAAGAACAACGTCATCTGATATATTTTTTTGCTTTCCTATATCATAGTGTTTATCTTAAGGCGCAATTATAAAAGCATTCGCTCATCCGTGGACACATTTATGACGTATACGATGAAGCCCATCAAACCTTAGACAACTTTTACAACGTTCGGCTACACGAGATTGTTATCGCATATCGAGGGCGAAGATCAGAGTTCTTACTACCAGTCACGAATGCACAACTAATAGAATCCCAGTTTACCTCCTGATATAGAATTCATAATCTTCCAAGAATAGCCACCGCAGTGAATTAATTTGTGCTTAATAAAAATTGTCGTTAAAAAAGTCTCCATAAATATTCAAGATGTTTAAGAGAACAGTTATCTTCAAGTAATATAAAGACAGTTATCTGATTATACAGCCTTTAGTTTTCTTCAAGCATTTATCTTGTTTTATCTACTAAGTATAAGACAAAAGATTATTCAAAATATTTTAATGATAGAAATGCTTTTCTTTATGTTGTCTAATAAGACATACTTAACCTATTAACTCCTTAGAAGCAAAAGTAAAATACATTTAAACAAGGAAAATGGTGTCTCATTACAATTTCTAAATTCTGAACAATCTGATGTATTCTGTATTATCTGATGTATCTGATGTATTCTGATGTATTCTGTATAATTTATTTAAAAGATTTTTAATTATAAATATAATTATATGTTTACCTTATAAAAATATGCATATATATGTTATGATTTATTTAGTTGTAGATAACTTGATATTAAATGAGATCTTGACTGGTGAAGGCGCCAATTACGCTGCTCAAAACAATTAAGGCCTATTATGATTTTAGATGTATGTTTTAGATGTGAGTAAATATTTTGGTGACTGATATAGGGGTTGTAAGATAAGAAAAAAAGAAAAAGAAGCAAAGAACAGAAATAATAGATTCTGTTGACGATATTTATCGGTAACCAAAAAATGCACAATTTGTACAAACGAACAGAAAATGCGATTTCTCGGATACAAATGAGTGTCAATAAAGTGCATAGTTTTCCCTGACCGAAAGCAATGTCGCTCATCTATGAAGCACGGAATTAACAAGGTTATCAGTGAGGGACTGAACTATTCTCTCCCAAGCTTTGTAGAAGAGTGTTTCATACTGCTGTATTGTTTCTGGAGGTTATTAAGCGACTAACAGTTATTACACTTTACAATGTGTTTTTATATGTATGCATACATGAGTAAACTCAGGTGCATTAAATAGCAGTAAAGCATTGTTACTTGCAAAAGTTTAAGATCAACTGTATTTTTATAACTCTTTATTTGTAAGGGTTTCTGAGAACCTGATTTCAACAAAAGCTTTCATTGCGAGCGAATGTTAAATCTGTGACATGCACGTTGAACGTCTCATGTTATACTTTTTTTATCTTAAAGAAGTTATTGTAATACCATAGCTGGTTTCAGTTTAAATGTTAACCAATGTGAGAGCACTTTTTTTTCCAGTATGAACGCTTGTCTCGCGAATAGTGAAGGTCGTCTTTTAATAGACACAAGGTTTTTTTTTTTTTTTTTTTTTTTTTTTTTTTTTTTTTTAAATCTCTTTTGTAATGCTCAAGAAGTAGCTTAAGTTAAAAGTTTCCAAGGGTAATTTTTATGGATGTAAAATGTATAGAAAATGACACACTGATTTCATATTTAAGTTAATGAGAAAATTTTGCAGTTTTCATTAATGACAAAAACGGGAAAAAAAAAACTTCTTTTCGTGTTATTTATTTAACATGTTAAATATCACTGCCCCTTTAAAGCAATTGCGAAAATAATAGTATGAATATTATTTCATAATAATACTTCTAAGAATTCAAATTTGCCTGAAATTATTTCCTGAAATTTTCTCTCTTCGCCTCAAATATTTATTACGATGAAATCTCTCTTTGGGATGAGGCCAAATGGGGGAAATACTGTAAGCTAAGCTAAAAAAAGATTGATTCAAACTTGTTTCCATTTTCATCACACAGGTATTTTTGCAACCGTAACCAGATATTACGCTAGACTCATTGAATAAGATATCGTTCGTGCAGCTCCATTTCATCATGAACACCACGGGGATGCCTGAGAGCTTGGCACTTGTTCTTAAAACTAGATGAAAAAGATGAAGCTGAAATATTCCAGTGAATCACATTTCCGCCCAGATGTACGTTTATTGCATAAAAGCCAAGAAGTTTTCTTTTTATTTTTCGAAAAAAGTAAGCGCATTGCTTAATATACATTCGCATGAAAAGAGCGCTCAGCATGAAGGAAAAGTAATGGCTACATATGATAAATTCAGTAGTTTAATAAAAGAAAGCCGTTTGTATTTATTTAAAATATGGTAATATAGCTTCGTTCTATGAGTAATGCGAGTATGAAGTATTATAAATACTTCTAAAAGATTTATGGTAGTGCTTCCGAATCTTTTCTATAGAGCACACATCACAAGCATAAATAATTACACGGCGTACCACATATATAGAAATAATATCATGACATGCTGTGAAGCAATATTTTCCTATTTACATGATTAATTTCTTTTATTCTAGGATTCATACTAGGGTTTTATTACTAATGTTTTTTTAAAAATATTTTTGTGTTATAATAATGTATAAAAATTCCAGCTAGACATTCGTTTCAGAACGAAAATACCTAATCTATACAGCATCAATGACGAATATTTGAGACAGTATTTACATTTGTATTTGTATTTGAGACAGTATTTGTATATCGCATCTTTGAGCTTAATTGTTCACTTTTTAGAACACTGTTACTTAGTCATTAGACTAAGTAACAGTTAGTTAGAACACTGTTACTTAGTCATTACTTAGTCATTATTTTTAATCAGGAGACGTGAAAAATGAGCAATGCCTTCTCGTGACTCAAACCTAGGTCTCGAATGCGCGTCGAGTGTGCTGCCGTTACACCACGAAGGCATGCTAAGTAGAAACTCTGATTCTCTGAAGGGAGGAAGAAAATACTTAATAAACCCCTTTTAAAGGGCGACTGGAGATTAGGGGATTCAGTCGCCAGATCCTAATGGTGACGAATTATTGTCCACCACGATTTAATTCGGGAGCCACTGTAGAGTCATTAGGTTACTTTGAAGCAGGAGACATGAAAATTGAATAATGCCCTCACTGGGACTCGAACCTGAACCTCTCGAATAAGCGCCGAGTGTGCTACCGTTACAACGCGAAGGCATGATGGAAAGAGGGAGAAAATGCCGTATAACATTTATTATATAAAATCATGATGTGGAAATACAGAAGCAAAATTAATTACATACAAAATAATTGCTTACTATTTACGAATGTGCTAATAGTAATAAGTTAATGGCAAAATATTTTTACTATTGTAATTATTACTATTGTAAGGATTATATTAATTTTATTAACAGTTAAATTTTAAGTTAAAGTTCCTTTCCTGTCGATTCTTAACTTCAACTTACCCCTTCCGTCCAGAACGTAGTTTTGTAGTCACGTCTGAATACATAATGAGGAAGAGCGGTATTTAACGGCGAAGTTCTACTTGCTGAGTTAGAGAGAATCAGATTTTCTACTTAGCGCGCGTTCGCCTTTTGGGCTACTCTCTCTCTCAAAGCTGTTATTACACTCGGCCGTACTCAGGCCCTTGATAGCTTCGCAGTCAATTAGCGTTAAGGGGCCAACTCGGTTAGAACACTCCAAGACGGAGTTCTTTTAAATCTTATTTAAATAATAAAGGGTTATTTGCCCTTTCATCTTGTTGTTTAAGTCACACGAACTCAAGCGATTATTCACTTAACAGTTCTTAAGATTCTTCACGTTCAACAATAACTTAGCATTTACAAAGTGAGGAACTCTACAGTATAAATATTTGCAATTTCCTTTTGCCACAGTTGATATATATTTCACTTTTTTATTACAATGAGATGCTTGAAATCTGCAACTCAATGACTGGAATGCACATGCTTAGAACAGAGTGTTGTGCTAATACATACGTACGCACCATCAGTCAGAAGTAAAGAACAGGCTGAACAAGAATATGACAAATTTCTAACAATTGATCGCCGAGAAGGAAGCAAATACAACAGAAATAAATAAATAAATCGATTAAGTAAAAAATAAGTTATATAAAATTGATGAACGTGTACATACAGCTACGCAGTTACACAAAGATACAGTAGTGAGGTTTCCAAGCTTAAATAAAAAAAAAGGTTTATTTAGAATCATCATACTAATTTGTTGTACATTTTCAGATGCAGTAATAACTGACTTGGCAGCCTAATAGAATCTGAAGGACTTTGAGCTAATACTAACACAATTAGGACTCAAAATCTTTCTTATTCTTTCATGTCAATCGAATAACATATGATCTGATGAAGATGCAAATGGATTTCGAATCCAGTTGAATTTCTCTATCTTGGTTAATTCGAAGTAATGATGAAGTTTTCATTCAAGCATAGGTAGGCGTAAGTATACAAGTTCTAGTAGTTCGTTTTTAGGATGCCAACTGCAATACCGACTAAAAATTCCAAAGGAAACATTTTTACCCCTCTTTCCAAAGCTGAATTTTATTTTGACTTCATTAGTTTTGTCAAAGCAAGTTAATGGATTCTTTAGTGATCCTTACATTTTTCAATTAAGATCATTTATTATTCAAGTACTTCAGCTAAATAGGCCATTGAAAGGGAATCCATTATTATACGACAGTATACTTCACTATATTTTTTAAACATAATGTCTTATATCACAAGTTGCATTATATCTACTTAAGATTCATTCATGTTTCACCACCAAGAAATCTTTAATCACATTGGCACCTGATTGTTACCTGATGCTTAAGTATTAGACGTAGCAGCTTTTAGAGTTTTTTACCATTTTATTATTTAAAATCATTTAATCTACTGACGATTACTCTTTGGCTCTCTAGCTCAATGGTTTTACCTATTAAATCGACGTACTTATATTTACTTCAATTCCCATTAGAGTTTCTTGTATGCTGTTAAAGTCGATCCATTATATAAAATTTACTTAATTCTGCCTCCATTATAAAGATAGATTCAGTCCTATAAATTAAACCATGATAAAATCAAATCAAGTAAATCAGTTAGCATTTAGAAATAATCAGACAGTAACTTTTCTCCTTTGCTTTAGTAAAGCAAATAACCCTTACATTCTTAAAATCTTTAAGAATACATATAAGATTATCTCGTAACGTTAATTGCCGTTATAACAGGTAAAAAAAAAAGGTTGGATTTTATGGTATGAAAAAATTTATATTTTAAACATTTTATTCTGAATAAAATATTTCCGAACTGGGCAGGAGTTTATAATGAAACGAGGAGCCATCTTTGCGAAGAAGCGTAAATTGGATTCTAGTAAACATGTAATATGTACTTTTCAGTAAGTTCTTAATACGCATGTTTTTCTTAGGCTTGCTCTAGCTAAATAAGAAAGTAAAGGAAGTGATAATAGCATTCATTACGGAAAAAATGTAAACAGAAGTTTATGTAACATAACTGATATGATGCAGTACTGGTCAAATAAAATGCAATACCATGAATGAAATATGTAATAGGCTTGAAATTTGCGTCACACACAGACCTCCGCAGGACATACAAATAATTAACATTGCAGCGATTTTGCAAATGATATGCACCAGTAACAATACTTAGAAACGCTATTAAAGAGAGAGAATAGTAGAATTTTTAAGTACTGGAATTGTGTTTTTTTCGCTGTTCCTTTACATGAGAATCTTCAGTATGCCTCGTCGGAGATAATAGCAGTGGTTTGAGGAAATTTCTGAGTCTGGTAGAGGAAAATGTGTTCCTTATAGAGATTGCGGGTTAAACTTCAGAGAAGTCTGTGTTCGTGTTGGACGAAAACAAGCCACAGAAATGCCAGTATGAAATCGGTGGGTGCTGAAGGAATGTACCAACCGACAAGAATGATTTTACCAGCTTCCTTGCACCAATGAACGAGAGAATCACGCATGTTGCATGCAAGGCAATCACATCGCACAATATCAAGAACTCTAGTGCAAGAATTAAGATCTGTTGCATAACAGCTTGTGTCAGTACATATCGTTCGATGTTATTTACAGAAGAGGGGAATCTTTGCAAAGCGTCCATTGCTGAGATTTATACCTGACTCTGCAATACTGGCTATGTGGCTACAGTAGTGCGTTGAAGACCGGGAATAAACATCGAGAATTGTGCATTGTAATCATCAATACACAATTGTCGCAAGAAATAAAAAAACAAATAGGGACAAACAAATGACACAATATAGTCATTTTAAATGAATCTCTTTTATTCTGTCTATAACATCGCGATAGTCGTATTCAAGTCTGACGGTACCACGATAACAGACATTTATAATATTTGCCTTAAGCATCTCCATGTCACTCCGTCTCTTAGAGTTCAGTTTTGGGTGCCATTGAATTTTACTCCTCTACGCACTATGGCACACTCAAGAGCCATCGCTACATCTCTGAAATTTTTGGAGTTTATTGTCATCCTTTACCACCAAGCCTTGCCGGGAGGCCAATTTCATCAGAACAGAGCATTATCACACGTGTCGTAAAATGTTCATCAATTCTTAATGGTCCACCAGATTACACTTGGTCCATCCCTTCTTTCGATGTGTCGCCCATCCATACGCATTCTTATAACCCCAAAGCATACGCCCAAAGCCTCATTCTTTCGATGCTGAGCGTATAGCTCCAGTTATTTCTAGCCGTTACGACTAAACAAAATGCTGATTTCTTTGCGATTCGTAATCAAACGTGGCTGTAATTTTAATGAATTCACACTTGCATCTTGTGTATTTGTCTAATAAAATGTGGATTTGATTTACTTTGCTCTTCATGCTGCTGTAATTTGAATCGCCAGTAGTGTACATTTTGAGGTAATGTACTAGCAAGTAATCTAAATAAGATATATGCTCATTTTTTAAATTGTTAACTCAGTTTTAAACATTAAAATCAGGGTACGCTTTTACAACCCCCATCACGTCATTTTTCACATGTTGGTCTTGTTGTTTGATCTTTATCCAAATTCATTTGAGGAATATGTTATCTGCTAAATGGAGTTTATTGCAATTTAATTTTCGGATGTTTGAGATGACATTCAATAGGAAGCAGCAGAAAAGCTTCTGTGGAGTAAAAGGCATTACTTTCATGTGTACTTATGATAAAAAAAAAAGTTCAAGTACTGAACAAGAAGATCTCAGGTTCGATTTTAAGCAACACCTTGGTTAAAATTTCAGAATTCCTACTAAAGAAAAACAGGGTAAGGGAATAAAGGACTCTAAAACTAAGTTGAAAAAGCAGTAGTTAAAAAACAAGAAAAGACTAACTTGCTTGACGACTACAGAATCTGTGAGGTCTAATTTCATTATTTCATTAATGTTACATCTTTCAGAGCCACAGTGAAAATGTTTCAAATGCATCTACCCCTTACCAGAAATATACCCGTTCACAGTTTGTTATCAGAGGATAATAAGAAAATATACAGGGTGACATAAAAAAAACGGGAACTTTTTGACAATCTAATAAACCGAAGAGTGATGTAAGAAAAACATTTGTTCATAGTAATTGAAAATTTAAAACTTGCCATTTAAGAAATATTAATGGAATTTATACATTTTTAAAAATTATGTTCTTTAGATAGCGTCATCCTGTACGAATGCATTCTTGAAATCTGCTGTTAAGATTCCTCATTGACCGCTGCAACATCTCAGTTGGGATTTCATCCTGAATTCTCTGTTTTAACTCATACAGAGCTCTTGGTCGAATCGTGTACACTTTATTCTTGAGCTAGCCCCGCAAGAAAAATTCAGAAACAGACAAATCAGGCGATCTAGGGGGCCAGGGAACGTTGCCGAATCTTGAGATCACACGATTACCAAACAATTATCGCACAGCTTCCATTGATTGAAGTGAAATGTGTGATGTCGCTAATCCATCCTATTGAAACTAGGATTCTTGAATGTGTGGAAAATTATTCAATTCAAATATAACGAAAGACTGTAGTAACATCTCCACGTAACGATCCGCATTGACAGTTACTGCGATTCTCTGTTCATTTAAAAAAAATAAGGTCCGATGATCCCATGTAATGAAACAGTACACCATGCTATCACCTTACTAGCGTGTAAGGGTCATGGAGGTAGGAAGTAAGAAGGAGTCGCCCTAAACAAGTTTCTCCGTACCCTGCTCTGAAGCACCGGCGATCCCTACGTGGTGACCAAAACATTGGGTCATTTACCATTGAGTTCTATGGGATTTGACGCGTTCGGGTGTAAATATTTTGTAATTACGTCGCAAATATACATATAAATGTATATATTTTCTTTTTCTACAACACTTCAGAGTCCTAAGTATGTGAAAACAACATATTTTTAAACAACATTTCATTCTGAACGGAATTAAATGCTATACTTTTCACAGGACAGTTTTCTCAGAATGGTTTAATTTGAATGAAATATTTTCACAAGTTTTCGTTAATTACATTAGAAAAAAAAATTAAGGTAATTCGATTTTATTCGGTTAAGGTACAAAAATTAAGATCAAAGTTTATTGTATTATTAATATTAAAATTATGCATTATTTCTTTTCTATTTATAGGGCTTCTTCCTAAAATACTTTCTTAAATATGACATGATTTTTTGGCTTCTTTTAAATCGAAAAATGTAAGTCAATTTATAATTAATGCTCTATTCGGTTCATTTTAAATTAGAGAATTATTAGGAAAATAGTATTTGACTTTCTCTAAATATTTCTGAAAGGGAATAAAATAAGTTTTTTTTTTTTTTTTTTTTTTTTTTTAAGTATTATTTAAAACTTGTAACTGAGTTATTATAAAATGTAAAGGGAATAATTCTTTTAATTATACTTATCAGATTTTTTTTTACCCTTCATTTCAACAATACATATTCCAAAACTCTTTATTACGTTCTTAAGTGCGCATCTCATAGCATTTGCTTTACAATACCTTTTAACAGATTGCTTTACAATACGAACAATTCTTGCTTAAATAGTTTTATAACGTATTTGTCAACAGGATTTCAATTTATGTTTACAATTCAATATTAAGGTTATTATATATTTAGATAACATTTATAATCATTATAAATTAGATAATTTAATCATTAGATTTCTTCACAGTACTATCACAGTTGTTTATAAGTGAATAAATTCTTCATTTCAAATACATTTATAAATAATTTAATGAATATTTAAGTATTTTGTCAAAGGCAGATACATGCTTTTTGCAAGCACATGCATAAATACCCATACATATTTCCTATTTATCATTTCAGGCATGTGCAAATCTTTAATTTCTGTGCATTCACTATATTTTTCGTGTAAAGTAATTTACACTAATTTAGCATACACCCGAAAGTTTTACATAAAAAATATATATGAATATAATTTGAATGAAAATTATAAGCATTATTTTTAATACCCACTCAAAGGTCAGTTTTTCTTCAAAATTCCCCCACGATGGCATCTCTCTCTTTAGGCAGATAGCCCTTGCATGCGTTACTCTGTTTAATAAAAACTTAATCTGACCTATGTGCCTAATTACAAATATTTTAACGTACATAATTTTATATTTACATTTAGCCATCAAGTTTCAAACTTTTCAAATCTTCTAGAAAATAAATTTTGGCAGATCTCTTTTAGCAATTTTCTTAAAATCTATATTTTTGTAGTGCAACAGCTTAGAATTTTATAAAACAAATTCATAATCAAAATCGCTGTTGTTAAGACACAATAACACGCCGAATAAATACTGATTCAGAAGTCAATTGCGGTTTTGCAGCTGAAGATGATGGTTCGGTAAAACCATCGAAACTAGTCCTGTGAAAATGTTGTGAATTAACGCTGATTTTTGTTGTTTGACTTCTGAATCGCTGTTGTTAGTTATCGAATTTTCTTAAAATCTATATTTTTGTAGTGCAACAGCTTAGAATTTTATAAAACAAATTCATAATCAAAATCGCTGTTGTTAGTTATCGAAAAATAACCAAGATGTGATTTTTGCGTAAATGTCAGTAAACTATACAAATTGCTATTATCCATCACACTATGAATGTTTCTTTCATGCGAGAGTGTCCCTTTTTCGATTTCTATGGAACTGTCGTGTGTCGAAATACTATCAGAATTTTGTCAAGCGAGCTTCTGAATGTAAACAAAAAACACCCCGTCTGGTGACCCAAGCTTCAAAGCAGTGCTTCACTTCTAGCGCGGAATGGCCCCTCCTCCCTTTCCTACCTCCATGGTAAGGGTGCTCATAAACTTCATTAGGGTTTGTGAATAATCAGGATTTGCGTCTGTTGCCCGTTCCACTGATCCATGACTACTAAAATAACAGAGTGTTTACTTACGCAAGGTCACTGTCCCGCAGTACTGCCATCTGCTCATGGCTGTTACTACGCATTTAAAAAATTCCCGTTATTTTGTGTTACGCTGTATATGAATTAGGAAGTTCAAGTTGAATAATAACACTAAATTTTACTAATCTTGCCGCTGGATTGCAATTAACCAGCCTTGTGCTAAAACTCTATTTGCAATTATATATTTTGGAGTTGAAACCATTCATGTCGTGCTGCTTCTGTACGTATAGTTGCGAGGCCCACCAGTGGCCGAGCGGTAAAGTCGCTGAACACTGGTAGTTCGATCCGAGGTTCGAATCCCGCGAACGGGCTGGTTGCGTGAGCATTTTCGTGGTTTTCCCCATGTGTAACGTGTATACTAGCCAGTTCCCTTAGAAAGTCCTCCACGAAGGCATCCCTCCCCTTAGGCAAATAGCCCTCGAGGCTTTGCCATAATCACACACACACACGTATAGTTGCGAACAAATACATCCGCATGCTAACATTGTACAAAATATTGTATGATAAACACAGCATTATACAAAATGTACAATGCTGCATATTAAACACAATATTGTAAAACATATTTATGTGTATAATGTTGTATAATAAACCTTAACATTGTACAAAATGCACAATGCTGCATATTAAACACAATATTGTTAAAAATGTTTATGTGTATAATGTTATATAATAAACCTTAACATTGTACAAAATGTTTTGTGTGCAACATTGTACAAAATGTTGTACACAAAATATCCATGGCATTTTTCATTGCATGTTGACATTGTATAAAATGTTGCATATTACACTGCATATGTACTATGAATACAGAATTTCATACATTATTAATAACAGATTAGCAGCTCAAATTCGCTAGCTGGATTATTCAAACTGAAGCTGTATAAGCTATTTCTCCTGCCTTTCTAGCGTGCCTTCGGGGTGTAGTGGTTCTGCACACTGGGCCGGTGCTCCAGAGGTCCGCGGTTCGATTCCCGGCGAAGGCATTGTTAATTTTTTTTCTTGCCTGCTTCCAAAACATACCTAATGTCTCTACATTGGCGCCCGAACTAAAAGGGTTGTGGATGATGACTCTCCACACCCAGGATTTGGCGACTGGGTTCCCTAAAATCCCCATTCGTCCTTTAAAAGGGGGGAGTATATAAGGTATTTCTCCTGCCTTTCTAGCGTGCCTTCGTGGTATAGTGGTTCTGCACACTGGGCTGGTATTCCAGAAGTCCGTGGTTTGATTCCCGGCGAATACGGTTTCTAATTTTTCCTCTTGCCTGCTTCCAAAACATACCTAATGTCTCTACAGCTGGCTAATATGTCATCTGTCTGAGCAGTGGTGCGAAAAAGCAGGATTTAAATATCTTCAGAGAAATTTGTTTGTGATATCCGATTACCGAGACGGCAAAAATTTTTCCGAAATCATTCTTATGCTTAAATTTGATATATATGAAAATACTGGGACTAAAAGGATTAAATTCGATGCATACTTGGGATAGGTCTACAATTTACGACAATGATTCAGTTTATTTGTTTCTCGTTATATAAATGCAAGATGTGACGCTGAAAAATTACGATTTGTTTTTCCTATACTGTTTGTACATGCCTTGATCGTAGCAGACACAATATTTTTTAACTCTCAGTTTAGAAGCTTTACAATTATCTAGTAATTAACTGAAATTAATCAAGTGCAAAAAAAAAGCTATATTATAAAGAAGCTGGAAACCTTGTAGCATAGTCTCTTTGCTTTCATAAAATGTAATCGATGTTGAAAACTGTTTGGTGAATTATCACCAGAAAGTCCTTTAAAGAAGTACAAAGTCAAGAGAAGGGTGTAAAGAAGCCTTTATTAACTTAAATAAAGTTTACAGTCGGCACCAACTCGTGCTGACAAAAGCCAACACTTTTGGCTTAACTCAAAAGGTGGCTTAACTCATTAACTTAAAAATTAATGAAGTTAAGTATAGCCTAACATCTTCACAGTTTAACTCTCGTGCAAGCTGGTTCTGACTCTAAAGTCGGCGTAAACGACGCTAATGGCAAGAATAACTCAACGCTACTGAAAACTAATCGCTAGAGAATCAAAACTATCAATATAGCCTTCAAGCAGGCAGAACATGCTCTGATTTCACTTTTCAAAACTTTCCTTAAGTGCTAACTTCTTTCTACCTCATTTGAATACACGTGCGCTAGTCAATTTGCATTCTGGCAAGAAAGTATGTGTTGAAAGCAAGAGCGATAGTAAAGCTGATTGAACATAAAATAAATGTTAATTAAATAATTAAATAAACCCTCACAACCTTATGAGCAAACTAGATGTCATATAATAAAGAAGCTGTGTATTTTATTTATGAGTATTACTTTTATAAAGTGATTAAATATTTAATGCTGCACCCCCGCCCAATAGAAGCAAAAGACAGATCGGCTGAATATTACGATGCTTTGTGAAAGTGATGGATATCTTTGCTTCAGACAATAATAAAATAAAAACTTCAGATTTGTAATCTGTTTTAGAAATTTAAAGGACTATCTAGCTCTAAGAATTATATTTTACGTATTAAAATACCAATGCAAAAGCAAATATTGATTTAAATCAACGATTTCTTCAACTAACAGTTCTTTTTATTTTTAGTTTTCTTTTTAAACTTTTTGCATCACAGTCACGTCATTCAGTATCAGACTTATAATAAACCCCTGTCAAATGTTTAGCTGGATAAGGATTGGAAGAAAGTTCATCCAAATAAATTCAGCTAAACATCCTAAAGAACTATCGTATTCTCTCGTGCGAACTCTCGCGGTGTAACTGGTTGGCACATCCAGCTACCAACTGAATGACCTGTGGTTCGGATTCCGGAGAAGGTACAGTTGATTTATTACGTTCCCTTCAAAAATCTAATTTCACTACAGTTTTCGCAAGAATCTATTGATGTTTACTGCGCTAAATGCTTAGATGGATATCGTAAACATGCGTGAAATTATAGACACGATAGAAAGCCACTCTTTCAATAATTCTTAAAGGGCTAAGGACTTATCATGCCTTATGTAACCATTTTGCTTCTACTACTTTCCATATATGATAGATCATAACTAAGTGATTTAAAAGCTATAATACCCAACAAATTGCTAACAATCGCGAACAACTGAACGCAAATTAGCGGCGAAAACATGCTGCATACATGTGAGTATATACGTGGGGGAGGCGGGAAGAAAAAATGGCCTACGCTTTCAAATTTATTTGTAGTCTTAACAAACACACGAAATAGATCTATCAATAATATTTTTTTAATGAAACTGCAGTTTCGTAGAAAATGAAAGAAAGGATTTATTTATTACTTCCTATTCTAATAAAGAACACGTTGCACTTTGCTGATCATGTCTTCTCAAATATTAGCATTTCTTTTTCTAGGTATTTCCCACAACTTTAGACATTAACTGCCATTTTCCATGCATGAAATGCAGCCGCGGCATTTTGAGCAAAAGATAAACATATTCACTTAATGTTCTAAAAGGATTAAAGTGCGATGAAGCATTACGAAAGAACAAAAATTACATTTTGTTTTCCCCGGTTTTACTTGCTCGAAAACACTCGGGAAAATTTGTATTAGCGTACTAATACCCAATTTTCTCAGACAGTATTAACTTCATTTCTGCCTAATAGGAGAATGATACTAAATGAGATTCTTTCCATAATTCGAATAGAAATGGTTCCATGCAGCAAATAATTTCGAGATATTATAATAACTGCAGTAGAAAACTTTTTTTTTCTCGGAACAAAGATAGGTAATTATACTAAGTGCATATTACGATCAGCAAGGAAATGGATTAGCCGGAGAAATGAGTTCCTCTTCGATATACATTTGCGAAAAATGGACTGGTTGAGGTGTAAAAATCTATGTTTTGCTGAAAAAAACATCAAATGCAATTCATTAAATGTTCAACAAATGAGCTAAAATGTTTATAATGTATGCATTACAATTTAAATAATGGGTAAATAAAATTAATTTATAGTTTCTGTCCCATTCATTTTTACGCATATGGCTATATGTTAATATAAAGGAAAGGCCATGAAAATTTTAAATGTTACACTATAAAGAAAATAGAAACAAATTTTGCTATTGGGCTTTCGAGAAGATAAATTTGAGAAAAAAACGTGATTATTGCTGCAGGAGTCGCTAATTAAAACAAAGACAAAGGAAACAATTTACGAGGGGAAATTTTATTTTACAAGGACAAAGGGAAATAAAACTTTTCCCTTTTTTTCCTCCCGCAACATGAAAACGTATTCGAAATTATCCCTAAATACATGCGGTACTTTTATAGCATTCATTTGGATGAAATGAGTGTTCGTTAGGTAGCATTAAATTTGGTCTAATTGTTGCATTTTAGGAATTATTATTACGCAAAGGCGAGTATTCTGCTTCGAAGTTTTATACTGTAGTGTGCAATTAGTTTAAATTTGCCTTTTCTATTTCTTGGCTTCTTTCAAAATTCCGTATGATAAATGCAGCGGTCTCAAACTGGGGGCCTCGAAGCAATTTAATTAATAAATTACTCTTATTAGTACTCGTCAAAATATAAATATTCTCGGTGTCCGCCGATATCATCGCGGACGAAAACGTCGCAGAGAAAACAACGCAAGGCGAAAACGTTGTGCTACAAAACATCGTGGGAGAAAACATCGCAAAGAGAAAACATCGCAGTTCTAAAACATCGTGGTACAAAACATCGTCGTCGAAAATAAAGCGGTTCAAAAACTTCGCAGTTTAAAAATATCGTCGTCGAAAACATCGTGGTAAAAAATAAAGTATCTACAAATCATCGCGTAACGATAACATCGCAGACATGCTTTTTTTCAGACTTTAATAACTGTAAATAGATATTCCCATCGCAATTTGTGAGCGCAAAATAGAAAGTAGGATAATTTGTTTTCATATTTTATATTAACTAATTTTTGCTGAGGAAATAAGAAGGAAACTTAAGCATAGAAAATTAATGCAACTTATAGCACTTAATAGAATTTTAAACCGACATAGTTAACTAACAAAGACCATTAATAAATAATTTTTATAAAGTTTTTACTGGTAATTTTTCATAAAAAGTATAATCTATAAGTTGCATTTAATTTTCTATGCTTATGTTTCCTTCTTACTTTTTCAGCAAAACTTTATTAGTTAATCAAAAAATGTGAAAGTAAAAATTATTTTTCTTTACATCTTGCGCTCTCAAATTATTATGGGAATATCTATTTACAGTTATTAAAGCCTAAAAAAGCATGTCTGCGATGTTATCGTCATGCGATGATTTGTAGATACTTTATTTTTTACCACGATATTTTCGACGACGATGTTTTCAAACTGCGATGTTTTTGAACCGCTTTATTTTCGACGACGATGTTTTGTACCACGATGTTTTAGAACTGCGATGTTTTCTCTTTGCGATGTTTTCTCCCACGATGTTTTGTAGCACGTCGTTTTCGCCTTGCGTTGTTTTCTCTGCGACGTTTTCATCCGCGATGTTTTCGGCTGTAACCATATTCTCAGTTACGAATTTTTGCAATAAAAATAATTGTTTTGTTTCGGAGTACATTTATGTTTGAACAATTTTGTTATCGCAGTTGGAAATTAATAAATCTACCGAAAGAATCAGACTTCCGATGAGTATTTGCAATCTGAAGATACTTTCTAGTAATTTTCCTTCAAAATTACAAACTTCGAAAAACTGAAAATCGAAACCCTATGAGAGGTTGTAGCTGAAAGGTATAATAAGAAACAAAGAAATGTATCATTATTTACATACAAATGTTATTTTTTTTTTTTTTTTTTTTTTTTTGCATGCAACATAAAAAATTTAATAAATAAGAAAGAGAATAGATTTCATTGTTTAATCTCATTGTCCCTCTTGGGAAGTTTTCGTATATTTCTTTTTAGTTTGAGTTAAAATAAGTTATTTAGTAACGACTTCAGTATATTACAGTTATATAAATTAATGTCAATCTGAAAATCTTAATATTTTGCTGTCAATAAGTTTGAATGAGAACTTTTAAATATGTCTTTACAGCTGATGAAAGGGGGGATATTTCTATCATAAACTGACGCCAGTTTCAGAAACGAAAAGCTTGTCTCTGGAAGAAAACAAAATGTAAAAAATATTTGAGTTTTGTAGGAGGTGAAGTGGTTAAAATGCAATCATTTACAATGCTTCACAAAATTAATCATGGGATAATGTTTTCCTAAGTTCTGCTTTATTGCTACGCTATTCACCAGTGGTCTCTGAAATTAATTAAACTTATGTAACATATGCCTACAACAGATTTTTTTTTTCCCTGACAAAGCTTTGAATAGGATAAAGCCATTATGCAAATCAATAATCGCTATCGCTAATTGTCATCTTTTGTAAGACAACCACTTTCGTAGAAGGCCAAAATAATCTTGAATGTGGGCGATCATCTTAGATAAGGTTCAATTTATTCGCCTTTCCAAAAAGGTGTACACTCAACTCCCTTGCTATCGAAAGAGCAAAATAGAGAATAATATGCATACAGAAGTTAACACTGTCTGTCTATAAACACAGTTTTTATTCATTTTGTCTAGTTTAGAGCATTCATATGTTGCTAAAACAGCGATTTAGGTGTATATTTATATGAATTTTATTACATTCATAAAAGAAATTTCGCCGAGATTTTCGCATAAAAATTGAACTAAAGGAAAGTTATACTGAATAGCTGGAAAACATTCTGGCAACTTCAGAGCATACCGCCAACTTTTACGGTACAGAAAGCCAAAAATCAATAATGGCGAAAGCTAAGCAATTGATAACCGTTTTCCAAATTTCACGAATATTTCTAATCCAGTGTCTTAGAAACTTCAACCGGCTTAGAAGCGAAGAAGTCTTCCAGTCTCTCATTTGCCGCAACTTCATTGAAGCTGGAAAATACGGAACTTTGTTAATGCAAAGCCTCGGTTATGCAGTGAACGAAAACGAATCAAAACGTCTGAACCTGATTTATATAGTTTCTAGGAAAGAGTCTCTCAAAACACATTGAGATTTTATTTTGGCGTGTAAGAATCGAACACACCTACTAAGAGCATCTTACAAACTTTGCACCTCAACGAGTTTGTCAGCAAGATAATGTAGTTTTTATCAGCATATTTTGGCGATGGTGCCGATAACTCGAGAGAGTAGTACTTAAAGGAATAAGACAAGTCATTTCATCACGAATACAAAATCAGTTTCACTCAGGTGTATCCTTGTTTTCTCTTGTAAAGAACCTTTTAGTTTTAAACTAAACCAATTTTAGTTCACTTACTTATCTTTTTTTATCTTCCCTCATTTCCATTTCCTGACAGAATAATATTTCAGTTTCGCGTTTTATGCAAAGTAGGGTAGAAAGATACTATTTAAGCTGGTGTCTGAATTATTTCAGATACAGCGTGTTCTGTCTTTCGGCCATGGTGTTTCGCTGATTTAAGCTTGCTGTTTTACGGCCATGCAAATTGATTGCCGGGTTGTGTACGTCGGTGGTAAGGTTAAGAACCAACTCTCGTTAATTATCTCTGTGCAGCTTCGGCTGATTATTTAACTTGGTTTTAATTTTATATTTCTATTTTTAGCTGCATCCAAAAGTATTGGCTAAGTTTATAAGCACCAAGAGGACCGTCTGCAAATTACTTCTTGAGCTGAATACAAGGGTCTTTTCGCCTTTCTAACGTCTTGTCACAGATAAAGTTTGAATTTAGCAAGTAGTCGCTTCACAGTTCAAGTAAGGATTTAGCCAGCAAGTTAAATTAGCTAGAGTAGAAATTAGCTAGCTTCCATCCTAATGCTTAGGCGGTTCTTTCTTGTACATTCTGAGGAGGTAAGATAGCAAAGAACCAAAATTTGCTCACGCTGATTGTCAGAAAACAGATTTTTCCCCCCTTTAATGAAGATTCCTAACTAATACAAGGATACAACCCCGTCACAAAAGTGATCGAACTAATATTTAGTGTCTCAATTTTAGCTGTATTTTCTCCGAATGCTCTGCTATCATGATTATTTGATTCGGTAACACGAAGTCGGGATATGAAGCGTAGAATAGACAGCTGCGAGTAAGGGCTGGCTCAAAGATTCACCGATGCTTTACAGGATTGATTTTAGCCTGAAAGATCCTTTGTGATGCCTCATACCCTCCCTCTGTTTTTTTTTCTTTCTAACACAAGTTATGGAAACGTTGCACTGAAGTAATACTTCGCAAGGTTCTAAAACTGGCAGAACTCCACCCAGCAGGTATAGTTGATAGTGACACTGACTGCTGTACTGATGGGCCCGGGTTCAAATCCTCTAAAAGGCATGGATGTTTGTAGGTATATAATGCCTGTACAGCAAAGGGGCATTAAAATACATAAAAAAAGCTAAAAGTACTCTCGAGAGGGTGATGGTAGAGAAAGAGTAAGTAGCAATGAAACCTTTAAAAAAATGCACAAAATTATACACATGCGGTTCTCGCAGTTTGTACTGAGATACGTTTTACATGGAAGATAATGTAATGTAAGCGGAAAAAAAAAATATTGGGGAGTGATATTTAAGACAAAGAAATGAGACCAAAATCAATTTTGTGTCTTTCAAAACGCTTCTAATTTTATGAGGCTTCTGATAAAAATTATTTTAATTTTAGAACGTTTTGTCATGAAATTGTAAAGAAGTATTTTATTTCCTCTTGCGTACATTCATGGTGTAAGTGGGTAGCACGTCTAGCTGGAAATTAAAACATCCGTGTTTCGAAGTCTGGAAAGGGTTCAGCTCCTTTCTCATGTTTCCTGCCTTCTAAAAACTTAATAATGTTCACGAATGTACGCATTTCCTAAAATATTTTATACATGTTAACAACATGCTTTAAAGCGCAGTAACCATTCCGCTAATTTTAATTGTATGGAAGCAAAATTGCAAGGTTCATTTCATCTGTACTTCTAATTTCTTCAAAAAGGAGCCTCATATCAATATTATAAAAAAATTAGAAGGTAATGTACTGGACTTGTGTAGTAATGAGAGCATAGAATAATAGACAACAAAGAGATTATCAAGTAATTACCTGAAGCTTCCATCCCGATACGAATATCGTTTGATTTCAATGAAACGCATGTTTGCTCTATATGCATGCAGTGGGAAATAAGAGCAAAAAAAAGGAGGAGGGAATAAAAAAATGTCGCCAAAATTGAAAAAGAAACGGAAATAAAAATAGAAAGAAGCGCAGCCAATACTTTCACCCGATTGGACAGGAAGCAAATGTCACGCCATTGTGATCCTTTGTTTACTTAGATGGATGATAGCCTAAGCGACACGATTCGGCCTCATTGCCAAGTTTTAGTTGGGAACTTTTTTTTTCATCCCCGAGCCTTATGAATATATTGCCGAAGCGGAAAAACTACCGAAATGCGGTCACTTCTTAAAGGGACTGCCGAGAAATCACCCTTAAAATGGGGGGGGGGGGGAACGTCGAGGGTTTTTTTTTACATTGGAGGAACTGAGTGGGATGTTTGCTTAAGCACCATGAATAAGAAAGACCCGTTTATGATATGCTAGCTTTAAGATGGATTCCTGTGTTTTTTTATGCATTCATATTGAAAATGATACGAAAATGCTTTTGTGGGAGCCAGGTTGTATTTTACGCGCAGTTGAACGTGGGGCCCTCCTTTACCTGCGACTGAGAGGATATCCATTTAAATTATGGCGTTTTAAGGTGTTTCATTTTCATGCAAATTGCTAGTATCTACTACGGTTCTGGGAAAACAGGTTCAGAAAATACTCCCCTTTAAAAAAGGTGCATATAATATTTTGTTAATGTAATTTATGAACAAATGTACGTATGGATTCTGTCTCTCCGATTTATGACTGCAGTAAATAAACACAGAGAAAACGAATGGACAAGGAAAACTCGCCCACGTGTCACGCTCGAGTTGCAGGAGTAAGTAGAAATTAAATTTTCGTTGCCAAGTGCCTTCGAAATGATAATTTGAGCAATTCGTTTCCTCGAAAGACAATCTCTTTCACAACTATGTTCCTACAGCAACAAAAGAGGTCTTTTAAAGATAAATATTAACAGTGAGTGTCTACTTTGTAACTGCCATTTTACAAAATTGCAAAGTGTTTAAAAACGAGTTCCACATTCTGTTTACTTTTAGGTAGCTTTATTTCATTGCATCGTGTCTCGTTAATTAATTTCTCTTAACCGAAATTTGCATGTAACCTGTTTCTTGATAGTTGACCTCGGATACAAATTATCAACCTAAAATCCATACTTTTGTAGTTAAAAATATTTAAAACTTACTTAATATGGACATTGAAATACTTATTAACACGAGAAAATGTGCAAGCGGTTTTTTTAAGCGTTTGCAAGAATAGTTCCAATATCCATTTACTAATATCTTTATCAGTCTTGTGTAGCAAAAATCTTTTCAGAAAAATACCTAATTTTTGCAAAACTTAATAAGATTTAACTTGTGTTATTGATGTACTATAGTAAATAAAGCTATAGCTTGCTTGAGGATCCTATTAAAATAGAAAAGGAAGTTAAGAGCATGCAAGAAAACTAGTTTTTAAATTAAATGTACGAATTTCATAAAATATTCTAAAATTTTAATTAGTTTCGTTTATTGTTAAAATTTTAATTAATTAGTTAAATTAAAATTTTAATTAGTTTCGTTTATTGTTAGGTTCGTGCATATGAACCTAAAAATGAGGCACAGTAAAAAGGATTCCCTTCCCTCAGATTCAGTAACGTTTTAACTTTCTTATCTAAATTATCGCTTTACTTTATATGTTGCAGTGCTATTATCAGGAAGAAATTTCAGCTGTAAAGAGGTGCGAAATTCTGCATTTGCACTTGAACTGCGGCAGTAAAATGAAAAAAAAAAAAAAAAAGAATTTTGATACCAGCATCTTGGAAAACAATCAGAAATTTATCTTCTTTTACACGTAGTGTGCATTTACATTACAAAAAATCCAGTAATAAATGTTTCAGAATCATATTTCTATTTTAAAATTTAAATAGTTTTATTAGTAATTTTCCTAAAAATGCTAACAAATTATATGTTTGTGTTCTGAACCAAAAGTGCAAGGAAATTGTGAAAGATGCGTTACCATGTGCATTCCGCCCCCCGTTCTAGAAATATTTCTAGTTCATCGTTATGATCATATCTGTTTAGAGGTCATATGGAAGCTCTGTTATTCCCCCTCTTAATTGAGTAACAAATAATTGATATCTCAGGATGACGTAATTGGATGAAACAATCAAGTTTTTAGAGCTCTGAAGCCAGAACTACTCTCCATACTCTTCGGACTCTCTCATCTAAAAAATATGATGTTGCAGGCAAAAACACGTGCAATCTTTAGGAAGTAATATACACATTATATAATTTTTTTATGTTTTGGCATTTCCCAGCCTTCAAAAGTTGAAACATGAAATATATTTCATTTATTTTAATATTAAATAAATGACACGTATTCTAAGTTTTAAGTATTATCTTACTTCCTTGCAGATGCTACAGGGTTTGATTTTTCTAAAATCGTCTGGTTGATTTTTCTAAAATCATCTGGTTGATCTTCTAAAATCATTTGAATGATTTTTCTAAAATCATCTGGTACTTCCTTGCAGATGCTACAGGTGTATATTTTTCTAAAATTAATCTGGTTCTAATTTTTCTAAAATCATCTGGTTGATTTTTCTAAAATCATTTTGTTGATCTTCTAAAATCATCTGGTTGATTTTTCTAAAATCATCTGGTACTTCCTTGCAGATGCTACACGTTTTGCTTTTTCTAAAATCATCTGGTTTCTAAAATTCTCAGTAAGATTATATTTTACTATACTAAAGTCCTTGAGAAATACAGACTACAGCACAACTAAAATCACTTGATCCAAACAGGCTTAAATTAAAAGAAAAAAAAATGTCAAGCTCTCAGCTCGCTATATAATTTTTAAGTGCTATGTAGTTTGTGTTTCTCCGTGTGCCTTGTTACGGAAAAGTTAGATAAATTTTGCGAGCAAAATGAAAATTCAGAAAACTCCCTTTAGTATTTAAGTCTATTACAGTGCCGATTTCATCCAAGTTACAACTAACCCAAGTTGTCTAATATATCTGCAAAATCTCTGATATTACTTACTTCGAATATAATTCAGCTATAAAATAGCGTTCTTGTCCTCGCCTCAGGGGGTGTTACACCCAAAAGATTCACTGATGCTGGAGTTTCTTGATTTATAATATTCTCAGGTTTTTCAGAATGGAATATGTCTAAAACTGGGTTTTCTATATAGCATAATCCCTCTCCCTTTCTTTAAACTATTATTCTTAGAATAAGGGACCTCAGTTTCTTAACCTTTCAGATTTAACCGGGCTTGCTGAAAGGTTGTTTTTATGCAAATGCTTCGGAGAAAACCAGAGGTGAGCAAACGATACCTCACAAACAGGTTCCGAAGGCATTTACAAACAGAGGTACAACAATTATGGGTAAAAGCACATTTGGCCCGGCATCAATAATTCAGCGGAAACAGCTGAGCTCCCCTTCGAGAAATTTTCATGAATTCCTACTGGTTAAATAAAGAAAAGGAGTACTTTCTTCTCTTCCCATTTGAAAAACCTTAAGATCAGTAATCAGCAATCTTCTTGTCACTTCTTGAAATTCCTATCTGTTTTATTTATTCGCTATGGAAAATTAAAATTGCAGATAATAGTTTTTCAAAAAATATTATGTATGTATGTAACAGGTTTTATTGATTGCGTTCTAATGAGTACATTTCCATTCAAAAATTGGGTAGGATTTTGGCACAGCACTTGAAAGTTATATTTTTGAGAAGGAGGGAAAACCCGTGGAGAACTTCCTAAAGAAAAATGGTTGGTATTTACTTTGAAAAGAACAAAAAATACGAAAATCGCCTTTCAATAAGTCAGCTCAGCCGATGGTAAATGAAGTCGAGATGAGGTACCACTATACAGCCATCTCATATTTTCAACCATTAAAAGTAGGCACATAAAATTATTTATCTAGCTGTATTTTGGCGTTTTGTGTCAGGTGAAAGCAAACATATTTCCTACCATTCAGAAGTAGTGACACTTACAGTGTGATTAAAAAATATCTGTCAAAAATGAAAGGCAGATAGAGGGGCCTGAAATAAGCAGACTTAGTAATGGAAAGTCTGTGCTGAAATGGTGCAGTGAAGGGATGCAGGACGCTGTTCAGCGGTAGGGTAAATGCGTTCTTCTCCGTAAATTGTCCTTCTCCGTGCGGATTTTGAGCGATATGTATCGCTAAACGAAAGTGGAACTCCTTAATATGCATTTTATCTATGAGATTGGCACTAAAAAGTAACAGCTACTCAAAGGAGGCCCAAAGAAGGATTCCTGAGTACGTTCTTTAAGCAGCTGCTGCATTTTCGTACAAAATCCCATAAATAAAATGCATATCAGAGAGTTCCACTTTCGTAAAGTTTGCGTAACGGCACGTAACTTTCAAAAGCCGCGCAGGTAATGACAGTTAGCTTGTAGGGTTTATATTTATTTTAACTAACATTTATTTCAAGTTTTCCTGTCAAGCCTTTACTTTCTCCTAGAATTGCCAATGCTAGAGTATGTAAATTGTAGTAGAGCGCGCAGTATATTCAAATTTTAGCAGAAGTAAGTTGAGTTTAAATAGAAGGAAAACGAGATTGTAGGTGTGAATCGTGAACGTGAAGGTTGCTAGATAGAAATTTAAAAACCGCGCGTTTCGGCCTGTGTGCCTATCTCGGCAGTTTTTGCTGAATCTTTCAACTGCTTAATTAGTAAGCTCGCTGAATCTCAGCGGTATTTTAGAACGCGGTTAGGTTAGTTTAAGATCTCAGAGCCTCGTGGATAGTGATCTCGCTATTTTATTCATCCAGTCATTATTGTTCAGTTTTACGTTCTGTTTCAGTTAAACCACCGGGTCGGCGTAGTTTGTGAGCGTCAAGTGGAAGCACCTGTTATTTTTAAAGTTGAATAAAAAGGGCTTTAAACCCTTCTTACGTGTCTGTGTACATTTACACTTAGTAGCAGTCACTACCACAGTTGCTGACAAATTGGGGCCACACGATACTACAAGCTCTAGCAGAAAACGTTTAACTACCGCTACAGGAGCGTCATATACCACCTTAACGCACACACATTATATTGCAATATCGGCTTATTTCGGTCCTGTCTACCTGCCTTCACATTTCCCAGTGCCTATGTTATATAATCAAATGTAATGTTCAATGTAATATGTAGCCAATGCACACAGTGCATTAAGTGTAGAAATGAGTTTTATAAGAGGTCCTAAATATAGTGCAGTGTTCAATGTAATTATGCATTATAAAAATTTTAGTGTATTGAGTGTTTTATATATAGCAGTGTGTTAACGTGCAATGTGATCAGTAGAATGTTTAATTACAGAGTTATTTTTGGTATGTTTTAAGAATACAGCAAAATTTATGCCACGGTGACCTTTAACATAATGTTATTTAATCAAAAGTAATATGAGCTGTACTGTGTCCTTAAATCTGCATTTTGTATATTATAAGTACAGCAGAAAGTAAACAACGTCTATTTCTGGGTGAAATTGTGTAATTTGTTTGTAACGTGCAATTTTTCTTTTTATTTAAGAGCTCTGAATTTATTTATCTGTTGTATCAAGTTAGTTATTTGAGCCTGTCTTATATAACTAAGTTACGTACTATATAATCAAATTATGTCTTATTTAATAAATTACATTGTTCATAATCTATGTTGAATTGTCAAGAATAATGTTCAGCGAAATATGTTGCAAAGAATATATATTGAGTTGTAAATGTGCCTTAAGTACAGTGCAATGATCAGCGCAATGCATATTATGAAATGTATAATGTAGCGAGTATGTGTGGCAATGTTTTAACATGCGATGTAGCCAGGAAAATGTTTAATTCCGCATGGCAGAAAAATCTATATTTTGCCCTTGTATGGCCATGTACTTTGCCCTTGTATTGTTTTCGGAGCGTAGCTTCAGATAGTTGCAGAATCCGGACGATACCCGATTAGTCTATGTAAGCCGTCCGAACCTGCTCTCACCTGTCACCTGCTTTTACATTTCTGCCACATATTTTTGAAAATCGTTGTATAACTAGTTCCAGCCGCCGTGATCGGCGGGGTATAAAGGTTAGCAGTGCTGACTTGCCATATCATCGAGCTTGGGTTCGAATTCCAGAGAAGGCATGGATGTTTTGAAATGTATAGTATCTGTGCGTCATAGAGCACTGAAATATTGGGTAGCCGAAAGTCCTCTAGAGTGGTTTGGTGGTACAGGTACAGGTTGAAGCAAGGCTGCTTCCTGTGTATTTTCTTAGATATGTAATAGGTATAGCTGAACCTTGCTAACTGTTAAATTTCCACCCCCATATTGAGGAGAACGCCTCAGGAACAGTGCGAGGGGTCACATCCCTTTCCCCCTAGCCCCAACCTCTCGAAAGGACTTTCGGATCGCCGTGTATTTTCAGTACTTCCTTGTCGCACAGACACTATACGCTTACAGATATTTATATATATATATATATATAATTTATCAAGCAAAGCAGTAATAACAATTTTTAAAAAAACAATTTTGGTCTAGAAAACATCTTGCGCAATATGCTGCAAAATAAGTAAAATACAAAAATTGTAGTAAGCTCGCCTAAAAGTTACCAAGAGCTGCTGCTCCAAAAGGTTTAACACGTTTTCAAAAAATTAATACACATGAAAATCAAATCATTAGACATGTAAAACATTAATAAAATTATAAACAGAAAAAGTTAAAAAGTAAGCGGAAAATGGTAAATTAGCCCAATTCGACTTCCAAACAGGCTTTTCAAGGGAAATTTCATTTATTTGAACGTCGAATCAAGCTAACCCCATTACGCGTTTCGCCGAAACAGACAATTGAAACTTTTTCGCTAAACATTTTTTTTAAATTTAGACAAAGTGTCTTGGAAATCTTAATAGTCTCAATTCTCTGTTCCAATTTCCCTTGAAAAGCCTGTTTGGAACTCGAATTGGGCTAATTTACCATTTTCCGCTTACTTTTTAACTTTTTCTGTTTTTAATTTTATTAATGTTTTACATGTCTAATGATTTGATTTTCATGTGTATTAATTTTTTGAAAACGTGTTAAACCTTTTGGAGCAGCAGCTCTTGGTAACTTTTAGGCGAGCTTACTACAATTTATATATATATATATATATATATAACTTTTCCGGAACTCGAACCCGGGCCTAGCAGCACAGCTGTTAGCGTCACTAACCACTACACCGATTGGGCGATTGGTTTAGTGGTAGAGGAAGAGGGTAGGATCCCTTTAGATCCACACCATCTCTGGAGTGTTCTCCGTCTAAATTTTGGCAGAAATGAAATGGGCAGTCAGTGCTGTACAGAGTTGTACAGCATTATACGCTACACTGTAAGATCAATGGTGAAATCATATTGTCCCCCCTCTTCTTCCTGTGCCGTTAATTATGTCCTCGCAAAGTATTTTCTTGATAATTAAGCGTTCTTCAGCAGTGAAAGCCGGAAATATGGAAACGGCGTATTTTCTCTAAATATTGCAATTAGCAAAATGTTATATGTTATTTACCATTAACTATCAGTTTACATGTAAATTGTTTAGTAAAATTAACTGGAACAAAACTATTGCTACGCTTGTACAAAAGTTAGATTTGCGATCTGTGATCTCCGGTACTTTTAATACAATAAAAAAATTTAGAAATTTTCATAATAGGCACCTGCTTTAAACCATCAGCAAAAATACTTTCTTTGTTTTATGAAACTATTCAAGGATTATTAACCATACCAGGATATTTTTCGTAAAAGTATGCCTTTTTTTTTTCTCGGGAACACAGTTTTCACAAAGTCATCATATTTTTCGAATATGTCTGACATTTTCGTATTTGTAAATATGAAAGTAAGATTTCAAAGGTTACATGTAAGTTTTAGAAGGAAAAATTACAAGTACACATATTCATGCTTTTTAACTTGCAGAATCTAAATCTCAGAGTTGCAAAAACAAAATAGATATCTCCCTAAAGAGAAAAAAGGTATTTCGTATTTCTTTTGAGTTTATTTCATCGGATTACATAGTTTTGATTTAATTTTTTAGTTCTTACTATATTAAAATTTTTTTGGAAAAAAGTTGAATAAAAGCAACAAAATAACTAAACATTTATCTATGTTTACTAACTATATATTTCAAATAAAAAATAAATAAATTTCAAGCCAAGTAGTGAACTCTAGTGCAGGGTTATAATTTTCTAAGGGGGAAAAAATCTACGAGGTGGCTGCATTTCAGTTCTTAAGCCTCTCTATTGAAATATAAAGGTTCTCTGTTCAAAAATTTTTGACTTTAAATAACTCAGGAGTAATGACACCTGAAGTTTTTGTACAGCTTCCACTCAAATATCTGTTTAAAATCATACACATAATTTTATACCTTATTAATTTTCAGTATATTATATTTAATAAGAATAGTTAAATCTGAACGCTGAAGAAAACTTCTTTCCATTACTTTAAACTTTCAAGAAATCCGAAGTAGGATTCACGGAAAAGGGGTAAGTCATGAAAAGTTCGGATTAGTTAGTTTATTTTTTCATTATGGTAAAGCATGCTGGGGTTGTATACTGGGGTCTTAAAGTCAGCAAAAATGTCTTAACGGGACCTTTAAGATCCTTAAGGGACCCAAAGCAGCTTTTGTACAGAACATTTTAAGACAGATTGGCTCATATCCATGTTATACGCGAGAAAACTATGAAAAGCTTATGCAACCAGACAGTTTCGTGGGAACCGTACTTAAGACAAATTACCGGTGTTCAGCAGTTTTATCCACTTGACCAGTAGTTGGCATCACACAACTCTGGAAATTAGGAACTGTAGTAAAATAAAGAGCAATGTTGTGCCATGAGTTAAGAGGGTATAAACTTACCGATGAAGATCTAGTACTTAAACCTAGAAATAGAGTTATGTCTTTTGTACACAATTTTTTAAGAAACTGCAGTGCAACTTATGAGCAGCCCCTGATGCAGAGCTATGGCTGAAAAATATCAAAAGGGGGAGGAAGCTAAAAAGACGAGTTACAATATGATCTACGCACGATTGGCTTCATAAAATGGCCGTCGAGCCTCCTTTTTAGATGTCTCTGCCATAAACACGGACATCGCCACTTCCCCTTTCTCCAAAATCCACTTCCCACCACCTATCATCCATCACTATATGGGACTTCTGAAAAAAGAAAGAAAAGATTGAAGGGGCTGACCCCCGTAGCGCATGACCCCCTTTTTTATCACATCTCTAAGCTGTGCGTTCCATGCGTTTCTAACCTAGCGCCCCCTTTTAGGTTCACCTAAAAAGACACAAAAACTTGCTCGCAGTAGTTAAGAAAGTGCATATGAAAAGAGATTAAAGAAAAGTCTTGAAGTAGTAGTGAAGTAGATGAAATATGTTTCGGACTATTTATTATCAGCTTTGATATACATAGACTACCTCGTCACGCAGCTTTAATTAATTTATCGCTGTAATTTAACAGAAATTCTACCCGAAGCGGTTTCTTACAACACAATAAAATGCTCCCTCATTTCTTGAAAAAGTAATCGATAGCAAATGTTTGACGAAAGGAAATGAAATTTTCATTTGGAGAAATGCTCTTGAAACACGTAACTGCGATTTTTTTTAATTTAGAAATTTAAAAAATATTCGTTTTCCTCTTTCCAAGTTAAAAAAAACCGCAAAAATGTCATGTAATATAGTTTGTTAAACAACATGTTTGTAGTTTTGTGTTTCTGCAAGATAAAAACAGCACTTTTTTAGAGTGAAGGAAACAATTAAATTCACCGTGTTTGTTTCTGTGACTAAAATATATATCGAAAGAAGTTAAAAGTAATCCAAATCTTTGATTCATAAACTTAATTATGCACGTTTAGTGGATATAAACAACTTCTATGTTTAATTTTAGGTTAGGACATTCGAACATGACAAGGGTCACAAGGGCTATCCGCTTAAGAGAAGGGGTGCCTTCGCGGAGGACTTTCTAAGAGAAATTGGCTTGTTTTCACATTGCACAGCAAAAACCACAAAAACTAACTATACAGTCAACCCGTTCGGCTGGGATCGAATCCAGATCGGACTACCAGTAATTAGAGTCTTAATATTCGGCCACTGGTGGATTGCTTTACAATGAGGATAACATAGCAAAAGTAATACAAATTTTAAAAGAAAACTTCTAAATTATTACTCAATAATTGAGAAAAAATTGATGATTATTACAGAAGTTAAACAACAACATTATTTTAACCTAAAAAAGTTGATGACTGAACTAAATTTAAAACTGAAACACACGACATGTTCACTTTCCTTGCATTTAAAATAATAAATTGCCTCGTGCCAGTTAACTGAACTGCAGTTAAAATAAACTCAACTGATTAATTTATAGCGTTAATTTACTTAGTTATAACTTTAATTTAACTAAGTTGAATCAAATTTCTCTGTAGCCCAAACTTCAATTTATTTTAGCACTGTTTGAATGACCCAAAACTATCTTTAAATTTTCAATTTTTACCATTCTTTCCTTCCTTTTACAAATTTTCAAGGTTTCATATGTTGTATCATTGAAGCGAAAATTATGCGAGTGACTTAATGGCCGAAAAGTACGGTTACAGTAAGAACATAACAAATGAAAAGTAATTATGGATATACTACTGGTAACTATCACGTTATTTCTTTAAAAGAAACCTGCATTCCAATAAGAATACTTAACATTACAATAGCTGACGGCTACTCAGCCGATATCTGCCAGCAATTGAGCGGGGCACGCACTCTTCGCTCAATTACCTTGTAAATCCCCTTTGGCACGTCACATAAATGAGTCTTGATCGTAGTTACCAAGAGGGGAATCGGAGAAACGAAAGGAAAGGGGGAAAACAAAAGAGCCGAATTTCGAAAGACCGAACACATCAGCTACAATGAGCTTTACCGTAAATAATAGAAGTAAGGTTGTAGAGTCATTAGGCTAGTTTGGAAGCATAAGATGTGAAAAATGAGCAACGCCTTCGCCGGGACTAGAACCACGGGCCTCTCGAATACGCACCGAGCGTGCTGACCACCACGAAGGCGTGCTAAGAAGGCGGGAGAAATACCTTATAAGTTACAACCACATGTTTGAAAAGTTTCCTAAGTATGAGAACACTTACCTGCCATATCCAAGCAGCTTAATGAAAAATCTGCACAAAATACGTTGCAAATAATAAATGCAAGGGGAAATAAAATGAATGAAATGTTAATACAAAAATGCGACTAAAATTTAATACACTGTATAAAAATAAAAATAATAAAGGGAATTTATTTTACAATAAACTAGCACTCAGAGGGACAGTTTTGTAAATTAGAAGAAGGGGGAATTATGCGAAAATTTTTAAAATTTTCAGAACATTGCACTAAAAAGCTAAGCGGAAAAATAACCGAGGAAATAGGAGGTATATCATTAATTATCTTCCTTTTCGTTTCATTAGACAAATGAACTATGCGTGCTTTACACAACCAAGATATCTAAAATTTCAGCAAAAACACACAGTAGATTTTCCTTTATGCTAAAGTTTACTAACATGTAAAGGAAAAAAAAACTTTCATTACTAAAGTTTTGTAAATACTTTTATTGATTCCCATTCTAATGACAGTGTTTAAAGTTTCTTCGGGTGATAAAAAGAACAACAGATGTGATTGCTCCATCTTCTTAACAGCAACATGTATTACTGAGCGCCGCGTGGGATAATTCACTGACATGACTTTGTTGTAAAAGTCTTACTGTGGTAATAGTAATCCTGGCAGAAGGAATTATTTCTTCCATATATAAATATTACATGGGCATACAAGGGCCTGTGTATGAGATGGATACATTAATTACAAACATTTTCTTATATACACTTACATATATCCATGACAGTTGTGTAAATTTAAACATTATCCGATTTCATATTTACAATACTGTAAATTTTGAACGATTTCGTTAGCATTTGCACACATCATACAATCATAGAACTTATAATAAATATCAGGGTCTTCAACTGCGCGAGCTGCCGTGTTGATTAAAAGTTGCAGTATCTTCCATAATTCTCCGAGTCCAGAAGGAGAACAACAACGTTTTTACTAGTAACTTTCGGGCGAAATTGTATGATTTGTAGGCAAAAATCGAAATTTTACATAATTACAGAAAAAAATGCATGTTTTTTTATGCTATGACAGGGGAGAATGGTGATCAGTTTTCAAAGGAGTTCGCTTTCTAAAGATTTAAAAGGGAAAACAGCCCAAAGAAGATAGAAAATAAATCGAGAAGTAAAAGGAAGTACGAATGTATCCTGGAGTTTCTCCAAGATGAAAGTTCAGATGAAACTCTAATAAATGACATTTAAACGTAAATAAGTTGGCAATAGTTGTATTGTAGTATCGTGTCAAGACTGTATCACTCCTCTTTTTCCCTCCTTCCTTCCACTGCATTCAAGCACTTTTCTAACCTGAAAAAACTGATTACCTGAGTATAACTGTTATTAGTGATGATCTGTAGAAAGAATAAGTACTTTCCAGCCTAAGAAGACTTCAGTTATAAAATACATTAAATTGCAGAACTTTTATTCAATTATTTTAATATTTTAGGTAGTATCCTATTGTTACAAAATCCGCTACAACTGGTTTTGTTTGCAAACAGCCTTCTAAAAACATGTTTCTTTTTTTTTTTTTTTTCTTTTTTCTTTTTTTTTTTTTTTTTTTCCCCAGGTACTCGTGTAGTCGATTTGTCGCCTTACTAAAGGGCTTCAGAAAACAATTTTAAAATCTATCACGTCTATAGATTTATTCGCTATTAGTTCCTCTTTGTTCCAAAAAAAGTTGAAAACTTAATTAGAGAGAAAAAGTATCCCGCCCATTTCTAATAACCTTCCACGATAGTGGAAATGTTTGTTGAAAAAGATATAGCAAAATATGTCGGTTCAATTTTTGCAACGTAAAAAATTCCCATAACTTTTGTAAAAATTGCTCATTTTAGAAAATTCCAAAGAAAGCAAAATATCATATTCTTTATTTCGAAACTAAAAGATAAGTAAAATTTAACTATGTTTTTTTTTCTAAATTTTAAAATTTTATAGAAGAAAGCTTAAATTATAAACATTCATATATTCTATTTCTATAAATCATGAAGGATTATTTTAATCACTTTCGTCTGCTTTCATTAATCTAGCAAGATTTTATGGATTTAATAATCACTCTATCCCTTATAAGGAATTAAAGACATTCCTAGCATGTGTTTTTTGTCGTACAGCGATTATCACATTCACAGTTATCAAATGAAAAACATGGGGTATTTCTACATTTTTAGAACGGATACTTTACCCTTACCCTTCGATAAAGAATTAAAAAAAAGAAAATGTTTTGAAATAAAAGTTTCTTGCAACAGTTTATTCTTTGAAATGAGAACTACCTTTAGTTACTTTTAAATTCTTCTTTCAAAATGTCGCATGTAAATAAGCTATGGACTGAAGGATAGGTTTTTGCGCCACCTGAAGAGAAATATTCTTTTTCCATAATCCGAAATCGTTGTGAAATGCATGCTATTAAAATTTCTAAGTATAAATGAACAACATTGTTAATCGTAAAAGGAAAAATCGTCAGTCATTACTCCTAAATAGAAAGAAACGAATACCCGAAAAAGGTACGCTCTTCTTCTAATGTTTCTAAAATTAACGCACAGGTTACAAGAGAAAAACCCCGCTGAAGAAGAAATCCATTGTTTCTGACATTTCTAAAGTTACGTCGTTGGTAACTAGAGAAATCTGCCAACGCAGATATAAATTGCATATTCTTTAAATGCATTTGTAACAACAATATAAAAATAATAAACCAAGATTTACAACTTAAAAAAGCTAAAAACATAATGTTCACCAGTTTTTGCCGGATCATATGGCTTAACGCTGAACAATTTGTAGAACCATGTATGGAAACTATTTAAAAGGAGATAAATAGAAAAACATTGTGACGCTTGATGAAGCATGGATTTACCTAAATGATTGCAGCAAAAAAAGGTCTATTTACTATCGGAAAGGAAGAAAGAAAATGTACAGACTTTGGTTCCGTCAATGCAAAGAAAGTTTCAGTAAAGAGTTGATCATTGTCGCAGAATTCTCTTACAATGGGAAATAAAAAATAAGAAAAGTGGGGGGAAAATCTTAAATTCACCTCTAATGTCAAGAAAAAGCTTTAAGTCGATATTTTTGGAACAAATCAATATCTTTATCCCTGTGTGTGAAGCTTCATCAAGACAAAGCAACAAGTCATACTTCGAAAAGTACCACTGCATTCTTCGAAAAGATGAAGACGGATACAGGTATTGCATATGTACCTTTTCAAGATATTTGTGCCAAGTGCCCTGCCATTTCATCTATGAATATCGTTTGACCTCTTGAAATCTGTCATCCATGACCTCTTTCATCTATGAATATCTTTAACGTCTTGAAAAGAGATCCAAACCCTCTACGATTGATGGATCCTGGAAAGTCGTGGAAGAGGAATGGAAATCATTAACCTTGGAAATTTTACGAAAAGCCCTTTCATTATCGTCTTTTCATATTTAAAATTCCATATAACTCTAGCTCTTCCCTATAATATTATATACGAAGAAAGCATTTTCTAATGCATATAACAAACATTCGAAAAAGGAAAGCGTAGTATGTAAGTGTAAATAGACTAACTGTTTTTGATGGAAAGATAAATATTTAAATGTGTGAAAATTTGTAGATATATTTTTTAAAACGAAAGCACGTTTTTAAATTTTGGCAAAATAACTGTACCTTAAAATTAATCCTCTTCTTAGTATTTATTTGAATAACTGAGGAAATTATGTTTTTATACTTAAAAGCTTAAACAAATTGAATGAAAAAGCATTCTAACTGTTTCTGGATTCAGAATATTAACAATCTTTACATGAAGCAAATTATGTTCGAATCCTAGAAACTGAATTGCAAATGCTTATCGAAATTATCACACATTTCTTTTTTACTTTAAAACTTGTACTTTGCATACCTTCGATTTTTCAGACTACCATAACTAAAATTAATAACGACGGTATAATAATAAAATCCATTCTTGTTACTTATTTGTATTGTACCAAGTAATGTGATATCAATGCATGAAGGGAAAAAAACTTATGAATTAACATCAACAAAAAACTTATGAATTAATATTAACGAAAAATTTATGAGTATTAGCTTATACATCCCTGCACATTAATTAGTACTTTCGGTATAAGAACATAATACATGCAATTATGAAAAATTTATGATTAATCCTTTCAGCTAATTGAATATTTGCATATATATCCATGCACATTAATGAGTACTTGCGGTATAAAAACATACTACATGCATTTATGAAAATCCTTTCGGCTAATAAAAGCTTTTAAGTCCAATATCCAAAACAAGCAGTATTTTTATGCGCAGGTACTACTTATTTGCTGCTGCCTTACAGATTGGAGGAGAGATGGCTTTTACAAAGGTATTCGTTTTTTCCCCCGCAATAAAAAGTACAGGAAACTTTGAAAAAGAATATTTTCTTGGGGACCCTGTTAAAAGAGTGTGCAAGAATTATGTGGGGGGAAAGAGAATACTCTTAAAGAAACTTGCTGAGCGCCTAAGAAATTGGCAATGCAGTGGTGAAACCCTTTAGCGATCAAAAGTATGGGGCTACGTTGATATGTCTACGTAAGGGCATTCCTGGCTGACCTCTAATACTAGGCCTTTAGTATTTAATCAAGGACCAAAACCCGATCGTTAAAGTGAAACCTTACCCTTCTCAGGCGAGGTCTTTTACTCGTACTTTTTCTTCATTGTTTTCTTTTTTCCCTCTCTGTTTCCCTTCACAAAGCTAATTCGAGGTTGTACGGAACCATGATGGACGTATAAGAGCTATGTTCGTTCCAGTGAAACTTAACCTTTGACATTCATGGTGGATATGGCTCATGCTTCCGGGTGCAACAACACTTGGGTGATGTGCTTTTAGTGTGTTGCATGTGTCACGGTGTCGATCTGTATCAAGGGTGAAGAGTTTTGAAAAGAAACTCGGGTGGAGAGAAGGCAAGGATTAAAGGAGCAGAAGGGTTTGTATTGAACGCACTCATATTTAATATTTGTAGCAGGCGCTTATTACTTGGTGCGAAGGAATGTAGATCAGGTTAGGAGTTTCATAGTCACTAGACGAGAATTACTCACCGAATTTTTCACCCATGAATGTTTCTTAAAATAAACAAAAAATGCAAATATTTATTTGTTGAATATCTTAAATCTTTTGTTTTACCATATGCCAGTGGAATGAAAACCTTTCTTCGAACAGGAAGAGGAAAAAATCTGATGTGGACACCACGTGACTTCTTGTACAAAATATTAAATTACACGCATTTTTTGCTGCATTTCATAGAAACTTATTTCCTCGAATTTCATTAGAGATAGTTTCTCATTCAATTAATTCAGTTCTCACTTCGCGACAAGGCAAAAATACGTAAAATCGGAAAACATCTTCATTAAAAATTGAAAAATATAGAAAAACATAAAACACCAAATGCAGTTAAAACAATTATAAAAATAATTTTTACACTGGCTATGTAAAATAATTTTTACAATTAAAATTAGAATTTTTACGAAAAAAAAAAAAAAAAAGAAAATTTGGCCAGCAGGGAAGAAGGCAGACTTTTCGATGCACTAAACTGAAACTTTACTTTTTATCCCACTTGGCAAAAAGACACTGAAGGTGCAGAAACTCACTTAATTCACTATTCTGTTAAGTTTCAAATGTTATAAACAAATATGGCTGCTATGCTTAAAAAGAAATTAGGCTTAGCCGCATTCAAACAACTTTTAAATTGTTGATAATTTTACAACTATTGCATGCAGATTAACTAAAGGCATAAAAACTTAACGGGAAGACAATAACAACATAATTCAAACATTTTAAATCAAAAAATGCACAATTTAACAACATATAAGAATAAAAAACTGAGCTCACCGAGCCGAGTAACAGAATGGGTATATATATAATTTTTTAGATTCTAATTTTTAGCTTTTTGTTATATTTCTTTATGTGTATATATATTTAAACGCTCCGAGGCTACTTTTTTTTGAGTTATTCGAAAAACATACATATATACATACATACGTATGTACAGACATCACGAAAAAAATCTCATCTGAATCCATTTTAAATCAATTTTATAATCCGTTTAGGGAAAAAAAGTCCTTTTTTATGTCCTTACGTGCAGATGTCACGCAAAAACATCGTTAAATTGCAGTCGACAGAGCTCAAAATGAATAATTTCTTTGAAATATGACACCCGGAATTTTTCGTGATTACAGTACTTCCTTTACTTCGTACAAGGAAGTAAAAAGAGTAAATTTCGCTTTCACATAACTAGGATGCAAAGTAATCCTGCTCTTTAAGATGTGTTTACACTTCATGTACCTATTTTTCATATTTTAGCTGCATTTTTAATGTTCAGCAGTTTTATGAAACTCAGTTTCAAAATTATTTAAGACATAAAGTAAAATAAAGTAATCTGCTTTTAGAGTTTTTTTAGTTACGGCATCGTTTATCGCCTTGTTTAATAATTAATGGAGACTTAAGATTAAAACGTAATCTAGTTGGTTGTGACTGAATAAATGAATGATGGTCTAAAATGATTGAATAAACAATTTCAGATCATAAGTTAGGAAAAAGAATGTCCTAAGTGTTTGTTTCGTATCCTCTGAGACATGAAGCAATACCAGCAAAATTTCCGTTAGGAATTTATAGGCACAGCTTCATTTTCAAGCCACGTAATTCTCGCATATTATCTCATTAACATACGTTCTTCAGTAGCATTTTCAGATGCATTTCTAACGAATTTAAACTCCTGTTTATATCAGTACTTAAAAATATTTTAGAATATTCTTAACAGCTTACAATTCAAATGAAATAAATGAAAATGACCTTGCTTTCCTACCGCATCAATGCAAAAAGAGTGCTGCTTTTAAACTCGTGATTTAAATAACTTGCATGACTTCTTTGTGGGTGAATTTATTCGTAATATATGCAACCCGTAAAGTATGCTCACGTGCCAAACAAATTCGTCTTGAGTGTCATTTTGGGTTCGCGTGCCAAAGGTGTTCCCTTACTGTCATAGGTAAAACACTTGCGCGCCTTAGAAGAAAATACTCTGATATATTCCTTGGGTACCTTGCCATTAACCGTTTCCTCCATTATAGAAGCTTTAAGGAAGCTTTAAGCTTTATCCATTGTATTTTTCTTTCACTATTTCTCGCATATAAATGTTCTGGTTACAGTTGGAAAGGAAGTCTTTACCAGCCTGTAAAATGATGAGTATGAATAGGTGTGTTATTTACATATCCAGTTCGGTACATTTAGTGAAGCAAGCCTCTTAAGGTATACTTAATTTTTCAACAACTTTTGATTCGTTGACAGTCAAGAGCAAGAAATTCATGCTTTGACTTGAACTTTATGTAAGGATAAATAAAATTAAAAACAATTTATTTAAGAAAAAGGAAACTCGTGCTAAAAAATAGCTTAGCATGCACGAATGCCTGCATAGACGTTATGAGCATGTTTCTAAATTGTACTGAATTTGAAGTGAAACAATATAGTACAGACTAGATGCTAAAAATAGATCATCTGATTTCTCACACGAACATGTGGCGGGTTCTCACTCCGAAACAGCCCCTAATTAATCTATCCATATTATATGCACTGAGATTTCAGCATCATAGTGCCTCAAAACACTAGTCAGAATCAGTGTGACAAAAACATTTGGAGAACAACATCATCGGTTTTGGTTGTACTGTTGAATGGGCTCCGCGATCATCAAACCTCAATCCAATAAATTTCCTCTGGGGCTGTATAAAGATCAAGTAAGATAAATATAAGCAAACTCTAAACTCGAAAGGATCATATTTGACATCTAACGAGTGATATCAGAAACCAGCCTTGGGTGAAAATGGCGCCAACGTACGTAAAGTTCGTACAGATTCACTTTCAAGTTAAGTGTAACTCCTCCCTCAGTTGTAAAAAGGGTGAAACCTTCTCGTTCGTTCTTCTCGGAAGTAAAAAATGTCAATCGATTTTTGTGTGACTATTAAAAATTTTTAGACAAAACTTTTAAAATTAATGCATTCTACTAAAATGTGATGCATCGTTAGAGGGGCATTACACTTTGAGCCAATGGGTTCACTCTTAGCTTTTAGGAGATAATTATATGTAACGTGAGAGTGGAGAATTCTAAATTGAGACAAAATGATATCCTCCCTCCAGCATCTATTGCCTTCTCAGTCTTCCACTTTAGATTTTACGTGTCTCAGCTTATTGTAAAACTAAATGTCAAAGAGTTACTGCCATTTATTGGTGATATTCTGCTTGATGACAATGCTGATATCTTTAAAACTAACAAACTGACCGGACAGTTCAACGTAAGACTTGTGATGCGTGGAAGTTCATTGCCTTTTATTCTCATATGTCCAAGAACCCAGCAGTAAACCTCGTTTTCTGATAATATATGGTATTAATTAAAAAAATTATAATTCCTTTTACACAATTTCAAATTTATAGGCATGCTCCACATGCCTATAAATTAGCCTAAGACGTACTCCACGCCAGAAAGAGTCAAACAGCATTTTCACTTATCTCCTATCGGGTGAAATTGTGTCATTCGAAGTCAAGGGGTGGGAGATGATGATTCTCCACCACCAGGATTTGGCGATTAGGTCCTCTAATCCATAGTCGCCTTTAAAAGGGGGAGTATATAAGGTATTTTCCCCGCCTTCTGAGCATGCCTTCGTAGTGTAGTTGTCAGGGCGCTCGACGCGTATTCGAGAGTTCCGTGGTTCGAGTCCCGGCGAGGACATTGCTCATTTTTCATCTTTCCTGCTTAAAAAAAAAGTACCTAATATCTCTACAACCTAAGCTCACATACATGCAAAAGTATGAAAGAAATTTGGCATACATGTTATTTATCATAGTTATTACCATAAAAATTAAAGCATTAATAGAAATACTATAAACTGAATTCTATCGTAACAATTCTTAACCTGTGGTATGTATAAATGTGAATAAACTCTATCGTAATAATTCTTAACGTGTAGTGTGTATAACTTCAGGAGTACACTGACAGCTCTCAAGGACAGTTTTTTTTTTTTTTTTTTTTTTTCTCTCAATAGGAAGGGAAGAAAAGAAAATGATTATCTTTGAAGATCACGTATAGAGCACGAGTTAAACATAACTAAACTAACTTATTTATAAGATTAATAAGATGGAATGAAAAAATAATAAAAGATGAAATTAACATATAGCTGGTTATTGATGAAACTGACCTAAATAAAGTGTAGAGACATTACGATTTTTTGGAAGCAGGCAAGATGAAAAATTAGCAAACGCCTTCGCCGGGAATCGAACCACGGACCTGTGGAATACCGGCCCAGCCTGCGGAACCGCTACACCACGAAGGCACGCAAGAAAAGTGGGAGATATATCTTATAAAAGATAACCCCACAGGTTATAAGGATTTTAAGTTTTTACTAGCGTTTACTTTATTTTAAACTTTGAAATTTTCTCTTATTTTCCATTTCCAGCCAGAATAAGCGTGAGTAGGATTTTTATGCTAATGAGTTGCAAAACTGTAAAAGTTATTTAAGAAGTGGCTTTTAGCCAAGAAAAGATCGAGCCTTCCTGGTGCCCCGATACGCGCGTGCTTTTCAGTCAATCCTGCTTGCCTTTAGGCCAGAATTTAGTTCCTGCTGATACATACTAGACGTACTGTAGTATTTGCATCTAGCTCACTACATAACGCAGTGTCAAAAGCGCCAATCTTCGCGTTAATAATCTCTGCGAAGCATTTAAGTTTAATTCTTATTAAGTTAGTTATTAAGCGAATATTTCTTATTTTTTACGTTTTAGATCAAAAGTAGTGGTCTCTGTATCCCGAAGTGCGGGAGCACCTGTGCGCTATGTGAAATAAAGGGTAAAGTTAACCCTTCTTAACTTGTTTGTCTATTCGTCGTACACACGAACATAGCTTGAGTAAGTTTCCTGTTCCCACTCAGAATTCTTGTTGATGTTTCCCAAATCAATTAGAAGGAACAGCAGTCCTGACGAGGTTAAGTCCATGATTAGTTCGTGTAATAATGAACAGTTCACAGTTGTTGCTTTTATCGTCAAATCTCGGGGAAAAGATAGAAATTCTCAAATGCTGGAGGATTTCTGTAACAAGACTGGGAAATTACAGTTTCTCGAACATTACTCGAAGATCCAACCCTTCTAGGATTTATCTTGGAGGAACACAAGCCGTATGCTTGCCTCGAAGGAACACATCCGTTCCCTTTCACGTCTGGAAGTCGTCTTCGCATGGAGGTAAGAAAGGAAAGAATGGCCAAATCGGCATTAGAAGTGAAGCACTGCTCCGAAGCTTCGGTCTCCAGATTGGGGTGTTTTTTGTTTACATTCAGAAGCTCGCTTAACAGCGCTCTGATAGTATTTCGACACACGACAATTCCATCCAAATCGAAAAAGGGAAACTTCCGCATAAAAGAAGCATTCCTAGTATGATGGATGATAGCAATTTGTATAGTTTAGCGACATTTACGCAAATATCACATTTTGGTTATTTTTTGATAACTAACAATAGCGATTTTGATTATGAATTTGTTTCGTAAAATTCTAAGCTGCTGAACTATAAAAATATAGATTTTAGCAAAAAAGGTATGCTTAAGGAATGAAAAATACCTCACCGTACCTTTAAAATTGTATACATTTTTCGATACCCTTAATACAGTATTCGCTACTTTTATTTTATGTTCTAGACGCCAAAATGTTTTAAATAAAATAATTTTTTTTTCAGATCCACATATTTTTGTAACATGGACTTTTTAAAATTAGTGTAAATTACTTTAGTCGAAAATTATAGTGAATGCATAGAAATTAAAGATTTCCACATGCCGGAAATGAAAAATATGAAATATGTAATGGGTATTTATGCGTGCACTTCCAAAAAGCATGTATTTGCCTTTAACAAAATACGTAAATATTTATTAAATTATTTATAACTGTATTTGAAATGAAGGATTTATTCATTCATAAATAACTGTGAAAGTAACTGTGAAGAAATCTAATTATTAAATGTATCTAAATTTATAATGATTATAAATATTATCTAAATATATAATAACCTTAACATTGAATTGTAAACATAAATTCACATCCTGTTGACAAATACGTTATAAAACTATTTAAGCAAGAATTGTTCGTACTGGAAAGCAATCTGTTAAAAGGTATTGTAAAGCAATTTCTATGAAATGCGTATTTAAGAATGTAATAAAGATGAGTTTTGGAATATGTATTGTTGAAATTAAGGGTAAAAAATATAATAAGTATAATTAAAAGAATTATTCCCCTTACATTTTATAATAAGTCAGTTACAAGTTTTAAATAATATTTTAAAAATAATCCTTACTTTATTACCTTTGAGAAATATTCAGAGAAAGTTAAGTACTATTTAAAATATTTCGCTATTAAATTAAAAGGTGCTCTAATTTGAAATGGACCGAATAGAGTATTAATTATAAACTGACATAATTTTCGATTTAAAAGATGCCTCAGAAGCTAAATAATCATGTCATATTTGAGAAGGTATTTTAGGAAGAAACTCTATGAATAGAAAAGAAATAATGCATATTTTTAATAATACAATAAACTTTTATGTTAATTTTTGTAATCCTTAACCGAATCTAATCGAATTACCTTAATTTTTTTTCTAATGTAATTAACGAAAACTTGTGAAAATATTTCAAATTAAACCATTCTGAGCAAACTGTTCTGTGAAAATTATAGCATTTAATTCCGTTCAGAATGAAATGTTGTTTAAAAATGTATTCTTTTCATATACTTAGGACTCTGAAGTATTGTAGAAAAAGAAAATACATACATTTATATGCATATTTACGACGTAATTACAAAATATTTACATCCGATCGTGCCAAAACCCATTGAACTCAATGGTAAATTACCCAATGTTTTGGTCACTAAAGAAGGGATCGCCATTGCTTCAAAGCAGGGTATGGGGAAAACGGTTTAGGGCCATCTAAACTTCCTACCTGCATGCGTCTTCGCTGCTCTGCAAAGTGCGCTACGCTAGCGTCAGATGACGTCACCTCTGGGTATTTGATGACTTCCTACTATATGTGCCTATTCAGCCAAAAATTCACACAATACACTACTGCTGAGTAAAAATAAGCAATAATAGCGACTGAGAATCAAACTATAATATTTATATAGTTTATACAAAAAGTAACAACAAGGCAAAAAAGCATCAGTGAAACACCAAGCTGAATTCATCAGAATCCAACTCCAACAGTAGCTGCATATCATGGCTAAACATAGTGTCTCTTTGTCGGCATGAACTGGGCGTATTACACAGGAACAGTCAAAATAAAGGTGTGCTTTTTCTTTTCTTTTTTTTTTTTTTTTTTTTTCTTTTCAATTATTTTTCCTTATGAATTTCGAAAGAAGAATAATATTAAGCCAATAAAAGCAGTATAATTTTAATAGCTTGTACGCTTTTAAGACCATTGCTATATAAAGTGATGTTATATTGTAAACAGCTTCATATTTTTTATGTGAAATGAAATTCTTACTCGGTAGTTCCAATACTGAGCAATATAATTTAAATACCTTTGACGCTTTAAAAACTATTGCTATATTCAGTGATATTACATTGTAAATAGTTTCATATCTTTTTAAGTGAAATGAAATTATTGCTTGGTAGTTCCAATACTGTACTTTAACACCAAAAAAAAAATATTAGCTTTGCCATCATCTAGAACGGAAGAACTACATCATAGAAGTATCGAAATTTTTATAAGCGTATGGGAGATCTAATACGCTTCGCTAACATAAAATGGTAACAAGATCTACCTAAAGTTTGTACCCCCCCCCCCCGAATTCTCGCGCAAGAGTGATAATGAGCACAACCAGGGAAAGGGTGTAAAAGCTCCATTTATTTATCAGAAACTAGTTAACAGATAGCACGGACTTACGTGCTTACAACCAAAACACCGTCCACTTGAGGTGCGAACTTAAACGATAATGTTACAATAAATTTAAAAGGTGACGATGTAGTGCTAGACTACATATTCAATTTAACCTAGCTCACGCAGAAAGCCTACACCGGTAATACACTAACTTAGATGGCCAGAATTCGTAGCCGCAACTAAGATTAACGGCTGGAGAACAAACTAGCCGACGTGCGCCTTCAACCAGTGAAATCAAACTTTTGTTCCTTATCAGAAACAGCATTACAGCAAAGTGCAAATAATGCGCAAACTGCTCTTTTGTGCGAAATGTATTTAAACATTTTAGCTCGAAATTTTCCTGTAAATATAAAATAAACTTCGAAACTCTTGTGAGAAGATTGTCGAAAATGTTCGTCTTCGATTCAGAGTTAAAAAAGACTTTCATTAAATCAAACTAAAGGTTTTGGGTTTTTTTAAACCATTAATAGCTCTTATCATAATTTCTGCTATCTGGTACTGCTGAACCTGCAATTGGTAAAAGATTATAGAAATGTCATTTGACAAGAAGTTAAACAAAAATGTTTAAAAATAATAATAACATAAAATAAAGTAGCATACATTGTCACAATTTCAAATTCCATAGAAAGTATTCATCAATAAAATCGTGGCAAGAAAGCCATGATTCCATTAATCAGCGTTCTTCAGTTATTACTGAAGAACTAGTTTCATCGTATCCATTTGCGTAAGCCAGAAATTCATATTGAGGATGATATTGAAGCTTTGTTAGAGAGAAAAATCTGATGTGGACAGTCGGTGACTTCTTTCTAGGGACTATTCAATTATACACATTTTTGCTACATTTCATTTCAATTTATTCCCTCGAATTTCGTTGGAGATATACCTCTTATTCAACCAATTCAGTTCTCAGTTCATGGCAAAGCAAAAATACATAAAATCTCAAAACATCATCGTTAAAAATTGTAAAATACAAAAAACCTAAAACACAGAATGTAGTAAAAAGCAGTTTAAAAAAAAAAGCTAAAATTAGAATTTAATTACTAAAAGTTGTTTGTTTAATTAGAAAAAATTTTTAAGGAAATTTCACTTTTAAAACAAAGAAATGCACAATTTACCAGCATCAAAGAATAAAAATCAGGTCTTACCAAGTTGGGTCAGGCATGCATTTATACGTTTGGTGTGGTCGATTGCAAAACAAAAGGGAGGTGAAAAACTACATATTATAGCAGTCCCATGGATAAAATTTCTATATACCAAATTTGAATGCTTTACGGCTAATTGTTTTTGAGTTATGCGAGGTATATACAAATGTACGTACTTACGTACAGACGTGACGAAAAAATTCCCCTTTGAATTCATTTTAAATCCATTTTGGAAAAACATATCTTTTATTCTATCCATATGTACAGATGTCACACAAAAGAAATCGCCCAAATGAATTCTGGAGCTGTCAAAATGGATATTTCCGCTAAAATATGACACCTGAAATTTTCCACGATTCAAATTTGTAATGTTATTTTATTTTCGCCATTTAAAAATTTTCACGATTTCTCGCGCTTCCTTTGCTTTGTAAATTGAAGTAAAAAATTTGCAAGATGTAAATTATTAACTTAACTTATCACTCGTTATTAAAAAATATTCATCACCCGCAGAACCAGCGCGTGTGAGTTTTACTAACGAACAACAGGTAGACGAGAAAGAAGAAGAACCAAAACAGGGAATCATGATTATGACGATCCGGAGATGAAAGATATTGTGTTTTCATCGCCTCATCGTTATTCAAAATATGTGCAACTAATAGTTGAAAAACTGAAAACTACACAATATTACTGGAACGAGAAAGGAGAGTTGGCTCACAATGGTGTGCCTGTTAGAGATAGCAAAATAGCTGATTTCTTTCATACATGTTAAGAAATATAAAATCTCAAACTCAGCTTGCACGTTTTAGAGAATTTTTAAGAGCTATTAAAGAAATAAATATTCCTCTTTCTCGGAGAGGAAATCAAAATTTGCATCCGAGTTTTTTAAATACATTTCGCACAAAGAAGCAGTTTTGCACTTCGCTGTAAGATAGGCTGTTTCTGCTAGGGAACGAAGTTTAATTTCACTAGTGAAGGCGAACGTTGGCTAGTTTGTCCTTCAGCCGTTAATCTTAGTTGCGGCTACGCATTCTGGACATATAAGTTAGTGTATTACCGATGTAGGTTTTTCTGAATGAGCTAGGTTAAATTGAATATGTAGTTTAGCACTACATCGTCCCGTTTTAAATTTATTGTAACATTATCGTTTAAGTTCCCACACCAAGTGGACGGTGTTTTGGTTGTACGCACGTAAGTCCGGGCCAACTGTTAACTAGTTTCTGATAAATAAATGAGGCTTTTACACCCTTTCGCTGGTTGTGTTCATCTTCACCCCTGTGCGAGAATTCGGGGGGGGGGGGTACAAACCTTACGTAGCCCTTGTTACCATTTTAAGTTAGCGAAGCGTATTAGATCTCCCACATGCTTATAAAAATTTCAACATTTCTATGATGTAGTTCTTCCCTTCTAGATGATGGCAATGCTAATATTTTTTTGGTGTTAAAGTACAAATAATTTCGTTTCACTTAAAAAAAAAAATATGAAACTGTTTACAATGTAACATCACTGAATATAGCAATGGTTTTAAAAGCGTCAAAGCTATTTAAATTATATTGCTTTTATTGGCTTAATATTATTATTCTTTCGAAATTTTTATGATCATTTGAAAAGAAAAAGAAAAAAGATAAAGTATGCCTTTATTTTGACTGTTCCTATGAAATAAAAATCGAAGAGGTCTTTGGAAAACATGAAGGTAGAAAACTAAAACGAGAGAGAGTAAGAATGATCCTTCTTTTGCTACACTTCATCCGAGAGTATGGAGAGCACACAGTCAGATCACCGGGAAGTGGTTAGAATATTAGAAAAAAAGTACTACGATAACCTCACAGCATATGGTGGGATAAGAAAATTTTCAAAAATTTGTGACATTTCTTCGAAAAAGACTAAAGAATTGTTAATGATACCAGACACGTATACACTACATAAACCAATAATACACAAGTGAAGGAGAGTGTTATCTTTTGGAATTGGCGAGCTGATTCAACGTGATTTATTCGGCATGTTGAGCAAGGTACAAGTATACTGACATCGAAAAACTAACGTTACATTAAATATTTCCTTTAGATTTAAAAAAGAGGGGGGGGCGGATTTCATTACATTCAGTACAAAAGAAAAATATAACATTATTTTACAGATATTTCCAAATGAAACTGCATTTCACATTTTACCATTACAAATAACAATAAATTTTGCCTTTCAGGGCTACGAATTTTTTGATGGATAAATTGGTTTCGCTTTTTAAAAACCTTATCTTTCCCTTGTTGCTTACAGTGTACATACAATGACTATTTTTTTCCAATTACTGCAATTTAATGTATTGCTAAAATAGTTCTTCGTATCTCTGAAAATGTCATAAGTTTCAATATTAACATAAAAAGAGTCAATATCAGTATACAACAATTTGCATTGACTGTAATACACTTTCTTAAAATTTTCTTAAAGCAAACAATACATGTGTAATTTAGAAAGCTCTAAAACAGTAAAACCAATATAAATTGGCTTGTCTAAATTCTCAGTTTTTTAATTAAATAACGTCAAATTTTCATTAATGACTCATTTTTTACATTCCGTTTCATTTAAGGAAACTTTCAGACTCACTTCTTCCCTCACATTTTGACTGGTTTTACCATAAAAACTATTATTTATGTTCTCGAAAAAAATATGTCTCAAATTATTTTTCAGCCATGTATATTCTCTTTATGGAAATTTGTATAACTTTTTAAGTATTCAAAATCTACGTGTGAGAAAGCTTTTTTTTTTTTTTTTTTTTTTTTTTTTGTAATTGGTCCTTGCTCTACATAGAATTTTAAATTTAAATAATGACAAATGGAGTTTTTTTTTTTTTCAAAAAATGCAGTTAATTTTTTACAAGGCAAAGTATTTTCACATTCAGTTTATTACAAACACTTTTTGTATAATTTGGTAACATTTCTCATGTAAAATTGTCAAACTGTCAAATACTACGGAGCGTAACCATGCTAGCTATTTGCAACAAATGCTAAAATATAACTGTGAGGTTTCTTTGGGTCACAAGTATTTTCAAAGTCTAGAGCAGCGGTTCTCAACCTTTTGACTAACGCGTACCATCTAAACAAAAATTGAAAACCTTTAGTATCACCACTACAAAGTACTATTACCACGACTACTCTTGAACAAAGCTCAGCTCGCATAAACTTATGAGTGTTAGAGAAAAAACTCAGTCAGGAAGTTTTGGTTTTAATTTAATTGTTCAAAATACTTTGCTTCTTTGCGCACCACCTATTTTTCTCTTGCCTACCACCAGTGGTACGCGTACCACCGGTTGAGAACTCCTGGTCTAGAGTATTTGCTCTCACGAGTCGTTCGTCCAACAAACATGTCCTCCTCGCATTTGATATTCAATCCACACGCAGTCGTTCACATTATACATAGTTGTGTATCGTCTTTTAGAATTTTTTTATATGCTTTTAGAGCTTTTTCTTTGAAAACTCACTAAGCAGCTTTCACAAAATTGCGAACATTTAAAAGTCTTTTCAAATTAGTAATTAAAAAGGAATGATTTTTAGAGAATAATAAATTTATATCTTTTTTCACATAAATTGTTTACTGACGTTTAGGGCGAAAATTTCATTTTCTTTAAACACAAATGCATTAATTTTTAAAATTACTCAGTTTTTCAAACTTTTTAATACTATTTAAAGAGAATGGAAATTTTATCTTGCACATTCTGAAATATTTCAATTAAATTCTATATGCTACCTATTTCTATTTGCATTCCTAGGACATAATTACTCAAAGACAGCATACAGAAAACATAAATTGTCTTCGCACATCGTATTCATAACGGCCTTCTTATTTTTAATTTTTCTAGGAAGTTCTACATTTTTACATTCACCTTTTATTTCCCGCAAATTTCTCACACGTATGTCAATGTAACTGACACTTTTCATTGTCCACCCACTACTACTACGCATGAAGTTTTCAACAGCAGAAAATAATTTTCGAAATGCATTGTCTGTTGCATTAAATATGCGCAAACGCGTTAAAATACGCTCACAAGTTTGAATTAATGTAGAAGCTCCTTTCTATTTCATCTTCCTTCTCATATTTAATGAATAATAAATGAATGCACATTATTACTCCTGAGTTGAAAAATATTGGTAGTAATAATTTTCAGCGACTCTCCTCATACAACCCATAAGGATCTCTATAATGCTAACAAACAGCTCTGTACAAGCGAACAAACTCGCGATGCGCGTGTTTTTCTTCCCGAATGTTTATCATATTACTTCGCAACTACTTTTTAAAGTTGACACGCTCTTTTTTTTTTTTTTTTTTTTTTTTTTTTTTTTTTTTTGTAATTTCCGTTTTCCTAGTCCTCTTTCTATTAATTATATTTCCTCTGCTTTTATATATTCTTCCATATGGATACGAGCATGTTTCAAAATGTCCAGTTGAGGTTATCGGTATATTAAATCTATTTTTGGTTTCTATTGGGTTTGTTGCATTCGTGCGAGCCAGACGAACATAATAGGCTCTGTGAATTCTTTCAATTCAATCTGGACGTTTCGTTCCAAGTTAATAGTGTAGGGAGGTATTTCCTTCGAGTTGTAGAGTTCCTCACTTCGGAATTCTAAGTTAATGTTGGAAGTGAAGAATCTAAGAACTGATAAGTGAATAATCGCTTGAGTTCGGTGACAAGAAACAACAAGATAGAAGGGTAACTAACCCTTTATTATTCCAATAAGATTTAACAAAAATCCGCCTGGGAGTGTACAAGCAAAGCCCGCACTTGGACTTGAACTTAAAAGACTAAGAATTAAACTAAAACTAAGATTAACTAAAGAAGTATAGCCGAAGCTATCAAGGTTCAAATCGAGTTGCCCCTTTAACTTATATGAACTACGAAGCTTAGCAAGGGCCTGAGTTCGGCCGATAATAACAGCTTTGAGAGAGAGAGTGGCCAAAAAGGCAGACGCGCGTAAATCAGAAACTCTGATTCTCTCTCACTCAGTAAGTAACTTCGTGGTTTAAATACCGCTCCTCCTCATTAAATATTCAGCAAGATTCCAAAAGTACGTTCTGGCCGGAAGTAATAAGTTGAAGTTAAGAATTTGACAGGAAGGAACTTTTTAAAATTTAACTGTTAATAAAATTAACATAATCCTTACAGAGTGTTTTGCATTTTCCTCCGACAAATCAGGATCACATGCAGGACTTTTTTCTAGCTTTCTGCACTTTACACTGAACTAAGTTATATTCATCACATTCGGAATCTTCCTCTGCGAAGAAACTAATTTCCTCTTTTTTATTGCATTCTAAAAAGAATAATTAAATAAAGCAGACTAAAACACTTTTTTGTAATTAACGCATTTAAAAACTACAAACTTGTAAAGAAATTTCTCTATCTTTGCTGGTTGAAACTGTATCCAATTTTAGCAAGCACACGCGCCCATATAAGCAGGGGGTAACGGCGACACAGAATTGCAGATAGTACACAAAAAGACAAAGCATATATGTGCTTCCTATATCAGTTTATGTATCAATCTGTTCTCATTTTCCTGCTCTTATTCTTCATACCTTAATTTCACCATTTCGTCACTGGCGTGGTAATCGATGCATGAAAACATCTCAACAGAAAAAGCCAAACATTTGTTTTTTAAGTATGATCTTTTCTACCCCACTTGAGTTTTGTTTTTCCGCATGTTTCTTTTTGCAGAAACGAAATTCGGAAAATAGTTTTGTGGGCGTATTGACAGTAGGATGAATACTTAGTTCAACAAGAAATATCTGGTTTTCTTTGCTTGCGATAAAAATATTTTAAAATCCACACATCAAATCATATTATCTAATCTTTGTGCTTTTCTAATAAACTTTTAGTTTTCTTCTTCTTCTTCTTCTTTTTTTTTATTTTATATATATATATATATATATTGACAAACATGTTTTAACTCACAGAAAGAAAATGAGTTAAGTAACGCTTTATATATATATATATATATATATATATATATATATATATATATCACAGAAAGAAAATGAGTTAAGTAACGCTTTATATATATATATATATATATATTACTTAACTCATTTTCTTTCTGTGAGTTAAAACATGTTTGTCAAACAATATTTCAAATTCTACAAATTTTTGGTGGGAACGCTCGGCATCTATTCCCCCAAACCTCTCCGTTCTTCATTGTTCTCACATGCACATGATTAGAAAACCTTATGCATTTACTCATTGTTCATAGATATATATTTCTATACCTTGTATTTGCACGCAAAACTTGCTAACTGACAAGGTAAGTTAGCAAGTGCATACTGACAAGGTAAGCGGTGCATGAAAATTTCTCAGAGGAAAAAAACCAACCGAACACTTGTTTCTATAAGTATGATCATTTCCCCCTCTTGAGTTTTACCCCTCACACATATTTCATTTTTGCAGAAGCGAAACATTTTTTCAAGAACAGATATCCAAAATACTCGTATGTACGTCTCATTATGTCAATACGCACGTAATATCTTGTTATTCGAAAATAGTTTCACGTGCGTGTTAAGATGGTTATAAATACCAGCAACAACGATCCATCCGGAAGCTCGAGTGATTTGCGACGCCTTCAAATATTGCCAAGGCCTTTTTTTTTCTCTTGATAATCGACAGTAGAGTGCACTCATACTACCCTGATTTAGAATCCATCATGCCCATGTTATTACTAAAGTGTGTCCCACATTCTTGACTCGTTACTTCTTCAACGGACGTCATTCCAACTGGCATCCTTCCCTTTAAAAATGCTTCTAGTTTTTTTTTTTTTTTTTTTTTTTTTTTTTTTAAACCTGATCTATTTCAAAATATCAGCAAGAATTCGAAACGGAAAGATCTCTGAATGCAGTTAACATAGATTAGATGTTCAAAGATATAAAAAATTTTCATTGTTTGCTTAGAGAGCTACGAAATTTCCGATAGCGTAATAGTCTGAAAGTCGCTTCAAATGATTTCTTGTACTGATTCGGAACATTTCGGTTGAATACGAAAACTCGAGCGTTTCACAGAATGGTCGTTGTCGCCTGCATCTTAGTGATTGTTATTTTTGCGATTTTGCCTGTTTCGGCTGAAAGTCTTCACTCTTAAGATTGACAGGAGAGTTGAAACGGAGATTTTGTAGCGAACACTTAGGTCAGAGATCAATGAAATATCATCAAAGAAAATAAATGTTGACAGCATCATATGATTGGAAGCGAGAATAAAAATGTTTAGATAGACCACTTGCTAAATTGATTGGCCTCGTCCTAGAGATAAAGTTAGAAATGTACGACTTAAGACATCATCGGGCACACAGCTACGGCCTTCTATGTGGTATATACGTATGTTACCAACAATAGTATTTGAATAGCCGGCATTCTATAGAATATCTAGACAGTTTATAAAATGCCTTTCGTTTTGGGGAAAGTATGAAATATGAGAATCCCCTACGTATACTTACCTTCCCTACGCATTGTATAGCATAATACCTATGCTATTCTATAGAATGGCAATCTATTTAGGTAAAGTACACTCGTGTGCAAAATTAAGAAAATTTGCAATTTATGTCTATTTTTACGAAAAGTATAGAAGCAAAGGCACTAATCATGCCGAAGAATTACGTACGTAAGTATACACGTGGCGTGCCTCCACAACTGTGATTATAGAAGAGGTTTTCGGCGATTTGTGTGCTCGCACTCCCACGACATTCACCGTGCTTCTCGCAAGAGTTGGGTAAATTTTATAAGGTGTCAGGTAAAATGAGTAGCCAAGATAAAATGAGAAGCCACCGTAAAATTAGAGGCCAATAATCAGTGCAGGTGGCTACAGAGCTGGTGTAACATCCAGTGTCGTCTGTAATTTGTGGAAATAATTTCAAGACACTGGATCCATATCGAGAAGACCTTTACAAGGTCCACCAAGATACACAATGACGAATGAGGATCGTTATTTTGCAGTTTCAGCTTGGAACCCGAGTCTACAGTTGCCCATTTAACCCAAGCTTCACGAGATAGGGCTGTATGCCAGAAGATTCGTTGTTTGCGTCCCTTTCACCGCAGCACGCAAGAAAGCGCATTTAACATGGTGCAGGCAACATGAGCCTTGCACCAGACTTCTATGCAGCACAGTGCATTTTGCAGATGAGTCGAGAATCAGCCTGGATACTGATTCTCGACGTATTTGTATCTGGAGAGAGCCTGGAAGACGATACCATCCTTCCCTAATCAAGGAAAAAGATCATTACCGTGGAAGTGCAATAGTTTGGGTAGTTATTGTGTTGGCCTGCCACCCATCATTGCATGTGTTTGACAAAGGCTCCCTGACTGCTATGAGATACAGAGAGGAGATCTTAGAGCCTTATTATCTCTTTCCGCGGACCATCCCGTTGTTGGAAACTGCCTTGCTGGAAGAGTGAGATCGACAGCAGCAGCGACTCCTCAACTGCCTTCTATCCAGTATCCTCCTATCCATTCTCCATATTAGACTCATTTTCAGTTCGATATCACAACTTGAGTTTTGGACATCCTTGCACGATGAGCCTTACTGATAATTTTGAGCACCTAAAATGACTTTTGAAAGGTACATTTCTTTCTCTGTTATAACTGTATGTTGATAACAAATTTCATTCAAATCTATCGATCAGTTTTTCAGAAACTGGACATAATGTGAAAATATTCTTAATTTTGCATAAGATTGTGTGAACAAAGATCATGATAAGGCTATTATTTAAAAGACGTGCGTTCCTTCAAAAATACAAATGTCATTAAAAAAAATAATGAACAAATGCCACTGAAAACTTTTATTCAGAACATGTAAAGAAAGTTATACAAAACAAAATTCACGCCTTTCTTATTAAAGAAAACAACATATTAAAACTTGTGAAAGGCGTGGTGTTTGGTGTATTTAATTATGGCAAAGCACACTAGGGCTATCTGCCTAAGAGGAGGGATGCCTTCGTGGAGGACTTTCCAAGGGGAACTGGCTCGTATACACGTTACACATGGGGAAAACAGCGAAAACGTCCATGCAGCCAGCCCGTTCGCGGGATTCGAACCTCGGACCGAACTACCAGTGTTCAGCGACTTTATCGCTCGGCCGCTGGTGGGCTATGAAAGGCGTGGAATTATAAAATTAAATGTATGGATTATGTATGGATATTTGAAACGAATCGGAATTGCATTTCATACTTTGCCGGTTTGTCATTTGGCATTGTATAGAATGCTTAGGAAAATATATGAAATATTAATCGTTTCATATATTGCCACGCAGTTTTCGTAATCTGTCGGTTGCTGTTGTTGGCTAATGCTCACTTGTCTGACGTTATAGTCAGCCCCAGCCCATTCTTCGTGGTAAGGAGCGCAAGATTATACCTGTCGTTGGCCACAGCCTTGAGCATACAGGTGGCAGTGCGATTTAGCTCAGTTCCATCCCCAATTTTGATGGAGAGCACCCCGGGAGGGACGGGTCCGAGGGTCTCCCACCTCTCTTTCTCTATCACCAGCCTCTCGAGAGGACTTTCGTCTCGCCGCATATTTAGAATGCCCCCGTGCCGCACGGACACTATGCATTTTCAATTATCCATGCCTTCTCTGGGATTCGAACCGGGGCCCTTCGGCATGGCAGTCAACGACGCTAACCACTATACCGATTGGGCGGCATGTTGCCGGTAATATATATAATCCCAGCGGCTGAACAGGCTAGTTTCAAGGCACTTCTTCCCTCATAAGAAGCGCAGATACTAGCCAGTTTGTATTAGAAAGAAAGATCTTCGAAAAGCAATCCCTTCCTCCTCAGATATCATTTAGACACTTTTCAAAAATTAAAGGCCAATTTCAAGCTAATTTGGTTTTCTTTCTTACTGAGCAGTATCTTGTTATAGAACCGATATTAGTAGTTTATCACAGAACAGACGTTAGTATACCAGAAATAACAGATAGAAGGACTTGGGGGTGGAGAATATTATAAAACTTTTTGAAAATTTGTTTAGTTTCACAAAATTAGCGATATATAAAAGTGTTCTTTGACAGACGTTAGTTTCAGAGTCAGATATATGCTCAAAATGCAGGTATATTATTAGTTTGAAGAATATCCTAATTTATTGAAAGTTTCCGTAAATTGGACCCACATATTTCCTGCTCAAGTGTTTTATTTCTGTTTATTTGTTTATGTGTTTGATTTTTGTCTTCTGTCATCTGTTGTTTGCTTTAGTTCGAAACATAATGCTACCTACTAACCATTTCTTGAGTTTAATTTTTTACGTCTTTGATATGTGTTGTTTTAGTAACCAAGTGTTGATTACTTATCAAAGAGTTGAATTTGATTAAGATCAAGCAATCAAAGATAGAATTGATCAAAAAATAGAATTAAGTCGTGAAAAAAACATTAAAACGTTACTAAATGACTGACAGTGCATTTTCAAGTGGAAAATATTGTAAAGAAAAATTAAGGAATGCTCGGCCAAAATTTTCTTGCTGTAGCGAAAAAAAAAAAAAAAAAAAAAAAAAAACTGCTTGACTAATATGCTTAAAAATAAATTGGAAAAGAAGCAAAATTGTTTGCTGACAGGCAGAGAAATGGGATGCACGAAGAAAGGAAATCAAAATGCATGTGACTGTAATGATAATGCAGAACACAATAGATCAGAATTTTAAATTCAGATTTGATGGACACGGCTTGCCAGCTCAGACACAAAACAGACGCAGCTGAATAAAGTTTGCGTGTCTGGTTACGTCCGGAGTGATTCTGAGTAGTATCAACGTATTACCACTCACTAATCAAAAGTTTCACCCTCTTGATTAGCAGGAGAAAACATTTCTATCTGGAGCAGTAAAGTATGTTAAAATGCAGAATAAATCTACTTCTCAAAATAACTCCTAAGCGCAAATAATGAGGTAAAAATAACTCCAGACGTATCCGATCAAAAGTGGGCGTTTTGAATCACGTCAATCAACCACCTCCATCTGCCACAACTAGTCACGCACTTGTCTAGCATTGGTCGCTATCTATGTGACGATTTCGATAATAGACCAATCAGAGATGGCTTCAAGTGGATCTAAAATCTCTACGTTTGCGAGGAAATGACTGTGATTTGGAGGCATTTTTAGAAAATAGTCGACCGTTAAAATTTGGCCTTAGCTTCAAAAGGTTAAGTGGAGGTCAAAAAATAAACTTGGGGCTTGAAATTGTCTTCGGCCTTTACCTGAAAGAAATCCTAAGGAAAACAATAACATTTTCTTTCACGTTTGCGGTTGCATTTCGAGAGCATTTGATCACTGTAAATTGCTCGGTTGCTTGTTATTGCTCAAATTTAAATGGGATGTTTCGAAACAGGAAGATGAGAGAAGGCAAATAAAGAGCTAACCTTTTCAAATAATTTACAGACATCAACAATCAAGCATTATTCTAATAGTAACTATATGATATGTGTATTAAATTCAGTCAATATACTTTTTTAGAACTTAAGTGAAGTTAAAACGCACATTGCATAAAATTCATATTTGCAGAACAATCATATCTCTTTGAAAAGTTACAGTTCTCTATAGGCTCTCTATGTAAACTTGAAAGCATATTTTTACTTTTTTAATAATTTAGGAAAATATTTTATTCCTAAAATATACCCGTAGTTGTGACTTTGAGATTTGCGAATGAAGCATCTGAAACAAGCTTACATTATAATGTGGTATCTTTTTATATATACATCGGTAACTGTAAAATCTAACTGTTGTCATAATACTCATCATCTCAAGTTTCGTGAACAAAATATTTTCACACCACCTTTTTCCTTCCTTTGAAATTGATTATATATATTTCCCAATCCAGATTTGGAATATGCCATCTATATAAGTTACAATTTCTTTATCACTCAGTCGTAAATATTCATTTTCCATCCACTAAAAAAGAAAAAATTAATTTAAAAGAAAAAACTGTAAAACATACAAACAGCAGTGACGACTTACATAATAAGGTTCAAGAACTGAAAATATATTTAATATTGCAAATTTATTCCTCCCGGAAGTGAATTAATGTTTAGCTTTCAGTAAGTACATTTTATGACCGTACAAATCATTATCACTTTTTCTCCACAGTATGAAATTCGTTTAAAACTGGCTTCAGATACTTTCTGCATTTTAATTCATTGGTATCAAAATTGTATTTAATTTTCGTACTGTGGCCCAACGAAAGGAAGTTAGGAAGTTTTTCGCAATCTCTCTCTCTTTATATATATATATATATACATAGATAGGTAGATAGATATAGATATATGTATACTGCTGTCTTCTTGGATTTAAAATAAACTAAAGCTATTCTTAGATCTTAAAATTTAACTAGCAAAATAATGTATTAATGTAATAATAATACGCGATTAATGAAATAATAATACGTAATTTCAGTAAATACATGAAATGATATTTTAAAAAAAGAAAAGAAAATTGAAGAATAACAAAAAAAAAAAAGTCGGAAAGCATTCAGATTTTATATTACGCCCAAAGGCGCGTTTCTTTAACGTTTTGTATGTTACCTTTATTTATTAAATATCATGTTCTTCGCACTTAAACCATTAAATTGAATTCAACAGCAGTATCGCAAAATAATTTAAAAAGAGCATATCTTTAGAATTTCCGATACACAGTCTCGCGAACTAGAGATAAAAATGCCCCCCCCCTTTTTATCCCGTGCAGTGTTACCATTGCTCGCTTTGAAATCGTTAAGTTTCTTAATCAAAAACTCATAAATGCTTTACAAAATATGAAACAGATAATAAAACAAATTCAGAATTCAAAGTCGGAGCTTCTAGATGCCCATATTCGGGTGGAGACGCACTCTTTCAGAATTTGATGGCTCTAGGTACCGTTGCGAGATACCACAATGCGAGAAACATAACAGGAATTTTTTACCACAATGCGAGAAATATATATACATTTATGCAACCTCTTCATTATTTAGTTTCTTTAAAAATAATACAGAGCTCTAATATTTGGTGTCCGCAATTTGAAAAGTGATTCAGACTTTAAGTTTTCGAAGCAAAATGCCAAAACGAAGTTAATAGCCCTTCTGGGCTAAAAAGAAATAAAGAAAAAAAGAAAAGAAGTCTAGAGAAATTTTTATCCAGAGAAGTGTTAAATATAGCAGTTTTTCAATTGATTTCCTTCCACGTGGAGCTTAACATTTCAGTCACGAATCTTCTTTAGTGTACTATTGCTTAGTCCTAACTAGTGATCTGTTACTGATTCCGATAATATAATCGATTAATGAAAGTCGATTTTAAGAGGTTTTCCTCTTCATACGAATTTTAATCGAGCGTGAAAATTTGAAGACATGTATCTTAAACCATCTGTTATTTTTCTGGTCATTGTTTAAGGCTACTATGACTGAATGATTCATATGAACGCAAGCTGCGTACTAATGCGTTTTATAAGCGGTTTGACCTTTAATCTACACCGTATACCTCACTGAATTCTAAAATTAAATATCTCCTTTTGTGTCATAACGAAATCTTTTGCTCCGACGTTTCTTGAATTAGTGCTTTGGACTCCATTCTTCAGATGTTGTTTCATAAAGTAATTCCATACGTTCTTTCCTTCTAAAGAGAAAAAAAGGCGTATCCTAAACATGCATAACCCACCCCATATTAAAAATTTTTGAATTACCGGAATACTGTGTTTGCTAATTGAAGAGAAAAGTGGGATTAAGCATATTTTCTTCCTGTACGTAAATGAGATTTTATTACTAAAACTGAAATATTATTGAAAGAACAAATTATAAACCTTTATTAGTTTGCTTTATTTCTCGTACATTATCACAATACATTTAAGGAAACTCCCTATTATAATAACGTTTTAGAACAATTTGGTAGGCTTACTAGACAATGGAAATATATGTATTCATGTATGCACTGCACAGCCAGGGTGCCCCCTAATCAGTATCACAACTTTTCAGGGATATCATAGTGATACTCATATCGTTTACATTTCCTATACCCAAACACCAAGTCTTAGCGGAGATATGAAAGTAAAAACATTATAATGTGGTATCTTCTTTTTCGCTAAATTTTATATATCAAAACCAATAACTTAAGAGTGCTAAATCTTGTCTGATTTATCTCTGCAGTAGACGTGTTTTTTTTTTTTTTTTTTTTTTTTTTTTTTTTTTTTTAAGAAACAATTAATGGTAAATAATGGGATTAATTTTTTTAAATACTGTGGAGATTTTTCATTTTTCGTTGGTATGCAAATTTTCTCCGAATGTTCCTTTTATTGGTGGTACTCACAAGCGGCCGAGCGGCAAAATGTTGAACACTGGTAGTTCAGACCTGGGTTCGACTCCACGTGACGGGCTGGTTGCATGGGCGTTTTCGTGGTTTTCCTCATGTGTGAACGTGTATACGAGCCAGTTTCCCTTAGAAAGTTCTCCACGAAGGCACTCTTACCATTAAGCAGATAGCCTAGTGTGCTTTGCCATAATAAACTAAAAAAATCCTTTATTGGTGATTTCACTGTTATTTTCAAACTGGCTTTCGTAAAGACCATGCCTCCGGTACCTCAAAAATAGAGCAAACTTCTGCGTCTCTGCAAACTGGATTAAAAAATTTTGCTAAGCAGATATGAAACCATAAAGTTTTCGTCCCGTCAAAAAACCATAAACAGTTTACAAGTCGCAGCGATATCTTCTTTTTTCAATCAAACGTTGTAATACTGGTTATGAAACATCTCATATACATGAGTTTTGTATAAAGGCACACAGGAATATAAATAGCTCCATTTCGAGGGGTTAAGGGAGGAAGAATAAAAATTAGGAATATAAGGACTATTTAAGGATATTAAGTGTAAAATTAATTTATATTTAATCTGCTTGAATCACAATAAAATCCACTGGAAATAGAAATTGAACAATAGGAGAGCGAAACTCACTTTAAAGAGGAAAAGGTATTTCAAGGTATACGTATTTTGACCTAAGCATGCATTGAGTACCAAAGCGTGATTAATTCCAGCTGTATATATTAGATATATTGTGGTAGAAACGCGCATGCTTTCCTAACAATAAAACAAATGCTTGAGCGAATGCCAGACGTGAGATGTCTTATCTCGATGAAAGGCAAAATTTGAGAAACGAACTTGAAGTAATGCGAGCATTCAACGTATAAGAGGGAAGAAGAAAGACTCTTTACAAAACCAGAGTTACTTTTAAAGTTAATTGAAAAAAAAAAAAAAAAAAAAACGGATACGAACTAACGGAACGTATAAATGTACCATTAAAAATATGGGAAAAGGGTCGTTTGTTTTAACTAAGCTGACTCAAAATTGTAATGGCGCGTTTTAACTTCGGCTAGCAAATAGCTAATGCCGGAATACTAATTGGTACAGCCGGGTGACAAACAGTACAGCTGTCAGCGTCGCAGCCAAAAGCGCTATATTTAAAACATTGAAAACTCTCGTCATAAATGCTCTTTAATCTCATTCGCAACCAGTAGCAAATAGCTTAGCGAAATAATCACTTCATGCTTTAGTTAGGCTTTCATATATCTTTGAAACTTACAAATATAATGTGTATTTTATAGATCCGGTCTAGTGATTTTTTAATGGCAAGCAACTTTTCTTTAAAGATTAATGTGTATTGGAGAATTTGACGAAGATATTTTTAAGCTTTTTCATGTTTGAAAAATTCCGTAATTTCCTGAATTATTGCCATTTTGGCCATACAAGCCAAAATAGTAATTATTCACAATTAATTTTCTTCCTCTTATTAAAAAAATTGCGACTTTTAGTTTATTTTTTTGTAATACGCACCTAATTTGGAGTCATGTCGGAGCAAATTATGTTTTAATGATTGATTTTTTATAACTAAATGTTTTATCACTATATAATTTTTAAAAAGTTTTTGACTATTTTGAAAATATAAATACTTCAAATTTTGTATTAATGGATTCTCAATTAATTATTTAAAATTTATTAATTTTTAATAAGGTTTACAGTTCATTCAAATATGCTTCAGAGGCCCACCAGCGGCTGAGCGGTAAAATCGCTGAACACACTCGACTTTGGTTCGATTGCAGGATAATGGGCTGGCTGCATGGGCGTTTTCGTGGTTTTCCCCATGTGTAACGTGTATACGAGCCAGTTTCCCTTAGAAAGTCCTCCACGAAAGGCATCCCTCCCTTTAGGCAGATAGCCCTCGTGTGCTTTGCCATAATTAAATACACCAACACCAACACCAAATATGCTTCAGAAACGTGGCTCTTTTGATAAGGCTTTCGGGGGCTCCTTGACAAAGACAAAGGAATAATCAGCTGTTATTTAATATTATGTGAATTTTGTTTCTCATTTATGTGAATTTTTGTTTTGTGCAAAGTTGTTGCAGTAGAAACAACTTCCAAATCAGCTAATTATAAATACAGTGTAATGTAACATAATGCTCAAGAACTGGGGAAAGACCTCACCGAAGACTTTTTTAGCCTTAAACGCATTACTTACTTATTTATTTTAAGTAATTTTTATACCTTGGAGAAACTCTGTCATCTTTATTTATTTATTAACCCAAAAGGGACGTTAATCTCAAACGGGATATTCGTCTCGAAATGGCACTTTTCACTGAATCATTTTAAACGGCATATCACTTTTTAGATTGTTGCCGACAAATATTATCACCCTATATTGCATTTAAAGGAATCAAATAATGAATAACCTGCATGAATGAATGCATGTTTCTTATATTGTGAAAAACAACGATACCTAAATTTATCAAATTTGGAATAGCGTAGGCCTCCACCCGAACATGGGCACCTGGAAGCCCAAATTTTGGATTTGGAATTTATTTTATTATCTATTTCATACTTTGTAAAAGCTTTAACGAATTTTTGACTAACAAACTCAACAGTTTCAAAACGTGCAGTGGCAACACTGTACGGAAAAAACCCTTTTATCCCTAGCGCGAGACTGCCTGTTGGTAATTCTAATGATGTGTTTCTTTTATATATTTTGCGATTTTGCTGTTGAATCGAATTTTATATGATGTAAGCGCCAAGAAGGTGATATGTAATACATAAAGTAAACGCACAAAATAATAAAATTATTAATAAAATACACTGCTGACCATTAAAATTGCGACACTATGAATGAAAGCAAACACAAAAAAAAAAAAAAAAAAAAAAAAAAAATTATTATACGTAAACAGTATGGCATGAAGACAATATGAATAAACTTGTAAGCAGTTTGGGGTGTCTACACGGGTGCGAAATTAGTAGAAGCAGCTGCCACCTCTGGCAGCTAAAACGGACCTTACCCGGTTAGGCATGGAGTCAAACTAGGCTTAGATGACAGAAACGGGCAAGTCATTCCATGTTGTTTCAAGGCCATGCCACACTTTATCAACCGGAGATCAAACTGGAGATGGGTGGCGAGCCAGTCTCTCAGCAACCTATGACCAGATACCTTCAATGGGTGACAGATCTGGAGACCGTGAAGGCCAGGTCAGCAATCGAATACCCTGTGTATCGAGGAAGGTCAGAACACAACTTGCAACACGTGGTCTTGCATTTTCTCGTTGGAAGAGGGGGTTTGGCAGACCTCGAAGAACCACTGGACGTAAGATGTCAGAAATGTACCGATCTGCGCTCAAATTACCGTCAATCCGAACTAGAGATGTGAGTCCAATGGCTGCCAAAACCATCACACCAGGTGAAGGGCCTCTACGCCGACGTCGAATGTAAACAGGCGACGTGCGCTCTCTTCGGAGCCTCCAGAAACGTATACGGCCATCAGAATACTGCGCACAAAATCGGGACTCGTCTGAAAACCAGAGTCGTACCGGAGTAGCCGTCTCTCTCTATGCTGCTTTGTCAAGGTAAGTCGAAGTAATGGTCGCCTTGCTGATAGTCCAGGCTGTTGCAAACGTCAATACTTTGTACGAGCGGATACCGGGCGTGTTGCTAACGTGCCCATTTCTTGACAAACGGTCCGTGATGTGGTTATGCGGTTTTTCAAGGCTCAGCTCACAAAATGTCTGTCCTCTCGAGCGTTAGTCATGGGAGGGTGTTGAAATTCTACCCTTTCAGTATGACCCTCAGCAAATCATTGATTCCATATTCGCATGACTGTGCTTGGATGTCGACCAGTGCGACGGGCGATATCACGGAACGATAATCCACACTCTCGATAGGCAAAGGTCCTGCCTATATCGAATTCCGGCACTTGCTGGTAAGCATTTCTCCTTCTTATTCGAGGCATAATACGTTATTCGGATCAAACTCTGACCTTACAAAGCGTTTTCCGAATGAGAAATCCACTACACAACTTTTCTTTTATATAGAGCTTCAGATGTCGTTTCTTCCTCCTGCGTCGTCTAAATGCGCTGAAATACTAATCATTTGCATAACCCAGCCTCTTCCTCCTTTCATGTGATTTTGACGTTAGTCAGATCATCCCTTTCTGGTGTTGCAACTCTGATAGCCAGTAGTGTATAATAATAATAGCTATATTATTATATTATAATATTAATATACAATTTAATAATAAAAAGACAAAATAAAATATTTTTTAAAGCCTCTCTAGTAAAAAATCTGAACTTTGTAAGAAAACTGAAACAATCTGAGTTGTTGATCTTCCGCAAATTACCTTTCTCAAGTAAAAGCATTAAGGATGTAAATGCTTAAATAATGTGCCAAACGCTGTACGCTCCCGTATAGCGTTTGGAGATACGGGAGCGTATACTCTCTCGTAACTCCTTTCTAGGAGAAAAATGTATATATTCTCAAACTGCCATAAAAGCTGTATATTAAATTTTAACCCTTTGTCTTACATCTATTAAGTAGTCACGATACAGACTTTCTTATCTGCCAAATATGAGTGCGCATTTAAACGCATTAAATATGCTTAGCTTTCTGAATTATTATTTCTGAAGTTTTTTATAGCTTTCCTCACATCTTCAAATCATTAATTAATAAACATCTCATATTTAGATCTTGATAAAAATAGGTATTTATCATACCATCTTTATTGAGTACTCTAAACTAGTATCTAATATTTTAAATAAATTCTTAATGGATTTTCCTACAACTCTTGTATGAGGAAACGTTCATTTAGATGCCCTTCATTACATAATTGCAAACCCCATCCACGATAAAGAATACACTTTTTAGGTAACATAAGTCTCTAAAACAAAATCATGCACGACATTTATGACCTAAACTGAGAATTCACTGAGATTAATTTCAAACACAAAAATAGCTGATAATCCAATTAGTGGGAGACTAACTATCAGTTAAAAATTCGTGATGCAAAATATTTGGAAGTGCATCAATTTCTCTTGTTAAATGTGATTAATTCTTAAATGAATCATAATCTTTTTTTAAATCCTTATTTATTGTAGAAGCATTTATTTTCACGTTATTAACACATACGTTAAAATGGGGAACTTTTGAACAGAACACCATGAAGCCCTTAAATGTGCTTACGTTCATCCACGAGACTGAACGCAGTTAGGATTGGCCTCAGCTGGAGATACTATCCGTACGGAATTTTGATGCCAAGCTGGTGAATAGTAAATACAGTTTGTGAACAACTGTAAACAATATCAATTTATAATTCCAAATAATAATGCAAGATGCAGTCAAGTAACATAATAATGCAACGTAAAAGCAGATAGTTACGCTTCGTTTACAGTTTAGAATATTCACACTTGCTATTATTATACATTGACACACTCTAATACATATTAACAGGCGTTATGGATGAAATGTGTGTTCGACTTTACAAGCTACGTATGTAAAATCAGCTGTGTCCAGGTCGAGATTCAAAACCACGGATATTATAGTTAATTAGATGTTTTAACCACTCCATCCGCCCGACAGACAGAATTTGGCCGCCTGATGAAAGTTATCACTTTATTGCAACTAAGATGAATTCGGAAGCGATAAATACTTGAAATTAAACTAAGCTCTTTCTCGAAGTCGAACGCCTGATCTTCCCGTGAAGTCGAACGATGCACTAATCTTTACACTCTAAGAGCACATAAGATGAGAGCCTTAAAACCTTCCACGCTTAAACTGGATTGCGGAGAAGTCAGATAAACTCTAGTCGTTCAGTCCTAATTCGGTGACATACTTTTATCTACTTTCTTAGCTATAGAAAGCAGGAGGAGTTTACACACTTTAATCTGTCGAGTGAGAATTTCATCTGGAAGGATGATCGCATTTCTCACCGCTCCTAGCGTCAAAAAGCGTAACCCTTTCACTTTTACAAGCATGAAAATTTGCCGTTTTTGTCTTCGAGTTGGCATTTGACGAGATATTTCGTATGACGTTTGACGAGATAGGTAGGAGTGAAAATGCTGCTTTCGGAGTGGGAAATTATGGGATATTTTAGATATTAAATAACATGGCGGTATACGCTCGTTAAAATGTGTACGTCGTTGTGATTCTTCTTAATACGGGTTATTACTGTTATTTTTATTATTAATTTTTAGGTAAATTATATATTTCAAGTTCTAATGACATAGCTTAGGATTTGCAGAAATGACGAATTGTTGTACTGTAAGGATTTATTTTATTCTAACCAATTATTTTTAGTTTTCTTTCCTTTCCCTCCTGATTTCAGTTTTCTGCCAGAATGTAAATTTTGTAATGACGTAGTATCCAAATTTAAACGTGTTTCTGAAGCAGTATTTAAGCTGCGTGTAAAAAGTTCAAAAAGAGTAGTATCGGACTTATTTCCGAGGTTTATGCGCTACGAGTTTAAAATTAGGTCTTTAGTTCAGTGTTCGACACTTAGCAATTTATACTGATATTTCTCGGCTCGGCTTTTCTGCGTGCAGGCGATATACCGTTAGTTAACCTAAGAGCCAATCGTTAGTTATCTCAAAATTTAATGTGGATTTTACATTCTTATTTTCTGTTAATTTAAGTTAGCCACACGTGTTGGTGATTTGTGAGCACCAAGCGCATGCATATGTTTATTTTAGTTTAAAATAAAAGGTTATTTAAAACCTTTCTTCTGCAGTATTTATTCTTAAAGACAGCGAGAATTCGCTACTTCGTCTTCGATGCCGAGTCAAAGTTTGTCAAAGTTGTACCAAAGAATACCCATAGACTCTATCGTACTATATACATGAACGTTCTCGTAATGGCAACTTCGCTAAGATGATTACCTCCAAAAGCAAAGAGTATTTCTGCGAGCATAAATAAATATTAAACCTGACCTCTCTAAGGCAATCAGAAGACCAGCTTCGCGTGAAACTTTGCTGATATTCTTAGAACGGTTCGTTGTGTGCGTATATACATATACACATAAAGCATTTTTTATTATTCATTGTGTGTAAGCATTGATCATTGTTTCGGATAAAAAGTTAGAAATGATAAATAGATGAAAATGAGCATACAGTGTGAAATCTCTCTGAGACGACCGCCGACTCTGTATGCTCTTAATTAGGACATGCGCATTGTTGAAGCTTATATATGTTCTCAAGAATGTTAGTCACTTTCAAAATGCCTTAAGAAGGTGGTAACCAACCAGCGGCCGAGCGGTAAAATAGCTGGTCTTTCTGACCTGGGTTCGATTCCATCCGAGCAGGCTGGCTTCATGGGCATTTTCGTGGTTCTCCTCGTGTGTAACGTGTATACGAGGTAGTTGCCTTAAAAAAGGTCCTCCACGAAGACATCCCTCCCCTTAGGCAGATAACCCTAGTGTGCTTTGCCGTAATCTATCAAACCGAAAACCTAGGAAGGTGGTCATGACGAGAGTGTTATCCGTGTATTTTTTTATTTAATGGTTTTTGTTGCTTACAAAACTAAAAAACTCAATCTGAGCAGTAACAAAAACATAAATAGGTAAAATGTAGAAAGAGAAATAAAAATAAACAAATAAAATTTTTAAATGTCAGTAGACAATATTAATATAAATTAATTTTTCTTTACTGCTACCAGTATTAATTTGCATTAGTTCTCATTGTTTACAAAAGAGTTCTATTAATCTCAGGGAAAAAAAAACAGTATAAGTGCATTTCGAATGGGCTGTTATCAGTAGGATTATATTGATGATAGCATGAAAACTAGTACAACTCAGTTCAAACCAATACAAACCAGGAGGAAACTCTATTGATATTCATGTTGGTTGTATGGGTATCAGTAAGATTCTTTTGATACCTGTAAGAAAAACTAGTAGAATGAGTAAGTTTCAGTGAAAGTTTATATCTATCTATTATGTACAGGTAGCTCTCCTACAGCACGGCATTCTGTAACACGGTTGCGCTAACATGATTCATAAATTGTGAGAACCCTCCTATAATACGGTTTTCCTGTAACAGGGTTTCTCTCTTACACGATAAGAAAATTGCCCAAGCAATCCGAAGAAATTTAATGATCAATCGCCACAATCATCAGATAACAATGAAGAAACCTCACTATCGCAGAAGATGAACAAGATGAGGTCACAATAAGTGCCCAAAAACTCACAACCTGCAACTTCGGCTTCCAAAATTCGAATCCTCATCTCCGTGGTCTGACAACAAAAGTGTCCCACGCTGCTGGTCGCCAGTCTGCGTCTAGCCACGATGTGTTAAAGAATAACTTTTTAATCTCTAAGACATTAAGTTTCAGTCCCAAAACATGTCTGATAAAGGTAAAAAACAATGTTTAACAGGAAATTCATTTCTTTAGAAATAAAGGTACAAATTTTGGACCGTCGTTTTATAGGAGAAAAGGCATCTCACATTTTTTTAGTTTTAATTTGAATGAAGCAACAGTCCGGACTATTAAAAAATTGAAAAAGAAATAAAAAATGCAGTTGGTGCAGGATCTTCGACATTCGCAAAACGTGCAGTTTGCTCCCCCCCGAGCGCCAATAATTGAGAAGATAGAAAAGGCACTCAGCATTTGAATTGATGATAGCTGTCAAAAAAGAATTCTGTTGGATATTAATATCATTAAACCAAAAGTACAAAAGGCACTCAGCATTTGAATTGATGATAGCTGTCAAAAAAGAATTCTGTTGGATGTTAATATCATTAAACCAAAAGCACTCACAATTTTCAAGCACCTTAAAGAACATGGAGACATCCTCTGTCAACCCAGATTTTCTGGCAAGTAAAGGTTGGTTCGAAAATTTCAAAAAACGTCTTGCAACTCATAGCATAAGAATTCAGGAGAAGCTTCATCTGCTGATTATGAAGCTGCTACGACGTTGATTATGAAGCTAAAGCTTGGCTTTTAAATTGTTTTGTGCCAGACGCTGAACATTATTTAAGGCAGAAAAGTTTGAGCTTCAATGCTCTATTACTATTAAATAATGCTCTATGTCACCCACAAGATTTGAATCATCCCAACGTCTAAATATTGTGCCTACCACCTAAACTACTTCGTTACTCCAACCATTGTATCAAGGTATTATACCTTTTAAACATATTACATAAGAAGAGAATTACAGTGGATTTTAGAAGTAACCGATTCAAAATCAGTTAATGTAATGAAAGCTTGGAAGACATTTTCAATCAAGCACTGTACCGACATCGTATCTTTGTCTCTGAAAGAACTGAAAGCATCAACGTTAAATGCATGTTAGAAAAGATATGGCCCTCTTCAGTTGAAATAGAAACGTGCGTAAATCGTCAGAAAATGAAATTAGTGGCTTATTAGAACTTGCTAAATAAATCGGAGGCGAAGGTTTTTCAACATGGCTATTCAGGACGGTCAAGATTTATTCGCTCAAAAAGAAATTGACGAAGCAGATTTGATGAAAATGGCATCCGAAGCCATAAATCAAATAGATTCTGAGGACACTAGCACAGATGAAGATAGTGCAGATCATAATTTAACATTAAAAAATTTAAAAGAAGGCCTTAGCTGAACATGTCGAAAAATGTTTCTTGAGTACAGACCCTTCCGCTGAAATAAGCCGAAAATTCAAAAGGGAGCTGCAAAACTGTCTAGCTCCATATCGAGAAATTTACATTAACCCGGTAAGAACTAGCAAATAAAATTAAAAATTTTTTAAAGAGGGAAGAAAATGCTAGAACTTTAAATGAAGAAAGAAATTCTGAAAGTGAAAGCAATCTCATTCCACCGAGAAAACGTTTTCGGTTGATTATACTGAGCAGCGACAACGGAGAAATGTATTAAACTAAAGTTGTGTTAAATTAAAATATGTAATATTTTTTGTTTTGTGTTCTACATACATATATATGATTAATAAATTTAAGTTATTTATGTAGAATTAAACAAAAAGCATTTGTTTTTAATAAGTTTTCGGAACGTAACCCCCTTTTTTATACTAGCTCTGAGTCTCGTACAACACGGTTTCACACAACACGGCATTTTCTAGGAACTTATCTACCGTGTTATACGAGGGTTACCTTATGTATATGAAGAGAGAGAGAGATAATAGATAGATAAATAGGTAGATAGATAGATATAGGTATATAGCTTATCAGGCAAAATTCTTTTATTTATAATAATCATTAGTCTCAAGTTTACCAGCATTTTGAGCTAAATTCTATCTTATCTTTCTTGATGCATGTCACAATTTTCCTTGACACCAAAAAGTAACCAAATTTAAAGGCACGCGATAGCTAAAGCAGTAGTTAAACTGCAGCTTATATCGAAGCGCTCGCTGCATCGCCGTTGACTCGATGAGAACTAATTCCTGCTGCAATTGGTTGAAGGCCAAAAATAATGCAGTTGTTGTGCTTTGGGTAAATAATTTCAGTATTAGCTGTTCAATTGACAGACCAGGTATCTCAATTTGAATGAGAACCTATTTTTCAAATATTTCAGCTACAAGGTAAGCATCGTCCTCTTTGTAATAGTTTTACTAAAACTACTTCTGGTTTTAACTGTGTCGTAATTTCAATTGTAACCCACCAGAAATGGCTTTGTAAATTTTATTTGGATTTTAACATGACTCGTTTTTTTGCTAAAGCGATTATTCGCCAGAAGTTGAAGATAAATCTTTGTTTTAGGTTCGTACGGCTCCACACTACTTAAACTTTCAACTCCTACATACCAACTGACTGTAATGAAAATGTTTACATAAAACTTACTATAACGGAACACATCTTCCGCAGTTTGTGACTGTTCAGGTAAAATTAAAATATTAAACACAAAGTTATACTTGCCTAATAAGCTTTTGCTCAGGTCTCAATATGTTAGCGAAGCAATGATAGCTGATAGTGAAGCTAAAGCCGATTAACCAATTGAGTACAAGAAGGTCTAAGAGACAGAGAGGTCAGCAGTAGCTACCGGAAGCTCTTTCTTAAACTCAACTCTGAGATTACATACATTAACTAATTGGCATTCCGGTGGGAACTGAAAAAAGTAGAAATAAAAAGAACAGAACAATAAGATAACTGAGTTAACTAACATAAAAACCTTGATCCCTTGAGAAGCTCACTACATTTTTTAGGCAAGAAGTTAATGGTGGGGAAATGATAAATTTGGCCCCATCAGGCTTCGCAACTCAAGTTAAGGTTAAAAAGGAAGTTGATACTTCAAGAAATAATATCCTTTTGCTTCATCTTTTATATCGTCCACGCATGAAAAGGCTAAATGTAATTTTTGTTATATTTTTGTTATCGTCCACATTTTAGTAAAGACTTTTAAATTTTAGTAAAGATTTTAGTAACTGCATGGTTTTGTCCCCCTCCCCACTTTAGATGAGAAGAAATCTCAAGTTAGAAGCAAAGGATGTTGCATAGTTTGCCTTAAGCGAGGATACATTGTAAAAACCTGTAGAAGAACGGTTCTACCTGTAGAAGAACGGTTATGTGCACGACGACATACGACTCTACTTGATTCAGATTGGAAGAAAGGGTCTAACGAATCCACTTTTCAAATTCTACACAAATCGTCAAATTCTACAGAAAGCGAGGGCACTACATTGTTTACAGGAGATTCCTCTTTACATAAAATCTATTTAAAAATAGTCTTAATTAAAGTTTGCCATAAATGAAGCCAATTTGCGGTACGTGCTCTGTTGGGTGATGGGTCACATTGATCATACATCGAAGGGGATTTTAATAAAGGAACTGGAACTTTCTCTACGGGTATAGAAGTGCTGTTATAAGGATTATTTGGTGGTGGAACTATTCTTCTGCTAAAACACGAAAGTTACAATGTTACCAGTAAAAAGTTAAAATGAAAGATTTTTCACTAGGATTTCGTTTTTGGACCAGTCTAAAATTTGCACCACCCTATCCAGAATTCGGGACAATCTTCTGCTTTTGGAACGTAAAGCTAGTGGAATAACACTTACAGACGTTGGCAATAATACACCATCAATATGAATTCTCTTTGACGCGGGTATTTTAGGGAGGATTTAAACTGGCGAAATTCAGATATTATCATCGGGAGTATCAACTGTAGAGACCTCGCTTTTATGGACCATTGTAGGTCTCTGGTAGAACAGAGAAGTATTAAACTCTGTGGAGAGGTGTGGGAGTTAGAAACTTTGGCTATCCGATTGAAGAAAAGAAAAAGGGTGCTCGAAGAGGAAACTTTAATGCATTTCAAGGAAACTTTAACTGTTGACAGTGACAATCGTAATGAGATGGCTTTATCTTGGATAGTGGGGTATCTTCCTTTCCATGGTAATTACGATATAGCTGAAACGAGGCTGCAATGCTGTTGCCGAAGCTCTTGTTATAAGAAGTCTAGTAAAGGAAACTTAGTTGAGATGAATCACTTCCGGAAGATCTCCTAGTAAAATGTAATGAATGGTAAAGCCATCTATCTCTTGTTGAACATATTTCTATTCCCCAGCAGATGTTGCCAGAAGGAAGTGAAGCTACAACACTGTATATCTTTTCTGACGCATCTTCAAATGCATATGCTTGTTGTGCATTCTTACATTGTGAGAAGGTTCAGTATTTCTATATTTAGCATCTTCTAAGGCCCGAGTAGCCCCAATGAACCAACTTACTATACTTAGAATGGAACTTCTCGAAACTGTCATTGCGGCACGATTAGCAAAGTCTATTTTGGAAGATATAAACTTACTTTTAAAAATGCAATTTTAGACAGATTCTATGGTGGTACTGGCGTGGATAGCTAAGAAGGAGCCCTGGATAAACTTTGTTGGTAACACTTAAAGAAATTCGAGAACTGACTGATATCAGCTGCTGTGGATATCTAACTTGTGAACTAAATCCAGCAGATTTACCATCTCGATCTTTCACTTGGCGCGAATTGTTGAAAACGAGATGCTGGTATGGTCCTTCATGGTTCAAGAAACATGAAATTATATGGCCTGTAACGAATATAGTTTTCCCAAAAGAAACTTTATAAGAGCGAAAAAACCTATTGTGTGCCTCAAGTATTCAAGGACCTGAGAAATTTAGTTACCGATTGTTGCATTTCTCAAAATATTCTGAGCTATTACGGACGATTGTTTGGATAATTAGATTTTGTGACTACTTAAGAAAAGAGAAACCAAACGTTTCTATGCCTATAACCAATGATGAAATAGAAAGGTCCGAAATTTTACTTATCAAGTTAATTCAGACAGAATGGTCAGTAGAAACCAAGAAGAAATACGAAGTATCAATGGAGTTCAACGAAGATGGAGGACTATTAAGGATGCAAACTCGGCTCATCTTTGGAGTCGCCTCTAATGATTTTAAGTGTCCTATACATCTTATTGATCATCCAATCGTTCGACGTTTAATTAAATATACGCACAGGTTATTAAGTTATGATAAGACACAAACAATCTTATCGAAGCTGAGAGAAAGGTTTAGGATACCTCGTGATCAGAGGATTAGTCGTGATGTTGGTTTTATCTGGCTGCATTCCATATAGGAAACATTCGTCTGAAACTACAGTTACACAAGCAGCTTCACTTTCACCTGAAATATTGTACAGAGTGGCCCCTTTTCAAGTAGCAAGTGCGGATCTAGCCGGTCCTATTTTCCTTCGAGGAGGGGTGAAGTCTTGGATCGTCCTATTCACTTGCGCTCTGTATTGTTCGATACATTACATACTGATAAAGGAACAAACTTTGTGGTCATATCAAAGGTTCTTTAAACAATAGATTGGAATGTCATTCAAGAAGAGAGTGCACTAAAGAAGATAAAATGAATTTCAACCCACCAAGTGTAATGTGGTACGGTGGAAAGTGGAAGTGTATGATACCTAATATGAAAGATCTACTGAAAAGAATTCTTGGCAGAGCTAGTCTAAATTACGAGGAAAAGTCAGTGGTTTTATGTGATTGGGAGAATATAATCAGTAAGAGACCGTTAACTTATTTGTCGAAGAATCCAGTGGAATCATTACTATTAATAACAACAAATTCCCTTTGTGAAACTCCAAATTCTGCTAACTGTGATACTCTTGATTTTCACACAATCAGTGGACGTCATTTGAAGAAAAGGATACGGTACTTAAAAACTATTCGTGGTTGTTTTAGAAAGAGATTCCAAAAAGAATACCTGCCTATAATATTCAAGTAGGAGATGTTGTGCTTGTGGGGTCTGATAGCTTCAAAAGAATTAACTGGCCTTTAGGTAGAGTGATGTAATTATTTACAGGACGAGATGAGAAACAGCAGGTAACGCGACTGAAATTGGCAAATGTAGAAATTATCTGTCCCCTTCATCGGTCATATCCCTTAGAGATTGCATTGTCAGATTTAACCCTTCAGGTCAATGCTGGAAGCTCAGAGCCCAGATTACGCCCTCAAAGGAAAGAAGGAGATTCGTTACCCAATCGTGATGATTCCAAACCGAATCCTTCGGACTTGACATTACGCAGTGATAGAATAGTCCTGAAATAATCAAGTCCTGAAATAATTCAAGTCCTGAAATAATTCAAGTCCTGAAATAATATACACTTGAAGTGGATGGCAGGTAAAGCAACCCAAAAGACTGAATTTTGGTAAACATTGACTATAATGTCTATGTTAGATTACAGGTTTTAAGGAACACATCGGTTTTGCCTTGTAATATCTAGATCTACAAGACAAAAGGTGAAAAGATGTCGCATACACTAGATATTCACTGTTATCGCTTTTAGAACTGGGTTTTTATTTTGTATATATTCCATAATAACAAGACGTGTTTCAATACAGAGAAAAATGTTTTGCGAGTAACTTGTCTAAACCTTCTAAGTTAGTAAAAATGTCTTAGTACGAAATAAAATATTTAGTTTACGACTATAGGAATCTTCTGTGTTACTTCTCTTAAGGAGTTATAGCAAATATTATTATTATTATTATTATTAATATTATCATCATCATTATCTATAACACAAAAATTTTTTAGCTGAAAACATCTGTAATATTTTCAAGTTGTAATAAATAATAACATTTTTGCCGTTTACATAAAGGTTAATAATTGCTACCTTATTACTGACCCGAATGATATAGTTACGAGGAGATATTTGCCAGGCGTTATGCTTAAGGTACAGGCTTGATTTCTGAGAAAAGTGTTTTGATGTTGTCTAACTCCTTCCTTATGGATGTAATATCTACGTAACCCTGTAGTGCACACTGGACAACATCTTGGTTAAATGGCCGATTGGTTCAAATCTTTTCCTGGCAAAAGAATAAATGCATCTGGCTATCCGTTACAAGGTGTGGGGGGGGGAGTTCTGAATTTAAATAAATAAATACTGAATTAAAATAGGAATTTCTGAAAATAAAGCTGAATAGTAAAGTTTCTTTCAGTTAGACAGATAGCTATTGATATTTAACGATAAAGACACACATTAAATTACAATCAATGAACTCTAAGATTTATTTTTAATTCTGATTACATTCTGATCAAATATTATACATTTAATATAACACCATATTAAGAAACACTTAATATAATATAAAATAATATACTTAATATAATATAAAATAATATACGTAATATAATATAATACCTTAATATTATATTATACATTAATATAATATAAAAATATATGTTCAGTTTCATGCATCAATATATACACACTTTTTTTAAGTAGCTGGGGAAGAAGAGATATTAACTGAGTTATAAATTTTCATTGTAAGAAATTTGAACTAAGTGATATCAGATATCCCTTTCCAAAATATTTTCTTCATCTTAGCCACAGCGTTTCCTCAAAACTATTCTTTTGTTAATATGTTTTGCACTTTTAATAACTTCAGAAGGCTATGTTTCCTTAAATATGTTAATGAGCACTGAGGCTTAATTCCTGTCCTCAGAGGCACCATATTGAGTTAAAAACGCTATTTATTTATGTTAATTATTTCAAATGAATTAAAATTTTCTGCGGATGCCTCATAAAGCTGTTCCACAGATGAATAAAATAAAGAGCGGCTGATTGTCTCCAGTAAACATGCAGTGGGAAATAAAAATTGTTTTCGAAACGAGGTTTCTGTCTAAAAATAAAATTGCCGAAATAATATTTCCTCTACGAAATGACCTTCGAATTTGGGAAGTTACCATCAAGGCCCCATTTCCACAAACAATCCCCCTAAAGCTGACAGGATACTGAATTTCCTATCGGACCATACATGAAGTCTATTTGAAGCATCGAATAGGCTTCATATCTCTTCGATCTCATCCGGCCTTGAAAACGTTTTTATCATAACCTAATAATTCCGCGAACTATAATCGTCAGTAACGTGGCATTTGGTATGTCATAGAAATATTTGGTTAGCAACAATCACTTCCGTGTTAAAATAATTCAGTATATTTTAAGGGTTTAACAAGAAGAGAAGGCACTGATTTCACACGTATCGACAAGCGCAAATTCAACAAAAGCAGAAGCAAATGGCAGAAAATCTCCTTGCATATATGACATCAATAAACATGTTTCGTTGGACTTAAAGAACCATAAAAATAAGAACAGCAAATAAATTTTCTCCGTTGCCTACTCCTACATCACATTTCAAATGACTTGAGCTAAGTAAAAATTCATACAAATTATAACTAAGTTTGATAATAAATAAGTTTGATTCAGTCATAACTTTCACTTATTTGCTTTAGTTACCTAACTTTCAACATTGAAAGGTAACCGGCTACTGAGTTTTTATGGCCTATACTGCCGATACTTACAGTGATTCCTATTGTCTTAGTCAAAACAGTTCCCTTCGAAAGTGTTTATGTAATTTTCTCCCAGTGAAAAGTATAACCGACTTTTCCATAGGAAACTCTTTCTCTAGTAAGATGACCTTATGAAGATAGATAATACTTACGTGATTTGTCTTCAAAAATTAGTTCTTCACATCAACAAATCACTCATACAGATTAGCGCTTTAATTTTCAGTTTTAAAGTAAAAAAAGGCAAACGTTTTCAAATGCGTCATTTCTTAAACACTGTCAAATGTGTTTTCGAATTATCGAAAAACGTGATGCCATTTCTAAAAAAAAGCATTTAAAATCGGGCTTTTTCAGCTAATTTCTGCTTCTCCTTTTCCCTTCCACACACACACACACAAAAAAAACTGCAAGTTTCTCAAATCAAAATAATTAAATGCAATCTCAGTTAAAGCAAACATTCCCACAGATTAAGGAAAGGAAGTAGGTCATAATCTTATTTTTTTTTATCTAAGAAGCTAAATCATTCAAAGATTTCAAGGCAGTTAAAATGATAAGTCAAATTTCACTGATATTTTAATTATATAAAGAGTTCCTTTTTCCTTATCTAGGATGAGTAAACACTAGCTCGGGTAACCAAATTAAAGTCTCAAGAAACTCTTTCATTTGTAACTGCGCTTTCAAAGGAGCTATTGTAAGCATTTAATACAGTATGGTTCCAAATAAATTTATTACCGGAAAACAGCCATTTCACATATGCAGCTGCTATTGTGTAATACTGATTGCATTAAACTGAATTATCTTTGTTATCACTGTTGCATGATTGTACATGGGAATTTTATCATAAACAAATTAAAATATTTTCCGTTTATACTAAATAAATTACACCCACGAATCTATAAAGGTCAGAAGCGTTACAAAAAATAACTCAAACAAGGGGGAAATGCAGTCGTGTGTTTAGAGGGAAGAGGCATTTTTCATGTGAAACACATTGAAGGAGTTAGTCATATGAATCATTGAAACAGATTATAGCAAATTATTGGATTATAGCAAATCTCAGCATGATTATCTTTCTAAAGTTAATTCAATTATAATTGTTTTTATGACGATTAGAAGTGTAATTAATTTTATGGTTAAAGCGTATTGTAATTATTTTTTCAATAAAATTTATTGTATTATTCATCCAAAAAAAAACTGTTTTAAAATATAAAAATACCACTGACCCGAAACGTCTAGTTAATACACACATTTTGGTTGATTTTGACACAAAGCTAATAAATAAATAAATAAATAAATGAAAAAAAAGAGGGTTGCCGACGCCTGGTTTAGCCATTGTACAGTTAGCAGCCAGAATCTCACAATCTCTGCAATTCCGTAGCCGTTTTCCCGGCCAAACACTATGGCTCCGTTTTTCCAGTCGGTGGTGTCGGTGCAGTCCATTTACAACTTTACAAACTAAAAATGCACACTGATATCCAGATTTTGCTATACATTCAAAATGCCTCTAATTTTTTTCTTCTTCACATGTGGGAGGTGAGTAGCAGAAAATTACTGTCAAAGTGCAGTCTCGTAATAAATACCGATCTCGCAATATTTTATTAACTTAACTGATTTAATTCGCTTTATATTTCTTAGACCAAAACTAATTTTAATTTTATTTCCCTTGATTACATTTATAAGGAAAGTACTGCTCTTTTAGGAACACCATATCTATCTTTTTCTCAGTCAAACTCAGATACTGAATTGCTGTCATTTTTAAGAGGCGTACTGAAGCTTCCCATGCAAAAGAAAAGAACAAAATGTTAGTACTTAAATGCAGAGTACTGTTCTCTCTTTTTATAGTGCTTCTAGGTGACATTACTCTCGCTCATGTTTTGCATATGCACTGCAGTGATAATTATTTGCTTATCCTGTCGAGGTTTATGCATGGTGCAAATTTCCCGTTTATAGTAACCATTTTCCATGATGCTGTATTTTGGATGGCCAGAATGTAGTTGATATTTTTTTCGAACAGACGGTAATTCTCATCCAAATATTTTTTAATAGTATAATGATCTCTCGGATCTAAATCCAATTAAATATACGAGGGACGCACTAGGACATTGATTTGCAGTAATTGCAGCCCCCGCTTAATACTCTGCGGAAACTTCAAATATGATTCACCGTGAAGATGTATTGTTATCCTAGGTACTGTGAGAGAATCTAATCAAAACCCGAAAATTCGATACGAATAAACCTGAAATCATATTATTGCTCTTAAAAATAATAATTCTCAAAAATCTGCATTTATGGTTTAGAATTATGTAGGCAAGTCAAGGTAAAAGTCTTGTGAAATTTTCCCTTTTTTCTTCAAATAAACCAATTTATACTCTTTGTTTTATAGTTCCTTTAATTTTTCCCGCCAGTGGTCTTCCCCATTTTTAATTTTGCTTCACATGTTTGGATTTCGACTCAGAAATATCTCTTGTAAAAATCATGAAGCGAAGAAAAACTCATAGAGTTTCAAATTTCGTCTTAAAATCTGACTAAAATTATTACAGTAGTTATAATAACTGAAGTTTAAAAAGAAAAGAAAGAACGAAAGAAAATGATAAAATGATGCGACGTAAATTGAATTGACTGCCCTATATAAAAAAATTAAGCAAAGAAATCCCTGAAAATAAACTAAAAACGTGAACAAAGAAATTTCTAGAAATAAACTAATTTCTTTTACCTATCCTTTACTCCTTTTTCTAATCATGTAACCGAGAAAAAGATAGAAATATTAGCAGAGAACAATATTACAGTTGCCATGTATTTATAAATTGACATGCTGTATATATATTATTTCCTACGCTGTCGTAAGCAACTTGCCATACAGAATAAACTACTCTTTCTCTCAGCGTTATGTTTTGTTTGAGTTTGGATGGATAATAGGTAAAAAGCTCTCACTGATGGAATTGCATAGAGGCCTAATACTAAATATTGCATATATTTCAGAAATGAGGTAAACTTTCTATGTTGCGTTTTGCTATTGACGAAAACATTGTCAGCGGATCTTTCTAAAATAAATCTCAAACAGTATTTTTTGTATGCAATGAATGTAGATCGACAAATGTAAGAAGTCGAACGAAATAAAAATTGCACCTAATTTGTACAAATTTGACAATTGCATTTGAACTAGTTCATGAAGAATTTAACTCATCTACAATGCAGTTTAAATTTTCGCTTTTGAACGTAACACACCCAAACCAAGTGCTGCGAATTCGGGTCATTCTTGTAACAGATTACTTGTTAGTTTCACGGTTACGCAACTGAATTGAAATAATATTAGTATGTATAACGCTAGTTTCAACGAGGAAAAAATGTTACCGAGATAATTGCAGTTGAAAGAATAATCATCAAATGTCAATCACCCTACTAAGAAACACATTTGTTTATTTTCAAAAGAATCGAAATAGAATTCTGACTTTACAGCTTCAATGTAATTCATCGCATTATATGGTAAATTTTTTAAAGGAAATGCTACATTTGGCGGTAGAGCGACAAGTAACCACACCCGTTTCCTATCAATCAAGCCTAAATATGACACTAGGAAACAATGGATCGAGGGAGTTAAAAATCGCTTTCGAATTATGATGTGGGTGTCAGGTACAAGGTAAAAGTGAGAATACCTTTATTAATTTTAAATGTTTTCTTATTCTAAAATTGATTGTTAATTGGTTTTTCAACCCAATACATTAAAATTCAATGCTCTAAAACTGAATTAAATACAATCTGATGCGTATATAATTAATGTTGAAGGCAAAAGTAATAGATGACGCAGAAATGAAGATTGTTAAGAATATAGACAAAGAAAGAATAATTAGTAAAGGTGGGCACTCTTAGATTTACTTAAAAGAAAAGAGAACGTATTTAATGTCAAGATATAATCGTCATATTGTAGAGACGTTAGGTATTTTTGGAAGCAGGCAAGATGAAAAATTAGCGCCTTCGCCGGGAATCGAACCGTGGACCTCTCAATTACGCGCTGAGCGGGCAGACGACTACACCACGAGGCTCGCTAAGAAAGCGGGAGAAATACATTATAATATACTCAAATTAACTTTATGCATAAGACAGTGTCATGAAATTATCTTTCGTTATTAAAATATGAAACAATTAAAATGTTCTAGTATTTAGAAAGATTTTAGTTTTATTAAAAAAATTATTACCATGAAGACTAGACTTAGGTATATCGCAAGCTAAAATAGTGGAGGATTTATCAAACTTCTTTGTATTAAAAGGCCCTTTTTATTAGAAAATTATTAAAAGGCCCTTTTTATTAGAAAATTATCAAGAGTTTACTATATTTTTTCCCTTCTTAACTCAACTGTTTTTTGAATAGCCTAAATTTTTCATGCCGTTTAAAACTTCCAAAAGTAATTAAAATTCAGAATTTTTTGCATGCCGTTTCTAAATAACAACATATGGAAAATTAAACGTTGTTTTTTGATCATTTGCGATCAAACATTAACTAATCGTCTTTTAGCTAGTACTAAGACTAAAGGAGTGTTCTTGATAAATAAGAAATTATCGTATTCCCCCATGCATGCTATGATGGTGTAAGTGGTTAACACATCAGTCTAGCAAATGAAAGATCTGTGGTTGGAATCCTGACGAGGGCGTAGTTGATTTTTCACATTTTCTCTCATCCAAAAACCTAATAGTCTCCGCATATAAAGCTCACACTTCTATCCGAAGAATCTCTGGTTTTTATAAATACATGCTTTGAGTCATTTCTTGTTTAATTGACATGGCAAAACAGGCAAGGGATGTTTGCGTCAATCACTAGCTTCAAGAAAGCTTCTACGCATTTCAAACGCTTCTACGTTTATCTCTCTGTACAGGAAAAAAATTTCTCCCCCTCTGAAGTCAATGTAATGCTTTAACTGATTTCAGAAAGGAAACATTAAATGAAATTTCGAAATGCTCCAAAATTATGACGTTCTTCGAGGAAAGCAAAATGTTTGAGTCCGATAACAATATATCTTACGCTCCCTTTGACTTTTTTGATCAACATATTGATCGTTTTTTACATATTGATTGTTATTAGTAAGTTGTTTTTAATATACATGCTCTTTTTGTCAGTCAATATGGCTGTAGGAAATTATAATTAAAAATCTGATTCAGTTAAAATTATGTAAACCAACAGGAAACTCTACTAAATGTGCATCATATTTTTAGAACTATTTATTCAACCAGCAACTCATCAACTAAGATATGATACTATATAATTATATCACCTAAGCAGGTTGTTTAAGTCTTATTGAAATATAACACGAGTTGTTTAAGCCTTATTGAAATAAAAATTAAACTTCATCGAAATATTCAAAATCCTTCTTTTAATCAAAGCAGAAAATGATCATTCTCTGCCATTCTCGTACTAATTACAGTGAAAATAATGGTTTTGCTGCTTATTATTTGTTGACTTCTTTTTCTTGCACTATTTAAAAAAACTAAAGGCATGCGAAAATTACTTATCAGGAAGTGATAAGTCACTTTCCCCTGTCAGGAAAAATTTCCTGATAAGACTGACCCACATTTGCATCCCATCATTCAAAAAGCAATGTGAATTATATTCCAACTGCTTGTTTAGTTTTAGGTATCGATACTGAAGTAATTACAATTAAATTATTTACTAGCGAAGCAAGGGATCGAAATCTAGATCTCTAACTATATCTAATCTAGATCAGATCTCTAACTAAAATGTTTACCCCATACTAAAAAAAAATTTTTTTTTTTCTTCAGTGACAAATTTTTGTTGCATTTATTATCTAGAATACTATTATCTGGATTATTCATCTGTCAGATCACCGAATACTAGGATGTTCGATATCTAACGAACGGCTAGTCGCATGGTGGATTTTCCTGGTTTTTCCCACATGTAATGTAAATGTGAGCCAGTTTTTCCTTAGAAAGTCCTCCACGAAGCCTTTCCTTAGTTGTTTTACCCTATTTCAATAGCCCATCAATCACCTGGTAATCATTAAGAAACTATAAAGTATTGTCTTAAAATTAAAAGAGTACAAAAATATCAAATAAATACTTGTAAAAGAAAATTATATGAAATATTTTCTTAAAAATTAACACGGACTGTGTTAACAAAGGTTTAAAAGTGAAAACATATGCCTCATAAAAAGAAAGATGCAGAAGAATGCACGTAGTATTGATGCTTGTCAGGACAGAAGAAGGAAAATAACTCTTTCAGCACTCAGCAACTTTTACAATTTCGATTAATTTGTTATAACATTGTGAAAATAAAATCTGTAAATAATTTTGTGTCAAATATTTTTTCAAGTATTTAGTATAGTCAAGTATTTTTTATAGTATAGTCAAGTATTTAGTATATTCAAGTATTTAGTGTCAAGTATTTTTTCAAGTACTTAGTGTAAAGTATTTAGTAATCAGTTTTGTGTCAATGTATCCAGCTGGCTGCTGTCTATTAAAGCAATGTTTCGCCTTACTTAAAAATGCTGTCAAATGTTGTTAAACAATATATCAATGTTTAATTTAATATAATTTTCAGAATGGTGTTTCTAAATTAGAAAAATCTAACATTTCTTTGAAATAAAAGAAATGGTCGATTTTGTTAAATTAGAATTTCTTTCACTAAAACGTAAGCATTTGGCTCGATCAAATTAATCTATCATACGGTAAAACGGTCATTGTCATTTCAAATTAAATAGAATACAATGAATAAACACAGAGATCATCTGAATGGTGTTTGCACGATAAAAGTAGTCCACGAGTTTGAGTAATTTAAGATCATTTTTAAGGCTTTCTAAATCCTATACGTTATTAAAAAAAAAGCATGCTCATATTTTTCATCTCCTCCATGAGTTTTTACTAAATAAGCTTCATTGCTTCGATCAGTTCCGGATCTATGCCTAAAGTACAAAGAGGAATAAACTTTAGAAAGCTTAGAAAGTTTAGAAATTCATGAATATTTAAACTGAACTGATAAGCCATCACTGAGCTAAAAACGGAATACTTTTTAGATGTTATACCAGGTGCTTTTAGTTATAGTAACTGCACTGCTGTATTTCCTTTCCGGTTTTGAAACCTGCATTATATTCAAATAAGAAAAGCATATATTTATATCCTACTTAGAGTAAATAATAATAATTTCAAAGTAAACCAATACTAATAATACATCCAAACCTGTGTTACTTACGGAGATAAAATTTAAATTAGAAATGTATTAAAATTAATAAATTATTTTAAGATATCATTTATCTCCTGCCTGGGATTTGCCTTTATTTAAATTATTTACCTCTTGCAAAAGTAGAACATTACAAAAAATTACATTCGATCTTATATAAATAGATTGTAGGTTTATTATTATTTTAATTACTAATTATTATTTTAATTAATTGTTATTTAATTATTTATGGCTTAGATCTTTACTACAACTTCTCCTTTCCGTTTCCTCATCAGAAGTTTAATTGAATTAGAGCGTATTTAAACTGACGTTTTTCGATTGTAACACAGAGCGTGTTTCGGCCCCTCGAGACCACACGTTACTGGGTTTCGCCAACTATGATAAGATTATAATTCTTCGACTTGGCTTCATTGCTGCCGACATTTAATTGCTACGCCGGTAAGAAAGTCTGAGCTAACTTAAAATTTAAGATAAATTTTGTAGTCTTTGATTACTAGGTTAACTTTTGCATTTGACTTTTACTTTAATACATCGCCACAAGTGGTGGTTGATCCTGTTAGCACTAGAAGTGCGTTTAAAGTTATGATTTAATAAAAGGGTTATTTTAATCTTCTCGAAGCTAACTATACAGTTAACGACAGAGAATCGAGAAGGTTAGAATATGCTAGAATCAAGCTCCTAACAGACAAAAGATAGAATTATCCTTAAGTCTGTTAGGAGCTTGATTCTAGCATATGCTATCAATGAAGATCAAACTATAAAATAAAGCACTAAAAATAACCGCCTGAATGCAATTAAATGCCGGAATGTTTAAAGATTCCTTAAAACTGCAAATAATCTTAATGTATAAGATTAAAGAAAATGTTTTTGAGCTAGATCGCTTAGAATGAAGGTGTGCATACATATGAAACGAGCGCATGAGCTGAAATTTTACTTGCAACAAAAGTGTTTGATTATAAAATAACAAAGTATGTGGAATACTCATATCTGAATGTGTGCGTTGTATATCATTTGAAGCTGAACTGCAACCACGCAGATCATCAATTAGTATCTAGCTTTGCCATATAAAATAAGACTAAAATCCTACAAGCGATTAAGTGTAATCTAGCCGTCAAACTTGCATCATTAGTATCGTTGCATTCATTACACAAAACTCGAGAAGATTAAATATGACATTAGTTCCTAGATATAAAAATTTATCAGAAAGTACTAGAAAACACTTGAAATATGTTATAGATTGGATTGCGGTTTTCATATTAAATGCTTTCAAAATCTTTCATAATTAAACATATTGAGAAAATAAAAGATTGTGACATTATACTGAAAACGAATTCCTCTCAAGAAGTTGTAAAAGTTATTTTCAAGAAAATGGTTTTAAAGTATTTAGTTAAAAATTTGTTCAAAAATCTAATTTTCTTATTTTTGATTTTAAGTCTAATTTTTATTCTTATTTTTAACCAAGGGCATTCGGTTTTTGACGCGTCTTTTTTTTTTTTCACATTCTTTTCATTTGTCCTCGTTTGATTTTTAACAGTTTTTATTACAAAGGTATCATTCAATCCTTAATGTATTTTTATATACATTTTTATCAGAAGTTTATAACTTGTCCTCTTTCAGTCTTTAATATTTTTATTAGAAAAATTAACATTTTATACATTTTTGATAAGAAAAGTTCGAAATTCTATCATTTACATTAGGTATTTTTGGAAGCCGGCAAGATGAAATATTAACAACCGCCTTCGCCGGGAATCAAACCACGGACCTCTGAAATACCGGCTCAGTGAGCTGACCACTACACCACGAAGGCACGCTAGGAAGGCAGTAGAAATACCTTATAACCCTTAGAGTGTTTATTAAAAAATGTTTAAAAAAAACTTGAAAGTTGATACGGTTAAGTGGTTGCGAAATCTTAAAACTATTAAAATTTATTAAGACTTGTCTTTTAATTTTTTATATTTATCATATGCTAGATTATTAAAAAAAATAATTTTTTGTGTCCTAACACGATATTTACTACTGAAATATATTAACTAATAAAATAGTTATTAAATACTAGAAATCGAAAGCTAAGCCGATTCAAACCATTAAGAGTTACCTCAAACAAACCATCTTAATTGATGACTTTTTAAGCGTTCAGTGTGTCAGAAAGTGACTTTTCGAGGAGCGGATGAAACGAGAAAAAGTGAATAGGTGGAAGAAAGCGGCGGGTGATATCGGCACTGTTTTAGAGTTGACGATATTCAGGAAAGGACGAAACGAAACTGAGCCGCGAAAGGCGAGTATGATTTTCAGAACAACACTGTAAAGGTAGAGGGTTACCTTATATTTGGGCCAATACGTTATTTATTCTTTGTTCAATAAAGTTCTTCGTATAAAATGCAAAACACAATGTTTTTTGGTGATGTTGTGATTAAAATAAAGGAAACATTGTTCATGTTTAAAAGAATTAATGTTTATTTTGTTGTTTTTTTCATTTTGTGTTTAAGCCTACCAGCGGCCGAGCGGTAAAGTCGCTGAATACTTGTAGTTCGGTCCGAGGTTCGAATCCTGCGAACGGGCTGGCTGCATGGGCGTTTTCGTGGTTTCCCCATGTGTATACGAGCAAGTTTCCCTTAGAAAGTCCGCCACGAAGGCATCCCTTCCCTTAGGCAGATAACCCTAGTGTGCTTTGCCATAATTAAATACACCATTTTGTGTTTAAAATGTTTTTTCATTTTTCTTTTATAAGGAAATTTTTGTGCTTAACAGGAAAAAAGAGAATTGTAAGGTGTTTCGTGTTTAAGTGGAATTTTGTCTTATATTAATTACAATCTGAAACGAGATATAAACCAAAAACTAATTTTAATATAATTCCAAAATGTAACCCACTATTCTTTTATTGAACTTATGCATTGAACACATTTGTGGAAACTTTTATACAAGCTATAAAAATTGATTCAGTAAGAAAAAGTAATCCCATTATACTGAAAAATGTAATGTATATTTCCACCTAATATGCAAATCATAAAATATTTAGCAATGAATGGATGAAAAGCCGGAGCTCCAACTCATCGGAACTGAACACCCTGAAAGTGCATTTATTCAGCAAAACTTTCATTAAATTTTGATTGTGCTTTCTATCTCGATTGCAACAACACCTCTGCGACGAGTTCGTGCACTTTACGAACATATGGCACAATTTGAAACAGGCGAGCAATCGGAAAGAGATTGTTTATATATCTTTTCGCCCAGTTGTCCTTCCCCCTTCTTCCCTGCGAAGGAGTGTCTTTTCGCCCTCCCTCCCCACACTGTCCTCTTAATCTCAGCCTCATGTTCCAGATGAAGAAAGGAAAATACCTAATTCTTTTTTTTTTTTTTTTTCAGTCATCATTAAAAAAAAAATTAGTAAAATTAAGAATTTCTTAACAGAGTACTTCAAAAAATCGTACTGCTAAAAATCTGTTGTTAGGCACAGCGCAAACGATTATTCTGTATCACAGTACGTAATATATAGCGTTAGAGAATTTTTTTTATGAATTAAAATTATATACATTAACAAAAAAATTGTGAAAATATTCTAGATGAAAAAATATTATAAATTAAACGTAATTTCATTTATAAGTTTTAGCTATTTTCTTTTCGAAAATAGTCTGGGATCACTTCTCAAATGTCAGAACCAGAAGTAATAATCACAGTGAAGGTTGAAATTCCAAGCTGCCGGTCCCCATTTAAACGCATTTTCGTTGATTCATCTTCTAATGCAAGGACAAACAGAAAACGAATCAGTCATACTCATGCTAAGTTGCGTTATAAACCACGAGCATCACAGATAAAATGTAGATAATTTTAAAAAAAAATTAAATTAAATTATTAAGGAATGAAATTTTATTAAGAAATCATATCGATGTTGTGAGCTACTACATTCATTTAGAAGACTAGATGTCAAAAATGTTATATAAAGTATTTTTTTTTTTTTTTTTTTTTAGTTTCATGTCACAATTTTTCGTTTGAATTTTTTAAACTTTGCTTTATTTTTATATGGTAATATAACTGAAAAATGCTTCTTTTCACGTACATATTTTAATGCTTTTGAAGTAACAATTTTAATCTTAATTTAAAGATTTAGTATTTAGTTACGTAGTATATAAAATTTCAGATGCTATGCAACAATAAAAAACGGGTTAATTTCTTATAATAATAGTTAAATAAGTGTGACAGCATCATTAGTTTCACAAATTAAACGTCCACACACTTAAATTTATTCCATGCAATAAGCATTAGTTTCCACTTCCAAAATCTCTCTTTTTAATGTCAAACAGGATTAGTGCAGAGTGGCATTTCGGGAATAGGTACAGTAAGACCCCGCTTAACGCGGGGGATACGTTCCATCGAAGTAGAGCGTAATGCGAAACAGCGCTAAGTGAGGCTATCTTAACATGTAAATAATGGGGTTAGGGGAGGACGGATAAAAAATGGTTAGGCATTAAATTTAATAATGTTTTTTAATAAAAATAAAATCAAACATTTATTTCTTACAAAAATAAAAACAATATAAACGCATATACTTTTAAAAACAAATAAAATTCTCAGTCAGATCATTCAGTCTATTCTGGGTTTCCAATTTTCTGCCTTTTTGTCAAGAAGGCATTATGATAGATTGGCTTAATGGCATATTGCGTTCAATTTCGTCGTCAATCCATATAGACAGTCGTTTTTCCATTTCCTCTATAATGTTATTTCTAGAACGGGTAATTCTAATTGCAGAGCTTGACGTAGTTGCAGTTGCCGATGACAGTATTTTTTCTTTATTCTTAAGAATTGTCCTTATTGTTGAAGTTGCCAAAATCAATGCAGCACTAATTTGAGATTGACGTTCACCAGAATCTAATCTTCTAATCACTTGCATTTGAGTTTCCAGTGAAATGCTTTTTCTGGTTGCTTTCTTTTCTTGTTTTTTATTATCACCCATGATAAAAACTAAAGATCATAATATTTGTCACTGTATTAATCGTTATAGTATTATACAAATTTAAACTTACAATAATGTCAACAAATGTTTCAAATGATAAAATTGCGTCCACAAAGCAAGAAACACAACTACACTGTTTCGGATATGTTATTTGGAAACCTAGCGCTGCGCACAATTTCGGAGAATCCCCGGGTTGAAATAAAAGAGCGCTAAACCGAAACAGCGCTAAACGAAACAGCGTTAAGCGGGGTCTTACTGTATTTTAAATACTTATTAAGGGGGGAATGAGGCATTTGATTAATAAAATGTAACATATTTTGATTCTCGCAATTTAGTCAATCAATGAAAAAAATCTTTTTACTAGACAAATACTGTGATTTTGTTTAAAGCTCTTGATGATGAATTAAGACGCTAAGAAATTTCTTTTCATCTGTCTGAGTTTAGAGCAATAATATCCTAAAATTCCTTGCTTTAGAAAAATTTACATATATTCATGCAAAGTAACTTCTTTAAAGAACTCGAAATGTCATCCATATAACGTCAGTTTCTTGTAAAAAGCATTTGATGATGAAAACCTTCCTGCTAGGCTGGTAGTTTTCGTGTCTCAGCACTCAATCAGAAACCACTCTTCTTCAAAGGCTTAATCAAACAGGCGTAATAAAAGCCATAATAATTTAATTAAAATTTTGTTTAAAATTAAATATTGAATTACATCCGCATTCCTCTTCTCAGTTATTATAGTATTATTTCTTTATCTCTGAAATATGTTGAGTAAAATTTTGTCATTTCAGGCAAACTAATATCTCGAACAAGGATCGGCAGAATTTCGACCTGCAATTTACATCCCATCGCTAGCTCTGCTAAAGTTTATTTCGGCGTTAGCCATTTCGCTAGTCGAGTTTAAAGCGCGCCGCTAAATATTTGAGCCAGCTTAAGTAGACTATTTTGTGTAGTCTCCGACTATGTTGCTTGAATTTAACTTCGAGTTATATTACTTTAAATACCTGCAAGTGGCGAAGTTTTGTTTTGTAAGCATGAGTAGTGCCTTCTGTTATATTTAAAGAGTTAAAAAAAATGTTTTAACCTTCATAGGACCTTTTTCATCTTAATTCAGACTGGAGCGATAACTTGCTTGCCAATCTAGTAGAATCTGAAGGAAGCCGATATAAGATATACAATTAGAACCCTACAAACCACTCGACGAAGAAAGCCGGGTAGTTAAGACAGCTGAGTAGTGGTAGTTCGACCTGTGTGAATACGACCCAGTTTCCTTTAGAAAATCCTCCACGAAAGTATCCTTTCTCATACCCAGATAGCCCTCGTGTGCTTTTCCATATTCGAATAACCAATAAACTATCGGACATATCGCTGAAGGGAATTAAAACATTCATGGATTACTTTCTGATTAAAAAACTGTCAGATACTTTGGGCTATATATTTAAAAAAATGAATTCTTCCTTCTAGGCAGACCGTTTATTTGACAGGAATAGGAAGAGTGCTGCGATTTAGCTACTGGAGGGCTCAGTATCGTAATGAATTTTCTTTATATACACACACAGCTGTTCGCGAACTGTTTCAACAAAACAAGCAGAGTGATAGTAATGATCAAAATTTAACAATAATTGCAATGGAATCTAGGATTGCATTCCACTTAGAGTGTCAGAAAGCATAAAATGTCCAAGTGTAACTTGGCGAAAATCAGAGAAACAATGATATTCAGAGAAAAATTCAAAATAGATGTTCAGTGTGACGTCCAAGGGTGCCATTGCATAAATTCACAAAAGACTGGGATACTCTCTGGTAGACACTTGATGTTGTATTTACCATGCCCGCTACAACAACAATTCTCGCCATGATATCTTCTTCTGAGTTCACAGGTGTATTGTACACCAATGATTTCATGTACTCCCAGAAGAAGGGCGGTGTATTTAAATCCGATGGGAATGGAGGCCAAGCCATAGATCCACCAAGTCCAATTACCTATTTATTACTTAAGTAAAAGATTTAACAGATAAACATCATTCAGAAAATATCAGACCGCGATCATAAAGTCTGCTTGGGCTCCATTATGTATAAACCACATGTCCCTCTGTGTAATGAGCGGAACAGTCTACGACAAACAGGGAGACTTACTCCAGGAATCGTTCGGGCAACAGATAAAAATGCCCAGGCAATCCTTAAAGATACCTGCCCAGATGTTTACGGTAACTCTGTGTTGGTGTTTGCGAAGTGTAGCTACGTGGATATTGTTTTCAACCAGACGTGTTCGTTGCGAGTGTTGAAAATGCCTTCTCTGGTAAATGAGGTCTCATCACTGAATAGAGCTAACGCAGAAAACTGCAAATTGTTAGTTGACATCTGGGACATCCATCTTATAAACTTTAACCGTCCGGGATAGTCATCTGCATTTAAAGATTGGACATTCTTCACGTGGAAAGGGTGCATGCGTGTCTCAAGAATAACATTCCAATGTATTGTATCGGCTGCCATCGCTCGCCTAGTTGCAGACGAACCTCCTGCAAATCACTCTAAGATATCCTATTCCATTTCTGCATTCCGCACAGTTTGCTTACTGCTCCTATCTCTCTTTGAGATAGTAAACGAGCCTATTTCACGCAATCTTTTGTCAAAGCTGCTTGACAATGTATAATGGTATGGAATGCTATACAACCCTCGAACCGTCGGACCACCTCCTTGGATATTTTCTCTCGAAACTGAGACAAAATCTTAACAGTTAGCAAAGCCCGGCGATACCTTTGAGAATGCACAAGTGCCGGTCTTCTTCAACCTGTATATGCATCATTTGGTAAATACAATGAATTATCATTAATTAACATTATTCGCATGGCCGACGCGTTTTCTGAGACTGTAGCTGACGAAAGACTTCCATTATGTTTTTCATCTAAGGCAAAGTTCCGCGACAAAATTCTGTTAAAAAAATCTGTAAATTTTGTAACTGTAAACGTTGAAATTATTCTTATTGATTTAGTCCTAATTCAAAATCATAGCTCGGTAATGCTTTCTCGTCAATTCTCTTTTCCTCGCTTTCAAAAGTTATTCCAGGATAAATAAATTTCAATTATTGCCGCAAATTATTCTCTGCGATATAGTAAAAGAGATCAAATTTACAACTCCCTCATATAATTGTTTCGTAGCGTATACTGCCTGCTCCTGCTTCGAAAATTTCAAGTTTACCTACACATGATATTAACGTAATTAAATTACATGTGAATATCATTAACATATTTTCATGTTTAAAAATTTATAAACGATTTGTGTGAAAATTTTGTCATACCAAAGGTAACAAAGTTGCAAATTAAGGAATGTAACTAATAAATCGTAAAGGAATGTCAGAGAAGATAATAAATAAGATTAAAGGGGATAAGTACACCTCAAATTCTTCTAACTTATTTTTTAACCAGCCCTCTAAGGAAAGACGAAAGGGATGACGAAAATTCCAAATTTTGAAATTAAATACCTTCGTTAATTTTTATTGAACGGAAGTCGAACTTCTGTTTTATTATTTGTAATAAATATAAACTTTTACTAAATGTAACTACAGGAACTGCGGCACACCGTAAAAAGTTATATTTCACAATTTTAACAAAATTGCATTTTAAGTTTAAAATTGATGAAACATGAATATCTGCACCACTGGAAACATTTTTATAACTGGGAAATGTATGTTTATGACCAACGGTTGAGAAAGTAGGAACCGCATTAAGGACTTTTACGAACACAGTGTGTATATACAGTGGATGGACAAAAATATGGAAACACCTTGTGAAATGCATGTTTGAAAAGAAAGATTGATTTTAATGAAATATGTAGGGGGCGCTGGCGTTTTTGACTACTGAAGCCACCTATACAACTTCGTAAATGTGCTAAACAGTTCAGTTGTTATCGGAGTACTGTTATGTGAGGTTGTCATTGCATTATGTCAGAGTTAACAGACTTCGAACGTGAGCAAATTGTTGGAGCACGTATGGTAGGTGCTTCCGTAAGCAAGGTAGCCGAGGTGTTTAGTGTTTCAAGAGGTACTGTATCGAAGATTTATTCCGCATATTTGAAAAGCGGAAAAACATCATCTGCTAAATCACAGCGCGGACGAAAGTGTGTCCTGAGTGATCGTGACAGACGATCATTAAGGGCAATTGTGACGAAAAATAAGAAGACCACAGCTGCAAAAGTTACTGCTGAAATGAATGTTGTGTTACCGAACCCTGTGAGTACCAAAACAATTAGAAGGGAGCTTCATAAACAGGGAATTGCTGGCCGTGCTGCAATTGAGAAGCCACTCATCAGTGATGCTAATGCCTGTAACAGGAAAAGGTGGTGTTTAAGTCATAAAGTATGGACTATAGAGCAGTGGAAGCGAGTAATATGGTCTGACGAGTCTTCTTTCACATTGTTTCCCACTTCTGGCCGAGTTTACGTCTGGAGAACGCCATCTCAAGCCTATAATACAGACTGCTTGTTGCCAAGAGTGAAACATGGCGGGGGTTCTGTTATGGTTTGGGCAGCCATATCGTAGTTCTCTGCTAGCCCCATGATAACTGTGTCAGGGCACATGACTGCCAAGACTTATGTGAACATTTTGGCCGATCAAGTTCATACCATGGTACAAACTTTGTTCCCCGATGGTGATGGTGTCTTCCAAGACGACAAAGCCCCTGTTCACACAGCTCACATTGTCCAGGACTGGTTTTCTGAGCACGAGGATGAGTTGTCCCATCTCCCCTGGCCACCACAGTCACCAGACCTGAATATTATCGAACCTTTGTGGTCTACATTGGAACGGAAAGTGCGTTCTCGTTATCCACCGCCAACATCGTTATCTGAACTTGCCACCGTTTTGCAGGAAGAATGGTATAATATTCCCTTGGCAAACATACAGGAACTGTATTTATCCATTCCGAGATGACTGCAAGCTGTTTTGGATGCCAACGGGTTTCCTACACCATATGAAGCAAAGAAACATGTTTTTTTAAAGGTGTTTCCATATTTTTGTCCAACCCCTGTATGTTACCGTGAAAGACCGAAATTGGAGAATGTCGACTTTCACCGGAGAATATCAACATTCACCAAATACGCCGGTGAAAGACCGAATATTTCACTACATTCTTGTATATTCGGACCCTCACCGGTGTATGTCGACAATCACAGATATGCTCTGGTGAAAGTCGAAAAGAGAGGTCATAAAGGGCCATAATAGTTTAAGTTGTTGCAATAAATAAGATTTGAATCACATAATTTAGTAAGTTTTTTATTACTGTTATTTTATTTTCTCATTTAGAACGTACTGTATAATTAAGTAAGTTTTTAACTTATATTATTTTCCTTTCTCATTTTGAATGTATTGTGTGTTTTAGGTTCTCATGTTCTTAAGTTCTTATTTCAAGTCTCAAGTGCTTTTATTCACGTCTGAATTACGGAGAAGAAAATATAATATTGTTATATGTTCAACATTCACCATTAGTACATGGTGAATGTCGACATTGACCGGCGTAAGTCAGAAATAAGTGTGTTTGGAAAGTATTTCGGACATACACCAAGAGACTATGGGAATGTTGACATTCACCGGTGAAAGTTGACATTCTCCAAATTTCGGTGTTTCACCCTAACATATATACTTAAATACACTGTTTACAGAAGGTATACAAAGCGACTGTTTATTTCGCCTCTCAAATCCTTACATAATACATTAATTAACAATTAGATAATTTACAACTGATATGAATACATATCTTAGAAGCTGAGCAAAAACTTCTAGACACTTCTTCGGTAACTCCGATTTCTATCAGAAAAGGAAAATTATCAAACTTCTCCTCCTTTGCACTCAAGGGGAATTTCAACCCCGTAATTATGAGCAAAACATGATAATTACCGATAATGTATATGTTCTCAGTTTTACGTATATTATACGCATGCATTTCCTGAACTATACGCATGCGACGTTTTCTGCTAGTTTGAGAATGTGAAGGAACGGAAATTTATTTTCAATGAATTTTTCTTATTAGCTGCTTAATCATAGTTTTAAAATACCTTTTCATGTCAAACATATTTTCACAGAAAATATTACCCGTCATTTCTGTAACACGCCAACAAATACATAACAAATGCAAGATTTGAATACTAACTTCAACTTCAGTTATTGGCAACAGGCATGTTTTTCAAAAGACTTTATTCGAAATCAACGCCAGAAAAGGTTGAATTTCTAATTAACTTAATTTGTTAATCATTAACAGATACATTTTGATAGAGAGGAATATTAAACGAAAAGAAACTCTCAAACTTTGTAATAAAACTATAAAGCACGGAATGCCTACTTCATGCAGATAATATTTTGGCAAACCCTAAATTATATAGTTATATATCCGTGTTCTTGCATTTAAATGGGTATACCTGAAGATGATTGAGAGGCTTTTTTATACTTCGAAATACTGAATGTTTCAAGTACCGGTAGATCGTTGCATAATTAGTTTGGTTTATTTGATTATGGTAAAGCCTACAAGGACTATCTGCCTAAGGGAGAGTGCCTTCGAGGAGAACATTCTAAGGTAAACTGGTTTCTATAGACGTTACACATGGAGAAAACTATCCGCGATACGCATGGGGAAAGCAGAGTTAACGTCCATGACAACCAGCCGTTCGCCGAGATTCGAACCCCGGTCGAGCTGCTAGTATTCAGGACTTAAATCGTTGTATAACTACTTGTTTGAATAATCGCATTCGGCGATACTATTCATAAACTAGCAAGATGAGTTTTAAAATATCCAGTACTTTTATTTACCACAATTTTGGGAAAATATGCATTACTAAAATCCATTCACACACTTTAGAACTGATTATAATTATTGTCAAGATTTAACCTCCGATCAGCATCAAACTATTTGAATATGGCATTTCATTTAAATCACGACGATATACTTTTTTTTTGGCAATATGCTTGAAGAAAGATCATTTTTCACGCATATATTGAAGCAAAAAATATTTCCTTTCAAAACTCCTTCTAAAATGTTTTAAACATTTTATCCTGCCCACCTAGCTCTTAATTCAATACAGACGTAGACAAGGACACCATAGGCGAACAGACATCGCCGTATCATATTACACATGCAAATACATGTGTCGAATTTACAATTTAGGTGCCTTTCCGCTTTGAAACATATATCACGTTCAAATACAAAATGAATCAAACATGCAGGCAGACTTCCTCAATACATCTTGCTTTAATATGACAAATGTTTGGAGGTCTTGTATTAATGTTTGCCAAGCACCGCCAAAGTAGAATTCCTCGTATTTTCTTCTTTAGCTTCATTTACAACGATGACGATCAAGAACCTGAAAGAAAACAATATATTAGAGTGTTAGAGGTGGTTCTCATTTGGCTTGCAACGTGACATGGACCATAAAGTATCTGCAGAGAAAGCGCCGTTGTGACAATCTGAGCTATGTCTGAAAGTGTCAGGTATGATAGAGTGTAAAATTGGAGATTATTTCCCTTACTCTACCTTCAAAAAGAGTGAGGTACAGTAAAAAATTACGTCTAACGCCTTACTGATATATTTACGTATAACCTGTAACGCTTTTTCTCTTTCTTGAAACGAGCAAATAAAGGATTAGTACATTTGGATGCATTTTTTTTTTTCGTAGAGTGTTGCCATTGCTCACTTTTAAATCGTTGAGTTTGTTACTCAAAAATTCGTTAAATTTTTACGAAATATGAAATCGATATTAAAACAAATTCCAAATTTCAAATTTGGTCTTTCACATGTCCAGATTCGTAGGAGGATTACGTCATTCAAAATTCGATGCCCTATGTACCGTTGTTTTATCACAATGCGAGAAATATACATACATTTATGCAGATTTTTCATTATTTAATTTCTTCAAATATAATGCAGGACTCTAACATTTGGTGGCAACAGTTTGAAAAGTGATTCGCCGTTTATAGTGATTCAACGCAAAATCGCAAAACGAAAACAATAGTTCTTCAGGAAAAAAGCCCATTTGAACTAATAATAAGTGATTAAGTGCAAAATATTTAGGTTGTGTTTTCAATTGTACCACCGTTTCTTCTGCTGTATTTATTTCACTTTAAGAACCTGTTTTCTCTCTCTCTTTTTTTTTTTTTTTTTTTTTTTTAAACAGAATATTTCATTAAGTGCAATATCAAATAGAGGGAGAATCTGAAAATTTTCTTAAAATATTTGTACGACATAAAAATGAGTACATCACTTGATTTTAATGCAATATTACGAGTAAGCTAACAAAATATGGTTTGACTGCATCTTCTTATTTATAATGAGATTTCCCTCCAACCGGGATAGTTGTTAGTGACTATGATTGCCGTATCGAAGGGCCCGGTTTGGGATCCCAGAAATAGCATGGATGTCTGTATATGTATAGTGTCTGTGCGGCATGGAGGCACTCTAAATATGCGGCGAGCCGAAAGTCTTATAGAGAGGTTGAAAGTAGAGAAAAAGGGATGGGAAATTCTCGGACCCATTCCCCTGGGATGATCTCCTTCAAAACGGGGGGGGGGATCTAAGGAAATTCGTACTGTCACCTGCATGGTGCTCAAGGGCTCTTGCCAAAGACAAATGCAATCTTGCACTCTTTACCATGACGAATTTCGTGGGCTTTTTCTGATGTTTCTGTCAGACAAGTGAGATAAGTCACAACAACAACATACGTATTATGAGTGATTATAATTAATTAAGTGATTAGTTATAAATAACTTTTTAAGCATATACAGCCTATTTAACGTAGGGAATGGTGTTTCTAGCGAAGCGCCTACGTTATTGTAAGGATATTTTCTTCCAACGACTGGGCACTCTCTTGCATGGTCAAACCCATCGGTTATTTAGTCATCGCATCACTAAAAACATTAGACCAATATCGCAATCACAAGAATGAAAGGAACATACACACATACAGTAAGCGCTTACGCGGAGTCGAAACCACATCCTTGATTTGGGGTTTGAAATCAGCTTCCGCTATCTATCACACCGTCCGAAGTGGCTTGTTACATGCAAGGAAAAACTGGAGAAATTTATGCAATCGTATCTTTAGACCTGCAGTCGACAAATGTTATTTATGGCAAAGTAAATAAGCCTATCTGCCTTATGAGAAAGGAAATGTTTTCCTAGTTTTTCCTATGTGTAATGATAGTACCCATGTCGCCCATATAACGAAATACCCATGGAACCAACCTGTTCTTTGAGTTTCCACAACCATTCCAGCCCACTTCTGGCAGAATAATTAAAAGCACTCAATGGCGATAGTTCGAAGTGGGTTTTAATTCCAGCAAAAAGGCTGGCTGCATGGGTACATTTGTAGCTTCCTCATGTGTAATGCAAATCCGAGACAATTGTTTTTTAAAAGTCTCCTATAAAGATTTGGGCCCCCCAGCTGCCGAGAACACTGGTAGTTCGACCACTCAGAAGATACAGTGTTAGGTAAGCCTACTGCGGTACCGAAGGGCCCGGGTTCAAAGCCATGGATATTTGTAAATGTATAGTGTCTTTGCGACATGGGGCTCTAAATATATAGTGAGCTCAAAGTCTTGTCGTGTGGATTGGTGGTAGGGGAGAGGAGTGGGACACCTTCGGACCATCTCCCCGGAATGCTCTTCCTCAAAATTGGGGTGGAAATAGAAGTCCAACCTTCTTGAGGCTCTGACAACCAATCTTCCATGAAATTCTTAGACAAGACAATAACAAAAACTGGTAGTTCGAGTCCGGGTTTCAAATTTCGGCGAACGGACTGGCTGTATGGGTGTTTTCGTGATTTTCCCCATGTGTAACGTTCCCACGAGCCAGTTTCCCCTAGAAAGTCCCCCACAAAGGCATCTCCCCGCTTAGCGCTTGTGTGCTATGCCGTAATTAAATAAACCATTCAAACTAAAGCAAACCTACAAAGGTTTATTTCCAAGGGCTGATATCAGTGCTAGTATCAAATAAACAGTGACAGTTGTTAGAATACAAGCCGATTTCAATAAAGCAACTGTCACTGTAGAGCGGTTTTGTCCATTCGCTATTGGTGGAACCTGTAATAGATGAATTGCGTTAAATACAATATTTAATAATTCATTTTTCAATATGAAATAGGAGCCATTTTCCCTTAGAAAATACTTTACATAGGCTTCCTCCCCCCCCCCAAAAAAAAACAGATAATCAGTAGATGCTTTGCATTACTAATTATGAAAATTATATTAATTTGAAGAAAGAAAAATTCGATTACACACCCAAAGAATACAAGTTTTAATTTTTCAGCAAATTGCTTATATTCAGCCCACATCAGGAAGACTTTTTTACTTGCGAAATTTCGAATGCCATTAATAAATTAATATACTTTCCTATGAAAAATCATGCTAAATTACTATTCAGTTATGGAACCAACCGAACGAGGTTTGAAAGCGAAAGTTACGGATGGCAACTTCGGCTGCCAAACAAAAATAGTGAAAGTGAAAACAATAACAATAGCTTGTCATAAAAAGATTCCTTAGCTTTCCATAATGCTGCAGTCTGTAAGGTAGATGTGCACTGACGGCGAAGTAAATAATGATAATTAAAAATAAAATTTCAAGGGCAATAACTGAAAAAATAAATTAGGCGCTTGTTTGGATTTATCCGTACGATTTGTATGCTCTAAAGACTTGAACTTTAGACAATATAAATCCCCTACTTACAAAGTCTTTGAACAGGGCAGATTAAAGGTACTTTGGAATTAACGATATAAATATAATAACTGTGGTAAAACCCTGTTTATTATGTTAATATCATTAATTCCAAAGTAGTATTACAGCATGGCAGTAACAAAATACCAATTTATCAAAACCAGTAGATAATAAGTTATTTTAGATAAATAACATTCCTGAAAGTTTTGTTATGATAAGATCCTCTAAAATTAAATAAAAAAATTAATAAAACTTGAAACCTCCTCATTTCATTAAATAAAATGCATAGTTTCAGATTCTTATTTGAAAACGACATTTTCCTTCGTTATCCATTCATATACTTATGACTATTCCTTGAATATTTCGCAAAAGCAAAAATTAAATTGCGTTACTTTACATAAAATTAGTCATAATGTGAATACAAACATAAAAAAAGAAAATCCGAAAGGTTTCAGATTTTAAATTACGTCCAAAGGGACGTTCTTTTACATTTTGTGTGTTACTTTTATATATTAAATATCATGTTCTTCGCACTTAAACCATAAAATTCAGTTCAAGAGCAATATCGCAAAATAATTTTAAATTGAGCAGATCTTTTAGAATTTCCGATACACAGTCTCATGCACTGGAGATAAAAATATTTTTTCTGTACAACGTTGCCACTGGTCGCTTTGAAATCCTTAAGTTTGCTAATTAAAAATTCGTTAAAGTTTTACAAAATATGAAATCAATAATAAAACAAATTCCAAATTTCAAACGTAGGCTTCGCAATAGGATTACGTCATTCAAAATTTGATGGCTCTAGGTACTGTTGTTTTATCACAATGCGAGAAACATACATACATTTATGCTGATTCTTAATTGTTTAATTTCTTCAAATATAATACAGGGCGGTAATATATGTTGGCAACAGTTTGAAAAGTGAAACGGACATTCAGAGTGATTCGACGCAAAATTTCAAAACGAAAATAGTCCCTGAGGGGCAAGCCCCTTTGGACTAATAAATTTAACACTAAACATAACTCTAACTGCAAGTGTAAAAATATGATTTAGAAGTAAAGAACATTAAATCCATTGCATAGGCCTCATTCTTTCTATGCACATACTGCCTACTAGTTACTGAATAGTTTAAAAATCTATCCAAACTCTGTACCCTAAAAACTAAATAAATGCTGGTTTTGCATTTATTAAATAAATAAATTTTGCATGAATTAAATATCTATGATAAAAAATTGCACAAAAAATTTTAAATATTAATTTTTGCAGTGATTTTCCTACTGTGACTGCACTGTGACAGACAGGTGCTAACATCGTGAACAAGCTGCTAAATCCATATATGGCCAGCAGTTTCCCTTGGAAAGTCCTCCACGAAGGCATCCCTCCCCTTAGGCAGTAGCCCTCGAGGCTTTGCCATAATCCACACACATACCATATACGGCCAGAATAACTGTACCAAAATAACTGCAATAAGAAGGTCTCGGGGAAAGAAAAGCTTAACGTAAGCATGATATAAGAACAGCAAAACCATATCAGAAAATCTGCTAAAATAATCAAACCATTATCTTAATCAAACATAAAAATAAACCTAATAAACAAAATCTTTCTCCGAATCATAATCACGTCCTTGCTGCTGCAACCTTTCTCCAGTCTTTTCCTTTTTCCTCAAAATCAGTGATTCATATTCATCCTTACGCTTGCATTCCTTTTTAAGCTTCTTTTCCGTGCCTTCTATCTGTGGTATTTGCAGTCGCTGTCCTTCTCAAGTTTCTGTTTGTATAAACACACTTTTATCCAAATTGTGCATTTTATGTAAACGCTAGTATATGAAGTAAAAAGGGGGTCACATTACCTGAAATTTTGAACACCCTTCATCTTAAGACACAAGTTATGTTTGTTATTTAAGAAACAAAATTGATTACTGTTTTAGAGATTCTTTGGAATGTGGCATACCTCGCGACTACGAGCCTCTAAATAAGTCTCTGATAGAAGCCCGTCCTGAGGGTTAGAAGTTAAGAGGATATCATAGTTCATACATTCAAAGGTGGATTCATTTCGGTTGATAATATTGAATAAGAAATATTCGTAACAGTTTTGACGAATAATTCGATGAAAATAATAATAAATCTGAAGCAGAATTTGCAGAATATTCCCTCTCAACACAGAAGAACAAAAGCTTGAGAATTACGTGATAAACCTCTTAAAACGGAGAAGGTGGATTTAGCAAGGGTGTACCATAAACGTAATTAGGATTGCAGTTCCTGAGACCAGCAAAACAGGAAAAAGAACTCGCATATTTTGGGGGAACTGATTAAAACATGCGATCTTAAAATGGTAAATTAGAATTGTTTTGGATTACAGCAAGGTAAGCAATACCTATCTGGCAAAGGGAAGGGATGCCTTCGTGGAAGACTTTTTCTGGGTCACTGCCTCGTATTCACATTACACGGGTGGAAAACTCGCATGCATCCTTTCTTTTCACTAGAATAAAAACCCAGGTAACTACAGCTGTTTTATCGTCCGGCGGCTGGTTGCTCAAAATTGGGAAATTGTACGCTGGAAATAAAATGGAGAGGAATTACAACAATTTCACTGTTAGACAACATTATTCTCAGAAGGCTATATTACCATTGCTATCAAAGATCAAGTTGAACAAGAAGAAAGGTCAGCAACATTTGACTTATTTTCACTCCATTCTGATCTGATAGTATTTACAAATTTGTCATTTTGGGTTTATTTAAAGGGAAATTTCTATTTTTATTAAATTCCCCATGAGGAATGACTATTAAAGCCTCAGATATTTTTAGACAGGTTCCAAATTTCATTTAATAAAAAAAACTTTTGCATTGCTATCGGTTCTTGATTATGACATTTGGCAACATCGAAGAGGGAATTCAATCAGTATCTTTCTGAACTAAGTTATTATGGTTTTTATTGAATGAGAAATTCTGTTAAATATTCAGTTGAAAAAGTTCCTGATGAAAGCTTGGGTGAATATCTGAAGCTCAAACGGATTCAGAAGCATGAAGCTCGAAAGATGCAGATTCTGTCCAAAACGTGCCACATTGCCCTCTATTTGTACTGATATATCTTTGTGACTCAAATTTCCAATTCTACCAAAATAAGAACGAAAAATGGATTGGAGACTAATAATGATTTCTGCTGTGCAGTTTCAGACATTTCTCCAGGTAGCTACATTTTTTTTTGGGGGGGGGTCTTATATTTCTCACTTCTTACCATCAAACTTAAATATGTTTCAAAATACTGGTAAATTTTGCACGGTTTTTTTTTGGGGGGGGGGTTGTTGTTTAATAAGTTGAGTCTATTAAGTAATTTATTTTAAATTTAATAAAAATATGTAATAACTTATTATTTTGATTAATTTGCCAAAGTTTTATTTAATTAAAATAAATTTATATGTAACTTCACCAGGACACTAAATTAAAGTATCGGTACTCACGTATATCACAACCATCTTGGCACAGTTTGGAGATTTTTTTACAGAAGAAAAAAGTGATTCGGTGAATTTTTTGGATTGCAACTTAAATGAATATTGTTACTCAAAGAACTGTTGTGCATATGGTTGCCAGACTTTGGCGACTTCTACTAAGGAGGCTGTTAAAATACCTAAGTACCAAAATAATTTAATTTTATATACTGTTTGAAATGCACATTAGAGTTAAAAAAATTAGATGGAAAAATATGATTTTATAGCATATATGGGGTAAAGGGCTGAAAAGGATTGAAAACCAATAGTATAGGTTTTAGGTGCAATACAGTGAGAAAACGTTCATGCCATTTTAGGAACTTTTTATTAATTTAAAACAATATTAGGGAAATTTTTAATAAAATAATAAGTAAAATATTTATAAAATAGTGTAACTGGGGAGAAACCTTAGCTTTTATTAAAAAAGGCTTACGAAATTCTCGAAAACGTTTACTCGAAATCTGTCACTGGAACACATAACGGATTTTTTTTTCTAAAATATCCAGATACCTAAACAGTCTGAAAAACTCAAATATATTTATATCCTCAACAAATGATAAAATCACAGAAAAGTTTTTAAATATAAAACTGACATCGTTTATGTCACAATTAAATTGTATCCTCCCATTTTCCACCGCTTTCGTCGACTGCTTTCACAGAAAGGTTAATATTAATTACAATTTTTTTTTAATGTCATCACAATCAATTCGATTATGCTGAATGTTCCCGAAAGGTTTGAAGACGTCCGTCGAATAACAAATCCTAAACTTTCCCTCGATCTTTTCTTTTCAGTAACTCGAAAGTAAAACGGATCAGCCATTTATTCTTAATTTGGCAGTAGGCTTATTTGCTAAGTCACGCCATTTCCAAATCAAGAGCCTCAGCTCCATCACAGTGCCACACAAATGTTTGATAATCCACGAACACGATTAAAATATACATCTGTTAAAAGTTTTACTTCATCCATCATCAACAACCTTAACCTAACATGTAAAAGATGAAAGTGAATAAAACGTTCCTGAACCGCCCCTTTCATTGCCCTTTTTAACGCGAGAATTGCTAATATATTATTCTAGGTTATCATTATATGTAATCTCATTTCAGAGGCTAACAGCGCAAAAAGAAAATAATCTTTTCTTACGAAATATGATAATGGTCATCAAAAGAATTGCTAATTTTTTACGTGCTAAATTCAGTTTCAGGATTGTTAAATGGACAAATTATCTCTCGAAAATAAAATTTCCTTGAACTGAAATGTATGTATTGACTGTAAGGACTGTAAGGCGATAATTTTAACTGTAAGGAGATAAATTTAACTTTATAAATTTTAAGAAGATAAATTTCAATAAGAAATATCGTAATTAATTTCATTTCCATAAATCATCTCAGTCTATTTAGAGGAGGATAAACTTATAAGGAAAGGAACGACTATTCTCCAAAAGCCCAGAATTTTATAAATTTTCAATCTGCTAAGAGATTGATATGTATGGAATTAAACAAGATTCATGATTAAAATTTGTGCGTAAAAGCTAGGAGAAAAGCTTGACAATGTCTCCTGGATGAGGGGCTATAATATCCCTGATTCTGCTCTTGTTATGCAGCTGTGACATCATTCCATCTTTTGAGTAAACATGATTACCTCAGTTTTCATCTTTTGACATTAGCCTTACGAATTCTTCAGCATTTTCTCTCTGTGATTCTGCACAATTATGGACAAAGAACATTTAAATATTTACTCTGCATTTAATAGTTTTAATTCTGGCTCCCAAAATAACTGGAAAGCAAGACAGTTGATGGCTTTTGTGCTGAAAGCCAGGCTTTGTAAATAAATACATGAATAATAAATTAAAAGGAAGGCTAGTTTTTTTTATTAGCACAATTCATAGCACTAGTCGTCAAATGGAAAGAATCGGAGTTTGATTTCAGGAAGATCAAATACAATTTACATTTTTCTTCTGAAAATCAAAGCGTGACATAAAAATTTTACTGAATTCAATTCAGGAGAAATTCTTTAAGAGAAAGCAACGTTTCTAAAGTTCAATTTTGAATGGCATTTCTCATAATTAGAAGGTTTTTAAGAATACCTGAAAGCACTATAATAATAATTTTTGAAAAGATTTATTTCACTTTCAGCAAAAATTTAATATTTCATGCGTTTGACACAGTATAGAGTTTTATACTTAAATAATGCCCAAGAATTTCTTTAAAAAGATTTAAAATTGCGCCTGTACGACATAGATAACTGTTAGAATCAGTTACGCATTTCACATATTTTTGGCTCTTAATGGAAAAGAATTATTCATTTTAAAGATTACAGAACTTACTTAATCTGTTTATATACTCGTAGTTTCGTGGGCACAAGATTAAGCAGTTTTTCAGGGTTAGTCTTATGGAAAATTATTTGCACGATATAAGAAAAAAAGGAGTTATTTAATTACTTAGAAGATTAAATTCAGAAGTATTATAATTAAAAGTCTAAAAATTAAATTCATTAGCAAATACGTAAGCTTCTGCTATATCTACAAGTTTAACTCAATGTCCTCCATACCCTACATTAGTAGATTGACAAGCGAGTGAGCACTCTAGTCTGCATTAAGATGACTATGTCTTATGTAAATTAGCACTCTAGTCTGAATTAAGAAGACAAAGTCTTAACAAGTTAACTGTGATTGACGAGGTAAACTAGCCATGGAGAAGCGCCACGATTTTGTGTATTAACGAGTATACTTGTCATGCGTATAAAGTAGTGTAAGCAACGCGCATATAAAGCAACGTAATAGAAACAGAGAAAAGAAAAATAATAACAAAGAAACCAAGCTTGTGATTAATTAGAATAAAAAAATGGGTGGAGTGGATATGAGCGATGTAATTATCATAGCGTACTCCACAGCAAGAAAACGACTCAAAAAGAACTACAAAGAGATATTTCTCCATTTCTTAGACATTATGTGTCTGAATGCATTCATATTATATTAAAAAAAATAATGGAACATTATCGCGTATCAACTTTTTTGCTCAAATTTATTGAAGACACTTTTGCGACGTTTCCAATTTAAAGAAATAAATCGACACAAACTCGGCCATTTGGACCTAACAGAAGCCAATTAGGCGGAAATGTTTCGGATTATATTGCCGGAACATCGAAAAAAAAACAACCCTACGCATTGCTACAAACGTAAGATCAGGAAGGAATCGCGTTACTGGTGTTCGATTTGCAAAGTCCCATTGTGTATAGTACTCTGTTTCGCTGAATATCACTCCACAGCAGGAATTTAAATTCTTATTTTTATATGTATAATATTTTATTTAATTTATTGCGTTTTTAGTTTAATATGTATGTAATATATGCTTATGTTAAGCAAATAAGTAACTATTAGCAATAAAATTTTCAATTTTATAAAATAAACCATCTTTTTCATCCAATATCTTACCAGCGCAACTTACTCTGTGATTGACGAATATACTCGTCATGGCTCGATTCTGGCGACACAAAACGGTGCGCACTCTTAAACGAGAGCGCCACAGTTAATTGGTTAAGAAGGTTAAAATAACCTTTTTATTGAATTTTTGAAATTAACAGAAGACACTGCGTTTGCTACAGACGAAATTCCACCAACTGACGGTATTTTATATAATATAAAACTGAAACTTTGAATTCAAGTTATGTAGTCTGAGACTACACACAAAATATACTACTTAAGCTGGCTCAAGTAATTAAAGAAGCACTTTTAAAGGCATGCTAACAAAATGGCTGAAGCCGGAATAAACTTCAGCAGAACTGCCGATAGGACTTAACTGCAAGCGAGGCTGCCAGAAGCTCTAACTCTAAAGCAGTTAACACTCGGCTTAAATGCTCAGGCAATTAATTTACATTCTGGTGAGGACTATGGAAAAGGAAAAGCTATAGTAAAGATTTAATTAATAATAACTGATTAATTAACATAAAATCCTACAATTATATTTTAATTTAACGCACAAAATTAAAAAAAAAATAAATGAGTGCTTAAATATATATGTACTTTTCAGGAGTAAAATTAATGCACATATTTTTAGCAATAAATTCTTTTTATGTATATAGGAATAAAGGCAACTGAATTAAGGTGTTGATAACCGATTGCTATTTCCCTGCAGATTAAGGAAGATTTTTACCTTCAGAAATAATTAGTTTAATAAATCATTTTGTCAACGTATTTGTATTAAATTTATGCGACTCGTGCAACTTAAACTACTATCCGAAGATTCATTAGAAGAAAGCAAACGATATGCCCAAGGTAATATGACTTAGAAAATGATCAGGAACTCTATCATATAGTCCAAAATTAAGTAAACTTACTTCATACATTTCATTACAATCAATATTACTTTCTTAATTCTTGTATAATCTTCCCTTTTTTATCAACATTTTTCAAATTTAATTTTTATCCCTTTCTACACTTTATGTCAGCTAGATCCATTGTTTCAGAATTGTTTTTATATAGCTAACTTCAACGCATAAAAATTCTGATTCATGTACTTTATTCTAATTTACGCTGGCAAAGCTTTTCTTCAGTTCTCATAATTTTTTTTGTTTAATTTTGAGATTTGTTACGCTCGATAAATCAGCATTTAAATTTTTAACTTACTTTTTTTTTTTTTTTTTTTTGGTTTTAAAACTGAAGAGGAATGATTTTTAAATATCGTCATTAAGTTTTAGTAGATGATCTGAATCATAAATGCTTCTGATTTTTAACTTTAATTGTCTAATTTCGTCCTAAATTTACTAAATTATTTCTCCCGCTCTTCTTCTTTTAATTACTCGATTATGATTTTAAACAAGATCATGGTCCTGGTGATCAAAATTCAAACCGGACGCAATAACATCTCCTCTTTCATGTTACTGAACTTTCCTTTCCTCTAGAGCACGCTTACCAGCGGCCGCATACAATGTTGCCAGATGAAAACACGTAAACATCTTCATATTTTGACAAGCTGCAGCTCCGACACCAAAATACCACTGCGTCGACATTACCCGCTCGTCACTTTCAAAGCACGAACGCTCTGTCTTAACAACCTACTCCAACGCCGCAATTCTAGCAGTTCAAGTTTTTGAAAAATAAAAGCAAAAAACAATAAAACCCCGCCGAAGAAAATAAAAAGAAGCAGACAATTCTTTCCGTAACCTGCCCCTACGCAGGGGTCAGGGGTCACAACAGGGTTCCCGAAGAGCACACAGGAACCACCCCCTTTCCGGCAGTTGCAAAAATGTCGAGTGTTGACTAGCACTAGTCGGCAGGTAGTCTCGAATAAAAGCATCGAAAAGAAAATATTCTTCAACCTCTAATCTGCTCTTAGAACGTCGCACTTAGGAGTTTTTTGTTTCTCATATTTTTTATTTCCTTTGTTGATGTTCATTTTTATGTTCGTTATTTCGTTGATTCAGGTTTTTGTTTTTGACTCATCATTTCACAGTTTACTTTCTATGCATACGCATATCCGAACAGAAAATTTGAGAGATTCCTGATTCACTGGAATGCAGGTTATGAATATGTACCAATCGAATAATATTGTTTTTGGAAATATTTTAATAAAATGTGTGCGGTTTTACTTAATACCTAATGAATTACTTAAAATATTTAAAACAAGAAAAGTCAAAGCTAAAAATTGCTTAATTTAAATAACTTTAGAATCTTTTATCAGAGTGTGGGGAACGAACGCTTTCTAAATAATACATTGGACGTATGGAACATCTGTTCTGATTATTAATTTTCAATAAACTTCAAAATAGTTTCTTCTTACTTCATACAATTTTAGTCTAATTAACAAGTAGTTTAGTAGAAATATGTAGGGCATAATGTTATTGAAATAAAAAAAAAAAAGAAGAAATGCATTAGAAAAATATAAATGAAAGTCATACACACTCGCGTATTAAAGTCATACCCATTGACTCGCGAATAAAAAAATGTAGGTAAAGATAAGACTTCTTTCTAGCAGAGGAGACTGCCAGCAGCAGAGAGGTAAAGTCGCTGAACGCTGGTAGTTCGGTTCGTGGTTCCTCATCCCGCTAACGGGCTGCCTATATGGGTATCTTCGCGGTTTTCTTGTGTATCGCGTATACGAGCCAATTTTTTTTTAGAAAGTCCCCCGCGAAAGCATCCCTTCTCTTAGGCAGATAGTAGTGTGCCGTAAGTGCTTAGTGCTTTCCCATAACCAAATAAATCAGTCTAGCAAAGAAAAAGGAGAAGACAGCGAAGCCTCTTTAAGTTTTCGTGCAACTGAACAGTGCAGACATACGGTTGAGCGGTAAATTATTTGGATTAGCATAAATAATTTCTATGCACAGATCCTGTAATAAACTCTGCGCCAGGGAAGTAAATCCACCTAAGCAATTTTACAAAAGTTATAAAAATGCAAAGCGAAAATATAGTAATTTGAGGGGCGAAAATATGTATAATATAAAAAATAATTTATATGTTCAATTGATAATAATTTATATGTTCAAATAATTTGCATATTTTTAAGAAACTCAGACTTTATCTAACAAATATAATATCACATCTATAATAAATCCTTTCATTCAGTTAAATTATGATTACTTGGCTTATTCGTTAATTGCATTTAAGCTCTGCGCATATTTTATACATTAAAAAAAAATATGTTTGTATCCACAATTCCTAGAAAACACGTATTTTCTACAGTTCAAAATATACTTAAAAAGAAAAAAAGACTGAAATATTTTAATCTCGTCCGACTTTAATTTGTTCTCTTTTCAACCTTGTAAACTGCAAAGAAAAAACAGAAAGCTACAGCCTTGGATTTTTTATTGTAAATGTAATTTCTAATAAACTTCTACTTTTATTCAGCTATCGGGAAATATTACCTTTTACTCTGTTAATCAGACTTAAAGTGTCTATATCTCTGTTAATCAGACTTAAAAGTGTCTATATCAGGGGTTCTCAACCGGTGGTACGCAAGAGAAAAATAGGTGGTACGCAAAAGCAGCAAAGTATTTTTAACTATTAAATTCAAAAATTAAAACTTTAATAGCCTGATTGAGGTTTTTCTATAACACTCGTAAATTTATGCGATCTGAGCTTTGTTCAAGAGTGGTGGTGTAGTAGTACTTTGTAGTGGTGATACTAAAGGTTTTCAATTTTTGTTTAGATGGTACGTGTTAGTCAACAGGTTGAGAACCGCTGGTCTATATGATGTAAATACGCAAACTAGGAAGTCCTCTAAGTTATTTCGATATCGGCATAGTGTCAAAAAAATAAGATTTCAAAACGTAACTTTTCCTCTCTTTTAAATATATGCCGAATAAAAAATTTACTTACATGCACGTAAAAGAGATTTTTCAGAATACATTCGAAGGCAACAAAATTTAAAGAACGCATAAATGACGCAAATTTGCAGATTTTATTCCGGACGTTGCTGAAGTGTTTCAAAGAAATGGTTGTCCGGACGTTAAAGAATAATTTGCTGATTGTAAACAATTATGAGACTATTAATGAACAACCTTCCAGTTTATTATTTTAGCTTATCACACTTAATAGAAAGTATAAAATTTCAATACACGCATGGAAAACTTGTGTGGATGGAGTTTTTTAAATAATGTAAAAGTTTAACAATGTCTGATACATATATATTATATTTTACCCATATGTACTAACTAAAAGCGCCGGCTTATCAAAACCATATGCGTTTAAAACGGCGTTTTTCACATTCGTGATGTGCGTATATTATGTATATGCGGTTGTAGAAGAACTAAAGTTATAAATATATTTATGTACGTGAAAATATATGTAGATTTTATAGAAAATACACGTATAAACGCAGCTGTAAATTTAGTAAGAAAGTAATGGATTTGCGCTTTTTTGGGGGGGGGGCAGAAAAAATGCGTCATTTTTTTATTTTATCAATGGGCCTTTTTCACATCCCAAGGTAAATTTTCCAAGTAAAGTTACTAGGTAAGAAAAGGATCACGTTTAAATTATCGATATCTCTTCATCGAAACAACGTTCTCTCAGCTCGTCAAATGATTTCCGTCATTAATAATTGATGATTTAATGTTATAAGTGGTAGTTTGTGGCTAGAAGGCAATTACGGGTATGCACGCTGCAGAGAAGAACATTGATAACGGTCAAATTTGTAACATATAAAGATTTCTCCCATCCAGCGGAGATGTAAATAAGTATGAATCACACGCCATCTTCTGAATATTTAAGAATCGAACTAAAATTGCCCCATGTTCACAACTTAAAATTTTGTCTGCACCATGTGAGAAGCTAGATTATGATGCAAGCAAATGTATGAGTTAAAAATCTGTCTTTCAGCCATAGTCGTTTAAAGACCAGCCACAGCCATTACCATTTCAGTTAATGCTTATGGCAGAGTTAAAATAAACGCTTATTGAAAATTTCGGTATGTAAGTGAGAAGTAATTAATAATTTTCAATAGTTAAAATATTATAATTCCAAAGTTAAGTACTTTTTATGTCATATAAATAACATCAAAATTCAGTATTTATTAATATGTAGAGTTATTCGGTTTATCGATGCAGGAAGCATGAAAAATGTGCAATGCCTTCTCAGAGATTCGAACTCCGGCCTCTCACTTGCTAGCCACGCATGCCATCCGTTTACATTATAAAGGAATAGTAAGGAGGGGGAAAATACGTTATACACTCACCTTTTAAAGGACGACTGGGGAAAAGGGGACCCAGTCGCCAAATTCTGGTGGTGACGAAGTATAGTCCAACACCCTTTTAGTTCGGGAGCTATTTTTAGAGTCATTAAGTTTACAGATGCATGAAACATGAAAAATCTGCAATGCCCTCGTTGGGATTCTTACACCTGACTGCTAGCCGGACGTGCTATCCATTTACAAACGAAGGCAGGCGGTAAGGAAGGAGAAAATATCTTATAAATATATCTATATATACTACATAACGCCTGTTCCTGTTCCAAAATACATAACGCCTGGAAAACCTGTTCCAAAATATGCTACGCTTTGTGGTCAAAAAATCCGCGCCCCAGAAAATTCCTCTAACAATTTTGAAGTGTAGCATACAAATATCTCTTAGTCAGACACGTAAGCTGTAGAAAAAGTACAGCCAATGAATGCTCAGAGCAGGTCTGAAGCCCAGGAAAATGCGCATCCCAGAATTACATATAAGGTGCATGGCTCTTCCGATGTGTTCTTCCGGATTGCTTACAGTGGGTAAAAAAAAAAGTATCGGCAATTTTACTTTTTTGACATGCAAATTTACGTTTTTGGTGTATATTTTGTGTAAAAGGCATAGTAAAACGAAAGTTTTATTAGATTTGTGTCGTTATTGCCTTATGTGTTCATTATGTCCAGCTAAAATTGTCAAGGATTTCTTTTGATAGCTAGATTGATCAATTATAGGCAACTGCCAATACTTTTTTTACCCACTGTATATTACTGTATAGTGTTGTTAACATTAGCAAATGAGAATGCCACGAACACTCGGTCGACGACGGTACAAACCATTGAAAGATGTCGTCTCATCATCTTGAAAGAAGAAAGCTGGCCGTGTAAAACGAATCTCACTGGATCAAAAGGCGAAGCGATGACGCAATCAAACATTACTCCAACAGGCCTCCAAGAGGCGAAATTTTTTAACTCTATCGATATGGTTCCATTATCGTAATGAAAGTAGCAACCAACCTATGAGCTCCTCTGCCAAAGTCAAAACTCTGTCTAGTTCAGATGAATTATCGCCTTTAACTACTAGAGTCTATAACTCTTCAATTAATATCTCGCTCAATGTCTGTACTCAGGAAGCAAATAAAATTTTAAAAAATTATTCTTTAACTTGTGGAATGTTACAAACCAAAATTATAAACACTTTATTCGCCACTACTTGAGGAGAAACTATTCAGAATCTGGACATGCTCATTTAATTACATAATTGCTCTAAGTAAGATTCTGTAAAACAAAATCGCGAGTTTTAGTATGGCTCATGAAGACCAAACACCCTAATCCATAAAATATTCGTTATCAAAGCTCAGTTATGAAGAATTCAGTTCTTAGAAGAATAAAAGACAAAGAGTACTTCTAGCTAGTTAACCCCACCCTCGCAGTCTAGCAAATTATTATCTAACCATCTATATTGCTCTCTTCTTATTTATTCTTTCTCCTTTTACCTACTATTCTTTGTGTAAAATTTTAATCACCTTATAATTAAGAAAACTCTATATTAGAGAAAACGTGCTGGAGCAGGTATCCATAGCGAGCTTTTTAGTTTCTACTTACGAATGGGCCCTCTTACTACTACTGTCTTTGATGGGGAAGTCGAAGCAATTGCTGTGGTTATTCATCAACTGTTGATTAGTAGCTACTCTTTTGTAAAGGCAGTCATATTTTCAGATTCCAAAAGTGCGCTTCAAGCCTTTCTGAATAACCAAAATAGTTTCCAAACAACTGTAGACTCCTTAAGCAAAGGCCTATTGTCTTAAGCAAAGGCCTACAGTCTATGGAAAATAGTTTCCATAGACTGTAGATCTTTGCTTAAGGCAATGGCACACAGAATTTCTTTCTAATGGATTCCAGCTCACTGTGGAATTATGGGCAATGAAAAAGTTGATACATTGGCTAAGAAAGGAACTTTAATAATGCAACACATTAATCGACAGCTTTCTTTTCGTACAATTAAATTGTTTGCTAACCTGAGAAAATTCTTATTACAATACGATTCAACATACTATGGGTAAGAGATGGAGGATTCTCGGGGAAGAGAGAACTTTCATTCCCAGTTTTCCAAGAAAGACAGAGATGGCTCTGTTTAGACGTCTGAATGGACATGACTGTTTGCGATACTACAGAATTGAAGTGGTGAATTCCCCAAACTGTGTTTTGTGTGACTCCAAATAGCATATGATTTTTTGAACATTAAAAAAATTGTATTGCACTTTCTCGGTATGAGGCCATTGTTAAGAAATACTGGAGAGCCCGTGAACTAATGGCTTAAGCGCTAATGTTTCGCATTTGTAAAATAAATAAATAATTAACAAAATGTTAAATTCAAATAGTGATAATTATCTTAGATTTTGGAATGCTTAATCATTGGACATATTCATTTTGACTAAATCAAAATCTGAAGAGATGATACCGACACCATAGTCCCTGTTTTACGCTAGCAAAAACTATGAAATAGTGTGATAAAACGTGAAGGGTAGTACTTCCGAATGTGATTCAAATGGGCCTCAAGGAAGAGCATCTGAAGAACACAAAAACTCTAGCGCTTTTACAAATAATGAATTCACTTCCTTTTAAGTTGATTTTTTAATAGCTTTTACTTTTTTTTTTCTTTTTCTTTGTGAGCTTAAATCTTCGAACTCTATTTCAGTTCTTCCCCAGAGGTTTCGAATTTCACGGTTATGGGTATCCCCGTCGGGGCCTAGGCTGACTCTTCAAACAGATGCAGTTTGCTATGATTTCCCGAGCTGTTCCATCAAGTCAAGTGGAACACGCTGGAAAAGAAATCTGATATCGCATCGATTAAGGAATGTTTTCTTTCAATGACCGTGTACACTTAACCTCCCGACCGGGCATTATTGACAGGTTTAAATGCTTTGTATATTTTCTTTGTCATTTTATCCCACATCTATTGGAGCTGTAGCAATCGGAATGATTTCATGGCACACTTAAAACTATTCGCATCTAGCCATTCTAAGTGGGAAAATAAAGCTTTGTTACTGAAGTAACCTGAAAACGGATACACTTCTTATTTTAAAACTAAATTCGTTCAACGATATAGATCCAGTTTAACACACAATCATATTGAAAAGTTCTTATTAAGGATTATTGTCAATTAATAAACTAATAGCAGACAACAGAGCAGCGATATACAAGCCAGGAATAAAAGATATCTCCTGTTCCCTAAAATGATATTATATCATCTATTTCTCGTACCATCTACAAACATTACAATGTTTCTTCGCTCCCTCGCGGCCGAAAGTAACATCGCTGAATACTGGCAGTTCGGTTCGGGGTTCGAATCTCGGAAAACGGGCTGGTTGCATGAGCGTTTTCGTGGTTTTCCTCGAGTGTATGTGAGCCAGTTTCCCTTAGAAAGTTCTCCACGAAGTCATCCCTTCTTTCAGGCAGATAGCCCTCGAGCGCTTTGCCATAATCAAATAAACCAAACCAAACCACTATGTTTCTTCTTTAAAACTGCTTTTATAACATCTCCCCATTCACCATGATTCATAATACGTTCCTATCTTTTTCGGGTCAGATTATTTTCCGCTTCTTCTAATTCTGCATTCGGGTGTAAGTGCATTCTTTTATTTTTTACTTGAATCCAAAACACCACTTATTAGTAAATTTTAATATATTTAGTTTCTGATCGAATGAACATTTTAATAATGAATCTTGACATGCCTTAAATAATTATTGGAATATACTGGATGTTTCATATGAGAAGTAGTTTACTACTTTGCTTTCTATAAAGTGTGAAATACCAACAAGAACGTCCCTACTTCTTGCTGGTCTCGATTTATCTAAACGTAACCACATAATTAAATTAGTATACTCCTTATTGTGCGAAAATGAAAAGATTTTTATTAATCAATGCATCCACGTATTGATTTTGTTACTGTTCACAAAGGAAGCTTAGTTTGGTCACTGAACACTCTCTGATAGATACACCAGCAGAATGTCAATGTTGAACATTTGAAACTTTAGACTACCCCTCAGCCGAATTTCGAGAGAAATGTTTGGAGAATTTGTCTCTAACTGAATTCATGTAAATGGCATTCTTGAACTCGCACTTTTCGGTTAAAATTTAGCCTCGTTCACTTCACCAACAACGAAATGATTAAGAAAAAAATTACTTTTAGTCATCCTGTATGTTAAAAACTGAGAAATGACCTGTAACTCTCAGAACTTGTTTTAAGTGCTATGTGCAATATTTGTATGCAGTTTTGTAGAAATAACTTGCATGTTTACCAAGATATAAAGGTTCAAAAGTAATAAAACAGCTTTGAGTTTGGCGTAGATTTAAGTCAAGATCTCAATCGATTTCAAGGGCAAACAAGTACAGGTCCAAGATTCCTTTGCTCTTGGTGATGAGGGACCTGTACTTGTTTGCCCTGCAGAGTTTCCAACCAAACGTTACGGTTATAATAGAAAACGTTGCAACGTTTAAGTGAAATTTTAAATGAAAGCAGTGAATATTTGATGAGGACCTTTTTGTTATCATAGCCTGAGAGCCACGTATTCGTATTTTATATTTTAAAATAACCAAGTACACCTATTTTCCCATCTTCAATATCTCGAAAGTTGAAAGCAGAGAAAGAGCTAGCCCAGCATCGTAAAATATCATATAAATCAAAGTAAGCCATAAAATTAAATCAACTGCCTAATTAAATTCGAATTTCTTTTTCTGAGTACATCGCACTTTAAATAAAACTCTCCTGAAGTCACTTGTCGCCTTTATATATGAAATGCGTTTGCTGTACTCTCTTTAGAATGAATTATTATGCTTCAGATTCGTTAATACAGATTTTTAAATGGCATATTTCTCCTTTCAGTGCTATCTGGAACACTTTCTTTATCTTTGATATGCTGTTTATGTCCGGGATATTATCAACAATGTAATTTTCAAAAATGCTAATATTTTCCTGTATCTACAAAATTCATGCACAAAACGTTGCAGTCTTCACATGAATAGAAGTGAATTTCTTTATTTTAAACGATGAGCAGCGCTTAAGACGAAATATGTGATGTGTTACGCAATGCAACCAACATAAATTAATTTTGAAATAGATTCTGTATCGTTCCCCACCTGCGAAAGGCACTTTATGTTCATCCTTCATTTGTCTCTTAAAAATCTAATTCTATACAATGGAAGATAACAATTTAACCGTTTCTAAATGACAATTACATGATCAGTTGAACCTATATAACAATCTGATTTGAAGATACAATACGCAAAGCGAAATTCAGAATGTGTTAAATAATATTTTGATTTCAAATTTTAATTGTACTTTCTTAAGCATTCAAGGGAAAAAATAGTCTAAAGTTATGACAAAAGCTGGATTTCTTTTTCGCACAAAGAAGCAGGGCTATAATCATTTGTTGCTTGAATGTTAAGGTAACATTATATTAAATTAACATTATAGTTATATTTAGATAAAGCTTTATATTAGATTAATTCTACAGTTTTATTACATTAGTGCTACAGTTAGATTTGATTCATTAAGATTACTAAAGGCGAAACATTTGGATTAGCATAGATTACGCTGAGAAAGATACATACGGTCATATAACGCAAATGAAGATTGAATCACTACAATTTCATTATTAAATTTAGAATCCACCCTACAGCTGACTATTGCGCCCGGATAGTAAGAGCAGCAAAAATAGATAACAATGTATAGTGAAAACTATACGTTCAGTTTTAATTCAATGGAATCATTTTACATCAAATTTGTAAAAGAAAGAACAAGTTAATGGTCTCAGACACTACTTACAGTTAGAACAAATTAACGTATTTAAGTTTACATGTTTACGATGTAGCATACTGAGTAATTAGTTAATGAAACTTAGTAGCTTTTTCTCGTTTTGCAAGCAATAATGATATCTGAGGTACAGGCTATATCAGCTAATTTTGATTGCAATATATTTTGAAGAATTAATTATTTGATTGAACAATAACAATAATTTATTCTTCTTTTATTTCAGATAAATCGTGAGTGGTATTAATTTGTAGTGAAAGAGCTTAAATAAGTTTAAACATTTAGTTTACGTTTTGCTGTTTGACCGCATTTTAAAATTTAGAAGTCCAAAAATAACTATGTGCATTACACTTCTAGTCGCTGCGTAGTAGTTCTGACTTACTCTACCGGTGCCATGTGAATTAACTTTCCGCTGAAGTAAAACCAGCTTTTTATCGCGAAGTAATTTGTAGCCCTTCAAACTAGAGCTGCCAGGGAAAGAAAAGCAATGGCATTTCGATTAGATCTGTACCAGGTATTTCCACGATGGAGTGCTAGGACTAACACATATGTCAAGTCGTAATCTTTATGTTCAGTGGGTATCGCATCTTTAAACCGCTCAGGAGGTCTCAATTTATCCTGGAAACGTCTGATTAAGCAAAGCTTTGCACTTCTTCAGATTACAGAGTTGTATTCCTCGCATACGTGACAGGATATTATATAACATATATCACTTTAGTAAATACTCAGTAATCCAGTATTTAGTAGCGCGGTGTTTGGTAATGGAGGAATTAGTTTTTAGAATAATCTACGTGAATGAAAAATTTGTAACATACTGTACAAAGTAAACGTAAACATGATGACAGTGAACTCGAAATTCTTCAATTTCTATTATTCCTGGTGTATCAGTAGTGGTATGTATAAAAACACTAACTAAATTATCAGTAATTTCGGTCACGTTCTATTGTTGGTAATTTAGTTAGCTGCTGAACAGAATAGTTACATAGGTTTTTCCGATATGTAGCATTAACACGAACTCGCAGTTTTACTTGCAGTTATCCCAAACGCAACTATCCTTAGACAGAAGTCTCATTCAATTCGCATAATAAATGCCTTCCTATTTAATATTACCTCTTAACAGCACGGACAGAATGTCAGAATACTAACTCTAATCGGATAGCTGAGGCCTACCAGCGGCAGAGCGGTAAAAGTCGCTGAACACTGGTTGTTCGGTCCAGGATTCGAGTCCCGGTGAACGGGCTGGCTGCATGGGGACTTTCGTGGTTTTCCCCTTGTGAAACGAGGGCCAGTTTCCCTTAAAAAGGACCTCCATGGCGCATCCCTCCCTTTCCGTGTACTGCCTAAGGGCGGAGCATGTAATATGTAAGAAAACGGATAGATGTATTTTCGACTTTTGTTACCAACTTTTCCCCCTACTTTGCTTCTTTCATTCTTTTATTTCAGTTCTAGTAATTTTTGAAAGCTTACTCTAAAATTATTAATTGGTTTTATTTATTTTGATTATGGCAAAGCCTTCGAGGACTATCTGCCTAAACTGAGGTTGGTTTATTTAATTATGGCAAAGTACACTACGGATATCTGCCTAAGGGAAGGGATGCCTTCGTGGAGTACTTTTTAAGGGAAACTGACACGTATACACTTTACACATGGGGCAAAACCACGAAAACGCCCATACAGCCAGCTCGTTTGCCGAGATTCGAACCCCGAACCGAACTACCAGTGTCCAGCGACTTAACCGCTCGGCCGCTGTGGGCCTAAAACTGTTGAATTATTTAGGCTCTCAGCAGCTTTAAAATGTTTATTTATGGCCTCTGTGAGACTTCATCATAATGTAGGTTCTTGGCGTATTAACATGTACATGATATGGGCAGTTCATTCACACATGTGCAGTACAGTACTTTATTTATAACACAAAAAATAAACTGATATAATTTACATAATACTAATAACTTAATGTATCCTTTGCTGTGCAGTGTAACATGCATAAGCCTTCTTCATGGCATCTCCTTCCTGTGATGTCTGTTGTAACCCTGGGTCGCGTGGCAAAGAGGCGAATGCGCGTGTAGCCAAAGTGCGCATGCGTGGCATTAACCAGATCATGACAACATCCTTTATAATCATTTATAACTGGCTTGCTCTGATTTGTAATACAATTGCGTAAGTATTATTGAGATGACAATGCATACTTTATATACGCAGGGAGAACGTAAAATTCTCCAATGCAATAATGATTGCCTATGTTGAGAGTAAAAGTTTACCGAACTGAAGACACGATTCAATATCTTATCAATATCGCATCGTGCAAGCATTCAATATGTGGAAGTCTTTGTCAAAATGTACTATTAGATGAATAATCATTGTCGTATATACTTCGAAATTGCTTTTTTTTTTTTTTTTTTTTTTTTTTTCGCTTTGAACATATATATTCGTAGGTTTTTAATACATCATAGTAAGTATTTACTTGAAATATACGCAATAAAATTGGTCCAAAGACAGAAGACACCTGCTGTGGAGAAGCATTTATGCTGTCCCGGAGGGTTGCTATGTATAATGGTTAGCAATAGTAGGTTGCCATGGCAGTGGTCACAAAATCAAATCTGGATAAGGCACTAACGTTTGTGACTGCACTGTGACTTTGAGAAATGGGAGAACGGGGGTTACATAAAATTAGTCAAGATCAATGTCCTCTCGAGATGGTGATAGTAGACAAAAGAGGCGAAAAACGCTCGGCTTCCTTCGGGAAACTGTCGACCAAAAATTTTATCATGGAATTGAGCAAGATCATTTTATGTTCATGAATCATAGACATTTGTTCAAAGATAGGCGCCGATTTAGGACATTTTATGATTATTCATGAGACCGTTCCCGTAGTTATATGTCCGTATAGTGAACACTAACAGAAACATGTATTTATTTTATTTTTTGTATTGAAGCTACAAATTTTTAGATGTTTCATAAATGGAAATTTAAGTATAAAGTTAAAAGCAATAAAGCAATAAAGTTTCCCAAATATAAGCAATTAAATGATTTTCAAAGCGTGTTTAACCTTTCTCAGTATCCTTTATCGTCTCGTGTTAGCAGAGTAGGCGGGTGACATATCTTCACGCAACTGAAAAACATTATGTACTATCGCTCTGTATATGATTTAAGCTGAAAATGTTTTTTGTTGAATTATTTAATACACCTTTTGCAACACGTAGTTACAAAATCTGCTTTAAATAAACAGCTTCTCTAGCCAGCACAAAGCAATTCACATTTAATTTTGTTTGCTGAAAAAGTGTCGAAGCTTAAATGATAGATATATCAAGCACATAGGATAAGTTATTCGATTCGAGCATTATATCATGTTATAAATCATCACTCTAAAAATTTTGTATACTAAACACAGTTCTTGGTTCGAAAATGTTTATATCACCTTGCACAAGAATACTGTCCTCTTGCTTTAATTTTTATTTCAATCTATTAACTTGCTGCAAATTTTCAAATCTTCTGTTAATATTTAAATGGTTAATCAGTTACTGAAAATATTAGCTATTTAAACTATTAAAAACTGATTATTTATAGCAGAATAAGTTAGGTTCGAGTGTGTAAACATGTGGTCGTGTTTTTTGATAGCCTTAATAATATAAATTACAGTTACTCTGTGTTTATACGTTTTTTCAGAAAGCTAATACGACATTGAAGTTATGTGTACTGATCGTATGCTTAATCTACGAATTTCATAGCGTTAATTAAAATAAACTAATCACTTACATAACACGCGACATACTTAAATTTGCAGTCACGTAGTAGCACAAAACCAACTTTCAAACTGAAACTTACCAATAAAAAATGAGGATTCCGTAAGCAATTCCTCACTTCCCCGAACCCTAGCTCTCATAATTAAATAATGCTTGTGCGATTAGTTTAGCACCTTTGTTCACACTCGTTAGTTTTCCTTGCGAAACTTTGATTAGTTTTCGGAACACAAATCCGAAGACGCTGATTGTAAACCTGAAAAATTACAATTACTTTGGAACAAAGCTAAAAATAATTCATATGTATAAAAACGAGAAAACTGCGTCAATAACAGCTTGCGATTTTTTTTCCAATGGTAAATTGTAAACAGTCACAAAGTAACACAGTCCATTTAATCTATACAAGGCCAGATGTGGTGGTCTCTTTACTATGGAGGCACCTAATAGGTGGGCCACCATCGCCTTCAATGAAAGGGACGGACAGTTACAACCATACCTTCTCCAAGATTCGAACCCAGGCCCTACGGTATCGCAGTCAGGCTTCCCTAACCACTATACCGTCAGGGCGGCACAGCTTGGGATATAAATCTGTCTATTTCAATGCGATAGTGAAAGATGACCCACCAGCGGCTGAGCGGTAAAATCGCTGAACACACTCGACTTTGGTTCGATTGCAGGATAATGGGCTGGCTGCATGGGCGTTTTTGTGGTTTTCCCCATGTGAAACGTGTATATGAGCCAGTTTCTCTTAGGAAGTCCTCCACAAAGGCATCAGTTTCCTTAGGCAGATAGCCCTAGTTTGCTTTGCCACATTAAATTAAACCAAAACGATGGTGAAAGATAAATTTCACGCTGCTCAAAACACGAAAGTTATGCTAACATTTAAAGGTACAATCATTATGCAGAAAAGTCTGGGCTCGGTTTCAGAGATGTAGAATTTGGTAAAAAAGATTGGATACCATTAAATTTTCTGATTATCCAAGGTAAGAATAGGTCTTTATGTAAAAAATTTACAAGAGAAGGCCGGAGTCAGGACACCGAGAATTTCTATTATCATATCAGCTGTATATATTCCGATTTGTCTCACTACAAAAACATCAATGACAATGTGCGTGTAACCACACAGTCTATGCTAACATATTTGTGAGAGGCAACTCACACTAACGACAAGAGGACAACTCAAACTAACGTCCAGACTAAACTAACGTAACTTATATGATACCTACTACCCTAAAGGGCCGTTCCCACTGGAATTTATCTGAGCTAACGGAGTCAGCTCCATGTGTCGACTAGTTCCGTTGCCTCCGCAGTTCAGATTTTTCAACTTGCTGCCCTATGAGAAAAAAACTGGTTTTGGAGATGGATCGGCTACGTCAGTTGTGTTCGTTAGCTCAGATAAACCCCAGTGGGAACGGCCCTTAAGACTTAAACATCAAGTGGGGTAGAATTTTTTAGAGAATAGCATTTTTCTTCCCAACCTAACTCTCACACTACAGAACTAAATTACCTGCTACAAGACTTCTGTTGTTTGAAAAACATTACTTCAGTTTGTTTTATGTTCTATTAGATATTTCTCATAAGTTTATATTTTACACCCGAGTAGACAGTGTTTCTTTTATAAAAAAACTATACAGGTATATATATATATTCTTACATACATTCATATATAGTAAATATTAAAGTTCTTACGAAATTACTCTTAAATGTATAAATTAGTAAAATTCGTAAGATTTACGTAAGGGTTTATGAAACGTATTATTCCAGAAGACTGTACAGTGAATTCTGCTATGAAGATCCACTCAAAGAACCCTCTTTGTATATGATCATTATTTCTGAGAATGTAAATAAAAATTCATAATAATAATTAATCTCTCTCAAGAGACCATTCCGTAACCCATCTGAGACCAACAAATACGTTTCGCTACCAAACTGAAATATTTTATATATCGAAAACATCAAGTAATTGTATTTTTCGTTCTTAAATATACCCGTAAGGTTTTATGGTTATCAACCACTTCTTTTTGCCTTTACTGTCACTTCTTGCTTTTATCGGGGTCCTACCACGATGCAAATTAGTTATGTATATAAACACAAAGTTCTTGAATGGAGAACTCAAAGAGCTTCTGGCAGCGACAGCTGACCATTAGCCTTGCCAACACTAATTGCGACAGCCTGAGCTAAAACTTGCAGGTGCGCTTTGTTTTGTAAATCTCAAACTTGAAAATATTTACATTTCAAATTTAAATTTAGTTTCTGTTATTCCCGACAACTACTCAGATAATTTTTCCTGTTAAACAAATTGTGTACCGTTCAGCCTATGAACTAATAAAAAGGTTTATTTTAATTCTTCTGCGTTTGGTGTTACTTTACTGAAAGATTAGGACCAGATGATAAATCACCTGGCTGTCTTCACGGAGCCAGAGATTAACATTTAAAGGAGTTAGGTTCCGTATATATCAGCAAAACTATGAAAGACAGTAGTTAATCATTTTCTGGGTCATTAATTTTATCCTTTCTCCGTATGTTGTCATTTATCACATAGGCTTGATTCTATGGTTATTTACTATACAGCAAATTTTAAATGATTCATATCCTTTCTAAACGGTATATAGTAATTTTCTTCATTTCCTATGTGCACAATTGGTAACGTATATAACGCATTACGCTCCAATTTCAATTGGCAATATCTTCTAGCGTACTTCGAAACTATTATAAGCTGCGCGAAACTTTAGAAAGCTCAATAATAATCTGATTTTATGAATGTATAATAATACGCTATTTTTCAGTTTACAAACCGTACCCTCCTTTCTGCATATGTTTATGTAGCGGAAAATGTTCATCTCGTAATCAAAGAAAAACAGTAGGTAATAAATATATCGTCGAATAAACCATGAAAGATTTACAAAGGATCTAATATTCATCATTAGTATTATTATTACTATTATTATTGTTATTATTATTATTATCATATAAACTATCCACTGGCGTGCCGTCAATTGACTAGATGAAATAGGCTAATCCCCTAACACATTATACACTAACCCTTTCAAGTACCTTTCTACCTAATAATCAAAGACATTAAAAAGAACACCATGTTACCCATTTTGAAACTCGCGCTAAGACCCACCAGTGGTAAAATCGATGACCATTGGTAGCTCGGTCCGGGGTTCGAATCCCGACGAACGGGTTGGCTGCATGGGCGTTTTCGTGATTTTTCCCATGTGTAACGTGTATACGATCCAGTTTCCCTTAGAAAATCCTTCGCGAAGACACCTCCCTCAGGCAGATAACCTCGTGTACTTTGTCGTAATCAATTAAACAAAACAAACCAACCAAACTGCGCACCGTTCGAGTGTAGTCAGGTTTTCGTGCGAATAGAAACTGCTCGAGCTGTGCTGGCCTTATGCGAGAAAGGGTTAGCTCTCTTTTAGCTCTTCCTATTTAATGGCATTTGGTATGAATATGCATTTATAACAGAGGAAGAGATGCACCATTCAAAAATCATTTTATGTATGCATGATTATCAGTAAACCTCATTCCGCATGGATATCCAAAATCTACTTTGTGATATCGAACAGAAAATTAGCCTTATAATGGGCTATGGTCTTCTTTCACAACCAGGTATGTGGCGCAGCGTAAAGGCTTCCTAGACAGGAGGCAGTTGAGGAGTCCCGGTGGTAGCCGATCCCACTCCTGCAGCAAGGCCGTTTTCAGCTGCGAGATGGTTCTCGAGAGGGCTGGCAAGATGAAGTTGTCCTTCTAAGAGCGTCCTAGATATGCTCTGTAAGGTTAAGATCAGGAGATATGGCCGACCAGTCCATGCGGCGAATATCCTCACTTCGCAGGTAACCATCGACAAGTTGAGCCCTACATGAACGAGCATTGTCGTTCAATAACAGGAACCCAGGATCAACTGCGCCCCTAAAAATTTGAACACAGGGCCCCAAAATCTCCCCTCTGTATCTAATAGCAGTCAGAAAGCCTTTGTCAAACACAGCCGTCCAACATAGTGCCTGCCCAAACCATTACACCCCCACTACCGTAATGAGCCTTTTCCCTGATGAGGGAGGGATAGTATCCTGTTCTAGGCTTTCTCCAGGTACGGTACTTCGAGAATCAGTACAGGGTAAATCTTGACTCATCTTTAAAAAAGCAAGGTGCTCCACTGAAATCTGGTTCAAAGCGTATGTTGTCTGCACCATGCTAAAAACGCTGTCTCGTGTGTTGCAGTGAGCAGGAAGCAAACAGCAGGTCTTTTTGCATACAGCCTTATCTCATGAACTTTTGGGCCAACTGTAGACCGTGAAACTCGGGTTCCGCTGCCAGCATTCAGCTCACGTGAGAGCTATGAAACTGCTGCAGTCCTGTGAAGCCTCGCTTTAGAGCGCCAAAGAACGACCCTCATTCGTCGTTGTGGATCTTGGTCTACCTTGTCCAGATCTTCTTGATATAGATCCAGTGACCTGAAAACTGTTTCCACAAAATCAGATGATTCTGGGCGTTCCATTGAGCTCTATAGCCACCTGCATTTGTGATTAGCCTGCCTCTAATCTACTGGCAATTCTCCCATTCCGTCATGCATACTTTCGCTCTATTTATTTTACCTGATACCTTATAAAATTCACCCAACTGTTGGGAGAAATACGACGAGTGTCGTGAAGGAATACGAGCACATAAATCGCCGAATTCCTCGTGCGCTTATATCCCCTCCACAATTCCAGCTCCGCAGACACGCACATGTCTGCTTAGGTATTCTGAATATTTGCATAATTCTTCGGCGGCATAATTAGTATCTTTAGTTCAATACTTTGGACTACCAAAGGAGTTTGACCTCGTTTGGTAGCATAAACCAGCATCAAACTCCTAGCAGACTTGTAGCGCTTATCGCTTGGTCTGAAGCAACAGCAGAGAGTCTTAAAAAGGTTTAAAACAAGCTTTTTATTAAATCAGAACTTGAACATAAGACGCACGTCTCGTGCTTACAAATCAATCATCACTTGTGGCGATATAACTTAAAGTAATAATCAAATTTAAATTTAAATGAAACCTAGTAATTAAAAAATACACAACTGAATTAAAGCGAAGATGGCTCAAAACACAAAGCACAGGCGTAACCATTTAAATGTCGGCAACAACAACGGAAAGCCGAAGAATTACGATCTTATCAGAATTGGTGAAATCTAGTAGCGTGGCTTAGAAAGGCAGAAACACATCCTGTCTTACAATCAAAAACTCTTGACTTAAATACTATCAATCTGATTTGCATTCTGGGGAGAAAACGGAAAAGAGAAGTGCTAGTAAAGCTGATATATAAATAAATGTTTTTTAAAATATTAATAACCGCGCAGTTTTTCGCAAAAATAGACATAATATGGAAATTCCCTGAATTTTGCGCACGAGCGTACTAGTGGTAGTTCATAAGAAATTTTAATTTTCTCGTTGTTCTTATAAGCGAGACTAATTTAATTTGTCTTTATGAAAACGTCCTTACGGTACGTGAAAGAATTCGAAGTCAAATATATTGATGCAGTAATTTTAAGTATGAAGAGGAAAACATTTTAAGTATGAAGAGGACTACGGAAAGACAGTCCACAAACAAAAATCATTGTGGAGCATATGCGCCCTCAGCCGTTTTATGACAAAGCTTTTATCAGCTCTCAGTATCACAACCCTTTGGTCTCGATGGCTTCTCTACCATGTTTTTTGGTGTAATATATTTTGAAACGGCAAAAATAAAAACAAAAGGTAATTCTCACTGTACATGTTCACATTTGCACAAGCCACATTTGTACATTCACGTCCACATCTGTACTTTCACATTTGTCAGCCACATGTTCGCATTTGTACAAGCATAAACCATTACACATCAGGGGAATATTTAATGATATGCAGACTGAGAAGTAAATTGTTTTGCTGGCCTTGTGCCCTTATTGTGATAAAATGGTTTTAACAAATTATTAAATTTTTATGACATCCATCAAATTTTAAAATACTTATTTTTCGTAATATGATCACTTTGGCCTTCCTTATAATCCGCTTTCCATAAATTTATCTGATCATATTAACCTTTATTGCACACATTAGTCTTCAAATTATCATTAGTTTTTGTATTCAGGATACAATAACCCTGTCGTAACGATCATCTCTTTAAGATGACTACTTTTGGACTGGACTGAGGCTGAAACTGGACTGAGACTAAGAGACTGAGAACATAAGTAAACAGTAGCATTGAATTTTGCCATGTCTAATATCACCGCCACCATTGTCCGTGCGCCGTGATCTTAGAGATAATTATAATATTTCTTCATACGTCGTCTCATTCGGTAAACAACATGGCATGCCACTCAAATTATTATAAAGTATACAACGTTTTAACTAAGAAAACAACTAGCAGAAAAATAATACAGCTATTTCAATGTCATTTATGGATTTTTTTTTCTTCCACAAAAGATTTCTTGTGGGGAGAAATTGTTTCATAAAAGAGACTGATTAACTGATTATGGCAAAACATGATAAAGTTCCTTGTCTAGCCATAGTAATATGTGCGTGGAGGACTTTCTAAAAGGAACTATATTGAATTTCTGTTGTAAAGAAGAAAACCGTGGGCATCCTGCGCAATCAGACCATTCAAAGGAAATTTGCAGAAGAGTTTGTAAGATATTACAATGAAAATATTAATAAAAGTGAAACACATTCATAAATAAAAAAAAATTCTGCTTTAATAACCATTCCACTAACCATATTATCATTGAGAAATATTAAATTTACTGCAAGTGGAACACTTTAAACAACATAATTTTTGTTGTTTTTGACAAAGTTTTGTCAAATTGCGTCTATGGGGAGGGCGGGAAGAATCGTTTACTACAATCTATATAATTTAATTCAAGTTTACAAAGAAAGGCGGTATTAATTATTCATATAGTAGACATAAATGTTTTGATCCACCATCTGGTAAATCCTTATTGGACATATTAAATTACCATTTGATGCAATTTATACTGACTAATAAGTATTGCCATATTTACTAAAAAAATAATTAACAGATTGCTGTTTGCGGCAACTTTCTTTGAGAAATTCAGTTAAAAGTATACAATTATGATTCTTAAACACAATTTTGCAGCTTTATTAACTTACTACATTTAAACTTAAAATAATATTTAGACACACCTACAGGCAACTCACATTTTTTTATACTTCTGAGAATCAAATGAAGTATGCGTATCATTTGGAAGTATAGATTAAATCTTGAAATTGCAATGCAATTTTTCAGCTGTTGTTAAGATCTTTTAAACGCGTAACTCTATATCGTGTACTGATTAAACACCTGTTTTGATTTTAAGTTCCATTCCGATACATGTGTAATTATAATCAGCTTAAGTTGCATTCTCTAATCATTCAGACGTACGGCTCATCTAAAGCAAAGCACATTAATTTATGCACCAAATGTCATTTTTAAGTAGATATGTAAAAACCTTTATGCAAAAATTCGTCTATATTCTTCTACATTAATATCTTAGAGTACAGCGGAAGTTATATCTCTATTATCCGCTTCGATTCGTAAAGCTCAGCAAACAACACAAAGAAAAATTCTTTGAATACAAATATTAACTTAAATATTTCATGGGAACGGATATCTTAAAGTTATTCTGCTCTTAATCCATATCCTTCCACTAAATAAGTTCTTAATCGCTTCCACCTGTTGAAAATGATAGAACAGGGCCGCAAAATCTCAATTTCCCTCCCCTTCATGTTAAACACACGTAGGAATTTCCTCAATAAAACATTCAAGAGGACAATACGAGTCGTATCAATAGAACAGGAGACTCAAAACCTCATAACTTAGGTTTGGGGGAGGGGGGATCACCTCGGTAATAATTATATGTCCCTTCCAAATATGTCAACTCTGATAACTTAACTAGAACCGGTTTTTGACTATAAATAACCATATAAAAAGTACCTTTTAGCCGTAATGTTTGACTGGGAACAATGCAAGTAAGAAAACAGTTTGAAAATAAAATACAAAACCAGATTGGGCTACATATTACCCTGTCAGCCATTTTGAAAAGCGTCTCAAAAATCGTTAGTTTCTCTGCGACCGCAACTCAACACAACTCTCAAAAGGCCGGAAGCGGTTTAAACTCTGAGCACTTGCGCGCCATCTATTATCAAACAAGAGAACTGTCTAAGATACAATGGAACAATACATTTTTGCCCCATTCTTTGCGAGATCGTCTTTTGGAGACGATCTATTTTATAGTATTTTTTTATTCGCATTTTACCCTGGCTTTGCTAAGCTTCCGTAATAAAGCAATAAATATGTCTAAACTATGGTATAGGGGAATATTTTTTGTTTAGCTGTTAAAACAGTATTTCCCACACCGGCGGTTTCTACTTCCTTATGAACATTAGAAAATAAAGAAATCTTAGAATGAAATAGTTAAGATTGTAAAGCTGGTAACAACAATAAAAGTATAGCGCATTTTTATTTTAATTCTGCGATTTTAATGTGGTTTAATATTTTAATAAAACCAAATTAATGTAATTTTCCTTCACTTTGTGATTATGTCTTTTGCTTTCAGTAAAATAAGGATTAAGTAAGTGGCTAAGAGCGAAAGTGAAGTACGTCATTTAAATTACTAAACAAAAGTATTTCTACCTACTTACACTACGTAGCTTTCTAATGCAGATCAAACAATAAAAAAATACAAAAAATAAACAAAGCAAAATAGCTTTGAAAGCTTTAAAAATGTAACAACATTTTAATTGAATTATTTAATGCGTTTGTGTACAGACTCAGAATTAATTTTTAGCACAAAGGAAGGGGGGAAGAACTGTACTAAAACTATGGATTATGTTTCTTTGAAATATATCAAGGAGAAAAATCAGAAATCGACAAAATTTTCAGATAAGTTCATCTAATAGCTTTACCAAGATTAAATTTTTACCCCTTTCAGGTAAACTTAAAACATATTATTTAAAGTATGAAATTTTCTATGCAGTGTACGCGAGGAATAGCTGCTTTATGCAATGCACCATAATAAAGTATTTACAAACGAAAATTGGTTCGAACACCGTTACTGTTTGTCAAAGGATTAGATTAATTAATTAAGGCGAAGAACACAATTGCTTCATTTTAGCTCCAGCTTAGTTTTGAAAGGACGGGCATGCAGTCTGACAGTCTCATAGTTGCCACTACTCTTGTAGAGACATTAGGTTAATTGGAAAAGCCGGAGAGATGAAAAATAAGCAACCGCCTTCGCCGGGAATCGAACCACCGGACCTCTGGAATACCGGCCCAGCGTGCAGAACCACTACACCACGAAGGCACCCTAGGAAGGCGGAGGAAATACCTTAACACTCTCTCCACAGAATTTTTGGATTAACAGATTTGAAGTGCCGCCGTTTCGTAAAGATACTTCAGTCACAAATACCGATGCCTTTCCTAGAATTTGAATCTAATCCCATTAATGTGCAGCCAATTTCTATTAATCACCATCCTGGGTTGCCACTGTCCTGGGTTGCCATAACGAACGGGGAATGTGTATGCATCAGCAACAGAACCGCGAATCGACACCAAGACGAACTACCAGTATTTTTAACTGCTTCTGCGCTTTTGGATTCATATTAGGTAGCGGATATCTTTAGTCAATACTTTAAGTTCATTTATTGAAATTCATCTAATTTTTCTATCATTTAATCATAACATTAATCAAGCAAAGTTCAAGCATTTAAAACACAAATTTTCCTGTTACATTCATAGATATTCCACATTTAATCTTAATTTGATACTTATTCTTACTGAATGCCTTTGTACTAAAATTCAGTCCACTTTTCAAAATCTTGCATATATCACGGCTTCTAACTGAAACTTATACATTTACTTTTTCCTCATTGACATAGGAAATAAAACCTTTAACCAGAAATAACTCATTAAAATTTGGATTATTTCTGGGAAGTGCAGTTGTTGGCAGCTTATGTTGAAATCTCTTTACGTTGAGGATCAGTTTTATTTAGCTTTCTGATTATGCACTCTATTCCATATTTTAAAATCGTAATATCGAAAATGACTACTTTATTAGTCTGAAAGCTATTTCATAGAAAAGAATATTATTTATACTAATAAAGCTGTTAAATTATTTTTTGGGGTTTGAATAGCATTGAATGAATTAGAGAAAGAACTAAGGAATGAAATAGTGTGATTATTAATGGACAATTTTTATAAGAAATTGCATTTATATAAAACTAAATGATAATATAGTTCAAAGAATGTTATTGTTTTGAATAATGATGAAGAGGATAAAATTTAAGCTTTTAACACTTTTACTGTAAATGTTAACTTTAGGTATTATCTTTATTAAATTTATTATGGTGCTTGATAAGTGACTTTTACTTCAGAGGATTTGCTGCCCTTTCCAGCCGGCAGCATCTATTTTCGGTACACTTCTCCGCATCATTTAAGTACTTGGACAACAAGAAACTACAACTTTTATAAATTTCGTACATTTTTAAATGAGTATCGAATTAGTATGTTGAGCCGTTTAACATAATATCTTTAACTCGGAATCATACGCATGACTTAGTAAACAGCGCATAAATAACAAAACGTATTACTCATTTAGTAGATTGGGTAGTTTGAAAAAAAGAAGTCACAAAATTTGGTTTTCAAAGACTGCTCATACATTAAAATGATCAAATGGTTAAACGTATTCGTCTGCGATGCAGTCCCAAAATTTAACATAGTATGGTTTCCTAACCTAGGAAATATTAGCACATGGCAACTAAATTCACATTACTTTGTACATTTTTTTTTTACTTTATGATATTACGTTCTTGAATCTTTAATGCTCTAACGTGAGTGTTGTCAGACAACAGTCCATCTTCGATTCACCAAAAAATACAATCATTTTGTAAATTAACAATATTTTTATGAAATGAAACAAAAAGTATGATTCCTTCGTTAGCAAACGAATCGTTCATTTAAAGGGAATTAAATTCGTACCATTTTGTTTTTATTTATTGACTGGGGCAATTGAAAATTATTACAGTCAAATTGAATTCTTCTTAAACACATATGTAGTTCTAGAACAGCTTCTGAAAAGGATCTGCTACTTGAAACTAGTATTTAGCTATATCGGTTACGGATCTGTTCTGCTTACCTTATAAGGTATTTCTCCCGCCTTCGTAAAGTAGTGGTTAGCACGCTCAACGTGTATTCGAGAGGTCTTTGGTTCGAGTCCCGGCGAGAGCATTTCTCATTTTTCATCTCTCCTGCTTCAAAAATACCTAATGTCTCTACAATGGTGCCCGAACTAGAAGGTGGTGAATGATGATTCTTTATCACCAGGATTTGGCGATTGGGTCCCCTAAAACCCCAGCGGCCCTTTAAAAGGGGGAGTATATAAGGTACTTCTCCCGCCTTCTTAGTATGCCTTCGTAGTGTAGTGGTCAGCACCCTCGACGCGTATTCGAGAGGTCCGTGGTTCGAGTCCCGCCGAGGGCATCGCTAATTTTTCATCTCTTCTGCTTCAAAAATACCTAATGTCTCTACAACCTTAGAGAAAAATAACGAATTTCTTAATACTCTGAGTTTTAATAACGCTCGTTTCATTCACACGTCATTCAATAGATATTTGAATAATGTTCCTTTCATCCCAAGAGATTATGAACGATTTCCTTGCTTTTCTTCATATACAGTTTACCCTATATGCATGAGTGTTAACGGTCTTAGTGCACGAAAAAGTAACAATGGCAAATTGTGCATTTTCCCCCCTCTCAGTCTACTTAGTCTACACAGAAAGATTTTTTTTTCATTTTAAACAATCCTTATATCGGTCACCAAGATCACTTTATGAATAAAGTGATATCATATTCTCCGATGTCGTATGTCTTAAAACTCCAGCAAATTATTCTTCAGCTTTCGAAGTATTCTAGGTATTTTAATACTGATTTAGAAAATGTGCAGCATTATGGAACGTGGATTAAAACGTGCATCCATGGAAGAATGGAACGTGCATTAAAACGGTAACTCGTTTTTTAGCCCGTAACAGTAACCTTAAGTATTAAAAAAAAAAAAAATGTCATGTGCGCTAAGCTTAAAATAAGATAACTAACAGAGAGGAAAGTTCGAAGTAAATCAGCCGAAGTAAATTCTATCCTCTTGATTTCTCTAAAGAAATTAAATATTTTTAGTTCAACTGACCATCAGTAGCTTTGAATTCATTCGTCCTAAATTATTAAATTAAACTAAAAAATGTAAGATGTGATTATGTAATATTAACAAACACGTAAATCAACGTTACTGAATTTTTACAAACTTCCTCGAAATCATACAACCACATAATTAAATATCTAGGGAATTCTTAAGTATTTCTATTATCTTCTTAGCACATTCACATGACTTTTCTCATGAAGATCATCAAATGCATAGAAGTAAATTTCAGGTAGCTGCAATTTCTATTTTGCAATGTAAAAAGGATGTACTTTTGAGAAAGATTTGGAAGCATTTAATATATTTTTTCCGTTAAAACAATTCCCATGCCTTTTGAAATGAATGCTAATAAAAGAGCAGTAAACTTTACTCCGCAACACCATCTAACACAATAATCACCTTATTTTGTAAAACCTGTATCCCAGATCTAATTCGCTATTTTTTTATCTCTCACATATATTACCTATATTATCGTTCATGTATATAAATCTAACATTACCTTTCCATTTGGCATACAATTATACCAGCTTTTTTGATGTGGGGCACGTAAGGTATGCGGCATCAACAAGTTTATATTTCTGCCAGAATTCATGCACAAAACTTTTGAAAAATAAAAGATCAACCAGTGACATACAAGATGTAGACACTGTAGTTGTTATCTCCGGTAATAGTTTTGTTTTGCTCTTAACTAAAGTACTTTCTAGATAACACTTTACTCAACAAACAAATTTATCTTTAGGTCACCTAAATGGAATAATTTCGTAATATTTTTGGCTGAAATCTGTTCTTTCTTTGAGAGATACGTATTTAAAAACCATTTTCATTCAAAACAAATTAATTATACTTATTTTCAAGGATTTACTGAAATACCTTCGAACTAAAGGCCTGGAATGTGGACTGCTCGAAAAAGGTGGATTCAGACTTTATTTAATTAACTACTGACTGTATAGATGTATTTTCATTTACAAAATCTGTCAAACTAGAGTGGATAATTTTACGAAAACAGTTTTAACATTGGCGATGGAAAGTGTTTCAAAACACATTTATTTCCTATGCTGTTCAAGTAGAAATTTCCGGTTAATAAAGACTTCGTAATGATTTCATCAGTTACATACGAAGACTTCTATGCGTTTAAGTGCCAAAACCCCAGAAAGATTCGAGAAAAAATTTACTTACCTAGATCCCATTTTAGTTCCCGTTATTAAATGCTTTCGATGAAAATCTTTTGACACAATAAAAAATAAAAAAAAATAAAAAAAAATACGAAATAAAAATTGTAGACAAAAAAATCTAATTTTTTACTTACTGTCTTTACTAAGTTACGCAGAATAAAATTCTATATCTCTAAGGAGATATTTAAGAACAAATTTATTGATTTAATTTAGTCAGTTTTCAATGCCTGTTGCTAAGCGATTTCGGAGTGACTTTTGACAGATTGAGGAAGAAACTATAAAATAAAAACTGTTCATTTTGGTGATTAATGAAGATTCACAAGTGGTGAGATAGTTAAAACCGCTGAATATTGGTAGTTCAATTTGGTTTAAAAAAGAGGCGAACGGACTGACTGCATTGTTGACTTTCGTGGTTTTCCCCACGTGCAACGTGAGTACGAGCCAGTTTTCCTTAGAAAGCCTTCCACGAAAGCATCCCTATCCTTAGCAGATAAGCCTCATGTGTTTTGTCGCATTCAAGTAATCTAACCCTGCTGATTGAGGGTTGTATACTGGGTAAAACAGAGCTTCGTTCCATAGAAAGTACTTTAGTTTCCCATATGGAACTATTAATTACGAACTCTCCACGAAACGTATGGAGAATATGTATGTAATTTATTCAAATATTATAAGCATTTTACTAGCTGCACTTTTTGCTCTGTGGAGACCATATAAAAGGTTCGATTCTGCATTTGCAAAGCCTTCTTATTCCAGTGTTGAAACTATTCCCATACAACTTTATATAGAGAAACTCTGTTAGTGGGAGCAGGTATCTTGGATTATTGGATCAAAGTATGAGCAAACGTCACCAGTTCAGAGAGGATCGATGTACAATCGGTCTGAAAGAAGATCGGTTAGATCGAAGAAGCTCTCCACATTTGGGTCGGAGTGATACCATTACTGGACAACGTTGGCAGAAATAATTGAACTACGGTAGAGCGCTGCGTCAAAAGGGCAACAAATAACAAAACGTGAGACACAGTGATCGTCAGATCGGTTCTCGCAGCACTTGATTCGTTATTATCAACTATCCGACATGCAGCCTGGACACCAGTGGCCGTAAGAACCATTGATAGATAACTCAGGAAACGGAGTCTTCGCTCACGACATCGGCTACCCCTCACCTGCGCACACAAGCAGGCACTTTGCAATAGTACTGTGGGCTCGTTCGACCAGAAATCTCACTGTTTAGAGTAAAATTGTTTTCAATAATGAGTCACGATGATCAATAAAGATAATTTGGGATATGTTCAGGACAGCGGTGGGATATTGACTTGATTGCCACCCTGTTACGCAGGCCAACAAGTGAGTGATAGCCTAGGTGCCATTTCATTTGATAGTCGAACTCCTTTGGTTATCACTTGTATCACTCCTACGTTACTATCGGTACGTTGATCATATTCTACGCCTTACTGTGTCGCCTTTCGTTTCGAAGTAAAAAATTTTTTGAAAATTTGTGAAGAACCTATGAAAGGTAAATTGATTAAAAACAAAACTAAACCAACACTCCAACACAACTAAAAACACCATGCATTTGTATTGCTTTGCGGAACTCATCCTGTGTCATCTCATTAAGTCCTTTGATTAGTCTACCATTTGAGTCCCTGAAAACGCATTATAAGTCTCTTTACTTCTTTTTATTCGGTGCAGATCGGAGGACATTACTTAATATTATATAACATCTGCAGCAAGAATAATAATACGTGACACAGCCTAAAATTCAGAGTAGATATCTCCATAGAAATTTTGATTCATTCCTTTTATTGTACAACTACGACTTTTAATGCCGGAAATTGTTTTTCAGAACTACGACTTTTTATCAGTTTCCTAAATACTTAGTATTTATATATTTTCCTCCAAATCTTCATCTCGAATTTTCATTCTGCCATTTAAAATACAGATAGCGAATTGCAGTTTTTATGTTTTATTCAGCGTAGATTTTATTCAGGTGAAAAGGAAACAATGTATTTTAAAACTATTCGGTAATTATTCTGAAACCACGATGAATCTCATTTGGCCTTTATCTATGAAATTCCCATTTTCCTACATAACTGTTTTTCGATATTTATTTATTTATTTCGATTCAAATGTCTTCCAGAGAAGAGTAGACTACTTTCCACAAAACGTACTAGAATGCAATTCATAAATCCCCCAACTATAATCAAATAAATTATCACAAATTTATTTTGCAACAAAAATGAACAACAGAAAAAAAAAAAGTTTTACAGAAGATGCTGGAAATGACCACTATATTATTCAGTTCACAAATCCACACAACGATATACCTTTCTCACCTCTTTGTTCAAAGTGCTAATTGGGATATCGAACATGTCTGTTTACGATGCTGTTTGGTAGATCTTTCCCCTTTCTAACACAGCAATTCTCTGTTCTTACGTGAAACTCATGGCGCACTGAATTATCTTCTTACCTTCCATTCATTGTATTTAGTATTCCGACAGAGAGTGCAGCAATGTACTCCTTCTGTGAGCACTTAAAAGAAGGTCAAACACATTTACCCCAAACAGAAATACTTGTCAATGTTTTCTATTGTTAACGCTATTAATATTTATAATAAAACGACTCGTGGACTTCTGAATTGCACTGTAGTATCATTTAGAGTCAAACAGTAACATTCCCTTTCATAATTTCTAAAGCAAATTACGGTTTTCTCTTCAGCATAGCGAATTGGCTAAAATGGATAAACATAAAAAACAGTTAAGTAGATAATGACCTAGGTGTTGGCATAGAAAAAAAGGTGCACGAGTAAAAAACCATTGAGAATTCGAAAAAGTAATAAGTAAAGATAGTTACAAGAACGCTCAGAATGTTTGTCAGAATTGGTAGCTTTCTAGTACCATTAGAAAATGGTACGATAAGTATTTGAATTTTCCTTTAATAATCACCCTTTTTCTTTTATAGTATAATAAACTAAATGCTTAAAATATTAACATATTGCGCGCCTTCCTTGAAGTAGCCCTCTTGTTTCTTTCATCGTACAACAAACTAAATTCTTAAAAATATTAAAAGATTAAATTAACACTAATAAGAATGGCTATTATTAAACAAATCGCTAAAGGAAACAATGAATATATATGATACCTGCTTTAAATAATTAATTCTTAAATTTTTATTTTGTTCAATTGCAGGGAGAAAAATCTAACTTTAGTTAATGCTCTAATAAGGTTTTCTAAAACAGCATTGAAGAGGAGGAAATTTAAGTTTGCATTGAATAAAAATTTTAGCCCTTCAATAAAGAATGACGGTATTTAAAATCAATAAACACTTTACACTTCTTTAGAAAGGTTTTACTATGCTTTTTGAAGTAAAGAGACAGCTATCTAAATAAAAGATTAGGAACTGTCTGAAAGTATCAAACTAAGAATCTGCATAATGTGGGAGAAAAATACGTGCACTTAAGTTCGTAATTAAGTGAGAAATAACATAAACCAGTCAATATTCTCCACTATACATCATTTGATTTATATAGCATCGTAACATTAATAAAATGAAGAAGGATTGTGTCTACAACTGGAAATGAAATCTTGTGTTTTTAAATATAACTAGTAGTATTACTATGTTCTTGTACTGGAACTTCATATTTCAAAGCATTCTAAGCCTAAAATGTTTGCCGGATATGGGATTATTGAAAAGCATGGAGCTTCTAAATTAAATTTGATTTCAAAATAATTTATTACAAAAAATTTTGAAAATATAGCTTTACAATTCTTTACAATATTACAATTATTACGCTTTACAATATTACAATTTTGAAAATATCGCTTTTATTTTATTCTTATAATTTGACTTGCGAACTTTTATTTCGTTTCCTTTTCAAATACAAATGCTCTTTTATCTCAAATGTTATCTGTATTTCATCATCCGTAATCCTTTCCCAATTAAAATACTTCAATGCCGGATGTGATTTATCCATGTGGCACAGATGGCAAAGACGCAGTTTCGACATAATACGCTTTTCTGCTAATATAAATAAACACAATTTACGAAGATTCTGATTATTCTGTTCGATAATTTTACTGGCTTACATCAAGACGACAAAGCGGTATTTTCGAATTAACGAAGTGTGAAAGATTCGGCTTCGGCACTTGTACAAAACGAGCGAGATAAGCATTGCAGATTACATATCGTTCAATTACTTTCTTGTTGTTCTTGAAGACTTTTTAGAAGCCGAAGTTTACACTGGATATTGCGAAGCAATTATTTTCTCAAAATGGAAACGATTGCAGTGCATCTTTTAATAAAAACAGAGATAAAAGGATATTCATTTATTTACGAAAGTTGAGAAGTTTTTTTTTTTTTTTTTTTTGGATAACTGCGAACAGCTGTGTTTAGTTTTACATATAAGGCTCATTACTGATACAGTGATTGATACTTTTAATCACTACCAGTGTTTTTGTCAAAGAGTAGGAAAACTAAAGGCACAGTTCTAAACATTCCTTTTACTCCAATAATATACAACTCCGAAGTCCTTTCTCACTGATATACGATTGAAAATAAATGCAGTCTTTAGCGCTGAAATATATTTTATGTAAATAATTAATTAAATCTCAATATTACAGAAACTTTTTCTGGCCAGAAAATTTACGCTGTTAACGATAAATGAATGAAGGAGTATTATCTGTATAATAGCTATGTCAGTTTTTAAATTTTCGTAAGAAATCTCAAATTATTTCTCTTTATCTTTGGAGTATTAGAAATCAGTATCAAATCGTTCAATGGTTTCATTAAAATCTATATGAAATGTGCCTGTTATGCTTACCCGATTGTGAAAATGGAAATTAAATAACTCTTTCGAAGCCAGAGTCTTATCATTAAACAGTTTCCAGGAGTTGGATGTATATATTTCTTTTAATAAGACAAAGTCTGAGGCAGATTTTTTATATGAAGAACCAATGGCATGTGTTATATATGTCATAAACTGAAGTCATTCAATATTTAAAGAATAAACATGGTTAAAATTGACGCTATTTCTAAAATACCTAATAGTTATCAAATTATGTACTCAATATGTTAAAGGCCAAAAAATTAAACTTGTTTTATTCAAAAGAGAAACGTATTTTTTCAAAACACTCATCAGCAAAACTGTTATATTTGCTGCTGTTTCGGATAGATCGCGGATAGATGTATCTGGAGTGTCATCGGTTAAGCGCAGAATTGCCTCTAGAAAAATTTAAGAAAGAATACATTTAATTTAATTAATTTTCATTTTAAATTACAGAAAAATATGTGTCAGTTTTATGGCATTCAATTCGAGAGCAATTAAATGCTGCTAAACATTTTCAAATTAAAAATATGTCACAAATCTTCGAAACTCATAGCCATTACATAAATATACAAATTTGAGATAATACCATTAACAATAAAGGTAATAATAATAATAATTGAGATAATAAAGAAACAGAAGATTAAGTATTGCCTGATAATAAAAATTCTCAAAATTGATAAATTTAGAACTTATTTCGAAAGTTATTTCGATGTTTCGAAATACATCAGAATTAACTAAATAGATTTTTCTGTAATCATAAATCGTGTTCTAGAACAGTCTTAAGATTATAGTTATATTATCTGATTATTAAACTATTATGAAAAAGAGATTGATATAAATCAGCTGAAAGGGGGGGGAATCTCATTTTCTCCTCCTGTAAAAACTAAAAAATAAATAAAAAAGATATTAATGCAAACATAATAAACTACTTAAATGAGAATAAATTCGAAATTTTGTTTTTCATTTTTTATTACTCAATGAAGTGTATTTTGAAAACAGTTCTTGTTTGTTCCCATCCAAATAGATTAATAAAAAGAATAACTTTTTTTTTTTTTTTTTGTTTTTAAAAAGGTAAAATAAATATTTTAGACACACACCTATGAGAAAAATTTAAACCTTTAAATTTCAACCAAAATTTTCGAAAAAGTCTAAAAAACACAAATTAGTTAAATTGAAATGAAGTCTCATAGGAAAAAAAAAAAAAAAAAAAATCAGAATCAAATCTAATAACCTTGTAAGTGTCCAGTTTATCTTATTTCGTAACATAAAACTTACAAAAATATAATTTTCTTAGTTTTGTATTACTCTTTTGCGTTAATAATAAATTTTTTATATGATATATATATATTTTTTTTTCATGCCAAAGGATAATCCGTTATATGATGATTTTTCGGTCGTTGAAAAATTTAGTAATTCTCTAGTAGTAATTTTATAGGACACAAGAAATATAAGAAAGCAGGCAATTCATTGCCCAGACAGTTGCGTTTTCTGATGCGTACACTAGGTAAATATATATACACTAGGTATATTTTGAAAAATGGTACTTTAAGGTTAGGTTATTCGATTATGGCAAAGCATACGAAGGCTAGATGCTTAGGGTGAGACTATAGCGTCATTAGGTTATTTTTAAGCAGGAGATGTGAAAAGTGTGCAATGCCCTCCCCGGGACTCTAACGTGGACCTCTGGAGAGAAACACGCCAAGTGTGCTACCGTTAACCACGAAGGCATGCTGGAAGGAAAGAGAAAATACCCTATATACTCCCCCTTTTAAACAGCGACTGGGTTGAGATGACCCAACCGGCAAATCTTGTTGGTGATGAATTATTGTCTACCACCTTTTAGTTCAGGAACCATTGGTAGAGTCATTAGGTTATTTTGAAGCGGGAGATGTGAAAAATGTGCAGTGCCTAGCCGAGACTAATATTGTCTAAATAATGTCACACTGTCAGCCAGCTAAGCCAGTGCCCCACGGAAGACTCATGTTTCAAATTATGAGCGTTGATAGTAATTTACATGTATAGATGCTTACCATAGTGAGCGGCGTAACATTTACAGGTCGTTAACTCAGCGCATTGCATCAAGATAAATAGTGTTGTAAAGTTAACACACTATACACACTTGCATAGTTAATGTTAGGTTAATGTATTGCGTTGCATTGTTAAAGTATTGCACGGCTAGGTTAATGCATTGTAATGCATGGTTATATACTGCTTTGCAAATTTAATATAATGCAAAGTACTGTATAGTGCATTATATGAGTCATATATTGCATTGTATGGCTAATGTATTTAATAATACGATTTACGCAATGCATTGTAAGGCGAAAGTTAAGTAACCCTATCAATAGGATAGCGTAGGTTGACATGATGATGACCTATACATGTAGTGGATCAGCTCTCCATTCGAGGATTAAAAATGAAAGCTTATGGAACCTTTCTTTTTAAGAAGTTTTTACTATTTGAAGTACCACGTAACCGCATATTTTCAGTTAGCTCAATTAGAATCAAATTATAATTTAACATAAAAAAAATGAAATATTGGCAGTTTCATAGAAGAATAAATATTAATTTAATTTCACATAAATTAAAGAATTAAAGATAACCTTAACATACATTCAGATAAGATATTGAATATTTGGTAACGTGTGTTAAAGATAAAAAAGTGAGTAAAATTTTTTTTTTAAAGTTTCACAAAATACAAAAATGAAAAGAGTGGCAGGTGCCCTGAAAAGTTTATAATATTTTACTAATCTACCGACACAGGAGATCAGATGAAATTTATGAGAAGTTTTATATAAGCATTATAGTGTCATACTTCAATCTAAAGAATTCATATTTTCAAAAAACGACAACAAGTGTGCTAAAAATACAGAGGACCTCTAAAAATACAAATAAATTCTGGTTTTCTTTCTTAATTGTTCGAAGTAACAAAAATGATACGAACTAGTACTTCTTCGAAGTGATATTCTCACTACAGGAAATAATTTATTCAACCAGAAATTCTAATTACACAAAACTAGTTTAATCGTTTAATCGGTTAGTAAATTGCTGCAATAGTAAATATCTACTCGATTAGTAAAATGTGGGTGCTGCAAGAACAAAAGGGCAGTTATGTGCCGTATTTCGGTATGAACTTCTGTAAGTCAATAGCCTATTTTAAAATTAATATTCGAATATAATCAATCTGTTGCTAGTACTTCCCCTTAAGAGCCCAAGCAGCTGCTTCATAAATGGGTAATGTAATAACAACGCAATAAGAAATCTCTGCAACAAGAAGCTAAATTACTAAGACACACATTATAAACTTTCACGTAACCATATTTTCAAGAGATTCATATGTTTTCGAAAAGGAATTTAATGTACCATATCTTAAGAATACCCGAAGGCTGTGAAAGCGAAACCCCCTCCCCCCTTTCTAACAAAAAGAAAAAATATCCAATGCCCCACACATGTCGAGTTCTAATCATTAATCGGTGCATTCAAGAAAAGAACTGCCCGCGGGCATAGGAAGGCCGAGTAATGTCGAGGTCACGTGAGCTAGCTAATACAAGATCCCGGATCTCGATTAAGCATTCTTGCATCGTGGGTTATTGTTGGTAGTCTGCTCGACTACCCCCCTCTCCTATCTATCTATCTATCCATCCCGGGACACACCCTGTTCTCTGTTTTAAGAGGCAACTACAAGACAAAAGCGCACCGGGTAATTTGGTGGTACTCGTCAGTAGCAATATACTGCGAGAGCACCTGGCAGAATATGAAATTCCCGGATTATGAATACCTTCTGCAATTTCATCGTCCCCCCTATCGGTAGTTTGCTCCATTAAAAAAGATAAGATGACTTCCTTTTTCTTATTTTATTTTGAAGTTTGCTTTTTTTTATTCCCTTTTAATAGTCGTAAAGGTCGAGTCCAAATATTTTGCGGATCATATATTCTGTTCTGTTGATAAGGGAAAATGTTACTTCATCAAATGGTGCCTTTACTGTACTAGCACAATTTGATGTGTTACAGCAAAAATACTCGAAAACTGTGATTGTAGTTTAACAAGTATTCACATACTAGGCACGAAGATCAGATAAAAATCGAAGGGAAAATATGTGAAAGTATTTTAAGATCATAGTCGTTCGAGATCAAGCTTTCTGGTTTCTTAGAGCATGAATGATCACAGAACTGCAGAGCCATACTTCATTTAAAGTGTTTCACTTAATTTTTTACTCTTTCAATTTATCATTCACACTTTATTAGAGTGAGACTAACCGTGAAAAGTGTAGTAAGAGAAATGTGTAATAGCATGTCGTTTCAAGGGAATTTAAGATCTAATCGTATCAGAATTTTAGGTTTGCCACATTGGTCTTAAGCAATCACTGTTCGCTAAAAGTAAGTTTTTTTGGAAACTGACCCTGACACATCAAGCTTAAACACTAGTTTTACTTTTCACCTTTCTCTCATAGTTATAATGGAACAGGTCATTATGAATAATCAACTGAATGCTTTCTTATTCAGATAATTAGTATTAATAGGACTAATACAGTCAACATTTTTTAGTTATCTGCTGATTAAACTTTTATTTATTGAGCCAACACATATTTCAAAAATTTTTTATAAGAAAATTAAATCACTTATTTATGACATTCTATTTCGAAACTTACTTCACACTGAACTGCTTAGATTGAATGCTAAATTACTGTATTTCGAAAATTATTGTTTCAAGGCACATTTCTCCGTCACCTGTGACTTAAACAGGTAATTGCTAAATTCAATATTACTGTTATCATTTTAATACTATATCATAACCTTTAGTTTTAAGTCATAATAATTTCATCTTGCAGAGACGGAGTAACGAGAGGAGAATTTTAATGTGCTTTGAAAACAAATACAGTATCTTTTAAAATACAGTATCTCCCGATGAAATTGCAGCAAGCAGAATTTTGCTGCCGAGCTAAATGCAGCAACAGAACTCTAAAGTAGAGTAATGGTCAGCTTACGTTGCTAAGCGCTCTCTGATAAACTTTAAATCTTCCCGCTAACTTATATTTTAAACTAATTTACATTCTGGTAGAAGTTGACGAAAGCTGAAGATATAGAAAAGCGATATAATATTAAGATAAGTAGTTAACTAAAATAAAACCTTGCAATCGTATTAAAAGAATGTTGCTAAAATTCTTCCTGTTTTTCGGAGATTCAAATTACAAGAGGACTTGACATCCTAGTGATTAGAATTTTCAGCCAATAAAACGCATAGGCAGGCAGCGTATAAAGGAAAAATGCTTGTAAGAGTAAATCTTTCGGTTAAAAAAAATTCAAACAATTTAAAATGAAAAAGATCAGAAGCATCAGACATTGTTTATTGTACGCTTTTCAGAGTGGCAGTATTGTAGCTCTAGCATCACAAAACGTTTGTCATGCGTTCAGGAGGATGCGTTTGACACTAGCACATGTCGTCACTAGTTTTGAAAATACAGGGATATAGAAAGAAGCTGTAAAAATCAGCCACAAGGATGTCTGTCGGTTGTTTATGAGCAGATTCTGAAACAAACCATATAGAATGCCTCTCATGCAACGCTGTTTGTACTCAGAACAACAGTTTAAAGACGAATAAACTCGGGTTAATCACAAGGCTGGATCAGTGTATTCTACACAGCCAACGACCGGTGAGAAACAGTGCATATCTTTGCTTGTCTTTTCTAGAAATGAACTTTTTTTTTAATGAATTATGACGGGAGACGTAAGCATTTTACGTCTACTTCTATTCGCTTTTCTTTTTTCACCGAAGAAAACGGAACGAACTTTCCCATCAACCCAATAAAATAATGGATAAATAAAATTAAACATGATTTACGGATGCATAAATTTTAAATCGTCTTGTCAAGATTCTCATTAAGGTTCTGTTATAAGGTCTGTAAATATATCACGCGAGGGTTAAGCCTTATCCTCTCTTTTATATGCTAAGAAACAGAAAAGACTGTATCTTCATACGGTTTATTTGATCTTACTGAATTTTAAAATATGAAAATTAAGTTATAAATACATTTTAAATTATGAAAGCATGAATAGCTGAATGTTAGATATAAAAATTTAGAGCATATTAAAAGTCTTTTTAAATATTAATTTTCGGGAATTCAATCCAAAATTTTCTTTGATTCCTGATTAAATCCAATATGTTTTAAAATTGAAATAAATGTTGTAAATAAAAAATATTTTAAGTAGTTATACTGAAATAGATTGACTGCATCTCTGAAGGGAAAATTAACTTGATGAATTAGCTTAATTCACATTATGTTATGCATGAAGCGTAGTTATTAGAGGCCCCAGAATAAAATAAATATTAGTCCTTCATAATACTGTACTGAAAAAAAAAAGAGTTCAGATTCATGAACAATTATTAAACGCACATAACAGATCTTTAAACGTCATTGTAAAAATCAGAAAAAATAGTAGTGGGCGTGAAAGAAATCTTTCAAAACATTTCCTCTTTGACTGAAAGATCGATTTTAGACGCACTACAACGACTTTAGATGAACATCAGGATCTTTGTGTTAAGTCAACGAAGAACAGGACTTTTCCTTCTTTAGCTAATTTTCAAGTTACTGCAATTTTTCGGAACTTTTGAAATGAACATTTCGATGATGAAAAATGAAGCATGTAATTTCCTCCGAGCTGAAACATATAAGAATTTTTGAAGTCAGGAAACATACTGTAAATTTACATTTGGCAAAATAAGTCATTTAACAGTAATTTTTTAGAACATATAACGTATTTCTCTCGCCTTCGTGGTGTAATGGTCAGCACGCTCAGCGCATATTCGAGAGGTCCGAGGTTCGAGGACATTGCTCAATTTTCATGACTCCCGCTTCAAAATAATTCGAATGCCTCTACAAAAATTTATTATTTTCATGGTTCTAAAAATAATGTCATTTTTTTAAAATACGTGTGGAATTTCAAACAATTAAATCGAAGATGTTATAGACAATCTTTACGAAAACGGTTGACAGCTCCGAAATATTTCATTTTAAAGATTCAATAAATTTAAAGCAAAAATGCACACCAAAGGAAACATAAAATAACTGCCTGTTTCCTTAAGAGCATGATATATATTTGTATATATTTTATATCTGAGTTTAGAATGCTCATATCTTCCTAATTACGTAAACACTCAAATAAATGAGATATCGTAGCATTATTTATTGCAGTAGTTACTGAGCTTAATATGTCTTGACAAAGTACTAATTCCAGGAGTTAATTTAACAGCAGACTGGTGCAATATAGCACTGGTATTATCAAAGTGCTTAGAAGATGGTGCTTGAATTGCATGCATCTTAAATTAGTTAATGCATCTTAAATTAGTACAAGTTATAAAGTTGCAAAACAAGAAATCATTATAAACAATATTAAAATAAAAGATCATAAAATATACGATTGCTATTATTGAAGATTGCTATAATTAAATCATGTCGAAATTTGTTTATCTGAGTTTAGATTTAAATAGTATTAAGAAAGAAAAGGAGAATGTCTTCATTAGCCATAATTTTATTGTGGTTATGACGACGTATTATTAGTAATTTTCAGCAAGTTCAGTAATTTTCAGTTTTTTTATCTCCCTTTCTCTCAGTTTTCGACACGCACCTCACCTTTACAGATTACTTGAAAAATGTGAAACGTAGGACGGACAATATATTAATGAATTATATTTCCTCCTGTGCATTTTCCTCCTGTACATTGAGTGAAAGATCAGGATTGATTAAAGAAATATTCAAAAATGTCATCACTCCAATAGTCATGTACAGCATTGGAGCGTGGGGGTTCCAGAGCAGGAAAACTGCAGAAATTTTGTTTAAAATTAGATTCTATCCAGAGAGGCTGGTGCCTAGCCATGACAAGAAGCTTTAGAACAGTTTCTACCGAGGTGTTTGTTCTGTGTCTTGCCTGGTACGCCGCCATTTTCAATTTATTATGAATTTTTTATGATAAATTTTTGATGAGAACAGAGAGACAGGACTTGGAAGTGTATGGAGATGACTTATTAACAAAATATACATGTTTGAGATTTATAATGTATACAGTGTACATGCATATACAAACCTGTCAATCACTTAGTGATAAATACGAGCCAAAGACTGGAGTAATAGACATTTGTACTGACGGCTCCCGGACAGGATAACAATTATGGTTCAGCATTTCGTAGTATTTTACTATGGGATTGAAATTGACTATGGAAAGTATAGACTGAATTATTATAACTCAGTTTTTCAATCCGAATGCTGTGCATTCATTAAAGCCTTGATGTTGGATTAAAACAAACTTAAGTGGATTAAAACAAACTTAACTTCCTACTCATGTTAATATTTACACAAACTGCCTTTCCTTGTTACAGTCATTGTCTAGTCCGGTTTCTAAAAATCCATTAATTAATGAAATCAAAGAAAATTTAAGAAATATAAAGAAGGAACATTGCATTTTGTTACATTGGGTCAAAGCTCAAGGGGGCCTTGCCAGCAACGAAAGGGAGTGGCTAAGGAGGCGGCCATGGTGGAAAATGAAAATTTTATAGAAATATCTAGTTCAAAGAAATAAGCAATTAGAGTAATGCAAAAATATTATCTTGATAAATGGTCTCAATAATGTAACAGTTCAATAAGAAATAAAGGCTTATTGAAAAATATAAAAATATTATAATTCAAAAAATGCCAATATATAATGATATGGATGCAAACCAGTTTGTAACAAATCATGGTAGATTTCCAAAGTATCTTAGTAGATTTGGTATACAAGAAAATTCATTATGCTTGTAATTCACCTGGCTCCGCAGGGCACTTCGCGTTTGAATGTAAATTAATAGAAATTGTACGACTACAAATGAAAAATTTTGAAAATATGAGTTATAATAAATTATGTAAGTTTGCCAAAGAGATTGTAGGAGTTATTAACAGTAAACGGAGTGCATGTGGTGTTTTTATATAATTAAAATCATAACTGTATTAACTAAAAATTGTCTTTTATTATATTTTTATTTTTATTTTAGTAATCTTAGAATTTTATAGAACTAAGTTGGAGTTTTTACTTGTAATTTTATTCATTTTGACTTATTGAGATATTAATGATTTTATGCCTTATGATGTCCTATTCTATATGTTCTTGTTTCACTTGATATGTGTTAATTGTGTGTTTATAGTTTTTGTTTTAATGTTGCGATTATGCTTGAGTTTTGTTTTGTGGTGAACTTAGAGGCGACCCAAACAAGATCATACGGTCTATTTTTAGACCAGGTGGATCGGGTCGTATTCTTCTCATTCGTATCCCTCTCTCTCAACTTTCACACAAACACACATATATATGTGTGTGTATTACTTTCATTCTTGTCAAAACAATGAAACAAAGAAAGTTGTTAAAATTGTTCTCAGAAATGGCCTCAAAATAGAAGAACTGGATATGAATAGTCTGCTTGTTAGTTTAAAAAATTTGAAATTCGATAGTTTTTAAGCATTAAGCAATCTACATTAGAAAGATTTTAACAAGAAAACTCCATATCGATCAAGAGAGGTATTGCTTTTAAATATGCTTACTATAATTTTGCAACTAAATAAACCAATCGAAACATTAGCTATAAAAGAAATGCACGTGATTTTTATTATTTCTATAATTATAGAGAGATTGACATAAAATCCCAACAGCAGAAAAAAAGGCACAATTTGTTATATGACAAATTTATTAACTTCATTCATCAAATCTAATTCATTGGCATGTAAAGAGAAAACTGCTTACCCTGTACAAATGAAGGAGGAGAGGAAGAAAGTTTCTTTCAGTAAACATTTTATATTTATCCTTACAGATTCTATGCCGTTTCTTCATGCGATGTATAAAAAACATGTTTAAGCTTAAAACACAGAAATTAAGAGCTGATAATGTTTTTACTTACTCCGGAATATTTTAAACTTATCATGAAATGTGTAGCTCCTGCATACACTTTAAGACTTGTTGAAGGAAGAAATATAATTGATTAACGGGAAAACCAGAATGTTGAGTTTACTTAGATTGAAATGATACAGGTCTGGAACTTTCGTGTAAGTGAAGAAGTGTATCTTGTATCTCATATAGAATTTAATTCATCCGTTTCTGTGCAATTTTGCCATCTGATATATTTTTCCTGAATTTTTCACGTTTATTTTAATCATGATCGTTCTCAATTATACATAGCACTCATCTTTTGAATTATATCGCCACAGTTATTATCTAGCGTTACTTAAAAATTGTTTGTTCTCAAGAATTTCATTTAGTATAACACCGCAAGAAATATTAAGTTTGAATTCTTCGTCATAACAACAATAAAATTATGGCTAATAAAAGACATTCTATTTTTTCTTTCTTTCTTTGAGTAAATACAGATTAAATGAACTCAAACATGAATATGGAATGGAGAACAATCATTAATATATGAACATGAATAACCACGCGGAAAATAAATTCTTGAGAATCCATATGAAACATAGACTCTTGAGAAAATATAGAAACTGTGTGAAATCAAGATAAGTTTAAGTCTGCACGGCAAATGAAGGCAAAGCGAAATAAATGCAGAGATAAGATAAAAGTGAGTAAAATGTACCGTATATTAGTATAAATTAGAAACTGATAGAAATAGTTTATACCGAAAAGTGTACACTGTATTGCTAATGAATTTCCTCCCCCTCCTTCCGGAATGAGTAACAGTCAACTCATTAAGCAGAAGCGAGATGCCTATTATTTCACAGCAAGCACTGATAGTCTAAATACACGCATAGTGAAGTAAAAAAAAAGTGCCTCCAGTTTGTAAATTTAAGAAATATGCGCATACATACAGCACTTATTACGTATGCTTGACATCACGGTATTTGCAAGTGAGCATAAAATTATCATGTCGTTACCAAATAACGTTATGTAATTAAGTTAAAGCTGTTTTCACTCATTCAGTTCTCCGTAACGATTAAAATAGCACTTAAGTTGAGAAACAATTAATTCAATACAGATATCTGCTAGATAGCTTTGTTGGGACTCATTTGGAGGGCCCACACGCCTTTTACGTATGTGTCACCACTGCTTACATAACTCATCATAACAGTATGTATAACAGAAGTTCAAAAAAGCTGCACCCACATGTTTAGCGCAGTATTGGAGGAGTATTTCAGTAGCAAGTCGACCATCCCAGTTGTGTTAACATAAGAATAGGTGTGGTAGGCCTTTCCTTCGAAACGTCTCCAGTCGTTGAGATGTGCAGCATCTACATGCACGGGCTACCGGCATTGCGCTGTGCAATGTTGGAGCAAGACTGCATGGTTAGTTCATATCTGACGAAGAATGATAGCTTCAGGGGCTTTCCACAAAACTAAGAATAATTTAATTTAAAAAAATCTATGATGGATAATTAATTCAAAATACTTCTACTGTGATATTTTGAAATTTAAAATTAGATAACGTGCAACAATTCTGAGAACCTCAAGCATTTAAATTGCTAATAATTATAAATTAATTACAAATATAGAAATAGTAAAGATTTGCCATAAATCTTGCAATCTAGAAATTAAAAACATTTTATTACTTTAGAAAAGGAGCGTAATGAACGTTTGAGGACTATCCAATCAAATGTCTGTGCATTTATAATTTATTAAATATATTGTTATGTTATGTATTTATTCACATTTAATAATTCATTCATTAATACGTTAATATAGTTCTTCACGAAGCTGAGAGAAATTATTAACCTGAATTTTTTTTAATTTTCCTCTTTACCATAATTTACTGTACTATACTTTTAAGTCCAATTTTTTGCTGATGCATAATGAGATTATCATTCATAAATTATTACGCTATTTAAGATTTATAGACAGAGGTTCCTTCCTTTTTATTATTGCCAAAAGTTTTTGCTTCTTTCTCCTTTTAGCAGTAAGAGACGATATTCTCTCCTTAATGCAATCACAACGATTTCGTTGTCTTTTACTTTTCCTTCTATTAGTTGTTGTGTTGCCATTATTTTTCAGAGATTCCACTTTTAAGCACTTTTTTTTATTCTGTTGAGAAAATTCGTAATTCACTTTTAAGGACAGTTTTAATTTCTTGGGAAATTTAAAGTGTACCTTGGGTATCTGTTTACTGTACTTTAAGTACGCCTTGACCGCTTTGAAATTTTTAATTAACATCAAGAATCGTAATGAAAAAAAAAAAAAAAAAAAAAAAAGAAAAAGTCATTAAATTTTCATCGCTGTCAGTTTCTTCAGTATCCTTCAGTTTTCTTCTGTTAAGCGTTTTAAAAAAATTTCTTCATCGAGTAAATTATTTATCTTTGAATCCTTCCACATTTTCCAAAATGCATATTTAATATAATACGTAGTACTATTTAAATGTAATGCTCACTATCCGACAGCGTTTTCACATCTCGCCTCTTAAATGAGCGCTGCCTTTTCTTCTTTCGGTTATTTCAGTAAACTTTATTAAAACAGAGTTAAATATTCGTTGCATTGCATGCTGATTTCCACTGAACAATGAGCTTACGCAAAATAATAACAGAAAGCTTGCGACATTCACCTCTCGAAAGACCTAGTGCGCTGTCTGAATTTTGAAAATTATTAAAATAAAACATTGGCAACATTCTGTTCTCCATAAACTTTCTCAAGAACCAGTTACCTAATTAAAGTGACAATGTATTTTCACTTTAAGATTCATATGCAAAAAGATTCAACATTTAAAAATTTACTGCCAGTGCTAAATTAAAGAAGATCTAATAAAAAATTAAAAAAACAAATAAACTTTGTTGGTAACTTTTGAAAGATCGTTTACCAAAAAAAAAAAAAAATATCTGTGCCATAAATAATGGAGGAAAGAAGAAAACGACAAACCGACAACTAATGAAAATACATCATTCTACCTAAAAATATTTAATTCAAATTTTCTAACAAACTAAAAGTTTTACATTTGTTGAGCTGCTGAGTTGAAAGCACACGATTCAACTTCTTAAAAATAAGAGCGATAATTGTAGTATAAATTTTGTGATAGAAATAATTTAATTCGCGTGCTTACAGTATGGCTTTAGTTTACGTCTTTTCTTAACATTTTCCCGAATTTTTATTTATTTATTTATTTATTTTACTGTGCAAATGATTCTAAGTAGCAGTCGATTGAAATTTGTTCTAAGCTTTGTAATAAATCTTAGTAAATAATATTCCATTATACTACTCGTATATTTTCAAAAGTATTTATGTTAGCTTTATGTTCCAATTCATTATAAGACTAACATTAAACATTTTACTATCTAAGTGCTAGATTTAGAATGATTCAACGCAGTTTAATTATTTATAAAACAATTATACTCTAAGAGATTTTATTAAAATTTTGCTTAATTTTTAAGGATCACATAATTACTGTTAAGATGTGAAAAAATAAACCCTCTTACAGGAAAAGCAAACATTGTTTACTCAATATCTTAAAATTTTAACAAAATAACAAGCACGAAACTGTGCAAATTATATAAACCAGCAAACTAAATAAATTCCAGTAACTAGATTTTCAGAACTTTATAAGACAATGAGACAAAGGGCAGAAAGGTGAAAAAAAGGCAGAATAAATATCCCCCCCTCACACACATAAAAATGTCTGTCACGCATGTTCCTGGAGTAGAAATCAGTTTAATATATTACCTGACCAAAGGCAATATGGCAACGGATAGCGTATTTGCAATTCGAAGCAGAAAAGACATACAATTTGCGGCATTTATGGAGGTGTGTGCAGTTACCATCGAACATTATAAGGAAGACGTTCAGAAAATAACATTAATACTAAATTTTTAAAAAAAGAAAAGAAGAAGAAGAATTATTCACTGTGTCAAACTGAATCTGAACTATCAAATTACTATTTTTACATATCAGAATTTCTTTAGTTTTTCTTTAGGGGATATTGTTTTTTGAATTCTCTTTATATGAAACACTTGTCAATGTTTTGGTAACTTATACACTTCAGTTATCAAGGATTTAAAATAACTCAATTAAGACTGTTAACAATCTCTAGATTCTACAGTTAACTGTATTACATACAGAAAGTTATATCGGGCATTATTGTATCCCTTAATAATAAGAAGTAATTTAACGATATAGAAATGCGCTAGAATAACTTCTGAGCGTATTGTTTACAGATATTTATAGATGATGAATCAATTAGATGTAAGAATATCACATTATGGAAAAACACTTTATCCCTAGACATTCAAATACAATAAGCACTATAATACAAATTTACCATTAAATAATATCTCAGATGATAAATTAAAATTTTTCTCTGGATATTATACATAATAAAAATGGCAAATCTTGGTATTAGATTTCAAAGTTTTTTTAAATTTATGAGACTTTTGCAAAAAATTTAACATCCACAGGAAACATTTTTTAACTCCAGAGTAGAAAATCGAGAATAAGAATATTTTTTAAACTACTCAAAATAAAATATGAGTATGTTTTTTTCAATTCAAGTTACACAAGAATGGAAAATATAATTTTGTATGCACATTATTCAGACTAAAACGCAATTAAGAAATAGGGCTATGGCTACAAGTCACATAATTTCTACTTTATCCCTGTATACAAAAGAAAACGCATCTGGGTGGAGCTTTTCAGTGCGGTGAAGTGTATCATGAAAAATCATTCACACACCCACATCCTAAGGGAGTTGATTTCTGCGATTATGCACGCAGTTTTACTTTTCTTTTTATCTATAACAGCAGTTATAAACAGCCCGATGCAAAGTATTTGATACTTTACGTAACCCCTGTGTACCTGATGAAAATCGGCAGTTCTGCAGAGTAATAATAATGACAAAAAATGTCAGTCTTCTTGCCTTCACTGAAATGCCACCAAAAACTGCCATTCCATTAATTAGTATTAAAATATTTGAGAATTTTAAACATGACTGCAATAAATAACACTTCCGTTTTAATTTGTAGCTCCAGTTTACTGCCCTTCATTAATGAAATATGACAATATGGCATCGATGCTGTTTGACACTCTGACCAGATGACGTTTGCTGGCACCGATGCTGTTTGATACTCTGGCCAGATGACGTTTGCAAACAGGGCAGTTTATTGAAGATTAACTAAGTTTGTATAATTAGTATCTCATAGCAATCTATCTGAATGTTTCTCCAAAGACATAGACTTTATAAAAATATCATCAGAATTTAGATTGATTCCATCTAATTTGCTTAACAGGTTAATTCAGGAGTTTTTATTCCATACTGCAAGCATTTGACTTTTATGAGCTTCTTTTACGCACTTTATGGTTCGAGCTTTACAAGCTTAGACCTTTAACTGAAAGTTCAACTTACATTGGGGTAAAATCAATTTTTGCAAAGCAGGCACATCGTTCTGTTATGTAATAAATTAATAAATCATTTGCATCAAAAACAGAATATATAAAGTCTTTCATTGACTATTTAAAGCGATTTTAAAATAGTAAACCGTTTAAAACAATGGAAAGGGTAATAAAAAGCAGAAACTGCAAAGGGTAAAGAAAAGAATCTGTTAAATAGTGCTGAGATGAGCAAGAAGCTTTCTTATGATAAGAGTAATAAAAAATCAAGCTCATACTAATGTTACTGAATATAAAATTGAAACATTGTATAATAGTATCTATTAATCAGTCATAAAACTTCATAAATATTATAAAAGTAGTTATTAGAATTTTAAGACATTTATAACAGTTTAAGCATAAAATAGGGCAAAAGAGACTTTATTTTCTCTAATTATTTCTAATAATTCAATTTCTCTGATTATGATGGCACTGTAATAAATTCCTTTTAGCGATTACTGAAAAGTGATATTTAACAAGTGACAACTTATATACAAGGCGTATAGAACACCAATCTGCTACAGATCCCTGAAACTACAGTTACACTCCGGCTCGCTTGTTCATTCAGGTAAAATAAAATTAAACTTATTTTTAGTTTACTCATATGTGTCTAATTTTAATTTCAATATTTTATTTTAATTGAAATCGAAATGGATTGCGTGTCTAGACATATGAAATAAAATTTCATTGTTCAATTTTATTTAAAACAGAGTGTTTCGTACTGCCTTTATTTACTATTTATTTATTTTATTATTGAAATGGAAATTATTTTTAACAGTAAAATCTTTACTGAAAGAATTATTTTATAAATAATAATAGTAAAACCTTTCGCTCAAAGGAATTCTAAGACGGTGTACAAAATGCTATAGAGATAACCAACAAGGGAGGGGAAGTTCGGCATAGAGAATATGAAAACGAATATGTGTTTTCCCAGAATTGCTCGCATTGCAAAATAAACAACTTTACTTTACTTTACTCCACCGGCACAGTAGCTGGTTCACTTGGAGATGGTGCTTATCAGCCTGTTTAAGCCCTGCCAGTGATTCTACTTTTGTTCGCTGATGTACCAATATATTGCAAAAATATGCAAATTATGCATTTTTCAAGTTTATGACATTTCGTTTTACTGCTCTTAGTTATAGCACGATGATATCTAGTTATTCAGTCGATTGGAGTTGGATTAGATTGGATCAGTACATTTCTGGATACGTCTGAGCGCGTACGTGTTGCAATACATGTTATTTGCCCATACATGTTTGTTTTCAGTTGATGGAATGCAGAGATAATAAACACTTGTTTTTGGAGAGTCATTCATCGTTTCATTTGTTTTCACATAAGAGCAAAAATACAGAATTTTTCCACGTTATCCGAGAGGAAAAGAGAGAGTTGCTGAAAGAAATGCTAATACATACTAAACGGTACTTTCATAAAAAGGTAAGGACCACCAGCGGCCCAGCGGTAAAATCGTTGAACACTGGTAGTTCGGTCAGAGGTTCGAATTCCGTGAACGGGCTGGCTGCATGGGCGTTTTCCTGGTTTTCCCCATGTGTAACGTGTATACGAGCCAGTTTCCCTTAGAAAGTACTCCACGAAGGCAACCCTCATGCAGATAGCCCTAGTGTGCTTTGCCGTATTCTCAATACACCAAACTTCATAAAATGGTAAAATATGGAGATGAAGTCATTTAATTAAAATTAAAAAAAAAACATTACATTAAAAAAATTATAATCTAATGCGCTTTATAAGCTAAAATTAGATAGGGTTAATATCCTTCTATACTGCATTGCAAAAAAAAAATTAAATGAATTAATACAACACAATAGAATATAGGTAGAAAATTAAATGAGAAAGCCAAGTGCTAAATAACAATGACTCATTTCCTCTCAGTTTAAACCTGCTCCCTACCCAAAGCAGAGGCATTATTCAACATTAACTCATTGCAATGAAATTGTTCCCACGTTTATCCAGCTTGGAATACGCAAACGAGTCGTTCTTAGCCTATATCAAATATTAGCATGCAGTATTAAGATGTGCAGAAGAAAATTAAAAAGTTAAGTGCCAATGAAACCAATCATAAACAGCAGGTTTTATGAGTAAATTTGCTGTACTGTAGTTTGGAAGGTAGCTGAAAAAGATTCCATTTAACCTTCGAAACTATAATACTGCAAATTCACTTTCATTGCGCCAGTCTCTCTTGATTTTCTCCCGCCTTCCAGCATGTATTTATGGTGTAACTGGTAGCACACTCAGCACGTATTCGAGAGGTCCAGGTTCGAGTCCACTTCGGTGAGAGCACTCCTCATTTTTCATGTCTCCTGTTTCAAAATAATCAAATGACATATTATTGGCTTTCTTAGCGTTTAATTCTATGGTGTGCTCTTTTGTGAAAATTACTTTTCTGAATAATATCAAGTAAATGCTGTAGAAAAGCTTTGTAACTTGGCAGGTGTCATGTAGAAAACCCATTATAAAATTTCCAAACAGAACAATTTAAAATAAATTGTATAATTGTGTACAAAATAACAGCAAATGAAGACATTTTTTGTATATAAATGTCTAATGTAAATGTTAAATTTGCAAACATGGACAGACTTTATGCATGGACTTTTTTGAGTATTTAATTTTAAAACTATTCGTTGAATAAGCAAAAATCAGTAAATTTCACTGTGAAAAGAGTTTTCTTTCTCAATATTCTTCTGAACTAAGAAACATAATGTAGCAGAATTTTAAAAGTTCATAAAAAATGCTTTTTTCACTTATTTAATACGAAAAGTAATAATCCATTTCCTTCCAGCTAACATGTAAATGAAATTCATTGTGATACTTCCTTGCAACACCATTGATTAAAAGTTACGTTAAGTATTTTGCAATTAATAAAGAATGTTACGAATATTCATGATTGCTTTCACTCGCATTTTGATAGGAACTTATTCCTTTCATTTTATTATTTTGTAGAATAGTTGTAATAGCATTCACCTAATGTCAGCCTACATTAGTTAGTCTCTCAGTTTCGTGAGATCCGGCTTGAAGACATCCTCAAATCGTCAGTTCTCGAAATGATTGCGGTAGGTGTCATCACTTATCAATCACAGGCGTTGAAGTTTCAAGCCCCCTTCTTGATGTAATCGTCCCATTGTTCAAAGATTTCATCCCCTTGAAGGATTCCACCAGAAATGTCTTGATTGAGCATTTCATTACGGCCTAGTCGTCACTCAGTTATTTCAACGAGGAGTGCAAAAGGAATCAGAACTGTTGGGATGTTGGGACGGTTAACAAATTACACATAAATGCTTTCCAAGTTTTTGCTGCTTTCACTTCACATTTCTTTAAAATACGGACAGAAATGAAATTTCGTTAATTTCTAAGAATTGATGTAAATTTAGTTTAGTATTATACATTACGCTTTAAAAGTATGAGTAAATCCTCATATTATCATTTTTAAATGCGTAATACATACCTACGACAGAGCCCAGATAAAGTACAGAATGACGGAATACGACAAAACACAGATAAAGTAAAAAATATCATCAATCGAAAATACGATCATGAAAGTGCAAACACTTTCCTTTTTGGGGGACCACGGAGACGTAGCCAGCTTCAAGAGCAGGGGGGAGTCTATATGTTGAAACGAAATTTTCCAAAAGAAGCTAATTTTTCGCAGTTTTAAATTACTTAAATACGTGCCAAGGGGAATAAACTACATTCAGATTCAAACTTTTGTAAAAAATAAAAAATTATTTGATTTTATATACCGGGTGATCAAAAAGTCAGTATAAATTTGAAAACTTAATAAATCACGGAATAATGTAGATACAGAGGTAAAAATTGACACACATACTTAGAATGACATGGGGTTTTATAAGAAAAGCAATAATCTGATCAGAAAAGCAATAATTAGCATAACAAATTAAGACAAAGCAAAGATGATGTTCTTTACAGGAAATGCTCAATATGTTCACCATCATTCCTCAACAATAGCTGTAGTCGAGGAATAATGTTGTGAACAGCACTGTAAAGCATGTCCGGAGTTATGGTGAGGCATTGGCGTCGGATGTTGTCTTTCAGCATCCCTAGAGATGTCGGTCGATCACGATACACTTGCGACTTCAGGTAACCCCAAAGCCAATAATCGCACGGACTGAGGTCTGAGGACCTGGGAGGCCAAGCATGACGAAAGTGGCGGCTGAGCACACGATCATCACCAAACGACGCGCGCAAGAGATCTTTCACGCGTCTAGCAATATGGGGTGGAGCGCCATCCTGCATAAAAATCGTACGTTACAGCAGGTGTTTATCAGCCAGCCTGGGGACGATGCGATTCTGTAACATATCGGCGTACCTCTCACCCGTCACGGTAGCAGTTACAAAACCAGAATCACGCATTTCCTCGAAGAAAAAAGGCCCGATAATAGTGGGCATTTTTTTAAACTTTTTTTTTTTTTTTTTGGTTCTAATAAAACCCCATGTCATTCTAAGTATGCGTGTCAATTTTTACCTCTCTATCTAAATTATTCCGTGATTTATTAAGTTTTCAAATTTATACTGACATTTTGATCACCCGGTATTTATTACATTGATAACAATAAGATATTAACCTCTTTTTATATAAGTGTATTTTCTTCATTCTGAGGGTATCCTTTTTTTTAGTAAATGAAGTTCTACTACTGGCCTAAACAAGCACATTTTATAAATATACTAACATACAATTTTCGTTTGCACTATCTACTTTGAAAATATATGGTAGATAAATATTTAATTAAAAATACTGAAGAAAAGGCGAAGAAAATTTTTTAAAATGTAAACCTTTAAGCTCATTATTTTTGAGCTCATTATTTTAATTAATAGCTTTTCGAGTTATTAATTTCTTTTATTTCATTGCATACATTTCATGTTTCAGTTTCGAAATATCCCACAAACTTCCTACTTCGGACGGTCAATAGTTGTAATAACTGTCTTTGTTTAAAATTGGGATCCTGCGTTTCCTTGGCATGAAGTTATAATATTAAATTTGAAGAACAAGTTATTAAATTAATAAGTCGGCTTTTTAGCATTGTTTTCGTTTTGTAGTGTTTCCATAAGTTTTCAAGATACAAACTATTCGATATTCACTTTATTAAACTATATTAGTCGAAACTTCATGCATACATTAAAATCTGATCCATTACTGTCCAAATTTCCGTAGTATCCAAACCATGATAATTAAAAATTATGTTGCGGTTAAGACTTAGTTTCCTGATTCAGACAGGCAGTATTAAAAAATGATCCGTGTAGTACGATGTTTCTCTAGAAAGGTGTTAGACGGGGGAGGGGAGCGAAATTTGATGCTGCTCGATGAAAGTGATATTATCTTAAACTGTCGCCAAACCATAAGCGTGACTACAGCGATAATTTGTAAAAAATATATAGGTCCCACTTTAGAGATGTGTAAATAAGCGCAAAAAATTTGTGCAGATTTTGCACAAATTTGTGCAAAAAATTTGCAAAAATTTTCCAGAAGAAATTTTAGTAGAAATGATCTTCTCAATCTATTAAATAAGGCTATTGTTTGAATTAAAATTTACGATGATTTGTTTGAATTGAAAAGAAGAGATTTGAAAGGTTATAAATTAATATTACAATATTCAAATATAGCACAACACATGAGGGGCTATACGCCAAAGTTCCCATGTTTGACCGAAAGAACCTTTGGAGATGCAATTTCGTACTCCTCTACAACTACTATCAATCATTCAGGATGACTTTTAGATTGACTGGATTAGAATTTAAGTGATCTCATTCCGCAATGACTTAAAGATTACTTTTTAAAGGTTTTGTACGCTTGGTCTAACATTGATATATTTCTTATGGTTTCATCTGTTTCAGGCTTTGGCCCACATCTTGGTTATGAAACAAAAGTCTTGTAATATCAGAACGGTGAGAAGCATTAATTTTACTTGAACACTTTACCCTGTGAATGGCGAAGAAAGCTTTTCTATAAAATTTTGTGCATTGTGAAACGAAAGGGCAACCAGAGTAAAGATGCTCATTTTAAGTTCTTGGCTGCAATTAAAAAACTCCCTGTTACTTTCAATTCAAATCAAACATTGAAATTACATTATCATTTGAAATACTTGATGTCACATGACTAATGAGAGCTTGAAAAGTGTTATAGCTCATTTTAAAAATGTATCACGATGACTTCGCCCCCCGTTGCAATTTTACCATCATAACTATGATTTCATTTCTTCCCTTTATTTTTTAAGATATTTAAACTTTTCCAAAGGCTTTATACATTTTAAGAATATAAATAACTATATTCATCCAATTTTTCCTTCATTAGTTCCATGGTATATTAATATTCAATAAAAAGATGCATAACTATTTGAATTTAGCAGATTCAGTTTTAATTCAACGATAAATGAATGATTTCTAACATCTCCCGTGAATTTTATTTCACTTCAGGAATACCCGTAAAAATGAAATTATGTCCACAATGCCAGAGAATAATAAAAATGGATCTTTTAGATAAAGTATTTTGCATATGAAGCGAATCTAATTCTAAAAAATAATCACCTGTTTTAATTGACTGAATTATTTTATTTGCATTAATTTCATTAATTTGCATTAATTTTGGAGAACATGTAAAACACCATCAAAGTTAAGTAAGACAATTCAATTCACAATGCCCTTTCCCTTGAGTGTTGTCCTTAGGAGCTTCTCGTGGATGTAACATCGGTCATTCCTTGTGGTACATCTTAGACAACATTTTCGGTGATGAGACGGCTAAATGATCGATGGGTTTACCATTCCCGACAGATGTTTATCTAGCAAAATATCGATCGTTGGAAAAAAAGTGTAGATTTGATAGCCATCAAAACGTGAGACATAATAAGCTATGGACCTATACTTAAGCTATATTGTTAAAAGAAAGCAATATACGAGTATAATAATAATTTTATTACACGAAAAAAATATATTCATAAAAGCGCAAAAAATGAAAAATGCGCAAAAATACTGTGTAAAGAAGAAAATTCAGTGATATTGAATTCCTTCAATCTATTAAACAGGAGTATAGCTTGGATTAAAAAGCTATCATAATTTGTTTCAGATCGAAAGAAATTTTCCCAAACAAGCTCATATCTCATTAATTTAAGCAACAGAGCTACACTAAAACAAGCTCAGGAAAATGTCGGTTTTTTAATCTTATTTCTTTGGTTACAATAATTTATTGTTTAAAACTGAAAATACAGTTTTTTCATTTTTCTTCGTATTATTATCATTACTGGTATTTTTTAGTGAATGTCAGCTTTGGGTTACGAGCACAACTTGGCAAACATTTCTTCAGTATCCTATGGTGAATATTTAGAGCGGAATTGTCGTGATTATGAAGTAACATATTTTGTAACTGAACTGTTTTATATACATCCTCACATCTAGATCAGAATTATTGTTTTACTGCACGAGAAAGTAAATCTTCGAAGTTTATGCATTATTTTCTAGGAGATCATTCTTTCATAATCTTATGGATAATGATCCCACTTTCCAAATGAAAATGTTTAGTTTAGTTTCGATCATCAACGAAGTTCTAAGCATGCAGATAACAGTAAAATATTCTGAACATTAGCTACCAAATATTTACTTCTTATTAATGAGTAACCCAAGAGTGCCTTACAAGATATTCAATGAATGAGTAATTTATAAACATTTAGTTCGCTGTAATACCCATGGAAAGCTCCGTGAAGATGCGTTGAGAATTTTCAATTGTTTCCTTAATAGTTAGTTCACAGCTCCTTTGTATATGTTCTAAGTGCAGTCTGATTCTAACCATTAACCCTTCCTCGCATTTGTATTAAATGTAGATCATACCGATGAGTGAGTTAAGCAAATTATGCTGTTTATCGTTATTATATGAATGATTTTTGAGAAATTACATTTTTGAAGCATAATTTTCACTACTTTATCCCAGTTTTAATTTTTACAGTAAATTTTATGTTGGAAAAACTGTCTGTAGATTATAGCATTTACATAATACTAATTTTGTTCCATTTTCTTTGAAGAACTTTGCTAATTCAAGTATTCTTAAGTCGATATGAGATTCAATAAATAACTAAATAAATCAATTAAGTAAAATAAAAAAATAAATCAATTCATTAAAATAAGAAATAACTAAATAAATAAAAAACTTCATATAAAAAGTTATTTCTCTTCACTAGCCACATACATATTACAGCTAATTTGAGGTTGTAATTAAATTAGAAACATTTTACAAAAACGGTTGGTTTGTGATACTTCAAAGAAAAGAGATTTTTACCATATTGCCCGGGAAAGCACAGACAATTTTCCTTAAATTAATGCTAATCTAAAATTAAATTTTGTTAATGTTAAAACTCATGTGGTCCTTTAAATTTATTATTCCCTATGTCTTAGATATTTTCAGTGAGTAGTAAAAATTAATTATCTTTGAAGGACTGTTATAATCAACATATTCATTTCAAAGCAGGATATTTATACATGCGTATTATTTTCCTAATTTCAGTGTTATTTTTTTAATACTAGGAACAGCACTCAGTTTTAAAATGTTATCTGGACTGAAATGAATCTGAAGGATATTTCGTATGAACTTATTACGTTCCTCACAGGTCACAATAACATTAAGCCTATAACCTTAAATAGAAAATTTCAAACTTTTTCTTTAAAAAAAAGAAACCGCATTGACATTAAAAGCACAAAGTTAGAGATTATTATATTAGATTTTATTATACATTAATGTCCTTTCAAAGACTTTTCTAACTAAATCAGAGATTGAAATTCAAATGTGCAGCAATTTCACAGAAGAAAACATTAAAAGAAATTTAGGTGAATCTGAATGAAGTTGTTGTTGTGACTTATCTCACTTGTCTGACAGTAACATCAGAACAAACCCACGAAATTGGCTAGAGCCTTGAGCACCATACAGGTGACAGCAAGACATCACTCAGTTCCACCTCAATTTTGATGGACAACATCCCGGGGGGACGGGTCAGAGGGTCTCCCACCCCCTCTTTCCCTACCATCAACCTCTCGAGAGAACTTTCGGCTCGCCGCACATTTTGAGTGCCCCCATGACACACAGACACTTTACATTTACAAACATCCATGCCTTCTCCGGGATTCGAATCCGAACCCTTCGGTACCGCAGTAGGCTCCCCTAACTATTATATCGTCTGGGCGGCCTGAATGAAGATGTTACGTTATAACCCTTTAAATTTAAAAAAAAAAAAAAATACGGCATTAAAAATGACTGAATAAATTTCTGAGTTTTAAAAGAACTGCATTTATCAAAAATGTGACAAAGATAAATATTTTAAATATTTAAAAAAGAAATTTAAAAAATAATTTATTACGATACTAAAATAACATAACTAAAGTTTACTGCAAACAAAAATATGAAAAGGAAATAGTAATTAGTGATTTAAAAAACTATAACTTTCATTGTTTGCTTAAATGAAGCGTAACTTTTTTCTTTCTATATTAATTGATAAATCTGAAATCGAAACATGATTTAAAGCAACAGAAAATAATTATCTGAAAATTATCACATTACAATCTCACTCTCACTTTTGGAAATATCATTATTATTACTGAGAGTCAGATCATCCACCTAAATTTCTTGAAGTTAAATTTTCTTTTCAAAGCAGCAGGGTGAAAAGTATCGAATGCTGACACTTCTTAGGAACTATAAAAATGACAATAAATTTTTATGATTTTTAGAGTCAGATGACTAAGGAAGGCCCTCCTTTTGCCTAGGTCCAATTTCCTGGAAGGGTAGGACATTTTCTTTTTCTGCATCTTAAAGATTCCATTTCGGGCATTTGGCTGTTTATTACAAAGGATAGAGCGGTTGAGTTTTATATCAAACAACTGTCAATCAGTCAAATTTATATCATATACGAAATCAGTTCCTAATAAAAAAAATTTTGCAACTTTATTCAATTTGAAGTTCTTAGTTGACGACAAAGAGGATGGTGCTCGGAAGTCCCCCACCCTGGTTACGCGCAATGTGTATGAATCCTAATTAAGATACAAGACTTCACACAGGCTTGGATTCCATTTTGAATTTTAGGTCACAATCTAACTGATTCTGGAATGTCCGTAAAATCGCTGAACATTGGTGATTCGATCTGGTTTCAAATCCTAGCGAATGAGCTGGCTGTATGGGAATTTTCGCGATTTTTCTTCGTGTGTAACATGAAAGCGAGCCAGTTTCCCTTAAAAACTCGCTCATATTTCCGTTAAAGCGTCTTCTCTACGAAAATATCCCCTCCACTTAGACAGCCAGCTTTTCCGTAATCGAAATAATTCAATCTAATCTTCGAAAATGAAAAAAATGACCACTGTGGTACAAAACGGTGTTACGTTATAACAGTACTTCCATCGTCTTAACGCACACGAAAAAAAATCAATGTTCAGTTCAGCAAATAATTTTTATGTTGTTACTGTATACACTTGCAAACAGATAAATAAAATATAGAAATTCTTCAAAAAAATTATAAGCAGATAAATAAAATCAGAAATTTTTAAAATGCTAACTTTTTAAGCTTCATGATTTAGAATTAAGACTGCATATATATATATATATATATATATATATATATATCATCTTTGACTAAAAGTTGAGGCCGTTGTGACCTTAAAATAGTGAACATAAATTTGTGTCACATATATTTTATAAAAAGCATTAATGCAACTTCCCCTCTTTTTTATGTGCGTGTTTTAAAAATATTTAAGATGCTTCATCGACATTCTAACTAAAACTTTAATTGAATATATATTTTTAAAACTTTTAATACATATATTTAAAATATATATATTATATATATATTTAAAACTTTTAATTAATATATATATTTAAAACTTTTATATATATATATATATATATTTAAATATATTTAAAACTTTTAAATATATATTTATATTTAAAACTTTTAATTGAATATGATTTAATATTCTAAGATTTCTAAAAGCTCGTTAGATGCCTAATAAGAAAAGAATTACTGTTTACAGACCTTAAAAATATGCATAAAAATTTCCTCGCTAGCTATGATTCATAATTAATACAACGAAATTGAAAATTTTACAATTAGACTTACACTTCTTTGTTGAAAGGTCTTAGCTGTCTTTATAACAAATTTTAAAAGTGATACAGTAAGCGGAGCTTAATGTCAATGTGGTTAATGTTATCATTTGGATACTGCTATGCTATCGAAATGCCGAAGTCTTACCCATTTGTATAGAAAGTATGGAGAATACATTAGTCATTGTGATCAAGAAGTCGATAAATGTTACCAAAATATTATAGAATAAGTATTTTAAACTGAAGGAACGTCGCCAAATAAGGTCGAAATAGAGAAAAGAATTAGCCAAATGATAGACATGCTTGAAAAATAACAGATTAAGTCACTAAGGAGTTTGATTTTGATTTAAGGCATGCTCAAAGGAGTCACGACCAACTACATTAAAACTGTTTATCGCAGTAGAATTCTAAATTATCTTGCTTTATCGCGCCAAAATATTTCTTCGCTTGTTTTGAGCTGTATACTTTTACGAATAATCTGTTCATCGCTCATTAATTTATTCTGTTTAGTGATTTTATTACGTAGTCTAGCAAAAGGTGTAATGATCTGAATGTGAGGAATAAAGTGGGCTTGTTAGACCAACTCCCAAAAATGTGTCAATCAAAGCAAAATGGAAATGAAAACATGAAACTGATGTCTCTAGTGGAAAGATCACAGTGTTTCTTAAATATTGAAGATCTGGTTATGTTTGTCAAAAAGATATGGCAGAGATCTGTAGAATTAACGCTAAAAATAGGAAAAGACAGATTTTATAGTGACAGGTGGCTGGCGTAGCCGATGGAAGAAAAGAGAAAACAGTGTTTACTGAAGCATTCATGGCGAAGGAAAAGATGCTGATTTATTTCCTGCAGACACATTGTTAAATGAATAACCTAAATTGGCTACGAAGTGCTACTCACTTGAAAGCATTTATAACGCCGCTGAAAAAAGTCTATACTATCATGCGTTGCTTTTACATAGTTATTTAAAACTGAAATTTCGGAAGGATTTAAAATAGCGCATGATCATGTAACCTCTTTATGCTGCGTAGGTATATGAAGTATGAAAGGAACGCTATTAGCAATCGAAAAATGAAAAAAAAAAAAAAAAATTATCATTGAGTAAACAGTAAACCAATGGACTGCAAGTATAATCCAAAGCTGCGGATGAAGTCAGTAATTCTTAATGAATGGTTTTGGAAATTGGATGACGAACTAAAGAAAATACCGACAACTGCACAGGGCATAACGTAAATGTCCCTCTTAAACATACTGAAGTTGTGCATTTGCCAGCAAATACTACAGTCATAATTCAGCCATATGATCAAGGGATTATTACAGTGACGGAAGATCATTATTGACGTAAAATTAGGTTAGAATTCTCCATAATACGGATGATAGAGACTTAAGTGCAAGGAAAACTAGCCTTTTTGATGCTCTGCATTTGTCGAACATGTCTTCGAACCGCGTCTTAGAAGAGAAAATAAAGAACCGTTTTAAGTAACAACCTTTTAATAAATGATAAAATAGAGGAAGGTTCAAGAATTAAAAATAACGTCACCAACTAATACGAATTGTGAGGAATTTAACGCTTGGATAAATACTGATGAAAACGTTCAAGCTTTTCATCAGTGACAGAAGATATTTGAAACGTGATAAACTTACCGAAGATGATAAGATCGGTGAATCAACAAATTGTTAAGAAGAGTGATGTGCTACGAGTGTTCAGATCAAGGGTACAGCATCGATCAAATAATATCCAAAAACATTATGAACAGTTTATAAAAAATTTTAGTGTAACAGTTACAAATAATCAACAATTATGACTTTTCTCCTAATTAAAAATGCTGTGAAGAAAATGAAATAAGTATTTATATGTTTCTAGTCATATTTTTACTAAATTAGTTAAATTCCATTTGATAATTTAAAGGATAATTTTTTACATCGCTTAATAATATCATTCGAACATGAGTTATCAAAATAACACCATTCTTTAGAGAATTCCCTTAAAAAATGAGACGATCAAACGGATGATTTCATTAAAAAAAATCCAATTACTTTAAAGACATAAATCATTTCACAGTTCAAATTTGATTTATGTTTCTGCGTTTGAAGGCGGAAAAATGCATCTCGATACAAGGGAATACAGGTTTATTGTGTTCATGTTACACAGCTGGACTTAAAATGTTTCCCACCCACCTTTTGTTTTATTATGATTTTGAAATTACAACTAGAACCACGACGTAAGAGATAAAACATAAAACATCGAAACCACTAATTCATTGTACAAGCAGAGAGAAGACGTTTAAAGGAAAACTTTGCCATTTTTTTATTTATTTAATTTTTTTTATTAACGTTTAGCAATTTCATCGACAACGATTGGAGGAACATATTTTACTCTACACCTTTTTCATTCATTAAAGAGTGAAAAAGAGAGAATAAAAAAGCAATTTATCTTTAAAAAAGAAGTTCGAAGACGAACATGAAAGTCTCAAATTTTTACCCATCTGCTAATTTTACAAGAACAACTGCAATAAATAAAATATATCTTTCTTAGTTTCTTCATTGTAAATTAAGGGTAACCAGCAAATTCTCAGCTCAGAAATAGGCTATTTATCTACTTTTGAAGTCGTTGTTTGCACTGTTTTGATCGAACTTCGTTTTTTTCTCCATTTCGCTGTATATGGATATGTTTTTTGAAATTGCAACCATTTTTATTTTTACCATAAAATTATTTAATATTTTACAATTTACTCATTTATATCAATTTTATGCAGTGACTGTTTACACTGTTTGGAACGAATTACTTTTTTTTTTTTTTTTGTTTGTTTTTCTTTGCTCTACCTGAATATGATTTTTAAGTTCGCTTTAATTTTAAATTACATATTATGTAAATGGTAAATATAATAACTGTATAACATACCTATAATGGAATAAAATATCTTAAAACGAGCTGCGGGCCGTATACTAATTGCTTATTTTTCAGTCAAGGGAGGATGAAGTCATGATCATCAAGGGCCGATGATAATCAATAAATTACTACCAGAAAAATATTTACTATAAGTAACACATTTTAAATAATAAATAAATAATTGATGGAATCAAGTTTGTAAATATATATTTTAGTTTAATTAGATTTCTGACACGTATAAAATTTTGCTCGACATTATTTTAGCATTCCGTGTGATCGGCCCTTAATTTGGGTCTGTTTCTGAAGCGGTCCGACATAAAACCGTTATCAGACCTGCAAACTGTCCCTGATTGCATTTCGGAGAATGGTCACTTTCGAAATATCTAATTGACTGACGCATGCGAAAACAGCGTAATATACACGGATCATCTCTCTTTTATATTCATTTATTTTTTTTAGCAAGATCAGAACTCTCGATTTATATTCGGAAATGTACGGTAATTATAGTAAAATACCTCATGTGAACACTATTTTCATTTATCTAATACTGTCGAGAAAAGTAGTTAAAAAATGAATTTTAGATTATTTTACTTGCACAAAAAATAAATAAATAAAAAGTGCATTTCAATCCTTTTATTCTTTACTCAGTACAAAAATTTTTTTCAAGCTCTGCTCGCATTTCTTATTGAAACTTAGAATAGAAATGAATATCCTAGAATGGAATTGAACAAAAGAGCATCTGGTTAAAGACAAGCCATCTTATAAACAATTCATTTGTTTAATTATCTGAAATTCTGCTCATTCATATACAATATTCATTTTCATTTAGAATACCAATAAATAACGTTTCATACGTCGCTTTTTACAGAAGAGTAGTAAATTCTCCATCCTTACCATTCCAAAATAACAAACACTATATTAGAAATAAATAACTAAATAAAATAATTTATTAAAAATAAATAAAAACCTAAATGAACGATTTCTGCTGTTTGGACAATTCTAAGAAGCGGATATTTATGTTCAAATCGCATAAAATCATTTACCTAAAATTAATACGAAAATTTATCTTTTATTCTTAAACTTTCCCACTGAAAGGTTTCTTGTTGCAGAAATCAATTCGCGCTATAAATTTAATCCAGATAATTTATTGATGGAGATGAAAAAATAATGTTCATGATGTGAGACTGCGAAGAACTTTTCGATGCATCATCGTTCACGAATTCATCATTATTTCACATGTTTGAGATGCATAATCATGTACGAAACAGCGAGATGTAAGGAAAATGCCCCCTGTATACGAAAGGAAAAAAGTATAAAAATTCCAGTCCGAGCTAGATAAGTAGCCGATCCCTGGATTTGTAAATGTTTCATCATTTATGACACATTGCATCAAATGTCAAGAAATTCGGCCGAATAATCTGACATTTAATTCTATGTAATCTCAATAACCTTTAACCACTGCTCCCTTTCTTTTGCTCCAACGAAATTTAATTGATAAGTTTCCCTTTGGTGGCAGTTAAAAAAAGAGACAGAGAGAAGTTGAGAAACAGGCGGCCGTCCAAATTAACGTTACAGCGTGAAAGAATGCCCATGGGAGACAAGCAGGCAAGATCTCCGTAGGGGGTCCATCGGTCCAAAGTGTATTATAAAATAACTTAGCATTTTTCAATGATGCCTGAAAAGCTATAAAAATTTTAACACCATTATAATTATTCAGGATACTGACACGCATTCCCCGCTTAGATTAAGCAGCATACTTTACAAATTTACTGCAAAGCTATGCAAGAAGAAAATTTATATGTGCCCGTGTATTCGCTTTTTCGATAACGATTCCAAAAAGCAGCCAAATTTAATTGATGACATTAACCAAAAATCCTTCAAACTATAATTACACGAAGATAACTAATTCAGTTCTCTCCAGGCTTCTATTCGTGAAGTTTATCTTTCTTGTCGGTTGATCTCGCTTTTAAGCCCGATTCATTTTATTCATAACCAAGAAAAAACTTCTAGTCAAAAGTTTAGAAATATCTATAAATAGAGAATTTAATTTAATCTGCGCAGTTCTCTTAAGATTAGTTATTTGGGTATCGCATAGCACATAAAGGCTAGTTACTTAACAGGAGTAATGTCTTCGCGGATGACTTTCTAGGGGAAACTGGTTCGTATTCACGTATCACATGGGGAAATACCACGAAAACCGATCATGCAGCCAGCCCAGCCCGTTCGCCTCGGTATTTCAGCGGTTATAACCACTCAGCCACCGGTGAGGCAGTTCTTTTAGAAATTACAGGAATGCAAAAGATGTTATTTGAAGTAATTTTTCGAAAAGGTAATCGTAATAACAGCTTGGTTGGGGTTAAATCCATAGAAGAACAGAAACAGTCTAAAAATGTACAATTTCATGAGTGAATTGTTTACGGCATATTGTTGGTAAAATAACAGCTTAAAAAATCAATTGGAATTAAACTGAGCAGATACGAAACAGACATAAAAAAAAAAAAAAAAAAAAAAAAAAAAAAAAAAAAAAAAAATCAGTGTTTCAATGCCAAACAAATATAAAAATTCAATTTTTCTTTAAATATGAAATGTTCCAAGTTTCAGGAACTTTATATCATTAAATTTTTATCACAGTAAAACAGCACCATCACTTTAATGATGATTTTGAATATATCTGTACACTTCTTCTTGTTCCTTTAGCTTTTAATATCATATCATTAACTGCTGTGTTTTTTAAAAAGACAACTAAATAGCAACATATTAAATATCTAAAAATAGTCATGAGTTTGAAACATTACACACAAACAAAACAAAAACAACAACAACAAAAATCACATTCAGTAGCAAAATTTATTTTATAAACAATGTTACACAGAAAGCTTGAAATTCACAATGAGTATAAAAACATACAAAGATTTTATTGGCAATCTACGTGTCTTAATCCTCATGATCTCAACAAATTTTAGGCCAAAAAAGCATATACGTTTCTTGCACAACAAGCATCTTAAGTATACAGAAATACATGTTTGTGTATTATAATTGTTATTAATTTATATCATGCTACAAAGCATAATTCAGATCTTTATTCATTACAGCTGAAGGAAAAATCACGAAATATTTTGCTAAGTAGGATGCAACGTTCATTCACCATTAAAATCATACGATGGAGGAAATGTTTGGTTCATTTCATAAATAATACAAATAAGAGCTGAAAACAAATCCTTTTTCAGATATTAGAGAAATATCAGTTATCATAAATATAATAAAAATAGAATACAAGGTAGAATAAATGTTCTTTAACCTTTAACATTTGGTAATGGAAAAAGATGCCATAGCCCCAATTCCCAATGAACTCGAACTATTAGTTAAAAAAGTAATACAAACAGAAACTTAAATGAAATAATAAGAAACTTAGTTGTTAAAAATTACATTCATTTAATTTGATAGAATTTCTTTCTTTGCTTGCTGTTTTCTAATACCCAATAAAAATACTGCATTTTCAGTGCTTACATGATAACCAACCCCCTATGAAAAACTTTACAAATAATTACTTTATTGCTCATTGTTCACAACGGATTTCAAAACTGTGTGTGAAATTTCACAGTGAATTTCAATTCATTCTTAAATTCTTCTTGGTGATAAGTAATGCTGGACTCCAATCAATGATATTTGAAAGATTAATTATATTTTTCAGTCACTGAAAGGAAGAAAAAAATTTTGAAAACCCAGATTTGGGAAGATTCTTCACATACAGATTACAGATAACTATATTGCATAAATGCAAAAGCTAACAACATCTAGCGGAGATTCTTTTTGAAAACATATCTCTTTGTATTAACACTTTAACAATAGGGTGCGCTATGTGCCGATCTAAATAAACTTTTGCTATCTACGGGGAAAACTAATATTTTTTGTAGAATAATAGCATTGCGGTTCATAAACACTGAAAGCACTTTGGCTATCTGAAAAGCGCGAATATTTTGTATTTAAATGAACATTTCACTTAATTTAAAAGCTGCTTTAACTAAAAAAATAATTAATCTTCTTCCCCTTTTTTAAGGGTCCAGTTTACATAAAACGCTATAAAGCATGCCCCATAGATAAGGAAGATTCTATTGACAAACCAACTAGCCTGCCTCGTCGTTAAGAGGCTAAAAACAGGTTATAATAGAGTAGACAAATACAGCATATTAGATTGATAAATGAATATTTTAATTTATTAAAAATCATTACAAATAGCCTCGAAAAAATTAAACATATGTCTAAAAAAAAAAAAAAAGAAACTAAGAAAGTATAGAAAATTAAAATGTTGACGGATCATAGAGGATTAAGAACAAAAATCGCACTAAGCTAATATCAATTTTTCACAAAAATGCACACAAATACACAGCTTTGTACTCTTAATTCTAACACAATTCCACAATGACTTACATTCTTGTCACATATATATATCAGTACCATTTAATTAGCATAAAAAAGACTCCAGTAAAGAAGCAAATTAATTTTTCTTTTCATTTTGGTAGAATATTCATACTGAAACTGTCTTTAAAATAATAATAAAAAAAACCCTTTCTCTGCTCCTTTATTCAAACATCCCTTTAAGATAGTATAAAAGTAACAGATAATATAAAATATTAAGCATTACAATTACAAGCACTGTAAATAGAACACAAACATTTTTCAGCCAAGAACTGCCATGTAGTAGAATTCATGCCAATCCAGCTACATACTTTCTTCACATCCTAAATGAATTTGCATGTATAAGATACCACATAAAGACCCGAAATCTGTGTAATAAAAAGAGTGCAATTACTAGTAAAAGTGCAAAGCTTCCATCAGAACTTAAGACTTTGAGTTCTCACCAATTCCCGCTTAACTTTTCTTATGAGTTACTTGGTGTTACATGGTGCACCCGAGTAAAACTTTTCCAGACAATATTAAATGTTTCAGATTTTTAAAATAGTTTTAATTATAAAAACGGGTATACATAATATTTAAGAAAAATGTTAACAGTTTACCTGTTATTGACATTTTTCTCCCTCCTCCTCTTCTTTGTTGAAATCCATACTTTATTGGCCTCTTCATTTATTATTGATTTACAAGCTGAATGCTCTTTGATTCTCATGTGGTCAAATAATTGACTTACTTGCAGTCTATTTCAATCTCTTGTTTTAGCTGAATTCATATTCTAAATCCTTGTTAATATTCTGAATTTGACACTTCAAATTTTTGCATAATATCAGAGAGACCATATGCTACAAAACTCTAAATTTGAAAGTACAAAATTCAAATCGTCATTAAACAATAAATTTTAATTACAAAAAATTTCCTGTTAATTTATACAGACATTATTTTTACCATTTGGAACAAATGTTAAGCTTTTCCCTTCCCCGAAAGCATATTACATAAGGTTACCCAAACTGTAAATTCCTGCTTGTATTTATTGATAGCATTAGTATTAAATACTTTCAAATTGTTTAATTCATCATAAGGAAGTTCTCTATTTTAGTGATCATGTATAAGCTTAATAAAGCAAACTGTTGCAGTGCCTACATCTTTCAGTATTTCTGATGGTATGGCACCCATAAAAATTTCATAGGGTGACATGTCTTACAGATTATCATTACTTACAATTTGAATATTATATTATCCATTTGTCAGTCTGCAAACCGTATTCATGATGTCTGAATGTAATTAGCAAGAATCAAGATTAATCCCCGGAAGCTGAGCAAATTTACCAGCGAGTGCATATTCTAATGAATTTCAGGTATTTACTATAACAGACACCAATAAATTCAAAACGCACTGTACTCTGTAGAACTGCACGCCACAACACCTGAAAGCAGAGAAAATTTATTTCAAGATTTACTTTTATCTTACGTTTCTTTTGAATTTTGGATTCAAGTTGAAAATCTTCAGATACCCCACCCTAAAAAAAATCCAGATAAAATCCATCTTACGACATTAATTAGCGCATACTTAAAACTCCTTACATACAATGATTTACTTTAAGAACTCTTACCCCAGAATAAAATGTCAAGCATTTAAGGATACTTATACTCAATTTAATTTTTGATATGATTAACATAAGGTACAACTTCGTAGCGAAAAGTAAAAACTTATTCTCTCAACTATAAAAACGAAATAATTCAGTAAACTCACGCAAAATATTTATAAAAAATATACTTAAAAATATTTCAAAAAAAAAAAAAAAAAAGGGGGGGGTACAATGTTTATAAAGTAGCTGATGTCTTAAAAACAGGAAAAACGAGTTAAAGCTTCTTCAAACTGAAAATACAATCGACAACAGAAATTTTCAGAGCGTGTATACTCCAAGGGCTCTTCAGCATCTGCAAAATAAAATATAGAAATAAGTAAAGAAAAGACCACAAATTTCTATTAGAAAGAATATCCCTAAGAATATATAGCATTATTTATTTATTTATTTATTTATTTATTACACTTGCTTTATTTTTTAAGATCTGAATTTTCATTTATGTCTCTTACAACTTTAAAATTCGCTCAAACAACATCCATTACTCAAAACAAATCCTATTTACCAGCGCATCTTCTCTCTTATCCTTTCCCATCATGTGATTTAAAAGTTTCTAATGTTCATTTGAATACAGTGTTGAGAAAGCTCCAAAAAGTTCATTTTTATCACCCTAGGGCGGAAGTTACTAAGGGGAGGGCGCTCTTCTGTGCACAAAAGAATCCTGTCAGTTTAGAATGAGACACTGATATGACAAGACATGTGAACCAGAGCGTATTTTAGTGCATTCAAGAAAAGAAGTTTATTATTTTTTAAATGTTTTCTTCCCTTATAACATACACGGCAAAGTACACGTGCGCTATCTAAGGGGAGAATAGCTTCGTGTGCTTTGCCATATATATAATAAGAAAAGACACAATTAAAAGGTAATAAAATCTTTTCATTGAATGCACAGTGGTTCCTTCGTAAAATAGTTTCCAGCAGAAACTGCATCACATTCATGTTACATATGGGGAAAATCATGAAAAACCAACTGTAAGCCAGCCTGTTCTGGGATCAAGCCCAGGTCGAATTTCCAGCATTCAGCAGTCTCAGCTATTCGGCCACTGTTGGGGGCCTGGAATCTTCCGAGGTGATAACGAACAAGGTAAACAGAGCAGAAGTAAGATAGGTAAAGAGACGAATTTATCGCTTGGCCGCTGGTGGGCCTGAGGAATATATATGAAAGTAAATATGGTACTTGAAACGTTTAATACAACAAATACACATTCGTACGACACTATCTCATATTGCGTGTACCATGATAAGTTGATGATCCATAACTTAAGAGACCAACAGCATTTCATGCGATAACACGTGACAAACACAAAAAAAAAAAAAAAAAAAAAAAAACCCGAGGTGATTTACAAAGCTAAAATTGAGGGCAGAAAGAAGGTGTGTATGCATTTCTAGACAAGTAATCTGATTCGTCATTTGTAAACGGGATAATAGCAGAATTTTCCAATCGAAGATAAGAAACCGAAAGCAAGTGGGATAAGAGCATTTTAGGAGGTTTAAATGACTATCACTGTATTACAAAACCACACAGTATGACTATGTATGCATACTTATTTTCAAGACAAAGCAGCTCTAGGTTACTGACCGGTGGGAAGACGCATTATCGTGCAATGGAACAATTTCCAAGTGAATAATGGTAGATTAAAAATGGTCTGCTTAATTCTCAGCTATTTAAATTAGCTACTCAGCCAAATATTTAAAAGTGCAGCAATGTTTTGACACCTTAGCTTCCAAGATAAACCGAATAACACTTAATTTAAACACCTGTTCAACCTTTCCAGAGTGAATAAGGTAGGGAGATAATCGTCCGGTCTTTAACTTAGATTCTAAGAACACCAAGTGAGCACATGTAACAGAGTGTTCACTTCAACTCTGCTATATGTGCTTGAGAATATAATACTAGTTCAAGTATTTGCAAATAAAATAGTAAATTAGAGAGGCCCACCAGCGGCCGAGCGGTAAAGTCCCTGAACACTGGTAGTTCGGTCCGAGGTTTGAATCCCGCGAACGGGCTGGCTGCATGGGTGTTTTCGTGGTTTTCCCCATGTGTAACGTGTATACGAGCCAGTTTCCCTTAGAAAGTCCTCCACGAAGGCATCCCTCCCCTTAGGCAGATAGCCCTCGTGTGCTTTGCCATAATTAAATACTACTACTAGTAAATTAGAATTCAATAACCTGGCTCCTGATTGAAGAGGTCCCACCAGTGACCGAGCCGTTAAAGACTGCTGAATACTGATAATTTGTCCTGGAGTCCAACGTAAGCAAATGAGCTGGCTACTTCATTTTCATGATTTTTACAATGTGATTACAAGTCACTTTTCCTCAGAAGAGCCCTACAGGAAGGAATTCCTCCTGTTAGGCAGGTAGCCTAAGTTTTGCCATATTTAAATAGCCAACCAACCTAATTTATGCATGATTTCTTAACTAAGAAAACCAGTGTAGTTATCCACTCGGGAGGAATATGATAAATTCAGAAACAATGGTTCAATTACCAATACTCTCTCTCTCTCTGGACTTGAATTAGAATTAAATTTATTAGTTAAACTCACTTAATTTGCCCTTTTTAGCAGTGTTGACGGAAAGAATAGAAGTGCGGATGTTAAAACTTTGACTGATATAAAATTAGCAATATATCCACGGAGAAGAGCCTTTTTAAATTTTTTACATTATTTTACAAGACGAAATTTAATAAACTCTAATATAACAGTAATAATAATGATGTGAAAATAAATGTAACAATAATCATCATTTATTATATTACTAATGTTTAGAATTTAGGTCTCGACAATCCCAATTTGACTTTAAAAAATGTGTTTATTCTAATTTAAATTTTGACTGCTAATTTAGGGGAGACTGCAGTGACTTATAGGTTAAAATGAAATTTTTTTTCGAGAAATTTATAAATATTATTTAAGAGTACAAATTTTAAAAATAAAAAAATATGAATTTTATTTGGTTTAAGTCTAAATTTCCAATTATGAAAGAGGAAATTAAGTTAAATTTTAAATTCAGTGTTATTAAATATATGCAAAATTCAAATATTATGGGGTTAAAATTTTGATTGCTAATTTAGAAAAATAAATAAATAAATAAATAAATAAAACTGCAGTGGGGTTTTTTTTTGGGGGGGGAAGGGGGAGAAAAAAAAGGGGAGCATGTCATTTCAGAAAAAGTCCAATTTTGGGTCAAAATACATATGCTAGAACAACGCTACAGATAAATCTAATACATATCCTAAGTCGCGCTTTCGAGATATGAAGAACGCAAGTTGAATTTCAAAACGGGAGATAATAATAACGGGAGATAGAACAATCCCCCTTTTTTGAGTAGGTGTACAAATAATTCATAACAGGTCATTATAATGCCGACTTGCGGCAGCGTCAGTTCAGATGTAGAACCATATATTCAGGATCTAACATGTCCAGAATATAATAATAATAATAAAATCACTTTGAAAAAAGAAATTTTAGGTATAATTGTATTACTATGGATAATAAATTCATCGAAATACAGTTTTTGCATTATCCTGTTTACTTCCTTTTGGACCTCTTGCGGCAATTTAAACTGAACCACTATTCCATTTCATCAAATAAAAATAATTTTACAATAAAGCACAAAAAGCAAACGCATTGTTCATACCAATCTAAATTTTCTACGCAAGAAAATCCTTTTAACTTTGACTTAAGAAAAGAATCCATTTTAAGATCGGATGCACAGTTCTTTGAGCATGGACTCTCTTTATTCTTTTTTAAAACCTTTCATGCAGCGAAATAAGTAATTACAACACACTTATTAAGAGTGAAAGCTATTTATTCTGCAATAAAATAAATAGGGTTAAAAAGGAAATGGGCCCACACAGATGACCCACACAAAGGTTTAGCCATTAGCGAGTTCTCATCAAAAACTGCGGGTCTTAAATTAAGTAAAGAATTCAGTCAAATTCCAAAAGGCAATAACACATCCAGAGTTATCCAAAAACTTCATTTCATAGACACAACATCATAGCCTCCAGGTGTAACAAGACAAGAAAAATGCCAATTAGTTATTAGCTTTACCCGCGCGCGCGAATAAATTACAAAGGCAACCATTCAACTCCATTGCAAAACGTGTGATATGCTCGAGGCGCTCTTCGCTTGAGTGGAAAATGGGTATATATATATATATATATATCGGAGAAGACCAGGCGGGCTCGTAAGAATCGTGACTACAGGTCGTGACATAGTCCACGTGCCATAGTCACGACGTTCCCGTGAATGCAGAGTCAATAAAAAAAGGCAATTAAGTAAAAAGAAGAAATACAAAAAATTTGAGAGTGCGCGCGTGCCAAACGTCCTGATATCTATTTTGGAGAGCGCTACAATAATCGTTTAGTCACGAAGTGATGCATCCCTTGTAAAGAAGATACTACAGCGTTGTTAGATTTTTGAGGCATGATAACAAACACGATAATGTATTTCCGAGGCGTTTTCAATCGGTATTGGCAATTCCGGATGATAATCTATCAGTTCAGGTGCAGACCAACCACAGGTTCAGGGCGGAGTTAATGAAAGCTCCACTTTAAAGCTCACTTATTTAAAAAAAGGGAAGGGGGATTAAACACGTAAGGAAAATAAATTTGCGTCGATTCAGCGGGAAAAAAATGGAACTGAGCTAAATAAGATTATGGTACATTTTTGCAACTTTAATTCCACTTCTAAAAATTGCACATGAAGATCTACGTTTCGCCTTTTGTATTTTCTAGATATCTGACTAGACGTAATTGCAACATTTACTTTCCATCACTCCCACCAAAATTGTTAGCTTAATTTTTATTACATAATTACGTATGTGCTATAAACGCGCATAGCGCAAGATTTTCCATTCATTCACTAATTACAACGTAATGTTACGTTTTTCTTTCTTCTGACACCAGTTGTTACGTTATTTTCTTCCTCCACATTCGTACGGGGTTCGTAGATTTGGAGTGAATAACGATGACACTGGATGAAGTATCGAAACACACTTTATTTATCAATATTAATCAGGACAGCTCCAAAACACTTTTACAGTCGTCGAAGATCTACTATAAATACGCTGGAACAATCAGCGACACAGCCTTCACACTGTCAGGCAATAACGGTGCAGACAGCTTCCGGCAAAGCACCCGACTCTGCTTGGTCGTTCTCGGAACTCCACGTACTCTCGAGACACTCCACGCTACAACTCGCGATGCACTCGACGACACACAAGCACAGCTCCCGACTCTTCGGTTCAGTCGTTCCCGGAGCTCAACACACTCTCTCGACGATGCACTAACCGCGATACACTAACAGACTCCTTCGGTGCAATCGAAGACCCACTCGGCACTCGCTGGCCGGCTGTCAACTCGATCGTCTCCGCACGAACTAACTAGATGAGACAGTCGCACTCTAGACGAGACAGACTCGCCCTCTCGACAAGGCACTCACTCTCGATCGTAATTGACTGCGGACCAGCAGGGTTTATATAGCTTTCGACTTGTGTTCGAGAACATTCTGGGCTAAGCCGGTAAGAATTCGTTCCAGAAGGTTCTCCATCAGTCCATGGCATATCGCCAATTTTGTCGCCAAATGGGCGATTTCTCGCCAAATGTGGCAACCTTAAAATTGCTTTGCGGGGAAGCCATCTCATCGCGCCTTGACATTTCGTAACAGTAAATTTAATGAGTAATATACAGCACAAAAATGTGCAGAAAAGTATAATTATTCAACTAAACGAAAAAAAATTTTCACTACACAGAACTCAGTTTCAGACTATAAATATGTTATTGGATTATAAAGTTAGCAAAACTCGGTTTTACACTGTCACATATCTATGCTGTTTTCCCACAAATAATACAGAAAAATGGCATATGCAAAAGCTTAATGCTACGAGTTTCTTCCCCCCCCCTTCCCAAGGAAAAAAGAAATGAAAGCTAAACTAAGAAAACGTTCGGTAACTGTTTAAAAACAAGTGGCAGATAAAACTTGAGCTTTGAAGCATTTACTGAAATTGGAAGATTCAGATCAGCGCGGCAGAATTTAGCGAATAAGTCCCATATGAATATTTTTCATTCCATCTGAAATTCTTTCACGCACTTAAATTAAACAAAAGCTTAAATAGAAATCATCACTCAAGCAGTTAATATTTTCAATAGAATACAAGCACACAAATTTTTAAATAATACTCGATTTTTACTAAAAACAGCCATTGGGAACAGATTTTACTTTATAGAAAACATTCAATAACTCAATTTCCCATTTGTTACTCTTTTCAGTATCGCAATGAGCATTAAGTATTACACATTTTAACTTTGTTTTAACCATGAAATCAAAATACGACAAGCACTTTACTATGTACTCTATCAGGTTAAGATCCGGTGAATTAGCTGGACAGGACGTTAACTAGAAATCATTCTTATGCTCCTCGAACCACTCCAGAGCAGTTCGAGCCATGTGACATGGGGCATTGTCCAGCTGGAAGATTCCATTTCCACTTGGGAAGAGACGTTATGTGAAGGTGCAAGTCATCCACAGTTATCACGACTAAGGCTCCCATAGCCGCCCATGAGAACGCCCCCTCCCAAAGCATAATACCGCCACCACAACCACCAGCCTGTTTATGACCTGCTGTGCGGGGGGGTGGCAACTGTTCACCCGGGAGACGGCGTACCCTGACACGACCATCCACGTCATCCGACAGGCAACTGTCTCCCATTTATCCATGGTCCAGTCTCGATGTTCCTGGGCCCACTACAGACGTACTTGACAATAACGCTTACTCAAGAGGGGCACGAGTGGTCAAGAGAGGCACATACGCACAGTCTACTGCGCAGTGCCATATCTAAACAGTGTCCGCTGAACTGTGTGTTCCGAAACACTTGCACTAGCTGAGCCACTGTTTGGGGCCGATTTTGTTGTACCAAGCGGGTCAGTCTTCGAAGTCCTCTTTCTTTGACGACGCGTGGGCGTCCAACATCTTAGCAGCGTCTATTGCTGGTTTCACTGTCATGTATCCTCTCTGCATAAATATTAACAACCTACCAGTCGTGCAACTTCGGAGGTACTCATTCCGAGTCTTCGGGCCATTACAATCTGCTCTTTATCAAATTTGCTTAGATCAGTAGCCTTTCCCATCATGCGCAAAAGTAAGTGCAAGAATGATTCCTTACCTTCTCCAGAAGCAGTTAAATACCAATCTCACTTAATCACGTGCTCTCAATGTCATCCATACGATTTCACTGAAAAGTGTGGGGTGGTCATAATGTTTTGGCTCGTAAGTGTATATACCAAATTACAAGCACTGTAATGAGGATTATGACCAACGTTAGGCTTTTTGCTCCCAATGCCTCCAATCACTATGCTGCCCGATATCTCCAAAATTTTGCTGCCTTTAATTTTGGCTAAAATTCTGCAACGTTTTTGCCAAAAATTTTTTCAACCGTCTGGCGCGGCCTGACAGTGCATCGGACACAGGGTCTGTTGAGAACAAATGTTCATTTCCATTTTAAAAAAAGTAAAAGACTCTTGCAAAAATATTTTTTTTTAATAAAAATTTACCAACTTTTCATTTAATAAAAGATTTTACTTTTAAACAAAATTATTAAATGATTAAAAAAAGGTAGAACACGTACCATGGTGAGAATTCAATAAACAGCACCAAATGACAAAGCCGTAAAATTGAGATTCTCGGGATCCCGCTTCATATAATCCTTGCAGACTCTACAAGCATCCTATATAAAGAAGGGAGGAAAAAAAAAAAAAAAAAAAAAAAAAAAAAAAAAAAAAAAAAAGTAAGTTTTTCTGCATACACGCAATACAGTGAAGACATTTTAAAGCTACACTTTCATCAAAAGACTCACCAGAGTTCTTCAAGTAATTTTCATATATTACATTTTGATCTAACGTTACAGTAAATAATTGAAACAATACGAAAATATATTAGCAGATATAAAATAGGGATTCACCGATGAACCAGGTGTGTAGAGAGGCGTGGCCAGTATCACCGGAAGGGACGGATCCTGAGGAGTGGAGGCAAGTTGTTTTAGGGCTAGATGATATGAGTTGTAGGGTTCTTCTAGTTTCGGTTGCGGAATTCAATTTAGTTTTCAAAATTGGCAACAGATGAACGACCAGTAGAATTTAATAAAATTTAAGCGAATGAATCCAGACAAAATAGAGTACAACAATTATTTTTCACGGTAGTATCTGACAGTATCACTAATGATATTTCATTATTTTTTGAATATGTAATGCATTTGTTTAGTTATGATCAATGGGTCGTTAGTTCCATAATCATATGTTTAGTATCTTAAGATAACGTAGCTATCCCATCTATTTAGCCTAGATTGATTTACCTAATTTTGATAAGGTTGGAGGTGACTTCTCGTGTTATTAGCATCATTCTGGCCAGAAGAAAAACAAGACTAGATGATTGACATATTAGATAGTAATCACACATCAGTAAATTAATAAAATTTACGTACTCTCTAACTGGCTAAGAGGTACTGTTTCTTGATCCATATTATCTGACAGGTGAATTGATTTGATATCTTGATCAGTAGAATAGCATGTATAAATTCATATCTTCCTAAATCATGTTTCCATTGTCTTATATACTAGCTTTATGCTTGTGCGAGGTGAGTTTTCTGCTCTTTATATATTCGAAATAGATAATGCATCATTTTCGTCTTCATTCTTCAATGATACCGTTGGTGAGGCATAAAGAGGTACGTTTTCATGAAATATAGCTTTAACATACATGTTTAAGGCGTATTATATATTTAATTTTTATGTTACTAGAGCAATATATTTTTTATGGGAAAAAAACCTGCGTAAAGTGATTTAAAATGAAAATGTTCGGTTGTTAACGTTTGAAGAATAGTACAATTACAGTTTACATTATCAATATTCTATTAAACACCATTTTCGGTACGTTGGTGTAAAAGAAAGATCGCTTTAATTATATATATATATGTGTATATCATATTGAATTATTCCAATACTTATGAATTTCTCGTGTTTTCTCTCATATGTGTCCTACTTGTGGTAAGATGTTTACTTTGAAAAACAATTTATATCAGTATCTACAGATACAAACGGGGGAACGTTCCTTTCAGTGCGTAGAATGTAAAATGTCTTCCTTTAGACATAAAGCCTTGAACAGACATATGAGAATTCATACTAAAAAAAAAACCTTTCCAGGGTAGTATGCGCTTCAAGCGATTTATTCGCGTTGATACTTAAGGGTTCAGGAAACGATCCATCTCCGAAGTTTTTTGGGGGCGATGTGCTTACAAATATTGTAGAGTCATTAGGTTAATTGGAAGCAGAAATGATGAAAAATATGCAACCGCCTTCGCCGGAAATCGAACCACGGACCTCTGGAATACCGGCCCAGCGTGCTACCGTTACACCACGAAGGCACGCTAGGGAAGTGGGAGAAATACCTTATATACTCCCCTTTTTAAAGGGCGACTAGGGTTTTAGGAGACCTAGTCGCCAAATCCTGGGTGCGGAGAATCATCATCCACAACCCTTTTAGTTCGGGCGTCACTTGTAGAGTCATTAGGTTAATTAGAAGCAGAAAAGATGAAAAATATGCAACCGCCTTCGCCGGGAATCGAACCACGGACCTCTGGAATATCGGCCCAGCGTGCTACCGTAACACCACGAAGGCACGCTAGGGAAGTGGGAGAAATACCTTGTAATATTGTCAAAAACAAAAGTGATCTGAATAGACACCTGAAGTCTTACGAAAAAACCTTCGGATGTAGTATATGTCCTACGAAATTCAGTGAAGTTGATAAGTTGAGATGCTGTAAACTTATTCATCTAAAAACCTGTACTGAATGTTCGAATGTTTTTTTCAAGTAAAAGGGATTTGAGGAGACATACGAAATCTCAAAAAGTTACTCTTAAGGGCAAATCATGCTCAAAGATATTTGTTGAACTTGATTATTTAAAACAACATCAAGCTTCCCATCTTAGAAAATGTACTGAACGTTCAGATGGTTTTTCAAGTAAAAGGGATTTGAAGAGACACATGACACTTTTTTTAAATGTAGTAGCAGCTCAAAGAGTTTTAACAAACGATGATGCTTTGGAACAACACGAAACTTCTAATCTTAGAATTATACCCAATGGTGAGCAGTGTTTAAAAGAAAAAGTGATCTACTGCGCCACATTCGAGTGGAACATGGTCTGACACGAACCTTGGAAAAAAGAAGTAAATGCGCCCCCTGTCAATGCATGCAAGTCTACTAAAATTGCAAAGTATTTGAAAGTATGTTCTCAATTGAGTCAATTTCCATTTAACACAGAGAATGAGGAAGATTTAAATGCTCTTGAAAATATAAAACAGCAAGCTGCAGAAAAATTGAATTATAATGTACATATATATCGGTGTCTAGTATTCAATAGTTATCATTAAAATAAGTCGTGAGTGTGAAAGTGGAGAAATTGAACACATTTATTTGCATTTCTGCAGCAATTGTTTGCAATTATTTAAAGGATATGATATAGAAAGACAGATTAATGAAGCATTTAAAAAGATAATAATAAAGAGTTTCAACGAATTTAATGAACGCAGTTCAACGTCGATTCTAGAAAAAAGTTATTAAATGTGAGTTAAATATCGTAAGATTATAGACCTCTTTCTCATAGTAGTTAATTACTCAGCCAAAATAAAAGAAAAACTATTAACTTTAAATACATACATATAATATATATATATATAATGTTGTTATTTATTTTGCCAGCTATGCAATATAAATAAATGCTTTTTCTACAGAAAGTTTCCCATGGTAGTCGACACACCCATAATTTAGCACTTGAAAATGTATACCAAGGTAAAATTACCATTTAGAATGCACCTAAAATGTAAAAATAACGGAATGAATGAAATAAATTAACATACTGAGTTTAAAATTACTAAATGTTAGAAGTATTACGAAAACTTTGTGTATGAGCGCATTGAAACAGTCAATGTGGTTGTAAAACACAGATGAAAGAAAGTTGAGACTTCATTCTAAAAATTCATATTATATCAAGCTAGCTTAAAGGTAATCAGGGTTCCAAACTGAACATGGATGACATCAAAGAACTTAAAACATGCGTTTAATACAGATGATATTAAAAATTACAAGGAATATTTAAATATGCAGGAAATTATAAAGGATGAAAATGCGAATGAATTCATACTAGCATCTAAAATGACGAGAAATATTAAAATCAGTAATGGCAAGATGATTACAGAATGAAAAACTGGTAAAACACGTAAATTAAAATAGAATTTTAAAAGAAAAACTAAGTAAGCAGTGTTTAATACATAACTCATGAGTAGTCATTGACAGTCGTAAAATAAAATGTTTAATTTAAAAATCTCGCTATGCTTAAGAAATTTAAACATGTGGAAGGAATCATGCAAAATTAAGTGAAATAGAAAAATAAGCAACATAAAAGGGGTTATTACAATCGAAATTTACAATAAATAAGTTCAGATTATGTCGGGAACTAGAAAGGCAAAAATGTAAATAAGTTAAATAATGTTTAAAATCAAGTAACATGATAAATAAAAAGCAGATATTTGAAAAATTAAATTGAAATGTGAAGCCGACAACTAAAAGAAGAATTCTGCAACTCATTTCCACCAGCAGCCTAAAACAACTCGCCTCTACTTCACAGGATACGCCTCTTCCGGTGACGTCACTGATTTTGCTGCACGCTCCCCCTTTGACCTCACTTTCGTTGACATCGGTGGCCACGGCTCCCTTTGCATTCCGGGTGTCAATGAATTCCCATTTTATATCTACTTACATACAAGATCGCACAAAAAAGCGAATGCGTATGAATTCAGTTTTAACGCTAATGCTCGGTACGAAATACAAAGTAACAACTACAAAACTTTTTCTTTTACTGAGAAACAAAATTTTCTCATTTAACATCTCATATTTATAACTGCCGCGGCGAAACTAAGAAATCCATGAAATAACACCGAAAAATTCGTTTCTCCAGAAGCCAAATTCCATGCCACATAAATCGCGAGAGACCACCCTGCAAACCAGAAGTTGTATCATACACGTTTATTTCGGAGGTCTTACCAAAATGTTTTTCATTCTGTTTAACATTTTAGTGCCTCTTCACTACAGGAGAATAGTGATGTTATATGTCAGTAATAATTGATGTATGAGGAACACAGTACAACTTCTTCGCATACCAAGAATGAATAGATGTTCGGTATTGCGGTGAGGAGCATGGGGAGAGGGTCAGATGTTGGGAAATGAGAAGCACATAAAAATGGCACTAAGTATGACATCGACTCTCAGACAGAGAACAAATAATAAGGCACTTTCTCAAGGGGTTGGCGAAAAATTGCAATCAGAAATTACGAGTACTATCTCTTCTCATATATTTAAAAAAAAAAAAAAAAAAAAAAAAAAAAAAAGTTCAATTACTACTGAAATACCCGGCTGCATTTCTGTTTCTCAATAAGTGTATGGCTATAAAATAAAAAAAAATAAAAAAATAATAATAAAAAAAAAAACTAAATAATTATATATAGATATGTATATGCTTGCTTTGCTCGCAAATTTAGCCTTTTAACGAATGATCAAATATAAAATAGCATCACTAACTAAGGATTTAATTACACTATGGGAGCATTAAATGTCACCTCAAATTACTTTTTACCAAGGAAAATTCATTTACAAAAAGTAAGCAATTGTATATAATGTGCATTTTTAGATAAACGTCATAATATCTGATGAAGATTATATTTTGGAAGGAAATTAAAAATGAAAAACAATATGTGTACATTAATCAACTGGGAATTAGTATTAATTACGAATGAAAGGCACGAGAAACTGGTTAAGATTTCTCGAAAACATGGGATTAAAACTACTTTAAGCTTTCAGTCATTGGTAAATTTTAGCAGTTGTAGAAATATAACTTCACAAGATAATTTATCAGAAAGACAGAATATGCAACCGTGCAATAATTAAAAAAGAAAATGACCTCTTTGATATTTACTAAGACTTTTCTTTTACCACGAACTGAATACGTTTGAAGAATTTAAGAGATTCCTTCCATATGCTACTGTGACGGAACGGCTAGCAATTTAGTGAGATTAAGACTATACTTAGATTATGGTAAAGCGCGTCAGAGCTATCTGCCTAAGGAAAGAGATGCCTCTGTGGAGGGTGGCTCAGCAGATAAGACAGCTGAGCACTAATAGTTCGACACGATTTGAAATTCGGCGAATTGGCTGGTTGCATGGGCGTTTTCGTGGTTTTTCTCATGTACAGGGAGAATACAAGACAGTTTGCCTTAGTAAGTCATCCACGAAGGCATCCCTATTCATAAGCAAATTGTCTTGGTGTGCTTTGCCATAATTTTGATCTAATCTATTCTAATTAAAGCCTTCGTGTTGGAGATTACCAGTATTCCGGCGCTATATCGCTCGATTGCTTCAGCTCTCCGTAGAGCTCAACGGAAATCCTGAATCAAGTTTATTCAATAAGCAGAATCAATTTTCACTCGATTTGTGTGACATAATACATTACTCAAATATATTTTTTATTTATGCAAACCATGTGTTTCTTAATGTCTGAAACAATTTCCATGCTCCCAAACACAAAAATTTATTTATACATGGTACGATGAGATAGGCCTAAAATCTCATGTTATATTTATTAAAAAATAATAAAAGTCCAATGAATTTACAATTCAAGACCTCATTTAACATAAAGGAATTATTTCAGATTTGTTGTTTCAACTGGAAGTAATACTTAGTTAGGAAAGAATATTTTTGGTCTTAATAAAAATTAGGATCAGTTGCTAAGCTTCAGATAAATTAATACCACATTTTTTAAAAGCAATTTAAATGAATTATAATGACAGATTTTACAATGTTAAAATAAACAGCAGTAACGCATATAAGTTTCGACTTAGCAATTTAGATAATTAGTCCTTAGGAAACTGGATAATAAATAAACAAAATAAGTAAGGCAGACACAAAATGTCAAACTACAGGAGCTTGGCGCGTATGTAACTAAGGTTTCATTCTACTTTTCAACTTGACATTAACTTAACAACCTAGCTTAGGCTACAAAAGAGATAAGCGGAGTTATCATCACCAATTAAGTAACTAAATAAACAATAACTAAACGTTTATTTGAATCGCAACTTACGGAACGACTCAAACAGTTACAATACATAAATGTAAAGAATCGCTTTCTTACTGACTAATTCAACAGCTGGCCTGAAGCCTCTAACAAAGTTACAATTTTTTACCACTTAACCAATTTAGACACCTGGAAATATTTTCGAACCCTCACCATACAAATTATCAATTTTCATTTGCCTAAATGTTCTCAAATCATGATTGCTCTTAGGAAATAAATATACTTATTACATAGGTACATATAATGCCTACATATGTTCAGAAAATCAATATGTTTCCACAACTAAGTGTATACCTCCTTCCCCCCCCCCTAAAAAAACTGACATGGACACCACGTGACTCGTGACTTCATTATACGACCTATTAAGTAAGTTATACACATATTTTGCTGCACTCCATTTAAACTTATTCTCCCAAATTATTCCATATGATTTGTTAATCTCCAATTATAACTTTTACAAAATCGATTCCTCAAAACAAATTGAAAATGACATGAAAAACTGCAAATGTTGAAATTAAACATTTCGGTCTTTTTGTCGTAGGGAAGTCGAACTTCTACAAGACAAAAATATAAAAAAATATTATTATATTCTTTAATTAATTATTAGAATATTATAATATTTTTACATAATAAGTGTAAAACTTTCCCAGATCTACGTATATGAACCAGGGAATCTCATTTAGATTTCATTATTTATCGAAAATTAATTTTTTTTTTAAAATTTGACAACGCCGAAACATGAACATTTTTGTCATTTAAAACACTTCTCTTACCAGAAGTATACGACTATGACCAACGATTGCTAAAATAGTAAAAACTTTTAAGTTGGGTAAGGTGGTGGGTAGGAGATAATATACTAAATAATCTATTAAAAATAAATAATTATTTTATTACTTTGCAGCTTTTGCGCAAGTATTAGGAAATTTATTGCAATTAATTAAAATTTCTACCTATATATATATACACACACCATATGTATACATAGAACTCAACGTGCACCATATATACAAATGAAACGGCTGTATCAAACGTATACTGCCGATAGAAATAAAAAAGGGAGGTGCACAACTAGATGTTATATATACCACTCCTATATATCAAATTTCAAAGTTCTCCGCCTAATCGTTTTTGAGTTATGCGAGTTACATACATATATATATACATACGTATGTATGTACAAACGTCACGAAAAAAATCCCTCTTGAATCCATTTTACAATCCGTTTTTGATAAACAAGTTCTTCATTCTGTCCGTACATATAGACGTCATGCAAAAAAATCGAACAAATGGATATTTATGTTGAAGTATATGGATACCCAAAATTTTTCGCAATCATAATACTTCCTTTACTTTATAAGAAGAAGTTATAATAATAATAATAAAAACCACCCTATGGAAAATAAATATTTATCTTTATTACACTATGATCTAATTACTCTCTCGCATCATTAATCTACTAAGAGGATGAAAATAGCATCCGGAAATAAAACTGCCGAAAAACGTGAAGCAATAAATTCCGTAGCTGCTTCAAAATGTGATTAAATATTAATTATTTAAGGATTTTGAGGCGTTTAACAGAATGTAATAGTTTAATATACAAAATTAATATCGAAAAAAATAAATAAATGAAGCCTTAACTGATGCAGTGGCTGTCGCCTTTTCGCAAAATGCCATCAAATAAGTAAGAGACGCCTAATTTGAACATTTTCCCACACCTACAAGAAACAATAATAACAAAAGTATTCTACTGTCAAATAAAGCTGTGAAGTAAACCTAAAAGAGACGAGAGGTGAATACAAGAGTAATCACGCACTTTTTTTAATGGTAGAAGGAAGGAAGATGTTCTGGGAAAATTTCGAAACCTTTTTATTCGACAAGAAATAACAGACTGAGAAAATCCATAAAGATACAAAATGCGGAAAAGAGGAAGGCAATACATCTCTTAACACCGCAAGTAATACTTAAAACTTTTGAATCTTTCTTATCATAATTCAACGTATATCAGAGAGACTATATTTCGCTTTTGAACTTATCAATTCATCGCACTTACAAAACCTTAAAACATAAATTATTGTTAAAATAAATCGCAAAGACTTGCCCAAACTTACAATTTATAGCAATTCTAGGCACTGAAAATAAAATACAGCAAGAAGAACATTATGATAAGAACTCCATTTCAGACTAGGTACATCTAAACAACAGTCCCTAAAGAAGTAGGAGGTAAGTGCGGAGCACACAACAGATATAAAATTACGGTCGACTTGACGGAGGTCTTTTGCTACTTTATCAGCCAGCTACTCCACAGGGGACGAAGGACAGAAAGAATAACTAGCTAATCGGAAGCACGTTCTTGCTGCTGATTAGAACTCCTAAAGGTAGTCTCAGAAGTCTTATCACAGGTTCCAAGGGCCTCTGATGTCTTCATTATATACCAAGAGTTGCATGAAAGGTAAATATACGGCATATACGTACAAAAAGGAATCTACACTGTCGGCGGAGACCTGGTGAATACAAAACAGAATATATATTAATAAATCACTACACATCCACGATAGTTCACGGTATCCCGCGGAGCTTTTAGTAACATCATGGGAGGTGGTTGCGCAGCAAGAGGGCTGTGCTGTGTCTGTTTGTTTTTTGTTTTAATTGGCCACACAAAGCAACTTTTTTGTAGGCAGCCAGTAAGTGCATCGAGTGGTGTCTCTACGAAGTAACTAAAGAAAACTTATTTTCTAACGTAATATCCTGCTGCATTACAACAAAAATAAATGCGCATTTTGAGAATATAAAAATTAGCAGGCATATCAAACACTGCAAACATTTACTATCTGAAAGCACAACAAACAAAAATAATTAAATTAAAAATGCAATCGTCAATTTTCAAATTGTATGTGATAAATGCTCCGTCTCAAACAGGAGAAAATCTCAACAGAAATTACGTTATGGGGGACGCAGCATTATTCACAAAGCTCGCTTCGTTCTAGTATAACTACTGTCTCCATAGGACTATGATGTTTTTGAACCTACAACAGGAGTGTGCGATAAATGCAGTTTTACAGATAGAAAAGAATAGCTTTCTTTCTTATTTGGGACACTCTCCCGTTTAACTAGAACACTCGCTTAACCAAAAAATTGTCTCAAATCAGTCATTTGCTGTCTCCACTGCTTACAAAAATGATTCTATTATCTTGCAAAGATAATAAGTTTCATTTGTTTGATTATGAAAAAGCATACGAAGTTATCTGCTTAAGGGAAAGGATACTTTCATGGAAGGCTTTTTTTCAGGGAAAATGGCTCTACGTACATTACACCATGGAAAAACCGCGAAAACACTCATGCAATCAGCCCTGTTCGGTGGGATTTGAACCCGGGTCGAACTACCAGCGTTTAGCGACTTATTATTCGGTCACTAGTAAGCCGCATGCATATGAAAGAATACGATTTTCCAGGAGGGGAAGTCCAATGGAAGAGGTCTGGTAATATCGTTTCTGTGAGGGCTGATGACAATGCTAACCATTCGTATGATAATTATCTAATGAATTAAAAATAATTACTCAAACTTGCAATGTATGCTCAAAACAGCTGCACTATTAAAAGTATTTTTCCTAATAACTGCATCGTATCTTGATATTAATCTTTCATCCTTTTTTGTGTAACCGATGTTCGTAAAAATATTCACACAACTCCATAGACGCGGACCGCGTACGTTCATTACGTCCTTATTTCAAATCGTCCTTATTTCTTTGTCATTTCTACTCTTTGCAAGTACACAAAAATAGCAGAGATCTGTGATCAAACTCCCATTTTGGAATTTTCTCTTTCGGTCAGGAAGAGAGGAACTTCTCGTTGGAGTTGACTGAACATATGGGCTCTTTTTTCACGGAGAAAGTAACCGGTTAATTGTAAACACATGTACAATTAGTACACTATCGCAGCATTTCAATCCTTGCGAATCTCGATGCATCAAAAAATAACCTTTAAGAATTTAACGTATATTACCGAATTTTGGCAATTTTTTAGAAACTTGGATTTTTTTTTTTTTTTTTTTTTTTTTTTTTTTTTTTTTTTTTAAGGGTACTGAGTGGTTACTAATAATGCTGGACTTTTCAACTAAAAGATCTAATGCTTCATTGTTAGAAGCTCTATGATTTTAAATGATGATGAAACACGATTTTTAAATCAAATACGACACACTAATGATCAAATGAGTAAGACCGTTGAATACTAGCAACCCAATCCGAGTTTATATCCCGGCGAATGGGCTGGCAGTTTAAGCGTTTCCGTGCTATTCAACACGTGTAACGTGACTATGCGTCATATTTCCTTCAAAAAGTTCTCCAAGAAGGCATAACTTTCCCCCTGCGGATGGCCGATAGCCCTCAGGTACTTCGTAATAATTTGAAAACAAGCAGTCTAAATCAAAAAGGAATTGTAATGAAATGAATGCAATCTCACGCCATTCGGTCTTGGGGGAAAACAAGAATTAACTTATGCGACTAACCCTCCCCCTTCCAAGGCCGAATGGGTATGAGATTTTTTTGCTCTGCTGACTGGAAGAAATAATTATCTTACATTCAGAGACAGTGACTTTTTAAATAATATTTTTCATTCGAGATTATAAAAAGTGTAAAATAAAAAACAATACATAAACATATAAACTCTTTAAATAACACGGTTTTATTTAAATGTATTAAAATATTTTTCTAGCTATCATAATACTCCAAGATAGAATAACAAAACAATCAAGGAACATTAGAAATGATAGTATAAGAAATGACTTAAAAGAGAATTGTCACATTAATATGTAATTCAATTTCTTTCTGGCAATTTTCATTTAACCCTAGAAAGACTGAAACTTAGTATATACCTATATTGCCCAAAAGCAGTCAAAATGACTGCACTGTGAAAGAATAACTGATGTGTGAAGAAATTTGTTTAAAATTAATTTTTAATATTTTTATATTATTTACAATTATATAACACGTTATTAGTAAATATTAACAATAAAAAAATTACTTCACTTGAAAAAAATAATTTATGCATTATTAGTTGTACATTTTTTGCAAATGAAAGTGTAAATTTTTTTATGTGTACATCTTCCGCAAGCATGCTTTTGACATTTTTCGCTGTTGTTGCGGCAAAGTCGTACTTGACAAATTTTGCGTTTGTTAGAATGGGTTGCACTTGATGATGTTGCAGTTGATCTTTGTATGTCTTCCTGTTCTGATGACTTTTTCTGTCTTGCAGCTCTGTATTCGGTGGAAAGCTGTTATGCTAACTGAAACAAGAACTCTTTTCGTTGTATTTGTATTCCTGTTGTTTCTTTGTAAAGGATAGAAGCATTTATAGCAGCCAAACCTAAAATATTGAAAAATATTTGGTGGGGCCATCTACGAGAACTAGCTTTTACTGTATATTTTCTGGCCATTTGATCCGTCATATCAATTCCAAATTTTGTGCTGTTATAAAAGTGAATAGATTCCGGTAACATTTTTTTATTACTTTTATCAATTTTCGCAAATTTATGCTTAGAACTTAAAACAACTACTCTTTCATTTGGTTTGCTTTTAACAACTACTCTTTTATTTGGTTTGCTTTTAACAACTACTCTTTTATTTGGTTTGCTTTTATATATTGTAAGAACACAATTCTCTGATTTATATATCAGACTGGAAAACCGAGGTATGTTATCCTTCCTTCGTTTGGCTGATTTGGGTAGTTCTCTTCTGTTTCCTTTAATAGTACCAACTAAATTTTTTTTGGGGGGGGGGCAATAATTTTGTCGCGAGTGACCTGCTAGTAGAAAAGCCGAACTAGTCATATAAGAAATTTACTCAATTCAATAATAAGAGTCATTTGATTACTTAAAATTTCCCAGTCATTTGACTGGGAGCAGTCATTTTGACTGCTTTTGGGCAATATAGGTATAACACATGTATATACTGGAAATGAAAGAGGGGGGGGTAACTACAATTATTAATAAACGCACTTACATGTTGTACAAAAAGTCACAAAATTCTAAGAAATTGTGTCATTATATACATAATTGTTTTTCTAATTGAAATTAAAAAGTAGTCAAAATGACTTATTTGGGCAATCTAGTGTTAAAATATGCCATTGTTAGCAGCCGGCTGCAGCTCTGTCCCGGGTAGAGGCCAACCAATCAGACGAAAGTTCTGCTTCTGAAGGCTCACGTGATTCCAATCTGAGCGATAATCGATTACTGTTTGGCGTTCAAGTCTTTGTAGTGAGTGAAAATGGTAACCTAGTTACGTAGGTTTCGTAGAGATGTGCGGGTTCTGAGAACTGTCCCTTTCGAGGCCCAGTCCCTCGTAGCGGAAACATATGTGATTGGGACATTATTCACAGGGACTGAAGCTGAGGTTGAACTACCCAGTGTTCAGTGGGTAGGTTAGATCCCACCTACTCAGCCACTAATGGGTTTTTATTAATTTGGTGACATATAAAATTATTCCGTTTCTGAAGAAAATTTCTGGTTCTCGGCAACGCAAAAGTACATCATCAGAATTTAGACGGCTGATTGCTTGATTGTTTAATCATTTACAGCAAAGGACATGAAGGCTTTCTGCCCAAACGAAGATTCCTTCTTGAAAAGCTTTCTAAGGGTAAACTGGTTCGTATCTAGTTACACATGAGGAAAACCATAAACTTTCTAAGCCAATTTGGCTTATGTATTCATGTTACATGTAAAGGATAAGAAAAACGAAAAAACTGTGATTTTTTACCCTACATCCTTGATCCAGTCACGGAATTAGCAATTGTAAAATTTCAAGATGCAGAAAGTTATTCAACTAATTTTAGATGAAATGATAGGTAATAAGCCTATTAGCATCTTTTTCACTGTAAAGAGAAAAACTTGAAAAGTGACTCTTTTCTAAGTGACGCAATTCGGTACAGACATTCGTGTAAAATATGCGGTAAAATAACACAGAAAACTGTCACTAAGGTTTTTAAAAACAAAAATGGCCGGCATGGTTATAGCGAATCTGGATCTATTTCAGAACTGTAGTGACCAAGAAACTTGCAAATACCGACAATAAAGCAAAATGGCATACTCTGCTACAACTACGAAATCAATAAAAAAATTCATTCAAAATATCAAGATTTGGGTAAAACTATGATTAACCACTTGAAGCTGAACAAGCAACCTTAAAAATGTGTGTGTGGGGGGGGGGAATCACTAGTCATTTACGACCACATTTCTTTCAGGAAGGGAATTATGGCAACCTTGTTAGCTACTGTTGTGTTTGATTAGGAGCGAAGAAAATAAACAATGCTTCTTGGTTGCTTAATTTCTCTTTGCTGATATCGAACAAAATCACCAAACAAAATGCGTTGCAGAAAATTCTCCAACAAAAAGGCTTGCAAAACAATGTTGATAAATGCATGTTTGCTAGTTATATGCTTAAAAACTAATTATTTACATTTTTGTTTATTATAATTTTGTTTCAAGATGAATCAGTAAAAAATTATTTATATACAACAAATTTACTCAAAAATAATTTAACTTGATTAAGCTTTCACAATCAAATGCTTACATCTCTCTTCCTTTTCTTATGTAAGACACTTGAACAGATAATTTGAAATTTACCAAATGTTAGTTGACTTTCTTTTCGTTTCCTTAAACTTTAAAATTCAGTGTCGGATAGATGGCGATACCTTTTATTCAGACCAAAACCTCTGAAGTGACACCATTAACCGGAATCGACTATATTACAAGAATTGCTCGAGTTACGGATAAACTTACATATCCAGATCGAGCGATACTGTTCCAAAGTTGTATTACGAAACATTGGAAAATTTATGAGTTTTCAAAACCGACACAACTGTACCATGACAGATGATATTTTGCATTCACTGGGCCCATCATAAATTTAAAGCTTAAAGTCAAAATAAATGGAGTGGAATACAGCATAAATTGTGTTTCATGAATATTGCATAAATACTTCGTAGGCTTTCAATTATTTCCTTCCCGTTTCACTTGACCTTCATTTCAATGGTCAATAAGTTACGTACAAAGCACGATATAAAAAAACCTGTTGAGTGGATGTCTCGTTTATTAAAAAGGATCACTGTATTTGTTAAGGAAGCGATGAAAGGAATTTCATTTTATGCTTAGATTAAAATAACGCATTTACAGAAAATAAATTTAATACACAAATATTACATGTGCTTTATTTAACCATAATATTCGATTAAAAAATAAATCGAATACAAATTGCTAAAAGATACCAAAAACCTATTTAAATCGATGTAAAATATATATAATAAGAACAAATATCTTAAAAGCGATAACATCTCGAAATCAGTTTTTTTTACTATTGTGGGAAAAATTTTAAAACTATGTGACATACGAAAAGTATTAACGAATTTAGCTTTAAAGTTATTTTTTATTCATTTATTTAAAGCTTTGAAAATATCACCAAAGGATTTAAAAAAAAAATGTCTGTAATTATATAAGTACAAAATAAATCAGATTAAAATTTTTATTAAAAGTTACGCTGAGGAAATACCTTATTAATAGTGATAGTATTAAACTTTTTTAATAACAAGAGACATGCTAACATGTATTATATCGTCCTATATAATTAAAAAACATCTTTAATGTCTTAAGTAATATAAAATACTAAACATCTCGTGGGCCAAGGCCTGCAATGCCCCGAAATCTGCTTTATTGACCGTGGGCCCCGTGGTGCTTGAGCATATGCCCTAAACAAGTGGTCAGCTTGTCGCAGGACCCCCAGTGTTTAGTCCCCAAGCGAACTTGGTACTCATTTTATCGACCCAAGGGATGGAAATCAAGGAATGAAAGGCCGAGTCGACCTTGATCAGCCCGGGAATCGAACCACGGACCTGTGGTGTTACTGCGCTATGCACTAGCCACTGCGCCTTAAAAAAAAAAAAAAAAAAAAAAAAAAAAAAAAAAAAAAGAGAGAGAGATGAAAGATATAAAGAAAATGTAATCTGTATTTGATGAAAAATTAATTTTCACTTACGCGGGCACTCATTACAGTAATAGACTAATCCTTAGCATCTTGATAATTCTGACAACTTTTATTAAAGCAAGAACTAAATACAGATAAACCAAATTTTATTTCACATTATTTCAAAGTAAGTTTTAAGTGAGTCCCTGTTAGAATTCATACGACACTTTGAACTGATAAAATTCTTAATTTATAAATCTAGTCCAGGTCACAAATGACTTTTTTTAAAACATACTTCGGATACTTCACATCACTACGAGTATTGCCTGATTCGCATTAAGGAAGAGGGACACAAAACTGCACTTCTACACAAAATATTCTTCCCCCCCCAAAAAAAAAAGTTTCAGGATTGATAGTAAAATACCTTCTGCGAGAACATAAAAATGATAACAGGCACCACAAGACATATATAACATTCTCTGCCTCAGGGGTAAAGAGACCGAGATTAACGATTAGAACGGAGTCGTCATTTTCTTGACGTTATTGGAAGATTCAAAAATAAGCTGATAATTAATAATTTGAAAAACAGCAAAACTGAGGCATTAAATACGCACAAGTTTACATCAGTAACATTCATATGAGACAATTGATGATCGAGCAAAGATGGGATTTAAAGGGCGATGGGCAAGTCTTTTCGGCACATCCCAGACGAAAGTAATGCACTTTTCTAACAGCCGTAACTAACCATAACAAGAAGTAATATTTTCGCACAGCCTTATGATCAATCAGTCTATGATCATTCACATGATTTTTTTAATATTGTTCATTCCTACTCTGATAAGCAGGCCTCAATGATGCTCTTACGAGCACCACCACAACCACTAGAATGTGAATTTTTAGTTTTTCCGCATTCGTTTAATGAAATTTACATAAAATTAATTTCACCTTTACCGCAACATGTGAAGGGGACTGTGCAATGCATAACTACTATCAATAGCGGTAATTTCGGTTCTAAAGTACTACTTGAAGATGTAATAAAAACGAAACTGAAAGACGTATATCGCGGATGACAACGCAAAATGAAGCAATTCTGAAAGCCGTAGAACATATTTATCAGTCTAACGGAGACGAAATAGAAGTTAAAGTTCAGTTATCGAATGTACGTAAATGGATTAAAAAAGACGATTTGACACTAAAAGTTTTTAATGGCGATATCAGTAGGATTTTACATTGGTTAGGATTTTCAGTTATCTTAAAATTTCAAATCATCCGTTCAAAGAATGCGGAAGAAAGCGCAAAAGAAACCCAGATTACGGTACGCAGATAGCAATAATGATTTAATCGTTTCCTATCGATTTACCTAGCTTTCTTTAGTATACGATAAGAAAAATATACGCAGAATTCTCATCTTTAGTACTGAAAAGAGAAGGTAGGTTTCGAAAGAAAGAAGACAAATTATTTCATGAACAGAACATTTAAAATTAGCTGCAGGCAGTCTTTTCTGTTGCATAACTTTCATGCAGGTTTGGGTAGCTGAGTGGTAGTGTAGCATTTGCTCTGAGGCTTGACAGAAGAGCTTTATGGCAAAATCTTCCACAATTTAAATGAAAATTTTGGTTTGAATTCAAAATACATTACGACAGGTTTTGAAAAAGGAGCAGTTAAGACATGTAACACGTCTTTTTCTCAATAGAGCCACCAGAGAATGTAATAACCAGTTTACGCAAGCCATTTGATGACGCATCCATAACATTAGTATAGTAGTGAAGTGTGCACAAAATCAGCTCATATTCCTCAGCAACTTAACCCACCAGTGGCCGAGTGGTTAAATCGCTAAATATTAGTAGTCCGACCCGGGTGAAAACTATGCAAACGAGATGTCTGCATGAGTGTTTTCCCGGTTTTTCCTACTTGCAATGTGAATAAATCCAGTCTCCCTTAAAAGTCCTCTACGAAGAGTAGGAGTTTGGGGGAAGGACGAGGTTCCCAAAACTACGGGGACTGGTGGATCGTTAAATTAAATGATTAAAACAAAGTAAAAGAAGGTATTTAACAGGGATGAATTCGTAAAAACTTTCTAAGAGAAACTGACCCACATGCCTTCCTCTTTTTAAAAAAACAAAATAGTAACAGCGTTTAAAAAAAATCCTACATTTATTTTGAACAGAAAATAAGGAATTAACAGACCTGCTCCATTTATTACGTTTTTAGTCCAAAGGGGCAATTTGCCTTGAAGGACTATTAATTTCGTTTTGGCAGTTTGCGTCAAAAACTTTAAAAGGCTGCATCGCTTTTCAAATCGAAAAAATCGCTTTTCAAAAAATTTCAAATTTAAAAAATTAATTTGCGATATTGCTGTTGAACTGAATTTTATATTTTGAGTACGTAGAACATGATATTTAATAAATAAAGGTAACACCAAAAACGTTTAAAAAACGCCCCTTTGGACGTAATTTAAAATCTGAAAACTTTCAGAGACCGAAAAAATTCTTTTCGCATTTATCAGTTTAGCAGCCGAAGTTTGCATCTGCTATTAATTTACAACATAACAGGTGTTTCGCGTTTTCAAAAACCACTAACACTCTTAAAAACTTTAGTTACAAACGCGTTAACAAAATGCTTTCTTGCTAACCCACGAGCCTTTCTAGAGACTCAGATTAAGAGAACTTATGCATAAACAGAACTTCATTTACATAAGAGAATTCGTTCTCCACTGACCTAGTCAAGATAGATTTTACTGCGGCAAAATGAATTTCTATTAGCATAAGCTCTACTAATTGTAACTTGGTCATTTTAAATGCAGTGCAAACTACACCAGAAAATCAAAAGCCGCAGACAGCTAATTCTTAAACAGGGAGAGCGATTAAAGATGGTCATTATAAGAGGGAACAGACATCCGGTTCCTTTGGTTGACATCTTCACTGCACAACTCAGGAATTCGATCTTGATAACATTTGACAAGTTCACCAATCGCCAAATATGCCCGCCAAGTATCAGATGCTGAGGAAAAGCAGAAGCACACTGATCATCAGAATACCTAGCGAAATATAAGAATTTTTTTTATACATTACGAAGAAAATATACACTAGCAGCTGAAACTTTGCGCTGCTTTAGACAGAATGTAAATCGAATCGAAAAGGGACAAATCTAACCCCTATTTATATTTAACGGAAAGCAAATTGACCAAAGTATCTTACCACTTCGAAATAAATTGTATCCAATAATGAAAGAAAGAATCCCGAATAACATGGAATTAGCCGATTTTTCTTATACACTAACATAAAATATGATCTATATACCTCAAAATATTCTAATATTGAATTCGACTTTCAATTTACTCAAAGTTCTTCTAAAACAAAATTTTAAGAGCATTTTGAGATTTCTCACAGTTCTTCACATAGTTAAAGACTATGTTTAGACAACACAATCTATTTTCAGCATTAATTCCTCGTTAATTGTCCTACGGGAAAAAAATATTGAAATAATAACTGCAGTGGTTTCAACCGTACTACAATTTAAAATGAAATGCAGAAGTATTTCTGCTAAGATAATTAGACACTATAATGTGGTCTTATATTACGCAGTAGCGAAATACAGAAATCTCTTCTCGGAAAGTTTCCTAAATAAAACATTTCGGAGGGGAAAATGTAATTGTTTTAATATTAATATACCTATCAGGTATTAACATGCAAAATAATTTTAACAAAAACGTTTTGGGGAACATTGTTATCCAGTAGCAATACTTCCAAGATAGCATCGTCTGCAAAAAATAATAAATCTAAATTAAGATTCTGAAAACATTTCAAAGCTTTTAAAAGACAATAACAGGACTTTCGCCAAAAAGCGATAAGGATGAAGAAATGGTATCGGTAAAAGTTGATCATCATCAATAAGGAGAAGTGTCGCAGGAGAATGCGATGCGAGATAGAGATCTACCGAGTAAAAAATAACCAAAATATAATCCATAGCCTACGGCTTTTTAGGCTTACAAGACAGCATGGCGCTAGAGCTGCCTAATTGCCGTAATGGTGTGGAATGTGGCATCATCTATCCATTCAGAAGGTCCCGAATACTTTCACGCGCATACAGAAACGACGCAATTATTCGGACCATGAAAAACAAGTGGACTATCGAGTATGTACGTATGAGTCGCTTCACAGCTCAGTTTGGGTGCAGAGCCTCGAGCGAAAATAAATTGAGTTTTCCCCCATTTTTGTCCTTGAAAGACGAGTGGAAAGAACGGGAAATATTTTATTAGTTTTGTTTTCACACTTAGTAAGGGTTCTTCATATATATCTTCATTAATACATGTACAACTTTCAAAGTAAAAAAAATTATGAAAATACTCTTTTCATGTAAACTAAATCCAGAAAGCCGTCCAAGAAAGTCTTAATACAAACGCTCATTTCTTAAGAACAGAATAAATCCTTTAACCTTTTAGAGCCAAGAATAATTAAGACATGTTTTGATAAGTAATAACTTAAAGATAGCCTTTCATATGACCTTGTGCTGTAATGGTCAGCAGCCTAGCAACGATTCAGCATATTCCTATCTCAGCATTTAACAATTTTATATTCAACTTAGCTTGAGAGAAAAAGTAATTTTATTCCCAACCGAGCCTTATCTGGAAACATCCCCAGCCTTCATTTATTTTATACGGTCTCCGTTTTAATATATCTACTTTTACAAATATAAAAGGCAGAGTGAGTTCAACAGCGTAATGTGTTTTTAACGTGATTTACCTTGACTTTGTATTATTTTACTAGAAGCTTTTAATCTCATTTTACGTGTCCCCACAGGTGACGTCCTATTTCAGACGGTATCAGATCAGTCGAGAGAAAAAATACTGCCATAAATATTCCCCCACACTATTTCTCAGTTTTTCCTTTAAGTTGTAGAGTCATTAGGTGAAAAATGTACAACGCCTTCGTCGGGACTCGAACCCTGGACCTCTAGAATACACGCCGAGTGTACTACCGTTATACTACGAAGTCATGCTGGAAGGAGGGAGAAAATACCTTACCTACTCCCCCTTTTAAAGGGCGACTGGGGATTAGGGGATCCTATCACCAAATCTTGGTGGTGACGAGTTACTGGCAACCACCTTTTAGCTCGGGTACCATTTGTAGAGTCATTAGGTTATTTTGAAGCAGGAGATATGAAAAATGTGAAATGCCCTTGCTGGGACACACACCCTGAACCTCACGAATATGCGATGCTTACACATTTGGCGATAACTTGCCGTATGAATTAACAGCACTGTAATCAATCAACTACTGTTAATACACGGTGCCAGAATTCATTGGCAAATGCAGGTTCGATTATAAATGTTGTTAGAAAATAAGAAAAAATGATAAGATTTTCTTGTTTGCAGGACTGTATATAATTTGTGTTAATGTTTTAGCTGAAAAAAAAATCTTGTTCTAGACGAAACACAGTTTATTTTTTACGACACTTTACGTTTTTACTTGCATGTCACATTAAAAACATTGAAAGGAAAACAAATATTAAGTTACTGTTTCGTGAGTACTACAGCACACTATCTATTTCTTATTCGAGGTTATAAAAATAAACTGATGGGCTTGTAGACCTAACTTTGCAGTTTCCACATGCCTGTATTGGAATGAAGCCGAAACAAAACTAGCTGACAAATATGGCAAGTATGCAGAAGACAAGGTTAAATTTTTCTCCCACTTAGCGGAACACCTGGCGCCATGCAGGAAAGAAATACTTTAAACTGAATTCCTAACAAGCACGTCTGTCTTTGGATGAGCAGCCAATCTACAATTTCTTCATTTTAGTCATAAATGAAATTAATGATGATTATGATGTCATTCAGCATGATATATTGGCAGAGTGCATTCTCAATATGTATGTCTTTAACGCTATCTCGACAGTCGTTACCTATACTAAAAACAACTTTTCCAATGTAAAGAGTCCAGAAACGGAAGTTTTTGTTTTTCATTTATTGCTTCGAAGATTTAACGCACTCTGCATATTTTGAAATGATTATAGGCATAATGTTAAAAAAATTAAGTTAGTGATGGATATAAGTTAGCATAATAGTCCTTTTACATTTTTCTCTATCATTTACAGCATACTGCATAATCATAACACAAACAATTACACATAAATATCTTTAAGGTAACAGATTATAAGAATGAGAACAAAGTTTTGAAAACAAAATGGTTTATTAGATTTATGTTTTATTATCTTCCGTATTACTATTTTTAATTTTAAATATATACACAAGTTCTCAGCCACAAAATCAAATTTTAATTACTCAAAAGTTCGATTTTAATTAACGTGACGGCTGCGCTGGTTGTACTGATGCATTTTTTTTTTTTTTTTTTTTTTTTTTTTTTTTTTTTTTTTTTTTAAGATTTGACCTGAAATTGTGTGCTTAATTCTTAAACCACGTCATTCTAAAAGATTCAGCTTGTTCCTTGTTTTCGCCGCCCAGCCGGTGCTGACAGCCAGCACCGATTGGCCCGGGTTCCAATCAAGAAAAAAGCATGCATGTTTGCAAGCGTATAATGTCTGTGCGGCAAGGGTATGCTTAAGAAACACGGCGAACCGAAAGTCATCTCAAGAGGTTGTGGTAGGGGAAAAAAGGAATGGGAGACACTACCGCCCCCCGGTGCTCTCCCGCAACACTGGGGCGGAAGCTTGATAGTTGTGCTAACTGCTAACACTACCACCTCTGTGGGACTACATAGGTGCTGGCCTATCTTCTGTTTTAAATTATTGAAATGACTAAAACCTACTTTCTAACCTGTAAGAAGAAAGAAAAGGGTCAAAGATTTTGGTTAGAAAAAAAAAAAAAAAAAAAAAAAAAAAATTCTTTCGGGTATTTCTTTTGGATGATTTTTAAATTTCAAAACTTTGGGTACTCATGCGTTTTGAATGAGACTTTAACTCTGTATAATATAGCTTTATATATATGTGTGTGTAAAAAACAATTAACAATTTTATTATTATTGTAATCAATGAGATATTGGGATCAATGGGTTTTATACCAACCCATTGCCACAATATATTCCGCTGTTGACCCCAATCGAACCCTTAATCATCATTGACCCCAGGGTTTTAATACCGACCCCGTTGGGAACCCTTAAGTCTGAAGCTGTTACAAATATAGTGTCAGTTATATATGCTTTACTATCGGATAAAAAGAAACATATGAAACCTTTTATTCCCTTGAACAAATAAGAAAATACCATATGTTATTCAAAATCGCTCAGAGCGGATTTTGAATATCTGTTATTTTTGTCGTTAAAAAAGTTTTAGCTTTTGAAGGGCTAGGCTGCAACTTCTACGATGAAAAGCTAGAGGAAGCAAAGGAAAGGTTAGGAAGATGCAAAATTTTGGTTTAGTTAGATCTCTATAAAAGTGATAAGGAAGTTAAATCTCATGTTCTGCATGGGCTAACATTCCTTTAGAAGCAATAGACTATGGATGGGAAAGTATAATAGAAAAGATGTTCCCCAAAAGAATAGAAATTTTCCATTATAGCCCAACTAATATATGGTACAATTATGGTTGGAAAATGACGTTATTGGAGATGAACGGAACTGTTGTGATGAAAAGCCATAGAACAAAGAATGATTTAGAAAGCTGAAACAGTAAGATAAAGAGAGGCTTCAGGAAAAATCACCCCAAATATACCGTAATTTCTAGCGTATTTTTTCGCCTAGCATTTTCAGATGTGAAATTTTCGAGTAGTTTTCCCTTTTTTTTCAATGCAAAATGGATTCGTCCACGGAGAGATATTTTTCGTCTTCCTAATAAAGACAAACTCTTACAAACTACATGTGAATTGCACACCTAAACTTTCCCTTCTTTCCAAATGTTGAGTTTTATGCCAGCCTAATACAAGAACCGACCCATCAGATCCAAGCAAATACGAACTGACATTCGATCTAAGATTTCGCGGAATCAGATGCAAATTCACTTTCTCTATTTATTTCTGGATGATTTCAGGCCTAATGAGTAGAAAAGACAATACCGGGAAAGATTTAATCCACAGGGAAATAAAAATGAAGATATCTTAATAAACAATGTAATGCTAATATTATTATATATTGTTATTGGAGGGTAGGTTTCTTTTAAGCAAATAACATCGTGATAATTTATCCATCACAGTTTTTCATTTGTTATGTTCTTATTGTAACTGCATGCTTTGGAATTTAAATTATTCTCACAATTTTCCCCTCTCAATTTTCGGACGATGAAATTATATAAAAAGGGGAAGAATACGATGAAAAGGGAAGGAAATACGGTATTTAATTTCGATGTACAGGAATACTGCATCGATGTGCTGAAAAAGTGTTTATTGTTTTATACTAATTTAAGAGCAATTTCAAAATCTCATAAGCATTTTATCACCCTAACTGCTGTTAATGATATTATGATATAATCTTTATTATTCGGCTATCTCGAATAAAATGCGAAATCATAATCATTTCGAAGGTTTAACAAATGTTACAAAACATTGCGCCAATTTATATGTAGCACTTTAAGTACGTTTTCGTAACTCATTCAGTTTAATGCTATTGAAAAACGTTTTGTAGCACAGACTAATAATGTGTGATTCCGTCATCATTTATTAGTTATAATAATGACAGAGTACATAGAAATAACATTTGTTATTTGTACTGATGGTATAAACTTAACAATATTAAAAAGCACTTATTTTATTTTTAAATTGTCCAATTTGTTGTTATCTTGAAAAATAATTTACTAATATTATTCACCATAGAATAACAAAATCTCACAGAGCTGGACAGCCTTTTGAATTAATCTAATGTTTACTGCATAAATATTTTTATGGTGGTGGTGGTGTATTTAATTACGGCAAAGCACACGAGGGCTATCTGCCTAAGGGGAGGAATGCCTTCGTGGAGGACTTTTTATGGGAAACTGGCTCGTATACACGTTACACATGGGGAAAACCACGAAAACACCCATGCAGCCAGTCCGTTCGCGGGATTCGAACCTCGGACCGAACTACCAGTGTTCAGCGACTTTACCGCTCGGCCGCTGGTGGGCAAATATTTTTATGCGTTTTTTTCAATTTTCGTAATTTTACTTTAATCTTAAAATGAACATACTTATAACAACATAGTAGTAGGAAATTCAAGTGCGGATGGATATTAAATTAAACTATGCATTTATTGTTCCTAAACCCAAATATATCTCATTTGAAATTTTTCCATTTTTGTGGTTTGTGCATAAAAATCTATTTTATAGTTTCAAAATCATGACAACATATTATTAATGGCCAAGATTTTCAGAGTTGATAACAAGTTGACTTGCGGCATATCAAACAAGGTTAAAATATTGTACTAAAATAATACAAAATAAAAATAAAACCAAGATATTTATGGAATATTGTTTCCGTGTATAATCATATTCTAAAAAAGATAAACCAAAATAATAGTGTTATGCTGTTGAATTTTACTTTGATTTATAAACGAGGAAGACTTTACTTTCTTTTATTTATAAAGAGGCAGACATATTACCTGATCGAGTTGAAATGCACATAAAATTACTGAATCTTCCTTTTAAAGGCTCAAATGCAAACAAAATGTTAAGAGTTAAATTAGACAGGGACTCCATCGGTCCTAAGTCACGTAACAAGAAATACTACATGAAAAGTTCCCCGCTCAATCACTAAAGACCGTTTGTGTCTCCTGCCCCCCTCCAAAAAAAATGTAGCTTTAAAAAAATAGAATTATTAGCTCATGGATAATACGCACGACAATTTCTACACAGCCTCTCTACTTCGGGTTATAATAACCCAAATAAAATAAGCAAAGAAATCTGCAATATGGTAAATAAAGAATTTTAAAAAATAAATAAATAAAAAAATATACAAACGAAAGCCGCCTTATGTTCCATATACAAATGAAATGCCATAGTTAACAAATGCTGCTAACATGCAATGGGCAAAGCGTAAAGAGCGGGAGGGTTGCACAGAGGTTGAAGCAAAGACTGCCAAATATACAAAAACATTACTAGTTACACCACCACCACCTTAGGTTCAGCACACCAAAAGGATATTCTTAAGTTAAAGATGTTTATCTGAATGCATATATCCTTAAAAGCCTGTAAACTGAGGGAGGGGGATAGAAAGGAGAAAAGAGCAGTGATTACCCAAAGATTGTCATTGAAGCCCGTGAGCAGGCGAGCACACTCTAGCCACCTAATTACAGGGTGTATCCGCAGGACGCTATGATGACAGATTGCTTTGCGTGATACTTATATGCTGCCTCAGCTATGAACGCTTGTATCGCCGCAGGATACAAAAGAGAAAGCTAGGATTTTAGACAGAGGGTAAAATGTGACTAAAGAAGACTTACAGTGGGAGGGACCAGACTGCAACCCGCGTTCTTTGGTGCATTTTGGGGAGCATTTCCAGACTGCCATTCGCATACTTATAAACCTAAATGTACTATGTCAGGATGAAAAATTTCTCTAAAGTAAATGCGAGAAGGGTTTTAGAAAGTCACAGGAAATCGAGCATAGCTACCCATCCCCCAGTTTCGAATTAAGAGATAATTAATAAGCGTATTTTTATTCAGTAATATTCGCTGCAGTTTTTGTATATTGTGTCCGGCATAAGGAAACGTCAACTATAGAGATCTAATAATAATTTTTAAAATATATGCAAAGAAGAAAAAGAAGAAACCGAATTTGTAATTAAAAGCAAAGGCTCGCAGTCAGACATTTCTAAACGTTTTGAGTAGGATAAAAAGATTTTTTTTTTTTTTTTTTTTTTTTTTTAAGTCCAGGTTGGATAGTAACTTTTAAAGGGAAATCTTTTATTAAAAATAAAACCATTGTTCAAACGACAATCTGGTCTTCGAAAAAAATTAAAAGGATGGATTCCGGAAATTTTAAGCAATATTGACAGTAGTAGATAGATAGATATAAACCAAAATGTTTAACAAAACCAGTCATTTTGCATAGTACTTAAAAACAAATCACTTTATATTATGCTATAATCATTAATATTACAAATAAAAGCAAAAGAAACAAATCTACAAGATTAATGAAATCCAGAGTGCTTATTTATGCAAGTTGACAGCGTGATTAATTATGCATCAGTCCGCATAAATTACAGCCAGTTTCCATTTACAGCACAGTGCCGGTCATCCGACCGAAAAAAAACCCGTAGAAAATCACAAATTGTTCAGCGTAACAAGAACAAGCAGCGTTCGCTCTTCATTTTTGACCTACATTCTATTGAATGGAGGACTTGATTAAATTGTTTCCTAAAGATGAAGAATATGAAAAGGCATCGAAGAAATCGTTAATATGGTGCTGAACGAGAAAGATACAGAACGTAATGAAGATGAAGTAGTGATGGCAGTAAGCAGGGACGGAATTTCTCACAGCGATGGATACAATGCCCTGGCGATAGCGCTGAAATATGTAAAGCTGCTGGAAGAAACTTCATCAATGGAGGTTTTACTTCTGCAGAGACTTCGAGATCTAGATGGGAGAAAACGTCAAACAGCCGGCAAGCAATAGCCAATTACCAGCTTTTCTTCATCAGGTTTGTAGTACATACAGCGTAAATTTGTTAGCATGTTCAAGTTACTCGTAGGCAGTATTTGAAATAATGAATATATTTTGTCAGTTTTAAATGTCGTATTTGTTACTTTTCACGTCACTTGACCTTCTTGGGCCCGTTTAGGTCCGATAATCGAGACTCTTCTGTATATTACTTCGGTTCCTGAACTTTGTTTAGAAATGTTTTGTGAATTGAAATCATCACGTCATGATCATCTTAGGTTTGAATAAAAGCACAAACATATGAAAGTTACTTGCAAAGGACGGCAAAGCAGTGGAGTTCTTTTGTAAAGCCTTCGCTTCTATTTAACACGTTCGCTGCCGAGCGACCTACGAGATAACTCGTGGTTGGCAGCGAACGTGTTAATTACGATTGCCGCGTTTTCATTTTTGAAAATTAACTTCCTTAAGTCCAGCTGTTAACGTCTATCGTTTTCCTGCAGGAACTGGAAACGATCGGCATTCCGTAGTGGTCATTACGACTCAGTGCCGTTTCGTCCTTTCCCGTTTCATCACCAGCTCGAAATAGTGCCGTTTCGTCCACTGCCTTCCCCCGTGGATTCTCCATGGAGGTAGGAAGTAAGAGTAAGTCTTTTCTTACTTCCATGGGATTCTCTCTTTCCCCTTTCATCCGCTGTTCGGAAAGTCACTTGACGATAAAGCGAACACTTGTTTTCGTTAATGAAAACGATTTAGACGAGATGAATCTTATCACTTGACCTGACGTAAGCATCTGATTTCTAATATTTATTAAATATTTCCTTTGGACAAATCATTCTAAGCAGAATAATGAATTTCAGTCATGTTCAAAAAGTGTGTATCTGAATCTAGTTACGTTTTTGTTACATAGTGTCTTAAAGCAATAGAACCACGGTTTTACTACTTTGAAAGAAAACAGAAATGTAACAAATACTATATAATTGAAATTAAAGTACGCAGTTTATTAAAAGTACAGTATGCCCTCTTTAAATGCGACCATCCACAGTTTTGGAGGAATTTAGAGCTCTGTGGATATGGTGGTCTTAGAAAGGTGACGTTTACCGCCAATGTTTGTTTTATGTTCTAAAAATACAAGTTTCTTTCAGAAAGAAACCTCTTAGAGATATCATTAATAGAAGATTCACTATAATTATTTTCAAATAGGTACGAATCTAATAGATAATGGAATTAATTTAATCTAATCTCAATTAAAAAACGGCTCTTCATACTTAAAGAAATTTATGAGCAATATAACTATTTTGCCTTTACAATCAGCTGTTACACAAGCTTAATTGTTTTTTGTATGTTTTTCATTGTATATAACCGATATGTGTCCATGCGCATTCAACAATTATACAACAAATGTAAGAGAAACTATTAAGAAATTAAATTTGAAGTATTAATAATATTTTTTTCATTATTATACATAACAATATTAATGAATGATGAATTTATATATTATATATACTTAGAATCTGCAGAGATCCTTGCAATCTCATTGTCTCTGGAAAACCTCAAGATAAAGATCGATTGTTTCTCTAAAGCAGTTATTCTAGTCTATTCCAAAGCAGCCATCCAAGCTGTAGTTATAAATCATGACACAGATGAACAGATTATCTCAGAAATAAGGCAAACCTTGAACTTTCTTTATAAACACAATCGTTTTTCAATAGATCCCTTCACCTGTAGGTATCGACAATAACGAAAAGGCAGCGTCACTAGCCAAGAGAGGAACACCTGCGTTAAAAGACAGCAAACCACATCATCCAGAGTCACTTAAAAAGCATATTTTTGAGAAAATAATGGATACTCTTAAATCTCACCAGGTAGAAAGATCAACAGGTAAATCCTGGGCTAACATTCAAGACAGCGGCTGAGCGGTAAAGTCGTTGAACACTGGTAGTTCGGTCCGAGGTTCGAATCCCGCGAACGGGCTGGCTGCATGGGTGTTTTCGTGGTTTTCCCCATGTGTAACGTGTATACGAGCCAGTTTTCCCTAGAAAGTCCTTCACGAAGGCATCCCTCCCCTTAGGCAGATAGCCCTGGTGTGCTTTGCCATAATTAAATATACCACACCATCATTCAAGACACATGGAAACGTTTTGTCAAAAACCACGTAAAAAGGCTACGGCAAACTTCAGACTGCAAACAGGTCGCGACTTGCATGGCACATCATCTTAATCAAATTTGGCATTCTTCCATCTGGTATATGGCAAATTTGCAATTCGGGCATCATAAATGCAGAGCATCTTCTTACATGCCCAGAACCAAATAAAGAGTCTCAGAAACGTGGTGAGGTAAGTAAACTATATTGGAATGCCACAGCTTTCATGAACTCTTGTAAAGACTACAACTCTTATGTTCCTTTCCTTGTTGTTGAAGAGAGAAAAAAAAAAAAAAAAAAAGTGGACTGAAAATGATAAAAATAACAAAACAATAATAGAATGAAACAATTACCTGCGAGAAGTTTGTTCTCGCAGCGTTCTAAACAGGGCTTGCGGTAAAATCAGAGGGCCTAACGAAATAATAGAAATCGACGAAAACGGACAACTTTGATGGTCGCCGGTACAATACGTAATTACCCTTGTTTATACACACAAATAAATATAAAGAATATTCTTCATTACAATCCTTCATTACATTACACCATCAATAATTAAAAAAAAATTTCTCTGCATAGTTTTGGCAAAATTAAATCATCTCAGGTCCCAGCTACAAAAGATAAGTCTAATACATTATTTTGTACATAGAAAATTTCCCAGGTCCAAATTTAGGGATTTCTGTGACGAAATCTAGATGAAAACATCGTGCTGCGCATACAGTATCACTACAAATTTGCTAAACTAGAGTAAGTTCGTCCCGAACCTTTTTTTCGCACTTAGTGACGTGTTTCCGCTAATTCGATATTAGTTGTGTTAGAATCACAAGTACAGTTTCCTTCTTACAACACATCATCTTCAAAATTTGTTAATAAAGTTACGCTGTAGTAAGTCAAGCGCAAATCCAGCGTTTATTTATTGTCATTTTTTAAATTTCTTTTTAATGTATAGGATCTACCTTCGAATATTATAGATGAATGGCTACGTCTGCTTTCAACAAATTTTCACAACTTCATATTCATTTTGATAAACTCATGATCACGATTTAAACCGAGACGAATGAAAATACCAAGAGAAAAATTCATAATCATCATATAGGTTTGAAAATACAGTTGCATTTCACGACCGTGCACAGCTCTAAAATTACTTCACAGTAACTAGTATACTGATGAGAAGACAATTGACATTTATCACGTAATGTTGCATTACAATTGCACTACAAATGACAACAACGACTTTTTTGAGAAGGGGATGAATCGAAGAAAATTCAGCTTTCCCTCAAGAGAGATAATGATGAGAGGACGCAGGACACCAGCGGATGAAACGCCACGATTTTGACCTCAGGATGAAAAGGCAAACGACGAAACGGGAAATCACCGACATTATTTGTTGATATCCATAAAACAATACAAATAAAAAAGCTAAAAAAAATGTATGTAAAATCGCCTGTCCCTTCATAGGAGGTAACAGTGGCCGCCTATTAGGTGCCTCCACAATAAAATGGTCACCACTTCTGGCCTTAGGAGTGGCCGCCATTGGGGAGAGGGGGGAGGAATGAAAAAAAATCTGAAAGCTTTCAGATTTTTTATTAAATATCACGTTCTTCGCACTTAAACCATAAAATTCAATTCAATAGCAATATCGGAGCATATCTTTAGAATTTCTGGTACACAGTCTCGCGCGATAAAAGATTTAAAAAAAAAAAATAGATATAAGATAATAAAAGATAAAAAAGATTCCTCCCCCCCGTACCAAAACAACAACAGTATTGCCATTCCACGCTTTGAAATCGTTGAGTTTATTAACAAAAAATTCTTTAATGTCTGACAAAATATGAAATTGATAATAAAACAAATTAGGGCTTCCAGATACCCATATTCGGTGGAGGGTTATGTTACTCAAAACTGGATGGCTCTAGGTACCGTTGTTTCATCACAATGTAAGAACATACATACATTTATGCAGATTTTTCATTATTTAATTTCTTTAAATATAACACAGGGCTCTAATATTTGGTGGCAACAGTTTGAAAAGTGAATAAACACAAAATGCCAAAACGAAATCAATAGCCCTTTGGGCGTGGAACTCAAAACACAAATATTGATGTCTAGAAATGGATCAAATGCGAAAAGTCACAGATACTCGAAGCTATGGATTGATACATTCTTTGAAAATATTGACAGCATATACAGATTCATCAGTGGCAGATTTAAGCTCCTAAGAAGTAATGCCAGCTTTCAATAACCTATTAGTTTGATAAGTTAAGAAAATATAACAAAATATGTAAAATACGTCACTGCATATACGACGATGAAATAATTACCTTCTATTCATGACTTATACTGTTTTGATTTTTACTAGCAGCTAAATAGCAGAATTACAGTATATTGAACTTAAATGAAATTTCTCAAGACAAGAAACAGCTAGAAATTAAACATGTTTAGCTTAATTTCTAGCTGTTTCTTGTCTTGAGAAATTTCATGCTTAGTTTAATTAACTATTCAGACCTACATTCGCATTCATAAACGAAACGCCGATGGTTGCCAAACAGCGAGGTGCGGATTCTTCGTCTTCTCTCTAATATATTCTCTTTGCATGAGAAGTTAACCTGCTAAAAACAATTTTTAAGCTGCTGCTAACTAATTCTAAGATGATTGGGAGGATAGAACACGCCCCTTTTAGAAGTGTCACGCAACACAAGGTAAGTGATAGGTATTCTGACTGCATTAATACAGGTTGGATATGAATGTTTCAATGAGTAATAGCTGAACTGTAAGAGGATATAATAACACGTAGCGAGAGGAATGGATTAAAAATAACTTCATAAACTTCATATTGATTCATATCAAAATAACTTCATATTCTCATTAGCTAGAGACAGAAGAATTATCACTAGCAAACTGGAACCAGGTGTTGAAAGATAAAAAATATATTGCTTCATATGCGATATAAAAATAAGAAATCCTGAGACGAAATAATAGTCCTTTGTAACTGAATCATGAAACCAATGTTTTTTACTTTGCATTCTGTGAAGAAAAGAACAGAATAAAAAAAAATTTTATGCAGCAAAGGATATATTGCAAATATATTTAAACGAAAAGAGCATGTAAAACATCCTGATATTATCATTCATATTCAGATAATTACACGCTAGCATTGAAAATCACTTTTTGAAAAATTATCTCTATTAAAAAGGGAATCTTTAACAAATAATAAAATAAGAAATTAAAAAAAATTTCGAAAGTAAATCTTTTATTTTTATGGAAATTGAAGCAGAGATAAAAAAAATTACCCTCTTGCTTTTTAAAAAACTTGTAGGGACATTAGGCAATTTTTTTTTTTTTTTGGAAGCAGGAGAGATGAAAAATATGCAACGCCTTCGCCGGGAATCGAAACACGGACTTCTGGAATACGCGCACAGCGTGCAGACCACTACACTACGAAGGCATGCCAAGAAGGCGGGAGAAATACCTTATAAACTTAGTTTAAGAAAGAAAGATACGAGCAAACTATGAAAACTAAATTGACACTGAATATTTAATAAGGATTACCTATAAAAAATTTGGAAAAAAGTATTTACGATCTCCTTTTAGGTTTCAGCTTTAAATGGCCCAAAAACGCTGACCATCGAGCAGAAAAGAATTCGCATTAACTTTCGCAAAGCGAAAGGAAAGATATATGGTTTGCCTTATTTGATTTCGGCAAAGCACACAAGGGCTATGAGGGATGCTTTCGTGGAGGGCGTTCTAAGAGAATCTGGCTCTTATACACGTTACACATGGGGAAAGCCACGAGGACGCCCATGCAACCCGCCCATTCGCAGAATTCGAGCCTCGGACCGAACTACTAGTGTTCAGCGATTTTAACGTTCGGCCGTTCGTGGGCCAACGGATATATGAAAAAAAGAAAGACTACACTTAAATTTCCTTTTATGTTCTTCAGCACATTTTACGATTTTGCTACATTATTACCATAGAATAATTCAAAGTGAAACTCGAATTAACGTACGTCCCGATAACTATGAAAAGAAAAAGGCAGAAGACTCACCTCAATATAGTCGTACATTAAGGTTACATTTTTACAGTAATTTAATTTCTCCTTTGACATAGAGACATTTTAGTTATTTTATATGTAATTTACATATAGCTATTGCATTCGTTTAGTAGACTAATTATTCATATCCTTGCACGAAAAAACCATCGGATTATTAATTCATTATTTTAGCAGATCTTGCCAGATTAATTACCACTTAAGAAGCAGTAAGTCTTCACTAGATGTCATTCTCTAAAAATATATTTATAACTCTTTTGCGCGGTGACATTTGGAAAATTTAAAGCAAGCGACATTATAATGCAAAAATAATCCGACAGGTTCATTTCGGAATTTAATATTTTTAATACAGAAACTATGAAATTTATTCGGTTAAACACTTGATTACAATCTCAACACAGAGAAATGAATATTTCATCTTAGTGTCTCCTACTGGAACTTTACTCTCATCTAAAATAATTTTAGAAAAGCCTTCATTCTTGCTTTTTTTATGTCTTCCCCCCCCCAAAAAAATTGTCAAATGGATTTATTTTTTCTGTTAGTGTTATTTGTAACACGCTAAGATTTAATAAATATTTCATGATAATTTTCATTTCATTACTTACTGATAAAATTAGAGGGCGAAGGTGATATTCAATCAAAAGTAATAGTCAACATTTAAATTTACTTCTTTTGATAGGATGAAAGTTGAGAAAATGTGCCGTAATTAAACGACTTTGTAGTGTAATTAAAACTGATCTGGCTTGTTAAATACACTGAAGAGAAAAAAATATTAAAAAATAACCAACACCAAGAAAAAAAATCACTGTAATGTAATTTAGGCAATACATTTGTCTAGGTAGCATATTTGATTTACTTTTCAAGATCACAAATTAATGCAAGAGCAAGAACAGCCATTTGAAACGTGAAATGCTGTTATATTTAATAACCGGTGTAACCACGACAATTTTGTATGCAAACGTGCATGCATTGTGTCATACAGATGCCAGATGTCAGTTTGTGGGATGGGGTGGGGTTTCACGCCTGTTGTATTTGGTCGGTCAATATAGGGACGGTTAATGCTGGTTGTAGATGACGCTGGAGTCGTCGTCCGATACGTACTCGATTAGAAAAAGATCTGGTGACCTTGTAGAGTCATTAGATTTTTTTTGGGGGGGGAGGAGCCAGAGAGATGAAAAAGAAGCAACCGCCTTCGCCGGGAATCGAACCACGGACCTCTGGAATACCGGCCCAGTGTGCTACCGTTACACCACGAAGGACGCTAGGAAAGTGGGAGAAATACCTTATAACCTAGCAGGCCAAGGCAGCATGTTGGGTTACAACAGCGGTATAACGGCGAGCGTTATCCTGTGTGAAACATCCCCTTGAACGCTGTTCATGAATGGCAGCAGAACAGGTTGAATCACCAGACTGACTCGCAAATTTGGAGTCAGGGTGCGTGGGATAACCACGAGAGTGTACCTGCTGTCATATGAAATTGCTTCTCAGACCATAACTCCAGGTGTAGGTCCAGTGTGTCTAGGCCGCAAGCTGGTTGGTTTCAGGATCTTACATGGCCTCCTAACCAACATAGACTCTCACTGGCACTAAGGCAGAAATTTTTAAAGAAAACTGGCTGAGATTCATATTATATGCAAAGATTTATTCTTTAAACATTAACAGTTTCTCTTAGAATTTATTAGCTTTTTTTTAAAAGCTATTGTTACCGGACTAAATTAAAGAGGCGGAAATGTGGAAGGACAGTTCAGAAGGAATAATTGTCCTTTGTTTGGACGCGCTTTGATCTTCGTAATAATTTCTGGGATGTTCAGATTTTCGAATAAAAACTTGCGGTAACAGAATCTGCCCAGTATTTAACAGCACAAACGCTGAACCTCAAATAAACGTACTATCAAACGCCCTTCTTAAAATCTTCTAAGGATCAAATTGATTAACACAAACAAATTTTGGCGTTTATATATCAGGTGACATAGTTTATTTATATGAAACCGAAAGCAAAATTAATCTATAACAGTACATTAAAGCAAATTTACATAGTATATTAACTTTCTCTGTGATTGGAAAAAGTAAAATAAAGGCGAAAACGGCTAAGATCCCAATAACGTTTATAGGATCGCAGAGATAATGATGCTAAAATTAAGCAAAACAGAATATTCTTATTAGGTACTGAAAATAATAATATTCTTATAAAAAAGGTTGGTTAATTAATTGATAAAAGCAGTGGTTTCCCCAATCGTGCGCGGCTTATGGAGACGTCAAGAAATGCTCTTAGTTTTCACAGATGAGACAAATTCTACTTATTAATTTAGAAGTCAAGTGCTTATGTTATATTTGCAAATTTTCACAATGAAATTCTCCAAAATTCTGTGCAAAAAAATAAATTAACACTTGTTTGGGGTGTTATTTTATCTTAATAATCTACTTAGCTTAAGAACTGGATCTTTGATGGTTTGGTATATGGTAGAAAAAACGTCTAAGATACTGTTCAAAATGCTATTTTTACAACTACCAGGCAGCTTATCAACTAGTTTAAAAATTATTTTCAAAAGAATTAGTCTCGACCGTTCACATGAACTCAAAGCTCTTTTAAAGCTAACGCTTTCTTCTGAATTTACTTCTTTAGAAAGAAATCTTATTGAGCTGTCTTGTGATAATACCCTGAAGACAAAATCTGCCGGCAGGAAATTGAGTGACGTTTTAATATCACTAAAACACGAATAGTTCATGTAAAATTAGGCAACACAACAACCTTAGATTCACATAGATTGTACATTCTCAATTCCGAGGGGAATCTGATGTAGGTCCCTCTTCTTCAGAAGCAACAAATTTTTACATTTTAGAATGGGCTTGCTTATGTTCCAACTCCGTGAACAATCAACTTTCGACGTCATATTTAAGCAATACAAAAGATTGTTGCGATTAAAAAAAACACATCAAGGCTATTAGCCTAGGGTACAGATCCCTCTGTGGAGGACTCTGTAACGAAGACTGACTCATACTCGCATTACATATGGCAATGCGGAGCAGGGAAGAGGCGATTATGTTCAGCTTATTCTAAAATTTCAAAGGATGCGTAAGAAATAAAAATTCCTCCATCAAACTAACTGAGATTTATTTTTTCAATGATATAATTACTCAAACTATGTACTTATTAAGCATATTTTACACAAACTGTTCCTGAACTTAAAATACAAGTACTATGTTTATATTATTTATTTATTTTTTAGCTAACTAACCTAAAACGGCACATCAACTACGCGCTGTAATAGCTAGGAAGGTTTATGTTTTGACTATATTGCCGTTGAAAACTTCAGACATCACCAAGGGCATTGGAAACCGAAAATATTTAGCAACCGATGAATTAAGGTACACGAGGGCTACGAAAGAGATGACTTCGTGGAAGATGTTTTAAGCTAAACAGGTTTATATTTCCATTATGTACGAGAAAATCATGAAAAACCCCATGCAGCAGCCATCTAGGATTTGAACTCGTGTCGAATTGCTAGCGTTCAGTGGTCTATTTCATCTGGTACAAAGACGGGCTAATTTCCCTAAAGAAATTTGAGAACAATTTAACGAGCCTTTTTCCTAAGGAAATAAATTAAAATGTCCTATTAGTCGTTTGCTTGTGCGACTTCGACATGGTATGAACAGTATCCTCATGCATTCGTCCGTGGCTGCCAATCTGTAGTTTCGTCTGCTTTTCCTTTGCAGTGTACTTCAGTATATGCACGGACCCATTGGAGCTTGGTGGTCTGATATTTGTCCCCAAGGGATCAGAAGTATCATTCTCTGGATCGTCTTGACTACGGTTTCCAACTTTTTCAATCCCGTATAGAGTGGGGACTTGATGCTGCGTCAGAATATATGATTAGTTCGTGACCAACTAGAATGCTGTAGTGAACTGTTGCTCTAAGTGCTGCAAACTCAGCTTGGAACACGGTACATTGCCGTCCAAATAGGAACCTATGCATTCGCACTATGTAAAATACCAGAACTATCTTGACAATATTATGCAAGATGCAATATCTCGGGCTTTAGCAACGTTCTGACATCCTTACCTATACAAACGTTCTCTATAATAATAATAAATTAAGCAAGATACAGGCCTATATTCCTCAAGCCCCCAGGCGATGTCTATAGTGCTTATATCTCAGGACAGCGCTGTAAAAAATAGCCATAAAATTAACTAAAATTTCTTTAATTATTGTTACTGTAACTGGAATTCAGCTAGTCGTGTTTTACCTACGCAGTCACTGTATTGACATGCATAAAACGTTAATCATGCATGTAACATATGTAACAGATGTAAAACAGCTATACAGGTCTGGCGTCTAAAACATCTTCGGAAATATTTGCGTAAACTATTTTCATTATTATTCCCTCAGAACATATACGGTAAACTCTACCATTAATTCATAAATTAAGGTTTCAAATAGAATAAGATTTTGACTACGTCGAGCACAGACTAAGTTGCGGATAACTTCAGTATTCTATGAAGAAACCTCTTGCTTCCAAACGTACAGCAAGGAAACCTATAGTAAAAGTAACTGAAAGGTACGAAGGGAGGGTAAAAAATAACTTATTAATAATATTAATAAGGAAGTAATGCAATACTAAGAATAACATCGTTTACTCTCGTGGGGGGGGGCAAATATTTACAGATGTCAACACTATGCATCTAAGAACAGAAAAATAAATTTATCACAATATTGCTCCAAATTTGAATAAAACATTTTTGTTGCCAGTCATTTCAGGCTAATGCAAACGAAAAACAAGTATATTTTTGTCAAAGCAAGTGCTGAGTGAAATGAAATGGTAATATTTGGTAAATTACTCGCGATTTTAATAAGCATGGAATCTTTTGCATATATCTACTCTATTCGACTGATCCAAGATCAAATTATTTCGCTCTACCTTCGAAAAACACTTGTACAATATAGCTTAAAATGTATACTCAATAAAAAGAAGATCAAACCTTAATCTTGCTTAATATAACCTAAATATAAAGGTCCAATCTCCCCACAGGAAAAACCAATTATCTAAAGGAAATTTCGGAGAACCACAACCATAGGAAATGAGCTAGTTCAGTAAGACCAATAATAATGTGGAATATTAAAAGGTGAAAACTTAGGGTCAATATTGCAATTAGGGGCGTTTACTTGGCGCCATAACATTGTTTATCAGAGCCCTTTCCAGCCAATCATATGCGTGGGTTACGACATTAGTCACGCATGCATCTTTCATAATTTCACCGCGGTTTGGATTACAATCTAGGTTATTGCAGAAACGCATCCGAAAAAATAATTGACTGAAACAAGAAAAAGATTCCTCTGCATTTTAGTTAAAACAGATGAGGCGCTATTCAGGTGAAGCAATTATGTACTTCAAGCGCTTGAAATTCATCCATTTTGAGAAAGTTTTTACAGAATAATTGAAAAAAACTCCTTTTTCGACAGTCAGTTCTACTCTTAACTTTATACTTCTGTAATTTTACTACAAAAAACCACTGCTGGGACAAAAACACATTTTCATAGCATTGCATTCACCGTTTCTAAAAGTTGAATAAATTCTAATAGAATAACGGATTCAATTTTATACTTGCTACACAATTCGTAAAAGAAAAATTTTGAAGTGGCAGTGATAAATATCCTGAAAATATGTACTTTTTACAACCAGAATTTTATTAATAGGACTTGCATGAATATTTATAAAACTTAAAATAAATAAACATGAGTTGCTTCATTAAATAATAATTATTACTGGTATGAAGTTCTTATTTAAAAGCACTTTAATTCTGATCTTTAATTTTACTTATATACCTAACCGCAAAAATTTTCAAGATTTTAGAAGGATGACAGATTATCACTTTAAGGGGGAATGAACCACAGTAGAGACAACTTAGATATCGAAGAAATAGGTCAGCCTCCTTCTACTTGTAAGTTTATCTGACATGAGTGCGTTTTAGATATGCAATCAAATTAATTCCTTTGAGAAATTAATATTAAAGATTTAGTCTTATACGACAGTGATGTAGCAATTCCGTTTCATTACATAAATGTGAAGTTTGAAGTAGTGGCTCCTAATGGTATCCACCGAGATGCGGACACTAGGTGAAAGGCGGCGTAAATTACTAAGAGGGAAATACAAGGGTGCTAGGAAACATTAAATACAGTCATTTTAGTTGTGTTTGAAAAATCTCCAAGGGAAAGAAGTTTTTGAAAATATTACTCGGCTCATTTACTGTTCGTATATATTTTTGCATATGGAAATTAAGTACTCTTACGGATCATCAACAGAAAAAATTCAGAACTCTATCAGCAAACGGGAATTGAATAAACTAAAGCAATTATCTACACCACAATCGAGTTCACCCTTGTAATACTATACTAACCACAAACACACACACACACCATAAAAAAAAAAACCCAGAATTAGGTTGCATTTCTAAAACGTAACATAACTCCACAGTAAATTTAAGAAAATCAACATTCTAAAATTTATTATTTAATTATAAAATGTCTGGAAACATTTAGGTTTCTCACACTTATAACAGCCCCACATATTTTAAAAAAGGTTAGTGGCATTTATTTAGTTTTACTAACAGTTAGCCTTATGTTGATTCTTTCTTTAATGCCTCGTTTTATCACGTGCTCAGGCTCATCAGCGGTCGAGCGGTTAAATCGCTAAACACTGGAATTTCGATACTGAGTTCGATTCCAGGTGAACAGGTTCGTTGCATGGGCATTTTCATGGTTTTTTTTCCACATGCAACGTGGATACGATTCAGTTTTCCTCAGAAAGCCTTCCATGAAGGCATCCCTTTCGTTACACATGTAGCCCTTGAGTTGCTTTGCTATAATTAAATAAACCAAACCACATCATTATCACGTACTTGCTCAGTCCAGAGATTTACGCCAATTTTATGGCAAGCGCCACAGTTAAAATGAGATGAAGAATCACAATTAGCATGATTCCTAGCAGAAGCCTGGCTGTTGTCGACGCTGTCGCTTGCTTATAAAAATCCGCTGATAAGAATAGATGATGCTGACGTTGACGCGATTCGTAAATGTTAATTGTCGTTTATGCTCTGTAGCTTTCAGTTCTTGGTTTGCTTTGTAACTACTCAATTATGACCAGAAACAACTGGAGCATTTACAGCAGCGTTCGTGGCCTGACGGAGATTTTCTTATAAACTATATATATTATTTTGTTATTGACAGGAGCTTTTCACCCCCACATTATTAATCAAGCAGTTAAAAAATTCTCATCTCAACACACTAAAAGGCACACTCTTGTTTTAGGAGATTCTAAAAATTCTGTTGTCATTCCCTTCTTTCCATCAATTAGCTATAAAGTTGGACATATTTTGCAGAAATGTAACTTTCGGGTCGTTTATTCTCCCATCAATAAAATTCCGAGTTCCATACTCAAGGACCCCATTCCGGATATGAATTCCTGGGGTATTTATAGGATTCCATGTCAGTGTGGTTTAATTTACATTGGCCAAATTAAGAGAGCCTTAAAATTTCGCGTCAAGGAACATGAGGCATATGTTAGAAAAAAGGAGACACAGAAGTCTTCTGTTGCTCAACATTGTTGGTATGAAAATCACACTTTCAATTTTTCTGCTGCCAAAATTATTCAAAAAACATCTTCCATTGGAGAACTGGATTTTCTAGAGGCATTTCACATTCAAAAAAATCTTTCTGTTCTAGTTAACGATCCTAATTCCAATTCAACGTTGCCATCGGCCTTTAAAGAAATTATGTTTTAGTTCTGGTTTCCTCAACAGATGGCACCACTTGCTTATTCTTGTCCAGGCTTTCTTATCTTATCTAATCATTATATCCTATCTCGTTCATTTGCGGTTTTGCAGCTGAGGATGGTAGTTCGGTAAAACCATCGAAACTAGTCCTGTGAAAATTTTGAAAATATAACGCTGACTTTTGTTGTTTGACTTCTGAATTAGTATTTGTTCGGCGTGTTATTGTGTCTTAATACTAAGGTAACTTCTAAGGGTGAGCAATTAGTTACAAGTAATTAAATTAGGTAGTTAACCCTTAGTCGTTATATTTACATCATCACTATTATAATGTTTTTTTTCATTAAAAAAAATTAGTTACCAAAGTACTATGAAAATCACAATGTAAAAGAAATTCACTGTTTAAAATAACAGATAATAACACATATTACATTGATTTAAAAAAAATATTAGAATAATTATGCATTAAAAGCTACAACAGATAACACAAAATATTTATATATTCTGTTAATTTGGAATTTTTTCAGATATTTCAATTAAATTATATTCATTTCCTTTTCTTTAACATCTTTTCTGACTTTATTCGCTTTAATGAATAAATCAATGCTCTTACTACTCTCTGCTTAATCTGCTAATTTATTAATGTTTTCAACAATATCCCTTTGAATAATTATTTTTCTTAAATCCTTATGTAATCAATTTCTTCCTCACCACGTTTCTTTTTCACCTTAAGTAAGTTTTCTCTTCATCTTAGAATTTTCATATTTAATTAAAAATTCTTTTTATTCTAAAAAACTAAGTAACAGACTAAAAAACAGAAGAAATGCTAATTTTATTTTTTATTAATATCGCGTGCTCTTATATTATTCATTTTTCATGAAGTTTTTCGAATTCGCATTGTTTAAAACTACATTCAATTTTTTTAGTCCAATGGGGCTTTGTCCCTGAAGGACTATTGCTTTCGTTTTGCGATTTTGCGATGAAAACTTTAAAATGTTGTATCACTTTTAAGATCGTTGCCACCAAATACTATCGTCTTGTATTACATTTGAAGAAGTTAAATAATGAGGAATCTGCATAAATGTATGTATGTTTCTCGCACTGTGATAAAACGACGGTACCTAGAGTCATCCAATTTTGAACAACGTAACCCCTACTGCGAATATGGGCATCTGAAAGCCAACATTTGAAATTTGTTTTATCATCGATTTCATATTTTGTAAAACTTTAACGAATTTTTGATTAACAAACTCAACGACTTAAAAACGAGCAATGGGAGCAGTCTACTGGGGGGGGGACCTTTTTATCTCCAGCGCGCGGAAATGTGTATCGGAAATTCTAAAGATATGCTCATTTTAAAATTATTTTGCGACATTGCTGTTGAACTTTACGGTTTGAGTGCAAAGAACATGATATCTAATAAATTAAGGTAACACACAAAACGTTAAAAAAAGACCCTTTGGACGTAATTTAAAATCTGAAACCTTTCATTTTTTTTGGGGGGGGGGTGTTTGTGTGTGTGTATGAATATGACATATGACGTTAACAATCTTATTCTTTTTTGTGAATATAACGTTACCAAGTAATGAGGTGGAAGCCGTATAATTTTTTCAAGAAAGAAGTCTTTTACCTGACAAACGAGTATGCGGGCCCACCAGCGGCCGAGCGGTAAAAGCCGCTGAACACTGGTAGTTCGTTTCGGGGTTCGAGTCCCGGCGAACGGGCTGGCTGCATGGGCGTTTTCGTGGTTTTCCCCATGTGTAACGTGGATACGAGCCAGTTTCCCTTAAAAAGACCTCCACGGGGCATCACTCCCTTTCCGTGTAGTGCCTAAGGGCGGAGCACGTAATAAATAGAAAGAAAAACGAGTATGCGAAAAGGGCTACAACATAAAACTTTTGGCTACAACGAAACCATTTGGAGATGCAATATTAAAAACTGCAACAGGAAGAAGGACCGCCTTGTTGGAAATTGTTCAGCGATTCCAGAATATCGTTCATCGCTGCTGTTAGATTTATGCATTCTTGAGCAGAGGAGCTGATGTCCATGGTTTGGTTTATTAGATTACGGCAAAGCACTCGAGGGCTACCTGCCTTAAGGGAGGGATGCCTTCGTGGAGGACCTTTAAAGGGAAACTGGCTAATATATATGTTGCACATGGTGGAAAACCACGAAAACACCCATGCAGCCAGCTGGTTCGCGGGATTCGAACCTCAGACCGAACTACCAGTGTTCAGCGATGTTACCGCTCGGCCGCTGGTGCGCCCGCTGATGTCCATGAAATGGTGTAACATTATTATGTGTGAGGTGCATTATTATGTGTGAAAGTGCTGCAATTGACTGAAACAATTACATGCGACAAAATAATAAGGATAAGGATTCTTAAAAATATTCTCAGGAAAATGGCATGTCAATATTACTGTTATTATTATATATTGTGTTGTTTATTTTTACATCCGCACTTCACGAGCTTGGCGAAATTATAGCTGAGATCTTGGCGCAAATCTAAAATCGCCTTAACATACTTTATTAAATGCAGTGTAAATACAGCAAGCAAAATAGAGTTAAACTGTTTTGTGTATTATCGATAAGGAATCTGATCAACAGCAGAATATTAAAGTCAAATTTCTAGACAAGCAAAAATGTAGGTGCCCCTAACTCCCGCGGACCCCCGTATCAACTTTATAAATACGTACATCTGCAACTACATATGTGATAAATTTTCATACATGAAATTTTCAGTTTTCCTATTTTCGGTGTGAGTGAAATGGCTAAAAGTCTATCGGTTTAATAATGACTTAATAAGACGTCTCAAGACTACTGTACATCGGAACCAACTGATGGCACGTCAAGTACAACAAGACTTCGTAAATGAGAATGCTGAAATGAGAACCGCCGCAGAATGCTGAAATGAGAAGAAAGATAAAGGATCATGAGATAGAAAAACAGTAATTATTAAAGATTTTTCTAACGTCAAAATTTCTCCTGCATATCACGAGGAACGCATTCACTGACTAACTTTACAATGAAACATACTGCATGAAATATGATAGCCGTGAAGAGAAATATGTGAGCTATACGTAATTTTATAAATAAAATAAAATAACGTAATTCTGCCATCGCATAACCTGTCGATTAATTTTAAAGAAACTGAGAATTACATAAAATTTTCCGCTGAAAATGTTAAATTTTTGCTAAGTTTCTTAATAAAATAGAGAAATAAATCATTGGATAAATAGATTAAAAAAATATGGAGCGCATACTAACACAGAAGATGTGAAGTACGTACAAAAAAGTAACCATATAAATTTCTCTAAAAATTCACGTTAAAAAATAAGGTTCAAATAAATATCCTTAAAAGAAGAATCTTCCCTAAAACAAAACGTAAGACTGGTCAAAGCACGAAGTCAACTATATATATCTATATCTCCGCAGAGAGAAAAAATATTTTCAAGAGTATTGTCATTTCAAAACTAAAAAGTACAGATAAAACGTCGAGGCATGCAATGTTACTCCAAAACATGTATTATCATTCACGTAACACTTTCCACTATCTAGTAAGGTGCATAAAGAACACATACAAAAGTACACCTAATTTTCTACTCCTAGTTTCCAAACTAGCCCAGTTTCGAGCAGTTTACTAAACGCAGTATGGTCAACCCCTGCGGCTACATCAAATGGTTCGAAAATATGTTATGCAAGGGGTTCAGAAGTTCCAACCACTTATGTAAACGAAGGTCTCTGCAGGACCGTGTTGTGCACCTGTGCCAACAGAAAAGCAGTTACATTGTAATTACAGTAATGATGAAGCACAGCGAGTTGTCTTGCAATGTAGTCGGCTCAGTTATCATTATTATAGTAAAAAGAATTCTAATAATTACCACGGTAAAAGAAAATAGAATATACACACGTTTATATCGACATAAAGAATTATCCGATCTGTATGCGCGCACAGCTCCCAATTTAGTATAATCTTTAGATAATATAATATTAAAGAAAATGCCGGCTTGCGGTAATCTGTAAAGATGAAGCTGCACGATAAAACACGCCACTAAATATCAGTTGAGCACAATTAATTGTATTTACGAAAGCAGATACTTTAAAACTACAAATAACTGTCATATCAGAAAGATACGAAACATAAACAATCGTCTCTTGCTTATAAATCGAAAATAACTCCGAAGATGGGTGGAGATAAAAACAAACTGAAATCTGTCTAATGAACACACCAGCAGAACATACGTACTAAAACAAAATTAACTCTTGCAAACGTAACAAATCATGACATAATAAAGATGAAAGAAAACAATTATTCTATTGTTTAATTTAAAATGTTTATAGCTTTAGAGTAATAAACTGTTTAAAATATATATAGAGAAAAAACAATAAATCTGAAAGAAATCAGATTTTAATGGCCGCATAAAAGGACTCTTTTAAAGTTTAATATGCTTATCAGTAAACAATAGGATGCTAGATGAACATGTTATAATGGGAACGATATACGACTTTTTCATATTATTTGAAAAAGAAAAAACATGTAATGCAATTCTAGAAATATATTTAATGTTTTTAATTAGTTATATCATGAATTAAATGCATTTTCATTTACACCAATCACATTAGAATATAAAATAATAATAATAATAATAACAATAATTTTCTTAAGAACTGGATCTATTGCTTTTAAATAGATTTGTTTTCTCATCAATAACAGACAGATTAAATTTTAAACATAAATATCTTACATTTTCCCGAATGGCAACAGACTTGAGTAAAAAGTGAAACGATGCATTAAAGTAAACCAACGCACAGTCGAGTTTCGTGACTAACAGCCCTTTTGGGCTAATAAATAAATAAAAATAATTCGTGAAAATGAAAAACACAGTTTATGCTAGCATTAAGAAAAGCAGACATTCTTATAATTCAAATGAAAACGATAAAACGAAAAATTCTAAAGCGAAACACAGGTTTCACTAACTAAATGATTTTAGTGTAATATTTGACGGAATAGACTGCCGTCAACTGCTACACATACTTACATATATCCGTAAAATAAAGTATTCTACCGCTCTATTAATATATTTGCTGTTACATACGCACTTGCAACTAATGTAGGTCTGTCCGACATCAGTTGTTAATTTCCTTTCATTAATCCTTTCATTCCTTCATCCTTTCATTCAGTTGTTAATTTCCTTGTTTTTTAAGACGGCCAGAGAGAAAAAAAAAATAAAGCGGATTTGTTGTTGTTGTTTCTAATCTCGCTTGTCTGATGTAATCGGGGCAAGGAGATCAAGATTGTGTATGTCACTGGCATGAGCCTGAAGAACCATATAGGTTACAGTAGGACTTTGCCCAGCACCGCCCCATTTTGAGCACCCCGGGGGAAGAACCCGAAGGTCTCCCACCTTTCTTCCCATACCACCCAACCACTCGAGAAGGCTTCGGCTCGCCATGTATTTTGAGTAGCCCTATGCCGCACACGTACTGAACAGTTACAAACATCCCTGCCTTCTCTGGGATTCTATCCCAGGCCCTTCGATGCTGCAGTCAGCGGGTTTAAGTTAGGTGATAGTGGCCGCCATTCTCTTGGATTCCCACATCCAATAGTACGTATTAGTTCCAAATGTAATTCTGAAACATTTGCGTGACCTTGCAGATCTATATGTTACACAGCTGAGGGAACTTCCAGTAAGCCATTATCTTCTAAGAAATCGCATAATGCTCCATTTAATATCTCAAATTTACAGGGTGGTCAGCAAAGGAGTCTCTGATTTCAAAATTAAAAATCTCAAAAACAAAAACAGAGGAATACAAGAAGCGGCATATTTATTGTGAAAGCTGAAGATTGCTATATAGAGGTTTCGAAATAACAGTTACAAAAGCTGCCAACAGATGGCGCTGTACGCCGGCGCCGGGATTTTGAATGGAAACATGTCTAGAGCTGTTTCTCAGTATTTTCTGCGTGCTCAAACTCTTCAAACCAGTCTTTGCTACAATTCTTTGGATGGATTTCCTCGGATTTTGCTAAATAATTCCAGAAACAGTTGTGACATTTTCAGAAGTAACTACAGTTTGTTTGCGACCAAAACTCCCTACAAGATCATCGGTCACGCTGTTTGTCTGTTGGACATTTAGCGAAGAGCTAGTGAATAGTTTTCACAATCGGTCCTTTGGGAACACTCAATCGTGTTTGAAAATTCCGCCGTATTGCAACAGGACTAACCTCTGGTATTCCAGTACTAGAAACACATGTTGTTCAATGGAATACATGATTTCAACTTCTTCCTCCCATACACTAACCACCTTTCACATTTCATAGGTGGAATTGAATGCTCTTATCTTGGATCATTAACTTTACAGCTGGCTCTCAATTTCACAGAGTTTTAACCAGTCGTTAAAACTAGCTCCATTAAATTAAAGTGAATGGCCCTAGGGCCATTCACTTTAATTCTTTAAAATAATGGTGCATTGCACCAACGCCAGGAGGCCAGGAGACGTGAATCCAGTAGTGACGAAGTCGATCTTGCGTTCCAATTAGCAAGCAATTACATTTTTCAAAATAGCAATTCATTTTTTTAACTAAGAGCATTTCAGTTTGACGGATAGAAATTCTTACATTCTTGCAATTGTTCATTCTATTTACATCAGTTAATTCTGTCTATATACAAGTCTGTCTATATACAAGTCTTAGTAATGAGTTCGGTGTAGAACTTTATCAGAACACTTTATCACGTGACTTTGTTGTCCAATCCTGAGAGTCTCTTGTGTGGTTGTTAATGATTGGCTGTGGTTTCAACACATGGTAGAAAATGTTCGCGGCACTGAATTTACATTAAAATACACTTGAATAATTGTGAAGTCTAATTGACCTGCTTGGTTGGGTAAAGTCCAGGTCAAAGTGAATCAAAACGATCGCCCTTACGTCTTTTGTGGCGCCATTTATACGCACTATGCACTGCGATTACAGCGTCCTCTGTTTGCAGCTTTTGTAAATATTACTTGGAAACTTCTTCACAACAATTTTACAGCTTTCATAATAAATATACCAGTTGTTGTATTCCTCTATCGAATTTTGTTGAGATTTTTAAATTTGAAATAAGGGACTCCTTTGCTGGACGCCCTGTAATTTAACGTGCACTTTTCGCAGTGTTATCAAAAATGTAATGTAAGCCAATGAGAGTTTCTTACCAAAACCGACACCACACAGTGATTAATTGTAAAAATTAAAAACGAATGAATACTGCGCGTCAGTAAATCACAAAGGAATGTCACTGAATGACTTTAAATGCCAATAAAAACAACCTTTTTTTAACAACCCTTTTTTAAAACGATTTTATCCTAATTTATTTGTTAACTAACCCCGTAAGAAACGCGTTACAATAAATTTACTAGTGTCGTAAAATCCTGAAAAATTGCAAACTTTCAAAATTAATTATCTTGGTAAATTTTTATCGTAAGGAAGTCAAACCTTTTGTATTTTATGTTTTACAATGTGTATATCTTTTTTAAGTATAGGGTCGGGGGGGGGGAGGCAAACCTATAGAAAGTTAAATCGTAATTTTTACAAATTTTTTTTTTTTAAGTTCTAAAATGTTAACAACTAACAACAACAACTAAGAGCAGATGCTCTCTCCGGCCTTATACAGTTTTCACCCGGCTACCGAGATATTTCTAGTACTTTCTGCTTCTCGAAAATTTCTGGTAGGTAATATGAGGGTCGAATTACGGTTACAGCTAATATAGCGATCAAATACGTTTATTCAATTACAATATCTATTACGGTGATACAAGAACCGAACAAAAATGTCGCCAAATTTGGCGATTTTCGGTAATTTCTCGCCAGATTTGGAAACAAAAATTAGTCTCCGAAACCGTTGCCAGCTTGGCGATATCTCTCCAAATTACCGAGATACCCATTTACTCAATGCTTAAATAGACTTGCAGTTGTATTCTTACTTTTTCGGCAAGCTTCGCTCCTTTAGATTTTTTCATGTTAGATTATACAAAATAAAAAAAGCAATTTAACGTATAATTGCTCTAAAATCATCTATCTATGTACAAAATTCGTAACAATATTGTGAATTCAGATACTTTTCAAACCGTGATCGAGTATCAAATAAAAATAACCCTCATAATCAGTGATCACAAGCATGCGCATTAATTCATAATGACAGTCCTGCGTTGGTGATAGCTTTCATGCAGAACATTTCAGACGCACAAAAGAAACTATTATAAAACTGGTAACTGGAAACTAATTCCTAACATAGACTGGCTATATACTTCGCATAAAAATGTGAAGAAATTGGTACATCGGGGGGAAGGGGAAGAGTTTCTAAACAAATGCACTAAAACTACCACCAACCATCATCTATTTTAAGTGGCATCCCACTACACTGTGATTTATCGTTTTGTCATTAACTTGCCCAATAATCCTCTAAAGTATCCACCTAAAGAGAGAACTAGATGACTTTTCTACCTGTATCACGACAGGATTACCTGATTGAATTCCGACTTGACGCCTGCTGAGGATTCGTATTTTGCTTCTTACTTTTTTAATTCGTTATCCTTATACTATGGACGATTTCTACTGCCCCCCCCTTTGCTTTCAGCAATAAATAAAAGAAAGGAAAGTAACAGCTTTTATCATTACGAGCAATCTATATGGATGAAAAGTCGTAGGCGCCTGTCAACGGGAGACGTTAATGAAGCGCAGGATTTCCACAGATGCATAACTCGCGCTGGAAGACAAGATGTGATAGATGTATGGAGGAAGGAACGTTGATTATAAGCCATCGTAAAAATAATCTGGAGGGGGGGGAGGACTGTTGCTACGTTCGAAGTTTATATATCAAAAATAAGCGATAAATTTGTATCAAGCGTCTAACTTAAATGGGTTAACTTACAAACGTAAAAACGAATTTAATGCAAAGCTTATAATATATTAAGAATAAAATTTTCACAGAAGAAATTATAAGAAAAAAAGGTCACCAGCATAAGGAAGCAGTTAAGACAAAATAGAAAATTCCGTAGATGTATCTTGAACTTGTTTAAATAAACTATACAAACTATTTAATACAAAGAAAAGAAAATCAGATACGTCTATACGGGGTCTAACTAATCTATGAAATAACGGTTAAAATGTAAATACGCTAAAATATATATGTAACGACGACTAGAATCAAGTGCTGTAAGAGAAATAAAATTTTTGCAAGTTCACACAAAAATTAAACTTTACTCGAAAATAAATTTATTTAATGGTTTCAGATTATATATTAAGGAGATGAAAGCTTTAGAATATAAACTAAAAATCAAGTATATACGCTAAAACGTCAATAGCAAAAGGATTAGTTTTTCAAGGCAAAAAAAAAAAAAAAAAAAAAATCGAAAAAGAACCTTTCATACTTAAATTACGGTTAAAAGAAATTAACGGTGGAATTAATTCTATTGCTAAAACACTGAATATAGATGCTAGGTTATTGAAACACGGCAATGCATGCATGAGTTGTCTGCCTAAGGGAATAGATACATTCGTGGAGGACTTTCTAAGGGAAACTTGCTCACATTCAGGTTACACATGGGAAAAAGCACAAAAAACAATTATGCAGCTAAACCTTTCGCCTAGAATCAAAGCGAGGTTGAATTCCCACGCCTAGAAAGGAGGAAAAGACCATTCACAAATTTCATTCCTTCTTGGTATAACAGCCACTATATATATACAGGGGTTGGACAAAAATATGGAAACACCTTTAAAAAAAATGTTTCTTTGCTTAATATGGTGTAGGAAACCCGTTGGCATCCAAAACAGCTTGCAGTCTTCTCGGAATGGATAAATACAGTTCCTGTATGTTTGCCAAGGGAATATTATACCATTCTTCCTGCAAAACGGTGGCAAGTTCAGATAACGATGTTGGCGGTGGATAACGAGAACGCACTTTCCGTTCCAATGTAGACCACAAAGGTTCGATAATATTCAGGTCTGGTGACTGTGGTGGCCAGGGGAGATGGGACAACTCATCCTCGTGCTCAGAAAACCAGTCCTGGACAATGTGAGCTGTGTGAACAGGGGCTTTGTCGTCTTGGAAGACACCATCACCATCGGGGAACAAAGTTTGTACCATGGTATGAACTTGATCGGCCAAAATGTTCACATAAGTCTTGGCAGTCATGTGCCCTGACACAGTTATCATGGGGCTAGCAGAGAACTACGATATGGCTGCCCAAACCATAACAGAACCCCCGCCATGTTTCACTCTTGGCAACAAGCAGTCTGTATTATAGGCTTGAGATGGCGTTCTCCAGACGTAAACTCGGCCAGAAGTGGGAAACAATGTGAAAGAAGACTCGTCAGACCATATTACTCGCTTCCACTGCTCTATAGTCCAGGCTTTATGACTTAAACACCACCTTTTCCTGTTACGGGCATTAGCATCACTGATGAGTGGCTTCTCAATTGCAGCACGGCCAGCAATTCCCTGTTTATGAAGCTCCCTTCTAATTGTTTTGGTACTCACAGGGTTCGGTAACACAACATTCATTTCAGCAGTAACTTTTGCAGCTGTGGTCTTCTTATTTTTCGTCACAATTGCCCTTAATGATCGTCTATCACGATCACTCAGGACACACTTTCGTCCGCGCTGTGATTTAGCAGATGATGTTTTTCCGCTTTTCAAATATGCGGAATAAATCTTCGATACAGTACCTCTTGAAACACTAAACACCTCGGCTACCTTGCTTACGGAAGCACCTACCATGCTCCAACAATTTGCCCACGTTCGAAATCTGTTAACTCTGACATAATGCAATGACAACCTCACATAACAGTACTCCGACAACAACTGAACTGTTTAGCACATTTACGAAGTTGTATAGGTGGCGTCAGTAGTCAAAAACGCCAGCGCCACCTACATATTTCATTAAAATCAATCTTTCTTTTCAAACATGCATTTCACAAGGTGTTTCCATATTTTTTTCTATTCACTGTATATATGTGTATATACACACAAAAAAAAGGGGGTGGGAAGGAAGAGAAAAGAAGGAAAAAAAATTTTTGGTTGTAACATCGGGGTGAAAAAAAAATTCATACAAACATATATAACACAAAAACTTATCGAAATGCAGCAATTTATAACTAAAAGCAGGGGGATACATTCCATTTGCCGTTCCAGTCTAAAAATTTATTATATACCAAGTAAGGGGATTTCAGCAATATCGCAAACGAAGCAAGTTGTCAAGAAGTCGAACTTCTTCGAGTTACATTTCAATAAGCAAAAATATCAAATTTTTCTATGATACTGATTAGTACTTTTCAAATAAATCAAAACAATACTAAAAACTGATAATAAACTTTTCATGCTAGCGGATAAATTTTGCTCCAAAAAAACATGAAAACAATTCACTCAATTTCTCTCCAATAATCTGAAAATAAATTATTTTATATCCACGAGTCAGTATTCGCAATTTTAGATATTATATAAGAAAGGCATAAGATCTGAAGAAAAATGGTTTAAATGCCAGCCCCTAATCGAGGCTATTAATAACCACGTATTCTCATTAGTTTATAAGATATTTCTCCCTCCTTCTTAGCATGCCTTCGTAGTATAGTAGTTAGCAGGTTCGACGCGTATTCGAGAGGTCCAGGGTTCGAGTCCCGGCAACGGTATTGCTCATTTTTCATCTCGCCTGCTTCGAAATAGCCTAATGTCTGTACAAGCTTTAAAACAGAAATAAATCTAATATACTTTAAAACTGGAGATTTGTAGAAATTACTACTAATAATAAATTCAAAACTAAAGCTTTCAGTCAGAAACTCGAAACAAATACAAGATTTCAATTACCTCCCCCCCAACACACACACACACAAAAAAAAAAAAAAAAGTACATTGAACCCTGACACATATTTTTTTTCAGATCATTTAAATATAACAAATTTAATTTGAAAAACGATTTAAATGCTCCAAACGAAGAAACGGATTTTCATGTTTTTAATTTTGATGTGTTCATCAATTTTTTTCCCAGTATTTGCATGCCGTACAATTGGCCCTTTTTGACCTATCTAAATTTCCCCTTTTACTTTTAGGGCCTCTTAAATATTCGCCCTATACGTTTTCCCAAGGGAAATCTTAATGTTTGCTTCTTTTGATCTACCTACATATCTATATAGATACATAACTTTAGAATCTTTAAGTCTATCTGTCTATATAAAGACCTTAAAACGAAGTTTATTAAAAATGAATTACCAATTTAATGCGGCAAGTAATAAAGATTTCGCAAACACAACAATTACAATAGCCAGCATATTATCATTTTAAACACTGCATCAACTGAGGAGTGAGACATGATAGATGGCATATTTCAGTTACAAAAGAACACTCATAGTGCTTTGAATAAAATGACTGATTCGACTGAAATATATAAAAACATTTCAAGTATAACCAAAATCAAATGCATAAAGAGGACCGAGACAAAAGAAATGACAATAAACATCATGCACTGAGACAACAGAAAACGCATACCGGAATGATGTTACTTAATAAAGCAATGAACTGAAGAGATCGTAAGAAAATCATTCCTACTGCACCACAACGGTCAACCAAAAATCTTAACTATTACCGAAGACCATTCTGTGTAATCCAACTAGACCACAGACTTCTTTGACACCGATGACCTCTGTACTGCTTTGATAATCAGGGCGCACCTGCGTTTGAAGATCACTTCCAATTGAAGTTTCTCTCTTTTTTTTTTTTTTTTATTTATATCCCTCGACTTTGATGGAAAGAGGCGGGACGATCTTCACCCTCTCTGTTCTTATCAGGCAGTGTACGTTACTCTTATTACTGTGGCACAAAGACTACTGGGTTGTATCTTTTGTTAACTTTTTTTTTTTTCAGAAATTTAAAAAAACATAACCTGAAATTTTTATTTCGATCTATCGATAGCAGTATATTCGTATTCATAAGCAGATTCCTATCTCATATTTGGATATACTGAACAAGTAGTGCTACGATAAAAAGAATAAAAACTGTTAAATATTTCAAGAAATACTGCTCAGTTTTGGGCGTTAATTTCTCGCAAATTTTTTTCCTGTCTTTCATATTGGGATATACTGAACAGATAGATCGATCTTGGAAAATAAACTTTCGCGAAATATATTTAGACTTGCTAAATGACTTTTCTAGTTTCTAATAAAAGCTTTTAAAAATCACATATTGGAAAGTTTCCTAAATACTTTCTCGCAACAAATTTACACAAAAATTTTCGGTATTCAAAGAACATTCATTTTAATAGGCTATAAGTAATGTTCCAACCATCAGGAAACAATGATTCTAACTGCTCACTTCAAAATAAGACTTACTCTCATGGAAGTTTTTCAGTATGGATTTCGGCTCACCAGCGGCCTAGCGGTAAAGTCGCTGAACACTGGTAGTTCGGTCCGAGGTTCGAATCCCGCGAACGGACTGGCTGCATGGACGTTTTCGTGGTTTTCCCCATGTGTAACGGTTATACGAGCCAGTTTCCCATAAAAAGTCCTCCACGAAGGAATTCCTCCCCTTAGGCAGATAGCCTTATTGTGCTTTGCCGTAATCTCAATAAACCAAAAAAGTATGGATTTCGTGAAAGGAAGTATGCTGTTGTTAATACAAGAATATTTACTGCCGCCCGCCTGGGATAGTTGCTAGCGACGCTGACAGCCGTACCGAAGAACCCGGGATCGAATCTCGGAGAAGGCATGAATGTTTGTAAATGTATAGTACTTATGCGGCATGGAGATACTACAAATAAGCGGCGAGCCAAAAATACTCTCGAGAGACTGACGGTAGAGGAAGAGGGGTGGGACGCCCTCGGACCTGTCACCCCCGGGGTGTCTCCATGGAGGTAGGAAAGGGAGGAGGGGCCATTCCGCGCTAGAAGTGAAGCACTGCTTTGAAGCTTGGGTCACCAGACGGGGTGTTCTTTGTTTACATTCAGAAGCGCGCTTGACAGGATTCTGATAGTATTTCGACACACGACAGTTCCATAGAAATCGAAAAAGGGACACTCTCGCATGAAAGAAACATTCATAGTGGGATGGATAATAGCAATTTGTATAGTTTACTGACATTTACGCAAAAATCACATCTTGGTTATTTTTCGATAACTAACAACAGCGATTTTCATTATGAATTTGTTTTATAAAATTCTAAGCTGTTGCACTACAAAAATATAGATTTTAAGAAAATTGCTGAAAGAGATCTGCCAAAATTTATTTTCTAGAAGATTTGAAAAGTTTGAAACTTGATGGCTAAATGTAAATATAAAATTATGTATGTTAAAATATTTGTAATTAGGCACATAGGTCAGATTAAGTTTTTATTAAATAGAGTAACGCAGGCAAGGGCTATCTGCCTAAAGAGAGAGATGCCGTCGTGGAGGAATTTTGAAGGAAAACTGACCTTTGAGTGGGTATTAAAAATAATACTTATAATTTTCATTCAAATTATATTCATATATATTTTTTATGTAAAAGTTTCGGGTTTTATGTAAAAAAAAAAAATTTAAAAAGTTTTATGTAAAAGTATGCTAAATTAGTGTAAATTACTTTACACAAAAAATATAGTGAATGCACAGAAATTAAAGATTTACACATGCCGGAAATGATAAATAGAAATATGTATGGGTATTTATGCATGTGCTTGCAAAAAGCATGTATCTGCCTTTGACAAAATACTTAAATATTCATTAAATTATTTACAAATGTATTTGAAATGAAGAATTTATTCACTTATAAAAAACTGTGAAAGTACTGTGAAGAAATCTAATGATTAAATGTATCTAATTTATAATGATTATAAATATTATCTAAATATATAATAACTTTAATATTGAATTGTAAACATAAATTGAAATCCTGTTGACAAATACGTTATAAAACTATTTAAGCAAGAATTGTTCGCATTGGAAAGCAATCTGTTAAAAGGTATTGTAAAGCAAATGCTATGAGATGCGCACTTAAGAACGTAATAAAGAGTTTTGGAATATGTATTGTTGAAATGAAGGGTAAAAAAAAATCTGATAAGTATAATTAAAAGAATTATTCCCTTTACATTTTATAATAACTCAGTTACAAGTTTTAAAAAATACTAAAAAAAAAAAAAAAAAAAAAAAAAAAAAAAAAAAAAAAAAACACTTATTTTATTCCCTTTCAGAAATGTTCAGAGAAAGTCAAATACTATTTAATACATATTTAATTATTAGGAATTAGCGAAATACTTATTTAAAGTATTTCGCTAATTCCTAATAATTCTCTAATTTAAAATGAACCGAATAGAGCATTAATTATAAATTGACTTACATTTTTCGATTTAAAAGAAGCCAAAAAATCATGTCATATTTAAGAAAGTATTTTAGGAAGAAGCTCTATAAATAGAAAAGAAATAATGCATAATTTTAATATTAATAATACAATAAACTTTGATCTTAATTTTTGTACCTTAACCGAATAAAATCGAATTACCTTAATTTTTTTTTCTAATGTAATTAACGAAAACTTGTGAAAATATTTCATTCAAATTAAACCATTCTGAGAAAACTGTCCTGTGAAAAGTATAGCATTTAATTCCGTTCAGAATGAAATGTTGTTTAAAAATATGTTGTTTTCACATACTTAGGACTCTGAAGTGTTGTAGAAAAAGAAAATATATACATTTATATGTATATTTGCGACGTAATTACAAAATATTTACACCCGAACGCGTCAAATCCCATAGAACTCAATGGTAAATGACCCAATGTTTTGGTCACCACGTAGGGATCGCCGGTGCTTCAGAGCAGGGTACGGAGAAACTTGTTTAGGGCGACTCCTTCTTACTTCCTACCTCCATGGGTTGCTCCTCATCAAAAATGGGGACAGAACTAATAATACGAAACTTTACTTGATTTTTGTGTAACATATTATAGCTGAAAACTGGTTGTTTTTAGTATAAATAAATACTTGGAACATAACAATTTAGACATTTTTTTTATTTAGATAGTAATACAATTCTAGATCAGATCATAGGCAATAATAAAAGAGCTGTTTAACTCCTAATGACAATAGTTAAATAAATGTAACCGCAGCATTCGTTTCACAAATTAAACTTCCCCATACATAAAATAATGCTTACTTTCATGCAATAATGAGATATTATTTTTCACCCGCATCATCGCTCTTTTTAATATCAGACGGGATTAGTACGGAATAACATTTCGGGCATGGGTATTTTAAATACTTATTTGGGGGGAGGGAATCATCTAATTAATACAATGCAAAACTTTTTTAATATTTTGCAATTTAGCCACTCATTTATTTATTTATTTATTTTACCAGACGAATACTGTGATACTGTTTACAACTCTTGGTAATGAATTAGAAAGCTAATTTTTTTTTTTTCTGCTTTTTGTTTAGAGCAAAAATATCTTTAAAATCCTTGCTTTAGAAAAATTTACATGAAAAGAAAGACTCGCTACACAGATTTTTCATATACATAACGTAAAAATTATTCAATTTCCGTTAAAAAGCATTCTCCGAAGATAAACACTCCTGCTAAGCTCATAGTTTTTGGGTCTTATCAATGAATCAATCAAATCTTCTTCAAAGGATAAAAATACCCAGATAAAAAATATGATACTTTAATCAAAATTCAGATTAAAAATAATCCCACCAGCGGCCGAGCGGTAGAGTGCTGAACACTAGTAGTTCGGTCTGAGATTCGAATCCCGCGAATGGGCTTGTTGCATGGGCGATTTTGTGTTTTCCCCCATGTGGTAACGTGTATACAAGCCAGTTTCCCTTAAAAAGTTTTCCACGAAGGCATCCCACCCCTTAAGCAGATAGCCCTGGAGGCTATGCCGTAATCGAATACACCAAACTAGTTTTAAATTAAATATCGAATCAAATCTGAATTCGTCTTCTCAATCATTATGGTATTATTTCCTTATCCATGAAATGTGTATAGTAAATTGTAGTTTGTTCAATCTATGTTAAGTGGTATCTAGAACAAAGATCTCTAAAATTTAAACAGTAAACTACCAGTATATCACTGGAGAGTCTTTGGTAGCTCGTGTAAAAATATTTCCTTTTAAGCTAATATTAAAATCCAATATAAAATATACGGTTATATAATAAATTCAAATCCTAATCCGTATGTCACATTGCTGTAGCAATAAATTGTCTTAAAACTAAAACTATTCAGCAGCATCTGAAATTATCCAATTGGAAAACTATTCAGCTGTATCATAGATTTCATCAGATACACAAGTCAAAGTGTTATCTTTACGAATAAAAAAACTGCTTAAATTGCAGAATCTGTCTTGAATTTTTTTGCCTCAACAGAAAGTTATATCTTTGACATTTTAAAAGAATTCATCATTATAATATAATACGTAAATTGTTAATAATTGAATTAAACAAGCATCATTAAAATTCTAATTTATTTCGTAAAGTTGTAAAGTTGCGCGCTTCCAACCTGCACGCAACAAAGTGGTGACTGCTGAGAACTGGAAATAGACCAAAGTCTTGAGAAGGGTTTAAATCCCTTTTTATTCAACTTTAGAAATTACAAATGCGTGCTCTTGACGCTCACAAACTACGCCGACCCGGCGGTAAAATAAAAATAAGAAACTAAGAAAAGAATAGTAACAAGTGACTAACTACGAGGCTCTCTAAACGTAACTAACCTCACCGCGTTCTAAAATACCGCTGATACTTTAGCAAACTTCTGAATATTACGTTGAAAGATTAACAAAATGCAGAGACAAACACACAGGCCGAAACGCGTGGTTCTTCGATTTCTAACTAGCCACCTCCACGCTCGTGAAGCAAGAAAGCACACCTTCGAACTCGTTTCCCTTCGATTTAACTCAGAATACTTCCGCTGATAATTTGACTCTTTGCGCGTTCTACTAAAATTTACATTCTCTGGCATTGGCAATTCCAGGGGAAAGTAAGGCTTGACAGGAAAGATAGATTAAACTTAAAATAAATGTTAGTTAAAATAAATATAAACCCTACAAAGTCATAAAAATATTTTAAATACGTAGGTAGTTATCAAATAATTTTAAAATTTTAGAATATTGCCCATATTTATTCAGTAATAATCACACAAATACGTAATAATGCGATGTAAAATAATATTATTCACGTTATATTGCTACGTAAAATATTTTACGCAAAATTTATAAGAATATTTAAAGCACTGAGCATCTTAAATTGCAGCAAACATAGAACGTCTTCTGAACTAAGTCAGAAACTGGTACTATCGAGAGGTGACCCATTCTTTAGGGGGCAGTCAAAAGTGATTTCGGAAACGGAGTATTTGGGAGGAGAGAAAATCACGAGAGGGGGGGGGACTCAGCAATGGGTTCTCGGCATGGTTATGTCCACCTTCAACCGGTGGAAGTTGAAAGGAAAATTAAAACAGTGGATTTTTAACCAAAAATTCTTTCCCCCCCCCCCAACTTAAGGAACAGGTGCAAATAACCGGACACACAGCAACTTGCACATTTGGCGATAACTTGCTAAACTTGGCGAATTAATGGACAGCCCTTTTTTCTTTGATACAGGCAGTCGAACAAAGGCGACATACAATTCGTACGAATTTGATCACATTTAAAATAAATTATAATTTAAAATTAAAATGAAAGAGAAAAGGTATTTAGCTTTGCTATACTATTTCAAGCAAGAAATTACACAACAATGGTGAAATAAAACTCATATGGATTTGAGATTAATTAAAAATAAACTGTAATTTAAATTGAAAACAAAGATCTTTCACACTCGGAGATACAGCAATACCTTGCATAGTCTGTCTAATCAGTTCCGCCATGTATGCAATAGTATGCGATAATACTATTTGAAATCTAACTAATAGAGAAACTAAATGCATACAAAAAAAAAAAAAAAAAATCTTTTTTTCTCTCTTGTTTTTGAACAAATAAAACACATTCTATAAATTCAAATGTCTTAATATGAATGATTTTTAAAAATGCATATTTATCGTATTTTACTTTTAACTGTCTAAACATTTCAATATCATTGTCTGCAGATGTTTCTTTGGCCTTTTCGCTCCCAAAGGCCAAGCGGTCAAATCGCTAAGCATTGATAATTCTGTCCGGGTAAGCAATCTCAGCAAACGGGGTGGCTGCAAGGGTGTCTTGTAGTTTTCCCCATGTGTATTGTGCATACGAGCTAGTTTGCCTTAGAATGTTTTCCATAAATGCATCCCTACCCTTACGCACATAGCCCTTGAGTGCTTTGCCATAATCAAATAAATCAAACCAACCTTTGCCCTTTACACCTCAAACATTTCGCTGTGCTGTCCAACCAGGATAGAGGTTAGCGACGCTGACTGCCGTACCGAAGGGCCTGGGTTCGAATCCCGGAGAAGGCATAGTTGTTTGTAAGTATATATAAAGTCTGTGCGGCATGGGAGCACTCTAAAGATGCAGCGAGCCGAAAGTCCTTCCGAGAGGTTAGTGGTAAGGGAAGAGAGGTGGGAGAACCTCTGACATCGTCCTTCCAAGGTACTCTCCTTCCAAATTGGGGGGGGGAGGCGGTGGTACTGAACAAAGTCGTACAGTATCTAACGTTGAAATACAAAATATGAGATTGAAATAAAAAGTCAGAATGGAGCCATTTGCTATACATGTTGCTCTTCTTGCGTCATTTCATTTTTAAATAATAATTAGAAGTGATAACACATACCAGTGAAATATTTTTTATGATTTCTGCTATGAAGTTTAATTAAATGAAATAACCTTAAATTAAAATGAAAGTACTGTCTTCCAAGAATAAAATTTCAAAGCTTTACCGTTTTATTAAATAGTATGTCGAAGATAGAAATATCAAGTTAGATGGATAAACTAAATAACTTTTAATACTTATTAAGGAAGGGAGTTATTTACAAATCCAACATTTCAGTTTTCTTTTAGAGTTAATTTGTCTGTTTTTTCATTTACTATTACTATTATTGTTTTCAAAATTACAAAGAACAACACTCTTAGGCTCTCCGATTCAAGTTCATTCAGTATTTAGTTTTTAAGCACGATATAATCTATATAATCTATATATGTATTATATGCTGTTAATTTCAATTGAAATACGATCAAACGGAGAAAACGCAAGTAGTCTGTTCTATTAATTTAGTAAATTTGGCAAACGGTCGCAAAATGTAAGCCAACTTAAGACAGCGGATTTAAGAAAAAGGTTAACGTCCGAATAAGGAGGGAAACATTGCGATATCTTGGGTAAATGGGAAGCGGTAATTTGCTTGCAGCATGCTTAGTTTCCTCTTCTGTAGGTGGGGAATAAATTCCAATTCAAAATACACTATTTTCCCTTTCGGTTAATCTTTTACTAACTGAAAAGATACCAAACCCGAATGGTTACCCGTCCACGGCGAAAGGAATTTTTGGACGAAAAAGGATATACACGTGCTTTACTAAGGATAATTTACACTTTTAAAAGCAAGGGGGAAAGAAAAATTAGTTCGTAAAATTAGTTTGACACACACACACCATCACACCATCTCAAAAAAAAAAAAAAAAAAAAAAAAAAAAAAAACTGAAAGTTTATAAATATAACCAAATATAGTTGAATACCCAATTCAGAAATGATGCAGGAGCAGATTAAAAATAACTTGATTTTCCAGTCATTGCAATTATCTGCAAGAGTATTTCCAAAATTTTTTAACACCGCGAGCCATATACATATAGTTGACTAACTGCGATTTGCATGCATATAGCTGTCTCAAGAAAATAGATTCAGATGAAAATAGTATTATTTTAGACGAATAATAAATAAATAAAAATAATTCTTAATAATTAATAGTAATACATGCTTACGTACTATTAGTAAGTGATTTTAAATAAATACATATAATAATAAAATTCAAAACTTTTCGCGATCCTTTAAAAATAGCCTCCAATTCCTTAAAAAACGCCGATTTGCAAAATTCTGGATTCAAATATCATCCCTCTGATAGACAATTTTGAGAAATTTATAGCAGATCATCCAGAATTTACAATGGTAATTAAGTCAATTAATAATTTTACAACTAAAAGGATACACATAAAAATGTATTAATTTTAACAACAAAAATCTGCGAAGAATTAATTACTTAATGTACATTTTTTACATTATAGACAGAATCAGCAGATATCACGTATATTTCAGCATATCTCGCGATATCTGCTGAAATAACAACCTGCCGCACACCTCTTCGAAAAATTTCCTATAACATTTGCAAAAATTAATTTCAATACCTTCTTTGATAAATAAACATCATTGAGGAAAAAACGATGATAAATATTCGTAAAATTGCAAATTTATATAAAAATTCCCCAGTTAGAAAACATATAATTAAAAAAATAGTCTAAAAGAAAATTAAAACAAAAGAAGTCATCTTTGATTTTGCATAAGATAATGTGAAGTTGAGCAGTAACTGAGGCATTTAGTGTGTGGAAGGCTGATTTTATAAAAACTGCTAAATATCATTAGCGACATTAAAACTTGTTAGTTTAATCGTTAAATATTGAAGAAGAGAAGATTTACATTCGTACGGAGAGAGGGTTGAAACGTTTCGTTTGCTGATTTAGAAAAGATTAACACCGAAATAACTCAAAAGCTTCTTACTTCAGAGGTTAAAAATGAAATAGATAAAAGAGTAAGATACATGTTATAGCACCTTAGAAATTTCAAAACCCTAGCTATCAAGGAAAAAAGACGTGTTTTAAAGCATTATGGAAATTGTTAATGTTGCTCGAAATCAATTTAGAAGCTAGCAAGAATGATGTTAAATAGACTTTTTAGAAGCAGTCAAAATAATTTCTGGTATTCACAAAGCTAATAACTTGGCATATTCCACCTACCTGGCCTATTTTGTATGGTCAAAATCAATACAATTTTTCAGTTGCTAACTATTTTATAATGAAAACATGAACTCATCGTTAAAACCACTTTAGATATATTATGCTTTTCAAAAACTATGTAAGGTATTTCTCCCGCCTTCTTAGCATGCCTTAGTGGTGTAGCGGTCAGCACACTCAACGCGTATCGAGAGGTCCGTGGTTCGAGTCCCGGCGAAGACATTGCTCATTTTTCATGTCTCCTGCTTTAAAAAAATACCTAATGTCTCTACAGTGGCACCAGAACTAAAAGGTGGTGAATGGTGATTCTTCACCACCAGGATTTGGCGACTGGATTCCTTAAGCCCCAGGCGACCTTTAAAAAGGGAGGGGAGTATATAAGGTATTTCTCTCGCCTTCATAGCATACCTTCCTGGTGTAGTGGTCAGCACGCTCGACGCGTATTCAAGAGGTCCGTGGTTCGTGTCCCGGCGAGGGCATTGCTCATTTTTCAATACTCTTGCTTTCAAAAATACCTAATGTCTCTACATTATTTTAAAATAAATGCGCAATGTCTGAAATACGTATATATTAATTGAATGTTACAAACACTTAAATTTAGTAAAATTTAAAAAGGAATAAAAGTAATTTCAGAATTTTTCTCAACTATTAACCTTTATTTCTTCATAGGTTCCTCTCTCCTTTTTCAAAAAAAAAAAATCTTTTCACGGAATATGTCATTATTTCTCCCATCATTTATTAATTTTGGGCAACTTTCACAAATGTATTTAAACAATTAATCAGACTGGCGTTAAGTGATCTTGGTCGAATTTTCCTCTTTGCCAATCTCCATTTCTTTTGCAATCCGCGGATTCAACTTTGAATTACGATATTAGTACTTAATTCTTCCACAACTGGTTCGTTTTCAATCTCTTCAATAATTGCGTTTTTTGAAAGCATTATTAATGGAATGTTCGATGGAAGAATTTCAAGTACATTATTTTCAATAATTCGGAGTGGTGACGCATTTGACTATGAAAAGTTTCGCTGCCTTCGACAGGATTTTGCTTTGCGACATTTAGCCACAATCAGAAATTAATGCATTTTACAGAGATAAATTCATTCCTACATTTACATTTTAAGTTTGAAATAAATTCTTAATTCATCCGCTGGATCAAAGCCGCTAATTTTAGTAGAAGGTTATGATACAGTAATGTTTCTCTACCGAGTTCAGAGGCAATAAAATGTATTCTACCAACTGTCCAAAAGTTTAGCTTGCTGGGAACGCTAAACTTTTCAAAATGATTTTAACAGTTGATAAAACGTGGTTAATAATATCTAGCTTTTGGTGAATTTTTAAAATTACATGTTTCCGCTTCATTCTTCTGTCAACATGTTTATCAAGTTTTGAAAATATTAAAATACAGCGAGGTTGAAAAAGTTTCAGAAGTTTAATGCATAGGCCATACTAGAGAGGCATTCCTAAATGCTTAATTACTTGGACATTTTACGTCAGAGAAAAGTGAATATATTCAAAATTCAGATTTGTAGAAAACTAATTTTCGAAATTCCATCTATTGAAATTCCATTTTTACATGCTCCCCACATCGAGCCGTTTTTTATCATGAGCGGAAGCATCGTTGGTTCAAGTCTATTTGGAAAAAAAAAAAAAAAAACATATAATTTTGGCAGTTCTTCTTCGGCTAATGCATTACAGAACCAATAAAATTTTTCTAGGAACTTTAATACGGTAAGGTATAACTTACTACAGAAACTTTTATGTATAAGGCCACTAGAAAAATTTAAAGTTCTTATATATTTTTTAATAAACGTGTCATGTGATCAAAATTACTATAATCTGAAAGTTTACATTATTTTATTTACTTCTTACACTGGAGTCTATAATCAATCCTTCAACATATGATCAGCCATGCAATTCTTTAAAACAATTTGCAAGGCCAGAAAAAAATATGTTAAATTATTAATATGCTAAAACAATCTTAGTAAAATATTTCAACACAATTCTGAAACATTTTAGTTGCAAATATGAACTAAAAATTATCACATGTTAACAGCTTTTCACAAAAATGAGAATAAATAAAAATCGAATTAAAAGCATTCTAGAAAGCAGTACGATTTTCGGAAAGAAATCACCATTCGCTTTTCATCGAGTAAGCTCCACTGCTTTGAAGAAAGCATGAAAGACACGTTTACATTTAAATTACATGATATAGGAAAATGTATACCTATGTCATCGTACATATTACACACTAGATATTTAATTTTGACACATAATCTGGTTTCTGATCTAAATTTAAAATCATACTGCAGAAGTAAAATAGCAATTAAATGTGAAAAAGACTTTTTAACTAAGTAACATAATATGACTATATTAACGCTACAACTGAATTCTGAATATTCATAGAATTCTGAAAAAAGCAATTATAACTGAGACTTGAAGACAAAGCGAAATTTAGAAATCCATAAACATATTTTCTCCCAACTCTTTAAATTCTTAATTATCATTGTTAGTAGAATTTCGTAAATAAAATTGAAAATCGTAAAACTTGAAGAGAAAATTAACAACATATTACCTAATAAGAACTGATTTTACATTAAAGGAATAATACAGCGTACAATTAACTCTGCAATAAAGTTATAATACTTGGAATTATCTTAAATTATTTACATTGGTAGTTCTCAACCTTTTTGCCCCACCTCCTTCTTCTCACCATATATCAGAATATCATTCCCCTTCTTATATTTTTATTCAAGTATATTTTTTGATTTATTCCCAAATAATCTGTAAAACTGAAAACATTTCATTTTAGTATAGTGTACAAATAATTCAAGGTTTATTATATTTAATGAATGTATACTATTTATATAATTAATGATGAATACAATATTATAATATTTAAGTAATAATAAGAAAAGAAACGTTTCTAATGGTTTAGTTTACGTAAGATTTATGTTTAACTTTTTCCCTTTAGATCACGAGATTCAGTTGCCAATCTTGCCCTGAGCAGTTTGTTACAAAATGAAATTTACCACACTCAGATCGAACAGCATCCCCTTCCTGCATCATGAAGTTTCTGGGCTTATATAACTAAACAGCAATTTGTGTATCTGATGCACTAACTCATAAAATAATAATTAAATTAAATAGAATTAGGCATATTAAGTTAGCGGCGAAAAGAGAAAAAAGAACGAGTTGTAAAGAATCTGCATTATAAGGCAAAATAATGAGAGTTATCTAAAAAAAATCCAATATTATCTATGCAGCTAAGAACAATCGCTCTGCAATAAAGAAAAAGGCACCCCCCCCAAAAAAAATCAGTAACCCTTCAGTAACAACCATTCTAACAATAAGCAGAGTAACAACTTATATTTAAAGCCGCGCAAATGACCCCAAGGAATGCAGCAGAGGAAGCTTGAATTTAGAGCAACATTGACAGATTTCGACAAAAAGAAAACAACAAAATTACGACAGACTCACACAGAATATACGAACACCTTGAATGAAACACTTCAAAGTGTAACGCTGGGTGATGGCTGCAACACTTGAACAGCACTGTTTTTATTATTCAAGACTCTTGAAGATTACCAGCTTAACAGTTCATGAGGCACACCTCTTCTTGCTTTTGACGCGTGGCACTATCAGGCTGAGCATGAAGGAAGCCCGATTGACACTTTAAGCAAAGTCAGGAGGACAATGCAGGAATTTTCATTCCACAGATGAAAGATTATTAATGAATAATATAGAAAAAAAGGAAAGGGAAAAAAAACTGCATTAAGTACTACTTCAATGTAAATCCCTTCAATCTAATAGCTGCAGTGACAGATTCTTGACAACTGTGAAGTAGACTGCACGTGTTGTATTAAATTGGAAAATGAGAAGATCTCAATCGCAGGTGGTACTATAGAATACATAAATTATGTATACGTTTTGTAAGCCTTACTTAAACGTGCTATATTATAATCTGCGATATAAAAGACAAATGAAGATATTAATCAGAATATTGTATTTTTTTTTATTTGAAAATAGGAAATAGCATAACAAACAGCACAGTAAAACAGTTTAAATATATCAAAGTATTCTAGACTGAATTTGGGTAAAAATTATTTGTACCTTTCGTACTACTCTTTTTTCTTAGCAGTGCTTAACTTCGATCTTACTTTAAAAAAAAAAAAAAAGTTTAATTCCTTACGGATATTTGCTTACGAACATTTATTTACTTGGCCAATAACAACGCAGAAACAAACTAGAAATGCTTAATGAGTTTTCTTAATATGACCATGAAAATGTAGAGATGTGCTTTTACAGTATTTGAGAATGCAGTTCCCTATATTATAAATGATAGCGTTTCATAATCGCGAGGTTTTATTTTAAAGGTAAAAATATAATGCTAGTATCTACCCTTCGAATAGAAACGCTGCGATATAATGCAGAACCAAAACATCAATATATAGGTGGGCTTATTAAACGTAATATACACAGAAAAGTATTTTAATTTAGAACAATTTCAGAGATAATCATTAAGGATACGTAGCTCAATATATATAGATGATCTCAGCAATTCAGCGAACATATCTTTTTCGCTACGGGCAGAGAGATCTTCCGTTCGTATACCATCCAAATCGAAGCAAATACTAATAGCAGCACTCTCGTAATTTATAACAGTGCTTTCTTGGTAATACAGTCTAACTTGCATTAAAGAACACTCCCCTTTCACCAAAACTAACCATTAAAAAACAGAGTTTTCAGTCCCCTGACACTCAAAATAGTAGAAGACAAATACATTTGTATTCAGAAGACGCTTCCTTAATAAAGAACTCCGTGAGTGTCCGCTATGGAAGGTTCAATGGCAGTAGCAAAATTTTAATATCACCCAGTAACCACTCTAATAATAAGGAAAACTGTAGATACATTTAAAAAATCTTATGCAAATCGACATCTAATTTGGGGTAAATTTGAACATTGGTTAAACGCTTTTCAAGAAGGTACTTGCTGTAGTGATTTCTTACTAGTCTGACAGTAACGTCAGAACAAGGTCAACAAATTTTATCGAGGCAAGGAGCGCAGGACTGCCTCTGTCGTTGGAAGAGACCATAGAGCTGTAATGTACATATGTAATGTATATAACAGGTCTATGGAAGAGACCTGTGCACCTTATAGGTGATAAGACGACTTTGCCCGGTTCGTCGCAATTTTGAAAGATAATTTCCCGATGAACCGGTCTAAGGGTCTCTTCCCTTACCAGCAAACCACTCTAGAGGGCTTTCGGCTTGATGTGCACTTTAAATGCTCCTATGCCGCGAAGTCTCTATGCATTTACAAACATCCAAGCCTTTTCCGGGGTTCGAATCTGGATCTAACGATAAGGTAGGCAACAACTTTACCGATCAGGGCGGCTAGAAGATTGTTAACTTTTCATGGCTGCTGAAGAAACAATTTTTTTTTTTTTTTTTTTTTTTTTTTAAGCCCTTTTTACTTCCTTGTAAAAAAAGTACTGTAATGGCGAAAAATGTCGGGTATCATATTTCAATAGAAATATGCATTTTGACGAATCCCGAATCCATTTGGATGATTTTTCGTTGCATGACGCCTATACGTAAGAACAGAATAAAGGTGGTTCCCCCCCCTAAAACTGATAGTAAAATGGATTTAAAAAGGATTCATAAAGAAGTTTTTTCGTAACGGACGCACGCATGTATGTATGTACGTATGTATATCTCATAACTAAAAAATGAAAGAACGTTCAAATTTTGTATATGGGACTGCTATAACATCCAATTAAGCTCCTCCCTTTTTTACGAAGGCCGGGTAAGGATACCTACACATAACCCGGCCTTTATTTTCGCAATCGTAGTTCTTAGTCCTATACTTCCAATTAGAGAAATGTTTTAAATGACGAAATATTCATGTTTTCGCAATGTCAAATTTTTGACAAATAACGAAATTTAACTTTTAATGCGATCTCCCTGTTCTAGTTAAATTTGGGTAAGTTTTATACTCGTTATGAAAAATAAGTATAAGTTTTATACTTGCATAAGTTTTATACTCGTTACGAAAAAATAAAATTAGAAGTTTGATTCCCGTACGACAAAGATGGATCAGGATATTTAATTTCAAAATTTGCACTTTTTAATATCATTTTCAACTTGTCTTAAAAGATCGTTTATTTAAGTTAGAATTATTTGAGGAAATAAGTTTAAATGAAGGGCAGCAAAAAAAGGCTTTATAATTTAATAAGTAATTTTGTGGAGGAAGATTTTGTGGTGCCCACATCAGATTGTTTAATGCTGAATTTATGCCAACTTACATGTCAGTTTTACATTTCCGATTATAAAATTTCATAGGTTATTTTTTCAGGTGAATGAAATATTCAGACCACTTCAAAATTATAAAATAAAATTTAAATAATTGCACAAAAGAATTTTAAGTTAAAAAAAAAAGATACGTGCATAAACTGAAACTAAACTAAATTTCAAAAGAAAAGTTGTCTTAGTTCGACGAGGGGAAGCTTCTTACTATGCCAAACTATGTGCTGAAATCTTACAACGATCATGATGCAAAGAAAAATAACCGTTAAACCTTTTCCCGTTAATTTTGCAAAGACGCTTTTCGCAGTATAAAAGCATTTTCAGGCGACTTCTAGATTTGCGTATAAGAACGGGATATTCGAGGAGTGGGAAGTCTTAAAGTATCCCAGCGTGAAGACATGGTTGGCGCCACGCGAATACAGCGCAGCAGGCGATCCGCACACCATCCGCAAACAGAGGAGCGGCATCTATCTTCCACCCTCCGCATCCCCTTGCCAATAAGCGGATAGCGGTGTAATTGGTGTAGGCGGATAAATACACGGCACTTTAAACGCGGAGCTTCTGGGGGACATGGACATGCGTCGTCATGTGGTTGTATAACACAACTTACCCGCACGACCTCCCATCTGCTTCTTGTTTGAAGTATGCACAACCTATTGTGAGAGGTATGAATGGAAGACCAGCGTTAGTGGGCTCTGGAATTTCAATTGGATAAATGTTGAAACTCCGTCCTCCACACCGACAGTTTTTTAGTTGGGTTTAAACACTCATCGATAGTTATTTTGTACAAAAATTTTAATTTAGAACAATTTTGTAGTATTTATTTTACAATTTGTAAATTTGTAAATTTATTTTACAATTTGTAAATTAATTTATTATTATACAATTTGTAGTATTGTAGAACAATTTTGTGTATTTTGTAGGATATGCAATAAAAAAAATTCAATAACGTCAACAGCATACTATATAGCTTATGATAGCAATTAACAAATGAAAATATCTTCGAGAATGATATATATGTATAAATTTAATCAAATTTAAACAAAACTATTAGACGGTTAAGAAATTATACGCACATATTTATTATACGTGATGCGTGACGCACACGCACACATTTATACAGGCATAAACAAAGCGGAATATTTTATATCCATGAAAACAAAAAATTGCACACCATAATAATAGTTTTTCACATGGCTTAATAATTGCTGTAACTGACAATTACAATTTGCATTAAAACTCGCATTAGTTACAAAAATTTTTGCATAGATTTCACAAACAATTTTATGACACATGATGAATAAATGATTGCTTTAGCTTTCAGAATGATATCTCAGACTCTGACATTTCAAATAATAAAAAACTTCTATGAAGTGACATAGTTTTCAGTATCCTTCTACAAATCGCATATACAGAGATTTATTTGTATTTTACAGAAAGAAAAACTATTCAAGATATGAAAGTAATTTGGAAAACCAAATTTATGCTTCAAATCCTGCTTAAAGAAAAGTATTCGTCTAACTAGCAACGATGCAAATATTTCCAAGATTCAGATCTTCAAATGACCTCAATTTAACACACATTACTATTAAGTAAATTAAGTTATCAGGTATTTCTCCCGCCTTCTTAGCGAGCCTTCGTGGTGCAGTGGTCTGCACGCTCAGAGCGTAATTGAGAGGTCCGCGATTCGATTCCCGGTGAAGGCGTTGCTAATTTTTCATCTTGCCTGCTTCCAAAAATACTTAATGTCTCTACAGAGGCGCCCGAACTAAAGGGGTGTTGGATGATGATTCTCTTCACCCAGGATTTGGCGATTGGGAAATACTAGAGTCGCCCTTTAAAAGGGGGAATATACAAAGTATTTCTCCCGCCTTCTTAGCGAGCCTTCGTGGTGCAGCGGTCTGCATGCTCAGCGCGTGATTGACAGGTCCGCGGTTCGATTCCCGGCGGATGCGTTGCTAATTTTTCATCTTGCCTGCTTCCAAAAATGCCTAATGTCTCTACAAAGTAATATCTTATTATCACCCCTTTATCACCACTTCCATTCTTTTAGTTGACTAATTAATTATATGAAAATACACAGAATAACAGCATGCTATCCAAATACACTAACATCATATTACTCACTGCACATCATAAACGGAACAGATGAGGCTGATGATCTCCGATAAGTGAACTAATATTTGGTTTAAGACTGGTATTACCTCGGAATACCGATTTCCTCTATGCACCTTATTGTTCTGCTTTGACAAAAAAAAAGTCTGGATTCAACAGAATAAGAATCTGAGAATGAACGAAAATGTGTTAATTAAGTGAATATCTAATCAATATGCATACATTCCTCATGCATTTTTGAACAACTGATTTACATCTGCTTCTCGTTCGACCGCAAGGCTTGAAATCCCACGTGCTGTGACTAGCGGATCGACATTAAGGTACAATGCCCACCTGGTAAGCAATTTCTAACGAATTCCTCAAGTAAGCAGTGCTGACATCTTTTTGATCTAACGCTTTCCTTTCAACCCAAGCTGGCTTTAGAGTGATTTTCGACCATTAAAAATGCTTAATCGGATACCTCTGGCGTAAATTGTCCTACTTCTTCTTTTGCGGTTTAATTCGCAAACACAAAAGATTAACTTATCAAAAATTTGTGATAAAATAATTAACTAAAAAAAAAAATTAAAAATCTGAAAGCTTTCAGATTTTTTAAAGTTTTGTGCGTTACCTTTATTTATTAAATATCATGATATTCGCACTTAAACGATAAAATTCAATTCAACAACACTATCGCAAAATAATTTTAAAATGAGCATATCTTTAGAATTTCCAACACATAGTCTCGCGCGCTGGAGATAAAAAAAAATCTCCCCCTCCCTAACGTGTTGCCATAGCTCGCTTTGAAATCGTTGATTTTCTTAATCAAAAACTCATAAATGCTTTACAAAATATGAAATAGAGAATAAAACAAATTCCAAATTTGGGCTTCGAGATGCCCATATTCGGGTGGAGATGTACATTTTTCAAAATTTAATGGCTCTAGGCACCGTTGTTTAATCATAATGAGAGAAACAGACATACATTTACGCGGATTCTTCATTATTTAATTTCTTTAAATATAATACAATACAGGGCTCCAATATCTGGAGGCAGAAATTTAAAAAGTGATTCGCCGCTTATAGTGAGTCAACGCAAAATGCCAAAACGAAATTAATAACTCTTCTGGGCTCAAACACTTTGGGCTAAAAACTCATAAATGCTTTACAAAATATGAAATGAATAATATTCCAAATTCCGGCTTCCAGATGCCGATATTCGGGTGAAGACGTAAGTTATTCAAAATTTGATGGCTCTAGGTACCGTTGTTTCATCACAATGCGAGAAACATACATGCATTTATGCAGATTTTTCATGAGTCAATTTCTTTAACTACAATACAGGGCTCTAATATTGGTGGTAACAATTTAAAAAGTGATTCGCCGTTTATAGTGAATAAACACAAAATGCCAAAACGAAATTAAAAGTCCTTCTGGCAAATTGCCCCTTTGGACTAATAAACAGCAATAACAGCAAAACAGATTTTAACACCTAAAACAGCTGACATAAATTTACACCTTTTGCAGAGTGAAACATGCGATTTAATTGGAGGGGGGAATTATAATATAAAATACCTATTCGTAAATACGTTATAATACAATAAATTAAAAATACGAAATCGAATCCCCCCTAATACGAAATATTTACCAGTGAATACCTATGATATATATAAATCAATTACAAAGGTCCGAATATTTTTTTAAATACACACTATCAGAGGAATCACAGAAATATTTCACTTTTCTTCTTAATTAAAAATAATAAAATCAGGTTAAATAAAACTAAAATTCAATTCGAAAAGTAGTATGGTTTAATTACTACAACATTTGTTTCTGCAATTATTTTTTTCAATGTAAGAAAGCTACAAATAAAAAAAATCCTAAAATATTATTAAAAAATATGTTACCGTTTGAATTAAATTATACGCTGGCTAGAAACTCATTTTTATAAAAATGACTGAAACATTTTAAATCACGTTAAACTGGCAAAAACTTCCTACTTTAATAAGACCGGAATTTATTACCTTTTGCGTACTGATATACATGAAACACCAGATTTCAGATGTTTGGTAAAAAAGTACGATTTGGAAATTACAGTCAAACACATTGAAGATAAGAAAGATTGAAAAAAGTAGCAAACAAATTAAAAAATATAAAAATCATAAAATTAAAGAGAAACTGCAATCTGATCTTGGTATCCGGATTACAATTTAACACATTAATAATTTAGCAGTTACGACTACTTACTAGTTTAAAAAGACATCGAACATGCAATCTTGTATTTAAAACGAGTTGCTCGAAATTGCAAATCCAAATGAATAACAAAAAAGGTTTGCTATGATATAATTTCATTGTAAATTAATGTCATTTGAAAATATAGAAAAGGCTTAAATATTAAGACGAAGCTATGCACGAAGGCTTGCAACAAATATTTCAAGTGGCAATACTTGCCAGTTTTGCTAGGATTTGACCCAAGTAAGTCTCAAATTAGAGTAATTATATTATAAACTTATTTTTTAATAACATTTTGAAAAGACCTAATAAGAATGGTATGTTAAAATAGGATGATTCTTTTCATGGAAAATCACATATCTCCTTCGAAAAAATTCTGAACATCCATAGTTTCAGTAGGAAATTGCGTTGCTCTCGATAACAACTTTTATTTTTATTGACGATTTCTTAAAATATTCCCGAAAGTTACAACTCCTGTTAGCATGCATATAAAGAGCAATCAAAATGGTCGCCTCCTCAATAGTCCCACTCCCAATACGGAATTAAGTTTAAAGCAAACCAGCGTTCATCGTCAAAAACTGAGACAAGAAATCAAGGCGTATCATTTCTGTTGCACGAAAAAATGGTGGTGCATTGCAAATTCTCCTATGCGGTTCTTTTATTATTTCTTGAATTAACATTGTGTGTAATTTATTTGCAAAAAATTGCTAATTTAATTACACATAAATTTTAATTCTTACATCTCTGAATTTGTCTTTATCGTATTAGTGTTTTTATTATTATTGCGTTTTCTTTAGTGCTATCAGAGTTATTAACTATAACAATGTAATGACAAAAATTGAATGGATTACGCTCACGTGTTTTCTCGTAATTAATTAAAACAAACAATAAAAATTAAATAAAATTCATACTAGTACATCAAAGAAATCCAGGATTAAGTGCCTTGATATCAATTTTAAAGCAGACCTTATTCATTATCAAAACCTGGGACAGCAAATCATTCGGAAAAGTCCCAGTTCTGTTCGGCAAGAAAATGTTCTTTAACTTAATTCTCCTATGAAAATACATTTTATTATACATATGCGTAGTTATTTTCAAAAGTTGCTTATTTATTTTCATAAATCCTATTTCTTACATTTGAATCTGTCGGTAATTATCTCATCGTCACTATCGCCTAAAAGTGCTATCATTTAAATAAAAAAAGTTTTATACTTCGCAAGACTTCCCTCCTCTTCTCGAAATACCTTACGATACGTCACTAGACTTTTACCATTTCCCTCCCCTCCTCAAAATAACTTACGATATGTCCCTTAATTTTTAATTGTTTCGTCTATCCAAACTATTTTTCCCGAATCTTTCATCGCTGGTCTAAAATGATGATATGGGAATTTTATAGGAATATAATATACGGGAATTGTAATGTTAGTAGATGGTAGGCTAAAAAACTAACGTGATGAAAGACGATTTCACACTAATACTAACCTCTCAGCTCCACCAGTAGCTGAGAAAACAGTAGGGCTGAACACCGTTATTTAGACTCGGGATCGATTCACGGCGAAAGAGCTAACTGCATGGGTGATTTCGAGGATTTTCACGTATGCAACGTGAATAAAAGGCAGTTCCTGTCAGGCTATCAAATGCATAACTGACAGTCATGAAGTACAAACCAGTTACTGGAGCACATTGTCATGCAATAGCATAAAAGTTACAAAAATTAGTCCAGAGAAATTAAATTTGAATCGTATGTACATCCTCCTCTACCTCTTCAAATGAAGCAAGCGACGAATGGGCGAACAGAATATAAAACAACAACGAATCATAAACCTTATCACTCTCTGTACTAAAGAAAACATCGCAAATTATTCGCCCTTTTAAATGTAATCAAGCAAAAGCATATTTCAATTAAAAACCGAAACAGTCATAAAGCCTCCGGGGACTAGAAATAAAAAAGTGGGTGTGGCAAGTGAAATCAATTCTCTAAGGGCAAGATAAAACAGAACACTAGAACTCCTTTAGTAATTAAGCTTCTATTGTGATTCGCATCTCCAGAACCCTATTGGTTGCAGGAACCAGTTCTGGGCGGTTCGTAACTAAGTAGGCAGCATATTCAGGGCGCGGCATTATAACGTTATACTCTAAGCGCAGATTGAAAATAATTTCCTATTGTTTACAGCGATCTGCCGCGCTGCATGCGATCAAACGGACTAATGACATGCGAACGACGCTCGGAATCTCATCAACGGGCATCAAGAGGAGAGGAGGAAGAGGAGAAGACCGTTGCACTACCGGTTGGAAATGCAAGCTAATCATTAATCTTTAGAATCGGTAAATCTTTTGAGCATTTTTTTATTGTATTTGGAAGAGTAATAAGAATGGGAAGGGAGGCTGTAGAGGTCAGCACTATCATATCGCTTCTTCGGAAGATCCATTTATGAGTGGGTAAGTAGCGCAGTATTGACGAGAGCCTAATAAACCTACATCCCCTTACGTTATTTACGATTCTGCTTCATACAGCTACTTCATGCCCAACACACGTATCACCGAAACTGCCAGATTTGTGATAATGTACAGAGTGCTAGATATCCAGTCTCATTCCTATCCACCCACCGTTCTCCCCCCCCCCCTCCAACCAGATAGCTAAAATGGAGGTATTCACAAATGACGCGCCTTTCAAATCGCAATAAAACAGGATTCATAAACTTCTTCCTCAAACCAAAATTGACGATTTTTCAGCAGCACACTCACCATTTATAAAACACGGGTACATCTTTACAGATTGACCGAAATGGTTTAAAACTTGCTAGCCAAGGATATCTTTATAACGTTACAGCTAGAGGAAGCTTGTTTTTTTAAGGAATGTTAAAAATTTTAAAGCTTCTAAGAACACTAATGCTAGTATGCTAAGCAGACAGCTTTCTAATTATTTATTTTTCCCCTCATGTCTCCAATCTAGGAAGTGAACGCCCACAAGTGGCCGAGAGGATAAGACTGCTGAAGAGTGGTAATTTCAGTCAGGTTCGAATCAAAACGAATATGCTTGCTGCAATATGTGTTGGGGGTTTTTCCACGTGTAATGTGAATGCGAGCAGTTTTCCTTACGAAGTTCTCCACGAATATATCCTTCTCCTTAGGTATATCACCTTAGAAAGTACTGTCACGATCAAATAATCCAATGCAACCCAATTTTACAGTGTAAACTGTTTGCAATACATATGACTAGAACTACTGAACTGCTTTTATCAAATAAATGATATAAATTAATGGATTATTTAGATTACGGCAAAGCACTTGAGGGCTATCTACCTAAGGGAAGTGATGCTTTCGTGGAGGGCTTTTTAAGGGAAACTGTCTCGTATACACGTTACACACGAAGAAAACGTCAATGCAGCCAACCGGTTCGCTGCGATTTTAGCCCGGTTCAAAATAGCAGCGTTCAGCTATTTTAATGTTCAGTGGTTACATAATTTGTGCGTTTTCAACAACAATAAAAATGGCAAACAGCACATAAAAATATAAATCAAAAATTAATTGTGCATATGTAGACACATATTAATTTCTATTAAGTGATTTCTTTGCGAAATCAATTCTTAGAAACTTCAGTGCTACAACATTACAAGGAGAAAATATTTCTCGCCCATCACTTTACCAATCTGATACAAAAATAAAAAACGAGTTTTGGGAACGTGCACCTTAAACATTCTGGTTTAATCAAGACAATGCGAACAGACATAAAATTATGATGTATTTTCTTAGCACGCCGACTATAAACACCGACCAAAATAATCTGATAAATGTAGATAAGCTGATAGGCAGCTGAAAACTTTAGCACACTTCTCAGAAAATGATGTGAAATAATTGGTTACGTAGCCCTTTCGCCAAAAATGACGTTTCGCCCGATTTTCTTCTCCCCTTGTCTACCGCATGGTGGTAGGAAGTCAGCATTCTTACCTCCATGGTCCAACAGCTCCAGAATCGTCCTTTCACTCAGTTCCCCTACTGGTCACCTAACATCAGTCGCGGTAATGTGTCAAATGAGCCTTTTTCCAAACAGCCTTCACCAAACAGATTCCCGATTTATCTCGAACAGGAAATATCTTTTGACCATCATTCACATAGTAGCCTTCGTGTTGCACCCCCTCGAATAAACGTAAAGGAAGGCGAGTTTACGACACTGCACTCTGTTCAATATACCAAAACAATCACAAGGTTCGCATTAGCCTATCTTCGCACTTGACCTTTCTAAAAGACAAATTTCTAGTAGCAGTTTTTTTCCCCCCGGAGGTACAGGTTAGCTTGTAGGTTACGTTAGTTCTTTTAAAAAAAAGTCTGAAATTAAAAAAAAAAAAAAAAAAAGTCTGAAAAAGCCACGATGGCAGGTCTTTGAGACAGAAATATGCGTATAAAAGTGGAAATAGGCAATGCGTATTAAAATGGAAATAAGCAATACAAGAAAGTATTTGACCAAAAAAGTTATGTATGCACGAAAGATGAAACAAAAACTGAAGTACTGAAACATAAAATGAGTCGTCTTAGAAGATGTCTGAAAGAATTAATAGCCATTCTGATGATATAATAAAGGGACATTTGCCCATGCTTTTAGATTAAGGTTTAGATTTCGTTACTAATGCATCGAACTTTGAATCAACAAAATCTTCTGTGTATAGAAATTGCCATAAGGCGACATTTATTGCCAGATAACACAGAAAACATCATTATTCCAGAAAAATATTCAAAGAATTTTTTATTATTTGATGATGGTTAGAAAAACACTACTCGTATTTTTATATTCGAAATCGAAAATGCTATGATTAGTTTCCAAGAAAAGGAGAGTGCAAGTCACGGAATTTGCAAGGTCATGTCATTCGTGGTCAGTTTTACTGCATCCATGTAGATGTTAGACGTTCTGATGCTATAACAAATATAATGACAGTTGTATATGTGTAACTCCCACATAAAAAGGCAGAAAGCATGCGAAAGATTTTTTTTATTATTATTTAGTAAAAAAATCCCATCATGCGCCTCAAAATCTTTTGAAATTAGCAATAATTAGTGCCGTTTAGCAAATTTTCCTTGCAAAGGTTGCAACTTCCATTATAACCAATGATTATGGAAGAAATTTCAAAACTTAGGTGTCATAAAGTACTATAAAAATGATTCAGAAATCAAATCTCACATTCGAATGAGTTCTGCATTGGTTAACATTCATTTAGAAGCAGCAGATGATGGATGGTTAAGTGCAATCGAAAGAGCTTCCTCGAAAGCAGAAATTTCCAATAATTATGCGGTCGAACAATGGTTAGAAAATAATGTCATTGGTAACATATGGAACTGTTGTGATAAACGTCACAGAACAAAAAAATGTAAATCGTAAAATAAAATAGAAGCTTTAGGAAAAGTCATACGAATATAATTAAATTTATTCTATTTTTAAAGAAAGGCGCAGCATATTGAGATTTTCTTCGTAACAGAGTAGAAATGAATTTTCCCAATCAAAAGATTAATTAAAGAAATACTGTACCACAGAGAAAAGAACAAAAGAGACAGTCCCCCACACAGACGGTATAGTGGTTATAGGAGCCTACTTAGGTACCGAAGGGCCCAATTTCAAATCCAGGAGAAGGCACGGTTGTAATTGGCCGTCCCTTCATAGAAGGTAACGATGGCCCACCTATTAGATGCTTCCATAACTACTATGGCCAAGCCTAAGTCGGCTAAGTGCCCGCCAGTTGGAGGGGGGTGAGACAGTCCAGGATTACAGATATAGGTAAATTTCCATCGGAAAAAGTGTAAAAGTATTACACTGTGTTATAAAATTTTATGCTAATTAATTAGCACTCCAAAACCTGACGAGCATTATATATATATATTTTATTAAATAATAAAATCTCCATTATTCAAGGAAATGAAGACCGATGCTATCTCGGTTTGGTTTATTTAATTATAGCACAGCACTCGAGGGCTATCTGCCTACAGAGAGGACGCTTTCGTGGAGCACATTTTAAGGGAAAGTGGCTCGTATACATGTTACACATGGCGAAAACCAGGAACACGCCCATGCAGCCCGCCCGTTCATCGGAGTTCGGACCAAACTACTAGTGTTCAGCGACTTTAGGTGCTACCTCGGAGAAGATGGGAAATCAAGCAAATTCTGCGAATTTGTATGTATCATATTAATCCTCTTTTCGTAACTTACTGAGTTTAAAGCTATTTAAGAGTTCTGCAGCAGAGATAAATAATGTGTGGTTGTACTAAAGGTATAAATTCAGTAATATTAGAAAATACGTATATTTTTAAATCACCCACTTTTCTAAAACTTTTGTTATGTCTTGAAAAACAAATTACAAAACGTACTCCGCACAAAGTAACAACATCATGCAGAGTTAGACAACCTTTGGGGGTGGGGCGGAATTTATCAAAGTTGTGCAGCACTAAATGTTTTTATAGTATGATTTTTTTGCATTAGTTTTAAATTTATCTCAAAAAGAATATGCTTAAAATAATAGAGTAATAAAGAAAGTCAATGCAAATGACTATTAAACTAAAATACGTATTTATTGTTCCTAAACTAAACTACATTTCATTTGAAAATTTCCCATTTTTGTGATCAGTAGATAGATGTCAGATTTTCTTTAAAGTAAAGTACACTGAGAGAAGTACACCGAAATTCTTTTTTAAAGCGGTCTTTTACAGAGAACGTGAATTTTTTTAAGGAAATGTTCTCAAATACTAGATATTTTAATTTGGAAAAAATTATCTTAAACAAGCTATCTTCAAAGTTATGACAAAGCATTTAATTGCTAAGATTTTTGAGGGACGGCATTTCGGAAACCTGCAAAATGAAATTAAAAACTTCCTTTAAGATAACGCAGACTAAAACTAAAACCAAAATACTTATACAATATTGTTCTTTGTATTTAATCATATACGAACAAGATAAGCCACGGTATGAAAGTGTTATGCCACTAAAAACACCGACTTTATGTATCTCCTCATTTCATTTTAACACACTATTATTTATAGAAGGGGGTGTAAAAAATCCCCTTCTATAAATAATAATGCGTTATAAATGAAATGAGCAGATATTTCCCGATCGGGTTCAATTGGAAATAAAATACTGAATCTTTCCCTGAAGGTTCAAATAGGAACAAAATCGTTAAGGCGGTTTTGGTAACAGACTCAATCGGCACTAATCAATCAGACCCTCGTTGCAGATGAGGGGATGGCGAGAGGGAAGCATTCCCTATCTCTGTCTGTTCTTTCATTCCTTAACTTATTAATCTCTAATTTCTACCTCCATTTTTAAATCACTTGCTTATACTGATATCTACAACTGTTAGCAAATTATATTTTAAATGAATTTTTTTATTTACCCCCCCCCTTTTTTTTTTTTTTTAATGTGTGCTATATTTTGGACACCATAGGGAAAACTTTGATAAAAGAAAACCAACAAAAATAATAGAAATAGATGGCAGAAAATACCAGTTTGAACAATGAATGTTCTCAGCCTTTTATATTCCCTCCTTAAAGCAAGAATAACTGTATTATAGTTACTGACTCCTTCCCTATTATCTAAGGTAGAAATGGGAAGAGAAAAGTTTGATTGGCGTCAAAGTAATCAACGTTCCTCAATTGTAGTTAAGTTAATGTTTAAGAAACAAAAAATCAGACATAGTGGCTGATCCTTCTCCCCCTCCCCCCCACACAAGAAAATTTTCGATCCGTTCCTGAAGCAATAGAATTTCATAATTATTTAACTGAAACCTGGTTTGATGAAACTGATGCAATGTTTCCAATGAAAGAAAAATTTATATGTTTTCATTTTCTTCCCAAACGGGAAACATAACACCGGTGTAAAAAATTTATAGCGTAACTATTTTAGGTTGAAGAAACTCTTTTAGTGATTGTGATCAGAAAATAAAAGACAGCAAACTTCCTTTTGATATTAAAATAAAGGATTACACATATTCCGTAATGTTCACTTGCTTATTAAAAACAATTTAGTGAACTCCAAAAATTTCTCATTACATATATGTACATAAAGAGAATTATATATACATAATTCTCCTTCTCTAAAGTCCTTTTACAAAGTTTTTACTTTTAAGAATTTGCTGTTAGACATCGCACAGACGATTACATAGATGCCAACCTTGAAATCCTAAAAAACGGCAGATTTTTGCAAGAAACCCAGCAGAAACTAGAAGGATTTAACTCGCGCGGCCGCACCATTTCAGAGTAACTCCAGAACTGACTGTAATTCACTTTTAAAGCATAATTCACGGTATTCAACTATTTGTAATGCAATTCTGATGTAAAATATATTAGTATTTAATTACGTATTCTAAATTTCATGTTTTTCGCCTACTTTAAAAATGTTTTATAATACTTTTATAATGAGAAAATTCCACTTAGTAGAGGAAAGCTTTTATTTATTAAAGTACTTTTAAACACGATGAAAATAAAATTAATAATAAATGTATATAGCATTTGTGAGGATAAACTTTACAATGTATCATACATTGAAATAAAATTAAACACAAGTATTAACCAACTAAACATTGCTTGAATCCTCCCATAAAAATCTACAGATGTCCGCAGTAGATTCAGACAACTTAGATGAAATGAAATTTAATAAGAAAAATTAAATAACTCAGTAAAATACAATAAAAATATATAGTTTAAATGAAATTTCATAAGAAAATTATTCTGAAAATCACTAGACGTGGGGGAATGGAATTTGCCTAATTTAAGTTTCACTAATTCAATAAATTTCATTTATTGCTAGGAAATCTGGTGATCTGCCGGGAGATGCGATGAAAAACGGGACAGTTGGCAACTATGCGATTATTTTGTAACACTGCAGGCAATATATATTGTTAGATATATGTTTTATTAATTACAATTATTTATAGTAGCTAAAAATGGTACAGAAATATTCCAGATAAAAAAAACTTTACGAATGAAATGCAATTTTATCTCCAAGTTTTAATTGGATTTTCATTAGTAGAAGTATATGGAATCATTTCTCAAACGATAGAGCAAGAACCAGTAATCATACTGAAAGGTAGCATTCAAAGCTGAATAAAAAAAACTACCAGTCACCATGTAGGGTATTATGCTTGTAAATCAGTTATCTTATCATATTGCCTTTAATTTCACTTCTACTTTCGTCGCTCCCACCAGGATGCAAATTATTTAATGTCTTTAAGTCCAAAGTTTTTGAGTTCAAGAGAAAGCTTCTAGCAGCTAACGCTGACCGCTTCGCTTTTATTTCTCTCAACCACTGAATCACTTGAATCGGCTTTTAGTTTTACTACCCGTAACTGCTCTAAAGGCCTGAGGCAAAACTTGTAGGTGCCCTTTGTCTAGTAAATTTTGTATTTTAATTTTACTTGGACATTTATTTATGATTTTCCCGCAAGCTGTGGAGATTAATTTATGTTATTAGACAGGTTATGCCACCTTCAGACTGACATATAAATAAAGGTTTATTTTAAATCTTCTTCTGACTTAGTGTTATCGAACTTAGAAATTCACACAGGATGATAAGTCACCGGACAGTTTTTACGGTTCCAGAAATCAACATTCAGGACAGCGTGGTTTTGTTCAATCATTTAAACATATATTCATCGATTGAGCTGCTAAAGCGAGAGCAATCAGAAAATGAATCTATGATGCTGATACTAATTTGCGGCAATACTAAAGCACATACATCAAACTGAAATACAGCATATTAAATGAACCATTAAAAATATTAAAAGAATAATTATTAAGCAACGAAATTTAGTTTAAAAATTACATCAATGTTGCCTAATTATTGCATTCATTTATACGCAGTCTAGATGCTGAAATGTAACAATGTCAATATATGTAAGTAAAGTTAATTGTTTATTTTTAAATTCATGTCATGTTTCTACATATGCATTTTTCAAGGTTTACTCGATTTCTGTGTATTATAAGTGAGCAATGTTTTTTTACCCTAAATATTTTACTACTTTAAACAATTTTATCTTAATTTAGATGCTTATTTATTAACGTACAACTTCATATAAGCAATAATAATAAAAAATCATCCACTGCTTATGACAGTTAAATACGCGTAATATCATCATTATTTCCACATCTACGAGGGAACTGTACAGATGGGCGGGGACACCAGAATTTCACTAGTTGCACAGCTACAGCCCAGTGCACTAACTGCAAGCCCGCCCCCAATTTTGATAAAAAGCACACCGGCAAACGTATCCAAGGGTCCTCCACCTCTCTTCCCCTATCATCACACTACTCGAGAGGTCTTTCAGTTGGCCAGGATTTTAAGCTCCCTCATGCTGCATAAGTATTTACACTTACAAACGTTAATGCCTTCTCCGAGATTCGAGCTCAATCCCAACAATACGGCAGCTAGAATCGCTAACTACTATAACGATCAGGGCAGCGTATACATAATTTAATGCTTACTTTTATGCAGTAACAAGATATTGTATTTCATTCGCCTCTTCTTTTTAATGTCAAACGCGATTAATGCAGAGTAACATTTCGGTAATGGGTAACTTGGATGCTTCATGAAAGAGGAAGAATTAACCATTTGATTACAACAATGTAATATCTTTTGAATATCGGAATTTAGTCACCCATTGGGGGTAAAAATACCTTTTACTAGATGAATATTATAATTTTGTTTAAAACTCTTACGCATGAATTAGGATAGTAAGAATTTCATCTCATCTGCCTGAGTTTAAAGCAATAATATCTTTCAAACGCTTGGTTAGCAAAACGTGGCCTATTTTCATGCAAAGTAACTTCTTAACGGAAAAACCTGTTACTCAGGATTTTCCATATGTATAATGTGAAGGAAGACAAATCAATTTCAGGAAAACATCACTCCTGATAGGTTGGGAGCCTGCGTGTGTCCTGCAAATACCAAGCACACAATGTTTCTCAAAGCAGACAGCCCAAGCCTTTTTCTCTTTGAAGGGGAGATATATAAGATAATAAATATGTAAATCAAAACTATAAATTAGCAATGGCCCTTTAATTCTTCATTCTTATTTGGCTATTTCCTCTTTCTGTTCTAAAAACAGAAACTGCTTGTAATAACTTTTCCTGGACAAAGTCATTTCTAGATTAATCCATATCATATGAGTTCTACATAACGTTGGTGACGTAAATGGTTTTGCGAAATAAGAATCATAAAACCAATAATAATTTTACAGCTTTATTAACTACCAAATCAAATGGTACTGAATCTGAAACTAACCCATTCTGAACTGAGATTTCATCCTGAACACAACGCACCTTCCGCTTAGCTTCTTTCAAACTAACACGCGTCGCTCAGATGAGCTAAACTTCCAAAAATGTGGGGTGCGCAATACGCCCATAATGATGTGAATCAGATTATGCATCTTAAGAATTATCTTTATCCAGTAATAAAATTACGTTTTACCTATGCCCACGTTTGCAAGTTTTTCTTTTCTGATATGCATCTACGACGCCACAAGCTCTTGCCAAGTTAATATCAGCCATTATTCTATCTAGGCAATACACCACCTCCAATCCACTACCGCTAATCGACCAAAATATTGTAAACTAACGAAAAATGTTCACATCGTTTAATCTTTTCATTGTCCTAATTTATTCACGATCCACTGTTCTGTCGCGACCCACACTTTGGTCTAGTTCCTTCAACGTCTGAAGTCTCAGTTTTTAGAACACAGGGTTAGCTATTTGCACAAACAAATCTGGCTGCAAGAAATATTTTGCGCCCCAAACAAATTATCAATAATAAAAACGCGTAACACATTTTCACGAAAGAGATATTAATAACAATAACAAGAATTAATGTAATATGTGACATATTATTATTGTATCATTAATAAATCATAATACACGTACTATTTATATCTTTTGCGATAGTTAATGTAGGAAGTGCGCTTAATCTTTCTGCACATATTATTGAAAAAAGGAAATTTTAATTAGCTTTAATTTACTTTAAAAAAATGTTTTGCATTTGTTACACTTATAAACCATATGCAGAAAATTCTTAATATATATATATTTAATTCATTGCACAGCCGGCGTCAGAGCCGGTACAATCAGACGGACGCAGAGATGGCAAAATTTTTAGAATTCAGAGAAGCATCGGGCAACAGAATTTAGAGATAGCAAAATTTTAGAATTCAGGGGAGGCACTAGGCAGCAGAATTTAGAACTCGCAGAGATCACACCGGACCACAAAATGACTAATATCGGCATTGATACATTGCGAACGTTTTTCAATATATTTATAATACAGCAGACTTTCGCCAGAGGCTAATTAAAAGGTTATTGTGATGGAAAAGCTACTATTACAAACCACCAGAGTAAAACAAAACGGTTTACGAAAAATACAAAAAGGAAGAAAAACATGTGTGGAAAGATAGCAGTGATATAATATTTGGGAGTTAACTGTTCGTAGTATGGAATATATAAACATCTTTAAAAAGTAAAATGTACAATCGTAAAAATAATCAAGTTTACAACCCATTAATCTTGTATTTCATGTAAATTCCAACTGAAATACAAAAGTATTGTAAATAGAAACAAATAACACCGACCTGATAATACAATTAATTGACAAATGCTTTCCTTTTGGTTTCATCCCTTTCATACCAGCTCAGCTTGCAGTACGTCCAAATTTTTATAAAAACCACGCCACCTATGCACATCAGTTTGGCTTTGATTGTTTCACTGCGAAATATTTTTTGTGATGATTAGGTGGTACTATTTTAAGTAATTTTGCTTTATTGTTGCAACCTCGATTACTTAGAAAGGCAAGAAGAGAGCCTGTTGAATGATAAGATGAGGCTTCGCAAGATAAGATCATGGATCTTTGGGGGGTGGGAAGAAACAAGTCACCCATTAAAAAAGTTTTAACCGTCTATTTTACGCGAGTTGGAAATCGAAAATATTGTTTTTAATACAATTTATAACGTTTCTTTACTTCTAATGACATTTAATCTTTCGTTATTTAGAGTACATTCCTTTTTGCTTAGAATACTGACTTAATTAGCATAACCAAGTGAACTTATTTCTCCATATAAGATTGCTTGAAAATTTAGGTGCATTTCTAAAGAATATTTTACATGTATTTATAGGAATAACTTCGGTTATTCCAAGTGTTTTTTAACTGCCTTTGGATTAATCATGATTTAGTATTAACCATGCACGTCATCCCCAGAATTAATCCGGTTAATCAGGCGTCTAATGTACAGTTTAATCATTATCTTCAATTAGATAATTCATAGCATTAAATATTCGCCAGGCGTTGCAGCATTATAAAATACTAAAACACAAGGTGACTGCTTTCTCAATTCCGTGTTTTATCATTTTTATTCCATTATTAAATTAAAATTGCAAATAAGTTTAAATATATTTTTGAATATTTCTTCCATTCGCACAATATTCTATTAACTAAGAGAATGAAAAATATTATAACTTAATTTTTCACCCGGAGAATTTTTATTTCATCTTCTGATAATTTAGAAAATAATCTCCCCCTCCCCTCCTTTTCGTAATTCGTTATTTCAGAAAGCTCTAAAAAATTCATTTCTCGGTCCTTCGCCACCTCTAAGAATTAGTAACTTCCGTACTTCATTTATTAAAATTAAACTGCGACAAAAATAATTTTCTTTGTTTGCAGTACTTGACAGTAATATGAATTTGATATTACACTGAAAACATATTATTGAAGTTAATATAAATGGCATCTTTTTAATGAATCCAATACTATACTTGCATTTACGACACAACTATTATCAACACTTGGATCATTATCTTAAAAGGCAGTCAAGATAGTTTGAATTCCTTACACGCAGTCTGAACTAAATTTATGTTGGTTTCTCAAGAAGTTAAACAAAGTATTTTAATATTATACTATTACACGATGGTTTAAGAATAATATTTAAGCTCTTCCAAAATTTCGGACGCTTTCGTATATATAAGAAATAAAAAGAATATGCGCAATAAGTAGTTTTTAAAAAGAAACAAAGATCTCTAGTATTTTACTAGAAATTTAGTAACATTTTTGTTATAAATTTATAATTTATACTAAATAATTATAATTCATAATCCATTACAAATATTCTGATTTGAGATATTCCCTTTGTTGTAAAAACGACTAATACTCTTAACAAAACTCTATTATTTTTAAATAATCGCCAGAATTTACCTTTGTTCTTCCAATCATACTAATATATTTAAACTTAACCAAAGCTAAGAACTCAAAGGTGAATCGATTACACGATTTTTTTAATTCATTTTTCATCGTTATAAATAAGTTTTAAAATTTAATAAATGGTTCTATTTTGAAGGTACACTTAGTGAGTTTATTTTCTACTACTTAATTTTTATTGGCACTTCTTCCGTTCTTCTATATAGTGAAAAATACAAAACTGGTTCAAATTAGGCTACTTTACCCTATTTTCTAACAAAAACTATTTTGTTAATAAATAATTAATGCCGCTGTCAATATACAACGAAATCTTTCAAGGCGACTGCCTCACGCATACCATGTCCTAAAATGACCAATACCTTTGCGAACATAAGCAAACATCGTATTGATCAGCAATTCTTTAAGCCAACCACTTCTACAATATACCAAAATCATTTAGAACCGTAGGTAGTCTTCTTTGAGATGTTTCACTGTCTTAATTTTAATATGAATGCTATCATTTATGTAATCACGAATGTCTACAAATTCATCTAAATTTTTTTCAAGTTTATAGAATTAAAATGCTTTTAAAGTAAGCGATATTCATTAGAATTTAGTTTCTTCAACAATAAATCGAAATTGCAAAAGCGCTATTTTTAACATGTTGAAACATTTCCGTTTCATTCAATCACGATATTTTTACGCATGTTTGCTTGTATTTTAAACTTTGATTTATTTTATAAAAGCGTATAGTTTCGGCTAGGAGGCTATCACCCGTGAATTTTAAACTACTAAATCAATGTTTCAGTATAAAGATGCTCGTATCGTTATGAAGGTTTCTTTTTTTCAAGCGAGAAGCTGATCTTCATATTATTGAGAGCACCTTTATAACGGTGACACTGCTATGAAAGCGTTCGCCCTTGCTTTGCCGCGGCACTATTTAAAGTCATAAATCATAAATTTTTATTCAATACTCTTATCCATGAAGTAAACTTCACTGCATACACACTGCACATCTTATTATTTAAAAAAAGCGAAGAAGAAAAAATGATCAGCTGATCAAGATCAAAGGGATTCTCCATTTAATTCCGCAACGTGAAAGCATGGACGAATTTTTCACCATGCACCGGGATCGGTGAATGTTCATTGCTTAACACCGATTGTGTCGCAATTTATTATTACGTTTTAGTTATAACAAAGGAGAGTTTTCTGTTCTGAAGTTTACGTTTAGTTAAATACTGTACATGTGTATACATGTACTTTAATAATATTTTTACCCGAAAACTTGCGTACAGTGACATTTTCGGTTACATTCATGAGTTGATTTAGTCAATTAACTTTACTGTTCATTGTTGCCCAAATGAGTGAATTATGGTGTAAATTAAAGAAAAAAAATCGCCACGTCTCAAAATGCATGTATAATTTTAAAAGTCAGATTTATTCGCTACCTTTTTAATTTTCCCATTCGCATTCCTATGCAATTCATACCATAGTGAGTTTCACGCATACGCTTATTCGTTAGAAAGTCGTGGCCTTAAAATTAAGGCAATCAAAAATAAGAGTAAACTCAACAACAGTTAAACAGACACTTCGTTTTCAACACGCTGTATATTATATGCCAAGACAGGTTTTTAGAGGATTTTAAAGAAGCCTTCTTGATAATATAACGGTGGCATTATTTATTTATTATTAACACGATGTTGATACAGTTTGGACGTCATATTGAAACTTCCTCGCACGGGCGCATGCGAGAAAAAAAAAAAGAAAAAAAAAAAAAAAGAAAGAAAGGAAAGAAAGGGGACAAAGGAAAAAAGTCACTTCGGGGGAATTCGAAGGCTAGGATACAAAATGCAATCACACATACTATTTCTGAAACCATTAAGCATCACGAATGATTAAAGCAACCGAAATAGTTTTCTTTAATTCTTAATAGACAATTCTTTAATTCTTAAGACAGGTTTTTAGAGGATTTTAAAGAAGCCTTCTTGATAATATAACGGTGGCATTATTTATTTATTATTAACACGATGTTGATACAGTTTGGACGTCATATTGAAACTTCCTCGCACGGGCGCATGCGAGAAAAAAAAAAAAAAAAAGAAAGGAAAGAAAGGGGACAAAGGAAAAAAGTCACTTCGGGGGAATTCGAAGGCTAGGATACAAAATGCAATCACACATACTATTTCTGAAACCATTAAGCATCACGAATGATTAAAGCAACCGAAATAGTTTTCTTTAATTCTTAATACTACCTGGGATTACTTACTCTACATAGAATAACTGATGATTGCAATTAGATTTGTTAGAAGTGATGCTGCCAAATAGATCAGGAAGTTCGTAAATATTTGTTATTTTCAAACTGCAAAAAACCGCTCTAACCAAAGGTTTTTAAAATTTTTTATAAATCATTAGAAATTACTGAGTATTCATATTTTGACGACTGCAACTGCGCCCAGTAAGCGACGCAAACATAACGGACTTCAAAAGAAAAAGAGAGGTTGGGGGGGGGGAACAGAGATAAATTTATGAGATTTTTTTTGTAGAAGTATTTCTTTGTTAAAAGCTGAATGTCAGCGCCTTATTCAAGTATTCATTCTGTATAATTCTATCACCGATGGGACAGTATTTAATGCTGTCTTCGATATTAGCTGTTACATGAAATAATTGAAATATAGGAAGTAAAATAAATTTAGTGCACTAAGGGCATGATGTCAAAAATTTATAAAATAAAAATTAAACTATTACTCCTATCTATAAACTGGCACGTTTAAACTCTCATCATTTTTATTTTCTTGACAGAATCTATCAAATATCATTTAATGGCCCAACATAAAGTCAACTAGATGGAAACTTCTTGACAGGTAGCGCCATCTGGTGATCAAACGCATATTAAAATATAGCCCAGCGCTATTTTAACATTAAACGGAAGATTAAAGGGACTTTTAACAATGGCTTCGTAACTTTAAGCAAAATTTTTTAATTTTCATTCTCTTAATGTAAGTTTTAAACACAAAAACGAAAAACAATTTAAGCAAAAATTCATATTACACTAATAGGTTAATAATATGAGCAAAATAGCAATAAATGCTTTAGCAAAATTACAATAAAATAAACAATTAGACTTTGTTTGGCTATTGACGCTTTTTCTAAGAAAATAAATAAAACTTCCATGGAACTAAACTCGCTAAATCAAAATTATTAATGGTTTAGAATACACAAATGATTATCACAGTGAAAATTCTGAAACGAGCTAAAGTAGTTATTAATAATGCAGCGCAATAACTCCCACCTACAGAGTCAAGTTATCACTTAATGTATGTTTATGCGTACTGACAACAGCGTGGTTATTAACTGGCTCATACAGGGCCGACGCCTGAATCGGTGCAATCAGTGTAGTGGCATCGGACAGCACAATTTTTAGAATTTAGTGAAGTTTTAGGTGCCAGAATTTAGGTGCAGCAAATTTGCACCTGGGGGGGGGCAAAATATCAAGCACAGGTCCTGGGATCATACAAAGCTTTAGAATACAAAACCAACTCAATGTAAATTAAAATCAAACTCGTTTAAAAAGGTTCTTTTAAAAACACAATGACGATGTTTATATCAGCATTCAATAGAAATCAAAATATAAAATATCCATCTGCCTTTGATCTCGATTCTTATGTCATCAGTACAATGGAAAAATCCATCCCAATGTCAGCTTTATCAAATAACAATTTACGTGACTTAAATCTTAAAAGGAATTACTCCAATTATCTCGTTGAACACAATATCAGATTTTTAACCCTTAAATTCATGATTTTTTATTTTTATTTAGTCAAAAAAAAAAAAAAAAAAACATTAGAAAAAGTCAAAAATACATTAGAATTGATATCTAATAAAATAGGAAAAATACTGAAAAAAATCTATGTTTTTATTCCAATTTTTTGAAAAAAAATATTAACTTTTACAAAAAAATATGATACGCAAATATGTAATAACATTTTTATGTAATAATACATATCTTATAAACTTGTTCAAACAATTTTAAAACTTTACATCAAAAATATCAACAAAAACAAAATATAAATGATACCCATGATTTGATTTACATGACTATATATGAGTATGCTGCCAAATGACAACTGCATGCATTTAAGGGTTAATTAATTTTTTGATATAATTATTTCATACGAAAATCTTAGAAGGATTTAATTCATTTCCATATGGCTAAATTTAAAGCTATGTACAACATTTCGAGAAAAATGCAAGTTATTTATTAGCACATCTAAAGCTCATAAAATTCAACAGCTCTATAAAACATTTTAAACTGAATTCTATGAAACCAAAGTACAAGTATCCCACCTTGATTTACCAGAGCATACCACACCCTCATAAATTGAAAAATTTACATAATTTAAAGAAAATCATTCACATATATATGTATATGAATACATTATGCAAAATATTAAATATTACAAAATTATAATTTTTGCACTCTTAATAATACAAGTATAACCAAGTCCAACTGAGACAATCGGAGTCCTACGTACAGGATTCTTTCTGGGGGTCGCCAAGGATTATTCTCCTTTTTATCATGAAAGAAAAACAGAGATATCAGAGTGAGAAATTAGAAGATGATTTCTGAGTTCACTATATCTTAGAGCCCTTAGCTCGATCCCAAAGATTTACACTTGAAACTTTGGAAGACAGAGAATTTACACATTAGATTTTAAAATGTACATTTGTGCTAAAAAATACGCAACAAAAAACTAAAAGAAAAGGTCCGAATTTTAAAAAGGGAATTAAAACACAATTTACGTATAAGGTAGAAATTGCATTAGCGAATGCTTTGCAAGCACTGACAGTTCTGTGTAATCCGAGGTAGCCAAAGCAGAAAACATTAATTGAAGTTACCATTTGCACAATGAAATGCATTCGAGGGCTGTTGGGATGATCCAAACTGGTGCAAGACAGCCCGTTGTTGCGAGACAGCTGAATGTGCATCGTAATGTCATCATTAGGCTGTGGAATCGTTAGCAAAGGAATCCAAATTCCTGTAGAAGACGTGGCTCAGGATGCCGCAGGATTACTACAATGGCAGATGATTGCTTCCTGTTGTTAAGTGCTAGACGGCATAGATCACTAACAGCACAATATATCTCTGCTGCCACAGGATGGCCCATATCCTGCAAAACTGTGTAGCATCGAACTATATGAAAGTGGACTGCATGCCCGACAACCAGCGGTTTGTGTTCTTTTGTCTCCATCGCATGTCAGAGCACAGTTGAACTCGGCCCGAACATCGCAGTTGGACACCAAAGCAGTAGGGAAATGCATTCTTTACGGATGAGTCTGTTTTAACATCTATAATGACTCCTGAAAGGCAATGATGGCGAAAGCCAGGGACACACTATCAAGGGCCAAACATCGTCAAAAGAGAGCATTACAGAAGAGGAGGTTTTGTTGCATGGGCTGGGATAGCAACAAATGGCTACATTGACCTCTACGTGACAGCCGTCCGATACTGCGACAAACTTCTACACCCTCTTGTACGTTCTTTTATTGCTGCAATGGATATCTGCGATATTTTGGATGAAAACATAGAGCACAGAGCTCAAATGGTGCAGAGTTATCTGGAGAGTGAAACCATTCTACATCTACCGTGGCTTGTTAGATCACCTGGCCTGAAACCTATAAGGCATGTGAGGACCTGAATCCAATAGCGCATGTGTGGGACATATTGGGATGATGAATAGCAGGTCGAAGTGTGCCATCAGACACCACTCCAGGAGCTCCGACATGCATTACTACAGGAATGGTAGCTACCACCACAAGTGATCAATGACACTATTGCCATTGTCAAGCATGCATTTTCAGTTAGACGGTATTATATCCATTATTAGTGTGTTTCCATTGCACATTCTTCTACTGGTCTTTTGCGATGCAATGGTCATATTACAAGCATATTTGTATATCTTTGCTTTATTGTTTGCTATGGTGTCTAGTAATGCCACATCAATCTCTGGGATGAATTTCCACACATACTCATTAAATAGTTTTTGTTTCATTCCATGTTTGCCTTTGCACACTACAAACCAGTACAGAAATTACAAAATTTGATTAAAGCTTAAGAACAACTTCAGATTTTAGTACTGTTGGAAACACACTATGCAGACGCTCAGAACATAATGATCAGAATATGACACAAATTAGAAAAAATGGTGACTTGGAAAACTGCAAAAGTGAAAAGAAGGAAAGAGATGAAAAACCTTTTGATAACAAAAATGTCCATCAGGACAGGGAAAAAAAAAAAAAAAAAAAAAAAAAAAAAAAAGACTTACAATAAAAGTCAACAAATCAAATAAGAAACACTAGAAAAAACATAGAAATGAAAAAAACTTCGGTGTGATGTATTAAAATTTGGAATTATATAATTAAAGGCATGAACGTTTTAATATTAATAGTTAAAAAATACCATTGAAGTACAATAAGAGTAATCAGCTACGTAAAATCTTGAGATATATTAACCCTTATAGAACTTTAACAACTTGCGTTAATTTTTTTATCAAAAAAATTTTTTACAAAATTAAAAAATACTAAAAACTATATATTTTAACACAATTACGATGTTAAACATATTCTTAAGAGATTTTCTTTTAAAAATATTTTTTTCATTCATTTATGAGTATAATTTTACCCATAAACGAAAATTTTTAGGATCGTTTTCCACAACAAAAATCAGAAATTTTATTTAAATGTATTCTTATGGAAATTGTATTTAGTTGGCTATTTTTAGTAGAACTCTAATTAAAATTGGCTTATTCACCTGTGCAATGCAGCGCATGACAAGTTTTAAGAGAAAGCTATGCCGAAAAAGTAAAAATACAGGAGCATGCGCATTCAATAAATAGATATCTCGTAATTTAAATTTAAGTTGAATAAATGCAATTGGGTGTTAGCTGTAACTGTAATTCTACTCATTTGCTTTCCAGAAACCTCGAAAAAATAGAAATTACCAGAATGTTCTTGTGCCTGATTAAAAAGCTTTAAAAAGCCAGAGAAAAAATCTCAGTTCAGTTGTTTACTTAGATGCAGTAAATTTTGTTGAATGGATTATTTTTCTCTGCACTTTGAATTGTGTTCAACAATTTAGCATTTTAGTAGTTTAAAATATAACTACTGTGTGATATTCTGATATTGTACGAATATCTGTGCGGAAAAATTTCCGCATTTTGTTTCTGTGATAAGAATAAATTGTATTAAATTTTCATCAGACCTTGTGCATTGAATCTATTACGTACCTGTATGCATGCAACACTTTTTGGTGTCAGAAATGGGATTTGAATGCCAATAACAAGAGTGGTGGAGGAACAGTTAAGACAGTTGGTAGCAGCCTTTGCTGCGTTAAAACAAGAAATGAAAGCGGCCTAGAAGTGATGAAAGCTGGTCAATAATTCGTTAAAGAGGAGATGAAAGCGGGACAAAAAAAAGATGGAAGCTGGTCAAGTATCAGTAAAAGATGAGATGAAAGCTGTTAAAGTAGAAATGAAGGCTGCTCAGGAAAAGAGACTGAAGCAGGTCAAGAGGAAATGAAAAGAAAAAGTACCTGCATAATAGAAAACAAATTCGAGGCTATAGAAGACAGAATTGACGCCGTTGAAAATAAAGTTCGACACATTGAAGAAAGTTTCTTCTGCAAAAGAGCAAATAGAAGAAAGATTTTCTTCTGTAAAAGAACAAATAGAAGAGAGAGTTTCTGCTGTGGAACAACAAATTGATGAGAGGGTTACTTCAGTCTCCTAAGAAGTTGATATCTCGAAGAAATTCCTAGTGATGGCATGGTTTTGAAATTTTTATCCATGCTTGCTCGTCCCTCTGATGGGAAGACCTCCTGGAAAGTGTATGACACAATTTTCAATACTGGCAGAAGCAAACTGATGGGATTCCCAAGCTAAGGCCTGTCATCTCAATGTTTCTTTGACAGTAGACGCAGTGGATATCCTTCAGACTCTTCCCAAAAACAAAAGGCTAGATTTTGAAGCTCTGTTCAGTGCACTGGAGCTGCGCTTTGGGGAGAAATGTTTGAAAGACTACAGCAGGCTTCAGTTAAAATTCCGTCAACAGAAGCCCACTGAAACACTCCAGGAGCTTGCCACGGATGTTGAAAGGCTGTTTCACCTCACCTTTTTCAGAGTGCTCAACAGAAACAAGGGAAATCCTGTCCCTTCAATACTTTATCGACTGCATGTGGGATCCTGATATACAATAAGGTCTATGAATGGCGGATGTTAAAGATGTAAAAAAGTGCTCTGTTGTATGCTGTGAAATTCGGCAACTCGTTACAACCCAGCAAGCAACTCGTAGAGATCACTACCCAGTCAGAGCTGTGCAAATCCACGAGCCAGTGGATCAATTAATGGCTTGTTTAAACAATTTATCCAGAGAAGTGAATGCTTTGATACGGAGTAGAAGTGAGAACAAACTGGCTCTAAAGTGTTGGAAATGTGGTACTGAAGGCCACATACGACGGCACTGCAGAACACTCCAGAGCATGTAAAGTAAAGCAGACTATTTGACAAGACCAGTCAGTGTCTTGAGATGGAATAGAAGTGGAAAGAATCTAATCTTAAAGTGCTGGAACTGCAGTCTAGATACGAAGGAACTGCAAAACACCCCAGAGCACAGAAAGTAACACAGACAATTAAATGCCACAAGACAGAAAAGGAATGATAAAAAACCAAAGTGCGGAGCTGAAGGCCATGTACGAAGGAACTACAGAATACCCCAAGGTGCAGAAAATAAGACCATTTCCCAGCAACGACACAGGAAACAAATTAAGGATTATATCCCGGAGTGAAGTTTGACGATAGTGAAAAGCACCATTTTAAAGTGCTCAAGATTTCTGCTGCAAGTGGCAACAGTAATTGACTATGCAATGACGCAGCATATAGATGGAGCTCCTTGCAATATGATCATAGACACAAGAGCTAATGTTACTATCATTAGAAAGGGTTTAGCACAACAATTTAAAGAGAAACCCAGTTGGATGCCATCCTGTCTGGTAATGAAACTGACATAGATGGGAAGTTAAACGTGGACATCACATTTGGAAGTGCCACCTACTATCACACGCATATGTGGCAGATATCCTTGTATACTCAGATTGGACTTTTTAAGGAAATACAATTTTTCTTGGACTTAAAACACAACAAACTGCTTTCAGCATCAGAGGATATAACTATACATCATTAGAAGGGATCCTTACCTGGAAACGCCATCACCTTGTCTAAAAGACCCTGTTCAGAAAGCTACCAAATTCATACTAGGGTCAAAGAGAAACACAATACTACCAGCTACCAGAGATGCTCATCGGTCGTGACCTTCGTCTGCCTTGTGATAGTCCAGTTGGTCACACTTCAGATGCACCTTCATCACCTGAAGTATACATCCAAGATCTCCAGGCCTAGTCTGAAGTGATGCAAGAGTGAGTCAATTTGGTGACAGAAAAGATGAAGACCCAATACAAAACATGAGCTACTGGACATTCATTGAACGAAGGAGACAAGGTGTGGTTGAGGAATCCGACCTGATGGAAAGGACAATTGAAACTAAAGTCACCTTGCAGTCCATATGCTGTTCTAAACAGGCTGAACCACGTCGTGGTTCAGATCCCGAAGTCCTAGAACTCTAAGCCTAAAGTCGTTCATTATGACAGGTTACTCCTTAATATGGCCATAGTATGTAGCGTATATAGTATAAGGCCATGATCATTTTTGTATTTGATTTGTATTTAGCACTTGATAGTATTTGGTTTGTTTAAAGCTACTTATTGCAATTATTGTTTATGTTGTTATCATAATGTAATATTTATTACTGCATTTTTCCCCTAGTTGTAAGTTTGGCTTCCTGTCTAGGAATTGTACTTCCCGGGATGTGCAGTCCTTGGGAGGGGGCAGTGTTATGGATTTTGTATTTAGTTAGATATGTTTAGTAGAATTGTAATTAAAATTGTTTAATTTCCTCGTGCAATGAAGCGTGTGATGAGTTTTAAGAGACCGCTATGCCAAAAAAGTGGATACACATAAATACAGGAGCATACACATTAATAAATAGATACCTCGTAATTTAAATTTAAATTGAATAAATGCAATTGGGCATTAGCTGTATCTGTAATTCTACTCTTTTGCTTTCCAGAAACCTCAAGAAAATGGAAATTGCCAGAATGTTCTCATGCATGATTAAAAAGCTTTAAAAAGCCAGAGAAAAAATCTCAGTTCAGTTGTTTATTAGTTGTTTACTTAGCTGCAGCAAATTTTGTTAACGGATTAGCTTTCTCTGCACTTTGATCTGTGTTCTATTTAATGCTTTTAGCAGTTTACAATAAGTACTGTGTGATATTGCGATATTGTACGAATATCTGTGAGGAAAAATTTCAGCATTTTGTTTTTTTATTTCTTGTGATAAGAATAAATTTTATTAACTTTTCATCGGACTTGTGCATTCAATCAATTACAAACCCGTACACAAGCAACAGTATGTTTAAAGCATGTGAGTGAAAATACATCAGTATACCTGGAAAGTAGATTTTAAACAAGTCAGAATGGCAATCACAGTTCAATGAACACCTTTTTTAAAGCTATGTTTAAAATTTGGTGATTAAGAATTATCAATACTGCCTTTATCTGTGCATTATTTAAAATAATACAAAATTGTATTTAATAAAGTGAATAAATTAACAGTGAACAAAGTGACAATGAATATATATATATATATATATATATATATATATATATAATGTATGCTGCAGCCATCACCTTCCGAAGGTAGCCACATGTGAAAGTGACCAGTATTTCTCAGAAAGTAATTAAAAAGAAATTAACTTGCTACATGAAAAATCCAGATTCTCAACTAAAAAAAAAAGTAAATTGATAAAAATGTTTTAAATTTAGATATCTGAAAATATTTTTTTAAAAAATTTATTCAAATATTTTCGTTCTCTTTTCAAATAACAATAATATCTAATGTTATCAAATTAATCAAAGTACATGTTTCTTTATTTAAAATTATTTGCTTTTAGCAAAATTTTAAAACTCAAATTTCATATGTAAAAGTTCCTGTGTTTGTTTCTGTATTGCTTTTCTGACAGTAGAATAGAGTGAACGAAGGAGCTAAATGTTATAAAAATATATATTAGCATTTGAATATAATTAAAAGGGAAAAAATATACAGAAAGAGACTAGCTGTAAGTATGTTGCCATAGAATGTCATCATTACTTCTAGATTTAATTTTGGACACAGATACTAACATAAAAAACAATTACAGTTAGATATTTCGCAATTGATAAAGATTTTTATACATGGTATTAGAAAAGACTGCTTGGGGCATTACAATGCATTTCGCATTTAAAAATACTTGTTGCAAAATGATATTCAAAAGTGCAAATAAATAAATTTTTTAAATGTTTCACTTTTTACACTGATGAGCAGTGCATCCTTTTAACATTGAAAACGAAGGCCAGCACTGAGAGTTATGGTACTTGCCTTGGAATTTAGGAGGGAAAAAAAAAAAAAAAAAAAAGAGAGACACCTTTCAGTAATTTATAATTCCTACTTTATTTCCATATTCCAGGAGACCTTGCGAGAATATTCAAGAATGAAATTATATTTACAAAAACCTATTGCTTCAATTTTTTATGCCTAACAGAATGCAGAATTTCTATGCCCCAATAGAATTTTTCATCAGCTAATCATGCAAGATTTATCAGCTGTTTTACAGTATGATAACACATATAAGTTCAATTTTGATTAGGAATTTTTATTTCCAAAATGATTTTCACTGCTTTAGTGTAAACATGTAAAATCAAAAATACCGTGAAAAGATTTGACAAGTTTTAAAATATCAAAATCATTAACTGGATAACAGCACAACTTTTAACCCTACTTCTTAAAAAAAAAAAAAAAAAAAAAAAAAAAAAACCTTTGCATTCTTTTGGTTACGTTACTCCCTTCATCTATGTCTTTATCACTAATAGTTTTACTTCAATTTCAAGCATATTCTGCCCACCAGCGGCCGAGCGGTAAAGTCGCTGAACACTGGTAGTTTGGGTCCAAGGTTTGAATCCCGCGAACAGGCTGGTTGCATGGGTGTTTTCGTGGTTTTCTCCATGTGTAACATGTATACAAGCCAATTTGCCTTAGAAAGTCCTCCATGAAGGCATCTCTCCCCTTAGGCAGATAGCCCTAGTGTGCTTTGCCATAATTAAATAAACCAAACGAAGCATATTCTTGTAGTTTGAATTCAATCCATATTCTAAGAAAGTGTTTTTAATATTTCAGTGGTGTGATGCTGAAATATATTTGCTGGCAACATTTATCCTAATAAGAAAATTTCAGGTCTTTAATTTTAGTTGAAAAATTGTTCATTATGTGTGCATTTTAATAAAAATTATTCATAATTTCAAGCCATAAATGTTTCCTAGCTGATTTTGTAGTGGCAAATGTAATTTAATTTTACATTCTTATCAAATATCTAATGGCTTTTGCAATGTTAATTTTGACAAAGTCTTCAAAAAATTGTTTAAACTTTGGTAAACAAAAGAATGATAGTGTTTCCATGGTTTTTTGCTAAGTCATTTATTACTAAATTTACAACATGAACAGGCCTCAGAATAAAAATATGTCAGGATTTGTACTAAAGTCTTGGTGATCTGTTAGATATTCCTTAGGGTTGTACCATTATGGAGCAGTTAGCTCCCTGGCGTGAAGTAAGAGCAACTTGAGACCTGGTTTGATAAAGCAAAAAGGGGGAACGAGAGTTCAACAGAAGGAATGAAGGAGGAGAAAAGCGGTGACAGAAAAATGTTGGATAATTTTGAAGACATCAATGAGTATATTCTGAAAATTAAATAAACGAATTTAATATGATTTTGCAATAAGAATTAAAATTATTTGGATGACTGTTTGAAAATCAATTATTCTAGGAATGCTTGACTCTTTCACTGTAACATTAAGCTCTCAAAGCAGAATATCGAGCCTTAACCATAGTATATGTAAAATGCCAAATTTCCTTAACTAATGTGTTGCTAACTAGTTTCTATCAAGAATCTGGAAAATCTGAGAAATAAACTTGTCATAAATATGTATGACAGAACAATCAAACATTTATTCAGTATGTGATTTCAGACTGCTAGCATGATCAACAAGAGAGTAACTTGACAGCGCCAACCATGGAAATGGACTGTAAGGTATGTATTTCAAACCCTTCTTGTTCCCTCCTAGTTTTTAATGGTAAATACAATGCTGGTAGTTTGATTGTGTTCATATACTGCCAAATAGGCTGGTTGCTTGGGTGTTTTTCTTGTTTTCCCCCATGTAACACAGATATAATCAACTTTCTCTTAAAAAGTCCTCCTTCCCCTTGGGTAGATTGCTCTCACTTGCTTTGCCATAATCAGCCAAACCAAACCATTGTATATTCGACTCCCCATATTCTGAAAAAGATTATCACATAATTTCCAGACAAATACTTTTGAAATGAATGAAATGTTACAAATACTTTTGAAAAAAATGAAATGTTTACTGCTAAGTAATTAACGATAATTTATTCAGTGTTGTTAGATTACTCACAGCGAGCTGACACACACACTACTTAAATTACAAATGCGTGTGAGTAGCTTGCGTTCAGCTACTTTCGGCTTTTGGAGGACACGTGCACTCAGAACTTGTATGCATCCCCCGATAGCCGAACTCATGGTCTCAGTTTTCCAATCATAGTTTTGTATGATATATTGGTGCATGCATGCGCATGCACTTTGCTTTATTATTAATTATTACTTAATTCATATTGTTACGGATTTTATAGTTACTTACTTAGTTAGTTTTTTTTTATTTAGAATTGTAATTACATTTGCTTCATGTTGCCTTAGCAACGCAGATGATTTTTGAAAATACAGCTGCGTTGGAAGATTAAAAATAGAACAGCGCGTGCATTTAATACCTAATAAATAAATATCTCGTAATTGCTGTTGCCATCCACAAAAATCCAGATATTTATAGATGTTTCCAGTATATTTGAGAAATTAATTATAAAGCTTATAAAAGCCAAGAACAAACAACTCATCTCAGTAGTAGCCGTAGTTCTAGCGAACTGTTTGTTTACTTAATGCTGTGATTGATTTGTAGCGATTTCGCTGTGAGATAGAATTAATTTCTCTGTTTTGAATTGATTTTTGCTAAAGGTTTGACATTTTGTAATATTGTTAGAATATTTTTGAAGAAATATTTCAGCATTTTGATTTATCTCTTGTGGAAAGAATAAATTTTTGTTAACTTTTTAACGTTAACCGTGTTTATTCCAGCCCTTTGTATTCAGTATGTCTATATCAAAACCAAGTGGTAGTAAAATTAAACGAAAAATCGCTCACGAACATAGAATATTCCAAGTAAAATGGGAATTAGAATATTTTTGCTGTGAAATAAAAGATAAAATAATCTGCTTGATATGTAATAATACTATTAATGTACCAAAGTTATATAATATTAAACGTCATTACGAACAACACAAATCGAAATATAACAATTACGAAGGATTAATGAGAGAAGAAAAGTTGAAAGAGCTCAAGTTAGGAGTGAAAAAGCAACAGTCCATGTTTAGTAAAGTATTGCAAGAAAGTGAAGCGGCAGTACATGCAGGCTACGTCTTGTCCGAGTTGATAGCTAAACATTCGAAGCCTTTTACTGATGGTGATTTCATCAAGGAACGCCTAATGAAAGCTGGAGAAATTGTTTGTCCTGGAAATGTGAAGGCTTTTCAATCAATTTCATTGTCTTGAAATACAGTTGCGGAAAGAGTTACTGATTTAGCCGCGAATTTAAGTGATCAGATCAAAGCAAAATCATCTAGTTTCGAAAGTTTCTCCATTGCCTGCGACGAGAGCACGGACATTAGTGGCAAAGCTCAATTAGCAATGTTTCTTCGTTCTTGTGACAAGAATTTTAACATTTTTGAGGAATTACTGGACCTAATACCGATGCCTGGTACTACCACAGGAGAAGATATATTTACTTGTGTTTTTGGACTTCTGCAGAAATACAATCTACCTTGCAATCTACCTGGCAAAATTAAATTCTGTAGCTACAGATGGCGCTCCATCAATGACCGGGAAAAACAAGGGCTTCGTAGCATTACTAAGAAAAAACTTAGTGAAATTCACAGTTCAAACATTCATCATATGCATTGTATTATACATCAAGAAGTTCTATGCACAAAAGTAATAAATATGGAGAATGTTTCGTCATATATAAAAAAAGTTATAAATTTTATAAGATATCGAGGTTTAAATCAGCGTCAATTCACTGCTTTCTTAAGTGAGTTAGATAGTGAATATTCGGGTTTGTCCTACTATACCGAAGTACGTTGGTTATCTTGCTCCAAGATTCTCAAACAATTCTGGGATTTGAAAGAAGAAATATGTCAGTTTTTAAAAACGAAAAATCAAGACGTAAGTTTGTTTTACGATCCAATATGGATACAAGATTTATCTTTCTTGGTTGATATAACCAAACACTTAACCGATTTAAATTTATCGTTACAAGGAAAAGATCATATCATTACGAACATGTTTGACATAATTAAAGCATTTAAATGTCAACTAGTTCTTTGGGAAAACCAACTCAAAAATGAAGATTTGACGCACTTCCCGAAGTGCAGCATGAACAAATCAAGTTTAGATGATACTTGTTCGTATCAAAAATACGCAGAAAAAATTGCAAATTTAACAACTGAATTTGAAACGTGGTTTAATGATTTTAGTTCCCTCGAAAACAAATTTTTTTTGTTTTCTTCGATTTTCTCAATAAGTATTGACTCAGTACCCAGCCATATGCAAATGGAGGTGATCGAGATTCAATGCAACTCAAATTTGAAAGCAAAATTCATTGAAGTGGGTGTGCCTGAATTTTACAAATATTTACCAGCCAGGTTTGAAAATACTCGAAAATTCGCATATGAAATTATTTCCATGTTTGGTAGCACTTATAGGTGCGAGTAGTTATTTTCAGTCATGAAAGGTAATAAGTCTCCTATTAGAAACCGTATTAATGATGCTCACCTTGGGTCAGCGTTGAAAGTTATCACTGCAAACAAAATTTCTCCCGAAATAGGAACGATAATAGCAGAGAAGAGATGTCAAGTATCAGGACGTAAACATTAAATTTTTCTTGTTCTTTTCTATATAAATATATATGTATGTTTATTATTGTATTATTCGAAATAAATCTACGCTTCTATGAATATTGTTTTTTTTTTTTTTTTTTTTTTTTTTTTTTTTTTTTTTTCCAGCCCGCCTAAAGTTAAACCTTGTTTGTTTGGCCCAAGTGTACCTATGAGTTTGACATCCCTGCTCTAGAGTATTAAAAACAGTGCACAGTTAAGACAGACTGGAGTCCTAAGCAGAGCATTTTTTCAAGCATCCTCCTATGACACTTTTCTTGTTTTTATGAGGAGAAAATAGAATTATCATTATTTATAAGATCATTTTGGGGCCATTAAAACTTGAAGCTTTAGATCAAGGCTATAATTAGGCTCTGCTTTCAAAAATTCTAAAAGGTCTTCACTGACTTCAGTTCTTTCATCTATAGACACATTTGACATTAGAGAGGAAAATATCAATCTCTTTGTACCCTTTTTTCCAAGGAATAGCTTAAAAGAATTTATTAAACTGTTACTGAACCTTATTATTTATTTATGACATGATGTTGTTCTTTAGCTATGCTGATGATAGCAAGTAAAGCTTCACATGATTGCTAAAAATAAAAATTTGATTGCGTAAATTTGTCAAGGGAGAAAATCAATTTATCCATCAAGAAGATACAATTAGGCACAAAAATAAGATTCTTAAACAATAGAAAGTCTGAAATCTGGACGTCGAATATCCAGATTAAAATCTATACCTCCGAACCAGAAGCCAATAAAATAAATAAATAAATAAAAGCACAAAATAATTTGAAAAAAATTTCCCTTCCCTTATAAAAACTAGGAATGTAGAGTATAATTCTCAGTAAAAAGAAACAAGTGGGTGCAAATATGATTTTTCTTCAGACTAACTCAATTCCTGCATGTCACTTTCAAACACCTGCTGGCTAGGGAGTTGAATAATAGTCAATAACAATACATTGACTGGCATTTTACTGATGCCGACCAGGATAAATGTCATCTTGTTCTGATGCTGTTGAAAAGATATTTTGTCAATGGTGGTGTTTTAAGCACACCTCTATTCCTTTTGCTTTGATTGTTTGCTTGATTCTTTTGAGGTATTTTTGGAGATTGGATGGATTCATTTGAGAAAACTCAGAAATTGTATCACTTCAGTTCAAAGTATTCAACTGCAACAGTAGATATCAGTCTGAAATGACATGTTTCTAGAAAAGTAATATTTTGATACTGCCATATAAATAATATTTTTCCCACAGCCCACCAACAAGTGGTATGCCCCACCCCAATATGACTTGGAACTTTAATCATCCCCTTAAACCATTTCAATACTAACCATTTTCAGAATTACTGAGTTAGGTGAAAACACAGCACTATAAAAAATTTGCTTATGTAAAGTATCTACAAGTAAAATGCAGATTATGTGACAATAAACAAAATTTCTACTTTCAGATTTAATACATCTTTCCTTTAATAACACTAAAAATTTTAACAGTTATAATGTTGCAAAAAGTTTATCTCATGCTTTTCAAAATTAAAATATTACCTAGATAAAAATGAATTTACTAAATTTTGTTAAAAATAGAATGGAACAAAAAATAAATACAAATGAAAAGAGGAATTATACCCTAGAAAAAGGAGAAATTATACCCTAGGGAAGGAGGGTATAATGGTCAAATTTGACATTGCATCATTTTTGATCATGCATGAATTTTGAAATAATCACCAAACATTTTTAATATTTAAATTTACATAGATCTTGGAAACTTATTGATAAAAATTTTGAATTCTCTTGAAATAGGTCAAACATGTTTAAATTTATAATGATGTGCACATTAAGAATTTTAATAAATATTATTTCCAAATAATGTAAGATATCCAAAAGAAATAGCTGAGTTTTATTTAGATTAAACCTAAATTTCAGATTATATAAGAAGAAAACAAGAAAATTTCATTTAAAAAGAAATATGAAATGCAACGCAAATTCAATTAATATTACCAAACTAAAATTTTGAAATTTCAACAAAAATTTGCAGTGATTAGTGATAATATGTAATATGACACATGTTCATGTTTCCAAACACCAGAGCTCATTTGGAAACATGAAGCACTATAAGCTACATATAGGCAGCAGTAGTAAACATTTCCAGCATCTTTTCCAGTATCAACATGCATCTCATGGTGCAATGTGTACTTTCATACATGCATGTTCAAAATTTAATGCACAGTCTTTGAGACAGTGGCATTTTCTTCAGTCCATTGCTGAAAGATTTACCCTACACAAGAGAAAATGCAATGGAGAAAAAGAAATAAATTTTTTCATGAAGCAAAGAATTCCTGCAAAAAAAACAATGAAAAACGTTCAAAGAAAATATGCACCCAATTGAGAAATTATTTCTAAATAATTTTCGTGTTCTTAAATGAGAACAGAGGGGGGGGAAGATAAATAATAGGCTGTTTATGAATATTTTGGTAAGATTTTCCTCAAAATTAAACTGTGCACTACTACTTCCATTATGTTTCACCACATATGCCACTGAATTAATAACACTATTATTAATTGAGAGATAAAAACTAAATATCATAATTTAGCCTTTTTCTTCAGACTAACTTATGATTTATTAGAATTGTAAACTGAAATTCTAAATTCATAAAAGCAAATTAGTTTTTTTATCATTATGCTACCAATGTAAACAAATAAGCAATAACAAGATTTAATCAATATATATCACATTTTTAATTTTTAGGATTTGATATGCTGATTAAATTTTATTTTACATAACAAATCCCTACATTTCTTGAAATTTGAACCTAGATTGCAAATAGCATTATTGATGGTCAGAACAGTTGAAAAAAGAAAACTTTTCATTAATCCATTAAAAGCAAAAACAGAAAACACAGCTTCAAGCAAATTATTCCACAGTTGGGGAAAGATGAATGTCACAGTTCACAGATGATTATGCACTTTGCAATATCTGACAAGCATTATGTGCTGATTATTTTCTATTATGGATGCAAATGAGTTGACAATGCATTTATGTTTAAACTTCAGTGTCTGAAAAGTTAAGCATTAATAAATTGTTTAAATATATAAGCAAAATAACTCAAGATCTATTAAAAAAACAGTGGAATATACACCCAAAAGTAAAGAAATGCTAAAAATAATGTTTACAAATCTACCACGTGAGTGAAGGCAAAGCACATAAGTGGGGGGTCAGAGACTTCAAACCTGGCCATGACAACATCCGTGATGATTCCAGCTCCGGTTGCCCATCTGTAATCACAGATGATATGGCGGCTTCAGTTGAAGCAAAAATTCTTGAGAACAGAAGCTTCACCATAAGCACTCTTTCAAACGAATTTCCTGAAGTGTCTAGGTCAGTTCTGTATAAAGATTGTTTCTGAAAAGTTAAGGTTTAAGAAACTGTGCTTCCATTGGGCCCCTAACCTCTTAACAGAGGACCGTAACAACAAAGGTTTGATTGTTCGCTGATTTTTTTTACTCGTCATAATCAAAAAGGTGACACAATCTTGAGTTGGATTGCAACGGGAAAAGACACATGAGTTTTGCATGTCATGCCCAAATGAAAGCAATAGAGGATGGAGTGGAGACACACACTCTCTCCTATAAGGGTCAAGGCCAAACAGACCTTATCCCAGCGCAAGAGCATGATGCCCCTGTTTTCGGATAGGCATGGTGTTTTGTCGGTCGACTTCATCCAATGCAGAACCATCATTAATGCAGTAGCCTATGCCCAAACCCTGTGAAAGCTACACACAGTGATTTGAAATAAAAGACGTGGCATGCTGACAGAGGGAATTTTGCTATTTCATAACAATGCAGGACCTCACACCGCAGCTCAGACCCGAGCTTTTTTGGTTTCTTGGCTGGGAAATTTTGGACCACCCCCTACAGTCCAGACCTTGCACCAAGCGATTCATTTTCCCCCCTATCTCAAACATTATCTCGGCGGCAACCACTGCAAAAATGATGAAGACGTGAAAACGGTCGTGACCTCTTGGTTACCTGAGCAGGCAGTAAATTTCTCTGAAGAGAGTATTAGTTCTAAGGTATGATAAGTGTTTAAACAAACTTGGCAACTACGTTTAAAAATAAAGAAATGTATGTAGAATCTGGAAATAAAATTGGTTTTTGAAAATTTTCTTTCATTTGATTTTTATTTTCAAATGGCCCTTACTTAAAAAGCATTCCTCACACCTTATAAATAGATTACATTTTTGTCAAAAAGTTTCATACATACATAAAAAATGCTCATAAGTTTCCCATCATGCAGAATTTTTTAATAATTGAAATTTTGTTTGTTTACATCCAGAAATGAGTGCAGATTGAGGCACTTGTGGATTACACAACTACAGATTATCTGAATTTCACTGTATTTTTATTTTAACCCCTTGAAAAATTTCCACGAATACATGAAATAGAACTATCAAAATTCTTATAAACTATGTACAAAATAAAAGATAACAGAATCTGGGACATGTTTTGGAATAGATCCTGAAGCAACACAGTGCATTAAAATCTGGGACATTGATCATTTTATTTACAGCATGTACTACTCTATCTAGTTCCACTGTCAGCCAAGTTGTAAGCTTCAGGATTTTGCATCAAAGTACTTTTCATTGAAAGCCAAATTTGTATTAGAAAAATTAACAAAGATAAATAATTCCACACTAAATGCCAGAAATTTCATGCATATCAAAATACTTTTAACCACCATGATATGATTATCTCATTTTCTTAAGCAAGAGGGAATTGGCAAAAAAGCACAAATCTTCTAACCTCTATTTTTCTATCACTTAGGCAGTTTATAATTGATAAAGAAGGCATAGCCCTAATCATGAACACAATAATGCACAGAAGCTATTTATACTCGCATCAAAATTTATTTTTAACATTCTAAAAAAATTATATTCTATGAAATATTGAATCAATATAACCCATTTTTGCTTGGAATTGTGAAAAAAAAGCCTATTTAAGCATTATCCAATCAAAAATGATCAAATAGTTTCTAACATGCAAATCAAGCTATTTAATCATCTGATGCAGAATCATGAGTTTTGTGCAAAGTAAATATCCGAGTAACTTTCTACAATACACCATTTGATTTCAGCATGTAAAGATTCAACGTGGTGTGTTATGGCTCTGCAAATCATTGACCTTTAAGAATCAAGGCTGATAACCATGGAAGCAGTGAGATATGTGAATATTTCAAGACAGTCTCTACACTATGAAAACAATTTTAGAACTCCAGAATTGTAAGGAGGCCTTGACAAACCATAAACAAATAACAACTGCTTCTCAAGACTGATATCTGACAATAACTACTTAGAGTATCAGGAAGTCTGCTGCTTGACAGGTAAATTCAGAGCTTATAATCACCACTGGAACTGTTATATCATGGAAAATGACAACAGAAGGGATGTCTTAGAACCTTACGTAAGATTTCAGAGGTGCATTTGACTTTTTAATTTATTATAGAAATGACTTTTTATTTGTCGATAATCACATTCACTCATACTGAGCAAATCTTTACAAATTCCTTCCAATAGAAGACACTGAGTGAATATTGTGGCCAGCAAAATCTTGTTTTCTCAATCCGATAGAGGACTTATGGGACTACCTTGGAAAAATAGTTGCATGGTGACAACTTCCTCCTAGAGATATAAATGCCCTGAAGAGATTATTGCTAGAGGAGTAGAACTGAATCCCCCAAACTGTGGTTTACAACATTATTGCCAGCATGAAAACACACGATTTGTAACCAACTCAGGCTGCAAAATGTGCCCAAATGCAGTGGTCAGACATTGTCATGATTGGCCTACCATGATGAGTCAAGTTATCTTTACAGATGAGTCTGTTTTTTGTTTTTGAGAGCGACTCCAGGTAAATTCTAATTTAGAGAGAGTAAAGCGCATGCCATAAGCCCTAAAATATCTGTACAAGCAGATACAGAAAGGCATCATTTTGAATGATCGTACTAGCCTACATATTTTTACCAGTGCAACTATGCATGCAGAAATATAGAGTTGAAGTTCTTGATGCTTATGTCAAGTTGTTTACAGACATAATTAGAAATAAGTTCCTCCCACATAGACAATAATGCTCATCACGATCATACTGCACCAGTAACAGCTTATCTTGAAGGCGAAGGAATCCACTGGATGGAGTGGCCCACATATTCTCTGGATTTAATTACAGTATGCATGGGATGCTCTAGAATACTGATTAGCATCCCTACAGCCCTCACCTAGCACTCTACCAGAGTTTTAAGGCGCTATTTATCAAAAATACACTTTGTAAGCACATCCTGGGCAATTTAAGGTAAATCACCGAAAACTGCTCTAAAGTTTGCATTTCAATGAGGCCTGACTATACACTTTATTAATTTTTTCTATGTATCCAAAAAGTTTTAATTCATACCCTACCCTATTTTATATTACATTTCCTATGTTCTCATAACCCCCTCCCCCCAGAAATAGGATTCCACATTTTGGAGATATGTCAGCAAGTTCCATGCTCTTAGGTGTACAATCATTGAGAAGTTACATGAGCTTTGCCCCCCTCCTTGTCCAAAATCCAATTGTGGAATTCTTCTGTGGCTAAGAAAACATAATTCTCTTAGGACAGGATAAAGTGCATGTCCCATCAAACACCTTAACTTACCAACATGTTGGATAATGACCATCAATGCGTAGAGTTGCCTCCAACTCATAAGTACATCATCAGGCATAGAATGATTCTCAAGTATTAGTGCTGTTGGTAGAGCAAAGCCTGTAAGTCTTGTTTTCTTGTTCAAAATACTATTACAAACAAAGGCAACAGTGGCTGGTTTGTCAATGGAAGGATGTGTAATGGCAGCCTTCATATTAAATATATTCTTGCTGAACACCTGGAAACCATTTGGTCAGGTGTAAGATTCTGTGATGAAGTCTTTGGATGGTAAACACAAAAAACACTTGTGGTTGTCAGTGGAAAAAATTTATTCCCTCTACCATTGGTCTGTCTGTTGCTATCCCATTAGCCAGTTTATCTTGTCTGCATATAATCATATGTGTTTCAGCAATGATCTAAGTACTTCCTAATACACAGGTCAAAGTAATCTAGATTCTAGGGAGTTCTTTGAAACACCCCATTCTGCTCTTCTCAATCTAGTGATGTAGCCTGTTAAAGTCTGATAACTGGACACAATGTCTTCAACTGCATTACAGGGGCATGTCTAGTCAATAATCACTCAGCAGATGAACAAGAGGTACCCTAGATAAAAGCTCCTTAAGAGTCATTTCACAGAAGGAATGGAAAAAGCATCATTACAACCCCTTAGTGGCAAGACACAGCATTTAACCACTCCACAAACATAAATGATTATAGCTGTCGTATGAAAGAACCCTAGGTTTTACCAACTTGCTGTCTACCTGAATAAAGCTGCACATTGAATTTGCAGCAATTCAACACTTTCATGCGGTTGCAGGCTTTTTTCCCCAGTATAATCAGTCAGCACATTGACACTTATTAATATAATGAAATTACAAATTTATAAAATTTTAAGCACATTTAAGAAATTTAGGGGAAATATTATGAATTTAAAAAGAGCAATGGCTATCCATTTTTCTTTCTAATTATTTTTTAAATAATCAAAAATATAGAGAATACAAAAATAGGGCTTAACAGCATTCTAGAGCTGTTTATTTTTTATTAAATTTCATATTAATTCAATTTCATGATACAGGAGGTAAATATGATATAAAAAAATCATTATCCCACCTGACATATATTTTAGTTACAAAATTACTAATTTTTCACCCTCATAAACCAAGTTTTCATCATTTGTTAAAATGTAAGTTGAATATTCGAATACAAAAAATTAACTTTATACACTATATTAGGAAAAAATTATAAAAACTTTCACACTTTGATAAAATTTGCTTCAATTTCATAAACCCCCCAACAGTTAAAAGTACCACTAGACTTCATAAAGAGTTGATTTCTACATAATATATTGATATTTCAAACCTTATATTTAAAAATCAGACTAATATAACATGCAACAAGTAATTACAGTTTAAACATCAGAGCACACAATAAAGATACATTCAACTTTCTAAAAATTCTTATAAAACTAAATTTAAAAATTTACCTCCAGGAATGTCTCTGGAGTCGTAGATCCATGGCAAACTGGTAAGCTTTTCCTTCCATCTTCAAACAAAGAGAAAATTACATTACTTTTAATAATATGATGTTAATTTAAATATCATCTAAATTTTAAAAAACAAATGTATGTATGCAAATTATCCACATTATACCATTGCAGATCAAAATTACTAGAAGTGTTCATAAACAGATTTCTATTACAAATACACAACAAATGAAACGTTTCAACATAATGCAAATAGTTTCAGATGCTAAAGCCATGCAGTCCCCCAAAAAATATAGTTCAATAATATGGAGCAAGAATCTTTGCATAAGCACCATAATCAGCATTTGGCCCTAAAAGCTGAAAGTCCTGAAAGCTAAAAAATCAAAGGAAAGTTAATTACATTTGACTACAAATAGTTTAATAGAATTACAAATATTTACACAACAGCCCATTTGGATTTTGCTTACAAAAGATAAACAATTTGAAAAACACTCTCAGCTTGGATTCACTAAAATTGGTGGGTTTGATCATAAAAAACTGGTTATTGAATCTATAGTAAATTTCTGCAACTATCTCAGGCCACTGTTTTTTTTTTTTTTTTTTTTTTTTTTGTTTTTTGTTTTGTTTTGTTTTGTTTTGTTTGTTTGTTGTTTCCTTTGGTATATTGAATTTATTTGCTTCATTTTTAGTAATAATTTTTTACCATATTTTTATTTAATGGAATTTACAGCCATGCACTTTAGATATAACTAGTCATTTCATATGCAGAATTGTAGATTTTGTTATTATAAATACATACAACATTTATAGTGTGAAAATAGATTAGCTAGAATCTGAAATGTACACAGAAACACTTCTGAGAAACCTTTGGCATGATACACGGATTTCTCAAAATTTGGTGTTTTTCTAGAAGTCTTTTTCAAAGCTTAATGGGTGATCTTTCCTGAAGCTTCCAGCAGGCAAAACAACTTTATATAAATAAGGCCCAAAGCCAGTAATCAGTTCAGTTCCGAATTACTTTAGTAACCAATGCAGTTGACAGAATCAACTGAGTGAACTGGGAATAGCATCTTAGCTATTCTTTGTTTCTCTCATGTTAAGAAAAATTTGCCTAACCTCTGCATTCTGTCTGAGCTTTAATTACAGGTGTTAATTTTGTTCCATGCTACTACTTTTTCAGTACACTGTCAATCGTTTTCTGCTCATTTGGTATAGCAACTGAAGAGTTGTATTCACAACTCCATTTAGATTGCAGAAACTGGCATCAGAATTGTGAATATCTTTGAATGCTGGTAACCAGATAAAAGAACAGCTGAAAGCATTTATGCAAATGACTGCCACAAATTCCATCAAAATAAAAAATTGCACAGAAGTGGCTGCAGCAGAGTACATCACTGTCCCTCACTCAGATGAAAACAACTGAAGCATATTACGTTGCTGAGATAAGGAGAAAAATAAACAACATTTAAGTAGCAAATGCTATTTGAGGTAAAGCATTGCCACTGCTGAACGGAAAGTTATGAATGCTATTAATCAGAAAGCAATCACTAGGAAAAAATTTGGAAATTAGAGAATGTGTATAGAAAAATCGCTAATGTCCCAGAAGAAATTTCTGCAGTTAATGAGATCTAAGAAAAAATTCAAAGATGACAGAAGAAATTATGGGAACCTATTCAATCTGTAAACAATATCCTAGCTCATTCTTACATGACTGATGCTCTGGCTCATCTGCTACATATAAATATCTCAGCTCATTCATCTGCTTCCTTAGCCAAGCTTTAATAATATCATGGAAAATCTTCATCAAATAAATACAAAACACAGTAACAGCACTCTGGATCTGAAATCAATTCTGTTAAAGATAGTATTTCCTCTCAGCAAGGAGTTTATTCTCCAATTAAATTTGTTCTTTTGAACTTCAAATTTTCTGTAAATCCTAAAGAAGTAAGGAAGTTAGTGGCATGTTTCTTTCTCATTAAGAAATGGATCTGGAAATTTCATAAAAACATTTTGAAAATACCTTCATTTTTTGAATAAAGAATGTCTTTTCCAAGATAAGAAATGCTTTTAGCAAATACTGTAAATTGATTTGATACTAATTTTACCTGGTTTGTTTCCATGTTTTTCAAAAAATTATTACATTAAAATAGCTGCTCATTAATAGAGAAATTTATTCAAGGTCTATAACATGTTATGAACTTATATAAATGAATCCAAGTTTCAAATAATCATGCAACCGTGCACATCTAGCACACTTCAGCAAGCTGCTTGTATATAAACACACTGAAATTTGCCTACATATCACAGCATTTATCACACATCTCTAACCATTTAATGTCAATACATATCTTTCCTGCTATTAACTACATTTATTTATTGAACTCAGTATAATTCAGCATTTCTCGATTTCTATTTATTTTCACACTAGCATCACTCCTCCGCACCTTAGTTATACTTCATACAAACTCTTTTTTGATCATCCTCATAACCTCAACATGCATAAATACAGCAATACCTCCCACAGTCTGGATAATCAGCTCAGCCATTATCCTAGACCAGGGGTCAGCAACCTTTTGAGTCGGAAGAGTCAAAGATTACAATTTACAAAATTTCAAAAAAAAAAAAAAAAGTTTTTAAAGAGCCACCAAATTTTTTCTTGCCAACAATAAATAGTACTCGCATAAATACATTTTTTGATTAAAAAAAATAATCTATTTTTTCATAAGAAAAAATATCTATTAATTCATATATAAATAGTGTTTTAACAACAAATTAGATAATATATATATATATATATATATATGGCATTATTAGATAATTATTATTTAGGTAAAAAATTAAAACAGTTAAACATTTATTTACAACACTACTTATTTACAACTTACTTATTACTGTACTTCAATAAAAAAACAATCGAGCAAACATATTTAGTGGGAGCGTTGGCTTTGCATGGTTTTAAAAAGTTTGGATAAATTTGACTCATAACTGGTTGTTTTAAGTTTCAAACACGACTCTAAATTTTTATTTGTTAGTTGGCTTTTTACTGTACTTTTAATTATATTCATGCAAGAGAACGCTTGCTCGCACGAATATGTCGATCCGAAGATAGTCAGCACTACAAATGCCAACTTCTTCACCCTCACCGTAGCAATCTGGAAGACTATACCATGCGTCGAATATAAGTGCCTCAACTCGCGGCATTTCTTTTAAAGCTGTCCACTTTTGTTGCGTTACATACATTCATTTCTGGACCTCCAACTTGCTTTTCAACTCTGTAAATTTTCCACTCCACAAAGCTTTACTTTTTAAATCAATCAATTGCATTTCTAGAGATTAAGTATCAATTCCAAATGGCTCAATGTGGATTTCGTTACTATTTGTGTTAAGAGGATTTACTATGAATGCTAGAGTGGTTTTGTTGGATTTGAATTGCTCAAATCTGTCAGCAAATTCATCTTTAATTTTTTAACTGTGCTGAAGTAATTCGTGTCGACAGTTGCACTGGTTTTATCGCGATATTGCTTTAGAAATTGAAAATGAAGTAATTTACCGCTCTGAATATCTTCTTCAAAAAGAATTAATTTTTCTTCAAAACAAACCAATGCTTTTTCCAAAACATAGGCTTGGTTTCCCTTTCCTTGCAGTTTTATATTCAGCTCATTTAATTTCGCTGGGACATCCACCATAAAGTAAAATTTTGCAATCATTTGTCGTTCTCTAATTCAAGGTGATTTATGCCTTTTTCCTTTAGGAATTTATTTATTTCATTCAAGCAGAACGTTTCAACACCTTTCCTTTGGAAAGCCATCCCACTTTATTGTGAAGAAGGAGGTTGGAATACTGAGTTTCCATTTCGTTTAAAAATTCATTAAACTGACGATGGTAGAGCGTTTTTGACAAGATGCTGTTAACAATCTTAATTACCAAATTCATGACCTCAACTATTTCGGCCTGGAAACGTTTGGGCATAAAGCGCTTCTTGGTGTTCTTGGTGCACAAAGCGCTTCTTGGCAGTGAAATGTAAGAATATCGTGGTTTATTTTGCTCTGAAGAATCGTTGTTATCCCTTTATTTTTTCCTGTCATACTTCTGGTTCCATCAGTTGCTATTAAAACGATTTTATTTAAATCGATCTTATTGTCTTCAAGGCATTTTTGCATGGCATTCGCTATATCTTCCCCTCTATTTTGTCCCGAGAGTGGTAGCAATCCTTTAAGTTCTTCTTTTGGATCTTGGGAAGACATGCCTGACAAAAAGGGGCAACTTGTGCTGTGTCTTTTATGTTGCAAGACTCATCTATAGCAAATGACAAGGCAGAAGAAAGTTGAATATTTTCCACCTGCAAATATGTTATATTGGAAGACATTTTAGCTATTGTATCTTATACTATTTTAGCAGATAGTGGCAAATCTTTGATTTTTTTCAAGATTTCTGGTTTGTTTTTGAAATCACAAAAGAGTTCTTCAGATGCAGGTATGAAGCAATCTTTGACATACTCACCATCTGTGAATGATTTGCCTTTTTTTTTTTTTTTTTTTGCAATTTCTAATGATACCGCGAAGCTTGCCAGATTAACATTACTTGTAAATTGCGTCCAGTTACTTAACATGGAACTTGATTGCTGTTTTTGTTTTTGGAGCTCTTCGACAGCTTTTTTTCATTCTTCACCGGCTGGATATTTACTAGCAAGCCGAGTACCTGTTTTAGTGAAATGTCTCTCTAAATTTGATTTCTTATTGTGTGAGAGTTTTTCGTGGCAAATAAGACAAATCGGAAGGCTATATGAGTTGCATATGAAAGCAAACAACTGCGTCCAATCCCAATTGAATTCTCGATGCTCTTCTTCAGTACTTCTCTCTTTTTTTGGATAAAAAAATAATATTTGCGTATGGAATTAAAGAGATCCAAAGAGCCGCAGGTTGCCGACCCCTGTCCTAGACTATTTGAAACTGAACTACTCAACTAAATACGCATAAAAAGTTATAATTGATCACAATTTTCCCCTCACTCATTTTCAATACATAAAACTCAACTAACAAATTCATATGAAAGAAATAACTCTAAAAAATACAAGTTTTTGTAATTCCTTTTTACTCTCTAAAAACTGCAACTATGATGTGTGCACCTCTTTTTTTTTCTTTGGCCTTTTCCCTTCATACATTTTTCTGTAGCAATTACTCAAACTTTTTAATCATGCAACAAACTGCAGGCTATGTTCAATATTAGCATCAACTCCTAAAATATGCTGACAATGTTTCAACCATTTCAGTAATATTTGATAGTTCTACAGCTGTTAATTCTTTTACAAGCACTTCAACACAGTTATCAGTGCCTAAATTGTCCACTCATTCTCCATAAGCTGTCATTCATCTATGTTAATAAATATTTCATTACCTAGTTCGTTAGTATTCGATTTGAAGCACTTAATTACATTAATGGAATCTAATGTAATAAAATCAAGTCATCCAGTTTCCATTATATGATTAATGATTTTAACAAAATCATGTATAATGTGGTATACATTTCCATACTCACACGGCTTGCTGGTATTTCAAGTCACATTTCACCTACACTTTTGATAAATATTCTGACATTGTTTTTTGACAATGTTTTCCTCACTTCCTTCAACTACAGCTGTCAGAGTTCAAGGATGAATGGCTCAAGCTTAAGTATATACATACACAATGGAGAAAGAATTGTGATATAGGTTATCTATATTACATAATTTTAAAACTACACAAAAAGACTCGACTGTAAAAAAAAAAGGGGGAAATGATCATTCATATAATAAAAAATTATTTTTTACACTTTATTTTAATTTTCCATAGTTAAAATTTATTCTAACTGGTTTATAATGTAGCCAGACAATGTACCCCAAAACAATATACATTAATCACACATTACAATACACAAAAATGGAACAAGCTTTGATTTACCTAATTCGTACAACTTGCTTTTAACACTGACAAGTGCTATGAAGTGTAGATTGCATTCCTCATCCGAATTAGGGGCCTAAAACAGTAAAACTGAATCAACACCTAAAAATTAATATTTTTAAACATTCATTTCAAATAATCATAGAACAAGCTTTTGCAAATCAGTTTTAATGAGTTTACAAGAGAATTATTTTTTAATTTAATAAATTTTATTGCTATTTTTCATATTTACTTTTCAATACCAATTTCCAAGAAATTTCTTTAAAAATATTGCTTGGGTTTAACAATTTGTGATATACTGACCTTGGAGAGTCTATTTGTTTCAGGATCATCCAAGGTTAGACTCTACTAAAAAGACTGAGTAATGAATTCTCGCTATACCTTTGAAGAACAGATACTGCAGAAGAAGGTTTAAATAACCTTTTCTTTTGAACTAAACAAAGCCTTCACGTACTTGGTGCTCACAATTACCACCACTTGTGGCTCAGTAACTCAAACAGAAAATAAAAATGTAAAAAACACAATAAGTAAGGAGGGCTACTCGACTGGCTACTTAATTATCTAAACTGCTAAATTGGCTGCACACACTGAAGCCGAACCTAGAATATCAATATAATCTGAAGAAGGTGGCCAATGCCAAATATTCACGTACGGAGCTACTTCAAACATGCAGCATAAACTCGGAACTAACTCTCCTACTACTGCTCTTAAAACCGCTGCTTAAATACTGATTCTGAACTCGCTTAGATTTGCATACTACGTTATTAAAATTTACATTCTGGCAGGAAACTGAAATCAGAAGAGAAAGGAAAGTTTTACAAACTAAAAGTAACTGGTTAGAATAAAATAAGATCTTTAAAACCTAGTTCTTGAATTTTCAGAACTTGCACTTAAAGCTTAAACTTTTGTTCATTATAATTTATTACCACTTACTCAATAACATGAAAATATTCAATGTTTTCAATTTACATCAAATATGAAAAAGATTCCCTTAATGTTACTGTTCCGGTGCACCGGAACAGAACAACTCAACCTGACTCTTTCGCTTTTGGAACTATGCCAAAGAACATTCTTAATTCAGGTGAATAGTCAGACTTAGATGAACGCATTCGCAAGGCAGCTGCTATGCTGTCTATTCTTCACTGTTTTTTGTTCTGTTCTCATACTTATAAGTGTTATATGTTATTTTCTTGTTTATACTTGTATTGTGCAGTTATTTAATATAAGTTTCGTGTTTAAAACGAGGACGTGTTTTGAGTTCCTTCACATTTACATTGCAACATAATATTTTGGAGGTACCGGTGAGATTAAAGGACTTTTGATTTCGGTTACGTCATCACTGCAACGCTGCATTTGGTACAGTAATGGATACTACTGGATACGTTTAGCATCGAACTTCATTTAAAGACCAAGCAAGATAAGTATTTTTTTTCTTTTTTTACAAGTTTGACTTTGGTTTTCCTCATTCCACCATTACGTCGTAATGGAAGACAAGGTTAAGATTGCAAAAAATAGTAGAGGTAGTGCGAAAGCTGCTCTTACCAGAATTTCAAATTTCATTAAAGATGATAAGCAGTTATTCGAAAAATACGATTTAATGAATAAACTTCAAAAAATTGAAAGCATTTATTCTGATTTTGACAAGGCAGACTCAGAACTTCTGCCGGAAAGTTCTGAAATGGAAGAATTTGAGAAAAAATATTATGAAACCAAAGCCAAACTACAACAAGAACTTGAGAAATTAAATGTTACTGTTAATATGCAAGTTACTAATGTTAATGAATGTCAAATGCCAGTTTATAGTACTACAAATACTGCTAATAATTTTAAATTACCGAGAATAAATATGCAGTCTTTTAATGGTAATTACAGAAACTGGATGTCTTTCAAGGACTTATATGTATCATTAGTGCATAACAATGAAAATTTAAGCAACATTCAAAAATTTCAATATCTAAAGGGTTTATTAACTGATGAACCGGCTTCTATTATTAAACATATTCCCATTTCAGAAAATAGTTATATGGAAGCCTGGGGAAAATTATTATCTAGGTATGATAAGAAAAAACAAATTGTCACAGCACTAATAAAAACTTTCATGGATCAATCTTGTGTGATTAATGCAAACTCAATTAATTTGCGAAAAATTGCCGATACTTCTGATGAGATTATCAGAGGTTTAAAATCTATTGATCCAAAAGCTAATGAAAGGGATGTTTGGCTAATTTATATTTTATTACAGAAGGTTGACAACGAAACATGTAAACAATGGTCTGAGTTTTCAACAAAAGTGGAATTTCCTACTTTTGAAATGTTTATTCAATTTATAAATGATAGATGTTCCTCTTTAGAAATTTTCCACGAAAAAGAAAGGGAAAAAACTCAACCTAGTGTTAAAAGATTTTCTGTTAACAAAACTATCAAATGTATTATGTGTAAATCAGATCATTTTCTCTTCAAATACCCCAAATTTAAAGCACTAACTGTCAAAGAAAGAAATCAATTTGTCAGGAAAAATAATCTTTGTTTAAATTGTTTTTCTAGTCAGCACAAAAAATCTGAATGTACATCTCAACATCGTTGTCATCATTGCCAGTTATTGCATCATAGTACTCTGTGTGAAAATCAGTTAAAAGGTTATTCCACATCTGCGTCTCTTTCTGAGAGCAATTTTCAGTCAGAACAGCAAAGAAAGAATCCAACCGTGAATGAAATACCAAACATTGCGTCTACGAATGAAAACAAAAACGGAACTGTAATTCAAAATAATAGCGTTCAAACAACTTTTGGCTTATTGCCAACTGCGTATGTAAATGTAATTGATTCGATGGGTCAAAAACGTAATATTAGAATGCTTTGTGATAGTGGTTCCGAATCAACATTATTATCTGAATCTTGTATTAATTTATTGGGATTTAAAAGGAAAAATGCGTGTTTTTCTGTCAAGGGTTTAGCTGAGTCAGAAGTCGCAGTTACAAAAGGTTGCGTTGAAATCGAGTTGATGTCAATCCATGATGCATCAGTGAGAATGCCAATTAAGGCATTTGTATTAGATAAACTAACTGCTGCGCTTCCAAGCCAAAAAAATAAATGAGAAAGACTTTTCGCATTTGAAAAATGTAAAGTTAGCTGATCCATATTTTCACATTCCGGATAAGATAGATATTATTCTAGGATCTGACTACTTATTTTCTATTTTACTTCCTGGACAAATAACTTGTTCTCAAAGTGATTTAATTGCTCAAAACTCAATTTTTGGTTTCCTCATATCCAGAAAACTACCGGAATCTCAAACGAAATCAAATTCACTTTCAAACATGCATAGTTATGAAATAAATATTGACAGTGAATTGAAAAGGTTTTGGGATTTAGAAGAAGTGCCAAATTCAACTGACACTGTATTCTCACCTGAAGAACAATTTGTTGAAACACATTTTTGGGAAAATTACTCAATTAATTCAGATGGTCGTTTGTGGTGAAGTTGCCATTTTTAAAATCTAAATCTGAATTAGGTAATTCAAAACCAGCTGCACTTTCTCGATTATATGCTATGGAACGTAAATTTAAGGAAAACTCGGAATTTGAAAACTAATACAAAGATTTTATGCATGAATATGAAAATTTAGGTCATATGGAATTGGTCACACTGTAAGGATCTTAAGTTTTACTAACGTTTATTTTATTTTAAATCTTTACTATCACTTCTTATTTTCTACTTCCGGCCAGAATTATAAGCGTGAAGGAGTTTATGCAAAGTTGTCTGGCGAACGCCAAGTATTTAAGTGTGGCCTTTTTGCCAAGCAGAGGAGAGGAAGCCGTGAGTTCGAAGCAGGCCGCTTACCTTAGAAGTTACGCAGTTGCTACTTTGCCTTCCAGGCTAGAGGTTTTAATCCTCTTGATAAATTAAACGTATTGTAGTGTTCACAGTCTCTGTGCTACATACGCTTCCTGTTATTATAAGGCCAATCTTATTCTAAAGTTAAATTAGAGTTTAGTTTTATTTTGATATCTTTTAAGTTAGACCCCGAGTGGAGGGTCATTGTATTCCGAAGTACGGAAGTCATTGTATATAAAGAAAAAAAAAATAAAGGGTTTTGTATACCCTTCGTCTGTATCCTGTCTACTTACTACAATTAGTGAACATAGCTTTAGTAAGCTCTCTGTTCTAGTCAGGTCATTGTATGTTTCCGAAGAAGGTTAGAAGAAACATTGAACCTGATAGTGGCGCCCGACGAAGAATAACCATGGCCGAGTTTCAAGAAGAACCTGTGCTGCCTGCAGAAACAGCTCAGAATCCAGAAATGCCAGCTGCCGCCCTGGAAGGATTTGGGTATATTGTCCAGACCATGCGCGCTTCGATGAAACCAGAAGCAACGTTTAATGGAAACTCACAGGTAACCAGTTTTTTGGAAAAATTGGATGACCACTTCATGCTCTACCCCGTGCACGAGTTTCAAAAAGTTACCTTAGCTACCAGCGCTTTGAGGGGCCAAGCGCTTAACTGGTTCAAATGTATCGGCAGAAGTCTCTTGGGTCAAGCAGGAAGTCCCACCTATACCTACGAAAATTTCAAGACTGCCCTACTAAAAGCCTTCCCTGTTGTAAGGGATCGTGCGAAATTAGAAACAGAACTTTTCAGTATATATCAACAAAGAATCGAAAACCTCTCGAGCTTTATTTTAAGAAAAATTCACGTTTTCAAGCTCTTGTATGGAAACCGTCCGGATCCTGAAATAATTCAAGTGATTTTGCCGAGGTTACTACCCCAAGTGCAAGACTTTATTGAATTGAGAAATCCGACTACACTGGAAAAATTATTTGAGCTAGCAATCCAGTTTGAAAGTAGAAGAACGGCGGACGTCGAAAGAAGACGCCAATATCAACAGCGAAACCAATTTGGTACGCCAAGACTACAGCAAACTCAAGCACATGGCTACGGAGAAAAAGCGAATCAGTGGGCAAGGAAACCCGAGCATTCAAAAACAGCCGGCGAACGTCGACAGTTCAATAGCAACCCAGGAAAAAAGTCTCAAGGCCAGTGGAGAAAGAAGGAAAGCACCGAAAGAAAAAATAATTTAAACTAAAACGGATTTCTGCTGACGAGAGGGTGCGGAAATCCGAAGGCCACGAAAACCCCTCTTCCTACAAGTTAAATACAGTAATGGTGAAAAATTTAACTCTTCCGAAGATTGAAGTCTTGGTAAATAATATCCCGGCCACCGCACTCCTGGATACCGGCGCGCAGTGTTCCTGTGTGGCAGAAGTCTTTTTTAGAAAGTATTTTCGCAAATACCGCATATATAATGCGGATAATACAACAGTATTAGCGGCGCAAGGAGAACAATGTAAGTGCGTAGGTAAAGTACCTTTGTACATCCGTATCAAGGACGAACAAGTAAAGGTGATGTTTTTTATAGTAAAGAATTTGCAAGCACACTTAATACTAGGAATAGACTTTCTTTCAGACGCACAAGCTACACTGGATTTTAATGAAGCGTCTCTTAAGCTGACGATGAAACCAGTGCGTGTAGAAAAGGTTGAACCGCCAAGGGTAAATCTCGACCACCTGCCTAATGACGAGCAAGATAGAATCCGACAAGTGGTAAGTGAATTTGCTTCCTTATTTAGTGATATTCCAGGATTTACCCAGGTTACTAACCATAGTATTGACACCGGAGATGCATTGCCGGTTTGTCAAAAACCATACCGGTATGATAAGAATAAGGAAAAAATTATAGAATGGCATATTACCGATATGCTACGTAAAAAGATCGTAACGCCTATCTCAAGTAGTTATGCTAGTCCGGTGGTTTTATGTAAGAAAAATAATGATTATCCTTTGGAGCATCCAAAAAGGTGGAGATTCGCTATTGATTACCGTAAATTAAATTCCATAACGAAATATCCGGTATATCCGTTACCGATTATAGAAGAAATTTTAAGGAACATAAAATCAACCAAATTTATGACGACTTTAGACTTAACGAATGGTTATTTTCAAATAGGGATCAGGCCTGAGGACGTGCCTAAGACTGCTTTTATAACCAAGTCTGGCACTTATGCATTTTTGCGAATGCCGTTTGGCCTTTCAGGCGCCCCAGCAACATTTCAGCGATGCATGGACATTGTGTTAAGACCTGTTCTCGGAAAGTCCACATTTATCTATTTAGACGATATCATTATTACTAGTGATAATCTAGACCAACATGTACAGGATTTAAGACAGGTGTTTTCTTTATTAAATGAGGCCAGTCTAAAAGTTAATGTCGAAAAATGCAAATTTGCAGCCCCTGAATTAAAATATTTAGGTTACAAAATATCGCAAAAAGGGATCGAGACAGATGAATCAAAAATAATCGCTGTACAAAAGTATCCGACTCCAAACACGGCAAAGAAGCTCTCTTCTTTTCTAGGACTTTGTTCATATTATAGGTCCTTTATAAAAGATTTTGCATCTATCGCTGAGCCATTGTTAAAATTAAAAAGGAAAAAGGCAAGATTCTCGTGGACGGCCGAAGCCAATAGTGCTTTCGAAAAATTAAAACAAGCATTAACGCAAGCCCCTGTGTTGAAATTTCCTGAAAAGCATGAAAATTTAGAAATTTCAGCGGATGCTTCGGATTATGCGGTAGGAGCGGTACTTTCGCAAAATCAGCAGCCAGTAGCATTTTTTAGCCGAACTTTAAATCAAACACAAAGAAACTATTCCGCGACCGAGAGAGAGGCACTTGCAGTTCTGTTAGCAGTGCAAAAGTTCCGAGTCTATTTTGGAAAGGCGCCGATAACAGTATATTCTGATCATGCGGCGGTAACTAGATTGTACTCTGGAAAAAATTTATCCCCAAGGTTAATAAGATGGGCACTCAAGCTGCAAGAATATAATCTGGTAATCAAGCATACCCCCGGAAAGGAAAATATCGTAGCAGATGCCCTGTCACGAATTAAATTAGACGAACAGGGTAATACCGTAAAAGTTGCAATGCTGACAGCGTGTACAATAAATTCCCGAGAAACTGTAATAACCGAACTGGGTAAGGATCCTGAGTTTGGAAGTATTTATGAGTATTTGAAGGATCCTGAAAATTTTAGCCACCAAGATATTGTGGCGATAAGAAATAGGGCGGCCCATTACGAACTAATAGATGGTCTATTATTTTATACAAAAACTACGAATTCCAACAACGAATTTCGACCTGTTATCCCAGCTAGTCTTAGATTAAATATCCTGCAAGAGCTCCATGACAGCCCTTTAGCTTCTCATGCTGGTATTCGAAAAACTACTCAACGCGTACGCGAGGCAGTCTACTTTCCTGAACTGCAAAAGTTAACAAGGGCGTATGTCCAGTCCTGCCCAACATGTCAAGCCGTTAATTATATTAATTTCCGCCCGGCCGGGTTTCTAAATAGTATTAAATCCGAATTTCCAAATGAAATAATCGGCATCGATTTATTGGGCCCTTTCCCAAAAAGTCAGTTAAACAAAAGTCGCTATCTCCTTGTTATAGTTGATCATTTTAGTAAATGGACCGAAATTGTTCCCTTAAAACGAGCCTCCGCGAAATTAGTTACCGATTCTATTTTAAATAAATATATTTTAAAATACGGGGCGCCCCTAAAAGTTATATCGGATAATGGTCCTCAATTTGTAAGTAATATATTTGAAGACATGTGCCAAAAACTGGGCATACGTCATTTAAAAATGGTCCCGTATCGGCCGCAATCAAATATAGCGGAACGGGTCAACAGAAATATAGTGAAAATTATCCGTAGTTATGTTAAAAATTTTCATAAAAGCTGGGATAACTATGTCAATGAATTTGCTTTCGCCCTTAGGACCGCAAAACATGATACAACGGGAAAAACTCCTGCTGAGTTATTTCTAGGCAGAAAGATTATAACACCGTTAGATAAACTATTTTATGTGCAACAAAGAGCCCCAGAATTTAAAATGGGTGATATAGAAAAACTAATAAAAGAAGCAAAAAAGAATACAGAAGTAGCACAAAGAAAACAAAAATTGTATTATGACTTGAAACGACGGGGAGTAACTTATAAAGTAGGGGATGAAGTACTAAAAATTAAGCATTCACTTTCTTCAGCACCAGAAGATAAAACTGCCAAATTTTTCCCACGCTTTGAAGGACCATATGTTATAGAAAAAATAACTCACGCTGTTGTAGTATTAAAGGCAAGAAATGGTTAAACCTGTTCCGCAAACATTGACCAGATAAAACCATTCTATGACCGTAATAAAATGCAAATCTTTTCAGATCTTTTGCAGGATCCGGGACGGCAGACACCGCAGGTACAAGTTCCAGAGGTGGGAAAACGACAAGTACAAGGGCAAGCCAATGAGAGACAGAAGCAAGTGAAAAGAAAATTGCCCCGCGGAAAAATTGAAGGTACAAAGAAAAAGAAGCCGTTCCACCGTCCAAAAAACAGAGTTCACGAACACCCCCAGAATGAAGAAGGGAGAAGGACGACGTATGTGGAAAAGACCGGGAGAAAGGACGGCAACTATAACCCGGCTGTGAAACGGAAGATTGACTCATCCGACAGAACTCTCCGCAGCAAAAGTCGCCGAACTGCGGAAGGGCCATCAGCGGCGGAGGAAAAAGTACAAGAAAAATTTGAACGGCCAACAACGAGGTCCAAGCAGGATCACGACAGAAGTTTCCCGGTTCCACCAAGACCAGCTGCCTTCAAACGGCCAAGACCACAAGCAGAGGACAGAAGGAAGATGTTCAAGGGTGGCCGTAGTGGTGAAAAACGGAAGCTTCCAGAGGAAAGCACTGAAGGGCGAGCCCGTACAAGAAGGAGGATCAACCAAGCTACGGTCTGCAGCACCTTTAAAGACTGGGCCCAGAAAAGGATGTCTGAATATTACAAAGATAAGTAAAATTTTGTGTTACTTTACAAACTTAAGTTAATCTTTCATTCTTACTGCAAGTGGCAGATTTGAAGAAGTTTTACCTCATGCGAGGTCTACCTTTATCGCCAAAAGGGCGAGAAATGAGTTGTGACCGATTTTCTTATTATGTTTTTCAATTACTCGCGCGTAAAACTAAAGTTGATGTATAATAGCGTTGTATAAAGACTTAAATATTGTAAAAAGTTATTGTATAAATTTTATTTAAAACATTCTAACAAGAAAGAAGTTTTAGTTTGAAAGACTTTTTGAAATGTAGTATTATTTCAATGTAGAAAGAATTGGCACTTGCTTTGAAAAGAATAGAAGTTAACAATGTACTACTAATGTATGTTTTCAAATGTGTAAAATTAACGGCATCTTGATATGTTCTTGTATACATGTGAACTGTTATTTTGAATGTTTAGAAATACCGTGATATGGTAAAAGTGAAAGTAATGTTAAAAAATTTGTTATTCGTGTGACTGTAAAGATTAAATCATGGTGAATATGTGTTAAAGGTTGAATGATGTAGTTAGGCTCTCTGACGCTACACTTTAGAGTTAGCCACTTTCAGAATAGTACCTCAGGGTCTAGAGTTGAAATTAGGGTGTGTTAAGAGGTCTCGTATGTTGAATTTTAACACGTTAGTGTTTTGATTGTAGGAGGAAGTGTTGAACACATAGACAGAAACACATTCGTGTTTGGTGTTTTTACAACACATGTCAGAGAGCACGGGGAGAGATAATTAAAATAGTCATGAATGAAATAAGAATGTTAAGAAAAGTATATTCTATATGTTATTTGCAATGTCATTCTGTAACATTTCATTAAACTAGTTTTCCTTCCAGATCTCTGGAAGGAACCAGAATTGAATAAAGCTCCTGTTTTGATGCAGTACAGATGAAAAAGAAAAAAGATTGTTGTATATTCCGGGAGCTGCTATTGTAACAAATTTCTTTCTTTTAAAATTTTCTAGTTTCTAGCTAAGTTATGTTTGTAAAAGTTTGGCCTCGCGTTAGTTTCTAGAGCTAAAAGTTTTCAACAAGGTCGTTTTAGACCTCAGTTTCAAACTAATTAACTCTGGCGGGAAGTATGTAAGGATCTTAAGTTTTACTAACGTTTATTTTATTTTAAATCTTTACTATCACTTCTTATTTTCTACTTCCGGCCAGAATTATAAGCGTGAAGGAGTTTATGCAAAGTTGTCTGGCGAACGCCAAGTATTTAAGTGTGGCCTTTTTGCCAAGCAGAGGAGAGGAAGCCGTGAGTTCGAAGCAGGCCGCTTACCTTAGAAGTTACGCAGTTGCTACTTTGCCTTCCAGGCTAGAGGTTTTAATCCTCTTGATAAATTAAACGTATTGTAGTGTTCACAGTCTCTGTGCTACATACGCTTCCTGTTATTATAAGGCCAATCTTATTCTAAAGTTAAATTAGAGTTTAGTTTTATTTTGATATCTTTTAAGTTAGACCCCGAGTGGAGGGTCATTGTATTCCGAAGTACGGAAGTCATTGTATATAAAGAAAAAAAAAATAAAGGGTTTTGTATACCCTTCGTCTGTATCCTGTCTACTTACTACAATTAGTGAACATAGCTTTAGTAAGCTCTCTGTTCTAGTCAGGTCATTGTATGTTTCCGAAGAAGGTTAGAAGAAACATTGAACCTGATAACACAAAACTGTTTAAATAGATTTCAGAATGAGCAATATTTCCTTCCCCATCATGCAGTGATCAAGCCGTCTAGTACAACTACTAAATTAAGAGTCGTTTTCGACGCTTCATGTAAAACTTCCAACGGTAAATCATTGAATTCTATCTTGGGTGTTGGTCCTAAATTGCAACGAGACATTTTCGAAATTTTACTTAATTTTCGATTTCCGGAAATAGTCTTTTCAGCAAACATAGAGAAAGTGTACCGTCAAGTTTTAGTGTCCGATGAGGATCGGAACTACCAACAAATTCTTTGGAGATTTAATCCTAACGAAGAAATACACACATACAAGTTAAACACCGTAACATATGGTTTAGCTCCAGCTTCTTTCCTAGCCACTAGGTGCATTAAGCAAATTGCACTAGATTATTCACAAAATAGTGCTGTGTCTCCTACTTTACTACACGATGTATACATGGATGATTTGCTATCGGGTTCAAGTACCGATAGTGATGCAATATCACTTTGTAAGAAAATTACCAATATTTTACAAACACACGGTTTCCACCTACGAAAGTGGAATTATAATTCAAATACATTTCTTGCAGAATTTCAAGAACATTGTTCAACGGACATTAATTTAGAAATAATTCCTTATGATAAGGAAAGCACGAAAGTCTTAGGATTATTTTGGAACTCTTCAACAGACATTCATTTTCAAACCCGCACTTGCACTCACCTCACCGCTGACAAAAAGACGCATTTTGTCCCAATCGGCACGCATTTTCGATCCATTAGGATTAATTTCACCATGTACTGTTGTAATGAAATTTTTTTATCAGAAGCTCTGGCTTACAAAAGGGGACTGGGATTCTCCTATTCCACAAAGTCTTGCTGAAGATTTGTTTAAATTTCAGAAATCTTTCAATGCAGTTGAATATTTTACCGTTCCTAGAGGTGCCACGCTTATTTCCTCTGACACATTTGAATTGCACGGCTTTTGCGACGCATCAACACTTGCTTACGCTGCTGCAATATATTGCAAACAAATACACGGAAATGAAATAAAGATTTCTCTCTTAGTTTCTAAAACTAAAGTCGCACCTATTAAACAAGTATCTGCTCCTAAATTGGAACTGTGCAGTGCTCATTTGCTTTCAAAGTTATATCGTGCAGTCATGAACACTCTCAAAAAATATAAGTTTGATGTTTACGCTTGGACTGACTCCAAAGTCGTACTATCCTGGCTCTCGGCACATCCCCGTAAATGGAAGACTTTTGTTGCAAACCGGACGTCTCAAATAATCGAAGTACTTCCAACAAAATACTGGAGGCATGTCCCTTCCAAAGAGAACCCAGCAGATATCGCTTCGCGTGGTATTGATCCCAAATGTCTTCCTAATTGCAACTTGTGGTGGAATGGCCCAAGTTGGCTTTTTTTGGATTCGTCTCACTGGCCGAAAGAGGAATCCGCTTCCAAAGAAATCAAGGATCTAATTGAAGCTGAACAAAGATCTGATCCTATATTTTCATTTCATAGTGCTACATCAAATGAATTATATAGTGATTTATTTGAAAAATATTCATCATTTTCTAAGATTATACACATTTTAGCATATTGTTTAAGATTCATCAATAAGTGCAAAACCAATAACAAATGTCAAACACTTATAACTGATTTCTTTTCTCCACTCACTTACACGGAAACTAAATGCAGAAATAATCATAATTCGATGGGTTCAGAAAGATTATTTTAATGAAGACCTAAAATGCATTAAAATCAAAGATCGTTGCCTAAGAAAAGTCAGCTACACTCCCTCCATCTTTTACGGGTGGGAGGGCGTTTACAAAATTCAGAATTGTCTTTTAATCAAAAGCACCCAGAGATTCTACCTGCTAAACACAAGATAAGTGAGCTCATTGTAAAAGAAAAGCATGTGACTTATTTACATGCTGGTGCTTCATTACTGTCCCACATTATCAAACAATCATATTGGATCATAGGTGGAAAAAAGCTCATTAATAAATGTGTTCACAAATGCATCAAATGCTTCAAATTTAAAGCATCCGCCGCATCTCAGCTTATGGGTAATCTACCTAAACATCGTGTAACACTCGAGAGGCCTTTCTTCAACTGCGGAGTGGACTATGCCGGTCCTATTTCAATCAAATTCAACAAGGGTTACATTGCTCTATTTATTTGTCTCGCTACTAAGGCACTACACATCGAGGCAGTGAGCGATTTAACCGCTGATGCATTTTTAGCTGCTTTGCGTCGCTTCAGTGCTAGATGAGGAGCTCCAAGTCACATTTACAGCGACAATGCAACAAACTTCGTTGGGGCTAATCGAAAACTCAGCGAAATACAACGATTGTGGGCCTCACTTCCTAAGAACGAAGCCGTTGCTCATCATTTAACTCAAGCATCAATAGAATGGCACTTTATACCTCCAGCATCTCCTCATTTCGGAGGAATTTGGGAGGCCGCAATTAAATCAACCAAATATCACTGTAAAAGAGTAATAGGTGAAACGCTACTTACTTTCGAAGAATTGACAACTCTGTTGGCTCAGATAGAAGCCATTTTAAATTCTCGTCCGTTATGTAGTGTAAACAATACTGACATTGATTGCATTAATATTCTCACTCCTTCACATTTTCTTACAGGAGACATGATCCTATCCCCTCCTGAACTACCTCTTAGTAGTCCTGCTAATATACGGAATAGGTGGGATCTCCTTCAAAAGATGCGCAAGGACTTCTGCAAATCATGGACCAAAGCATATCTATCTTCTCTTCAAACCAGAAAGAAATGGAAGGACACTCAGCCGAATATGAAAACTGGAGACATCGTCCTGTTACTAGATGATGGTCATATTCCAGGTTCTTGGCCACTAGGACAAGTGGTCGAACTTCATCATGGTATTGACGGACTAGTTCGTGTGGCCACGGTTAAAACTAAAAACTCTGTTTTCAAAAGAAACATTCATAAATTAGCACCTTTGCCCATATATCAGGACTAATGCCTGATAGGGTGGGAGTATGTTCCGGTGCACCGGAACAGAACAACTCAACCTGACTCTTTCGCTTTTGGAACTATGCCAAAGAACATTCTTAATTCAGTTGAATAGTCAGACTCAGACGAACGCATTCGCAAGGCAGCTGCTATGCTCTCTATTCTTCACTGTTTTTTGTTCTGCTCTCGTACTTATAAGTGTTATATGTTATTTTCTTGTTTATACTTGTATTGTGCAGTTATTTAATATAAGTTTCGTGTTTAAAACGAGGACGTGTTTTGAGTTCCTTCACATTTACATCGCAACAGTTATAATGAATTTACTTAAGCTTCATCTTGACCAGTCGCTGATTTTATAACATATTCATATCTAATTTTAATAATTTGCAAATTACAGAGAACTGAAAACAAGACAACAGACATACTATATTTACTTGCATATTTTCCTCTCTTTACCTACTCCTTGAAAATCAAAAGGGGAAAAATATGCAGTGTACATTACACCTGAAGAGACAGTTTGAATGATAATCATAACACAGTAAAAAGTACATATAGACAAACCAATATTATTATATTAAGTATTTCAAAGGTCTTATCAATTTCAATAATATTCTTTTAACTTACACAAAATGTTTTTCTATTTGTGCACATATTTTTCATTCTTCCCATAAATTAGCAATTTTTACATCATATACTGAAAAAATTAGAGGAAAAATATGCAAGAAACAGCAATATGCAAGTACATATGGTATTTTGATGGGACTATGTGAGATATCCTCAGAGATCACAAAAAAAAAATTCAGATTAAGGTCACAAATTCAAGCCCCATAAACACAGTATCATGGGCGATTTTCTCTCTTAGTAAATGTGATTTCTTCTCTTTAAATATCCTGCATTAAACAAATTCCTGACCAGCATCTCTCAAATTTACCATTGTAGAATCCATGAAAAAATATTCATCTCTTAGGAAACTTCTGTATGATCAGCTATATGGAAAGCAATCCATAAGATTACAGCAGAAAAATTAAGATTTAGTCACAGCCTTCAAATCATATCTCAGCAGCATGCTTCAACTCACAACATTGCTTAATACGAACACACAAATGCTACCACAATTTGGTGAATACAGTGTGGGGGGAGCTGAAATCTGATTCTGAATGGTAATCTAGGAAATCTCAGCTTTGTATGCTGGAGTACTGCTTTGCAAAAGCAGCATTTTTCTGCTGACTATACTATGATATTCTATCTTTAAGGCCATTCACAATGGGAAACAGAGCTAGTAGAGACAAAGGCTCAATTAAGCATATGTTCAGGAAGAGAACAAAACGTTTTTGTACACAATGGAGTCACTATTTCCTAGATGAAAGATCTCAGCTTCATGCACAGGCACGTGAAACCGGCCAATCACAAATAGGAATGGTATTTACAATACATTTTGCTTTTAAAATATATTAGTTTTAACATAATTTATTTATATACAATACTTTCGAAATACTAAACTTTAAAGCCTCATATTTACTTAGTTTAACTTTAGATAGAAAATACATAAGCACATACCCTAGTCATTGCTGAAATTTTTAACAATTTAAAGTCATTCAACTAAACTAATGTACACATGTTTAACATACAAATATAAATTCTTAAAAGTAGATGATAACATCAACAAAAATCTTCTTAGGTATATTTAATAACATGACTATCCTTGCTTGAGGCAAAATAAAAGTATACTAGTAATTTCATACACATACTTTAACGTACATTAATATAAAACTTTTACTTGAATAAATACAGTAATCGTAGTTAGCCATACTATCTGCCACAAATTTGCTCTACAGGGAACAGATGCAAATAAAGGAAGCATTTTGTTTAATTATTCATTCTTTACTTTTATACCCTTCCTGATGGCCTTCCTCTGGGTACACCTCATTTTAGAAAAAAAAAACTCTTATTTTTCCAAAGCCCAATTGAGAAAAGGTTCCCTTAAGAGCCAATAACATCCCTTACCAACTAAAACTGCAGTCAGCACACAGCTGAAACTAAGCCATCTTTGATATTCTGCATTAAGATTTATTAAATACTGAAAAAGAGAGACAATATATTTTTTACCTTAAAAAAATTGTTGATTTTCAAAAATTATCTCCGTTTATCCACTAAAATTATTCACAAAAATAAAAGCATCAGCTCCACCATACAGTACTCTGCAATACCAGTGGACCATAACCAATAGAAAAAAAATTGCTATTTTCGTACCTAGAAATAACCAAAATCTGGTCCAAAAAAATCTGGAGTATTTACAGTACCTTTTCCCTTTATTTGTGAAAATATAATCTATAGATGTTTTTAATTGTATTTTTTGGAAACACATTTTCATGACAATTATTAAATCTCCATTTATGCAAACTCACTTCTGTTTGCCTTTCTAATGCACTAACCAAAATCATATTTTTAATGCTCCTAACAATCTCATTTCTCATAATACTCATTTTAGAAATATTCAAAATAAATCTAACAGTTTTTTAATATGTGTTATCTTTAATCTCCATTTAATTTTTTCCTGAATAAATAAATTCAATTAAAAGTAAAAATTATGCAATAATTCTATTTTAATCTGACACAGATATTTAAAAGAACTCTCGATTTTGGCATAGTGGTCCTCTTCTTCAAGCTTTGCTTAGCTCTTAATATCTGTGCCTGGTTATCATGGAAATTGATAGTTATTCAAAATCTATTCCAAACTAAGGTTGCTTGTTTACCCAATTTTAAATTTGTGTCCTCTCCCATTTTTGCTTTTTTTTTTTTTTTTTTTTTTTTTTTAAATTCTAAAGTTTAATGCTGATTTAAGCAAATTTTATGACACACAACAATTTTCATGCTTAATCTATTTGCCAAACAAGATATAGATTGAATTGTGAAAGCAGATATCAATCCAGAGCTAAGAAATATGTTTCAAACTACAATATGAAGAAGTAATAAAAGGATCATGTGTTTAATGGTTAATCATCATCTTATCATAATTACCCTCTGTTCTGACAATGCATGGCATCTTTAACTGAAAAATAAACAAGGATTTTACATAAATTTAGTTTTATGTCTAAAATTATTTAGCCATCTTCCAAATTAAACACGTCTATAATAATAATTGTCTATAATAAATTTTCACTATTCCATAATATATACTTAAATTCTTTAAAATATAAGCCACTTTCAAATGCAATTACTTAGACACATACATGAGTAGATCATATTTTGTTCTAATCAGTGTAAGTAAACATTTTACTGTCAGCTTTATAATCAAATCTCCAATCTGCAAATTATGTTTTAACATCATAAATTTATGAAAGCACTTTACATACATTTTCACAGATCTAGATTAATTATTTGCAGGTTTAGATTAATCTTTTTCAGATTAATTTAAATGCAAAAGAAACAGCCATGTTAAAGAATTATATGCTTAAAATCTGCAACTACACTTATTGAAAAAACGATGGCATTATATTCAGGGTCAGAAATTTAAAATAAGTAGTTTAAAAATTGTTTCTGTGCACAGGATGTCTTGTCATTTACCAAAGAAACTAAACAAATAATTTACCTTAAATAATTTCAAAAATTTACCTTAAATAAAAAAACAAATAATTTCACGAATAACTCAGTTCAAAATTCATCTCAAATAACATTTTCAATACATCGCCAAATGTATCACAGCAACAGTTTAATTTACTAACTGTTACTGAAGATGGCAGAGTGGGTCTAGCTACTGCTATATATGAGTGACAAGATGAAGGAATAAATTAACAGTTTTGTATTGGCCATACTTGTTAAATTTATTAAATTGAGCTTCTTTACTTGCTGCGAGTTACTTGTTGTGTTACTCAAGTTTTAACAATAACATGAATTTTAATAAGATGAAAACCTTAATAGTTGCATATCTTGACAATATGGGACTTATATATATGTAGTCAAGTAATTTCAGAATTTTGTTACAGGAAATATGCTACGCATTATACACGAGGAATGATCGTTCTTAGCAGGCCAACATGCCCATAGCTCTAAACAAGAAAGTTCTCGTCTCTTCTCAGGAAACCACCTTTTATATCTCCCAGTGTTTACTTGTGCTGAACTCTTGGGAAGGGGAAGATTCTTTCACTCATACATAACAAAGTGTCCATCTCGTGACCCTGATGAAAAGACTTCTTTTACCTCTTTGTCCACTGGAGTAACCCACAAGACTGCAACTGGAATCATTAACAAAGGCACAGGATTTCACCACTGATATGAAAACTACTACACTCTGAAATCATTCATCCTAGACAAAGAACCTTTATGCCACCTTATCACAGTGTGTATGTGCATATATATATATGTGTAAAATAGAAAACAATACGATGGCTTTGCTTTTCGCGAACACGCAACCTTTAATTAACTTTCTGCAATTCAGGATCTTCCCCCAGACCAGTACCGTCTAGAATTTGCTAGCCTATTATGTAACCGCTACTATAAATAACGAATGCGCGCCATTTTGCATCAGAAGCTTTCCTCTGTCTGTGCTTTGGTTGCTTTAACTTTCTGCAATTCAGTATCTTCCTCCTAGACCAGTACCTTCTAGAATTTGCTAGCCTATTACGTAACCGCTAATATAAATAAGGAATGTGCGCCATTTTGCATCAGAAGCTTTCCTCTCTCTGTGCCTTTAGGGTCTACGCTACTGTGCTTGCTCTCTTTGTTAGAATAGGTTATGATGCATTAAAGTTTAAATACTCTTATTTAGTAACGAATAAATGATCTACAGTGATAATTGAATAAAATCTATGGAATAAAGATGTACCATTAAAAACTAAATCAACTTGCCTCTTTATTTGGATTAGCCTTACCGCTCAGCAAAAACCATGCCTGAACTTTGATGCCGAAATATCATACATATATACGCACATACACACATACATTCCTAAGTTTATATATATATAAACCTAAAGCATCTAAAATTAAAAGCAAATTGGAGTCAAAGCAAGGCGATTCCTTAACAATATTATAATTCCATCCTTGGTAAAGGGGTTAAACATAAAATCAAAACATTTCAAAATAAAAATGATCATTGCAGTAGAAACTTAAATACCTTGCTTTGACTCCAACTTACTTTTAACTTTAGATGCTTAAAGTTTATTTTACTTCAATCCTGCAGCTATAGTGCAGGACGGGTTTAAAAAATTTGCTTTTTATACCGCTTTTAAGTTTATGTATGTATGTATATATGGGTATACATACACACACACACACACACACTTATGTACAAATGAACATATATTCAAGCACACATGAATACATATATCCATACATACATGCATTTCTGAATCCGGTCCTGATAACAGAAGAGAACTTAAAATTATCATCAGTCATCTAAGCTGGGACTTTCAGGGTTTTTTTAAAATTAACCACACAATCACAACCAGTTTTTTAATTTAATAATTGATGGTAATTAATCATACCTCAGTTTGACCTTCTTGTGCACTAGCTTCATGAGCACTACTTATTGCCTGTAATAAAATGGTATCAATCAGTTGAAACTACTAATTACTATTGTTATACTTTTAAGTCAAACAGCACAGTTAAAAATATTTACATGAACACCTAACATGAAAAATCATTGCATAGTTATCCCAAACACATATTAATGGTCTAGCAGACAAGCAGAAAGTCATTAAACACTGGTAGATCAGCCTGGCTTCGATTCCAGGTGAACAGGTTGGCTGTATGGGCGTTTTCATGGTTTCCACCATGTGTAACATGGATATGAGCCAGTATCCCTTATAAAGGCCTCCATTAAGGCATTCCCCATGTATTTTGCTCTCACGTACTTTGTTCTAATCAAATAAACCAAATCAAAGCACATATCACATATTATCTTCAGCTGCAAATTTTGTCAGTAGAAATATAATATTTTTATTTTTCGCAATCTATAACAACAACAACAACAATTAGGGCTTCCCTGCCTCGTGGAACTTAATCACATTTACAGGTCCACTCCTATAAAATTTCCTATAAACTCATTTGCAATCTATAAACATTTCCTCCTATAAACTCATTTGCAATCTATAAAAGCAAATTAGTAATAACAAAATAATATGACTACCAACAAATGTTAACAATTTGTTTATACATTTGTAAAAAAATCAACTCCAGCAAAGAAACAGAGACTCAACATCAGAAGCTCTGCACGAGATTTAAGGCTGCTACATAAATTTGCAATACAGAAGGTTTAGGATAGGACAATATAATGCATCAAGTGTAACAAAAGATTTTCCTGTAGAAATGAAGGAAAGTGACTGTAGAAGTGCTCCTCCAAATGAGCAGTAAGGAACTATGTACTCTTGACTCCTTTGATGAGAATTAAAACTTTCCTTTTCAGACACTCTTGAAGAACACACACACGCAACAAAAAAAAAGCACTTTCACAATAAGTCTCTGAATGAAAGCTATCAATTACAAAAGTGCTTGTTCCATCCTTTACTCTACTGCTTTAAAGTAAAATGCATCATTATTTAATAGTGTTTGGATATATTATCTGTAGATTACCTTCAAAAAAGGTAAAAGTTTTAACTGTGCATTTGCTGTTGATAGTTACAACATATAAATAATATCTTATTTCCATATATATTTTAATAACTGCTGTAAACAAAATTCACTCATTAATAAAGTCTAAAGTAAATGTGTTTAGACTAGAAGAGAAACACACTAATGTGACAATCAAAATCGTAAAAACAACCTTGTATTTAGCGTAAGTATAATGATACGATGATGTATTAATAAGTATTATTATACTTACGCTAAATACAAGGTTGTTTTTACAATTTTGATTAAATGTGTTTACTTGTGCCAAAATAAAACCCACATTCAGGACACTGATTCTAAAACATTAGAATGATGAATATCATCAGAACAACTGAAATACATTTATCTAAGAATATATTCAAAATTTATTTGTACAGTGCACTAAAAATATAAAATTAACCCTCTGGCTGATCATCCCGTGATTTCCACGGACAACTAAAATGTAGCAAAATTTGCTTATCCTCCGATTTCCGAGGGCATTTCTTCCTTTATTGAGGAGCACATCTCGTTTTTTCCTCGTTTAACCATTGAAATTAATTATATACAGTATTAAGCATTTAGGTTACATTTTGGCCAACAGATATCGTTAGTTGTCCACTAAATTGCGGCATTTCAAGGCACATAGTATTAGCGTTCAAACTTCACTTTTTGCTGCTTTTTTCTTACAGAAATGGATGCTAGAAAACGATCAGCAATTATCTTATTTAATTAAATTATTGAATTATTAATTAGATTAATTATTAGATTGATTATTAATTAAATTTATTGAATCTGGTGAAAAAACTGTGAAGATTGACTTTGCCTTGAACCTGCTTTGAACTTTTATCATACTAAACTGCATTTCTAAGGTATTTTTCCCTCAGCGCTTTATATTTTCTTAAATTTTATACATTTTATTTTTTTATATTATGCAATAAATAGAAATTAACTGTAATTCGAATGAAATTTATTTTTAAAAAATCTTTTTTTTTTTTTTTTTTTTTTTTTTTTTTGGTGATAACATCTGAAATTGGTTTTTCTGGTGACTTAGTTTCTCATGATAAAAATCTATATAAAAAATATTTTCTAGAAAGAAGTGTGCATTTTTCAATTCTCCAATATATAAAGATTTAAAATATGCAAAAAATAAAAATACATAATTTTGAAGTGATTTCAGTCCATAAATTGAGCAGTCAGAGGGTTAAAAAGTTTTAATGTTTCACAAAAGTCTGAATTGGTTATTTTATTTGCTTGAAACTGATAACAGTTATTAAACTTTGAAAATTCAGCTTCTTTTGAAGAAATTCTGTTTTATAATTGGGCATTTCCCCTCACCCTACATCAACAGCTGGCTACCTCTTGCACAGTACTTCATATCGTATACTTTAAAAGAGATAAAAAGATGTAAAATTTCAGGTTACAGACAGATACCACATACATCTCTCTCTCTCTCTCTATATATATATATATATTATTAAAGCAATTTTTCATGAATTATATTTCACTCTTGTATCTACAGCCACCCAGATGGTATAGTGGTTAGGGAAGACTACCGCTGTACAAAAGGGCTTGGATTCAAAGCCCAGAAAAGACATCATTGTAACTATCTATCCCTTCATAGGAAGAAACGGAGGTACCCGTTAGGTACCTCCACAATAAAATGGTCCCTACTGCAGGCCTTAGGAGTGGCCAATGCTGAATAGACAAGTGCCTGTCATTTAGGGAGGGACTCTTGAACATCCACATTCTTGTAATACAAAAACCTGGCAGAGCATTTCCAAAGAGGGAAAAAAGTTGCATACTTAATACAGACTTCAACAAATTTTGACACTACATCTAAAAATTTTATACTGAATCATTTCTTCCAAAAAAATTATCAAGCTTACTTTTAAATACATATGTAAAAATAGCAAATACAGTTACAAGTAATACACTTAATGTAATTCAAAATAATAAATGCAATTACAAAAAAAAAAAAAAAAAAAAAAAAAAAAAAAGAACTTAAATATATGTCTGCCATCAAAATTTACCAGTTTATAATAATATGGCAAAGTTCAATATGAATTAAGTAGCTCGAACAAAAATAACTAAATGACTATGTACCTAAATGCTAAAATAGTAATAAAAATTAAATATTCCTTACTTCACTCTGCGAAAAGATTAATGCTCTTTGGTCTGGATCTTGTTCTTTAGTATCTTCTACAAACTTTCGCACAGGTGAATCAGGGCTCAAATTTAGATGTTCCATGCTATTAGCTACAGCATGAATTAAAGCTACTGTTCCACAAGCATTTCTTACAGTTTGCTTCATAAAGAATACATCTTTTTCTACCTCTTGCTTTTCATTTTTTGAAAGCTCCTCTAATTTCTCACAATATTCATAATACTATAAAGAAAATTTCAAAATAAAAATTAAAATAAAAAAATAAAATTAACTTTCTGAGGTAAGAGTCAACACTGTAACAGTAATGCCATTGCTAAAAAAGCAAATTAAAAACAGCATATGGATTTCTTACTAGTATCCTGGTTCACATTAACAATACTTAAAAATTTCTCTTTGGCAGAAAGAGAGAGTTTTTTTTCAGCATGATCACATGATTTAATTACAGAAAGAAATCTGACAGCTGTTTAGTATTTCAATAAATATGAGCTTTCTTTTAAAAAAAAACAGACATTCCAAATTGCATGCTAATGGTTGCAGATGGCAAGCTCTGGCCACCATGTGTACCTAAAGGCAGGTCTTGGTAATACATAACCTTTTACCAGGTTCCAATCTATACATTAGTTGTCAAGTAACTACAGACTGTGTGAGGTTGTGCATAAACTGCTTATTGGATAACAGAAAAACCCAAAATGGAGTAGGTGGAATGACATGTCTGCATAAACTGGGATAAACTTTCACTGAAACATTCTAAATGCTTCACCAAGCATACAAGGATGACTTCATGAGCTGAACACATTGCTAGAATTAGTTTCAGTGTTTTAATGAGGACACAAGTTCGATTGCCTAAGATGCAAGGATTGAACAACCTTCTAAGTCAACATTTTCTCTACCAGAGAATTTGAACACGATTAAGAGATGCTGACCCTGGATAAGACCTGAACTATTGGGGAATCAGTCATGTATGTTGCATAATGACAACAGTCCAGTTCATACATTGCTTTTTGTTACCAACTGTCTGACAAAACATCGCATTTCCATTGCGACCCACCTACAATACTCCTCAAATCTCTCCTTACCAAACTGCTTTCACTTTCCTACACTTTAAACTACTTCCTACACTTAAAAGGATATCTTTTCCCGCCCCCATAGGAAAATCAGGAAAATTCAGCAAGAGTACTGCATGTCATTGAAAGCGGCGAGTTTCAGCAGGCATTTTAAAAGTGGAAGGAATAATTGACACAAGAGAAGAATACTTTGAAGGGATAGTGGTTGAAAGTATGTACAATAAGAAATTAAGCAAGAATAACAAAAGCTTGGTCTTCTTTTAACAGTCCTCAAACATGAGATTATGTTTGCATCTGACAATATATGACAGTATGAATTTGAAAATTTGTCTAGGAATCAAGCCATTTTTTATAACCTAACCGCCAAAGTAGTTTTATTTGTACTTTTTAATTTTAGATCAATTTCTATTAGTCTTAATACATTAAATACAGTTCAAAGCCCAAGATCCAGAATCATTAGGACTTCAATGATTTCAGAAATTTCTGAATTTTAGATCAACAATTTAAATCCAGTAAAATGATATGCAGAAATTATACAACTAAAAGCATTCTCCATTAATATTTCTTTAAGGAACAGGTATTTTGCATAGAGAATATGCATGAGGAAGAGGAAGAATTTAGAAATTTCTGAAGTTTAAATCCAGTAAAATGATAAGCAGAAATTATACAATTAAAAGTATTCTCCATTAATATTTCTTATTTTGCACAGAGAATTTTTCTGAATCACCCCCCAAGTGAAATTACAATAGGACTCACAGCCGAAACTGCAATATTTTCTCAATTTAAAACCATATTAGATATTTTCTGTTCCATTAATTGATTGATGATTGAAGCATTGTCATTATATTGTAAGACCTTATTTATATCTTCTTTATTTATCATGTCTTCTTCTATTTCAATAATTACAAAATTTTACTTCTCAGATGCATGGTTTTCATCACCACAAAATTTGGCAGCTGGCCAAGCATTTTTACAAATACAGTCAAAAGTCGTTAATCCGGACTCGTCGGGACTTCCGCGATTCCGGATTATCGATTTTTCCGGATTATAGATCATCAGTTTAAATCTCGTAAGATGGCATGCAGAAATTCTAAAATTAAAAATATGAAACCGTAATTTATGAAATAAAGAACAATTATGATCTAAAGGGTATCAAAATTTACAAAAAAAAAAAAAAAAAAAAAAAAAAAAAAAAAAAAAAGTTAATATTTATTTGTTTACTTTATTAAACATTTCTTTCAAGGTAAGTTGTTTAAGTTGCTTCGTTTTATGTGATAATACTTTCTCTTTAATTCTATAAACAGACATAATTTCTTGTTCAGTTACAAAGTACCGCTGTTCAAGTCCCGTAATCGCTGTGCCGAGAATACCGACTAACTTGTCGATCAAAATTTTTTCGTTTTCACTAACCTCTCTGTCACTTTCTTCATGCCGTTATCCATTTTTTTGCAGCAATTGCACTTTTTGTTTGATGGACATCGAAACATACTTTCGTTTTGTAGATCCTTTGGGAGCTCCAGCATCGGAAATTCTATTTGACATAATCGAAAGTTCAAGTTTACTTTTATAAAATTGCTCTTACAGTCTGAAAAAAGTAATAAGCCGGATCCAGTTTGAAGACTAAGGAACAACGCAATCATCAACATTAACTGAAATAGATAATTAGATAATTTTCGCTTATACCGTCCGTTATACATTAAACACGCACGCGAAAACGTATTCTGCACTTGTGCACACGCATATGCGCAGTCGTAAAGTCTTACGCGTACGCGTAAACGCCTATGCTCATGTGTCAACGCGGCGCATGCGCAGAAAGTTTTTAGCTTTGAAGTCCGGATTATAGATTATTCCAGATTATGGGTGTCCGAATTAACGACTTTTGACTGTATCTGCTGACGCAGCCTCTCGTAATCTGGCAGTGCCTCATACTGATACCATTAGATTTTAGATAAAAGTTTTCTAGTATTATTAGATCGTCTTACTGCTGCATCAGTTTTTAAAAAGGAACTTTAAATAAAATAAATAATAAAAAGGAAATTCTGATATCCTTGGCTAACTGATGGCTGTATAGCTTTGGGAAAAGTGAAAGATGGAAGCATTATAATTTATTACACTTGCAATTTTGATAAGATTAATAATAAAAAGACAGACGGAAATAACAAGTTGCTTCAAATGAAAATGTTAAGGAAGAGCAAACTTGCTATGTTAATCGAACTTTAGTTCCTCGGAATTTAATTATATATCCCTTCCCTGTTGTTATGCTAACAAAAGAAAACTATTATGTGCAGCATTCATTTCAGATAAATCTTGGGCCTTAATTGTTTAGGTTAGAACAAAACAAAAAAAAACAAACAAAAAAAAAAAAAAATGCAGTACCCCTTCCCCACACACAACCACTCAAGGATGAATAGTGTGCACATAGCTAACATCAATCCAACATCCATCGATGTATTGTCATTGGCCAAGGTTTGATTCCTTAGCCAGCAGGTGTTTAAAAGCAACAGCCAGGAATCTCGGTTAATCAGCAGAAACATCGTTTTTATGGCTCACCATCTTTTTCTTGTGTATTATAGTCTCCTTTAATAGATTTAATAAAGAAACAAAAAATTATGTGTGTGGCCAGGATAGTCACAGCTCATATTTACAAATTGGAAAACAGTTAATTCCTCTGTTTAAAGAGAAAAAGAGAGATAAATAAACTTAAATTTGCTACTGAAAAATAAACATACTGATCAAAAAAGACTAATATACACAACTACTCACGGTGACTAAATACTGAATGGAAGCATAAGAGTAAATAACTATTTCAGATCATTATTATAATTTATATAAAAAAAAAAGGTAAACATAACTGAATGGATTCCTGCATAGCTATTTCGCTACCGAGTTATCACTAAAGCATAATTTCATCTCGTTGGTTGTTCAAACATAATTTTCTATAATGAATGATGCCTTTTCTTTGAAAAAATTCTATTGCAGACTTTTTCGTCATGGACAATTCCCAAATTGATATCAAAAAAGGATTTAAAAATTAAACTAGTATTTCAATGGCGTCTTAAGAAATATAGAACTATCTAAACTTATGCAATTTGAAATCAGCATGTATGCTAGATTTGGCCCACTGTTAAACAAGTGCGTTTGCTAGATTTGGCACTTTTGCACATACATTTTTTGCTGCAATTTTTTTTACAGTCTTCAAAATGGTTTAGTACCCAGCAATTTATATAAACATTCTACTAGAAAAATTATATATTGTACACCCAATTCAATCAAAACCCCAGCAATTCAATCAAAACAGAAATAAATTAACTAGTTATGAGGCTTAAAGCATGATAAACAGGATATATAATTCATGACATATTTTAACCCTCTGAGGAACACGGGTTTTTGGATCCATCATGATTTGTATTTAAACAACATTTATTACCTAAATTTGTATTTTACTTATTTTAGTCTCTATTTTCATAAACTTACACTCATTAAGATGACATTTACATTATTCAAGAAAGTAAGAGAGGAAAATACAGGTTGTCCGAATCAAATATACCTATTTTGAACAGTCGATTAGACACAGTTTTAGCGCTACGAGGGTGATATTAGCCACATGTTGGGAGTTAAATTCATAGAGTATAGTGACAATATTTTTTTCTCACATCTGACGTACCTATGTGTCTGCTCAGCCAATAAACGAGAAAATGGCATCACCGCAAGAGAAGACACAAATTACTCTCTGATATGAAAAACAAAAATCCGTAGCAAAAGTGCAAAGACTGTTTCAAACACTTTATAAATGAAATCCACCCCAGGCTAAGAGCATAGAAAAGTGGCTCAAAACATTTCTCAAAACAGGAAGTGTAAGGAAAAGATCCGGAGGTGATCGGCGTTCACATTCTGATTCACATGTGGAAAATGTTCAACAAGCTTTCGTTCGGAGCCCTCATTAGTCGATCAGGCAGGCAGCTTCAGAATTATCTATGAAATGATCAACTACTCATGATGTGCTGCATCAAAAACTGAGGATGCATGCATATAAAATGCAGAATGAACTGCAACCAAATGATAGGCCCCAGCGTGCAGCATTTGCTGTGGAGAAGTTATCTCGCATCGAAAATTAACACGATTTTCTAAACCACATCTTTTTTTTTTTTTTTTTTTTTTTTCCAGATGAAGCTACATTTCATGTTAGCAACAACGTTAATAAGCACAACTTCAGAATTTGGGGCTCAGAAAAATCCCTATTCAATACATGAATTGGAACGGAGCATCCCAAACACCAATGTCTGGTGTGCTCTATCACATGATACAGTTATAGGACAATTTTTCTTTGCTGAGACATCTGTGATGATAAACATTTACCTGGACATGTTACAAACTTATGCAATGCTCCAAATGCAGCATTTACAACCCACTGTTATATTCCAACAAGATGGGGACCCTCCTCTCTGGGACAAGCATGTCCATGCATTTTTAGATAAAACTTTCTCTAACTGATGGATAGGATGCGATGGCCCAATTGCCTAGCCACCAAGATCTCCCGACATGATTCCTCTTAACTTTTTTTGGGGGTCACGTGAAAGACAAAGTCTACTCGGGGAACATCCGTGATATTGAACACCTTCGTGCCTTTACAACCATGGCTCTTGCTACTGTGGCTCTGGAAATGCTACCGGCTGGAAATACTACATGGCTGAAACTGGACTACCGGCTGGACATTCTCAGGGCTACCAAGGGAGCTCACATGGAATTGTATTGATTGTTTAATAAAAAACTTTGTGAGTATTGGTATTTAGTTTTATAGTTTTCTTACACTTTTAAACTCTCTGTTAAGTAAAGTGACCTCTCCAAATCAGATACATTTGATTCGGACACCGTGTATATTAAATTATAAGCTAATATATGGAAAGTAACAAAAAGTCACTTTAGTGATACCACGTTTCATTTCAGAAACATTTTAAAGTGTAGACAACATGAAACAGCACTGGACAAATTGTGAGTGAAACAGAGGCCCAAAGTCTTTCAAGTAGTGTACAGTGCCCATAAGAGAAAAAGAAACAATAAAAGAATGTACCAAAAAAGAAAGTTACCTAACAATTTATCCAAGGTGTCTACTCATCCAAACAACACCTCTTACCTTTCCAATCCTCATCATTCTCTACTTATGCTGCTTATACTCTTTCATACAGATACAGTAAAATTCAACAATTTTTTTTTTTTTTTTTCCTTTTTCTATTTTATTTGTTTAATACTGCATATCACTTTTGTCTTGGATCTAATTATTTTTATTGGTTTTGTGTTATAAAGTAAAGAACAAAATTGTTTTTAAATTTAAATAAGCATTGATCTGTAATAAAGGAATGGATTAATCAATTTTACAATAATTATATTTGTTGAAAACAGTTTTGATTTGTAGACATTTCAGATGATGAACAGCCTTCAAGAATGGAATGCATTGGAAGAAAGGTTTCACTGTATGCTCTTCAAAGTACAAACCAAAAGTTCTCAAAATGAAATCGTCCCATCCCAAAGTGATGTAGTACTCTGATACATCGTTATCACCTGCAAAATTACTGAGGAAATGCACTGCAAGCTATCATTGCCACAGAAAGTCCTGTTCTCAAATACTGTATGTTTTTATGAAGGTGTGTTTAAACTGTTTCATTATAAATATTATGACTAAGAACAAAAGAACCGCATGAACTTTGTTTTAAAGTTTAAAAGATTGCAGCAGAAACCCATCAAATATTAAAACAAGCATTAGGGAAGAAAGTTATATGTCACATACAAACTAATGATGGTACTCGTCTTCTGTAGTTGCCTCAGTGACAGATGCAGCATTAGCACAGTTAGTTGTCAAATGTTGTAAACAACCAGAAAAATGAAACTGATTATGGTAAATAATATATCAGCAATTCATTTAATACCTATACAACACAAGTTGTTTAACATACATACAGAGAAGGGATACAACATAAGTTTATTTATTATAGCATTTAATATTATAGTATATAATATAATATTAATATTTGACAGCAATATATTTAAAATAACAATTCTCAAGAGAATTTATGAAATATTATGTACATTAACATATTTAATACAACTATGTAAGCAATTTATTTAAAACAACCACATATATAAACACAGCGGAAAATTCTAATTATTATTTTATTTAATGCAATTTTGTTAACATTAGAAAGTATAGAAAGCGTATATATATATATACACTCTATAACATAAAAAGCGACGCACCAAAGATTTACCCGAATGGGACGAAAATCAGTACATGTATTGAAAACAAAACACCATTATTCAGGAAACACAGCTACAAGAGCAAAAAAATTTAATAATGCACTGGGCCAACCTTTAGCCCTGATGCAAGCTGTTATCTGGCTAACCAGTGATGTATAAAGTTGGTGGATGTTCTACAGCAAGACTGCCTGCCATACATGATCAATTGGCAAGTTAAATCAGCGCAATCCAAGAACAGCTAAAGACGGCTGTCCATCAGAGCCCAAATCAGCTCTATTGAGAAGACATCTACTGTCAATCATGCCGCCCAGAAAGGTGTTGGAAAAACACAAAGACAAGCCGTAGAAAGGTGTGGCATGGAGCATTATCCTGTTGAAATGCAAGTCCAGGGGTTCATGAAAAAAAGGTAGTCAGGTGAGTATTCCATTGCAATCCTGGATGTCTCCAGATATGTCTCTGTTGTTGGAAGCATGACTCTTCACTGAAAGACAATTCTACCCCAGTCCATGACATCATACATCTAATGCATCTGCGGCCACTGCAAACATGCAATGCAGCGTGCAATGGCAAGAGGAAGCTGGTGCTATGGCCTCTGCAACTTCCGTCCCCATTCAGGTGCTTATATTTAAAATCACTGGAAAATTGGTCATAACAGTCACTCCCAGGTACACATCAGATTGTTCAGAGGGACATATCAGGGCCTGTATAGGCTAATTAGACAGTCTGTCCTTGCTCTTCGTCAACAACTATCTTCTTGATGCTCTCCACAGCTAATGGTTCACCATTTTTGCCAACACCATAGAATAATACCATCGTTCTGATGCAAATATCTAGCAATCCTTCGATTTGACTACTCTCCTTCCTCTAGTCCAGTTGCATGCCCTCTCTCAAATGGTGACATCTGCTTATACTCTTTGCGAACTCATCTGCAAAGTCCACCTATGTCAACTGAACTGCATTCACACAGAAGGTATACCTTAGCAAATATCCTGTTTTATACACCATCCAGATGCTCCACTGCAATGCACTGGAACTCCAGATAGTCAGTCCCTGGCCACCAGAAGTTAATTATTTGTATATTCTATAATAAGGTTTCGACATACACAATTTCTTTCCATTTGGATGACTCCTTGATGTGTCACTTTTCCTGTTATAAAGCGTATACATAAATGCACTGCAAAATTGATTTTTCAGCCTAAGCATAATGAGTATATTACAATGAAAACCATTATACTGACATAATGCAATTACCAAAAAAAAAAAAAAAAAAAAAAAAAAAAAAAAAAAAAAAAAAGAGTTAAAAAAACAGTTACAGTGCAAGGACAAAATAGTTAACTATTTTGTCCTTGCACATTAGCAGGTCAGTAATTGTTTCTTTCTTGCACATGCACAAATTGGTAACCATTTGTTTCTTGCATATGCACACATCAAAGACAGTTCATTTCTTGCCCCAGTGTATTAACACACTAAATCTACCTTCTCACCACTGCAAGAGAGGGGTACCCTTATGATAACTCAAGTGGATTAAAAATGGAAAAATATCCATTGATGATCATGAATGTTCTTCAATTAAGCTCACTTACATAAATGTTCCAGAGTCTGGTGAGTTAGAAGTATGACACACAGAAGCAAAATTTACACTTTATCTCTTGACAATTCAACAAAAGGTTCATGTGACAAAATTCAACAACTCCGGTTCAAGACTACACGAATCTTAGACAATAATGTCAAAATAAAATAAACTTAATTTCTCATATCATTATTCGACACTGCAGGATTTTAACACAGAACATTAATAAAAACATATCTAAAATGAATCTAGTCAAAGGATTCAAAAGTACATAATTTTAGTTATGAGGGCTCTACTTAATATATAATTCAGTTTTTTATTTTTAATGCCAAAAGAATTATTTTTCACTTTTTAATATCATCACAGAATGTGCGTATGAAAGGGAATGTGCTTATGAAAAAGGAAGTTGATATCCTTTCTTTAAACTGCAAGGTTTACACAGAAAGTAAGCACTATAAAATATCTAAAATCTATGTAACACCACAGACAAGTAAGCTTTAGCAACTCTATTCAAATTCTAATCATAGACTTAATTCATATACTTACCTTAAGATTAAAATATATATATACTTAAACAATTTTTTTTTTAAATCTCACATTTGAACAAAAAATTAAATACCTTTGGACTTGTTGGAAACAAAAGCAAAACAGCAAAAGAAGGACTCGGAATCATGTGCAAAAACTCTTCATCCAGAGAAATAATATCAGATATCCCCCACTTCTTAGGAACACCAACATTTTCTAGAAACTGAAATTTAAATTACCATTTGAATATGCATTTTTCTTCCAGAAATAATTCACACATACAAAATAAGGAAACATATTCACAACTCAGTTTCTTTCAAGTTATATTCTTTACATTCATCATGATAAACTGCGTTACTTTTTATAAATATATAGATCAGATGCAGAGTATTATTCAGAATTAACAAAAGGAAATAGACTTCAGAAAACTATGCATATCGCTTCTTTCTTATTAAGAAAAATTACTTATAAAATATATACTATTTATTAGTTTAAGAGGTAAATTAAAAATACTCAAGTTGTGCAATTTTATTGCATTTATTTATTTCACTTGACTTTTTTTTATTATTATTATTCTTTTCTCTCATACTTTGGTGTATGAATTTTGAGTTCATCTGCGAGAGATTAATTTGGGGGTACTTCGGGATTATCCCATTGAACATTTTCGTACTTTGGGATTATCCTGTCAACCATTTTCACCAAACCCGATATTATTGCCAAAAGGTAGTTCTCGCACCAATAACTGTAATCCTTGACTACGCGAGTTAGTTTTCTTTAGCGTGTTCAAATATACTGCTTTTTTTCACTCCGTTGCAAAATGATTCAAATTTGGGATTTGTCTACCACCAAAGAGAGTACAGTGGCATATTTTCAAGAGTATAGAACCATTTCTTAGAAGAAAATGTACATTAATGGCCACAATACGGCATTGTATATCAAAACTTATAAGCAATGGTGATACAATGTAAAGGGGTGTGATAAACGAGTAGCTATTTGAAAAAGCACGTGGTTGGAGGGCTCAAAACTCCCGCTTCTGACTGCCCTCCGGTTTATTTATTGCTGGTCGCAAGAATTAACATCAATTGAATGGGGAGAAAAACAGCTGGATTTAATAGGAAAGACAATTGTTAATTGGAACAATTATATGAGAGATGTGTGCACTCATAGCCTTCTACAAAGTGATTAAAAACAAATAAAAGGTCCAAACAAAATTGCAGAGATAGACGAGAGCTTTTTTACAAAGCGCAAAAGTTGGTCATATTCTTACAGAACAATGAATACTTTGGGGACTGCGCAGAATGACCAACGAGTGTTTCATTGTAAAGGTTCCCAATCAAAATGCAGTAACTCTAATGGCTGAAATTACGAACAACATTGCAGAATGAAATACAATTTTCTCAGATTCAAGCAAAAGTTACAAAACTGATGAATTGGAAGCAGCAGAATTCCAACACTTTAAAGTGAATCACCGATATAATTTTGTGGATCCTGAAACTGGTACACATACACAAAATATACAACGACTGTGGAGTTTGGCAAAATGGAGAAACAAGAAACACTATGGAACAACCCGAAAACACTTGGTTTCTTATTTAAACAAATTTATGTGGCAGAAAGTGCACAAGGATAATGACTTGTTTGTTTGTGCTTTAAAAGCTATCACGGATTTTTGACTGCCGAAATGATTTATAATAATATATATGATTAAATTCAAGAATAATTCAATGTGTAATTATTAAAAAAAATACAGGTTTTTATTTTGTTTTGATTTTTTTATTACACTTTTATGTATTAATACACTTACTTTTTTGTTATTATTTTATTATTATTCAATAAATTTAATGTGTTTACATGGTGTCCATAATCTAGTTATGCATAATTTATATCTTTTTATTATCTTATATTTTAAGTAACTAAAGAACAATGTGCTTGCTTCAACTTCTGGCAGAATGATTCGTCACATCTCAGCCAACTTTTATGTTTTGCAGGATTTCATAATCAGATAAGATGTTTTACTTTCATGTTTAAGGCCTATGAAATAGAGCATCTTTTTGGTCTGAAATGCACTTTTTTAAATATCTTATTTAATTTTAAATGTAGGCTTTTGATATTCAAATTGGCAAAAAATAAGAGATGACTGTTTTTATAATTTTAGAGGAGAAATTTTTCCCATTCACTTTGTTTTCTAATATGAATTCCGTTTTTTATATGCTCAACTACCTGGAATTTTCATGTATCATGAATTAGGCAATTCCTGAGCTTTCTGGATAGTTAAGCTTTTACTATAACATGGGCGTAGCCAGCTCAAATTACGGGGGGTTGCCCGTTACGACTCCTATGGCTACACTGTTCTACCTATTACAGCAGATACATATATGATTATTACGTGACAAATATATTATGTTAATGGCAGTTATCTTAATATAAGTAATAATTATATTATGAATTTTATTAATGATAAAATTGTGTAACATAATTATGGATATATTGCATTTCATTATCGTATTTATAATTATTACCTTACAAACATACTAAATGCGTAATTCAATATTTTCTTTTTAAATTAATTAAAAATTATTATTAAAATATTAACAGAATTTTGAAATTTGTCTTTCTTTGGTTTCATAATACAATTATAAAGACAAATAAATATATAAAATCCATATTTCTGTTGTATATAATTATATAATAAAGATATTGAATTAAATACATAAAAGTTGTAAATACATAATTTCTTTTGGAAATGAAATTAAACTGCAAATAATTTTTTTTCTTTTTTTTAAAGGAAAACATTTTTCTGGCCTTTCATTTTGGTTCGGCAATTAAAATATTCCCAAATTCCATTTTCCGTGGCTGTAAACTGGCAAATATACCAATAATTTTGTCAGTTGCTATTTCTTGGTATAATGCATGTGCATTAGTGTCAAAGAATTTCGGAGCTCTTCCATTATAGTAGCTCTATTATAATTGTCTAATCTTTTCAAAGCTCTTGCGGAACGTTCACATTCACAAGATGTTATTGACAGTGTAGCTGCTATGTGCAAAAGCACATCAATACTTGGTAAAAAGATTTTATTTGAGGCTTTTAAAACCAAAATTGGTGTGTCTGGCAGCTTTGCTTAGGGAATAGACATTAAAATGCCATTGCCAACGTTTCGTCTCTTCCTTTAGAAATTCCAGAGAGGGTAAATCATCTTTATGTATCACCTTCAACATATTTACAGCAATTTCATTTACACAATCAGCACAAACTGATGGTTGTATGCAAAACAGAGATGATGCAGTCAATGGCGTAGCTTTAGGGTCCCTATACAAAAAATCATTCTTGGCAACTTCCCTAAAAAATTTACAATACTAAACCCCCTCCCCAAAATCGAGGTTTCCAGAAGCCAACATTTTAATAATGATTTTTATCAGATCAAGATTAATACAGTCAAAAGTCTTTAATCCAGACGTCCATAATCCGAATCTCATAGCTACAAACTTTCTGCGCATGCGTAAACGCATAATGCGTTTATGTATGCACAGAAAATTTAAAGTCTTTAATCCGTTTTTTATTGTTCCTTAATCTTTGAATTGGATCCGTCTTATTATTTTTTGAAGACTGTTAGAGCAATTTTATAAAAGTAAGCTTGAACTTTCGATTATGTCAAAAAGAATTTCCGATTCTGGAGCTGCCAAAGGATCTACAAAGCGAAAGCATATTTCGATGTCCATCAAACAAAAAGTGGAATTGCTGCGAAAAATGGATAAAGACATATCCTTTGTTTCTCTAATCATTCCGAAATCTGTTTATCAATTTCATGCTGCTCTGTAGGGGGGGGGAACGTTGCGGCACACAATGAACTGGAAGTTGATCTGTCAGCACTATCCTCATCTTCAGGGCAGATTTTTTATTTTATTCGTAGTATTTCATCTTGATGTACTCCGTCTTTGATATAATTTAAAACAAATTCCTCGTCATTATAAATATTATAAATCAAATAGTTTTCTGGTTGCAATTTTCTAATTTCGACTATGCGTAATGTATGCTTTATGCATGCGCGCGTTGAAAGAAATGTTTAATAAAGTAAACAAAAAAATATTAAGCTTTTTTTGTAAATTTTGATACCCTTTAGATCATAATTGCTCTTTATTTCATAAATTAAGGTTTCATATTTTAATTTTATAATTTCTGCATGCCATCATACCAGATTTAAATTGACGATCTATAATCTGGAAAAACTGATAATCTGGAACCGTCGAAGTCCCGACTAGTCCGGATTAAATTTAGACTGTAGTTAAAAATCTGAAATTGACACACATGACTTCCATGTATCGCCTATTAAATTATGCACATTTTTTGCTGCATTTCATTTAAAGTTATTTCCTCGAATAATTTTAACTTTATTACCCAATCCCTCAAAGCAAGCTGAAATGACATAAAAAATTGCAAATTTTGAATTAAATAGCCCGGTCATACGGAAATCAAACGTGTTCTAATTTATTTTTTCAAAACGAGTACAAAACTTTCCCAAGCATGAGTATAGGAGGGAAGTTAAATTTCATTATTTGTCGAGAATTATGTTGTTTTAAATTTGACATAGCCAAAACATTTTTCGTCATTTACAAAAAATGTTTTGGCTATGTCAAATTTACAAAATGACGAAATTATTTAGAGGATATGACTACGACCAATGATTTCAAAAATAAAAGCCGGGTTAGTGGGCGAATATAATATAAATGTACACTTGCAAATGCAATAAAAATGAGAAGTTTACAAATGGATATTATAGCATCCTCATGTGCAAACTTTTAACGGTCTACAGCTAATCGGTTTTGAGTTATGTGATGCATATATATATGCATACATACATACGTACATGCGAACATACAAATGTCCAGAAAAAAAAATCACTTTTAAATCCATTTTAAAATATTAAAAAAAAAAATTCTGTCTGCAAGTACAGATGTCATGGCCCCCCCCCAAAAAAAAAAAAACAAATGGATATGGTTTGGTTTATGTGATTACAGCAAAGTCTCGAGGGCTATCTTAATAAGGGAAGGGATGCCTTCGTATAGGTCTTTCTAAGGGAAACTGGCTCGTATACACATTCCACATGGGAAAAACTACGAAGGCCCATGCAGCCAGGCCGTTTGGGGAATTCGAACCTCGGACCGAACTACCAGTGTTCAGCGACTTTACCGCTCGGCCGCTGGTGAGCCCCAGATGGATTCGAGAACAGTCAAAATGGATATTTCCATTGAAATAAGATAATCAAATATTTTCGCAATTACGATACTTTCTTTACTTTGTACAAAGAAATAAAAAAGATAATTTTTTATTTCATTCAAAAGCTTTATTTTTAAACAAATACTACTTAAACAATACTTCGCGCATACTACTATACTACTTCGCGCAGCCCTTGTTTGTCATAAAATCTTGTCGATTAGGTGGATGGGGCTGCACCCTATTTGTATTTGTACTACTTAAACAATCAATTAACTCATTTTATGTTGCAGAATTCTTATATTTAACAGTGCTCGAGAGCATTTTTATAAAGTCATTCATCACAGTGTCATATTCTTCCAATAATTTGACATCAGATAAAAAATTAGCTATGTATGTAAACATTTTTATTTTTTGCTAAAGTTGTCTGGACTTAGTCTCTCTAAAATTAACTGAAATTGATTTCATCTTTTACAGATTTTTCCATTAGCTGATCAATACAGTTATTTTATTTCCCAATTTTCTTTTCAATAGCTTGCGATATGATGAGAACTTCTCTCACGCTTTTATTTTCTTATGGGTAATGATTGCCAGCACTGTATTCCTCTTGACCGCATCTATCCTTATTTGAAATTAACCAACATTGTCTGCAATAGTCTTTGTTAAGTTCAAGTGAGTAACAAAGCAAAATCTGCCTCTAAAACGGAGTTATTAATCCTTGCATAATGAACAGAAGAAACTGATTTGCTCTCTTTATTTTGGGGGAAATCAGTATCTTTTGGTCTACAATTGCCAAAATTTAAAATAAATATATTTTTATCCTTTGTAAGAATTTCTGGATAATGACACATTCAAATACACAACAGCACATACCGCATGAATTTTGAATGCATTAAAAGTTATTATTATAATAGCTATAATTATATAATAAACAGAATTTTCAAATGAGGCAGGAAGATTGGTTGCCTTTTTCACAACAGAAATGCTTCCCGTAGAGTTCACTTCGTTAGAAAATGTACATGTTTTTGGAGAAAAGAGCCTAATTTTTTTTACACTTTTTTTCTAATTTATGCTTTTTTTTCAGGGCGTCCCATATTAAGTGACTTATATTAACCCAATACAAGTTAAAGGATTATTTTTAGTAACACAACATGCAGCAAAATTTGTAGGAAAAGTAAACAGTAACTTTCGAAGACTTTAGATCAGATTCATTACTTTACACTTTCTCATAATCATATTGGCCGGATTGCTCATAGTTTATCCCTTTATTCCTGCAAATAAGTAAAATGCCTCTTCTATTCGTCGATACGCTTTTGTTTTTAAACAGAAGAAGAGAGCAAAGAGTATGTGCTTACATTTTGTGTTATTTTTAGATGCTTACTTTCTTCTTTAAAAAAGGAACAGAAGCTTAAAACTGGGGAAAAAAAAAAAAAAAAGCAGCTTTAAGAATTTTGCAAAAAATCAGTGTTCTACACTATAGAATTAAAAAATGAATAAATATCATTTTAAAATTTTAGGCCATGAATTTAAACTATTATAATGAACTAGGGAAAAATTAACAATATTTTCGCATTCCCTGCCGAGGACGACGGCGATACTTTTTAATATTAATATTGAAATGTTTATGTTATTTTTTTGTTTTGCATTATGATCAAAAAGTAAAATGCATTTGCTTCAATAAGCATGTTAAAACTATAGTGTAGAACATCGTTTTTTGCAAAACAAAGCCCATGCCAATAAAGTTATTTCTCTCGGAAAGGGATATTGTTGATTCATAGTTTCGGCATGATGTCGACAAGGTATGATCTCACAATTACATCAAATTTTTATCATTATAATTAGAATTTCATATATGCTTGCTTACTGCTTGTTTAAATTGGTATGGAAAAGCATACAAAGGTTATCTGCCTATGGGAAAAGATGACATCCCATTCATGGAGGACTTTCAAAGGGACACATGTTTGTTTACCTTACACGCAAGGAAAAACCATAAACGCTCATTCAGCTCGTTCTTGGATATTCTAACCTATGTCGAACTAGCACCGTTCATCAATCTTATACATTCTGACCACTAATGGGTTATGTGCTTTTTTTTTCATTCTATTTAAATTCTCTTAATTTATATTTCCTTTTAATCGGTATTTATCTGATTATTTGTACCAAATACAGATGCACACAAAATAAACAAATAAATAAATCTGAAAGCTTTCAGATGTTTTTTTCAATACTCTCTCACCGCTGGAGATTTTTTTTTTTTTTTTTTTTTTTTTTTTTTTTTTTTTTTTTTTGTATGCTATTGCTCGCTTTGAAACCGGTGAGTTTGTTAATCGAAAATTCAAAGTTTTACAGAATATGAAGTAGATAATAAAGCAAATTTTAAACTCCAAATTTGGGTTTCCAGATGCCTATATTCAAGTAAAGGACTACGTTATTCAAAGTTTGATGTCTAGTTACCGTTGTTTTATCACAATGCGAAACACATATATACATTCATGCATTCCTCATTATTTAATTTTTTTAAATATAATGCAGGGCTCTAATATTTTGCGGCAACAATTCGAAAAGTGAAACGCCGTTTATAGTGAGCCAACGCAAAATACCAAAATGAAAATAATAGCCCTTCTGGGCAATTTGACCCTTTGGGCTAATAATAGTATAAATTATTTGGCACTGAATTAATTTTTTATCTGCATAAAATGATCTAAGTGGTATTTAAAAACTACCCTTTAGATCATTTTAAATAACAATAATTTAAATTGCTAGATGACTTAGAAAATAAAATTCATCGCATTGAAAGCATTGAAGTTGGCATGCTCTCTACATTATTCAAAAAAAAAAAAGCTTAATATGTTTGCTATATTTATTGACGTAACTGAAATTCGAAATTAATGTAAAAACCAATCGCTTAAAATGATTTTACTGTGGTTCCTTGGTCCGAAAAGAAAAGGCTTTTTTCTTCTTTAGTGACATTAAGCTTGATAGCTAGAAGGAAAGTGGGACCGGATACGGAGGGCTATTCAAAGCTGTAATAGAAACAAAAGCTTTATGACTTGAAAGTGTGCCCTAACCTTCAAAGTATTTCCCCGCCACTTGTTAGCTGAGGAACGATGATTTTTATGATCTTACTTCTAAATGAAAAATCGTAGATTTTCCGTTCCCTTTTTTTGTTAATCACATGAATATTTTGGGAAGCTGGCAAGCAATATTTTAAAAACTTAAGCCTTATCTATTAAAAATTAATTAGTGCTTTTTTTAAGTATAGGTAGTGGTGAAGTGGGAGTGTGCCCGGGCGACCCAGGGCATCCCCCCTGGCTACGCGCCTGTATAATACAGTAAACTTCAATTATAATCTTGATTTTTAACATTATGTGATGGCTTGAGCTAAGAATTAATCTGTAATTAATTAAACTTATCTCATTGTGGTAGTGCAACTACTTTATATTATCTGCAACTGCGATGACAATACTGACAGTGACACATAACTAAAGTTTCACAGCAGTTATAATAAAAAAAGAAAGAGGTAAAATAAGTAGATTCCTGGAATAAAACAACAATAATAAAGAAGTAATAGCAAATACACGTACACAATTATCAACAATTATTTGGTAACTAAAAAGGTATTCCTTTGTTAATCTGGTCACAGCAAGTGATTTGGCAAAATATGGCAACATTTCAAATTGATTTGGCAGAGACAAAAATACTATAACTTTCAAAAAATAAAAAACTACAATACAACAAACATATATACAACAAACATCACAGAATTGCAGTTTTGGCATTGTGCATTAACCATAACACAGTACAAAGTCTGTAATACGGATGTCCATTATCCGGAATGATCTATAATCCGGACCTCAAAGCCACAAACTTTATGCATGCGCATAATGTATGCTTTATGCATGTGTGCATTGAAAGAAATGTTTAATAAAGTAAACAAATAAATATTAAGCTTTTCTTTTTTGTAAAATTTGATACCCTTTAGATCATAATTGCTCTTTATTTCATAAATTATGGTTTCATATTTTTAATTGTAGAATTTCTGCATGCCATATTACCATATTTCTGCATGCCATAGATTTAAATGGATGATATATAATCCGGAAAAACCCATAATCTGGAATCCCCGAGTCCGGATTACGGACTTTGTACTGTAGTACATGATGTATTACTGTTATTACTGCCATTCCAAATTTATCAATTCTCGCAATTAACCTTCCGAATTTGGCGACTGACTGAGGTAACCACTTTGACAAGGAAAGTACCATTAAAATTTAATAACTGAAATATGTATGTGTGGCATGCACATAATTTAAGAAATGAAAAAAACAAATAATTTGAAGTCTATGTCACTTATCAAAAATTATCTTCCAACCCACTATTTAGATATCACTACTTTGAAATATTCGAATTCTTATAATTACTGATAAAAACTTGCATATTTTTTTTCTTTCATTTAATAATACGCAATTTCTTTTTTTATTATTTATTTATTTATTCTTATTTTTTATTTTTGAAAAATTACAAATTGAATTAATGAAACATTTTTCATTAGGTACTAAAAGAAGCAATATGAATTAATTAAAAACTAAAAAGGGTAAAAGTAATGATACATTCTAATTATCCCCAACCTAACTGAAAAATTACAAACTCATCGCCTACTTTGGTCAGCATTTACAAACTTGCTGGCAACTAATTTTTACCAAGCTAACATGCAAAAGGTTATAGCCATTTTCAAAAGGGTAAAGTGCAGAATCAGCCACTTATATGGTGGGTATCGATGTGTACATGGACAAAGTCAAGGAAGTGCGCAATGCTAAGTTTGTGCAATTCTTTGGGTTAGAGTTGACTTTAAAGTACCCCTTGTATTATCACGTTGTTGTTGTTTCATTTATCACCAAGTTGTTGTTTCATTTGTGGTAACCCGAGTAGGTGAATGTTATGGAAACCCTATTATGACATAATCATTTGCATTATTCTAGGAAATTTTGAATCATGGAATGTTTTGTAAGGGCTTTTGTGGTGCGTGTGGTTAGGAAGTACATTGCTTGTTTTATTGTTTATACGGTAGAATGGCTGAATGTAGTAAGATTAATTTAAATTTCTGTACAATTTGGAACGAAAGGGGAAAAGTACATTAATTGACTGGTGTGTAAATGAAGGTTTACTTAGTAGCCATTTTCCGGACAGTCCGGAATATGTGGGATGTTTTCGACTCTTATTTTTGTGAATTTATGTGGCGACGCCGATATACGGATTCTAGTTCAGATAATTTTAGGAAGTTTTTGGATGCTGTTAAGGAATTTTGTGTGCCACAGACTGAATACGAAGGAATTTCTAAATGAGGTAAGTGGATATTTACTTTAGTGCTTAAATGCATAACAGGTTTTGTTTTAATCGTATTAATTTTTATTGATCTATAATTAAGTCATTGCAACACGTTCACATAGCACATTGTTTATTCCACACTAACATTCACTGACTATTACTTCACTTCAGTTTGACCAGCAACTATTGTGTTGCCACATATATGTAACATCTCCCCTCTTTTGGGAAACTCATAGGAATCAATGCATTACATAATTATCATATTTGGATGGTCGATATACATTACGACCACTTCTTGTTTTATATACACAATCACGATTAATATTATTGCTATTATTTTGATGGTGAGGATCATTATGTATTTTTGGATGTACACTACTTATATTTTCCTCATTTTCATTACATAGATCATAATAGTCTAATGTCACTAAATTCTGATTTTTAGTTTTTCTTAAATGGAATTTATTCCATCTAATTACCCTTTTAATCGTATTAATTTTTATTGATCTATAATTAAGTCATTGCAACACGTTCACATAGCACATTGTTTATTCCACACTAACATTCACTGACTATTACTTCACTTCAGTTTGACCAGCAACTAGTGTGTTGCCACATATATGTAACAGGTTTTTACTTTTTTATATTATTTTATTCTTTGGTTTAAAATGTAGTTATGAGATTATATATTTTTTGTTTGCCGCTACTGTAGAATTGGGTGCTCTTTTGACATTTTAAGTTAAAATATATCGATCTCTACATGGGCAAACACAAGGCAGTGTGCACAGACTAGTTTGTGCAATTCTCTGATATTTTTTTAAGTGAAAATAGGTCAATGTGTACATGGATAAAGTCAAAGGAGTGCGCAATGCTATTTTTGTGCAATTCTGAGATTTTTTTTTAAGTGAAAATAGGTTGATGTGTACATGGATACCGAGTTTATGCAATTCTTGTTATTTTGACTTTGTGTAGCAGCAATTTTTGGTGCAAAAATCGCCGCTATGCAAGCCAAAACAACAAGTCAAAGAATTGCACAAACTCGGTATCCACGTACCGTCAAAAATCACCAAGTTTTACAAAGGGATACCCTAAAATATACTTTTTACCATTCCCTGATGTTTTCTTAAGTGAAAATAGGTCGATGTGTCGTTTGCATTATTGTGTACATGAATCGTTTGAGTTTGTGCAATTCTTTGACTTGTTATTTTCAAGTTGGCGATTTTACGAAACATGCGAAGCAGTGGGTTATTCTGCACTTTCCTCTTCAAAACGGAACTGCCATTTCACATTCCATACTAGAGCATTACGAATTCTATACTAGAGCAATCAATCAATAAAATTTAAAAAGGAAGAACTATCATTAATATGACACTTACCTTTAATATGAAAATCTTTTTTGTGCTGTCATTCTCCCTATGTAAACAATGATCAATTTTCACTCAAAAAACACAGCAGAGAATTATACATTGTTTCCGCGTTATGCACCAGCCAAAACAGACATGTGCTATGCACATATTTGTGCTGCCATATAAATTCTTTTCAGCACTATCATCGGTTTCCACATAATCTTTTAGTGACATACAGTTTTATCCCACTTCTACTTACAAATTCTGCGATTTCTAAATTCTGATGCTGTTTCTTCTTAAATTCTACAGGTTTTGTCTCCCTTAAATATTGCTGTCTCATATGACTGCAGCATCCCGTAGCCTCATGAATACTTTTTCTGACTTTTCAGCACAACTCTGACCAATCAATATAGTAGAGTAACCAATTAGAATTAAAGGCTAATCTTTGGAATATGGTAACAGGTAGTTTGGTGACATTTTGGTAAGGCAATAAAAGTTACTAGCTAAGACTTTAGCAGTGTACATGGATAAAGTCAAGAGTGTGCACAATGCCATTTTTGTGCAATTCTGAGATGTTTTTTTAAGTGAAAATAGGTCGACGTGTACATGGATGATACCGTGTTTGTACAATTCTTAAAAACACTGCAAGCAGTGGGCGATTCTGCACTTTCTCCCAATTTCGCACCTAATCTTCATCATGATTAAGCACTTTTATTCCATAAAAGTTCTAGCATAAGCGTAATTCGTCTAGCAGATTGTTGTAAAAAATGTTGAGTAAAAAAAAATATATATATATATATATGCCTTTATTTCGTGAAAACGAAATAGCGTCCAAAAAAAACTAGCAGGTTGCTCTAGCAGGGTTGGTCGCCAAATTTTCGCCAAGTTACCATAACCCAAAGATTAACCGAATTAAATTCAAAATAATACTTTTTAAAACATTCATTAGCTTTAAAAAAAGATACTGATCAAGTGTCTAGCACTATAAAATATAGTACAATATGATACAAACATCTAAACTAATTATAAGTATCGGAAGCTTCAAATATCATTCAAAAAAGCAAGTGATAAGCAATGTTTACAACTTACAAAGTAATGCTGCTTGTCATTGCTTTTGCATAAAGCATGTCTTGCTCTAGGAAATATTAAAACATTGCTCTTACATAAAATACATTTTAGCAAGTTCTCCAAAATAAGAAAAGCAGGTAATACAACAGGTAAAAGATGAATATGAAATAATCTTAAACACACGGCTTTCAGATTTCAGCTAACAAAAGTGGTCTGGTCATCCACAGAAACCACTTCTACTGAAGTCTTAATGCTGTGAACTTCTACTGAAGTCTTAATGTTGTGAATTAATTCAATTCATTCATCCTTTTTTATGAATCAGCACAGCATTTCTCCTTTCATATATCATAATTTAACAAATAAGGATTAAAAAAATCTTACAATAATCTGTATCCTACCTGATCTGTATTGTGATCCTTAGAGTACTTTACTGTTATCCTTCACAAATAATACTAGATTTTTGAAGATCTGCTGAATTTTAATTGATAAAACATAAATACAGCACAAAGTCTGTAATTCGGACTTGTTGGGACTTCGGCGATTCTGGATTAAGGGTTTTTCCGTATTATAGATCATTAATTTAAATCTGGTAAGATGGCATGCAGAAATTATACTGTTAAAAATATGAAAACGTAATTTATGAAATAAAGAGCAATTATGATCTAAACAGTATCAAATTTTACAAAAAAAAAAAAGCTTAATATTTATTTGTTTACTTTATTAAACATTTCTTTCAATGCGCGCATGAGTAATGTATGCGCTTTCTTTATGCGCATGCCTACAGTTTGTAGCTTTGAGGTTCGGATAATAGATCATTCCAGATAACGGACTTCTGGATTACTGACTTTGTACTGTACTATTTTTTGGATTAAATTAAGAGAAAATGCTCAAAACATGAATTAGTGATTAAAACTTGTTATTTGAGGTCAGTAACTGCTTGTGTTATTTAAAGAAAATCACATGATGCCTGTTTAAGTTCCATCCTAATTTTAATCAAGACATTATGAGAGAATAAAATTTAAGTTCTAGTTCTAGGTCTTTTGTTCTCGTACCAGACTCTTTCTCATATCCCAAAATAGCTCAATAATTATATTACAGATTATTAGATGACTTTCATGCACTCTACGGCAGCAGTCCAACTTTGTCCCTTCCCAAACATATGACTGAATCTAAGAATTTTACATCTCTCTTTTCTTGTCCCTATCTTTTAAAAGATTTTCAAAATGGCAAGCTTTAAGTTCCCCTTTTTTGTAATGATATAGCTACAACTATCCACTTTCTATAATGAATTCAAACCACAGCTTTCAGCTTCCCAGCAAATGTACCTTTCTGTTGTAGCTCAGTAATTATGCCTCAGTTTTATATTTGATACTGTAATTGGTCATTTTTGGTATACATTAAACGCAAAAAGGAAATCCAAGAAAAATTCATATACTGCACTGATTATGATGTATAGTAGGTTATTTAATTCCATTAATCAGCACTACTTCAGAAGCAATATATGACATAAAATGGTGGTGAATCAGTGAAAATATATATAAAATTACTACATGTCTACAGTTTACAGAATTAATGAAATTACAGACCAAGATGAAAAAACTTCAGGGTAACCTTTTGCTATCCATTTTCTTCGGGGATAAATTCAAACTTCAATATTTCAAATGCAATTTTGTTTCGCATTTCTCTTTTTATGCTCATGCTCTCATTCCTCACATCATCTTTGGATACTATCCGTATTAAGCTTATGCATTATGCATCAGACTTAATCCAGAAAGGATTCAGCTTATGCATTATGCATGCATCAGACTTAATCCTTCTAAAAGGTAAATTCTGATGTTTTAAAATAGCAGTAATATACCCAACTGTATCTTTCATCAAGACCTTTTGACCCTAAAGCCACATTTCTATCGGCAATTCTAAAAAAAAAAAAAAAAAAAAAATACAGTGAAAAACAGTTAAAGAAAATGGATTGCTTCATCTGGCATGTAAGGCATTGCAACTAATTATAGTTTTGAAAATTCTAGAGCTTACACTTCAGTTACTGTTATCAGAATCTTTCGAATCTCAGTCACGTCATTTACATAATTTTCACTAGTTTCTGATGCTTCTTTTATTTCAAACAATGATCAACAACAGGCAGAACGTTTGAACAAGTTCTTGACTCAACTATGGAAAAACAGAGAACAATTCAACTGCCACCTAAACCTTCAAGAAAAAATAATGCAATTTTTCCTCAAAGCAATCAATGGGGAAAAAAAAAAAAAAAAAAAAAAGGTTAAATCCTCCTTTTTTTTTAATAATTAAATAAATGTTTACATATAACACACTTTTTAAATCTGATTTACAACCAATATATGCTATTTTATATGGTTTCTTAGTTTAACTGACTAGTGTTTTGCCTAATGTCCAGTACAGTGCAGGCCAGTTAAATGGAATCTAATGTATCAAAATATATCAGGTTTCATTCCTAGAAAAGCCTAACTTCATGCAATTTTTATCGTTTTTCCCTCAATTATACAAATCAATTTTCATTTGAGAAACCTAACCTTTCTAAAACAGATACCATTTGCGCACCTTCTATGAAATTTATTTTTCTGACTGTTAGCGCTTTGTACTGCAAAAGAAAATATAACAAGGGGAATACTTCATAATAAACTAAACTATTTAAAAATACTATTACCTTATAAGTCAATAACAAATTTCAAAAACACAATACACACTCGTCCAATTCAGATAATTACCTTGTTCATTACCTGAAATTAAAAAACAGAATTAGAAATGAAAAAAAGAATTACTAATTTCACTCTACAACTCATCCAATAAGTAAAATCATGATTTAGAACTCACTTCAGGATTTGATTCCAAAGGCAACCATCTAATAGAAGACATTGCTGAAACGTCAAGAAATTAAGTCTTTAAATAATAAAACTAAGTCTACAATTTTAAAACTTTTCCACCGTAAAAACACAGCAAGCGTTATCCTAATACGATCAGCTAACAGCCGGTCAAAAGTCAAACTGACAGAATGACAGACAAAATACTGTTTTGCAGCCACTAAGTCTTTCTGCCGACAGGATAAAAAATCAAGCTTAAAAGTCCTATGTCCGTTTCTTCTCTTATATAAATCTATCCTTCGACCAGCATTATTCTACGCTAAACCTGTCTGGGGCCACGCTGAAAAAACTCACCTTCAACACATCCACATTCTTCAAAACAAAGCACTCAAAGAGATCATCAACGCGCCATGGTTCATTCCAAATTCTTATACCCACCGTGATCTCAAAGTAGATACAATCCAAGATTATATTCAAAAACTTGCCAGAAAATTCTTCTATTCAGTTCTCACTCATCCCAACAACTGCATCAACTCTCTTAGATGTTCTCCATTTCACAGAGAACAGCACAAATATCCATCTGACATTCTACATAACATTTTTTACTTATACTAGATTCTTCAGTTCACTGATTTAGACCTGCAACCAGACACTCACCTTTCTCGTCGACTGATGGTGGCCACCTGACTTTTACTTTTGTCTTTTTGTTTTACTGATGTTCTTCACGTGATACAGAGTAAAAGGAGGCGCTGCTATCTGAAACTCAAATTCACTATATGTTCTTAGTAGTAGTAGGAAAAATATGACACCTCGCCTATCTTCTTAGGGCAAAGGATGCCTTCATGAACGACTTTCTAAGAGAACTGTCTCATATTCACATAACGCATGCAAAAAAACATAAAAATCAACCATGCAGTAGGCCCGTTCACCTGGGTCGAACTCTTAGCATTCAGCGGTTTTAAGGCGACGGATGCCTTCGTGAAGGATCGTTTAAGAAAAATTGACTCCTAAGCATATTACATATGGGAAAACCACGAAAATGCCATGCAACTCGTTCGTTCTCTGGAATCGAATTCAGGTCGAACTGTCAGGGTTCAGCGAAATTTCCGTCCGCCTCTGGTTCGCTGTCGGAAGAGATTGAGATAGGAATTTTTTTCTACCTCTGACATACCTTTCATTAATTCATACCTATTAACGCCTACCTCTATTTTCACATCACTAGCTTATATTGACATCACTATTACTAGTGAGCTATTTTTTATGTGAATTTCTATTCATGATAATTAACCGTTCCTCCTTAGCTTCTTTTTTAATGTACTTTTTATTTAGGTATTTATTTATTTGCATATTACATTTAGATCGTAAACGATAATAGCGAAAGCTTCTACACTTATGATAATTAAACAAATGTTATAACATTATCGTTTTCATAAATTAAACTTTCACATAAATAAAACACTGCTTCTTTTTGTGAAATAACAAGACATTTTTTATTTTTATTTCGCATCTTCTCTTTTTTTTTTAATGTCAAACACGGCACACGGTAACATTTCAGAAATGGTTATTTTAGATGCTTACTGAAGGGAAAGAATGAACTACTTAATTAGTGAAATGTAATAATTTTTTAACACCATAATTTAATCACGGAAGGAAAAAAAAATATTTTTTCTAAGCAAATGTAATTATTTTCTTTAAAACTCTTAATAATGAATTACGAAGAAAATTTTTTCCATCTGTCTAAATTTAAGCAATAATATCACAAAAATAATTGCTCTGGGGGAAATTGCTTTTTTTACGTGCAGAGTAACTTCTTCTTAACTAAAAGACTCACTACTTCGAATTTTCCATATGTCAAGATGAGTCAATTTCCTGCAATGAAAATTCCGTGAAGACAACCCTCCAGCTAGGCTTATAATTTGTATGTGCCTTGTGATTAATCAAAACCCTACCCACTCAAAAATATGACAATTAAATTAAAATTTAGTTTTATACTAAATATCGAATCAGATTCGAATTTGTCTTCTCAATTATTATCAAATAATTTCCTTATCCCTGAAGTCTGTATAGTAAAATCTTTCTGCTCAGACTATATAAAGTAATGTCTAGAACAAGGGTTACCAAAACTGCGAACTTTAGCTGCCAGTAGGTCACCCCAACGTTTTTTAGCTCACGCAAACATATTTTCCTTTTAAGGTAATGTTAAAAACCAAAATAATAAATACATGGATATATAATAAATTCAAATCACAATTCGCGAGATACATGCTGACTACCGCTGCAGCAATAAAATTGTCTTAAAATTGAAGCTATTCATTTGAATAGAGATTAAAGAAATAAATTGAAATACTATTGTTTCATAGAAAATTCATCAGAAACAGAAGTTTAACCTCAGTAGATAGTTTAATCTTTGATCTTTTCAAAGCATTCATCATTATTAATATAATGCGTGAATTGCTAATAAATGCCGATAATCCTACTTTATTTCCTAAAGTCATAAAAATGCTTTATATAGGCAGGTAGTATAATAATACGATATAGTTATACCGTTATTTATACTGTATTGTTAATGTGGAATGGTTTATGCAAAGAAGTTGCAAGAAACCAAACAGATATGCACTTACATTCAAGAACTGGGGAGGAAAAGGATACTGTCTACATAGGTGGGAGGGGAAGTTAGAAGTGATTTGGGCGAAAGCATGACGGATGGAGTGAGAATCACGAGAATGAGGTTGATGAGGGACCTGCAATTCGGGGGGAAAAAGAATGGTCGTGGGAAATTTTAACGCAAAATACGTAGGGGAGGGGGACAAAGAAATAGAGTTCAACACTTTCCGAACAAAACCTCTGATATAGTTTTAGCTATCAAGCAGAATCAGTGAGGGATTAAAAAAAAAGGCGTTCTCCGAATTGTTCTCCAAATTCGGGCCTTGAACTGAGAAAAAAAATAAAGTTCTGCTCAAGTAAGAATTTTCTTTCCCCCGCATTTAATTACACCCTTTCAAAAATTCCCCTTCTAATGTTTTCGGGGAATAAAACACCCTCTCATATATTCGCTCCACCTCCTGAAGAAAAAGAGTTCGACGTGTGTGTGGGGAGATTTTCTATTCTCTCAACCTGATCATCGAAAGGCTTATTTTCCAGAGAAAAACAGACATATATTCAATTAAAATCGGTTTAATCTTATTATTAAAATAAAATTTGCAAGATTCAAGGTTTCAAGGCTTTTTAAATTGTGCTTTATTTGCAAAAAGAAGTGCCGGAGTCCTCTTTTTTAAGGGATCAGGAGCAATTCAAGCTCTGACAATAAACCTGATAATCACTAATGTATTAAAAGTTCTAGTCAGGCAAGGAATCGAAACAAATGTGGGCACCTTTTTTCGTTTCATCCTTGAATTCAATATCAGTTGAAGTTTTAATATACCTAATTCAGAGGTACAGATTGGTTCTTGCATTTCAAAGGGTCCCTTATCGCACAGGTACACATTTTATAGCAGAAGCAATTTTTTTATTTAAACATACAAATGTAGTTGAGCGCCAGAGGATAAGGGCGTCTATCCTGTGGCATAACTTGCATACCCCTGTTTACTGATACATTTCTTTTTTGGTTGCTTCAGTAAATGAATGCTTATTCAAATTCGGAAAAATCCCGAGACCGAAAAAAAAAAAAAAAAAACGAAAAACAAAGACATGTGTAGCTTGAGCCAAATAAGGGATAAACATAGAGGTATGGCAACCAAGCATCTAATTTTTTTGCGCTTGGCGAAACAAAAATGATGCCAAAAGTCGGCGCAATGATGCTTTCTGATTGGCTGAATTTCTTCAATTCCTGGCGGGGTTTTCTCCGCTGATGAGTAATGAGTATAACATTATAAACACTACCTAGATATCTTAGCAACGGGTTTGTTTTTTGTTTGATTTGTGTTGGTCTTGGACCCTGAAATGAAAGTATGGTTCCTTGAGATTTGAAAATATTAGAAAGTATTGTCAGGATAATGAGAAAACAAAATTCAACCGTCAGATTCAAAACAATCGTGCAAATATTATCATATGTTGAGGTATGTTTTTCATTTTATACCTGATGTTAATGACCTTGGAACAAATCAAACGCATGCTGTGATTTAAAAATAAATAAAAGATTTGTTCGCTATTGGGTAAACATGGTAATATGTTGTTCCGTTTTCTTGCTTTTTTTTAAAGAGTTTGAAACTAAGAAAGTTCAAACTTCAACTAAAAGATAAAATAAAAATACTATTTTATTTGCTGCTACTTTAAAGAGATGAAACATGCTACCTACATTCTAGAAATGATATCTTTTTAATAAAAAAAATAATCTGTTTGGAATGAATTATTTGATTATAAAAAAGTCTGGTAAGGCAATTTATATAAGGATAGGGATGCTTTTGTGGAAGTTTGTGCGAGAGAAAATTCTCTGTGATCACATTCTACATAAAGTAAATGCAACTGAGTTCATTAAAGCGCTGGAAACAGGAAAACAGAACCAAGGGTGACTGATTTGGATTATTTCATTAAGGCATAAATATTAAGGCCATCTGCCTGTAGGAAAGGACAGTGTCAAATAAAGGCAGTTTTATGTGCCAGATAGAAGGCATGTATTGTGTCCTTTGTTTTAGTAGTGGTATATGGAAAACAGCTTAATATGAAATATTTAGTGTCCCTTTAAGCCTTGTGTTCTAAGTGGCTATCTGTATTGCCTATTTCCTAATCTGCAGCTAGGTAGGATTTTCTTATTGAAATTGGCCTGTGCTTACATTACACATTAGAAAAAAAATTCATGTACCTAGCCTTCAAACCACCACTTCAGAAACCATTGCAAACTATCAGTATTTTTTAGTTTGAAATGCCCACTTGTTAACCATTCAGAATTCTGGATTAATATCAGTCTTTCATGTTTTTAGCCTTTCAGTCCTGTAACAAAAAAATACATCATGATTGTGATATTTAGTATTTGAATTTTGTAACTTGAGGATCAGGCGTTAGCTAGAGGGGGACATTTGTCCCCGGGCGCAGAATCCAAGGGGCGCCAAACTGATGTTACGACATTTTAGAATTAAATGTTTTCCATCCTTCGCAAGCAGTAGGGGGCACGAAATCTTCAGTTGTTCCTGGGCGCTGAAAATTCTAGCTACGACTCTGTTGAGGATATGATACAACTACAGTACTCATTGCATCGGATGAGAACCAGTACTTTCAGCATGGTATGGCCGTTGACAAGCACTCATTGGATACCCGTCTAGCCATGAAAGAAAGTCTGGCAATTGGGCATGTAATAAGATGCTGTGATTTACATTGTAATGAAGAAAGGAATGCTACCAAGCATTTCCCTTTTACTTAAACACAGAAATTGGCACATCTTCATGAAAGTGTTCTCTAGTTCATAAATGAACTATTTTCATCCATTTATTTGCAGGGATGGCAATCCACAGGTGCACACTTAATAAACACACTTAATATATACACACTTAATAAATTATATATTTATCTCTCATTTTAATGGTACAAATATTAATTACTTAATTGATGCTAAGTTTAATAAAGGTAACAAGCTGTAAATATATAATGTTCTTTAATGACAATTTTAATGCAAATATGTATATTTATTTCATGTAAATGGTAATATTTATTCCTGAATGTTAGTTCAGTACAGGCTTCTGATGTATTTTCATGTTGCTGTATGCATTTTTAGTAATATTGCAATAATTGACGAATGCTATATAGAATTTCTGTTGCTCATGAATATGTTTCCTACTTCCAGTATGCTTGTTGCCTTTACTTTTTGTTAAACATACTCAGTTTTCTAAAGTAAATAGATGTTGTTGTGGCTAAGTTTTGATATTGATACTAAGTTTTCTAAAATAAATCATGTTGCTGATTTTATTGCAGTTCATCTATCTCATTAAAAAAGATAAACATATTTTTTAGACAATTATTTCATTAATTTGCAAATAAATAAATAACACTATAAGATAATTTTAAGAGAAATATTGAAATGCTAAGTATGAGATGAAAATGCAGGGAAGGGAAGGAAAATCTAAATTGGGAATTATTTTATTATAGATTCTTGCTGCTTTATTTGCTTTATTGCTTTGTGGCTGAATAATTAAACATCACGAGTAGTGAGTATATATAACACTATCTCATTTTTATTGTTATATTACTCTTATGAATTTGTAGGCATATACAGAGATTTTACTTATTTCTCTATATTTTCCCAACTCAAGACTAGCAGTATACTATTTTTGTATTATAATGCATTTAATTTGTAAGTAGTATGCATAATGCGAGTGAGTATGAGCAACTGATGAAAGAGTAGAAGCAACTTATGTACTGTGTAACAACTGTTATAGTTCAGCTACTTTTGACTCTAGGTAATAGAAAAAAAATCATAGAAATAAAAAAAATATAACCTTTTTTCTATGCATGATTGATTCAAGAGATTCAAGATCATGATAAAATGTAGGCAAAATTTAAAAATTTTTATTGATAAACTATAATTTAGTACTCATTCTAGATATATGTTTTGATTTTATTATATAATAAAATATAGGTAGAGTAGACTTTAAGTACCCCTTGTTTTTATGGCCAAGTTGTTGTTTGATTTATTGCCAAGTTGTTGTTTCATTTATGGTAGCCTGAGTAGTTGAATGTTATGGAAACCCTATTGTGATGTAATCGGGTGCATGATTCTGGGAAATTTTGAATCATGGAATGTTTTGAAAGCGTTTTTGTGGTGTGTGTTGGTTTGATTCTTTAGACGGTAGAATGGCCGAATGTAGTAAGATTAATTTGAAGTTTCTGTACGATTTGGAGCGTAAAGAGAAACGAGCTTTAATTGACTGGTGTGTAAATGAAGGTTTACTTAGTAGCCATTATAAGTGTCCTGTATGTAGGAAGGATATGCATCTAGTCGAATGTAAAAACCATTTAGATGGATTTGAATGGTTTGTAGGAAGAAAGGTTCAGATGGTCACTATGTGAAGCGTTCGATCAGAAAGAGTACCTCGTTTGAAAAAAGTCATTTGAGTATGACTGATATTTTGATTTTTACGTGACTCTGGGTGTAAGAAGCGAACTCAAAAATCATGGTAAGTGAATACAGTCAAAAGTTGTTAATCCGGACTCGTCGGGACTTGGGCGATTCCAGATTATAGATCATCAGTTTAAATCTGGTAAGATGGCATGCAGAAATTATAAAATTAAAAATATGAAACTGTAATTTATGAAATAAAGAACAATTATGATCTAAAGGGTATCAAAATTTACAAAGAAAAAAAAAAAAAGATTAATATTTATTTGTTTACTTTATTAAACATTTCTCTCAATGTAAGTTGTTTCGTCTTTTATGTGATAATACATTCTCTTTAATTCTATAAACAGACATAATTTCTTGTTCAGTTACAAAGCTCCGCTGTTCAAGTTCTATAATTGCTGTGTTGAGAATACCGACTAATTTGTCAATCGAAATTTTTTCGTTTTCAATAACCTCTGTCACTTTCTTCGCTATTGGAAGCGAATTATAATGACGAGGAATTTGATTTAAATCATATCAAAGACGGAGTACATCGAGATGAAACACTATATTTAGTAAGGAATTATAAGCCAAATAAAATAAAAACATCTGCCCTGAAGATAAGGATAGTGCTGACAGATCAACTTCCAATTCATTGCGCGCCACAGCATTAAAGATGAACAAAATTTAGATAAACAAATGTTAAAGTTTCGATAAACAAAGGATATGCCTTTATCCATTTTTTGCAGCAATTCCAGTTTTTGTTTAATGGACTTCGAAACATACTTTCGCTTTGTAGATCCTTTACATATTAGTAAATATATATTAGAAATTCTATTTGACATAATCGAAAGTTCAAGCTTACTTTTATAAAATTGCTCTAACAGTCTGCAAAAAATAATAAGCCGAATCCAATTCGAAGATTAAGGAACAACGCAGTCTGCAACATTAACTGAATTAGATAATTTTAGCTTAGCTTATACCGTCCGTTATACATTAAATGTGCATTCGTAAGCGTATTTTGCGCACGCGCACACATGCATTTGCAGCTGTAAACATGTTTTCTGCTCATGCGTCGCGTTGACGCATGCGCAGAAAGTTTGTAGCTTTGAGTTACGGATTATGGGTGTCCAAATTAACGACTTTTGACTGTATTTGCTTTTAGTAGTGCTTAAATGTATAACATGTTTTTCCTTTTTTATGTTATTTTATTGTTTGGTTTAAAATGCATTTTATTGAGGTTATGTATTTTTTGTTTGCCTATATTGTAGAATTTGGTGCTCCTTTGACTTTTTAAGTGAAAATATATCGAAGTGTACATAGACAAAGTAAAGGGAGTGCACAGTGCAAGTTTGTGCAATTCTGTGATTTTTTTTTTTTTTTAAGTGAAAATAGGTCGACGTGTACATGGACAAAGTTAAAAGAGTGCGCAATGCCATTTTTGTGCAATTCAAGGATTTTTTTTTAAAGTGAATATAGGTTGACGTGTACATGGGTAAAGTCAAAGGAGTGCGCAATGCCATTTTTGTGCAATTCGAGGTTCTTTTTTTAAGTGAAAATGAGTTGATGTGTACATAGATACCGAGTTTGTGCAATTGTTTGTCTTTATATTTTGGCTTCGCAAGCCAAAATAATGAGTCAAAGAGTTGCACAAAATCGGTATCCGTGTACCGCCAAAATTCACCAAGGGGTACCCTAAACTATACTTTTACCTAAAATATATTATATCAAATCAAAACATCTAACTAGAATGATATACTGATAGCTTTATAGTTATATCAGGATAATACTGAAATATATGAAATTAAAAATAAAATGCATTGCAGTAGACTCACACACATACATATATATATATTGCGGCTGATCTTTGGAATATTTTATTATTATGGTAGAACTATTTATTATATCTGATGCATGCATAAGCAGTTGACAATTAGAATATATTAGATAAATATAAATGCTGTAATTTCATTGTTGTAGCTGTTCAGATATATCACAGTATTTCAATGCCAGAGTGATTAAAACCACTGGACACTGGTGGTTTAAAGGATGCTTCAGTCCTGTGGAATGAATGGATTGGCATTTCTGTGAATTTTCTCACATATCACTTAAGCAAAATCCTGCTTCGAGAGAGGATTAACCTTTTGAAGACGGGATGGCCATTATAGTGGCCATAGAGTCCTCTCTTTGAAAAGACGGGGTTGTCCACTTTAGTGGCCATGTCTTTTTCCCCCCATTTTCCAGTCTGAAAAGTGGGGTGAAATGTCAAATTTGACGTCCCTAGGGTTTTATCCACTTATCTCTTTCAAAGGTCTTCCTTTTGTGACATAGATGCACCCCTCTGAGAATCCATTAAAATACACACAAAAATCTTTGCTGCAAATAGGAGGTGATTTCTTAAAGGGGTAAAGCATTCGGTTCAGGATTCCCCGTCCTTTGGTAGCTTTTACTGCTACCAAAGTCCCGGCCTCAAAAGGTTAACCAAGAAACACTTCCTGAAGCATATAACCTGGATGTGGTTTGCCTGCAGCTGAATACCAAATAGAAATATGTTATTCTGCATTAAATATTTATTTATTTCATTAAGTATGTACATTTTATATATAACATCCTGTTGAATACACTTATTGAAATTTGTCATTTGTCAAATACTTAAAATTCTAAGCAGTATTTGAAATCAAAATTAGTGCATAAATTTCTTATTAATAACTGAGCTAAAATCATTGTACAGAAATTGTCTAGTCATGGAAAAGGGTAAATCACGTTTTATTAGTAAACTGCAAATTTGTAACATGCATCCTATCACTGAGTAAACAAAGTGATGTTATTTCATAGGTTATATTTTTGCCTTATAAGTATTAAGGAGTTTTAACATTTAATCCAAGAAAAGAAATATTACTAGAAATATGTTTCTAATAATATTTTTTATGAAGTCTTAGTAAAATAGGGCCAAGACTGATAATAAATAAATATTTAATACAGAATAATATATTTCTATTTGGTATTCAGCTACAGCAAACCACATCAAGGTTATATGCTTCAGGAAGTGTTTCTTGGTTAATCCTCTTTAAATGACTCTTTCTTTATATTTTGCAAAAGTGATACTCTGGAAATTGCAGTTCAGTTTTTCCTTATTTTTACAAATTTAGCACTAAAGTTATCAATATGTTAGATATACAGTCAAAAGTCGTTAATTCGGACACCCATAATCCGGACCTCAAAGCTTCAAACTTTCTGCGCATGCGTCGTGTTGACACAAAATACGTTTACGAGTGCACGTTTAATGTATAACTGACGGTAAAAGCTAAGCTAAAATTATTTAATTATCTATTTCAGTTAATGTTGCAGATTGCGTTGTTCCTTAATCTTCGAATTGGATCTTCTGAAATTTTAGTTATCAGTTTAAATGTAGTAACATCTAATGTAGTAAGATAACCTGCAGAAATTATTAAATTAAAAAAATAAATAACTGTTTATGAAATAATGAAGCATTTATGATTTTAAGGGAATCAAAATTTTCAAAAAAAAATATCAATATTTATTTGTTTGGTTTATTAAATATTTCTTTCAATGCAAGTTACTTAGGCCCTTTTTTTTTTTTTTTTTTTCCAAATACTTTAATTTTATAGCTAGACATAATTTCTTAATCAGTTGCAAAGTTTTATTGTTCAACTCTTTTTCATTCTCAACAACTCTTTTATTACTTTCCACACTATTGGTAGCAATATTTTCTGATTTAAAACTATACTACAGATTTTGTCATTCTTTAGTTGATTCATGATTGGGATATTCTCATCACCATCTTTATTGATTAGTACTTCTCCACATTTCTTTCTTCACAAATTCCATTGATTCAGAAATTTTACAGTTTGCTTATCAGATTCACAGATATCATCATCATCATGAAATATGGTAACTGAATAGTTCTTTTTCAGTATTTTAAAAATATCGGCAGACACATCCTCTTATCATCTTGCTATGTTCCACTCAGCAGATTTTATGTTAAAATATTTTTTTAATTCTTGAATGGTCTTGCTACTATTCAGAAACTTTAATGTTGACATTAAAAAGGCTACTTCATATCTGCATGCATAGCACTCCAATATCCATTGGCTGAATGATGGACATACAATTTGGAGGAAAGTTTAAAATGAACAAGTTATCTTTTACTAAAAGCTTTAAGGGAAATATGAGTCACAATGTTGTCTATAATAAGGGCAATTTTCACATCATCCGGTAATAAAACTAATTTCACATGTTACTGATCCTTGGGTACGAAATGATTTTCAAACCAATCACTCATTAATGTTTTTTTCATCGATGCTCTTTTATTTGCATTGCTCCTTTATAAATGACTAAGGTCATGTACTGTTCTTGATCACAAAAAGTTTATACAGTCAAAAGTCATTAATTCGGACACCCATAATCCGGAATGATCTATAATCCGGACCTCAAAGCTTCAAACTTTCTGCGCATGCGTCGCATTGTGCACAAGCGTATTCTCAGCCGTAAGGCCTTTACGGCTGAGAATATGCTTGTGCGTTTGCGCAAAATACGTTTACGAGTGCACGTTTAATGTATAACGGACGGTAAAAGCTAAGCTGAAATTATTTAATTATCTATTTCAGTTAATGTTGCAGATTGCGTTGTTCCTTGATCTTCGAATTGGATCCGGCTTATTATTTTTTGCAGACTGTTAGAGCAATATGAACCATATGAACTTCATGCTGCTAGCTTGTTCAGCAGGATATCAACCTGGGTGTAACTGCCAATGTTTGCTGATCTTCATCTGCTTGACTGCTGGTAGGCATTTGACAACTTTTATTGTATATTCTTTCTCAACTGCAGCTGAATGAACTTAAATTGCATTTGAAGATGGTAGTGGAATAGAAGTTGCTGAAAGCATTTATGCTTTAATTACTCTGTGTACCTATATCATTATTTTTTGTATGTAGTTTTACTTGGCATGCCATTCTTTACCAATTTTATTGTTGTAGTCTTTAAAGTGCTTACATATTAGCACAACCACTTTGGCGCAATTTAGTGATTTTTTACAGCTGGAAAGGTAAAAGTTGCTTATTGGGTGCAAGTGAGTGTTTTTGTGACTTTTTTTGAAAAAAATTCTCCAAGTATTCATATTTATTAAAAGTTGGCAAACGTTTTCAGCATATGAAAAGTCAACATACTTTAACAATTTAAAATACATTATCTCCAAATCTTTCTCTAATTTTTTTTTGGCAGTTCTCCCTGAGTACATAGCTATCTGTTTTTGCTTTAAAAAAATCAGCGAATTGGAAAGACTTGAGATCACTCAAACCGCGACCACACCACTATCTACCAAACTCATGTTCTCATTGTTCTCTTTAGAGATTTTGAAACAAAATTCTGTATTGCTGCAGGAATTTTATCGCAGTTTCTTCCATTGCCGGCCAATTATACAAGTGCATATTTAAAAATAAAATAAAATAAAATTTAAGGCAAAGAATATCACAATTTGACTCTAAAAACCATTGGAACTTGCAGCACAATAAAAAGAATGCATGCAGAAATGACTGACTGACTGAAGGATTTTTAGAGTGTGGTTGCCTGAAGAATGGTTATGCATATCGTTGCCAAAATTTGACAACTTCTACAAAGGGTGTTACAAGAATACATAAGTACTGTCTTGAGAATATCATAAATATGTTGAACACTTGTCAATCTGAGTACGTGATGCAGTTGATATCCCTTCATTTTCTTGTTCTAGGGATACTTTACAGTACTGGAATACAGTTTCAACTGAAAACCACTATTACAAAATGTTATGGTAAAATGTTTTACCTATATCCTCTTTGAAACAGTATAAAACTTAAAAAAGCCACCAAAATTATGTGCCTGGGTTAAATGGGTTATTTTATAAAACATTAACCTGTTTTATGTTTAGCTGATTTGGCAGTCTCTTAGTCACTTTTCTTTGAAATCTTATCAAAGATTCACTTTTAATTATTTTTTTCTATGCATCCTATAAATAAAGTGTTATGCCTCCCGATCATTTTATGCTGTGACAAGTAACATATTAAGCATTTATTTTTTTATTAATGCATCCAAGACATAATTTGACAGTTATAAAATGCTTCAGAAAAGTTTATTAACAATTTTTAAAACATTTGAAATTCAGATTTGAAAAGAGATCATTACAAAATAGACTATAATAATATCTGTGGAATCTATCTGTTCAGAATAGTCAATTCCAACTCATAGCACCATTAGTTAACCTGAGCATCTATTTATTTGATTCAGATTTTAAATTATGATTGCATTCAAATTTTAAAGAATAAATCCAATTCGGAAAGAAAATAATTTTCCTATTTTTATTTAAGGAGGGCTTGTCATTTAAATGAGACCAGCTGGACTAACAAAATGGCTAATACCAGGATTTTCAATGCTTTCAATGCTTAATTACAAAAAGAGAATAAATTTAAAAGTAGGTGGTTAACATTCATATACAAAGATCTAAAAAATAACCAAATATTCATTATCGCAACATATCTTTTTAACCATTTCATCAGAATTGAAAAAAGTATTTGCATGTTATTTTCAGTTCAAATGATTAATATGCTAATGTATGAGCTTTATTTTTATGTCAGTAACAGAATGAAAAATAAATTTGAAAACATCATTCTGAGCTCAAAATTGTTGTATTATCAAATGTACAATAACAATAATTTACAATAACTATAATTTTCATAGCTGTTGTTTCTTAAGCACTCATTTGCTTTTGGTTCTCATTTTTACAGCCCATATTCAACTTATCAGAAGTTTCTTGAATTATTTACATAGCAAGGTATGCACAAGTCACAGGATTGCATTTGTAACCTGTAACATTTTTCTTACGGCTCTTCGTAAATAATTTTCTGATGTAAAAACTGTACCATGTTGTGTTGTGAGGACATCTGAAGATTGACGAGGAGATCTCTTTATAGACATTCACACTGGATGGCTCCAGATGGTCCGCATAAATACAGTTATGCAGACTTATTGGGTTTTAAGAAAGCAGTGGATCATAACACGTAATGCTGTTTAAGCATGTAAAGAAATTGTTAAAATAAGGTACAGTTTATCAAAAAATATGCCAATACAGGAAAGGATTAAAGTTTGAGATTTGGGTATTAAGCAAAAAATAATGCGTGAATAATTTCCAAAATTTTCAAGACTTAGTTACTGAGGTTTTAATTGAAACTACAGAGTGCAAGAAAATTCTTCTGATTCATGCATTAGCTTTAGTGGTTAGAGTAGTAGACATTCAACTGAAATTTCTACCTGTCAACACTGTATCCTTGATCCAGCTTTTTTGTACAGGAATCAAAATATTTCAGAAATGTTCTGTGACAGAATGAAGTACAGTTAAGATGCATTTCAAATAAGAAATGGGAATTTATTGTATACAGTACTGTTCTAGATAATTTTAAGAAATAAAGACTCAGACTATACATAACTTTTTACAAGTGCTGTTTTCAGAATTCGTATATGGAAATGTCAGAAATGACTGAAAGTAAGTCACAATAGATTTCGTGATTCTAATGATTAAAAAATCTTGAAAATTTGAGGGTACTAACAATTCTACCAACTAAAACTACTGTGCTGAAATTAATATTGTGTTTAAATACTGAGATAGAATTGGATGGCAGAAGAAAAAATTGACACATTAACTGTCAACTATGAAATAACTTATAGTAGCTTTCTGGCCCTGGACTCCCTGTACATGTATACTTGTATTTGTTTGTATGATTTATATTGCCAACCATTAACATGGTATCTGGGATCAGAATGCACATATGACCTGTGGCAGTCATAATCTTAATGAAGTAACTTGAAAAATTGCCAGGCAATATATTGATGCTCAAGACATTACTGAAAACAAGAAGACATCAGACAATTCTTTGTCTGCCATTATTATGTATAAACTGATTGGTAAAAATATATTTACGGGTGCCCATTGGTAATTTTTGGCGGTACATGGATACCGAGTTTGTGGAATTCTTTGACTCGTTAATTTGGCTTCGTGTTGTGGCGATTTTTGTTTTGTGCCAAAAATTGCCTCTACACAAAGCCAAAATAAGAAGTCAAAGAATTGCTGAAACTCTGTATCCATATACACATTCACCTATTTTCGCTTAAAAAAAATCAGAGAATTTCACAAACTTGGCATTGCACACTGCCTTGACTTTGTCCACGTACACATCGATCTATTTTCACTTAAAAAAGTCAAAGGAGCAGCCAACAAAAAATATATAATCTCAATAAACTACATTTTAAATCGAACAATCAAATAACATAAAAAAGGAAATTCATCTTAGCACTTTACAAAGGAAATATCCACTTACCTTATTTAGAAATTTTCTTGTCCTCAGTCTAACAAAATTCCTTAACAGCATCAAAAATCTTCGTAAAATTATCTGAACTAGAATTTATATACTGGCATTGCCACATAAATTCATAAAGATAAGAGTAAAAAATATCCTCCATACCTCCGGTATCCTCCGACGTTCGGCCATATGCATTTCCTTCTTGCAAACAAGACACTTATAATGGCTACTAAGTAAACCTTCATTTACACACTAGTCAATTAATGGTCTATTCCTCTTTCTTCCTGAACTGTACAAAAACTCCAAATTAATCTCGCCACATTCAACCATTTTACCATCTAAACTCAAACCAAGCAGCGAACTTCCTAACCAACACACACCACAAGCCCTTACAAATCGTTTCCCATCATTCAAATTCATCGCAATCACACAACCAGCTATGTCATAATAGGGGTTCCGTAACATTCAACTACTCAGGTTACCATAAATGAAACAACAACTTTGTGATAATACAAGGGGCACCCTTAAATCTACTCTAACCAACTGATTTTATTTTTTCAAGTTATTTTAACTCTTAATGAAATTCTCCAACAAAACTTTCTGGACAGAGAGCTTTAAAAATATGTGGCATATGTTAGATACATAATATTTAAACATTAAGCATTTTCTTAACTGGGAGGAACTATGTCAGTAGAGCATACCTGAAAATTTTATCACTGAAAGGAAAGGAAATTTGAAACACTAATAAAAAATGTTTCATTATTAAATGCCTAATTCACTGTTCTTCATTTTGTTATTCATCTGAATGCAAAAGTTGTAGTTTTTGACAGTGTAGTTTGACTTATTATGATTTCTTGAGTTTTAAAATTATGATTCTGATAATAAGAGTATATATTTAATTGGAGAAAAACATTATATTTTGCATACACCTTAATTAACTTAATTGCCTCATCATATTCTTTGAAAGAAAATGTTGAGGGAAAGGAAGCTGTTAAAGGAAGAAAAGTTTTGTTTTTTAGGTTTTTAATTGCCGTTAACCACAATTTCTTGCAATTCTGTATATTTCTTATAGAAATTAAGTAGCATTTAATTAAACATACAATTTTTAAATAGGCAGGAAATGTAACTACTACTACCTTGGCTTTGATTTGTCTCCATGAAGTTCTGATTTATGATACACCTTGTTCGCAAGCATTGATTGATGGAAAAGCAGTAAAACTGTTACTTAATGTGTTGGAGACTAATTTGCTTTGTACAAGGAGATCACAAGTAAGTTCTTCTGAATACATGTAATTCTTTCTTGATACTGCATTTGTTTTTAAGAAATAACATTGCAAAATTTATTATATATATGTTTGTGTGTACTGTAGCCAAAGCCTAAAGTATATAAAAATTTAATTTGCTAGTTTCGACTTCGGCTGTTCACTTTGCAAACTAGTGAAGTGAAATCAGTCAAAATAAGATGCAGTAAAAAGTTCGAAATCCAAACTTCTGGACCACCAGTCCAACAAGTAAATAAATATATAAATAAAATTAATATAATAAGAAAAATTCTCCCTGTTTACAAAGTCTAGCAATGGAGAATATAATACTCAATAAAAGAAGGCAAGTGTGCCATAAATGTGATTTTTCTCACCACTAACTGAGATTCCCAGCAGACTTGTGATTTTCAAATACTGCTGGCTAGATAGTGGTCTTCTGGCGTATGACAGTCAATTGATTAACATACTGTTATTAGCCAGGATAACCCTTTTAGGCCCTTAAATGGTTGTGAAGGGTTAACACTTTTCTTTCTGATCTAAACAAAAAGTGAAACCCCATTGCTGCTATGTGTACATGCCATTTTACAAGATTTAAACAGATGAACTAAAATCTAGAACTTTCCAAAATTTGGAATTGCCAAAGTGCAGGCGATTGCAGATACTTTGTTCTATTTTCTTTATTTCATGTTTAATGATTTTTCCAAGAATATGATGTTTTTGGCATATGAAATATATGTATCTTTCATTTAAAAGTGTAATTTTTAAATGTCATATTTTTATCATTAGTATATGGTTTTTTTATGACAGTTTCTCTGCACTGTAAAACTAAAATTAAATAAATTGGAATAAGGAAACAATGTAAATAAATTAGTTACATGAAATAAAGTAAATAAAAGCCAGTTAAAAAAAGACGTTATTTCTCTCAAAAGTGTAAAAGTCCCTTAAAACAGATAAATAATCACAAAACTATGATATGTTTTGACATTAGAAATGTCATTAGTGAAGTCTGTTCATAGTATTTTGAATGTTATGTTATTATTTACTTGTAATTTACTTGCATTGGGAACTATCGCTCTTATTACAAATGTGGCACTTGTAATAATGTGACTGTCCACAAGAGTTGGATTAACTGTTAAGCAAGATAAGCATATGCTTAGGGCATTAAGCAAAGTGGGTACCGTAAAAATTACTCAGGGCAGTTTTATTATGGGATGTTTGATGTAGCAAAACCAAGACCTAGAGAGAAGGGAAAAGACATGTGTTATACTGTTACTATATATGAGTACACCAACATTTTTTTAAGTGCTTAACCCCTTTGTAAATCTTAATGGTTACTAGGACTAATAGGATTAGTACGTCACTAGGACTAGTGGCTTTAATAATCCTCAGTGACTGTGGGCTTGATGGTCACCAGTGTATTGCAATTTTAGTTTTAACAATTTGTCTATGTTTACTGCATTGTCTCATGCCAGCAACTTATGTGTTGATTGCTAGTACCTGTAGGCCATGGTGACCTATTGCTCTGATGGAAACCTGTCTCTTTTAATTTAATTTTATTCTAATGATGCATCTAAATTCACTATACCACCTCACATAGAACAAATACTGATTGATGCTAGTGACCAACAACATTCATAGGCATCACTGAGCTTCAGTTTAATTTAATTAAAGTTATATAAATTTACTGCATCAGTAATCTATGGGCTTTTACTACCAGTAAGGGTTATCTGATGATCACTGGTGATGAAAACCCTGCAGTAGTAGGTAATCCATAGCTCACTCAATACAGTAAATTTACATAATATTTTGAAATAAAATTAAATGTGGCTGTGAATGACACAGAAATTTAACCACTAACTGTAAACCAAGCATGATAATAAATTTTGTAAGGTTTTTATTTTAAAATGAAACCAAAGTACACTGGTCATTTTCAAACTTGGTGGCATACAAGTTAATTATTGATCTTTGTGTAGTGGCAGTCAACTCACAACTTGCCAGTATTGTGCAGTGCAGTAAATTAGTCAGATTTTTTTAAAATTAAATTAAACTGAAGGAAGTTGGAAACTGTTAAGACTATCATCGGCAGTGGCTTAGAGTGGTCAGTCATTTGTATGTGGCCATGCAGTGTTTGTTGCTTTGGCAGACTAAGATTTCTGCATGTGGTTTTGAAACGCATGCTGGACACTTCATGGCCATATACTGATAGTTGTATCTGTGTAGGGGTTAGTATTTTTCTGTCTGACTTAAACCATAAGTGAAGGCTCCAAGACATATTTGTTTGTAGCAAGATGTTGCTCTTAATGGTTTTCATTTGTTGGCATACCAGGTAGCGGAGAAGGGAGAAATTTTCCAAGGAATTCAAGTTCATTTAACATAGCAAATCGTGCTCTTTCTTACCTTTCTAATTTGATCCAGTTTATTATTCTTTTGCAGAGTGTTATTATTACAGCTACCTTATAAAAATTAAAGTTTGAATATTCATTTATTTTAAAAAGAGTTTCTTATTTTGAAGCTGCAACAGGATCTGTAAAGTGAAAGCATGTTATTTCAGTGTCAAGCAAATAAAAATGGAATTGCTGCAAAAAATTGATAAAAGCATATCCAACTCAAAAATATGCTAGGATTATGGCACTGGAAAGTCAACAATTCATTTTTTTAATGAAATGATATTAGTGAATTCTGTTTGGTTAATGAAATGATGTCAATAAGCACTCATTGATTAAGAAATGATGTCAGTAAGAATTTATTTATTAATGAAATGATATCAGTAAGAATTCATTGATAATCACACTTTAGAAAGATTTTGATTGGCTAAATACTAATTTTTCATAATGTATAAATATGCTCATGTTTAGTTTTTGGTATGCACTATATGATCATTTACAGAAGTCTCTGAAATGAATGTATTTATTTATTATTCATAAATTATTTTTAACCTTTTCCTTGATGTTGGAGGAATAGTATCTGAAACATCTTCATCTCTGAAGACTTCTAACTGCTCAGCATGAATAGTTAACTAATTCATCTCTATAAATATAAGTTCATAGTAGTATTATAATAACATGTGAACAGATTTGTGAATATTTGTATAATTTTTTTAATAATGTAATAAAAGTTGATTCTTTTACTAGGTGCAAGCTAATTTTAAAATGTGCATAGAAGAACTCTAGAAAATGTGCAAACAAAAAATATTTGTATGCTACTTAGAAGATGGACCCTCTGTTGCTGTTCTTACATGCAAAATTTGTTCAACCAACCAAAGAGTTTTATTAACGTATTTCATATAAATGTTGACAGCATTCCTTATGATACAGTTTTCTGTCAATTAGAAGGCCCTATAGAAAATCGTATTCTTGGATCTATAATAGAAACAAAGGAAATAGTAGAAAACGAAATTATTTTTTATTGTTTTTATGACACATTTTTTGATAATAAACTGTATAAATGCCCAGGACTTGTCTCAGTGGAACTAACATTATATGAATGTAATACTTATTAATCCTTATTTAAAAAGTTGTGTTATGCAAGGCAATTGCTGCAAACTGAATTTGTGATAATTTATTATTATAAATATAAATTTTATAATTTTTGTTGAAATGGTTCTTTCTGGCAATATACGTACTGAAATATTCTAGTGACCTCTGCAGAAAAGCCACTTGGTGTAATTTATGGTCAGAGATTTAAAGCAAGACTTGAGATTTTGTCATGTGCAAATACAGTCAAAAGTCGTTAATCTGGACTCATCGGGACTTCGGCGATTCCGGATTATAGATCATCAGTTTAAATCTGGTAAGATGGCATGCAGAAATTATAAAATTAAAAATATGAAACTGTAATTTATGAAATAAAGAACAATTATGATCTAAAGGGTATTAAATTTACAAAAAAAAAAAAAAAAAAAAAAAAAAAAAAAAAAAAAAAAAGCTTAATATTTATTTGTTTACTTTATTAAACATTTCTTTCAAAGTAAGTTGTTTAAGTTGCTTCGGTTTTTATGTGATAATACATTCTCTTTAATTCTTTAAACAGACATAATTTCTTGTTCAGTTACAAAGTTCTGCTGTTCAAGTCCTATAATTGCTGTGTCGAGAATACCGACTAATTTGTCAACTGAAATTTTTTCGTTTTCAATAACCTCTGTCACTTTCTTCGCTATCGGAAGCGAATTATAATGATGAGGAATTTGATTTAAATCATATCAAAGATGGGGTACATCGAGATGAAATACTACATTTAATAAGGAATTATAAGCCAAATAAAATAAAAACATCTGCCCTGAAGATAAGGATAGTGCTAACAGATCAACTTCCAATTCATTGCGCGGCGCTGCGGCGTTAAAGATAAACAAAGTTTAGATAAACAAACATTAAAGTTTCGATAAACAAAGGATATGCCTTTATCCATTTTTTGTAGCAATTCCACTTTTTGTTTAATAAACTTCAAAACATAATTTCGCATTGTAGACCATTTACATATTAATAAATATATATCAGAAATTCTATTTGACATAATCGAAAGTTCAAGCTTACTTTTATAAAATTGCTCTAACAGTCTGCAAAAAATAATAAGCCGGATCCAATTCGAAGATTAAGGAACAACGCAATCTGCAACATTAACTGAAATAGATAATTAAATAATTTCAGCTTAGCTTTTACCGTTCGTTATACATTAAACGCGCACTCGTAAACATATTTTGCGCACGCGCACAAGCATATTCTCAGCCGCAAAGGCCTTACGCGCATGCGTCAATGCGCAGAAAGTTTGAAGCTTTGAGGTCCAGATTATAGATCATTCCGGATTATGGGTGTCTGAATTAACGACTCTTGACTGTATAAACTTTTTGTGATCAAGAACAGTACATGATCTTAGTCATTTATGAAGGAGCAATGCAAATAAAAGAGCATCGATGACAAAAACATTAATGAGTGATTGGTTTGAAAATCATTTCGTACCCAAGGATCAGTAACATGTGAAATTAGTTTTATTACCGGATGATGTGAAAATTGCTCTCATTATAGACAACATTGTGACTCATATTTCCCTTAAAGCTTTTAGTAAAAGATAACTTGTTCATTTTAAACTTTCCTCCAAATTGTACGTCCATCATTCAGCCAATGGATATCAGAGTGCTATGCATGCAGATATGAAGTAGCCTTTTTAATGTCAACATTAAAGTTTCTGAATAGTAGCAAGACCATTCAAGAATTAAAAAAATATTTTAACACAAAATCTACTGAGTGGAACATAGCAAGATGATAAGAGGATGTGTCTGCCGATATTTTTAAAATACTGAAAAAAACTATTCAGTTACCATATTTCATGATGATGATGATATCTGTGAATCTGAAGGTTATCAGATATGATAAGCAAACTGTAAAATTTCTGAATCAATGGAATTTGTGAAGAAAGAAATGTGGAGAAGTACTAATAAATAAAGATGGTGATGAGAATATCCCAATCATGAATCAACTAAAGAATGACAAAATCTATAGTATAGTTTTAAATCAGAAAATATTGCTACCAATAGTGTGGAAAGTGATAAAAGAGTTGTTGAGAATGAAAAAGAGTTGAACAATAAAACTTTGCAACTGATTAAGAAATTATGTCTAGCTATAAAATTGAAGTATTTGGAAAAAAAAAAAAAAAAAGGCCTAAGTAACTTGCATTGAAAGAAATATTTAATAAACCAAACAAATAAATATTGATATTTTTTTTTGAAAATTTTGATTCCCTTAAAATCATAAATGCTGCATTATTTCATAAACAGTTATTTATTTTTTTTAATTTAATAATTTCTGCAGGTTATCTTACTACATTAGATGTTACTAGATTTAAACTGATAACTAAAATTTCAGAAATTTGGAATTATCGAATTCCTGACAATTCCGCATCTCAGATTGTGTAATGTACTAGTGTTACTTTTGATTCTTTATTCACATTATATAAAAATGTATACTTTATTTTTTTATTCAATGCAAATTACACTGTTTTGTTTTGACATCTGGCAATACTATTGATGTCTCTTTTTATTCCTGAAACTTTTGTCTCGGACACTGTGACAGCATGTATAATTTCTTTTTCATTTCATATGTATTCTTTTTCATTTCCAACATAATCTTGGTACATATTAGATTTTTATTAGAGTTCCCTCTTCATAGTTGTTCTTTTCCTTGATTTTGGAGGAATAGTATTGGGTCCAACATTTTCTCCAAATGAAAGTATGCAAAGGCTCAGTATCTAAGCTAAATCAAGACTTCTCACTGAAGCAAACTTAGTCTCAAGAAAGTTATACTGATATGCTTTATATCATGTCAAATGTGCTATCATTGTGATGGAGTGAAGAGGGCACAGACAATGGGTCTTCTTGCAAAAAACTCTTTTTCATGAAGCCTTTATGGAACAGTAACCTATGAAAGTAAGTTATAGAGGCAAAAGCGAAATCATGCAGGAGCTGTATGTCTATAACACCCAGCCAAAAATGCTATATACTGATCTTCACTGGGGCACCTCAAGTCTTGGATACACTTGCTCAAACTTCCTGAATATGGATCTGTTCTCTAGAAACTTACAGAGACACTAGGGCCTAGACTGAACTCTTTTATAACTTGAACTTGGGATCACCCTGCCTCCATCCTTATAAATAAAAAAATATTAGTGTTGTTGACATCTGCTAGTGCTTCCAAACCAGATAATGAATCTGTATATACATTAATACATGTTTTTACAGTCAGGTTTTCATCAATCCATTCAAGAGTAAATATGATAGCAGCCAATTTGGCTTGAAAAACCGAATTATAAGGTTCAAGTCTAATTTTGCTATAGTCTATTTCTGTAACAAACCACATATGCTGCGCCAGTTCCATTGTCATAACCCAAACCGTCAGTTAATATGTCCAGATTTCCTATGCAAGCATTTGTCTCCAATATTCCAATGCTTTTCTTTATGCAGGATGTATACTGCTAATATTAAAGACAGAAAAACATGTGTTATATGCAACAAAGGTTCAAGTCTAATTTTGCTATAGTCTATTTCTGTAACAAACCACATATGCTGCGCCAGTTCCATTGTCATAACCCAAACCGTCAGTTAATATGTCCAGATTTCCTATGCAAGCATTTGTCTCCAATATTCCAATGCTTTTCTTTATGCAGGATGTATACTGCTAATATTAAAGACAGAAAAACATGTGTTATATGCAACAAAACTTCCGTAAGAAATAAAATCAACACTGTGTGAACGTAATTTAAATTTATCGTAATAAAAAGAATAAAATATCGAGAGGATCAGTATCCTGGCCAGTATGGAATTGACTTCCATCAAGACAGTTTTAAAGCATCTGGTCAGAAGCAGCAGCCTGGGTCATTGTATTGTATCTAATTTATTTCCAATTCATTGTAGGTCCATGGTCCTGGAACCCCAAGCCCTGGAACCTCATATAATATAATGGGAGTATAACTGTTTTGTAAATTAATCTAATAATGTTACTTTTCAGTGCTAATGACTCAGCTGAAAAATTTCTTTTATAATACATTCGAATAGAGTTAGTTCTTTTATAGATATTGTTAAAATGTTCTTCAAAATTCGGTTTACAATTGAAAAATAGGCCAAGATATTTAAGGTTTACCTTCATATTTTAGTTGTGGTGGTCTAGGTCCCTTTAGGTAAAATAAGAAATTATTTTTTGTAAATTTAATCTCAGCTTTTCTCTTTCAACCCACATTCTTAAATCTTCTATAGCAAATATAAACAGTTTCTCTAATTTTTCCAAAGAGTTTTCATGAATTACGTATAAAATGTCATTAGCAGAACATAACATTGTTACACTATTTAGGCACTATTTCTTTAACAATCCATACATTACAGTGTTCCAGAGTAGCGGAGCACTGCAAGAACCCTGTGGGCATCCTTTGTAAAACATTCTTTCAATACAAATTTCCTTGTTAAATCTGTAAATAACTTTTCTTTCATTAAAATAACAAGAAAGAGTCTAAAAATATTTTTGAGTGTCCCAAAATCTCTTAAGGGTGGAGAGCAAAGATGTCCATCTAATAGAATCAAAAGCTCCCTAGACATCGAAGGAGACCACAGCCACATGGAATTCAGATTTTTGTGAACTAATAATATTGACAAGATCATAAAGAGCATTTTCTATGGAGTGGCCTGGTGTAAATCCGTATTGTTTTGTAGATACGGAATCATTCTTAAATAAAAAGTAGTGCGGTCTATTTCTAATTAACTTATCCAAAACTTTTGCAGAAAATTTTAACAAACATATAGGTCTGGTCGCCCCACCAAACTTTGGAAGTAACAAAACGTTAGAAACTTTCCACACTTTAGGAAAATAGCATAAATCAAGGCATTACTGTTTTCTAAATGCGAGAATCCCTCGTTTTAAATCTCTGCAGTTCCAGTGTTCACCACAGAATAACATTCTTATCTTTCCTCTGAAGTCTGAAGACCCTATTGGCTCTATCAACTAATATATTTTCCAATTTAACAACAAAGTCATCAAGCTCATCTTTCTGTGCAATATTTATCAGTTCCTTCCCTAAGTTCTTCATTTTACTTCTTATACCTTTAACATACCTTTTGTGTATCACGTGAAAATTTAATTTCTTCATCATATTCCACACATAATTCATTCAGATTAAGAGAATTATATTTCTGATCGCTCAATGACTCCTCTTGTTCAATAATTAATTCAACAGACATCGAGGCCATTCCAGAGGACCCTAAAACTAAATCCATTCAATATGCTGAAACAATTCCCATAAATTCATTCTTAATGGAAACAGAAAATGCGACAATTCAAATTGGAAATCAAATTTGCTATTAATCTAATATTTTCATTGGCAAACACGACAGCAGATCTATCACCGTTCATCATTACCGCTCTCCAACCCTTTTTCAAATAGGCAAATTTGTTTTCAATAAAATATGGTTCCTGCGCAGTTATCACGTAAAAAGCCTTTCCCAGTAATTCCTGTATACCTGACAGCTGGCATGCCACACCTGAACAGTGATTAAGATTAATATTTAACAGCTTCATGGGAATAAAACACGAATTAAAATATTACACTAAAAATATTTACAGAATTTTAAATCCAAAAAGGTAAAATAATACAATAAAAATATTTAAAAAAATGTAAAATCCAAGCTGCAGTGATAAAACTAAATTGTATAAATTACCTACATAAGTTTAATTGTATATCCACATAAAAGTGTTCCAAAATGCATTTAACTACTTTTTTATAGACTTGGCATACTTTGAAAACATATTATGATTAGTATCATAATCTGTACGAAATGTTTCATTTAAAACTCGGCAACGAATATAACACAGTTTTTCTTCCGTACAGTGATATTTTTCATGTTCTCCAGAGCATCTTATGCAGCTAACACTATTTCTACAGTATTTTTTAGTGTGTCCGAATTTTAGGCATCTTAACCCGTAACAGGGGAGGTTAAAAAGTTGAACATAATAGGGGACATGTGGTCTCAGAGACCGCGCATTATAATAAATTTTTAAAAATCGTCTAATTAAAATATCATCATGATATTTCACTTAAATGTTCTTTGAACGTTTTACTCTGAAAAGAAAATATGATTTTACACTTTAAAGTGAAATTAAATTTTTCCCAGAAAATTTCCCCATAGCCTTAATTTTTTCGATGAAAATCATATGCTGCACTAAATTCTATAAAACTAAAAATAAGAATGCATCTATTTTGAATTAACTATTTTATCTATATTATTTAATATTTAAAGCAAATTTTAACCAGAGAAGATTGTATGCAGCACAATACAGAAAAATTTTGACAGTACCTGAAATATCAGTATCTCACTGATTTTCTGATAGTAAACAATTTAGTTTTCATCTTCTTTAGCACATTATTTTGCATAACTTTAGCGTGCATTCCAAACAAACAGGGTCTTGGCAAGATAAACATAAATATGCTGTCTTTCTTTTCTTGCTGGGGGGGGGCACAGACAACATGTTTTCCTTGATTTTAATTTTGCTTCTTTAGTGCACTGCTCCACATCCTTGAACTCAGCTTCTTTTCCTAAAATCCGCTTTATCGTCAGGCGCAATTCTCGATTTATTCTTGGATTTTTCACTCTCGTGTGTAGTAGTGGTTGGACAAATTCTCTCGCTAATTCTTTCAAAAACACCATTCTGGTCATAACAGGGTTTTTGTGAGCTGGCCTTCTAACTTTTCGATTTGGTTCAACGGATGACCATTTGAACCGATTTTTTCCATAGTAGTATTTTACGGAATTAGTTGTTTCTAGATCAGAGAAATCATTGCTGTCTGCAGAAAATTCAGAGTCTGTTGAGTGGGTACCTTTTGCAGAAATTTTCTTCACTAAAATCACTTCCATTTTAGTCTAGAATTTTTTTCAGTTCTTCTGCATAACGCGGATCAGAAGGATAAATGAATCTCCGCTGACCTAACTTCAGGGCCATGTGTTCACTACTGCCGAAAATTGTAACACAGAGGGAGGTGAGGTCTCACAGACCACTCTAGAAGAATTTCGACAGATACACTTGCCAAAGCATTCCGATAAGAAGGGGTCAGAAAGAAGGTCACGAAACGTGAAGCTAGGGAAAGTATTCATTCAATTGGACAAAGCATGCAATAGGGGTGATGAGGGGAACATGTGGCGCGGTCTGGAGGACCGCACGTCCCCTGTTACGGGTTAAACAGCACTTGGCCTGAAGAAAAAGCCTGATTGGGTAAGATTTTCATCCAATTGGTCAACCTGTTGTTCTCCAAGATTTTCACCTGACATTTTGCATTAATGCCGAAAACTCTTGTGACTAGTACAATTTTCTCCATCTTTATTCATATAAAACAGAAAGCGGACACAATCGCCGGAGTAGGTACAATCCCAGTGTAAACTTCCCTACAAGAGTTTTGAGAGTTGTATTCCAGTATCGAATGACTGCAATGTAATGTATACTGCCTGCAAGCATTCTGTATTTTTTTTTCATTTTCCAGTTTGCAGTAGTTTGTTTCCATTGGCTTTTCATCTTGAAGTCTGAATCTTTGAAACTCGGCAACTTGAACTATTCCTTCGATTTTATTCTTTTGGTTTATAGCAAAGTTTCCATCTTAAGGTCTATTAATATTTAATTTTTTTGCTACGATAGTAGATTACTTGTCCTAGGTCTTTAATTTCCAACTTCTCATTTAGTTGTGAAACTGTTTTTGTTGCATCTTTCTCGCTTTCACTTCGTATAAGTATATTATCTAAATGTAAAATTATATATGTTATTTTTACATTGTTGTTTTTGAGAAAAGCATGGATCTGCTTTACTTTAGTTTAAGCGATAGCTTTGTATTTTCCCGATTTTCAGTTTCCAAGCTCTAGCTGCTAGTTTTAGTCCATATATTAATTTTTTCAGCCTACAAACTGTATTTTCATTTCCAGCTTTTGTGTATCATTCAAGGTGAGTAAAGTAAATTTCTTCTTCTAATTCGCCATGAAGGAAAGCTGCTTTAACATCTATATGTGTGATGGACTTGTTTTTAGAAGAAGCTGCACATAGGAAGACTCTTACAGTTGTGAATTTTACCCCAAGACCAAAGGTTTCATCATAGCCAGTTCCAAACTTCTGGCTAAAACTTTTGAAACTAATCTTTGTATCTTTCGATTTTTCTTTCTGCATTAAGCTTTATCTTGCAAGTCCATTTGCAACCTATTGATTTTCTTCGTTTTGGTAAGTCAAATAGTTCCCACGTGCCGTTTTCTTCAAATGAATTAATTTCTTTTCTAACAGCTTTAACTATTTGCTGCCAAAGTTTGAATTCCTCCCAGGTTTTAGGTTCAAGACCGACTGTACATTATGTATGATATCCGTAGCGATCTGGAGGTTTATCTTTTGTTGTTCTGTTTGATCTTGTGAGTTTAAAGATCCATCATCTGATTCTAATATTTGTTCTTTTTCAGGAACTTCATTTTTTCTTTCTTCTTGTTCCAAGCTTTCTTCAGTGGGGTTTTCTTTATCTTGGTTGAGAGAGATGCTTATAGGTTCATTGTCGTAGCCGACGAGTATTCCTTCTATAACAGTATCGTCCAGCTTTTCTCTTTTTGATTTATGATTGTAAGCAAAAGCCATGCGTCCAAATGTCCTGTTGTTTTTGCTTTTCCTCCGGTTTCTGACGAAGTCAGGCAAGGTCCAAAAGACCGTTGGATCTAAGAAAGTCGAGCACAAGGTGGGGATTAGAGTAAATATCCTCCCTAGAGAGGCCAAAGCAGCTTAATATGTGTTTCCAGACGCCTGATGTTCTCCGTGCACTTGGTGCACGTGTGCAAAGATTTTCATGCCCTCCTTGAAAGAGAGACTCATGATATGACCGCTGGCAATACGTGAGAGTGCAGTTCGAGAATACCTATCACACTCAAGGGTTAGAGTCCAACCAGGCATGCTGCCCAGGTACTAGAGACGGGTGGAAGGCGCCAACCACTCTACCATGATTTGTGATGCTTTCATAGAATATAATTCTAGATAGGTAAGGGCGGATGAGGAGGGAGTTAAAAGGCTACAGCCCTCCTTTGCTAATTTGTCTGCCATAAAAATCCACGTGGGATGTGATCCACCGAAAATAGATATGATGATGCTGAGAAATTAGGTATAGTTTTTGTAGGACAGAGATACTAGTCATATCGCCCACGTAAATCCAATTAATAAGATGTTGGAATGACCTTCGGTTATCAGAAAAGAGCCAGAGATCTTCAAAATTATTCTCCGTTAGTACAGCCTCGAGTCCTAAACTGATCACTTCTGAAAACTTAATAGTGGTCTGGATTACATTGACGGAGTGCCATTTTTCCTCGGGGAGGGGACAGTCTCAATATAAATGCCGCTACCTGTATAGTGAGCAATTTTGCTGCCGTCTCTGAAGATCTTGGTAGCATTTTTGGTGATATTGTCTATTACTTCCAGTGCCAACTGTCTAAGGTGATCAGTAATGTAATCTTTCTTATTTATAGGAGTGGAAAAGTTACAGCGAATGTAAATCCTGGAGAGTCCCGCTGATGAGTTTAAACAGCATTGCAGTGAATGAGGCTCAACATCGCAAAATAGTAGACTCTTGTAATCAAATAGGCCAAAAGGGGTGTTTTTCTTTATTCTTTGTCTGTTTTCCCATTTATTTAGGAACCAATTCCAAGATGAGAGAAGTTGGTTTCTTGTTGTTCCATAATTCGTATGTTGTTTTCGCATTGGGTTTTGCAGGTGTACGATTATGTAGATAATTTGCATTCAGCGCTGCATCTGTCCTGTGTTTGTGAAGTTGGTCCAAATCGGTTAAAATACATCTTGTCATTTCTATTGGACATTATCTATGCGTTTGCCAATACCATTTTACACTGAGCAGTGTGGTACAGTTTACTGATGACATATACCAGAGTTTCTTAAACTATGGGTCGCGATCCCCGTGGAGGTTGCGGGACCTGCAGCAGGGGGTCTCCAAAAATTTTAGCAAATTTGATATTTCTTTAACTTACTATAATAATTTTACAATTACCAAATATTTTTACACAATGTATCTGAAAATAGATAAATATAAGGCAATACGGACAAAGAAAAAACGAAAACGTTTCGACGCATTATTTTTATAATATAAATGTTCATTTTACTTGCTTTGCACATTTCATTTGTTACTTATTTAAAATTTTCACATTTTTCTATGTCTTAAAATTAGAAATTAAAGTTAATGACCTAAGACAGCAATGGTATATTACAGTACAAGTGAAAGAATTGACAGTTTCACTCACGCGTGTGTCGGATTTGCGCAATGCTTATGAGGTCCCACAAAATTTTCGTAAATATTATGGGATCCTGGGGTCGCGAAAAAAATCTCAGTGGTAATAAGGGGTCGCGACTGAAAAATGTTTAAGAAGCTCTGACGTATACCATGTTTCGTAAGACATTCTTCACATTCTTTACTGATGTATTCCTTACTCTTATCACGTTTTAGTGTTTTTACTTTTCTTCCGAATTTATTGTTTGCAAGGGCAATAAATTGTTTTAGTTTTGAAATTATTTCAGTTTTTTCATTAAGTAAATCACTGCAAATCTACTGTAGTCATCAACAAAAGCTACGAAATATAGGTAACCACTGACAGAAGGTGTCTCCTAAAACATCAGCATGAACGAGTTCGAGTGATTCAGATGTTCTAAATTTCAATTATTTTTTAATGTGGAAAATTTAATTTAAATTGATTCATTGAATGCACGTGCTATCATGTTTACAATTATCTAATGTTATTCCATCGGTAAGTTTTTTTGTTTACAAGTTGCTAACTCGCATGTCTGTTTCTGTGACCAAAACGTCTGTGCGCCTATTCCCGCATTACCGTAAGGCGCAAAAGAGAGGAAATATTTTATTCTGAAGGCTTTATCTCTCATCTTAAATTATTTCTCTTGATGACAAAATAATTTTTTAAAACAGAATCGAAAATATAAATGTCTTCTACCTGTCCGGAGTTCCAGTTGCTCAAGAGAAATTTTTCAGTTACATGGCAATGAAATATGAAATCAGCGGACATGTTTGACTTCCATAAGTATTTCATTCGAAGTATGAAATATTCACATGATTCGAGTATTACAAAATCCTGACGAATTGTTGTCAAGATTTAAGAGGGTAATTGAAGGTAATCCTCAGTTTGCATATGAATATTATAGCTGCCAACTCTCCCGTTATTTCGAGAGACTCCCGTTTTTTCATCACATCACCCGGTAGATCACCGAATCTCCGGCTTTTTAATCCTTAGTCTTTCTCAGTCATAAATTAGCACAGAGCTGCAGTTTGACATTCAGGCTTAAAGAAAAATTTGATCACAGCTCTTTCTTGGAATGATGTTTCAAATGCGCAAAACGATGAATCATATCGACAGACAGACAGACAAAGTAGACAGATGTCTTGTTTTGCACCCGCTAAGTCTTTCTGCACCGATGGGCGAAAAATCAAGCATTTTTGCGCATCCCTAAATTATCCGTTACAGTTACAGCTAGAGATTCGGGCACGCGATTGGCGAGTAACCAAAACAAGTTCCTTTAGTATCGCCGCAAAGGCATTAATTAGGATACTCGTGAGAGATGGAGGATATTCTGAAAGTATTTTTCTGTGTTGGACGATGTAAATTTGACGACAGCCCCTATTCCTGACCCAGTATAAACAACGAAGCTATCTAGAACTCTCCTTTAGAGAAAAAAATGGTCAATGCAGGGGGAGGGATGTTGATATTACTTTCTTGGGCCATAATCCTTATGATTCTCCGTAGAAGATTCTAGCAAGATTTATAGATTGATAATTAATGGCTAAAATTCCAGAAAAAAACTTGCGACAAATTGAAAAATATGTTAATGGTTTTAGCACAGAATAAACATGTTTCACAGGAAGATTGAGATGAAATTCTCTTATTATTTGAAGAATTCTGGGAAAAAGAGGGAAAACAAAATTATGTGGATTTTCTGCTTTTAATTCTAAAAGTTTTTCTCTTGACACATTTCTCTTTCATTTTTGCCTTCCACCATTCTATATACGTAGTAAGGAAGGTAATGTTCTCTGTTCAAATATTTTATAGTGAGTTTTCTGTGTATACGCACAAAGTAGGATTTGCACAGCATGTTTTTGATATTTTTTTAGAATGATGTGTATGTATGAAGATGTTTTCGTCCACGATAATAATTGCGTGAAACTTCCAAAAACTTGCTTTTTGTTCCATAGTTAAGCTTTCTGCATTCATATAAAGAGTTAATTAGATTTTGGGTAAAATTAAGCAACCGGAAGTGGTACTTTAGATGACCCATACGTGTTTTTGATAGATAAATGTAAGTGGTATTTCACTTGAGGCCCATAACAGTTTTTAATGAAACACTAAATTAAAATATAATCCAAAACTTTCCAATTTTAGTATTTAAGACTTTTATAGCGATAGAAACAATACTTCGCTTAAACGGATAAACCAGGAGTGGTGCTTTACTCGAAGCTCCTGAATAGATTTTCGTGAAGAAATATGAGATAATCCAAAATTTCTCTAATTTGGTATTTAAAACATATGCGTACGTGATTAAGAACAGCACATTGCATTTATAAGCATTAAATGTTTTCTTGGAATCATGTCAAATGCCACGAGAATATAAACTCATTGCGAAGATGAGTTCTGGTTATAAAGCAATTAAATGTATTAACCTCTATCTTCAATTTTCTGTCCGTTTCACTCTTGTGTCGAATCAGTTTTGAAATAAACGGATGTTGCCACCAAATGTTATCACTATGTATTATTTTTGAAGAAATAAAATATAAATATAAATAAATATTACAACGAATATAAAAATAATGTATGACAACACTTAACACTCTACTGGAATTCTAAAGATAAGTCGATTTCAAAGATTTTGTAATTTTGTTGTTGAATATTATATGGCGTAAGGGTGAAGAAAGTAATACTTAATAAATAAAGCTAAAATGGCAAATAAAAAAGCTGGTTATCTTGCTAAGAAAACTGAGCACAGATATCATAAACTGAGAAAAGACTGAAAAAAATGTATGGCAACATTAAACATTCTATGGGGATTCTAAAGATATGCTGCTTTTAAAAATTTTGTGATTGTTCAGTCATCGATTTATGAATCCCAAACACTAAATGACCAGAGGATATACTATGATTGATAAGATATTTTCATATGAAAGCAGGAAGTTGGATGTATACATGAGCGCGTGTAGTTATCATTTTCCATTGTATGGGAGAATAGAATAATAAAAAACGAATAATGCTTATAATTAACACTGAGTCATAAAGTTTGTAAACATATTTGATTTTATTTACAGTCAAACATTCGATTCCATGTTTTAAGCAGCAGCGAGCTTGACATAAAGTATAACCTAATACTTAAAACTCTTTGTTATTTAAAATAGGGAATTGGCGGGAAATCATAGGCCTGGCCATTTCTTTTTTTTTTTTTTTTTTTTTTTCTTCATGATTTTCTGTATTAAAAAGCGTGGAAAATTGCAAATATGATTCTAATTTTGTCACACGGTCAAGCATTTTTAGAAATGAGCTTCTTGTTAATAAAAGAATTAAAAATGAAAATTTCAACGCCTCATCTTATGTTTCTCAACGCACATGTAATCTTAATATTGCAGTTACTAAAGAAATGAGATTAGCATTTCCTGCACTTTCTAAAGACATGCATCATTTACAACAAGTTTCGAACAACATGACTGTTTCGAAGTCATATCCGAGTTTTGTTTACTTTTCTCCAGTTCTCATTTTTAAACTAAATTTGGATGTTTTGCACATAAATAAGTAATCAAGAGATTCTCTTACCTCAATTATTTAATCAAAATTTATTAAATACGATATTATTACATATTAAAAAATTTTAAACTAATGCCAGCTCAAAGGAAATATGAAGTATTGAGAAAAAGGTATGAATGATATGGAAATTTTTTAGGAGTTAAGAAACTCATTTGTTAAAGAATCGAAGTATTTTATTAAAAAAAAGGGTATATTCACCAGCAAAATTATTTTCGAAGTAATTTTTAGGCTCTTAAACGAAAGATTAGCATACGAAACGAAAGACTACAAAAATACTTTAAATTTACTTTAAATACACTTCACGAAAATCCCTGCAATAAACTTTTCACTGAATTATATTATATTAATATTTACGCTGATTCCGCTGTTATATTCTGTACATGTGCAACTGGATAAACACTACTAGCAGTTAACAGAAAGTGCTAGACGTATTTTCCATTTCTAACACTAGACCAGGAGTTCCCAAGCTTTTTCAGTATGTAGGGCACTTACAGTTTGGTTATTTTTTCTCGGCGCCCCTGTTGCAAAATTTCTACCAAACGTTAATCGGGCTCACCCAAATTTAAAAAAAAAAAAAAAAAAAAAATTAGTGAAGTATAATGATTCTAACAGCCATTCTCATTTTTTTGCTCCACATTGATTTTCGAACGATATTTGGTCTTTATTAGAGTGAGAGCTGAAAACCAAGCTTCGCACAGATAGGATGTTGCAAAGGGAATGATGATCGTTAGAGGTTTAGAACTTAAAAGTTGGATACTCAGTTGTGACTGAAATCTAAAACTTCTAATTAATCTTCGTCTTGCGAATAAACAGTATCTTGTAGTGACATATATTTCTTTACGTTATCTTCCGCAAAGTATTTTGCGAACCAGTCAATGAGCTTTGAAAGGTGTTCCATGAAAAGGGATAGCAACTCCTATAGAACGAGAACTTTAGAAGTTGTACTAAATCAGAAGTCAAACAACAAAAATCAGCGTTATATTCACAAAATATTGATTTTGTTGTTTTGATGATGATTTAGTATTTATTCGGCGTGTTATTGTGTCTTAATTTTAGAAGTTGTGTTTTGGTGCAATGTTCAAAAACGATCTTGAGCTCTAGCGTCATTCAGTTTTTTTTTATCCAGAACTCCAGGTTTTCCTAAACGCTGAAATCTTTTCTTTAAGTTCCAAGATGCGCATACATTGCCCTGTAGTGACAGATTTAAGAATTTTAGTTTGTCAAACATGGCGCCCTAATATGCTAGTATCAGCAATAAGTCTGGTTCGGCAAAATTTTTAGCGATCGCATGACCTTCCTGTTGCAGAAAAGTGTGAATTTCTTGATGCAGTCTGAACACACGAGACAGGATGTTGTTACGCGAAAGCCATCGTGAATTGCAATAACATAGCATAGCCGTGTGTTCAACTTCCATATCCTTGCACAGTTTTTTTAAAAAAAATTGATTTCAGCGGTCTAGTTTTTATGTAGTTCCCTACGTCTATGACACATTCTAATGCCATACTCAACTGAGGACTAAGCGACTTGATGATGACTATAAGATGCAAATGGCCCCCAGTAGATAATGTAGTTGGTCCACACACCAATGCGATGTTTCGCTGCAAATAAATGCCTGCAGTCCCGCATAGCGACTGTACATTGATTGAGCATCATCAGTACCTGCACAGGTCAGGGCTTAATTTCTAGAATTAGAAGTGCCGAAGCTGTATGGAAGACTGTGATTAAGGAAAGGAAAATAATAACTAAAATAGCTAAAAATTAAAATAATTAAGTAATAAATTAATATTAATTAATTAATTCCACTTGGATGTTAAGAAGCAGCTCAACCGATCTCCGTCTGAGTTTAAGGCCTGATTGTACGTATAATGTACTATTTCAAGAGATAACAAGTGCCACTCTTTTTTTTTTTTTTTTTCAGAAGCTCCACTTAGGAGAGTAGTGAGAATGCTAGAAAAAATTTGAGGATACGGAAAGAAATGTAACGGAAATGTGTAGCTTTGAAAATAAAGAGAGAAGAGTTTAAGACTTTCTGATCGCGATGCCTATCGCTATAATTCTAGTCGTCAAGCAGAAATTTTCCCTGAATACGTTTCGCGAATAAACTTGCCTGAAGATAAGAGAATAAACATAAGACTTCTCCGTACAAGTGACAGCAGTGGTCGCCCCGTTTGATTATATCATTCAGAAAGGCTACAGGAGCTCTGCAGTAGGAAATCACTAGCGTCGAACGTGCATGACCAGGGTATCACTTTTAGTTCTTTGAGGAGTAAAAAATTTTCCCGCTCATAAATTCATTGCATACCGTGGAGGATAAGCCTTTGACATATGATTGAGGGCTTTTCTCTCCTTAAAAGTCTTAACCTCTATGCAAGGCTTGAGTGCGAGGGAAAGACTGGCTTGCATTCAGGAGTTAGAATTGATTTTTAAGGCATGTTTACTATTGAAACAAAATTTATGTGCTAAAACTGTGGTTCACTTACACAAAAGGAACCCTTTTATTTAGGGCTCCGGTGCGCTCCGGCTGAAATTATAATTTATATCGAAAACTGAGAAGTACCGGAGCCGGGCTCCAATGGGCTCCGGCGCAATTTAAGCTCTGGCACAGATGCACTTTTCCAATCTAAATCATTTTTCATTATAAACTTGTCAAGCAAGTTTTGAGCCTTTGCACTTCCTATGATGCTCTTACAGAACAGAAGACCATCAATTTTATCATCCAGGAAGCGTACATAATATATAAGATTTGCAATATTTAAGATTATTACTGCCAGTAATCTCATCTAGTAGCAGACTGAGTTCAATTTCTTTCATTTTCTGTATCAACTGATCATTGAGATTCTGCGCTATACATTGAATTCTTCTTACATATGAGCTATACATTGAATTCTGATAGTGTTGTTGGATACAGGGACCTTAGAATTGAGTTTCCGCACCATAATATTAACTAGGTCGATAGCAGCTCTTCTGTGATAGTATGCGGTTTTTTGCACTTCGTCACTCTGTGAGCTACCTTGAAAGACGCTAGCTGTGCGTTACTCGGAACTGACACTTGTTTAGTGAACACATTGCTTTATGTAAATCTTGCAATTTCCTACTAAAAAATGCGAGATTTGTTGACCAAGTTAGGGTGAATGGTCTCAAGATGTCCCTTCAGCTTACTTGGGTGCATACATCTGCCATCATTGTATTTCATCATTGTTTACTTCTACTGAAGTAAAAGCAAAATCGAGGTAACTTTGCTTTAGTTAGGACATTTTCGCCTCTTTTATTCTCCGCCATTTGTCTAAGCCTTGTCACTCAAACTTGAACTACTGTTACTATCTGTTTTCTGGTTTAATAATCTTTTCATTTTGGGAATTACCAGTATGGATTCGTCGATTTTTGCAATATTTCGTCGAGATCACGACTTTTTTTTCATAGGCGTATAAGATTGTACGACCTTCCCCAAGCGTTTCTGAGTTTGATACTGACGCTCGCAAGCGGAAAAAAGAAACGCCAACAGATGCCATTGCTGAGAAGCCAAGTATAGCAATCATATGACAGGAAGTAATAGGTGTAAAAATATATGAGAATAATCGAGTACAATCTGACACAATAACATAGAATTATTTCTAATTGAAAGGATTAAGTGACAGAATAAAATAGCGTTTTAAGAAACGAAACTGAGAGCAAGAATTACTTTAAATTAAAAGGAGAAATAAACATGTTAAACGCATAATTTAAATGGAATTAGATGACCAACCGAAATATAAATATTGAGAAAAATTTAAGGAACTATTATTTTAAGAAATAGAATAAAATTAATGAAAGTATAATTAATAAAAATATGGCCAAGCTTTCAACGCGTCTTGTTTCTTAGTGAAAGGAGGGAGAGGCACTTCATGGCGCCCCTGGCCTTCCATAAAAGCGCCCCAGGAAGCCGCTGCGCACACTTTGGAAACCCCTGCACTAGACAAATCTTTATAAGTGCTACTTTTAATAAACCTATGCCGATTCGCCGCCGGTATAAGTAAGCTTGCTCATTGCGCAGAAGGTAAGCAAACTAGCTATGAGGTGCGTTCAATTTGAAATGCAGCTTCAGAAAAGTTGTGGGCAAATTAATTCTTTACACTTGCAAACCATGTAAACGGACGATAATTTTGGAAGACAGTGTAATATGTATCCAGATAGCTGGATTATCTAAAAGGAAACATTTGTAGAGATTTTTTATCCATGTTTACTACTAAGCGAGATCGCTGATACGTGCAGAAAATGTTAAATATCATTAATAATAAAATAAATTCGCTTCTTCAATCAAAATATCTTAAAATGTATTTTTAAGAAGTTTATTTGGATATAAATATACATAAAAAAATTGCCGGTAAATTTGCTGCACCAAATTTTCTAGAAATTGAAATTTTGTTTGTATATCATCCATTGATAAAAAGTTAGCTTTATACGATAAATGCTCGAAATTTTACTAGCAGCAAATTTTTTACCTGCCTCTGAGACTGTGTGTGTGTCCTCTAAAATTCATTAAACATTTAAAATTCTGCGCAATCTTTGATTCCACTATCTCTGGTTTTCTAGGTTTAGTACAATACTTTTTAGCCATTTAATTGCTTTATAAATATATTTTGTCTTCATGCTATTATGATAAGCGTTATTGCATTTAGGTATTTTATATTAAGTGCTTAATTTGTGAGTTTTGCATTTTTATATACACAGTATTTTACTAATTAGGGATGACAGATCTCTAAATTTATCAGAGTTTTTATTTAGTTTACAGCCTTGAGATGCCTGAGAAGACTTTGTGAATGCAGAGCTCTCCAGAAGGAACTAATAAATTCAAGGGGTATTAATCTGCTGTTTCATTATCTAAATGATAAAGATTACGAGTTAATGCTTGAAACTTTATGCATAATATCAGATATTTCTTCTGATCTAACCTGTGCGGAGGCTGCTCGAAGTTGTGGAGGAATTCACAGACTTGTAAGAACTGATCATTTCTTTCTTCTTACGTTTAATTACTTTGTTGATATTTTATTAACCTCTATGATACTTAAAATTCTGAATTTTTTTAAATTAACTTTTATGATATTTAAACTATTGAATTCATTAAAATGCCGTATTTATATACTGTTTGACTTTTCAGGTATGTCTCTTAAATGCTTCTCAGTCAAAATTTACTATTGCATTTCAAGGAAGAAAAAATGAACTTGTTCAGTTAAAGCTTGAAATTGCTCAGAATGCTGCAAAATCTCTATCTGCTCTTTGTAATAATGATGATAATAGAAAAATTGCATGTTCTTCAAATATTCTTGAAGCTTGCCAATTTTGGATTCGAAGCAAACATCAAAGAGTAACAATACCTATTCTGGTTTTGCTTCAAACCCTCTCAGTCATGGTATAATGTTTGTTTACTTTTTTATTCTCAGAACTCTTCAGTATATATATTTGTCATCTTTGAAAGTGTTTTTCTATGCTTAGTTTTAAAATTTCTTACAACTAATTTAACTCGATATTTTTATTTGATAATGGGGTTGTGAAAACGGTTAATGCAGAATGCAGAGCTATCCTGTATTGCATGAGAGTTATTAATGTTTCATGAAGAATAACTCTTTGAAGTCGGTCTGTTGACAAATGTCTGCCCATTCTCGTATCATGAGTAAATTTCGTAACATATAATTATGCTGGAAAATCGCTGTTTGCTGAGATTTACCATGGTTCGATCTGCCAGGTTTCGACCCTGAGCCGCTTATGCGTCTTCAAAAAATGTTTAATATTATATATGTCAAAGTTTTTCCTTTTTTTTTTTTAATAGTCAGATGAATGATTCTACATATACAGTTCAAATAAGGCGACAGACAAAGAAGTTTGTTTACTAAAATTATATGTAATCTTTCTTCAGTTATTGTCATGTTTAATTGTTTATAAGAGATTTATTTATTTATTTAAAGTTAAATCGCAGTGTCAGTGAGATCTATTGGGTTGGTGGAAATAAAATAGCTGTTGAGTTATTTCAGATTTCTATTGGTTGCAGAGTAAAAGCAAGGACTAAGGTTTATGGAAATTTTTCACAATATCATGTGACAACATCACATGTGGGTGATGTAAACTATAATATTGATTTCTTTTAACGATCATTAAACATTGATTACTACTGATATAAAGCTGTGTGGATGTTTTTCATAGTTTCGCATTTTAAAGGTTATGTTTTGTTGTAACTTCTCTCACTTGTCTGACAGCAACGAATAAGCCCAAGTAGTTCATTGTTGAAAGGAGTTCAAGATTGCGCCCGTCGTTGATAACTGTCTTGAGCATCATACACGTGACATTAGGATTTTGCTTGTAAAGGTTATTCCAATAAGTATGATATGATTTTAAAACGAAATGGCAACCATGTTCAAAATGTTATCACCATCACTAATTTTTATTTGAGTTTAGTATGCTCGAACAATTCATCGTGACTAAATGCACCTTTTCAGAACGTTTGGTTACAATCCCAAAATTTTGGGCAACAAATTATCTCCGCAATGACGTGTCGGTGGTTTTACCGAAGGGGACTAAGTTTGAAGACAAATTATTAGCCTCTCTAAGATGACGGCGCACGGGCAGTTGTCATGGTCTCTTAAAAATGTGAAATTCAGTACTAGCAATTGTTTAAGTTCACGAAGATACTGGACACTTCCAGATCGTCTTGACAGGGTATTTGCACTTTGAATTAGAAGTCTAATGGTATAATTTGAAGAATGAGTACAATAATGGTTAAAATGCTCTGATGAGCATATGGAAATTGAATAAAGAGAGGAAGTCAGAATGGTCTTACCATAATAAATAAATAATTTTTTTAATCTGATGGATGCCATAAAGTAATTATTTGAAAGCATTTTATCTCAAACAGAGCACAAGACGAGCAAAACAGATTATTTCTTATTTTGCATGAATAATTTTGAAATTATATATTCTTCTTTGAAGTAACGAGTGTAATGTTTCATGCTTATATGAATAAGAACATACGGAGTAAATCTAACTTTTGTCATTATTTTTGTGCCTTTTGAAGTTATTTCGCCCCCCCCCCCGCCAAATAACACGATAGACAAAACCATAGGATTGAGGCGAATTGCGCAAACAAGGTTCCCGCCCGATTGCGCTATGCCGGAGTATATGTTGTTGAGTGATAGAACTGTAGCCGGGGTTTTCAGTGCCTAGGGACAGCTGAAGATCTCGCACCCCTGTTGTTTGCCAAGAATGGAAAACATTTCATTCTATAAATTCGTTACATGAGTTCGGCGCACCCTGGATGCTGCGCCCGGTAATAGATATTCCCCCTTCAATTCCTCTAGCTACGCCCCTGTCGAGCGATTTTCTATCATGTTTGAACATAGCGTTTCTCGAAGATACGACAGCAATTATGATAGCACTTTCAGAAACAGTAATTGTAAATCGTTCGTCCAACCAACTCAGGTGACCATCAGCAGTAGTATGCAAACGTAGGTGAGCCGGCAGTAGAATATTTAAAACTGCGACAAAAACTACTGCACGCTGATTGGAGGCTGGAAGCGGTGAGTGAGTGAGTGAAATTATTGGCGAAAAACCACAGATAATTATAATACGTCAAAGAAGAGATAGTGTGATCTAATTTGATAAATCATACATTACTAATGAATAACATAGGGAGGAGAACAAATGTACGAAGTCCAGAGGTTGAAGTAGCATAGAAACCAGGTAAAAGTACAAAAGTGGTAAATATTAAAATACAGTACACAACCTTAAAATCAGATCAGATTAAGTAATAAAAAGCCAATCTCTTTTAAATAATAAAATAAATTACAATTGACCTCTCTTCTGATTAATCGGTCAAGAGATAAGTCACAGCTATTAAAATACTTCTGATGAAGACTATTAAAATATGGGCACTCAATTTAAATGTGACGGACTGATAGACAAGCATTACAATTCGAACAAAGGCTCATTCTCAGCTTTCAAATGGTAGTTATGTGTAACTCTACTATGGTCAATTCTAAGACGAGTCTAAAGAACTTCCTCCTCACGATTTCTAGTAGAATCCCATTGTTCTACTCTAGGTTTTACACTTGTCAACTTGTTATGAGGCTGAATGTCCCAAAGTCGCTGCCATTTTTTTTCAGGATCTTCTGTTTGTTGACACTACTAATATCTGTGAAAGGGATGAGGCGACTGGACAGTTCAACAGCAGATTTCATTGTGATATCTGCCAGCTCATTACTGTTTTTTCCTGCATGCCCGGAAACCTAGCAGTACATAATTTCATATCCACGACTCGTCAAGTTTATACTAAACTTAAAAACATCAACTAATACTGGATTCTGGATGTTGGAAAAAGCTTCTAAATCTTTTAATGCACATTATGTGTTTGTAGAAATAATGAACTTTTTATGGCATAACTTTGATATGTAAAAAAAAAATGCATAAAATGTAGCAGTTAATTCAGATGTAAAGATTGAGGAAGCGTGGTACAAACGTCTGCCTTCCATGCGGTCCCCAATTATTAATGCCATCACAACATGACCAGTTTATTTAGATCCATCTGTATATATGTGAACATAACTGCTATGTCTATGCCTGTGCTCAGCAAAATGTTGTCTGCAGACGATTTTGTTATTATTTTGGCGTGATGGTGGAAAACACCAAGAAGATGGATTTCTACATTTTTGCAAGGTGGGATTTCAAACTGCTGTACTGCCTGGGGGGACAAATCAGACACGGAGAGTTCCTCAATCAGAGGGCGAACTCTTAAGGAAAAAGAAGGCGTACAGGATGGCGTGCTACAAATAAAATGTCACATACGTTATCAAGCAAACAAAGCGGGAGACTAGAAGGAGAGGTGAAGTAAGCAGCAGAGGCAATTAGAGAAAGCAGGGAGAAACAAGAATAACTTAAAATGGCCAATAGTGAATGTGGGAAAATTAAGTTACATGGCGAAAATAGCAAGAGGACGTCTTCTGTTAAATTCACTATTAAAGTCCTACCTTACAGCTGATATTGTTGAGTTTCCAACACATGGTATGGAATTGAAGAACCTGTTGGTCAGCGCTGCCATAAACATACGAATGCATTTGATTTAATATTCTCTATGTATTGCTTCATTCCTTATGAACCGGTGGTAGTAAATAGCTCACCTTAAAACTGAATTGTGAGCAATTTGCAATGCTTTAAAATTTGCATCACAATCAAAATCCCAGACGGGAGAGGCATACGTGAGAATAGGAAGCAGTCTTATAAATGCGTAATTTATTATCTATGGGTAAAACGCGGTTTCGAGCTATTAAGAGGACAGTGTAGCTTTACAAGTGTCTTTACGTAGATTTAACCTGTGCATTGTGGGTCTTCCATATGAGATGCTGATCAAGGTTAATTCCTAAATACTAGACTTGCTTGGTGTAGGGGATAGGAGGGTTATGCATCCAAATCTGCTCATCCTCGAACAGATTCATTTTCTTCATGAATAAGATAGCATCAGATTCTTCAACATTAATCTTAATTTTCCAGAATTGGAGCCAGGAATCCAGTGCATGGATATGTACTTGCAACACATGTGTTACTGAGCCGAGAGATACGCTTTGGATGAGTATTTCTATAGCCAGTGTGGTGTCTTCTGTGTATGGAATATCGTTCCTGAAAATATTGTAAAGCATAGGGCCCACGGATCAAACAAGTGCGAGAAAAGTTTGTGTCATGCAGCGAAACCCCGAGCGAAAAAGTGTGTGTCATGCAAATAGGAATAAGTTATGTGCATGATGTAGCTTGGTAATCCCAGGCCTATGAGTTTGTAGATAAGACCCTCCAGCCAAACCCAGACATATACTTTTGCCACGTCCAGAAATATGGCACCTGTAGTTTTCCTGTTCTGCAAGCCATATGGTGTCCATTTCATCACCTGATGCTGCTGATGCATGGTTGAATCCATAGTGCTCAGCAGTTATGACGTTATTGTCATCCGAGTACTGTACGAACCTTTAGAGCAGGGGTTCTCAACCGGTGGTACGCGTATCACTGGGGTTGCGCCGCAAGAGAAAAATAGTTAGTACGCAAAGAAGCAAAGTGTTTTTAATGCGTTTTTTCTCTAACACGCGTACATTTATGCGATCTGAACTTTGTTCAAGAGTGGTGGTGGTAGTAGTACTTTGTAGTGGTGGTACTAAAGGTTTTCAATTTTTGTTTAGATGGTACCTATTAGTCAAAAGGTTGGGAACCGCTGCTTTAGAGAATAATATACTTCGCAACCTTGCTCAGAGAGAAGAGCAAGCTTTTCGGAGGATAGGACACTGGATCGCTGGGGGATTTTGCTGCCTTTAAAACTGAAGAGTGAATAAGCCTGACTTCAGTGAATAAGCGGGGAATTTCAATTGAGAAGCAAATATTAATGTCATTATAAATAATAAATTTTTGATAAATGTTCGATATGCCGTATGTCCCCAGTATGGCTTTTTCCTGTAAAAGATAGAACAAAAATCGATGATAATTTTAAATTCAGTAATTTAATTAATGTGGGAACAAAAATATAATTCCTTTTACTTTTAATATTATTTAAAAACTATTTAATCAAAGAAATAAACTTGGCAATTGCCTGAATTGGTCAAGCTAAGCAAGCTAGGACAAAAGGAAAGACTTAATTTTGCAAGTTAACAGAGGCTTGGAAAATCATTCAGTTCTTTTTCCTTTTGAAGCTTTTCTTTAAAATGTATATTTAAAAACAACTTGATCAACGAAATAAATTAAGGAGCTGCGTAATTGGTCAGTCAATATGTATTGTGGTTTAGGATGTATTTAAAATTGATATTTATTCGTCTACAGCATTTCTTCCCAGTCTGAAGTGTCATTTTCGCAAATAACGAGAGCATATGACAGAATTTTTTGATATTATGTATTGTTAGTTTTTTTTCATTTTTTGGTTGCTCTTTTATATATTTTCTGTCTACCTCTATTCTATTACGATTGATTAACGTCTTTACTTATATATATATATATTTCTAACAGGTATCTTTCAGAAAACAGGTTATTGGTTCCAACATGCTGCAAGATGTATTACATCATTTGCATTCAACTGATATGGAAATGAAACAGGCTGCTTCTGATCTTATTTTCATAGTAAGGTTTTTTTTTCACCATTCACTAGAATTTTATTTCTTTAATGTGTTTCATGAATTTATTTGAAATGTAGGTAATATGAAAAAGTTGTGTCTCCCAGAGCAAAAAAAAAAAGAGGCCTTTTTTTTTTTTTTTTTTTTTTTTTTTTTTTAAATGGAGAAGTTAAGTATTTTCTTATCTTCTAAAAATTTAATTTAGACTAGCTCATAATTCAATTTTGCTTAATTGATGTACTATATCAATATGCATATCTATCATTTTGCTCACTATACTATATTTCCAAGTACAATCAGTAAATAAAATATGTTAATAAATTATTAATTCATCTTAGTGTCCAGATAAAAGCTCCACACTGGTGCAGTTAATGCTCATACTGTCCAAAGTAGTGACTCAATATTTTAAATTCCACTTATCATGGTATGATGGCGCCGGTTCTGAATCGCATTACTCCCTTTCATTCAATATTCTAAGTTGCTGTACATCTCATCAATTGTTTGAAAACTGTCCAGACAGAGAGCAGGGTGAACTTCTCAAACAAAATATTTTCTAAACATAAGAATATTTTCATCCGCGGCGATTTAGCGTATCTTTCTTATGTCATAGCATATAATTTAAGAATATTTGCAAGGTTATGTTTTAATTACTTCATATTTTCGTCATAGTTGTTTCGAGGATTATACTCAAATGATCTATATTCCATCTAAACTCAAATGATCTGTATTCCATCTAATATTCCATCTGGACCCTGTTAGAAGTATGGATTCGCAAAATATGAATTACTCTTATTAGTGTAAATTGTAAAAAGTTTTAAGAATTATAGTTAACATATTAACCATCCATTTTCCAGCTGCTTTTTTAACGCTTGATTATGTGACAGAGGTGGTACGATGTATCTCGTTTTTTAAAATAAAGAAATGAAAATTCACCAATTCTATGCGAAGTGACATGCTACACAAAGAAATTTTACCTACTTTCTGTGCTTAAAAGTATCACAGTAATTCATTCTAAAGATATTTTACATTACATATTTGCATTAAACACAATTTTTATCATTACACAGTTTTTTGTTGTAGTTATTTTCCAAATATGTGTTTGCGAATATTTAGTTATTAATAAAAGTTCATGTGGTTGATTACTGCCAAAGAAGTGCCTGTTGGTGCCCCTTGGCGCTGCCTGCGTTGAAGACCTTGCAGGCCTACTTCTGCCTGCTCTGATTACCTGCATATCTTTAAATATATCTAATATCCAGTAACTAACTATGCTCCAAATTTTGATGAGTTTCTTTTTTCCCCTTTCATAAATGATGTACTGTAGTTTTCAAAGGAAAATGCTTATCAGCCTGCATTTCGTTTCCATACTGTGATTGAAAACATGTAAAACAAAGCTAATGTTTTAAATCTAAAAATAATTAGATTTGCTTACAAGATTGTCTTCAAAATAGTGTAATATTTGTAACATTTGAAACTGGCAATTCTTTTCAAGTACTTGAGATGTATCATAGCTAGTGCATTGTAAAAGCTATGCATCAAGCTGTATATATAGTTAATTATGCATTTTGTTTCGCCTTAGGGCTCGATTTTTCTAAAAAACAGAGATTTTTTTACAACTCATGCTACTTACTCGCTCATGACAGAAAAAGCACTTGCATTAATTATTTGATAACAACATATATGTCATAATAAGAGCAAATCAAAGACGGAACACTGTAGATGTGTGATTAGACCCATATTGAAGAAGATTTTGATTGCGTAGTATGTTAGTAATGCTAACTTGGTAATATCGAAAGAACTTGGAAGTCGAGGCAGTTTTAATTCCATTTTTTATTTGCAACTGATATTTGTGGCCACAATCACTTGGCACTCTAGTCGTGCCTTTCCACAGAAGATTTACATTTTTGATATTGTTGAGATACAAAGCAAGCCAGCGAAATTACATCTGAGCACAGTAGAGAGCAAAAGCTGAAGTGCGTAGTTATGAAAGATGGAAGCACGGCAAAGAGAAAAGTTTTGGTTTACAAAGGCAGTTTCAGTTCCCAATTATTACGTCATCAGAGCTGCGCGGGCCATAGAGTGATCTAGAAATGACGCAATGCAGAGAAGTTATTACGATTTTAGAATAGAGAGGAAGAATTAATGTTTATAGTTTAAACTATAATTTTGATTCATATATTTTTATCTTACATATATATTAAGAAACTTGCACATTATGAAAGTTACTTACAAAATAATGCACCATTAAATGAATAAATAAATATTAATTGTTCAGTTCCTGTTCTGAAATATGTTCTATAGTCTATTAATTACGTATATATTTAGTGTGCTGAAGATCAAGAAGCATTTAAGCCCTTTCACAAGCAAGAATTTCTAGCAGAGTTTTTCCAGATATTATCCAATAAAAGCCATCATAAGAATGAAGCTCTGATGACATTAATATCTGGAATAATATGGAAGTGCTCCAAAACTCACATCTACATAAAGCAGCTTGAAACATTAGGTGTAATGCCTGTTTTTATCCAGTTACTGGAAAATCAACCTGTACAGGTTTGTATTATTGTTTTAATTTAACATGCTTTCAAAGTTCTTTAATCTTCATTTTAGATGTTTATCTGTAAGTAACTAAAAATTAAGGTATTACTGGTTTATTATGAAATAAATTAAGCTTCATACAGTCTTTGAAAGGAATAAAAATGATAGTAGTACACAAATTTTTGGAGGAAGCTGATCTAAAATATATGGAAATGATTTATTGAGTCATTTATTGGTCCTGTTTTCAAACAAGAAGAGGTTTTGAATTACAAATACGAGATGGAAGAAAAGCAGTAAGTGTATTTTACTGATTTCGTGATAATGGCTGTACTTGAGCTATTGAGTATATTGCCCCTATTTTTATGCACCGTAATTTATTGTAACACTTCGATGTAAATATTGGTAATTTTCTATTTAATTCTTGCTTTTAATTTAGTGGCAGTTTGGCGCTTTAATTAAATCTAGTTTTTTGGGCACTTCCTAAAACATTCATGTTAATTTCTGTGGCACCACAAACTACAAAGGTTACTTACCACAAGGGCGATAAAATGGTATTGAAAGCAGAATATGGTATTGAGCCTTAATATTTAATGGTATTGAAGCCTTAAATATGATTTTCTTCAGCGCCTTAAGAAGGCGACTTCGAAGATCCTTATTAATTTCCTCAATTTTATACAAACATACCATCATGATGTCCACACTATTATCGTACTTCCTCTCCTCATTATTAGATATTATACTGTAGTCGCATAGCTACTGATGTCTTTGAATCCCACAAAAAGTTAATACCTTTTTCAAAAATGAAATTTCCTCATTGTATGTTACGTACTGGTATACACACATAATTTTCATTGTAAAACTTGCAGCCATAAAATATTTTCTGATCTCGTTACCGAATAAAGAAATATTATTATTCATACCACCTTTTAAAAAAGTTCATTATACTACACAATACAGGAACTGTATGTCTTAGTGATTCATCTTTTATGGATCAGCTTAAATTTTCAGACTTCTTAACTTAATGCACCCGAGCAAGAGAAAGAGCATATTATAATGTAAGGTAAATTTTTAATTACTTGATTAAAATTATGATACATGAAGTACCACAATGTGCATTATGTTTTATTATTACTTATTAATATTGATAATGTCTTAGTGTGCCAAATTCGTCAATTAAGTTTCTTCAAATTTATGTATGAATGTCCTATTTTACATGCGTTCGCTATTACCCGCGATAAGGCTTGGAACGAATTATCCTCGGATACGGGGATTCTACTGTAATTTAAATCTGGTTTTGGTAATAGTAAAAGGGTATTATTTTAATTGCTATGCCTGAACGTGCAATGTTTTAAGAGGGGAGTTTAAAAAGTATTATTAATGTGAGAAAGATATAAAATAGTTAATTAATGTTAGAGAATGTTTCTTTTTTTCATTAAGGGGCAACGTCAGCAACACATCCACAAAAATTTAGGAAATTGTCTTCTTCCTGATGCGAGATAACTTTTACCTAAAATTTGTGAATTAGGTTAAAAGGCACTTTCATAATTTGTCCTCTTAATTTCTATTTGGCTAGACTGGAAAGTAAGAAAAAAGTAGATGTGTTACCGCCTTAAGTGGAAAAAAACTGTTATTCTACAGATTATCTAGGTAATGTGCAGATTAACTAAAGTGATCCGTTAAAGTGTCGAAAATTGTTTCTTACCTAGATAATCTGCACATTACCTACTAGGTACTTGTTCATCTACCTTGTTCATTACCTACACTTATTGCAGTGAAAATAATATATTTGCAGTAACAAGAGCAACGTTTCTGTATGCTTAAATTAGTTTAACGTTATTTATTTATTATTCATATCTAAAAAAACCGAGTTAATATAATCAAACAGTCAGCATATTAGTTGATAGAATCAATATTTAAAATATTACAATTAAGGAAATGAATTTGCAAAACTTGTGATAAAATTATGCTTACTTATTAGTGCAATTTAAAGACTGGTGACGCATTGAATTACATAGCAATTGGTTTTTGCAACAAGCACACTTATTCGTGAATTTGCAATCACATTTTTTGAAACCCTGCCGAGTACCAAGGGATTGTTTTATTGCTGAAGCATAAAAGAATAGAATTTCTGAAAGATATTTCTGAAGCAGGGATATCTTCTTTCGTTAAAAATTTCTCTTTGCAAACAGTGAATTCAGATTTTGCTTACGCTTGTTTTAAAATGCCTGTTTTAGTACCAAGTTTATGAAAGCCATCCTCTGTTTTACTAAGAACCACAGCCAAAATCGAGCGGGCATCAGTTTTCGCTCTGTCTAGTTCGGGTACTTTAATTCTCACAGTGACACCTTCATCGACATTTGAGTTCTTTGCATTAAAAACTACTCACAATTTCTTTGTTTGCTTTTCTAAACCTTTCTTGGCTTCATCACAATGTATTTTCTAATCCATAATTTTTACGTATGTACGACAATACATTCTTACCTTTCTCTTTAGGATCTATTTACGCGAACAAATATATCACACGATTTACATGTGTGAGCACCTGATGCTGCTTTTGAGCACAGGCCATGTCTTGCACAGTCCTCTTTACAGGCTGTGTACGAATCTGTGATGGCGATTCTGCTGAAGAAGCGAAAGGTAATTCACTGTTGAGGGTATCTCACTAATGATTTCTTCAACATGCAGAAGTGATTCCTTGGAGGCGCAGGGTAACTGAATACTCTTCATAACTGTATCAACGGTAGAGAAGGCAGTTAAAATTACTATCGAAAAGTTCCTGTATTTCTATAGGTGATAATGAAGAAGCAGAAAATAACAGAATGTCATCTTGAGTAAGATTTGACTGTGATCCCATAATCACATTCTCTTGTGAATCTTCTATTTTTTCAATGTCTTCTTCAGTATTTATCGAATTTTTGAATGCATTGTATCACAGTATTTATCGAATGTCATAAACTTTGTGGTCTAATAGAAGAAGGCAGTCCTACTTTTGCGGGGCAACCGAACATGCCTTCATATGGACTTCTTTTAATTGCAGAATGATAGGCACGCTTCTTCATGTATTGTACAAATCGTACACCCTCATTCCACTTGTTATTTTGATTATGAGCCATCCAAGTAGTGGGTATGTTTTCGATGTCTTGATTTCCTCGTTCGACATTTCTTTGACTTTCGCTGTGCCTAGGTTTGCCATCAACCATTTTGATTTCTGGCCACAACTGTGTTACACATTCTAAGATTTGATTACGAAATTCGCGTCCCTCATCAGAATGCAAAATTCTTGGAACGCCGAAAAGGAGAAAAATATGAAGCAAATTACAGGCTACTTCATCCGCCCATTTTGATGTTAGAGGCTTCAATGCAAAAAATTTTGTTAAGTGTTCTTGGTATACGAGAAGAAGCTTAAACTTTCCATCTGATTGAGATTGATTATCGATGAGATCCACATTGCATCTGCTGTTGAAATGCGATGAAATAATCGACTTTACAACAATATCTTTTTTAGCACTTTTTTGTTTTTGTTGACAAGATTCCATAAATCAAGCAACATTTTAATTTGGGCTTAAGTTATGTTCTGTAAAGTGTATTTAATTGCTTAATCATTCTCTCTCTTCCACCGTGGCCAAGTGATGCATGAATGGAATGCAATATGTTAAACAATTTTTCGGCATAGTATTTCACACTTTTTCGCGCATTTGACAACGGCTCAATGAGTTTTTCACAGCCTTGAACAGTCAACACATTTATACCTTCGAATTCTTCTATAATCTCGAGATGACTCTTTATTCTTGGAAACTTTTATTCGCTTCACATCTTCGATAATACTTTCGTTTCGTATTAAAACGCTATTAGATTCTGAATATTCGGTAAAGAGGTTTGCGGAGAATCTTTTCTTCATTTTACTCACCAATTCGGTGCTTGCTTGGAGATAAATATTTAATTAAAAAAAATCACGACACAAATTCACGTGCTAACAGGCTCAAACGAATCTGAAACAGAATTAGCTATGCTAGGCACTGGCAGCCGACGCAAATTATGAAAAATAAAAACAACCAGCGACAAGATGCTGGCGAATCCAAGCTAAATTTGGAGGAAAATGGGGAAGGAGTAGGGAAAGAAAATGAGAAAAACAGACTTTTGAACTTTTCAATGATACGTAAGCTGTTAATGTGAATGTTACCTAAGTGAAATGCGGAAAACTCTTGAATCCGCACGTTAACGGAGCAAATCAGTTAATTTGCAGATTCAAATTAACGGCTTTCGAGTTTTAGCGCAGGTATAATATCATTTCTGTAGCTAAACTCAAAGCAAATAGGAGCAGAGAATTTTATAACGTCTCAAATATTCATTAAATGTTATTGTTACGACAAATTTTGTTAATACATTGCAGTTGGATATGACCATAATTTTAACCTTTGAAGGATATCTATCTAATGTGGACAATAGTCCATTTTGACTGAATGTAGTATACAAACGGCACAGTTCGCTTGAAAATTTAATTGTCTCTCCTACTAACTGAGCTGAAAATAAAAGAAGTGAATTTTTTTCACTTTCAGAAATGTTTCAATTGCTTGAATCCATTTATTTTCCTAAAGAAATTAAATCAAATCTTTTCCTCTGAGTTTAATTGTAAAAGCAATAAATATATTAGCCCAGTTTTTAGTTATTAGTACCCATATTTGACATTTAGCTGTTACAAAACAAAACTGAGTAGCTTATTAGTTCTGAAAGCAGTGAGCCCATTTAAATTTCTTTTTAGGTCAATAGAGATGCCAGGCTATAAATCAGAAAGTCTCAGAACTATGTTAAATATTAAAATTCGTAATTTTAATTGAAAAAAAAAACGTTTTTCTTATTGTAACCATATAATTTTACTTTGATCAAGACAAGTCATCATTTGTTTATAATTGTGCCAAGTTGTCATTCTGAAGAATTAACACTTTTTTCTTATGATAGTCAGCTTTTTTAAATTCATGGTTTACACTGGTAATAAATACTAATTTTATGAATTTTTGTTTCAATAAAGTGAATTTTTTGTGGATTTGTTTAATTAGTTTCCTTCATATAATATGTTTGTAATGTAATCCAGTGCATATTAATTCATTCTTGTCAATATTTACATAAAATAATTCCCCAATGGATTGTTAAACATTAAGAAAAATATTATATTCGATATCTGTATTTATATATATATCTCTTTATGATTATTATTAGAATACTTGTTTATTTTCAGATTAAAACTTATATTGTTGGAACAATTGGCATGTGTTTTTCTAGCACTGCTTTGCGAGATATGATAAAAAAGACAAATGTAATTGACATTATTGTGAACTTTCTTCAAACAACTTACGTACCTTTGATAATAAATATTAATGAAACACTAGCCAAAGGCTCTGAAGACGAAGGAATTTTAGTGTTAGTAAGAAATTACTTTTCATTTATTAAGGGAAATACAACTGTTTTTAGTTTCATTTAATGGAAGAGAGGAGTAAATGTTTTCAAAATCATAGCTTTTGAAATTATTAATGGTTTTTATAATCTTTTAATTATTTTTAGTAATCCAGTAACTGTTTTGTAGATTTTTAGTATTGCTGTCAATGTGGTTATAAGCATTTTGTAGAGTTTTCTTAAAACAAAAGCCGGCGTTCTTTTATATTTAGTATCATTTGCAATGAAATCTGAATTTAACTGGTATTGTATGAAACTTAGAAAAGGCTTAAAGATGAGAAAACTTGTCATAGTAAGATTTATTTGAAATTTTTTATTTTTTTATGGAAAGCAAACATTTTGTTGGCAATGGATTTCTCACTGTAATTGGATGGCTTACAAAGTTTTTTTTGAATAATTTTAAAATAAAATGTTTTTCAAATTTTGCAAAAGTTCGTGTGTGTTTTATCAATGGATGTAATTAAAAACTGACTTTTTAATATTTTGATGTCATTATGAATTTCTGGGTATTTATTATAAAATTTTGAAATTTAATACTTTTAAAAATTTCTTTTTTAATAAATTTAAAAATATTATTTTTTCATTCCAAAACGTTGAGTCCAAATTTATTACGGAGTTTGGCAATGTGTTGGTTAATATTGTAAACACAGTTGCCAAAACGTTTTCTAATGCTAATTTTTTGCTTATAAGACTTCTGAAAGTTTTGGCTTTTCTATAATTTCGAAGGTTCCTGTAATAATGTATTTAGGAAAATTCTCAACGAATTTTAAAAATTTATTTTCTTGACAGAGACAAATGTTGTTATTGTCATAATGTTGGCTATGGATTTAATCATAGAACCTAAGGTTTAACATTCATGAAGCAAACTTTGATACTAACATTAAAAATAAGAAGATTTTTTTACAAGGCTGGAAATCGGCACTATTGGTAATTCTTTTGGCTGCTCCTTGACAAAGACCAAGGAATTATACGCTGCTATTTATTGCTGTTTAATATTTAATGATGTTTAATTTATTATTTTGTGTTAATTTACTTTTATTCTAAGTTTTGTTTTCCAGGTTTTTGCATCAATTGTTTTTAATTTGTGTCTTCTTGTTAGAGAGTTTACTACTCTTGTTTTATATTAATTGTGTATATTTTATCGCATTCTTAATTAAGTAATTTCCTAGAATTTGTGCGGCATTAAAAGCATTTATTTATTAATCAATATTCTTCAGTTTTAATCTTTATATATATATATATAAATATCAGTATTATGATCAGTATTATCAGTAGATTTAGCATGTTAGTTAGCTTCGTAAGTTCGTTCAGCGAGGGGTAGTTTAATAAGTAAATTAGAATAATTCGACGCTGGTGTTTCTCTCCCCTTTAAATGCCATTCAGTGATATTGTTTTATGATTTACTAGAGTCTTTAATTTGTAGTATTTTAACATTTGGTATGCCGAAAGAATTTTCACCCAAGAAATTAATGTTATCAGTCTAAAAGTACGTTATTAGTACTCTCATGAAGTTTCATTACTTTTTTAAGAATCATAATATGACAGTCATTCAAAAATTCAATATAATGCAAATATTTTTCATATTTAATTAAATAATATTACAAATGGTTATGTGCCAATACTGAAGCCTGCCATTTTTTTCTAGAACTCGAGTTCTATAAGGCTCTGTAAATTAAAAAAAATATGTTAAGCAATATTTTTCACAATAAAATATGCATAGAAATACTCATTACTTTCACTCTTAACAACAGAAGCCTTTCTCCGAATTGGTATTTTATTTTTAGGTATGTGCGGTGTGCGAAAGCGAACATTTTGCTTTTCACTTAACTACAGTCCCTGAATATAACTTTCGATTTTAATATCATATATTTTTGTCGATTTTTGCCGTATGAGTCAACCTTTTTTTTTATGAATGTAAAATTTTCCTAAATATAAACATATCGATCAGAAGAATGTATAAAAAGTTGGATTTAGTAATTTTTACACATTTGGTGTCTTTAAATGTAAAAATGCCAAAAAATGAATATTTGGATCATTTAAAACATTTTGTAATTGGAAGTATATGTATGCGACCAATGGTTTTGAAAATAAAGACCGGTTAAAGACTTTTATGGACACCTTGTTGTGTGTGCACATATATGTGTGCGAGTGTACAAATGAGTATTTTCCACTAGTGTGAAAATCTATATGTAAGAAAAAAACTGTTGTATCTTCGGTTATTTTGAGGATATAAGTACAATCCAGTTCAAGTATCTAAGTAAGTGAAGAATTATAAAATTTAGTATTACAGAATTTATTAAAACTGAGTGATATTTAACAAGGTTTTTGTTAACGATACAGAGCACAGGTAATGTATTTAATGAAGATGTATAAATTTTGATAATTTTAGCAAACTTTATGTAAGTAGAAATGCAGTTCAATTGTTTTTGTACTTCCACTTGAAATGTTCTGTAGTTAAGTTCCTTCTTGACTGCGAGAAAATTAGGAGCTTCTGTGTTTGAATAGGTAACTAACATACTTTTTCATATATCTATATATCTTTTTTACATAGTGTTGTGCTGCATTTTTAATGTGCGTTATTTTATTTTTAGCCAATATATCCATTTAAATGCTGTTCAGCTTGTATGGTCTTGTTTGAAAAATTCTGATATTCATGTTCAGAGCAGTGCAGCCTCTTCTTTGTGCACAATATTAAAGAATATGAAGGTTGTATTATTAATGTATTAAATTTTCCATTATTCATGGATTAGAAACGAAATTGTTTTCTGTACTTTTCCATATTGTACTTAAATATTTTGTTTTCATGAAATGAAACAGAAATCTCTCTAATTTCATCTCTGTTCTAGTCAATTTTGAATAGTATTTGTTTTGCTGTCGTAAAATGTGAAATCAAAAACTAGACAAGCTCGGTTTTAGTTTCTATAAATAAAACTGCATATTGAAACATTTTAAAGTAGCAGAACTTATTTTGTTTACTTTCAACAGTGCTTTAAAAATATGGATTTATTTTAAGTGTTAAACTAAATATAAACTGTGTTATCATTATCTAGAATTTAAAAAAGTTTCTTTGAAATATTCAAAAATGTAAGATTAGGATTGATTTTTATCAAGAGGAATAAATTCAGTGGAAAATGCTCTGAATTAATTTTAGAGCCCATTGAAGTGTATGTTTTTTTTTCCATTTATATTGTGTTATTTTCCCATTTATATTATGTTATTTTTCCATTTATATTGTGTTATTTTTCCATTTATATGTCTTTGTAAGGTATCTTATGTTTATTAACCAGTTATTATCATTTTGACCAGTACTATATACAAGAGCAAGTTATGCATTTATGTTCAAATTAGATTAAAATAGAAAGCTTAAGCCTTCTTCAGTACTTTTGTGACTATTTAAGACGTAGCAATAACTCGCTATCTTGTCTAGTAGGATCTTCAGAACTTTAATTTCCAGCTACAAAAGTAACCCTACATCTTTTAAATAGCTGCAGTATGTTGGATTTTATGTTTTTTAAGAGATAATAATTTTTGAAGTCAAAGAAAAACTATGTGTACTATATATAAATTCTTGAATTTTAGCAGGCTGTTTTATTTGTTAAAGAAATTACTGTTAAAATTGCAAAATTTCCACTTTCAGTAAATTAGCTCTTAAATTTATTAAACAAATTTCATTTTTTTACAAATTGGGAGCATAGTATAGCCCTTAATATAACAAACTATTTCTGATTTAAGAAATTAATGTATAATGCAATGACTAATGGAACAATTTAAATTTTTAATATAATTTGAATGAATAAATAACAAAAAGAAAAATGCTAATTTGTTGTTTGGCTACATGCGGGCAGTCTGATCTAATTGAGGTATTAGGAATTGTCATTCATTTGAGTTTGAATCAAGATCTAGGTTTGCGTGTGTGTGATGTTAACTTTCGTGTTTCATTTCTGATGTTACTGAAATATATATTCATGGTAATTTTATAAACACTTATTAAATAGCTGCTTGGTTCAATAACAAGTTTTATTGTAAAAATTTCATGTTTGTTGAGGGAAAGGAAAAACATTAAGAATGAAAGATAGTTTGCATATTATTTGGGAAAGGGGAAGTACAATTAAAAATGATAAGGTAATAGACATATTTTGTTGCATTATTTGGGAGGACTAAAATCAACAACAAAATTGGGTTTTTATTTCAGTTCTTCAACTAGAAACGTCCACTCAGCTTCTATTTCTGTTTTTCTATAAAAAAGAGGGGGGAGTGAGGGTAGGGACACTTGTGTTCATATTTATTTATATTTTGGTTTTATTCTCAATTTTTAATTCTTTACACTGATTCCTTAATCTAAGTATAATTAATGTCAAAATTCTTTTAATTGTATTTTGACAGAAAGCAAACATGCAGATGGAAAATTCACTTGATGGAATTGAATGCATAATTGATTTATTAACATCAAATTGTAAAAAGCTGCTAATTCCTGCATGTACTTTGATTCATCATTTAGCCCAGGACAAAGGTGCTTTGTCTGTACTTGTTGAATTTGATGTTGCTTCTCATCTAATGAAGCTTATGAAAACTGTAAGTTTTTTATTATTTTATTTTTCTAAATTAATTCTGGAATGCTTTTAATTGCAGTTGTTTAGTATACTCAGTGTTTCTATAAAATTCCAAGACTGAATTCGTAAAATGTAGAGATAGAAGAGTGGCGACTTTATCACTATTTAGCTATGTATGCAGGTTCCTTTTAAAGTTATACATCTTTAAAGTCATTTGTAAAATGTCTGGTCATTTTCAAAAACATGCACAATTATGTAATTTTCTGGTTGAGCTTTATTTTGAATTTCAGAAGTGGTCTTAAAATTTACTTTTTAAATTGAGGTTTCACTTTAGAGAAAAAAACATTGCGATAGTATAAGAGGTATGGCAAATGCAGCAAGTTAGTGGAATCGATTTAAGTTAATCTTATGTTTGGCATAAACTGCATAGTGATAGTTGCCTTATGCAAAGGGACATTATTGTGTAGCAAAGACCAATTATCCAGTTTAACTGAAAGAGAGTTTACTGCAAAACTGTTCAAAAATTATCTGTTACTGCTTGTAACCCGGTTATGGATATCTGGTTAATTACACCTTGGCAGTCAAAGACATTGACCAGCATAATCTTTACTAATGACTTCTGAAACCAAAATTTCTATGGTTTGTTTTTTTGCACCTTGCGGCTTTGATTTTCTTACAAATGTGATTTCTTACACTGCATTTTATCTTTGTTTCATAAATAAAACATCAGCTTTTGCCAAGAATCTTGAAGTATTTGGAAATCTCGATTTGTCTGTCATTTCAATGAAAATTTGAGGTATGTTGCTTCAGTTTCCTTTCAATGCATGTGTCCCAAAAATGAAAGCAAAATTTTCAGATGTTTCAGAGCACATTTCCCGGCAATAGTTTTATTGAACTTTTGTTTATCTATTGCAGTTCTAGATGATAAATGAAGCTTCTTAAAAGCAGCTGTTGAATATTTCAAATCTTGACAAATATTTGAAATTTTGAGGGTCGGCCGCTTCTGTGTTCATGAGCGCCACTATATATCTATCACGAAACTATCTGTAACAAAGAAAAACAATGGGCATGTTATTTTTTCCCCTCCATTATTTGCCCTAACAATTTCAAATATCCTATTTCAATTGTGTCAGCTTTAAAATAAACGGTAGTTTTCTGTTAATAGAGCACCGAAAAATAGTTTGTTGCCATTCATAAAAAATCGTCAAATGCTTGCTCCAGCTTTGTGCGTAGTCAAAATCAAAATAACCTATGCTATTAAATATAAACAAGAAAGTTCTGCCATTTGTGAAGAAGAAAAAAGTATCGTAATCCCTCGCATTATTTTAATGAAGCAATGTTGCCAGTTTAAGTTCAAGAAACAGAAGTATAATACATTAGTGATTAAAATTATTTAATTTGTTACATGATAAAAAAACAAACCATATGTTTCATTGCACATAAATACAGAACTTACCGTTCGGATATAAAAGTAATAGTATTTGAAATACCTAAAGTTCAAGCCCACCAGCTTCGGTCCGAGGTTCGAATCCCGTGAACGGGCTGGCTGCATGGGCGTTTTCGTGGTTTTCCCCATGTGTAACGTGTATACGAGTTACTTTCCCTTAGAAAGTCCTCCACGAAGGCATCCTTCCCTTTAGGCAGATAGCCCTCGAGGCTTTGCCATAATCACACACAGACACCTAAAGTTCGACTTATTTTCGGAAATTATATTTGTTTGGAAAGAAGCTGTACTCATACATAATTCATCTTTCGGGAAGCCATATGTTCCCAATTGCGTACAAACGTAAGCCGAAAGTTATTATTATTCATTTGTTTATTCATGACTATTTCAACGACATATTTACGGGAAATAAATTCGACTAAATAAGGATTCAGATGTTGCCTAGCGTTACCGGGCTGTTTCTTATTACACCATTTAGAAAGATCTCACATTCTTTCAATGTTCTGTGTGTGTGTCCAGTATAGTCTGTCCATAGTGAGAAGAAAGAACTGTAGCTAGGATCTTCAGCGCCCGGAGACAATGGAACATTTCGGACCCCATTCTATTTGCCAAAAATAGAAAAAATTTCATTCTAAAAACTCGAAACATCAATTTGGTGTGCCCTGAATGCAATGCCTGAACAAATTCTTCCCTTACCCTCCAGCTACATCAATGCGAGAAGAGGCTTGAGCTGGCCTGTTTGAAAGGGCCTGCTAAGATTTAGCCTGTTCATTTTATTGCGGGCAGAAACGCAAAGAACCCATCCAAGGTTGTAAATAAGTGAATCCAAATGCGAATTCAGTTATAGAGAATGTGCTTACAAGATTACCTATCGGAGGATACTGGGATTGTCAAACACCACGGTATGTAGACATGGGCAAGTTTCTTCTCGTGGTACTCTTATGTATGATATTATACTTTAGTTTAGTGTAAAGTTCGAGTGCAACTACTTCTAAATCTTCGGATTTGAATCTCTACGTATTCATTCCAGAATCCATTGTTCGAGTAAAACTTTCCCGGCATGATTATTTTCTTTTCGAAATTTCTTCTGATTCTGAATAATTATGCATCGAATCACTTTATTATAATCGAAGTTTATTTAAAAAGTAATTTACTAATAATTGTAGATAGCGATTTGAAAACAAAGGTAGTAGACTAATGAGATAAAAAAATGATGAGATGGCCAAAACTGCCATGTTGTTCCCCCCAACTGGCACGTAGAGCCGAGATTAGTAGGACAGTAGGGAAACGGAAAAAAAAAGATACTCCTTCGCGGGTGAGAAGGGGGAAGGAAAATTGGTCAAAACGACAGTTTGGGCAAATCGATTCCCTAAATTAACGCTCTATGTAGGCATGGTGGTCGAAAAGAGTCTCTTTATATAACCGTGGTAAACTTATGTTCTGTCCCTAAGCTTAGCTTTCTCCTTGTACATATTGTTCTGATACAAATGATAGAACAAAGCTTAGTATGAAAGAATCCGTCAGTGACCAGAGGGCAAGAATAAACAAGGCTTTGCAATTTTAAACTTTTTTTGGTTTTCATTTTCAGCCCCTCCCCTCCTGAAAAACTTAACATTTCATTTTGTATCTTTATGCAGAGTTAAAATTTGCGACCGAAATATTCACACATTGTCACGAACTTTCTTCAGGAACAACGCCTTGTGGAGCGCTTTTGTACTTGCACCATCTTATTTCTTCATTTAGTTGGCACACTGAAAAATTATGATCAGCTGAATTTAAGAAATTAATAGAAATGGGAATCAAGGAATTTGGCTGTAGTGTAAATGGAATTTAAAATTTCAGCGCTTCTCACAATCTTAAAAATTCAGAGCATGAAAATTTATTTTTTATTTCAAGTTCTTTAATATTTCTTGCATTTTTTATTCAAGTTATATGCATTTATTCTAATATGGCTGCTAACTTGTTTCCTTCTAACACTTTATTTTTTAGCATGACAAGAAGCTTCTACAACAGTTATGTTTAGCTGCTGCTTCCTGTTGCTCTCTCCGGAAAGGTTGTGAAAAATTTGCTGAGTGTGGAATCTCATGCCCACTTTTAAAGTTTCTAAATGCAAAAGACAAAATGTTGAGGGCTTTGGCTGCATCTGCATTATCAGAACTTGTTTCTTTACCTGGCTGGTGCCCTCCAAACCAACAAAATAGAATTGTACCGGTAAGTTGTTTTACCGTGTAAATTATTAATATAATCAGGTGTAAGAAATTTCCTGTGTAATATGTACAATCAGCAAAACATTTTTAAGTGAATAAGAACAGTGTGGCCTAAGTATATCGATTGAATGTTTTAAATTAATAGTTCGAAATAATAGTGATATAAATTAGTATTTAAATTAAAGCCGGATATGAATCAAAGATTTATAGCATTGTAGTTGTATGTGGATGCAACTGTGTACTGTGATATGAAGTGAAGGTTTGGTAATTGATAATTGCTTAGCATTGAAAACTGCATCAGAGGTTCATAAGAGGTAGAAACTAATATTTTCATAAAATATTCTTTTGTCATATGGAAAGGAGATTTAAATATCGCTTTCAAAATAAAGCAAATCTCCCTTCTTTGTACATCTGATAATAGAATTGTTGAAATATATTGGTAGTTATTAATTAGGAGACTTGTCATGGTGACATAACATGACTACAAGCAGAAGGAGATTTCAAACTAGTTATAGCAATAAGTAAACGAAACAGAACACAAACTTCCGTTGGCAACTTAATTCATCAAAGGCAGCTTTTAAAATTTCGGCTATACTGTCATCTTTTATTGTTAAGAAGCTCTTTGGTTTCTACTGCAGTGGTGCTGTAGTGCTGGAAGTTGCAAAAATAGAATAATTATGAACATCAATACTTGATGTTTTATTTCCTTTTAGTCTTTGTAACTAACTGATCAGCAGTTTAGTTTGCAGACACACATGCTGCAATATAAAAGATTTAATTAATTTATTTATTTTGCAAATACCAAACATAAGCGCTTATGCTCTCCAGTACTTTTTAACAATGTTCTCATACCGATAATGTGCAATACAAATATTTAAATGTTCAAAAATCATAGGCGGATAGGAGTCACACAAAATACAGTTTGGGGAATCCATCACTCCAATTCTATAGGTGTTGTGAAATGAACTGAAGTAATAACCGGCGCGAGGCGCTGCTGTTTGTGACGTCAGCCTGCGTGCTGAGTGTTTCGAATGTTTTGCTTGTAGACGGAACGAAAGCTGATCTCGGAAGAGTGATACTGTTTTGATGGAAATAAAGAATGACTTATTAAGAATTTTTTTTTGTTTTTATTCATAATGCACCCAGCCTCGGGTAGAGGCAGGCCCGCAACTGAACGAACTGTTTTAAATATATTTGATTTATATATTTTCTGTGTTCTTCGTAACATAGTGGTACCCTCGGCGGGACCGGGTGCTATGAATTAGAATTTTCCGATTGAACTTTTGATATTGAATTTCGATTTTGAATATACTTTGAAGATGGATTTGATCGCTTTAAAGGCTCAAAGAAAAGGACTTAGAATTGCGTTTTCGCAAACCTCAAGGAAAACCGAAAGTGAATTAACTAAAGAAGTAAGAGATTTAAAAATACTTTCGATTTTGAAGTGTCAACTTTGTGATAAATTCCAGAGACTTGACGTATGCCAGAGTGCTATATCGCAGCAGATTTTGCAGACTGAAGATGGAGAAAAATTATTTAGTGATGATTTTCAAGAAGCGGAGAATTATCGAGATATGTTTCTAGAACAGTGTGCTCAAATAGATGCGGAAATACAAGCCTCCTCTCTTTCAAATAATTCCGAATCTAGGAAATTTAAATTGCCTAAAATTGAGCTTAAAAAATTCAGTGGTGAAGCTAAAGATTACCTGACTTTTTGGAGTCAGTTCTAGAAAATCCACGACGACAGAAGTATCGCCGATGAAGATAAAATGCAGTATCTGTTGCAGGCCATGGAACCCAAATCGAAAGCAGAACGCCTAGTCCTTAGCTTCCCGGCAACGGCAGCTAATTATCCTAAAGCCATCGAACAACTAAGAGAGCGCTTTGGACGCGAAGATTTACTTGTGCAAATCTATGTGAGAGACTTGTTAAGCCTAGTGATGAAGAACGCTGTAACCGGAAGAGCAAAAACGGATCTACCCTCCCTGTATGATGAACTAGAAGGAAAATTGCGAGCGTTGGAAAGTTTGGGAAGAACCCAAGAAAAATATGAGGATTTTTTGACCCCCTTAGTGGAAAGTTGCTTACCAGAAGAAGTATTGATGACATGGGAAAGAAGCAGAAATCACGACTCCATTGAAACTAAAGGGAATCGATCTTTGAAATATTTAATGAATTTCTTAAAACAGGAAGTTAAGGGGGAAGAGATGGTTCTCCTCGCAAGAACTGGTTTCGCTTCCCAACAGAACCATCGGAAGAAAGATTTTAACCACGAACAGTAAAGCAAAATGATCCCGTAACAGCATCAGCTCTAGTAAGTCTTGAGAATTCAGGTAAGAGTGTTCCGAACTGTAATTTTTGTGAAAAGAAACATTTTAGTGAAAAATGTTACTCTGCAAAAAAAAAAAAAAAAAAAAAAAAAAAAAAAAATGACTTTAGCTGAAAAACAACAATTGTTGTTGAAAAAAGGTGCTTGTTTTTCTTGTCTGAAAAGAGAGAGTCACATTAGTAAATTTTGTCCTTTCAAAGGTAAGTTAAGTTGTTCTATTTGCAAAAGTTGTAATCATTTTGATGTAATGTGTAATCAAAAGCTAAAAAATAATGATCAGATAAATGTTTCAAAAGAGAGTTCTCTTTCTAACTGTGGCAGAAGCGAAACTGTATTTTTGTAAACGCTTTGCGTTCGAATTCGGTGTCAAGGTCGCGAGAAAATTATTCGCTGCATAATTGATAGCGGAGCGGAAGCCAAAGTAGCTACGTTAGTGAAAATATGATGAGTCAGCTTAAAGCATCTCTACTTCGGGAGGAAACAGTTATACATGCACTGTTTGGGGGGGGGACGAAACGAAACCTAAACAACATGAAGTGTTTTCGGTCGAGGTCAGCAATTTAAAAGGAACATTCGCATGTAGTTTTGTGGCATTATCGGAAAAAAAGATTTGCGGTTTTATTCCTAAGGTTAAAGGTAAAGAGATTTTGAATGAATTAAAAGAAAAAGAAATCGAATTTTCTGATCCATTGCGAAAGGAAATTGAAATTAACCTTTTAATCGGAGCAGATGTTATAGGAAAATTATTGACGGGAAATTCTGTTGAATTACAGTCCGGGGTAACGGCTGTCGAAACGAAACTTGGGTGGACGGTATTTGGAAAACGAAATTCGGGTGAAAAGGATAATATTTTGAAAACATTTTCAATGCATGTCAGGAGAATTCCTCTGAATGAGTTATGGGAACTTGAAAAAATAGGAATATGCGCTCCAAACGAAACTGTTAAAATGAATGAAAGTTTTAATTTATCTGAATTTGAGAACAAAATGAAAATTCTTCCAGATGGAAGATATGAAGTAGAACTTCCGTGGAAATGTGATACGACACATTTAACCGATAATAAAGAATTATCCTGGAAAAGGTATCAAAAGATGATCTATAAACTCAGATGTAGTAAATTTTTCGATGATTATCAAAATGTGTTCAAGGAATAATCAAGGTTGAATATTATTGAACGCGTACCAGAAAACGAATTGAATAATGAATGTCATTATTTGCCGCATAGCCCTGTAATCAAATTAGGAAGTGAAACCACGAAAATTCGTCCTGTTTTTGACGCTTCTGCATCTGAGAAAGGGAAACTCTCTTTGAACGAATGTTTGTGTAAAGGAATAAATCTTATTGAATTAATACCTGATATTATAGATCGTTTTAGAATGTATCCGATTGGTATTAGTGCCGATATTGAAAAGGCTTTTTTAATGTTATCCGTCGCATCTAAAGATAGAGATTTTCTCAGATTTTTTTTCCCATGCAATGAAGGGCAATTAATTTATAGGCATTGCAGAGTTGTGTTTTTAGTTTCTTCCAGCTCCTACTTGTTGAACGCATCTATAATGCATCTATTAGAAAACTGTCCACGTCAATATAGTGAAGTTGCTCAAAAATTAAAATCGTCATTTTATGTGGATAATTTTTTATCTAGTGTTTGTAGTATTGATGAACAGTTTACGTTTATTGAACATTCCAAATTAATCATGTGAAATGGATGTTTTAACTTGCGCGGTTTTGAAAGCAATGTGGCTGGTACAAATGTTGACAAACATTCAGGGGATACTTCCGTTTTGGGGGTAATTTGGAATTTGGATAATGATACGCTGAGGTGCTGCACAGACACAGATACATTGACCTGTGATACGAAAATCACAAAGAGGACAATTTTGGCAATTGTGCAGACAATTTTTGATCCTATTGGTTTATTAACGCCAACTACATTGCTTCCAAAACTGTTGTTGCAAAAATTGTGGAAAGTGAAAATTGCATGGGATGATGAATTGTCTCCGAATGATGTAAATATATTTTTGAACTGGTTTAAAGAACTTAATGTTTTGAAAGATGTTACTTTGCCTCGATACTTGTTTATCAATGACACGTCTGAACTACATGTATTTGTGGATGCTTGCAAGGGGGCGTATGCAGCGTGCGTCTTTGTTCGATCAATATTTAATTCTGAAGTAAAAATAAATCTCGTACGGGCGAAGTCTAGAGTATCGCCTTTGAAATCTTTAAGCATTCCTCGCTTAGAATTAATGGCCTGTTGTATAGGTTCTAGACTTGCAAATTCTATTATCAAGGCTCTCAGTTTGCCCGATTTAAAAGTTACCTTCTGGTCTGATTCAACCACTGCCCTTTGGTGGATAACAGAGCAAGGAAATTGGTCCGTTTTCGTCGAAAATAGGGTTAAAGAGATTCGAGAGTTGACGCGAGGTCATTCATGGAGACATGTCCCAGGGAAACTAAATATTGCCGACTTGTTATCGCGCGGATGTTTTGCGAAGCAAATGCTTCGGTCTAGATGGTGGGAAGGCCCCTTGTGGTTGCGAGAAGGCCCTGAAAACTGGCCCACTGGTGAGATTATTTGTTTGCATGAAGAAGTAGAATTGGAGAGAAAAAGATAAAAAGAGTGAATATTGATCTATCAAAAGACGCACCCCCTTGGCATCGAATCGATGTATCCAATTATGACAAAATGATTAGAATATTTGCATGGATATTTAGATTTGTAAATAGTTGTAAAGGTGGTTCTGAAAAGAATAGAAACATTGAACTTTCACAGTATGAAATTGAAAATTCTGAGAAAATTTTAATTCGTTTGGTTCAAAATTATTATCTGACTGATAAGAAATATTATAATTTTATTGAAACGCTCATTGATGATGATGGTATTCTAAGAGTTAAAACGAGAATACTAAATAGAGATGACCATGAATCCTTTCTGTATCCAATACTGTTACCAGAAAAATGTGATTTCACTAAGTTATTAATCAGAAATGTGCATAATAAGAACTGTCATGCTGGTCTTCAGATGATGCAACAATATTCCTCCTCTGGACGACTTGTAAAAGCTCCAAAAAGACTTGATCTTTTAAATAATGTTTGTTATGAGTTTGAGACTCAACCTGAGTCTCAAGGGGGGGAGGATGTTGTGAAATGAACTGAAGTAATAACCGGCGCGAGGCGCTGCTGTTTGTGACGTCAGCCTGCGTGCTGAGTGTTTCGAATGTTTTGCTTGTAGACGGAACGAAAGCTGATCTCGGAAGAGTGATACTGTTTTGATGGAAATAAAGATGACTTATTAAGAATTTTTTTTTGTTTTTATTCATAATGCACCCAGCCTCGGGTAGAGGCAGGCCCGCAACTGAACGAACTGGGCTGATCTTTACAATATGGTAACTGGTAGTTTGGCTACATTTTGGAGGCGATAAAGGTTATTACCTGGGACTTTGGTAATAATGTGAGCAGTACTCAGTTCCGATTACGCATTATTTTGTGTGAGGGAAATGAGAGACCATGTGATATGTCATGTGATATTAATGGACGAATTACGGTTCTTTAATCGGAAAATGGGGGAAATCGGGAAAAAATCTGGAAATTTTGTATTTGCCTTTATTCTGTGTTGTGTGAAACAGTGTTCGTTAATTTTTGGATCCCATGGCCCTAACTAAAGTGAATTCGAAATGGGTATTTAGTGGGATTGAAAGGCGTAGTAATAAGTGTTTCTTTAAGGTTGTGCGAGATAGAAGTAAAGATGTTTTATTAAGTTATTTATTTTACCTGGTACCTTGGTGTGAACTATAAGTATGATTTTAAAGATCCTGAAACAGAAATAAGAAAAGTTTATCGGACACGTAATCAAGATTCTGAAGAAGAATAGGTAAGTTAGTATTTTTAATTATTTGAGGATATTATTTTTATGCATTGTAATTTTATGCATTGTATCTGTTTTATGCAGAGTAATTTGCGTAAACGTGCATGGAAATAATTTAAATATTTGACACTAAGTATTTGTAATGAAGTACAGGTATGAATTAGTGACGTTTGTAATAGAATAGATAATGTAGAGGTAAAAGTTTTTGGATATTTTATTTATTTTATACGGGGAAATGTTCATATTTGGAAAGGGTATGTACTTTTTCGCGATCAGGTAATTTCATATATGTTCTTTTTACCGGGTTTAAAGATTCAGAAAATTGTTATGCATTTTCGTGAAATTTTTCTAATTTATGAGAAAAAAGCAGTGTACATGGATATAGTGAAGAGTGTGCGCAATGCCATTTTTGTGCAATTCTGGGATGTTTTTTTAAGTAAAAATAAGTCGACGTGTACATGGTTTAGTGATATTTTAATTAAATGATAGTTATTTTGTGAATTTTATGTTTGTAGGAATTCGGTATACGTTTAAGTTGAAGTAAACGTGCATGGAAATAATTTAAATATTTGACACTAAGTATTTGTAATGCTTGCGGTATGAATTCGTTGGTGACGTGTATAATATAATAGATGATTTAGAGGTAAAAGTTTTTGGATATTTTATTTATTTTATATGTGGAAATGTTCATATTTGGAAAGGGTATAAACTTTTTCGCGATCAGGTAATTTCATATATGTTCTTTTTACCGGGTTTAAAGATTCAGAAAATTGTCATGTATTTTCGTGAAATTCTTCTAATTTATGAGAAAAAAGCAGTGTACATGGATATAGTGAAGAGTGTGCGCAATGCCATTTTTGTGTAATTCTGGGATGTTTTTTTAAGTAAAAATAAGTCGGCGTGTACATGGTTTATGTGTATGTGTTATTTTGAAAAACGCGTAAGGAGTATGGTATTGTGCACTTTTTCCCAATTTTGCAGTGAATATTTGTCATGATTAAGCAGTTTTGTTAGATAAAATTTCTGGCATAAGTGTAATTCGGCTAGTAGATTGTTGGAAGAAGTGTTCAGTAGATAAAAAGAAAAGAAACATGTCTTTACTTCGTGAAGACAAAATGGCGGCGGGAAAAAAAAAAAAAAAATAGAGGGTTGCTGTAGGAGAGTTGGTCGCCAAATGTTCGCCAAAAAACGCCAAGTTACCATAATGTAAAGATCAACCACGAACTGTTTTAAATATATTTGATTTATATATTTTCTGTGTTTTTCGTAACAATAGGGGTGGTCTCGCAAACAGTCATGTCCTGTCAGACGTCTAAATAAAGCTACTGCTGTCTTTCTTGGAAAACTGGGAATGAAAGTTGTCTCTTCCTCCAGAATCCTCCATCTCTTAGGTTAGCAAACAGTTTAGTCGTATGAAAAGTAAGCGGTCGGTTAATGCGTTGCATTGTCAAAGTTCTTTTCTTAGCCAATGTATCAGTTTTTTTGTTTCCCATAATTTCACAGTGGGCTGGAATCCATTGAAAAGAAATTCTGTGTGCCATTGTCTTAACCTACAGTCTAAGATTCTTTGGGAACTATTTTGATTATTCAGAATGGCTTGAAGCGCACTTTTGAAATCGGACAATATGACTGCCTTTACAAACGAGTGGCTACGAATCGACAGTTGTTGAATAACCACAGTGATATCTTCGATTTCTCCAATATAAAAGATTTCATATAAGTTGCATTTTGTATAAAAAGAAGGTAAATATTATGTCATATCAGTAGCATCATCAAAAAACAACAGTTATGGTGGTGGTGCAGTAATGAAAGGTGGATTTGCAAGAATTACCATATACATGTGACAACCTGCAAAGCTGTGATTGCTCATTAATATCAAATGGCATCTTAAGTCAGTATGTTTATCCTTTTAGAACTAAAATTGGAACTTTAGTATTTTTATATCATTTAATATCAGAGTCGATTAAATTTCACACTAAAATGAATAAATGATGTTGTAAGCATCAGTGAAATATATTATGAAAGGTATGGAGTCCTTTTTTATTTTGTTTTTTCTATTCTATTATCCAAAATATTTTCTTTTTCTTGTTCCACTTATGCAGTTAATGAGTTTTTCATGCTTCACATGTCTCAGAGTTCAAAATAGCAAATCAATCAAGATGAAGCGAAATCATTGTTTTTTTAAATTAAGTTAATCCTATTAATGACACATCTTTTTTGACTTCATAGTAATTCTTTGATTTCTTTGACTTCATGTAAAAAATTGCAGCTCTGGACATGTATTGTTGCCTGGAACTAGAGGGTTAATAAGGCTATGAAAGAATTAAATTTTAACATGAGAGCTAATAATAATGTGTATTCTTACATAGAATCAATGCATATTTTCAAACCCTCTTTGATGTCTGACCCCTATCTAATTATTGCCAAAAGACTTAACTAATTTTTCTAGAGTTTCTTTGAAATATCTTCCAGAAGGATAAAGATGCATGGAATTGTTGCCTGTTGCTGATTCTATTTTATATGTGTATCCAGTAATAAAATGCATTTTTGCTATTAATTTAAATAATTTTTTGAGCTATGGTAAAAGAATTTAGTATTGTAATAGATATGACAGAAAAATTGAATACTGCTGGCATAAGGTAAAGCTTGTGTGAAATATTTTACTCCTTAAATCATGAGAAATTATGTAAGCAAATAAACTACAATTATGCTAATATGGCATTTATTTTTTATAGTTTAAAGATTTGTAATAATGAGAACAGATCATCTTGCTTTTCAGAAAACAAAGCTTATGATGTCTTTTTTTTTTTTTTAAACTTATAACATGAGATATTCTTAATTCATATATATATGCATGAGAAAATTTTGGGTATATGTGTAGTTTTGAGAAATTTTCTGTACATTTTATTGTTTTGTGAATCAGTTTGGTATACCTATTTTATGCAACAAATTTTGCATTGGACAACTTATTAAACCCAAATTTTATTTAAAAAAGGAAAAATAAAAACGTTTCTGCTCTTTTAAACTATGCCTAGTAAAATAACTTACAGGATTCAATATTTATATCTAGTGTGCACATTTATAAAATTCCTTGTGTAATTTTTTATAGGTATTAACTAAGATGCTGATGGATGTCAAAAATAGAAAATGGAATCAATCTGCTGCTCTTATTTTACGTGAAATATTGTGCATAAAACATGGTGTAGATGTATCACAAATAAATACATGAAGTATTATGCTTATTTATAACAAGTGACGGAAGCAGTAAGTGTTGAAAAGGAATTTAGTCTTATGCATAAGATCTTTTCCTGAACTAATGCCAAAAGCCTGCTTTGTCAGTCCATGGCAATTAAGTTTTATCGAACAAGATAACTAAATCAGATATATTTAGTCACTGATTTGAATGACCTCAAAAAAGAGTCGTCTGATAAGATGATGTAATTTTATGTTTCTGCAACAAAGATGACACTGTTTAGCATTTTCCAAGGAGAATATTTATTGATAGAAAATTCATTGGCGATACCACCTACAAGGGAGCAAGCAACTCGAGCATTCTGCAGAGAAATTGCTGTTGCCATTGTCTGCATATAGCCAATAAATGACATATTGAAATCACATGTTCTGCCACAACACTGGCTTTTTGATGTATGTTTATATATCACTCATGTATGCAGTTTGTATTTCAAGATTTGATCATGCTCTTTTCAGGGTTTTGTGTTGTTATTCCTTAGTATCGCATGATATCTAGAAAATAAAATTAGTATCATATAATTTTAAGAAACTGATGTACATCGTTATAATGAATATGACTGAAAACTAATAAATAAAAGATATTCTATTTTAAGCAAGTTATGCATTTAGAAATTTTCCCTTACCTTGCTATAAATATATTTTTTTATGAAATTACGTATAACATCTTCACTATGTTGTATTGACAGTCATAAAATTTCTGATTTTTGGCAATATTAGTTTCTATCTACCTCAGTTATATTCATGATTCACCTCAGTTTTTAGAATGGCAACATTATTATTATCATGTCATATTAGATAAATATCTAAAGTTTGGGCTTTTTAGTTTCCATGTCAAATGTAGATAATTAACAATTAAAAAATCTAAAATATTTTAAAACTGTATATATGTTATGGTTAAAATTAAAAATCTGCTTAGCATTAATAACTGGTTATTATTAATAATAACCACTTCTGGTTAATGTAATAAATAATGCAAAATAATTTTAAAAAATCTTAAATGTTTCAGATTTTAAATTACATCCAAAGGGGCGTTTTTTTTAACGTTTTGTGTGTTACCTTTATTTATTAAATATCATGTTGTTTGCACTTACACCATAAAATTTAGTTCAATAGCAATGTCGCAAAATAATTTTAAAATGAGCATATCTTTAGACTTTCTGATACACAGTTCGACGCGCTGGAGATAGAAAGGTCCCCCCCCCTCCCCGTAGAGTGTTGCCATTGCTCGCTTTTAAATCGTTGAGTTTGTTACTCAAAAATTCGTTAAAGGTTTAAAAAATATAAAATCGATAATAAAACAAATTCCAAATTTCAAATTTGGGATTTCAGATGCTCATATTCGCAGTAGGATTACGTCATTCAAAATTGGATGGCTCTAGATACCGTTGTTTTATCGCAATGTGAGAAATATACATACATTTATGCAGATTTTTCATTATTTAGTTTCTTCAAATATAATGCAAGACTCTAACATTTTGTGGCAGCAGTTTGAAAAGTGAAACGACACTTATAGGAGTCCGACGCAAAATCCCAAAACGAAAGTAATAGTCCTTCGGGACTCAAATCCCCTTGGACTAATAACATTTACTGATAAATATTAATAATTACCAATGAAGTTTTTTCAGTGGGATTTATTGAGCATAATAGATTGAAACCCCAAACACAAACGTAATTTTAATGTCATGGTATACGAAGTGCATGAAATTACATACATTAGCAGTTTTATTAGCGATGAAATTTAGTCAATGTAAAAAATTATTTTATAATAATGATTTCTGTTATTTATAAGATGCATTCATTATTTATTACATCAATCAAATTATATTACATACAAACACCTTAAGGTGACAAAAAATTGCAAAAAAAATTGTATTATAAATACAGTATTATCACATTTATAACAAACAGGAAATTGCAAACAAATTGCATTATAAATACAATATTATTACATTTTTATCACATTATTTATGTTGACAGAAAGAGAGTCTGAAATTTGAAGTCACAAAGTCTTCTTTTTTAACATTTGCAGTGATTTGTGTTATAAATGCAATGCTCAAATCCTTGAACACCTAAATCAGAATTCTTACGAGCACAATCTCTTAGACTTATTTCAATATCTAGAACTTTATTGATGAAAATAAAAGCTTCCTTGTAGATAGTAAAATCATTTCTTGTGTAGAGTTCGTTTAAAATGCTATGCTTTTACCTTTAATTTTCCTTCGGATTTATGCAAGTATTAGCTATAATATCCTGACTGTGAGCTTTCCCCTGAAAACCACTGGTATTCTTATCCGATCGGTTTCTCCTGAATAAGCAATTGAACGTTTTAAAAGCTTGCTTATGTAGCGACTGTTCAGCAAAGCGCTGAGCTTCTTTAATATTTTCTAAATCTTAATCAGGTGCAAAAGGAGCGTCTTCTTTGTTTCTGCACAATTTTCCATTTAAAAATCAATGAAACCTTTCCCTTTTCTATTTTCATCACTGGACTTTTCTGTTTCAGAATTATGTTGTTCCTCTTTTATTTGTACTACAGTCTTATTTCGGTTTTTTGCTGGACCTACAATAGATATTTCCACCTAATTTTCACTTAAATCATTCAGTTCCTTTTCATATTGCCATCATTCATATCACCTTGTAATGTTGCACGCTTCCAACCTGCACGCAACAATAGTGGTGACTGCTAAGAACTGGAAAGTAGACAAAGTCTTGAGAAGGGTTTAAATCCCTTTTTATTCAACTTTAGAAATTACAAATGCGTGCTCTTGACGCTCACAAACTACGCCGACCCGGCGGTAAAATAAAAATAAGAAACTAAGAAAAGAATAGTAACTAGTGACTAACTACGAGGCGCTCTAAACGTAACTAACCTCACCACGTTCTAAAATACCGCTGATAATTCAGCAAACTTCTGAATATTACATTGAAAGATTAACAATCTGCCGAGGCAAGCACACAGGCCGAAACGCATGGTTCTTCAATTTCTAACTAGCCATCTCCACGCTCGTGAAGCAAGAAAGCACACTTTCGAACTCGTTTCCCTTCTATTTAACTCAGATTACTTCCGCTGACAATTTGAATCCTTGCGCGTTCTACTAAAATTTACATACTCTGGCATTGGCAATTCCAGGGAAAAGTAAGGCTTGACAAGAAAGATAGTTTAAACTTAAAATAAATGTTAGTTAAAATAAATATAAACCTTACAACCTATATATTCTCCTTGATTGAGATTATTGTCTGAGGTTCGAAATAATCATTAAATTCGTAAATGATAACTCAGATTGTTTTCATTTGTTATCCCTGACGAAATAACAATTGCCAAGTAGGTTCAAACTGCAAACCAACTTTAGCTTTGCAACCAAACATAACATCACACTACGATCTAACCCAATGTGATGTGATTAGTTTTTCACAAAATGAATGAATTTTACCTCTTTGTGGTATTTATTCTTTGCTTCAAGCGAAATGAATAATATCGTTTCAGTGTCTTGGTTTGGCTAAGCTATGTAAGGATTATGTTAATTTTATTAACAGTTAAATTTTAAGTTCCTTTCCTGCCAAATTCTTAACTTCAACTTACTACTTACGGCCAGAACGTAGTTTTGGAATCACTCTGAATACTTAATGAGGAGGAGCGGTATTTAAACCTCGAAGTCTACTTGCTGAGTTAGAGAGAATCAGAGTTTCTGATTTGCACGCATCTGCCTTTTGGCTACTCTCTCTCAAAGCAGTTATTACGTTCGGCCATACTCAGGCCCTTGATAAGCTTCGTAGTCAAATAGAGTTAAGGGGCCAACTCGATTAGAATCTTGATAGCTTCGGCTATATCTCTTTAGTAATCTTAGTTTCAGCTTATTTCTTAGTCTCTTAAGTTCAAGCCCAAGTGTCGGCTTTTATTGTACACTCCAAGACGGAGTTTTGTTAGATCTTATTGGAATAATAAAGGGTTAGTTACCCTTCCATCTTGTTGTTTCTTGTCACACGAATTTAAGCGATTATTCGCTAACTAGTTCTTAAGGTTACTTACTTTTGACTGCAAATACACAGTAGTAAACCTCAGAGCTGAAAGAATAAAACAATAGACATGTGAAAGAACAAACACATTTTCTTTCCATACACAATTTTGAGTTTTTTCCACATTTCGAAGACTTTTCAATATCGGCAAATTCTCAGCCTTTATGAGCAAATTCTAGGCCATTGTTACTTTTCAAGATGCATTTAGTGCTCCAAGTATTGTGAACACACCGAGTAGATTATAAGCGTCTTCTTTGGCTCATTTTTTCTTTTAATGCTTTTAACTGAACGAACTTCTTAGATGGTCTTGAAAATAAATAATAAATTAAAAGTCTCTGTTTGCTTTTACCTGCATACCTCTCAAATCAGCTTGACACCTCGAATTTAATTTGTTGCTTTTAATTGGTTCAACAATAAGACCCTTTCTTGGAATGCTTTCTCTTGACAAGGTTCACAAAGATTTCAATATATGATTATAATTTCGATTATCATATCCTCATACTTTGTTTTAACACTTTCATCATTCTGTCTCGCTCATCATGGTCGATTGAAATGTGAATTTTATGAATTATTTCAAAATTATCCTCCATAAAATTATAATAATAAGTGACTGGTCTTTTCATTTTTAACTGGAACGACGAGTTTTTCAATAATACCAATAATTACAATGTCATATCTGGATAATCGTTGAAAATCTTTGTCCAGAAGTTATATTGGGATATGCAAAAAGTCTTCTCTTTGCTTTCTTTATATAATTTTTTTCAAACTATTTATACTCTTCTTTTATAAATAACTGATTTTTTTCCCCCGGATTTGAGCATGTCAATATGATCATCAGAAAGTTACTTCTAAATCATCATTCATGGTGCTTGTAAATACAGTAAAATTTTCTAAAATTTCAAAACAGTTACGTGGACGTTATCAACTGACAAATAAAGTGACATCAAATTGACACTACGCAGAATGTACAGCAATCGAAAATTTCGAAAGCCAAGTATTTGCGAGCATCCTAAAAAATGCGGGCACCTCCATCATAAAAAAATAATTAACTGATTTTGTCTAGTTGTTGACAACAGACAAAAACAAACTGGCAAGATTGCAACAGCTAATCATACGTTTGCACAATATTGAGGTTATGATGCCGCAAAAATATGTGCATGCGTGATGGCAAATCTCAAACTGAACACATTGAAAATTATTGCATTGCTGAAAATCATTGATACCGGTTCATGTGATTATGAAATTATGAAACCGGCTCATCTTAATTCTCATAAATTATTCAGTTTAACCAGTTTATTTTATTAGTATTAAACATAATCATTAATCATAATTCATTAATCATAATTCATCAATCATTAATAATAACTGATTAATGGCACTGACCGCAACATAGACAGGTTGTTCCAAAATACCGTTTACAAACTTTATGTGCTGGCCTGTCAGACCATGACGAATAAATTTCACACAGGAATTTGTGTCCAAAACTGTGACAGCTGCCGCTAGAGAGCGATGCTGGGAGATGTACTGGAGAGCGGAAAGCTAGATCATTTTAGGAAAGACTGTTGCAAGAGAATGATGCATCACTGTTTTGTAGAAGTGGGATCGATTGCCATAGAGATTCCTAAATTGCTTTCTGTCTAGTATGCTGTCCCGCTGCGTGACCTGTATGGCTGTGAAAGGGAAGCACACTCCATATTAAGCTTATTTTCAGTTCGATATCACAGCAGGATTTTGGATATCCATACACTATGCATTTTACTGATAATCATGCTTACATAAAATGACTTTTCAATGGTACATATCTTTCTTATTTATAAACAGATATTTATACCAATTTTCTTTTAAACTGTCCATTAGGTTTTCAGAAATTCGACATAATAAGCAAATTCTTTAAATTTTCTCATGAATGTAGATTGTAAAACGATCATTTAGATAAGTGACTTATTATCACAGAAAGGATACTTTGTCAAACAAGTTTGTTGAAAAGTTGAATATGGCGAACCGAAAACTTTTGAACGATGTTATATATGGCACCCTAAATGGGTTTCATTATGCGTTGACTAAAATTAAATATTTCGTTGTGCGAAATAATTTAAAAAAATCTAAAATTTGATAGCAAAAATTCCTTCTTTTATTATTTTCTTTGATAAATATTTATTAGAAACAAAAATGTCTTGTTGAGTAAAGCAAAGCAAATACACTGGTTTCCAAAAATTGAAGAAAATAACAAAAATAGCGATAAACTCGTTCAAAAATAAGCCAATTCGTATAAAATTTGAACGTGTCGTCAAATAAGAATTGATAATAAAACTGCAATATGCAAATTAGTGACTCTGCAATTGAATTGTCATCTGCGAGGAAAATTTTTTTCCCCAATGGCTGACCCTTAGCCGACTTCGGCTTGGCCGCTACTAGGGCCAGAATTGGTGGCCTCTTTATTATGGAGGCACCTAATAGGTGGGCAACGTTGGCCTCCTATGAAAGGACGGATAGTTACAGCCATGCCTTTTCCGGGATTCGGACCCGGACCCTTCGGTATCTCAGTCGGCTCCCCTAACCACTGTCCCGTCTGGGCGGCTCTGTGAGAAACATAAAATTGCATGTTTCAGAGCAAGCCTACAAATTTCACTGGGATAATGAGATAAGAATCTGGGATAGCCAATTTATAACAATGACCAACAGGCATCATTTGTCGGAATAACTGCAATAGAGAGCTATTGGGAGAGTAGATTCAAGACAATGTCAGGAAGAAGTGGCCAGATGGCTCCTTCTGCGATTCATAGACTTTGGCAACAATTTCTGACCACAGATTTGGCTTCCAGGAGGTTGAGTCTACGACAGCCAACCTCTACGGCGAGCGCTGATGACCGATATTTGTTGTTATGTGCACGAAGGAACAGAACCTCAACTCCGGCTCAATTCATATCCTCTCTTGCTGCAACCACTGGAAAGTCGGTGTCAACATCAAACGTGCGTAGAAGGCTTCACGGAGGAGGTCTGTACGCGAGGCGACCAACCATTTGCGTGCTGCTCACGTCACATCATCGAAGTGAACGTTTGAAGTGGGCAGGTCATCAAGTCCACTGCACATCCGATCAATGGAGGGCTGTTTTCTTTACGGATGAGTCTAGATTTAGCTTCCAAAGCGGTAGTGGGCATTATTTGATTTGGAGAGAATCTGGAACCTATTATCATCCCCCAAACATCCGTGAAAGATATGTATATGGAGGAGGCAGTTCCTGTGTTTGGGGTGGTATCTGTTTAGGTGGACGCACATACCACCATGTCTTTCCACGTGGAAACATGAATGCTCTATAGAAACATGAAGGCCTATAGAAATGACATTATTGATGCTTATGTGCGCTTTTATGCCGCAGCAATAAGTGATAATTTCCTACTACAAGACGATAAAGCTAGACTGCGCATGGTTCGCATCGTGGATTAATATCTTCAGTAGCAAGCAATTCAGTGCATGGAGTGGATAGCTCGATCACCGGACCTGAAACCTATCGAGCGTGTTTGGGAGGCATTAGAAAGACGTATAGCTCTCAATCCTCTTCTTCAGACCATTGTCACGCTTTCAACTGCATTGCAAGTGCAGTGGTTCTCACTTCCTATGGAAGTTATAGACTGTATAATTGACAGCATCGCTGTATGTGTTGTATTGCTTCTAGGGGAGATCATACTCTATATTGAATGTAATTTTCCTATTCCTAACTGACACATCCGATATGTTCATTTTATACATATGCTAATTTCTATAACACCATAATTGTCTGGTAATTGCTTTTCATGTTATTTTATATTTTATTATGTGTTGTATAATGTGGGTCAGTTTCATTAAATTCTACATGGGACGTTTTGAGTAATTTTCATTTTTGTTATTTTTCTTAATTTTCTTAATTTCTTAATTTTTATTTTTTCTTAATTATAAAAATTATATGAAAAGTTCAAAGAAAATTAAAAACTTGAGAGTTTTTGCAAGAAACGCATTGTCATTGTTAAGATTTGGATTGAAATTAACACTATGCACTCATTCTGGAGAAAAAGACCTCTAATGTAAGAAAGGAGCAGAGGAGGAGGATTCTGCTAACAGAAAGCGGTAACAGAATCGCATTTTACTAAAATAATTTCTTGTCTTGAGAATTTTCAAAACGCTATGAAGACAACGTGGAAGAGTGATTGGACAAAGCCAAGATACATGAAGATCAGTGCATTGTGGATGTGATGACTGAACAGTAAATTGTAGACTTTGTAACAGAAAGGGAAGAATGAAGAATATTATTAGTGCATGGGAATGTGTGTAAAATAGTTGCGCTATTTTGACTCGATAAACTAAGTTTGAATTTAAGTACGTTAACAACTTTTGACACTATCATATTGTTTGAAAGAACATCAGTGCGACTAGCATAAACAGAAATGTGTGGTGATAGCGGTAAGGAGCGCCTTGCGCCCATGTTGCTGGCTAAAAATACGACAACCTCAAAGAGAAGTTTTTGGAGAGAGGAGACAGAGAACAGAGACCGGGAGTTGAGGGAAGGACGTATATCTTGTCCTGAAATAAAGATTAATTTGTATTGTATATTATGTCTACTGTGACAATATTTAATGTGATATGGACAACGAGAATCGATTGGATACCACAATGGTTTCTACAAATGTAACTGACAGGGAAAGGAATTTCAAAAATAGTTTCAAGAAGAGAAAGGTAAAAATCTGCATATGGTTTATTATTATTTTAATTAACTATGTTTTAAACAGTGTATTGTTTTAAATCCCTTTGAAAGTGTTTCAATTCATTTTCTGCAAAATACACGGCTTTCTAGATTATCTGAGCTGCCGGTTATGCGAGCGTACTCGTGCTTCGGTTGGTACTGATAATTCGGAATTCAGTATACTGGGTGTCCCGTAAATGTTGCGACAAACTTCTGGGAAAGGTAGGGCACACCATAAGGATTAAGAATTGCATAGGAACCCATGCCCGGAAAATTTCAGGGGTAAGTGGTAGCAGAGGTAGAGGATGGGAAAGGAAACAAGAGAGTGATTAATTTGAAACATTTATTGGACATGAATACAAATGGTGTACAACAGCTTAAATCTTACAACAGATACTCGAAGTTTGCACCATCATGAGACATTCTTGATTGAGAGGCAATTAATTGCCCGTATGCTGGTCCTTGGATTACTCTCCACCGTATCGAACACACTTTCTTCCCTAACGACCGAGCGAGTCGATCGTGGCCTGCCCTAACTTTTCTTGCCATTTCTTAATGACCCGTATTCGCACAAGTTTTGATGCAGACTTGCAAACTGTGGTGGGGTTGATGTCTGTCGGGGAAGCGTTCTCGATAAATGCGTGCAGCGGCTCGTCCATTACTCTCAGCTATTCCATACACTAAGTGCATGTCTGCAAGCTCTCCGTTCGTATAGCGTTCTATGCTCTTCGTATGGTGCCTACCACTCGAATGAAACAATCCTCACTTTCCACTAGCACTCTCCTGTACAGCACCCCTGGCTGTGTACAATGACGTTTCTGCGCATGGGTTCATATGCAATTCTTAATCCTTATGATGTGCCCTATCTCCCTCAGAAGTTTGTCGCAACATTTACGGGACACCCTGAAATCCGGTTTAAAAACAATCAGTTGGTTCGAAAATCAGAGATCTGCAATTTTTTTAACTGATTTTTTCGCTGTTTCATTTTTAAAGGTAAATACGTATTTTGTAAAGAAAACGTGATTTCGGTATATTTCATGCCAAGTAATGAAGTATGAAATCTCTGTGCAAGAGTTGATCTTCTATGCTCATTGATAGAATTAATCAATTAAAATTTGTTTAGTGTATAAGTGAATGAATTACTGAAAGACGTGAAAACATCAATGATTCCAATAAAATCTGAACAGTTTTTTTCCAGTACATGCCTCTTATGAGGATATTTGTCATTAGAGTGCCAAAGATGTTAGCAATATTCCAGAAGAAGAAGCTCGAAACTCAAAATCTACGGTTATAACCTTCTTGTTTCTTGTTTAACCTTCTTGCTTCTAGAAGTTACATTTTTCATTAATTCTAAAGCTTTTAAGTTCTGGGGCTATTATATTAGTTAATTTTTAACATACATATTGTTAATTTAAGCTATCGGACATTGGTTTAAGAAAGACAGAGGAAAAACGCGACAAACAAAAACATAAAATTAGCAAAGCAACAACCTTCTATTTGGCGAGCAGTACCTTTTGTGTCTGATGTGTAGGAGACTAAAATCTACGCCACGCACAAGGTTGCTGCTTTGTTATTTAACAAATTTATTATTTATTCTGCTTTATTATTTATTCATTTAACAGTTTAAAAAAGGCAGTATTAATAAACATAAAAATTAACTGATTTCTGTAATTTCATATATGTATTATTCCCTTTGTTTGATTTCATTGAGAATTAAAAGCTTAAAAAGGCAAATTTAGAGTTTCTTTTATGCAAAATATATTGAAAAATAACATTCATTGAAAAAAAAATGTTAGCAAAATAAGCAAATTTCATTTTTGAAACGAGATTGACCATGGGCTTCCTTTAAATAAGTGCTTTGTGAAATGGCTATACAGCACTTAATTCGATTGGTACTTATGTATTAAAATACCTTAGCAAAAATCGCCAAATTTTCAGAATGTGCCAAACTCTGGCAACCATGTGCATAACCATTCTTCCGGCAACCATGCTCGTAACAGTTCTTCAGTCAAGTAACACCGCCATTTTCCGTATGCGTTCTTTTCTGTTGTATTCCAAGTTTCAGCGGTTTTTATAAACAAATCGTGATATTTTTTGCCTTAAACTTAGTTTTAAAATATTAGCTTGTGGAATTTGCCAGCAATAGGAGAAACAGCGGTAAAATTTCTGCAAAAATACAGAATTTTGCTTAAAAATTTTCGAAAGGAAACAACGAGAAAAATGCGTTTCCTCGGTAGCTGTTGCCGAAGGTTGCAAGAAGCCGAAAGTCTCCGCAAATATCTGATGTTTTTAAGTGAAAAGAGATTGCTGTGTACTTCGGGAGAAGAATGTATTTTATTTTTTTAATAGATCTCGTAATCTTATTTAATAATTCAAATTTGTATTTTAAATTGCTTAAGTATATTGTCCTTTCATTTGTTGATAATACTTACTGACTTACAATAAATATCGATAGTTTGGTAATCTTTCTAAAAAATGTGCAAAAATCACCAACTTGTAGTCGATAAGTAAATTTTACGTTTTCGTCTGTAAAAAATCGCCAAATTGCACCATTGTGGTTGCGTTAATACGTAAGTACCATTCGAATAAATGGGGTTTCACTGGGTATATTCGAGTGTGCCTATAGTCTTGTAAATAATTTTTAATTGATAACAACAACGATATTCAAATTCCCTAATCATTACTAAAGCAATGAGAAGATTTCCGAAGCTAAAATTAATTAAAAATTATATAAGATTTATTTGAAGATATAATAACAACCATAAAGGGAAAAAATTGAGTGAATTTGCAATAGTTGCAACAATAAGAAGTATTAACTGGCACATTTGGGCTTTAAAATGTTGTGAATTCCGTCCTAATGCATTATGCTGATATAAATATATGTGTCCGTTGTACGTAGGTAGTAATCTTGTTTATCAACTTTTATAATTTTCTACTCAATATAATCAACAGACCCTTCTGTTTTAAATTTATTGAAAAGTGTATTTTGTGATCGTTTTATAGCATATCATTATTTTTTAACTGCAAATAAGTGTGTGTTTCTTTATGTTTATAGCATTATTGCCCTGTAATTAAATATTTGTCTTAAAATGCTTGAAAGTGCTTTTTAAAACATTATTCAGTTTTGATTAAAGGACATTACACTTAAAGAGGGCAATTCATTTGCTATGGTATAGTTTGAAATCCAGAGATATTCCTTGTATGTAACAATTTATTATATTGCATCTCAGTTTTGGTGCGTATATGATTTTCATGAACTGATTTTACGTACATTTAACGCATTCATAGAGCAAAGTGCCTTTATTCATAAATTACATACATTTAAATCAGGTGTACAGATAAAATTACAGTATGATATGCAGTAACATGGAGTAAGATAATTCATGAAATCATCAGCCGGTGCTCATATAATTTTAAATATCAGATATTTCTGTCTTCTAACAACATAGTTTTCCTGTTTATTCAATATATATATATATATGTTATATCCACAAATATGACAGTAAATCCTTTATACATAGTGGTGTACATGAAGGTGCGAACAGATCTGTTGTCCAGTTACACGAATTTACAATAACTATACACTTTACATATAGTACAGGCATCCACATACCATCTAACAGAAAATTCACTTAACACATATTTAAGGTTACATTAAATTCGCTTGCATATATCTTAATACAAGAAGCACATGTAAGGATAGTCGTATTACTTAAAGGTTTAAATTTACAGTACTGTTTGAACAATAGAAGTATTAAAAATCAATTATAAAAGAAATAGTACAGATGTAAAAATTAAAAAAAAAAAAAAAAAAAAAAAAACCACCACAAGCATCAAAAGTGACAACTTACACATTTTTACAATGATCTAAAGTAAACTTATTTTCTAAATCCTTGTCTTCGGTTTGAGAGGAATTAATACATTGTAGAAGAAGCTTCATTAATATACGGAATGTTTTCTACCATAATTCTAGCAGTTGCTGAAATTATATAAATTATTCTCTTCTGCTCTCAAAGTTTCATTATAAAAATTACAATAAGGAATTTTTCCACGTTTAGGTTTTTTAAGTTTATGATAATTTCGCGCACAGAAAAGAAAAATAAAATCTTTAAAACGAGTGTGATTTTCCTCCGCTTAATAGTTTGATCAGGAAGTTCCCAATTCTGTGCTTTAAGATCTATTATTTAAGGTAGATAATTAACATTAATTGGATGTTTACGAGTATAGAATAACACATTTCGAGCTTTTTGAATTTTTCTGCACTTAATTACGGGTACACTTAGTGAAGAAGGTAATGAAGTCAGTCTGTTGATTTGTTCACTCTTGAATAAAATCCTTTTTTAGAGTATTGTGCATAAATTCCGCAATAATAACGCTGAGGAAGAATACTGATGAATATATGATGTTTTGTTGACAAAAATATTACACGTTTAGATACCATATATTCTCCAAATTTCAGTTAAGAGTTACGGATTGGAGTGCTATATGAGAGAAATCTTATGCTGAAAACATTACTGCATGCGTTACTACATTACTCTTATGCTGGAACGTTTCGGAGCGAATGGACAATGGAAACACTTTAAAAACAGCAAGGAAAATATTTGATCTCTGAATGCGTAGTTTGCTGTTTTTTGGTTGTTTAATTCATTTTAATAAATGATGCATAACTGCCGTTCAGACAGTATAGTGGTTAGGGAAGCCAGCTGGGGTACCGAAGGGCCCGGGTTCGAATCCCAGATAAGCCATGGATGTTTGTAAATGTATAATGTCTTTGCGGCATGGGGGGCACTCCAAATACATGGAAGCCGAAAGTCCTCTCGTGTGGTTTCTGGCAGGTGTGAGGGTGGGACACTCAGACCACCCCACGAGGTGCCATCTCTCAAAATTGGGGGTGAAATAGAAGTCCAACCTCCTTGAGGCTCTGGCAACCATTCTTCCATGACAATCATGGACAAGACAACAACAGCAAAAAATGATGCATAACGCTTCAGAATTTTGGATTGGCCTCTTATCACTTTTTGAGTTTTAAAACTCATATTTCGTATAATTAAGACAGCCTCTTAGTTGTTGAATAGCACAAATTAGGGTAGTAACATATTTTTATTACTACCTCGGTGTGTGCTAGTTAACCGGAGTTGGCAGTATTTGTTATATTTCTTGAAACATTTGTTTGCCCTATTGGGAACTTTTCAACTGTAATTTTCTGAAAATGTAGCAGTTTTTGTTTTGTTTTAATTTCTGAATTTCATTCACAAGGAGAAACATATTCCAGGAAATCAGAAACACACTAATTGCCTTTCCAAACTCGGAGATTTTATTTCCAAATACTATTTAAAAATTGTATGGAAACGAGCATGAAATTTCATCGTTTTTAAAATGAGGAAATTACCATGAGATATTCAATGTACCTTATAAAAATAATTTGATTGATCATTCTTTGCTTATGAAATTCCTTCAACAAATATTAAGAAACAATTTATTGTTACAGGTTCCGTCCTTAGAGCTGTATTTTGTCATATTAGATTTATAATTTTGTAAGTGATCATAATTGCAAGAAATCCAAATTTATGTACAGTGAAACCTTCTTAAGGAGACCATCCACAGATCCAGATGATTTTGTCTTCTATAAATGTGGTCGCCTTAGAGAACACGATTTGCGATGATGTTCAAGATATTTGTAAATGTTCGTTCTCAGAAACAAAACGGTTTACTTGCTAGCACTTTTTTTTACTTGATATTAATGTTATGAGAGTCGTAAATACATTTTAGAGGATACGTTCATGAGTCAAATCTGATCGTTTTAATATGAGAATACATATTCTTTCGGACAAATAAGTAACTTAAGCCACACTTAACAGCATACTTAAATTATGCTTGCTTCTGATATATACTTAAAAGTTTTTTTTCACTTTAAAAAATGATAAATTTCAGAGACGGAGGTGGTCGCCGTGAAAGGTTTCACTGTAGTTTTCATTTATTAGAAGCTTAACAATTTGGCTTTAATATACCCTTAACATATCAAAACGGCCTCATGAAATGTTTTATTTGAAACAGCTTAATATAGCCTTTTCTGGAATGAAATACAGATGACCAAAGCTGAAGGAGTGGATAAATAATTCGTATTTTTTAGAAACTAAATATTAACGTCTGTTTATACTCATTTAAATGGTAATGTATATAATAGTTAGTATTCTTTTAAAGTAATAATACATTATACATATTACTCATTTAAATAATAATATGTAATAGTTTATGAATAACATACAATAACTTTAGAAAAGCTATTGTATGTTATTCATATGTGGCTATATAATGTAAAATGGGTACTTACGTATTATCGCAACCAGGTTGACGCGATTTGTAAATTAGAGTAAAAAAGTATGAATAGAAAGAAAATGTACATTTATTAATTACAGATAATTTTTAATACAGTTTTTTATATTATTTTGTTTTAAAATATAAAATAGCAATTAAACCCCTCCGGTTTCGAATTTGAATAAGTTGCAGAATTATTTTTTCGGCGGAAATCTTTTGGCTATTGCTTTTAGCAAAACCGTCTTCGCCATTAACAGCTTGAGCTTGGCGCCATATAAATTCGATAAGGTATGCGTCAAGATGATGACGGGCTGTTCCTCTCTGTTTTTTGTTGCGCCATTTGACTGAGCCCCACATGCGCTCTACATGTTGTGCGTGAACGCCCGTGTTGGGATCCACAAAGTTATATTTGTGATTAATAGTTCCATGCAGAAATCCAGCATTTTCGAACTCACTTGTATTGTATCCTTTCCAGCAATCCGAATAAATGATGCTTCCTTCCTTGATATTTTCGCAAATTTTTTCCATGAGGGTAACGGCGCTTCTATTAGGTACAGTAACCAAAAAAGTCTCTTTCTTTTCTCGGCAAATTCCACCGAAAACCCATTGCTGTGGTAGTACACGCCCAGTGTTATTTTTTCTTTTTACAAATAAATTCTTTTTACAAAACTACGTATAACACGTAGGGTTGCCGTAAGTAGGGTCGCCAAATTTGGCGATTTATGCGAATTTTGGCCTGGTTGCGTTAATACGTAAGTACCGTAAAATGTTTTCTTTATATTTGTGCCTAGTTACAAAAACTAACAAAAAATATTTTGCTTTATATTTGTGTAGTAAATTTTACGCTGAAAGAGAAAACATTTGAATACAACTTAATGTTTTAAATATTTTAAGATCTCATTATGAAGCCATATTTAAACATTTTTTGGTAAATCAAACAGACATGAAATTTATGCTCTACATTCGAACTTAATCTATTATCTACGAAGTTTAAATTTTTTGTTGCAAGTACTTGAAAATTCATAAATAAACACGTCTAACGTTATAGACATTTACATATATTGCAAATATTCCAAACTTTTCATGGTAAATTGCAGTTAAAAATTTAGTTGAATGCGGGTAAATATTGAAGTTTCGACCTTTTTGAAGCTAATTTTAATTTCTATGAGCATTTCAATATGCTTTAAAGTGGATATTTTTTTGCGCATGAAATGGATCAGAAATTGGCTTAGTTTTTAAATGTTAATTCTAGCAACATCATTTTGCTTAAGCCAACGATTACATACGTGTTATGAATACTAATTTTATATTCTTATTTTATATATCCTAGAAACAATTTTTAGACTTTTCACCTGCTAGCAGTTTGTGTTTTGAGAGTTGTAAGCACATTTCAGAGGATATTTTTATGAGTGGAATCTGATCGTTTTAATATGAGAATACATTATTCTTTCGGCCAAATAAATAACTTTAAGCCACACTTAACAGCGTACTGTACTGAAAACAACATATTTAAATTATGTTTGCTTCTGATATATTTAATTTTTTTCTTTTTGATGAATTTATTCAACTACAACTGAATCATGAATTGACTTGTTTTGTAATTTATATACATTTATATTTCTTGCATTTTAACACACAAACAACATTTATTCACCGCACAACACTTATTAGTTATTTGTTAGTTAACGCAGATTACAACACTTATTAGTTAACGCAAAGAGTTAGTTGAAAGTTCATATTAAACAGAAAGGAAAAGAGGAATACTTGGAACACGTTCTTTATACTTAACATTAATTATATCATAATTCCACATTACAACTGAGAATTAATATTCAGTGTACCGTACAGGAAACATAAAGATCTTAATTATCATGTCAAAACTTGTCGTCCGGAAAATAACAGTTGAGTCACCTTTCTTGCTCTCAACAGGCAGAATTTACTGTTACACGATCCACTGTTTCTGGAAAGAGAAACATAAAGGACACGATTTTAGTAAAGTGGCATTTTTAGAATGAAGTGAAGAAAATTATAAAAATTAGGATTCAGAATGCATTTTAATCCATAGTTTTGAAATTCTTGAAATTTAATAACATTGTGGTTAAACCGTAATTTGAAACGAAGAGAGAGAACAGTCCTTTCAGACACATTTCTGATTTTAATATTTACTTATTTCCATGTTTATTTATTTCGTTCATTTACCAAAGTGATTAACTTCACAAAACAAAAAATATAGAAAATTTATAAAATTACATACATTGATTTTAAAATTCCTTATAAAAGATATATTAAAACAAAAAGCTGTAGAGTATTTTTACATGACAGTTCTTATTTACGATACGTAAAACCCATAAAAATACCACAGGTTTTGAATAATTGTATGAGGGCCGTCTGGTGCGGGTGTGCAAATTGTATCCAACACAAAGCCGTTCAATTCTATGTAAACTTTCTGTACCCATTTCTTTCCCCACAGTGTTCTTCAGTGAACGAGGCGGGAGCTCAAAATACAGATAGATAACCCATTTCTTAATTCAGAATTGTTGTAAATAATGGTAAATTTTCAAGCAGGTCTCTTATTCATAAAATAAATTTTGCTATGTAGATTGTGCGTCTCAGTGCTAAAATGATAAAGAAAAAAGAAGAATAATTTTGTAAGAATTATAAACATTTCTCCTACATGGACCACAGGATTTAGCTAATAATTGAAAGCATTGGGTTGACTTTTTCGGAAGAACATTAGACATACCATTTCATATGTGGCAGGTCTCAGCGAGCTTGAACATATTGTGGCAGATCTATCCGTTCTGTCATAATCAGTTTTTGTTTGTCTTATATGTGTAATTCCAAACATGAAACAAGTGCTGTGCGCGTAAGTGAAAATATTAAGTGATAAATGTAAGATTTCTTCAACTTTGCAAACCTTATACAAAACTCATAAAAAGTACTGACAACCTGTTATTAAATAGTTAAATTACATAATGTAATATGTGTGTGAGATTATAGTGCGTAGCTATTACAGATTTAAAAAAATATTTGATAATTATAAAAAATTTGTAGATTACTGCAAATTTCTTTAAATTTGATTAAAAAATGGCACAACCTTAACATCGTATACAAATATAAAAAAAGGAATATTGCACTTTAACTAAACGACAGGATACAAAATTAAATTATTCACGCTATTTCTGAAAGCATAAAGAGCAGCATTCCTAAGAACGTAAATAAACATTGGTATTGAGTATTACTTAAGGTGACCACCTCCTTAGAAGACCAAAATTGTCTGGAGTTCTGGATGATCATCTAAGAGAGGATTCAGTATGTAAGAACTAGTTAAAGATTAGACATATTTTAATTCATGCGACTCCCCTGTTCTTCAACAACTTCTTCTTCATAAGCTCCATAGCCTGTTACAGGCCAAGGCAGTCTCTCCAAGTTTCCTCCACCTGACCCTATTCGGCGCAATAGCCCTCCAATGAACTTTAAATTCTCCTCGGTTAGTTCCAATGAACCTTAAATCCTCTTCGACATCATCTAACCATCTAGTGAGTGGTCTTCCTCTTCGTCTTACTTCCTTAATTCTCGAAAAGGTTATCTTTTTGGTAGGAAATGCATCATCATATCTAAACACATGGCCCAGCCATCTGATACGAGATGCCTTTACGATTCTCACAATATTAGTTTCACCATATTTCCTATATTTTCCATGTGGTTCATGATTATAGAGAATCCTGCACATGCTATTTTGTTGTACCGATCCAAAGGTCTTTCTAAGGATTTTTTTTTCAAAAGTTGATATCAGGTCTTTCTCTATTCTGTTAAGTGTTCAGCATTCACTTCCGTAAAGGGCATTAGGTCTTATTAAAGTTTTATATAAATTTAATTTAGTTATTATGTTCATTAAGTTGGATTTAAGTTGTTTTTTAAGACCGTAGAAACATTTATTAGCCATAATTCTATTTTTTATTTTAATTTTTATATCGTTGCAACTTGTGATTAGTGTGCCCAGATATTTAAATTGTTTTACGGTTTCAAAGGTACAAATGTTTATCTTCAAGGAAGATAAATCAAAAGTTTTAGTAGATGCAATCATAAATTTAGTTTTGTATTCATCACTGATTTGGCCCATCTTCCTTGCTGCATTTGCAAGCGAGACAAATGCCTCGATCACAGCTCGTTTTGATCGCCCAATAATATCAATATTATTTATCGGCAAAAGAAAACAGTTGAATGGATTTGTGAAAGATGGTTTCACTTGTGTTTATTCCAGAGACTCTTATAATAGCCTTTTCTAGAGCTATATTAAACAACAGGCGAGATAGTGAGTCTCCTTGTCTTAATCCTTTTTTAGTATAAAATGGTTCTGAAAGATATGTTGAAATTTTTATTCTACGTATCACTTTTTTAAGAGTCGTCCTGTGAGGCTTATCAGTTTCTTCGGAATATTAAATTCTAACACCGTTTCAAGTAATTTTTCTCTGTTAATACTGTCATAGGTAGCTTTAAAGTCAACAAACAGGTGGTAGGTGTCGATGTTATATTTAGTTCTTTCCAAGATTTGTCTAATAAAGTGCAATTGATCAGTTGTTGTTTTTCGCTTCTGGACTCCACACTGGTAATTCCCAATAACATTAGAAGTATATGTCAGCAATCGTTTATATAAGATAATGGAGAAAATTCTGTATGCCGAATCCAGTAAGGTAATTACAACATTCTAGCTTGTCTCCTTTTTTATAAATAGGAAAAACAGATCCTTCTTCCCACTAAGTGGGCATTTGGTCTTCAACTACTATACTACTTTTATAAGTGTTTACGAAAATATAATAAAGTAACACGCCAAGAAACAAATGGAGATACTAAAGCAACAAAACGTGTATAAATTTGCAGGAGTAGTTTCGAAGGTTTGAATAGACCTTTTTCAGCTACAGGAGCTGAAGAAGAAGCCTGTGTTCACGTACTAACAATCACGTACTAGCCCCATTTTATTGATAAAAGGTAAAAACAACTATGAAACATATCCTTGAAAGGCAAAGAATATTAAAATTTGGATCAATAAATAGAACTGAAAATATTTATGAGTAGGAAAGAAAATCTTATTCACCAAAGAAAAAGGTTTTTTTAAAAATAATTTTTTTGAGTGACAATATTGGGCAAAATATGATTTATTTTTTCCTTTTTTCCTGACATATATCTCACGCTCCTTAGTGCGAAATTTAAATGCCTCTCTTAATCTGACTACAGTCTATTAAAAAACATTATCAAGAAATACTGTTTTCCAGTAGTTCATATCAGGAATGGACTGTTTAGGTATGGAACTGTGAATTTTATTGATTGAAGAAAAAACGTCACGAAAGTTAAAAATGTGTAAAATCAGTGAAATTTTAAAGATGATCGATAGCAAGAAAAGAATGACTACAGATTTCTAATAATCTCTTAAAACAAGGAAGTGTTTTTACTACGTTGAGATAAAATGTTTTAACTGCTTGATCAAGAATACTAGATGAAAAAGCCTGTCTTAGTAGTAACTGCACTTAATTAGCTTAGTTCTAAATCAAGAGATAACTTGGAGGAGAAAACTTGGAGTGCTCAGTAAACTAAGGTACAAAAAGAAGCCAGCTTCTTTGGTCGAATAACAGGATTTGAAATGTGCTGGAAAACGAACAGATGAAGATTTACAGTATACAATAGTATTGAAGTTAAATATGTTTCATGTGACCAAGATGACGAGGAAAGCAAGGGAAATGTATGTTTTAAGTTAAAAAATGAAAAGGATGATCAGTGGACTGATAGTTGATAGTTGATAGTTGACGGGGGACGTGTGCACCATCCCTTTACCGTAATAGTTAATTGGCGTATGCAACACGTCCACCTCTATCTTGAGCCAGATGGGCCACACAGGCGCCTCGCACCATACACCGAAACCCAGCGACCAGGCCATCCAGGTGGCAGTCCAAAAGACCAAAGAAGCCCCCAGAAGCGTGTTCACACCAACCGCCCGGGCCTAGTATTTATTGAGTCAAAGTTCAACAAATACATGGCCAGAAAAGGGCTAAAAAAATAAAATAAATAGATAAATAAAGGGTACATTTGTAGCTTTGACAAAGCATAAGATTACAAAACTGAATAACAGGATTAGTGGAATTTATTATTAACAGAACTTTATTTAAATCATATTTATCACCGTCAAACAGTGCAATTTGATGCCGCCATACGAGGAGGCTAGCTGACGAACAGCTAGTTTTGAGTTGTGTGTGTTGTCACTAGAGAAAGATATCGAATTAATCTGGATTTGGCCTTTGGACCATCAGAGTAAAGATTGTATGTGATTTCGTTTCTGCATTCGAGGATAAGCTCCGGTTCAGGATGCTTATTGTGAGTCGATGGCTGCCGAAGCGTTCCTACCTTTGTATCTTCCGTTCGACCATTCCTACCGTTTAGCGTTATCTTCCACTGGACTTAGTGCAGTTAAACTTACCTCGAGCTAATCTATTCTCACTATGTGTATTCATAGTGGCAATCTTTTACTTGAAAGTTCATCTAGTGAAAATGGACTGTTAATTCTGCGGATACTTACGTTAATCCTTTGGATATTAGTGATGTGATTTGAAGAATATCTACTTTAAGATGTGAAAACCAGTACTAGGAAAGGCATTTACTGTATATGAAATGTATATATTATTATAGATTACTTCTTGAAAGGGATTGCTCGGTTCCTGAACTTTCTCCTGCGTTTTTATCCTGTATATGAGAAGAATTAAGGATATCATTCAAACATAAAATATTGAAAATGTATAGCTGATTTAAAGTTAGACTGAAAAATGTCAGAAGATAAAATAACATGCAAATAAAAAAGACAGCAGCATGTAAAGATGATTATAATGTCTTTCTTATCAGGTCACTGATGAAATTCTCATTCCTGAAATAAATTACAGTACACCAGGGATAGAGAAGATGAAACCGTTGGACTCAGATTTCGAATCTTGGTAAACTTATTGCGTGTGTGTAATGATGAGTGCACAGATGAAGAAAATTACTGGGTGTATTTTACATGAAGGTGCGCCTTTGGAGTACTTTCTAAATGGCTTATCCAGATGTTTTCCGATAGAGTTATTGGATTACATGTATACAGCTATGACATAATGGTGGCAATTGTAAAATCAACTATTTTCTCGAGCTGTGATTTTTAAGATGATATGAGACTAGTAAACTTTAGTGAAAATGCAGCGAATGAAGAAGAAATTTCTATTGAAAAGATTATCGTAATTTGTCGAAATTCATTATCCTGTAACGAGTGTTAATGGAAAACAGACTATAGCACTTTCGTCAGCATTTGAATAAGAATGCTATCTAAAGGTCCTAAATCCACTCAGGATGATTCCACAAATGCAAGTCGGGAAGTGTTTCACGAGAGAATCCATTCACAGAATAGAGCATGCGCTGGTAATTTTGAACGATGGGCCACTTATTACGAGTAAGTAATAGTATATACTACTTTCTGCTACGGTAAAGTTTTAACTATGACAAAATTGGAACGGTGTTCACAAGAAGCCCGTAGAAATCAAGTGTGGGATCGTACAAATCGAGATCGCGAGTGCCTTAGAATTTCCAAGGACTCCCTAATCATTTTTTATATTAAAAACACTCGAAAGGTATGCAAATAATTAACCTGTATCTTAAGTCGGAGCCCTTCAAAAGTTTAGGTGCGTTGGTAAAAGTGTCATTCTGCAACAGGACGACGGTGAAACCTCTCATCATAATGAGAAGTGATAAAGTTGTATAAAGAGGTTGGATAATGAAACTGAAATACCTAAGTCTAAGAGTGCAGTACTTTACCCTAAATCGCAGCAATTCAAAACGAGTTTTTCAAGTTTTTACATCCCATAAGAAGTTTGCGTCTTAAAAAAGAGCGTTTTCTTAAAGGCTTATTGAAGTCTATCAGGTAGAAACGCATATGGTTTGGACAATGAAACTGAAATTTATTAATACATGTTGGGCTACTTTTAGAGGCATTAATGCAGAGATTTATTTTGGAAATGATTTATACTTCTCTTAAACATCTGTAGCCATTCCTCATGCATAACAGTATTTTATTTCAATAGGTTGGAAAAGGACAATGTTTTCCAAATCTGACACCAAACAAGTTGAATTATGGGATCATGAAGGAAACGATGAATAAAGCTCACTTTTATGTTCTTCAAACCGTTCTGTTAAATGTTTTGCGACTTGAATTGATGCATTTTCATTCTGATACATGATATCTCTTTCGTAATACAATGTTCGAAAAATTTGGTTATCTCATTCATTTAGAATGCATCGACAATCCCTGAAAGTGTGTAGCCGTCATGAGCAATTCTTGTTCCTTGAGTCTTTCTTGATACGGCGGCTTAAAGCCTTACCATATTGCGTTCATACTTCACTCCGGGAATGAGCCAATTTGAAAACCAATCATCAGTAAACCAGTAAACATAAAAAGCGGAACTCGAACTATTTGGAAATTTTAGTGAATTTCAGACTTTTAGATAAAACTGTTAGATGAGGAAAAAATTCTTAGATTTAATGAGAATACATATTAATGCCATCTGCAGCTAGTTTGATTGTTCACTTTTTAATTATTTGGATTTAATAATGATTTCGTGATGAGTTACGAAGTTTTAGAAGGGGGATAATTTTTCAATGTCTCGTGCATCTTTTTCTGCATGAAAATTAGCGATGAATAGCCAAGAATTATCCAGTTACTTGATTAAATATATAGTGGCTGGGTGCATACTAAAGTGTGTAAAACGTGTGCTTGTCCGTGTCAGAAGCCTGGAAATGCGTGTTAACGTAAATATTCTATTAAACATAAGAGCTTCTGTCATTTTTTATTCCTTTGCCAAAAATGATTAAGTACACATGGACGAAATTTAAATTAGGGAAAAAACATAAATATTTTACAGTGAGCTTATGATATCTACAAGAAACTCATGTAACGTGCGAAATTCTAAATCGTTACAGTAAATGCGAGGAATGAGATGCTTTTAAAGGAGCTTTCGATACATAAACTCTCCGAGATGTTGGACTCATCATCAAATAATACCTGTTTTGCATTGTATACTGTCCCCGTTTTGCGCTCCTGATCTTCCTAAAAGCAGCACTAAATAGAAAGCCTGATTATCATTGTCTTTACTATGGCTGCCAGATGGTGAATATTCATTGTGAATACCAATTTCATTCTGATATTCCTGATGAGCAGTTTTTGTAGGAATGAATGAGTTCATGATCATGGATAATGTTCATTTTGGCCATAACTTGAGTAGTCATTATTTCATGAATTTTTACTGGAATTCTTTTTAATATTCTAACCTCTGTTCAGGGAACATCTTATCCTGGCTATTTCTTTAACTGCAGAAATTCTCTTTTCTTAGTCACTTATATACCGTGGTCCTTAATATACAGTCAAAAGTTGTTAATTCGGACCTCAAAGCTACAAACTTTCTGCCCATGCGTCGCGTTTACGCATGCGCGTAAGACCTTTACGGCTGCGAATATGCGTGTGCGCATGCGCATAATACGTTTACACACGCGCGTTTAATGTATAACGGACGATATAAGCTAAGCTAAAATTATCTAATTAAGTTAAATGTTGCAGATTGCGCTGTTCCTTAATCTTCGAATTGGATCCAGCTTATTATTTTTTGCAGACTGTTAGAGCAATTTTATAAAAGTAAGCTTGGACTTTCGATTATGTCAAATAGAATTTCTGATATATATTTACTAATATGTAAAGAATCTACAAAGCGAAAGTATGTTTCGAAGTCCATTGAACAAAAAGGGGAATTACTGCAAAAAATGGATAAAGGCATATCCTTTGATTCTCTTATCATTCCGAAATCTGTTTATCAATTTTACGCTGCGGGGGGGACGACGCGGCGCGCAATGAATTGGAAGTTGATCTGTCAGCACTATCCTTATCTTCAGGGCAGATGTTTTTATTTTATTTGGATTATAATTCCTAACTAAATGTAGTATTTCATCTCGATGTACTCCGTCTTTGGTATGATTTAAATCAAATTCCTCGTCATTATAATTCGCTTCCGATAGTGAAAAAAGTGTCACAGAGGTTATTGAAAACGAAAAAATTTCGATTGACAAATTAGTCGGTATTCTCGACACAGCAATATAGGACTTGAACAGCGGAACTTTGTAACTGAACAAGAAATTATGTCTGTTTATAGAATTAAAGAGAAAGTATTATCGGGTAAAACGAAGCAAATTAAACAACCTACATTGAAAGAAATGTTTAATAAAGTAAACAAATAAATATTAAGCTTTTTTTTTTCGTAAATTTTGATACCCTTTAGATCATAATTGTTTTTTTATTTCATAAATTACGGTTTAATATTTTTAATTTTATAATTTCTGCATGCCATCTTACCAGATTTAAACTGATGATCTATAATCCGGAAAAATCGATAATCCGGAATCGCCGAAGTCCCGACGAGTCCGGAATAACGACTTTTGACTGTATATCGATACATTCTGAATACTACGGTCTTCGATACATCAGGAAGATCTGTTATCTTGATAGATCAAGATAACATATCATCCAGCCAGATGAGCATCATCAATATGTTCTTTTTTGAATTTCGATAGATCCATGTTTATGTCCTATAATTATGAATGTTTAAAATCAGTGCCTGCAATGCTGCTAAAAATTTGAGCGTGCTAAACTTCACACTCTATTGCTGATGACAATAATCGAAATTTTTCAGGTTTTTCAGGTTCCACTGACCCGAAATTAGTAGTGTTAGAGCCACCTATTTAATTTCGTAGTCTAACACCTGTATTGACGAATTAAACTGAAACGTGCTGTTAAATCCACTCTATGATTTGACTCGCAAATGATTTCCTTTTTTTTTTTTTTTTTTTTTTTCACTCTGAAGAATTATCTTAAAGGAAAAATTCTTTAATACAAATGGAAAAGTGATCCATGCTGTTTTCTATCGGTTAGGGGACCAGACAACTGAACTCTACACTGCGGGGGGGGGGTAATGTAGAAGCTTGGAGTTAAGTGGAAAAATGGGCTGCAATGGTGGCAGGGAATACATTAAAAAATAGCTCAGGTAATTTCATGCAGTTTTTAGAAATTAAATTAGTATGGATATTTACTGTATGCGGTATATGTATTGCTAAGTCAAAAAATCGACATAATGATGAGTAAATTAATTTGCTAATAATAAAGGTAATAATAACAATAGCATTAAAATACTCAAATTTTGGTGAAAGGTGATGAAGCAGAAAAAAATCCAAAATAGCTGATTTCAAATTATAACATTCCGATACACTTCGATAAAAGGAAAAATTAAAATATGCAGTATTGCAGGACCAATATTTTATTTTATGATACTTATGACTGTAAACTTATGCAGTTCCAAGCAATTTGGCATGCAGATCCCGAGTATCGAATAGGATCGATTTCATTCTTATGAATGGGAAACTGCAAATGTTTTTGTCTGTGTGTGTGCTCGTGTTTTGTAAATAGGAATCTCTTAAAATACTCTTTGAGGGCAGCTCACCCTTTGGAATAGTGGTTCCAAACTTGCGGTACGTGTCCCTTAAGTGTACGCGGTAGTCAGAGGTTAACAGTTTTTAAAGAATCGCGCCCACCAGATGCCAAGCGGTAAAGTTGTTGAACATTAGTAGTTCGGTCCTAGGTTCGAACACCGCGAACGGGCTGGCTTCATGGGTATTTTCGTTGGTTTCCTTATGCATAATATGTATACCAGGCAGTTCCAATAAGAAAATCCTCCACAAAGGCATCCCTTCTCTTAGCCCACGAGTGATAGGGAGATAGCCCACGAGTGCTTTTACTTAATCAAATAAACCATACCAAACCCTTAACGAATCGCATGTAGCCACCCTTTTCCCCCGCTTTGCCTGTCGTATAAAACAACTGTCATATAAATGATTTCAGTATCGCATGCTAGCGACGACATCCGTAGATAGGGTCTGCAATTTGCGTTCTCACCTCGGTTCATTCTCGACTAGTTACACAGATTCTCCATCAGCATTTTCTTGCTTGATTACTACTTGCATGAACTGTGCTTCCGTTTGAAAGATGAGCTTATACGGAAACCTAAGAATTACACAGCTTAAATTTAGTTCCGTGTAGACAGACAGGTGACTTATCACCCAGTTTTAGACTCCTAGCGCAATAACTATGAAGTCAAAAGAAGGTCTAAAATAAACTTTTTTATTGCAACTTCAAATTAAGAGCTACGCAGCTATCTTAAAAAGAGTCATTGGACACAAACACAGATGTCAAAATAAAACATAAGTAGTATAGTATGCAATTCACACGGCAAAGCTCTACAATAACTCAGGTTTTCTAAACAAGCGAGCAAACGCCGCTAAAGCCCATCTAAGAGCTCAGGGAAGAACAGTATAAAGATCTGTGGTTGCTGGCAAAAACGCTGTTTCTGACTTCTCAAGAACACTGTTCTTATATATTCGCCAACTAATTTGCGTCAACGAAAGTAGAAGTGAAGCTAAAAATAATAAGGTAATGGGTTAATAAACATAATACTTTACAAGTTCACTTATTGATTTACAAGCTCAACTTCCCATACATGTTGCTTGTATGCGCACACTGCTACTCGAAGCTGAACTAAACACTGATGATTAAATGACTGTGTTACATGAAGTTAAGCTTTTCCAAAAGCAAGCATTATTTGATAGCTTTTCTGAAAGTAAGCGTTATTTGGTAAAGACGTCTCGGAATCTCCAATGAGCTCAAAAATAGAGAGCACGGTCTCATCGTTGAGCTCAAAGCCGATTGTTTTCCGCTTACGACGAATGAGGCCTCGAGGAAAATGCATGTCTAAAAGATTGAAGACTGATAAACCAGTTCACCGCCAATTGAACACGAAGAAAATATCAGCAGACGGAAACTGACAATGAAACTATTCTTAATATTGCAAAATTTCAAAATGATTAATACCACGGAAATGGAATAGACAGTTTGCACTCCAATGCTGGGCTGTCCCCAGTCAAAATGAGCACCCAGTCAGCACTCAAACTGAAGAGCAGACTGTTTTGCTGGCTTTCAACACATTTTTAGTTAAATACTTTTATATATTTATTTATATTATGACATAATACAAATTAAACGATGTACATATATATTTATTTATATTATGGCATAATGCAAATTAAATTTTTTTTTTTTTTTTTTTTTTATTTATGGCGTCCAATGCATTATTACCAACTTTCATAATTTTAATATATCACATTTCACTTTAATTGCTGTGATTCATCTTACTTAAAAAATGTTACTTCTTCCCATCTACTTCCCTTTGGTGAGCATTTAAATAATCAAACCATGCATTTGTTTGGTTTTAGTATTTAAATTTTATTTATATGTAACAAACTGTAGGAATTTATATTTAGATTTACCAGAAGCCACTGGTCAGCGGTACTTCGAATAGATCGGCTTATTAAATTAAAACGATCATGGCTACGCTTTTTTTTTTTTTTTTTGGAATACTGAAACGTGGAGTTTTCTGATTAAAATATTTTAAGGATTTTTAAGAATTAAAATTATGAATTATTTTGCACCTGAATTTTGTATCTACTACTTTGTTAGTATCATTATTATGAACTAATTTGCGTCCAAATTTTAAATCTATAGTTTGTTAGCGTCGTTACCATAATCAAAGGTATTTTTAAACAATATAGCTATAAGCAATTTTTAATTAGAATCTTGCGTTCTGTAAGCGATTTTAGAAACAGAACTTGCTCGCCATTGAATTGGCTGCCTTTCATTTGGTAGTGCTGACATCTAGTAAGATTATTAGGAACTATAGAGGAACAACCAAGTTTCGCGAGCCGTAATTTCCGAATGTTTGAAATATTGCAGTATGGAAAATTGTGCAAAGAAACTCAGGGTCACAGTACCTCAGCTTGCAAAAATTTTATTTTACTTAAAAAAGCAAAAATGCTTTTTTAAGTATTTTAAGTAAAATAAAATTTTCAATGGTGCATTACTTAATTTTTTTTTCGATAGTAAATTGCATAATTTACTGTAAAACGAAATTTCTTCAGTCGAAATATGTATCAATTATGACGAATGGTTGAAACGTACTTAAATGCATTAAAAAGACCAGTGAATTTTATTAGGGTACAACTAGATTTCTAATACGATTCTAAGTAATTTATAGAAGGAATTACTAATTAAATTAACAGATTTGCTTCTTTTTTATGGTATTCACATATTTTGGTTTTCTAAGAACAACTCAGAAGCAAAACAAATTAGCTATAATAAATTTTGAAAAGGAAATATAAATAAATCGACAATATTTCCTTTGCTATCCCTGCAATAACTTTTAATATAATTGACTTCGGTCTGTGTACAATTAAATGAAGAATTATCCTCATATCAAACGTTAATTTGAGACTATCTGAATTTTCTCGAACACCGCATTTAAACTTTCTGTAACTTTCTAATTGATTAAGCATATCATTAATACGAGTGACTATGTTTATATTTAATTTGATGACATTTTCGATATTTTTTAAACAGACAGATTTTTGTTATCAATTTGCATTATTAGGTCCTTATGTCAAAGAATGTAGGTAATGCAGTTTATGAAAATAAAGAATACAATTTTAAGATTGCTGAGATAAAGTATTTACATATGCCTTCTAATTTCAAAAAAAATCTTTCGCATTTATATAGGAAGAAAACGTGGGGAAAATTATAATCGCTATCAGGGTCTGATTTACGCACAGAAGAGTAATACTTATAACTGTTTCTTGGGAGTGGGGGTAAGCCACAGCACTAAGTTTTATTAACACGGTTTGGCGTACGTGATGCTTTGTAATGAAATCTAAACTCCAACTTAATAAAATTTGGTATGAAAGTAGCTTATGTTTTGCGGAAATACATTCACTTGAACACATACTCCATATCACAATGCTTGAACAATTTTTTTTCAGTTGTTTTGGGGCAAAAGTCCTCATTTGTTTTTGTATACAAATTTATAATTTCGGTCCGCAGTTCGACCACATTGATAAGTCTTAAATTCTTGTCTTTCATAAAGCTCTGCCATTGCAAAAAGTTGCGAGGATTCGAATAAGTGTCCAGAGATATCCAAAACATACCGCTTTTGTCATGGTCTGAGAAATGGTTGCATATCATATTTGAGCACAATTTATTCTCTCTAAAATATCTAACAGAACATTAAGAGCGCACGACAGTAGGCGTACTATGCGTGAAACCCTGCATTTTACCGGAGCGTTTGAAAGACTTGCTATGGTTTCTAGTTTTTTCTACGGACTTGTCAACTTAAGGACGATATCGTAAGTTGCTGAAGTTTATTTTTATTTAACATTATAATGTCCGACCATCAAGCTTAGAGAGTTTTGAACACATATCGCAATTTTGCAATTTATTTTATTTTTATTGCATGAACGATGAAACAGGTAGATATCTCCACATTTGTATTTCGACCACTCTTTCATTTTACGTTTAAAGTCTTTTCATCGTTAAGTTTTCTAATGGACGTTCAAATGCAGTAGAAAATTAGATTCATTTTGGTTTTGGAAAAATATTTCTATATGAAAGGAAAGAAAAGAACTGTTTTAAAAGTATAAACTTGTACTGTAAAAAGGTAACTTCAGACTTAGAAATTTTTATAGTTCTGAAAAGCTGACTAAGGAAAAATGCTTTGATTTGCAGCAAGTATTGAGAAAAAATTAAAATTAGTAATTTTAAGAACTTTTATGTATATTTTGAAGTCAATGACATAGTTATTAATTCATAATCTGGAACAAAAGAGCTGACATTAATTCTTAATTTACTGAATCCTTCAGCTTGTAGGGTTGTAGGCAAGGAAGTGTTGGTAATCTGCTGACAGAATGCAAACGCTTAATTAACTCAGGAAAAAGTAGTGTAGGGTTTTTCTTAATTTGCATAACAAATTTATTTTAAGCTTTCCTGTTCTCAACTTCTCAAACTTCCTCTCACATTCTCTCGCCAGGATGTAAATTTTAAAGTTAAGTGAAGTGCCATTTAAACGTGTGATTATATCAGTTTATTCAGAGCGTGTTTCGCTAGCCTAGCGCACGTTTCGTCGTTATTTCGCGGTCACTCGAGTAAGCCTTTTGGCCTTATCAGTTTAGTATCACGCCGGTTAGATCTCTATGAGTTCATCTCTTAAAGAAGTAATTTTGAAGTGCGTTCTTGCACTCGTTTTATTTTTCAGATTTGATTTTGTATACTCGTCTACGTTTAGTTATCGCCGCAAGTGAACGGTGTTTTTGTAAAGCACGAAGTCCGTGCTGTCTGTTATTTTAGTTTGAGTTAATAAAGGGTTATTTTGCACCCTTCTGTGCTGGTATTTATTTCACGCCTGTGCGTGAATTCGCCAGGTTCATTGTAGGATCTAAATTAGTGGATGTGGAAAAGTAGAGACAGATCTTACAAGTGGCGCCCGAATTTTTCCGAACTCATGGATAAAATAGCACTTCACTTAACTTAAAAATTACATCCTGGCGAGAGAATGTGAGGGAAAGTTTGAGAAGCTGAGAACAGGAAAACTTAAAATAAATTTGATATGCAAATTAAGAAAAACCCTACAGTAGTTCTTACATAAATTTATAATTTAGCTTTTATATTTAATTTGTGCTCTAAAAATTAATGCTTTTAAAAAAGTTATTAATTTAGTATTAGACTAAATACAATATAAGCCCTCATGTCAACAAGATGTATATCATCTTAGAGAAATTGCTATGCTACTGATATTGACAAATTTCATATCACACGAATTGCTTCTCAAGCTGTAAGAAAGGCACATAATTTCCTTCTCCTCTTTCACATAATATATGCAGAAGCCTTTCGCATTTTATTCATTCCAAGCATTCTGTGCCAGCAGTATTTAGTTGCATGAACTATAATGATGATAATAATCATCATAATAATAATGTATTAAATGTATGGTTGAGTTCTAAATAGTTTCCTATTATCATTTCGGGGGAGTGCAACAAAATTTTGATGAATAATGTAACATTAATCCTGAATGGGAAATGGTTTGAAATATATTTCCCAAACTGGCTGAAAAATAATATTAAACATTTCTCGGTGCACTCTGCATTTGAAATCATATTTCATAATCACAACTTAGGGCTTTTGTAGGTTGTTAACAGCGAGAGAATCATCATGTAATCTGCTTCGTTTGCATATTGCAATTTCTCTCAACTTACTCAACCAAAGTAAAGGGGATATGAGCAATCAGCAGCCATGTTTACTTTAAAATGAAATTTTATCTTAGTGCAACCCAAATTAATCACACAGAGAACTAACTCATTTTGCATTGGATGCGGTAAAATGATTGAAGTTAACTCTGCTTACATTTGTATTTAGTTTAATATAAGATTCAATATTACTTCACATATTTTTCATAACATGCAATGTGATAAATACTTTAACTTTCCTTTAAAGCGCCTAGTAAATACCAATAAATAAAAAAGCATCGTTAATACTGATTGTTTGCAATTAAATCTATGTATAAGCTTAATGATACCAGTCTGATGATAATCTACCTTAGATCGTAACAGATTTTCTCTTTAAGGGCACATAATTTATTATCTTTCATGTGGAAAATAATCAAAGAGCAAAGAAAATTTAAAAAATTAATCAAAGGCTTGCATTGAAGCACTGAAATGTATACGCTTATGATAATCTACTTTAGATCGTAAGGTATAGAATTTATTATCTCTGATATAAAAGGCAGTCAGACATTAAGGAAAATTGAAAGAAATTTAGAGGATGCTGTTTTATTTTCCAGCATCGAAATAAAAGATGGAGTATTTTCGATTACCAATTTTCAAAGTAATATACTCGGCCGTGCTCTTTATGTGCCTTTACTATAGTTATTTATGGAACACTATATCTGTGAAAGGAACACTTTTCGGAAATTTTTGGAAATGGTGAGTAGGCTATACTGCTTGAACAGATGACGACAGAAGATTTTTGCAGACTTCTGTATTTCGGTGACATTCAGTCACCTCATAAGTCACTTAGACTTATTCCTGTGAAGGCATTTGAAGGATAAGGTGTATGTTATCAGTGTAGGAAGCGTGGAAGAGTTTAAAGAATAAATCAAGAAGGAAATTGAGCTCATAACTCCCGATATCCTAGACCCGTATCAGGTTACAGGTTACGGAGGACAGGGACGCCTGGTGTCTAACACAAGTAAGCAGGCGTATGTCCCACGCCCTTCCCTATTTAGCGGCGACAACTCCCTGGAGCCTCAAGAGGCTGCATCGGGAGTTTATTGAGACATGAAAAAGTTTGTTCATGGCCAAACAAGGGCGCTCCTGTTTTGTTTAACAGATTTAGAGGGATTTTGACTGAATAGAAATGGCAAGGAAACAAAAATGTTGCAGAAAAGAAAAAGCAAGAGCAAGAATTAAAACATGCAAAGAAATATAAGTAGGGCATGTGTTGAGTTAAGCTGCTAGGATAATGACTTCAACTGGCATGTGGTGCACAATATGTTGAGTTCTGTGCTAGGAATTCGCAGGGTATAGCGTTTGCACATAAGGTTGTCCACGGTTGCGTAGTTCACATAGGTAAACAATTTGCACATGTGTATAGTCGCAAAACATTCGCTGTTTGCGCGTGTTGTTCATAATTTGCACACAGCTTACAGTTGTTTGAGGTCTTTGCTTGCGACGTGCACTTGTAAGCTCGCAGCTCACAGATCGTTGCGAGAATTTTGACGGGGGAAACAGGAGGGTGCAGCTGGCTGCGGTTGTAGTGATGGACCTCTAGACTCGTATCATGAAGAATGTCCGTAATCATCTCGTAAAGTGCATTGCTAAAGGAAATTGTCCTTTGTTCGATACAGTGCTTGACTGTGGCAGAGGCATACAAAGCACCCACTACGTGGTATGTATGTAAACAGACAAATGCAGAAAAAAGATGATGTAAAATATTTGAAATTTCATATCCTCTAGCGCCGAGTATATTACTTTAAAATGGGTAAACGAAACTGCTCCAACCTGTATATACGTTTGTGTTAATTTTAAGGACTTGTTTAGCTTTTAACCAGTTATTTTATGCTAATGAACTTTCCTATCTCTCTCATTTCCATTTTCCTGCCAAAATGTAAATTTTTAGCTCGTACGATATTTAAATGAGGTAAAAAGAAGAAAATATTTTAATTCTGTGGCCTGTAATTGGTAAACTAGCTTAGTTTTACTTAGTTAAGTCAATTCATTATCTTTGATTTAAGCATAACTGTTGGCTATATTTTTAAGCACGACTGAGCCGTCTGTCAACTTTTATTTTAGTTAAATAAATAATCCTTTACACCCGTTTCCTTATATCTGTGATACATATCAGGCATTGCAATAATTCATTTTCAGTCTTTTAAAACGTTTCGTACATTTTATATTCCCAAAGAAAACGAAACGTTATATAATAATATAACATTTTATGTAACTGAGCACATGATTTAAAGAATTTATATTGAGCGTTAATTGAGAGAGTTCAAAACTTTCCAAATCTACTAAATAATAAATAAAGTAAAAAATATTAAATCTTTTATAATTAATCTTTTGTTATTTACTCCTAGTCATATACAACTATACTGGGGATTTACAATTCAGTAATATTTTATTTGAAGCTTATACGTTTATTAATTAGTGTATTATGTGCTTACCGGATCTGACAGATCCTGCTCTAGTGCTGAACACGCTGATCATAGTTCCGGATCTTTCGCTGCTCTGACGTCCAAAATTCCACCTCATATTTCTCTTGCATCCTATAACCGCCAGAAAACCTTGTCGATATTTTTTGTGCATGAAGCAGTATGTCAGAGGATTGCAGCATGAAGAAATGTAAGCCAGTAAGTGTATGACAGAGATTCCCACATATCCAAGTGATGAGTATACGGTCTTGGCATCAAATAAAGCCCATGTGTTAACTACGTAGAGGGGTGTCCAGCAGACAAAGAATTCGATAACTACCACGAAGAGCATTCTTACAACTCTAGTTTTTGCAGCTTGGTTCTTCTCATATGAGCTCCGTAGAGTAGTCTTGTTTGTTCTGGATCTGCCTGCAGTGGATTTGGAGGAGTAATCTTTGCGACCCATTAATCCATTGCTCGAAGATGGCCGAGGATCAAGGTATTGCTTTTCTGGGTTATTGGATGCGTTGTGATCTGAAAAGAGATGAAGAATACTTAAAGCATTTTTTCTGAATGGCTTAACTTCTGGTTTTTCAATGACTCGTAAGTCAGTTAAAAAATATCTACCTTAAGAGAAAGAATTGTAAATAAAATATGCAGCTTAAATACTACATTAACTTAATTTTACTTATTTATTTATTTTTTAAGATTCTTGCAAGATAAATAGATGTTATTCTTCTAGGTTCAGAATTAAGGGTAAAAAATAACTGTCAAAATATTTGCAACAGTTTATTAATGACGAAAAGAAATTGTTTAAGTTTGTACTATACATTAATTAAATAAAGCTTGTTATACATCAAAATGTTATTCTGGGAATCAGAATTTCAGCCATATCATGTTGGCTAATAAAGCTCGAACTGTAGGAGTGAGGTAATTAATTTAGTTAGTATCATTGAAATATCATGAATGTAGACATAAATGTAAAGATTGATTTAGACTAAAGAGTAGGTTTAAAAGACTTCTATAATGAAAACAGTATTTTGTTTATATTTATCTCGAATTGCATGTTGTTAAGAAAATTGGAATTTCTCCACTTCTTCGAAAATTCCTTTCGTTTGCTACGCGTTTCAGTAATTCATTTGCAGCATACCAGGTCTATAAAGATACCACATTTCAAGCAACAAGAAACATGCATAATACATGTACTTGAAATTAAAGTAAAAGGAAAATATTAACTAAATGTTTAAAAAATAAAAGAGACTTAACAAATAAAAGGGGACATCATATGATATAGTCTACGTTTGTCAAAGGAATTCTGTTGAGTTCATCTTAAACAATAGTACTTTCCTGGTTTCATCAAATCTTCCTAATTCAATTTTTTAAACAGCAGTTTTAAGACAGATCGAATTAAAAAGTGAGCCCATCTTTAAGAAATTTTGTGTAAGGATGAAAATCCAGAAAAAGAAGGACTTCAGGATTTGCAAAGCCATTTGTAGAAGACGACTGTAACCAATGCATAGGGTTTTGAATTTAGGTTCTCCCTTTTATAATAATTAATTTTAAAGAAAGCAAAACTTGAATCAAAGTTTTGATAATGATAACCTCAAAATCGATAATATTCACGCTTCGCGATTTTAAAGAAAATGTTCATCTTAATGAGAACTAAGAAATCTAATAGAAGATCAAAAATTTTTACTTCGAGGTTTTGAGGCGGCTATAGAAGTAAATAAGGAAGCAGGAGCATAAAATTTGAAAAAAAAAAATGCATTTTGTATATTACGTTAGGAGAATGTACTTCAAGACATTTCGCGTTTAATTCAGCAGCCAAACAATCGCCGCGTATTAAAACCACTGACAATTGGTAGTTTGACCCAGGTTTAATTCCCGACAATCGTTTAGCTGCATGATAGTTTTCTTGATTTCCCTCCCCAATAGTAACATGAATATGATCCTCCACGAATGCATCCCTCCCATTAGCATGTGGCAGGTGAAGGAGGACGAGGACGCCTAGTGTCTAACAGAGGTAAACAGTGTGTGTCTTACGCCTTCCACTATCTAGAGAACCAACACGCTGGGGCTTCATGTTCCTCTGAAACGGGAGTTTATTAAGCCATTTCAGAACATTGCAATGCTTTGTCAATTAAAATACTTGAGTTGGTGGTTGTACAACTCATTCGTCTGATATACATGGTAACATGGGCAGATGATGCAAACGTAAAACTGTACAAACACAAAAACATACAAAAAAATTATACAAACAGAAAAACTTACAGAACAAGCAAAAGCGAACAGAACAAACAAAGCATACAGAACAAACAAAAACGAAATATAAAAACACAAATACAAACAAAGAAAGAACATACAGACATAAAGAAGTTTTAGATGTACAACATATGAGACGAAAAACATAGAAAACAGAAAACTAAAGGGCACGAGAACATAGTTTTGGGGGCAGTACAACTGGCAGGGTTCGTGAACCTTCGGCGAAACTGTCACAGTGAAGAAACGCAGTTTTAATACGCTGATTAGTCACTAGATTTGAGTTGGATGTGCTTGTCTTTAGTCTTTAGTGCCGAAACACAGTTTTTATTAATACGCTAGAGTCTTTAGTGACGAACACAGGTTTTATTAACATGCTAGAGTCTTTAGTGACACAATTGTTAAGCAATTGCGTGACGGTATACATTTCTTTGGGGAAGCAATTCTCTAGCAATTGCATTGTTTTTTGAGGCCTTCGGTAGTTTTGTTGGCACACTGATACCCTCTGGCTGGTGTTAAATTGGTTTGCAGATATCTTGTTACATAGATGTTAGAGTGCCTAGCATCTTGACAGATGTTGTTAACTGTAGCTCTGATCTTGTTTATGTGACCTTCAAATGCGTCTGTGATAGATGTTGGGTGCTTGATGTTCATTGAGATTGTTAGTGAGCAGTAGTAGTAGTAATCGTCTAATCCTCCCTCTTGGCCGCAGATGCAGGTTTCTATGTTGGAGATATTAATTTGTAGACACATTGAGAATGAAGTCATAGGCGCCCCGGCCTGTTTCACTCATATCCCATTCAGACATTCCTTGCGCACCTCTCTCGAGAGAAGTGCTTTCAGGTGGGAGGGTGGGGCTTGGATGTTATGTTGTCGGGCGTCTGTATTGCTGAAAGCTTCTTTGGCCAGATTATCTGCTACTTTGTTGCCCTCTAATCTGTCATGCGCCTTGACCCGTGTGAGTTGGATGTGCTTGTAACTGTTATGGTAAAGCTGGCTTTGAATTTCCTCTACGATGGATGAAGATTATCGATGATTTTGAATTGCCAGGAGGGAAGATTGACTGTCTGAACAGATGTAGATATTGTGTTCGGTAGTAGCTGGTACTTGTTATAGAGCCTTATGAGTGGCCAATGACTCGGCCTGGAAGCCAGTATTGTGTTGGAGTAGGTGTTCTTTCCAGCAGGCCATGCGTTGGTTGTTACGGCATAGTACGTAGGCGCTGCCGACTCCTTCTTCCTTTTAGACCCATCTGTGTAATAAGTATATGCATGTGTGGGGATGGTAATAGGCCGAGTGTTATAAATGCTGACGTGTACTCCAACTTCTTTGTTTCCTAGATGTAGTTGTGGGGTAGACCTTGGATATTCGTTGGGTGCTGGACTGAAAGAGGTGCCTCGAAAACTTGCAACTGTGTGGAGTTGAAGGATTTTGATAGTGGACATTTCTTACTCTGCCTTTAGGTGTGAGGCGGACGAGAACGACTATCGCATCTGTAGCAGTTGTGCGATAGCCCTTGCACAGCATGAGAGCAAAAGGACGTTGGATGATTTGTAGGTGTTCCACTTTGCATCCTTGCGTCGGGAAGGACCAGATTACTGCTGCGTAGAGTGCGATGCGCTCGATTACTCTTGTGTAGAATAGTTTAGTGATATGAGGGTTTTGTTCCCCGTTTGTGCCTTGAAATTGACAAGTCTTATGTTTTTGTTTTATTTCGAAGGTGCTGTAAATGAGGGATTCAGGTTCAGCCTCGGATCCATGTAAAGCCTAAATATTTAAAATAGTTAACTATTGTTGTATTTTTTTGTGGAGCAGCTTGATGCAGGGGCAACGTGTTGGATTAGTGGTGGTCTTGAGGATGATTAAAGCTGTGAATTTATCAGCTGATATGCTTAGTTTAATAGCGTGACAGAAATTGCTGAAGCAGGAGGCAGGCATCAGTAGCTCTCAGTTCCAGATCATCTCCTGTACGTCCCTGGACAAGGAAGATGGCGTCATCAGCAGACGCGACTAGCTGGGTGTGCTGGGGCCATTTGGTTGCCAAGATGTAGTTGAAAGTTAAGTTCCAAATCACTTGCCTAGTGCATGAGCCTTGAGGACAGCCTCTCTCTTGTTTTTACATAATGGTGCCGCTACTGTGGGGAACTATAAGAAATCTATCTTGAAGATAATTTCAAAAGATTTTTTAGATGTTCTGAGGATATTGAGCAGCCCTGAGTGCCTGTCTGATGGCCGGTCACCAGAACGAAAATAGTATCTGGAGATTTATAAAGATGAGGGCCGTGCGGAAGTTCTGTTTCCTTATGTGATGGATGGCGCGTCGAATCCCATCCAAGGCATGTATTGTTGAGAGAAGCCGTACTTTCTGCTGTTTAAGATGTTATGGACCTGGAGATGGTAGCTGAGGCATTGTACAATCAGTTTCTCATAAATCTCGCCAAGTGTAGGGAGGAGTGACATTAGACCTTAGTGAACGGGGATTTAAAGGAATTTTGTTTTCCTTGGCGAAGAAAACCACGTGACCGACTTTGGAAACAGATGTTGCCTAGTCCAGCTTATCGGGACTTGGAGCTTTCTTTCTGGGTAATGTCCGGAAGATTTGTCTGATTTCTTGAGAGCCGAAAAGAATGTCAGCTGTGGTTTTCGGGGCTGTTAAGTCATCGCGAATTCTTTTCTGTTGTGAAGTTTTGCAGGAAGGATTTCGTTGGAAATATAGTGTCATTATGATGCTGGCTGTGGTGGAGGTATTATTTGCGCGATGGTCGGAGATCTAATGTTGAAGATGTAACTGATGAGGCTTGAAGACTTTGTGGAGATCATGTGTAGGATGCCGTGTGGGTCTGTACTGGAACCGCAGAAGTTTCTCCGTCTGTGGTCTTGGCAGTGAGAATGTTACGTTTGTACACGGCGCTCTGTCTTCCGAATAGGGCCAGGTAGTGGGTAAGCTCGTGTGATGTGTTTATCATAGCATGAAGTCGCCTCAAAGCAATGCACTTTTGGACTTGTTGGCGGAGAATCTTAGTGCATTAGGAGATCCCTTGCAGTTTTTGGCGGTGTGGATTGGAAGAAACGTATCGCAGCAGCGTTGCAAATGCATATCCATTTCGGCAGTTTTTGATGAAAAACGCTTTCCTATTTCTTTAGCCAACTAGCGTACTAACCACCAAGAGATCGCTGAACGCTGGTAGTTCGACTTGGCTTCGAATTTCAGCAAATGGGTTCCCTTAATGATTGGGTTCCGAGGTTTTCCCGTGCATAATGTGGATAAGAGCCAGTTTCCTTTAGAAAGTTCTCCACGAAGGTATTTTTCTCTTTAGGCAGATAGCCCTCGACTTGCTTTGCCTCAATAAGTAAATTAACCTATCCTTCTTAAGCCGCCATATTCACCCAGCTTAGACCTGATGCCAGTTTCATATCTTTCTATTCTTTTACACGCAAAAGTCTGAACAGTTTGTTAAAATGAAGCGCTTTTTAAGTTACTGATGAAATAAGAAATTTCGAAAAAGAATCTAAAATTGATTCTTGAAAATGAATAGAACGAAAGTTTCCTGAAGTTGAAAAGACCTTGTTTAGCCTCTGAATCAGAGTATCTCGAAGTTATTTAAACTTAATGTAGTGTTTTGTGAATTACATTTTAGAGTAATGACTGAAAAAAGTTTGATGACTCTCCCAAAGTTCGGTAACAGAAAAGCTTCGAAATTTCAAGAAATTATTACAAAATTAATATTTAAAGTAGAATTTAGAGTTATAAAAAGGCATTGTAATATTGAGACAAAATAAAACCTGCTTTCCTAACAAATAGAATTCTGTTGTTCATGAATGAGAAACGAAACGAAAAGAATGAAAAAAAGAAAAGGACTGTATGTGATCTGAACGGTAAGTGCGGTAATTTTCAGAAAATACTTAGAAAAACTAAAAAAAAAAACTTTAAAAAAAATCATCCGCTGATGAACGAAAAGTAGACTGCTGTTATCATTATGTCTCCTTTGTTAAGGAAGTAAAAGAAATCTTCTTCCTCCTTCGTTTAATGAGCCGCTGGAGATTAATAACATGCAATTAAAACTATGAACCTGGAAAAACATTTATTTAATGTTAGGCTACCTCAACGATAACTGCTTTTAAACTACTTCAAAGATCCTAAGTCTGCCTCAGAGAAAACTTCTTTTACGATTATTTATACTTGTTATGCATCATCATAAAACACTGGCTTGAGGAAATCGGTTTTCTCTTGTTTTAAGTAAGCGGTTCCTAACAGCTGACGAATATTCAAAGTTCCTCTGAGATGTAGAACAGAAGAAAAAGTACATCGTTAAAGTCAAGCTAATGTTTTCAAGTTTAGTAAACAGAGAAAAATTTTCCTTTCAGATTTGTACTTTTCAAAAATATTAATAACAATAATAATAGCTTATTAAAAATTCTCATGGTCTTAATGCGCAATTCATCATGAAATTTTATTATAATTTAAAAATATTATTAAATTTTTTCTGTTATTTTATTTAATTTTTACCTCACAGGATACTGACAAATACCCACAGCTATTAAATGACGTTCATTAAATTGGTAAAATGCAGCAGAGTTCGGTTTTCGTTAGAAGACTCATGGGGTAACTGGAAGGTTCCAATTATTTGGAACAAATTTTAAAGGATGTTGCTTCATGGATACAGTTGTTAGTGCTCCTGTCTTCTGTATCACTGAGCTTGAGTTCGAATCCCATGTGTGGACGTTTGCAAATGTGTAGTGTCTGCGGGATATGGGGTACTCAAAAGCTGAAAGTCCTTTCATGTGGCTTAGTGGTTGGGAAAGAGGAGTTTGAGACCTTCCGATCCCTTTCCTAGGGATCTTCCTTCGAAATTGGGGCGGACCTGGAGAAAGCCATACTGTTACTTATAGGGTGTTTAAGGCCCATAACTACGACAGGCACAAGCTTGCGCTCTTTGTTACCATAAATTTCGTGGACTTGTTCTGATTAGGTTCGACATGTGAGATAAGCCACAACAGCAAATTTTAAAGGGCAAATATCTATCGAAAAAATTGTAAATTTCTATCGCTTATTTCATGCAGCATGCGATTTAAGTGAGATGCTTGTCAGACTGGAACAAGTCCTTTTCCACTGAGCATTTGGTGCTTAAAATTTAAATAAAAAGAGCTAACTAAAATATATTTAGGATATCTGAGTTTGTCTCTCCCGATACTAGATGTGGTAGCCCCGTACTACGTTTTCTGAATCTTAAGTACACCGACATGTTTGAATCTGTAGTTGGGCAACCATGGCCTTCTTTCCGTGGTTGGGTCACAGAGTGTTGAAGCAAATAATATGCCTTGTTGTGGGGAACTGAGATGACTTTTTGTGACTATTTGGCACAGATGTGATAAAATTTTGTATTGATTAGGGAAACGCCGTAAAGAAACGCTTGAAATGATATAGCATGCGTATGGGATGAAACATTTTCAAAAGCTTTAATATATCAGTACCCAAGTTTTTAACGATGAAAGCATTTCAAAGTGGTAATACATGAAGGATCGGCAAAACACATGATTTGAGTATTCATTTCAACCATTCACTAACTAATTAATGGAGCAATTCGTTTAAAACACACTATAGTTAGTGTTGTTGAAATCGATTTGTCATATCACATCATAGCGAGTAGATCTGTATTTTGTAATCAGGCGAATATGATTACTTCTGAGTAGAGATGAGTCATATAATAGCCTTCTGTAAATCCAAGCTTGCCAGGAATTAATCAAAGCAACTTGTTAGTTGCCTGGAAATGCGATGAAACGTTTTGCTTTAAAGAAATATGTCGAGTACTATGCTTTTTGATTTTATTTAACTATTCAGCATATAATCAGTCTTCATGGATACAGTGTAGTAATAAACATTGAACTAGAATTTCTATCTGAGAACATTGCATCTTTGATCTTACTGTGAGTAAGATAATAAAAAACTTAAATATGTTGTGCACCAGAAACTTGAAAAATTTCATCTTTAGGTATATTTGAAGTAAAAATATTGATATAACGTTTTAAATCTAAGACAGTATGTTGAAAATTGGACATTTTTAAACAATGCTTTTCGTTTCAGAGAGAGAGAGAAAGAGAAAGACAATATAGGACATACATTTCTCAGTATCATTAAAAAAAATTCAATTACTGAAAACACGGAAACTCTTGAGAATGAGTTTCAAGTTATTTGGAAATTTAAATAATATTAAGAATTTGAAGATATTGACTACAATGGAAAAGCTACAGAAACAGTGATGAAGCCAATGATTATAACTTTAGTTTATCAAAATACAACGATCAGGAATGGTTTGAGGAAGCACATGGACATTTGTAACTGAATGGTAACTTCAAAGAAAGTCTGAAAATGTATTATTTACAAATTTAGTGTAGTAAAGCGAAGAAAGGAACCTATTTTTATTATTTAATATCTGTGCTGATTTTATTCAAATATATACAGTCACAGGTGAAAAGATGTGCAAATTTTTCCCACAGAGACGCTTGGGAAAAGTGTTCACGAGGAAGTATGCGCTTGTTTACCACATTAAGATTTTAAATTTAAATACTTCATTACAAATTTAATTGTATTTTAATAAATTTCATTAAAGCATCTGAAGGATAAAATTGCGTTATTAACCTTCGTTACGTACGATAGTATGAAAAAGATTAAAGCCTTTGGCTAAAGGGAGGTTATCAAATTCTCATTTCTACATTTTATTACATAACGCATTTTGATGTATAATTTGTACCTTCATGAATTTGACTTTTAAAAATTTTTCTGCTTTAATTTTAAAATCAAGCTTCATTTAATTAGGCTATTACTTGTATCAAAACTTCATCTCAAGATCTGTCCCAGTTAATTAGAATCTATGTATTTGATAAAAAAAAGTAAAGAAGTGTAAGCGCAGATGCATAAACGTCTTGTGAAAGCCTTTTCACACGAACGTTTTGTCACTGCACAAGATAGTTGCCAATAAAATTCGCTGTAACAAATTTCATGCAATTACGTGGTGAATTTAGTCAAATAAACGAAAAACGACAGTCTGATAAGTGCCAAGAAACAGCGGCAAAAGATGTGGGAAATTATACTTCATTATAGCTTAGAATGTGATACTCGAGAAATTGGAATAAAAAGGAATTTATTAACTGTTATGGAAACACTTTTCCCGCTTTTCTACAATAATGTCTCATAGAATTATTTATTATACAACAGATGGATATTTGTGAGCAGTATTTGACACCATCTGTCGTTCTATCGATTATTCGAAGTGTTTCTTATTTGGTATCTCACATAGTTGAGAGAATAATGTATCGATTCTGATTGTGTTCTCTCATAAATTTTTATCACTTTTAAAGATATAATTCCCAGCTTTCAAAGGAAAATTTCTTCGATCTGATGTATAATATCGGAAACATATTTATTCATCTTTTGTAGAATTAAAGTGGCTCCAGAAAACATTCTTTTTTCATAATAAATAAATGAATGTATATATATCTCCATTGTAATGTTCTTTTCTGTTGGGAAAATGGAAAAAAATAATGAGTTACGTTTCATGTAATTTTACTATTCGGTAACGAAAAGTACTAATGATGCATCATTTTCTTCTTCCCCGTGGCTTAATATTAATTTTACAGTAAATAACTCAGAATAACTCTCATTTGCGAAGTTCAACATAACAGTATATTGCAGTGGATCAATTAATACTTGCTTATTATATATAGCAAATATCTAACAGAATATAACAAAGTAATATAGCTGTATTTAAGACAAGATACTAATCAAAATGGTATCGTAATGGAAAAAAGCAATAAAAATACAATGAAAAGAAAATGCCCTATAAAGGAAATTCAAATATCTTCAAAATAAAATAAGTCTCTTTTTCAAGAAAATCTAATGATGTGTCCTGGGGAATTATTTAATTTACTTAACAGTTAATTTTATATTGAAGCAACCTTTCTTATCACTCTTGCTTTATACTCACGCATTCTTTCCAGAATATAAATGACTTAGCATGAGTGCATTCAAAAATGAGGTAGAAAGAAGTTAGTATTTAAGGAAAGGTTTTTGGAAGGTGAATGTAGAGCGTGTGTTCTGTCTGCCTGGGAAGGCCACGTTGCTATGTTTGATTTACTAGGGAATAGATTTATGTGACTTCGAATGGAATGGCTGAAATAGGAATTCGGCTTGAACCCGTTTCGCCTATCCTCTCGGAAGAAGCTGACTAGACGATTTCCAAGAAAGGCTGATCTGAGAATATCTGAAGTGATGCATAACGAGGCAAAGTGCTTTAAGTAAGCTAGTCACGTACAGCAAAAGGGAATCTACTCCATATACGCTGTCATTTTAATTTTACCAAAAAGTGCTCATGAAAATATTCTTATACAGGTTATCGGAGTAGAATATATGGACACAAATCCGAACGTTTGACATTTAGGTCTGAAATCTAATCCGCTGGTTTGTTGTGAGATGCTGCTAGCTCCGTCACAGGTGACAATTAGGATAAACTCCTAAAAGCATGCTAAAATTAAAAGCATGATTACCTACTGTATAAACTACAGTAGGTTAATCATGCTTTTAATGAAAGTAATATTTTGCCTTTACGCGTTAATCCGAAATGTTAATTACCTGCGCGTTCGTTCGAAAAGGCCACGCAAGGAGAGTTTTAACTAAATTATTTTTATTAATGATGTTACAGCTTCTGCGGCTGTTTGATTATGTGTAGTTACTATCTTAACTAATGTGGTTTGCATAAAACTTTCCCTCCCAATGATGTTATTTTAATGGAATGCAAAGTATTTTGATTGAATTTTAGCAAATGCCGAAACAGGAGTGAAAGTCCTATAAAGAAATCTCAATAATTTTGGAGATGAAGAAAATTTGCAGGTTATATATTGAAATTTTCTTTTGGTTAGCATTTTAGGTTTCACAATTTATGTACTTTTTTTTTTCTTATTGAATTGACCATTTCATTGCTTTGGATTTTGTGGACAGTGTGACACTGAAGCTCATAACTTTATGTCAGGCAATAGAGGTTAAACGCTCGATGTGACTGAGTGCCTATAAAGGCTAGCGTCATTCAAATCACTTCATCAAGATCAAAATTCTTTAGATAAAAATAATCCAAAGAAGGTTGTTTACTTTTCGGTAGCTCAGTATGTAAGAGCAGCCTGAATTCAACCATTGAAGTACTGAAATAAAGTCCAATAACTGCTAAGCAAAAGTGTTTCATGAATCAAAATGTATACGGAGATATTTTTTCTCCGTATACAAAAGTTTCGTAAATATTATGTGGGTCCTGGGGTCGCGAAAAAAATCTCAGTGATAAAAAGGGTCGCGACTTAAAAAAGTTTAAGAAGCCCTGCTTTAGATGATGCTTTTGTATATTAAGTGTCTGCATGTTGTTTATATTAAAAATAAATAAATGCCAGAATTTGACTATGTACTTAATTCCAAATGCCTATTACTAAAATACGAAGCACTTTCATTTAAGCTGCTGTTTCACAATTCTCTTTAGATTATTTACTGTAGTATAACATTCATATTATTTGGAAGAAAGGTATTTTTAACAATATTATTATTTAATCATTTAATGGTTTCAAAATATTTCTATTATTACGCAGCGTAATTAATTATTTTAAGTCAAAATGATCTTTTAAAAATTTAATACTAAATTATTCTGGATAAATGGCCATTTCTTGCCTTGCCTTATTATTCCGCTGAATGGAAATGCATTATTTAATTATGATAAGTCTCATAAATATCTTTCTTACCATTCCGTTTTCCAATAGAAAAGTTCAGTTTGGAGCCGGTGCAAAGTTTTCGAGCAATCAGAGAGTATACGATGATCATGATGAGAAGAGGGATAACCAAAAGTACTACATCTAGGTAAATATTGAAAACTCTTTCAGAATCCACGTCAGGCCATACTTCGCGGCATTTGTATTTTCCTGGAAAAGAATAGGCAAATAAAATAGAAAAGCAGACTACAGAGATAGTTTTATATTGTGTTTACTAACAACGAAGTATAGCAGACTTTCCTTTGATTTCAGTTTTAGAAAAATGAACCGAGCAAAATGAAGTACCTTAAAAGAGAATTGTTAACACTTCTTTCTGAAAAGGAGATTTAACAAATCATGTTTCTCATCAGTATTTTATTTACAATATTGTAAAGCGTTTCTTCAAGACCAATATTTTGATGTGAGATGACAAGAAAGCTGTTAGCCCATTTAATTACATTTTAAATTTCATAGATTCTGCCAAAAACAACCACAGTAATTTTATCGTCTTAATATAACAGAAAAAAAGAGTAAAAACTACTTATTTTTTGAGATAGCTATTATATTATACATTTCAAGCGATTTATATTTATTGCACTCAGCCATTTTAATAACATCAAAAGCTGCATTTTTGTTATATTTACAAGTTATATATCTTGTAAACTTGGTTATACATCTTATTTAAATGAATATATGTTTTTGCATATGGCGAAATGTTTGCTTTATCAGCACTGACTAATGATTACTGTATCAAATTTGACTTATTTCAATATAATCAATTATCCAGAACGACTTCCTTCTAATTAAAATGAAGGAATATTCATGCTCTCACGGACGGTTTTAAAAGCATGCAAAAATTACAAAGTTTCAGGTGATGCTGAATACGAAGTTACCTACTGTGTATGATACTGTTAAGAATTATTCTTGAAGTGCTGCAATTGTATTAAGTGTCTGTTTGTTGCATATCTAAATTCACTTCGATGTTACTATTCCTAAAATAGTGAGCACTTGCATTTAAGATACTGCTTCTTAATTCTCTTTAGATTATTTGCTGTTTAGATTATTTACCCTTTAGATTATTAACATGCATAGTCTTTACAAGAAAATTACCTTTTAACAAAACCATTAGTTAACCACCTAATGGTTGAAAACATTTCTATTATTATACAACGTAAATATTAAATATTTAAAGCCAAAAATGAACTTTTAATAATAATAATAATAATGAATTTTTAAAATAATAATAATAATAATAATGAACTTTTAAAATAATAAATTGCTGGATGGAAAGTAAAAAAAGCGAAAATATTTTGTTAAAACATAGGCCTGAACTCCCTCTCAAACGAAAATGATATTTAACATTATTTTGCTTAATTGCTAATTATTAATTATTAATTTAATTTAATATTATTGCATTTATTATAATTAGTTTATTAAACAGTGTTAGCATGTGAAATCGTTAGGAATTAATTTCAAATTTTATTACGCTATGAAAATATTAAATTGTGTAATCCGTTTTGGCTTTAATTCGAATAATCGAATTTTACTCTAATTTCAATACAGAAGATATTTTTTTAGCCAGCATCACCTGTTTAAACGTTCTATTTAATTAATTATGTATAATCAGTATTATTTTATGATTTAATCTTCATCCACAAAGAAAGTTTAAAATATTCAGCAATTTAGAAATATCCATTTCTCTAATCTTGTAATATATGCAATTTAAGTAAGAATACAATTCAAGTAAGAATATATAATTCAAATAAGAATATATAATTCAAGTAAGAATTGCGTAACGTCACTGTTAATAATTTACAGTTTCCATAATGAACTCAAGTTACTGAATTCAATAATGATTATCATCAGTAACTGGTATTCAATAATGAATATCAATAATAACGCGTTACTGAATTCAATAACGAATATCATCAGGAAATTTGATTCTTTTCTTTCTACTGTAAAACAGTAGAAAGTATTGGCTTGAATCACAACGAAGAGATTTATGAAGTATTGTTTTTGATTTGGGCAACTTATGTTGTTTTCGAGTTTTTGATAACTTTTTCACAGCAGAAAATATCTTACCTTAGTTTAGCTTAATACGTCATATTTTATAAGAAATATTTAAAGCCCAAGTGTTTCATAAAAACGTAGTTATTGAGTTGTCGAAAGATTTTAATTTCTTTCTTCCGTTGTTACAGTACGATTTTAATCTCCGATGTCTATGTTATTCTTTGGGGAAGTATTTTTATCTTGTTAACAGAAAATTTTCGTGTTGGTTAAAAAGATGAAATATTTCCCCATCATTTCCCGTGAGCTTTTCTGCCAATCAATCATGAGGGAAGTTCATGAGATAACGGCTAATTCTTTCAAGATAACCTTCGGACTAAAGAACAAGAGCCATTGCTTGCAATTTCGCTACAGTATTTAAAAAAATACTTTAATTTTCTTCTCGAACTTCGTGTTTTAACCTTTTCCACCTTAATATAAGGTATTTTCAGAAGTTTTGACTTTGAGTTGAAATATATTTAACGAGAGTTAAAAACTTAATTTGATAAAAATAAATGGGTTATTTGTTTAAATCTATATTTCAATAATAACGTCTGATGATATTTAGCAGTTTATGCAAAAACACGTAACATTTTGAGTCTACTCAGATGCTGTTTTCAGCTAACATGTTATGTGAATATTCAAGTTCTAATTATATTATTATTTACTCGTATTTCAAGAGAATATCGCAGCTGAAAGCATCAGTAGTTGTATATTTGGTTTGTATTTGTATATTTTAGCTTGAATCATTCGAAAATGAGATGAAAGTTTTATTTACTTCGAATTTCTGTAAAGTAAAGTAAAACGGATATTGCGAGACTTACGTAAAACTAATATGAGTTGTTTGCATTATTTTAACAGTTGGTTAATAGGTTACACATTTTACAGAACTGCATTTACTAGATAGGAATGAAATTTTATTGTATATAAGACACTTATTACGCAGAAAAATTCTTTTTGCGTTATTGCAGTGGAAAAAAAACTGCAGTGTCATTGAAACTTAGTTCAACGTAATGACTGCAGAGTTATTGAAACTTAGTTCAACGTAATGACTGCAGAGTCATTGAAACTCGTTTCAACTTAATGAGAGAACTGCTAAAACGTAGCACATAATAATAGTGCTATATGCGAAAGTTGAAATGCTTGATTGCACAAATAGAGGTGAGGTTTGAAAAAAGTTTTCTTTTACCTTTGAGAGGAATGGAATAGAAGTTATATCATTCTTGAAGTTTCTATGGAGGAAAATTTCGAATGCTTCTACGAAATCCTAATTAATAGGCAAATTAGTATAGGCGATAATCCAGGTATTCGAAAAAACTGAAATATATGACTTTTACCTCAAGAATGGAAAACAGCAGTGAAAAGTTTCAGTTCCTTCTGATCACATGTGCTCCTTTATAGTTCTGGGCCTTTGTTTATTAAGTAGTTTACATTTTCCCCTCCCTTGCTACCTTAACAAAAACTTAATATTTTAAGAGGTTTTTGCTGTTTTTCTTGATTACACCATAATTGACAGCACCTATAAAACATTTTCTAGTCCTTTATTTCCCTCCAATAACTAAGCGCTTTCAGCTCCTGTCGCTATCTTTGTCTCTTACGCCTTAACCTAGCTTCCCTATATGTTTCATACAGTATGATTTATTTGCATTGTTTAAACTTTTACTAAAATGAATTTCTCCAGTATTAAAGATGAAATGCTTGATCTAAACACATGAGCATTTATAAAATTCCTTATGAATGGGATTTTTCACATGTAGGAGAAAGACGCAAATCGTTAATATTCAGGATAAGTGAACATATCTTTCCCGCATAATTTTAAAGTTCAAAATAAGCGAACTTATCCGATATGTTGAACAGAAGGAATTGAAAAAGCCAACCACAGTGCTCTACATTTTGAATAAAATTATAATGTCTAATTTTTAAAAGCTAATATTATTGGTTCCAGTCGTTCGCCCTTTAATTTAAATTCTTTAGAAGCATCTTAACATCTAGTCCATTCTTATGGAGGCGCAGAATAACCTGTTCCAAAACATCTCCCTATTCTTTAAGGCATTCATGTCAACATAATTATAAATTTTATTGCAAGTGTTAGGAGTAAATGGAACACTTTCATAAAACTGAACAGAGTTTCAATAATACTGCAGTCAGGAGAAAGTTTTATTCTTGTTTTTGACAAGTATTGCGTAGAAATTCTTTATGTGTTCAGTATACAACACCTAGTAAGGTATTTTAATTATAAACTCTTTATAAAATGTCACATTCATAAGAAACCCACTTTTGGATATATGCTTTTAATAAATCATAGTTTTTAATCAGTGCACCATAAAAATGAGAATTTTAGAAATATTTAGACTTTTACTTACCATAGTTGAGATACAAAATGTGTAAAATATATATATATTTTGTTATTAATATGTGAATATGAGATAAACATGTAAAAACTGATTTCCTTTTAAAATATAGATGAGTGTATGGGAGCACTAATCCTTTTGCAAAAGATTTTTAGCTGATTTGTGCGTGGAAAAAAGAGAAAATGCTCTTTTAATTTATAAAGATTGGTTAAGTAATATGCAATAGGTGGTTTTTGAAGCTTTTGAAGGATGTTCGAGTGTTTCTAAGGATACATTTGGGCATTTTGGAGGAAATGAAGGGCTAAAAAACGTATGTCGTTTAGTTTATCTCAGCGAAACAAAATGAAATGTTTAGATAAAAATGTAATGGTAAAGAAGCAGAATTTTTCTTTGGTCAAACTAAAGAAATTTTTTTAGTTTAGCGAAAGTACAAAAAATCCTTCCGTTCAAAAAGTTCCATTATTTTACATTTCTTTTAGGCAGTGTACTAAAATATAGCTTCAAATACCAAAGTTTATGCAAAGGAACAAGGTAAGATATAGTGATTAGATAAGATAAGAAGATTAAGATTAGATAAGATTGTTGTTTGACTTCTAAATTAATACTTGTTCGACGTGTTATTGTATCGTAATTAATGACGGGATTGTTGCAGAAAATAGTTTTATGACATATTCAGTGCGGCTAAAATGTACACCGTTATTCAACTTTGCTTTTGTGGAAACCACAAATTAAAAAACTTTGCATTCTTCAAAGTGGCTTTGGTAAGAATTGGATAATGCCACTGTTAATAGTTTACAATTTCAATCGAACCTTTGTCAGTCAAGTTAGTTAATGGCGGCTGGCTACCATACTAACGGGTATGGACATGAACATTTAGGGTTATGGGAAAGGTCAAAATATAAGCAAGTTTGGTTGCAGGGTATTTTGCTGAATATAAACATTAAATTCATCAAACACAAAGTCCTGTTGAGAGGATGATGATAGAGGTAGGAATGTATCATCGGATTCCAACCGTTGTGTACCTCTCAACGGGTAGCGCATGGAAGTCTATGTCTGCAGTATTTCTCATAGGATGCGGGTACTTTAAAGCCTTGATTCGAAAGCCTTTCGAAAGACTGTTAGTAAAGAAAAAGATTTAGGAGATGCTTAGTTTCATTCTCTGTCGGTATACTTAGTCTAAATTGAAATAATGCTTAGGCATACAGCTATTTTGAGATAGTTGAGATAATTTGAGATAGTCAACATCATAATTTCCATCACAGAAGGGCTTTTCGTAAAATTTCCAGGGGTGTTAATTTCTATTCCGCAAATGCGTCGAAAAGTACGTATGCAATACCTGTATCAGTCTTCATACTTTCAAGAAATGCAGTGGTACTTTTCGCATGACTTGCTGCTTCGTCTGAATGAATTTTCACTGTTTTAAAGTCATTGGAATAAAGAAATGAAATTTCTTGTGTAAATATTGAACGTAAAATGTTCTGTCGCTAGTACGCTGAGTTTAAAATTTTTTTTCACTCTTCTCATTTTTAATATTCCATTCCAAGGGAATCCTGAGTCAATCCCGCTGAACACTGGTAGTTCAGTCCAAAGTTCGATTCCCGCGAACGGGCTGGCTGCAGGGGCGTTTTCGTGGTTTTCCCCGTGTGTAACGTATATACGAGCCAGTTTCCATTAGAAAATCTTCCACGAAGGCATCCCCCTTTAGGCAGATAGCCCTCGTGTGCTTTGCCATAATTGAATAATCCAATCCAATCCTGAGTCAATCATAAACCCCTTACTGAAACTTTGCATTGATGGAGCCAGGTTTGTTTATTTTTTCTCTTCGTTTTCTGCAATAAATAGACCTTTTTTTTGTTGCAATCATATAGGTAAACTCATTCTTCATCAAGTATTACAATGTACTTCCATTTATCTCTTGCTAAATAGTTTTCATATAGGGTTCTGCAAATTGCTCTGCGTTGAGCTACATGCTTCGGTAAAAGCTGGTGAACATTATGGTGTTTAGCATTTTTAAGTTGTAAATCTTAGTTTATTATTTTTATATTGTTGTTACAAATGCATTTAAAGAATATGTGTGTGTGTGTGTGTGTGTAATTATGGCAAAGCCTCGAGGGCTATCTGCCTAAGAGGAGGGATGCCTTCGTGGAGGACTTTCTAAGGGAAACTGGCTCGTATACACGTTACACATGGGGAAAACCACGAAAACGCCCATGCAGCCAGCCCGTTCGCGGGATTCGAACCTCGGACCGAACTACCAGTGTTCAGCGACTTTACCGCTCGGCCGCTGGTGGGCTTTTAAAGAATATGCAATTTATATCTGCGTCGGCAGATTTCTCTAGTTACCAACGACGTAACTTTAGAAACATCAGAAACAATACGGACCTTTTTCGAGTTCCAAATAGAAGTAATGATTGATGATTTTTGCCTGTCCGAGTAATAACGTCGCTTCTTTTGTACTTAGAAATTTTAATACCATGCATTTTACAACGTTTTTGAATTATAGAATAGGAATATTTCTCTTCGGAAAGCACAAAAACACACTCTTCAATCCATAACTTGTTTATATGTAACATTTTGAAATAAAAATAAATTTAAAAGTAGCAGACGATATTTCTTATTTCAAATAAGATCTTGCTAAAATTTTTATTCTAAAACATATGCTTTTTTTAAACACAATATGTAAATGCTCTCTGCAGGTATGAAAGGTAATGCTTCGGTCTAAAAGTTAGATAACGGCGTTTCAGTGAATAAGCTCAAATTAACGTCTCCATTTTGACAATTTTACAATGATGCCTGTCTATGTGTCTGTATGTGTGTGATGATAGTTTTTTCACAGTAACTTTTATATCAGACTTCCACAATTCTTTTCGTATTTAAGCTTTGTACATTCATGTAAAGAGATGATTAGATTTTGGGTAAAACTGAACACTTCGAAGTGGTACTTAACTTGATACACATAACAATTTTTAATAATCCAAAACTTTTCAGTTTCAGTATTCAAGGCTTATATATCAAAGGAAAACACATACTAGATTTTGGCTAAAATTGATAAAAGGGAAGTGATAATTTATTTGAAACTCTGAACAAATTTTCATGAAAATATATATAATGATATAGCCCAAAAACTTTCATATTTGGTATTTAAAACTCGTATATGCATCTATACTGCATATATCACCATGAATGAGAACACTATATTAGATTCTGATTATATATAATAAACCAGAAGTGGTACTTTACTTGGAGTTTTAAAAGATTTCAGTGGAAAAATATAGAATAATTATAATAAGAGTTTAAGATAAATACTTTGAAAGGAATAGTATAATTTAATTTTCTGTTATGCTATTTCTATAGTATCAACATATCTAAATTCTTTTTCAGCTTAATGCAACCTATATTAAGGTTATTTCTATTATACGTAGATATGATACTTATTCATATCAAGCTGTAGAAGAGAATGCATTCTATAACAGCCATTCATTCGCAGAACTTCAAAACTTCTGTAATGCAGGCATGTTGCCAAAAAATGCACCTGCTATTCTCTAGCACTGTTGATGATGATGAGGCATGAAGCAAATAGCAAATTCAAAAACATTTATTGCTTTGCTTCTTTTTTGATCCCAGAACGCACGGAAGTAGCTATTCAATTGCAATTCCCAAAACTGGTAAAGATTGTTTACTGATATCTAAATATCGCAGTGTTATAACGTGGCAGCTCAAAATGAATTTAGATATGTTCATACTATAGAAATAGCATAACAGAAAATTACTAATGGTATTCGTTTCAAAGTATTTATCTTAAAAATATTATAAACACTTCTTAATTTTCTTTAATTAAAAATCAACTAAATTAAATATTATTCAACTGCCCAATGTGATGCAATTTTTAACAAAAAGAATTGATGGAGCAAACGTTTGATTATGTTCCTATAAATTGAACCAGTATTTACTCATGGTCAATAGTACTTAATAAAAAATAACCAGACTTTTGTATTGCAAAGCTTTCTATTGATTTGAACAGCAAATTAAATTTTGATTACAAGCAGTCAACCGAAAGTGATATTTTATTTAAAGGTCGTTGCTATTTAAAACATGGAACTGGTGGGAGATCATGTGCTGGCCACGTCAGACTTTTTTAACTTATAAAAGAAACCGATGCAAGTAGAGTAATTAAACGTGTTATCAATTGTTTCTTTACCTACTTTAAAAGGAACTTTCTGAATTTCAGGTAGAGTTTTCATACTCTCGCCTTGATTAAGTTGAGGTTTTCGTATCAACATTTTAGAAGTATCCTTCCAATGGTTATTCTAAATGTATTTAAAACAGTACTGGGTATTTGTTATATTGATCAAATAATAATTAATAACATTATTCATAAAAGTTATGAAAGGTTTTGTGCAAATGATAATTACAAAGGATAATTTGACTCTTGAACAACAAATAAGTATTAATATAATTTATAAAGTCGACAAATGTTTTTGAAGTTTCTGAGTTAATGCCTTTGCATTACAAAAATAAGTACAATAAACCAGACAAAAAAAGAAGGGGAAAGAAAAAATGGGAAAGGAGGACAATTTTATATCTTCTGGCTCAAACTGGCCAATTAACAATCCTTAAACTGCATTTTCAATATTTCAAAAACGCAACTTAGAATACATGCTAGATTTATATATGTAACACGAATGTTTTGATAACGAATCAAAGTTTTCTCAAAATAATATGCCGATTTATTTTTCATATTTCGAATCTACACCTCCAATTATGCAAAAATAAGAAATTTTATAAAAAATCTCACAGGTCATTTACGAGATATTTGTTTTTAAATCTTGGCCTTCATTTTAAAATTGAGACTGCAAACAATTTCGCTTGGCGAATTTCTAAACTACATTAAACGTGACATTTTTTTTTGTACCTTCAATGAACTACCTAGTGCTAAAAATCTTTCAGACTTTTAAAATTCGGCTTACTACAGTCCTGTATGTTAAACATACTCTACATAATTAATACGTGATTAAAGCATGTCAGTAGGAGAGAAAAAAAGTGTAAATACTCATGAAAAGTGTATTTTAAATACGCTCGGATAGCTATCATTCTTCAAAGTTTATTTTAGTTATATCTGAAATTTTGGTTCAGTAATAATTACCATCGTAGCTTTTATTTATATGTTATTTAAAATAATCCAAAACCATATGTAATAAAAGTCGACAGTGAATATATGTGTATATCACAATGATCATCTCCTCAAAAGACCACCTCTGATAGAGACTAGTAATTCAGGAAAAAATAATTAAAAATATTTTAAATCTAAAAATTTAAAAAAAGCCAAACTTGAAAACTTCGTCTTTTTGAAACATTTATAGAAAATATTTAAAATTAAGAATTAAAAAAAATCTAAATTTTATTTGGATTAGACGTAAATTTTAGGTTATAAAAGAAGAACGCAAGGAAATTCGATTATAAAAAGATGCTATTAATTATATACTAAATTAATTGACATTAACGAACGTAAATATTGAGTGCTAATTTTAAAAACTATTCATGCATTTTTTTAAATGCACTTTTTATCATTTTTGATGTAATTTGAAGAGTAGAATTGTAATATGGAAAAATTAGCATATTATTTCAGAAAAATCTCATTTTGTGTCAAAATGCATCTGTTAGAATTGTGCTATATAATTCTAATATATATCTAATTCATGCTTTTGTTATCATGGAAAACGCAAGTTTAATATCGTCGGTCGGTGGAATAAAACGGAAGATACAGAATTGTCCTGTTTTTTGGACTCATTGTACACAATTTACAATAGTATTAACTTTTTAACGACGAAATAAATTAAAAGTTACCTGGACTTCTGATTGGAATGAGCTGGCTTAGAAGCAAAGACGGTATCATTGTCAAGAGAGAGCCCAGCCATACCATTAGAATGACCTTGTAAGCATGTGAAATTGTTTGCCATTGACGAGAATGCAAGGGTCTGCAGATAGCGAAGTATCTCTCCAGCGAAATGGATACTAATGTCCACACACCAACTGATACTGATACACCTGTAAGATAAAGAATTTATCATAACCAACAAATTATGCAGAATTCTATGAATTGCTTACAGCATTTGCATACCAATGCAGAGCTTAAGAAAAATATTATCAGGAGAACTTAGCTCTCACTTATGTCAGAATAGAAAAAATAGAAGGAAACAATATGTTCTAATAGAAAATAGAAATTTTTATAATTAAAGGTTTTTAACTTTTGTCATAAGAATGTAGTTAATATTTTTGGATATTTGCTTAAACATGTAATTTAGAAAATAATACGGTTTGGTGAGCAGGTAGGTTATTTTACGATAACTAATTTCTAATGCAGTGTGCCCAAGACTTTCTTGTTTGACCTATATTGCCTTTCTGTCAAACATAGCTCAGATGCTATCCCGTAAATAAAAGTAACTTTTAGAACTATGGGTGACATTTCATAAATTATTAGATGGCTTAATGAACTCTTTCCTACTGAATGTCTTTTAAGTGAAATGACAGCTCGACAGCTAGCTGGTTAAAAATTGATGTTGAATGGGAAGAAACTATGAAAAGACTAAGACAGGACACAAAAGTGATAATTTGGCAAAGTACTGAAGCAAAGACTTATATGAAAAGAGTTATTTTTAACTGAACCAGCATGCGTAGCTGAATAGAAATATAGAGAAATAGTATGATTTTTAATATAGTAAATACTCAGAAAATTAGTTTTAAGGTGGGACGAAAGTTTTTAAATATTCACAGAGGAAATCCTGTATTTTTTTTAATGCATTCACTCTGCGAAAAATGTTCTGTTTATATTTTTCAGTCTTTAAAAACTCAAATATTATAAAATACGTATCAATTGAGGGGAAAAATAGCATTAAAATATTTTTTACTGACTGGTTACTGAAGAGTGAATAAAAGTAATTAGAGTGCTTTTGCACCTCCAAAAAATCGCACGGTGTGAAGAGACTATTGTGCATTTCCTTCTTTGCAGTGCCTAGTTTTTTTCCTATGGATAGGAACATGACAGTAAACTCATGTGAGGGTGACACAAATTGATTTCAATGAATTTCAAAAAATATTTGTTTTCATGTTGACATTATTTTTAGAAATTTCGTTGGAATAACATCATACAAATTTCCTATTGTAACAAAACTGTATAAATAAGTAATAAACGTAATCTGAATGACCAGTTTATTTATAAATGTTAACTGGATAACACTTCTGAACTATCTTTGTGTTTAGCGATTAATTAATGATATCCCTGAAACAACTGAATTTGTTTTCGTAGAAATAGGAAATAGGTAATAGCTATAAAACCATTGAATTAAAAATTTTACATATGTTTTGAAGAGAGGAGGGGAAAAATGTACGATTTTTTTCTTAGAAAATTCTCAGCCGCTGAAAAAATATTTTTTCTTATTAAAGTTTTAAAAATTCAGTTTTAAAATTGCGATACGCAATTAGTATAAACAAAATTTAAAAAAATCAGCAATAAAAATTGGTGGAAAATAAGTAAAACATGTACACTGGTTATCATAAATTAAGGAAAAATCACAAAAATAACGATATTTCCCTCAAAAATAAGCCAAACCGTGTAAAATTTGAATATTTTGCCAAGTAAGAGTAGCTGAGTAAAACTCCAATATGCAAATTAGTGGCGCTGCACTCGGAATACGCCATCTGCGAGGAGCATAAAAGTCCATGTTTGAGAGCAAGCTCACATATTTCACTGTGATAGTGACATCAGAAATTTGAGATAGCCGATTCGTAACAATGATCTCCAGTCATCATTTGCCTGCAGAACTACGACAGAAAGCCATTGGGAGACTAGAGGCAAGACAAAGTCAAACAGAAGTGGCCAGATGGCTAAATGGGAGTCCTTCTAATGGGATAATAATAGCCATCTTGTAAATGGGAGGCCAGATGGCTAAATGGTTCATAGACTTTGGAGGCAATTTCAAATCCCAGATTCGGCACCTAGGAGGTTCAGCTAAGGACGGCCAACTGTTACGACGAGCGCCGATGACCGATATTTGACATGCATGACATGTGCACTCATGTCCTGCATGTCATTTGACATGTGCACTCAGGAATAGAACCGCTACTCCGACTCTTCTTAGATCCTCCCTTGCTGCAGCCACCGGAAGGTTGTGTCAACGTCAACTGTGTGTAGAAGGCTTCACGAAGGTGGTCTGTTTGCGAGGCGAACAACCATTTGCATGCCGCTCAAGTCACGCCAGTGACGCCAGTGACCGTTTTCAGTGGGCACGACAACATGTCCACTGCACGTCTGAGCAATGGAGGGCTATTCTCTTTACGGATGAGTCCAGGTTTAGTCTAGAACGCAATAGTAGGCGTTATTTGATATGGAGAGAACCTGGAACCCGTTATCATCCGTCAAACATTCGTGAAAGAGATGCATACGGAAAAGGCAGTGTCTGTGTTTGGGGTGGCATCTCTTTGGGTGGACACACAGACCTCCATGTTTTTCCAAGGGGAACCGTGAATGCTCATGTTTATAGAGATGACATCCTTGATGCTTATGTGCGCCCATATGCCGGGCCAATAGGTGATGCTTTTCTGTTACAGGACGACAATGCAATACCACACAGGGCTCGCATCGTATATGATTATCTTCAACAGGAAATAATTATGCGCAGGGAGTAGGCAGCTCGATCTTCGGACTTAAATCCTATCGAGCACGTTTGGGATGCTTTAGGGAGACGTCTATCTGCTCTCAATCCGCCCCCTTAGACCCTTGCCGCGCTTACAACTGCTTTGCAAGAGCAATAGCTCTCGCTTCCTATGGAACTGATAGACCGCATAATTGAAAGCATCACACATCGCTGAGTGTGCTGTATTGCTTCTAGAGGCGATTATATTCCATATTGAAGGTACGTTTACTATAGCAAACTGACATTTTCGATTTGTTCATTTTAAACATGTGATAATTTCTATACTACCATAATTGTCTGTTAATTTCTTTTTATGTTATTTGATACCTTACTATGTGTTGTATATTGTGGGTAAGTTTCATAAAATTCTACATGTAACTTTTTCAGTAATCGTGATTTTTGTGATTTTTCCTTAATTTATGATAATCAGTGTAGTATTTTATAGGACTGATGGTCAAACAATACTTTCGTTTTCAGCTGTAAGTGTACTTTCGCCTTGAGTACGCTGATGGAAATTGAAATTCCACCACCAAGAAGGAGATGTGTTAGATAAACGAAATTCGGCAGTTGTGTTTGCATATCTGAAAGTTGACGTCTTTTCAAATTTCGCGCTAGACGAATAAGTGTGGCGACAGTAGCGCCGCTATGAACAAGCAAATCACGTTAAATTTATATATGCAATGATCTTCGGGTGCTTTATCTCCCGGATTGGGCGTTGTGAGCTAGATTTGAGTCAAGAATACTTTTGAGGAAACGAGGAAGGCAACATCAGCAGCTTACTGACTCTGAATGAGGTCGTGTAATAGGGCTACGAGAAGGTAGATTTTCTTCACGATATTCCGGAAAGATTTGGCAGGGATGTATCCACTCTGCAGCAGTGGTCACAGATAGGTACTATCTCAACAAGTCAGAGTTCGGCCGCGTACCTGCCGCCACTCAAAGGCTTCCTTATTCGTCCAATGGCTGTGATGCATTACACTTCATCTGCAAGAGATATTCGAGTTCTTGTTTTCGCATCAGAGTGACACAGCGAATTGTAACAAATCGATTACTTGAAGGACAGCTCCGAGCCAGGCGCCCTGTAGCAGTCCTACCTCTAATTCCAAATCACCTCCATCTGTAACTTCGGTGGTGTCAAGCTAGAGCACATTAGAGGACCGGAGTGGAGATTTGTTGTGTTCGCAGATTGACAGCCGCTTTTGTCTTGGTGCCAGTATTGGCCGTATGTTGGTTAGAAGAAGGCCAGGTGAGCGCTTGGAACCAAGCTGTCTGCGTCGTAGACCCCCTACAGGAAGAGTTACGTCTTCCTGTAGGGTCTGGAAGGTAGTAGAGGAAGAAGGACCTGTAGGGTCCGACAATACGGTCTGGAAAGCAATTTTCTTTGACAGCAGAAGCACACTTGTCAGTATCCCATACACCTTGAAAGCAAAATTTTACGTCAGACTGGTGATTGCACCCACTGGGTAGCCAGTCCTGCGTGATAAACCAAAGGACATTTTCCAACAGGATAACGCTCGTCCCCATATCGCTGCTATTGCTGCATATACTCTATAGAGTGTCAACATGTTGCCTTGGCCTGCGAGATCATCCGATCTTTTCCCATTGAGCAGTAATGGCACATGATTGGACGAAAAATACCGTGTCATCCACAATTAGAACGGATCTTTTCAGATTTGATGGACCAAGTGCAACAGGCATGGAATTTCATCCCACAAAGTGACATACGGCACCCGTACTACACTAAGCAAGAACGGTTGTATGCTTTCATGCAGCATAGGCGACTACAGCAGTCATTAATGTACTGCACTTTCACATTTGAACTGACGCAGTAGGACAAGTGAAAATTACTCTATTTAATTATTCAGTTTTACTTAGTACTAAGTACAAAGTTTGCCGGAAAATGGTCTTCAATCGTTGCTTCGAGCGAGGAAGACATTCTTTAATTTAATTATTTTATTAATCATCAGAATATTTTAAGTTTAAAAATAAAAACGAGATGCTAATTTTGAGTCTGAGAGATTGAGTTTAGGACATTCTGGAGTAATTAAGTAAGGCAACTTCATTACTTTTTAAAATAAAGAATTTTAATAAATATAAATAATTTGAAATTGTTTTAAGGAAATTCAAGTAAAGTAATTATAAATGTAAAAGGTTATAAGGCATTTCTCCCGCCTTCTTAGCATGCCTTCATGGTCAGCACACTCAGCGCGTATTCGAGAGGTCCGAGGTTCGAGTCCCGGCGAGGGCATTGCTCATTTTTCCTGTCTTCTTCTTCAAAATACCCAATGTTTTATGAAATATGTGTTAAAACAAAAGTATTTTTATGCATGCTTGTAAAACGGAAATAATGTGTAGGTACTACGAAAGAGTCAAACTGATAGTAGTATTTAAATTGTAGAGACATTAGGATTTTTTTGGAAGCAGGCAAGATGAAAGTTTAGTAATCGCCTTCGCCGCGAATCGAACCACGGGACCTCTGGAATACCGGCCCAGTGTGCAGAACCACTACATCACGAAGGCACGCTAGGAAGGCGGGAGAAATACCTTATATACTCCCTCTTTTAAAGGGCGACTGGGCTTTTTAGGGGACCCAATCGACAAATCCTGGGTGAATAGAATCATCATCCAACACCCGTTTAGTTCGGGCGCCACTGTAGAGACAGGATTTTTTTTGGAAGTAGGCAAAATGAAAACTAACAATCGCCTTCGCCGGGAATCGAACCATGGACCTCTGGAATACCGGTCCAGTGTGCAGAACCACTACACCACGAAGGCACGCTATGAGGGCGAGAAAAATACCTTATAAAGTTAAAAGTAAAAACTAGCTTGAGGATACATGAAATTTAAAGTTAGGCTCCCCACTCAATACCAAGTTAATTTTTCGCTTGAAACTGGCTTGAGGATGCATGAAATTAAAAGTTATGCTCTCCATCCAATACTAAGTTGATTTTTCATTTTAATTAGCACTTTAAGGCTGAGAATTGAATGCAGGGTGTATTTTTGAGGTTTGGTACGTCAAAATGTAGGCTGTTCGGTTACGCGGCATTGTTGAAAACACTTTACATGAACACACGCTCTCATTTCAGTACACCTTGCTGGAGAGCACTGGGGAGATTTATAAATTGGAAAGAATGTGATGAATAAAAGCCATCTCCCCATGTCATATTAAGTGAAAACAAACCTGTTTGTGTAAAACCTTTGAAAGTTAATTGAATATATTAAAAGTATTAGAATTGTCTAGAGCAGTGGTGCGCAAACTAGGGGTCGCCAGAAGTTTTTTGGGGGTCGCCAAATTTTTATGAAATGCATTATGCCTGCATGCTGCATACCATACAGTGTATATATAAAGAGTGAAGCGCCGTCACTCACTGTTTAATTTCAATTTCATGCTGTCCGCTCTTTCTTTGACCGTAATGTGTAATGTATGTAAAGTGTGAAGACGCAAGTTTTTCACTCCGGTAGATAGCGCCCTCTTCGCGGTAATTCGCCATTTTTACTGAAAAGCGCCTATTTGACTAGACGTTAACCGCAGGGAAAGAGGCAAAATTCGCTTCCGTGATCAGCCAATCAGATGGCGAGGTACGCGGTGTATCTGATAGTCAGAGTGACGACGTGAAGTGTTCGCATGAAGTTGTAGCATGTAGCATGTAGCAGTTGGCCAGCAATTGTTTTAGTTTATCCTCGAGTTTTATCATGTAACGTTGTGTAATTATGATTTTTAATATTTTTATCGGGCTTTGCTACTCTTTGTTATCAGGTATGTACTTATCATTACAGAAAGATGTCTGTTAATTTTATTGAATTTCTCGAAAAAAAATGTTAAAATTTTATATTTTATTTGTTTTAGTTTAAATAATTTAACCCCTATCTTCATAATGGATTAAATGGGTAATACGTACACCAGGTACATCTTCAGCTAACAAATGAACAAATACTGATGAGGAGTCGCAAAATACTGAACTAAATGCCCGATCTAAAAAAATAATAAAATATACAATGAGGAACTTATTAAGTATGGTTTTACATTTTGTGTTGTTGATGATAAAGAACTCCCGATATGTGTCATTTGCAACGAAAAATTAGCAAATGAGAGCATGAAACCACCTAAATTAAAAAGACACCTGGAAACTAAACATAAAGAACTTCAAAATAAACATGCCGATTTTTTTCAAAGACGAGCTGAAAATCTGAAAATTCAAGTGCACATTTAAAGAAATTTACAACAATACCTCATAAAGCATTACGAGCTTCTTTAGAAGTTTCTTATCTAATAGGAAAAACAATGAAACCCCATACAATTGGAGAATCCCTTATCCTTCCTGCAGCAACTATGATGACATTAATTATGCATGACGATAAATATAGAAATGAACTAAAAACAATACCATTATCAAGAAATACCGTGTCTCGAAGGATTTACGAAATGTCACGAAATATCGAGTCAGAAGTCATAAAACGCATACAAAATTCATCTGCATTTGCTTTACAACTGGACGAGACTACCGATATTACTAAAATTTCACAACTAATTATTTACGTTAGGTTTATTTTTAATGAAGATATAGCATAAACGTTTTTATGTTGCAAAAGTTTGGAAAGAAAAACAACTGGAGAAAAAATATTCGAAGTAATAAATTAATATTTTGAAACAAAGTCCCTTACCTGGGCAAACTGTGTTGCGGTTTGAACCTGTGCTGCAGCATTAACAGGTTCGAATAAAGGGCTCAGAGGCTTCATTCAGAAGGTGGCGCCTCATATGGTATTTAATCACTGTGTGATTCATAGGCAAGCTCTTGTTGCAAAAGATATGGATGAAGAGTTGCACAACATATTACAAGACGCTGTTAGTTCAATTAACTACATTAAATGCAACAGCCACAACAGCCGTCTCTTTTCAATACATTGCAATGAGATGGGCTCAACGTATGAGAGATTACTGTTACACACCGAGTTCAGATGGCTTTCGCGTGCGAAAATACTACGACGGATATTTGATTTGAGAAATGAAGTGTACATGTTTTTAATCGAAAAGAAACATAGATTGGCAAGTTATGATATCAATGAAGTTTGGCTAGGGAAGCTGAGCTATTTAGTTGATATTTTCGAAAAACTTAACGACTTAAATTTGAGCTTGCAGAGTGAAACTTCAACTATCATAAATTCAGCCAGTAAAATTCAAGCTTTTAAGAATAAGCTTAGTCTCTGGCAAACTGAACTGAATAAAAACAACATCGACATGTTCCCTTGCTTTAACGATTTTATCAAGGAAAATAATATAAATATATTTACATTTGAAAACATCATTTCCAATCACATTGAAAAGTTAAAGGACAATTTTTCGAGGATTTTCCTAAAAACGATTTTGTTGGACTCGTGATCCATTTTCCTTTAACATACGCAGTTCAACTCTTCAAATTAGTGAGAAAGAGCAATTGATAGATCTAATTAGTGATTATAATCTTCGAAATCCATTTAAGACTCAGCCTTGCCAAAAATTTTGGCTATCTGTGGAAAAACAATATCCCGTTTTATGCAAGAATGCCATCAGAGTGTTAATAGAATTTGCATCAACGTATTTATGTGAAACTGGATTTAGCAAACTAGTTTCAATAAAAACTAAATACCGCTCGCGTTTAAACCCTGAAGATGATATGCGAATTGCAATTAGCAACATACATCCAAACATCGATGAGATAATTAGAAACTTGCAGCCACGTACATCTCATTAAAGGGTACTGATTTTTGTGTTATACAAAAAATATTTTCTTAAAATTATAAATAAAATTAATATGAGTCAGATATGATGATGTTTTTATTCGATGAAACGAAAGAAATGCGCAAAATATACATCGTATTTGTGAACATTTATCTCTAGGGGTCGCCAAAAATTTTCTCTCTACAAAAGAGGTCGCAGTCGAAAAAAGTTTGCGCACCACTGGTCTAGAGCAGTGGTGCGCAAACTAGGGGTCGCGACCCCTGTGGGGGTCGCGATAATTTTTTTGGGGTTCGCCAAATTTTTATGAAATGCATTATGCCTGCATGCTGCATACCATACAGTCTACATATAAAGAATGAAGCGCCGTCACTCACTGTTTAATTACAATTTCATGCTGTCCGCTATTTCTTTGACCGTAATGCGTAATGTATGTAAAGTGTGAAGACGCAAGTTTTTCACTCCGGTAGATAGCGCCCTCTTCGCGGTAATTCGCCAGTTTTACTGAAAAGCATCTATTTGACTAGACCTTAACCGCAGGGAAAGGGGAAAAATTCGCTTCCGTGATCAGCCAATCAGATGGCGAGGTACGCGATGTATATGATAGTCAGAGTAAAGACGTGAAGTGTTCGCATGAAGTTGTAGCATGTAGCAGTTGGCCTGCAATTGTTTTAGTTGATCCTCGAGTTTTATCATGTGACGTTGTGTAATTATGTTTTTTATATTTTTATCGGGCTTTGCTATTCTTTGTTATCAGGTATGTACTATCATTAAAGAAAGATGTCTGTTAATTTTATTGAATTTCTCGAAAAAAAATGATAAAATTTTATATTTTATTTGTTTTAGTTTAAATAATTTAACCCCTATCTTCATAATGGATTAAATGGGTAATACGTACACCAGGTACATCTTCAGCTAACAAATGAACAAATACTGATGAGGAGTCGCAAAATACTGAACTAAATGCCCGATCTAAAAAAATAATAAAATACAATGAGGAATTTATTGTGGTTTTACATTTTGTGTTTTTGATGATGAAGAACGCCCGATATGTGTCATTTGCAACGAAAAATTAGCAAATGAGAGCATGAAACCAGCTAAATTAAAAAGGCACCTGGAAACTAAACATAAAGAACTTCAAAATAAACATGCCGATTTTTTTCAAAGACGAGTTGAAAATCTGAAAATTCAAAGTGCACATTTAAAGAAATTTACAACAATATCTCAGAAAGCATTACGAGCTTCTTTAGAAGTTTCTTATCTAATAGGAAAAACAATGAAACCCCATACCATTGGAGAATCCTTTATCCTTCCTGCAGCAATTAAGATGACATCAATTATGCATGGCGATAAATATGGAAATGAACTAAAAACAATACCATTATCAAGAGATACCATGTCTCGGCGGATTTCCGAAATGTCACGAAATATCGAGTTAGAAGTCATAAAGCGTATACAAAATTCATCTGTATTTGCTTTACAACTGGACGAGACTACCGATATTACTAAAATGCCACAACTAATTATTTACGTTAGGTTTATTTTTAATGAAGATATAATAGAAACGTTTTTATGTTGCAAACGTTTGGAAGGAAAAACAACTGGAGAAAATATATTCGGAGTAATAAATGAATATTTTGAAACACAGTCCCTTACCTGGGCAAACTGTGTTGCGGTTTGTACTGATGGTGCTGCAGCATTAACAGGTTCGAATAAAGGGCTCAGAGGCTTCATTCAGAAGGTGGCGCCTCATATGGTATTTAATCACTGTGTGATTCATAGGCAAGCTCTTGTTGCAAAAGATATGGATGAAGAGTTGCACAACATATTACAAGACGCTGTTAGTTCAATTAACTACATTAAATGCAACAGCCACAACAGCCGTCTCTTTTCAATACTTTGCAATGAGATGGGCTCAATGTATGAGAGATTACTGTTACACACCGAGTTCAGATGGCTTTCACGTGCGAAAATACTACGACGGATATTTGATTTGAGAAATGAAGTGTACATGTTTTTAATCGAAAAGAAACATAGATTGGCAAGTTATTATATCAATGAAGTTTGGCTAGGGAAGCTGAGCTATTTAGTTGATATTTTCGAAAAACTTAACGACTTAAATTTGAGCTTGCAGAGTGAAACTTCAACTATCATAAATTCAGCCAGTAAAATTCAAGCTTTTAAGAATAAGCTTAGTCTCTGGCAAACTGAACTGAATAAAAACAACATCGACATGTTCCCTTGCTTTAACGATTTTATCAAGGAAAATAATATAAATATATTTACATTTGAAAACATCATTTCCAATCACATTGAAAAGTTAAAGGACAATTTTTCGAGGATTTTCCTAAAAACGATTTTGTTGGACTCGTGATCCATTTTCCTTTAACATACGCAGTTCAACTCTTCAAATTAGTGAGAAAGAGCAATTGATAGATCTAATTAGTGATTATAATCTTCGAAATCCATTTAAGACTCAGCCTTGCCAAAAATTTTGGCTATCCATGGAAAAACAATATCCCGTTTTATGCAAGAATGCCATCAGAGTGTTAATAGAATTTGCATCAACGTATTTATGTGAAACTGGATTTAACAAACTAGTTTCAATAAAAACTAAATACCGCTTGCGTAAACCCAGAAGATGATGCGAATTGCAATTAGCAACATACATCCAAACATCGATGAGATAATTAGAAACTTGCAGCCACATACATCTCATTAAAGGGCAATTTACTGATTTTTGTGTTATACAAAAAGTATTTTCTGAAAATTATAAATAAAATTGATATGATGATGTTTTTATTCGATGAAATGAAAGAAATGCGCAAAATATACATCGTATTTGTGAACATTTATCTCTAGGGGTCGCCAAAAATTTTCTCTCTACAAAAGGGGTCGCAGTCGAAAAAAGTTTGCCCACCACTGGTCTAGAGAACTAGAAGGAGATAAGATGAAAAGCACTAACTAGATGCTGCGTATGTAATGCAAGTGCTACGATATTTCATCTGTGAAAATTAGTTTTAAGAAATTTTAAGACTTAAAATTTGTGAGGGTTGACTCATTGTTAGGGTTGGAATTTTATTATCGTTATCATGGTGATCAAAGTCCTTTTATTGACGATAATTAAATTCTGTCTTGGAATGATATAAGGGTTAATGATATAAGGGTTAATGATATAAGTTATTTTTACTAATAATTATTTTTATTTGTTAGTTTTTTCTATCACTCTTTGTTTCCTATGCGTTCCGTTGCCAGGTTGTAAATGAGTTAGGGTGAACAAGAGTGTATTTAAGCTGCAGTAGCGGAAAGGTTAGTCAAAGCGTGTTTGCGCCATTGAGTGAGGCATTTGTTATTCTGCTAGCTGTTTGAATTTTGAATCGTTTCTTCGCATTATTCCGACGAAATTAGTATGGCCGGTTTAAGTTTTTGAGGCAACCTGCTTGTTAAAATTAACTTGTGTTGAGCTACTAGCTTAGTTTATCATTATTTTTGTTTCATTACCACAAGTGGATGGTGGATTTTGTAAGCACGTCAGACCGTGCCATCTGTAAATAAATGAGTTCAATAAAAACACCCTTCCTCCGTTTTTATTCGCTTTTTCACGCTTCCTCTTTTTACACCCTTCCTCTGTTTTATTCATCTTCTAGTCTTAGCGATAAGTTGCTACACAGACTTTCAAGTAGGTCTAGTAGCAGTTTATGTTAGCAAAGAAGACTAGATCTTAAAATCTTGGAATTTAGGATTTCACAAGTTACGATTCCTTTTCGATATTATTAAGTACGTTAATTTTGACGAAAATCTTAAAACCATATTGGTGATTTCCCTTTGTATCAATCTCCATTTTTTATTTCAATTAATTTTTTTAAATTTAGGTTGTTATTTTTCAGTCAGTTTTTTCATATACTCTGTTTTCATAAACTATATCATATATAGTTGCTTTTTCATGTTTGGATTGTTAACATTGCTGTACTAATTCCTTTAAGATAGCGATTGTTTTTGCTTTTCAGTTAATATTCCATTTTGTTTGTTGACCTTATTTCATCAGATTCCAGTTACTAATAAAAAGGGTATTTTAATTTTAAATTTGTCTGTGTTGTTATTTAGAAATCTGGTGTTTGCTTGATTTTTTAAGTTCTTTCGATGGCTTTATTTTCAGCAATATTATAATCAGGAGAATGAATTTCAGATATATGGCACATGGTCTACAAACTGACTCGTTATCGCATTAGAATTTGAAGGAAAAAATCGTAGAGCAATGAAATCGCCAATTTTAATATTAAGGTGCATAACTTTGATTTGCACGCTTTTTGCAATATTTTACCTTTTATTACTATTATTTTTATGGCGTTGTCCCATTTCTTAATAATACGGAGGAATCGGTGATCCTTGAGTTTAAAAAAGTGTAAATCGCCCTTTACACAAAAGAGAGTCAACTCAATTACAAATTTTACAATCGTTTTGGTATTCATTTCTGAAATTATATATATCATTGTTTTTTAAGTATATATTATCTTTTTTTCAAAGTTGTATAGGTTTTTCAAAGTTTCAAAGTTGTATAAAAGCGGAAAATTACTGATCCATAGAATTTTAGGTTAAATTTTTGTACAGCATTTTGAAAAGGGAAAAAAAATACAAAAATGACATCTTAGAATTTTGTGGTTACTATGAGACAATTATTACAATTATGAACAGACACTCATACCCTAGCTTCTAAAACTTTAACTCAGTTTTCTTTATAGTGTATTATTATAAAATCGTTTTCACTTTAAAATGAATCAAATAGCGTTTGAAATAAAACAAATTATAGGACAAGCATGATGGAACCCTCTGTAAGACAACCATTATTTTCAAACATAAGATTTTGTTTCTACTTTAAAAATGTGCTTCATTAAAACAATTTTTGTGCTCTCATTTCTTATACATACGCGTCTTCTGGAGGGCGGAATTCGAATTCCGGCGAGAGCATTGCTCATTTTCCCCGTCTGCAGCATAAAAAATCTTAATAACTCTACACTGACGCCCGAACTAAGAAGGTAGTGGACGTCGTCACCACTAAGATTTAGAGATTGGGTACTCTCATCCCCAGTCGCGCTTTAAATGGGGGAGTATGTAAGGTATTTTCTCCTTCGTTTCCGCATGTATTCGTTGTGTAACTGAAAGCACATTCAACGCGTATTCGGAAGGTTCGTAGTTCGATTTCAGGCGAAGGCATTTCTCATTTATCACGTCTCCATCAAAAACCCTAATGACTCTAACAACTTCAAGTTAAGCATTTTGACAGGTAGTGTTAAATTGTTACACATTACTCATAATTCACCTTTTAGTTAACAAAAAAGCTATAATCTAATTTACGCTTTAGAATCCTATTCATAGGTCACCAAAGTATTATCCAAAGCATATAAGGTATTTTCTGTCTCCTTACTGCACACCTTCGTGTTGTAACGGTAGAACACTCGGCACGTATTTGAGAGGTCAGAGTTCGAGTCCCGGCGATGGCATTGCTTAGTTTTTCACGCCTTATGTGGCATGAAATAATGATATACAGTGGCATGAAATAATGATACATAATAATTCTACAGTGGCGCCCGAACTGATAGGTGGTGGGTGATTATTCTTCACCACCAGGATTTGCGATTCCCAGTCGCCCTTTAAAAGGGGGAAGTATATAATGTATTTTCTCCCTCCTTTAGCATGCTTTCGTGGGGCAACGGTAGCACACTCGACTCGTTTTCGAAAGGTCCAGGTTCGAGTCCCGGCGATGACATTGCTCATTTTTCATGACTTTTGCTTCAAAATAACCAGATGTCTCTACAAGCAGACAATGAAACACACGAAAACACCAATGACTAGCGTTGAAAAGTGAATGTGCAGGCGCTCAAGGGGTACTTTTCAGAATTGGCAGTTACCAACATTTATTTAAGCCCAAATAATTTATTAATTTTCATTATGAAGAATTTTAATATATACATTACAATAACATATACACATTATGTGATATATTAAAGAAATGAAGTAGCAAAAAGACGCTGAAGGAAATGATAGAATTTCACAAAATCCGCAAAATCTCATAAATTTTAGCAGCATAAGTTTGTTAAAAATAGCAAGTTTGAGAAAGAGCGAAAACGGAAGAAAGATGGAGAGAGCTAGGAGTCGGCGGCGAGAAGATAAGGCGTAACCCCAAAATATTCACTATCCCCCCCAAAAGAAAAACCGAACCCCTTGATTAAACGAAAGGAAATGATTTTATTAAAGTAACATGGCAGAAGAATATATAAACTGAAAAATTGTTCAAAAATAAGAAATATTTCATTTTAAACCTTTAATTTTGCTTGTAGCAAAAGGCATTGCATAGCAAGATAATATTAAAGAAACCCCACAAACAACCTTTGCTTAACAAAACATTCTTGGAGAAATACTTCCTCAAAAAAAAATTACATGCTTGGTTAATCCAACTTCATGTTTCTTTCCATGAAGCAGAAGTAGCATCTCTGCCTAAAAGAAGGGTTTTATTGGCTCAAACAAAAATCAAGAGAGCTTGGTATTGTGTTTTGTTTTGTGGAAATCTTTTGCTGAAAGTTTTATGACTAAAATTGATAACAGCAAGTATTTTCTGTGTACAAAACGTCCAATTTGAAGTAAAAAATTAGGGTATTTTCTTTCTTTGGAGAAGGGAGAATTATTTTTTAGATTTTCGAATAACTTTCATCTCAAAATACGTGCAGAAAGAAGAGTGAGACAGATAGAAGAGTGATAATATCGAAAAACTGAGAAAATGCTTGCAAGATCTAAGATTTCCTTTCTATTCTATGAATATTTGAGTTTTCTTTTTGCCACTGCAATTACAGTTGGTAAAAAGGAAACAGTTATAGGAAAGGAGCTAGAAAAATATCACTGGAATCTTGTTTAAAATGAAAATAATCTGACTAAATTGCTTGGAGTCTTGCATGGAATGCTTTTACTTTTTTCTCTTATAAGAAATTTTTTGAACAACGCTTATTTTTGTATGAAGGTAACTGAGTCTGACTTTAGAGACCAGAAACAAATATACATTTTCAAGCGCGCAAATGGTTAAAATATGCAAATATTTTCGAAGCATTTTTTGAGGAAGCATTTAAATTTAAAGCTCGTGCATCTGGTTTGGTATGAAAATTTTATCCTTCGGTACATCTGAAGATTTTTAAAGTTTATCAAATATTGATTTCGGTAGTGTACTTGCCATAGTTTATTAATGGTGTTTGTCTCAGCGATGAACGTAGATTCAAACACAATATATATATTTGAAATTCACCACTTCTTATTTTCCATTTGACACAGGTTTTTATAAATTGCCGCACCATTTTTTTAGTTAATTAAGTTAGAAAAAAGTTCAGCGCATATTTTGCTATTAGTTTGCTTTCTTCATCTAAATTACACCCAAATCTCAGAAGCATGTTTTAGAAATTGATGCATAATTCTTCCTATCTTTAACTATGCACAAAAAGTGCACAGATGCAGAAACTTTCTTTGTATGAAATGTGTACTTCCAGAAAATTTAGGAAAAAAAAAGTACACTTAGAAATAAATAGATAAATCTAGAGAATCTAAGATGAAAAAATAAAGCATTTTTCAGAAAATATATGGTCATGCTTTTTGATTAAGCGTAACTTAACATTTCATTAAGCTTTAATATATAAATTTTTATATTTCAGCTATCCAGTTCTCTAAAGCAGGTCAAAAGACTATTTCTGACTACTACTAAAATACTATAAGAAAAGGCCTGATTTCTCAAATGAGTTTCCACATAGGGAAAACGTATGGCTGAATAAACATAACTTTTGCAGAAACATTTTACCGTCTAGACATTGATCTAGGTTGCTTTTTTCATTCTTCCTTGTCAACGAAATAAACATTACTTACGCTGACATTCTTATTCAAGACTAAAACTGGAAATCGGTGTAACAAACCGACATATTTTGAAAGAGCTGAACATCACAGAAAATGTTAGATTATACGTTCGTAACAGTGGTGTTAAATTTCAAATAAAATATGATAATATAAAACATAATATTTGAATATTGTAACCTAGCATTTAAATAAAGTTTCGAGAAAACATTAGCTAATATATTAAAAAAAAAAAAACTCATTTCGTTTCGAAATCGGTGTAACAAACCGACATATTTTGAAAGAGCTGAACATCACAGAAAATGTTAGATTATACGTTCGTAACAGTGGTGTTAAATTTCAAATAAAATATGATAATATAAAACATAACATTTGAATATTGTAACCTAGCATTTAAATAAAGTTTCGAGAAAACATTAGCTAATATATTAAAAAAAAAAAAAAAAAAAAAAAAAAAAAAAACTCATTTCGTCGTGCATTCTCTTGTTGCGTAAATGTATAGGCTGTCCACCTACCAACAGAAGATCTGTGGTTTGAATCCCGAAAACCCCAGAAGACTATAAATAGCTATAAATATACTACCTTAGCTATTGCTTGAAATGTCAGGTACATGAATTGCGTACACATACTTTTACCTTTTTTTGGGGGAAAATAAATGGGCCGATCATATTAATCTGTGATAAGAGGTCAGTTTCAGTTGCACAGTTTGTTAATAAGTTTGTGAATATGCAATAAAGTACAAATACATTAATTTTTTGCTGTGGTTATCACTAAATGGTTTGATTAGTAATGAACCTTTCCGTGTGTATTTAGTGAAGTGATGGCGATAATTCGCTTGCATTCTGTCCGACACCACTAAATGCAGTAACAGATTATTAAACAGGAAATTTAAGAGCTAGACTACATATATAGTAGTTTGTAGATAGTTTTACTTCTATATAGTTATTATATTTTACTCTTGTTGTGAATATGTAGTGAATAACTAGGTGCAATTGTCCTTATAGGTAATTTTTTTTTTTTTTTTTTTAGAAATAATAACATTATTTATGCCGGGTATCAAAACAGCTAGCTTTAAAAATGTGAATTTTTTTATTTATTTCTTATTTTTTCTGATTTTTTTTTTTAAAATGAAATATACCCTATTTGTCTTTAAACACAGCTTTTAATTCATTTGTCGTTGAATAAACTAATTTTGCTGGGACTTCGTTCCAGACTTGTATATTTCGCAGAACGTATTTTTGAGATCATTTGAGATCATCAGCTATACTCGTCCTTGATCTGTAAAGTTCTCAACTTTTAATCAGATCTACTTGACGAAGCTCATTTGGATATCTGTCATGATATATTTGCAAAGCAATTTTTTAGTAATTTTACGCATATCTTCTACTTTGGCATTTTTCTTGTTCATTACCTAACTGGTGCTAATATTCTTGACCGATAAGGCGAAGCCTGCTTGACACTCTAGAATATTAAACTTTCTAAGCCATTTTTATGGCAGTTTTGCTTATAATCTCCTACATCTTTGGCAGTTATGCACTCCAATCAAGAATGTTGCTGTCTACTAGTTTTATATTGGGGGTTGGGATTCTTCTTTGCGTCACAATATAAAAAAGGCAAATTATTAAATTAATTTTAACTGAAAGCAGGAGGAAACAATATAAATAAATTTTGTCATTTTCGATAAATCAGACTACAAAATTATCTGATTCAAAAAACCTGAAATTTTCAGGGAAGCGAAATTCCATAGGAAATAGGAATAGAGATTTCCTTTTCATTTTAATGAATTTTCATGCTTACAGGCTAGAGTTATTAGGTTTTTTTTTAAAGCAGGAGAGGTGAAAAATGTGTAATGCCCTCGTCGGGACTCGAGCCCTGGACCTCTCGAATACGCGTCGAGTATGCTCCCAATTACACCACAAAGGCATGCGGAAAGGAGGGAGAAAATATGCTATAACAATATTTAAGAGAATATGGGATAAAATTTAAGAAATACGGATCAGAGAAAATATAGTAAAGATAACCGCCAAAATTAAATAAAAATGGCTATGTTCTGATGTATTCGTGAAGTAAATAAATTAACAAAGATTGAAAATTATTAGATAATATACACAGGAAATCATATTTAATTTACTTTTGTCTAGTTCTCTTAAAATTTGGATCTGTTTATTTCAGTAACCTCTATGAGAACCTATTAGATTAGAGGGGCAACGTTTTGTGGTTGCCTGCCTAAGAAAAAAATGTGTTTCTTTTAAAATGATATAAGTTATGAAACATTCATGGTGCCATCACATTTTAGCGTTAAATAGAAGCTCAGGCTTAGTTACTAGTATTGTGGGTTTTATTCTTTCGGCCTTTAGAAGCAATCCATATACGTTTTTGTAACACCATTATTGAAACTAGGAAAGCTGAAAAAGGAGGATCGTATTATATGAGACTCTACGCTTTATAAAATGTGCAAAAATCTTTTTGACCATAGAACGAACTCAAAAACCATTTGGTTTACAGTTAAGTCCTATAACCCCGAAAATATTGAAGCGGGTATTGTAGCAAAACCTGAGCAACGTTAGGTTTGTTAGGTATGAGTGCAGGGGACACCTATTATTTACCCTGAGGAAGTACGTAACGGCCCCTTACACTATCTGTCCAGATTATCATTGCCTTCCTCGGGCCCACGGCGCCGTTCTGTTGCCGAGATGTTACTGTTATTTGCTGCAACCGACATCGCAAGCTCTGCCACCTCTAGCGGTGTCATTAGTTTTCCCATTTTATGTTCGGACCTGGGCAGACACCGCCACCTAGATTATACATTTAACATTACACACACGCAGTGGCTATAACAGGAATACATTATACTAATGTTTAAGTAATATGTTAGCCTGCTTTGAATGGTTGGGCAATGGCAATTAACTGCATACGAAATGATTACATCCTCATCACACCTGACCCTTCATTGTTTAGATATACATAAGCTTAGCCCCTTGCATTACTTGCGAACGCCACAGAAAAGTTACGAATATTTAATTATTAAGTCAAAAGCCTACTAAGAATAAGAGGTAGAAAAAAATCGTATGATATTCTTGTCCGGACACTATATGTGCTTCTCATTTTATAACGTAGACATCCAGTCAAAAAGTTAATCGAACGAGATCAAATGGTAGTTTTTTTATCATTTCCACGATAAGACATACAAATATTGATGATTTATCAGGAATTCTCACGCGTCGTGAAAAATAATATTTATTGTAAGAATTTATATTAGTACATGGCCGTGCTATATATGACTGTAATGTTTAACAAAAGAATGGCATAATTTTTTTAAAAACGAAAAAAAAAAATATTGATTTTAATTCTATTCTTTTTTTTCCCTTTCTTAACAGGGGAGAAATTATCAGTTGCTTAAAAGAACTTGCGATGAGCGGTCGCGGGAAAATTTCCTCATATTTATAAACTAGAAATCTATCATAATATATCATAAACTAGAAAAATTTATAAACTGGTCCTTCATCGCCAAGTACTATTCTCCCGAATAAATTTCAGTTCTCCATAATCTTCGTAGTATTTAGTACACTCTTGCATAATATCATTAAATGATAAGTTTTTGAGATAAGTTCTTCCTAAGAAGCATAGGAAAAGAAGCGGTTCATTGATTAATTGATTATGGCAACACATTCAAATGTTATCTGGGTTAAGAGGGAGCTTTTTAGAAAAACTTTCTAGGAGAAGGTGGAACGCTGCGCGGGTCAAAACTCTGAAAATCCTATGCAATCAACCTGTTCTCAGATGAGTGACCTAAATCGAAAAACCAATGTTCAACTGTTTTATTTATCTATTGAGGAGCCGAAGAAGAATAATGGGTAGAAGGATTTGAGAACAATTAATGAACTTAAAAGATATGACTTTTAAAATTTACTAACTAAAATATATTTCGTTGAAACTGCTTCTGCTGGGGTACTGGTTCATTTTTTTAAAGATTTCTTCACTTACTTATGAAAAGTAAATCGAGAAACTCGAAGCTTTTATCTTTTCCTTAAATTAAGCCCCATTCATGAATAGGAAATTAAGCTACAATGGTAAGATTTTAAATTAACCAATTATTATAATCTGAAACTTTACTGTAACTTTTTTTTCCGGAGTCTTTGCCAGAATGCAGTTAATTTTAGAGTATTCAAGCCAAGGATTTGAAGGCTCTACAGTTAGAGCTCCTGACAGCCTCACTTGCAGTTCACGTCTTATCGCCAACTGTGCCAAAGTATATGCCGGCTTTCGCCATTTTGCTAGCTGACGATAAATACGCGCCATTAATTACTTGAGCCAGCTTAAGTAGACTATTTTGTGTGCAGTCTCACATAATGGGACTTAAAAAAACTGAAATTAAATTTATGTTGTTTTAAATATTCGCAAATAGTGGAGTTTCATCTTGTAGCACAAGTGGTGCCTTCTGCTAAATTTAAAGAGTAAATAAAAAAAAGGTTATTTTAACCTTCGTATGCCATTATCATTTGAATTCAGACTGGAACGATAATTCGCTTGTTAGTATAGCAGGGTCTGAAGGACAATAAGTTAAACACAGTTAAATAACTTTTTATTGATATTTTCATATACTTTTGAGACTTTTATGCTTCTGTGTTAAACACGATTATTTACTTTAGTCCAAAAGATGTTCAGGCTTAAAACTAAGTAAAGGTAGTCCTTGGAAGTACAAAATATTAAACGAAGTTTAATGCCTTGAATACATGAATGTATATGTTAAAAACTAGTGTATTGTATAAACAAAATGTGTTATTGTTAGTGTGTAATTAATTAAAAAAAAGCTGGTATACTGTCAATGAGTTAAAGTTAGGTTCTCCTTCTTTAGTACTTTTAAAGTGAAATGTAATCTAAGTCTAGAACCCTAGGTATAGATTTTTATATAGGGTGTCGTTGAGGTCTAGTGTATCTAATGCTTCTTACCATGTAGAAATTCGGTTAGCAGGTATTTCTTGAAATACTGCAATTAGTACACAATATTTCACCACACACAAACTGGAGAGCGGGTGATAAAGAGAAAAAGAAAATGGCTTTTCTTTATACGTGTACATTGTGTATCTCGTATTTTCTTTGCTAACATGCTTCTTCTTTAGGATTTCCTGGAAAGAGGTGAGACAAAGTCTACGATAGATCTGAAAACATAAATTTAAATGAAAATTTGTAAAATGTGAATTTAGCCGTAAGAACGTAAATGAGTTTTTGTAAGAGCTGGCTCACGCTTTTAGATATTCGAATTTAAAAGTATTCTACAGTGTCATGAGACCTTCATTTTGATTAGTTTAAATTCTGATTGGGGAAAATATAGAATTGCATGTTAATTGAGCAATTATTATGATATGAAACTTTACTATATTTCTTTCTGTAACTCTCCCTAGAAATCAAATTACTTTTAGAGTATTTAAGCCGAGGGTATGAACGTTTCAGAGCTTTGGACACTCTCACTAGCAGTTCACTTCCTATCACAAGCTCTGCAAAATTTTATTGCAGCTTTAGCTATTTTGCTAGCCGACGATTAATACGCGGTTAAACTCCTACATAAGTAACTCCTACACAGTATTTTAGGAAGCGTACCATACTGTATTTTGCCTTGAGAATAAGGTCAGTTATTCTTTTATCACTATATATAACTGTTGGTGATCAGGAATTAAAAGAATTGGATGCATTTGAAGACACAAGGAAGCAGCATACTTGAGTATGTATTAAAATGGTCTGTTTCTAATGTGTATCACCATTCATCTGTTCAAAGGAAATAACGATAATAGCTGATTATATTAGCTGAACGGTTAATAGTAAAAGTGCTAGCTTTAAATATTGTTGTAAAAATAGGGAATTGCGTAAAACGATAAAAAACTGTTAAAAATACTGTAGTTTACTCAAAGGAAAATGTATACAAATCTTATGAGAATGAAATACTAATGTAATAAAAAGTTACAAGATGACAATGCTTATATTATTATTCATCAATTTATCTCTTCACTTAAGACCATTTTCAAGAATTCATTGAATATATAATAAACCATTTAATAATTTATCATAATGATTTGAACGTTATAAAAATTAAACAATGACACGAAATGATGCTCTGAAAGGTCAAGGTCTGCTTGAGTGTCTGAAAAGCGTTCTGAAATATAATAGGCACGTATTTTTTTTTATAAAGAAAGTTACTGAAACGCTGGTCTTCCGATACTTATGTATATTGCTGTGTGAAAACGAAATCATATGGATGGATAAGGAGATATGAACGTCTTCTAATGCACTTCCCTGTACCAGTCAACACACCACTTCCTCGTTTTTAATGTGGCAAAGCCAGATATACAACAGGGGGAGGGGGGAGTTATGCAAAAGCAGCTGACGGGAAAGGAAATAATAGTATTTAAACCTGATGGATGAAAATACAAAACTATTATGAAGCATCTTTTTTATGAACAAATTACACCAAAAGGAAATTCGATTTATTATCGACAATTCTAAATAGTACTGAAAACGCAGTATATCATACTGAAAAGAAGACTCATACCATATTGAAAACAATTATCATAAAATACAGAACTGCTAGATTTAATTGGCATAAACTGCAATAAATATTTGGATAACTATAAACGAAAAATTATTTAATGATTTTAATTGCAAATTTGGTTTTAGAAAATATCTTTAATTATCAAGATGCACTATGCTACTGTGTATTGCTATAGCATTGCACAAGCTTTATCTTGCTATAGTATTCATAAACAAGTGCTTAAAATTTCATTTTTCTAAGTTAGTTTACCCATTTAATTTATACTGAATTAAATTAAAAGCCAAATATTAAAAAATTGAATCTAACATAAGTTATTCGAATTTTGAAAAACATAAGTGACAAAAATAATTAGCGATGTGAATTAGAAACTTAACCACGAAACAGCAGTTTTACTGACGCTTTTAAGGAAGAAATTATTAGAAATATTTCTGTAAAATTAAACTTAATTTTATACTTACAACTAGTTGAACACAATTATCCTCGAACTTTAATTTTAAGACTAGAACTCTAATAAATACAAGCAAGAGTAAAACTAAACCAGAACGTTATTTGTATTACGAACTTGTTGATGCACTTAAAATGTAACAAATATATTCGCCGCTCTTTAAGAGGTCTTAGAATAAATAAATAAATATATAAAAAAGCTTAAACAACACGGTAAGTAGATTTAATATCTATCAATCCGACTCCAAATTACGCTCGATCGCTAGGTATAAACCCGAAGCATTTTCCGAAACCTGCTTCGACAGCAGAGGGCTGTCCACAAGTGTTATTCTTCCTTGCCAAACCATCACTCAATTTACACTTTCTCTTTCTTTTTAAATTCAACTTAATTGAGAAAGGAAATAAAGGCATGATAGAAATAATACAAAAATAACGTCCTTATTAAAATAAACCATGCCTTTTTATTACATTACATATTACAGCCTATGCTTTGACACTTAGGTATTTCAGAATTTTGTAAGGAAGGATTTTATTTAATTAACTATTAGATGATGGGAGGGAGACAAGAAAGCTCATTTCTAATTTTTCTATTTAGTTGCCTGCCAATTTTTTTAATTATTACCCTTTTGGGAAACATAAAGACGAAAGCATAACATTTAGAGATTGCTTATTAGTATGTCTGTAGGGTAATTTAATTAATTAATTTACTGTAAGTTCATCGTAGTAAATCAGTTTTTCATCCTTTCAGCAGAAATTTTCTTCTTTATTTTGGTATTGCTAAATTTATACTGTTGTGCTGAAAATTAGAATCACTAAACCGTAAAGAAGAGCACAGCAATGTTTAAATTTGCATGAAAGGTAGAATATGCTGAGAGATATGCAAATGATTATCATTTCATGACATGCAACATGGCAAGAATAATCACACCTTGAAATAGTTTAAAAAAGGCTGACTGAAATGTCGATTTTTCATTCGGAAATCGCAGTTACTTACTATTTTTTGTGTTGAACGTTATGTAATGCTTGGCATAAGAAGTAACTCATACCACTAACTCTCAGAATACGTACCGATGGCGTAGAATTGTAGCATATCAAAACTGTGGAATATCGTCTATCGTAAAGGACTACTGCTGCTGTTTTGATAAACATTTGGTAGAGATCCGTTGACTATTATGCGATCATGCAATCGATGGGCACAAAAAGCACAAAGTAAGTTGCGAGCTATTAATGGCCCTCATTCACCAATGTCTGAGACGACAGATGTCTTGTCTGCTAAGTAATTTATGAAAAGAATCATCTAGACTCTTTACACTAAATTTAATTTCTCACACCTTAAGTCCTGCAGCTAATACTTAATAAAACTAATTACATTAAAACGCGGATCTTGAAGCAAGGTAGTAGGGATAATATAGCAGCGTCACTAATCCTTGCTCAGGAAATTGGATGTGTTGTTGCTAAATATTAAGTACTCGTACTTACGGTGTGACGATGTTTGCTATGCTACCCCGGTTGTTAGAAAGGTAACCATTACTTCGGCTTCTCTTGAAGTCACAGCGCAGGAATCAGGTCTACAGTGGTGCATTCAACGACGCACATGGTCGCATCAGTGGCATGGAGTTGTCTCTTTTGATGAATCCCTCTTTTATCATCAAGCTGGTCGGATCCGTACGTGGAAATTCCGATGGGAATAAATGTTGGATCCTTGTATTATTTATCGTCATACTGGCCGCGCACTTAGATTGAGATTTTACTGACTCCTTTCCATCATAGTGTAACAATTTTACTGGCCTGTAATGTAACTTCTATTTTATATTCTTGACCTTGCTTCAAGATCCGCGTTTTAATGTAATTGAACAATGAAATTCCAGTAGCCGAGTTTTATTAAGTATTAGCTGCAGGACTTTAGGTGTGAGAAATTAAATTTAGTGTAAAGAGTCTAGATGATTCTTTTCATAAATTACTTTGCGAAATAATCTTTTGGTATCCAGGAAAAACAAAAGGTATGGGACAGATGTCTAATTTATAAATTACTTTAAGTGATATATTTTACACGAATAGTTTTTTTTTGTTTTTTTACTTTAGCTTCATGAGTATTCACCCTTAAAATATAAAAACAAAACTGATAAGTGTGGCTGACAGAGATGGAGATCAGAAAATACAGAATATTTAGAACTTTTAAAGTTAGTATATTCTGATTTTCTGTACTGGCAGAATTTGACAACTAGTGAGGCAATATCACAAGGAAAACATCCCGAACTCAAATATTGCTAATTTTTAAAAAATAAATTAAAAATAACTTCAATAATATATTTTCTAATTTTAATAGCAGAAAGCGATAAATATTTCCTCAAAATTTCATTGAAAAGGTATAAGTGATGAATGATAATTAAAAATTCTTCTCCTTTATTATTAAAATTATTTAAAACTATATAAGGCTTTTTGATATGTTGGCCATGATGAACCGAATATAAATAAATAAAAGATAGAAAGGCAAGATTAACTCAACAGTTGACTATAAAAGGATTTCTTTTAAAATATTTGGTATAGCAAAACTAAAACTGAAAATTTTTTTAACCGTGCAATTCTTACATACACAGGTTTCTTTTACTGGAATGCTTTGAAGCTTTTCTGATTGTGAAAACAAGAGAGATTCTGACCATTTTCGTTCTTTTATCTATTTTCTTTTGCATGCAAAATAACTAAGAAGATGCTGAAGTAGAAGAAAATCTCATTATTATTTACATAAAAGATCAGTTATATCTTATTTTTAAGCCTAGATTTTACTTTGAGCTCCATTCTGCGAAAATAGGACTTTGCTTTCTTGAGAAAAGATATATTTTCCCTAGAGCAAAGAAGTAGACTTATAACAAACAAGAACAAACCTCGAGAATTTGAAAAGCATTATAAAAATTAATTTATTCTCTCCAAGGAAATGAGGTGACAAAAGCGGATTCACATTTGTAAGGAAATAAAAGTATATAACGGAGCTGATCAATTTTAATTTCATTTACGTCGATGATAACTGAAGGCCATGAAGAAAAATAATTTCCGAAGAGGTATCACAGTTTAAATCTTTTTGATAGAATTTAATTTTTAACATGAATTTAAAACTTAAAGCGTTAGTCATTAAATGAGGTAATTACTTAAGTTGTACAGAGTGGAGCTAAAAAATGCGGAATATATAATTGATGTGTAAATAAGATGCAACTAATTAGATTGATATGTTCATTTTTTAGAAACTTTGGCTTGCAGTACGTTAGTAAAAATAATAATGCTCAGATAAAACTCAAGTGGCTGCTTTACCGCTTACCGCTCAGCATTAATTTAAGTAAAATCGTTGAAAGCCTTCCATAGGCAAGTATCTTAGTTCCTCTTCAGCAGAAGTCAACTGTTCTGTGTAAATGCATTCATTCAACCTTAAATATCACTCTCTATCTGTCCATTTGTTGTTTTAGTCCTTATTCCACTACAGTGTAGCATCCAAACGCTTTTTTCTTCTAGGGGCAGGTGACAGGTGACGGAGGACGGGGACGTCTGATGTTTAATGGAGGTAAACAGGCATATGTCCCACGCCCTCCCCTATATAGATACAAGAACTCCCTGGGGTCCCACAAGGGCGCATCGGGAGTTACTGAGCCTTCATGAAAAAGTTTACATGGCCATACAGGGGCTATTCTAGTTTGACATTGGTTCTGTACAGATTCTTATGTTAATGGTTGCCTGGGTGTTCATAGGCCATAATGCATACATGAAACATGACATTACATACATGATATATGACATGACATTAAACTTATACATAATTATGAATTAGTACATACATACTTTACACTTCACATGACATTAGACTACACATACATAATGCATGACATTAGACTACGCATACATAATGCATGACATTAGACTACACATACATAATGCATGACATTAGACTACACATACATAATGCATGACATTAGACTACACATACATAATGCATGACATTAATCTACACTTATTAGAGTTATAACCTGACGGTATTGTTCTAGGGGCAAACACCCAAAGATGGAAAAAAGAGTTCAAATACTCCTGCGATGGGAAAGATCTGAATGGATAAGATCAAACTAAGCAGAGAATTGGCCAGGTTTCACTGAGGCCGCTTCGGTCAATTTAAAAATCTGCACATAAGCCTGTAAGATATATTTAAATTTTACAACAGTTATTTTAATTCAATTCTGCTTTCCTATCTTTCATTGTTTCAACTTACAACTCCCTACCAGAATGAGTGATTAGAATCGCGTTAAATGCAAATGAGAAGGAGAATAGTATTTAAGTCAAGTACAACTGACTTCGTCAGAGAGAATAAGGATTCCTGAGTAGCGCGCGTTTGCCTTTGGGCTACATCTCTCTACGCTCGGCCGTATTACGTGCCTTTTGATAGTTCTCTGGCTAATTTAATATTACAGGCCAACTAGTTTAGAATTGTGTCAGCTTCGGCTAAATCTCTTTAGTTAGTCATTAGTTAGTTCTTATTTCTTACATTTTTAATTTAAGCCCAAGTGACGGCTTTGCTGTCTGCCCTGAGAAAGCGGTCGACTGTTAATCTTATTTTGAGTGAAATAAAGGGTAATTAACCCTTCTTGAGTTTACGTTTCTGTTCTTGGATTTAAGGGATTATTCGCTTAGCAGTTTACTAAGTTCCTCGACACTTAGTTTAACGGAATAAAACTGAGGAAGCCTATAAGTCTTCCAAAGAAGTTTCACATCCATCATTTGAAATGGTAACTTTTGGAATGTTGGTAGCGTTCAGGCTCAAACTTACAAAAAAGTTGTGCCTGAAATTCTTCCGCTGATTTTGTACACACACTGGAATTTTCCAGAAGAAACACAATTTTTAGAGGACATAACGCCAGTAAAGTGAGAGAGATGTAAGATTTAGAATTAAAATTTAGTGAAATTCACCAACAATAGAAGAGAATTAAAACCACCTTCGACCTATAGCCAGGGAAGTTTGGACCAGAAACCAAGAAGCAGTTAGATCTAAAATACCTGGTCAGAAGCAGTCGCTTCTAGTAAGAGTTCCTTTTTTTTTTTTTTTTTTTTCTATTCGTGAAAGAGATCTCCGATCAAGTTTTCTAACCGGAGCACATCACTCGGCAACAGCAGGTATTTTGTGCGCGGTTGAACCTTCTCCAAATTCATCTCTGCGTTACAACAATAATAGTGAAAAGTTTTATTTTAGTAGTTTCCAGTAAAAGAAGGTACTGTGTTCACAACATGTTGACTCGCTTTGTTGCAGAGCAGATCATGCTGGTTTTCAAAGAAAGATTTCCACTGTAATTCAAATGATTTTGAGATATTTTATAAAGATTTTATCTTTTCTGTGAAAACCTAAAGACCAGTATATAGCGAAAGGCTATAACATAGTAAAATTTCAAACATTTAACTCCCTGCACGCTGCCATTTATTCTGAGCGATGGAATACATAAAATAAAGTACTGTAGAGACATTAGGTTATTTTTTTAAAGCAGGAGCTGTGAAAAATGAGCAGTGACCTCACCGGCGCGTATTTGAGAGGTCGAACCACGGACCTCTCGAATACGCGCCGAGTGTGCTGAGCACTTCACCACGAAGGCATGCTAAGAAGGCAGGAGAAATACTTTATAGTACATTATAAAAAAATTATTTTCCTCTCGAATTCCTCAACAGAGATGCAGAATGCTGTTCTGTTACACGTTTATGTAACTGAAAAGTCGGCTAAAGCAGAATAAATTTTTTTCTAAAGCATAAAAAACTATAGCATTTATATCTCGAACTGCACTATTCACATGTAAATATTAAAGTCAAAAAACTAAATTTTGCCAACATTATTAGGGGTTATAAGGCGAACAGTATTTTCTTGTTTGAGAAGAACTGCCGATTGCTGTTAATAATTTCAGAACTTACGTTCCCATTAAATAGTTTCGGTTAAATCGTTCCATCTGCAAAATAGGTACAGTGTAACTCTTACATCTCAGGCTTCTTTTACGGGTAGCACAAAAATGTTTTAGTGTAACAGAACATTTATATTTTAGGAATAATTATGCGAGTACACCTTTATATACAATATATAACCTTACTTACACATGCTGGTGATTATAATATTACAAACGCTTCAAAAATATTGACTAACTGCTTTAATGAATTATGTTTTCTAAAATATTTGTAATTTATTAAAAAATTAGTTTAGGGAATTAAAATTTGTTATTCTGTTTCTTAGGTTCTAGTGGCCTTTTCTATCTTTTCTGTAAAAACCCTGTTATAAAGACTTGAACGTGAAATTATTAAAATCTTCGGTAACGTAAGATCCGAAAGAGAAAATAAATATACCAAAATATTCATGTACTTCAAGGTGAAAAAAGTAAGTCTTTCATCACTTTTATTTTTTCTTTCGAGATCAAAGAGAAAATAAGCTTTCTAGGTATGAAATATCGTAGTTTCGTTAGGAAATCTTAGTTACGAACATGTCTTAAGAACACTGAGAACGTGGAGATACCTTTATCTATCACTGAAAAATTGCACTTCTTATCATACATTGATGCCCTCGGTTCTTGGGTTACACTTAGAAGCTGGCTTTCTCAACGTTTATTTTATTCCACCTAAATATTAATATCTCACGTACCACAGCTGAGAAAAATATAATGATGCTACTTCAAAACGTGACTTGCCATCTCGTAAATTTATTAAGGGAGCGAGAAGTACACGGTTAGATCTGAAGAGTGTATTTCGAAAACGTATTACTTTAATCGAACATTCACTTCGGTGTTTAAGTGGATAAAAGAAAATTTACCCCAGCAACTATTCTGGTGAGTCTATTAAAGAGAAAAGGTTAAATATCTATGACATTCGACTTAAATATAAATGACTTTCTATTATGAAAGCATAACAAAAAATGGCTCTTGAATTATCTTAATAAAAATTTATTTTATTATTCCTTTTGGTATCAGAAAATAGAACCTCTGGTTTTCGTGGGGGCAAAAATTTGAATTCTTCTATTAATATAGTTTTGTTAGATGTCACTGTGCTTGGAGTACTTAAATGCATAAATATTATTAGTAATTATTACATAGATGAATTTTCTTCATGTAATTATATTTTAAATTATTATTTTATTAAAAAATAATACAACCTGATTTCTTTGATAAGTGTGCTATGGAATTACAGATGATCAAAAGTTTATTGATGAAAGCCGCGTTTCATTTCGTCTTCAAGCTTTGAAATAGATACCTTGTTAAATTTAATTTTATATGGAAACGCTTCACTTGTAGTATAGTGGAGCCAATTAATAACATTTCATAATGGTTTCATGTTAAAAGAATATTTGAAATTGTTGAGATGTGAAAAAGCTTGTGATTGGCTCTTTCAAATACTTGAAAAATAAAAATGATGCTTGAATAACATTGGGCATTTTGGTCCAATAAAAAGTTTCCTAATTCGTAAAACTAAGAGAAAATTAAGAATTACATAAAGATGCTCATATCATAGCTAACTGCTCTATTTATTTTTCCAAAAGTACTAATTAATGAATGCTTAGCAATAGGTTTTAATGTCTATTACTTTTCCCAATATTCAGTTCTATTATTATTACTCATACAGTAATTTACATCATTATTACTCTTATTATGATGTACATTATTATTATTCGTGTAGAGATACAAATTTTTATTACATTACAAAACACTGACAGTTTTTTTAGGTACAAAAAGATTTCAAAGCTCTTCTATGATTTAAAAAATAACCCCACGCATCTAGAAAAATTAGTCGGCCGTAATGAAACTTGACGCGAATGATATGGTTTAACTGATTATAGCGAAGCATACGAGGGCTGTTTGTATAAGTGAAGCCATTCTTTAGTGGAGGACATCTTAAGGAAAACTAGCTCTGTTCCACACATGAAGGAAAAACACAAAAGCGCAAATGCATCCAGCGTTTCCAGCGGGATTCGAACCGCAGTCCAAGTCCCCTTAACCACGACGTAAGCATAAAAAAAAGGGTTAGAAGAAGAGAAGACGAAACTAAACTGGATAGATGCCAATCCAATCTGAAACACAGCTCCAGAACTTTTATATATCAGTTAGATGTATAGCTAGCTTCGACAGCGATGTAAAGAGAATATTAGGTCTCGCGTTGTTTCATACAGGCACCGTAGGCTGCCTTGCAGAATTTCCTGCGAGATATTCTGTAATTGTTGAGAAAGCTCAGCACACATGTTTGTAAACGATGTTCTAACATGTCCCATATACATATATACGTATGTTGGAAATATATATGTACGTAACAATGCATTGGAAAAAGGTCTGGAAATCTGATAATTCAAGGGAGGGCTGTAACACTACAGAAGCATTTTCTAAAGACGTTGCCGAATACGGAAGCTCCTCATGTTATTGAGTAATAACTTGCAACAAAAGCGATAGCAGTGGCACTGCAATAAGTCGCCAAGTCGATGACGTATTGTAGGGCAATTATAATGTTGCGAAGGTTTACTTAAGGGAGCTAAGGCATTACGGGCAATTTTGTTTCGGGCAGTAACGCCAGATGTGATGGATATATGCTATTCCACAATGACATAAGGCGAGCAACGGCGGTCAGATCATCTGGGTTCAGTAATAATCCTGTCATTCGAGTTGAGCGACAGCCGTTGTTCATCGCTGAACATGATACGGCTCCAGTCCAATAATTCCAGGATCCGTGTTAACGATGCAAGAATTAGCAGTAATATCGTAAGGGGTGCCGACAATGTATATCAAGTTTCGAGATTGTAGGAGTGTTTTAAGAGCGCAGATTGTTTTTTCTTTTGGACGCAGAGTGCCCATGCTGCTTAACTGAATATTATAGGATGGTATGGCTCTTCGGCAAAACTATCATGTACTTTTCATTTGATGCATTAACTGTTCATTTTCACTGCCTTGATGAGATGAAGGATATGCTGCGTTCATTGACGTTAATGTAAGTGACAGACGGTAACTAACTCTAAACAGATTACGAACAAAAGAAGGAAATGTTTTAAATATGAAACATGTACATGTCTTACTGATCAATGAAAAATAGTTATTAAACTCTTTGGCAGATCATTTTTATTTCTGATGTGAAATAGAAAAATACATATTTTGTTTTGGGCTTTGTTTCCTAAAACTATAGTTTTTAAGTCTTCAGTTACAAGGGCAAAAATAATTAAAATTAGGATATTTTATGTATACTTATATACATAGAAAGTCTCTGGGTTCAGTTTTATTCAGCACATTTTACAGTAGTGTAAATCACAGAAGACAGATTTTTTTTATTCACTGAATATTTAGCCATAACTTGCAGTGAATTAAATTCAAAATTTGTCTTTTGTGTGAAAGCAAAATTAATACATAGCAATTTAATTAAAATAAGGTTACAATAATTTGGACGAAGTATATTGCTCTTTTTGACAGACTACATAAATCTACAGTAATTATCTGACTGAAAGCTATTTGATCGGTAGGAAAGAGAAAATCTGTGACAGTACCTTCATAATTGAATATAAATACCTTCATGCTTATTGGTATTCTTACTGGGCATTGGTATTCTTACTGGGAATGCTTACTGGGCAGTGATAAGATGAGTCAATGATTAAAATCAGTAGACGAAAACCAAGTCACCATTGGGGAAACTGTTAGCATAACTGAATGCTAAAAGTAGCTGGTATATCATCCTTAAGTTATTCAGGTTCATTCAACAGTACTATAAAATTTTCGAGTCTAATTGTTGCCAGGCTTATATAAGATAAGATAGTTATTTAGTGTTAAAGATTTTCTATTGAGATTTCAATCATTCAGTATATATTTGAAGGGAATAAGTCCCACGGCTTGAACTCGAGGAATATTTAAGCATTTAGAAAGAACAATGTGCGACCTATCATTTTGAAATTTTATAGTCGCTTTCTAGTTGTAAACGAAAAACAACTCTAGGCTTTCATGCAAATTTTGTGTAGGTGAAACCCGAAGCATTTAAATATTCAATTTCAACTTATAAGCAAAATGCTTTGCAAATTTATTAGATCTAAATTTGCCGAAAACAGTAAAATATGTTTTAAAAATACTTTTGCTCTCAAATTGATTTCAAAATATACTGCAAATATTGAATTGTCGCTAATCAAAATTAGACTATTGTATAAAAACGCAAATGTAGCCATTTAAATATTTATCAGTCAGAAACTCTTACTGCGCTTCGGGGTGAAATTATTTTTATAGAAAGAAACTGCGAATTTAAAATAATTTTATACGTTAGAATCTAAAAGGTATTTCAGAGCTATTAATCTAATTTTATATGCTCTAAGGATTTACCAACTCTATGATGCTACTCCAAAATTAACTTTTACATCCATTTTGTCTGCACATGCTTGGAATGATTTATATCAAACTCCGGTATATTTTAAGGCAATCAAAACTGGTCAGGCATGTCAAGTCTTTAAAATCTTCCTTTTAAATTAAAAAGCGTAATAGGAATTGAGTCATTAAAATTTAAGACTTCACTCTGTCCTTTTAATGGTTAATGCAATTGGTAGTTGTCTTTATCCCATCAAACTGATAGGAAATGTATAAAGATACTTCTTCCTAATTAAGATATTTGATAATTTTCATCTAGGTAATCCAAATAATCTTATTTAAATAGGTAATCTAGGTAATCTTGTTTAAATAATCACTTTCGTTTTTTCAGTCAAATAAAAAAAAAAAAATCTCTGAAAACGAAATTTGGGACATGAATATCTTTCACAGAATAAACTGGAGAATGAATAATTTTCACACTATATTTTATTAATAAAGGCCAGAATAACTTCTGTGAACCCACAAATTAAAAGTGATACGCTTTTCTAAATGCTTTACATAAAAGGCCTTTATTTTCTTTTATTGCTTACAAATTAACACAAGAATTTAACATGTCTGTTCCTAAAGTTTTATATTCGTATTCCTTTTATAAGACGAATTCTACAAGACGAATCTTGTAGATTAACTTTTAAAGTACCTGATGGCACTTTTAAATCGAAATATCTGAGTTAGAACATTTATTAAAACACGTCTGTTACCTAATATTGCTGTTTAGTGTCTACCTAAGCAAGCACAAGTTTAGTTGCCTCTATAAAAAGTAGACTACTACTCAGACAATTCATTGTCAGACAATTCAATCATTAATTCAGTGTGTGTAATGAATCATCGCATTTTCCCGTACGAAGGTACGTCGAACTAGCTAGCGGAGGATCCAAGGTTCAAATCCTGGTGAGGGCGTAGTTGACTTAGTATGTTTTCTGCTTCCTGAAATCTATAGTGGCGACTAAAGGTAGGAGGAAAATAACAGGTCACAATCTTCATTTGGTGAGCTGGGCTTTAAGTGATGGAGAACGTAAGGAATTACAGCATTCTAACGCGTTATTTCTCTGGGTGTAAGATATTGCACGTCCAGCTAGTAGGTTAAGGATAAGTGATGAAGGAACTGTCGATTTGTCATGTCTTTAGGGACGAAACGACAAATAGGCTATATAGGGTGCGGCAGCGTTCATAGTAGGATATTAAAAACACACCATAGGGCAGTAACTGTAATTTATTTATTACCGCTTATGTTAATTAATAGTTAAAGGTATGCTATTTACTAATGTGTAAGTCATTGTCCATTGCGTGGATTACTTTTTTCAAATGATGCCTCTTCTGCACAACACATTCATCCAGGCGGCGTTGGAAGCTTGCCATAACTCGGCGTAACGTATTCCCTGGCACTTACCGACGGCAGTTCGAATGCGATCCTTCAACTCAGGAATGGTGGCACAAACGTGTTCGGAAAACTTCTTACTTCAGGTGCCCCCAAAGTCTGCACATGAAAGATCAGGTGAGCGAGGCGGCTAGGAAATGTCACCAAAACGGAAAATTACTCTACCTGGAAATGTATGTCGCAATGGTCCGTCCATCTAGAACTTTCCCATAACGTTCTAAGCTGAAATGTTGCCTAAATAGACTCTGGGTAGCAATAACAGAGTATTATATTAACAATAACAGAGTAATAGTTATTCTTGAAATAACTTTCAGCAGCAAAGGCACGATGCTATGCACTCCACCGATCCATATCACTATCACACTCGAAATGGCAGCTCATTAGTACACGAGCTGGCGCGCATTTATGCAGTACGTTATTGTACTACGCAAGTCAAATTACGCTATGAACGCTGCCGAAACCTATATAAGGTTAGTTAACGATTTGAACGAGCCACTTGCAATTTATGGGGGAGATATTAGAAGCATAGAAATAAAGGAATTCGGACAGCATAAAACATTGAAAAATCAAATATGCTTTCTCCTGGAGTAGACCTATCCAAGTTAAAATTTAAAAATGGAAAGCAAGCAGGAAGAATGTCTTTACTCCTTAGATTTCCTCTACGCAAAGGCAACTGAAGTTTGGCCGGATAACCTCTACTCGTCCATCCTAATTCGGTGATGAACTGTCAATCACGTTTTTAGCTCAAGTGTCATGTATAGAGATGAAAGACTTTAGTTAACTGTAAGATAGATGTAGGACAGAAGAAGGAAATCTTGAAAGATTTACTGTGCTTTTACGTGGATGAAACACTGAATTTTTGGTGCGTCGGATCGATATGCTAATCGTTGTAATTCTAAAGCACATGGAAGTCGTAACTCCTTACAACAGTCACATGGAAGTCGTAACTCCTTACAACAGTCACATGGAAGTCGTAACTCCTTACAACAGTTTATATAAAAAGGGATTAATTTACAGACATTCAGATTTAAAATGGTAATTTCATCTTAATAATAAATTGTTCAGAAAATTGTAAATGAAGTTCTAAGATTTTTCCAGTAGTTCTTTTAACTGTGGTGCCCAAAAAGTGAAGATCAGGTGGTTAATACAGTAATGAGAGCTTATATCAACAATGAAGATAAAAGAAGAAACAATACATTGCATTGAAACTCCTACAACAGAGCAACAACATAGTTCATTTCTGTATTCTGTGGCGAAAGAAAATATCAGAATCATTCTTTAATTAAGCAGACCGTTACGCTAAACGTATTTGCTTTATATATATAAATTAATATAAACCAGGAAACCCATACTTACATTACTTTAAAATGAAGATAGTTAATAGCTATAAACCAAATTAACAATTTCTTCTTTATTATAAAACTATTTAAATTCTATGGCTAAACTACATGTTATCCTGAAAGAGCTATTATAATATTTTACACCTTGATATGAAAATAGCAAAATTGATTTATTGTCAAAAAAATCTCCGAAAATATTTAATTATTTAATATTTAATATCCTTTTTGCTAACATCCAGCGTCGTGCGTAAAAAATCTTAATACTCAAATGTCTCGAATAATCTCTCAATTTTTTAAGCACCAAGGCACATTTTTTAAAAACGACTTCTAAAGTAAAATAAATGAACTTACTAAAATTAACTGAAAAGATTAGGGATATTAAGAAACAAGAAGTATTAAAACAATTATTTAATTTAATTCTTTGTTCTTAAGATCTGCTAGGCGAAATGCAACAAATAAAGAGCGAAAATAGACAGCTCAAAAAAACTCACAGCTGTTTTTAAGAACTTAAAAAAATACAGTCTAAAGATTTATAAAAGTTTAAGAAAAATTTTATCTATCATCTTCCAACAATATCTCTTTAATCAGGTAGCAGAAATCCAATTATGAAAGAATGTGCAGTAATTTTTCGATTTCCTGTCTATATATTCCATAAAGTTCAGTAAAAGAATTCTATTCTCTTGCAATCTTTATGGCAATGCCGTATGTTTAACGGTTGAAATATATAACTCCATTATATTTGATGGAATTTATTCTTAGAGTTCAATGTTTCTGTTACGGATAGCAGGAATGTTATAAATATGGGATGAAAGTTATAGAGACAATTTTCCGCCAACAGATGCGTGAGGGAATTCATTGATTTTTGGCGTTTGTGATGATGGTATCAAAACCAAAATGACCACTTCTCTTGGAGATATAGGATAAAAATTAAAAAAAAAAAAAAAAAAAAAAAAGAGATTTGGAAACTTATATTTCTTTACATGAATGAAATAATGTCGAATAAATTAATATTAAAGCCTCAGAAACGTTACATTTACATGCTTCAATTTCTTTGTTTGAACGAAGGACATTTAGGAAAAATGATTTATTAAAGAAACTTATATTAACTGAAAAATATTTAACCAGATTCCGGTAAAAGCTTATGTCTGATTAAAATTTATTTTTTATTGCAGAAATAATTGTACCTACAAGATGGAAGACGAGTTTTATTGAACAGTTCCTTCAGTGTTTTAGTGTAGATTTTCATAAGGTATAAAAACTTTTGTAAACGTAATTAACTTGAAGGAAAACTAAAAAGAAGATTGAGTAAATTATAGCAACGGTTTGACTTGGCTGGGGATAAAAAGATGAATGCAAGTTAAAGTTTATTAAACTTAGTACACTTAAAAACTTAAAAGAGATAGTCAAAAGAAAGTTTAATAAATTATCATGAGGCCTTTCGTAATTGCAGGAACACATGGGCTAATGGGATTTTCTTGTCTAAATAAATCTAGACTGAAACTGTATCTTGCATCATAAATGTAATATAAGTAAATTTCTTTTCATAAGCTTCTCATTATTGCTCTTTTGCAAAATATATTTTAGACACGTTTGAAATATTTTCTGGGAAAGTTTAAAAAATCAGTTAAGTAATGCATTATTAACTTTAGGCTTTAATAGTTCCACTAATTTATGGTTTTGTTTATGGGAAGCAAAAAGCGTTATCCATAGTTTTTAATCTAAATAATCATACTAATCTAAATAATCATTACTAATCTAAATAATCATTACTAATCTAAATAATCTAAAGAGCATAGAAATGAGATCAGGGGCTTTCGGGAACCGTATCAACTTGGGTCTGTTAATATTTCTAGTAGCCAAATCAAGAAACTCAGGAGAGCTGACTTCTTGAACATTATTTTGTAACTGAACCCAATGAGCATCATGAGGGATTCATGCACAATATAAGAGGAAAAGTTTCGTTTTTTGTGCAAATTTCACTTACATTTTTACTGATGTTGGAAAATATATTAAAATATTTTTATAGGCAAAGCAAACCGTATTAAAAGAAAATGAGTTAATATAACCAATTACTTAAATTTCGATTTAATAATATTATTTAGAATCAAAATTAAAGCTGAATTATGAAAGAAACTGTAATATTGCAATTAAACACGTATTATTATTCAGTTTTTTTATAATGTCGCTATTAGCGCAATGATGCAAATGTAATCTTAAAGTTATATTAGCAAATGTTACAAGAAAAATGGACACATGTATCATAATATAAAAAATTAACATTGATTTAGTTTGCATATAAATTTTATGTTTGCGATAGCATCAGTGTTTACTATTTTAAAATGTTTTATATGTAACTTTAAATACGAGTTTCAGATTAATTTCTTTCGCTAATATTTAAAAGGTTTAATGCTCTGGTTTATTTCACTGGTTTTAATATGATACCTCTACACTACCATCTGGATTAAAATTAGTTTTAATTTGAGAATATAATTATTCATTAAAAGGAAGAAAGACTTGAGGAATAGGGATGAGATAGCGAAAGTGAACCGAAGAAGAATCCATGACGCAATCGAACGCATGAAAAGACCCAAATCGAAAAACACATAGAGAGATGTTCAAATTATAGTCAATACCGAGAGCTGTTTTCATTCCTCAGTAGTATTCTTTTACTGTAGATAAGTTATGCTTAGCTTGTTCTTATGTGAACAATTGAAATTTCTTCTTATTATAAAAAGAGTACTTAAAATAAAGAAAACGAATAGTTCAGTAAGTCTAAAATTGCTATTTTTATTTCTGCTTGATCCTCATTTCAATGCTTTTTATTCCATATGCATTTAATTAAATTTTATTTTGAAATATATTAACTTCATGCAACGATAATATTGAATTAGTCTAATTAACTACTTTACTATTCAGTTATTTGTTACTTTACTACTCAATTATTTGTTAAAATAGTAGTTTCTCGGTTCGTCAAAGTATAGTACACACATTCAAAAATCAAGGGCAAAATTCGGAAAATTTACATTTTCTACATTGGGTCTAAATGTGCAATTTTCATAAACCGTTAACATTTACCACATTATCCAGCTTTTTAATCTATGCAGAATGTAACACATACGTTGTGCAAAGTTCTGTTGTCTAATCTAGTCTTGATCTCATGATTTAGAAGTAAAAAATATTAAATAAGATATTAATAAATTCTTAGGAAAAACATAATACTGCTCTAGGAAAAGATATAAATGGAAAACTCCATGTCTTTATTCAATGTTTCTAAAATTCTTTGAATCGAATTCTTTGAAAATCTTTATGCATTGACTGCTTAAAGTAGCAGTGAAAGATAATTTTTTATCTCTCACAGATTTCTGTAGTTCTGAAAAGAAGTTTTAATACTTTCAGTTACCCCCCATTCAGGGCGTATTAATGCGTTTTGAGCGCCAAAATTACATCTGTGATGTCCGTAACGTCCAGAACTGCTCATTCTGAAGTACTGTAGTGGAAAATTGGTTTACTGAACATAATGCTCCCTTTAACATACTTAGAAGGATTGATTGATGTTTTTATGTGGATAAAGGATTACTTGTCAAAGAAGGTTTTCTCTGATCAAGAGTTTCTCAGACCTCGTAATGAGGTGGCAGACATTTTGGGCAATACAATCAATACGATCTCATATTTTCTTCTCAGGCTATCGTTTTTGTTTTGTATTAACTTAATAAATAATAATCAAAATTTTATTTGTTGCTACTTATGTTTTTTTCAAAACAATAAAAACTTTATTTGAAAAATGTTTGAATAGGCTGATCAAAATTTCAAATTTTTCTACATAAGAGGCTCATTTTTCAACAAAGTACGATGACGCAGTCAGAGTGATTATTTTTATAAAAACCACTTTTATATCAGGAACCTTTATTCTGGAAGATTATAGTTTTATATGATATTCCTTTTTCGATAACAAATTTAGTTAATTCATTCTTAGGTTTCTTTGAAGAATTATTCACGCAATTTTAGTAATAAATTCAAGTAGATTACTGCGCAGTTTAGCTTAAAAAAGCAGAATTACGTTTATATATATCAGGCATTTAAGAGCTTTTGTGAATGTAGGCAACAAATCTATTGGGAAAAAATGACTTCAAAATATTTGTTCTGCTACAGTGTTTAGGGAGGGTACTGGGAAAGAAAATTAGTAAGAAGAATGAGGATAAAATTTAAGAGGTAAAAAAAAAATTAAGCAATGTAAGGAGTCAGTTAAGGATGCTAAAAAACAAAATCTTAGTTACCTTTAATTATCAAAAATCCTGAAATAGTTTTTTTTTCATAAAGAGATAACTTTTTATATTTGTAGTGAATGAGCAAGTAATCTATGAACCTGAACTCGATATGCGTAGAATTATTTGTTTTTATTCTTTTGAATAAAATAGTTAATGACTGAGGAAATGCTAAAATCGAATGCTTATTGTTAAAATGATAAAACCTAACGCTTAATAATAAAATAAAATGCTTAATAATAAAATGGTTTATTTAAAATATCTTGGAAAATTTGGTTTCCAAAAATCAAACTCCGAGGTTAAAAATATTAAAATGATATTCTTATTCGTAATGCGTAAGTTTTTAAGATTTATTAATAAAGTATTTTATTCATAAGGTTACAGTATATATTTAATGTTTCCTATAAACTTACCCATAAAAGTAAAATACTGATACTAGCAGTGAAAAATTTGTATAACAGTCATGTACTAGTATTTATTAATCATTGTTTGTTTGAACAAAATATATACGTCTGATTTACGAAAATAGCAATTTAATTTGTTTTACATGCAATAACATCACCCAACCTTCTTCCGCATCTTGCCCTACTTTATAAGCTATCTTGTTAGTGACGAAATAAGAGACATTTTCGAAATATTTATCGATTTCATCAAGAAAGATATACAAAACTGTTGTTATTAATACTGTCGCTAATAAAAGAGAATATAACAGTGACGATTTTTAAAAAGCATAAATTAAATGTTAATTAACTAAAGTCCTTATTTCACTGAACCGTCCACAAAAGCGACCACCTAATACAGTTCAGGCTTATTGTTTCCCCCTTTAAATAATCAAGAAATTATTTTAAACACCTTATGAAAACAAATGTTTTTTGGAGATTGTATACACAAATTCTTCATTAGACAGTGTACTAATGATCATGTGAGTCAGCATAGTGCTGTAATCGATATGCACAATATACAGCATTGAAAACGCCATTCTATTAAAATTATAAATTCAAATTTTTATATTTAAACAATTTATTAGCGATATAACTAACGTTTCTTTTTATGGAAATAATCTTAACAAAAGCACTTCTTCTCCAGTTTCCCTAAACTTAACCGAGTTTCATATGTAAGCGATGCACTGTATCAGACTGGCATTAATTTTGCAGAAGGTCTCAAAATTTTTATGCATTTTGAGAGTCTTGTTTCCCTTAGTAAGAAAAATTAATCCCGGCTAAAATTCCATCGTCTTAATAGCTGCAAAAAAATAAGTAAGATATAAAAGGCGCCATTTTAGCATCATGAGTTAAATAAACAGAAAGATAAAAAGCACGAAATCAGGCTTATTTAAATTTTGGTTAAAACATGATTGAAATTAAGATGAATTGCTAAATCTGAAAGATTTTGATGATTATTTTTAGGACATCTTATCCACCAAATAGAGATGATTCTCAAATAACGTTTACAAAAAGAAAATATAAAAATATGATTGACAGACCAGGAATGCTTAGTCATAGCGGAATTATTCTTTTTATATTTCTTATAAAAATAATTCATATTTTTTCAAGTATTTTCTCTGTTTGGCTGATATTTTTATATTTTTAATAACAAAAACTTAAAATATTTTAAATGTAATTAAAAATATATTCTGCCGTTTCAATGAGAAATGTAGAAAAGTAGTGAAATACAAGTAATACTTTAAATTTCCAAAGGATTAAAATTTCGTATAATGTTCTCACAACAAACAAACAGCAAATTTTATCTGTAGGAAAGAAATTAATTGAGAAGTTATATTTCAAACATTTGACAAAATAAGTTTTGTAACTAATGGAAAAGAAAATGATAGTGATAGTTTGGAATACTCTAATTTTTAAAAACCTTTGTTTGCTTTAACTCATTTAGCATAATATACAAGATAAAATATGTTTTATTACTTAAATAGTGAACAACAATTGTTTTAAAATGTCTCGAGAGATGCATGCGTCGTATAAATGAAATCAGAATTATTCGCTAAAGAGTTTTCTAACATTAAAATAGAAAAATAATTTCGAATAGAATTTAAATCCTAAACTATGATGTCAGGAAATTGGAGTTCGTAAATAAATTTCTCTCTTCTGTTAAAGCCAATGTGTTCACAACTTTCCAATTTTCATTTCCTTTTAATTAAAATAATGGAAACAAGATTCCATCGGGAGAAAGCTCCTTTAATTAAAGTTAACATATAATCGATTGATAGAAGAAATGAATAATTATCAAAATCTTTACATTAGTGAAAAGAATTTTCCTCTTGAAATTATAATATTTCTGTATAGCTCATCATAGAATTGTGAGGAGCAGTATATTGGAAATTATGAGACGAAGTATTTCATTTAAAAATTTTTGCAGGTCATTAATGCTTAGCATGAAGTTATGCCCATGTATTTTATTTAGCTATGTGTTGAATATTTGCTAATCAGTATGCAGAAGAAGGACACGCCAGTATGAAATTCACTGACTACCAATAAGTATTTGGACACCTATGCAAATGAAGATATCTGCGGTCCTAAGGTACGTCACGGACTCCACTGGTATATATCGTGTAGGAAACAGCATCGGCTTTAGTCGCATGCAAGATGCCTCGCAGTTCAGAGTTCTCTGATTTCGAGAAAGGTGTAATTATCGGGTATCACAAATGTGGCCTATCCTTAAGGGACATATCTAGCGATCTGAAGTACCCAAAATCGACAGTGGCCTATGTGATTAAGAAGTGGAAGGTGAGCGGTGATTGTCGGAATGTGCTCCGAGTCGGCAGACCAACGAAACTGGGAGATAGGGACCGACGAGTGCTGTCCAGAGAAATTCGGAAGAACCGCACCCAACCGATGGCCCTCATCCGCGATAAGTATCAACAGGCATCCAGGAGTATTGTTTCAATGAATACCATCCGTAAGGAAGCATATCTGCTTGGTTTTCATGGTCGTGCTGCTGCCCATAAGCCATTGATCACAAAGTCCAACCGCGCTGCTCGGTTAATGTGGTGCAAAGCACATCGAAATTGGACCGTAGATCAGTGGAAACGGGTTCTTTGGAGTGACGAATCAAGGTTCACCCTTTACCATTCGGATGGCAGGGTCTGGGTCTGGCGTCTACCTGGAGAACGTCTCCTGCCAGAATGCATTGTGCCAACAGTCAAGTTCGGCGGAGATGGAATTATGGTCTGGGGGTGTTTCTCCTGGTATGGGCTGGGACCCTTGGTCCCCATTCATGGTAAGCTCAACTCCGATGCCTATTGCACTATTTTGGATGACAATGTGCTTCCTACGTTGTGGCAGTTTTACGGGTTGAACCCCTGTTACTTTCAGGACGACAATGCCAGTTGTCATGTTTCGACGTTAACCAAGGCTTGGTACGGTGCCAATGGAGTTCACCGAATGGACTGGCCTGCCCAGAGTCCAGACCTGTATCGAGAACCTCTGGAACGAGTTGCATCGCCGAATTCAGGGGTGCACTACCCGTGCAAAATCGGTGAAGGAACTTCTACGTCTTCTCCAAGCCGAGTGGAAGAAAATACCACTAGCTGTCATACAAAGACTTGTGGAAAGTATGCCCCGGAGGGTCCACGCTGTAATTACCTCTCATGGAGGCTCTACCAACTATTGATCTTGAATAAAGTTAGTTTTTCTTTTCTATCACAGGTGTCCAAATACTTATTGGTAGTCAGTGTATAAAGTGCTAATTATTGTCTAATTTTATATTATTTTTAAAAGCTTAAAAAAGTGTTCAAAACTATTCATTAAGTTAAAAAGAAAGCTGTCAATGAAACGCTCTCAAAGTCTTTGCTTTTATTTAATTTTATTCAAATATAGGTTTGTGAGACGTTTAATATTTATCTCACCCAACTCTTCTTTAGTTGAAGGTCAAAATATTTTAAGCACCCTATCGTGCTGACTGTCTTGACTAAAATAAATAGAAACCACTCAGAGATCTTTCTCACACATTCATACGCATCTTGTTCGAAAGTGTAAGAGGAAAGATCTGGAAATGAATGGAATTTTATTTCTCTTAATATTGCAATCAGTTGGCAAAGGAACAGGTTATATAAACATCGTCACTAGTTGTCGATAAGCAGGGTTTGTACAGTTCATTTAAGCTATGTTACTTATACTCGCAGATTCTGAAATTCTGAAACGTTTTTAGCCTTCGAATCAATACACAATGATTATCCGTGATAATAAAAAAATAAAAGTTAATGAAAAAGTACGATTTGCTCAAGAAAAGTGGCCATCGCCTTATTTTTTCATTGAGCACAAGAGTAAGGAGGTTGACCTTATTTGCAACGGTAGCGTAACTGTGATGAAAGAATATGACATCAAGAGGCATTATGATACTAAGAACACTATGATGGCTTTCCATTGTATAATCCGCAGAGAAAATTTGTGCAAGAAATCCTTTCAACCTTTGAACATGTGATGACTGTTGTTGTAAAAGTGATTAATTTCATTCTGCCAAAGAACATAATCACATACATTATCAAGAGTTCTTGAGTGATTTGGAAGCTGAACGTAGTAAGGCTGTTACGCGGAAGTAAGTTGATTGACCAAAATCGCAATAACAACCTTGTATTTAGCGTACATATATTAAAACACTCAATCGATTTCGAAAGCAGCTAAAGGTACCTCGTCATCAGAAGAACGAAATTACTAGAAAGGGGGAAAAAAGAAGAAAAATAAAGCATCGGCAAAGGAGTCGCAGAAACACGTAGTCGTTTTCAGCACTGCCCGTGGTCGTAACCGGATTTTGAATCAGAGTTACACTGGCCGCCTAAGTTGATTGAGTTGATTGAGCCGAGGAAAGATGATTCAACATCTGTTTTCCTTGAAATCTGAAGTTAAATAATTCTCTAAGGAATCTAAAGGGAATTCCATCTGAGAATCCATGATGGGACGTCGTTAAGAGACTTTGCACTGCTTGTCGATATTACTGGTCATATCAATGATCTGAGCTACCGCTTACTGGGGAATGGTTTTACTTGTTCATAATATTCATAACTCTGTGAAAGCTTCTGAGGCCAAATTAATCTTTTGGGAAAGTCAGTTGCTAAATAAGAGTTCCATATTCTTTCCAAAATTAATCGAATTGGTAAATGGGCTATACCATAGAACTCGAATGATTATGTGCATATCAAGCCTGAGAATGAAACTCAAAAGCAGATTTTACGATTTACGTGAGAATTAAATTTTCATGAGAATATTCCCCTTTCTATTCTCGGTAGACATCGAAAGTGTTTCATCTGAAATTTAGTTATAATTTTTAGATTTGCAGTATGGCTTTGCAAAAAAATGCTAGTTTCTTGAAAATCCTACATTAATCTCACATTAAAGTATCTTCGTGATTTTATTAGAAGTGCTTGTCCGAAAAAAAGTATCCAGAAATACGTAAACATGAATTGTTCATATCTTCGACAGTACCTACCTGTGTGAGTAGTTGTTTACTCAAATGAAAAACAGGAAATATAGAAGAACACGTTTGTTTGATAGAAAAACGTTTGGAGGATACTTTGCGAATCGTAACAGCACAAATTCTACCAGATAAAAAATCACTGTAACAAAGGACAATAATGCCAAGTTTCTCATTAAGACGAAGACACTTCCATTCCGCCAGTAATGTGAGTTTTGTAATGTAAATGGATTAAGAAGCATCGTTGTATACTGTGTATCATGCCATCTTCATTCTCTTTCATAATTAAAATGAAGTGCACAGGATACTGATTTGAGATAAACAACTTTTTTTTCATAAAAAAAAATCGGTAACCCCGTCTTTCTCCTTAAAATCAAACGTAGTCTTTTAAACCTTCTCTCTTTATAAATTTTTTGCCTATGCTACTGATCTGACATACGTGTGGCTCGCGTATCTTTGTGATTTATGAGTTTATTAATGTGGTCAAAGAAAGGTTGAAGATCCCTAGTTCTAAGCTATGTATTTGGTAAGTGCTAAAATTGAGTAGAATCCTTCTTAACGAGCAATAACGATTTAGTATTTTGAGCAAGGAAATCTGTGACCTTGAAAGATTGGTTGCAAATAAATATTTTGTTCATTTTTAATTCCTTTAAATGATTTAGGATTCTAACGCGTGAGCCTCCTCTTGTAGGATAATTTAGATATTTCTGCAATGAGAAACGTGTTAAATGTTGCATATTAGTATTATATTATAGCTCTAAATACTTCTAAATAAACATCTAAAACTCCATTCTTAAAAATAATAAACTGACTAAACCTTTATTTTAATCAAATCTGAGAAACACGTTCTTAATTATAGTACTCTAAATAATTTAGTTAGGATCAGTAACCTTAAATCGAGAATAAATAAATAAATAACTCGTATAGTCTTTAAATAACTTAACGCTTACAAATAAAAGATAAGACTTAGCGCATTTTTAAAATACAGTCCTCTGAATTTGAGCTAATAAATATTTTGTAACTGTATTCTGTACCGTAATCCAGTGGTGCGAAATTAGCTACTCGTGGGTAGTTTTTATGTAGTATGCCAATGCATTTAAATTTTTTATTTGTTGTAAATACGTTGTTGTAAAGGTTTCAAGATTTTAGTGATTAGAGTTTACATTACTTTCATTACCATTAAAAGAGAACATAAACAACGCACCAGAAAGCATATGAATGGAGCTAATTAACATACAGTGTGATGTAAATCTTATTCAAAGTTTTGAAGAAATAGATTTTCTTAATTTGTACGCGTACTTGCCAAAACATAAACGTGCTTAGTTACGAAATGTTGTTCTAAGTATAATCGCTTTGTTTAGAAATATATTTATATATGAATAATCCTTTTTCAGAGATTAAAATTAATAAGAAAAGAATCAGATTGACCAATAAGCATCCACAAGCCTTGAAGATAATTTGTAGAAATTTCTCTCAAAGGCTACCAACTTTATCAAAATCGAAATGTCATCAAGTGTCAAGCTGTAGTAAGAAATAAAGGAATTTATAAGTATTTGCATACAAACTTATGTCGAACGAAAATTTAATTAGAGAATAAAATTTCATTATTTGTTCTCAAGTTCTGTTCTACTTGGATAATTTTCACTGAAAACTTATAAAAATATCATAATCTGTTTGTTTTAGGTTTAAATTTAGTTTTTAATGATTAATTAAATAAGTTAGAATTATTCGAAATAAATGTCAGACTAAAAATTTAATATTTGGCTGTTGAAATAATGAATTACAAATTAATACTAACAAAAATATATTGCAGGTACCAAATTTTAGATTTTAGATAGAAAAAATATATATTTGAATTTTTTTCTGTTTGCGATATTATTATTATTATTTATATATTGTTTAGATAAACTTTAATAGGCGAAACTGAAAATTTATTATAAAATTAATTAATTTTTGTTAATGAAAATCTTAAATTTTATTTTAAAGCAATTTCTGGTTCTTCAGTTGTTTTCAGCTTGTGCCTTTGGCCCGAATGCAATTTGAGTTTGACTCCACTGCCGTAATCAACGTTTGTTTTACCAAGAAGAGATTCCGAGAAAACTCAGAGTATATTAATTTGACTCAATTTTAACAGCTTTTTAAATTTAAAGCCGTATGTTCAGGTGGATTTTAAGTTTCGAAATGCATTCAAAACTAACTTTGCCAATTCCTGAAATATTTTTTTAAAATAATTACCTTAACAGCAGAATAAAAGAATTTACAGAAATTCGTCTAATTTTAATTAAGGTTTTCCGATTTGCGTTTATGTTTCTACTTGCCTAGAAATTAATAATTATTTAAATTACCATTAACTTAAAAAAAGGATGATATCACTAAAACAAAATGCTTGTTTTATTGAACTGAATTACAGATTGTTAGCCAACATTCTAAACTTTACCGCTATTTTTTAATTTAAAAAAGAGGAAACAACCTCTTGGATAAGTAGTCAGTTAAAACTGTAAATAACTGAAATTCATAGCCTGCAAATGATACAGTTGTAACAGCGGAGTTGCGAAGTAGTAAATGAGAATAAGCGAAAATCTAAAACAGAAATAAAAGCTATACGGAACATCGTAAACATTCCGAGAAAGATTTAAGGTTAGGAAAATAAATATTCCTGAGTGCCTGTTGCGAACTTTTAGCGATTCGTTATACAACGTAAATAGGAAAAGAATAAAAATCGAACACTCAGATTACCAGTTCATTTGATTACCGTAGCGTCTGTGCAAGAGATTTGATTTTTGCTCATTTGTGTTCACCTCCTCATAAAAAATCCATGAAAGCTACAACTTGAAGATACAATCTTATGCAATATGGATGCTAGGTCAACCGAGATTTATTCTAATGAGTTCCATAAATCAGACTTTGGTAAGGGGGAAAGTCGCAAGTTCCATGATTTATTCATCACAAAGTGATTCACAGTGCCTCGAATCTCGCTTTCGTTACGATTTCCAAGACTTTAAAAACTATTCTTTATTCTAGCAAATAGTTCTCTTTGGAAGAGGTAAGAGTAATGATAAATCACATTACTATAATGGTTATAAAAACAGGTGACGTTTCAGGTTTCATATTAATTATTTTTCTAACAGTTGTTTCAGTATTCTGTTATGTTAGAACTTACGAGTTTTGATTTTATTTATTATTGCAAAATGCCAGGAAATTTTCAATAGCAAGAACAGTTTCAGAGAGCTTATTGGTGAAACAGCAGCTTCTTAAATGATATGTTTTCAACAGATTGATATGAACGTTCTCATTTCAACGTTCATATCAATCAAAAAGAATTTGATTACGATTAAATGAATTAAGAATATTTATTTTTCGTATATAATCCTGTAAAATACTCCACTGAGATTCAGTGTTTATCATAATTATATTTGTTTGGTTTCCTAGAAGTAAATTGAGAAAGTGTGTGCACATGAAACTAATGCACCTGAAGCTGTATTAATTATGCATTATTATTTTGCTTAATTAAATTTCAGTGTTTTTCTGACTGGTTCAAGGGACCAAATGCGACAAGTAATACCATGTCAAAATCGTTTCAGTAAACATACCCTGCATTTTTTAACCTTATTTTACACATTCAAATTTTCCGTTCTACAAAACCTTTATTGACAATCTAGTGAGATATTTGCTTCTTCTCATAATAATCATACATACATAAAATCTCAAGCGCCTTGTAATTAGTTCTTTTGTGACTTGTTAGCTTATAAAAGACTTGAGGATTTATTTTTGATCTTTCGCCAGAAACATTTATTCAGAACTCAGGTTTTGCAAAGCAATTTTAATACACTTTAACCTTTTTTTTAGCACAAACAAACCATTTTCGGAAGCGGAACGAGCGCTCTTTCCATGTTAAGTAGTTTAGAAGATCAGTCAAGTAAGTAATGCAGCCATTCAACGTATTATTACCATAAATATTGACACTTTTAAATGCATACTTGAGAGCAAAATGGGCATTTCTTCTGTACATTGTCAGGAAGACTTTGGATAAAAAATGGATGGATAAGCTTAAATTATTAGATCCATTTAGTTGGAGAAAAGAGATCTAGTTGTGTAGATCTTGTAATTGATATTTTATTCCTGGTACTTTCTCACTTTCCTGGAAAAAGAACATTAATAACATGTTGAGTTGTAAATAATGCACGAATAAATTCTTCTTTTACATTTTTGCAAAGCTATTGCTGTTATTGCTTCTATCAATATCTGTAAAGTACGAAACACGAAAATTCAGTTGTACCCTCACCAAGATTCAAACCACGGTTCTTCCAGTTGCTCACTAGACGTGCTATCCATTTACACCACAAAAAGGCGCAGAAAATGACGGATAATTTTACGATTCATTCAAAAATCTTTTTGTTTTTCATTAAAAGAAATCTGTTTTTAATGTGGACAAATATTTGAATTTTGTATGTTTTCAGTCAGGAAACCGGAGTAGTTTTACAAATTTCGCTACAATGCTGTAGATGAAAGAAGCATTGGAGTGTGATATTTGCTCACAAATATATTTTGCTACATGAATCGGACAGATAAGAAAGTTGGGTTTGACCTATATTTCTCACATTGCTGAGAGGCTGATTGATTGACATTACATCCAAGACATCTGGAGCCTCAATTCTTCGTGTCCGAAGTATCTGTAGAAAGCAAACTAAAGATTACCCCTTTCGTTTACTTACGGTTTAACGTTTAGTCACGAGTAAGGTACTAATGGAAATATGTTTTTACTTATTTCAGATAAAATAATTTCACGCTTAACAGATTAATAGTGGAAAATAAAGTTTTCTTTTAGACCAGCTTGAAAAGTAAGAATTTGCAAAAAACTGCTGTTTTTAATTTTAATTAAGTACAGTACTCTCATATATGCTCTAGCAGTCTCTAGATCAAAACTATTTAATTACCAACTAAATTTATGCAGCTGTAATATCCAGTTTAAATACCAAAAAATGCAAACGTTAAATTATGGAGAAACTGAAGACTACAAGGTTTTGAAGTCTTTGTAATTAAAACTAAATTCAGATGCGTTAATTTAATCTTCAAGTTTCGATAAAATATTTTCATTTTTTCTTTCTTTCTCTCTCCTGTAGCTGTTTTAATGTGATATATACAGCTGGGGGTAAAGACTGGTATTATTTCAAAACTGCAACCTCATAAAAGCAATTTTAATTGCGAATTTTCATTCTAAACTAGACAAAATTTATTACAAATGCTGTAAACGCATGCTGCAAATTGTCTAAACTGGTAGGAAGATAATATTGAAAATTATTGACCAAATCACTCTGTTAATTTAAAATAAAGTGGGTGGACTCTACAAACTGCTCTCGTAGTGCTCTAAGAAACCACAGTGATGCAAATATGTCTTAATTTTAGGTTTGTAAATTTCGTAAGCAAAATGAGATGAAAAGAGCTCTATGAATTAATATGCACCGCGTTTAAGTAAATTGAATCAACGTGAAGAGACTCAGATTTACGCCTAAAATGTACTGAAATGCTTGCAAAATATATCCGTTTAAAATTCAAGGTAAAGATAAAATATTTACGTTATCATCCGGAAAATAATATAAGATCTTGTGCTGGGATATGCAAGCATAAAAAGTAAATTAATAGGCTAACTTAATTTTGTAAAAAATGAAACGTTATTTCTCTCTCAGCCATCCAGATGTCGTTCGAAGGAAGGGAAGTACATGAATAAGGGATGAAATTTTATCCGACTTTCGGTTTTACGCGACTTATTTATTACAATTTTATGAGCTCAGTTTTATATGTAATGAAATTGATTAAAAGCAAATAAAAATGGTAATCTGTGAATGTAAGAAGATAACGGTATTTAAACCATATTAATATTCTCTAAGATGATAACGTGATAGAAATCATCATATACGTATTAAAGCAATCTCCAGAATGTCTAATTTCGTTTTCAAACTAAAATGTTTGTGCAACAAACAAACAAACAAACAAAAAAAAAGAGTTACATTTCCTTTTCTTAATTTAACAACAAAATTATTTTGTATAGAAAATAAGAGGTAATCTTTTCTGAATGATTAAATTTCCCCCCTTTTATGCGTGGTGTAATTTATTGTCAGGTTTTGATTTAGCAGTTACTATAAAGTACTATTTAAATGATTCGTTACAACATTAAACCGTTTGTATTGATCTTTTAAAATTTTCTAGTTGGGCTTCTAGTAATTTATCACATATAAAGCTTTAATTTTTGAATTTCACGTTAATGCAATATATCGCATTTATTTCTGAGTTGAAGATGAACTGAGAAAAAGGCTTTCTTGAAAATGCTTGCCAATATCTTTACTTCTAAGGAACGGAAGAAGTTCTGCTGGAGGAAGAATAAGAATAAGAAGAAATAATATCTATCTCCATGAGGGCTCAAATTCAAAATTTTATAGAAAAATTTAAACATTCGAGTTATTGCGTGGTTATCTGGGAAATAATAAGACGGTTAATTTGCGTCATGATTCTCTAATTGTTAAATTATTTTAATAAAGCAAGTAATTAACAAAAACAGTATCAATTTGGCTGACTTTATTGGATGAGTTATTTGATAAGCAACAAGTGGTTCTGAAATAAATAAGCAAAATTATAATGTGAGATTTTAGTAATTATATTTCACTTCCTCTAAGATCTATTTCCGGCGTTTGGAAACTTTATTGACTTAAAATATTCTGAAAATTAACTATAATAGAAATTCATTTCAGGAATTTTGTTTTGTGATGCCATAGGTTTGCAGCTAATTTTATTAATAAACCGATATACCACCTATTACTTCCGTAGTTTTATTAACTGACATCAAGGTTCTTGAATAAAATAAAGCATTTGTGAAAATCTATAATCACCGTCTCAGAATGCCTCTTTTTATAGATGACCGAAACCAAGATAATCTGGAACCGTATGAGATCTTCTTAGAGAGGATTTGCTCTATTGTATTTATCAATGAAACAGATTTTCAAAATTCTGAAAAAAGTAAGTTAAAAAATATTTTATTTTGCTCTAGGCTTTCAGAATAACTCGAGGTATCGATTGCCTTAGAAACTTAGATCTAGTTCAAAAAACATTTTAAGAACAAAATTCATTATTAGGATTTCACAGAAAAATGCAGTTTCTACACTATTTAAAGATAGTTTTAACTGGGAAAAATAAGTAGCTTATCAAAATTCGTTGACACTTCATCTTATACTTTTGTTGTGAGGTTAAATTAGTTTAATTCATTAAAATATTATTCCAAATTCCTTATTTTATTAAAAAACTGATACACCAAATTTTACTTCAGTATTTTTTTAAACTGACGTCAGGGTTCTTGAATAAGATGAAGCGTTTACACCCTTACTAAGTAACATTTTCATTAGGGGTGTTATTTAAGTTAGTTTCTTCCTTTTGAAAGTCAAACATTCGGCTTTTAGTTTTAGCTTAATTCCGTTAAGAGACATGCGTCTCAAGAAATTTGTAAGTATTATTGCATTTTAAAAGTACAAATTATTGAGTTTTTTACTTGAAATTTATACACACTATACAGTAAAAATTTGCATTGCGGCGAGTTCCTTTCGTCATCTATACCATCTCTTGAGATGAATTCTTCAGTTAGATAAGTAACATCTTCTTTTATTAACACGATACCAACCTGTAGGGAGAGTTATTTTAATTGTTCTTTTTAAGCACTCACTGTCTGATTATTTTTACTTCTTTTCACCATGCTACTTAATTCTTTAAGAAATGCTAAACGTTAGTAACCTATAATTGCTTAATGCTTACGGAAAATCTAATTGCTTAATAACCACCAATAATTGTTTAATACATTTCCTCCCGGGAGTTGACTGAATGACATGTTTTTTATAATGTAATTGAAAACAATCGAAATAAATAACTAACTTTGGAATAATTACTTGTATTTATCTGTTTTCTCTTCCACCTACACTCTTGCTGACGAGGTTTTTACCTGCATGTATTCAGAAATGAGAGATATCATTTTGTATTTAAACGATGACGAAAGCATAATTGCGAAAAAATGAGTACAGTGCATACAGTATGGAATCAAACAGAAACAGGCTTTATTGAACTCATAGTATTGTTGCACATGACTGTCTGTACAAGAGGAAGAACAACAAGCAGATGTTCCTTAGTATAGTATAAGCCCTTCCCTTACTGCAATGGTTGCTTCTCATCGTCTCTCCATTGTCAGCACCAGATTGTCCAACAGATCTTGAGGTAAGAGTGCCCATTCTTTAATCAGCATCTGTTTCAGTTGTTGAGTATTCTCCGGAGAATCAAATCGGGCCCCAAAGCATTCTACACATATTCTATGGGGTTTAAATCAGGGAAGTACGCTGGTCAATCCATTCGTGTGATATCTTCATTTTCAGGTATCTTCTGAACAGCAGGTGTTTGATGTTGCCGTGCATTGTACTCCATAAAAAAGAAGTCTGCTCCAATGGAACCTTGGAACAGATGCATATGGGGAAGGATCACCTCCTAACAATAGCGATCTCCGGTTACAGAACTTCTGTCGAAAACGTGGAGCTCTGTGTGCTTGTTCAGCATAATGCATCCCCAGACCAGAACTTCAGGACCACCGTAACGGTCTCTTTCCGCGATGTTACTGGGATGAAATCGTTCCCCGACCTCTTTCCATATTAGCTTGCACTGAGAATCTCTTGTGGCACTAAAACGATTCTCATCCGTAAAGAGTATACGACTCTATTGATGAGCTATTCAGTTTTTGTGCTCCTTGCACCACTCTAAACGGTGGCGCCGATGGCCAACTTTCAAGGGGATGCAGCGTTCAGAACGGCGGGAGTATAGGCAACCATTGTGAAAATGTCTGGACACAGTAAACGGCGACACTTGTCGCCCCGTTGCTGTGCACAGTTGGTGAGCTATGGCGCTTGCTGACTGGTTTCGGGCTCTTTTCGCCTGCAGGACAATATATCGGTCACCCACAGCAGTTATTTTCCTGAGGTGGCCACCACCAACCTTTCTAACAGCTGTACCTATGGTTTGGAAGGATTTCCAAGGGGGGAAACGACTTTTTTGTTGATTCCGAACTCTTCAGCTATACTGCCAACACTACGGCCCTTCCGCAGCTTTTCGATCATTCTTCCACCTGTGGAATCATCCAGGGGATTTCTTCCAGCCATATTTCACGAAAGAACTCATTTGCACTTGCAGCGAATGTCTTTATTTGCGCCTCCGTACTTCATTTTATTGTAATCTTGAGCTGAGCACGATGACCGTACGCGATTAGCATATGGTCACGTTGACTTTGACGTTGCACACACATGACCTTTCTACTAAATTGTGTGTTCATTATACTGATCGCAAGAGCCCTTTTTTTGCAATTTCATGGCTATCTGATTAAAATTTACATTGTTGCTTAAGTTTTGCACACCAGTGTATATATATATATATATATATAAATATATATTGACCACTAAGGTCTCTCTAATTAATGTTGTCTTGTTATTTTGATATATGTATATATATATATATATCTAGAGAGAGAGAGAGAGAAATTTGAATAAATACATGTTAGAGTTCATTAACGATTTCTGTCGGATATTGCTGGAAATAATCAAAGTTTCATAAATGCATTACTTAGAAATTTCTTTGGAAGGAATGAAATATATATATATATAAATCTTAAGCAATTTTTTGGAAAGCAAATATATGATAGAACAGTATGTGATCGAAATTAAGTCGACTATTTGCCTTATTCCTTGCACTTTTTGATTCGCATAATTAATCTTCAGAGAAAAAATAATTTAAGTTATGAAATATTAGAAGAGAACTAATCTACAAATCGTAAAATTCAGCAATAAAGCAACTAAAATATATTTAAGCAATTTAATTTGCAAAAACGTTTCAGGGAGTCTTTCAGTGCTCCTTCGAAGACCTTATCCTCCGAATTTTAATCTTTTGTATGAAACAATTAAATGCAAGTCGAATTGAATTCTTAATTTATCTACGCTTTTTCCAAAATATTTTCTTTATCCGAATTCAGTTCCTTAAGGCAGTGATTAAATGATTTAAAATATCTATGAGTATCTCCATATCAGCGGTTATGGTATCACATTTTTTTAACGTGGATAAAAAATTTTAAACACCAAAACCAATCAAAACTTTTTCCCTTTTTTTGTCACTCATCAGTATGTTTAAGATAAAAATTCTCTCAGTTGAAATAAATTAGTTGAGCTTATTAAATATACCGAACATTAAATCTGATATAAAAATTTATTCTAGGGGTGCTACAACAAAGCACAGTCTCTATTGTTACACATTCACCTAGTTGTATATCCAAGATTAGATTTTCTCCTCCCCCAACACCCAAGTCTTCGTAATTTTGAAATATATCCTTCCACGGATGTTCTGAGAAGCATAGATATGTAATTTATTGTGATCAAGGACTCCAAGGATATTTACTTCACAAGGGTGCTTCCACGGAGGATTCTCTAAGCATTAACTGGCTCGTACTTACATTATCTTTAGGGCATCAGCACAAAAACGTTCATTTAATTAACTTAATGTGCCTCTAGAAATGGAATACTCAACAACAATATAAGTTATTTTAATCACAGAGCCCGTATAAGCTAAACGAATCAGAACCGAAATATTGGTAATTGCTCACTGCAGTCATCTTAAGTTCGCTTTTTGAAACCAATAACAGGAAGAGTATGTTATGGACTTACAAGAGATCTTCTTCGACTTTTGAAATTTGATATCTTCTTCTATATGCAAAGTTAGCATAAGCTTTCAGTCTACTGTAATGAACGAATAAGAGTTTCAAGAGCTTTAATGAAAAGGGCTCAGTAGCTTGAGCTCAAGAATGAGAACTATGTTAGTAATGATATTTTCCGAATAACAATTGTCTATATAACTAAATTTCTTAATTTTTTCTTTACGGAAATGATGTCATTACAGTATTAAGAATTAGTTGCAAAACGTTTTAAATGTAGCAATAATTTTAAGTGTTTTAAATATTAAATGCTTTAAATGTAGTCAATAAATATTCTTTTGAGCGCTTAGAGATTCAAATTAATGATAATTGTTTTATTTCCGTATAAAAGTTAGGTTATAATTGCAGATTTCGTTTATATGATTGCACGTCATAATTAAAGTTCTCAGAAATCATGCACGAAACTTGTTTAAAATCTGACATGTCAATAAAAATTTATACATTTAAAATTAGATACTAAGAGCTGGTTCAAACATTTCATGTTTGTATTAATTAAAAATGGCTGTTAATTGATTGATTGTTGCAATTCTAAGGAAACAGATGGTATTTTACTCCTTGCACGGAAATGATGAATCTTGCTTTCAGGATTTTAATGTGTCAAATCCAGATTTTACGGTTATACCGATGAAAATATTTAAAGAAATAAAATACTATGTTTGAGAATATTTTATACCAATTTATGCAAATATTCAACGAAAATGTATAGTATTCCTTGGAAGAGAGCTTTGATAAAATAAAGCATCTGAACAAGTAGATTTACTTGAAAATAAATCGCGAGACTAAAATATAAATATAATATAGAGCATTTTGTGCTTTAATCGCATAAATTAAAAGTACATTTGCCGGTTATGATTCTCTGCCTATTCAATGTTGCTTTCAAAAGCAGAAATATGCGTTTGCATATTTATCCTCAGTCATCTGTGCTAGGAAATATTCTTTACATACAGTTTAGTTCATGTTTTGTTCAACTGTATTAATATGTAAAAAAGATGTTCTTTACCAAGGGTGCATTTAATAAATCCAAACCCAAGCCTTAATTGATCTTTTTCTTATGATAGCATTGTGATCTGTCTTGGTTAAACGAAATGTCAGCGTGAAAATTTAAGGCTTCTTTCTGGTATCAAGGTATGCTTATTGGGAATACTTTTTGAGGAATTTCGTCTGATGAAGCAAAAAATTACAAGCTATTGTACAGATAATATGCCTTTTTAGCTCCTGTATCTCAAAATGAATACATTTATATAGACGTTCTGAGAACGTAATTCTTCATGTAAGTTAGCAGAATAAGACTAATTAGGCAATATATTACAGTCCAGTTTTCGCTATTGTCTTTTTCACGTTTGCAGTTAGATCTCTCGCGTTATAAAGGAAGTCGGAGAGGAAAAGCATTAATATTCATAGACTGGAATTCACACTAGAAAAAGAAAGATAATTAGAAAGGTGCCATGAACCAGCTCGTTTTAGGAGCTTGAGATCGATTTGGGGATCATTTCCACTGCAATCTAGTCAGGTTGAGTTTTTAATTAAACCTGAATAAGAAGCTGAAAGAGAAACTGTCACTACAAAAAAGGAACTTAGGAGCTTTATTTAAAATTTGAACTGAAATGGATATTAATTAGGTTACGATAAGACATTTATTGAGGCAAATCAAGTGTTATTGGTGTCGCTGGATATTTCCGCACTTTCGGTTATGTTGAAACAAAGACCGATACAAAAATAAAACTCTTATTATGAACAAAATTAATCAACTGTAATAAAATTTAATATATATGTTACCATGAAAGATCGAAATTGGAGAATGTCGACTTTCACCGGAGAATATCAACATTCACCAAATACGACGGTTGAAAGACCGAATATTTCACTACATTCTTGTATATTCGGACCCTCACCGGTGTATGTCGACAATCACAGATATGCTCTGGTGAAAGTCGAAAAGAGAGGTCATAAAGTGCCATAATATTTTAAGTTGTTGCAATAAATAAGATTTGAATCACATAATTTAGTAAGCTTTTTTTGTGTTTTAGGTTCTCATGTTCTTAAGTTCTTATTTCAAGTCTCAAGTGCGTTTATTCGCGACTGAATTACGGAGAAGAAAATATAATATTGTTAAATGTTTAACATTCACCATTAGTACATGGTGAATGTCGACATTGACCGGCGTAAGTCAGAAATAAGAGTATTTGGAAAATATTTCGGACATACACCAAGAGACTATGTGAATGTTGACATTCACCGGTGAAAGTCGACATTCTCCAGATTTCGGTGTTTCACCGTAACATATACACCAACACGAAAGCTTATAAGATGAAGAGACGAAAATATTTAAAATATTTTACCTGATTTGGGAAATCACAATGGAATTTATAGAAACAGGATGGAATTTACCAATGTGTACAGTCATCAAACGGTTTGCTTAAAATCTAATGCATAAATATGACTGTATTCCCCTAAAATCTCATATTTTCATAGTAATCTTGTAAAGTGCATCAACTTAAAAAAATAAAAAAACGAAACTGATTAGTAGTTACAAATCTTTCACTTCTAGTAAGATGCGCTAACACCTTACACAATGACACAGTTGAATATAATTCCTTGCAAACGTTTTTTAAAACATTTTTTGTTTGGTAATATACTTTTAAAATATTTTGACAGTTTTCTTTTTATATCATTTTATATTCAAAATAGAAATGCGGAAACAATAGCCGGAGCTTTTAAAATTGAAAGGCCTTTTTTGAGTCCATTTTTAACTTTATTCAGTATTAAATATATCATTTCAGGAGTTGGCAAATGTAAATATTACTTTTAATCAAGAGAAAAAAAAGATATATTCATCTGAATTTTTCATAATTTAAACAATTTTAAAGTTATTAATTGTAAACGTTTCTTTATAATATTACAGTGCAATCTGAATTTTTCAGACACCATGTTTTTTATGCTTGTTTTAAGAATGTGATTTAGGAATGATCGTTTTTTTTGCACGTCTCTTTTTCTAAAAGTGCTCATTTTAGATTATACAAATAATGTTATTATAGAAATGGTTACAGAAAGAGAATAAAAATAAATTTTTCCCGAATCCTTTATTCTTCGACAAAATTTGCTATAGATAAGTACTCTTGTAAAAATTTGAGTAGGAAATGATCTGGTTCATGTTGCATCTGGCAAATGATAGTGATACTAGAAGCGAAAGATGAAGTTTCAGAAGAGACTCAGGGAAGGAAAATGATGGTTCAAAGAAATGAACATGATAAATGCCATTTCCATGTCTATTTTAACCCAAATATCGATCTTTGTAGCTTTTCAAAGAATAATTTCTTTCTTTTTTATACCTTTATCGATCTTGTAGGGACATACAGAAATTAAGGCGCCTTATAGGTAGTATTAGTAAGTAATTTGAAGAAACCAACCGCAAAAAATTCAAATCTGAAGGCTTAGAAATTAGTAATTACGAAAATTGAGTTCTAAATGATTACAGCTATTTCAGTTTGATTCTACCATCACGTGTACAAAAAATGTAAATAAAGTGTAAAATGTTTTTTTCTTTATTACTTTCATTTAAAATGTAATAAAGATATTATTATTCCAAAGTTTAGTTTCACTCGTAGAACCAGACTCTCAAAAACATTTCCTAGAGTCATTAGGATTTTTGTGAAAAATGTGCAATGCCCTCGCAGAGAATTGAACCTCGACCTCTCGAATACGCACCGAGTGTGCTGACCACTATACCACTAAGGCATGCTAAGAAGGTAGGAGAAATACCTTATAAATTTGACTATTTTTATAACTTAGATCTGTATTATAACTTATTATTTCGTTTTTCGTTAGTCCTCACCAGAATGCAATTGAGTTAAGAATATTTAAGGCAAAGGTTTTGAATGTTTTATATATAGAGCTTTTGGCATCGACTCTGTCTCAACTTTAGTTTCTATTGTTCAGCTTTACCAGTTAATATTTAGGCATTAAATGTTTTGTTAGCCGAAGTTAGATCTCCGCCATTACAAGATTTGAGCCAGTGCTTAGTTAAGCAGATTGATGTAGTTCCAGTTCTACCGTTACACCACGAAGGTATGCAGAAAGGAGGGAGAAAATATCTTATGAACTGATCATCAAATGATTTTTTATTTATTCATTAAGGCTGCATGCGATTAACAACATTTTAAAAGCTGCTATTTTGTTTTCGCTTAGAAAAGCGAGCTTGCAAAATTTTCTTATCTCTCTGAAGAACTTTACTGAAAATTTAATCTTTTAAAACTTAAATTCATTTCAAAGTAAAGCAGATTCAAGCAGAAAGGAAAACTTGCTCATTTATGATATTTGTTAATTTTCTCTAATGATAATACTAATCAAACTATATTGAAAATGTTTCGCATTACGCCATTCTCCAGAGATTTTAGTTTTCCTTTGCGTATTGGTGGTGGAAAATAATCACACATTTCTTTTTAAAACAGAACGAATAATCAGAGCAAGTAACTAAATTTAAGTGGAAAGCTATGTTCAGCAACCGCTAAAAGACAAAAGGATAAAAAAAGTGAGACAAACGATGCGTATGGTGAACAGTGAAGGGCGAATGTAGCGCTATTAGCCGTACTCACTTTCCGTTTTTTAAAAGCTTCTTCTTTGAAATGCTAAGCAGTGTTAACAATATTAAATGTATGGTTCTTTCAGTGGTTGTTATGATATTTCAGTGATTGATTTGATATTTGATGGAAAATTTATTCAAACATTTACCCATATTGTGTTATGACGAAAAGTGATGTCGAAAGCATATTGAACTTTTCTTTTGAAGTCATCAGTTTTTAAGCAAGTTAATAGAATTTAATAATTTATATGCAAAGTAACAAACATGGAAATTAGGGAAGAATTCATGGAAATTTTATTCAAGAACTTACCCATACTGCGTTATGACGAAAAATGATATCAAAAGCATACTGTTTTTTTGTTTTCAAGTCATCAATTTTTAAGCAAGTTAAGAAAATTTGATAACTTAAATGCAAGGAAACAAACAAAACAAAAAGAACTCGATGGTTTTCAATAATTTTTCACTAATAAAAAAATTAGTTCTAATTAATATTTTAAGAACTTATGAAAATGAATACAGAATAAAATGAATAAAAGACCAAAATAAAAATAAAAAATAAAATTTTTCATTAATTTATTGTTGGTAAATCCAATATTTTTTATTTAACCTTAAAGTCAGCATATTGACAAATACGGAACCGGTGACAGAACGCTACTTTTTTTTAAACATTTAAAACTTTATATTATAGAACTCTAATTAATACTTTTTCTCACCTGCAGCTGAATATTATTATTGCATATTAATTTAAATTTTCAGGAACAATTTAAGAAACGTACTTAGCAAGCTGACTTTAAGGCTGATATTGAGAGTAATAAAACATTTTAATAATGACTTTTAACCTTCTATAACTTTTGAATTTTACAAAACCATTTTGCGACATTTCGTAACAAGATTCCAATTGACATATGTAATAGGTCAGTCTACACCGCTTTGGCTACAATTTTAAAGCAAATAATATAATTTTTAAGGAATTTTCTTCACTTGTCTCCGATGACTTTTCAAGAGAAGAAACAAAATTTTATTCCCCATACTCATAAGATGGTTTCTTAAATTACAAAAATACAATTTAAAAATTAAACATACTCCCAGGAAAAGAAATTTCGGAGGCGAATGTCTTATGAAAGATAAAGCTTGATAACGAGAGGAAAGAATTAAAATTTTAGATTCACACGAAACAGTCATTTCAGAACTGCAGCTAGACCCAAAAGATATCTAAGCTTATTTGAAAAATCACGCTCACTTTGAACATCATGACGTAACGGGAATTATTAAGTGGGCCGCAAGCTGTGAAATCATACGTAGATAGCTTTCTCTTATATTCGAAAGTAAAGAATAAGAACAATGAATTACGACTGGTTGTCCGAGCGAGTTTAAAATTAAGTATTTTATGTGAACTGAATGATTTGCCTTTCGCAAGTTATCTCAGAATAAGAAAAACAGTCTAGAGAGTAAGGGAAGCTGTTTATTTTACACACATACAAATATTTGTAACTGAATAGGTTAAGTCTTCTAACACTTGCCAATTCATTAATGATATTAATTATAGCCCAGCCGAACACTTCAATAGCACAAAAGCCACATTTCGTAACAAAATCCTAGGAAATGACCTGTTAAACTCTTACCCACGCAATGGTAAAAATAAGAATAAATACTTTATCGTGATTGTAGATTATTTTTGGAAGTGGGTAGAAATAATTCTCTTTAGAACGGCGTCCGCGGTTTATTGTTGCAGATTCATTTTGAAATAAATTTACATTAAAGCATATAGCTGCAATAAAAATAATCTCATATAATGGTAAGCAAGTCATAAACCAAATTTGGGAGGATATATGTGCGGGTCTAGCAGCCATCCATGCTGTAGTTATGAATCATGACACAGATACCCAGATTACATCAGAAATAAGACAAACCTTGAACTTTATATATACAACAGAACAATCATTTTTCAATGGATCCCTTCACATGTAGGTATCGACGGTAACGAAAAGGCAGACTCACTAGCCAAGAGAGGAACACTTGCGCTACAAGACAGCAAACCACATCATCCACTTAAAAAACATATTTTTGAGAAATTAATGGATTCTCTTAAATCTGACCAGGCAACAAAAGCAACAGGCAAATCCTGGACTAACATTTAAGACACATGGAAAACGTTTTGTCAAAAACCACGTAAAGAGGCTGTGGCAAACTTCAGACTGCAAACAGGTCACAATTGCATGGCACACCATCTTAATAAAATTGGCATCCTTCCATTTAGTATATGCCAAATTTACCATTCGGGCATCATGAATGCAGAGCATCTTCTTATATGCCCAGAACTAGATAAAGAGACTCAGAAACGTAGTGAGATAAGTAAACTATATTGGAATGCTAGAGCTTTCACGAACTCCTTGTAAAGACTACATCTCTTATGTTCCTTTCCTTGTTGTTTAAAGTTTTAACTTTTTACTTTTGTTACCATGTTCATTTATTCTGATTCTTACTTTATAAATGTTTGTTCTTTTTTATTATTTATCACTGTTCATCTGTGGAGCAAACTTTGTAATAAGTTTGAAACTCCTTTTTAATCTAGAGAATTAAAGACATAGTTGTGTATTTTAAGAAAAATAATGGTGAATCTGCCTAAGACCGAAGCTATGTCAGATTTAAAAAATATTATGAGCGAGCTGATATGCTGTTCATGAGATCATTACTGTAGAAATCGCCTGCCTGGAACAAGACATGGCCATCGGAAAGTTCAGCATCGGCGTCAATGGGAAAAGGCCTGCAGATATAATAAAGGATTCCGAGAAGGAAAAAAGAAGATATAAGGCCCAACTTGGAGGAGTCATCAAAAAGTAAAGTTACACAGGATGGGGGCGAAGAGGAGAGAAAAGAATAAGGAATGTGTCAAATGTTCAAGAAAAAGATCAAAGATCACTGAACTCGAGCAATAAACAACAGTATGATGAACAATGTTCAGAAGTCCCAGTGAACAAGATCAACAGGTAGCTTGGATTAACGGAGAAATGATTGGTCAGCGAAATGTACGGTACGAAGTGCAGCCGGAAAAGGAACTAGTACGGCGGAAGTTCATAAAGCATAGATGGCCGGCAGACCAGAAAGTGCAGACCACGTAACAGAAAGAAGCCTTCGAAGGAAGCGACAAAACCTACCTGAAAATTCCAAAGCGTAGAGGAAATCCACGAGAGTATAACATCGTGTCCAGAAGCGAGAGAGGCTACTACACGACCAGGACAGTTACCAGCCTCAGAAATGGATAAGGATAAACAAGAAAATCACATACACTTGATAACATCTCGTAGAAAAAAAATGTATGTCTTCTACAAAAATAAAAGACAAGTGAAAATTTGCCCTATTTTTTCAAATATCAGTTTATTTTAAGTACGGTACGAAGATGCTAATAAACTTTTATGTCAAACTAGGATACCTAAATTAAATACAGCTAAGAAACTTTTTTGATAATGTATTCATCTACTTTTCGAATTTTATGTTTGCATGTTAAACACGATTATGTTACTTTAGTCCAAAAGACTGTAATGTGTAGAAAGTTTATGGAACTAATGCCAAATCAAATAATAACAACTGTTGTACATTGCTACGAAACGTTGAAACTAAGCAATCTTTTGAACTGTAGTAGGTTGAATGAAGTTTAGTATCTTGAGCGCATGAGTATATATGTTAAAAACTAACGTATTGAAAAAAGAAAATTGGGATCGTCACAGTGTGTACTGTAAATGGTAATTAAAAGCTAGTATATTGTAAATAAGGCTGTTTAAAAGTTAGGCTTTCCAACCAACACTTTCAGAGTTAAATGAAATTGAATTCGAGAACATTAGCTACAGATTTTGTAATGGGGTATCAGGTTCAATGTTTCTTCTAACCTTCTTCGGAAACATACAATGACCTGACTAGAACAGAGAGCTTACTAAAGCTATGTTCACTAATTGTAGTAAGTAGACAGGATACAGACGAAGGGTATACAAAACCCTTTATTTTTTTCTTTATATACAATGACTTCCGTACTTCGGAATACAATGACCTCCACTCGGGGTCTAACTTAAAAGATATCAAAATAAAACTAAACTCTAATTTAACTTTAGAATAAGATTGGCCTTATAATAACAGGAAGCGTATGTAGCACAGAGACTGTGAACACTACAATACGTTTAATTTATCAAGAGGATTAAAACCTCTGGCCTGGAAGGCAAAGTAGCAACTGCGTAACTTCTAAGGTAAGCGGCCTGCTTCGAACTCACGGCTTCCTCTCTTCTGCTTGGCAAAAAGGCCACACTTAAATACTTGGCGTTCGCCAGACAACTTTGCATAAACTCCTTCACGCTTATAATTCTGGCCGGAAGTAGAAAATAAGAAGTGATAGTAAAGATTTAAAATAAAATAAACGTTAGTAAAACTTAAGATCCTTACATACTTCCCGCCAGAGTTAATTAGTTTGAAACTGAGGTCTAAAACGACCTTGTTGAAAACTTTTAGCTCTAGAAACTAACGCGAGGCCAACCTTTTACAATCATAACTTAGCTAGAAACTAGAAAATTTTAAAAGAAAGAAATTTGTTACAATAGCAGCTCCCGGAATATACAACAATCTTTTTTCTTTTTCATCTGTACTGCATGTAAACAGGAGCTTTATTCAATTCTGGTTCCTTCCAGAGATCTGGAAGGAAAACTAGTTTAATGAAATGTTACAGAATGACATTGCAAATAACATATAGAATATACTTTTCTTAACATTCTTATTTCATTCATGACTATTTTAATTATCTCTCCCCGTGCTCTCTGACATGTGTTGTAAAAACACCAAACACGAATGTGTTTCTGTCTATGTGTTCAACACTTCCTCCTACAATCAAAACACTAACGTGTTAAAATTCAACATACGAGACCTCTTAACACACCCTAATTTCAACTCTAGACCCTGAGGTACTATTCTGAAAGTGGCTAACTCTAAAGTGTAGCGTCAGAGAGCCTAACTACATCATTCAACCTTTAACACATATTCACCATGATTTAATCTTTACAGTCACACGAATAACAAACTTTTAACATTACTTTCACTTTTACCATATCACGGTATTTCTAAACATTCAAAATAACAGTTCACATGTATACAAGAACATATCAAGATGCCGTTAATTTTACACATTTGAAAACATACATTAGTAGTACATTGTTAACTTCTATTCTTTTCAAAGCAAGTGCCAATTCTTTCTACATTGAAATAATACTACATTTCAAAAAGTCTTTCAGACTAAAACTTCTTTCTTGTTAGAATGTTTTAAATAAAATTTATACAATAACTTTTTACAATATTTAAGTCTTTATACAACGCTATTATACATCAACTTTAGTTTTACGCGCGAGTAATTGAAAAACATAATAAGAAAATCGGTCACAACTCATTTCTCGCCCTTTTGGCGATAAAGGTAGACCTCGCATGAAGTAAAACTTCTTGAAATCTGCCACTTGCAGTAAGAATGAAAGATTAACTTAAGTTTGTAAAGTAACATAAAATTTTACTTATCTTTGTAATATTCAGACATCCTTTTCTGGGCCCAGTCTTTAAAGGTACTGCAGACCGTAGCTTGGTTGATCCTCCTTCTTGTACGGGCTCGCCCTTCAGTGCTTTCCTCTGGAAGCTTCCGTTTTTCACCACTACGGCCACCCTTGAACATCTTCCTTTTGTGCTCTGCTTGTGGTCTTGGCCGTTTGAAGGCAGCTGGTCTTGGTGGAACCGGGAAACTTCTGTCGTGATCCTGCTTGGACCTCGTTGTTGGCCGTTCAAATTTTTCTTGTACTTTTTCCTCCGCCGCTGATGGCCCTTCCGCAGTTCGGCGACTTTTGCTGCGGAGAGTTCTGTCGGATGAGTCAATCTTCCGTTTCACAGCCGGGTTATAGTTGCCGTCCTTTCTCCCGGTCTTTTCCACATACGTCGTCCTTCTCCCTTCTTCATTCTGGGGGTGTTCGTGAACTCTGTTTTTTGGATGGTGGAACGGCTTCTTTTTCTTTTTACCTTCAGTTTTTCCGCGGGGCAATTTTCTTTTCACTTGCTTCTGTCTCTCATTGGCTTGCCCTTGTACCTGTCGTTTTCCCACCTCTGGAACTTGTACCTGCGGTGTCTGCCGTACCGGATCCTGCAAAAATCTGAAAAGATTTGCATTTTATTACGATCGAAGTCTTGATTTGATCAAAGTTTGCGGAACAGGTTTCACCATTTCTTGCCTTTAACACTACAACAGCGTGAGTTATTTTTTCTATAACATATGGTCCTTCAAAGCGTGGAAAAAATTTGGCAGTTTTATCTTCTGGTGCTGAAGAAAGTGAATGCTTAATTTTTAGTACTTCATCCCCTACTTTATAAGTTACTCCCCGTCGTTTCAAGTCATAATACAATTTTTGTTTTCTTTGTGCTACTTCCGTATTCTTTTTTGCTTCTTTTATTAGTTTTTCTATATCACCCATTTTAAATTCTGGGGCTCTTTGTTGCACATAAAATAGTTTATCTAACGGTGTTATAACCTTTCTGCCTAGAAATAACTCAGCAGGAGTTTTGCCCGTTGTATCATGTTTTGCGGTCCTAAGGGCGAAAGCAAATTCATTGACATAGTTATCCCAGCTTTTATGAAAATTTTTAACATAACTACGGATAATTTTCACTATATTTCTGTTGACCCGTTCCGCTATATTTGATTGCGGCCGATACGGGACCATTTTTAAATGACGTATGCCCAGTTTTTGGCACATGTCTTCAAATATATTACTTACAAATTGAGGACCATTATCCGATATAACTTTTAGGGGCGCCCCGTATTTTAAAATATATTTATTTAAAATAGAATCGGTAACTAATTTCGCGGAGGCTCGTTTTAAGGGAACAATTTCGGTCCATTTACTAAAATGATCAACTATAACAAGGAGATAGCGACTTTTGTTTAACTGACTTTTTGGGAAAGGGCCCAATAAATCGATGCCGATTATTTCATTTGGAAATTCGGATTTAATACTATTTAGAAACCCGGCCGGGCGGAAATTAATATAATTAACGGCTTGACATGTTGGGCAGGACTGGACATACGCCCTTGTTAACTTTTGCAGTTCAGGAAAGTAGACTGCCTCGCGTACGCGTTGAGTAGTTTTTCGAATACCAGCATGAGAAGCTAAAGGGCTGTCATGGAGCTCTTGCAGGATATTTAATCTAAGACTAGCTGGGATAACAGGTCGAAATTCGTTGTTGGAATTCGTAGTTTTTGTATAAAATAATAGACCATCTATTAGTTCGTAATGGGCCGCCCTATTTCTTATCGCCACAATATCTTGGTGGCTAAAATTTTCAGGATCCTTCAAATACTCATAAATACTTCCAAACTCAGGATCCTTACCCAGTTCGGTTATTACAGTTTCTCGGGAATTTATTGTACACGCTGTCAGCATTGCCATCTTTACGGTATTACCTTGTTCGTCTAATTTAATTCGTGACAGGGCATCTGCTACGATATTTTCCTTTCCGGGGGTATGCTTGATTACCAGATTATATTCTTGCAGCTTGAGTGCCCATCTTATTAACCTTGGGGATAAATTTTTCCCTGAGTACAATCTAGTTACCGCCGCATGATCAGAATATACTGTTATCGGCGCCTTTCCAAAATAGACTCGGAACTTTTGCACTGCTAACAGAACTGCAAGTGCCTCTCTCTCGGTCGCGGAATAGTTTCTTTGTGTTTGATTTAAAGTTCGGCTAAAAAATGCCACTGGCTGCTGATTTTGCGAAAGTACCGCTCCTACCGCATAATCCGAAGCATCCGCTGAAATTTCTAAATTTTCATCCTTTTCAGGAAATTTCAACACAGGGGCTTGCGTTAATGCTTGTTTTAATTTTTCGAAAGCACTATTGGCTTCGGCCGTCCACGAGAATCTTGCCTTTTTCCTTTTTAATTTTAACAATGGCTCAGCGATAGCCGCAAAATCTTTTATAAAGGACCTATAATATGAACAAAGTCCTAGAAAAGAAGAGAGCTTCTTTGCCGTGTTTGGAGTCGGATACTTTTGTACAGCGATTATTTTTGATTCATCTGTCTCGATCCCTTTTTGCGATATTTTGTAACCTATATATTTTAATTCAGGGGCTGCAAATTTGCATTTTTCGACATTAACTTTTAGACCGGCCTCATTTAATAAAGAAAACACCTGTCTTAAATCCTGTACATGTTGGTCTAGATTATCACTAGTAATAATGATATCGTCTAAATAGATAAATGTGGACTTTCCGAGAACAGGTCTTAACACAATGTCCATGCATCGCTGAAATGTTGCTGGGGCGCCTGAAAGGCCAAACGGCATTCGCAAAAATGCATAAGTGCCAGACTTGGTTATAAAAGCAGTCTTAGGCACGTCCTCAGGCCTGATCCCTATTTGAAAATAACCATTCGTTAAGTCTAAAGTCGTCATAAATTTGGTTGATTTTATGTTCCTTAAAATTTCTTCTATAATCGGTAACGGATATACCGGATATTTCGTTATGGAATTTAATTTACGGTAATCAATAGCGAATCTCCACCTTTTTGGATGCTCCAAAGGATAATCATTATTTTTCTTACATAAAACCACCGGACTAGCATAACTACTTGAGATAGGCGTTATGATCTTTTTACGTAGCATATCGGTAATATGCCATTCTATAATTTTTTCCTTATTCTTATCATACCGGTATGGTTTTTGACGAACCGGCAATGCATCTCCGGTGTCAATACTATGGTTAGTAACCTGGGTAAATCCTGGAATATCACTAAATAAGGAAGCAAATTCACTTACCACTTGTCGGTTTCTATCTTGCTCGTCATTAGGCAGGTGGTCGAGATTTAACCTTGGCGGTTCAACCTTTTCTACACGCACTGGTTTCATCGTCAGCTTAAGAGACGCTTCATTAAAATCCAGTGTAGCTTGTGCGTCTGAAAGAAAGTCTATTCCTAGTATTAAGTGTGCTTGCAAATTCTTTACTATAAAAAACATCACCTTTACTTGTTCGTCCTTGATACGGATGTACAAAGGTACTTTACCTACGCACTTACATTGTTCTCCTTGCGCCGCTAATACTGTTGTATTATCCGCATTATATATGCGGTATTTGCGAAAATACTTTCTAAAAAAGACTTCTGCCACACAGGAACACTGCGCGCCGGTATCCAGGAGTGCGGTGGCCGGGATATTATTTACCAAGACTTCAATCTTCGGAAGAGTTAAATTTTTCACCATTACTGTATTTAACTTGTAGGAAGAGGGGTTTTCGTGGCCTTCGGATTTCCGCACCCTCTCGTCAGCAGAAATCCGTTTTAGTTTAAATTATTTTTCCTTTCGGTGCTTTCCTTCTTTCTCCACTGGCCTTGAGACTTTTTTCCTGGGTTGCTATTGAACTGTCGACGTTCGCCGGCTGTTTTTGAATGCTCGGGTTTCCTTGCCCACTGATTCGCTTTTTCTCCGTAGCCATGTGCTTGAGTTTGCTGTAGTCTTGGCGTACCAAATTGGTTTCGCTGTTGATATTGGCGTCTTCTTTCGACGTCCGCCGTTCTTCTACTTTCAAACTGGATTGCTAGCTCAAATAATTTTTCCAGTGTAGTCAGATTTCTCAATTCAATAAAGTCTTGCACTTGGGGTAGTAACCTCGGCAAAATCACTTGAATTATTTCAGGATCCGGACGGTTTCCATACAAGAGCTTGAAAACGTGAATTTTTCTTAAAATAAAACTCGAGAGGTTTTCCATTCTTTGTTGATATATACTGAAAAGTTCTGTTTCTAATTTCGCACGATCCCTTACAACAGGGAAGGCTTTTAGTAGGGCAGTCTTGAAATTTTCGTAGGTATAGGTGGGACTTCCTGCTTGACCCAAGAGACTTCTGCCGATATATTTGAACCAGTTAAGCGCTTGGCCCCTCAAAGCGCTGGTAGCTAAGGTAACTTTTTGAAACTCGTGCACGGGGTAGAGCATGAAGTGGTCATCCAATTTTTCCAAAAAACTGGTTACCTGTGAGTTTCCATTAAACGTTGCTTCTGGTTTCATCGAAGAGCGCATGGTCTGGACAATGTACCCAAATCCTTCCAGGGCGGCAGCTGGCATTTCTGGATTCTGAGCTGTTTCTGCAGGCAGCACAGGTTCTTCTTGAAACTCGGCCATCGTTATTCTTCGTCGGGCGCCACTATCAGGTTCAATGTTTCTTCTAACCTTCTTCGGAAACATACAATGACCTGACTAGAACAGAGAGCTTACTAAAGCTATGTTCACTAATTGTAGTAAGTAGACAGGATACAGACGAAGGGTATACAAAACCCTTTATTTTTTCTTTATATACAATGACTTCCGTACTTCGGAATACAATGACCCTCCACTCGGGGTCTAACTTAAAAGATATCAAAATAAAACTAAACTCTAATTTAACTTTAGAATAAGATTGGCCTTATAATAACAGGAAGCGTATGTAGCACAGAGACTGTGAACACTACAATACGTTTAATTTATCAAGAGGATTAAAACCTCTGGCCTGGAAGGCAAAGTAGCAACTGCGTAACTTCTAAGGTAAGCGGCCTGCTTCGAACTCACGGCTTCCTCTCTTCTGCTTGGCAAAAAGGCCACACTTAAATACTTGGCGTTCGCCAGACAACTTTGCATAAACTCCTTCACGCTTATAATTCTGGCCGGAAGTAGAAAATAAGAAGTGATAGTAAAGATTTAAAATAAAATAAACGTTAGTAAAACTTAAGATCCTTACAGGGGTACCCTTGAGGTCTAGTCCGTCTAATGCTTATAACCATGTAGGAAATCGTTTGGCAAGCAGTTGTTGAAATACTTCATTTTGACACACTGTTTTATCCAAACAAATCTGGAGAACGGAGTAAAAAAGGGAGTTTAGAGAGAAAACGGGAATTGTGAAAAGTTATTTTTTTACCAGAATATTGTATATCTTAACTTTCTATGGCTAAACTACTTTTCCTTCCAAATTCATGCAAGGAGATGAGACAAAAGTCAGTGATGGATCTGGAAAAAATGTTAAATGAAATTTATAGAACGTGAATTTAAATTTAATTGAGTTTTTGTAAGGCTTGGCTCATTCTTTTAAGTTTCAGTACTTTATAATCTCAACCAAGGACATTAAAATCTTGGTTTTCGAATTGTTTAAATTCTGGTGTTCAACATTACAAGATAATTTACTACAACTAACAAATTATTATGATTGTTATTATTGTTACGAAATGTCCAGGCGCAGTAAGATAGCTTCCCCGCAAAGCAGGTTTAGGGTTGCCAGAAAATGGCAAGGAAAGGCAGGGTTGCCACATTTGGCTAGAAATCGCCCATTTACCGAAAAATTGGCGATATGCCATAGACGGATGGAGAACCTTCTGGAACGAAATTTTACCGGTTTAGCCCAGAATGTTCTCGAACGCAAGCCAAAAGCTATATAAATCCTGCTGGTACGCAGAGAGTTAGTCAGTGAGGAGTCCATCGAGTTGATAGTCAGTTACTGAGTGCCGAGTTGGTCGTCGAGTGCACCGAAAGAGTCTCTTAGTATATCGCGGTTAGTGCATCGTCGAGAGAGTGTGTTGAGCTTCGGGAACGACTGATCCGAGGAGTCGGGAGCTGTACTCTAGTGTATCGTCGGGTGCATCACGAGTTGTAATCTCGAGAGTACGTGGAGTTCCGAGAACGACCGAGCACAGTCGGGAGCTTTACTGTGGTGCTCTGCAGTGAAGGTGTCTCCACCTTTATTGCCTGATAGTGTGAAGGCTGTGTCGCTGAGTTTCAGCGTGTTTATAGTAGATTTTCGATGACTGTAAACTTGTCTTTGGTGCTTTCTTGAGAATACTGGCCAATAAAGTGTGTTTCGATATTCCATCAAGTGCTGTCGTCGTTATTCACTCCAAATCCGCACGAACCCGGAACGAACGTGAAGTAAAGGAAGGAAAAAAACGTAACAATATGTTCTCTTTTCCATAGTCCTTACCAGGTAATTATAACCTTCTTTGTTTATTGTAACCTTGTTTCAGACTTAGCAATTACTCGCTCTCAGTTTAGTAAGATCTGCAGAACATTAACACAAGCTTCTAGATACAGTAGAACCCTATAAAGTACAGATAGGACATAAAGATTTTATTCTGAACAAGTTTTTAAAAATAGTTCTGTATAATATATGAAACAGGCAATGAAGAGAAAGATTATGTATTCTTTGAAGAATGCATACAATCTTTATCATGTGCAGTGGTACAAAACTCATGCGTATTTTATGAATCTAGGCTAGAAGTTGTGAATGGGACGTAGTCTTTTCCAAAACGTAACTTAATGAAAAAATACTCAAAAAAGCTCTTTTTATGCATTGATTGGATTGCCATTTCCCGTAAAACTCTTGTTAAAATTTTTTTCCTAAAATTCTCGAAATTAGTAAATATGAGCTCTTTGAAAATTTTGTTAAGAAATCAAACATCTCGCATTTCAAAAACTCCCATATAGCACATATATGAGACAGTGTAAAAGATTTTACTGGATCGTGAAATTCCTGCGTTATTTATTACACAACGAATTAAAAAAAAACAAAATGAAACTGTGATAAGATACGAACATTTTTTAAATCATTTTTTTTAAGTTCTCCAATAAAAAATAAAGAATTTAAACATTTTAGCTTTGATTCAAAACATTCTTCAAAATTTATTATTATAAGAATTGCAAATTAAGATCAAAGTTAGAATTAAGTTTTAGTCATTCATTTAAAGAGGATATTTCGTAAATTTATTTATATGTATTCCGCAAAAGATGAAACTAATTTCAAATTAGTATTTTTTAAATCGTTTTACTTACATAGTTTAGTAGATATTTTATGAATTTGAACTAAAATTTTATAATAAATATATGTTTCCCTGGAGGGAAATTAGCGAACATTAAAGTTCTTCTATTTGAAGACCCTTATTCTTCTGAACATTGGAGTTATGGATTATATGCCGTAGTTGCAGAGCTTCTTTAAAACTGCATTTATCTGTATATAAATATCCACGCATAAAGAATGAATTCCCGTCCTATAAGATGCATTATAACACAAAGAAACTAAGAGTTGCAAAGTAATACCCGAACAATTCACGTTTCCAGGTGAAGCATTGCCAAAAGGCTTCCCATACATTCTGTTTTTTCCAATAATCTTACCTTCTAGAGCACGTTAATCTCAGCAAAACTGATTAACGTTGTCCGAATGCAGAAAGAAAGATAAGTAGCGACATCTGTTGGATCAATGCCAAATAAATAATAATAAAAAAGTGTCAGCTATTGATTGCTTTATTTACTAGCAGACCGTGATCTCCATTGTACTGATCTACTAAAGCTTCAATCACGCTGTTTGGAGTTATAAAGGGAAACATCTTAGTGTGGCAGAAAATTAGTACACCTGCTCCAGATGAAAGATGGTTGATTGAAGATTACCACTTTTAACATTCTGTTTACTGTCACCAGCCCCAAAATGAAAAAATATACATATATATGTCTAAGAAACATGCTACAAAATGCAAGAAGATTCACCATTCTCGTTTAAGCAATTCCATAAGATTTCCGTAAACATTGATGCCATAAGCAGACGATATGTTATAGATTAAATGGAGGAAAGAAGAATTAGATACACTGGAAATAAATTCTACCAAATATTAAGATTAGTATTTGTAAGCACCATAAACCCGAAATATCGGCAAATATTTAGCTACGTTGAAAATTCGCAACTCTTCATCCAAGTCGAATTATAGCAAATTAATATCCTTTCAAAACTAAAAGATACAAATCAGAAATGGGATGTTTGAATACTTGAAACCCGTGAACTTTGGAGTAGATTCGAGACATAAACATTCAAGCAGTCAAGCTTTTTCCATAAATCGAATTAATGAACTCTTAAAAAAGTGTTGAACAGTTCAGTTCAAAAATTTTGGAAAGATTGCTTCACTGACTTCTAGTAGAAGAGCACATTAAGAAAAGAACTCAATTCTTTAATTTCAGTGGCATACGGATCATCAAAATTCCTCCGTATCTTGTATGCTCTTGCTAATAATAAAAATTTTATGCTTTGTTACTGCTCTATGTTTTGAATTCAAAGAAAATGTTCCTTTTCAGCAAGGAAACCTTGAAAAAGCTAAATAAACAATATTCAATGAAATTTCAATTATCATAATATTAGCAAATAAGAGTAACCTGCAGTCATCTGAAGATAATAAATCACTATTTCCAACTGATGGTGCCGTCTTCCAGTACTGCGATGAGTTACTTTCTTATTATCCGAAGAAGAAATAAATGCCTACTTAGGAGAAACATAGCTTCCACCTTCTGCTGAAGTCTTTAAATACCGGAAAGTTCAATAAAACATGAAAATATGAGTTTAATTTCCTTAAACTATTCTCCATCACACTATCGTTAGCAATAAGCCCCCAAAAATTCTTCAGCCTATCAGGATTCATGCTTGATTTCGAATGCTAGGTTTCTTGAATTAAACTTTCCGTTAAAGGTTTATGCATTTTTAATATTTTTCTAAAAGTGGTCATGTTCATCTTTTAAGAACTTTTAAAAATAAGCGAGTTCTTAATTCTTAAATTTGAGAGAATTTTATATTTAGTGCATAGCTATGTTATGTCTTGAAAGTTTTCTGTTTCTACGTGCTTTGAGTAAAACATTTCTGGAAAGTGTAAACACCAAGACGATATTTTACTAAATTATAATCAGAAAATGAATCTCAGAGTTCAAGAGTTTTAATAATGTGATTAATTTATTAAATTTTATTTACATCTTTTTAATAAGTATAGCATTTATTAAATTTCATTTACAGCTTCTCAATAAATATAGTTCTGTTTTTAAAAACTGTATTCTTAAATTTTCTTTTTATTAAACAAGGAATTAAAATTTTGCTTTAATTAAAAATGTTTTATAATAAGTAAAAGTTTCTTTTTCTTCTTAATGTTACGTCTTTTATATTGCTGACTGAATGATTCAGCAACATTTTAGAATTTGGATTCGAGAAAATTTAGGCAAATATATTCTTAATAAATTGTCTTTCAAATTATATAATCGCTTTCTCCAAACATTAAACAATGTCGTTTATATAAGAAACTACAAACGTATTTTTAAAATCTTGCATTTAAAATTAGTTTGGCAATCAGATTTTCGGCCCACCAACGACCGAACGGTCGCTGAACACTGGTAATTTGGTGCGGGTTTCGAGTTCTGGCGAACGAGCTGGCTGCACGGCCATTTTTGTGGTTTTCCCCATGTGTAACGTGTATACGAACCAATTTCCATTAGAAAGTCCTTCACGAAGGTATTCCTTCCCTTAGGCGATCTCTCGAGTGCTTTGTCATAATTAAATATTCCAAAAAAGCAAACCAATCAGATTTTCATATAATAGTGATCTTATGGATCCTACGCAAGCTACATAACATATTGTAAACATATTGTACTTACTACATCCTTACATAGCATATTGTAAAGCACAAATACCTTCCGTGAAGACAGAGTTGACGTAACATAGCCAAAATAATCACCGTGATTGCAGAAAACAAGCTTTTATTTTGACTAAGCAATGCGTTCATGGCATGAACAAAATCCTGGAAGCCTGTATTAGTATGTAATTATTATTCGATTAATGTTTACGATATATCTATATATATTTCAAATGATATGTAAGACAAGTTATGAGTATGAGATGACATGCTGTTGAATTAATTTTCATAAATTTCAAATGATATGTAGGACAAGTTATGGTATGAAATGACATGTTGCTGAATTAGTTTTCATAATTGACTATAGTATGCTTGATAGCTTTCAATATTCCTTTTCTAAAGTTTTAATATATTCCTTTTCTAAAATTAGTAAATTCATTAAATAGTAAAATCATTAAAAGTAATTTAAGCTTCTTAGAAAAGAAATATTGTTTCCATCTTTTTGTTCTGTATTATTTAGATAAAAAAATTAAAATCGTATAAAAGAGTTTACAGCAAATTTGATTTTAATCACTTCTTAAAGAATAACAAGCCATCCAGGCAACAGTTTCGAAAAATTGGAATTCAGGCTCCTTTAAATTCAAATTTCTTGTAAATATTTAAGAATGAATTTAATGACTTAAATCACTTTTTAGAACCTATTTGAGATAGAAATTTAATATTTTTTATCCAAATTTAGAGAGTAACAAACAAAAAATATTCGTTTTGTCGATTACAGGCTCAATATTAGAAACTGAGCTCGTTTCTCAAGTTTACAGCTATCGCCCGGAAAAATTTAATTACTCCTATCTTCGCGAGTTAACACTTTAAGGTTTGAATGAAAAATGTTGAAAGGGCCCACCAGCGGCCGAGCGGTAAAGTTGCTGAACACTGGTAGTTCGGTCCGAGGTTCGAATCCAGCGAACGGGCTGGCTGCATGGGCGTTTTCGTGGTTTTCCCCATGTGTAACGTGTATACGAGCCAGTTTCCCTTAGAAAGTCCTCCACGAAGGCCTCCCTCACCTTAGGCAGATAGCCCTCGAGGCTTTGCCATAATCACACACACGACGAAAAATTTTGAAAATTTTACATTCAGGTTAAAATGACATGGTTTAATGCTAAACTAACATGGTTTAATTCTAAGCGCTTTTAGCATTTGAGAAATTTTGTAACTGGAAGTAAAAAATATTATTTTAATTAATGATTTTTTAATCATAAATTCTGATTCACTTCTTTATAAGTTAGAAACAAACATTTGTTTTCAAAATATTCTTCAAAAGATGTTATGGAAATTTTGGAGTATTTGATTTTATACAACATGGCTTTTCATAAGTTTGCTTGTAAATTGTTACTTAGCATAAAATGCTAAATCATGACTTAGAAACATTCGAAACGCATATTCATAAAAACTGTGATGAAACAATTTACTTATTCGCTTGGCCAGTTAGCGTAGCAAGTAAAAAAGCAATTTTAGTTTTTTTTTTTAAAATCTGAGAAATAATTTGAACTTTCTTTCTGCCAAATTTCTAGTATATTCAAAACTGTTCGAATAGCAATTTAGAGGAAAATTTTAATACTTCTTTTCTATCCTGGTTAACATTTTCACTTTTAATTTATTAATTTTTTGTACGAATAAAAGCATTAATAGCATTTTTATTAGTATGGTTAATCAATAATTATAATAATATTTCACAAAAATATTATTAATTGTTGTAATAGTGATATTTCACAAGAGATTAAGTTTTGATAAACTGAAAATATTTTTGCAACAGAAGGAAAAAAAATTCTCACTAAAGAAACTGGAAATCTTAACAGATGTAAATTACAAAAAATTCCTTATCGTAGTGCCACACAATTTTCTGAAACCCTCACATTTATTGCGAATAATATGTAAAGAAATGAAGAGGAATATTTTATTTAGAATCATTTCTTGGAGAAAGGAATTTTCTGTTTGTTTTGTCTAAAATAACACGCATAATCTAAATACATGACCATTTTCCATAAGATAAACTTCTATGAAAGTTTATTCTGTTAAGACAAATAACTATTTTCTTTATAATAATAAATTTTAATACGTTTTTGAAACTTTTTGAAAGATTTATTTTCCATGCGTACCGTATTATATTTCTAAAATAAAATCCTGGATCTTTATCTAAGAAGCTCTAAGAATTTTCTGTTAAATAAGAGTTGTTAACTTTTGATACGACGCAGGTGATTAGTAAGTTTCTTCAAGCAGAAAGTTTCTGGGAATTTGCAGGCTTCAAATTAGCATTCCATACTTAATGTGAATTGAAGGGAAAACCGTGAAACTTCAAGTTAATTACATTATTGGATTTAGATTAATTACTCTTCGGTGTAAATTGTGAATTCCAGGTAAGGAAAATTAATAGTAGTTAAATTCGATTGCTTTGAAATGAATATGCTTATTCTAGACATTTATACTAAATTCTTTTAAAGACGCTTTCGAATAATAAAATATTCTCGCTCAGTTTTTGGAAGTTAAAAATAGCCAAATATTAAAATTTCTTCATAAGTCAAAATTTATGCAAGAAATCATTCAGACAAAATACCGTTTTCCCCTTTATTTAAATTTAGATTGAATATAAGAACTATAGGACAGGTGATAAAGCTCATATTTAGTCTTTCAAAACTGTCATATGTTTTGTTCTTTGAAAATCCGTAATTTGAATTAAATTATACTCATAATGTTCTTTTGATTTAATATTGCTAATACGCAATATCAAATACATATTTTCTGTAGCACTGGATTATTTTTCACTTGTAAATTTTCAATCAATAATTACATCAAAAAATTTCATTCGAGTCCTAAGTGTTTGCTTCGAGGACTTCAAAAGACTTCAAGGTGGATTTTCTCAGGGTTAATTGTCTCATATTTAGGACAGCCAGGAGAAACACTCTTCAAAAGGATTATAGACCAGATAAATTAGCCGAACGCGAGATAAACAACGTGCATTAAATAACTTCAGCTTGCGAACGTAATGCTACGAAACGCTATGAACGCAATGCTTATGAAAGTAAATACTCTAGCATTTCTGACGTCCGGTCATTAAATATTTATTGCAATTTACAGGTAATTCTTCAGCTAACTCATACACTTATGGGCAAATTTAAGAGAATTTGCGCAGTATGTCGAATTTTTGAAAAACTAAATTGATTGAATGTCCTGAAACTGTTTCCACAAATTGCAGAAGACTTAAGCGCGACATTGAAATCTGTAGTCACCTGCGCTTGTGATTGGCCAGCCTCCCCAATTCACCGATAAATCTCCATTTCATCCCTACGTTCGTAACTAACGATTATACCTGATGCATTGTAGAGACATTAGGTAATTTTTGAAGCAAGAGATGTGAAAAATGTGCAATGCCCTCGCCAGGATTCGAACCACGGACTTCTCGAATACCATTACACCACGAAGGTATGCTGAAAGGAGAGAGAAGTACCTTATATACTCCACCTTTTAAAAGGCGACTGGGGATTAAGGGACCCAATGGCCAAATCCTGGTGGTGGAGAATCATCATCCACCACCTTTTTTAGTTCGGGCGCTACTGTAGAGACATTAGGAATTTTTTAACCTGGAGATTAAACAAATGAGCAATGCCCTCCCCGGGACTCGAACCATGGACCTCTCGATACGCGCCGAGTGTGCTGGCCATTAAACCACGAAGGCATGCTGAAAGGAGAGAGAAATACCTCATAACCTTATAAAATTTACTCTTGTAAGAATCCCGGCAAATATCGTGAAGAAGTACGAGCACACAGCTCGCTGAAAACACCTTATGCGCTTATATCCCCTCCGCAACGGCAGGTGCACTGTGTATGCTTACGTATTCGAGTGTGAATATTTGCATAATTCTTCGGCGGCAGAATTAGTACTTTTGGTTAAAATGAGACGTAAGTTGCAAACTCTCTTAATTTTGCATACGAGTGTATTTGTTTCCCCACTGCTACTGCTTGCTTAGAGTTTTCCCATTTTTCTTCAATTGAGATACCGATTCCTTATTAGATATCATTTGCGAATATTTAGTCTCGATTACAATTCAGGAAAAATCTTTCTGTGTACTCCCTAAAGTGTACCAACGGATATCCCACTGCACCCAAAAATATTTCTTCATTTCAGTGGCCCAGTGCCTGTTAATCATTGTTTAATTTCAGTAGTCTCTTCTGTTTACACGTTTCCTTAAATGGAAATTATCTTCTTTCAAAGTTCAATCCTTCTTCATATACCAATTAAAAAACACCAATTTTTAATTAGTTTTTGCATTGTTTATTGAAAAATAGAATATCTCCCTCCACTAATATAGTAAATGTGTTTCTTGTATTCAGTTGCAAATACGTGCTGCTCCTTTTTTTACCTTTAGAATATTAATTCTAAGCTTCAAAACAAGACCATAAATCTTAAATTGAAGGGAATTTCTAAAGAAATTGACTCATTCTTAGCAAAACGATATATAGGCCAGAAATAATACCAAGTTTTAACAGGCAAATCCTGGCATTACATAATCAGCAGTTGATGTTTGTCTTGTGTAAAACTATTCTTTTTCGCCGTTTTGAGATGAGTTTTTCAGAATAAAAGTACCTCCGCAGTTTCAACTGCTAGAGTGGATTTATCTGGAAGCCATTAAGATTTAAATTAGAATATGCTTCTAAATTTGAATTTAAAGTTTATTTGCCGAATGAAATTCTCTAGATAATTTGTAACTTTTAAAAGCACAGAAATTAAGTTGCAGTTTTCAAAACTATTGTTTTATTTCGCATTGCTCAAGGAACTATTACCACTACTTAAGTCACCAAAACAGCATATAATTTGCAGTGCAGAGCTGCAGTGCATTCCGTGCGCAATCTGAATACTTAGCTCAACATAGTGTAAGCATGCGAATTACAATGAACGGCGAATCGCGAACTTAAGCAAACGTGTTGTATTTGTATTCGTCTTAACTCCCAAAAGGTGCTGCCATGGAAGTTATTGCTTCTGGCCAGGGGAAGACGTGGAACGTATACCTGCTTACCTTTGTTAGAGGCTAGGTGCCCCCGCCCTCCGTCACTTGTCTTCTAAACGTACTTTTATTTTGAACTGATTTTACATTGTACTACTTATTTAGTTAACTACATATTTACTATTTATGTACTTTTATAGTGTACTACTATTATATTCTCTGTTTTATGTTCTGGCATTGCGATATGTTTCTTGAGTGTATCCTCTGTTTCCGAAAAGGTAGTCATTGCACCGCCACCTAGCCCTTGTATGGCCGTGTATCTTTAATAAATTCTTAAATAAACCTTGGATAGTGGAGTGCAAGGAGCATATACCTGCTTACCTCTGGTAGACGTCAAGTGCCTCCGTATTCCGTCACCTGTCAAGGATATTTAAGAGATAGGCGTGTCAGTTTTGCTCTCCATCTAAACATCTATTAGAAGCAAATTTGATTAGAAAATAGTCCAAATAGACCGACCAAATAATAGCTTTTAAGTTATATTTGAGGGGTACGAGTTAGGAGTTAATTGGAAATAGTTAAGAAAAAGAAATATTCCCTTTATAATTTCTAGTCTTAGTCTGGTTATCCCCGGTTTAAATTACTAGCAATCGAAATATTAACAGAAAAAAAATCGTAGTACAATGATTGGTAAACAAACTGATAAGTAAATCAACCTAAGCTAGACCGCTGGTAACTCATTTAATGCTTTGAGACTTAACTACTTTCAGGATGAGTAAGAGATCATCTGTTATTTTAATAAATATTACACCATTTTCCAATTTTTTGAGCTCATAAAAGTATTAACAACTTGAGAAAAACTGATTATTATTTGTGTTGGATTTTGAACTCCTTTGGCTAATTTAGGCAAAATTAACGAAATGATTATACATTGAAAAATCGCAGTTAACAGATGCAGAGAAGTAGAATTTTAATGTAATAATAAGCAACTTTTCGCGATTAAACACATCTAAGAGCCTTTTTATAGTTGAGTAATAATATTTCCCGCTTGCAGAAAATAGCTATACAACCGCGGTGCATCATCATTTTATGTTAACTAAAGTGTGAAATCTGTATCTACAAACTTACCTCATAGAACATATTCTTATGTCAATAGAAGCTACCGAAAACTCAAAGAAAACATTTTAACATTTATTTTAGTTTCTCGTTTTCTGTATTTTGTCACAAATTTAGATCGGAGGGAAAGAAAGAAAAAGCTACCCAGATTTTTATTGTAACGAACGCCAAGGTTTTGGATAAAAGCCAAGGGCCCTAAGTTAGCATTTTCTAAATGACATTTCCTTTCTGAAGCACCGTACGGTATATCACATGAGAGTCCATTTAATTCAAGTTACTCCTTTTTTTCTTTGTGCTCGGAATTTACATGTGCCAACTGAAATGTTAATACGCTAAAGCAGTTCGAAGTTGATATCTCAAATTATGTTGAAAAATGTAAAGAGATTTACATGATTTTGCCTAACAAAACTGATTAAGATTCTATTTATGGAAAAAGAAATTATGCACTCACGTTATGGTTTTATTTGTAAAGTACATCCTTTGTTTTTAATTGTATTTATACATTCCTGTCCAAATTTATCTTTACTTACACAAAAATAATCAAATTCTGATGTTATCCCGTTTTGCAGGAAATGTGCGAAAGGCAAGCCTAAGTCAGTGTTTAAGGAACTCAGAAAGTTTGCTTATTATGGCTCCGATGTATCATTTCGAAGAACCTCTGAAGTGGCGAATCAGCGTTCGTTTAGAAGCAGGTAGACAATCATAGAAGCAGTGAGAATGTGTTAATATTTCAAGACAGACACGCTCTACGCTATGAAATCTATTTCAGGACTCTCGAGGTGTTACAAGAAGGTCTAGAGAAGATCGTTATTGAATTGATTTGGTTTGATAGATTATGACAAAGCACACTAGTGCTATTCGTCTGATCGGAGGGATGCCTTCGTGGAGAACTCTCTAAGGGAAAATGGCTTGTATACAAGTTACACGTAGGAAAAACAACGAAAACGCACATGCAGCCAGCCCGTTCACCTGGGATCGATTCCAAGATCGTAAATGAATAATAACTGCTTCTTAAGATCAATATCTGGCAACAAATGGCCGTCATAATAGGAAGTCTACTGTATGACAATAAAGTTCAGAGCATGCAGCCGCAACTGTTGTAAACTGTTGTTTATCCTGAAACTGTTGTAGCACGGCAAACCGTATATAGAGGGCTTAATGAAAAAGGCTTTTTTACCAGAAAATTTTTACCAGAAATTTCACTGAGTTTATAACAAAAGAGGGATCGCTTTCATTGGTGCAAAGAACGTTAGAGCTGAAGTGGACACCAAATGGTCCCATGTTATCTTTACTGATGAGAAGAGCTTTAGCTTAACATCCAATTCTAAACGTGTTTGCATCTCGAGGGAGTCAGGAATGCGAAATCTTCCTTCGAACATTATGGAACGTAATCGTTTCGGTAATGCAGGTTAGATACTAAGGGGAGGAGAATTGATCGATGAATATACGTCTCTACACGTTTTCAACAGGGATCTGTGACCAGCCGAAGGTATCAGGATGAGGTCTTAAGAACATTATGTAACACTTTTCAGAGGTATATATAGACCTAACTTCTTATTTATGGACCAAAATATTTGTCCACTTCGAGCAAATATCGTTGACGAATTCCTTGAAAATGAAGAATTGAACGAATACCGTGGCCAGCAAATCCTCCTGATCTTAACGGATAGATAACTTATGGGAGTATTAAAAAACCAGGTGCACTGACATATCATACTTCTAGAGATGTAAATGCTATAAACACCGTATTGCTAGAAAAGCAGATTTTAATACCCTAAACTGTGGTTAACAATGTTATTTCCAGCATGAAAACGCATTGTTATATGGGTGTACAAATCAGGGGAGATCACAGTCTACTATATATATTTATAAACCTTAATTTTTTCGGATTATTTTCTGAACTCTCCTTGTAACATAACATTATCACTGTTGTTGTTTCATTGCAGAATTTCATATTATATGCAGTGCTTTTAAATTTTTAATTTTGTATTTATATGTTACGATGTTATGTGCCATTTTACATACATTCACAAAATTATAGTTCGCAATTTCTAAGAAATCGTGATTTCATGCGTATAAAGATAATTTTAGGCATGAATATATAAATGATTGAGAAAAATTGAGTGCTTTGATGTTGATCTATAATGAAAAACAAACTTGAAGTCCTGTACTTACAATAACAGAAGTCACGGCAGATTTAAATATTCCTTTTTATTTAGTTGACAAAACATTTTGATAAGCAAACATAAATAAATTGACCAGAATAAGCTAGACTTTAAGAGAATTTAAAGTTTCTGGAGAAAGGGCAGAGTATATAGTAGCTGAAAAAATGGAAAGCAAATACGTTATCTAGTATAGAGGCTTGAACCGAAAGCAGAAAGATTTGGGTTTGCAGTCTTCTCATTGGCTATCAAAAGTTTCGATGTTAGTTGGGGGGCTTTCAGTTTACAATATGTAAAGTACAAAGCGGGGAAACATCTACATTAAAAATGAAGAGTTAGAGGCTATTTCAAATTTAATTTAGAATTTTCGTCCATATTCAGTTTTCTATCTTACATATATAACTTATGTATAAACAATTATGTAACATATTGTCTTTAGAAAATAATCATGGATGATTAGATTACCTACTATTTGTGAGAGTGGTTAGTGCTACAAGATAATGACTAATTTGTACAAGTAGTTAGAAGAATATAAAAAAGGACAAAGCAAATTTAATTCATGCGATGCATTTTGTAAATGGATTTCAGTTCATTATCACATTCAATCAAATTCGAAAGGAATATTCAGTACTTCAAGCAAAATTTATTTGCTAGATTAATTACTTTGACGCGTAATAATTATTGTAAAATTTCAAAAGGAAAGCCAAAATCAGTCACGTTTCTTCTAAAGTAAATCATAAGATGTTAGGAATTTGAAGAGCATCTACTTTTAAGTTTTTTAACTTTTCTTTTATGTCTTTGCCCAGCAACAGCGGAGCGATTAAGCCGCTGAATACTGGCAGGTCGGTCCAGGTTTCGAATTCAGACGAATGTGCTGGCTGCATGGGCCTTTTCGTATTTTTCTCCATGTGTAACGTGCATACCAGCCAGTTTCCTTTAGAAAGTCCTCCACGCCCTCAATCCCCTTAGGAAGATAGTCCTCAAGTGCTTCGCCATAAAAGTAGGATAAACTAAACCCTAAATCTTTTATGTCTAGGTTTAGTGGTTAGCTGTTGCTGACTTTTAACCGGAACTTCACTATGCGGGTTGAAATTCCTCGATTCTGTGTGTATTCTCGCACTTTCTATTAACCTAAAGGACACATCTGTGGCAAAGACATGACCTGATGAACCTTGGAGAAAGCTGTCGGTGATGAGATGGCTAAATGAGCAATGGATTTGACCATTCCTGATGAATGAATTGATGTGTTGGTTAAAAAGATAAAAAAAAAATAATTAGTCACTTTTACGCTATATTTCAGTTAAACTTCCGCTGTTTCTGGAATGTTTTCATGTTACGAAAGCTCTAGTGAACTCAAACGTAATTCTGAATAATGCAGACAAAATTAATTAAAATGCATAAATAACCATTTTTAGGTATATTAAGTCTACGAATGTTCAAACTAGACGTTGCTAGAAACTTTGCGGAAATTACAATATATCAGTAACCTTCTTTACAATATCAGTAGCACTCACTGCTTTAGAGAAAATCCTACATAGTCTGAACGTGCTAATTTAGAAAAGAATTAAGTTAAACTTGCCGTTGATGGTAACTTCAAGCTATATTACTTTTTCATTAATTTTAATTGTGATTAGAAACCGAACGTTCTTAACAAAATCTCCATTTGAAGTACGATTTTTATAAATTTTTTGAAAAAACATTTTGACTTATAAGCTGTAAAATGTTTACTATCACATTAAAGTAGATGTATTTCTAGACTAACTGCAAAATATTAGTTTATTTCAAAATTTTCCAAGACGTACGCATATTAATTTTTAAGATTTAAAATTTGCATATTTGTTACAAGCGACAATAATGCCAAATGTCGTTTACGCACTTTATTAAAATTATCTGAAACAACGAATGATGCACCTTTTTTCCCACTCGCGCATAATGAAAGGGAAAGAAAAACAGGTTACCATAAATTAAGAATTTCACCAAGTGAATTATTCTTGGCGCATTTAAAAAAAGTGCCCCAAATTATCACCATATTTTACAAAATTTGATATTTAGGCATAATTTGAATTCTAGAATCGAAATATGGAAAACAAAACAGTATGCCATTACAGAAAACGTTTTTTCAAAATATCTGTGTTAGAACAATGCTATATACAAGTCTAATATGCATCCTAAGTCGCATGTTACATGGACAACAAAGTTATTAGGCTAGTATCTCGATCACTGACTCTGATATATATTGTTAGTTATTCGTAGTGCCAATAACCAAACTCGCTGTGCGTCATTGAGCATTACTATGAGTTGCTACAGAGTTTGATCTTAAATGCATAGTTTGGAGCCATACACAGCTCTCTAGAGATCTCGGGTAAATGGGGCGCTTTACTTCAGAAGATTGATTTTGGAGGCTCTTTTCGCGTAGCTGCAGAATTGTTAACTATGTATCGCACAGCGTTCCTTCGAATTGCTTCACAGGGACTACTATGATTTAAAGTTTTTAACTTCATTTTACGAAGGCGCTACTCTTGACTAATGATTCGGATCAGAAAATGAAAACCCTGGTACTGGTTTCAGTTGATTTTATTCTAGCAGCTTAAAATTTAGTGCTTGGTTCAGGTTTACGTTAACTTACTTCTCATGTAGCAGAATATGTCATAGTCTGAAAGTTGGATTTTAAAACTGATATTTCTTTATTAACTACTCTTTTGTTTACTCAAGTTTGTTCATTATTGTGTTAAGTTAATCAAGTTGCACTAGGCACCAGAATTTAATTTCCTTCTTGTTCTGAGGAAGATTTTAAAACAGAATTTTATATTAATACCCACTATTGGTCTAAATGTCTTTGTTTTTTTTTTTTCAAAATTGAGAAATGTATGAACCTCTTTTCAGAAGTATATTATTAATTTATATGAGGGCGTTATAAAATTAACATATTATGGTACTTTTCCGTTTCGCCAGCGCAAATCTCGCCAAGCAGACTTTATTGGCGACAAAATACAGTATACACTTAAAAGTATATATGTTAAGAAATGTCACATATGTTAAGAAATGTTAGTTCTAAGAATTTTTTATTTTGAAGACATTTTAATATCGTTTAAAATTTTGTAAAAAGCCAATAAATAAAGACAATAAATTTATTAAAAGAAATTAATTTAAGAATTTACTATGCTTTCATGGTACAACATCCTGATTCGCCAGTTCATATAACGTGACTCCAAGTGATCTCATCTCACGTAAACTACGCTACAAATATCTAATTCTCTCAGTAATTATCTACATTAATTTCAAGTTAAATCTTAATTTGGAATACAAGTTTAAATGCAAGAATTATTTTAATTCGTACGAAAAGCTTACTCAGAAATTATGTAAAACCGCAGTTCTTTACTTCGGTGATTTAATACTTGATTTGCCTTTTCTATATTTTCGCCTTTGAGTGAGCAGTGTAATTACATCCTAATTGACTTAATTACCGCGAATGCCCTTAGGGCGTAAAATGGAACTACCTGGTATAAAAATTTTATGTAATTGTATGCCAGTATTGAAAGAAACAATCAATGTGATAAGAAATGGCTGCGACTTATTTAAAAAATGAGGCGTAAAAGGTTACCAGCGAGGATATTTCGTTTGGCATCGGTTGTACCATTTTCGGAGACTTTATCACCTGCGCCGGCAAAATGGAAAAGTACCCATATTACTTTAAATAATTAGTTATTTAATTAATAAGTTAAAACTTTATTTTTTATCTGAAATATATTTTTAAAATATTAAAAATTCTAAAGTGAAAGCGGTTTAGAGAAATTTTTTGATATCACAATTTATTATACGTAGGTCATAATATATATACATTTTTCTATGTGCAGAATGGACAATCATATGCACTGATGTTAGGTATAATTCGAATTAAAAAATATAAACTGTGTTCAAATACTTGAAAAATCGGTTAAATTTGAACTGTTGCTACAGAGTTATGCAATGAATTTTAAAACAATGAATGAAATAATTATAATTTTGACACTAAGTACGCTTTTAGCACAGGCTTTTCAAAACTTTTGTAATGTTCTAAAAGAATCACGAATGAATCACTATCTTTCCAAAACTTTTAAAATGCTGTGTCTGTTACATTATAATACTCTGCATTTATCATTAACTTGGCTAGGGGAGTTGTTGCCATTTTGCAAAGCGTAAATTCCTTTAATTTCTTACGACCTTTGTACTCATTTGTTAGAATGTTCGCATGATATCTTTCAAATTCAATTACTTAAATCAGTGGTATCAAACTGGCAGCCCTCAAGAAATTTAATGCCCCCCACGAACAGTTTTCAATTACGCATTTGCTGTAAATACACGGCGGAAGAACCAAAACTTTATAACCATTCCCATATTTTTCAATGAACTTGTCTGGATGATGCAGAGTGGGGATGGTATTTAATTGCTGCTGAAGAAGGTAAGGAATCATTATTGCACTTACTTTTGCGAGTGATGGAAAAGGCTGCTGATATAAGCGAATTTTATACAGGGCAGATTGTAATGGAACGAGTTTCTCCGAAACGAACAGTATCTCCGAAACTGCACGAGTGGTAGGTTGTTCACGATCTGCCGTTGTTAGTATTTATGTACAGTGGATACATGAGGGTGAAACCAACAGTAGATGCCAAGGTGTTAGACATCCACGCGTCATCAAAGAAAAAGGACGTCGGAGACTGTCCCGCTTGGTACAGTAAAATCGGCGCCAGACATTGGCTCACCTGACAGCCCAATACAAAGCAGGTCCATGTGCAGGTGTTTCGAAGCACACAGTTCAGAGGACACTGTCGAATATGGGTCTGCGCACCATACGTCCCACTGGTGTGCCTGTATTGACAAAGCGTCATTGTTAACTACGCCTACAGTGGGCTTGAGAACTCGGGATCAGATAGTTGCTTGGTTGGTTGAACCACGATTTCTAATTCATCACGTCGATGGTCGTGTCAGGGTGCGCCATGCTCCAGGCGAACATTTGCTCCCCTCTTTACAATAGATCATACACAAGTTGGTGGTGGCGGAATTATTCTTTGGGAGACGTTCTCATGGGAGGCTCTGGGATAGAACAGACCTTGAAAGATGCGGACTATCTGAACATAACTGCAAATCAGTTGCATCCTTACATGATGCCTGGCTTCCCAAATGGAAATAAAATCGTCCAGCATTACAACGCCTCATGTCACAAGGCTCGAATTGTGTTGAAGTGGTTCGAGGAGCATAAGTATGAATTCCAGTTAATGTTCTGGCCACCTAACTTGCCGAACCTGAACCGACAGAGAGCATTTGGGATGTCATGGAGTGGAACCTTATAGCTTAAACACCACCATGTCGAAATATCTCGACTTTGCGTGACCGCTGCTTGGACATCTGGTACAACCTGTCTGTCTCCATTTATCTACCAAGAACTTGTGGCATCCCTGCCAAGGCGAGTTGCAGCTGTTTTGCAGGCTAAAGATCTCGCAATGCTTTATTGAGTAGGTGGTCAATGGTTTGGCTCTTCAGTGTATGGCTGCTTTGGTTTATTTAATTACGGCAAAGCACTCGAGGACTATCTGCCTAAACGGAGTAATGCTTTTGTGGAGGACTGAAAAGAAAGTGGCTCGTATATGCATGGGGAAAACCACGAAAGCTCCCATGCAGGCAGCCCGTTCTCCGGTATTCGAACCGCAGAACGCAGTACCATTGTTCAGTGACTTTGCCGATGGGACGCTAGTAAGCATGCAATTATGGTTCTTATAATTTTGAAGACATATAGATTAGGCCTGAGCTTATATACGAAACTGTTATTGAAGAAAATGTAGAATTAAAAGATTGAGGGCTTTGTCTTTATCACTGTATGCATGCATGGTAACCCATGTAATTGTTATCAGGCGGAAGAACTACTCACCTAGGTTATAGTCAGTAAATTTAATTCGCGATCCGCAGTCGGTGACACTTCAGTATCATGGCTGTTGTAAGGCTGAAGAGCTACCCATCTAGATAAAATCAGCAAATTTAATTGGCCAGCCCTATTCGGTGGCACTTCAGTATTCTGGTGTTTCCGGTTTCTTTTTTTTCTTACTATTTTTTATTCTTTTTATTGTGTTCGTACTTCTCTCACTAGTTGGTTAGCCAAATCAATAAGTCCTAATTCAGTATCCAATTAATGCGCTGTAAGCTGCAATATCTGGTGGTAATATTGCTAAATTAAATTTAAAAATATTCAAATCCAATACATATTCAACCTGGATTAAGGAACTGGAAAACAGTGCAAATAAACCACTATGAAAAAATATAAAATGTATTGTAATTGTCCAGTATTGTAATTCATCAGTTCCATAATATCATAAAGGTAGTACAAATATATCATATATGTATATATCTTCCATGTAAATCATATAGGTAGTAAAATAAGTGTGTAGATAGAATTTGCATCTGTTGGTATATTGCCTTCATAGGTGCTAATGTAACGAGGGAAGTAAATATAAAAATCTATTTTTGAACTCATAGTTGCATTTTTTTTCTAGATTTTTAAATCTACAATAAACTACAAAAACGATTTATTTTCTCCTTCGTTCAAACCCTACAGGCTGGAATAAGAAGGGCATTTTGCCCAAATTCTTAAAAATCCCCCAAACATCTAAAAACCAAATAATTGCCAAAAGAGCATAAAAATTTTATTTAAGTAAGTAATACAAATCTAGTCAGGCGGAAAATTATTAAACATACACACACACACACACACCATAAAAAAAAGCACAGAAACAGAAAAAGTATTTACATTTTATAAGAATTCAATTATTCGTATTATAAAATTGCACATATCAGTAAATAGAGTTAGCTAAGTCAAAAACTCTGTTAAGTAATTAATAATTAAGTTAAAGGATAATGAATTATTAAATTCGAAAAAACTTACCGCTAGAGCGATTTTTACCGTTAGAACGATTATTATCGCTGGAGCGATTACCTTACTTATTTTTCCCGAATACATTAAAAACGGTAGCTTACCTATTCTTCATTGCATAAAAATTTTAATCGAAAGCAACGGCTGCAAAATAGTGAAATTTTGTAAATATTTGGGCGTTTGTAGACAAAATATAGCATCTTTGCAACATTATGCGTAACGCGTTTGCTGTGTTATTACTGCGACATGTTCTACTTGGGCAGATCCAACACTTTTTTTTAACTGTATAATGTCTTTTAGCACGTTGGGCCCATAAAAATTGCTTCATTTAGTGATGAAGATTCTGTCATCTGTTATTCACGGGTAATTTACTAATTAACGTTCTGCGTGTCGAATATCCTAATAGATTATTATACGTTAAGTGTGCTGTAATGAAATTCGGAATGTTTATTGTAGCTGTATGAGATTTCGTGATAAGGCTTTTCTAATGGGTAGCTTACTTTTAATGCAAAGTACAAAATAAATAAAACGCCCGTTCGCAAATAGAGTTCAAAATGACATCAATCATGTTTATTGCATATGACAATTATCTTTTTCTAATTAGCTTTTTCTTTACTCAATTCATTGCTGTTTGCTGGTGTGTTATAGCAATGTAACTGTTATGTGCCTACAACAACAAAAAAATTCTTATCACTAGAAAACAGACATAGTTTTATATGTATTGATTTTTTTCAGTGTTAGCAACTAATTACGAAAAGCAAAGCTCAAGGCAAAATCAAATTGTTAAAGACAATGATGTAAACTGCGTTATTAAAAATGGCGATATAAAAAATTCTCTTTAAGATGATATAAGTTTAATTGAAAATTCTTATGAGCTCAGCAGTTTCTTCTCTTCCCTCCATTTTTGTTTCATTAATAGGAATTTCAAAAAGAGAAGTATGTGTTAGTAACTAAGATTTTCATTTTAAAGAAATAATTGTTCATCGAAGTTCTACAGAATTCAAAGAAGTTCTGTAAAGAAGATAATTTTTTAGCCAAAGACTTCGAGCATTTATTTGAAAAACAAACAAATTGAATTAGTTACAGATGTAGAAATGCAGAATATATATTTAGTTAACGGAGTTATGCTTCAAACATTAAAGGAAAAGATACGAAAAACACTTTTTTCCTTTCTCTCCATACAGCGAACAATTGTCGACTAAGTATTCTTAGGAGGATGGCAAATGCATAAAACTTTCATGCTTATCCAGCATTCGAACCAGAGCATAGCAGCTGTTAACCAGCTCCTCAGACATCATACCGCCTGAGGCTACATGATGTTTCTTTGCTTATTTAATGAGTTACGGTGAAGTATATGAGGGTTACCCGCCTAGAATTAGGTACTTTTTTTGTCAAGGTCATTTAAGGGAAACTAAAGCGCATTGAAGTTATTCTCGGAGAAAACCATAAAAACAACTATGCAGTCAGCCCGTTCTCCGACATTTAGAGTCTGGGCCATACTAAATTTTAGCTGTGTTGCATCTATGTTGCCGAATCTACTTGTTGACGTAAGAGTACTCTAGAATTTGAAAACTTTTGAATCTGTTTCCTCTCGAGTTTTTATACCGTACTTTCTTACATACTTCCCCTCCCCCCTCTTAAGTTTTAACGCCACAGTTTCTGAAACTTAAAAAACAAAAATGTTCGTGTAACTTTTCTTTTCTACAGTGTTTTCTACAGAGAACGAGCTCGCCTAAATTTTAATTTTAAAAATAGATTCATCTGCGTAGTGATTGTTTTCGTCTTACTAACAAACCCTCGCAAACTACCCGAGAAGCTCTTGCCGAAATTTACTTTTCTAATTGTTGAGCTTTATGTTATGTTAGTCTAATATAAGTACCTATTCATCACAGTATAGCAAATATGAAATGACATTCAATTTATGAATTCGCTGAGTCAGCTGCACACCCACCTCCTCTAATTATTTATGGATGATTTGAGTACCATAAAAAACAATAAGAACGAACGAGATTCAAGTTACAGGAAAGTAGAAATAAAAATATCCTATTAGATACCGTAATGTTAATATCATCATATATTTTTATTGGAATGTAGGTTTCTTTTAAAGAAATAATATTGTGATAGTTACGTTATAGATAGTTATCTATAATGAAATAGCAAATAATGAAAGCTGTCAAAGATAGTTATCTATGACAGCTTTCATTATTTGCGCTCTTACTGTAACTGCGTCCTTTGAGAATTAAATTATTCGCATAATTCACCTCTTCCGAATTTTGGACAATAAAATTAATAAAAATAACAAGGAAAGTGTTCGAGAAAATACAGTATTTCTCCTAATTCTACATTTTCTAGTTTAGAAAGAAATGTGTTGCAAACTTCATCTGGCTCAGGAATTGTTTGAAATGTTGATAGACAAGACATTGTTTGAAATGTTTAATTAAGAAATAAATATATTTTTCTTTCCCACATTAATTTTTATCGTATATATTTTTTTATATCACTAAATACGTTTCAGAGAATAGAAAATTTTCCAATTGATATTCAATACATAGCTTAGGTCTTACGATAATGTCGATTGCCTTGCGTATCATTTCAATGGCATTAGAAACGCTAAAGATTTTATAAATTCGGGTTTTTCATTTATTAAAATAGCAAAATGTTAAAAAAAAATTAAACATCTTCCTTGGCATTAGACTGAAAAAAACCTAATTTCTACCATGCATTATGAAGATGTCTGAAAAAGGGCAAGCTGCGATTTCCAAATATATAAAATTTATTTATATTATGTTATTAGAAATTCTGTGTTAAGCACTTTTTTGCGACGAAACCATCATCGTATAGCATTACACACATTACCAAATCGAGAAATAAAGGAAATTTAAAATTTATTTTTAAAGTAATTTAACCATTCTGAAATGTTAAAAATGCATTTTTATCTTTTACGTTGCTAAAGATTTTAAAAACGTTTTATTGATTTATACTGGGGGTAAGATCTTTGTAATCTAAAAAGATGTTTTTGTTAATGAAACTACAGAAAAAGAAAATTTGAGTACAGATATTTGACGTAGAGAACTAATTATCATTAAAATTAATTTACTAGAAAAACTTTTTAAAGACAGATTTTTAGTTTTAATTGCTATATCCTTACTGCGTTTCACATTTGAGGGCAAAAAGTGTTACTGTATTTCACAAAAAAATTAATCTTATTAATCATTACCATGCAAAAAATTGCTTAGCTCTAAAATACTTATTCACAATTAGTACAAAAAGAATCGAATCTAATCATATTATATTTTTCAAAGGAAAGAAAAATTTTATGAAACCTTTTCCTGTGAATTAAATTTTCTTCATCACCAAAAATTTCTGTGGTTTTAACAAAGGAAGGTTATTCATATGATAAAAAATTAATTCGCTTATTTCGCGTCATGTGACTGATTCCTTTTACAAGGAAGAAAAGTTTAATATCAATGCGAGTAAGGGAAGTTTAATAATAATAACCAGAGAGGAAAGTTTAATACCAAAATTTTAATATGGATGGATGATTTTTAGCTATGCTAAAAACATAAATTTTGGTTTAATTTTTTTTTACATTTCATGAGAAGCTTTAATGCGTCAGCTTTTCATTAATAATTTTCATTTTACTGTACATATAATACGAATCAGGAATCTGAGTATAGCATGCTATGCCTGGTGTACTGAAATATGTCACATAATATGCAAATGTTACAGAAAACTCGGCCACCTTTTTATTCTCTAGACTCTTTTTTTTTGCTCTGTAGTTGGTAAAGTGTTGTGTAACTATTTTTTATCTTTTCATTGGTAGATAAACTTGTGTCATTCGTGAGTGCAGTTTACAGTTGCATTTTAAACAGAAGGAAATTATAGAAAGTCATCTCGTTACGAAAGGCCCGACTTACAGACTTACGAACTTTTTCACTTAAGAATAAGTTTCCAGCAATAAGGAAGTAATATTAAAAATGAATAATTACTACTGAAGCTGAGAGGACGAGGAAATCTGGAAGTACCGAATTACTCCTGTTTGCGCATACCTTCATGCTGTGGAATATTTTGGAAACCGACGTATAATAAATAATAAACCGACATTTGAATATTTATTACTGTTTTTATTAATTGCAGCGCACAAGTTCTTATCGTCTTTGTTTATCGGCCCACCAGCGGCCGAGCGGTAAAGTCGCTGAACACTGGTAGTTCGGTTCGAGGTTCGAATCCAGCGAACGGGCTAGCTGCATGGGTGTTTTCGTGGTTTTCCCCATGTGTAACGGGTATACGAGCCAGTTTCCCTTAGAAAGTCCTCCACGAAGGAATCCCTCCCCTTATGCAGATAGCCCTAGTGTGCTCTGCCATAATTAAATACACCACACCACACCACCTCTTTGTTTATCGCTCACTATATCTTTTTCAAGCTTATATGGCTGGAAGGCAAACGTATGTAATGCCATTTGCAATGCCAGTTCTTTGCTTCAGTATAGAATGGACTATTTTAATTAAATATTTCAAGTAATTAAGAACCCTTAGAAAGAAACTGACCTTCAGTGGCAAGCTCTTCCTTGTTTCAGCAGTAAAATGAAATGTCAAGTCCCCAGCATTCACTCAATTTCCCCTGTAGAGATTATAGAGGTTATTTCAAAACCCTGTAGAGTTTATTTCAAAACAGGAGACATGAAAAATGAGCAACGCCTTCGCCGCGACTCGAACCTCTCGAATACGCGCCGAGTGTGCTGGCCATTACACCACGAAGGCATGCAAAGAAGGCGGGAGAAATACCTTATACACTCCCCCTTTTAAAGGGCAACTGGGGATTAGGGGACCCAGTCGCCAAATCCTGTTGGGGGAGAATCATCATCCACCACCTTTTTTAGTTCGGACGCCACTGTAGAGACATTATAGGTTATTTAGAAACAGGAGACATGAAAAATGAGCAACGCCTTTGTCGAGAGTGGAACCACGGACTTCTCGAATACGCACCGAGTGTCTATTACACCACGAAGGCATGCTAAGAAGGCGAGAGAAATACTTTATACCCCTAAGACTGTCGCTGTCATAAAAATCTTTCACTTAGCTGGCCTTCTCACTTCATAACTTTCCTTCTTGTTAAAAAGATAATGATGCATATTTCTATGTTGTTCTGCTTGCTTCAATTAAAAGAAACAGCATAACAGTTAGTAATATTTTCTCACTAATTATTGACATCATTACCTTATAATAACATTAATAATATTAATTACAGTATTTTATTACTACTATATATAAGTTATTAGACATCGAATTATTAATATACATATACTGATAATAATAAAGTAATATACATATTAATTTATTGCTATTCGTATATATGTTCTGTTCAGTCAGGGGTTCCAACTGCTAACGAATACGACTTATGATTGTCCTCAAGAATGTATTTCGTGGTCGAAAGAACTGCCAATAAAAGAAATTCTGAAAAGTTACAAAAATCAAAATAATTATTTTTTAAATTGTAAAATATGACGTTTTGTGACTTAGTGTGAGAAAACTGTACTAAATTTTCTAACTAAAATTATTGGAAGCAGAAAAGATGAAAAATTTGCAACCGCCTTCGCCGGGAATCGAACCACGGACCTCTGGAATACCGGCCCAGCGTGCTACCGTTACACCACGAAGGCACGCTAGGGAAGTGGGAGAAATACCTTATATTCTTAATTCAGTTATCAAAGTATAGCTCCTTTAACTGGCGTCTGCACATAAACATTTGACCTGTCGTAACTTTTCTCCAATAGATAAATGCAACTTTAATCATATTTCATAGAGGTTATCAATCAAGAAAATGTTTTATGTTATTTTTAAAATTCAAATTTAATTTCAAATGCTTGAAGTTTAATCTAATAGGATTACTACCCAGTGTCATATAAAGTTCATTCAAATTTTTAACGGTGCGTTTTTAAGGTCGGCCTAGCATAATGGCTAAAGCCGAAAAAATCTTTGACAGAGCTGGCGTTAGGATGTAAATTTCAAGTGAGGTTGCAAAAACCCTAATTTGTTTTTAACATTCGTACCCTCGGATTGAATACTTAACAGAATTTGCATCCTGGTGAGTACTGTGAAAAGAAGAAATTATAGCAAAGGTTCAGATCATAGGACATGGTTAATTAACATGTAATCCTTGCGCACTTATTTGAAAATGAGTTTAAGGCAACATGATTTGTATTTTGGCTTACTGTTATTATTATTATTATAATAGCAACACTCACCTGTTAATCTAAAACCTGTCTTTTGTTTATCCTATACAGTTTCTTTAAAATGTCGTTTTACGACTTACATACTACCACTCAAAATCTTCTTAAATATGCATTAGCCTATTTCCCTGATTTAGATTTCGTAGCAAAAAATATGAATTCACACAAAATAGAAGCAAATATTTTAATTTGTAAATTACATGTTAAAATTTCATGACACATTTGGTACTTCTAACATAAATGTTACTAAATTAATTCATCAAATTACTAAATAATAAATTCGATATAATTGTAAAATATTGTATAAATTTCGATATAATTGCCTCTTTTGTAAAAATCTACATGTGCTCGGTTGATTCATAGGAAAACACAGTTGATGGAGTTTTCACTGTTGGCTTTAAATAGTTAAACGTCTATTCGTCCAGATGCATACCAATCAAGGGGGCTTTAGTAATATTCATTTTAATTGTTAGTTATCACAGTCTTGTCCTCAATCGTGAGTTGTTATACAGTTGTCTCTGTCATTCCAGAACTAAATGACAGGTATTTAAAGATCAATTTTAGGACTTTTCTACATGACTGTGTGTCATAACATTGATTTAAGTAAGAGGTATTTAAAATGTGATCATTTTTAGTCAATCAGAGCGCATTAGATGATACGGTAAAAAATACACGAGGGAATGATTATGATGAAGATTAAATAAGTGCAGTCTGAATTGAATTTCAAAGATTTGAATTTCTGTTTAGCAGCTTCACCAATAAATAAAAAAGGAAAGAAATGTGCCATTTCATGTATCTACAGTAATTTAAATTTTTCAGTTTTAAGGAAAGTTTATTTCATTTTCTGTTTATTCGCTGCATTGCTTTTTACAGTTTTGTAAGAATGTTCTTTTATTACTGCACCTACGGAGCTTTGTATTTACCGAAATCCAGCGTATTTTTGTTGTGAAATAAAAGTTGCGATTTTTGTACGTATTCATTATATATTTTCTTTACAGTTTCCGCAAATTACAAAACATTTCCTACCATTATTGGATATTAGCAACCTTCATTTTTAAAAATAATTTAAATCAGTTTTTGATAATATTTTTTGAATTCTTTTATTAAGCCCAATGTGACTGAGTGTTTGCTTTGGACAGAGTATTTTCCATTTTCAAAGTGCTTATGCCTTTTCAACAATGCACGTTTTCTTATTTATAATATGATATGCTGTTAATAACTGGCGAGCATACATTTTTCATGCTTTTGCTTCATATGGAAAAAGTCGATGCATATCGAGCGACAAATCGACGATTGTGCTTGTCTCTCGAAATGCGCATAATATTTCGTAAACTATACAAAAAATGTACAATTTAGAAATGCTCGTACTTTCGTTTTTACAAATACATTTTTTAGAGCATGCGACAGAAACTAAGGGCACAGACATTTCGAAACAAATGCATCTTGGGAAGCAATACGCAAAATGAACGTACTCACAGACTTTTAAAAGAAATACAGTCTTGTCTGAATCGACATTTTTTAAAAGCAGAATATTTTATAAGCAACAAATTTTTTATAAGGACAACAGAGATATTAGAATTCTGTTTGGAAACATTATTTCCTTCGCTCGCTACTGTTCACTGAAATAAACATTTCTACTGATTATGTATTCAAACTATCTTCTTCCAGATGCATTTGACTTCCATCTATCCTTTCAGTTGAAATACCTTTTGATTTTTCATTAATTCAGCAACATTCGTATGAATTTTTGATAATAGATAAAGCATTTATCAGTACACTGATGGGTTCAGAAATACCGAATGAGGTTCTGACATTTTGGGAAGGAAAACAAAAAGCCCTCATTGCTCGGTATTAAAAGAATGTTGTGAACACATGGCCTCTCTCCAGTGCCATGTTAGGACATGGAACTGGAGGAATATCAACGAGCTTTAAGTAAATTATCAACTTTCGGTTGATCTTTTAAAAAATAAACTCTAATTAGTGTATGAAATTTATGGCTTAATGATAATTACAAACTCTACGCTTTTTTTATTAGTCTATTCTCGGCGTACTCATGTACAATCCGTTTCCATACATTCATTTGGAAATATCGTATTGATCGTAGCATTGTAAGATCTATCTCTGTTATTCCACATAAACTAAATTAAATCCTACAATGAACCTGACGAATTCTCGCACAGGCGCGAATATATTACCATCTCAGAAGAAAGGTGAAAGTAACCCTTTATGTAATTCAAATAATTAACAAAAAGACATGATCATCGTGTTTTACAATGACACCGCCAACTTGCGGTGAAACTGAAACGTAGTATAATTCAAGTGAAAATCTAAAATAAAGTAGTGCTGGATTAGCACGCTAAATTACGTCAACAGGTTGATTCACAAAACCTAATAGGTGTGAGGATAATCCGGAATGCCAAAGCAGCTTACTAGCGTAACAGCGAAATAGCAACGAAACGTGCGCTTGGCTAGCGAAAACACTCTCTGAATAAACTCAGCGATTCACCCGTTTAAATACTCATTTCATTTAACTTTAAATTTACATCCTGGCGAGAAAATGTGAGGGGAAGTTGAGAAGTTCCGTAAAGTTATCAAACTTAAAATAAATTCGTTATACAAAATAAGGGAAACCCTACAGCATATCCTCTAGCCACACAGGGTTAAATCAATGACTTAATAATCACAAAATTTTTAAAAGTAGTATATCTTTAGAATTTTCGGTAGAGTGTTAAGTGTTGGCATAAATTTATTTTTATATTCAGTATATTGTTTATATTTGATATATTATTTCTTTAAAAATAATACATATCAGTAACATTTGGTGGCAGCATCCTTTTATTTGAAAAGTGATTTGGCACGAAAGTGAAACGAAAACATTAAGGATTGAGACTGATACATTTAACTGCTTCATAACGAGGGCTGTTCTTCATAACGAGGGCTGTTCTTCATAATGAGCACATTATCGCTGCATTTAACATAATTCCAAGAGCACAGTTAATGCTTATAAATGTAATACGAGTATGTTGCTAAATGACACACCTATTTTAAATACAAATATGAGAAGTTTTGGATTATGTCACAATACATTTTTTTTTACGAAAGTCCGTTTAGTGCTTCAAATAAAGTACTACTTTCGATTTATTGATTTTAGCCCAAATCTTATTTGTTGTTTCTATAGATATAAAGTCTTAAATACTAAAATTAAACAGTTTTAGATTATATTTTAATATAAATTTTCATCAAAATTGCTATGTGCTTCAAATAAACTGTAAACGGCGTACCATGTTTCAAATTGTTGCCACCCAATTTCGTCGCCTATATTATTTTTAAAGAAATTAAATAATGAAGAAGCTGCATATATGTATGTTCCTCGCATTGTGGAAAAAACACCGTACTTAGAGCCATCAAATTTTGAAAAACATAGTCCTCCACCCAAGTTAGTGTTAAAATGTAAGGAAATTGTTTAAAATATCGAAAGAAATCTGGAAAAACTAAACAAGTACGAACCGAAGGAAAAATATTTCGATGAAAATGTTTTCTGAGAAGGATAATCTAAGAATCGCTTTCTTTCTGTTCACTAACAGTAGAAAGGGCGATCTGCTGAGGACATTAGTACATAGGCCGAGAAGCTGTACTCTTGTAAATGTCTAAGATGCACTTGCCTGAAACAGGGTCTTTTCCAACCGCATATATACTCCATATGCCAAATACTGAAAAAGCTACTGAATGGGATTACGAGAAATTACTAACAACTGATGTATTTAAAAAACAAATAGGTATATACAACAGGCAAATCAATAAATAAAACAGTTACATAATGGGAAACATAAATTAGTGTGTACATTCAATAATGCAATTACATAAATACACAACCGTTCCATATTACTATATGACATGTAACATAAGTATACAACTGTTGTATATTACTATATTCTATACAACACAACTGTATGTGATTGTAACATATTGCTAGCAATTAAAAGCAAAAACATATACAGAATAAAATACAGTTACGAAACAGAAGAATTCAGTGAAAAAGGCAGAGCAGTAACTGCACTATAAGCCTGGCAGGTAATACAAAAGTTTGTGACTTTATTTATTTCTTTACTATAGTGCCTCTAAAAATGAGAAAGATGCAAAAATACTAAATGTTCTTACTGATTTCTTAATTCTGTAGAATCATTAGGGTTTTTTTATGCTGAAGATGTGAAAAATGATCAACGCTCTCGACTCTACCCTGGACCTCTCGAATACGCACCGAGTGTGCTACCGTTGCACCAGGAAGACATGCTATAATAATATAAAAATACCTTATACTCCTCTTTTTAAAGGGCGACTGGGGATTAGGGGACCCAATCGCCGTATCCTGGTGGTGAAAAATTATAGTCCTCCACCTTTTTACTGGCGCCACTGTAGAGTCATCAGGTTTTTGGATACTGGAGACATGAAAATTGAGGAATGCCCTCGCCGGGACTCGAACCTAGACCTCTCTTCGGATTTCCTACAGTAGGTAGCAAATGAAGAAAAGCAACTTTTTAGAAGGAATGAAAAATTGATTAGAGTTATAAGCTATATAGGAAATATAGCTAATAGTGTTACTGTTACAGCTTATAGTGTTACCGAGTGTGTTACTGTTACACCTCGAAGGCATGCTGTAAAAAGGGAGAAAATATCTTACGACCTAGAATTCAAGCACGTAACATTTCAGGCAGCACTCGCACGGCAATAAATTATGAAATATGTACATATTTTCTCATTTCCTACTACAGGTAGCAAATGAAAAAAAGCAACTTTTCAGAAGGAATGAAAAATTGATTAGATTTGTAAGCTATAATAGGAAATACTTCAGCAGGCTCGTACTCACTACCCATTTTACTGCACTGCTTGACATTTCAAGACTCTAGATACCAGTTTCTTTACGGTGTTTAATATAAGAAAGGGAATCTGTTATATGCTTTAATCCTTTGCAACCCGAAGCTGCAGTACGATAGAAACTAATAACAAATCCTAAGGTTTAAATACATTTCAAATTATACTGCAATGTACTACCCTGCAACAAAATTGAGAAAATAATCAAATTCCCATAGCTCTCATATTTTGATGATAGAAAAAGGGAAGAAAGTACAGAGCAGTAGATAATGTGGTTCTTTTCTGTTCTTTATCCTTATGCTAAAAAAATGAAAGGAATAAGAAATTGTAGATTTCCCGGTAGACTGGAATAAAAAAATAGCAATAAAAAGATAAAATACTGGAAGCAATTAAATAGAACGTTACCTTGATTCAGGAAACTACCACATCAACAAAGTGCTATTAAGCTCATATAGAAAGACCTTCCCTAGAGATATCTGCGCGACTGTTCCATCCATACAAGAGTTATTCATAAGGGACCAAAAAAGACGATGTCTATTAAAGCACTTGCATTTAATCAAAGAATTAAAAAAAGGTTGTTTCGTCATCTCATAGGCACACATAATATAAAAATCAGAAACAATAACTAAATTGTTCAAGTTTCGAAATCATGTCTTCTTTTTTCTCCTAGTCCAAAAGGGGCTATTGGTCTCAAATGGGATTTTCGTTGGTTCACTAGAAATAGCGTATCACTCTTCAAATTGTGGCTACCAAACATTATCGCCCAGTATTATTTTAAAACAAATTAAATAAGGAAGAATCTGCATATATGCATGCATGTTCCTCGTATTGTGAAAAAACGACGGTACCTAGAGCCATTAAATTTTTTAATAACGTGGTCCTTCACACGAATATATGCAGCTGGAAGCCCGAATTTTAAAATTCGAATTTTTGCATTATTTTTTATTTCACATTTTTTTTTAAAACTTTAATGAGTTTATAAGGTATTTCTCCCGATTTCCTAGCGTGCCTTCGTGGTGCAGTGGTTCTGCACGCTGCGCCGGTATTCCAGATGTCCGTGGTTCGATTCCTGGCGAAGGCGACTGCTAATTTTTCATCTTGCCTGCTTGCAATTAACCTAATGTCTCTATACAAGTTTTTGATTAAAAAACTCAGCTATTTGAAAGGGAGTAGTGGTAAAACTTAAAAAGAAGACATTCTACTCCAACGCGGGAGACTGTTATCATTCGGAAAAACATAAGATATTTTTCTTTCAATTTTAATTAACATACTATGCAATGTGTTGTCGCGGCCAGAAATAAAATACTTTTATCTTCCACGCGCCAGCCCGTTGCTATTCAGTAAAGCCTAAGATGATTTCAAATTTAATCTGAAAGATTATCTTCAAATAAACTAAGCGATTTAAAAGCAATAAACACAATTCTTAAGAATATATTTTTCAACTTTTTAATATGATTGTTTTATATAAACGTTTATTGAAATCATGAGATGTTTAATTAGAAATGTTCTCTATATTAATTAAATTGCATTAATTGAGCTCATTAAAATCCTTATATACTTTTTTTGTTTTTCTTATAACTATTTTAGGCGGCCTAGTGTTTAAAGAAATAACATTGCGAATATAAAAATATGTAGGGCAACGTCTAACCTTCTAGCAAGAATTCTAAAGATATACTGTTTTTAAATGTTTTGTGGTTTTGCTGTTGAATTGAATTTTATGTGGCGTAAGTGCAAAGAACATAACTTTAATAAAGTTAACACATAAAAAGTTAATAATAAAAAGAAAAAATCTTACTAAAACTTAATAGTGATATGCTGAACTGAGAGAAGACTGAAAATGTATGCAATATATGCCAACACTTCACTTCGCATCGGGAATTCTAAACATATGCTGCTTTTAAGATTTTTGTGATTTTGTTGTCCAACTGCATGTGGCGTTAACTGTGAAGGAAACAATGCTTAATTAATAAAGTTAAAAGAACAAAAGGGTTGTAAAATTAAAAAGACAAAAAAACGTTTGCAGAAACGAGTGTAAGAGCGGATTGTTGGATTGCGATCTCAGCAAGTGCGTAAAACACGTCAACAAAACCCTTTTGAGCAAACGTTAAAATTCTGAAATCTTTCAGTTTTTTTTAATTATTATTATTTATTTTGTTGTCTCATTTAAGATCGAGGATAAAGCGTTATTAAACATCAGACAATCGGAGATGACTATAAAGTTAGATTTCGTAATTTTTACATAACTGAATTTTAAAATGCCCAGACATGAATATTTACTTTATTTAGAACATTTTTGTAAGTATATGCCTACAATAGCGATTGCGAAATTTAAGGCAGCGTAAAAGGTTTTATGGTCACAGTATACAACTGTGCTGCTGGCTTCAATATTAATGCATACTTCTGATCACAGAATAACTGGTGGCACCGCAGTCAATAGTGGTGGGCACCGCAATAGTGGTGGGCACCGCAATAGTGGTGGCAATAGTGGTGGGCACCGCAGTCTTCACCTTCTTCGCATCTGGTTACATACTTCCTCGGCTCACATTGCTATAACGTTGCACTGGTTACACAGCCTTGGATTGGTTTGATTTACAAGCCTAGTACAAAAGTCTACGTCATGCAGGGGGATTTAAACGCCGAGTGTGCTAACCGTTACACGACGAAGGCATGCTGAAAGAGTGAGAAAATACCTTATATACGTCGCCTTGAAGGGCGACTGGGCATCAGGAGACCCATTCGCCAAGTCCTGATGGTGACAAATTATCGTCCACCATCTTTTAATCTGGTTGCCACTTGCAGAGTCATTAGTATTTTTTTAAGCAGGAGACGTGAAAAATGTGGATTTCCCTCACCGAGATTTGAACAGGGATCTTTGGAATACGCCCGAGTGTGCTACCGTTACACCACGAAAGAATAATAGAAGGAGGGAGAAAATGCCTTATATCTCGCTTGTCTGATATCAGAGTAAGCACACGAATTTCATCGTGGCAAAGAGGCAAGATTGCGCCTGTTGTCAGCAAGAGCCTTGGACACCATATAGGTGACAGTACGACTTTGCTTATTTCCGCCTTCAATTTCGAAGGAGAGCACCGTTGGGGGGACGGTTCTGAGGGCCTCTCGAGAGGACCTTTGGTGGGACGCGTATTTAGAGTGCCGCCATACCGCACAGAGATTATACGTTTGTAAACATCCATGCCTTCTCCAGGTTCCAAAGCCAGGCCCTTCGGTACGGCAGTCAGAGTCACTAACCACTATCCCGGTTGGGCGGCAGGTTTGTTATATGACATGCATTATCGTTCTAATGTAGCGGTCTCATTTTAATGCACAACGTTTAGCGTTGTTAGGAACTGTTAAATTTTTTACGTTGCATCAAACTCAACATACCATTAAATGCCATCTTACCTGCAACCCCGTATACGGATTCCTTTAGCTAGGATGACATTCATATTCAGTGCGACACGAGTCTTTTCATGGAAGTCATCTCAGCGGGAAGATAATCACATAGAAGTGATTAACATACATATAGAACACTACTACAGTGCAGTGCAATACATTTAGATAGATATTTAAATACAGATTAAATAGTGGCATATTGATGGTCTTCTAAGCTATTGGTCAGCTGGTGCCCGTCAGTATTCATTAAGCACAATGGTGCCCTACAGGTTAAGGATCACTTAGGAGTAACTATTAGGTCACAGATAGAAGCTGTACAATAAATTTAGATAGATATTTAAATTAAATCGGAATACCTCGGTGCCTTTCAAGGGGGTCACAGGTGGCCTACAGGTTAAGGCTCAATTAGAGACAATTAATAAGTTATTACGTGCGGGGGGAATGCAGTAAATTTAAATTGATATTTAAATTAAAATTAAATCAAAGCAGAACAACAAAATCCATTTGCACATTTATTTGCCAATGAATTTCATTCGCCTCTAGCTTCCCGGTGAACCATGTTGCACTCCTCGTTGTGGTCAACGAATGCATACTGAAACAGATATTTGAACTGAAATTAAATCGAAGCATGTTGGTTCATTTCAAAATGTTGGTCACCGGTGATTCACAAGTTCAGGTTGAGGTGAAGTCGGCCCGTAGGTCATCACTGTGGGGCATTGCAGCAAATTTAAGTAGATAATTATATTAAAGCTAAATTAAAGTGCAGCGATGCCCATCAAAGTTGTTAGGCACCAGTGCTCGTTAAGATTTGTCAAGATCACTGGTGGACTACAGATTATGGGTCACTCGGAATCAGCCATCTGGTCACCTGTGTGTGCCGGTGCAGTAAATTTAGAGTTTTTAACGAAATGTATATGGAAGCGCAAGGGACACATGAAGGCTGCTGTTCACTGGTGACACACAGCCTGACTGTCATTCGCCATTGCCATAGAAGGTAACAGTCATCACCTTACACCAGTAACCAATGAGTTACCAGTGAGGGCAATGAACTCAATGATGTACGATTTGATGGACTTCCGGAATCAATTCATAGGCCACCACTATGGTGCAATGCTATAAATTTGAATAAAGTTTCATCATGTATATTGATTACCGGTGATTAACAGCTTAATTTAAGCTTAATTTATGATTCTCAGATTAGTATTTTTACTCAATTCGAATATGGCAGTTGAAAAATATTGCTTTTGCTTCTTTATTATACCTTGTTTGTGTATACATATTCTCCGTAATCAGAGTTTTGATTGTTAGATGAAGTGTGTGTCACTTGCGCAGCGCAGAATTGTCGTTTAAAAAAATCTAGAAAGAGTTTCCGGGGATTAATTTTTTTTTCTACATTTAGCCCTCTTAAATTAGTTCGAGTTAAAAAAGGTTTATACGTATTTTTGCATAAATGTTGTAAATGTGAGATTCGATTTAACTGGATTATTCGTATTACAACAAAGCATACGAGTGCCAGTTTCGTAAGGAGAAGGATACCTTTAAAGTAAATCTCGGTTTCACATTACACAAAGCTCGAAATCTTCCGAGCAATCAATTCTAGTATTTAACACTGATAATTCGATTCGGGTTCAAAGCTCGGCTATTTGAATCCTAATTGAACTATTTTGAACATAGGTTTTACTCCTGAGGTGCTCTTGAACTGCAAAAGTAGGAATAATCATTAACAGGAAATAAATATGCTGGTAATCATAACTAATAAATATGATACATACAACTGAAATACATACCTCAGTAGGTAGATCCAAACTAAGACTGCGAGTGTTTCTTTTCAATACTGTTTTACAAGGGTTGAATAAAAAGCAGTGGCAAAGAATTGATAGTTCCGAAAAAAACTCTGTTACCATAGACAGAAACGTTTACAAACCTTCAATATAATGGTCTGCCATGTGTACCCTGCCAAATTACTTCAAGGCATCGTACACTATTAGCATTCCCACCTCTGCAGATGCTCCACTAAAGCGTGAATAACCTACTGTTTGCTGCTGCATGGTCATTATTAAAGCATTTAAAATTTTCCATCTTGTCACCAAAGATGTGAGAAATGACAAAAACCTAGCTAAAATAATAGTTCAAAATTTAATCGCAAAATTTAGTCATGACTTTGTTTAGCGAAACCCACCTATAGAGCTTTTCTGTTGGTGAACTGGACTTCTTTGAGGCTTATAATATTTAATAAAACTTGTCCCCTTTGGTTATTGATAATAATTCATATCCATTTCTTCCTATTGCTTTTAGAATTCTAATATTAATTTTTGCGTTTGATTGTTCTTTCACTCGACAATGGCGATACATTTTTTTCACTTTCCTCTGCCTATTGCTCTTCAGTGTAAATACCGTCGTCGCTGTTTCCAATTTTCAGACAGCTTTTGCGCTTAAAAAGGATGGACCTGCATCTGATCGTCCTCTAAATATTCACCAAAGTAAGGCTATTCTTTCGTATAATTTTTTAATTTTATATTTACCCATTTCTTTTCCATTTTGAGAATATGGCCTTTTATCCCATCTACGTATGGAGACGTGTGCCAAGAATTGAAGGTTCTTTCACTGTGGTGCTTTGATTTCCATTTCCATTTTTTCCTGTACCATTAGTTCTATTTCCTTTTGTTTTTGACTTCTTCCTCGGGACCAACTAAATAAACAAACAAGAAAACATTTATCCTTATTAGCTGACCCTAGTTCTTAGCTTATTAGCTCTCTGTTAAATTGTTCATTATTGCTGGTATTTATATTTTTCATATTAGGCAATCATGCCTTTTTGATTCTGCAAGTTTATTGCGTCTCTGATCTATGACAACAAGTTAGCTTGATTTTCAGAACTGTAGTTTACTTATATATAATGAGTGACGTCACAATCTAAATCTAATGTATTGAATTCTTATCTATAGATGAGAACAATAGAAAGGATTTTTAGCTTCTGCCTGTGCGAGCTCTTGAAACCCAAAGTAAATTATAGTCCAGTAAGTATATTTATAGTGAATTGCAAATTTCTTTCAGCAGTCTAAGTATATTCCGTTGTAATTTGATGACAAGTACGTTTCTTTTATAGTTTCCTTGAAATGTTTCCTTTTGTGAAAGCGACTATTCTTAATATTGCAGTTACTACGGATAAAAATTAAAATCAATTCCCTAGCTGTTTTAAAGAAGATTAAGTTTATCGTAAAAAGTTTCGTTGTAATTAACTGTTAGACGTTCTGTTTTTATTAAAAGGAACTACTAAAATTTAACATTTCTAAGTAGTTAGAAATGTTGACGTAAGATGAGTTAATTAGTTAGTTGTGGAATTCTAACTGAGATTTCCACATAATTATGTTTTGAACACGTTTTCATCAGCTCTGAAGGAAAACATTTCAGACTGCTATCTGATGGCTAAAGCCTAGAAGAAAATATAAAATAAATGTTATATGTTTGTACACATAGGAAGTGAGAGAAGGGGATTTAAATTCTGATTATTTACAGAGTGGGCACTGTTTGTATAGAATTCTTCGGAGACTGTCTGTGTATACTCAGAATTCGCTCAGATGATTAAATAGACGTGACCGAGTAAAAGTTTTTTTTTTTGTTAGAATCTTAATAGATTTCGTATTAAAAGATTATATTCCCTTTCGTTGGAATTAATCCGCTATAAACCATTTCGAATTAGCGGGTATTTGTCCCCGTTGTTGTAAAACTATCCTTCACTTGTATCATCTTGTGTTAAAAAATTATACGAATAGAAGTATTTCGCCAACATGCAATATTTGGTTATCAAACAGCTAAGCCTAGCTCCGACATAAAAGTAGTGCGCTGAGCCCGCATCAGCCATGGAGATGCCTGTCAGATTAAAAGGATTTATTAAATTAAATGTAACCAATATGGAACCACTTAGCTAAAAAACAAGAGTTTACCGAAAGAGAGAGAGATAGACTGAGAGTAAAATATTGAGATAATAGTAGTACTTTATTTCCTCTATTAAAGGTTTCGCAAAACTTGATGGTGATCTGAAATTGATGATCAGTTGAAAAGACTGAAATTAAACATAGAAAAATTTATCATTTCTTTGAAAACTCTTCTAACGCTGCTGAAGATTAGAATATAAAAACATCGAAGTAGAGGCTAATCTTACAGAGATTCTTCATTCGATATTTAATGGAAAATATGAGAAATGGACTATGTTCAAAACTTAGTACATGCTTTTAATAATAACAAAGAAATAAGTTATTCATAAAAGGTATATTGCTTGCGTGCTTCATTAAAGTATGACGCTAAATTATTGGTGACATCCGATGATAACTTTGCGTCATTGTTTACAGCTCTGATGTAACAATTTGAAAATTAACATTTACTTGCAGTTAGCTATAATTAACTACTATAAAATTCAGCATGAATCTGCTAAAGAATTGAGGGGTTAAAAGTAAAAGAATATGAAAAAAATACCTTGTTAGATATATTTCTTAACATTATTCTTCATAAATAAGAAAGGGAAACTAATTTAACTAAGTACGGAAGAAGTTTCTCTGTTTGCTTCATTAACGAAACTGGAAGTGCCGTACTCAAAAGTATAAAATGTAGCTTTGCTGTTAAAACAAGATCTAGAAATCTTTCGCTTAAAAAAAAAAAAAAAAAAATAAAAAATAAAAAATAAAAAACTAAAAGGCCAGTGATTAATTCCAGCAAGTTAAAAAACAAAGTTTATTTTATGTAAGGACCATAGACTTTAAATAAATGAGACGATTCTCTAAATATGAGGTCACAAAAAAGATATGAAATCGTAAAAGGAAATAAACGCTCCATAAAGTGTTAAAATAGAAAATATGTAGTAGAAGACTGAAGTTCGAATTAATCCTGTGTAATCATTCAGTGTAGTAGAAATTCAAAACGGCATTTAGCAAAAGAAAGATAATATCGCCAATTACTTGCCGAAAGAAAGTCATGAGTCTCCAAATTAAGATGATTCATCTTCTAAAGTAAACAAACTAAATTAATATATTATGGCAAAGAAGAACGTTTGTATTTATCCATGATGCAAATGGAAAGAGAATCAGATTTCAATGCATTTTAAATAATGGATCGAATATTAATTGCTTGACAAATGAATGCGCAGACATTAAAGGAAAAAAAAATAAATAACACTCTTATTATTGGATTAATTTGTAACATGAAAACAAAAATAAACGACAGAAGGCAATTTCCGTGTAGGTTGCTTTTAGTTTTTATGAATATTGATGTCATTCCCATCTACTTATTTAGATACTTCATGCAGTTTGCTTTTCTTTGGTAACATATATAAGCATCCAACTACCCAGAGACAAGGAGCGAATTATCGCTTCGTCTGAGAAGAACTACAGAGTCTTGAAAGGTTTAATAAACACTTTTTATTAAATTAGAACCTGAACATAAAACGCTGTTCTGGTGCCTGACAAGCTCAACCTCTACTTGTATCAAGAGAACTTAAAAGTAACAATCAAGTTCAAATTAAAACTAAATGTAGTAGTTAATTACACCGCAATTTATTTAATGCGAAGCTGGCTCAAAATTTATCGCCGGTAAACAATTTAAATATCAGCAGGTATAACGCAGTTGCATTGGCATCTATAAACCTAGTAACGTGGCCTTGAGAGGCAGACACGCGCTCTGTATTACAATCCGAAAACATAAGCTTAAATGCTCTCAAACTAAACTTGCATTCTGGTAGGGAAATGGACAGGAGAAGTGACAGTAAAGGCAGAAATTATAAATAACTTATTGCACAAAATAATAATAACCCTACGATATTCCCTACCAAAATATAAGTAATTGCAACGGAGGTCTTTGATGACCTTGGTGAAATTTTAAATTCTAAACCTATACGAGGTTCAACTTTTTACAAGTATAAAAATTTAAATACTAAAGCTAAATTAAAATTTTTACAGAAGATTCAACCTTCTGGACAGCAGTTCGTGACATCATCATCTTTTGCTTCCTAGTAACCTAGTCTTCCTAGTTCCTAGTCTTTCATCATTTCTCCACGAGGTCACGCCAGGAAGGATACGTCACTGTGCGTTGAACTCGTAATTATCGGCGTAGCAGCTGCTGTGCTTCCGGGTGCACTGGAAGTTTCCTCTTCAGGGCTTATTCCCGGATCTTGGCGGATTTCCTTAACCGGTTGGAGAAATTCTGGTGATACCGGCTGCTTCCTTGTCACTGAATTTGTGGTTGTCCATCTCCGCTGACTTTGTTTGAACTTCATAAGCTGGACTTGCTGTTGCTGTGCCGTTGGAATCCTCTTTTGGCTCCTTTGAAACATTCTCCATTGCAGCGGCTCATCGTCCATCGCGTTCTTTCCGTGTGAATTCTGCCATAGTAATGTATTTTTCCCTTTCTCTGCGAACTTCTCTAGGCACCTGGTTCCTCGTACGTTGCTTTTTACTGGTCGTCTCTGGTTATTCGGTAGCTCTCTGCATCTACATGATTCTTGTAACTTTTCTCTCTTTTTGGAAGCTGTTTTTTTCTGTTGTTTGGGCCTCGCTATAACCCGTCAGTATACTTTCTTTTGACTGGTCGTATTTTGGTCTTTTCTTTTTTCTTTCGCCATTTCCGATGTGCTTTCTTCTTTTTTCCGGGACTTGCTTTTCCGAAGTCGATGGAAAAAGTGCTGTATTTACAGCTTCACTGATTGCAGGAGGGGAATCCTGGAAAACGACTTTAAGTAAAGGCATATCAGTGCGCTCTTAGCAGTTAATTTGGTTTTCATTGGCTGTGACCTTTCACCATCTTACCCTTTCAATGAAACACCATCTTCCGTAATCGATTAATCAGAAATGGTCCTTCGAATTTAGTGTAAAACTTCCTTACTTTGCCTTCATGGTCACATGAAAAAGAATATTTAATCTTCAAGATTTTATCCCCCCCCCCCACCTTAAAGTCAAATTCCTGCTTTTTCTTTTATAATAAAATTATTGCTTTTCTCTAGCCATATACGAATTTATGAAAGCTTGATTAAATAGTTTCTGAATATCTGCCATCTTAAATTCCTCAGACATCTTTTGAATAAAAAACAATTTATCAAGTGGAGTAATTAACTTTCATTATAATTCAGCTAGTGTCTTCCCGGTAGCATCATGCTTAGCTGTATTCAAGGCACATGCAAGTTCATTGAGGCAGGTATCCCATCATTTAAGATAATTTTTTATTAGATTCAAATGATTTAGCGATGTTTTAATTCACCTGTTTTGCAACGTTTGATTGCGGCTGATAAGGCACCATTTTTAAATGCCGTATGCCAGTCCCTGCGCATAGTTCCTTGTTTATTTGAATAACAAATTGTTTTCCGTTATCAGAAATTATATTTAGTGGAGCTTGATATTTTAGAATACTTTTATTCAGAAAAGTATCTGAAACGATTTTCCTGAAAGAGAGTCTCTTTTGATGGGAAGTATTTCTACTCGGTTCAAAAAATGATCTGCGATTACGAGCAAATGTCTATTTCTGTTATTTTCACTCCATCTTTGCATTAGGGCGGCTATTAATGCATTAGGGAAGGTAACCTTTATGCTATTTAGATACCCGGGGCTATAATTAATAACATTAATTAACTGGCAAAAGTTACAGGAATTGACGCACAGACTAACAAATTTTAGTCGATGTGGAAAATAGACAGCTTCTCGAACTCGCAGCGCCATTTGTCGCGCCCCAGACGGCCTGAAATTGGTGCATCATATAATTCATGCAAAATGCTGATCTCAGACTTGCTGGGATAACCTGTCTTAATTCCATACTTTCGTTTCTTACTTTGGAGTAAAACAAAAGTTTGCCAATAATTTTGTAATTTGCAACTCTCTTTCAGATAGCCGTTAAATCCTGGTGTTCAAAATGATCAGGGTATTTTAAATGAGCATAAATATTTTTAAATTACGGATCTGTTCGTAACTCAGAAGTAATTCTTTAGCGAGATTCTAAAATTTTTGAAGTTAGCATATGGATCGGCTACAGTACTTGCTACATTTCAGTCCATTACCCTTGCCATCTAATTTAATTTTCGAGAGAGCGTCCATTACCCCGTTTTTTTTTCCGGTAGTATGTTTCAATATTAAGTTGTATTCTTGAAGTTTAAGGGCCCATCTTGCGAATCTTGGTGAAAAATTCTTCAAGCAACACAAACGAACTACTGTAGCATGATCCATATTAAGTTATACAGGTGGTTTTCCAAAATAAACTCGAAATTACTGAACTGCTAACGTTTCCCTTCCTGTAACCGTATAACTCGTTTGAGTTGGATTAAATGCCTTAACAGAATATGCAACTGGCTATCCATCACTTATAAGTACGATTCCTACAGCGAAATTGTTTGTCTCTTCAGATATTTCCAGTGCTCCGCTGGCATCAGGGAATTTTAATACTGGCGCTTGGATTAATCCGGTTTTTAATCTTTCGAACGCTGTGTTGGCTTCTCGCGACCAAATAAACCTGCCTTCCTTTCTTTTAAATTTTAATAATTTTTCTGTTACATGGGAAAAATCTGTAATAAAATTCCTATAATAGGGAAAGAAGCTCCAAAATGAGGCTGATTTCTTTGCTGTATTTGGTGGTGGTGGTGATAATATTTTATTGCAACTGTTTTGGAATCTCCGGTCTCGATTTCTTTCTAGAATATCTTATAGGCCCTTTTACGAAATCCTTTGACTGCAAATTTACATTAGGCTGCATTTAGTTTTAACTCTTCTTCTTTTAAAAGCGAAATTGCTTCGTATAAATCTTGAATATGTTAGGTTAGTTACAGTATAATCATCTAGATAAATAAATGTGCTTTTACCAAAGATAGGTGTTCGTATAATGCCCATGGGACTTTTCCGCATAAGCCAAACGGCATTCTGAGGGAGACATAAATGCCTGGTAAGAAATGTTTTTAGCCCGTGCTCTGGATTCACACATATTTGAAAATACCCAGAAATGAGATCTAGCGTGTCCATGCATTTCGTTGACTTAATCTTTCTAATTATTTATTCAATTAAGGGCAATTTTTGCCCTGCCGCCTGTAGGAAATCGATTCCCAAAATTACATGTATCTGCAGGGTTTTTTTACTGCAGAGGAAACCATAATCTGGCTTTCATTTTTTTGCTTGTACATTATAACTTTACCTATGTATTGACACTATTTTGCCAGGCAACAACTTTCATTCCTTCAACAGCTGATGCTCTGTAACTTCTAAAGGTCTTTCTAAAACACTTTCTGCAAGAAACTACTTTGGGCTCCAGTATCTAACAATGCATCCGTTGGCACGTAATTTAGCAGGATTTGAATTACAGGCAGCGATAACTTTTTGATCAAAACTGTATTCAGTTGAATTCGAGAGGGATTTTGATGCTTCCGCGATGATTGTACTCTCTGTATTTCAGTAACTCCGATTGGTTTAATTTTTTATTGCCTCTCTCCTGTTTCCTCTTTTGGCTATCACCACTAGCAGGAAAAAATTTATTTTTGTTGTTAAACTATCTACCGCCGTCAGATTGTGAGTTTCCTTGCACTGTAGGACTAGAAACAAATTCCAAAGTTCTGCCTTCAAGTAAGATAAAAATAATTTGCTCCTTTTCTATATAAAAAAGGTATACTGAGGGTAAGTGAATACTTGCGTTAGTTTAGGTATTTTCTCCCTCTTTCAGCACGCCTTCGGTGTGTAACGGTTAGCACACTCAACGCGTATTTGAGGGGTCGAGGTTCGAATCCCGGCGAGGGCATTGTACATTTTCCATCTACTCCTGCTTTAAAATAACCTAATGTCTCTACAAGTTATCGCAAAATTCTAAATTTTGTGGGGCTGGGGAAATTTATAGTGTTCTTAATGTAAAGCTTAAGCCTCAAAGATGAATTTCTTCGTAGCTTCTACTGAAGTCTTATAATGCTAATAGGAACACAGCAATAGCGTAAAATAAAGCAATTAAAATTTATTTTAGATTTTAGCTTGAACTACACAATAAACCTGACACAAAATTGATACATCCACTGCTCGCCAGCATAGCAGACAACACGTAAAATCTAATTATATACCATTCACGAGTTAAAACTATCCTAGTACATGGCTCGATAAATTTAACGAGATAATTACCTGCTATGGAGTTTACTTAATGAAACAGACATTGAAAGACATATTTATTTGTGCTGTGTCACTATATTTGCGGTTTTCGTACAAAATGGAATTTTTGGATTAAAAGTATATTCAAAGCAAAGAGTTCATTGAGTGCTTCATTTTAGTACAACAGGCTCAGATCTGCAATAGAAGTATTTGGAGATATCAAATTTAAAACTTTAAAGACATTTTGGTTTCATAATATCAAAAATGCAAAACGAGGAAACACTTTTGATTATTTAATAACTTAACGACGACGATTTAATTGTTCAATTTCATCATAATGAAAAGCAAACATTAATTTTTCTGTACATTTTGATATAAATTTCGTTGAAACGCCTTTATTTTTACTTTGTATTAATATAAGGATGCCATATTATTAAATTTATTTAAAATTTTCCCATAATTAAATTTCAATACGACATTATGATATTGTTGATCAAATAATTTTTACTTAATATTGCATGTTTTAATTATTTATCATTTCAGAACAATTTAATTTCTATAAATAATAATAAATACTGAATATATAAATAAATTTTAGCATTTCTAAGAAAATGTATATCATTTTAGAAGAAGTACTCGTATTTAACAGTTTCAATGATTATAAAATGATATAACAATGCTCATATTGTAATTCTAGAAAAGCATTTAATCTTAAATTCACTGAGATACTCATTCATACTTCATTGTTTTTATTTGTTCCTTTCTAATAAAATAAACAGTTATCTATTATTTCATAGCTGGCGGCTCTTTGCTTAATTAGCGTGATATCATGGTGTTCAAGGTGATCGAAATCTTATAAGTCAGAACGAATATTTTTAAGCTCTAGGTCCGCTTGTAATTCTGAAATAACTGTTTATTGCGAATCTAAAATTTTTATATTAACATGGCATATTATATTTCTCTTTCTCGTCATCCAACTTAGTTCTCGATAGGGCATCCGCCACAATATTTCCTCTCCCCGGAGTAAGTTTAGTTTTCAAATTATATTCTCGTTATTTAAGAGCCCATTTTTATGAATCTTGGCGACAAATTCTTCCAGAAAGACAAGTTATTATTTTGTTATTGCTGCGTGGTCCCTGCGTATGGTAATACGTTTTTTGCAAAGAAAGTAAATTTCTGAACAGCTAACATGATCCCTTGTGTTTCTCTTTTGGAAGTAATTTCTTTTGCGTTTAGTTATATGTTTTGATAAATGTGCGGCCGGTTATCCAGCTTGCATAAGAACAGCGCCTTTCGCAAAATTAGATGTATTTCTGCGATATCTTGCTTGCCTCCGAGTCAGGAAATTTCAAGACAGGGCTTGAGCTAACCTCGCTTTGAATTTTTCGAAAGCTGCATTCGCCTCAAAGTGAATCTAGTCTAATTTTTCCTGAAATTTTACAAGGTCTGTGTCATGTAAGTGAACTCCTTAATATATGATCTGTAATAGGAGCAGAAACTCCCATTTGATGCTAAATTTTCAGCGTTTGATGACAAGTAATTATTAGTTGCTAAAGTTCTTTATTCTTCAATTTCAGTTCCACTACGCTCTGATACTTTGTTCATAGCTGGAGAATACAATATGTATGGCTTAACTAAGTGTTTACTCAAATTTTAATCGTGCGGTTAAGCTTTGATTGGAAAATGGCTAACGTCGGTATAGTAAATTAACAAAGCTGCTGTAGAAGAAAATATAACTGCGAAAAGTGCTGTCTTTAAAATTTTCAAGAAATCCTTTTTAATCCATTTGCATTCTGGTGACAGCTAACAAAAAGGAGAAGTTATAATATACATTCAAAGGATAATAAAATGGGTTTGTTAGCATAAAGTGTACACGTTTAAAATTAAATCCTAGATTTAATTTATGCTGCTTGCCGTGCAGTTTGCATAAATGTCGGGTCTGAGCAAGTATTGTGAGCCTTCAACATAAACTAACCAAAAGAGACGTTAAGAGTATTATAACGGTAGGGCATGTTTCGTGAAATAGAAAAAAATACTGATTACTAAAAATATTTTAATAAATTTCAGAGTATTTCTAAAACGTTTTGAATAAACTTCAAAACAAGTGCAAATACATTTATATCAGAGAAAGAAGTAGACCTTTAAATTTAAGTAAAATACCATACAATTTTTAATTTTTTATGAGACACTAAAAGCTACGCGATGTATATTTCAAGTTTCGCTGCAGACTTTAAAATGGGCAACATTCATTATAGTATCACTTTAAATTAACTTTTACCTTACACAAATTTCTCGCAATAATAAATAGTAATCTGCTTGTATTTGAAGACAGATGTGATTCTCAGTATTCTCAAGAACCGGTATGAGGGAATTTCTGTTAAATAGAAAAAAAATTATGTTGGTGTTTTAATACCTTATTCCTTTATAACTTAAACTTAACTGACTGACTGTGGTGCCGGATAAACTAACAAAAAGAGAAAAAAAAAATCAAATATCAAATAATCCACATTCAAAATCTAATTCATAATATTCGTATATCATATCGACATTCTTATAAACATTCGTATAGTGGTAGTACAATTTAACTTTTAGGTTTGCGTTGTGAGTAACCTATGCCAAGGAAAAATCAATAACTTCAAATTCAGTTAAACTCCATGTTTCTTAAAAGCCTCCCGGCTCAAACAAATGGAGGGACATGACAGACCACAGTAAAATATACACAACATAAATACGCAAATGCAATTAAATTTTTAACACATATTTATTAAATTCTTGATTATTTTATATAATTAAATAATGGATAACAGATCAGTAATCCTACCACATATTTTTCTAAGCCAAAATAACACATAATACTACACCAAATTACCGCTTACATTAATTAAGATTAACATTATTTTTTTCAAATTAAGTAGGTGTAACAAAATTTAATCCTCCAAAAACTGGCATTAACTTGAAATTATAAATAACTTCTCAATTTTACTAACTGTAATATTTAATTTATATAAGTGATAACAATATATAGGTAGCTAAATCATTATTAACTGTTCTGCATTCGGGAAAACTAAGAAAGAGAGAGAGTAAATATACTTAAAAATTTCACTCACAGATGGAAAACAGTTTGTCCTGATTAGCAAGATCCTTAGTGTAAAATCCACATGGAAATGAGCCAAGCCCATTTTTCTTTCTGTGACAACCCTTTCTGAAGCGTCTTAAAATCATTAGGAATCACGAGTGGAAATTACAGTCTAATAATTCTTCAAACAGCCAGGAATCGCTTTAACTGTCCATTAGGTGGGAACCAATAGTCCAATTCAGAAGGCTCTTTATTTCAATTCAATAACAGGTAGCTGAATACACACCAGTTTTTAGCACAATCACGTGCATCATCGAAGCGGCGAGGCAACATTTTATGCTGAATGTTTCGGAAAAAGGCTCTTGGAGATTAACCGGCGATTCAGGTGAAGAGAGAAAATCTGTGCTAAATTTTCTTGCTAGATTTTTCTCTATACATCTCAATCAGCTCTCAGTAAAAATGCTCTTTGCAGCTCGCGCACATTTCTTTAGACATCTCGCAAGAAAATGTTCCTTGCATCTCTCACACAAAACTTAACATCTCACAGAAAAGAATGAATGCACTAGAGCAAAGAAAAACGGTACCCAGTCTTCTTGCTCAGGAAGCCCGCAGCAGAACAAAGCGCCCCACGATCTTTCTTTGTCTTTCACATCGCGGCTGCCTAAAATTCACTCAAATCAGACTCCGCTACAATCATCATCGCAGCCCGCTGGTTCAAGTGGTTCGCGGGAGCAAGACCCGAAGGGTCAAGCCCCCCACTTTTTTCTCCTCTTCTCTTCTTGAAAATCAGAATCAGAATAATCTCTAGCCCGGTGCAAGCACCCAGGAAATCTCGGTTTCTCCGCCTCTTTCAAAAAGGCTTTCAAAAAATCATAAAATTAAATCTTACCAATCCCGGAATTTTATGTTATCTAAATTGAGAAAATGACACACCCATGACGAATCAAACACCAGAAAATCTGACAATGCAATCCGAAAAACATCTGTACTCACAACGTGAGAAAAAAAAATAGACCCCCCAACTAACAAGCGAAACTAGCTTTACGAGAATCCAATTACCTAAGCTTAGTTTAACCCCCACTGTCTTGAAGTAACAAAATTGAAACTCCAACAAAGCAAGACGATTTCCGTTTTAAACGCCATTAGTTAAAAGGCGACAAACACCACCCTACTGCCGCTATTGTTAGTAAAAGGCATAAAACCAGATGGCTCTTGCAACCGTTTCCCGCCTTTTTAACAATTCCCACTCAAGAATAACGAGTTAAATAAAACCTTAAGAGCTTAAGAATACGTTTCCCATATTAAAATACACATGAATACAAATAAAAATATTAGAATAATAATAACTTAAAACACATATTAATAATTGAAATTCGCTACATAACATTTCCATTTCCCAATAGAATGCATCAGTAATAACTTATGGGAAAGACGTTTCTGCGCAGAAAAACAGAACACTTCTAACTGAATTCAAGCATATTACATGGTTTATTGTTTGAAACGGAAACAAAATTATGGGGTCCTAAATTGAAAGTACTGAATTTTATCATTTAGAATAATATGATATTGATTGTTTTCATAGATTAGTTTTATTTGCTTGGAACATTAAAAAATCAAAGCTAAATTTCAGAGATGACAACAAATTAAATACACTTGCTTATTCATTTTTTGCACAGTACCAAACCTTCAGTTTTGAGGCAAAGACAAACGAATTTTTCAACTAGCAACTTGGCCGGCACTTAAATTGCACATAAAGAATTCTTGACATTATCTTGTTTTTGACATCATCCAAATTAAATAATTTTTGGCATTATCTTGTTTTTTACATCATACAAATGAATAAAATATAGCCATGAGGGGGGGAAATTAAATAATTTCGTACATAGGTACGTAATAAGTTGTGTTCGGAACATCTTTTCTTATTTAAAAATAATGCTTCAAATGTTCATATGACTTATCAATTGGATAAGTTATAAATCAAATGTATTGCAGAAATTAAATTGAAAAATATAGTAAAGGTTTAAGTGGTTAAGATGTGCGTTTATTACTTTTAAATACTTCAGTCTATTAAGACAGTGGAACGCAGCTGTAACGTACAATTTCCTATACACTTAGTGTTACGTTATACTGATATAGCGAAACTTCAAAGGTGAGAAAATTGCATGTAATGAATCGTAGGAATATTTTCGATTGGAAAATGTTTTGTAATATTCATCTTTTATCTTTATATTTGTTTATCACATCATCTTTCATCCACATTTAGGATGTTAGGAACCAAATTCTTTTCGTAAAGGAAAACTCTTTACCTTACATTTCTTCTGTCTCCATTTTTCTGTGTGTTCTAAAAACATTTTTGTAAATCAGATGTGAATTTAATTCTAGAAGAATAAAGGCACAATAACAGATCTTAAGACACCATATGCTGTATGTGACCATTGAAAAAAGAATGTGAATTGGTTCTGTGGTTTCATCCAAATTCTTTGGTTGAGTTTGTAAGGATCTTAAGTTTTACTAACGTTTATTTTATTTTAAATCTTTACTATCACTTCTTATTTTCTACTTCCGGCCAGAATTAAAAGCGTTAACTTATTTATGCAAAATTTGTCTGGCGAACGCCAAGTACTTAAGTTGTGGCTTTTTGCCAAGCGAGAGAGAGGAAGGAGTTAGTCGGAGCAGGCCGCTTGCCTTAGAAGTTATACTCGGTTGCTGTTTGCCTTCCAGGCCAGAGGTTTAATCTTCGTGATAATTTTAAACGTATTGTAGTGTTAACAGTTCTCTGTACTACATACGGCTTCCTGTTAATATAAGGCCAATCTTCCACGTTTATTATTCCAAATTTAAGTTAGAGTTTAGTTATATTTTTATATTCTTACGTTCAGACCACAAGTAGTTGGTCGCTGTATTCCGAAGTACGGAAATTATTGTAAAGAGTGAAAAATAAAGGGTTTTGTATACCCTTCTTGTGTATCTTGTCTACTTCCCACAGTTATTGAACATAGCTTTAGTAAGCTCCCTGTTCCGAGTCAGGTCCCTGCATGTTCCCAAAGAAAGTAAGGCGGAACATTGAACCTGATAAGTTGTCAGAGGGAACTCTCATATTATCTTCAAAACCTGAAAAATTGAAAAAGTAGAAAAAAAGGTGTAAAATATTGACAAGAATTGGCTCTTGTGGAACATTGGAGTGGATTGTCTTTGTTAGTGAGCAACGATTCCGGTGTTTGACTGTGCACGGTCTTTTATGTAGAAATTAATATTTGATGAGAATCAGCTTCCTTTCCATGTAAAGCTGAATTAGCCTACAAATAGGTCCTTCATGTCAAATACAGTAGAAGAATTCTACATCTTCTAGAATTCTACGTCATACTTAAGAGTCCTTTCCCGAAGCCAAATTAGTTATTCAGGAATTTATACATGTCTGTTTCTCTATCCCGTTCAGCGTGATCGTTTCTTAGATTTTACCAGAATTCCCAAAATTAACTGCCAAAATTTAATTACTATTATAATCTAAAGAGTTCCACTTAAATTTAAAGTCCCTAATCACATTAATTAAATTTTGTGCATATCAACTCGTAGCATTAAAATAACAGGAAATTTTAATAAAATGAAAATATTGGTTAAGATTTAATTTTCGGAGTTATGAATACACATCCTTCTACATAGTGAAATTATATCTAAACAGAATAATCGAGTACATATGAGGCGACTAAATTATGCATTGCTTATTCCATATAGAAAAGTTGGTTCCACATAGAAAGGGGAAAAGGAATAAGATTTGTTAGCGAAAACTGTGTTTTCCGTGTTCGCTACTGGAGAGTTTCATGCCCGTTTTAAATCTGAGATAAGACTTAATCGGAGGAGCTTCGAATGAACATTATTTCTGTAAATTAGCAGCTAGTCACAGACGCAAGAAAAGAATTAACAATTTATGAAAATATGTAAACGAATAACGCAAGAAGTGATGTTTTACATCTATATAAGACGTTTTCTGCACTCAAAGATAAAACGAATTTTATTCAAAAATGAAAAAAATTACCTCATTCATAAAATTACTACATAATTTTCTCACATTTGAGGCTGCAAGAAGTCAAGTGTAAATATAGCAAAGTGTAACAATTCTGCTGCTTACACTAATTTTTACTAATTGAATACCCTAACCCACAAATTGTTTAGTTCCTTTCTTACGTAAAAGCACTGGGGGAAAGCAAAAGAGATGCATATTCTCTGATATACAATTCTCTAAGTACTGTAGATAACGTAGTAAATTTCCTCACTACCCTTTTATTTGCAAAATATGTAATTTAGTTAACTGCATTTTAATACAAGAAATATTGAAGAAAGTGGAACTAAACATTAAACTGTAATTGCCTAAATAGCATTGAAAATATATTGCAGCATTCATATTTCAGTAACCAAATGTTTATCTAATTTACGTCTTTCCTATTTGCCTCATGTTGTTACGAGGTTCATTTATTATGCAGGAGTTGAGCGGTAAGCGGTTTTACAGTAAATTTAGAAAAGTTGTGGATAGCTATCTGTGAGAGGTTTTAGTATTCCTGCCTACTCTGCATTACCGTGGAGAATTTCGCTCTTTTAGAGAATCCAACGCTGGTCTGAAATTAATTAGTATAGCTCAAATGCAGATTTGAATTGTTAAGTTACAAGTTTGAACCACTGTTGCGGTTTCAGATGAATCTTGGTAAAATAAATTATATTGTTTGAAATGAAAATATTTTTAAGGAGACTTGCGTTCAAGCCAAGGTGACTGGTAGTTTTGTATTGTGTATTTTAAATTAACCCTCACAAGTGGTGAGGTAGAGTTAATTTAAAGCTAGCCTATTTCTGTGACTGCTTGCTTTAAGATTTTTTAAATTTTAATGAGAAAATTCACACACAGAATCTAGGTAGCACTTTAATTAGATTGTAAGTGGGCTGGCATAGTTGAACACAAGTCGGGTATTACAATAATATAAGTCATAATGCTGCAAAAGGTTTTTATCCATTGCGACTGTATTTTTAATGCTTTTTGAAGCATAAACACTAACACTTTGAAACCAAAACACATTATTTTAATTTTAAGTGCATATGTTTTACGTTATTTACATTTCTGCAAATGATTCTGGTGTATTTTATGCAATGCTTTGACAATGTTTTGAAAAATATGTTTGAATTAAGGAAAGAGTAGAGAATTATTATATTCAATCTAGATACGAATAGCTTTATCGGATATTTAATAGTGGGCTGTTGTGATTATTATAAAAGCAATTTAAATAAGAATTAAAACATTTTTAGGTAAGTATTCTACACATTGGCATAAGTAATTCTTAAAACTGAGAGTTAAGAAGCAATATCTAAACAAAGTTTAATAATTATGACTATTTTAAATGATTCTTCCCTTACAACTAATTATTAGCTTGATGCACGCTCGAAAGATTAAATCACAAAATCGAATGTTAGAAAAAATAAGCTGAATCACTTCGGCTTAAAAGCGATGATAAAATTGAAAAGAGGGGCAATAAAACTAATGATTTTTTTCAGTTAAGGAGTTTTTTAAAGTCTAAAATGCTTCAATGATTCGTGTAGGGAATGAAATTGCCTGGGATTCTAACAATTCCTTTTAGTCTTTGTTCAATCTTCTTTCGGTCTTCGTTTTTCCTCTTATTTACTAGAACTATCGTGATTATCCGCAAAGTAGTGATTGAATAAAATTCAGAGAACGTTAGCGATTGAAAGTTAGCTCCAGGTTTTCCGTGCGCAATAAATTAATGAAAGGTTCGTGATATAGTTAATTAATGGAATAAGCTTGTACACAACACTTAGAATTTATGTGAAGTAATGAGTTTAAAATTGAATCTAAACAAAGTTGAAACACAGTGTCTTCCAGAAGTAACTTCTTCAAAAAGAGAAATAAAGATTTGTTATCTATTTGTTTTTTGTTATGAAATCTATGTTTGTGGAAGGAATGCATAAAATAACTGCAAATTATTGTTGCAAATGGAACGCGTTTAAAATTGGGAAAATCAGGGCAAAATATTACAGAAATTAAGTTAATATACATAGCTTGTTCTCTGATAAAATGTAAACCGAAAACATTTTTGAATCTTTTTGTGTGGTAATATAAACTGCAATTACGAGAAGAGGTTACAAGGTTACATTTTCAAGTTTTGCACTTCAGCATAGCTGACTTTACTTACATACTGGCCCAAATGAATGATTCCGTACTTTGGAATGCTAACTTTATTAGCATCTTATAAAATTTGGTATTTGTATCTTAAAATTTATTTCGACACCTTTCTTAAAATACGCGTTTAAATCAGTAATGTTTCAAATTGCTCCCATTCCTGTAATGATTAGTTTTCAAATATTTCTAAAGCCCAAAATAAAGGAGTTATAGTCAATTATTTTAAAATTTAAATCTTCAAATGAAAATTAAGAGGAAAGAGAGCTCATAATGGTTCCTCCAAAATTCCACCATTTACAAATGTAGCATTTAATTTATTTATCATTATGGGTAATATTAATACAGATACACTATGAATTCGGCTTTGATGAGTTAAAATCCGAACCGGAGTTCATTCTGATCGAGAATTTTGTTATTATAAATTAAATTAATTTGAATATGAATATATACAAAAACTTTAGCATTTTCTTTGAAGAAAAATATTGATGATTTAATAATGTTAATTAATGTATCACATTTGCCTTCAAAACGATAATTATTTCATTGAAGATAACAGTTTTTTGTACTCCAAATAAATTTCATCAATTTTCGAGATGATACTGAAGTACTAAAAGTTAATACTTTATTAATACTCATACATTAAACTTTTGTAATTAATTATTACATTTTTTTTCTTAGAGTAATATATCATGAGAGCAACTAAGATGCCATTTTCTCTGACTTTTCTGGTTCCGCTGAACTTTCCTTACGTCTCAGAAGGTGAAAACTGCATTTCATACTTTTCATTGCTTTTTGATCTCACCAAATGTGATGATCAATATTTATTAAAAAAAGCGGTCTTACAATTTAAAATTTATTTATATTTTCAATTTCAAATATGTTTATTGATCTAATTAAAATTATATTTTCGACTGTTGGTTTTTAAGTAAAGCTATTAACCAATTACTAATTTCAGAAATAGGTATTTTTAAGAAGCCTGTAAGATAAAAAATGTGAATCTAAGAAACAGATTTTCTTCTCAAGACTGTTGTATTAAATATTAGTTAAACAATTTAATATTGCCTGATGTTTAATGGATATCATTTCTATGAAAACAATTTGAGCAAACGTCAAACTACTTTTGACATGGGAATTGAATCTTCATTTTAGTATCTTCAATTGTATTGTATTGTTTCTAGCCAAATATTTTAGTTTACAGAGTAAACCCGGACATACATTTCAAACCTATACTTCATCATTAAAAGTTTTTAAATAGTGAAATAATGATAGTCTGGATACTTTAAGATTTATTTATAGTTAATTAAATAGCAGTTGTGTTTATTCAGATCTAATCGTATATCTTCCACAGAGGAGACTTCTTAAAAGCAAAATTTAACACTACTTTCTATTTCCTACAAAACTGAATAAGGGAATAAAATATGTTAAACAGCTTGCTTAACTTTCTAATCAAAGTTTCTTTTCAACATCTTTATATTTTTGCAAGATTGTTTTCTGTGCCAAAAGTATCGAACTAAATTAAAATGTTTCGCTACAAGCTAACATTTTAAATCTAGCACTTTATATATCGTATCAGCATTGACAGATAATATTTATCAATCAATAAGTAAAAGATTTTCTAATAAGTAATGTATAAGTAATGTTTAAAAGAAGATGAAGGAATGCTTGAGTTTAAATAGTGATAACAAAATATTTCTTCTCAAGTTCCAGAAAATATGTCATAGAAGAGCAATATATGAAAAAGTATGATGGATTGATGTTTTTATTTAAAAAAATTGTTTGCTCAAAATTAAAAAAAAATCTGAGAATAGATAAGCTCACAGCTTTAACGTTTTCATCCAAGAAACCAATCTGAAAATCTAGAGAAGCAGAGAAACATCAAACGGCTAAACTGGTTTCTTTAACTACCTAGCAAAACTGACTCTTCATTTTTTCCTAACACTTGCTTTCTAATAAAAACATTACTTTTATTACTACATATATATGTAACATTTCTCCGTATATATACGTTGAGATACTCCGCCATGGTACATGCATAAAAGATTTTCGCACTGCAACATATATAAATGATCTCCTGAAATCTCTTTAAAATGGCATGCGTTTTTTTTTCCAATGTCGGACACCTTCCTATAACGGCATTGGCCACTACTAAGGCCAGAAGTGGCGGGGCCATTTTATTGTGGAGGCATTTAACAGGCCGCCACTGCTACCATCCTAGGAAGAGAAAGGTCATTTTATATCCATGTCTTCACTGAGATTCGTACCCGGGCCCTTTGGTATCCCAGTCAGGCTCTCCTAATCACTATACCGTCTGGGCGACTTAATATGGTATGCATATTTATGGTAATGAGAATAGCGATACGACATATTGGATATATTATTAAAACTGCTAATTCGCGTTATTGACAACTATGGAAGATAATCTCTCCCTCTGAGCGGCCAGGGGTTTCGGTAAGAAAGCACAAATTTCCCAAAACTACTTTGAGAACAAATTAGTTTTTTGATTTTAATGTAAAAACTCTCCTGGTATTTCATACCTGGATTTTTGTACTTTTGATATATTACCTTAATTTCTTTGACATATTTTAATATGCAAGTATATATACGTTCTTAAAGATGTCACAAAAGAATATTCTAGGCCGTATATATACGGCCTTGCCGCTTAGAGGGTTTTAAATACAATGACTATGTGTGAGTAATCTATTCATACATCTTATACGTAAAGGATATTGAAACTTCATGTATTTTTTAAAAAGTAAAACGTTTTATATTTATAAATTATTTATAAATTTCAATCGATCACCATGTTCTACTACATATTAATTTTTTTTATTATTTTACACAGGTTTCTGAAAATTCCTTCTGCTACATTTGCATAACGTAAGGACCTTTATCTGCAATTGTTTGGTATAAAAAAACATTTCATGTCGTTAAAATAAGTACGCAGTTGAAAACAGCAAACGTTTAAATGAAGTTGCTGAATTTCTGCTAGATGTTAAATATAATCTTATGGTATGTTTTTCTCAAAAGCTTGGAAAAAATTCTTCATTTACCTGCATTTAGCATTCGTTTCTAAAGCCGTTGCTATCATATCATTCATACTGAAAAGACATACGATTATTCTATTTCATACTTTACTTAATTGAGCTTAATTTACCACTTAAATAGATACGAGGAAAAGATTCAATTCGTTTCAGTAAATTTTTAAGGCTTAAATATATAGAAATAAATAAAGTTCCTTGACTTTTATAGTTTAAGAGATAAAGAAAAATAACGAATGGCGAAATATATCGCTCAAGCAAGTGAAACGTGCTTCTGCATTTCAGAAAAATTGATGTGTTATTTCAGTCGCTAGTATCTAACATGCATTCCAAATACTCGTGACACATAATAAAAGTACCTTTTTAGTTGTTAAACTGTCGAAAACTATGTTCTGATAGATCTTAGAAAAACACTTCAGCTTTGTAGACTCTCTTTACATTGTTATACTACAATAGCCACACAAGCCTCTGTTTGATTATATAGATCTTTATGTTCAAAATATTAAAAGCGTTTCAGTAAACAACGAACTGAGGTTTTGACATAATTATTTTACATTCAGAATTCCATGTTCTTCTTTGGTCGACTCGGAAAGATGTATTAAATTTGACGCTCAGACAGATGTAAAACATGAATAAGCCATGTATAATACTAGAATTAAAAAATGACAGTTCAGAGAATAGGCCCTATTTTAATTTCTTTGTATAGACCTGAAGAAACATTTATTTTTACCCCTAATGGCAAAATGGCACAATTCGGTGATATCTGATAGAGCGATCAATTTATAACTGTCTGCTCTTATTTTATTACTTGTTACAATTACTCGAATAACAACTTGAGTTCACATACTCGAGCAGGTATGCCAAATATTTGTTAAATTTCCGATATTTCTCACATTTCCAGGCTTTTAGTACAGCCAAGAAAGAGCAAGCAAGTTCATACTTGCTCGAAATTTAGAACTATCCAGAGAATTTCGATTTATATAAGGAATACCACGCTCGACCTCATTAGAAGCAGAATCTGTCTCATAGGCTTTATCTTATTGTGAAACGACAGTAATCATTTCTCTCCTAACTATATTTTAGGAATAAAACTCTTAGGATTAGTATCATCAGAAATAGAATTAGGCTTCAAATCACTGGTAAGAAATTTTGACAAACCGCTGCCGCTTACATTAAGTGTCACGTTAAAATTATTAAAAAAGTCACGAATTATATTATAGATAAAGATGAAAATTATTGAAATCTACTTAAAATTGTAATCGATTTACATAAAAAGTTGCAAGTCTGCCCTTTTTGGTAGAATCTTTCATGCCTTCCTTGTCCTCGATCAATTTCATTTGATATCAGAGCTGTAGCTGAGTGAATGCATTTAAAGCAGATACGCGGTACTAATGACTGAACACGTCGCGAGCGTTATAACTCAAAAAACAACATCTGAGAATATAGGTTATCTTTCTAATTTCATATAATTACTGACAAAAAATACAATTACTTAATCTCTGTTAGTTTATTTTCTTGGAATAAATTTTAAGTCCTTGATTACGAACAGAGAAACGGAGAGAGGACTTCAACAGGGAAGATTTTTGAATTTACTTTGCCATGAAAACCATAGACATGTAGAGAATTATAAGGGTGAAAATGTTAGCAGTTCGTATTTTATTTTAGCTGTTAAAAATATTCATTTTACGTCTTAGAGGTTCCTGGAATAGACTACACTGTCATATCAGCTTAATAATTAGTTCTAATATTCAGTATCTTCAACGAGCCGGTTTCAAAGACATAAAATGTCTGTAATAATTACAGTTTTTCGTTTTAGGAAATAAGATTATTTTTCAATTTATTAACATATTGCAAAATCGTTTTTTGCTATTTCCGAGTGATAAAAATAAGTATTTATTGCAAATGTCGCATTAATTTTTAGAATGACAGTTCGTTTTAATGTTAAGAGTGTAGAAAATTATTTCAAAAAGGGAAACCCCGAACATTTAAAAGACCGATATGATTGCTAGAAATTTTAAATGTTATACGTTAATGCCGTACTCTGTTATTTAAACGTTAAAACTTAAGATTGTTCACAGGTACTTGTTAATAATTAATAGTGTTTTGGAATTTTTTAAATGCTAGTTAATTGATTGATTGAAATAGTCAATCCTAAAGAGAAAAACACGATTTCTGCTTAGTTTTGTGTGGTACGTATGTTTACAATCAGAGTATCTATTACTTAAATACGTTAAGAAATGTACTTTGCGTTTAGGATTAACAAATTTAATGAAGATATTTCATCAGTATGAAATTTAGGTTGTTATTTCTCTCTTGTTCATTATTTCTCTCTTGAGGCGTTTTAATGTTTTTAGTAGTTTTAGATAATTATAGAAATTGTAATTGTCTATGATATTTGGACCTAGTTGAAAGTATGTAAGATCATAGTGGATCTGAATGTATGTTTACTGAATAGTGTTACATATTCATATTGTGTAGAAAGTGCCCGTTCAAAGTACTTTAATGTACTTTCTAACGAGAATAGAAAGGCTATAAGCTGCTATATAATTTCATGTTAAAAATAAAAACAAAATTGCATTTCGATGGTGCGCCGAAACATCGCTGATGAGCGCGTTAAGAAGAAAACTACTCAAGAAAAAATCGTCGTCCTCAAATCATAGTGGGAATACATCGCACGTCTAGAACATCGTAGTATAAAATTTCGAGGTAGAAAACAAAGAACGCATAAATCACAGTGAAAAATAAAAAGAGAACTTATAGGACTTCAAAATCTTGAAATTAGTAACAATTATTGCTATCTGTAGCAATTAATAGAATTTGAAACTTATGTTGCTAACTATAAAGTGATTTTTTAATACAGATGTATTAGTAGATTTTCATGAAAAAATATAGCATAAAAAGATTAGAAATGGAAAGCTACATGAATTTAAAATTCCATTAACTGCTATACGTAGCATTAATTTTTACTGATTTTTAGCTCTTTGAATGTTTAACTATCCTTTTTTCTTTTTCAGTTAAAATTATGAATTAATACAAAAGTGCCCAACAGGGAGGTAAAAATATTACTTACTTCTTCCTCTGCTTACAATTCATTTAGCGAAAATTCGCTTAAAATCTTTATGGTCAGTAAAAGCATGCCTGCAATGTTATCATCACGCAATGAATTGTACCTACTTTATTTTTAACCACGATATTTTGTACGTCAGTGCTTTTAAAGTGCGAAGTTTACGAACAACTTTATTTTCTACCATGAAGTTATAGATATGCGATGTTTTCTTCTTGCTTTCTTCTTTCAAAGAGGTTTTGTACGATGATGTTTAACCTTGATTCCGTCCTCGAGATTTTTGCTGCGATGTTTTCACCTGTAATCTTCAAAATTACTTTAAAATCTCTGTTAAGTAATGGAATTCCTAACCTGATGAATAGTGGTGAATTACAAATTAAATTATTTAAAAAAGTACACTTAAATGCAAAAATTAAACTAAAATTGAAGAGTAAGAAATTATGCTGAAACACTGCAGTTTATTTTTAGATGCAAGATTTAATCATTTATTTGAAAAGCAAGGCGTAATCTGTAAACTGAAAATCTCTAATTATTATTGTATATGTTATTAAAGGTATTATCACTGTTGATCAACATAAATAGTTAATATTTTTGACATTTTTACAAATTACAATGATCCATCCATTTCCTAAACAAATTTGCAAGTTCATATTTTAAGAAGAATTGCTCACAACGTTACTAACACTATAAAATATTGACATCGCCATATTATTCAAATAAGCGGTTTTATTTTTCTGCTGTATAAACTAAGTTAAAAAATAATTTTATGCTTATGCTTTTATCCTTACCCCTCATACAAAGCAAACATTATTTTACATGTTTGTTTAGAACTTGCAGCATTTTGTTATTAAGAGCGCAAATTTTCATGTCGTAAAAAATCGACTATGTTGACATAATAGCTACACTAGAATTAATCGGTCTTATTTTGCGTCAGCCGTTTTTGGATCGGTACGTAAATTTTAGTCTTAAAAAAAGAATTATATTTTGGAAAAGTGTGCAGAAATGTAGTTGCATTTATTGATTATTGTTAGTATAATTACTTTATAAATGCAGGGTATCTTGAAACATCGAAATTGAATTTCAGTCAGATTATTAGTCGCAGCCCCAATTATAAAAACTGTGAGTCTCCCATACATACAATGAAAAAGAGGATTTATAACGTCTTTTACCATATAGAAAAAAATGTTCATTTTGTCCTACATTAATCAAAATTCAATTTACAGAATTTAAAAGTATTTTATATGATAATATTTATTCGGTTAATAATCAAATAATAACTATTTTTTCATGCGATTTTTTATCAAAAATATTTTTTTTCATTAATTAACACGGTATTTCTTATGTTAAATCTTTCCTACGCTTCTACTGTTACATCTTTTATACTAGAAAATGCAAATTATGTCAGTTTAAATAACAAGCGAAAATCTAAGTTTACGGAGAGGGAGAGAAAGAGAGAGAGAGAGAGAGAGCTTTGGGCAAGTTAGGTGCTGAATGCAGTGATTTTGATTCAGTGCTGGAGTTCAGTTCTGGATTGCCAGTGAATTCGATTTTCACTTGTAATTAGGTGAGAAGGCGTGTTGTCACAGGAGCCAGGTTATTAGTCTTTGAGGACTGATTTGTATATATTGGGTTATTATTGAATTATAAGACCACAAAGAGTAGAAGTTCTTGTTATTCCATTTAGCTATAACTTCAGGCTGGTATTGTAATTATTTTCAAGTGATTACTGTTATTCATTTGTGTTGTAGCATTCTAAGTTGAGATAAGAGAGAAAGTCAGCCAGCAATTAGTTTAAAAATTGCATCTATTATCTGATTTCATTAATATACTTTTTAACTTTCTAAAAATAATTGCTTAATTATCAGTTACTTTTGGACTAATTGTTAGAAAAGTTCATTTTTAAAGAAGAAAAAAAATTACATAAATGCATCTATGCTTGATATAAAAATTTCTATAATATTTAAATCAACGTTTTTTTTTTCCTGATTGAAAAAAGTGGAGACGTATTAAGAGTTATATAAAAGCATGAGAAATATTCAAGTGATTTAAGAGTCTGATGTGTTAGAGTGGGACGTGCTTAGTAGAAAATTCGCAAATATTTGTTGTTGAAATTTGAAAATGCAATTTTCTCAAACGTTTTGGTTTTTTGCACAGGTAAGGTTTATGAAAATATTGCTACTTAAAAGTTTCATCTGCATAAATGAATACAAGTATATCAGTTGTTTACTATGATCTTAAGAGTGAAACCAACAAACTAAATACGTTTTGAAATTAAATGCATAATTAGACTTCTGTAATAGTGATAAGGCTGATATAAACTATACACATTTAAAAAAATTGAAACATAAGTTTTCAAATGCGACAAAGAAGCAGTATGTGCGCATAATTTTAGCTATATCTAACTTACAGCCTGTGTTAGCAATGTCATGTTTCCAGTCCAATACATTTTTGTGCTTAATTCTTCATGTTTTTAGCAAACTTTCGGAACTTTCCCTTATTGATAAACCTGGGGGTCTTAGGTTTCTGAAACCACCTCTCACTCAATATGCATGTAGCTTGAGTAGTACTTAAGCCAATATTGTTACTATTGCTTAGATACTTATTTTATTACGAATTTTATACATATGTAAATAATTTTAGTGAAATTATACGTGAAATTGTAGTACTTTTGCATAATGTAGCATGAAAATCAAAAGAAGCGGCGATTTTCCGGAAAAGTAAGAATACAAGCTAAGCGCTAGTCTATTTAACATTGAGTAAATGTTTATGTAGTTCAATTGGCCAGATATCCCCAATCTGGCCACAATTTTGGAGACCAATTTTCCGCTATTTTGCTTCGGTTTGCTAGCTGTAACCGTATCCGGTCCTCATATGTATTCCAGTAATTTCGAGGAGTGGAAGTTACAAAACATCTCTCGGCTGCCAGGAAAAGACGATTTGCGAGGGGGAAGAGCATCAGTTTGTCAGTAGTTGTTGTTTAGTTCAGCGTGAAATAGGAGTTCAGAGACATCTCTGTGTTAGATTTGCTCTTTAGATGCGCTTTGCACTGCATTGTGTTTAATGTTCTTAATAGTTTGAATTGTAACTCTTGGTCGTACTGTGTGATTCTGTAAAGAATTGCGCGAGTATTTTTGTGGAAAGTTCCAGAACAGTGAAGTGTTTCTTTTGGTAAAAATAAATTTTATCAAGCTATCATTAGTTCTGTGTGCATTCAGTCCATTACGAAACCGTACGCGTGCAATAAGTTTTGCTGTCAGGAGTGGGGTTGAAGCGACAAGAGTGATGGAGAAGCAAATAAGAAAGCTCGTGGCAGCCTTTGCTGCATGCAAAGAAAAGATGGAGGAGGCTTAAACTCAGTTCAAAAAAGATTAAAGCAGGTTACGAGGAAATGAAAAGGGAAATTACCTGCATAATATAAAACAAATTCGAGGCTATGGAAGGCAGAATGGATACAGTTGAAAATAATGTTGATGAAAATGAAGAAAGTGTTTCTGCTGCCAAACAGGAAAACGGAGAAAGAGGTGCGGCTGTAGAACAACAATGCGGACAGAGTTTCTTATGTCAAGCAACAAATAGAAGACAGATTTTCTTCTGTCAAACTAAAATCGATTACAGAGTTTCTGTTATCGCTAAAGAAGTTGACAGCTTACAGAAATTCATAGAGCCAGAAGAAAGCAATTCTGACGGTTTGAAATATTTACCCATGCATTCTCGACAGTCTCTAAACCTGTCTATTTATGATGGAAGGACCTCCTGGCAAGGGTACAATGCGTAGTTCTTTATAGCGGCAAACGGAAGACAGTTGGGATTCTGAAGGTAAAGCCTGCCATCTCTTTATCTTCTTCTGCCTAGTGATTTCTTGTTTGGTCGCCCTCCGGAAGCACCTTCATCACATTCGACATCTCCAGGCACGGTTTGAAGTGATACACAGATTTTCACGAGAGTGACGTCTTGGCGAAGGGTAAGACGAAACCCCTATATGACACGAGAGCTGTATGATATAGATTAAACTAAGGTAACAAGGTGTAGTTATGGATCCGATTCGAATGAAAAGACTCTCTCCTAAACTACAGTCACCTTGGAACGGTCCTTACACCATCTTAAACAGGCTGAACGATGTAGTAGTTTAGATCCGTAAGTCATCAAATTCTAAACCTAAAGCCGTTCATTATGATAGACTAGTCCCTGACTTTGGCCATAGTACACAATTCCATAGTGTATACAATGCAAATGGTATAATAATACCATAGTTCTTTATGGATACAAATCTGTAAATTACTGCATTTATTTATTGATTTTGTATTCGATTTATTTTTATGTTATCTGCTGAAATTATTGTTTTAGTACTGCACCGATTTGCTTTAGTTACAAGTATGGCCATCTGTCCAGGGATTGTAACGCCCGGGATGTGCAGCCGTTGGGAAGAGAGAAGTGTAACGAATTTTTAGATATGTAAATAGTTTTAGTGAAATTATATGTGAAATTTTTAGTATTTTTTTTGTACAATGTAACATAGAAATCTAAAGAAGCGAAGCTTTGCAGGAATCTATTTAACAATGAGTAAATGGCTATCTCGCTTAGCTGGCGAGATATCGCCAAGCTGGTGACTGTTTTGGCGACTAATTTTGGTTTCTACATTTGGTGAGAAATTGTAATTCCGCTATTAGATTAAATGTGGAAGATTGCGGCAGCAATAGCCAAGGCATCTGAAACAAGTCACACCGCTTATGATCCTTCTTCTGAATTTAAAGTCCCCCGCGTGCCATAAAAATCTAAATTAACCTCTAGACCGAGCGAATACGTGACAAAACAGGGTTATAAGGGAAGACTCAAAAGATATTTTTTATTCTTAGTTAAATGAAATTTCACTAACTAAACCTTTTTAAGGCATAAATTTCAGAACTAGATTTAGATTTAAAACTCATTAAATGTTTAATTAATTAACTGTTCTTTAATTAAATGTGATTTTATTCTTAAATAGTTAACTGCATCTGTAGTTTGAAATATTCTGTGCATCAACTTTTTAATCCCAAGAGGATCACATTTGTGATAATAATATTTGAAAACTAGCTAAAGTAATTTTCAGCAAGTTTGGGGTTCAATTATTTTAATACATTACGTGTTACATGTTACTTTGTTCATGTTTCGTATAGGAAATAATATTTTAAATAAGCGACTTTTCTGTGCAATTTTAAAGGATTTCTATGAAGCATGTGTTACGGATTAACGATTACACAGTTTTCGAATGACGCTAATCAATAGTTCGTTGAAAAATAATGTCATGTTACGAAACTTATATCTGCATATGTAATTAAACAGAGCAGATCTTATTTAGAAGGTTATGTAATTATGTTTACATTTGAAAAGTTACTGTCACTGATATTAATATTTGTATTTTATTAAAGAATGAACGATAGCTAAATTGGAGAGAAATATTAACGATACGTTAATTTATACTTTAAGACATTCCGGCGAAATGAAAATAGAATTATTATTTGTTTCTTATTAATACTTTCTTATTCAAATACTTCAAGACTTAACATTAAGAAAGAAAACTGAACCATGAGCTTGAGAGGAAAACAAAACAAAATATTCGATAATGGTGAACATTGTAAAGATCGGGTAAATTTATTTTGAGGCAAAGCCATGTTTACATAGCTTTTCGCCCGGCACAGAGAAGTAAATGCGCGCCCCTGTACACAATGCAACGTGCCCGGGGATTTGCGGGTAGGGGGAAGAGCAAAAAGGAAAAGGAAATGTGTAGGTATACATACATTACTTACAATTTATTTACGCACGCACACACACACACACATATATATAAATATAATAATGAGTATTTTATTATTTTATAATTTTTACTTTTGCTACTTTTTGCATTTACGCATTTATTGATTTTTCAATTGAATTTCAATACTGGACACTTTTATTTTTACTTTTATTTATTACACTTTTTATTATTTTATTTTTTATTTTTATGGATTGTTGCATTTGAAAAATAGTTTGTTATTACTTTCTAATATATATATTTATTTATAATTTGAATTAATACATATATAAGTATTCACTCACACAAAAGAAAAAAGCTTAACTATATCTTTATATTTATCGAAGGGACCTTTTTCAAATCAGGATTAAAGCATAACATCGTAGCTCTTTTAATAATATTTAATTATGTCTCTATACACTACTGTGCGAACCTAAACAATAAATTCATTTTAAAACATACAACATAAAATTGTTGAAAGCGGCTTTTTGCGATCAGTAGAATGAAAAGCAAAGTGAAAGTGAGAAAGTACGTGCAAGCTGAAAGTAAGATTGTACGTGCAAGTATGACTACCCCCCCCCGAAAAAAAGACGCCTTTACACGTAGTACAGTGATTATCAATCTTGAGGAGGGGCGTAGTTGGACGTCTGTCGCCCAAGATATTGGAACTGAAAAAAGTGTTTTTTCACAAGCTTCGAAAGCCTTTTAAATAACAGATACGGCTGTAAGAAAGGTTGATAGTGGTCGGCCAAGGAAAACAACGATGACCGACCTCGGACATATTGCCCTACAGGCGAAAAGAATTCGAAACCAGATGGCGGGCGGCATTGCTCAGAAGTAGCAAAGGATAGCTGGAGGACAGGCGCTCGGTTTACTGTGGCCAGATGACTTCATAAAAGTGGTCTACTCACCCTCTGTCATGAACATTGCATTGACAGCAGCTCATCGGTGGCACCGTTTACAGTGGTGTAGAGAATACAAAAACTGGAGACTAATGGAGTCATAAAGACTCATCAATGGAGTCACGTCCTCTCTACCTATGAGATTCGCGCCAGTTGGTGCGGACAGAGGAAGAGTCTTTTATCTCTTTAATGTAAGGGAAAGAGGGGTGGTCCTGCGGTGCTTATATGGAGAGGCATTATGATGAGCGGACGGACGGAACTCTACATTTTCGACAGAGGTTGCCTTAACGGAGATAGTTATTGTGATGAAGTTATCCTTCCTTACGTGAGATTTTCCGGTGTGCCATTGGTCCCGACTTTGTTTCTATGGATGACAAAGCATGGCCACATAGGTCTAATGCTGTTAAGAAGATCCTGCAAAGTGAAGATATCTAAAAAATGGGTTGGCCAACATACTTACCTGATTTGAATCTCACTGAACACGTACGTGATACTTTAGAGAGACGCCTGGTGGCACGATCTTACACTCCGGAGAACGTCAGACAACTGAAACAGATGTTCCTTGAAGAATGCGAACTCCTACCCCAAGAACTGTTATGAAAACCAGTGTTGAGTACAGACAGCCGGTGCCATGCAATCATTGCAGTTAGAAGAGACCATAGCCCTTAATAAAAATCTATGGCATTTTGTTCTTCCTCTTGGCCAGATAATGTTTTGTACCAACGCCATTCTGTAAATAAAGCCTTTACTATTCGTTCCATACTGCATGCGTCCTATTAATTTTTTGTGTTACCATACTTTCCTCATTTTAAATATTACACTGTTTCATGTCTTCCAGTTGATTGTTTGCGGAATTAAGGCCGAAATCAGAAAAGTTGCTTAAGTTTTACACACTAGTATATATTTAGTTAAATAGCTTATTTAATGGTTTCCAGTTTTGAAATGAAATGCACTATAAAACTCTATTTTTGATAAATGAAGCTTTATATTGAAACTGTATAAATTGTAATGCAACTAATATAAATCGCATTGAACTAATTTTCAAGTATTTTCTGCAATTGAAATTTTCTTTCTTTCTTTTTAATTTTAATGAAGCAAAATCCTCAGTATATAATATTTTACAAAATCCGCTTGAACACTGAATTCGCTTCTGTAGGTGACTTAGCCTTTTGAAAATTTCTTTTGACCGAGTGAAAAGCTTGCACAAATTTTTATTACTTCAAATTGTTGAAGGTGCTTTTCGCCACTAGCAACATTTAAAGTATATTTTAACTCAGCTTGAAGATTCAGATAGAACTGAATTAAACTACATTCGTGAATTATTTTGAGAATATACAAGCTTACGTTGTCCGAATGAAATTCTGTAGAATTTATATTATTTGGATATTCAAGTGTCACGTTATAAGCTGATCCTTTAAATTATCTAAATTCGTCGACATTACTTTTCACCAGTTAGAAACTGAAAAATCTAAAGAAATTGCGCTTTCATTTTATTAGCTCCATTTCAATTATGATATTAAAATATTTAAGGTTTCTCTAATTTTAATTTTAATTTAACAGTTTTCTCAAAAATAAGTTTTCTTATCAATCGTTTCTTAATAGTCTGATTTATTAATCTTTCATTTAGATTTCTTTTCAAATTTGGTTAATATATTTGTCGCTAAAGCTAAACGTTTACATTTCTCAAGACTACTTTCAGAAATGTTTTCTCTAATCTTCTGCAAAAACCTGTATATTGTAGTTACTAAGCAAACGGCTCTATATTTTGTTTCTGATTGGAAGGCTTTATTTGCTTTTTCTGTTGCAGTACTAATGTACAAGTAGATAAAATACACGAAAATTTTAAATGAACTTCCTTTAATACTATTATTTTCACTCTTAGTGTATTTATCATTTTATGTCAAACCTTTTAATAAATGAAAGCTGGACTAAGATCGTGCACATTTTTATTAGTGAAACTCAGATATTATACGTTTTATCTTATTAGGAGAAATACTTTATTTATTTTCTGACTTTGATTCATAAATAAGGAATTTTCCAAATATTCCTGCTAATTAAACGCATCAGCTTAATAGTCAGAATCAAATTAAGAATAAGCATCTAATTAACTGCCTATTTATCTCGCTATTTTAATATTAATCAATGAATAGCTAATTGTAATACTGTCATTAAAGAACGTCCGTTATGCTCTCTAAAGAGAAAAAAAAAAGACTCGACCGGAAAGAGTTATTCAAGCATGATGAAATCTAATATGTGCAATGAATATGAGTAAGAATTTCCCCGGAAAAAAGTCAGCGGGGGATAGAAGCGTCAGTAGAAGGTGGTCTTAAAAGACTTCTGGCAAGGAGCTCAGGGATTGCTACTATATGGCGCTTTTTGATTTTGTTGAAATCAAAAGTATCGTTCTTCCAATTCCAACAATAAAATAAGATCTGTTTTTATGTAGTAGAAAGTCTCGTAGTTTATTGTTCATCCAAAAATGTTCCAGCATTTCCTTTAAAAAAAATCATTTCAAACGCTCGATTGAATAAGATGTAGATTGTGCTGCCATAATTTGTATGCTATTCATACTACAACGAAAGACAGCTTAATTTCTTTTAAACACTGCATAATCTTCGTACTTTTGCGTCATAGATGAAAAATCAGGCTCTTAGTCGAAATTAATACATGACCACCCGAGGTATCACAGTTACTCTGTCCTCTTAATTTTTTCACTACCGGCGATGTGCTTTGCACACACTTTGCGCCCGTTTAAAAACTCGTTAAATATCATTGCTAGTCGTAGTTAGTCACAGCAAATGTAATTCTAAATGATATCAAATTTTGCTACTGCAAAGATTGTGCGCGTTTCCTCAAAATCTATTTTCACAACTTAAAAATAGATGTATAGTGGGAGACACGTCTAAAATTTTATTGTTCTATCAAGTGGTTAGTTACCTTCCTTTTCCTGCCCAAACCCTAGTTTTGATTACATCGATTCATCCCAAAAGTATTTAAATTTATTTCTAAGTAGAAAAGGACTTAAGATGTGGCTCTTGTTCTTCTATATATACTATATTCGAGGTAAATAAAGGAACAATTATAGTTGCCGCAATCATACCTTCCATGCATCGAAAACGCACATTGGCGTTTATCATATTTTCAAAAGGGACAAGTATCATGCAAAATGCATTTCAAATGCATTTTGTAACAACGTTGTAAGTGTCACGTTTTACCAATAGTTTAGGCTTTTGAATGCATTTTGTAACAACGGGGCATGTGTCATGTTCTACCAATAGAGAAAATATTCTAAGCTTTTCAAAACGGAGATGAAAATAAGATAGTCTAACTCACTGAAAGTGAAGTGAATAAAATATATATGTGAATAAAAGCTGTTCTATATATAAGTGAATAACAGTTAGTCTGTTGGCTATTAATATAAAATTCGATATATATATATATATAGAAATTTCTAACTACTAATTTTGTGGTTATTGAAATAAATAATTATTTATAGTAAAATTCAGTTTATCTTATTTAACATTTAAACTGTTTTAAAATCGCTTAATGAATATACTTTGCAAGCCAATATTTGTTTTGACGGACAATACAACTAAGAAGAGACTGAAACCAAAATGCTGTAGTTTATAAACGTTAGCCTGTTTCTTAATCGGAAACTAGATATTTTAAAAATATTGACACACGCAACTTCTAGTGATGTTTATTTATTTGTAAAATATTAGATGCATTATGATATTTTACTTCATTTTATATATTTAATGAAATCTGCACTATACGCGTTGATAACTAAAACTGAATTCTGATGAGATATCGTAAATGCATTACGAAGACTCCCCGAACAGCAACGGTTGACTAAATTCTTGAAGATACAATGATCGATCATCAGCTTTCTATTGTATTATTAAACGAGGTCTTGACCACTCAATGGAAGAGAAATGTTTAAGACCATTTGAAAAGTTTGTCACGTAGCTCTTTATTTCATTTTTCTTTTGATGATGATGGATGCTCACTGCTTAGTCATGTAAGAGATACAGTTATTTTACTTTATTTGAGAAAGAACATCGCACGTGTTAAAGGGAAACCGATAGACTATCGGAAGAATTTCTCAGAATTATAAGTTTCTCTCCTATGCTAAGAAATTCTAGTGAATTGAAAATTTTCAGCTATTTCGTTATGCAAAGTTTTTAAAATGATTTAAAGTTCAGTTTTAGTATTGAAATATATAACTACCTAAGAAAATTAAGGTCTGTTCCGCTAAAATCTAGCTTACCAGGCATGAAATCTAGACAAAACTGCGTTTGTCTGTTAAAGTAAGACAAAAATTGCCCATTGAAAGGAAAAAAAAACCTTGGCATCACGAAAATGTTAAATTAGACATTTGTAACATAGAAAGTACCATTATATGCAGCAAATCTTACCAGTATAAAATAATCATAATAACATTTCTAATATAGAGCATCAACACACGCACAAAGAATAAAACTTACATCTAAGGAAAAGTTACGTCACATAAACAAGCAAATCTTTGAAGACACGTTCTGTAAAATATTGCACAGTAAAATAAGGTTAGGCGTCAATACCCACTGCATATATGTAATAATATCATTTACCTTATTAGTGAGCTCTTTTAATTAATACCAGCACAATATTTGAGAGTTGTAAATATAATTTTATTGTTATTAGAAGAGACTTTACTGATGATCTATCAGTGTGATGGAACATTCTGAAATATAACGACTAATATTTTTCTCTTCATTTAGTTTTCCACATTTGCATCGTACATTCACATTAATAAAGGTTTGCATATTGAAACTTTCCGTGTTCTGTAAAAGCTTGAGTTATATAAAAATCTGACCATAACCGAGATCTGAAGCTTGTGTTTACATTTTGTACACTTTCCATCCCATATCTCTATTGTCCCATTATTCTTGCCATTTTTCTTTGAATTCTCTCTTAAATAAACTTCTGATTATTCTCTCTCAAAAAGAAGTAATAACGATATCGTTCAAAAGAGTTTCAAATTTCGCAAAAGAGTCAACAAATTCATTACTACGAATGTTAGATCACGAATCCGAAATACCGTTGTCACATATTTTTCCCCTATTGATGCAAAAATATTTCAGCTATAAAAATATTGCTTATTATATTTGCATAAGATAATAAAGCTTGTAATACCCTTCGACTATTACTAAAAACTTCAGTACTGTCATTATCTTAAGAAGTTTCTATATTGGTGGTCATCCAGTTAAAAGCTTTTTTTATTTCGACTAATTGGGCTTGAAAGCCTGAGGAAATATACCTAAGATAAATAATTTTTATTCCACAATAACATTACTGGATAAACCTACAAATGCTGTACTTACATGGTCTGAATTTTGGAAAAATCCACGAAAATTTCATATCATTGACCATTCGGACCACCACAGTGCAACTGTTTTGATGAATGAAGAAATTGCTTTATAATTTAAAAATTTTTATAGCAGGTTCTTATTTTTGTGTCGTTGACAGCAATGATTTCCTTTCTATGAAAATAAAAATACAACTTTGTTTCCATTTCGGCTTTAAAATAAGTATGGAAAACTTCAGAAAGCACTTGTAAAGTTGCCGCCAGTGCAGTGTTAAACTGGACCTCGCCCGAGATCCCACATAATGCCCTTGACCTCACCTGTCTGAGGGTTAGATGAGACTTGCCGAAGGAGCTTGCTCTTACTTGGCCGCATCGGACATCAAACGCTGTCGACCTAAGGTTGTAGAGTCATTAGGATTTTTTAAGCAGGAGACGTGACATTTATGCAATGCTCTCGCCGGGACTCGAACCTGGACCTCTCGAATACGTCCCGAGTGTTCTACCATTACACCACAAAAGCATGCAGAACGGAGGGAGCAAATACTTTAAGGTCTCGGATCCTCTAAGTCGAAGAAGCGTACCACTTAAGAGGCCCTTGATGGCAGAAAAGACCACGTCAAAGAAGGCGTTTAAGAGAGACGTTAACGCATAATAACAGCATTATAAACTGTTCCATTTTAAATTAATTTTATGAAACTGTATAACTTTCTTAGAAGATGTTGGATTGGTAGATACTATCCAGTGCTTTTCCATTTTATTTTTTATGGGAAATTCAACACAATTTAACTTTTCTACATATGATTGAGATTTTGATATTTTAGAATTTCTTTAATCTTATATTTCTCTAAATTAATATCTACATTATGCACTATAAAGCAAGGATTAAAGTCCACAGGTTGTTTCACATCAACGTTTTCCTTTAAATAATTATTTTCTGTAGCAACTAAATCTTCTTGTTAGGCTACTTCAATAAATAAACCGCTTTTCTTCTTTTTCCTTACCTTCTTCACAGCGGTTTACAAGCTAATTGGATTGACATTTTAATAATCTTATTTATAGCCTCGCCAGATCTGTCAGTTGTATTCTTTGGATATAATTAATACAATATATTTCGCGTTCGTCCTCTTTTTGAACGAGTTTAAGAACTTGATTTGGCTTTTGGAATTGATTCGCAAATTCAGAGAAACTTTTCAGAAAAGTTTCTTTCCTTATGCTTTTATTAGCACATTATCTGTTACCGTTTCAGTTCTTATCCTTTCGATAATTCTAATTTCCAATCACTTGAGGTGTTGGTGTATTTAATTATGGCAAAGCACACTAGGGCTATCTGCCTAAGGGGAGGGATGCCTTCGTGGAGGACTTTCTAAGGGAAACTGGCTCGTATACACGTTACACATGGGGAAAACCACGAAAACGCCCATGCAGCCAGCCCGTTCGCGGGATTCGAACCTCGGACCGAATTACCAGTGTTTAGCGACTTTACCGCTCGGCCGCTGGTGGGCCCCAATCACTTGAGGTAAAATAGTTTCGTGTAACATTTTTTTTGCTCTTATTTTCCTTTTCGCTTCATTGTTTGTCTTACTTTCCTCAATAATGAATTCAAGCTCATTCAAAATTTTCTTTGAAACTTCTAAATGGTCCTTAGTTTGACCGATTAATTCAGTTTGTGCTGATGCATTTTTAAATTCGATTTTGATTCTGAAAATATGAGAGATTTACATATTTTCAGCACTCTGAGATGAAATTCAAATTGACAAAGACATGAAATTTTAGCATTCAGAAACCTGAATTTAGGATAGATGAAAAATACATACAAAGAATTCGTAATATTCAAAAGTAAATGTTCATTTAAAAGCGAATGCACACTGAAAACTGGAAGTGGTCATTCCAAAGTAGACACTTAGAGTCATGTTAGGCTTAACAGCAGAATTAAAAGAAATACTTTCAAAATCTGATTTAATATGATTTACAAATTTGAAAATTGCTAATATACAACAATAATGCCCAAACGCAAACATAATATGTAAAAATCTGCTTGAAAAATATGAAGAATAGGTACAGAAAACACAAGTTTTAATATAGAAAAAAGTATGTGGTAATAAGAGACTGCAAACTATAAACACTGGATATTGAAATACATAAATATCTTAAGTATTTTGACATAGAGCCTATTTAATATGAAGAAGAAAATAGTATTTTATGAAGCTGCTAATGAGATGAGTGTCGTTATATGCGATGAGTGAAGGTAGGAATAGAAAGCAGCATAAATCAAAAGTGCTTTTAATATTGTTTTTGCTGTGATTTTAAGTAAAAATGAAGTCAGAATTTATACTTAATGTCAGTATATGTAAAAAAGGTGATCTAAATGCTTCAACATATAAGTAATTGCATTTACGAATTTGAAATATTTCACTAGTGGCTGAATGCTTTTGATCATATTAGTTATTTCACAGACAGTGAAGCCTCGCTTAACGAGCGTAATTGGTTCTCGAATCTTGCATGTAATGCGAAACACTCGTTAAGCGAAACATGTTTTCTTCACAGATAAACACCATATATTGCGTTCCATTTAGAGAAAACTGTACTCAATTAGCTTTATAATAATGTAATTTATTACTTATAATACATTCTCTTTTATAAGAAAGTTGTCTAAAGACATTTGGTTTTGGATACGCTTCAAACTTTGACCAAAATGAGACATAGTATTACCGTTATATAAATTTGTAGAGCGCATAGCTACTGTCTTAATAGGGTGATGCTTCTAAAATTCCCTGCAACAGGCTTTCAGCATCTCCCTTATGTTACTGGAAGGCTGGAACTTTCTAACGTTGTTTTTAACAACCTTTCCATAACTTCGTCGTTCTCCTCTGAAAAAAAATCTCCTTGCTGTGATACAGAATGAGCTCCTGGCTATTTCGTCCCACTAGCTCATTGATGTCGTTGCTATCCACCTTATAAGGTATTTTCTCCTCTCCTCTGCGCATGTCTTCGTGGTGTAATTCAAAGCACGCTTGACGCGTACTTGGGAGGTCCGAAGTTCAAAAGCTGGAGATGGCATTGCACATTTTTCATGTTCCTGCATCGATATAACCTCATGACTCTACAAGCGGCGCGAGAGCTAAAAGATTGTGGACGATAATTCGTTACCACCGCGATTTGGCGATTAGGTCTCCTAATCCTCAGTTTCCCTGTAGAGTTCACTTGTCTAAGTTCTGAGTAAGAACTGGAAGAGTAGTAACTGCACAGAAGAAGGGTTAAAAGTACCCTTTATTTTACACTCTTTAAAATTTACAATGCGTCAAATCGAAGCTAACACACTACGTCTCTTCTTGGGCGGTAACTGAAATCACAGAACGAAACTAAAAATTCGAAGATATGCACAAGTAGTCGAACTAAGCTATAATGCTCAGATAATTCCTGTTTCCTAAACCCGCGTCGGAACTAGTGGCAGCAAGTAAATGCAGTTATGCCACAAAAACCAGCAATAACTCCGGGAGCAGAAGCTTACGCAATAGAGGTAACGGTAGCCTAACTCTCTCTTCAAGGTAGAATTTGCATTCCTTCACGAGCGCTACCGAATTTAAATATTCTGGCATTGACAATTAGGGGAATGAAGGCTTATACGATAGCTTAAAATTAAACCTTAACTTGTTAATTAAAAATAAATACAAATCCCTACAGCCCTCTAAAAGGAGGACTATGTAAGGCCTTTTCTACCTCTTTTTCTGATGCCTTTGTGGTGTAATTAGAAACTTGCTCAACGTTTTTTCAGGAGGATAATTCGGATCCATCGAGGAAATTGCGGATCTCTTCAGTTTCCTGATATCGAAAAAAATTCTAAAACGATTCTACAACCTCATAATCTCGGTCAGAGACAATATATCGTCCACTACAGACTCCAAACCCCTTTTCAAGCCTCTCGGAATCGCATTCGAACACGCTATCTCGCCATAGCTTCTTACATGCAGAAATAAGGGTTTTCTTGGTGACCTTGCCCCATACTTGTCGATTATCATGAAGCAGGCAACGATGGGAAGTGATCTTTCCGAAACTCTCTGAGAGTGAGATTTTCCCTATCAGCTGGTTAAAATTTGAAATGATCTGCTTGATGACTTCATGAATTGAAATTATGTCAGGAGGTCATCTTCTAGGCCTGTGGCCTGTGTAGGAGCGTTCTTCTTAACGAGCAAGGCGCGGAGTGGCATGTTCATCTGAAGCAGATTTTTTTAAAGACAGCTCAAACACTTCATCGAACCGAAGTGTAAAAACGTATCACCTAAGTCTTCTTGTGTCAAACTGGACCTCTACATGACATTTTTGGACATTATACTTCTTGAAGGCTCGTGAACTGTCCGAATGTTATATGAGCAATGGTTTAATTTTAAATCACCACATATCTTTGAGCAAAGGCAATCTTATATCGGCTTGCGGTCCGACAAAGTCTTCCCCACTGTTGAAATATAAGCTCCTTTCGGCGTTTTTTACAGAATAGATCCTTGTCACCATAATTAAAAACTGCTATGGCAGATAACCCACAGAATTTACAAGCTTCTTGAATTAGCCGAAGAAGTTCTCAACTTCCTCTTTGTCTGAGCTTCGCTGCTACTCCGGCCCTCACAATACTGCGGCAATGTTTCTAACCATCCCCGTCTTGCCTTGAATGATTCATATTCTTCCATTTATGATCTTTGCGTCTTCTTAGAGAAATCGGCAAAAAGGAATTTTGCCTTCCCACAAATTATGTTTTCGTTAATAGAGTCACCTTGTACTTAATTTTCGTTGATGCATCCGAAAATTACACTTTCAGCATCGGCGAGAATACATGACCGTTGCGTGAAAGCTCTTGTGGAACCGTTTGACGCAGAAACATCAATCTTCTTAATCTTATTCTTGTCTCTATGCCATTTGTTCTACTAACACAGCTTGTTAAAGAAGTCATATTTTACATTGTGTTTCGCTCATGATGCGAATCACTGGTTATAGAAGGTGTTCGTTAAGCTTTGACTGTATATTCGATTCCAGGCAGGAGGAGCATGAGAAATTTCTTGGTTTATTTCATTTATAAAATAAACAGAATTCTATATTTCTCCGTAAGCCTTCCAAGAACATGGCAAGTGTTACTGATTTAGGAAATACCACTGAGTTCATGATCATGTTTACTGAAGATACCATTACACTCATCGTACTAAATGTATTGCTCTGCATTAAAACGTGAGGGCGTTCGCGATATAAGCTGTTTTTTCCCTAGATCTATTTACCCATTAAAAAAGGGAATCTCTCTAGATAAATTTCTACTATGCTTCATTACCTATCCTACAGTATTATGTTTAGCTTGATGTTTTTGTAATGTCTTTTGCAATGATGCATTTATACGATGGCAGATTCTCCTCTGCAGTCTTTTTTGAATGAATGAGAGAAAATAATAAGCGGTTTGTTAAAAATTAGTTTAGATAAAAGATCTTTTAATATATAGTATTTTAATACTATTTATCACAGTGTAATAGGTTCATTTTTCAACACGCAACATCCATAAAAGAATCGTTACAACGGAATGCGTTCATCCATCTTTTCGAACAACAATCTCTCTCGTTGCCATTCCGTAACAGAGAAACTTACCTTTCATGGAGTTTCATCGTGGCAGATATTTATGGTAAACATGTCAATTTCAACGGGAACTTTTCACTGAATTCTGTCTGATAAAATGAACAGCGAATATTAACTTTTTATGCTTTAAGTGAATCAATAATCAAATACTGTGTTTGAATGCAAAATTTGGTAATATGGAATTAGAAATACGACAGTTTAAATCTTTGATGTACAGGTACAATAAAGACAATATGAGGTTAAGTCTTTTCATGTACAGCGCAGAAATATCTAGTATTTTATGCTAAATCTCACGTATTTTAGAAATGATTTAATCCTGAATACTTCTTAATAAAGAAACAAACTGCGATACAAACACTGACGATTTGAATTATCACTAAAGTTATTATTTTATGATACTTTCAGTTTAATGCTTCTGATATTGAAAAATATTCTGCTTTATAAAATAGATAAGGAAAAACTAGGCTAAAATAAGACAACTTTTATTTGTTAACATTTCGCTTAATATAAACTTTAAGTATTTCAAAACCCTGGGCTTTCGATGATGAATGGCATTTAAAGCAACGTGCAAAGGATTTATCTCATTGCAGAGGCAAATGATAAGTTACTGAGTTTGGGATAACTTGTGCATAATTTGAATAAATACAGTATGAATTGAATGCTATGCGTATTAGAATAATGAGAATATACTCTATTATAGAGGAATGGTCAGTTAGCTAGCTCGTCAGAGAGAATTACGAAAGCTAAAGCATGCTTCTGTCTTCATACGAGCAAGAGAATTTCTCATCGTAAAATGCGATTAAAATATTTGGCCTCAAGTGATAGAAACGTGGATAATTATAACCAGTGTTATATGCATCTGGTTTACTCGTTTAGTGACTCACATAATAGCATCATTGAATCAGTTACAAATTAACTCAAAATTTAAATTAAATGTCTAGAATTTATAATTTAAAATTACATTAGATCCCCGAACACATAATTTTGTGTTTGGTATCGCTGAAACTTGAAACTGTATCCTTTTGCTTCAAATTCTAGGTATGTAGAAAACTGAGTGTCTGGTAGTTCCTTCCTTATTAATCTATTAATTTTTAGTACAGAAATTCTTTTTCTTGACTTTTAGCCTAAAATATACTTAATATTTAATAATTGTCTTGCAAAGACATGAGTTTCTACTAGGATTTAAAGCCAAGGCTTTTTGGCAATACGGACTCTGCTGCAATTTTAAGGAAGCTGAAGGTCAGGCTTTTCTGATCGTTAGCTATTAAGTGGGCCCTATAGATATTTTTCTGAGAGGGAATTTAGAGTGAGCGACCTCGCCTTAGATGTCTCGGCTACATGCTATGTTATGATTATTCCTTCAAGAACACACTTGCAAAAATATGTAAGGGGGCTAGAACTGCAGCTTAAGACCAGATGTAACGCTACATTTTCAAACCTTACTGCCTAACCATATGTAATGTATTTCTATTGCAGAATTTCCCTTTAACACTCTTATCTGTGCATCACCTCAAAACGAAAACCTCATAATCACTTATAAAATTTGTAGGAATACAAAATCTGTAATGTTGAAAGACATGTAATTTGAAAATTGTTAGATCTGCGAAGCTTTATCCTACTCTTCAACAATATTTACTTCATATCACTGTGTGACAGTGTGTCGATCACGTCCTATTCGTAAGGTACGAAAGAAAGTTTCATTTTCATTCGACTTTTATAGCCTGAAGTAACATTCAACACGATCAGTAACTGCTGTCTGCGTTTAAAATTCATGGCATCCAAATCTTCGAGTGTATGATAAGTCATAATATGTGATTTAATTTCCAAATCTTTCAGTATACTTTAGATGCTGTATGAGATCTGGTGTCTAATACAACCCAGAAACAAAAATACAAAGTTCACAGTGGAAAAGACAGTCTTCGCTCATATAAAACAGCCTGACCGTCTTCTCTCATACAAAACAAAGCACGAATGTCGAAATCAAAGACTAAGGTGGCGTTGATTGTATTTTTTTATTACAAAGGATTTATTAACTATGAATTTTCTCCTGGAAATCAAATAATTAATCAGTATTCTGACAAGTAAGTGCTTTTCGATTAAAAACAGGATAAAGCAGGTTAGGAACGAACATTTTGACTCTGGCCAATGGTTTCTTTTACAAAATAATTTTAGGTCCCGTACAGCATTGTTTGTACAACAATATCTTGGTAAGCATTCAGTTGCAATGATAAATCACCCACCACAGTCTACCGATTTATTTCCTGCTGATGTGTTTCTTTTTTCGAAGCTTAAGATGGTTATGAAAGCACAGAGATTTGAAAACATCTCGGATATTAAATGAAATGGTTACGTGCATTTTGCGAACGTTTAGTTCCAACGCCTATAAAGATTGTTTCAATGACCTCAAAAAGCGTTGAAAAAATTGTGTAGACTCTTTTGGAGATTGTTTTGAAGGTCATTAAATTTATTTGAAGGATAGTAATCTTTTTCGTATTTATAAGAAATTGTATGGTCGCACCATGTATATAGTAATTTGATTTGTTAAATGAAATGGATTCTTTTCCAGCCTTTTCATCTGCTGTGGATGGACAGATTTGGCTATGTCATCATCGAGTTTTGAGGCTGATAAGGTAAAATTCGATATTGTCGATGTGGAACCGCTTAGCGACCATAAATATATTTTAATAACTTATAACTACTTTGAACAGGTTACAGTTTTTTTAAACAAGATATACTCACGATGTTCGGAAGTTCACGAAATTTAGTACAAAACTATAATCTATCAGAGTTTACTGATCAGTTGCATTATGCATAGACCTTGACGGGTATTAAAGGAGCTGCTAATCAGTCCGAAAACCATATAAAAGAAAACTATGAAGGTAAGAATAATAAATAATTTCTTGGTGAACGCTTGAGCTGCGTAGATATAAAAGAAAGATCATAAGCACGAGAAATAGTTTTCAGACCAAAGATATAGTTGAAGAAATAAAAACGTTGAGAAGAATAAAATATGAAGAAAAATTAGATTTGTATAGGAAATACCTTAAGAAGACTAAATATGACCACAAGGAATGGAGTTCGTTCATTATTATGATGGTATCTTCAGAATGGCAACTGGTAAGAAGAGACTCCCTCCTGTAGTTATACGCACTTTGGATATTGTCGGTTGTGACTTTGATGACAATGTGATACGTATAATTTATAATATATTAAATCTTGGGACTCTACAAGATGCAGTAGTAAATGGAGATATTTTGGATTCAAGTAAATGACAAAACTTTCAATAAAATGGAAATTGAGCTGATGGTAAATATATTAAAACAATGTTGTATATCTATCCTTGATTATTTTAATGTTAATATGATGAAGAATTTTTTTTGATTATTTAGACGTTTTCCTTTTGTCATGCAACATGAGATTTGGACTACAAGAGTTGCATCAATTCAATCTTTGAAATATTTAGACGTTGCTGTCAATGGTAAATTTACATACGCGGAACAGTTGATCAGGTACATAGAAAAAAGTCATGAAATTTTGAATTTTTACAAGAGAATTTTTTCTGAAGAAACCTTCCCCGCAGGAGAAACGTTTTACTTAGTATCTATATAAGTGTTAATCTGCCTATAATTTTATGTGATGTAGGGGCATGGGGTTCCAAGACAGCAAACCTGTAGCGACTAAAAATGAAATTAAAAACAATTGAAAGACAAGATATACTCACGATATAAAAGAAAGATTATAAGCACGAGAGAATTGGCTATTGGAAGTCACACGCTGTTTCAGAACTATCTCGACTGAAGTTGCTTGTGCCTTGGTCGGAGAGTCACCCTTCTCTATCTGGTATAAATTTTACTGTGCTAGATTTCTTTTAAGAATGGGAAATATAGACCACGTTATGTATGGAAAAATATTAACTCATAGTAATAGCTTTGAATTTTTTAAAGAGAATTTCATTTAACCAGCAGATAAGATTAGTATTTCGTTTGATATCATGACAAAGAATTTGTTATCTTTACCGATGGATCCGTAGGGAAAATTTGGTTTTTCAATTATTGTGTTTTACTCTGGTGTTTAGACGGAACATAAAAATCTCAATTAGATGTTTTTAATTCTGTATATTAAGCAGAGATGTTAGCGACATATTATGCTTTGATTTGGGTTGAAGATAACATTAATATGCCGCATATTAATATTTCATATTTTTCAGATTCTTTATTTTCTCTCCAGGCTACGCATTATAGAAACCTATTTAAGAAAATAGTATGTTAATTAATGATATAAAAGAAAATGTTTGTGCCGTGTATAATAAATATGAAGTCTGTTTTCAATGGGTTAGAGTTCATGCTGTTTTTTTTTTATTTGGAAATAAGAGAACTAATACATTGAACAAGGAGGCCATACATGATGGTAATCAAGTTGATAATTATGTAGCGAGTAGGTAGCTCTTTCTCTACTAACAACCTACTATTTCAATATTTGGAAAGAGTAGTGGCCTGAGTCCGAAAACAGGGTTTGTTATTTGGAGAATATAACTAAGACGGAGAATGTAACTAAGGGTTTGTTATTCGGAGAAGACAATTTTGTTTTATTTCCAATGAGTAGGAGAAAAGTTACAAAGAACTAAAAATCTTAAAAACAATAGCACTAAAAACAAAAAGACCGAAGTCATTGCCTATGGAGCGATCTTGCCTCCTAGTATCTCGACTCCTTCGTAAAATCACAATGAGCCCCACATCGAAGCAGGTGGTCCTCGTCCATTTTTCTCCAGAATAACAAAGTGAGCAAATAGGATCGCTTGAAATGCCTATGCAGTGCAGGTGGGCGGCAAAGCAATCATGTTCTGTAGACAGACGGAAAGCCGCAATTGCACTGCGTCTTGGACAATCGGGAACAAGAGAAGGATTTATCTTTCTCCAACTTTTTAACGCTGTACGAATCTTAAGGTCTCGTAAGATATTAGACGTAAATAAACGTTTGTAAGACAGTTTAATCCTCCAATAAGAAACGGCTGTATTAGGGTATTGTAGTAAGCTGGCATCTCTTTTTGTAAGTCCGCTTGTTCATCGTCCCAAAGGCCACAATGGCCAGGCACCCACTGGAGAACAATTTGTTTCGTCTTTGAAATGGAGTCCATTTAAGTGGATTTCTCGGGAATTCTTGACATTGCAAAATCTCAGGTGTTAGTGGGTGTTCAACAGAGCTAATTGATTGAATAGCTGCTGAGAATCAGAAAAAAGACTGCCTATACACACTCGTAATGAATAGTTAATAATTGCTGTAGCGCTAGAAAGATGGCCACTACTTTACGATCAAAGGAGGTACCAATGTATCCTGCAGAGGTGTAGAAAGAAAAAAGACGTAGATCTACTTCCTCGTAGTGCACCTGCTTTGGAAACGCTTTGCCTGGAGAAACTGCAGTTTTGGCATGCAGCCTTCCTACTTTTTGTCCATGAAACTTAAGCTTCTACAGTAGAACGCGGGCGGTTTTTCCTAGTCCAAAGCCAGATTCAGCGATCTTCACAAAAGGAAGATAAATATGTCTGAATGGACATAAATCAAAATCTAACAGCTCAGGGTCGTTATCTAGCATAAAAAGATTTGGTCTTCAAGACTCCAACTTGTGCTGCTGCTGCAATATCATTGGCGATGCACGGAACTTCATCGAGGTATGCTCTTTGATTCAGAGAGTGAAAGATGCTATAGAAGTGATAATGAAAAATTTGACTTTATGAAAATTTTATTGAATTTGAAAATGGTACAAAAATGTATCTGAAATCATCGCTGTCACAGGTCCATTCAAGTCACAGGTCCATTGGGACAGGTCCTGTTTGATTGCTGTTTGTGTTTAGTACGCATTTTCTTTTGTTTATATGTTGTGTTCAGTTCGTTTATGGTCATAGAACGGGCTTAGGCCTGTTAGGCGAGAATATATTCTTCCGCTTTTGTATGAAATTTCACCAGTTACCAGAAGAGACGAACCCCATCCTACGCAAATGGAAGTGGATAATATCATACGTACTCTGGCACCCAAGAACGCTCCAAGTCCAGATGGAATTGATAATATCTTCATTAGAGAGATACACCGGGAATTCCCCAAAACTATTCTTCGCGGTCATTTCAGCTTGCTGGAAACATCAGCACTTTTCTAAAATATGAAGTGGCAGAAGTGGCGTTATTCCTAAAATCTGGCAAAACTACGGCAGAACCCTCATCTTACAGACCAGTTTGTCTACTGCCAGCGCTCGGTAAGGTATTGGAAAGACTAATTCTTTCCAGACTGGACTTCTTCCTGCAAAGGAACAACGCCCTTCATCCCAACCAATATGGATTCCGAACTCAACTGAGCATGCCATAAAAGACTTAATGGCCACTATCCAACAGAACAAGGATAACAATTTGCCCTCACTGGCAATAGCCATTGACATCAAGGACACCTTTGACTCCCTTTGGTGGCCAGACGTAATAAATTTGCTGCACAACATGGCCTGCCCAACAGCATTATTATCATCCTTCGCTCATACCTTCGAGATCGAAGTGTACAAGTAACATCAAACAGCAGCATTTATGTCAAAAATGTCTTTAGAAGGTGCCCACTGGGTCATGCCTTGGACCAACCCTGTGGAATATAGTGGCAAACTCGGCATTTCGTCAGTTCGAGAGCGTAGAATATGCTCGAATCATAGCCTATGCGGACGATTTTATGCTAGTAGCGGCAGGAAGGAGCAACCTTGAAATGAGATCTCAGTCTCTGTCTTGATCTGTTCTCCCGATGGGCGAGAGCATATAAGCTTCAGATTTCGGCAGAGAAAACTAAAGCTTTACTCATAGGACGCAGCAGGCAGCTTAGACGCAACCCAAGCATTAAACTCCATGGGATACCGGTAAAATGTTTCTCCCAATTGAAATATTTTGGGCTATTGCTCGACAACAGACTTTCCTGGATGCGACATGTCAGGAATCTTAAAACTCGAATTAGCATCCTAAGTGACAACATGAAACGCATGACTTGACGTAAATGGAGTATCTCATCTAAGCTATTAAAAATCTGGCATAGAACCATTACAGAAAGAGTAATAACTTACGGAGCAGCAATCTGGGGTGGTGAACTTACCTCTTATATGAGAAGATCCCTGCTCTCTATTCAGAGACAACAGCTACTTCAAGTATGCAGGGCCTACCGTACCACGTCAACACTAGCCCTACAACAACTGGCAGGAATTCCTTCCCTAGATTTGATAGGAGAAAGGGAGGCAACTATCGTAAGGGTTACCAGGCTGGGTGAAACTTCAACACTCTGGGGTCATAGTTATCACCAATCGGACTACGAGGAGCAAACCATCTGCAATAAATGCCATTCAGCAAGCTTTTAATCTCTCCGATGGTATCAACGTAAACGACCAACCAATTCAGAGCAACAGTAATAACCTTTTCCTAGATGGCTCCAAAACGGAGAACGACACGGGCAGCGCCTTCTGTAGACTGGAAAATGGAGTTGTAACATTCGAGTGAAAAAGAAACTAGGCTTGAACAACTCGGTATACCAAGCAGAGCTTCTAGCTATCAGTGCTGCAATTAGATATGCGAACACATGTCAACAGGAGAAATTCTCCACACTCAGTGATTCGGCATCAAGCCTGGCGGCTATCGCAGGTCAAAACAGCCAGAGTCCTTTGGTATACCGAATTCAGAAACTGCTTCTGGCAATGCCTATTTCGAAAAGACCCACTTTAAAATGGGTTCCCGCTTACACAGGGATTCAAGGCAATGAAGCCACCGACCAACTGGCCAAGCATGCAGCCAACTGCACGTATATATTAGAAAGACCAACTAAACTTCCTTGGTCTCACATTAAGCGAACAACTTTGACAAGTCTGCTACAGAATTGGCAAAGTAGATGGACAGAGGCAGAGGTAGGGCGAAGGACAATTCGCTTACTGCCAAAACTTAACATGGTAATAAAGACCCACTTTGCTAGCCTAACACATTTCTTGACAGGTCATGGACCATTCCCAGTATACCTCAACCGATTCAGACTTAGGGTTACTCCCTTCTGCGAATGCGGAGAGGAAGGCAACTTGGACCATTATTACTTTCCTTGTGCACATACAAGAACCTGGCCACTTGAAGAAACCACCGGACTATACCTGGGCAATGTGGACGTCTAACACACTCAAAAGCAGAGTAGCCCTTGGTAAAATAGAGAAAATCTCAAGACACTGCGTAACTAGAAACAACCGTAAATAATATTATGTTTCAAATGTTCAGAACTTAAAGCAGATAACCAGAATAACGCTTAGTGTCTGCAGTTGTCAAACTGTAGAAACTGTTATCGGTATGTAATATTCAACCTTGTGACTTTGGAGTCTTCCCCTTTGGGATGGTATGTAATTCCGTTTGGTTCATGTCCATGGTCGAAAGCCATCATAGCGGTGAACTCATTATTCACTCACTCTTCCGCTTTTGAAGCACCTGTGCAGGTCGAAACATTGCTTACAACTTACTGCCGAAACATGTTCTGTGGCCAATTTGCTCAGTTTGAATTTCCCTTTGACTCGGTTCTAGCCATAACGCATTCGCATATTATCACAAACGTGTAATCACAAAAACTTCCAGGGTTATACAGCGATGTTTCTTGGCATACTGCCTTAACAAGACTGAAGGTCTCTTTAGCTGTTACTCCAACTTTTTGAGGCCATTTTTTGAAACGATACAGAAGTAATTGAGAACGTTTTTAATACTTTAATTGTACAACCGTATAGTTATTTTAATTTAGTAGTAGACTTCAACTGTATTTGGTTTTTAAAATTTCCAGAAGTACATTTTAGTATTAAACATGAGAGACAAACATGAAAATCATAACGACCTTTTTGTCACAGTTGTATCATCACGGACAGCATGTGTTTACTTATTGAGAAATACTGATCTATCCCTTTATCTACACCAACATTAATTAATTAATATTTATATTTTTACATATTTATTTATGTAATTCTTATTTTTGTTAAAAGTTAAATGTTGAATATCTGCTTCCATGAATTTAGTTATATATAACTTACTACTTAAATGGCACATTAAAGTACCATCAGCATGCTACGTGTACCGAAATATTCAAAACTAGAAAGAATTTAACATGTTTGAAGAACTCGATAACTTTTATGTCATAGTCAATATAAATCTAAAAATATGTTTAGTGAAATTTTTCTTTTCGTTCACGCACAAAATTATGTTATATGTAGTATATTTTACATAAAGTGCAGGCTGTATTTTCTTTCGTGAATAAGTATAATTTACATCTATGTGAATTCAGCATATATTTCAGCCTCTGTTTCAGAGCTGAATGCCAATTTGAAACAGGAAAATTACTTTTCTTCCTTTTAAGAGCTATGACACTTTCTTCATTCCTGTTTATCGTATTTGCAATTTCACTTAAGGTCATCATTCGTTAATAACTTTAAGTGACCTCAAAAATATATAGCATATGAAAAATGTGTATGCTCGTATTATCAAGTACCGGGTGATCAAAAAGTCAGTATAAATTTGAAAACTTAATAAATCACGGAATCATGTAGATAGAGAGGTAAAAATTGACACACATACTTAGAATGACATGGGGTTTTATTAGAAAAGCAATAATTAGAAAAGCAATAATTAGTGTAACAAATTAAGACAAAGCAAAGATGATGTTTTTTACAGGAAATACTCAATATGTTCACCATCATTCCTCAACAATAGTCGAGGAATAATGTTGTGAACAGCACTGTAAAGAATGTCCGGAGTTATGGTGAGGCATTGGCGTCGGATGTTGTCTTTCAACATCCCTAGAGATCTCGGTCGATCACGATACACTTGCGACTTCAGGTAACCCCAAAGCCAATAATCACACGGACTGAGGTCTGGGGACCTGGGAGGCCAAGCATGACGAAAGTGGCGGCTGAGCACACGATCATCACCAAACGACGCGCGCAAGAGATCTTTCACGCGTCTAGCAATATGGGGTGGAGCGCCATCCTGCATAAAAATCGTACGTTCCAGCAGGTGTTTATCAGCCAGCCTGGGGACGATGCGATTCTGTGACATATCGGCGTACCTCTCACCCGTCACGGTAGCAGTTACAAAACCAGAATCACGCATTTCCTCGAAGAAAAAAGGCCCGATAACAGTACTTTTTTAAACTTTTTTTGGTTCTAATAAAACCCCATGTCATTCTAAGTATGTGTGTCAATTTTTACCTCTCTATCTACATTATTCCGTGATTTATTAAGTTTTCAAATTTATACTGACTTTTTGATCACCCGGTATACATGGCATATGACAGCTAAGTATGTTTGAGCGACCTCAAACAAGCATAGAACATACATCATTCATCCATATCATAGGAAATATAAGTGAAATAGATTTCTTCATATTTGATATGCTATCTATGAATTTATACAGCATATTTGTAGTATAAAAATAACAGCTAACGCGCAGATTCGTCTCCTTTTGCTTATTAAAGCTTCGATGATGCCTATTCTCCAGAGTATATATATATACCCGCAGCACATCTCAAAGTCGAATAATTCAACATTTGAAATATTCCTCTAACAATAAGGAAAACTGATATTTTCGAAACGTATAGTAATCATGCTACTATATAAGCACCTGAAACGTTTTCAGCAGGAATTTAAAGCATTCGAGAAGTAATGTGGCTGTTACGATGCTTAAAAAAGGATGTTATTTTAAAATGTGAATAGGATGAGTTGCACTATCTTAGTTGATCAAAAACGGAATTTTGCCGACCCCCGTAAATTTGTTTAAAACATAATGAAGTTACCTTATACAGTTTACATAAAGTCCTTTGAACATTTCATTTTTAAACGAAAACTAAATGAATTCATTTCAAAGAAGCTAACGGAAAGTGAAACATGAGGTTACATTATGTTCATGCAACAAACGCTGTATCATTATATAGCGATATAATAGTAAAGTGTCTTAGAAGAATTGCCAAAAATGATAAATGATTTCATTATGTCAAACAAAGTTCCCATTTTTATCATTAATCTTTCATGCCGCGTAGGCTATTTTTTTAAAACTTTTCTTTCTATAATTAAATAAAGATACTACTACGCTGTAGAGATTCCGCTGCTGAGCACCAGCGGTTTATGATTTCAGTAGGATTTACGATCTTCTGCGAAAGAGGAAAAGTAATACTGTTTAAAAGAAAAGGCTATACTTTGCATTTTATGCATACCGCAAATAATTATGCTAGAAAAACAAATATTTAAAATAAATTACATTCTGAGGAGCCGCATTAATTAATAAAAAACTTTCTATCGACATTTTAAATATTAATTCCACGCAATTAATCAATAAAATTTCAACGCAAATTTTTTTGTGAAAATTTACTACATTCTTCGCATTTTTTCCTATTAAACGTTCATAAAAATTATGAAAGAAAATGGGTGTTTATCTAAATGAGAGAATTTATTTTTTTATGGCAGCCATGAAGTTGAAGCTTCGTAGATAATTAATTACCTTTGGATAATTTAAGTCCACTCGTTGATCAGCTAATTGTGGCACTATTTAGCTTGCAAAGGGTACACGTCTGTTCTAAGCTCCTTTGCATCTGCAACTGAATTTACAAATTCAACATTACTGATTTAGAAGGAAATTCCTAACAAAACAAATATAAAAATTAACTTTAGTATAAGTTACACGTGGGAATGGAATGATTGCACGAAATAATTTTCCTCCTTGTAGGATACCAATAGAAATAGACATAAAGTGAGCTTGATAGCACAATAACAACATCGAGCTTAGGGAAAGTGAATCACTAAAAATATATGTTGTTGCTAATGCTACTTGCCTAACTTATATTCAGCCGAAGCCCACGAAATATCTCGTGGCAAGGAGCGCAAATTTACGCCTGCCGTTGGCAACAGCCTTGAGCACCTTAGAGGTGACAGTGCGATTTCGCTCAGTCTCGCCCCCAATTTTGATGGAGAACACCCCGGAACGGGGGGGGGGTCTGAGGTTCTCCCTCTTCCCCTACCTCCAACCTCTCTAGAGGACTATATCAACTATACCAACCGGTATAGTGGTTAGCGCAAAAAAATATATCAATACCATTATTTCAATCAAACAGTGCTTAACTAGTCACTGTGTAACTTTCTCCGGTAGCATGTAATATCAAGAGCTTACCAAATTTATTTCATGAAATGCATGGCAGTAACACGAAATCTATATTCTGTCAGGTAAAATCCGCAAATGTTTTTTGTCAAAATGCTTATATAACATTTTAGAACTTTGGTACATCTCAATTGCATCACTGAATAATTTTAAAGCTGCTCAGTCAAGCTGTGATGAAGGGAAAAACACTTCATTATTACTACTTTATAAATAATTAACAAACCACATAATTCATAAAGCACTCATTTTGTCCCTGCGTATTTTACTGTCTTATGCAAAAATATTTGAAATTCTATGAAATCTGAATTTAAAATTATTTTAAATAAATAAAGTTACTCCGATTTTTAAAAATTAAATCCAGTTAATAAAATTACATGATAATCAATCCTGTTTACTTAAATTAATTCTGAAATTTCTGAGAAAAATGAATTCTTCTAAAAGAAAAAGATACACTAATATATTACGGCTTTCCGTTTTAAGCAAATGAATGTTCCTACTGACCCGGAATAGTGAAGTAATTTACTGAAAGCATTATACACATTTTTAAAACAGATGTAAAAATGCCTTTCTGTAAGTGTTCGAATAATGCAGAAATTTAATTTTTTGTCTTTGAAAGCATATACCTTTTTAAAAGTATATACTTTGCTAAGTGTAACATTTTACAAAAAGTAACACGCCTCTCTTCTAAACATTATTACGGAATTTCTTTGTAAATTTACATCTTAATTTACGATCTTTGACTGACTGCGATTTGAAATGTTTATTTATGTGTCAGTTTAGATTTGTTCTGCATATGTACAGAAACATATATACACATGCATCTAGCCATCCTTTAAACATATTTTAAAAATTTGAAAATTATAAAAATTGTTTCTAATATAAATATTATATTGAATAGTTAACTTTTAAATGAAGGAGGTCATTTAAGAATCTGCTACATTTTTTCGCAATAAAATAATCATATTCACATGGCAGTCAAACTGATTGCTATCGAGGTTATAGATACTGAAACGTTTCCGCAGTTCTAACGTTAAGACTTATCATTCTAGTTCCGATTTCTAGTATTTAAGGGGCTTCGAGAATGTGAGACTAAGTTCATTCTCATTTCTCATCATTTCTTCACTTCTGAATAATATTACTCAATCGAAAATTATGCAAATGTATATTATTCATTATGTATAATTATTCATGTTGTATAAAGATTAAGGATGAAGTAGGATAATTTCTAGAGCTGGAAGATGAAGCTAACTTGACTATTTCTTTATGCCCTTTCGTTTAACTGCCTTCAGTGCTTGCCAAACAACTACTTTAAAATCTAACTTAGCATCAAAAAATCAAACTATAAACGTACTGAATAAATGTGGTAAATGATATTTAATATGGCACTGCCAACAGCATTTTGTATGATTTGGTTAGTTTAGAAAGCTTATAGTGTGTCTATGAATATTTATAATACGTGTCTATGTTGTTCTTCGTAAGCTCATAAATATGTTTTGTGTGAGTGCTCATCTTATAAATTGCAGAAATTTAAGTAGCATTTATTTTTAATTTTGTGTGATTGATTGGATTTCAGCTACATGAAAAATTTTTTAATTTTCTTATTTTCCTGAGTTTTTATTTAAAAAAATTCAGTTAAAGTGTAGGACGGCGACAGCAAAAAACTACGTTACTAAGATGTACAATTAATGGCTGCGCCTTAGATGTTGCATTACAAAATAAGGAAGACAACTGACTTTCTAAACCTAGATATAAAAGGCGAATTTTGACAACTAACTCAAAAGATTAAAAGCCAGGAAATAGAACTGGAAGAGTCAGACGGCAGGAAAGGTATTAACTCTGCAGCTTAACTGTTCTGTAATTCGTCTTCGTTTTTTTCAGTACGCACCATAGCATTCAGTGTTTCTATTGAGTTTCATTTCGGATTATTTAAACGCCAATTTACATGGACGTTATAAAAAAACGACGTTTCTAAATTCGTTTGGAAAGATTAATTTGGAAGGTTAGAAATTATATATCTTAAAAATATATACTTTTTGTTATCTACATCTCTTCGTTTAATTGAAATGTAGCAAAAATGAACAAGATCACGTTTCCCTGCGGAACTTTTTAATGACGTGAAGGAAACATCGCAAATTAAAAAACGATCTTAAAGGTGGAATCATTGTATTTCTTAATTTCTATTCTCTTTAAAAGGATGTAATGGAAACACGAACAATTTAAAATTTCTCGCATATAAAACTTTATTTTTATATGTTTCTGTTACATACCTCGAAAAAAATACGTATATTTCAAATGCAGAAATTTCAATGGATCGAATACCAAACAGCAAAGATATGAAATGATATGAAATCGCAGAACTAACACTTCTATATATTTATCTCACTACTGGTGATCATCAATGTCCTGATGAGCAAATGCAAATATGCGGAACTTCAGCAACGCCGAACTTTGAAAGAGTAACGAGAACTTGTCGATTAGTAAACTTTACCTATGTATATTGGGTTATTCATCGTGATTTAGACAGCGTGTAGCGAATACAAATCATGATGAGAATTATGGACATTTCTAAGATCCCTTGGTGTTTGAAGTTACTGAAGTTACTGAAGTTGCTAAACTCGTTCATGCAGCTGAAATATTATGTTTGAAGTTCAATATATGTGCCTTTTGGACTTCAGACTATGCTTTGCTGCAAACATAATTGTTAAGAAAGAAAGGACAGAAGACCCATTAGATAATACCCAACTGGATTAAATGTTAAATTAATAGTAAATATTGAGTAGCATCATTAAATCAAAAACTAAAATTAGTGTAATTCTTTCAAACTGAGATCTGAGAAAAGAAAAGAACTATTAGAACTATTTAGAACTGTTAGAAAGAAAAGAACTTGTTAATAAAAGTAAACAAATAAAGCAAATTTAAACATTTTTAATAAAATAAAGCAAATTTAAATATTTTTTATAAAACTCCATTTCTTTTAATATAAGCAAATGCATATCTTTATCTTATCAGTTTTTCGTATATGTTTCAAATTCATTTGCAAAAGATTAAATTAACACCAGTTTTTACAGAGCATATAAATAAGTAACAGATTTATTACCCCACAGTACAATATCTGCTGATTAGAAGTTAAATATTCTTTCACTTATAAAATGTTCATGTATGAGAATTTTATTGTAATTTACTTATTTTCTTATTTGGAGACTTAGTTTGCCTTTTGTATAATGTGACTTCTTTTTCTCTTAAAATAACCTCTTTTATTACATGATAAACTTCATTCAAAATCACTTACATTATTCAGATTCAATATATTCATTAAAAATTATTTAAATACGAGTACATTACTTAATAATGTCCAAGTATAATCTAAAATCCTAAACGAATTAGGTACTCATTCATACTGGCCTACAATTAATCAGGCAATACTAGACGGGGATGCCAAGAGACGTTTGCATGGTGCAACATCATCATGAATCAGACAGAGGTCCAGCCAACATTCTTAGTAAACGCAATGTGCTTGGAGGAGGCATGCTTATCGGGGAATGAAATTTATAGCAAGAGAACATCCATCATGTTTTGCCGAAGTTCCACCTCAAGTACGGTTTTTTATTAATATACAGTTTCTTTTATTGATGTCTGATGTAGAACTGACAATAAGAGGCTAAACGGCCCAATATTTTGTTAGGGTATGTTAACAGCCGTACGATATTTAGAACTTCTGCAAGACGTAATACCCGATTTTGTTGAGGACCTGCCTTTGTATTAGCTCTGAAATGGATGGTTCCAATATGACAGTGCACCTGCGCACAAGAGATCACCAGCGAAACAGTACATGATGGAGGAATTCGGAGAAAGAATAGTTGGGTATGGTGATTTCGAAAATTCACTTCCATATTCACCTTACCTGATTCCAATGGACGTTTTCCTGTGAGGATACCACAAACAACATATATATATGACTCTCCGCAAACATTGCAGGACCTTCAACGACGTAATACAGATGCTTGTGGAAACGTGTCACCCGTTGTCCTCTAACATGTGCAACGTGCAGTTCTAATAAATGTCCAGATGTGCATTTAAGCTGACGGAGAGATGTTTAAGCATCAAAAAGAAATATCTATTTGGTAACAAGTTGTGTTTTTCTAAGATCATTTTGTCATGTCACAATGTAGGAGATCAAGAACAAACAAATGGGCGTTTAAAACTTTCTGTTCTTAACACTTATGACTACGAGGTATCTTTTAAAATTAAATCGATGATAACTTCGCAATTCACGTTTTTCTTCTATCTCGTACTGTTTACGAGATAGGAACGCTAACCCCCTCGTTTTCCACCAGGTGCCCTTTAAGCAAGCAGTCTCATCTAGTAGCGCATAGCCATTGTACTGTACCTAGACACCTTTTTATGACTATAGCTGCAACCGATCGGCAGTTAAACAGTTGGTACCGCACTTTAGTGGATACGCTGTTTATGGATCGCATCGAAACGTATTTCTTCCTTCGGCGAAATTTGATAAATTGCAATGGCCGAAGAAGGATTCCTTCATAATCCTTCTTCGGCGGTTGCATTTTATTAAGCGTTTTCATGGTGAATGGCACATCACTTATAAATCTGTACTTAAGCTAGATACTCCAATTTTAGTTCTACGACCCTGCAAGACAAAAAAAAAAAAAAAAAAAAAAAAAAAAAAAAAAAAAAAAAAGAGTTATCGCAACGACAACTGGAAAAGTACGACAAAATCTTGCGAAAGTTTTAAACGTCCTTTTTATTAAACTAAATTTTTAGCATAAAGGACGCGACTTCTGCAACAGGTAACCACTACTCGTGGTGCTGTAAATATAATAATAGTCAAATAAATTTAAACGTTTGAGTCAAATTAATTTAAAGGTATGAGTGAGCTTGTAGCTTAGTTATTGCTTGTCTAGTTTAATGCAGTCGCCTGTTAGAGAATGCAAAAGCCGGGATGATTACATTTAAATAGAGCAATGCTACTCGAGTGCCAGATAGTCACTTTCAGTTTCAGATTCAAAAGCTCTCAGTTTAAGTAGTCTTATTGCTAATTGCAGCTTTTCTTAAGCTAATTTGCATTTTGGTGAAGAATATGGAAAAAAAGTTACAGTAAAAATCAGAATCATAATAACTAGTTAGTTTAAGAACCTTACAACTTGGTATTCCAGAAATGCAGCTGAATTTTGAGCAGTGTACATTCTTTCAGTGTACTTAGCAGAATACCCATTTTCCAGAAATCATACAGTTTTATGGATCTGAAAACAGCGAACTTTGCCATTTCACTTGGGTACCATTTAATTCATTTTCATTTCCATTAATGTCCTAGTCTGTATTTCGGTCAATATGTTTTGAACACACTTTTTCATTTTCGAAATTAATTTTTTAAACTCATTTCCTAGCTCCGGAATTTTATAATGTTAGCTTTCGGTTTCTTTTAAGTATTTTGCTTCGCTGGGAAAGAATTTTGTGCTGCTTTCTCTGTAGACACTTTATTCGCAGAGCTGATAAATTCACAATTAAGTCATTTAAGCTTTTCTGGAGATTTGAGTATTACAATGTTACCCAGTAATACAGTTCCATTCAGTTCTTCATGACTATTGTCTTCACCAAAAAATTATTAAGTTACGATTATGTTTCTTAATTATTGCGTATTGAGGACATCTAAAGTTTGAGAAGTAGTCATTATAGAATATAGCCTGATAGAGAATTTAAGCCATATTATTTAAATGGGGGCGACTAATAAAATTTTTTGAAATCACGTTTTGCTTTCAGAGACGGATAAAATATTTAAGAGTAATTCAGTTCAATAATATTGTCTTATATGATCTTCTACCATCGTGTTTCAGAGGAAAAGACGATAAATAATATTTAAATTAATAATATTAATTTAAATCTAGTATTTAAATAATATTGAAATTAACAATATTAATTTAAATAATATTGAAATTAACAATATTAATTTAAATATTATTTAGCGCGATTTATATAATTAGAAATTGATTTAATATTTAAATTAATTTTTTTAGCAAGCTTATGAAAACTTTATATCAATTACATTATTCTAAATTTCCTTCCAATTTCTATCTTCTTCATTTTACTTTACATTGCTTTTTCACTCCAGTGTTATATAAATGAGTACGTACGAGCAGCACTAGGTTAAGTGGATGTAAAGTTGTTTTGGTTTCTTATATTTGCGCAAATCAATGCATTTGTATTCACTTAAATTTGTAATTTGCTCCACTGGCTAGTACACGTTGATTTAGAAAATTATGTTATTGATTCAAGTAGAAAATATTAATTTTCTGATATTTAACTGGTTTAAAACTAGTTTAGTTTAGTCAAGATTTCTGAATGACAGCTAAAAGTCAGACATTTCCTCTCCGTAGAAAACTTATAAACTATTCTGTATAGTTAAATCAAAGTAATCCACGTTACCATTCTGGAAGAAATAAGAGCGAAAGTAAATTATTTTAGTTACTTAGCTCAGATTTTGGTTGAATAAAAGTTAATAGTTTCGATTACAGCTGCTTTTATTTAAAGTTTTTGAATTTGGATTTAAGTAGTCTCATTAGGAGTAAGTGATATATTAATACTTAATCTAAGTTTAAATTTCAGTAGCAGAATAAATATTGATGTCTGTGTTTAGATAACAAGTTAAATGTTACAGTTTAGTCTGAGGTGACAGCAGAGCAAAGTTCTGACTAAAGTTGGATTTGAGAAAAAGCCAGATTTTTAAGATAATGATAATCTTAGAAAGCGAAACCCAAATGTCGCATTTTTCATATTAGTGGGCTTAAATCACAAAGAGCTAAGGCTTATTATAACATGCTGTTAATGTGCTAAAAGGGAAAATGACTTGAACAGCTAAATAGCACGTAGCGTACAACCGGACGATAGAATTTAGGGTAATCCATGTTTTAATCCTTGATAAGTAATGTTAAATGACGAAGGAAAAGTTCGCTACTTGCATAATAATCATAGTGCAAGGCACGTCACTATGGTCTCTCAGCAAAGTTCATATTATGCAGAATTTACAAATAGCTTGAGCTCAAGTGTTATGAATACTAACTAAATTGCCATCATAGGAGAGAGAGGCTTTGTATATTCATTTAGCATCTAAGTGTGAAATCAGCCGTGTTTTTAATTTAAATTCTTCAAAGTAGGCATATTTCAACTTCTGACTGAAACTTAGAACTTTAAAATATTGCATTTGCAAGTGAAATCTAACTGAGAATATCAATTGTATTACATCAATACGTTCTACTAGTTGAGAGGGTACATTATTTACTATATAATTAAAAATAACCGTAAAGTAATAGTAATGTTTTTACAAAAGAGTGACTGAAGAAACTCCAATGTTTGTAAGAAGAACAGCTTCAAATTTATGCAGATGATTTTAGTACAATTGGAAGAATATATTCGCGTAATAGCCATAAGTTATGTACGAGTTTGATAAAGTGTTTCTTTAGGAAAAAATAATGTGTACGTACTATTATCATTCAGGCAGCAGTCACAAAAATTTGATAAAAGAGAAAAGTATATGTAGTTTCAGAGAAATTCCTGTGTAAGATGTAAAGCATAATCAAAGAATTTTGGGAAAATATAAACAACCAGTTTAGGAATTTTATCTTAAAATTTTACAAACATCACACTACAGAAAACTTGAATTCTCTAAATCAAGTTTTAATTTCATTAATTTTGAGAAATGCTAGACAAATAAAAAATTGTTAAAATTTTAATAAGAATAACAAGCTATTGATATTTATTAACCCAAAGCTGCCATTTGCCCAGAATGGCTACTAATTTCGTTTTGGCATCCTGCGATGATTCTTTATAAAGGCGAATCACTTTTTAAATTCTTGCCACCAAATATTAGATTCCTGTTTTATATTTAAAGAAATTTAATATTGAAGAGTCTGCATAAATGTATGTATGTTTCTCTCATTGTGATAAAACAACAATTCTTAGAGCCATCAAATTTTGAATAACGTACGTCTCCACCCGAATATGGGCATCTGGAAGCCCAAATTTGGAATTTGAAATTTGTTTTATTATATATTTCCCATTTCGCAAAGCATTTAAGAGTTTTTGATTAAGAAACTCAAAGATTTCAAAGCGAGCAATGGCAACACTGTACGGAAAAAAAGAAAATTTTTATCTCCAGCGCGCGAAACGGAAATTCTAAAGATATGCTCTTTTAAATATTTTGCAATATTGCTGTTGAATTGAATTTTATGTTTTAAGTGCGAAGAACATGATATTTAATAAATAACTGTAACACACAAAACGTTAAAAAAACCACCTTTGGGAGTAATATAAAATCTGAAAAACTTTCAGATTTTTTTCTTTTTATTGCCTTTACTATATCATAAATGGCATTTTAATAAACCAGTTGTAATAAACCAAACGTATTTCAAAAAGAGTGAGTAGAAGTTATATGTGTTTCTGATAAAATAAAATCTCAGAACACATCCAGTTTCTGACATCTTTTTAAAATTGGTACCTACATGTTTTGTGAATTAATTTTTGAAAATTAACGAATAACTCTTATGATAAATTAACCACGTTGTTATACTCATTAACGTCCTGGAAGTCGGATGCATAGCAAGTTAAAATATGATTAAACGTTTAATATTTTAAAGAACTTCCGTACATTTATATACAAAGATTTTTTACTTTTACCCACGTGTGAAGCCACCACCAGATTCTCCAGTATGCCATTACATCGAAAACTGGCTGAGGAAGTAAACAACAAACTGCAAAATCTGTGAAATAAAAATTACGCAGTTGAAGGAAGAACAGCGAAATCTTTATTAGCAAACGGTAAACTAGTTATTTAGAAGAAGAATATTTATGCAGCCGAACACATAATAATTATATAGCAATTTTTATTAATTACACTCACGGTAAAAAAATGTATGAAGACAATTATTTAAAAATGTTAAGATTAGTGCCGCTGCGATTTAATGTCTTCCGAAGTCTCATAAAAATGATCGGCTTCTATATTTTTATTTATTTTTGTAGGTAATAGGAGAAAAGTTTGGAAATAAAGTAATGAAGAATATTTTCTCTTTGAATACGTATTTTCTTAGCTCTTTGTACTAAATAAATTTGAAAAAAATTAAATAGTAAATTTAAGAAGTAACGTTTTAGGCTGAAATGAAAAGAAAAAGATACCACAAAATTAATCCAACATTTTGGTAACTTCTAATTAAAATCGTCTGCAATGAATAAAAACTAACTTTATGGAATATTTTGGGTAAAGAAGCTAGGCGAAATTCCAAAAATCGTTTGCTTTTATAATTCGAATTTCCTTTTTAGAAAATATTCGTTATTTTCATGTTTTCTTGCAATAGCTCGATCATGAAAGGAAACACCGTTAGAAACGCGCAGATTAATTATTGATTTGCATCAAAAGAAAGAGAAACCTATGAGAACAATTTCCTATTTACTTAATTTAAATAATTCTACAGTTTTCGATATTATTAAGCGTTATAAGAAACAGACTCATATTCGAAATAAAGCAAGACGTAGATGACCATATAAGTTATATGATAGAATGAAACACTTTATTCTAAGAAATATTAAAAAGAATCCAAGACTAAGTGCTCCTAAACTTCTTGTGGAATTTGATGAATTATATGGAATATCTGTAAATCCAGAAACTGTAAGAAGGGTAATGAGGGATACCGAGGGCGAGTAGCAGAAAGAATATTTTATGTCATTAAAAAAACTGAAAATTTCGACTCGCTTTTGCAAAATAGATGAAACAAAAGACAACCGATTACTGGGAAAAGTGTTGTTTGCTGATGAAAGAAAATTTAACATCTCCGGCTCAGATGGACGAGTACTGGTGTGGAGAAAAGCCAAAGAGGAATTTCGGAAACAAAATCTTACCATGTGTTAACCACGGCGGAGGAGGAGTTATGATATGAGGATCTATAACACATTCCAGTATTGGTAATATAGAGTTTATAGATGGTATTATGTATCAATATAAGTACCTTGACATCTTGAAGCGAAATGTGGCATCGTCAACACTATGAAAAATAATTACTTCTGCAAAACTTATGCATATTCAAAACTTACTATGCAAAATAATTTGAAATTATACCAGGACATTGATCCAAAGCATATTGCGCGCAGTGTTAGACTCTGGCTGTTATACGAGGGTTGCTATTTATATTGCGGTTTTAATAATGAAAAAAAAAGTTTATGATCAAAATTGGTTATATTGTTTTTCAAAATTTCAAAATATTCTCTATGAAGATCATTACACGTTTGCAGGCCTTTGAACCAATTTTTGAAGCGCTTTTTGCACTCCGATTGAGATAACTCTAAAACATGCGTCTTGAATGCATCAACCGCTTCTTCGAGTGTCGTAAATCGCTGACCACGTAATTTATTTTTGATGTGCGGGAATACAAAAAGTCATTGGGTGCCGAATCAGAGCTGTATGGAGGATGACCCATCAATTCGATGCTTTGGCCTGCCAAAATTACCTTTGGTTGAGTCGATGTGTGAGAGCTTGCATTGTCATGATAAAAAGTGATTCGTCTCTTCCGCTTTCTTCGAATTTCTCCGATGACTTCTGGCAAATAAATGGCAGTGTCCCCATTTGCAATCGACAGTCCTGCGTTGCTCTATCGACAATGTCGCCACGTGACCGGTAATGCCGAAGAAACAGGTAACCATTTGCTTCGATGTCTTCTTCCGCGAACAGCTCTTGTTGGATTTGGATCGTCTTGGAAGTCGATACAGTCGACTGCTGTTTTGTTTCGAGCTCATATGCGTAGATCCATGATTCGTCACCTGTGTAGATGTTATACACAGCCTTGATGAACTTTGAACATACTTTCCCAACATTTCCTTGCGCCAATCGACACGAGTCTTCTTTTGAGCATTTGTCAGATTATGCGGGATCCAACGCGAACAAATCTTTTTTGCTGCTAAATGTTTCATGTAATATCTTATTGATGCTTGTCATAGTAATGCCCAAAAGATGCCTCAATCTCACAGTATGTCACATGACGATCTTGCTTATCAGTTCACGCGCAGCACCGATATTTTCTGGCACAACAACAGATTTCGGATTACCCTCACGGAATTCGCCCTGGAGCGAATGCTGACCACGACTAAATTCGTTATACCAGTTTTTTACAGTGCTGTAGAATAGTGCTTTATCGCCGTATAAAGAATTATATTCATAGAAGCACTCTTGTCTTGATAATCCACGTCGAAAGTTATGAAAAATAATAGCACGAAATGTTTCCGAGTCAATTCCGTTTTTATCCTGAGACGAATTTTTCAATTTACTGTAAACAACACAAATCCCTCTAAAATGGCAAAACGTTCTGAAGAAATGATGGTTAAATTATCAAACTTTCGATTGGAATCATCTGCGGTCGGCTAGTGACTCTTGCTGTTGCGAAGGCCAGAAATATAAATAGCAACCTTTGTATAAGTGTGCAGAAGTAATAAACGCACCACCCCAATCTCCAGATTTAAATCCTATTGAATATGTTTAACAGGAACTAGAATCGAAAATTCGGAAATACAGCACATCTTCGCGGCAGTAACTGAAAGCAATGATTCAAGAGGAGAGGCATAAAATAAGTACAAATGTACAACAAACTTGTGGAGTCAATGCCCAAAAGATTAAATGAAGTGATCAAGTGTAAAGGTAATCCCCAAGAGATATTAAGAAGCAAAAACAAATTAAGTTTTTGTAATTTTTGGCTATTACTAAAACTGTGAAATTATTTTTGTGAGAATATTTTTCCTCATTAAATAAACGATATTGGTTTTTGAATTTAATTTTTATCTTTTCCAAAATGTATTTATTATAAAAAATGTTGAATTTATATATAATCAAAATAAGAGCTTTCTTTTTGTTTTAATTTGGCCCACCAGCGGCCGAGCGGTAAAGTCGCTGAACACTGGTAGTTCGGTCCGAGGTTCGAATCCCGCGAACGGGCTGGCTGCATGGCCGTTTTCGTGGTTTTCCCCATGTGTAACGTGTATACGAGCCAGTTTCCCTTAGAAAGTCCTCCACGAAGGCATCCCTCCTCTTAGGCAGATAGCCCTCGAGGCTTTGCCATACTCACACACACACTTTGTTTTAATTTATTTTAGTTTTTTGAGAAGTGTCCGATCATTTTTGTGAGCCACTGTAGATATTTGCGATAATGTAAAATGTGAAGTGACGTAAGAAATGAATGCAAATAGACGACGCTTCTAGTGTCAATATCCAAATCATGTTGGTTCTTATTCTGTTTACAAGTTGCATACAAGTAATCGGCATTTTAAATATTTTATACCACCTTTGTTTGCATAAATTTAATAATATTAATATTAATAATAATAATAATAATAATAATAATAATAATAATAAAAGAGAGAAAAAATAACTGTAAAGAGATAACTGGTTTTAAAGTGTGTTTTCAATGCTTTTTTTCATCCATCTACGAAACGCTTTTTGCAGTTTCTTTTAATACGGTAGAATAAGTAAAAGCGCGAGGTTTATTTTATTATGATAGCTTTGAAGATGACACATTAATTGAGCTCTTATTATGAATTATTGCTTTAAATAATGTAAAACATTTAAATTCCTAAGGATTATATAATATCGTATAAAATTAATCGCTCCTAAAATAGGAGAGAATATAAAATGTGGCAGAGCTTCAAATTTAGATATAGTAAGCCATGCGTAACATGTTTGCATAAGTACTAACTGTATCCTGCTACTGAAAGTATAGGAAATTTTAAGAATATAATTAGGGAAGTAACTGGTGGAAGAAACTTTACTCTGGTTCATAACGCTTACAAAATAAATATAATGCTTTTAATTTGTTTAACTTAACTGTTGTTATTGTAAGCAATGAAGTGTTCTGAGTATTATTTGTAAATAAGAGAATAAATTAAACGCAATGTGTTTTATTTCAAAATTTCTAAGAAATTATTTTAAAGAAGGAATTAAAAGCAGAAAATAAGTTGTAAGCATACACATTTCTTCACAATATGCATTATTGAAGAATTTTGGTGTATGCACAAGTAGAATTGAATTTCTTAGTTTCTTTAAAAGGCTGTGAATGGCACTTTTTCTTTCTTTCTTATTAAAATTTATTTGCAGTTGACTTATCAGGAAAGCTGGGACTTGGTTATTTCTAAGCACTTAAAGTCTTGCCGATAAAATCGTAGCATTTTAAGAGAGATTTAATATCTTGCAAGAGTCTGGAAGTTGTCTCATCTTGTTTTAAAAGATAGTGGTGCATATTGTTTCCTTGCTGAATAATTATAAGCTATTATTATTTTTCTTGAGCGTACTATTCATGGATTTTAATCGAATCATCCCTAGCTCTAATGCAAAAATTCTGTTATGGATTCTATTTAAAGAGAATATTTTAAATAACTGAATTTGCTGAAACATTTAAGTGAAGATTAAGATAACGTCCTTCTCACTTAATGTCAAAATGTATTTTTAGTCCGGAGACAGCAAAGAAACTTTGCGATAGAAAAGAACTAGAGTTAATAAGAACGTAAGATTTGCATAAGACTAAGCTTATTTTTAATTACTAAGAAACATAAAAGTAATTAATAATAGAGTTTTTTAAAAGGTAAACAAAGTGCAAGGATTATATTGAAATAAAGCAAAAAATTAATCAACCTTAGTTTTCAGCTTTTGAAACACAGGTTTCATGTGAGAACTACTGCAAAATGATAATAAATTTCATCTTTTTGCGTACGTTTGCAGTTTTATGCGAAACAGATGTATACTAGATTATTTCGAGTCTAAAAGTATTTTATAAGTTACAGAGCATATTTCGGGCATTTTCTATGCAGATAATTTAAGAACTTAAAATATATATCTCTCGCTTTTCGGAGAATTTTATTTCACCATTAAAAATATGATGTCACTTTTTGAGCAAAGTCGATACAATACTAATTTCTTTACTTAACATTTGAAATTTCATCGTCCTCGTAACAGAAATCGCAACTCATTTGCTGCTCTGCTCTTAAAGAGCATTGTCCAGATATTAGAGAGGTGACCAAGGACATTTGCCAGACTGGTGTAGCTTTCGAAATATTATTATACATTTCAGTGCATATGGACTTTAAAAATCTATTTTCAGAGTGCATAGAGAAAAAATAAATATAAAGAGAAGTAAAAAACCGAATTTTGGAGACATAAATCATAAATTCGGAAGAATTATTTTGGTAATTTTATAATAATTTTTCCCTCCATGAATTATGCAAGATATGCTTCTTAGGAATCTTTTTTACTGTTATCTGAACCGACAAAGCTGGCAGGTACATTTCCATATATCTAAAGACGTTGGTAAGAAACGAGTTGATGCATGAAAATTGTTTGCACGAGTTGCACGATGATTGATTGCACGATGAAAATTGCACGAGTTGATGCATGAAACGAGTTGATGACGACCAAATTCCGCAGGAAAATTTGGTCGTCATCTGCAAGACGTGTTTGTTGTGTTTGAATCGGATGTAATAAGAATTGATGAAATGCCAGAAAGGTTTAGCACTATCTTAAAAGTACTAAGGGAATGTTCGAAACTGAAAGAAGATGCTTATCTATCTGTATTTCCTAATAAATCCAAAATATCAGACAGAAAGGCCAACCTACTGCAAGAGCAAATAGATCTGAAAAATTTGCAAAATCGGGTAACCTCACTTTTCAGGAATTTTTAGATAAAGATCCAACCAAAAGTTTTATTGATTATTGTGAATAATTGGAGCACTAGGTAAATTCATTTAATTTTATTTAAAATCCATTTCTAATTAAAAATAATGATAATGTATTTTTAGTGAATTTAAATTTATTATCAACACCAAGTGTACTTTTGTGTATAACAATTAATATTAAGAAGTTCAAAAATTTTTCTTTGAGAGATTTCTGTTCCTAGATCTCACTTCAGAAATATTTTAAATAATCCACATAATAATCTTTTAAAAATGAGTGAATTGGAAAACATATTAAGTTTAATTGAAAATATGCAGAAAGATGATTTAAATGAAGTGCTTTTAAGTGAAAAAGATAAGTCTTACAAGGAAAAAATGCATTTCTCTATATGAAGATTTGTATGACAATAGAAAGTACATTTCGGAGCAAATGCGCTTGTGTGATAAATTTAAATTGGCTCGAAGGTACAGAAGCGAACTTTCAGTTTTTGCATATTCTTCATATATGAAGTCACCATCCTGTTATTTTTGGTTATATGATAACTGTTCATTGTGAGTGATATCAATGGATCATTTAAGAAAAATGAGGAGTATCTTGAATCTTGATAATTCGTTACGGAGTATAAATTTTGTATATAAAAATATCTGATTAAAAATTTTAACAAATTGAATGACACTAATTGATTAAATCTATGTAATGAGTATATTAATGAAAGATGGTATGATTGTGATGTGTCATACAAAGTTATAATTATGAATGTTATCAAAAGTTTTCTTAATATGTGTTTGAACAATTTTGTAAAAGATATTTCTTCAAAGTCACTTGAAGGAAAGAAAAAAAGAAAATTGAAAAATATATTTAAGAATCAGTTAGAAGCGAATATTTCAATGTTTGGATGGTGTGTTTTCTTAACGGTATTTTTAAAATTATAGTTTCTTAAATTAAGTGTATGAAGTAAAGATTCGAATTGTTTACGTAGTTAAAACGGTCCCAATTCAACATAATTTAATATTATAAATAATCAAAATTTTCAATCTTTTTCATTGTGAACTATTTATATAAAGAAGACCATAAAGACGGGGAGATTCATAAATTAGGTTTGTGATAGTAAACTTAAATATCGTCATTCTATAAGACTTATTAAGAATTATTTTATCTTTTCCTTATTTATCTTATGAAACACAAAAATCAATTTCTTATGAAACGTATAAATAAAAATTATTTTAAAATAAAATCTGGATATTTAAGGCTTTTGCAGCAACAACAATAGTTACCACTATTACTCGGTTGTCATAAGATACTTTTTAAAACTATGTTACGTGTTAAACTTTGAAACATCTGGCTAACGTGAACTTAATCATACATTGAATTAATCATAATTATTGTAAAATCTGGATGTTTTAAACTCTTTTCCATATTGAAAAGAGTACTTCTCTTAGAGCTTTATGGTATTTAAAAACCTCAAAAGTTGCATTTTTATATATTAAAATGTTTGTTAACAGGAATGCACTTATACATGATGTTTGTTACATGATGTTTCTGAGAGTGAAGCTAAAAAAATGATTGCTTGTTTAGATATATTAATGAAAACATGTTTCTATTATAGGTAATAATAGGCTCTGAATGTAAATAGAATTATTTTCATGATTATATAAATTTAAATACGGTGCTGAAGAAAATGTTTTGGAAATTAGTTTATGGCACTAAGCCTCTAATATTGTATGCTTATTGTTAAAATTTGGTTTATGCGAATCTATTCATACATGTTTTGTTTCTGAAAATTAAATCAGAAAACTGCTGTCTTGTTTATTAATTATGATGGTATATTTCTAATACAAGTAATAACAGGCTTTAATTCTATTACAAAAATGATTTATGTTTGCGTTAAAATCTAGATATTAAGGCATTTATAGAGTTTAAAACATTGCTGTGGTTTTTCATTTAAATCAATACGGTTCTTTTAAAATTGTACGTGCCATGCTCAGTTGTATGATTTATGTAAATTTAATCACAGGTTTGATTCGGATATAATACAAGTGTTCTGTTGTTTTTCCAGGTTTGAAGAAAGTGTTTTGGATATTCGTTATTGGTATTAAAACTTTTTGAAATGATATAGTTAACTTAAATGAGCTGATTGGAAATTTAACAGAAATTCATCTGCTTCTTTTCCAACAACACATCTTGGTGCAACGCTTTTATGAAATCAAGAAAATATTTCAGAATTACGAAATAAGTAAAATAAAATAATCAAAGAATTCGACGTTTACTGAGTATTTTTTTCTGGAAGAATATAAACTTTCTATTCCATTAATCTTCAGGCTCATAAAATTGTGTCATCATTTTCACCAATTTGCATGTAAGACAATAAAACATATATTCCTACAATTAAAAAGAAAATTTGTATTTATTCATTATTTTAAAGAAAGTCTGTAGGGTTTCCCTTAGTTTGCATAACAAATTATTTTAAGTTTGGTATCCTTCTGAACCTTTCATTTTCCCCTCGCATTTCCTTGCCAGGATGCAAATTTAAAGTTAAATGAAGAGTGTATAAAAACAGACAAAACTAAAAGTTTATTCACAGCGTGATTTCGCTAGCCTTGCGCACGCTGCTATTTTGTCCTTGCTGCTGTTACGCTGAGTTGCTGATGCGCCTTTTTGGCCATTTAATAAGTATATCGCCGGGTGGGTTGTTGAGTCAGCCTAATTAGCCTTAAACTAAATTGCTAGTCCAGCACTACTACTTATCTTTGAATTTATTGTTAAATTATTCTTAAGTTCCCACCTCAGGTCGTCGGTGTTATTGTGAGCACGATATGCGCGCATTAGTGTTAAGAGTTTGATGAATAACAAAGGGTTTGTTTTACTCTTCTTCTGTGCTGGTATTATTCACGCCTGTGCAAGAAGTCGCCAGGTTTCCTCTTAAAATTATATTAACTCTACGACAGCAAAGAAGGTTAGATCTTACAAGTGTTGCGAGATTAATACTAATGTAAACTCAAAAAGGGTAAGGGAAAGTTATATAAAAATACATTTCCTTATGTTAGTAATAACAGCTGAAATATGGAACTTTAGAAGAAATATATAAATAGATATGAGAAAACAGCGCATGGATATACAAAATCACAGCGAAAAGAAACCTTATCAAATAGAACTGTAAAACGTGTTGCGATGGCAGAGCTTTTCCTTCAAAAATAGCATAAGAAAAATAAACCAAATAAGATTGCGTACTATAACAATCCCTAGAAATCGTGTAAGATTTTCGTCATTTGCGACAATGACGATATGAGCGATAATGAGATGTAGTTGGTAGCTGAAAAACCAGTCAAGTCATCTGCTTTTATTGTTAATTAATATTCAATAATTAACGAATTTTCGAACAAAAATTAAATTATTGCAAAAATTAAGTCTGCAGTTTATTTATGCATTACACAACACAACGAAGTACATTTTATTTCTCATATTTTTACGATTTTGTCAGACTGAGCTGAAAACTTTTGCTCTTAAAACAAACTGACTTCTCACAATTTCAATAAATTAAGTGCCAGATTGGAATACAAAAATTCAATTCAGATTTGCAGCTACAACGGATATTCCTCTATATGAAAAGAAAGATAATTAACCAATGAAAAATTAACCTTTTAAGCTGACTTAATCAAAAATTAAGTTTCCAGTTGCACCAAAGAGCGAATTACTAATAACAACTGATGGCTGTCAGTTGAAATATATCACTGAAGAAACAGAAAGTACACTTCACTGCTGGAACGAATTTCGTTTTCAAAAGAATCTTTTGGAGTAAAATGTGAAATAAATCATTAAATCAATGCGGTATCTAATGAATTATTTAATATCTGAATAATAAGATCAATGTTCAAAAATGAATTTAGTTCTGTTTACTTTCGCAGTTTGCTACAATGTTAATATTACAGGAGAGAAAATACATTTTTGAAAGTACCTGAAATATAAAAGTATATCTGCTAGATGTTTTATCCATTCTTTCTCTGCTTTGAACAATGCCAATTTGCCATTGTATTCAGTGTTTGTTGCTGCTTCGTTTTCTTTCGCTGTGTCTTTTATACAATGACGCTTTCATTTCGCAATTTGTTCCCTACGATATTTCGTAGCAACTGTATTTTCCCCATGTATCTAAGCCATATTTTGTATAAATTTGCAACTCTACAAGACATTTAGACGACTTAACATATTTAGACGAGCAGCATTTCTTGAATGAAATTCCTCATAAATGCAATCACTCCTTACCTGGCAAGTTGTACTCTTATTTAACTCTCACAATCAGTAGTTCTGATCATGTTTTAAATAATTCACATATTGTTTGCATGTCAACCTCAGATAGAAATAAGAAATCATACAAAAATGAAATGTATACAGTTTTTTCAGTACATTATACTGATTCATAACGATAGAAAAAAAACCTGCTTATTAAAATTAAGAATAATTTCCAGATAAGAAATACGTCGTTTTAAATTACACGAATTGCAGAATTCAAATTTTTAATTTTGTTTTATTTATGTTTTTCATGAATTGCAAAATATTTAACATAAAAATGCACAGTTTTATGTAAAACGTTCCTATTAAGCGTTAATCCAGTGTAATGCATCATTATGAAGACATTATCTATTTAATAGTTTGCGGAAAATTTTGCTTTTAACTAAGCCATATTATTAATTCTCCTGTACAGGATAATCTCATTCATTGGCAGATAGTTTGGGAAGCATGCCTTTTTTCATTTACGCTTTGATACTAGTGTTTATAAATCTGAAGGGATTTTTAAAATTTTTTTATTAGTTAACTCTAATTTCAACCCTTCGTGTTCCACAAAGTATACCACGAGGCTTACACAAGTAAGTAATAGCATTAACAAAATAAATAAACCAAATATACAAAACACTGCAAAGGCGTAAAGAAGATATATATATATATATATATAATGAAACAAAACAAAGTGATAAAACAAAAAGAATTCAATAATTTGAGTTGAGAATGAAATTCCGAAAAGTAGAAATTATCTTTTTAGTGAGAAAAGTACAGAACAAATGGGTGAAGACACAGAACAATGGGCCAAGACACAGGCAGTGTTTTAAAGTGACCTTCCTCTGATGAACATGGTGAACACACTCAGGAAGATTATGATTAACATCTTCATCGTCGCTACCACAGCAGCACAAAGCACTTGAAGAAAATCCAATTCCAAGTCTTTTGCTACACAACACGAAGTAACAATGAGGCTGATTTTCCTGCCGCTACAGATGTCATGTAGTTCACCAGCATAGAAGTATGGTTTTAGGTGACATTAGCACCAACAGAGGAAAACAGAGAAAACAGAGGAAATGGCGATATGACAATATTTAATGAATAACTGTATTCGTTGCTCAGCAACATTTTCTCCAGAATGTTCAGATGAGCCCTTTGATAAAATAAAGAAAAGAGGTAAATAATGAGATTCTCAGTACTGCTCCAATCAATCTTGTATGATTGGGTCTTGTATGATTGGTCGCTGAGAGATTGCTCTCGAAAGCCTCGGGATTAAGGATGAACAAGGGACTTTGATCAATTCCACATGGACTACGCTATCCTAAGACGAGCATTTACTGAATCTATGCTACTCCGCATTAATGGGAGCGTTTTCCAAAATGGTGCCTATACATCTGAATTTTCATCCTGTATATTCGCCACTAAAGTAAGCATAAATGAATGAGAAAAGAGAAAAGTGTGAGAAACGGAAGGAAACTTAATGTGGTAGCAATTCTCATGAGAATCGTAGATAGTAAAGGCAGTCATAAATATCATTATCGTTGTCTATTTTAAGAGCTAAATTTGCGAACTACAAAGGCACAAAAAAGAATCATAGTCTATTTCAACTGCTTTTATTACGCAGAATAAAATTAGAACTTATGAAATGAACTAAAATAGTATCTCCCCGCTAATGCGGCAACAAAGAAAAAATGATTCCTTGATCATAAAATATTATATTTTTATACATCTTAATACGATTCAGGCTAAAATGGTTCTAGCAATCATCCCAGCAGTTAAATTTAAATTTTACATTTTTCTGATCATCTCATCTCCCATCACCGTAGTTCGTTCAATAAAAACGTTTTATGCAACTTAAATTATGTGGGAGTAAAATTTAATTAATGACAATTTTTAACTGTAGCTTAGCTTGTATCCAGTTAACCCTTTGCGGAGCAGTGTGTCCGGTCTGGACACACCTAAAAATTTCCTTCTGTATGTACAGAAAAATTTAATTAAAAAGGATTTATATGTTACTATAGGTTAATCTGAACCTTCTTTATTTATAGTAGATGGCAGCTGAACACAAACCAGTCCATATATTTTAGCCATGTTTAGTTTTTTAAAACCCTCATTTTTCAAAGAAATCTTCCAGATTTTTTAGGGTATAAAAAGAACTGATTGATAATAAATTTCTATGTTAGTTTTTTGGCTGTATGCTAATCTCCTTATTCTATATTAGTTTTAAAATTTTACCTTGAAATCTTGCCTAAAATCAAAGGGCGAACCCTAGGTGTGCCCAGACCGGGCTCACCGATAATCTAGGCAACTGAGAGTCTGTATTCTTTGTTTCTTCGATCTCATCGGTCAGTTCATTGACAACAATTCTCGTTTCAGCATTCTTTTCGAAGCTCTATTCAATCACTGTGCTCACTTTGGGCACACCCATAGATTTAAACGATAAGTGCTATCTTCACAAAATTTTACTTGTGTACTCCTCTGGGCTTAATAAGACTGCTTACCTTTTTTTTTTTTTTTATCAAAATCCAAATTTAAAAGTACCGTGCTTGAAAGGGTTAAAACCGTTTCTTACTCGAGTGAAGTTTCGTTGTTCAGGAGCGCTGCCTGTTCTATTCTTTGACCATGTGCGATTCGTTTGGCAAGTGAATGTTGAAATCGTAAATTTTGAGCTCAAATTTCTGATTGGTTGATTCGGTAGCTTAAATTGTAAACTGTTAGCCGTTTTAGGCCAGGTGTTGATATTTTTTGCCCCCTAGAGAATCTTCAGTTTCTTTACGAGTATAGCTAGAGTTGTAGCCAAAATAAAGTATTAGCTTGTTGTTACTAAATTTTTGATAAGTTCTTTATTTTCATTTTGGTAGTAAGTTGCCTTGATACATGAATGTCACCTATGATAGGCCATCAGGCTGAAATCAAATTGAAAAGCAGCATTTTAATTTAAGAGCTAGAAAGCGGACGTCTCGTTAACTTGACTTACAGATAATGACTTTGCTTACGCAAAATAACTATGTTCAATACTTTAGAAAGATGTTTTTATGAATGCATTGGTTTTTATGGGCTATGATTAAAATAACTTTTAAATAAATATTTGTTTACCTATTTGAAAAATTCGAAGTGTAATTATTGCTTTTTAGTTTTCACATCCCGATGTGGACGTTTCAAAATTTATTAAAATTTGGTTGTCATTTTTAATAAAAGAGGACTCTCTAAGATGAGAATTGCAAATTTAAATTTTGATTTTAACAAACTGTTCTTTACATTCGTTTGCTGCTTGTAACACAATTTTAACTTGACAAATTTCTGAAGAAATGGAAACTAAATGAGAAATGTGTCAAGTGGAGTAAATAAATGGTGAAATATTGGGAAGAATGATGTCTTCGTCGCAAAAGCTACAATACTTCTTGTTAGGAACTTTAAAAGATTTATTGCAGCTTTCATTTCCTCATTGCTATTTATCATGTACTGTGCTTTAGTATTACGAATCCCAAACGGAAAGACAATGCAAAAGATGTTTACTGAAAGTGAATTAGTTTTAACTTTTCGTTTATTTTAGTTCCAAGAAATAAATTATTTCCAAACATTCCTAAAACACTTCCTTGAGTACGATGTTAATTATAAATGCTGTTACGAAATTATCAAGACAAAGTGAGAAGAAATAACTACATATACTTTGAATGAGTCAAAATTTAATCTTGATTTTCAATTTTAAGACTCATGAAATTAAGCTTTCTTAGAAAATAATATTATAAAAAGTCAAAACACGAGTGTACAAGCAAGATGAACATTTTATACAGATGTCAGATATTTTTCTACTTTTCCTTCCTAATAGAATATTTGCTGAAACGCTGACCCCCCAGGATAAAAATGATAATAATAATAACTTATTATTTCTAGATAATAGTACAGAAATTCCTTGAGTATTGATAAAATGTCTCCTATATTTGAATCTTTGCCAATATTTATTATAAGATAACTTATTATTTTATATTTTAGATATAATGTAATGCCGGCCACAGGGTATCGTGGTTAATGGAGCCTATTACGGTACCTAAAAGCCCGGATTCGAATCCTGGAGAAGACATGGATGTTTGTAAATGTACAGTGTCTTTGCGGCATGAGGGCATGAAGTCCTCTCGTGAGATTTGATGGAACTCCCCCCCCCCTCCTGAAGTGCTCTCTCTCTCTCAATTGGGGTGGAAGTTGAAGTCCAACCTTATTGAGGCTCTGGCAATCATTCTTCCACGAAATTCATGGACAAGATAACAACAACAACATATAATGTAATAATCGTAAAATTACATAGTATACATAGCATTAGTTATCTAATGCAGTTTTCGTTAAAAGCATTTACACTAGCATCAAAGTTAAGCAAAACATTTGAAATCTGTTTAGCTGGAGAGAATACTTCCATTCAGTACTTGCTAACCGGTCTTTGGCGTTTGCTTACATGCTATATAAAGAAAATTAGGAAAAAAATTGCCCATGTGGTTCGTGTCATGTAGATGTAAAGGCCGTAAAGAAATTATCACTCTTTGACGAATTTAACAAACGGTACGCACAGTGATATAAGTCTATTAGTGGATGAAAAACTTATTATTATACATTTTCGTGTGATTTTTAGCAATAACGCGAGGGCACATCCTTCAGATCAAACTTCAGGCATATAAAATAATGTACTCGGATGTTTAAAGTAGCGAAATTCAAATGGCCTGCATGACCTAAACAATATTATTCATTTAGATGATAGCAAAAGACTTACAGGAAATCTGCTAAATGTAGAAGAGATGCCTTTTTTGAAAACTTCTTAAGCGAAACTGGTTCATATTCACGTTATACTTGGGAAAAACAGCGAAAATTGCAATGCAATCATTCCATTCATAAAAATATGAGTCCAGGCACAAATACCAGGGTTCAGCGCTTTTAACGCTTGATCACTGATGACACCTGCATAAAAATAAACTTAAAAGAATGGTGTAAAATGTGTTACAACTTTTATCAAGTAAAAACTTGACCTATATGATAAATTTTAAATCTGATTTGACTATAGATATGGACAACAAGAGGATAGAGAATAAAATACATCGTAGTGAAGAAGAATTGTAGATAATTCTAATAGTTTACTTCTTTTCTTAAGTTTCTCATCATTTCTGAATTTATACATTATATTACTGAGAAGCTGTCGACCCGATAATGTAAGATATAACCCAATTAAAGCTCCTATAATCGAAAACAGTTAAAGATCTTCCAAATGTCATACAATTAGATACCTTTATTAGTGAAGCTTTTTAAGAAAATTCACTATTTCCACATGTTTAAAAGCTATGTATATTTCAACAAGAATAAAAGAGAAAGTCTTAACTGCTCTTATATTTCATTTTATTTGACTTCATTTCGAATATGTATACTAATTCTTGACTACAGATCCTGTTCATATACCACAGATGAAGTCTTATTTGCTTATTGCTTCCTAGGAAATAAAAATTCTTATTTTTTAGAAAATAATAATAATAATTTTAATAACAATAATTTTTTCGAAATGGTTTTCCTTAAAAAAAAGACTACTTACTGAGGTTAAATCCATTTTTAGGTAACATTATAGCTAAGAAATGTCAAACCATTTAAAAATATAAATTTCTGCTTCAATTCAGATTTGAACGAGAAGAGTCGCAATACTGAAAGGAAGAAAATCAACAATAATTAGGGTTGTTTTCTAAAGAGCCAGATGATTTAAAATTTAAATCAGTTTTACATTAAACATCCTTTTCCAAAACATTTCCTTTATTTCTTTTCGGTCAGCTTTGCATTGCCAAAGGTCATGATTAATGATGTAAAGCCTCTTATTCCAGATTTTAATTGAAATATATGTTTCCTAAAATCCTAAAATCAGTTTGATTATTTTAAAAATATCTTTGCATGCATATTGCTTTAATGAGCATTATCGTGTAACTTTATTTTAAAAATCAATTTTAAAAATCAGCCCATTTAAAAATAAATCCAATCTGTGTGAAGGGAAGAATTATCACGGAGAAAAAACTGTTTGTTAGAAGCTAAAACCAATAGGACTTATGAAAATAGGTGTCAATAATATGATTAATCGGCTTTTTTGTTGGCAGTTTCTCACATTACAAACGATAATCACTTAACAAAGAAATTAACTGCCTTATCAAAAATAATCTGTGAGAAATAACAGCTTGCTAATTTTATATCAGCTGTGGGTTTACCGAGAAATGAGTAAAAGCTGTCGTTAAAGTAGAACCTCTAGATGAACAACAAACTGATTTAGAATTTTATGACTTAGAGTTTTTAAAAGCACACTTTTTCTCGTCCTTTATTTATATTAATGCATTGCTCAATCATGAAATTGCAGCATTAAGAAGGGAAAATTACAAGGCTAGCTCCTGTCTGAGATATTGGGTAGGAGCTTAAATGGTATAAAATTCTGATGGGATGTAATTTTGTTCTGTCATATGGGAAAGCATCTTCGGAAATGTTTAGAAATTCTCATATGAGAAGCCTTCAGAAATCGGATTAAGTCCCGCGGCTTAATAGTGTGACACCTCGACCAGTTGCCACTTAACATCATCTATCACAAATGGAAAGAACTAGAATCCTTGAAAACAGAGGTGTAGGTTTGTTGCTTCGGTATAGCTTTACGTATTTATATAGAATCGTAATCTTTGCTATATATTATACCTTCTATGACTGGGAGATCAACGTGCAGGCCTGGTGAGAAAGGTTTCGCTAGAGGTGAATGTTTACAAGGACGGATTGCTGAATTAGAAGAATGGTGATCTCCACTCTGCTGAGAGTGATCTTGATACTAAGTTCCTGTTATCAATTAATGTCTACATAAACCATCAGACTGTGTTTAGACTATACCTGTCTATGAGCCAGACGTTCAACTAGTGACTAGAAACCACCGCTCTAAAGCGATCACAAGGCTCCGCTCTGAAAGGATATTGCAGTGCATATCCAAGTGGTAGCGGAGGTTAGAACGGAAGACTAGCCTCTTCAGCAATGACTTTCGAAGCTATCTCAGAAATAATGATGGTCGAAGAGTATTCTAGAGACCACGCGGCCCCAAAGTTATCAACAATCCTTCACGAGAAAAACGTCTCTGCCTCTATGATAATGATGCTGAGTGGCATAATGTCTGGTAGATGGACCCCTCTAGTTTTCCTTTTTGGTACCCTGGTAGTTTATTATGTTGAGTTAGTCAACGAATTAGTGATATGGCCATTATTCCGTGATATTCTAGAAACCGTTTTTCAGCACAACAAGGGTAATCAGCATGTTCCTCGTATCCAAGTATCCAAGTGCATGTAGCAAAAAAAATTTCTCAAGAAAAGATTAATTAGCTCATTTATAGTGTGCCAAGGCCTGTAAGTGAAAGTATTTGCTCTTGTGGCGATCGTATTATATACTGAATAAATCGGGGTTATTTAAACATTATGCTTCCCATTTTTGATTACTTGCATATGACTAACATATCTGTCGAATTTTATGACTTTCAAACTTTTACGACATTTTTTTCTTGGATTTGCAGTTTCAGTGTGGAGCAGTGTATAAATATTATTTGCATTTATATATTTTCCTTTAATGTGCATATTTTATCTTTCATTTTTCTTATTTACATTTTCAAAAAAAAATTATTTTCATCTGTACTAAACTACGGTGTTCCTATATGATGTATAATTTCAGTATAATCTTCAGGATCATGTGAGAGATTCTCAAGTTTTCATAGTTATTTAAACTGTTCACAGAAATTATTTTAATTAATTGAAATATTTCTTCAATATACAAAATGAGCATTTTAACCATGAAAATTCAATAAAAGACATTTTTTTTTATCCTAGAATATGCATTAAGCAAACATCAGATATATCTCGCAGAAGCACGTTTGAGACATATTAGCAGACTAGAAAGGAATTAAAGACATCACTGTACTTTATTTGTATAACATCATATTTTCCTTCAAAAATAAGAAAGGTATTCATAAATTTTAGAGCCTTCAACAGAAGTTTATCCCGTGCTGCAAACTGTTATGGTATGAGTTTTAAAAGCTTAGCTAATCTTCAAGCAAAGCTTTAAACTTGCAAGTGTGGATTAGTTTCTTAGTAATACTTGCAATTTATTGAAATCGCTCATTTAGTCTAGATGAATATCACGCAGGAGATGTGCATTCTTTTCATTACTTCTCAAATATTAAAATATCTCTCTTTGCACCCACTTGCGAATGGAGCATGTTTGTTATTTGAAAGAGAGGAAAGAACTGATGAAGTTAGGTACGGCATGCAGCATAGGCTTCATGTTCACATACTGTCAAAGTTTTGAAAGTTTTACCGGAAGAAAATCATATACTTTTCAGCAGATAAAGATAGAAGTATATTGCAAAAGTCATTACCGGAAAGAAGCAAAAGTTTTAACCAAACACATTTTGAAGATATGAAATTGATTTTACCTTTGCTTCTGGAAATCGACTGTGTGAAAAAATGAATATTGTTTCCATATCGCACTTCAAAAGTTTAAAATTGAAATTTTTGAATTACGAGAGATTACTGAAGAAATCTATTTTTGGCATTAGAATGAAACTTTTCTGGCTCTGAAAATAGAAACTTAGGGGGGCATTGTTCACATAAACGATAACGTTTTCATAAGGAAACAAATGTTTCTTAGTTGGGTCTCCCTCATTCAAAGCAATACAGTCTTTATATGAAGGAAAAATATACCACGATTTTTTAATGACTTAAGTTAGTGGTAGAAATAAGTGAAGCAGAAGAAGGTTACGGAAAGATTTCAACAACAGATGGATCTGTTTTTGCTAATAATGATTTTTCAGTGAATTCAAGAAGTTAAAGCTGAGATGAATTTTAGAACTTTTAGAAGTACTAGTATTTACTTCACTGTGCATTTTTTGTACATGAACAATAGTGCAGGTTGGCGGCATATTTATTATTAATTTTAGGAATTATTATAAAATGAAATCTTTCTTGCAATAAACATATTTAAATGCAGAGATATACACCATAGCTAATGCATTAACACGTAGAGAAATAAGAGGTTGTGTAACATTTATGCAGAATTAATTATGACAGAAAGCTTGCGTTAGTCTCTATTCATTGTTGTAGATGGAAAAATATATTTAAAGAACAAATTAATTTTTACCTTATAGAACACTCACCTACAAACCAAAATATGTAAAATTTTTAATATCCAAAAAAGGAGTAAGAACTAGGTAGATTAGGAAAGAAAGAATTTAAGATATACAATTTAATTATACAATTAAAACTTTCAGAGTGTGTAGGCTTATCTGAAATCCAGTTCCTTAATGTTAACAAAAAATTAACAATTATTATTGCATATGATCTAAACATAATTAAATTCCATATGTTGCATCTAAACATATAATTAAATTGCATATGATCTAAACACAACACTTCTCATTTTTTTAGTATTACGCCTTGCAATCAGTCTCTTTCTCTGATTCCTGTCAGTAAATAAGAATAACATTAGCTCGATCCTTCACGGCAGCCAGTAAAATTATCTTTATATACATCTAAGAATAACTGTTTCAAACTTCTGAAAGTACAGACTTTTGTTAAAAAGAATAGTTTTACAGTAATATTTTTTAAGTTATAAAATTTCTGGTCTGAATTAATTTCAGTATTTAAGAAAAGTTTATTTTTATTTTAATCCGTTTTTGAATTAAAGTAGCTTAGTGTATTTCATATGTTGGGATTTTACCTGGCTTTATAACTGAATTCATCTTTTGAAGTTCATGAAAACAATGGAAATTTTAAATTGTGTTTTTTTGCAAAGGTTTGAGCCTTTATAAAGTATAAATAATACTGAATTTTTAAATTGTTATTAATATGTTATATTAGTACATTTTACAATTTTACTCTTTCGTTAAACAAGATGAAGTGTATTCACTATATTTTGGAGCATCATAACCTTTCAGTTTATGCGCAAACGAAATCAACAACCAGCCAACCATTGAATTTCTAATAGCATGTAATAGTTAAATTACTAATAGAATTACTATTTACTTAAAGGAACCTCGGAGAAATAAAAATGACGAATACAACTAGTTTGGAGTTCATTATTTTCTAAAAATGTAATGGTCTTTCTATTCCAATCATACAATCTTTTATTCTGAAATAAATTTCTTCGCTAAAATTACGACTAAGATTCCGAGACAATGTAATTACACTCTTAGATCGTCTCCAACGTATTTCTAAATCACGTCTCTGGGGTGACATTCATCATACAAACTACTCGTAATGCGGACAGACAAATTTCGTACTTGTTTAGATTAAATGACATTACGACCATAGTGTCATAAGCACTAGATGCAATAATTTATTGCAATGTGTCCTCCAAATACCGTTAAACTAGTGAGAAAAGAGTCACTTGCGTCCGTTTCTGCCTACCTCATTAATCAGCTATACGAGAAGGTTATTCGCGGCGAGATACTTTTCATTTTACTTCTTTTCTTCTTTTACTCCTCTTCTTTACCCACATAATTTTATTGAATAAATACGCTGACTATTCGCTTTGTTTTGAATGTAATAGTACTCTGTTAAAGTGAACCACTATTTTGTCGTTTTATTAAAAAATTCCATTTTGTTTTGTTTTTTAAATAGCTTAAAATATGCTTAAATACTTAATAGTCGTAAAACATGTATACAAATTCTTGTCAATGATACCAATCATTCCTAGGCAAGAAGTACTAACTGAGAGAACAAGCGAAGGAAATACCCGCAAGCGCAATATTTGGCATGTTTTTTTAGACGCTGCGTGTAGTGCTCTGTAATGTTAGTATTTTTAAGTGTTATTAGTTGCAGTTACGCATGTAGCATAGTCTTTAATTTTTCGTTTTAAAATTTTATCTCTATTATCTACAAAACTGAAATGTCAAATAAACAAATGTGACTGTTAGCTTGTTTCTCTTAGAGAGTCCTCCACGAATGTACTCTTCATATAACGAAAATAACTCTCACGTACTGTCCGCCGAAAGTAAGTAGTGCATGCTCTTCGAAGAGGATAACTTTTGAAATTCATCTCAGAACTGACAAAGAAGACTAACGGAAAATTGTTCAGAGTGTATAAAATCCGTAATAATAATTACGGTGAGAAATATATTTGTACTTTTATTTATTTACTTTCACGAATCAAATTAAACATCAGAATGTTTTTACTAATTTCAACTATATTATTAGAATTTTATTAGCCCGAAAATATTTTTTGTAATAGTTAAGTTTGTATGAGTATCTTGGCATTAAAGACAGAATATGCCTAAAGGCTGAAAGCACACTATTTTCATCTGTGTTTTACATTCAAAACATATCTCTTAAAATCTCAGTATAATTCGGCAGGCACATGCGGACGCAAAGGAACTTTACATCTATTCTGTTTATGGGTAAATTTCTGATGAAAACGCTCAGCACGATTATCGCATAATGCTCTGATAAGCTGGAACAGGAAACAAAGTTTTTAAGATATATTGTATATGATGAATTTACAAAACTTCAAATGGTTATGCCTAAGTTTTAATAGTAAGCTGCTCTACATTTCTGTTTGACATTTTATCATACTATTAAAGGCTATCAAGCAGTATTTTGAACTAGTTTCAACAGTGGATTCTGTTTCTAACTTAAAATTAATTTTTTTAGAAAATTTTCTTCAGTGCTTGCCCCACCATTTTTGTCAAAAAATTCGCTTCTCAGATACGTGACTACTAGCCATTACCATTCATTACTTGAACGAATTTCATAGAACTTATAATAGAAGCGGATATATAAAAATTCCTTTAGTTATGTTAAGCTTTTTTGGGATTGGTGATTTACATTTTGGTTATTGTTTTCAGGATTGATGCTACTTCTAATCACCCCTAAGCAAACGAAGAGCGGAAATTCCTGCAATCCTTTTCAACCCAAAGAGGACAATAGTCATTCTAAAATGACTAAAAGTATTTTCATTATATTTTTACTACTGGAGCTTTAGGTGAAATTTTTTTTTAAAGATCTTTGCTGATCTTCCCTTTTGTTTATGACGCTGAAAGCGTGAGCTAATGTTTCTGATGGGAACCACTTCCATTATTAATAATTATAACTGTATATGTGATTACAGTGTTGAATGTAACTCCCTATAGAAATTAAAAACATTTCTCATAAATTAAATTTTACATTTATTCATTCAATTTAAACTTCTATGATCTCAGCTTTTATAGAGAAGTATTGAAAAGAGGTATTATAAAAAAGTATTCTAAAAATGTATTGAAACTAAAGTTAAAAGCACATGACATTCAGAATGTGACATCATATCTGAAATTAATACACTGGATGCGTAAAAAATGTGTTTGACATACAATATCTAGCAGTAAGTATTTGGAAACCTGTAATAGAAATGAAAACAAAATTTATAACAAATTCAGTAGTTGGTAGAACCTACACGAACGGCATTTACAGGCCCAATGAGGCCAACCACGCAAACCAACCCTCTGGCGCTTGCTTTCCATAAGTCCTTGTATCATGGCTATTGGAATTTTTTTCCTCTTTGCTTTGAGACGACATGTCAGGTTTCTTCAACAGTATTGGATGGTTGTTGCGCAGCTTAATTCGGCGATCTAACTCGTCCTAGAGTTTCTCGATAGCGTTCAGGTCTGAGCTTCGGGCAGGTCAGTCAGTTCTGTTAACCCCCTTGTCATCAATAGAGTGTCATTCAATCCCTGACAACCCCATTGACATCAATACAGTGTCATTCACTCCATGACAACCCCATTGGCATAGCAATCCATGGTGGACATCGCAACATAACAGCTCGCGATGTTACCCTGAAAGTATTAACATGGGTGCAACAGGTAAAAAGTCACAACGTAGGATGCATACTGTCATCCAAAATATTGCAACAGGCGTCGGTATTCAGTTCACCATGAATTTGAACCAAGGGTTCAGTCCATAAAAGGATAAATATCCGCGGATCATAATTCCATCTCCGCCGAACTTTACTGTGGGCACAATGCATTCTGGCAGGAGGCGTTCTTCAGGCAGACGCCGGACCCAGAATTTGCATCCGAACGGTAGAGGTTAATCTTGATTCGTTGCTTTATAGATCTCGTCTCCACTGATCAGTGGTCTGATGTCAGCTATTATTCATAGCAGTCAGTTTCGAAACATTCAAATGCACATTTTAAAACTCAAAATTTTAAGCAAAAAGGAAAAAAAATGACGGAAGGCTAACAGAAGGTTCCATCAGACCCTTAACAGCTACACTTGTACGACTGATGGGACTACACCTTTAGGACCAATGGGGATTTTCAGATGTGTCGCTCCACTTAAATCTGTAGCTATAGCTGGTTTCATTCCTACGTTGAAATGCTGTTTTATGTATTAAATGAAGCGGCTTTTCTGAAATATAAAGCTCCCCGGAAGAATTCAATCATCAGCAGACTATCTCTGGAAGGTACCCAAATGCTTCCTTGGTCATAGAGGTCTCCAGATCTCATACCATTCCAAAACCTGTATGGCATGGTTGTTTGGCATTTGATTGATCTGAGCCTCCGTCGAAGATTCATTACAGATAAATGAATGGCAAGAAGCCATTCATTTATCTGTAATGAATAAGATAAATGATCTTATTTATCTGTAATGAATAAAATAAATGAATGGCAAGAAGCCATTCATTTATCTGTATAATATCCTCACGCGCCGCACAGACGGTATAGTGTTTAGGGAAACCTGGCTGTGCGATACCGAAGGGCCCGGGTTCGAATTTCGGAGAAGGCATGGATGTAAGATTGTCTGCCCCTTAATAGAAGGTAACGATGGACGCCTATTAGGTGCCATCACAATAAAATGGCCACCACTTCTGGCCTTAATAGTGGCCAGGGCTGTTATAGGCAAATGCCCGTCATTGGGTAAAAAGTATGCTCACGCTTTTTTCATCTGTACCTCAAAGGATTGCTACTTGCACTATTGGATAAGATGGTCATATTTTCCACTGATCACACTGTATATTCAATCACTGTATTGCGTTTCTTTTTTATATTAAAATCACTTATTTATACATGCATTCTTTAGCAGTCGTCTTCAAAATTTCATCACATTCTACTTTTTCATGTTGTTGCATTTTCTCTCTCAGCAGTATATAAGAAAGAAATTATATTTTTGTTTACAGCAGATGTGAGAAAACATTTCTGAACTTATTCTTTAGATACAGCAAAATTTAAATTTAAAGATAAATACACTTATACTTGAAGAGAAATGAAAAAGGAAGGTTAATAAATTAGACCGTCAAGAACCAAGAGGTAAAAGAACTAATTTTTCAGAAAAAACATTTTATTATAAATAGAGGTATGAAAGCTAAAAGAGATATTTTACGATCTTCAGTTTCTAACTTGTAAAAACTTAAGGCCTTTGGATTTAAAAGAGGCTTATAACTTAGCAGTTAAAGATATAAATGCTGTAGAAGTTTCATCGAAAATCTCCAACGTAAAAACTACTGTATTCTAGCAAATTTGTTGTTGCATGAAGAATACTTTTGACGTTGCCAGTAACTGTTCCTAGTGGAGGAAGAAGCTACAGAAAAATTAAAACAATAAAAAAACTCTTCATTTGGCTAAGAAATGTTTTCCAACATGGCTATTTTCTTCATAGGATATGAATCACAGGAAAAATCACGGAAACTGGAACCCATTTGTCGAGTAGTTGCGCGGACGTTTTCCATTCCTTGAGGAATAAACAACCGATTTGTCTCGGGCTTTAGTGAAGCATCCCCGTCAGTATAATTTTACGTTTGCTTAACAAGGCAGCTATTTTGTGTGCTGAAAACACGAACACAAATCTTAGTGGTTGCAAAAGTTTTGGTAAAAGAAGCTCGGAGTAAAATATTAGAAATGTACTGGAGAGAGAGGGTATTGACATTGATTATATAGTACAAATTCTCATGAGTGTTCCATTCCTTGAAAGTATGTTAAGCAGGTCTGATAGGTTTTTAAAATATTCTTCATCTAGAAATACTCATAGCTACACTGCAGAAATTCTTTGTAGACTTTTGCATTGTTTTACCAGACAGATTTATAATCAACTTATAAATAACTCAAAATTGAATATATTCGTGAGAAATGTTTTAAATTTAATATATGAATTTTTTGTTTTGATTGATGCAAACACGTATTTCTTTGGAATTCAGGAAATAAAGCTTTGGAATTCATGAAATACAATATATTGCCGAAATATTTTCCTTCGACACTCATTCCAATAGGGTATGAATTCAAACAAAAATGAGTTCTTCAAATTCCTTCTATTTTATGTTACATTTTTAAAACTCAAAGAAAAAAGGGGACATAAAATTTTTTTTATCGAACTGTATTTTGTAGCACCAAAGATAGAAACTCAGAGCATTTTGTATCACAGAAGGATCAAAGAGATTGATATGTACAGAACTGTGCTACGGTCTCTGTATTTCAATCTCTTGTGATGCATTTCGCTTTAGATAAATAGTGCATTTCCTAGATGGATTGTGAAAAGGTAAAAGAATCAAAAGAACATACGGGTCTCTGATGCTATATTTTGGGAAATATTTCATGATATTTGCGGCAGAGCTAATAGTAGTCTAGGTCAAAATTGTTTATTACAGTCTTCCCTAAAGATGATTATATTCTGCAGTTTATATTTTGTCCAGTCTAATTCAGTAAATCATGCGAAGGCTATCTGTTTAAGAGAAGTGGTGCCTTCATGGAGGACTTTTTAAGGCTCGTGTCCACCTTACACATAAAAGAACTACGTAATACGTCTTCAGTCAGCCTGTTCGCCAGGGTTTGAACTCAAGTGAAAATATCAGTTATAGTCTGTATAATTAAAGTTATTTTCTTTGGAATAAAAGAACTGGGTACTGTTAAGGTTTTTTTTTCTCTTGAAGATTAAAAAAATAAAGCCTAAAAAAATTTAGTAGTGAAAAAGTGTGAATCTCTGAAAACTCAATTAAAACTGCCCTTAACATTCTTTTTTCTTACAAGACGAAGCACAAAAGGGCTATCTGCCTAAGAATATTCAGAGTATTGATCATTAATACTCAGGGAAGGAACTGACAGTTGAAATTATTAGGAATTCAAGTGCCAGCGAAAGTATTAGAAATCTGAAGGGCACGTGAAATAAGAATGAAAAAAAGCTATTGAGGAAACACATCAAGAGAAGATGGTTTGAATTTCGCAATAAAATTGCCATTGCTTTGCTAATTAACATAAAAGCAATGTAATAGTAAGCAATATGAAATCACCTAAAATACGTAAACGTTAGGTAACACAAGGCGGCGAAAACTTCCTGCCATATGTGTATTATTTAGATTTTGTTTTTCAGTTTCTAGTTTCGTTTGTGCAAAGAAAGGAACTACCCTATGAGTTCTGAAAGTGATTACATTAAGTTTCCTTTTATTTGAAATTTAGAAAAGCTAATAGTGTCTTTTGAAGATAGTAAAACCAGGACTTTTTAAAACATAGAGTGATTTAAGAAACACATAGGAGAATTTAGTTTTCTAATAGTTCACCAGCTTCAGGTTAAAAACATATAGGTAATGAACTACCAGCATACTGATGAAATACCACGAACATTTACATAAAAGTGACTGCATATTTATAGAAGTACAGAAAGATGAAGGTTTCGTGAGTACAGTTTTTCTCCCTTACACAGTTTCATGTTAACACAGAATATTGATCTTTTCAAAGCATTTAAATTATTCAGCAATGGAATGAATGAAAATGGAAAGCATTGATATCAAGCGTTATAGATAGATCTATATGAATGGAATTTAGTTAAAATTAGAGGATAAATAGTAGGTTACATATTAGACGTAACACGTGATTTGTTTTCCTTGAGAAATTCATCGAATACAATTCTAGACAGAATAAAAATAAATATTGATAAAACTGTTAACTACGAGCCGGAATGAAAACAGCTTCATAAAATAAGGAAATATAGCAGACCTAAGAAAGTAAAGAAAGTAAATTTACGATAAGAGCATGAAAGAAAATGCAAAATAAATGCAGATATTTTCACAAATTCTCCTAAACCGTTTTCCAATAAAACTGAAAAGAAGCAAATTTTGTTTTGAAATCTTTGAGAATTTCGTTATATTTAAACACAGTTCAGTATTAAATGGAGTTTTCTTTCACTTTTGAAATTGCTATTAGTTTCATTTTTCATTTTTTTATAAACTGTTTTTAACTTAGCAAGATTGCTCTAATGCATTTGTAATTTAAGCCTTGAACTTCGTAGAACTCAGTGGAACATAATAAAAACATCTTCGTAGAATTTGTGGCACATAATAAAAACCACATGCAAAAAGATTCCCGCTACACTTAGTTAAAACGAAAATGAAATTAAGGACATTGAAAATTATAATTATTTTTATACTAATTTATACCATTTTTTTGTATCACTTTTACATTCAAAATATGTCCGAATTTATAGAATAAAATTTTATCAAGCACAGGAATTACTATATATTTAAATCACATTTAATCACTTTTTAAACGCAGGAGATAAATTGTCGTTATATACGAAAATCTGACTGAATCATCAATGAATAATCATCAATGAATGTTGTTAAGTGATAATCTAGGGTATTACGCAATTTCTATTATTTATCCCAAAATGAACCTCACTATGTCAGAGAATGATTGCTTAATATCTTATAAAGGTGGTATAATTTAATATTTAACTAGGTTTCGTGAAATATTGTTATAATCAATAATATTTAAAGGATGTAAAAGAAATCAGTTACATAAATGAAAGCAAAACCAGCAGTATCGCATAATTCGGCTGTGGTTATATTAAATATTAAATCGGCACATAATCATTTTCAGAAGGTAACTAAATCTTTAAAGAAATTTTATTGCTCTTTTCGAGGCTTAAATGGAGGACTTAAAAGTTGTAATCCTGCTTTCCGAGACGATTTACTAAACAAGAGGATTTCGGAAGGATTTATTGTCCTTCAAATTGGCTGTTGGTCTCCAGTGTCAAGTTTCTCGCGTATTTTTCGCCATTGCGCAGTTTTCGAGCCCTTACTTTTATGACATCTTATTCCCCTACACTGGGGTAGTATCCGAGTAGTTTTCGAATGAAAAATACAGAGTTAGATGCATAACAATGTATCATCTAAACATTGGATTCAAATAAAAGAAGACATTCCAGTAAAAGTGAAAAGATGGATTTTTTTGAGGATTCTCTATCATACAACTTGATATCTCTAGCTCTAGTAGGTACAGTGGTTTGCGGAGATTGCTTGCTAGTCCGAACTCTTGGGGTACAGTTTCGAATAACGCACAAAGTTTGGTTGTTTGAGTGGTGCTTTTTCACTTTTCTCTCGCAGTAGTATTATCAATCTAACCCTGGTGGTACACCCTGATGTGATGACTAAATGACTAATGTTCTCGACCATTTCCGGCAAATGCTTGAGAAGCAAGTATAAGACCATTTGAGTAAAGAAAAAGAATTTGATGCCTCAGTCAATAAAATTTTCAAAGATGGAACTGAAAGACATTTTACATTAAGTCAGTGATCGGATGTAATTGGATTTGTTCTTGATATATAAGAAACAGTGAATGAGATTGAAACCAATGACTGAATGAGCCATGGAGACACAAAAATTAATTTACGATAATAACAAAAAGAGATTTAAAAAATTTGAAATTTACATACAGTAAAAATCCAAGTAGAAAAATTTAAAGTTATGAAAAAAGGAAAAGCTAATTGTTAATAAAATAGGGACAATGGATTATTATAAGTCAAAATAAGAAACATAAAGTTGTTTCATATCGCAAATGTATTGAAATTTCAGTCAGACAATTATGTTATTTTCAATTATATGATTTCATTCATAAATCTACCTTTCCTGAGTTTGAAGAGACTTTGCGAATCTCAAATAGCCGAAGCGGTATTAAATAAGAGGTAAACGAGAGTTTAGCTTACAGAAGTGGAGAACTAAGTCAATACTAATCTTGGAAGACGAGGTCTAGAAATCCTACTTGATCTGTTGACAGCTTTGCTGAGGGTTTTAATTTAATCTGAAGTCTTATATGAGGTCAACTAGAACAACTACGTTATAGAAGTGAGCTTGTTTGCATTTTCAATATTCCCTGAATGTTAGTTAGGAATTGACGCACACGTTGTGGCCCATTTATGAAGATATTTGTAACGAATACTTAATTAAGGGGTCTAGAATGAAGTTAATTTGAAAATATCCTTACACCAAATGGTCATTAACATCTTAAGCACTTAAGAGGGTAATTTCCATTAAATGTGCAATAATAATCAGGTAAGGATAAATATACGCATAATAAAAAATAATTTAAATAAGACATTTTTCTAATTTTTAGAGTTTCGGCAATTATTGGGTCACGTGTAGTCATTGTAAATAGTTTTACTATTTTAAATTAAATGCGAGTACGTTTTGAAATTAAAGATGTCATATATCGTTCTTCATCTAATTATAAAGGAATTCTACCCACCAAAGAGTGAAAGAGGAATGAGAAAAGAGTATAGGTCAACATCTTGATCAGTTTCATAACGGAATCTCTGCTCTAAAGAATGAAAAGCTTTAAATTCACAGCCTAGGCTAAGCATAAGTTACAGAAATGTTTAGTCATTGATATGTCCCTTTTCTTAAACACAAATAAATATTTTACGAGTTATGTTACACTGTGCGTGTTCTAAATTATTGCTCGTTCAAATACATATATCATTTCATTTTTGCACCACAAATAAAATGATTACTTGAAGAAACGAAATAATAGGAAAAATTAATAAAAGAACGCGCAGTCCGGTATCAATCAGAAGTGCTCCAATTTGAAATTAAAAATGATTTGAAATTCAATCTTTGACAAATCTTGCTTGAAAAGAGTTTTGATTTCTGTGCTTGAATTTTCCTTATTTAAAACGTTGAGCTACTTTGAAAAGAAATAGATCAGCTTCTCAAAGGCTTGAAAGTGTAGGTTTATTAATGTATAAAAATAAATAAATAGAAAAGTTTGTAATTATTCAGAATTTAAAGTCGCACCAGAGGGTTTCCAAACCATCTCGCGCTTTTCTCCGATATATATATATATATATATATATATATATATGTATATATTTATAATTTTGTATATTTTCCCTTTTGCATTTTTATTTTTCGAGTTTGTTCTACTATGAATTTTTATTTTAAGTTGATTTGTTTAGATATTGTGTTTTACCTTTTATACACGGTTGCAATTATTAATATTGTTGAGGAATTGCGTTGCTTTGATTCCAATTTAATATTAACTTTAGATACTTTAAGTTCATATATATATATATATATATATATATATATATATATATATATATATGTGTGTGTGTGTGTGTGTGTGTGTGTGTTAAGAAAACTGCTTAATTAGCATTCATTAAAATTGCTAACATCTGGTTTATCTGGTTCAACACAACAAATTCTCCAACCTTTTTATGATTCGCAAATTTCACAAATATCGAATGAAATTCCGATGTACTGCAAATGGCACAAAAACCATAAAAAAGGAGCTGATTATGTTTCTGCTCAGAAGTTTAAGAAAATTCTTCATCTCTTTACACAAATTAATCAGAAACGTCATCATTAATGCTAGATATTTAAAATATCAGCTATTATGATTATGAAAATCTTTACAATTCATTTTCACACAAAGAAATTCACAACTGTCTACTGAATTTACCTAAAATGTTTCCAATGAAAAGATTTTCTTCTCTGTGCACTGCTTCATAACTACGTCTAATTACCAGACTCTGTCTTTCTACAAACTAATGGTATTCCAATGAGGACCAACTGTTCCACCGTTATTTGTAATCTTTACTTACTTACCAAAGAATTTACCTTGAAACAAAAAGTAGCTGATTCCATATTACAACAATTTTTCTTACACCTGCAGATACATTGATGGCTTTCTTTCTACTAACAATTTTGGTGTTGTTGAAACTAGCAAAATTTACCTTGCATGCTTGAAACTAAGTAACTAATTTAAATTAAGACTAATTTGACTATATAGATTTAAAAGTACTTAATAATGGGAAAATTAATCTATTTGGTAAAAGAAAACATTTTTAATTTTCACCCTAACTAATTAATTAACCGCATCCAGTAGCCACGATGTTTCTTCTTAAAACTCATAGCAAAATGGTGGAAGATGGTAAGTTTTTGGCTTTTTATAATTTTAAACTCATTAAATTTTTCCATTTTGTATTCACTACCTGACTTCTCTGAAATTAATTCTAGATGTGAAATATTGCCTAATTTTAATTTTTTATCGTGTTTTTCTGACATTATTATTGTTGTCCCACATTCTCATTGTTCATTTTTATTTTACGCTCCTTTATATGTTGTGCTTTACTTAATTACATATGCGAATTTATTTTATTTTGAATTTTCTCTTTTGAATTTAATGACATCCTATATGCGTAGTTGTAATAACTTTGATTTTTAAAAGCATCCTTAAATAAATAACCTTCAAGATGGCTTTTGAATATTAAAGAGAAATAAAACGCATCCTCGGATTAGGTGTAATTGTTAGAAAAATTTTAACTTTTACCTCATGGTGATGTGAGGTTAAATTGATTCAAAATTGTAATATAAATTTACTTTCAGCTTTACAGAGTTCTGCCATTCTACATTCCTTTCTTTTAGCCTAAGGCTAAATTTTACAAGCTTTAATATTATTAATTTGTGTTGTTTATGGTTTCCGCAGTCAATACTTAAGAATGCATATAAACATTAAAAAATATTTAAATCCTGATGAGTAGTGATTTATTTCTTAATTTACATTTCTTACCTTATCTTCGATGCTCTAGCGCTTGATTTTAATTTTGAAAGTTTTAATGTTAATTCTAATTTTATGTTAAATAAGTGTTTAAATATCTGCATTCATTAAATACATTACGTATGAGCGTTATAAGCGATACACGTTACCGTCCGGAAGGCAAGCATTCGAAAACACAATATATTTTAGCGTGCATAAGTTATTTGGAAAGTGATACACCGCAAATGTTAGGATAAGTTATAAGTGTTATATGGAAAGTCATATACCGCAAAAAAGAGGATTCGTTATAAGCATTTTAAGCGATAAACGTTATAATCCGAAAGGCAAACATTCGACGATATGAAGTTCTAGAGCGTTATAAGCGTTATAAAAATATGTTATACCCCGCAAAAGTGACAGTAAGTTATGAACGTTGATAGCCTTTTCTAAAAAGTGATGAGCTGCAAAAGTAAGGATAAGTTATAAGTGTTATATGCGTTATACACGTATTGATAGAATTATCTACAATATGTTTACATCTTATCTACAGAAGTTTACATCAATATCGATTCTATCAGTGAATCTATACCCAATATTTGATATAGTTTCTCTCAGCGACTGCTCAGGGGTGGTCAGCATTGTTTGCATATATACGATCGGCTTTTGACATGAAGCGAGACAATAACCATTATAAAACAAATTAATTAAAAATAAAATAAACTCGTGACTGGGTTACCGTATATTAAATGGAATAGTAATTTGGAATATGTACAAGATACAACACGTAGGTTATATTTAAAAAACACTGTTTTTAAAATCAAAGCACTATTAATAGCAAGAGTAATATCTGAATTGGTATTTAGTCATAGAATTACTAATGAGAAAGAAGCAGTGATAACGGAAGACCAAAATATGAAAAAAGTTTAGCTATTACAGCTCAGCTTATTTTTTTCTGGACAATTTGCATGCCATTTCTTCCGAAACCTCTCTATTCCTTTTTATCAAATTTCGCCATTTACGTTGGCTTAATCGGGTATTATCGATATCTAAAAGAGGTTAGGTTAGGTTAGGTTATTTTAATTACGGCAAAGCCTCGAGGGCTATCTGCCCTCGAGGGGAGGGATGCCTTCGTGAAGGACTTTCTAAGGGAAACTGGCTCGTATACACGTTACACATGGGGAAAACCACGAAAACGCCCATGCAGCCAGCCCGTTCGCGGGATTCGAACCTCGGACCGAACTACCAGTGTTCAGCGACTTAACCGCTCGGCCGCTGGTGGGCCGATATCTAAAAGAAAGGGAAAGAAAAAGAGTTTTTTTTATTTTAGTTCTATCACTTGATCACTATCTTTCATGCTTGTATCCTTGATCCAAACAACCTTTACAGTAACCATTTTGAATTAATACATGCCTCCAAATAACATAATTTCAGCGGAATTCAAGAATATGCCATTTCATTCCTTAACGCTATATAAGTATGTGAACAGAAAACTCACTATTTCAAACACCTCCACAAATACATTAAAAGTGATGTAAGAGACGTGTTGAAAGCAGAAACAGGAATCCAAATAAAATGAGAAATGAGAAATAAATCATAAATCAAAAAATAAAACTCATACCTAAAGGGGAAAATAAAGATATATTAAAAAATTAAAGCAATTAATACTTTTATGTATTAATAAAAAGCATATAAAATCAATAATAACCTGGAGTAAAAAAACTTGAAAAAATTATCATAGTTACTGCAGAATCTGAGGAAAGCTGCTTTCAAACTACATACAGAATACATACTTGAAATAAATCGCAATCCCAATAACTCCCAATAAAAAAATAAGGTGGGAAAAATCAGATAAAGTATGAAGGCATAACTAGGAAAATGGAATTAATTTCAAAGAAAAACATGTTTATTGAATTCGCTGTCACGAAAGTAGCGAATATTGTGACTGAAATTTAGAATCTGCACTTACTACATTCTTATAATAAACATACATTGCTAGTATTTCCGTATGATTGTTAAATGCATTTCTGTTTACTTTAATAAACAAACTGGCGTATAAATACTACAACAATATTTAAATGAGACTATGAACTTGATATATTACAACCACCAAACCACCATGCGATATAAATGCATACGATGGTTTTTAAATGGATGACACATCTGTTGCTATAAGCATAATGTAAAATAATTATGATGTATAACGTAAACTCTATCATTAAGTGATGGAGTTTACGTATAACGATTACATATTTAATATACGTAAAGTCTATCAATAAATGCCAGCATATATTGGTTTTTCATTCTTTATTTTTCAGATTTGTTTCTTTTAACCTCTCACTAGTGAAAATAATATTCTTTACCATAGTCTCGCAATTTTTCTATTTTAGTTACATTTGTATTTCTTGTGAATTTAATTTTAGTATTATATCAAATTTCGTTAGCTTGGCTTGCATTGTGCAAATGATTCTGATCTTTTACGCAAATGAAATTTTATCTCAAGTAATAGTTTTCGTAAAGAGAGTGGCATAAAGGCTGCAAATCATCCATAGAAAAAACACATCGTATTAAACTAATCATGGAAACATGATAAAATATTTCACCATTATTTTCTTCAGAGTAAATAGCGGTAGTATAAAAAGTTATCCTGATATTCATAACAGTAATGATATTTCATAAATCAGTCAATCAGACTGATTTATGTTTTCATGAAACTAGCAGAAGGAAAACCTAAATATTAATGTTCAATCCAAAGTAATCAGTTGGTGTCCGAAATGCAAATATTCACACGATGTCATCCAAAGGCTTGGAAAACGTTTTGATACCTCATGAATTTCCGAAATTCAGGGTTTTCTTTTTTTTTGTTTATGGACGAAAACAGTCTTTTGTGGGACACAAGTATTATTTTAAAAAACTTTTGAGGGGAAAAACGCTTAGCTAAAAGCAGGAGAGAAAGTTTGGGAAATGGCAGAATGATGGATGTCTCAACACAGATACTATTTACTTTTCTGAATGAAATAAAAACAGAAGCAGTTTTTAATAACTTGGGATATTGTTTTAATAAAAAAAACTGCTTCTCAAAAGCTAATTTTCAATACGTAACTGCTCGTCGCGACAGATCACCATTGACCAGACCTCCGTCCTAAGAAGCATAGCAAACGGAATAATACCTGATCAGCGAAAAAGTATCTACACTAATTACCACAATTTCCAGGGTTAGACTGGCAGATCAGCGGCATTTATGTTGTTCACAAGCAAATGCAGAAAATATACATAATCGTTCGAATGAATCGTTGCCTAAGAAGAATGTTGCCTTCGCTGAAGACTTTCTAAGGGAAATTGAACCGCATCCACGTTGCACGTGGGGAAATCCACGAAAATGCAAATGCAGCCAGGCCGTTTGCCTGGAATTGAACCATGCCGAACTATCAGTGTTCAGCCAATATAACGCTCGGCCGCTGGGAAGCAGAGTTTAGAGCTTGCAGCTGCCTCTGGATCACTTTTACCATCGCAAATTATCAAAATTATGATTAATGAGAAAGACCGTTGTGGCAGAAAGCTAATGGTTTGTCAGCGAATTCGCAAAAAAGGACGGGCTACCTGAATTGGAACAGAGAACATTAAAAGCAGAATATTTAGCAACTGGTTATCTTTTTGTGATCTCTTCACTGAAGACAGATCTGACTGTTTGTGATCTCTTCACTGAAGACAGATATTCAATAAAAACATAATTCTAAATGTGTTTAAAATTGGAGGCAATCAAGAAGGCTGTTGGGAGCATAATTTAGAATTTTATCATCACTATATATTACACTCTATGAAATAAAAACGACGCACCAAGAAGGAGTTATTCGAATCGAATGAAAATGGATTTTATATTATAGAGTGTATACCTCACTCATCTGACTGAAACAAGCTCTGACATAGAATGATTAGTTAAATTATAAGGTATTTCTCCCGCTGTCTTAGCGTGCCTTCGTGGTATAGTGATCTGCACGCTTGGCGCGTATTCCAGAGATCCGTGGTTCGATTTCCGACGAAAGCGTTGCTCATTTTTCATCTTCCTGCTCCCCAAATAGCCTAACGTCTCTACAAAATAAGACAAATTAAAGCACCCTACATAATTTTTAAACATTTCATACACTTCTGTTTATACAGTAAAAATAAATAAGAATGAGGCTACCACGCTTTTACCCACTCGAAATAGTTTAGAATTCTAACATCGCAATATAAAAAAGGGAGTACCCCATTTTCTGAGTGCAACAAATTGAAAAACTCCCCATATTGTGCAGAGGTTTTCATTTCGTATCTCCCCTCTCACCACACGCATAGAAAAGAACTAAACTGAATAATACATGATAAAAACTTAACTTTTGAATGAAATACTGTTAAACCCATGACAATGTTCTGTACATTATACGCAACTCCTCTGAACCAGGGCTAGCAGTTCATCTTTTCTGTAACCATGTTTGTCGCTGTAGCGAACAGGCAAAATTCTCGCCAAATCGCGAAAGAAACAAAATATCTTTCCATCCTGAATTTCCCAAAACCAGGCATTACCAAACAATTTATAACATTAAGAATCAGGCATAAAAATACTAGCAAATTAATTTTAAAACTATAAAATTAAAACCTTTTTAAAGTTGAGAGAAATTACAATATATTATAAAACAGCGTGGTGTTGTTGGCCGTGATTGTATAAAAGTAACGATGCTAAGAGTATAAAATGCGAATTAATTCCGCGTAGATAGTTAAACTAAAATTTAGTGGTTAGTACATTGCATGATCTTTAATAATAAGAATAAAATGACTTACCCAATAAGGCATGTATGAATCTGTATTTCTCTTTTAAATATACATTTATTCAATCACAAAACACACTTTTCTTGATTAGCCTAGATTATATACGTTACAAAAAAACTACATTCATGAATGCCTTTCGGCATGTCCTACTCGTTAGTCCTACGGGACTCTCACAGCGTTCATTTCTTACGGTATACTGCAATTCCTAATCCTAAAGCATCGATGGCACATTACTTATCAGCATCTTGCAAGAAGCTTAATTAATAGGCGGTGCAATTATTCGCGAGAGAAGAGAGAAGATTTCTTGTAGATAGGCTTGAATTTGGCGCACATAGTCGTCACTTCGAAAAATCCAGTTATCAGGATATACACGTTGAATCACAGCACAGGAACAATTTTACCTCGCAGCATAACCAGTAAAGTTTACCTGAGTTCTAATATTCATTTATGCAGCTTTCTTCGCACAAGAACATATTTTCTCCTCCATCTTATGCCAAAGAATATCAGCTCGATTACATGATGTTTTACAGAGAACGATGGCGAGATCTGTGTGTGTGGCCCGAAGGCCCACACACTCGTTAACACGACGACAGGCAAAAAAAGAAAGACAAACCAGTCCTTCCAGTTTTTATCCAAAGCGACGCACGTGGTAGGGCACGATAACGATTGAAGAATCGATAATGCCACCGTGTTCACTGTGAGAATTCTGTGTTCTCACAAACAGGCTAAAAGAAGGTTTAAGAAAATAAAGAATAAACTGAACACATTATAGTCAACCGAAGTTTTATGCAGTATTTCTTCTTGGTTTTAGAATTCTTCCATATCTGAATTTGTTTCGGTTGCCAGGGTTGCATAAAAATCCTCATAGGAACATGTTCCTGGCATGTCTCTATGAGGAGTTTAACTGCAGGCTGATGCTCACTAACATCTGAAACCCAAATTCTATATCTTTTTAACTTCTACAATAACGAATCTTTAAGGACGCATAGTATCCGTCTACAAATGCTATCTTGATCCAGAAAGCAGAACTGGTACACAGTGCTTCTCCGAACCAAACTTAGTTTCACAGAATATCGATTGTAATTCTTTTGTCTCAGTTCGTGTTCCGCCAAGTAGCGTACGAATTAAATGTTTTCACATTTATTGCTTCAACTCTGGATTGTGAAACGTAGGCTCTTTGTGATATACAATCCAACAAACCCCTGACCTTCTTTAAATTGTCTGCGGCTACCTCAATTAAAGTCATAAGTGTGACATCGTTCATACGTAGGGAAGTGGGCATGGTATTTTGTGCCATTACTGGCTGTATACCCGAAGCATCTCAGCTTATAAACAAGACTCGCCTATAGGGTATAACCAGGCAGAATTAATGTCTTGGGTTAAACCCAAGACTCTAGGGATTTGAGGTATGATTGGATTTTGTCAAAAATTGACAACCTATCCTGCCCTTGTAAGTATACATTTTAGAAAATTAATTTTTACAATTTCCTAACATGTATCTCAAATAAAATTTCCTTGTTGTCAAAATGCTTTTCAAATGCGGAATTAGCTTTTGCATAACTTTACGCAGTAAAAAGATAATTGTCCGTTAACTCACTAGTCCTAGCCCACTGATTGAGCTAAATACTGGAACTTATCAACATCACCAAGTTCTTCATTCTCATGGATCTTCTTAAATTTACTCCAAAATATTAGATAACTTAATAAACTGCCGATCAAAATTCTTAATTTGATTTTTTGGGAATTTGTACCGTTTTTCATAAGTAACACTTCTGCTACTGCAGCGTAAAAGCGCAAAAGTTAGACTTTGCACAAACACTACGGAAATTCGCACTATCTACTATCTCTCTCACCCAACGACTAAGCGGGATAAATTCGTCTCAATATTCCTCGCAGCATATAACTTCGGCTTCTAGATCATCTTCAGTGGTTTTGATCTTAATAAATCTTGTATTTTTAAATCGCGAGATTTTAACTCACGAATTAACATTTGAAACATAACAATTTTATCTTCTAATACGGCTTTATCCGCCTGACCATCTTTATTAAATTCGTCCTTTAAAACTTTGGCCATTGTGACGAAACCACTACGTGCAGTCGCTTATTTTTTCTTTCGCATATTAGCATTCATTTTTACTTTTAAATGCAGACCCATCTCAAACTCAGAATCTTTTTATCAGAATTCCTGATAAATCCTCAAAGCATTTTTACTGAACAATCCGAAGAATATAATTCAGTACAATAAAAATGAGTAAAAATAGGTCATAACATTGCTATACGTTACGGAAATTTATTTCAAATGTAAATATGCAATTCTACGTTACAGTCTTTTGAATGTATATATTTTGCAATGAAGACCTAAACTAGTATTTTATCTCTATAGTAATATATTACAACTAATAGAATAATTTCTCATTTATATAGAATTAGATCCTGACTGGCTCGTCATTTCCTACATGGTAAGCAAAACAAAGCGTCGTATTATATCTGTACTACAGATATTTAACTTTTTTGAGTAAAATTGTTGCATCAAACTCACTTCAGTTATTAATATTTAATATTTATAAGTGAGAATTCAATTTTTAAAACTTTTTGAAGAATTTTAGAAGTTGAAGGACTTAGCTAAATGTCTTTAAAAATACACGAAAAGCTTCTTTTGATTTCCAAAAAAAAATCAAGGCTGCATTTTTCGAGGGATCCAAATAAAAGTAAAAGAAGTGAAGCAAAGGAGAAGATGCTTATTAGACTAAGACTATTTTGTGTAAAAACGACAAGAGATTATTTGTATCATAAAACTTGCCGTTATTTGACAGGAGATGGTTCTCTATAGGACTCAAGTTCTCTGATATAAATTAAAATTAAGTTCACATCATAGTAGTTACACGATGATTTTTTTCGTAAAACGCTTGAGATAGCAGTACTTTATGATTTAGTTTAGGGGCTTTTAAAAGAACAGATAAATTCCTAGAATTGAGGTTTATTTGAATAGATAACAAAACCGAGCTTTTTTTCGCAAGACAAAAAGCACTTGCAGACCGTTTAAAATTACGAAACTTTTATCTCTTCCGCCTTTTAGGTTGATGTTGAATAGCTGGGCTTCTAAAAAGAGCGGTCCATTACTAAGTTTTTTTTAGAAAAAAGCACGAATGAGGGCATATAAATTATTAAAGCGAACTTTTGACATATAAACTACGAAAGAGAAGAAAGAGAAATCTTTAATTCATGACGCTTGATTTGTACTGATGCAGAGTATTTGTAGTGTAAGTGGAGTTGAAATTTGTCGTCGAGTTACCATAATTTAAGCTAAGCATCATATAAAACGTTCTTTCATTTCAAGCATTTTGGACTTTTGCTAAGTTAGTATTAAGTCTGAGACTAACACAGAGGAAATAAATAAAAGTTTGAGACTAATTCATATGCATTATTTTTGACAGTTTGGCTTGTAGTAAATAACTTTTTAATCGAGCTTTACATTACTAAATATGCATATATAGCTTTCTTATTTTTTAAAAATATTTCTCTGAGTATTAGTTAGAAATAAATGTCGTATTTATAATATCATGTACTGACCCATACTCAGTTTTTATATTTCTGAAGAAACTTTGTCTCGGAATAGCGCTAAATAATTTAAGACAGTTTATAGAATTACGTTCGTAGGTGTGGATTTTGATTTATCATTCCTTACGACAGAATATACGCATGCGTATGGTTGAGTTTTATGCATTATACGGATACAGCATTTATCCAATACAATATCAAAACTCGAAAATATCCAAACTACAAAATTACTGTCTACAAAGGCTAGTTACTGGAACAATAACTTCACCTAGAATGACTAATTATTAAACGAATCATTTCTAGGTTTATTTTGCTGGAAACACTAAATAAGAGAAGGATTTCTAACTAACTACTGTGTTGTTGTTGTTGTCTCCCTTGCCTTACAGTGATAGCAAAGCAAGCCCACGAAATTCATCAGGTCTAGGAGAGCAAGACTGCGCCTTTCGCTGGCAAACCCTTAAGCACCGTACAGGTGAGAGCACGACTTCGCTCATTTCCGTCCCCAATTTTGAAGGACAGCACCCCAGGGGGACGGGCCCAATGGTTTCCCATCTCTCTTCCTCTACAACCAACCTCTGAAGAGCACTTCCTGCCCCCGCGGTATATTAAGCGCGCCCCCCATGCCGCACAGACACTACACATTTACAGGCATCCATGCCTTTTCCGGGATTAGAAACCGTCCCCTTCGGTATCGCAATAGTCTCCCTTAACCATTATACCATCTGGGTGGCTTTTCTAACTAACTGAATACTTGAACCAACACTTACCTTCAACTATTACCTTAAGGCTGTTGAATATTTTTAAATTTATTAAACTAAATAAGTGGATTGTACTAAGACAAAACAAACAACTTTATTAATGCTATTTACTAACTATATATATGCTTTGGTATGCTCCCTTAACCAAATCCAGTGCATTATCCGATCCAAATATTGTAAGCAATATCTAGATTGTTGAAATCTATCGCAAGGAAATAACTGATACTGTTCATTGTTTACCATAGGTGGCGTTGTATTATAACTCAACATGCCACTGCTCGTTGAAATTCCAAATTTCGATGTATAAATTATAAACATACAACTGAACAAGTTTTAGAATAAGTACTTTCACAGTCCAAATTTACACTTTTACAACTATTGTTTATTGTTGTTATGACTTATCTCATTTGGCTGGTACAAACATCAGAACAAGCTTTCGAAATTCATCGTGGCGAGGAGTACAAGATTGCGCCTGTCGTTGGCAAGAGCCTTGAGCAACGTACAGGTTACAGTACGTACGACCTTTACGTACCTTTTTTATCTATCATCTTTAGTGGGTAAAACTTCTACAGTCCTAGCTACAGAACATTTAAATAGGCGGAGATTACCTTCCTTTAACTTCCTTTATACAGTCTTCATTAATAAACCATTCAGTGTGTTGTTGAAGAGGCTTTAAATAATCATTTTGCCAACGTTTCGAAATAATTTGAATAAATTTGGTAATAATTTGCATTTAAAAGTCTAGATAAATTATGTTCATGATAAGAAGCAATAGAAAGTCCAATTAAAAAATGGCCCGGTGTTATGGCCTCAAGATCATTCGCAAAAGTTGGTAAAGATAAAAATTGGACGAGAACTGAGAATACCTTCAGACTGCATAACAACAGTCCAAATTCTCCAAATACTCATAAGTCAATTTATATCTGCTCATTATACGCTTTGAAGATGGTATTTAAATGATGCAATGCCTGGTTTTCAAAAACGACCAAAATTTGGTTTTTACATTTGTTCGAGGCACGCAGGGATATGTGGAAACGAGAGAGCTGAATGTCTTGCCAAGAATTCAAACAGAAAAGATATTAATATTGATGTAAATATTCTAAAAGATGTAACTATTCAAAGCTAAACTGATTGAACAATGGAATTATGATTATATCATTTCTGACAAGAAAGATATTTCAAATCATTTTTTCCATTTATCTTTGAAAGACCGCGGAATAAGGAGTTTTTGTTCAATTTTAACCTTACGCAATTTTTGTATGACCGTGGAAAATTTAATGTTTATTTTGAGCGGTTTAAGTTTACGTCTTCCTATTTAGTCTACTGTGATCTTAGCTTTCAGCAAAGTGTCTTTCACTTATTTTTTGATTGACATTTTCTTTATCATGCAAGAAATTCTTTAAAATGTAGAGTGAATTTAACTGCAATTAATTGGACACCGAAATGTCATGAATTTGTTTTCTCTGTCTCTGGCCTACCTTGCTTTGAATGACTTTGTTGGCTCTTATTTTATGCTGTGAATGGTTTTCTTTCTATATTTTTCTATTTATATACATTTGATGTTTTTGTATTATTTAAAGTTGATGTAGTTTCCTTTAGTTACATTTTGTAAGCCTCATGTGCTACTTTGTGGTGCACGAGGAAAATTTTGTTCTTTTAACCAAAAAAAAAAAAAAAAAAAAAAAAAAAAAAAAAAAAAAAAACTTTTTCAGAATCAGTGAAATACGTAATACACCTTGTCAATAGGTAGTCGAACGGCCTCTAATATTATTTCCATTAGTTTTATCAGAAGAAATTCTAAGTTCTAAACGAGGAATGGTAGTTGACTTCCAAGGTGAAACAGTAGACTTGCTGCTGAGAAGTCTTGAAGAACATTCATTCGAAGATGATATAAGTTTCATTGAAATTGCCGTACCCTTGGCTTTATGACTAGTGTAGCAGAATAATATTATTTCTATTTCCTGTACTGTATCAATTTAAAAAAATCTAGGAACGTGATAATCGTTGACTATTCTAAGTACATGCAGAACCTTCCATTTTTAGGAGCAGTTTTTAAGAAGAGGTCATATTTAGGAATATTTTCAGGAAAAGTGTTCCAGTTTACTTTTAAGAGCTAGAGCTTCTGTAGAAATAATTTAGCCTCCTACATTAACAGGTCCAATTAAGCCTTAGGGATCAAAGAGGGAATATATTGCTAATAAGACATCTCTTTCCGTTACCGTCTCCTCGATCCCAGATACCTCATAAGTGAAAATAACTGTAGCCTTAATCATTGGCATTCTCAAGGCTTTTGTAACCTGAGATTCATCAGTAATTTGAAAGGAGTAATCCTGAGTTGTACTTTCTATGTTCCTGAATAGTCCAGTATCGTTTGAACACCATTTGTGTAGCTCACGACATTCTAAAACACAGAATAACTGTGTCTGCAACTCCCTGATTTCTTGCAGCGTATTAGATTCGGTAATGGTGTTATCCACGTAACAGTCCTTCAGTATGCTTCTTGAGGTACAAGGAAATTCAAAGGCTTTATCCACTTTTAACTTCTTCAAGATTCTTGTTGTGAGGAACGATGCACTTACTGCTGTGCATGTTAGTGTCTTCAGGCGATAAGTTTGCACAGGGCTGCCAATCGTTTCACAAGATCAACTGCAGGTTTTTCTCAGGTGATTCGGTGAGTGATGGCTGTACGTTTTCTGAACATCAGCTATTATTGTTGTTGTTCTTGTTACTTATGCGCATTTGTCTGACGTAGTCAGCCCAAGCCCATGAAATTCCTCGTGGCAAGGAGCGTTAGATTACGCCTGACGTGAACAGCAAACTTGAACACCATTCTAGTGACAGTGCGATTGAGCTCAGTTCCGCCCCCCCCAAATTTGATGGAGAGTACCTCGGAGGGATGGTTCCGAGGGTCTCCCACCCCTCTCACCTTCCACTAAAATCACACGAGAGGACTTTCTGCTCGCTGCATATTTAGAGTGCCGCCATACCGCACCGACACTATACATTTACAAACATCCAAGCCTTTTCCGAGATTCGAACCCGGGCCCTTTTGTGCCGGCAGTCAGCGACGCTAACCTTATACCGGTTATGCGGCGAACATCAGCTTCTAGTACATAGCTCTAATTTCGAAATCTAGTAGTAATAGAAAATGTATTTTCTTGTGGTATTCTTCCCTACGTTACTACTGAATTAAGTGATTAGTGGTGGCTGCTCATGCATTTAACTCAACGAGAAACTTGAAAAGAATTTCCTCCTCACGATAAACGCTAGTGATGACTAAGATAACTACTGCAGGTCGAAGTTTCAATTTCTTGAACATTTTCCATATCATTTAAATCTTTATATTCGTTGATAAAATCCTTACGCAAGAATTTTATATTCGAATCCCTTTCTAGTAGGTTCTATACTTGATGTTATCTTTTCTCAGCAACACATTTTGTACATTTTCGTTCTTTTGCTCATTTTTCACATCTCTTGCTTATAAAAAAATCTAATGACTCTCTACAAGCTAATTGAGTGCTGATAGGAAATTTAATGACTGAAGGTCTAAACCTCTTGATGGAGTTACGTTAGTAATTTTAGAAACAACCAAGCAATTGATTGATCTTAAGTATATTATTCGAAAGCTGTGCGTCAAGTTGATAATTAATATTCATAATGTTCTCATTTATTCCGGATTCGCACATATAAATTCTTTCTTTCTTTATATTTAACAAATTTTCAAAGTATTTAGTAATAAAACATGATATGCTTCATGTTACCTAAAACAGTCAAAATGTAATTCGTTTTCTGAATTACAAACGTGTATTATTGCACGGAGCATAATATATTGTTTCTTAAAAGCCAACTTGATTGATTTTTTTATGAGAATCAACTGTATTCTTGTTTACAGTTACTTCACTCGATGTTTCTGCCTTTGTTTTACCTAACTGTTGATCAACGGCCATTGCTAAGTAGACGATGAATTAAAGAATGACATTTCTTACTACATTCTGTATTAGAGTCACATTTCGCATTTGAATGTTCCTTACTAAGACAGTTAAAACACAATTTTCTGTGTTTAACTATTTCATATCTTTGATTTGGATTTTATTTTGTTGATGATTAACAGTTATGTAGCAGATGATTATTAGTTTTACACATCACAAAAGTCAGAGAACCGTTTGGTTTATCTGCCATAGATTTTGATTTTGAGTTTTTGTTATAGGATATTTCACTTTGCTGGTATTACTGTTAATGGCATTTAATAACTTGCAACCTTTCTCTGAAAGCGAAATTAATTCATCAAGCGTAGGAACATCTGTATCATTAATGCTTAGACGTTTCATAATCTAGCTTGTGAAGTACAATATTTAATAATAGAATATCCAATAATTATTTTACTCAGGCTTTAAAACATTCAAAGCCGTTAAGTTAATAGTAACATTATGTATTACATGTCATATCTCCTTCAAAGTTTCAACGTTAAATTACGTAAATCAATTATTCACTTTATATATGTCACAACAAAGATTATTTTATTTTCATGTCTGCCTTAAAGAGTTTAAATGGAGAACTACAATAAAAGTATTATCAAGAGGTTTCAAGATTACTTGCTTTATTAATTAATGCAGCCTTTAACTAATACAGTTTCTGAGCTACTGTTAACTGAGGTATATTCAAAATAATATTTTCAAACTGCAACTTAAAATTATTCCGTTCGGTGTATTTATTAGAGTATTTAGGAACTGATAATTCTGGTAAACATATTTGTACTTTAGAATCAAACTTACTACAATCACTTTCATGATCAGAATGTACAGTAGATCAATGGCCCTAAACTTGTGGCTCCCGAATCAAGTTTATTCTGCCTACAAATACATTTCGGTTATGCTTTTGTTGTAAATAGAGTGCCAAAAGTGTGAAGATGTATAAGATTATTGAAACAATAACTAAAACAATAAGCGGCCTCCGCGAATGAGATATGAATCACTGACTTTGTTGCAATATTTGAAGAAACTGAAAGTGAGTACAGAGAAATTATTTAGTACAACGAGATGAGGCAGTTATGTGAACGAGCTGAAACAGTTATGTGAAATATGCGATTAAAACATTTTTTTTGTTTTAATAAATGAAGTCAAAATTTTCATGACAAAAACTATATAAACAAAACCATCTACGAACTGCATAATGGTACATGGATAATAGATTTAGCATATTTTTTGACTTAACCGGATATTTAAATATTCTCAATAAACAGCCGCAAGGAAAGAATAAACATTTCATTAGTAGGAGCTAATTAATTTACTAGTGTGATATAAATCTCATTCAAGGATTTGAAAATACAGATTTGATTAACTTTATTCGTACATTTTTTGAGTTAAAATAACCCCCCCCCCCGAATAACAATTATTGGAGCAGTTAAAGCAAAATCAATCAGCACAGTATTCATAAATTTTGCAGGACTGTTTTCGAAGGTTTAAATACAGGACCTTCTCTGCAAATGACCAAAAAGAAGTAAGTGCTCAGGTGATAAGAATAAGCGGAAGAAAGTGAAGCTACTAATATCATCTTTTGATGAGAAATGAAATAAATAGTTTCCCTAAAAACTGAGGGTGAAGACAAACTGGAATTGGGATCATTAACTGGAAAAATGGAAGATTTTTACTAATGTGAAGCGTCTCTAGAAAATTTCTTTCGACAATGGAAGATGCTTTAACACTTTTTGAATAATTTTGGCTGCAGAAAATTGGAAAATAGGATTTTATGACCAACAGAGTTAGGCAATACGCGATTTATGCGTTTCGATTTTTCTTACATATTGCTCATGTTCCTTAACGCGAAATTGTAAGGCTTTATTATTTTTACCAATGCGAATTAAACCACATTGGCAAGAAAAACAATTTCTTTCCTTCGGAGAAAAGAATCCGGTGGACCAATGAGGCCCAGGACGGAAATCTCCCTGGGTTTCCTCTTCTTGGAATGACCCCTATACAAAATGTCAACACAAAAATGTAATTAACCTTAATTTAATTAAAATTAAGCAGTTGGAATGATTTGGAAAACAGAATATCTTAAGGTTAAAGAAAACAAAGCTTACTTACATCTAGTAGACGAACAGATATTTTTTAAAAGTTTATTTATCTGCCATTTTTTATGATTTAACATGTATGTAAGTGTGAAAGATATTAAGAGCCATTTTCCAAACTGCACATATATATAAGAAGAACGTTTTAAGAATGTAATAATTAAGAATAAAAGTAAAGTTTCGATTTTTAAAAATTATTCATTAATAAGATTGAAATTCCATGATACAAGAAAAAATTCAGCGGATAAACTGAAACTCTTGAAATGTTTATTATGCAAAATGTTGCTGTTTTAATAAGCAATAATAATGTAAAATGTACTTGTTTTGTTATCGATATATTTTCAGGCTTTACCCGAAAAAAATTCCGCGCACAACAAAAATTTGTAACTTATTCCATATCATCATGTGCTGCTTATACGAATCGTTTACGAAATGAGATAAAAATAAAATCCTTTGGTTCTACTAGTGAAGTCTTTCAAAGTACTTGCAAAATACAAAAATATAATGAATGAAAATATAATTGTGAAAACATAATTTTACACTAACTGAAACGTACTTGAGATAAAATTTTTTCTCTTCTAAATAAATAAAACTTTTCTTTGCATTATGATCAAAGTGAAGAATGATTTCGGAGATTTTGAAAGTTATAAAATATATTTTAAATGTGGCTGGGTATCTTAGGACACACGAGTTTAGTGCTAACGTCAGATAAATTAAATTTGTTCATTAATATAGTATATATGATTTCTGAAGCGAATTAAAATTACCTTCGTAATTGATGTTCATTGCTCTTCATATGAAACCTACAACATCATTATACTCTCATACATTACTCTGAAAATTACCTGCGTTCTGTATCAAAAGAGATCGATCATGGGTAAGAATTTCTCTTTTCTCTTGATAAGAATCAAGGAATATTGTAGTATTTATTCAGGATCTCGATCTGCGTATTATTAACATGCTAAGATAATACTATAATATCCGTTTTAATATCTAGTGAATAATTCTATTTAATATCCGATTGGTTTGTTCGTGCTTTAAGATTTTATTTGCGTGATTGCATCTCAAAGTAATAAATAGAAATATTATAATTACCATTTGCAATCTCTCTACCACGGCAATCCTCAGATCTTTGCTATCGGTCTTTGTTTATTTAAAGATGGATTTTGATAAAAATAAATGCTTAAGAACGAAATTTTCATAGGTTTTATTTAAAGAGAATCAAGAATTGGTGATGTATTATCGGAATAGTAAGCTGTTTCTGGAAACATCTTATAATATTAGGGGAAACAATAAAGGGCGTTTCCTTGTTAAAGCGGTCACAGCATAAACCTTTGATGATACTGGAAATTTGTACGTTGCACACTGGAAGATTAAATTTGCCAGTTCTGGCGAGTAACATAGGAGGCTAATTTAACAATACAGTACGGAATACAGTACATTATGCGAATAGGGCAAATATTTGTTTTACTCTTGTTGTTGTGATTATTTTGGAACTAGTTCACTGTATCCAATATTCGTGCATGTGTTAAGTACATAAATGCACATCTGATATTTATGCATATATTATGTTCATTCACGCATGCTTTAACTACACTTGTAGCGCTTAAAACTTCCTCTGCATTTTTTTGAATTTCCTTCTACAAAGTACGGAAAAACAGTGGCTTTATGAGCTACTATGCATACAATATGCCTGTTCTTAGAGGAACTGCATTCACTGCTCTGGTCTGTTATAGCAGATAGTGATGCCAGCTAGGCATTAACTACTATGCCAAACATATTCCTTGAGCCCAGGTCTGAATCCCAAATAATTCACTCGATATTTGCGGTTGTTTATTCCCCATCCTCACGGATTTAATAACTTTGTGATCCCTGGGTAACATTCTAGGTGATGAGACGGCTAAATGACCAGTAGCTTCGGCTATTACCAACCAATGTTTAATGAATGTTAAGGCATTGGGGGAAGACATTCATCTTTATATTACAAGAGGTCTAAAAACAAGTCTGTAAGAGTTACTGAACATACGAAAAAATATTTAAAACGTTTTGCAACTCAATTAGAACGAGTAATGAACAATGAAATTTAGCATCTGAAAACGAAAAATTGTTATTTAAAATATATCTTACGATTTGTGCACATTCATTTATTTAAAATTTATTACTAGCTATACACTATGTTTAAAACAATAGTGTTAAAATTGTGGGACACTATTAAGAACAAACTGAACGCTTATTTTGAATTATTGTGAGGAAAGCATTTGTCATAAGCTTTGCGATACAATCTTCTCAAGATAGTAATTAAATTACAGATGGATTATAGAAAACACGCAAGGTAACAAAGTGTAGCATTATGTGCGCTTTCTAGCGAGTTTTATGTTATAATAAAAGTGATATAGCTCTCTATAGAGCAATTCTAGAAATAGACGGTTTTTTGGAGGAAATATTTATGTTCGATTTATGATGCTGACGATTAAATACAATCGTTATATTTTATCTCTATAGAAAACACAAAAGTCTTATTTTTTTCTTTCTTTTGTCAAAATAAAAGGGGAAAAGCATTTTCGAAGTTTATTAATGACCCTCATTTAATGCTTTCCAGTGAATTTTTATTAACTTTAAAATATTGCTCTCTTATTTTTCGTAAAAATGACCGAAAAAGGTAAAATGCTCTTCACAGATCCTTGCTATTATATAAAATTCTAGTTTATATCAGATTATAGGATTGTTCATAGAATAAATAGGATAAAAACGAGAAGAAATCTGGTTATGAAAACTTATTTTATGTTAAATGTATGATTTCGTGAAATTCTTCAATAACATTTCAAGGGAGTTTGCTTCAACTCTGCTGGGAATTGGATTATTGATTTTGGAGGCTTATTAAGAAAACGTCTTCAAATAAGCATATTTTTTTTTATTTATTATGTGCTCCGTCATTTGCCACTACACGGAAAGGGTGGTATGCGTCTTGGAAGACCTTCAAAGGGAAACTGACCCGTATCCACGTTACACTTTGGGAAAACCACGAAAACGCCCATGCAAACAGTCCGTTCACCAGGACTCGAACCCCGGATCGAACGGACAGTGTTCATCGACTTTTTCCGCTTGGCAGCCGGTGAGCAAATAATATATTTAAACATATTATTTGCAATTTACTGAATGAAGGATTCCTTAAAGCTAAATTTCAATTACGTATTATAATCAAGTGCATTTTTAACAATGGACAATTCCTTAAGAAAACTAGTTATTGTATATGCAATTACCTGAAATGGTACACTTAGAAATTTAAAAATAAAGAAAAAAAATTAATGAAATTGCTGTTTTTAATTTTTACGGATATTAAAGCCTTATTTTTTCAGAGAAATTATTTGTGAAAACGAGTGAGAGTATGTAACGTAACTTAAAGTACCGTCAAAATGCTATTATCTGCATCTACTGATGAGTTTTACGGCACTTGGGATGGACATTATGTCTAATATACATCATGTTTTTACTTTTGATACAGATTTAATTTTGCACATTTAAAATAATTTATATCAAACACGTATTATTGTTTTTTCCAGATTGACGTCCATTTGTAATCTTATTACTTATTGTACAGAGTTTTAACCTTTAAAGCTACAGCTAAATGTTTAATAGTGATTTAACGGAAACCTTGCAATTCATCTTTGATCATTCATTTTTGCTTCATGTCATTCATTCATTACAGCATCAGAATACTATCTTTAATTTAATTTACAAAAATCAAAATTTTGAATGTAGAGAATGTTTGCAAAAGATGGTTGCAGGTTTTATGCCCTTAAGTGTTAAATTTTAAATATGTATTTCCAAACATAATGCTTTTAATATTACATGGAGGAATGAACTAATGAAAACACTTTCAATAACCTGAACGGATTATTCATAGAAAATACTACAATCTTTTTATGTGGTCCTATAGAGAAACACAATGAACGGTTAATAAATTTAATTTGTTCCTAAAGAACGTTCATCATCCGAAGTGTTCGTAAGCCGAAACTATTTACACAAAAGAATTAACGTAAAACTGGTTAATCTCTTCCTGAACTACAGATGATTGGGTATTGAAAATTTACAACGGTACTTAGTGAATAAGTTCATGAAAGAAATACCAGTGGAAATCATTAAATTAAAAAAAGTTTAACAGGATATTACGCAGTTAAAATAGATAAAAACGTAATTTAATTTTACTGCACCTGTAGGAAGTCATAAGTGGAAGAAATAAGGAAAGAAAAGAGATTAGCCATGTTATTGTTCGGATGAGGATTTCCCCTCTCAGTAACGTGCCAGGTAACTGTTCTTATCTTCCAGGAGTGCAGTTTTATCTTTTCTTTACCTCGTAGCGCCAGCAGTGGGCTTTCGTTTCACTCAAAATTTATTCAAAATGATTTTTTATTGTCTGTGTTTTAAAATTTTCCTTAAGTACGATATGACTTCGAAAATATGTATGCTGTAGCTTGTTCCTGTTCTAAGAAGTGATGATGTCATTATATGAAATTTTGCATCGCATTCCTTTTCACGCAGTTTTCTGGATCAAAGAAGTAAGTTCATCTAATCTTCCATGCCGTTCCTCTGAAGAAACTTTCTCCACAATCCCCTTTTATTGTTGCTTCAGAATCCGTTCCAGTTCTTTCCTGTTAATCTCGCTTTTAAGATCCTCTAACAAATCCTCCCCATCTTCATTGTAACCTACCAAGCCGACGGTTTTAGCTAAGAGGCACAGTGTCATAGATAAAAGAAAAATTCGAGATTTGCTTAATAGGAATTTAGCCTGCTACATAATCTGGACATAATTTTCTCCGCACCGATTTCCTGGCCTTGTAAAGCACTTCCTGCCAGATTTTGTTAATGAGAATTAAACAAGGAAAAATATAGAAACTTTGTTTATAGAGTCATGAAAAGAGTCATTTCTCTTTTATTTCTCTTTTAATTGAAAATTTCTGAATTTCATACTGCTATTCTGCTTTTCAGAAAATTTCTTTCAATGGTTTCGGTTAATTTTTTGTGTGAAGGTGGGAAACTTTCTGCATATAACACATTAAAACATACTTGGAAAATATCTTATTAATTTCAGTTACTGTGAAATAATCATTAACTGTGATAACATCGCTCATCCCTTTTCTTTCCTTATTTCTTCCACTTATGACTTCCTACAGGTTCAGTAAAGTTAAACCTGAATGTAAAATTTCTGTTTTATCTTTTTTTAATAATTTTCTGAGTTTATCTCAAACCCCCTCTGAAAATTATTTATTGCCACCTTGAGTGTTTGTAACTCGAGATACCTTTCGTCATCTACAAAATTCTTTTTTTAAGTAACATATACATGAATAATTTGTTTTGTGGTGGAGACATTTGTAATCAGATATTTCACACTAACTGAAATTAATAAGATACTCTCTAAGTATGTTTTAATGTGTTATATACAGAAAGGTTCCCACCTTCCCACAAAAAATTAACCGAAACCATGGGAAACAAATTCGCGGAAGAGCAGAATAGCAGTATGAAATTCAGAAGTTTTCAATTAATAAAGAGTAGCTATAAAAGAGAAATGACTCTTTTTATGATTAATCATTCCGTATTAGGTGAGGAGGACTCCTTATTGAACTTGTCGATGCTGTATAAAATTTTAATTATGTATGTTATTGAGGACGCTTCAGGTAAATACATGAAATATTTTATATTTAAAACGTAATAAACATTAATTCATTAAAATAAGTAATTTTCTTAGCTATCAATTAAATAAGAATTTGCTATGTATTAAATATTAAAGTTTAAAATTTAATTTAATTAAGAATGATCAAATTACGAATTATTTTGTATCCTGAATATTCTAAGCAAATATAAATTCTTAAACAAAAACTTGCCTTAAGGCTAAGCATAATGTGGAAGGGAGGAAATTATTTAATCAGTTGCCGATAAAGTATCAGTATACGAGTAAACATCGTGACTAATAGTAGAAGGCAAGGAGGCTCGAATATGCAAATTTCTGTCTTTAAAAACATGCGCTCCTTAGACGCTTAATTTACTCCAGAAATTTCCGAAAAATTCCGCATCTTAGGTCTCTCTAATGATCAAGCCGACAGAATCGATTATGATAGCTACCGAGAAAACGTGCCATTGACTTAGATTTATTTTTTTAACCAGACTATGTATAACTTCAATGTTTCAATTTAGGTATATCGGACGTCAATAAGTCAGATGAAGCACTGAAGATTGATGATCCCTTAACGCTGCTTTAATAGACGAAAGAGTGACGTGGGAAGGGAATCATTGAAGCTACGCTTTTAATGATGTGAATTCTGAAGTCATTGAGGATCAGTGAATTTGTCTGATTATGTCTGCTTAATTCTCAATTGAGACATTAGTACATTGAATTTATTTATATATTAATTGTTTTGTTTCTTAAATATGCTTAGTAACAATGTAATTTATTTTAAGTGTCTCTTTACACATTTTAAAAGAAAAATATTAAACAATGGATTTATATTTAATTAAAAAGCATTTAGTAATTAAGATGGTACTTTTATTATTAAGGAAATATTATGGAATCCATGTTTAATAAACTGAGCTAAAAGTATATTCATTCGATCATCAAATTTAATTCAGTCATAAAATATATGTCATCTAACAACACGTGATATTTTCACACTTTATAATTTTTCATTAATTAGCAGACAAACAGGATATGATAGGAAAAATGTCACAGATCTCTGAGAAATTGAAAGTGCATAAATACTAAACAAAATGTCATACAACTGTGAGATACTGAACATGCTTGATCAATTATGAGAAAATCTATGTGAGTTATAGATTACTGCTACTTCTGTCTTCCCTAGTAAAAATGGCTTTTTATATCGTTGTTACTGGTAACAGAATAGGGTACTAATTCTAGACTTTTGCATGAAAATCTTGGAAACTTGCTACCTAGCAAGAAAAAAAACCTAGCAAAAAAAGTCAAAATACAAATTTAAAATTCCGCTGAGACTTATTTAATTTAAATAAAGATATTTAATATAAAGGTGTTACACCGATATTCTAGTAAGAATTAACGCAAAAACAAGCAGAAAAATTCTAGAGCCCACTTTAATAATCATTAACTGTGATAACTATAGAGATTCATATACTATAGAGATACTATAGAGATTCACACCTGATACTATAGAGTTTACTATAGAGATTCACACCTGGTGTAGAGGCAATAAAATAAATTACTTATTGAGATTATCTCATTATCTTCTACGTAATTATCTCGCAGGCAACTTAAATAATCAGAGCTTTTGCACATCTTGTTGCTCTGAGTTTCCAAAATTACTGTTCTTTATGTAAGGTTACAAGCTTAATAAATGAGAAGGAAGCAGAGTTGAAACATTAGCATAAATATGTTAATGCATATATAATGACTAAATCAAATATCTTAACAACTGTCATGGGAAATATTAAAAATATTGATGATAAAGCATAAAATAATCATTTGAGCTAAGAGGAATAAGTTTATAGAGATATTAGGATTTTTGTTAGAGGCCGGAGAGATGAAAAATTAGCAACGGGAATCGAACTACTGACCTCTGAAATACCGGCTCAATGTGCTGACCACTACATCATGAAGGCCCGCTAGGAAGGCGGGAGAAATTTCTTATATACTCCCCCTTTTAAAGGGCGAGTGGGGTTTCTAGGGGACCCAATCGCCAAATCCTGGGTGCGGAGAATCATGATTCACAACCCTTTTAGTTCGGGTGCCACTATAGAGACATTAGGAATGTTGTTAGAGGCCGGAGAGATGCAAAATTAGCAAGCCTTCGCCGGGAATCGAACCACGGACTTCGGAAATACCGGCTCAGTGCGCTGACCACTACACCACGAAGGCACGCTAGGAAGGCGTGAGAAATACCTTATAAGTTACACATCAATATATCCATCAAAATATTTTATTGAGATGTACTTGTTAACTTATATCAACAACACAGCAGCTGAGATCTGCAGAGAACGGTGCTGTTATTAAATCCTAGCTTTAAGACAATTTCATTATTTAAAAACCTTTTAAAAACTTGTTTTTACTAAAAGGTCTGAGCTTAACTAAAACTTCAGTATTTATAACGTCTAGAGCCATTAAGTCGGCTTCTCCTTTTCACCAAAAGTTTTCTTATTTTCTAGCATTTCCATTAAAGAGCACCTTCGAAAAATATAATTTCAACAGAGTACTGCAAGGCAATGAAAAGGCAGCAGAAGCTTATATATATATATATATATATATATATATAGGTTTATATATATATATATATATATATTCAAGAAAATGTTAGAGTGAAAAGTATGCTTTTACATGTACGGAAATCTGCCATGTGTAATTAAACGTAAGACTAGTATGAAATTAAGATTGTTATTTGACTTCTAAATTAATAGTATGAAATGCTAGATATTCTATTGTATTATTCGTAAATTTATGCTGGACAATTATTTACTCTGCTAAGTAATACAAAACTATTCTAGCGTTAATGGAATTCCATAATAATTTATGAAACCGTTTAAAATAGGTCAGGCATGTATCAAATAGTTTCTAAATTCTATTAAGACAGTTAATCCATAAATATTTTAGTAGAAAATTTGAGAGTTAAACAACTCATTAAAAGCTCAGAAACATTTAATAGAATTCATTTAATAAACTAAGTGAATGGGATGACATTAAAGCGATGTAAACATCTCTCATAAGGTTGTGTGGTTACAGTTCCGCGGATCATTTAACTTCCTCTAAGCAGAAGCAAGAATTAATTACGATCTATCCAAATGCAGTTTAACTTCCGAATTGTGGATAGACAAAAGGCTTTGGGCATAGTTGAGGATTTACAAATTGCATGTTGCTTCGTCAATAGATTATGTATTATATTAGAGTATCGGTAATTTTAAATAATATATTTAGACATTTTGTATAGTTGCATTCTGTTGCAGCTTATGTATAGCGAATATGCAATGTTTTTATTCTTTTCAAAATTAAGGTACTTCCTAAAGCATTCTTTAGCACCAACCAATGATCGAGTGGTTAAAAACCCCTGAACACCGGTACTTCGACCAGGTTTCGATCCCAGCCGAACGGGCTGGTTGATTTTTGCCGTTTCTCTACATGCATAAGCTCTCTTGTACTTTCCCAAATTCAATTTAGAATTTTTTCTTATTGCTGTTACTGTTTTGTTTGAAAGCATTGCCTTGCATTTTCTTGACAAGAAATACTTCATAATATCGAAGCATATTGATTTCTAGTACCTAAAATTCATACAGCCTTTCTTAAAAATGTATGTAATGTCCGTTAAGCATTAAATACTTTTATCAGCCCTGAAATTATCTGAATAAAATTATGATTTTATTGGGTAAATGATAGCAGCGCATTCACTTTACACCACGTATTAGGATAAATGATATATCATTTAAAGCACTGAAAAATATGGTAACAATAAAAACCCATACGTAAAATTCTTTTCAAACTGGGGCCTAGTCTTTTATTAATTAACACGAAATTATAAATTTACATATAAATTTTCAGATATTTGCTTTTCTTTAATTCTTCAAAATTACAAATGCTTAATGAAAAGTCGTATTAGCAAACAAAATGTATAATTGATCTTTTAATCTTTATTCACGCAATGAGAAAAAAAGACGTAAAACTTTTCTGACATTTCAAACATAAATGCATTTTTAAAAGACTAAGCCAGTTTTGCTCACAAACGAATTTGAACTCTTCATTTCTTACCTGCCTTCAAAATTTATTGCTCAGACATTTCCTCATTTTGATCACAATTTATACTTAAGAGGTTTTTCTCCCGTTGGCTCATTTCTTACGTTTGCATCACTGACAGTTTTTCTGGGTTTTTAATTAAAACGCAGCCTTCATGATTTCTTGCATCCCTGTTATCGATACACTAAGGTCACATTTGAATTAAAAAGTGAATTTTCATTCATTTCTCATTATATACTTCCACATGATTTTATTGCGATCTAAAATTTTAACAATTGTTCTTAAAATTTCACTTAAATAAATGAAGAGGAATTAAATCCATCAGTTTCCATGTCTCCTTTTGGAGTATTCCGGTAACAGCTGTTTTAAATATTATTACATAAATATATTTATAGTAAAACTGACAATTCTTCCAATTACGGGTCAAGATGAGATTTGCTTTATTTTCCTTATTTTATTATTTGTTTTTTTGGTTAAAAGCATTTTATAATTTCTCTGAAAAAAATTTTCTCAGGATTTTATTATTTCTATATGATCACTCTTGTACCCGAACTCTATATAGCTCTAATAATGTTGGACATACTGAGTTATGAGATTTGCCTTTTCTGGCGACAAAGCTTTCGGGTATATATCTAAAAGAAAATTTTCGAAGTTATCAGAAACTTTGAGATTTAATTAATATGACTACTTCTCTTTAGACTTATAAGGAAATGTGGCAGTGAGGCATACACAGTTGAATTTATTTTAGTAATTATTATGTTCATGCATTCAATAAGCGATACCTCTTAATGATTGCTTTCCCTTATTCGCAACTTATGCTTATTAATTCATGTTTTAAAAATTTTGGCTAATCTTTGGAATATGGTAACAGGTAGTTTGGCGACATTTTGGTAAGGCGATGAAGGTTACTAGCTAGGACTTTAGCAGTGTACATGGATAAAGTCAAGAGTGTGCGCAATGTCATTTTTGTGCAATTCTGGGATGTTTTTTAAGTGAAAATAGGTCGACGTGTACATGGATACCGTGTATGTGCAATTCTTAAAAACGCGGCAAGCAGTGGGCGATTCTGCACTTTCTCCCAATTTCGCACCTAATCTTCGTTATGATTAAGCACTTTTGTTCCATAAAAGTTCTAGCAAAAGCGTAATTCGGCTAGCAGATTGTTGGAAAAAAAATTTTGAGTTAAAAAAAAAAAAAAAAATAGTGCCTTTACTTCGTGAAAACAAAATGGCGCAGGTTGCTGTAGCAAGGTTGGTCGCCAAATTTTCGCCAAAAATCGCCAAGTTACCATAATCCAAAGATTAACCAAAATTTTTTATTACCTATCCACCATTAGGCACTACACCGAAAGGGGTTCCGTGGAGGACATTTTAAGGAAAACTGGCTCGTATCTATGTTATACATGAATAAACCCAGGAAAATGCTCATGCAGCCAGTTTTTATGACAGGTCTCGAAACTCTAACGGATTATACAGAGTTCAGCGGCTTTTACAGCTCAGCCGCTGGTCGGCTTACGAATGCATTTGCTTTCGGAATTTCGGATTTACGCGAAACGCTTAGGAACAAACAATGATGAATTTACTTTGAAAGATTTATTAACTATTAACGGTGCCCATGCTGATGGCATAGTTGTCTAACTTATTGCCTGATGTGTATATGGTGTTCATAGAGTGCTTAAATTCAACATAAATAAACCTTTTGCATACTTTTGGAATCGTTTGATCGAAAGGCTATTCACGAATCAGAAAACACATTTATTAGATTTATGTGTCCTCTAAGCGCTCTTGCATTTCATTCATTTTTTTGATTTACTCTTTTTGAGAAGATTCAGATATTTTATAATTTTAATCAGTTTTAATAAATATAAATGATTTGGCCTCTTCCTTATTGCCTGATACTCTACGTTATTTAGCACTGAAGAGTAATAAAATAAAAGTTTTTACATATCTTTGTTGTCGTTCAAGGATTATTCATGTACCCTGAAAATACAACTATAATACTTGACTTCTTTTCCGTACTTAAGTTTCATTTATTTATGCTTTGATTAAATTTTTTCCTAATGCAATCAAACTTATATTTATGTTCAGTGTTAATAAATATAAATAAGCTGGCAAAAACAGAACCATTATTTAGCGTGAGCAGGAAATTCTAGAAAAAGCAAAATCAGAAATACACAGATGTTGAATGACAGTATCCCTGACAAGGCCAGACACTGTGACAGTAGTATGTGATTATTTCGCAAGCCAGTTTCCCTTAGAATGTCCTTCACGAAGGCATTCCTCGCCTTAGGCAAACAGCCCTCATATGCTTTGCCATAGTTAAATAAATCCAAACCAAATCTATGCTTAATTTACTATGGGCACCAGCAATTTTGTTGCCGAGATCGCTATAGAGCCGGTACTGTATACATCCCATTGAGTGTAAATACGGAAGTATGGAATTCTTTAAAGCTTAGTTTCTTGTAATGATAAACCGGTTGAGCGCTGTCGGAGAAAATGTAGTTCATTGGCTCTCTAGCCTAACGTAATAATTGAGAGAAAATATTTAAACCAGTCTCAAGAAGCGTGGAATAAAGTGTACAGAGAGAGATACCGTATAGATTGCTAAATATCTATTTATTAGTTTACATTATTTTATTGAGAATTTTTCAAAACGCTTTCTTATCGCGATTAAAATTATATTTTATTTAGTTAATTAATGTAATTATTTAAAAAATACTGAGATTCAGAATATAAACTGATAGCTTTTTTATCCCTTCGTAAGTATTCCGTTCTATTCTAAGTATAACCATGGTCGAATTATCTAACAATATCGTGACCTAACGCCTGCAAGACTGCATGATTTGCTAATATCTATCCGCGCTATCGGCTAGAATAATGCTGTTGAAATGGTATAATATTATTAAATTACGTTATAGTTTTGTTAACAGGTGCGCAAAATTAATCATTATATGAGTATTTATGAGATCGCATATTTTTTATTTTCATCTTGTATTAAAAATAAATTTTCAAAACTTTAGGATGTTTTTCATTAAAGGAATTTTTAAATACTATGTACGTTAAAGGGGTATTCAATAAATATTCTCATTAAAGAAATATTCAATAGGAATGCCTAGTATTTAAAAGTAAGCGAATTTATTTTTATCCCACATATTCTTTTGTATTAAGGATACTAATTATGCAGCTTAATTTTTTTAATTATTTCATTCTGCCAAATACTATAAATATTAAAAAAATCATTTGTAATCATCTGTATCACATTTATTCTGTAAAATAAATAGTAACATTTATTATTAGAAAGAAAAATTGTATTTCAGTATTTTACGATTCAGTATTTTTCTTCATGTTATGTCTTTTGGAAAGTGATTCATCATTCCAGTTCTTAAATATTCTTCATTAATCATTTGTGTTCAGTAAATATGATTTTCTTAAATATTGCAGCGGGATGTTTGATTCCAATTTTGAGATAAGTTTCAGATATTTTTATTTAAACTTATACCGGATAATAATTTTGTATGCATTATGAAACTGAAATAATAGATTGTAGTAATATTATATACAAAGGAGATATTTGAATTTCCTGTTATAGAAATAATTTTTCATTCATTTAAACTATCATAGCCATATGTATATAAATAGCTAGTTTGCTCACATGCAATGAGAATTTTTACATGCTATGAAAACAGAAAGGTTAAAAATGTTAGCATAACAAAAAGTGCATTGATATGTGCTCATTGTATTTTACTTTTGTTATTTAATTGATGGAAAATAAATAAAGGGAAGTATAATGATAGTTAATTAAACAGTTAATCTTTTATTTTGTTCGTAGTTCTGTAATGTTGTTACTCAGACGTAAATGTGAACACTTAATTTTAAGAGAAAATAATTTGTAAATTAAAGTATAACTGAATTGACAATAATCTTCATATACAGTGAAAGATTATTGTTAATACCTCTTATTTAAACAATATTATCACTCAAGTTGCTCTCGATGAAGATGGAAGTATGTTAAAGCTGTACACACAAAACGCCCGTGTATTTTTTTCACTTTCTTTAATAATTCAGGTTTTGCGACAGTAAAATCCATTCATATTATTCGGAAAGGCAGCTAAGTTATGCGTGAAATTTTAAAATATAATAAACTTTGTAGAAGATGGAATTATATCAGATACTATCCAATCATAAGAAGAATTTTTCTGTTATTTCTGGGGAATGAATTAAAAAGATTCAAGGACAATCCAAATAATGTATTTAAGTGTATTTATCACCATCAGTCAAAATTTGACATAATGTAACAATTGTATTAACATATTAATGGGCATTGCAATGTTGGCATACAGATTTATAACTGTATGTTACAAATCTACACATTTATATATTTAAATAACGAAGAAACCCATTTGCATAAATATTGTCATATAAACCGTTACGCATTGTGCAATAGCAGTACTTTAAGTGGAATGAAATTTTAAAGTGTTTGTCTTAACATTGTAGTGTGGATGATATTTAAAGCTATAACGTCGTGTATTCTTAGTTATCGTAAAATGTATGTGACGCTGAAGACTGTTTTATGAATTATAAGTCTTTTAAAACAGTACTAAATCAGGAAAAGGCTGTATAGATCCCTTTACTAATTCAAATACAGTTTAACAATCAGCGCCATCTCAAGCTTATACAAAAATATAAAAGCAAACATTTGTGGCTTAAATAAAAAGGTAATGAATAACTTAAAATTTGCTGAAGTTGAGTATAGACTAAAGGCTTAATATTTTAACTAGAGCGCAAGCTAGCTCTGACTCGAAGTCGGCATAAACAAGCCTATTGGCGGCAAGAATAACTCAAAGCCGCAGAATTCTAATCGTTGGAAACTCAAAGTTAGCAACGTGGCCTCAAGCAGGCAGAACACGCTCTGATTTCTCCCTCCAAAACCTTCCTTTAAATACTTTTTTCTTCTTACATAATTTTAATAACTCCATTTTGGTGCAAATATTATATTTAAACTTTCTAATTACTCTGGATTATTGAGAGGATATATGCTAGTTATAAGGATTTATTTTCCATTTATACTTAACAAATTTTCCAAAATTAAAAGAGCAAAATCAAATTAAATATGATTCAAAAGTAACTGCCAGTATATATTTAATTAAGATAAAGCATTCTGACTATATCTGAAAGAAGCTGAGAATGAAAAGAAATAGAAAATCACATATAAATATGATTTGAAAAGACCCAAAACGTCACTCATTTGAATATGTTTAGTTATGATAAGGCATTTCACTTATATCTGAATTACTTTAAAAGAAAGGAAAGAAACAGAAAAATTCCATTAATTTCCAATCTAGAAAAACACACTGAGACCATGTAAAGAATTCATTTAATTGGCTGCAAATATATGCAAGAATTGTTTTTTAGGATAATGATAGCAGTGAGTGGAAAATAAAATTTCTTTGGTTTTTGAATATTGATTAAGGTGTATAATACGAGGAATTTATTAACAGATTATTTTCTGGTGAATATGTATACATCTATTTTCGAGAAATATAAAATTCTAAATCGTTGGCAGTCAAATGAAGGAACAAAATAACGTGAAGTGTGGTGGTTTCTGTATAAATGACTAGGTATGAGAATTTCTTAATTTATACGTGGCTTTTCTAAAACAAATCGCTTCCATTATAGATACTACCGAAATTATGGCTTTGCGATAACGATATTCAGTCGATACAGTATTATACAGTCAAACGTCTGTTTAACAAAGCCGCAAAATTCCGCGAAAAGCTCTGTTAAATTTTGTTCTGATTTTTCAGGATTGTCGAAAAACAATTTTATAAAAGATCGAATTTTAGGGGTCTTTCTTCTTTACATCTTTGTCCTTTTGTGTGACACGGAGAAAGAATCAATGTTCATTTATTTTAATTACGCACCTTTTTCTAAACGAAACTTAACTTAAAATGTGTCAGCTTATCATCCCTTGAGAACTGAACTAATTGTTTTATCTCTTTACAGCAGAGAACTAGAAGGAGGATTTCGGAAGTAAATACCGGTTGTTAATAAACTTGTACATGAATGAAAAGAATGTCGCAGGAATTCTAACTTGCAAGTGTTTTGGGGTTTCGCAGTAATAAGCTTATTAATTACCAGATAAATGTTTTTTTTTCTTGTTTACTTATATGTTTGCTACTAGGCTGAGTAAAAAAATTCTGGAGACAATAACTTCATTTGAAATTTTGTCTCGCATCAAAGCGTGCCTTCGTGGTGTAATACATCCGGCTAGCAATCGGATGGTTCGGAGTTGGAATTCCAGCAAAAGCATCGCCAGCTTTTCCTATTTTCTGCTTCGATAATTATCTAATGTCTCTACAGTGGAGCTTAACTAAAATGTGATGAACGATAATTCCTCACCACCTGGACTCAGAGACATGGTTCTCCTCAACTACAGTTGTCCTTCGAGCACGGGAGAATATATGGAATTTCCTCCTTTCTCACCCCATGCCTTCGTGATGTAATTGGAAGCATGCCCAGCTAGTAATCGAAAGGTCCGCAGATCTGTTTCAGTGAAAATGTGATTTCTCACGTTTCTCTCTCCAATGAATACCAAATCGCCCTACAAATTGCTCCTTAATTAAAATAGGGTGGACGTTAATTCGTCACCACATGTACTCGGAGGCTCAACTTCCTTCCTTCTCAGTCGCACTTTACGTGGGTGAAAATATAAGGATCTTTCCCATTCCGTACCTTCCTTGTGTAATCGGAAATCACGTCCGGCTAACAGTGGAGATGTGAGTTCGAAACCAGCGGAAAGCAAAGCTGATTTTTCATCTTTCCTGCTTTGAAATATTTAATCGCTTTATAATTTGCTTCATGAGGCCTAGTTAGTTTGTAGCACAACTAAATAAGTGAAATTAGTTGCTAGATTGAAGAAGGGTTATGTTTTATTAAATATTCATAACTGCTTTAAAACTAGAGACAACATATATTCCATTATTTTTATATTTGTTGTTACTTTTAAATGCTTTCCAATAAACATTTTTATCTATCGGTCCGTAATTTTACTGTATATGATATTTACTATCGTCATCAACTACACGCTCATGCTTTTGTATCTGCAAAGTTTCATATTCTGTAAGACAGGAAAGTAAATTTTTTTCTGAACGTTTGAGGACGTAAGAATATATGTGTTTAAAACTCTGCCACTTAAGATCATTTGTGTAGCCGTTTAAAAGCATATTAATATCGAGCGAACTTGCTTTTTGCTTCTTATGCATTATGTTTCATTGGATATTTAGTTACATGTTTTCGGAGTTCATATTCCATTTGCACATTTTATGAACTTTGTTGACAAACTTTCGATATCATTGCCTAGTATTCAAAGCAAGGTTTTAGTCTTCGGTACACAAGGAATTCAGCGAAATAGCTAGAAGTGATTGAAACTTTCATGAAAAGACTTTTTTTTTTAAATCGTGAAACATGAAAGTATTGATAAAAATGTCACAGCATAGCTATAAAAAGCAAACTTAATTAACTGTGAAAAATTAATTAATTAATTAATTAAGCTGTAAAAAATTCATACTGACAAATAAATAATTTTGAAACTTTTTTTACACCACAGCAATGTGTAAAATATACATAAGAAATCACAAAAAAAAAAAAAGACATTGAATATTCCTTTTACTTCTACAAGGAACTAATTTAATTATTTAAATTAATTTTATATAACAACATTTAATATTTTAAAAATGACTCTTCTAGAGATTTTCTTTTGTTTGGCAAATATACCTGTATTTAATTTCATTATATTCTTCAGTTGTAACATTTAAATTCATTTTAGAATTTAAAGACAAACTCCTGAAACATGTTTCATCATGAAATACTTTTCTTTTCTTTAAGGAATTTTTATTTGTTTATTTAGTTTTTCTCTTTTGGTCAAAATGAGAATATGTTCTTTCGTATCATCTCTGAAGGAACGCCCTTTAGAGATGAACATATGCTTGCTTAAAAGAAGTAACTAGAAAAACAGAGTATCCAGTGACACTTTCGTCCTTGATCAGAAATGAGATTTGCCAATATTTGTTTTTTCATTTCCTAGAGAAAATATTTACTCAAGGATCCCAGAAAAACTTAAGTATTTCGAAACAATCGTAAGCTCCTTTTGCTACAGATTACTTTTTCTCTGTTAAAATTTAACAAAGTCTGGGGCAAATGGTTTCTATTTACATTTGTCAAGAAATGCAAAAGAAATCTCTCCAGATGTTTGTAAAATATTCAGATATTTTAAAAATAAAATAACATACAATGTATAAAAATGGCTAGGAAAAGAAAGACATTTACTACATTTTTAGTTAAATCTTTACCAAAATATGCTGATTAGTGTTAAAATAATGAATTTTGCTGTATGCATTTAGTTGGATTTAAAGTATATATATTTGTATATATAGTTTGTTTCTCTTAAAACAGTTGTTTTAAATATCGAAACTTATAAAGTATTAACATTTTAAGGAAACTTTTTAAACTGACAATTAATTACTGCTTCTGATTACATTAAAATTGAAGATACCTTATAAAAGACAATACTGTACGAGAAATTACAAGTACCGCCCAGCCGGTATAGAGGTTAGGGAAGCCTGAATGTGATACTGAAGGACTTGGTTTCGAACCCCGGAGAAGGCATGGTTATAGCTGTCCGTCCCTTCACAGGAGGCTATGGTGGTCCACCTATTAGGTGCCTCCATAATAAAGAGAACACCACATCTGGCCTTGTATAGATGGATTGTGTTACACTGTAACTGTTCACAATCTGCCATTGGGAAGAAAAAAACGTCTGGAGTATCAACATATGCATCTATGTAATTTAAAACTTCCAGAAAACCTCATTATACTCGTAAAATCAGCATTAAACGCATTCTGTCTTGTGTAAAGTTACCTTGAAATTTAAATGAATGTTTTCAAGTGAAAGATAGTGGCAGGTAACGTGATAAGTCTGCTTGTCTTTTGTTGAGCTTATTTTCAGAATAGGTCGTCCGACATTCAGTTATAAATTCTATAACTTCTGTGGTGTGAAATTAACTATTCTGATTATTCAGACTAACAGTTAATACGCACAATGAGGTGTCACTTTTAAATTTACCTATCAACATATACAGTTAAAATTAAAAATTTATCTATCCAGTCCTAGACATTTACGACTGAAATTTTACTCAAATAGAAACGACTCCTCGTATTAAAATATTACAAGATGAGGCTTCTTGCCTTGATAGCTGAGGTTTCAGTTATTTAGGAACAAGTTTCTTATTTCAAAACTAAACATTTGGTCTGCTACATTATTTCTAAACTCATAGAGCACTTACCAATGAGCACTAGCGCTTTACGGAATCAGCGGGAACTAGTTTGTCACTGAGAAAGCGGCTACAGCTCCAAAAGTGAACGCTTAAGAATAAACCTTTACTTTTAAAATATGCCAGTGCTATTGCAATTGCATAACATTTTGGCTTGAGAAAATAGAGCTAAGAAAGATAGTATAGGGTTTAACACAAATGTAATTGTTAGAAAAACTTAAAAATAACTTAAAATATTAGAGGAACTAGGTCTTGTCTACACTGCTGATATTGCACGGACTAAGGCAGCACTAATACAGGCTTTCTGCTTTGGAAAAGCAGCAGCTAAAGGGCAGTTGGATATTACTGTAAACAATACCAAATATATACCGATTCAAAACCTCACTTACTTTGAAATAGAAAATCATGAATTCGAACTCTCGAAACAAAATTGATAAATAAGTTGCAATAACTCTTTGTTTAGTTTTAGGTGTGACAGCTGAAGTACGCGCAGGAACTAGACAGGAGAAGGGTTAAAATAACCCTTTATTGAAACTCTTTAAAATTCACAATGCGTCAACTTGACGCTAACAAACTACGCCTCACTAGGGTAGCAACTCACAAGAAATAAACTAAAAATTCAAAGATATTCACAAACAGTAGAATTTTTCTACAGGGTTCAGATAATTACGCTACCTAAAAACTGTGTCGAAGTCTAATGGCAGCAAAGTAATAGCTGTTACACCACTTTAACCAGCAATAAATGCAGAATCCCAAGCTCACGCTACAAAGGTACAGTGCTTGCGCACACTCTCTAACTGTCCCTTTTAGAACTCTGTATCTAAACCTTTTCTCCTCAAGGTCGAATATGCATTTCTTCACGCGTGTTACCAAATTTAAATATTCTGGCCTTGAGAATTAGCGGAATGAAGGCTCATAGGAAAGCGTAAACTTAAATTTGACTATTTATTCAAAATAAATATAAATTCCTACAATAAGAAAAGTATTACCTCTGTTAGTCACTATCTTATGATTTAAGGAGGAAATTTGTACAATCAAAATTACTTATAAAATGGACGAAGTGAAGTTTACTCAAAACTCTATTAAGACCTATACTTGCGTATAGCTGTAAGCCTTGAAACGTATCTGAACTACATCATCCAGCTGTCTTTAAAGGGATTTTTAAAAGAAAAACAGAATTCCGTGCTGTAAACACTTACGACTTGTGGCGACATAGATAGAAAAGGTAATTATGTAAATTATATAAAAAAGGTGATGCTACTAAATTTTTTACAATTAATGGATGAAATTGCTGATCACATTTGCAGAATAAGTTCGTCTATAATGTTTAAAATATTAAATTATAAATTAATGAGAAAATGTATGAGAGAAAGTCCTAAACTTTCTGAAAGATAAAGAATCTGAAATTCTAGGAATAGAATTTAACGCTGTCATCTTGATTAACAATACGGTAGTTCACTCTTCTTACAAGTTACAAAATATGCAAATAAATAATTCGAAACAAACTTATTCGTTCCAAAGTCATAATCTTCGTCCTGATTTATTCGTTGTCCTAGGCTCATTTTGGACCGAGCATCCATTATATTTAACCGACATTTCGTTATTCTGATTTTCAGTTACTAATTGATTTAATCTAAAAAGCATTTAATTTTTAATTAATCTCGAATTTTTAGAGTGTGTAAAAATTGTGGATATTTTGAATTTTCAAGTTAAAATGTAAATTTGACTATTCTATTATTTTCTCTAGACGTTTAATTCTTCAACCATTCACGAAAAAAGTTTACAGACGGCAAGGATAGTAAGTTTCTCGTCAATATAATGGATGCTCTGTCCAAGATGAGCATAGGACAACAAATAAATCAGGACGAAGATTATGACTTTGGAACGAATAAGTTTGTTTCGAATTACTTATTTGCATATTTTGTTACTTGTAAGAAGAGTGAACTACCGTATTGTTAATCAAGATGACAGCGTTAAATTCTATTCTTAGAATTTCAGATTCTTTAGGAACTAGTCCCAAAAAGGTCTGTTAAACTTTTAAATATCTGTAACTGGAACTTTAGGTGATAGGAAAATAGAGCGAGATTGTGTAACTTTTCTGGTTTTTCATGATTTTAATGTCGCAGAAACAAAGCAAAAATTATTTCAGACTTTCTCTGAAAGCGATTTTCTTATGTGTAATTTGTTACATCTTAATTATGAATCAAATGTTGATAGAACCAGGGATTTAATATTGAAATATCTGAAAACGAACGTGTTGGCGATTCTGGGATGATGATGTTAAGTCTGTTAGTCAAAATCAACTCCCATAAATAATTCAATCGATCAAAAAATATGACGCCTAGTAATATTTCATTACATTTTCGTAACATTTTAGAAACTGTTTCAGAATTTAGTGGAACCGATACACACCCAGTCGAATCGTTCACTCACGATCAAGAAGAATCTTTTAAATTATTTCAATTATCTGAATTACAAAAGTTTGTGTCTGCTAAACAATTCCTTACTGGTTCTTCTAAAGTTTTATTCGGTCTTTTAAAGGTATTATGTCATGGGACAAGTTAAAAGTAAATCTTTTACCGAATTTGGTTTTAAAATAAATATTGCATAACTTCATAATCTGTTACAGAAACGACATTTAAAGCCTGATGTAGCAACAAAATTATTTTTTATGGGTGTAAAACTAATCTGAGTTCAAAGAGAAATTAAAAATTTATAAAAAACTTCGAGCTCCGGATACAAAGCCTAAGTGTTATTCAAGTATTAACGCACAAAATAAAGCACGTGCATACCTAGTAAGAGTAAAGACCAAGATGTTATAATTGTGGAAGTGTAAGTCATAAATCGAACACGTGTAACATTTAGAGCAAAGGATTAAAGCGTTTTAAATACAACTTGTTTGGACACAAACATCCCCTAAAAGTATATAAGATGCCAAAAGGGTAAATCCAGTTACTTAGATACGTAAAAGAAAATTGCATAAAACTGTTAATTTAGGTGATTTCCAAATTGACGCTTTTGTAGATACTTGTAGTCAAGTAACTTTAACTCGAGAAGATGTATGTAAGAAGGTAGGTTCCCCTGAACGTAAACTGGCAGGTCTACAGTTAACGGGATTTGGAAACCTATAGAGAGATTTGAAGGTGAATTCGAGTTATTGGTTCTTCATATAGATCAAATATTTGTGCTATGGGACTAAACGATATGATTTTAAAAGCTGTCATTGGTAGAGATGTTACAAGGCAAGGACAATTACTTGTAAATGAGAAAAAAAGTCGAAATTAAGAAACTGATGCCAGAAAATTAATTAATGTGCATTTATACTATTTATAATGGACGAGGAAATCGATTTAAATCACATTAAAGACTGGGTGCCTCGAGATGGAATATTGAAACTAGTAAAGAATTATAAGCCGAATAAAGTAAAAACATCTGCTCTGAAGATGAGACTAGTATTGAGAGATAAACTTCCAGTTCATTGTGCGCCGAGACGCCCCCCCCCGCAAAGAAGCGTAAAATTGATAAATAATAGATTTTTGATGGGATAGATAAAAAAATCATAAAACGAAGCTGTTACGATTACTCAAGTAATGTTGTGCAAAGTAGACAGAAAGTTGTCTTATACCGTGTGGATTTTAGACGCCTGAATAGAAAAACATATCTTGATGGCTTTCCACCGCCATTAATTGAAGACGTCGTTGATAAATTAGAATTGGCAATGGTATACTATAGATTAGATTTGAAAGCTGAGTTTTTCCACGTTGAAGTAGATCGAAAAAAGTAGATATGCACATCTTTCGTAACTCAAAACGAAAATTTGAATTTCTGGAAGTCCTTTTCTCTTGGTAATGGCTCAAGCGCTTTCCAAAAATATATCTACAACGCATTTCGTGAACTTTTAAAGGATAATTCTGAAGGAATCTGTATAGATGATATCATTTTTCCTTCCGAAAACGAAACTCAAGGAATCCAAAAATTGAAACGCATGTTACAGACTACATTTGAATTTGTATTAGAAAGAAATATTAAGAAGTGTCAATTTTTAAATAGAACAAAATTAAAAGGGGGAAATTATATCCTTCAGATCTATTACTCGTATGCAATATATTGACGCTTTGAGTAGAAACCTTGTATATATGTTAATTCAAGATGGTATAACATTTAAGATACTTTAAGCTGAAGAAACGGATGAAATTCTAAAAACTATAAAAGAAGTTTTGAAGGCTAAGCCGTATGAAGATTATTGCTTAGAAAATGACGTGTTTTATAAAATGGTGATGGAATTGAAGTACTAGTAATACTTCGATTATGAAAATCGAAATAATTAAAGACACACATGAACGAGGTCATTATGCTACCAGATGTACCAAAGAACATTTGAAACAACATTTTTATTTCTATATTATTTATTTCTATATTATATCTATATATTATTTTCCGGAGTTGAAAGGCAAAACTGAAAAATGTATCGCAAATTGTATTACTTGTATACTTGCATCCAATCGAATACTTGGAAAGAAAGATGGATTATTACATCCTTTACCAAAAACGATATTCCCCTCAACGCTTATCACGTAGAGTATTTAGGATCTCTAGAAAGTTCTAACAAATATTATAAATACATTTTCGTGGTTATTCATTACAAAGATTTTTGGTTATATCCGACTAAAATCACCCCTAGTAAAGAAGTAATGTCTAAACTTGAAATTCAGAGATCATTGTTTGGAAACCCTTACAATATAGTGGCTCTAGAGGAACTGCATTTACTTTCCAAGAATTTGCTGTTTACTGTAGTAAAGAAAATATTCGTTTATCTTTAATCACAACAGGATTACCAAGAACTAACGCACAGGTACAACGCTTAAATTACATGATCATATCAGTCATTTTTAAGTTGACTATAGATGACCCTACGAATTGCTATAAGCATATAAATGATGTCTAACAAATTATTAAATCGACTTGTATGAGGAACAGCAATTAGACACCTTTCAAACTTTTGTTTGGTACGAAGACGAATAGAGAAAAAGAGATCAAAGAACAGATAGAAACTGAAATCCAGAATGACTTCATCGAATCTAGAGATAATCTATGTAAAGAGGCAAGACAGCAGATTCAGAAGATCCAAGAAGAAAATAGACTTAAACTCGGAGTGGAAAATCCCTCGTAAATACAAGATCAAAGACATGGTAGCTATAAAACTCACCCAGTTAGCGCCAAGTATAAAGCTAAAATTCAAGTTTTTAGATAAAATTCAAGTAAAATTATCAGAGTAAAACCTAATGACACATACGACGTGGAGAAGGTTGAATTTGCTGAAGGAGCTTTTAAGATTAGTACTTATGTTGTATACTAGACGATCTTTGACGTCCACAGTCTGTTAATATGATCTTTGATACGATCGTACGATGCGATCATGGGATCTTTGATACGACTTGATACGATCATACGATCCGATACTGTCATACGATCCATGATCAGACAATCTTTGCTAATACAACATTTTGATAATTCTTGATTTAGGCCTTTTCCCAACTTTACAAATTTCTCCCGATCTGACTAAAGGAGTATTGTTTTAAAGACGTGAACTATTCTAAGAAGAACGAAGATGATGTCTGAGGATGAAATGTATTAAAGAAGACGTCTTAAGGAACACGATGTTTAAGAAGACGCATCCAGCCGATATTTAAAATGGCGCACTTAAAACATGTATCCAAATGATGTTTAGGAAGACATAAAAAAAAGTGTCGTTACGATGTTTAAGACGGACTCAGACGAACTTACCCAGACATAAAAGACGAACTTATCCAAATGTAAAAGATGCATCCAAACGACGTTTAAGACGGATTCCGACGGACTTGCCCAGACGACGTTGAAGAAGAGATTTCACGATGATGACATTTTGAGGGGACTTCGACGATGAGCTTCCATGACGACCACAACGACTGAGGGAAACTTAAAACTCAGTTAACTTTGAAATTCTCTGTTTTTTATTTTTAATTTTGTACATTCTTTTTCCTTATTTTTTATTTTGCACATTCTCTTTTAATCTGTGTTTTTATTTTACATATTCATAGACGTTCAAGATCTCTTTTCCAGCACGCGAAGATGCATGCAATGAGGATGGTTGAAGAGATTCACACGTTTTAAACCGTGTGGGATGTCATCTTTCACGAAAGACTGATGGCTCTGCTCACCATTGGATTGAATGTCTTTGCGGAAAAAACGTAGATGGAACGGTCATAACAACAGAAGATACGTTAAGACGCAAAAAAGTTATGTACGCCTTCTAAGAATGAAATAATTTTTTTTTCTATTTTTTATTTATTTCTTCTTCTCTTTCTTTTCTTGTGACAGATTTCTTTTAAATATTCATGTTCCTGTCGTCCATTTTCATTATAAACAAAAACTATGGATCTCTCCATTAAATCTTCAAAGTAAAATGCCAGTTGGGATAGTCTATTATTTTCCCCTAGACTTTAAATTTTCAACCATAATGAAGTAATCATAACTTCATAATGAAGTAAGTTTACAGACGGCAAGAATAGTAAATACCTCGCCCCTATATATGTATATAAATTTTCCTTCAAAATGACCCCATTAGTGACTGAGCTATTAAGACCGCTAGATACTTTTAGCTCGCTCTACACTAGGCGAACGGACTGGCTGCATGATTGGTTTTCGAGTCTTTTGTGGCTCTGATTGGTTTCGTGAATAAAAGTCAATTTTGCTTATAAAAACCTTCACAAAGCTTCTCTTCCCTTAGGCAGAAAACTTTCGTGTGTTCTGCCGCGTAATTGCATTCATTTCTTACCTTGTGATTATTTCCTAGTCTATCTCCTCGCATGTAACTTTAATAATAAAATAAAGGGAAATGAAACTATCTCAGTTTGTATGACAGATAACTCACCGCCAACTATCCGCAAATTCTCCCAATGACATATACAAGATTATCATCGAAATATGGATTAATTCCATGTAATCGGCTTAACACACTAATTCAGGAGCAACGTTAATTCCATGTTACGAGGGTTACCTTATTAATTTCTTTGTACATTATAATACCGTAAGATTAAGAAGATGCATTTTATGTAACTGACATCTGAAGGTAAGCTCGAGAAAAATAAATATTTTCAAAATAAACGCTTCATCTTATTCTAAGTAGCAACTGATTTGCTAGGAAGAGGATGTAGATGATTTTTCATTGAGTATTTTAGAATGATTTGGTGATTTTAGAATGGTAAACCAGCGTTAGAAGGATAGCAGAAAGCAGAAAGTTAGAGAGGAAAGGAAAGGAAATTTATTAAATAATGCTAAGACAAACAAGGATGAAAGCTTCATCCTTATGGCAAAGTTGTATAATATCGAGCTCATATTAATCACACTGAAAATAAAGTTGAAACACTGCATAATAATAATAATAATATAATACAATACTTCCATTAAACTATTTAGTGGCACAAAATAGCAGTTATAAGCTTAAGACGTTTTATGATGATATAAAAGTGAAGTTTTAAAAGCAAAAGTGATGCTATTTTCTATAATAATAGTATATTTTCTTCATTTGTGGCAATTATGCGAGCAAGTGATCGTATTTCAAAGAAGAATTTATTAATTCCTATTGACTATTTGCATATTCTTACCTTTTTTTGACAAGTGTGACCACTTATGTTTCATGCGATCTATATAAAAAATCAATAAAGCTACAATTGTCCGGACCTCCGATATCTAAAAGTTTAGTTTTCCTCCAAATGTCTTGTTCATTTTAGGTAAAGTAAAGCTTGTAATTAATTTTTTTATATGCTTCTAATTTTAAGGCTACTGCGTCCCATTAAAAAATCTTGAAAAATATTGGGCAGTAGAAATCCGAAATAATTTTAAGTAATTCTCAGTATTCTTGTGAAACACTTACATACACATATTTCCAAACTATTAACACTTACATACACATATTTCTAAACATTAGAGATTAAGTATAATTTAATCTCTAATCAGATTAAGTATAATTTTTAATATTTACTAAAATTTCATTTACGTTTCACTGCATCAATCACACAGTTGCCTATTTATTCAGTTTCTCAACACTAAAAAATAATTGCTAAGCTAAACTTGATTTCTGAAGGAAGGGGATTACTTTCTGCGGAATACTGAGCTTATATTTTTTTTGCTACCAACTGAAAATTCAGCATGCTCAAGAAGGCATTTTGATGTAGGCAATGGCTTCTCATTTAACCGTTTAAGTATTACATTAAACTTGCAGATGTGTATATAATACGTTATATCATTATTTACTAAATACAAATTTTTCATTAAAATATATTAAAGAAGGCTTTATACAACATTCAGGAAGAATTTAAAACTTTGGACTACATGTACAATATGTATTTCGAGAAACAGATATCCGGCAAAGAAGACATACCAAGGGGCACTAATACATCATAAGTATAATATGAACATATCAAACAGGAATGTTAACAAAATTAAAAAGTAAAGAGAGAAAACGTTTTAAAATAAAATAAAAGTTAAATAATAAAAATCACAAAATCAAGTAAAGCTATATCTAATGAATTTTGAAAAATGCATTGAAAAAAATCTGATGTGACCCACATATGACCTCCCATAAATTCCATGTTTTAAACAGCAATAAATTTTAAAGCAAAGTATCGCTCCCAGTTGATCGTTTGGTAAGCAGAATCTAATTTATTGCTAAAAGAAATAGAACTTTCTGTAATACGGAATTTAAATTATATTCATCAGCAGAAAACAAATGCTGCGAAGAAGAGAGCTGTATCTATAACAAAAGCTAAATATTAAAACTAATAGAAAGATAGCTCCATCTGTCCACAGAAATAGTAACGTAACATGAAAAATTAAGTTAATAGCATTTTAAAAGCTCTAGGAAGAACTGGATTGGATTTCAAGTCATTAACTAAACAAGATAACTCTTTGTAAATGGGAAAAGGTTCCAGAAAATCCAATTCGCCAACTGAAGAAGGTTTTTGGATCATTTTTTGCAGACTCATGTTCTTAGCAGAATCAAAACTGTGATTAATTTCCAACAAGGATTAGCTATCGAAGATTTGTTTATATCTTGATTTCGGACATAAGATTAGTGTTACTTGATGCGAAACTTCAGCTTGACCGATATATCTTAAAACACATTGGCAAGATATACTATAAATGCGTGGCAAGATATGCTGTAAATGCGGCCCGGATTTACAGTCAGGAATGAAATCTTTAAAAATCGAAGAATGATTTTTGTTGATGGGCTAGAAAATGTCTTGAAAATACAACTTCTGGAGAATCCGCGGAATTTGGTAACTGATCGAAGGATAAAATGGAAGCAAAACAAAGTTATTAATAATATTGATAAGAGCGAAATAGCGGAATATCGTTTTTGGTGGGAAAAGGAAAATTCATTGAGAGCTTTATCAATAACCCTGCGAGAAAATTATCCGTAAATGGCAACTGATTTCAAATAATTGAGTTCATCAGAAAACAAAGAATCTAAGAAGTAAACTTTGAGAGTGTGAAATTTATAATAGTGAAAAGAAACCGATTTTTTGTTTAGCCGGGTGACATGATTTAAGAAGAGATTTTACGTTAAACAGTACGTTAAAATCAGATTCATTGTGAGTTATAAGAATATCAAGGAAAGGAAGGATATTGTCAGAGTAGATTTCAAAAGTAAACTGAAAGACTGGATGAATAGAATTTATAACAGATAAATTCCGGAATAAGTCTTCTTTATTACCATCAAAAAGTGTGAAAATGTCTACAAATTGAATCCACAGACGAAATAATTGTTTCTCAAATAATTCAAACTCAAAATAGTGCGTGTGAAAGTCAATGCAAGTACAGGGCTTACCTATAGCTAAACCTTCAATTTGGCGATAATACTTATTTTGGAAAACAAGGTGGGCTTGATTCAAAGGGACTGTAGTAACAGAAATTAATTTAATTAAAAGAAATTAATTACTGTTATGCATTTCGCGCTTTCAAAGTATGCTCCTTAGAATCTTTGCTTTCTAACGAACTCAGTTACTTGAAATTTGATACGGACAGAGAACTTTCTCCCAGGATTATTGTTAAAGTCCTTAAAAAGTTTTCATCTTGCTTCCAAAGAAGACATTTCGCTTTAATAACCTTGTTGTTCGTCCATTTAAACCTTTTACCAGCTGCAAAATTCCACGGATTCTCCAAAAGTTCTATTTTCAAGTAATATTTTTAACCAATACGAATCTTATGTCCGAAAAGAAGAAATAAACAAATCTTTAATAGCTGATTATCTAAAGAAGCTTCTACAGTCAGTGAATTGAATTTTCTGGAAGTTTTCATATACATAAAGAGTTATCTTGCTTAGTATCCAATTCTTCCGAATGTCTTTAATTAGTATCCAATTCTTCCGAACACTTTTAAAATGCTATTAACTTAAATTTTTATTTTTCGTTAAAATTTCTGTAACAGATGTCGCTACCTCCTGTTCCGTTTTACTTTTATGGCTTTTGGTATAAATGTAGATGTCTTGTATATAGAATTTCTAAACATAATTAAATCCTACTTCTCAGGTAGACACTTGGTCGTTCATGTTTATGGTACATATTCCACCTGCCGTGATTTATTAATAGGCGTTCCACAATGGTCCTTACTTTGTCCACCCTTTTTTAACATTTATGTGGACAATATTTCCACCACACCCAACAGTACACTTTCTATGTATGCTTATGTTAAGGCGATCCTTTTACAAAATTCATTTATTAATTCAGTCATCTAATGGTAACAAGAACAAATCCAAGCACATGAGATTTAGTTTAAAAAATTGAAAAATCTAGCTAATATTGTCAAAACTCAAGCTATCCATTTCACCAGAAGATCATTAAAAACCTCAAGTTTTATGGAACTACGATACTCTAGGCCAAGCAAGTCTCTTATCTTTGCGTGATCCTCAATAACTCTCTCTCTCACACGGACCCTACACATCGTATCTAGCATCCAGAAGTTTCAAGCACGTAAAGCTGAACTCTAGCCCTTAATTTCTCTACACAACATTCTATCCATAGATAACAAGTTACTCATTTATAAATCCATTCTGCATCCTTAGCTTTGCTAAGCCTGACCAATCCGGGCATCTACTTGTAGAACTAATTGAAAGAGATTGAAAACTACTCAGAATTGTTTTCTGCGTCAGGTAGCTTGCTCCTTCTGGAAACAACTGAATTTGGAAGAGCTCAAAATTGTCGAACTAAGGACTCATTATTCCATCTGGCTCGGTTCAGGAAAGCCAGTCAAAAATTAATAACTCTGCTATTAACTATTTAAAAGGTGTAATTATGATTTCAACAATCTTAAGAACAGTAAGAGGCCCATGGCAATTTTAAATACTATTTTTTTATCCATCTTTGTATCCATCTTTAAATTTTGTTTTATCCATCTTTGTACCTTTGTATTTCTTCACGTATGTGTACTGCAAATTTTTTTACCAGTGGTATTTCTATCATTAGTAATTTGGTTATTGTTCGTAGTTTACAATTTAAAGCCCCAAAAGTTTGTACTTGCTTGTTCCCTAGCTATCCTTGTTTCCAGACATCAATCACTAGCTCGATAACTCACTAACACCCTTCGACCTAATTGAATCAAATTGAAATCTAATCTGTGGCCCTTTTCAAGCTTAATTTTCATTGATTAATATTTGATTTATGTTTATATTAAATTTAGAAAAAATAATCAAATTGTGTAATGTTTTATTTTATTCATCGCTGTTTTAGAAATCATATCAAATTTGTTTAGTTGAATGATTAGGAAAGTAAATGTTTTTCGATTAGTGGTAGGACCTTGTAGCCTAAGCACCGTGATGCGTACATCACTACGCTCATGCAATGCAGAATATTTTCCTCCTGATGATGATGGACCGGCACCTGTTGCTTCCAAAATCGATAGCCTTGGTTAAAATATACGCCAAACAAAAGTTTGTTGCTTTCTGTATTTTTTTTTTTTTACTTTTCCATCTCTCTTTCTTTAGACATGTTTTCCTTCTCTCTTGATTACCTAACTTATATATGTATATAGGTTAACAGGAGGAAACAAGCTATTTAAATTTTAACATAGCTCGAACATTTTTATTTTCTTTTCGATTTGCGTAAATGTTATCTATATGCAGAAAAATGCCAGAGAATATTCAGATTCTTTAAAAATAACTCACAAAGGTTTCACCCGAAAAATTCGCTTGTATTCTATGCAGATATTCACATGTAAAATCTTAATACAGAATTTCTGTTGAGTAAAATCTGATGCACTAAAGTGTTAAATTAAAAAAAATTCTCATACGCACCTTAGCTACAATTTGGCATCAAAAAGCAAAATTTAGTTGCTATTTCTCAGATTTTGAAAGGGGTGAATTTTTTTAGGTGAATTATTCGAAAGTTTTGAAGAGATTCTATGGTGATTGAGGGGAGAAAAACATATTTCGTGCAGTTACCTTTAAGGGATTAGAAAATTACATGGGCAGTTTATACATCATTTCTCTTCCTCATGCAATAGGATAACACCGGAAGAATTTTGTATAACAATTGCGCTATAGTAAGAAAAGGAATCTGCAGTATTAATGTTCTAGAATGCGCTGCATTTTTCCTTCTTTTGTAGCATTAAAATTTATTATTGGAACTATCCTACAGAAATGGATTTTCATTTGTGGTAAAGAGCTTTCTAGACTAAACTAGTCTAGTGAATGCCTTAATGCCAGCCTCAGTAATTCCTTTGCATCTGCTTTTAATCTATAGTTTATATCGCTTTAACTCCGCCACAACAAGCTTTTCAAAGACCACTATGTGAGAATGGACGATGCTGTAGTTACGTAAAACTTATTAAATTTATTTGCACTGCCATTTGAGAGTTAAGCATATGTGTATTAAAAACGAAATGCACTTGATAACAGTTTCATTTTCCTTTTGTTGCTTACAGTTCCTTTCTCCTGAATATCCCGAACAAAACAAACATTTAAAAAACAAATTAAACAATATGTCTTCTCTTTTCCATTTTTAAATTGTTTAAAAATTAATATTTTAGCACTGAAATATCCAAGTGCTGTAAATGCTGCAAAAATATCATCATAAATATCTAGTTTTAAAAATCGTGTTATTTCTGACTATTAAAATACCTACAAAGTTTCAAAGGTATTCTCAAATACAATTTACTTCAATTGTATTGAATTTGAAAGCTCTGTTAAGAATATTTTGAAGCTGCCAATCCTGTTACTAAGTGGTAAGAGAAACTGCAACAAACGAAATAACAATAAAAAATTTTAAGATCTTCATTTGGTCAAGAAAAGATTTAACACATGACTATTTTGTTTATAAAACATATTATATTAAGTAATCAAGTCTATTTTGAAAGAAAAATATAGATGTTTGTTTCATTAAGCACTAGAAATATTAAACTATAAAAATGTTTAATTAGTTCACGTTTATTAAGCTAGTGTTTAAACGATCTTAGTGTTTTTTGCTATTTACTAATAAGTAATTTGTTAACGTTTTCATATATAATCTATACATTTTTACTTGCATCCTGTTTCTGAAAACACGAAGCTACTATTAAAAATGGTAAAAATTATAGTAGTGTGTTTTAAAATAGCCACTTTTGATGAATTATAAAGGATTATAGATATAGTTTAACTGAGTTATGTATTGTTAACTTGATATATCTACAATGATTAGGAGTGTGATTTTATTGCTTTTATTCGGGTGAGAAATATCCGGACACGCTTTGATAGTAGTCTAAAGACATGTGATTTTCCTATAACAAAATTTAGGTTACATGTTCAGTAAAGGCATACAAAAAACATTTATGCAATAGTCCTAGAAACGGAACCTAAAACATGAAGTTTTCTAAAAATATGTATATGAGTGCAATTTCTAAAGCACATTTTCATTAATTAAGAGAATTATTTACAATTAAATATTAACACAACAATTTTTTAAAGTAACTTAAAATTATATGACAGTGCTTAAATAAGGTTGATTCTCTCTATACAACCTCTTCTTAATATTTATTTAACAATTAAATACAAATAATTTCACAGATGCATTTTATATTTTGTTGAAAGCCGTATTTGCGCAGGTACAAATATACAAGGTTGCAAAATAGTGGATCACAACTTGTAAAATATCTTAAGTTTCTGGTATTTTCTTTATTCACGTACTGTAAATTTTCTCGAACACTTAAATACTTCATTCATTTCCTCAGTGTTATTTACAGCATCAGTTTCCTTCCAGGATCTTCAGAATAATGTAATACTCTGCCGTTTTATTAAATACTAGCGAAGCTGTATGTAGCTGCATCTTTGGAATGTATCACGGCATTTTTCTTCGCTGTCTCCTAGCTTACAATAGAATTTCCGGCGTCCTTCGACTTATTAAACATTAGTTCTATGCTCATAAAGCAAGGAATCCTAGACGAAAACTTGAATGTGTTCCTTCATCTGGAAATTTAATGCAGCAGATTTCTTTTAGAGGATTAAACTAGCAATGTGTGTCTGTCGTTTCCGTGAAGACTCTGGGACATGGGTTTTGAAGCTTTGAATTACAGTCTGAAGATGTCGAAACAATCTTCAGAGCTTTGAAATGACCAGAATAGTTCAGGCACATAATGATACATTGTATTTTATGATTTTTTTAATATGCAAAGCTCGATAGCGCTTGCTTTATGCATAACTCATAATGGAAGGCATGCAAAATATTTATCACCATATCAGCTGTAAGAAAGTGTATCCATATCAGTTACTAAAGAATATAAATTTTCTCCAGTATGCACTAGTCTTGAGGTTTCCTTTTATGAAATTTCATGCTTACAAGTAGGGAAAATCTACTTAAGACGCGCAATGCAATTCTTTATTTTAAAGTTGGTACAAAGATTTAAACACGCTCTGATAATGATTTTATCTTCTTTGAAGGAAATTTGTACCTTCTTAATTTTTGTTGTATTCTAATCAGGTAAATGTTGCACTTTTTTACTAGATGAAAAAGCATTCCCTGAAGACATTTTTTCCCTTCTTTTAATGAGAAATATTTAGAAATAGTATACTCTAAAAGCTTTGTGAAATATCTCTTACAATTTTTTACAGTATTTTGGCTTTTATGCTACTCACTGTAAATTGTTATTTTTTTTTTACTTTGAACAAATTTACCGTTGTATTAATGTAGCATTTTTATAGTATTTTTGTGATGTTACATAAGTAAATGGAATTTTTCTTTCTTAGATTATCAGATCACTATAAATTTTATACAGCTAGATTTTGTTTATAAAAAAATAAAATTTCATGATAATATTAATAGCGTATTTATAGACTTATAAACTACTTATGTGGAAATTCTTTTGACATACAAAATGCAATAAAGTTAGACAGTAATAAATCACAAAAGAATATGATTGAATAGCGTTTGGGAAGTTGTGTTTAAAATCAATCTTAAATTATTTAAATTTATTTATTAACCAGCATATGCAAATTGAAAATGATGTCCAATATTGCGAATTTTGAAACTAAATGTCTCAGACCAATTTTTGTCTTAAAGGAATGAAACGCTTTGTGTTTTGTCTTAACTTGATTATCCTATTCCGAAAATGAAAGCCGACTTAGGACTTACAGACACATTACTTATAGATGAGTAAGGACACATGCTCACAGACGGGATACTAGATTTCTATTGTGAGGAAGAAGATGACCTGGAAGTGACATATCTAGAACAGACACTTTAACTTGGACACTAGGTCTTCGAATTGTCAGACGGATTGACTGACTGTTACAACACTGCAATACATGAAAGATATGTTTTAATTCGAGCTGAAAACAAAACCTAAAGTGACAAGTCAAATCAACACAGACAAGAGCTGATAGCTTCAGAGGGTGTGGCAAAAGTTACCCAGAACAAAGTATATATAACTTAGGATTACTTGATATATTTATTATCTGCAGCTAAATTTAAAAAACTCAACACAAGAAATATTAGATATGTTACAAGACAAGTATAACGCTGTTTGTAGTTTCTTTATTTTTCTGTTCGTTGAAGGTATATAAATCTGTAATAGTATTTAACATTTTGCGGCAGAGTGTGTCTCGTCTGGACACACCTAAAAATTTCCTTCTGTACGCACAGAAAAATTGAATTAAAAAGGATTTATAGGTTACTATAGGTTACTCTGAACCTTCTTTATTTATAGTAGATGGCAGCTCAACACAAACCCGTCCATATATTTTAGCCATGTTTAGTTTTTAAGACCCTCATTTTTCAAGGAAATTTTCCAGATTTATTTTAGGGTATAAAAAGAATTGTTTGAAAAGAAATTTCTATGTTATTTTTTGGCAGTATGCTAATCTCCTTATCATATATTAGATTTAAATTGTTCCTTGAAATATTGCCTAAAATCAAACGGCGAACCCTAGGTGTGCCCGGAGCGGGCTCACCGATAATCTAGGACAACTGAGAGTCTGCATTCTTTATTTCTCCGCATCTCATCGGTCAGTTTATTGACAACAATGCTCGTTTCCGCACTCTTTTCGAAGATCTATTCAATCAGTGTGCCACTTTGGGCACACTCACAGAATTAAAACGATAAGTGCTATCTTCACAAAATTTTATTTGTATATTCCTCTAGGCCTAATTAGACTGCCTACCTTTTTTTTTTTTTAAATCAAAACTGCAACTTTAAAAGGTAGCGTGCCTGAAAGGGTTAAATGAGTTATACATTCCCAATAGGTATTCTTCTTAAACTGCTGCTTTGCATGATTTTGTCATATCCCTAATTAATCACGAAGTTAAATATAACATGATAAATTACTGAAGGTTTAGATTGGTTTATTTGATTACGGCTTAAATTTTATTTAATTACGTTTTATCCCTCTTGATAGCTATCTGCCTAATAGGAGGGATGCCTTTGTGGAGAACATTCTAAGGGAAACTAGCCCTTATACATGTTAGACATGGAGAAAATCACGAAAACGCTCATGCAGCCAGTCCGTTCACTGGGATTTCAACCCCAAACCGAATGACCAGCTTTCAGTGACTTTACTGCTTGGCCGCTGGTGGAAGGAAATTTTATAAATATTTAAGGGATTATTAAGCTGTTACTTACACGTTTGCCCTCTTCACATAAGAAGATATCCACATAAACGTTTTTCAGATACTTGCTTGTTAAATGCTTTAAATCTGCATTTGGAGTTCACTCTGACGGTGAATAATGTTAGTCATCACGCATGCATTTTTTTGTTCTTTAAAGTTTGATATTTCTTAAACAAAAGTTCAATATCAAATGACTCATCTGTGAAAAGCTTACATAGACTTTAAAGGTCGTTGGAATCCCATCCAGACGATATTGTTTTTCTATTGTTACTTATGCAGTTTTTCTTTCTACAGATTCAAACTCCAAGCACGTTATTTTAAATTTGAAACACGTTTGTTTTATTTCGAACCGATATCGAGAGAAAAATGATACATCAGCACAGATACATGTAGAGACCGACAACAAGAGATGTCCCTCTTCATACTTTTAACACCATTTTATTGATGAAAACATCCTTTTAATACGCATATATAACAGCAAATGCAAAAAAATATGAACAAATAAAACTTCATGAAAATATTGCACTTTCATATACTTTTAAATTATGCTTCATTGAGCAAATGCCTCTCTAAGAATAAACGAGGAGACAACTGTTTCTGTTGTAATTAAACAAAAAATCGTCAGAAACGAAATAATTACACTTGTCACATTTTACCCAATGTTGTTCTGAAATATGTGCTGTATTTACGTTTCAAAATTTTTATAAACTAATTAAAGAAAAGTAACAACAAAATACGAGGAAAATGCACTACCAGCGTATAAAATTTACATTAAATGTAGACACGTTTTTTTAAAACAAAGTCAAAATAATAAAAGTTTTCTTTTCCTAGAGAAAAACATAATCTTATTTGCTTCAAACTTTTTTCTAAAGAAAGCATATTACATGCTGCATGAAGAAGTAAAACATAGCAATCATAAACATAATAAAAATAAGGAAAGAAAAGGTACTTCGTTTATTAATTACCAAAAATATGCCTGTTTAATTTCATAAAAGCTGAATTAACTTAATGATTTGGGTGACTGGAAAAGAAAATATCCTTACTTATGTCGCAGTAGAAATAATACAATTGCAGATTCCTATACATTTCTAAATAGAATAAATGATATAGTCAAGAACTGAAGGTTATGTGCACACTCTATATAAAGCTCAAGAACCTCCTAATTCGACTTTTATGATTGTGTGTTCTTAAGTGAAACTTTTCTTCATCTGGTTCTTTTTAACCAGAGAAGAAAATAAATCCGAACAGCAATGTGTCCTAGCTGTTACAAGATTAAAGTAAGAGAGATAAATCTCAATTCAGCATCCATGCAAGAAAAAATAAATTATCTTCCAAAGTTTTTTTTCCTTTATTTCTTTTCAAAGCTTAGGAAGGATGAAAAACAAAATAAGAAAGGAATACCTAAGTAATCTGCAATTAATACGTAAGGCTCCTTACTTGAAAATTACTATTATCCTGACGCGTAGATTCTTGGGGACCGTGTATATATTATGCTGCAGTTGAAAGAAAAGACATACTAACATGGCTCTGATATTAAGAAATCATTTGGTACGCACATGTACGGTAGAAATAATTTTTCCAAATTAATTATCAATATATTGCTTATTATGCTATTCAAATGATGCTAGGTTTTGGCGAGACTGTGATAATTATTTTAAGTTTGGTTGCCATTTATACTAGATAAGAAATATAAAATACTGTATTGTCAAAATATGGGTTTCTGGACGGTATGATTTCAAATTCTAGAATTCTTCCGAAGGAACTGAGCTTTATATATCTAAGATCATTTCATATTTTTCAACTACGAAAAAAGAAATGAGCAACACTTCACACCTCGACGTTTTGTAAAATATCTTTCTGTTTGGAAAGTAATGTTACGAAATTAAAAAACTCGACCATTTTTCACTCAGGGAATCCAATACTATACTGAAGTAAAAGAAAAATAGCTGGCAGAATCTCGGTAAGTAAAATCAACAGAGAAAGGCCAAATTCTAGAACGTGAATTCTACCGAACTATTTTTTTGTTAAGAAATCCTTGGATTTAGTCCTTTACGAGGGCTAAATTCACACGTTTGTGGTTATTACAAGAAGAAAAATTTCTCTCTTCTGAGATTTCTTTTCCATCATTATTTTGCACTTTGGATGGCCTTGGAATTTCATCTTCTTTCGATGCTTCGTGCTGGTATTAAGGAAATAGTTGCTTCCTTTATTTTAAAATATCTGCATGATTTGATTATTTTTCTCTTAATCAAAACATCATTCACTTTCCCATAATTTTATTTTTTAAGTTGCATTTATATATCTTTTATTTCAGAATGAGATATAATTTAAGTGCTAAAATTGTTTCCTGGAAATCATATACGAACTTTAGGAATGTAAAAATGCAAAGGGAGAGAGAAACAAATTCTCCCTTAAGGGTTACATGTTATAAGGCCATGACATTCTGCCTTATAATTTATACTGAATATTATAAATTATAAGGCTCTTATAAACTATTTATAAATGTATTTGAAATGAAGGATTTATTCATTCATAAATAACTGTGAAAGTTTCCGTGAAGAAATCTAATTATTAAATGTATCTAAATTTATAATGATTATAAATATTATCTAAATATATAATAACCTTAACATTGAATTGTAAACATAAATTGACATCCTGTTGACAAATACGTTATAAAACTATTTAAGCAAGAATTGTTCGTACTGGAAAGCAATCTGTAAAAAGGTATTGCAAAGCAATTTCTATGAGATGCGTACTTAAGAAAGTAATAAAGAAGAGTTTTGGGATATGTATTGTTGAAATTAAGGGTAAAAAATCTAATAAGTATAATTAAAAGAATTATTCTCCTTATCAGTCATATATTCCTCTTATATAAGTCAGTTACAAGTTTTAAATAATATTTAAAAATAATCCTTATTTTATTCCCTTTCAGATATATTTAGAGAAAGTTAAGTACTATTTAAAGTATTTCGCTATTAAATTAAAAGGTGCTCTAATTTGAAATGGACCGAATAGAGCATTAATTATAAATTGACTTATAGTTTTCGATTTAAAAGATGTCTCAGAAGCTAAAAAATCATTTCACATTTGAGAAAGTATTTTAGGAAGAAGCTCTATAAATAGAAAAGAAATAATGCATAATTTTAATGAAACAATAAACTTTGATCTTAATTTTTGTAATCCTTAACCGAATCAAATCGAATTACCTTATATTTTTTTCTAATGTAATTAACGAAAACTTGTGAAAATATTTCAAATTAAACCATTCTGAGCAAAATGTCCTGTGAAAAGTATACAATTTAATTCTGTTCAGAATGAAATGTTGTTTAAAAATGTATTCTCTTCATATACTTAGGCCTCTGAAGTATTGTAGAAAAAGAAAATATATACATTTATATGCATATTTACGACGTAATTACAAAATATTTACATCCGATCGTGTCGAAACCCATTGAACTCAATGGTAAATTATCCAATGTTTTGGTCGCCAAAGAAGGGATCGCCAGTGCTTCAAAGCAGGGTATGGGAACCGGTTTAGGGCCACTCCATTTAACTTCCTACCTCCATGGAGCACCCCAGGGAGACGGTTCTGAGGGTCTCCCACTCCCCTCCCCTTCCACCAAAACCACACGAGAGGACTTTCGGCTCGCCACATATTTAGAATGCCACCATGCCACAACGACACTATATATTTACAAACATCCATGCTTTCTCCGGGATTCCAACCCCAGGCACGACAGTCAGCGACGCTAAGCACTATACCGGCTGGGCGGCAGGATAAACTATAAAACGGTGAAATAGAGTATATTATATGTACTCAGTAATAATTTTCCCATGGCAGTCCGATTATGAGTACAAATGTGCATACGTATAACGGGGTGATGTTTCATTGTTTATGCAATGTGGGGATAAGCGGAAATTTTATTTCTCATATGCTCTGTTATCCTTTATAATTGTGAAATTAATTATTATTTATTCCTGATTTCGTCTTTTAAGTTTTTATGATAAAGATGTCAGTATTCTTTATCTTTTATATTTTTAGAAACTGTGAGAAAATGCCACACTTCAAATATACAATGTAAACTACTGTAGTCTTCTTTTTATTTTTTAATGCTCATATATTGTTAAATAATAATTTACAGAGAATTTGAAAGGACGGATTAAAACGCCTTGCATAATGCAGTTTAATAGCTTATATAACTCGATATATATCCGATTATGGCATTATACATAACATTTGCTCTAATCCCCTGTTTTGCATATCCACGGACAAAAAGGTATTGCTCTATTTACTTGCAATTTTAAATATTTTCCCTGCTAAAAATGCCCCGTAGAAACCCATAAAATTTTTTTACGGGGAATTGGCCTAGGGGTACCCGTACAGCTCTGCGGGTACCCGTAGGCCAAATCCCCGTAAAAACCCATAGACAGAAACCCGTACAACTGTACGGGTACCCGTAGGCCAAATCCCCGTAAAAACCCATAGAAAGAAACCCGTACAGTTGTACGGGTACCCGTAGGCCAGATCCCCGTAAAAACCCATAAAACGAAACCCGTACGGTTGTACGGGTACCCATAGGCCAAATACCAGTAAAAACCCATAGAAAGAAACCTGCATGGCTGTACGGGTACCTGTAGGCCAAATACCTGTAAAGAGAAACCTGTACAATTGTACGGATACGAGTAGGCCAAATCTCTGTAGAAACCTGTAGAACTGTAGGCACTATAAACAAAATCCCAGTAAAAACCTATAGCCAAAATTCAGAACTTTATATGCATATCCATTGGCCAAATTTCCACGGGTATTCATATACAGAATCCCTATAAAAACAATACACAAAAATAGAACTGTAAATCAAATTTCCATAAAAACATAACCAGCAGAAGTACATAATTAGCACTGAAATGTACAGAACTAAATGGCTGAGAAAGCATGTAAAGTAATTTTAAATAAAATTCAATGCAAATAAAAATTTTTAAATATCTAGAAGCCTACGAGCCCGTCCTTAATGCACGTCAATATCTATAAACATAATACAAAATATTTGTATAAATTCTCTTTACCAAATTTTAAACTACCTTTATATAATTTTGAAAATAAAATGAAGAGAAAGATAATAACCAAAGTCATGATTCACAACCATCGAATGATATATGTACATATATGTAAGAAAAATAAGGAATAAGCAAAAGATTAAATTAGCAGCATAAAATTAATTTTCCTTCTCTATTCTAAAAACAGTAATCTTTCTGCACTGCATCACTTCGAGATTAATTCATGTCATATGACTCTTACATAATTTGATGTTGTAAAAGGAACTAAAACTCAAACAGCCAATAGTAATTTTATAGCAGTATTAACTATCAAATACGAGTAAAAATGCATCGAGAACCAAAATTAACTCGGTCTGAATTAAGATTTCACCCTTAACATAACGTATTTGCTTTTTACGCTTTGGCCTAGCTGGATTGCAGTCTGTCTGCTCCTTGTTTCTTACTACACATTTATCAAAAATGTTAATTTTTGGAATAGGCATAAATAATGTGCCAACTTGTTTGTGGTTGCAACATATTTGCTGAAAGAAAAGTTGAATTAAATCTACCTCGACTGCCAAATTTCTTATTCATTGTGGACTGGAGTTTCAACAATTGTTAACACAGAGTATTTTTAACACAAATCTATCATACTCAAACATAAAGAATATATATTAAGTAATTTTAATGGAACGGTGCAAATAGCCTCCCCCGCAGGAATATTTGAAAAATGAAACGGTGCAGCATCGATTCTGGAGTTGCTGAAAAGTTCCATCTCGCAAGGAATAAAGAACCTAGCGAAAGGTATAAAGAGTACATCAATCAACATGGGGAAGATTTCATGATCACGTTCCTTTGTTTAGTGTTAGCAGTGCTAACGGGCATTTTATTACTTTTTGTTTCTTTTGCATTTTCATATAATAGCAATGCAATCTGGAAGTTCTACAAACTGTTTAAAATTCTTGAAGCATATACAAAAAATTTGCTTCTAATAAAAGAAGCTGGTGCTTTTAAAAAAGTAATTTTTTAAAATTTTTATGCTAATCTGTTTGAAATTATTAAACTCGTTACACTGCAAAATTTAATTTTCTTTCATAATTTCATTTATAATAATATAATATTTCTTTGTTTATCAAATGATGAAACCTATTAGTTTAATGTTCATCAAACAGATGTAGCTTAAGATCAAACTACAGAGAAGGTTAAATTTTTAACAACAGAAAAATCGGAAGAAAAATCTGAAATAAAAGAGGATGCTGCACATTGATATGTAAATAATATTTTCTTTTTCCTTATTATGCGAGAGTATAAAGTAAACAAAATTGTTAAGTACATCATGGCAAGGAAGGTTGTGCAGAGAAATTAGGGTGATTTTTTTCCTTTTATATAAACTGTTCCACTTCATGAAAATCTACAGGGCCCACTAGCGGCCGAGCGGGAAAGTCGCTGAACACTGGTAGTTTGGTTTGGGGCTCGAATCCTAGTTAACGGACTGGCTGCATGGGCGCTTTCGTAGTTTTCCTTATGTGTAACATGCATACGAGCCAGTTTCTCTTAGAGAATCCTCAATGAAAACATCCATTCCCTTAAGCAGTCAGCTCTCGAGGGTGTTGCCAGAATCAAATAAACCAAACCAACCTTGAAATCTGAATTCTCTAATTCAAGGATGAACAAACTTTATTTCAATCAGAGCCGCGTGTTAGAAATCAGACACTTAAAGAATGCATCAAATTTCCTAAAAGACGCAATTAAATATTTATAACTTCAAAAGGAGAAAAAAAATTTAAATAAACATATGCGCTCACTATTGTAAATGACACTATTGTAAATGAACAATAGTGTCATTTCTTTTAAATTCATATGGTTATTTCTAGGTAGTATATAAATATTTCTTATTTTCTGCGCTTTGCAAATCCCTACGAGACATAAATTAACTTTTTTATAATGCAGTGACTTTGGTTTAGTCAAAAAATCAATCATTATCTTCTATTGATGATTAACAACTAATTTTAAAAGAGGACAATTTAAATCGAAAGGAAACTTCACGGTTTGAACAGAAGTTTAAAGACTTTTCATCTGAGGGAAGTATAAAGCAGAAATTTAGAAACTGGAATCAGAGATTTTCTTTACATTTAAATCACATACTTTAATCTGGAAAGAATAAAAACGTACTCGCGGACAACTATACAGAAAACTAAACTCGCAGTAAGCAAATTACTTAAAAATAAAGCTGTTAGTTTAGCAAGGCTTTCGCATATAAATCACTCTCTTAAATTGGGTTATTAGTTGTGAACTGGATTACTATCTATATTCTGATTTTTCTTGTGTATATTATAACTATACTTGAGTAATAGCATTCGGTATACTGAATAGAAATTCGATGTATATCGTTAATGCAGCCTGTTGCTGAAGTGTATACCTTTCTTGACAAACACAACCAGTTATAATAATAGCAATGCAATGGAACCATCAAAGGACTCTATTTATTATTTTGATAATTAACATACGCACACATTTTAAAACTGTTTTAAAATCTTTGTACGTATACTGTAATTTTAAAGTTAAGTTAATGATTGTTACAAAAGCGTGCAATAAAAGTATACTATTATTGTTTTTTACAAGCGCGCTCTTTGAACAGGCAAAAAAGTCACAAAATTTCCTTGAATTTTATTAAACCTTCATATTTGCTTTGCGTGACAAATTTACATTGAATTATACCATGATTGATCTTTTAAGGAGTGAAATTAAAAGCTTCCAGATAAAATAACTGCATATCTGCTGAAATCACGACGTGTGAGTAAGATGGAACTGAAACAATCAAAGCAGTTGTTGTACTTGTGGGCCAGAAAAATGAACTTTTAGTAACAAGTTAAATAACAGTCCATGTAGCTGAAGTTATACTAGCTGTACAGAAAAGAAAAATGTGATCGAGAGGATAAATTGTTAAGTAATAAAAATTTGCATACCATTAAGAAAATTAATGAAATGTAGTAAATACGATATATATATATATATATATATATATATATATATAAAGTTAAAAAGTATTTCTTCAAGCTATAGCCTACGTGTAAAGTGATACTTCGTTCCTATGCAAATAAGTATAAACACATAGTAAATATCCAAATGCAATATAAGATGTAAAAACATATAATGTATGAAAAAATAAGAAAGAAAATCTAAAGATGAATGCTTAACTTGATTGGAATTTAAAAGTTAAAATGTAAGTAAAATAAAGTGTAAGCTATCTCATTACATATTAGAAAAAATACAACAAAATATCATATTAAAAATAATAAGAACCGCAAGCAGTGGTAAATGGAATAATTAGCCTAATTCGAACATCATCAGAAAGTAAATATGTGATGTGGAAAATTTGCTAGAATCAAGTAGCTTATGATCCGTGTGAATCGTGTGAGTCAAATGAAATACGCAAATATAGGCACATTTTAAAAATACTTGGAAATAACAAAGTATTAAGATAAGAATTATTGACGATTTACTTTAAATTTATAGAAAACACATAATTTATCTGAGTATTTATCGAATTACATGTTTTGTCAGAGGCAAAATCATGGCTTAATTTTTTTAAAAGCAAATGCTTATGATATGTTGAATAATTTCATTCTGCTTTCCCTTTCCGCTTTCCTTTTTTTACGAGACAGTTTTTCAAGATCGCCGCATGTCTCTTGACTGACAGAGTTTTAATTCTATTGTTTACACTTCTTCTTTACTGTCTTATATGCTTTGAGCTGTCATTCTCCTGATTCATGTTTACTCCTCAGTATATTTTTTTTTTCTTTCTGCACATTCATTGTGAAGGCAGTCTTAAACCTTTATTTACAAAAGTAGTTTTATAGATCTTTTGGCAAATGTTTGCTTAATTATGAACAAGTGGTGACAGTGATATATTGGTCAGAATATTAAAAATCCAAGATTATTTCTTTGTACTCGAATCGGTAGATTTTGACAGTTGCAAAGAATAACTGTATTTCAAAGACAATGATTACGACCCGTTATCTCTATGCCATCAGTATGTATGTTGGTAAATTTGTGTTTTTAAAACTGTAGCAGGTACTCCCGGCTCTTGGTGGAGTAGTAGTCATGAATAGTCTTGGTGTAGGATAGGCGATGGGAAAGACAAGAAATGTTATTATTAGTATTAGAGAATCATACTACTGACTGGTTAAAAACTAATAAAGCATAGAGTTACAATTTGACGTTCAGGCTTATGATTTGGTACATTTTGTTGATTGTCACCTTTCTTAAATGTTGATATTATTTCTCTGTCACATGGTTTATCATATTATAAGGTATTTCTCACACTTTCCTAGCGTGCCTTCGTGGTGTAGTGGTTCTGCACGTTGGGCCGGCATTCCAGAGGTCCGTGGTTTGATTTCCGGAGAAAGCGGTTGCTAATTTTTCATCTTGCCTGCTTCCAAAAATACCTAATGTCTCTACAATATAACGTTAGCACTTACTCAAGGATTTTTCAGTTTGCCATGTACTGATGCACTGAGGTAAAAGTGCATTTTGTGAAATTAAGAAAATCCACTAAACCAGTAAAATTGTGCTTTGAAGCATAATTCTTCCTTAGAAAAAATTTTCATTTTGAAATGAAACATAAATGTATTTAATGTTTTCAAATTGAATATAAATCTGAAAGGATATTATAGAAACAGAACTGAACGAAAAAATATGAATTTACAGAAAATAAAAGGAAGAAGAGGACGAAAACGAAGAAGGGAAAAAAAAAGGAAAGAAATGTTATGCTTTAAGATAAATTTAAAAAACATATGAAATTCTAGAACTATTCAGCTCGAAAAAGTTCTGTAATATTTTATTGAAACGTTCCCCGGGTGTATTTCATACAATAAATAGAATGCATTAGCTTTGAATTCAACAAGACTTGCAGCACAGTCTTAGAATATTTTAAATAAATGTGTAGAATAAATAACCTCACCAGAAATAAGAGCAGATAACTGAAAATATACTTTTTTCATCTATCACCACAAAACATATTGGAAAATAAAGATATTTTATAACGTACTTCTTTGTAACAATGATGAATTGCTATACTCTATAATCCTGAACCGTGAATATTTTCTTCTGCTGGCTATAAAAACATACTATGAACAAACAGAAAATCTGCAGTTTTTAAAAAAAGTAACTGAACATACATATGATGTTATACATACATAGTTTCTGACGAAATTAATTTCTATAATATAAATTGCCTATATGTGAGCATTACATATTCTTAATGTTATTTAATTAGTTTAAGGTCAATGCAACAAGACTCAAAACATTTTCGTTACACCTTATTCGTTACACCTTTTCATTACACACCCCTTTCGTTACACACTCCTACCTGTAATGGATTTCTTTTAAAATTTCAAAAGCAGTTTCGTGTTTTGGTGATAATGCATATGTTTACTATGCTAGCTCATTAGACATGATAAACTGTTACACTACTTTTAGGCTTAAGGAAAGCAACGTAAATTAAGCATCAAAGAATTTTTTTCCAATGGCGGACACTTGCCTATAGCGGTATTGGACGCTACTAAGGTCAGATGTAGTGGCCATTTTATTGTGGAAGCACCTAATAGGCGCCCACCGCTACCTCCTATGAAGGGATAGACAATTTTACATTCATGCCTTCTCTGGGCTTCGAAATCCGGCCCTTCGACTCGGTATTGCAGTCTTCTCTAACCGCTATACCGTCTAGGCGGCCGTGAAAGAAATGTTCTTCATTTCAAGTTTCAGTTCACAGATCAATAAGATTCATTAGCATTCCCTTTGTCTCAAAGGAAAGTTCTTAGACTATGTTAGATTTGGACATAGAGCTGTTTAAAATAACTCTTTTTATTAGAAAAAATTTTTAGAAGGCATGAACTACCGATTGCTTTTCATAGACAGATTATCTTCTTAAACGCTAGATTTATATATATCATATAGTTTCAGTTTTGTTTTTAGTGTTTACATTTTGCTACGTCTTTTTAGCTTCTAGCCCCAAATTATTTCGATCAGCAAATTTCTAATTAGTATTAACCCTAGCTATTCTTCCACCTTTTTTGAGATTGTACACACTGAAAACTATTTCAAATTTATCCAGATGAGAAATACTATATATTATAGTCACAATATATTTATTAATTAAAAAAAGTGCTGAATGTTTTAATTTGAAGATTTTAAAACTATTAAGCATCTTTAAGAAGTAATATATTTAAACTTTTATTCTTTTCACTTCATAAAAAACTGTTTGACTCTTCTCTAAAACATAAGAGATAGCATAAAAATTGTCATGTTAAAACTTACTTTTAATATATAATATGTAAAGCACATAAATGTGTAAGATGATCCATACTTTAAACTAAATTTACTTTAATTTTATACTGGGCATATCCTTTCATTGCTAGTTATCTATACAACCTTTGCTTAGGTAGTATGAAGACACAACATGCCACATACACACACATACACATTTATACAAAGTGAGCGAATGAATCAAACGTGCGAGAGAACTAAACGTCATAATAAAAGAAATACTTAATAATGTGGATTTCACTAATCCAGAGCCACGTGACGTTCCATAGAAGTGTGTTTCTGTAAGAATAAATGCAGTAATAACATATACACATTAGAATAGCAATAAAATACGTGCCAAATGGAATAAATTGCAAGGAAATTGCAGATGTATAAATGTTGAAGTAAAGAACACACGATAATAAACAAAGGAAAACTCCAAAAAGTTTTCCTGAAGTTGAAATCCAAATGACAGAATGATGAAAAAAAATTAAAAGTAAAATAAAAGCAATAGACGGACAATGAAATTATATGTATGACTCATCAGGAGGCAGCATATGTACAATTCTATTGACTAACTTCGTCCTTCCACCGAAGAAAATAATTTTAGAATATTTTTCAACAAGATAAAAGACTTAAACTATTCACTAACTGGAAAGAAATTGATGAGTACACCTCTACGTAGTTCCAAAATGATAGGTACACAAATTTTAAAAATTGATTAATAAAGAGTAAAAAAACTTTGTCATTATTAAATGTTTCGCCTAAAAGTGCAGAGGTGTAGTAAAGTGAAAAATGACATAGAAGCATTCTGTAAGTACACGAAGAGAACATTCACTTAATAAATTTAACATCAAAGTTAATATTTAAATTTAAAGTAAACCAGTAATTACGGGCACAGTACAAGCCAAAAAAGAAGGAAGAAAAAATTATTGGATATTGACCTTCATCCTAAGCCAAGCGTACCGAAGAACGAAGGCATTAATGTATGAAAGTGGTGTAGCATAATTTGTAATTGTTGTGTATATTAATCGCCCGAAGCGAGGTTGCATTATAGAGAGAGGTTTTAAGTATAAAAAATTATTTCTGAAAATAAATTTTATTCATCACATTGCATCCGCCACTAAAATTGTAAATTAAATGTAAGGGGAAATGTATAAATTTTCTTTTGGTTTATTAATTTGTGTTATTGATTTCATTTGAATATTCACATATATGGAATTCTCTGTAATTTATTTCAGTTTCTCATGCAATTCATTTTTATTTCAAGCTAACATATTATTACTGTTTTTGTTCTAGGATCCATATTCTTACAGATTCTCAAAACTGGCTGTTATATGTAACACGTATACGAGACAGTCTTCCTTAGAAATTTCCCCACGAAGGCATCCGTCTCCTTAAGCAGATAGTCCTCGAATGCTTTGCCATAATCAAATAAACTAAACCCAAACTGGTTCTTCTAAAGCCGATTTCCTTTATGTTTGCATAAGCAAACTTAAATTTATATGTCACTCTACTTTAACATTCTGTGATTTCATGACCATTTAAATATCAGCTATATTTTATAGCTTGCCTTTGGTGTTCTTTTTTCCTCTTCTACATATTGTTCTACATTTACTGAATATTTGTGTTTATTTGAATGTATTTTGGTTTTGTATGTATGTGTTTTTGTATTTGTATGTATTTCGTATTTGTATGTATGTATTCCATATGTATTTATTTTGTATTTGTATATCTTTACTTTGTATTCATAATTATGTATTTTGTATGTATGTTCTTTTTATGTATGTATTTTGGTTTTGTATATATGTATTTTCCTTTTGTGCATAGTTTTTATATATGAATTTATTTAGTGCATTTGTATGTAGAAGTGTTATTGTATATTTTTTTATCCAAACTGGTGGAGGCAGCATAGTTTGTCTGTAAGTGTTTTTTCACGTATTGATTTAAAAATCTTGTAACTTTGAATCAATCGACCCTTGAACTGCGAAGGACATAGAAAAAAACCACAAAAACCAACCGTGCAACCAGTCCGTTTGTCCTAGTTCAAACGCCGGTCGGTGTACCAGTATTCAGAGGCTTTAACCACCCAGCTGCTAGTGAGGCGTTAAAAGCCGTGTCATCGGGCTGATACTTCAGAATGGAATATTGCATAGATTAAAACATATACCGAAATTAATTATTGAAAATTTATTCTGTCAACTATTGGAGATGAATCAACTATTGGATATCAACTATTGGAGATTAATCTTGTCTACTGAGAAGAACCATCGACTAATGCCGATGGAATGAGAAAGGCGGTAGCTGCGACAGCTGAATGTTTTAGCCTTGAAATTCAGCACCACTTTTCTTTTAGTGATGAAGAACTCTGTGTAAGCAACTGCAAAAGAAATGAGACCACGTTGATTCTCTAGCATATAAAGAATACTATGTAAACAAATTCCACTGAAATGAAACAAAGCATTACCGCACTTGAAAATAAAACTGTGGATAATGCGAACTAAAATACAGCCACTATCAAAGAGAAGTTTGAAAAATTTGAGGAAAAAAGAGAAGAAGAAAGAAACTAAGAAGAATTGAAGAATGTTAAAATCGTCTGTTAATCATGAAAATCTTTGCAATTAACCAGAGATTTCGAAAAGAAAATAGGGAAATTAGAGTAGAGATCGCAAAATCTTCTCAACCTGTGAAAAATATCCAAGCTTAGTTTTTTATCAAAGTCAGCGGGATTGTTTCTCCAAAGCCTTAAATATGGCAGCTGCTTTACAAACATAGGACGTCTTCAAGAGAACTTACAATGCAAGAAAATACGTAAACTAAATTTTATCTTATCTGGATAGAAACGTCACTTTTAAAACCCATAGTTCTAATTAACAGTGGCATAGTTTTGTTTTCCTCGGATCCTTTTTTCATTTAATACGATTTAAAACGAAATGTTTTAATTAATTTAATCTGAATAAGATGTCTGTTACTAATTGCTACAGGCACTTTAAAAAAAACTCACAAAGTTTTGTAAATTGTCAACACCGTAGTTATTTTTGTGATTTCTTCGTTTCTTGTACTATAAATATTTTATTTTGTCTTGTTTTATGTTTGTTTTATGTTATTTTATTTCTTAATTTGAAAGAATAAGCTACGAGTTTTAATTTTCATAACTGGGAAATTTCAGTTCCTTATTTTTGTTCTAATTTCACAATTTTTCATATATTAAAAAATCGTGGTAATACTAAAATAGTAATTTAGGAATACGTCACTTTTTTAAAAAGCTTCTACCTCTAAAATTATTAATACCTTGTAGCGATTCTTTTAATTTTCTAATAGTTACTTTTAATTTTGAAACCCTTTCCTTTATTATATTGTTCCCCACCTACAACTCCTTGCCAGAATGAGTTTTCGGAATCACGTTTTATGTAAATCAGATAGGACCCCTATTTAATGGGAATTTCAGTCACACAGAAAAGCTCAGTTCTCAGTAGTTCTCAATTCTCAGTTCTCAGTCAGAAACGTTCTCAATAGAACGTGTTCTACCCTCGGAGCCACGTCGTTGCTTTAAGCATATTTTACTGCGTTCGGCTGTATTCCTACATGCCTGGTAGTGTTCGCCGGTGAGGTGAGTTATTTCTATACAGCTTAGGCTAAATGTTAGCTAGTTAGAACTAAGTTAGTTTCTTATTTTCTGTCTTCACTTAAAGCCCAATTGGAGGCTTACTTGTAATGCCGAGAAGGACCAACTGTATTATTCTTTGAGTGGAATGAAAGGGTATTTTAATCTTCCTTTGGACTTTTTATAGTTGTAAGAAGAACAGAGAAAACTCGCTACACTCTTCTCGAAGGTTCTATTTGCCAAAGACACGTAATTTAACTAGAACTTCATAACCTCACTATTTCCTTAAATCATCATTACAAGAGTTTCTGTTGCTGAAGAAGAAAAGAAAAACTCCTTCATTTATGTATAACTACATAACCTATGCATGCTATGCTTAATTCATACCATGCATACGTTATGTAATTATATTTTCAATGAACAGAAATGAGTAGTGTATATTCGTAATGAATATTTAGCAAATTATGACAATCGGTTATTTTTAAAGAGATGCAGCAAACTTTTATATGGCGTTGAAAATTACATTTTAACATAAATTTCAAATTGCATCAAACGATACTTAATGCTATCACGTTTGTCCACGGCTGTTTTGACAATATTGACCAAATGATAATTTCGAACGATAAGAAAAAATATCCTTCAAAATAGGAATGAATTTAAGCTAATTTAATATAAATATGTTAAAACAAAAATAGGTTATTTCACAGCATTTGAATTAGAAAAATGTCATAAACAATGAATTGTCTGCAATTGTTACACAAAGTTTCATTTATGATCCATATATTCATAATGTTACAGAAATTATTTAACTAAAGCTGCATCCCTTAATCTCAGCAATACAGTTGAAATTTTCAACTGTATCCATCCAAGCGATAAATTTATCATATTTCATATCAAATGGAGACGTTGTTTTTTCTTTCTCAACATTCTCTGATTCATTATTTACTAGAAGGCTGACATACTTGAAATAGAACATTAAGGTCTTTTTTGAGATGCGTTTCAAAGCATGTTCAACAAATGCAGGGTATTAAGATGTTTAGTTCTTATGTCTAATTCCCTCATATGCATATCATTCATATAATAAATGCCTCTAACACACGTCTCACAGCGATAATGTTTCCCTTTGCCCTAATTATCCCTTGATCACATAGTTGAAAGGTGGCTAGGTTATTGACTGATAAATGCAGAATTTCAGTATGCTTAAGTGATATGTTTACATTACAGGCCATGCAGCCTTTAATAAGAAGGATATCATCATTCATTGAAGTATTTCATTTCAAATGCCATTTCAAAGGCCATAAAATTACAGATTTAATTACGCTTTCGAATTGCACATAGTTAACTGTCAAACTCCTTACTCCTTTAATGCATCATGGATTTTTTCCTTTTACGAGTATTATTATTTTATATCACAACTATTGACATAGCATAAAAAGTCTATACGAATGTTAGATATTTTATACACTTTAGCTTCCAGCTGTAAATAAATATGTATGTTGGAGCAATGCAAAATAATATAGGACAGCTTCATTATAAATGTTTTCAGGATGCTATTTTTGTAGATAATTGAAACCGTTTATTTGACAACATGCTGCTTCTTAAAGAACTTTTTAATGAAAGTGTCTTAAAGAGGACACTTTCATCTTAAAGAAAACAAAACAAAACAAAATTGAACCAGAAAAATGTCCCTTTGTCTGATAACTTTTGTAAACATGCTTCCAACCTACAAACTAGCAGGTAATGAGTCGTACTTTCGTATCATAACAGGTGTAAAGGTGTCAACCCATCAGCCGTTACTCTGTAAGGTATTTCTCACGCCTTCATAGCGTGCCTTAGGGGTGTAGTGGTTCTGCACTCTGGGCCGGTATTCCAGAGGTCCGTGGTTCGATTCCCGGCGAAGGCGGTTGCTAATTTTTCATCTGTCTGGCTTTTCCAATTAATCTAATGTCTCTACAGTGGCGCCCGAACTAAAAGGGTGTTGGATGAGGATTCTCCACAGCCAGGATTTGGCGATTGGGTCCCCTAAAAACCCCAGTCGCCCTTTAAAAGGGGGAGTATGTAAGGTATTTCTCCCGCCTTCCTAGCGTGCCTTCGTGGTGTAGTGATTCTGCAAACTGGGTCGGTATTCCAGAGGTCCGTGGTTCGATTCCCGGCGAAGGCGGTTGATAATTATTCATCTCTCTGGCTTTTCCAATTAACCTAATGTCTCTACAGCTTTGCTACTTTAAAGCATGACTTTCAAACTTATTTTTCAAATTTACAAACTTGTGGCTCCTTATAGGTAAATTTACCCAAATGATTGCGAAATGGACTGGAATCTGTGCATTTTTCCAATGTGATATGTAATATAAGCCAGCTTTCCCTCGTTTCCCCAGCTTTCCTTTATTTCATAAAAACAATTCTCAATAGCTAATTGCATTAACTCAATTATCTGCTCTAGGAATATGCTTTTGCTTTGGTTGGCTAAGGAACACCAGTCAAGAAGTAGCCATCTTGTGAATTGAACATTGAACGAAATTCTCAGTAATTAGTAGTTTTACACAATTGACCAGTATGGACAAAATTTGCTAAATAAAACATGTATTATACAGGGTGATTGCAAATTCATGGTACAATCTTGGAGCGGAGGTACAGAACAACGATGCGAATAATATTCACATATGAAACCCAGGTCGCAATCCATTTATTTAGTCATAGATACAGAGTGCCTCACTTCAACTGAAACAAGATGCTTACGAGAACTCATCCAGATTCCGTCCATCAACAGCGATACATGATTGACAAAGTCGGGGAAGTGATTGACGTACGCTGGCAAAGATGCCAGATATTACACGCACACATGCAGCAGCTATTGATATTCGAGCAACGAGATCCTCAGCTGAATCAACTGGAGTTGCGCATAAACAAGATTCTTCAGATTCTCCCAAATAAAGTAATCAAGGCTTGATAAATTAGGAGAGTGGGGTGCCCAAGAGAGAGGTCTACCACGACCAATCCATCGCGCCCCAAAATGGGAATTCAGGAAACTGTGAACATTAGTGCTAAAGTGGGCTGGCACCTAATCATGCTGGAATAACACTCGGTTACGAATGGAGATCGGAACATTTTGCAGGAGTTCTGATAGCATTTGTTATAGAAAAATAAAATAACGTTGTCCATTGAGTTGCTGCGGCAGTAGGCATGAACCACTGCCGCAGCAACTCAATGGACAACATTATTTTACGTTTAAGTCGTGCACGATACTGTCCATACATTCACACTGTCTGGTTGTTGAGGTGCATATACTGGCTTTGCGTTTGGGTTCTCAGTTACCCATACATGAGAAATATGGACATTAAATTCACCCACGCGGTAAAACTGTGAACTGTGAAGTCCGGCTGCAATGCAGATTGCTGTAAAATTGCATTGGGAGAAATTCGGGCACAGAGGTTTGTTTTGCGGATTGAAAGTTTGCAGTCGCTGATAACGGAAGACGGTGTAAGTGATTCTAGTTTAAGTCTCTCCAAATTGTATGTTGATTCACACCTACGTTATGAGCTGCAGTTCTCGGGCCTATCAACCAAAATGTTCAAGATGCTTTCTTCAAATCTTGGATTGCGAACAGTTTGTCGTCGGCAAGCATCCTGTCTAATGACGTGGGAAGAACCTGTTTCACAAATTTGACGATGTTAACCATTGAAACATTCTGCTATCCGGCATTTGTCCATCCGTAAACTATGCGTGATACATTTGTAGCGCAGCTCTGGCGTTACTGTTTGTACGGCTGTATATGTAATGCATGTCTGCTTTTCAGCATACCCAAAGTATACTATCACTGACGACAGCACAATCGCGAATGGTATCTTCCTCTACCGAGATGCACACCTGCTGCCCTCTACCAACAACGATGTTTTTTATGCACATTACTAATATGTAGACGTAGTTTGGACCCAAGATCTGCTTAAATAAATGATTAAAGCTTCTGTGGATGATGTTCTTCGTATGAAGCGATTCTTACGAGATGTTATGTGATCTTAATCTCATTTTAAAGTTTTCTAATTGAAAATGCATTTTAAGTTGCATTTATGACTAAATAAATGAATTGCGACCGGAGTTTCCCACATGAATATTATTCGCATCATTGTTCTGTACCTCCCTTCCAAGTTTGTACCGTGAATTCGAAATTACCCTGAACCTCTTTCACTTGTAAAACTGCTTGTATAAAATGACGTTAATAACTTTAGTTCCAAGGAAAAGAAGATTATAAATCGAAACGTTAAAGAAAAACTGAACTAAAAGAAAATAAGCCCGTTTACATGGAATTAGAAACAGAGTAATTATTTTATATTTGTGACATAAAAAATATCCGTAATGTAAAACGTATCTGACAAGGTAAACAGTTGCATCAAAAGCTGTTTCATAAAATTTACAAGCGACGTGCGTGTTTATAAATTTTATTGCAAATGCTTGCTTGAATTGAAAAATGACAACTTTTATTACCCCAAGTAAAATTTTTAAAACGCAATAAATAGTATATAAAATAATTAAATGCAACACTTTGAAGGTGCACAATTTTACTTGCTTAATTGACGTCCAGAATCGTCAGGATGGAGGGTGAATTTGTTTAATCTAATCAGGAGTTGATTTTATAAATCACTGTGATGTACAAAATTTACATCGCTCTGAATTTGAAAACTTTGTTCGTAAAATTTATGCGTCATGATGCTAGTATAGTTAGTATTAGTTGCACACACAAATGATATTAAAACACGCTTCGGGTAATTTACTTTATTTAATGTTAGCCAGTAGCATAATAAAATTTTAGCTTGTAAAATATTATGACTACGGTGGGAATCTGAAGAAAAATTAATCATTAATTTACTTTAATGCCTATTTTGGGTTCAGATACTTGGACGATGATTGTGGTAGGTATGTATTCTAATATTACAAGAGCGGTAAGCTTAAAGGAACAGTAAGTCTCGAAATAACTTATCTGAAATTTTAATAAATTCGAGAATGCTTTCAGGAAGTTTAACAGGTTTTGCACGCGAAACTTGTCAGCGCTTTTATTGGTATTGTTAGAAATGCATAAGTTTCAACAAAGCAAACGATCTATACCGTATGTTTACGCAAATTGTGGTTCCATAAATCGCCGTTCATATAAAATTTTTAACTTATTAGAAACAGGTTTTAGGCTGCGTTTCATTTCTGAAAATGCTTTACTAGAGCTTTAAATATGTTACTTTTCCTGCTAGATATTTTCGTCACATTACAAAGAGAGTAAGTCTGATTTCAGATTCGAAATATCATAAATACAATTCTGCCCAACTAAAAACACATTGTAAATTTAACCTTAGAAGACACTTTCTCTCTTTTACTACACTTACAAATACGATTTTTACCACTTGATGAAAACTTTTGTTTATTATTTTTATTTAAAAAACACCTAAAATCCATTCCGTATTATATCTTATTAAATATATATCAGGAAAATTAAACTGAAATTATTTTCAAAAATTGGAATTTTTAAACTCACATACAGAGGAAGATATTTATATATTTGTGCATAAAATCATCTAAACCTGAAATATTGGCAAATATTCGAAAACATAATTCATTGATTTCAACATTTCATTGAAACTTTTAAAATAAAATCTAAAACTTAATGGGAAACGATCAATATTGCATTGAAATGAGACATAGTATGTCTCTAATTAGAAAAGAATTTTTATATTCAATATTATGAATTTATTTGATAAACGCCTGTCATTCAGATTTATATGTTCAATAGCATTTTAATGCAAGTTTAATACTTTAATAACTTTGCTGGAGAACTAAACGACGTGCAAACCTTCTTAAGGACCTGAAAAACACCTCAACAGATTCTGAATAAATTACTGTGCTACTCAATGATAGGACATCATTTAAAAAAATAATAAATTATTTATGAATTTTTATGTTTTATAGAGTGCATCAGCGGTTGAGCGGTAAAACCGCTAAGCCCTAATAACTTGACTCGGGTTAAAATCTTGGAAAATAGGGAGCTTGCTTGGGGTTTTATTTCGTGGGTTTTCTCATATGTAAATGAATACGAGCTAATTTTATTCGGAAAGTTTCCTGCAAATTTATCCCTTCTCTTAGAAATATAGCCCGTGTGTGTTTTTTTCTTATCCCAATCCAATTCAAATCTTTAAGTTAGAGAAATATTTGTATCTTCTTTAAACTTTCTAAAACTAGTATTAAAAAATCCAATTACTACAATAAAAGTTCTAGATGCAAAATCTGCCACACGGTTTCAGGAAGTGCTTTTATTATTTGCGCAACTTTAGAATGTCTAATAACTTAATATACATATTTTCCAAATACAAGTTTCTTGCATGTATTACAGAGGCTTGGTGTTTTATGTGTGAGTTTCTGGGTACAGAAATGACGCTTTTAACTGTCATTTGCTAGTACTTTCTGCTCATTGTGTTTCAGAGTTATTTAAATTCCGGTCTAATTTTTAAATAACGCACCTTTTAGTAGTTATTTTAACATGCTTCCGAATGATGGTTCTTTTGTTGATTCTACTTTGGATTACTTTCTTGTGAACAATTCTGCACTTATTTTTATCAAGCGTAAAATTAATTTTAAGTTATGCTCTTAAGCAGAGCGTCAATATCTAGAAGTACCTTTGTCGGATATTTTTCCTCCATGAATCTGAAATGTCCACATCATGTTTTGTAGCATTTTACAATGCTATGGTTTCTTTCAATCACGTCCCATTCTATTTAATTTTTGTATATAAATGGAAAGCAGTGAATTTAAGTTGAAATTGTAATAAATATATTTTGTTTACTTTTTTCACTTATATGATCGTCAGTGCTTAATCACCAATATTTCATAATACGGAAGCTTGGAAGCATTTCGATAAAGATGGTACAAATCTTCATGACCTAGTCATTGTTTAAATAAAGTTTATTCCTTTAGATTTTAAATTTGTGTAAGCATTTTTGTAGTATTTTCAAGGAGCAAATATATGACGAGTTATCATGTATCGCCTTTTTGTCTTTAGAAAAGTATTTGAAAATTTCGTGTAACAAGGATTGGATAAAATATAGTGGGAAAATCGGAGGTCCATGACAGATATCCATCAAACGTTACTAACGCTTTTTAAGATAATAACGAAGTGAAGTGAAGGCATGCACATAGCGACAGCAGATCCATTATGAGGTGAATTTGAAGTACGGAATAAAATACCAAGCACCACAAGAAAAGGTTTACAATTTTATTGTTTAAAACACTCATGTCTTTTTGCGCAGTTTTTTGAATGTTTATGTTTGCATCCTGTTATTGTCTATAATTTTTTAAATTATGGAATTTATTCATTTTCTTATATTTTCTATCATTCGGTATATACAAATTTGGATCATCCGTTCACTCAAACTCACACACGCCATTTATATATAATTATATATATGCACATGCATGCTATTATCTCTCTCTATATATATTATATATGCATGTGCTTTGAAAAGTAATTTTTATCCATACATGCTTTCAAATTACTTTTCAGATTATATATATATGTTACCGTGAAAGACCGAAATTGGAGAATGTCGACTTTCACTGGAGAATGTCACATTCAACAAATACGCCGGTGAAAGATCGAATATTGCATTACATGCTTGTACATTCGGACCCTCACCGCTGTATTTCGACAATCACAGATATGCTCTCGTGTAGGTCAAAAAGAAAGGTCATAAAGTGTCAAAATAGTTTAAGTTGTTGCAATAAATAAGATTTGAATCACATAATTTAGTAAATTTTTTATTACTATTATTTTATTTTCTCATTTAGAACGTACTGTATAATTAAGTAAATTTTTAACTTCTATTATTTTCCTTTCTTATTTTGAATGTACTGTGTGTTTTAAGTTCTTATGTTCTTAAGTTCTTATTTTAAGTCTGAAGTGCGTTTTTTCGCGTCTGAATGACGGAGAAGAAAATATAATATTCTTATATGTTCAACATTCACCATTAGTACACGGTGAATGTCGACATTTACCGGTGTAAGTCAGAAATAAGAGTATTTGGAAAATATTTCGGACATACACCAAGCGACTATGTGAATGTTGACATTCACCGGTGAAAGTCGACATTCTCCAGATTTCGATGTTTCACCGTAACATATATACAGAATGATATAATCAAATGTGTATATAGAGAGAGATTGTTGAAATATATGTATATTGTAGAAGTGTTTATTTCTATAGCTATATCTGTCTATCTATCTATATCTAAATATATATATATATATATATATATAGTATGTAGAATGAGATAGAGATATTGGTACACATAAATACAGGGTGTTTTAGCGCAGCGGTTACAAGCTTTCAGGAGAGACAGCAATACATGGTCGGAAGCGCATTCCTGGCGCAGTAGGACGGCACAAAATACAAGAAAGGAAGGAGAAGAGCAGGGTTAGGAAACACGTTTATTATGCTTAGTGTAGCTAACATGTTGGGACAGCTTTGGCTAGTGCACGAGGTAGAAGAATTGAAACTCAGTACTAGTGAAATTGGCGAGGTGGCCACGGGTTTATCCGGTACATTGGCCAGAAAAGTCGCAGACCTCACTTGCACTGACTCTGGAGGCTACTCGAAGACACTGGTGTATGAAACCCCTGCTAACAGTCTTGAGGACTTATTACACGGATTATGGCAGCTCTTGGGGAAGCTCTTGGGTTCTAAGGCACGCCCGGAATTTTCCAGAACATCAGATCTTCCATACGCCGGTGATGTGAGGTATGTATCATGGTCCTGGTTCGTAATTTCAAGCACCTTCTTTGATGAAAATCGTTTTCTGTTTTTGTTCTCATTTATTGGTTTCTGCTGTACTAAACAATATAAACATGTTTTGTCACCTTTTACGTGTCCTTCCTTTCTTGTGTTTTGTGTCATCACTACCACGTCAGGAAAGTGTTTCCAATCATGCATTGCTGTGTGATTTTCCATCGTCTTGGTGGTGTACTCTCTCTCTCTTTCTCCTAAAAATTTGTATTCGCTGTGCTGAAACACCCTGTATGTATATATATATATATATATATATATATATATACCAAACTCTTTCTATGTATACATATATACATACATAGTGTTTGAAATGTATTTTTAATAGGTACATGCTTTAAAAATAAGTTTAAAGAATCCAACATGTCCGACTTAAATGACAGTTCTAATTTCAATTTCAGTTTGCGATGCAAAGAGCGAAAAATATTTCAGTCACTGAAAATGCGCTTCTCTTTGAGCGAAGTATTTACTCTTAATCCTTTATATAATTCTAAAATGACAATTTTATTTGAAATTTCCTGTCGTTGTGACGCCATTGTTTGATGGCTGCATGTATTAGGGAAAATTAATTCGGTTTATCATCCGTAATCAAATCCTACATTAGCTAGCATCATTCGGAAGAACAAATAGTAAATTAGTATAGATTAATATAGATCTTTTAAGCGACTAATGAACTAATTTTATTGACGGAATTAACAACAGGAAAAATAAATCTTTAAGTTACATATTATGTTTAGTTCATTTTATTTAAATATTAAAACTTGTAATAAAATAATTGCCAAAATGATTAATATTTTTGCAGACACATTTAAAATGAAGAAACCATGCAGCATATTTAATACATATGGATTCTGTTTTTCAAATAATTTTTCATATTACATCAGGTATGAAACATTCTGAGCTATGGCACTACACAAATAGAACTCATTAATATTCTTACGACCAGAAGACTTAAAGCTACTTTTATTACCACATCGTATATTCCCAAAACAATCTGTGAGAGGTATTGGTAGCTTAGAAAGTAATCTTAAATTTGATTAGGAAAAAGATATGTATCTCCCTTTGGGACGTTGATTTGATAATCATTCATTACTTTATAAAACAGTGCATTCGATCACCTTTTAACTTAGTAGGAAATCAAAATGCATTCTATAATTATGCATGTTAATTTTACCTGAGGCTATACGAATTTTAGAGTCAGTTACATGTTATGCAGTTTGTGCTAAAAACTCAGAACTGCTTTTAAACAAGGGAATGACCAAATATTTATGTACCTAAAAATAAATATAAATCATTGACTACCGAACGGATTTACTTGGCCTTATGTTTGTGAACACACAGGACAAAAATAATTATTCATGGTATTTAATTTTTATTATACGAGTCAGAACATCTTTACGCTACTTCAAAATTAAAATGATTCAGCTACTTTAAAAACAAAAAGACCTAAAATCTCTTTAATTTTAAATGATGATAATATACCCATAGAAATTCTTAAATAATTGCCATTTACTTCTTTATCCATATGAAGCAAAATTATTCACAAATCCTTTACAGGATGTATTTTCAAAGAAGCATAAATTCTTATAGCTGTATGCTTGTAGTTCATATTATTATAAGGTATTTCTCCCGCCTTCCTAGCCTGCCTTCGTGGTGTAGTGGTTCTGCACACTGGGCCGGTATTCTGCAGGTCCGTGGTTCGCTTCCCGGCGAAGGCGGCTGCTAATTTTTCATCTTGTCCGGCTTTTTCAGAAACATCCTAATGTCTCTACAGTGGCACCCGGACTATAAGTGTCGTGGATGATGAATCTCCACACCCAGGATTTGGCGATTGGGTCCCCTAAAAAAGCCCAGTCGCCCTTTAAAAGGGGAATATATAAGGTATTTCTCCCGCGTTCCTAGCGTGCCTTCGTGGTTTAGTGGTTCTGCACGCTGGGTCGGTATTTCAGATGTCCGTGGTTCGTTTCCCGGCGAAGGCGTTTGCTAATTTTTCATTTTGCCTGCTTCCAAATAATACCTAATGTCTCTACATTATAAAATGTAATTCTTAATCATCATACTAGCAATTAGTCTCATTAGCAGTTAGTGTAATCCTAAATAAAATTTACAACAGATATAAATATTATAAAACTTATTCAGAATTTGGAAGCATTAGAAATCAAAGAACGCATTAGGTGAAACATACTGCCTAAGGATCATACGCACAATAGCTCTTATTGCACTTAAAATACTCCAAAATAAAAGTTTTACTGTAGCTAAATATTATAACATGTTATTCAGAGAAATCACAAGAGCGCAGTAGTCCATTTTCATGATTTTCCTTTTGAGACCTCGAAGTTTTGAGAGTTCTTCTGTGGTGTATCGCATTTCTACTTTGAGTTTTTTACCGATTCCAACGCCTGAAGAAATACAGAAATCCTCTTTCTACTTCTCAAAACATCCTTGCGAACACAATTGTTCACCAGAGTTATAAAATATACCCTTAAGCTGCAGCATGCTGAATTAAGCTTTAAAATAAAGCCCGTTTTTTAAGCTGCATATTTCAGTAAAAAGCTTTCACTATCAGTCCACAAAGTAAAAAATCCCAGTTTTTTTCTTCACTCTTTCTTACTTTTCCAGGAAAGCAAGCATTGAATTTAAAATAGGAAAATGATAAAATATTCCTTTAAATGTGAGGAAATAGGCCGTTACTTTAAGTACATATCCTGAATGTGCATTTAATCTTCTTTTGGCCATTTTTGGAGGTAAAAATTATAACAATTTAATCATTAAAGCAAAATCTCCTACGTAAAATTTTAACATGGGATACGAACTCAGAGATTGTCAGAGATTGTCTTTTAGAACGTTCCTTAATATAAGGACTGTTTATTCAATTTTGGCGCAAAGAAGTTAGCGAAAGGCAAGTGTGTTGAAAAATCTTCCCCAACAGTCGTTTATAAGTTTCAAACTGCGTAACATGTTCAAGTTAATTATTCTCTCACGACGTGCTGCTAGAATTTCTTTTACTATCGAAAAGATTTAGGTTGTAACGCTCGTTATTAGACTTGCAAAAGTTCTTGTTAGTTCTTCTCTCCCTTCTCATTGGAATTTCAAATCTTGCAGAACTGTATTTTATCAGCTTCCTTAAAAGCTCTTCAGATTCACTAAATTTGCATTGAACAAAAATCGGAGGTGAGAGAGACTAATATTTTTCGTAAATAATACCCAGTAGAATCAACGTTCCGTCGATATACAAGTCAATATCGATTTTTTATTTATGAATTTAGCCGTTCAAAATTTGATTTTGTTTCTAGGCTATTTCATGAATGAAAATTTGAAATTACCTTTTTATGCGAGGAACTCGGAAAGAAAATAGCATTCATTATTTTTCCTAATATGTAAAAATGAAGAAAGTTTAATTAGTAAAAAATATAAGTCTTTTCATTTGCAAAACTACGTACCAATTTTACGACAATTTTTAAACAAACATTAAACAATTTGAGTTAAAATAACACGCTGAATAATTATTGTTTAGAGGAATTAAAGCAACAAGAATCAGCGCAATATTAACTCCTCCAATAAATGTTAAAAACTCAAAGTGCTCAAAGTAGTTGTTATATTCTTTTAAAGGTATACTGAGTTTCATTTTGCTTATAATTTTAAAGTTCACAGTTATTAAATTAAGCTTGTTTTTCGTAAACAAACGTTTACCTTTCCTGCTTCTTTTCCTCTGGGTTTAAATTTTGCTTCGGAGTTTACCTTAGACTGCAGTTATTTCTATTGATATATATAAACAATATATCAATAGAAATAACTATAGCCTAAGAAAAGCTCCGAAGCAATATTGAATCAAACCTACGCTTTATCCCCTCTTTTACACGAATTCTTGAAATTACAGTGATGCATATATGCATTGCTTAACGTATAAGGTATTTCTCCCACTTCCCTGGCGTGCCTTCGGGGTGTAACGGTAGCACGCTGGGCCGGTATTCCAGAGGTCTGTGGTTCGAGTCCCGGCGAAGGCGGTTGCATATTTTTCATCTTTTCTGCTTAAAATTAACCTAATGACTCTACAAGTGGCGCCCGAACTAAAAGGGTTGTGGATGATGATTCTCCGCACCCAGGATTTAGCGACTAGGTCCCCTAAAATCCTAGTCGCCCTTTAAAAAGGGGAGTATATAAGGTATTCATTTAAAAAGGGGAGTATAAAAGAAGAAAAACTATTGTTTAGCAGAATGAAGGTTATTTAATATAAGGAGCGAAGCAAACTGAGAAAAGTTTCTGATAAAACCCTAGTCGCCCTTTAAAAAGAGGAGAATATAAGGTATTTCTCCAACTTCCCTAGCGTGCCTTCGTGGTGTAACGGTAGCACGCTGGGCCGGTATTCCAGAGGTCCGTGGTTCGATTCCGGGCGAAGGCGGTTGCATAGTTTTCATCTTTTCTGCTTTCAATTAACCTAATGACTCTACAAACGAATAGTTCCTTTCTTATCCAACGCACAGTTACATATTTCTTCTCATAAAATACTCTACAAATGAAACAGATTACATTAAAATATTAGAATATATATTGAAACTAAAAATATTACTTGTAACTAGAAATCTGTCATGGTGAATTTACTTTCAGACAACAGTTTCCCTTACTATCCCCACCTCCGTTTTAGTTTACTTTATTTGATATGGTCCTTTTAGCCATGTAGAGATATTAGGTATTTTTTGAAAGCAGGGGAGATGAAAAATGAGCAATACCCTCGTAGGGACTCGAACCACGAACCTGTCGAATACGCGCCGCGTGTGCTGATCACTGCACCACGAAGGCATGCTAAGAAGGCGGGATAAATACCTTATAGCCATACTCAGACAGTACAAAGACACCACATTTCTGATTTAAATGTAATATAAAATCATTCAGTATAAAAGACGGGAATGCATTTGTAATCTTTGAGTTATAACTTTAAAAAGGTGAAATAATCAATATGGTAGTCAGAGAACGAAATTCTACGTTCATCGTTCCTTATCTGTATGATAATAATGCTTCAAAATAATATAAAAAATTACATTTTTTGACACTAGAAGAATAAACAAATATGTTGTTGGATTTAATGTAAACGTATCAAGATGATAATTTTTTAACGTTAAATAGCATATAATCACTTTTTGTAAGCTTGCATATAAGCAACTCGCTGCACTTTTTCTAGACGACAGCAAGCTTATTGAAACACAATAACGTTTCTCTAACTGCAGAGAAGGAGATATGAAAACGTCATTGCACTGATGATTGATTTAATGTGTCTTATAAAGATGATTGATTATCTACCGTTTTGTCAATGATTGATTGAACGTATGGCGCAAATTAATGAATGTAATAAACACGTTTAGGATAGAAATTGCAATAATGCGTCAATTTGAATATTTTTATTTAGAACCATTAGAAGCAAAGTTAGTAGTATTGATCGCAAAAAGATGTCTAGTTAATTTTCATAACAGAAGCAATTACGGATAAAACTATTCCACTGCAAAGTTTTGTATTTGGTTGTAGAAACAGGTACATTAAGAAAGCTTCTATTTTTCAAAAGAAAAAAATTACGCATTAGTTCTGCATCGTCTACGCAGTTTTTAAATGATACGGAGTGGAACACTTCTCCAATTTTACGCATGATAAAATAAGCATAAATTAAGGACCACAGGCAATACATGGTAATCCCTAAATGCAATCACTTTCTGAAGTATACAGATGCCATGTAAAAGAAAAAATAAGCAAACTGCACACGTATCTCTTAACAAAGTTTTCTTAAAGATTTGAGAGTTTACATTTTTTCACTGCTTTTACGCATACTTAAGCGCAGTTTCTTTCCTTTTACTTAACTTTTTCATAAACGCATTTCCATCCGCGCTTAGACCTTTGATTTGAATTGTTTCGCAATATTTTCTTCTCACTAAGTTGTAGAAATTGCTAGCATGAATAAATTTTGCTTAGAGACTAGGAAAAGGGGAATATTTATATTTTTTGTCTCTATTTGCAAATATTTCTGCAAAAGCCATTCGGAATAAGTATGTGGTATCTCTGCTCGCAAACTATGAATAATATTTCCCAAATATTATTGTTAGTTTTTTAGTGTAAAGAAGTTGTTTGTAATATTTTGGATTTACGCCGAAGTCATACCTGCAAGAATTTAAGTTGAGAAATAAAACAACTCATTTACTTTTACTATAACGACTAAATTACTCTCTATTACTCTGAATATGCTTCTAGAATTGTGGTTTTGGAATAAGACAATTCTTTCCAAAAAACTTAATGTAATTCGAAGACTAGAAAATCAAAAATCAAGCATGCCGAAGGACAGAGTTATAAGTTTGAAATAGGAACGCAGCAAAGTTTGAGAGTAAAATTTATTCTGCCGTTTCTGAAAATAAAGAAATCCAAGTGCCTGAAATGTGTTTGCTAAGAAAAGCAAATATTCTTCTTATGGCTTTAAAATTCTACAGCCAGAAATTATGTAAACAGTAGACTACTGCGCGATGTGAGAAACAAAGAAAGGAAGCGATGTATTTAGATTAGCTTAAAGATAATGTACACATTAGTATTAGATAGATTGAAGAAGTTAAAATAAGTGACAAATATTTTGCTGGGAAAAATATATTCTGGAAAACGTTCTATAAAAAATGCTTAGATTTTCTATAAACACCACTATAAACTAGCAAATAGCAATCGTTCTATCTCAAGGAATCGAGGATGAGATGCAATTTCTATCAGCCAGCGGTTGTATTCTCTCACAAATGAAGCTGTCGGACCTCTCCACGGCAATCGTGGAAAGTATGCGAGAAAAGCAAAGGAGCGACATGCAATATTTGGATTTCGCCTGCAGCGCCCCAGAAGAAGATTTATAGATTTAACAGGATGCAATGTTTGCAACCACACCCTCAAAAATACAATGTATATCAGAGTTACGAGTTCATTCTTTGATAATGCACCTATCTCGCAGGTGACATACGTTTACAATTTTGTGCTTGTTGCTTAAGTAGTGCGACTCAGGACCTTTCGGCCGCTAAAAGTAGTGTTGTATAGTAATAAGTATGTTGTGCGATTCAACAAGAGATTTGCGCTCCTCATACATTGCACATATTCTAGTCGGAAATGATGCAGGAGACAGATGACACGCTTCAAAGTACTCTGAGAAGTCCATAACGTGGGGATTGTTTAGCCTGTTGGAGCAACAAAATTACAATAGGAATTGTTAACAATGTAGTCAAATTCGGGAAAGGTCGCTAGTGTTGTGTGATGTCCTTTCACACCTTTCTCCAAACAAACTCAAAAGTGCTCAATAGAATTTAAATCGGGGCTTCTAGCTTCTATTAGGTGGCCAATTCATGACAGACAAATCAGATGAATGCTCATTTAACCAGGAAAGAGCCAACCGGGATCTGTGAGGAGTGCAATTACCTTGCTGGAATGCTCCATTTCTGTGTGAATGATAGGACGCATCGAATAACATCGAGGGAGGTTGGTACAAGTACCACAGTTAACCAAAACTGAAACACCTCAGACCGTGATTGAGCCACCACGGCCATGTACGGTTCCAACCTAGTGTGCAGGATTCATGGCTTCATGAGCCTGACGCCATATTCTCAGACTCCCGTCAGCGTTCAGCAGTCGTAATCGAGACTCATCACTCTATATGCTACTGATTTTCAGTTCTCTAGAGTCCATTCTCTGTATTGTCTTGTCCAGGCAAGACGTGCATTGAGCAGTGGTGTTCCCGCGTGCTTACAACTCCCGAAGCCCAGACGGTGAAGCGTTTGCTGACTGTACGACTGGCGCGTCCTGCTTCAGCTGGGTGGGAATTTGAGCTAAAAGTTGGTTTTTCTGGCTACGTAGAATACGACTGAATCGTCTTACGCCATGCTCGTTTAAGCATAATTGTTCTTTGCAGTTTGTCAGATCGCTGGTTTGTTTCCCACCATCCGTGTATTCTCGGTATACTATTAACAATGTCGGCCTTAAAAATCCTAACTCTGGGACGATTTCGGATAATGAATGAGCATTGTATCGAGCGCCTATTATTCGTCCGCGAACGAAGGCGTCTAAATAGGATGTTTTACCCATACTGGTAATTGAAACGACTGATTAAGAACAACCACGTTATTAGCTACATATATGCAGTTACCACGGCGCACGAACATGAGCACAAACGCTGCGCAGCGCTACAAAATTTGCATAGCCATGGCTATCCCTAATTCAGTGGCCCTTCAGCGCAGATTTAAAAGCTGCCTTAATGTATAAAGTTATAAAACTGCAAATCTTTACAAACTGTATACCACTTATAACCTGTAAGCTATATATATAGCAGACTATTTAAATAGAATTCACCATGTGATTGCATGCTGTTGTATGACAGATTAAACGCAAACTCGCGTAGATTCTAGTTTATTCCGAAGAAAATAAAAATATTAATTGCACCAAATTTCAAAATTGAAAATTTAATAGATTAGGTATTTAACTTTCTTTGAATCTAGACGTCTACTAAACGCGACAAATAGTTTAACTTATCTGTTTCTGAGTTTTGCTTTTGTTTGGAAGTTTCTTCTTTCAGAATTTTCATAGACTTGTTCGTGCATGGTCGAAAACACGAAACAATAGTACTTAATCTTCGCTTCGATTTCCAATAGCTGAACTAACTGTTTGAGGTAAATACATTCTAGCTAAGCTTATGTCATCAGTATGCTTTGCGAAATACAATGAATGAATAATTCAAAATCTCTTATTAATAACCCTACTAGTTTAATTAAAAATCTCACACTGACACTATCTTGTTCTATCAACAATCAAGTTATCAGTTACTTTTTCACTCCTCCTCACTTCTTCATAAAAAAGAAATAGAATTAATTGGGTTAATCATGAGAAAATATGAAGTTTCCTTTTCATCAACTTTATAAAGGTAGCGTTAGGAGTTCTTATTGAGTGAAATGCGAAAATGTCGCTTAAAGCATCATAATTGCTAACAAATCTGATAATTAAATTTCAAGTGTTTCGTGTACTTTTCAGATGATTTACAATTTTATGCATTATTTGAGCTAAAGAGTTACGGATTTAAGGATACGTTCATCTACTTTGTATTTCTGAAACATGCACATAATGTATTATATGTTTCAGGTTACCTAACTTCATATTGTAACCAAAATATTATTTAATCTAACAAGATGTTTTGAATTAATTTTTTTAAATTCGATCTTCTCGTCCTGGTTCACAATGGTGTTTGGTAGGAGACATTCTTGAAAGTTATGCACAGAGTGTTCAGAGAATTAGCTGAAGGAAAATGAGTTGGCATGTAAATTACGGTAGAAATCCTTAATGAATAGATAGGAAAAGAATGAGAGCTATTTCGGAATTTCAATTATTAAGTGACTTCAAGCATATCATTCGTGTCTTTGAGATATTTAATATCCTGGTGACTTGAAGGGACTGAAGCTTACAGCCTTTTCAGTAAATGAATGCTAATGCTCATTATTCTTGAATAAATTTGGTATTTTAGTACGACCTCCTTCGTGGGCATTTACTTAATATTCATTTTCAGTAATATTTGTTTTCTTTTTGTCTATTCTTAAAAAGAAAATTTTCTTATTAATTTTACATTTTACTAGAACTGCATACTGTCCCAATTTCTGCTTCGCTGAACATTTCTGCTCCCAGTTTTGAAGAAGAGCACCGCGCAGGGACGTGTCCGAGGTCTCCAACCCTTCTCGTACCAGCAACCTTTCGAAAGGAATTTTGGCTCACTGCACATTTAGAGTGTCCCCATGCCGCATAAACACTACACATTTACAAACATACATGCCTTCTCAATAATAATAGTTAGCGTTATAGTTCAGCGCTGTTCGTTTTAAGAAACGGATTAACTATTTATCATCCTGTCAGATTAATGAGAGTGTTTCAAAAAGAAAACTTTATAAGGGGAAACACGTATATCGTTTTTTGGGGGGATAAATTACTCATATATAAATACATATTTGAAAGAAGGGCGTTGCTTTAACCCCATTCCCACTTCTGTCAGAGTAAAATTCGCATATTTAGTTTGTTCTACGGCTTTAGACCAAATTAACTTGCATATCTCAAAAATCAAGCTTTATTGTTAAATAAGTTTATATGCCTTTTGTTAAGAGATCTTTTTCTGTAATTTTATTTCACAAGCATTTTAACGTATCTCACATTTTATTTCGAAAAGAATCATTGTTTTAACTATATCACCTATTATACAAATATCCGAATGTAAACTGAAGAAGTCTTATTTAGTAGCTTTGGCAAAAACAAGTACTTTATTTAATCGCTCCTCTATTAAAGTAATTTCGCCCCAAAACTGAAGCATTTAGTAAAGGCGCAAAAAGCTTAAATTTCTCTATTAAGTGAAACAATGGATTTAATTTTCTGTAGCGATGAAGACATCTCTTTCGGGGAAAAATATGTAAAAAATAATAGAGTTTGCGAGCAGTTAAATGAGTATTTAATTATAAAATGTAAACAACATATTTTTTAACATAGCTCCTTTTTTTTCGAACTGCATATTTTTTAGTCTTGCATTAAAAAGTCTTCAAGAAGCATTTAAGCCTTTAATTGAAAGGAAATTTATTAGGTAGACGGCAAGCATTAAAATTTATTTCAGTCACTATTTATTATGCATTGTTTCTCATAATAAACTATGTTCAAGCACAATTCTTTGCAACGAAAATAGACATTTTGCGTTTAAGTAATTTATAAAAATTGCTTAAAATAAATATTTTATGCCTTTAATTTATAGAATAAACATTGTTCTCTATTTTAATCTGGGATTATTAATACATTTTTTTCACTTCTTTTCGTAACTGCAATTTTAGTTTTTTTTTGTGATTCGGTTATCTTATATAAATGTCCTTCTGTTTTAGCAGTTCGTATGGTTTTGTTTTTGTTTTTCTTACAACTACGAGTATAAACCCCTTGTCTGTGATTTTCGTACGGATATTAGTCTTCCTCGAGGTCAGGAACAAAAAAAAATATATATGAGTTTTATTTCTATTTCATTATCTTCGTCGTCTGCATAGTACGGTTACCCTTCTCCGATGCCTTCGGAGTTTCTATGAGCACCATTAGCAATTGTTATTTGCTCCGTATTACTTTTATCTAATTTCTTGAAAAAGTTTATATTATCGGTCGTATGGATTATGGCTCCTGAATCAGCTAACTAATTTGAGTTTTGGAATTTTAGTTCTTTGGTAACATCGAATGTAGAATTCTCAATCTTCCAAGACTTCTTATTTTTATTTTCCTCTTCATATGTATCTTTGCTTACAACAACTTCCGTTTTTTGTTCGTTTCCATAATTTTCTTTATTCACTTACTTTTCATTCTTGACAAAAACTGATTACTTTTGTTTTTGTCATTTTCTTTGTAATTATTTAAAAATCTGAATTTTTTCTTAAATGTCCTAATTTGTTTGGCAATAATTGCCTTTTAGTTTATTGAAATGTTTCAAGTTTGTGTTAAAATTCAGGTTGATCTTTACAATATGGTAACTGGTAGTTTGGCGACATTTTGGAGGCGATAAAGGTTACTACCTGGGACTTTGGTAATAATGTGAGCAGTACTCAGTTCCGATTACGCATTATTTTGTGTGAGGGAAATGAGAGATCATGGGATATGTCATGTGATATTAATGGACGAATTACGGTTCTTTAATCGGAAAAGGGGGGAAATCGGGAAAAATCTGGAAATTTTGTATTTGGCTTTATTCTGTGTTGTGTGAAACAGTGTTCGTGAATTTTTGGATCCCATGGCCGTAACTAAAGTGAATTCGAAATGGGTATTTATGTATGTATTAATTTAATGTATATGCTCATTTATATTTTAAGTAGTGTTTTTGAATTTAATTATATTTTAATTAAATGATAGTTATTTTGTGAATTTTATGTTTGTAGGAATTTGGTATACGTTTTAGTTGAAGTAAACGTGCATGGAAATAATTTAAATATCTGACACTAAGTATTTGTAATGGTTGCGGTATGAATTCGTTGGTGACGTGTATAATGTAATAGATGATTTAGAGGTAAAAGTTTTTGGATATTTTATTTATTTTATATGTGGAAATGTTCATATTTGGAAAGGGTAAATACTTTTTCGCGATCAGGTAATTTCATATATGTTCTTTTTACCGGGTTTAAAGATTGAGAAAATTGTCATGTATTTTCGTGAAATTTTTCTAATTTATGAGAAAAAAGCAGTGTACATGGATATAGTGAAGAGTGTGCGCAATGCCATTTTTGTGCAATTCTGGGATTTTTTTTAAGTAAAAATAAGTCGGCGTGTACATGGTTTATGTGTATGTGTTATTTTGAAAAACGCGTAAGGAGTATGGTATTGTGCACTTTTTCCCAATTTTTCAGTGAATATTTGTCATGATTAAGCAGTTTTGTTAGATAAAATTTCTAGCATAAGTGTAATTCGGCTAGTAGATTGTTGGAAGAAGTGTTCAGTAGATAAAAAGAAAAGAAACATGTCTTTACTTCGTGAAGACAAAATGGCGGCGGGAAAAAAAAATAGAGGGTTGCTGTAGGAGAGTTGGTCGCCAAATTTTCGCCAAAAAAACGCCAAGTTACCATAATGTAAAGATCATTCAAATTCATTTTGAAAACAGCTTTTCTTCTATTCACGTGCCTTCTTTTCTTCTTAATCATTCGTCGATCAGTCTCGTTTTTACACATTCTAACGTCAGTTCTGGCATGCTTTTAAAACTGCAGTAAGATTTTCGTAGACTTTTGGTAAGCCACTTAGTAATAGTGCTGCAATACAATGGTCCTTTATTTTTTCACCGATTCCTTGCAGTCTATCTACGATCTCAAGTGTTTGGTTTATGTGTTCTACCTTGTATTCGTTCTGTGCTTTTAACGTGTATAGTTTTCTGACAAGTTGTTGCAGAGATTTTTCTTTCATAAATTTTCTTTAATTCGTTACATATTTTTAGCTGTTGTTTTATTTCTTTTCCAGGGTGTATCAGTACAGCGTTAACAAACTTTCAAGAGAGATAGTACACCTAGACGATGGGAAATCACATAGGAATGCATGGTCAGAAACGCTTTCCTGGCGCGGTGGTGACGACACAAAAGTCAAGAAAGAAAGGACACGAACGGGGTGAGAAAACATTTTTATTATTCTGAGTACAACAAAAACAAAGAAAAAAAACAACAGCATTCAAAGACAACGATCATCATCAAAGAACGTGTTCGAAGTTAAGACCAGGAGCGTGATGCATGTGGAGATGTGAGGCCTGCATCACGGTCCGGGGTCGTAATTTCAAACACCTTCTTTAATGAGGATTTTTGTTTGTTTTTTTCTTATTTGTAGGTTTCTGATGTACTAAACATAATAAAACATGTTATTGTCTCATTGTATGTGTCCTTCCTTTTTCGCTTTTTGTGTCATTACTACAGCACCAATAAAGCGTTTCCCACCATATATTCCTATGTGATTTACTATCGCCTAGGTGTATTCTACCTTTCCTGAAAGTTTGTCAACGCTGTGCTGATACACCGTGTATGTATGATTTGGTTGTCTTCTAAAGGTAGACACATGGTACCTTGCTTATGCTTGTTCATCTCGTTTTATCTACTCAGAATTCTTGTGTCCTGTGATTTCTCTTAGTAGTTCGTTGGCGATTAAATCCCATAAATGTTCCTTTTTCGGAATTATTTCTAATTTGTATTTCCATAGCTGATAGTTTTCATTGTTTAATTTCATAATTTAACACTCGTTGCCGTAGTTAGTTGACATTTTTGCTTCCGTTTTTCAATGCGCAGTGCACAACTGTATTAGTTTTGTATCGCTTCTCGAAAACAGGCTTAGCATTTTCCGATTACCCAGTAGTAATCGGAATGTATCTTCTTTTCTGATTTTAGTTTTATTCTTAATAGTTTATTTCGATATGATTTATGCGTTCAAATTATGTAAACACACGCACAAAATTTCGTACTCGCGCGGATCATTTGTTTGTCATCTAAAGGAGATTAACTGGCGATAAGCAAGTATTAACCGGAGTAGTTGAATTTTATGGAAACCGTATTATGACGTAATCGTTCGCATTATTCTGGAAAATTTCGAATCATGGGATGTTTTGTAAGGGCTTTTATGGTGTGTGTTGTATAGGTAGTAGTACATTGCTTGTTTCATTGTTTAGACGGTAGAATGTCTGAATGTAGTAAGATTAATTTGAAGTTTCTGTACTATTTGGAACGAAAGGGGAAAAGTGCTTTAATTGACTGGTTTGTAAATGAAGGTTTACTTAGTAGCCATTTTCCTGACATTCCGGAGCTACGTAGGATATTTTTTACTCTTATTTTTGTGAATTTATGTGACGACGCCGATATACGGATTCTAGTTCAGATAATTTTAGGAAGTTTTTGGATGCTGCTCACAGTCCGGGGAATTTTGACTGAAGACTGAACACAGACTGAATTAAAATGTAGTTTATTGAGATTATGTATTTCTTGTTTGCCTCTACTGTAGCAGTGGGTGCTCCTTTGATGTTTTAAGTGAAAATATATCGATGTGTACATGGGCAAACTCAAGGGAGTGCGCAAAATCTAATTTGTGCAATTCTCTGATGTTTTTTAAGTGAAAATAGATCGATATGTACATGAATAAAGTCAAGGGAGTGCGCAATGCCATTTTTGTGCAATTCTGGGATGATTTCTTTTAAATGAAAATAGGTCGATGTGTACATGGGTACCGAGTTTGTGCAATTCTTGTTATTTTGGTTTTGTGTAGCGGCGAGGTTTGGCTAAAAATCATAGCTACACAATCCAAAATAACGAGTCAAAGAACTGCACAAACTCGGTATTCATGTACCGCCAAAAAACGGCAAGTTTCGCCAAGGGGTACCCTTAAATATACTTTTACTGTAGAAACCTATTTATTATTATGAGGGAAGAATGGGGGAGAATATCACGTGGTGAGACAAACACTAACAACTCTTCATAGCGGAGTGTAAAAAGTTATGTAAGAGAGAGTTTCTATACGATCAAGATTAGGTTTCTCAGTGAAGGAGTTGAGTCAGTCAACGTCGGATGGGCAGCTTATAAGGTATTTCTCCCGCTTCCCTAGCGTGCGTTCGTGGTGTAGTGGTTCTGCACGCTGGGCCGGTGTTCCAGAGGTCCGTGGTTCGATACCCGGGGAAGGCGGTTGTTAATTTTTCATCTCTCCGGCCTCGAAATAACCTAATGTCTCTACAAGCTTCCTAGTTTCCAATGGAGATTCTATAGGTTGAAGGAAATCGCAGTAATTTAAATAATACTTTTATTAATATGCTTCAAAATTACAACTGGAATACAATTAGAAGCAAATGCCAATATTTTTTAAAGTATGCAGGATGCAGAAATTACAACAAAGTTTAACTACTATTCAAATACAAAGCAGCCGATACCATGCCAGCCCTGATGTTTAGTGGAAATTTCGACACTTTACTGTGTCTGCAACGAAATACAGAGTAAGTCCAAAGGATGTCAAAAACATGCTGACTGTAATTACAGCTATGTGTGTGAAAATCTGTTATCAAAATTGACTACTGAAATGCTTACGAGGCAGAACACAGAACGAAAGCAAGAGGTACAAAGTTGTTCCATGAATGTTCAAACCGAAAGACATTTTCGCTAAACAACAGAAGTCTAATTTATGCATGTAGTTATCATACAGTTGAGTAAAGGCTTTACAATATTTTCTTCATTGGAAAGAAAGATGAATTTTCGAGTGCAGAAGCCCTTCACTGTCTGAGGCAAAACACTGAAAGATAAAAAAATTCATTAGCTCAAAGAATGAAAATTGTTGATGTGATCATGAGGTGGCTATAATTTATAAACTGGGAAAATTTTAGATAAGTTAATAAACTCTTTTTAACATAAATGCTATAATTTTGACTTTAATTTGTTTTTGCAAAAATCATTTTTATGCATTAGTTCCTCACTTCAAAAATGAAAGCTCCACATATTATAATCCCGTTTTTTTAAAACTCGGCGTACTTTGTCTTTATATTCGGTTTTAGTGCATGCACAATCATTCGTTTACGTGAGCACTTGTTTTAATAATTGTCTTCTTTCTGAGTAAATATGTTGGAAAATATTGTAAATATTCTTTCATCATTTTTCAAAATTTTTGTTTATAACACTATCTTTTAAATAATTATACAAGTATTAGAAAGAAGCGTATAGTTCATTGTAATTCTGTTATTTCTCATACAAGTCTCAAAACTTTTTATACAGTACGTTTGAAATGTTTGAAACATTTCCCTTACTTATTCTTCTTAATTAATCATATCGCACACTAATAATGGTTTATTTCAAATATTGATGGTATATCTATAATGTTTAGGACAAATTAAGTAAAAAATGCTTAGTGCTAAGGTTTTGTACATTATGGGTTTTAAAAAATATTCTCCGAACGTTTTCGGATACCTTAAAAGACAATTCGTATAGTATTCTGGTGCAATGAAAGGTTAAGTACTGATAGGAGATATTGATTAATTGAGCTAACTTATTTCATCTTTTCAGCTACTCTTAATTATCGTTGAATTTTCTCTGTAATAACTGCAATATGATGATTATCAGCAGGTACATAACTCAACTAATATAAACAAAAGCCAGATATTTATTAATTTCCCCTACAGTTAAACACAATGTGTTGTGGGAGATTCCACTGACGTTTTGCCTGCATTGTTCTACCGTAATTTCCAACAGCTTTAGTGTTAGTACATATATTATCGAATTAATCACCGAAATTAATTATAATTTTATGTATTTGTATCAGCTCATCTCCAACGAGCATTTATTTTATTTAAGTAAGAATAAATTTAAAGGAGTAAATACGTCTTTCATGAAACATTTGGCCGCATTTTATCTACACTGTGGAAAATTGGTGCATTACTCTGTTTTATTAAATAGCGTAGTGAAAAACTTCTGCGAAAATCTATGCGACAATTATGTATGTGAATCATGCCAAATGATACCAGGAAAATATTATTGTAAAAACGTGCTTTCACAAATGTAACATTTGTTAAATTAGGTAATGAAGGAAGTCTATCCACAGAGATTTCAGAAAACAACTAGGAGATAAGAAAACTATTAACTCCAATTTAATAGTGAAAAAGATCGAGATTTTGGTGAAAACTAAAAGTCTTAGGAAATTCTAGACCAATAAAGCTGGAATGGAAGCAGATTTATTTAGAATAAAGCGACACAGAATATGTTCTGCTTGAATTGTTCGAAATCCAACACATTTTGTGAAACCTTTTATACAATACATAATAAAAATATCATTTAGTTGACACAATTTTTCATCTTGCGGATGGAAAGATCTTAAATATTTGAAGCAGACATCTATCAATGTCATGCTGCTTAAAGAAAGCATGCAATACTCTGTGCTATGAATAATAATACATCTTCATCTACACGTAGGAGTAAACGTCTGTATGAACAAAATCTGAAGAAATACATAAATCTACCGCCAAGATACGATGAAGAGAAATTTAAAATACCATGCAGAAAAAAGTATTTGGTATAATATCGTAAGTGTTAACGGAGGATATTTTCTCGGTTATAGAATCTGCAAAATGTGTTTAGAGAAATGATGATTTCAACACTTATAAAGTGCAATTAATTGCACGGAGATTTAGAGACGCAGCTAATTATGCAGCTTTTTTAAGTTCTAAAAAATAAACTATTCATGTAATCCTTTTAAACTGAACTCTATTTCGCAATTACTAGCGATACATACATAATTTAATAGGGAATAATATTTTAAACACAAATTACAACAAAATTGGATTATTCAATGAAATTAATTTGGACTTATACTGTACACTTCCTCTGGATGACGTACGCTTTAATAATTATTAAAACAAATTTGTAATCGGGCTGTATGCGAAAACAATGAAAAACGAAATTTAGCGTTGTCAAAAACGGATATATGACATTTACTGGATATCCATACAATATACAATCTATAGCATAAAATTCGATGCATCAGGGAGTTATCCGAATGTAACGAAAATGAATTAATGTGATGTTCACGTATTGAAACCGAAACGCAAACAATTTCATAGAATAGAATTGTTTTACTCTGGAAATACTGTCACAAAAAGGAAAAAAAAAAATATTGCGTAATTCCGCTTCTTGCCCTAATGTAAGCTGTCATCCACTGAACATCTACTCGTAAAGCTAGCGGAGTATTCTCGCAAAACTACTTGTCATACACTTTCCAGTTGGCGAGTTACATCGGGGTGATCTAGGGACGGTCGGGGAAGCCTGCTCATCAGAGCCAAATCGTACTTTACTTGGAAAAGAACTGCCACTCGTGTCGTCCAAAAAAAAAAAAAAAAAAAAGGGTTGGAGAAGCACGAATACAAGCAGAAGATAAGCGTGGGAAGTAGGATCGGGCTTTATCCCGTTGAAATGTATGTCCAGGGATCTGTGAAAAGAAGGGCAACACTACGAGGCGTAGAATTTCGTCGTCTTAACACCGTGCGGTAAAGGTCTTATTGACGACAACCAAATGGGTTCGGCTATCAAATGAAATGGCACTCCATTACGTAATTCTTGCTTGTCAAGCTGTGTGCCGGACGTCAGCCAGCTGGGTATTCCACCACTGTTCTAGACGTCTCCAGACACTTCTTCGTTTGTCTTCGGAACTCATTTTAAAGTGGAACTCAAAACTAAAATCAATTCGTACGATCCCAGGTCGAATGATCTCGGCACTCGGGAGTAACACTGTGAGGGAGAGTCGGTGCAATCGCCTCCGTGATCTTAATCTCCGTTTGTTGAGTCACCTATCAATAGACATTGCAGTCACTCGTGTCCCTGTTACACTTCGGATCATTTATATGAACGCATCGGGCTCTGTGAGCGCCGTTGGAATGATAACTCTATCCTCCCGTTTTGTTGTTGCTCTCGCTTCATCCCTACTTGATTGACATTCTGTACGATCATGGCCGGCCCATTCCTGCCACCATCATCGACTAATAGCTTCCTCCGACCCAAATGCCTACTGATGTTGCAATGTGACCACACTGATTCCTTTAGTCCAAATGTACATCATCTTTCAAATGGTTACTTACATCTGCTCTTATTGTTCACCCATCTGCGAGGCGTTGTTACTGTCTACGTGGGTCGTCAGAGCCTTGTTCACATAGAAGTTATGCATTAGCACTGGAATATCTTCTCTTTTATACACCATTTCCACAGCAATGCGCTGGAGCTCCAGCTAGTCAGTCTTTGATCGCCAAAAGTTAATCCATTTTCAGATTTTATCATAACGTATGGTCATACTCATACGTTACGAACGGCAAGTGTATATTTCCAGTCATTGCAGTAAATTTGCAGTAGCACTGAGGAGAATGCTCAATGCTTATTGTATAAGGAGCATATATGAGCAGAAGTAAAAGTGTATATCAGGTGATAAATACAATGATCGTACACAGAATATGATACTCTTGTGGTAATGTAATCCATTACTGATGTACGGTATTAGGAAACATACATAGTACAATCATGTCATTACCATATGTATACCGACATAAATGTGTGGAATACACTAAATTTAAAGAAAACAAAATTAGCAAAGAATTTATTATAAATTATCTGTAGTTAGTAGAATTCACCTTAAATGAAGTTCTAGATGATAAGCAAGACAAGCAAGGACAGTTCAAATGACAGAATTAACAGAACATGTGCAAATACCACGATTATTGCATAATCAGAGATATAACAAAAGATACAACTAGAAAACACAGAATAGAGGGGAAAATGAAGAAATATGTATAAAGCAAATGCTCCGTAAATAGTAAAATAACAGATTTGACAATTGCCACATTTGTGTAATCTATGCTTTGAAATAAATTTGTTTTTTATTTTTCTCACCTTTCCACAAATTATATTCAGGAAATAACATACAAATAAATATAATGATAAGCACAACTTATAAAATAATTCTGAACCCACCAGCGGCCGAGCGGTGGTAGCGCTGAACACTGGTAGTTCGGTCCGAGGTTCGAATCCCGCGAACGGGTTGGCTGCATGGGTGTTTTCGTGGTTTTCCCCATGTGTAACGTGTATACGAGCCGGTTTCCCTTAGAAAGTCCTCCACGAATGCATCCCTCCCCTTAGGCAGGCAGATAGCCCTCGAGGCTTTGCCGTAATTGAATAACCTAACCTAACTTAACCTATAAAATAATTCTACAATGCCCGATTTATTACATATTGTTGACATTCATTAGCCCAGTATTTCCGGTTAATAATTAGGTTCATTTTGTTCTGAGAATGACTAGATTTGAATGATTCAGCTTTTGTGTGAAAGAAGTCGTCGATAAAATTCTGATAGAGTTAAGATTTAGGTGAAATGTTAGAATTTCGAGTAGAGCTCCTCAGTTAAAAATGTTTACTTTCTATTCTTCTGGAGACGGAAATATGTTGACTTGAGCTTTAGAAAGATTTCTACTTGCAGTTGACTTCTGCGTAGTTGTAATGAACCCGTGGTAAAAATAAATTTTATTTCTTTTGACTGAATTTGTGAGTTTAAAATAGTCTCAAGTTAAAACTCGTTGATTGAATTGCGTGAAAATTAGTCTCCTCTATTAGTTACAGTATGGAAATAAAAAAAGAAAGTTTTTATACCATGCAAAGCAAAGGTTTTCTTTGATATTAAAATTCAGTAAATATTAAATTTGTTCAATTTGCAAAGAAAAACCCTCTTTCTCCTTTAAAAATGAATATTTTCTAGACACACTGTCTTAATAATTTACCAGAAAACAGATGCATTTATTGACAAAAATTCAGTGACATCTTAAACTTCAAGATGTCACTGAATTTCGTCCGAATATTTGCCTTTGATGATCGAAATCTTCATGCATAATATTTTTTCTGAATTATCTACACGGATTTAACAGTTTATTTTAAATGAATCCTTTTGAATGCAATCCTTTTTTTTTCCTCAAACCAATTTGAAATTCAAGTTTTATAGAAATTCCTCGTAAGCTTGGTTCAAAGGGAGGGCAGGTTACATACCATATTAAAAGTTGTTTGCTTAGGCGTATAGCAAAGACATACGTTTTCAAATGTCAATACGTGCAATCGATGCAGACGATTGCACCGAAAATGGGAGGTGCACAACTACATGTTATAGCAGTCCCATACACAAAATTTCAATGTTCTACGGCTACTCGTTCTTGAGTTATGCGAGAGACATACATACGTACGTACGTAAGTGCACACGTCAAGAAATAATCTCTTCTGAATCTATTTTAAATCCAGTTTGCAATATTTTTTTGCCAAAACCAGTGCTTTATTCTTCCCGTACCTACAGATGTCACTAAAAACATCGTTCAAATGGTTTCGCGAGAGGTTAAAATGGATATATTCGTTGAAATATGATACCCACAATTTTTCGCGATTACAATACTTCCTTTACTTCGTACAAGGAAGTATAAATTTGAATCTATTTTAAATTTATTTTACAATCTTTTTTTTGGAAAGAACTGTCCTTTAGACTGTGCCAGTCACTCAAAAAAAATTGTCAAAATGGATATTTCTGCTAAAGCATGACACTGGAAATTTTTCGCGATTGCAATACTTCTTTTACTTCGTACAAAGAAGTAAAAAAGGAAATTTGATTGAAAAGGACGTGTTATGGAATTTAAACTCAATCAAATTAACAATTACAGAAATAAAATTTGATTACTGTTTTTGAAACTTGCTCATATTCTTCTGATGAATTTCTATAATTAGGCCAAATTTGAAGTGCAAATTTGAACGATATATTCTAAGTTTATCATTTTGAGATAGGAAAATTCAAATTTAATTGTGCCAATCGGCCAACTAGAAAGGGAGGTATTGCGAACTATCCCTGGTTTTTCAATAGGAATGTTATACTTGAGCACATAAATATTGCGCCATACATCGCTTATGAATGTGCTACGAAAATTAAATAACTCATTTTATTTTAAATTTATTTTACAATCTTTTTTTTGGAAAGAACTGTCCTTTAGACTGTGCCGGTCACTCAAAAAAAAATTGTCAAAATGGATATTTCTGCTAAAGCATGACACTGGAAAATTTTCGCGATTGCAATACTTCTTTTACTTCGTACAAAGAAGTAAAAAAGGAAATTTGATTGAAAAGCATAGTAACGTCAATAAATGCTTGACTTTAAATTCAGAAAACATAATAAAATAAATTAAAAGAGTAAATTACATACTCAGTGCATAAGATCTCTTTAGACAATAAAATAAAAGTATCTGCCTTGTTTGGCAGAAAACAGCGATTTTAGAAAGCCCACTATATGTAACTAACTGGAAATATAAGAAGCCAGAATGATTGCTGTATATTAATCTTGATGAAATGCTTATTAGATTATATTTGTTCGCAAACTTTGATAGCTTGGAGGCCAATGACTACTTCATACTCGCAAATGATAATTATGCTGTAAACTAATCATCGGTTTTGTATTTTCTAATAAATAAGCCCAATGCAAGATTGAAAGCAACGGTGTCATTCAGAAAGCTTCTTCATAAATTAATCAGATAACGGACATACTGTTCAGGAACTTTCTACTTGCGTCCTTTAGCTTGCGATCTAACCGTCTCCATGATCACTTTCATAACGGGAGATTATTGGTCGTAAAAATATATTGCTAATAATAATAAATTTCCTAATCTCCGTGCTCTATTAATGGAACTAAATTTATTACAGACCAACAGAAAATTATGTCTAGAGTCCTTACTTATTGCACTGTACTTAAATTTTAAACGTATTTAAGTAATATGAGAAACAAATAAAAAGGGCAGAAAATTGGTTTAAGAAAAAGTACCAATATTAAGTTAAGGGAATTAGATTTGTAATAATAATATTTTCACGGCTTGAAACGGGTCTATCCCCAGATTTTATGTAATGAAGACTTCATTCACAAAACTAAATCTCCCTCATAAATATGTACAATTAACAGGTATAGCTCCCGCTTTCTTAGCGTGCCTTCGTGGTGTAGTGGTTTCTATACTGGGCCTATATTTCAGAAGTCCGTGGTTCGATTCCTGGCGAAGGTGGTTGCTTATTTTTCATCTCTCCGACTTCCAAAAATTCTAATGTCTCTACAGTGGCGCCCGAACTAAAAATGTGTTGGATGAGGTTTCTCCACACCCAGGATTTGGCGATTGGGTCCCCTAAAAACCCCAGTCGCTTTTTAAAAAGGGGAGTATATAAGGTATATCTCTCGCTTTCCTAGCGTGCCTTTACGGTGTAGTGGTTCTGCACACTGGGCTGGTATCCAGAGGTCCGTGGTTCGATTCCCGGAGAAGGCGTTTGCTATTTTTCATCTTTCCCGCTTCCAAAAATATACCTAATGTCTTTACATAATTTAGTCTGCAATTCTAATAAAAACTATTTAACAGTTGATTAATTACTAATGGATTTATCAAAATTTAAAGTCATATAAAATTCCTTTTAGTTTGACTTGGAGTAAAATAAAATTTCAAATGATGCTGTCATGATTACTATATCGCACCGCAAATCTGCTCTGGGAAACAGCATCCTGAGGCAAAACGTTTCTATTTCATTTCAATGATTAAAATTTCGAAACTTCTATGAGTTTAATTTATTAACTATATTTTGTCAATTTACATGCATAAATGTATATATATATATAAATTGATAGAATATTAAAACTTTTTTAAAATTATTTCCTAAGAAATATTTCCTTTAAACTTGCATCTTGCTTTTTTGTAAAATTAAATAATTCCTCTTCTTTTTCAAATTCAGTTTATAGAATTTTTCCACGATGAAATTACCGTTTTCTTCTAATTTACAAATTTTAATTTTTTGTTATATACATGTGGTAAATAGCCATCGAACTGTAATAACTGTGTGACATGATTTTCACACGCTATCTACTGTAGACGAGTGCGCAGACGAGATGTTAACGATGACGAGTGAAGACGCGTGATGTAATATTTTTCATTTTAATTTATGTAAATAAATCGTAGTCTAATAATAACTCTATGAGTTTTAATGGTGATTATAGTAGAGTTTATTAGTGATGTTTTTCCTATATTGTTGCGTGCGGACGGGTTCGTAATAAATTGAATGCAGAAGTCCAAAAAAAATGTCAAAAAAAAATATATATATATTCTTATCACAAGAAATAAAACAAAATGCTGAAATTATTTTCCTCAGAGATATTCGCACAGTTATATTTTAAACTACTCAAACGTTAAATAGAAATCAATCCAAAGAGTAGAGAAAGCTAACACAATCTCACCGCGAATTCGCTACGGTCAACAACAACAAATAAGTAAGAACTAAACTGAGATGTTTTTCTCCGGCTTTTATAAGCTTTTTAATCAGTCACGAGAAGCTTGTCGTAATTTCGTGAGGTTTCTGGAAAGCAAAAGAGTAGAATTGTAGTTACGGCTAACACAAAATTGCATTATTTTAATTTAAATATAAGTTACGAGATATCTATTTATTAAATGCGTGTGCTCCTGTATTTGTACTTTTTCGGCATAGTTTTCTTTTAAAACTCGTCACACGGGGAAATAAAACAATTTTAATTTCAATTCTACCAAAAATAGCTAACTAAATACAAAATCCGTAACAATGTATAAACAAGCATTTTCCTACATATATAAACAAACAATACGCTAAAATCATTTTGCCAATGGCTGTTAACAATTTTACGTGACAGTTTTATGTTAACATGTTAGATATACTGCCACTTAGGGTAAATATTTCTTCAATAAATTATCGACGATATCGAAAAACACTATAGTCATACTGAATTCAACATCAACAGATTCTCTTAAAGCATTCACTTAGAGCTTTAACAAATTGGTGTGTCCGTAATAGATATCTAATGAATACTCATATATAGAAGTAGTAAGTGTAAAACTTTCTTAAATATTTCTAAATAGAGACAGGGGCACTGTATAAGATTGTAAGGATCTCAAGTTGTACTAACGTTTATTTTATTTTAAAATTTTACTATCCTCTCTAATTTTCCACTTTCGGCCAGAATTAAATGTTTATGCAAATTATACTTGTTAAGGCCCAAGTATTTAAGTTGTGGCTTTTTGCCAAGAGAGAGAGAGAGAGAGAAAGTGAGCCGCCTTGCCACTGCTTTTCAAGCGAGTTCTCAATCAGTCAGTTCAATCAGTTCGTCTTTAAGGCCAGAAGTTTAGTCCTCTCGTTATTTAAAACGTATTGTAGTTTCGGCATTTGCGTACTACATATATAATAATTTAAAAGGCCAGTCTTAGCGTTAGGCTGTTGTGTAAACTGCAACTGCCGAAATTACAATACGTTTTAAATAACGAGAGGACTAAACCTCTGGCCTTAAAGGTGGACAGCAGCTAATTGAAAACTCGCGTGAAAAGCAGTGGCAAGGCGACTCACTTTCTCTCTCTCTCTCTCTTGGCAAAAAGCCACAACTTAAATACTTGGGCCTTAACAAGTACAATTTGCATAAACAAGTTAACGCATTTAATTCTGGCCGGAAGTGGAAAATAAAAGAAGGTAATAAAGTTTTAAAATAAAATAAACGTTAGTACAAGTTATGATCCTTACAAGATGACCAGTTTAGCAGATTTTACAAAATTAGTCTTCTCTGGTAAGTTCAAATTCTGAGTTGCTATTGGTAGATGTCCGTGCTCATAAGAGGGCAAGCGTCAAAGTCGCTGAACATTTGCGACCTGAGTTCGAATTCAGGCAAATGGGCTGGCTGAATGGAGGTATTCGTAGTCTTCCCCGTATGTAACAGGATATGAGCCAGTTTTCCTTAGAAAGTCCTCCACGAAGGCATCTCTCCTTTTAAGCCCTAGCATCCTTTTCCATAATCAAATAAACCTAAAACCGGTAGTTGTCCGTCAACTTGTAGCCCATTTTACTTAGTAGTCAACTTAGTATTGCACTTGGAAGAAATTTGAAAGGTAATCTTTGTGTCATAGTTAATTCCTGGCGACTGGCAATTCTGTGTTTTAGCATTTTTAGTTTAACCCCCAAAAGTTGTAAGGCAGAATTAATTTGAATTTAAAGTTCTATCTGTGTTTATTTACTTGTAGAGACTAGTTAGATTCGTGGTAAAAACTTAACCGACATCTTTAATTAACACTTAGGTAGTTTTTACTTCTGCTAGTTAAGCTTAATTTAGATGTTAGCTCGGTGTTACAATAGAGGCTCTCGCATTTTTCGGGCCGTTCATAAATACTTTGTGCTTGACACTTTTGATTGTTCTACGTGCTGCATAGTGTCAATTTGATGTCACTTTCGTTCTCAGTTGCTAATCTGGATGATGATTACGAAGTTATGATATAAGGTATTTCTCTAGCCTTCTTGGCATGCCTTCGTGGTGTGATGGTCTGCACGCTGGGTGCGCATTCCAGAGGTCCACGGTTCGATTCCCGGCAAAGGCGTTTGCTCATTTTTCATCTTGCCTGTTTTCAATTAACCTAATATCTCTACATTGAAGCCACGTTTAGTACTGGAAACTCAGCGCTCCAGATAGAAATGAAGAAGAACCGATTATTTATTATAATTTTATGGTAGAGAATTTTCAAGTAATTCACGAGATTCATATCACAGTGGGTCTTAGAGAGTAAAACAAAACGATGAACGAGATTAAACCAAACTATAAATACATTTCAGTGGAAATTGTGCTGACATGTTTAAATCTCTGTGAAAGAAAGAAACAAAGCGTTCCAAGAGAAAATCCTGTTGTTAAACCAATTAAAAGCCGTAAATTAAATTCGAAGTGTCAGGTTGATCTCATTGACATCCAATCACAAGCGGAATGACTTAAGTGTGTAGTGATTTATCAAGACCATTTAATGAAATTGAAATTTATTGCATTAAGAAAGTTAAAAAAGATATAGGTGGTCGCTAGGCTCAGCTGAAAGACAGAAAGCATGGACATTTAAAAGATGTTATCGACTGGGTTGAAACAAAAGATACGAAGACCTTGATTAAATTGAGTTGCTAATAAAACTGTTAATGTATGTGATTGCATATACTTTATACCACATGACACTGAAATTACGTTTGGAGATTTTATCTATTATTCTTAATTAACCACACTAAACACCTTCAGTGGTAATTACTAATATTTACTAGTAAATGTGATTATTATGTATTATTTATCACATTCACCAAAAGTCGAGGTTATTGTAAATAATAACCAGATTTTTGACTTTACCGTAACATATACACGTACATATACAGGGGTTGGACAAAAATATGGAAACACCTTTAAGAAAACATGTTTCTTTGCTTAATATGGTGTAGGAAACCCGTTGGCATCCAAAACAGCTTGCAGTCTTCTCGGAATGGATAAATACAGTTCCTGTATGTTTGCCAAGGGAATATTATACCATTCTTCCTGCAAAACGGTGGCAAGTTCAGATAACGATGTTGGCGGTGGATAACGAGAACGCACTCTCCGTTCCAATGTAGACCACAAAGGTTCGATAATATTCAGGTCTGGTGACTGTGGTGGCCAGGGGAGATGGGACAACTCATCCTCGTGCTCAGAAAACCAGTCCTGGACAATGTGAGCTGTGTGAACAGGGGCTTTGTCGTCTTGGAAGACACCATCAGCATCGGGGAACAAAGTTTATACCATGGGATGAACTTGATCGGCCAAAATGTTCACATAAGTCTTGGCAGTCATGTGCCCTGACACAGTTATCATGGGGCTAGCAGAGAACCACGATATGGCTGCCCAAACCATAACAGAACCCCCGCCATGTTTCACTCTTGGCAACAAGCAGTCTGTATTATAGGCTTGAGATGGCGTTCTCCAGACGTAAACTCGGCCAGAGGTGGGAAACAATGTGAAAGGAGACTCGTCAGACCATATTACTCGCTTCCACTGCTCTATAGTCCAGGCTTTATGACTTAAACACCACCTTTTCCTGTTACGGGCATTAGCATCACTGATGAGTGGCTTCTCAATTTCAGCACGGCCACTAATTCCCTATTTATGAAGCTCCCTTCCAATTGTTTTGGTACTCACAGGGTTCGGTAACACAACAGTCATTTAAGCAGTAACTTTTGCAGCTGTGGTCTTCTTATTTTTCGTCACAATTGCCCTTAATGATCGTCTGTCACGATCACTCAGGACACAATTTCGTCTGCTGTGATTTAGCAGATGATGTTTTTCCGCTTTTCAAATATGCGGAATAAATCTTCGATACAGTACCTCTTGAAACACTAAACACCTCGGGTACCTTGCTTACGGAAGCACCTACCATACGTGCTCCAACAATTTGCCCACGTTCGAAGTCTGTTAACGCTGACATAATGCAATGACAACCTCACATAACAGTACTCCGACAATAAATGAACTGTTTAGCACATTTACGAAGTTGTATAGGTGGCGTCAGTAGTCAAAAACGCCAGCGCCACCTACATATTTCATTAAAATCAATCTTCCTTTTCAAACATGCCTTTCACAAGGTGTTTCCATATTTTTGTCCATCCACTGTACGTTTTTTAGTTTTTATAATAGGTTTAAATTTTGTAAGAGCCAAACGACCATATAAAAAGTTAAATTCCGTCATATATATATACATACAAACATTTATGCATACGTCTTTTATTTTCTATAATCAGTACATATTTTTCTTGAGTTGTTAAAGTTACCAGCTGTTAAAGAATTTCTGGATTTCTACTTCAATAATATGGAATCCTCAGAGATGTGTTGTTAACGCTTCCGGTCACTAACTGAATGAGCGAGGTAACTTTGTCTCCTCCCATTTTCTGTATCCAGAATCCGAAGAAAGAGCGTAGAAAATAACACTTCATCTTATTGGCTGAAATAATAAAGATAAATAAAGCGCACCGTACTTCATTCGTCTAGTGTCTTACTATGTGTTCTGTTTCATTTTTTGCCACAAGCAGATATCCATTAGCGGCTAGCGTATATATTGCTTACGGAAAATTGCTGAATTTTGTGACCTTTAAAATGAAATCATCCTAACTGAATTATTGATGGTTATTTGATGTGCAAAGACAAAAAGAGAGGTGATTTGTTTAATTGGTATTATGAGAAGGGCAGAGCTCTGATTTGTGGAATTTATTCAAACACCATCACCTTTGAACCAAATGGAACATAATTCAACGGCCTGATGTTAAAAATGAAAAAGATGATGCTGTAGCAGTAGATAATATTAAACAATTATTCAAAAATAAACTAATGTTGTCCTACAGCGAAGTCATCCTGGAATGCCTAGTCATAATGTTCTACGTGAATTTATAAAAAGACCCCGCAAGAAGTTTCCTGGACAACCAACTAGTTTGGCAAATATTGATATTCCATTAGAACTTAAGACTGTTGGCAATGAAAAATTTCTGAAACATAATTCATGCTTTAAACGCTTGCTTACGACCAGAAAAAAAGTTAAACTTTTGAAAGGAGTTCTAAATTATAGTATGGATGGGACTTAAACTTTTACAAAACTTATTTCAAATGTATACCATTCATGCCCCTCTTAGAACTGGTAAAAATGCAAAAGTATTTACTCTTGTTTAAGCTTTAATGACGAGCAAATCAGTGGAATATTGCACTCTTTTATTTTAATATTTGGATGACTTTGCTACTGAACATGATTTCGAATTAACTCCTCATTTCAATAGCACTGATTTTGAAAACGCAAGAATTAATTCTTCTTGTGACGAATTCCCAGATGCCGCTTTCTTTCATTTAGGACAAAGTGGCTGGCGCTACATTCAGGCATTTGGGCTACTGAAAGGTACGGCGAAGGTAAAGTATCATAATGAATCTTTGAACGCATTCCGCGTTTTCTTCTGTTCTGGTGATATTCCATGTGCAACTAATGAGATAAAGTTACAGAAGTACACATGATGAAGCAAATCCAGTAGTACAATCGTTTATGAATAATTATGTACAGGGTAAAATCAGGCAGAATACTAGAAATGGAAGGGTTATTTGAAGTCCTTTTTTATTACCTCTGGATTTCTGATTAGTACTCGATCCAGTAAATCTTGATATTTCAAGAGTACAAAATCAAGTCGCAGCGTGGCACAGAAGTTTTGAAACGCTTGTTGAAAAATCTCATTTTGGTATTTACGCAGTTATTGATGAGCTTAGAAAGGAAAGTTAAAAGTGCAATCTAGGACAGAGATTTAGTATATATATATTGTTCACGGGAGAGCTTTTTCGCCAAGTAGCAAGGAATACGCTGAACAATAAAAACGCATCGATAGAACAAATCGAACGGCTATAGATTTCTTCCCTGATATTGTACAGAATATCGTATTACAAACCAATAAAAAATGGCGAAACCCTCGGAGGAGATATCTGATACACACTAAAAAAGGAATCCTTTAAACTACCCAGAATAAACCGTAATTCTGGAAAGTTCTAAATTCTTAAAAAACAGAGGGGCAGTTTACTACACATTATATTTACCTGTGGGGCATGTGAGTGTCCGGCAAAAAAATAATATATATATATATATATATATATTATTTTATATATATATATATATATATATATATATATATATATATATATATATATATATATATATATATATATATATGGATTTTCATTCTTAAGTATTTAATGCGGCTTTATATTCTTTTTCATTCCGATTTTTTAGAATTTGATTTCTTATTTTCAAATCTTGCAGCTTATTGCGCAAATTTGTGTCTGATTTATTACATTAATTTTATTTTTGTTTTTTAACTTCCTTAATATGTATACATATATACATTTTGTTATTCATGATTTAAATTCAAGTCCCCGTAAAACATTTTTAATAATTTACATTCAAGTTACTTTAAAACACAATATTTAGGAATTAAACTTCCTACATATCGGTTCCCTCTTTTTTGATACTTCTAATAAATTTATATTAGGAGATAATATAATCAATATTTCTTTAGTAAATAAATTGTACATATATGCCATTTGCTTATAAGGAAAATTTTGATTTGAATTTTTCACTAAAGTATTTTATTGTTTAACTTACGTTTTCAATTCTTTAAATAGAATTCGCTTTATCTAAGGATTTAAGGTACAAGATTCGAATTAGAATTTACTTTGTTTTTTCCTTGCTTTGAAGAGAGGCCAGAGTTTTCAGGTGAACTATTATAATTAAAATACATTGAAATGTCTCATGGGCTAATTCTGGATACAGAAAAGCAAGGATTTTTGTGGAGAGATTTCGGATGATTGATTTCCTCTTCTATTATGTTCGTTTTTATTTAAATTTCATTAATTTTTTTGAATTGGAGTATTGCTTGTTTGAAAAGTTTTGATTTTTAACATTTTTAAAATTCTTTATTGCATTTATAGGATTATTTGAAATTTATTAATTATGAGTTTTAATTTTTGGTCTTTGTGAAAACTTAGGTCTAAATTTATCACTTTATGGCTTTATTGACAATTTTTCATCAGCTTAATGCGCGAAAATACTAGGCATGCTTATATTTTGTTTTTAAAAAATTGTTTTGTAATTATTATGTATGTATATGTATGTTTGTGTATACTATATATATGTATATCTATGTATGTAATACACACACGCATGCATAACAATATAGTATAAACAAGTATATATATATATATATGATTTTAGAAACAAGTATATGAGTTAAGAATTCTCAATATGAAGTTAATTAATTAATTAAGTCGCGCAGTACGCGACGAAATTAAAATTAATTAAATAATCAAGAGAAAATAGTTAAATACAAAATGGCGGCTAATAGCTGAAAGAAAGAACACGTATCATAACTGAAACGAAAACAAAACAAATCAATAAAATAACGTAAAAGTATTGTAATACAATATGGTAAACAGTTGAAAATCTTTACTTTTATTGAAAGAGCAGCCAAAAAAATTTCTATAAAGCCACATATCATAAATATCTTTAGGAGCATATCTTAAATGTATCTTCATGGCTATAAAAACAAATTCATGAAATAATTCAAAAATAAGTGCAAATGCTAAACAAATGTAAATAACTTTAAAATAAAAGTACAAGGCTATAAAAAGTGTTTTATATAATATTAATAAAGAATGCTACTAAAATTTAAGTAACTTTTATTAAAATGACTTAATCAAGGTATAATCTGCTGCGATATAATCCTAAACCAACTAACATTATACAAAAAATAAACAGTATAAAATAAGAATTGTTTAAATTAGGGATCAGAAAAGCACTTGAACAGATTAAAAGGAAGTTGGTAAGATAATAGTTTTCAATGTATGTTGAGCCTAAGAAGCTGCATAACATGTAAGTAACTGTTGCAAAACAAAACAAAATTAAATTTTAAAGTTAAAATTTAAAGAAACGAAATTAAGTTATTTTAGAAAGTAGTTTATCTAAAAGAATAAATAAAAAAAATTGGAGATAATATTTGCACAAATAAAAAATTTAAAAATTGAGGAAAAAGAAGAGAAACTAGTATATAAATGGATGGCAATAAAATTAAATTTGAGAAATAATTCAAAAGGGAATATTAAGAAAAGAAATTAATAAAAATTTAATGAAATAGAAAATAGGAAATTAAAATGTGGTTCCTTAAATCCAATGCGCTTATTCCCCAAGATTGCCCAGAAAACTGATGTGATATGCTGAATGGAGTTGAGTAGTAAGATTGTAATTTGATAAAATGAAAAATAAAAATATAAGAACTCAGTTGAATAAATTTTACCTAAAAAATTGAAAAATGAAAATATTATAGACAATGAATGCAGTGATTAAATTCTCAAATTTATCAGAGACATAAAATGGTTTGAAATTGTAAAAAATTAAAATTGGGAAATATCTCTGTTATAAACAAATGGCCATTTGTGTTCCAATCCTATTATACGCCAAATACGAGAAAACATTTTAATAATTTTTTCCTTTTCACAATTTTTCCTACTCCCCATTACATAAAAATTAGTTTTCTTTTAAAATTATTAAGCAGTTAAAATTCAAGACTGATAATATTAAAATTCAATTTTCTACATCTTAAAATACTTTCATAAATTTACTTAATAACTATTAATTCCAAGCTTCTAAAATGATTTATTAACTTAAGAATTTAAGTTAATTTAATTTTTATTTTTAACTTTGATTTTAATTTGTCCCGAATTTATATCATTCAATGGTTGATCTTTACATTATGGTAACTTGGCGATTTTTTGGCGAAAATTTGGCAACCAACTCTCCTACAGCAACCCTCTATTTTTTTTCCCCGCCGCCATTTTGTCTTCACTAAGTAAAGACATGTTTCTTTTCTTTTTATCTACTGAACACTTCTTCCAACAATCTACTAGCCGAATTACACTTATGCTAGAAATTTTATCAAACAAAACTGCTTAATCATGACAAATATTCACTGCAAAATTGGGAAAAAGTGCACAATACCATACTCCTTACGCGTTTTTCAAAATAACACATACACATAAACCATGTACACGCCGACTTATTTTTACTTAAAAAAAATCCCAGAATTGCACAAAAATGGCATTGCGCACACTCTTCACTATATCCATGTACACTGCTTTTTTCTCATAAATTAGAAAAATTTCACGAAAATACATGACAATTTTCTCAATCTTTAAACCCGGTAAAAAGAACATATATGAAATTACCTGATCGCGAAAAAGTATTTACCCTTTCCAAATATGAACCTTTTCACTTATAAAATAAATAAAATATCCAAAAACTTTTACCTCTAAATCATCTATTATATTATAAACGTCACCAACGAATTCATACCGCAACCATTACAAATACTTAGTGTCAGATATTTAAATTATTTCCATGCACGTTTACTTCAACTAAAACGTATACCAAATTCCTACAAACATAAAATTCACAAAATAACTATCATTTCATTAAAATATAATTAAATTCAAAAACACTACTTAAAATATAAATGAGCATATACATTAAATTAATAAAAATTACCTTACAATCCTAATTACTTTAAACTAAATCATTGCTAATAACAATTTTCCCAATAATACCAAATTCCTTTCCACCTTACATTTAGAACAATACATAAAAATAATATCCTCAAATAATTAAAAATACTAACTTACCTAATCTTCTTCAGAATCTTGATTACGTGGCGGATACACTTTTCTAATTCATTCAATAAAATTATTGAAAGATTTTTTCTGTGAATTTTTCCTCCATACTTCCTCCGCTAAATAAAAAGCAAACTTCTCTTTATCACAATGCCTAAATACCCATTTCGAATTCACTTTAGTTAGGGCCATGGGATCCAAAAATTAACAAACACTGTTTCACACAACACAGAATAAAGCTAAATACAAAATTTCCAGATTTTTTCCCGATTTCCCCCCTTTTCCGATTAAAGAACCGTAATTCGTCCATTAATATCACATGACATATCCCATGATCTCTCATTTCCCTCACACAAAATAATGCGTAATCGGAACTGAGTACTGCTCACATTATTACCAAAGTCCCAGGTAGTAACCTTTTATCGCCTCCAAAATGTCGCCAGACTACCAGTTACCATATTTTAAAGATCAACCCATTCAATTTTTAAAATTTTAAATCACTTATTTTCTGCAATAAAATTTTAGAATTTAATCACTACTTTTACACTTTATACCATTTTAATTTTCACTTTTGCTAGCAATAGTTTTAGACCTCAACTCTGTTCTTGCATTTTATTTTCCATTTTTTCACCCTGCAATCCTGCTGCTCAACTCGTTTCACTACATCACATGCGTTTAAGTCTCGCCAAACAAGCATAAAGGATTTAAGGAATAGCTTTTTAAACAGAATTTTGACTTTCTTCTGCCTATTCCATTCAATTTATTATCTAATTAATCGAGGTTTTATTAATACTTTTTCATAATTTTTGGCCTAATACAGAATAGTCCCATTATATCTCAAATTCAGGATTATTACATTAAATTTTTTTATATACCGTTCTTCTTTTTCCTATATCTGGAAATTTTTTATTTGTGAAACATTTATCTCATAAAATTCTTATTTATTTCACTATTAAGGAAAAAAGCTCTTGTGTGCTTATGTGTTTTTGTGTGCCATATTCAAAATAACCTAACCTATTATCTGAAAGTTTAAAAGCATAACTGAAAAGTAGGGCGGTAATTTTTGTTTATGTACTGTTTTTGTTGGATAAAATATGGTCGTGATTTAAATTAATTATTTTAGTTTCCTAACTTACGAGTTCCTTACCTCCATAATTAATTATTTTAATTCCTATTTAAATTACTTTTACGCACCAAAAAAATTATTATCGTCAGTACAGTTAAGCATGTTAGTTCCACTTTTCACTTGTGGTGTTTCACTTATATTTCGTTTTTGAAACGGACTTAATATACAAGAGGTAACAGTTTTTTGTGAGGTCTGATAATTTTTCTTATATTTCGTTTCTTCTTATGTTTCTTTTCTTGTGTTCTGTCTACATTTCGAACTTTAAGCCTAAAATGTCTCCAAAAACGCGGTTTTCGCACATGCAAAAACCCCGTTTTGAACATACAATTTAAGCTAAAAATACGAAACAAAAACAAACAATTTAGATAGCAAAAACGTAAAGTTTCTAACCAAAAATATTTGACAAGAATCCACAGCGATATGTTTTAACTTAAAAAAAAAAAAAAAAAAAAAAAACTACGATTTGCACAATCTAGACAACGAACGAATCTACGAACTACGCACACCTCGCTTTAATAAATTAACATAACAACAATAAATTTCAAAGAATACCATGTAAACAACATCTTGTTTAAACTTAAAAAAACATCTACGAATTGCACCATCTAGGCATTGCGCACAATCGACAAAATGAACTAAAATAACTAAAATTACAAACAATTCAAAAACAACAATAAGAACAGAAATTCATAGTAAAAAAATGAACATAACATTCTATAAAATAAAAACAGTAAAATAAAATACACTTACCATAATACATTCGTTAATAAAATTTCGCCAGTCACACAACGTCTTTGAACAAAAGTGCCACCATTTTGCTATATCACATGTCTTTCTGCGATTCAAAATGTCGAAAGTAACGATAAAAACTTCCTCCAAAGTTAACTTACTACACGAAAACCACGATCCAAATCTTAAACTCTGCTGACAGCCACATACTTTACCAGCAAGCATTTGACTGCAAATCCACACAAGGGCTATTAGAAACGCCGTTCTTCATCCGAGTTCTCATAGCAGCTCCGCATTTCGCACTGCGTTTTAAAAGTACCACAGAAATTCCAAAAATACATTTCGATCCTCATAAATACACCCGTGAACAAAAGACTCGTTAACAACTCCAACATCGTACCTTTTAATACTAAATTTACTTTCCACACAATCTAAAATACGCGACTGAAACCTTCCCACCACGTCTAGATCATTGCAACATAGGCCATTTCAAAACACGCACGACACTGCAGCAAGAGTTTCAACGTCAAAAGGGTTGCCATACAAACAACATCGCCGACCAAACCATCCAACAGCACGCAATCGCGACAAAAACCAGCGCAGAACACATATCGCCACATTTGGTGATCTTAATGTCCATATAAGAGTAGAGCCTAATACTGTATATATACTAATTCCATGAAACATTATTCAAGCTTTCTGCTAAGTTTAAAGAAAATCTGAAATTTCGATATTAAGAGAATTATTCCATAATACAGAAGAATATCAGATCTGAGGCAGAACATTTATGACAGGTATATTTAGAGTTGGATAGTTTTAGGTTTGCGATTCTGAAAATGACTAAAGAAATAATTCATGAAGCAACTGGCGTCAGTAATTGAAAACCTGAAAATAACAAAGCAAAAATCTAAATATCTTACGATACGTTTAAATCCTTTCTGTGATCGCTGTGAAGATAATATCGGAAATAAAAGTGCTTCAGTTAGAGAAAACAACGTGAGACATGAAAATATGTTATTACTTACTTTACTGTGTTCATACGTTGTGATAAGAGAATGTATAACATACATGCAATACAGTTTTAGTAGAGTTCGGTAAGATAACTTTTATTTGCAAAATTTGTGTACCGTGATTTACATGAATTTTATTTATTTTAAATCCAAACGTAAGGTAACTGAGCCTTCACTATTCTACGATTACGCATGTTTTCTAATAATGATATCGATTTTACAAAATATTTCAACATTTGAATTTCTATATCATTTCATGACTAGTTTTTCGATATCTCTGTTTCCTTAAATCCGTCTGAATACATGAAACACAACATTCTGAGGAATCACTGGTAGATCAAGTTATAGAATTTGCAAGTCCGATTGAGAGAGTATTGCACTTTTTATACTATACTTTTCGAAAAGTATATTTGTTTACAGAGTGATGAAAACCTTTGGTTTATTGACTTTTCCGTGTTCTTGTGCTGTATATTTTACGCTGTATTTGTTATTCTAATTTTCTTTCTTTTTTATGTTATGTATCTAAGTGAAAACCATGTTGCATTATAAAGTAATATCCATTATAAAATACTAGCAACTATGCGTTTAATTTCGTATTGTCTCAGAATTATAGCAGTAACAAAGAATGACTCATCTGCGATACAATAACTTACATACACTTGTAGATCCTATGTATAAACTCCTCTTTTGGTTTTCCTGAACCACATGAAATTCAGAGGTTGAGTTGAATTTGTGCTTTCCCAGGCTGCAGAACATGATAGCTATCACACTTCCTGCAACCTAAGTTTGGAAAATGACTATATATATTACGGCCTGATAATAAGGTTCAATTCAAACTTCGTAATCGCTTCAAATTCAATTCAGCAGCTCAACATTTGAAATCAGCTCACCAACGGGTGTGCGGTAATGTCGCTCAACAATGGTAGGTCGGTCCGTTAGGTTTCAGTCCCGGCGAAAGGGCTGGCTGCATGGGTGTTTCGTGTTTTTCCGCATGTATACACTGTAAAAAAAATCTGTAAGGTTACTAAGAAAACTCATGGAAACTGGGATGCCATGGGTTATTTGAGTAACAGAAACAGGTGTTTTCTTTGTAACATTACAAGAGTTTTGCCTGTAATGGTTACAGATATTTTTCTTGTAATATCACAGCATATAGTTATGTAAGTAGAACATATTTTCTCATGTAAATTCCCAAACGATATATCTGTAATGGTTACAGATTATTTGCGTGTAATATTACAGCAAATAATTATGTAAAAAGAACATGTTTTTCTCATGTAAAATCCCAAACGATATATCTGTAATGGTTACAGATTATTTGCGTGTAATATTACAGCAAATAATTATGTAAAAAGGACATGTTTTTCTCATGTAAAATCTCAACAGATATATATGTAACCGTTACAGGTTATTTTCTTGTATTATTATAGCAAGTTATTATGTGAGTAGAAGATACTTTTCTTACGTAAAATTCCAGTGGTTGTATCTGTAAAAATTTCAGATTATTTCCTTCTAATATCCCATTAAATAATTATGTGTGTAGAATATATTTTTCATAAATAATACTAAAGGATATGTCTATAAAAGTAATAGATTTTTTTGTCTAAAATGATGCTTATTATAATAAAATATATTGAAATCAAAATGTTTTGAGTAAAACAATATCTGCATGTGTATATCATTATACAGATATATGCAAGTGAAGCATAATAGTTTGGCTTTTTAAATTAGTCAATTTGACCTCAGAATAGCATTAATTTAAAAGATGTGCTTTCAATAGCAATGTTCGTTTTTCAAAAAGTAACATTAGTCCGTTGCAGAGTATTTTTGTTTTATGAAGATAAACTTATGTCTGATATTATTGAAAGGCCTTTCATATTATCATTTTGATTAATTTAAAAGTTCAAATTGATATGCTACTCCTTATATTTGCCCTGTAAAATAGCTGAAAAAAATAGTATGTTTTATTTGCATGTTTTAGTGTCAGTTAATAAGATATGTTCTAGAACTTTCTTTTTAGTAATTTTAGCTAAAATAGACACATGTTGCTTTAGATTTAACTTATATGAGTAAACGTGTTGCATGTTGATATGATCATATTATTACAGTAAAAGACATTTTGTGAAATATTTCTATGAAGAACTCAGAACAGCTGTTCTTCATATTTCAAAAATATGTTCTCTCCTTCTAAAAAATGACATTTTCAGTAAATTAAAGAATTCAACATAGCAATGAACTTCATTTTGTTACTACAAGGAATTCAGAATTTTGTTCATACGCTTGAATTACAACGTCTAACTAATCTTTCTATTCTTATCTGCACTCAGTGTTTGTCAACAGTCTGCTATTGTTTGAAATAATGCATAACTTTTTTACTTACCTTCAAATAATTTCCTTTGAATTAACAGATAGAAGTCTTTCATTAAAAACTTAATGTCATGCTTTTTGAATAAGCATAAAATTTTGCCAACTGACCTTAATTTTTAAAGCCTTGTTTCCCTTAAAATTCTTAATACAATTATGCCTTTAAGAAATTTATTTCTAAAATTAATACTTCAGTTTAGCTTAAAATTTAATGCATTTTAATTTTACCTATAATTTTGTACAAACATAATATGTAATAAATCTAAGCTTAATATTTACCATTTCGAAAGTGATACTTAAAAAAATATTCCTAGTTATTATAAATTTCGAGATTCGCATACAAAATTGTGAAATAAACATGTGACAACAGAAACAAACTTTATGCCCTCTCGATATTACAGCATGTTAATTAAGAAGATTATTTAATTTATAATTTTATTGTGAAACACTACGAAGCAAATAATATGCTAATTAAAATACAGAAGTAAAAATAATTTATTACTTAATTCATAAACTTTACATAAAACCTGAAAAAAAGAATTAATTAAAAAATAACATAATATAATTTAATAAACATTTCATAAAAATTCGTTTCGACTGCTTGGAAAAAATGAATGGTTTTTCCCCTCTTTGTAAACAATGTCTCCTAAATAAAGAAAAAAACATTTCTTTTAAAATCATAATCATGCTCTTAAAAAGCTTATAAAAATTATTTTAATAGATGTTTTAAACATGTGCTTATATAACACTTTTAATCATATTTCTTTTTAATATCTTAATTAATTAAGAACAGCTTAAATTCTTTAAAAAATTGGATTACAGTGAACCGTCTCATTACGACAAGCTATCTCAGTCAATCACTTTTTTAATTTAACCAGCATTCCTCATAAAATAACTAATTAGTAAACATAACTTCTCTAGGATTCCCACTATCATTTAAAGATCAAAATTTTCAGGAATCACGTATAGCTAGCTTAGAGAAGGTTCATTGTACAAAAACAGCCAATATTCAAATATTTTCATAAATGAAGCCACCATAGATATTAAATATAATATACAGTATACTTATATTCAGAATTCAGAACTTGAATAAATTTCTCGAACTGTTTTAGCATTCGAAAAATATTGTATTTATTACCTTAAATTTCTAAAACAATATTACATATTCGTCCAAAGGAATCATCACTGGGACTCGGACAACATTTTCCCCCTAGCTTTCTTTTAGCACAGGATTCTGAATATGTTTTAATGATTTAGGTAATGTTTGTCTTCCTTAAGGCGCTCACAAAACAAGTTACCCTAAATGTTTTGTCCGCATAGTGGTCATTTTCATCTTACTAACTGATTTGCTAGTGGATTTTGGGTGCATGGTCTATCATTGATGAAACAATAATAGTAAACAGCTTCAAGAAAATGGGGATATCTAATGCTCTTGATGCCATATTCCCACTTATTTTTACTAATTTTATCTTCCGAAAATTAAGAGGGAAAAATTAAACGAATAATTTAATTTCCAAAGGACACAGTCACAGTAGGAATATAACAAATGAAAAGTAATCATGGATAAACTACTACTATCACAATATTATTTATTTAAAAGAAACCTCTATTTCAATAAGAATACACATAATTGCAACATCTAATAAGTTATCTCATTTCTTCTTTATAATTTGAACTTCTGTCATTCTCATTGTTGTTCTTGCAAATCCTTAGGCCTCAGATCATACATAAATAATTAGAGAAGGTTGTGGTCCGATGCTTGCTAGGGTGAACATTCAGCTGATATGGCAAAATTGCACAGTGAATGGCAGTTGGTATTTGCTTTCACTATCATAGATCATTGTTTGTATTAGGCTGACATAATATTCAACAGTTAGAAGAGAAAGATTCAATGGGGGCCTTAAGTGTGCAAAAGTTTGCCTTTGTTAGTATGACGAAAACAATCATTATGTTGATAAATCCATTTTAAAATCTTGGGATATTCATTTTCTGAATGCATTAAAAGGGGGGAAATTATGTAAATATTTTTTTAATTTTCAGAATGTGGTTCTAAAGCTGGGTGGGGTGGAATATGCAACGCAATACGGTAATTCTAAAGATCATTGCTCGTGGCAGTACAAACTAAACGGTGATAACTTGCATGCTGTAGAAGAAGACACAAATTGCAGTTCCAGATGCATTAAATGCTTTGAGGTCTAGGGAGTAGCAGTGGGCAATACTAAGAGTGAAATTCAAGGTATAGGGAAGTAGGAATGAAAATTACTTTTATCAGATAACTTAAATGGTTATGTTACTAAGCGTTCTTATTGGAATGTAGGTTTCTTTTAAATAATAATACTATGATAGTTACCAGTAGTTCATTCATGAATATTTTTGATTGGTTATGATCTTATTGTAATCACATCCTTCAAAATTAAATTGATTGCTTAATTTCCCCCTTGATTTTCATACTATAATATTAGTAAAAAGGAAGAAAAAAGTCTGCAAGTAAACATAACTCCTCTTTCTCCCTCTCTCTCTCTATATATATAGGTAAGTATCTTCGTGTGCAACTAAGCAAACCAAATGTGACTTTTTCTTCTTTAAAAAAATTGTGTAAATAAATAGAATTAAGTTCATTTCAAAAACTTATGACACATGAAATATACATGATCAAAATAAATTAGAAAATTAAGTTCAAATAAATTTTAAGCTAAATTACGTGTTGCAATGTAAGTTGCAATAATTCAGTTGTAATAATTAATACTAACAAAACCAAACATCATATTCCCATTCTGCAAAGTATAAAAATTCTTCTGCAAAACTGAAAAAATGACCAACACTTTGGCTTATTTGATAACTTTCAAATTCACTCCTTTGTTTGCATTTAGAATTTATAACTTTAATTTTCCACAGAAATTTGTTTTTGATTTAAAAAAATTTCACTGGCATAATTTCATTCATTTCAGCATATATTAATAGATGCAGAAGGTTTTTGTACCTTACATAATTTTAAATCTTATGTAAACTAACGTAATTAATAACAAAATCAAAACATAGATCAGAAACAGCATAAAATTTAATTAATAATTACGACTAGTGTCACACAAAATGTTATGAAATTAATTAATAAAATAAGAATGAGATAAAATATATAGAATTAATATTCCACATGTGTGAAGTTTGGAAGTTTTACGTTAAATATTTTTTTTTAATTAAGTATTTTTATAAATGACCCCTTAAAGCATGGGACCTTTCGTAATTAGAACTCATTAATCAGACCTTATTAATTTTCTTTTATTTGAAGGATATCTGAATTCTGCCTTAGTTTGGACTAGTAAATCATTGGGCAATTAAATGCCAAGCTATAAGAGAACTAATGTAGTTTACAAATGTACTGAATTTTATTTCCGGTATTAACTTTCAAAGAAAGTAAAATTTTCTGCGTATTTGCATCATTTGGATTGATAGAATATGGCAAAGCATGCAAAGGCTATCAGCCTAAAGGGAGGTATATATTCATGGGTGGTTTTGTAAGGAAAAGTAGCTTGCATTTCCATTTATTCATGTGTGTATATATATATATATATATATATATTTACATTGTTAATGCTAAAATCAATGCTTCATTAAAAATTCATTATTATTTTATTTTTAATACAACATACAGATACAGAATTGTTTTAAATTCCAATAAACAATAATAATTTATTTTAAAAAAAACTTATTTTATGATTTATATATTATATTACATGAATAAGAGAAACATTTGTCAAGAAATGTATTAAACTTGTATTAGCAGATTCATGCTATCCTAGTAACAAGACTATCATACTTCAAAACTGTATTAAAACTGGGCAAAATAAAATCAACATAAATTCTACATTAAATGTTTAAAAACTTATAAGTATGCAATGGTAGTTATATATACAATATAATATATGTTGTCATTTATAAAATATTAATGAAATGATATTTTTGGAAATAATGCACACAATTTTAGTTTTGTTTTATAATTAGTTTAACGAATTGTTAGAAAAATATTTTAGGTCATTTCAATTTTTTCCCTGTTAATATTGGTATATTAAAATATATGGAATAATTAAGTTGCATCTAGTTAGTAAAACAAAACATTACGAAAAGTATGATAAGGCATATTTTTAATCAATATAATTACTTCATTTTGGAGTTATAATATTTTCGTAAGAAATTAATACCACTGAAAAAAATATTATTACACTAAAGGAATAAACGAGATTCTCGACCGCGTTGTTCAAGTTTTTGTAATTTTACTTCATAACACACTCGTACATAAACATATTAGACTGAATTATAAACCAGGTATAACTAATTAGATAATCCTAGAAAAAGAATAAACTAAACCTAGTAAGCAAAAAAATATATACATTACATTCAGAATTCTAAATGTTTATATAAACGTTTCTCGCAAGGCCTGCCGGGAAAAAGATGTCAAACGTTCTTTGGTTAGACGATTGGAAAAGAACGCTAAAATGATTAGTTTTGTTTTCAACAACCACATTACCATTTCAATTATATACCACAAACAGTGATTAAATTTTGGAATAATTAGTTTTAAATAATAATACGGGCAATTTAAGGCGTAATTTATCGGATGCATAATGACAAAATACTACTATTAGATCTGCATTTGGAATAAATATTTTGCACTCTTTCAACTCATTAGACATTACGAACACTGATATTAATTAATCGCAAAACTTAAACGTTTAAATACTTACTCACTACATATAACAGTGCAAAGTGCATGAGAATAATCTGCACAAAATGAACAAAAAATATTTCAAGTAGTAATTGTAAACATTTTCTTACTTACCTGCGCTATACAACCAACTTGCATTCAGCCATGTTTTTTCTGCAACTAGCTTTCAGACACTTTTCTCCTGATTGGCTAATTTCCAGTCAGTCACGTGATTCTTCCGCGCGGCTACTGAAACATTATCTGTAATGTTACAAGCAAATCAGCTGTTGCCGCTACAGTTTGCTTTCAACCTGTTACCATTACAGGAAATTCTTCTGTAACTTTTTGATTTCTGTAACTTTACAAAACTTTTGCTTGTAAAGAGCGAACTTTTTTTTTACAGTGTACGAGACAGTTTCCCTTAGAAAGTCCTCCACGAAGGCATTCGTATCCCCTTAGAAAGATAACATTTGAGTGCGTTGTCATAATCAAATAAACCAGACCAACTAACATTTGAATCACAGAGCGCACTTTATCACAATGAATACACAGATTATTCTGCGCTAAAAAGCATGCAACTTATGCAAATATGTTTGATTTCATAACGTTTTCAGTATAGGTGGAGCGAATTCAATTTCAACTAAGTGCGACTACGAGCCTTCAGATTTAAAAAGAAATTAATTCCAGCGGTAGAAATGCATATGTACCTTTCCACATTTCGGTTTGAAAGAGAAACGAAGAAGAAAGAATAGGAAAACGGAAATGAAATCTGTTTATAAAGTTGAACTGAATTTAGCTCAACTCTCGTTTAACATTCTTAGATGACGGGATGAATTATCATTTAGTCTTTACTTTTCAGTATCATAACACTAAAAAATAAAAACAATGTAAAACAACTAAAGGATTTAGCTGGTTTTCATCTTGAATCTGCAGAAATGAAACACAAGATTAGCTTCCGCTTTTTTACATGTAAGACAGACAGCCATGATTCAAACTATTTACTAGTCAAACTTAAAATTTAATGGTCTAACAGTTTAGCTTCGTTACTGTAAGACTGATAACTTAATTTAAGATATTTGAATATTTTCTGAGAAGAATGTTTGAAAAGTATTTGAAATCGCAATATCGCATCATGGTTAGAAACCCGAAAAAGAGGGTAAAAATGTTAGCCTTTCTTTTTTTCTTTTTGTTTAGTTTTTAGATAAGAAAATAGGTAAAAATGGAAAAGGCATGGATGAGAATGTTGTCTAACTTTTAATAATTTTTTGATAAACATCCTAAATCTTCTATATTAAGATTGGCTGATATTTTCAAACAACCCTCAGATTCCTCATTATCATGAATAACTAGATCATATGCCTCCAATTTCGCTTCTTTAATGGAGAACGAAAACGTCTTTAGATACTCTCTCATACTACATCATTAAAGATCTCATTCCATTTGGTGTTTCCTCTATGTATAAAATTTCTTCTAATAATTTTCTTGAAAATTAAACATACTGATTTGATAATGATAGGAGGTACATCCTTTGGTAGACCGTGATATTTTTCTCGAACTAGCTGTCGTATGCTACTACTCGTTCATAACACTAGCTATTTTCTCTAGCAAGGCACTTCTCAAGCACTGACTGATCTTTTTTAGTTAAGCGCCCATGAATATAAATCAGCTATAAAATGTTTTTGCCTATTTTGTAAATTGCTTTTGTAACTGCTGAGTGAATAACAGTTTCTTAATAATTTTAAAACCATTCTACAAAAGCAGTTACTAATTTACCGTTTCTCGACAGGCCGTTAGCTTTTCTGAGGCAAATGTTTCACTTGCCACGCCCTTGTCCCGATTCTGCTTCTCAGTATTATTTATAAATTTATTAGTACATCCGAAGAGGTTAGTATAATTTTATTAGTTAAAATAAAGAAAAATATCAAACTTGCACATGGTTCTTAATAGTTCAGGGAACTTTCATAAAACCAGTAAGCAAATATCATGAATATTTGCCAGAGTTTAAAAAAAAACGCATATATTTTCTCAAATTAATTAGAAATTTAGTTTGAATACTTGCGACGAATTTCTTTCACTGCCAAGTAAATTCAAATGCTACTTATAAAGTACACTTGATGTGGTGTAATATGAGGTATAAAACAACTTAAGATTGACGTAGATTGTATATAAAATTCTATCTATTATAATTCTGATTGACAGACATCCTCTTCTTCAAGAAACAATCATAAATGAGGACCTAAGCTAATAGACCTTAAAATTGATCAGTTTTTAAAAGCATTACGCCAGACAGAGGTTTTGCTTAATTTAATGTTTTTTTATTGACATGTGTCTCTTTCATATATCTTATACTTAAACAGAATTTGATATTTGTTACAGCTTTTACTTAATTACATGTTTTTTTTAGTTCTTTTATGTGTTTGCCGCTATGGTCGGAGGATTTTTTTTTTCCTTTGAGAACATACAGACTCCCCGTGCACCACATATGTACAACACGGGAATTACAGAAGTAAGTTAACTAGAACATTAAAGGTTACATGTATAAATAAACATTAAAAATTACATGCATAAATAAAGCGAACAAAAGCAGAGAACAGCAGTCTGGACTTCACGAAAACAGATAAGTTCACTGGCCAAGTCACTCCGAACATTTTCAAATCGTTCTGTAAGCATAATCTAGGGCCATCAAATGTAGGGCACGAGAAAATCAAATGTTCCACATCCTGAGGAACTCTTTTTGAACATTCACATAAATTGTTTGATCGTAGATTAAAACGAAACAGATAACTTGCAAATTTACCGTGACCAGATAAAAACTGAGACACTTTAAAGTTTAACGAGAGGAAAGACTCGGAATTCAGTCTATGGTAAATAGAAGGAAGGAACTTTTTGGTGACTTCAGCATTACAAGATGAAATGTATTCCTCATTCCACATAGCTAAAAGCTTTTTATAATGAAAGGACTTCCAATAACTCTTTGGAATGCTCATGTTGATATCAATGGGTAAATTTAAGGCATCTTTAGCTAAGAAATCAGCTCTTTCATTTCCGTAGAAACCATGATGAGCACGCACATAAGCAAAGCAGATATCAATACCTCTAATTCTAAGTGAACTAACAGTTACTAGGGTTTCAATAACTAATTTATCGCAGCTGGTAATACTGTTCAAACGTTGAAGAGAAGAAAGAGAATCAGAACAAATAAGGTACTTTGAGGATGTTGTCCCATGACGATCCATTTGACGGCAAGATAGATACAGAGAAGTTCTGCTTGAAAAACTGTACATTCATTCCGTATACGGTGTCTAAGAAAACAAATCTCTGAATGGCCTTCAAAAAGAACAAATGCAAGGCCAACCTTGTTGTTCATCTTGCTGCCATCTGTAAAGAAAACCATATGAAAACTTATTTCATCAGTCTCTTTATAATCGCAGAAATTTATGGGTTCTAAAGAAGCGGGATGAGGAAGATCAGTGAAGGGGACAATTCCATTAATACAGTCTTCCGAAGCATGAGTTGCCAATGACTCAAAAATATTATTCTTATATGCTATTTCAAAATCAATAGGCGGAACTCCTGCAAGAACAAAAGTAGCCTCATAGCTTAAGGTTCTATAACCACTAATAATACGAAGAAGAATTCTCCGTTGAATCTTTCTTAAATTTCTTTTGTTAACCTTCTTGGCAAGAACATGTCCCCAAGCACGACAGCCGTATGAAATGAAAGGTACAATACACTGCTTATACACGAGTTTCTTAACATCGTAGCTTACTTCAAAAGTATTTTTGGCAATTCGGTGAAAGCCATTAATAATTTTTTCACATTTAGCAGAAAGGAATTCAATGTGCTTTTTCCATGTTAATTTTTGGTCAAGAATGACACCAAGATATTTAACATTTTCTACAAATTCCAACGGAGAATTATCCAGCATCAAAGAAGCAATATTTTGTTCATCAAACGTACTGGGAACAAGCATAGCTTTACTTTTTGAAGGATTGAAAGTGAGTATGGTCGGAGGATTGTAATCAATTTTAGCTAAATAGAATTTTGAAACATCTGCTTTATCACATTGCATGGGCATCTGCGATTTGCCTGTGTACAAACTTTGCACTCGATATCTTATCAAGAAGTAAGCTATGGTAGGAGTATTGTAATCAATTTTAGCTTACTTCTTGATAAGATATCGAGTGCAAAGTTTGTACACAGGCAAATCGCAGATGCCCATGCAATGTGATAAAGCAAATGTTTCAAAATTCTATTTAGATGTGTTTATTTCAAGGTTTAAATAATTTTTCGAACGTTTTCGTTTACATAAAAAACTAAAAATCTCAAATTTTGCTGTTTCCACTATCAGATAAAAATAAAAATAATCTTTTAAATGAAAATTTTATTAAATGTTTTAATACATTTACTGCCTTTGTTTTAAAAATTTCGAAATGATTTTATGATTTAAAAATTTCAACATCTAAAACTGTGTTACAAGATTATGAATATTTCGCTGATTATAAGACAAGACAAATACTTCGCCCATTTTTAAAACAAAAAAATTAAAAAATATTAATTGCGGGAATTTTGACATTAAAAAAATACTGTGGTATAATGTGACATAGATTTGCTTCTCCCTTCTGCACTGTTAGAAATCATAGTTTCCAAGTTTGCGTTATTATTATTATTATTATTATTATTATTTATTTTCCGTTTTGTAAGTTTACATACATTTTTCTTAGTGTTTCATTTTACGATTAATTCATTTTACGAATTAATTTTCTCAATTTTATTGGGGCACATGTTATTTAAGAAAATTTAAAATTACAAAATCGTATCTATTGTAAAGATTTGATATTTTCAATGGTTATAAAAGAAACGCTTCCGAAGGCGCGAAAATTGTTGAGCTAAAGAATCTGATAGAGAATGGTAATGTTTTCAAACATGATCTTAAATTGATGAAAATTACAGCGCACACAACTCTTTAGTGATGACAGTAAAATATCATGAGGCAATATTTTTCAAAATTTGGTTTATAATTTTTTTTAACCGAGAAAAGTATTTTTCGTATATATTTTTATTTTACCAGCAAACTAAAAATCTCAGACATTTACTGTTTGAATCATCTAATAAAACGGTGAAAATCTTTTGAAGGAAATTTATAAGCAATTATAACATAATGGCTGATTTTTTTTTTTGTGGGGACCAAAACCGTCGGATATTTGACGTAAACAACTGTTGGAAGTAAAAGAGTGATTATTAAGAGCTGAAAAATGCTTTTTCAGTAAACAATTTGTTTGATAACGTGCCATTAAGACCAATAAGATGAAAATAAAAATAATTACGAAGTTTTTATAAAATAAGCCTTTATTTAAAACTAGTAAAATAATTACTGAACTAAGAGCAGAAAAATAATTCATCGTGTACTTTAATGGGAGCAGCAGATTAAATATTTCTCTTAGCAAAATTCAGCTGCAGTTTTACATTAAGAATAATAAAACCGTGGGCGCCTAAATGACAATCTAATAATCGAATTGCATTGTGAATATAAACCATTAACTTTAGACATTTATGTAGGACGCGTAATGCTTTTATTATTCATGATATAAATTGTAGCTCAATTATCGTAAAGAAAACTATTTAATCTCTTGCTCTTGTTAAACTATACGAGACATTATTTTTCTATTTTAGTTCATTATTTATTTGTGAGTTCTAAATAAAAGCTTATTTTATAAAACTTTATTTTTTCTTAAATTTCATTTGTAGGTATGCTCCATTTGCTGCTTAATAAAGCTAATAGTTTAAAGACTATGAAGATATGCGTCTAAAGCAGAAGCAGAGAAATAAATATAAGGGTTAAATATAGAAATAACTACAGTGTCTTTTTTGAATTATGAACTTTGCTAGTTATTTATGTAATGATATATCCTATGTTAAACTAAGATACAAAGTGGTAAATATCAGTATGAACCAATATCACTTTATCTTCTTTGTTCAAGAGTAAGGCGCAAGACGGATTATGTGCTAAGTATTTATCTCTGTACTCTAACCAAGTAACTAAATAACATTCTGAGAATAAAAGTGGCAAAGTGTTTAGCCATATAGCGCTCTGTGAAGCACTCCAATATTTTCACGACTCTTCCAGACAATCTGGATGGCTCTCCGAATATATTGATTACCGTCTTCTCTGTCATAGACGGTTTGGTGTGACTTCTTATATAACAGACTTGAGGTTATATTGAGATAATGTACAATACTGATGGATCAATGAAAAACGATAAAAACTCCTTACTCTATACCCATCTATTTTCATAAAAGAGAAATTTCAAAATCGGTGAATTTTATGCTCATTTTTAGTAAGATGCAATTTGTTTTACAAGAGTTAAATTTACAAGTGTGTTGAAAACGAAAAGTAAGAAATGGTTTCGAAAATCAAGCTACCATAATTGAGCATGTTTTCATTCTTGGCATAGAATTATAGCGTATAATTATAAGTTATTGCTTTACATCATTTTCAGTTGCTATCAGACTTAAGCTAATTTTACTGGATTCCACTTGCTTAACTGTGTTTTAAATTGGATGTACGGTAATTTATCAAAAGCCAGGGATAATTAGTAAGGTCTAAAATTCGGTATTTTGTGAAACCCTATTTGTTTACTTTAAATTTAGATTAAGAGTAATATTCTTCGATTTTCTTTTAGTTCTGTTTTGATAGTAGATAGAATATATACATATTAATAACTCAGATAATAGCAATAATATTTGCATAAGAGTTAACTAAACAAAATTTTCTTTAATCAATAAAAATGCAAACTTGCAAGCACTACATTTAATATCAAAGTATAAAAAATTTCAATAGAATATTGTAGAGTCAGTAGGTTTTTTTTAAGCAGAAGACGTGAAAAATGGGCAGTGCCTTCGCTGGGATTCGGACCCTGGGCCTCTCGAATACACGTCGAGTATGCTTCCCATTACAACACGAAGCAATGCTGAAAGAAGGGAGAAAACACCTTACAGGAAAACGCTCCTGTTTACATATCGTCGTAAGGCTAAATTTCTGTTTAAATTAGTCGTAACTGCTACACTTGAAGCAAGCTTGAGAATACTTCATTTATTTTAGTGGTATTTAATAGAAATTCCTTGAAAAGATTCTTTTCTTAAAGTAATCGTATAGAAAATTTTATGCAGTTAGATCTGACGGTAGTTACGTAATAAGTGACAGAGTTTGGAATTGAATTAGAAAGTTTAAGATATTCCGACGTTTTAACTGTATTTTCATACCGAGAATTCTTTGGCTCAAATGTCTCGCAGCTCTGTAAATAAGCATGTAGGACAAAAGTTAAAATGAAAAATAGAAAATATTTAAAGTACTCCTGTAAGATTTGAATGGAGAAACGCTATTATTGCAGAAAGAAATATTTAACGGCTGCGAATCAAAGGGAATTTTAATTAACCATGACTTGAGAGATTCTCATATCCTAAATCTATTATTTAAAATTATTGGAGCTTCTCAAGACTTCATTTCCTTATTTTATAAAGCTTTCCATCGTGTGTTTTCATTCAAAAATTTTCAACTTTTATGTTAAAAGCAAAAACAATCTTTATCAAAAATATTGAAATACAGTTATTCATGTTAGATAGTTACGGAAAATTAGATGTTAATGTTTGTGAGTTATACATATTAATCTTGAGAGGATAAATTGTAGAGTATATGTTAATTTGTAGAGTCATTAGGTTATTTCGAAGCAGGAGACATGAAAAATGAGCAATGCCCTCGCCGGGACTCGGATCACGGACCTCTCGAATACGCGCCGTATGTGCTGACCACTACACCACGAAGACATGCTAGGAAGGCGAGTGAAATACGTTATATACTCCCCCTTTTAAACTACAACTTGGGATAGGGGACTTGGGATAGTCGTCAAATCCTGGTGGTGGAAAATCATCATCCGCCACCTTTTTTAGTTCGGGCGCCACTGTTGAGACATAAGTTACATTTTTTTTAAGCAGAAGAGATGAAAAATGAGCAATGCCCTCGCCGGGCTCGAACCTCCGAACTCTCGAATACATGCCGACCGTGCTGACCATTACACCGCGAAGGCCTGCTAAGAAGGTGGGAAGTTCTCTCCCTTTTAAAGGATGACTGGGATTAGGGAAGCCAATCCCAAATCTTGGTGGTGGAGAATCATCATCCACCACCTTTTCTTAGTTCGGGCTACACTGTAGCGTCATTAGGTATTTTTCCAAAGCAGGTGATGTGAAAAACGTGCAATGCCATCGCCGAGACTCGAAGCACAGACCTCTCGAATATGCGCCGAGTGTGCTGACCGATACACGCCGAAGGCATGCAAAGAAGGCGGGAAAAATACCTTATAAATTTGCCTATTTTTATGATATAGATCTGTGTTATAACTTCTCATTTCCTTAGTCCTCACCAGAATGCAATTAAGACTAAGGCGAAGGTTTTGAATGTTTTACATATAGAGCATTTGGCATCGACTCTATCAGCTTTACTTTCTATTGCTCAACTCTACTAGTTAATATTTGGGCATCAACCGTTTTGTTAACCGAAGTTAGATCTCCGCCATTGCAAGTTTTGAGACAGCGCTTGGTTAAGTATATTGATGTAGTCCCAGACTACGAATCTATTTTAGATTTTATTTAAAATTTTATATTACTTAACCTTCACAAATGGCGAAATTTCATTGTCCGCACAAGTTGCGCTTTCTGCTAAGTTTTGATAAAAGGATTTATTTAAAACTTTTATCGGATTTGTCGTACTTTTACAGACGGACCTATGACTCACTTGGCAGTCTGAGTCTAAAGAACGTTAAGTAAATATTACACAAGAAAAGAATCTGTAAAATGAATGATTGTTTATTTGTTTAAAATGTGTCCTTCGAATGACACTGGAGTCAGCACCCATTCCCACGTGGACTGACCAGATTCCAAAGCCAGTGGCCAAGCTCTAATAGCTTGAACATTTAGTGCACTACATGAGCCCTCACAGTATGCCTTTTGTTTGGAGTGTGAAAGATCCTAGTCTAATTAAATATCCGAAATTCTTTCTGCTTATCTATGACTTAAGTTTTTAATTCAGGCGAGAATATTAATATTTAGTTTCCTAATTAAAGATGAGGCTAGAATATTTTTTGTCCTTTCGAAGGCAGAAGTTATCCCTTATCGAAGCCAGAAGTTAGCTTCGTATACTTTTTTCTAGAATTGGTAACGTGTGTGCTCTTCTCAAATGAGAAAAGAAATCTGCACACAAATGCGAGATATAGTTGTAAGGATCTTAAGTTTTACTAACGTTTATTTTATTTTAAATCTTTACTATCACTTCTTATTTTCTACTTCCGGCCAGAATTAAAAGCTTTAACTTATTTATGCAAATTTGTCTTCGAACGCCAAGTACTTAAGTTGTGGTTTTTTGCCAAGCAAGGGAGAGGAAGGAGTGATTAGGAGCAGGCCGCTTGCCATTGCAGTTTTACTCGGTTGCTGGTTGCCTTCAAGGCCAGAGGTTTAATCCTCTTGATAATTTTAAACGTATCGTAGTGTTAACAGTTCTCTGTACTACATACGGCTTCCTGTTAATATACGGCCAATCTTCCACGTAGGCCCTTGTTTGTTACTCCAAAGTTAAGTTAGAGTTTAGTTAATATTTTTTATATTCTTACGTTCAGACCACAAGTGGTTGGTCTCTGTATTCCGAAGTCCGGAAATCTTTGTAAAGAGAGAAACATAAAGGGTTTGGTATACCCTTCCTGTGTGTTTTGTCTACTTCCCACATTTCTTGAACATAGCTTAAGTAAGTTCCCTGTTCCGAGTCAGGTCATGTAATGTTCCCGAAGCAAGTAAGGAGGAACACTGAACCTGATATAGTGAAGGTAAAAATTATATACTGCTTATTAAAGATTTATCAATGATTATAGAGCATCAGATGTTCAGACAGCTTTGCATTTAGTTTATTGCATATTGGAAACCCTCACATTATATTTGCATTTTTTGAAAGCTTGATGAGAACAGAAATAAACAAGGAAACATTTAAAAGCTTCCCAACAGTAAATGACTTTATAAATATTAACTTACAATTTTTTGTTTAATAGCATGTTATTTAAGCACACTGTAAACATTACAAAAAAGGGAATAAAGGCAACCGGTATTGCTAAAATTCATCTCCATGTAGTTTCTTTGATTTCAGATGTTCATGTCACGAAAAAAAAATTATTTCTTTACTGAAGAGAATTCAAATTCATCACTTTGATTTTTTAGAGAAATTATTCTAAAACTATATTTTAATACATTTTAGAATTAAGTTGTATCTCCCAAATAATTTCCCGCATTTTAGTAAAGTAGAACATCGACAATACATTGACTTTGTTCCCCATTTAAACGTAAGTGTCTCTGAATCCTACCTCATTACATTAACTTGTAATGAATACCTACGGTATGCTAGTTCTTTCGGTTACAAATGAATATAATTTACCTTTGCTTCAGCTTACGTCTTTATCATCATGGTAGTCTCTATGATTGGTAATGTGGCTAGTGAAAGTTGCATGAACACACCTTTGGGGCCAGGAGCCTCAGGGCAAAGCCATTTATGATTGGATATTTGCAGTATGAGAGTATTTAAAATGTTCGAAAGGCCTCTCGAGAGGTTTACTGTAGGAGAAAAGAGTGAGTTTCTTAAATTTTTAAGTAGAATGTGGGGTAAAAGATATATACTCGTAGATAACCTTTGTGAGCTGTATTAACCATTTCCGTAATAAGCAAGTTTACTCTTCACCTCCCGAGAATGTGATTTAATCACCTATCTTTCTCAGTTTAATAGAGATTAAGTTATTTTAATTTGGAATTTCATTTCGTAAACAAATGTTTTATATTTTTATGCTAAACATTTTTTCTTGCTTTATTGAATTTCTCTCCGAATTGAGGATAAATTATTCAGTTAACAAATGCATAAAAGAAATAGTAAATTTTGGGAAAGTTTCAACTCAGCTTTAAGAACCAGACATAAATTTAATTATTTTCGTTGTTTTAAGAAACTAATGAAATTTGATATTTAAGACGCATTAGATGATTAAGCTGAAATGCAAGTATCAGAATTTCATAAAATTTCACATTTCAGTTCAAAGATAAGAAAAGTCAGGAACAGAATATATCACAATTTTTTTATCAATTTACGGATTACAATTAGTTGCTTTATTTCTAGAAATTTAAAAGGAATTATATAACATTAAAAATTAAAATATGGTTTAAACCTATGTTCCAGCTTTTTTGAAAAGCAAGTAGAATTTCAGTTAGGAGAGACTTAAAAAATAATTTCATTTTTACATAGTTAATATGCATTAACACTAAAAATATAAATAAATATATATATACATACAGATTTATGCTTCAGTTCTGTTACTTACATAACTGAGAAAACTTATCTTTAATTCCTACAAATGCAGCTACTAAAATTAAGTGCATAAAAAATCAGTATTGTGTAATGTAACATAAGACATTAACTGCATGTTTTCCTATAGCATATGCAAACATTTGCACTGAGTTATAAAAGTACATCCATAAAACATTTTTGCTGTCACCACTGAATATAAAAAGAATACAGTCTCACTGGTCGCTTACATTCTGAAACTGCAAGCTCAACCCACACAAAATTGACATAAGTTAGTTTCTCGTTCAATCTCAAGCAGAGAATCTGTTCTGCCTTGATTGGTATGTATCACCTCGTTTACTCTTTCTTATATCAGTTATAAAGAAGAAAGAGGATGTTGCCGAGGTCTTTTGTTAGATATTTTGAGGTACTCGTTTCGAAAGTGAAATCAGACAGTCTATGGAATCATTAATACTAATAAAACTGCAAATAATGGTAAATGAATTTCCATTACGCCATATTTTGAACTCTGTTTCGCATTTAGAAAGAACTCTATGACTTTATTCCTTAGAAAACTCCAAATTAATTTGTACATTAGAAGCCATATAATGTAAAGTCATTTGAAACAAGGCGTTTTTCTGTTCATATTGAATAACAAGCTAAGATGTTCAACTGAACATATCTTTTAACCCATAAAAATATAAGATTTCCAAATTTCTGTTTCAGATTTCTGTTCAAAATACTTTCGAAGCAGATATGTTGCGTGTTTAATTTTAATTTAGGTGGCAGTATTATGATTAAACAACTAGTTCTGTGCTTTTCAAAAAATTGTTTCCCTAACGTCAATCCAGTATTTTGTTTCTAAATTACATTGAAGTTATAGGCTCTTTTTGAATCTTTGATAATCCTTTGAAAAACTCATACAGAGCACAATCTTATCCAAAGCCCATTTCTCTTTAGGAATATATCTTCCATTGTTCAACATATTCTTTAACATATTATGATAGTAAATCTATTTATTTCTTTTTAGTTATTTTATAATGCTCGTTATGTATCTTAAGAAACAATATAGTTAAGAATAATCACTTTGTATGTACCTGATCTGTGTATGAAGATCTTTCAATTCTAAAATTCGTTACCATCCTAGATTTGATTTTAATTTTTTTCATTGTTTAGATTCTCGTAATTTATTTCTAGCCCTTTAGAGATATCTGGTATTAACCGCAACGTAACGAAACAGATAAAGATCACAGCATGCCCTTTGCTGAGTATAGCTTATTTTATTCATTTCACTTCCAAAGTAATCATCAGGCACTGCGACACCTTACATGAAACTCCAGAAATCATAAGCATGATTTTCGGACGGAGTATTTCTTTTTAAATTAGTTAATAGTTCCTTTCAACTCATCTCTTTTACATCTAATTTTTATTTCATTTAATGTGTTTGTTCATTAATGCTCAAAGCCGTGTTCATATACAGGGTGTAGCATAATTTACGGTCAAAACTTTAAGTAGTGAGCAGAAGCAAAGTAAATAAATAAAGTGTGGAATAAAAAGGGTAATAAAAGTTTTAACCACGTTTTTGGCAGAAAAACCTTTTTGATACTTACTGCATTTTCTCAAATGGACGATTAGGAACTGCAATACATGCATAATTTCGAAGACGATGTGACTGGCTTACACTTTGAATAATGTCCGTCATATCACACGCATCTGCATCAGCGGCGTTAATTCTGGATATGAAGACTCCAAGAGAATTAAGCTGCGTCTCCGCTTGTCATAAACGAAATTTGTCAATATTGTATTGCAGTTTCTTGTCGTTCATTTGAATAATTTTTAGTAAATATCTTGTAATTGTATATTTCTTGTAAACATCTGCGACTAAAACCACTTTTCGGTCTCTGTGTCCTTTGTTCTCACTGTGTTTCCGCATTCGCATTTAAGATTTGCCCACACTATGTTATAAAGTTATTATTTTTAACACACACTGTCGCCGTCAAAGTTGTAACTATCTATTGCTTTACATAATTTACGTCGCGTCCACAAAGGTCCTTACGTGGCTTTTATTTTCCCAACCTCTGGTCATAGATAGTGGTCGGTTAACCACGGCTAGCTCGCTGCATGCGACTCTTTAGACACGTGAGTACGGCGTTGCCACAAATCTATTTCGAATACTTAGGCTGGTATCACACATCGTTTCTTTGGAAGGACAAACGATGTGTTATACCGTTTGGAAAAGTATTTCTGCTTCGCCATAGTGGCATAAAACAGCCAAATACCACTGATCACTTTAGTGTTAATATGTAAAGAGAAACTCGCTCTCCTTTGCAAACATGAAGACTACCAAAATTAGCCTTTTTCGGGGTACCTAGCGGCATATTTGAAAACATTTAACCATCTGTATCTATTCTCGGAGCAAGATATACACGGCCATCGAACACAATGTCAAAATCGAAAGAACGTTTCATCTTAATAGAGTCACTTTTTGCAGCTGCTTTCCTCATAAAGAAAACAGAAAGGCAAAAGAAAAACATGGACAAGACAATCGCTGTTGAGGCATAAAGCTCTGAGCTGCTACAAAAACTTAATGCTTGAATTAGCATTAGATGTAAAAGGCAGTTGTTTTTTAAATATATACATATGTATATTCATTCTGTGTGCTTCCAATGTTTTACAAATAAAATGTAGATGCTTTCTGTGAAACTCACTTAATACTTTCTATAATGATTAAAAGAGCGTATTAATATACATTTTTCTTTTCATAATTACGCCTATATAACATGAAAAATGTCAAATTATATATGTATACTATATACATAATAAATGTTTATATTTAATTAACAGCACAAAATTACAATAACAGACTTGCCAGCGGTAAACGTATGTTTATATTCAGGCCACTTTTCTGTGAGATTCTGAGCGACTGCGATGTATGCAATTTCGCTTAAATAACGTTTTAGTATAATTAGGATATGTAACACCATCTTTGCCTCACTTCTTCAATGAGTTCAGATTCAATTTTGGAAGGCCACTTGCTACCGCTGTAGTCCACTAGAATGCTGTTTTGGTTGATGAGGATGATCGAGGATTCGATGCTGGTAGCTGATTTGCTGAAAACGAACAACCTAAATTTATTTTTCCGGGAAAAGGAAAAAATCGCACAATTTTCTTTCAGTAGTAAACCAGTTACAAAAACTGACCGACACTGTTTTCGTACAAAACCAATGCATGTGGGATATGGGCCTTCCGTTCGAGGGGGGAGAGATTTTAATTGAAATGGAGAGCAAATTCGCAGATCTTCTGAAGCATAACGAGGTGCATTTGTTTCGAAAAGGAAACCTTTAAAAAATGTTTGCTTCCTTATTATTAGAAACTGAAGCATTTATCCTTTTGAAGTGTGCTGATTATCAAGAACTAATTGACGATCAGTGGATCAAAATGTTTTATTTCGTGGGAGATGTTACGTCTCTTCTAAACAATTTTAATCGTTAACTATAGGGAAAGAAAACATAATCCTTCATATGTTGGAAGGAGTCATTTCGTTCGAAAACAAATCATCCATTTTCCTCAAAATTTTTAAAGAGAAACGTTAATTCATTTCCCAAGCTTGTTGAAACATCACCAAGGAAAAAATGCGGTATTTGGCATTTACTATTTCAAGATAACAATTTTAAATATTAGGGAAGCTTTTCTACGGAGGTTTTAAAACTAAGAATAGCGTAACTACGTTAGCGTTTGTTAAAATCTCTCAGTGCTGACTTGAGATTTACTACCTTTATACTGAATTTTTACTACCTTTAATACTGATATTGGCGCTTTTAAAATGCAATTAGTGTGGTTAAGAAACAAAGAATTATGGAGGTCCATATCTGAAAGCCTTAACGTTGATAAGAAATAAAGTGGAGAAAGACATGATAATTTTCATGTTTGGAAGAGAATTTCAGACTCATATGACCAGATTGATTTCGATTAATACCGTTTGGAGTCTCAATAGTTAAGTCAGACGAAACGTGTCTGCATGATCTTAGTTAATCGACTTGGTTGAAGGCTTTAAGCACTTTTCCCCTGACAAGTTATGTTTAAACTTTGAACACAGAAGATTAACAATAATATTTTTTGTGCCCGTTTATCAATTTTACTGTTGTTTGGATAGGTTTTTCCCTTGACAAGTTCTGTTTGAAACTTTGAACACAGAAGATTAACAGTAATATTTTTTGTGCACGTTTTTCAATTTTACTGTAGTTTGGATAGGTTTTTTTTTTTTTTTTTTTTTGAATATTTTTAAAATTTGCTGTACAACTCATATTACAATGTGTTATCAGGAATTAAGATAGGATACTACAAATGTTTTTACGACTTTTACTAGGTCACTTCCTTTCTTCTTTATATTAAATTTAAAAAAATCAGCAGCTAAAAGCGCTATTTTTGACTAACTTGGTCATTCGCTTTTTAAATAATTTTTTACTTAATATATATATATTAAGTGAAAAATAATATATATATATTGCACTGTCTTCCCAGTAAAGCAGTACAGTAATATCAGTGACAAAATTCATACATGAAAGAAGTTTAAACGTGTCAGAAACAGCGCTTAAATTTAAAAAAATATATATTGTAATTCTTTAAAAACAATTTACATAATGAGAACATATACTTCTCAGAAAAAAGAACAAAACTGGGATGTGCCGTAATTTCATATAATTTAATGAAAAATGGATTTTAGCTATTATACCAATTGATGAACAGAAAGAAATCAACATACATCGCACGAAGAAAATTCCAGAAATTTTGCAACAAAGTATAAGCAGTTGCAATCATTTCAGTTAGAAATCTTAAAACCGAATGTGCACTACAAAATATCTGGACTATTCTACAACTCGACAATTTATGATCTCGACTATTCTACAATCATTGAAAACATAGGTGTTACGATAGATCTATTTAGATATGCCCTTATATTGTATACATTTTCATTTTATTTGCCTGCATTGTTCTGCCCTTATGGCGATTGCAAAGTCGGTCGTCCTCTGTAGTGAGCCCTGAGCAACACAGCTAAATGAATAATGTATGCTTTCATTAAAGAGGCATCATGTTAGAAGGCAAACTTAAAGTTAATATAATTTAAATGTTATTATAGAAACATATTAAATATTGAGGGTTAGTATTGAAACACCTAGAGCTTAATACTGAACAAACGAAAACTTTAAAAAATATCATTAATTACAGCACGTTACAAAATCTTTTGCTTGTTGTAGTAACGTCCTGTAGATGCACCAAAATTTTTAATTTTTTTTCCTGCTTCAATTCCTTTTTCGCGTGAAAGGAACCATAGTCAAAGCAAAATTAGCTTATTGTTGCGTGCGTACGGGTTCGTTATGAAATGAATGCACAAGTCCGATGAAAAATGAACAAAAATTTATTATAATCACAACAAAAATGCTTAAATTTTCTCAAATTATCATGCAGTATTACAATATCTCACAGTAGTTATCTTTTAACTACTCAAATGTCCAATAGAACATAATTCAAAACAGCTAAAGAACGCTAATCCGCGAATTCGCTACAATCAACAAGAGCAGTTTTCTAAACAACAACAAACTAAGCAACTACTACAAACTGAGATGTTTTGCTCCTTTTATAAGATTTTAAAATCACGCGCTAGAATTTTCCAGTACTTTCTCGAAATCAAAAAGAGATATTTATTTATTTAATGCACGCGCTCTTGTATTTTCAATTTTCCGACTTAGCTTTCTTTTAACATTCGTCACGCGCTGCACTGCGCGAGAAATAAAACCACTTAATTTATAATTGAACTAACATTAGCTTTTTAAATACCAAATTCGTAACACTGCCCCCTTCCCAAGGACTGCACGTCTCGGGCAGTACAATCCCTGGACAGGAAGCTAAACTTACAACTGTAGCATGAATACAATAATAAGCATTACATTACAATAATAAACAACATGAACAATAAATGCAATAAATAAAACAAATCAAATACAAAATACAAATCAAATGCAAAATACAAATCAAATACTAAATACACATTTAGAAGCAAAAAGGACCGTGGTCTTACACTATTTACAATTATTTACATTACGTACTATGGCCATAATAATGAGCTAACCTGTCGTAAGAGTTCGAAGACTCACGGATCCGAACCACGACGTCATTCGTGTTCAGCACTGTATATGGACCATCCGAAGGTGACTGTAATTTAGGACTCAGTCCTTTTCGTTGAATCGGGTTCCACAACCACACCTTGTCTCCTTTGTTGGATCTATGTCTAGTAGCTCTTGTGTCGCATCTGGTCTTCATTTTCTCCGTCGCCAACTTGACTCGCTTTCGTGCAGAACGGTGCATCCCCTCAAACCGGGCCTTGGCGTCTTGGATGTGTTCCTCAGGCGATGAAGGCGCATCCAGGCGACTAAACAGGCGGTCACAAGGCAGACGAAGATCTCGACCGAAGAGCTTCTGGGATGGAGAATAGCTGGTAGTCTCGTGGACAGCACTGCGGTAAGCCAGTAAAAACAGCGATAATTTCTTGTCCCAGTCCTGCTGGTTTCTGGAAACCACTAATGAGAGGTTATTAAGGATGGTTCGATTGAACCTCTCTACCATGCCGTCCGTCTGGGGATGTAATGGCGTCTTTTGGGTCTTGTCAATGCCGAGTAGTTTGCATAGTTCTTTGATTACTACCGAGGTAAAATTCCTTCCCTGATCGGAATGTAACTGAAGAGGCACTCCGAACCTGGAAATCCAGTGCTGTATCATTACCTCAGCTACTGTGACAGCCTCTTGATCAGGAATAGGATAAGCTTCAGGCCACTTGGTGAAGTAATCAACGACAACGAGTATGTATTTGTTGCCATCAGCAGTTCGTGGCAGAGGTCACAGGATGTCAAAGGCGATTCGTTCAAAAGGCGCCCCTACGTTGTAACGTTGCAGCTTGCCTCGGCTGCGTCTCTTAGGTCCTTTCCGACCTGCACAGGCATCGCAAGATCGGCACCACTTTTGCACCTCATCCTTTGCATTATTCCAGTAAAAGTGCTCACGAACTCTCTGTAAGGTCTTCATTATTCCAAAGTGACCTCCCGTAGGGCTGTTATGTAGTTCTTTAAGGACATCCGGAATGCGGGATCTTGGAAGTATCAGCTGCCATCGGAACGTCTTCCCATCATCCGATTCGAATTTCCGGTATAAGACGCCGTTTCGAATGTGAAGTGAATCCCAGAGTGCCCAATATTGTTTGGTTGTAGGACTACAGATAGAAATGTCCTGTCAGGTAGGTTTTCTGTTTGACGACTCCATTAAATCAATTATGGGTTTAATGTCGCGGTCTTCCAGCTGGTCTTTCCTGACTTCATCATCACTCCACGGTTCTCGATCAGCCGATGTTGATGTTGTAATTTGTCTTGCGACCGGAGTCAGCAGCTCGTATTTCGCTTCCACCCTGGAACAATATCGACAGTTTTCTTGGCAAGGTCTTCTAGACAGGGCGTCGACGTTTCCGTGTGATGATCCCTTACGATGACGGATAATGATGTCATATTCTTGGAGTCTCTGTATCCACCTGGCTATTTGACCCTCAGGTTTCTTGAAATTTAAAAGCCAGGTCAATGATGCATGATCGGTGCGGAGCAGGAATTTTCTGCCGTATAGATAGTGATGGAACTGTTCTACAGCTTTGACTATGGCGAGCAACTCTTTCCTGGTGACACAATAATTCCTCTCCGGTTTAGACAGGCACTTGCTCCAGTACGCCACTACACGTTCTTGGCCGTCTATTTCTTGGGACAAAACAGCACCGACACTTTCATTGCTCGCGTCGGTGTCGAGAATAAATGGTCGGTCGTGCTGAGGATACGTCAGGATTGGAGCAGATGTTAAAGCCTCCTTTAAGTTGTTAAATGCATCGTCGCATTCTTTTGTCCACAAGAACTTTTGGTTGCTCTCTGTCAGCTTGTGAAGGGGTCTTGCGATGGAAGAAAAGTCCTTCACGAATCTCCTATAGTAGGTGCAAAGCCCTAGGAAGCTTCTCAGCTGATGGACATTTTCGGGACGTTTCCAGGATTTAACCGCTGATACCTTTTCAGGATCCGTGCGCACACCTTCTGCAGAGATGACATGTCCCAGGTAAGTCACTTCCTTTCGGAACAATTTGCATTTAGCGGGACTCAGCTTTAGATTGGCTTCTTTCAGTTTCTGAAGCACCTTTCTAAGATTTTCTAGATGTCTTCAAAACTCTTTCCGACGATGATGATATCGTCCAGGTATATCAGACAGGCTTCATAGGAAAGTCCTTTCAAAACAGTCTCCATGAGGCGTTCGAATGTTGCCGGCGCATTACACAGTCCAAACGGCATCACCTTGAATTGCCAAAGCCCTTGTCCCGTAGTAAATGCCGTCTTTTCTCGGTCATGAGGGTGTATTTCTACCTGCCAATACCCACTCTTTAAATCAAGCGTTGAGAACCACTTGCTTCCAGAAAGAGTGTCTAGAATGTCGTCAATTCTAGGAAGAGGGTAACTGTCTTTCTTCGTAACCTCATTCAACCGGCGATAGTCAACGCAAAATCTTATTGAGCCGTCTTTCTTTCTGACGAGAACGATGGGAGATGCCCATGGACTTGTTGAAGGCTCGATGACATCGCCTTCTTCCATATCTTTTAACAGTGTTCGCACCTCTGCCTGTTTAGCAAACGGCAGACGCCTTGGATGTTGCTTGATCGGGGGATGATCGCCTGTATCTAGTCTATGTTGTGTCAAACTAGTTCGACCCACGTAAGAAGACGAGCGGGAAAAAACAACTTGAAGATCTTTAATAACGCGATCGGCAGCATTCTTCTCTTTATCGTTTAATTGCGCATTCTGAAGTAACTCTGATGTAATGCTTTCTGAAGACACGGATTCTTGGATGTTACTCTTTCTATCAACGGTGGTTACTGGATTACATGTTGCAACCACTTCACCTTTCTTAATAACTCTCGCCTTCTCAGTTACATTGGCGACTCTCACCGGGATAACCGTTCTGGATAGGTCGAAGAGTGTTGAGGCTACTAGTACTCCTTTTGGGCTATTACAGTTATCGGGATATTCTATGATGCCGTAGCGGAAATTTCTATTTTCGACTATGGATCCAGGAAGTAAAAACTCGGTTCTTGCGGGAATTGTGATATCATTTTGAGCTATAATTTTGTGGATAGATTTCACTCCATCATTAATTCCGAATAGGGCTATGCCCTCAGATGTAGAACGCAATTCGTTATTTTTAAAGTCCAAGGAAAAATTGTATTTCCTTAGAAAGTCCAATCCGAGTATGCAAGAATCAGTGATCTCTGCTACATATGCCGTGTGATGGTAAGCGGCACTTCCAAACGTGATGTTAACGTTTATTTTTCCATCGATGTCGATCATCTCACCGGAAACAGTCTGGAGGGTAACGCAGGGCGGCGTCCAGATAAGTTTGTTTCCCAGTTGTTGAGCCAAATCTTTTCGGATGATGGTGACGTTAGCTCCTGTATCTATCGTCATATTGCAAGGAACTCCATTAATATGTCCTATTATACACATTACAGCAATATATTATACAATTCAAAACAGCTAAAGAACGCTAATCCGCGAATTCGCTACAATCAACAAGAGCAGTTTTCTAAACAACAACAAACTAAGCAACTACTACAAACTGAGATGTTTTCCTCCTTTTATAAGATTTTAAAATCACGCGCTAGAATTTTCCAGTACTTTCTCGAAATCAAAAAGAGATATTTATTTATTTAATGCACGCGCTCTTGTATTTTCAATTTTCCGACTTAGCTTTCTTTTAACATTCGTCACGCGCTGCACTGCGCGAGAAATAAAACCATTTAATTTATAATTGAACTAACATTAGCTTTTTAAATACCAAATTCGTAACATTATCTTCGAAAACTTGATGTAAATAATAAAGCTCTTAAGGTAAGTAACTAGCACCAATGATGAATTTAAAATATTTTTTATCTAAAATTTAATCTTGTTACCTTCAATAAAGTTTAGTGTTAGACTTGATATTCTCTCTTTTTTTACAACTTATAATTCATTAAATTGAGCTATTTAGGGAATAGAAACACACTTAAAAACAACCTTTAAATTGAAAGGCATACAACATTTGGAAAATTATTTAAAGGGAGGTAAAAAGAAGGAGAAGAAAAGCCTCTTGTAAACATTTTGGATTTTAATGGATAGAATTGAAATTTCCTCGAAATAGATAAATTACAAACAATTAGCGGTAAGTAATGCGTTTTTTAGAAAGGAAATAATTTATTAAGTGCTTCATTTTTGCTCTTCTTTTTAAAAAGCTTTTATAATGAATCCAGAAGTGCTACATAAAAATTGCAAATATCTTTGAAAACATTTATTTATTTTGGATAGAATATTTTCATCTTCTTTGTTAATATCATAACAAATATTTAAAAGCAATATATAACTGTATTTCAGTTATCAGTGCAACACAAATTCTTATTATGAAATGCTGAGAAAAAATATCCTCTTTCACCGCTTGTAAAATGTATGAATCTTGGCAAGCAGTTTTAAATTAAGTCTCGTAAATATTCATAATTAAGAACAGACAAACTGAGTTTAAAATTGCTACATAAAAAAAGACGTTTGAGATCTTAAGAATTGCTTATGATATGAAATAATACGAAACCATACATTTATCCCTATTATAATACAAACCACTAAACAGACTGCTGTTAGATACCTGAAAATATCGAAAGGAGGCTGGACTGACGTTAAGCAGCTGGAAAAAAAACAAATTCTTAATGCTTAGCAGTTTGCAACTTAAAAATTAATTGCGCATTAGAAAATCCTGAAGTTTATTCTCACGCATGCTCTCTTCAGGTACACATGATACGATTTTCACGTATTTTTACGCTATTAAAAATGATTTTCTGGAAGCTGAAATTCTAAGCCTAATTTAAAAGCAAGCTGCATATCAGTGTATCGTAATTCATCAAATTAAAAAAAAAACTAAGAAAAGATTATAAAATAAGATTCATATTAGCTATGATTACAGTTTCAATCTTTTTTTCTTGTTCATTCCTATTTTACTCAACTTTTTTAAATCTTGCTTTCGATCACATGTTATATTAATCACTATGTCAATTTTAAGTGGCATAGTTTTGGACACTGATACACTCATCTTGTCAAATAACATGTTATGCAAAATTTTCACCTGAATTTTACGTATTTTATTTATTTACGTGGTAAAATGAAAAGACACAAAATTAATTATTGATATTCATAAATGCGGTTATATCGAATTTCAAGTTCATCGAAACATTTTAAAGTTCAGAATTTCACACTATAAATTAAAAAAAGGTATTCTTTAATTCTGATGAGTTATTAATGTTATTTCATTATCCATTAGCTTGAATTCCATGTATTTTATCTTGCTTTTATAATGAATGAAGCTAAGCAACTTTTTTCACCTTCAGTTTTTTAACTCAGATACACCCTGTTCCTTTATAAGAAATACTATAAATCTTCAAGTAAAGTGCGTTTTTTTTCCAGTCATCCGAGTTAAGGTAACAGAATTTACGTTAAACTTGGAATCTTGCAAAATATTATTAATCAGTGTTAATTATTTTGTGCTTCTACGACTTCTTCAGATAAAAATATTTAAAATCACCTGGAACAAAAATGTGGAATGATGGATTCATGAAACCGAAAATAATCAAAACATTTTTACCTTCAGAAGCCTCTGTCTCCTCTTTTATTCTAACAGTTTATGTGCTGCAAGTGATAATTTCCTTTATGCTATTTTTAGTTAATTTTCATTTTCAATTTTTGCTGAGTAGAACTTCCTCAGCCTTAATGTGAATTTAGATGAATACCCCTCCCGAGTTGCATATACCCGCTTAGTGGTATACTCTGACAGTCGAGGATCTGGGGTCATAAAAAGTATAGATTCGGTTTCTACTGCCTAAAAGGACAGCCTTTGCTGAATGGAAGTAAGAATAAAAGAAGGAAGAATTATTTCTTAACTCCATTCTCTACTCTTCCGAAAAGTTGTGGCGTATGCCATATGAGTATGTAACGAGGGAAGACAAGAAACGGTTTCAATATTCGTAATCTCCGTACATCCGAGAGTGGTGAACCTGGGAAGCTGGTGTAGCATCGGATGTGATATCAGAGTTCAAATTTATAAAGTCCATCACTCTTGGACTAGGATCCCAGAGGTGCGTGGCAAGTAAAACTTTCCAAATTCCCTGCGATGGAGATGCTCAAAGCTGTAGATGTAAGCTCACTTCCTGCCTAATACGGAAGACATGCATATGTAGTCCATGGAAATAAGCACACGTAGTTCCTGAAGGTGTAGTACATATACAAATATACATTTAGTATGATTATTGCATGAATACATAGCAAAAATTATATAGAGATAGAATATGTTTATAAAAGTTCTTAGTCTGCTTTCATTTCCTTAGCTGTTGGTCTAGACGTGGAATCCGATGCAAAAATTATTTAAACATGGCATATCAGCATAAGGGATACTTCTGAAACTAGAATAAACATTTTGCAAATATAACGAAATTCAGCTTTTCATATGTTCCCATTGCCTATATCGTAACATCTAGTAAATATTCATACTCTTCAAAAAAGCTAAACTTAAGAAGTCTGAATACTGTGCGACAGAAATTGACCGAGATGTTTAATTTTAAAATCTGAGATCCAATTTCCTGAAAATTCAGAGATCTTATGCAGACTGAAGATAAAAATAATTAAATTTGTTATGATGCTAATCAATAAAATGAGAAGAGTTCATATTTAAACTGTTTTAAAAGTTTTGATCACTGCAATTTTGGTTCAAGAAGAAAATCCCATTCACAAAATTCATTTTCAAGATTATAGTGGTAGGTATTAATGTATTAACTTGAGTCAACTCGTAATATCATCTCCATAAATTAAAAATTAAAAAACAAATGTAGTCCAGTGAAACTTTTGCATCATTATTAAGATTATGATTTAAAAAATGTAAAACAACCTGAAAATATTTATCCATTTTTAACATATGAAAATGTATAAACTATTTGTGTAAACATGCTCTTGAATATCAAATTAAAAAAATATTAAAATATTACACACTAGTAAATCCTAAAGAAATATCATTGGACGACATTAAATTGAAAAAAAAATATCAACCACGAATTTTCCTGATTTAACCAATTTAACCAAGAAAAATGGTAACTAAACAACATGAAAAATCCCAAACTATGAGGGGTCAATCGCATGGTTATTGAAAGGTTGCTAAACGTTTTGGGTTCTATTTTTAAGGAGTGAGTATGAATTTTACTGGCATAACTAATGTAACCTAGCGAACCGTGCAGATTCAACTGAGGAATCATGTAGAACTGGGTAGATTAGGGAAATTAGATTTCGTAATTTTTTACAAACCTAAAAAATATTATAGCGTGAAAACTTGCATCATTTAAAATACTTTTGGTATTGGAAGCACATGCGCTTGCAAAAATAAAAGTCGCATAATGACGTTTATGAACACGCTGCACATTAAATGAGAATGCTGGATAATTACAGGGAAAGGATTGCGTAATAATACATTTGAATACTATGTAGTGAAGTGGATAATAAATTGCCGAAAGAAGAATGAATTCTGACTCCAAATGCCAATAAAAAGAAACAAGTTTTTACTAAGCATTGGTTTCTTGAATGATTCTAGGGCAAGGAACAGATGGCTTAAGATGCAGTATTAAATAATATTGCAATCAGCCAATTTCTTCAGGTTTATGGCGATAGAAATTATGAAAACTTGCAACAAATAAAAAAACTTCATATAGGTAAGAATATTGAGCAGAATCCTAGTGCAAGCAATTAATGGAACCTTAAAATGTGCAAAATAGTTTTACTGTACACAGGAACAATACACAACACTGTACCACGTGAAAAATTAGACAAAATATAAGATAAAAGCTAATATGTATATTTTCACTGCCGGTCTCAAATGATAGAAGTACCTGCAAACTAAAGCTAGCCAAAGGTTTCTTTTTTCCATATTTTACTTGCAACTGGGATGCTAATTATAACGCATATGTTTTAAAATTACCTTCATTAAGTCACGCTAAATTAAAAAAATATTTTTAGCATGCTTGCATCTTATGATTTCAAAGACTTCTAGCATAGCATAAGTTCGCATTAAAATTTTTAACACTTTTTATGCTTCTGTTTAAAGAAAATTTAATATTAAAAGGAAAAAATATCCTTTTTTCTTTGAAGTAAAGTGATATTCATTACCGCAAATTTATCCTAAAATTAGGAACTTTGCTGTATTTATTAAAATAGTTAGCATTTATGTTTGCTGATTCTGCAATATTCTATCTAAAGTCAAATATATATGCTCATATTTATTTATTTATCCACTTATATAAGCTTTAATGACTTAAGACAACAAAAATTTTAAGTACACACACATGTATTGTGTATATAAACATCGCTTTTACTCTTATTTAATGATGCTTGCTTTAAAGGATAATTGAACGTAGGACCATGGAAAGCTCTATCAAGCATTTTAGTTCGAAACTTATGAGTAGAAAATTCCTGAATTGCGTTTCCAGTTGGAAAGGCTTACAGAAATTTTTAAATCTTGCAAGATGTGACTTTAAATTATTCTTTGAACTGCTACTAGTATGCATGCTTGATGCTATTAAAGGAAGGTTACTTGAATAAAATACATCAAACAAGAAACTAGCGAAATTAATTTTAGTGAATTTCTGATCTAAATCCAGTTTAAGCGTTCATTTAGAATTATCATCTAGTTGTCAAGAAACCCTTTCTGAACAAGTTTTGCAATGCTTAAGGAAAATCTCGTAGGAAAAATGTTAAGTCATCTGCGTCCTTCCCAGACTAAATCATGGAACAATTTTTATTTTACAACTTAGGTATATATTAAATAGGCTAATTAAATGTTACGTCGTAATTCATTTTGGTGCGGTCATTAATTTACGCTCTAAAAAGGGATTTTTCTCTCTAGGTATGGGAAGTTTTACGCATCTTGTTTCATTATGATTAAAAGGGGATCTTTAATTCGAACTTACGGAACTTATTTTCTTTAAAAATTTAATACAGTATTTTAAAATCATTTCATTCCTTCAAAAAGAAACTGTTTTTGGTCTTAAAATAATTAAATATCATATCTACGGTTATGGCATACATTTTATATAACTCTTTATTTTACATTGTTGGTAGTAAAAATATTTTTGCATCATCAGTGTTTTCATTAAAAGTATTATTATGTCAAAATACTTCGAATTAATTCAAAAACTATAAATTATTATGAAATACTATTACATCTGTCGCTGAAAACTAAACAAATAACATAAATATCCCAAGGGTTTGTATCAAGAACATGAAAAGTCACTAAGTGTATAAATACAAACCCACATGATTTAAATGTATATTTGAACCTAATTAAACATCGTTTGTCATAAATATTGTTAAACAGTAATTTACTGCTTTTATATGCTCAACAAGCACCGCACATTTTGACAGGATTCTTTTCTTAGAGCATATCCTTAATCAACTTATTTTTCAATTCTTGAAATGACCTTCTTAAATAAATGTACTTTACTTCTTAAATAAATACTTTATAAATGTACTTCTTAAATAAATGTATATTTTAAAACCTGTATAGATCAAAAGCATATGAAGAATCGAGATGCATACGTGAAAATTTCGGATATTTTCTCCGGAATTTTTTAATAATGTTATCCTCGACAAGTTTAAAATTATGCACTGTTCTAACTCGTCTTTTGTGATCATTTTGTTACGATGTCTAACTTATCCAAGGAATTATTCTAAATCAAACCCAGAAGACAAATTAGGATACATAGGAAGAATCTAAATGATAAAATGCTTCAAAATAATTGATGTAGTGAATTCATATAGAAATTATAGCTCTAAAACTGATAGCTAAAGGCCAGAGAAATAATTTTTCGTTGATTAAACTCAACGCATCATTTAATATACGTTTTAATTTTTAAAAGAATTTATTTTTAATATCAGAATTATATTTCAGAAACAACTAATTAAACATGCTTTTGTTTTCACATAAGGGATGTTTAGATTGTTTGGTATTTATATGAATTTCTTTATATATGTAATACGTTTCATATTTCCTGATGTCTGTCTCGAACGGAAACGCAGTTAACTTTCATATATGAGTAAATAAGGTTCCTGATAAATTTATGAATTAGATATATTTCTTTCAGTTTTAATTCATTACGTAATACTATATTGCATAACTTACCTTGAAAGTAATTGATCATTCTACACATTGCCTCTCCAAAAATGAAATTTCTTAGAAGACTCCCAATCAAAGTGAACGGCATGCAGAAAACACCCAGCAACAAGTCGCTGATGGCCAAATTCAGCAAGAAGACATTCGTTACAGTTCTCATTCTTTTGTTTTGGGCTAACGTTAGTATGACCAAAGCATTACCAACAACGGATAAAACGAATATGGTTGAATACAAGAAAATTATGAAAGGAGCGTCATTAGGTAAAGTTGTTCCTTTGGAACGACTGCGCCCAGTCACGGTAGCGTTGAAATCTAGAGCGTCGCTGTTATTCATTAGAGTATTTCGTATGTCCAATATACCGGAGCTTTCGTCGGTATTATTAACAAATTCCATGTTTAATGTAATTAAATACAAAGAATAAATTATGCTTTATTACTGGCCATTATTCCAAGCATATTGAATTTTGGAATATTTGAATGAAATTATTTTTTTCAAAATTCAGATACTTAATCTTCAGACGTTATTTGACAAATTGTAATAAATGAGCAGCTTTTAATCCAGGAAAATAATTGCAATGTATTATATGAAATGTGTTACTGATTTTAGTTAAATATATTTTCAAAGGTATCTCAAGATAATAAGAAAGAAAGAGTCACAGCTGCTGATTATTGTTAGTTAACAATTTATGTAATGTAACAGTATCTCGGAAGAAGTGTTTCAGCATTCCGTAAAGACATCAGCTGCTTTCACTGCACTTTTATTAATTAATTTGAGAGTGCAAATGGCAAAGCACTTCTAACTCAAGCAACGTGTAAAATGCTCTTAAATATTAAAATACACAGTTAGTTTGATCAAAAAAATGTCTGAAACACGAATTTCACTACGTTATAATGTAAGTAAATATAGAACACTGTTGAACGATTCTCCAGAGAAGTGTTAGTAACAGATTATTATGATAAATGCATTAGTAACTAAAGGGAGTTATTAGTAATACTCAAAGCATCCAGTTCAAAACACTTATAATACTTGAACGTTGTGATTCACGAAAAACAAATATTAAGTTTTATAAAACTCAGTTCTTCAAAAGAACATAATTCGTTACAATAAAGTACTTTCAAACATATAATTGTTACTGGCCAACAAACAAATTCCTCGCAATTTTAATTTTATTTCCTGACCCTTTATCTCGTAAAAAACAGTCAGAGCAATTTCCACGCAAAGTACTCAAACTTTTTCAACTTTTAGAAGTTTCAAAATAGATCTTCACACAGGAAAAAAAAAACAACGTTGATGTTTTAAAGGTAAAAATTCAAGCCTAAAGCTTAAAAGTTTGAACAATGCTCAGATTCTCTGATCGCACCGCAAAGGACGTCGGAATCAAAAGTTATTGAATACTCAGTTTTCGGGAGTCGGCATCTGTAGCACAAGATTCCGCGCTCACTAAGGAATAATGTTCCGGAATGGTTGCTTCTCCGTAAAATGGGAAAACAGGCGGGGCTTCGTGACGTCACGAAACGACGCCCTCTAGTGCATGTGAAGCTTGAGATTACAAAAATAAAAAAAGCAAAACTGAGAAGTTGAAGTTTTTTCCCGCTCCCTTTGTTTTAAAGCTTTCTGAGGCTCATTTATCGTTTGTGGTATGCTTTTTATATTTTTAATTATCTCTTATTTCCGGAATGTGGATGTTTAATTCTGGAATGGAATTTATCTGAATGTATTAGGTATCCATACTCAACATACTTTTTATTTTTGTCATGCCTTTTAACAATCGCTTTATCTCTTCTCCTTTCTCATTCCCCGTGTCTCTCAACAAATATTTGCACTCTGCTGCGATCAAATATCAAATCCTCAGGCATTACCTTAAAGAACTGAATTACAAATAAATAAATAAATTAACTAAAGAAACAGTATTTACGTTTCCTAAACCTCCAGTTTGATTAAATTTTAAAAAAATGCAGTAAAGACATTTAAGATGTATTCATTAATTGTGGACTAAAAAGTATGTTTGGATCCCTTAAACCCTATTTTGATCGAAACTATACCTAGAATGAGAATTTTTCTTGTATTTCTTTCAAATGAGAAAAAAAATACTTGTTGGGAATAACAGAAAAAATTCAACCTTTGGTCACCAAACCTTTGGTCTGACTAAGAAAAAATTTATGAAAATAATATTTAAAATCAGTGCAATTTATTTTTCGTGACCATGATATTTTTTAAATGAACACATGAAAAAAAGCGCTAGAAAATAAGAAGTAAGTATGAGCTTCAAAACACGAAGTTTGATTTATTTTGCGAGGGCTACTCTGTATCAGACACACAAAAGTAAACTAGATAACATTTATCTTTGCTTGAAATCCCCAATCAGCTAACTTACTCTTCAGTTTGAATTTGAGTTCTGAAAATAACAATCACTAAACCATAGATTTAGCCTCTCGGCAGCTAGTAGGCCATATTGATGTAAAGAAAACATCAAAAAATAATACACGTACATTCTATTACTAGCGAGTTTCATTTGTGGGTGTCAGATAGTCCACTTTTTATAAGCTGAGAGATTTTAAACCTAAATTAAAAGTCTCAGACGAACGCGTTTAGTCCTATGCAATCAGAACAGGAATTTCATATAAATGGTCTTTAATAGTGCCTTTAAATTCAATACTAACGTATAATTATAATCCAATTTAAAAGGTTCACTTTCATGCAGTATAATTACACATTGAATTAAGTAGGGTACCAGTTTTTCGGAGGGAGGAAAATTGAATATCTGAGTTTCCAAAACTTATATCTGAAGTAGACATACTCTCCGTGTCCTATAGAAAGAATGTAAAATATGCTACTTTCTTTTTAAAAATCATGCTTAAGAAAAATAAATCTAATGCAAAATAATGCCTTATGATGATATTAAAAATGTATAAGAGTATACTTTTGTTTTTCGATAGTGTCTACCTTTCCTAAAAATGTTTCATTTCACTGGATATTGAACGCTCATTTTCTTGGCTGATTGGAAATCTTTAAGATGCGAAGGACATTTCTTCCTTTTCAGTTTGCCTAATTTATGCATAGATAAATGCTTAATTTATGCGTGGACAGACTCTAACTTATATGTAAATATGTGAATTAGCTCAGAACTATACTATATTTAAAATATCATCATTAATAATAAGTGGAATTTAATGCATTCAAACAAGATTTTACACATGCAAGTAGATTTGGAATGTATTAACTGGCATGTAGAGTTATGTAATAATTTCCTGATTGAAAAGATGCAGTGGTTATCTGCCTTGTGCGTAGTGATTTCATAAAGGAATCAAGCGAAACTGGTTCAAGTTACTCATGGAAAATCATGAAAAATCAAGGCAACCAGCCATTTCATTGTCAATGGAGTATTATCATTATTCGGCATTCTTCTTTAGTTAGAGTGATTTCATAAAGGAATCAAGCGAAACTGGTTCACGTTACTCATGGAAAATCATGAAAAATCAAGGCAACCAGCCATTTCATTGTCAATGGAGTATTATCATTATTCGGCATTCTTCTTTAGTTAGCCACCGGCCGTACGATTATATAATTTATGTATGCTCGTACGTATAATGTCGAAGATGCCATTACACAAGTAGTTGCAGTGTTTTAAAGACATTTCAGAGGCAAGAATTAGAAAAGGAAAATTATGGCAAGATGCTTTCAAAGTATGTTTGCAATTCGTCCAAACAGTAATGCATTTGAGTGCCATCATATACAAAGACCTCCAATCCCAGATGGTAAAAACTGGTGGAATAGATTCGCAAGGCACAGACGAAATGATGAGGTGGCATAGATATTTTTATGATTTTTCCCTTGCGTATCATAAATGGAAACTCGTTTTCTTTAGGAAACGCTGCGCAAAAAGTTCGCCTCACAGCACATAGATTGTTTTTTTATCCCATCTAATAATGGACTTTGTAAAATACAGAAAAAGTGAATAAAAGAAATCTTCACTAAAGCCTTCTCTATATGTACGCTAGGTTCGTTTTATTATATTTAAAAATTTGAAATTAAGGTGAAATTTATTTTGCTTCATTGGGTCGTCTCAAAATTTATTTGGTTTAAATGTGACAATGTGTAACCTAAACAAAACTCTCATCTCATTTTACCATACACGAAATTTTTAACTCCTATGGAGAAGGTAATTGAGATTTAAGTAATTGAAAAATATATTGACATCAGATATTATAGTTATTATATTTTAAGTGATAGCAAAAAATTTAAACTTGTGTCACAGCGGGGCGGAATTTTCGATAAATTCTATAATATTCACTTTTTTTTCCATACGCTCGATTAAATCATTAGATACTTTATCGAGATCAAAGATCACATACGTCGTGATCCCTATTTCAATTCTATTTAAGGTGTGGATTCATAGATGTGCAAACACAGCAGCTACCTCTCTCTTGACGTGGTCTCACACGTGCTCGATCAAATTAAGATCTCGTTGCTAGTACAGATAGCCAGTCGAGTAGCTAATTGCGTTGCTCGTAAATATGCTGGTTGGCTATACGTGTTTTGTGAGGGCAGGTTTTATCTTCCATTAAAGCAAAGAATCCTCAGTAGCAGTCACACATAACTTATTTCAAGAGTTGAAAATGTTGTCCCTATGCATCTAAGATGTTACAAATTACGCAAGCACTACATGCAGGCCAGTGCGACCTCCTGTATTGATTCTTGTTGAAGAATAGGTAAGTGTTTTAACTTCGGTAAGTGTCCGATTTATAATAATGTTAGATTGAAGGTATCGTGTTCCCTTGCTCTCTCGGTGTCATAATATGAGGTGAGTAACACTTTATATTGTACCTTGATTCTTCTAAGTTTCGCAGCTTTGTGCTCTATGCGATGTGTATTCTTGACCATCTCAGTCCCTGTATCCTGTTTGATGCAATGAAAGAAGAAAAACAGCGAACATGTTGCTTATGCAAACTGTTTATGCATAAGCAGTCTTCTCCTAATCCTGTAATTAGATATTTGGTATCCTTTTGTCACAAAGTGATCGGCAATAAGCTCAAACACCTTCGTGCTTCATTGCGTTCTACGAAACAGCTAAAACGGGGTCTGCAGTAGGAATTGTCACCTTTGAATAGTCTAGAAATGGTCGACACTGTATCTTCGCTATAAATCGTAATTTTAGAATCTGTGGACGACACTACATATCACACTTATTTACCTTGCCGCTTCAATTTGAGATTCCCTTATTTTCACTCAGCCTAATAATCGCTGTGCTAGAAACTCTGGCAAATGATTCCTCTGGAACATCGCTCATGGTGCTTCATAACGAAACTTCCAGTGAACCCAAATGCTGTACCCAAATCAGTCGCATATATGAAACTGTATAATACATTCCTGCCTTTAGATATAAATCACAACATTTCCCAAACAAATAGTGGAACAGTTCCTTACATTTTTATTACTCTTAAGATTTATAGTTCCTGTAAACGTTATTTTCGTCTTGATCATTAACTTTTACGATAGTATAAACAAGGAAGAAATTCTGATACAGTAGAAAGTACCAGATACCTATTATTATTGCTTGGAGAGAGAGAGAGAGAGAGAGAGAATTGAGCAGTCAACAAGGATGAAATAAAATCTTTAATTGATGTCTTATTATTTATTATTGATACCCCTTCGAGAGATTCTTTAAGCACAAGGCTAGGTACCAAATTCAAAGTGACATTATATGAGGATGATTCGAACCTAATCGGAAATAGATGAGACATCATACATACAGTATTGACCCACTAGTTGAATAGACATAATTCTTCTGCTTCTTTTCAAAATACCCTCCTTCACTCGCAATGCATTTATCCCAGAGATAAAATAAATTTTTAGATTTCAAGTGTAGGATCATCTTTTGAAACATATTTTCCAAACTACTTCCACGGCTTTATACTACTGATCGATGGAAAGTTGGTGGTCGCATTTCGATCTTTAGAGGCCTGTTGATAAACACAGTGTAAATGGTATATGTTACAGTCTCTTATTTCCCTCAAAATATTACTACTTACCACCGTTTTAATTACATTTCCCTTTAAAATAGATCACTTATTTTATTTATTTTTAAACTTATCTATTAATTTTTGTAAAGCAATGAACTTTGAAGAATTTGAAGAACTTTGAACAATGATTTTTGAAGCAGCTTTAATACTGGTAACTTTTAGTAGTGCTAGGAATTTCCTAGCACTGCTAAAAAGTGACGATTCACGGGTGATGAATCCAGGACAATCTACTAGCACTAAGAAAATTGTTTATAAAAATATAATGAAAGTTATTTATCATTTGGATTTATTTGAAATGGAGATGAAATGAACCCTCAATCTCAATATACTGTTTGCTGTGAACTATTATCCAATCAAAGTATGAAACCATTGTTTCTTAAAAGACACCTTGAATTTAAGCATACCAATATAAGGATAAATCTGAAGAATATTTTAAGGGGAAATTATCGGAGTTCAAAATTAGAAAACAAGTAATGAAAGGTTTTGTTATTTCAAATGAAAAAGCTTTTGAATCTAGTTACCTAGTAAGCTTAAGAATTGCCAAGACTGGGCAGGTTCACACTATTGAAGAAAACCTTATATTAGCAGGAGCTAAAGATATAGTTTTAACATTATTCAGCGAAAAAGCGGCTAATAAACTTAATAATATTCCGTTATCAAATGATACAATAAGTGAACGAACTCATGAAATGGCAAATTCCATAAAAGAGACACTTATTTAAAAAATAAAACACAGTGAAGAAACTCGTGAAGAAAAAAACAATTGATAAAAATTTCCTGTAATCGAATTCTAACTGACGATTTCAAAAATAACACACTTGTTAACTTTTGGCTGCACCGAAAAAAATAATTTAAAGGTATTTCAAATAAAGCCCCTAAATTTTTATTGCCTTTATTCTCAAGCTATTTGTGTGAACAAGGATTTTCTTCCATGTTATATTTAAAAATAAATACAGATTAAAATTAAAAGTGGATCCTAATTTGCGGTTAAAATTAAGTAAAATAAGACCAGGCATAAAGAAATTGATCACTCTTCAACAGGTCCAAATTTCGTACTAAATTTTAGAATTAAATTTTGATATTTAAAATTGTAACCAAATTTAATCCAAAATTTTTTATGTGTGCATATTTAATACAAATAGCCAATAGGTTATGCAAATGACAAAATATATATTTTTTATTATTTGTATTGAAAAATTGAAAAATAATCGTTGTAAAATATAGTGCTACTAAAGTTTTTCAATTTGTGTTTAGATGGTACGCGTTAGTCAAAAGGTTGAGAACCGCTGCCATATACTATTAAAAATATACCATATAAAATTACACTATATATATTACGCAGTATAAAGTACTGCTAAATAGTATGAATACAGTATTTCACAAATTACATTAGTTTAAAAAGAAACTAATGTAAATACAGTGGATGGACAAAAATATGGAAACACCTTGTGAAATGCATGTTTGAAAAGAAAGATTGATTTTAATGAAATATGTAGGTGGCGCTGGCATTTTTGACTACTGACGCCACCTATACAACTTCGTAAATGTGCTAAACAGTTCAGTTATTGTCAGAGTACAGTTATGTGAGGTTGTCATTGCATTATGTCAGAGTTAACAGACTTCGAACGTGGGCAAATTGTTGGAGCACGTATGGTGCTTCCGTAAGCAAGGTAGCCGAGGTGTTTAGTGTTTCAAGAGGTACTGTATCGAAGATTTATTCCGCATATTTGAAAAGCGGAAAAACATCATCTGCTAAATCACAGCTCGGACGAAAGTGTGTCCTGAGTGATCGTGACAGACGATCATTAAGGGCAATTTGTGACGAAAAATAAGAAGACCACAGCTGCAAAAGTTACTGCTGAAATGAATGTTGTGTTACCGAACCCTGTAAGTACCAAAACAATTAGAATGGAGCTTCATAAACAGGGAATTGCTGGCCGTGCTGCAATTGAGAAGCCACTCATCAGTGATGCTAATGCCCGTAACAGGAAAAGGTGGTGTTTAAGTCATAAAGCCTGGACTATAGAGCAGTGGAAGCGAGTAATATGGTCTGATGAGTCTTCTTTCACATTGTCTCCCACTTCTGGCCGAGTTTACGTCTGGAGAACGCCATCTCAAGCCTATAATACAGACTGCTTGTTGCCAAGAGTGAAACATGGCGGGGGTTCTATTATGGTTTGGGCAGCCATATCGTGGTTCTCTGCTATGCCCATGATAACTGTGTCAGGGCACATGACTGCCAAGACTTATGTGAACATTTTGGCCGATCAAGTTCATCCCATGGTACAAACTTTGTTCCCCGATGCTAATGGTGTCTTCCAAGACGACAAAGCCCCTGTTCACACAGCTCACATTGTCCAGGACTAGTTTTCTGAGCACGAGGATGAGTTGTCCCATCTCCCCTGGCCACCACAGTCACCAGACCTGAATATTAACGAACCTTTGTGGTCTACATTGGAACGGAAAGTGCATTCTCGTTATCCACCGCCAACATCGTTATCTGAACTTACCACCGTTTTGCAGGAAGAATGGTATAATATTCCCTTGGCAAACATACAGGAACTGTATTTATCTATTCCGAGAAGATTGCAAGCTGTTTTGGATGCCAACGGGTTTCCTACACCATGTTAAGCAAAGAAACGTGTTTTTTTAAAGGTGTTTCCATATTTTTGTCCAACCCCTGTATTTACAATCATAAAAATGAATTCTATATATACATATTAATTTGCTGGTTATTAATGTAATGCAGAAGATTTTCATTCCTCTACATTGTAACATGAAAGCAGTTCTAGAAGATGAGGCTCCGTTTGCAGAACTTGGTAGTATAGGTGACGTGATATTTTTTAACTTTGTAGTGTTTAGAGTAATTTTAGTTAGATAGTTGCGGATAGTTAAATTCCATGCCGGTTAAATGAGCCAACTTCGCATTAAATTTATTTCTGTAGCCTTCGGCTACTACCTTATTTGAAACTAAATTTTATATTTGGACCTACTGTTACTTTTAATTCTGTCGCAATAAGTGTTTGGCTGAGTGTGCATGCTCTTCTTATTTACTTTAAATAAAGTGCCTTTTAGACCATATTCAAGTTTCAGTTTTTACTTCAGACTTATCGATAACTTGTTGTCAGTCCGTATACAGTTTATTTACAATTTCTGATTGTCAAGAAGATATATAAGTTTTAAAATGGTGTCCGAACGAAAGTAAGGACTATGTCTCAAGAACGTTCAACGTTTAGTCTGGTCAGCACAATATCACAAGCTTCACTGGTACCAGTTAGTCCCATGGAGGGATTTGGATACGTTGTGAATAAGATGAGGGCGTCGATGAAACCCGTAGTGACATTTAACAGAAGAAGTTCCATAATCAAATTTCTGGAACACCTTGGACTCGCATTTTCTGTTTTATCGAGCTGGAGAAATGCAAAATATCACCATAGCACTTCCGAGAACAGGAACGGAGCTGGTACAAATGCATCGGCAAATTTTTATTAGGAGAAGCAGGCAGCGAGAATTATAAAATCGTAGTATTTGAAACGGCCCTCATGGTGAAAGATAGGTCAAAACTGGAAGCAGAGTTATTTAGCAGATACCAGATTAAGATCGAACGACTGACAAAATTTATATTACGAAAAATACAATTGGTAAATTTATTGTACGGGAAAGAGCCCGAAGCCGACGTCATTCAAATTATACTGCCTGGATTATTACCACAAATCCAAGACGTTTTCGAACTAGGAAACATGAGCATTATCGAGAGTTTATTTGATCTGGTGGTAAAATTGGAAAGAAGGGCTGCAGACAGCGCGTACAGCAGGATATGGCCAGAGGTCGAACGAAACAGTTTTATAGATCTATAGCACAAGTAAGTCCACGGTTTGTCGGAAATAAATGTTTTAGAGGTAGAATAAAAACCTTCAACTGTGAGTGGAGATCACCAGAAAACAGTAGAAGAAGGCAATAAGAATTTAAACTAATAATAGGTACTTAAAATAAGAAGGCACAGTTACGCCAGAGGTAAGAAAATCCCTCTAGATTTCAATTGTTATAGAAAATATAGTTATAGAAAATGTCGTTCTCTTTTTAATACATATATCGTTAAATCTGCCAGTGGGCGCAATATTGGACATTGGGACATAAAGCAGTTTTTGAGCAGAGAAGTTTTTCGAAAGCATTTTAGAATGCACAGAATGTCTACAGCTGAATGAGCAAAAATTATCGGCATCCAATTCGAATAGTGTACATGTATAGGAAATTCACATTAGGTGTCCAAGCAATAACTCTAAATTATCTGATGATAGACTACTCACTCATATTTTAAAGCACAGCATAGACACAAGAAATACCCCCTGTAGAGCAAAGCTCTACTACTATAGTAAAATGAAAGAGAAAATAATGGAGACGCACATGGCAGAGATGTTAAAAAAAGGTCATAATTTCCATAAGTAACATTTATGCTAGCCCGGTGGTACTGTGTCAAAAACAGAATAATCTCCTAACAATGAACCTTGGTGAGAGATGGTGTTTGGCAGTGAAAATTAAGTAGAATTTCGAAACATCCCGTTTATTCGCTCCCCATAATCAAAGGAATATTTAGGAAGATTAAGTAAACAAATTAAATGAACGCTAGATATTACTTTGGTATACTTTCATCTATCTGTAAAACCAAAGTATGTGCCAAAAACGGCATTTATCACACAGTTGGGCGTTTATACCTTTTTGTGAATGCCATTTGGCTTATGCAGAGCTTTTGCTATTTTTCAGAGGCCCTGGATACCGTATTAAGACCTGTACTCAGAAAGAGTACTTTTATTTATTTAAATGCTATAATTGTAACTAGCAAGACTATAGAAGGACATAGGGATTTGAACGAAAGGATTTTGCTTCTAAACGAAGCATGATTAAAAATAAAAGCATCAAAATGTAATTTGGTAGAAAAAAAAAAACCGCCAGTTTGGAAATTTCTTGAAGTCGACAGGAACTTGGAGATGCTTCCAATTATGCAGTTGGCGCCATGCTGATGCAAAATGGACAGCCGGTAGCTTATTTCAGTAAGACTCTTAATCCAACTCAGAAGAATCATATGGCTAAGGAAAAGGAAACATTAGCAGTTCTTTTAGCGTTTCAGGATTTCAGAGTGTATTTTGGGAAGACACCGTATACAATTTACTCAGATCGTGCTGCCGTGGGACGTTTATGTTTCGTGAAAACTTTATCCCCAAGATTTCTTAGATGGACCCATGAACTGCAAGAATACAATTTTAACGTCTTGTCCGACGCTCTATCGAGAATACGATTAGATTAACAGGGGAACGAACTGAAAGGTGTCGTGTTAACTGAGAAAATTCTGGATTCTCACAAGACTGTTATTTCTGAATTACAAATCGACCCGGAATTAGGAATACTTATGCTTATTTAAAGTATCCTGATCATTGTGAAAACCAGAGCAAAACAGGTATCAGAAACAAAGCCGCAAATCATGAAATTACTTATGCAAAATCAACAAATGAAAATAAATAAATTAACACCAGTTACCTCAGCCAATTTAAGGTTGAGTATTTTGCAGGCATTTCATGATTTTGCAATTTCAGGCTATCTTGACATAAGAAAACGGTATAGCTAGCTCGCGATGCTGTTTATCTTCCACAATTCAAACTGTGGGAAAAGGTTCGAAGAAAAGATAGGGAATATGAATAAATGTTAAAATGTAGTGTTTGATAACATTAAAAGTTCTTAAAAATCAACATGTTTAAACAAAGAAATATGTTTTCCGAAGAAATAAATAACGCCATTTTATTGCAAATTGATTTAATAGGTGTATATTTTTAAATAAATCGCCAAAGAAAACTTCAAATTAAACACATGTAGTAATGTACCAACTTTTTATTTCATAATAGATTGCTGAAAGAAAGAGAACTCTTCGGAGATCTATTTTCTAAACTCAATATGTTTTATTAAAGAGAGAAATAATAAACATCACGCAGAAAGCAGTTATTCACAGTGATGGTTATGTTATTTAATTTGTATTGTACGCTGAAAATCTGAATTAATTTGCAGCTTTTATTCAACATTGATGCTTTATTAATTATTTTTATCTGATTAAAAATTTGTTAAAATATGTAATTTTATGTTAAATAAATATACAGTTTATTCAAGTGTTTCGAAAATCAAATACGTAGACGTTAATGCTTAGGAAGATAATGCAGAGTCTGATACAACCAAAAAATTAAAACTTTACTTATACAGGTATTAAATCCATATATGTTCAACTAAAATAAATAGGAACATTTTACTGTGGAATGATTTAATTGCTTAAGATACTTGTATAAATCTACGGGGAAACATCTTATTTATCTGTATGTAATAATTTATGAAACAATTCTTTTTTTTAATGCGGTAAATTGTTCAAGGAAGGTGACAAATCTTATCCCAAAAGATTTCCTTTTTAAGTTCAAAGTGTTAAAAACATTTTCAATCAAACACTAAATAAAAGTATGTAGAGACATTAGGTATTTTTTTGGAAGCAGGCAAGATGAAAAATGAGAAATCGCTTTCGCCGGGAATCGAACCACGGACCTCTGGATACCGGCCCAGTGTGCAGAACCACTACACCGCGAAGGCAGGCTAGGAAGGCGGGAGAATTACCTTATAAGTATTCGGGGCTTTAAACTTTTAGATATTTTATACGAGTTACTTATATGATCTGAATAAATATGTATTTTTATGCAATTTCATTTAACATTTGATTTATTATTTATTAAATATAATATATTAGAAGAAGATTTCAAAAAATCATTAAATAGATCAGTTTCAGGATTTTACAAAATCGAAATGATATTTACTAAAAGACGTCGTAACAAAGCGCGATAGTCGCAAAAAAGGTAGATTCCAAAGACAAAAAGTCGTCACTAAAAGTCGCTACGCGATGTCGTTGCATCCTAATATCCCATGTTTTTGCAACGAGACTGTGGTACATAAAAACACAAAAGCGACGTCTTTGCGTAAAAGGATATGAAGGTAAAGAAGTAATTCGACGCCTTTGCGACGGTTGGCAAAAGCGCAGTACTTCGCGGATATCTAGGAGTCTTAAAGACGGCATAATACAACATCATGCGCCTGAGAATTGCTACTTCTTTACGACGTTATCGTGCTACTTAGGATTAAGACAAGAGCAACAGAAAAAAAAGAGTTGTAAAACATCTGAAAAGTTTCAGGTTTTAAATTTCGCCCAAAGTGGCGTTTTTTTAACATTTTGTGCGTTACCTTTATTTATTAAATATCATGTTCTTTGCACTTAAACCATAAAATTCAGTTCAATAGTAATGTCGCAAAATAATTTTAAAATGAGCATAACTTTAGGATTTCCGATACACAGTTTCACGCGCTGGAGATAAAAAGTTCCGCGTGGAGATAAAAAGGTTTTTTTTTTTTTCCTCCCGCAGAGTGTTGCCATTGCTCGCTTTTAAATCCTTGAGTACTCAAAAACGTACTTCAAAAGTTTTAAGAAATATGAAATCGATAATAAAACAAATTCCAAATTTCAAATTTGGTCTTTCACATGCTCGTATTCGTAGGAGGATTACGTCATTCAAAATTCGATATCTCTATGTACCGTTTTTTTATCACAATGCGAGCATTTATGCAGATTTTTCATTATTTAATTTCTCCAAATATAATGTGTGTGTGTGTGTGTGTGTGTGAGTATGGCAAAGCCTCGAGGGCTATCTGCCTAAGAGGAGGGATGCCTTCGTGGAGGACTTTCTAAGGGAAACTGGCTCGTATACACGTTACACATGGGGAAAACCACGAAAACGCCCATGCAGCCAGCCCGTTCGCGAGATTCGAACCTCGGACCGAACTACCAGTGTTCAGCGGCTTTACCGCTCGGCCGCTGGTGGGCCCAAATATAATGAAGGACTCTAATATTTGCTGGCAAAAGTTTGAAAAATGATTCGCCGTTTAAAGAGATTCAACGCAAATTCGCTAAACGAAAGAAATAGTCCTTCAGAGACAAAGCCCGTTTAAACTTAAAAAAAAAAAAAAAAAAAAAATATCGATCTATTTCCGTGAAAGTGGTTTAATAAAAGCTGCTTCATTGGTAAAACATTTGCGCTTTTAATATATATAGATAAGGTTTCCCTCTAGAGGCAAATAGTTTTAACGTTGAATGTGTTATTTATATCTCACGTATACTTTTTTTAATAGTTAAAATTTAGCACGCTGATCAAAGAAAGAAAAACGTTGTTGCATTTCTGCTATGAAGTCTCTAATAACAAATCGTATATTTTATACATATTTAGTCTTATATATATTTGTTCCTCGGTTAACTCAATAAAATTAAACTCTATAAACCTGACTACTGAATCAGAGGTTGAATGTCTAAACTCATAAAATGCTGATTTCTTCTACTTGAATTGATTGGTAAATATTAAAAAGGCTTTGGTAAATCTAATTGCCATGAGGTTTTGACACAGTTTTACATATGTAAAGAAATTACAAGCCAGACACTTTTGGGAAGCTTTGCTTGAAGGCGTGCCTCCATTTTGGCATGTAGTCTTAACTTTTATGTACCATTGATTAATTATAAGATATGAGAATACTACCTTTTCCTTCAGTAATTTTTTCGACGAACTCAATTTTGCTTTATTTTGAAAATTTTCTATTTTATCTGAAATTCTAATTCAAGTGGTATTTCTTTTCTGAGTGTGAAATTATGTACAGAATTCTTTCCTTTTAGTTAATTTCACAATGGTAAAAGGGAAAAAACTACCCACTTCAAAATCTTTCAAATACAATTTAGTTGTAGGTTTGCAGTCATTTTCAACTCTATCTGATTTTTACTTTGCTTCGCTGCTTTTTATTCTGGAATTTTATGATGACGTTCAAAAATATCCTTTTTGGTTTTGTCTCAGGAATGAGGATATTCCTTTTATTTGCTTTAGTTCTTTTCCTTTCCCTATGGAATTCTTTTTCCCTAAGAAAAGGCTAGTAGTTTTACAAGTGAAGATAGTAAATTTTATCTCGTCTTTAAGATGTTTTGCTTAAGGTTTTAGTTTTCATTTTTATCAGTCCATGAAATCATTAAAAATACTGTACTTTTCCCTTCGTATCATTTCGCTGTCAAATGACTCTCCTCCCCATTAATTTTACAAAAATTGTTTCTTTTTTACTGTTTTCTTACCTTTCGATGTGCTTTCAGATTAATTAAATTCAAGTAATTTGTGTTAGGGATCTCGCTTATGTACATATTTCGTAATTGCATCTTTAATTACTTAGACAATTGTATCAAAATTATTCGAAGTTTATAGAGTTCAAATAAATTGAGTTACAGAAGCATAATTTGGATTTAACGCCTGAGGAATAGCAAAAGATTACCTTGTTGCTGAAAAAAGCTTCATTAAATTCATTAAAAGCTTAATTAACTTTATTTTTTAATTAAGGAAATGAAACAATAGCTGTTTTTTCCCTTTCTTTTATTTTCAAATTAATTTTTTTAAAATAACCTAAGTGACTTTTATTTAAAAATTAAAAGGAGAATGGAAAAGTCACCGAGGCTTTTTACTCTTATTTTGATTATGTTTCTTTTATTTTAAAATAAGCGATGCACTCTGTTTTCCCGGGAAGCAATATGTGTTGCAATTTATTCCGTTTGAGTCAAGAGACCTCATTTTATTTCATATTGATCTGCACATTCCAGAAGAAATATGGAAAATTAAGAGCAGCGGAAAACTTGCAACTGTTATATATTATGCCAATTTGATAAATAGTAGAGAATAAAGTCATATTCAAGTCATAAGTAGATTCATAAATTCAAAGTAAGCTGCTTTTTGAAGTATAGTATATTTTTTATTAACTTGGATAATGCTGAAGATAATGTGTATGGTTCATGCAAAATCATGATTAATCCGAAGGCAGATAAAAACCACAAGGAGGGGAATAAACAACATTATAATTAATACGGAAATAAATTATAAATTTAATTGTATTTTTAAAATAATATAATCTGGCGAATAAGTTTACTTATTTACATAAATTAATCAGTATTCAAAGCAAACAGAAGACTATTTAGAGCAAAGTAATAAATATTATTAGACATGAAGACAATACGTTATAAATGGCATTAAGGAAAGTAAGATCCAATTTAACTCCCAAAATCTATTTTTTTTTTTTTTTTTTCAATTTTCATTTAAAAAAATAAAGTGGACGTTTTTGACTCCAAAAATTTATAACATGCTTACGCTGGAAGTGCCAAACGCTAGAAAATTAAAATGAAATATATAAATTAAAGCCACCACCATCATTTAAAAAATCATTTTAAGGAGTTTTTATTGATTTATATTTATTTTAAATAACAAATTTTGTTTAATTTGATGTTCTTTCCTATAAGCATTCATTCTCCTAATCCTAATTGTCAGTGCCAGAATATTTAAATTTGGTAAGGCGCATGATTGGTGTATTTAATGGTGTGTTTTAATTATGGCAAAGCACACTAGGGCTATCTGCCTAAGAGGAGGGATGCCTTCGTGGAGGACCTTCTAAGGGAAACTGGCTCGTATACACGTTACACATGCGGTAAGGCGCGTGAAGTAATGCAAATTCTACTTTGAGTACTGAGTTCTAGAAGGGAAGTGAGAGAGTTTGGGCAATCACCGTCACGTCTGTAGCGTGAGCTTCTATTTCTACAGTTATTGCTGGTTAACATGGCGTAATAGCTATTACTTTGCTGCCACTAGATTTCAACGCGGTTTAAGTAACATGATTTATCTGAGCCCTGTAGAGTAATTTCTACTATTTGTTAATATCTTTGAAATTTTACTTTAGTTCTTGTTATTTGAGATACCGCCTGAGTGAAGCATAGCGTCAAGTCGACGCATTTTGAATTTTAAAGGGTTTAATAAAGGGTACTTTTAACCCTTCTCTTATGTGGTTCCTACACATACTGTAGTTTTAAGGTTAGAAGATAGACAAGTAGATATTACAAAGTTTCTATTAATTTCTATCAACTGAGACTTATCACAATTTTTTTCTGATTATTATGCTCAATTTATATCAATAGGACTACCCGAAAGCGTTTCCTTTCACATTTACGTCTTTTAGCAGGGAAAATACATTTCAGAGATCTGTTTTGGGACAGTATTTACTTAAGTAGCTCCATGGGCAATCCAAAATTTATAAAAATAGTTTTTTTTGGGGGAGGGGGGTACATAACAGTTCAAAACTATAGAGGGCAATATGATTATACATTTTAAAGAATGCATTTTTCGTCTAGCTGAAGGGCTAAAAATCTCAACTTTAATACAAAATTAAGTAATATGTATGAGGAGCTTCGGAAGATTGACAAAAATCTCAACTTTAATACAAAATTAAGTAATATGTATGAGGAGCTTCGGAAGATTGACAAAAATCTCAACTTTAATACAAAATTAAGTAATATGTATGAGGAGCTTCGGAAGATTGACAAAATCCATTCTTCAAAGCTGAAACACTGATCAAGAAACAAGACTCTTTAAAACGCAAAACAAAGTGAAAGGTAAAGCCGCAGAGCGGTCCTAACAACATCATTATGGCGAAAGAGAGTCGAACATTTAAAAGTATAAAGTTGACAGAGCGTTTTTTTGTTTTTGTTTCTTTGTTTTTTTGTTTTTCGTGTTTTTTCAAAATTTCCTTTGATATATGCTCGTAATAAGAATGATTGTGCAGACTGAATATGATATTACCATGGCATCTTAACCATCTGTATAACAGAACTTTTAAGAAATTCTTGAAAATTGTGATTTATAGGTAGCTTTTGTACGGCCATCATAATTAGAATTTAAATAATTAGGAACAAATAAAAATGCAGTGTATTCTTTTATTGGTGGTATGTGGTGTGTAAAGTACGTAGAAATATTATTCTCATTTAGTTTTGTTAAGTATCTTGTTAGCCGGTACTGACAAGTTAAATAACTAAGGGAAATATCAAAGACTAGACCAGTAATGTCCTTAAGGGAAAATGAGGGTACCCCACATCAGTGGGTATGAGCGAGATGTTGAGTGGTAAAGCCGTAAAGAAACAATACTTGATTTCACCCTATACCCTTAATAATTACATTGCGTTGTGATTTTTTATTGTTTGTTTGAACAACCCGGCGAGGCAAGTAAAAGTCATACACACAATTAAAAATACACATAAATTCAGTCTATACATCTAAATTTTAAAATAACCTTCTAAATTTTGTTTTTAAGCTCATATATGCAAAGCAGGAACAAGTTAGGGTATTTGCTCTACTCTCCCGGGAGGTGAGGATTTCAATAAAAATAATAAAAACATTAATAGAAATCAGAAATTTACACATTAATCCTTCACATTCCAATACTTAATGGAGTTCCAAATACTATTAAATTCGACAATGATAAAGCTATTAATTTTATAACAAAGCTATTAATTTTATAACAAAGGTAACCGGTACATCAATGAAAATCTATTTTCATTGCACTTAAGGATTTACGAGCCCAAAAATCCTATGGAGTAATCCAACCACCGGTAGTACAAGTAATTAAGCAAGAACTATTCTTAAAAATTTGCACAAATTACCAACTAAGCAAACACAGAAACTTTAAAGAAAACAATTTAGTATAGCACTAATCCACATATCAAGCAAATCTTTATCACCCGGCCATCCGCATCTTAAAGATAAATATTGCGCGTATGAGGGAGATACGGTCACGCACCGGAAACCGAGAACCAATTAAGAACTTAATTCAACACTTTTTCAGATAATTTTGCTTAACAACATTCATTTCAAATCTGAAGCATTTTAACACCCTTTTCTTTAACTTAAATTTATTTTTATTTTGTTTTAAAATTTAGCCATCAATTCCAGAGTTACAAAAAACCTAATTAAGGAAGTAGAAAAAATTATTTAATCAATCCAGGAGTGCGGGCACTGCTGCAAAATTCCACGATAAAGGGACTGGAAACCGTCGATACAGTTTCGAGAAAAATGGGAGTTTCGAGATAACTAGAGTCCCAGCCTTTTGGATGATACCGACGCAGCAGTAGGAGATGCCTGAACAGGAGTCGACAGGAGTTTTCTTCTTACAGGACAAACTGCAAGGCTTGCACACCATAAGTTGACTAAACTTTAGACCCTCATCATCAGCCACCACACAAAAAACGTATCCAGGAGCGATAAATGCGAGAAGTAATCAGAGCTGGAGAAAAACCGAAGAGATGACATTGCTTGGCAAACTACTTGACTATTTTAACCGGAGGCTTTATTGCACTTTATTGTAGGAAGAAGCAAATAATGCATTTGGGAGTGAAGAAACAACTATACGACGGTTAGCAAGAAGATGAGAGGACGGTGGAAATTATCAACACGAGTCAGTGCAAAACGCCCAGCCTTCATTATTGAAGAAGCCACAGATGCGTCAAGGAAAATATTGTAGAAGCTACATTACGTTATGTCAACCTACGTTATGTCTTCGTTCGTTTACTTGGCGTGATCAAAATCTGTCTCACTCAGACACGAGGAAACATACAGCTACCGTCTTTTTCTGAAAATAAGACATCCTCCGAAAATAAGCCCTATCGTGATTTTCGGAACTTTTTGTAAAATAAGACACCCCCCGAAAATAAGCCCTATCGTGATTTTCGGAACTTTTTGTAAAATAAGGCATCCCCCGAAAATAATCCCTAGTTAAAATAATGTGACAAAAAGGATTTGTTAAAAAATGCTGTTGATTTATTAAGTATAAGTAATAATATGTTTAACTTTTTTAAAACTCGTATTTCAGAGAAATGTTTGAAACAAAATATTCCGAGAAATTAATTGTTTACCTCTACAGTTCGTTTCAAATTAATTCTTGGAATTTATCTTAACCAGTTCACCGTTTGCCCCGAGAGAGATACGTTCACAGGAAAGGCATCGTCATCCATTAGCGTCGGCAGACTCTCGTCGGGGTGAAATTTGGGCTGAACCGTAACCCCCGAGACACATACGACGCAGCGACCTTTTTCCAACCCCACAGAATGAGTCGAAAATCAAAAGGGGTGAATGATGGGTAAAAAATTCATGGGACAAAATAACTGATAGTGATGTTTCCAATGCACTACGAACAGGCTACTTAGACAAGAAGTATTCATTTAACGATAGCTATATCGCAAGACATGAGAGATTCGGACCAATGATTCAACAGGAAATGGATTTAGAAGAAAATCAGAATATAATTCAGAATGTTACACTCATGTCCATATGTTAAGGATAATGCAAAATCAGGCAAAGGAAGAGTTAGAAGCAAAACAAATTTGACTTATTTGTAAAGCTTATTTATTAAAAAATAGGTAAAGACCACAAAAAGATGCTATATGTTTGGTGGTGTGGTGTATTTAATTATGGCAAAGCACACTAGGGCTATCTGCCTAAGGGGAGGAATGCTGTATGTTTGATATTATTAAACAAATTAGCGATTTTTTCTCCCTGGAGCAAACTACAAAAAAAAAAAAAAAAAAAAAAAAAAAAAAAAAAAAAAAAAAAAAACATTTACAAAAAGAACAATATTACATTGTTGGTATGATTGTTAATACATTGTATGTCTCCCAGACGATGCAATACAGTCCGTACAACGTTTAGTCATGCTGAGTATCAAATTATCGATCTGATCTTGGGGGATATTACACCACTCAAAATGTAATGCTCTCCGAAGTTCCGGTAAACATGTAGGAGGAGGTTGACGGGCTGCAACTCGTTGGCCAAGCATGTCCCACACGTGCTCTACTGGATTCAAGTCCGGTGAGAATGCTGGCCAGTCCATACGGGTGATATTTTCCGATTGAAGGCATTCGCTTACGATGTTTGCACGGTGAGGACGGGCGTTGTCATCCATAAACACAAATTGTGCGCCCATAGCGCCCCGAAACAAACGTACATGTTGTTCCAGAATGACGTCCCGATAGATTTGGCTTGTCATGGTTCCAGTTTGAACATGCAGGTCAGTTCTGGAAACCAGAATAATTCCACCCCAAACGAGCACTCCTGCACCACCGTAACAGTGTCGTTCAATGAGGTTTTCTTGGTCGTAACGTGTACCTGGAGGCTCTCCATATGAACGTCCGGCGAGAATCAGACTGCAAGCTAAACCTGGACTCGTCGGAAAACATCACACAAGCCCACTGTTGCGGTGTCCACAATGCATGCTCTCTACTCCAGGCTAACCGCAGGCGACAGTGAGTTGCAGTAAGTGGAACGCATCTGACAGGTCTACGAGCATATAGACCAATCTGCCCTTAGCGCCTGTACACGGTCTGCCTTGAAATCGTCGTACCAGTGGCTGAAGAGAGCTGACGAGACAGGTCTGAGGCTGTGCTCCGCCTGTTTCGTTTGGCAGTAACTGCCAAATACCGGTCCTCATTCGGCGTTGTAACTCTGGGGCGACCTGTGCTGTAACGTCTCCTCACATTACCATCTTCTTGGAATCGTGACACTATGGGCAATTCCAAGTTCGTCTGATACTTCCAGTTGGGTACGCCCACATTTCAGACGGCCGATAATTCTAACACGTAAAAAATCATCCAAATGCATCCTTTGTGTCATAACTATTCGGTTATTGCACTGAAATGCTTATAAAGCGCCTGCGAACAATTTTATTTCTTTGCCTGTATTCCTTATATATCACTTTCTTACACTCTCGTCATTATAACGTACCATCGGTGTCATCCGGTTACTTCCTGAAATTTGCATGATTCTTGAAGATGTGTGTAGTGATTTTACAGGTGATATATTTATTTTAGAGTTCGATTTCAGCGTGACTCCGAATTATCCTTAATTTATGACATGAGCGTATTTATGACGATGTTGCAGAAGAAGATGACATGACTGTAATTGAATAAATTTAAATTTCTGTATTCTGTGTAAAATAAATATTAAATAAAAATATATAAATATACTTTTATTTTTGCCCTCCCCCGAAAATAAGCCCTAGCGCGTATTTTGGACCAAAAACGAAAGTAAGTCAGTGTCTTATTTTCGGAAAAAGACGGTACATGAAACGGAGAAAAAGCGAGCGTAAAGAGATCGCTCCGAGCACTGTAGTCCGTTTTTAACCCAACCAAATCCCACATTCTCAAATAATCGCCAAAATTTGGGAAGAAACACTTATCCAAAACGTCAAGAAGAAAACAGTCCAAAAAATGCAAATTTTTCCTTCAATAGTTCGAAAATGTTCACGCACTCGCGAAATTGACCTTGAAAAAGCAGCAGTCCCTTTTCCCGCGCAATTTACCCCTTCGCTAGACAGGAAATGACCTTAGCACATGCACTATCCAAAAACTGACGATTTCAACACCCGAAAAATGTTACCAGATTAACAGAATTTAGACAATTAATTGGGCATAACTCCAAATCTAAACGTAGGCTCATAAGAAAGCTATTTTTTTCTGTTTAAGTATTATAAGTTTCATATACAAGCAAAGCATATTAAGTGTTTCTGAATCACAACATTACGCAGAAATTTGACCAGACGCCATTGTCTCGCTCGAGTTACGTGATGATAATAACTGAAGAATAGAGTTTAAACTTTCCTTGCAAAACCGAATTAATAAAATTGAATAACTAATAAATTGATTAAATAGAATAAGCGTTGTGTAGTCGAAATTTTGAATAACTGACAAGTAATACTTAATATAGTTTTAGTTAGTTAGAATCACTTAAATTGACTACACAACAGCTTTTGGTTAAAAAAAGAACTGTAAAATATCAATATCGGTTATTGCACCAACACAACGCAATGAATTTTTATTCTAATTCTGTCTAAATATATTTCTTCATCAAGGTACTTTCCATCATTATTTTATCATCTAGCGTTTTGCACAAAAGATTTAATTCATTGTTTATTATTGTTACGTTATTTTCTTTCTTCACGTTCGTACGGGGTTCGTAGATTTGGAGTGAATAACGACGATACTTGATGGAGTATCGAAACACACTTTATTTAGCCAATATTAATCAGGACAGCTCCAAAGTCACGTTTTACAGTCGTCGAAGATCTACTATACACTCACTGGAACAATCAGCGACACAACCTTCAGGTTATCAGGCTATAACGGCGGAGACAGCTTCACTGCAAAGCTTCAGAGTACAACTCCCGACTCTGCTTGGTCGTTCTCAGAACTCCTCGTACTCTCGAAACTCTCCACGCTACAATTCGCGATTCACTTGACGACACACAGAGCACAGCTCCCGACTCTCCGGTTCAATCATTCCCGGAGCTCAACACACTCTCTCGACGACGCACTAACCGCGATACACTAAAAGACTCTTTCGATGCACTCGACACTCGCTGCCCGGCTGTCAACTCCATCGACTCCGCACGGACTAACTAGATGCGACACCGACTCTCCGCGTACCAGCAGGGTTTATATAGCTTTTGGCTTATGTTCGAGAACATTCTGGGCTAAACCGGTAAGAATTCGTTCCAGAAGGTTCTCCATCCGTCCATGGAATATTGCCAATTTCATCTCCGAATGTCGCCAAATGTGGCAACCCTGCCTTCCCTTGCAATTTTATGGCAACCCTGAACCTGCTTTGCGGGGAAGCTGAATGTCGTCTGGACATTTCGTAACATTAGTTTTAGTGGTTTATTGAGGCACCAAGAAGAAATTTAAATGTATCCAAATATCCAGTGAAATTAAAATATAGAATGCAAAGTAAAATCCCAGTAGCTTTAGCTTAGCTTCCAGACTTTCATGAAACAATCATTACTACCAAGACTAAAAATAATTTAAGTAATCCAGTAGCAGGAGAAATAAAAAAGTAATCAGTCGACGACGGCCACTGATGGTCGATGTTGGCCACCAGCTTTTTCGCATTCTTATGGCAAAAGAAAAAGTAACTGCCTTTTAAACGTATATTTGTTCAGCTAGGCATTTTAGAATTATTTTATTATGCATAATGCCGTAAAAGCAACTCCTAAAAATAGGCTGTATATTCTGTTAAGAAGTTGTTTTCATTCTAAAGAAAAACATCAAGTGTTCTTCTTTTAATTTGTTTACAATCAACACTTCGAAATAGTAAGATTTGTGTACTTTTGACTGTGTAATTTCTATACGTCATGCGGTGTTAAATTTGACAAAATTGCTTACGCAGAGCAAATATACTGGTTATCATAAATTAAGGAAAAATCACAAAAATCACGATTACTGAAAAAGTTACATGTAGAATTTAATGAAACTTACATACAATATACAACACATAATAAGGTATCAAATAACATAAAAAGAAATTACCAGACAAATATGGTAGTACAGAAATTAGCACATGAATAAACTGAACAAATCAAAGGTGTCAGTTTGCTATAGGAAAAGTACCTTCAATATAGAATATGATCGCCTCTAGAAGCAGTGCAGCACATACAGCGATGTGTGACGCTTTCAATTATGCGGTCTATCAGTTCCATAGGAAGCGAGAGCCATTGCTCTTGCAAAGTAGTTGCAAGCGCCACAAAGGTCTGAGGGGGCGGATTGAGAGCAGCTAGACGTCTCCTTAAAACATCCCAAACGTGCTCGATAGGATTCAAGTCCAGGGATCAAGCTGGCCACTCCATGCGCATAATTGTTTCCTGTTGAAGATAATCCTCTACGATGCGAGACCTGTGTGGTCTTGCGTTGTTGTCCTGTAACAGGAAAGCATCACCTATTGCCCCGGCATATGAGCGCACATAAACATCAAGGATGTCATCTCTATAAATCTGAGCATTCACGGTTCCCCTTGGAAAGACATGGAGGTCTGTGCATCCACCCAAAGAGATGCCTCCCCAAACACAGACACTGCCCCTTCCGTATGCATCTCTTTCATGGATGTTTGCCGGATGATAACGCATTCTAGGTTCTCTCCATATCAAATAATGCCTACTATCGCTTTCTAGACTAAACCTGGACTCATCCGTAAGGAGAACCGCCCTCCATTGCTCAGGCGTTCAGTGGATATGTTGTCGTGCCCACTGAAAACGGTCCCTCCTATGGCGTGACGTGAGCGGCACACAAATGGCTGGTCGCTTCGTATACAGACCACCTTCGTGAAGCCTTCTACGCACAGTTGACGTTGACACGAACTTTTGGTGGCTGCAGCAAGGGAGGATCTAAGAAGAGTCGGAGTAGCGGTTCTATTCTTGCGTGCACATAATGTCAAATATCGGTCATCGACGCTCGTCGTAGCAGTTGGCCGTCCTTGGCTGAACCTCCTAGATGCCGAATCTGTGGTTTGAAATTGCCACCAAAGTCTATGAACCACAGAGGGACTCACATTTAGTATTCTGGCCACTTCTGTTTGACTTTATCCTGCCTCTAGTCTCCCAATGGCACTCCATCGCAGTTCTGCAGGCAATTGATGCCTGGAGGTGATTGTTACGAATTGGCTATCTCCGATTTCTGATGTCACTGTCACAGTGAAATATGTGGGCTTGCTCTCAAACATGGACTTTTAGGCTCCTCGCAGATGACGTATTCCGAAAGCAGCGCCACTAATTTGCATATCGCAGTTTTACGCAGCTACTCTTACTTGGTAACATATTCAAATTTTACACGGTTTGCCTTATTTTTGAGGGAGTTATCGCTATTTTTGGGTGCTTGAAAGTGAAGGTGCTCTTCCGTAAAAATAAGATTACATGAGGCAAGTCTATTTAACATTGCGTAAATGGCTATCTCGCTAACCTGGCGAGATATAACCAAGCTGGCGACGGCTTTGACGGTTAATTCTTGTCAAATTCGGAGGTCACCAAACTTGTCGGCCACTTGGCGAAATTTTGGTCTGGTCCCTGTACAACTGCAATTGGTATTGTGACTGAATAAATGCAATTGATCCCTATATGTAACTGTAACGATATTCGGCCCTTATATGCCTCTCAATAATGTCGGGAAGTAGAAGGTGTTAGAGATTTCTCAGAGGCCTATGTAAAAAGAAAACTATGTAAGACCGGTGAGAGTATAGTTTCTCAGCTGCTAGTACAGAGCGACTGCCCGTTTAACGTTCTTAGTAGTTTGGAGTGTAATACTGATTGTATTCTGTGGTTCTGACAAGAGCTGTACGAATGCTTTTGTGGAAAGTTACAGAGCTGTAAAACGTTTCTTTTGGTAAAAATAAAATTTTCAAGCTGTCATCGGTTCTCTGTGGCATAAATCTTTTACAAACCCGTGCGCAAAAAGACCTTTGCTGCATTCCAGATATTCGAGGGTATTCGAGAAATTATAAATGTATAAAAAACATGTGTATTCTGAAATGATGTATGAATTCCAGACTTAAGTAACAGGTATTTAGGACATCTCTTATCTATTAAATATCTTTGGAATCGAGTCATAAATATATTAATACCTTACAAATACAATACCTTACATTTGACAGACTATAATTTTTAAGCCGAAAGAATACTTTCCTATTAACCCCGTGAATGTTTCTAAATTTTAAAGCCGAATAAAATGTTCATTCTTCCTTTAATATAACTAAAAGAAAAGTTTATTTTCCTGAAGAATAAACCCTTTGCGTGAACTTGAAGGATGTTGCAATACTTCCATTGAAAGTTTTCCTCTAGGATTATTCAGATATAAAAGTAATGTACTTTTATTGAGTATATAATTTAATGAGTCATCAAACCAAGCGAATGAATGTGTTCTGATTCAGAGATTTCGAAATTTCGAGGAGTCTTAAAACGTTTAATGTTTAGCCGGAGAAGTGCTTTCTACAACTATGAACTTGACAAAAAAAGAAAGCGTTTTAAATGAACGCATTTATAATTTTTAGATAACCTTAACATAAAACTTCATTCCTATAAAAGTGATTCCTATTTCTCACTTTTTAGTTTCAATATACGAAATATTAATTACGTTTTCAGAATACGCTGAAGTTCCTGTTTTCCAGTAATTATATTTTTTTAGATAAAATTTAGTTAAACAGTAGAAGGATACTTGAGATCGTTTATTAAAAACAAACATTAAACTGTTGAATTAAATAAATAAATACAAAAGCAGATGGGTAGTGAGGAATTAAATTACAGATATTAATTAAAGTATTTTATTTGAAGAAGAGAATTCGTTTAGTTTTTCTCTTCAGAAGCAGTCATTTTACATCGGATTTTAATTTGAATTACCTCTCTTAGCATTCACGTAACTGTGATTACCATTCTTTGATACTTTAGAAAATTATATTTTATTTATGATATAATGTAACAAACTGTTTTAATCCTATTTTTGTCAATATCGTTTGGCTTATTAGGTGTAACAAAATTTTCAAACTGATATATCTGAACCTATTTGGGAAAAGGTAAATTAATGAACAATCTGGGTTCACCCATACCACATGCATAAATAAATTATTAAATGCAACAATATTTGTCAATTAATGTTACCTCTTTCACAGCATGAAATATTCTACTTAATAATATATTACACATCAGAAAAATAGTAGAGGGAATAAATATTGCTATTTACGTTTTAAATACAAATACTTTAAGTATAATGTTAGTAATTTTAAGATACATAAATAAATTAAATTTAGGGAACAGAATTTAAGACGTGTTGCATCCTATGGTCTGAAAACACTTTAATTTTCTTTCTTTAAAAGTACATAAATAGATGCAATTTATCGAAAAGAATTTAAGACGTGTTGCATTCTATGATCTAAAAATTGTTTTCAGTTACTTTCTTTAAAAGAGTCGCTTGGGGTGTATTTTGTTGCTTAACTGCTCATGAAAATATTTACTAAAAATAAACTTAATAATATTTTCGGGCAACCGAAAAGTGAACAAGAAAATGCGAAATCTAGAAAATAAAACTAGAAATTTTAGCTGTTGGTGTACAAGAAACCCAGAATTCAAAAATATATTTCAAATATTAAACATTTTCCCTTTCCAATATACAGATTTCTTGATCAAATGCCACACTGTCAAAACTCCTCTTAGCCTCGCTCCTTCGCAGTTTATACTACATAAGCTGAGTTTGAGTTATCTAAATCATAATAAGCGGCTAGGGAAAACGAGCGTCACGTAGTAATAAGCCTTGGGTGTTAAACCACTCTGACCCTTCCAAATGCTCAGTTATGTCCTTGACAATTTTTTCCACTGTAAGTAAATTTATCAGTTGATATTGTAAATATACTAGAGGCTGAGATAAAATAATGCTACGAATATATGAAGGCAATAAAAGTAATAACGTAGTTTGCTGAAATACTTCCTAAACTAGCAAGTACAAATAATGTTGTGTTTTCTCTTTTTACGCAAGTTATGTTAGTGAATTTTATTGCATTTAAAATACTATTAAGTCTAACCATCTTTGCCGCATTTTAAACCTTAACCAAGGTTTCCTTGTTCTGAACTTATAAGGCACTTTCTTCATCTTTTCCGCATGCCTTCCTGGTATAATTAAAAGCACACTCGACGCGTATTCGAGATGTCTAGGCTACGAGTCTCGGCTAGGGCACTGCATATTTTCACCTCTCTTGCTTCGAAAAAACCTAATGACACTGTAATTGGCGCCCGAATTAAAAGGTGATGGACGATAATTCGTCAGAATCAGGATTTGGTAATTGGTTTTCCCCCATCCTCATGCTCATATATGGCTTCGATGCTTTCGTATCAGTGGCCCTTTACAATGAGGGGTATATAAGGTATTTTCTCCCTCCTTTCTGCATGCCTTCATGGTATAATTAGATGCACATTCGATGCATATTTGCGAGGTCCGGAGTTCGAATCTCGGCGAAGGCATTGCACATTTTTCAAATCTCCAGCATCAATAACGTTAATGACTCTACAAGCTCAAAAGACAAGTTTCTTCTTCGTTGTGGTATTAACAAAGTATAACTCGTCTTACAAAATTCATGTTAGTGATTTAGTTATCCTATTTAAATTTGAACCCAACAGCGGCCGAGTGGTTAAATCGCTGAACAGTGATAGTTCCCACCAGTGTTCGATTCCAGACGAACGGGCAGGCTGCATGGGCTTGCCTGAGGTTTTCCCCATAGCGTGTATACGAGTCCCTTTCCCTTAGAAAGTTTTCTATGAAGACTTCTCTTACCTTAGATGAATGTGCTTTACCATAATGTACCAAACCAAACCATCCTATAAAATTAATTTTTAAAAAGTTGAATACTAATTTCAGACCTTTAATTAAACACACAGTCTATAGAAAGTTGTCAAGTAAAGGGTAACAAGATATTAATTTGCTTAAATCGTATACATTAAAATAATAACTGATGGTATTCAGTTTTAATTTGTCTTTTGACATCTGAGATTAGCAGTCGATTGAAAGCAAAGTATAGTTTTTAAACTTCCCAGTTAATGGTTTATTGATTTCTTTGTGTTATGTTCGGAATTTTTCAACGCTAACAGAAAACGAATTAAATTTGGATAGTTCTAAATTAGAACTATGCTATTGCCTTTATTGTATCTACAATTTTTTAGCTATAGCAATTTATTTCATTTTTAAGATTAGTTACATGTTTTCGCTTTCAACGAGCATTTTACGGCTATTAAATCCTTTGTCTTTCTCTTGATCATATCGCATTTAGCAGGTAAACAATGAATGACATCCTTTATTTTTCCATATTCATAATGAAAATTATTGCTTTCGTTAGAAAACGAATGTGAGAAAAGCTAATTACTTTGACTGCCAACGAAAGTAAACCTTACCACATGTTGCCTTTCATTAACATAATAGATAGTCTTTAGTCTTCCGTTAACATAATAAATCATTTGCGGAAGAATAGTCTTATTCCTTGCAACTATTTGCGTTCCGTTGATGCTCCATTTAAGAAGAAGCTTATTCAAGCGTATTTGGACCATTGTGTTAGTACGTATTTTGTTAGTCTAGCTAGATGCAGTTGTCTTCATTTCTTTCTTTTCGAAAAGAAGGCGACCTGCTATGCCCGCTGAGACATGAAAGTGAAAGCAAGCTTTGTGTTATGAAAAATGGAATTAAGTTTCACATTCGAAAAAAAAAACAAGTGTTTAATCCTAGATTCAAAGTAACAGCAGTAATGTGCAGCTGATTTGGAATTAAAATGAATTGAATAGCATTTCATTACGTGCAGGTATTGGCGCGTATTCAGATAAAGACTGTAATCAATTGGTGAGACGCAAATTGTTGAAAGTGATGAGGTCCATAGGATTCAAGTTTGCTTTTCAAGTGATTACCAATAGCAGTCTAATTACTCGGAGATTGTAATATTTGTTTGACGAATACGACACTTTGTTTTGCTATAGGTTTTCAATTACCATCGATGTTTGAAAGGATATAGTTTCGTAGCTAATCAACGAAACTGCATTTCAATCACGCTTTAACTAATATGGAAATGAGAAGAGCTTCCTTAATTATATCGCTAGATTTTGCAAATTCATGATGAGCGATTCAAGAGAAATGAGCAGATATTTCAAATCATAGGCAAGAATGAAGATTTGCATTTTCAAAGCTTTTTAACAGCATTTTATAATACATCAGAGCCTCAATTAACATGATTTAAATTAAACGTATATACAGAAGCTCAATCCTATCCAAGCTATTCGATTTAGAAGAATAGAACACGGTTTCTGTCTTCATGACTGTACTTTGATGGTTTGTGACTTTTGCATAAAAAATTGGAATATAAAATGTGACGTTTGTAATTACTATGTCCTCGTGGTATACAGAAATTGAACAAAAGCGAACAACTTCGGCATAGGTAGTCGACACAGTGTCATACTGCACAGGTTTCGTTTTATTCCATCAGAATAAAATATCATGTTATTTTTCCTCTTTGGTTTAAATATAAAAGTATGTACCCTATTGTAAATTCTATAGTCTGTTAAGCAACAAGGCTATTTATTTGCTGACATTCGTATTTTAACTAGGGTAGTACTTTTAATTTCTTTTCAGAAAGTTTGCTTTACACTTATAATACGGCTCCTTGACATGGGATCAAGTTTACGGCCTATTTTCAGCTGGCATACTTTTCTTTATAAGATTAATAACTTCCAAATTGTGATTTAAAGGAAAGTAATAATTTAAGTTTCGGCCAAGCACGACGGCTAGCTGCGTAAGGGCTGCAATGCTTTAGTGGAAGACGTTTTTTATGGAAACTGGCTAGTTTTCACGCATGTATGGGGAAATCAGGAAAACACCCATGCAGCCAGGCGGTTCATCAGGATTTGCATCTTAATCGAATTACCAGTGTTTAGCAATTTTCCCGCTAACTCGCGAGTCAGTCTTTTTTAGAATAAGAAAGGTGCTACTTCATTTCGCTCAGAGGCAGTTGCGCGGTTTTTTATTGTTCTAAGTGCAATAGCAATGTTGAAAATGTTGTAGGAATGACTAATCCAAATTTTTATACATTAAAAGTATAAAATTTGCAGAAATGCTGTAACACTCTAAAAAAGCAAAACCAGGAAAAAAAATTAAGAATAGTTTTATGGCAATGACTTGGCTTACATTCCTCACAATTACAATAAAAAGGTTACAACTATTGCTATAAACAGCAACAATAAGCATGTCGCTTAGACACAAGAAATGGACAAAAGCAATTAGCAAAACATAGCTGTTTGAGTACTTCAGCGTAGGATTGCTACAAATGATTAGTTCATAACAATGCAATAAAATGATGCATGTCTGAATTAATTTCAGTAGTAAATAAATGCTAGACCTAAAAAGCGCAAAAATTGTGCGACCGGGATACGTGAGTGTGAGGCTCCTACCGTCAAAAGCACTGTTTTTCAGAGGTTAAATAAAGAACTTAGGAACTGATATTAAGATGCAGAATAGGTCTGTTTTACTATAGAAAGTGGCACTTCTCCTTAAATAGAACTGTACAAGTTGTTATTTACACAGCTAGTATTAATGTCATATAACAGAATAAGTTTTATTTATTTATATAGTTTTATAGATATATATTTTTTGAAATTTTCTCTCTTTATTTGTTTTTGTGTATTTTTACCAATTGGATAAATGACACTAAACATCATAACTCGTATATTTTAAATTAATTTAATATCTAAATTTAAATACAACAAGCTTCCAACCGTAACGGGTACTTCTTGTTCTTAAAATGTTCATTAAATCAAAAGTGTATGGTATGTTTAAGATCTAGGTAGAAGAAGTCGTTTTAAGAAGGATCAGTACTAACGGCTAAGACACTGAGACTCCGTTGAAATTTGCTAATTATTAATTGAATTTTTATTTCACCACATAATATTTATTTACAGTTACATTTTATAAACAAGCTTTAATCAATCACAATATGACTTAAACAAAACAACGAAAAAAGAGTCTTGAATCAGCAGGTCGAAATACCAATCATCTAGGAATTTTTAATCATTATTTGGAAGTAATTACGTGCATTTAACATAAACAAGACATCACACTATACTTGAATGCAAAAGCAGCGGATACAGAAATCGCTATCCAGGCGATGACTTTCATATATGTTGATTATACAAATTAAAATGCGCTTTCAAATAAAGATATTCTTGAAAGTAAATAATTTGGATACACGCGTAGGTATGAAAGCATCTTTTAGGAGAAATTTTACTATTTTTCGAGGAAATTTGCCAGTGGTTAAAAATGATGTTGATAGTACTGCAGAAGTTTCACGACCAGCAGGGTTTGATCTGCGACAACGCCAATGCTGATGGTGACAATTTAAATCACCAGCTATGATTAGATTATTTGATAAATTCAGCAGCTTGTTAAAATCTTCCACAGGCAAATTTCCACCTGGTGGGAGATAGGCAGAGATCATTACTAAGGAGGGCGAATTTTGAATGAAAATTTCAATAATTGTTGCTTCGAGTTTGCTCATACTCGGTGTGTCAATTCTTCTGTGAGATATCGAATTTTTTATATAGACACATGTGCCACTATGATAAACATCAACGTTATACAGCGCATATACACTATACAGCATTCTGATTTTTGACTTCGCGTTTTTATAATTTCCGTATTTTAAATATTTATGTGTTTAAACTAGAATACTTTAACTTTTAGCATGTTCTTTTCTAGCTTCATTTGTGAGATCTCGCTTTAAAAGAGATAACTGGAATAAAAATAATTTTCTTTTGCTAACTGCAGATACAAATTTATGCAATTTCAATGAAACTGAAGAATTTGGTAAAGGAAATTTCTAAGCTTGCTTGTGCAAAATTTATTCAGACATCATATTAAAAATAATATATACAAAAATAATACATAAATGAAATAAAAATTAATCGACCATTGTGATTATCTCAAAGAAATTGTTAATCGAATTGGCTGCGCCCCAATAAGCTCAGATAAACGCAGTTTCACTATATATAATTTAGTGATAAGAAAATATATTTTGTGCAAACTTACAGCTATTATGCGATATCTTCTTCGAGTGTCCAAAAACCTTCTGTTAGTCGGTATTATTTTCTTATTAATAGCGTGGTACAGAGTATTAAAACTACAGAGAGAAAAATTGAAGAGTGTTTTTAAATTGACTGGACGAAAGCTTTTAAAATTAATTTCTGGCTTTCTTCTATGTCTCTCAGCTTGCTTCTATGTCTGTTTTATGTCTAAAATTTAAATCTGTGCTTACAGATAAAGACATAAATTTAATATAAACAAACAAAGTCACTTAAATGAGAATCTAAGGTTATGAAATTTATTTGATCTCAAACTGCAGTAGCTACTCGAAGCTACATTCAAAGTAACTGAGTTAGTACAATAATTAATTTAAAGATTCAGTCTCAGTAAATGAGAGATTAAGATGCCACTCTGCTTCATATGGGATACGGATTGCTGAAATTAGGTTTAGGTATTCACCTATGTATTCAGCCAAATCCTTACGAAAAATTTAGTCTCGAGGCAATTTCAAATACTTTATCTATCCATGTAACTCGCACAACTTTCTTCTCTATCGATTGCGGATAAATTTTTCTCATCTTTACTATCAAAGCGCAGACGGGAAAAATTCGATATTCAAATGTTGGGCAGAAATTTTACGGATTTCAGTCTTTGGTTTGACTTTATTTGCGTACTTTATGGAACTGCTTATTTTCGATTTTTAATAAAAAGTGATAAGTATACTGTTTTTCAAAGTAAATTTTTCGTAGGCATCAATTACTAACCGAACTTCCAAGGAGAAAAGATTTAAGTCGCTCATTTTAGTACTGTCATATCCATATAATGTCTGATTAATACTTTTTAATCGAGTTAAAAATTCCGAATTGGCAAGAGAGTAATTCGTTACAGTTGTCTGCTAAGAAAATGTAATAAGGCATTTTCTCCATCCTTTTTGTATGACTTCGTGGTGTAACAGTTAGCACATTCGGCGAGTATTCGGGAGGTCCAAGTTCGAGTCCCGGCGAGGGTATTGTACATTTTTCACGTCTTCCAACATTAAATTAACCTAATTACTCTACAGTGTCTTAATACACAATATGATAACTTTTGTTTAACTTTATCAATAAAAACATTCCAAGGCAATCTGTATGATTTCAGACTTGGCTTTAGAAGTATTAAAAGGGAGATATTAATAATGAGCGTAAAAATTAAGAAAATAGTTCACTTTCTGACGAGACGCTTTAAGGAAATAACTCTGAAAATTTTTTAGATTAATAATCGGCAGTATTAACAAACGCTATTAAAAGAGAATTTTTGTTTAGTTTTGTTTTCCAATAAATTGCGAATTTAGTTTTCCCAGGAAAACGTATCAAATTTAAAGAATTATAAAAATATTATATTTTAAGAATATATATATTGTTGCGTGCGTACGGGTTCGTTATGAAATGAATGCACAAGTCCGATGAAAAAAATGAACAAAAATTTATTATTATCACAACAAAAATGCTTAAATTTTCTCAAATTATCACGCAGTATTACAATATCTCACAGTAGTTTTCTTTTAACTACTCAAATGTCCAATAGAACGTAATTCAAAACAGCTAAAGAACGCTAATCCGCGAATTCGCTACAATCAACAACAGTAGTTTTCTAAACAACAACAAACTAAGCAACTCTACAAACTGAGATGTTTTCCTCCTTTTATAAGATTTTTAAAATCACGCGCTAGAATTTTCCAATACTTTCTCGAAATCAAAAAGAGATATTTATTTATTTAATGCACGCGCTCTTGTATTTTCAATTTTCCGGCTTAGCTTTCTTTTAATATTCGTCAGGCGCTGCACTGCGCGAGAAATAAAACCATTTAATTTGTAATTGAACTAACATTAGCTTTTTAAATACCAAATTCGTAACACTGCCCCCTTCCCAAGGACTGCACGTCCCGGGCAGTACAATACCTGGACAGGAAGCTAAACTTACAACTGTGGCATAAATGGAACTGAGGCATAAACATTACATCACAATATCAAACAACATGAACAATAAATGCAATAACTAAAACAAATCAAATGCTATCAAATACTAAATACAAAACAAATACTAAATACAAATCAAATCAAATACACATTTAAAAACATAAAGGACCATGGTCTGATACTATTTACAATTATTTACATTACGTACTATGGCCATAATAATGAGCTAACCTGTCGTAATGAACGACTTTAGGTTTAGAGTTCGATGACTTACGAATCCGAACCACGACGTCATTCAGCCTGTTTAGAACTGTGTACTAGCCATCCCAAAGTGACTGTAATTTCGGACAAAGTCCTTTCCGTCGAGTCGGATTCCACAACCACACCTTGTCTCCTTCGTGGAACTGATGTTCAGTAGCTCTTATGTCGTATCGGGTCTTCATCTTCTCCGTCGCTAAGTTGACTCGCTCTCGTGCAAAGTTGTGCATCACTTCAAACCGGGCCTGCAGATCTTGAATATATTCCTCAGACGATGAAGGAGCATCTGGAGGGCGGCCAAACAATAGATCACAAGGCAGACGAAGGTCACGACCGAAGAGCATCTGTGATGGAGAATAGCCGGTAGTCTCGTGGACAGCACTGCGGTAAGCCAGTAAAAACAGCGATAATTTCTTGTCCCAGTCCTGCTGGTTTCTGGAAACCACTAATGAGAGGTTATTAAGGATGGTTCGATTGAACCTCTCTACCATGCCGTCCGACTGGGGATGTAATGGCGTCGTTTGGGTCTTGTCAATGCCGAGTAGTTTGCATAGTTCTTTGATTACTACCGAGGTAAAATTCCTTCCCTGATCGGAATGTAACTGAAGAGGCACTCCGAACCTGGAAATCCAGTGCTGTATCATCACCTCAGCTACTGTGACAGCCTCTTGATCAGGAATAGGATAAGCTTCAGGCCACTTGGTGAAGGAATCAACGACAACGAGTATGTATTTGTTGCCATCAGCAGTTCGTGGCAGAGGTCCCAGGATGTCAAAGGCGATACGTTCAAAAGTTGTAACGTTGCAGCTTGCCTCGGCTGCGTCTCTTCGGTCCTTTCCGACCTGCACAGGCATCGCAAGATCGGCACCACTTTTGCACGTCATCCTTTGCATTATTCCAGTAAAAGCGCTCACGAACTCTCTGTAAGGTCTTCATTATTCCAAAGTGACCTCCCGTAGGGCTGTTATGTAGTTCTTTAAGGACATCAGGAATGCGGGATCTTGAAAGTATCAGCTGCCATCGGAACGTCTTCCCATCATCCGATTCGAATTTCCGGTATAAGACGCCGTTTCGAATGTGAAGTGAATCCCAGAGTGCCCAATATTGTTTGGTTGTAGGACTACAGATAGAAATGTCCTGCCAGGTAGGTTTTCTGTTTGACGACTCCATTAAATCAATTATGGGTTTAATGTCGCGGTCTTCCAGCTGGTCTTTCCTGACTTCATCATCACTCCACGGTTCTCGATCAGCCGATGTTGATGTTGTAATTTGTCTTGCGACCGGAGTCAGCAGCTCATATTTCGCTTCCACCCTGGAACAATATCTGCAGTTTTCTTGGCAAGGTCTTCTAGACAGGGCGTCGGCGTTTCCGTGTGATGATCCCTTACGATGACGGATAGTGATGTCATATTCTTGGAGTCTCTGTATCCACCTGGCTATTTGACCCTCAGGATTCTTGAAATTTAAAAGCCAGGCCAATGAGGCATGGTCCGTGCGGAGGAGGAATTTTCTGCCGTATAGATAATGATGGAAATGTTCTACAGCTTTGACTATGGCGAGCAATTCTTTCCTGGTGACACAGTAATTCCTCTCCGGTTTAGAAAGGCATTTGCTCCAGTACGCTACTACACGTTCTTGGCCGTCTATTTCTTGGGACAAAACCGCACCGACACTTTCATTCCTCGCGTCCGTGTCGAGAATAAATGGTCTGTCGAGCTGAGGATACGTCAGGATTTGAGCAGATGTTAAAGCTTCCTTTAAGTTGTTAAATGCATCTTCGCATTCTTTTGTCCACAAGAACGTTTGCTTGCTCTCTGTCAGCTTGTGAAGGGGTCTTGCGATGGAAGAAAAGTCCTTCACGAATCTCCTATAGTAGGTGCAAAGCCCTAGGAAGCTTCTCAGCTGATGGATATTTTCGGGACGTTTCCAAGATTTAACCGCTGATACCTTTTCAGGATCCGTGCGTATACCTTCTGCAGAGATGATATGTCCCAGGTAAGTCACTTCCTTTCGGAACAATTTGCATTTAGCGAGACTCAGCTTCAGATTGGCTTCTTTCAGTTTCTGAAGCACCTTCCTAAGATTTTCTAAATGTTCTTCAAAACTCTTTCCGACGATGATGATGTCGTCCAGGTATATCAGGCAGACTTCGTAAGAAAGGCCTTTCAAAACAGTCTCCATAAGACGTTCGAATGTTGCCGGCGCATTACACAGTCTAAACGGCATCACTTTGAACTGCCAAAGTCCTTGTCCCGTAGTAAATGCCGTCTTTTCTCGGTCATCAGGATGGATTTCTACCTGCCAATATCCACTCTTTAAATCAAGTGTTGAGAACCACTTGCTTCCAGAAAGAGTGTCTAGAATATCATCAATTCTAGGAAGAGGGTAACTGTCTTTCTTCGTAACCTCATTCAACCGGCGATAGTCAAAGCAAAATCTTGTTGAGCCGTCTTTCTTTCTGACGAGAACGATGGGAAATGCCCATGGACTCGCTGAAGGCTCGATGACATCGCCTTCTTCCATATCTTTTAACAGTGTTCGCACCTCTTCCTGTTTAGCAAACGGTAGACGTCTTGGATGTTGCTTGATCGGGGGATGATCGCCGGTATCTATTCTATGTTGCGCCAAATTAGTTCGACACACGTCAGAAGACGAGCGGGAGAAAACAACTTGAAGATCTTTAATGACGCGATCGGCAGCATTTTTCTCTTTATCGTTTAATTGTGCATTCTGCAATAACTCCGATGTGATGCTCTCTGAGGACACGGATTCTGGGATGTTACTCTTTCTTTCAACGCTGGTTACTGGAGTACATGTTGCAACCACTTCACCTTCCTTAATAACTCTCGACTTTTCAGTTACATTGGCGATTCTCACCGGGATAACCGTTCTGGATAGGTCGACGAGTGTTGAGGCTACTAGTACTCCTTTTGGGCTATTACAGTTATTGGGATATTCTATGATGCCGTAGCGGAAATTTCTGTTTTCGGCTATGTATTCAGGAAGTAAAATTTCTGTTCTTGCCGGTATTGTGATATTGTCTTGTGCTATGATTTTATGGACAGATTTAACTTCTTCATCATTAACTAGAAATAACACTATGTCCTCAGATGTAGAATGCAATTCGTTATTTTTAAAATCCAAGGAAAAATTGTATTTCCTTAGAAAGTCCAATCCAAGTATGCAAGAATCAGTGATCTCTGCTACATATGCCGTGTGATGGTAAGCGGCACTTCCAAACGTGATGTTAACATTTACTTTTCCGTCGATGTCGATCTTCTCACCGGACACAGTCTGGAGGGTAACGCAGGGCGGCGTCCAGATAAGTTTGTTTCCTAGTTGTTGAGCCAAATCTTTTCGGATGATAGTGACGTTGGCTCCTGTATCTATAGTCATATTGCACGGAACTCCATTAATATGTCCTATTATGAAAAGTCCATTACTGCCGCCTCTCACTGCAGAAATCTGAAGCGCTTTAAACTGGGGCTTTTCATTATCTGGCAACCTCCGCCCCGCGAGATGGCCACTAATTAGTTTCCCTGCTGCTTGTTAGAAGCGGTCTTAACATCCGTACCCTGGGGTGTTTTGCAGTTTCGTCGTATGTGTCCTTCAGCACCGCAGTTCCAGCACTTAACGGTCGGTTTCTTCTCACCAATATTCCATCTCAAGGCGTTCAGTTGTCTAGTTAAATCGTCTAGACGAGCGGTGACTTGATCCCCTGGTTCCTGGACTTGAGCAGCTCTGACTGGGTGGCGGTCTCGACGAGTGGCTTGCTGGGCTGCCTCAAATTTCATGGCGTACACTAGAGCACTTTTTAAATCTTTTACATCCGCCATTCGTAGAGCTTTCTGTATTTCAGTATCTCGGATGCCGTCGATAAAGTATTGCAAGGACAGGATTTCCCTTGTTTCTGTCTGGCATTCCGAAAAGGCGAGATGGGACAGCCTTTCAACATCCGTGGCGAGCTCCTGAAGTGTTTCGGTAGGCTTCTGTTGACGAGATTTTAACTGGAGCCTGCTGTAGTCTTTTAAACACTTCTCCCCAAAGCGCAACTCCAAGGCGACGGACAGAGCTTCGAAATCTAACCTTTTGTTTTCGGGAAGAGTCTGAAGGATATCTGCTGCGTCGGCTCTTAAAGAAACGGCGAGATGACAGGCCTTAGCTTGGGAATCCCATCCATTCGCATCCGCCACGATAGAAAATTTTGTCTTATACACTTGCCAGGAGGTCTTCCCATCATATGTGGATTGCTTCAGAGGTGGACGAGCAGGCATTGGTAAGAATTTAAAATCATCACTCCTGCTCCCTGCCGACCCTACGAATTTCTTTAAAGTATTCATTTCTTTTGCAAATGCAGAAACTCTCTCATCAATTTGTTGTTCGATTTGGTGTTGGACGGCACAAACTGTTCCTTCAATTCGTTCCTCCACAGCAGAAAATCTCCCTTCTATATGTTCTTTTACAGAAGAAACTCTTTCTTCTATTTCTTCTTTCACCGAAGAAACTCTTTCTTCAATTTGATCTTTTACGGAAGAAACTTTCTCTTCAATTTGTCCAACTGTATTTTCAACTGCGTCAATTCTGCCTTCCATAGCTTCAAATTTATTTTCTATTATGCAAGTACTTTCTCTTTTCATTTCTTCTTGACCAGCTTGAATGGCTTTCATTTCGTCCTTAACGGAGTTGACGGCCCCTTCCATCTTTCCTTGGCTAAATTTCATCTCTTCTTTCATTTCTTCTTTAAACGAGGCAAAGGCTGATATCAACTGCCTTAAGTGCTCTTCCATCGCTCTTGTTATTGGCATTCAAATCCCATTTCTGACACCAAAAATTGTTGCGTGCGTACGGGTTCGTTATGAAATGAATGCACAAGTCCGATGAAAAAAATGAACAAAAATTTATTATTATCACAACAAAAATGCTTAAATTTTCTCAAATTATCACGCAGTATTACAATATCTCACAGTAGTTTTCTTTTAACTACTCAAATGTCCAATAGAACGTAATTCAAAACAGCTAAAGAACGCTAATCCGCGAATTCGCTACAATCAACAACAGTAGTTTTCTAAACAACAACAAACTAAGCAACTCTACAAACTGAGATGTTTTCCTCCTTTTATAAGATTTTTAAAATCACGCGCTAGAATTTTCCAGTACTTTCTCGAAATCAAAAAGAGATATTTATTTATTTAATGCACGCGCTCTTGTATTTTCAATTTTCCGGCTTAGCTTTCTTTTAATATTCGTGACGCGCTGCACTGCGCGAGAAATAAAACCATTTAATTTGTAATTGAACTAACATTAGCTTTTTAAATACCAAATTCGTAACAATATATATTTCTTCCAGAATGCCTTCGCGCTGTAACGGTAGCACACTAAGCGTGTATTCGAGAGTTCAGTTTCGAGTCCCAGCTAGGACACTGCACATTTTTCACGGCTCCCACTTCAGAAAAACTTCGTCTCTACAATATATATATATATACACCATGTAGAGACATTAAATATTTTTTAAACAAGAGAAATTGAAAAATGAGCAATCGCTATCACCGGGAATCGAACCATGGTCCTCTGGAATACCGGCCCAGCGTGCAAAACCACTACACCACGAAGGCTAGGAAGGCGGGAGAAATACTTTCTTTTCTTTTCACCATCGACGGAACAGCTGGCCCACTGGGTTAGGTGCTTATCAGCCTGTTGGATCGATGGAATTTTAAAAATACATGAATAAATATAAATAAAGAGCTTAGTACTGTGTCCTTCGGGGATTGTCCACGAAACGAGGAACATTGAAGTGAAGACCAGAACATGGAAAGAAGGTGCATGGTGGAGACTGCTGAGACAAAGCGGAACACATTTCACTATTATCGTACATGTTAGGCATACAGTTATATTAAGGATGTGCTATAAAAATCAGGTACAGATGTAAAGATGACCAAATACATTACAAATTGTGGAATACATTAAATGAGTTCTGTATTAGTCATAATATTAAATATAATTAAAAACAGCAAAATAAACAAACAAAAAAAAACACAAGACATTAAGTAAATCAATATATGTACAGATCAGGCTGTTGATGGCATGGTGTCCAAGGAAAGAAGTCACTCCAGATTGTCAGCAATGCTTTTAGCAATGGTAGTGCAGTCTCTAATGCGGCTGAGCGCATATTTATTCTTAATTGTGTTCTTGAACCATGCTGGCATATTGATTGCAGTTGGTCTTTTGAAATGTGAATTTCCCGTGTGCAAGCAGTCAAACAGATAGTAATCTGGGTCACCAGTACTGCCACAAATACATTGGTCACTCTCTCTTAGGCGAAATCTGTGAAGATAGGACATATATGGGCCATGCCCTGTCAAATACTGTGCGAAGAACTGCTATTTAAATTGTGGTTAACTTTTGGTTGGAAATCATACAGACTTCTTTCTGCCTGTGGTGCTTGTCTCCCAGTAGTTTTGCCACTGCTCCATTAGTTCACATTTGAGAGTAGTTTTCAGATACGAGTGCGGAAGGGGCACACCAATGCTACTCACGTGGGGTTCATTGGCTGCGTCCTTCGCAATCATATCCGCTGCTTCATTTCCTTTAATCCCCGTATGGGCTGGAACCCATTGTAGCTCGAGCCTCAGACTTGCAGGAATTGAAATTAATAATTTTTGTATGTCTCTGACAATGAGATGTCTACTGCGGCCGCCTTGGATGGCCTGCAAGCTTGACATTGAGTCTGTGTAAATTACTTTATACCTGCTATTGTTAGCAGTAAAGTCCAGAGCTGCCTTTAGGGCTGTAAGTTCTGCCTGAAACACCGAGTTACTGAGATGAAGCTTCTTAGCCCAGGAACGGATTATGTGGTCACCCTCCATTGCATACCAGGCACTGCAAGTCCCGAGTTCTCCTTTGGAGCCATCAGTATATACGGCTAAGGATTGTAATGCACTTGGAGGATTACAGTTTGCTTCTATATCGAAGTCTGCAGAGTGGCAAGGAGAGTGGGAAATGTGATTCTCATAGTCCGAGAATACATAGGTCTTACTCCAAATAGTAACGTCTTGTTTTATTCTGATCACTCTCACCACAACACTCTCGCTCTGTACTATCAAGTGCAGCGGCGGAAGCCCAGTCAATACGTTTAATGCAGTTGTAGGAGAGGTACGGAATCCTCTGCAGATGCCCAGAAGAAATGGTCTTTGCTCGGAGTTCAATGCATGTTGCATGTTAATCGTGACATTGACGCCCCATATGGAAACGCCATGAAGAGCTATGCGCTCAGCGACTGTGACATACCATATTTTGAGCATCTGTGAGGAGACACCCCAGTTAGCAGCAGCTGTTCTCCGCATTGTATTAGACAGTTTATGTAGCCTTTCTTTAAGATCCTTGATGTGAGGGAGCCAGGAGAATCTGTCATCTATAATCCCACTCAAGTAGCGGAAATGTCTCACGAATTGTATGTTTCTGCCATGAAGGTTCACGCACGGGGTACGCTCGTGCCTTTTTCCTGGGCTAATTAGCATTCCTTTGGTTTTTGCTCTTGAAATTGTGAGCTTATGTTCACTGGCCCAGCGGACTATTTTGTCTAACGCTTTTTGGGAATTTATCTCGTAACTGTTACGGCTGTGACCGTTTGAAATTAGCAAGAAGTCGTCAGCATACGCTATTATTTCTGATGTTTCATCATCATCAAACAGGTTGAGCGCGGTGTCTGCTACCAGGCTCCACAGAAGTGGACCTAGGCAGGAGTCACCTTTTGCATGTGGACACCTCCATCCGTTGTAGCTTGAATTCGTCTTTCACTCAGGTAGCTGTAGATCAAATCAAATATAGTTTTGGAACAATTAATATCTTTGAGACATTTCAAAATATAGTGCCACCACAACGAATCGAAGGCACCTTGAATGTCTATACTGATGACAACAGTATGCAGTTTATTCTGCTTGTTTAGAAGTACCGTGTTCCGTAGGTGATTCAGTGCGTGATCCACTGACTTTCCTGCTATAAAGCCATATTGCCTAGTATTTATGAGTTTATTAGCATGAATGTAAAAATTCAGTCTTTGAAGTATTATTCTTTCGAGGATTTTTCCCATGGCTGGGAGCAGGCAGATAGGCCTATAAGAAGCAGTCTCGTTTGGATCTTTATTTCCCTTTAGGAAGAGGGCAACTTCTGCTATTTTTGTGCCTTCTGGAAAGTGGCGAATTCTCCAGCATGCCTCCAGCATGCGGGAGAAATACTTTATATACTTCTTCCTTTTAAAGGGCGACTGGGGCATTGTAGGGGACCCAATCGCTAAGTCCTGGGTGGGGGGAAATCATGATCCGCCACCCGTTTTAGTTCGGGCGCCAATGTAGAGACATTAGGTATTTTGGAAGCAAGAGAGATTGAAAAATGAGCAATCGCCTTCGCCGGGAATCGAACCACGGACCTCTGGAATACAGGCCCATTGTGCAGAACCACTACAACAGGAAGGCACGCTAGGAAAGAGGGAAAAATACCTTATAGCCGTAAGGTAAATCTTCGTCCTGTCCTCAAAATCTACTCACACAAAGTACAGCAAAAATTGTAAAGGAAAAAATATTGTTTGGCTTAGTTACAAAGCTAATATGATTATAGAAATTTAACATTCTGTGTTTGAAGGCTGCTATCACAATAGTATATTCATTATTTACGCAATCAGTATCAAATTAATAAGCTAACAACCAGGTTCGTACACTAACACGCCTTCTAACGCAGGTGCAGACTAAATTCAAACAGAGAATTCACCAACTATCACCACAGAACCAAGGAAGGTAGAATTTGAGAATTTTAGAGTTTGCGGCTGAAATTGCCAACAAGCAATTTCTGAAAATATAGATTCTTCTCTATAAGGCATTTCTCCCACTTTCCTAGCGTGCCTTCGTGGTGTAGTGGTTTTGCTCGCTGGGGCGGTATTGCAGAGGTCTGTGGTTCGATTCTCGGAGAAGGCGGTTGCTATTTTTCATCATTCCTGCTTCCAAAAATATACCTAATGTCTCTACAGTAGCACTCGAGCTAAAACGAGTGTTGGATGATGATTCTTCTCACCCAGGATTTAGCGATTGGATCCCCTAAAAACCCCAGTGGCCATTTAAAAAAGGGGAGTATATAAGGTATACCTCCCGCTTTCCTAGCATGCCTTCGTGGTGTAGTGATTCTGCACGTAGGGCCGATATTCCAGACGTCCGCGGTTCGATTCCCGACGAAGGCGTTGCTAATTTGCCATCGTGCCTGCTTCCAAAATACCTAATGTCCCTATATTGGCGCCCGAACTAAAAAAAAGGTGTTGGATGAGGATTCTCCACACCCAGGATTTGGCGATTGGGTGCCCTAAAACCCCCAGTCGCCCTTTAAAATGGGGAGTATATAAGGTATTTCTCTCACTTTCCTAGCTTGCTTTCGTGGTGTAGTGGTTCTGCACGCTGGGCCGGTATTCCAGAGGTCCGTGGTTCGATTCCCGGTGATGGCGAAGGCGATTGCTCATTTTTCATCTTTCCTGCTTCCAAAAAAAAATATCTAATGTCTCTACATCTCTTTATTTAAACTCAATTAAGTTGCATTTCTGGTGAGGTTGACAATGCAGAAGTGAAAAAAGTGTATAAGGAAATAACATAATGTATTAAGTAAAATGTACAAATAGTAAGTAAAAACTACTTAATTCTTCTGCAAAATAGTAGTTAATAAATGTCCAGATAAAGACACGGTCAATGAAATTGTAAAAAGAAAATTCTAATACACAAGCATATAATTAAAAACGAAAAATTAAAAGATGTAGCTAAGCAAACAATTTTTAAGAACATTAAAAGACTCCAACAACTCAAACCACTCACTGCTTCAATTTTCAAATCAAGAAAAATATTTTAATAAACACAATTAGGACAAGTGATAAATTTTTAATAATAATGTATAAAAATGTAAAAAAAAATGAGAGCAAAATTTCTAATAAAGTCATTAAATATCGAATGAGGACAAATTATAAATTTCTAATGGGAAATAATAAAAATATTTAACTTTAGCTTCTTTTATCTCTTGCATCTATAGTATCATAATTTTTAAAGAATTGTCTTCTACATTTTCCAAAACAAATTGCTTGTTTGTGGCGTCTTTTGCGTTTTCGGATTTCCACAATTGGTTAAAATTTTATTTTCCATATCACAATTTTCATCGCTTGCTAGTTTAAAACCTCGTTTCTCTCTGTTTCTTTTACTAAACTGATGATACACTACCATTTATTAAAGAATAAACATTTTTTCATTTCGTCAAAGCGTGTATACTAGGAATTTATTTAGAAACCATATAAATTTTACAGATTTTTCTCTGATCCCAACTGATGTAAAATCTAAAACAGTCATTTGGATAATTTCTCAGTTCACAGTGAAAATTGATGTTTAATCTATTTAAATCTAAAAAGTCTTCGTGACGTGAGAGATTATAAAAAACAATGGATGCAGAATTTCAAACTCATTGTAACTTAATAGACATTTCGTTTCCGTGTTGATATTATTCAGTCCTTGTTCTAAAAGAGCAGAATACAGTTGGTTATATTTCTGCAATAAAATCTATTTTATATGGATAATATAACATATAATAACATTTTACGTAACATTTTATACAGCTAGCCGTATAGTTATAGGTCACTGTTAACCAACAAGAAATTATCTCTAAATTATCAAATGTTATATCATTCACGTTCATGTAATTTTCTCTTTCAACGTATTGTGGAATCAGGTTGACACTTAACGCTTTATCTGCTGATGATTTGGCTTCACACATACCATCCCAGTTTTTCAGTCGGTTTGATATTTTAATTGGAAATTCATTCCAGACTATTTAAAAATATGTATTTATTGAATTTTCTTTTTAATTCTAAGATCTTATTTCAGCACCTTCAGTGAAAGTAACAAGTGGAACAATCAAACTCAAATCTTCTATATCAGCTTTATAGTAGTTATTTTTATTTGTGTATAACATATTCACATCTTTATTTCCTTCATATTCTATTTCAACTTTGAAACATGTAATAACATTAAAGAAGTAGCTATATGTTTCAGGAGTGTATAAATGTTTACAATTTGACTGAGTTTCGTAAGCTAGAGTCTTTCTGAAAAACATTTGGTTGTATTTTTATTCAATATTTTTAGTAATATCTGATACCTTTTTTGACATTTTCATCAGTTCTAGAATGACTTAAAAATGAGTGTGTGCAAAATCGGATGTATCTTTACAGAAAAACGGATAGGTAGACTTAGAATTTGAGTAATCAGCAGTAAAGTTTTATACCTCAGTGTAATTGCAAATTGTAAATTTCTTCTAAATATCCCCTTTCTTCATTTTCTGATTCAAAGTTTAACTTGCATTCCACTTTTTGCTTATCCAGGCTACATGAAAGCCGCAATCGCATGATTTTTCTTAGTGCTTCCTATTTTTAAACGTTGTTGTTAATCAAACCCAACCCTTTAACAAACATTACATTGTCATTCCTAATAGCAGAACCTTCTGAGTTTAGAATTTTAAACCTGTGATAAAGAAAACGATCTGAGAAGAGAAAACAATCATCAAAACCCTTGTTTGAAAATTCTTGGTTTTGCATTTTTATCCTTGAGATTAACATTTTGTTCTTTTTCAATTTTTTTATATTGATGACTCTATTTATCTGGTTTATAATAATAAGTCGTATTTCCACGATCAAAAATCTTTTCTGTTTATTTAGAGATAAAACATGGTTTATATATTTTTAACCCTTTAGCCTTCAAAAGGGGTACATCTCTGAATTTATTATTAACAACATATTTATTTTTTCTAATGCTTCATTGAAAGTATTGGCTCGAATAGCTTTAATAAATCCTCTTTCTTGGATATTTTTTGCTTTTTCTATAATATCTATGACGTACCATTTATATCGAAGAAAACTTTAACAATAAATTGTAAATTTCTTCTAAATGTCCCCTTTCTTCATTTTCTGATTCGAATTTTAACTTGCATTACACTTGTTGCTTGTTCAGGCTTAATGACTGACGCTTTTGATTTGTAATTTTGATTGCAGTGCTCTTAACCTTTAATTTTTATATTAAAATATGAAGGCTTGCCAAACGTTTCTTACAATCTGAAATTCTGTTGGTAAGTTCGTTTTTGTATACGAAAGAATAACACCCGAAATCTTATTATTCATTAAAGCTCCTTTCGTAATATCGCAGAGAATATAAACATCGCTATTTTCGTTCGTTTATCGCCGATGCATTTTCTTTCTGGTTTACCTTTTAGAGACATTAGGTAATTTTTTGGAAGCAGAAGAGATGAAAAATTAGCAACCGCCTTCGTCAGGAATCGAACCACGAACCTCTGGAACCCCCGCCCACTACACCACGAAGGACGCTAGGAAAGTGGGAGAAATACCTTATAACCTTCTTCATAAGTTTTTCCTTCAAATCCTAATATTCTGTGCAGTATAATTACAGATAATTTTGTTTTATATCTTTTCAGTAATTTGATAGTATATCGCTGTCTAGCTCTTCAGATCCCAAATTGAAAGATAAGTACATATTTTTCTACTTTTCCTTCTAAGTTGTTAAAGAAATAATCTTCCAACTCTCTAACTGTGCAGTTTTAATCAAATAATGAAATCAAACCAATGAAATCCATCAAAGTATTTTAAGATATTATTTCCGTTATTTTCACTGACATTGTACGCCCCCCCCACCAAAAAAAAAAAAAAAAAAAAAAGACACGGTGAATCCCTTCGGTTTTGGCTTAGTTGATTATGGCAAAGCATACTAGGGCTATCTAAGCGAAGGGATGACTTCGTGGAGGATTTTATAAGGAAATCTGGCTCGCATATACCTTAAACATGGGAAACTGATCGCCAAAGTCTGGACCCTAGTCCTGGATTGACCTTTCGAAGTTGGATGTACCGGGCTTTAGAAGGGACCCCTCAGTGGCGGCGCAGACCCCACAGTCCCTGCCCGGCTTTATACGTAGCCTCAGCAAGGGCGAAAACGTTGAAACTTAATACAAAATACGTCGCTAGTCATCTTTGCCTCGGGGCACCACTCCTTCAGCATCAATTAATTCGTTTCGGTGCCTTACCTTACTGCGTCAGTCCCCGTCACTGGGACTATGAGGGCTAACCCCCCATCGAGAAGGTCGCCTAAATCTACTATTTCGCTCCACAACAGCCAAAGGAACAGACACGGCAGTACCAGTACGGTCCCTGCCAAGCCTGAACCAACCTAAGTACAATACTCGGGTTCTAGTCCTGTGAAGACTGTTTGTATACCCCCGTGGTTGAGACTGCCTAGGTACAGATCCTAACCAGTACTTCCCAGGAGCACAAAAACACTCATGCAACCAGCCCGTTCGCTGGTATCAAACCCAGGACCAGAACTACCAGTATTTAGCGATTTTAACGCTCGCCGCTGGTGCGTCTGGTGAATCCCTTCAGTGCTTTTTTTTTTTTTTTTTTTTTTCTTAAAGCTGATGAGAAAATTTAACAGTGAATTTTGCCGGTTCATGTTTAAAATTTAAAGCCAAATACTTCATTTACATGGAAAACATTTTCACCGTAATCAGTCAGAGTTTGAGTAAAAGAATATAAAACTTCAAACGCAGATCAATTTTATTTTGGTTATAGGTTTTAATCTGTAAAAATAACAGTTACCAGATAAAGGATTTTTCAAGAAAACTATCAGAAAATATTACTTTTTTACCTTATGGTTTAGGATATTTTATTATACTCTCAGCAATGGGTTCTCTTTTTAATTTTATGTTTTCTAATATACAGATTGTCTCCAAACGAATCAAAATATTAAATAAAAATATAATTCCGATGAATATAATAGCAAAACCCAATCGGTTTCAGGCTTTGTGGAGACATGTGAATTAAGATCACCGTTTTCAAATTTTTTCCTTCTTTTGCGTAGCAAATCGGAAATATGATAAATAAATGCTTTAAAATCATATTTTGTTTTGTTTGTTTTTAAAATTATTTTCGTTCATTTCGTGGAAAGTTTCCAGTTTTGGTACGCTCTCTTTCTATCAATTTTTGAAGCATCCTTTTTTTATTCATTAATTCTATTTTTTAAAGCCGATATAAAATCGCAATTAAATATTTTTGAGACAGTTTCAGATCCAAGAAGCGTTTAACTCTAACACCTGTGGTTGCCTCTATAGCGCCTAGAGTAGCTATCTGTTTTTGCAATTGCTATTAAAGCAGGATTCAGAAAGGGAAGAAAGCTTACCTCTTTATTCTGATTTAGTTTAACTTCGCTCAAAGTTATTCTTTCACCATTTTGAAATGTTTTTACTTGATGTCTTGTTAAATGTGTATCAAAATTATGTGTCTCATCATTGGTAATTTTTAATGAAACACATTTTTATTTTCATACGGGTTTCTCCTGCACGTTCAGAAAAATAAACACTCGTTTTAAAATAATGTCTCATTTATATAAGACATAAATTTATCATAATATTCCTTGAAAAAATTACTAGACATTTTCCCTTTCTTAGTAAGTTCTAACGAAAGATCATTATCTGCGCTTTTTAACATTTAGAACCATTGTAAAGTTTTTGAGCTAGCTCTTTTGAAAGATCTAATTTATTTTCTGTACCCTTATCTGTCAGTAGTTTTGAAGAACCTCTCATTTTATATAATATTTCCAAATATATCTCCAGCCGTTTTTCTTTCTTTTCATTATCCTACGTAGTCCATTTTTTATCTTGAATTTCTGCTTTCGTCAGCCCGAGAAATTTGATTGGTTAATTGGCCTCTTCCATTACCTAATCTTGCTTTTAAATCACTGGCTTTTTCAGTATTTCCAGTGTTTTCTTCCTTAAGTGTAGTAAACACTGCTGAAGGTAGATCTCAATTATCGGTTTTCCAGAAGCCTAAAATCTTTTTTCAAAATACTTTTATTTGAAAAAAAGTCTTTTTCAAATAAAACTAGAAATTTTTCAGTATTTTCTATGGGTTTGATGGGACTGTCTTTATTTCATCGATATGGGCTTACTCTGTTGCATCAGTAATAGGTTTATGAAACTTCTGAATGAATTTGAGTATTTCAGTTTCCTTTGCAAACTTATCTTCATTATTTAGCCTAAGTGCGCTTTGTAAATTTATAACCTCTAAAAGCTTTTGTGTACTTTTCTTTCTTTCCTCTTTTTTAGCATCGTTCATTAAGAACAATATAAAATTTGCATCATACAAAAACATAATTTACATCCTGCAAAAATATAATTTGCTCTTTGAAAACGTTTTTTGTATAAATGATGGCAGTTAAAAATGATTGCCAGGGAAGAAAATGATGTAGATATAAATCAAAAATCCACTCACGCCCATCCACTCTTTCAGGCCTGAGGTAATCAGAAAAATATGGATCCAGAAAAAAAAAAGGTTTTAATGAATCTACTTCGGAAGCATTTTAATTATGATGCATTATTATTATACATTTGTGCTAAAAATATTACAGAAGATAAATATTAAAATTTACTTGAAAAATTTAAATGATTTGAGGGTATTCAAAAGGAAGATATTAATTTTATAACTGATAAAAGTTACAAAAAGTTTTTGTTACTTTAAAAAAATTTTTAATTATTTTATTTATTTATTATTTTTTCTTCCTTCTTGACTGTCTTCCATAGGGCTCTGGCATTTCTAATTTTAAAAATTAAGTACTGAGCTAGTCATAACTGTAACAGAACATTTAGCCAGTCACTTGTCATTTCTATAACCGCGTTATGCAGCATATTATGCGCACATTTATGTTCTTTGGCGTGCTCTTTAATAGAGTGAATCATGTAATCGCAATCGTTTTTAAAAATATGAAAATTGTTCGTGCTTCGCAATACATCCATAAAGTTACAGTGGAACCTCGAGATATGAGCACCTCTATATACGAGGAATTCGAGATACGAGGAAAGTATGAACGAAACGTTCGTCTCTAAATACGAGCAATGAGCCAGGTTGTTTGTATACGCGGCACGTTTTCCGATCCGGCTCGCCTTGGGGAATCCTCTCGTCAGATTACTTAGTGTTCTTTGATCTACGTGTTCGCGCGTTTGTGAGTTAATTGCTTTTTACATTTAGAGTGAAAATAATTATTTCACGATGCCTCTCAAAAAGATTGTTACCTCAGACGGTGCTGCAAAGAAAAAGAAGGAAGCCATATGTCCGTTGAAATTAAGAAAGAAATCGTAGATAAACATAAGGTGGTATAAAGAATGACAGAATTGGCGAAGACTTATGGCAGTTCAACATCAGTTATCTGCACTGTACTGAAGAGAAAGGAAGAAATTATGAAATTGGCTGTGGCCAAATGAGTTACCGTTACTTACAAGCACCGCCCCAAACTCTTAGAAGATGTTGAGAAGCTCTCATTGGTGGGGATTAACGAGAAGCAGTTAAAAGGCGTTTCGGTGTTGGAAGCTATCATTTGCGCTAAGCCCTCGATGGAACAAGCAATGGGCCTCTGCTATATCGAAAACAATAAAGTTACTTACCAGTGGCAAAGGGAAACTGTGTACTTCAGTTTTTCGGGCAGAGTTGCTAGCGATTAGAGCAGCCATTATTTATCTGTTGGAAGAGCCTCTGACGTCTAATCACATCTATACGGACTCAACTGCAAGTTTAACTGCAATAGCAGGGACCTCTTTACGCAGTCCATTAGTGAATAATATTAGACATCTACTGCTACAAGGTTTTCATTCAGACAGTAGGCCTCATCTGCAGTGGATCCCCGCACATGTTGGCATATATGGCAGTGAAATGGCTGACCATATTGCCAAAGAAACAGCATGTTCTACCAGACTCCCAGAATTACCGGCTCCCAAACCGGTCTCTTTTCTCAAGCAACAAACAATGTCTCAACTTATGATTAAATGGCAAGGCGACTGGAATAGAAGCACTGCAAGACGAAAAGTATATAAATACATCCCTAGGGTCTCCCTTGGAGAGACATATTCCGCCTTACTTTACAACTCCTTTTTGATGGGCCATCTCTCCTTTCCCCCTTATCTATATCGCTTTAAGATTAGAGATAATTCATCTTGTGGATGTGGTGAAGAAGGCAGCCTAGACCACTTTGCATTTAGCTGCAGTTTACTTAGGGATCGGAGATAGTGATAATAATAAGACCATGTGGTACAAGAGCCTCCAATGTAATAAATATGCATCCGGCTCAAAAGCATTATTGACCGGTGTGCAGACAGACACTGTTAACATAAGATAAGCAATTTTAGCATAATCAGTTAAATAAGGGAATAATGTAAATGGATATGAAGGATAGCCCATTAGTAATTGTACGAATATTATAGAAAATTAGAATGCTCCATGTTTATGGCAGTACATTTGTACTGTGTTCTGGTACCAACACACTGTATGATGTATTTGCAACTGAACGTGCCTTGTAATACATCAGTAATTGTATTATATATTGGTAATTATATTTTGGAAATTACACACTAGTACTGGCATCTGTATGGATGTTATAACATTTTAGTAATTGCATAGGTAATTATTTAGTAGTTTTTTTTTTTTTTTTTTTTTTGCATTAGTCCGAGGTTGCTTTATAAGGTACAATAACGGTTCAAGTATTAGCAATTGTATAATTGTATAATGTACTGGTGTTGTAATAACTGTGTAATGTAATTTATTTTGTAAGATATATCTCTATTTGTGAATGTTTCAGTTTATGCCAAAAAATATTGGTAACTGAACGAAATATTAGTATGTAATCAGAATTGTATCTATCTAAGTCGCATGTTGATGAAATATTGTACATAGTAATTGTACAATGTAATAGCGATTATAATATATTCTAGATATTGTAAGATGCAATTATCTAGTAATGTATGGGTATTTAATCAATAAATGGGTAATAAACATCATAACTGTATTTGTTAATCAATACACTTCTGTCATTTATCCGTATATGTACTAGTTGTAATATACTTGCAATTGTTTCTAGATACGAGAAATTCGCCATACGAGCTAAATGCTGGAACAAATTAAATTCGTATGTCGGGGTTCCACTGTATAAGGTACTTTCTACCTCCTTCCAGCATGTCTTCGTGGTGTATCTGTAGCACACTCGACATGCATTCGAGAGGTACAGTTTCGAGTCCCGGAAAGAGTATTTTAAATTTTCACGTCTCCTGCTTCAAAAATATCTAACGTCTCTACGGAGTTTTCATAAGATCGGCGTCTCTTCTTCGCGACCTTGTCATTTCTTCTCTATTACTTTACAAAATTTAGAATTTACTAAAAAAATGGCATTTTTAATTATTGCGTTATGAGGATATAAATTACATATATTCTGCTGTAAAGTCATTAAATGCTTGAGATCATAATGTTAGCTTGAGCAGGAAATTACGAAACTCAATTATATACTAGCCATACACTATGTTAGTATGTAAGAGGAAAAGATTTCTTAGAAGCTAATGTTTACCAAAATTCATAGCGTTATTCTCTTATCCGAGAATATTTAAGAAAGAAATTTTATCTTCTAGCGCTGAGTTTTTAACACTGCTGGGAGAATAGTCATGTCTAAGAAAAATGCTGCACAAAATAGGGTTTCAGAAAAAAAAAAAAAAAAAAAAACTGAAATGTTTCAGATTTTAAATTACGTCCAAAGGGGCGTTTTTTAACATTTTGTGTGTTACCTTTCTTTATTAAATATCATGTTCCTCGCACTTAAACCATAAGATCCAGTGCAACAGCAATATCGTAAAATAGTTTTAAAACGAGCATTTCTTTAGAATTTCCGATACAGAGACTCACGCGCTGGAGATAAAAATGTTTTTTCTGCACAACGTTGCCATTGCTCGCTTTGAAATCCTTGAGTTTGTTAATCAAAAATTCGTCAAAGTTTTAAAAAATAGGAAATCGATCATAAAACAAATTTCAAATTTCAAATTTGGTCTTCCACATGCTCATATTCGTTGGAGGATTACGTTATTCAAAATTCGATGACTCTATGTACCGTTGTTTTATCACAATACGAGAAATATACATACATTTATGAAGATTTTTCATTATTTAATTTCTTCAAATATAATGCAGGACTCTAACATTTTGTGGCAACAGTTTGAAAAGTGAACCGACATTTATGAGTCCGACGCAAAATGCCAAAACGAAACTAATAGTCCTTCGGAATTCAAATCCCTTTGGACTAAAAAGAAAACGAAAAGAAAGAAAAAGCATGTATAAAACTGTTGTGACACATTAAATTACATAATGTTATTTTACCTATACCATTAGTTACCTATACCATATCAATTAGCAATATCTCAAATAAGTTTGTAGACACGCTAAAGCGTTTATTGCTGAACGGTTTAATATAACTAAAAATATTACTCTGAATCTCGAAGACACGGAACTTTCTACATAGTTTCCCATAATTAATCCTTTTACTTTGTAGAGCCATTGGATTCTATTTCTTTTTTAAACAGGAGTACACGTAAAATTAGCAATGTTCTCGCCGGGACTCGAACCTTGACCTCTGAAATACCAGTCGAGTGTGCTATCGTAACACCACGAAGGCATGCTGGAAGGAGGGAGAAAATACCTTATAACATTTTTATCCAATGTGCAGAATATCAGGGTAAGAATGTGAACAGAAGAAAAAGTGGAAAACTAATGATAATTTGCATTTTTTAAAACGGTATCTCTGAATATTAAAAGTTGTTTTACTCTAAACAGAAGAGAAACATACTAAAGTGCAAAGAAATCTGCAAGACTGGCACATCAGTCTTGCAGACTTCTTTGCTCCTGATGAACAAAGACCTGTACTTGTTTGTACTCAAAATTGATTGAGTTCTTGATTAAATCTAAGCCAAATGCAAGGTTGTTGCTTTCATAATCTTACGTTTTATTCTGTTTTCGAAGGATCAGTACGGACTGAGATTTAAGCATGTGTTTGAGCAAACCGTTCGAATAATCATAGTAATAATAGAACAAATTGAAAGGTAGGCGTCAATGAAATTTTCACCCTTTATTTTTACCATAATAAGCTGAATTCAGGATCTTCGGAACTTGGATCGAAATCCTGATTATTACATCACAATAATACATGAAAGGAATACTCTTTACCTTTTTATCAGCGTTAATTTAAATATAAATTTCATGTTTAGTTAAAAAGAAAAGAATAACAGAATTGTTAAAAAAATATAATAAAATTATTATAATTAAGTATATTAAAATTAGGCTTCTCTAATTAGATATTTTTGGATAATTAGGGCTAAATGACAATTAAATTATGCTTTGATGTACATCTTTGAATTAAGATATTTTCTTCATATTATTTATGATAATAAAATCCTAGTTTTTATAGTAAATTGTTCTTTGCTTTGAGAATTCCGCATTATTTAGAGAGATTATTTTGTATAAAACTGAAAGCATCCACTTAATTCCTTACATCTTAAATAAAAACAAAAATAGTTACATATACAGTTAAGACACATAAAGCTATAGGAAATCGTTTAAATGCAGCAATACATGAGGGCAAACAATAAACTACTGTCTCCATTCGACAGCTAAGCACCTTATTACCAAGCAAATGGAGGAAAAGAAAGGCATTTATCCACATTTCATGTTTTCTTTATCTTCGCTTTAGTTTCTCGAGAAACAAAGCCCCGAATCATTAGTATGATTATAATAAGTACGAGTATAATAACGACGGAATTAGGTTTACTAGAAGTCTCTTCGAAGAGTATTTCAGGAAGTAATGATATACCATCTAAAATCAGCAGGCTAGAATCGAGTCTGTAATTAAGAGTCTTCGTTTCTAACGCACAGAAGAACAACTTCAGAAACATCAGGATTCTGTTATGTGCGTAGCGAAGTGTTCATCCAAGATAGATCAGTCGGAAATTTAAAGGAAATGCATGTTATACTTCCGTTACGTCTCTAATTAAATCTAATAGTTGAAGGAAATAAGTATTTCCAGGAACTCTATAATAAAGAAATAAGAAAACAGGTATCACCAGTAGATTCCGATAATTCCGTCTGAATCATCCGAAGGACGCATTGATGTGAATGAACTAATAAGTATGCAATTATTTATTACTTTTACTAACAACTTATTTTTTTTTCAGTTTTTCCTCATATCTTCACTTACTCATTCTATAACTCTCTGCTACTATGTATTCATAGGGAAATGGTGCAACCCATCTAGACAGCGAAGCTGTACGAAAGCCTTATAAACAAACTCACTCAAACAAAATGGAAAAACGTGGAAACATAAAGTTAGAGAAAAGCGAATATATCCCCCACGTATTAAAATCTATCAGTTCAGAGAGTTTTAATTATAAACAACATTAGATATCTGCAAGATAATTGAAATTTTTTATAATATACAAAAATACGTTTTGAAGAATCTATTATCTGTTTTTGACATGTCTCCACTAAGTATTGGCAATCAATCCCTTGTAACTTCATTCCTATACTATACATACGTCCTATATCAGACCTCAAGGAATGTATGTATAGTTATGGATATTTATTCCTATACTATCCGTAACTATACATACATTCCTTGAGGTCTGAATTACAAATCGGTGAAGGTAGCAGGGAAGCCTCCACTGTTTAGTCAAACCCCGGTTACCATCAATATCACATAATACACAGAACATGAACGTTTTTCAAAAAATATTACAATATGTCATCAAATAAATACGTCTCACTGAATTTTCTCAAATACTTTTCCATTCGATAAACAAATATTTATTAATGATTCGAATACCTTTCTTATTAGAGCCCCTGACACAGAGCTTCCCAGAAACATAACTTAAAACGGCTCCCTTGGGAAGGCTCTCAGGCCTCTCATTGCCAAACACATCCAAATATGCCCGACCCATGGAATGTCATCAGTTCTTAAAAAAATAACTTCTCTATCATTTAATCAAAATGTTATTATCATGCAAACATCTGAGGGCTCGCACAGAAGAGTATCCGCGCATATAAAAATTTAAAAGGTATCTGAAAACATTCTTTAATCCATCTTAATAAGAAATAAATGGCAATGCGGTCAGCCTGGTAAAGGAAATTACACTCATGTCCATAAATTAAGGATAATTCGGAGTCACGCGGAAATCGAACTCTAAAATAAATATATCACCTCTAAAATAACTACACACATCTTCAAGAATCATATGCAAATTTCAGGAAGTAACCAGATGACACGATGGTACGTCACAATGACGAGAGTGTAAGAGAGTGATATATAAGGAATACAGGTAAAGAAGTAAAATTGTTCGCAGGCGTTTTATAAGCATTTCAGTGCAATAACCGAATAGTTATGACACAAAGGACGCATTTGGATGATTTTCTACGTGGTAGAATTATCGGCCGTCTGGAATGTAGGCGTACCCAACTGGAAGTATCAGACGAACTTGGAATTGCCCAGAGTGTCATCTCCAGGCTTTGGCAACGATTCCAAGATGATGGTAATGTGAGTAGACGTTACAGCACAGGTCGCCCCAGAGTTACAACGTCGAATGAGGACCAGTATTTGGCAGTTACTGCCAAAAGTAACAGGCGGAGCCTCAGACCTGTCTCGTCAGCTCTCTTCAGCCACTGGTACGACAATTTCAAGGCAGACCGTGTACAGACGCTTAGGGCAGATTGATCTATATGCTTGTAGACCTGTCACATGCGTTCCACTTACTGCAACTCACAGTCGCCTGTGGTTAGCCTGGAGTAGAGAGCATGCATTGTGGACACCGCAACAGTGGGCTTGTGTGATGTTTTCCGACGAGTCCAGGTTTAACTTGCAGTCTGCTTCTCGCCGGACTTTCATATGGAGAGCCTCCAGGTACACGTTACCACCAAGAAAACATCATTGAACGATACCGTTACGGTGGTGCAGAAGTGCTCGTTTGGGGTGGAATTATTCTGGGTTCCAGAACTGATCTGCATGTTCAAATTGGAACCATGACAAGCCAAATCTATCGGGACGTCATTTCTGGAACAACACGTACGTTTGTTTCGGGGAGCCATGGGCGAACAATTTTTGTTTATGGATGATAACTCCCGTCTTCACCGTGCAAACATCGTAAGCGAATGCCTTCAATCGGAGGATATCACCCGTATGGACTGGCCAGCATTCTCACCGGACTCTCACTGGATGTCGCGAAAATAACCCTAAACCTATGAAAATTGTCAAGCAGTTCTTTTGTTATTTCCCATCCCTCCCAGAATTTTACTTCAATGATTCCACTAAGTGAGATTGATTGCTATATATTGTTCGCATCTATGTGAGCTCTCAAGTTAATTGCAAAAGGCTAGACTCTCCGTGATGACCGTCTTAAAGCCGCAGGGTACAGCTGCGAAACGTAAAAGTTTTCTTCCCTTAAACAATCATATCTCTACATATCTTCTCTACATATAATAAAAGAAAGAGTCTGTCTGTGTGTGTGCCTTTCGTTCGCGCTGCGAGTAAGCTAATAGACCCACGGGTACGAAATTTGGTACATAGGTACATCTACACAAGAGCCAGTGCACCTCAAAGCGATTTTTCCGAAATTCGAATTCGCATTTTTTTTATTTCATGTTTTGTGACGAAATCGTGTCATTTTGAAACATAATGGGCTATAGGAAAGCGAGATTTTACTCTACACACTCCATTTTCACATCGTCATGAAACGTAGGCACTTAGCTATTTTACGAACTTAAAATAAATTTCGTGTTTCAATAAATCGATTAAATACGAATTTATTTAACAAAGGGAGCTTAACACTTTTTCAATGGGATTTTTTCTAAAATAGTTTATTTTTAAAAATGTACAGTTTAGTTTTCTTTGATTTTTGAACACGTTAAACTTTCATCCTTGCGAATGCTTTTACAAAAAGAATTTTGGAAAAATGATAATATTTTGTATTTTTAAAAGATTTTTTAAATGAAGCATACGAGTACAGTTCTCACATCTCACATCTTTAAAAATGTGATTTTGGCAACAATTTTCCTGTCTTATTGTTGTTGATAGATTTTTGATGAAATCGCATCATTTTGAATAGTTTCATTCTTTTAGAAATATGGGTTTGGCAACAATTTTTCATCGTATTTCTTATGTCACTGTTTTTAAGAGATTGGCATATTTCATTGTCATTTTTATATAAATATAATATATTTTTATTGATTTTTTTTTGATAAAGTTGTTCTTTGGAGTAAAATTCTACGCGGAATTTTATGTTTTTTGAGTTGCTTTCATGTTATTTTTTGCTTATTTCACTGTTTATAAGATATTGAAAAGTTTTGCATGATTTTTGTTCTTCTACGGAAAGTTGGTTAATTTTTTAATTAGGATAATTAATATTTGTATTAAGAGATATACCTTATTTCATTGTAATTTTTTCCCTTGAAAACATAAGATAAAATATCATTAATTATACTTTGCTGTTCAGAATTTTTTGTTTTTTGCATTCCTTTATTTTATTAATTGCTCATTTCACTGTTTTTAAGATATTGAAAAGTTTTGACTGATTTTTTTAGGAAACAAAGTTCTTAACCTCCTTAATACCATTTGAGTTCTTAAGATTTTGCAAAGGGAATTTGGTTAATTTATTTATTAGGATATTTAATATTTGTATTAAGGGATATTGCTTTTTTCATTGTATTTTTGTTATACGTAATAATTTTTTTTATGAAGTTGTTCTGCAGAGTAAAATCCTACGCAGTATTTAAATTTAACGTTTGGAGTTCCCTTCAGCCATTTTTCCGGTACATTTAAAAGCCAGACGAAGGCTCGCAGCGAAGCTGCTAGTTTTCAAATAAATTGGTTTTAAAATTTACCCGGTTAAATTTTAAATTATTACGCATTTTTAACCTAAGTAACCTAAATCTGTATGTCACTGATTATCACCGGAATTTCAATGCAGACTGATTAAACTGCTATCACTAAAATTATATTCTGACAAATATCTGGTGCAACTTTCATTCCTTCTGAGATATTGCTGAAACATTTCGTATTATTTCCGATTTTCTGTATTTTTGTCATTAATTAAAAATCTTTAAAACCTTCAGCATTTTCCTATATTCTTCAGCTGCATGCAACTAATAATTATTTTAAATAATTTATTTTTTCCTTAATTATTACGTTGTTTTAAGAGAGTAATAAACGAAACATTTGGGTGTTTTTTAAGGGTGATAATATTAATATAAAATTTGCATTTTACTTTTTCATATACATTCAAGATATTCAGAAAGGGAATTATAACTTGAAACCGTTTTCAGTGTATCATAAATTTATTGATTCAAATTAAAAATTCTTGCTTTCCTGTCCAAGAAACACTAGTAAATTTTATCTGAAATAGGAAAGATGAGACATATTAATAACAAACAAAGCAATTAATTTGGAAGTCAAAGAACAAAAATCAGCGTTATATTTTCTAATTTTCACAGGACTAGTTTCGATGGTTTTACCGAACCATCATCTTCAGCTGCAAAAGCGCAAATCAACGAGATAAGATATAATGAAAATTTGAAAATATAACGCTGATTTTTGTTGTTTGACTTCCAATTTAATGTTTGTTCGGCTTGTTATTGTATCTTAATTAAACAAAGCAATGTTGTTACTTATTAGCTTACAATATAATTTTTCAATATGGTATTTTTGTAAAGAAAGAGTGTTGCTGTACATTTGGTAAAGTATAAATAAGCATTTCATTTAATAATTATAAAAGTTATTAATTATTTAATAATTAATCATAAGAATATGAATAATTAAATATTTTTTCGGAGATATATTTTCCGGCGATATTTTTTTTCTAGAGATCCCAGCATACATTTTTGAAGCATTATGCTCTAAATAAATATCTTGTTTGAACATAGCATTTATTGATGACAAATCTCCAACCAAAGGAAATACCTTACTAGGGAGGATATTCAAATAAAAATTTTTATTAGAATAAATATTTTCGTTATTTTAATACTACTAATAATATACAAACGTTAGTTTAAGTTCACTATAGTTGAGTGAATAAGATTGCTGGATGTTGGTAGTTTGTTGTTGGCAACCGAACAGTTAGCTGCTTGTGGTCTTTATGATTTTCCCGATGCGTAACGTGAATTCAAGCCAATTTTATTTAGAAAATTGCCCACGAAGGTGTTCTCTTAAAGCAGACAACACATGACTTCTTAAAAACTGTAAAATATAATCTGTGGATATTTTCCGTTATACGATAACACGAAGAAAATGATTTCCTATACGAAACATATGATCAGCGCTGTTATTGCCCACCATGCATCCATCTTATTCCTTACAATTAATTTTTCTTTTTCAAAGAAAGTTTGATTTCAGTAAAATGTACTATTTACAATGTGTCATTTTATTTTGCTCGTTTTTTATGCAAATATTCAAATTCAGATAGATATTGCGTTAATTTCAGAAAGCCAACTAGTCTCCAAGCGGTAAGATAACTGAGCACCGGTAAATTCTAGCGGCTGCATGGGAGGTTTAGGGGTTTTTCATAAGTACAATTGATTGTTAATTAACAGTTTGTTTCCCGCCAAAAAAATCTACCATGAAGACTTCCTTTCCCTTAGACAAATAGGTACTGTGTGCTTTATCATAATCCAAAATCTTAAGCGTAAAAAACTTTTATCATAGCCGTTGATGACGATAACATATTTTCTATCTGATGTGTCAAGTTAGCATAATTGTATATTTCTAACGAAAATTGTTTGGCTGATGTTACCCTATAATGAAAAAAAGATTCAAATCGGTTTTTAGCCTAAACAGTATTTTCATTATTAATTATATCACGAATTTTATCAATAGTATTCTTAGTATTAATTGCAGGCATGTATTCAAGAATATAATATACACAAAGCTGTGTCTAATGATTACGGCTAATTTTTATATAAAATTTTATATTATAAAAATTTAGGTTCATAGGTCAGCCATATTTGAAAGAGTACTTGTGTATTATAAGAAAAGAGAGAGAGAAATTTAAGAATAAAAAAATTTACCACGAAGTAATATAAAAATGCAATAGAATACAAAGGAGTACAATACTATTTCATGTTTTGTGGATATACTTGAAGACAGAAACATGTTTCAGCTATATTCGTTCATCGGAGAAAAACTTTTCATATGAAGCTATTTTTTTCAAATCTTTCACTATACAAGTAATACAAAAGCAGTATAGGAATTTCTTTTCTTAATACCCAACCGAAGAGCTGAGGGGACGTACAATGATTAACATACAATGGGTGCCTTGAATTATTTTGCTTTACATGCAGTTTCCTTATATATGAAAAACAAAATAAATTTTCACCCATTCCAAGATTTCAAGAACTCACAGAGAGAGAGAGAGATATCTACAGCAAATTTTATTGCTGTTTGAATGATTTCTTCGGGAACAATAAGTCTTGAAACTCAAGCTTTCAAGCTTCAAGCTATTCAAATACGAACGCTTTTCAGCAAAGCCATTTGGACCGCATCTGCTTTGTTAAAGAAAACCTTTTGGGGGTAAAATCATCCACTTCATCGGGTTTTTCAAACAAAGCAGTCAGTGGTCCTGTTACAACCTGCTGACCTAGAGAAATTTCTCAGAAACTTTTGTTTAAAAAAAACGAGTTTTATATTTTTAAGAATTTCCATTCTGACAGCAAGATTTTGTTATTTTTCATATATAGATGAAAAGAAACTACTTTGTTTTTAATAAAGAAGAAAAAAAAATTAATAAGCTTATTTAAATTTTTTACACAGCACGGAGTAAGGAGGCGAAATTTAAAATATTTTTCTCAGACAATACTTTAGTGTTTTTCAAATTACGAGAATAGCGCGTTAGTGCATGCATTTTCAAACCAGATTTATTTAATTAATATATATGGATATGCCGAACAAGCACACTTTCGCACACATACACTGTATATTAGTACATACATAAAAATGAAATAAAATTTGAAAACAAGCAATTTAAAAACTACTGTATTGAAAAATTATTGAAAATTTGTTTTTACCTCATTTTTTTTTCTTTATATACATTTACTTCATTTTTTTATATGAATTTACTTAATTTTATTTTCTTATATGCATTTACTTAATTTTATTTTGTTATATGCATCTGTTAGTGTTTTTGAAAAATTTTTAGATTTTTTGAGTATGGCAAAGGAAACGAGATCTATCAGCCGAAGGCAATGAATGTCTCCATGGACGACTTTCTAAGTAAAACGTACTCATGTTCATGTTACACATAGGGGAAATCACAAAATTCAACCAGTTCGTTTGTTTGGGTTCGAATATGAGTCGAAATAGCGATAATCAGATATCTTAGCCAGGAGGGCATTGATTGGGTTTGACAGATTTGGAAACGTAATAAATAGTATTTAATAAATATAATATTATTAAACGAATCGAATTTATATAAACCAAATAAAATTCTTATATCGAACACAACTAAAACTCGATATAACTTACAGTGATAAACTGATGTGTAATAACACTGATAAATTGAAATACTAAACGGAATATACATTAATTCTACATAGATAATTTTTTGTAATGTATTTCGCTGGGAATGTCTGGCCGCAAAATCCTGATTATATATATACCCTTATTTTAAGGTTATCACATATCTGATGGTTTGACTTTTACCTCAAAACACAAAGAATCCCCAAAATTCAGTAAAATTAATAACTTTATTTCCCTGTTGAAAATTCTCTGAATCTTTTCAAATATAAAAGCACTAGCGCCAAACAGTTTGCTTTAAATAAATACATGCAGCAACGAGAAGATGCGCTTTTGACAGCAACTCGTTTCGAAAATCGAAAATTTTTTTAAATGTAAGAGATTTGTAGCTTAAATTAATTTTTCATTAAACAAAAAAACAAAATAGAATCGCATATTATTAAAAGAATTTTATTGATAATTCAAATTCTGAAAACAAGAACCTTGTTGTTATAAAAAAACAAAGAAAAAATAAATAATATATTTCATTCAACGGGGGCCCAATTTGGCGCATGAACTTTTCAACATAAAAATATTTGAAGCATGTTATGGATAAAGGTTTATTTGATTATGGCAAAGTACTCGATGGTTATTTGCCTAAGGTGAAGGATGCCTTCGTTCGAGGATTGCCTAACGGAAATTGGCTTGCATACATGTTACACATATGGAAAACTAAGAATATCATCCTGGCAACCAGCCCGTTTGCCGGGATTCGAACCCCGGACAGAACCACCAGTTGTTCCGTTAGACTCCGCTCAGTCGCTGGTGGGCTGTCCGATAACGGAAAAGTTCAAAATTTCAAATTAGAGGAAAAGTGGTAGCATAGTATAATTCGAAGTTATTGCCATTTCAGTAATGTGAAGAGATTTCAAGAATGTTTAATTATTTTATTTAGCTTATGACAAACTAAATAAAATAATTAAATATTCTTGAAATCGCTTCCGTTAACATACTGGTAGTTTGACCTGCATTCAAACCCCGTGAACAAGCTGATTGCATGGGTGTTTTTATGTTTTTAACTTTTTGTAGTGCGAGATTGTTTCCCTTAGAAAATCTGTCACGAAAGCATACCTCCCCTTAGACAGATCGCCTTCACGTGCTTAATAATCTAACAAGCCAAACCAAACACAACCCGAGTGAGGACTCGTAGTCAAGGCACGTCATCATGAAAAGCTAACTAAAATTGGCTCATATTCACATTAAACATGGGCAGCAAAAATTCGCTAAAACTGGTATGCAGGCAATCCATTCGTCAGGATTTGAACCTGCTTCAAACTATTAGTATTCAACGATTTTACCGCTACTTCGTTGGCGGCCTTTTGTAGTACCTATAAGAAAAATAATCGCAAAGACACAATCATTGCATACCGACGGATGAATTAAGTTCGGAATTTAAAGAATAACTTTCATTCGTGCTATTGCTGTTAGCATTGACATTTGGACAGATGTTAATTTATTTTAAATTCTTTTAATGTAATTAATTTATATCTTTAAATAATTGATCTTCTGACTGTAAATTTTTGTGCGGAGTAGATCTAACCCTTACGTACACTAACTGTTTTAATTAATTTACACTCCATTAATTTTAAGAGATTTTATATCGATAGATTTCTTTCTAAAAATGTTTCAAGGATTACATATTTTTTTCTTTAGATTTCAAAACATTTTGGATTTAAAGTCTTAATAATAAAATTTTTAAAACAAATATTTCTAGAAATTCCTTCGGCGTATTCATTTATTCCATTTAGTTGAAGTTTCGAGTAGAATATCTTCCTTTCAACATTCATATAATTTTTATATGTCACTTCGCCATTTCTGCGGAGCATAGAGCCACACATACGAGTACAAAACTCAGGCATGCTGAAAGCACAGTTTTAACATTTAAGGATGTAAAAAGAAGAATATACCATTATAATAACGCGCATTTGAAATACGAAGGCAAACAAGAAAGCTGGTTGCAACATTTTATATTTTTTTCCTGACGAATCAGAAATTGTAATCATTTTTCAATACAAAAATAAAATATTTGATTCTATAACATATAGGCATAAAGGCGTCCTCCGTTACAATTCTTATTTTTTCTTGTTTCTAAATAATTAAAATTCGGCAATGTACTATAACAACGTCTGATCCTGTTTGACTTTCATTTGTATAAAGTACCACAAGGCAAACAGTTGTAAAACGATTTATCTTCTTTCGCAAACTTTTAGTCGGCACACAGATAATACATACCTGCTGTCTGACAAAGATATTTCACTCTAAGGACTTTTTCCTAAAGTGCTCTTTTCAAAGACACTTCACACCCTATTAAGACCTTTGTGTCAACTGACAGCCGCCTGCAGAAAGGTAGGGGAAGGAAGACCAGATCGCGTCGTCTAAACACGTCTTAAGCAATCTTCGCGAAATTCGGGCTTCGTGTATACACGTCTTAAGCATTTTTCGTGCGATTTGAAATTCGTGTAAAGACGTCTTAAGCATTTTTAAAGAAATTCCAAAATCGTTTAAACACGTCTTAAGCAGTTAAAGGGTTAACAATCATACCAACCATGTAATATTGGTTTTTTTGTAAATAGTTTTTTTTTTTTTTTTTTTTTGTAATTTGCTCCAGGGAGAAAAAATCGCTCATTTTTTTAATAATCTCAAACGTATAGCATCTTTTTTTGCTCTTTACCTTTTGTTTAATAAATAAGCTTTACAAATAAGTCAAATTTGTTTTTCTTCTAACTCTTCCTTTGCCTGATTTTGCATTATCCTTAATTTATGAACATGCGTGTAAATATATTCAATTCTAGTTTCTTTAAATCTCGATTCTGTAAAAATAAGTCAAAAATTCGAACCTACGTCATTTTCAAAATATGCAAAAGGAACGTACCATAATAAAATTTATGGCTCAATGGTAGGGGAAGGAGTCTCACAGAAATGCTGGGCACGGCTTTTACACATTCAATATTTACTTCTCTCTGATAAGTTTCTGATCGCGTATTTAATTCTTTAAGATAAGTTGGTCAAAGAAGATTTTCTCTGGAAAGTGTTCAGAACGTATGAATACATGTAGTCTGACTGCATTTAAATCTCTGAAAAAAGTCTTTTATAATGAATTATTTTTGAGAAAATATGAGAAAAGTTTTCAATTATCGAGGAAACGCAGCATGCTTGTGATGCTAGGAAACTGGATTCGAAGTCAATATGAATAATTAAATAATTTAACAATTAGTTCCTTAAAATTTTTGTGATGTGTCTTCAAATGATGTACGTCTCAAATTAGTTTGTATACTCCTATGTTAATGATAAACTGTTAAAGACTTCTACTTTAAGTAATTTGCACAATCATACGCTCTTTTTAAAGGATGAATAGGAATTTTCTCTAAAACTAATGATAATCTGAAGTTTATGAAATTTTGAGGAGAGGCTTCCAAAATTATCATTTTTTAATACATGCATCAAATATCCTGGGATACATTTTTAACTTAGTTAGTTTCATAAATTAAAAGAATTGTCTCAGTCATTAAATCGATTGATCTTTTCGTCTTAATTAGCAAAAGTATATTAAATGACAAAATGTGTTTAAATATAAGGTAATTCCGCTGAAGATTTAATTCCAACGTAATGCGGCTCGTAAATTAGTTTTAATCTTACGCGACTTATTTTCAGCATTCATCTAACGTCAGAAATTGCTGAAATATACACTGTTCTCCAAAAGTTAAGGAACAGCTTGTTTGTCAAAGCTCATCACTATAAAAATGTTAGCAACGTTTAAACTAACAGTTATATGCATGAACGAAGTTTCAGAAAATAAATGCAAAATATATTTTCTGAACTATATTATTTCAAATTATTAGAAGTGTTATTAGGGTGTTAAATTATTTAAATATTTCAAAATATATTTTCTGAGTTCATATGCATGAACGAAGTTTCAGAAAATATATGCAAAGACAATAAATACCACCATTATTTGATAGAAATAAATACTTATATAGGAGCTGGAGAAAAAATGCAAAAATTTTAATTTTTGTTTATTTATAGGTATATATACCGTCTCCACAAAAGCTCTTACCCGACAACAGTTGGTGATAGACCCGTATTTCCACTTGCAAAAATCTTTTAAATGATGCAAACATTCATGTTTTGGCAGTTTTAAATATAAAGAAGTTAATTTTTTAAAAATTACGAAATCCAACTTTTTTTTGTTTCCCCTTGTCGTATACTTAAATTTAGAAAAATTTGGAACTCGTTAGAAAAAGTAAAGTACACAAATTTTGACTTTACTTTTACACTACAAACATTCACCAAGATATTTGATATTAAAAATCAAAGATCATATTAGTGAGATGTACACAAATGTTTACATTGGTACGTGACTAAAAATAAAATATCAGATTATAAATACTTATGGTGTTAAAAGATGAAATGTTGAGCATTTTCTGGAGATTATTGTATCAAAACGGGTATCATATTCATAGAATCTTATAAAATCCGTGCTCTAGAAAGCATTCGCATGCTTTACTGTTGGCACGTAGCCAACTTGAAATATTCCATGAATTCCATGAAAATTAAAAACGAAAAATATTTGTAGTTTAATGAATTTTTTGCATGAATACCAGATAATTATTTTAAGGTGTTAAAACGTCATGAGAATATTGAAAACGTACTTTTAAACTTTGAAAATCTAATAAATTACTTGCGTGAAAATTCTCTTGCTGTATCAAAAGCAACTAAATTATAAATTAAAAATGAGAAAGAATAATTAATTATGTAAAAAGTTAATTAAGAAAGAATGTCACTGATGGAAGTCGTGGGGTATTTAATTTCAAATTTTTCTAACTTATTTATTAACTGCTTTCTCATCGAAAACTGAAAATGACTTTAAAATACGCATATTTTACAATTAAATATCTCGACCCATTTTAATCTTATGTAAGTCAAACGTTTTTTAATTGTTTTTAATAGCTGGTACAAAAATTTCCCAAACAGAGGTATAGGGACCAGAGGAACGTATAAAAAGTTGGATTTTGTAATTTTCACATTATTGGTTTTTTGCGGGAATTCTTCCGTAACCGGAGTAAACGTCAACCTTCCCGATCTTTTTTTTATTTGTCGCGATTTCGTTTTAGTAGTGGTTTCTGGCTGCGTCTTTTCATGTGGTAAATACAGAGCTTTATTACGGTCATTCTATTTGGTGGCCAATCCCCTCCCTAAATAAGTACGTATTTGTTTTCCTATTATGAGTCCCTTGCTGCTGACCTTAAGCATATTTACTTGATTTAGAAAATTGCAATCCGAGGAAAATGCAATTATATTCCTAACAGAAGTCATGTTCATTCCGTCTGCTGAGATAGATGCGCAATGCACAAAATGCTCAAGCCAAATGAGTGTTATTAAGGATAAAACTGAAACATTTGGATGGCGATGTGTGTGTAAGTATAAGAATACTGCCTTGAGATGTAGTAGCACAATGAATCCCCAACACATTCCTTTGGGGAACTAGAATACCCTTTAGAGACATTCTGGCCACTACTTTTGCTTTTGTTACCAAATTGTTTGTACCATTCACTTTCAACCATATAATCGCGTGGAGAAAAGCAGCATTTCATCAGAAATTATTACGGGCTACTTCAATTTCTGCAGCGAAATTTGTTAATTTATCGCTTCCATAAAAGTCGCAAATTGGGAGGTAAAGGAAAATAGTTGTTCATGATGAGACTTTTCCAGCCCTTCGAAAATAGGAGAGTGGCCAAACAACAGGAGGCATGGCAATTGTTGTCTTTAGTATTTACTGTAGGGAAGACAATGAATGCTTCTTTTCTGAAGTAGACGGTAAGAGTAAGAAGGATCTATGGCCATACGTGAAATATTATTGCCATGATGAAACAAGCGTTAAATGCACAAACTCCACGAGATAATATATTTGCGTGGAGAAACTCGTTTGTAACGCTGCTCATAAAAGCACAAATTATAGGAAGGGGGAATTCGTTTGTGCTTGAAGACAAATCAAGTGCTATCAATGAGCTGGAAAACAGAAACAAATTGCTGAAAAAAAAGAACCTTGAAAAAAAAAAGAGTTCCTCAGAACACTTTACTTCGCTTGATGGCTGTGTTCTACTGGCGCGATGAACTGAATAATTTAAATTCAGGTTTAGATAAAATATTTAGATTTTTCAAGATGTTAAATTAGTCTATCCAGGAAAGTACCACTGAAATTGAAAGTGTTCACAACTGTTGAATCCGAAGGCGTAGAACATCTGATGGCAAAGGAATGTGCTGCTAAAAAGCACTCAGATTCGGATGATGACATTTTTTTGACGATCCTGGACATCGTGACTGGCGCTGTTTCTGTTAAGAATTAAATAATTTTGTAAATATGTTTAGAGTTCCCAATATTATGTTTAAAATTTCGCCATTTCGTTCCTTTTTACCATTTTTTAACGACTTACATGTCGCGCAGACAGTATAGTGGTTAGGGGAGCCTACTAAGGTACCTAAGCGCTGGGTTCGAATCCGGGAGAAGACATGGATATTTAAATGTATAGTGTCGGTGCGGCATGGCGATATTCTAAATATGCAGTGAGCTGAATGTCCTCCCCGGACCCCTCAAAATTCGGTGTGGAAAATAGAAGTCCAACCTTTTTTCGGAGTACGCTCTGGCAAACATTGCTTTAATATGGACAAGACCACAACAATGACGTACTTACCTTGAATAAGTTAAACCTTCAGATACAAGAAAAGAAATAGTTGGTAAGAATTGTAAGAATTGGAGGCTCCCTTCAGCCCACCTGGACACCTGTCCCCATAGCTCAAAAGAAGAGGCACCGTCTCTCCACAAACGACGGCAGCCAGAAACCCAGTCGCCTCCAAACTACAAACAAACATCACATGATTTGTTAGAAAATAAGTATTTGCAAAGACTCCAGAAATGCACATCGGCTGCTGTAAATCTTTTTAGATTGCGGGTAATACTACTGTTAGAGAAATTCAATATAGTTTAACTCTGCTGATAAAGTACACAGATTACTTCCATTAAATCTATCTATCTATCTATCTATCTATTTATCTCTATATATATACATATCTATCTATCTATCTATATATATATATATATATATATATATATATATATTTCGAAAAAATAACAAAACTATACATAAAAAGCAAAACAGTAAATAAAATAAACTGAGATCAATTGTGAAAAAAGAAAAAATGCTTTCATCTAAGCTCTTTTTCAAGGAACTGACTGAACAGAAATTTGGGGCCTTTCTTCTGCAATTATATCAGATAAAAATGGAAAGTACTTAAAAATCATATATTTAAATAGATAAATCACTATTCACTTTTTAAGTTTTACAAAAGAGGTTTTTCTTCATTAAAAAATTACAGTACTAGTCGCTTATAAAAATTACTTCCGTTCCAAGTTTTAGTAAATCTTACGTTCTAGTTTATTAAGCGACTGAGTTTAATAATAAGTATAAATTAATGCTAAGTTAAAATTTTTACGCCGTTTTGACAGTTATTTATGAATTTCGCACAGAATTACGTTTGTAATAATGTTACAAATTTGGAAAATTTTAAAACTTTTGCTAGGAAATGATTAAGCTGTGTTTGTTTCGTATTGTTTATCTGCGGCTGTTTCAATTGTGTTTACAGGTTCGTATAACAGTCAGTAGCTTTTAAAATTACCACCTTTAAATTCAGGAGTTTTTCTTTAAATTTGCAGTGTTTTTCCTAGATTCGATTGAGGCTGATATGTCGTCATTTACTTCTGTGTCACTTTCATTGCCAGTTGCAGTCTGTGTAGTCCTTTAAATACTTTTTAAAGTGAGTTTACTCACACATTATTTCAATACTATTGTTAATTACATCGCATTTTGTAAATAAATCTTCGTAACTTTGCTCTATGATGTTCGAAGCTGGCCAACCATGGATTGAAGATAACATGTATGGGCTCACGCAGACCATCGACATAATTATCTCCTCCGTCCTTGCCTTTTCTCAAGATTCAGTTTTGATTTTAATTATTGGAGCATCATTTCTGAAATGACATTTTAAGGTTTTCGTAATATCCTAGTTTGAAGGATTAGTGATAGAAAGTGTAAATACAGGAAGAAACACTAATTCAATGCTTTTCAGAATGATATTAGAAGGGTTTGCAGCAAAATTATCTACAAATGAAGTTATTTTTTCATTTTTCAGTGCCGATTGTATTTTCGTGAATTTTGCATCCGTATTACATGTTATTAATACAGTAACATATTATTTCTGTTTATTACCAGACGCTTCCTCACTTTTAAACATTAATCAATGTGTGTTCTGGTAATGTGCTATCTAACAGGACAATTTCGTCTGTATTATAAATTCCATGTGGCTTGTATTCCTTAAGCAGCTCAGGTAAAGGGGTCTTTTATAATATATATTATCCGCGTGATAATCTGCCCCTGTGTTCTCATCATGCACGTTTTCATTAAAAATGTTTCTTTCTTCTCATTTTGTAAGCTGTCCATCAGTCAATGCAGCCATTATAGCGAAGTCGACAAATATATTGTGGCCAAAAGAGCTCTACAAATAGGATCATTAAGTGTCTTGATTTTTTATCTCTTTTGCACTTCCTCGAGATATTTGCATTCTTTATTAGTTTGTCATTAATTACAGTTCTCTGTTTAAGCAAACTAAACAATGGTGTTCAGGAAAGAGGAATTTATTAAATGTCGATTTTCTGTTGATTAGTACATACAACAGACATTGCTTAATGGAATCGCGGTTAATGTTATCATTCGGATATTATTATCGAATTGCCGAAGTCTCAAATGCGTGTATTCAAAAACATGGAATATACATCTCTTTTTTATCAATAATTCTGTTAATATAGTCAAAATATTATTTAATAAGTATTTTAAAGTAAATTAAAATCGTCAATTAAGTTCAAAACCGGTTACAAAAATTACCAAATGACAGAGAATGTCTCCAACTAAGTGATATATCTCCCAACATTTTGATGTCGATTTTAGTCAGTCATTTAATATTAAGCAAAAAATATTCTTCGCTTTTAGTATTTTCTTAGTATACTCATTTCTTAGTATATTTTTAATAACTATTTTGATTTTGAGGTCAATGAGATACAGATCCGCCGATAACGTTGCTACAGTATATCGCGGACGAAAATGTTGCAGAGTAAACAACGCAAGGCGAAAACGTCGTCGTACAAAGCATTGTGGGTGAAAAGAAAGCAGAGAAAGCACCGCAGTTTAAAACATTGTGGTACAAAACATCGTCATCGAAAATAAAGCGGGTCAAAAATTTAGCAGTTCAAAAACATTGTCGTCGAAAATATCGCAGTTAAAATATGAAACACATACAAGGTCTTCGCATGGCGATAACATCGCAGACATGTCTTTTCAGGTTTTAAAATTTACATATTCGTATTTATAGCTTATATAATTATATATAATTTTATATTCGCATAATTATTTGTTAGCGCAAGAAGGAAAGAGGAATATTTTTACTTTTGTATTTCATATTTTTGAATTACCTAATAAATTTGAGCTGAAAAATATGAAGAAATTTATGGATTCAGAAACTGAAAATGAATAGAAAAAATAATGCTAGATATAGCAGGCCACAGAACTTTAAAGTTATATTTTTTCATAAAACATTATGGTGTAAAGAGGGTTAAAAAAAAGAAGGTGAGCAACCGTATGTGGTTACCTCTATTAAAACTGCTTAATTAACTATCAGAAAATGAAATTCTGTTATATGTAATAAGCGGGATTTATTTTCTCCTAGCTTTCATTTGTTGAATGTTTAAGTTTCCTGCTTAATTTATTAGTTAATTCAAATATATAAACGCAAAAATATTCCTCATTCCTTCTTGCACTCTCAAAGCACTATGCGAATATGCATTTACAACTTTTATAGCCTGAAAAACGCACATGACGCGATGATTTGTAGCTGCTTTATTTTTTACCACGATATTTTTAATGACTATATTTTTAAGATGCGAAGCTTTTGAATCGCTTTATTTTCAACGACGATGTTTTACACTTCCACATTTTTGGAATACAATATTTTCTCCTTGCTTTTTTTTCCTCTCACGATGTTTTGTACAACGACCTTTTTTCTTCGTCGTTTTCGCCCACGATGATTTTACGCGATGTTTTCGCCTGTAACCCTCTTCAGAAGCCAAAATAATTCTGGAGAATATCTTTTATATCACCTGCGTTAAACTACATTTTTTATTTGAGGAGCGGACCTAATTTTAAAGTTCATCTCAACCTGGGTTCGATTTCAAACAATAGGCCTGGCTGAATGCGAGTTTTCGTGGTTTTCCCCATCTGTAAAGTGGATACGAGCCAGTTTCCTTTAAAAAATCCTCCACGATGGCATTCCCTGTTTTGCAGATATTCTACGTTGCCACACCATCATAAATAAAAACCAAACTAAACCAATCTTCCAATTAGGGATGACTTCCGAGCCTTAAGTTTAGGGATACATTATTGGCCAAATAATATCCAGAAACGTTGTAAGAGGTTCATAAATGATCTTTTGCATTTTCCTATTTGAAATACTACGAAACTATCCATTTGTATGTTTTTAATTATATTTGTACTAAACTGGTTAAATTCCATTGCTGTTTCTTATAGTTTAATGTTATCATTCGGTTAATGTTATCAGAATAGCAGTGTACCAGCGTGTACCAGCGTGATAGAAGGCGGTACAAAGATTGAATTAAACAATAATTGATCAAAAACGGGAAAATGTAGGAAATGCCTGAAACTGAGTTAAATTAAACTATTAGAGGGGGAAGTGGTAAAACCTTTTAACACTCATAGCTCCCATGCTTCTCAAAATGTATTCTTTTTACTAATGACGAATCGGACAAAGTTTAAGTTGTCAAAGAGCAAAAGCTAAATTAAGCTGAACTGAGCTGAGCTGTCTGCCAAAAATTGCAAATCGAAAAGTGGAAGGGATTTGATGGGTGGAGTTAAAATCAGTAAAACTTGATCAGCCAGTTTAATGAATAATTCATCATGGAATAGGTAAAAACAGTGAAGTTTGAGTTTTATTTTATTTGTATTTGAGGCAGTAAAGAACCTAATGTACTAAGTGGCGATAAAAAAAAATTGTTGTGTAATAGGGAAGGAAACGGGACAGATACGTTAAAAGTTAGAAGGGTTTACTTTACAGGGCAATGTAAGGTTTAGAATATAAATTAATTCACTCGTTATTGGGAGCGAGATAGGATGTGAATATTGATATACTCGTATATTTACATACATTACCCATCCGATACTGACCTCCTGCTAATGTTTAATTTAATCCCTTTATTTGAAATATTAATTATGGGAATATTTATGTTAAGATTTTGGAACTGTTTGTCAACATAATATCTGGGAACTTCATTGTATTTAAATGTTGTAATAAACAATTTCATTTCATTATGTATATACTCTATTTCAGGTTAGTTCATGTACGAATTCATGGTATTTAATTTTTATGAGGATTTATATTTTTTATAATAAATCTCTGTAATTTTAAATTTAAATTAAATCCTATAAATTATCATTTCACCACTTTAAGATTTGAAAGAAATTTTAAACGCTTTTCTGTTGGTGTAATGTCTGTATAAAAAAAAACGTCTTTACACATTGACGAACGGATGAAGATTTTAGTCCCTGTGGTCTTCAGATTTGCAATAAGCATTTGAAGGTAATATAATACATGCATGAGATGTTCATATGAAACATAATTCTTCTAATTCATTACTTTGCAACGTAATTAATTTTTTTGTGAGTGAGAAAGCTGAAAACTCCACAACAGGAATGAAATAGAAACCTTCTAGTCAGAAGGAGGACGATCGGACCTCAAAGCAGCAAAGACAATTACGTTATTAATTTCTTTAGAATTTAAAATGTACTTTATGTTCTCTATCACAAATAATAGGAAATGTATTTTAATTTATAACTTCCTTTATAAGCTTAAAACACCGTGAAAGCAAATGATATCTGACTTTTCTTTTGACGTCTTCCGCATCTTTCAAAAAATAATTAAAAATATGCATTTGAATTAAAAATCAGAAATGAATGCTTTAGTATTATAAAACGCTGTTAATGGATGATTTCAAAACCAGCATAAGTTATTAAAGGCATCTGATGAAGAACCACACTGTAATGCATTATACATATTCCTTTGTTTCTCCTTGTAACGCATTATGAATTACAATTACGTATTTGCATTTCAGTTAATGAAAGCTATGCGTATTAGAGATACGAAAATTCAGATGCATTTCTGAAAGAGAACAGCACAGTTATAGAAACAAAGAAATTATTTTAATTGCAAAAAGCATGTTAAATATGAGGCCTCATAAATATTGAACTCATAGATATTTTGTTTAGGAAGGCTTTGATTTTAACTTACGAAGTCCTCTCATCATGTAGATGGATACACATCATATCGCATCTTGTAAAACCTTTCTAGGCCTTTCACTATTAAACATATTCTCTTAAATAGATGTTTCAGATGTAAAGTGAATTAATAAAATAATCATTTAAATAAAGTTTCGTAACAGATTAATTTGATATGTCTTTAAAAGCAGATATTGTCATTTACTCAAATTTTTTGCTGCAAATTATTTATAATTCATTCTAATTTTCTAGCAAATGAAATAAATCACAATGTTAAAAAAATTTAATGTATTTTATATGGAGCTTAAATACATCTATAACTAATTAATACATTAAGTGAAACTCATAAAATGGAAAATTGGTTGATAGGTTATAAGGTTGTGTTGGTCATTAAAAAATTTCATGTTTGCAAACTGTACATTAATATATGAGAATGCATTAAGTTTGTTGAAATGATTATTATAGTTTAGCTCAAAAACTACAGAAAAAAAAAAAATGTAAAACCTGAAAAGTACTGTTGTTCTACCAGTCTCTTAAATTTTCAGATGCAAAGTGAGAAGTAGTATATAAAATTAAAACTGTCCACGCTTCACTTAAGTGTTAATTTTGAGATATGTATCAGTATATTAATTAAAGTCTTCCATAAATACTCGGATTTTACAGTGCGGTTTTTGAGATCATGATGGCTGAAAATGAACAGGTATGTAGATTATTGGAGACAGTAGTCCTGCGGTTATTACCCAAAATGCAAAATATTTTACAATTCAGAAACCCCCGGTCGTTGCTTCAGTTGGCGTACAGTTATGAGAATAGTAAGTGGAGAAAATGTGGGAAACGGTTGAAATGGCGGAAATGACGATTTGGTTCGACATATAGCAAAAGCGAAAGTAGCCGATCACACGAAGCCTGTTGAGGACTTTACTAGTCTATATTTCTTAAGTTCCTAGTGGCATAAAGATGAGAAAGAAAAAAATCCGAACAAGCGGAAAGTCTTAAAGCACTGGGTGAGGATCTCATAAGAGAAAGAAGTACGACGCCATCTGTTGACTTGAGTGGAATCTTCAGTAATGGCAAATCTTTGAAGTGACGTTCTTGTGGCGCCATCTGATTCCATGGGATAAACATAAGCAATGGGCATATCTATGGTATAACTTTGAAGAAGTAGATTTTCCTTCAGATAGTTTCTTGAGACAAATTCTGTATGGCATAAATACAGTGAAAAGCATAAAAAAGAGTTGCAAAAAAGAGAAACAATTTTGTACAGGTAAACAATGTGCGTAAACAATTATATCGAAACTCGAACCCGTCATGGGAAGTTTCCAATTGTTTGTCTTATTTACTACGCCATAGAGCTGTCGCATATAGAATATAATACAATATATTCAAATACAGTCCACAAAACCTGCTATATCAGGTACAAAAATCTTCTTTGCAAGGTACGAAAGTAGCCGAAAGAGCGAGGTGAAAGAAGGAAGATGAGTTTGTAAACTAAAAGTGGTAGTTCGAAGCATCCAAAAGCATTGTAAATTAAAGAAAGACGCAGACGCTAGATATTGTAAGTTAACGCTGAGTTAGAAACTTTTACAAATTTTGCTCGATACTATTATGGTGAGAAATACTGAACCACCGAAAACCATCGAAAGGTGAAAAACGAGTCTCAAAAGAGATAAGGGGCAAACTTCCAGTTAGGATTCTTTGGATAACATAATGAAAAACTCTTTCGTAATTTAAATTATTAAGTTCCTAAATCAAGTGTTTAAAATTTCAATTAATATGGTAAATATTAAAATAATCAATGAAAATTCATCTGAAAACGAAATGAATAGATTACGCCTAAAATTAAAAGAAAAGAAAGTGGTGGAAGAGCGGTAAAAGTTTTTAACACCTCAGCATTACGTGCTTCGCATACTGATTTTTTCTCAGAAATGGTTAATACGACGGGGTTTAATTTGCCTACGAGCAGTAATTAGGGGTCAAAACTGTCCGCAAAAAACGGCAAAGTGAAAATTTTCGTGGGATTTGGTGGGCGGATTTAAAAATGATAAATTCTCGTAGTGCGGGTGTAATGAGTTCTCAGTAATGAATTGGTGATTATGTCGTTAATTTAGACAGACTAGAAGCGTTATACTTTTCTTGAATGTTTAGTAGCCAATGAAGCCAATGGTTCAATAAAAGATCTTTTCTACTGTCAAATTTCAAGAACTGTATTTCTACTCTCAGCCTCAAAACAGTACTGCGACGTGTCCGTTTTTTAAGATAGTGATAGAAAAAGAGAGGTGCGAAACGCTTGCTTTGACAAGATTGAAATCGACATGAAGCTCAGAAACTCACATGCTTGATATGATTAAGGAACGCAACATTCCTTTTTTTAAAATAACAATGTAATAACATTTTAAATTAAAAAAATTTTGTCTATTGAACTTTTGAACTCGAAAATGGCAAAATTTCTAAGAATCTGATAGACAATACTGACAATTTTAGAATTTCTAACATATGCCGTGAGTTAAACACAAGTAAATATTATTACTTATGGCACTAATATGTTAGAAATACGAAAAAATAAAGATTAAAGTTTGTATAAAGCGTGAAAACAAATATAAATTCTAAAACGTATTTTTCTTGATAAAGTCCTACAAAAATTTCTTTGTCACCAACTTTGTTTAACATCTGAGCTCTACTAATAAGTTAATTTTTGCAAGATATTCAACTCTTTTATGTAAGTTTTAATGAAAAGCTTTCGAAATAGAATTTTTGCTCATTACAATCGTTTGAATATACCTGATTCAATACAGATTGACTTATATGATAGCAATATTTTGATCCTAAAGATATAAACTGAAAAAAAGAGGAATTTATTTAATTTCCTTTGCACAATCCTTCTGCCGAGCTTTTGATTTGGAAAAATGTCATGTCTTAAAATTTAAGATCATAATTTAAGTGTCTTCTCAGAAATCCTTACATCAAAGTCGAAGTCAACGAATCCTTGTCAACATTTTGAAATATTATTTGTCGAATTTTATTCAGAAAGATTTGCTTTTCACCTTTTTTACTATCAACGTTTTGTATTTGATATTTTCGTAGAATCTCACGGAAAACCAATATAGTTGAATTCAATGCGCCTGTCAGAGCAGTTGATAGTCTGTTTTTATTTCTCACTTAAATTGTAGAATTTTATTTCTGCAAAAGTCCATTTTCTGAAGTTTGAAGCTTTCTATCCATCTAAGAAAGTTTTTATTTATTTGCGTATTAAAAACTCGATCGTTCTTGATGATTTTTTTTCTTTTCCAAAGAAGGAATGAAAAGAAGAAATACGTATAACGAGTGGCCTCTGGTGGATACGATAGCAACCGACACAGCTGTTTCGATTTATTTTCTATATCGAATTTGATGCTAATATATATATTATTATTTCATAATAATTAAGGACAATTTTTCATGAATGTTTTGTAGGGACCATTAGATTACCCGAAGCCAGAATTGTAAAAAAAGGAAAACCGTGAACTTGCATTCTGATAGGAAACTGAAATCAGAAATGAAAGTTTCTGAAACTAAAAATAATTGGTTAGAATAAAATAAGTTCTATACAATTTAATATCATATTACAATTATCATTTTATCATATTTATTATAGTATAAATCTATTTAATAATTAGAATTATCATATTTCAACATCAAGCAAAGTAATAGAGTAAAGTATCGTTCTAAAATTACAAACAAATAAATGTATGGGGAAAAAGTGTAGAATTTCATAGCTATTATTAAAAAATATCTCTTACATTTATACAGTTCTTTTATCCTTAAAGTAGAATGTTTGTTTAAAAACGTTCTTTTGTCATTCTATGTTTCTTTGTAAAACTAACAACGTTTATTGCAATTTTACGGGCATTTATTTGAATACTAATTATGCACTTAAACAACATACATGCGTTGTTTTTCAGCCCTTCCAATACATTTATCTTCCCTTTTCTTTTTATTAGAAATATGTCCTGCTTCTTCATAAGCAATATAATTCTTATCCTATAAGGATTTAGGATGCTTATTTACCATTCTTTCGTTTCAATGGTCATGAATAAGTATGCTGCTTGTTCTCCAACATTATCGTCACTTTTATATTTTCAACTGAGGCTATTTTTAAGCTTAAGTTCAAGTTTTAAAATACATCATTCTAAAGTCTCTAGAAACATTTCATACAATGTTACACAACTTACATTTGGCGACAGAAAGGGCATTTCTTTGATCTTTACTATATTTTCTCTATCCAAGCAGTATTTTGCAACTTTGTCACGCAATGTGTTAGTTCTTTAGCAGGATCTTCTGTACCATTATTTATAAATCATAGAGTCCTCAGTATAAATTACAAAGTCTTTATCAGCAGAATCAATGTTTATGAGCATTTCGTTTACAGAATTTTTTTTTTTTTTTCAGTTTTAAAATTCTATCTCTTTCTTATAAATCGTTATGGATCGAAGCAGAAAACTTCTGTTTTCTAACTTAACAATTAATTTTATTTCGAAACCCTAAAATTTTATATATAATTTAAACTTTTCCAAAAATTTCAAAATATGCGAATTTTTTATGTTCTACTATGTGTATAAGCTTGTGTCAAAGTCCTGAAGGCCCTACTAGACTGGAAGCGAGGTATCACTTTAGTATGAAACAAATGACCAAATTTTAAGAAGGTCAAAATAACCATTTTACTTAAGTCTTAGATGAACAGGGAGGCACTGTTTGCGACTGTGAGAACCTCAGCTACTTGCGGGTATTTAAATGAACATAAAATAAATTTAATTTCAAACGTAGGTAACGAAGTCTGCTATTACAACGCAAAAATAGACTACTTATGCTTATTCAACACAATTACAGGCGGGTATTTTAAACATCTGCTAGCAAGATGCTAAAAGCCCGAATAATTTTGGCAGAGGTGGTAACAGCAAATAACAACAATACGAGGTTTTCAGAAGTTCTAACTCCGAAACAGTCAGTGTATTAAGTATACAAGAATTAATTTGCATTCTGGTGAACAGTGCGGAAAGAAAAAGTTCCACTAAATGTTAAAGTTCATAATAACTGGTTAATTAACCTAAAATCCTACATATGTAGAATAACAAAAGTAGTTAGTTTATTTCACGAATTGGAAAATCTATCTAATATGAAATTATCACGAATCTGTTGAAGAAACTAAAATAACTTTTGAATAAGGACAAATATGTTAACATGTGGTCCCATAACTTGAAGATAATAAACAGTTCAACAACTCTCGTAGAAGTACATATTAATTAGATGAAAAAATAAGTAGTTTTTGGACACACTTTATCCATTTACGAATATGGAAGCTTAAATATCTGAAATTATGTGTTGCCCTAATTTTGTCCTTTTTGTAATACACTTTACAATGTAAAAAGATGTGTATTTTCTGCCGCAGTCTCAAAAAATTATAGTAGAGAAGCTATAAAAATAGAGGTTTCATATCAATACATAAAGAATGTCTCCTCTAAATATCAATAGGTGTCGCTGCTCGATATGTGTAGTCCTGGTGAGCGATTCATTTAGATCTCAGGCGATGATTCAAAGCCATCCCATTGGTCTTGCTTCGCATAAGCAAACAGTTTCCTTGAACTTGTCATCATTGAATACTATACTTGCATTATACTGCAAACTAGAGTTGTTGTTTCCATCTAGATGTTAATAATCTGCAATAATGTGAAAGTTCCTATTAACAAGTATAATGTAAGAAATATAACTGAATGGCGCATTGTAGTACATAGAGATGCTTTATGTACTACAATGCACCATTCAGTTATATTTCTTACATTTGTATGTAGACTATCGAAATTCAGAAAGGAATTATAAATCAATCCGTATTATTTAAAACAGAATTAATTGATGAAGATAGTAAAGAACATAAAATTTACTAAGACTGAAAAAAAGACGTTAATTGAATATCCTCTACAAGTGAACGTGCTTGACGTGCATACATAAAAAAATAAATGCAAAGTCTATGACTTCGTTTAGTGCTAGAAAGAGACTGCCTTTCAAACTGAGAAAATAAAAGCTTTTATGGTAGTATCATGTATTGAAAATAATTCTGAATTTGCTTCTAGGAAATAATCATGAAATCGAAAGCCGTCTTTTCGACAGAAGGATAGCAGAAACGTGCTAATGCTGTTATTCGTGCTTTTGAAAAAGAATTTATCCTCTGGGAAACAAAACAAAATTGTTTCCTCAAAATAATATCTCCAGATGTTATATTTCTTTTAATAGTTTGAAAGAACTCGATCGAATGAGTTTTTCACTCTTTCTCAGAAACTTTGCCGATTTCTCTGGTCACTAGAGAAAAATTATTTTCTTCTGAAGGAGACTCAAAACATGTGTGAAGGATATAGCTTCCCAGAGTCCATTGTAGGATAACTTTTCTAAGGATCTGGACGTTGGTTCTATTGAAGTGCAAAAGCAACTCCACTATATAGCAAAAGAATAGACGTACGTAAATATATAGTAAAAGAACAGACAAATCTTAGAGTTGATACTAAAACATAAATCGAAACAGTGGAACTAGGGGAGTTTGTTTTTCGGTAGCACTGAAAATATATATTCATTTCCGGTAGAAAATGTTCCGTTATAGAAAAACAAGTGCCACTCACGGTGAAAAAAATTATTTGGAATTATTAAACTATTTTATATTTATTAAAATTTCCATTTGGAAAACAAATGTTTCTTCATTTACAAAATAATTCTGTTATACGAAATTTTCTTACGTATAACCTTCCTGTACATTTGATAAAACTAATCCAAGAATATCTAATCGCTGTAACAAACATGATAATTATTGTTCTGTTATTAAGTTTCATAATATATTTTTCAAAATCTGCAAATTACCTTATGTATTCATCTAAGGTCTTTTAAAACTGCAATAATACAGGGTTGTCATAAAAAAACTTTTCTGTTATCGAAATCTTAGAGGCTTATACGCTCAACCAATCGAAATGATACTTCAAATAATTTTATTTGAAAGTATGCCCTCGAAATTGTTATAATTTAAAACAGCAGAGCTCTCACGGTTACAGTTACAGTAAATAAATTTCTAAAATTTTTAGTTGCATCACCTACTTTTTTCCTATGAAATTTAATCAGCGCATTGAAGAACCATAAAGGGCGATGGAACGGTGCAACTATGACGAAAGTTCGTTATTGACCTTCCTTTTCCTTTGCATTCCCGATATCGAAAGTAATTCCATCGTCTTTACTTCTGGCCCTTCTTTGGTCGTACTAGATGATTTCTGTAAAAACACGTCTTAGAAAAAGGCCTATCAGATGCTCATAATAGAGCTATATCTGGTCTACGTTAACTTTTGAAGTTTCACCAACTCGTGGCTTTAAATATACTACAGGTCTCTTATTCGCTCAATCCCAAACGGACCTTTGAACTTCCCCATTTTACTTTTAGGGGCACATGAAAGAGAATATTTAATTTTCAAGATTCCTACTTTGAAATCAATCAAATTCCTGATTTTTCTCTTCATAACAACATTTTTGCTTTATCCATATCTGAATTTCTCACAACCTTATCTACAAGTTTCTGGATGTCTCCCATTTTAAATACCGCAGACGTCTTTTGAACAGAAAAGAGTTTATGAAAGGGTGTAATTAATTTCCTGCTAAGAAATAAATCAGCTGGCGTCTTCCCGGTAGTATGATGTTTAGTCGTCCGCAATGCAATTTCATTGATGCAGCTATGCCAGAGTTGAATATATTCTTTTACAAAGCTATGAATGATTTTACTGCAGTATTAGATTGCGGACGATAAGGAACCATCTTAAAATGTTATATGCCAAGTCGTGAACATAAATTCTAGAATATTTGACAGAAAAAGTGTTTTACATTAACCAAAGGTGTTTTAATGCAACTCTGTATTTTAAAATAAATTTATTTAAGAAAGAATCTGCAACAATTTTAGTGAAAGCTTTTTCGATGGGAGCTATTTTTTTCACTTTAAAAAATGTTCCTGGATAATGAGCAAATATCAGTTTATAATTTTTCGCTACATGGGTAGGAGCCTAGTAGGTGAATTCCTATTAGATCATTAGGGAAAGTAGCTTTTATGCTATTTATGTACCCAGCCGGGCTACAAATGTTACAAGATCTGACAAACTGAGTAAAAAATTTTAAACAAATAGCTTCTCTAACACTCTGGCCCATTTTCCTTATCCCAAGATGGTCCGAAATTGTCGCATCATACTATTTCTGCAAGATGCTTAATCTTAGACTCCCAGGAATAAACCGTTCTTAATTCGTTATTATTATTCGTTACTTCGGAATAAAATAAAAGATTATCAATAATCTCAGAATATGTAGCACTTTTTCTAAATAGCCGTCATATCCTGGTGTTGAAGGGAGAATCCAAATTTTTTTTAATTAGCATTGCGCATTTGAGTTCATTCCCCTCGCCATCTAAATTTATTCTCCATACAGGATCCGCAACTGCATTTTTTCCGCTCTTATGTTTAATTTTTAACTTGTATTCTTGCAGCTTAAGGGTCCATCTTATGAGTCTTGGTGATAAGTTGATCCCGAAAAAACGAACCACGGCGGTATGATCAATATAAATATTTATGGGCGCCCCCCCCAAAAAAAAACCGAAATTTCTGAAACGCCAAAAAAAAATTGGTAACGTTTCCCTTTTTGTAGAGGTATAATTCCTTTGAGTTTGATTATGTGTCTTACCAAATTTTGCAACTGGCTGTCCATCTTGCATAAGCACGGATCCTACCGCGAAATCCGATGTATTTGCAGTAGTTCCATTTCAATATCAGTTGAAAGAAAACCGGAAGAGCATTCCTATTTCTTGTCTTTGTAAGGGAATTTCCCTTTGTGTAATCCTGATACAAGCAATCAGAGAAAATGACCAATGGAGCCATCAAACACCTCTTTTCATTTTTACTGAGCTCTGGGGAGGGGGGGGGTCGGAAAATCCGAAGCGACGAATGTCTCTCGGGGGTAAAGATGTAGGTCTTTAATCCCAACAAGTGAAGTTTCTGACACCTGACAACAGCTTTCAAATTATCAAAGAATCTACTTTGGGGGGGGAGAACGGTGAATTGGTTATTCTGCGTAGGATTTCAAGAGAGGATTTACAGAGAGAGCATAGACCGAAGCGAGAGCTAGATCAATCTCCCACTCCTACACTTGAGGTATGATATTAGGAATGGCTATTTTTGGAAATCTTGGCACTGAGAAACTTTGACGCTTTGTCTGTTGTGATCGTAAGTTTAAACTTTTTCAAATCTGCTGTTTATTTATCTTTGACTCTTGCTTTTCGTATTGGTCTGGCTGTGATATCTGTACCCTGATTTAATAGAGAGGGGATGTTTCCTTTAATTTATAGCATTTGGTGTGTTTCGCAGTCATCCAATAGTGATCAAACGCTTAGTAAACTTTAAATGAATTATCGCCAAGTCTAAAATAGCAAATCGAAACTTAAGGATGTAAAAGACCCATTTGCAAGGTAAAATAAGGTGGAGAGATTAATTTTTTTTATATAAAATATGTTTAAAAGCTACCTTAGGGATGAAAACAATGGCATATCGACATAAATTCGGTGTCAAAATGAAAATATTTTGTAAGCATACTTGATATCATGTCAAAGTGTTGATGTGTTCTGTTGTTCAGCCGACGCAACTGGATATATCCGTGAAAGACAGAAAGACTGAGGCACATTTTGGCAACTAATCCAATCAGAACAAATTTCACACATTCATAATACACACAGAAATTTAAACTGCAGAGTCTTCTAAATAGTACCGTCGAAATCATGGTAATCCTGGGATGGCATATTCGGAAGCTACTGAGGAATCTGGAGATGTCGTCAAGGTTTTAGTGTACCTCGTTTCTTTACTATTTACTGCTTCCTGCTTTTCGAGATAATATATATATATAAATAATAATTTTGGCAATAATTTTCCATCTAAATATCCTAATTGATAATTTTTAAGAATCTAAGTTGCGGCTTTAGAAACTATATTCATTGGTGTCTTAGGAGAACTTATTCCGGCGGATGCTTGTGAATAGGAAAAAGCGCTTAAAAAAATCTGTTTTTCTCTCTATGTCTCTCTGTGCAAAATATAGTTCTCTCTATCCTATGCAGTAAAAATTTAGTTATGAAATTAATTTCTCTAGTTGCAATTTCAAGGTGGATTATCGCTCTCCCAAAATAAAGAACCTATACTGCAACTAAATTAATAGTAACTAAACGCTTATTTAAACTACAACTTGAAGTTTAAAATAAGATAAACATAAAGCATAAAAAAGTTGAAGATATCACTAGCTTCAGGACAAGTACACAGGCAATCAAGAGCTCTTAATATTTCACAGTTCAACTTTTCAATCCATTAGACACTCTGGGGAGTCTTCTAGTTTTCAAATATTCTTTATTTTATTTCTAAGCTCGCGTCTAGAATAAAGGTTATCGAAAAGGGCAGAAAAACATTCCCTGGAGAGATGAGCAGTTTCTCGTACAGTAACAAACCTTGAAAGGATTCAACATAAAAACTGCCGTTAAAATATTCTCTCAATACATCACTGTTGTGTAAGAGCGAGATGTCTATAAGCTTCTAAATTGGCTAATTATTGCAGCGGAAGCCAAATTATATAGAACAGTATAAAAACTTATAATTTAGATAATAATAAATTAACATAATGGTTAGAAATTACTCCAGCAAATTTCTTACTTTAAGCTTTAAAATGCAGCTGAGAAAACTAAATTTTTGTATACGTTTCGTGAAATTTAAGGTACGCATGTACATATAAGTTTGATTGTGTAACGTGAACACGAGCACATTTCTCTTAAAAAATTCTTCACGGACGAATCGCTTTCTAAGAGAGATAATTTTCATATTCCAATAAGCCTAACCATATAAATTTTCAGTTACCAGGAAATTAATTCATACTCATAGGAAATACTAATTTATGGATATGAATCAACATATTGAATCGTTCTGAGCCTGTCTCTAAAAGCAATAGTGAAGTCTAAGAAATGAAGCATTGTTAAGTTACAAAATTTTCATTGTGATGAGTTATTTTTGTCATTGCAGAAGCCACTTAGTTTTAATTTTTTTTGAGCTGACGATTCCGTCTATGTATTTCATAGTTTAATTGAAATTAACATATTCAATATTCCTGATAAATTTACATGTTTGCTACAAAATACAATAATAAATGAAACCGGACTTTACTTGTAAAATGTTATTAAAGCAACAGGAAACAATGCAATGTCTGGCAAATCAAATCCAGCTGTAACTTTTGTAGAGAAGAAAATATTCACCAAAGAAGAAAACAAAAACATAAACTAATGATTATATTCCAGAGTCATTTGATCTGGATCTATGAAATTTAACATTTCTTCATTTCAATAAAAAGGACGGAATTTTTTTATTAAATAGATAATTTGATCATTAATTTTAAAACTAACCCAAGAAAGATATTTAGTTTATTAGTATTACGACATGGCCTATGTATGAGTCTTTGATTCATAAATGTAATCTCAGTTCTTTGATCAATTTTATACCTTAGATTATGATTAGAATATTATTCATATATTTTAATTAAAATGCGATACGAAAGTAATGATTCCCCCCCCCCGCAAGAAAAACATTAATATTCTTCTAAATACTTTAACCACTCGTTCGAATTTATATTATCTCTAAGAAAACGTAAAGTACATACTGGTAAATACCACGCTTCATAAGATATATCTCGAAATTAAAAATATTTTCTGGCTGTTATCTTAATTCTATGTGCACATATATGTCGTCTTTAATCTGAAGTCTCTGGAAGTAACTATGTTATAGTATGCCAGAAAAGTAATGTAAGTTTTGTTTCAGTGCATAGCTTCTGTCCCATAGGATGGAATAAGCAATCTTTCTGGATCTTATATGTACAAGCTGGAAGTAATGTCCCAAAAGATTATGTGTAGCAACAAGACCTTGAAATGTATGAGAAGTAATTACTGTTCTTAAGAGGCAACCGAAATAATTACGCAATAAGTAAAGTAATTATATTACTCTTTTGCATGAAAGCTATGAGCAATATTTGTAATATCAAGGGCAGATATTTTATTTTTATTTTCCCACAGAGAAAATATTACAGATTGTCATACATTTTACACTTATAAAACTTTTATATTATTATATTTAAATTTAAACACAGTTCGTATATTTTCCTCTAAAGAGAGTGGAACATTTTACATGAATTTAGAATTTTCAAATTTATGTTCACCAATATCTCAGTTTATAGCGCAGTGTGAGGTTTCAACTTAAAATCATTACTAAAAATTTTTCCATTCATCATTTCAAATTTCCAGTAATCCATTTCCAATCCAATAGACAAAATTTAATGCAACTTAGCATCCTCGGAACTTTTGGTATTATAACAAAATAAAGTTGTGGTTTTATAGCCTTTATAGCGTTAACTATAGTAGGGTTGCGTCAAAATATTCACGTAAAAAAAAAAAAAATTTCAAAAGAACTGAAAATAAAGACATAGCATTTAAGTAGTTGAACGGCTAAATTTTGTTGTCATATCAGATATGGGCATGTAGAAGAAAAAACGTGAGAAATGTTATAGTATAACTTTCAAAATGCTGCATTTTGATCAATATACTTTGACTTCCTCAGCATTAAATTACTAGAATGAAGGCATTTAAGCGAAATTATAGCTAACTTATAATTAATAAGAGCAGGAAGCTCGGGTTATAGTTTTAACACTATCCAGCCGTCAAAATGACGGATTTCCCCTCTCAATAGATATAGCTATGAGTTAATCTGAAGCTTGTATTAAATCTAAAACTAGAGAGAAATTAGATAGCCCTTTCCTGACGGCGTTCGATAATCTTATATATATATATACGTTATTGCATTTATTGTAAACTTGAAGTGTCAAGTTTAAATGAGATGCAAGTCTTTAGGAAGAGATTTAGAATTTGGCGCAATCAGTTCATTGTACTTGTTCAGATTCGTGTGCCTCTTGGTGAAATGAAGCTCACAGTAATGAAGATGCTACGGCTTAACACATACTTTGCGACACTACCAAGACAATTTATGCAACCTATTTGTATTTACGAGTTAAATTTCTTTAAATCGAATTTAATTAGTCAACGCAAGAAGTCGTGCACCAGTACTTATAACGATGAATATCCGTCGTTAGAACCCCTATCATGCTTGATTGATGCAGGATTTACCTAAATAATCGTACCCGACTTTTCAAAAGTCCCATGATATTTTGGAGTTCTTCTACAATAGCTTTGATTTGGATCAAACTTTAAAAGCAATGGGAAAAACGTAGCTTATACCGTTAAAGAAAGATGACCGTGAACTAATTCTTCGTTTTGGAGACATGTTTCAGGAAATCTGAACCCTGCTGACAATTTTCCTCAAGGATGTTATCTTTATATTTTGTCAAAATTAAAATGATGAAAGAATCCCCAATGTGTGAAGGAACCCCCGATCAATGACCTGCTTGCAAAATATCGCTGAACTGATTCAAAATATTTCAGATTTCTTCTAAAATTTGCGACTTAGTACTATGATGTAACCAGAATGATTAGAGGAAAATATGAAATTATGTATCATGCGAGAGTGCGGTTTCTCATTTGAGTTCTAAGAGAACAATACTGGATTTTTAAGACCTGCAAGACCGTCAAAAATCATTCTAGCTTGGGTCAAGAGAAAAACTATCGAGTCTAAAGTTGTAAAAATGCCTATATACGTTCCTTCAGAAGAGACCGTGGGAGAAAAACCTCACATAATTTATTTGGGTAATGGAAGTAATTTCCTGACATACATGCTTTGGGAACAAATTTCAGAAAAAGAATCATATGGAAATTTATGTATACTAAAATGGGATGCAGGATGAAAACGGCTAGTAAGCATATTGAAAAGAGTTCTACTAAACGTTTTAGGTCGTTTATCGCTTGATGACGAGGAAATTACACTCATCCTATGTGACTGTGACACTCTTATGAACAACTGACTGTTAACTTATATTTAAATTGACATGGAGTATTTCAACCCTGCCATACCTTCTATTCTTCTAAAAGAGGTTCCAGACGCAGGTATGATATATCTCGATCACATAAACTAAACGTCTCTAAATGGAAAATTGACACATCAGCAAAGACTTTTGCAGAATTTATGCAAATATTTAGAAATGCATACCTTGGACATTTAAGACGTGGCTAACCCTACGTAAAAGCTGGACAACCAATAAAACAAGGAAACGCCGTTTGAGTCTTTAGCGATGACCGTTAAAGCATCGACTGGTTGTCGGCAAAACTAATTCACGTTTGTAGTTCAAAAGATGGACATTTTATTTAGTAAAAGTCAAAGCAAAATCAAGAAAACGTTGACAACCAGCTACAAGATTATTTTCCTTGATATTTTCAAATTAGAAATTTACATCCAAGAAAAGCCAATTTAAACATTCCAGATAGTTTCCATCCAAGAAAAGCCACCTTAAAAGGGATAATAAGAAATATTTCTCCAGAAAAACCGAACGTTACTTCATCACCAGCTAGATCTCTCAACAGTGATATTCCGACACACAAAATGAGGCTATACATAAGTTTGAATTTTACGATCTGAAAGCTCAAATGTGGGAGTATGTTAAAAATGCAGTATTTTCCACTTCTAATAGCTCCACCTACAGAAAAACGGGGAAAAAACTTTGAGCAGTTGCATTTAGGCTGCGACCAAGAAGAGACGATAATATGCATAATTAAAATGTTGAATGTTTCTTATTAGTCAAGAATATGCCTGTTTATTTGATCAAGTTGATATCTCTAGTTTTCAAACTGGGATAGAACCACAAATCGTCCCTGTATTTAGAAGAATGCCAAAGATAAAGGTTTTGATTGTTTTTCATTACTTTTATCGGTTGCAATAGTCTATTACTGGGAATTACGCTTCGTGCTTTGTATTGGTAACAGTAGTTTTGCTGGTTTTTATGAGATTTGATTTAACGGTACTTGAAAAATCATATTCATTTTGATTACAGGTACTCGTAAGCACATTCTTGGTACAAATATTTATTGATCTGAAAGGGCAGGTTTTCACAGGGTTGGTTTAAAAAGAAGAGCAATATGAACTTATTTATGAGATTACTACATACGGGTTATGGGATCTAAATTATCTGAATATTTATTGAACAGTGTGATATAATAACGTTATCATGTATTCAATAATGATGCGAAATGCAAAACAAAAGTGTAGATAAATAATATTGTGTTGCTTCAGCTTTTATTACTTACGATTTAAAATTACTATAAAATAAGCATGCAACAGGCATATAAACTTTTCTAGGTCAAAATATTGTATAAACAATTTAAGACAATGATGAATGCTAATTTTTCTAAGGTATTCATAATATGCTTAGTTATTAGTTAGTTCTGACAGAGTCGAGTGCTTTCTGCCCAAACTATTAAAACTATTAAAAGTCATTTTTTAATTTTAAAAACAAGATTAATTGAGCAAAAAATGTTAAATAATTAACTCTTTATCTGCATCTGTGTAACCTTATTATACCCAGAAAAATTCCTATCTTACCGCTTACTATAAATCTAAATCTTCCAAGAGCATAGACAAGAGGTAAAACTTAACTGAAAGGTTTATTAAAAGTGCAACTAAAAGTAATAAAAACTAGGCATCGCTATCTGAGAAGCCTTAGAAATTTAAGAATTAAACATGCACAATTCATAATGTAAATTTTATCTTCTCACTAACACCGTTCCAACTACTGCAGCTTCTCGTCCTGGGCACTAAAAAATGTAAAATCGCTCACCAAAATCCTGATCGGTACACATGTGGACGTCTGAGGTAGTGATAGTGATAGTGACGGAGGACGTGGCCACCACCCCTTTACTATTAAGCTAATTAGCATATAGGGCCACGTCCGTCCTTATACAGAGTAAAGCCAGAGAGGCCACATGGGAGGCTTGCACAAGGCGCCCAAACCCAACGCCTGGACCATCCGGTTGGCAGTTCCGCGAACCAAATGCCACCGGGTAGACACCCGTCCAAAGTGCCCGGGTCCAATAATTTTGAATCTTCAAGAATAGCATTGTACATGGCTAAACAAGGGCAGATATACATTAGTAGTTATTTACATGCTTCTGTTAATACATATTTGCTGACATGCAATCCAGCACTGTTACATACATATACTTTCTAAATACCTACATGACATTACCTTAATTTGCTTTGGAATAATAAGACAGAGCTAGTATATACACTTAGCACAATAAAAATAAAAATAAAATAATAATAATAATAATAATAATAATAATAATAATAATAATAATAACATACATTAGGACACGCTTGCCCACACTATATACACACATCGCAGACGTCTGAGGTATAAATAACTTTTGGGGGAGGGAATCTCTCTTAACTATAAATTCACTCACTATTTAAATTTAACCTAATTTGCGTTCTTGTGCTGGCCGATTAAATACACTGAAGAAGTAGCATAAAAATAACGCATTAGCTAAAATTAAACTTTACAACGAAGCTGCTAATCCTAGCAGTCTTAATAGTAATTATTTTATTAGTGTTTTATGATAATACTTTGCGCAGCATAATTAAAGAAATATTCTCTTGTTCTATTACCTAATAATATAAATTGTTCAAAAATATGATTACAATCATAATTCTATGTGAAAGAAAACGCTCCAGAGAACTGAAGACGTCCATGAGGAAAATAAGTTTGTGCAGTTTTCTAGTAAACAGGTGAAGTAATTCAATATAAGGATCAGCACAACAAAGCAGAAATGTTAGTCAGAGATCAATTTATTTTATCAAAGTGTTGCAAAGCATCATTGCTCTAGGTAAAAACTGTAGAAGTTCTAGTGCCTCAGTGGGAACTAGCAGAGCTTGGACGATAGAGGACAGATGGGACGGAGCAGGTTTGTCTATTAACACTGTCAGCCAATAATTAAAAAAAATGTTTTGCTTATTTTTGCTAGTTTATCCGTTAAACTCATTCTTTTGCTTAGTAGTAACAGAAGAGGAGTTTTCTCTTTGGTTCTGAGAAAAGAATTGTAAAGTATTATCTCCCTCCCTTCTGCATGCCTTCGTGGTATAACGGTAATACACTCGACGCGTATTCGAGAGGTCAAGAGTAGTTTTCCGATGGAGGTATTGCTTAGTTTTCATGTCTCTCTCATCAAACAAAAAAAACCTAATGTCTGTGCAGAATAGCGGGTGAGTATCTTGAATAACACTTTTGAATATAATCATTCAATGAAAGCCGTTTATAGTTCAACAGTAATTGATCTCATGTCTTTAAACATTTTGCTGCTGTAAAAGTATTCTTTGAAGTTCTAGGAAAGGTAAGTCCAGAATAGCTAGAACACGGAGAGGTATTACGTTTTACGAAAAGGATTTAATTTTAACATGAAAATTATGTTTAAGAGTTCATGTATAAAAATGTCGCCTTTTGAAAAAAATATTATTATTTAAAAATTTTCATCATTTTGCTTCTTTTAATAATAAATATTAAAAAAGAAAACTGGCAGTTAAAAACTGACTGACATATCTACAGGCATCAGAAACGTAGGTTTTAATGAGTAATTAGCGTTAAGTTCCCATTTTAGAATATGATACCCAACAGTGTATAATAATCGCAAAGAAACCTAAGTGGTTGTGGTTAACAAATATTTCCCAAGGAATATATTCTACTGCAATATTGAAATAGAAATTTGCTAATTCTAAATGGAAAACGACATTCCTTCCCCTAAAATGTACAGCTTTCTTTGCAAGTAAATAGTTAGCAGTCACATCCGCCTGAATATCACGTTCTTGCGTAAGTCGAAATTGCTAACTTCCAGCTATAAAACATGTGATTGTTTTTCCTATCGTTTGTTTCTGTGTCTTTAGAATAAAATTCAAAGCTTCTCCTATACGACGAGTCGAAGGGAATGAGATTCGTTTTTGACTGTGCGGTTATTTTCTCTCATATGTTTGCTTTTAGAAAATATATAGAAGATTGTAGTTTTTCTTGCTGGCTTTTCTTTTCCAGGAAAGCACACTTTCGGTATTTTGCAGCGAATAGGATAATCGTTAAAATTTTGCGTTTCTAATACGCGAATTTACTTAGCATACATACCTTTGCTGCAAACTCTTGAAAATTATTTAAGTCAGATCATTGAGGATATAAGGATATATTTAACTTTCACTTCGTAATAGTCTATATGTAAAATGTATAAATTGTATAATAATGCAAAACATGTGCAGATAAATAAATGAAACTGTGCGGATTCATATGATGTCATGTCAAAAGTAACTCATTGGTGTTTGAAAACAGAGTATCTGATCTTACATTAATGTCTTTCAACGTTTTCATTCATTTAGCAAGTGTGTAATAAATTACGTCTTCCACAAATGTATAATTCCATAAATAAATTAACACACTCACATTGAAAAAAAAAATAAAAATTCACAGAAAAAGTTATTGTTGAAAAAAGTTAGAACTCAAGCCGTAGAAGAACAGGGAATAGATTTACAAGCACGCTAATATTGATGGCATTATATATTTAAAGAAAAAGGTGGAACAATTCTTTCGTTATTGAACCTAAAACGTCGTAAGCAGTTGCAATGTTGAACTTAGGATTGAAATTATTATGTCTTACTGAAAACCCCATTGTTAGAAACATTGTTCCCTCATATAATTCTTTTTAAACCATCATCAGCTTTGAAACAAAACTCCGAGAAAGGTACCAACAAAACAGAGCAAATTTATTATAGCTTGTATAGCCCACCAGCAGCCGAGCGGTAAAGTCGCTGAACACTGGTAATTGGGTCCGAGGTCGAATGTCGCGAACGCGTTGGCTGCATGGGTGTTTTCGTGGTTTTCCCCATGTGTAACGTGTATACGAGCCAGTTGCACTTAGAAAGTCCTCTACGAAGGCATCCCTCCGCTTAGGCAGATAGCCCTCGAGGCTTTTCCGTAATTAAATAACCTAACCTAACCTATTATAGCTTGTACTTCGTCCTTTTTAAGGGAGTTGCTCCACCAGGAAGTAAAACTTTTCGGCTTCATTGTTTTTAATTTATAAGAGACACTTGCCTGAGTTAATTTAATAATTATAATAGGCATAGGTAGTGTCTATCTCCTCTGGGGAATTACAGTTGTCCAGATGGGCCAAGATATTGCTGTCCTATGGTCTGAAGTGCTTCTTTAATGTGTTCTGCCCTCCGTAAGGTATCTTGAAAAGCTGTTTTACTAGATACTTATAGCTGTTACTGACCACATATTGTATAATATGGTAATCGCTCAGGGACGGTGTATTCATTATCTCCTAATTGTTTATATACGCTGACACTAAAGAAGAGGCGAAAGTAGCATCTGGCCAGTCTTTTTCTCTGCTGTTGTAGAATGATGGCTGAGAGTCTGTGGCTGTCAGACTGTCGATTCAAGACTATTCTAGCAATTTCGGCGCTCTACGATCTTCATTCCGCTCTCCGCATAACGGGCTGGTGGCGTTCAAGTCGTTATCCATTGTGGTGTTTTGAAATGTGCGTAGTAAGGCTAGGTTTAGTTCCTGTAGCAGGCATTCAATTTTCTGACGCGGTAGAAGACATACACAAGTGATTGCTATTTTAATGTTAAAGGATTCAATCAGGATAGTTACCGTGTTATCCATAGTTTCTATCAGCAACGCGTTAGGCAGCCGTTATACACTATGGCTGCCATTTCCGTGCTTGAGTTTACTTGTTGATGGTAGACTAAGGAGGCTGCCCTCCTTCATGTATGATTTTTGTAGTAATGTCAGATCTGCTGCTCTAGATGTCATCACTTCCATGATGTTGAGGGTGGCCGCCCTTCCTCTTTAAAGCCCCTTCCCAATTGCACTGAAAGATTTTCATTCTAATCTTTTCTTAGCTAGTACCTCCCTCAACTACTGCATTATTTCTCTGGCTGAGCTGAGTTTGGCTACTTTTTGTCTCTAACATGCACTTTTCGAGGCACTTGCTGGGTGCTGTGTGTCTAAGGTGCTACCTGGCTTTTCGTTTGAGAGATTGCAGTTGGCACAGCTGGTTGCACTTTTCTGACAGATGTCCCTTGCCACACATGGAACAGGCTGGCTCTGACTTACAGTTACATCTATAGTGACCACATTTCTAGCAGTTGTAACAACGTCTTACGTGTAAGTATTCTTTGAAATTGCAAGCACTTAGTCCAATATAGTTTTTTTGTCAAGTATGTATTCAGCCTGTTCCCTTGCAACATGCAATAACCGATGGCAGGTGCTATCGTATTTCGGGAAAGAAGGTAATGGGAAGGTATGACCTCCGTCGTGTTGCTTGATATCATACTGGAAAACGCCTCTGTGATATCTGTGGATATACTGTCTTGTGGCACACCGGAGACTATTATGGTACGCCTTAGCGGCCCGGGGAATCTTACAGTTATTGAAATATCAAGTTCCGGTATTTCTTTGATGATGGGACTCTGTTTTACAGGATATTACTTCTTTCTGCACCTGATAAGTAATTCTTGTGAACGTCTGGGTCGGATCTGAACCTCGCTAGAAAGGAAATATGAAATCCTACCTTGAATGATTGGAGAACTTCACGGATGAATATATGGAGCTTTACTTTTCATGTACTAATAACTCCATGTTGTACCAATGGTAGAATCCTACGAAGATGCACTTAAGCAATGTTTACAAAATCTTTCACTGGGAAGACACAATATTAGGCAATCAAAAAATAACACTACTGCATATATTTACACATTTCACACTTTCTGTTGACATGGATCCCTTAAGTTATTTCGAAGCAATTCATGGATGCCCAATGTGAAATACGATAAACATATGTGATTAATGTACAAGTAATCACGAGTTAATCAAATGGAAGTTTCTTACGGAGGTTAAAGTGATGTATACAATAACTCTCACTATGATAACACTGATTTAGGCATTCAGAAAATAACGCCACCGTATGAATATACACTTTTCACACTTTCAGTTGGTATAAAACACATGATGTTGTTACGAAGCTCTGCAAATATGTCTGATGAGAAACATTATGATCAATAACGCTCTTAGAAGCACTTCACCATTGTGTGTGAACGATGAATCACTCTATTCTCTTTGTGTTTCCAGTAATGAAAAATACCTATAATGATTGCACTATTATTCGCAAAAACATAAATTTTACACCTATCTCTTCGTCTTCTCTTACCAAATCCAACAAAATAAAAATTATTGCCGAAAGCATAAAAAAAAAATCAGTAAATACCACCTTCCGCAGTGAAGGGGAAAAAAAAACGCGTCCTGTTCGTTCGGGATTCTCAACCGACTCCCATTCTGGTAGACAGTCAGACGACTTACCGTTCTGTCTTAGACTTCTAATGAAAGTAACTAGAAACTTAGCAAAAGGTTTAAATAACCATGTCATTGGTAACGTCAAACTTAACACAGCTCTTGTACTACAACAAAAGCCACCGCTGCCTGGAGGATTTAAGCTAAGATTTCAGCAATCGGAATGTGAGATTTCAGAAAGCAAATCCCTGTTATAAGCTATGGGTTAGATTTTCTAATCATGCGAGGAAACGTGGCTAGCAAAAGATTAAAGCCAATTCAGGCAATCTAGAAGCTGGGAATATTTCATTATGGCACAGCACTCGAAGGCTACCGTTTAAATAAAGAGATGCTTTCATGGAGGACTTTCTAAGGAAAAATTGGCTCGTATACATGTTACATTTAGAAAATTACGAAAATCCTCATACAGCCAGCCTATTCGCTGGTGTTCGAACCCCAAGACCAAACTACCAGTTTTCAGCGACTTTACCATTCTGTACATAAAACGGAGATAGGTCAACGGTAGCGATCAAGCTCTTTCTTAACTTTAAGAACTCTGATTTTATATAAGTTAGCTAATTGGCAAACTAATTTGCATCCTGGTGAAAGTCAAGCAGAAATGACAGTAACGATAAAAGTAATAAGATAATGGGTTAATAAATATACTATCTGACATATTTTACACTATACAGCTAAAATTCGTAATGGCAGCTTATTTTGAACTATTGTTCTCCCAGAGAAGAGAATTATTCTGCGAAACTGATGAGCATATAAAAAGCAGTACCATATTAAACGTAAAGCAATGGAATTAAAATGCGTACAATAAAAAATAAAAAAATTAAAACTTCTTTAAAGTATTTTCACTCTGCTTACAGCATGCCTTCTAGGTGTAACGGTAGCACACTTGGTGCCTATTTCGAGAGGTCCAGGTTCGAGTCCTGGCGAGGTCAGTGCTCATTTTTTTATGTACTCCAGCTTCAAAAAAAACCTAATGTCTGTTCACCTGTTATTGGGAAATTGATGTTCTGGACATTATAATTCTACAGCACAAATTATGACTAATATTACATTTAGTAATCTTAGCAATTTGTTCACGTGTTTCCTTTTCTTAAGTTTCGTAAGTACTTCGTTTCCTTCTGTAACACGAAGTACGGCAAGCTTAACTAATCGGTATATTGTTTAATAGTTCAAATATTCGAATGCAGGAAATAAAATGTTTTCAGTATTAATCTAAATCTGTGCGCTAACAATTTATTTAATGTTAACTATTACATTCTTCCTCCTCAATCTTAATTATGAAAACTGTTTCAAAGCCCAGAATTCTATCTTGTGGATAATATCCATAAATTCAAGAAAATACTTATCTGAATATTTTAAGAGGCCATTGATTTAAATCAATTTAACTGCTAAACAAAAGCCAAAATTGCATTTCAATTTAATTTTACTTATAAATATCCCGTAGTATTAATAAATAGTCATATAAAGCTGAGAATAAATTCATATAAAATTACAGTTTTACACTGGAAATAGAATTAAACGCAAAATTTCACACTCGAGTCTAACCTTTAATGTTTAAAAAGCTTGCATGCTTAAGCTGCAAAATAAATCAAAACTCTGTTACCTGATGAAAAGACACTGAATTCTTTCTTGTATTTAATTTGCATCAAATCTTTAAATCTGTAAGATTAAGCAGATTGCAAAGGGTTAAAGAAGTGATTTTGTTTCTGATGAGCTTCATTCTTATTTCGCAGAGAAATATTTACATGAAAATGTAGAGGTTAATTATAGAGGCGTCCGAAGTTTCAATGACATGTGGAGTTTTATTTAAAGGTAACATTTGAAATTATAGCGTAAATATTCACAAGAATTAGTTGTAGATTTTATAAAACGCACGTGAAATACATGGACTGTGTCATCCTTCCCTACTGTTTTTGCATATATTGCGATAAAAATCCCTAATGTTGAAGTTCTTTTACTGTTTAAGCCTTATATGTAATCTATTTCTTTTATTCCGAACAACATAATGTATATTAATCGCATTGTCATGATGAATTTTATTGCCACATTGATTTTAAAAGCTACTGTGGAAAGTAACAAAGAATATCATAAACATGAAAATAGTTATGCTTTTATCGGAAACGTTTGCCTAAAACACAAAAACCAAAGGATAGATCAAAAGAAGCAAGCGTTGATATTGCTGTTTTATTATTGTAGTGTACAAAAGAACATTCAGGTTGTCCTTTTGACTTTCGCAATTAATTTATGCGTTGATATTTATGTGTAAAAGAAAGAAATGAAAATTCCGATTGTCACAGCCGTAAACTCAACAAAAGCAGTTATTTATTACTGCTCTTGAGAATTTGTATGGAGGATTTGGATAATAAAATCACCACGACTGCTTAAATAAGAAAGCTATCGTAAACAGGACTCTTAAAATACAATACGCAGAAATTCATCAAATTAAATCGAAGAAAAATACAAGAGCTTTTCAGATTGAAGAAAAACTAATATATTATGGTTTCCAAACCTTAATGCACACTGTTAAGCTATTAAAAATTCATTTACTTTGTAAAACAAAATAATAAACCTACATCAGGTTAATGATTATATACAAAGTGGTATCTGATTGCATTTAAATTTTTATGCTTTCATATTGTGGGCATTCATATCACAATAATGTACAAATATTTTCTCATACTTTCATTAATATCATTCATCACATTATAATGTTTGTCGCAATTTTAAGTAAACCTATAAAACCATGTTTTCTTTGTTAGCCTACAATTAGACCAGAACTCTAAAAGACAACTGATGACATTTCACGGTGTCTTTATTAAGTACCGCAGAGATAGGGTAAGAGTGTAAAGGGCGTTTTTTATTAATCCAAATAAAGTTTAACAGGTACTTACTTTAACACGTATAACAACTCATGCTTAAAGAAGCCAGAATTTATGGCTTTAAATCAAAGATAATGGATAAACTAAAGCTAATGAAATTTAAGAACAGCCTAAGGGCTTCACAGTTTAACAAGCGCGCAAGCTGGCTCTGACCGAAGTCGACATAAACAAGCCTAATGGCAAACTCAACACCGCAGAACTCGAATCGAGAGTCTAATCGAGCTGGTTCTGACCGAAGTCGACATAAACAAGCCTAATGGCAAACTCAACACCGCAGAACTCGAATCGAGAGAATAAAAGTTAGCAACGTGGCCTTCAAGAAGGCAGAACACGCTCTGAATTCACGTTCTAGAACCTTGCTTTAAGCACTTTCTTCTTTCTACCTAACTTGAATATCGCCCGGGTTGGGAATTTATATTCTGGCAGGGAAATGAAAGGAGGCTTGATGGGAAAAGTGCATTAGCATAAAATACGATTAGAAGTTTAAAATGATACCTTCTAAACATAAGGTTCTTGTATTATTTTTATCTGCAAAAGCTGTGGTCTAAAATACACATTGTGCATTTCGTATGATTTTGAAGCCTTAAATTGCACTTATCTACTTTTTCACTAACTGATGTTTTGAAGAAATCAAGCAACTATTTACATCGCTTCTGAAGTTTACGTTGTTTAAAGATGTGTAACTTCTCATTTCCATCTAAGCTTTCTTTAAGTGTCCATCTTCGTGCTTTGGGTCTACTGCATCTAAAGAAAATGATGTGTCAGATCTTCCACAAGTAACTTAATCTTCACAATTTCTACAGTGTTAAAAGATTATTTGTCTTTATTGCTGTGAAAAAAAAATTAAGTACGCAATTTTGTTCTTTTTATCGACAGTTCAAATTTATATCGTAGCCTCCAGTTTTACTAAGCTCTTTTATTTCCTTAATTTATTAGAAAGTTTTATTCACATTTTCCCAATAATTTCTTTCATCTTTAAAAAAATGCAAAGAAATACTTTTCAATATGTTTCATATTAAATTGCTTTTGTATTCTATTTGATATAAGACAATGATTTTGCTATTAAGAAAAGGTTTTTCACGTATAAATTGAATTACTTTTTATGTACCAAAAATAACTTTTTTTTTTCATATTCTCTCTGATGACTCTGCAAAACATTCGCATGTATTACAAGTAAATGTAGTGCAGCAGTTTCGAGATATGTCTTTTTGTCTAAAATCTCTCTTTATCTTTTTCTCTTGTATTCATTAGTTGGCAAAATATACCCCAAAAATATAATCTTATCAAATTCAAGAAATACCATCTGGCAATGGGATTTTTTCTTTCCAGGTTCTCGTATAAAAAAATAAGATGAAATGGGAAAAAAATTAAAAAAACTGGACCATTTTGTTTCAAAGACGAAAACCAAATTATCAAGAAAATGAAAAACGGATATTTGGGTTTGTGATTTTGCCATTAAAATACGAAATTACTTTAAAAGCATCAGATGAAAAAAATTTTTCTCAAAAAGTAACCAACGAAGATAAAATTAATGGCATTGAGATATATTAAATCCTAAGATAGTAAATCTGAGATATCTATTGAACAAATTCTGGTTTCAATTTAACAACCAATTACATGTAACATATTTTTTTAAAGTAATAGTGCATATTTTAAGCAACAAATTTAAATAAATCAGGACCAGGTTTAGAAAACAAATGCCAAATAAATGGAGTTATTATGAATGAGATCTCTAAATTAAAAATGCCCATTAGCGATGGAGTGGTAAAATCCCTGAATTCTAATATTTAGACTCGGCTTCAAATCCGAGCGAACGGGAAATTTTCGAGACTTTTCCTATGTGTAATATCTCAAAACATTATTTACGAAGACATCATACCCAGGCGAGTATCCTGAGTTTTCATAAAAGGCTAAACACAAAATTAAAAATATTCGCATTTATGAATGTAAGTTGGTGTTGCATGTTTTCGAATGAATGGCTGTAATATTTGTGTATTAGTATATTGTTAAATATTTGCACACAAGTAAAATAATGAAATGCACTCAATAAAAATTAAAAATTCATCAGATTGAAAGTCTGATATATTGATATGGAAATTTGTTCTGATAAAGCCTGCGAATAGTTTATATCCTGTAAACAAAAGGCGGACGTGGGCAGAACCGTAATGATAGAGGGATGATGTCGACGTCCTTCGTTACTACTACTACTGTGTCATAGAATCATAATTTATTTTTTATTGATTGATGCATAATTGTACAATAATTTATTTCCAAATACAATAAGCAAATAAATTATGTTAATCAATTATTAATTCACCCTTGTGCCAGATAAATGCTGAACACTGGTACAGTTAATGTGAATACTGGAAAAGTCGGTGATTCAGTCTTGTAAATTTCACTTATCATGTTTCGAATAGTCATGGAATTTACACATAGTATAAATTTACATGCAAGTTTATTTTCAGCCTTAAGGTGGGAAAGATTTAGATAAAATATTTTGTAATACTAGTGTTAGATACATTGAGTAAAATTTTGGATAATTGGAATCAGAAAAAAAAAAAAAAAAACTCTGCGTTCAAGAAAGTTCGCAGATTCGATTAGTATTAGAATCAAGATTTTAGTTTATTTTCTTGGTTATATTACATTTTCACAATACAGTTCATTTATTTCGCATTTTTTGGTGCATATTCTGTTTGGAGGAAAAGAAAATGTTTCTTTTGTGTATTGGCTTTTTGTGACTTGTGACTGCGTTTTCGATTTAAATAAACTAAGAAATCGCTGTTTTCTTGATATGGTATTTATATGATTCTTATTCATTTAAATTTATAAAATCGTTCAGCTCAAACTATATGTAACTACATTTCAACTCGTACTTAAACTTATCAGTTTATCTGTTTGTGTTATCAGCTAACTGATTAAGAGAGCTCTTGTTTTGTCAAGGCATATATGTAATATGACAGTGAAATTATTTAAATCTGAAGCTGCAGTGCTGCTTTGGAGGTTTCATGAAATTTTGTAATTCTATAAAATTTCATTTGTAATTCTACAAAATTTCCTTAAAATGTAGGCCATATAATATTCTACTTTTAACAAGTATTTTTTATTATCTACAGGATATTACTACACAAATTTTTACTATTATCCATTTCCAGATAAACATTTCTATACATATTTTTTGAGGAAAAAAGAAATTTCAAATTGAGAGATTCGAGTTGTAAATATTATCGTACAAAGCTCATTATAATTTTGGATAATAGTCTTACTTCGATTCCGTTTAGAAAAAGAAAGAGAATCAGAAGGAGAGAAGGAAGAAAATCAATCACATGAGGCACATCAAAAAGAATAAACTTTTATGAAATATGATGAGACTTTTATGAAAGCATAGAGCCGCATTTTGCCGAAAGCTTACAGATAATTTTCAATACAATGCATATATATGCATACATATATATTTTAATTATTGATGTGAATTTCGATTATCGCTTATCAAATGGAGTGTAAATACTAATGTAATGGGAGATTTTTTTTAAATTTAAATCTTGGTAAATGCTTAATTGCTGTAAAACTTCGAAAATTTTGTTCGCTACACTGTAAAAAAAATTCTGTAACGTTACTAAAAAAACTCATGGAAACTGGGATGCCATGGGTTATTTGAATAACAGTAACAGGTGCATTCGTTGCAACTTTACAAGGATAATGCCTGTAATGGTTACAGATCTTTTCCTTGTCATGTTACAGCAAATAATTATGTAAGTAGAACATATTTTTCTCGTGTAAAATCCCAAACGATATATCTGTAATGATTACAGATGATTTGCGTGTAATATTACAGCAAGTAATTATGTAAAAAAAACTTGTTTTTCTCATGTAAAATCCCAAACGATATATCTGTAATGGTTACAGATTATTTGCGGGTAATATTACAGCAAGTAATTATGTGAAAAGAACGTGTTTTTCTCATGTAAATATGTAACCATTCCAGGTTATTTTTTTGTATTATTTCACGAAGTAATTATGTCAGTACAACGTACTTTTCGTATGTAATATCCTAAACTATGTATCTGTATAAGTTAGAAATTTATTGCTTCTTATAACACATTATGTAATTACATATGTTGAATATATTTGTTACAACTGAAATACTAAAGCATATATCTGTAAAGATAATAGATGTTTTGTCTATAATGATGGCTTTTTTTCCATTACTGGTAATAATCTTCTTTGTTAACAGGTTAAAAACTTGTAAAATAAAATTTAAAAAATTCAATTTTCATAGATTAAAAACCTTTTCATTTTCCAACTCATATGCAGATACATGTTATACATGTTTGCTACAGAGCAACTAAATTTAAATCCTTTGCATCTGAAATTGCAGATTAAAGATTGTGAGGTTAAGTTTGCCAATTCTGACCACTGAATGTAAAAGCCACTTTAAAAAAGAAATACTATTTTTATATTTCATGCTACACAAGAATTGATTTTTAATTTTTCATAATCATCTGTTTTTAAAAGTTGCCTCATATTCTTTCTATGTTAAAAAAAGACATTATCATCTTTCAAACTTTAAACTGCTACAACGTCTCATTTCTTGCATTACGAAATTCCATGTTAACCAAATTTAAAGCACACAATAAGCATCACAAAATTTTATATAAATTCGTAAATTCATAGTTTTCAACACCTACAACCTACTGCATAATCAATGCTATATAGTTTCAAAAAGTGTTAAAAACTTTGCCTTTCCATCTTGTTCATTACCTGCTTCTGATCTTGTTTTATAAAAACATATAAATATTTTTAAATGTTAAGACAAGACAATAATTTATTTTTAATTTAATTTAGTGTTATTTTCTAATAATATTATAAAATCTTAGCATAATTACAAATAAGTATGATTTAATGTAAAGCATAAATGTGACATTGTTTTTTTACGGTCAAATTATTAAAAGATTCATTTTAATTCAAAAATAATATCATTTAGAAAGTGATATTAAAAATTATTCACAATTATTATAAATTTGGAGATTTGCATACAAAATTGTGAAATATACATGTGACAACAGAAAACGAACTTTAGGCCATATTTATTCAGTACATCATGTTAATTGAGAAGTTTATTCAATTTATAACTTTATTGCAAAAGCATTTTACTAGTAGGGTTTTACCATTTTACCAGCGGCCGAGCGGTAAAGTCGCTGAACACCGGTAGTTCGGTCCGAGGTTCGAATCCCGCGAACGGGCTGGCTGCATGGGCGTTTTCGTGGTTTTCCCCATGTGTAACGTGTATACGAGCCAGTTTCCCTTAGAAAGTCCTCCACGAAGGCATCCATCCCCTTAGGCAGATAGCCCTCGAGGCTTTGCCATAATCACACACACACACATTTTACTAGTAATATTGTGAAGCAAATAATAGGCTAATAATAAAGATACAAAATAGTTTATTATTTTTATAACAGTAATAAATTAATTTAATAATAAATTATTTATTAAATTCATAATAAATTTATTATTTAATTCAAAATAACATATAATTTAATTCATAAACTTTAAAATCTGAAAAGAAAAAAAACTAATTTAAAAATAATCTTGTCTCTTGAGTAGATCGAAAAATGAAAGAACGGTTCTTCTCTCTTTGTGCATATAAAGCATGTCTCCTGAAAATAAATAAATAAATAAATAAATCATGCTTTTAAAATGTTTATAAAAACTATTTTAATAGATGTTTTAAACATCTGCAATATAAAAATTTTTTGCATGTCTTTTTAATAACTTATCTTAACTAATTAATATTATTAAAACAATTGAATTACAGTGAACTGTCTCATTGCGTCTAGCTGCCTCAATAACTTCTTAAAATGATTATAGTATTTCGCACAAAATAACTAAGCATAACTTAGTAGACATAACTTTTTTTCTAGCATGCCCACTTTTATTGAAATTTTCAGGAATCTTGTAGCTTAGAGAAGGTTCATTATAAAAAAATAGCAAATAGGCAAATTCTTTCATAAAGGAAGCCATTACAGATGGTAAACGTAATATATATAGTATACTTATTTTTAAAAAAAATTCCAGCACAAAAAATTTTAAATTGTCAATTACCTTTAGATTTCTAAAACAATATTAGAGATTTCTGCCAAATGAATCACTGAATCTCAGTCCCTAAGTAACGTATTAGCTCACTTAGTTCTTCCTAGCTTTCTTTTAGCACAGGCTTCTGAAATTTTGAAAATTATTTACGTAATTTTTTCGCCTTCCTTCAGCCGTCCATACAGTGAGTTTCCCTAAATTTTAAAACATTCATTCATGTAGTTGTCGTTTCCGTCTTAATAACTAATTTGCCTTAGATTTTGGGTGCATGGGTCATGATTAATAAAACAATAACAGTGAACAGCTTCAAGAAAATGGGGGTATCTAATATTCTTCATGCCGTATTCCCTATTTTTTTTAAACTAATTTTATCATTTGAAATGGAGAGGGGCAAATGAGACAATTTTAACTTCCAAAAGACACAGTGAAGTAAGAACATAAATGCAAAATAATCATGGGTAAACTACTAGTAACTATCATAATTTTATTTCTTTAAAATAAAGCTACATTTCGATAAGAATCCACGTAATTACGACATTTAATAAATTATCTCATTTCTACTTCTCTATAACTCGAATTTCTCCCATTTTTGCAATCATCTTTGCTACTACTTAAGCCTCAACTCTAACAAATAATTAGAGAATTTGACTATACAGCTGACGTGGCAAAATTGCAGAGTGACTATCGATTGATGTTTGCTTCACTTTAATGGGTCATTTCTTGTATTAGGCTGGCATAAAGTTCAACACTTAGATAGGAAAGCTTCAGCATGGCCTTTGCAGGTAGTAAGCAAAAGTTTGTCTTTTTTAACATGACAAAAACAATCACTATGTAGACGAATACATTTTAAAAGTTTGGAAAATCATTGCATGGGGTAAAACAGACTGAATGGTGATGCCTTAATAGCAATAGAAGCAGGAATGAAATTATCTTATTAGATACTGAAATATTAATATTACAATGCATTCTTATTGTAAAGTAGGTTTCTTTTAAATAAATAATTAGTTACCAATATTTTATCCTTGAATACGTTTCAATTGGTATATTCTTACTGTAATCACATCCTTCAAAATTAAATGAATGGAATAGTTTTCCCCTCTCGATTTTCCTACTATAAAATTAATAAAAAAGGGGGGAAATCTGTGAATAAACATGGTGATACCTCTACCTCTCCATATATATAGACATATATCTTCATGAAAAACACCTAAGGAAAACAAATGACATTTTTCTTTAAAAACATTGTATCGATAAATAGGATGAGAATTAAGTTTATTTTTAGACTTGAGGTGTATCAAATATATTCGATTAAAATAAATTAGAAAATTAAGTTCAAATAAATTTTAAGCCAAATTATCTATTTAAGTTGCAGTAATTTAGTTGTAGTAATTAATATTAATAAAAAAATAGTATATTTAATTCAGAAAAGTATAAAAATTCTTCTACAAACTTGCAAAAATTACCAACATTTTTTATTTATCTGATAATTGTCAAATTTATTCTTCCGTTTTGCATTTAGATTTAGAATTTTTCACAAAAATTTGTCTTTGGCTTTAAAAAAAATTTCACAGTACATTTTTGGTACTTTTTGAAATTTTGCAGAATTTCTACTTTACCAAACAGAACACCTGAATTTAATATATAAAATTAATATTAAAAACACAGATCAGAAACTACATAAAATTTAACTAATAATTATTACTAGTGTCATGCAAAATACTATGAAATTAATTAATAAATTAAGCGTGATATTCCACATCTGCAAAGCTTGAAAATTTTATGCTTAAATATTTTTTTAATAAATATTTAAAAAAAGGGTCCATTGGAACATTCCGGACGTTCTGAACCATCGGACATTCTGAACCTTCAACTTGCTTAAATTATAATACACTTCAGGTCTTTCATGCTTTTTCATTTCGCTAACAAGAAAAATTACCTTCAGTTATTATACTATAACGTATTTTCTCCCTCCTTCCATCATGCCTTTGTGGTGAAACGATAGCACACTCGGCGCGTATTCGAGAAGTCTAGGTTTAAGTCCCGACGAGGGCATTGGTCATTTTTCATGTCACCTGCTTCAAAATAGCCTAATGACTCTACAACTGAAATTAAGACTTCTGACAAAGATGCTATTGAAAGTCACAAATACGTACTTAAATGTGAAATCAATTTGGATAATCTAAAATAATTTTAAAAAATCAATCTTCATGTATATGTCTAAAAATCAGACCCTCCTAATTTTATTTTATTTAAAAGATATTTGCATTCTATATTAATTTTGACTAGCAAATGATTGGATAACTAAATTCCAAGCTATAAGTGAACTAATGTAGCTTACAAATGCACAGAATTTTATTTTCTGCATTAACTTAAAGCAAAATTTGCTGCATATTTGTATCGTTTGGTTTGATGGAACATGGCAAAGCATGTAAAGCTATTTTCCTAAAGAGACATATGTAATTAATTATGAAGGGATTTGTAAGGAAAAGTGGCTTGTATTGAGATTGTATTTATGTATATTTATATTGTTAATTCTAAAATTAATATTTTATTAAAAATATTATTATCAATTAATTTTTAATACAGACATACACATACAGAATTGTTTTAAATTCCACATATAGTCACCATTTGTTTTTTAAAAGAACTTATTTTATGATTTACATATCATATTACATGTTTATATATGTTAAACACATTATAAATATGCAATGGCAGTTACAGAGTATAATAAAACTTTTAATTTAGAAAATATTAATTACATGATATTTTTGCGAATAGAGTGCAATATGTTGTTTTTGTTTACAATTAGTTTAACATATTGCTAAAAAAAATATTTTAGGTTGTTTTCACTTTTCCCTGTCGATATTAATATACTAAAATATATGGAATAACGAAGTTGCACTTAGTTAGTAAAACAAAACATTACAAAAATTATCATACAATATCATATCATGCGATTTAATCAAATGTAATTTTTCATTTTAGAATCATAAAATTGTCAAACGAAATTAATACGATATCACTGTTTCAATTAATTACTGCTGGTTATATAAAAAATACTGGTTATAAATAAAATGGTCAATTAAAAGCTTAATTTATTGAATTCATAATCACAATTATTATTATTAGATCTAGATTTAGAATAAATATTTTACACTATATTAAATGCAGATAGTGCTTGTATTTGCTAGATAATCGTTCTAATACAAATCACTCTGCGTTAGACCAAAGAATATCTATAGAATACATATTCTTTGGTTGAGTATAGAGAATAGAACACATATTACGAGCATCTTAAATAGAATACATATTACGGACATTAATATTTAATAGTAGCTGGAGCTAAACGTTAAAATACTTATCAATATATATAACAGTGTAAAGTGCACAAGAATAATACATAAAATTATAAATTAAATAAAAATATTTCAAACAGTAACTATGAAAGTTTTACTTACCGCTCAGGAACGTTATAAACACGCAGGCAACCATGTATATCTGTTACTATCTTTAAAACAATTATCATTGTCTTCTGATTGGGTGAGATATCCCCCCCCCACTTTCCAATCGGTCACCTGATTCATGCGCGCGAAACTGAAACCTTAGTCTTTGCTTGTAAGTGTACTCTTAAATCGTCTGCATACGGCACTAATTCATTTTAGACTGTTTACGTTATAGAAAATTCTCATGTAACATTTTAATTTCTGTAACTTTACAAAACTTTTGCCTGTAAAGAGCGACCTTTTTTTTTACAGTGTAGTTAGCTAATAAAACTCATGTAATAATCTATATATAATAATAAAATATATATAATACACACATATATATGAAATGTAATTTCTCATACATTATTTGTTTTGTGCAGCCGGGGCAACAGGAATGAGACAAATTTTGGAATATAAAGCGGTAGGTTTATTTTATACATCCATCTCACAAGCGTTCTCCTCGTACCTTGAGCAGAAGCCCTACTTATACATATGTGTACGTCACGAAGCTCCTCCAATCAGCGATATTAATTGAAATCACGAGGTGACGCTATCTTCTGATCAGGAGTGTTCTTAAGTACTTTATGTAATATGACAGATTTATGAGTTTGGCGATTTGGCGGGCGCCAACAGGTTAATATATTTTATACTAAAGAAAGGATTTCGCCAAAATTTAGGAACAGGGATGCAATTTAGGTAGAGAATCGCTAACACATTATTAAGCAATATTAATAGAATTTAATTTAATCAATTGATTTAAAAATATCATTACATATATATATATAATTATTGCTGGTCCAGTAGAAAGATCGTGAATTTTCAAGGGAAATGTTTCTATAAAATCATCAATAACTAGAACGTAATAGCTTTTCATCTCTTTCGTATTGTTGAATATACCTTCTATGCCAATTGCAAAAAAAGTACAAATTAATATATTTGAATTTAAATCTAGGATTTTTCAAAAAGTAAGAAATTCCCGATGTAATACAATGGAAAAGTAGTATACTGCGGAACAATTAGACATCAGGTCGGGGCATTTTTTTTCATTTTAAATCGTATCTTCAAATTTCATAAATTATTTAATAAGCATGTTATTCAAAAAATAAATAAATAGCAACAAATGAACCATCATATTTAGATTACTTCGAAGATATTAACAAGGAGAAAATGCTATCTCTAAAAACATGTTATGATAATGAAACAAGGCGCCTTTTGGGTATATCCTGGGGACTTTATGATTCAAGCTTATCGACTGAAAACAAATATTGTCAGAAAAAAATTTTAATCTCCATATAATTGTTTAATTTTGGTGAAATGAAAAGCATTAATATCTTGTGCTCTATTTTATATCGAAATTAAAAGTTAATGATGTTTAATTAAAATTTACGGTAATTTAAACTAACATGTCTAAAGAAGCAGCGCTTGGAATAGTGGTGAAAAGAAAAACTAACAGTTTTTGAGCAGAAGAGAAATCAAAAGTAATTTGGAATGTGCAGAGCATCGTCTAGGAAAAATAAAACGCATTACGAGAAACTAATCGGAATATTGATCGTTACAGTTCCGAAGCATGAAAATCTTGCAAATGTAATTTCCATTTCATCACATTTCTAATCCGACGGTCAGTTAAATAAATATTATTCGTCATACATATAATGTAATAGCTCGGGTGAAAACCTGACAGTTTGGAAACATCGTTTTTGGCTTTTTGTTCTATACCTGGCATTGCACCTTTAATCACGGCACTCTGTATAAACCCTGCAAGTTTTTGTTACGTTAATATATCGGGGAAAGTTTTCTGAATTAAAGGATATGTTTGGGTAAAAATGACATTTAATAAATTCTCGAACACAACGTAATGAATGTAATTTAATGTTATCTATTATAGTGATTAGATGAAAATCGCTGTGAAATGCTAAACAAATGTGATAACGCATCTAATTAAAGCAACATAAGAATTTCATACATGATTTCTAATACACATTCACTAAAAATTATAACCGGTTTTTGCAGTTTTCTTAAAACATGTGCAAAACATTTCTACTAAAACAGCATCCAAATCGTTTCCTTTAAGGATGTTTAAGTAAAGAAAACGTTTGTAGGTTTCTGCTGCTATATCAAGACGATTGATTCAATGCTATGTCAAGAAGCTTGATCATAGAATGTAGAGCGAGCAGTCGCTGCTATAGTCTGAAAGAAATGAAAAAGTCCTACGAAGGTTATTATTTGACTTTTATTTGACTTAAATGAACAGAAGACATTACATATGCTATAGATGAACCTCCACTACTTGCGTCTATTTAACATAATCTAAGATGAAGTTATTTTTAATGTAGGTAACATATTCTTTTACACACAAAATAAACTACTTAAGCTGACTCAAGATGATTAAAAGCGAATATTTTAAATGTCAGTTAGCAAGATTCTAACTTTCGCAGAGCTTGTGATAGTCCGCAAGTACACAGCGAGGCTGCCAGAAGCTCTAAAACATTCCAACTTTTGGAATGTTTTAGAGCACACAAGAATTAATAGTAGTGGAATTAATAGTTTAGTTTGTACACAAGAATTAATTTGCATTCTGGTGAGGACTACGAAAGAAGTTAAAAGTTGTTGTTGTAGCTTATCTCACTTGTCTGACAGTAGAATCAGAACAAGCTCATGAAATTCATCGTGATAGGAAGCTCAATGTTGCGCATGTCGCATGCCTTGAGTACCTAACAGGTGACAGTACGAGTTTGCTCAGTTCCGCCCCCTTCAATTTTCATGGAGAAAGTTATAAAGAGTTTTATAATTATTCTGCACTTTATTAAATTACAAAGGATTTCTACGTCTATATGGTATTTATGTGGTTAATTTAAATTTTTCATTCTTTATACCACTAATAATTATTACTATGTGCAATTTTTTTCCTCTTTTGTTGGACTTCGTTTTTGAATACCTAACCGACATGTGAAATTGGCTTAACATTTGGGATTTTAGAGCTACTATAGGTAGTCATCGTTATTTTATTTATAGGCTAGACTTGCTTATAATATTAAGGAATTTTCCTCTTAAATGATTCATAGCATTATTTTACGCAAACACATTCCATTGAAAATCTGTGTTCAACACATATGATCATGATGAAGATGAAACTAGTGGCTAGTGCTTAAACAGTAGACGTACTTGACAAAACTGCAGTTGTGGTACTTACAAATTATCATTATTTAAACATAATTCCTAAAATAGTGCAGAAAATAAAGCAAAGTAGGCATTTCGATAGGTAACCAGTTATTCAAAAATTTCAAGCATATGCTCCACATACTTTATGAGGAAAGTGAGAGAGAAGACTAACTGTTTGACGAAAGCAAGTGTGAAAAGAATAACGTAACGTTACTGATGTTATTTTAAGAATTGCTAATTTATTTTCTTTCTTAGTAGAGGTTATACTGTATTATTTGAATTAATGTACACGAATGTTACTTGGCTAAGGGAAGGTAAAATTTTCAAGGGAAACTGGTTCATATTCATATTACATATGGAGAAAACGACGAAATTTCGCATTCGGCTACCCCGTTTACCAGGCAAGATAGTACTTATCGGCCACTGGTGGACCGTAACCCTCACGGAAGATTTATTGTAAACATTTCTTATTTTTATGTTAAAAAGTGAAAATAAACTTTATGGAACGTAAATAATTAAATTAAATATTTATCTTATACAATTACACATGTATGCGGTTATTGTTTATTGCTCTCACTTACTCAGTACCTGAAATTTTAGAACCTGGAACGGTAGCTCAAAAGGACGAAATGTAAACTCTATTAACATAAGGTTGTCCATTTTTAATTTTGATAATTTTTTAGTATTTTTGAAATTTTTATCATGCGTTTGAAATAACTGAAAGATATGCATGCATTCTTTGAAAAGTACTGTCCAACACAAAAGACTGCACTTTGTTCCGGAAGACCGAACTGTTCATATATATATATATATACTTGAGATATGGTTAGGCTTAATGACGAGAAACGAGAATAGTAGCGGTGTTTTATGACTTTTTTTTTAATTGCACAAACATGGGCATATTTAATACGTAAATGAAGTTAGAAGAAAATGAGATGAGAAACTCAGTATATGGCATCATAACAACAGAGTATCATCAAATTAATAGGTATCTCTGTTTCCAACTTCAAGCTTCATCATCCATGCTTCCGTCGTAGCGTCCCAACGCTCGTCTACTTCTCAAAGGCGGAACCCTTTCACGCGAAGAAGGAGTTTATTTACGCAGCCTTGCGGAACCATCTGGCTATTGTTGTGGTTGCCACTGAGCTTGTAGAAAAGAGGTTGATGACTACACATATATATAATTTTTGAGGCTGAAGATGTAAAACAGAATAAAAACAGAATACATTTTTATTAGAGTTTTTTATTATTATTATTTATAAATTAGCAATAGAACAGTTAAACATTTATGATTTTATGTAAATGATTATAACTATAATAATCAATAAAACAATCGAATAATATTATATTTACTATAGCTTTTTTCAAGTCCATCTCAGTGCTTATATTTCGCACATGGTAACTGATATTCTAGGCTTTCATCAGTTAAGAACACGCGTGAATTATGCTCTGTTTCATTTCGGGAAAAACATCGCAATCATCGCAAAGTTCATCGACGGTGAGCCTCAAAAATTTTACAGGGTGGGCCGCGGGATGGCCTTCTCTGCTTCAGAAAAACATATACGTTTTTTCTTCCAAGAGAAAAATGAATAGTTTTGGTTAGCAGACGCATGTTTTCCATTAGCAAGAGCCTTTATGATAATTTAATGATAATAGAGAAATTTTCGGAATATCACTAAATCAGTATTTATTTTAGTGTTGCAAAGGTTGAACATGAAAAAGACGACAATGAAATTATATTAGTCCCATTTAGATTTATCAGCGCTGAAAGGAAAATCATTGAGGTAAATGTTCTATTATTACTTGAAAATATGCTAAACAATTCATTTAAAAATTCCTTCGAAATAGATTTGTAGTATGTCATTACTGTAAAATTAAAGGCTGTAAAAATCTAGAAACATCATCAGCTCATATTAAATTTAATTTGCAATGCTTGCATATATGAAACAGATGTCTACATTTAACTTTATTGAAACCTAATAGCATTACGATACAACAGGAAGATGGTCCTGAACTGAATAAAAAGGTTTTGCGTTTCGAACTGGATGGAGCAAATTTAGAATCAGTTGGCAAAAATGTACAGCAAAATACATAAGCTCTATCTTCTTAAGAGGATGGATGCCTTAAGGGGATGGAGGACTTTCTAAGGGAAGCTGGATTGTATTTGCCTTCCATATGGTAAAAACTTTGTTAACCCCGTGCAGTCCGCCGGTTTACCGAGATATGAAGTGTCGAAGTATCAGCGTTCAGCATGCCTCTTAGTATTACTGCCTACCTGGGTTCTTTATTTCGAAACTGAGATCATTGCAAAAAGCGTCAGAGAAATTTTTGACACTCTTTTAGACATAAATATATTTCTTTATAAGCCATTTTATGTTAATTGACCAATTATTATGTTTTAAATCTTTCTACAACATTTTCTTTACGTAGTCTTTACCAGAATGCAGATTAATTGTTTGAGTAGAGGTTTCTGAATGTTTTCGAATTACAGTCGGATGTAACCTGAAGGCAGCCTCGCCTTCAAGTTACATCCGACTGGCGTGTCCAGCTAGCGCGTACAATCGACTCCCGACTCCTTACATCCGTTTGGCGACTTCGGATCTGATTGGCGCGAACAATCCGAAGCTTATGCAGCCCATTTTGTGGACGCTTTGACTTCGATACTTTAATTTGTATTTATTATTTATTCGATATTTTAATTTGAAGTCAAGTTATTTTAAATATCCGCAAGAGGCGGAGTTCTATTTGTAACCATAAGTAGTGCCTTCTGTTAGATTTTAATAGGTAATAAAAAGATTATTTTATATTTTGGCCTTCTGGGGACTTTGTCATATTAATTCAAACTTCAGCGAGATCTCGTTTGTCACTCTAGCACGGTCTGAAGAACGTTGATTTAAACTTCTACACAACAAGAAACCTACAGCTACAACGTACCTTCTCATGCATAGTTAAGAATCGCAGATTTTTCAGTTTTGCAGACTTTCTTCCGAAACAGCGAACATTGTGCCATTTAGAATTAATGATTTTCAAATTATTTGTTGTATTTCCTATTATTGCAAGGTGTCAAATGAAGAATGAGTCACCGCTTTTATAGAATATCGAAATGTATCTGAGAGTTTCCTTCCATTTTTGAAATATTTCTCAAGTGTTCTGAAGTTCATTTAAAACTAAGATTTATTTGAGTATAATAATTAATTTCAACATCAGATTTGTATAGGAAAGGCTTTTTCATGAGCTTTCGCAGCGATACTAAAATCAGAACTGTGCTCTTAAAAATGAAAATTAAATTACCAGATCGTTAATATTCTTTCTTAAAATACACTGAGTTTTATTTCCCTCGAACTTTCTTAATTGCTTACAGGTTTGCTAAGCATAGTTATTGTATTCTACTGCTATATTTACCAGGAATTTACCATAATTATAATTTATTGTTATATTTTTAACCTATTAACTGATATGATCACCATTTGAGAATTTGTCTTTGTAGCGGAAATTCGGTAACTTTAATTAGGTTGGCAACAATGGTTACTTTTTTTATTGTTATCTAAACCTTTCTAAAGCTTTTGCATCATTTGTTGACTAGTAGTTGTTAAATGAGTGAGCTGGAGAGTATTATTTGTGAGAAGTAAACGTTTTGTGAGTTTTAAGATTTCAGCATTTTCAAAACGCCGGTATATCATATTATTATGCACATCATTTCCAACTCCTGTGTACTGGAGTGTTCTCTAATGGTTTTAGAATATATTTATAGTTAACTAACTATTTATTCTCAATGCGAATTTTATTTTCCGGTGAGAGCTACTTGAATACCATTTGGGACTCATAGCATATTCCATTTTTATTTCAATTTCCAGTCTCTATGTCAATCTAGACACCCAAAAATAAATGTAAATTGAGAGAAAAAAAAACCTGGCAGTTGATGAGTTAAAAGTTGCTGATTACTAGGTAAAGAATTTGTTTTCACACGAAATGAAACGGATAGCTGAATTTTTTCAGAAAAGTAATTTTTTCAAAAAGTACTTTACCTGCCTAATATCCCCTTTATATCCATTAGAATTAACACTTCAAGAAATTTTTTAGTTCACTAATTAAAGAGCAGTTGCCATGAAGACTTAGGTTTCTTTTTGACTTTCAGACAGAATGACGTGCATCTAATTTAAATCAGTATAAAATTAACGGTTCTTTTGATTAAACATCATTTTAAATGAAACTGCATTGATTAAACCTGAAGTATAGTATAGAGTCGTCTACTAAACACGTTAAAATGAGACCTTTCATAAAAACGTCTTATACAATTAAATGTGATTGAATTTAAGTGCATTTTGCATTTTGTTGCAAGGAAAAGTTTTTTTAAGGCAACTGAATAAACATGAAAAAATGTGCTTCAAATCGTGCTAGAAAATTCTATTCTTCTCAGATCTTTTAACTGCTCATTTTACAGAGTCTACATGAAAATATAAGAACTATTTTCTTCAATTTTTAATACTATGCTTAAGAAATCAATTTCTTTTAAGGGAATTTTCTAAATGTTCTTAAATATCTAACGAAGAAAAACCCACAATAATAGTATTAAGCCGCCAAAATTATTATTATTAGTAATTAACACGAACTGTTGAGAAAAATCAATACAATAGCTAAATTCCCTGTAAAAAAAGCCAAAGAATATGATATAATTAAAAATAACAAAGCAATCGGTTAAGCGTTATGTATCAGAAACTGTTTCCTCCTAAATCAATATCTATGCTGAAACGGCTGTTTCCTCTCTTAAAATTGTAAGCTGTTTAACGTTTTATAGTTCTAATAAGATGAAAGTGCTAGTGGCATTGCACTGAAATACGCAGCATTAAAATTTATTTTCTTGAAGAATTATATGCTTGGGAGTTTAGACTCGTGCTGGTCAAAATTTAATGCGCTTGAATGACGGAAGTTTCGCATTTGCTGCAATATTATAAACTCTATGGTCCATGTTTTAAAACGTCAGTTCTTACAAATTTCATTTTATCAAGTCTCTCGCTCAATCACTTTATTCTGTTAGCAAGGTTTCATAATGTTTCGTGATATGAGTATATCTATAATATCGAAGATTCAACTCCAATACCTTACATTTATACATTTGAGTTTTCTAACCCGTATTTTAATTTTAATAAAGTTCTAATTATTAATCATTTCACCAATGATTTTACTTTTCACACGATGATTCCGAGCTGCCTCGAAAGCTTAGGATTTATTTTCTTTAATGTTTCAAACTTTTAAAATAGCATTATTCATCTTATATAAAGTGCAATTTTAGTGATAAATGAAGCTCAGCATATGTTTTCTAGTTTAAAAGTACTGTTAGAAATACGGCTAAACTACACATTACCCTAAATAAAATTACGGGCAAAATTCATTAATATAATTCACTAAATATAATTACTTGCAAGAGAAATATCGTTGTTAGTTATGTGTACCAAAGAGGGACGCGTGAGAGTCTATGTTCGATATAATATTCTTGAAAAAAATATATCATATTTTTTAAACTTTAAAGCGTACTTTATGTTTTAGTTATATAGAAATACTCATTGTTGGAGTGGATATTTTAAATTTTTGCTCATAATAAGGTATGATATAATTCTAACCACAAAATTCTGTCATAACGCTTTTCGGTTTGCTACTGAATTTTTGTTTTCATTGGAAATTTTTATTTTAACTAAAACAATAGACTGTTAATAATATTGACTGAAATAAATAGAACTAAAATAAAGTTTTTATTTAGCTCTAAGAAGAAAAATTAAAAATAGTGTAACTTATAAAAATTTAACACAGAATTTATAAGGTATTTCTCCCGCCTTCCTAGCGTGCCATCGTGGTGTAGTGGTTCTGCACGCTGGGCCGGTATTCCAGAGGTCCGTGGTTCGATTCCCGAAGAAGGTGATTGCTCATTTTTCATCTTTCCTGCCTCCAAAAAATACCTAATGTATCTACAAATTATGCTCATGTAATTAAAAGGGCAACCCAGGCTTCTGTGACTTTTATTCAAAAACTTTTGTTTGAAAGCAGAAGCAGTAGATTTACTAAGAAAATATATCTTGTAGAGATATAAATTTTTCGTTTCCAAATGGGAGATAAACGGAACTCAGTTTCGTATTTAGAGCGCATTTTGTTATCATAGTGGGGTGATAGAGATAGAAGAAAAGTTCTAATATGAAGTACAACTATATTTTTTCCCCTTCCTGAGTTAAAATGCATAAAATAATTGAATTCAAATAATAGTTTTTCTTTTCCCAAAGATTAAGTGATATGAATCTTTAACAAAATACTAAAATGCAAGACATGTAACAGTATATAAAAACATTATTCCGTTCTTTCTATTTTTTTATCTTGTAGAATCTCTACAGGTGCAAACAAAGTGATTCCTACTTTACAAAAAATATGTGAGGTACTGATAAAAAATATTTAGAGCTTAGAGATAAGAGTCTAACTAGTAAAAGAAACATAATGTAAAAATTGTCTGGGACATTTTTAGATTTTACTTAATGTCACAGTGCAGTTATCACCAACTTAATATTTATATTTTTTTTCTGGACGAGAAAAGTTACTGATATCTCCCAATGAAACGAATAGCAAAGCATATCTCGCAAATCATGTAGCTTCTCAAAATGATCGCTAAAATAGTACGCCGTAATTTTATATAGATTATAGGATCGAACAGCAAAACAGAAACAGTTTTATAATTTAGTTTGTTCCCTCTGTGATACATTCTCGCAAGCTTATCGATTAATTATTTCCATTACTCGTCTTAGTTCTATTTATCTAAGAAACTTTTTGTTTTGATACTTGAAAGGAACGCTTTTCATTAAAAGTTCGTCGCAGAAAGAATAAATATTTTCAAAAGCAAAACCCTTTTTCATTATGAAAATCAGCATTAATAGGAACTGCTTAATCAAGAGATATTTAGAGGAAGTGCAAGCATACTATTTCTGTGCCATATTTTTATGTTTTATTTACTTTCGATGTAGGAGTTTTGTGTACATGTAAGATACAAATTATTTAATACTAAATGAAAACTAAATGCGTGAAACTTGCATGTTACGATACAATATTTTCCCGCATTAATCAAAAGGAAACATTTTTTAGATTTATTTCAATTTGCTTGATTTTTATAATTAATTTTACATACAAAAAATTTAAACTTTATGCTACATTATTTAGAACTTCCCAAGAAAGTTTTTAATTTGTTACCTAATTATCGATTACCATGCAAAAGAAGATATTTTAACGGACAGGAGGACAAATATTCGTGCATTTTTACATTAATGTACATAAAAGGTTCGATTACGTTTCCTGAAATAATTACTTCGCATTATTTTTTGTATTTAACTTGCATATTTTTTCTTTACGCTGCTCTTTTGTGATAGCAATTTTTCATTCTACTGCAATATAACAACTATCCATAGACCCACTCCGACGTTGGCGCGACAGATAATTCTACTGAAATAAGCAAACTTAACCTTTTTTAGAAAAAGTTCAGCTAAACCGTCTGTGGTTAATTGCTTGTTGACTTTATAGCAAAACATTTCGCTTGCAAACTAAAACATTTTTAACGCATTCTCTCCATCACTCCCTTTTTTAGTTCTATTCCACAACTTTCTAAATAATCTTCATTGCATATCATTCTACCAAACGAAATGGCTAAGAAGCACAAGTGATACACCTGGAACGTGCTTCATTTGTTCGTCATTTTATCAGCCGGCATTCTTCGCTTTTAACAATGGCATTTAAAAATGAAAGGTAGGTAGTTTTCGTTTCCTCTTCGTTTCGACACATTATGTTATAATTTCATATATGATTTAGTTGGAATTTTTATGCAGTCAATATATTGTGGCATAACAACGAGTTTATATCAGCAAGAAGACACAATATTTATTTTATACTACTTTCAGCCTGCAGTACGAGGAGCAGTGAAAAATAATATTCTGAGTCAGCTTTCTACCCCTGTTGTTCCTTGTATTTAATAGTAACCATTAAGCGACGTGATAAGTCGCCAGTCATTAGAGATAATTTCTGAAGCTTATCCATTATACCAAGCAGTTTTAGCTTCGAAGATGCCTTCAGATATTATAATTTGAAGATACTATGATGTTATGAAATTTGTTTTCAATCTATCGTGCTATTCCTAATTAAAACCACGTCAATTACTTTAGTTGTTGTTTTGAATTTACCATGTAAAGAATGTAAACGTCCATAATGATTCGAAAGCAACTTTGAACAGTACATTCCGATCCATTCGCTGAGGAAATTTATAATCATTTGTTGTTAAGCACTGGAATTTCCTCAATCATTCTTTTGATATCCTTTTATTAAGATTTTCCTAAATTTTCCAGGTAGTAATGTCTTAATTCCATCTAACATTTCTGTTAGGTATACCCCATTTAATCAAAATTTGCCAAAGCATGTTTTTGTTCCTTCCAAACCTGTTTCTGATTTCTTACAATCCACAACTGTTTTAAGAGTTTTATCTAATGATTTTGTTGCTCCTTCCTTACATATGGAGAGCGAATACTCATGGAGTATTAGAAGAGATTCTTAACCTTCAGTATAAGGATGGTTACTCCTTTGTTGGGTTATTACTAACACTTTTCACTAACCACTAGCTTTCAGGTTTTGGATTTTTGCTATCAATTCTCGTTTCCGTTTCCCTAAAAGAATGTAAATGAGGTAGAAAGAGATAGTATTCAAAGAAAGGTTTTCAGGAGTTGAATTCAGACTTCCACAAACTTCAGGTAGTACAGAATAAGATTCTGAGAAGAATTGTAAACTTGATTAAAAACAAACTGATCCATGACGCTCGGCGCGTATTCGAGAGGTCCGTGGGTCGAGTCCTGATGAGGCCATTGCTCATTTTTCATTTCTCCTGCTTTCAAAAAAATATGTAATGTCTCTACAGTGGCGTCCGAACTAAAAAAATAGGTGGTGGATGATGATTCATCACCACCAGGATTAGGTTCCCTAATTCCCAGTCGCCCTTTAAAAAGGGGGGAGTACATAAGGTATTTCTCCCGCCTTCATTACATGCCTTCGTGGTGTAGTGGTGAGCAAAGTCGGCGCGTATTCGAGAGGTCCGTAGTTCGAATCCGTGGTAGGGTATTGCTCATTTTTCATCTCTCCTGCTTTCAAAAAATATCTAATGTCTCTACAACATCATAATTGTTATTTATCGTTATGTACGTATGTATTTGTACTGATCCACCAGTGTTTCGGTATTTCAGAAGTGTACAGTATTTTTAAGTACTTATCTAATGAGTTGAATCATCTATTTTATAGTACCATTTTTTCCTTATGCAATAGTTTACTGCCATGTATCTATTTTCAAATGAGTACATTAGTGTGTTCACAAAAATATTGTAATTTGGGAAACCCGAAAAAGAGTGTTATGGGTTTAAATCAATAGAACAGCTCAGTCACTGACCCCTTCAGTTTGATAGTTGAACAATCAAAATAGAATGCTTTTATCCGTATGGTTGACTTCACCCCTTACGCCGTACTTTCACTGCACTTTCATATAAAGTCTGCTCATAGGAGACACGTCTAAGGACTTGTGAACGAAATTTGAATCGCTGGCATGGTTTAAACAGGCTGATAAGCACCATACCCAAGTGGACCTGCTTCTCTGTCGGTGGATTAAGGTAAGAACTCTATGCTACACCGCATTTCATCCCATACTATGCTATATAAGCACGACTCTTAGAACAAAAGAAGTCACTTGTTAATCAGCTGTGCTAGTTAGTGTTTCAAAGTAAAACTGCTGAATTTCATTTTAAAGTTTACTCTCTCAGTGATTTGGAGACTTTACGATATATAGGGTGCACTAAAGAGTAACTGCTTAATATCCAAGTTCTCTTCAAGTTATTTTAAGCTATTAATTTATAAAAAAAAATTCAATTTCTTCCTAATCATCCACACTGATTATTCAAAGAAACAGCTAAGCTAGAAACCTCTAACTCGCAACAACAAGGTGTTAAAATACAAGGTTTCTTTAAATGTCGATAACCAGGAAGACGGAACAGCAGCTCAAACCATTATGGAAATGATTGCTGGGAATGCAGGAAAAAGGATCAGCTAAGGCCGCTGAAGGGAAGACCTTGATTGAAGCGAATGATGCACCCATCAAGAAATCCGTTGGCAGAAATATCACAGAAACCAAGAAATACATCGAATCAAATAACATAGATGAGAAGAGAAATAAAAACCAATTATAGCAGCAAAATGTAAATAAAATGAAAAAAAGCATTTTTTTTTTTTTTTTTTTTTTTTTTTTTTTGTTAGGGCAAATAGTGAATGAGAAACTAGATGATATAGAAGAAAACTATTTAAAAAATGTTACACTGTAAAGTCCGAAATGGTGTGGACTGTAAAGCAAGTAACCGCCAGTGTCACGGAAGACATTTTGCAGGGAACCGAAGCCTCGGAAAAAATAATCTAAAATTAGAAAACACATTCTAAAACCAGTTATAATGTGTAAATAAGGTCCCTTCTCGGCCTTCCGCGACTAACGCTCCGGGTCACCGTGCTATGAACAACAGGTCAGTTAGCTCATGAAAACACTGGAGACAGTAGAAGCGCTTAAAACTGAAAGAACCTGTGATAATGGATTACAGGGATGGAGCTGCCGCAGTGGAGAATATTTGAGAAGATGGACTAACAGAGCAATCTTGAGAGCGCACGGCGAATGGACATAAAACTGCTGCATACTTCTCCATCTTTGACTCTACAGATTGAGAATGGAGAGAAAATATTAGTGCATGAGAAAATGAATGTGCATGTAAGTTCGCATCATGAATATGAGCACACACTTATATGGCTCATATAAGAGATCCATGCATGCTTGGAATTGGTTTTAAAGAAATATGGGTTTTTTTGACATCAAACATAATGCACAGAGCTATTACAATGAATAAATATCGATATTTAGAGCGGATGAAAATAAAGTGAGCAGCTGTAGAATATTTTATTGCTGATGATACTGTTAACTCTCCCGCCTAAAAAGAAACGCATCAGAAGCGGTACAGGGAAAAGTCATTAGAATCTGCGCACAAGATTTTCCTACGGAAAATACGCTTTCATAAGGAATTTTAAATGCTGATACCCTATTCGACTTAGCAAATGAAAATGTACCAGTTAAAATTGCCAACACTAGGGAAAGACCCCGTACTTTTACAAAGGGAAAGGAAATTATTTCATGTTTCCTGGGACAAGTATTATGCGAAATGTCATCGATCAAAAGCGCCTTCCACCCATTTTGAAAGATATAGCTGACAGAACAGAACTGAATGCTAAACAAATTCAAGCTGAAAATCGTTAAATACAGGAATTTAAGCACATATAATAAACGTTCTGAACTTCATGTCGTGATACTGGTCGCACGAATGTGACACACCACCAGATCGTCGCAGAAAACAAGCTGTCTCTTAATTAGCATCCCTGCATCTTTTTGTCTCAAAACAAAAGGAAGTCCTAAAACTTTTCTGATGGATGTACAGAGCAGTGACATTATTGAGCTATCTCCTAGTTCTTGGACATCACCTATCGTCTTAGAATGAAAGATGGCTCCACCTGATTTAATGTTCGGCGAGCGTGTAATGGTAAATGGAAATAGACACCAATGTCTAATATCATGCAGCAAGGAGACCTACTTGTTTCTCATCTTACATACAAGTCCCTAGTGAAGATATCTGTAGAACACCGATAGCGGAGTTTCTTCTTTTATTAAATTTTGTTCATTCCAATAATTTTGCTCTTCAGTGCTTTACGGCCAGAAAAATGCTTTCGTAAATAATCTTCATCGTTATATTTCCATGACGTTACTGATATTACTGTTCGATGCTTCTATAACCTCGAGCCCCTTCTTAAGCTTTGCTATTGCTTTTATCATTGGGTCTTTGGCATATGCTGACATCACTTAAAGGCTGATAGTGTTTTCTGATGGTATTCTGCACAGTCTCCACTTTCATGCATAAAATGTTACTCAAAATGTAATAATACTTTAAATGCTCTTTAGTTAACCTTCCTCATACTCTTTTATTGTTCTCTATATGAAGCGCTTTTCTTATGTCTGGATTCCCAATAGCGTCGGCAAAATGTTGGAAATTTAATATGTCTTTAGTTTTACAATACTTGAGTTTTCTTGAAGAGTCTATCCGGGCTATCTTTGCCGAACCCTAAGCTGTAATCGGTGATACTCGTTTAGAACTTTTATCCTAAGCCGCAATTACAAAGCATTCACTAATTCAAACGCTTAATAACGAAAATAATTTCATATCATATGGAATGATCTTGATAATGGCCCGAGATGATTCAGCTAGGATATTATTCACGGAAGTGTCAACTGGAACGTCAACTGTAAAGATCAGAGCTTGGACATTGCTCACAGACTGAACCGCTTCTAGAAATTTCTCTTTATTCTTTGCATTTTTTTTGAGTCTCGTCAATAGCAGAATTTTTTCGGTTTCGCTAACAATTTCATAATTAACATGGAATTTTACACTCTTGAGTTTCTCTATAATTTGACTATAACATGCTCTATATGTTACTATATTTTAAAATTTTCCTTCTGTGGTGGAATTTTTATGTTAACAGCCTCAAGCATTTTCTTTTCAATAGCGACAAAGCTTTTTTTCATATTTGAGATAGCATTAGAGGTCCTTTCGATGTTCACTACTATAGAGTTTCTGCTCTTAGTGCAGAAGGAACTGAGTTTATCCACAACAGCTTTCAAATGCTTTTCCATCTGTCTCATAACACGCATTCAGACTCATTTTAATTTTGACACCACTTCCTGCGAGCAGAGGTTTCGTGGAGATCTCCTTACCAAACGCACAGATGAGCAGGAAGAAACTGATACTTGTTGACGTAATCTAATATCTAATACAGCAAAGTAAGCATCTGCAAGCAGCTCAAGGAGAAAGGACAAAGACGAGGCAGATTCTCATTAACGTGTGAATGATATAGCAGATCACCTGAATAAAGCACTAATCACAGAGCAGAATTTCTAATATTCACATGATTCTAAACTGAACTATTTAGCTAACTGAGTTAAGTGTCTTCGGTTAGAACGCAGCCATATTTATAATTCCTTAGCATATCTGGACGCCTGTCCTCGACGTCTCATTTGAGACAAAGAACTGCATACCTCAGATGAAATGATTCCCATAAAACATGGATGATATTCCTCGCTACGTGCGTTTTAACTCTCTGTTTCTATTATTCTAGTTATTTGTCTCAATTCAGGATCTTTTGCTTAAGCCTTTCTTTGTTCTTTTTTCGTTCTAGGAATTAGTCTGTCATGTCCCGTAGTCGGTATCAACTTCTCTGACCACTAGCACTTCAATGGCATACGTTTACTCGGCTTTCAAACAACTACTTCAATTTTCCACACAAAATCTTCTCAAAAGTGCTTCAAAACATCGCGGCACTTGCAATGTCAAATTTTCTTGTTTTATTTCTGTAATCACTATATCCATCATGTTGCTAGATGCTTTGGAATTTTGATATAATTAGCCAACTTAGTGTAACATAGTCAAGGTGTAGTAGGAATTAGCGACTGTGGAGATAATGAGGAAATGTTCTACTGCGATTACGATATTTAATAATTATTTTACAGTCGCATAGTGATATCTCTCCAGCTTTGACTGACTGTTACTAAAATAGCATAATACATTTTCGGGATCAATACTAAAACATGCGCTTGGTCGACAATATCTTGCGAAAGAACTGCTAGAAATCGTGTATTGACCTTCTTTGTTAGCGTCTATATTGAGATAAAAGCCATACTTAGGTTGCGAATAACTCAGTGTAGAGGCAAGCAAAAGAGCCTTTTTAGGCCTTTAAATGCTTTTTCGCCTTCGTCTATGAAAAGATTTTTCCTGTGAGTGAGTGTGGTGATCTTCAATAGTCTTCGCTTATGAAGGAGAATTCATCTTACTTCTTTTCACTTTAAGCTTTTTATTGCTGTTTAATTTACTTTATGACCAACCACTGGTTTGTTTTAAAAAAATTCCAGTTTCATATTATACTCATCTGCCGTTAAGGGGGGCTATGAGACCCTGTAGCGCACAGCATTATAATAATAAATTGTTGGAATTCAAAAAAAATGCAAAGCAAAATAAATTTCCTACGATTTCATAAAAAGTAACAATAATTATTTTCAGCATGGAGATTTATTACAGATGTTTTTGAATAAGTTACAGGATATCACTTTTATTACTACTAAATTTGTAACGCTCTGAAAACTTAAAAAACTCTGTAAAACATTAGCTGCTGCTAAATGTTCATGCTTTATTGAAATCTCTGAAATAAGTTCCAGTGAAAATTTGGAACAAATATTTTCAGTGATAGACTGAAAGCTACGGGCGAAAATCAAAATCTTAACTATCATAAAGAATTTTTTCATGTATAAATAAAACAGTGAGTCAAAGCAGCCATGCAAATGGTTTGTATGACAAAGCGTTTTTTGTAGAACAGTCTGCATTCTGCAGTACATTACACATTCCTGTTTATCGCAATTCTGTCTTGCTAGATTTGATGCTTCAAAAATTACGAAATCATAGGAAATCTATACAACAAGAAAAACTTGCTTAAAATATCGATTAGAATGTTGAATTTTCTCCAGATGTCACAATGTGCTGAACGATGCAACTAAGTTTTTAGAGAAAAAAATAGGTTTGAAAAACCGATAAAGGGTGTGAGCAAGAAGAAGAAACTCTCAACCTTCAATTAAGCTGCTCTCTTTAGATCACTTTGGTACATAAAATGAGGTGTTATACCTTGTTATGTCTTTAAGAGCCGTAACTGTTTACTTTTTCTTGATAGGAAATTTTGTTTTACTTCTGTACGGAATACTAAATGCTAATATATCTTTAAGAGCATAGTAAAATGTCATGTTGAAAATCTAATTATATTACACTCAGCACAGCAATATGCTCTACGAATTTTCTGCATTAAATTGTAATAACGTTTAAATAACATTATGCAGGTTTTATGTATTAATTAAGCAATAAATTATTCATGAAATTATGACTAGAATTCTATGTTGTACAACGCTTTCCTTAACGCTGTCATACTCGATAGTTTAGCAACCTGCCGCTTGCAGTTTCCTACAGTGCAATATTTCGTACTTCCAGCATTATTCGCCTTAAAGAAAATGTGAGGACAACGCGTTTAGGGCTTCAAAATAGAGGGGTTGTCCTGCTCTAAATTACATACATTATTTTACCTGAAAGTCCCTCCAGAAATGTTATCAAATTAGAAAATTGCACGAAAAGAAATATAAATCATACAAATTAGTTTAATTGCCTTTAAACAAGGAAGCATAAATACACGTAATCGAAACAAAGCACGAAGAAATAAGCCTTAAATCAGTAATAAAACTGACATTAGTAAATAAATAAAATAAGAGAAAGATCCATATGTCAAAACGATTTTTCAGTCAATTTGAACCTTTCTGAATATACTTTGAATAGTCGAAATTTCTAGAAATCAAACGGAAATAAGAAGTAAATATAAACGACAAAATTAACGGACCGTCAAAAATGCTTTTCATTGCACGCTACATTGAGCAAATACAAGGGAAAAAACTCTAAACAATTCATATAAATACAGAATTTTGCAATAAAAAATGCGTGTTACACATTTATAAACCTTATTTTAAAAGAAACTTATCTCAAGTTACAATTAACAGTTGTACACGTTTTATGTACCAAACAGCAATTCTCAGTGGAAATATTTGAAAAATATATTTCAGATTACAACAGACATAATGTTCTATTCACAGATGAAATAAGTTGGATGTAACTCATACTGAATTACTTAAATTGAATCTATTCGAATTTTAAAGGATACATTTTTATCAGTGGCATCACCTACAATGAAAGTACAAGAATTTTAAAATCCCGAAGTTAATTTTGATCATTAACATTGATGCAACAAATATTTTCTACTTCTAAATAATTAAGCTTTCTAGTTTTATAAAATATGCTGTAGTGATAGTAGTTATACGATTATATGGAAGAAAGGTTGTTTTTTGGTGAATCAGTATATGCATTTATATGCAATATTCGAAACCAAGCCTCGTGATTTAGTTGTCTCTAAATTTATCATTCTGTATATTGACCTGTAAATTTATCATTCTGTAATTTATCATTCTGTATATGACTGACTGTATATTATTTTATAAAAAATTAATTTTTAAAAAATTAAATTTTTTATAAAATAATAAAAAAAATCTAGAAACCTATGTATTTTAGAAATCCTTGTCTACAGAAACTTTCCCTACACGAATATGCATATCAATAAAAAGAAACTATAAAAGAACTATACATAATCCATATAAACCAATAAGAAATAAGAAACAAAAGGAACTAATTCACAATTTTTAAAATAAATATATATTTAAAAATATAATTTCATATTTAGAAAATACTTAGATACTACATAAAAAATTTAAAAAAATTTTAAAGCAAGTAAATAGTAAGTTTTAATTCTAACTTACCTTCTATATGAGTGTTGGGGTCTGCAAAAGTGTTGTGAAAGAGAAGTAAGTGTGTTCTTCAAATTATATAGATGGCGCTTATGTAGGTAAAGTTGAGTGTCAAGCTGCTATCTTTGTTATAGTAAAAATGTTTTTGTAAATATTAATATTAATTAAATTAAATTAAATTAAAAATCCTAAAGGTAGTAATATCAATTATTTAGGGAGTTAAGTAACTGAGCTAATCAAGAGATGTATGTTTGCTTGAAGGAAATTAAAGTGAAGTGGTATGTGAAAAAAATGTAAACTGTTTGTAATTTGAAATGTGTGTTCTGTTGAAAAATTGTGAAAATTGTTAAAAAAAATTAAGTGAAAGAATCAGCAAGTTAGAGGAATTCCTATGGGAGCAAACAGTTCTACACAAATTTGTAACCTATTTCTTTTTACATTTGAATATAAATTCCAACTCAGTTTAAATAAAAATGAATTAAAGCTATTTGCTCATACTTTTAGATACATAAATGATATTATAACTTTCAATAATAATTCTACTTTTGAGAAATTCAAAATTTACCCAAATAGTTTTACACTTAATAAAACGAATACGAATCAAGATACTATTGGATTCCTAGACCTGCAAATTATTAAACACAACAAAATTAAATTATTTGATAAAAGAAGGAATTTCCATTTTCCTACTATTAAACTAATTAATTGGAACTCTAATATCTCTAGAAAAGTAATAGAAAACACGTTTCATAGCCAAATTATCAGAATAAAAAATATATGTACTGAAAATGACGATTTAAAGGAAGAAATCATAAAACTAATTAATGTACAAGTTGATGACCAAGTACCACCAAAATTTATTAATTTATACTATCTTAAAAAGGCAGGCCTTGACTTTACTTTATAATTTTTTGGCTCTTTTGGATATGATAACATTACCTTAAACCTTAACTGGAGGATAATGAAGGATATAAAAGAGTAGAGAAATTATTGTAAATTTTTATTGTAAATATTTTGTAAATATGTATATTTAATCAATACTGGATTCTTTCCTTTTACTAATAAAGGGCCAATTATTTTCAAAAGTCTCAATTATAGCCCGAATTGAGTGAAGATTTTAATCTTCTTCTTCTAATTTTCCATACTTTAGCCAGTATTTAGTTAAGTTTTGATATACCAATTAAATCAAGTTCATTAAACTTTTAATATTTTCTTTCATCAAATTTAAGTTTTATTTAACTTCCTAAAGGAATTTTTGAGAAATTTCTGGGAATTTTTAGAGGTTTTTTAAGGACTTAATTTCAAAAATTTTGGGAAATTTTACTTTAAAACTTTAATATTAAAACATTTCAGTTTTTCTTAATTACTTTAAATTTTTGCAATTTTCACAAAAAATATCTTTCACTTAAATTTTTTTAACAATTTTCAAAATTTTTCAACAGAACACACATTTCAAATTACAAACAGTTTAAATTTTTTTCACATACCACTTCACTTTAATTTCCTTCAAGCAAACATACATCTTTTGATTAGCTCAGTTACTTAGCTCCCTAAATAATTGATATTACTACCTTTAGGATTTTTAATTTAATTTAATTTAATTAATATTAATATTTACAAAAAATTTTTTACTATAACAAAGATAGCAGCTTGACACTCAACTTTACCTACATAAGCGCCATCTATATAATTTGAAGAACACACTTACTTCTCTTTCACAACACTTTTGCAGACCCCAACACTCATATAGTAGGTAAGTTAGAATTAAAACTTACTATTTACTTGCTTTAAAAATTTTTTAAAATTTTTTATGTAGTATCTAAGTATTTTCTAAATATGAAATTATATTTTTAAATATATATTTATTTAAAAAATTGTGAATTAGTTCTTTTTGTTTCTTTTTGTTTCTTATTTCTTATTGGTTTATATGGATTATGTATAGTTCTTTTATAGTTTCTTTTTATTGATATGCATATTCGTGTAGGGAAAGTTTCTGTAGACAAGGATTTCTAAAATACATTGGTTTCTAGATTTTTTTATTATTTTATAAAAATTAATTTTTAGAAAATTTAATTTTTTAAGAAAAAGTTTAATTCTTGACTTTACTTGCTTGTTTCTCAAAAGACTTAATTAGTATTTTCCTTTTTGAACTTTAATTCTTAAATGTTAATACTTAAATGTAAATTTCTAAGGATACCACTTTATTGGAATTACTTTTGGTTTTGACTTTTACCCTTGCCTGCATAAATGACGAAACACGAATTGAATGATTGGAGAGTTAGGTTTGGAAGCAATTTCCCCTTGATATCTGTGTCCTGCCTACTCTACGATCATTCACATATGCAATTTTAAAAAAATTGTTTACTTTAATTTTAATTTATTAAATTAGTAGATTTATTTTCATGGATAGATTTTGCACTTGATTTGCTTATGCTTCTGAATTTAAATGATATTGTAGATTAGTTCGAGAATTAAATCTTTTACATGTTTGCATATTTTTAAATTATTTTAAATTATTTTGGCTTTTTTCCTTTTTTTAGAATTTAAATTTGCTTTTTTACTTTTTTACTTTTATACGTATTTGTTAAGAATTTAAATTTGTTTAAATTTAAATTTCATTCCTTGCAGCAATGGCGCAAAGAATATTTAATTAAATATGTATTTAACTTTAATTTTTTTAATTAAACTCAATTTATTCTTATAAAATAAATAAATAAATATATATATATAATATTAAATCTATTATATAACATAATATATATATATATATATATATATATATAGATAGATAGATAATATTAAATCTATTATATAACATAATATATATATATATATATATATTAAATCTAGAATCTCTCTCTCTACATATATGTATCTATAAATATATTTATCCTACGCCATTACATGCAGCAGAGGCAGATTAAATATTCAGCTTTATTTCAATAAACATTTTAAGGTCACAAACAAACAAACTAATCCTGCCTTTACAAGATCATTTACATTTTTTATATTGTTGCGATAGGAAGAAAGCAGCGAGGCAGCGTCTTAGTGAGAACAGAGGTAGAAGCAAAGTACGAAGTCATGTAACATGGTAGTTTATTAAGAGAAAGGTTTGTTTCACCAAATTTGGAGTTTAGTTCCTAATTAGCTAAGTCATCATTTTTTTTGTAAATGTCAAATGACAGGATTAATCAAGAAATGCCGCAGTCCAGAAAAAGTTATTACTGTTTTTCGAATAGAGAGGGTAAGTACTCAAATTAAATTGAAGAATTAAGGGACTAATACAAATTTAAATCGGAATTTATGTTTACATATTTTCGTCTTGCATATATCTAAATGTCAAAGTAATTTACTGACTAGGGTTTTTCTATATGTAAATAATATAAAATATTTCTAGGTGGACTAATTAAATCCTTAATTTATTCATAAAATATATGATGTAAAATTTTAAAGTCCATAGCATTATTTCACCTTTAGTTCACTAAAGTGACCGTAATTTAGCACATTATGACTGTTAGAAACTGAGTATGAATTTCTGTTACGGATAACATCTTTTGGAGATCAGAATTTTGAGTTCTTCGATTGACGAAGAGATTAATAACGAAGAGAGCAAGTGAAAATATACAGTAGTGGCCAAAATTGTGGACACTTTTGGAAATTTTTATGTTTTTGAACTTTGTGTGCTTATAGAAAATGTTACGTTTCGCAAAATGCAAGCTTGTATATATCATTTTAAAGAGAATTTATTACTGAATTCAATACAAAACACAAAATTCAATTATTTGCAATACAAAAAAAGTTATATGTACTTTGATATAAATAAAAAACACAGTTATGAAGTGGTTTGTAATGTCTAGCTTTCCTGGCCAATCACTGTTATTGTTCTGAGAACCAATCAAATGTTAGCAACTGCCAGTAGACGCTGACATCATGTTTACACTAGAAACAATTCCTTATTTTGCTTTGTTCTGTAGAAGGAGGACCTGTTTCTTATACACTGAAATTACAAGTAGGAATTTTTGTAAAAAGTTTTAATATTTAGTCAAGAAGCAATCACATCAAATAAAAGAGTAGATTGGACACCTAGAAAGAGATGTAATATTATTGTGTTACGAGAAAGTGGTCTTTCCTATACTGAAATTGCAAGACAGGTGGGTGGTTCAGTGACTACATCTGGAGTTCGAATTTTTTTTTTACGATATCAGGAGACATATTTAATAAAAAACAAAGAAGGAAAAGGCCAAAAACGGTGCACCAAAGTATTTGTCGCACTCAAACTTAAAGAATTTTTTTAAAACAAAAATTAACGACTTTTAAAGTACTTGGAATATGTAGTTGATATAATTTGGAGCAGTGCTTTAAAACATTCATCAAATCGCATTTAATATAAATATAATGTTGGATTAATTTTCAAAGCCCAGATTTTATTCACTTCTGAATATTGAATAGATCAAGAGTGATGTTTCATGTGTATGCAGAATAAAGTTATTCATTTCTATTTCAATTGCGGCCACAAATTGGCACACTAATCCTGTCTTTTCAAGAACATTTACATTTTTCATATTGTTGCGATAGAAAAAAGCAGCGTCTTAGCTAGAACATAGGTAGAAGCAAAGAGCGCAGTTATACAGCGTGGCAGCTTAAGACAAAGGTTTCGGATCTCGAGTTTTAAGTTCCGGTTTAGGTACATCACCATCGTAGTGTAAAAGTCATATGTGTGTGTGTATTTAATTATGGCAAAGCACACTAGGGCTATCTGGCTAAGGGGAGGGATGCCTTCGTGGAGGTCTTTCTAAGGGAAACTGGCTCGTATCCGCGTTACACATGGGAAAAACCACGAAAACACCCATGCTGCCAGCCCGTTCGCGGTATTCGAACCTCGGACCGAACTAGTAAAAGTCATATGATACGATCTGTCGTAGTCCAGAAAAAGTTATTACTACTTTTCGAATAGAAAGGAGAACTAACCCTCTGTATTAAATTCAAATTAAAATTAGGAATTAAGGGGCTATTGCTAATTTAAATTATAGTTTATATTTACATATTTTTTATCTTACTTATATATATGTAAGATAACAATGTATGAATGAGAATTATAATATAACTATAAACATTAATTCTTCCTCTCTATTCTAAAATCGTAGTAACTTATCTGCATTGCGTCATTCAAATTAATCGTGCGATCTTACGTAACCGTTAATACCAGATGCCTCTTGACGACCAATCACCGAATTGTAAACCAAAACTTTTCTCTTCGCGTGCTTCCATCTTTCATAACGACGCACTTCAGCTTTTGCTCTCTACTCTGCTAAGATGTAATTTCGCTGGCTTGCTTTCTATCCCAACAATATCAAAAATGTAAATCTTCTGTGGAAAGGCACGACTAGAGTGCCAAGTGATTGTGGTCACAAATATCAATTGGAAATAAAAATGGAATTAAAACTGCCTTGACTGCCAAGTTCTTTAAATACTACGCAATCAAAATTCTTCTTCAATATGGGTCTAATCACGCATCGACACTGCTCGTCTTTTTTCCTTTGCTCTTATTATGACATATATATATATATATATATAAACCAATAATAGACAAAAAAAGAAAGCATTTGGGGGGAAATGATATTGAGATAATTTGTTAAAAATATATAAATATATATATATATAACAACTCAATATATAAATATATATAACAACGCAATATATAAATATATGTAACAACGCAAACATTAGCAATTTAAGCAGGTATTGTGATAATATGTGATTGGATAGGCACAAAATTAGCTCTAAAACAATTTTGTTTAAATTTGATTGATACTGGAAAGTCAGATTAGTATACAGAACAAGGTGAAGGCGTATCCGTGTCATACTCTTATCTCCTACCTGCAGCAAATTTATTCATGGAATATTTTGAAAAAGCAGGTAGAGAAATTCCAGAAACTGAAGTCGGTAACATGGTACCTTTAAATAGATGATGGTAGAATGCTGAGCGAACGCAGAAGCGAAATATGAGAAATTCTAGTTTAAATCAGGAAGTTCAGTCACCAAGCTGTAAATCATGAGATTTTAGATGTTGTTTATAAACACGAAGAACATGATGTGAGAACTTTTTCTCGTGTACCTTTATACGAAATAGAAGATGCTGAACAATCTGATAAAAAAGAGGTTACCAGAAACATTAAATTTAAAAAAGCATGCTCATGTGATGTGCGAATGCTGACAGGAATCAGAGAGGATGAAGGACGCTTTCAGGAATCACACAGATTAGTAAAAGTGGCAAGAAAACCAACACTATGTATGATAAATACTTTATGTATACTCACAGGTGGACGCAACGGGAGCTATAGATATTCTGAAATGTTAATAAATACATATTCAATAGGAATTCATTTATATTATAAAAATTGCCTTTGAAAATGTAGAAAAGAAGTTGGGAAATTTAAAACATTAATTTTTTTTAATTAACTTTAACACTTCCTAAAATGCAAAAGCTACTTTAACACTTCTTAAAATGCAAAATACATTATGCTTTTCAAAATAAAATTTAAACATACGGACGTTGTAGAGACGTTAGGTTATTTCGAAGCAGGAGAGATGAAAAATGAGCAATGCTCTCGCCGGGACTCGAACCACATACCTCTCGAATACGCCCCGAGGGTGCTGACAATTACACCACGAAGGCATGCTAAGAAGGCGGGAGAAATATTTTATATACTTCCCCTTTTAAAGGGCGGCTGGAGATTAGGGGACTCAGTCGCCAAATCCTGGTGGTGGAAAATCATCATCCACCACCTTTTCTTAGTTCGGGGGCCACTGTAGAGACATTTTTTAGTTAAAAGAATCCAATTAAAGATTTTCAGGAAAAAGAGATCTGAACTAGAAATTTTGATGAAATGTTTAAGGAGGCTAACAAAAGTTGTTACTGCAGCAATTTCAAATTTAAAATATTATTAAGTAATTACAATTATTTAAGTAACAGAAATACACAGACCGTAACAGAAAAGTAACATATCAGCAGAATAATGCTGTCGTGGCCTGCCATTTAATCATCCCTGCTATACAACATAAACAATTTAAAATAAGCAACATATCAGCAGAATAATGCTGTCGTGGCCTGCCATTTAAAATCATCCCTGCTATACAACGCAAACAATTTAAAATACTTTGAGAAAAATCGAATCACATTTTCGTTTTGATGCCCGAAGAAGAGAATCATAAATAAAATGGAAGCATGCAATTTAAATTAAAATAAGCAAAACTTAGGCTTATATTGGCATTGGCTTTATCAAAAATTTCTGCGTATTTCGAAGGAGACTGATAATGGCTCTTTTTATTCAAGAAGTAAATTTTTTCTATTAGCATTTAAATTTAAGTAAAAGATTGAGGATGTTACAAGTAACATGACAAAAACAACGATTTGAATTGCAAAATAATTTAGTAAGACGTAAGTGGAAAGCTTAAAGTTTGTTTTAAGATAAAGTAAATTGGGAATGATTTTTCTGTCGCATGCATTTTCATAAAAGTGAAGAGGAGTGAAATAATCATATATTTAAAGGGAAATTAAGAAAAATCGTTAAATAAACTGAAGCTGATGCAAAACCAAAGCAAATGAAAAAACGAAATGTCAGAATACTTTTTTATTTAAGAGAAGAAATTCGTGCTAATCTTCCTTGAAATGCGCAAGTTTTCATGTATTTCAAATTTTCTGTAAAGCAAACAATCATTTAATTATCTTCAAATTAAAAAAATGTAACTATTGTTTGGAATTGTTCTTAATTTGAGAAATTCAATAAAAGAAAAAAATCAAAGCTAAATTATTAAAATTAGTTTCAAAACACTTAAAGTTCTTTGATAGTGTCATTCTTATGTTGAAAAATTCCTGAAAGGTCTTGTTTGGGGTAGCTATGAAAGCTCTATATAAAGGTTATACTTGATAAATTTCTAACTCAGTTCTTTTTAATCAACCTCTTTTTAAAAGAACTGTAATCTTTGTGTTTGAAACAACTGTTAATGATAAATATTCTTAAAAGTTTGAGAAACTGCAAATATTAAATGACTTGTAAAGAATTTGTTCGTTTTTCGGTATGTCATCTTGAGGTTTCAGCGACAAGCAAGTTGAAAATATATCGTTCGCATCTTGGCTAATGCACAGTTAAATTTTCACTTTTTTTTTTTTTTTTTTTTTTGCTTCTGTGTAACAAAAGCAGAACTATTTAGCTCCTTGCAAAAAAAATGCAAATCAGAAATAAACAGTTGTTATGGATTTTCCTCTAATGAATGCATTAAGAAAGCCTCAAAGAAAGAGAATTACTTAATTACCATATAAGGTATTTCTCCTGTCGTACCAGCATGCCTTTGTGGCGTAGTGGTAAGCACGCTCGACGCGTATTCGAGAGGTCCCTGGATCGAGTCTCGGCGAGGGTAATGCTCATTTTTCATCTCTCCTGTTTTAAAAAATACCTAATGTCTCTACAGTGGCGCCCGAACTAAAAGGTGGTGGATGCCGATTCTCCACCACCAGAATTTGAAGATTAGGTCTCTTAATCCCCAGTTGTTCTTTAAAGGGGGTGTATAAGGTATTTCTCCCGCCTTCTTAGTGTGCCTTCGTGGTGTAGTGGTCAGCACGTTCGACGCGTATTCAAGAGGTCCGTGGTTCGCGTCCCCGGCGGGGTCATTGCTCATTTTTCATCACTCCTGCTTTCAAAAATACCTAATTTGGCCAAAAGAAATTAATATGCGTGAAAATATTAGTGAGTTTTAATTTCATCCCCCAAAGTAAACTTCAATACTGATCCAAATAATAACTGATATGCCAACTTAACATTTTATCTATGTTTATCATAACGTTTAATTTGAGAAACATCTGCAACTGAAAGTTGAAGAATTGTAATTTGGTAAATGACGACAAAAAATTAATGAAGCTTTCTGATTTGCCCTATTTATACATTTCATTGCACTGTTTTAATTCACTAAACTGTTTTAATTAAGTAAAAAAGATGAAGCCTTGCGAAAAATGTTGTTTTCTTCTATTCTCTGTAGTAAGTGAAATTAAGTAATGAAATAAAAATTATTTTTTTTAAAAGCAATAAATTAAGACATGCTGTATTTAAATATTTTGTGATTTTGCTGTTGAATTGTGTGTGTTGTAAGTGTGAAGAAAGCGATGCTTAATGATAAAACTTAAAAGACAATAAAATTATGTTAATAGGAATTAGCCTAAGAGCAGATTGGTAACCTGCGATGTTCAGAGAGAGCATAAAAATCCTGAACAAATCCTCTGGTGCGGCTTTAAAATCTAAATCATTTCAGATTTAATTTTTCTTTCAGATTAATTCAAGCTTCGACTTCAAAGCTGATGTTCTAAAATGGCAGCCAGATGTAGTAAAATGCATAATGATGTTTTGCAGCAACCTTCAAATGTTTCAATGTTTTAATAATGAAGATTGAAACAGTTATTTAATATCAAGGAATAATTCTTTTTTTCCCCATTTTTTTAAAATTTATATGAAAACCGCAAGCTTTTCTAAATAAAATGAATAATTAAACCTACGAGTAGCGAGTTTAGTGAGTAGTTAATTTCATGAAAGATTAGACTTATAATACAATACAAATACAAAATATGTAGTTTAGAAGAATTAATGTATCATGAAAAATGCAGGCGAATTTGTTGGTTGGTCTAGCTAACTGAAGTATAGCTATAAAATGGCTGCATAAATGTTCCCATAGTGCATCCACGAGATTTACGATCGAGGATTATTAGATTTAATTTCCCTTTTACAGTGTTTTTCATGAGCTTCTTAGGGCCAGTATGTACATAACTTCAATTAAAATACAAGACAAAAATGCTCGACCGTCTAGTCAAAGCATCATGAAAAATAAAATTAAATGGATTTTTCTTGTATATCCTCATTTACAGCATTAACGTTTCAAGGTTATCAGTCCCTATTTAATGACTGTCTGGAGACCGCTGAAACTTAATGATAAATTTGTACTATTGTTATATGTAGGAGTAACTGTTTCGCTGACTGCTGACTAGAAAAAGCGCCAAACTGGCTACGAAATTTAAAAACTCATTTTGAAAAACAAGTAATCATTGTTAACTTAAGACAGTGAAAACATTGAGAGATATGTTTGTAAAAACAAAGTAATAAGATTTTGTTAGCACTATTTGCGATTATTCAAAAGCATTACGTTCTTGATATTGATATAATTTTCAATGGGCTATATATCTGACTGTCTGATTTCCAAAAAATCATTTTTTGTAGCCATGTTCTTGATTAAGAGAGTGTTCTTCAATTTACGTTTTGATATATACCGCCAGGGTACTTACGTATTAACGCAACCAGGCCAAAATTCGCATAAATCGCCAAATTTGGCGACCCTACTTACGGCAACCCTACGTGTTATACGTAGTTTTGTAAAAAGAATTTATTTATAAAAAGAAAAAATAACACTGGGCGTGTATTACCACAGCAATGGGTTTTCGGCGGAATTTGCCGAGACTTTTTTGGTTACTGTACCTAACAGAAGCGCCGTTACCCTCATGGAAAAAATTTGCGAAAATATCAAGGAAGAAAGCATCATTTATTCGGATTGCTGGAAAGGATACAATACAAGTGAGTTCGAAAATGCTGGATTTCTGCATGGAACTGTTAATCACAAATATAACTTTGTGGATCCCAACACGGGCGTTCACACACAACATGTAGAGCGCATGTGGGGCTCAGCCAAATGGCGCAACAAAAAACAGAGAGGAACAGCCCGTCATCATCTTGACTAATACCTTATCGAATTTATATGGCGCCAAGCTCAAGCTGTTAATGGCGAAGACGGTTTTCAATCAGTGCTAAAAGCAATAGCCAAAAGATTTCCGCCGAAAAAATAATTCTGCAACTTATTCAAATTCGAAACCGGAAGGGTTTAATTGCTATTTTATATTTTAAAACAAAATAATATAAAAAACTGTATTAAAAATTATCTGTAATTAATAAATGTACATTTTCTTTCTATTCATACTTTTTTACTCAAACTTACAAATCGCGCCAACCTGGTTGCGATAATACCTAAGTACCAATGCCAGCAGTACAGTGTATAAGCAGCAGAATTATTTAAATATAAATTAACTGATTTACTTTATTACCGTCTTATAGTCAGGTTTTTAATGCGTAATTTTATTGATCAGTTAATATAAGAATGAAATTATTTTTTTATTATAATTAATTCAGATGAATTCAGAGGTTTCATAAATGACAGCGATTTGCTTTCCACATACTCACAATGATACAGTCGCCGTTTTCTGACATTAAATTTTAGGCTCACGAGCGGCCGAGCGGTAAAGTCGCTGAATACTGGTAGTTCGGTCCGAGGTTCGAATCCCGCGAACGGGCTGGCTGCATGGGCGTCTTCGTGGTTTTCCCCATGTGTAACGTGTATACGAGCCATTTTCCGTTAGAAAGTCCTCCACGAAGGCATTCCTCCCCTTAAGCAGATAGCCCTCGAGGCTTTACCATAATACACAAACACAGACATTAAACTTTATTGTTGTAATTTAGGTATTGACACTGGTTTACTTTTATGGTAACAATTACGTAGACTGAAATTACCCGGAAAACCATGCCACCAGCATCAGTGATTTTATCCGGTCTCTCATTAACCGAAAATTTGTTCCTATTGGAACAAATCCTATTAAAGTTCAAACGGATTCAACTAAAGGAATGCTGTAACAAGCTTTTCAAATTCCGATAAAATTAACTTCGAAGGCGCCGTTATTGACTAGATTTCATTTCAGCAGACGTAAGGAACAAACGTGGATTGGAATGGAGTCAAAAGATGAAACAATTATGTCTGAAAAGGAAATATACCATACTATCAATCTCTGACTCCATTCTTCGCATAAAGTTTGCCTTGCTGCATTTTCCATTACAAAGTTATGCTGCTGAACAATATATACAGTCTAGCTTTTATCCTGTTGTATCCTTGTTTAAATTCCTTCAAAATCGTGCTGTTGATGCCATTTAAAGATTCATAGAATCCTTGCAGTTAATGCGAGATGGGTTAAGCCAATCGGAACCTTAGTTTAATTTCCTGTCAAGACTGGAATGTCAGGACTTCTGTTTCCGAATTTTTAATATCAAAGCTATGGAAAATATTCAAATTGGAGAGTTTCATTGATCAAGAACTAACACAAAAAGTTAACTCTAATTTTGCAATAACTGATATCACAGATTGCAAAATCATTGAAATTAATATGAGTACCGTAAATACTAAATCTTTTGCCAGTATCGTTAATTCTAAAAAACTTAAATAAACTTAAATAAATTAAGGATAATTCGGAGTCACGCGGAAATACAACTCTAAAATAAATATATCACCTGTAAAATCACTACACACATCTTCAAGAATCATACGCAAATTTCAGGAAGTAACCAGATGACACCGATGGTACGTCACAATGACGAGAGTGTAAGAGAGTGATATATAAGGAATACAGGCAAAGAAGTAAAATTGTTCGCAGGCGCTTTATAAGCATTTCAGTGCAATAACCGAATAGTTATGATACAAAGAACGCATTTGGATGACTTTTTACGTGGTAGAATTATCGGCCGTCTGAAATGTGGGCGTACCCAACTGGAAGTATCGGAAGAATTTGGAATTGCGCAGAGTGTCATCTCCAGGCTTTGGCAACGATTCCAAGATGATGGTAATGTGAGTAGACGTTACAGCACAGGTCGCCCCAGAGTTACAGCGCCGAATGAGGACCGGTATTTGGCAGTTACTGCCAAAAGAAACAGGCGGAGCACAGCCTCAGACCTGTCTCGTCAGCTCTCTTCAGCCACTGGTACGACAATTTCAAGCCAGACCGTGTACAGACGCTTAGGGCAGATTGGTCTACGAGTATATGCTCGTAGACCTGTCAGATGCGTTCCACTTACTGCAACTCACTGTCGCCTGCGGTTAGCCTGGAGTAAAGAGCATGCATTGTGGATACCGCAACAGTGGGTTTGTGTGATGTTTTCCGACTAGTCCAGGTTTAACTTGCAGTCTGCTTCTCGCCGGACTTTCATATGGAGAGCCTCCAGGTACACGTTACCACCAAGAAAACATCATTGAACGATACCGTTACGGTGGTGCAGAAGTGCTCATTTGGGGTGGAATTATTCTGGGTTCCAGAACTGACCTGCATGTTCAAATTGAAACCATGACAAGCCAAATCTATCGGGACGTCATTCTGGAACAACATGTACGTTTGTTTCGGGGCGCTATGCGCGCACAATTTGTGTTTATGGATGACAACGCCCGTCCTCACCGTGCAAACATCGTAAGCGAATACCTTCAGTCGGATGATATCACCCGTATGGACTGGCCAGCATTCTCACCGGACTTGAATCCAGTAGAGCACGTGTGGGACGACGAGTGCAGCCCGTCAACCTCCTCCTACATGTCTACCGGAACTTCGGAGAGCATTGCCTTTTGAGTGGTGCAATATCCCCCAAGATCAGATCGATAATTTGATACTCAGAATGCCTAGGCGTTGTACGGACTGTATTGCATCGTCTGGGAGATATACAATGAATTAACACTCATACCAACCATGTAATATTGGTTTTTTGTAAATAGGTCTTTTTTTGTAATTTGCTCCAGGTAGAAGAAATCGCTAATTTTTTTAATAATATCAAACATATAGAATCTTTTTTTACTCTTTACCTTTTGTTTAATATATAAGCTTTACAAATAAGTCAAATTTGTTTTGCTTCTAACTCTTCCTTTGCTTGATTTTGCATTATCCTTAATTTATGGACATGTGTGTATAACGTGACGTAAGCGGCACGCAAATGCCTAGTCGCCTCGCGTACAAATCTCCTCCTAAGCTTTTTGCGCACGGTTGACACTGATACCAGCCTTCCGGTAGCTGTAGCAAGGGTGGATTTGAATTGATTCGGAGTTACGATTCTATTTCGTTATACGCATAACAGGAAATATCGGTCATCGGCGCACGTCGTAGAGGTTGGCTGTCCTTGTCGGAACCTCTTGGATGCCGAATCTGTGGTTAGAAATTATTGACAAAGTCTGTCAACCACGGAAGGACTCACATTTAGCCATCTGGCCTCCTCTGTCTGACTTGGCCCTGCCTTTAGTCTCCCAATAGCTCTCCATTGCATGCCTTCGGGCAAATGAAATATGCCAGATTCCTTATCTTAGCATCACAGCACAGCAAAATCTGCAGGCTTGGTATCAAGCATGCAATTTTATGCTCCTCGTAAATGATGTATTCTGATTGCTGGGCTACCAATTTTTATGGTTCGGTTTTACAGCTCTTATTTGACAACATACTTACATCTTACACAATTTGGCTTGTTTTTGAGCGAGTTATCGCTATTTTTATGATTTTTCCTTAAGTTTTGGAAATTAGTGTGCTTATGACAGCAGCAGTTATAAAGAAATGTTATGAACAGCATAAAGAAAATAATATAAACAAAAATTCTCACTATGTGAAATAATACTTAATTGGGTAACCCTTAGCGTTAATCACTGTTTTAAAAAGCCTTCCTATGGAGTGAAAGAAGTATTTTAGTTTTGCAGCTTCTATAATGTAAAACCAAAATTTAATTATTGCTTATATTAATTAGGCTTTTATAAATGAGAGGTTTTTGCCTAAGGGTCTTTAGTCCGCGGCATAGATTAAAGTCTAGGCCAGGGGTTCTCAACCAGTGGTACGCAAGAGAAAATAGATGGTACGCAAAGAAGCAAAGTAATTTTAACTATTAAATCAAAAAATTAAAACCTCAACATCCTGATTGAGTTTTTTCTCTAACAATCGTAAATTTATGCGATCTGAGCTTTGTTCAAGAGTGGTGGTGGTAATAGTATTTTGTAGTGGTGGTACTAAAGGTTTTCAATTTTTGTTTAGGTGGTACGCGTTGGTGAAAAGGTTATTCCCAGATATTTCAGCAGTTGAATGCGATTATCTTGAAACCTGCTCAAATTTGTTAAAATATAGATGGTTCTTTATTTTAAACAAATTTATGTGAAGTCTTCAATTTGGGTTGAAGTATTTATTTTACATGTTTGGGGGCATTTATATCCCCATTAATCATAAAAATTCTGCCCATACATTTTGATGTCATATAAACTTAGATCATGATACCAACTGGATGATAAATGCGATCAAAATGCCAGTTCCCTCCTTATGTATTTTATGTTACCACTACGAAGCACCGAGATTTTGATCTCATCATTTCGAATATTATTTTCTCATAGTTCTAATATTCAGTTAATATAAATTTTAGACCAAGGTTTTTTCAGTAGTTTGTTTCAGAGATAAAAATAACATTTGTTGCGGAATTCTAGCATTTTATCTCAATTTCTTCAGTCTGAGCCAAATAATCCTTGCACTCGACTTCCAAATGGATTTCTTTATTACACTGTGCACATTTTCTACTTTATTGGATATTTTCTCCTTTCTTTGTGCATGTTTTCGTCATGTAACTGGAAGTACACTCTACGCGCATTCTGAAAGTCCGAAGTTCGAATCCCGGCGAGGGCAGAGCGGATTCCTTCAGTTTCTCGACATCGAAAAATTCTAAAACATTTAACGTGACCTTCGCACTAAAAGATGGTGGATGATGATTCGTTAGCACTAGATTTCGTTAGCACACATGATTTGGGGACCGGTTCCAAAATCCTCAGTCGCCCTTTAGAAGGGGGGAGAATATAATGTATATTCTCCCTCCTTTCCGCATGACTTCATGGTGTGACTCAAAACATATTCGACGCGTATTCGGGAGGTCCGGAGTTCGAATCCCGGGGACAGCATTGCGGATTTCTTCAGTTTCTTGACTTCGAAAGTAATTCTACTGGCTCAGCTTTTATGAGTCTGGTTTTTGTAGTGGCTATTGATACCTCTTCCAAAATTTAGAAATGTCATCTCTGATTAAATTTCCGTCAATGTTTCTTCTAATTTCTTGAAAAGTTTAGCCTTATTCTCTTAATAATACTATTTTATATTGTTTTCGACGTGACCACTCAAATCTTTGCTTCATTTTAAAAATTATATTGCGTTTTAAAAGCTCAGTAAATTAAAGAACACACAAAGGAAAGCCAATCATCTTGATAGCATTATAACATACAGACAAATGTCTTCGTCTGAACTCCAATACCTGACATCATTAGTTGCATCCTATCTTGACTTGATTAGTTCATTTTCAAACAAGATAGCTCATGTTTGATTCTCCAAACACTTACTCTCATCAGCTGCGTTGACACTTGGGAATTTCATATGAGCCTAAGCAAACAGTGTTTCTTTTTTCTGGTTATTTGCCTGTAACTTTTTAAAGAACACAGATAATCGAATAAATAGTGATGTAGTGTAGTCGTGATTTAATTAAATTTCATTGATATATAATTTGATGGTACTGTTTGAAAACCGAATGGTACTATGAGGCATTAATTCTGAAAGATTCACGTTTATAAAAAGGTTGTACAAATATGATCACTAATCTACGTGTTTAATCAGGAATCTCTAAGCGGATTGATAAAACTTTCCCTTAACTATGAGACTTATCTCATTAACCTTCACTAAGTTATCCGACTATCACATTAGGTGCCAACGTCACAAAAATACTACAAAATTAAAGAACTGCTACCTTGCAGATGAGAAAAATAAATGCAGTAGTGTAACGAAGCTGTAATGATGTACAACAACAATTCAGATGTAATTATGTTTCAAATGAAATATTTAAATCATATTTCTATTTATTTAACGTGAAATAAAGAACAAATAACCCAGTACCTCTATATCAGATAAACTTCGCTAACTAGATAGTAAGAGAGCGTATTTGGTAAAGGAACAACTCTAAAGTTTTTTCTAGATGTCTCAGACAAACATTAAATTTGCACAAATTCACGACTAATTCTCTTTCTTTTACTTCTGGCTAGTAAATTGCATAATTACTATGTAATTTTTGCGTAATGTTTATCTAAGTAACTGGAGTGATCAACTGAAGTGAAGAGGTTCAATAATGCCCTTGCAGAAGACCTTGTATGTGATTTTGGATCGCATTCACATTTCACATGAGGAAAATTAGGAGAGAAGAGTGTGATATATACAACACCAAAACTAAAAGCAAAAAACTGTTGGATAACTGATAGGTCCGTAGGTTCACTTTAGAAAAGATTTTTAAATGCGTGTAACAGTATTACAGAACTCATTTCTTTTACCGTTGTAAATTTATACCTCAGTGTTGAAAGTTACATTTGAAAGCAATAAATATTACTTCTGCGTCTTTGTTTTCGCATTAGACCTTCAAATTAAATTTAAAAGTCGATATAGTGTTTGAGGAAATACAGTTTATACACTTCATAAAGAGTTTTACATGATTAGTTATTGACAAACAAAAGTCGAAACATATTGAAATGAGCACTTGTTGTTCTCCTGACACTAAAATTTAGTGTATAACACATATAAATGAAATTATTAGCATAGCCTAATTAATAATTCTGAAAATAGTCTTTGCCTCCACGGACTTCAGAAAAATCTCGTGTGATAAGGAGACCAGATAATTTAAAGATCGATACTGCAGATTGCAAAATAACAAGCATATAATCTTATTTAAAAATTTTTTAAATATGCATCTCAAGCACAATATTTATTCAAGCAATTAGCAGTTAACTAGCAATACTAAAAACACTAAATGACTTAGTTCTCTAACAATGGGTTTTTAATACAGTTCACTTTCAAATCTGCCTGACTATAGCAACAATTTATCATTTTAATGTCAAACTTAGTTTGGTTTTAAAATATTGTTTTTGTTCTGAAACTGAAAATTATTTGTTTTTATTCATAACATGTAAACATTCCGATACCTAATCTGTCTTAGGAGACAAATAAGAATTCTTACGAAATTCGACGCTAAAAGTCCTTAAATGTACCTTCAGTTTTTTTTCATGTGGTTCGGAAATCGCTGACAGGCAAGGGAATTCAAATCAAAGTCAGCGATTTTTCTCCCAAATATGACTGCCATTATCTTTTCTGGACACGTGAGATGAGCTGACAACGTAACCGCCACAGCGGTTTGTTCAGGAATGGCGCACGAGTAATGCTTCAAGTCTCTCGAAAGGAACTGGGGAAAGAGATTGTGCAAAATAAGAAATTCTCTATACATTTAGATTTTTCACAATAAATAATGCCAAAGATTTTCCCATTTTGTTGAAATACTGGAAAATTGTTCTGTAAAGTTACATTCGGAGCCCAGACGGAATTTTCTTATTTCTGATACAAAATATCATAAGCATTTCTTTTTAAGTGCAAACCATTCTAAGATGTAAGGGATCGATCTGCAAATTAAGAAACAGAAATTTAAAGTTCGGTAATATAATAACAGGATAAAAGAGCTAAAAGAGAAGAGTTCACTCACAATATTAACAAATATTGTCCAGGCTGTGAAATTCTGTTTATTTATTTATGTACAGTAAAGATACAGTAATTAACTTTAAAGGAAATGTTGCCTTCATGGGAACTTTCTAATAGAAATTGGCTTTCGTATTTACGTTGCAGAAAAACGAAAACTCCAAAAATACACATCTCGTCAGCCAATTTTCTGGAATTCGGACTCAGCCACTAGAGAGCTTCTAAGGAACTCTAGAGAAATTGCGTACGCTATGAGCTGCAATGCAGAGATTATTCTAGACTCTGAATGGATGTGAATATTCACCAACGTTCCTTGTTAGAGTATCAAAGAAATGTATTCAAATACACATGGAGAAATGTATATCAACTGGTTGATTTACATCATACAAAAGAATTACATGTTGGCAAAGTATGTAAAGGAAAGTTGCAAAAGCCATACGGCATACTAATACATAAGGAATACAAATAAACTGCTAGCTATCCAAATCGCAGTAACACGATGGAAGCAAACAAACAGCATGAAGCTTGCATTATGTGCCTACCGTGATGGAATATGCAAATGCTTAAGATTTCAGCGCACGCGCACATCATGAGCGACTGCATTGCTCCTTACAATCCGTATATAAAGGGAGGAAGGATTGCCATTTTAACTACCCTAAATTATTTTCAGCATGCCTCGCTGAACATCGAACATCATTCGATCACGTTCCTGAATTCGACCGAGACAGAATCGTTGTGTAGTGCCTCTTCTTCCAAAACTGTAACGCCGAAATAGGTAGCGTCCTCTAGGCGGAAAAAAGATAAGTTGGAGACTGGCTTTCGGCGGGAGAAGCCGAACGCTCAGTGTGATAATTTTGAAAAATTTAAACAATTCTATCAATTCACATATTTTGATTTGTACAAAGTGTATATAATCTACGCTGTGTGCTGAAAATAAATAAGAAAGTAAATCTGAGTTCATTAATTGCGCATGAGACCGCCCACCGGCCACGGTTGGATCCTACATGCTGCATACGGAGATTGTGGGTGATCGTTTCTAGAAATCGGTCATCGTGTCTGATGTAGCCAAGCAAGTCCGTAAGGGAACGCCTTACGGACAGGAGCAATTGCAACGACCTCGTTGCACCACTTCACGGAACACAGGCAAATTGTGCGCAAGGCACTGATAAAGCTCATTTCCGCAACCATATCACAACAAATGCAATATGTAAACAATAATCGGTGTCTGAGAGGATAAATCGACGCTGTTTACAGTACAAGGGTCTGTCCGCTAGGCTTCCATTGCTTTGCTTACCTTTAATTATAATTCACAGTCGCTTGCTCTTGCAATGGTGCAATGAATGGCAAAGATGGACATCCGAATGGCCTGATATTCTGCTTTCGGACAACTCCGCTTCTTCCTGCAGTACCACGATGATCGGATTAGAATTTGGAGACACTGTGGAGAACGGCTGCTCGACTGTTGTGCTGTGCATCGTCGTATTGTTCCCGTACCCTGTGCTATGGTATGGTGTGGGATGTTATTTGTTTACACTCTCGCACGCTCCTGCTACGCATTATCGGTACCATACCAGCCAAGGCTGTTTCTCTGAGGTTTTGCAGCTTGCTCTCCCACCTTACCTTCAGAGCTTCACTGTGGAAACATTTCAACAGGACAATGCGTGACCACACTTTGCACGCAGTATTCAAGATTTCTTTTTAGCACATCATATTGCATTTTTACCTGACTTGCCCATTATCCAGATCTATTGCCATCGAACATGTCTAATCAATGACTGGAGAACGTCAAGTATAGCATGCAGCACCCGCGCTTACACCAAGTGATATTTTTTGAAATTTGGCTACGTGTGAAGGCAACATGCGATGCGATTCCTCAATAACACATTCAAAGCCTCTTTCACTCAATGCCGAGGACTGTAGCAGGGGTTATGGAAAAATTTAGAGTCAAAACTCATTGCTGATTTTCTCGTCTTCCTCACCTCAGAAGGCTGTATTTCAGAATATTTAAGACTTAACTATGTGCTATCTCTGAAGTAAGTTCGGCTTTGATATTTCTTGTCTTTCTTCGTGTTGCATTTTGGATGGCCAGTAAATTACAGGGCGTTTCCAAATTCGACCGACAAATTCAGAGGAATGATAGCAGGCGTCGAGAGGATGAAAAATGATCATAGAACATAGTGGGACCAAAGAACCATAAGATAAAACAAAATTACCACAGGGGTTGCAAATTACCTTTAGTGGGTGAAAATAGCAAAAAATGGACGACGAGAAGACAGTGAGCCTGATGAAGACAGTGGCCGAACAATTTCGAGGTTTAGGAGCGCTGAAGTTGAAAAGAGAAAACTTTTTCGTATGCAAGTTTCCAATGCGCATAGGGAAAATAAAAGCAGCGGTCGAGAAAAAGACACCATGCAGACGTATGCAAATTTCCCGTGATTATGGGGAAAATAAAAACAGCGAGCAAATACTCATTAGTGGGCATTGCAGAATTCTCGGGTGTTAAACTTCATTCAGAAACAAGATATCAGATAACACGAACGATGAATATGCGGATATGCATCAGATTTACGGATGACCAGGTGACAATGGTTGCCTAGCACAGAGGATGTACCAAGAGTAATTAATATCCGAGAAGGCGTTGTCCACATCATACCACATTCACGAACATCAGTCAATGGCTGCGTAAGATGAGATCCTTCCAAATAACAAGGCGTATCCTGGGCAAGTATGCGTAAACCTGAAACAGAAAAACAATATTGCAACGCTTTGCCGTTTTCCCGTTGACCAGTAAAGGATAAGTTGCAACTGTACTAGCTATTTGTCGTAAAAAGGTGTGGAAGCTTCTCAGGGCTGAAAAAAAAATGTAGTCTTGCACGTGCAGAAGGTTCAACTCCTAGGCGATGCCGACTACTTCCTTTGGCTAAAGTTCATACGCTGGATGCTTGGTGGCACACAGAATGATTCACAGTTTCCCGACACCGTTTTATTCTCAGATGACGTCTGCTTCACGAGAAAAGACGTGGTCAACATGCACAGTGCGCATATGTGGTCGTCAATAATGCGTACAGTACCGTCTTGTCGAAAGTGCAATAAAAGTTTGGTATTACTATCTGGGCAGAGATTCTAGAAAATTATGTTTTGGGACAGTACCTTCTGCCCGAAAGCCTCATTGGTGCAAATTACTTTTCCTCCTGTACGTCCTCCAGGATTTGATGCAGGGAATACTAGCCACTGTGCGTACAAACATGTTTTTCATGCACAATGGTGATTTATGCACTTCGCGATTACGGTGTGTAACCACATCGATGCTACATATTCCGGGAGGTGGATTGGACGGAGCGGACCTGTTGCTTGGCCTCCGCGCTCCCCGAACTTCCATTTCTTTGGATTTCTTCTGGATTCGCCAGAAATTGGTTCTTTATCAGATGTTTATGGGCACACTGAAGGATCTGACAACACGGATTGTCGCCGTTTCAGATAACTCGCCAGCACACCGGATGTAATTAAACGTGTTTCAGCATTCGTTAGTCGGTATCAATTGTACAATACCCTTCGCGGCCGTTCTATCTGACGTTGAACTTTGATGCTCTGTAATCCTGCTTTACGTCAAATAAATGTTTTCGTTTTATTATTGACCCTTTTGTTCCATTCAACGTCACACCCGCCATAACTGCTTTGCGATTTTCTCCCATTAAAAATTGTTTGCGCCCCATGCTGTGTATGGCAGTTTTTCATTCTCTTGATGCTTAGTATCAGTCCTGTGGATTTGACAGTCGAAGTCGGGAACACCCTGTATGTGCAGATAATAAGATGCACAAATAAAATTCGCTCGCTTTTATTTATTGCATAGCTTTGGCCTTTATAGTGGTACAGACGACATTTTCTCTTGACAAGAAAAGCTTTCCTGAATATGTTAATAAACTTGCAATTTATCGGTGACTACACATTTGTATTAGCTTGACTGCTTGTGGGAAGATTGGGCGGCAAAGGAACTGCTCATTTGGATGGCCCGAAGTCAGCTTTGGGTTTTAAATTGAACTGAAAAAGTTTTAATCGTCTTTCAATAATGCTGGTAGAAAGCTGTATTTCGTAAGTGGACTTGTGAAGAGATTTTGCCTGTTTTACTCTAACATCTGCGATAAAAGGTTCTTTATGAGGCGTTGTAGTCTTTGTTGCAAGGATTTTGTGCTTGAATCTCTCACGAAGTGCTTTAAAAGTAGCCTGTGATTCTAAATGGAAACCTTAAAGTTGTTTAAAGAACGACTGAAAGCATTTACTGTAGAAATAATATTTGCCCCGTGTTTTGAAAGAGTCCTTTTATAGCAGCTTCCTGATTATAGCGTTATGTAAGAGACAATATATATGCAAATTCAAAATAAGAAACCTTGAAATTCCTTAATAATTATGTCGCACATTTTGATAATAAAACACTAAGTTTTTAATATTTAAGTAACTGTAAATAGGGTTCTTCGATCCAAATATTTCCGTAAAATTGTGTGGCTGTATCAAGAGGATTTAATATCACAGCAAGGGAATTCACAGTTACTTTTTTAATAACAACGAGTTCTTCACAGCCATTTTGGCTTGGAATATTTCAGATATCATTTTTGCTGAATCAGCTGTCATATCGTTGACTTCAGAATGGTTTGTAGGCTTGCTTTGCTAATAGAAACGTCAAAAGATTATGGAAATTTTTCTTCGTTAATAGTTTCGTTGAATAGGCTTTCGTAGACTTAAAAAAATCTCATGTTTTGATATAGTGTTATCAGGACTTGTATTCCTCTTTACTTGCTGTGGAAACATGACCTGTCCTGACTCGGAACAGGGAGCTTACTCAAGCTATGTTCAAAATTTGGGAAGTAGACAATACACACAGGAAGGGTATACAAAACCCTTTATTTTTCTATCTTTACAGCGATTTCCGGAACTTCGGAATACAGAGACCAACCACTTGTGGTCTGAACATAAGAATATAAAAATATTAACTAAAACTCTGACTAAACTAACTTTGAATTAATATACAAGTTCCTAACTTTAAGATTGGCCGTTATTTAACAAAAATCCGTATATAGTACAGAAAGCTGCTAAAACTACGATACGTTTGAGATTATCAAGAGGACTAAACCTCTGGCCTTGAAGGCAACCAACAAACGAGTAAAACTACTATAGCCAGCGGCCTGCTTCTAATAACTCCTTCCCCTCTCTTGCTTGACAAAAAGCCACAACTTAAGTACTTGGCGTTAGCAAGACAAATTTGCATAAATAAGTTAAAGCTTTTAATTCTGGCCGGAAGTGGAAAATAAGAAGTGATAGTAAAGATTTAAAACAAAATAAACGTTAGTAAAACTTAGGATCCTTACAGTGTCACTGATACGACTAAAGTTTGTCATCAGTTTCTCGTATTGCATAATTGTAATACTGAGGCTACTTCTTTCATCTCCTTGAGAAAAGAGTTACTTCAAAGTGAACTAGGAATCATTATACTTGATAACAAAATTCTTGCACAATTCCAGGCTGAGTGTAAGCAGGTCTTAATTGTCCACTGTCATATTGTTTGCGAGGACATTAAAACACCATAGCACATAATTAACTCCTCCTCCTTTCGAATAGTAAAATATACCATATTTGGCTTGCTTTTGGATGTGCACAGTAGTTTTTCTCTTGTAAACGATGTGCCACGAAAGATGTTATTATCCATAAGAGTGAGCTCCTCTGGGGTAACGGTTTTCAGTAAAAAGTCATTTGCTGTGAAAGAAAAATAAATGATTATGTCATTTGGTAAAAAATAACAAAAATAACAAAATTTAGGGTAAATAACTCAATACACCTTTTTCCGAAATACACACGTTTTCCTCGAAAGAGCTTGTTTCTTCTGCTTTTCTTTGAGTACAAGGGTTTATTCCAATATCTGATCGTATTGGAAGATCTTGGGTTCGAATAAGGTTGCAGTAACCAATTCTCAACACTTTTTCATTCAAAGGCATAGGTTCTTTCTCAAACATGTTTTCCAGATTTATCTTAAAAGTAAAGACATATTTAGAACCCATAAAAAGTTAAAAAATAAATACTTTTTAAACATTAAAATTCTAAAAAACAAGATTTTTCAGAAAGATACTTACGTCTGTATCGTTGTTGTTTCTTTGCTGTGAAGGATACATACTTAAAGGGATGAAGAATCAAAATAAAAATCTACTGAAGAAATTAATAATGATAGCCAATCATCCAAGCCAAACAAAGTGTGTACACGCAGGGCGAAAGCAAAGAAAGAAGTTAGGAACGTTTCTCGGGACAACCCCATATCGAGTAGGAACTCTTTATTTAATCTGAATAGCGATTGACTAAGAGATGCTGAGGTCATTGAATTTCTGAGGTCGATAGAAATTTAGTCATTCACCTAAGCGGAGGCACATAAAAGTGAGATAAGGCACACGTTATTTTGTACAAACGCTGTTTTGTAAAACAACATGTTCAAACAGATTATGGATGATGTTATTCTCCTGACGTTATTTTTTAAAACGGATTCCCAAACAAGAAAGTGATGATGTCATCTCAAACATATGCTTCAAGAGGTTGTTGCTACACAGTAAAACTTTGAAAAATATTGTGTCGTTGCCACAAAAAATAAAACTGCCGTACATGACGTCATCTAAACACGTCTACGGTCCTTCCGGTTGTCGCATAATTCAAGATAGAGTCTTCCACGCCCTTTCTTCAGGCATCAGTTCAGCCTACCGTGTACTTGCGGTTACTACTGATGATTTTAATGCTTTGAATGAGATACTGAATGAAGTTTTTAAATTCAAGGAATCACTTTTGCTCAGCACTCAGATGCAACAAAGGTAATATTGAAAGCTACTGACAAGTGCATAAAATGCACAAAAATTTACTCTTCTAAAAGCTAGCGCTCATTAATTACACACATTAAAAATTTAAAAATAAGTTCGAAATTCAAAATTTATTTCGCAAAAAATCCTTGAAGAATACCACAGCAATAATAACATACCGAAATTTAACTATTGAGTTATACAGTGAGTTAAAATATCAGTAAAGAGTACCTGTAGTGTGGAAACATACTGAATATTTAACACAGTATCTTGCTTTCCATTAAGATGCATCATGTATGACGTACAGACACTACAAAATGAAACTACGTAAAAGAAGACAAATCTCTAGCAGGCGAATATACGCAGGGAAATCAAGAGCGTTTTCATGAAAGGCCTTTGTCTGAAAACAGCAAGAGACGTCTGTAAGATTTAGAAGCTGAGCCTTTGTTTTCAGTGTGCTACTAATACGGTATTAGAGCAAGAAAAATGCAGTTTGTGTGAAAGCAAAAAGAAGTAGCAAGAATTGGGGACGTAAAGTAAACTAGTTAAACTGTGCAGGTTTTGAAGCTTAGAGTTAGAAAAAATACGAGCAAAGTCGATAAATGTAATTCAAATTACGAAAATATGGCGGTACTAAGAGAAATAAAGGCTGCCTTTTTATCTCCTGATTTTTAAGGATAGCGCCTTCCAGGAAAGTGGAAAAAATATCCTATTGAATTAGCTGGTATTAAGAGCAAAACATTAGAATGAATAAATGCATTTGAGTGAGTTGATAGCTCTTAAACGAAATAAAAATTCAAAAGACTAAGGAACTCACAGAGAAATATGTCTAAAATTTCAGGTAGGGAAATCTGGAATTAGGAAGTTATTACATAAGAAACTGGATGTGTAGAGCGAAATGAACCAGGTTTGAAATTTTGAGGGTATTATGGGAAAAGGAATAAGAGAAAGCGTTAGAAATGTTACTGGCATGCACATATGTTTCATGTTTATTTTAGGAATTCATGATGAAGTCTAATCCTTTGTAAGTATTAATTCTAAAGATATTACATATGAAAATGTTTAATAGAATGAAATGGGCATTCAAAACTGTGTTTAATATTTTTTAGTAGATTTGTTCTTTATGCTGTTGGTATGTTTTAGGATATTACAGGAGATTCTTTCAGCGAACGCTGGTTTTACAGAGGTGTCAGAATGTAATTCGTTTGAGCTGTGAACCTGGGTTTGATTCCCAGTGAGCGGATTCAACAAAATTCTTCCCCCTAAACTTCTCCTTATATATCTCTATCCTTATAGCTCCTTATATATCTATAAAAGAACGGTATTTCTAACATTCTTCTTATTTGCTCTTGTGGTGTAGTGGAGCACAAGTACTGACATCTGAGCATCTGATTTCGATTATCACGAAGACACTGTCGATTTCTCAAATTCTCTGCTCACATAACTCCTAATATCTATACAGTATTATTTGTGGTATTCAGTGTATTAATACGCAAAGCATTAAAAGTTACAAATCAGAACCCTTTGGCATTGATTTATATTCATTTATCTTTTGCATGTACTTATTTTTCTACCAGATATTGCTGGCTTATATTGGCACAAAAAGCATCATCTACTCTCTTAAAATATAAAAGTAAAATGATTTCCAAGGGAAAATTTTTTTTCGAGTGATAAGCTTTGTCAAAGTTTTCTCCCCATCACATTTTCTGAATGAATGAAAATTATCAGGCCTCAGTTTTTCTAGCGAAAGTAGTAAATCTTGCTCTTTCTGCTTTGTACTACTCAGAAGAAAAAATGAAATTTGTTTTAGCTCGTCAAGCTGAGAAATGGAACCTGTTATCAATCTGTCGTTATTTAGGCGTTACAAAGATAGCACAACCTATACACTGAGGGGCAGATTCTGAAGAAGAAGAGTAAATGATGTTTTTCTGTTCTATACGAGTTTATGTGCTTCGTCAATATGTATTACGTCACAGTCTCTCTAACTTTATTTACTGCATAATATATTCTGAAAATGAAAATTTAAATTCGTATGTTGTAGAAATTATGCATTTTTTTCAAATAACTCAACTTTCAGGCAATGAATTATGTGTGGTGTTATTTATCAGTGATGGCTGAGACGCACAATGACCATGTTTCATAACGCAAAAATAAATAGTTATTTCGAAACAGCTAATACAACATATTAATTTATTACATATAAATGAACTTAAAATAAAGCATTTGAATGAGAAAAAATAACCAGCTCTATAGAAAGAAATAAAACAGAGGACACTTATGACATCGGCTTTCAAATTATTCAACAATATAATAACAGTTAAGCGGGAGGTTTCTAGCTTCACAGTAAACGCACTTCGTATAATTTTATTCGGTAAATAATATTATCTAAGAGAAAAATTAAATTAAAATACTAATCTGCATCTCGCTTAGTTTATCACAATGACTGAGCAGCACTAATTTGTTTGTGTGGAGAAGTTCATTTTCATTTTCGGTTTATATCCCCGTGACTATAATCTTGACTTTTGATTCCTCCCCAATGAATGAAAGGAAATCGAAACAAGTAACAAAATAAATAATCTTTCCTCGAGATTGTCTCAAGTAATATCGATCTGTGATATGCAGGAAGCCAACAGCTAATTAGAGTTGGTTTAAATCTGAGGAAGACAGCACCGACACCTTATTCCATTTACCGATAATAAATGTTGTAATCTCCCTAATACTAATAATTAAAATTTTTCATCTTTATTGTATACTTGCATAATAAATTATAATGTTGATTAACTTCACAATAATTTAAAATTCCGTATAATAAATTTTCTGGGCGAACGATGCTACATCGGAAGGCAAGTATTAAAAACTTCAGAATTACTGTGATAATTAGTTAGTTAGCTCAGGTTTTAGTTGCACTACGTTTCTTGATGTTTGTACACAAATATAATTACTGAACCATTTACGTCTTCACGTTTTTCATAATTGGTGCTTATTAAAGAGGGAGAAGTAGCTTACAGAGGAATTATAATAATTTCCCTTCTTTATTGTGGAGCTAAAACAAATACAATCTGCCGTAATAAACAAAATAAAAAGAGACTTACATAAAACGAAAACTTTAGATGCCTTTTTCTTTTTACAAATGGACGAATGCTATTCAAATGAGTTTTTAGAAGTTTTAAATTCACGTTTTAAAATTATTGTGAATTCTGTTTGGATGCGTGTTTGTTAAGGTATAAGGTATTTCTTCTGCCTTCTTAGCACGCCTTCGTGGTGTAGTGGTCAAGCACATTCGGCGCATATTCGAGAGGTCCGTGGTTCGAGTCCCAGCGAGGGCATTGCTCATTTTTCATCTCTCCTGCTTTCAAAAAATACTTCATGTCTCTACAAAGGGTTAATAGAAAAATGGGTGTTGCTGGTCAGTGTGCTGTGAACGGAATTAAGAGATATCTCAGTGATATTTGTAAGATTTAAACGAGATATGATTTATTAAGTATACTTTTTCCGAGCGTGGTGCATCGCGTATAAGCCTTTGGTAAACCGTAGCATGAGAATGAAACCAAAGGTCTAAGATTATTTGCATAAAAACGTGTTTCCTTAAAATCTACTCAAACTACTAATAGTTCACTTTTATCATAGCGTACGAAGTGCGCGGGAAATAAACTTCTAACTGGATGACATTTTTATAAAAGCACATTTTTTATGTAAATATGAATCGATAAAACAGGAATTACGAAAATTCCTAAGTCCAAACTTGATACCCATACCGAATGTTAGTCCGAATAGAATTTCGGTAAAAGTTAAATTCTTAAAAGCGGTAAGAGTATACAAGGCATTTAAGCTGCAAAGATAAACCATTTAAAAATCCCTTATCCAGTGATTCTCTGGAGATCTGAAAAGTGGAGTCAGTATACGGTGGTATGCATATAAATGGCGAGAGGTGATATATATATATATATATATAATGGGTTGTATGACTATTTATATGTATACGACCGCGAGAGATTTAACAGTCGCCTCCGTAGAAGTCACGTTCTTCCTTCTATCTGGTAGATAAATAATGTGTTCCTTACATTTTCCAAATGAATTCATTCTGACTATCATTATGCGCCCTGAATCTCGGTATTTATGTTCGAAATGCATATGAGTCCGGTGCTCTTGATTTCATGACTGATGCTGTCTGCATGAGTTCAAATTAGTTTCCCAATAAGAAAACATTAGACTTACACAAACCATCTGTATTTTGGCATTATAGGCTAATGTCACCAAATCTTCCATGCATAATTTACTTTTAGTTTATTTCTCGTGTTGTCTGCGAAGAAATGTAGAAGTAGGCATTTAGTAATATATACCTTGCGCCATTTCGTCGCAAACCTTGTTACCGAAAAACACACCTTGTCGTTATACACTCAGAGACGCTCTAACAAATATTCTTGAAACTTCAAGAATCTGGAAAGAACATGAAAATCAGTACCGATTAAAAATTTGGATTTTCAAGTTTCGAGTTTTCAAATAATATGCAGTAAAATTGGATTTCGTACTCTTTAGCGGTATATAGAAAATGTAGCTTCATGGTATGAACAGCTTCTCAGATCTGCTGATAATAATAAACGCTTTTCACCGCCCCTTCTGATGCTTTGCTCAGCTCACATAACTTGTATATTTATTAGTTTTCACTCTCCGATATATAAGGTTCTTGTGTAAACGTTTTATTCATGCCATGCATATACTGTTACGTTTTATTGCCTTGTTTTAATTAAATAACAACATTATATATTGTTTATGTGTATAATGAAAGCTAAAAGAGCTACTGTACGTAAGTTAATCCAATTTTAGCGTGATACCTATTGCAATAGAAGAAAGTGAAAAGGCAGGAATCAGAGAAGTATACCTAGTGTTAGACTAGAGTGCTAAGTATAAGCCACTACTGCTACTCTCTAATATCAAGCACTGATGAAGCTATAGAAAATATGTAAGCTGTAGAAAATATGCATGGAAAATGAGCAGACTGATATAAAAACATATATATCTGATTAAAAGCTAGCAATTAGGTATTGAAAAATTAAATAGCGCACATTTACATGATATTACATAATTATTTCATATGACAGAAAATCATATGAAATATTTTCTTTTATGGTTTACTTTATTCTGTGCATGAAGCATACGAATGTGTATAAATACATAACAGCATAAACTAACGTACTATTTATTTTACCAATAAGGCTTATGGTGAACTGCAGGCTATTAATAGAGAAGTTTCGAGAAAATAAAACAACGTCCCTGAACTGCACATAATTCAACGTCAAACTTACCCATAGCCTTCACATAAGTATGTATTTCAATAAATTTTAAAAAATGCATGAATTGTGTCTGCTAATGTAATTTTCAAATCTAAAATATTACAAAAGACAAGCGAGAAATCTGCCGTAAATGTGATTTTTTTTTAATTTCGCAGTCACTAAGGAACTGTCTTAAATAACACAGGCTGTGAGAAGTTTAAGGACTACCAATCACGCCAGATTGTCTTACGATTAACTTCCCTAAACATTTGTACTGTATCAAAACATGATCTTCTAGAATCTCTGTCCAGATAGTAAACCCGAACCTTTATTGCACTTTCGACAAGACGGTGCTGTACGCATTTTCAGACGACCACATACGCGCACTGTGCATGTTGACCACGCCTTTTCTCGTGAAGCAGACATCATCTGAGAATAAAACAGTGGCGGGAAATTGCGAATCGTTCTGTGTACCACCAAGCATCCAGGAATTCAGTGATAAAGTGTTCTGATTTATTTTGAACATACGAATCAGAAACGAAATTTTTTTAGCATAATTATTGGAAAAAGTTGTGCAATCAGTTGAATGAAAAGTAAGTCTGATTTGTATCTGCAAAATTATTATATACCAATAATTCAATCTACATTCGGATTCTCATTATGATGCAGGTACTTTTAAGAACATTTTAATTTAGGAGCATTAATAATAGCTAGTATGTTGTTGTTAAGTATGTTGCTGTTGCGGTTGCTTATGCGTACTTGTCTGACGTAGTCATTCCAAGCCCACGAAAATCCTCGTGGCAAGGAGCACTAGATTATGCCTGCCGTAATCTAACGCAGTATACTACTAAAGTATAACTCATTAAAAAAGTAAATTATACATGAATGATATTATAAATGCTTTTTCACCATAAATATAATTACGTCTATGCTCCTTTTAAAATAAATAAATGTATCTTGAATTTTTCGGAGTCGGCAAATTGAAACAAATTAATACCAGATCCTTTGTTCCGGTTCTGATTTTTCTACGTTTAAGAAACATTTGATAGCAACTGTGATAATTAGCAACAAATAAGGCTAAAGCTTCAAATGATATGTATTCTAAACAACTCGTACTTACTCGTATATTGCCGATGAGAACGCGATAAAATTGAATGTAATATATATTCCAGACAACTCTTAGTTATATTGTCAAAGTTATCACTACATAGAAATACGCGCAAAAATCGATTTGAAACTGAGAAGATTCCTGCGTTTTCGGAAGAGACAGATAACTTAATGCATCAGTATTCGTAGAAGACAAGGAAACGCCTCGGGAGATAAATTTTGAATAGAGCATAATTTCTTGCGAATTGTTTAGAATTAAATAAGTAATATGTTATATTTGAGAGTTTTTATTATACGATACATGTTTTGCAGTCATATAGTGCTGAATTTAGAGAAAGAAAAGATGTATAACTTGAAGAAAATGATTTTCCTTAAAATGAAAACTGAGAAAAATGTTTAAATTGAAAGCGAATATGAATTTTTTAACTCATTAATATTACTGATACAGAAAATTAGATAGTAACCTTCGTTATAAGAGGATCTCATATTTGTATTTATTTTAAAACTGATGATTTGTTTAAAATTATTTCAAACATGGTTTAAATATGATTATAAAATTTGTAACAGTTGATTTAAATACATAAGACAATAAAAGAAAAGAGTTTCTAAATTTTAATTTGAGGTCCAATAAAAATTAGTTTGATATAACGCCAGTCAAAGGATATTTTTTTAAGTAATTTGCTGTTTTTTCATTTAATAGTTTTTGTTGCAGAAGGAGCTCCTGTTCTTAAGTTTCTGTATTTACTTAGGTACAGAAATAGTTACAATTATTTAAACCCACGGCATTAATTGTTGACAAATATTTATTGGTATCTGTTTATAAATGCTTTTAAGTGTTAATGTCCATTTCCTTAGCTGTTTTAAGACTTTATGTAAGCACAAACAGGTAAAGCTTCGCAATTTCTAGTCCCTAATCTGGCTTTTCATGCAACTGCTTATACATAATGGCATTGAATGAATTCATTTTCAGATTCTTAATTCTTCCATCACACAGAACAATTCACCTGTTTTCAATCACAAACAGCATATTAGGTGTAACACTCTTGACTTTCCGCGCTATAATGCCTTTTGTGGTAGAAAATGTAATTTCATCCAACATTTCCACCAAACGAAGGCTAAATAAAACAAGAAAACTGGCTTTCTTTTCTTTTATCATACCATTATTTTTTTAGGAAATGATATGAACTTTACGATTGAAAACCGTTGGAGGAGGGAAACATATATGTCAAGCGCATAAATGAAACAACTTGATATTGAAAATTTCTTAGAAGTGTAGAGAGGCTGAGCGCTACTCGTCTTACTGTGAACGTCTGAAAATGGTAACCATTTATTTTGACAGTACTTCGAGTGAAATGCTGGGCCAAGAAAAATGCGTGGCATAAATCAACGGCTTTCAAATAAATATTTGCTTCCTTTCTTTATTATATTGGAGATTTAAATATTTTCTCGCTGCAAGCTATCACACAAGAAAACTTGAAAGCGTTGAATCAATGAAAATATTTTTGAAATGGGTTTCGATGCGTTACGAAAACGAAGACAATGCAAGAAAGCATATCTTTTCTCTGTGCGTTTAAACTATTTCAGAACAGTATATTATGATAATGTGAATACTATTTTCCTAAAGAAAATTTTCAACTAATAAAAGTATATAGACATTGTATACATATGTATACAGTATGTATATACTTTTATTTACAGTACATACAAACGTATGTATGTGAACGTGCATTTATATATATATATATATATATATAATGTTTTTTCATAAATCATCTCCAAGGAAGAGAAATTTAATTAAAGCGAGAAATTTCCTTTCTGACATTGAACCTAAAACTGTATATAAATCACTATATTTGATTTACCATATTAATATAAAAATGCATAAATCTGCATTTAAGAGATTTACTTTTGATTTTGCATTTGGATCTAAAATAATGTATTAATTGGTACTAAATGTCAGTCTTTCCCATAAATTTCTCAATCGCGATTTATCTAAAGTGTTAGATTTAACCAATTTTAAATTTTCATTGATTGGTTAATTTATGTTATACTTTCTTGTAGTTTTATCCCTACAATATGTTTCACAAAAGATCTTCTGAAGTTCAATTTCATTCTCTGGTAAACTGGGTGTATCATCTATTGTTCCAGAATTGTCTAATACTTGTTTCCAAATCATCGAACAGTGAAATGAGCCCGAAATGTTTTGTCTCTTGCGCACCCTTAAGAGCTCCGCAAACCAAACTCCGTTTCTTTCATTATTGTCGAGTTAGTAACATGGATTGTGTCAGCCTATAAAAAAATGTCCTGTCTTAATTAATAAATCTACTTTAGTAGGTCTGAGGAAATTATGGTCCACTAGAATGACATTTCGACGAATGCGCAATTGGGAAAAACCTATCACAGCAAATGGCATTAAATCAGTGACCTTAGGTAAAATCAAGAAGTGTTTTTTTTTAACATTCCAAATTAATGCCGTTGTTTCCTTTTTTATACTAATCAGTTTACCAGCTGAACTCGAAACTGAAATGTTTATCCTTTTTTTTTCAAGCTAAATCTGTCAGAGGGATTTATGGATGCCGCTGCTATTTCACTTCCGAAATCAAGCGACATTTTCAAATTCTTCCTTTCTTTTTGTTTCTTCTTCTTTTCAACTTTCAACTCCTTCAACAATGCTTTCTTCTCCTTCTTCTTCTTTTCTTTCTCCCTTTTTGTTTCTCAAGCCAACACTCATTTTATCAATCATCACTTTAATCATTTTAATCATTCCAACCACTTTTATTATTTTAGTGAAACATTCATTCCTATTTTTCACATATATCATAGCCGTAGCTATTACTATCTTTTTATTTTTCCTTGCAATGACAAAAACAAAACAAATTGCGAAACTGCATCCCATTTCCATTACTAATTTGTTCACAGATGACATTAAAATTCAGTGTTACTTAAGATACTTATGAGGTTTCGATTCGAAAATTATCATGCTTATTTTGTTTTGTGACAAGACGCTAATGCAAAACTTTTGCTTTTTAACAAAATCAAATCTTTGTGTAGGGTTCATTTTAAAAAACGAATAAAAATTGTGCAACAGATGAGTTGAATTTTTACAGAAATTACACAATGAGCATTTTGAATTGAAAACGAAATTTTCTGTTTTCTTTCGCAAATGTGGAGGCTTTGTTTTGATATTATGATAACCATACTTTTAGAAATTCAAAACTCTGATATCTTTCTTATAAAGAAATAAAATAAATTTATTCCAAAGTCGCAACTCTGAGGATGTTAAAGCCATTTCATATTCGTTACGAGTTACCTCATCGAAGTTTTGAAAATTAATACTTATTAATAAATTTTCATTAAAATTATTCATTTCAATGTTCTTTACTTTCAAAACTCTAACGTATTTTAGAACATTATCCACAAGCATTCGTAGCTTTTTAGCAGACTCAGATGTGATATTTTCTAAACACAGTATAAAATTTAAATGGTATTTACTTTTATTTTCGTACAGATATTTAAGAGCAGTAAATAAAAAATCAAACGTTTTTTTCTATACTTTCGATTTGTTTACCATTTCCAACAAGGGATGATTGTAAATAAAGCAGTTTCTGACTATCAGATAACCCTTCATTAGAAGTAATTATACTAGTGAATTGACTTTTTAAATAATTCTAGTTTTGGTAATTACAAATAAAAGTTAGGTGAATAAAAATACTTATATCTTACCTATTTTCTTTTTGAAGCTCTTCATCGATTTCCTCAAGCATGCCTTCTCAATTCTCAACTTTTTTTTCCTTCTAATGCTTCGATGATTCGTAATTTTAATCGATGATTAACATTCGATGAGTCGCAATTCGTCGGCCTACCAGTGGCCGAGCGATGAAGTTGATGAAAACCACTGGTTCGCTCGAATCCCAAGCAAATGAGCAGGCCACATGGCGTTTTTTGGTTTCCTTTTGTAAGCCTTCCTCGAAGGCATCTGTTCCCTTAGGGCTAATCTAAATGCAGCGAGTGTATCTTCTCGCCGATTAAGATTTTCAGTTTTATTTCTCAAGTCGAATTTATCTGTTTGCTAAATATCTTCGGAAGCTTGGTTAATTGGACCTTTTTATTTACATGGCGTCTTTTAAAGCTGTTACATGCATAAGCCTACTGGACTTCAAACGCTTTGCAAATCCAAACAAAAGCGAAACTTAAGTTCAAAATTCTTTCATTAAATGGACTGTAAATACTCGAAATACAAAACAAGAGTTTGCTTGTTTAATTGAATCATGTTGTTATTGTTCAAACAGATCAAAACATTTTTTAAATCTCCTGCCCAATTAAGAGTATTCGTATTACATACGTTACATTAAGCTCAATTTACATCCAGACCCAGGTTGACGGAAAGTTAAAACCTCGAATAAAACGGAATCAAGCTAAGAAGAGCGCCAGCAGTTGACATAATAATTAAAAATTTATAAGTAAAAGTTAATAATAATTTTAATTTAATTTAAAAAACTGAAATCCATAAATTGATTTTTGGAAAAAATGAGTTAATATAAAGATTCAGCAGGAAGGGGAACGAAACGATTTCTGGATCCAGGTAAATGTTATAAAAAAGATACTTCTATGAATTATTGCACTTTTTTAAGTTGATTTTGATGCCTACATAAATTAGGGTTTAGAAAAAGATGTGTCTCATTTACAGTTTTTGCGTAAATTAACTGTCCTTAGCTTCATATAAATGCTAATTTAAAGAAAACGGAATAATTTATTGCGAATATGACTTAATTGTTAGGCATTTTATCAACAAACAGAAAAGCGTATAACAAATATTATGATACTATTCAAGCTATGTTTGGGATTTCATAGCGCATTCAACGTTACTAAATTACGCTCGTCTTCTAAACCCAAAGCATGCTTTATATTTAGTCTTCCCAAACAAGATTTAAATTCCAAAAGAGCATCTGTAGGTTGAATTCCGCTCTTCATTGATAAGATATTTATTCTGCTTCATGCAGTACAAAGATGGGGAACATTTATATACTGGAAATCGGAATAACCTAAAAGGCCTATTCGAGGAACTAAATACGCTTTAAAATGTGCATTACTATGTAAGAACCTAATATACACTAACTCAAAAAAGGGAGATCGCTTTCGGTTTCAACATAACTGGATTTAATTTAAATGTATTGTGCACAAGTTAGTTTCATTGTTTGTATTTTGACTATTAGTTTTAATAATTATTTACTTTGATATTACAACCTTAGAAGGCAATAAAATGCTAGTTTTACTGTAAAGTTCAAAACGCAGGTAAGATTTTTGGATTTTTCTGTGATCGCTTTTGTAAGAAAGGATTTGTTTGGATTGGTTGTACTATGGGGTTCAGCAGTCCGCAATGCTCCTCTTCATAAGTATTCATTCATTTTTCATTTAATTCATTTCCTCATGTAGATTTATAAGAAAGAATGCAGATTTACTACTTCTAGTAGAAGTGGCTGAAAATCAAGAACTTGCTTTTGTGAACATGACCATATGCGTGGTTACTCATATATCATTTTCCATATTTCAACCATATCGTTCTTAGAATTAAATATAGATTTTATAGTATTATCTACTGAAAGCAAAATCAGCTTCTATTCCTTTACGCGTGGTAAGTACCTAATGCTAAAACCGTTAAGTTAGATTTTATTTGAATATTATGTGTTGCATAGGTTTAGCTATCCGAATATTATTCATGAAATCAGAACAAGAAAATCCTCAGAGTCTATGCGACACTAAAGAGACGCACGCTTTATAAGCTAAGTTGCTTCAGTAGCATTTTTTGCACGTCTTGCCGCTTTTTGAAGAAAATCCCTCTGCTTTTGCTAATCACTTTTTTTATTTCTTTAATACAACTTTTCGAGTTTTTTTTCTAAAATCCTCAATATTTGTTGTTACTCTAAGGAACAGTGAATTTCTTTAATGTCGATGTTGCACTTCATAAAGCAAACAGATTATCTTACTTAAATAGAAACGACATAATGTTGAAGTTCCTAATCCTCATTAAATGTATCTTTTCTTGCTTCGTTATTCTCTTGATCTTCTTTGACATGATGAGCTATGAAGCAGCTATAAATAGGGCAGGCAGAGTAGGGTTCTCAAATTTCACACCAAGCGTAAAGCAAGATAATAGACCGATGTATTATGTAATTTGAAATGCTTTGCTTTTTTTTCCCTTTAAAACTGAAAGGTATAACCATACCCAAGTATCGAATTTTCAATTGTTTTTACTCAGCTCAAATCTTTAGCGACTAAAATAACATCACGCAAAAATACAGTATAAGATTTTTGATAATGTTATATAAGTAAATTTTAAATCAAATGGTGTAAAGAATGAAGATTTGATGGTGTTAAATATGATAATGATTTCCTGTGCCCATCTTTTAAAAACCGGATTCTATCATTTTGAAGTTTTAATTTAATTAGATGTATCATTTCAAAGTTTCATATTATGGCTTGATTTCAGTATTCTATTTTTCACATTCCTAAATAGGCAACTGTAGCCAAAAATATTTGAATTATTCATTCAAAAATATTTGAACAAAGAAGAATGTAAATATAAAACTTTATATTATAAAAATTCACTTAAATCACTGCATTCTTATAAAGTTATGGCAACATTTAATTAGATTTTTGTTGTATACATAAAGTATGATACCACAAAAATTGAATTTCGTGCCCTGTCTAGATAAAATTTCATCATGCAATCTCTAAAATGACAGCTTTTTAAATAGTTAAACCCTTTTTTAAATTTCAATTAGTAGGGAATGAATAGAAAGGGAAACTACACATGTTATTTGCGATCATCATTATAAATTTTCCAGAATGTTTGATGCGATTCAATAGAAAATTGCAATAAGCTCCTTTTATATATTAGTTGATATATTTATGAAAGTTACATCTTTCTGTCTGAAATTAGTTCTCATTAGTAAATAAAAGGTATATAGTTTATATTTAGTTATTTATTTTTAAGTATTTGCATTTAAAAAATAAATTTACTATCTAGAATTGCATTAGATTCGTGATCCTCATAAAGAGAGCATGCTGCATAAGCAGTATAAGAAATGATTGCAAAGTAGATGAAAACTGCATGATAACGTTTTTACTTTTTAATAATACATTTTTAATAGATGTTATTTATAATAAATTAAATAGATTTTTTCTACGAATATTTGAAGCATTTTTACAATTAAAAAAACGCATTTCTAATAACATGTTCTGCATATCCGATTCCAATTACTTAGCATTTTAAATCAGTATTTCTGAAAATTCATTTTCACTCAATTCATCTGGTATTTATTTATTTATTTATTTATTTATTGTTTAGGATGTTTTTTTCAGTTTTATGTTTATTATGCTTCTACTAATAATAGACATTGTCTTAAAGTAGAATATTACTTAAAGTTTCATATTAAGTGCAAAAGTCTCTATCATACAAAACATGCTACCAATGCATTAGTGTTAGTGTAAACTATCTGTGCTTTTAAGGGTCAATTATAATGAAACTAACTCAAGACGATTTATTTTGTAGGGAACACGGGGTCATACTTGCGCCATATATGGGTTTAAATCTATGGATTCAACTTGTTGGAAATAGGAATCAAGGCAAACTACGAGTATTTTATATTACATAGTTTATTGTGAATTACTGGTAGATTGCTAAACAAGTTTGGAAAAGCATGTAATATGTTTAACTCTTGAAATAAAGGATGATACAAATAATATGAATTGTGTCATTTGAAATTTTTTATGTACAATGTTGTGCAAAGCTTTTACAGTTAAGTTCTTTGTTATAAGTAAGTATTAAATTAAGAAGTATGTAATTTGTTCAAATGAATAGCTAACATTTCTGTAAGTTACATTTTTCTGATTCATAATGGTATAAAGTATATCTTTTACTATAATACTGTTTAATAACTGAGCCTTAAACTTCCAAAATTATGCACATAAATAAAAAAATTTTTCTAAAATATATGTCATTGAAATTTTATAATAATTTAATCTGTATTCTCTGGCTGAATAATGGTTGGTGTGTAGGTTTTTTTTATTCGTTTTAAAGTAAGTTTATTTATTGCAGCATACCTCAAAATGTATAAATCTTGATAGCCTGCATTTCTCTCCAAATGCTGAATTTTCAATACATTTATAACTTTACTATAATAATGTGAATGAAAATTACGCTTTAGACTTTTTCTTCCTTCCTACAGGTATGAAAATATTCTGCAAGTAATTATAAATTTAATTCAGTTTCATTATGGGTTTTAGCACTTTTACTCGTGTTTTGTTTTATGGGCTATACGTTTTGAGTGAATTCATGCAACAGCTTTCGTCAAAGCTATGAATTTCAGTGCCCATAAAATATTGATGAAAATATTTTCTAAATAGCGTAGAATTTGATAGTTAAGCTGAATATCAAAGTTTAAAACTCAAAATCATGTTTGTCTAACTTAATCTTAAAACATTTTGATTAATCTAATCTTTCCCTTTATGGTTGTTTCTAATTTACTGAAGTTAAGCTATGTTTATCTGGTTTATCGATGCTCATCTTTATTTCATATATGAACCTTTGCTTGAAATTATTAGGTAACTGACTAGAAATATTAACCAGTCTTGCCTGTAACTGTAAAAAGATATATTGTACTATTCTATCTGGTTGACAAATACATTAAAAGAAGCTAATTTGCAATTTCAGTTGTCAGTGCAGAATTTCGTATATGTGAGATGTTGTTGCTCATAGCAGTGTACTACTTTGCCAGGCAAATTGTCAATGAATATTTTAAAATTTGATAATTTTTTTAAATCAAAGAATACTAGATATTAATAATATTACTACTGACATGTATAATTTTATAGCATATAAGAAAGTAAATGCAAGTGTTAACATTCTAATGTTAGAAAAATGTAAATGTTTCTTTTCTCAGATTGTCTTCATGACATCTGACAAATGCATAGCGTGTAGAACTTTCTATACATTATCCTAATATGGTAAATTTTTCAAATTTTTTGTGACTGTTTCGTTTATATATCTGGAACTAGTAATAATGCGAGTATGTAGGAGTTTATAATAATAGAATCTAGACCTGAACTTTTTACTACAAATTTAATTAGACAATTGTTCAAAATGCAACCAGTGCGATATCATACTACTTTCTATACATTATCCTAATATTGTAAATAATTCATATTCCGATTATTGTATTTAAATACCTGGAATTTGCAATAATGTGAGTGTTTAGGAATTTTAAATGATAGACTCTAGACCTAAAGTTTGAGGCACGTAGTTAAAGATATAGTCATATTTAAATTAGTTGCGAGATTATCGGTAGATATACTTCTCATGTTTTTTTAGAATCAAATATATTAAAATTCTAACCAGGAGTACTTCATAATGCTCCTAATAGACGACTTAAAATTGCTCTTGAAAAGAGTTAATTAAAAAGAGTCTTAATATCGAATAAAATCTTGCTTATTCTCTCAGTTTGATTCATTATGTGAATATTTTCTCAAGAGTATTTCTTTCATTGTTCAGTAAATTTTGCTTTCAAACATTTAGGTTTCAAAATTTCAATGTATGTTCAATGGGCAGTTGCTGTAAGACTAAAGGCATCAGAAGTAGGAAACCATGCCATGGTTTAGTGATGAAAGATTAAGATAAATGTATCAATGTTATTACTTTTCAATGTTAAAAGCATGTACTACTATTTCATTTGTGTGTCTTAATAATTTTTATTGTATTTCATTATTGTAGTGTTTGATCCTTCATTGTGTTACTTAAAGCAGCATATGTTAAGTAATGCGTTGAAACTAATGTATTTTTAATAAATTTATCTTCATTCACAAGAGAAGACTCATCTGTAATTAAACATTTTCGAAATTTTGTTTGCGCTTTGACAGCATCTCGGACAAAGCTAAAACTAGTATGTTTAAATTTTCCAGATTGTGAATGTGAAAGTTAACTTGTGTGGTGGTAATGCAGTTTCTCATATGTTATCTTCTCATCATTTAAACTGTATAAGGTTTTGTAAGCTTAGAAAAACCACAACATGCACTATTATTGGCAACATTTTGATGCTGAATTTTAAACTATTATATCCAAATACTTGGAAATATAATTTTTATACTGAAACGTTATAGCTGATATGCCACATAGTTGATTTAATTTAAAATAATAAATAGTATAACTTAAAATAATAACAATTATTCTTATTTAGATATTACAAGCATATTTAAAAGAACTGTATGGCTAATGACTCTACATTTTTTGAATCAGGAGATGTAAAAAATTTGCAATGCGCTAGACGGGACTCGAACCTGGAACCCTCAAAAACGTACCGAGTGTGCTACCGTTACACCACGAAGGCAGTCGGAAAGAAGGGAGAAAATACCTTGTAGAATCTAAGAACAAATTTTCAAAAATAACGTTAATTATATTACTTTCTCTTCATACGACTTGGCATATGTTGTGATTCTTTTAATTTATATTATTAAAGATTTATTCAAACTGAAATGGCTTAGCTATCTGAGTGATTTTAATTCAATAACTTTAATATTTATTTTTAATACTGCTAATTGATATAATTCAGCATGTGTTTCAGCATATATCCAGTTGAATTGAACAGTTGGGATATTACTGTAGTAATAATCGGTATTTTCCAATGTATTATATCGTGGGTACTAAATCACTTAGAACACATCTATTTAGCATAATTTTAAATTAATTTGTTTTGTAACGCATTTAGTTGATATCAGCACATTTTAATATATAAAATGTGTTTCTACTTACATTTTATGACTGTAATTAAAAAACTGTATTTTTTTTTTCTATTTATTTTTAGGACAAATGCATAGGATATAAAGGATAAAATTTGTTTTCTTGTGGTTATAATTTATTTGATTGTTTGATTAAGGAAAAGCACTCGAGGGCTATCTGCCTAAGGGGAGGCATGCCTTCCTCTGGAAAAGGTTTTTTGAAATGTATCAAGAAAAAATTCTTATATTCTTTTAAAAGGACTTGAATAATTCATATCTGCATTTCATAAAAAAGCTTAATGATACTTTTTGTATAAAGTTTCAGAATTAAAAAGTGCAAATACCTTGATTTTTTATCCTTATTATCTTATGTCACATAATTGTTTATTAAAACATGTATGCATACATACAATAAAAATAGGTATTTTACTAATTTTCCATTTCATATCAGTTGCATTGTAACACCTATCTGTGGCTTACTTGCAGATAATTAAGTGTGACGTATCCGTGGGTGAGATTTCACAGATAGAATAATTAAACTTCTTCATACAAATAGAAACAAATATGCTTTTAACTTATTCTACTTCATCACATGTGAGGGTTAAACTAAACATAATACAACACAAAAGTACCACTCACATGGACCCAGCTGTAAACATAACATTTCATTTAACCTTCTTCTAATTACAATATCAAATTTTGACAAAGGCTATAAGATTCAACTACGTCCGGTAACAGTGACAAAAAATTCTAAACTTACCAAGCCAGGTCTATCTTGCGAATGTGATTCTGACTATAGACAGCGATTATTCACTGGAGAGACAATTTACGCGGCAGGCAGCTAGCGTTAAATCAAAACTCTCAAACACCGGTAATGCACTATTCCTCTTAACTTTATAGTACAACTGCTTGCTACTCAAATGTTTATAAATTTTGGAAAGAGCGAAACTCCTGGTGAAATGAAAAAATCGGAAAGATGTAAATTAAGTGAACTTTTGTTACTTCAGACAAACTTTTGTTACTTCTTTTAGTTAGTTAGTTGTTTCTGCATTTGTTTGCTCAACAAAATGCCTCAATATATGAAGTTCTGATGTTCTAACATAAATTAATTTATTCATTTATTATTTCAACAATTGTGTGCAAGTGTTTAAACCAAATTAAGATTCGTGTTATTGATAGTGAATGCATCTGCATGTTAGGTTTTATAAGTTGCATGAGTTAAATTCGAAAGAATTATTCATTTTTTATGAACTGAAATTTGTATATCACAATACTGGTCCCCCCCCAAGAGTTTCATGCTTTTAAAATACTCCGTGCCTCCCGATTACCAGCCGGACATGCCTGCAATTACATCACTAAGTGACGAGGCAAGAAGGAGAGAAAATGTATTACAGCTTCAAAAATAAATCTTACTGACGCTGTGAAACTCTTTTAAGAGTTTATTCACAGTCAACTGACTTTTCTTGTTTAAAGTCGTTATTTGTTAACGACTTTATTTAAAACATTCATTATTTTATCTGACTGATAATTGATGGCTCTTACTGTATGCATAATTTTCAAAAATAACTTTAAGTTGTCTTATGACAAGGGAAATAAGAATAGCAAATTTGTCATAATGATCATTCTAAATTTTAGTTTGTTGAAAAACGCATATATATGTTTATTTTTATTAGATATATATAAAAATATATTATAAATATAGTTTTGTTTCAGTTGATAAAAATAAATTGTAAGTAAAGCCAGCTTCAAAAAATATTCAATCATGATGCTTGATGTTTTGTAAATAAGTTTATAAGTAAAAAATATATCTGTTACGGTGAAACACCGAAATCTGGAGAATGTCGACTTTCACCGGTGAATGTCAACATTCACATAGTCTCTTGGTGTATGTCCGAAATATTTTCCAAATACTCTTATTTCTGACTTACACCGGTCAATGTCGACATTCACCATGTACTAATGCTGAATGTTGAACATATAACAATATTACATTTTCTTCTCCGTAATTCAGTCGCGAATAAACGCACTTGAAACTTGAAATATGAAGTTAAGAACATGAGAACCTAAAACACACAATACATTCAAAATGAGAAAGGAAAATAATAGAAGTTAAAAACTTACTTAATTATACAGTACGTTCTAAATGAGAAAATAAGATAACAGTAATAAAAAACTTACTAAATTGTGTGATTCAAATCTTATTTATTGCAACAACTTAAACTATTATGGCACTTTATGACCTCTCTTTTCGACTTTCACCAGAGCATATCTGTGATTGTCGACATACACCGGTGAGGGTCCGAATATTCAAGAATGTAGTGAAATATTCGGTCTTCCACCGACGTATTTGGTGAATGCTGATATTCTCCGGTGAAAGTCGACATTCTCCAATTTCGGTTTTTCACGGTAACATATCCATAAATGCTTAAATAATAATTTTATTGAATTAAATACTTACACTTTTATTGAATTATTTATTATTATTTTTTACACTTTTATTGAATTAATTTTTCACACTTATTTTATTAGATAATAAAAGCTGTCGTCAACAAATATCATTTTTAATTTGTAATAAGCAGAGTTTTTATTTTAAAATCTATATTTAATGCTGAGACATTACGGATGAAGAAAAATGATGTATTATTCTGAAGATTCAAATAACTATTAATGTCATTTCTATCAGTAGGAAACATATTTTTCTGGTATATTTTATATACATTTCTGTGCTAAAACTTGGAAATATTCACAAAGCCAAAAACCAATATTAGTTTTGGAAGATCTGTCTTTTGTCAGCTAGTGCTAAGTGCCCAGTATAATATGTGAAAATGAATTTAAAAATTGCGGAAGCAGAAGCCTTTTGCTTATTATACAAATTTGCCATTGCTTAATGAAATTCTAAATTTCAAATGATGTATAAATTAACAAAATTTACAGGTAGCAAGTTTATAAAACAGAGATAAAATTGACGTGAAATTCAAATTGCGTAGAAATATTACAGAAAATGACAAGGAAGTTGTATAATATTTCATTAAATAGGTAGAATTTGATACAACAGAAAATTTAAATCTCATTTTTAAAGGTATTAAATGCTACTTTCATAATCAAATAAAGCAACTAACCTTTGCTATACAATAAGGCAACTGGTTATCAGTTGACATGCATTATTCAGCTATTATTCAGGAATGTAAATATCTTAGATATTTTCTACGAATTAGTTATAAAATTTGAAGAAATTTGTAGTTTTTATCCAAGTTTATTAACTATTATTCTTTAATTAACTATTAAAATATACTGTTTTATACAAATATTCTGAAAACAAGCAGCTAGATCAGTTTCAGGACTGAAAATGTCAAGTGAGTTTCAGGATGAAAAAAAATTCACAATGGAAAAAGAGAAATACATAATAAAAACGATAAATGTGAAAATTGGTGAAAAATTTTAATAAGTTTAATATTTTTAAGTCGGAATTATATTTGTTATAAAGCATCTTTAGAACACCTTCGTGATAGTCACAAAAATATAGATTTCACAGACAATAAGGCGTCACTAAAACGTGACATACGCCATAAAAACCTAGTATTCTACGCCTTTCTGATGAAAATGTAATATGTAAAAACAAGAAAATCTTTTTTTAAAACATGTAGGTAAAGACATGAAACTGACGTCTTTTCGACGGCTGCAAAAGAGTGGAAATTTGAGAGTATGTGGTCGTTTTAAAGACGGCATAATATGATGTCTTTGCAACAGATTACGAGATTCAATTTCTACGTCATTAGACTTCAGAGCGTACTACTTGGCAGAAATTTATAATTTTGTTTTCTAATTAGTCGCTATCATTTCAGTTGTTCCTATTTTTATTTGCGGCTTTGTCACGCTGAATTCTAAATTAAAATAAAATTGACTTTGTCATTTCTGTTATTGAAGTAATCGTCAATGCTTAGTTGAAATAGAGAAATGCTTTGCAGCTTAAATAAATCCTCGGATATGGTTTCTGATGATTTTAATCAATGCAATTAATAATTAAAGTTATAGAATGCCTTAAAAGTTGAGAAAATCTATAAATAATCCTTCTTAACCTAAATCCGTTCCTTTAAAAAACTCTTTGCTTGCTCACAAGAATTTAATATACGAATTTAATAGCTTTATTTTCCAGGTAAAGTTATTTTGTTTTTGTCGTTTAACACACAGGAATAGGATAATTTCTATTAATACCATACGTCTAACGGTAGTGCAGCAGATCCTGAGAGGAAAAGGGACTTAAAACACAGTAACAAAATTTGTTTAATGTTGCAAAGTCATTATAAGAAAGGGAAATCGGAAAACAACACATGAGTAAAAAAAGATCTCATTTAGTAGGAATCTCATAATAATTATAATAGTTTTACTAAGGCTTGAAAGCATTAATAAATTGAAAAAAAAATAGATCTAGGCTCAAGGGTGAAAACTTCATTATCCCGAGATAAACTATTTTAGTTCTTGAGTTCAGCTTTATTAAATTCTGACATGATTGATCAGCTTCTTTCAATTACCGCTAATTTTATTCAAAGGCGTCATATTTGTATAATAATTCAATGAAGAAATAAAGTTATTAGCGTCGACTTAATTACTTAAGCCTGGAGCAGAAACTGAAAAAGTAAAAGAATGTACAATTAATCTTTAGAGTGCGCTAGTGTGAATTTATAAGAAAGTTACCTTTAGACGTAGATAAAACCCTGATTTCATAATGTGAGGAATGAAAAGAAATTGAAAAACATTTGAATTTATTCTTACTTAATGTACTCGGGCTATTTCCGCAACACAAAAAAATGTTGCGAGAGAAAATTTATTAAATGAATTTACAAAAGGCGTTTTGCTCGCCCATTATCGCAAATGCATTTTTACTAAATTTTATCTGCTTCTAGTATTAAATCGTAAACGTGATTCCGCAAAAAAAAAGAGCAATGAGAAGAAAACCATACCTTTTTTTAAGATTAAAACTAGAAGTCAAATAGCATGTGTTTTTTGTACTTATGTCTCTAAACGTAAGGTAACAACCTCCAATGTAGATAAATATCATATTCATAGTGTAAAGCAATACTGTGGAACCTTGGTTCGCGAACGCCTCATTTCACGAAAAATTCGATTCACGGGAAAATTATCTGAAACTAAAAAGCCTCGTGTGATGAAAGATGTTTTAAGTTACGAATACTAATGTCAGCAATATATTATTTTAAGTGGTATTTTCAAGTAACCTGTATAAGTAATTAATACTAAAGGGCTCCTAAAATATCATTTTAATACTTTTTATTGCTCAAGTTGTAAGGTCATCATTGTTTTGAAAAACCACTTATTTTATGATTTAGATCTTCTTTACTGTCTCTTCTCTTTCCATTTCCTTACCAGAATAGTAATTAGTTTGAGAGTGAATAACGTGAGATTTGCGGACTGTAAGACAGAGCGTGTTTCTGCCTCTCGAGGCCACGTTACTAGGTCTAGAGAGCTCAGATAAGATTGCTTTCTTCGACTATGCATCTTAGTTGCCGATATGTAAATTGTTACGCCGGTAAGATATTTGAGTTAACTTCGCGGTAAAGTATTTGTGTAGCCTTTGGCTACTAGACTTAGTTTCAAATTTGAACTTACTTTAAGTTATATAGCCACACGTAGTTGTATTATTTGAAAGAACGAGTGGTGCATTTATGTTCTAGTTCATATTCAATAAAAATATTTACTTTTAAAACCTTCTTAAGACGTTGTAGTTTTTTTTCTGACGAAGCGATAATTCGCTCCAAGCCTCTTAGGAGTTTGGACTTAGTTACTCTATAAAGTTTCAATAACAAAGCCTGTTAGCAAGCAATATATTTACACTTTAGACTTATGGTTAGGCACTGGTTATCTGATACGAGTTTAAAGGAAATGAACTGGCTGCAATAAAGCTTTAAATTTGAATTTACTGTTACTTTAAGTTACATAGCCACAAGTAGTAGTAGTATTTTCAAGAATGAGTGGTGCATTTATGTTCTTGTTCATATTTAATAAAGAGATTTGCTTTTAAAACCTTCTTCAGGCATTGCAGTTCTTTTGAGACGAAGCGATGATTCGCTCCAAGGATTCTTAGGGTGATTCTTAGGAATTTGAACTTAGTTACTCTATAAAACTCTCTAAAGTCTTCAATCTCTAAAGTCTCTAAGTCTCTAATCTCTAATCTCTAAGTCTCTAATCTCTAAGTCTCTAAAGTCTCTCTAAATTCTCTAAAGTCTAAAATCAAAGCTTGGCAGCAAGCAAGATATTTACACGTTAGACTTAATGGCTTATTGTAGCTTTAGTACTTACGATTATTTATAGTTTAAGCACTGTTCATCTGATACGAGTTTAAAGGAAATGAACTGGCTGAATTAAAGTTTGTATTCTAGTTTGAGCTAAAGTTATTTCTGTAGGTACTCACAAATGGATGACACTTTGATAACTGGATGAAAGTACCAAAATCTCCAACGGGGTGATGCTTTAAAATTTGGGGGCGAAAGTTTCCCTGTTACGGATGATATACATGCCTGAATCCAGAAAAACCAATGTAAACGAATATTCAAATATATTAACTAAGCAAATAACAGTTTAACAACCATTAGCGTCAAACATATATAAATGCATTCTTATAAGCCGCTACATTTACATAAATTATAATAAAATATTCACACGTTTCATGTTTGTTAAATAAGTTGGGGCCTGTTTCGAAATCTAAATTACTATCAAAAACAGTCCATTGTTGAAATACAAACGCTGTCCAACTTAGCTTATAAATGCAGTGTGATTCGTATAAAACATGAATAGCGCAATATGTAATCCTTACGAAATAAAATCTCATACTACAAAAAGACAGTAAAATGAACATCAAAGTCTGCTTTGGGAACTGCGAAACATAATCAAACATAAACCAAACGAATAGGAGATGAGGTCATCTGAAAATTTACTGTTGAAACGTTGGATCCACTGTACGCACTAAGATGTGCACGCATATGTTGACAGTGAGTGAACTGTTAGCTGTTTAGGATAAGAGACATTGAAAACATTGAAATCTTTTTCCAGATATTTTAAACAATTATAGTGTTCCATATTTCTGAATATTTGAATAAACTTTTGTTCACGAATTGGATACAGCAGTGAACTGCAGCAGCAATTGTTCATCAGACAGCAAGCGAAAAAATGTTCAATTTTAAAACGTAATTGACTATTTTGCGATTTCAACATCGTTTTTGCATTATTTTCATTACTTGTTTTAAAAATAAAAATTTCCTAATTCAGTAATCACAATCTGCTAATGAACGTAAGGTCTGTAAATGAGTATGGCTTAGGTTCATTGATCAGCCCATTCCACGGCAGTTACAATGATCTTGTGTGAAAGACTTTTAGACAGGATCATTGACAGTTAAGTGGTATTAAAACTTCTGAAATAGAAAAAGGGTAATCACATCTCCAACCCTCTCCTCAAAAACTATTTTATGTACCCTTTTTCGGTAAATTTTACGAATTATTTGGAGCTTGACAATTACGGTATAAATTTAGTGAATTTGAATATCTATGATTATGCATTTAACGAATTAGAAAGTGAAGAAACTAAATGCACTAGAATTTAATGGCGTGTAATTTAGTACTTCTTCCATATTCATAGCAAAAAAATCACAATGATAAAACTGTTCAAATAAACGAAAAACAAAGTAATGGAAAATGACTATTATCACATTAAAGGAGAAAAGCAAACAAATCTGAAAAAGTCATAATATTTCCTTGATGTAAAATAGTTAAGGAAATAACTCTGAACAAACTAGGTATTATTCAAGGATCTGGCGTTTCAAAAGTAAGACACCTGTGAAATAAGTGGAATATTAAGTAAATTAGATCAGACAGAAAATCAAAGCGAAGCACTGAAAAATTAAAATGAATATGTCATCCTTTCTGAGAAAAAGCACATGTTCATAATTCATTTGCCACACTTCTGGAATTTTCCTTCACAAAGCAGTCATTTGTGTGCATTTAGCATAAACAAATTTAACATTATAAGCTGAAATATGACCACATATATTGCTCGAGAAAGTTTGGAAGGTTAGAAGTCTTTTCTCCTTGAAGTTAAATCCAAAACTGATGTCCAAGAAAATGCGAAAGTACTGTAAGTATAGTACGCTACGCTAATATTAACAGGGAAACCATTTAAATTCACTAAAAATTTTAATTTTAAAATTTAATTAAAAATTGTTAACACATAATTCCATTTGTTTCCTTCAAAAATTAGACGATTTACAACAAAGTAAAAAAAATATTAAAAGACTGTATTTCTTTCTCAATTCTGAACATAGCAACTGCAATTAAATATTTTTATCTTATATAGTTTGGAAGCATATACCACAAAGTGTAAATTTTGTTCTAACGGATTGTTTTCAACTTTACTATAAACACACTAACTACGGATAATATATTTTGTATTTCAGGAAACATCAGAAGAATTGGCTTAACGAATACATTAAATTCGCAAGCTATGCGCCTTTTTCTTAGAATACTGAAATTCCCTAAGCCAAACTACATCACAGGCCATGATCCTAAAGTAGAGTTGAAATTTTTTTCTTAAACTGAACTGTTGCATTTAATATGTGTCTCAGTGTTAATAATTCACCGAGTTTCGTTGTTTTATATTCTTCATTCCCTTAAGTTTGGAATGCGATTCACCTTCACTAAAATTTATAAATTCTTTGGTAAAGAATAACAAAATTTCAGAAGTTCCTGCAGAATTCATGTAACTTTCTGTAATATCTAAATATGGTGTGTCAGTGTATTTAATTATGGCAAAGCACGCGAGGGCTATCTGTATAAGGGGAAGGATGCCTTCGTGGAGGACTTTCTAAGGGAAACTGGCTCGTATACACGTTACACATGGGGAAAACCACGAAAACGCCCATGCAGCCAGCCCGTTCGCGGAATTCGAACCTCGGACCGAACTACCAGTGTTCAGCGACTTTACCGCTCGACCGCTGGTGAGCCAATATCTAAATATGAAAACAGAAATTGTTTCTCAGTAATATTTCCCATAAAAAGAACGAGCAAGATTATGAACTTATCTTAATGTATTTAATATAAAAAAATTATCATTTCGCAGAATGATTATTTTTCCATATTTAATAAATAAGCATATTTATGACACATTATCTTCGCGTTAATTCTTATTGTCTTCAGATTTAAAATATAACTTTTAGGCAATCGTATGTTCCATTACCTAAAGACTTTGTCTTTCTTTAACACCAAGTGACGCCTTAGACACTACTCTGTATACTTGGAAACTCATGAACATTCAGTTAACTACCCCAGCTAGTTTTCAAATTAATATCCTTCTTAACCATTTTTCCTCTGCTCCTGACTTTTGAATATTTTTGTCATTGAGTGAGAACTCCCGATAACTACTTTTGCAGTTTTCTTGCATATTTTTTTGCTTCATTAAATCTATGAAAGCTTTTCCTGTTGTCTTCTCCGCTTGCATTCCTACATTGGGCCTTGTGTCCGTCTCCATTAATCCTTATGTAGGGTAGAATTCCTCCATTAATCCTTTATGTAGGGTAGAATTCTCTCACCGTAAAGCGAAATAAATAGTCTTTAAAAAGTATCGAACTGATGTACGAAATAATAAGCTAAAGTATATTACAAAGAAATGAAATTATTATGCATTTTATACATGCTTTTCTAAGTTCTATACAAATCACATCCAGTCAATGATTTTAAGCCCTACGTAGACACTAATTAAAAGCACTCTTCCCGACATTCTGCCTAAATAAATTTTATCAAGCTATCGTCGTTTCTGTGTGCATTCAATTAATTACGAAACCGTATGCACGCAATGATATCATTACTTGAACAGATTAACAAACAATGTAGAGATGCCATTGCTTTCACCTGATTAGGCGCAAATAAAATCTGCATCAACTAACCCTACTAGCTTTCCTTAAAAATACGTACATAGATAATTGTAACGGAATATAAATATACAGCAAACTTTTGTTCCCCGAAATTTTTCACTTCTTAAGATTTAAAACAGCCAATAAGATCGTGAGGAATCTCTGAAAGAGTGAATCCCATGAAAGGAAGCCAGTTCCTCTCGTTTTCATATTTTCTGGCAGCCTTAATCTGCTTAATGCTTGAATGTGTTTTTCATGTGCTTATTAATGACTAAGTAATTTTCATATTATAATTTCTCTCTAAATTACATTAGCAGTTTCTTTATCATCAACATTTTAATGGCATTGTCTTAAAGATATTTGTTTACTTATAAAACTTCAAAATAAAATACCGTTACATAATACAACGAAATATAACAAACGTTTTGCATAAATATACTTTTTCTGAATTTAATTCACAATCTCAGCCAATTTCCCATTTCAACCACTTTGTGTTTAGTGGTTTGGTGTATTTTGATAAATCACTCGAAGGTCATTTCGTAAGGAAGGATGCCTTCGTGTAGGACTTTCTAAGATAACCTGGCTCGTATACACGTCACATATGGGAAAACCCAAAAACCGCTCATGCAGTCAACCCTTTCGCCGGAATTCAAATGCCGGACCGAACTACCAGTGTTCAGCGACATTACCGCTGTTGGGACCATGTTTAGTGATAAGTGCGCTAAAGGTTTAATAACCTTTCTTTTAAGATATTTTTATCTTTCATAAAGTTTATGTTGATATCTGCATTAAACAACTTTTGGAAAAACACTTGCAGTGCCGGCAAAGTAGGCTCAACATCTAGTCGACAGAGCCTTTTAAAATTCATTGCTTTTTAATGTATTGCAGCAGTTTCTAAATTAGCACTTCTTTAAGCACTAACATTAACTTTAACGCAACATTTTTGCATATATTGATGGAAAAATTGCATTAATTTATTCATGTGCTTTGTTTTAGAAATACAACCCTAATTGTTCAAAGTACATCTTACCCTAACGCAGCAGTAACAGTTATTTCTTTCGCATATTTGAAACTACTCATAAGCACTTACAGATAAAGATGTAATTAAGTATGTAACGAAACAATCAAATTCAGTCAAGTAGTAAAAAATTACTATTTCAACTTTGAGCAAGTTTTTCTTTCCAATCACGAGAAAACTAAAAGATCTTACAACTAATAAATATATAAAAAGCATTGCATAATAAATTAGATTGCATTAGTGAAAGCAGATGTTTTGTGGAATAAATTATGTTTAAACATTAAAACCAAGGAAGCGATTAGCCATTTGCTGACTACCTGCCACAAATATTACTCAGACTGGGTAGATAAATGTTTTACTATCTCAGGATCAATAAAAAAATTTGGCCCTCAATGTACAACAAATATATATTGAAGAAAAGAGTTTTGGTAAAGATGAAAGTAGGGAGATAAATTTTATTTTCAAAGCTAAACTACTCACATGATGATTTTATTTCGTTGTAAACTCTTTGATGCTGACTCTGTTTTCGATTGATGGTGCTAATGAAAATATTTTCTTTTCTTTCTTGGTTCAATAGTTTCTTCTTGTTATTTTAGGGAGTCTCTACTCTCTCTTTCCTTATAAACGTGTTTATGAAAAGTAATAATTTTGCTTCTGCTAAACAAACTTGCTTGCCAAAAAAATTAACTCGAGCAAAAGGGTGTGACGAATTATTATTTTTCAATTAATGCAATACCGATCGTATTTATTGGTTATTGTTTAAAGATAGGAAAGTCACTGTTGATCTAAATCTGTCTATTTTTTTTGGTTGTATGTATTTATATACCTATAAATGGATTCCTTGTTTTTTAAATTTAAAGAAAGGTTGTAGGGTTTATATTTATTTTAACTAACATTTATTTTAAGTTTAAACTATCTTTCCTGTCAAGCCTTACTTTGCCCTGGAATTGCCAATGCCAGAGTATGTAAATTTTAGTAGAACGCGCAAGGATTCAAATTATCAGCGGAAGTAATCTGAGTTAAATACGAGGGCCGTCCAGGAAGTAGATTACGTTTCCGTCTGTGTCCGCTAGGGGCGGGGCTAGCGCGGCCATCTTGGGGTCAGAGCGTTGCGCAGCTCAGTCTGCATCTAGCCGTGCTAGTGAGAGGTTTGTGCTGTGCTCCGTTCAGATACTGTGACGGTTTGAAATGTCTGCGTTAATTGAAAATCCCGCGAGCTGCGAGGTGCGCTCAATAATAAGGTTTCTGACTGCAAAAAACTGTAAACCGATAGAAATCTATCGGCAGCTTCGTGAAGTGTATGGGGACAACATTATCACTGAAGGTGGAGTGCGTCAGTGGGTCATAAGATTTCAAAATGGCCGAACCAATGTTCACGACGAAGATCGAAGTGGGAGACCCAGCATAGTGACCGCCGAACTTCTCGAAAAAGTCGATGCTAAAGTCCGTGAAAATCGAAATTTCACAATAACGGAACTTTCTTTGAGTTTTCCACAAATTTCGCGAAGTTTGTTGCACGAAATCATCAGCGAAAAGCTTGGTTACCACAAGTTTTGTGCAAGATGGATTCCAAAAATCTTGACAGAGGACCACAAAAATCAGCGAATGGCTGCAGCGTTGAACTTTTTGGACGCTTACCATAAGGATGGTGACTCTTTACTCGATCGCATCGTTACTGGTGACGAAACATGGGTGAAACATGTGAACTGTGAAACGAAATTGCAATCAATGCAGTGGGGGCACACAAGTTCTCCCCAAAAACCCAAGAAATGCATGCAAACAATGTCGGCAAGGAAGATGATGGCGACTGTTTTTTGGGACAGAAAAGGTGTAATTTTGGTGGACTTCCTGGAAAGAGGCACTACAATAAACTCTCAAAGGTATTGCCAAACTCTCCAAAAACTCAGAAGAGCAATTCAAAACAAGCGCAGAGGAATGTTGAGCTCTAAGATCTTGTTGATTCACGACAACGCCCGGCCCCACACGGCAAATGTCACTCGTAAAGTTCTTGAATCTTTTAAGTGGGAGTTGTTTCCTCATCCGCCGTACAGTCCCGACCTGGCACCGAGCGACTTCCACCTATTCCCAGCAATGAAGAAGTGGCTGGCTATGCAGCGTTTTGATGACGACGCACAGCTGCAAGAAGAGGTAACGAAGTGGTTGAAGGCGCAGGCGGCCGAATTTTTCGACGAAGGAATTTCCAAGCTCGTACATCGCTACGATAAATGCCTTAATTTGTATGGTGACTATGTAGAAAAGTAGTATTTGAGTGTGGCTTTCATCTGTATATAATAAAATTTGTTTCCTATACTTTGTTTATTTTTTTATTCCAAAACGTAATCTACTTTCTGGATAGCCCTCGTAGAAGGGAAACGAGTTCGAAAGCTTTCTTGCTTCACGAGCGTGGAGGTGGCTAGTTAGAAATTGAAGAACCACGCGTTTCGGCCTGTGTACTTGCCTTGGCAGTTTGTTAATCTTTCAACGTAATATTCAGAAGTTTGCTGAATTATCAGCCGTATCTTAGAATGCGGTTAGTTACGTTTAGAGAGCCTCGTAATTAGTCACTTGTTACTATTCTTTTCTTAGTTTCTTATTTTTATTTTACCGCCGGGTCGGCGTAGTTTGTGAGCGTCAAGAGCACGCATTTGTAATTTCTAAAGTTGAATAAAAAGGGATTTAAACCCTTCTCAAGACTTTGGTCTACTTCCAGTTCTTAGCAGTCACCACTATTGTTGCGTGCAGGTTGGAAGCGCGAAACGTTACAAGGTAATTAAATAAAATAATAAGTTAATTCGATCACTAAAAATCGAATTTATGGAATTAATGATAAACGAGGGTGAAAGGTATAAATAATAAAGAAAATTACAGGCCGAAGATTTTCAAACATATTTTTCATCACTAATTGTTTGGAAATTTCGAAACAAAAACTTTAGCAAACTCCTATTAAAATTATGTGTACCGCATTCGCTGGCACAACTTTCGAAAACGCTGATGTCAGAGATAATCCCCATCTTTACTCTCTGATGAGCACATGTACAGCATGTTAACAGTATTAGCGTCTAGTCGCTCAGGAAAATAATGTAATTGAAAGTAATTATTAATAAGTCTAATACGCAATAAAAGTAAGTACCGAGGTTATTTTTTATGGTAATAAGTGTTAAGTAAATAATTACATGAAATAGTTTAATTTATATATAAATATTGTGTTCATCAGAGCGATTTTATTTACCCTACATGTTAATAGTCAAAGCGTTTGCTCGTAAGTTAACTACCAAAATATTCATAATAATTCATGGCATGCTATTCGATTTTCACAGCCTCTAAACCGTTTCATGGCCAAACTGTAAAATCTCTGGACATTCAACTGACTTCAGCCCGACGAGAAGAATGGCTGCTTGGAAATTTTTGTGGTTTACCCCATGTGTAACGTGAATATGAGCCAGTTTCCCTTAAAACGTCCTCCATAAAAGCATTTCACGCAGGTACCCGTTATGTGCTATGATCGAATCGATTCAACTAATTTTTCCTAGCCTTTATTTATTATCCAAAATAATTAATTATTTTATAAGGTATTTCTCCCGCTTTCCTAGTGGTTCCTCGTGGTGCAGTGGATCTGCACGCTAGCGGGGGAAATACCATATACTACACGCTGCGCCGGTATTCCAGAGGTCCGTAGTTCGATTCCCGGCGAAGGTGTTGTTAAGTTTTCATCTTTCCTGCTCTCCAAAAATCCTAATGTCTCTACAATTTAAAAAGTATAACAAAAAGTAATAATTTTGCCTCTGCTCAACAAACTTGCTTGCCAAAAAAATTAATTCGAGCAAAAGGGTGTGAGGAATTATTATTTTTCAATTAATGCAATACCAATCGTATTTATTGGCTATTGTTTAAAGATAGGAAAGTCACTGTTGAGTTATATGCTGTTATATGCTGTTTTCTTGAACGGATGGAATTGTTTTTCAGTCAACTAAAATCTTCATAAATTTTTTACATTGACATGCAATTGTGAAACAGTTTCATTTTTTGTACTTTTTGGAGACTGGTGATCCAAAGTGGAAAGATTATCGACGAACACAGGTTATCAATGAACAACTTGAAGTGGTTTCCTTACAATGGGCAATCTTTGTTTGTCATATCTGGCATAGAAACTTCTAATGTGTAATTAGCATACTTCCAAAGTACATTTTGAGCAAATTGATGTTTAAGCAATGTAATTGTATCTTTGTTTCGGCCAAGCATAACTGTAGAATGATCAACTGCAACTACCAAAACATTTTCTTTCAGAAAATCGTCGTGGAAACCGCGTTTTCTTTAACGCTCATCAGTGACTTAAATATTTCTTCAGCAGTGATCTCCATGTGCTCTATTAAATCAAGGAAACGATTGTAGGTTCATTCATGTCTGCAAATGTCAACTGACTTATTGTAAAGATTTCAACAATAAGGAAGGCTATGTTATTTTTTCGATTCTATTATGTTCTTTGTGACAGTACTTGTCATTTCCAATTCAGTATAATTCTTAATAGCAATACATACATTAATCGAGGGTACAATACGGCTCATGTTGGCTCTATTCAGCTCTTGAACATCAGTTCCCACCTCAAAATTACGAAACCCTCGAATCCTTTTTAACTGCTTTATATACTGTTCCAAATATATTGGTTGCCATTTCATTTTCATTTCCGAAAGATGTCGTACATTCAGTTTCCAAAGGTTTAGATTTTGGTTTTTCCACTTTTAAAAGACCAGCCAGATGATTTTAACTTTCTTTTTGAAAATTTTCTTTTAGAAAGGAATATTTGATCTGATTTATCCTTAATTGATGTTGAAGACCCTTGCTGAGAAATGTTCATGCCTTGTACTTTACGGTGTGGTACCAAAGCAATTTCTTTTGAAGCTGTGCAACTATTTTTAATTTTTTATTTTTAACCACTAACTAGTCTTGTTTATTGCAAAATAAACTTTTCTTATTAAAATTTTAGCATTCAGGAAGATCCTTAGAAGAAGGAGATTAGTGTTAAATCCCCATTTGTTTAACAGATGAGGCTATATCCCACAAACCATTGTCTCATCTTCTGCTTTTACAGAATCATTATACATTTTGTAGGATTTTATTTTATTTTTCCAATAGTTATTTTTATTTTAAGACAAGCCTTTCCTGTACGTTCTCATTTTCCTACCTATGCTTTCCTACCAGAATGAGCTTTAAGTATTACGCTTTATGCAAATAAGGTAGAAGCTAGTGTTTAAGCTTAGGTCTGAGTTACTTCAGTAGGAAAGCGTGTACTCTCTTTCGGCCTGGTTGTTGCTATTAGTTAAGCTTGTAGAGACATGAAGACTTTTTAAAGCAGGCAAGATGAAAAATTAGCAAACGCCTTCGCCGGGAATCGAACCACGGACCTCCGGAATGTCGGCCCAGCGTTCAGAACCACTACATCACGAAGGCACGCTAGGAAGGCGGGAGAAATACCTTATATACTCCCCTTTTAAAGGGCGACTGGGGTTTTTAGGGGACCCATTTACCAAATCCTGGGTGAAGAGAATCACCCTCCAACACCCTTTAGTTCGGGCGCCACTGTAGAGACATTAGGTTTTTTCTTGAAGCAGGCAAGATAAAAATTAGCAAACGCCTTCGCCGGGAATCGAACCACGGACCTCTGGAATACCGGACCAGCGTGCAGACTACACCACGAAGGCGGGAGAAATACCTTATAAGCTAAACATGATCGCTCGCTTCATGTGTCTTTCAGCTAAGACGAGAAGAAGACGGCGAGTCTTGAAATTCATATTCAGCATACATTTCCGAAAATTTAGCAAAAGCTTTAGACTTCTTGTACGCCCAAGAGAGGCCGTCTGTGAATCTATTTTGAATTAGAATAAAACGGTATTTTAACCTTTCTTTGGAGTTGTTACTTACGCAGAAAGAACTCAGCGAATAGTCGCTACACTGTTCTTCAGTATTCTAGGTTTCGAAGAACTTTATTTTAACTAGGATCTTACAATTTTACCGTAGAATTTTACATTAAAATCCCGGTATTCAGGAAAATCCCCAGAAGACGGCTATAAGTGTTCGCTCTTCATGCGTTCGACAGCAGACTCTATATCAAACAACACCTCTAAGCCATCGCAAGACACTAGGATTGATCCCTTTGACGCAACAATGGCTGCAATATTACTGTTCTTTCTCCCACTTTCGGCATGCAAGAGGTCTGAATTCGTTTTTTTTAATTTTGGGGATGATGCTCGTGAAAATATTTCTTCTTTCTTCTTTCTTTTTTCTTCTTTCTTCTTTCTTTTTTCTTCTTTCTTCTTTCTTTTTTCTTCTTTCTTCTTTCTTTCTTTCTTTTCTTTGTCTTCAAGGAGCGTTCTTCAGCGTTTGAAACTTGAAACATTGCACACGACTCGTTACTGAAGCATATTCAATGTCTGTGCGTCCAATTTACATAGTTTAAGGTAGACCTTTACTTTGAATCATTGTTTCATATCTCTGTCTATGATGTGTTTGCAGACTACCGCACAGGCATGATTAAAGAGCACTACTATATTATAATAACTCCAAATGTTAACACAACGTTGTTTCTTGGCACACTGCCTCAACCCCAAGTTTGAAAATAACTACAGCTGCTAATGCAATTTTCTGCTGCTAGTTGCTGGCACGCTATAGAGCACGCCGTAAATATTTTATTAAGCCATTTGTAATATTTGCCTCTACATAATTATATAATACAGCATAAAGTTTGGATATTTACACTCTTTTCATACCACTGTACCCCCCCAAAAACACTCGCAATAGATATGTGCGAAAACAGTTAGTTATTCAAAACAAAACATGGATTTAACTACAGCTCGTTTAATAGTAAATTTAAAAGTAACCAAACATCGTCTTTTCCAATACGCGATGCATAAAGCGTAAAAAATAATAAAAGTATCCATAACAATATCGAAGATGTTTTAGCGTGAATTCCAGCATTTTAAATTTTTTTAAGCTTTCGTATTATTAGACTTAGAAAATTTTTTAAGAGAAAGCATCTCCTTACGTTCTGCTAGAAAAAACGCACTAATGTATAAAATATTACATCTGAAATAACACCTTTTTGATTTTTTTCATTAAATTGCAGCCTTGACCGCCATAGCGGTTGGTCTGGGCTAGGATCAAGGAGAAGGCATGAAAGCTTGCAAGTGCCTAGTGTCTGTGCGGCATGGGAACACTTTAAATACTGCCGAGTCGAAAGTTCTCTGGAGTGGTTTGGTCGTAGGAGAAAAGGGGTAAGAGATGCTTGGAATTATCCTCTGAGGTACTGTTCATTAAAAATTGTTCTACAGTTAAAGAGATGAGATTTTATTTATAAAATCATTGGTGAAATTCTAGTGTTCCGACCACTAGTCCTGTTCACTAAAATTCTTTCTAGATTTCATTGATATATTTCATTCTCGTTCACTATTTTATACATTTTTCAATAACCAAATAAAATACACATTTTTAATTTATTTTAATCTAGTTATAAATGCCCAATTGTTCAAAGTTTTAATATTATCAATTCTTAAGAAAATTGACTGAAATCTATATACGTTTATAAATACTGTCGAGATTGATTGACTGCAGAGAATAGATTGAATTCTATTCCCTCCTGTTCCAAAAAAAGCTTGCTTTTAGCCTATAAAAGAATTTTATTATTTACTGGATGTATGCATTTTGTACATATCCGTTTGATCCATGTAGCCACATAAATATGAAAGATCCTACGCTCCAATTCAGTTTTTTATTTAGGTTAGATGCTATTTTTCTTAACTCTTGTGAACAAGAAACTCTTATTGATAGCAAGTGAAAATGCGTTATACAGACTGAGACTTGAGTTTTATTTGCAAGATTTTGAGTCAAGAAATCTTTCCTGATTAAAAATACTGGTACCCGAGCTTCTGTATGATGAATAAAAATGATGTTCCAAGCTCTAACCAAAAATAACGAAGCATGAATAGAATTAATTTTGCTTTGTTGTATTTTTGAGAAAACTTCTTGTATCTACGTCGCAGAATATTTCTGCAGAAAAATTTACTTATTATAGCATACTGAGGCCCTGTGTCTCATGTATCTTGGAAAGTAATTAAAAAGCACTGAAATCAATGTTCTGTTAAAAAGTTTTTATTCATTTCATACTCTTGTGATCCCAATTAAGGTGAAAAATAACATTAAGCACGAAAATTTTTCTTTTAACTCATAACCTCTTCTTCTGCTATTAATTATTTAGAATGAGATAACGAAAAATTGCATTTCTTTTGTTACTCGTGTTAATAAACTAATTAATTTCGCAGCATATCTTGAAATTCATTTGAAAAAGTATGTTTAGTAAATCTTCCAGTTTTCCGAAATGAGGAATTTAATTTTTTTTTCAGCAAGTAGTGATAAGCGTGTAATGTAAAACATGCATTTTTGTAGGTTAAATTACATTAAAGATCTTTCTATTCAGGTATCAGTTTTTGTGCATATGACTAGCATTTTTATGAAAATGACGAAGGGTGTCTTATTACCTAATTAAGTATTTCTACTCTGCTCACCTGTAGAAGTCACTTCTATGCATCAGCTGGTTATAGATGGAGCAACTTAAAATGCAGAAGTTAAAACTTTATTTCCTCTTAGCTGGTGAATTAAATTCAAAATAATACAACACAAAATTAAGGTCTTCTCGACAAGAGCAGCTGCCTGAACCCTTATAACCGAACTAAGTTAGGAAGACAAAACATATCTATGACAGATGCTAACGGTGCTAGTGCAAGCATTCACGTTTGTTTTGATCAGCGGCTTTTCTTTCTACAGTCTAGCATCACCGGCAGTCATGCGGGATATGATTTCTCTTCGCATTTTCACTTATGCCTTTTGTCATAAAAGCTACATAACCCTCTGTACTGAGCAAGTACGCGACTAAACGAGGTATAAAGGAAAATGTCACGTATGTCACGTACGTTCTTTTGAGCTAATGATTCCATCAAATCAATTGAAGCAACGTTAAATACATAAATATGTTACGGGTAAACAGTAAAGCTATCAGAAAGTTTCATAGTGACACCTTCATTATTATTCAAGCCACTACTCAAGCTGCAACAATGGTCGCCGAGCTGACAGCCCGCGGTATTGCAGATGTCGTATTGCTCGTGCAAATCCTTATCGTCCTGTACATCAGCCAAGTTCCTGATTCAGGATAAGTGACATGAACATCCCAGAAGGCTGACAGGACAGGTATGCTTTCTTATTGGGCGTTAGATCCTGAACGGCATTCAATTTGGCACCACAGATTTCATATTAGCTTCCAGAACCCACTGATTCCATATTAGCCTGACAGTCATATAATGCTTGCTAACACGAACAGCAATGTCGCAGGACGATAAAGCAGTCCCAAAAGGCCACCATCTTACCTCAATCGAATTCCGTCACGTCCTGGTAAAATTTTCTCCTAATTACGCTCTGTATAACCTTATCTTTACTCAAACAACCAACATTCAAATGCGATTTCCAGCCTGGAAAGCCGCTGTACAGTATTCTCATTTATATACTGTGTAGACTGTGTACTCATACCTACTTTATGTGCATGCAGTGGAATGCTAATTATAGTCAGAATGTAGCACTTTCCATGCAAATTTGATGTTTGCTGCATGCCGTCTTCATGGGGATGCAACTGCAATGAACAACAGTTTATATAATCTAAAGAGTTATATTACTTTAAGTATTATTAGTTGCCTTATTAAAAAAGAAGATATTATTTTGCATGCTAACATAGCGTTAACTCCTTTTAGGTATAGATCTTGAACTACATTAGTGCTTCTACCGCTCCAGTTACCACATCCGTTTATAGATATTTGAAGAATTTAAGAGTAGATGGACGTAATCATTATCTCAACAATGTTTTTAGATTTCTTCCAATTTCATTCATAGTATTTGTTTACTTCATTCCTAATATGCCTTATAATAATGTCAAGTTTCATCTTCCAAAGGGATGGGATATATATGTCCCTTACGTTCACTACTTTAAATGTGTCTCAAGAAATATCAGTACATTGGAATTTACTCCTCAATATGGAGTAGGAAGTGTAAGGCCCTGTTGATTTGTTTTTCTGCTCCTTCCTGTTAAAATATCTAACTAAATTGTCCTAATACATAAAACAATGGCCTCCATAGCCCATGTAAAAAGATTAACATTTTTTGTGTGCGAAATTTTATTTCAAGACTTATTTAATATAGAGAAATGTACTGTAGTCCTTCTAAATTATTTTGTTTACCGTTTGAACTTGAAACTCGACTATTCGGATAATCTCACGGTTCAAATATTCGCCGCTGTATTGGTAGTACTATATAAATAATCATAAAAGTCTTAACTAATCTAATAAAATATTTATGTATATTGACATCAAAATTCTCGATTACGCAGACCTTCATTATGATAATATTCTTTATATTCAACATAAAAAAATAACTTTTGACTCCTAATATATAGTCTTGTTATAAAATTTTAATTTTACCATATATGTTCGTTAAGGTAATACAATTCTGTGCATACAGAGGGGTCCAAAATCCTTTATATGTTTAAAACATTAACGGCAAAATTATAAGCTACGAAAAACCACGTTTGTTGGTATTGGTACAGTAATTAAAATATGTTTACAAAAATCATTACCAAATTTTAATGTGTGCATCATTTGTACCTCGAAACATATTTATATATATTTTCAGCTCAAGTGCGCATTCATATCGATTACGGAATAATCTCAGTCCACTGCTTAATTTTTGTTTAAGATTATTATTATTTGATCAAGATTTGTCATTTGCGCTAGGATCACTTTGATATATTTTCTAAAACTTTCAGAATTCTTCTTTTCAGAAAAAAGTTTATTTCATTATGACAAACCATTCGAGAGGTATCTGCCTAAGAGTAGGGATACCTTAGTGGAAGGTTTTTAAGGCTCCTGTGTTTAATCGTTCTTTTAAAAGAGTCGTTTGGAATATTTCTTTAATGCGCATATACCTCTTTGACGGTCATATGATATTTAAATACAAATGAGGAATGTTACAGTGAATTTGATGAAAATGAGAGGGCTGGTAACATAATGGAAACTTCTAACTACTGTATCAGCCTCAAAAACGTTCACGTTCCTTATCTTATAAGGTATTTTCTCCCTCCTTTCTGCACGCCTTCGTGGTGTAACGGTAGCATACTCGACGTGTATTCCAGAGTTCCAGGTTCGAGTCCCGGCGAGGGCCTCCTTTTAGCATGCCTTTATGGTGTAACGGTTAGCACACTCGGTGCGTATTCGAGGGTTCCAGGTTCGAGTTCGGACAAATGAATTGCACAATTTTTACATCTAATGCTTCAAAAAAATTCTAATGACTCTACAGTCTCGCAAACAATTTTTAAATGGTTTAATCAGCTTTGGACTACTCTGAATATTATTTTAATTTTTATACGAAACTATATGGAAAAAGCACTAAAATGTCTTTCAAGCAGAAAGTGTCAAGGACTCAGCTATGTAAATTATTCACTTAAAAATCAATTTGATTTTGATATACATGGAATGTTTCCTATTTCTTTATTTTTCTTAAATAGCGATAATTAAAAAGTTAGTGACCAAATATTTATTATTAAAACAATTTTTGTAATATTTTCCGTAGCAACATGAGACTTATATATTTAATACTCAGAAAATTGTCCCTTTTATCCGTAGCAGTATGCGATATATATATTGTTTCGAATTTTGTATCTAGATAGTTAATTTTAGTAGAATTAAAATTTAAATTATTGTATTTCCCCGTGCAACGGAGCTCGAGACAAATTTTGAGAAGCTATGTCGGGAAATTAAAAATACAGGAGCACGTGCATTTAACATTTAATAAATAGGTATCTATTTAATTTGTATTGAGATTGAATAAATGCAATTGACCACTATGACAGCTGTAACCGTAATTTCGTCCTCTCTTTGTTTTCCAGAAACCTCGAGAAGCAGAATTTACTAAAAAGATCTCGCGCGGCCGGTTAAAAACTATTTAAGGCCGAAGAAAGAGCTTAGCTATTGTTATTGCGATTTATATAGTTCCGTGTGAACTAATGTATCTGAATTAGCTTTCTGTTTAGATAACACTTTGCACTGCGTTGTACTTAAACGTTTTTAGTAGTTTAAAGTACAACTACTGATTATATTGCTTGATATTGTGAACACTTGTGCGAATAACAGTGAGGGAAATTTCAGAGTTCTATTAAATTTCTTTTGATAAGAATAAATTCTATTAACCTTTTATCCGACTTGTGCATTCAATCTATTTCGAACGTGCACTCACGTAACAATATTTAATATTAAAATTATTTTCATATAACATTATCCGTAATATAAGACGCATGGCTGACTGTTTACTTCAGTAAAATTAGAGGCAAGGCTGTTCACTATATCACAAAGTACAACAAAACTCCATATTTTTAAAATTTATTCATCAGGAAAAACAGGAATTTGGAATTCCACTCACGTTTTGTTTCGATCATATTCTCCTCAAATTCGATTTTTCTGCACACGAAAAGAGCTGCGCGCCTCGGCTCATGCTCAAGCATTAACTTTTGTTTCAAGCAAAGAATTCCTATGTTTTATTTTTAGCTAAAGAAACCAAAAGAAATTTCTTTTGTTTACAAATGTCTTTCCAACTTACATCATAAACATTTTCCTGGATAACGGATTTTAAACTTTTATTCTCCATTAAGATCAATGCGTGACTGCAATTTGTACTTCCTAAAGTAGCGCTATTATATTCACAGATATTTACTTAAATCTCATTCTTCTTCGATTTCCATAACAGATATGTGTTGCAAATATTTAGAGATTCAATAAAAGTGGCACACAGTAATATCAAAGTTCAAGGGCTTTAAGGGAAAGGTTGCAAAGCTTCTAAAAACTGAACATTTCGAAATGCGTTATTTATTTTTTTTTCTATATCATTAATTCAGAATTAGAATGTTGAATGTTGATACATTTTTTGTCAAGACATTATCGAAAACTCATGTTCAGCAGCTTGATCTAAATCCGTAGGATTTATTTATTCATTTCACATCGTTTTAACAGCAGTTACTTGAGAAATATTCGGTCATGTTAATTGTAAAATTATGCGTAATTTCATCATTTGCAACTTCTGCTGTATAGGATGTAGAACAATCTGTAAAAATCATCAGCGTAATAATTTATTAAAATTATCGAATCGCTGTACTTTTACGTTTCAAGAGGACTATTAAAAATAACAAACAAAAAGATAGATCTAATTTAGGACTTTACTTTTGGTATTTGGGTTATTTTGCTCCTTTAGTTATAAAATTTAGTTGCCGTAGTTATTCGAATACAGATATCATTTAGAGATAAAACTTTTGATATATAAACGGAAGTTTTCAACTTCAACAAAAGGGCAAAAGCTCTAAAAATAAACTCACTAATGATTCAATTACCAATCAAAGAGATTATAGTTGGATAGGTAAAAATAAGCTATAAGTCAAAACAGAAAATCATAGAAAATATAATTATGCATTACATAATGGAATATAAAGAATACCTACATTAAATACTTAAAAACTACCTTCCTGGAGCATTTTACAGATCGTTGTTCTGATTAGTTCCAATCGAGGAAAAGCTTTTAATAATCAAATGTAATTGAAAAGAGTATCAAATATTTAACTTGCCATTTCAATCGCGTCTCTCATATGCAAATTATTTCTTATTTAGCATCTCTCTTCGACAGCTGAATCTATATTCCAAGAAACAAACAGAACTCGGTCCATTGAAAGCATTACTTCATCTCATGTTTTCTTTCGTTAAGACTCAATATTTGATTATTTCAGCTTCTTAATCTTTTTCTTTTAAACTTCGGAATACTGAAAAAGGATATTTTTTGTCAAATATTAATAATTTAAAAGTTTGATGACTATATATTTGTAGAGTCATTAAATATTTTTGAAGCAGGAGAAGTGAAAAATGTCCAGTGCCCTCGAACTCGAACCCTGGACCTCTCGAATACGCGTCCAGTATGCTTCCAGTTATACCACGAAGGCATACGGAAAGGAGGGAGAAAATACCTTATACGTTACCCCTAATAACACATAAAATATAATATGCAAAGTTTCCCAATATAAACGACATTCTTATACTGTTATGCTAAAAAGTAAATATGTCTTCTCTTCACTAGCACGTAACAAAATAACAAGGAAAGTATTAATCAACTAATAATTACTGGCATAAAGCTATACATGATATGAAATAGTAACTGTATTGCTAAACTCAGTAAATTTATTAGGTATTTGCTAAACTCAGTAGAATATTAGTGTAAGCAGGAAGCATAAAATCAGCGATGCTCTAGTCCGAGAGTTGAATTCTGGGCCCGGACGATACCCGGACGTACTTCTAGTTACAGTACGAAGGCAAATACGACGGGAAAAATTCCTTAAAACTTGATTTGAAAATTTTATATACATTTTATATTCAGATACTGTAAAATATGCTCCAATATTTTCAGCTAATATAAGTCAAAATACCCAAAAAGGGGAGTAAAAATGTGCTTCTCTACCTGCACAAACTTCCAGCTGCCTTAGTGTTACATTGAAAGACAAGAAAAATGTACCTAGTGACTTTCTAAAAGAATAATTTATTTTCATTTTTATTCAAAAGTTGGACAGTAAGTTATGAGCTGATATATATTATGAGGAGTATAAGAGAGAAGACGGATTTTCTGCCTCTGCTTTTAGACTAGGTTGTTGCATATTTTGGGAAACACTTTGACCAAAAATGACTGATTAGTCTGTCTAAGGTATTGACTAGTAATGACGCTGTTGAAATATTTAAGTCGAATTAATGGGATTTCGTATGCGCAAGAACTTTTGCTTTGTTTTCTCCGTTTTAATTTACGATATTTGCCTAGGCGCTTCCTAACCATCTCTAAAATGAGTATTTATCTAAATAATAAATTATAAAGAAGATATCGATTTTTATTCTTTAAGTAGCAAGCGGAACAGAATTAACCTAAACTCGATCTTTGCATCTTTTGTAAATTAACTCATCAATTAGTGAACCATCAAATTTAAACTACTGCGGAATATTTCCTTAAACGTACTTCCATAGAAACTATTAAGGCTTATAGTTACATAATTCCCAAATAACTGAAATGCATTCTTCTAAATCACTAAAAAAGTTCCTAAAATTTTCTTGTGAGATAAACAAGCAGTTTTAAAATTTCTAGTTATAAATGTAGAGTGCAAAGAAAATTTTTTCACTCCTGACTCTCTTTGCCTGATATATAATACTAAGGAAGACATGGACTTGCCACACCTCCGCAAATACCCTGCTCTTCCTCGTATTTTTTTTTGAGAGTTTTACTGTGTGGAAAGAAATAGCCTGAGTTTATAGATGTTGTGATATCAAATTTCTCGTTTTTGTTTTGTATTTTATTTGATGTTCAGTTGTCTTGTAACGTACCATTAGAAATGAAAAATATTAAACAACAATCTAATTCACAAAATAATTCCAAATTTCTTAGCGTTAATTAAAACATTTTAGCAATAACTCAGAAATGTAGTAATCATGCTAAGCTGGAACAACCTTCCCTAAATAAAATAATTGCAAGTCTTTAAAATCGCTACTTAATTTAACTAACATAATTATGAAAATTAAATTTCTTGATAACCATGCAATTTTAATCATTTTCATAAAATCGCACAAAATGTTTTAAATATAATATAATAAGAAAACGACATTTTGCATTTAAATTTTCCAATGCTATTAATTCTTAACACTTTCTATATAATGATAATAAAGCATTTCTAGCTGCGCTGACTACTAACGTAATTCATTCGTAAAAGCTCTTACGTGAAATTTAAAATTTATAGCACTATTTGAACTTCGTTCCATTGGAAAATGAGCCTGATTCCAAGATAATAATTTAAAGTTTTCTTTGGGATTCAGTAATTAAGAGCTTTAAGCGTATTAAGAACGATTAACTATGCGATTAAGAAAGCGGAAGTGAAAATAAATTTCTCGCTCGCTTACACTTAAAGCAAGCAGTAAAACAAATTAACGACTTTGTAATTGCTGTAATATTCAAACATTTTTTAACGTTGATACCCTTATCTTTGAAAACGCTCATCAAATCATTTTTAATATTTAAACACTTTGCTGGATTAATTTTGGAAACACTGCAATGATAGAATTCTTTTCATTTCTGGATATTGAATAGATCAAAAGCGATGTTTCATATGGAGGCAGAATAAAATAAAAATAGTTATCATAGCAAAGCCTCAATCTTTGTGGTTCACATACTGATCTGAACTTTATAGTTAAACTGCATAATAATACAGGGATCATTCCGCACATATTAACTTAACTTTTAGCAGGGATTTCTGAGACAGATGGCATTCAAAAGACCCGCGAATTTGACCCGCGAAAGACCCTTGTTATTTTATACCCGCGAATGTGCAGAAATTGATTACTGTAAATAATTGGAGTGCATCATAAGAAAACTTTTTGCTTAGTTCTAGACCAGAAAATGTGACATTATATGGTTTGGTTTCCGTTACGCACAGCAAATTTAAAGAAATTGATAAGTATTTATGACAGAAATTAAAATTAGGTTCTGCATTACATTTAAGTCATCAAATTCATGTTGAGGCTTTAACACAAGGAGTAATATCGTACGATAATCAAAATTTCTCAATATCCAGTAATGAATTATAATCCACTCCCATCATCTTAAAATCAAACTTCACCTAAAAGATGACAGTACTTCAAGCTAAATGTTAAGAAAGAAAGCGATAACTTTCCTATTATAGATACAAGTATATCAAAAAATAAAGTCAGGTTAAAGTAATTTCTGAAAACACTTAAGTTGTATTGATAGTTTTGAAAATCCAGAGAACGCAAATTCACAAAAGTTACTGTCTTTATCCGGAGGTCTTCTTGGCAATAAATAGATCAAATTGTCATGCAAAATTGGAAGTATTGGAAATGTAAGGTTGTGACATTTTATGATGCAAATTCTCATTTAAATTACTTATTATTGTCTGCATCTTGCGTTTCCTTGTTTAAACCACAATTGAATTTCACTGATTATGAAGTGTACCAATTTAAGAAAACTATTACTAAATATGTATGCCTAAATTATACTTTTTAAGAATAAACTCTCATATTTATAGTAAAATGCTAAAATATTTTAATGTTGGAAACTATGTGTGTGAAAATTCCTCTATAAATGACCAGTTGAAAGAATTATTAAATAATTACTGTCATATATTGGCAAAAAGTAAATATGGTGACAGTTGTATTAATACTGAATCTCCAAAACTAATGTTAATTTGAAAGCTTTCTGCAGCTTATAGACCATATAAGGCTTCTTCTAAAGCTAATAAGGTAATTAAAAAGCAAAAAGAGTAATTATTACACGCAAGTATCATAAAATTATCATGTAGATCTTACGCTTCCACTGTAATTTTAGCTAATAAAACAGATGAAATTGAAAACTAGATTATGTGTGGAATATGGAAAATTTAACCAAATTATTAAAACAGGTTTCGAACCCATACCTAGAGCAGATGCAGAGCTAGAACAATTAAGGAATGTAAAGTTGTTTTCTGCATTAAATTTAGTTTTGATTGAAAAAGAGCTGAAAATTTAGCATTTACAACCAGTTTTTGTCTTTATGAATTCAACAGATTACCTTTTGGGTGAAAGCATTCCTCAGTCGGACGTCCAACACCTTGGCGTCTACTTCTGGTTTTATTTATTCACTTTGCATAAATACCAACAATGGCAGATCGTGAAAAACCTACTAGTGGTGCAGTTTCGGAAATGCTCGTTCCGAATCTTCGGGCCATTCTAATCTTCTCTCTGTCAAATTCACTTAGATCAGCAAATTTTCCCATCACTCGTGTCTACGGCTCGGTGAGTTAAAGCCCAGTGGGCATATGATGGTTTAGACCGCTAGCAAAATAGATTGAGGTGTAGATAAGGGAGCGACCAATGAATCGCACAGCCGATGATGGAAAATCAAAGCAGAAAACATAGGAGCAGTAAAGGTAAGAAGAAGAAGATAAGAGAAGCGCTGCATGAAGTGTCGTGAGGATGCATTAAGAGCAGAGGACCCAATCTGACCAATAAATTCATGACGTGTATAAACCTAGCATGGCCTAACATCCTAAGACTAAGTGCAAAATAAATGGTGTACAATACAAAGTGAAAATACAACATAATTCAAAAAGAAAAATACAAGATGAAAGTAAAATACAAAATACAAAAATTACATACAGTACATATAATAGACAGTCTTTATACACAGAGATATGTACAGCAAATAAATGTGCTAAGACGGAAAGTTAGAATCCCGGGTGAGATTTCTCCTCCATTCAGCTTTTAAATACATTCCCACTTAATCACGTGTCCTCCACATCATCCAGACGAGTTCAGTGAAAAATGTGGGGCTGGTCATAATGTTCTGGCCGTCAATGTTCCTCGGTCACTGTAGTCTGTGTATTAATGTGTTATCCCATATAGTGCCAATGGATTTATATTTCGTATTCTTCTACTTCACTGCATGGCTGTGGCTTGTGATTAATTATGCGCAAAACTGTATAAGGAAAATAACTCTCCGACAAATATGTTTGTTTCAGGATTGCAAATTCCAGTTATATAAAATGTCGGCAAAAATTACAATTTTTATATGTCACTTTATTTTGAAATTTCTTTATTCTAGTTTTCCGTATTTCACTAATCTCCGCCTTTTCATTAACTAGCATTTACCAGAATAATTTATTACTCAAATACGCTAAGAATGTTGCAGCTAAAACGAAAATTATACAAACCAGCGATTTGATCAGTGATCTGTTAAATTATTTGGAGCATGCGACAGTCACAGGTAATAATCTTCATCGAGCAAATTGGCAAAAGTAACCGTTGATCCGAAATAAACTGTTCAAAGCAATCGGATACAGTAAACTGGAATAATTGTTTTGATATTAATCGGCAATAGTGTTGTTTTCTAATGTTAAGCAGATTATTATTTTAGGAAAGTTGTTTTCAGTGCATTAGTTTCATAAAATTAATTTAAACGCTGTGACTGATTTACTTCGAGCGAGAACTTTTAATGAATAAGTTGTTTAACTAAAGTTGCCAAGCATAAAGGAAGCTTAATTTATTGTATTCAAATAATAAGCTTCACTTGATCTTTATTTAAATGATACTATATAAAAACTCTGTAAAAATCTTAGAAATCTTCCTACTAGCTTCATTGTTTAATCATTCAGTACTTTCTCTTTTGGAGTACATAGTTGTAACTGAAATATTTAACAGTAGCTGTAATAATAAAACACACAACACTAAAAAGCATTTAGCTTTTAATATCTTACGTTATCAACATTTAACTTACATATAAGGCAACATGACTGAAATTGTGATTCTTCTCAACTCTTTTGAGTTCTGTATGAGAAAACAGCTAGGATAGTAATACACTAAAGTTTCTAAATTTTTGATTTTCTAAGTAGGTGTGTTTTAGCTCAGCAAATGAGGTCAAACTTTTCCTTTATTAAAATCTAAGAGATTATACTATGTTTTGCAAAAATTTGTTTTTAACAATTAAAAACTTGCTCGCTTAATACATACATAAAGGTGTATTATGTGCAACAGTTCGTCAGCTATGCATGAGTTTTATCTATTTTGCAGTTTCCTCTTCTTTTTCAATCACTCTTTTACTTGATTTTGCAAGCAAGTGTCCGTTTTCATAAAATGCGTTTCTGGTAAGAATTATTGATTCAGAAGAACTGATTAGACAGCTTAGTGCAATATATTCTCTTCGGTACAGGTTATTCAATCCGCATATGAAAACTGAAGATTGATATTATCATTCCCAACATTTTTTAAACTTACAAAAAAACTAGAAAGTAATTATTTCTACATGTCCTTAATCGCGCACTACCCTCAAATTACGAAGTTTCTGCAGTTAGAAAACTTGAAAAATCAATAACTCTGTGGCAGTAATCATACCTGGGATCTAACAGGTGTATTGACCCTGAACCACAACAATATGCGGAAGATATTTCCTCCACGTAAACTAAGGGGCGCGAAAAGCTAAGCACAGTCTGTCAAATGAAATTGGTGACGGGTTACCATTTAGTACTTTGGCTATTGCAAAGTCATCAGGTCTTCTATAAACAAAAATTTTGAAAAATCCGGTAGTACCTTTGCCAGGATTCCAACCCCAGAACTTTTAGTTTGTTTGCAGGATGTACTAAATATTGCACACTGGAAATAACTTTTTTAATTCCTTATATACTGCCCAGAAATTTTTAAGATATTTATCTTAATTAACCAGTTATTTTTATGTTACGAATCTGTACTATACGAATCACTTCTCTCTTTCCAATTTCCCGGCAGGATACAAATTTAGCTTGCGTCGTCAGTTTAAGTGAAGGTTTGAGATTGTTAGTCAGAGCGTATTGATGAAATCTACGTTAATAGTTGTTATTCTGAGATAACCATTCCTGTCTACGGCGTTGCTTTATTAGTGCCGATAGTGCTGTATTCCGAAACTAAGTATTAATGTCGATGGTACTGTTTCCAGAAACACTTGCTTAAATAGCACTTCTTTCTACCTTAATCTGAATAAACGTTCGCTATCTCGTTTACACTCATGTCCATAAATTAAGGATAATTCGGAGTCACGCGAAAATCGAACTCTAAAACAAATATATCACCTGTAAAATAACTACACACATCTTCAAGAATCATATGCAAATTTCAGGAAGTAACCAGATGACACCGATGGTACGTCACAATGACGCGAGTGTAAGAGAGTGATATATAAGGAATACAGGCAAAGAAGTAAAATTGTTCACAGGCGCTTTATAAGCATTTCAGTGCAATAACCGAATAGTTATGACACAAAGGACGCATTTGAATGATTTTTTACGTGGTAGAATTATCGGCCGTCTGGAATGTGGGCGTACCCAACTGGAAGTATCAGACGAACTTGGAATTGCCCAGAGTGTCATCTCCAGGCTTTGGCAACGATTCCAAGATGATGGTAATGTGAGTAGACGTTACAGCACAGGTCGCCCCAGAGTTACAATGCCGAATGAGGACCGGTATTTGGCAGTTACTGCCAAAAGAAACAGGCGGAGCACAGCCTCAAACCTGTCTCGTCAGATCTCTTCACCCACTGGTACGACAATTTCAAGGCAGACCGTGTACAGACGTTTAGGGCAGATTGGTTTATATGCTCGTAGACCTGTCAGATGCGTTCCACTTACTGCAACTCACTGTCGCCTGCGGTTAGCCTTGAGTAGAGAGCATGCAATGTGGACACCGCAACAGTGGGCTTGTGTGATGTTTTCCGACGAGTCCAGGTTTAGCTTTCAGTCTGATTCTCGCCGGACTTCCATATGGAGAGCTCCAGGTACCCGTTACCACCAAGAAAACATCATTGAACGACATCGTTACGGTGGTGCAGGAGCGCTCGTTTGGGGTGGAATTATTCTGGGTTCCAGTCCTCACCGTGCAGACATCGTAAGCGAATGCCTTCAATAGGAGGATATCACCCGTATGGACTTGCCAGCACTCTCACCGGACTTGAATCCAGTAGAGCATGTGTGGGACATGCTTGGCCGACGAATTGCAGCCCGTCAACCTCCTCCTACATGTCTACCGGAACTTCGGAGAGCATTGCTTTTTGAGTGGTGTAATATCCCCCAAGATCAGATCGATAATTTGATACTCAGCATGCCTAGGTGTTGTACGGATTGTATTGCATCGTCTGGGAGACATACAATGTATTAACAATCATACTAACCATGTAATATTGGTTTTTTGTAAATAGGTTTTTGTTTTTGTAATTTGTTCCAGGGAGAAAAAATCACTAATTTTTTTAATAATATCAAATATATAGCATCTTTTTTGCTCTTTACCTTTTGTTTAATAAATAAGCTTTACAAATAAGTCAAATTTATTTTGCTTCTAACTCTTCCTTTGCCTGATTTTGCATTATCCTTAATTTATGGACATGAGTGTACATTCTGGCATGAAAAGCATCGGTGAAAAGAGAGTAATAGGAAAATGCTAACTTAAAATGAGCTATTAGTTAAAAATAAATAGACAAACCTCGCAAGCTGATATACTATATATCTTTCTTTATCATCTGATATTATAATTTTTATTATCTGTTTAATTCTTTCAAAGTTGTTTCAATTTGCCAACCGATAACAGAATAAGTAACACTTTATGCTATCAAGTGGCCATTCTAAACTTGAAATTACTGAAAACAATATACATTAATGCCAATTTTATTAGCTTTATATGAAAAAAAAAAGTTCCACTGCTTTTAAAGGAAATTTAAAAGATTTATCAGAAACCTGTTGTGTTTCTTTTAGTGGGCAATTATTTCACAAGACACTGTATTAAACTACATGCTGCTTTATTATATACAAAGCGCCATCATCCTCGCTTACACACATATTCTGCAGCAACTCGTATTCCAGGATTAGTTCTGGTTTACAATTACTGCGCGCGCTTGCGATGCTTGGCACAGGGCCAGCTTTAAGTCCGATTATGATTAAGTTCTCGATATACCGCAAAAACATATTTAAAATATGTTCCTAAAATTTCGTAAATCATTTTATAAGGAAGAATGATATCAATAAAGCATTATAATTATTTTTCTGAATTTTACAAGCTGCAGATTTAATTTTATTCGCTTTTCATATTAACTGATAAGATGTATCATAATTAAAAGTAATTTTTAATTTGTAAACTATGATTGGAAATTTTCTGATGTAGGAATCTTACTGTGGATATTCCCAAAAAATATTAAATCCTATTCTCTTGTGAGTTAACATTGTTATTTTTATGGTATAATATGTGAAAATAAGTTATAGGAATTAATAACAAAAACTGCATTATTTCATTATTTTTGGCTATCAAAGGAATATTTTTTTGCCCCATTAATTAACGAAATTCTGATACATATTGAAAAGACAAAAACTAAGCAGATAATTAAAATAATGAATGCTGCAAACATTTCATATTGTGAGAAAACATGGGAGAAAAAAAAACAATGGTTTGAATAACAGTTAAAATGTTGTGTTTGAAGAAATTAAAAATACGTAAAACGCAACGGGTGCCAACAAAGCATTATACGTTCAGCAGAAATAAATACTATTTTACTATTCTTTGATTTAGTAGGTGAATATTTTTATAAACACTGTAGACAAAACTTAAAATTTCACGTATGTATAAATTTACAGGATTTTTATTTCATAACAGATTGCTGAGAGAAGGAGTACTCAAGCGAAATTTGATTTCTAAATTTAATAAGTTTTTATATACAGAAATAAATAAAATCAAGCAGTAAAAAAGTATAAGTTTTTTTTAATATATTTAACCAGTTACTTTATGTTTAGAATCTTTACCGTCACATCTCTCTTTCCGTTTTTCCAGCAGAATGCAAATTAGTTCGGGTATCTTTAAATGAAGGTTTGAGATTTTTTAGAAAGAACGTGTTTTGATTAGTGAAGGCAACGTTTCTAGGTGTGTTTTTCTAAGTTAAGAATTCCTATCTTCCGCTGTACATGATAACTGCCGACAGTATTTCACGGAGGTGAAGATTTAAGAGCGTATAAGTTATTTCTCCCGCCTTCTTAGCATGCCTTCGTGGTGCAGTGGTCAACACGCTCGGCGCGTATTCAAGAGTTCCGTGGTTCGAGTCCCGGCGATGGCATTGCTAATGAGCAATCATCTCTCTTGTTTAAAAAAAAAACATAATGACTCTACAGTGCCCGAACTAAATAAGGTTGTGGATGATGATTCTCCACCACCAGGATTTGGCGAACGGGTCCCCTAATTCACAGTCGCCCTTTAAAAGGAGGAGTATATAAGGTTATTTTTCCCGCCTTCTTAGCATGCCTTCGTGGTGTAGTGGTCAGCACGCTCGTTGCGTATTCGAAAGATCCGTGGTTCAACTTCCGGCGAGGGCATTGCTCATTTTTCACGTCTCTCAGCATCAAAAAATCTTAATGTCTCTGCAAGCGAACTTAGCGATTAAATTACTCTGAGAGACTTTGGCTATTAGGATTAATTTTGAAATGACACAATTTAGAACAATTCACTATAAGAGTTTACTACTTTTAGGATGGGAAGGAAAAATAGCGAAATTAATGTGGAGAATTAGGGAATTTTTGAAAATTAAAGTAAAATTTTTATTTTATCTTACAAACACACGCACACAAACACATATATATATATATATTATATTAGCAATATGTGTTGCTAATTTAAATTATCCCCATATTCTTCTATCCCGTTTTGTCTAGCAAAGGATCCAAAGTGTTTTAAAAAAATTTTCTTTTATTTGCTTTGTTCAGTTATGATAGATTTCTTTCAGCAGAATAATTTGAAAAATTAATTGTGCACTCACTGGGAATTACGCTGAGCAGTTACTAGTAAGATGCGCAGTTTACTGCATCATAAGACCAGACGAAAACAGCATCTTTTAATTATTTACAAACATAAATAGTGTTACCTTGATATTGCAGAAGTTAAAGCAACAATATTCAGCGTAATATTCACAAATTTGCAGGACAAATTTCGGAGGTTTAAATAAAGAACCTGCTTCTTCAGCTGCGGGAGTGCAAATGACGAAAGAGAAGTTATATTGATAGCTATTTTATTGAAGTTGCTACGTTGCATTAATAATTTCAGTAAATAAGGTAATGCTAGCATCAAATAAAATACTAATAAAATATCCTATTTTTAAATGCATTGTGCAATGTCTTGCTAAAATAAGTATTGTAAAATGTATTATAAAAGGAGTATACTCGTTTCCTTTTTTTATGAAAGTATGCGGTTACTGTTATTATACATTAATCCACAAAATACAAATAAAATATAGAAAAACATTCTTGTACCATACAAATAATATTCTGTTTCAAAACATGTAGAAATAATCATACTTTGATTGATAGAAGAGCAACTACAATCCGTGATGAAGATAATTTCTAGTTGTTGTTGCTGACTAATACTCACTTGTCTGACCTATAGTCAGCCCAAGCCCACGAAAACCTCGTGGCAAGAAGAGCAAAATTACGCCTTTCGTTGGCAACAGCCTTGAGAACCTTCCAGGTGACAATGCGATTTAGCTCAGTTCCGCCCCCAGTTTTGATGGAGAGCCACGGGTGGACAGGTCCACGCACCCCCTCTTCCCCTACTACCAACCTCTCGAGAGGACGTTCGGCTCGCCATATATTTAGTGCCCCATGCCGCACGGGCACTATATATTTACAAACATTCATAACCTTCTCCGGGATTAGAATCCGCGCCCTTCGGCACGCCAGTCAGTGACGCTAACCACTATACGGTTGGGCGACAAGATTAAGTCTTTAAACCTACAAAACTAGCATAGTAGAAACGCCATAGAATGCCAAGCTGTAGCAAGAAATAAAAAATAAATTCACAATTATTTACCTACAAAGATAAGTATTAGTATTTTTATTTATAAAGAGAAATATTTAATAAATAAGATAAAAATATTAGGTTGCCATCATTTTAAAGTTTTGTCTCGCTTGAAAAATTTTCTCTTTTAAAAACTCAGAAAGATTTTTATATTTTTTTTATTTATTTGCTACCTAAATGAATGTAAGTTAACTAAACCGGTTGGAATTATTTTAAATAAATGTCAAGTCGTAAAATTTAATATTTAATTTTTTATGTATTTGAATTACAAAATGTAACCAGCACAAACTTTAGATTTCAGACAAAATAAATATAAATATGAATATTTTTTCAGTATTATTGTTTTTGCTGTTTATGTGTGTTCTGATAAATATTTGGATAGCGAAATTTAAAAAAAAAATTAAATCTGTTTCATTTGGTAAATAAAATATTTTAATTTTATTAAAGAAGAAGAAATTCTGGACCGTTAGATTTTTTCACTTCGCGGATTCGGCCCGCGTACAATTTGAGTTTGAGACCACTGTTGTAATAAACTTACTTATTTTTTTGCAAATGTAAATGCAAAAGTCAAGAACTTTTCTATGATGAGCAGTTTAGAAAGTAGTTACATATTTCGAAGAAAACAGCTGAATTTTTCAATTCAGTAATATTTTTTTACCTGAGCACTTTCCTTGTTTTATGAATTGTGAAAAATGATGTTTTTCGGAAGATGACATAGTTGATTTACTCATCATATTATCGTTAAAGAATTTCAAGAAAAAAACTACTATAGTTACTAAACTGGATAATAAATTTACTTATTCTAGCGTTTCCTTTCCTTAATTACTTTATTAATCAGCTTAACAAGAACTGGCATGTTTCAAAAGATTACTTTATAAAGAATGCAGTAAATGCACGAAAATTTTCAGATATCCAGACTGTATTTTCCATTATCTGTACGAAACTTAATTTTGTGTGTTCTAGTTTTTTTATTTAAAAATTTCATGAAGTTTAATCAAATGAAATGATATTATATATATATGTAATAGATTCTGTAGTCGAATACAAACAGCTGAATCCGTAATGAACAGCAAGAATTTTGATGGCTTAGAGATGTTGAAACTCCAATCCACAATGAATAAGAAATTTGGCAGTCGAGGTAGATTTAATTCAACTTTTCTTTCAGCAAATATGTTGCAGCCACAAACAAGTTGGCACATTATTTATGCCTATTCCAAAAATTAACATTTTTGATAAATGTGTAGTAAGAAACAAGGAGCAGACAGACTGCAATCCAGCTAATACAAAGCGTAAAAAGCAAATGTGTTATGTTAAGGGTGAAATCTTAATTCAGACCAAGTTAAATTTGGTTCTCGATGCATTTTTACTCGTCTTTGATAGTTAATACTGCTGTAAAATTACTATTGTCTGTTTGAGTTTTAGTTTCTTTTACAACATCAAATTATGTAAGAGTCATATGACATGAATTAATCTCCAAATGATGCAGTGCAGAAAGATTACTGTTTTTAGAATAGAGAAGGAAAATTAATTTTACGCTGCTAATTTAATCTTCTGCATATTCCTTATTTTTCTTACATATGTATATGTACATTTATCATTCGATGGTTGTGAATCATGACTTTGGTTATTATCTTTCTATTCATTTTATTTTCAGAATTATATAAAGGTAGTTTAAAATTTTGTAAAGAGAATTTATACAAATATTTTGTAATATGTTTATAGATATTGACGTGCATTAAGAAGGACGGGCTCGTAGGCTTCTAGATATTTTAAAATTTTTATTTATTCGCATTGAGTTTTATTTAAAATTACTTTACATGCTTTCTCCGCAATTTAGTTCTGTACATTTCATCAGTGCTAATTATGTACTTCTGCTGGTTTATGTTTTTATGGAAATTTGATTTACAGTTCTATTTTTGTGTATTGTTTTTTATAGGGATTCTGTATATGGATACCCGTTCTATGCACGATTCTATGTATGGATACTCCACTATGGTGTAATGCTATTGGTTCTGTTTATGGGTTTTGTGCAGCGATTTTTCCAAGAGGTACCTTTATAGGTCTGTGGATTTTTGTGTAGTGGTTTTTACAGGATTTGGCGTATGGGTGCCTGTATAGGTGTACATGCTTTTGTTTACTGGTTTTTACAAAGCATTACCCTACGGAATATCCATTTTTTTAATAGAAATTTGGCCAATGGATATGCATATAAAGTTTTGATTTTTGGCTATGGGTTTTTACTGGGATGTTGTTTATACTGCCTACAGTCCTACAGAGATTTGGCCTACTCGTAACCGTACAGTCGTACGGGTTTCCGTTTACAGGTTTTTTATGAGTATTTCGCCTACAGGTACCTATACAGCCGTGCAGGTTTCTTTCAATGGGTTTTTATGGGTATACAGCCTATGGGTACCCGTACGATCGTACGGGTTTCTTTTTATGGGTTTTTACGGGAATTTGGCCTACGGGTACCCGTACAAACGTACGGGTTTCTTTCTATGGGTTTTTACGGGGATTTGGCCTACGGGTACCCGTACAACCATACGGGTTTCTTTCTATGGGTTTTTACGGGGATTTAACCTACGGGTACCCGTACAGTTGTACGGGTTTCTGTCTGTGGGTTTTTACGGGGATTTGGCCTACGGGTACCCACAGAGCTGTACGGGTACCCGTAGGCCAATTCCCCGTAAAAAACTTTTATGGGTTTCTACGGGGCATTTTTAGCAGGGTTGAAATCGCTCTTCTACAAAAATCCTTGCTTTTCTGCATTCAGAATTAGCTGATGAACCATTTTAATTATAATAGCTCACCCCAAAATTCTGGCCCTTTCCCAAAGAAAAGAAAAAACTAATTCTAATTAGAATCGTGCACCTTAAATAAATAGAATTCTATTTTATTTAAAGAATTGAAACCGAAAGTGAAAAATTAAAATACTTCAGTGAAAATATAAATCAAAATTTGACCTTTAAACATGCAGCATATAATCCAAAGAATTTTAAACTTTAATGAAATTATAAATCTTAGGTGAAAAGACTTAATTAAAACTCGCAATAGGTAATTAAAAACTTTGAGCACTTTCATTAGACCTCAATTGAAGCTAGGAATATCGCGACTGTAGTGACGTACATGTTTGCCATTTGGCTTCATTGGTGAAACTATTATTTATATATATATATATATGCACATGTTTCGAGTCTGTGTATCTGCGTGTGTATGTGTACATGCGTGTGCATGTATGCATCGTTGTTATTACTGCAATAGATCATATGCCAAAAAAGAAACCCCTCGGAAAATTTAGAAAAGGTAAAAGGTTGGTTTATAATGGTTGTAGTCGCATGAGGGGAAACGTTGCGCGTGCTCGTACTTATTATCTTTTTTCTTTCTTCAAATGTTGTTTTGTGTGAATCTAGGTGTTATTATCTGTTGAGTGGGGCCTTAATTTAAAAATAAGTTTTTTAACATTAGACTTATTGCAGCAAAAATGACGAAATATTAAGCAAAGATTTTCCTGCTAAATGCATTTATGCATGAATTAGTTGAAATAATATCGCTATATTTCAAAAGGCTTTTCAGGATAACGTTTCAGGACTACTTTTCAAAATAATTAACTGAGCACTTATTATTATAATGTAAATTACGCTACTTTTGCAGTGAAGAAATTACATCTTCAGCAAATGAAAAATTATTCCGTTAATGTAATGTTAAATTGATTCTTTAGATTTAAAAAGGAGCTTTGTAGTTAATATGTAAATTTTATTTCCCAAATATCGCAAAATCTCCCTTTTAAGGCGTGACAGTTTCCTTGCACCAAGTAACAAGTTTTCACTAAATTGTTTGAAAAGTATTTGTTCAAGGAAAAAGATTTGCGATCTTACATGGATCCTTTGAAATGAATTGCCTTTATTTGCATCAAAGGCTACTTAAAAGAATCAAAGAAGAGCATTTTCCGAGATTCAATTCAGTCTGTTCTTGTTAGAAAGAACCAAACCTCTCTCTGTAAAGGAAGCCGAGCTTCTGTACCTTCACAGGCAACCAGGGAAAATGGCTGGAGATTTTGCCGTAAAAGTGGAGTCAAAGTATTATGGGGGAGTGTAAAATTCATGAAAAACCATTCTAATCATTGTAACATAAAAAGAGTTTCCTTAATGAAACATCAATAAAAATTGTGAGAAAGCTGTAAAGGTTGCTTTGCGTTTCAAAAAGGTTGCTTTGCGTTTCAAAAAACAACTTAATTCCAATCATTGTTATAAATTAGTATTAAAAATTAAATATTTTAATTATGTAAAATGATCCAAAGAAATGCTTAACATCCTACGATAAAGTGTGCTATTTTCCTGTAACTGATACTGACACTAATTTCAAAAGCTGGAAACTGAATTTATGCTTAATTACGGAAAGCAATGAGTTTTCATGAAGTTCATGTTCATATAAGGAAAGTTTTATTGTAAAGCCTCCTGCTTTCAACTCTAATACTATTAATTTTCGTGATGCATTTTTCGAATTTCCGCTACGTAGCATAAGTCTGATACTTTACGATAACCTGTAAGAAAAATAAAAATTCCCCACCCTTTTTAATTAGTGATACATGCTACTTTTGTATTGTTTAAATGAAAATTAAATTGGTCTTTTCCTTTCAATTAATGATTTCTGCTATCCCCTTTATATTTAAATAAAAAGGTTACTCTTCCTCTCTGATTATTGATGAATAATATTTTATTTATGCGATTTAAAAGGAAACCGTTTGGGAGTGAAAATAATTACTCCTGTGAGCTTCCTGGAAACAAAAAATTCACCTTTCTACGTGTCTCACAAAATCATCTTTCACAAAGACAATAGATTTTCGCCGTCGAACATTTATTTATTTCTAAAATTAATTATATTTCCTGATATATAAACACTGACTCTGAATCAAACTGTGGATTTGATAAAGAGTAATTTATTATAGAAAATCCACTTAAGTTCTATCTTCCTCAGCAACAGTACCAAGATGGAGAGGAGAAATGTCTATACCCATGTTAACCATGCAGTAAACGATGGCAAACGTACTCTTCAGTTGCCAAGAGCCATATTCTGAACGACCATCCGACGATGGCTCTGTTATCCGTATGACTTCTGATGGCCTAGTATTTGACAGAAGATTGATGCGTAAGACGAGAGAAGCTGAAGCAGATAAGGCGGGAAGATAAACAGAAGAAATTTGACATCCCCCTTTTTTTTTTTTTTTTTTTTTTTTTTTTTTTGTTTTATTCTGAAATTCATTTGCATTTTAAAAAATAAGCTTTAGAAATCTATTTCAAACTGATAAACTGAACAGTGTTTTAACTTTAAGAGCATTGTAAAATTAATAATTGTAATTTCCAACAACAAATAAAACAATTTAATAGCAAATGATAAATGTTAAGAAATTTAAAAACGAAGTATACAAGTGATCAGGCATTTGAAATTGACTTTTTAAGTTTCTTGATTACGACGTATAAATTTCTCATAAATAAGGTAAAATTTGCTTTTGAATTGTTTGCTAACATCAAGCATTTCGAGATACAATTATAACTGTGCGGATTTCCTTCATAAGCAAAAACCTTTATTCATCTTCAAAACTTTTCCTGCAGCTCTTTGATACATCTAAAATAAATTTACTTATTTCTGAGGACACTTTAACATGTTTTTAGTGCATTATACTGGCAGAGCCGTTGCAAGGTGTGATGGTGCTCGTGTGGCAATCTTTTGCTGTGCCCCTGTTATTTGCAAGGTCGCGATAAAAGGGAACCGCCTATAGCCCGTAGAATTTTCTTAAACTTCAGTCTAACAATAGCACAGATGATTAATCAAGCATTTTTGTTTATTTATAAATGTCCTTACATTTTGATTTTGATTACAAACATTGTGTTACAAAAACAGTTATTAATTGCTATGTACTTGATGCTGAATCTCGAATGCTTATTTGCCATTATCTCAGTCAAATAATGTTCTCAGGTTTACCAGTCTATAGTACTGAATGTTAATGTTGCTATTCAAGAACTATATATTCTTCGGCGAATGCACGTACTTTTAAGCATATCTAGTGCTTTCAAAGTATAGTCTTCCACTAATATAGTCATGCGTATAATAGGCGCATATATATTGCAACAATAGATGCGCATACATGCTGCTGATTTCCTTAATATGCGTAAAAAAGCGGATAAGAAAGAAATGAAAATGGATTTGCTTAATCCAGTTTTTCATAACAAACTGGATTAAGCAATTAAAACCTCATTCAGCCCGGTAGCCGGCTCTTGCCCAAAAACGGAACTAGATATTAATCATATATTTTAGTAAGAATATGTCTTGTCTATCTGAAATTTTATTGTGCACTTCGATAGAGGAAAAACGTTCTTAAAATACAGGTAAAGAAAAGTAAAATTAGAATGACAGAAATATTCAATAGACAAAATTTCAAGATAGTTTTTACTCATATTTTCCTGTTACCAGAACATAACTTTAATCATAGCCTTTAATAGTTAGTGTAAGCATAATCTTCTGATTAAATATCGATGCAGACATCGACTTGGATGAAAATAATATTAACAAGAAGGATTAAATAACAATAAATAATCAAAGTAACTTCAATCGCAAAAGTTATTTGCAGTGTTTCAACAAGTAAAACAAAAATTACATAACTAACTAATTGGTTATTATTAAATAAAGTATATACGCGACAGAATAAACTGGTGTTCAGTCTGAAAAGTCTTGTCTTTGCAGTCTTGGGTCTCCAGATTAGTTTCCGTATAAAATGTAAATACGTTTACAATAATTCAATCTATTATCAAGAAAAGTCTTCGTAATTAATAAAACATTAAGATTATACTAATAATTTCCATACTTTTTTTTCTTGAATATTTCGCCCATCTCTGCCTTATTTCCTTTTATTCTTACAATATCCGGGAACCAAACAGCAAACAATCCGTTACCCACGACTTCTCAGTTTTGTAAATACAAAAATATAACAGAGAGCAGTTAATTTGGAAAAAAAGCATTATGCAATCGCCTTCCTTCTGTATGATTTTAGCTTATGAACGACATTCCAGCGTAACCAGTTGATTTCAACCATTCGTACATATGGTAATATAACTGTTGTACGTGTCGATGCTGTAGAACATGTTGCTAAGGTATGGTGTCGTTAGTACTTTTTGTCAAGAAAACTAAAGATATCAAGAAGCCGAATGTGCACATTTACCAGGTTAGTATTTCAAAATGCTTTACTAAGTGAGTATGCATATCAAATATGCAATTCTCTAGAATAAGTGAGCAAACCCTAAAAAAAATGAAGGTACACAAGATGGTCGCGCTTCAAACAGATGGTCACACATGTCATCATGCAAAAGAACCTTAGTGAGATGATTAGTTTGCTAAAATAAATTTAAGTAATACAGGAGAGACAATTAATAACGCCAAAAATGGAGCAGTGGTTTGCATTAATCAACATACAGACTCTGTATAGGGGACGTTCTAAGGGCTCCAGAACAAATCTGCGGATCCTGAGAGAGAAAAAGATGTAGTTTCAGTAAAACTGAAGATGGAGCTGATCCATGCATAAAGTAGCCAGGCATTCGTAATATAATTCACTTCATTAATATCTAGTCTAGAGCTGGTTTAGAGTTACCATTCTAGTCCAGTTAATGTAATCCAACTAGAGCGGACAAGCGCTCCTTAAACATGAAGGCTCGTAACTTCTGTACCCCAAGAGGTGTTCGCCAGGACTTCTTAAAAATTAAATATTTTGAAAAACTTCTTTCTCAGGTATAGTACATAAGGAAAGAAAGTCAGCTTTCGGTCGAAGATCTACCATAAAAATTTCACTTCGAATTCAACTGGAATCAGCGATCGATGAATATGTAACTTAAGCTCAGGCTTAAAGTAAAAGCCTCAGGTTAAAGCCTCAGGTTACCCAGCAACTGCAGAGGTAAAGTTCACAGAGTAGACCGTACCTGCATGCCTCATCATAAGCATTTTCTATGTCCCCCCCAAAAAGATGGTTTCTTTTCACAAAGGCTTTATGAATGTATGTTTCCAAAAGAACATGTTACCCATAGTTGTCCTTCTTTTACGGAGGCACTCTGACGAGCCAAATCTCAACTTGTCTCGCATCGCTATGTTTCATTTAGTCTCGCCTACTTTCACTCCTACACTATGGATCGGACTATACCTTTAAGACCAATATTTGTACATGTGAGCTGAAAAGCTTTAAAGGCGTGTATTAGAAGTAAGGACTAGTGAAAAGTATTATCTTTTGCAAGAACATAGCCAGTTAATGCTCTTCTTTATTTTTGTCATAAAATCTTTTAAGTTAATATTATATATATATAGCTATAGCGCAAAAGGGGTACCTGTTATTCAACATTTACATACTCTCTTTTCACACATTTACGGCATAAAAATTAGCAAAAGAAGACAGGTAGATTACATATTAGCTGGACAAAGACAGACGTGAGAGGTGCAAGATTATGTTATTGATATTACGGAAGTGTCAAAATGATAAAAACCATCCGAAACATATGCGTTTTAAAGCTTAAGAGCTTTTAGCCCTAACATATTTTAATTATTATCATACACAGCATATATTATAACAATGACAATTTAATTTTAAAATGTTATAAAATGCAGCTTATGAAATAATCTAATATTTTCATAAAATTATGCTCAGTGATTTGTGAAAAAAATAAGTTTTCACAATTTCTTTCTAAAGCAACATACAGTTATGGAGAACATCTGTAGCGTAATTCATAACACCAAAAGAAAGTGGAAGAATCTTTAAAATGCATCTTTAAAACGCTTATCAATTTATTGATTTTCAAAATCCCAGAAGATTTCTGCTGATACATTTGGTTTGTGAAATTCCCTTTTTGATTACACTGACAGCGAATACACTAAGAAATCGCGATTTTGCTTTAAAGTACTAGAAATTTTCAGTTTAATGTCATATCAAATAAAATTAAGCTATTGATACGCCAATGTAAATTCTTGATTTTTGATTATAGCAGCTTATAGTTTCGCATGGGCACCGTTCTGTCTGGCTTTATTTATTTGTAATAAAGTTTTTGAAGCGATGACGTAGATGTTATGATGATGGAGCTAGTATGTAAAGATGTAGCAGTAATCACATCCTTCGTATTTCTTGTTGCCAAAGCTTTCTTGAAATACTACACACACACTTTTTTCACATATTTACAGAATTATACACATAGCTAAAGATGCAAAGGTGTCATCTTAGAGCAAGCTATGCATGTGGTACATGCCTATAAATTTAAAATTGTGAAAAAGGAGAAATTACTCTTTATTCAAGCGTATAGCAAAATACGAATTAATCACCTCAGATGTATACTTTTGCAATGAATCTTAGATTTTACTCAGAAACGGAAATTTAAAACCAAGCGAGAAGCGCGCTGTGGTTTCTTCTTTCTTTATGTCTCTAAGTCCAGCACACAGCATTGGTAGTCTAAATATTTTACACGGATAGAGGAGATTTCTCTTTACCCGTCTTTTCCTCCCAGAACGTACGACAGTGGGCAAATTTCGCCATACCTGCATACGGTAGAGGCTGCGTTCACGCTGGAACTTAAAGAGCATGTTCTGTTTGCTATTATTTATTTAAAATTATATTTTTCCGCCTTGATTTTCTTTTTATTATTTCTAAAGGTAAAGGTTATTTTTCTGCTTCGAGATTTACATTATACTGTACATTTAGTTTAAAGTTATGTCCTTCTAATTTTTTGCCTTCTTTTAAAGTTTTGTAAGATAACGTATTAAATCTGTAAGATAAACTGGAGCGCCTTTTCTGGAAATCTAATGAAACAAAAGTATTTTCAAAGGACATAATTCAGTCGACAACCGATACTTATCTTTCGATGATTTTTTTTCGAAAAAGACAAATTGCTTTAAAATATTAGACATTACAAACATGTGCAATAAATATGAAAATAAAAGCACGAAACATATGCGAACTACGTAATGCGCGAAAATTAGCTAACCAATAATTTATGATGTTAGAGACAGGTTTGCTTCGGGCCTGATCAGTTATTTGATGCTTAAGGAAAAACTGCGTAGTTTAAGGGCAGAATTAAAAACAAAAACCTGTTGCTTGTAGTTATTTTTCAGATTTTAAAAGCCTTGCCTTAATCAGGGCTTAAATTCCTATACCTCTCAGATTTTTAGAGAAATCGTACTTCCAGTCAGACTGCACCGAAGCTCAAATAAGACGAATTGTAATATTTTGTTGTACAACTCAATGGCAATATTAACATAAAATTATATTAATTTTACATTATTTTATTTACCAATTTTCAAAATTATATACCCACTTTCCCTGTGAAGATCAAATTATATGGGAAACTTGAACACCTGGTAAAGAAAACACCTATTGTCAAAATGCTGTCTCATCACAAAAAAGAATTTTTATAGTCCATAATCGTCTGGCGAAAGTATATCTAAACATATTAGAATCCAGAAAAAAGATGAAATTTTTTCTGAGCTCGAAGAATAGTAATCTTCGAATATCTGTCTTTCTATTATCCTTAGTATCATGTCTTGGTGTCACCAATTTACTCCTCTTTCATTTGTTTCAATATTTTGTTTAATATTTGTGATTATTTTAACTTAGTTTAATTTATTTATATTCATTAAATTTTATGATATTTAAATGTATTATTTATTTACTTACTATTAATTTAATTTAATATATTTATACATTTATCCTTTTATATTTTACTTAATTTTAATTATTCAGTATATATCATTCATTATATTTCTCATTTTTTACCTTTCCTGACAGCTTTCTATGAGGTTCCAGCATTTTTGTATTAAGCTCTTACAGTAATATTAGCAAACGTTTCGATCTTTTCACATACGATCTGTCAATCAACAATTTTTAAATAAGTAAGCAAATGGAAAGTCTGTGAAATTTTATACAGGCAAAATAATAAAAGCAGTACATTTTTAAGTCGATTGGTAAATTATATACATTTCTTAAAACCCAACTCTTTTTATTTAAATACCTTTATCAGTCTGCTGATTCTTCACATAAATAAAATTACATAAAACTGGTAAGTTTAAATAGAAACATAATAATAACAGTATAATTAATAAAAAAACGTAAGCACAGTTTATCATGGGTATTTCTTATTTTTCAGAAGGAACTTACAAACAGCAGTTCAAAAGTTTGCATAAGTGCCATATATAGGAAATGGCGATTTCTTTGTTTGTCTGAATCAAAAATAATAATGCACAAGAAAAAAAAGGTTCATCCCGCTGGAGGAAATACATACTGAGAAGTATTAAATCGACTAATTGCATTGTGAGATTGCAATATATCACAGAAAATATCCGTAAAGCCTAATTATTATAATAAGTTAGAATTTAGAAGGCTTCCTGAATGGGGAGAAATTTTCTTCTTCTATGTCGAATTTCCCGAAATGTTATTAAAACATTTAATATAAGTCCTGCAAATTACTCGAATGGTTGCTTTCTATTTTGTCCTTTGAATTAGAAAATAAATCTATGCTTGAGTTAATATCATATATATAATCACCAGCAGTATTCTTAACATTTACGAGTGAAACTTTAAGACTAGTTTCTTAATTCTGCCAGTATCTCAGCATCAGATCTGCCAGTATTGATTTTATCAGCATTAAGATTCAGTAATAAATTAATATAATTGATTAACTGATATGACATGGATAGTTGAACAATACAGTAGTAGTGTCTTCATAAATTGATTTAAATTGAATTAATATATTTTAATTTTAAAAATGTCTCTTTAGACCGCAAAAACCTATAAAATTAACATTTTTTCATTGTGGGCATGTTATAATTTTACAAACTATTCAATATATAGCTAAATTAATAAGCTAATAATGTACCTAAATTTCGCATATATATAACGCTAAGTTAACTTCATTAATATCTTTATTTTATTTTATTTTATTTTGTATTAAGAAGCATGCCTTTTATGAAAATTCAGGATCAGTTCCCTTGTAAGATGCAAAGCTAGGACCATGCTATAGCAGAGCATCAAGTAAGAGAATCCTCAGGTTTCATTATGAAGGTTAGGTTAAGAATAATATAGTTATTGTTTTACCTTATTCTTGTATACTAATTAAGGTTTGCTTTCGAAATATTTAACATTGTAATGTCAGGCAAGTCTTCTCGCCTCATCAAAGAAATTATCCACACTTCTTCATATTTTAAGTGTTTATTACGCATACAAAACTACATATCGGATCACTGAACCTACATTACTAATAACTAAAATATTACATTAATTAATACAGGGTAAAATCATGTTCATTAACGGTTCACATGAGCCTTCCCCTTTTCTGTTTCTCACTAAGTCTCCCTCGTAGAAAACTAAATTTTTTGCGCCTCTCAGATTGAGATCTAGAACGAAATGCATAGAGTATGCATCTCGTTAGTTGACGTCACCAATATATCACAATAATTATTTGTTGAAGCTTTATGTAAGTACATGCATCATGAGCATTATAGAAGTATCATATAAAAAATTTTTGAAATAAAGCAGTTTTTGAAATGACTCATAAATGTGCTTCATTTCAAAAACTGCTTCATTCATAAATGAAATGACGCATGTTATAAGTTTTAGACTAGAAATAGACAATAATCATATAAAATAGGAGACTATAGGTTATAGCAGATAAAGTTAGGACTTTATTTTATATGACTTTTACGTCGGTCTATATCTGTCTATCTAGCCAGTTAGCTAGTTACCTGTATATGTATTAGCAAATTAAAGTTCTTCTGAAGTTCCTAAAATTGTATCTATTTGTAACAGTGAACCTCAGTATATATGTATGGAATTAACAAAGTTGGTACTCAAAATATATAATCCGACTGATCCTCTTTGAATTCTCATTATTTTGATAAACCATGCTGACGCTCAAAATACGTTTCTAAATTGAAATTTATTTGCAATAATTAAATTTTTAACTTCCTGTATGAAGTTTACTCCCATTTTTCCCCATTTGCTTCCTCTAAAAGAGGTAATGAGACCGTGTGTTAAGCCATATAGTACTGGCGATGTAAAATCTCATTTATAATTTTAAAAGTACAAATTTATATTGAGTAAAATAAAATTCCATGTTTATTAAATCTTGCACTTTTAAAAGCTTCATGTGTCTTTTTTGTCAGTTTTGTGTGATGTTTTGATACCCGAAACGTAATCGCTTAAGAAGTGATTTCTAATTTTTCATCTATATCTGCCTTTATTTTTATCAAGAATAAATGCCCACTTATAAAAATGCGCTTTTCGTTGAGATCCCTATATCGATTAGCAGATGCCCGCCAAAGTTTCGCCTGCGGCAACCTTTTCTCTTCTAATCGAAATTTATCCTCAATAAAACTTCCGAGGAAAATTTATGGCACAATCAAGTAATTTATCTAATCTTTTCTAATCGGCAACTAAAAGGATATGCAGCTTGTAGTATATGACGCTAATTTAGAAAATAAAATTATTTTCTTACAGCTATTAAATGCTTGCTTAGTTATAAATTACTCTGCTTGTAATCAACAGAAATTAGAGTTCTGTTAAAATTGGTGTTTACTTGTATATATTGTGGACTATTACTACAAATCCCAGTAATTTAAAATTATGTTTGCCTGATCCACCAAAGAGAAGCCTTGACGAGTTCGAGTGACATTTTTCAAGCTTTCTGTAAATGAACGTATTTCTCTTTTTATGCAAATGAAAATGATATCCTTTGTTCTCAGGCGTATTTTTTAAAATCGCTTATTTTAAAATCGTGTATGATATACTGTTTATCGCGTACTTTTGTTACTCGAAATTCGTAAACTCTATAATTTCAAACAAATAAACAAACAAAATTGAACTTCTTTTTCTTTCTTTGGTGTTTTAACTGAGGATTAAATACTTTGTTAGATCCTGGTTATCTCTGCCGACGAGTACAAAACTGGAACACGTTTTCGAATGCCAGTGAGCAGGAGAAGTAATTCTTTAATTATACACCCTTATGCTGAAAATGATCGCAGAAAATGCTTGCAGGCAGCTCTATAAGAAATGTAAAAAATTATATGTTTTTTTTTTTTTTACTTCCTTGTACGAAGTAATGGAATTACTGTACTCACGAAAAATTTCGGGTATCGTATTTCAACAAAAATATCCATTTTGACCACTCTTGAAAGCATTTGAACAATGTTTTGCGTGATATCTGTAAGTACGGACAGAATAATGGACTTTTTTACCCAAAATGGATCGTAAAATGGATTCAGAAGAGAATTTTTTGTGACATCTATACGTACGTATGTATATATCTTACATAACTTAAACAAAAAAGAGTAGCCTCAGAAGGGTGAAATTTTGTATGTGGTCTGCTTATAACATGTAGCTGTGCACTTCGTTTTCTGGTTTATATATATAGTATATATATATATATATATAAACCCACTCTGTTACCCGGCTCCGTGAGCTCAGGTTTTTTATTCTTATATGTTGGTAAATAATACATTTTTGCTTTAAAAGTGATTAAACTATGTGTTTCTTATACTTCGGTTAAGGTTCTGTGCCTTTAGTTAATCTGCATGCAATAGTTGTAGAATATCAACAATTTAAAAGTTGTTTAAGTGATATTAAGCATAACGAAGCGGTTATTTGTTTATATTTGAAACTCTTTGTAGAATAATGAATTAAGTCAGTTTGTGCAGCAACTTCAGTGTAGTTTTGCGGAGTGGGACCAAAAGTAAACTTTCAGTTTTATGCACCAAAAAAATTCGTCTTCCTGTCCTCTAGCCGAATTGCGTTTTGCGTAGAAATTACAATTTTACCTGTATTTTTTTAACTGTTTTTAACTGCATTTGGTGTTTTATGTTTTTCTGCATTTTACAATTTTTAATGAAGATGTTTTGAGTTTTTATGCATTTTTCCCTTGCCGCGAAGTGAGAATTGAATTAATTGATTCCGAAATATATCCCTAATAAAATTCGTGGAAATAAGTTTAAATGAAATGCAGCGAACAAAGTGTATAAATAATTGGCCGTAAAAGGAAGTCATATGTTGTCCACATCAGATTATTTTTACTTCCTCGTACGTACTAAAAAGGAAGTATTGTAATAGCGAAAAGTTTCAGGCAGCATATTTCAACGAAAATATTCATTATGACCGCTATCGAATGCAATTTAAAGATGTTTTTGCGTGACATCTGTACGTAAGGACAGAATAAAAGACTCTTTTCCTCCAAAAAAATTAATACTGCTTTAAAATTAGTTCTGAAGAGAATTTTTCGTGGCGTCTCTACGAACGTATGTACGTACGTATCACGCATAACTCAAAAACGAGTAGCCTCAGAACGTTGAAATGTTGTATGTAGGATTGCTATACCATGTAGATGTGCACTTCGTATTTTGGTTGCAATCGGCCGCAACAAACGTATATAAATATATATATATATATATATATATATATATATATATATATATATATCCCCTCTGTTACTCGGGTCAGTGATCTCAGTTTCTTTACTCTTATATGTTTGTAAATTGTACATTTTTTGCTTTAAAAATGATTGAAATGTTGTTCTTATCTTCCGGTTAAGGTTTTTATGCCTTTCGTAAATCTGAAAGCAATATTTGTACAATTATCAGCAATTTAAAAGCTGTTTAAGTGCGGTTAAGTTTTAAATAACATGGCGGACATATTTGCTTACAGTTGAAACAGCAGAATAGTAGATTTGTTGCCAATCTAGAGAGACTAAGCTTCACAACAACAAAGATATCGGTTTCATTTATTATTGCGAATTAAATCATGCTTAATCCTGTCTGGAATTTTTTCGAAGAAATAAGTGTTTAAGATTTACATCGTAATTTTAATACAGATATTTTGAGTTTTTATGTATTTTTGCCTTGTTGCGAAGTGAGAACTGAACTAATTGAATGAGAAATACTAAATCGTCTGTGAAAAACTGTTTCTTTTTTGTTTTGTTTGCTTAATTTCTTTTATACATCGTTCTAGCTTTATTATAGTATTTGAACAGAACCTGTGGCAACGATTAGATAATTCTTCAAATGATATAAATTTTGTGCATTCTGAGTTATAATATGAACGAAATATTAGGTGAGGCTAGCGCCAGAGTGTCGCTATGCTAAACAAATATAGTGAATTTTAAAGAGTGCATTTATTCTATTGTAGTTTATGCGCTGTCGACGAAGTAGATTTAATTCAATCCAATAAGTTTAAATGAAATGCAAGAAAAAATTCGTATAATTTTATATTCCGTACAAGGAAGTCATGTGGCGTACACATCAGATTTTTTTCTTCTAGAGATGCAATCACATTTGGAATAACATTCAATGTACTATGTTCCATTACATTTGCTCCAGCTCTTCTGAAATTCCTGGAAGCATTAGGATTATTTCTTGTTCAATAACTGATTTAGACTTGTTTTATTAGATAGCTAAAATAGCATCCATATTTTAAGGGGGTAAGAATAGAATGCTTGTTAGTAACTCCTAATTTGATATTTGATGGATATAATAAATGGAACCTCTTGAATGAAACTTCAGAAACTCATAAAAAATAATGGGAATCTTTAATCTTGTAATCGGAATTCTTTATACAGAGGATTAAAACTGAAGTAAGACGAAACAGACCAAGAAAACTGAACCAAGAAATGGCAAGCAAAGACATTTATTAGTATTTAAAGGAAGGTTACGTCTGTTATAAAGTATTTCTTAGATTTCATGAACTGAATGATGTATTTGGCTGAAAATAACACGGTGCTTCAAAATCATCCTTAAAATCAGTTACTTTATTTGGAGTTCTGAAAAAGTTATTTTCCCTCTTTTCATAGTCAGTGAACAGATGGAAAATTTTAAATAACTGACTATTTAAAATAGTTTCAGTTTAAAAGAATTTAAGTGTTACTCATTGGGAAACTATAATTATCAGTGTTGTAGCATTAAGATAGCAGTGATGAGAGTTATGATACATTAATTAAACTGTCTAAAGTTATGAGAATTTTTTGAACTTGTTTAGTTATTGACAAAATTGAGTTTGATAATAGAGAAGCATGTTAAAATGCCCATGACTGATGAAACAGTAGACTATTTACTGAAAAAAGATTAAAAATTAATTATTGGATCTTACGGCACTAAACGTAACACCAAAATTTTGTAAAACAATTAAAATAGGACCTGCATCTCACTCTTAAATCATGCCAATAAATTCTGCAACCAATAAATATGTCCATATTGCTGATAAAGCATAAAATAATATTTTGTTGCCTTTTTATATATTGAGGACACAACTTGTGCAAGTCTTACTGCTTCTACTATTTCAAACAGTTTAAATGAACACTTTAACTCTGTGGTGTTTTAAATTTATCCGTAAAACTAATTACTTTATTTGGAGTTCTGTAAAAGTTATTTTCAGTATTTTCATCGTCAGTGAAAAGATGGAAAATTTAACTAACCGACCATTTAAAAAAGATACAATTTAAAAGAACTTAAGTGGCTCGCGTTGGGAAACTGTAATTGAGAGCAATGTAGCATTAAGATAGCGGTATTCAGAGTTCTGATACGTTAATTAATCTGGCTAATGAGACTAAAACCTGTATCAAAAGACAATCACACTTGGCGAATAGTTGAAATATTTCAGCTTTATAACTTCAGTTTTCCGAATGTTTTATATTTCAGCCTTTAATAACTTATCGCTATATTCTCTTCCAAATGAATATTTCAATTGGTTTATATTGATTTAAATAAATTTACCCACATGCTAAAATGGTGTTATCCTCCTTTGGAAAATTATGGGAAAACAGGCTTCCAACAGGCTGTTATAGCAGCAACACATATAGAGCCAATACTGAAACCTGCTAAGATAATATGATACAAAAAACTTCGTTCTGATGAAGAAGTTCCTAGCGAACTTGTAAGTAAAGAAATGGCGCATATTATTTTAATACCTTACTGGGCACACTGCTAATATTCTGAAATGAAATATTTCAACAGTAAATATATCCAAAAGTTAATATCTCAAATATGTTTGAAATGATTTTACATTCATTTAGAATTTTTTAGTTTTATCAATACGTTCAAATGGGTTTAAATTTTGGAAAGGAATTTCTTAAACATTATTTTGACAAATGATTTCAAATTAGATATTAACAAAAATTTATTGTATGACGGACATTCAAGTTTATAATGTTTCCTTCAAAAAAACGACAGCACCTTTTCAGTCATTGAACCTTATAATAGAGCATACTGCTCAAGAATTATATCTCAACGTGGGGATAGCATGGCTCATATTACTAACTATACCACTAAGTGTTACAAATAGAAAACGTAATTTCTGTTAACTGAAATTGATAAAAACTTAAACCTAAAATCAGCCATATCAGAAGCCAAACTTAGTGGACTTTATTAACAAAAAGGTATATTGCTAACATTACAGATTTTTCTTTAATAAGAGATTTTGAGACCTAACAGACCTGCAAAAAACAAATTCAAATTAACTTTTAACTATTAATTTAAATAGATTTAAAGCTATTTTTATAGTTATATTTTGTGAATTAAAGCAATTATTCTTCTATTATTTTATAAATAAATGTACTTTATTTGTAAATTAGCCTCAAATGCCGATTAGAATTTTGGCCGATCCATGAGATAAAAATAGGCTATAGTTTAGTTGTTAGTTATGTAGTGTAATATCTTCTGCAAAACTTTTCCTATTAAACAATTAGCCTCAAATGCCGATTAGACTTTTGGCCGATCCATGAGATAAAAATAGGCTATAGTTTAGTTGTTAGTTATGTAGTATAATATCTTCTGCAAAACTTTTCTATCGGGACCTCGCAGTTTTTGTTTTTTAAGAGGCTTTAAAAAATACTTCGGTTATTCTCGGAATTTCTTGTCTTAATTATGCATTCGTATAAGTGATGAGTTATTCTTTAATATGCGATTAACCCAAAATTTAAAAAAAAATTAAATATGCTTCACTTCACAAATTATATACCATCGAATCAGCTATCTGAAGTTCAACAATGTATTTGTATGCTTTTTGATGAAGCAAATACATGATCTATCAAAAACATTCAGATCAATATTTAACTTTAGTACATAGAATGTGATGCTTGTGGAAGTGTGTAGCAGGAAATAATGTAGCCGAAAGGAGAAAAAACAAGGCTTTAATCAGAAAAACGCTTTCTAAGCAATCCATTACAAATGGCACTTTTTCGTTCCTGTAATCGCCAATACCTAAACGATACTAAATAGTATAAACTAAAGTGTTATAAGGTATTTCTCCCGCCTTGGTTAGAATGCCTTCGTATTCCAGAGGTCCGTGGTTCGATTCCCGGCGAAAGCATTGCTCATTTTTCATATGTCCTGCTTCAAAAAAATTACCTAATGTCTCTACCGTGTAAATGAAGTCATTATTTTGAGCTGTTCCAACAGACCTGAAGTAAAGAATTCTTTGCAATTACTGTAGCGGCATGCTAACAAAGGAAAGTAATTTCAGTCACAAATTCTTGATAGCGAAGAGACGTCATGCTCCCATTTAGAGCAGGACTAAAACTGCCAAACCCTGCTAAGGAAACGTGTTGAATCCTCTTTGTTCATATAATAATACAAAGTGATTGATGCTAACCTTCTTCACGAGGTTTATCACTCGTTATCCATTCCCAAAGTGTAGAGACACGGTAAATGTGAAGCTTAAGGAAATATTTGCTACCTTAAGAGTAGCGATTAAATCGGAAAATGTCCCAAAGCATTATCCTGCCCCGTGATATTGTCCCGCTCATATAGAAAATATCATTAAAGACGTTTTGAAGGTATTAATTTCAAGATCCTTAAAACTTGCCCCTGCAGTTTAGACCTGTAACCCTATGATTTTTACTCCTCCGAAGAAATGAAGACCATTGTGCGAAGATATTGATCCCATTTGGAAATAAACTGATCGAATGAGTCTTGATGTGGTTCCAGCAACAACCAAGAGACTTCTGTCAGTTTCAAGGGATACACTCTAAAACTAGCAATATATTTAGGCGATACTGAAATATTATCTTCGCACAGACTCATTTTTATTGACTTCACGTTCTACATACAAGTATAGACATAGAGAAGGCGAAAGAAAGAACGAGTGATAACAAGCAAAACTTACATTTCTGCTTATTTATGTAATGCATTGAGGATAAGCATTTATTTAAATTTTTCTATATCCATATAATTGCTTGTTAACTGTATAAGGTAGTTTCTCCTTCCTTTCAGCATTCCTTCTTAGTGTAACGGTAGCCCACTCAGCGCGTGTTCGAGAGGTCCAGGTTCAAGTCCCGGCGAGGGCATTACTCATTTTTCATGTCTCCTGCTTCAAAAATAACCAATAATAAATCTGCAGTGGTGCCCGAACTAAAGCGTGGTTCGGGCACCACTGCAAATACAATAATTCGTCACCATCAGGACGTGGCGACTGAGTCCCCTAATCCCCAGTGTCCTTTAAAATGGGGAGCATATAAGGTATTTTCTCTCTCCTTCCAGCATGTCTTCATAGAGTAATAGTAGCACACGCGGCGTATATTCGAAAGGTCCAGGTTCGTGTGCTAGCGAGGGAACTACTCATTTTTCACGTCTTCTGCTTAAAAAAAAATAAAAAAGGACTAATGACTCTACAACTGGTATAATTATACTTATGAATTACTACTTATGAATACTTATGAGTTATACTACTTTTCCTATAAGTGTTAAAACAGAAGTGAGAATACTTAATTAAACTTCAATTAATTTTTAGGAAATTGACAAAATTATTTATCTATTTTATTTTTATTTCGGAAAAATATTCCTCTGTTGCCGATAATCATTAAAAATGTTAATGCATTAAACTACATCTAAAGGGAAAAAAATGTCATTTTAGAATAATTTCCTTTTATTTAGGATTATTTTTAATGCGAAGTATCTTTTTCAGTTTTATAATTACTAAATAATTTCTTAAATGGTATTCACAATTTATTTTTAATTTTTCTTGTTACTCTGATATTGAATGCATTTAACTCCTTTTTTTTCATTACTTACTTAAACGAGACTATTTAGAAAATTATATTGTTTTTACCATTGAAGCTTTTCTGCTTGAATTACTTAAAATGTAAACTTAACTATTTAATATGCAAACAAACATGCGGTAATTAATATTGTTTCTCGAAATCTTCCTATTCGAAAAATATTTTCCAAAAATTCACACAATTACACATTTCTTAGTCCTATAAAAGCCAATCATTTTTACAAATTTTAATTTCTATGATTCCTTTTGGTTTAGAGGTACCAGCAAAATTCAAAATTACATGGAGATTCAAAATTTCAAAATTACATGGAGTATGCTATAGAAATACAACGCCTTAAAGCCAATTAATCATTAGCAGTCTCTGAAAGAAGGTTTTAGGTTCAAAGTTACTCATTTCATTCAAATTACGTTTCCTTGAAAAGCTTAGTGTTTGCATCTCTTGTCTACAGCTAGAAGTTGTCGTTCCTAATTGCCGTTTCAGTTATTCTGGGCCTAGAGCCTTGGTGATGAAAATCGATAAGTACCGCAGTATCTAAGAAGACTTATTTAGGTAATTATACTTTTTGGTGGCAACGCATGGTTTCTTTTCTGTTCGTAGAAAGGGATCTATCCTGCAGACAATACAAGCTACAGAAGAGAGAAATTTTCAGTCCTTTGGAATTAGGAAAGTGTGAGTACAGTTTCATTTCGAAATTAATCTATTATGCATTGTAACTCTTAATTTCAAACACCTGCGTAACTTGTTAGTTAAATGTCACACAAAACTTGCTCACAGTTCTGTAGTTACTTTCTTCGGTTTTAACTCAGTAACTGGCTTCAAGTTGAGACAAATTCCTTCACTTTCTTGAAAAGTTATATCTGCAGGACAAATTTCTTCACTTTCCTGAAAAGTTAAATCTTCTTTTGTTCATGAAATTTCATAAGGTACTGAATTCCATTGTTTCTGTATCATATCATGCTGCTAAATTAAAACGGATCTACTAAATTCAATTAAAATGTTTAAAAATATTTCAATGTTATTATTTTCAGACTTTGATTACAAATTGAAACTCTTGTAAATGTTATTTGAAACGTAATTTTATTTTCATTTCTATAACTATTTTTCACCTCTGTCATATTTATGCCAAAATATTTACTCCAGAAAATTTCTTTTTAATATGAATAACTAAATATAGACACATTTGTTTTTAAAAATAAAGGTATTTTTTAAATTTCTGCTTACAGTATTGTTTAAAAATTAATTAGATAAATGCATTTTAGAAAAAAATTTACTTACTTTTAAGGAACATTTCTTTGCTTAGAAGTTCATTCAATAATGTTGTAAAAGAAAATTACATTTGTTACATTTGAAACTTTTGATAATTTTCATTGAGTCAAATTCGTCAAACGCTGTGAACGCTTAAACTGTTTCAAGAATTTATGTGAAACCGGTGCTGCTTCTGCATTTTCAATACCAAGCTAATTATCCAAATATTTAATAAAAATATAAAATTATAATATGAAACACAGTGACTTTTTTTAAGTTACGTAACAGCTAAGATTTTAGTTAAACACTACTGTTCAATCTTTGTTTTGTCTCACATCACAAGGATGTGCTCATATCTAATAATTACGTAAGTCTAAGTGGCAGTATATCAAAGGTAAAGTAATTTAACACAAGTGAAAATTAGCTGCAACTTAATCTGTTTTGCAAGAGCTCCCCGCATCTGATATTAATTAAGAGCAGTTCTAGTCAGCTTTAATAAAAGAAGGGAAAGTTCTATAGTCCTTGATTTCTGTATTGGAATTCATTATAGATCCGGAGCAGTAAATCTTAGATTTGCTATCTGAGTATGCAGTTTCAATCCAGGTTGTTTTAGGGTTAGCAGATTTTTGATTTATAAAGTTATAATATCTGGTAACGTTATTTTAGCTCAATATCCCTAACAAACGTGAAGCGAATTATCGCTGAGTCTCAGAACAGTGACAATGCTCTGAGAAGTTAAAATAACCTTTTTATTTTAATAGAACATAAATTAAAAGTATAATTGATGTATATACTAAATCGAAAACTCCAGTTTAAATCAAATGTTGAACAGTAGTCATTGATTACATAGTTCCGTACTACTAGAAATTGGCTCAGTAACTCTACCGGAGCATCAGAATTGAAATGTCGGCAACGAAAGAGCGCAAAACCGAATAAGTACAACTATTAGAAACAAAGCACGTAGCGCGCACGCGATGCCAGAATCGCACTCTGTCTCAAATCCCAAAGCTTCAGTTTAAATACTCGCTATTAATTTGCATTCTGGTGAGGAATTCTGGAAGAAGTTATAGTAATACTTAAATTATAAGTAACTGATTAATTACGTAAGATTCCCACAGATTACCATAAACTTGTGAGATGCAGATCATCTTTAGTACGTTTACTGTCGTCAAACACCAATTTTTAATTTGTATATTCTGTCTTGAGTTGTAAAACATAGGTAATACTTAAATAAAATTTTGCTTTATTTTAATCAGTTATTTGCGTAAATATTATCTTGGTCAGAGCGTTGATTCGTCGACGCATTAAATAGCTTATTAGCTATCATGTGTTCATAGTTGAGAGAAAAGTCAAGTAGAAAGTTATAATGTTAGTTTTGCACTTCCAATTAAAAAAGAAATTCAAAAAAATATAAAATCAAGCAAAACAAAATCGATCTTAGATTAACAGACCTTGAATAAACTTTGCCGTTTTCCAGGCGTTCAGACATAAGTCGCTCCTCTTCAACAGCAGATTTCTTTTTAGTCCAAAGGGACTTCGTCCCTGAAGGACTATTGTTTTCGTTTTGCGATTTTGCGTTGAATCACTAGAAATGTCCGTTTTACTTTTCAAACTGTTACCACCCAATGTTAGAGTCCTGCATTATGTTTGAATAAATTAAATAATGAAAACTCTGCATAAAGGTATGTATATTTCTCGCATTGTGATAAAACAGCGTACATTGAGCCATCGAATTTTGAATAACGTAATCCTTCTACAAATATGGTCACGTGGAAGAACAAATTTGAAATTTATAATTTATTTTTGATCGATTCCACATTTTGTAAAACTTTAACTAATTTTTAGTTACAAACTCAATGATTTAAAAGCGAATAATGGCAACACTCTACGGAGGAAAAAAAAAACCTTTTTATCTCCAGCGCGCGGAACTGTGTATCGGAAATTCTAAAGATAGGCTCATTTTAAAATTATTTTGCGACATTGCTATTGAACTGAATTTCATGGTTTAAGTGCAGAGAACATGATATTTAATAAATAAAGGTAACACACAAAACGGTAAAAAAAACGCCCCTTTGGACGTAATTTAAAATCTGAAACCTTTCAGATTTTTATTTTTACTTTATTTTTTTCACCGGTGGAAGCAGCAGCAACCATTTTATATTGAGCCTAGTGGGCGAAGTTAAACGAAAACGAACATACCACCATCTACAAAGTCAAACAGTACTGAATCGTGATAAAGTTAAGATATTATAATTATGAAAGCATTGGGAAGAAATGAGTTCGAATTAACGTTATTAGTTACAGTCTATGTCTGTGAAAAGCTTCAAAGTTATCTAGTTTATTAACTGAAGAGGCGCCAAGTGACCAACTGTGATTATCAATAGAAGATTTGATTATTTCTTTTCCCCGATACAATGCCCTTTGAAGCAAAATATGAATCCTGTTTTAGTTTTGTCGACATACGTGAAACTGCAATAACAAAATATATTATAAACTTACTAAGAACTTCAGGCAGAGATCAGATGTTTAAGAAATTAACAACGAAGGTAAATAAGAAAATCACGTGAAAAGTGACACTGTGGAGAATCCGAGCAATTTTGTTAACTAATAGAAAGGTGAAATGGGGTAATAAACAAGGCTGTTATTCTTTTTTCAGCCGAATGCCTCTTATGAAGGCAGGAGAGAAAATTATTAAAAGCTGTATCAGAAAACCTTATGCCAGGGGGAATTTATTTTAAATAAATTGAACTCATGAGAAAGAAAAGATATTGGAAGTAATTTTGAGTGCACGATATAGTATGTAAGAGCAAAAAACGTTACTTTTTGTTTAGCAGGGTGAAATGAGATCGCATGGAAAGGCAAGTAAGCAGAAAAAGGCTTACGGTAAACAGTAGTGCTGAAACCAATACATAGCGGATAGTTAAAATATCATGGATAGGAAACAAGTTATCTGATTCACTTTAAAAAATAAACTGGATGATTGGATCAATCGAATTCATAACAGAAAAACGCTTTGACAAATTTCCTTTATTACTATCAAAGAGCGAGAAAATGCCATTAGTGCAATATCCAGAAAAGAAAAGACAGTTTTTAATTAATTTAATATCAAGATAATGCATGCAAATGTCAGTAAATACTGGATTGATGAGATTACCTATAGCTAATCCTCAAATCAGGCGATAGTAATTACTTTCTAAAACGATTACGGTCTGAAATTTTAGTGAGAAAAATTAGCTCCTTAATTTTAGTTGCCAACGGGAACTAAAATTAAGGAGCGGGAAATGGAATTCTCGAAGGCTAGTTTCAAGACATCTTAAAGCCCCCTCAACCGGAACGTTATTAAACAGTTATTTAACCTCAAATGAAATCATGATTAAGTGTTGGGAAGAAATATCTTTACTCTTATTGACATCTTTATTTTTTTTCTTTTTATTTTTTTACAGTGTCAAAGGATAGGATGCGGTTATTCATTGTCAATATATAAAGCAACAGAATTATTTGAATATCAGTTAACTGATTTATTTCATTAATTTCATGCAGTCAGGTTTATTTAATAAATATCTTATTACATAAAATGAGTAAAGCAACAACCTTGCGTTTGGCATAGATTTCTTTAGTCAAGAATTCCATCGATTTCGAGAGCAAACAGGTACAAGTCCCTCTTCATCAGGAGAAAACAATCTGCAAAACTGAAAAGTAGCGGCCACAACGATCCTGTTTTTACCCTACGGTAGTAAACTGACATTTGCATGCATTATTTTCAGGTCAAATTATTTTAGAAACTATCTTCTCGTCTCTGGATTCGCTACGTAGACAACACTTTCGTGATTTTTGATGGTAATAAAGAAGATTTTTATCTATTATAAATTCGACTGATCCGGCTATCCAGTTCACGTTTGAAACTGAGTATGACAATATCCTTTCCTCTCTTAATAGTCTTATAATTCGCAATACATCTCATTTCAGCACTACTTTGTTTATGTTAATCATTTTCTCTTTACTTACCGCCCCGTGCTAAGTCATGTCAGCCGAATAAGTAAAAAATGACTTGTTTAAATTATTATGTATTTCGCAGTCTTCAAGTTTCTTCCTCAGAACCTTTGCTTGTTACTGAACTCAATTATTTGAGATCATTTGCCATTGACAGAGAGGATTTTCTCTCGTGGTCAGTTATAAACTCTTTAAAAAATGTTTAGCTTCCGATCAAAGAGGACATTCTGCTATTAGAAATAACATTAATAATCTTATTCTGCTTCCATTTCATCCTTCTATCAGTTTTATACACGCACACACACATATATATATTTAAAAACATATTCAAAAGTTTTTTCAATTGGTGAAATGGATTTTCTGGAAGCTTTTCGCATTCACACAAATTTATGTTGTTTGTTAATGACTTTAAGTTTAATTCAGTCCTTCATAACTCTTTTAAAATTATATTAACTTAATTTTGCACTTTCGTTACTATTGCTATTTACTATTTGTTTACTATTGTTGCCAACAGATTGTGCTACCTTTCCGTACCCTACGGCCATAGTTATACCCCATGGCTTTACTGCCGTAGGGTATAAATGCGACCGTTGCGCCCGCTGTTTTGCAGTCTTGCAGATTTCTTTGCTCCTGTCGAAGAGGGACCTGTACCTGTTTGCCCATGAAATTGATTGATTTCTTGACTAAATTTACACCAAACACAAGTTTATTTTTTTGCTAATTTTACGTTTTATTTTGACATGTTTCTGTTCTGGTTTGATCTTATTACATGTTTTCCATTAAATAAAAAATGGTTTAAAAAGAATTTTAAGTTATGAATCAACGAAGTGAAGGAAGAAAATCATTGATGACATTAACTTATTCTCAAAATGACGGCAGTTCCGTAATTCTCTATACACTTTTTTGCAACATTATACTTAATGTTAGACCAAAGTGTTAATTTTGATTTATGTCTAAGCTAATGAAGTGCATAGATTGAACTTGCAGAGGGAGAGCCATGTCGAAGACATTAGTGATTTTGTACTCTCCTTTGCTAAACTGAATTGTAGTTCATAACTGCAGATTCTGCTGTAAGAAACCCATAAACAATTCAGATTATTTTAATTTCTCTAAAATGAATTTTTCGAAGTTCATGAAAGTTGCTGACCTTGGGAGGCAGGTTTGCTTGTAGTTTGTTTTAACAGACTGAGCGCCCCAATTTCTAGCGAACTGACTTCGAACGATTAAGTAAGGTTGTCTGAAAATAAAATATACGGTATTTACCAGCTTCTTGCTCCGCCTTATAAAGCTTACCTAGACATATCTTTTCTTATGACGTCTTCCGTTGAACGGGAGGTTTATTTCAAGATTTTAATAAATATGTTGTGTCAATATTTAATTTGTTTCAGAAGTGTACATTCGGCTGCTTTTATTCATGGCAACAACTACAGATATTGCTAGATCTAATTAAGCGAATCGGAACCGTCGTTTAATTTTCTGCCAAAACTGGATGCAAAGAGATTACGTAAAGCATGACTCATTTATGCTCTTGAATTGCCCAATAACGAAGCTAGAAGAAAATTTTGAATTAGCAAATTCTGTTATCGCAGAATCAGACTAGTTCTTTCTCAGTGATTCTAAAATAACTGATATTAGTGACTGCAGAAATATTGATTTTCGTCGATAGTGGCAATTCCAAGGGAAAAAATCCCGAATACTGATAAATATATGTATTTAATAAACATTGTTTTGAAAAAGTATTTTTAATAAAAATAAAGAAATAAATAGATGCAAATTTTTCTTCGTTAACATTTTTATTAAAATTAAGTTACAGAAACGTGGGCTACACTAGATAATAACTAGGGCTCTTATAATTAGTTATAAACAAAGTTATGATTACCGATAAGTGACATAAAGGAAAAAATCGCTAGAATCTGGAAGTTCGAATGGAGTTTAAATCGTGATGAATGGAACAGAAGGCAATTGAATAGACATTCTCGTGCTTTTCCCTATGTGAGGTAAATTTAAGCCCACTCACCTTAAAACGTCCTCCATAAATCATCTCTTTCTTTAGGCAGCTAGTTCTTTTGTGTTTTTTTTTAATCAGTTAACCAAATAGAATCAAAAACCTAATTAAGTATTAACAATTTAAAATTATTTAATACAGGGTGATTATAATTAAAGTTGCGATTTAAAGCCCTCTAACGTTTAAACTACAGGTCACAATGACTTGATATTTTACTACAACAATCCTGAGGTAATGGAATTTTGTTTGGGGAAGGAAACATAGTTTTAAAGTTTGTCGATAGATGGCGCTGTTTGTGTTCACATTGCTGTTGTGGATGTATAGCCGAAAGGAAACAATAAACTTCAAGGGTTTATGACAATTTTGTTAGCGAAAAGACAAGAATAGGTATTTACAGAGAAAACAGCGATAGTGACAAGAGCTGCTTCACGAAACAAACAACTTAAGGATGGTTTAACGCATAAATTGTTCGATATGCTCTCCTACTTGTTCCGCTGCTAATTTTAAGCGCAAAACTGCATGTTCCACAACAGATCGGAGGGTATCTGTGCCGATGCTATGAATGTGGTGCGTGATGCTTGCCTTCAAGTCGGCCAGATTCGCAATCCACCCGCTGTAAACAATATTCTTCAGATTTCCCCAAAACTAAAAGTCACACCGGTTTAAGTCGGGAGAGCATGGCGGCTATACTGTTAGAAAATGGCGGCTTATTATTCTATCATCTCCAAAATGAGAGATCAGCAGCTGCTTTACACGAGTAGCAATGTGCGGAGGAGCGAATATTGAATATTGTGCTATCCGCACATTAATGTTGCTGAAGTGCCGGAAGGAACATGAGTACGCAAAAGTGCTCCATACCATTTACCTGCAGGTCTGATCTCCTAAATCAGGTAACGGAACCTGCAGGTCTGATCTCCTAAATCAGGTAACGGAACCTGCAGGTCTGATCTCCTAAATCAGGTAACGGAACCTGCAGGTCTGATCTCCTCAGAGAAGAACGGACCGGCGATAAACAGGCTGTATCGGGAACGGATTCAGTTAGCTTCGTCAGACCACGGAATGTTCCAAGGCATTCACTATCCACTCACATCCGGGCAAGAAATTATAGTGCAAACGATTCACGTTTTTCCAAGTCAGTAGGCAGCAACTGTTGCACGTGAGTTATCGCATACGGATAACAGCGCAAGATGTTCTGTAGGACTTTACGAATTGTGCTGATAGGCATATCCAACATTCGTCCAATTCCCTATGCACTGCTGACTTCTGCATCGTTGTTTGTCTGTTCTTGTAACGCTATGGCCATATTTTCCATGCCGCCGTGCAATTGGTTTTCGTCCTCTACCTTGTTTCACGTCAAATGAACCGGTCTCTTCAAATTTATCTATCATTTTCCGCAGGCCATGTGTGGGCATTGGGCTAGAGTTTATGCCTTTTAACGTCAGGAAATTCGTGATGGTTATTAATGCAGAGCCACCATTCTGAAAGAAAAGCTTTACGAGAAGAGCACCATCCTTCTTACGACTTTCATGATGATGAAGTCATTCATGAGTCATGATGAAGCACTCAGACAAAATGTTATGTGTGTCTTTAGTGCCCTGCATTTTTATCTTAGCCACGTCTGCAGTACGCACGTTACGTCTTAGTAACTTGCATATCAACAGCAATGTGACCCTTGACAGCGCCATCTATTGGCATATTTTGACATCGGCATATTTTTTTCCCCTTCTCCAAACCAAATTCCATTGCCTCACGATTGTTCTAGTAAAATATCAAGTCATTCTGCCAAGTAGTTTTAAAGTTAGAGTGTTTTGAAATCGCAACTTTAATTATAATCATCCTGTATTTAAAGTGAGACGAAAAATCCTTATCACATACTTTATATAATTTTCAGTTCGTTATTATTGTTTAATATTTGCTAAAATGCATCAAATTTATGTAAGGTATCAAATGATAAATTACTCCATTGGACTGAAATTCGTGGGATCATAAATCAAATAAGCTTTAAAATTTATGAATATTATATACGAGATATTAATACAACCAAGAACAGAAAAGATAACTAACGCTTTACAATCAAAACTTGCATCTGTACTCAAAGATACATGCTAAAGGGAAAGATTAACCTGATTTTAAGTCTCGACAAAAGGGTTGGTTGCATAGGTTATTTCATGGTTTCGTAGCCAGTTTTCCCTAAAACGTCCTCCTCGAAAACATCCTTCTCCTCAGGCAGACAGCCATCGTATGTTTCACCATACAGATCAAACAAACAAATATAACAGAAGAATTGACTCTTTTTGCAGAAAAATGAGTGTAAATATTCTTGAGAAATATTAAAATCTAGTTTTCAGGAGCAATGAATTAACAAAATTTGAAGAGAAGTGAAAATAAAAGGTTACTCAATCAGATTATCGAGAATCAAATGATAAAAGAACTACTTTTTTGGAAAAAATATTTTTCATCTTAGAAATGGAAAATGTTATAGGTTTTTTGGTCTCCGAATTGAGACGACGATATGAAAAATCATATGAAGCATTTATGAATTATCAGCAACTTTATCACAAGCATGCACAACTTATGCAATGCTCTAGAAATCTGTTGTTTGAGACATTAAAGTAAGCTGATATTTTTAAAAGATATCAAAAATGAAATTTAGTTCATTTGAATCTGAATTTGGAAATGGCGTTAAGAATATTTTTAATTTTGCCAGTTACTACTGCCAAGGTGAAAGAAGCTTCCGTAAGCTTAAAATAATCAAAAATTATGTACAATCTTCTCTCGGTCAAAAAGAAAAAGAACATGCATACGTGGCTCTTCTGCTTACAGCATATGAATTAAGTAATCAAGTAGATTTTGAAAAACTATTATAGAAGAATTTTCGTTAAAAGCTGTAAAAATTCAATTCCTTAACGAGTATGAAAATTAGTGCCATGCTTTTTATATTAAATTTGTTATTATTTAGATCATCTTAGTGCTTTTGCTAGTTATTAGAGTGCAATAAATCTTATAGAAAATCGGCTGCACCTTTTTACGAAAGCCATCAAATAAGATATAGGCAAGCATTTACATTAATTAAGCAAGAAGAAATTTAATGAATTTGGAAGAGGTGTCTAAAAGTCACACATAATAGGGCAACTTTTTTTATTTTCAAAAGCTGTTCTTATAAACTCTTCTCACTATATTATTGAGTCACAGAATTTGCGAGTATCATGCGATGTTTAGGAAAAGCAAAGAAAGAAAATAATCAATGAAAATTATTGAGCAGTAAGTTTTATTGCTCATTTATTTTCATTGATTATTTTTGTAAAGGTTTGTAAAGGACTATGGGTTTTTGTAATTATTGTAAAGGACTATGGGAAAAATCGGTAACATGATATTTAGACATGAGACACTGTCCACTGAATTTGCATTCCTACGTGATATTACCTGCCTTGAACACTCTTAGAATGTGCTGGAAAAGGTAAAGAACAATCTTATTTTAGCGTATGAAACTGAGAACTAAAATCACTAAATAAACTAAAATCTAACTTTCTAAGAAGCCAGTACTTACTGAAAACAAAAATGAAAAAAGTGTTTATACAAGATTTTCTGAATTAATTAATAAAAATTGCTACTGTTGACTTAAATTAAAATTCAAACTTGTCTTTTTAAATTAAGTTGTTTTTAGTAAAGCAGAAGTACCAAAAAATATTTACATCAAATGACGCAGATTGAAGGGACTAAAACATAAAAGGATTGGTTATGTTAATTACGTGTCAGTCAGTCGATTTCACTTGCTAATGGAAAGCATCAAGCAACACATTTTCAACACTAAAAGCGTTATTTTATTTTTATAGGAAACTTTATTTTCCTAAATTTTATTTAAAGAAACTGAGAGTGTTTTTTCCAAACAAAAATCATTTGTGATACTGTTCAAATACGTTCATTTGAATATAAAAACAGCTTTCAAGTAACAAAATTTTAATTTGGTTAATTTGGATGTAGGATGAAATTTTTCAGCTATACCATTCTTCTAATTTAATGAAGAAACTTTACATACAACCATGAAAATTCATCATACAAACAGGAATTTCAGTTTTCTAAAATGTTACAATTACAGATTTTTATGATTAAATGACATGAATATTTCAGCCTAATAATGTCGAGATCCCTTGCAATATTCATCTGAATGTGTAATCTACTAATTTTAAATGTAAATCTTGTAATTTAAATTTCGATTATTTAGGTTTCACAAACTATTTTAATGAGTTTCACATATTGGAATTTTCTACAAAAACTGATTGCGTGTATTAACCTCTTTATGGCCCTGCTCAGTGCGCCGTTAGCTGTTTGATTGATCAATCTAAGAGATGTTCCCTTCCATCCCCAATGAAACTAATTCAATATTTTTTGTAAATTTTCATGGCCTTCACTTTCTTTACTAGCGCAGGAACGTTACGCACGAAAACTGTTATACAAAAATCTATCTATTTTTTCAAGAACTTAAAACCAATATCACATCACAAGTCATTCAGAAATTTATCATTATCCTCTCGGTTTGTTTATCTTTAAGTAAGAGGCATATTATTTATGTTTGCTTGAATTATTTTATTGTTTTGGTATTCTGAATTTTTAAAATAAGAAATAAAATCTATGGATTGGTGATCTCTTATTTTCTTCTTGATTATAAGAGCCTAGAATTTTATATCCAGACCTTAATTCAGAATTTCCTTTCGATAGGCATTTGCAAAATAACACTTGCCACAGAAAAATCCCTCAAAACTAATTACGAAACTTGTCTGACATGGAACCTAATTTCATAACAAGTACGTGACATATGGTTCCGGAATTCTGGATTCCGTGATATGTGTTAGATGACACTTTGGTGCGCCTGCTTAGTTCCCTTGCCGAATAAAGCGCAAAAATGAAAATCTCGAATTTTTGTAGTAAGCATGTTAAAATTTACATATTATCAAGTTACTCAGCGCATCCATCAGAATAAAGGCATATTCCTCCACCCAATATCATATAAATTATTAAAAGTCTTTAATCGGGCACATTTGAAAATTATAACCGAACTCCTTTAAGGAGATAATTGATTTTCGTCTGTGTAATAATTGATCGTAGGTAATTGATTTTCTTTATTCTCAAGTTTAAACATATTTCTTAACAAATTATGCCGAAATGCGACAATAAACATCTAGACACAAAGATAACAATGAAATAATTCAAAGTTTTCTCTTACAAGCAGTTTAGTGTCATAATTATTGGAAAGTATGTCGTTAAAGCGATGGGGGATTCTCGTAGGGGATGCTGTTTCGCGACAGGAGGTAAGTATTATCTTAAGAAACGCATAGACTGATATATGATAATGATTCTACATATCCCTGACATCAACGAAGTGAGAACAAGATAATCTGTTTTAGTTTCTGCACTTACGTATTGCAGTATACTAATGTACTTAAGCATTTAAGCACTTATTGCAGGATTCAAGTTACGACGCGTTATATCATGAAGGTTGGGTGGGTAAATGCCGTCATTGTCTAAAAACGCAATTTCAGTTTCGGTAGTTAAAAGCTAGAGGGTTAAGCTATCATTTACTGCACGACGTTATGAATAACTCAAATGATCCGCATCTTACTTAAACTCCAGACTACTCAACTCTTTCTGCTCACGTGTCGCCTCTGAAACTCTTCAATTTGTAAATCTTCCCGCCCGTGTTAATATATCAGTAATAAAGTTCACTTTAGGGCCAGTTATAACAAATTTTATTGGAATTCCTTTTTTTAGAGATTTTTTGAAACAGTAGATGCGCAGGTGATAGCCTTTGTGTACCAAAAGTTCACATGAGCACTTAAGGAATAAAACAGACCAATCATTATTTTTCTGAAATTAGAAAAAAAAAACGATTACAGTATACTTGATTTCTACGACGGTACGAGCTTTCTAATTTGGAATACATCCAGAACGTATAGAATTTCTTAAGAACATTAAACCAATAAATTTATATTGCATGATTAAAATATCTCGAAAAATTTTATAACCAGTATATTACCGACTCTCAAACATGAATTTCGGCATTTCTCGGAATGGCACATTTGCGGTATACACTTTGTAAGATATTTTATTCATCAAAATAATTACTCATATTTAAATCATAAATAATTAACTAATTATTATGATTTAAGCCTCTACTATAACTTCACCTTTCCATAGTCCTCCCCAGAATGCAAAGTAGTTATCCTGTCTATTTAAGATGAGGGTTTTGAATGCATAAATGAGAGCTTCTGGCAGACTTAGTATCTTCAGCTCATTGTAAGTGGTAGTCCGGCTTTAGCGTCTGGCTAGTCGATGCTTTAAAATACGCGCCGTTAAATATCTGAGCCAGCTTAATTAATCTCTTTTTTTTGTGGAGTCTCCGACTACTTTACCTGCATTTGAATTCAACTTTCTGTTTTGTTAATTTAAAAACCCCCACAGTAAAGGAAGTTTGTTTGCAGCGCAGCCTGTGCCTTTCTGCTCAATGTAAGCTTGAACAAAAAATATATTTCAACCTTCCCCAAACTCGTGATTGTTTCAGACACAGCGATAACTCGCTATTTGTCTAGTGAGGTTTGCAGGACTCTGACACATGCTTCTAAATACTGCAGAGCCTTACAACTTGCATGCAAAGAACCGTTAAAATAAATATATCACCTGTAAAATCACTACACACATCTTCAAGAATCATATGCAACTTTCAGAAAGTAACCAGATGACACCGATGGTAAGTCACAATGACGAGAGTGCAAGAGAGTGATATATAAGGAATACAGGAAAAGAAGTAAAATTGTTCGCAGGCGCTTTATAAGCATTTCAGTACAATAACCGAATAGTTATGACACAAAGGACGCATTTGTATGATTTTTTACGTGGTAGAATTATCGGCCGTCTGGAATGTGGGCGTACCCAACTGGAAGTATCAGACGAACTTGGAATTGCCAAGAGTGTCATCTCCAGGCTTTGGCAACGATTCCAAGGTGATGTTAATGTGAGTAGACGTTACAGCACAGGTCGCCCCAGAGTTACAACGCAGAATGAGGACCGGTATTTGGCAGTTACTGCCAAAAGAAACAGGCGGAGCACAGCCTCAGACCTGTCTCGTCAGCTCTCTTCAGCCACTGGTACGACAATTTCAAGGCAGACCGTGTACAGACGTTTAGGGCAGATAGGTCTATATGCTCGTAGACCTGTCAGATGCGTTCCACTTACTGCAACTCACTGTCGCCTGCGGTTAGCCTGGAGTAGAGAGCATGCATTGTCGACACCGCAACAGTGGGCTTGTGTGATGTTTTCCGACGAGTCCAGGTTTAGCTTGCAGTCTGATTCTCGCCGGACGTTCATATGGAGAGCTCCAGGTACCCGTTACCACCGAGAAAACATCATTGAACGACACCGTTACAATGGTGCAGGAGTGCTCGTTTGAAGTGGAATTATACTGGTTTCCAGAAATGACCTGCATGTTCAAATTGGAACCATGACAAGCCAAATCTATCGGGACGTCATTCTGGAACAACATGTACGTTTGTTTCGGGGCGCCATGGGCGCACATTTTGTGTTTATGGATAACAACGCCCGTCCTCACCGTGCAAACATCGTAAGCGAATGTCTTCAATCGGAGGATATCACCCGTATGGACTTGCCAGCATTCTCACCGGACTTGAATCCAGTAGAGCACGTGTGGGACATGCTTGGCCGACGAGTTGCAGCCCGTCAGCCTCCTCCTACATGTCTACCGGAACTTCAGAGAGCATTGCTTTTTGAGTGGTGTAATATCCCCTAAGATCAGATCGATAATTTGATACTCACCATGCCTAGGCGTTGTACGGACTGTATTGCATCGTCTGGGAGACATACAATGTATTAACAATCATACCAACCATGTAATATTGGTTTTTTGTAAATAGGGTTTTTTTTTTTTTTTTTTTTTTTTTTTTTTTTTTGTTTTTATTTGCCATCTGTTCTTTAAATCTGAGAGCAAACTAATTTTATTCCACATCATTTTGGTAATCGCAAAGTATCAAAGTTCTCAAATAGGTAGCAGTGTTTATTTTTCAATAATGACAGTAGTAGCGAGAATGCAAAGAGCCTGCGTTATTATTATTATCGCTGCTTTTTACTGTAGCTCTATTGGAATATATGAAATATATTCTACTATGAATTACTTTAGGGTTGATTAAACTGTTTCAGATTACAGTGTTCTATGTATTTTATATTAGTATATCGAATTGAATATTTATCTTCTACACACTTAACGCTTTAACTATTTATATGATATTTCTCTCTTATCATTGGATGTTTCTGGTTAAATGGATAGTCCTGTGAAAATATATGCATTGAAATACATAATTAAGTGCAAAATGCTAATATTCTTTAAATCGCTTTAAATTAGGTACTTAAAAATCCATTAAGATTTTTTATTATTTCCACTTTACATATAATGTTACTGTAATTGCAGGTTTTACACATAAAGATAATCCCAAAATTGCTAAATAACGCGCAGTTTCCTAAAACTGTTAAGTTACACATTTACGTTGTTTACTTAAATGCAAATGTCATGTTATTTAGCCGTTTAGTTATTCGATATTTCTCGCTTTAAAACAGAAAGTTATAACATTTATTTTCATCATTTAAATTAACCTGAACTGCAAAATAGGCTATTTAAAATTAAACCTATATAGCCAGAATTCAAATATATGTAAGTTCTAATAATAAATAAAATTAAAATAAGAAATTCTTGTGCTTGAGCTGAAAAGGATTGAATTTAAGAAATATTGATATCTATGACATTTAAAAAAAGATTATCCTCGCCTAGAAAAAATCGTATAGGGAATTAAAAGTCTACTAGACAGATAGGATTGAGAACGCATAAATGTTTGATATTGTTATTTATTCTATTAAAGTTGGAGAATATCTGAAAAATTTGATTCTTAAAAGGGAACTGGGAAAAATAATTAAAATTTCAAAAAACTACAACAGGATAAACAAATAAAAATCCTTATTAGCCCTTTGTTTAAAGCTTCAAATAGAACATTTCAAGGGGTAAGTATTTAAAACATTAAACCTAGGTAATTCATTTTTTAAAATCTCAACTAATTTTAAAAACTTAACTAAAACTAAGTAAAGATTCATTAAACTTAATGAATCTTTAAAAACTTATACTATTTTTTTCGAAAATTACGATAAATGTCGAGAGATCTCTATTTTATATATAACAAGTAATTTTGGACAAATTAAGAAAATATATTCAATTAAAAGAAATTATGGTGAAGTAATTTAAGTAAAATAAGCCAGCGAGTTCCGCGTTCGTGCAGTGATATGTAACACTCGAAATCTGTAAGAGAAATGAAGATTCATGCCAACAAGACCGCTTTTACTTATCGCTCAACAGCGCCTTGCACCACCTCAACGCGAGGTTCGCGTATACACATTCCATTACAAAATCGCCTTATTTCGGATCCTTCTACCCTGCCTGTATATTTTTGTATCACCTTGTATTTCCCAAATGTGAAGTTTAATAAAGGGAACCATAAAGATAATTAAATTGATTATTTAAATATCAAATTATCAAAAATAATGAATTACAAATACCTGCTTGAATACTTTTTGATTTAAATACTGATAAACTCCTACACTGACCCTCCAATAAATCTAAAAAGACGATTGCTAACATATTCATTAAATAGACTTGCAAAATTGGAATCATTTTTTAAACAAAACTAATTTCTAAGCCTTCTACAGTTAGGTAAAATTATTAACTGAGTAAATGTAGAGAAAATATTATTTATTTCATATGGAAATAATTTAGTTAAATTACACATATTGCGTTCAAATATCGTATTTATGTTTATGGCACTTAAAAGTGCGATAGCTTATAACATTTTTAAATGATAAAGCACACATCGCTTAGATGTTATTAATATAGGACCAATTTATTTTTCTGAAAACCTTTAAGAGGTCAGGAAGAAAGAATTGTTTTTATTTTAAGGCTGCGAATCTTATTTCTTTTTCCGACTACTTTTTCCACCTGTCAATGTTAAGTCCTTTTTACTTCCCTTTAAGTAACAACAAATTTAGTTTTGAAAAATATTTTGAATCAATTAACTGTAACGCTAACTGATAAAACCAAAGTTTAATAAATTAGTAGTCTCTAAATATTATTAGAGTTGTTGGAAGTACTTTCATAATTTAAAATTTCCTTTTTGCACTTTACCAATTTCACTCGCTTTGTATTACACATGTTTCTATTCCATTGTGCTCATAGGTCTGAAATTTGCTTTCGTATTATCAGTATTTTACATCGGAGTTCCACGGAAAAAACTTAGAATTTTAACGACAAGGTTTGTAAACCACTGATGTAGAGGAATGCTTAAAGTGTCGGGTCACACAGGACTGAAAAAAACACGTATGCTGTTATGTTCCATATATTCATTCCTAATGATAGCGTTCAAATGTTGGCATCATCTAAATTATTAAATCTTTAATGTATAACAGCTCTTTTGCGCAAACAGTGATAAATCCCCTAGAATTAATAAAACTATAAATCTAATTCTTCAATGGATCAATGGATAGAGAAGAAAATAACCACTTGCAAAGTTAAACAGCCTCATCGAATTACTATATAAACGGCAACCCAAATATGCAGTAACTCGTAATAATTACCTTTACATGTTATCAATCATAAATCGATTACGAAATGCATTTTTGTCACATGAACATTTTTACAGAAGATATTCTGCTATTTTGATTATAAATCTGCCATACTTAATGAATACTATGGTTGTTAAAAATTTACCATACCATATGTTTTCAAGTGTTATGAACCTTTGCCGTACTTAATGAATGCTATGGTTATTAAAAATTACCATATGCTTTCGGGTCTGCTATTTTGATTATACGTCTGCCATACTTAATGAATACTATGGTTGTTAAAAATTTACCATATTCTTTCAGGTGTTAATGCACACTGCGAAAAAAAAAAAGTTTTGTATTTTCCGTTCTACTGGGCCGATTGACGAAATTCAACTTGCGTTTTTCACCTCTCGAATATATATATATATATACATATACATAACATTGTTCTAATATAGGTATTTTGACACAAAATTGGACTTTTCTGAAATAACATATCAATTTTTTCCATATTTCGATTCTACAACTCAAATTACGCTAAACTACCAAGTTTTTTTTTTTTTTTTTTTTTTTTTTTTTTTAAATCGCACGAGTAGTTTTTAGAAAATTAGCTCTCAAAATTTTAGCTCTTCAATGTTAGTTGAGTTTGGTACATATTTATTAATCTCTCTTTTTTTATTAAACTTATTTGATTCTTCCTTTCACATTTCGAAATTCAGGTTCATTCCAAATAAAATTCACCCATTTTTTATGATTTATTTTTGAAATTTGTATTTTTAAATAATTTTTATGATTTTTTCAAAAACACTTTGAATTATAATCTATAAAATTTTTACCGTCATCTTAAAGTAGACGTATTTCTAAGCATACCTGCAAACAATTACAGTTTTTTTATTCAAAATTTCCGAAGGTATACGTGAATTTATATATTGGCCCGTTTTGAAATTTGGCATATTTGTTGAAAGCGATAAAACATCAAATGTGGTTTAGACACTTTGCTAAAATTATTTGAAAGTAGGAACGAAGTCACTTTTTTTACGCTCAATGCACAATGTAAAAACGAGGTGCTTCTTTTTCCGCTTCCGCATAATGGAAACGAAAGGAAAATTGGTTGCCATATATTAAGAAGTTCGCTAAGTGAATTATTATTGGCGCAAACTCAAAAAATTGCGCCAAGATAAATTTTTGAATTTCTCCGTAAATTTCGCACCAAATTTTACAAAATTTAATATCTAGGCATAATTTGAGTCGTAGAATCGAAATATGGAAAAACATTGGCATGTGATTTCAGAAAAAGTCCGATTTTGTGTCAAAATACCTATATTAGAACAATGCTGTCTATAAACCTAATATATATTCTACGTCGTGCTTTCGAGATATGAAAAACGCAATTGAATTTTGTCAATGGCCAAGTAGAACAGGAAATATAGAACTGTTCCCCCTCTTTTTATTTATTTATTTAATTATTTTTCGCAGTGTACGTATTTTTATCGCTCTATGCTCGTGATTTGAATATCAAAATCATATCTCTAGATAATATCATCCGAAGTCACTTGGTACCCGAATACTTAGGTGCGCTAAATAGATGGCGTAGTGCTTCGCTCCTACTCTCTGACAGGCATCTAACTAAACAAAAATGTTTTTTTTTAGTTGGATATGGACGGGACAGTAAACGGTGGCCATTCATTTAGAAGTATATCTGCTGGTAATATGATTACACACACTATAAACTGCTATTTCGTCATTATAATAATCAGACGAGCTTGCCGAGGTCTGAAATGAACTGCATATCCCATGATGTAAACTATTAACATGTATTTATGATATGCAGTTCATTTCAGACAGTAAATGATGCATATCATTTAGTAGCTTGATTCGGCAGCTGTTTAGACGTTCAGATAATAAAATCACTCTGGACAGTCTCTCTGGGGATACGTCTTTGCCATTCTAAGTCCGAACACTTTGGCGAGTGAAGCATACGAATACGCGTATGAAAGCGTATGGCAAATTTTGAAATGAAATGGCATCGTATTCAACAACGTTTGACAGAAATATCATCAAACGTGGATGAAATACTATTCCTCTAACACCGCTTTTCTCAAAGTAGTGCATTCTTCTTCCTCATGGTAGTGCATTCTGTAAACGATATTTATCCGATGACTTATATTTAGTAATTATTACGAGTTTGAGCACTTTTAGATGTTGATTCATAACAATCAGATGAGTCTGCACAATTCCGTAAATGTTTATTTTTCTATATTTTTGTCCGTAGCAGAGGTAGACTAGATAACTAAGCAAAATTTGCTTTGGGAGGCATTGAAATTATTTTTTTTTTTTATCAAGCATGCCCAGTTTAAGAAAAATAGTAGATAGAGGCGAATTTATGAGGTAGTGCAAATTTCAATTTCTAGGGTCACCATGCTACACGAAACCCACAATATTTCTTTAAAAAAAAGGTAAATGCGCAGTACGTGTGAAGAAGAAAAGCCCCGAAAGTTCAGGTAAATGGGGGGGAGGCAATTCCACTTCATAAATCCACGACTAGGAATAACTCTAATGCGTACAATCCTACACCAATTAATCGGAAATAAAGTGGGATGAATATGGACTATCCTTTTCATCCTCTATTAACATGTATTTATGAGCTATTATTCGCAATTTACCTTTAACTTTCACAGCATATTTAATTCAAATTACTGTAGCAAGCATAGTCTCGCTTATTATTAAAATTACTCAGATTAACTTGCTTCAGGCGATTTTGAACTTAACATCTCCGGCAAAAAAAATAAAAAGTCTTAGTCCAGATATTCGTTAACTTTAATCTTTAATTTCGACATATTTGTTAGACTCCAGCCCCGGGTTCTCAACCGGTGGTACGCAAGAGAAAAATAAGTGCGCAAAGAAGCAAAATATTTTTAGCTATTAAATTCAAAAATTAAAACGCCAACATCCTGATTGAGTTTTTCTCTAACATTCGTTAATTTATGCGGTCTGAGCTTTGTTCAAGCGTGGTTGTGGTAGTAGTACTTTGTAGTGGTGGTACTAAAGGTTTTCAATTTTTGGTTAGATGGTACGCGTTAGTCAATAGGTTGAGAACCTCTGCTCTAGACAAAACCTATATTCTTCAATTTAATTAGATCTGGGAAATGTATCCTCCGGCATGCAATATTTTCATATATATATTTGGGAGATTTTTAATAGCTCATAGATTCTCGAAAAAGACTAATATTTGATCGAAGCTAGGTTCCAAATAAATACCTTTCTTCACGAAAGCGATGATAGGCGTTATTTGACAGCTATGGTGAATAATTGGTACCTATGTTTAAATTGTAGATATTGACGAAGATAAAATGCAAAATATAGTGAAAGAAGATATAATGTTTAAAAACTCGGAAATAGCCTAGAATGCATCAAATGTAACTCAGGATATACAATTGTCAGGGCATTTAAAATTAACGGAAGGTGAAAATTAGTATAACACAATATTAAAAATGTTTGCAAGGTTTAAAATGCATCACTATTAGTGTGGTCCCTCGGAATTTGGGACAGTTTCATTTTGCTCATTCCATAGTTTAAATTTATCTTTTTTTTTATTCATAATTTTCAATTTATTTGGCCTTATTTTAACAGCTAAGCTACCAAATGTATTTTTTCTTGAGATAAACTATCTCAAGAAAGATAAATTATTTTATATTTAAAAAAAAGGAACTTTTCGATATCGAAAACGAGTATAATGATAGCTATTTTTTGCAAACTCAAATGAATTCAGGTATTTAAAATTCCATCAGCGTCATCTGGAAACAGCGTTTTTTATTTCATCTAAATACAAAAAATTTTGCTAATATGTAGATGATTCACTTTTATCTAAAATGAAAATGAGTGGCTGTTGTAACCAACATTTTCGATTCTAATTTTTAACATTATTTAAATAAAATAATTTTCAAAATTTTCATTTTCATTGAAGTTCTATGAGGAAACTAACATATGTTCTTAATCTGAAAATGTAACTATTATTTTTACAATAATCGTCTTTTTCGAATGAATCATTTCTCAAAGTCCTCAAGTTGACGCTGAAAGAAGAAATAAATTAATAAATTACCAGTAATTAAGACACAATAACACGCCGAACAAATACTAATTCAGAAGTCAAACAACAAAAATCAGCGTTATATTTTCAAATTTTCACAGGACTAGTTTCGATGATTTTACCAAACCACCATCCTCAGCTGCAAAAGCGCAAATGAACAAGATAGAATATAATGATTAGATAAAATAAGAAAGCCTGGACAAGAATAAGCAAGTGGCGCCATCTGTTGATGAAACCAGAATTAAAACATAATTTCTTTAAAGGCCGAAGGCAAAGATGGATTGGAATTTAGATCATTGACTAGAACAGAAAGATTCTTTTTGAATGTGAAATGCCTCTAGAAAATCCAGTTCTCCAATGGAAGATGTTTTTTGAATAATTTTGGCAGCAGAAAAATTGAAAGTATGATTTTCGGGCCAACAATTTTGGGCAAAAGAACACTTCTATGTTTTCTTTTTTCTAATAATGCCCCATGTTCCTTGACGCGAAATTTTAAGGCTCTCTTAGTTTGGCCAATGTAAATTAAACCACATTCCGAGTTCCATACTCAAGGACCCCATTCCGGATATGAATTCCTGGGGTATTTATAGGATTCCTTGCCAGTGTGGTTTAATTTACATTAGCCAAACTAAGAGAGCCTTAAAATTTCGCGCCGATGAACATGAGGCAATTGTTTTTTGGACTGCATTGTCAGATTTTCTGATGTTTGATTCGTCATGAGTGTGTCATTTTCTCAGTTTAGATAACGTAAAATTCGGGGATTGGTAAAATTTAATTTGATGATTTTTTGTAGGCCTAAGAACTTACAGAGGCGGAGAAACCGAGATTTCCTGGGTGCTTGCACCAGGCTAGAATTCATTCTCATTCTGATTTTCAAGTTAAGAAAAAGAAAAAGGAGAAAAGAGTGGGGGCTTGACCCCTTGCGGGTCTTGCCCTCGCGAGCGCCGGCTATTGCGTCGGATTTGGAGACAGATTTGAGTTGCGAAGGTGTAAGGAAGTAAAAGACACAGTTCGGTGGAGCTTGACCTCCTGCAGGGGGCTTGCGCCTCGGTCTGAGGCGAAGTTTCTCGCGGCTTTTGCGCTGATGAGAATTTGTTCGAACGGAGAAAGCGCTCTACGTAAAATTTGATTTCATCGTTTCATCGTGTATTTTGAGATCTTTAAATAGTCATGTTAGAGGCTTTCCAGGTAGAATTGTTCGTTATAGACAGAAGAAATTGGTTACAGCTAAGAAGTTTGTACGGAAAGTGCTCTACGCAAATTCTCACCATCTAAACGCCGAGAGAAAATCATATCCGCTGCTCGCTGGTTCACGCCGCCCGCTGGAAGGCAAAGCCGCAACAGGGCAAAACGTCCCGATCATTTTTTCCAGCTTAACTTCACATCGCAAGACTCAAATCAGACTTCATATCCGACGCAATAGCCGGCGCTCGCGAGAGCAAGACCCGCAAGGGGTCAAGCCCCACTCTTTCTCTTAGCTTGAAAATCAGAATCAGAATGAATTCTAGCCTGGTGCAAGCACCCAGGAAATCTCGGTTTCTCCGCCTCTGTAAGTTCATAGGCCTACAAAAAATCATCAAATTAAATCTTACCAATCCCCGAATTTTACGTTATCTAAACTGAAAAAATGACACACCCATGACGAATCAAACACCAGAAAATCTGACAATGCAGTCCAAAACACATCTGTACACACAGCGTGGGAAATACAGTGGACCCCCCAACTAACAAGCAGAACTAAGCTTACAAAAATCCAATTACCTAAGTTCAGTACATCCCCCTGTCTTGAAGTAACAAAATTGCAACTAACACAGCAAAAGCAAGACGATTTTCGTTTCAAACGCCATTAGTAAAAGGCGACAACACAACACCCTACTGCCTCCACTGTTAGTAAAAAAAGGCCATAAACCAATAATAAGGTGGCACTTGCAACCGTTTCCTGTCTTTGTTACACTTTCTACTCAAGAATAACGAGTTAAATAAAGCCTTAACAACTTAAGAATATTTTTTTCCAGATTAAAATATACATGAATACAAATAAAAATATTAGAATAATGATAACTTAAAACACATATTAATAATTAAAATTCGCGACATAACAACTGTAATTAAAAGCTGCTAAAAAACGGATATAAGGAATTATCGCGTCTCCTCCCCACCGCACGTGTGCTCTCAAAATGTAAATTATTAGCCTGTCCAGCTAATAACTGGAAGATCGCTGGTTAGAAACTTGGGAAGAGCGCAGCTAGCTTCTATATTTCCTGTTTGAAAAAAGTTTAACAGTCCGTGAATTACAATTGCTTTATACAATGATTCGTCACCAACTAGATTTGATCAACAGAGTACTGTGTCTGTCTCTTATCGTCCTTATAAAGTGCAGAAGAAGGTAAGGAATTACTGCACTCCCCTGTACATGCTCTCGAGGTTAAGCTGCACATCTGGCTAGCAGTCAAAGGACTTCTATTTCGAATCGCGGCGACGACACCGGTGAATCTTTCTGTTCCCACCTTCCTAAAGCTTAATAAATTCTACAAATGCATAACATACTTTTAAAACGTCCTTCATTGATAATTATATTTCTTTTGACACCTACAGTTCTTTTTTTTTTACTCACCATAACGTTATCGGAAAATTTTAGCTTTATGTAAATGAGTCAATACAAAGTATTTAAAAACTTATCGGGAAGTAGTAATTGACAAGGTGATTATGATTGATTTACTACAATGCTAGCCATCTCTCATTACACTATTTATTAATCACTTTCCTTGTTAATATATTGACAAACTAAGATGGCTAATTTATTGCGACTTATCTCAGTTGTCTGGCAGTAACATCAGAACAAGACCGCGAATTTTAGCGTTACGAGAAGCGCACGAATGCGCCTGTCGGTGGCATGAGCCTTAGACGTTTTATAGAAGACACAATGACTTTGCCCAGTTTCGTCTCAATTTTGAAGGAGTACCCACCGGGGAGCAGGTTGAAGGGTTTTCCGCTCATCTTCCTCTACCACCAAGTCACTCGAGAGGGCTTTCGTCTAGCCGTATATTTTAAGTGCCAGCACGCCGTGAAAACACTCTACAATTACAATCAACCAGCTTTCTCCGAGATTCGAGCTCGAACTAACGATAAGTCAGGCAGCAACGCTATCCATTACATTGATCAGGTCGGCAGATGGATAAGCGGTCTGAATTAGTGGTGAATTCGATTATTCCATTTATTCATAAAAATCTCTTGTTACATAGCTATGTATTTTTAGAATGATGTACAGAAAAACGGAGATTCATTGCTACAGATTACATTTTTAAATCTTCTGTTACTTTTCCACTCAGTTTCCTTAGATACAATATTACATTTTTATAAGTTATTGCAAAAATATTGACTGTTTTTATCTGTAAAAACAAAAGAAAATATTTCAATAAATAATCAATTATATTTAAAAATAATAAATAATAATTTATTAAATATTTATTACGAATATATAATAAATATTTTCTTATGCCTGTAGTCCTTATTTAAACCACATTATTCTAATTAAGTACCGTAACTTAATTTAGGAATAATTTTTGAATTCCTAATTTTAAACCTAACACATAACTGAACACATAACAACAATATTCTTAAGAATTACATAAAAGTACCACTTTAAGTGGAAAGCGATTGAAATAAATTATTGGTCAGAGAACGCACATATGTGTTCCAGATAGTGACTGACCTGTATGCTGCCTAATATAATCCTCATCATTTCGACAGAGAATTTCGCTGTGAATGATGCATTAAACTGGGTAACTGAATAATACCTTGAAATAGGACGTCTTCTAATAATTGGATAGTCATAATACCTTGTCAATAATCTAGCCTGCTTACACTGGTCTTAATATAGTTCCCTCTACGGAGAGGAAACTTTGGAGATATTAAAGGTAACGTTTACAATCGAGTATTAACTTTAGAGATCTCAGTATTCAAATTGCATTCGTCTGCAAATCATGGTCCAGAAACGTATTAAAATTAAATAAGTTCTTAAAGTTACATTTCAACTTTTATTTATGATTTACTGATTGATATATTATGCTTTATTAGCGAAAATATGTACTACTTTTTGAAATTTCATGAAATGAAATTTAAATTAAAATTTATTTAACACTTAAATTAAGTTTACTCAACAAGGAAATCATCTTAATTAAAAATATCCGCTTCGGGGTGGACATTAATATGCTACCGAATCGCTGGCTGCTTTTTGATGAAGATAATTATAAATGTAATTTTCTCATTCGCTAATGTAGAAGATAAATGTGGGTATGTTTAATGAGTTTTGGTACTCAGCAAACTGATAGTGCAGTGCTGTTACATTACAGAAAACTATCGATTTCCTAGAAGTATGCAATTTCATTTCCTTCTATAACAAGAATGAAAGATTCATCAACCTAGAAAAAATAAAATCATTTCACAATTATTAAATCTCATTTTTCCATTTGCGGTTAATCAATATTAGGTGAAATTTCAGAAGATCAAAAATTCTAATGCATGAAAATAAGTTATTAGTAAGAGTTTTAAAATGTAATGGACAAATATTATGTATAGTTCTAAATAAAGTTCTTGTGAGATTCGAGAAAATATTACCAGTATAATTTTATTATAACAACTGTTTGCTATGGCTCCCTATGTTATTTTCTAGAAGACCATACAGCACTTATGTCTTTTCTGCGCATACGGCAGGATGTCAGTTATCAAATTTTATATGCTTTTCCTAAAAATTCTTAATAAAGCTTATGAAAATACTTTGGATTTAAAATGTGTAGAAGAGCAAAGAAATTTCCGCATGTATTCTAAATACCCATATTAATCATACGTTTAAACACTATTAACATAAATATGTGGGATCGTTTTAGGCTTTTCGAAACAGGCAAAACGAAAACTCCGCGGTGCCTAACTAGGATTCGAATTCCGGATATTGCATTTGCGAGCCGGATGAACTATTGCTTGCACCACTTGGCGCGCAGTCCAGAAGGTGAAATTTTTTTTATATCTTACTTCACATAAAGAACGACCAAAGAGAGAGAAGACCCAAAAGCCAAATCTAGGTAGGTAATCCCGAATTATTTTCCACAGCATTCTAGTTACTTTTGAGATATTTAGAATTTCTAGAAACAAGAAACCGGAGAAATTGGTTATGCCCTCGCCAGAATTTAAATTCCGGATCTTCCGAATGCCAGCCAGACTTGCTGCTATTTAAACACTAAAGCACGTTTTGGGAATGGCAAGATATCCTTATGATAAATTAAAAGATGATATTTTAAGGGTAGCAGTTAGATGAAGTAAAACAGAAGTAATTCTTTAACAACTTAGTTGATAATCCACTTGTGGCTAGTAAATCGAAAAGTTCAGAGTTGGTGTCCCATATGAATAAATGTCTCAAATTGTAATCGAGAAGTCAGCTTCAGATTATAATCGAGTAACATGTTTCACATAGTGTTTATGACAACTCGATTGTCAAACGCACGTATATTGTTTTCAATTAGAAAATCGACCTTAAAACAGATATTGCGCAGTTTAAGTAGTAGGAATACACTTTGATGTAATTAATGCTCTATATCTTTTAATTAGATTATAATCAATTTATATTGCAAAGTAAAAATTTGAAGACTATTACGAGAAATAAAACTTAGTTTGTGAAAACATAAAAAACCGTCAATAACAATCTTTTTCATATTTTGATGTACACAGCTGAAAAACAATTAAATGATACCTTATTTTTATTAAAGGTTCCGCGAATTCTTTTTAATTATAATACCTCATAATAAAATTATAACTATGCTTTTTAATATAAATGAATGTCTTTTCACAATAGTTCACTTAAAAATATGTGTAATGTGTGTGCTCGTATTATATATATATGTATATATATACTACACATATTTTTAAGTATATATAATAATTATTAAAACTTGGTTAAAAAAATAATCTTAGTTACCTAGTTTTTTAATAAAACTGTATCAATTTCAAAAGTGATCAGATACACTTTTTTCTTCTTCAAGGGCAAATGCAATTCTATAAAACATTTTTGCTCAAAGAATTTTTTTTTTTTTTTTTTTTTTTTTTTTTTTGCTTCTGAAGAAAAGAGACCTGTGTCTGACCGCCCTTTTTTTGAAAATAAAAGAGTTTTATTTGAAAATTTGCGCCAAATTATGACTGCTTTTTTTGCCTCATTTTAGACTATACATCGACCTGTATCACTTCCAATTCATAATTACAATTGGTTTTTGATTCATACGCTCATAAGGCGTATTCATCTAGCTTAATCATTGTTAAAATATGTGAAATAGGCGTGATTGCTACAGTGTTACAATATGTTAAACCGTTTAATACATTTAATACATACAGTTGGTTGCAAAAGTAAGCATTTTTTATTTTTGTAGCAAACTGAATAATTAATTAGTCGCTCAATACCTACTTTTGCGATCTTAAAGTAATAATGTTTTATGTATATTTATAATTCTGAATTGAGAAGCAAAAATAAAACATTATTTAAATATAACGAAATTAGACAAAAAAGTGTTAATTGGTAGTATTATAAGGCATTTCTCCCGCTTTCCTAGCGTGCCTTCGTGGTGTGGTGGTCTGCACGCTGAGTCGGTATTCCATAGGTCCGTGATTCGATTCCCGGCAAAGGCGTTTGCTCATTTTTCATCTTACCTGCTTCCAAAATACCTAATGTCTCTACAGTGGCGTCCGAACTAAAATGGTGTTGGATGAGGATTCTCCACACCCAGGATTTGGTGATTGGGGCCCTGAAAACCACAGTCGCCCTTTATAAAGCGGAGTATATAAGGTATTTCTCCAGGCGCTCTTTCTCACAACCGTATTTTTTAAAAATTAATTCCTTCATTTATTATTACAAAAGCTTAATTAACTATTATTGAAATATCAAGATCTTGAAAGAAAGAGATAGGTCATTAAATTTAATCTGGACATTTTATCTTCAACTGGCTAGCTGTAAAATACCAATAAATTTGGAAAACCCTTTTTCATATGCATTTAAGATTAAATCAGCCATTCAAACTATAACTGGCATGGTGCATTAAAAAAAGTCTCTGTTAAAGAAAAACATATCGTTTTTTGATACATCGACTAACTAATTTTAAACTTTGTAGTATAGAATAAAAAGAATATTGAAATTTGAAAATATAAAATTAATATATTATAATTCGTGGAAACGAAAACCTGCTTTTATATTCTTGATTCATCTTAACGTGAGAAATTCAAGCATTCAGAATTCTGACGCTTGGCTCAAAACAAATGCTATTTATAGCTGACATGTCTTTAAAATACAATGGTGTCTTTCTTATTCTGAATATTTAAAGATTTATATGAATAAAAAAAGGAGAAATAATTATCTGACCTAAAACTCGACATGATGCCAGTAAATAAAAATTGTTACGAGAATGTTTTGTATGGGTTATCATTGTAAAGGAAAGTGATCAAAATTACACTTTTCATTTCATTTATTGCAAACACGTTTTTTCATGACACTTATTAAATAAATACAAAAATTAGACCATGGTATCCTTAAAATTACACTCTACTGTGTTTAACGCTAGAATTAGGTAGCGGTCATTTGGCAAAGAAATAAATTAAATTTTTAGTACGTTTTTTATTTTCTTTTAAATATTTTTATATTTTTTAAATTTTCCTATATGTACATATAAGTCAAGATGACAAAACAGTTTATTTGGCCTATTTTACATGATTTTTCTAAATATAACTGTATATATTTAGAATTACGATTAGCAGTCATTTTGATAGTTTTTCTTCCCTGGTAATGAAACGATTTTATTGGGATTGGTATCAAAGTGCCTTGACACCATTTATCTGGATTTCCTTTTTATTTCCATGACAGGTGTTATTCGACAGCCATTTGGAACAAAAGTGAGGCTTACCCTTCCCCAAAGTGGTAATTTACCAAATGGCTTCATTGCTTTTTATTGAATAAGACATTGATATTATTCTACGTCACACAATGTTCTTAATTTCACCTGCAATTATTCAATGCTTCTGACCCCTTTTTCTAATCTGTAATTTTTTTATATTAATTATGTCGTATAGAACCCCTTGATGAAAATATTTATGAGAAAAAGAAACTGTAAGCCTTGTGCAAGAATAAACTGATGAAAACTTTTGTTCAGAAATCAGTTCTCGTGAAGAGATGCAGAAATTTGTTTTACTTAATTTGATGAAGGTTGGATTATTCCACTTACAACAAGTGATTCCGATTCACCAAAGGATGTTTTTATTATTCCTTCAAGAAATTGCCATAATATTTCACCAACTGATTCCGAGTAAGAACAAGACATTCCTTCATCATTTCCATATTGTATCTATTTCAAATAAAACTTTAGCAAAAATAAGTTGCGTAGGTTAAGGAGTTAACCTTGAATGAGAATTTATTCGAGGATCGGACAGCAGTCATGTTTAAAAAAGACGACAAAGGTGTGGCACAAGCCATATAGTCCAATGGGAAAACGAAAACAAATTAAATATTTGGGAAATGAAGAAAATCAAAAGATGGATTAGAAGATAATGGTATTGAGTTTGGAAAAGGAAATTATTTGTTCAGATTCACGAGAGACTTTCTTTTCAAAATGTTTTGCGAGAAGCAGGTGAGCCAATTACTTTTACTAAGAGAAAACTAATTGATGGGAACACAAGTAGCACATGATGGCGTTTTGCCAATGAAAAAATAGTTTAGCTTATAATCCATATTCTCAGGCCCATAATCCTTTAATGATACAATGCCTAGAGAACTATTATTGCCAATAATGAAATATTTGCTCTTTCTCTTGAATGCAACTAGATCGGAAAGAATACAAACTTATATATTTGCTCTTACTTCACAGATATGGTATATATTTACTGAGAATTGTTCATTGTGTTACAAACCAGGTGAAACTGTAACAGTTGGTGAACAATAGCTCCTTGAAAACGCAAATACACCATACGCTCGAAATAAAATTTTGGTTTTTTTTTTTTTTTTTTTTTTTGCTGATGTAAAAAGAAAATATTTGTAAATGGATATCCTTACTTGGAAAAAGATGAAAGTAAATTATTTGAAAAACCTGTCGGGCAGAATGGCCATTTATCAAATGATTGAACCCTTTTATAGCACCGGAAGAGATATTACTAAGGATAGTTTCTTTACTTCTTTAAATTTAGTAAAAATTTTGTGGAATAAAAGAATTGTGCAAAAGTATCCTTCCATCGCTTAAGAATCCAAATGATTAGTTATATTCTAATGAATTTGTCAAGCATGATAATATATCTCTAACACAGTATCAGGTAAAAAATAACGAATATGTCGTTCTCATATCTGAACTTCATCCAACTTTAGATGTTGCATCAAATGAGAAAAAAAAAAACCGCTCGATATTGTGAGATTTTACAATGCAGCCAAATAAGGAAGAGATGCTTTGTATCAAAAAAGGGAGGAGGGATATCTTCGCACCGTCGTTCGCACAGTGGCTAGTACATGCGTTTTTTCTTCTTTTTTTAATATTCTTGGTTTATCTAAGATTAATGTGTGGATCATTTATAAGGAGATAATGCTATTTTAGATGTAGCACAATAGCTACGAGAAAATTACATTCCTTCAAAGAAAAACCATCTTGCTCCCATGAGAAGCCTAAAAGATGTTCCTTCTGCAAATAATTGTAAGCAATGAGAAATTAAATGTAAAAAATGAAACTGCAAATGTTTGTGAAAGGTGCAATAAATATGTGCGTGTGTTTTGGTTTTTATGTAAATCTCAGAGACGAATAATGTAAGCTTTTTATTTCATTTTTAATAATCTATATACAGATTATTTAAAAAAATAAGAAATCATATTTTATTTCACGAATATCTAGACTGAAAAGAAATTTGTGTAACTTGCAAGATAATTATTAATGATTCATATTGTAAATTAAATTTTTAAAAATGTTTTTCAAGAGTTTTAACCTCATAGTAAAAATAGACCTAATGAACTAAATTAAAATACGTTTTATTAAAAAATTCCAAAAGTGCTAATTTTTTTTAATTAACTACATTGAAGTTAAAATGACAGCACATAGTAGTTAGAAGTAAAATGAAATTGCCGTAGTAATAGTGCTACAGTGGAAACTCGAGATACGAGTTTAATTCGTTCCAACATTGAGATCGTATAGCGAATTTCTCTTATCTAGAAACAAACTTTCCCATTGAAAATAATGGAAATCTAGTTAATCCATTCCGCACCCCAAAAAATATCAACATAAAAATTATTTTTTCTAATAAATAACACTGGTAAATAATATAAACGTAGTTTACCTTTAAGCTTACGTCACCGACCTTAACTGCTTTTCTTTGATCCACACCAATAGCAGCTTCTATGAGTTTTGGATGGTGCTTGAAAGTAAAGGTCTACATCAAGTTTCGTAATTTTTTCCTTCTTCTTCAGAATAGTGCAGATCTTTGATGTCGAAAGGCCGTAAGTCTTCGTCATTTCCGTCACTCTGACACCACGCTTATGTTTATCTATGATTTCTTTCTTAATTTCAACGGCCATGGCTTCTTTATTTTTCTCTGAGGCACTATCTGAGGCAACAGGCTTCTTCAGAGGCATCGTGAAATAATTATTTTCACGTTAAATGTAATAAATAATTAACTCACAAACGCACAAACACGCAGATCAAAGAACACTGAGTAATCTGAAGAGAGGATTCCCCGAGTCGAGCCAGATCGGGAAATAGCGCCACTCATACCAAGAGCCTGGCTCATTGCTCGTTACTTGACTCAGTGCTCGTATTTAGAGACAAATTTTTAGCTCATACGTTCCTCGTATTTCGAATTTCTCGTACATAGAGGTGCTCGTATTTCGAGGTACCACTGTAATATGATCATGCTCGTTCTAAGCTGATTTGCTAACATTAACTAATCACAATAGATAAAACTTATATTTAAATATTTGAAATAGTCGAGCGATTATATATGTCGCTTTGAAATTAAAATAATTCAGATTTTAACAACAGAGTTAAATAAAATACTTACCTTATCTGCTCACAGTTCCAAATATTCAAACCATAACATTTCTCGTTTTAAAGATAAAATAAATTCAGTTTTAACAAAATTAAATACGAAATGTTTTAATTACTTTAAATAAAATGTACTAACTGTAGTCGATGAGATTTTGTATTTCTGCCGCATTTTTAATTTATTTTGGATTATTTAGCGTTTTCATTAAATTTTTCAGCAGAATTTTCGAAAAAATTAATAATTAAAATTTTGTAATTTTCGGTGCATCTACCTTTTTTTAATGAAGTGAGTTTTGTGATAAAAAGCCTGTTGATACACTAGTGTCGTCAGACTCTACATTATTTTTAACTTTATCAAGTTTTGCTTTCTTTCCATCTTTAATCGTATTCGTAGCAGCTTCATTCAAACATTTCAGGTGCTTTTGATAAATTTTCATTACTAACAGTTTACCCTCCTTCCTGGGAGGAAAAATCATTCTTTTAAGTTTCTTCTTCTATTTCTGAGGCAATGGATACATCTGAACATTCTTAAAAAAAGATTCAAGATTTTTTTAACCGGTTTATTATTTCCCACTGATTCATACACTATTAAGCATTTGAAAGAAATCCAAAAGAGAAATCTGGGAGGTAGTTTTCTTTCATTTTTTTTTTTTTTTTTTTTCGATTTCCTTTCTGTTGATTGCATCAGTCGCCTTCTTTGCAGTGACATATTTTTACAGTGCAATCTATGAGATCTGGTGTATTCTTGACCCAAAGTTTAAAGACTTTAAGTTGTGTTTTCAGGTAAAAATACGAATATGATGTTCTTGTTTATCAAATAATTTAAATGTACAATACATTTGTCCACTAGCTGAAAATTTTTAAAGTTTCCTCCTTTCATTCCATTTTGGCCAAAATCTTGGCAAATGTTTTTCAAAAACATCCGAGCATATTGAGTATCTTATTCGCATGTTTCAGATCCTTTCATGATATCTCTGGATCTTATGGGTGCAGATTAATAAAGCAATTACGTTTTATTATTTACTTTTAAATGACGAGGAGAACACAGTTATCATTTGCTTAACTTTTATGCATTCTGATGATGATACAAATCTGAATGCAAATCTATGTTCTGAAAAAAAACTTCGTAAAATAGTCTCATCAGTGCTGTAGCAGATTTAATGTCATTTATAATTTTTCAATAGTCTCATCAGTGCTGTAGCAGATTTAATGTCATTTATAATTTTTCAATAGTCTCATCAGTGCTGTAGCAGATTTAATGTCATTTACAATTTTTCAATAGTCTCATCAGTGCTGTAGCAGATTTAATGTCATTTATAATTTTTCAATAGTCTCATCAGTGCTGTAGCAGATTTAATGTCATTTACAATTTTTCAAAAATTTTGGCCCAATACACTGTTCTTTCATTCTTTTGCCGCTTTCTAATCTACGTTTCCTTCACTCCCTACACCAAGCGACTGACTATTGCAACACACTTTCGATCTTTCGAGCCATCCTTCTGTTATAATAAAATCTTTCCCTAGTATTTCATTGAATTGTTCTAGATTTTGTATCAGGAGTGCCTTAAATTTCTACCCATTTTGCAGTTTAACACCTTTGAACGCTTCTAGAAAAAGCTTGGAAACCATTTATCTTGTATTTTCTGGACACATTCCTGTTTTGTTAATATTTTACACGAGTTTTATTTCTATGTGCAAGCACATTATAGATGTAAGCTGTGACAGTCTGGATTTCAAAGAAGTTTCTCGTAGATTATATCAACAACATCGTAGTGTTTGAAAAGATAACATTTTCTTTCGAACATAAGTTTCAATTATGAGACATTTTAAGGCTTATAATACTAGTTACCCTAATTATCAAGAAACGAATTCTTCTAGTGAGCGATCTTTCGAAAGTGTCGTCACATGGGCAAATTTTATTCCTCTACTCTCTTAAAGAAGTCATTAGCCATTTAGAAAACCTGGAATCTGTCTTATCTAATCCAATTGTATTTTTTACGTCTTACTGCAACTGATTTTAAGGAAATTCACATACATGCTTTGAAGCACAATGTATTTATATTCATTTCGCAAGACGCATCTTTCGTGAACTTTTATATGCTATAAAAATAGTTAAACAGAATTTTTAAACTAATTTTTAAAAATATTTGAAATAAAAAATAATACCCATGAAACTGATCGGCCCATGCGCCGTTCGTATACCTCGTTCCATAATCCGGCCCCACTTTGATATTGTCATGTACTTTAAATTTCATATAACCGTAATAGTAAAAAAAAGAATATAAATTCATTTTCATAGGATTTGAGTTTAGTAGAGTACATTTTATGGTCTATTGTTTTTATTTATTTATTTCGTTTGAGACATGCCTTATTTAAGTTTTACTATCAGTTAGTTTTATGTTACTTTTTCTCCTATAGCTTTTCACTCCACGTTACTCGCTCAGACCAAAGATTTATGCCAAACGTACGTCAAACGACTTAGGTTAAAACTTGAATGTATTCTTAAACGGCAGCTTAATAGAATTCGTTTCAATGCAGTACCGTCTTGCATAGATGGAAGACGCTCCCAGCACAGAGGTTTAGCTGAGTTCCTTAAGTGTTAGGACGTTATCTAGTTTTCATCCGACCCTAAAGCTGTTGTAACTCTGAATAGATTTTGTTGTTGTAAACCCGTCACAACTGCAATTTAGCAGCAAGTCGCTGTCGTTGATAACCGAGGAAAAGTCACATGATTTATTTCATTATTACTTTCAGCTTTATTGCCACAAGTAGTGGCTAATAAAGCTCTATATTAGATTTTACTTTGAGTTTTATCTTGTATATTCCTAGCTAAAAGTATTAACAGAGGCGACAATTCGCCAACTTTAGATATAAGATTTTAAAGTCCGCCGTTAGGCACTCGAGCAGTACTTTAGTTGCTCAACGGAGCAATTAAATTATCCCAAAGTACACTAGGAATATCTATGTACGGGAACTTAGAAGGAAAGGAGTGAAAAAATTGATGAATTTATGTTATTTTATATAGCAAATATGTGAATCGTTCATCTGAGAAAATGACAGGTTTACAGATATAATTTTCATCAAAGTGTCACTGCGCTCTCTTTGTGATAGTTCAGCTTTCCTTTGACTAGCACCACTTTCGAATATAAGAGAAAGATAAATATTTGATAAATATTTTTAAATTAGATGGAAATAATTTAGAATTTTGAGATATAAATATTTAAACGTAAATTTATATATCTTATCTCTTAATAATAAAATTCATTAACTTCTTCGTTAGAAATACTGAAAACAGCTAAATGATAACATCGTTTGATTTTATGGTTTTTAAAAATATGCAAACACGATTCTTCTAAAGCTGCATAAATGAAGAAGGTCTAGACCATAATAATGATTAAGTTTTCAAATAATGAAAGCTTAGAGTCTATTGAATATTTGCTGTCGTGACTATGAAAAACTAGATATTTTCCCAAATATTACACTTGCAATATTAAAGGTCACGAAGCCATTGTGAAGTGAAAAAATTTTTAATTTCTCTTACTTCTTTTTGTATCAAGACTTAAATATTACAATTTAATCATGTTCCAACGTAGTCCGGAACTTAGAAAAAAAACATGTAAATAAATTTTAATATTTACTTTGTAGAGTATTTTATGTTAATAAAACTATTATGATTTACACTTTTACCATAGCATCTCCATTTCTGTAGTTCTCACGAAGATGCAAACTTGTTGGTTGAGTATTTAAGTCGAAAGTTTAGAGCGCTTTAGATTTAGAGCTTTCAGCAGCTTCGCCTGCAGTTTAAGTCATGTTGGTCAGTTCTGACTGTGAATATCCCGGACTTAGCCATTTTCCTAGCCGACGTCAAAAGCGCCAAATAAAATTTTAGGCCAGCTAAAATAAACCGATTTGTGTAGTCTAGAACTACACTACTTTTAGTTTGAACTTCAGCTTACGTTAATTTCAATACCCGACAGTGGCGGTAATTTGATCATAAGCACGAATTGTGATTTCTGTTTAAAATATAAAGCGTTAATAAATAGTTTATTTTACCTTGCTATGATTTATCTTTGATATTTAGATGGAGCGATAACTCCCTTAAAAGGGTTAGTAAAGTCAGAAAAGTTTTATTTCATTTCTACACAATTAGGACCTTAAAATTTTTACGATCGTTTCTAGAGTTTATGCGAACAATTTTGTATTGTTTTAATTATTGTTTCCTGTAATCAAGATAAAATAACTCGCTAAATAAGTATTAATTTAGAAGTCAAACAACAAAAAACAGCGTTATATTTGCAAATTTTCACAGGAATATGCACATATAGCGCTGATTTTTGTTGTTTGACTTCAAAATTAAATGCTTTCTAATTTAACAAATATAATGTACAGCTATGTTTTAAATAATTTTGCGAGTATTCATTAGTATTTTTAACTTTTTTCTGTTTCATAAAACACAAGGGTAGTGAATGTTTTGGAAATAGTACTTACTATTCACTATGCCTACAAAAATCTATATCTGACCTTTATTTTCGCAATCATTGGTCTTAGACATATACTTCCACTCACAAATAATGTTTAAACTGAGCAAATATTCATTTTTTTGCATTTTTAGTTTAAAAAAGATCAGTTTTATAAAAGCTATGAAATTTAACTTTTTATATGCTTCTTCTGTCCTTATACATATATTTACGAATGTTATGAAAAATAAGAAAGCAAATGTTTGTTTCCCATGCGACAAAGAATGACACAGATATTCAATTTCAAAATTGGTGATATTTGGCGAAATTTTCAATTTATCTTCACGGGCCGGTTAATAAATAAATTAGATTAATTCAAGTTTGATTTTTTTTATCTTAAATACTATTCAATGATGGTCTTTCGCAATTCATTAGGGTGTAAACAAGTACCTCATAAATGGTTTTAAACGCTTAAGTATTTTATAAATGTTATCATAAAGATTCAGATTAGTTTATGATTTATAATCATAAACTAATAACATAAAAAGTCAATAAACTAAAATAATTAATATTTTTAAGTTAACCAAATAATATTTCGAGTTGGCTGTCTACCAGTACTGGAGCTTACCATTGTTTTCTAGAACACTGATTAGATAAAATTCTCTGAAAAACATTTTCCTTTTAAAAAAATCTACATTTATAAATACTTTTTACAACATTCTGCAGATAATCTCTGGCCACTAAATCTATTAACATCAAGAACTTTTTTCCTAGCCTGATAATTTAATTTTAATTACATATAAAAGGAAATATTCGCTCAGTACGGCCCTTAAACAAGGCGTGCAGTTTTAAAATAAAATAGCTTGGTCAATTTTTCATATTCAAGAGACATATTTTTTTTTTCATTTTATCTTTTTATAATGAGTATTAAAAATATGTGTATAGCAACCGGGCAAACATATATAAAGTTAGAATTCATAACCTTTACAGAATTCTTAATTTTTTAAATTAAAAATTCTCAAAAACAAATATTTGCGCCATTTGAAATATTTTTGTGACAGGATGTGTATATCTATGACCAGTGATTGCGCAAATAAAAGTCAGAGAATGACTTTTGTGTGTATGATGTATAATTTCTTATTCTCATCAAGTTGTATAAACAGCACACAATAAAATGTATTTTTTTAAATCAACAGATTACATCCGTTTCATAATTAGGAAATTATTAGGCCAAATCTGAAACATTTTTCTCCATGAATACATTTATGTCATTTGTTTTATTTTTACGATAATTTAAAGATAATGTCGTTATGCTACCATTGTTGTTACACACATTATAGCAGACATCGTTTGATACCAATCATTCAACGATCATGAAATGGCAACAGTAGAATTTACTACACTACTTGTACCTGGATTAGGTACAATGCGTTATTTTAAAATAGACGTAGGTCCCCCCTCTCTCTCAATCGCGATCGTAAGGCATGCTGTCATTGCCGCACAGCGTTTAATTTTCTCCTTAAGTCAGCCTTCATTCGAGCAGTTATAATGAAGCAAAGCTCACTAGCGGAAATGAAGCCCCACACCTGCCGTTACCATGGTTGCGAGGGAAACTCGACAGAGGAAAAAGAGTTTATTTCTGAAATGATTATTCTAAAGTAACAGACTATATACGTTTCTCATTTGTAAACATTTGATATGTTTATATTAATCCAAATATACTCTTTAAAGCAAACGATATTACTTTGAAACATTCAAAGTAAATTACACTCAATTATCTATCTGTATGCTTCCGTAGCTTTAACCATGTTATCTAAAGTAAACCTACGTGAAGACTAACATTTCACTAAATCAAACAGAACGTCGAATGACCGCAATTTTAGAAATTCGAAACGTACGTTAAATATATTCGCTAAGTCAAATTTTCAACTGGTAGAAGGTTTTCTATTCCTTTCAGTCTAGGCTTATCAATGATTCACTGTAATTCAATATTTTAAATAAAAAAATGCTTGTATTAAAGATATGTGTTTGCTCTGAAGCAGATCATAATTTATTCTAGCCGTTGAGATTCCGTTCTGTTTATCTACAGTTAGAACAGGAACTGCATTAATGCAATGCAGAATTTTCTTGGAAATGATTTCTTGAATAAAGTATTGTCGGCTAAAAAATGGTATGGTTACAATTAATGTTGCTTTTATCTTTGAGGTAAAATCTATTAGATTCCTTGAATGTTGTTTCGAAATAAAGTTTGAGAGCTTTATTTCGTTTCTTTTTACACTAATTTCGAAGCTAACAGTGATTGTTATTCACATTTATAATTCATTGTGAATTTTTACAAGCATCATTCTCTTGGAAAAAAGTATCTGTTTACAGAATAGCATATAAATGAGTTCTTTCAATACTGAACAATATTGAGTAACCCCGACTGAAATTAGTATCTGTGAACAATACAAGCCTAAAAGCATCCGCTGTTAGCAGAATGTAGGAAAGAAAGCAAAGCAAAAAAAATTATTGTTTCGTCGTTAAACCAACAGTGAGAAAAGCATATAATGTACTGCAGGGTGAAATACACAAAACAACTCTGTTTTCAACATAAACCTCAAAGTTAAGGGCAAATAATTTGTGGTGATTTGCATAATCGTAGGTTTCCGAGTAAAATTATTGTGCATTCAGTTTTAAAACTTTTCGAAACTACAAATCAGAGGTGACGTCTTAACGCGTAAAAACGCCACTACAAAGTAGCTGCATTACAAAAGGAGATGCTGTTATTGCAGCTAAATTTTTTAGATTTATTGTAATCAGCTATGTTTGTTTTCTTGGTTATCGTGGTTTACTGTGGAGAGACAATACCCTAAGTATTGTAATAATAATTTATAATGTTTATTTTTGTAATATACATAATGGTAATTTTCTCAGTGAGAATAAATGTTTTAGAGACTCACATATAAAAATCAAGAATCTTTGGTTACACTAGAATTAATGTTGCGAAACTATAGTTACATTTACACCCCAAATTGCCTAGAATCAACAGCATTTACTTACTGGACTGACTAATTTCAATGTAAGTAAATACCATCTGCGTAATCAACGCTGATCATCACTGCGGAATTTAAATAAAAGTTTAGCTATTCTATCATGAGTGTTTCCATTCTTGCTAGATTCCCATGGTTGAAATTTTTCCCCTCTAAAAATGCTGCGTACAAATCAGTAAAAACGAACATTTACGAGGATTTATCTTACGGGTACCTGTACGAAAAACCTCCAAGATACCTACACGGGTATCCGTAGGCCAAATCATCATAAAACCCAGAAGACAAAAACCCGTATAGCTGCAGGGCAGATACCCGTAAAAACCAGTGGATTGTAAGGGTATCAATAGGCTGAATTCCCAAAGACAAAGCCAATAAAACTGTACGGGTACTCACACAGCAAATACCTTGAAAACCAGTAAACAAAACTAATAGGTGTCCGGGTGGCCTGTTAAAATCCCCCAAGGAAACCAGTAAAACCTTCAAAAGGAATTATTACAGTTAAAAAAATATATACAGTGAATCTTCTCTTCTCTATCACTTGCCCAAGATGATCACCTTTGAATGAAGTCAGTAGTTCTAAGTACATAAACATATTTAACTTGATCTCGTTAAGACGATCAGAATATTCTGGAAACGTAGGTTGCTGTTTGCTATTTATATTCGTATGCTTCTGTTTAAATTTTATATAAATTTTGTCAAAAACAATAAAAAATGTTTGACTCTTACACTCACTAATTCAGAAGTCAAACAACAAAAATCAGCGTTAATTTACAAAATTTTCACAGGACTAGTTTCGATGGTTTTACCGAACCATCATCTACAGCTGCAAAACCGCAAATGAACAAGATAGGAAATAATGTTTAGATAAGATAAGAAAGCCTGGACAAGAATAAGCAAGTGGCGCCATCTGTTGGCGAAACCAGAACTAAAACATAATTTCTCTAAAAGCCGAAGGCAAAGTTGGATTGGAATTAGGATCGTTAACTAGAACAGAAAGATTTTTATGAATGTGAAATGCCTCTAGAAAATCCAGTTCTCCAATGGAAGATGTTTTTTGAATAATTTTGGCAGCAGAAAAATTGAAAGTGTGATTTTCGGACCAACAATGTTGAGCAACAGAAGACTTCTGTGTTTCCTTTTTTCTAACATATGCCTCATGTTCTTTGACGCGAAATTTTAAAGCTCTCTTAGTTTGGCCAATGTAAATTAAACCGCACTGGCAAGGAATCCTATAAATACCCCAGGAATTCATATCCGGAATGGGGTCCTTGAGTATAGAAGTTGGAATTTTATTGATGGGAGAGTAAACAACCCGAAAGTTAAATTTCTGCAAAATATGTGCAACTTTATAGCTAATTGATGGAAAGAAGGGAATGACAACAGAATTTTTATAATCTCCTAAAATAAGAGTGTGGCTTTTAGTGTGTTGAGATGAGAATTTTTTAACTGCTTGATTAATAATGTTGGTTGAAAAGCCCCTGTCAATAGCTATTGCTTTTAAATAATTTAGTTCTTCATCAAGGGCTAGTTTGGAGGAGCAAACTTGAAGAGCACGGAAAACATAGGAATAAAATGAAGCTATTCCTATGTTTTCCGTGCTCTTCAAGTTTGCTCCTCCAAACTAGCCCTTGATGAAGAACTAAATTATTTAAAAGCAATAGCTATTGACAGCGGCTTTTCAACCAACATTATTAATCAAGCAGTTAAAAAATTCTCATCTCAACACACTAAAAGCCACACTCTTATTTTAGGAGATTATAAAAATTCTGTTGTCATTCCCTTCTTTCCATCAATTAGCTATAAAGTTGCACATATTTTGCAGAAATTTAACTTTCGGGTTGTTTACGCTCCCATCAATAAAATTCCAACTTCTATACTCAAGGACCCCATTCCGGATATGAATTCCTGGGGTATTTATAGGATTCCTTGCCAGTGCGGTTTAATTTACATTGGCCAAACTAAGAGAGCTTTAAAATTTCGCGTCAAAGAACATGAGGCATATGTTAGAAAAAAGGAAACACAGAAGTCTTCTGTTGCTCAACATTGTTGGTCCGAAAATCACACTTTCAATTTTTCTGCTGCCAAAATTATTCAAAAAACATCTTCCATTGGAGAACTGGATTTTCTAGAGGCATTTCACATTCATAAAAATCTTTCTGTTCTAGTTAACGATCCTAATTCCAATCCAACTTTGCCTTCGGCTTTTAGAGAAATTATGTTTTAGTTCTGGTTTCGCCAACAGATGGCGCCACTTGCTTATTCTTGTCCAGGCTTTCTTATCTTATCTAAACATTATTTCCTATCTTGTTCATTTGCGGTTTTGCAGCTGAAGATGATGGTTCGGTAAAACCATCGAAACTAGTCCTGTGAAAATTTTGTAAATTAACGCTGATTTTTGTTGTTTGACTTCTGAATTAGTATTTATTCGGCGTGTTATTGTGTCTTAATCTTACACTCACATAAATCATATATATATATATATATATATAAACGAAAGGTGAAATATTTCAAATTAAGATGATTTAAATTGTGAAAAACGCGCAGTATGCTACAACATTAGTTATTAAATCAAGAAATAATTAGTAAATGAAAGTTAAGCAGACCTCTAACAGGAAATATATGCATCAAAACTAAAAGAAAATGTAAACATTTCAAATTTGAAACAAAAACAATTCAATAAAATTAATAAAACTGATATAAAATATAAAATCCGTTGAAATTTTCCTTGCTCTTTTTCCAGCAGCAGTAGAAGAATTTTCAACAGAGCCATTTTTCTTAATTGTATCTAAATGATTCTTAATAATTGTATTATATGGTTTTTGGTGATGTTGAGAGTATTTGCTTGTGTAAAACGTGGTTGCCCTTCAAAGGAGTATATGTGTAATAAATGCAACATAAATTTTAATGGATGCTTTTCTCGATTTTTAGAAAACAGATGAGCATTTTCTTATACTTATTATTACATACATTTTCTAAATTTTGTTGCTCTTTAATTTCTTTCAATGATAATAAATTAGCATGTAAACTCAAATGTTGGCAAATAGTATTTCTAATTAACATGTGATGTTGAGAGGCCCCAACTTGTCAGCAATAGTTATAGTGACTACTATGAACTGGAAATTACACAGACTCTTAAGAAGGGTTTAACTCCCTTTTTATTTCACTTTAGAAGTCACAGTTGCGTTCACTCGACGCTCACAAACTACGCCGAACCGGCGGTTAAACAAAAATAGAAAAAGTACAACTAAAAATGAATGACAGGATGAATAACTAACAAAGTCACTATCTACGAGGCTCTAAAATTGTAACTATCTTAACCGCGTTCTAAGATACAGCTGAGATTCAGCAAACTTTCTGAATAAGAAGTTGAAAGATTCAACTAACTTCCGAAGTAGGCACACAGGCCGAAACGAGCGGTTCTTAAACTTTCTACCAAGCAACCTTCACCCTCGTGATTCAAGAAGCACACTTACAAATCTCGTTTTCCTTCTATTTAACTCAAATTACTTCTGCTAAAATTTGAATACCCTGCGCGTTCTACTATGATTTACATACTCTGGCATTGGCAATTCTAGGGGAAAGTAAAGGCTTGACAGGAAAGATAGCTTAAAATAAATGTTAGTTAAAATAAATATAAACCCTACAAACATATCAGCTTTAACATTAGTAGAACCTTTTTTACATTTAATATCAAAGTCATACATAGATAATTTCAAAGACTGTCTAAATAACCTACCTGTAGGATGTTTAATATTCTTAAGCCAGATTAAAGAAGCATGATCAGTATGTACACAAAAATGATTACTATAAATAATATTAAAATTTATCTATAGCAACAATAGTGGCTAAACATTCTAATTCAGTAATTGCATAATTTTGTTCATAAGGCCTTAATTTTCTAGAATGAAAAGCAATGGGGTGTAGGTTACCATCTGGGTGTTCTTGTTTTAAAACTGACCAACAGCTTCTGTAGATGCATCGACAAAGGACATCATGACAAGGATATTTTGGATTAAACAAAATGGGTCTTGAAATTAATGCATCCTTTAAATTCTGAAAAGCTGTTTGACATCCTGTCGACTTAATTAGGTGTAATATTTTAATGCGTAGGAGGAATTCGGTACTTTTTAGAATCTTTCGATATTCCTCATGGCTGAGAAGACAGTAAGGGCTGAAGGTAAAAGCTATGATGACGCAGTTAACACAACTGAACTTGAAATATCACAATCTTTATTTTCACGCATACAAAACCATCTTAGTAGACAATTACCCAATCATAATGAAATACGATAATTTTTATATACACTGGTTTTAAAAGTCAACGTAAGCATTTTAGCAAGGCAAAGCAGCGCGATGTTGGCAGAGCAGAAGTTAGGGAAAGATAGATGACGTATTTATTTGTGAGCGATATTTATGCCGAATATATGCAGAAAGTATTCTAAGGTGCGATTGGTTAATTTAGTTTAGTTACCTTCACATAGCCAAAGAACAGGAAGTAGTGGTCTGAATATGTCGTTCGCTACTCGAACCCCCTTTAGTGGTCATCAGCGATATCATTATAGCATGGTAGTATGTCCCACTGTGTTGTCCTTCTTTTCAAGGCTCCTCAAACTTACATTTTAACGGTATTATACACCCATCATTGGATCCAAAAGGTCATATAAAAAAAATCTTGCGTGAGACTCCCAGTTGCTATTATTACAGGGTTGGTGCATTTTAACAAAGATGAACCTATCATTTCTGATTATCTTCGTGCTTGCTGAACATTTCTTTGGCCAGCTAGATGGCGGAATCTCTCTCCAATAGAGTACATTTTGGGATTTGATGAGCAGAGGCTTCCGAATGTCCCAAGCTGTCGCCAATCTAACTCGACAGTTGGAGAGAATTTGGTAAGAAATGACGCAGGTGGTCGTATGCTAACACTGCAAGTCAATGCCAGGCCAAATAGCAGATTGTACAAGAGAGAGAGATGTGGGCTAACACCTTATTAATTTATTCTCCATATACAGTTGTATTTTCTGAGTAAAAATTTAAATCTTCTTATATTTTAATCGTTTCGTTTTGCACACATGCATTACATACGCAGTATTTATTTTTTTCTTTTCTGCTTTCGGGGGGAGCTGAAAGTATATATCCACTGGCAAAAACTTTTTCTTTTGAAAGTTAATATTGGAATGCACCAGCAAATTAGTTACTCAAGAAATTTTCGATATATCTCAGTAACAAACTATATTATTTGGGTGAAGCAAAGGTATTTTCTAAACAATAAATAAATAATTCATTCAAAGTATGGACTAGAGAAAGAAACGGGGTTCTGAAAAACGCTTACCGTCTTATACGATTTATCAAACTGGGGAAGCAGTTAAACAAACAAAGAAAATAAACTTCTGCAAGTCTAAATATTTGTGCGAAATATTCCTCCTCCTGCAAATCCTAGAAACAGAGAGGATGATGAATATGTCCTTCTTTCTAAAAAAATATATAATATCCCCTTTCAATAATAGATGAATCAGTTATGTTAAGCAATAAGTGACGAAAACATATTACATGAAAACATTATGTAAAAAAAGTTACATTACTTCAGTTTCTCTAACTTTCCATTATCGAGGGGAAAATGTTACCGAGAAGTATTGAGTAGATCATGACACAGTGATAATTTCTCTGGGTATCTCACAGTAAATTCTAAATTAAAATACAGTGTTACGATCTCCATTCTCCAGAAATCACAATGTTTGATATAAGGGAATTTTAATCAAATTAAGGAACAGTTTTGACCAAAATATGGCTTCGATAGCTCAGAAATCAGGGCACCAATATGAAAATATTTTGAACTCTTTCGCTTAAATTAAACCCAGACTACAGTTTGGCATAAATTTTAAAATTCTATTGATTTCGAGGGCGAGCAGTTACAGTTTTTCTCCTGAAGAAGAGTGACCTGTGTCTGATCGTCTTTGAAAACGACAATTTTATTCAAAACTTATGCCAAATTAAGTTTTCTTTTTGCCTAGTTTTGAATTTTACATTGACGTGTTTCTCTTCCAACGTGAAACCCTTTCTAATTTGATTTTCTTTCAAAGAAGAGATTTGGAATCATTTTCCTGTATTATACTGACAAAATACAGTTTACTGCTTTGAATATTGGATTTCTGTCGATATGCAAATTTCCATAAAAAGAGCGAGATATTCTTGAAAACAGAAAATGCTATATATTTGCAAGTCAGTGTCAAGAGTTGAAAACTGCCCTAAGAATATGTCAATACAGCCAGTATATAAACAAATAAGGCATCCTCATTCTTTGGCGAATATATTGATATTTTGAAAAACCGATACGCTTGTCGCTCAGTTTTACTTATAGTACACTACGCTCTTTCACGCTTCAGTGTACCAGATGTAGGAACCCCAAGCAGAATTAATTATTATTATAACGAACGAGACATTTTGTTTGAGTAAATTTTAAAATGTCTTCGAGCTCTTTAATTAAAATGCAGTAATAAAGTTTAAATTACATATTCTTTCTGTGATAGATTTTATAATTTTTATATTTATGATGCTCTCAAAATATCCGCCCTTTAAAAATCAAAACAAGTAAAACTTTCATATTGCAAGGTAAACAACTTACAGATTAAAAGTGAAATTATTTACAGCAGAATAGTCTCTTCATCAAAAGAAGTTTTTGGTGAAGAAAAAAGTTTTGATCAAAAGATTTTGTTTTTGATCAAGAAGTTTCTTCAACAAAAATAAAAGACAGCTTATAAACACAATAAGAAAATATTTTGAACTCACGAATACTCAGTACTCACGTAAATTCATACTGTTTTTGTTCTTTTAATAATACTGAAGCATAATATATTTATGTAATTAATTACCTAGTGAGAGTTCAGTTCCTATCCATTTATCTATTGTAATATTTGTAAAAAGGAAAAGAGCGACAAATTCACTTTCTCAAATGTTTTTTTATAACTTTTGAGTTAGAAATAATTTTACTTCTTTGTTAATACACATGCATAACTTTGGCGTTTTATTATTTTATTCACGTCAGCTGAAATGCCATTTTTAATGAACGATCTCCGATTCCTAACTTCGCCTGGAGTTAATAAAATTCTGTACTAAAATTAACGGTGTTCCAGATTCCTCTGCCAGCAAGGAAGTCGACATATATCTTACTTTATCTTCTTTATTTTCGCGCCTCTAACCAAGTTATCTACTAAGCTGAATTAAGACGGGATTTTTCTCCTCCTGAATTTCTAAATCTCTGCTTCGTTAAGAGTTGTTAAAGTGCTCCATTTATATTCTCCTGTTGAAAACACGACAAGTGCCATTGAGAACAGGTCCGAAAATTGTAATTTATGCGAGTGCCGTTTTTTTTTTCGTAAACAAAACGAAACGTTTCGTAGTTTATTCAGATCTATTATTTAGACTAGAGAAGCATCATTTACGCAATAAATTTTTAAATTTTAGGACATCTGAAGTTAATTTCGTAACTTTATAACACACATTGGCATTAGTTCGGAGGTATTAATTATATAAACAGACACAAATGTGCTTGAAATACACGCTTAGTTATAGAATATCGGCATAACCATAGCACTGAACGTCTTTTTCCTACCCACTTCGTTATTGTGATAGTTTTTATAGCTGTAGAATGTTTGTGTCACACATTTGTTTTTGAAATCAAGAAAAAATAATTAAGAGTTCTACCTTTCCTACCAGCAAACCTTACCATGAATGCAAAGGTCAGATGACTGCATTCATGTTGTAGCTTGGCATCAGACTTGTGTAATGAAGATGACAAATGCATTTCCAATACAAAAGGTTAATTTTTATATAAATAAAAATCAAATCTATTGAAAGATTTGTAATCAATAGATAGCATGATTCCTAACAGTGGAAGATACATTACTGTTTGTAAAGAGCTGAATTCTAATGACCAGGCAGAATTCAAACTTATTTTCAGCGCACATGTGTGCTATGTAACAAGTTTAAATGCTTACATTTAAATTGCATTTTACGGTAAACGTACCAGTCAGATTATGCTCAAATCCAATGTCACGGGAAAAGTTACTCTACACTCACCATAAAACTGATATTATTCGAAGTTGGCTGCTAGCTTCAGTAATTCTGTTGACCAGTGCCCTATTACTTTTTATACCATATTTAGAATAAAAGGATAAAATATTGTTTTGAGGAACACCGTTTTGCGCGTCATAAAATTACGGATAAAACTGTGTCTTTTTCTGCGTAATAAGACTGCACAGAAAAACGTTTCCATTAAAAATTATTTTTCTCAGTAGGTAATTATGAAATATCATGTTCCTTGTGAAAACTTTACAGAGCAGTTTGTTAAAAAATTATTATTTAAACATTGCTTTATGTAATTTCAACAGAAATTTCTCTCCATGTACGATGGTAAGAAATAAAATTGAGTTACAGTGTAACTCCCGTAATATAGTTAGTCATGTAATGTTAAGTTAATCATTTGATAATTTTCGAACTGTTGCTTGATAATTTTGGATTCTAATTTAATATCATATTTTTTTCTGTGCATGATGCAGAACACAACTATGAGTGAGGCTTATCTCCAGCGACGCTGTTTTCGGCCGAGACGCATACCAACCCATACGAAACGTGCACAATTCAATCAGATCATGTGAAATACGATCAAACAGACAGGGAAAATTTGAAAACCTGTAGATGTCACCTAAGAAGAACCTGAGACATGTGAACATTTACGAAAGGAAATATTTGGTGGCGCTGGCAAAATTTTCCATCCACTAATCGCGATTGCCAAGATAAATCTCAAGAAAGTTTCGATAAATAGAAAATGGATCTTGATAAACAGAAAAAAGCAGGGGAAAAGATTGGAATTCCTATATCAGTTGGAGGTCCAGGTTTTAACAATGTATGATAATGCATGTATAATATTAATGTAAGATAATTTTAATAATGTATGATAATTACTGTTAATTATAATTATTTTAATAATGTATGATAATATATAATTAATGTATAATAATATATAATTAACGTATAATAATATATAATTAATGTATAATAATATATAATTAATGTATAATAATATATAATTAACGTATAATAATATATAATTAATGTATAATAATATATAATTAATGTGCGATAATAATATTAATGTATGATAATTACTGTTAAATAAAACTTCTTTGTTTTTAGAAGTCAACGAGAAAAATTATATGGGCTAGGAGAAATCTCATAAAGTTCAAATAAACATCTCAAGGTTGAAGTGCAGGTAATGAAAAAACTCCAGACTAAGAGAAAAATTTAGAAAGCTTCAAAGAGCTATTTTGTTTTCAATTGCTTCCCCCCCCCCAGCTAAAAGTAAAGTGTCTGTTAATTGCAGGGTTTCTTGAAATATGTTTAACGGAATGACTTTCAGGACAGATTTTCAAATTACAGGAAATTAGTTAACACCATGTTTCTTTTAGTTTCAGGAATGAGAAAGCAATTATTCTGATTCTTAAGGAATTTTAATCTTCAGTTTAAAATGATAGTAATAACGTGAAAACGTTTACAGACACACGAATGAAGAACGCCAGATTGGTTCAAGTACAAAAGTAATAGATAGTCGCACTGTTATTATAGTTTAAAAATATTTGAATTCCCGAAACTTTAATCTATAAGCATTTTACTTTAATTAACCAATTATTATGATTCGAATTTTTACTGTAACTACTTCTTTCCGTGAAATTCACTAGAATGCAAACTGCTTGTGTGAGTATATAAGGTACGAAGGTTTGAATGCTCTAGAGTAGAGCTTTTGGCAGCCTCGCTCACTATTTATATCCCCAGCTCTGCCAGAGATTACCCCAGCTTTAGCCATTTTGCTAGCCGAAGTTAAAAGCATGCCGTTAAATTTTAAGCCAGCTTAAGCAGACTATTTCTTGTAGTCTCGGTCTACAGTACTATAATTCATATTTCAGCTCCTACTTATGCGGTTTACATAATCTTTAATGCTGTTTTAGTCCTATAACCCTAACAGACGTGAAAAAAATTTAACAATGATAAAGTCTTGAGAAGGTTAAAATAACCTTTTTATTTAAACAGAATTTAGAACATAAGTGTATGATCTTATGCTACTATGACCACACTTTGTAGTGACACAAAATAAGTAGAACAGTCCAATTTAACTTAAATTTTCAACAGTAGTCAAGGACTTAATTAATTATTAAATACTACTAGAAGCTGCCTACCGGAGCTTCAGAACTGAAGCGTCGGTATCGAGAGAAAGCAAAGCTGAATATTAGCAAGTATTAGAGTTGTCAAGAAACTAACCACGTAACGCGTACGCGATGCCAGAAGCACTCTCTATCTCAAATCCGAAAACCGCAGCTTAACTACTCACAAATAATTTGCATTCTGGTGAGGCATACGGAAAAAAGAAATTATTGTAAAGGCTGAAAATATAAATAATTAGTTAATTAACATATGATTCCTTGTATGCTATTTTAAATATCTCCCAGCTCTGCTAATGAATATCCTGGCTTTAGCCATTTCCCTAAACGACGTTAAAACCTCCGTATAAAATACTGAGTCAACTTAAATAAGCCAATTTTTGTAGTTTCCGAATACATTACTTCTAAAGTTCAAAATATGCTAATTTAAATGCCTAGACGTGGCGCTGTTTTGGCTGTAAGCTCGAGTTGAGAAGGATACGGATATATTGTGAGGAGTATACGTGCATCAAATGAAACTATCCAGTAGTTTTCATGCAGAAGTTCGTTGATTTTTAATGAAAACTTAAAAACTCATTTTCTATTATACCCGGTTAGAGAAATTTGAAAGATTGCTATAGCAACTGTTGCACTGCGAGGTCAAGCACTGACTTAGTATAAAGTTATTGCAAAATATCTGATAGGTGAACCAGGTAGTAGGACTCACAAATTTAATCTATTTAACGATGAACTCTTAAGAGCATCCTCCATGATTAAAGACAGGGCAAAATTAGAAGCAGAATCAAACGTTGTTTCAATTATATTTCCCAGGTTGTTGTCGCATTTCAAAACTGCGTAGAGTTAAGAATCACTGGTATGTTAGAAAACTCTTTTGGATTATACGTGAAATTTGAAAGTCGGCGTGTGTCAGTAAACATGCGTAGGCGAGAATACAATGAAACATTCAGGGAAAATTTTGAAAGCCAGTACCTGAAAGAGATGTTAAAATTTACGGGAGAAAATGTTTGGGAAAAAATATGGCTGGCAAAATTTTTCATCCACTAATCGCGATCGCCAAGATAAATCTCAAGTTTCAATAAAAGGAAAGCGGAAATTGATCAGCAGAAAAGTTTTAACTAGTTAGGGTAAAGTGAGTCAGAGAGGTGCTGTGGACAGAGAGGTCAGTAACTCTAGATGAAAGAAAAAGCATTTAGTTTTCAGTTTAATACGGTATTAAAGCATTTCATTTCTAAATATTCAAATCATCTTGAATGAAATGCCGTCAGACGCAGGGAAGCAGCAGATGTTTGATGAAAAAGTTTATAAAAAAATTAGAAAATACAGGTTGTTTCATGTTGCAGTAAAAAAGGGGATACCACGGCAAGTAAAACACTGTGAATGTGTAGGGTTCGGTGACTATTGAATATGCATGTTAAAAATGAGTTAGCATAAAGTAGTTTATTTCGTTTTTTGAAATTTGCACTCGAGCATGATTTTCGGATAGGATTAAGACGTGTTACTGTTTACCCAGGTTGTTACAAAATTTAGTGTAAATGTTTTCTCCTGCAGGAAGCAGACAGCTTGAACTAATTAAGTTTCAGCTTTAATTAGTTCAAGCTTGCATTAATGTTAAATAAAAGTTTTAATTTCTGTCATTTGCTTCCGTACTTATTTTTTACATTTCACTTAGGTTCTTTGAAAGAGATACTTAAAAGAATAGTAGAATAAGAATATTTAAAAGCTAGTTACTGTAAGAAGAAACATTAATGAAAAAACCATTAAGATTTAGAGATTACAGTAAGCCTTTCTACTGTTTTTGTATTTCAGTGGGACATCTTCCGCTCCAAAAAGAAGTATGGAATGTAAAAATCTCTCCCGTTATATCACGATCAACTTCGTCAGTCGGAATCAAAAATTCAAATTCCATAGTTAAGGAGAAATCATACGGAAATGGTTAACAATGCCTGTCAGCTAGTAAAGCCAATAATCAAATTGAATTTAGTTGAATTGAAAAGTGAAATTTTTAAAAATTAAAAAAGTTTTTAGTGAAAATTGAAATTAGAATAGATGACGTTCCTAGGTAATTAGGAACGTCATCTAATTTCAACCACACCCCAGGCCTCCATAGACCTGGGGGTGCTTCAAGACAAGACACTGACCATATTAAAATAAAAAAATTCAATTTCAAGTTGTGGAAATAATTACTTGAACATCTTTCGAAACATCAATAGGTAATAAAAATTTTGAAAGAAAATGGATAATGTTAAATGAACTATTATATTACTAAGATTTTTATTTAATTCCAATTTATTATTAAAGCATTAGAATGCCAGATGAAGATTTTATTCTTAGAATTCTATAGAGAATGGAAACATGTGACATCAGAGAATTAGATAATGGAATGCCAAACATATTGCGATATTAAGCAAACAAAACGAACCGAATATTAAATATTCACAAGCAAGATTCATATTACCATTATTTTACAGAACTTTATTAGCATTCTATTGTAAAACTTTCTTTACAATGAGCGTAAGTATACAAGTCGATGCTTAGCTGAAAGACCCCGTAAAATGCGAATGTATTAGCTCAAAATGTAAAAATATGAAACGTGCGATAAGAAAGAATGCTATGATTTGAAGGGAAAAAATAAATAAAGTCAGCAGACAGTGAGATGCATGCCGCAACATGTTCAGCCGTCATCGTACATTGGAAAAATAATTTGCATGGCACATAATTGCTCTATACGAACTCATGCTCATTTCACGAATCTGTATGAACTCATTTCATGAATCTATGAATAAGGTTGTTGATTGAAAACTGCAGAGCGGTTTCTTTTAACAGAACAATTCTCACCTCAGATGAAAGCTGAAACCGAAAGGTGGCTTTTTTTGCGAGGGGAGGACAGATAATGTCGAAGAATTTGTGGATGAAGATTTCTTGATTTAACATCAGTTGACTTTTTCCTGTGGATGTTTAAAAGAAAGAGTATTTCCCAGCAAGCCTCATAATATGCTGTAACGATAACTTGACTTCGACCCTGCCTTAATAATTCTTAATAACATCTGTAATATGAATGTGTTTAGCATGAATCTGACTGTATATTCATAAATTCATGCTCTAAATAAAATGTCCCAGAATAATGTAGCAGAAATATTTTCCAATACTTAACTTGCTTTAATGTGTCAGTTTATTAAAATATACTGTTTGTAGAAACGGTGATCCAAAAAACTGCATTTATGTGAACTTACAACATACAACAGTGCAATTATACCAGAAATACATAATATCACAGGATTTTATTTCTAAGTTTCATCATGTAATTTTTTAATTGTAATTACATTTTCAGAAGATGATATTTGAATTACTGAAAATATAGCTGTGAACTTGAACCTTCGCTGTCAGCACTCAACATGATGTTGAAATTTTACGACATAATTCTTAGTCTGAAAGCAAAGCAAGCACTGAATTTTGTGACATTAACGCAGAATAAATCATCACCCTATATATCTTCTCCCTTCCGCTGAAATTCAGGAAAAACAGGTTATAAAGCCAGCATTTTCAGCAAGAACTGTCAGTCAGTCTCAGATTCTGGGGCTTTTGATTATGAAGCTATCTAAAGTAATAAGTTGACGACATTCAGAGGTTATCAAATATCACTAGCATTTGAAAATAATGGGTGTACATCTACGTGTATCTGTGATTCCGATGGAAATGTTGTTTCTTCTGTTCATGCAACTTAATTCGCCTTCAGACAATGCTCAGTAATGATAGCTGCCTTATACAGCATTATTATGCAGCATTATATGTATCTTTGCAAATGAAGTGCTGTCTAACGAATGAAATTATATTTTAAAATTTTCCTTATAAATTTCCTGAAAGCTACCCTTCATTTTGTGCTTCTGTATTCTAAACGCACTACCATACACTAAAACTTTACTGAAGTAAAATTGGTTTTTAAAATTTACAGACTCATGATCAGCTTGAACTAAAATGTAATGCTTACTCTATTTCCTATTGAACGCATGATGTTAACGAGGTGTAGTAACTTGGCATGACAATATTAATGAAGCACACATCCCTAAATGAAAGAAAATAAATACTGTAACAGTCCAATCATTTAGACACCTTTGCAAAGATCAGAAAATACCTTATTTGAAACCTGAAAGTGAAATTTTTAGTGCTCATGAGGAAGCTTAATTAGTTTCTCCAGTTCAATGAAGAGAGTGTGACTAAAAAGATTAGATGTTGTCTCTTCGTCGTCAAAAAAAAAAATTGATACACTCAATTTCTAAATGGAAGGCCTAAAAAAGCCTTTGTTCATTTTACCTAATTAACTAACTTAACTAACTGGTTAAGACAGTGCTAAAATTCTAACGCAAAACACCTTTACAATTAAGAGTTGTGAGGTATATTTTACTTCGTTAATAAGCCTTTTAGTAAAATCTGTTACGTTTCTCCTTCTTTCTACTACTTCTAAAACAGCTTGCATGAAAATGGAATTAAGAAATATACGTAACCGTACACCTCAAGAGGCATGACGAAGTAATACCAGCTAATGCTTGTGAAGCTCCGTACCTTGGACGTTGTCTAGTTACTGCAAAGAAAATTCTATTACAAGCTCCAACTCGGGTAGGTAATTAAATTACGTAAGTTACGTTTGGAAAACCTGAGTTCCTTTAAATCCCTCTGTAGAAAATGGAGAACCTTATGTTTTAAACAAAACATCTCTAGTTGTAACTGCGTTCTTATTTAAGTAGCGGATCCTGTTGGTTTATGCTGCTTAATTGAGCTAGTTAATAAAATTAAGTGTATTCACCTCTAGAATTATGTGTAGTTATTACCAGAGAACACTTGGTTGTGATGGCTTAGTAAAAAGTAACTGATTCGTAAAATAGAACTTTCATTAATAAACTATATGAAGCAAATTTCAAAATCTTTGGTATAAACTTTCAAATCATCTGAATATTTCTGGTACTTTTTCATTTTCGCAATAATAATTTGAATCTATTAATTTTAAAATGCAAAACCGCAACCCGCGTTAACAGAATTTTCTATAAAATGTTACCTGTTTAGCATATCTACCTACCATTAGCCGAGTGGCAGTAGCCCTTGCTACCAGGTAGTTAGACCCGGGATCGAACTCAACAAACGGACTGGCTGCAGCGTTGATTTTTGTGGTTCCCAGTTTGTAGTCTGAGTATGAGCTAGTTTTCGTCAGGAAGTTCTCCACGAAGGCATCCCTGCCCTTAAACAGCTAGCCTTCTTGAGCTTTTCTATATTCAAACAATATATCTTAACCTTTAGCATATCTCTTGTCTTGCGAACTATGATCTCAACTTAATAGCGTCTTAATTAGCAACTTAATCATAACGAATCGTACCAGCCTAAGAAAACACCATTTTCTACCGAAGAAGTAATAAACATTCTTAGCATAGTATTTTTTTTTTCCAATGGCGGGCCCACAGCCGACTTCGGCTTGGCCACTACTAAGGCCAGAAGTGGTGGTCACTTTATTATGGAGACAGCCTAGTAGGTGGGCCACCTTTGCCTCCTATGAAGGGACAGACATTTACAACCATGCCTTCTTCGGGATTTGAACCCGGGCCCTTTGGTATCGCAGTCGGCTCTCCTAACCGCTATATCGTCTGGGTGGCAAGTAATTAAAAACATGCTAATGGTTAAAAATGTTAAGTGTCACATTTCGAGAACTACAGAAAAAATATTCCTACATAACGAAGAAACAAAATATGCTAGTAACTCATTACAAAACTGAACTCTTAAGTTGGAAATTGTAAAATTAAGGTGAGAAGCTTATTTAAATAAATATCTAACTCAGTCGACTATGCTTTTAAGTCGTTACACTCTTAGTGAGCCTAATTTAGCAATTACACAAGTATTATAATATTCTAGATTTTTTGTTTATGGCAGAGATTAAGACGCGAACAAAAAACAGAATCCAGAAGTTTTAATAATAAAATAGTAAGGACAACGTGAATTATAGTTTGAGTGCCTAAAAGCCCTTCTTCCGTATGTTGGGTTGGCCGTTTGATATCGCATTACTTCTCCTCTATTTTTTTAAAAAAACTGAATTTATGTTTAAACTCGAATATGCTAAAAACTCAGCGTCACTCTTAAACAAATATTCCTGCGAAAAACGCTGTTTTTATGTTTATCCGTTGAAACTCTTCTCACGAAAAAACACATAAAACCCATTTCAAAACATGTCTGCCCTAATAAAATTCCTCTTAATATGCTTCCCTTTATATTATCTTAAAGGTAAGAGCTTTGTCCTCATTCGCTCCAAAAAAGTTATATCTAAAAACTCCGATGCGCCTTTCAAATCACTGAGTCTGAAGATAAGAAATTTGCGCAAATCTTGTAAAATAGTTCATGCAGATGGCAGAATATCTCAGTGGAGACGTTGAAGAGATAGGGTAAATTACTGAAAGGTCAGAAAAATCATTGAAGATCAGCTACTGAAGTTACTAACAGGGGAAACTAGGAAGGGTGGGAGAAATTTATGACAGCCAAAAACTAGCCATCTCCTGTATATTAACTTTGTGTCGCATACTTATTTAACATATTTGAATATTAAGCAGTTAGTCGAATATTCTTTCTAAAATTATTGAAGTCAAAACTTTAACTTAGAAAACAGTAAAAAAAGTAATAATTCTTCTAGCATGTTAGTTTGAATGGCAAGCTTTTTAAAATTTAAGAAAGCATCACGAAGTATTAAGATAATCTAAATGCGTTTCTAGTAGTTAAACTCGAAGAATAAATTATTATGATATGAAAATCTTCTGTTATAAAAGAAGGCTTTAAACTCTCCTTAGTAATGCATATTTCAAATGAAGTATTTTCTGATATAAAACTTCCTATTTCCGCATTCCTGTGCGTGAATGAAGTCAGCAGTTTATTGATCAGTATGTATACCAGGGTCGCAAATTTGTCGCAAGTGTAGGGTTCACTCAAACGACACTGAATCACATAACAATAGATATTAGGAAATGCTTTTCTGATAAGGTAGATGACGTTAATACGAGCGTTCTAGCAGGTAAGCTTCATTTCACGTACGGACGTATAGGCTGATATATGATTATTGATAAAACATGGTTAAATATACGAACTGCTATGCATCAGGTATTCGGCTTCGTATTGTAATGGATGAAACCCACAGAGACTATTCTGTGGTTGTACAAAACCCTCCAACTTCAAGAAAGCCGGCTACAGCGCGCAAACTCGGAGTTTCCCGCTGCAGCTTCTGGAGGATTCTCAAAGAAAATAAAATGCATCCATTATCACGTGCAGCGTTTTCAGGCATCTCAACTGGATGATTGTACATCGGACTGCGTTCGCGCAACAGTTTCTGCAACAGTAGGCTACATCTCCTCTTTCCCTACTTCTGTATTCTTCACCAATGAGTTGTGCTTCATAAGGGAAGGAATCTTCGGACCACATAATGCTCACTACAGGTATTAGCGTACTCCATGCAACAAAAAGTCGTGCAGCGCAGAGCCGTTTTGCGACAAATGGTTGGGACGGAATAAAAGGAGATAACCTCATCGCACCTTACCTTTTGCCAAAAGCAATTACTTGATATTTCTGGACCATGCGTTGTCAAAACTTTTGAGCATGATGGGACTCTCGTGCGTTTCATCTGTCATGTCCGTCACCACTTAAGCCCGTATACACGAGAAGCTATATCTCCGAATAAGTATCTCTGCACGGCTGCGGCGCCTGTATCTTGCATTTATTAGCATTTTAAATCACTGTTACTTTCTGCCTGCTGCTGCGCCTTCTGTTCATAATTACTACTACTATTATTATTACAACTCATTTAATCCCTGAAAATAAATACATTGGTAAATTTTTGAAATTATCTTTGTTGTGGAAATCTATGGCTACAAACCAGGTCACCTGATTTGATTGCTCTGACTGTTGCTCAGACTTGCTCAGACTTGCTCAGAGAAACTGAGGTATAAAATCTCCTTGTCTAGATGAAATGCTTTCAGGCGACGTGTTTTTGAGGGAGACTTTGTTCGTAGATAATGTATCCTCGTGTAGACGGAGCTTTAGATGTTACATTTGGTCAGCAGGGGATCAAGTGTGGTGGTCCGGTGCTTTGACCTGCTCGATCGACGGACCTAGCATGCTTTGAATAATTCTGGTGGCAGTATGAAAGCATTGCTGTATATTATCCCCCTTCAAATAGCGATGAGGAAATGTTTACACTGCAGTTTTCGGGTATGTGTTTGAGCTTTCGAAACTTCTAGAACATTTGAAATTCCATATGCCTGCATTACAACTCGTGTAGGGCGCCTCGACCACTTTCTTCGACCTGTTTTATTTTCAAAAATGTACATTCACTATGCAATGTCCCTTCATTTCTGGCATTACTGCATGCAGTGTCCATTTCAACTCTATGCTGCTATGTGATTCCGAGTCATCTGCGTTCATCCTACTTTGCCTGCAAGTTTGTAACCCTGGCACTGAGATGCCCTACATATATATATATATATATATATATATATATAATGCTAGATAGGTAATTAGATACATATAGGGTGGCTCAAGGTAAATCGACCCCAAAGCAGTAAAATCTCTTATGTTCGTTCTCTTATGGTTTACCTTGGACCAGCTTATAATATCGCCTTACATTTACTGTGCTCTTCTCTTCCTTTTCTTTCAGTTTATCTTGGGCCATACGTTACATAAACACATACACACATATATCTATATATAGGGGTAATTTCAAATTAAGATGGCATAAGTTATTGAAGTCGCGGAGTATGCTGCGAAATTAATTAATTAATCAAGTCATAAAAATGAAATAATGAATGTTGCACTGCTACCCAAAAAGGAATACATAAAAGTGCATAAACATTTCAAAATACAAAAACAATTCAAAATAACTTTTAAAAATTGTAAAAAATAAAAATTTAATGAATTTGTAAAAACTTGTTGAAAATTCCTCGATCATTTTCAAGGAGCAGCCGAAGAAATTTCAACAGAGCCACGTTTTTGAATTAAATCTAGATGATTTTTAAAAATATGTACATTTCAAAAATTATAGAAAATGCGAGTAAAGAAATTGGATTAAAATTCAGGTAAGTGTTGTAAAAATGCACCTAAGTAAATTTTAATTTTTTTTAAATTTAATAATAGCTAACATATAACCTGCTAGGAAGAGACCCCAAAAAATTAAAAAGTCTCGTGTAAGAAACAGAAATCCAAAAGCTAAAAGGTTTTGCGCAAAAACAAAATGATTTTCAATAATTTGAAAAATTTGAATTATCTGTATGCAAAAATGTAAGGAGTATTTAAATTTCTGGGGGTTATTCTAATTTATTAAAATTTTAGGTCACGTCGGAGCAGGTTATATCTTGATGATTATTAAATTTTAAAAAAAAATTTAATTTGTTTAGCTGCATTTTAAAATACTTTAATTAGTTTTAAATAAATCTTCTTTATTGGTTTTTCCTGTAATTTTTAAAATGCATTCATTTTTAAATATTATCTAGAAATAATTCAGAAACGTGGCTCGGTTGAATTCTTCAGCTGCTCCTTGAAAAAGACAAAGGAACAATTCTTTACGATTTTGTATATTTTTTATATTTTAATATTTCAAGAATTTTTTTTTATTATTTTCGTATTTTGAAATGGTTATGTGTTTGTTTTGTGTATTTCCTTTTGGACAGCAGCTCGCTTTTGCATAATTTTAATTTAATTTTTATCCTTTGATTATATATATATATTATATAAAATAACAACAAGAACAGCTGTTTGAAAAGATAGCAGATGGTAAGCTTTAACGTCTTGCTTTTGTGCAGCTTCCTCTAGCGACTAAAAAATGTATATTTTTAGTTTAATCTAGTATTTTATCAACTATGTTGCTTCAGCGATGGCTTTAAATTCTTTCCTCGCGATATAGGATGTTATATTCTTACATTTCAGTTTCAGAATACATTAAGCTAAAATCAATGAAAATAATAAACAAAATAAAATTAAAAAATAAAAAATTCTCAAAATTCCTAGCATTAACTCCCACAGTATATGAAATTTTAATAAAACTCTACGCAGTGTAACAAATTTTGTTGCTGCAAATAGAACTGAGTAAACAAACAATACTTGCATAGTTATAGCTTAATCGAAAATTATTAAAGATCAGACTTCTTTAATCTCTCTTTCAGTTACCTAAATAAAACCTCTTTCAATTATTTACTAATTTAATGCAATTCAATTGTTGTGAATGCTATTTCATTTAAACGAAAGCAAAAATAATCAAACCATTGCTGCATTCTTAATCTTATTTTCTAAGAGAAAGACTGACGGAGAGGAAATGGCTTGTAAGGCAGAAAGTGAGGCAAAAGTTACATGTCCTGAATACATAAACTCTTGAAACGCGCAACGCACTTTTACTATTTTTAAGCTCTTCAGAATAGTTTGTTTAAATTTAATTTCCTTTGCTGCATTTGGTAAATCATTCTTTGCGTTCATTAGACAAATGGGAGCATTCTACTGTATTGAAATGCATACAAAACATTCATGAAATTTTAATCAGAAAGGAATCAGAAAGGAAAAGATTTACTTATAGTTGTCGTCCTTATCTTGAAATCTACTCTTAACGCAATCTATTCACTTCAGAGAGAAAAAAAAATATTCTACATAGAAGTAATACCCAGAGTGAAGACTAATTATGAATTTTAATAATGATAATTGAGCTGTTATCTCGGAATTCGATGTTCAGTCTGAATTTTAATAAGATGAATGAATACACTATCAAACAGCTAGCAAGAAAATTAAATGGTTCTCAAACTTAAGTTCTAAATTTAATTTCCATTGATGCAAAACAAAAAATCGTTCAAAAGACCTTTTCCAATAGTGTGTAGTGAAATTCTTTTTCCCCGTTCAAAGTGAATTCTTCTATGGTTACATCATGTCCTTAAATTATGAAAAAGATGATGCCTGAATCTAATATCCGAAGATGATCCGGAAAATGACGATAAGAAAAGTAATCCGGACGTCTTCAAAACTGAGTGTTGATTTCTTCGTTTTTAATCCCAATTCGAGCCATTTTTGTTTAGTTCCTGGAAATATTTTTGTGATTCATTGAAGAGAAGATACTAATTTTTCACTAATAAAAACAAAATTCCTCAATTTTAGGAGATGTGGAGCATCACATTGATCATGAATACGATAGATCTAGATATGTTGCTGTTGTTGCTTACGCTCACTTGTCTGACGTAGTCAGCCCAAGTCCACAAAATTCCTCGTGGCAAGGAGCGCTAGAATATGTTTGCCGTTGGCAATGGCCTTGAGCACCATTCAGGTGACAATGCGATTTAGCTCAGTTCCACCCCCAATTTTAACGGAGAGAACCTCGTGGGGGGACGGGTCCGAGGATCTCACAACCCTCTCTCCTTCCACAAAACCGAACGAGAGGACTTTCGACTCGCCGCATATTTAGAGTGAAGCCATGTTGCACCGACATTATACATTTACAAAAATCTATGCCCTTCTCCGGTACGCTAGGCAGTGATCCTAATTACTATACCGGTTGGGCGGAAGATCTAGATATTCTCTGTATAAACGTGTCTGTTGACTAGAATTCTTTTTACATTAGGTATAACGAGAATGTGAACGGTAAAGTCTACCCAGTTTTTCCAAAAGAGTGAGTCCTTCTGGTAAGTTCCCCATAATTTGGTTTTTACTTTTGGGAACCAGTTTGAAGCAATTTAGACATTCTCGCAATTCGTAACGCAGCGTAGCTCTGCTGGGGGCGGACAAAGATTCTATCCAGTATCTATGTCTAGTAAGTACTAGATGAGGTTCAGCATTAAATTACGTTAGGATGATAATATCTAAAAATGGTTCACGTAACTTTATGATTTTTCGGTAGTAACCCTGATATTTCTGATCCGGAAAAATGAGCTATGTTTAAAGCATCTGCATCCTACTGTTAAAATTTCATTAGCATAAGAGATTCAGAGAAAGTTGCCTAAAGAAATTAGGCAAAGATCGATAGTGTTGGAGTAAAGTGAGTTTCTTTTTTTTAATCTACACCTAAAATAATACAATAAATGCAGTGGACAGCACTAACAATTTTTTATGCTGACAAATCACCAGGCAATTTATTTTGTTGTGTAATCAAGGAAATCAATAAATCTGAAGACATGAAAAATAACTCGAATTAGTTTCATAAAAGATTAAATTTAAAAACCGAATTCTAAGGTACAACTAGTACGAGCGTTTAAGTCCGATGAATGAATACATGATTCACTTTTAGATGCCTGATTCGGTATACTAATACGAGAAATAATGGAGCAATATTTTTCAGAGAGCCTTCCTATTTCAATAAGTATGTAAGGATTATTTTAATTTTATTAACAGTTAAATTTTAAGTTCCTTTCCTGTCAAATTCTTAACTTCTACTTACTACTTCCGGCCAGAACGTAGTTTTGGAATCTTGCTGAATATTTAATGAGGAGCGGTATTTAAACCACGAAGTAACTTACAGAGGCAGAGAGAATCAGAGTTTCTGATTTACGCGCGTCTGCCTTTTTGGCCACTGTCTTTCTCAAAGCTGTTATTACGCTCAGCCGTACTCAGGCCCTTGCTAAGCTTCGTAGTCAAATAAGTTAAGGGGCCAACTCGATTTGAATCTTGATAGCTTCGGCTATATTTCTTTAGTTAATCTTAGTTTCAGTTTAATTCTTAGTCTCTTAAGTTCAAGCCCGAGTGTCGGCTTTGTTTTACACTCCCAGGCGGAGTTTTATTAAATCTTATTGGAATAATAAAGGGTTAGTTATCCTTCTATCTTGTTGTTTCTTGTCACCCGAACTTAAGCGATTATTCGCTTATCAGTTCTTAAGATTCTTCACTTCCAACATTCACTTAAAATTACAAAGTGAGGAACTCTACAAGTGATTTACATGTTCTTCGGGCAAAATGCCCTCAAATGTACAATCTGAAGAGCATTGTTTATCAGAAATTTTATTTCACGAGTCTCTTGATGTTAAATTCTCAAGCAAGGTAACACGGATTCTCATACACTAATTTCTAATTGATGAATCCAACTTAATCCAAGAAAGCGTGAATTCTAGTTCAAGTTCTAGTCTAAGAAAACTTGATTCACAGGAATGTGAGAAGAATCTACGATTTGCTACAACTTAGATATTAACAAGCAGAATCTAATTCAAGTCTCATTAATGTAAGTGGATAAGTTAATGATGTGACTCCCGTTTTGGCTGCTATTAGACTGATTACGACTTCACACATATCATGAAGGCGAAATAATAATTAAAACTTACAGTATGAAATTTTTTTTAATTCTTCATTACAGATATCAAGATTTCCAAAATTGTTTTTCTAGAAACGATTTCAATACGTCATAAATTTAATACTTAAAAAGCTGCATAAATGTTAACTCTCTTTTAATATCAAACTTGAATAATAAAATATCCCTAGCATGCTTAAAATTTTCTTCACTGAGAGAGAATGCACAAATGAGCTAGTTAGCTATTGTAGTTTCTGCGACTTACATAAGCATTTATTGTTTATGAGAAAAGAAATAAAAATCTCTTAAAACCCAAACCAAGAGCTCAATCTTCCAGTGAATGTTGGAAAATCAAATAGATATAAATACGGGTTCGGTTGAGAGCTTGTATTTGAACAAGCATTAGATTTATTCCGTTTAAAAAAATTTGATAACTTTTCAAGATTTACCTTAAACAAGTAAGCATTTCTTCACATCCTTACTCAACAAAATAATCACTCAGTGTCTTATGTTTGTTTGAGCACTTTCCATATAAAATAAATCACTGAAACTAATATGATATTTTCTCATACTTTTTAACTTGTACAAAAAGTTAAATTTATTTATGGAGCCTTTAGATTTTCTCATTTTAATGTTTAACCTTTAGTGCCATATGTAAATTCAAGTAGCCAAATTCAAAATTCATTTTAATCAAATTGTTCCAATCAATATTTTATGACTTACCAATCACCTCTTCGCCTTCTCAGAGATTGAAGCAAACAGGAAATGATAAGCTTTTTATGGAATGCAATCTGTCTTCTTCATCTTGAAATGTATCCTTACTGCACACTGTTCGCTTTCTAGAGTAAAACATTCATTTTACCTAGAAATGACGACAATAAATTACGAATTTTCATAATGATGATTGAATGGCTATATTATTAGGACTTGTATGTCTTTTGATTTGTTTCGGGAATATGACGTGTCCTGAATAGGAACAGGAAGCTTTCCAATAATAGCTATTCAAATATGTGTGGAATGGGAGACACAAGCAGCAAGGGTTCACTTTATCCTTTATTGTCCACGATATTACAGGTGCTCCCGCACTTCGGGATTCAGAGACCAACCACTTGTGGTCTGAACTTAAAAAATATAAAAACTACTAACTAACTAAAAATAAGAGTTAACCGCGAGGCTTTACACAATTGACTGGCCTTTTAAATTATCACGTATGTAGTACGCAAAGTGCCGAAACTACAATACGTTTTAAATATCAAGAGGACTAAACTTCTAGCCTTATTAGAGGACAGCAGCTGATTGGAAACTCGCGTGCCATACAGTGGCAAAGCGGCTCACTTCCTCTCTATCTAACTTTGCTCTTGGCGAAAAGCCACAACTTAAATACTTGGGCGTTCGCAAGTACAATTTGCATAAAACATATTCACGTGTTTATTCTGGCCGGAAGTGAAAAATAAGAGATGATAGTAAAGTTTTAAAATAAAATAAACATTAGTAAAACTTAAGACCCTTACAATATTAGCTCAGAATGTGACCCTCAGTCTGAATTTTAATTAATGAGAACTTGAAAGGATATACAAGCAAACTGTTACCAAGATAGAACATGTCGCTGAAGCGTCCGAATTTATTATAGTGGATACAAGAAACTTGTTCACAAAGTGTTGCCAATAGAGTTTATGAAAATACATTGAGGCTTGTAGGGATTATTTTAATTTTCTAATAGTTATTTTTAATTTTGAAACTCTTTCCTTTAATTTATTGTTTCCCACCTACAACTTCCTACCAGAATGAGATTTCAGTATCGCGTTTTATGGAAATGAAATAGAACCAGTATTTAATCGGAAGTTCAGTCACTTCCGTAGAAGAGCTCAGAAGCTCTCAGTAGAGAGTGTTCTGCCTTCGGGTCACATATCTTCTCCTTCCTGAATGAGCTCGCCAGTATTTAAACTGAGATTTTTACATTTTAAGATAAGACAGAGCCTGTTTCTGGCTTCGCCTGCACCCGACGTATTAGTTCTAATAATAGTTGTAATTATTTGGCTTTGCTTTCTATCGCCGATAACACTTAGAGTTTGACGCTCTGAAACAGTTATTGAAACAACTTATGGTAATATTCAATTGTGTAGTCTTTGACCACTGTTTCAGGTTTGATTTAAATTTGACTGTTCTGTTTAGTTGCATCATCACAAGCTGCGGCTGATTTTGTTACACAAGTGTTTGTGTGCGTTTATGTTTTGAATTCTGTTTAAGTAAAAAGGTTATTTAACCTTTCTCAGGATTTACTTCAGCAATAGCCATAATTCAGTTTACGTCTTTGGGGGAGGTTGGACTAATTAGCATTACCAGATCAAGCGAAACCTTACAAATCTAATTAATGTTTTTCATACTTAATTTTTTTATCGGGGCCTTGTTTAGATTAAAAAGGGACTAAGAACATTTACACTTTTAGTCGCTTTATTTTAAATGATAAAAGATAATTAAAAATGCAATATATCACTAAAGAACTAAATTATTGAAATATTCGTATTATTATTTCAACCAGAAATTTTAACTCTTTGTATGGCAGTACACTTTTTCCCTCTGTTTGAAGTGAAAACGATTCTGTCTGTTGACTTCCTGAACACGTTTTAAATTATTTAATTTGAAAACCAAAACATCTCAGTAATAGCTACGTGTGTGTTTTCATAATCACAAAGAATTTAAGAAACAATGACTATGTAAATAATCGAGATTTGCGTACATTAGAGTGGACTCAAACTTAAATTATAAGAGATATGACAGATGAGTATTCCGGCTCATAGTTTATAAGGTATTTCTCCCACCTTCTTAGCATGCTTTCGTAGTGTAGTGGTCAGCACGCTCGACGCGAATTCGAGAGGTCCGTGGTTCGAGTCCCAGTGAGGGCATTGCTCTTTTTTCATCTCTCCTGCTTTGAAATAACCTAATTTCTCTACAAGTTACCATATCAATGACTTGGTTCTCCAGTACATTTTCATTGATATTACGTAAGGCGAGTTCCTAACCTTTGAAGATCTATAAAAAGAAGTAATCAAGCATTATGAAATCTTTTATTCAATGTAGCGGAATTTTTGAGCACTGATCCTCAGTTTAAAGAGAAAAGTTTGTGAATATAAAAATTCATAAATCAAAGTTCTAAATAATCTTACCTCAAAGAGGAAACGCATATATCATAAAAATGGGTAAGTTTCTGTTATCAGGACAGGATTCAGAAGTGTATGTAAGTATGTGCGTACACACACAGATACATATCTAGTATGTACTACATATATACATGCATACATGAACACATCCATCCATCCATACATGTATGCGTACCTACATACATTTCTAGACCTAGTCCTGATAACAGAACAGTGTCTAAAAATGTAAACAAAAGTATCTAAAACTAAATAATAATATTTAATTTTAAAAAAGGAAGATGTTAAAATGTCTTAATTTTATGTACATGCAAAATGTTTTGAAACTAATTTTATGTTTTTAAATGACACGTGGGTTTCAACAATTCGAGCGCATTTTAAGTGCATTGTTTTGAGACGTAAAATTTCAGTTAAATTTACGAAAACAACTTAAGAATTTTCTTACCACTTTTAGAGCTGCAAAACATTGATGATTGTTGAAATTGGATCACTATATAATAAAGAGTTTAGACTCTTATTATATACTGATCCAATTTCAACAATTAATTGATCAAAATTTTAACCTGTGAATAAGTACGTGTAATCGCCATCTCACCCATCAAACATATAATATATAGCTGTTTTAATTTAATTAGTAGTCCAATGCATGTCCGTTAATGAAGTTAAACACCAAATCTGTTTACTTCCAGTACTTAAAGAAACTTTATTCTTTTACTCTCCGAAATTATTCACACTTATTTTCCTTCCAGGAAAAGAGAATCTTCCAGGACAAAATGTGCCGTATCAAAAAGTTCTCAGCTTTTAAAGGAAATAAGATTTATTTACAACTAAGCACTCAGAAGTTGACTGTGGAATAATTTATTTTCATACTAATCGAAATGTAAAAAAAAAAAGTTTTGTCTTTATGCAATAAATGTTGCTCATATAGAGAATTTTGAAACAAAAATTTTGAAATGTTTCGTTTTGTGATTTTTGCATTACGAAATTTACTTTTTGGATCTAGAAAAAAGAAATTTTACGTAACGAAGTACTAGAACGACCTTTAAATTAAACACATTAAAGGCCCATTTGGATTTAAAGCATTGAAATATGCTTATCAAATTTCTACTCTTAAGAATGAAATGGATCCCAAGTGAAGATTAGAATAAAAGCGGAAGCATTACGTTATGGAATATAATGAATGTACTACTTATCAAAACAAATACCAAACAACTGATAAAATAAATCAGTTTTTTATCTATTGCCAAGTAATATGAAATATTGACATTATAAGAGCTCCTAAATGCTGGATAATAATAGGTCAACACAGAGTTTAAAACTTCATACACTCTTAGTGAACATTTGGATGAAGATCCCTAATTCACAACTTTGAGATACATTATAATGGGACTGTGTATGGTATAATGCAGAAACTTTAAGTACTGGACTGCTTTCCCTATCATTGAACAAAAATCAAAATTTAATTTTTATTTCAAATACGCCTGTATGAACTTACACAAAAATAAAAAATAATCAAAGAGGCTTCAGAGACTATAAAAGAGCACACTCCCTTCAACATCTTGTTCGAAATATTTTTATCGGGAAAGTAAAATTTAGATATGAACAACTTTAAGTACTGGAGTGCTTTCCCTATCATTGAACAAAAATCAAAATTTAATTTTTATTTCAAATACGCCTGTATGAACTTACACAACAATAAAAAATAATCAAAGAGGCTTCAGAGACTACAAAAGAGCACACTCCCTTCAACATCTTGTTCGAAATATTTTTATCGGGAAAGTAAAATTTAGATATGAATAACTTTAAGTACTGGACTGCTTTCCCTATCATTGAACAAAAATCAAAATTTAATTTTTATTTCAAATACGCCTGTATGAACTTACACAAAAATAAAAAATAATCAAAGAGGCTTCAGAGACTATAAAAGAGCACACTCCCTTCAACATCTTGTTCGAAATATTTTTATCGGGAAAGTAAAATTTAGATATGAACAACTTTAAGTACTGGAGTGCTTTCCCTATCCTTGAACAAAAATCAAAATTTAATTTTTATTTCAAATACGCCTGTATGAACTTACACAACAATAAAAAATAATCAAAGAGGCTTCAGAGACTACAAAAGAGCACACTCCCTTCAACATCTTGTTCGAAATATTTTTATCGGGAAAGTAAAATTTAGATATGAACAACTTTAAGTACTGGACTGCTTTCCCTATCATTAAACAAAAATCAAAATTTAATTTTTATTTCAAATACGCCTGTATGAACTTACACAACAATAAAAAATAATCAAAGAGGCTTCAGAAACTACAAAAGAGCACACTCCCTTCAACATCTTGTTCGAAATATTTTTATGGGGAAAGTAAAATTTAGATATGAACACAACGAAATCTGAAACTTGGATAGTATGATTTATAATCGTGTTTTTAGACTGTGAAATTTTTGAGTCGAATCAATAGTTTTCGTAGTTAAGTTTCAATGAATTGTTTTAAATTTTCGCTCCAAATTAGTGTCTAAGTTCGAATTAATTTTACTCGTATCCTTCAAAATCTATTCTAAAATCATACATACAACTTTAAAATGGTACATTTGGTAAGATTTATGGTTTTCTTGATTTTCTGCATATTTATTTAAATATTATTTTAACATTTGCTCGAGAAATGCGATCTTTGAACACTAGTGAATTAGTCTCATGTTCGATTCTCAGGCAACTGGGTCTGTTTTACGTTGTTATATTTTCCTTTACGTGCAGCTGCAAATATTAACTTCTAAATTTTTATCCTTCATCTCAATCAATGGCAACTCTGTGGTTTTTCAGAAAAGTTTGTAACAACATAATTTAATTATCTTTGAGTATTACTCGAAATAGAACTTTCTTGAAAAATATTCATTTATAAAGAGGGAAAAAAAGCCCTGTTCATTCAATGCTCAAACTCGCAGCAACCATTCTTTTGGCATTCCTACAACTTTCGGATGGCAAAAAAGCAAACAAAAACAGTCTTAGGGGGAAAATACCACCTCTCAGCAGAAGAAGGAAAAAAGCAAAGTACTTCCCTAAGAATCCATTTCCATGTTTGGATCGATGACCAGACGCTTAGTTTCTGATTAATTTAGGCCTTTTTCTTTTCGTAAAGTGCTTTCAGAAATGTATTGTTTGTTCAACTGCTAACAAATATCATTATTTAAAAGGTCCTTCTGAAACGATAAGGATAAAGTTTGAGATTATTAGCTAATATTGAATTTTGCTTTCAAATGGTAGTTAAAATTGCTGGTTTCCGAAATGATGGATATAAAATGATGCCACTTTAAGATCAATATAACTCAATTTTCATTGTTGCACGACGAAGGAGATTTATAAGATGAATTAGGGTTTTGTGGGGAACAATCATTTTTCTCTGTCCTTAAAATAACTTCAATAAGAGATTGTTATATTTACTGTAATGAGACAATTCTAGCTCACAAATAAATTTTTTCAGGACGTTAATGGCTTTTCAATAGCATTACGGCCGATTTATCTGAGTTCCTAGCAAATACTTTACATTGTTCACTACTGCGTTTTTATTTGAATGTTATGAATGATAAAACTGATGTACTCTGTCGTTCGAAATAAAGAAAAGTTTCTCAATTTCTTTCCATTTTTAGTTATTCTCAAGGTAAATAAAAAAGTAACATAATTTTATTCAGATTTTGTTTACCAAATCTTTCTTTTATGAAATTTACGCACCTGTGTTTTTACTTTTGTACCAATGATTCAAAGGTAGCTTAACCATAGACTTATGTGGCTGCTTAAGTTACTAAGTTTAATTAGGTGAGTAATTAATTATACAAACAAATGCGAATGCATTTTGAGAATTTGGAAGAATTATCTTTGCATCATAGTTGCAACAATTACCATACATTTATTTAAAGTATACATAAGGAGAAACACACAAATCCGTCGTCCACGGCAATTCGCTAAGGAGGACATTAACAATTTTGACTCATTTTTATCCATTCGGTCATGGATGGACGCACATGCTAAATGCTAATTTATAAAAGTAATTAGTTTATAAAACAGATATATTTTATCATTAATTACGGAAATTATTACTAATGATTCATATTTTAATTTTGAATTAAATTTAATCAGCCTTTATAACTGCTTTCCTTCAATTTTCTTGGGTCTAATGTTCTCCTCATCCTCAAAATACTTGATACGATTGAGATAACAAAATGTCTTTTACTATTGGAGTGTATTTTATATAGCTTTTATAACAACGGACTTCATATAAACATTTAAACTCACTTTGAATTATTTAAAGGATGTACTGATCTAAGCACGAAGATTGATTTTTCGGTTTTTCACTTTGGCAATCTACTTAAGGAAACTTCACGCGTATTCCAAACTTTATTGTCGTCAATCCATAAAGTACAATAAATATCTGACAGGTACTAAAATGATTTAACTGTAACCTCACGTCATATTCCAGTTCTAATTTCGGCTTTTAGTTTTTTAAGGATGCATGTATTCAACCATTATGGATTATAATTATGTACCAACCATTATGGACACACAGTCAGTGTTTCGTCCACCGATTATGACGGTAAAAAAATCATCTGAAGTAAAGTTTTCCATTTGTGATAATTGTAAATGATGTGAAATTACTCGATATTGGTTCCAAGAGTTACACTTACTGCTTTTACTGATCCACAGAACTATTACTTGCACTTCGAAAAAGAGATTGAATTTATGAAAATTTTCTTCTCTGCTCTGCAAATGTGTTTATTATCGGTATTGCTGTTTTACTAACACCTATCATCTTGCCCGATATCTCGCCACCTTGAGACATGAATACGATGTCCAAGGTTAGTGCAATTTGACTAAACTCTCAGGCATTAGTACTAATTAATTGCTCTGAAATTTAAACGGAAAATTATTATTATGTTCGAAGCAATGATAATTACTTTTAAATTAGTTAATAAATTTGTAAGCATATCAAAATGGTAAACATTAAAAATAACTCTGAAGCTAAAAATAAATTCAGTTTAGTAAATGATAACGGCACAACACAAAACGCCCAGCACCACATATTAAGTTACCTTTATTGCAACCATAATGGTAAAACTCCAGTGATAAAATACCTTTCTTGTATTCTTAAAGAATTATCAGAGAAACTGGCACCAAATTTCTCGGCAAACTTAATAATGAATATTTTAAAAAAATACGCTTTATCCCGAATGATCACCATAAGTTAAGTGCCCTCTTTAAGCGGCATAATATTAAACATTTTGTGATCTACACGAAGTTCAAACGATCAATCAAAATTCTTTCTAAAAAATTTCCCATTAACTTTGTTAATAATTTAATGCACAAACTTTAATCGAGAGAAATTTCGCTGTAGAAAAGATGCCTCATTAAATTCCTACTAAAGGTCCCATGCTTCATTTTTTTTATTTAAGGTGAAAATGTTGGTAAATTGTGCAAACAAACTGATCTGTTACATCTTTCCATTAAGGCAAAGCATATACATATAAAAATCAAATCACGTAATTCTGCAGTTGACAGAAGTCGTATCACTGATCAAAGCAATGTTATTTCTTACATGGGTGCACCAGATGTGCAGCGCCTAGCGAAACTTAAGAATGGCATTTCAAAAACTAACTAAAATTCCTAAATGTTGAAATTGCTTTGGAAGCAGCCTGGCTTCGTATCTTGTTCAATATTTCTCAGAAACAAACCCTTGAAGACTTTACTTTTAAAGCAGGTGAACGTTTTCTCAAACTATTCAATCTCTGTCTAAAAATATTCGCAATGATGGCTCTGAAGTCGCTCATAATATCAACTTCGTCTATTACACAATCAACTAAAGAAAATAAATCTAAAATTAAAAATTTATAAAGATCCATTAGTATCCCATTCGTGAATTCTAACTCTCACATATCTGACATTATGGAATTTTCATTACTATTCGCGAAAAGAAGAGCGCCGGCTGGCCAGAAAATGTTGTCTACCATAACTAAATTTTTAAATCGTATATGCTTAAACTTCAAACTTTGTTAATTATGTATATTAATCTATATCCTTTTTAAAATTACTAGCAAAATGAACGCATTATGAATAATATCTTTGAAACATTAAAATATTTACATGGAGTACAAATTTTTTATTACAAAAATTCCTAGGATTCATAGAATTTGTAAATTATTATAACCTTCATATATTTCTTCTTCAAAATCACATGTGGTCTATGTACCCCATTTAAAATTAATAATTAATTTCTCCATCAAAATGACCGTTCCTAGTTGACAGCTAAGTATGTGGTAGTTCTATGATCTTAATTAAAAGCTCCATCTCTCTCACAGCGGTGTCATAGCTTTCAGCATCTGAAACTTACACTACGCAATTTACGATCAGTCGTTACGGTATATATATATACTCACATTCATTATGGTATATGTTTATTCCCACATAGAAACTGTTAGAAAATCGATCTTATTCCTTATATTTTCCCAAATCATCTTGAAAATTATTCACACTCCGTTGCATATCGAGAATCTTAGCTATTTTCTGATCATAATCCGGTATTAACTGAACTCAGAGTCAATAGTTATAGTTCGTCACAGAAAAAAGCCCTTATTATTAACTGCTCTAGCTACGCGAAAGCTTTAAACAACATCCAGTTTTCGATCCTAGCAATATAGTCGGTCAAAGAGTTATATCTATTTTATTTAAAGATGTTACGAACAAACTCCTATATATTCTCATAAAAAATAGTATAGAAGTGTTTGCTGCGAAACGACACAAAAATCATGTTATTCGTGACTTAATACGTTCATCACCGATGTGTAAAGGGCACAGTCTCCCACAGACCAATAGTACATTTTTGTACAATAACACACAAAATTATTTCCAATGTGAGAATTCAGTGTTGTTTTAATCAAAAATAGGATTTTAATATTATTTTCACAAATATATTATTATATAATAATTTTAATATTACTTTTACAAATTTATTATCATATGATAATTTTAATTTTATTTATGCTAAAAGTTACACAAAAGTCATAGCTTCTTATAGAAAACTACTTAATACGAGTGCACTTGCTACGGACTTCAACAAGAACTTCAACAAGAACTCCGCCTGTATCACCGTCCCACATACTATGAGTCGTTGGTCTGTTACAGGAAATCACATAGCTCACATATGAGCAGGTAGGTAGCGAATGTGCACAACGTAAAAGTGTTGATCGTAAACTTTGGTAGCGAACACATTACCCTGTCGAGGAAAAGCCGTAAGTTGACTACACCACAAAATCAAGATCTTGACAAAATCTCAAGCCCAACTCTACCGGATCATTTCCTTCGAACTGCTATCCTAAGATGATAATTCCACCTGGAATGCTGTTTTGGAATGCTGTTTTGAAATATAAGAGACGAACTAACACTTATCCCATTAACGGCCCTAAGAAAATCGCGTAGACCGAAACTGAGAAGGATGAGACACTAGCTGATACATATGACTTTTGCTTTAACAATATATCTCATGCTAAAAAAAACAACCCAGTGACTTAAACTTACCACAGTTCTTTATACAAATTCCTACCCATATCCCCTAGTCGAACTGTCTGAGGTACAAAGATGTATCGAAAGGTGTAACATCAAGAAATATCCTAGTAAACTCATTTTTAGTTCGATATCACAACGCGGATTTTGGATATCCCAGCGCTACGAGTTTTGCTGATAATCACGCGCACCTAAAATGACTTTTGAATGGCACATCTCTTTCTTTGTTGTAAATGTACATTCGTACCATATTTTATTAAACTCTATTCATTAGTTTTTTAGAAACTCGACATAATGTGTAAAGTCTCTTAATTTTGCACACGAGTGTATATTAAATTATACACATTTTTTCTTGCATTTCATTTAAACTTATTGGATTGAAGTAAATCTGCATCGTCGATAGCGCATTAACCACAATAGAATAAATGTACTTTTCAAAATTCACTATATTTGTTTAGCATAGAGACACTCTGGCGCTAATCGTTGCCACCTGTTTTATTGAAACACTATAATAAATCTAAAACGATGTATAAAAGAAATTAAGCAAACAAAATGAAAAAAGAATCTGTTTTCACAGACGATTCAGTATTTCTCATTCAATTAATTCAGTTCTCACTTACCGACAAGGCTAAAATACATAAAAACTCAAAATATTAAAAATTACGAAACAAGTCGGAAACACGTATTTTCTCGAATAAATTCCAGAATGGATTAAGCATGATTTAATTCGCAATAATAAAAGAAGGCATTATCTTTGTTGTTGCGAAGCTTAGTTTCTCTAGATTGGCAACAAATCCGCTATTTTCCCAAGTTTGAAATGTAAACAAATATGTCCGCCATCCCAAAATTCATTAGGTATGTGTGTGATTAAGGCAAAGCCTCGAGGACTATCTGCCTAAGGGGATGGATGCCTTCGTGGAGGACTTTCTAAGGGTACTGGCCCGTATACATGTTACACATGGAGAAAACCACGAAAACAAGCATGCAGCCAGCCCGTTCGCGGGATTCGAACCTCGGACCGAACTACCAGTGTTCAGTGACTTCACCATTCGGCCGCTGTTGGGCCAAAATTCATTAGACTTATCTGCACTTAAATAACTTTTAAATTGTTGATAACTCCACAAATATTGCATGCAGATTTACTAAAGACATATAAACCTTACCCAGAAGATAAGAACAACATAATTCAATCCTTTTTAAAGCAAAAAATGCACAATTTACAAACATATAAGAATAAAGAAACTGAACTCACTGAGCCGAGTAACAGAGTGGATATATATATATATATATATATATATATATATACTTTCGGTGCAGCCGATAACAACCAAAATACGACGTGCACATCTACATGGTATAGCAATCCTACATACAAAATTTCAACGTTCTGAGGCTACTCGTTTTTGAGCTATACGAGATACATACGTACGCACTGACGCCACGAAAAATTCTCTTCAGAATTCATTTTAAATCAGTTTTATAATTTTTTTGGAGGAAAAGAGTCTTTTATTCTGTCCTTACTTGCGGATATCATGCAAAAACATCATTAAATTGCATTGGATAGCGGTCAAAATCGTTATTTTCGTTGAAATATGGTACTCGAAATTTTTCGCGATTATAATACTTCCTTCAGAATTAATTTTAAATCAGTTTTATAATTTTTTTGGAGGAAAAGAGTCCTTTATTCTGTCCTTACTTGCGTATATCATGCAAAAACATCATTAAATTGCATTGGATAGCGGTCAAAATCGATATTTTCGTTGAAATATGGTACTCGAAATTTTTCGCGATTATACTTCCTTTTTTACTTCGTACAAGGAAGTAAAAAAGAGAGGATTTACGTACGTTTTTACTAAAAATACACGTATATACGAAGTAAAACATTGGAGAAATTTACTGATACCTTTGCGTTAATTTTCACCAAAAATATACGTAAATTCTTAACATTGTAAGTAAAACCCACCAATAAAGCTTGAATATTTGTATGAATACAACCTAAGTTTTAAATGTAATTTAGGTATAGTGTAATATAAAAATCTGCATAAATTTCTACAATTTTTCTCGGATACATTTTTATGATATTTTTACGTTTATTTCTTACGTTTTTTATACGAAGGACCTTGCACGTAGCTTTAGCTTGCATTTCACGAAATTCCACGAATGTGTGCTGCTCGGAATATATCATTAATAAATGAAAATGGTAAAATAATAGAGTGGGCTGAAAGTTGAGTCCTTCAAAAGTCAAACTGCCACCTAAAAATTTGTTATATTTACCTTTAGTTTCATCAATTATTCGTCTTTTAAAATTACGTTTGGTTTGCTATTTATTCACTCATTACGAATATAAGTTACGGAATTTAGAAGTAATACCGTTATTTACTCGGGTATTTCTCCCCCCCCCCCAGCATTTTAGCACAATGTTCTGAAATGTTTTACATATTTGCGCAAATTTCCTCTTCCTCAAGGCGTCCAGAAAGTGAGTTCTCCTAAATTTTAATATGAGTTCTTTCACATAGTGAAAGTTGAATCTTATTTACTGATCTGCTCATAAATTTCTGGGTGCATGGCCTTTAATTGATGTAGCAAATATTATGAAGAGCTTCAAGAAAAATTGGATTATTTAATGCTCTTGATCGTTCTGAAGATCACTGCACGTGAGAAGATAGATGGAATGGTGACGAAGATAACGATTACGACTTACAATGTGTAAATGACGATATACAATTTCAGCAGCACTGAAAGATTTGAGGCCTAGGGAGTAGCAGTGGAACAGAAATAACAGCCGAGATTGAAAACACTAACAAGTAGAAATGATTATATCTTATTAGATATTGAAATGCTAACATTACTATGTATTGTTACTGGAATACAGGTTTATTTTAAATACATAAACAATATTGCGATAGTTACCGTAATGTATTCATAAATATTTTTCACTTTTTATGTGCTTAATATAACTGCTTCCTTGCGAAGTTAAATTATTTCCATAATTTTCTCCTTTCGAGTTTCGTATGATAAAATTAGTAAAAAAAGGAAGAAATACGCGAGTAAATAAGGTGTAATTAATTGAACTTCAACTTAGTGTAAGTTTCACTAAGTGTGTAAGTTACACTTTATAACAACGTCTGACGTAAATTTGTTTAATAAAAAACTTTTACGCGTTTAGATTTCATTTTAGCTTTAATCTTTCAATTTTGATATCTTATTTTCAAGAACAACCGCGTGTTTCAAAATGGTATTTTTTAAGACTCAGTTCTAGATCAGGAATGTGCAATTTTGAAAGAGAGAAAGGAGAAAATTTCATTTCCAGTTTCCATTTCCTTGAAAAATGATACATTCTATCTGCAAATGTTCTGAAACTTGTTACCCATCAAAATGAAATAGTAAGAAATAAATGTGCTAGATAATATTGTGAAATTGCTATTTAAAATATCTAGGGCCGTAACTTAATTTTGGTGTTCTATATTGTTTATACTCATTGGGAATTACTAAATTTGTACTTAACGTACACAACAGGAATTTAACAGCATTGAAATGACATGGATGAGAATAAATTAGATTCTATATACAAACTGATGGTGAGGTTATAAGATCTGGTCTTCGGCAGCTTACAATTAGGCCAGACCTCTAAAAGACAGCTAGTGACTTTTCAATGTGTTTAATAAACGCCACATAGACGTGTAAAGGAACCTTTTATTAATCCAAATAAATTTTAAAAGATGGCACCAACTCCTGCTTACAGAAGCCAACACCTTTGGCTTAAATCAAAGATAACGCATAAACTTTGTAGTGTTGCTAGATTTTTTTGAAGCAGAAGACATGGGGCCTCGAACCTGCACCTCTCGAATACGCGAGTGTGCTACCGTTACACCACGAAGGCATGCGGAAAGGAGAGAGAAAAATGCCTCATAACTTAAAATTAATTAAGTTTAGGTATAGCCTGATGGCTTCACAGTTACACTAGCGGGTAAGCTGTCTCTGACCGAAGTCAGCGTAAGAAAGCTTAATGACAAAAATAACCCAATGCCGCAGAATTATAATCGCTAGAGGATCTGAATTTAGCAGTGTGGTCTTCAAGCAGGCAGAACACACGCTAATTTCACCCATCAAATTCTTCCTTCATTCTGACTAATTTGAATATCGCGATAGTTGATAGAAAAGTAATTTAACTTAAAATAACGGGTTAGGAAATTAAAATGAACCTCACAAAGTTAAGCATAATACAGCTAGCTACATACAAATGCAATTTTTCTTTCCAGGAAATTGCTTTTTGAACCGAAAACACAGAGCAAACATTAATATTGTCTTAAATCCTTTGCTTAAGTGCTTGTTTTGCAAACATTCACCTCTTGTCTTCTTCCTCCGTTTTATCAAAATTGCTTTAAATGTTTTTTCTCTATCTCGAATCCAATGTCAGGATTAATTTACTTCTATGAGTTTTCTAAAACACACACATATATAGTGTGAAAGTTTTTAAAGTGTCTTTTCATCCGCTTTCAAAACTTTCTCGTAATCTGTCTGCCTCTTTATTTTTATTTTAATTGCAAGGGAATAAACGTATGTCACAAAATATAAAACATCATTTGCTATCTCTGCAGTCTAAAAAATTCATAGTAAATGCGAAGTGTTTTTTCTTTTTATTTTTCCCCAACCTATCGATAAGTTAAGTGCTATTATGTTTCCAAAACCCTATTTGTGATTTCTTTTTAACACAGCGTTCAGAAAAGCCTTCTCTGAATGCTTTGACTAACTTAAAAATACTGCGGTAATAGCAGGTTCAACAGCCTTAAAATAATTGCATCTGGTTTACAGGAGTTGTGAAAGAAATGAAAGTAATGTCTTGTAACTTGTCTCTTCTAGAGAGTAATAGGAGATATTCTCCTCAATTTTATAGAAACATTACTGATTGCTATTTTGTACATTCACTGGTCAGTTAAATTCACGAATTATGTTAGGTACTCAGGTAGAAGAATATATCACGGTCAAGGAACTCAGTACATGAAATTATATTCACGCTAAAACACATCTGGAGTAGATTTCATTCCCGTCCTTTTAGCTAACATCATAAGGGAAATTTTTAGTTACACACAAATGACTAAGTAGTTAAATGTTGCTGTTGTGACTAATCTCGCTTGTCTGATGTCAGATCAAGCTCACGAAATTCGTCGTGGAAAGGAGGCAAGATTGCGCTTACCGTTGGCAACAGCCTTGACCACCATACAGGTGACAGTACGCTTTTGTTCGTGTCCGCCCCCAATTTTGAACGAGAGCAACCCGGAGTACGGTTTCGAGGATCTACCAACCCTCTTGTCCTACCAGCGACCTCTTGAGAGAACTTTCGGCTCGCCACATATTTAGAGTACCCCCATACCTTACAGAAACTATACATTTACAAACATCCATGGCCTTCTCCGGGATTTGAGCCCAGTCTCTTAAGTTGTTTAAAGCCAGTTTAATGTAATCAGGAAATTTCATATGGTGAAGGAGATTTTTTTTGGGGGGGGGGGGATCTATCGAAGTCGATTGCTTCGATATTTTTTGAAGCTAGTTGTTGTCCCGAAATTACTTGAGAAAATGACTAAAACTTTTCACCAAATGAAAATGGTATTCAGTTTTTCTCCAATTGCTAAGAAAAGTTCAAAAGTTTTCGTTCAAAATTTACTCTTGTTAAAACCACCAAAGCAGTCTTAAAGGACAGCCCTTCATTACAATACATGATTCAAACTTCATACTGCTAGATTTCTCGCACCATAATCGAGTTTCTTATCATTCCAAAGCACTTAATGCGTTGAACGCTCAAGTGGCATAACTCCACCTTGTGTAGACTTGAGAAAAGCCCACAATTATTTTTAAAATAATAATGAGAATGTCAAAATCAATTTATTTACATTATTTTTGATAATAATAAATGGTATGTTAAAATTCGGAGAAATAAAACACCTGTTGCGATGAAATGATATAGAAAATAAATTAGTAAAAATGTACGTAGTTGCACTTAGTTTATACACTCAGTATGTTGAGCAAAGTTGAATTTAGTTAATATGCCAGTACTATACTTGTAATTACTTCAGATATATTGGAAGAAAATATTTTCATCATTTTCTTTGTAGATATATTAGGTATTTTGAATGCAGGAGAGATGAAAAATGAGCAACGCTCTCTCCTGCAATCAAACCACGGACCTCTGGAATAAGCGCCCGGCGTTTTACTCACTACACTACGAAGGCATGCTAAGAAGGTGGAAGAAATACCTTATATACTGTCTCATTTAAAAGGCAACTGGGGTTTTAGGGAACCCATTTGCCAAATCCTGGGTATGGAGAATCATCATCCACCACCGTTTTAGTTCGGGCGCCTAGGTTATTTCGAAGCAGGAAAGATAAAAAATGAGCAATGCCCTCGCCGGGTTTCGAACCACGGACCTCTGTAATATGACGTGCCCAGCGTGCTGACCACTACACTACGAAGGCATGCTAAGAAGGCGGGAGAAATACCTTATATCCTCATCAGACACTTCATGTGAACAAGAAACAAGAGCAGAATAACTTGGAAAAAATTTTAAATATAACTTGAACAAAAGGAAAGTGTCCATTTAATAACATCAAGCATGCACATTTTCTTGACAAGTCTCACAATACATCTGCTATTTTAGTCCCTTACAAATTTCTTTGCTTGGACTATTCCTTTTTCGAAGCCTAATTCATTTCTCAGTGATAGTAATTTATGTCCACTAGCACCTTTTTTTATAACCACTATACTGTCAACTAAAAAGCGTCATGTGATGCATTTTACTTACAGTTGGTTCTTATTATGGGAAAACATACTTGCTTACCTGTTGCACTGAAAGGCAGAAGATTTATTCTCAGCTAAAATATAACAGCATCATATCTTGGAAAATATTATAAATTTAGGCATGAGTTAGAGAACGGAATTTTTGTTACTTCGCAATTCAACAAAAGAATTTAACTCCATTTTCATTAAAAGTTGTGTTATGGCATTTGTGCTCTAAGCTCTTTATTCACAAAGCAATTTTCTTGCGTTATTGAGTCATAGCTTCCATGGTTTTATGCTGTATATCAAAGATTCAGTACACAAAGCCAAAACGCACAAGTACCTCACTCAGAATTTTACTATTAACTGTGGTTGTGCTAGCTGCATGAGATTTTCATGGTTTTCCGTGGTGTAACAAGATAATTCTCATTTAAAATGACTTCCAGCAAAGCATCCCTTCTATTAGGTGCACAGACTTAGTATGCTTTATCATGATCAGTTAATCCAATCTGATGACCAAACGACACGAACCACCGAATACTAATAGTTCAACCCGGGTTCGAATTCTACAGGACCTGGCCACCTTTGTGAGTGCTTTCATAGTCTTCACCATGTTCGTTTAATAACGTGAATACAAAGCAGTTTCTCTTAGAAAGTCCCCCATGAATATATCTCTTCCTTTTCATAGAAGTTCTTGTGTACTTTTCCATCATCAAATAAAATCAAGCACATAGGTTTCTGGAAAGTTTCGGTTTCGAAATACCCACTTTCCTAGCGTCCTTCGTTGTGTAGTGGTTCTGCACGCTGGGCCGGTATTCCAGAGGTCCGTGGTTCGATTCCCGGCGAAGGTGGTTGCATATTTTTCATCTTCTCTGCTTCCAATTCACCTAATCTCTCTACAGTGGTGCCCGAACTAAAAGGGCTGTGGATGATGATCTCAAAGGCGTCACAGTATAGTTAATCACAGTTACTAATCGTTAAACCACATCACATACATTGGTCAGAAAACTGGGAATGTTGCACAGCGCCAATTGCCCGTATGTAAGATGTAATAGTGTCTTAAAAGCCACAGATAAACAACACGGCAATTTTATTTTAGCCTCCACCAGCGGAATATTTTTGCTATCAGTTTTTTATCAGTGCAGAAGATAATACAAAATCAGTCGATTCTAAAACCTGGCCAATTTTGGCGTGCTTCTCAGCCATTCTTTGCTCGCCTATCCTAGGGCGGCAAGGTAATGGAGCTAAAAGAAAAGAATATAGAAATTCTAATTATTTTGAAAACCAATATTGTTAATTCAAATGATATTAACAGCTATAGAATTATTGTCTACCTCTTAATTTTTAATTTATTTATATAACATAAAAATGATTCTTAACAAATTACAAGGCAACAAACAGTGAAATGCATTACTTTTCCTTAAAAATATTTTTAAATTTGTGAATCATGTCAAAAAATCTCTTAACAGGGAATTTGTTTCAAAACGAAACTAAACACTAAAAGATTCAGCTGTAGTGAGTACCTTTGACAATGTCAAGTTTCTTACAGGGTGATCAGCGAATAATCCCTGATTTCAAATTAAATATCTCTACAACAAAGATCGATAGAATTATGCGGTAAACTGTACGTTCATTAGCAAAACTGTAAAAATGGTGCACAAAAGTTTAGAAAATTTAGTTATGAAAATCGTTAACAGATGGCGCTCTGCGCTGAAAACTCTTTTCCTGAAAAGAGTTAAAAAATAAATAAATAAATAAAGTGAAGCAGCCTTTGCAATCAAAATACAATTTTTTCAAAATGGTCACCGTTCGAAACAATGAGGTGGCGAACAAAGAAATTTGTCTCAACGGAAATTGAATCAGATGCAACACCAATCAACGATTCAAGCTCATCTAGAGTAGCGGGATTGTTTCGATAGACAGTGTCTTTTAATGCGCCCCACAGCAGAAAGAAGTCACAAGGACTCAGATCGGGAGAATATGGTGGCCAAGCTATTCCTGTGTCAGTAAATTGCGGATAATCTAACGCAATTACTCTATTCCCAAAGTATTCATGAAGAAAGCGAAAACCTTTAACTGTTCGATGTGGTCGAGCCCCATCTTGCATGAACCAGTGATACCTGGTCGATCCTCCAACGCTAGTTGAATGCTGACAAATTGTTCCAAAATTGTAACATAACGTTCAGTAGCTATCGTTTCTCGTACGAAAAAGGGTCCGATAATGCCGCTGGAGCATACCGCAGCCCATGCAGTAACTTTTGGCGAATGCAGTGCTTTTTCTTCACACGAATGAGGATTTTCGGAACCCCAAAATCTCCAGTTTTTTTTATTAACGATTCCATTCAAATAAAAATGTGCCTCATCTGTGAACCAGACGCAGCTCACATGAAATCTGTCGTTGTCGACCATTGTTGGAATCTGATTCGCAAAGTCAGCCCTTTGTTGCGCAGCTTTCATGGGTATGGCTATTTTTTAATATTTTTTGCGTGCTCGTGTACTTCAAACCTGTCTCTGATGCAATCCGTCGAATGCTTTTCCTAGGATTTTACTTTACAATTCCAGAAACTTTGGCTGCATTTTCAGGAGTGACTACAGTTTGCTTAGGCCCAACATTTCCCTTTCAATCTTCAGCTACGCTGCCAGTCCGTTCGAATTTCGCGAAGAGCATGCGAATGGGTTTCGCATCGGGTTCAACTGGAACATTGAATCGGTTTTGAAAACTGCGACGTGTTGCCGTAGGACTGTGTTCTAATCGGTGAAATTGCAGAAAAAATATGTTGTTCAATGGAATACATTATTTCACTTTCTACGCTAGCCTTTTTTCACTAGCCAACACTCGTACTGATCACTTTCGAATTCAAAGCCCATTTTTAAAGGCATTGCGATTAGTGCGCCATCTGTTAACGACTTTCGTAACTAAATTTTCTAAACTTTTGTACACTATTTTACAGTTTTGCTAATAAACGTACAGTTTACCGCATAATTCTATCGATCTTTACTGTAGAGATATTTAATTTTGAAATCAGGGCTTATTCGCTGATCACCCTGTAGTTTCAGCTTTATTTTAACGTCAGTGAAGGTTAAGTTACATTGCAAGCGATATATGTCTAAGAAATACAAAGATTTTATAAGTTTAATATTTTTTTTTATTTTACTAGTTTAATTTTATCATAAAACCTTATTTGATGGCTCTAAATTAATTGTCTGATGATAATTAATTTAGAGCATTATCATAATGTTCATATTTAATTCATATCATAATTTTAATTATCTTTATATTTTTTAAAATCATTAAATGATTGAAAATATGCGGATTAAAACTGAGAAGAAGAACCAGTTTCGTTTTTTGCTGAATAATTTAGAATATTATCTAAGTATTAGATTAAACGCAGGCCCTGCCTTAATAACGTATGATGTTATTTTCCTTTCCCACTTAAAATTTGTAATTTTTTTTCCAAAATTTCAAAACGCAATTAATGTGTCAAATTCTCAGCTACTTGAAATAAGAAATATAAGTTCAACTTTTAATGTGAGTTCTAATCAAGACATTAATTAAATTTTCAGAATAAACTGAAGAGATATTAATGTAGCGAACGCAGCAGTTAGTCTGTTTTTCAATTTTAACGCAACATCTATAAGAAATGCCATCTCATGTGAGACGAAAAAAATAGAAGCACAAAATTTTATATTGCACCGGATATTAAAAACACTTTTTCTCATCGAAACCTGAGCCAGATTAAGTTCACTGCTGATGCTGAGATTGGAAAGAAATTATTTCACGGAAAAAATATTTTTGATTAAATTTTTGCACTTTAATTGTTAATCCGTCGGTAACAAATTAATACTTTTCTTGTTTTTCGTGATGTGTAATTCAAATACATCACTCTCGTTGTAATCATTTATGTTTCGACGAAAATGAGAAATACTTATTTCACCCAAATGCCAGCCAATCATATTGTTGCGTGCGTACGGGTAACAGATTGAACGTACGGCATAATAGATTGAATGCACAAGGTCTGATGAAAAGTTAATAAAAGTTATTCTAAGCAGGAGAAATAAAACAAAATGCTGAAATTTTTCCTCAGAGATATTCGTACAATGTCACACAGTAGTTATATTTTAAACTACTAAAACGTTAAATAGAACACAATTCAAACGCAGAGAAAGCTAATCCGAACTCACCACGAATTCGCCACAGTCAACAACAACAAATAAGTAAACAACTGAACTGAGATGCTTTTCTCCAGCTTTATTAAGCTTTTTAATCCTGCATGAGAACATTCTGGTATTTTCTCGAGGTTTCTGGTAAGCAAAAGAGTACAATTACGAGATAACTATTTATTAAATGTTAAATGCGCGTGCTCCTGTATTTTTACTTTTTCGGCATGGCTTTCTCTTAAAACTCATCAGGCGTTGCATTGCACGGGGAAATGAAACAATTTTAATTACAATTCTTCTAAAAATAGCAACTAAATATAAAAACCGTAACAATACTAAATATTAGTCTTAATGCGCTGTGTCTATTATGTTAGCAAGCTTAAAAATTATGCAAATTTTCTTATATATTTTTTTTTATTTATTTAAAATATATTTTGCAACTGTGTAAAGTTTGTCTCCATCCTTACCGCGTAACTTTGGGGTGTAAATGGAAACCCCGTCTGACTAGTATCGGAAGGTTCGGAGTTTGAGTCCCTCAAGACCATTCCGTATTTCTTCGGTTTCCTGGCACCAAGAAAATTGTAAATGAACTTAACAGTGACGTCATAACTAAAAGGTGATGGACGATAATTCATCAATATCAGGATTTGGTGATTTGATATCCTTCCCCCAATCGCCCTTTAGTGGGGGAGAATGTGAGGTTTCTCCCCTTCCTTACAGCATACCTTCGTGGTGTAATTGGAAAACATGTCCCGCTTGCATCTGGAGGTTCTGAAATTCAAGTACAGGAGAGGGTAGAGCACATGAGCCATTTTTCCCGTTTTCTGTTCAAAAAACTAATGACTATACAACTGGCATTGCAATTCGCGTGCAATATAGTTGATGGATAATGGAAACACCCATCCATAGTCCATCAACACCTTGGTATAGTAATCCATGGAAGGGAAAATCTACGGCAATTGCAAATAATTTCTAAATTTTAGTAGTTTTATTTCCTCCTTTTCCTTGAATCAGAAAAACCTTCCAAAAGTCACAGCAACTACGCGATTATCATCAAAATGCTTCTAATTCTGATTCGATTCACATGCAAAGGACATTTTCCAATCTTGAATTCTCAAATTTTTCTCAAAAATAAATATCAATGAATCTTACTCGTCTAAACATATATAACAGTTAACAAAAGAACTGTTCATATGCTACAGACAGGCAGTTGCAAAATAGTAAAAAATAATGAGATTTGGCGATAGAGTGTTGTTTGGTGAATTTGAAAATTCCCAAATCCATTTTAGTTTGTAATCCACCAAGAGTGAGAAGTAAATATGTATTAAAATCAAATACATATTTACTTCTCACTCTTGGTGGATTACAAACTAAAATGCTAATACAACCTAAATGATTGAGTCTTCCTTACAAATATAATAAGATAAGGTTTTCTGTCCCGAGCCCTAAGCTTCAAATTAGTTAAAACAAGATCCTAAATTTAAAACGGCAGTCCTTAGTCGGCTACACTATTGCTGATTTCGAAAAGCACTCGCAACACACCAATTAACTAATTTGGCATTTCTCGCTCACAGCGAGATCTGAAAATTTGAAAGTCACCAAGCTGATCGATAGATGCAACGAAAATATAAAATAATGAATGAAGAATTAAAAAGTTGAAAGGGAAAGCAAACATATTTTGGCTGTCGCATAGCGACTTACGGAATCTCAACGACTCTCTACTCACAAATGCCCGAGAGGACAGACACATTGACTACATCGGTTAGGATTCCTGCAACCACATTAAGTACTCTAGATCAGGAAATTTCGTGTGTTGCTCAGTATCAGCTACCCGCGTAAACGATGCGATGACGTGTGTAACGCCACGGATTCTCTACAAGACGATCACTGTCTCGCTTCTTTTGATGCTCCCGCCCAGGAATCAGCGCCAGCAAAAGTGCCTTCAGCGACGTATATGGAAGTATAGTCCGCTTTTGCTTACAGCATTGAGATGCCAGTATCCACGTGTGGAAGCACCAGGGGGAAACCAACATTAGAAGCTTGCATTATTCATCATCATACCAGCCCAGCGCCTAGTTTGATGGCACGAATGTGTCCGCAAACTGGTTGGCGAGTTGTTACACTTACAACTGTTTAACTGTCAACATAAACACAAGCCAAGTTAAAATCAAATACATATTTACTTCTCACTCTTGGTGGATTACAAACTAAAATGCTAATACAACCTAAATGTTTGAGTCTTCCTTACAAATATAATAGGATGAGATTTTTTGCCCTGAGCCCTAAGTTTCAAATTCTTTAAAACAAGATCCTAAATTTAAAACTGCAATCCTTAGTCGGCTACACTATTGCTGATTTCGAAAAGCACTCGCAACACACCGATTAACTAATTTGGCATTTCTTGCACACAGAAAGACGCAATGATCAGCTAGACACAGCGGCGACAAGATTCATTAGGCTAGCGATTAAGATTAACCTACCCACTTTAAATGTGCCGAAAGCCATCAAATATGTATAACTTGTGCCTAGAGCCAAGAAGCACAGGATAGATTTTTAACTCAAATATATATATATATATATATACTCTAAGTAAAATTTAAAAATAATTGTGCCAAATGGAAAAAAAGAAAGGAAAGAAGGAGCTTCCATCTTTGAATATTGTTTTCCTCTATCATTGAAGTGGCTGTTTTTAAGAGATCGTAGCTGCTTTTGAGAAGATGTTTGCCTTTTACGGAGGAAAACCGAGAAAGTTATCGAAACTCGTACTGATAGAAAGAAGTATAAAATTCATAATAAGTCTGCTTCTGATCTATCGACATGAATCTGAAAAGTAGTCTTTTAGACTGATCTGTCACCTCAAAATATGCAACAAATCCTGAAAACCCTAAAACTGCATCCCTAGCACATTACGTGCTTGAAAAATTTGAGGACCATTCAAATGATACGCTATCTCCATATCTGCAAATGGTTTACTCGTTTTGTTCGAAACATACTTGGTATTCTGGATAATACTTCCGTTTCGAAAAGTGCCTGGTTTTTATTACACGAGTATATCAGGAGAAAATACTATCAGACGTTTTGATAGAAATCAAAGCTGTTACAGTAGCGTCGCTGCTGAAAATGCTTCCATAAAAAAGGCATTCCAAAACGTTATGTAATGAGTGAAAATTTCAAAATAGAAGAAAACGACATATTCAACATTTACCAATACATACCTGATGTAACTGCATCTTTGTAGCAGTTCCATTTTTAGATTTTTGGTTGCATTTTTGTAGTAGCCTTTCATTTAAATATGATTACGGTAAATATCACTTTGACTATTATGCGAGCTTTACGATAAATTTCCTTTGTACTGCTTTTATGATTATTAACGGCTTTAAGATAACTAGATGTCACATGCAGAACACATTTCCTCATTTTCTTTTAAGATAACTAGACTTCACATGCAGAAAACATTTCCTTTAAATTGTGTTTATCATCAGTATCAGAATAATAGCCTAATAGCCTTTTCATACGGTTACCTTATTAATCATAAAGCACTAGTTTACCAAAGTTATGTAGCAGATTACCAAACGACTTTTCATTCCATCTGAATTCTAACTAGAAGTAGGGCAACTAAAAAAAGTTCAAAGAAAATTATTTATTATTCACCGAAGCCTTCACTACCTTCAAGCTCTTCCCCAGCACTGTCAGAGTATGTTCAAAATTACGACTTGCTGATTGTAAGAGTTAATCGTTATGAATATAAGGACACTGAAAAGAAGGAAAACGTTAGTTAGACTTGAAAGCATTCGCTGATGAGCATAAATAATAACAGCAGCCTGCATAAGGCAGTTCAATAGGTGAAGACATTTATTCACACTTTTAACCCAGACACGATACAGAAACGATAAAAGTTTTTTAGCAGAACAAGAACTGGCTGAAATGTTCTGGACTAAACATATTCAAGAAACGAGCTCCAAACTAAATTGACACACAAGGCAATGGAATTGACACTTCGTCTCCGTTATTTAGCCTTGACCTAAATTAGATGAAAATGGACTTATTTACTTAGAAGAATGTGTCCGTAATTCATCACTCTTAAATTCATTTATAATGATTGACAACTAGTCAAAAACATTCTTTACTTCCAGGGAAAATGTAAATTATGCAAGAACATTAAAATGTGTCGCATATCGTCATTTAAATTAGTGATTTAAATTAATGATCGTGATACAGTCATTCAAATTAGGGACCGTTACTGGATAATAAGAGATCTAAAAAACGTAAAATATATTTTGAACGATTATTATAAATGCAAAAGGTTCAATGCACATCAAATATCAGCTCTAATTTCACTTGACAGAATTATAAAAAGGGTAAACTCAAGGTCACGGGAATAGGCTCTCTAGAACCACGTTATGTGAAAGATAAAAAAAATTAATGAAATAAGTGAAAAGTCACCGTTGCCGCTTTTTAGATGTGCAGTAACTCCCATCACCTATTTAGAAATGATTTCTGACTTAACGAATGAGAAATATTAATCGTAAGATGTGAACCGTGTAAAATAATGCAAAGCTATAATTCAGAAACCTTTAAAAGAGTAGACTGCGATCTGCAAAGACCTTTTTAATTCACTTACAACTCAAGTGAGGAATTATTATGGCAAAAAGGGGATAAAATTTAAACATGTACTACAAAAAGTTCCTAAAGATTTTTAAATTAATAAAAATGTGCGTAAACTTCTCCGAAAGGCTTTGTTATCATATAAAGAATTACAAACTGTACTAACGAAAACAGCAGTTACAGCAATTTTTAACCGATAGCGTATGTGTATACATATCATTTAGAACCATTTCCTGTAATTCTAACTGATACTTTAAAAGAGGAGACTTACACCTCCACCTGACCTAGCTGGTTATACCGCAGAAGTTACCTGAACCAAAGCTAGCATACTAAATGATACCTTTACCGACAAAGACTGCTAAATAATTTGTAGAGTAGCTGGTGTAAGGAGTATCAGTTACAATAAAAAAAAGTGTTCATTGTATAAAAACTATCGATGTGAAGCCTAAATTCAACATTTATGACGTGGTGTTGAAACAAAATGGCAACCAACCTTGCCATGTATACAAACTTGAGAATTGTTGAAAAAAACGTTCGATGAAATGGCAAGTTCACAGTTGAATTTAAAAAATTTAACTCTAACTTTGAAGAGAGCCATACAACTTATTTCGAAACTTAAAAGTTTCTAAATGTATCTAATTTAATTTTTACATAAAATTTACCTTCTAATTTGTCATGAATATCTTCACCTAGAGGGGAAGATGTACCAGAACCTTTGTACAAATAAACAACGCATCTGACACAGCGGAAGCCTTTGTGTCAACTTCCAAGATTTAAAATGATCCACCTTCTCTTGTGCTACGTTTGACAGCTGTTGCCTTCATTATGGTTTATCCAATCCGATTAAATGGACGAGCTATTGTACTTAGAAACCATTGTTATACTGCGCAATAAATATGCTCCTAATTTAGCAAGGAGATTTTTTGAGAGACAGTTTCTACAAATTATCACAACATGCTGTAGAATATTTTATGTTAATTAAAGAGTTTAATAAAAATTGTTATTTCGTAGGACATTGGACATTATTCCGTAGGACATAACTCCGTAGGACATTCTCTTAATATTTTTAGACGGAACGATAACTCGTTTGTTACTCTAAAAGCGTCAGAAGGACTGATTTAATTTGCTCTGATTGCAAATAGAACCCTATATCCCATGCAAATATATAGGATGGCAAAGAATAGTGACTATCCATAATCACGCAGTTTTTGTCTCAGCTTTGTGTCCGTACTCACACGGTTGTTAAAAGAATGAATTTTATTTCTATAATCTCTCGGAACAGTATATTATACTGCACAAAAAAATTACCTTTTTTCTCAGTTTTCGTACATACAGACGGAAAGAGATGAAGAAACACGCATTGTAATGTTTGATATGCTACTTCCCATTACCTCATTTAGCATTATAACACGTAATGTATAGCATATGTTATTATTACTTTATTTAATGTTGGTAATGTCTTATTGCTTAATTCATCAATTTAACTAGACTGTGTTTTTACATAAAGGGTGATTTTAAAATATTTGGTAAAAATGAAAATGCAGGTAGATGGGAATTAAATAAGCCTATTTTTTAATTAAATGTGTGTCAAGAAAGAGTGCACATAATAGCTACCACGTACGAAAGATTATCAGCAGCACGTAAACAAGAAAGGCACATTTTCACAATTTAGCATTTTATGAAAAATGCTCGAAAATAAGACCGCTAATAGCAAATACGAGCTTCATAGCAGCAGCGCATGAATTGCTTACGTAAGCAATGATCTGAAGGATTTCACGCTCATTTCCAGCAGCAACTGACAGTCTATCCAGCAGACCTTCATAGGACTCAGTGATAGTAGATAACGCTCATTTCATAGTTCATGGTCTTATTGTGGGCCAAAAGTAGAAATGAATGCATATGAAATCTCATTAATCGGGGTGTCCAAGGAACTGGTCCACCCCATCCCGTGTAATTAGTGTCTTAGTAATTTCTGATGTTACTATTGAAGTCAGTTGGAGACTGGAAGTCCAAGAGTCTTCCTTATATACGAGAAACTCCACAAACATCGGAAATATTTTCCGGCAGGATAGCGTACAGAAAAGTGCCGTACATTTGGAGATTCAAGCTACTAGATAAAATGTACTGTACCCCTTGATTGAATACCACAAACATCAATGGAAAATCTGCAATGGTAAGCATTTCACCTCACGCCAAGTGAATTAGGAAGCATCCAAAGTGAAAAATGCGAGTATTAAACATAAGCCAACGTCAACCGTAGCCTTGCCAGTGAATAAGACGTACGACAGAAAAACATGTTTTGCTGCAGTCTGCTGTAGTCATTGCAGATCCCTCCGGGGGTTGACTCAGGAGAATTCTTGGGAAGTACTGGTTAGGATCTGTACCTAGGCAGTCTTAACCACGGGGGCATACAAACAGTCTTCACAGGACTAGAACCCGTGTATTGTACTCAGATAGGTTCAGGCTTGGCAGGGACCGTACTGGTACTGTCGTGTCTGTTCCTTCGGCTGTGGTGGAGCTATATGGTTCGTAGATATAAGTGGCCTTCTCGATGGGGGTTCAGCCCTCAGAGTCCCAGTGACGGGGACTGACATGGTAAGGCAGGGCACAAAGCGACGATCGGCGCTGAGGGAGTGGTGCCCCGAAGCAAAGGTAGTCATAGCATTTTTTCTCGTCATAGTGATTTTCTTCTTCTTCGTCCTGCTAAGGCCTGCTAAGGCTAAGCCGGGCAGAGACTGTGGGCCCTGCGCCGTCACTGAGGAGTCCGCCGTGGCCCGGAATTTTCAACCTTGTATGGCAGTTTCACTACTCCGGGACGAGGGTCCTGGTCATGGAGTTCTGTAGTCATTGCAGAAAGCAAAATTACCCACAGAATAAATCGCCCAGTTTCACCGTCTGCACTCTCTACAAATCGAAAGGATGCATTTCTTCTTCATTTAAAGTCCTCCAGACGGTTGATTGGCTCACACACAATACACATCTAATACTTCTAACAGAATTATCCTCGACTGCATGTATTACAGCCTCTTCCAATGATAAGTTCTTCGATATCTTCCAATTAAGTAATTACTCCATTTTTGGCCGCAGCCTAATAAATAATATTTATGTGAGCAAACTGAGAAATTAGGCCCCACTACTGCAGTGTAGGCTGGCTCACCAAAGGGGTGTAAAACTATCCCGATGCCTATAGTCTTCACATAACCGTTAAAGATGTGCAGCTGGATGCGTCCTCCCATTGAAATGCCAGTTCATAGCATAATACTGCCACCCCTGAATGAGTGATGTTCGAAGACAATGTAAGCCTTATTCCGTGTGTTCCACATTTGCATACTTATGATTTGATTCCAGGGTAAATTTTATCCGTATGCGAATAGGAAGCTGCGTAATTCTGAGACATTCCAGTTGAGATGTTGACGACACCACTTTTATCTTGTTCCTCTGCAATGGGAGTTAGAGGAATACAAACACTTCGTACTCGAGTGTTCATTCATCATGGGAAGACTTTGACGCACAGTACTGGCTAATATTGTCTTACCAATTGACGCTGCAACCATGAATAATATAACTGTGTAGGTCGCTCGTCGATTCTACTTGGCTACTATAGCAATATATCGATCTTCAGAGGTAGAAATAATCCTTAGTGACAGCACACAGGTCTGCGGACAACTTTTGGAAGTCAGTGTATTTTCATTCAACACGAAAGTGTCAACCCCTTTTAGATAGTACAGAGCTGCGCAGTAAAAATGCGCAAATTATAGAATCATTGGTGGAGTATTGGTTTGAGCTTGTGGGAGACACTTTCCGCTGCTTCGCATTGGTCTTCTGATCCTGACGTCACTGGCCAGTCAGCCGTTCGTGCTTAGGACTTATTCTTCGAGGCGGTACTGAATATATACGTTTCTGAATGATATTACACGTGAACCAAACATTTTCTTCCGATTGCCTACATATTCAAACAGATGATTCCTCTAAACATTTCAGTGTAGTATCGTACGAGTATTAATCAATGCGTCATTGATTTGGACATTTAAAATCCGATGTAAACAGAAAATTAATTCATAAAATATGTGTTGTAGTTATTACTGAAACGCTATAGTTATGTTACGTATTTTATTACTTACAGATGTCTTAATTTCAGTCTTAATAGTATTCAGTTCTATTAAACACATAGATGTTAGTTTACAAAACTAGGATATCCTTACACTTTTTTTAAGTTTATCATAAAAAATTTCTTACATCTTTACGAAGACTATGAAAGCTCATTGAAGGGAACGACTCGTTAAATGTTCTGAAATAAATTATGTAAGAAAAATATTTCGTATATTATTTAGTTATTTCATGTATCACAATCTTCGATGCGAGCATTTTTTAATCCCCCTTGTCATCAGCAATCCTTTAAAATGACAAACATTTTCCTTCAGCTTCTCATCCAAAGATAATTATTAAAAAAACTACTTTTTGTATTTTTATTAATAGGTCTTTATGAATATGTACTTCAATTCTGAGTGCTTTTTCCATTCACTAAATTTGACAGTGAAGACATTTGAGTGACAAAACACATTGCTAGGAAAATAAAGTTCTGATCACCTTAATTATGGAAGCACTTGATCTAAATCCTCAGAATAAGAATAAATTTTAGAGTCGTTCTATAGATGAAGTAAAAAAATTAAATAATATTATTTTCTCTTGATTTACAATACAAATTACTTTTTGTAATCCAAAAGAAACCGGGAATATTTTTATTAACTGAAGACAATCTTAAGGCACTTCTAGAATAATAATGTTGTATTAATGTAATATTTTTATTTCATTACTAGCTAATAATATACACAAGCCGCAGAAGAAAAGTTATCAATTACATCTTTAGTTCATGCGTCCATTACTAGTTTTTAAAAGGTCTACTTAGAGGTGACGCGCATGCGCGAATAAAGTGATATGAATCGTTTTACAAGAATTTTAACGGCGAGAGCTTCAACACTTTGAGTAAAATTATTAACTCAAAGTATATACGTAAAGTATTATAAAACCAGGAAACGGAAATTTTGTAAACATTTTAAAAAGGGCAACAAAATGCTTCAAAAGGCTCGAAAACTGTGCATCCTTTATACATACTTAACCCCATGCGATATTCTTCCGATTAATTCTAAAGAGAGCTTGACTTCCATCCTTGGAATTCTTGTAGCAATATACTCTACCACTATTTCAAACTAGAACCTTTAGTGATTAAATTGAAAGAAATACAAACTATGAATTAACCTTTCGTAAAGTCTTCTCTCGTACGGCCTAACATGTAAAAGAAATCTTTCATTTTCTTGCGACACGGTTCGCGATATAGCTGGGATTCAAATGTAGGGTTCTACTGCATCTAGATGATTGTGTTAATATCTTTCAGACCATAGTAGACAGGAAACGAATTATCGCTTACTCTGAAACAAATCATCAAATCCTAAGAAGGTTAAAATAACATTTTTATTTAATTTTTAAAGGAACAGAAAGGCACTGCTTGTTTGTCAGAAGAACCTCTGCTACTTGTGGGTATTTAAATTTACATAAGATAAAGTGTAATTCAAATGTAAGTAAAGTAGTCTGAGACTACAACGTAAAATGGACTACTTAAGCTGGCCCAAAATAAATAATGCCGCGTATCTAAACGTCGGGTAACGAGATGCTAAAGTCGGAATAAAACTTGGCAGAGCTAGCAATACTAAGTAAGAGCAAGACTAGGCTGTCAGACGCTCTAACGTAAACATTCAAACCTTCAGCTTAAATACACAAACAACTAATTTGCATTATGATGAGGTCTACGGAAAGGAGAAGCTATACTAATGGTGATATCACACTAATTGGTTAATCAACATAAAACACCTTATAGATTATACGAGGGTGTTTCCAAAGTTTTAGGAGTTTAGGCATAATTTTTATTTTGTCAATTTTCATTAATATTACAAAGTAGCTTTTCAACATCCTCCCCGTTTATTTGAATACACATATCCCAGCGAAAAACTAATTTTTAAGCCATCCTCAAAGAACTTTCTCTGTGTCTCCTCAATCTATCTGTTTATGACATGGTTAAACTCTCAAATCGAACACCCTGTAAAAGTTTTTTTTTCCTTCAAATGTGGGAACAGCAGCTCCTAGCAGGCGATGAAAGTTTTTTGAAGTTTTCACAGCCTCCTTCCAGGAAAAGAAAATGGTTGTTCTTCGCATCTTCCATGATTGCAAAAGCGGTGCTACAAAAGTGTAGCTGTGTCAATCAAACTAAATACACTGCTGGCCACCCAAATTGCAACACCAAGAAAGACAAGAGCTATCACAACAAAATTTATTTAGTAGATAACATGTTGACCAAGTATCAAATGATTAAATTTATAGACTTCTGTGAAGTGTGGCTTCTTCCAGAATCAGTAGCGCGGGCTGATTCTGTCTAACTTCCATTCTTCCACAGCTCTCCATATTTCAGTAAAAAAAATTTAAATGCTTTCATCTCGATGCATTCAACACACAGTAGTCAAAATTTACTCTTATTAGTTGAAAACCCATTCCTAAAGAAATTTGTGAGATTTTTAATGCTTCTCTTTAGCTGCACACTTCGCTAAGGCTACATTTAATATTCTTATATACGCAGGAACTTTTAAAGCCATATTGGATTTAGTATTAATCAAATTTTATGAATCATTAATTAAAATGCGGCTTCTTGTTTTCCTGCAACCTTGCTTTAATTATCTCAGTCCAATATTTCTATGAAAACATCTTTGAAATTAAGAAGGCATATTCAGGCATATTCATATAAGTTCATTTCATACAGCTCTATAAAAAGGTCAAAAGAAGTCCCAAAATAAACTTCCCGGTATCCGCTGAAAACATTGCAGAAGAAAACGTAGTGCAGAAAACAACTCAAGGAAGAAAACGTCATCGTATAAAACATTCCGGGAGAAAATAAAGCAAGGTGAAAACATCGCACTCGTAAAATATTGTTTTATATAACGTACCGGCGCAAAAACTTCGCAATTTAAAAACATCTCTAAGCAAAATATCGTGGTAAAAAATAAAACGCCTACAAATCATCGTATCATAATAACATAGCAGGTAAGTGTTTTCAGACATTAAAAGTTTTAATGTTCGCACTACTAATACAACTTTATAAAACAGATTAATAAACTAATGGCTTTTAACTATTTAAGTTTAAAATCCTATTAACTGCTATACGCGTCAGAAATATTCTACTCGTTTTCAGTTTTTGAATTCTTAAGTTTCCTTCTTGCGTTTCAACAAACAAACTTCTTTAGTTAATTCAAAATTATGAAATATAAATGTAAAAATACTCCTTATTCCTACTTGCGCTCATTAATCATTATTATGTGAATATGCATCTAAAACTTTTAAGTCTGAAAACACATGTCTGCGATGTTATCATCATACGATGATTTGTAGGTGATTTTTTTATTCAACACGATATTTTTCACCGCGATGTTTTAAAAGAGCAAAGTTTTTGAACTGCTTTATTTTCTACGCTGATGTTTTAGAACTACGATGTTTTCTCCTTGCTTTCTTTTCTCCCACGACGATTTCGTCCATAACGTTTTCGCCGTGATGTTTTCGCCTGCAACTAAAATCTAAATGAATTTATTATTTTTGCGAAATGAAATGCTTCTCGCTCAAATCCAATTCCTCTATCACAAATAAGTATAATTTTGCACAAAATTTTATTATTATTATTTTTAATTTCAGCTTATTTTTTATTGTTTTTGCATTTGCTACTGTATTTGTTTAAGCATAAATTGGTGTTTCCAAATTTTCCATGGCTTATGTCCAGCATTCCTTTGTGCCTTGTTGTTGCGAAATGATGTTGAAAACAAAAAAAGAGTTTTACTAAACGTGGATTACCAAATTTGTTGTACTGGTACTTTTTACTCTTCCTTGTTAATTAATGGATTCAGTCTGATTAATAGTTAAGTTGAACGAAGTATTGCATTCTTTATGACAGACTAATAGGTAGCACTTTAAATAAAAAATCTGATGTGTACACCACATGACTTCCTTGTACGGAATATTAAATTATACGCATTTTTTCTTGCATTTCATTTAAACTTATTGGATTGAATTAAATCTACTTCGTCAATAGCGCATAAACCACAATAGAATAAATGCACTCTTTAAAATTCACTATATTTGTTTACCACAGCGACACTCTGGCGCTAGGTTCACTTAACAGCGTTATATTTCGTCCATTTATAACTCAGAAAACACAAAATTTATATCCTTTGAAGAATTATTTAATAGTTGCTATATGTTCTATTCAAATACTATAATAAATCTAGAACGATGTATAAAAGAAATTAAGAAAACAAAAGAAAAAAGAAACGGTTTTTCACAGACGATTTAGTATTTCTTATTCAATGAATTCAGTTCTCACTTCGCGACAAGGCAAAAATACATAAAAACTCAAAATATCTATATTAAAAATTACGAAGTAAATCTTAAACACTTATTTCCTATTATTATTCGAAAAAGATTCCAGAAAGTATTAAGCATGATTTAATTCGCAATAATAAATGAAGGCGTTATCTTTGTTGTCGCGAAGCTTTGATTGATTCTCTAGATTGGCAACAAATCTACTATTCTGCTGTTTCAAATGTAAATAAATATGTCCGCCATGTTATTTAAAAATTAGGCTTAACCGCACTTAAACTTTTAAATTGTTGATAATTGTACAAATATTTACTGAAGGCATAGAAACCTTAACCGGGAGATAAGAACAACATAATTCAATCATTTTAAAAGCAAAAAATGCACAATTTACAAACATATCAGAGCAAAGAAACTGAGATCACTGAGACGGGTAACAGAGTGGATTTATATATAAATATATTTATGTACATTTGGTGCGGCCGATTACAACCAAAATGGGAGATGCACATTTACATGTTATAGCAGTCCTATATACAAAATTTCAACGTTCTGAGGCTACTCATTTTTGAGTTATGCGAGATACGTACGTACGTACGTACAGACGCTATGAAAAATTCTCTTCAGAATTCATTTTAAAGCAGTTTTATAATTTTTTGGGAGGAAAAGAGTCTTTTATTCTGTCCTTACGTACAGATGTTAAGCAAAACCATCGTTAAATTGCATTCGATAGCGGTCAAAATGGATATTTTTGTTGAAATATGCTTCCTGAAACTTTTCGCGATTACAATACTTCCTTTTTACTTCGTACAAGGAAGTAAAAAGGACTGCCAAACATGCTTTCTTTGATAAAATGCGTTTGTCATACGATAAGAACGAATTCTGCTTACATCAATTTGTACCATGCTTTGCATTTAGAATCAATTTGACTATCGATTTCCAAACATGATACTTCTGTCTAAGTTTCACTGCGAATTTAAATTCTTCGCAGATTTATTTCGAAACAGTGCGGAAGAGCAAATTAATTATTTATAATGCAGAAGCTGTTGAGTGATCAAATTTATCGGCTTTCTTTTAACAAATGCAGTTTAAACTATTTCAATAAAGTGGAGCATTCAGATAAATTAGTCACTTATTTTCCTTAACTTTGTTACAGTTAAAATTTAAATGCTGTCTAGAATATTTACATGGAAGGATAATTATTCTTCGTAATATATTGAATGTTTCTGACTGAGAATGCCCTTCATGTGTATTTTTATCTAGCGGCAGTGACTCGAATACCTGCAGATCTAGCAAACAAATGAAGAAGTTTAACTACCACAAATAAGTTAACATTTTTTACTGCTGTACATTTTAGATATAACAGTACATATAATAGAACCTTACCATGTTAAATATCAATATAAAATAGTTAGCATTTTTATATTGCTTTTAATACGTATGTTGCTAACAGTCAAAAGACATTATTTAATTAACCTCTTTTATGAAGATGTATTAGTAGACTTTTATGGAAAATAAAGTATGAAAAAGAAGATACGTAAGTTTAAAATTCTGTTAACTGCTATAAGTAGCATTAATTTTTACTAAACTCCAGATATTTAAGGCTTAATTTTCCTTCTTGCTTTATCAGTAAACATTTATTAGTTAATAAAAAATATGAAATACAGAGGTAAAAGTATTACTTACTTCTAATGCTCACAAAACATTACGCGAAAATTCACTTAAAATTTGTATGGTCACAAAACGTATGTTTGCGATGTTATTATCGTGCGATGATTTGTAGGTGCTTTATTTTCATTACGATATTTTGTACAATGTTGTTTTATAATTGCGATTTTTTTTTTTTTTTTTAAGCGCTTTCTTTTTTATCACCGAAGTGTCAGGTTGTGATGCTTTCTTCTTGCTTTCATTTCCTCCCACGATGTTTTGTACAATGACATTTTCCCTTTGCGTTGCTGAAGTTCTTGCTAAATATGCAGGTCATTGTGATTGCTTTGAAGTTCCTCGTTCTCATTAAAAAACATGAATAAGTTCTTCTCACGAAATCGTTAGCAAAAGATATGTCTATGTCAAAACAAGCAATCCTGTGAGCGTTTGGTAATTATCAAATTGAGAAGTTTAAATATTACTGACGGAAAACAAAAGGGACATATCTTTAATCGTGTAGAAATCACGCAATATTTCACTCATAATTCATGGAATTACTAATATTCATATAACTCTCTAATATTCGTGGAATAACGAATATAATGTTTCATGCTCGTGAAATCAGAACATGTGGAGTAGCATACCTTTTGTTATTATTTTTGTATCTGTTTAAAATGTATCACCTTCAAAAAAATGACTAACAAGTGATGGAGACCATAGGGTTGTGACATGGACAGCTAATGAGCGTGTTGTCATAAAACGGCATCAGAGGTTGCTTGCGCATGTTTCGTAATAATTTCTTGTGAAAGAATTAGCTTTTCACACTTCTTCCCACTAAGATTTACTCACTTATATAATTACGTATATATCTGCATAGTCTGATCCTATATTTCATTGTTACAGCTGTATAATCTTAGACAGATTATGTGTAGTAAATTTATATAAATAAAATATATAACATACAAGTATCTGCATAATGGGATAGAAATTTCTCAATTAAAAAAAAGCTTAATTTTTAACTCTTGTAAATTAATGCTGTAAAAAAAATCCATCTTAGTGAATGAGTATAGATATAGTGACTTTCATATAATTAAAAGTATTAAAATATAACTGACCTCTCAGTTATTTAAGGCTACTCATAATTTCTTTGAAAGTTAAAAAAAAAAAAAAAAAAAAAAAAAAAAAAAACATAAATGCCATAAAAATGCTGAATGTTGCCCTGCATTTATACTATTAAATTGAAATTTATGTAATGCAGTACTTAGCTGTATAAACAAGTCTTCTACGTGTAACATCTATATTATTAAAATCTGTGCGCGTCTGTTTGTTTGTAACATCATCTCCTTCGGAACGGCGGGGAGTTGCAACGGGATTGACGGTGGTTCTCGGCATTAATAACTTGAAGACTGCTGCGTAGTTAGAACGACGGATGCATAAACCCCAAACTTCCCGATGTAGCCATTCCAAATACAATTTTATTCCATTTTACTTCATATCAGATCATTTTTGTAGACAAGGGATTTATCCAAGGATATTTCAATAAGATAATTTTTATTTACACTGATTTTAAAAGTAAGACGTAGACATCTGCAAAGCGAAGCGGCGCGGAGTTGGCAGAGAAGCCCTTAGGGAAAGGAATAGAATGACGTAATTAATTAGCGTACTGTATTTACACCGAAGTAGATGCAATTGTAGAGACAAGCTATGACTGGTTAGCATTAGCTTTAGTTACCGTTTTCAAGTAGCGTTATATGACATAAAAAGATCTCGAATTTGGGAGAAAAGATGAATTTAGAGGCAGAGCACCAAATCTAGAATACTCAATTTTGAGGTCGCCAATTATTTTTAAAGCAGCCGTCGTATTTTGTTATAGCTCACATATACATTACATAAAAACACAGCGTATCTAACTGTGAATAAGATTAAGCGTTTTCGTATGCTTTATACCTAAAGTAATTAAATACTTCGATGCGAAAATGTGTAATTTAGAACAACAAAATGGAAGTATTAAGTTTCAATTATAACTTAATACTTCCATTTATAGGCCACATCAGAAAACAGGAGCTTCATGAAAGAGAACTGTGTGTTTTATTTGAAGTTTTCGTAGCTATAAGAAAAGTAGTGTGAGAGATATAACGGTTCCAGTAATGATAAAATTATTCAAAACATTATAATACAAGAGAAGGAAATTATATTCAGAGGACTAAGAAATATAAACGCATATGTTTTGCATCTAACCCATACACCTGTATAAAGAAAAAACTTCTATAATAATATAAAAGAAGTTTCTGCAATGGCTATTATTACATTAAACATGCAACGGGAGATACTGTTAGAAAGGTTAAGATTAGTCCTATAACGTAGTTTTTCTCAAATGACAAAGTGCAGAATACTTTACTTTGTAAAAGATATTTAATATGGAAAAACACAGAGAGTGGTAGTTCTCTAGGGTGGGCTAATGATTAAAGACATGAAACACTGAGAAATTGGCCCGATGTTTGGTTCCTGATGGGAAAACAAGCATGCTGCATGGGGTTTTCCCTGTATATTACATAAATATACTAGCCAGGTTCCGTTAGGTAGTCTTTCAAAAAGCATCTCTCATTTTACTATGTAAATAAGCTTCGCGTGCTTTGCCATAACTTTTAACTCATGTTCAACCATTGGGCACATTTTAAACGCGACAGCTTTTAAACAAACGTGCCGGTGTACAAATATACATATATACTTATAATAAATACTTAATTTTATCTTTCCCATATTTTTCAATGTGTAATAATGTTTTATTAGTAATTTCGGAATTTTTCAGGGCACTTATTCTTTCTTTCAAGGCTTTCTTGTCAGATCGTCCGTTCGGCATAAATCAGTTGCACTTCAGTAATGAATGGCGCCCTCTTTTTTTTCCCCCGCTCATTAATAGAAGAAAACCTCAACCTATCGACGTCTTAATATAGGAACAATTGCAGTTTCTTTAAAGAGATATCATATTTCTTTGGAAATTTCAGCTTTTAGTTAATGAAAATCATATTTTATTAGATATTTGCGATATGATATTAATGTAATACGGAGTGCTTATCTATTCCAATGAGTAAGTATTTTCCCAAGATATTTTTACCGATGTTGCTAAATATTTACCTGTCCCAAGTCATTCATTTTTACAGGTGGTGAAGAAATGAAATGACAACTTTAAGTTAAAAAATATTATAACATGCAACTGAGCTCACTTTCCAGCCCAATTGTTCTTTATTTCAAAGCTTTCCCGTAAGATCGCTCATTCAGCATAAAACATTTGTAGGTCAGTATTGTGAATCTGAGAGGTGCCTGAATTTTTATTATTATTATTATTATTAACCCTTTGAAGGGCACCGGTATATAATATATACCGGTTGTTTGCCAATTTTTTAACCTCCGATAAAATGCTAATTTTTCTACACCAAAAGCTATAATTCTAAGTGTCTAGTGTTTTCTTTCAATTCTAAATGGCAACATCACCCTATGAATGCTCAATATTTTACAGTTATGACATTAATATACCTCGTTCCAAGGTATCATGTTGGAAGATTGATAAATTCTATTGGAGGGAAAGAAAAAATTCAAAATCTGCAAATATATGACGTACACATGCTGAATCTTATATATTTACTTCATTTCAGTCAGAAGTGATAATTAACAGACAATTATTGATACGATTTTAAAACCGGTATATAATATATACCGGCGCCCACACTGAGGGTACCAAGCCAATAGATGGCAGCACCAGTCTTCTCCTTTTCTACTCTGTGACATGACAGAATTTCTTTATTATTGTAACAGTTTGTGATGTAATAATTTTTCATGATTAATTTATAAGTCATTTAGGATTAAATATTATGTTCATGGAGGAATGGGGAGTTTACTGACGCTGCGCTAGGACTGAATACAAGTATATTTATTAGTTTCATTTATTCTTTTTGTGTACTCAGCTCAAGTTTCATTCGTCTGTGTTTAGCTAAAATTTTTGTTTCAGCACTTATCCCTTTCCCAAGAGAAAGACTCATCGATTTCAAAATTGCCGTCTGGGGTCAAAACTTTACACAATTGTCGGGGTTAAACGTAGCATGCTAGCCCCCAAAAGACACCTGTTGCTTCCTGTTTTCCAAAATCCTAGAATGCAAGAAAATGAAAAGAGGTGATTTACAACCAATTTGTCATTCGGGAGTCACGCCTTCTTCCCTTTGTGAGGTGTGATAAGATCACACAAAGGGAAAGCTCACTTAAAATGGAAATGTACTTAAGGTCCATCTCATAGTGTAATCACAAAAACTGCTAGTTTGAAAGCATGCTTTTATTCTTTAGAGAAATTCTTTTTGATTCTTTGTTAATTTCAGATGAAAAACTAGAGAATACAAGAGAAATTTGCGCTCTTGTTGATACAAATAGATTGTTTCGGAAATAAATTTTCACAGTTGGTGAAAGGAGGAAAAATATTTCTAAGGCCCGTTTTAGATGCAAACTAAAATTTATCCAAAAGTTGAAAAAGAGCCCCTATGAAGCCAAAGGGGTTGAAAATCAGAATAAGAGCTTTGAGGTGTATCAGATAATAAAATTGTTTAATGGCGTTTCTTCCTGAACAAAAGGATATATTACAACCTATATTTACAAAAAATAAAAAAGGGACCCTTGCGGTCCTCGATGATCTAAAGTGTGTGTGCGTGGAGGGGGGCCGTTTCTTCGTATCATAGTATGAAGCATGGTGTTTTACACATATTATCTAAAGCATAAAATACAACTTCAAATATGCAACATACTTTCTCAACTGAGTCAGTCGTAGTGCTTCATTTTCCAATTTTTTTTAATTTTCGGCTGAGTTACGTCTGCTTGTAATATTATACTAGTTCAGTTACAGAATGATACGATTTACACATGCAGTGTTATATTTACTAAATTTTTTTATAAAATAATATTGAATTTAAATCAAGTTGAAAAGCTTTTTACCCATATTTTACATAAGTATGTTCAGCTGGGTTGAATCATCAAAGTGCAAAAAAACATAAATTTTATATTTAAAATTTTAAATTTCTGCCGAAATTTAAAAAAAAATTGTCTTTAGACTTACATAATTATATTCAAGCACTCATCACTACAGACGCACATCAAAAGTACCCAAAATTTATTTAAAAACAAAGATTACCAGTTGGCAGCTACCTGGAAAAAAATGTCCTAGAGGGGCGCCGGTATAAAATATATACCGGCTCTCAAAATTCAGGATTTCGCTCTAGATTTTTATTAAGTCTCAATTTTGTGTCCTTAGAGTCCATAAGTTATAGTTCATGCAAAATTTTACCACAGTTTAAATTATTTTATACACCGCCCCTCAATTAAAAGAAAAAACTCACACTGTCAATGTTTTGTATAGGAATAATATCAGTTTGCTACCGTATTTCTTCCGAATTTAAAGCACACGATTTTTTCGGGTTTTAGATGTTAAAAATTAAGATGCACATTGGATTCGATGGCATGTCAATCTTTAACATCTAAAATCCGAAAAAAAGGTGTGCTTTAAATTCGGAAGAAATATGATGTGTTGTTGGCGTCTTGATTTAAGTAAGTATCTTATGTAAGAATTTTCCAAGACATTTTACCGATGTTACTAAATGTTCACTAGTTCCAATTCCTTCAGTTTTAAGTGATGTTATAATGAAATGACAAGTATTAAATTAAGAAATAGCTTTCCAAATATTATCCTTTAACTTCTTAAGAAGTATGGCTACTCCCTAAAACGTCCTATTCCGGAAAATTTCTGTGATAAGTCACTGCTGAAGGGGTTAACATTTTGCGCTTTGCCGAAACTGAGTGCCATTTATTAACCACTAGTACTACGGCGTTTTCGGTTTACCTCTAATTACGGTATGCGGTCATTTTGACAAAAAACTTAGTTAATGGAAAAAGTCTGGCATTTTAAAGTTTTTTTTAATAAAAGTGTAGCAACTTAGTTTATTAAACTTATTTTGGTTAGAGGATTAAAATTCATCAATTTTTTTTTTATTATTTCATTTTACAGAAGGTTTATGGAACTCATGACAACAATTTATCTTTTACAATATAAACAACTAACCTATAAAAACTTTTTTGCACGATTGACTGTGCCAACATAATTAATTCCTTTATTCCCTAAATCTTTTATTAATTCAAATAAATAAAGAATTTGTCTTTGAGCAATATTTCTTCCGGTGTTATGAAAGGGCTCAACCAGCTTATTAACGAAGTGCTCCCTAACTACTTCTTCAACTAGTCTGCTTTCCCACATAAGGACATCCATATACAGAACTTTTTATTTTTACAAATGCTAAAAGCCTAAACTTTATTCCGAATTTCTATGGTTTTTCGGCAAATGCACAATAGGAACAATTGTTCATCAATTGTAAGAGCTTTTAGCTGCTTTTTAACACAACACACAACTCTCAATAAAAGTATTATATACCTCTAGCAAGAAGAGAAAAGTGGGTCAAATTGTAATCTTTGCGATATAGTTAACTTCAAGTCAAAAGAGAAATACTTCATTATTTCCAAAAATATGTTTAGAAATTTGATACCATACTATTATTCAGATCTTAGGACTCAAAACTAAATAGATTATTCATTTTCTCTACTTTTTATTCCAAGTTGTTAAAGAAATTAATTTCCAAACAATTGTCCAACTCTGTAATTGTATAACGACCATTTTTAAAAATGAAATCGAACCAAATCCATGAATGTATTTAAACTACTGAATGTACTGAAATCTATCAATGTATTTAAACTTATTATTTCCGTTAACATTATATCAAAAAAGGACATGTTAAATCCCTAAATTTTATGCAGATGAGAAAATTCAACTGTGAAATCTTCCGGTTCATCTCTTGAATTAAAACCAAACACTTCATCTATATATAACAAATTTTTCGTTAAAATAACTCGAAGAGGGGTGAGTAAAATAATTTAAAACTTCTAAAGGAAATTCATTTTTATTTCTTTCGGTTATACATTTCATACTGTAAAAACCTCAGTTAACAGATAAAGGAATTTTCAGAAGACTGTCATTGTATATTACTTTTTCTCCTGATGTTTTGAGATATTTTATTATATTTTCATGGATTTTTTTTTTAATTTCACGTAGGCAAGAAAAGAATCAAAGTATTCAAGAAAAATATAATTCGAATGATTATAATAACCAACCCAGTGGGTTCTGGGCCTGTAGATACATCTAAATTGATAACACCATTTTCAAAATTTTTCATTCTTTTAGGCAGTAAATCCGAAGTAAAAACTCCTCCAAAACCCTTTTTATTTTTAAAATTACCTTTAGTCATTTCGTTGGAAATTTCCAAATTTGATACACTACTTTTCCAGTAACTTTTTAAAGCATTCTTCTTTATGTTCATTCATTATATTTTAATTTTTTAATTCATTTATTTAATTCAGCGTTGCCGCTATGGCACTTAGTATTGAGGCTTTTGCAGCTGCTATTAAAGCAGAAATCAGACAGGAAAGAAATCCTCCTTCTTTGTTCTAATGTAGTTAATCATTCCTCAACATTATCTTTCGCCACTTTGAATTTTTTTGATATTTTTTAAAAGCATATTAAAATTAGGTGTCACATTATTTGTGATTTTTAAAGACACACTTTTTTTTTATTTTCATATGCCTTTCTCATATTATCTCTTTGACGATCAGAGAGATAAACGCTCGTTTTAAAATAATGTCTTATTTATGTGGAAAGAAATTTATTACAATAATTTCTTCACAAAATCATCACCCACTTCACCATTTCTTAGCAAATTGTCAAGCAATAACACTGTAGAATCTTTTCTGCCTTTAGGAGCTTTGCAATTTTTTTTTTTTTTTTTTTTTTTTTTCGTTAGCGCCTTTAAAAGATCTAATTTATCTTCTAAGAGCTTACGGTCAGTAATTTTGAAGAACTTCTTATTTTATGTCATATTTCCAAATACATCTCCAACAATTTTTCTTTTTCGTCATATTTCTCACTAGTCGATTTCTGTTCTTGAATTTGCTGCTTCAGCCAATTTTTAACCCTAGAAAAACCTCTAACTGCTCAATTGGACACTTTCTTTACTTAATTTGTTTCTAAATACTTGCTTTTTCAATCATTTAATTTTTTTTTTTTTTTCCTTTAAGGGCAGGAAACAGTTTTGAAGGTAGATATAAATTATTTTCTTCTAAAAGCCTAATATCTAAGCCTATTCAAAACAAACTTTATACATTTTTCAATACCTTCCATGGCTTTGATGGAAATGGTTTTTATTTCATAGGTATTGACTTTCTCTATCATATCAGTAATAGACATTTGAAGTTTCTGAATATCTTTAAGTATTTCAGTTTCCTTTGTAAAATTAACTTCATTATTTAGCTTAATATCTTTTTGTAACTTTATGGGCTCTAAAACCTTTCGCATTAAGATCAAACAACAAAAATCAGCGTTATATTTTCAAATTTTAACGCTCATTTTCCAGTATCGTTTATTTATAACAATGTAAAATATCCAGTATTTGCCGCTTTGTTAACTGGATAAGTTGACATTTAACAACAGCACCTGAAAAAATACATTTTTTCCTTTTATTTCGGTAATTAACTATATCTAAAACTATATCTAAAATCTGCATATATTCGATGCGTAATCATTCTTAGCAACTGCTTATAGCTTTTGAATAAATCTGTAGTGCGCATATTTATAAAATTGTGCTGCACTACTTGAGGGATACTACGAGCTTGACGTTTCTGCAACAGTGTGCTTTTTGGAAATCTTGTGCATTCGACGTGAAAATGATCGTTTATGCTTGATTTTACATTAGAATTATTTCTGTAGTGTACGAACTTAGAGAAATGTGTTTCCTTTTGCTGCATGCTCATGAGTTCGAGCAATAGCGTTTTTTACGAAAATATTGCATGTGAATACTTAAAAACCTTGCACATTTGACGTGAAAATGATTGTACATGTTTAATTTAACACTTCCGCAATTTCCGTACCGCATGCACTTAGAAAACTATGTTTAACACTTTGCTGTATGCTAATGAGCTTGATCCTTTAGCAGTAACGTGTTTAATGAAAATAGTGCAAGTGTATATGAATTTTTGTACAGCGTGGAAATGATTGCTTTATTTAACATTTAAACAAGCTTCATGTTGCATACATTTAAAAAACTGCGTTTTATTATTCGCTGATGTGAACAAGCTTGAAGCTTTATATTTGCGTCATACATGTAATCTTATGTGAATAGAAGAAATCTTGTGATTTCGATATGAAAGCGATTGGTGTATGTTCAAGGTATACGACTCCGTTCTAATCGTCAATTTTTATGAAATTTTTTAAACTCTTTATTGCATTATTTAAAGCTTACACTTTCAGCCTTCCAAAACTACTTTTTTTTTTGTCTGTCTGGTATTGTAAAGGTATTGCTGTTCTTGTTTTAGACCGTGAACCGGAAGTTGCTATTTACAATATCGGAAGGTGATATTTAAAGAGATACAGACTACTCTAAATACTTTTAAACTGAGAATATTTCATTTGAATATTTCATTTTGTTTTGGTTTGGTTTATATAATTATGGCAAAGCACTCAACGGCTATCTGACTAAGGGATGCCTTCGTGGAGGACTTTCGGAGGAAACCTGGCTCATATCCACGTTACACATGGGGAAAAACCGCAAAAACGCCCATGCAGCAAGATCGTACGCCGAGATTCGAACCTGGAACGAGCTATCAGTATTCAGCGTTTTTAACGCTCAGACGCTGGTGGGCGTTGAACACTTTTGTTGGTGTTCAACAAATGATTTTGAAACTTTCTAAATTGTCTCTAAGAGCTCGGAATACGACTAGTTTCGCAATTTCATTTTTATATCTAGCAACATTTCCTTTTCATTCTGTTTATATTTACATAACATTTAACGTATTAAAAAAAGAAGAAAAAAACTTGATTTTTTAAATTTTCTGTTAAGGGAAAAAATGTAACTTAAAATACTACTATAGTAATTTTATGAAACTTTTCACACATATATTCTACGAAATATTATAAATTACATAGAGTAAAAGCTTAGGTTTATGTACATATTCAAAATTTTTTGCAGGAAATTTTGTAAATGAAAAAAGAGAAATTTCTCGAAGAATAGCTAGTGCATGCACTCAAACAAGAACATTTAGTTGGATTTTACTTTATTACTTACATTTTAGTCCATCTAAATCCCTATATGGTGATAAATTCAAGTGATAAAAATAAAAACAAAAAAAAAATGATAAATATTTTTGTGGGACCATATCTAGTAATCCTGAAATTTTAAAAAACATTTTAAACCAAAATATGACAAAAAAGCAAAAAAATTATACTTTGATAAAATGTTTATCAAATATGTATGTCATTTCATGTAGCATTCTCCTAATAATAGACTTACAAATTCAGATGTCGAACGTAGTCACCTTAAGTTAGCGTTCATTTAAAGTGTGTGAACCTACTTTTCTTAATGCTGGAAGATATTTATTACATATACTGTTAAGCCTAACGTGAAGCACTGGACAGTGTTTTATGCCTTCTTTTTGCCTAAAGTTCGTGTTACGACAAAATAAAAGGTCCTTTTGCTCGCTGGACCTTGAAGTAACACCCACTTTTGTGTGCATCGGCTAAATTTTATCTTTACACCCATTGGTCGATTTGTATGTGTTTAGCGCAGAGCTCATTTTTTGATTGTATTCCCCTTTTTTTGCGTTTTTAAGACATTTTAGTGCTTTAACTTATATAAATTTGAATTTTGGATTTTAACGTAACAGGGTGTTTTTAAGTGAATAAATTGTGCTTAAAATATTTTCAACTATACTTTAATTTTCCTGGGTCGTGGTGTAAATCACAGTACAATAATTTCTCAAAAAGACGTAAGTGTCATTGAACAGGCATGTGGAAGAATGGAAGAAAGAGACACCTTTGCTTTTATAAATGGTATGCAGAAAGTGATTGATGTTCTTAAGACTAAGAGGGTAGCTCGAGACTTAACGGATTAGTTAACAGTTGACCAAGACTTCAAAGCCGAGGAGATTGCTAACTTCAAAGCCGAGGATTTTAACGTAACAGGGTGTTTTTAAGTGAATAAATTGTGCTTAAAATATTTTCAACTATACTTTAATTTTCTTGGGTCGTGGTGTAAATCCCAGTACAATAATTTCTCAAAAAGACGTAAGTGTCATTGAACAGGCATGTGGAAGAATGGAAGAAAGAGACACCTTTGCTTTTATAAATGGTATGCAGAAAGTGATTGATGTTCTTAAGACTAAGAGGGTAGCTCGAGACTTAACGGATCAGTTAACAGATGATCAAAACTTCAAAGCCGAGGAGACTGCTAAAAGTAGTTTAAAGGTTGTCGAATTCCAAATGATGAAGCAAAAGGAAGAGTTCTCTGCAGGCGAACATTGCATAAAAGAAATACCTCGCGATAAAAATTTGAAACATGAAAGTAAGAAATAAAATATTGAAAATCAATGAATTGATTATAAAACCTCTGAATAATAAAGTTGATGTTTAAGATGAAATTAAAAGCAATTTAAAACCTGATGATTTAGGGATAAACTTTCGAAACTCATATGGTCGAGAGAACGGATATTTGGTTGTACATTTGAGGGGTGAGGATGAAGTAAAGATTTTGCAGAAACCTATTATTGAAAAAGAAAACCTTAATAAATTAGTTGTTAATAGAAGGATGAGATTGATTAAACAAAAGACATTTCATATAACGTTAGTGATACTTTTGGAGATAAGCAGTTTATGGAAAGTTGAGACCAGATTGTAAATGCAAAGAGAAATGTGCTAAGTCTTAGTTTACAATTAGAACCACTAAAAGAGATGTGCTTTATTGCGTTTTCCAGATCTCTGCTGAATGCCAAAGAGAAATATTATATATTAATCGGATAACCTTAGGTTGTAAATCCCACTCGGCACAAATATACATGAACTCCAAAAAATGTATAAAATATTTTAAGTACAGTTCCCGCCCCGGAAGCAGCGTAATAGCGAAACTGTGCCAGGCAAATACTCTGGAAATTATGAATAAAAAACTGCCTGGCGCAGCACCCTTAATATGTTGATTGCAGAGATGTTAGCTGTAACTGTGGTTGACATACGATGACAACCGTCATGCCTTTTCGAAAGAATGCTTAGTGTATCGCAGTGAAGTCCATTTTATTAAAGAACATCTGGACATTTAGCCAAAACGTTTTCTGAATATTCACTAAGGCGGATATTTTGCATCTTACTGTTGCGCTTTGAATTCTACTATAATTTTTGTGTCATAAACACTGCTGGCCATTAAAATTGCAACACCATGAAGGAATGATATGATCAAAATCACATAAAAGAAAGAAGGGGTCGGGATATGCAAATGATTAGTATGTCAGTGCATTTAGACGCATCTTTTATGCATCTAAGCACTGCATAAAAGGGAAGTGGTGTAGTGGATTTCTCAATCGGAAAGCGTTTTGTAAGGTCGGAATTTTCTTAGACTATCGTGATATGCCTCGAATAAGAAGCTAAAATGCTTACCAGCAAGTATCGGAATTCGATAGAGGTATGACCGTTGCCTGTCGAGAGTGTGGATTATCGTTCCGTGATATCGCCCGTCGTACTAGACAACAGCCAACCACTGTCATGTGAATATGGAATCAATGTGTTGCTGAAAGTCATACTGAACGGCATGCAGGATCTCAACGCCTTCCCATAACTAACTCCCGAGAGTACAGACATATTATAAGGTCAGACCTGCAAAACCGTACAGCCACATCACGAACCATTAGTCAGGAAATGAGTATGCTTTCAGCATGGCCAGTGTCCGCTCGTATGGTGCGTCGACGTTTACAGCAATGTGGACTATCTACACAGGGACCATTAATTCGGCTTCCCTTGATAATGCAGCTTAAAGACAAACGACGACTCTGATGCGCCGAACAACAAAGCTGGACACAGGAGTGGCACAATGTCGTCTTTTCAGACGAGTACCGGTTCTGCGTGCAGTACTCTAATGGTCGTATACGTATCTAGAAGCTCCAAGGGGACCGCACGTCGCCTCCTTGCATTCGATATCGGCATAGGGACCCTGCACCTGGTGTTATTTGGGTAGCCATTCGGTACACGACACGCACATCTCTAGTTCGGATCGATGGTAATTTGAACACAGATCGGCATATTTCTGACACGTCCAGTGGTTGTGTCCTATGTTGGAAGACCTGCCAAACGCCGTCTGCTCGCAAGATAATGCCAGACCACATGTTGTACGTAGTGTTGTGACCTTCCTCGATACACAGGGTATTCGATTGCTGTCCTGGTTTAAACGGGCTCCAAATCTGTGACCTATTGAAAACATCTGGTCACATGTTGCTAAGAGACTGGCTTGCTTCTGTCATCCAAGCCCAGTTCGACTCCATGCCTAACCAGGTAAGGGCCGTTCTAGCTGCCAGGAATGGCAGCTGTTTCTACTAATTTCGCACCCCTGTAAACCCCCAAACTGCTTACAAATTTAATCATTTTGTAATCATGTCATACTGTTTAAGTACAATAAATATCCTTTTTCTATTTGCTTTTCGTCATGGTGTTGCAGTTTTAATGGTCAGCAGTGTATTTCCACGAGCTTTTGCACAAGTTTTTATTTATTTTTATTATATAGAGAGTTTTCGATTAGTTCGAGAGTATTAATTTTAACTATTGGATTTACATATTAAGTTGGATTTTAACCTTGAGTGTTGGATTGGATTTTAGAATTGTAAACATTGACTGGATTTTGGCCTACGAATTTAAAATTATGGGCTTTAATATATTGACTCAACTCCAACTGTCACTGAGTGCCGCCGCGATTAGCATGAATTCCGGTTGTAATGTCGCTATGGGCGCATCAAGTATTCTAAATACATAACAGCGAGTCCAGGAGAACAGTATGGTAGATGTAATATATTAAATAGCATCATGTTGATTTTAACTGGATGTTTTTTAAATGTTTATTTTACTATGAAGATTCTTAGCATTAATCTTAACCACTGTAATGTTGCTGCGCTCCAGGGCTCTGGTACAGATGAAATCCTTGCACATACCCCTGATGTTGGATGAATTCAAGAACTGTATTATAGTGAGTGCATTTTTGTTTATAAAATAAAGATTGTTGAGCAACATATTCACAAGGAGAGGGAAGCCATTATTATTGCTAATCTGAATATCAATTATTTAGCTGACTGCACCTCTGAAATTATTACCTCCATCACTATTAAAGAACAAACCTGAACTAATTTCTCCTGTTTCAAGGCGGAAAAATCGTACTCTGCTGACTTAAACTGTGCCAAATGAAACTGATGGATAGAGGTGTGTTAACTGTTCTCTTTGACGTGACATTTTGGAGATTTTGATTGTATTAACGACATGAAATTAGGTTTTACTCTTAAAAAATTCCAAAACTCAAAGCGTGCTTTATTAAAATGAAACCCGAGCTATACCGTATATGTCTGTCTTTTGGACATTTGCGTTCTGAATGGTCAGCTTGTAAAGTAGAGAATTTTATTATAATAAAAGAATGCTTTAAATGTATTGGCTACAACCACAAAGAATCTTCGTGCAGAAAAACTATTGCATGTTTTAGTTGTGCAAAACCAAAGTTCAAAAGTGTCCAAAAGTGAGCACTGCCAAATTCATGGAAGCCAAGTTTCTATAAATTGCATCCGTTATAACGGCAAAATCCAGGATGTGGCAAAAAGTCAATGTCAAGCATAAGCCTTTATATGAGAATTGTCCTTCTGAGACATTGTGTATGAAGAATAGAATTATTTCTCAGACTAATTATGGTTAACTTCTCCTTTTCTCATCTTAAAATTATTCAACTCAATCTTCATCGCTCGAAAAATCTACTCAGCAGCTTGTTTTAAATATGGAAAATTCTAACACTGATATGGCTCTTGTTTAGCAGCCTCTCTTTTATAAATGCACTTTTTCCCAATTCTCCTTCCTCTTGCCGGGTTTGACGCTAACAGTGATACCATTAAAGCTGCTATTATTGTACGGAATCAACAGCTCTCTGCTCTGCTTGACATTGTTATGTATTAATTGTGAATAATTTCAAGCTTTAAGTTGTTTTCTTACTTATTTCTGTTTGACCATTAATTGAAGTTGTTATTTTTTTGCTTTAAATGTCTGAATGTTTAAAGTAAATTTTAAGCTGTAAACCTTTGGTAAACTTTAAGTTGGAAGGTCTAAAATTTTTATTAAAGTGAAGTTGTTTAATTTTAATTTGAGTTTAGGGACTTAAAAATTTATTTGGTTTGGTAAAGTTTGTTTTGGCTCTTTAGGTTACGTACCTCTTAACTTTAATTTACTTAAAAGTTTGTTTGTTACACATTTTTGGTGTGTTAATTTTTTTTTTTTAATTTAGAGTTTGGTTAACGTCTACCCCTCTTTCTGCTAAAGTCTTTTGAATCAATAATTTCTGGTTGTAAGGTATTGAAGAAATATAATTTTTTAGTAATATGAATTAAGGTTTTAATCAGCTTTTGTGTTTGCTGAATTTTATTATATTTTTAAGTAAAGTTAATTATGTTAGTCAATTTGTATAACTAGTAAATTTGGATAACTCAAAATAGGTCTCTTGGGTTTTCAAGTATTTCTTGAGTATTATCTCAATTTAAAAATATAAATTATGGATCTAACTAATGGAAATTTATATGCTTTTGTACAGAAAATTTTTGCCTTTCTGGTGGAATTATAGGTTTCCGCTTAGCTTAATTGCTCGAGAAGTTATTCGTAATTAAACATATATTTTTAGCAGAAATGGCGCAGAATTCCTGACTTCGAAACGTTCACTTAGAAGCGCAGTTTTTAAGCGGGTAAAGTGCAGAATCGCCCACTTATTCGTTTGGCGTTTGTTTGGCGCTTTTTATAAGAGTAAGAGGAAATGAATTTTTGTCAATTTTCTTTGACTTCCATAAATAAGTGAAAATACACTCTTAGACAAAAAAAAAAAAAAAAAAAAAAGACGCACCGAGAAGATATAAAGCAAATTGGACACAAATTGATATGCATACAAGTTTCGACGGAAAATGCAAAATTTTACATTTTGGCTGCCAAAGAATGAACAGTTGTCGCTACAGCGCATCTGATCAGCGCAACTGGCAGGATATTTAAGAGGAGAAATTACGATTCCAGGTCATAAATTTTTCACGAAGTTCATTCGGTGTACTTTGGTAGACAATAACTATGCCTCGCATACAGGTGCACGAACGATATACGCAGATGTCAGAATTTGAGAGAGGTCGTGTAGTGGGCTCAAAGAAGTCGGTTGGTCTTAGCAGCGAACAGCTCGACATTTGAGCAGAAACGATGCCATTATTAGACGACGTTAGCAGGAATGGATGAACCATGGCCGCACACAGCGTCAAGAAGGAAGCGGTAGGCCTAGAGAAACGACAGAACGTGAAGACCGAGCAATCGCCAGAGCGGAACTCACAGCCCCAGATGCATCATTATCATCGATTGTACGTGCAACTAGTACTTCAATGACCGCAAGGACTATTCATAGACGGCTTACAGAAAGGGGGCTGAGGTCACAGCGCCCCTTGCGCCGACTTCCATTGACCTCTGGACAACGTCAAGCCCGTTTGCAGTGGTGTCGGGCTCGTTCGTACTGGAATGTCACTGACTGGAGTAGAATAGTCTTCAGTGATGAGTCCCGCTTTGAACTGAGCCACGATGACCAGCGAAGGCGAGTCTGGAGGCGTCCCGGACACCCGGACAGCGGTGTGATACCAACCTGACTGTCTTCCGGCAGACAGGCTGACAATCAGGAGTGATGGTCTGGGGTGCCATTTCATTTCATAGTAGGACCCCTTTGGTTGTCATCCGTTGCAACCTTACAGCACAGCGGTTCGTCGACGAATTTCTAAGGCCCGTTGTGTTGCCCTTCATGTCACGCCACCCTGCGCTTACATTTCAGCAAGATAATACTTACCCCCACACTGCACGTTTCTACTGCTTGCGAACATTACCTTGGCCAGCAAGGTCGCCGGACCTCTCTCCTATTGAGCACGTTTGGAGCATTATGGGCAAGGCCCTCCAACCAGCTTGGGATGTTGACGAGCTAACGCACCTGTTGGACAGAATTTGGCACGATATCCTTCAGGAGGACATCTGCAACCTCTATCAATCGATGCCAAGCCGAATAACTGCTTGCATAAAGGCCAGAGGTGGACAAACGCGTTACTGACCTTTTTCACTTTGTAAAGCTCTAACTCTTCAATAAATCATCCAATTTTTCTCAAACTGTAATCATTTGTTTTTATGTACATCATTTCTACCGATTTTCGTCCCATTCGGATAACTCCTTCTTGGTGCGTCTTTTTTTTTTTTTTTTTTTGTCTAAGAGTGTAGATCGATGTGTACATGGATAGTCAGGGGAATGCGCAATGCCATTTTTGTGCAATTCTGGGATTGTTTTAAGTGAAAATAGGTCGATGTGTACATGGATACCGAGTATGTGTAATTCTTAAAAACGAGCCAAGCAGTGGGCTATTCTGCACTTTCCCCATTTAAGCTTCCAGAGCTGGGTTTTGACATTTGATGAATGTTCACACCTACCCATTTCCGGAGGGGTGAGCCTTCCCGTTCGGCGAGAGAATTTAAAAGGTTGAATTATCCTTGGAAAATTTTAGAAATTTTTATATGGTTTTGATCTTGGCGTGGTTGCAGATTTTTCTCATCTCTTTTGAGAAGTTTTTGGGAATGTGAGTTTTCCGGTTTAAAAACTCTTGCGCGCCTGTTAGAGGTAGATTTTCTCCACGAAATTTCTGAGCCAGCGGAGTGTAGAAGACGAAAAAGAAATGCTGCAGCAAAATTCCTTTCACTCTCAACATAATTAAACTCCAGCTTTTGGAGAGTTCTTTATCTAAAGAGATTATTTCGACATCTTCAGATTTCCAGGGATTCCATCCCTGGAATCTACTGTATCTAATCATTTGTCACCTTTAGAAAACTCTGTCAAGTGAAGTTCGCCGGCCGCGCTACAGATTGTCGGCTTAGATGGTCAACTTGGTCCGCAAGATACCCGCCGTCGAATGTAGCTGATCTCAGCGTCCTGTTTCGAGAAAGACTGTACCAGAAGATATCTACAGACCGGGATGTAACATTACTTAAATTTTCCTTTAGAGATGAGGATACTGCAACCCGTGAAGACCCCTATTTCAGGGTCAACCACCAATAATTTTATTCTTTTACTGTGAATTAATATTAAGTGTTTGTTTAATGAATTGATCATTATTGTTAATTTAAAATTTAAAATGATTTCTAACCTCTAGTCCTTTAGAGGAATATCCTTGTCCAATTCCAATGAATTCTATATGAAATAAATCTAGCTTACCTATTATTTTGGTGTGTTAATTGTTAATACTTTTCACATACACTTTCTTAACCAGGGTCGTAGCAGGTTTAGATTGCACAATGCAATTGGTTTAACTTTAACGAGGTCATTTTGATATTGTTGTTGGTGTTCTTCTTAAGGTAATTAAAAGGCAGATTAATCACCACTTTCAGTTGATTTATTTTATTTAAAAGTGAGGAAGATTATACACTACAACAACATTAATCATCTTGATTATAATATGGTGTTTCTTCATGTTACTTTCGATATTATTTTGAACGTAACAGAAACATTGACTTAGATTTACATGAAATTAATACATCACTAGATTTAAAAGACTGTAACAGATTGATTTGGGACATGAATGCCAATAGTAAGTTTGAACTTTGGCATAGTCTAGTTTCAGATACCCGAGGTGTTAAGCTTGTGAATTTTTAACTATGTATAATCTCTACGTTATCAATAAAGACTGCGGTTCTAATTTCTGTAGTACTCAAGGTTCAAGATATGCTGACATTACTGTTGTGGGAGCTGACCTTTTTGGAGATATTTTGAGTTGGTGTCAGCCAGATCATGAAATCCTCTCTGATTACAGTACGATTGTGTTTGATCTATCTGTAGCTTCTAGTAACTCTATTTATGGCACAGAGAACAGCAAGATAGTTCAACGCAAAGAAAGCTAACTGGGATATTTCTACTATTCATGTAAGCAGTCAGTTGATGAACTCTCAGAGATTATTGATTGCTGTAGAGATTAAGTATGCCTTTAACTCTTCCGGCAAGGGCATTGTACATTTTAAGGTCCACCAACGGCCGAGCGGTAAAGTTGCTGAACACTGGTTGTTCCGGCCTGGGTTCGATTCTAAGCAAACGAGCTGTCTGCATGGAAGTTTTCGCGGTTTTCCCTATGTGTAACGTATATCTGAGCCAGTTTCCCTTAGAAAGGTCATCCATGAAGGCATTCTTTTCCTTAGGCAGATAGCCCTTACCTAAAGGTGCCATAAGGCCCATAATTAAATAAACCGGAACAAGCCTTAAACGCTCTACTAGAAAATTTTATCTCCATTTTCAATAACGCATCAGCTGTTTCAAAAAGCCAAGAGTTCATGAAGTACCTTGGTGGGCTACTGAAATGGAATGTATGAGAAAAAAGGTTAGTGTTGCTAGATGTGGGTTTCAACGAAATCGTAATACTATTCTTAGAGACCTATATAAACAAAAAATCTTCACTTAGGATATTGTTACAGCTTAAAGCTCCAGGACGAAAAGCTTAGCTCTTGGAGAGATTTTCTATTGAAATTAACGAAAGGAATATTTGGAAGAAAATATATATGAATGGTATAAAGAAAATTTCATGAAAAGAATTGAGGTCACTGGAATTTCTCTCTCATCTGGTAATAGTAGAACGTCGCACGGCACTTGGTGCTTCACAGTGAGGTGAAACGACTGACCAATTACGGCAAAATTTAAGCTAGAAAAGACCTAATTGAATCACTGATTAAAAATTTAAGCAATCAGAGTCAGCAATCAGAAAACGGAGATGGACGGTAAACGAGATGGTGGAGACCGAAGGAATGCTCCGAAAAAGGTCAGCACCGCCGGAATACTTCGAAGCTCAAAGGAAAATCAGCTAAGTTCAAGGACCGAAATGTAAAACGAAAGAAAGAAGACCGGAGATGACCATATACCCATAGAAAAATCAGAAAAAATAAAACCTATCCAACATAAAGTGAGTTTGTGGCGAAAAATGATGGCTGAGTACCACAATAAGAAAAGATAAGAGAAAATTTAACTTATTTGTTCAGGCAGAAGTTTTATATTATGCTTACGAAATGCCTAACATACTTTCGTTTTAACTTAAGATTTTTAGTCGTTAAATATATCTAAGAAGTTTTTTCTTGATGTATTCATTTATTTTTAAGGACTACTTATGTGTGTTTTGGGTGTTAAACGTACTCATGTTAGTTTAGTCGAAAAGATTGTAAATAACAGAAAATTTCGGCACTAATTTAAAATAATACAAACTGGTGTAAGCGTTTATGGATTGTTTTTGTTTAACTAAGTAAATATAATGCTTTAATGTTTAACATTTTAAAATAATGTACGTAAATTATATATGTGTTAAGAAGTTAAAGCAAAATGTGTTTTTGATAGCATATACTGTAAAAGAGCTAATATAATGTAAATTAAATTATTTAAAAGTTAAACTCTCCAGTCAACCCTGTTAAAGTTTAAATGCAATACAGAACATTAGGTATATATATTGAATGCGTTGAAGTATGGCGTGTAAGGGCATATACTCTGTTAAAAATAAAATGATCATGCGATCAGACGACCGTTGATCACGCCGAATGTTAAAAATAAAATGATCATGTGATCAGACGGCGCGATTAATCTGAATTCTTTCCCCGGCAGGCCTTGCGGCAAATGTTTATGATAATAAGACTTTAGAATTTGGTGTAACATATTTCTTGGCTTACTAGGTTTAGTTTATTCTTTTTCTAGGATTACCTGATTAATTATAATTCGTTATAGTTCAGTCTAATATGTTCTGTAGGAGATGTGTTATGAATTAAAATTACAAAAGCTTGAACAACATGGTCTTGCAAGAATCTCATTTAATTTTCTAGAGATGTTAGTGTTATTTTTTTATACTCAATTTTCAATAAGGACATGCTGCTGAACACCAAATTTAAAAAAAAATTTAATTAATGAATAGAAGTTACATGTATTCAAAAGTTGGTTGTAGCATTTGCGCATTAATATATTGTTAAATATTGTATAGCATGTAAATTAATGAATTTCACATAATAAAAATTTTACATTCACCTGATTTAAGGTCTCAAATGACGCAAGGGAAATTTTTCAGGTGAAGTTTGCAAACAGTTTATATCCTAGAGTCATAATTCAATTTTGCTTGATTGAGCCACAGATATAAGCATAACGGTTATCTATAAGTTTCGATTATCTATAAGCCACAGATAACCGAAACTGCAAATAACAAAGCCATGGATTTGTTATTTGCAGGATATTGGGATACAAATCTTAACTTCTAACAAAAATACCATGTTGTTGTGGCCGATCTTAACTGGTTAGCCATCAGGCTGGACCAAATCCATGAGTCCTAGAGCCATGTCAATATTTCCAGTAGAAAGGTAGGTCTTTAGTTATCATGAGTTACTATATAAGATTTGTAGGGATGATCGTTTTATAAAATTCGGTTTCCTTTTTCCATATCTTATGGTGAACAGGGAGATATTTAAATGCAGTCCTTAATTTAAGACAAAATCCCAAAAGCCGTTAATGTAAGGGTTGCAAAGGCAAACATTGTAAATTTTACGCATTGTTATGATTCCTAATTTTTCTGAAATAAATATATTGATTGACTATATACCTCCTGTTATTTGGCAATATTCACTTTCTCATAAAATAAAGAAAACTCGCATATTAAATAACAAGAAATTTCATTACAATTGCTTAACTCACTGAAAATAGCACATTAAAAATGACAGCAGCATCACTGGGGACTGAAATTACTTTTAAATGCCACACAATTTATACAAAATAACTAGTACACTAAATAACTCGCTGAAATATCGACTAATCCCAACAAAATGTCATTGCATTAATTAATCTAAAATCTTAAAGAGTACACAGCCACATTATACTGATTTAAATAAACCCATACTTATCTTTACAGTACTTACATATACATGTCATTGGTTTGTTTCAAAATGCTGGTTCATTCATATAGCTTTATGAATCACATATTTATTGACATTTAATTACATAATTACACATATAATAAATACACTTGGCTTAAATTACAGCTGATTCATATATTTAAAAGAATTATGGAAACAGAATTTTTTTTTTCATATGTATACTATTTAGCATAAAAATTAATCGAAAATTAAAAACTCAACATTTTTACGGAAATTCGAGAGCAAAAATTCAGGTTACAACAGCTTTATTAAATTTGAAGCAGACTGTAATTAAAACAAAAAATGCTTTAGAATGCAAAACAGGAAAAGTGTAATTCATTATGTCATCTGCTTACAAATTATTGTGTCAGACTAAGTTTTTAACAGATATTAAGTAAATAAACACAATGAGTAACATGTTTTTCAAAATATTTTTAAGCAAATACATTCAGTTTACATATATTTAATTATTCACTTCACAGTACTAGTAACTGAAAAAAACTGACATTATACTAACACAGAAAGGTTTTCTAACACTTTATAACTGATATATTTACAGAAAGAAACACCAGGTTGTTAATGGAATGTAACAAATGAGAAATACTTTTAAATTGGAAAAATAATACAAAACTAAAAACGGCATTGTGTTTCTGGTACACTGAAAATACAAAAATAAATTTTTACTTTTTGTTTGACAGATGTCTGACAATCTCCCCAAAAATGATTGAAATATACATACTAAACATTATAAATACATGTTCAAAACTAGATACTATAAATATACATTTTAACTAAGGAAACTCTTTTAAAGTATAAAATTATTATTGAAAATATATTTAACTATGCCTTTACTCAGTTTTAAAACTATTATATTAGCTTCTTAATTGATTGTTGATTAAGTAAAATTAAACACTATAAAAATAAATAAGTGTTAGAATCATTATATCAATTACTGAGTTTTTGAAAACATGTACTGGAAAATGCTGAATATTTCCAAGTTTTAGAAATAAGACACGCATGTTTTAAGCTCAAGCTTTGTAGTTGGACAAACTCTATTCATCGAGTGCCACGTGTTGGATATAGAATCAAATCTCAACATTAAAAGAAACCAATGGGAAAAAAATCCTATAAGAATCCAGGAAGATAATTTAAAGTTGCAGATTGAAACATTCAAATTTTTCTCAAGCGTAATTCAAGTTCGGCTTTGGCAAATATCAAATATCAATGTTATTCGTTAATTTCTTTCCTTCTTCCTTTTTCCATGCCTTTTGCCTCCAAACTCTAAATCACATGAGACCAATACTTATAACCACGCACCACTTCAACTTTGTTTTACTGTGATTTAGAGTCTGTTGAAGCATGCTTAATGGATGCTGCTTCCAGTGCCGTAGTATTTTTAATGCATAGCGCGTAGAATATCAACTGAGTATTGTGTTTCTTGGATATATTAATCTTAATTTTCTGCTTTGTTTAATCAGTTTAGTTCTGAAATACTATGCTTTCCGAGTAATGATATCAATTCTTCAATCAATAACTCTCATTTATTGTGCTTTCGAGAAATTGTAATCAAAAAAAAAATTTTTTATTGCGTTGTATACCGCTTATGATTATCTAGTTTTGTGCACCTCGCTCAACATAACTTTATTCTCCTGCATTATTTTTGTATTATAATTCTCATTTACTGTGCTTTACATGTTAATATAATTTTAAGTTTCTGCAGTGTATAATCAATAATTCGCCAGCTTACTGCATACGGCTAATATAATTCTAATTTATTGCATTATATAATCTCAATTTCTCTAATTTCTGATCCCTCGAATGCGCTAACAACTCTACGCCAATCTCACATCAATTCCCCTACCCTTTCCTCCTCCTCTACCTCAACTCCCACTAACATGTTTAACTACTTAGATAATTAAGCTCATTATTTTCTCATTCCTCCTGTCACCTCATCTGTAGCTTTCTAACTCCTCAGTAGTTATCCCCATTCAGCAGGTACTTAAAATATAATTTACTTATATTCAGTAAGTTTTAAACTTTTTACCAGTCCAGTGTATTGCCAGCATTAGCACTTTGTACAGTACTTTTTTTCATTTTGTTGTTGTTGTTGGTGTTTAACTAAACTTATCTGTTAACAGTGTCGCTTTAATTTCACTTATCATTCTATTTTTTTAATTACATTATTGTCCTGCACAATTATGCCACTAGCATCGTAAATCTGTTATATAGTTAGCATCGCTTATCTGCGACTTATTGTGCTAGTAATTTTCATTGTGATAGATAACAAGAAATCTTTTTATTTTAGTACTTTATTTACTTTTGTTTGCTCACTGTATTATATTGTATGTCAGTATCCAATTGTTTTGCAACTGTATAATTATGCCATCCACTACATCGCACACACACAAACCCAGTGACTACACTGAAGGCACTCATCCCCCCCATCCAAACACCTCCAACATACTATCGGAAGTAGCATCCCATTCAGCAAACTCGCACATGTCAGTGCCTATATCTGCCTCTGACATATACTCTCGCTGCATGGAGATCGCAAACTCACGTTACAGCCTCAGATATGTAATACCCAATGATATCCGGGAAGAGCTAATCTCTCTATTATCAGCGTTCTATAAACTAGCCAGCAACAAAGCAAATGAAACTACCGAAATCGTCAAATCCTGCGAACAACAGCCCTGCACCGCTGATGCAACAGCAAACAACTCACAGTGCTGCTCAAATCATCCACAGCCTGAAATTCCAAAGGACGCTCCCAATTGTGATAACTATGAAGCACCCAGCATCAAAGAAACCTACGCACAAGTTCTGAGGCAAAAGAAAAAAGAGCCAGTCCTTCTCATCTATCCAGAAGTGTGTCAAAATTACAAAAAAAAAAAAAAAAAAAAAAAAAAAAACTGCAAGAGATTTTCCCGATCGAAAACATCCAAACTCAGATAAAAAAGATAGTACCGATAAAGCAAGGTGGACTTGCAGTACATTGCACCTCACAGGATGATGTAGCTAAGCTAGACAGCCTCCTGAAACAGACGGAAAAAGCAACTAATCTAATCCATACCAAGGTACCAAAGCTAAGAACCCCTAAGTGCACCATCCACCGACTGCTGCCGAATACAACAGCTGAAGCAGTAAGCACCGCACTTGCAAAAGCTACGAACAGCAACATCTCCAATTTTAAGCCTCTGTTTAAGCTTAAGGACAAATACAACACAATCAAATGGATTGTGGAATGTAAAACTGTTTCATTCCATAAATGTATGAACTTACGAACCGTCCACTTTGGCTGGCACACCAGTTCAATTACAGAATTTATAGGTGCTCACAGATGTTATCATTGTCAAGCGTTTAGCCACCGCTCTAAGGATTGAAACTATCATCCACACTGCACTTACTGCGGTGGCAAATACCAGGAAAGCGAATGTAAATCTAATAGCCCTAACTGCATAAACTGTGAAATAAACAATAAGCATTTCAGCACCAAATACTCATGCGACCATCCCACTTATGTCAACTACTGCGCATCCTACAAAGAAGAAGTTTTAAGAATCAAAAGCAGAACGCAATACAATGAGTAGTCAACCTCCAAGCAACGTTAATATCATAGAAAACCATCCCACTGCACTCCTCCGTCAGTCTAATCGTCAAAATGGAATTAAAGCTCTGCATATCAACCTTCAGCGTTCAAAGATAGCCACCGATAATTTAATACAATTCATTTCAGAACAATATCATGACATAATTTTTGTACAAGAGCCATACTGCAACCATGGTTCCCCAAGAAACTTACCACTAACATGGAACGTCATATCCTGGCAGAACTCAGACACTGCACAGTCCCCGAGAACAGCCATCATCGTGCAAAATAAGTCCTGGACTCCACTCGTTATCAAAGCACACAGAGATGTAGTCACCATATCCATTACCACAGCAGAATCACAAATGTACCTCACTAGCGCCTATACGTCGCCTATTGAAGACCTCGATAACACCCTGCAAGAAATAAAGACGACTCTCCACAATAGCAACGTCCCTCACGTAATCAACGATGATTTTAACGCACAGAACAGCCTGTGGGGTTATCCACGTACGACCCCAAGAGGAACAGAAATGGAGGACTTTATTAACTCTAACAATCTAATCTTGCATAACGACCCTGAGGACTTACCCACTTTTACCACAATCAATGGAAGAGGATGGCCCGATTTGACTCTCAGTACACACCACCTAACTCACAAAATCCAGAATAGGAAGATCAGCGAAGACGATTCTTTCTCCGACCACAAATACATCACCTTTGAAATTGCCCAGAAAATAGAAAACATACAGACGAAACGCTTTCGAATTAGTAGCAGCACAGAGAAAAAAGTTTATCAAACTATTAAGTCCAAAAGTTCAATCCATTCTACAAACCATCACCCAGACTAATTGCAAAGAAGATGTCAATATATATGCAATACACATCACACGACTTATTCAAGAATGCTGCCATGCATCCTTCAAACTAAAGTCAGCCACCAATCAAAGAAAAGCTAACTGGTGAACTGCGTGCAGATCGCCAAAAGACCAGAGTGCTAAGACGAAGATTAAAATACCGCACAAACGACGAAGATCGCACAGCAGCATGGGCCGAATACAACAGGCAAAGGGCAATTTATAAGAAGAAAATCACGGAAGCTAAACTAAAATCTTGGACCTCCTTTTGCACCAATAACCAAAATACTTACGGAGTACTCTATAAAATGGCCACTTCAAAGATTTTCAAGCCGACGCAGATACACACCCCAAATAGCATACATACGCACAACAACGCCAACGTTACGACAGAAGCCTTAAACAACATCCTAGACCATGTTTTCCCACATGACAACAGCGAAGAAGACACCCCAGAGCAACGAGAATTAAGAACCTCCATTAATTCACCAAGCACCTCATATGACAGACAATTTACAAAAAAAGAACTACTACAACTCGTCAAAACACTCAACAATGCGAAGGCACCTGGCCCAGATGGGATTTCAAATCAAGTTTTGAAGATAATCTGTAAAGTCAGCCCAGAAGTACTCCTAAATCTGTAGAATAAATGCCTGACATACAACTGCTTCCCAGACTGCTTCAAGCACGGGCAAATCATCCTCGAAGAAAAATAAAAAACCAGAGGACCCTCGCTCATACCGACCAATAAATCTACTACCAGCCATGGGAAAGCTCCTTGAACGACTTCTGGTCAATAGACTAAAATACCATATATATAAAGACAATAGAATAAGTACCAACCAGTATGGATTTAAACCCAAAAGCTCAACCACTCATGCAATAGATATAGCAATCTCTCAAATACAAGCAAACAAAAGCCATCAAATGCATTCGGCTCTCCTATGTCTTGACCTGCAAAAAGCATTCGATTCTCTCTGGTGGCCAGCTGTCAAGCAGGCCCTCAGAAAGATGCAGCGGCCAAGAAACCTGTATCTTATGATTACGAACTATCTCAAGAACAGAAAAAGCGTAGTAATCTATGACAATACCATAATCGCCAGAAAACAAGAGGATGTCCCCAAGGATCGTGTACGAGCGCGGACCTCTGGAACATCAACTTTAATATTATCGATCATCAGTGGCCAAATCACACAAGGATTGTAGCCTTCGCTGACGATGTTGCTTTCATAATCCAAGGATCGACACGAAGACAACTAGAGGAAAACTGCAACACCACCCTTAATATATTCAACTACATTTGTCATAGAATAAAACTCCAAATATCACACATAAAATCGCACGCACTTATAATACACAAGCCAGGACAAACAATAACCAGGAATCCCACGCTACGAATTGGAAACAATAAAATAAAATGTGTGAAAACTATTCAGTACTTAGGACTCACCACTTGAGAGTGAAGGTTCAGCTACAGTTGCAAACCGTCTCAGAGAGATAACCTCATATCAAAGAATAAGAGAAGAAACCAGCCAAATTTTATAAATTCCAAGTACAAGAATATAAATGACACTAAAGGTTTATCAGAAACTGCTTCTGCTGAAAAGAATGAGGCTTCTAGCAGTCAAGAGAAGACTAATAAAGTTTATACCCCTTACATTTGTTCCTTGGATTAAAGACAAGAAAGCAGTGCTGTCTTATATTGTGAGTTTCTGTGATTCTCTAAATGAGGAACAGATACAGAACTATGGATTTCGTATTGATTCTCCTAATCACCTTGGGGGAACAAACATGTATCGAATAAGTAGAGTAACAGATTCAACGCAACATTCCTACGTACGTTGCAGAGTCACTTTCTACATATTGGATGATGGAACTTGCAATTTGGAAACGCAATGCTGTTTCCATACTAAAGGCTGAAGTCTTCCAATGGTGTTCACGCAGCTGGAACATATGAGTGCTGCAATGCCAATTCTATGTCTGAGTGCTGTGCAATGTGGCATTTCCATGTCACAGCAGAACAATCTCCCAGAGATGTCGAGTATGTTAAAACAAGTGAAAAGAGAGAGCTAAATATCACGCAGTGTATATGCCCCAAACTGTGAAATGTTCTATACCACAGGAGGCCTGAAAGTTGTGAAAATAGGAATAGTGAACATTGATGACTTTGTCCTTGTATGAATCCTTGTACCAGAAATTCCATTGTATACCATATCTTGAGTAAAAAAAGCTAACCACCGCCAAAATCGCAAAAGCACTAAGGGCGATGAAAGGATATTCCTGGGGCCTTAATCATCGCATTATGAAAATTCTATTAAAGTATCCACGTTTTGGGTTATTGCGGTATCACATTTGGCACACCCATACATTATTACATTTGGTGCCGTGACCAGGATGCGAACCTGGTGATTTTCCAGAATCTGTCGTAGATTGTCAAGCAGATTTTTCACAATTTAAATTATTTAAAAAACCACTACTGGGTTGGTTATGAAGAAATTTGTCCTTGTTTTTTTGCTACCATGTGACTGAGGTCATTTACATATGGAAAATTAATGCAGATAAATCCAACAGTGAAACTATCAGTGACGAGGAAGTAAAAAAGAACTCTTTTCTACAAAATTTGCCCTATTCCCAAGAGCAGAACCAAAGTGTGCATGGTGTTTAGTTGGCAATGAGGCAAATCATATATATATGCCACCTTATCAAGCAGGTTCTCGAGAGAGTAATGTAGACTATCAAGCAGATTTTCCTGTTAGCTGTTTAATCCAAGCTACTTCATCGATCTACCAAATGCAAGGAATTCGAGGATAATATGTGCATGATGAGAAATTTTCTTTTATCAAATGTTTCGCATTTTTTCGAAGTCAGTTTTTTAGATTCGGCTACAGTGGTAAAACGTCTCAGGGTGCCACATTAAAATCAAAGAAAAAGAGAAGAAACCAGCTGAATTTTATAAAATCCAAATACAAGGATATGGGTGACCCTAAAAGATTCGGCTACAGTTGCAAACCGTCTCAGAGAGCTATCCTCAAATGAAAGAATAAGAGAAGAAACCAGCACAGTTTTATAAAATCCAAATACAAGAATATAAATGACACTAAAGATTCAACTACAGTTGCAAACCGTCTCAGAGAGCTATACTCATATCAAAGAATAAGAGAAGGAACCAGCAAAGTTTTATAAAATCCAAATACAAGAATATGGATGAGAGTGAAGGTTCAGCTACAGTTGCAAACCGTCTCAGAGAGATAACCTCATATCAAAGAATAAGAGAAGAAACCAGCCAAATTTTATAAATTCCAAGTACAAGAATATAAATGACACTAAAGGTTTATCAGAAACTGCTTCTACTGAAAAGAATGAGGCTTCTAGCAGTCAAGAGAAGACTAATAAAGTTTATACCCCTTACATTTGTTTCTTGCATTAAAGACAAGAAAGCAGTGCTGTCTTATATTGTGAGTTTCTGTGATTCTCTAAATGAGGAACAGATACAGAACTATGGATTTCGTATTGATTCTCCTAATCACCTTGGAGGAACAAACATGTATCGAATAAGTAGAGTAACAGATTCAACGCAACATTCCTACGTACGTTGCAGAGCCACTTTCTACATATTGGATGATGGAACTTGCAATTTGGAAACGCAATGCTGTTTCCATACTAAAGGCTGAAGTCTTCCAATGGTGTTCACGCAGCTGGAACATATGAGTGCTGCAATGCCAATTCTATGTCTGAGTGCTGTGCAATGGGGCATTTCCATGTCACAGCAGAACAATCTCCCAGAGATGTCGAGTATGTTAAAACAAGTGAAAAGAGAGAGCTAAATATCACGCAGTGTATATGCCCCAAACTGTGAAATGTTCTATACCACAGGAGCCCTGAAAGTTGTGAAAATAGGAATAGTGAACATTGATGACTTTGTCCTATCATTTTGAGTCCTAACCTTTCGTGCACAAATGCGTTAAGATCCAATCTAATAAATCTCAGTTCATCTTCGTTACACAAAGTTACATGATAACAAAATTCAATTTTTATAGCAAAGGCATTTTACTTAAATGATTATTTCAATATATTTTTGTGGAAACACGAGGCCAAATCAAGATGCAACACATGCACGGGAATTCCTCTCAAGTCGTAAAACACCATTCATTTTTCGCAGAAGCCAGCATCTAGATCAATTTAGTTGAATCTTCATTCGCTTGCTATTATTTTTGACAAAAATGCATTCTCTTGAAACTATATGGAGATGGTCGTCAGAAAGGCATGAAAAAGAACAATTGAAGACTCGCATCATCCCCTGTGAGGACGGACAGAAGTCCGCCCTACACCTTCGGAGTCTAGCAGCAGCAGAACCTGAAAACCGGTTGTAATGGTCAACCTCACTCTGTCATTGAGCGGTCGCAGTGAAGAGACTTGATGTTGAATAAATGTGGAGGCTTGCCTGCACATTGACCTAAGAAACTTTTCCACGAAATTTGAAGACTGTACAGAAGTCTCAGTATACTGAAAATATGAGATCCATTGGAATTAAGATCAGAATGATACTGCCAACACATCCTGATCAAGTCGTTGCTGAAATACTTTGACAAATTTGCAAGCATATTTCCGTCCATTGACCATGGCTTTGGAATATAGTACACGAGCGTTAACAACTGATCTAGTTTGTGGAAAAGTTATGGCAGAATAGGGCAACCAAAGATCTGGCATAAATTATGGCATATTATCCCCAACTGAGCAAGGGGCTTTTGCTGTAAAATTGGCCAACAATTCTTGTTTCAAAAGCAAATGCAACATCTGCGGTAACTATGACAATAAAGCTAAACTTTAAAAAACTAAAAAAAAGCAACTTCAATTCAAAATGGAAATGTTGAAACAGAATTTTCAGATCTAAGCCAGGAATTAATATCCAAATGCAAGACAGAGATAGACTTTGGCTGCATAAACAAATATTAGTATAGAATATGAACTATGGATTGTGGACTCAGGAACCAATCGCCATATGACATCTAACCGATATTGGTTCATTAAGTTTCTTAAAAAAGAATCTTGTCTATGAAGACTGGTGTATCTAAGTATATAGGTGAAGGTTGTGTTTTGTTAAACATGAACCATAAAGATACAATCGTAGAAATAATATTTAATAATGCTTTGCATGTGTCAGAATTAAGCGCAGATTTAATTTCCATTAAATATCTTTGTCAAAAGAGGCACAAACAAACAAAAAATTTTAACAATTTTTGGTGCAGAACAGTGTGAATTAATTCTTAAACAGATTAAAACTGTTAGCTAATGCTAGAGGTGATAATCTGCATTATCTAAATAATATTCAAAATGCAGATATAATTGCTGAAAATAATTAATCTTTAAAACTGTGGCACAAAAGACATATCTTGGTTAAAGTTGACAAAAATTGAAGTTTATGGTTTCTGGAATTAATTTCCATAAGGATCATAATGAACAGAAATGTGTTACTTACATAAATGAAAAATTCATCAAGAGCATTTCTCAAAACCTAAAGCTACCAGAGTTAAAGTGCTTCAATTAATCTTTCTGACATGTACTGGAAATTAAATTTCATGGAGGTGCAAAATATTTTTTTTTTACATTGAATTGATGGCATGACTAGAATGATGTTTATTAGCCTTTTAAAAACAAAAATAAAAGTCTCAACTTTAAAATATGCCTAGAGGAACAAATTGGTAAACACATAAAGGCTATCTGCAATGACAAGGAAACAGAATTCCTAAATTTTGATATAAAAGAACTTTTCTGAAAGGAAGGCATACATCACCAAAACAGCTGCAACCACAACTGAATAAAATGATGTTGCAAAGAGGTATACTCACATTCTTGTTGATGAAACTCATGCAACGTTGAACCAAGTAGATACTAATAAACATTTTTGGGCTGGAACCCACAAGCACTGCTAATTACTACAATATTAGCTTCTCAATTGCAATGAATGGCAAAATTCCAACTACAGCATGGACTGATAAAAGGCCTGATTTTAATTATCTAAAATGTCTGTACATAAAGCTTTCTGTCACATTGCTAAATCACACCACTGACAGTGGAACAACAAAGCAAAATTACGAATATTTGCTGACTACTTTCTTGAAAGAAAAGTTTATAGGTTCAAAGATTCTGAAACATTTAAGATTCCTGAAGCAATCAATTCCTTCATAAAATCAGGGAATTTAGCCTAAGTGATCCGGCAATGATTCAAACAACGACTTACAATGATAATTTTTCATTCTCCTCAGGAAACAGCAATAACCTCAGGCTTGTAACATGATATCTACAACTTTGTAAGATAATCCAGAAAACAAAGTGAACATTCCACTCTTTTAAGCCCCGTTCACATGCAACGCTCCTTCGCACAGCTGCCGTTAGCAAGAGTAGAACAAGGAGACATGAAAGAGTTTTGTCTTTAGAACCCGTTCCGAAGACCACCGTCTTCCTTCCCTTTACACCTAAGCCTCTGTGAACAATCACGTCTCGAATTGGCAGATTTCTAATACTGTTTACACATTGTTAACGTTGTTTACTGTTGTTAATTTTGTAATCTGCACTTTCGCAACTGGTACCTGAACTTTCGTAATGGTTTCTGAAAAATATATGCTTTTTAATTATTATTATTATTATTTTATAAGCTGTTATTTAGCTCATTCTTGGTGCTTGTCGCTATGGTTAAAAGATGGTCATGGATTTTTAAAATGCTTCCCGATAAGACTCAAACTTTGTACATACACTGCTTGTGGATGTGGTGTCACGATTTTGATTTTTAGAGGATTATTTTTTTTTTCAAATTTAAAGTTGAAACGATTTTTTGCAAATATTAACAAATAAACTGAAAATCTCAGAATATTATAGTTTGCACCATAACACACTGTGGAGGGAAAAAAAATTAAATGAAATTTTTAGCGTAATTCTTTTTAAAAATATTTTGGGAGAATTTTTGAAAATCGTTCATATTTTTAGACTTTTTGACGCCATTAATTTTAAAATTTCATATCTAAAAATATATCAGTTACAAACTTCCGACATTTTCATAGCTTATAAAACAAACTTTTCACATTTAAAAAAATGATAAAGGAAATTAATTGGATGATTTTTTTACTTTTCTGTAAGATATGCAACGAAGCAGAATGGGAAATATTGGTTCTTCTTGGGCATCAATTCGAAACATCGGTTTCAAAGTAATAATCTCATTATACCACACAATTTTTATGACATTATCTACACTATATAAGTTGTTATTGTTGTCAGTTGTTACTTCAGCGTGAGATTGGAGATATTTCTGAGTTAACTTTCTCTTAAGATGCGTTTTGCATTCTGTTCTGTTTAACGTTCTTATTAGATTGAAGCATAACTACTGATTACACTTAGTGATATTCTAAACACTTGTACGATTATTTCTGTGGGAAATTCCAGAACTTTGAAGTATATCTGTTGATAAAATAAATTTAATTAAGCTATCATCGGATTTGAGTGCAATGACAATCATTTACGAACAATTATCAATCTATTACAAACCCGTACGCACGCAACAATATTATAATTAATTATAGTATTAAAATTGTTCAGAACGTGTTTTACAAAACAAAAACAGGTAAAGAAAATTCTGCTTGCGTTTTATGATTTTTTGCAATTTTTCTGGCCACAAAAGGTTTTAAAAAAAGGTTTGTAATTTATGTTTATATTTACCAATTTAATAAATAGCACTAGGTTTGATTTATATATATGTGTGTGTGTGTATTGAAATTCAGTATTAAAATTTTAAAGATTTGTAATGATTAAATGTCTGTTTAGAAAGTTTGTATTCTTTAAACTGCAAATGCAAACTGAGAAACCTTTTGCATTTTTTTGGATAAATCCTTTTACTTAAAAGTCCTAAAACATATACAGGTGTGGACTAAATTATTTATTATTTTTACTGCTTATTTAAAATTATATACTTTATGGAAACAAGAATGGGCTTTGCAAAATACTGAAAAGAAAAATTATTTGAAATGGAAATGTGACTGAGATCATATTTGTTTTAAAGATTTTAGATAAAAGTGCATTTTTATTTTTGCTCAGAAACTAATTCATTAATTGCAAAATCATTCCTTGAAGTTATTAAGAACTAATAAATACAATAAAAAACTGGGGGAGACATTGAAAATTGTAGGAGAATAAAGAAATTTTAATTGTAAAATTTTTCTTCAAAAATTTAAATTAAAAAAAAATACTAGCGAAAACTTTTTTTCAGCTTAAAATGATTTTGTATCACAAAACCATTTAATAATATTCATAAAAAGTAGATGAAAATGCTTAAAATGTTTTTAAAAAAATCATTCAAAAGCTACGAGTCCCTTTTCGCGTTGAAGCCAATATGCACTTGTCTTAACTTTAGTTTTAATTTAAACGATATTTCTGGAATACCTAGCATCAGATAACCTTGTCTGTATTTGTCTATAATTTCCGTATCTTGTACAGTTCTATCTAATTTTGGGTCGGGGGATGCTATCACATCCCCAGACATCTATCAGCGCGATTGTTCCGCTGACAGTCCAGCGAGAAGTAACTAAAATTAAGTGAACCGTGCAGTATTGTACGAGAAATCTCCCCATTTGCCCTGCTCCCGAGAGGTAAGGAACATTCAACCAAGTTCTACCTCCAATTCGGCGAGGCAGTTAATGCTGGTCCCATGTGAATGGGACACGTTGGAAGAACCGGTTTTCGCTACTGATCGAATGTGCTCTTGTGAACGGGGCTTTATGTATCAGATGATGCTCTTAATTGTGAAGATGCTTTAAAATGGAAAATCAGAGGCAGCTCATAAAAGCCATACAACATAGCCAGCAGGATCACTTTCCCATGACAGTAACCCTTTTAAAAGTAAATGGGTTTTCAAACTCAAGCATTATGCCAATAGAACACATGAATGATACAAAGCAAGCCTGATTACCAAAGGCTGCTCCCAGAGATCTAGCATAGATTATGGCATAATCTTTCCCTCAGTTTTGTTAAAATATTTCAACATTTAATAGCCATAGCTAGTATGGACATTGTGCATCATGTAATGAATGTAACATATTCTTAATATTCTTAGAACTAAGCCAATAGATTTTGCACAGACAATAGCTGCTGATTCTTAAACGAAATTAGTTTTCAGAAAGAATATAAATTGTATATGAAAATATACAATATGAATTATATGATTATATGAACACTGAAATTAAGACGTGTGTAAGATACGATTTCTTGTTTTATTGTATTTAGTAAGTTGCAACATGGCATATAGTTTTCTTTGGCTTATTTATTTATTTATTTATTTTTTCCTTGCTTTGAATTGGCTTTTGTGTAAATTTTCCAAAGAGAATTCTCATGCAGTACTTGCTTCTGTATGTATTTTTTCAGGAAAAATTTTTATGTTAAATTATTTGACTTCCTGACTGGAGTAATATCATGGCAAGCTCTATATTGACTTCAATGGATGACTCGCATTTTTTAAGTTGTGCTGTATGAATTTAAACATTCTTTACATGCCTACAATCTTGAATACTACAGTGTATTCCATCTCTTTAAAGCTTCTCACTGATTGCAATATTTATATTGCCTGTTCATACATCGAAGAATTAGAACATCAGTTTAAACGAATTGGCTCCTGGATTTTTTAGAATAAACGACTTGGTCTTCTTAACCTCTGGTAAGTTTTTGTTCCAATTAACTCCTTTTGGGCAGGCATCCCACATATATGTATCCCCTTCGAACGTCTCTCACAGCTGGGCTTCCCACCCATGCATCACTGGAGAATAAGCTTAAGGGATAGGTGATGTATATGAGAATTTTAAGCATAACCATTTCATAAAGATCACCAGATGGGATCCTGTGTCCATTACTTTTAAACTGAACATAGTTTTCGGTTCCTGACCTTCAGTTTGATCACATTCTGCCTAATTTGGGGTCAGCTATTGCAGGGGAGGAGAGAGCATAGTGTAAGCATACGGAGCTTGAGTTTTCAACTCATCATGTGATAACTCGTAATATAAACATTAGCATTTCTGATGTCCCTTCGAATCCTTTTCAGCTACTATGCAAGGTTTTTTTTTTAGGGTTGCTATTATAATGTTCTGTTACTCTTTGCTTTCCTTTTATTACTTATATTTCGCATACATCCCTTTTTACTTCAAATAGCCCTAACTTCAGTTTATTATGGCAAGCAAGCGTTATTTATAAGAGAAAGATTATTCTTGCATGGTAAATGAGCCAATTAGTGATATGGATGATAGTGATGATTCATTTTCTGAAGAGTTAGAGAGCACTATTTCTTGAGATTCTGATACAGACATTTTGTCAGACACTCAGCTCACTGAGTGCATGCCTTACACTTCCCATTAAAGATTTTATTTCTTGTTATAAATAATCTTTCTTGTATTTTTATTAATTTTAAAGTTTATTAATGTATTTTATCAATCAATATTTTGGAATAATTTGAATAGTTCTTCCGAAAATTATTTCTCAAATATGTATTTTCTTGCAACGTAAAGGAAAAAGATTATGAAATGCTGATCATAGTTTAAATAGCAATCTATAATGGTACCAAAAATTAGGACGTTAGGACTTAAACTTGTTTTTTGTGATTTTTTTTTTAAAGTTAGGCTTAGTGATGCAAACCCCCATCTTTGTGGTATAATTCCTTTTGACTCCCATCTGTCCCGAGGGAATGTCTTAAAGAACAGCACACCATTTCAAAAGGGCCCAGATCATAATGGTTGGCCTGATAGAGCCTGCTTTTGCACAGAAAAAGAAGATAGCACTAGGTCTGCCCCACCAAAACTCTTAAAAGATTTATTAAGCTGACTTCATGCAAGAGTTTCTCAGCAAAATCTTTCAGGTTAACCTTAAGACTTAACATAACCAACTACAATGCATAGCTACCATTGAGTTGAAAAGGTTTATCTTCTCAACCTCCCTTTTATACTGCAAAAGCGCATGCACATTATTGAAAGAATATAGAACAAATCACGATTTGGCATGGACTAGAGTGCTGCTATTGTTTTAAGCTCGAAAACAAAGCCTGTTTCTGAGGGGGTTTTTTTTTTTTTTCTTTCTTTCTTTTGAGGTTTTTATATATTAACTCAAAAACTACTGAACTATAATAATGGTCATCTTAGAAGAAAAAAAAGGAAAATTTTGCTGAAAATTCAAAGCACGGAGGAAAGATGCTACAAACAAAAGTGCAAAAGAGATACAATAAAGTATTTGATTTGCTTTACCTGATATCCTGACATATCTCTATTTGGCATTATTTCTCTAATGCTGAACTTTAAAATAATTTTCCTATCTATCACGTATCATATAAATAAATTAAACGAACTTTTAAGTATACAATGGATTACTGCAGCTTAACCAATGTAACAGTAATAACCTGAGAAGAAGTGCAATTTATGATGCATATCAAAGTAATACTTCTTTTCTCAAAATAAACATCATTTCTTTAAGCATTATAAAAAGCAAACTTGTACTACTGTAAAAAATATCACTATATCATTATGATGTTACAGTACAAAGTCTGTAATCCGGACTCGTCGGGACTTCGGCGATTCCGGATTATAGATCATCAATTTAAATCTGGTAAGATGGCGTGCAGAAATTATACAATTCAAAATATGAAACTGTAATTTATGAAATAAAGAGCAATTATGATCTAAAGGGTATCAAATTTTACAAAAAAAAAAAAGCTTAATATTTATTTGTTTACTTTATTAAACATTTCTTTCAACACGCGCATGCTAAATGTATGCGCATTCTTTACGCGCATGCGTAAAGATTGTGGCTTTGAGGTCCGGATTATAGATCATTCTGGACAATGGATGTCCGGATTACGGACTTTGTACTATATATAATTAAACAATTTATACAAAAAGCTTTGCACATAGAGTGAATTCTTGATATGTGAAACTCAACATTGAAAAAATATTCAAGGGAACACAGAAAATTATTTTTAGCATTTAGATTACAGTACAAAATATTATTACTTACTTGAGGCCCTTTCATAGAGAATGTATTACAATAAAAATATGAATTGTATGAAAGTATGACATACATGAATATGAATATTTCTCTTAAATTTACATAACAATTTTAATCAATAATAGTTTAGAATAATTTGACAAATTATTAACACTGTAAAATAATTTTAAATGTAAAAAAACTAATTGATTATAACAAACAGTACAGCAGGGTTAACTTTCTGATTTTAAAATTTCTTTTGTAACAAAGTCACTCAGTTTATCAAATAAACGAAACATTTCAACTGGCACATTTTCACAGCTTTCAATATAGTGTTGAATAAGAGAAAGTGCATTACTCACATTTTTATTTGTTAACACTGGTTCTTCGTTACTTTTTAAATCTTCGTGCTCATCTTCTGAATCGTGTTCGCAGCCTTTCACATCTGGAACAATTTCCTCATCACTAGACCCTTCACAAGTTTTTAGTTCTTCATCAATGCTGACATAGTCAGAAAAATTCATAGGGCTTTCAGAAGGAATTTCCAATATTTCGGGTGCAACTGCAATATCTAAATTTTCTTCATTCTGAAACTCATTTTTTACAGAAAAGAAATAAGGAGAGAAAAAACCACATTTTTTGAAACAACTGGCTATACATTCTTGTGAAACATCATTATTCCAAGCTCTTGAAATCAGCCACATTGCATCTAAAACGGAAACAGATGGTACGGGACTACCATGTGTTTTGATCTTGTTAATAATCTTCCTAATAAGTTGCCTTCTGTAGTAAATCTTCAGGTTACGAATAATTTGATTTGTTGGCTGAAGTTTTCGTGTCATAAAAGGTGGTAAAAATTCAATTTGAATAGCTTTCAAATTCTTCAGTTCACGATGCGCTGGACAGTCATCAACAAGGAACAACACTTTCCTCTGCTTGTAATGAAACACCAAATCTAATTTGCGCACATAATCTTCAAATATAGTGCTTGTCATCCATGCATTTTTGTTGCTTCTATATTCCAGTGGGAATGACTTAACATCTTTAAAGCAACGTGGGGTTTTAGATTTTCCAATAAGAAGGAGAGGTAACTTTTCAGAGCCATCAGCATTAGCACCAACAAGGATGGTTAGTTGATCTGTGTTCAGTGTTCTATTAGAATGAGACTTTTCTTTACACATCACTATTTTGTTAGGAATATATTTAAAAAACAAACCTGTTTCATCAAGATTAAAAACACTAGATGCATTATAACCTGCAAGCAATCTGTCTAAAATCTGTTGCCTCCACACTTCACCAACACTTTCAGGATGTTGTTTAGCTTCTCCGAACATATTTTGAAAGTAGATATTATGGCGAGATTTGAATCGTTCTAACCAACCATTACTGGCCATAAAGTCTGGATGCCCAAGAATTTTGCCAAACTCTAATGCTTTTTCACGAAGTAAAGCTCCATCAACTGGAAATTCAGTATTGAATTTATGGTGATTTTCAAACCATGTTAATAAAGCTTGTTCAACATCTGGAAAGCCACAAACTTTAATTTTCTTGCATAGTAAATTAGTTCCACTCTTAGAAAAATGTTCAAGAATCTTTTCTTTATTTGATAATATAGTAGAAAGTGTATTGGGAGGAATTCCATATTTCACTGCCAAATCTTTCTTCTTTATACTAGGATTATCTTCAACTTCCCGTATCAAAAGTACTTTTTCTTCAACAGTTAAAATTTTGAGCTTTCTTTTAGACATATTTTGCAAACATGTGGAAATACAAAACTCTCTAGAAGCAGTTAAATATACTATAAGTAAGACATGGACAGTTTACACAAGCCACAGTAAACGTAAGGACAGTAAGCTCAGTGGATCATGGTGATCAAAATGACATTCTGTATTACAAGGAAGCAGAAAACAACTGTTTTCATCAGAAAAGCTAATTAAGATATCACAAACAGAGACAGTAGCACAAGTTGTTCACAAAATCTCTGGTATGCTTGGGGAGAGTTCTTTCATTCTGAACGTAAAACAGATGTTGAGTTTAGCTCACTAATAATAAAGTCTACTCCATCATACTTTGGCTAGTGTCTTCACAAAACTCAAGTTAATTGGGATAAAACTCAGGCACTTATAGCACTGTGTTACTTTTTTTTTTTTTTCAGAAGCAATCAAAATGCTCTAAACTCCACATCACTATTCATATTCATTTAGTATAAAATAGAGTTGATTGTCCAGAAAAGAGAAATCTGGGAATTCCTAAAAAATTATATAACATTAATAATTCACATTTATATAATGTCATCACATCTTATGTTTTAAACAACTTAAGAAGCTTTTAACTTTAAATTTGTAAACACTGAATCTGAAGACTGATCATTTTAATATGCCAATTTTTAGTTTAAATGCAAGCATGATTTTGTGCATTTTCATGAAACTATTTTTATACAGATTTTAAGAAAAAGAGGAATTTGTTTTCTAGAGCACAGATACCTTAACATGAAGTGCAATATGACTTAAATGCAGTTGAGTAACATTTAAACATGCCACATTTTGGTAAAAACATTAATGCACTTTGATTTAATGTTTATCATGCTCTGCATTTAAATAAATTAAGCATTAATTATAACAAAAGTAATCTGTTTTTCAAGTCCTGACTAATACATTGCAACATTACATTTTGAACTTAAGACAAGCTTGGGATTCTTTTTAGCTTCCAAAACATTACATTTTCTGTTCAAATATCCAATTGTTTTATTTGTATGAAACTGAAAATAATCTATTTAATTACATGGGCAAATAAAGTATATAAATATATGTAATACTTATATAGGAAAAAAAAAGCAATTGTGTAATAATGATTTATTGCACACTACCTATTCTGTAAACATTACAGTTACAGAAGACTGTTTATGATTCAGCCATGAAAAGCAATTAAGAAAGAAATTTTCAGAAAAGTGATAAATCTGACATCTCAAAAGTTGTTTCCTTTAATTTAACTTAACTATATGCTCGAACTTCAACATACTTTCCCATCAGATTATAGAATACTAAATATCCAAATATAAAAAGAAACAAGCCACTCTAGAGCTCATTACAATATTTTACACAAAAGTCTTTATTTCTAGTATATACAGGGTGTCAATTATTATTTAGATCTTCGTTACATAAAAATTTTATTTAATGAAGATTAAGAGACACAGGGATACAATTTCTCAAGCATCTATCATAAGTAAATTGAAATCAACCAATATCATTTTCAAAACGACTGTTTCCTAAGGTGATACATGAAGATTATATATGTGAGAGAAATCAATGGCCCATATTTGGTAAAATATTACTATAGATGATATGAAAAGCATTAATAATGAATTTTTTTTTTAATTTTCAGAAGATTTTATAGCCTCATGATTAATTTTACTTTTAATGCAGCATCCTTTCCAAAAGTCAAGCACACAGAAGTCCTAAAAGAACAGAGCAGGGTGTCAGAGTAGTGAATGATAACTACTACTACATCGGCCCTGAATGTAAAACAGATCAAATCAAAAACAATTGTGATTCTTTGAGGGAATGAACCATCTTGTTGGAACTCATAATCTATGGCTGTATCGAATTTTTGAATCTTTGGAAAAATTTCCTATTCAAGAACATCTTTATATTTAACTATAATGACAAGTCACTCAAAAATGGGTCTATGACCATCTGCCCCTTTGCAGAGGAATTCTATGAGGTTTTTGCAGACTATAAAGAGTTACTTTGGTTTAAGATTCTGTGAGAGAAATATGGCCTTTTATGAAGTACGCACCAAACAATTATTTCAAGTTCAATCAATCAATCAATACAGGTATCGCCGGGCTATCGGTAATGTCGTGTGATGTTGCCAGCTCACTGATATATTTACCATGAAGGCACATGACATGATAAGTCCGGTGCATTAAAAGGAGATCTGAGATGAAGAGAGAGAGGTGACCATACACCACAAGGTTGTAAAAACCAAACGTTGGGAAAAGAACACCAGGCGAGGCTTGGCAGAGCAAGCAGAGAAATCTGACAGGTGTTGTCATGATAAAACAAAAGGTGAAAATACACAAATGATACAAATTTTATTCACTATGAAAATATAAATTACAATAATGAGGATAGAAATAAGACATATATGATACTATATAAAATATATACAGCAACATATATATACACGAGTGCACTGCAAACAAACTGTGCTAAGTCGGGAGGTTTGAGTCACAGGTGGAGGGGGCAGTGTAAGGTCTGATACTTGAATCCTCAGGTAGAATAATATAGGCTAAGGTTTTAAACTCATTTAAATGCAATCAGTTTTTGGTTTTCAAAAAGAAATTTTTTTTCGTACGGTTGATGAACTCCTCTACATGTCTAATTTTTAAATCATTATGTAGAGTGTCGTTTGATACATAGAAGTGAGCCTGTGCGATTAATATTATGTATTTATTCTGAACAATTTGTAACTTATTCAGATATTTCTTACTGACCACCGCCCAGACGAGAGATACATAAGTAAATATTGGCCGGATGATCACGGTATACACGTCTCTTTCTTAGTAGATCCAGCTTTGAATATTTACCTATTAAAGGAAATAGATTTTTCATCGTAGAGAGAGTTTTGCTACATGCTTTGCTTACGTGATCGCTCCAAGTGAACTTGCTACTGATGGTGACACTTAAATAATTGGCCTTTTGCACTGTGGGGCTTAAAAAGCTTAAGTCTGGCTTTTTTCTGGATAATGAGCAACTGTGACTTTTCCACATTTTTCAAAATTCTCCAAACAGTGCACCAGTGTTCAATGTGTGGCATTGTAGTCTGGAGTTTTTTTATGCCATTTTCAATACTAAGTGATTTCAATACTAATGCCATATCACTGGCGTAGCAACCTACAAAACCGCTGGAGTCAGAAAACACACGGAAAAATCCTCCACATAAAATATATACAAGATTGGGCCTAAGATAGAATCTTGGGCTACTCCTGCTCCTCTTGGGCATACTAAAGTTAAAATAACAGCAATATTTATTTAGTGGTTACCTTTAACTAAGAACATCACACTTGCAAATCAGCAGTGTTATCTATCTACCTACCTTACAATTCACGGCCACAAGAATCTGACATAAACTATTATGATTTCTTTATAATAGTTAGGATTTTATGATTATTGTGAAAAAATCCTAAATGCCACTAGATAATTCTACATAATAATACTTTTAGATAATTAAATTTTACGAACTGCAAAAATGACAATGAAACTTTGGATCTGTTAATTTTGTCCAAAATTAACAGAATTTTCAGACTTTCTTGAATATCTCCAAAACTGAGAGGCCCAGTTTAATGAAATTAGGTATGGACATTTAATTGTTTGAACATGAAAAAAATATGCCATACAACAGTCATTGTACATGATCATGCATAAAACTCAATGGCATAGCTAAGGTGGGTCAAGGGGACACATCTGTCCCTGCACGCAGTATCCAGGCGGCGCCAAATTGATGCTACGAAAGTTTTTAATGAAATGTTTTCTATTCTTGGTACACAGAAAGGGGCGCAAATTCTTCAATTGTCCCCGGGCACTGGAATCCTAGCTATGCCACTGATAAAACTCATCAGTGCTGGAAGGTCTAAAACGGAGACAGCGGGAAAAAAAACGGAAAAAAAAGGAGGCTGATAGGGGATATGGCCCCGAATAATAGACCTACAGCTATCACAATGTAACTACACACTGAAAATGAGGCAGTTTGTGAAACCCTGTGGCAGTTGGTCCCAACTTGCCACAATGCTTTTTTCAGGTCCTGGAGGATTCTGGGACAAGAAAACTATAGACATGTTCTACAAGGTTTAAGTCTGCAGATCTGGCTGGCCAATATACTCATTTTTTAGAAAATCATCCACCAGATTAGCCCTATGTGGACAACAGTTGTCATCCATAAAAATAACTGAGGGCCAACTGCACCTCTGAAAAGCTAAACACAGGGTCCTTAAGATCTCTTATTATCCATAAGTCATAACACCTCAGTCAGAAACATGAAGATCTGTGCTCTTGTCCAAGCATGATGTTGAAACAGCAAGCCCAACAAGCATTCGCTGCCATACTTGTCCCTTTCTTAGATGCTGAAGCACAGATAGTGGTTTCCTGGTTCCTTCCAGATGAAGATACATCCATAATCAAAAGTAAGGCTGAATCAAAATTCACGCCTAAAGAGAATGTTTCTCTATCTATTGATTGGACCAAATGTTCTCAGTACCATGCTAAATGGGATCTCCTGTACAAATACATGACTGGGACAAAAATAGTTCTTGCCAAACAGACAAGATATTAGTTCCCTATTTTTACCCTTCCAAAAGCTGCCCTCAGTGCATTTTTGTAGATGACAACATTCATCCACATAGGGCTAATCTGCTGATAATTTTTTTTTAAGTGAGGATATTAACTGGGTGGACCGATGAGTCAAGATTTATGGCAGATTACTCTGTGATCATATCTTTACAGATTACTCAGTGTAACGAGAAGGATTAAGGATATCATTAAGAAATTAAAAGGTGAAAGTGATCATTAGTTGGCAGTTTCATCTAAAAGACTTGCTACTAATTCTTTAAATGCAGGAAAAAGGAAAGTTAATATTAATGATAGTGATACTGATAATGATAATTTTGTTAAATTTAAAATACCAAATAAAATTGTTACAGCAGTCAGGGTAGTTAAAACTAAAAGTAATTTAGCTTTAAAAAATAAGTATTATGTTCTAGACCAGTGTTTCTAAATCTGGTTGTCCCTTCAATAATTTTCATAATACCGAGTACCCCTTGTCAAAAAAAAAAAAAAAAAAAAAAAAAAAAAAAAGCATATCCTTACTTTCATTTGTTTCATTTTGCTATATTAATAAAATAATAATAAATGAAAAATAAAATTCTTTCATAATGAAATAAAAAAATAAATAAAAATTATATTATAAATAACATTCATTATATGAATGTTATTTTATTATTCAATGAAAAGGATGAAATTGCTTATGCAGAGACGACAGATCATCATAATTTGATTCCCTGGTTATTTAATTTGGTTCCCGGTTTGGTTAATTTTAATTTCAGATACAGTTCTACATACAAAAGTCTGTCCCTTTTCCCTGATGTAACATCTACAAATGCTGAAAGAGCAAGTTTACATATATATGAAGTTGGAAAAGGCAAGATCTATTTCAGGACTTTCTCTGTTAAAACTGCATACACATGCTGAATTTGCAACCAAAATTATGTTAAAGCAAACTCCTCATATTTATTTTTCAAGAATCTGTCTGAAGCTAATTCTGACAACTGCTTTTCATCTGTATGCGATAAACCTTCTGGCATGAATGCTGTAGTAATGTTCAAAGGATATCGTATCCATTCACTATTTTTGTTTAAATCAGGAAAATAGTTTCTCAGGATCACTTGTAAATTTTCTAAATGCTGTGTTATACATTTCAGAGAATCAGCATTAATTTTACCACCTGAACTTGTTATAAACTCATGAAGAGAGCTAAATAAGTCAACTTCCCATTACAACTGTCTTTTGCCAAAAATGTAATTTTACCAGGTACCTTGAATCCAAAAGAATAAAGTTTCTTTGCCTAGCAACAACTGAGACAATTTAAAACCGAGATTATATCTACTAAGTATGCCAATTTAGAGAGACATTCCCAGTCATGTAAATAGATTCTCAGCTCAAATCTATCATTAAGAAAAACTTGAAGTTCATGTCCAAGTTCAAATAAAATTTTTCCTCAAGACAGCCGATGAAAATTAGTATGAAAGAGAAGCTGAGTATGACTACTTCCCATCTCTTTACACATTTGCGAAAAAAGTGTGCATTCAAAGTACGACATTTAATGTAGTTAATGATTTTTCATGCTTTCACTCAAAACTTTTTGCAGACCAGCAGGCACCATACATGTTGCCAAAGCCTGCCTATGCAGTGTGTGGATATGGCATTTAAAGCAACATGCTGAATTCATGCAACGAGTCCTTTATTAATTCTGACCAGAATTATTGCTCCATCTGTGTTTATTCCAAAATACCTACATCAATCAATTTTATTCTCTTGCATAAATTTATTCATAACATTACAGCTATCTTCTCCTGTTGTATGACCTGATAAAGGCTGGCAAAATAAAAAGACTTCATGAATTCCTTGATCCTTTTCTATTTAACAAAACACCATAAATTTACAATATCAGTGAAGTCATCAAACTGTAATGCATAATAATGACTTTGAGAAATATCAGACAATACAATTCATTTTTTTCATTATTACACATATCAATGAATCATTGATGAACTAACTGCATTGAGAGGGGAAACATGGTCAAAAGTTTTTTTTTTTTTTTTTTTTTTTTTTGTCCTGTCTTCTATCATTATGTCTGCCATTATCTTGACTCCAGGCTCGATTAAATTTTTACCGACCAATTGGCTCTGCTGCGCTGCATTTCATGATAAAAGCAACATGTGATACAAAGATCCTAGAATTTTTTATTGTCACCTCCTGTCAAACACAGCATTACTTTTTGTGACAAGATTTAAATCCTGAAATTTCTTTTTAAAAAATCAATTGGTTTATCTTTGTAATGATTGTGGTTTGCGTCAAAATGGCACTTAAAGTTAGATAGTTTCATGCTTTCATTTGCTAGATTTTCAGCACAAATTATGGAAAGTGAAATAAGCTCTTTTTCATCTCCAGTCCATGAGAATCCAAGTTTAAGATATTCCTTATTGCACTTGTAAATTTTACTTGCTTTTTTATTAACAGCTTCTTTCAGAAATGAATTCTGGTACTCGTAATGCATGAGCTAATTCTAACAGGATTAATTGTAATTCACAAGCTAAGAGGCATTCAAATATCTGATGCTGCCAAATCTCAAAATTCAAATATCCCAAGTGTCTTGAATGAATAATGTTTGTAAGAATGGCACATGTAATTTATAAGAATCAATTTAAACTTTAAATGAGCTCCAAAATATCTTTGGTGTTAACTTAAATCAAATGACTCAAATTCTTAAAAGCCAATTCTATGCTTTAAAAAACTGTGATGATGATATCGCCAGAAAAATGAACCTCACCATACAGGAAATGAATGAGCTATCTAGTAACAACTAATTACAGACAGTATTAATTTAAGAATTGTAACATAGATGGTGAGAATTTGAGAATTGCAAAATGGCGTCTTTGATAAAATCTTTCATTAACTTATGAGTTTAGTTCGGATACCCTTCTCCAAGAAAAAAATTCTTGGCCCTAACACAAAGTTTAGTACTTACAATTAGGTTTTATACGGATTAACGAGCATTACATCAAATAGATACAAAAAGGAATGTATAATTATTTTAATTCAGCACTCTTATTTCATTACCACATCTTTCAACAGTTGAAGCCTTAGCTATTTCCATCATTATCACACTTCATGACCAGTCACTGCTGCCTTTACCTACAATCCTAACAGAGAAGCATATAAGAATGCACACCACCATGAGTAATAGTATAGTAATAATTTCAGCCTAGGCTTAATTTTATTATCTTTATTAGTTTTATTATCCTTATTTTTCAATTTTACCACTACAGCTGAAATTGAAATTACAGCTCCATAAACCACAACACATTATGGTGAGATTTCGGTTTCTACTTTAGACCTTTTACTTTTGTTCTTACAGTTAAAAATAAATATGTGGGAAGCCTAAATGAGCTTTTATTAGACCACAATCCTCTCGTTATCGAATTTGATGTTTCTTGACATAACATAGCACATGAAAGTGAAACTGAGTTAGACACTTAAATGGTGAATACAGAATTACACTTTATGCTGAATTAAAAATTGTTGTCAACAATAAGATTAAACCTGTGAGAGACAGGAAGTACAGGAAGTCTGAGATTAGGTAACTCATCAAAAAATGAAGCCATAGGAAAAAATGGAAACATTATAAGTACCTGGATGATGAAATAGTTCTAAATAAATCCATCCACATGGTCAGGTTCCTCCCACATAAACAAGCAAAAAAAAAAAAAAAAAAAAAAAGAACTGGGTTAATTATCTGGAATCACTATTTGCAGATGATAGCTCCATTTGGGAAACTAGGAAGAGATGCAACATGAAAATTCCATTTTTTAATGGCCTTCAAGACAGTGGTACCCCAAGCCTGAGAAGAATCAGTCACTTGACAATCACTATGCTTCTCAGTTTCACATCAACAATATATTCTACCCTAAGACTGAAAATCCTTTTACTGATACTCTGACCAATTTTACCAATGCCAACCACACATATACAACATTCTTTCAGTCTGGCCATTGCAGGTTCTTACTTATATTGCCCAAATCAAAATCAGAAAGGTCCCACGCAGGAAGCCAAATGCAGGAAACTGGTTTGAACAAAATTTGTATCCCATGCTAATAAATACATAGTTCAGATAATTCTTACAGCAAGCAAATGATCCCTCTACTTTAACTTTCTGAGGAATTGCAGATGATGCCTGGATATAAAGAATCATAAGCACCACAATGAAACTAAGGATGTATCTGAATCCAAAGGTACAGATCAGTGTCTCAAACTCAGTGTTCCCAATTGTGTTCCCTCAAAGCAATTTTTTGCATCCTGAGAACACATTTTAATTATGTATTTGTTGCAAATATGGTGCTTGTAGTTTTAGAAACATACAGATCTGGACTAAGGTTATGGATGCAACTGCTATTGAAAAAAAAAAAAAAAAAGAATTAAAAGGCTGGGGCTTGGTCACTATATGCTTGTATACAGGACCAAGTGACCAGGATAAGGTGGAAGAATTTTCCACATAAATACAATCAGTAAATTTAGATTGCCAGCCAACAGCTAGTGATGCTTCAGTATCAGTATTCTAGCGTTTCTGACTTTATGGCTTAGGTTACAAGTAAATTATACAGTGGTTAATCAACACATTGAAATTACCTGAAATAAATGTCTCATCTTAAATTTAATATTTAGCTGTCAATACATTTAAATTACATAGTTATAACCAATAGACATTTCTAGCAGATACTATCAGTATATTCAGAAAGAAAATGTATGTAAATTCGGAATTGTCTCCTTTGTGTTATTACTACTATTTCTCATATATGCTCTGATATATAGAGAGAGTAAATAAAATTTAAAAAGGAAGTTATCTTTTATTCCTTAATTAATATTTAACAAAGTTTTCATATTTTGTTAAAAAAATTCTAGCCTAACAGTTGCTTTCAGATCCTGTATTCAGCCCACATGCAATTTGAGATCACTGATATAGATGATGAAATATACTTTTATGAGAATTCATAGTTAAGGAAAAAATTATCATCTCCTTTCAAACAGGTGGCCCACCAGCGGCTAAGCAGTTAAGTTGCTGAATGCTGGTAGTTCAGTCTGAGGTTCGAATCCCGCGAACACGCTGGCTGCATGAGCGTTTTGTGGTTTTCCCCGTGTGTAACATGTATATGAGCCAGTTTCCCTTAGAAAGTCCTCCCCGAAGGCATCCATCCTCTTAGGCAGATAGCACTTCAGGCTTTGCTATAATTAAATAAACCAAACCTTCCAAACAATGTGTCATCAAAGGCACACCAGCAGAATGCAGCTTTTAAGTTAGCATTATGTGATTTCCCTTCCATTTAGAGAAGATGCTGTAATACTCATGCCTTACCAAATAAAGAATTCTAGCAAAATTATAGCTTCAAAATTTAACTTTACAAAAGCTACTGTATATTATTTCACTGCTGCTCCCCCTCCTGAAAAAATTCTATAAACCAGCCTTACAAAATATTAACGTGTTACAAGAAAAATGCATAACATTAAAATGACAAAAGCAATGTGAACTGTCATTAATTACATGAATTTAAAATTCAAAATGTAAAGTTTTAAGATGAAATCCTACTATCCCCCCTCACTAAAGAAATAAAAATTTTCAACTAAAGTTAGTTTTTAGTAAAGAAAACAAAGATCCACTGAATACACAAATCAACTTATATTTCTGGATAACTGCCATTTGAGAATTTTGGATTATTGCAGCTACTGAGTAAACTTAAGATGTTTCAAAGAAAAAGTGTATTTTTATATGATGCTAGAGGTTTCTTTCTTTAAAACGTAAGTTAATACACATTTCTATGCATATTTATATTTATGACCTGACCAGCAAGGTTTTACCAAAAAAAACTGCAAATTTCAATAAAAAAAGAGGTATTTGCATATTAGCTGGATCCAATACGTGCTTAAAAATAAGGAGTGTAATAAATCATCAAATAAAGTTATATTCCCAGAAAACACACAAATGAATGAATTTATATAATGAATTTTATATAATGTTTAATAACTATTTGAAAAATCTTTAACACTGGCTTTCGTAAGTTAAGCCTGCAATGTAAGTTAAAAATTTTTGAAAGCATAGTTGTGGTTAAATGGCTGAAAATCGCAGATGGCAATATACAAATACCACATGTTACAGCCAATCACAATTGAGTGTCCAAACATATGCTAATTAGGAAGACATTGAAGTCTCCAGCATTCTGAAAGATTTGAAAAGGTTCATTTAAATGCTAATATGAAAAATTTATAAATTTCATACGATAATTTTTTTATTACATTTATGCTTATACAAATAAAAAAATTAATGGGAAATAATAAGTACTAATGTGCTTTCAGATGCACTAAAGCAGAAATTGTCCAATGCGGCAAGAATTTCAAACAAGCCAAACAGTTGTCTACAGACATATGCCTGGCCAGCCAAGGGTTACTACCCTTTCTGAAGGTTAGGATATTGCTATTGTAACTAGGTAGAACCACAGAACATCCTACATTACTGTTACATCCATAGTTGCAACATCACTTTGGTAAGACACTATCTGCCAATACTGTGCACTGAAGGCTTCACATAGGGTGACTGTACACCCCAGTACCAAGTGTTTGTGTTTCCCTAACTACCCAATCCAGACAGGCAAGATTAAAGTAGTGTCATCAATACCTCAACTGGACTGTATCAGATTAGGCACAATATCCTGTTCACCAATGAGTCCAGAATTAACTTGGAATCAGATCACCAGCATGTAAGGATCTGGAAAGACCAAAGCAGAAGGAATCATTCCCTTAACATCACTGAACATCATGCAATTAGGGGTTGCAACATCATGGCATGGGCTGAAATTTCAATGCGATAACACACCCTGCTGCACATCCTTAAAGATGTTTCTTTGATGGCTGCATGGATTAAGAATAAAGTTTTACATTCCGTTGTGAGACTCTATGTTGCAGCAGTTGGTCCTGATGTCCTCCTTGATGGATGATAACTCAGAGACAGAGAGAAAACATTTCTCGGATGGAGAGGCAATAATATTCCCCTGATCTTAATACCACTGAAAATGTTTAAGATGCTCTTGTACATGTTATCTTAGCATGGAAGCTGCCCTAATGGAGAAATATATATTACTAGCACCTGCAATAATTGATCACCTCACTGAAAGCATGGCAATCACTCTAAAGTTTGTGTGATGTTCTGGGGTGCTCACATACCTTCTTAATTAGGTATGTGACCTGATTAATGGGATTACTGTGACCTTATTCATTTGGTAAGTTTTTTTAGCTTCAAACACCAATTTGTTAGTCACCCAAGTGTTATGTCATATTATTTATGAAAATTAAATGGTGTTTTCTTCTTTGTACACAATGCTCATTTTCTATCAAGCACAAATGCATTTGCTATCCCTATGTCTAATTTCACCTTAATCAAAGCTTTACTTTTCCAGTTTCATTGATTTTACTACCCCAAGCTTCACTTTTAAAAGCATGTGCATGAAGCAATACTTGTCTACAATATAAAATATATTTAATCTACTTAAAGAATTTTTTTCTTGCTTGCTTTTTTCTGCTTACTAAGATAGCATCTTCTGTTAGTGACAAAAATTGTTAGTTGGAAGCACATATCACATCTGGATCTATACCCAAACTAACAATAAACCTTTAAGAAATACAATGGAAATTTATGCATATTTTCTATAACCAAGTTTTACAGATCCATCCATGTTAGTGTCCATCCAAAATTAAAGTTATAAATGCACATTCTCAAAACATTAAAAAATAGTTACCACCAATGTTTAAAAACTGATGTCACTCATAACTTTGGTAATGGTAAATAAAATGTAAACATTTAGTGGCTGCTGAAAGTTTAAATGAATATGTCCTTAAGAAAGTGTGAAAGTAATTGTCTTTTAAATCCATGAAATTCGTCTACAGAATTGCGTTTTATTTGTACAAAGTCCCAAGTTTTATTTATTTCAGTTAAAATGCATTCCCACAATTGTTTTCATGATGGATTGAGATGGAAAGTCATTGGCAGATCTGACGCTGGTCAGTCTCATGAGGAGTCACTCAATGGTTTTGAATGCCCATATCCTCAAGTCACATCCAGATTATGGTACCAATTTCAAACTATATGCACCATCACTAGGAGGTCAGGCCAACAGCCGCGATGCATGATAATGATTCATATGTGACATTAAATGCATTATGCCATAGAGAGATGATAACTAGAGAGTTCTCTAGGGACCTCTGTGCTGCATTTGTCTAACTATGTTCAGGCAAACTGTATAAGATATCTGCAGAGCAGACCCATTATATGCCACGTGATATGTATTTCCATCAACAAATGCAGAGAGGAGTATGTCTTTTGTAAAACTACAGACACACTGTTGTTAAACATAAATAAGACTATATACTTTTCAGCCAGACTATATCCTCTTCAGATGAGTCAAGATTCAATATGCAGAGTGATTTTTGATGAGTCTTCCTCTAGAGAACGTGTGGGACCCACTGTCATTCTTCTACATTAGAGAAATCAGCCTTATTTATTGGAAGTAGAATCATTGGCTAATCTTTGGAATATGGTAACAGGTAGTTTGGCGACATTTTGGTAGGCGATAAAGGTTACTACCTAGGACTTTGGTAATAATGTGAGAAGTACTCTTCTGATTACGCATTATTTTGTGTGAGGGAAATGAGAGATCATGAGATATGTCATGTGACATTAATGGACGAATTACAGTTCTTTAATCAGAAAAGGGGGGGGAATATGGAAAAAATCTGGAAATTTTGTATTTAGCTTCATTCTGTGTTGTGTGAAACAGTGTTGGTTAATTTTTGGATCCCATGGCCCTATCTAAAGTGAATTCGAAATGGGTATTTAGTGGGATTGAAAGGGGTAGTAATAAGTGTTTTTTTAAGGTTGCGCAAGATAGAAGTAAAGATTGCTTATTAAGTTTTATTAAGCAGTATATTCTACCTGGTACAATAATATCTGATTGCTGGAAGTCATATGTCTGTTTGGAGGATGAAGGTTTTCAATATCTTGCTGTGAACCATAAGTATGATTTTAAAGATTCTGAAACAGGCGCACATACGATTGCTTTTTATTTGCGGAGGAAATAAGAAAAGTTTATCAGCCACGTAATCAAGATTCTGAAGAAGTTAGTATTTTTAATTATTTGAGGATATTATTTTTATGCATTGTTCTAAATGTAAGGAGTAAATAAATTAATATGGTATTATTGGAAAATTGTTATTAGCAATGATTTAGTTTAAAGTAATTAGGATTGTAAGCTAATTTTTATTAATTTAATGTATGTGCTTATTTATATTTTAAGTAGTGTTTTTAATTTAATTATATTTTAATTAAATGATAGTTATTTTGTGAATTATATGTTTGTAGCAATTTGGTATATGTTTCAGTGGAAGTAAACGTGCATGGAAATAATTTAAATATTTGACATTAATTATTTGTAACCATTTTTAATGTTTCCGTTATAAATTCGTTGGTGACGTTTATAATAGATAATTTAGAGGTAAAAGTTTTTGGATATTTCATTTATATTATACGTGGAAATGTTCATCCTTGGAAAGGGTATATACTTTTTCACGATCAGGTAATTTCAAATATGTCCTTTTTACCGAATTTAAAGATTCACAAAATTTTCATGCATTTTCGTGAAATTTTTCTAATTTATGAGAAAAAAGCAGTGTACATGGATATAGTGAAGAGTGTGCGCAATGCCATTTTTGTGCAATTCTGGGATGCTTTTTTAAGTAAAAATAAGTCGACGTGTACATGGTTTAGTTATATTTTAATTAAATGACAGTTATTTTGTGAATTTTATGTTTGTCGCAATTTGGTATACGTTTCAGTTCAAGTAAACCTGCATGGAAATAATTTAAATATTTGACACTATGTATTTGTAACCATTTTTAATGTTTGCAGTATATATTCGTTGGTGACGTTTATAATATAATAGATAATTTAGAGGTAAAAGTTTTTGGATATTTTATTTATTTTATACGTGGAAATGTTCATCCTTGGAAAGGGTATATACTTTTTCGCGATCAGGTAATTTCATATATGTGCTTTTTACCGAGTTTAAAGATTCACAAAATTTTCCTGCATTTTCGTGCAAATTTTTGTAATTTATGAGAAAATAGCAGTGTAGATGGATAAAGTTAAGAGTGTGTGCAATGCTATTTTTGTGCAATTCTGGGACTTTTTTTAAGTAAACATAAGTCGACGTGTACATGGTTTATGTGTATGTGCGATTCGGAAAAACGCGGCAAGGAGTTTGCCATTCTGCACTTTTTCCCAATTTTGCAGTTAATATTTGTCATGATTAAGTAGTTTTGTTCCATAAAATTTCTAGCATAAGTGTAATTCGGATAGCAGATTGTTGGAAAAAGTGTTCAGTAAATAAAAAGAAAAAAAAATCATGTCTAATGGCGGCGAAAAAAAAATAGAGGGTTGCTGTAGCAGAGTGGGTGGCCAAATTTTCGCCAAAAAATCGCCAAGTTACCATAATCCAATGATTAACCGAATCATTATACATACAGGCAATTATAAAGGATACAGCAAATAAATGGTAAATATAGGGACAGGAAACTGTTTTGAAGGAAACCAGACCTCATTCTTAACTGCCATATGATTCATTACTGCTGTCAAAAGAAGTTGAGATTAGAGAAAATTTGCAAGAACTGCATGTGATAGATGAAAGAGTCTTACAAGTAATCAACTATCTTCATGAAGTTTAATTACTAAATTAGAGGAATAACCAAACTCCCATTGCCCAAATTGGGAATTAGTTTCTTCAGCATCTGGATCATCACCATACAAGTCTCCAGGTCTGGTTTGATATGCACAGAAAAATTGTTGAAGTACACATTTTAAAATTACTTCGTATACATAATAAATACCAAAGCAAAAATAAATAAAAAATATTAAAAAAAAAAAAAAAAAAAAAAAAAAACCTCTGACATTTTTAAAGTACTTGTTTTGCTTTCTATAGCTGATACTGTTAATCTATGAAATTAGGAAATGTCTGTGAATCTGAAGAAATGTCTTCACACATATATCTCATTCAATATTTGACACAGTACAACAGATATTTATAAATGTATCTTATTCTGGAAATTTATACATGTATCTAATTCTTATTCATGATTAAAAACTTTTGCATGCACCTAGGTATTTGGATGGCAACTTGTGTACCAGTTACTCTGTTTACATAGGAGGTAACTTTAACAGCAATGCCAAAGACAAATGTTTCGTTTCTGGGGGAAGGAAGACAGGCAGAGACAGCAGACATCACCTAGCTAATCAACTGTACTATCAATTCTCAAATCAGTTATGTGAAGACCAATCCTTAAAAATGTATTTTCTTTTTTCTTTTCAATAAATAAAAGAAATCTATGTATAAAATAGCAAATCACAAACATTCAAAAAATAAACTGAACATAGGATCGAGTATATTGAAAAAACTGAACATAGGAGCACACAGAAAGTTAAATAAAACAGTCATAAAAGACATTAAAGAGAATAAGAACATTTTGAAAAAGGAAGATTATCACCATATCTGACACCTACCAAAGCTCATTTAGAAGAAGACCTAAGTAATTAAACATTTTCTGCACTCTTATAATAAGGTATTGTTTATATGCAATAAACTCATTACTCAAACAAATAATGAATATGTAAAAACTACATTTCATTAACAGAAAATAGCATTAAATACATCTGATTTTACAACATCACTCAAACCGTAACTCAAAACTCATTTATCTGATAAATTTGCAGAAATATCACACTATAACGGAAATTCTGCAGTTTCTGCTTTCTAAAAACATTTGATTCTAAGAAAGATATTAAAAATAAAAGTATTAAATGTAAATCACATTTTAAAATCATAAATATTTTAGCTTCAATAAAAATAATATCAGAATCTCATATTTTGACTCATATTAAAAACTTTTGCATGCACCTAGGTATTTGGATGGCAACTTGTGTACCAGTTACTCTGTTTACATAGGAGGTAACTTTAACAGCAATGCCAAAGACAAATGTTTCGTTTCTGGGGGAAGGAAGACAGGCAGAGACAGCAGACATCACCTAGCTAATCAACTGTACTATCAAAAAAGAAAAACAATAGCTTTCTTACTAATTTAACTTTTGTTCCAACAGAAAAATTAAAAAAAGCAGCAACACCTTTTTTTTAGATTTTGCCCCTTCTTTTTAAGTGGGCTAACGTGCTGTCTCTCATGTTAATGTTGTTGCTTCTGTAGAGAATTGCTTCTCTTTATCACATCCACAAAAACAGCAAGACAAAAAAAAAAAAAAAAAAAAAAAATCTAATCCTGCAAATATGAACAATAATTATGCTTCTATCCAACCTGACAAATTTTACATGTAAAAAGCACTATAATAAATGAGAAAGATTAACCATTAAGCATCACTATTCAGCATTCTAGTTAAAGTCACATGGAAGCTTAATAACTATAGAACATGACTAACTACAAAAGACAGCAACTTTCTCAGGTGTAAGTGTTTACCAGAATATTACGATATATATTCATATAAGGTCTGCAGTTTTTATCCAAAAAATTTCAAAGCAAATTTCCAGGTGCAAAACAGTACATGGATCAATCTGTTACTAAGTTCAATAACTTGTGCTTATTCTTCCATGGAAAACATGTCTCCCCTCCCAAGAAAAAAAGATAACAGACTAGTTAAACATTTCATATAGTTATTTCAAAGTTTTTATGTACATAACTATACAACCTTTTATGATTTTTTTTTTCAAAATGGCAGAAGGCATATGTTTTCTACACTAGTTTTCTAATAATTACAATCAAAACAGTATTGAAAACTGATTTAACTACATCATCATAAAAGCACATTCACATAACATGCATGAAATGCACTTTCTGTACATAGAAATTTAAAATAAAAAATGTTAGTATGGAGATTACATGAGCCAATACTTTTTCTCTCACTGTGGATATTACACGAGCATACATAGCACTTGTTTTCAGATAACATTTTGATTAATAAATTAATTCTAGATCATTTAAGTGAATATGTCCACCAAACAATTCACATATCAAGGATGCTTTTATTGCACTGCACAAAAGGTATTTAATGGTTAAATTTTTCATTTCATATGATTATGTAAAGAATAACTAGAAATGTATGCCATCATAAATAAGAATATGTTTACTGAATTAATTTAAAGAACAATAGCATCACTTAGTTCCCAAAAAAATAGTTGAAAAAAATCAAAATTTTGTAAGAAAAAAGTTCAGTTTGATTACAGCTTTCAATTTTGGTGGTAGTAAGGAAAATTGTATTGTACTTTATTTTTAAATTTCTTTTTCAAACATATTGCATTTAATTTAAAGTATAACATTTTACTTAATTGTAGACATTTCTAGCTCTTGATCTAAAGAATATCATAGGTATTCAGTTTAATTGAAGTATAGATTCGTTGATATATAAAACAAGAATTCAAACAGAGCAGTTGTTTTGCTCCTTGACCAGTAAATTTTTACAAAGCTCAGGGCTATCCTTTCTGAGATAACACCAATCAATGAGATGAAGCCCACTTGCTACACTAATTATACATATTATATTGTACATAATGAATATAAGCCAGAACAAAATCTGTTGCCTAAATTCCCTAGAAGGCAGAACTGTAGTCAAAACAATCCTTGTTTTAAGATGGAAACTAGAATTCTGAGATGGCAACTAAGGCCAATTATATCAAAAGAGAAATCTGATAGCAGAATAGAGACAAGAAGTATATTAAAAATTTGAAGTCATTTGATCTGCAAGTGTTCAGCAACAGCAAAAATTTGTAATAAATTTTAACCTGATAGATGAATGAAATCTTATAATCTGAATAGTATGCTTACACTTTGTCTGTCCATTGTTACATAATTATAATGGAGCCAATGGTTCTCTCTCTTGCAACAGGATTGTGCATAATTATCTCCAGTTCTCAGGGTCCTTTACATAGTCAACATCAATACAAGCACAACTTTTTGCCATAGCACTATCATCACATTTGCATGAATAAAGAATTTCTTTTTTTTTTTCCCTGTGTCTTCAAATACAGTGACAGTTCTTCAGTAAATATATTGCAACACAACTTCCACAAAGGAAAAGGTTTAAAAGGACAGCAGTCAGAAAATGTTTGCTGTGAGAAAGATGGCCACAAACAAGGTATGTGGGTGACCAGACATAAAAAATATTTTGAATACTTTTCAGTTAACTGGTAGCCACTTAGCAACAAATATAAACATAAGTGTAAATCTAACTACATGGCAGCAATTCTAATGATATATGAAGCTTCATGAAAAGAACAGCTATTTAAATGAACAATAAATATAATCTTTAATGTATGTGATGCCCAGGCTACACATGATACTGAATTTGTGCAATTCCCAGAAAATAGACTACCACATTTGGTGACTGATATCCCATTAATAGAAAAGCAGTACATTTTACAAGTTTACATCAATGATTTGTACCCAAGAGGAAAAAGATGCATGCAGCAAAAGGAATCAGGTGAATATCAGTTGAGGTATTAGCTATCAAGTTCCAGAAGCTCATTTTTTTTCTGAGTATTACCAGCCATAGCAAGCTATCAGCTGGAACAAGCACAGCTGTTTTCGAAAAAGATGCCACAGAGGACTGATATTACAGCAGAAGAAAATGCAATGCCTAGTCACAAACTTATGAAAGATTATCACACTCTCTTAATTAGCAGGGATTTTTAAGGTCAAGCTCCAGATTGCTCATACTAGATAGCATATCAAGAATTTGTGTCTAAGAAATGTAAGGCCAAATAACCAGTTAACCCTTCAGTGGTTGTAAAATTAAGCAATTATTTCTTCCTAAATATGCATGATATCTGTCAGTTGTAAATTTGTAATGCAAGCTGGTTTGTTTATGTTCCCTGTGGTGTATAACTGGAATGCAAGTTGAGCTTGTTCATGAACATAGAAAGGTTAAACATTATAGGGAAATCCAACAGCATGGCTCAGGTCAATTGTATCTTACTCACTGAGTAGATCAACAGGGTCTTCAGTCTTGCAGTGATGCAGTACCTTTCTTTAAAAAAAATCTGCCACTCAGAATTTCACTGGTTATGGATAACATGCATGCTCATCCTCCATGACTTGAAGACAACATACTAGAGAAAGTCATTTAAGTCAAGTTCCTTTTTCCCACTCCCATTCAGCTATTTCAGCCCATGCATCAGCAGGTCATTTCAAACTTTACAAAGCATAACACCAAAGCACTACTTCCCCGATGCATTGAAGTGACTGAGGAAACAAAAATTATTCTGCAAGAATTATTTCCACATTTTTAACAGCCAAAAAATTGTTGATAAAGCCTGGGATGGGATTGCCAAGAGAATCTTGAATTCTGATTTGAGAATATGGTCTGATTTCATTCTTGAACACGATTTTGAGAAGGTTCTGCACATGAGAAGATATAGAAAACTGTTGATGAAATACTGTCCTTGGAGAAGATGACGGGGAATGGAAATGAATAAGGACGGCATTCAAGACTCGTGGAAGTTTGGTTTGGTTTATTTAATTATGGCAAAGCACACCAAGCTATCTGCCTAAGGGGAGGGATGCCTTCATGGTGGACTTTCTAAGGTAAAATAGCTCGTATACATGTTACACATGGGGAAAACCACGAAAATGCCCATGAAGCCAGCCCATTCACAGGATTTGAACCTCGGACCAAACTACCAGTGTTCAGCAACTTTACTGCTCGGCTGCTGATAGGCCTCAAGACTTGTGGAAGAAGAATCCTCATTTGTGTGACACATTCAATACAAATATCAATAAATAAAAAAATTCTATCACCATTCTGCTGCAGCAATCCAAAGCTTTCAAAGCTTCGGAGCATCAATAATTTCAAGGTCAATTATAATGTTTATAGCTTTGTGTACAATTAGTTATTTTCACTTTTGTCTTCTGAGATAGTACATTTTTCATAATAAAATTCAAAATTACATTTACATTGAGTGAATGAAACTTTGATAAATTTGCTGTGGGTACTGATTTCAACATCAAATACTACAGTTTTAAAAAATTTCTGCAACTTGATTTTGTTGTTTTGAGAAAACATAAAAAAGTATTGTTCAAAAAATGAAAAATGCAATTATTTTAATATTTTCATTTAATGATTTTGGCAATTATTAATTTTGCTAGCTCAAATCATTTTATAGTCTTGCTTATAAAGCATGTTTAAAGTTTTTCCTATCTAAGAAATAAGCAATTATTCATTAATTATTGCAATTAGAAATGTTTTATATAAGCATAACTCAGAAAATTGCTAATAATTATTGCTATTTTGAACTTTAAATATGCAATGGTATTTTTATGAAAATATCACATTAAAATTTTATGCTACAAGTAATTTAAATTTGAACAAAAAAGTTTTGAAGCATTTTGTTTAAAGAAGGTTGTTTAAATTTGTTAAAATGCATTAATAATTATATATCTTAATTATTGTGAAATATTTTGATTTATTTTGAAAATGAGGTAAATGTGAAATAATGATATAGTAATTTAATAGAAAATGATATAAAATTATTTTTCAGTAATGTGGAAAATATTAAATGCTGTTACTTTGAATATTGTTCTAATGACTAAATTATTGATTTAAGAAATTCAATAATTCTAATAAAACTGAGTAATGTCATTTAAATACCAAAAAGGAGAAAAAAATAGTTTAAAACTTTTGTGAATGAGTGTTATGCAATGGTAATTGAATATAAAGAATAGAGTATGTTATAGGAAGTACTGGTTTATAATCAAAGGAGTATAGTTGTTCCTTTTACCATCTCATACAACACAACATTGAGAGCTACCATTTATAAGAATGAATATGATCAGGATTGGATTAAGACTTCTCAAAGCAATAAGAACTTAAACAACTTTTGCACCCCCTATATACTTATGCTGATTTTTGACCCATTCCTCCTCACTCGGTCTTGGTTTAGCTGCACCATACATTATATGCTAAAATGGCAATGGTAAATTTTTTTGTGTCTTCGTTCCTTGAGTCCCAAAGCAACATTTTGTGGTGCTTCCTTTTTTTATCCTTGGGACGGGCTTCTTTTCGTTAGCTCTAAATGTGATACATTTTTTAAATTACTTTAGAATGTATAAAGCAGTTTTCAGAGAGCCAGTTAACATTCGTCTGTTTATAGAGAACTGTGAAACACTCAAAAGTAAGAAACGTTAATGAAATGTAACAAAAGTATCATAATTTTACCCAAACATCACAATATTTATAATGTTTAAATGTAAGTTATAAATATGAAAATTAGTATGTTATAAATTTTTCTAATTTGCTATAATGCATTTGAAATATGCTTCTGATATGTAAAAGATTTTTATTTATGATATTTTGTAATAAAAGTACGAAAAGCTTTCCCTGAAGAAACAGAACTGTCTTTTGGACTTCACAGAAACAAGAAATTTTAATTGGACTGAATCTTCAATATGAAATTACATTCATTCTTAAAAAAAAAAAAAAAAAAAAAAAAAAAAAAAATGTGCTTGCAATAAATACAAAGAATTCTGCTTTATTTCAAAATTATTTAATACCAAATTTCATGATTAGTATTTTCTACATTGCTGGCCAATAAAATTGCAACAATATGAAGCAAATACAAAAAAGATATTTATTGCACATAAACAGTATGGCATAAGGACAAAATCATAAAATTTGTAAGCATTTTGAAGGTTTAGAGGGGGTGCAAAATTAGTAGAAATACCTGCCACCTCTGACAACTAAAACGACCTTACTCCATTAGGCATGGAGTCAAACTGGGCTTTGATGACAGAAATGGGTAACATATTCCATGCTGCTTCAAGTCTATGCCACACTTTATCAACCGTATTAGCTGGAGAGAGGTGGTGGACCAGTCTCTCAGCAACCCAAAACCAGATGTTTTCAATGGATGACAGATCTGGAGGATGTGGTCTTGCATTATCTTGTTGGAACATGGCATTTGGGTGCCTTGAAGACAGGGCACAACCACTGGACGTAAAATGTCAGAAATGTACCCATCTGTTTTCAAACTACTGTTGATCTGAACTAGAGATGTGTGTGCTGTGTACTCAATGGCTGCCCAAACCATCACACAAGGTGGAGGGCCCCTATGCCAAAACTGAATGCAAGCAGTGCGGTCTCCTCAGGCACTCCAGACACGTATATGGCCATCAGAATACTGCACACAGAACAGGAACTCATCTGAAAAGACAACAATTTGCCACTCCTGTACCCAGCTCTGTCATTCTGCACATGAGAGTCACCATGTCTCTCTATGTTGAATTGTCAAGTGAAGCCAAAGTAATGGTCCCCGTGCTGCTAGTCTATAATGCTGGAAACATTGATGCAAAGTAGAAGTGGATACCGAGCATGCTGCAAACATGCCCATTTCCTGACTAATGGTCTGTGATGTGGTAGTACGGTTTTGCAGGGTTGACTTTACAATATATCTGTTCTCTATAGCATTAGTTATGGGAGGGCGTTGAAATCCTGCATGCCGTTAAGTATGACCCTCAGCAATCCATTGATTACATAGTCACATGACAGTGGTTGGATTAACCAGTGCAACCGGCAACATCAGGGAACAATAATCAACACTTTCGATAGGCAACGATCCTGCCTCTATTGAATTTCAAAAGTTACTGGTAAGCATTTCCGCTTCTCATTCGAGGCATAATGACATTCTAAGCAAACTCTAACCTTACAAAGCACTTTCTGAATGAAATCCACTACACAACTTTTCTTTAATGCAGAGCTTCAGATGTCCTTTCTCCCTCCTGTGTCGTCTAAATGCACTGAAATACTAATCCATTTGCATATCCCAACTTCTTCCTTTCATGTGATTATGATGTTTGTCAGATCATTCCTTCCTGGAGTTGCAATTTTAATGGCCAGCAGTGTACATTATAATATTTTTCTCCATCTCTCACTGCTGTAATGTGACTTTCTTTAAAAAGGCCTCTTCTCCTTAAGCCGTTTTCCCTTCTGGAGGGGGATTATACTATAACATAAATATGTAAGACAAAATTCTTTGCAACAGTCCTTTAAATTTCTAATTTAATTTAGGTATTTTCCATTTCTGCCCTAAAAAGAGTAATTGTTTATAATAAATTTCTCTTAAATGTGTCATTTTAAAATTAATTCATGCGATATGATTCTTGCATAATGTTCTTCTGATTTGGGAGCTGAAATTTTTATTAGCCAGTGGGGATTAAATGTGAATGAAAACTAAAACATTCTGAAAAAACTTTGACCTCAAACATATTGCATTATCTCTCTCTCAGTTCCATCCTGACAACTTGCTTGCAAACACCTGTTGCACAGAATAGTACCTCAAGGTTTAGAGTTGAAGTTAGGGTGTGTTATGAGGTCTTGGTATGTTGAATTTTTAACACGTTAGTGCTTTGATTGTAGGAGGAAGTGTTGAACACATAGACATAAACACATTCGTGTTTGGTGTTCTTTTACAACACATGTCAGAGAGCACGGGGAGAGATAATTAAAATAGTCATGAATGAAATAAGAATGTTAAGAGAAATATAATTATACATGTTACTTGCCATTTCATTGTGTAACATTTCATTAAACTAGTTTTCCTTCCAGAGTTCATTGTGTAACATTTCATTAAACTAGTTTTCCTTCCAGATCTCTGGAAGGAACCAGATTTGAATAAAAGCTCCTGTTTAGATGCAGTACAGATGAAAAAATTGTGTGTCCTGGGAGCTGCTATTGTAAAAACAAATTTCTTTCTTTTAAATTTCTAGTTTCTAGCGAAAAATGTTTGTAAAAGATTGGCCTCGCGTTAGATTCTAGAGCTAAAAGTTTTCAACAAGGTCGTTTTAGACCTCAGTTTCAAACTAATTAATTCTGGCGGGAAGTATGTAAGGATCTTAAGTTTTACTAACGTTTATTTTATTTTAAATCTTTACTATCACTTCTTATTTTCTACTTCCATCCAGAATTATAAGCGTTAACGTATTTATGCAAAGTTTGTCTGGCGAACGCCAAGTATTTAAGTTGTGGCTTTTTGCCAAGCGAGAGAGAGGAAGCAGTTAGTCGAAGCAGGCCGCTTACCTTAGAAGTTTTACTCAGTTGCTGGTTGCCTTCCAGGCCAGAGGTTTAATCCTCTTGATAACTTTAAACGTATTGTAGTGTTCACAGTTCTCTGTACTACATACGGCTTCCTGTTAATATAAGGCCAATCTTCCACGTTTATTATTTCAAAGTTAAGAGTTTAGTTTTCTTTTTATATTTTTACGTTTAGACCACAAGTAGTGGGTCTTTGTATTCCGAAGTACGGAAGTTATTGTAAATAGAGAAAAATAAAGGGTTTTGTATACCCTTCTTGTGTATCCTGTCTACTTCCCACAGTTATTGAACATAGCTTTAGTAAGCTCTCTGTTCCGAGTCAGGTCCTTGCATGTTCCCGAAGAAAGTAAGACGGAACATTGAACCTGATAATGTGATCAAGAAAAATGGATGCACAGATTGCATCCATTTGCACAGATTGCATCCATGGATTTGCAATTCAACTTAAGAATGTGCATCTCATGAATAAGGAACATTATCAGCCATCAGGACTGCATACCATCTAAACATCTATAATGCAACTACTTCTTTATGTATTTATGCCATCAGTTTCTGGATTATTTCATAAGTACACACTCTAACATATATATATATAGAGAGAGAGAGAGATAGAGATATACATACATACATACAGATAAGAAATTTAGAAACAAATACACAAAGACGTGAAAGAAATGAAATTCAAAACTACCAAAAACCAAAATCACTTTAAATATGCAAAAAATCAGGTGATAGTTACCAAACCAGAATAATTATAGATATGTGAAATACAAAAATTACAAAAAATATGAAAATTATGTAGGGAGAGGAATGAAATTAAAATATGATTCAATGTTACCAAGAGGAGGCAGATCAGATTCAATTGAACCCCTTCCCTTTGAAAACCACTGTATTGCTGTTAATCTAAAATTAGCTGATAAACTAAAATTAGCTGATATTCTAAAATATTTAATTATAACAGTTCGCCCAAAAATTTTGAACTCTTCCTCAATGATGAGACAATCTGTTAAAGATATATACCAAAACAAATCTATATGCAAAAATTTCTAATGTCAAATACTGTAAAAGATATTAATTAGACACTTTTTATTGAATTTAAAATTGCAATTAAAATGTAGTAATATGAAATACACTTAGAAATTAACAGAGAATATTGAAATCATAACTTACTCAAAGGGAAACAAAGACCAGAAGAACGAGATTCAAAACCAGATGCTTAAGATTGTCAGTTTGGCTTCACTGGTGAAACAAATTGGTGACAGCAAATTATAAATTTTCCAAACGATGAATTAAAATCTTGAAAGAAATTTTCTAATTTTTTTTTAGAGCTGGAATATACGAAAGAAAAGTAAGAAAAGGGAAAAAGAGAAAAGAATAAGTCTTCACATAATGGACTTATCATGACAATTCAAAATAAAATAGGCCCTCTGTTAATAAAAGTAAAGTAAATTGAAGTAAAAAAAAATTGTACAGTCATATAAATATACATTATAAATATTCTTCTCTATTTGAGGTTTTAAATAAAAAATTCATACCTTTAAAAAACTTTATATGGTACTCCAGCTTTTTTCAAAAGACTGTTAATGAAGTTAATTGGAATTTCATTAATTTTAGTAAGAATAAGAATTTCTTCCTGTTGTTGCTCACTTTCTGTTCAAACATTTTTAAAGCTGGTAATTTGATTAAAAACTGCATTTGCTGTTATTTTTTTAGAGATGCTGGTGTTTTAATTCAAAAGTTTTATAGTAGTAAGTATTCAAAAGTAGCTCCTTTGGGGGGAAAAAAGAAAGAAATTTTCAGCAATTTTTTTATGAATCTAATTTTATTGAATTGTTTTTGTTTTAATTTTGAAATGGCTATACTTTTAATTTTGACATCTGCAATTCCTATTATAGGGTAGCTGACCTTTCATGATTTAATTTTGATTTATTATTATCTTGTGTTTAAATAATTAATTTTGCAGTATACTGCACAACTTTAATAATACATCACTTTTAATTTGAAATTTCCCAAAAATATTTATGTGTGTGATGTTTCAGTGGTATAATGAGAGAAGACGGCAGTTATTTTGTGATTGTAGATGGAATGAAGTTGAAAGATTGCTGAAATACAGATTGTGTAGTAGATAACTGGAGCTCTGGAAACCACAACTAGCTTGATAGTTAAAACATCATTTTATTTCTGGATGACTAATTTCACAGCAGATATCTTCTTGAATGACACAGCACAAAGGGTGCAATCTGCATCTCACAATTACATAAAACAAATTATATTTCTAGAAAATAGATAAAAATTGCCAGTTGGTTAATAACATGCTTGCATGGTGACACCAGGGAAGAAAAGTGACTGCATACTTTGGCAAGGCCTATAAATCAGGGCTGTGGAGTTGGCAGGGAAAATGACTGACTCCAACTCCCTCACATATATGTAAACATATACAAATGTGGTAAGGCCTTTTTTTTAATATAAAAGAATACATGCTACAGGAAAAAATATTGGTGGCATAGCAGATTATTTATATTAATTAGCATTTATTATGAAATGAAAAAAACTGCCATTAATAGTTTCTAAGAAATAGTATAGGTTTAACAAGATTTTCTTTGATTGAGGACCATAGATCCAATTTGATGAACTTCAGAGATGAGAATAGTCTTTCCACACTATCTTGAGTAAGAAGAGCTATTACCATTAGGGCTACTTCTTTTAACTTTTCAGGATAGATTTGTGTAAGTTCTAAAAGAGGTGTCTTGCAAGAACGAACACATTTCTCTATTTCTTCAAGGGCTGTATGGAAATCTTGCTTGTATTTTTTCATTTTTATATCTAAAGGCTCTTGGTTCTTTATTTTCATTCATGTTGCCTTAACCTTTTCAATATTATACAGACATTTCTTAAAACCTAGTTCATCATTGAAAGATGATGATAGAGACTCAATTGCAATGTCTGCAATCTGGCTGCCTGATTTGAATACTCTAATTGTTTTGAAGATAATTTCAGTTTTTGTGAAAGTTCATAGATGCCTTTCTTTGCCTTTTTAATTTGTTCGTCATCTAACAAAATTCAATGTTTTGGATCTACATATATTGAACCCAGCAAGATCTCACTGTCTAGCAACCTAGTTTCTCTTTTTTTCATTGATGACATGATTTCTTCTGCAACAAGTCCCCCCCCCCCATTTTAGAAAGAACAAACATCACATTCTTCCATTCTCGCAGAAACAAGCCTACTGTTAATTCTTCAGATTGTAGCTTTTTTGCGGCTATATATGTTGTAGAAAGAAGAGTTTCCAATTCTGTAAGATCATTCCACAGTCTTTCTGTTAGTGAAACATTGGGGTTATCTACATCTTCTACAAAGTTCTTAATCTAACAACCTCTTTATCATCAAATATGTACTTCCCCATCATGTAACTTGATCAATAAATTCTTCCTTTTCCTATTTGCTTCCTAAGAATGGCATTAATTTTGGGAATTCTTGCTGCTATTGCTGCTTGCCTACATTTACCTATATATCCTTCAACCCATCTCACAATGTATGCATGTACACAATGTATCCTTCAACCCATCTCTAACAGCAAGCTTGGACTGCACAATGCATTTCCTTGATTTGACAGAGTTTTGTTCCTTTTCAGCAACATCATCTAATATGAATACTCTTGAGAAGTTTTGATATCTAAATCAGTCCTTTTTTCATCTATTGTAACAATTTCTTCATTATCTGCATTTGTTCTAACCATATTAGATGCTTTTGAGTTTCAAATTAGGTGACTCAATATGCATCTTGCAGCCATGGGCTCCTTTTTCTTGTTGTGAATTATGCTACAATAATACCATCTATGAGTTGAAGAAGTGACTAAATGAATCAGGTTAATGAATAATGGCAAATATCACATCCATCCTCCTCTCTTATATTTATTTATTAATATGTCAATAGAATAGAAAATAACTAAATGTCATTTTCTTTCACTTCACTTTAATTTCATTTCAATTTCAAACTGTCTAACAAAACTGGATTTAGAGTCAACATGTTTCTAGTAACAACTCCTTTTAGTTTCTAGCTCCAACTCCTTTTACCCAAAAATCTGTCTAACTCCAACTACACAGCCTTGCTATAAATAAGCTTAGAATCCCTTTGTTTGAATCCTGAACAATGATTGGGCAAGAACTTACAGCACTGCAGATTACTGCAGAAGAATAAATGATATCAGAGATGCAGTACAGCAAAGGGGGAGGTAGGCAAATAAAAGCAAGAATTATAATGGCCATTGAAAATTAAGTTTGTAATTTGTTAGTAATTTTCTTCATTATATACATAAATATATATGTATATGTAATACATATGTACACAATGTATGCATGTGTACACATATGCATATATACTATGCACATCTAATACATATCACATGAAAAATTTGGGTCTGATGTAAATGATAATGAAGCAGATTCACTATTACAAGAAAAAAAAAAAAAAAAAAATATAGTCATGGTCAGTTTATGCAGCTCTTTATTTTATAATAGCATTACTGAAGTAAACATATTTCTGCTAAGGTGCCATTTATATCATTAGCTAAAATATACTTTTTACATTGAAATAAACAGAAGTGGCAGACTACATGAAATAAACAAGTGTGGCAGACTACAGACTTAATTAGCATTTTTCTAAAAATGATCTGATTATGATTAGATAAAATATATTATTTTCACTTTTGCCATTGTGCAAATACACGTGTCATTTGCGTTATAAAAGATCTGTATGACAGGGATTTATTCAGAAATAACACATTTCCGAAATATTCACAATTTATTATTTTTAGAATGCAAATAATGAAATTAAAAAGAAAACTAATGGTTATCGCAAATTAAAAGTTAATATTTTTTCTTTCATATATAATTAATATAAATAATACATGTGTGATATAAACATCTGACATTTGGCTGACAAGCTGCTTGCAAAATTTTTATATGGCTCTTTGCACATTTGATGGTTAGACAATAAGTAAATACAGTAGAAGTCCAGAAATCTGCAGAGCCTGGGACCAAGGTTGTGAGGATTTTAGAATTTTGCAGATTTCAGGACAGAAAAGATAATATTCAGACTAAAAGTGCAAAATAAATAAGGTGTATTATATACATTGAATTAAATTATTATACACATTATTACAATAATTTATTATATGCCTTAAATTATTATTACGTATATAAATTGATTATATATTATATATTTATATTAGGCTTCTCCATTTTTAAATCAGAAAGAATCTACTTCCTCTTTTCTCTGAGGAGCAGTCCTGAAATTGGTACCCCATCACTCCGCCACTGCCGGAACCACTCGTACAAGACAGCATCAAGGTTTGCCGATTTCCCCTCATGTAAAGATTTCCGGTTTTGGATTCCGGTGCTAGAATCAGTGTTGCTGTTAAATTTCAACAGCTTTCCTTTATTTTTCCATATATCATACACAGTCCATGTTGCAATTCCATACGATTCTGCTATAAACCGAGGAGTAGCACCTGCCTCCATCTTTTACAGAATTTCCACTTTTTGGATTACCGTCAATGCAACGTGTTTACGTTTTCCAACGTTGCAAGCAGCAAAATCATGAGTGTGTTTCTTATCTGTCATATTAAAAAGTGCTGAAATTAAAAATATTCTTAATTTATACACAAAATATCCGGATTAAAAAAAACAGCAGCACTAAACAATCTCGTGAAATAACAAAGCACAGAAAGTACAACAACGTGAATCATGAACTTGAAAGAAGAGTGAACTGTCTCCTTTTTTACCTCAATGCAGATTGCATTGAAAAAACATTTATCATTATGTCAATAATTTGGTATTTCCATTATGACTCATTAGTACTCGATAATTATGATGTCATTATCCAATAAGTATTTTTTCTTCAATATTTCATACTCCATGTTGCGGTTTCCAGAACCTATAAACTAAATGTTTATATTCTGAGAGGCAACGCGGATTTCAGGAGTTGGCGGATTTTCTCTGTATTTGACTGTACTACTATTTGCCAGAAATTCGAAACTCTTCGCTAAAAATTTGAAATTTACCTCAGAATGCTTCTAGTAGTCCATAAAACTAATCTATACTGAAACTGATAAATTGAAAATTTTACATAGCAGTATTAAATATCAAGTCTAACCCAGAGATTCTCAACCAAGGGGTAATGTGGTCTGCTTTATATTTATCTGTTAATAATTTAATTTTAATTTATGAATATAAAATGCTTGTTGAATTCAAATTCTGGTACTTATCAAAGTTTTCTATACCTTTTGTTGTTGAATTTATAAAATTCATTAAAAATACTCTAAATAACTGTATATAGGTACTTTTTGAGTTTGGGAAAGGAGAGGTGGATGATCTTCTCACAATGGTGTCAGCATGGTTCAAAATAGGTTGATAATTATTGGTCTAGAAATATAATTCCAATTACAAAGTTTCTCAACATTAAAAAAAAAAAAAAAACTTTTTGGAGAGGAAATGCTGTAAATATAACATCTAAATTTTTATATGTCTTCTTATCCTCCCCCCATCAATTATGTTTTAATAAGTATTCTTATTAAATATTCCCCATCAATTATGCTTTAATAATAAATTAAAAACAATTCGAAACCTTTACATGTAGAATCTGTGACGATATACAAAAGCTAAACTTATTCACTTAGATCACTTTTTGATGCCTTTTACTCACAAATTCAGGAAATTTCAACTATTTTTTATTAGCAAATACAAAATAAATTTTTCATTATGGAGACTAATATTTGCATACTCTGTAAAGTAGCATTCTAATATTTGTAGCTGGCCCCATAAACATATTCTTTGTTAGTAATACACACATTTTTCATGGGGACAGAAAAAAAAAATATTTTGAAAAGACATACTGAAAAAGTACACAATAATAACAAGACTAAAAAAAAATTTGTCTGAACTTTCATCTGAAAACTCATTCTGCAACAAGATAATTTATAAAAGGATAGTAAGCATTTTTCACCTGAATCTATGAATTTATACCTTAGAACTTGGAAATGCAAATTCACTGCACCAGTGAAACAACCATTGCAGCATTTGCAGTTATAAGAAGGAATACATTATTAATTTAAAGTAGAAAATCACCAAATTAACTTTTAACCATTTATGCTTTACAGGAGTAGAAAGAGCCAATTTTATAATGTGTGAAAATTTCAAAGATGTTACAAAATAGAGAAATATATTGGAAACAGATTAATAAGAAAATCTGTAAATTTCCTGAAAATCATTAAAATCAGTAAATTATATTTAGAGAGGAAAAAGGTGTGCTTATTTGGAAGATTATTTTCCAGTTCATCCAATGAAGCAAAGGTTGAAATTGTGAGACAATATTGATAAAAAAAAAGATTGCAAGAGAAACTCACAAAACATATTTTTTCAGATGTCTATATGTCCCCTAGATAATGGATCTACAGACCCATTCCCCTATGTGCCAAATTTAATAGATCTGAACTCTTCTATGAGATACAAACATATAAATTCATTATTACATGCACATACTTTAGCAAGTTTTGCTAACAACACCTTGCATTTAACTTCTTAAAGAACATTGAATATTTTATTCATTGGAAGTTCCATTCTACATGAAACAGACATATATACTTACAGAAATTTCTCAACCCCCAAGCCAAAAATTATTTACAGAATTCTCTACTCGGAAAACCTACATAACTGAAAGCTTGTCTAGAATTAATATTTAAAGATACATAGCCTATAATCACCTTTTCCAAATCCACAGCAGCCAAAAAATTTAAGAAGAAAAGAAATAAAGAATAAAATTATTTTGTATGAAACACAGATATACAAATTATCGATTTTGGTAGTAAAAATTTTATCATTCATTTATACATTTAAAAATAAAAATTATTATTTGTCTCTGAATACTGTAGCTGTAAAACATATAAAATGAAAATAAATCAATAGTAAACTTTCTTTGCTGAACATTTATGATCAGGCATAAAACAAGGTTGTGATAGAAAAAACTATTTCATCCAGCATCCATTATTTTTGATAATTTCAATACATCTTTTAGACATTTAATCTATTAATTTTCTACATTGATCTCCAATAAGATTACTCTAAGTTGTTTTTATTCCACAGTAAAACTGGTTGAAATTTCTTGGTTCACAGTTTTATACTGTCTTTTATATTATGCTCAACAGTTTTTCACTTTAATTTAAATTAGCCAGCTGGAGTTGTCACAGCCAGCTGGAGTTGGCTGTTTTAGGAAGAAAAATTTTTTAGAAGCCAAGTGATGTGTTTCAGGTCATTATAGTTTACGAAAATTAAACCACCCACATTCTGTCTTCAATATGTTTTAGAAAGTCAATGTACTAAAATCGATCTATAACTTTATCACTGTGATGTGTCTCTGATACATACACTGATGTATTGTATCAGGGATACATACTCAGCAAGAAAAATATTGTTATGTATTAATTATTATTATTTTTCAAGCTTTAAGTTTTTGCTGACTTAATTCAGTTTTGATCAGTACAGTCAAAAGTTTTTAATCCGGACGTCCATAATCCGGAATGATCTATAATCCGGACCTCAAAGCAACAAACTTTCTGCACATGCGTCAACGCATGCACATAATACATTTATGCCTGCGCATATGCGTCTACGCATGTGGATAAGACGTTTACGCATGCACGTTTAATGTATAACGGACGGTATAAGCTATCTAATTATCTATTTCAGTTAATGTTGCAGATTGCATTGTTCTTTAATTGGATTATTTATAGCAGACTGTTAGAGCAATTTTATAAAAGTAAGCTTGAACTTTCAATCATGTCAAAAAGAATTTCCGATTCTGGAGCTACCAAAGGATCTACAAAGCGAAAGCATGTTTCGATGTCCATCAAACAAAAAGTGGAATTGCTGCAAAAAATGGACAAAGGCATATCCTTTGATTCTCTAACCATTCCGAAATATGTTTATCAATTTTGCGCTGCTCTGCAGGGGGGCGACGCGTCGCACAATGAGCTGGAAGTTGATATGTCAGCACTATCCTTACCCTCAGGGCGGATGTTTTTATATTATTCGGCTTATAATTCCTTACTAAATGTATCAAATAGTTTTCTGGTTGCAATTTTCTAATTTCTACTATGCCTAACGTATGCTTTACGCATGCACGCGTTGAAAGAAATGTTTAGTAAAGTAAACAAATAAATATAAAGCTTTTTTTTGTAAATTTTGATACCCTATAGATCATAATTGCTCTTTATTTCATAAATCACAGTTTCATATTTTTAATTTTATAATTTCTGCATGCCATCTTACCAGATTTAAACTGATGATCTATAATCCGAAAAAACCGATAATCCGGAATCGCCGAAGTCCCAACGAGTCCGGATTAAAGACTTTTGACTGTAATTGAAGTTTTAAATTTTTGCTTTAGAATTTTTGTTTGAAGTTGGTTGTAAGTTTAAACTGTAACTCTGTAAACTTTAAATTTAGGTCTAGTTGCTTTAAAAGTTTCTTAAGTTGAAGTTGTTTATTTTAATTTGAGTGTAGGGACTTGAGTTTTTTAACTTTATTTATTTCAAAGTTTTATTGTTGCACTTTTGGTGTGTTAATTTTTAAATTTTATTTGAGGTAACTTAACTTTTACCCCTCCTTCTATCAAAGTTTAGCGAATTCATATTTTCTGATGGTGGTAAGGTAAATCAATTGTAATTGAAACTCAATCTGGATAATGAGTGTGTATACTTAATTTTTGCTGAAGAAACAATTTATATGGTGTTGATATTTTAATGAACTTAATTGTTAAATAATAGTTTAATTTTTACTGTACTAAATTTGTTTATTGTGTTGAAAAACTATTCACTGGTTCTGTAATTTTTCACATCCAAAGTTGTCGGCTGGGAATTAGTTCCTCAGAATTCCTTATCTGGAGATTTCTGCACCCCGAAATTCTTTTGCCAAGCGTTTCATCACATGTGCCAATGTTTTCACCACATGTTCTTATTTGCATATTCGGGACCCTGCATGCTCTGGCATTGCTCTGGTTTTCTAGCATTAAATTATTCTACGGGGAGTTTGGTTATGGGGAGTGAAAAGTCGTTGGATAGGGAAACCTCTTCCCGTGAAGATTTCTATGTATGGGATTGCCGTGCTTGCCGTTCTTCCGATCATCATACTTAGCCAATTATTTCAAGATCTTGGCAGGTACAAAAGTTGCTGTGCAGTTGGGACAAGAGACGAAGAGCCGGGAAAAAAGAAAAGCTCACAACAACTGTACAGTGTGGAGAGTAGCAGTGGTGGTCTGATTTTGAAAAATATGCTACCTACTTCTATCATCTTCATGGCTGACCTGAGAGAGCTTCTGAGAAGTGGACGGACATCGAATATTGAGATGGTTGCTGAATAAGAAGTCCTGTGACCTCATCCCCAAAATGGCCTGTGGAAAAGGGAGAAGTTTGGAACCATCCTGATGGAAAGTGCTGTCTGGGACGGAAAAGTGGAGCCTGACGTCATCTTTGATGTTTTTCTTTCGTTGATTTTCATTTTTGCTTACCCCTTTCTTTTATTTCGACAGATATGCTGAAAGCCCGATTGGTAATGAAGTCGATAACCCTCTGCCTAGAACAAACTATATGTATTTCAAGGTTCAGTGTGAATAGTTTCATTGTACTCCTGTAAGGTTATGGGGGCCCCCACTTGTAATTATTTTTAAAGGTACGTGATTTTTTTTTTTCCTTTCTAGCTGTACTTCTGCAAAGTATATTAACCAGCCATCTCTTAATAATTGTAATAAATATTGTTAGTATCATGACACTATCAGTAATGTAACCCAATCTCGTTATCCAGAAAATAAACGTTAGTTTTGTTGGCTAATCTTTGGAATATGGTAACAGGTAGGTTGGCGACATTTTGGTAGGCGATAAAGGTTACTACCTAGGACTTTACCTGAGAATAATGTGAGAAGTACTCAGTTCCGATTATGCATTATTTTGTGTGAGGGAAATGAGAGATCATGAGATATGTCATGTGACATTAATGGACGAATTACAGTTCTTTAATCGGAAAAGGGGGGAAATCTGGAAATTTTGTATTTAGCTTCATTCTGTGTTGTGTGAAACAGTGTTGGTTAATTTTCAGATCCCATGGCCCTATCTAAAGTGAATTCGAAATGAGTATTTAGTGGGATTGAAAGGGGTAGTAATAAGTGTTTTTTTAAGGTTGTGCGAGATAGAAGTAAAGATTGCTTATTAAGTTTTATTAAGCAGTATATTCTACCTGCTTAATAAAACTACTTCGGAGGAAATAAGCAAAGTTTATCCGCGACGTAATCAAGATTCTGAAGAAGATTAGGTAAGTTAGTATTTTTAATTATTTGAGGATATTATTTTTATGCATTCTTCTAAATGTAAGGAAAAAATAAATTAATATGGTATTATTGGAAAATTGTTATTAGCAATGATTTAGTTTAAAGTAATTAGGATAGTAAGCTAATTTTTATTAATTTAATGTATGTGCTTATTTATATTTTAAGTAGTGTTTTTTAATTTAATTATATTTTAATTAAATGATAGTTATTTTGTGAATTATATGTTTGTAGCAATTTGGTATACATTTCAGTGGAAGTAAACGTGCATGGAAATAATTTAAATATTTGACACAAAGTATTTGCAACCATTTTTAATGTGTTATAAATTCGTTGGTGACGTTTATAATAGATAATTTAGAGGTAAAAGTTTATGGATATTTTATTTATTTTATACATGCAAATGTTCATCCTTGGAAAGGGTATAAACTTTTTCGCGATCAGGTAATTTCATATATGTCCTTTTTACTGAATTTAAAGATTCAGAAAATTTTCATGTATTTTCGTGAAATTTTTCTAATTTATGAGAAAAAAGCAGTGTACATGAATATAGTGAAGAATGTGCGCAATGCCATATTTGTGCAATTCTGGGATGTTTTTTTAAAAATAAGTCGACGTGTACATGGTTTAATTATATTTTAATTAAATTATAGTTATTTTGTGAATTATATGTTTGTAGCAATTTGGTGTATGTTTCAGTGGAAGTAAACGTGCATGGAAATAATTTAAATATTTGACATTAATTATTTGTAACCATTTTTAATGTTTCCATTATAAATTCGTTGGTGACGTTTATGATATAATAGATAATTTAGACGTAAAAGTTTTTGGATATTTCATTTATATTATACGTGGAAATGTTCATCCTTGGAAAGGGTATATACTTTTTCGCGATCAGGTAATTTCATATATGTGCTTTGTACCGAGTTTAAAGATTCACAAAATTTTTCTGCATTTTCATGCAAATTTTTGTAATTTATGAGAAAATAGCAGTGTAGATGGATAAAGTCAAGTGTGTGCGCAATGCCATTTTTGTGCAATTCTGGGATGTTTTTTTAAGTAAAAATAAGTCAACGTGTACATGGTTACTGTGTATGTGCGATTTTGAAAACCGCAGCAAGGAGTTTGCGATTCTGCACTTTTTCCCAATTTTGCAGTTAATATTTGTCATGATTAAGCAGTTTTGTTCCATAAAATTTCTAGCATAAGTGTAATTCGGATAGCAGATTGTTGGAAAAAGTGTTGAGTAAATAAAAAGAAAAGAAACAAGTCTTTTCTTCGTGAAGACAAAATGGCAGCGAAAAAAAATAGAGAATTGCTGTAGCAGAGTTTGTCGCCAAGTTTTCGCCAAAAAATCGCCAAGTTACCATAATCCAAAGATTAAACATTTGGTTTTACTTACTCTGTATTGTATTTAAATTTTTACACTGGACCATATACTCTTAATTTACTGGGTTTACTTTGCTATTTTTTCACAATGCAACTTGTTTGATTATATATTGTCTAGTTATAATGATATACAGTGGCTCTCAAAAGTGTTCGTACACTTATGATTTTCATTGAAATAAGGCTCTATCCATTAATTAAAAGTAAACTTTCTGAATGAGATTTTAATAATAAGATCTATAATCTGTTTGTAACAAAATTACATGAAATATTTTTTTAAATATAGCGAAACTTTATTTTTAAGAAATTAATAATCAAAAAATGACAAACATTTTATCTCCCAAAAGGCTTTGTAACACTTCAAAAAAATCTTGACATATTAGTAAATACTTTCATTTTTCTTCTTTAAAGCATTGTATCACATACTGCACTGTAAAATGGGATAAATTAACTAATTTAGCGATATTTTGAATTGATTTACCACTACTATGGTGAAAAATTATCAATTTTCAAATGCTGCTTGTAATTTCTTTATGACTGTGACCCATTTTACAATAATAAATAGAGAATATTATGAAGTAAACAATAAAAAATTAAAACAAACGATTTTTTAAATGCTACCACAATGCAAAAATTTAAAAAAGCGGCAAACGTTAATTCTAATTTTGATTCTATCCAAAAATATTTCAGTGTACGAAGACTTTTGTGAGATAAAATGTTTGTCATTTTTTTATTATTAATTTCTTAAAAATAAAGTTTTGCTATATTTTAAAAATATTTCATGTTATTTTATTATGAATAGATTATAGATATCATTATTAAAATCTCATTCAGAAAGTTTACTTTTAATTAATGGATAGAGCCCCATTTCAATGAAAATCATAAGTGTACGAACACTTTTGGGAGCCACTCTATGTTTGCACATATTCACACATTTTCCAGATACTTATCGGCATAAGCATGAATTTTCAATTACACAGTGATGATGTTTAGTAGTAGCTATAGTATATGACTTATGTTATAGTATTCTATACTTAATATAGAACAATATGCCCATACCTTTATATTTGGAACACCATATTTAACTGCTGGAATACATAGTACTGCTTCAACTCTTTACCAATTTGGCATACTCAGTATATATGCTAACCTGACTTATTCATTCTTTATGGGCTTCAGTGACTGTAGGTATCTTTTTTTATTACTTTCAGAGTTGAGATCTAGAAAACTGAAAATATTTTCTTCAAGCAATTCTATGCAATAGCATTCTGGTTAAGTAGTATTTGAGCTTTAATATCAGCTGCAACATAAAAAGAATCCCTTTAAGCCCTTCTAGGTCGGCGTTGTATCTCACACGTCTGTCCCGTAAGGTCTCGGTTCCGCCGCTACTCACACGTCGCTTTAAATTCAACGATTTTTTTTTTTTTTTTTCTGAATATTGCCAAAAAACGACGCAACTAGTTCTAGTTTCTTCCCAATTTTCACAGTAAGATTTCCTGCCTTGAAATTGAAATCATCAACCATCATTCGAAACACTACTTGAACTCACTGAACACACATTGCAATTTTTTTTTTCTTCTTTAATTTAAAACTTCGGTGCATTCTAGGGAAAACTGGTGATCAATGGATGGAATACCACATATTTGTGCACCAGCAGGTCCAGCAAAAACTGCCTACTGTCAAAAATATTTTTGCGTTTTTGAATTTAGGATAGAACATACATTAACTTTCAGCAATAAAAAAAATGCTCTTTTGGGGGTTCAGAAATTAAAAGAAAAAAATCGACCAAGAAGGGGTTAAGCAAATACCATCTTTTTTGTTCTACTACAGAATGTTAAAGGGAAAAAAAAAACTTTTAAGCAAATACAACATTTTTTCTCAATTAGATCACTTATTAGACCTTAAAAAGTATAACTTAAATTAATAAAATTTGATACCTTATTTTTCAAAGCATTATGGCCTGTTTTTCTTTTCATTTGACTGAAAATTTCAAGTTTTGTCCATGTTCATATCTTGAACAAATATATCTAAAATAAGAAAAGACACACTGTAGACTGATTTTGATATTTCTATGCCAAACAGACAAGCGAACTACAGCAAATTATTTGTATCACCTTATACTAATGCCTGCTACATACATGTAAGGGATAACAGATCAGAAGTACTGCAATATTTGTGTATATTTTACATCTGGTATCTCAGACTAAGAGTAAGAAAGTAAAGCTCATATCTGAATTACATCAAAACTTGAATGAAAAATACACATATTTTATATTTAAATTCAAAACAATAATTCTTAAACTACTACTGCATTATTAATAATATTTTTTCAGCTACTTTTCATATTAAGAGGATCATAATTATTTGTATATATCTGTATATAATATATAAGAAATAAAAGTTCAAATTAACTAACAATCAACAGAAATAAATATTAAAACATTGCGATTATAGTACGACTCACTCGCATAGAAATCAGCTTCTTAAAAAAGTACGACAGTTAAGTACGACTTCATCTGAAATTACATAATATGGAGTAGCAGAATATGAACTTATAGGGATGAATTATAATCCATTCATAAACTGATGAGGAGTAACATAAATGTTAACAATACACAAAATACACCGAAATTAACATGAAAACCTCAAATTATAGAGAAATTACATAAAAATATTAATTTGTTTCTAATCAATCTAGATAAAAACAATACGTACACAGACATCAAATTACTTAAGAATGTTTGTCTCTCATTCTATATATTCTTAAAAATAAAAGCTTCTGACAGCTATGACAATTTTCCAACAGCAAAATATATACTGAGTAACTATGAAAGCACATTTTATGAATTAGGAATAAAACATTAGAATAAACATACTAAGTGTTTGTCTGTCACTCTAGGCACTTCAAAATGCAGTTACTATATTGTTTTAAATGTAAAACAAGTTACTACATATAATGTTTGGTTTACTGATTATGCGGTTAATCTTTGGATTATGATAACTTAACGATTTTTTGGCGAAAATTTAGCAACCAACCCTGCTACAGCAACCTGCTAGTTTTTGTTTGGACACCATTTTGTTTTCCCGAAGTAAAGGCATTGTTTTTTTTTTTTTTTTTTTTTTTTTTTAACTCAACATTTTTTTTCCAACAATCTGCTAGCCGAATTACGCTTAGGCTAGAACTTTTATGGAACAAAAGTGCTTAATCATGACGAAGATTAGGTGCGAAATTGGGAGAAAGTGCAGAATCGCAAACTGCTTGCTGCGTTTTTAAGAATTGCACATACACGGTATCCATGTACACGTCTACCTATTTTCACTTAAAAAAACATCCCAGAATTGCACAAAAATGGCATTGCGCACACTCTTGACTTTATCCATGTACACTGCTAAAGTCCTAGCTAGTAAGCTTTATCGCCTTACCAAAATGTCGCCAAACTACCTGTTACCATATTCCAAAGATTAGCCGATTATGCCAAAGCATGCAAAACACATACAAGAATAGACAAATAGTTTGTCATTTACTGATAGTTTCAAAAGCCATTAAAAAATTTGTGAAAACAATAATTCAAGATTCAAGTACATTTAAATATACTAATTTATAAACAATTAATGCATGGATTTTAAAATCATGTAAAAGCTAAATTATATTATTTCACTCATTTCAAAAAATATTAAAAACACACGATTCAGATACAGATTTTCCAAAACCTGTTCAGTTTATTTAACGCTAAATATTACCAGGCTTTTAATCTAAGAGGGAGGAAAATGTAGTTCAATTATCCACATTTCAAAACTTTCGAACATTTGACTAAAATTAAAATATTTAACAAATTTGGGACACACTTTTTCTCTCATTTCAAAAAACCACCACATTATAATATTTACTCAACTCCATATGCAGAGCACTGAATATTTACAGAAATATAAATTACAATAAATTTTAAAATCGTGAAGTAGCTGTGGAAGATTAAAGCTTTTTCAATTATACAAAACTCTCTCATTGAGTTTAACTGCACCATGATACAACACATGTTTTAACTTGTCCTGAAATAAATGAATCGCATTTTATGAATTAAAAGCGAACAATTTACGAAAACCCTCTTCTAAAATATTTCCCATTCCGTATTAAAAAAACATCAGAACAAAAAATTAGCTTCGAAACAAAAAAGACCTTTTTACCATTACAAGCTTAAGATCTAAAAACATTAAAGGGAAACATATTTTTAAAAATTTTTGAATAATTATGTTGCGAACTCTACCATTCAAGAGCAGAATAGAGAAATCCAATCTGATAGAATCCAATAGAGGTCGCGCAATACTTGTAAACAAACATTAGAAACGCTTCTCGCAACACAAACACGTAACGTTCTCAAGGATCATTAGTTTTTTCGAATTTCTTCGTAAAATGGTATTGAGATAAACGCTGTAAATACTACCAAATAAACAATTAAAAACGCTGAAAGAAATGTATTAAATCTTAAATGCAGCACATTAATAATAAAATGTTATAAGAAATAAAGAATTACTTTACACTAAGTTACCTTGGATTGTCATCTATGAAGCATATGTGATTGGTTTGATTTGTTTAACTATGGCAAAACTCTTGACAGCTATCTGCCTAATGGGAGGAATGCCTTCGTTGAAGACTTTCTAAGGTGAAGAGGCTCGTATGCACGTTACACATGGAGAAAACCATAAAAACGCAAATGCAGACCGCCTGTTCGCCGAGATTCGAAGTCCGGAACAAACTATAAGTATTCAGCGATTTTACCGTCTGCCGCTATTGGAATTGAAGCATGCATGAATGTGCTGAAGATGAAACCACATGGGCGATGGTGAGACAACGTCTAGACTCAGTGACAAATAATGGGGCACATTTGTGATAAAGAGCTTGTATGATCTGCAGAGCTGTGATTGTGGGAGAGGATATAAACTCACAAGGAGTTGTCGGCGATTTGTGTGCTTATACTTCTCCACGGTTTTCGCTGTATTTCTCATAAGGCATCAAGTAAAATGAGCAGCCAATAACGTATGGATGACGGAATGAGATGGAGAACTGTCAGTAGACTGAAGGCAGCTCATTCACAAGCGCAGATGACAGCAGAGCTTAGTGTAACGCCCAGTCTCGTTGGCAGTTTGTGGAAAACGCTTTAGGACACTAGCTCCATATCGAGAACACCTGTACGAGGTAGACTAAAATCCACAAAAATAAAAAAGGATTATAATGTGGTACTTTAAGCGTGGCGACACAGGACTGCTATAAGTTCACAGCTCTCATGTGAGCTGTATGCTTTTAATAAAACCCGAGTTTCATGGTTTAAATTTGTCCTAAGGACTGCTGATATAGGCCTGTATGTCAGAAAAACCAGCTCTTTGTGTCCTACTTACTGCAATACCCAAGAAAGCTCGTTTAGCCCGGTGCAAACAACATGCGCGTTGGGCCAGACTTCCGTGGAGACCCATGCTTTTTGCAAATGAATCGAGATTCATCTGGAGACTAATTCTTGACATAATTGTATCTGGAGAGAGCCTGAAACATGATACGATCTCTTCTTCATTAGGGAAAACATTGCGGTGTTGGAGGTGTAATGGTTTGGACAGGCACTATGATGGACGGCTGCACACCTTCACAAAGAGGTTTTATCCACATAGGGCTCAACTGGTCGACGATTATGTGAAAAGTTAGAAAAGCCAGCTTGATATCCTGAATTTTAGCCTATACAGTGTGTCTGGGACGCTTTTGAGAGGGTAATTTCATCTCGCTGTCCCATCTCGGAGTTGAAACTGCCTTGCTGCAGGAGTGGAATCGATTGCCATAGGAACGCCTCAGCAGCCTTCTGTCTAGTATGCGCTTACGCTGCGTGGCCTGTCCGGCTGTGAGAGGGGACTTATTATCCCATATTAGACTTATTTTCAGTTCGATTTTACAACGTGGATTTTGGACATCACTGCACTGTGAGCTTTACTGATAACCATGCTAACAGAAAATGACTTTTGAATGGTATATTTCGTTCTGTCTAATAAATGCATATTCATAGAAAATTACATTAAAATCTGTCAGTCAGGTTTTTTGAAATTCGACATAAAGTGCAATTTTTTTTTTATTTTTGCACGCGAGTGTATTAACTGAGGTAGTAGTTCTTCAATACAATCAAGGTTTGGATTTGAATTTTTTGCTTCGATTCGAAGTTCATTTAATGTCTTCCTAGTAATAGTTTGCAATGATGCTCTGTTTTTCATTGCCCTTTCTGCTTTTATATTAAATAATCCAATAAACACAAATTTGAAAACAATTCAAATTTAAAGCGATGAATAGCAAAAATAATATTAAGTCATAAATTATACAATTTCTAACAGAAAATGGCGAATGAATGAAATTGATCAATAACCATCATAATATCAAAACTTTGATGGACTGACTGGCGAACGCAGTATTGTAAGAGCAATATGCATAACTTCACGTTTTATGGCATCTTTCAATTCTGACAAATCTTGTGGATTTGAAGTGTACATCTCAGATAATATAGAGCATGGAGTGCGATCGGGAGATCGCAATGGCCACGAAACTGCGAAGTTACGGTAAGATGATTCTATCTTGAAACGGTGTGCACTGTGACGAATTCGAAAGACAACAGGTAGCGTAGATAAATTTATTTCGGTTCTTTCTAGGCTATATGCAAAAAATAAAAATAAATAACTTATAAAATATTGTTCTCACAGCAGGATGAATAAGTTTCTGTTTAGATGAAACTTCTTGTTTGGAAATAGTTCAAGATGAGGTTGTCTTGAATAAATCAAATCTCTAAGCCGGTGGTTGCCGGACTGAGCTGTGTCCGAGCAGGATGCTCTTCGCAAGGTAGCGGCGAACCCGGCTACCTCGCTGTAAGTCTCTTGAATATCGCTCTACGCAGACCGAATCAAAAATTTGCTCGTGGCCGAGCTGGAAAAAAAAACCGAGAGAAGGTTTCTCTCTCTACTTACTGCAACTAACTCTCACTTTTTTTCTCTCTCTGTAACTGCGTTCATGATTTTGTTCAAGTTTTCCTAGGCGCGTCGGAAAAACTTCTAGGATCCTTATTTGTCCGTAATTTTTAGAAGCGCCTCTTGATTGGCGAGAACACTTTAATTAAAAACTGGATATGATGAAGACAGCCTGGGAAAAAGTCCGTGGGAACTTTTCGATTCCAACTGGGGTCTCAAACCGGGTGGTCTGAGACACTGAACCTATAAACTGATGAAAGGGAACTGAACAATGTCTCCTTTCGAACAACTATAAGAGGAACAAAAAGCTGAGATTGTTTTGTGACTGCTGGTCACTTCCTCTTTCCGAGAATTCGCTAAGAAATACTCTGTCTGTGTGAACTTTCGAGGGGGTCATTATTTTCTGAGAACTTCGTGATGGTCGATAAAATAGCTTAAGACGTTACAGCACGTTGAAAACGAGTAATTCCATTGAAAGTTTTTTCTCTCTTATGCTGGCATTGGTCGTACAATGCTGTTCTTTGCAAATTTTTAAGCCAGCAACTTTTGTCATATATGTATTGTTCCAACGGCGTTTATGGTTTTTCAATGCGCTGATCATTTTGCGCAGGAAAAAAGTAGGTGTTGCTTTTCGAAGCTTTCGAAATATCTTCACTGTAACCATTACCGTGACAGCTCCATTGCTTTAAAATCGCACATCTTCAGATAACAATATCTGAAATTTCATTTCTAATTGTTGAGTGCTGAGGCCGCTAAGGGTTCATATATGAGGTAAGTTTTATATGACCGCGTGAATATACGTTTGGTTTCGCTGATTTCAATAAAAAAAAAAGGTGCACAACTAGATATTGCAGTAGTTCTATATATAAAATTTAAACGTTCTACGGCTAATCATTTTTGAACTATGAGCGATAAGTATGGGAGATATATTCGTATGTACGTAGACACGTCCCGAAAAAAAATCCCTTTTGAACCCACTTTAAATCCATTTTACAACCTGTTTTGGAGAAAATAGTCCTTTATTCTGATCCAGACGTCAACCAAAATTAGCAATTTAGATATTTTAGAGTAGCAAATGGTCTTTCCGCAGTACTCGTGATAACTTTTAATGTTAACCAGATTTTCAAAACTTTATATTAATATTAGGAAAATTCGCTTTTTTTAAGGCTTCTGAAGATTCTGTTGCAGAAGAATTACTTTGCTCTTGATGAAATTTTCTTTGAAAAAGTTGATATTCAACATTTAAATTTCCAGTATTACAATTCTGCAAATGAGAAGACTATATATTTCAAGATACTTCGAGTTCCCCTTGATTTTCAGACTGGAGAAAGAATTTATTCTTTTGGGGAGTTAATATATTAAAAGAATATAATGTTTAATTGTGTTTCATAAAATATTTTAAGTTCACAACATCCAAGAATTGATTAAAAACTTATATTCGAAAATATAATTCAATGGTTATAATTATATTAAAACTACACCCTTACAAAACTTTCAAATTCTTCTCTTTATTTGCTTCAGAACTGTGGCTGATTCTGAAAAATGGCATTAAAAAACTTTTTTTTTTTTTAAATTATCGCGAATTTCTTACAGTTCTCTTAAACTATCATATCATAATTAAACTGTTGCAGCAAGATATATCCATTTCGACCCTAAGTTCTACTTAACGGCAATTTTCATGAAAATGCTTTGAAACTGAAAATAATGCAGTCGTAAAAACAGAAAGTTTCAATGAACTGAAGAGTATATAAGTCCCAAATGACGATTCTTATCAGTTAGCCTTTAGCTGTTTATCGTTTCTACAGCATGAATTGCAAAGATTTTAGTAATTCCCCTACAAATATAACTGATTCGTGTCTCTCTATCCAACGAGTGAAACAAAGTTTTCAGAGGTTCTTTTTTGAGGATGAACATAAGCTGAATATACCGTGTTTATTCGAGTAATAGTCACATCCCCGTTTGGAAGCAGAAAAAATCGTCAAAAGTGTATAATATTGTGTAGCAGATTTTCCCTCATAATAGTCGTACCTATATAGACTTTCACAATGAAACATTGGCAAAAATGGGCGACTATTACGCGAGGAAACACGGTACTTTCTTTCAAAATATAATTTCTTTTGGGGGTGTTCGTAAAAGGATAATACTTTTATATTACTCCCAGGGAATTACGACTATCTTTTAGGTAACATGCATCAGACGTCGATAAATTGAGGAAATGAGAACACATTGTACATTGGGGGGCCGAAGGAAATCGTTCTCTCAAATTTAGCTCGTACGCTCTTGAATATTCCAGACATGGCAGAGGGATTATCATATCTTGATAGCTAACTGCCTATCATATATTTCAAGTTTATTAATATCAAACCATTATAGCATTAGCCAAATTTTCTTCGCATGCCGGTACTACTGGTATAAACTGTAAAACATTTCTATTAAAATAGTTATCTTTCGAGTTCTTCCATTTATCTTACAAACGCAATGCTGTCTCTTCTGAAGAAATGTCTGTAGTTTCATTAGCTATTATCGAAAAGCATTTGCTTGTATTCGCTTTCCAATTAATTATCATTTCCAAAATAATTTATTGCAGGCATTTTTTTCATGTTGCACTTTTGGTGACAAATAAGTTGCGTTATTGTTGGAGGATGTTAAATGATTTTTTTTAATAACCTCCTGCATCTATTCAAAATATGAGAATATGGCGAAAGTTTTACTCATTTTGATGATATTCGATACTATTAACATTTATATTCATTTGCCCAGATTCATTATGACCTGTTTACATAAGATCATTGTTTTTATTAAAGAAAAATCTTTTTTCAATGTTTTTAGAGCCTGACGATATCAATTCCATTTATCAGTTGGGCCCACCAGAGGCCAAGCGGTAAAGTCGCTGAACACTGGTAGTTCGGTTCGAATCCCGCGAACGGGCTGGCTGCATGGGCGTTTTCGTGGTTTTCCCCATGTGTAACGTGTATACGAGCCAGTTCCCCTTAGAAAGTCCTCCACAAAGGCATCCCCCCCTTAGGCAGATAGCCCTAGTGTGCTTTGCCATAATTAAATAAACCAAACCAAACCATTTATCAGCTACGGATTTGTTTGTGGCCCAAATCGCTATTTTTTAAAGTATCTGCACGTAAAAAGGAACGCCAATGATATTTTTTCTTTTGCTGTACAAGGAATATTTCATCCGATTTTCTCAAAAGTTGGAAAAGTCTTCTTAAGTTAATTGCCGTAAAGCTTGACCTGCATATCTGTTAGCGAATGTTACGCAATTTTAACGATACACCCATCTTAATTTTAGAACAAGTCAGCCAAAGCTATTCGAATTTCTATTTAAACTTTCATTGTCAAATAATAATTTTGAAACAAGTAATTGCTGTTGAAACCCAAGTGTTTTCAAGAAACTGAATTTCTTTTTTTGTCAGTTAATTTACAACTGATAAAATTTGATATATCATCTTTTCATCTTGATAGGAGGTTTGAATTTCAGCTAAAGGGTTCGGAGAGTTAGCTGAATTACAATCAAAAGTACTTCTAGAAGTAGAACCTTGCGGATACTTTAAGTTTTCTAGCATTCTTCGAGTTCTCTCTCATTATAACTTAGTATGAGATATTATTTAGTTGTATTTCACTTTTCATTTGAGCTTTATGACAATTTTTTAAATAATTTAAGAGGGAATGTTTCTCTTCTTATTCATTTTGAAATTAGTTGATCGACCCAGATTTCTTGACTATATTCTTGATTCTGTCTGTGTTGTTCGATCATAAAATTGATTGTAATTAATCTTATCGAAACGTTGCACTTTTCACTAACGCTACAAATTAAGAATAGTTCGATCAAGAAGTCCAAAGGAAAGAGGAAATGAATAAGCTCGTTTTAGCAAACTACACCTGATATTCAGAAAGTTTGTAAACGAATGACAGGAAAGAAGACTAAAGAGATAGTTAATACCTTTTCTATAAGGATTTATTAATGACATTTCCTCTTCAACAACACGTGGGACAATAAAGGGGAAAGTACTGCTAAATGAACGATTTTTTTTCCCTAGGGCCTTAAAGGAAGCCGAAAGAACGCTTTTAAATTTCATAGTTTTAAAGAGTTATTTTTGCAAATGAGATCACATGTGCGGCCTGAGGCTCGATTCACTCAGAAGTTTGAAGTGGGATCATAGCTGGATCTCCATGATTCTTCAATATGTACTTTACATTTTAAATCTTTATCCACATTCGACCATATTCGAACATTCCCTAATTGGATCATAACAATAATGAATACAGCGGATAAGCATTAAGAAAATAGGCACATGCAGGGCCGAAGTTAAAACCCATATTGGACCGCTGTCCTAAATATAGGACGGCCCAATTAATAAATGGAAAAGAAAGGTAAGGAAATAGATAAAATTTGGCATAATTGCCTTAAAATAGATATACATTTCAAAAGCAGGCTAAAAAAGGATCCTGTCATAATTAATTTCCTTAAAAATTGACGGTACAACTCTGATATACGCCCTAATTTCACCAAATGTGGCGATATGTGTTCTGCGCTGGTTTTTGGCGCGATTGCGTGTTGTATGGCAACCCTGTTGACGTTGAAAAGTCTTTCGCTGGAGTTCGTTGGTTCCCGTCATGCTTTTTGTCTGAGAAGCTAGGGGGGGGGAAGATTTAATGGTGAAAGTTGTTGATTTGAAGTTCGGCATAAGGAAATATCGTCGTGGTCATCCTGTTGAGGGGCAATGGGTATTTGGAGGTGTGGAAAGAAGGTATGAGAGATTATTTTTAGTGGTTGTGCGTGATAGAAGTAGGGATTTGTGATTATTTGTTATTTTATTTATTTGTGAACCATAGTATGAATTTTCTGGATAGTGTGTCTGGCTGTCATATAAATACGATACTAGTGATTACGTGGCGGCATGTTAAAGGCGGTATGAAATTGGTATATCTGCTGTTCGAGAAAGCATTAATGGTAAGTGCATTTTATTTTGTTCTTGTTCTTATTTTGTAGAATGTAATGTTCATTGTTTTTTAGTATGAATTTCTGTCGTTATTGTTGTTTTTTTGAATTGTTTGAAATTTATTTTAGTTATTTTGTTGATTAGTGCGTACCGTCTGAATAGTGCAATTCGTAGATGTTTTTTTAAAGTTGAAACAGAACGCTGTGTACATGGTATTCTTTGAAATTTATTGTTGTTATGTTAATTTATTAAAGCGAGGTGTGCGTAGTTCGTAAATTCGTTCGTTGCCTAGATTGTGCCATTCGTAGATGTTTTTTTAAATTAAAACATATCGCTGTGTACATGGACTCTTGTAAAATAATTTTGGTTAGAAACTTCACGGTTTTGCTATCTAAATTTTTTGTTTTTGTTTCGGATTTTTAGCTTAAATTGTGTGTTCAAAACGTGGTTTTTGCATTCGCGAAAACAGTGTTTTTGGAGACATTTTAGGCTTAAAGTTCGAAATGTAGACAAAAAATTTAGATAGCAATATGGCAGCGTGGCGCCTTGAGGGCGCATATCAGAGTATTTCCAAAATGACTTTAAAAATAACCCTTTAAACTGATTTTATTTTTGAGCGGTTATTTAGAATTAAAATCTATATTTTTTTTCTAAACGGATATATACATTTCTGTTTGCAGAGTCATATTACTATTTATAGAAATAAAAATATCCATGAAAAAAATTATTTTTTGAGGTATTTTGTTTGCATTTTAAGTATTTCCTGTAAATAGGAAAACTGCCCGATCCCCAACTTTTTTCCGCTCGTCACTCCTCCTCCCCATTCAATGGATAACATTCCTTAAAACCAATTTTAAACAATAGCTATTTATACAATGACATTAGCGTGACATATGGAAGGATTCGGGAATGGATTATTCTAAAATTATCTTTGGATGTATTTTGTATTACATTACAAAAGTAAAATGTTACACAACCTCCTAAATAGGTTTTTCTGACAGACAGAAGGTTCATCTATGTTATGTTTCATTAGCAATAGTAGCAGCAGATGTACTTTTGTATAAAATAAACGGTACTTTTCCGTTTCGCCGGCGCAAATCTCGCCAAGCAGACTTTGTTGGCGACAACATACAGTATACACATAAAAAATGTTAATTCTAAGAATTTTTTTTTATTTTGAAGGCATAAACATTTTAATATGGTTTAAAATTTTGTAAAAAGCCAATAAATAAAGACAATAAATTTGTAAAAAGACATTAATTTAAGAATTTACTATGATTTCATGGTTCAATATCCTGATTCGCCGGTTCGTATCACGTGACCCCAAGTGATCTCATCTCACGTAAACTACGCTACTAAAATCTAATTCGCTCAGTAATTATCTACATTAATTTCAAGTTAAATCTTAATTTGGAATACAAGTTTAAATGCAAGAATTATTTCAATTCGTACGAATAGCTTACTCAGAAATTATGTAAAACCGCAGTGCTTTACTTCGCTAGTGCATTCTCATTAGAATTGATGAATTTAACACTTGATTTCGCCTTCGGATGAGCGGTGTAATTGCGTTCTAATTGACTTAGAACCTAATTGACTTAGAACTAATTGACTTATTACCGTGAATTGTCTTAAGGGATAAAATTTAAATATCGTGTAAAAATTCTATATTATTGTATGCCAGTATTGAAAGAAACAATCTGATAAGAAATGGCTTCAACTTGTTTTGAAACTGAGGCGTAAAAGGTTACCAACAAAGATATTCCGTCTGGCATCAGTTAAACCATTATTGGCGACTTTATCGTTTGCGCCGTCAAAACGGAAAAGTACCAAATAAACATTTAAATAGGAATTAGCCTGGAAAGTTCTTTTTTGACCTCGGATCCTAATGACCTTTGATCCTAATCCCGTGGGCATTCAAAGCTGTGACGTCAGATGAAACCTTTCTGTAAAACTGCACATGCGCTTCTTCGTTTGGGAGAAATAAACCGCAGTATTTTTTCCTAAAGTAGATCAGTTACTTCCCTGTTTATTACTTGAGTGAAAATTCCAATTGTCTTTTAAAGATCAATACTTTTAAAATGGCAAGAAAATTTCTAAAACCTCTAGAGGCTCTTGAATACATGAATTCTCTCTCTGATGAAGGAATTGACTTGAACTTGAATTCTGGTATTTAGGCTGGCATACAGCTAATCGTTAGGCCTTTCCATCTCCTTAAAGATTCCCAGGAAGGACATGACGAAATTGAAGAACCTGAGTGAAGTTTTCTTGAAGAAAAGGTCGCAAAATAGAAGATAAGAGGCAACATTATCCTCTGTGGAAAGCAACATCTGATAAGCACTGATAAGCAGACTGTAGAGATGGCGTCATCTTATGGTGGTGAAATTTTCTGAGCCGGTGGGAGAAAACGTATCTAGGACAAGATAATGTAATAAGTTAGCCAATATGTACAAGATGCATGATTCCAAAATAACGTTGCGTAAAAAATATACAAGTTTCTATCTGAGGCAGAATTTATAAAATAAATCTGTAGTGGTGGAACTCCTACACAAGCAGTGCAATAGGCCAGAGGCAGTTAAAAATGCGCAGAAATTAAAATACACTGCTAAAAATTTAAGAGTAGATGCGAAATTTGTTCAAATACTGCAGAAGTAGACAACAGCCTATTTCAGAAGAACAGCGGGAAAAGTAATTTAACATAACAATAAACAGTGTTAATAAAGCACTGTAGCCAACTAGTAATTTTGGATTCTGAGCTGGTGAGCTGCAAAAGGCCTGATAAGAAGATCAACCATAAGAATCTCATAATTAAGGTGCTCCGAGAAATTTGCTACAGGGCAGGCTGTAGATTTGCTGAAAAATGCGCCGTTCAGTTTGTTAAGGCAATCTTCAGCGTACTCAATTTTTATGTCCCTGTGCAGAAAATTGTTTCTGACAAAGTATGGGGCTCCAATAAAGATGCGTAGAAATTTATTTTCAATAATTTGAAGATGTTTCATGTCATTAGCTGTGGCATGGGTCCAGGCGGGAGAAGCGTAGGAAAAAATAGGACGGATGATAGACGTGTAAATTCTTCTTTTTCTTTGTCGACTGAGTCTTGGGGTGCCCGAAAGGAGGGAAAAGAAATTGATGAGTTTGAAATTATTATTATCCCTGAACTTGATTCAGTTAGTGATGAAGATCAGATAGGTGATTCTGCCACAAACTGCAACGTGTCAGTACCATGTGGCGAATCTGAAACAGAAGATACCTCAGGAACTATAGAAATTTTATCAAAAACATGTGAAAAACCTAATTTTGATGTCAAAGATCGTAAGTAGAAAAAAATGTGAACCCCATTTAATGTTTTCATCAAGCTGTATTTCTTTTCAATACCATCAAAATATTTTAAATGTGGTATCAGGAAAAACTCCATTTGAACTTTTTTTACATCATGGCTGAAGACATGATATGTCATAAAGTAGTAGAGACTAACCAATATGCAAAACATTCCCGAAGGACACTAGCCAGTAAACACTAGGATGCCAGTTAAAAACATGCAATAGAAAACCTACATCTATTTGCAAATTACGCATTATTACAATTTGTACTTTCCCAATTTTTCATTGCTAATTGTCTCTTGAGTAAGTAAGCAAGATTTTGTAAAATTTAGTAGTGTATTGGACAGTTGTCCTTACACTACTAAATTACTACTGTAATTTTCCATTTCTTAATCAATTTATTCAAATCTTCATAGCTGTCGGCGAACATCATGAATACATGTATTTGTTTAACAAATATGCATATTTAGTTCCATATAAAACCGTTAAAATTAATTCCTGTAAATAAACTCCACTTTAACTATATTTTTTTTACACAGTTACTGAAAATATTGTAGTATATAACGAAGGCTTAGTTAATAATTTATGTTGCTAACTAATCCTTCGTTATATACTACAATATTTCCAGTATTATTACAAATTATTACAAAAAGCTGTCCTATTAACTACTTTAGTCAATAGGACAGCTTGTAACTCAATAAAATCGAAATAATATCTGAAAAGTTTTGCTTTATATGTGTTACTACCTCATATTATTAATATCTCTAAAGTGTTACATTTTTAAGGCGGAAATTTTTGAGAGTGGTCCAGTATGTGTTAAAGCCATTGCAACTGGTGCAGAGTTGGGCAAAATGTAATTGCAGTTACATTGTAACTGTAATTAGGTTATGAAATTACCTTGTAATTGCAATTGTCATGTAATTGCCGTTTAGTTACAATTGCAATTACATTGCAGTTGCAAAATACAGTTATAATTACAATATAACTGCAATTAAATTGTAATTATAATTACAAAGTAATTGCATAATCAAATTACAATTACAATGTAACTGCAATCACACCGTAATTGTAATTACAGAATAATTGTTCAATCTAGTTACAATTACAGTGTTATTACAATTACATAATCTAATTACTATTACAATATGCACCGAAGAGCCATTACATTATGACCACCTTCCATCTATAACAATGGGCTTACCCAGGAACAAAAACCAACTCGCGTCCGCGGCTGTTGTTGGAGTATACAAAGCGGCTATGCATTGTCTTTCCAAACATAACGCGATTAGCGAGATAATCGGAAAAGCAGCTGATTTATCAGACTTCGAGAAAGGTGAAATCTTTATGGCCCGACGACTGTGCACATCAGTATTAGTAACAGCGCGTTTCGTGGGCTTGCTCACATGCAGTTGTTGTGAGCACATATCGAAAGTGGTGTATGGATGGTGAAATGATAAGTCGCTCGCCAGCAGTGTTTTAACTGTGCCAGCAGTGTCTGCGATCACTGATCAGATTATGTAATTGTAATTGATTATGTAGCTCAGTGAACGCAGATTTAGAGTTTACATTCCCAAGGAGAAATTCGCCTCATCCGTCCAATAATATTTGCAGTTGCCTCGTGCTATCTTCATCATATCTGTTGAGGAATGATGACGATCTCTTCTCTGCAAATGTTTTACCCCGGAAATTTTCATCACACGTGTATCGTTCTAATGCCACTTATGGTTTTCCAATGCGCTGATCACTTAGCTGAAAAAAGTACGTGTTGCCATTCAAAGATTTCGAAAGTTTTTCACCGTAATTGCAACCGGGAGAACTCTACTATTTTAAATCATTGCAATCTCGACGGCGTACCTACAAATAACAATACCTGAAATTTCAATTCAGAAGTCAAACAACAAAAATCAGCGTTAATGTTGTTGTTTGACTTCTGAATTAGTATTTATTCGGCGTGTTATTGTGTCTTAACCTGAAATTTCATTTCGATTGGTTGAGCGGATAGGCCGCTAAGGGCTCTATAGGGAATTTTTTATGACCCCCCTTGTTCATGCCCACACACTGTGCCCGTAAATGTTCTTACGCGGCTTCAGTTTTCGAAATCGTTGGTAATCTACATATACTTTCAATTACAAAAGCGTTTTAAATGGCGGAAGTATTCATGTTTTGGCGTTTTTAAATTTAAAAGAAAGTCAGCTCTATAAAAGTTACGAAATCTAACATTTTATGCTACCATGGTCTGCATAATTATATACAGTAAACGTTTAAACTCATTCTAAAAAATAAAACGTAAAAATGTTTGACTCAAGTATGACAAATTCTGACCGAGATATTTAATTTTAAAATTTAGAATTTTTATCAACTTAGCGCAGAAAATCAAACCCATCGTTCTCCTTGAGGGGTGAGTTAAAAAAATCAATTAGTATCATTCAATTTTTATTTTCTCCCATTTATTGCAATTCTTATGATCTGTATCTAACATTCTTTAATTTATAATTTTTTACTACCAAAAGCCCTTTCAGACAAGTAATTTATAAGTTTTCAAATACTAAAAATCCACTAATAATAAGCACTTGCAATTTTTGTTACTTTAGGATTATAATCTATTTGTCATACAAAAACGCATCCACTTAGATATACTTTTAATTTTTTACTGACGCAAATAATGCTACGATGGGATTATTTATCAATAGTTGAAGCTTGCTACGAATTTCTGGAACACAGTCTGTAACAAATGTGAATGAGATTTTCTTTTTGAAAAATATTGTGTTGATCAAACGTTTTTACGACTGTCTGCTCACGAATGCACGTCACTTACTCTATTAATATCAAAAACGTTTTACTAAACCGATATTTCATTTTTAGTTACACACAAATTTATGTATTTCGCTCTTCAATTCGTATACAATGGTATACAACAAATTCTGTAACAAATGAGAATGAGATTTTCGTTTTGAAAGATATTGTGTTGATCAAACTTTTTTACGGCGGTCTGCTCACGAATGCACGTCACTTATTCTATTAATATCAAAAAAATTTTTCTAAACAGATATTTCATTTTTAGTTACATACAAATTTATATATTCGCTCTTCAATTCGTATACAACCCCTAATTTTCAGAAAGCATGATCTAAAACCTTAAAATGATATACATCCGTCAATTTTCGCCAAACAAAAGTCAAATTTTTGTGTTTTATTTTTCAGAATGTATGATAAAATTTACTAGTTATAACTGAAGTGATTGGGAAAAAGTTAAAAGGCTAGATTTCGTAAATGTCAAAATGTGAATATTTTTGTCATTTAAAACGCTTTTGTAATTGGAAGTGTAATGGCTACGACAAACAGTTAAGAAAAATAAAAAATAAGAGCCGCATAAGTCCTTTCATGAACGTTATATATATATATATGTAGTACGTATTAAAATATAAATTCTAATATTTAATCCTGTATAATGTCTCTGCGAAATAATACGTGATTTAAAAGCAATTAACAATAACACTCCCCTCGTTAAAAAATGTTAAACTTAATACAGCGTATGTTTTACAAATTTTGTAAAGCAGTTACTACTTCTAGTGTAATTACAAGTAATTAGCAGTTTTAAAAAGCTTTACTTCCTGCTGTTAATCAGACAGATACACGACTGTTAAGTAAAAATTACACACACACACACACACACACATATATATATACAAGTAATTTTAGAAAGAAAATCATAATTTACAGCTACTTTCAAAGTCAAATACCTCAAAATTAAGATTTTTAGTATGCTACTCAGGTGGAATTTATGTTTCGATTTTTACGAAAGCGAATGTATTTATGCAACTGAAATTTCGAATAACTTTTCATATGTAAGTTTTTACACGGTATTCAAATTATAGAAAACCCTCTGCGTAGATTTATAGGCGAATGTGATCATCCTGTATTATTACCTAACAATTACCTGAATGCTAAACGTAATGCAATCCTAGATGTGATGAGCAATATTAACCTTCCAATGTTGCGGAAATTAGATTCCTCTGCATTCAGAGTTTAATTTCTACATTGAAACTTCTTACGAACTTTGACCTTTGATGCAATGATTTGGCGTGATTGCTGCTAAAACTTGTCTAGATTTTATCGCTCATCAATATGATTTCAGTCGTTGTTACGAACAACGTTGCAGTAGTTTCGAATCCATTCCGTAACACATGCATTGAAATGTAAGAGAGACCATCCAATAAAATACGCGTGAGATCAAAATTAGTTTATTCGAGAGTACACGAGTAGAAAAAATGCTTACTTCTTAGTTGAGAGTGTTATCAATATCCCTTTGCGTGTTCGAGCTTGTTAGACGAAACATCTGTAAATCATTTCAAATTAAAAATTCTCTCGGGCACTAACAGAAAATTTTAAGGCTCTTATTATGATCATAAATTTCAGTTTTACCAATCAAGAAAGTTTTATTTCCAGTACTATGCAGCTTGTTAACACACAAATGGTAATAATTATACTGATTTTCCCCTCGATTATTAAGAAACTAAAATTTAGGAAAAGTGTTTTTGTTTATCACAGGATTGAGAAAATATTTGCCATCAGGAAAAACAAAATAGTTTCATAGCGTAGTTTATGCAAAGATATTTCTTCGTTTTCTAAGTTTAGAATTTTAGTAAGTTATAGAAATAATGCGAAATTTATTTACCTTTAAATCGATCGTGAACGCGTAACAACTTTCGTATTTATTTTTAATAAAACATTTCTATTCCTATGTGTTCCTAAATTAACTGGACTTCTCATACATAATGAGCTTGATTCCGTGTACTGCTGGATAAAGAAATACATCGGATTCATCCATTTTACTTTATTGGCAATGAAGGAAAGAAATATTGCATAAAAAGATAAGAAAGCAGAGAAAACAGGGTTTAAGCTTTCCTTCTCTAACAGAACTTCTGCATTTATTTTTGTTTTGAAGACGACAGCTACGAGTATTTTGAGGCTGCAAACTGGAAAAGTTACGAAAGCTTCCAAAATTAAAATTTCAGCCTTTCGATCTCAGAGTAGAGAAAGAATTATTTTCCTGTCTATAAGGTGAGGGTTTCTTTTTCAGCTCAAATGTTAACTCCTGATATTGCCTTTTTTCTTATAATCCGTTTCTTTAATTTCACGTGATATGGGCTCTACCAGCGTCGGATTTGTTCAAGTCGTGAAGCATTATTTAATTCGTCCCTCTTCAATTCCAAGAGGCTAAAGAGAAGATATACTTTTACTGTAATGTTCTTCAGAGACCATTCCTTTCTCTGAGCAGACAGCCGTCTCTTTGCAATAAATAAAAAAATTATCCAGTCCAATCCACCATGAAATTTCTTCATTTCATTCTTTTATTTTCACATTCTTATATCAGAAAAATAAATTCTCTTACGCTGAAATGTAATATCTAGATCAGTAAAGAACAAATTATTTAATTAAGGCAAAGTACAAGAGTATCTGCCTGAGTTCCCCGCAGTCTCGAGCAGGATTGTCTGGGAGGATGAAAATCTAGGGTCTAATATCTCTCCCTCGAAACTCTTCAGACAGCTTTCGGATCCTCATATTTTATGTTCCCTTATATAACAAAATATTACGTAGATGAATCCAAAAAGAGGTTACAAGCCTTAGCATTTGAAAAGTATTATTGTGGAGGGAATACAAAATATTACGTAGGTGGATCCAAAAAAAAAAAAAAAAAAAGTTACAAGCATTAGAATTTGAAAATTAATGTTGTGGAAGGAATACCTTTTCCCAGAATTGTAGACAAATGACATTATACTTGTTTGGCAGCGGTTGTGCTGGTAGGTAAAGTAAGTTCGCAGACGCGTCAGAGCGATTGAAATGGCAAGACGTTTAGCAAAAGGGTCTCGCTTGGGGGTGGGAGCCATGATTCGTTATCCTCATCGAGTATCTGGAGCGTGGCCATACTGTTACTACCGATCTTTCCAGTGCCACTTTGACAAGGTTATGGAAGCCTTCTGACACAAGCCCCCTGTCATGTTGAACGGTGGTACAACTTAGCCCCGTACTGCTCGCCAAAGTCAAGAAATGTTGCAAAAGTGGGAAGTCTGGAGTCGCCTCCCATATAGCCCAGATTTAGCACCCAGTGATTATTTCCCTTTTCCGAAATTGAAAGATTTGTCAGGCTTACTGTTCCTTCTAATTGATTTGGGAAATATTACTGGAATCCTGAGTGGGAACAGGGAGCTTACTCAAGCTTTGTTCGTGTGGTACGAGTTAAGAGAGGTTAACTTGACCCTTTGTTTCACACAGCGTACAGCAGCTCTCGCACTTCGGGATACAGAGACCAACACACTTTGGTCTAAAACTTAAAAAAAATAAGAAATATTCACTTAATTAAATAAATATTAAACTTAAATGCTTTACAGAGACTACAAATATGAAGATTGGCCTTTTGGCACTACGTATGTAGTGAGCTAAATGAAAATACTACAATACGTCTAGTATAACCGCAGGAACTAAGTTTTGGCCTTAAAGGCAGACACGAACTGACTGAAAAGCACGCGCGTAGCAGTGCGGCTCTCACTCTTGGTTAGAAGCTTCTTAAATACCTTATACAATTTGCAAACTCATTAGCATAAAAATCCTATCCGCGCTAATTCTGGCCGGAAACGGAAAACAAGAGAGGATAACAAAGTTTAAAATAAAATAAACGTTAATAAAACTTAAAATCGTTATACATTTACCTGGAATGAGATTCTCTTCAGACAGTAATGTGAAAATAGCTACTGAGAACTGGCTTAGTGGGCAGGGATGTGATTTCTACCAAGCCGGGTTAACAAGTTGGCCTTGCGTTCAGATAAATGCGTAAAAGGATTTGGTGATTATGTGGAAAAATTATAAACAAGTAGGGCTCTTAATTTCCTGTCTATTGTTATTAAATAACTTATTTTCACTCTTGTAACCTTTTTTTTTATTCACACTCACACAATCTCAAATGTTCATGCCTTACCCAGGATTCGAATTTGAATCCAACGGCATTCATTCAGACTCCAATAACATCACACCGTCTCAAGCAGCCTAGATTGGTGAGAAATTTATCTATAACAATGTTGTACAAGAAATAGATAAAATGGCAACTAAAAATGCTACACTATCATAAAGGTAATGCAGTTGAAATAAAAAGCTAAAACAACCAAAATCCAATCATAAGAGCCCACTGATATTGTGAGAAAGCTGTGTTTTTCATTTTCCACATAGTGAACTCCTTCCATGTGACTCAACTCTTTATAAAAATAATCTGTGGGGTGCCGAGAGAGTTCGTAAAAAATACATAGTTTCAGCTATGTTGTATTTTCATCTTAAAGGATGAAAATACAAACAAAAACTTTGAAAGCAAATATATCGAATTTGGCCAAAAGCCCGTCACTTGCTCCCAAAATAACAAAGTTGTTTAGTTAGTAATAGCAATTTATTTATCTTTTATTTTCCTGAATCCAACTCTATATTTCAAAACTAAAGAACAATTTTTCTGAGACGCAAAATGCCTTACATATGTCAACGTGGAGTTATAACGTCAAGGAATGTTAATGAAATTCACATGCCGCTAGAAGATGAAACTTACAGTAATTTTAAACCTGAATTCGCTAATAATAGGCTTACAGCTTTCGAACTCAGCTGATAAATTCTTAACAGTATGCACTAGAAGTAATAGGTATACTTTCTGATAACATATAAATTACCAAACAGAATTTCAAACTACGTTTTTCAATTTATTTTGATTTAACGAAGCAGAGCCTTAAAGGGTGATAAAAAATTTCTCACCAAAGAAACCTTAATTTTTTCCCTATTAATTTCATTAATATTTCCTAAAACTGGTCTCAAGAAGCCTAAAATTACTAATTAATTAAAAATGTTTTACAAAGTATCTCACAATTCTAGTAGATATATTTAAATTTCACAAATTACAGCAGAATTCCTTAGATCTAAGCATGTCCTGACGTACCATGATGTAGAATGATGAACCAACAGTGTACATACTTGCTTGGTATTTATTCTGAAATTAGCTTGACTGATGTCAATCTCCGGATCACATTCTAAATTAAATTGTGAAATAATAAATTTGTAAATAATACTTATAAAGGATAAACTATGAATGAATGTAATTAAATAGAGAGAATACAGTCAAGTTAGACATTAATTTTTAAAATGTAACAAAATATACATTTTATTTAAATTATTTAATAATCAAAGACAGATATTAGTACATTGTAGCATATAATGCGAATAACATATAGCACCAATTTGACGGGTTTTATATTAAAAAGATAACAGGAAATAAATGCTCATTTTCAGCTGTTAAATGCTTTCAGATTTTTCTTTCACGGATACGTAAATCGTCTTCCGCAGCTATACACTGAGACCTCCTCAAAAAAACTGAAGAAAGAAGCATATAAATGAATTTAGAATTTTCTCTGGTGTTCTACAAAGCATGGCCGATATTTAAATAAATAAATTTCGGTTACGTACTGAGTTGTTCTCGAACATGAGAAAAACTGATAAATTAAAACATAAGTAAGACAAGAAAAACGTTCATTTTAAGCATTTAAAGAAGATAATCTTAATCATTTTAAACCTTAGAGCAAATTCTGGAATGCCTGTGGAACGGTGGGCATATTTATGTGCTAATCTTTGGAATATGGTAACAGGTAGTTTGGCGACATTTTGGTAAGGCGATAAAGGTTAATAGCTAGGACTTACTAGCAGTGTACATGGATAAAGTCAAGAGTGTGCGCAATGCCATTTTTGTGCAATTCTGGGATGTTTTTTTAAGTGAAAATAGGTCGACGTGTACATGGATGATACCGTGTATGTGCAATTCTTAAAAACGCGGCAAGCAGCGGGCGATTCTGCACTTTCTCCCAATTTCGAACCTAATCTTCGTCATGATTAAGCACTTTTGTTCCATAAAAGTTCTAGCATAAGCGTAATTCGGGTAGCAGATTGTTGGAAAAAAATGTTGAGTAAAAAAAAAAAAGTCTTTTCTTCGTGAAAACAAAATGGCATAAAAAAAAAAAAAAAAAAAAAAAAAAAAAACCTAGCATGTTGCTGTAGCAGGGTTGGTCGCCAAATTTTCGCCAAAAAATCGCCAAGTTACTATAATCCGAAGATTAATCATTTATGCTCTTTCAAGGCGAATTTATAGGCTGGCATATTTATAATAATGCAAATAAAATACTAAAATATTCCAAAAATATAATTTTAAAGTATAAGAATTATTTATGTAAAATAAATAATTGCTAAATAATACAGATATAAGTTAACAAATTCTTTGACTTGCAATTCATGGAGATAAAAACGTATTGTTTATAAAAATGTAATGCAGTAATAAATCAATATGACATTTGACACTATTTCATTGGGCATTGATTTAAAATTAGGAGAGTAAATATTCCTGCTCATAAGTAATCATAAATGTATTCATCTGTAAATCGAGAACTTCACTTCGATTTATGATATTCATTATTGAAAACAATGATACTATAAGGATTATGTTAATTTAACTAACAGTTAAATTTTGAGTTAAAGTTCCTTTCCTGTCTTTTTGAATTTCAACTTACAACTGCCGGCCAGAATGTAGTTTTAGAATAGCGTTTGAATGCAAATGAGGAGAAGTGTTTAACCGTGAAGTTCTACTGACTTCGTGAGAGAACCAACGATTCTAACTAGCGCGCGTTTGCCTTTTTAGGCTATTCTCTCTTAAGCTATTATCATGCTCGGCCGACTTTGGCCCTTGATAGCTTCGCCGTTATTTAGATCTAAGGGGCCAACTCTGTTAGAATTTTGATAGCTTCGGTTATATCTTTTTAGTTAAGATTAGTTAAGTTTAATTTCTTAGTTTCATAAGTTGAAGGTCCGGGTGGCGGCTTTATTGTAAAACTCCAAGACGGAGTTCTGTTAAACTTTATTGGAATATTAAAGGGTAATTTCCCCTTTCTTACGCGTTGTTCTCTATCTAACGAATTCAAGCGAGTATTCGCTGATCAGTTTGTGGTGTTGCGCGGCCCCAAACTACACGCAACAATAGTAGTGACTGCTATGAACTGGAAAGTACACAAAACTCTTAAGAAGGGTTTAACTCCCTTTTTATTCCACTTTAGAAGTTACAGATGTGTGCACTTGACGCTCACAAACTACGCCGACCCGGCGGTAAAATAAAAATAAGAAACTAAAAATGAATAATAACAAGTTACTACCTACGAGGCTCTCTAAACGTAACTAACCTAACCGCGTTCTAAGATACAGCTGATATTTCAGCAAACTTTCTGAATATTAAGTTGAAAGATTCAACTATCTGCCGAGGCAAGCACACAGGCCGAAACGCGTGGTTGTTCAATTTCTACCTCGCAACCTTCACGCTCGTGAAGCAAGAAAGCACACCTACAAACTCGTTTCCCTTCTATTTAACTCAAATTACTTCCGCTGACAATTTGAATACTTTGCTCGTTCTACTAAAATTTACATACTCTGGCATTGGCAATTCCAGGGGAAAGTAAGGCTTGACAGGAAAGATAGTTTAAACTTAAAATAAATGTTAGTTAAAATAAATATAAACCCTACATTTGCCGCTGCCAGAATTTGGTAAACTTGGAAGCAGGTCCTAGAAACGACCTGTTGAAAAGTTTTCATATTCTGAACTAAAATTGAAGAGCTTCGTTTACATAAAACAAACTGTTTCCTCACACATTAGAATAAATTTCTGTAGATAATTATTTTACCCTCTCTTCTTACAGCAACCTTTCCTGGACTTCTCTTCCTTCCAGCATCTGGAAGGAATAAGTATCAGTATCTTTCTAAATACAATTATAATTTACACTTTCTTGCCACTGAATAAAGTTTTTGTTTTTGATCGTTTTATTTTCCTTAACTACTGCTTAATTCACATTCATTCAAGTATTCAAACATGAATTTAACTTTACCCTGGCTCTCCACCATGTGTGGTGTCAAACGGGAATATTCGTGTTTTAGTATTACAACACTTCCCCTAACCACAATGATTTGTTAGAATTCAACGACCAAATAGACACACCTTACTCGACATTCTAAAACTCGATGAGCTATTTTAACATTCTTAAAATTCAAGTGTAGGTGGAGAACCCTACAAAACACATTCATTCTAAATTCCCCCTCATTCATTTTTAGAAATGCAGGCTTTCGCTCTAAAGCATGATTTTATCTACAGTTTAATACTTAAATTTGAATTCATTTCTTTCGAGTATTTACTTTTAGCATCTAAAATTTTATGCTTCTAGACTAAATTCTACTTTTACATAACTTTTAAGTATTTACGTATATTTACAAAATTATAATACATATGATTTTTACAATTTACCATAAAATGAATAAGAGAAAAATAAATTTTTACTTCACGCATTCTTCGCCAAGCTGTCGGCACTGAAACTAAATTTCTCATTAATACAAGAACACGAAGTTATTTTACTTTCGGCCAAATTTTGGCTTTAACATAACAGAATTAGTCTTTCGACCAACAGGAACTGCTTGTTCTTAGATTTTATACTTAAAGAAATAATACTTTTTGCCTTAGCTAAATAAAGTAAAACAAAACTAAGTCTCAACCGAGACAAATTGACTTACGTCAAAACATAGAACTTCGTATTTACGCATAACATTTCGGAACAAAAGAAAAATTTATAGAAGATTTTAACTTATATTTGAGTTTTCGATGATTGGAACTCCGACATCCTCTTCTGGCAGAACTGCTCCCAAGTTATGGAATTCATCGAAGTCAGTCGTCTCCTTTGTGTTCTTCGAGTTTCGTCCATGTTGATTTTTCTTTTTCGCCCTCTGTATGCAGGCCTCTTGGAGTGGTAGTCGTCGGGTTGCTGTCTTTTCCGTTTTGCCCCTGGACGGCTGGTCTTGGCGTCTTCCGGTCTGGAATCGTGCTTGAATTTCTTCTGTTGGTGGTGGTCTTTTCGTTCCTCCTGCTGTCTTTTCGTTCTCGTGAACGGCGGCCTTGTTTGCTCCTGACTATCTGGCCCTGGAAGTGTTTTCCTCGATGCAGAATTTCTACTGCGATACGTAGTAACTGATCTTTTCCTCTTTACCAAAGATTCTTTACACGGCGGCGTTGCTCTCTTGTATTTCTTAAATGCTGGAGTCTGAACGTTTTCCTTTCTTCTTTTCGGTACCGTCGCATGACTTCTAGAAGGGCTAGGTTTCTCTTCAGTTCTCTGTTTCTTGGGTGGTGGAGCGGGTGACGTTACTCCTGGACCTTCCACTTCTTTTACGCTTGAGTCCTGCAAGAAACTTTTAAGGATTTCAAAATCATTCTGATTATAATATTTTTTCACCTGGTCGGGACTTGCTTTACAGATTTCCCCTCTCTCGTTCTTAAGGTACAATACCACTCCCTTGATTTCCTGAATTACATAGGGCCTTCAAATTTTGGAGCTAACTTTGCAGTAAAATTGTCTGGGGCACTTGATAAAGAAAATTTCCGCTTCAACATTTTATCCCCAATTTTAAAATCTGCTTCACGGCGTTTTCTATCATAGTATAATTTCAGTCTATTTCTTGCCGTATCCGAGCTTTTAACCGCCTGGTCAATGAGTTTTTGTACATCTTTTTGTTTGAACTCTTGCTCTCTTTGTTGCACAAAGAATAATCTATCTAGTGGCGTAATTAACTTCCGTCCTAAAAATAATTCTGCTGGAGTTTTCCCCGTAGTATCGTGATTTGCTGTTCTTAAAGCATAAGCTAACTCATTTATGTAGCCATCCCAGCGCTTGTGATGTGTGCTAACATAACTTCGAATTATTTTTACAATATTTTTCTTAACTCTTTCTGCTATGTTTGCCTGTGGCCTATACGGAACTACTTTGATATGGCGTATGCCAAGTCCAGTGCAAATGTTTTCAAATATTTGGCTAACGAATTGTTTACCGTTATCGCTAATGACTTTTATCGGTGCACCGTAATTTAAAATGTATCTGTGTAAGAATCCATCTGCGACTGTTTCGGCTGACGCGCGTTTAAGTGGAACAATTTCTGTCCATTTTTGAAATCGATCTACAATTACTAAAAGAAAACGATTTTTATTTAACTCACTCTGGGGGAAAGGACCAAGAAGATCTATGCCTAAAATTTTATTCGGAAATGTAGCGCGAATGCTATTTAAGTACCCGGCCGGGTTGTAATTAATATCATTTATTAACTGACATTGATTGCAGGACCTGACATACGCAGTTACTATTTTGTATAATTGCAGGAAATATACCGCCTCGCGTACCCTTTTTAAAGTCTTTCTGACCCCTAAATGACCCGCTGTTTTCGCGTCGTGTAATTCCTTCAAAATGCTTAATCGAAGCCAGGCTGGGATGACTGGTTTGTATTCGAAATTTTCGTTTGTCGTTTTCGTATAAAATAATAAATTATCTATTATTTCATAGTTTTCTGCTCTATTTCTTATTGAATCGATATCTGTGTGTTCACAGTTTTCGGGATCTTTCAAATACGCATAGATCCTTCCAAATTCAGGATCAGATTTCAATTCAGCAATAATTGTTTCTCTAGAATCTAAAATTTTTGAAGTCAACACAGCGCATTTGAGTTCATTGCCTTCATCGTCCAGTTTTATACGAGATAGTGCGTCAGCTACATTGTTTTCCTTACCCAGTTTATATTTAATTATGAGGTTTTACTCTTGAAGTTTTAAAGCCCATCTTATTAACCTGGGCGTTAGGTTTTTCCCCGAGTAAAGTCTACCAACAGCCGCATGATCCGAAAAGACTGTTACTGGCGCTTTGCCGAAATAAACTCGAAATTTGTGTACAGCCATTAATACGGCTAATGTTTCTCTCTCTGTAGCTGTATAATTCCTTTGCGTAGGGTTCAAAGTTTTACTAAAAAATGCCAAAGGATGGCCATTTTGCATGAGAACAGCACCTACAGCATAGTCCGACGCATCTGCTGCAATTTCAAAGTTTTCGTCCCCCTCCGGGAATTTCAAAACAGGGGCATTGATGAGCGCTTCTTTTAACCTTTCAAATGCAGTATTTGCTTCTGCTGTCCACGGGAATTTACTTTTCTTTCTTTTAATTACTAACAAGGGTTTAACAATATTAGCAAAATCTTTTATGAACGACCGATAATAAGAACATAACCCAAGGAAAGAATAAAGTTTCTTGGCGGTGTGGGGAGGTGGGAAATTCTTGATGGTTTTTATTTTTGAATCCTGAGTTTCTATACCATTTTGCGAAATTTTATAACCCAGATATTTAAGTTCTTTAGTTGCGAACTTGCATTTTGATGCATTAATTGTAAGACCGGCCTCTTTTAATAATTTAAAAACTTCTAAGTCTTTAATATGTTGTTCCAACGTACTACTCGTTATAATTACATCATCTAGATAGATTAAAGTCGATTTTACTAGGACAGGCTTTAGAGCAATGTCCATAGCTCCCTGGAATGTTGACGGGGCCCCACACAACCCAAAGGGCATGCGTAAAAATGCATAAGTGCCCGATTTTGTTATAAACGCGGTTTTATGTATGTCTTCGGGTCTCATAGCTATTTGATAGTAGCCAGACGTTAAGTCCAAAGTAGACATGTATCTTGTAGATTTGATCTTTCTAATAATTTCCTCTATAACCGGCAAAGGGTAAACTGGGAATTTAGTAATACTATTTAGTTTTCTGTAATCGATAGCAAACCTCCAAGCCCTTTTATCCGAAGGAAGAAACTCATTCTTTTTCCTACATAGTACGACTGGACTCGCGTACTCACTATTTATGGGCGTTATTATCTGGTTCTTTAACATTTCCTGAATGTGTTCTTCGATGATTTGCTCTTTCTGTTTATCATAGCGGTAAGGTTTAGTCCTACAGGGATTGTCGGCAGTTAACTGTATATCATACGTAAAAATTTGACAGTTACCAGGCCGTTCTGAAAACAAATTCGAAAAAGTACTCACCACTTGCTGGATGGCTTGACTTTCATGGTCATTGAAATGGCTAAGGTCGACTTGCGGTTGTTCCACTGGCTCCACCACCCTCCGATTCATCTCCAGCACAATAGAACTTTCCTGAAAATTCAGTTTGGCCTTCGCGGCTTTTAAAAACTCCATACCTAAAATAAGTGGACTTTGCAAATTTTTTACTACAAAAATTAATACTTTAAGGCTTTCGTTTTTAACCTATATTTGTAATGATAATTTGCCAATACATTGACAAGTTTGTCCTTGCGCTGCTATGATTTCTGTATTTTTTTTAAATAATCGTAACCTATTAAAATTCTTCTTAAAAAAAGTATCTCTCATAAAATTACCTTCTGCTCCTGTATCGATGAGGGCTTCTACTGGTACATCGCCAACCAGGACTTGTATAATCGGTAATTGTGAGTTTTTTACGACGACCGTATTTAAGTATCTTCTTGAGGGTTTTTTCGAAACTTCCGGGGTCTGGACCCTCGCTTTTACAGGCCCCTCTACTCGTTTAAAGCTTTCCTTTCAACTTCTGCCTTCTGGGTACGCGGACGATTGTTTTCAAATTTCCTTTTTGGGCCTTGACCTTCGAGCTTCGATGAGTTAGCTTGATAGCTCTTTCCCCCATAAGAGCGATTTGCGTTTCTGGTCCGCTCATTTGACCTTCGGAGACCTTGAGAATACGACGCCCCTCTAGCTTTTTCCGCTATTCTACGATTTTGGAACTTGACCGCCAACTCGAAGAGTTCCTGCAATGTGCTTGGGTTTCTAATTTCGAAGTAATCTGGAACAGCAGGTAGCAATCTTGGTAAGATTATTTCAATAATCTCCGCGTCGTGTTTCTTCCCATACAGCATATCCGTCAGTTTAATTTTTCGCAGAATAAAGTCCGTCAACTCTTCTATATTCCGTTGATAAAAACTATACAGTTCGGCTTCTAGCTTTGCTCGGTCTTTCACTATGGGGAAGACCTTTAATAATGATTTTTTGAAATTTTCAAAGGTATATGTTTGGCCTCCGAATTCCCCTAATAAAAATTTACCTATATTCTTCCACCATAGTGAGGCCTGTCCTCTTAGTGCAGATGTGGCAATGGCAAAGTTTTGTCTTTCAGGCACAGGGTAGAGCTGGAAATGGTTTTCGAGACCTTCTAAGAATATTGCCACCGAATCTTTTCCGTCGAAATTGACGTTTGGCTTGATTGATGCTCTCATCGTCTGGAGCAGGTATCCAAATCCTTCCAATTGGCTTGCCATTTCTTGTTGTTGGACTTGTCCAGAAGCTTCCATCCAGTTTTCGGCCATTTCAGTTCGACAAGTGTTCGGGCGCCAATGTGGTGTTGCGCGGCCCCAACCTACACGCAACAATAGTAGTGACTGCTATGAACTGGAAAGTGCACAAAACTCTTAAGAAGGGTTTAACTCCCTTTTTATTCCACTTTAGAAGTTACAGATGCGTGCACTTGATGCTCACAAACTACGCCGACCCGGCGGTAAAATAAAAATAAGAAACTAAAAATGAATAATAACAAGTTACTACCTACGAGGCTCTTCTAAACGTAACTAACCTAACCGCGCTCTAAGATACAGATGATATTTCAGCAAACTTTCTGAATATTAAGTTGAAAGATTCAACTATCTGCCGAGGCAAGCACACAGGCCGAAACGCGCGGTTGTTCAATTTCTACCTCGCAACCTTCACGCTCGTGAAGCAAGAAAGCACACCTACAAAGTCGTTTCCCTTCTATTTAACTCAAATTACTTCCGCTGACAATTTGAATACTTTGCTCGTTCTACTAAAATTTACATACTCTGGCATTGGCAATTCCAGGGGAAAGTAAGGCTTGACAGGAAAGATAGTTTAAACTTAAAATAAATGTTAGTTAAAATAAATATAAACCTTACAAGTTCTTAAGATTCTTGAACTTCAACTATAACTTAAAAGTACACAGCACAGAATCTTACAATTCACACAAGCATGTGAAACCAATAAACATATTTGTCTTGTTGATGATCTTTTAAAGAATGGAAATTTCTGTTAATCACATTCTAGAAATTCTCATTTGATTTGATACTTTTGATTCTAGGACCATGTCATTTCAAAGATCCAAAATTTATGATTCCGTTTCTTCTGTTCTTGCTAGAATAAACTCTGCAATATATGCAATTATGTCGGTTACATTTACTTTTCGAATAAAAGGATTGATGAAAAAGGTGACCGTTGGCTCGATAATATTAATGGAAAATGAATGACTTGAAATCGTTTTTCAAACTAATCTTGAAATATTTTAAGGTTGAAAACAAATCAGGGCAAGTGAACTTTGGCTTTGAATATCCCCTCCCCCTTTTTTTTCATATTTGGGAAAAGTACAAGAGATTTCATCTGCGAATGTGGCATCCACAAAAACAGTTTAGTTTTACGTGTAGCTTCAAGTTTAAATAATTTAATTTCTCATTTATGTCTGTAAGACGTCCTAAATCCACCAATTAGCGTTAAGTCCGTTAGTTAAATAAAATTTTGATTTTTGGTACTGACATTTGTTTTTATTTCTTTTAAATTAACGTATCTTGCAAGAAGTTTGCTTTTACTAAGCCACTTCAGTATGCAGAATGAGTTCAGGATATTCAGAAGTTTCTTGCAGGGCTTTGAATCTGTGCAAAGTGGCTGCTCGAGTAAAATTTACTATTTCTGTAAATATTTTCATGACTTATCCGAAAGGCAATATTCTACCAGACAAAACGTCTTTGTGGATGATACAGTGATACAACATAAAGTTTAGAAAGGATTCACTTTTTTCCAGAGGGCAATAAATCCATAAATATTATTCACTGCTGGTGCTCCATTAGTGGTTATCGTCGGAACCTTGTGCAGAGGCATAACTATTGATTTTACATATGCAGTAAATGCAATGTAGATACCCTCACCTCTTGTCCGATCTTTCATGGGGAATATTTTCAGCAGATCGTTTTTTAAGGTAAAGTTACTAAACACCATGCTCACCATAACTGTTAACTTACAGTGTCTGGTTTATCTGCAGATTCGACAAACTGTAGTTGAGAACAAGTGACATATGTTCAAGCTACCCCCCCCCCCCACGCTTTAACTGAGTTTACATATCTTTTGAAATGGCACGCATCTTTCATGTGACGGGTAATCTGACAACTGCAGGTCTTGTTTAGCAAATTACCATTGTGTATAACACGTCATATATTCTCACAGTTCATATCAAGGATTTCAATCAGACATAATGCACAATAAAAACATTTTTCTTTATTTCAATATTTTAAACGCACACCATTCGACAGTCCGTCCGTGTTCTGCTCTTCTACAAAACTTCTCCTTAGGTATTATAGGCAACAACGCGGGGGCAAGACGCGCTCCTTTATCGCTACCGAGACTCATCACCATAGAGCTTTCCATAGCTCCGGAACTCAGATGAATGACATCAAATCATCATACGTATATATCAATGGATCCGTACTGTCGAGTTTTTTTACTCTTAATAACAACTTTAGAAGCAATCACAATGTGAGTCAAGACATGGCAAAGTTATATGGAGTACTCATAGAAAGGAAGTTACAATAAATATATTGCAAAGTAAATTTTAAACATATTTAAATTGTAACATAAGAAGCAAGTTTCTTTGGGAAATGAAGATGTTTGCCTATCTTGCGACGTTTTGTGTCCTACAGAGTTCGGTAGCAGATTTATTCTGTTGAACTGTCTTTAAGCCTCTGTTTGTTAAGTCTCTCTTCGTAAATATTTACTTTGGAGAATGAAGGACATAAAAATATCAGCAACCTGGAAAACATAAAATGAAGGAGAAGAGAAGAAATATCTTTCTGATATTTTGGCTGAAATTTCTGAAGGCCAGGTGGAATAATAAGGCGATAAGGAATGTGATCTCTATTACTAAAGTGACTGCATGCATATGAATGATAATTTAAGTACTTATTTTAAATACATTGATTATGACTCATTTCCATCTATTGTATATTTTTTGCGTTAGAAGCAATCGACGACGCTGAATTTTCTCATGCCTTCTCTGAAAATTCATCTGAGAAACTGCATATCGTAAGTAACTGCGAGTGCAAGATTAACCTCATACAAAAGAAAAAATAGACCGAAACGTATTTTAGATTTATACGCATAAAAACGCTTGAATAAATGAACTTTTGACCAATCACCATATAAATTTTGAAAATTAGAATACCTTCGTTGTGTTTCTTTAACAAACAAATGTTAGTACATTAGTAAGAAATTTGTAGTTAAATTCAGATTGGAAAATAAATAGGAGTTAATATCGAATTTTAATTTCAAATGGCTATTGATACATGGATACGACTGGCATCTAACGAAACTCCGAGTAAGATGAAAAAGAAAATTTTGAATAAAATTCATGTAACTTGAACAGAGCCGTGAGTATTCTTTACTTTCTTTTGAAATGTAGGTTAAACTACAGTAAAGCAACATTGATGTACCTCCAAAAGCAGCTCATAAATGATAAGATGTACTAGAATATTTCTTTATTATTAAACAATAATGCTTGTGAAATTAAAATACATAACTGAGCCCTTATTTTGTAAGAATGCAGATTTCTTCTCAGTGAAGAAAACATTTTGTGTAGTTATAAACCTAGCACACATGCCTCAATAAACATTAGTTAATTGTTTCCCACTGACAGAAGATTATCTCTCATAGCCGTTGATAAAGCTTTAAAAAATTTTCGGTCTTGCCATCAAAAACGTCATTTTGCTAACAGGAATAACCGTAAAAGCCTTGTCGTTATTTAATTTCCTATTTTTATCAGTTAGAAAATTGCTTGGATTCCCCAAAAGTTCAAATTTCAATTAATTTTCTAATCTGTTAGCAAAATTCATTGTTCGGTATTTAATGATCCTATCTTTGATATTGATTCTTGGAGAATTTATAGCACATCTTGTCAATGTGGTTTGCATACGTCTGCCAAACTAAAAACAGCGTTAAAAATTTCGTGTCAAGGAACACGAATCTTATATTCGAAAGGGAGAAATAATCATATTTTCGATAATAAATCAAAGCTGGGTACTTAATTAAAATTTTTGATTTAGGTCTGCAAAAAATATTTATAAAGGTTCTTCATTTGATAAACTAGATTGCATGAACTTTTATCTCACAAATAATTTATTTTCTTTAGTTAAAGACAATTATTACAAAACATTCATTTCTAACATTTTCAGAATTCTGTTATCTTAGATTTTTCCATTTCATTGCTGCTTTCCTCGACAGATAGCACTAAGTTCGTGTTCTATATGCTCTGCCCATTGCTTCTGATATAAAATCGATTGCAGATCGAGCAATTTTGCAAAAGTATTTTCCTGTTGAAGAAGAGGGACCTGTGTTTGCTTGTTTTCGAAATCGGTAAAAGTTTATTCAAAATTTTTGCCAAACTAATGTTGCTTTTTACCCAATTTTAAATAAGATAATTTATTTATAGTTCAGCTAGGAAAAATATTTTATTCATACTACGTTATGGACCCCGAGTAAACATTTCCTGAACAGAATTAAAGAAAACCTTAAAGAGCTTTATAACAATGAAACATTTTAGAAATTGGAATTAAAATTTATAATCAACGAATACGTTAATGAGCAAGTGCCGCAAACCAGTGGAATTAAATAAATGTCAGCATTTGGCTTCTAAAATAAATAAAAAAAATAATAAATAAAAAAAAAATAAAAAAAACATTCGCGTTTACTATTTTGTTTAGGTTAAATTGAACAGGGGAATCATGTATTCTTCACAGTAGTAAGATAATTTAACAGTTACAGAACATTATTTCTCACATTAAATTCTCTGATCATTAGTAAATATAACAGCATACGACTAAGTTTAATGTGACATCAGCTCCCCCCCCCGCGAATTTTGAAAAAACGAAAAGGAATATAAATTACTATAAATTATTAAAAAATTAGGTAAGGAGGTTTATTTATTTATTTAATTATCATTGTTATTATATTATTTTTATCATCATCACAGAAATTTCTGGAGAGTTTTTACATTTTGAATCTGAGAAGTTACTAGTTGTAAAACTTTTTTTTATCCCAACTGACTGTATTTTTTATCCTAACTGACAATTTTACCCTATATTTTCAATTAACCATAATTTATCGTTTAAATTTCTGATATTTATCTCTAAAATTGCTGTATAAGTTTAACGTACCTTATATCATTTCAATAACAGCAATATTTTAAATACAATAAACTTTTTAATGATCATGTTAAATGTAAATTTACGATAACCATAAGCACATTTTTATGTTAGAATGCAAACTTCTTAAAATTTTATAGACTGTTTTAGAAGGAAATAGTAAAATTAGTTGGTTAACACTGAAGATAGGAAGGGCAATTATCCCGCTTATTTACTCGGGAGTTCTTTTTGTTTATCCTCGAGTAATCCGGCTGAAGCTACAGGGATCGCAGATGCAGCGGGAAATTCTCGGGACTTCTCATTTGTTGTTTGTATCCAGATTCTGCTTCCCCGCCGAGAGATTCATATCCGGTTTTCGAGTATTCGACGTCCAGAAAATAAACCAAGAAAACAGAGACATTCTAAGTTGCTCTCGGATGCAATAAAACTTAATAACACTTGACGCATTTATTGGCGAGGTCTCTACTTTTCCAAGAATAACTCAGAGCAATTAAGAAGTTTTTTACTACAGAATTTTTTATATTTTATTTGGAAAGCAGCATTAAATTGAATTTTGAAAGAACATTACATTCCAAGTCATTTTAGCAGTTGCATGGAACGAATATTAAATTTCAGGATACATCAATTAATTTTTTAAAGATTCGGCTCAGAAAATAAAGTTACACGAAAAACATAAATTTTAATAATTAAATTTCGTGCAAAATTTAAAATGAATGTTGAATGAAGTACACAACTTCACGATTATTCTAATTTACATTAGTTCACGTAATTTCATTTATAAATATAAAGTAACAGGTGAAACAGAAACGCAATGAAACAGAATTTGTCATAGGTGCAATTTTTTTACATTCGGGTTATTATTTAATTCTGATAGAAATGAAACTGGAATGAACGCAATGAAGCAGATACTAGTCAGTTTCATTGAAATGAGTAGTCATTTATCTTAAGGATAAATTTGTTACAATATTGTTTTGATTTCAGTTAAAGTTTTTAACTTGAAAATTGTAACAGTAGTCAGTTACAGAACGTCACCATACAGAATAACTATACGACTAACAAAAGACAATTATACGATGGAACTTTCGAAGTAATAATTTTTACTGTATGTACATAGAATATAAAAGTATATTTTCGATGAGTGGGCTATTTCTATTCTGTTTTATGCACGTTGCTGAATAACATGTAATTAATTATATGTGAGGAATTGGAGTGAAAACGGTCTCTGTTAAGTCTTCAATACTACACACTACAATGATTTCGTGCTGTATCTTTCTATTTTACAAACATTAATATTTAAAAAATGGGTAACAAATCAAAAATGATTGCGCACATTAGATGCATCAGATTCAGGCTCCGATAAAGGTTTACCTTAAGTTCTTAAAAAAGCCTACTTCCTCAAATTTGCAGAGACTATAGTTTTAAAAGAGCTCAGAACATAACAGGAAAGAAAAGTATATTAAGCGTAATACTTTAAGATCAGTTTAGCGGCATAATTCAATATACGCAATATTTTCAAAATAAAGTACCCAAAAGATACAAATTAATAATTCCAAGGTATAATATAACAAATAAGTCCCCAAACCAGCATAATAAAGCTACGTTCCAAAATCAGTACTCATATAAAAAATAAAAAAAGGCAGTGTATGGAAATAACGCAATAATTCTCTTGCTTAATTCTTTTTTTTAAATTTTTATTGACAATCCAGTGTATTTTTTTACAGTTTCCAATTAAGTATTAACATAATAGTGCATATTTGCTTTCTTAAATTTAGTTTGGAATTCCTAGGAGATAATTTCCTTTATACTCTCTATTACTTCATTTAATTATATATATATATATATATATATATATAATTTATTTCCTAAGCAATATTGATTATTTGATTATATTATCTCCTAAGTTTAATTAAAGTAGAATTATTTTAAAAGAGTGAATCCATATTGGTAAGTTATATTTTGAAAGATGATTTGAAGTAACTTGAAAGTAAAATGTTAATAATGTTTTAACGGGGACTGGAATTAAATCATCACGAAGAACAAAATTTCAATTGTAAAAGGAAAATTAAATTAAAAACAGGTAATCATTGTCATTGATCGGAAATTAGTTGACTTTTCAAGGGGAACAAACCAACTCCCGTTCAATGAACAATAATTAATAAAAATACGTAAATACGAAGGTGTTTCGTCTTTACTCGAGTTATAAGGTAAAGCCAAACCGGCAATTCTAGTCAAGCCAAATATTTCCGCGAATAGAAGGGATTACGAACCAATGCTTATACTCAAAGAACTTATTCTTATGAAGCATTTTACCCAATTCAATTTGGAGTAAAAAGCAATTTCTGTAGAGAAATCCGAAAAAACTCGAGTAACCGTCCCCGACACCTTCATGTTTATGCATTTGAGTTCTATATTATTTGTAAAAATTAAACATTGGAAATTGTCATTATGAAATAGAATTCAAAGTAAAGTTGAAATAAACATAGAAGATTATAAAATAAGATAAATAATGCAAACTTTGTAAAAACAAATAAAAAATAATATAAATATAATATAAAAAATATATAATAAGAACAGTGAATGTACATGAAGATATAAAGGCCAGAAAAGGTATTAAGTAACTTACATTCTTTCTAGTGGGGAGTTGGCAAAGTGTTCTCTTCGTGTCTGACTCTCAGAAGTTTAGGATGTCCGAAAATTTTTAGCGGCAGTGGGGGCTTTGAATAATATCAGTCGGTAAGACTTGGGTGAAGTAATTTATGGTAGTGGGTGGGACTCGGAATTCTTGAGGGATGTATTATCTGGAGTTCTTATTTGAGTGAAACTGTCTGTTAAGATTTTTTTGAAAATACTAGTGAATGGAAATTAATTAATTTCTGGCTAATTGTCTTGTCGCAATGATTAAGAATTTAAGAAAGGAAAAAAGGATTTTTCACTGTCTAAGAGCTATTAGACAGACTAAAGTCATGAAATAGGCCCATTTAAGAAGATAAACATAAAGGTGTTTATGCATAGAACTCAAATGCATAAACATGAAGGTGTCGGGGACGGTTACTCGAGTTTTTTCGGATTTCTCTACAGAAATTGCTTTTTACTCCAAATTGAATTGGGTAAAATGCTTCATAAGAATAAGTTCTTTGAGTATTAGCATTGGTTCGTAATCCCTTCTATTCGCGGAAATATTTGGCTTGACTAGAATTGCCGGTTTGGCTTTACCTTATAACTCGAGTAAAGACGAAACACCTTCGTATTTACGTATTTTTATTAATTATTGTTCATTGAACGGGAGTTGGTTTGTTCCCCTTGAAAAGTCAACTAATTTCCGATCAATGATAATGATTACCTGTTTTTAATTTAATTTTCCTTTTACAATTGAAATTTTGTTCTTCATGATGATTTAATTCCAGTCCCCGTTAAAACATTATTAACATTTTACTTTCAAGTTACTTCGAAACATCTTTCAAAATATAACTTACCAATATGGATTCACTCTTTTAAAATAATTCTACTTTAATTAAACTTAGGAGATAATATAATCAATTAATCAATATTGTTTAGGAAATAAATTATTATTAACTAACTTTGCAGCAATCGCGCAAGTAGTAGTAACTTGTTTTCGCACTAAATGAATTTAAGATCATACAACATTACATATATATAAGGTATAACAAAATACGGTAGCTGCTTTAAAAATAATTGGCGACCTCAAAATTAACATTCTAGATTTGGTGATCTCTTCCTAAATTCATCTGTTCTTCCAAATTCGAGAGAGATCTTTCTACGTTATGTAACGCTACTAGAAAACAGCAACTAAAACTAATATTTACCAATCATACCTTGCCTCTACAATTACATCATACTTAGTATAAATACCCTTTGGCGAGCTAATTACGCCATTCATCTGCTAGCTTCTGTGTTGCTAATATCTCCTCGTTTCGCTTCTTCAAAATCCTGCGTCATTTCTTATTAAAAATCAATGTACATAGAAATTTATCATACAGGGTGATCAGGGAATAAGCCGTGATTTCAAAATTAAATATCTCTACAACAAAGATCGATAGAATTATGCGGTAAACTGTACGTTCATTAGCAAAACTGTAAAAATGGTGCACAAAAGTTTAGAAAATTTAGTTACGAAAATCGTTAACAGATGGCGCTCTGCACTGAAAACTCTTTACCTGAAAAGAGTAAAATAAATAAATAAATAAAGTGATGCAGCCTTTGCAATCAAAATACAATTTTTTTCAAAATGGTCACCGTTCGAAACAATGAAATTTGACATCACGTCTTGCAGTGTCTCAACGAAAAAGGAATCAGATACAACACCAATCAACGATCAAGCTCATTTAGAGTAGCGGGATTGTTTCAATAGACAGTGTCTTTTAATGCGCCCCACAGAAAGAAGTCACAAGGACTCAGATCGGGAGAATATGGTGGCGAAGCTATTCCTCTGTCAGTAAATTGCGGATAATCTAACGCAATTACTCTATTCCCAAAGTATTCATGAAGAAAGCGAAAAACTTAAAATGTTCGATGTGGTCGAGCTCCATCTTGCATGAACCAGTGGATACCTGGTCGATCCTCCAACGCTAGTTGAGTGCTGACAAATTGTTCCGAAACGTAACGTTCAGTACCTATCGTTTCTCGTACGAAAAAGGGTTCGATAATGCCTCTGGCGCATACCGCAGCCCATGCAGTAACTTTTGGCGAATGCAATGCTTTTTCTTCACACGAATGAGGATTTTCGGAACCCCAAAATCTCCAGTTTCTTTTATTAACGATTCCACTCAAATGAAAATGTGCCTCATCTGTGAACCAGATGCAGCTCACATGAAATCTTTCGTTGTCGACCATTGTTGGAATCTAATTCGCAAAGTCAGAGTTTTGTTGCACAGCTTTCATGGGTATGGCCTGATGACTTTGGATTTTGTATGGAAGCAGCCGTAGGCTATTTTTTAATATTTTTTGCGTACTCGTGTACTTAAAACCTGTCTCTGATGCAATCCGTCGGATGCTTTTCCTAGGATTTTACTTTACAATTCCAGAAACTTTGGCTGCATTTTCAGGAGTGACTACAGTTTGCCTAGGCCCAACATTTCCCTTTCAATCATCAGCCACGCTGCCAGTGCGTTCGAATTTCGCGAAGAGCATGCGAATGGGTTTCGCATCGGGTTCAACTGGAACATTGAATCGGGTTTGAAAACTGCGACGTGTTGCCGTAGGACTGTGTTCTAATCGATGAAATTGCAGAACCAAAAAAAAACCTGTTATTCAATGGTATACATTATTTCACTTTCCACGCTAGCCTTTTTTCACTAGCCAACACTTGTACTGATAACTTTCGAATCCAAAGCCCATTTTTAAAGGCTATTGATAAGTCATTGCGAATAGAGCGCCATCTGTTAACGACTTTCGTAACTAAATTTTCTAAACTTATGTACACCATTTTTACAGTTTTGCTAATAAACGTACAGTTTACGGCATAATTCTATCAATCTTTATTGTAGAGATATTTAATTTTGAAATCACGGCTTATTCGCTGATCGCCGTGTGTTTTATTATGATTGAATCATAGAAATGGATCGTATTTTCTTATGATTGGAGAAATACGAGTAGTATTTCCCCAATCAATAATAAAATCACCTCAGTAGATACACCCGTATCTACTGAGGGGATTTTATAGGCTTGGAAATAAAGATGATAACTGGCTGAACTTAGTTTGGTATCAGTTTCTTCCTCTCGCCCTATCACTCAGCCATCACGACTGTGCTTCGAATTCATCACATACATATATGTATTAATAATTAATTTCTATTTGATAAGCTCCTAGAAAAATGATAAGGAAATACTAATTTAATGAGATATTTTTAAAGTGAAGTACTAATGAAACAGGAGATTTTTAAAAGTGTAAAACTTAGTAAAGGTTGAATTTGTTGTGGGCAGCCAAAGGCATAATATGTATATAATTTACTAAAAAATTTCTAATAAAAATAATAATAAAGGCAAAAAGGCACAAATAGTTGTAATAATAGTCGATGGTTATAGTGTTGCTAGCTTAATTATGTAGTCGAAGAAGAAGCTTGCAGATCTTAATTAATTTGTAGATAACAAGACAAAGTTTTATTTCATCGAAAAATAATTTCTCAGGACATATTTTCTACTTTTCAAATCACTATGGGTGTGTATTTACATTTATCACATTTTGAAACAATGAGCAACATTGCGAAGCACTAAGATACGAGCTAGCCAAGCAAGAGCGAGTAGAAAAGGGAATACGCACCTTCAGTAGGGCCTCAGATCAGAATCGTTTGTTTAAAAAAGTTCGGAACGACGACTGAATAAGATCTAACGACAATAAAGATCAATTAGTTTTTGAAGTGATGCAGTTTAGATTCCAGGGACAGGACGTGGACAAATTAAAGTTAGTAATTTTGGGTTTCATATTTTGTATCTTGCATATTCGGACATCTTTTTATAAACTTCTTTTAACTTTATTAAAATGGTTTCAAATACATTTTTAATGCAGAGAAGAAAATATCAACATTTTACGATTTGACTTGCCGCGATTTGATCAGTGTAACTGTGATTTATTATCATCTTCCTGACAGTGACCGTTGGAATTTCATAACAATTAGTTCCTAGCTCTCTACTGTCGAAGTAAAATATTGTCAGTTTTCTCCTTCCTTACCGCTTGCCTTCAGAGGGAAACTGGAGGCAAGTCCTGCTAGCAGAGGGAGGTCCGGAGTTCGAAACCAAGCGAGAGCAATGCGGATTTCCCCAATTTCTTTATTTCAGTGCTATCTAATTGCTCTACAAGAGGCACATAAACTAGAAAATGTGGTGGACGATAACTGTCATCACTTGAACTGGACGACTGGAGCCCCTCACAGTCGCTTTTTAAGTGAGAAAAGAATGTAGGTAATAGGCTTCCTTACTATTTGCCTTTGTGGTGTAAATGGAAGGACGTCCGACTAGAACTGGGAGGTCCAGAGTTCGAATCCCAGCCAGGGCACTGCTGACTCTTCGTGTATTCTGGCTTCAAAAATTTCTAAATGACAATGCGGGTGGCTGCCGAATTACAATATGGTGGACATTAATTCTTTACCAACTGGATTACGCAACTGGGACTCCTCCTTCTCATTCATCGTTTTTAAACGGAAGGAGTTTTCTGTTCCCTTACCGCGTGCCTTCATGGTGTCATTGGAAGCACGTTCAGTTAACATCGAGAGGTTTGGAGTTCGAATCCCGACGATAGTAATTCTGATCTTTCCTCTTTCCTGATTTAAAATAAATCTAATGGCTCTACAATTCTAGGAGTAATAACTAGACTAAGCCAGCTGCTAAGAGATTTAAGTAGGATATCGTAGCCTCTGATCATTCCAGTAACATTGATTTTAAGAAATATTTTAATAAAATAATATATATAACTAATGCTTCCGAAAACATTTTATAGAAAATATTGTAAATAAATAAAGGGTTGATTGGAAAGATATTTACCTAATTTCTCTACAATCCTTTTAAAAACCGTACAAAAATGATTAACTAATGTCATCCACCAAAACTTTGCCCACTTAACAACAATTTATACAACTGCATTATCACTCCAGTTATCACTCTTGATAATTTTCTCCCACAAGCTGATAATGAACGATAGCGTACATAAAATATCAAAATCATTTATAAATTTTATTACTTCTTTGATACTTTCAGATTTTACGCGGGAATGTATTTTACGAGTCATTTTAAACAATTTGCATAGTACTACACGGCTTGCAATACATTGATTACTTGAGGAAATATTGTATTTCAATGAAAACCGATCACTGTTACTGTTTATGTTTTTTCAACGTTTAAACACTTATTAGTTCTTTCTACAAAGTGCATTCGTTCCATTAAACACAAGTAACAGAGAGAGTGGAAAAAATTTTTTTAAGAATATTATGTAACAGTAATATAAAATCCTGCGTACGTTTAATATATTTTATTTAGTTATTTTTTCATGTTATAAACTGCATTTAAAATGAATTTGCTAGGAAACTCTCAGAATTTATATTTTAGATATTCGGTGATGAGAAATAAATTCACTAAGTTTTAATTTCGAGATTATTTTTATTTTGAATTACAGAGACTTCCGGTTTATCAACATTATTATTCTACTAAAAGTTGTAAACGGTTTTCTGTATTTCAACACTTTTATTATTTCTACGTTTAAAAGAGTCTCTTCATGCATAAAACAGGTCCTTCATTGGAGCAGGTAGCATAACAATGGAAAAAATTCCTTTCTTACAAACGGATAAACTCCCATAATTCTAATGATTTTCTTTTCCTCCACAATATATGCCAAGACATCTGTCGCCCCACGTCAGGTATTCCAGCCAATATGAGCTCCTCGGTGACTTGTCAATTGACAGGGTTATTACTCAACTTGAGTAGTAGAGAAGAAGGATAAATGTGGGCAACTTATGCTCCATTTCACGAAGCGTTCAAAGAGAGAGAGGTTTAAGTTCTCCTTCTTAATTCTTTAGGAGAATAAAGGAAAAAATGGAGTTTTATGGAAAATCTTTATAAAAAAGTTACAATGAAAATGCTCCACTAAAAATAGAGACGCTATTATAAAAAAGGTCAGTTTCCTAGAAATAATTTGTTTCGAGATTAGAATTACAATAAAAATTTTTATTAAATCATCACTTGACAGAAAACTCTTGTAGAGCTCATTTTAAGATAAGAATCGATTACCGTAAATTCAGCCATCAAGAATAATTATACTTTTTATGAGATTATAATTTTCTAAAATTGAGCACTATCTGCGCAATGTTCACTGAATGAGTATTTACGTTTTAATAAATTTTAACGCACGTTTGGAATAATATTATAAAAGTATTTGAGAAAGTTTTACTGATTAAAATTTCTAGTAAAAGCAATGTAATATAAAAGAAATTATCATTTGTATAGAGGATATTCAAATTAGGCAAAAAAGCAAACTTAGTATGGCGTATATTATAAACAAAACTGTACCGATTTAGAGAAAGATTAGATATAAGTCCTTGTTTTTCTTCAGGAAAAAATGCCTAAATTTAGATTTCGCATTGGTGTGTTTCTCTCCAATTTGAATACAAGAAGTAAGTGTGATCAACATTAGAAAAATCTATTTCTAGCTTAATTGAAATTATTCGCAACGATGCCTAAATAATATAAACCAAATTTTTAATACGAGATTCCTCATTAATTTAATTTTACTATATACGCAATCTGCTGTGCAAAAGTACATGAGAATTTTGCATCCGAGTATGATTACAAAAACTGATTTACAAAAACAAAATTAACAATAATAAAGAAAATTCTGTTTCAATTCCATAGCAATAGTAAGTTTCTAGCTGCTAAAATTAATCGTAACTTGTTTTTTATCCCTGCGTTCAAAAGATTTTGTTATGTCTGGAAGCTCTTAAATTTCATAGACAGCAAGTACCCATCAAAATTGCCCAAATAAACAAGTATACGAAGCATGAACACATGAGCACAAGCAACGAATTTTAAATTAGAAATTTTCCTTTCCGAAGATCCAAAATATAGCCATCTGATCCAATAGCTGTACCGTGGAAAAGGGAAAGTAAGAGCATTACCAACCAGCTGAAACCTACTACAGTGCCAAAAGGATCAAAACTTGGTAAGACAGCAATAATTCTCGAAAACTAAAATTGCTCACCAGTAATAAGTCACTCTTCCAGAAGCATTATAACAGTAGCCATCAATTTAAGAAACGAAGAAATACAATTTACATCCTTCTGTTCCTTAGCAGCTGAAGAACTTGAACACCCTTATAGACATCTTTCAAAGATTCCCAAAATCTTCCCATGTGATCGAGGGATATTTCAATACGCACAATCCCATATAAGGAGTTACCTACGCATGAATACATGAGACAAAGAAGTAGAAGACTTAATTAACAGTGAAACTCTAACAGTGATAAACATTAATCCATCAGAACCAACATTTCAAACTATCGGGGGATTAGAATGGTCGGACATAACGATCACAAACCAACCAATAGCGCAATATATCCAGAACTGGGCAACCCACGTCGAAGGGGATATCTCAAATCATAGAAATACGAATTGCGTACGAAATCGCTTCTCAAATCAGCACGAAGACCGCCAAAAGATTTTAGATCACTCAGGCAAGAGCACGAAAGTTCAACAGGAAATCTCAAATGCTATCTATGAAACTGACAACGAAATAAATTCCCCCAAAAGCAAGAGCACACCTAGAGAACATCGTTACAAAACTGCATTTCCATAAAATTGATCGGCTTTGGTGGCTTGGTGTGTTTCTGGATTATTCATATTTTGTTCTTACTTTAGTTTTGGTTAATACTTTTTGGTAACTAGAGAAAGCTTAAGAGTATAAAGGATGGTCGATTTCGAAGTGAGTATTGTTTATATTATTGTTCAATTTGCAGCTGATGCAGGACCAGAATTCTGCTTTGCATTATCTGGTAGGATGTTTTGCGCTGCAAAAGGCATAGTAATTATTATTGGGGTAGTGTTTTTGCTGATTTAAAACGTCTTGGGAGTTGAAGCATCAGCGGATTACAATGAATTCTATGATAATATGGGAGCTCCATCCCATGAGGAAGGATTTTCTTTGAGTACATTTGTGAAATGATTTCGTTGTGCATTCGAACATCCACCTAACACAATTATGGTCTCTATCCTTAGAGATGGAAATTTGGGGTTTAATTCTTCTGTGTCCAGTTCTAGGATAGGCTTAATTTCTTGGGTGATGATGTTTTCCGAAATTTGTTCCGGGATCTCGTCTATGATGACCTTAGGAGGCCTCTGCGAGTAGCATTTTACATCAATATTGCTGATTCCTGGTTCAGATGCTTGCAGGGTTCTTGAACATTCGTTAATATTTTCTTCTGACTTGCAGATCACTGCTATTCTTTCCTATTTCCTTATGTATAGGTGAAATGTTTATGATTTTTCCTGGCATTTTATGGATGGGAAAGACATTTTCAAATTTTCCGATAGTGTTCTTTCGCGAATTTCCTTTGATAAAATGAAGAGAACTGTTCGTCTCTTTTCATTTTTACCAACCTCTGCGTAGGAGATCAGTTTTGCTGATAGGTACTGGTTATTCGTGCGGCAGCAAATCGCCTTACTGCTTTTGTGGTGAGCTTCCGCGGAATAATTGCGGTGACGTACTAATTTATTGCGAGATTTAGCATTTTCTTGTTCTTGGGATCTAGTTCGTCTTGGAATTTCCTGATTATCAGGGTGATGCTGAGAAACCGATGTTTTACGTGTGTAAGACAAGTACACTGCTGGGAAACAGATCTTTATTTGATTGACAAGTAGGTGATACTGACTACAGAGTGTATTTATGTATTTTTTTACAACAAGTTCAACATAGAATTAAGAGAAACATATGTTTTAGAATACAAAAGCAGCAGACGATAATTTATGGAAATTATCGTCTGCTGCTTTTAAATTTATTCTTCTTTCAAAATGTCTCATGCAAACAAGCTGTATTTTAAAGAATACGTTTTTGTACTTTCCGAAGAGAATATTCTTATTCTGTAATTCAAAAACGTTGTGAAATGCATGGTATTAAAGTTCTGATTAATGATGGTGCTTATTTTGCACTTACATGGTAAGTGCAAAATAAGCGCCATTATTAATCAGAAAGAGAAAAACCGTCAGTCGATACGTATACATGGAAAGAAGACTTCAAATGAATACGCCAAAAAGGAACGTATTATTTCTAACATTTCTAATGTTATATCTTTCGTAGCAAAAGAAAATCCACTGATTGTCAAGTCTTTAAACACATATGATGAAACAAAAAATATAGTAATTAACCAGGATTTTCGATTTAAACAACTACAAAAACTTGTTGAGTCATTAGGCTTTCTTGATGTAGGAAATGTAAAAAATGTGCAATGGTCTCACCGGGACTCGAACCTGGACCTCTCGAAATACGCATCGAGCTTGCTATCGTTACACCACGATGGTATGCTGGAAGGAGGGGAAGGAGGGAGAAAATACCTTATAATCAATATTCGCCAGCTTTAACCGAGGTATGCGGCTCAAAGCAGAACAATTTCTAGAACCCTATGAAACTTCCTCAAGATAAAGCAAAAAGTCATACTTCAAAAAGTGAAACTTCATCAAGAGAAAGCAACAAGTTATACTTCAAAACCTGCCACAGTATTCCTTGAAAAAATTAAGACATGCATCGCATATATATATTTTTAAAAATTATTCCTGCGAAGGGCTCTGATGTTTTACCTATTGTTTGGTTTGGTTTGGTTTATTAGATTACGGCAAAGCACTCGATGGCTATCTGTCTTAAGGGAGGGATGCCTTCGTGGAGGGCTTTTTAAAGGAAATTGGCTCGTATACACGTTACACATGGGGAAAACCACGAAAACACCCATGCAGCCAGCCCGTTTGCGGGATTCGAACGTCAGACCGAACTACCAGTGTTCAGCGACGTTACCGCTCGGCAGCTGGTGGGCGTTTTACCTATGGACTATGTGCCTTTGATCTCTTCAAAACAGCTTTTTCGAGACGCAAAACCACCACAATCATGGAAATCACGATGCAGGCTTTTTTTATAGTTCGGGAAAAAGGTTTGAACATTTTAAAAATGTTCTCTACATTTTAAACATTAATTTAACGGACATGAAATGGTTTTAAAAGTTTGTAAGAACACTCTGTATAAGAATGGGGTAGTACTTAGATAGGCTTACTTTGAGAAACGTTTCAGTATAATGCCCATGCTTATGTAATATTGTGAGTTTTGGGGTTCACAATATTATTTGGTAAATTTGAGAACTAAATTACTACTATTACTATTTCTAATTTAACTATCTGGTAACCCAAGAAAAATCCTAAATTAGGTAAAAGTTAGCAATTTAGACATAGTTATGATCTTATAAAAAATGGAAGACTTTCTGTTGTGATTAAGACTTTTTTCCGGGAATTCTCTCATAGGAAGAGTCGGATAAAAATGTAAAAACAACATATAAAAAAAAAACATAATAAGATTTCCAGATTAAATGTAAATTTATTCAGATTCCTCATATTTTCATTAACTTCACATTATTGTTAACATTACTTACCAATTACTTATTTCATTTTCACATTTTTCTCTATTATCAGGTACCATATTACAATGATGACTTACATAATTGACGTTTAACAGGATCTACTAAGCTAAAATTAGATGGGTCAAAATACACCACTCTCTTTCTGGAATGCACCAAAAATTCCTTTTACTGAGCAAGACAATTTCACAAAAATGTAACTTATTAAAATGCTATAATTAATAAGATTTTTCATTATCAATTTAGAGGAATTTCAGACAAATTCATTAGTCTCTGTGAGAAGTCGGAAGTGGACGAAATTTTCAGACATTAGGAATTTAAATAAGAAGAATAAGGTCCGAATAAATTTTCCAGAGTTAATTTAAAGTCCAACAAAAATGAATAAATTGAAGTAACTTATCTGTAATGTAGACAACTTGAAGAGGACCTGGGAATGACTCGGCAGACCTTGCATTCTTGGAAAAATACAATCTGTAAGAGGGACACGGACGACCGATTTGCCTCACCATTTCAGGAATAGCGACCGAAATATTGAAGAACGATTTTTGCATCATCTGCGCGTAACAAATCAGCCAGCTCAACATCGTTGAAAAATTGCCACTGGAAAATGAACTGGAGAAGTGCCTTCTAAATTCGTCGACCCGCTATCGAGGATAGAATCTTACATTAGCGTGGGGAACTTGGGCGATTAAAGTTAGGAATTAACAAAACGCTGGAGCAACCTTCCTTATTTTTAAGATACTTGAAAAATCCTCAATTATTCCGGATGCTAAAATCATAGTTCCGTTTTATGTCGAAAGCAACCGGGAACATCTTAGCAGCTCCCTGCCTTTGTAGTTCACGGCTAGAAAGGCAACATCAGCAAAAACGTCGAGCAAATTAAAAACCAACTTCTTATCTGACGAGGAAGACCTTTCTGAAATAAAGAAAGACTGAAGTCTTTCTTTATTTCAGAAAAACTCGCTCAACAATTCAGTAAGTCGACACAGAAAAGTCCTTTACTCGCATTTTAGCGAAACACGCGGCCTGGAAGCATAATTGCCGCTCCCCGCCGTAAGCACTATTAGAAGACAAACTACATCTCTTTTCAACACAAGAACACGAAGTACAGTATCTCAAAGCCATTCGAAAAGTTGTAAGGATCTTAAGTTTTACTAACGTTTATTTTATTTTAAATCTTTACTATCACTTCTTATTTTCTACTTCCGGCCAGAATTATAAGCGTTTAGGATTTTATGCAAAGTTTGTCTGGCGAATGCCAAGTATTTAAGTGTGGCCTTTTTGCCAAGCAGAAGAGAGAGGAAGCAGTGAGTTCGAAGCAGGCCGCTTACCTTAGAAGTTACGCAGTTGCTATTTGCCTTCCAGGCCAGAGGTTTTAACCCTCTTAATAAATTAAACGTATTGTAGTGTTCACAGTCTCTGTGCTACATACGCTTCCTGTTATTATAAGGCCAATCTTCCACGTGTGTTATTCTAAAGTTAAATTAGAGTTTAGTTTTATTTTTTATACCTTTTACGTTAGACCCCGAGTGGAGGGTCATTGTATTCCGAAGTACGGACGTCATTGTATATAAAGAAAAATAAAGGGTTTTGTATACCCTTCGTCTGTATCCTGTCTACTTACTACAATTAGTGAACATAGCTTTAGTAAGCTCTCTGTTCCTAGTCAGGTCATTGTATGTTTCCGAAGAAGGTTAGAAGAAACATTGAACCTGATAGTGGCGCCCGACGAAGAATAACCATGGCCGAATTTCAAGAAGAACCTGTGCTGCCTGCAGAAACGGCTCAGAATTCAGAAATGCCAGCTGCCGCCCTGGAAGGATTTGGGTACATCGTCCAGACCATGCGCGCTTCGATGAAACCAGAAGCAACGATTAATGGAAACTCACCGGTAACCAGTTTTTTGGAAAAATTGGATGACCACTTCATGCTCTACCCCGTGCACGAGTTTCAAAAAGTTACCTTAGCTACCAGCGCTTTGAGGGGCCAAGCGCTTAACTGGTTCAAATGTATCGGCAGAAGTCTCTTGGGTCAAGCAGGAAGTCCCACTTATACTTATGAAAATTTCAAGACTGCCCTACTAAAAGCCTTCCCTGTTGTAAGGGATCGTGCGAAATTAGAAACGGAACTTTTTAGCATATATCAACAAAGAATCGACAACCTCTCGAGCTTTATTTTAAGAAAAATTCACGTTTTCAAGCTCTTGTATGGAAACCGTCCGGATCCTGAAATAATTCAAGTGATTTTGCCGAGGTTACTGCCCCAAGTGCAAGACTTTATTGAATTAAGAAATCCGACTACACTGGAAAAATTATTTGAGCTAGCAATCCAGTTTGAAAGTAGAAGAACGGCGGACGTCGAAAGAAGACGCCAATATCAACAGCGAAACCAATTTGGTACGCCAAGACTACAGCAAACTCAAGCATACGGCTACGGAGAAAAAGCGAATCAGTGGGCAAGGAAACCCGAGCATTCAAAAACAGCCGGCGAACGTCGACAGTTCAATAGAAACCCAGGAAAAAAGTCTCAAGGCCAGGGGAAAAAGAAGGAAAGCACGGAAAGGAAAAATAATTTAAACTAAAACGGATTTCTGCTGACGAGAGGGTGCGGAAATCCGAAGGCCACGAAAACCCCTCTTCCTTCAAGTTAAATACAGTAATGGTGAAAAATTTGACTCTTCCGAAGATTGAAGTGTTGGTAAATAATATCCCGGCCACCGCACTCCTGGATACCGGCGCGCAGTGTTCCTGTGTGGCAGAAGTCTTTTTTAGAAAGTATTTTCGCAAATACCGCATATATAATGCGGATAATACGACAGTATTAGCGGCGCAAGGAAAAGAATGTAAGTGCGTAGGTAAAGTACCTTTATATATCCGTATCAAGGACGAACAAGTAAAGGTGATGTTTTTTATAGTAAAGAATTTGCAAGCACATTTAATCCTAGGAATAGACTTTCTTTCAGACGCACAAGCTACACTGGATTTTAATGAAGCGTCCCTTAGGCTGACAATGAAACCAGTGCGTGTAGAAAAGGTTGAACCGCCAAGGTTAAATCTTGACCACCTGCCTAATGACGAGCAAGATAGAATCCGACAAGTGGTAAGTGAATTTGCTTCCTTATTTAGTGATATTCCAGGATTTACTCAGGTTACTAACCATAGTATTGACACCGGAGATGCAATGCCGGTTCGTCAAAAACCATACCGGTATGATAAGAATAAGGAAAAAATTATAGAATGGCATATTACCGATATGCTACGTAAAAAGATCATAACGCCCATCTCAAGTAGTTATGCTAGCCCGGTGGTTTTATGTAAGAAAAATAATGATTATCCTTTGGAGCATCCAAAAAGGTGGAGATTCGCTATTGATTACCGTAAATTAAATTCCATAACGAAATATCCGGTATATCCGTTACCGATCATAGAAGAAATTTTAAGGAACATAAAATCAACCAAATTTATGACGACTTTAGACTTAACGAATGGTTATTTTCAAATAGGGGTCAGGCCTGAGGACGTGCCTAAGACTGCTTTTATAACCAAGTCTGGCACTTATGCATTTTTGCGTATGCCGTTTGGCCTTTCTGGGGCCCCAGCAACATTTCAGCGATGCATGGACATTGTGTTAAGACCTGTTCTTGGAAAGTCCACATTTATCTATTTAGACGATATCATTATTACTAGTGATAATCTAGACCAACATGTACAGGATTTAAGACAGGTGTTTTCTTTATTAAATGAGGCCGGTCTAAAAGTTAATGTCGAAAAGTGCAAATTTGCAGCCCCTGAATTAAAATATTTAGGTTACAAAATATCGCAAAAAGGGATCGAGACAGATGAATCAAAAATAATCGCTGTACAAAAGTATCCGACTCCAAACACGGCAAAGAAGCTCTCTTCTTTTCTAGGACTTTGTTCATATTATAGGTCCTTTATAAAAGATTTTGCGGCTATCGCTGAGCCATTGTTAAAATTAAAAAGGAAAAAGGCAAGATTCTCGTGGACGGCCGAAGCCAATAGTGCTTTCGAAAAATTAAAACAAGCATTAACGCAAGCCCCTGTGTTGAAATTTCCTGAAAAGGATGAAAATTTAGAAATTTCAGCGGATGCTTCGGATTATGCGGTAGGAGCGGTACTTTCGCAAAATCAGCAGCCCGTGGCATTTTTTAGCCGAACTTTAAATCAAACACAAAGAAACTATTCCGCGACCGAGAGAGAGGCACTTGCAGTTCTGTTAGCAGTGCAAAAGTTCCGAGTCTATTTTGGAAAGGCGCCGATAACAGTATATTCTGATCATGCGGCGGTAACTAGATTGTACTCAGGGAAAAATTTATCCCCAAGGTTAATAAGATGGGCACTCAAGCTGCAAGAATATAATCTGGTAATCAAGCATACCCCCGGAAAGGAAAATATCGTAGCAGATGCCCTATCACGAATTAAATTAGACGAACAGGGTAATACCGTAAAAGTTGCAATGCTTACAGCGTGTACAATAAATTCCCGAGAAACTGTAATAACCGAACTGGGTAAGGATCCCGAGTTTGGAAGTATTTATGAGTATTTGAAGGATCCTGAAAATTTTAGCCACCAAGATATTGTGGCGATAAGAAATAGGGCGGCCCATTACGAACTAATAGATGGTCTATTATTCTACACAAAAACTACGAATTCCAACAACGAATTTCGACCTGTTATCCCAGCTAGTCTTAGATTAAATATCCTGCAAGAGCTCCATGACAGCCCTTTAGCTTCTCATGCTGGTATTCGAAAAACTATCCAACGCGTACGCGAGGCAGTCTACTTTCCTGAACTGCAAAAGTTAACAAGGGCGTATGTCCAGTCCTGCCCAACATGTCAAGCCGTTAATTATATTAATTTCCGCCCGGCCGGGTTTCTAAATAGTATTAAATCCGAATTTCCAAATGAAATAATTGGCATCGATTTATTGGGCCCTTTCCCAAAAAGTCAGTTAAATAAAAGTCGTTATCTCCTTGTTATGGTTGATCATTTTAGTAAATGGACCGAAATTGTTCCCTTAAAACGAGCCTCCGCGAAATTAGTTACTGATTCTATTTTAAATAAATATATTTTAAAATACGGGGCGCCCCTAAAAGTTATATCGGATAATGGTCCTCAATTTGTAAGTAATATATTTGAAGACATGTGCCAAAAACTGGGCATACGTCATTTAAAAATGGTCCCGTATCGGCCGCAATCAAATATAGCGGAACGGGTCAACAGAAATATAGTGAAAATTATCCGTAGTTATGTTAAAAATTTTCATAAAAGCTGGGATAACTATGTCAATGAATTTGCTTTCGCTCTTAGAACCGCAAAACATGATACAACGGGAAAAACTCCTGCTGAGTTATTTCTAGGCAGAAAGATTATAACACCGTTAGATAAATTATTTTATGTGCAACAAAGAGCCCCAGAATTTAAAATGGGTGATATAGAAAAACTAATAAAAGAAGCAAAAAAGAATACGGAAGTAGCACAAAGAAAACAGAAGTTATATTACGATCTGAAACGATGGGGAGTAACTTATAAAGTAGGGGATGAAGTACTAAAAATTAAGCATTCACTTTCTTCAGCACCAGAAGATAAAACTGCCAAATTTTTTCCACGATTTGAAGGACCATATGTTATAGAAAAAATAACTCACGCTGTTGTAGTGTTAAAGGCCAGAAATGGTGAAACTTGTTCCGCAAATATTGATCAAATTAAGCCCTACTTCGATCGTAATAAAATGCAAATCTTTTCAGATCTTTTGCAGGATCCGGCACGGCAGACACCGCAGGTACAAGTTCCAGAGGTGGGAAAACGACAAGTACAAGGGCAAGCCAATGAGAGACAGAAGCAAGTGAAAAGAAAATTGCCCCGCGGAAAAATTGAAGGTAAAAAGAAAAAGAAGCCGTTCCACCGTCCAGAAAACAGAGTTCACGAACACCCCCAGAATGAAGAAGGGAGAAGGACGACGTATGTGAAGAGGACCAGGAGAAAGGACGGCAACTATAACCCGGCTTTAAAACGGAGGATCTACTCATCCGACAGAACTCTCCGCAGCAAAAGTCGCCGAACTGCGAAAGGGCCATCAGCGGCGGAGGAAAAAGTACAAGAAAAATTTGAACGGCCAACAACGAGGTCCAAGCAGGAGCACGACAGAATTTTCCCGGTTCCGCCAAGACCAGCTGCCTTCAAACGGCCAAGACCACAAGCAGAGGGGAAAAGGAAGGTGTTCAAGGGTGGCCGTACTGGTGAAAAACGGAAGCTTCCAGAGGAAAGCACTGAAGGGCGAGCCCGTACAAGAAGGAGGATAAACCAGGCTACGGTCTGCAGTACCTTTAAAGACTGGGCCCAGAAAAGGATGTCCGAATATTACAAAGATAAGTAAAATTTTATGTTACGTTGCAAACTTAAGTTAATCTTTCATTCTTACTGCAAGTGGCAGATTTCAAGAAGTTTTACTTCATGCGAGGTCTACCTTTATCGCCAAAAGGGCGAGAAATGAGTTGTGACCGATTTTCTTATTATGTTTTTCAATTACTCGCGCGTAAAACTAAAGTTGATGTATAATAGCGTTGTGTAAAGACTTAAATATTGTAAAAAGTTATTGTATAAATTTTATTTAAAACATTCTAGCAAGAAAGAAGTTTTAGTCTGAAAGACGTTTTGAAATGTAGTATTATTTCAATGTAGAAAGAATTGGCACTTGCTTTGAAAAGAATAGAAGTTAACAATGTACTACTAATGTATGTTTTCAAATGTGTAAAATTAACGGCATGTTGATATGTTCTTATATACATGTGTTCTGTTATTTTAAATGTTAAGAAATACCGTGATATGGTAAAAGTGAAAGTAATGTTAAAAATTTGTTATTCGTGTGACTGTAAAGACTAAATCATGGCGAATATATGTTAAAGGTTGAATGATGTAGTTAGGCTCTCTGACGCTACACTTTAGAGTTAGCCACTTTTAGAATAGTACCTCAGGGTTTAGAGTTGAAAGTAGGGTGTGTTAAGAGGTCTCGTTATGTTGAATTTTAACACGTTAGTGTTTTGATTGTAGGAGGAAGTGTTGAACACATAGACATAAACACATTCGTGTTTGGTGTTCTTTTACAACACATGTCAGAGAGCAAGGGGAGAGATAATTAAAATAGTCATGAATGAAATAAGAATGTTAAGAGAAGTATATTCTATATGTTATTTGCAATGTCATTGTGTAACATTTCATTAAACTAGTTTTCCTTCCAGATCTCTGGAAGGAACCAGAATTGAATAAAGCTCCTGTTTAGATGCAGTACAGATGAAAAAAAAAAAAAAAAAAAAAAAGATTGTTGTAGATCCTGGGAGCTGCTATTGTAACAAATTTCTTTCTTTTAAATTTTCTAGTTTCTAACGAAGTTATGATTGTAAAAGGTTGGCCTCGCGTTATATTCTAGAGCTAAAAGTTTTCAACAAGGTCGTTTTAGACCTCAGTTTCAAACTAATTAACTCTGGCGGGAAGTATGTAAGGATCTTAAGTTTTACTAACGTTTATTTTATTTTAAATCTTTACTATCACTTCTTATTTTCTACTTCCGGCCAGAATTATAAGCGTTTAGGATTTTATGCAAAGTTTGTCTGGCGAACGCCAAGTATTTAAGTGTGGCCTTTTTGCCAAGCAGAAGAGAGAGGAAGCAGTGAGTTCGAAGCAGGCCGCTTACCTTAGAAGTTACGCAGTTGCTATTTGCCTTCCAGGCCAGAGGTTTTAATCCTCTTAATAAATTAAACGTATTGTAGTGTTCACAGTCTCTGTGCTACATACGCTTCCTGTTATTATAAGGCCAATCTTCCACGTGTGTTATTCTAAAGTTAAATTAGAGTTTAGTTTTATTTTTTATACCTTTTACGTTAGACCCCGAGTGGAGGGTCATTGTATTCCGAAGTACGGAAGTCATTGTATATAAAGAAAAATAAAGGGTTTTGTATACCCTTCGTCTGTATCCTGTCTACTTACTACAATTAGTGAACATAGCTTTAGTAAGCTCTCTGTTCCTAGTCAGGTCATTGTATGTTTCCGAAGAAGGTTAGAAGAAACATTGGACCTGATAAAGTAAATGATTCAAACTCGAATTTCTTTCGCTTTCTTCACAAACATGGGCTACCATAATGGCTTCATTTTTCGCCCCCCTTTTTGGGACTAAATTTCCGTTTCTCATCCAGGAGGACCAAAATATGTTCATCATACATGCGCACTCTTCCTTCACTTAGCCAAACCGGACACTCCTATCCCCAAACTAAAATTACCCCTAGAGAAGGTGAGATGGCAACCACTGACCTTTCTGTCACGTAGAACCTGTCCTAAAGGTCAATTACACAAAAGAAATTTGTTTTCGAACTTTTCATGGGACAAAACAACCCTGCAAGGAATGATTTAGTAAAATTCGTCTTTTTTCTGGAATCCTTTTCACAAGGAACAGAAATCTTGAATAAATTTAAATAAGGGAAAATAAATAATATTCCTAGAAGCATTTGTTTTTCCCCCGAAATTAAAGCATTTTCAAAACCGAATACTGTATTAATAACACAATACATTAATAATTTAAAGAATTAAGTAAAAAATTAAGATTTTCCTAAATAAAAAATAATTAACTTGATTTCAAATACTATCAACACAACACTTATTTCCTACCTTCATCAAGATAGTAGCAGAAGGAGATTCATTTAAACATGTCACAGTATTTTAACTCGAAAATGTAAATAATATAATGGTACAGGAATAATCACAGCTGCAAATCATCTTCCTATCATTTGAAAAAATAAGTATTTATGGATTCATATGATTTCGCTCATGTGTATATCAAACTATCATATGCTATATCTAACTAAGTTGGTATTTAAGGCGAATATAAACAAATACGATTACAAGCAGTAAATTAAATTAAGAGCGACTATGACGAAAGTTGCATCAAAATGTTTTGCAACAAAACTGTAGAAATGAAACAGATAGGGTAGAATGCAACATATAATTATGAATGTGGTAAGATATTAAAATAGGAATGAATATATATATATATAAAACTAGGGCAAAGGAAAGCTTTGGATAATGTATTCTTTTAATGAATGTAATATTTCAGCTTGCGATCATTTTAAAAGAAAGAAAATATGGAATTAATAAATTGAATCTATCATAAAAGTGAAATACAATATGAAGTCGTAAAAGAACTTTCCCAACAAAACGCGAGTTCAAGAGGGTGGAAAATGAGAATCCACTGAAACTTTTGCAGAATAAGTCAGGGGTCAAGGTAACATGCACTCACGATATATGAAATAAGTAGCAGACAGTTAACATATCGTGTCACGAAAATTTCCAGTACATATACCGAGATTTCACAATGACACGAAATTATATTTGTCGGAAAATCACATGAGGCAATAGAAAGTAGGTAGAGAAAAGAAAATCGCAGAGGAAACGATCTTTAAACAACAGGGAACGAGTGATTCAATATCCAGCTAACATTAAACTTGTACTCTTTGCGAATGCGACGATAATACCGTAGTTGAGGTTTTAGCCCAGAAAGTTATTATTCTATCGAATCACTTTTATTGTTCATTTTACTTTTCAAATAAGTAGTCTCTGGCGTGAGAAACGACCTAAAACAGTTACTATAAAAAAGAAAATATCTGTGGAATTCGGTATAAAGTGTTCAAATATTGTCATGTATTTTTTGCATTCGCTACATTATTCTTAGTATTATGTGATAATATTTAGGAAAAACATCTTTTTACTTGTGCTGCCATACTGCACAAAAGCAATACGGACAAAAAAGGGAGGTGTGAGACTAACAGCCCCACTGATATTAATAAGTACATAAATAACTAAGTGACTAAAACTTTTAATTTGTAAAAGAATGCATAATATGGACGAGCAAAACTTTGTGAGGCACCTACCTTGAAACACTACTCGGCAAATTAAGGTTGATACTCCTCATCATTACATATACGTAATAATGTCATTTGCTTTAGTGATGAACTCCATTAAGCTATGTAAAGTAGTACAATATTTGGGAGTTGTAAAAATAGTTTATAGTTATTAGAAGAGGTTTCACTGAAGAACTTTTTTCTAAATGTTAGTGTACATTCCCAAATAAAATAATTAATATCTACCTCATTTAGTTTTCCTCATTTACATCCGACATTCACTTTGAAGAAACGATTTATATATTGCTAAAAATGTCTTTTAATCGTTGCCTCGATCGAGGACAGTCATATTATTTTATAATTATCTGAGTAAGATGCTCTTTAATTTAATTGCTTGGAAATTATCAGAATATTGTAAATTTAAAAATAAGAACGGGATATTCATTTTTAGTCTGAGTTTAGGAAACTTAGTCATGTTTTTCAATTAAATGAAGCAACTTCATTGCTCTATAAACTAAAGAATTTTGTTGAATATACATGATCTGAAAATGTTTCCGGGAAATTCAAGTAAAGTGATTGTAAATATAAACGTTTTTTTGAAATATGCGTTAAAACTAAATGTAATTTTGTGCATGCTTGTAAAATGGAAATAAGCGTCTATGTATGAGAGCGTTAAAGTCAAGCTAATAGTAGCATTTAAGTTAAAAGTAAAAACTAGCTTGAGAATGCATGAAATTTAAATTTCGGCCCTCCAAACCAATATTAAATTAATTCTTTCACCAGAATTAGCTTTTCAAGGCTTAGAATTGAATGTAGGGTGTATTTTTGAGGTCTAGTATGTCAGAATTCTAACATGCATGCAGTTCGATTAGGCTGTAGTGTTCAGCACGCTTCACATGAACACACGTTCTCATTTCAGTACACCTCGCTAGAGAGCAGGGAGAGAGATTTTAAAGTTGGAAAGAATGTGGTGAATAAAAGTTCCCTATGTGATTTAAGTGAAAATAAATCTATTTTTGGAAAACATAGTGAAAGTTGAGTGAATACGTTACATGCATTAGATTTGTTCTAAACTACTTTCCCTCGAGAGGACTGGGATGAGACAAGATGACAAAGCACTGTATATGTAATGCAAGTCGTACGATATTTTGTCTGTGAAAACTAATTTAAGAAATTTTAAGAATTAACATTTTATGAAGTTTGACTCAGTGTTAGGGTTAGAATTAAATTATCTTTATCAAGATCATTAAAGACCTTTTATTGACGATAACTAAATTCTTTTGATGTAAGATATAGGGTTTATATTATTTTTATTAATAGTTATTTTAATTTGTTACCTTTTTTCGTAATTCCTTGTTTTCCTTGTGTTTACACGCCAGGATATAAATGGGTTAGGGTTAACGAGAGTGTATTTAAGCTAAAGTAACGAAAAGGTTAGTCAGAGCGTGTTTTTGCTATTGAGCGCGCACGTTGTTATTTCTACTAACTGTTTAAATTTTGAATCTCGGCTTCGCATTCCTGCCGCCCGCTTAGTTAGAATCATGCCGGTGTAGGTTTCTGAGTCAACCTGCTAGCAGCAGCTAGCAAATCAAAGCAGACTATTCATTTCTGTTGCCTGAAATAAATACATATTTTCATTTCTTGGTTTTAGGTAATTTATACATAATTAATGCTTCTAAGTATATGAAACAAGAATTGTCTTATAATTCTAAGTTTCTATCAGTACGTATCGGACATGTATTAAATAATTCATGAAAAAAAGGTTGCTTTTATTATGAACTACACAGTGTTAGTTTTTAGCTACGTAGTATGCAAAATTCGAGCATTTTGAAGGCCATTCGAGTTAACACAAATTAATCATCTTAAGCTGCATAAATCTAAGTCATTTAGTATATAGACGTCACAAAGATGAATATGAGAATTCAAAAAGTCAACAGAATTTCTCATAAATGGGGTTGCAGAACAAAACTCCATGAAGCCGAATAATTCTAAATATGATGAAATACGCTGCCAATATGTTTTGAAAGATTTCCTTAAAAATGAGAGCAGATCTTCTTGTTTCTATATTTTGCAGTTACAGCAAAGTTTTTCTCTTTCTCCCATTTTTTAAAATGTCATCACAACCTTCGTTCAAAGCTAAACAGCGATTTTCTTCGAAAGCATTCCATTGAAGAAAGGAACAGTTGAAATTGTTGATAGCTTATACATACACACATACGTGTATATACATATATATATATATATATACAAAAGTGTTTTATTTTTAGAATTTATATGTATCGCAAAAGGGTTTTATTTTTAGAACTGATATGCCGTATTTGCAACGTTTTGGGATTTCTTTGATATTATTTATTGAGGAAATTCAAAATCTTAGAGCATATTTAAGTATGAAACTTCTTATAAATTTGATGTCAGACAAAGAAGGAAAGTTCACTTCTGTGTTACAACGTTAACGTCTTTGAATGTTATTCTAATTACAAAGTAAAAACTGCTTCTTATGCACTATGTATTGGAAAACTTAGCAGAAATCCTCTTCAAAAGATTCCTTGGTTGTTTTATTTCAGTATTTGAAGATGATGAATATAGCTATATCTTTCGACCTTGCGGATATAGATTTTAGTGGTTTATTATGACTAAAATGCCGTGTTACATAACTTCGTTGTATCCAGAAGTTCGTCGGACACCTTGAGCAATTCGTCAAACTGATGTTGTTATTTTGCGGAATATCATGAAAATTTTTCAGGCTTTGATAATACAAAAGTAATTACTTTTCTAATGAGATTTTTTTAAACTTAAATCACATTATTATGCCTGTGAGAGTTTTACGTATATACTTCAAGAATTTTTTCCAGAATTTTATTCCTAACACCATGTAACTTAAAAGCTTCTAATTTCCTTTCACCTTAAAGTTTTGATACATACAATATAGGATTCACCTCAACCCAGGGCCCACCAGCGGCTGGGCGGTAAAGTCGCTGAACACTGTTAGTTCGGTCCGAGGTTCGAATCCCGCGAACGGGCTGGCTGCATGGGGTTTTTCGTAGTTTTCCCAGGTGTAACGCATATACGAGCCAGTTTCTCTTAGGAAGTCCTCCACGAGGCAATCCCCCCTTAGGCAGATAGCCCTCGAGGCTTTGCCGTAATTAAATGACCTAACCTCAACCCAGATTTAGTTATTTTACAGCCCAATGACGGGGATTACATCTCTCTTTTCACAAATGCATCTTTGCGTCTTTCTAACACTTATTGTCATTCTGTCATTCACGTTGCATGTAAATTTAGATAATCACTTCTAGATTTATAATTATGACTACTTGGTCTGAGCCATCAAAACTTCGCGAAAAAGGGGCAAATTTTGAGATGTAGATTATAACAATGATCGAATAGCTGAAATGGCTAAATTTCATGTAATCTAATATACGGAACATGTGTAGTTACATATTACGCATTCATTCAAATAACGATAGCAAGTTAGTGTACGTGCATAAATTATAACGTATCTCTACCCTACATACTACCTATAAGCCTTTATTATATACGAGTATATTACATTTAATACCTATAAGCATATCTATGCTGCATAGAGAAAGGAAAGTTTTCATATTAATGACACATTCTGCGTAAATTTTTATGCGTTTTAAATAGAAAGTTTTACGATATTCGAATAAGATCCTAGATTTTGAAAAGGAAAACATCTAATTTTCAAGATTTTGAATTTTATTACAAAAGCAAATGAAAACTTGAAAAATTACTTGAAGATAAATATTATAGTTATCACTGCTAATATTGACTAAAATTACTTTACCCTTTTGCCCACTTACTAATGGGAAAACAAGTCGAGATTAATTAAGTTCTCGTTTGAAACTTAATCGAGCTAAAGGTTTCGATTTCAGAAAATCGGAAACACAATAAAAAACACTTTTTATCATTCCTCATTAGAAAGCTCAACTGACTCGTTTGCAAAATCAGTTTTATATTCTAACCATAAATGAGTTTAAAGATAAAATTAAGTGTTCCATTTTCTATAATGGAACAATTAATTATTTATCTATAAATTATTATTAACAATTAACAATTATTATCTATTAACAATTATTTATTTATGAATAACTGAAGTTATGAATTACCTCAAAATTTTAATTTAGTTATTTAATCCTAAGACTAGCCTTACATTTATCTTTTCTTCATGCTTACGGCTGAGTTAAATGAATTTACCTACATGACAATTTTGGAGGAATTTACTGAGAGAAAACAGCGAAAAAATTTTTAAAAATACTATCAGCGCTTTTGAAGATAAGAACCTTTGAAATGAATTCGCTATCTAAGTGCTTTTGATGCAAATTTCATCTTATTTTCCCCTCTACTTCTTTCGAACTCTTGGCGCTGCAAGTGATGTCGTGACTGACACTAATCCACGCACTGTTTCTTTCTGAGATCTACTCCGGTAACCGATAGATGGCTCTGGTATAGAGTAACGGTTGTAGAAGGCGAAAACCTGGTAAATTTGCTGCAGCGGAATACCAGAACCTTGGTGTTTCACATCTCTCTCTCGACTCTAGTGTTCCCATCTCTATAATCCGAATTCCAACTTCGATGAACACAAGTCGCTCATTAAGTGGCAAACAAGTGAGAAGAAAATAAATTGATGCATGGATTTAAGTGTATGCGAGTCGAAATTCCGTGCAGTGAAAACTAATATCATGCGAAATAACACTTTTTGGTAGACTCGCTTGTTTGATCATTTCAAAGTAAAAAAGAAAAAAAATGTATGCAACGGAAAAAAGGATTTTTTTAAGAAAAGCTGTAGCACTACGAAATCCATAATTAAAGCAATCAAGCGAATGCTTTTCGCGCACGCCTGAAGGCGGCAAAGAGCTTCGTATTCAAACGAACGGTGAGTTTTTTTCCCTTTCCTTTTCATTAAGTATATTGTGCGTTTATATTACAACTTTATTGCGCTATTGGTACATCTTACCAACCTTTTTTGTATAACAAAAAAGTATCTGTTGTACTACTCAGTGTAAAATGAACTGCTTCGCAATCTATTCATGCTTAAGAATATTAAGAAATAAATTCCTTAAGTTGAAAAACTCAGAAAATAAAGATTAAGCGACCATTTTCAATTTTACAGTTGTTATATCCTTAATGCAGAGAAGGAAAGCCAACAATATTCATTAAGCAATGGATTTTCAATGATAATGTATTCTTGAGCGTCTCCACTAAGAGCACGTTCACTGAAAAAACATATAAATATATATAACAGCTTCCTCTGCATAACAAGGTACTATCTGATATTCAATTATTCATATGAACATTACAATATGTATAGTTCTAGTTTTAACATATACATTAATAATAATCAAGGCATGGGTAGCTTAAGACTGTTAGTCCAATAACATGCATTTTTGCGAAATTAATAAATTTCTAAATCTCAGCACTAAGAGGGAAATGCAATATAAAATATATAATATTTATAATTGAACTTTTCTTTATGTTTCCTGTTTTGATTTTACATTATTTGAAACTTTGTAAGACTTTAAATTCATTCATTTTCTTATTGGGCTTTAGAGAAAACTATTTGAAGATATGCAATATTTGTGTACTGGAGTACGTGGAATAAAGTAAATAGAAACAAATGGCTTAAAAATTTTATTTAAAATCTCCATTTATGTTACATATCTCATCGCTATTATCTTGACGTCGTTTACGTTATTTATATTATAAAAGAACACTTCAGCGTAAGAATGTCTTTCTTAATCGTTTGCTTTCCATTTTATTGCAATAATTAAAAATATTAAGAAAAAATGCACAGTTAGAATAATAAAATGTTTCGAAACAACCTACGTAATTAGAGAAAGGCTATATTTCAGCTTTTATTGCAAATCGGGTACCTACAATATAGATGTGTAGTTTCATACTATGGAATACGCAGCAAAAAATGAGAGTTGCATTCTAAGCATAATAAGCAACTTTAAAGAATACGTTTTTCATATTTAAGAAAGATTTAAGAGCTGTAATTGCGCCTGATTACCACTATCACTACTGGATTAATATCCAAAATATAATCTTTACACGCAACTACATTTGTGCATTGCAATGTGAGAATAGTTTTTTGCATTATATTTATATATATGCAACAGACGAGAATATATTTTTGAATATATGCTAATAAGTTATTTGATGGTATATAGGAGGGAATTATATTCAACCTCTCTCTGATTATATATGTATATATATGATGTTAATAGAAAATCAGTTTTTAACGTAAAATATTACTGTGAATAGTCCTGAGTTAATACTCAGGACAATTCACAGTAATAATCGAAAATGCTGAGTCCACAGCATTTTCGATTTTTAAACTCAGTTTCTAATAAAATGTAATAGTAAAATATTGTTAACAGCTCTGATGTGATCTTTATTCTGAGTATAAATTATTAACTAAAATATTACTTTAAAAATGCGTGGAAAGACATCTACGTGTTGTCTACAACAACTGCAAACAAATACAGGATGAATGGAAATACCTACAAATGAAATAAAAGGGATAAACTTTTATTTTAAACTTTTGCGTTCTGGTAAGATAAATTAAAAGAAATCCTTTATTCTTTCACTTTACTGGAAAACTGATGTATAATGTAGCAGGGTAAGTAAATAGAGCAAGTAGCGTTTGATAGAACTTGTAATCATTCTGTCTTTCCTCGGACTAGACTGTAAAATTTAAAAACCTATGTCTCCAGAATTCCAAGGTAAAGTAAGATAATTGTGCTTATTATTCCACTCAATAACCTTTTTTCCCGTTTGACTGATATATTCCACTGAACCCAACATACAATGACACAGATTTCCATGCAAAGATTTGTACTTCTTAATTATAGCTATTTGAGGCTGCTCAGAGTACCTAGTAAGTATAATTAGTGAAGGATCATATTATCTATAATTATATTAATCGGTAAGTACTACTTTCGAATTTGATGAATATTTTCACTTAATAATCGCCTAAGCACTGGATCTTGACAATTTTGACTGGTAGGAAAGAGGCGTAAAAGTAAACCGTTTATAAATCGCTAGTTTTATAACAGGTAAGTACAGTTGCTAATGAATAACGAATTTTGTTTTATAAGGTGTTATATTTTGTTTAAAGAAGCTCTATTATCGACATTCGAGACCCATAACCTTTAACAGATAAGAAACCCTGCCCATAACCGGCCCGTACGGGTTATCCTGCCCGCAACCTTTAACAGATACGAACAACAATTGATAATTTTCTTTTTGTATTAAATAGTTATCGAAGTTTTCCTTTGCAGCATCTCATTTATTAGAATCAAAATGCTTGATAATATCTAAAACAAGGTTGTAAATCTGAAGTTTTCAAACTTTTAAGTAGCGATGCCAGAAAAACAGACTAGTGATCAATCAGTAAGCCTCAATCTTGGCTACTAAGTAAGTGAAGATAACTTCATTTATTAAATGTCTGTTCCGATCAAAATTACTGAATCTGTACCGTATAATAAAATTCAATTTTTAGTAATGCAACAGGAACGTACCAAATATTTTTATTACTAGGTAATTAAACAAGTTCAGGATACAACATTTTTCTGTTACATAGAGTAATCCATTAATCCATTAAATATACCATAATAATCCGAAGAAATGCAGATGCTTGCTTTTCTTCTTCAGGTCCAGCTTATGTAGCTTACATATTACAATAATGCTATAAACTTTGATTAAAAAAAGGGTTTTTGGAAGCAATTTGGAAGCTAGAGACATTTTCGTTATTGAAACAGAATCTGACAAACCTTTTCAAAGATAATTCACGAAGTTAGCTACTAAAATATTTAAATATGGCCCAGATATAACATATCCATCCAGTTAATACGAAATAGCAATTGAATTGGTTATAAAAACTATTAACAATCTTTGCAGTGTCGGTAAGCTTTAAATACTAGAACCACGGAAGCAGTCAAGTTGATTGTTGGTAAATATCTTATATTTCAGTATTTAAGTTTAATTTCAGAACTTCCGTTGAAATGTTTCGTTTTTGCAATATGTAAAATCTCATAACGAATAATGCTTTAGAATAGATTTTGCAAACATCTACACCCAGAGCGGTAGCTATCAGCTTGATCGCCCGCTCACTACAATTCCGAAAACTTGCAGAAAAATTGTTTTCATTACACATAATTTTTGTTGCAATGAAATTAAATAAAATGTTCGTAACTATATACTTTTTCAAAGTGGCAAAAATAAGTCGTATTTTTTATGATCTTTAACGAAGATATTTTCTGATGCGAAAGGAAATAGCCAAGTAGAAAAAAAGTTCATCGCATAATCTTTTCCAGTAGCAATGCGATTGACATTCATGAATCGCGAAAATATATGTAAACAAACTCCGCAATTCGATAGCCTTTTAAGCATAAAATTTTGATTAGTTATTGTTGTAAATTACAATATTTGCTAAATAATTCCAAAGCTATGATTTAAAATATTTGTTAAATAATTTCCCTAGTTTAGAAAAGATAAGCTTCACGCAAAATATGAAAGACTAATGATAAAGCTTGCAAAACTCTCTCAATACAGGAAGCTTTATCGTTACTGTTAATTTCTGCACTTATTGGAAAAGTACAGATTATTTTACGGGGGATGAAACAAAGTGAATCTTCACAAATTATTCTCCAAGAAAATCTATGATCTTCAGTAAAAGGTTTTGTAAATACAGTTCTAATAATGAGTGTAATAAGCAACGGTGACAGCATGCTGAACATGTATTAAAAGAAAATGAACAAAAATACCTGGATTATGAGAAACCTTACGTTCAAATGGGAAAACAGATGGGAAAAAGATTTACAGAAACAGACATATTTTACAAAGTGAAAGATGCAAAAGAATTATTCAGTAAAATCTCCTTCGAGACATCGGCTACTATAGGTAATTCATAATAAATTTAGTCTTGCTGCATAAATAAATGCATGGTCATTTACAAGAAGTTGCTTAGATTACTATCTTCCGGTAAAGCTTTACTCAGGTGCTCGTAAAAGAATTTGAAGAGAACATTGCTGAAAAAAAAGAGACTCGCTAAGTACATTTCTATGCAATAAGAGCGCATTTTCTGTCTATTTAGAAATGTACAGCAAATGCAAATACTTAATACTGTTAATGGTAGCATTAATATTTTATTACTTTATGTTATGAATCATTAGGCTTATTTATCGTAATGAGATAACGGCCGAATTCGCTGAAAGTGGCCATTTAAATGATTCTTAATTTAAACGCATTAAATTTTAATAAGAAATGTGTATGCGAGAACATGCTATAATGCATGTATACTTCAAAGCATGCTTGCTTTTTCTGAATCAGAGGAGGAAACGGATTTTTCTGTTAAGAGCTCTGCTGCGGTCCTTTTCTATATAATATTGTGAGCTTCCATATATTATTAAATAATATTAGTTCTAATGTTTTAACATAAAAGTTAAAATATTATTTATGCTGTCACAGTTAATAGGTCAGTTTACTTTTATCCTTATATATGCGACTCTATACAAGAGTTTATGTACTTTTTAATTGTTTATAAACTCAAAATAAAATTCATAGCAAAGCTTAATTATTATTTTTTTACATACGTACTTATTTTGCTTAACAAATAATAAAAAAGTTTTAAAATTACTTCTTAATAATAGAAGAAAAGTTTTATACTTTTATAATTATAGAAGAAAGCTAAAAGGATCGTATACTGCTTCATATATTAATTAAAAACAAAACGAGTCATCTAAGTAAGAACAGAAAGCATTCATAGAGGTACTTACGCATAAAGTGTAATCTCCCACACATTTAATCAGCCATTATAGAGGACTCTATGCAGCTTTATTCATTAAAATATAAAAAGAATACTTATTGAATGTTTATTGTATTTATTCTGTCAATTTCTACATTCTTTACGATTAAGGTGTGTTAGAACAAAGCTTTTGAACAACTATGTTGCGGTGAAAATTTAACATTAATCCTCAGATTGCAGCTTAAATTAAGAGGTATTGCAAATTATATTAAATGCTCTGGATAATTTTATGGTAATGTAATTCATAATGTTTACGAAAATGTTTTTAAACGCAGCTTGCAGAGACATTAGACTTATTTTTGAAGCAGGAAAGATGAGAATGTGCAACGCCTTCGCCGGGACTCGAATACGCGTGCCGAGTGTGCTGACCACGAAGGTATGCTAAGAAGGCGGGAGAAATACTTTATATACTCTCCCTTTTAAAGAGTGACTGGAGATTAGGGGACACAATCGCCAAATCCTGGTGGCGGAGAATCATCATCCACCACATTTTAGTTCGGGGCCACCGTAGAGACATTAGGATTTTTGAGGCTGAGAAACGGGAAAAATGAGCAATGCCTTCTCTGGGACTTGAACCACAGACCTCTCGAATACACGCCGAGTCTGCTGGCCATTACATGCTTACATACGAAGGCATGCTAAGAAGGAGGGAGAAATACCTTATAAGCGTTCACTTCTAAAACATAAGGTAATTTTATACTCTTTATTTCATTTGGCAGTTTCCATAAGATTTAATTTAATTTTATTTGTTTTCTAATTATTTTTATTTTGTAAGGAACTACAGAAAAAGCCGTTCCTCTTAGCTCTTTTTGTAATTTACTGGTTAACATATCAAGCCAGCAATTAGAATACCTCGAGATTCGATTCTTGTTGCATTATAGATTGTTTGAAATAAATGCTCACAAATAATACTTAATTACTTTAACATTTCATGCAAATAATAGCAGGTAAATTACATTTTTATTTCAGAAAAATGTCAGTCTCACTTACTAATTCTTTTAATATTAATAATTAAACTGCAATGCACATTTGAAGAATTATGCTTTCGTAGCTTATTCAATATTCTTCAATCTCCAGCTTACATTCACAGACATTGTAAATTAGATCTTTGATAAACAAAAATTTTTTACACTTTAGTATTCGTCAAAGTGAATACAGAATCTTTGGCTTAGTAAAAATGAGTACATAAATTTTCACTATTTATCTCTCACGATTTATCTGTTTGTCAAGGTTATTGGCATTCATCATCAATAATAATTCTTAAAAAACTTGACTAATGTATAATCCAAGGAAGTTACTGCTGTTAAATTCTTACATAATTAGCTTATCAAGTCATGCATTTTTAAAGTTGGTGAATGTAAAATATAAAACGAAATGAGGCATATCTGAAATTTTGCTTAAATATTGAACAGCATTATTTTACTTTCCCTTTCAACTCTCAGTTTTAAGCACTGGTTTGAAACATTAGGAAATGTAAGATGTATTCATGTGCAATAGTCACTTAATATACTGACAAAATACGCACTGATAGAAATAATTCTTAAAAAAGGAAATTTTAACCAATTTTAATCTAATAAATTAATTATAATAAAACATATCCCTGTAGGTTACTTATTAAAAGCGTTTTTCAAAAACATTTAAAAAATTTACTGAATACTATTTCTAAACTTAAAATTAAGATAAACGCATCATTTTGAAGCCTTCAGTTTTGAAAATTGATGTGCTAAGTATAATACACTTCGTGTAAACATTGTAGTAAACATAATAACTGATGAAATATTTGCATATTTTATAATAATAATTTTCCTTGTGCCATTTATTTGACCACTTTCGAGCCTATTTAAACTGGTATCCTTTCAAACCATATTGTCATATTTACTAAAACTTTGTAAAACATGAAGTTGAAAAATTTAGCTTGTTTGCAGCGTGTTTCAAGACGATTACGCAACTATATGTCTTTTAAATGGTTAACCATAAACCATTATTTCCAGGTTAAGAAATGAATCACGTAAGTTGGATTCCAAATTACGATAACTTTGATCCGAAAAAACCCTTTTAATATAGATATATAAAACTTAACATTTTTATCTTTGAAGAAAATATATCAGAGAGAAAAAGGTTTTTTCCATAGCCGAAATTGATAAACGAATAAGATTCCACCCATATACGAACAGATTTACTTGTGGTATGATTAATTAAACCTAGGATCATTAGGGTTTTAGTTCTGTAATTTCGAATTTCCTGAGTATGTCATGAATGAGGGTTATTTTCCTGATTATAATTTCGAAATGGTCCTCTCATTTTGTAATTTGATTTTTTTCCTTCCAGTATAAAAGCAATCCGATACATCAGGAGGTATCAGAAATTGAACTGGAAATTTGTAAATTCGTGTATAATGAATTGAAAATCCATCCTTCTATGCAGAATTCTGCGTCTGTTAAGTGTCATGGAATGTTTGAATGTTTTGCGAAATATGTAAACAATATTAAAACCAACCGCGCGCGACAAAACACTAACGAAAGCCGTGCAAAAGGCAGCAAGTTTTCGGCATCCAAGCATATATTTTACAGTGCAAAAACAATACAGTAGGCGCCACTTAATTGTGATCACGTTTGTCCGCTGCTATTTTGATAATATTAAGAGCGATAACATTAAACGGTGAAAAAAAATAGCAATAAAATTTAACTAATAAAATATAAGTATAGAATTAGAAAAATGGGAAAGTTTGTTTGCGAACTATTCACTATGTCTGTAAGAAAAAGTACATTTTTGAACAGTATATATATCAGGGGTGGCCAACATTTTTGTTCATAATATCTACTTTTTATCTTAAAAGTGTGTCGCGATCGACTTGCTATCATAGGTGTAGTCTAAGGAGGGAGAAAATGCATACAATGTAAAATACATACAATGTTTATACACTGTGTTTCAGTATAATGGGCATTCCAGCGAGAGCGAGGTATGAGTAGATAAGTAAAATATATGTTCAAAACTAATTTTTATTTTTTAAATCACTTAAGATTTCGAGATATAGGCTAATGAAGAAAATAAATTTCCAGACAAAATTCTTAATAGCAGCATTCCTATGCGGTACCTAAAAAATTCGACCTACACTTTTTCAAGATAGATTTTTACTAACTTAAAATGCAATTTAACTTTTCAATCTATCAATAGTTCGCTGAGCATACCTCGTATTGAAAAACAGATATAAGGTTTATCTACCTACGTGAAAAAAACAACAATAATTATTTAAAGGTCCCAAAAACTCAGTCAAAGAGAAAAAAGAGCATGGATAAATTATTAACAATATTTATTAGTTTAAAGTAGTTACAGATAAAGGCAGATTTAGAATTTACTTTGTTGCTTTAACATTAATGGGAAGATTGAGTTTGCATGTCCCTAACCAAGGAATCATAATTAGGTATATATCTTGAGAAAGATAATAATAATGAGTCTTCAGTATTGGAATCAATCAGGACAGAACGTTGTTTAGTCTTCGTTAGTTTCAAGTATGAAAATGCCAATTCGCATAGGTATGTAGATCCGAAACAAGAATAGATATATTCGCTACATTTGGTGATACTATGATATTTTTCTCGGTTGATATATTTCCAAAAATCTTCTTCAAATTGTCGGGCTTGTAAGGTTAGGTCAGTTTGTAAAAGTATAATTTCATTTTCTAATGCCTTTTGATCCATATGAAATATGTCTGAAACTTTTTGGCTAATGCGTTTCGGACTTATCTTTTTTTTTTCCTTTTAAAAAATATTTATGAATTCCACAAGTTTTTAATTTTTTCAAAATCCCGGAATCTTATCTAAAAGTCTTTAATAACTTTTTGGATTTCCGCGACATATTTGTGGATCTTATAATTAATATTTTTATGTTTTTGTTGGTTATTCGTCATATTTGGAAAATGATTCAGATTATTTTGATGCTGATCTTCTATTAGCAAAATAAGTTTTGTTTTATATGCGGCTATGCAGCTGATCATATCAGTTTTTTTTTTATTTTTACCTTGTTATTTTAAATTTAAATGACTTAATATTGAAGTAAAATCAGTAAGAAATGCTAAGTCACTAAGCCAAGTTTCATCATTTAAATTTTCACAATTTCCATCTTGTTCGTGAAGAAAATCTGTAATTTCAGGCAATAAATCACGCAATTGCTGCAAAAATTTACCTCTGCTTAGCCATCTGACATCGGTATGTAGTAACACAAAGTAACTAAAAACGTTCTTGCCGTTTCTGATATGACATTGGAACAGTGAACACCAACATAAAAATAGTCGCCAAACCTGGCGATGAAGTAATTAGGGTGGGAGTCCGGACATTGACCAAGAGTATAAAATCGTGTTGCATCGGTACTTCGAATATAACTCACACAGAGACTAATTGAAATGGACACATCAAAGGACACTCATCTGGAGTTGTTTGCTGTATGATTTTAAAATGGGCCTGTCAGCAGCAGAACCAAGTCGCCGAATTTGCCAGGCCTTTGCGGATGATGCCGTTAACGAACGAACCGCTAGGCAATGGTTTCAGAAGTTCAGTTCAGGGGGATATGTCTTTTAGTGGTGCACCACGCAGCGGTCGACCACAAGCGCTGGACGATGAGGCCCTGAGAGCAGCAATAGAGAGTGACAGTAGCCAAACATGTGGTAAGCTTGCTGCATACTTCCAGGTATATCATGAAACGGTCAGCCTCCATTGGCACCGCATAGGCAAGACATGCAAGCTGAGCAAGTGGGTACCCCACTCACTGTGTCCGATACAAACAAGCAACAGGGTGTCGCTGCATGTTTTTCATTGCTTACTTTGCACCGCAATGCTTCCATATTTAATCGAGTACTCACCAGCGATGAAAAGTGGGTCCAGTATGATACACCCAGGCGTTCAAGACAGTGGTTGTTACCGCAGGACCCTGTCCCTCACACTGCGAGACCTTCTCTCCACCCACGCAAGATCAGGCTTTGTATCTGATTGACTAGTCACCAAGTGGGGCACTGTGATCTCCTGCCAGTGGGCCAAACCATCTTGGCAAGCCTGTACGAGCAGTTGGAACGTGTGCGTCAGGCACTGATGCATACAGAGTCAGCATTAGTCAATCGTAAGGGTGTACTTCTCGTCCATGACAATGCGAGGCCGCATGTGGCTCGGGAGGCCAGGGACACCATCCAGCGACTGTGCTGGGACACACTACCCCATTCACCATACTCCACAGACCTCGCGCTAACAGACTACTATCTTTTCCATTCCCTGGAAAACCATCTTCATGGGGAATCTTTCAACAACCGGCCAGACATCGAAAAGGCCCTCACGGACTTCTTTTCGTCCAAGACTCCTGAGTTTTACCGCGATGGCATCGCACAGCTAGCCGCTCGTTGACAAAAGAAAGAGACTCCGTCTGTGGGAACTTTGTCGAATTTAATTAACAATTTTAAATGCTATGTCCATTACATCTTTTGCGTTTAGTCTCTTGCTGGCTAACACTTGCTGGTGAATTATGCAGTGGTATCTTAAAAAGGCAGGGAATTCGTCTTCCTTTTTACATACGGCTATAAATCTGTTTATGCTACCTATCATTGCAGCTGCGCCATCCGTTGTTATTGAGACTAAATTAAAAAGTGGTACTTTCAAATCATTGAGCAAGTTTTTAAAGGCTTTTAATATGTTTACACCTCTAGTCCTTTCCTTCAAAGAGATCATACCCAACTATTCCTTAGATGTAAAATTCTTAAAAACCATAAGAACGAAAGCAAGTAATTGTGCCGTATCACTTATATCTGTCGATTCATCACACTGAAGAGAAAAACAAGAACATCTGTTAATATAATTATATAACTGCTCTTTTACATTCCCACTCATCCTTTCAATTCGTTGCATCACTGTGTTTCGAGGCAACTGCAGATCTTGAATCGCAGCAACAATTTCCTTCTTGTTCTTAAAATCGTTAAAAAGTGAATCTGACATTTCTAAAAAAGTTTCTTTTACAAATTAACCCTCGGAAAGCGGATTTCATTTGTTTGCTAAGAGATAGCTTATTTGAATGATGCAGTAGGTGCTGCTTATGACTTCATACTTGGCTTTTTTAAAAACGCTTTGTTGATTTCTTAATTGAGTTTCAAGATATCTTATCAGGACTACTGTTTCTAATTGCTTTTGCAAACATACTGGAGCTCTAGGTAAGAACACGGAGTTTAAACTATGTTCGTGCAAGTGTGGAAGATATGACACAAATGGGAAGGGTTTAATTACCCTTTAATCTTCACAGTTTACAGGTGTTCTCGCACCTCGGGATACAAAGACCAGTACTTATGGTCTGAAACGTAAAAATAAGAACTACAATATAACTAAATTAAATAAGAACTAAGCTCAAATACTTTACAAGGACTAGTAACGCGAAGATTGGCCTTTAAACTTTACGTATGTAGTAAGCAGAATGTGGGAAAACTACAATACGTCTTCAGTATTAAGAGAACTAAATTCTATGGTCTGAAACGTAAAAATAAGAACTACAAACTAACTAAATTAAATAAGAACTAAACTCAGCTACTTTACAAGGAGTAGTAACGCGAAGATTGACCTTTAAACTTTACGTATGTAGTAAGTAGAATGCGGGAAAACTGCAATACGTCTTCAGTATTAAGAGAACTAAATTCTGGCTTTAAAGGCAGACAGCAACTGACTAAAAAGCACGCGGGAGGGCAAGGTAGAAATCTCTCTCTCTCTATCTAACTCCTTCTTTTGTCATGTCTTTAATACTTAGTCATGTCTTAAGTCATGTCTTTAATACTTAAGAGTTTGCAAGCTCAATTTGCATAACCAAAACTAAGCGCGTTTATTCTGGCAAGAAGTGAAAAACAAGAGAGGACAGTAAAGATTTAAAATAAAATAAACGTTAGTAAAACTTAAAATCCTTACACCCTAACTTTACGTTTTCTGTTCCGAATTTGGTGGATAATCTGTTTGATACTTGTTTTGTAAAGCTAAATAAATGTCTCTCCAGATTACCTTTTTTAGCAATGGCTACTGAGGTAAGGCATATTAAACAACAACATTTATCATTCAACATTGTCAAAATGTAATCGAGTTCCCATTCTTTTTTGAAGTGAGAAATTCTTAGGTTTATTACTCATATTCATAGGTATATTAGAATGCAAAGAAATATTACAATTTAAGGGGTATCAGAAACCCCTATACCGAAAATGTTAAATTGGCCATTTTAGATGTACCTTTTGTCAAAATCTGCTGTAGATACACGCTTGAAATTTTTTGTGTAATTAACGTATACCTATCTGATTATACTGAAATGAGCTTTCAAAACATTTTGAATTTTAGAGTAATTTACAGAATATTTTGTTAGGCATAGTAAAATTTAGCACTTTTCTCACACCAAAAAACTTTTTAAAATTTTTTATTCTAAGTTTATCACAAAAAGCTCATTTCAGTAAATATTAGAAAACCTAATAAATAAGCCATAAAATTTTAGATACCTGTAAGCAGTAGTTCCTGAGAAAAGGTACATCAAGTATAAAAAAATCACGTTTGGAGATAAACGCGATTTTATGTAAAAATCCTCATTTATCAAAGCAGTCGATGACATATTAAAACTAGATTTTTTTACAGTTCTAATTTTCATAGAGATTAAAGAATGGTGTTTTTAGAAAGATAAAAGTGTAGAGAAATTGAAAATGCAAAAATCCGAAATCACAATTTTTTGAAGATTTTTAAACAATAAATATTGAATTAAATATTTTTCTAGAAAATTAGAAACTCATGGACTGCGGCTATTATCTCCTTTAACTTTGAGAGAAATAATATCAATACTGCATACTACGATCGGCCACAGAAATACAAGTGGATTAAAATATAATAAAGATATATTTAAATTTACAAGAAGTATGTTAAAGTTACAATATATTTATTACGGTTTAAATACTGAACTCTTAATTTAAATAGAATTATTGTTATTCCTAATATATTTGTAATACTGTCCCTTATTTTTATTTCAGTGTTATAACCGCAGTTTAAAGATCTGTTGCCGCGAATGCTCACTTATCAAGTAAATAGATATGTAAGAAAAGCAATTTGGTTTAAAACAAAGAAAAGGGACTTGACATTTTAAACAGAAGAAAAATTTAAACCAAAAGCGGTCGCTGAGGATAAGTAATACTGATTAATAGTAACACTGTTAATACAAAAGAAAAGAAGCTACCGTATGACACTACCAAATATTCAAGCTAACTGACTGTGTTTTTCGATGAGTAGAGCTATAACAGTTGCTTTCACATACTGCGTCCGGTGACAAGTGTAAAACATAAGTCAAAATGCATTGTACTGGATGAGTGGAGATTACAATGTCAGGTTGTCCGAATTCTAGGAATTTTTGACCTCAAATTCTCAGAATGCATTAAACTATTGCTAAAAGGTTTTTATCTTCTATAGTTGCTTCAAAGTCTATTCTATACGGAATTCCACTTCACGCATTGCTAGCGATCGACGAAAATTAGCCTCGCGATTGACTTGTTGGCCACCCCTGGTATGTATCATTTCCGGAAAGCATCTGATCATTGCTATGGTATAAACTTAATATTCGGACCGGCATCTCTCATTTGAATAGAACATGCCAGTGAAAAAAAATAAAATAAAATTCAGCAAGAAACAATCTTAGTTTGGCCTAGATATTGTTTTGGATAAATTTACCTTTTTTGCCTAATTTTAAATGATTGACTAAAATCCAAACCAAGAAGTTTGTCACACTTACTTACAGCATTTCTCTGCTAAATGGCAATTTTTATAATCCATTCTTACATATTTGACTACTTTACTTCAGGTTTAAAACAAATTTATTCTATAGCACAGTATGGCATTTTCTCCGGCATGCCATCGTGGTGTAACGATAACACACTCGGGGTGCATTCGAGAAGTCCAGGTTCGAGTCCAGGTTGCACATTTTTCATGTACTCCGACTTCAAAAATAACCTAAAGACTTTACAACACTTTGATTATATTAACCGAATTGTTGATCACCATAAGTCATATATTTTCTATGTTTTCGTATAGAAACGAATGAGTCTTCGGCAATTTGATATCAATATCCGAATGATAATATTAAACGCGCTTACATTAAGCATCGTCTATTATAATTTTAAAACATTAGTTTAATTTAGCTATTGTAATAATATTAAAATTCGTAATTCAGCATGTAGTGAAATTCAAGATAGCATGATATGTAATGATTATTTATTCAGGTGAATGGGATTAATATAATGAAATTTTGCACATTATGGACCTTTTGTTTGTATTAAGATCTTCAAACATTTATAAAAAGAACAACTTTTTAATTAGAATTTCTTCATTGTTGATCCATGTAAAAATGTAAACTTTATGCTTTAAAAGCTTGCAAGTGTCCATTCATTAACTTTTCAAGAGATAATACTTAATCTCGCTTATGAAATACTGCCTATTGTATGTATGCATAAACGTAAAATACCTGTAAAAGATATAAATTTTATAGGAATTTGTCAAAAACGTATAATGAGATGTGATTGCTAAGTTTCCGCCTCCTTAGTAAAATATCGTAAGCAATTGTATTTTATAAATTTAATTAAACTGTTGAAAAATTGAAGTTATTAATAATTAGTACATTAGAGTAAGAAAAAAGCTAACTATAGCTATAGTGTAAAATAAAATATATCCATACATACTTTCTATAAAATTTTTGTTCCTTAGTTGTTATTGATATTAGAAAGAAATTCATAACAGTTTTAGGACATGCCGTTTGTCTTGGGTACTCCTAGCAACGAATAGTCATTACAGATGAGGTCACTAAACTCTTTCCGCCATCATAACTATTATTTAAATCTTCCTTTTAGACAGTTGACAACAAACTGCGGATACTTTCTTTCCTTTTTTAGAGTTTTCAGATAAAATATAAAGTTTGTAAAGGTTTACTAGCGGTAATAATGTGTTACAATATTTTGGAAGTAACAATGCAGCGTAAAATTTTCTTATTTCCTTTGAAAATTGTATGTTGCATGACAGCGAAATTAGGTTGTAGTTAAGAAAAATGCACGAGTCTAGAAGGCGGACTTTAAAACACAATTATTCAAAGTCTGCGGGAATACGAAAAATATAATCTGAAAAATTTATTCAGATTTCTGTTTTAACCCTTACTTAAAGCGCAACTATAGAAAAGGAAAAAGAAGTAATGAATAAAAAAAGGAACTATGTCGGTAAATCCGTTTCGTTGAAAATCACCCCATTAGTACAAATGACGATATTTCGTGATATATGCTAATTAGATGGACTCAGAACGGGGGATAATAATCAATGAACAATCTGCGTGCCTAATCCCGGAAGTGTTATATCCCACTATATATAGCAGTTTTTGGTTGATGAAAATGCTCAGATTCCTCCATCAGGATCTCTTCCCTTTGTCATATTTGCTCTTTGATTCACATTTTCTTTTTAAAAATGGAGGTCTAATGCCGTTCGGGTTTACCATTTTGTCACTGATAATACTATTGATATATGTAGGCGAAACGGACAGCAAAACGCTAGGGAATCAAAGATTACCTTGAATTCTTGCAATTAGCATTTAATTTGAGAATAAAAATGTACCTACATAGCATTCTGTTTTATTTCATACACACGACTTTCCTCACTATTACTGTCTGTAAATGCAATACAACAAGTTTTAGCATTATTTTTCCGTGGGTGCGTTTCTACATGAAATGTATTACTGTCTTATTAGTTCTCGGTTCAATAACTGAACAATGCTACCAATTTAAATATTAGTGCGCACAAACGGTACAATGATTAGGGAAGCCTACTGCGCTACCGAAGGGCTCGGGTTCGAATCCTTAAGAAGGCACGGTTGTATCTGTCCGTTTCTTCATAGGAGGCAACGGTGGCGGCCTATTAGGCGCCTCCACAATAATGCCCATCACTTCTGGCCTTAGGAGTGGCCAATGCTGAATAGCCAAGTGCCAGCCATTGGATAAAAAAAAATACGAATATTAGTGTTCGTGTATATATGTTATCGGGAAGTTCCCGAAATTTTTGGATTTATTAGATTACATATGTTTGCCTAAGGGAAGGGGTACTTTAGTTGAGGAGTTAATAGGGAAACTTGTTCACATTCATATTACACATAGATTGGGTTGAGTTATTCAATTATGGCAAAGCACACGAGGGCTATCTGCCTAAAGGGAGCGATGCCTTCGTGGACGACTTTCTAAAGGAAACTGGCTCGTATACACGTTACACATGGGGAAAACCACGAAAACGCCCATGCAGCCAGTCCGTTCGCAGGATTCGAACCTCGGATCGAACTACCAGTATTCAGCATCTTTACCTCTCGGCCGCTGATGGACCTTATTACACATAGGAAAATCCACGGAAAGTTACATGAAGCCAGCACGTTCGATGAGGTTTCTCGCATTTGAAAGCATACGTTAAGGGCTTTTTGAAATAAATATTGGGCTTTTTAAATCCTTTCTGTGAAAGAATTTCTAATTAAGTGACAAAAACTGATGAAATCTAGGAATAAAATAAAACAAATAATTATAATTTATATCAAACGGTCGTATTTTAGAAAGAATTTTTATATTTAACTTTTTTTGTATTAACTTTTAAATTTGGAATATAATGGTGCTTGTACTAACTTCTCGCTTTGAATAAAATCCTCATATTTACAGATTCCGTTAAAAAAAGCTATGCTATATTTTATTACGCATAATACAAATTCATACGAAGCTAAATTTCTCATTCAGTTGCTTTTCTATTCGCTTACAGAACAAATGCAGCACAAATTTATTGAAGCAAATAATGCGATCAAGTCTGAGAAGAAGATTTTCTGTCAGCACTCCGTAGGAGTAAATACACAATGAACGACATTAATAGTGATTATAAGGTTGCGAAACGTATGTAACAGAAAGTGTTTCTAAAATAGAATCCATCGTATCTAGTAGGTCTCTGTAAGAATACACTTCGGATTCCCTGTCACGATTCCGTTGGAAGAACGCGCAATTTAATCTTTCAAAAGGTTTTTTTTCTCCCCAGATTTCTTTAACTCAAGATCCGTTTGAAAAAGTCTACTGTCCTTATAAAGTATTTTTTCGAGGCTTACAGAGTCTATTTGTAAGAGAATTCAAAACTACATTCTCGATATTAGTATTTTTATACATTTGTAAAGAAACAGTTTGTAGGTGACATTAATTTATACTATGCATAATTATACATTTTAAAAATAAATTATTGAAACTATAGGATGTAAAACTGGAGGACGAGTTTGGAGATAGTTAAATCTGTGGCCCTTGATGCTACCTTTGCAATTTTAGGTAATAACCGTGGCTTTAACAGACGGCGAATACATGGCCGAAATCAAAATCTCATTGCATTGCTATATTTCTATTATTCCGGAAACAAATGTATTTAAAGTTGAAGTAGGTAGACGGTCTGAAGTCATATTAAGTTGATAAAAGAATCGCACAACATCTCAAATGTATTTAATTCATAATAGCATAATATACGATAGTTAGATTTACAAAACTCATACCCTTCTGTAGTAGATAAAAGTAAACAGAATGAACTTTGGGAGCCTCTACGCAATACACTTTTTTTCCTTTCACACAACTATGAATTTATTTTAATTTTTCGGTATCATACGTTATAAGGTATTTCTCCCGCCTTCTCAGCATGCTTTTGTGGTGTAGTGGTCAGCACGCTTGGCGCGTATTCGAGAGGCCCGTGGTTCGAGTCCCGGCGAAGGCGTTGCTCATTTTTCTTCTCTCGAGCTTCAAAATAACCTAATTTCTCTCCAAATTGGCGCCCGAACTAAAATGTGGTGAATGATGATTCTTCACTACCAGGATTTGGCGATTGAGTCCCCTAAAACCCCAGTCGCCCTTTAAAAGGGGGAGTATATAAGGTATTTCTCCCGCCTTCTCAGCATGCTTTCGAGGTGTAGTGGTCAGCACGCTCTATGCGTTTTCGAGAGGTCCGAGGTTTGAGTCCCGAAGAGGGCATTGCTCAAATTTCTCTCTCTCCTGCTTCGAAAGAAACCTAATGTCTCTACAACGCGACTGAAAAACTGAAATTAAAACTAAAAAAAGTATTATGATACAAACATGTGGATCCGAAAATGTACCATGAACCATAACTCACATATATGTTTCACAAAAATGGGAGTTATAAACCTGAGATGAATTTCGAAATTTTGAGACGGGTAATAATACGATTTCAAACTGGTACGCTGAATAAAAGGTTTACGGCAAAGACCATCTATATTAGCGGTTGAAATACTGACCTAGAAAAGATGAAAATAACTTAGGCGTCACGCACGAGAAACCGATAAAAAGTTTCTTCATTTATTGTACACAGCGTGGTGAAAATAAAAGTGGTTCGGAAAACTGTTTCTTTCTCTAAAGTACTCTAAACAGCAAAGAGATCATTCCAGGATAGTTACATTTTGGCGACACTGTACAATGATAAGTTATATATTAATAAATGCATAAACGATATATGTTTCTTAAGTATCATAAAGTTACATTTATACGTTGTTTTATAGTACATTAAGATGAAAACCTTTAGTTTTACATTTTAAATACTAATTAAAGTGCACTGCTTGAGTCATAATAATTAGTGTAAAATAATAAAATAATAAGTGTCTGACATACTGACGTGTGTTGAAAAGCAGAGTTATGAGCAAAACACCTGACCTAACTGCACCTTAATATTGATAAAATGTTGGGTAGAAGGAAAGATCGTAAGCAGCTTTAGCAAACTAAACTGATTAAAATCTTTTTTAAATTTAACTCAAGGAAGTTTTAATGTTCCAATGACGATTATAAAAATATTTGTATAAATGGAAACAGAGACAAAATGCTCAGTTTCCAAAAATATCACTCAGGTTCATTTTTAATACAGGTATTTTCACAATGTACAAGAACATTTATTACAAAATTTGCATTTTATGATCTATGAGAAAACCAAAACATTCTTGTAGTGTTTTGGCAAATCCTGCAACCTTCAAGTTTTCCAATAAGTGAGCGCAGATTTTTGCCCTGATGCGTAAAAGCTGAGTGTAACCTTATTTCGCTATACCACGTATTCTATTCAAAATTTGAATTTGTTTTGAAGACTATGATTCAAATGCTTACTATCGGTCTGATAATCACTTTTTATACGCTATTTGTTCATCATTATCTGCGGCTGAATTTTGAGCTATCATTGCCTTCATCAGAACAAACCTTTTGCACCCGCGTTTAAAAACGTTGCTGTTATTTTTCATCAGACACTTTAAGGGAAAAATCTTTCTTACACGAATAAACTTAAACATGTACTGGAATTCAAAATGCAATACCAAAGCATGTGTAAGAAAACGAAACTAAAGAGAATAAATTCGAGAATGCTACTATGCTTCGAGAGAATGCTACTATGCTAGAACATTCCACACGGTGTCTTTACTACATAGTCTAATGTAAAATGTAATTATCGCCTCCATGTGATAGATAATAAAATGATGAAAATTGTGAGTGTTTTGTCAGCTTATAATTATGATATATTTTGAAAAAACGGAAGAAAAAATCACTGCCGGTAGAGTAATGTCTCGGCACATACCCATCCTTAAAGGTTAATGCTTGAAGGCAAGGTACCAAAATCTTTGTTTTCATTATCATACTTATTTGTACGAGTTTTAACAACTAATTTTAGTTTAGGATTGTCACTACTTTACGCTCTTCAGACTTTCACAATTTGAAGAAGAAATTTGTATGACATTTTATGAGTCACTTTGTTGCACACTTATTTTTAGGTACTATTTCCTGAATTTGTTCTAATTATGACGCTTAACAAACCTAAACAAATAAACCACAAAAGGAATGATTTATGAACTTTTGAATCCCACCTTTTGATCACCATCTTTATTTTTAGACACATTAAAACCATTTCTTTGAATCGTAACTGAATACAATAATCTTTATGTACACTGGTTTTAAAAGTATGACGCAAGCATCTTAAACAGGAAAGCATAAGCAGCGCGGAGATCTTTGCATGGCAGAAGTTAGGAAAAGGAGTGATGTAGTTGTTTGCGAATCAGTATTTATATTAAGCAGGTGCATAAGTACAGCTAAGCTGTGTTTGGTTAATTTTAGGTTTCAGTTTCATTTTTTAAGCAGCGTTATGTAACATGGAAAGATCTCGAATTTAGGAGAATTTAAGGGGCGAAAATAAAATCTAGAATAGTTAATTTTGAGGTCGCCAATCGTTTCTTAGCACAGCCATCGTATTTTGTTATAACTTACCCATATATTTAACATCCAAAACATTAACTGCTATGACTTTGAAAACTTATATACCTCCCTTCCTCTAGAAGAAATCTATACCAGTCTACTTGATCTGCCTAAACTCTTCCCGGATGTGCTCAAAATTATGACTCTTAACAATTGGAAAACCTACCTAAAATGCACACTTTTTCATAACTACATCAAGTTTCAAAATCAACTTTTTAAACAAGTCAGAGGTTTGCCAATGGGCTTACATTCCAGCACCACGATCTGTAATATCTTCTTATTTATCAAAGAATTTAACTTCCAAAAAAATCTACAACCACAAGAATTAAATAACTACAAGCACACCTACAGATATATTGATGACCTTATTACAATTAATAATTTTGGTGAAAATGAACACTCCGAGATTTATCCAAATTGTCTTACACTTAATAAAACTAATAATTCGCAAAATAGCATAGACTATCTAGATCTTCAAATCATTAACTACAAAAAAATTTTACTTTTTGACAAAACAAGAAACTTCAATTTCAATACTAAAAAATTAATAAATTAAAACTCCAACATATCCAAAAAAGTAATTAACAATACAATAATAAATCAAATACAACGAATTAAAATTATCTGCACAGATACAATAGATTTACAACGCGAAATTTTGCTCCTTATTAAAATTCTCAAAAATAATCTAATACCCATTCAATTTATTAACCATTGCCTTAAAAGAGCAGGCGTTAAATACTCACTCTAAATGATTTAACTGATAGGGATATGATAATTTGTTCCTAAACCTGAGAAGGCGGTATAAGTTGGATGACTATCAGTTGAAGGATTTGTATATAGTGTAATTACTCAGTTGTATATATTGTAAAAAGCTAATTGTCTTCAGACTTATGCTATTCCTATGCTGTTACTAAAAAAATGGGTATAGTTCATAATCTTTAGTCTGTCTAATAGCTCTTAGACAGTGAAAATCCCTTTTTTCCTTTCTTAAATTCTTAATCATTGCGACACGACAATTAGCCAGAAATTAATTAATTTCCATTCACTAGTATTTTCAAAAAAAATCTTAACAGACAGTTTCACTCAAATAAGAACTCCACATAATACATCCCTCAAGAATTCCGAGTCCCACCCACTACCATAAATTACTTCACCCAAGTCTTACCGACTAATATTATTCAAAGCTCCCACTGCCGCTAACAATTTTTCGGACACCCTACACTTCTGAGTCAGACACTTTGCCGACTCCCCACTAGAAAGAATGTAAGTTACTTAATACTTTTTCTGGCCTTTATATCTTCATGTACATTCACTGTTCTTATTATATTTTTTTATATTATTTTTATATTATTTTTGATTTGTTTTTACAAAGTTTGCATTATTTATCTTATTTTGTAATCTTCTATGTTTATTTCAACTTTATACTTTGAATTCTATTTCATAATGACAATTTCCAATGTTTAATTTTTTACAAATAATATAGAACTCAAATGCATAAACACGGGGGTGTCGGGAACGGTTACTCGAGTTTTTTCGGATTTCTCTACAGAAATTGCTTTTCACTCAAAACTGAATTGGCTAAAATGCTTCATAAGAATAAGTTCTTTGAGTATCAGCATTGGTTCATCATCCCTTTTATTCGCGGAAATATTTGGCCTGACTAGAATTGCTGGTTTGGCTTAACCTTATTACTCGAGTAAAGACGAAACACCTTCGTATTTACGTATTTATTTATTAATTATTGTTCATTGAACGGGAGTTGGTTTGTTCCCCTTGAAAAGTCAACTAATTTCCGATCAATGACAATGATTACATGCTTTTAATTTAATTTTTCCTTTTACAATTGAAATTTTGTTCTTCATGATTATTTAATTCCAGTCCCCGTTAAAACATTATTAACATTTTACTTTCAAGTTACTTCAAAACATCTTTCAAAATATAACTTACCAGTATGGATTCACTCTTTTAAAATAATTCTACTTTAATTAAACTTAGGAGATAATATAATCAATTAATCAATATTGTTTAGGAAATAAATTATTATTAACTTACTTTGCAGCAATTGCGCAAGTAGTAGTAACTTGTTTTCGCACTAAATGAATTTAAGATCATACAACATGTGATATAATATATAATATATATGTATATATTATATACTATATATATATATATATATATATATATCTTATATGTAAGAAATTCGAAAACATAACATATGTTTCTTATGAGTAAATAGCAAATATTAATGAACAACTAAAAATTAATAATAACAAATGTCTCAACTATTCTAGTTTGCTATAGGTAAAAGCCAACTTTAAAACTAAATATAAATAAAACTAAATTGACTAGAGGGAAAGCCAAGAAAATTTTAAAATCTAGCTTTCTTTATTATTACCTCCTATATAGGAAGAAGAGCAAACTGTGAATTCAGCTGAATACACCTATATCAAATGGAATACTGGGAAAACGAAAAGTGTGTATTTGAGCAAAAGTGACAGCATCAAAAAGGCATTTAAGTACAAAAATCTGTAAATCTCCTGGAAGACTTTCTAAGTAAGTTATAAAAATACAAAAGAGAAAGATGATAATGTAAAGCGTAATAGATGCAAATAATTTTTTATCCACGAAAGTGGAGAGTATTAATTTCCTTATTTATTGTTTGTAGGTAAAATTAAACGTGCTTGAAAATTTGAACTGAGATGGATGAAAGTATTTTGGATCTAAAGTTTCAACTGAGTGGCGGAAGGACACTCTTAATAGTAAAAGCTAAATTCATATTATAAGACAGCAAAGAAAATAGTCTCAGCTTACTAAAGAGACTTCAAGGTTTCTAGCAACATATGTTGAAATGCAAAATGACAATTTTTTCGCAAAATTTAAATATCACGCACGGTTGTGTAATGTCCGCGCTTTTCGCATAAAAAATTTCAATATATATATATATATATTACATATATATATATATATATATATTAAGTTAAATGTACAGGTGCGAACAATAATTAGATCTCTGCTTCTAAGTCAAATAACTTGCACAGTTCTTTCTCTGAAAGCTCATAAACCACTTGAAGGACTGTAATAAAATGACATATGAAAATATGAAAATAAGGTATTAAAAAAAATCTACATTTCGAAGTAAATGAGAGTTCATTCTTCGAACTGGAAGGCAGACACAAGCATTCAGCAGCAGTGGTTTTGCATATTTTTAAACTCATCATTCAAAAGAGATTTTACTGTGTACATCATCATAAAAGGAGGTACAGAATTAGACGGGAAGAGATAAGACGAGTCAATAATTTTCCTGACATTCCTTCCTGAAAATTAAGGTGCAGACCTTAAATGAGCGTATTCGTATACTGAGTGCGCAGATGGACATGCCATGCAACAACCACCGTAAATTTTATAAATTATTTCAGATTAAATGAATTTTATAAAAATTAAATAAACGTAATTTGTGGTATTTAATTTTGTTCAATAAAGAAAGTATTTGTCCCATTATTATATAGCGTTTCGGTAAAAAATGTTTATTACTTTATTGAAATGGGTTTCATTAGTGCAACTGTTTATTTCACTCTTAAGGATTTATTTTTAATGATGTTTGAGATATTAGGTTTTAGAATTGTTAGCATCGTAGTATGCGGATTTTGCAGGGACAAAAGAACTTGCTATTTTGGAAGATTCTGATAATCTATAATAATTCGGTTTAAAATTCTCGTAAGGTATATATACACATTCAAAATACTGATGTTTAATTTTAGACAAATAATTATGCACTTTAATCAGTCTACAACCTGTGTTACATTCTGTGAAACTTTCTCAGGGATGAAACGGCTAAATAACTCATATAAGTTCAGCCATTCTAGACAAATGTTTTTCATCAAGACTAAACAAAAATGATACATATTATGGTGTCTAGTTTGATAAAAACTGGATGTCAGATTAGAAAATTGCCCTTAATGCTAGAAATAAACCTTAAAATATCTGGATTAGGATAAACATAAATAAATGCTTTCGTGGTGGGGTGGTCTGCACGCTGGGCGCGTATTCCAGAAGTCCGCGGTTTGATTCTCGGCGAAGGCTTTGCTAATTTTTCATCTTGCCGGCTTCCAAAAGTACCTAATATCTCTACAGTGGCGTCCGAACTAAAAGGGTACTGGATGATGATTCTCCTCACCCCGGATTTGGTGACTAGGTCCCCTAAAAACTTCAGTCGCCCTTTAACCCTTTGCGGCACAGTCGCCCTTTAACCTTTGGGAAATTTTTAGGTCTGGACACACCTAAACATTTCCTTCTGTACACACATAAAAATTGAAGGAAAAAGGATTTATAGGTTACTATAGGTTACTCTGAACCTTCTTTATTTATAGTAGATGGCAACTCAACACAAACCAGTCCATATATTTTAGCCATGTTTAGTTTTTTAAGACCCTCATATTTCAAAGAAATCTTCCAGATTTTTTTTTTAGGTTATAAAAGGAATTGTTTGAAAAGAAATTTCTATGTTATTTTTTGGCTGTATGCTAATCTCCTTATTATATATTAGTTTTAAATTTTTACCTTGAAATCTTGCCTAAAATCAAACAGCGAACTCTAGGTGTGCCCAGACTGGGCTCACCGATAATCTAGGACAACTGAGAGTCTATATTCTTTGTTTCTCCGCATCTCATCGGTCAGTTCATTGACAACAATGCTCGTTTCAGCACCCTTCTAGAAGCTCTATTCAATCAGTGTGCCACTTTGGGCACACCCACAGAATTAAAACGATAAGGATTACATTCACAAAATTTTACTTGTGTACTCCTCTAGGCTTAATTAGACTGCTTACCTTTTTTTATAATCAAAACTCCGACTTTAAAACTTAGCGTGCCGGAAAGGGATAAAAGGGGGAGTATATAAGGTATTTCTCCCGCCTTCTTGGCATGCCTTCGTGGTGTGGTGGTCTGTACGCTGGGCGCGTATTCCAGAGGTCCGCAGTTTGATTCCCGGCGAAGGCGTTGCTAATTTTTCATCTTGGCTGCTGAAATAATACCTAATGTATCTACAACTCTAGTAACGTGAGACGTTTGGACGAGCTATGTTTATAAATGGAAACGTTAGGTTGACTTTTGCATTAGAGTACGTAGCTTACGAATCATATTTATGAGTTTAAAATTTCTGAATGTAGCCCATTTACAGTAATAAAGCTGTCAATGGATAACTGATATGTTTTGGAATTAGAATAAATTTATGAATTGGGAATTAGAATCAATTTGTGATTTTAAAAATAATGCTCACATCTGTAAAACATAATATGCAGTATGTTCATATTTGCAAGTGAAATACGCCCTATGAGAACGAAACGACGAGACAGAATGATTTAACGAAATAATTTCAACTTCTTACTGATCATGAGATTGAATCTGATTTTTCAGGTCTGCATTGTGCTCACATACTATAGTAGTTCTGAAAGTGAAGGTGTGTTCATAATTCATAGTTCATAGTGTAAGGGAAATTCATAATGAGTAAAGAAAACTCTGTGAGCATAAAAAGTAACCCTCGGAAGTAAAATATTGTAATTGCTTCAGCTTTCAATATTGTAAAATATACTAACCTAGAATGTCTCTAAGAATATGTATGAATATTGATCAGTACGTTAGAACATTCTTCCGGAAGATTGTTTTTGTCAGCAGCATTTTCGAGTTGAGGCTGTACTGCGCTGAATCTTTTGAATTAATTGTTATAAGAAAGCCTATACTGTTTATCATATTTAAAATAATTTTAAGGTGTTTTCATTTTAATGACAGAATGAAAATGATATTTGTTAGAGGCCTCTAATAAGATCGAAATTCCCAATTAGGCCCATATCTGAGCATATCTGGAAAAACTTTGGAATAACTTTTTAATAGAAATTCTAGTTACAGTTGAACAAAGATCTGCAACTAAATCACGTCATCGTTTGAAACAACGTATCTCTTAAAAAATAGGATTTATGAAAGATACGTTGCAATTTCGCCGCATTTGAAGGACAACATTAAAAATGACATGTGAAAAGTATCACAAAGGTGGTCGCTATGATAGGCGGTTGAACCTAATCTTCATCAACTCCAGATTTTTCTTTCCATGGCAGAATGACCGGTATTTCTAAAACCTCCATAAAGTCTATACATTAAGTATGTCAAGCATACTCAGAACAAAAAAAAATTGTTTTTTGTGTTTGCTATTCAGTCACCAACTCTCGTGTTTTGCTATTCAGTCACCAACTCTCGTGTTTTGCTATTCAGTCACCAAATCAAGCGCATTTCTAGACATACTTTCGCAAGTGTGTGGAAATATACACATTTGTTGCAAAAAATGTGTTAATATTCAATTTAAAAACAAAAATTTATTCCAAAAAACGCATTTAATACATAAAACTATTTACATTACTACTCACATAAACCATTTACATTGACCAAAATAAGATTTGTCTTCTAACAGTTTCATCAGCCACATGAATTGAAAATCCTTTTTCTTGGAAAGTATATCTGATTATGATAATAAGAAAATACACAGAAAAAAAGGAGAGGTTTAATGTTTTTTAAATAAATAACATTTCCTTATCTGTTTATCAAATATGTTCTACTTTCCTATAGTAATACTAATTCTTGCCTCTGATTTCTGTTCCTGTAGAAATTTGGCAGAATTACTTAGCAAATGTTTAACAGACTTAAGATTTATTTCAACAGTATGCTTATTTTTCATGTGTCAGGCAGGCAGTATGTTGTAGCTACTTATATTTACACTATTTTGAACAGCTGCGTGTATGACAGGGATGATTTGATACGCATAAATTTATTATGTTTTTTCTTATACGTCGTGTTTTCTACCGTTGGGATGAAACATATTTACATTAAATGTAACTAAACTTTTCAAATATTCATAAATTATTAAAATCAAGTATAATAAAAACGATGGTTCTAATTAGTTAAATTTTAAAATTGACATTAATACTATGACATAAGTAAAGCTTTTATTATTAAATGTATATAGAAAATATTACTTTTACGTATTTCCATTACTTTATTTGATACCTCTGTGGTTTATAATGTTGTACAAAGTTGTGAAATTAATGAAAAGAGCCTGTGTGAGGCTTATTTCGGTTTTGTGTCATACTTAAAAGATACAACTAAATGATTCCAGTGTTGCACAATTGACCAGAATAACTCAAATGTTTCAGCACTTTATTTAAATATATGTTTGAATATATAAAGAAAATGAAATTGTGATGGGATTTAGTGATTTCTTCTTAAACGTTCCTTCAGTTAAGGTTTTCAAATCTACAGTCATTTCATTTTAGGGAGGGTATTTAAGAAGCTGAGCAGACAGAGACAACTTGAAAAGCTGTGATAACTTCCATTAAGGGCATTAAGGGTTTTTATGTTCTCCTCCACAATTCTAAAGTGCACTTTTGCATTGCAAGAAATACCTGAATAGAATGCTTTGAGTATTAAAATTTGATTAGCTAAGTGCCTTACGTAAAAGTTTAAAATATTCAGTTGTAAGAAGATAAAATATCTTTTGAGAAGTTGCTGTGAAGTATCTCTTACGCGAACTGTGGAGACACTTGAAGAACACAAAAAAGGCCATTTCAAATTACTGATCTTTTACTAATGAGAATAAATTTAAAAATATGAGAGAGATTCCTTTTATTAACTTATATTCTACACAAGTGAGGTGTTAAGTTCTAATTATATATGAGTGCCAGTGATGCTGGATATTGAAATTTTATTGGCCCTCCAAATTTCCCACATTATTTGAAGAACTGTACGAGCTTGAAATACTTTTATTTGAAAGAAAGCATAATTCAGCGCCGGAAAACGTTTCCAAACTCAAATGCTGTCGGAAACATTTAAATGTTTTATCATTTTTATAATAGTTGTTAAACTGAAAAGAGCATGATTGTGAACCCAAGTGTCTATTTGTGAACAAACATAAAACATTTTGAAATGGGAAAACCCAGCATAATTGTTTTAATTAGGACTTTAGCAATATAATTTTAAGCATCACCAAAATTTGTTGATGGCAGTGAGGGTAAATTGATAGCAGGATAGTTTTTATGTTACGTGAGAGGATGATAAAAGCGTCATACTTGCAAAACGGATTTGTACACTGATCGTCAAAACTACCGCGTTCTTTTCTTACATCTTTACCTTTCTATATTTAATTTTTTACTCTAGGGTAGCGGTTCTCAACTTTTTATACGCGGACCCCTGGGTGTATGCAAGAAAATTAACAATAATGGCAGAAAACAACAAAGTATTATAATGAATACAGGTGAATGTTAAAAAAGTTAAAATTTTTCATTGAATAAAAGCGAAAGTAATTATGAGGTTTAATTTATTATAAGGTTTTGCAGCCTGTTCTCCTTCCTGTTCTCCTGTTCAACATGGCAATGTGCGACCACATGTTGCACGCAATGATCTTCTTAGTCCACCATATCGCTGAACCGCCAGTTTTCCAGATCTATCGCTCATAGAACATGTCTAGTCAATGAATGGATAACGCCTAGCCCAGCATGCCGTACCCGAGAATACACCAGATGAAATTTGGTTACGTGTGCAGGCAGCATGGGCTGGCGTTTCCAAACATCATATCCAAGCCTCTTACACTGAGTGCCGTGGAGGGTAACAGCTGTTATTGACGACATACAGGCAACACTCCTTACTGATTTTCTCGTCTTCTTCACATCATAGAAGTTGTATTTCAGTTTAATTAGCATTGATACTATGTGTAATCTCTGAAATAAATTTTCTAGTTTATTTCAGGGTTTAAATCTTTTGTCCTTCTTCGTGTTGAATTTTGGATGGGCAACAGTGTATTTTTAAAATTGAGCAAATCATAAAATATGTTATGCAGTTGTCTCTCTTTACAGTTGTATCACAGTGAAATTTATTTAAGTATGGAGTTCTGTTTTAAATTCGTCATTGTTCTTATAGGGTTATTAAATACAAAGTTTGGTTAAATGGCCAAAGCGGTAGCAAAGGAGATTTTCGCACAGAACTAAAACTACTAGGGATAATTGCTCTGATTTGATGTCTGTGCCAAGCATTTACAAGAACCAGCTAAACAGGGGTGAAATCTAATCAGGGGTGATTGAACAGGGGTGATTGCTAAGATATATACTGTCTAGTATTAAGATATTTCCAAATACGGTACAGTTTAGAAGCAAATAAAATATTCTGATGACTTTGAAATATAGATTTTTATTGATAAGAGGCCAGGATATCCCTAGTCCTCTTTGTATGATGCGAACGGACGTTTCATCTAATGGAAATGGGAAATCTCTGTTGATGTTGCCTCATTTAGAAAATAAAAATTAATAACTGTTTTTCCTAAATTGTCTACAGATACAAGTATGAAATCGCGTCTATTATCTTAACAAAAACGCTGAAATTGAAGCGTCCTACAGAATAAGTTATCGCATCGCTAAAAGCGGAAAACTATCCAGTTGCTGAAAATTTGATGTTGCTCAAAGCATTTTTGGAGGAAATCTTTGGCCAGGTTTCACTTATCATTATCGACTGATAGCATCGCTCCGACTATCATGTTTAGCGATTATACGATTTGACCACCCTGTTCAAATGACCCTAAAAGTCAGTCATTGGCCACCAAAAATTAATCCTTTGCATATGCGTAAGGCATGGCCATACACAGCATCGTCTCATTTGGATATCTCCTTCTTGGTGCAACGGTTTTTATGTTATACAAGGTATTTAAGTACAGTTATTTCAAGAATTCTTAGTGTTTTAATATAGACCTAGATCTCAGTTGTAAATAATCACTGATTCATCAAGAATTCATCGGTTCACTGAATGTTTCAAGATTCAGAAAAAGTGATACTCAAAATAATTACCGTACATTAATAATGTTATATTTTTGTTTAAAGTTTAAAGTATGTGTTACCTCTCTACGTTCTTGAAATAAATACTGTAATATTCAATCTTTGTTTCATCATAGTTTTCTGACTAAAATAATATAGCATTAAAATATATTGAGAGGATACTGTAAAGGGGGTGAGCATGGAGGTCATAGTTATGAAAGGGAAATTTAGAAGGTATTTACGTTATAAATATCGATAAATGGAAACGCTTAGGAAAGCTTGAGAACCATTGCGTTATAGCATTAAAGCAGCAAATGAATCATATTAAGATATTTTCTTTCTTTAACATCGTTAAATTCTAACTGATCAGGCTTTCTTAGAAGTTTACTATCATTAACATTTAAGATTTTAAAAAAGTTGCAAAATGTATAATCTTCTTCCGTAATTCATTAATTCTCCATACAGTCTAAATTTGGGCTTTAGAACTGAAAGATATTCGCTAAAAACAAAACCTTCCGGGTTATTGGCACTATTTTATAGCTCATTTGAAGCCTTTAAAGCAGCGGAAGACACTTTGTGCCCTAAAAAAATTTTCTGAAAATTTCATGCTCAAACATTTCAGAAATATTTTTAAGCAAGAAACATCGAAACAATTTTTGTATTCTAAGACATTTTCTAAATGTATAAACAAAACCTGTTTTTAAAATCAAATGTTATTAATTTAGAAAGCAAGGTAATTTTATTCTGCAAAGTAAGCGAGGATTATCTGTTTACCTATGGGAAAGGATAACTTCGAGCAGACGTTCCTAAGGGAAATTTGTGTTAAAATCCTAGAGTCATTAAGTTTTTATCGAAGCAGAAAGCATGAAAAACCAACAGTTCTCTAGCCAGGATTAAACTTTAGAACCTTGTGATTTGCCGGTCAAACATGCTTCTAATTAAACCACGAAGGCATGCGGTAGGAAATGAGAAAATTCCTTACATCCATCCCCACTTAAAGGACCACTGGGAGGAAGAAACACAGTGGTCAGTTCCTGCTAGTGACGGGTAATTGTACACCGCCTTTTAGATCGGAAAACACTTGTAGAGACATTAAGTTTTTATCTGAGCAGGAAGCATGAAATTTGAACGATTGTCTCTCTGGGATTCGGATTCCTGACTTTCCGGTTTGCTAACCGAACGTACTTCCAGTAACACAAAGAAGGGAATCATTTAAAGAAGGAAAAGCATTCCATATAAAGTTACACATGAAGGAAACCACAGAAACTCTGCTAATGTAGTTAGTTCAATTGTCGCAAAGAAAAGTCGGGAAAATCATCCGTGCTTTGCCGCTACTTTAGCCATAGGTGAATCTTTACTTAAATATAAAGCAGAACAAATCATGCAACTTTGTAAACTAAAATTTTAAAGGCACATTTTGGTTGAAATGAAAACGTACAATAACCTCTCTATACAAGATTAGTCAGAATTCGTTTGATTTTTATCGATTAGGGGAGTCAAGTAAGTATACAAAATCTGATGAAAAATTTCTGAAATTTGAAAGAGTACTGTCGGTGGTACGTAACATCCAAAGAATAACTAACCTCATTCCATATTGTTTGGAGCATATTCAGTAGAAATATAGCCATAGCATTCATTATGGGAACCTTGAGATGCCAAAGCCAATCATCTTGAGTTGGCTGTCATGGAATTTTTAAATAAGCTTGTAAGAACACATCAAATCAAGTGTAAAACATGATGCCAGAGGAAGATTCTTGAGACAACGGTAGCTTTGGAGGGGCCTTCTTACATGAAATTTGATAAGTCCTCATCCTACTGTCTCAAAATGGTTGTTTTCCTGATCGGAATTAAATTTACCTAGTTCATTCTGACAAACCAAAACAAGGCAATGTTATTCTGTTGTGCCTACACCGTTAGTGATCTTATCTAATATTACTAGATGATGTATACTTACGAGCTGTAAGGGAGAAAGTTTTGAACGTTCTCTTTTGAGAAGACAAAAATCAGGAATGTTTGAAATAAATATTTTTGAGGTATATTTCATTGTTCTCGATAATTTTCTTCCAAAAATACTGCATAATTCTACCTAAGATAAAAATATAATTTCCCTTATGGACGAAACTCATGCCTTTTTCTATTTATGATATATCCTAGTAATGTAGAGCAAAGTGTTTTGTATATACATAATTTATGTTTATTATAAATGCTCTAGTATAAAATATAGGATTATATATAGAGAGATAGACAGAAAATATGTAAATGAAAATTATCTCCTAGGAAATGTGTAGTTTAGATAGTAAATGTGTGCTACTGTGGAAATCAAAAATTGGAATTTATAATTAATTAAACTGGATATTTCTTTCATTTCATTTGCTTCTAACGTCTTATTTAATTTTTACACATATTTTTCATTTATACTTAAGTTTAAATATTGCTCTGTATGAAAACTATAATTATTTTTATTTATTTTTAAATTACTTTTAATTAATTGCCTATCATTGCGTTGGGGAAATATTTCACATTTCTGAACTTCTTAACATTTAAATTCAGATTTCACAAATTAATTAGAAAATTTAAAATTGGATAAGGATTTGGTTCAGAAAGGGGATCTTCAATGAATTGTCGCTGGTTGTATGAAGAGATTCCATTTCCCTTTGATAAGTTGAGATATCTTTAGGTAATCAACAACGATTCTTTTGTTTTAAACAGATTCATATATACAGATATCTAGAGATACATACTTTCCTTAGAATTTTGATTTCCTTTCATATATGTTTATGAGATTTTTCTAATTACAAGATTCCGTCGAATAGAAACACTTCACAAATTTTTTAATACATTAAAAAGTAAATGTATTTCCCATACAAATTAAATCAAATATATTTTTTGTATAGGTATTTAAATTTAGAATGGGTTTTAGATTTATTTTCATAAAAGAATCCCCTTTTTAAATTTTCATATTATGAGATTGAATTTCGTGTGTATAGAGATGCAATAGTTGCGTGTTTGTTTCCATCTTAAAATAGTTGCTAAACGTTTCATATATTACTGCCATATCCTTGCCCGCAGATTTAAAAGTCATTGTGTTTCCAAATAAAGTCATAACAATCGACTGCGCGGCCATGTGAATGTAGATATAATCATAAATTTGGGATTGAATTTCGACTTTCTTCCACATACTTTTAGATTTTTTGCATACTGTTTATTAACCAAATTAAACGTTTTTATAAGTAAGAGTTTTGACTTTCTTTTTCTAATAAAAAGTGACTAAAATAAGGTACTTTCAGTAATAAATGAGGTCAATATTAGACGCTTTCGACAGTTATTGGACTTCCGTTAGAAAGCTCTAACTTAAACACAGATTGCGCTTCTATGCAGTATTTTTATTTCACCATCTCAGTTACTGTTTAAACTGAAGCAAGTCACTCAGGATAAGCAAGTGTAAGAGATACACTCAATCTTAAAAGGGGGTCAAGGCCCTAACTCAGTTCTATCATAGTTTTTGGTACCTAGCATATTTTAATGTTGGAGACACCATTAAGAATTTCTGGGTCAGCGTCATAGCTCGGAAAATGAATCTGCACATGTCGATTCAGAGGGAGATAATGCCAAAATCTGGGTTGTAGAAATAGATCCAGCATATCGTAACAAAACTAGAAGGCAGCATACCATATTCCTTTGATTTCACAACTGCTAGTTTAGTACAACTTGGCCCACTGCTTCACTTGCCAAGGTTTGGACCACCATCTTAATCATATATAGTCATCAAGTTTATTTCGGAGCAGAAATGAGGAAAAATCTGCTATGCTCTCACCGGGATTTGAACTCCAGACCTTTCGATTGTTAGCTGAATGGTTAGCCGGATAGCTTTCGATTGTTGCTTCTAACTACACCATGAAGGCAGACGATTAGGATGGAGAGACTTTCTTGCAACCGACATTGTAGTGAAGGAACCACTTGCTTGAAATGCAGGAAAGAATCCTTTAATCGCAACTGTCAGGAAGAAGAAAAGTGTATTAATTACACTACATTTAACGCCTTAAAAAGTGTCACAACAAGTACTGGAACATATGACACTTATAAAGATGTTTAACAAATCCAAAATACAAATTTAAACATTAATATGTCAGTATATCTTAGCACAGGAAGGTTAAAGATAAAAAATCTCCAGTGCAACTTGAAGAGCTTTACAGAGACCAAATTATTCAAAGCTAGTCACTGGACATTGCTTTCTTCCAACAACCAGGCTTTTGGAAAGTCATCACGGGCACTCCCTATTTGCATAAAAGTACTTCTCAGACAATAAATTGGTAGAAATTGTATACATAACGGCCAGTTGTCACAACTGCCACTAAGTATAACTAACCATACAGATAGTTTAAACGCATTTATAATATGAGATCTCTTTAGAGACAGTGCAAAGCATAATACAACATACGCTATAAACTCACAGAATACTTTTTATGATCACTCACAGACACATATTTTGACACTTTCATCAAAGTGTTGGTGTTCTACTAGTACGAAAGTTGCGCTATATCTTGTGATGTCAGAACTCGCATTAACTTCTCTTGCGAGTGCTGTCAGAATTACACTATTTTCTTTTAACTAACATCACAAGTTCCTAGATATTTCATTAATATAGTCCGCTACTGCTAAGTAAAAGGCAAAATAATATTTTAATTACTTCTCGTCAGGACAAAGACGTTCAACAGATGTTATCAGACAGTCTTTTAAAGATCTCTTTATCAGTAGATGCTTTTGATATTTCTGCAATATGCGAAAGAACAAAACTTTCATGAACTATTAATTCTTCATTTGCTTCAAGGGAAGGGGAAAAAATAACTTCATCTGCAACTACAACTGAAAACTTAGTCCAGTCTGTGCCACTACGTTTGGAAGCTATATGACACGGTAGTAGGCATGCAACAAAATACTGACATTTTTTTACTTATTAAACACAACAAAATTTTCTAGTTCTCAGATTTTTTTTCAAAAATCTGCTAATATTTTTTTAAATGCTCCCGATAGTTTTATTTCGATGGAACTTGCTTTCAATTTTCTGTATTATTGTCAAAAATGAAATTATTCATTATATGCATGAAATAAAAAACTTCTGTTTATTAATAGTAATTTAGTTGCTTTGAAAATTACATTTATGAATAAAACATTGGATGCATTCTAAATTTTTGGAGTTATAACGCTTCTTATTCTTAGCTAGAATAAACTAACTAGACGTTAATAGACTGTGTAGTGGTTTATCCCTAAGTCTTAAATGCGAAATAGGCTAGGTAAATGGAGTAAAGACCTTTATTAACTCGATATTATTCACAGGTGGCGCCAACTACTGCTTACAAAAAGCCAACAGTTTTTGCTTAATTCAAAAGGTAACCCATAACTTAAAACATAATAGAATTTAGTTAGCCTAACGGCCTTTCACAGGTTATCTAACGCGCAGGCAGGGCAGACTCTGATACGTAAAAGTCGGCATAAAGAAGTCTAATGGCTAGAAGCGCTCAACGCCACAAAATCATAATCGCTAGTAAATCAGAGATAAAAACATGGCTTTCAGGCAGGCAAAACTTGCTCTCTAAAAACACCTTCCAAAGTCGTCCCTTAAATACTAACTTCTTTCTACCTCATTTGAACACACGTGCGCTAACTCATTTACATTCTGGCAAGAAAGCGTGGGCTGAAAGAGAGAGTAATAGGAAAGGTTGCTTCAAAATAAAATTAACTTTTAAGCGACTTAAATATATCCCCCACAGGGTCACTGTACGAAGGAAGTTATCTACCTTACCACAATCACATCGCCTAGCATACACACATACTTTGGACAAAGGGCAAAATCTACTCTATTCACTCTACGTTTTTTATTCCGTTCAGCAACAGTCTCGCACAAAAGCTTGGATCATATTTCTCTGACTAAAACTATAAGATCCATATTTACAACAACTGCGCAATTGAAATGTGTACAGGGACCGCGTAAAATTGTTTCCCGGGATGACTCGTTATAATTAACTTAAAATATTTTAAATTAGACAAAGTTATTTTAATTGATATTTTCTGACACAATATCTATTTTAATTGATTTGTTTTTTGTAAAATAGTCAGCACGCGGGAAAACATTTAACATTTTGTATGTGGTTAGGATTATTTTTATATTTTTCTTTAATATATGCTCTCATATGTTTAAATTATTAACTGTGCCAAATATTTTGTTTATCTTATTTATGTATTAAATCTATAATCTACTTAATGTAATCTATAATATTATGCTAACATAAAACTTATCTAAAATTAATAACTAGTTAAAGGAAATATGCACTCTGATGACAATCTCTTTCTTCATTGACATTTAAAATTGATCAAAGCCTGTAACTGCTTCCATGGAAACAAGCTGGTTTTCACCGAAAACAAAAATTTTGCAGAAGAATATACATAGTTAACTATACTACTATAAACCTTACAAGATGTTACTGTTATCTATTACATAGCATTTGAAACATTCTGAGACTTTTAAAACGTTCATTTTAAATGAGAATTTTATTTTTAATTATCATTCATATTTGAAAAAAAACGTGAAGGGGATAACACTTCAATAAATTATCGAAAGAACTCATTATTTTAAACACCATGTCTGTAACTGTTAATTATTATTAGAAAAGGGTTAAGTACATTGTTTGCTAAAATAAATGTCAATATTGGTACCCATTTAGTTAAAACTTCACTGCGTAAGAAAATATTCCCAAAGGCACAGCAAACACATGTCATGTTTGCTTAGTATCGTCGATGACATTTTCAAAAAGCGCTGGAAAGTGTAGGGTTTTAGTTATGTAATGGAAGAATGTAAGAGTAGTAGTAGTAGTAGTAATAGAAGAAGAAGAATGTGAGACTAGAAATACTGAAACTAGGTCTTATTATTAACTGAAAGAAAAGGGTTGACAGCAAATGAAATTTGGTAAAGAAGAGAAGGTAGTCATTTGTTCTTACTTTGAAATAACTTTGTCAACTTAAAATTAATAGACAAGAAGAAAACAATGGAAGAATCTCTTTCCTAAAATCATTCAGTTTTTAGATTAAAAGCAATAGTACAATAATGATACGCTTTATATTGTAATGCATTATTACAAATATTAAGTTTTCAGTTTTAAGTGCACAACTCAAATGATTCTTCTAAAGTTATCAGAAATTTAACACTGAATTTCTAACACATATTAAAATCCATTATAAAATTACACTATCTTGAAATTTATTGACAATGAAACTGAAATTTTGAATTTGTGGTACAATGAAATTACTATGCTTATATTTGGCAGAAAGTTTGCAAAAAATGTTGAAACATTTCCACCGTACTACGCTGTGTAAATTTTTTTGCTAAAGTCTCATTAGTTTTGATGTGGACAGGTAAGTTAATTCGCGAAGCACTGAATGTCTATTCAAGAAGTCTTTTTCTGGAGACGAAAATCAGTTTTTGGTTGTTTATATCTTTAAAAAAATGTTTATTGATGAATTTAGCTGTAATTAAATTTGAAAGTTTTCATTGTAAATAACTAACGTTTGGAACAGTGTAATTTAAAAAAAATGCCAGAATGTTGTAATTTAAAAAAAAAAAACTTCTTGGACTGAGAAAATAATCACAATTTTTAATATTATTTTCCCTATACGATATTTCAGCTACCATTCTGCAGCTTTTATGAGTACTCGCAATTTACATTTATAAATTTCTACTCAGGTCTCCTTCTTCTCTCAAGTTATAGTTCAGTAAATACAAAAAATAATTCTTACTACAACTAACGTTTAAACGTAGATTCATTAGTTCTTAAGAAATGCAAAATAGTGATGTAAAAGTCAGCGGTCCAATACCTTGACATTAACATGCACTATTTTTAAGTCGCATTATTTGAAAAAATATTTGTTCGGCTCTAGATTATTAATTATTATATTTGATTATTAAAATTTGTTCGGCTATGCAGATGACACATTTGCTCTTTTTGATGGAAATAAAGAAGATTTAAACAAGATTTTATTTGTTATGAATTTGACTGATCCAGGCACTTTTGAAAATGATTCTGACACTTGGCTTCCTTTCCTTGATATTCTAATTATACATAATGAATTTGATTTTAGTACCATTGTTTACCGTAAATTTTTTTCTGTTTATCAGTATCTCTGTACTAAATCATGCCAAACTGCTAAGTAAAAAATTGCTTGCTTTTATGTATCTTGTGGTCTCAAAGTTGTTTGTTCCGAATTTTTACTTTCTCATAGACTCAGTTATTTTCATTCGGTTGTCACTGAGAGATATTTGGTTTGCTTTTCTAAATTATGGTTAAAGCATTCGAGGGCTATCTGCTTAAGGGAAGAAATGCCTTCGAGGAGGTCTTTCTAAAGAAAAGTGGCTCGTATACACGTTACGCATACATAAATCCATGGAAACACTTATGCAGCCAGCCCGTTCGCCGGGGTTCGAATCCCGGACCAAACTACCCGTGTTCAGCGACTTTACTACTCAGCCGCTTGTGGGCGTCATTGAAAGAGGATTTTTTCCCGTGGTCATTGAGAAAGGCCATTAAATAATTTTCGTCTTGCGATCAAAGAAGATATTCCTCTGTTATAAATAACATAAATAGATTTGTCGTCATTTCATTTCATCCTTCTATCAGTTAGGAATTTTAAATCATCCAGAAGTGCACCTTTCAGTCATATCCTCAGTTAACAGTAAAATTCTTAATTTTATTCTTAAAGAATAAATCTCTGACATGAATATTGAGGAATTTGTAGTATTTGTTTTCAGTGTGGTTTGAAACATATCGGGCAAACAAAAAGTCTGTTAAAATTTCGCGTCAAAACATATGAATTCAATGTCGGAAATTGAGAACTAAAAATGAATCCTCGATAGCTAGGTATGATTGATTCTCCCTCTTTCAAGCATGACTTCGTGGTGCAAAGACAGCACATTCAGCGGGTATTCGAGAGGTCCAGGTTCGAGTCCCGTTGCGGATATTGCACATTTTTCAGTCTCCTGACGTCAAAAAAGCCTAATAACTCTACAAGTGGCTCCCGAACTAAAATGACGGTGTATGATAATTCGTCACCACTAGGATTTGGCGACTGGGTCTCCTAATCCCCAGTCGCCTTTTAAAAGGGAGTATATAAGGTATTTTCTTCCTTCCGCACACCTTCGTGGTGCAATTGGAAGTATACAACATATTCCACGCGTATTCTAGAGGTTCAGAGCTCGAGTCCTGGAGAGGGCACGGAACATTTTTTACGTGTTCTGCTTCCAAAAAATGAAGAAACCTACTGGCTCTACAATTTGATAGCAGGTTTGGCTTTGGTTCTGCGGAAATTATCCATAGAGTTCTTCAGTTGTTGAACTGGATTTTCTTGAAGACTTTCCCCGTCACAAAAATTTATCTCCTTTAATTAATGACATTAATTCCAATCCAGTCCTTCCGAATTATTTTAAAATTATAATATTTTCCTTTTTCATGTGTTTTTTCTTAGCTAGATGGCGTTACGTTTGTGCTCTGTTTTCTTTGGTCATTACTTAATTACGTTCTTCAATCCTCTTATTTTGCGAAGCTCTTCTGATCCTTTCCTAGGGACTGCAGTTCATTATACTTCATATGTGCTTTCAAATGAGGTAAATTCAAGAAATCTAGCAAATTTAAGCATAGAATACTACTGTCAAGCTGCTCAGAATATGCAAAATTATTTTTCTCCTGAAGAAAGGGGACCTATATCTACTCGTCACAGAAATCCATAGAGCTGCATTCGAAATCTATTCCTAATTTAGGCTGCTACTTTACCTAATTTGAAAAGTTAGTTACTAATATAATATACCGTTTGAAAAACTTTAGAAGATGTTTTTTTTCCTGCTTTGTATCGTTAAAATTCTACAAATGATTTAAAATGATGATTTATGTAAAGTAGGCGTATTTCACCAGTTTCTATTTTGATTGTTAGTGTCGTGATTTTTAAATATTTCGTTCTCTATACTTGTCTAGAACAAGCTCGCAAACAGCCAAAATCAACGAAATTGAAGATAAATGCACAATTACAGTTAACAAATACTGTAATTGTGCATTTATCTTTAATTTCGTTGATTTTGGCTGTTCGCGAGCTTGTTCTAGCTTGTACAGTTAGTAAATACTGTAACTGTGCATTTGTCTTCTACTCATTATTCATAAAAATTTCCTGAATAATAAATAATCATATTTATTTATAATTTAAGGTGCATTTCTTTGCATATTATATCACACTGAATAAAAAAACCTGCGTCATAGAGTACAAATCAGTTAAGCCCATTCAAAATGCGACATAACTTTTGACTTAATGAAGCATTTCTAATTTCTAGTGTTTTTTAATAAAGGTTAATTATTACTATTTTTAATTCGGCTTGTTATACGTTGTTTTCATTCAAATTTCAGACGACGAAACCATATTAAGAAACATATCGTCGTAGTTACTATAAAGTACGTAAAAAAGTGAGTCTATTGCAAAATAGTAATCAGTATTTTAATTAAGTACCCTTTTGACTGAAAATAATGATGCCTATTCCCTTCGCAAATTGTTATATGAGGTAAAAAGTATTTATACATGGCAAAAAAAGTATTCATATGTGGTGTATAAGCGTACGCGAGTATTGCCATGTAGCTGAAACACCTAAAATCCCATTCTGTCCACCCTTTCTACGGCTAGCTCCTTTTTATTCCTTTTAAAGATACGACTTTTTGCAAAAAGAGGAAAAAATATATAGCATTTACATTTTTTCCTTATAATGGAAAATTTTATGTACAAAGAGTATTTTAAGAAAAAAAATCATTAAAAGATGTAAAATAAAAAAAAAAAAAAAAAGAAAAAAAGAAAAGAAAAAAGAAAAAAATACGATGGCTTTGCTCTTTGCGAACCAGCAACCTTTAATTACTTTTCTGCAATTCAGGATCGTCCCCTAACCCAGTACCTGCTAGAACATTCGCGCCTATTACATAACCTCCTCATATAAATGCTGCGTCATAAGTTTTTCTACATTTTTCTAGAAGCTACTCTGTTACATAACCTTTCATATAAATGCTGCGTCATACGTTCTCCTACACAGATGCCTTCTCGCCTTCGTTCTGCTAACTCCTCCGCCATGCTCCTCTTTCTTTGTTAGAATGTAATAACGTGTATATATATATATATATATATATATATATATATATAAACAAAGTGTCCACAACAATTCTTACCCGAGTTTTACACTGGTGTGCAAAAATTAAGGACGAGACGGTTTTTTTGAATATAACTTTGTACAAAAGCTTTCCAAATCAACACATTTAATACCGTAAGATCCCCAATACGTAAGTACATGAGTAATGTAAGCAACACATACTAAAAGAGAAATATAAGGGAAGATGCTACTTCTTCAATAAGAAGCTTTATTGAAAAAGTAGCATGGAGCGCAATGCGATTGAAGGCCGAAACATCCCTGTGATGGGTGTCCTGCAAGAAACATCCGGTCTTTAATAGGGGATATGATCTCCCCTGACTGCTAGGCAGGTTTCACAGCGTCTGCCCATGCTGAGAATGAGGGTGTTAATGAGTTGTTGAGGCATTGCTGCCCATTCGTCTTGCAGCGCCAATCGAAGCTCCGGAATCATTACTAGTGGTAAAGTACGAGCTGCCAAGCGTCTGCCTAGAAAATTCCATACATGCTCGATGGGATTGAGATCCGGAGATCGTGCCGGCCAATCCATACGTTTAATATCCTCACTCTCTAAGAGCTGTCCGTCAGCTACTGTGCGATGACATGGTGAATTGTCGTCCATGAAAAGGAACTGCGGACCCATAGCGCCTCTAAAAAGACGCACATATGGAAAAAGAATCTCGTTACAATAACGGGTCCCGTTGACTGAACCTGCGTCGAAGATGTGAAGGTCTGTACGACTACCAAGCATGATGCCTCCCCAAACAAGAACACCGCCACCTCCATACCTGTCCCTGTCAATGATGTTCGAGGGATGATTGCGACTTCCCCGCTCTCTCCAGATGAGTATGCGATGACAATCGCTACTCAGACTGAATCTTCTCTCATCTGTAAAGAGTACTCGTCCCCATTCATTGTCTCTCCAATTCCGATGTTCCTGGCACCACAGAGAACGCCTTCTCCGATGGGCAGGCGTTAGAGGTACACACCGTACAGGGCGTCGTGCAAACAGACTACCACCGTGCAGTCTTCTGGCCACGATAAAACGCGATATCGGTCGTCCAGTCGCCTGTGTCGCGTGTCTAGCGATTTCTCCCGCTGTCTGCCGCCTGTTTCTTCTGGCCTGTAAGGCAATATACCGGTCATCTGCGGGTGTGGTTCCTCGTGGACGACCGCTACTAAACCCCCTGATAGCTCTTCCTGTAGTTTGAAATTTTCTCCAAAGTCGTGAAACGATGCTGTGAGCAATTCCGAACTCTGCAGCCACACACACTGCGGCCTTCCTCCAACTTCCCAATGATTCGACCTCGAGTAAAAGCATCCAGATGTCGTCTGACAGATTGATTATTCGCCATTTCTCGCTGAGGCAGCAAGTCGGTGTGATTTTAACTGCTATACGGCGTGCAATCTCTTTGCCAGAAATACTGATCTTACACCGACAACATGCTTTATACTACTCAGACACTCCCCCATTACGTCTACCTGCATATCTGCGCATGTGCTACCGTACATCACCTTACTTAATCTCCTGATTGGTCTTTCTGTTCGCTCTGCCTCTTCGTTCAGCTGATATGCTAATTTTTCGACTTCGCCCTTAATTTTTGCACACCAGTGTATTTTCACAAACGTTGGTCACACACTTACAAATTCATTCCAAGACATCCACTTTCAATTACAAAATATTTTAAATAACGCAAATATTCAGGCTTTGTTATTCTAAACTTTTAAAAATCAGATTTGTAAAAATTACAAAATTTAACTTTTTACACATTCCCTTGTCCCGATACTTATGTTTAAGAAAATCATATACTAAAAATAAAACAGAAAATTCAAAAGGTTTGATTTCCGTACAAGAAAACTTGAGCAAGATATTTAGTTACAAATTTAGTAAATTCAAGGAGGGCCAGAAATTGCCCTCCTTGAAGGGACCATTAAAAAGTAAATTAGGATAAGTCGAGATTATTTTCGTTTAAGATCAGCGCTTTCGGATCAAAGCTTTCAACAGAACGGTTTTCGGAAAGAGTTTCTTTCATTATTTGTTTAGTGTCTATCATTAGTCTGTTAACAGTGGTTTTATAATTAATAACAGTCTGGTGTAGATTATTTAACAAATGCTGATTGGTTTATTCATTCTGATGGCATTTTAACTGGCAAGCAGTACGCATAAATAAATTAAAGTTATTACATAGGCCATTGACTTTTAAGAAGCTTATGTCTCACTGTGACATTGCCAGATTTGTCAACTGTGTGGTTTCGGCATGATGACACATTAGTACATAAATCCGCAGGGCTACGGAATTTTTTAAAAGTACATCTGTAACTAATGTTATTGAAAAAAGGGTCCAGTGGATTGTTCGCCACTATCATCTGATTTAAAATTACTAGAATTACTAGCTACTTTCCTCTGAAGATTTGGAAAAGCAAAGTTTATGAAAGGCAGTCAACAGGTTGTAAAGATCTGCTCATTTGTACTGAACACCAATTATTATAAGAGAGTTTAAGAGCTCTTTATTTTACGGACACAGTTATGTGTAACAGCTGAAGACACACATTTCGAACACGCATTACGATAAAAGCATTCAATTAATGAAACTCGTGTTTCATCTTGGAATTTCCCATTTCATGATTTTCATTTTAAATGTAAGCATATCTGTTTTTCTTGATATAAGCATAAGCAGTGTTTTTCATTTTCGTTATTTATTTATTTTCTGTTTCAGTTACTTTATACTATCAATATACAGGAATTAAACGTGTAATACACTTTATTAAATGTAATATGAAGTGTATGGGTATTGTAATATTTTTTTTGCTTTGTTTTGTACTGCCAATGTTTTTAATACCTGATCTCACAATAGAACTTCTGTAAACAAGTTCTGAAATATAATGCTTTAATTATTGATTATTAAACAAATACAGCTCCATTTGTAACTTTGTTTCCTATTCAAAGAATACGCCAATTGTTTCTTTCATTTAGAAAACTGCTTTGAAATGGACTTTTGCCATTTGTATTCTGTGCTAAAGATTAAGGTCTCTTTGAAAATTTTATATCGATCAAAACTTTTCTGACAGCCTGCATATCAATACTCATCACTTACTCCATTACAATCAGAGATTTGTTTTTTCCTAAGGAGATATTTTATTTTTAGTCTCTGCAATTTGTACACCTCATTTGAGGATTCAAGAAAAGCTCTGAAAATTTAAAATTAAATAATCGTCAATTTTTGTTGTACTCGAGTTACTCTTTTATTTTATTTTTTATCATTTTCTATATTAGAGGAACAAGGAGAATGTGTAAAAGTTCGATTTCGTAATTTTAAATAATTCATTTTTAAATTTAAAAATGCCAGAAATGTGTATTTGCGTAATTCTTTCTCTAAAGGATGTATATGTCTACAACCAACGTTTGTAGAAATAAAGGCCGGGTAAGGACTTAAGTAGACATATTGTTTTATATATATAATAAACAAAAGTAAAGAATTTGAAAATTAATATTATAAATTATTAAAGTTGCGCAGCATGCCGCGAAATTAATATACAATTATTAGAGGTGTAGAATTATTTTAGAATTTTTCGAAGCAAAGAAATTAAAGGTTCTCATTGGGATTCGAACTCTGGACCTTCCGAACCCTAGCTGAGAGTGCTTTCATTTACACCACGAAAGTATTCAGATGAAGGAAGAAAATACTTTATAAAGTAATTAAATCAAAATTTGGGTAGTTAGCAGTCTAACAGGAAGAAAATACAGAAGTTTTGAACGAAAACAAAACATTCCAATAATATAACATAACAAAATAATGTAACAAAGTAATACAGTAAAACAAATAGTTGAAAATTCTTCGTTCTTTTTCAAGGAGCGCCAAAAAACTTTCATCAGCGTTACATTTCTGAATTATATTTGCATATTTCTAAATCAAAAGTACGTGCCAAATATATTAAATTGCTTTTACATATACAAAACAAATTATAACTTTAATTTATAATATCTCCTTATGTCGTCTATTTAATTTAACTATTTTATCTTTCTGTCCTAAAAATTGTAACATGTTCACAATAACTTAACTGTTTCATTTTAAAATTAATGCTTGTGTAATATGATTCTTACAAAATACTGACGAAAATGCTTCAGCCTGTAATAAATGTTATAAATTCCTGCTAAAAAAATAAACAGCAAAGGCAAAAAAGAATAAAACAAAACTATTTAATGGACATGCGTGAAATTGATCCAGGAGGTTGGTGTGGCATTACTAAAACCATTAGCAAACAATAAAGCAAAGACTACAAAAGCACATGTATTAATTGTATTAAGACCATCACAACGTGAAAGACCAAATAGGTTGGAAGAATGTGCAATGGAAGCATCACGCTAATAGCGGGTATGATACCGTGTAGCTGAAATGCATGCTTGACAATTACAGAGCAAGCTGGTATTAGTGACGCTGACCGCTTGTTTTGGCAGTAACCCTCATTCCTGTACTAATGCATGTAGGAACTCGTGCAGGATGCCTGAAGGCTCACTGCGACCTGCTCTCCGTCGTCCCAATACGTCCCACACATGATTCGGGTCCGGTGATCTAGCAGGTCACAACACACAGCAGATGTGGAATGGTTTCACCCTCAGCTAACTCTGCATCAAACGAGCTCTATGCGGTCGGGTGTTATCCTCCATAAATACCGCACCGGTTCAGAATTAAAATTTTAAAAAATCGACAAAAGGAAATGAAAGGAAAGAAAATAATGAATATAGCCTGTAGATTTTACCTAATGAACAGTCCAGAAAACAGTTCAAGAAAAATTCTTCTTACACTTTCCTAGATGCGTAGACCCTTAATACCTATCAAACACTTTTTTATCCTTATGTAAGTTGTAAAATATTTCTAGCTAGTGTTACTTATTGTAATGTATTATAAAATACTAAATTATTTTAGTACCTTCTAGAATACTAGGTTTATGACCACATAATCTTCTTTCAACTTTGCTCTGACTTTCCCTTACTGTTACAGCCATAATTTTGTGAGTTTGGTAGATAGATCAGACTTCATACAAATTTGCACTTCTGAAAAGCTTATTCTAAGGATGTCAGGCTCATTATTCGATGCATATTATATGTCATATCAAAGTAATGTTAAAAATGAAAGCTAAAATTACTTAAAAATCACTATCTTTTTTTGGAAGATCAAAATACAATTACAAGAGTATTCGACTCGATTAAAATACAATTTTAAAGGTAATAACAAACTGAATATAAAATTTCGGTGGTTTTGGCAAAGCAGCTGTACAAAAGAACCGGTACAACTGCTGTACCAAGGTATTTAAGGGCTAAATGTTTGACAGGAATAACATCTTAAGGCAGATTAAATAAATTTAAAATCTACTTACTTTATAACCCAACTTGTAAAATATCTCAATATTTATTTTCAAACATTAAATTGTTTTGAATTTATTAAGAGAAAATATTTCAAAGTTTTTAATGAAATGTAATTCAGATTCAGGTACAGCACGGATGAAAACATATAATTTTAAAGTGATATTTAATTTTCATTGAAAATTTTTACCCGGCGTCAAATAAAATTTAAATCAAATTATTCTAAATCAGTGATTGCAGGAAATTTTAATTGCTTTTTCATAAAATATTATACTTCAATTTATCTATACCACTTTGTATTTTAAGTATATAGTGTTTCTATTACGTATTACTTAGGTCTAGTGTTTGTGAAACACATTCTTATGAATTTACCACTGGAATTTCCAATGTGATTTCATAGCAGTGGCATAGTTATTAATTTCATTGCAGATCTGGGAATTAATACGTATTTAAAATACTAACCTTGTATAAATTTATCGCATTTCAAGATGAAAGAAGCAAAACAGCGGTAAAAACCCCAAGAAAAATAATGAGAACTTATTCTTTCTTGAAAATGAGTAAACAATCTAAAGCAATCTTTTTAAAATACGAAATTTCCCATTAAAGATAAACGAAAATTTTCAGACCACTTCTTTCAGAGTGATTTGTTGAAGTGCAAGTGAAGACCTTTATTTCCTGAAGGAGAGTTCCTGTTAAATAATAAATTCTTTTTTGCATAGTTTCAGTGGCAAGACAAGTAGCATTTTCTCCCTAAGCAGTTGGGGAAAAAAATTTCAGCTCTCTACACAACCCACAAGCACTTACGAAAGATGTATTCCATAAGGGAATGAGGCTTATTATTGTTCTTTTCCACTCCCGGATGTTTCCAGAATTTTGGAATGATTCCAGAATTTCTTCAACAGAAATAAAAATAAAAATAGATCTGGACAAGGCTTTTGCGGTATCTGCCGTTAGTTATTATTTTTTTTACGACAGTGGATGCTACATTTTGCCTTACCATATTTCGAAAGGCTTAAAAATAGCAATTTTATTGTTATCGCTTATTATTTAATAGTGACCAAAGATTAAAGGGAAGATGGAGCAACTGGATTTTACTCAAACGTTTTGAAAACATAGGAACATGTATGTCATAAGCCGTGTTAATAAGCCGTGTTATTGTTATTGTGTCTTAATTATAGAAGCCCCAAACAGGCTTATTTTTTGCTTTCTTTTTCGCACGTGGTGTGGCCGCCATTTTGTGATTGCATGAATTTCGGTAAGTACTTTTTTGCAATTTTCAAGTTATATTTATGTTTTGTATATTTGGATATTGTGCTTTGCTTGTCTGATTTCATGCATTTTGCTTACAAACGTTTTGTTTTCTATTTATTTAATTTTCTATTCATTCAAAACGTTTTGTTTTCAATTCAGTTTTTTCTGATGTTTTGTGTGTGCTTTATTATTGCTTAGTTAATTTAGTTTGATTTTCTGCATTGTTTATCATGCCTTTATCCGTTAATCGTTTCACAAAATTACGCCTGAAACGACAAAAATTCCTGAACCATCTTGACTTTTTACTTAAATTTAAATGTAAAAAATTGATCCCCAATTTTATTCAAATCAAATCTAATCAAAAACCTTCGAGTCGCGTTTCAAGAATTCTGTTAAATTGCAAACTTGCCTTACTTCCGTCCGTCATAAGGGATACACGTCAACAATTGTCCAAAATTGAACATGAACTCTATAAGCTTCATTTGGAACTCGCTAAATCATATCCAAAATTCACTGCCCTTGAACAAAAGTCTTGGTCTAGAACGGAGAATGTAGTTAACCGTCATAAAAACACCCTTGCAGTTAAATTCGAAAAACTTCTTTTACAGTCTTCCAGTTCAAGTAGTTCAAAAAATCTCCCCATTGTAAACATCAAGCCAATAGTTAATATTTCTAATGTTAGTCTTTCAGAAGAACAAGAGAGAATTCTAAAATATAATTTTAACTTCTCACAAACCTGTAAACCCTCGATTCCAAAGATTTTGGCTCCTATCGAAAAAGCTTTCAAGTTCAGTAAAGTTTCAGATTCACAGAAAGAAATGATTAGGCATCTTATCGCTCATAATGTGAAATTCAATAATAAAACTTTGAAACCAAATCTAACTGCGAGAGAAAGAGCTACAATGCGCGAAATTCATTCTAACCCGGATATTATCATTTCAAAGGCCGACAAAGGTGGCCAGATAGTCGTCATGGATAAGAACACTTACATCGATGGTGTCACTAAACTCTTAAACGAAGGACCATATAATCCGATCCCTAAAGATCCTACACCTTCGGACTTGTCAAAAATAAAAACTGCGATCAAATCTTCGCAAATCATTTCAAGCAACTTAAAACATTCGCTTATCCCATCTGTTGCGAATTGTGCCAGATTATATGCTCTTTCCAAAATTCATAAAAGTGGTATTCCTTTCCGCCCTATTGTATCAAATTTAGGTACTGCCTCGTATCCATTAGCTAAATATTTATTTTCTAGATTTTAAATTCTATTAGACAATAACATTTACACCATAAAAAATTCAATAGAGTTTGTTAATAAGGTCAAAAACATTTCTCCTAGTAATTTACTCATGGTTTCTTTTGATGTAAAATCATTATTCACCAATGTCCCAGTGGAGGGTGCATTAAGATGTCTAGAAACCAGACTTCGCGAATTTCATTTCTCTTGCATCGAAATTGATGAGCTAATTTCTCTCACTCAACTCTGTTTGAAACAAACACATTTTGTTTTCCAAAATAAATATTACAAGCAAACTGAGGGATTAGCCATGGGAAGCCCCCTCAGTCCCATCCTGGCTGATATCTACATGCATTATTATGAATCAAAATTGTTTCAAACTTTAAAATTCCCGGCATGGTTCCGCTACGTTGACGATACTTTTACCCTGTTTGAAGGCAATAAAGATGATTTAAATAAAGTTCTTTCAACAATGAATTCTATTGATCCTGCTATTCAGTTCACTTTTGAATTTGAGACTTGCAATTCTCTTCCGTTTCTCGACATTCTGGTCACACGTAACACATCCAACTTCAGTACTACGGTTTACCGTAAACCTTCATCGGTTTGCCTTCCACCACACTTTAAATCATGTCATCCGACTAAACAAAAGTTAACTTCATTTTATTCCTATGTTTTCCGTGCTCTTCAAGTTTGCTCCTCCAAATTAGCCCTTGATGAAGAACTAAATTATTTAAAAGCAATAGCTATTGACAGGGGCTTTTTACCCAACATTATTAATCAAGCAGTTAAAAAATTCTCATCTCAACACACTAAAAGGCACGCTCTTGTTTTAGGAGATTATAAAAATTCTGTTGTCATTCCTTTCTTTCCATCAATTAGCTACAAAGTTGCACATATTTTTCAGAAATTTAACTTTCGGGTTGTTTATTCTCCCATCAATAAAATTCCGAGTTCCATACTCAAGGACCCCATTCCGGATATGAATTCCTGGGGTATTTATAGGATTCCTTGCCAGTGTGGTTTAATTTACATTGGCCAAACTAAGAGAGCCTTAAAATTTCGCGTCAAGGAACATGAGGCATATGTTAGAAAAAAGGAAACCCAGAAGTCTTCTGTTGCTCAACATTGTTGGTCCGAAAATCACACTTTCAATTTTTCTGCTGCCAAAATTATTCAAAAAACATCTTCCATTGGAGAACTGGATTTTCTAGAGGCATTTCATATTCATAAAAATCTTTCTGTTCTAGTTAACGATCCTAATTCCAATCCAAATTTGCCTTCGGCCTTTAAAGAAATTATGTTTTAGTTCTGGTTTCACCAACAGATGGCGCCACTTGCTTATTCTTGTCCAGGCTTTCTTATCTTATCTAATCATTTTTTCCTATCTTGTTTATTTGCGGTTTTGCAGCTGAGGATGGTGGTTCGGTAAAACCATCGAAACTAGTCCTGTGAAAAATTTTGTAAATATAACGCTGATTTTTGTTGTTTGACTTCTGAATTAGAATTCACAAAATACTGAACAAAGTTGAAATAAAAAATCTGAAAGCTTTCAGATTATATATTACACCCAAAGGGGCGTTTTTAATGTTTTGTGTGTTATTTTTACTTTTCTTTATTAAATATCATGTTCTTCGCACTTAAACCATAAACCACAAAATTCCACTTACGTGTCCACATAACAGACAGTTAGATTCAAACGTAGGTAACGTAGTCTAAGACTACTCATAAAATAGATTACTTAAAGATGGTTCAGAATTTTACCAGCGCGTATTTTAAAGTTTCGGCTAGAAAAAAAAAAAAAAAAAAAAAAAAAAAAAAAAAAAGACGCTAAAACCGAAATTTAGTCACTTTTAGGCTGGGTACGAGTGGTTAGCTTATATTTTTTACGTTTTTCTATAAAGTGATTTCGTTTTGCACTTTTATATTGCTCGTTATTTTTATATAAACGTCTTTTAATTTTTTTTTACGTTTACTTCATTGGATCCTTAATATTTCATATTTTCGTGTCTTTGTTGTAGTTTTCGAAAACTTGCCAATCTGACTTAAAAATTACTTTTAGAATCTACATTTTAAAATTTTCTGCATCTTAGTTTGTTGCAGCTTAATAATTTAATTGAATTTTATCTTTTAGATATGTTTCGTTGATTATAAATTTATTTTATGTTTTGCACTTAAGTCACGTGTTTGCCCAGTTTTGGTTAATTTGTTTTGTTTCGAATGTTTTCGTTTCACGAATGGGCTGGCTATATGTTTGGTTTTTTACCATGTCTAGCATGAAAACGAGTTACTCTCCCTTAGAAAGACATCCACAAAGGAATACCTTCCCTTAGTCAGATAGCTATCGTGGATTGGTCATATTCAAATAACCTAATATTTTACCTTGTTGCGCCAATCCTTGAAGAAATGTCACGTATTTAATTTTTGAATTTTTTAATATATTCATTTGCATTGTTCATTTTTCGACTCATAACTTCACAACTTTACAGTGTTAAATTCTGTCTGTTCCGAAAAGATTATACATCTATTAAATTCACTGCAAGTTTTAGCAAGTTGTTCAATTCCAAGGTTGCTTTCTTTTCAGTTCAATACTTCTAGTTTTTTTTTAATTTTTAGTGTTACAACATTCATTCTCAGAGTAACATTTCCTAAAATACATGCACTTGTTTCATTTCTCTTGACATTACCGGAAGCATTGGGAGAATATCAATTTTTTTATACATATCACAGACTGGCCGTATCATCGCTTGAGTAACTAAGAAGTTAATTGAAAACATTGACCCTGTAAGAAAATATCATGATAAAAGAGAGAATAGTAAGGACATGTGGAGCGAAAAGTCTGGTAAATAAGCAAGATTGTTAGGACATGACAGGCATCTATTCCTGATCAAGGAAACTCAAGCTTCTTTGCTAAAAACGTTCTCTGTTAGAAATGGGACATTACGCCGAATAGTCGAAAGGTGATTCACCTCTATTTGGACTGCATCACGAACTCTTGAATCCCGGATGATATCACTTCATATATTTTTCTATCAGCCCCTTAACTGCCTAATTCAGGTATTACAAGTTTCATACAGGTGACGTAAACTTTCCGATGAATTTTTGAACAAAGGAATTTGTATATGCACAGTGTCTATAAAATTCACATTGTGATATTATTTTCCTTATTTTTAAATGCAAATACCGTAGGATGAATAGGAAATGTGCTTTTACTACCAAAAGATATAATCTCATATAAGTGAAATTGGAATATTGTTTGAAACCGGTATTTCAGAAACGTATGAAGAGTATATTTGAGATAACATCAATTTTCAAGAATATGAGGACCGTTACAGAAGTTTCATAAGTTTTGTAAGCGTATGAAGGAGCGTCATGATAAACTTGACTATACAAAAATTAAGCGATTAAAATAAGTATTAACATCAGAAATCTAGATGAATATACAGAAATTTACAGAAAAGTATCAATTTCCGCAGATACTATTTCTATAAAAGCTGCAAACGTGTTGTTGAAGTTGTTGCAATATTAATCCTCATCGTGCTGTCACACTTTCACCATGCTATTAAATGTCGTTAAATGTTGCAGCTAAATTACTAACCCATGGAAACTCAGGTATTAGATTTCTCACATGTTGATTAAATTATACAAAATTTAACGCTGAAATAACTTTAATAGATTTTACTCTATCTTAGCAAAATTATAATACAAGTGATTCAATAGCTTAATGCAATATCTATAACTTTATAAATTTTCGCTTTGTAAACAAGAAGTGTTAAATAGAATTTCTGTGTATTAAATCCTATCTAATCTGTTAAAATGCTTGTAAAATATATAGAAAACTTCCATATTTTAAGCATTGTTTAAATATGAAGACGAAATTTACATTTAAAAACACTAAACATTATATAGATAATGCTTACATTATATAATGGACTCACCAGTGGCCGAGCGGTAAAGTCGCTGAACACTGCTATTTCGCTCCGAGGTTCGAATCCCACGAACGGGCTGGCTGCATGGGCATTTTCGTGCTTTTTCCCACGTGTAACGTATATGTTACCGTGAAAAACCGAAATTGGAGAATGTCGACTTTCACCGGAGAATGTCAGCATTCACCAAATACGTCGGTGAAAGATCGAATATTGCATTATATTCTTGTACATTCGGACCCTCACTGGTGTATGTCGACAATCACAGACATGCTCTGGTGTACGTAAAAAAGAGAGGAGTATATGTACACGCTGTCATTGCAAAAGGAAATGTTCCATAAATAAATGCTGTTGTAAAAGCAAGGGCCTCTTGTGCATTTCAAAGTGTCATAAAAGTCTAAGTTGTTGCAATAAATAAGATTTGAATCACATAATTTAGTAAGTTTTTAACTTCTATTATTTTCCTTTCTCATTTTGAATGTACTGTGTGTTTTAAGTTCTTATGTTCTTAAGTTCTTATTTTAAGTCTCAAATGCGTTTCTTTGCAACTGAATTACAGAGAAGAAAATATAATATTCTTATATGTTCAACATTCATCATTAGTACATGATGAATGTCGACATTTACCGGTGTAAGTCAGAAATTAGAGTGTTTGGAAAATATTTCAGACGTACACCAAGCGACTATGTGAATGTTGACATTCACCGGTGAAAGTCGACATTCTCCAGATTTCGGTATTTCACCGTAATATCTATACGAGCCAGTTTCCCTTAGAAAGTCCTCCACGAAGGCATCCCTCCCGTTAGGCAGATAGCCCTCGAGGCTTAGCTATAATCAAAAACACACATTATATAGAATTAAGAGATAATGCTTGTAAAATAAATTCAAATCTAAATTTAGGAGGAAAAAAGACTGTTCTCTGTAGTAGCCTTTGCAAATGTTAACAGCGTATAAAAACAAAGAGTGATTTCAGTCAATTATTTAAGCCAGGAAGAATGAAAAATTTGACAACTTTTTACTGCGTAGTATTCATGCAAATATTTGTCGACTAAAGAGTGAGGGAGATTTTCTTTTAATAAAATGTCAAGTGCTGCAGGAAAAGGAAGTATTTAACATACTTGGAGATTTAAATTTTCGCGTGCTTCGTTGACTCATTTCGGAATTTGTAACTGACATTATAACTCATCCAACTGAGTTTCAGTATTTAATAATGAAGTCAAGGTCTGTTAGAGTATTTTTAATTATTAGCCAAGTAGAAGCGAACCGAAGAGAAAACCATGTTACGTAATATTTTTCTCATAATTACACGTCAAAGAAATTTCAAGTTTTGACCTCATGCTCAGTATTCAGTATTGGTGTGTATGCGTGATAATTTTAAAGATGTTAAAATTTGTCTAAAATTTACTTCCTGGATTATTTTTGACTATGTGATAAGTTCGAATTATTACTCAACAATTCAATTTGTGGTAGGTTTCTAATCAGACAAGAATAAACGTATCTCTTCTGCATTAAAGACATCTTTTATTCATAGGTTAAAGCATTCTGTTGGTGCCTATTCTAACGCACTTCAGAAAACTATTTCATGAAGGAAAATGCCTTCTATTGAAAGCTTTTAAAGACAAGTTTGTCTGAAAATCCGATTTTACCGGTTATGTATCTGCTTTTATTCAGGAACATTATAGTTACATTAAAATATTTAGATGAAACGTGCACAGGTAATAAGTTTTAGTGTTTTCAGGCGTAAATATTTGAAATGAAAATGTATGAACTTTATGCGCTTAACCAAAATCATGAATTATTATTATCGTCATGTATTTAAATTGTATTAGTATATATAACACAAATGCACTTTTTTCTGTTGTTAAAAGTGCAACTAGAGAAGCCTTATCTTTTCTTTATTAGGATTTACAAATTTGCATTTATTAGGAAGAAACGTGTACAGGTACCATTTTATGAAAAAAAAAAGGAAGATGGAATCGCTGAAGATTAATAACGGAAGAGTGGATTGATTGGAAGATGTAATTGCATTCCATGGAGTCGGATGACTTTCAGAGTAAAAAGAAAATGTAAAAGTTTCAGGAAATTGATAATTAACAAAGTTGTCCGATGGCATTGATTGATTCATCCCTCCGCAAAGCACATATAATTCATTATCCTGTTTCTTGAAATGAATAAAATTCAGGGTGTTCTCTTTAATGAGAAAGATTCTACTAAAATGGCATATGTACATTGAAGATATTTTGCGGAGATTTAGTTTAAGGTTGTCAGTTAATTTAGCTGAGAAGCAAATTGAATTATCATTAAGTATTAACTCCAAATTTTAAAACTTTTCATACTATTTAACATAATACATTATCGCTTAAATAATAAATTGCATTATGGAAGATAATTACAGTTAGCTAAAATAATTCAAACAGCTTCTATTCCTAAACATGTAATATATGATTAACTCCTATTCATATGTAACCTAAAATATCTTGCTGATAAAATAAAACAGAATAATCAGGTCAATGACTTCTTTATGGAAAACTACAAGGTATCCAATGAACGAGCATTAGTGATGTAATTTGAACACCAGTCACGTCTGTCCATTTTAGTAGACCCTACGCTTCAAATCGATTTAGTAAAAATCCGTTATTCTCACGCAGACTTCGGTTATCTGACATTCAATGGAAACTTAATTTACAGCAGAAATAATTACAATTATTATTACGTATGTTATTAGCATCATTAAAGTTAACTTTGATGAAGTTAACATCAAAGTTAACACTGAAGTCAGAGGCCGAGTAAATCAGAATATCAAAGTCACTGGCCAAGTAAATTAAAATGTCAATTAATAATAAAAATTAGTAATAAAATTAATAATAAAAATTAATAATAAAAATTAGTAATAAAATAAAAGTAAATTAGTAATAAAAATAATACTAAGACTATTACCATGATGTTGGAACTAATCATCTTCCTTCCAACAGTTTATTAAACATTGCGATAAAGAAAGTTATCATTCCATTTCCCATCCCGCTGTTGCTCCAAGATTTAAAAAATGGATATTAATCCTAAACGTTTTTGCTCACTAAAACCTCTCGCATGTATATTTCAATATTAACATAACGAATTCAATGAATAAAATTGTCATGGTTTCATTTTTTTAAAAACATTTTGCAAATGTTAAAACACCCTGCTTAAAATCCTTTTCTCATCAGCAACTAAACAGTAAAGAAAAAGGACCTAACAATTCATATTCATACAGTAAGCTCTATTTATTTTTTTAACTTATGCCACACAAAATGAAAGATATTCTATCAAGTTTGGTAAACTTATAATGTGAACTGTTTTCTTAAAGATAAGTGTAGGTTCCTACACAACACTAAATCAACTTTAGAATGTTGAGCTTGAAATAATTTTGCCTCGGCCTGTTCCTGTTAGTTCATTCTAATTGTTCTTTCAAGAATGTCTTAAATCTGATTTGCGCTTTAATGCATATTAAAGGAAGCGTGTAAAATAATTCTGTAAATACTACTAATACTTGTAAGGATTTATATTTATTCAAAATATACAATTTTATTTAATTTGTTATTCTTTCCGATAAGCCTTCATTCCCCTAATTGTCAATGCCAGAATATTTAAATTTGGTAGCGCGCGTGAAGGAATGCAAATTCTACCTTGAAGAAAGAGGTTAAAAACCGAGGTTCAGTAAGAAAGAGGAAGAGTTAGGCTATTGCAGCCACCTCTGCTGCTTAAGCGACTGCTCCCAGAGTTATTGTTGGTTCGCGTGGCTTAATTGCATTTACTTGCTGCCGTTAGTTTTCGCGGGGGTTTAAGAAACAGGAATTATTCTGAAGCCTGAGCTTTTTCGACGACTTGTACATATCTTCAAATCTTTAGTTAGTTCTGTGATTTCAGTTACCGCCCAAGCAGAGGCGTAATTTGTTACTGTCGAGTTGACGCATTGTAAATTTGAAAGAGTTAATAAAGGGAACTTTTATTCTTCTGTGCAGTTACTACTACTCTTACAGTTTTCACACAGGAGTGAATCAAGTGGACTCTACATGCTTCGTTAGGTTCAGTCCAAAGACGTTAATACAATGTATCTATTATCACCCAAGCTATATATTGCACCATTTCTGTATTAGACAGTAGTAGAATTTTCAAACGTTACTTAGAAGTATAATTAGTCCAAAGGGGCAATTTTTCCAGAAGGAATATTGTTTTTGTTTTGCGATTTTGAGCTGAAACCTTTAAAAGGCTGTATCACTTTTCAAATCGTTGCCACCAAACATTATCGCCCTGTATTATATCTGAAGAAATTAAATAATGAAGAATCTGCATAAATGTATATATGTTTCTCGCATTGTGATAAAACAACGGTACCTAGAGCCATCAAAATTTGACTAACGTAATCTTCCATAGAATATGGGCATGTGGAAGCCCCAATTTGAATTTGAAATTTGTTTTATTATCGCTTTCATATTTTGTAGCATTTCAACGAATTTTTGATTAAAAAACTAAACGATTTCAAAGCGAGCAATGGCAACGTTGTACAGAAAAAACATTTTTATCTCCAACGCGTGAGACTGAGTATCGGAAATTTTAAAGATATGCCCAATTTAAAATGATTTTGCGATATTGCTCTTGAACTGAATTTTATTGTAAGTGCGAAGAACATGATATTTAATAAATAAAGGTAACACACAAAATGTTAAAAAAACGCCCTTTTGGACTTAATTTAAAATCTGAAACCTTTCAGATTTTATTTTCTTATTTTTTTTTTAATTGAAACTGTAAGTGTGGTAATAAATTGATCAAAATGCCATAGCAGCGTGATTTCATAGTAGTTAAAAAGCAATTCATAAAGTGAAATTAACGTTCGCTTTTACTTTTTAAGTCAAACAACTTTGACTAGCATTGAATAAATCGAAGCATATGGATTATTTTTTGTAACCAACAAAATTTGGAATGTCCGATAAATTCAATTTTAAATGCCAGAAGCATTTCCTTAAAATTTAAATAGAGGAAAGCGCTTTCATAAAATATATAATTCTTTCTATTCATACTTGATAATAATGTAATATTAAATTTTAAATAATTTTCACTTTAGGTAAAGCATTATTTTTTCTCGGTTAAATATTGATTATTTTAATGTTTTTCAAATCTTGACTCTCATTAATCTTCCTTACCTCAATTCTTTGCTTCATGTTATGTTTATTGATATTATCCTGCTTCATAATTTTAACCAAAGAGCTCAGTCTTTGCAGTTCTAGCTAAAATTTGATTATTATTCAGGATTATTATGCAAATGGTGTGCATGGAATTTTATACCTTTGCATGTTTCATTTTTGAATTATTGTCAATGGACACAGACACATTCAAGGCACAGTGCATGCCTACAAGTATCTTTTCAAAGGTGATGAATTTTTAATTGGGAACAGAATGTAAACATATTAATAAAATATTTAAGGTCTAATCAATGAGTTAAAGGTCTGGAAGTGCTCTTATTATTAAACCATGCTCATTTATTCAGTAAAGAGTACAAGAAGAGAAAGACATGGTATACAGCAATGATATAAATTGGAAAAAAAATTATGCAAAATTTTATAGAATCATCTTCTACAGAGAAAAATTATTTGAAAACCGTAAGAAAAAATATTGCCAAATATTGTTGGTTTGAGAATGTTTGTTTGCCAGGGTGGCCCAGAAGTCACTTTACATTTTGAAAATTAAATAATTTTTTCTTAAATCACTGTATTTAATTAATTCTTTTTTATTTTTTGCTTATTCACATGTCCATTCAAATGGAAATGAGCTTCATCTCCCATGATCAACTTGTGAATAAACTCATTGTCATTTCTTGCAGTTCTCTGAAACCTGACAGCATAATTTACTCGTTTCTGAAAGTCTGCTGGTTTTAAAGGTTGCACTAATTGAACCTTGAAAACGCGTCACTAAGTTCCTTATTGCAGGCCTACTAGGGGGATGTCGAACATTAAAATGGCGCATATTATTGCATTGCAACAATTGACCGTCCATTTTCAAAGTAAAATTCAATTATCTTCACTCGTTGTTCTGTTGTAAACTTATCCATGCCAAAAATTTCCAGGGATTATATTTTTTAATTATGAAAAGAGAAAAAGAAATATATTAATAGAAAAAAAGTTATTTAATTTTCAAAATGTAAAGTGACTTCTGGGGCACCCTATATGTGCAAATTTCTTCACTTAGTGGTTGGATTTCGTCGAGGGAATATTTCCTCATGATAGTCAAGGATGTATTTTTAATTAATTAAGTCCAGTTAATTAATTTTTTTCTCAATCGACCATCAAACAGCTTGCTTACTAATTTGTTTTTGTTCTTTTCTTTCCTTATCGTTTTGCGATCGTTATTTGTTATCATTTAATTGTAGCTATCAAATGCGCCAGAACGTCTCAAAACATTCTATTGGGTTTAATAGCTTTCAGTTTTTTTTTCTTATGCTTTTATTAGCTTATGCTGTTATTAGTTTTTATTAGTGAGTATCGCTCAGTTAATAAAAATAGTTCAACATTTCCTTTCACTGATGGCACTGTAAAAGTGTTTCTTTTTAAACTTTATTTCATGTTTCGACGTGTAATTTCTAGCCTATAGAGAATTATATTGAGCATGTAATGAACTCGAAATGATAATCGTAATATTTCGTGCTATGATTTTGAACCAAGCATCACCATTAAATCAGATATGTAGTTCTGGATGTTATGTGTAAACTCTGTTCTTTGATGAAGAGCTTTTCCATCAAAGCTTCTTTTGAAATATGTAAACGTGTAAGCTTCTTTTGAAATATGTAAACCTAACCTCTAAAACTAGCTCTGATTTAAGAGTGTATTTTGACTTAAGTTCACGTAAACGTGATTTTCTCATGTAATCTATCCACATACAATTCCCAAGTAGCACATGACGTAGCAAAGACGTTACCACGACCACTTTGCAACCTCTAGGACCAGTTTGCAGCATCTTTGCTACGTCATGTGCTACTTGGTTGTTTTCGTAACTAACAGATCGAATTGGATATGAATCTAGTTCCTCTTATTAAAAACTGGCAAATAATTTAATGTTTATCAAATGGAATTAAATAATTTCTGTTTTACATTGTTATAATTTTATATAGCTCTAGTGTCACATTTACTTATTTGTTATATTATTTATTACTATAATTACAGAATCTGAATAACTAATACCGTCACTGTAGGTTACTTAGGTGGACTGACAAATGAGCAAAAATAAATGTTTTAGTATCTATAATACCAATTCTCTGTAAATTCTCAGTTTGCTTCTTTTATTCTCATATCGGTGAAGTTATTCTTACAAAAAAACGAAAATTGCGAATGAAATAGTCTTTTATTTAAAATTAAAGTGTTATTTTTGTTTCTATCTAAAACAATTTGCTGCTAAACTTTCATTTAATCCCTCTTTTGCTGAACTTTTTTCACTAAAAGCATTCAGTAACTTTCTGTCGCAAAGAACCATTTACTAATATTATTACCAGGTATATTTTACAGCAGTTTATCGCAATGAAATTTACTAGCAAATGGCTTTTGTGAATCGAACATTTAGGAAAGGGATCCTTTGAAGAAAGGAGCAAATTGCATTCTTATCTTTGCAATCTCTTATGTCAGACCTTTAGATCATTACTGCTCTTCGCTTCAGATTTTTAATCTTTTCCCTTTCTTCGAAGCATAACCAGTTCATTATATCAGAATTTCTTAATGATGGCTGAACTTTTAACAGACCTTAAAGGAAAGCATTTTTTTCGGATTATTATGAGGTTGTTAACGTGGTTCTGAATAGGAGACAGTAAGTAGGCAGTTAATATCCTTGCTGGGTGAAATGATTCTTCGCTCTATTGTTTAAAATATTTAAATATTTATGTGCAAGATATTTAAAGATAACTGCAGTTTATACGTCACTGCTTTTGTAGCTGAAATTGGTCGGGTAATTATCACAAATTTCCTTTCATGTGTTCTGTGCATAAAGTTTATGAATTCAGAATTGTCTGTCTTATTTAATAGAAATTTGTTTTTTATTTAATTTGATAACTCAGTCGGTTTCAGGCTTTTGCAAACTGATTCTTAGAAATGCGTTAATTGCCAATGGCATACGATTCTATGCTTTGTGATATCTTCATTTTGTATTATATTCATTTCTCTATTCAGGCTACATGCCATCTTGCCATCCTTAAATTCTGAGGTTCACTATTAATCCAAAAAGCGATAAAATTTTTATGCTTGTTTTTTATGCTCGCGTGTTATACTAATCCAGTTCTCAAAATCGTAATACATGTAACATCTTTCATGTTGTTTAAACAAATTAAGTATTTATAAAACTCTTCATTTTCTTCCAGAACTGTTAAAATTTTTGTTAAGGTTACTTTAATTTCTTATACTGCAAAGATTTGTTAAAATACAAAGAATTATAAATGCAAAATAAATGCTAACTTAAAATAAGAGTGTTGAAAGCAGGATGAATATACAAAAGTTAGAAGGTGCTTTTTCTTAAATTAAGGTATTCTAAGGAACATCAGATTAATTATTTACTCAAACTCAAAAATAGAAATTTGTTTAATTTAATAAATAAAGATCTGATTAATAAATGGAGGATAAATAAAATACTGGTTTATAGAAATATGAAATTTGTTTCTGAAATCAGTTTCAGATAGGCTGAAACTACTCAGATTGCCAAAATTAAAGGATAGTTCGAAAACACGTCCGAAAATTTCAAAATATTTTCTTTGTAACCTTGTTTGTGATAGCTTTATTGCTTCAAATCATCAGAATCTTGAGCGCATACCTTCAAATAACAATATCTGTAATTCTATTTCGGTTTGTTGAGCGGACAGGCCGCTAGGGGTTCACATATCCGGCAAGTTGTTCTTATGACCAAATTGTGTATATATATAGAGAGAGTTCAGTCTTAATGGGTTTAGCAATAGTAGCTTATAATGCTTTAGCTAATTACATTAATCATTACATTTTCTCAAATAAAATTCAGTAGATCTAAATATCACCCAAATTTGTTTTATTACATTTTCAGTCCTGCTGCAGTCAGGCATAATATACTAGCAGTTATCTCATTAACATTTATCATGGTTGTACAATCGAGAATGGAGTTCCACTGATCTTCTTAAGATTAGCGGTTTTCAATTTTTTTTTTCTTTCGTGTACCCCTTAATGAAACTTTGTAATTATAGAGTACAACTAACCACTCCTTTCAGAACATATGCCCCTTTTACCTCAGTTCAAGTATTCTCGCAACCTATCTTACGATATTTTCTTACCAATTTTACAATATTTTCAATATTTATCTTAATTTCATGAATTAAAATTAATAACTTTTAATGAATAAAGTGAGATATATGCAATTTGTTTTTTTTTAGAATAATAATATGAGACTGTTTTTTATGTCTTCATTGAACTGGTCTGAAATCCAACTGCGCTTCTCATTTCCGTTTGGGTAACTTATGTTTGAACAATACTTGGAGGCCTTTTAAGTGGGTTGATATGTTCTCTTTGACTTCATTTGTTGCTTGAAGCTCATTTTTCTGACAAGAATATGTGAAGCAACTAAATTATTTCAGTGATTTTTTTTTCAGTACATGAACTGAAATGTACATGAACATATCTGATTTTTTTCAGTACATGAACTGAAATGTATATGAACATGTACTGCAACCATAAATTGATCTTATTTTTTTCTTGAAAAAAATATCGTATAGTTAGGCAAGATTTTTACCCATTCACAAATAGGAAATTTCAAGCACAACTGAAATAGGATGTCTTCAGAAACGTGCATGATGCAGACGCCAAATCAGGAAGTTATTTTTCTGTTGAATTATTCTCAGGGAGTTTTTGTTCTGTGGAAAGATATCCTTTTAAGTATTTATTCGTTTTTATGTGAGCAAAACTTTATTGTTAACAACATTAGAAAGAAAAGGGATTGAAAACAAAACTTCACACTCAAACTGGTTGAATATAAGAAAAGAGAGCTACATCACGGACGTTGCTGATACACTCAATACTTTACTCCACCGACAGAGCAGCTGGTTCACTTGGACATGGTGCTTATCAGCCTGTTTAAATCCTGACAGTCATTCTAATTTCGTTTGCAAGTCCGGATGAAGGGAGCTGCCTTTCTAGCAAATGGAAACGAAAGTACAGTGTAAGGAGTGCAGTTAGCTGTGCGGCTAGAGCAGTCTGTTTTGATTGTACTTATTAAGCTGACGTGGGCACTGCATGTGTTGTTCTTCTTTTCTGGGTTTAAAAACAAAGTTGTCTTTCTGTGGGTTCTCGAAATAATACACTAATACAAACCTGCTCTTGTATTCATTTGCAAATAGACTATTACACATATGCAAAGAAAATAATACTGTGCCATACATATATAATAATATAATACAGTTCGAAAATACAGTTGGCTGTATACGATATATAGTTGGCTGTATACAGATGGTTTTATACGATATACAGATGGCTGTATACGATATATGCTCTGATAAAGCAGGGAAGATAGTGGTTATATATAATACGTAGTGTGGTGGGTGGCCGCGGACCACAGAAAAGGGCTCTTAGACAAATCCTTTCCATGAACATCGAAATACAAGTCGACAGCAGTAAGATCGTATCATACGATGAAGGTCAAGTACGGATGAAAAGGTTCCCATAAATGATGCAAAAGAAATCCAGTATTATGTCAGGTGTAGGCAAGGATACTTAAAACTTATATCAGATTACTTTTGTACAAATTATGTCTAAAAACAGTCACGACGAGAGCATTAGAAATGGCTTTATCTTTCATTCAATACCAAACTTAAAATTATCGAATATTTTGCTTTTTATTAGCAATTTTTATAACACTCTTTTATTTTCCGCCATTATCGATCTTTGTTCCTGTCTAAGCCCTCCTGTACCACGAGGAAGACGCGTTCTACAGTTTGAGAGCCTCTGGCCTTGGTGATTAAATTGAACTTCGTCAAGGCCCATATGTACTGAAGGGAAGTTTAAAAGTTAGACGATCTGTAATAATGAATGTTTTACAAAAAGTTGCGAAGTTGTTGAAATAGTTCTTAAATGCTAGAAAATATGATGAATATGATGAAACAGATGAAAAATATGTGTAAATTTCTTTACTCCTAAATTAAACAGTTGTACACACCCACCCATATATACATAATAGTTATAGAGACAGAAAGTAAGAAATTTAGAACCAAATCCACAAATATCCTAAGGAAATGAAATTCAAAACTACTAATATTTCCTATAAATATGTAAAAAATGAACTAATAGTCAGAAGAAATGTAGAATACAACAACTGCAAAAAATACATAGGAAGGGAAATGCAATCAAATCTGATTCAATGTTATCATGTGAAGGTAGATCGGACTCAATTGAAATCCCTTCCCTTGGAAAACCATTGCGTCTCATTCCATAATTTTAAACCACGCAGTTACCCTCTTTCTAAAACAATGGAGAAATATAACCCAGCGAGGGACGTGGCTTATCTAGACATAAATAAGTATCAAATGAGAGTGCGTATATCATAACCGGAGTATTTATAGTCTCAGAGCGCTTTGTTTCAATTCTACACAGCGACTGGGCAAGAGTTTTAGCGTTGCGTTCACTGCAGCGAAACAGGAATTTAAAGGTCTATTGCCAATTAAGTGTCCTTTAAATTTTATAAATTACATAAATTAATAATATATATGTAGGAGGGTATGTTAATTTATATAAATAAGAAAAGTGCTTTCAAATACAGCTGAAGCCAAATTATGTGAAGTAAGCTGCAGTAATTCAGTAGTAATGATTAAAATCAAATCAAAATCAAAACAAATTCAAATATGTACGGGATGGTAAGGATTTAAAATTTACAGTTTAAGAAGTAACGAGATTATTTACAAAAAAAGAACAAAGTTCTGAGTTTCCATTATTTTGCTGCACTGCTAGAGATTTTCTGTATTACATTTTTACTTCATACGGCATTCAAAGTTAAGTTTTTGAGTTAACTATATAGTCGTCCAGTTTAATAGTTCCTGAGTTATAAATTTTGGAAACGTGAATTTTCTTTTATTGCCAATGGCTAGGCAAAAAGTTACAAAGAACTAAAATCTTATAAACAGAGGTTACAAACAATAGGAAAACAATAAGAATAAAAAGATTGAAGTTATTGCCTAAAGAGTGTTCTTGCCTTCTCAGTATCTCGACTCTTCTTTAAGGCCACGAAGCAGACCACATCGGAATAGGTGGTGTCTGTCCATTTCTTCTCCAGAATCCCAAACGAAGAGTAGGAAGTCTGCATGCCAAATCTGTAGATCACTTAGCCGCAAAGTGATTCCAGAGTGCACCACGAGGAGGGAAATGGGAATATATATAATTCATATTTATGGCTTTCTCTTTTTTTTATTAGTTTGTGAAAGTTTGTAGTTCTAATTATATCTGTGTGATTATTGAATGATATTACTTATTACATACAATAAAGCATGGACTTTTAAGGAACCATTTAAAGAGCAAAATTGAAGTCTACTTGTTGAACTGTATAATAGTCGCATAACGGTTTGTACAAAACTACTGGCTTCGCATGGAAATCAACCGCTGGTTTGACTCTGAAATTATTTAATGTTGCTAGCAAAAGTTATGAATATGATAACACTGAGCTATTCAAAAGTTTGTATTCAGGATTTCGAAACCAGTAATTATTTCGAACTGCGTTTTCTTCTTTTTCCTCTAAGAAAAATGATGTCCAGAAAAACGATAATTTACGTCTTCTTCTTCTCACATAGTTCTTGATTATTTTGTTCTAGAAATCTAATATTTTGTATACTTCTAAATATTTGTAAAGCAATATGCTATGTGAGATACATTACAGTCATGTACATCGTGATTTATCTTATGATAACTTAAAAATAGTTTATTAAATCTAAGATGAAAAAATTATGTTTTATAAGAAAGAAACGAGAAATGTTACCTCAAATTAAAGGGAAAAGACAGAATTTTAATTACAATTAAGCTCAGTATGCACTACGCTTATCCTAATTAAAACGGAAGAACTTTCAGTGGCCTTAGCTCTGGTTTAAAATGGAAGAAGTTTTTTGGCCCTTTATTTGAATGAAAGAATTAGGAATGAAAGCAAGAGCCAAAAAAGTTATCCATGCGGTGAATAATAATGTTCACCATGTTTCCAATTAAAGTAGCAGTTCTGCGTCAGAAATGAAAGAATTGGCAATGATAGTTTGGAATCTAGGAATTCAAAATGAAGAACAGTAAAATTATCTTTAAGAATGTCTAAGAGCCTAATTTTACTGTAACTTTAAAAATAAAGATGTTGCTTTTCAATTAAAACCTCTTAGTCGTAAAATCTTTGGCCCTTTTTTTTAATAATTTTTATTTAAACTTAAGTTCTGAAGAAATTAATAGAGGAGGAGGAATTTCTTTATTCAACTTAGCATTTTTATTGCATATTTTGAAATTTTACTTTAGGAAATCATGAAAGTTCTGCTTAAAAATAAACATTTATTTAACGTCTAGTTTATGTTTAGTGATCTTTACTTTAGAAAACATATTGAAGTTGATAATTATAACTCTCTAATAGTCGTCCCTATGCCAATCATGCATAATGTTTGGATGCAAAGTCATATAAAACTCATGCACGCGAAATGCTTCAAAAGTAAAATAACTGGATGATTTTTTTTAGTGAAAACATGAGAAGTAGCTGCAAATATTTAACAATCATTAAGCAACTTCTGTCTTTATATACTCAGCGTTTTGAAGCTTATGTTAGGAATTTTTGACATATGTAAACATTGTGTCTTTCTTGAAATATTCAAAGGAAATTGCAAAGTTAGAATAAAGATCTTTCTGAAAAACGATCTAGACTGAAAATGATCTGAGACTAAAAACACTGCCAACATTACAAAAAAATTCAAAAATTCAAAAATAAATCAAAATTGCTGACAGTATGATTTTAATAGCGATGCGATGAAGAGATTGACAAAAAAGTAGTTAGGAAAATTTCCATTAGAATAAACATACAGTTTGCACCTCAAAAGATAATAAAACATTCATCAGTGAAAATGTTATATTAGCTTCTATATTAGATACAGCATCTTATTTTTAATGTCATTTTATCAATGTTGCTTTGATAATAACCGTATTACTTTTTATGCGCTTTTATTTAGTTCAATTTTAGTGGTTGTCGCTACGGTCGAAAGTTGGTCATCGATTTTTAAACTACTTTCTGATAAGCTAACGAGCTCAAATTTTGTACACATACTCTTTGTGGCTGACAGTTCAATGCTGTACAGCGGATTTTCCTTTTTTTTTCAAAATTCAAAATTTAATTCAGTTTTTTTTTAATTTTTATCTTGGAAACGATTTTTCGCACATATTTTCTTTTAACGAACAAACTAAAAAATCTCAGAATTTTACTGTTTAAACCATTGGATAGAGGAAAAATACTTTTAAATGAAATTTGTATGAAGATTTTAACGCAGTTTCTGAGATTTTGATGAATGTTTGAAAGTCGCTCTGCTGTTCTGAGTATTTGACGTCCATTATAATAACATTTCAACATTGCAAAACTTTTAAATTCTTTTAGATTATTCTTAGCCCTCTTTTAAAGCCATAATGATAAAAATATATCAACTGGGATATATTTTACATTTTTTAAGCATATGCTGTAATATAAAGTAGAAAGGGCAATATTTATTCTTCATTGAGCATCACTTAGAAACATAGCTTAAAAGTTATGATTTCATTAGGTCGTATCATTTTACTTGCGTCTTTTTCTTTCTCTATTTTTGAAGTATAGACTTCTCTAAATTTTCTTTATTTAATTATTAATATTAACCGTTTGACGCAATAGAAATGTTAAAACTAAAAGAGTGGTTATATTTATGTTTTAGATATTAAAAAATACTTTTACAAATGAATAAATCAATGGATAACGCGTCGTTGAAACTCAAAAGATGAAAAAAATATAAGAAGGAAGTTATTGTAAAATAAGATTTCATTTAAAAGTCATAAAATATATATATATTTTTTCTAATGGCAGGCACGAGCCATTTTTAGGTTTTCGCTATCTACTAAGGGCAGAAGTGGTGGCCACATTATTATGGAGGCATCCAATAGGCGGCCACCTCTTATAAGGGGACAGCCCAACTGAATCCATGCCTTCTTGGGGATTCGAACCCTGACCATTCGGTATGGCACTCGGCTTCTATAACCACCATACCTTCTGAGCGGCTGTCGAAAAATAATGAATAACCTGAAAAGAGAAAAATAATTTATTGTATAATTTAATGGAAACAAAATATTAAATATATCTCTTTACAAAATGAATTTTTTAATTTTATAATTTTAAAATTAAATCAAATCAAAATTAAAAAATTAAAAAAAGAGCCCACCAGCGGCCGAGCGCTAAAGACGCTGAACACTGGTAATTCGGTCCGAGGTTCGAATCCCGCGAACGGGCTGGCTGCATGGGCGTTTTCGTGGTTTTCCCCATGTGTAACGTGTATACGAGCCAGTTTCCCTTAGAAAGTCCTCCACGAAAGGCATCCCTCCCCTTAGGCAGATAGCCCTAGTGTGCTTTGCCATAATTAAATACACCACACCAAAATTTAAAAAAAAAATTAAACTCTCTATAGATGTCGTCCACTATTTTCTAAATACCATTTCTCCCCTAATTTTTATAGCTAGATTTGCAATTACAGTTCATTTCATTTTATAAGTCTTAAAGTGCAGTGCTATGCTAGTCTTAAAAGTAACACCCTTTAAAGATTGAGTAGTGTTTAAATTATTTGCAATGAAAGCTACCGCATCTCATTTAAAATTTTTTATTTCATCAGGTTCAAAGGGTTTTTATTTTGGAATAGATTGATACATAAGTGAATACTCTTTTATTCTGTAAGTTAAATCTTTTACCAAAAAGAAAAAATAGCTGCTGTTCTATCAAATATTCTGCTTTAGAATTTTGCGTGTGTATAATGCAAATTGGAGTTTTATAAAATTAGATGCATTTAGCTAGTACTGCACTTCACGATAATATTATATGTTATTTATAAAGGTATGCTTAAAGAAAATATTTTAAACGGAAATTTTTTTTCCTCTGAAGGAAAAAACATTTCCGTTTAAAATTAACATTAAACTTAATGTACTTTTTTGAAGCACTTTTGCAAAAGTTTTTAACAACTTTCAATTTGCTCAGCAAAGTTTGCATGTCTTTAAAAAGCCATTTTGGTGTTATTTTATTGTTTTAAAGGTCCTCCAGAAAACAAAACATTAGAAACGACAAGTTTATTATCAGTGTGCTAGTTGCAATTTTTATGCTGTTTGTTTTGATAAGTAAATACTGGGAGAAGCAAAATAAATGTCCCAGAAAAGCGTCTGAACTTAGCGAATTTTAAGAAATTATTTATTATTCAACCGAAATACCCAAATAAATTCTTTATGACGTATTTTCTTTAAAATCATATTTGACCGCGTTTTGTGTTATACAGTGTTATGCTACTTTTCGGGAGGAGGGGGAGGAGAAATCCTAAAAATAAAATCTTAAAACATTTAATAGCGTTACGCTTTAAACAGCCAATTACTGGACAAGGAAAGTTTTAAAAGCTTAACAACTAATAAGCTTCTTTTTGTATGTCATTTTCTAGTCTGTACACATTCTGTACAAAATCTATATACGTTTCAAAGAAATGTACTTAAAATGTTAAATATTTATGACAAAATAATATGAGTTTTATTCAGTTAACGTAAAACGTTAATTATGTAAACTATACTTAATGAACACGGCCTATGTTTCATAATCTAAGCATTTAGAAATAAATTTTCAATACAAATGTTTCAGCTAAGTGACTAATTTTTAAGAAGCAATAAAAGATAATTTTTATTTCGTTAAAACATAAAGAAATAAACATAAAGAAAAAAAAGAATAAAGAATATTTTTAAAAATATTTAGAAGAAAGAATATTTTTTAAAATATTTAGAATAAAGAATATTTTAAATATTTGGATATTAAACTTTTATATTATAACATGTATTTTACATCTCTGTTTCGAGGTCCCACATTCAGGCCAGAGATTCATTCTTGCTAATATCAGGTCGTTTGGAGATCTGTTGTATGCGTTTCTAATACGCCTTGCTTTAAGGCTGTTCTTGATTGAAAGGTTACTGATGTTTCGCCCTTTTCATTTCACAGCACTAGCTCAAAGCTCTAGTTAATTCAAATTAAATTAATTTCATCTCTGTGAATCTTATTACGTATATGCCTATAAAAATCATGCACTCAAATACTTGACCATAATTATCGTTCTATTCAAACATTGCTCATCCGATGAATTTTTCTAGCCGTTTCCGATGAGATAGACAGAAGTGAATTCAGTTGTCTAAACAGAGTCGCGGAGCAATGAACAGTATGCTGGTAATTCATTAAAGCACATTACAAAGACAGTAATAACATTTTTTGCAATCCAACATGAAATTCGTAAGAAGTAGAAGACTCATCGAATATATAAGATTCTTTTAGATAAAATTGTAAGAAACACTGAAGAGGTAGGATTTATAGGGCAGAAGAGGGGAACGTAAAATCGTAGAAACTGTATGCACAGGCCAGAGTATACTGCAGTTACGAAATGATACATTTAATGAAATACTGTGCCATTGAATGAAGCAGCTAGGCATTCGAAGTCATCCTGTCTAGCTGAAAGAAATTTCAAGTGCGTTAAGCACCAAAATTTGCTGTTTCGCCTATATAAAATTCATTTTTGTTCCGAAATTCGAGAAAGAGAACTCAGCAAACAGATTGCTTTTCAGTAAAATGAGCCGCAGGGCATAATCATTAAGAACAAGTAAATGCTAAAAACGTTTATCATAAAAAATGACGTTTATTTATACTTATCAGAGTGTGCAAATGATCGATGCTGGTCTGATCAAAACTTTCGTGAATTTCAGGAGGAGCCACTTCAGAAATTAAGAGTACCGGGAATGGTGGCGCAGTAGCATATTTTGGAACGAACGGGCCTTACTTTGCTGAGGCTGAAACGGAAGCCCTGCTTACTGCTTTCTAAGCATTATGAAAACGTGTTACGCTACAAAATTAAAAATTTCAGGCTTTCCTGTAAATTAAAAACACAATTTCTCTTGACAATCTGGAACTACAAGCTCCATTACAGGCACTCCTTTCTAAACTTTTTATCTCAAAACATGATGTTAACTCTGGTTACCAAGGTCTCCCTATTTATTCGCATGTTGATTTGTTTCCTATGTGGATAGTACTGTCCACCAACAGTACGCATATTTCAGGATCTGAAGCTTCTCATTTAGGAAAGAGTAATAAGTATTCTCGTGAAAAGATTCAAGAAAGTTATGAAAGTATCCAAAGCATAAGGAGGAGTTTCTTGAGGAAACACTGAAGTTCCATAATCATTTTAATATGGCAAGGAGCAGTTAGAAACAGAAAGTTTTATTTTGCAGTAAATATCACAATATTTTATTAGAAGCAGTTGCAGTATTGTGTAAATAATAATAATTACACCTGACTTAATTCCTTTTCCTGTCTCTGTTTGAATACATGAGACTCTTCAACCTCTGTTCAATTTTTGTCCACGTACTCCGAACTATCTGAGGTGTTACAAAAGCAACAACATTCCAAATACCGATTTTCAGCTCTTAAGGATCATCTATCTTTTCCGAAGAATGAGAAATGACTTTAATATACCCTTCAGAGAATGAAAAGCACAAACATAATATGTGAAGATCGGCCCACCACAATTTATCCATATTCTCCAGCCGGTCAAACGCGGCATCGTTGCATTCAATTGGAATATAACTGTCAGTTGCAAATGGCGTGATCAGGGAAATGCAAAGGTTTTGGGCATTTTTAAAAACACGCGTCTAAATATAGTTTCCTTCTCATAAACGAATAGGCACGTTGCTTCATCAGTATAAAAGCACACAAAATATTTAGTTTTGGGACGACTTGGGTGTTTCTACATGACCATGTTTCTGAAAGCCATATTTTAACTCTGTATATGTTAATACAATCTGACAACTGGAAAGTTTTCTCACCTGAGAAAACGATGAATAGAAACGCTGAGCTGTTATTTATTTTTTGCAGAATGGTAGTGGCAAATGAATATATTTTCGGCTTACTTTCTTGCATCATCTTCATCTTGTATGAGAACAAGCATAATCGTTTACACAACGATATCGTTAAGAGCGGACCTTAGAATTTCTAGATGCGGGAACTTTTCCTGCATGGACATTCGACTATGAGTTACGCTGAAATCGTTTCCTGTCAATTCACATCTTAGATACCACAAGCTAGCGTTTAACAACTTTTCTTATCTTTTAAAATCGATCCTTTTAAGCTTTGACGCTGTTAAGTGACTAATTGCCTTATCAGATTTAGCGATGCACAACACAGTAAGAAACGTTTCCAGAAACACATTTTTCGAAGCATTAGTTTAGACGGAAGATTTCTAGTCACAATAGTTTTATTCCGCTATGCGTTTACTTCACATATCCGCAATATTTTACGATTCTAGAGTAAAACATTTGTTTCGCATAGAACAGGAAGGAGAAGAACCCAATCGGAGGACTATTCAGATTCTGTATAGTATACTTTCGAGTGGTTTTTCTTTGTACTTCTGGAAGGACCGCATTTCCCTGCAACGCTTCTTATCGCATTTTGCTTCGATAGGTCTCATAAGGTTTTAGGATCCTTGAGAAACACATGGAGAAAAGTTCGTTGCACTTTCCCCGTAAACTCTTTTTAAGAGCTCAATGCCTTCGCATAAAACTGTATTCTTGTAACAGTGAGAAATTTTCTTTTCTAAAATTTAGCAGTTCATCTGGTCTGTTCGAAGTAAATTTTGGGTCAAAATATTTTGTTACGTATATAAACTAGAAGCCAGATTATGTAATGGGTGATTCATTATTTTGATTTCGACAAAACGCACAGGCAGAGGATATTGGGTGCCCAAAAGGACTTTTATCTCCTAAAGTGGGGATCATACTTTGGCCCAAAGCCTGGCCACCTCAAGATTTCTTAGAGAAGAAGTGATGGCCTACTCTAAACACTACGTAAGATCTCAAGTTGTAAAAACCTACACTAATGAAATCGGTTTGCAGTGCAGCCTGTGTGGAGAGTGGAAGTATGAACCTAGTTAGGTTGTATTCCGTAGAGGATCTTTTAAAGAAAATGGCTCATATTCACGTCACACGTCGGAAGAATTACGTTAATTCTAGTTACACGTGGAGAAAACCACGTATACAGACTGGGTCTACCGTCTACAGACTGGGCGTCCGCCTCAAAAACAGACTTCCACAAACGTCAAACAGTACAGAATAAGATTCTGAAAATAACCGTAAATGCACATTTCCTGTTTAGAAACAAACTGATCCATGACGACTTAAAAATCAAACCTGAAGTGGACCACATTATTAAATAAGCGTTTCTTCAAAACTGGACTTAGCTGCAATGCTACAGTTCTTGTAGAAGCTCTTAGTTACAAAATCATTTCAGAAAATAACTTGATCAGACCATTTGCTGCTCACACGCTTAAAGATTACACCTTTTGTAACCTAGCTTTATTACCTATGTTTAACTGTTTTCTTTCACGGCGTGACTTTTGTTATTAGTGGCTTTCCATTGGATTGGCACACATGCAGTAAAGGATTATAATAATCTCCCCACTTTTACCTCACTTTCTGGATCATTCGTGGAGATTTACATATTAGCTTATAAAAATATGTACCTTCAGTGGTTTAATTTTCTTATCTAGTTTGTTATGGTTCGTTCAGAGGCCACTTAAGCAACTTCATAAACTTCGTATGAGTATCTTGACAGTGAGTTTCTGGCATGCTCTCTGCGTCGTTAGATTCTGTCAAATCTGGTTAAATGAGCTATTTCGGCTTTGTGTTCTCTCGCCGCTGATTTCTTAACTGACACGCCAATAATTTGTTGAGCCACTTTAATTGTTGCTTTAAAACCTTGATAAGATGTTGTCCAACTATCCAAAATATAGTGATAACTTATAACAAATCTGTTAGGGTTACAGGACTAAAGTTTCAGTACTCGACTAAATACGACCATATAACTTTTAAAAACTTTGAAACATGTCCTTTTATAATTTTCAGTCGTTGTGCAATAATTTACTGTAAACATCATCCTCTATTCAATTTATTTTACCTGGCGCGTTTTCTTTCCAGAATCAAATATATTGGTTCCCGTGTATTTGATAAATGAGGTCTGTGCACACATTGGAGACGAGCCTCATTTCTGACTGAAAATGCTCTGAATTATATGTTGAAGTATTCCACGTAGTAACTGAAGGGAATTTCTTGATCTCTCTCGTGTTCATTAATTAAAAATATATCTTGCCATTTCCTTTCGTTATAGTTAACAGTTTAAATATTTTTCCTGCTGTCCAATTTTAAGGTTTCACTGCCTGAGTCTCCTTTTTTGGAGTTTCAGTTTGAAATAAGCTTCTATAATTTTACTTAAAAGATTTCTCCCTGATTAGCTATCTCATTCAAGCTACATCATTTCGGATTTCTCATTTATTCCTAGTATACGTAGGCAATTACATTTTACCAATTTAACTTTGTACTTTAATTTAGTCATGTATTTAAATGACATTCTTTCATTTAATTGCGTTTCGTTTTATATTGGTATTTTGCCTTTTACTTCCGCTCCCATCCAATCAATTTTTATACATTTTCGCAATAAAAATAATATTGAAAATCTAGAATAGAAGGCATGACGTGATTTTGGAAATCATTCATTTGGAAACGGAAGCTTAATAGCGATATAATACGGAAGCTAAACGAAAAGATAGGGAGTTTAAGAAGTCTTTTAAATAAATTTTACCAAATCTCTGATGCTCTGTATTTTATTTTGATGAAGTATTGTAAGGTAGTGCAGTTTAATTTTTCAGGCTTATTTTTCATGCATCATATACTTTTATGATTAACCTAGAAGAAAGGCGGAAAATGTTAGATGAAATGAAAAATGAGATTCATTTAAACTAAAACTCTCCAATGCTTTATTTTAAATCTAGCTATTATTTTGCAAAAATAATTCACGCATTCGTGGAAGAGAGAATGGCGTTAATTTAAACATTTAGCTCTTTAATTATATAATATAAATTAACTTACAAGTTATTTTTCAATTATGATGAGATACGAGGAAATAATATAACATTTTCCAAACATTATCCTTCTGTACGCTTGTAGAGAAATTAGATATTTTTGGAAGCAGGCAGAAGAGATTCAAAAATTAGCAAGGACTTCGTCGGGAATCGAACCGCGGACCTTTAGAATATGCGCCCAGCGTGCAGACCACCACACCACGAAGGCATGCCAAGAAGGAGGGAGAAATACCTTATAAGCTATTCACCTTTTACTATTTAGTTCCATTTTCTATTTGTAGGCAAATAAAACATCAATTCCAGGAAGCTGCACTGAGCATAATACCCAACACATAAAAAACAAATGTTATCAGATATGCATAACATATGTAAGTTAAATTTACAAGTGCTTACCTTCAGCGAAATCTGCATTTAGATAAATATATTAGACGAAAAATGTAAGCCGAGTGAAGTACCTGTGAATATTATTCATGTATCTCGTACTGAATATGTTACAGAAGAAAGTCAGTTAAATATATTATTCTTTGTATCTTCTGCGTTTATATACCCCGTTGTTTCTGAGACCACTAAAGGGCATGAAAGCGTCTATTCTCAAGCAAAAAAATAATTACAAACCTAAAACCTTATTCCATAGAGAAATCTGTTATAGTAATTTAAAAATATTGGTGAGTTTCATGGAGGCTTAGGGCATAGTCATGTAAGCAGCAGCCTAAAAAAAGCATAATTATGAAGACAAAAGGACTCGTGTTTGCATTACATTTGGAAAAGCCCGTGCAGCCACCATCTTCCCCAGGATTCGAATTCGAAATGAACTACCGGACAACTTTAACCATTTGGCTACAGGTGGGAGCGCAGCGCCTTCTTATCTTTAAAACCAAGCTTGTTTTTGTCATTAAAAAATCTCTTAAATTTCATTCATTTATTTATCATTATTCTACTCATTGCATAATATTTCGTCTGCAGCTTGCCAAAACCTAGTGAAACCTACTTGACATGATGCCATCTTAAACATAAATAAATTAACGTCTATTCTAGATGCAAGCTCTTTCTAAGCCATATTAATCATTTATACGCTTTATGAAACGTTTGGTTTATTTAATTATCATAAATCTTTCGAAGGCTAACTGCCTAAGCGGATGGATGCCTTTGTCTAAGACCTTTTAAGGGAAACTGGCTCGTATACTTGTTTCACATGGGAAAAACCACGGAAACGCCCATGCTTCGGATCCGTTTGCTAGGATTCAAGCCTCGGACCGAGCTACCAGTGTTCAGCAATTTTATCGCTCGACCGCTGGAGGGCACGTTTTATGAAAGAGATATTAATCAGCAACATTTTCTTTGATTATGTTACGATGTTCCTGGTTTTACTTATCACCACAAAAGATAAACGAATCTTAAATTCTTGATACATTAGAGGACGCAACTGCACTTTGACTATTACTATATTAGACGTTTAGCTTGCAGACAACTTTTGATTGGATTAAATATGCTGATCTTATTCATAAAGAAATGAAATGTTTTGTGCTCATGGACAAAGATGGACTTGTGTGCTCATGGACTTGTGTTTACAGAGAGGCAAACTTCAAAAAAAGATTATAAGTGCTATTGAACTTAAAGTAACAGAAAACAATGCTGGAAAATCATAACACTTAATTAAGTTGTTTATAGAAGAAAAAGCATATCGCTTTCAGCAAACAAACTTTCGGCAAAATGGCGGGCCGATTAGGTTTGTCAATACTGAATCTACGGTAGCGATACAGGTTGCAAGTTCTGATTTTGTCAAGACACGTACGCTCAGCTAAAAGGTTCCGTAACTCATCGCGATTGCATTTCGCTATTGACGAATTCCAGTTGCTTTCGTGCTGTAATAAGCATAAATTATGTGTCGGTGGCGGTTAGTCTTATTGCCATAAATGAAGCGATTGAAGCTTGCTGCCGATCATCTGTAACATCGAGTCATAATATTGGTCTGACTAAAAGTCGCTATCGGAAAGATGAAATTTCAGCAGTTTTTGTAGTGATGGATGACTTAGTTTCCCAGTGCTAGGCCTTACATAATAAAGTCTTCGCGTAACCTATATAAAATCGACCATAATTCAGGCTCTTTTAGCACTATGAACGTAATTTGATTTTGATTATGATCATTTTGTTGCCATTGCACCAATGTTTTGTACTTTTCTATAATAGATGCACATATATCCACTGTAGAATGACGCAATAAAGAGGTGCAACTCATTGGAAGAATTCTGTTAAAAACAATTCTTATGTACTTGGTCTTCTGGAATGAGCAACCAATTGAGTACTTCTTTGCTGCCAGTTCCTCTTTCTGTCGTTGCATACATACCTAACCACCCCTTATCTTGTCCTTATTCTCGCAGTTGTTGGTTATAGACATATACACTTCCGATTGCTAACTAACGAAAATATTTATGTTTTGGAAATTTCAACTTAAAATAAAAGTCCACAAATAGCGAAATCTAACTTTTAATGCGCTCTACTGGTTCCTGTACTTATAGTTGGGAATATTTCACACTCGTTACGGAAAAACAAAGTTATAAGAAGTTTGACTCCCGTACAAAAGAAACTGACCAGAATATTTAATTCCAAAATTTGCAATCTTGATGTCATTTTCAGTTTACTTTGAGTCATCAGTTAATTAAGTTAGAATACTTCGAGGAAATAAGTTTAAGTGAAGTGCGACAAAAAATGTGTATAATCCGTACAAGGAAGTACGAAATGCTGTACAAGGAAGACAAGTGTTGTCCACATCAGATTCTTATTTTTTATTAGTGATAGAATGATTTCTTTAGACGAATATAATAATTAATAAATTCAATTACTGCTAGATCTGTCTTAATGACAAGGCTTAGCTTGATATTTTAATGTTTAAAGGATTCACTGGTAATGTAATTTACTTCATAAGGTAGCTTGTTTTCTTGACAAATTTGCTAGTTTTTGTGTAAGACAGTTACTAATTCATTAAATAACTTTTCTGATCATCAGCACGGCTTATACAATATTTGTTTAACTAGAAGTGAAGGATCTAAAGGTATCAAAACAATAAAAATTTACGATTTTTATTTTCTTTGCAGTACAGGATTTTACTATTGTTAAAATTATTTTTATTTATTATCTTTCTTATTATTTTTATTTCCTAACATTATTTAATATTTGAATATTAAATAAATTATTTATTTGAACATTAAGTGAACCAATGCCATAAATTATGAATATTCTCGTATATAAGCTTAGTGCAGTTATTAAAAAGTTATATATACTAAATAAAAAAGTGCACTAAGCATGTAGTGTTGAAGTATATTGTTCCTAGCTAGTAAATAAGTACACTATAGATAAAAATGGATATTGTTTTGCTTTTAAAAATATGTATGCTATTTGAGAAAGTTAAATTACTAAACTTAAATCCTAAACATTCCCTCTATATGTGTGAGTAGAATGAGTTTACAGTAAAAGAAAATTTAAATCCGCTTACCTGCAAAAGATGAAGTTACTCCGTTGTACACAATATTTGGTATATTTAATATTCATGTAATATTGTATAATCATTAACGCATAACAAATGTTAAAACATAATCAGAATATTAATTTGTTGCAGTAGCAAGTACGTAACAAAGTGCCAGTGCTAAAGCAAACAGTTTAGAATTTCGTTCCATTTAAAATATTTCAATTTTCTCTATGTGTAATGTGAAACATTTCGTAAGACAGTATATACTAAATGTTCTAATTTAATTTCAATTTCGTTTAAAGTTTTTGTTTAGTAGTAACATTTTTCATAATAAAGTATTGAACATGTCATATGACGGAAAACCAAGTCTTAATTTCTGAATATGTTTCAATTCACTATATGTGAATATTACTATTATTGTAGCTACACCTTACTTTAAGTCTTGTATTTGGCGTTAAAATTAGGTATTCTACTATACTATTTTTTTAATGTTACGCTTTAGAATTTGAGTGTTTCTTTAACGTAAAATTATTTTTAGAGATAAAAATAAAACGTTATGATTATTTCATAATAAAATTCTTGATTTATATTTTGTTTAATTATTCAGATGTAAATCTAAGATAGTAAGCTGTTTTCATTGTGTGTGCAAAAACTTTTAACTTGATTAACAATTATAGCACTATGCTAATGCTAGTGGGTATTAAGAACAAAATATAGAAATTGGCAAATAAAGAAATCATAAATACATATATAATTAAATAAAAATAAACATTGCGATGGGAAAAGGTATTTACTTATAGTTTAAATCGCTAATTTTTTAAAATCATATTATGAACTAACCAAAAATTTACAAATTATCGAGATTAAAATACTGTTATGAAAAAAATGTGAGTAAAATAACATAGCAATGTACACCGACTCAAAACACAAGGCAGTTCTATATCTCCCGTTCTATTCGGCCGATTGAAGAAATTCAGCTTGCTTTTTTCATATCCTGAAAGTGCGACTTAAAATATATATTAGACTTATATATAGCATTGTCCAAAACTGTGAATTTGGATGCAAAATCAGACTTTTTTCTGAAATTACATGCTAATTTTTTTCCATATTTCGATTCTACTACGGAAATTATACGTAAAAAGCAAATTTTCTAAAATTTGGTGATAAACTTATCGAGTAATTCCAAAATATAGTTTGTTCCATTTTTTTTGCCACTTTCCGCCAAGAATAATTCGTTTGGCGAACTTATCAGTTTATGTTAACATTTCCGCTGTAGAGACATTAAGGTATTTTGGAAAAGCCGGAGGGATGAAAAATGATCATTCGTCTTCGCGGGGAATCGAACCACGGACCTTTGGAATACCGACCCACAAGCAGAACCGCTACACCACAAAGGCACGCTAGGAAAGTGGGAGAAATACCTTATATACTTCCCTATTTAAAGGGCGACTGGGGTTTTTAGGGGACCCAATCGCCAAATCCTGGGTGTGGAGAATTCTCATCCAACACTCTTTTAATTCGGCCGCCACTGTAGAGTCATTAGGATTATTTGGAGGCAGACGAGATGAAAAATTAGCAATTGCCTTCGCCGCGCTGGGAATCGAGCCACGGACCTCTGGAATACCGGCCCAGCGCGCAGAACCACTACACCACGAAGGCACGCTAGGAAAGAGGGAGAAATACCTTATACCGCTTAAATGTTCAGAAAAATATCTCATTTCTCCTTTCTTGGAAACATTTTTTATTTTACATTATATTTTTAATCATCGTTTTTATTCTTATGTATATATAAATTTTTTCTATTTTAAGAATTTTATTTGAGTTGTGTAAATGAATTATAGTTCTTCAAACATTATTTTAAAAATGTCTTTGTATTCATTCGTATTGAATACACTTTATTGAAAGTATAAAATTCGCATTGGGTACTTAAAGCATGTTTGTTTATATACATATTTTTAAAATTTCATTATATTTATTTGAATAACATTTCTTTCGAATAAATATTTTGTGACCCAATATTTTTCGCGATGCCTTTGAAAAGATATAGAAATGAGAAAGATGCATAATCTACATTTTAATTTACAAACAATTTTCCAAATTATATTCACTGTGCTATTGCTTTACACAGTTTCATTATCGTACATTTAGCTTGTTAAAATATAATTAATGTTTACGGTGAAGCTCAAATATTTCATTTAAACGCAAGTATCAAACAGCATAACATAAAAAGCACCAAAAGTTATGCACTAAATATATCAATAAAAATAAAAAAATAAATAGAAAATAAATATAAATTAATAGAACATATTTTATATTTTTAATGTTGAGTTTTTCTTCTTGATTTGCTTATCACCTCAAGGGAACATTAATGCTTTAACGATTTTTCTATTGAGGCATTTTGCAGATACGATTTTTCTATTGAGACATTCTGCAGATAGTATATCCTCTATCAAACTCGCCTTTGTTCGCTGTATACAATATTCACTTTTAAAGCAGTTGTTTTCTGTGACTTTCTAATGAGTAGAAGTATCGCCTCCAGTTTCAGCAATATTTATTAAAAGTAAAATAGTGAAACAACCTTGTTCATGATACTAAAAGTTTTTAGAGGCTAGGTATTTTGAAAGCAGGAGAGAAAAGAAAATAGTTTCATCAATACTGAAAGCAGCTTTAGCTGATCCATATATTTCTTTGGATAACTTTTGGAATCTTCAACAAATTTGGCTGAGACACTTTGAATTCTCCATTTATGATATGATATAACATTCTGTGACGTAATTTAAATTTATATGGCCCTTCTGTGAAAAAAACACAGTCGGCTCTCGCGATGTCATTTCTATCGCCGTTTTTGCTTGTATAGGCCCATTCGGGGGAAAATTTGACGCATTGCACTAAGGAAACCCTCAACAATACGATTTTAGCCTCTAGATATTTGGCCTTGAAAAAGCAATTTCATTTAATCGGTTTTTCGCAAATTAATGTTCTTTCCCCTAATTTCCTTTCTTTAGAAATATTCGTTTTCACTATTGATACAAGAATGTTCACTTTTTTCCAAACAGTTATTTTTCTATAAGCGCTGTATTCTCATCAAATTCTTTTAAAATTTTAATTGTATTTTTCAAGAGGACTTCTTTTTATTTTTGAGACGTTTTAATTGAAAATTGAGCTTAAATAAGGCGGATAAATAGTTGAGTTAAAACACGCTCACCAGATGATAGAGAAATAAAAAAACATTTTACCAAACGTTCTTAGTCTACAGAAAACAGCGTTTATTATGTGAGATCTAATGATTCAATATTAAAATCGGGTATACATATTCTTAATCATACAGTTCTGATACCTTTTAAGACTAGAAATGATGTAGTAAATAGCATATTCTTTTTAATTATCTGTAATAATATGAGGGACAATCTATAAGGCATTTCTCCCGCCTTCTTAGCATGCCTTCGTGGTGTAATGGCCAGCACACTCGGCGCGTATTCGAGAGTTTCGAGTCCCGGCCAGGGTCCTGCACATTTTTCATGTCTCTCTGCATCAAAAATCCTGATAGCTCTACATTGACGCCCGAACTAAAAAAAAGGTGGTGGATGACGATTCTGCACCAGCAGGATTTGGCGAATGGGTCCCCTGATCCCCAGTCGCCCTTTAAAATGGGGAGGGAGTATATAAGGTATTTCTCCCGCTTTCTTAGCATGCCTTCGTGGTGTAATGGTCAGCACGTATTCGAGAGTTCCGAAGTTCGAGTCCCGGCGAGGATATTGCTCATTTTTCATGTCTCCTGTTTCAAAAGAACCTAATGACTCTATAGTGGCGCCCGACCTAAAAAAGGTGGTGGATGATGATTCTCATCACTACCGGGATTTGGCGATGGCGATTTGGTCACCGGGATTTGGCGACTGCGTCTCCTGGTCCCCAGTCGCCCTTTGAAGGGGTGAGTATATGAGGTATTTCTCCCCCCTTTTGTTAGCATGCCTTTGTGGTGTAATGGCCAGCACATTCGGGGCGCATTCGAGAGGTCTGAGGTTCGAGTCCCGGAGAGGACATTGCACATTTTCCATGTTTCCCGCTTCAAATTAACCTAATGTCTCTACAAACTAGCTATATGAAAAATTTTTTAAGAGGTCAATATAAAAATTTGTATTCCATGCATGTTTACTAAAAATGAGATATGACTTAAAATGTAAAACACTTAAACATAGTCTGTGTTGTTAAATGCTTAGTATCAAATTACGCGCTACGATCTCAGTATATCGTGCGTAAGGTTTCCGCTTTTATAAAAAAATGCGAAAAATTAATCCAGATAGTTCAATTAATCTAATAACTTTCAGTAAGCCAAATTTGAAGGTATACACTTCGACTTCGAATCAGTATCAATTTTGAATAGTATGCTCCGATATTCACCTTCGGATTTATAGTTCTGACAACCATTCCGTCGAAAATTTTTACTTAGTTCGAAATTTTAGTGTATATTCGCAGTATAGTAATTAAGTAATCAGAGTTTATTAAAAAAATAGAATCATCGAAGAGTTTACAGTGATACAACTTCCTGTATTAATATAAATAAGACAAGTAATTAAAAGTCTGTTTTTGGCACGGCTCTAAGAAAGAATGTCGCATTCTTTTTATCTCTTCCACGTAACAAATATTTTTTAGTTTTTAGTCAAACATGGAAAACATGCGAGATGACTAAGTACACATAGTGTTCTCAGGACAGAGAGGACCTGCGAAGTGGTTATTTACCTGTGAGAAGATGCGTTATCATGCAAGACAGAGGTTTACTACTGAATAACAGAAGATAAAAAATCTTTCGCTTAATTCTCAGCTATTTAAGTCATATGCGCAGCACAGCATTTTAAAGTACACCAATGTTTTTACACTCCATCTTATAAGATAAAACTAACATCACTTAATCTAAAGATGTTTTTAATCTTCACAGGATGAATACCGTTGAGAGATAACCGTCCACTCTTTAGCTTAGTTTCCAAGAAAACCAAGTGAACACAATGATGTGAATGTAACTGAATGTCCATTTGCACTACGACTGGGTAGTTTAAAAACCAACGAAGGTACAAAACTCTACGTTTGGGCTTGCAAATAAAATCATAGTTTAATATTTGCAAATCATATTGTCATGCACATACTCGGTAAGGGGAAGCTACCGACACAGCCCTGCCGGAAGAACAGTTAAGCCAACGAGCTCTATCTAAAAGGAGAGAGGAAAGATCTGGCAACGAGAAGGAGATGCGTGGCTGAGGCGAAAAGGATGGCATGCTCGTGTAAAAGGACTTATTTTTCTGTATTCCTTTGGTTCTTTTTACTTCTTTGTACGAAGTAAAAAGGAAGTATTGTAATAGAGAAAAGTTTCAGCCATTATATTTCAACGAAAATATCCATTTTCCTCGCTATCGAATGCAATTGAACGATGTTTTTGCGTGACATCTGTACGTATGGACAGAATAAAGGACTCTTTTCCCCCCAAAAAATTATAAAACTGATTTAAAATGAATTCTGAAGAGAATGTTTCGTGGCGTCTGTGCGTACGTACGTATCTCGCATAACTTCAAAAAGAGTAACCTCAGAACGTTGAAATTTTGTATATAGGACTGCTATAACATGTAGATGTGCACCTCGTATTTTTGATTGCATCGACAGCACCAAGAGTATACAAATACATGTATATTTATATCAACTCTGTTGCTCGGCTCAGTGATCTCAGTTACTTTATTCTTATATATTTGTAAATTGTGCACTTTTTGCTTTAAAAATTATTGAATTATGTTGATTTATCTTCAGGTTAAGATTTTTATGCCTTTAGTTAACCTGCATGCAATAACTGTGGAATTACCAACAATTTAAAAGTTTTTCAAGTGCGGCTAAGCCTAATTTCTGATTATGTTATATCTAAAAGTTTCGAGACCATGGTTAAATAGCTTTACTTCAGGGTACCATGTTATATCTGAAATTCCTATATGTTAAATGTTAAATATGAAACTACTTGCCGTGAAAGGTAGTGATCGTATAGTGAAACGTGTACAGCATTTTTGCGTTGTGAAAAAAATGCATTCCGGGACCGCGCCGTGAGAGGATCGAAAACATAAAACATATACAAGATATAAAGGAAAAGTTCATATTAAATATATAAAGAAAACATACTGTAAGAGGTTTTCCAGATTAAATAATCAGTTTATTCAATTACATCACAATATGAAAAATCTTAACCTCATCTGAGAGTCTTTTCATTTAAATTCATAAAAAAACTTAAGGTTTGTCTGGTAATTTAAAAGAAAGGAAAGGGAAACAATTTATGGCCTGAGAGTTAAATTTTAGATTCGACGTTGTTTTTACTGCTAAGGAGGTTTTTGAAAAACTTGCCTAAAGTTCAAACACACCAAAAAAAAATAAAACTTATCTTGAGGGGACATCTTGAAGCGGAGGAATCGTATCTTATCAAGAGTTGACGTCGACCGGGCTCATCGTTACACTGGTATGTTATTTTTCCACTGTAGAACAGGAACAGGAGCACTGCTGCCCAGGACGGCTATCCGCTTGGTCCTGAAAGTCCTATGTCAACACGCAGGTAACTCGTTCAAATTTCGCCTCTTTACCAGCACGCCGCAAGGAAGAGGGTTTTCAGCCTCAGGTCAGAAACGTTTTTTCTAGGCAATTACGGCTCGCCTGTTCTTACTCATCCCAAGAGCAAGCTTCACGAGTAACGTCCCAAGTAAGTTCCACCCGCCAGTCAGTAAGTGAGTCCTCTTAACCAAAACGCGGCCGGGGAGCATATTTGCCGCTCCCCGCCGGAAAACACCTCTCGTAGTCACTTACATTTATCTCCTTCAAGCCAGTTTTCAAGAGCAACGTCCACAAGTCCAGCAAATCCGAAAGTCAGCGAATCCCAGCAGTGAGTCCTAAGCGAGTCCAAAAGTGAAAAATGTCCAACTCAAATTTTCTTCTTCTCCTTCACAAACGCGGGCTCCCACTATGGCTTCACTTATCGCCCCCTTAATTATGGCAAAATCTTCGTTTTCAACCCCTGAATGCGGAAAAAAGGGTGATCGCGCAGGCGCGCCCTTCTTCACTTAGCCAACAACCGGACCCTCAATCGCCAAAAACCTGAATGACTTACATTGAAAGACAAGTAGCAACCTTTGACCTTTCCGTCACGTACTTTCCTCTCTTAAGGTCAACTAACAATGAAAATTCTTTCTCGAACATTCTAAAGGACAAAACGCGCGAAATCATGACTTGGCGAAAATTGCCTCCTTTTCCCTGCTTTTTCACAATGAATCAAAGTTTTGTACAAGATTTGCAAATAAAAGAAAATAAATAATATTCATTTAAACTAAATAATATTTCCAGAAGCATATGTTTTTCCCCAAAATTAAAGCCTTAAAATAAATAATTCATAATCAAATAAAAATTAAGATTTCCATAAATCAGAAAATCATTCACATAGTTTTTATACCGTTATCAGACAAATTCTCTACATAACAATTAGTATGCCATCCATGTTTGTTTACATTTAAAACTTACCAGAATAGTGGATTTGTTGCCAATCTAGAGAAACTAAGCTTCCCAAGAGCAAAATAACGTCTTCTTTTATTAATGCGAATTAAATTATGCTTAATTCATTATGGAATTAACATTTAAGTTATTAGCTTATTTTTATATAAAACTGTAACTTTAATTGTAAAAATTGTTTTTTTAATTGTTTTAACTGTATTTGGTGTTTTATGTTTTTCTATAGCTGAAAAAAGTTAATGAAAATATTTTGAATTTTATGTATTTTTGCCTTGCCGCGAAGTGAGAACTGAATTAATTAGTAGCGCATGGGTATTAGGTAAGCGGCGCTGAATCGTCTGCGAAAAAGTTTTTTTATTTGTTTAATTTCATTTATATATCGTTTTAGATTTATTTTAGTATCTGAATAGAACTTATGGTAATTCTTTAAATGATATAATTTTTCTGCACTCTGAGTTTTATAATGAATGTTAATGCTGTGAAGTGAACGTAGCGCCGAAGTGTCGCTATGGTAAATAAATGTAGTGAACTTTAAAAGAGTGCATTTATTCTATTGTGGTCTAAGCGCTATCGACGAAGTAGATTTAATTCAAAATTCGCTAACTGTTAATTCAATATATTTAAATGTGGAAAATGTAGAAAAGTTGCGTATAATTTAATATTCCATACAAGGAAGTCATATGGTGTACACATCGGATTTTTTTTAATAACTGAGAGGTGAAATGTATTAGTTGTGCGTTCGATGTAATTGTGAACAAAAATACTTTATGAAAAGATAATTTGTATAAGAATGATAATATAGCTTATGTTGTTACTGTTAAACCTGCGTGAGTGTGCCAGTTTATTTTCCGAGAGTAGAGTTGACAAATAACATTCATAAGTGGATGGAAGCGAACCGACAAAGGTAAATTTTTCAAGATTTTGATTGAATTGGTCTAGGATTATGACACATATAACAAATAAGACTCTAATAACTTGGATCCTAATTCAAGAGGTTCAACCAGTGCCGGAGCTAGTTGGATTAAAACTGTTCAACAGTTGGATTAAAACTGTTGATTACTGGTGGTTTGTTCCGAATTCCAACTAAGGTGAATGAGCTGGCTGCAAGGTTTTCGTGGTTTTCCCTATGTGCAATGGGAATACGAACCACTTTTCCTTAGAGAAGTCCTCCATGAAGGAATTCCTCCACTTAGAAAGATAATCTTCATATTCTTTGACATACTTAAATAACCAACTAACCTAATTTATGAGCGAATTCTAAATTAAGAAAACCAGAAACTTGTTGAAAACTAGAGTAGCTATCCAATCGGAAGGAGTATGATAGATACAGCGTCAATGGTTGAATTGCCAATACTCTCTTTCTAAATTTAGATTGTCATCCGTTAATTAAACTCATTGAATTTGTATTTTTTGGTAAAGTTGACAGAAAGAGTTAAACTGGAGGTGTTAAAATTTTGATTGCTATAAAATTAGATCCAAAGAGAAGGATAACTTCTTAATTTTTTTAATATATTTTACAAGAAGTTTAACAAATTTCAAAATAATACAAAATGTACCTGAAATAATAATAATGAGAAAATAAGTGTTACAATAATCATCTTTTATTTTCTTGTTAATGATTAAAATTTAGGTCTTGACAAATCACAATTTACCTTTTAAAAATGTGCTTATTTTAAATCTTGTGTTTTCATAAAAAATAAATTGTACTTTGAAAAAAAAAAAAGGGTTTTTCGTGATAACATTAATGGCTCTTTCAAAAGTAAACAACAATTTTTCTAACGAATTTGCTACGTACTTAATCGTTGGGCTACGTACAATATCTTTGGGCATTTTCAGAATCATATTTATTCGTTGCCTTTGCTACACGCAGAAAAGAAGATAAAAATCTTATATTGTAGTAAATATGCTGTTGTTAAACATTTCTATAGTAAAATTACAGCATAGTTTATTTACAATATTTTTTGGCGTTTTGTTTGAAGAACTCAGAAGTATTGAATACATATGTGATGCACAATTTTGAAACATGTAAATAATATTCGTTGCATGTAAAATAATAGAATAATAGAAGAGTAATAATTTAAGTTAAATAGAAGAGTAGACTATGAAATGGTGAAAGTAAAAGTTGGCTGCTTTAAAAGAGAAAAAAATCTTTGAATTTTAGAATAATATTCCTGTAAATTTAAAAAAATAGCTTTTTGCATATATTCTTAATAAATATTTATGTCAATGTAAACAAAAATTAAAATAAAAATTTCCGTATGAATAAATCCTCAGTAAAAGTTTTTTTTTTAAATTTAAGATTTTCAATGAATTGCAAGTAATGAAATTTGTAACAAAGTGCTGGAACGACATTTGGCATTATTATTGCTTATAAAATATATGCTGAATTTCAAAATGCGCCAATATATAAATTCAAATATATCTTCCAAAATTTTGAATATAAAATTATTTTTTTACAGGTAAGCCTAATAATCCATCTACTTTAAAATGATGATAAAATTGTATAGGTTAAAATTCAAAACTATTTTTAGGAAAATTTATTAAAATTCTTCAAAAGTTCATATTTTTAAAATAAATCTGAATGCACACATTTTTTTGGATTAAAACTAATTTTGAATTATGAAAGAAGAAATTAGGTAAGTTTAATTAAAACTCGATATTAATAAATATATGAGAAATTCAGTTAACTATGCGGGGTTAAAATTGACTTCTATAAAGGAAGACTCATTTTTTTACTTCAAACAAATAAACACAAGACAAAATTATCTTTAAAAATATTTTCTTTTCAACACAAAGTAAAACGAATTACAAGCATAATGTTTACAGTGTTATGGCATAGCCATAACAATGCTTGGCTGTATTATGGCAAGTGGTTTATATAGTACTATTGCATGGTGAATCCGAAGATATCTACTCAATTTTTCTTTTTTTTTTTTTTTACTGTTCTCTAACAGCGGCACAATCCAAAATAAAACTTTTAGGGAGGAAGATTTTAAAGTTCCTCCGGCGAGTTCAAAAATGAGGAGAGAAAAGTTAATAGTGTTTTCTTTTGATTTGTTATAGCCTCCTCGTCTGGCTCCGAGGTAGGTTTTTCTGGGACATTCTCTTCCGTGAAGAGGTTAAGAAGAAGATGAATTTGAGTCGAACAACCTAATGGAGTATCTGGCTTACTTAAGTGTGAAACCTTATAGGTAGCCGGTGAACATTGAGTCATAACAACGTAAGCGCCGTCTCGACGAAGCATTAACATAGATTTTCGGCGGATTTGCACACAGGGTGCATGGAAATCCAAATTCGATGTCCAGGTTTATATTGGTATCCTGGTTCCGCCATGTATTAGCATATTGTTTTCGATACTCTTGTTTGTTTTCAAACAGTTCCGTTACCTGGTTTACTGTAGAGGCAAATATCTTCAAGTAAGGGGTAATTTCTGCTAGAAAATTTTCATTGGAGATAGCATGCTTAAGATCATGTGTAACATCGTTCTGCGTACGTAGCTCTCTACCAAATTGGAGGAACAGCAAATTGGCCGGTGGTTTCGCATTTATGAGTATTCATTGCCAAACTGATTGTCGGAATCGTTCCTGCCCAAGGAGAATGTTTAGCGCCCACAAGTATGGCTAAGCTATTCAAATCCCTGCTCTTTCGCTCTACTGAATTTACTTAAGGGTAATACAGTGTAATGAACATTTGATTATTGTTAAGAACAAAACACACTTGCTGCATGACAGCGTTAGTTCCATTATCACAGAATAGCTTACGAGGCAATCCATATCGTAGGAAAACCTCTTTGATTAATGTAATGGCACATTCCTTTGCAGTAGACAGACAATAAAAATCATTTTTTCCCATTGTTTCTTTCAGGTAGTTGTCCAAATAAATTAATAGCAAGCGTTTCGAAAAGTTGTCTATATATTGGTGTTTGGAGCAACTCGGATGGCTTTTGATTTAAAGGTTTGTAAACACTGGTCACAGCGTTTTATGTAATCTGTAATGTATTTTCGCATTGTTCTTAAATAATACCTTTGAGAAATTTTGTGGCATGTTCCTTTAGCACCATAATGTCCTGCTGTAGGAGCATCATTATATTGTTTAAGAATTCTTTCTCTTTCATGTACTGCTAGCTGATTCAGAGTCTGGGGAATAACAAAATAAAATTCCTTGATTCATTTTATAACTTCGTCTGGTTCAATTAGAAAAGTTTTCACTTTTTACTTCACTTTTGAAAGATTCTAGTGTTTTTTAAGATCTGTTTCCTTAATCCGTTCTCCACGAATTTCTGCTGTACTTTTGGTTGGCATAGCAATGTTTATCGTACAAACCTCACATCTCTCCTTAATGGTTGCACACAGAGCGTGGCAACGTATCGGGCACAAAATTAGCTATTCCAGGAATATATTCAATCTTCAAATTCTAAGACTGTAATTGCATAGCCCACCTAGCAAGTCTACCCGTAGGTGACTTTAAGCTTAAAATCTATTTCAAATTTTTTTGAACAGATGCCACAACAATCTCTTGACCATCAATATAGTCACGGAATTTATTCAAGGACCATAAATTAACAAGGGATTCTCATTCTGTTGTAGAGTAATTTTTTTGGACGGCGGATAACAAGCGTCTAGCACATTTTACTGGATGTTCCTCTGAATATTTTTCTTGTAACAGCACAGCACTTAAAGCATAATTACTAGCATCCGACCGAATAATGTAAGGCTTTGTTGCATCATTTTGCTTTAAGATATGAGGGCTAATGAGAAGCAGTTTTAATTTTTTGAAAGAATTACCTTCCTCTGTCCCCATGTCCAGCTTACATTCTTATTAGTTAGATTACTAAAAGGTCTAGTTATTCATGAAAATTTCGGTATGAATCCTTTGTGCCAGGAACAGATCTGCAAGAAAGACTGCACATGTTTCACATTTCTTGGAGCAGGCATCTTCTGTATAGCAGAGAGTTTTCTGGATCAACTTTTACTCTTCCACCAGTAGTCCATTGACAAAGATATTTCACTTTACTCCAAGCAAAACTGCATTTCTTGCAATTTGTATTAAGTTTCAATTGCAACAGTCTCTCGAAAACTGCTTCTAGATCAGCTACATGTGTTTCAAAAGTTTCTGATAGTATTATAATATCATTTAAGTAAGAGAAAACAAGCATATCTTTCAAGCTACTTCGGAATTTATCAATTAAATGTCTGAAAAGTGCCGTAGCAGTCTTCAGTACGAAAGGCTTTTGAAGGAACCTTAGAGTTCCAAAAGGGCAAACAAATGGTGATTTGTCTCTGTCTGTAGGGCAAACGCTGACTTGACGGTACCCAAACCATAAGTCAATAGTTTTCATATCTGGTGTAATTTTAGAAGTATACAGTAAGTCATTCATTCTAAGTAAAGGATATGGGTCTGACATCGTAACAGCATTCATTATTCAGTAATCAACGCAAAGTCGGACTTTTCCGTCTGGTTTGGGCACTAGATCTACTGGCGCAGCGTATGAAGACTCATATTTTTTTATTATTTTGTTTTCCAGCAGACCATCTTCTTAAAAATATCCTTTTTGCCTGGAGACATCTGGTATGAAACTGAAGAATTATTTCTGGTATTTATATAGTGTTCAATGAAGGAAGTTGCTTCTGCCCCTGGTTGGAAAACAGTCTCGTATTTCATTAACAGAGCATCGAGTTTTTCCCTTTGGTTTTTACTCAAATGACTACCTTCATTTTCCCTTAGTTGCAACGTATTGAATTCAGCACTCAGCGCTTAACTGAGGGGTCCACGGTTCGATTCCTCGCGAAGGAGTTGCATATTTTTCATCTTGCCTGCTTCCACAAAATACCTAATGTCTCTACAGTGGCGCCTGAACTAAAAGGCTGTTGGATAATGATTCTCCACACCCGGGATTTGGCGATTCGGTTCCCGAAAAAACCCAGTCGCCCCTTGAAAGGAGGAGCATATAAGGTATTTCTACCGCCGTCTTGGCATGCCTTCGTGGTGTGGTGGTCTGCACGCTGGGCGCGTATTCCAGAGGTCCGCAGTTCGATTTCCCGCGAAGGCGTTCCTGATTTTTCATCTTGCCTGCTTCCAAAAATACCTAATGTCTCTACAATGTTCTCTATCTGTGCAAATAAAAATGGTTAAAAAATAAGAAATGATGGCTGGTTTCAAATTTCTAAATAAAATTTTCGAATAAGAAAAGGGCGTTTTCTTTTGAGCAATACTGTAGAGACATTGGGTTATTTTGAAGCAGGAGAGAGGAAAAATGAGCAATGCTTTCGCCAGGAGCATGCTGACCATTATACCACGAAGGCGGGAGAAATACCTTATATACATCCCCTTTTAAAGGGCGATTTGGGATTAGGGCACCCGATCGGGAAATCCTGGTGGTGGAGAATCATCATCACCACCTTTTAGTTCGGGGGCCACTGTAGAGACATTAGGTAATTCGTAGCAGGAAACTTGAAAAATGAGCACTGCCCTCGCCGGGACTCGAACCTCGGACCTTTCGAATACGGGCCGAGAGTGCTAACCATTACAATAGGAAGGCATGCTAAGAGAGCGAGAGAAATACCTTGTAATACATGAATCAATTAAAACATTTCATATAAAAAAATTAGTACGCGAAATTTTTCAGGTTAAAAAAGTATGTAAAATTTAAATTTTTATAGAGTTTTGCTACAAAAAAGTTCGAAATAATAAGATCGTGTTAACTTTGATGAATGTGTCTTGAAAACGACGAAAGCAGAAGTGACCTTGGGAAAATTATAAATATTTTGTTTTAATCCAATACTTTCAACTGATTGAAAGAAGAATTGCAAGTATCTATTAGACTAATAGATTGAATTGGTACTTTTAAAGAAAACGGGTTAATGGCAGCAGAACAGGCTGGATTTCGCAAGAATAGCTCAACTAGTGGTCAAGTCACCATGTTTAGCCAAATTATTAAAAATGCCGTAGGTGAAAGGAATATCCTAACAGCTTTGTATGCTGTTTTTAAAGTGGCATATGATACGATACGGTGAGAAAAGATTTATAGAATACTTGCTATGGGAATTAACGGAAAGATGTTAAAATGGATAAGGTCTTTTACAGATCAACAAATCTGTAAATTGTAAAGTGGAAATGCCTATTCTTTTGAAAAGTACTCTTACGCATTTCAACTTTGAAATTAATGACTAACTGTAATTTAGGGATTGCAGAGAAACCCCAAAATGCAAAACAAAGTGTTTGGTTATTTTACCAGCAAAAGAAAACTCATATTTTGAGCAAGCTTTGAAAAAGAGTGCCGCTGGACTTGAATGCGCGTGAACGTTGGACGCGCTTTGAAAAGAATTCCGCTGTAATTTTTGTTTATTTGGCTTCATCGCATTACTTTTTCTACAGTTTAATATAAAACAAAACAAACATATAATAACAAAAAATACGAAGCAGCCTTCTGAAGATCGAGTTTATCAGAAAATTATTATCTAGTATATAAAATTATATTCTAGCATTTGCCCAGATACAAAATAAGATACAGCTGAGCGTAATGAAAGTTATCCAGCATCTAAATAAACCCGACTAAGACTTCAATCTGGTTACGAATTTATGACTCGTCATAGCTTCTTCAGAAAAGATCACCGATATCTTTCTCTCTTCTTTCTTTTTCTTTCCTACTCAGTAATGTAGTCATCAAATGAAACTGGTTTTAATAAAAATGCTAATAAAAATCTTAAGATTTACGAGATGCCTATGCTATCTTTTAACAGGATGTCCCATTCATATTCCATGCAGGCCAATCTTGTTTAGAACTCTCAAAACTTTTATTACCATATACTCTTCCTCGCCCATTGCATAATTCACTTAATTTAGTTTATAAAAATTTTTCCTTTCACTGTTCTTTGAGAAACACATAGGCCAATTTCTGTTGTTATATTCACATTTGCTTAGAGAATAACTTTTTACCTGTAGTTTCATTTTCGATTTAAACGTTACTCTGATGCTTGCATTCTAATGAAGAGAAATAATGTAAAGTAATTATTACTAAAAAACTAAATTCTTGATTTTATACAAATAAAGGCTTTGAGACTTGAGAGTTAAAAGATGGAAAACTTAAATCTCGAAGAAAACATCTGAAGAGTTTGGAGAGTCATTAGGTTATTTTTAAAGCATGAAATACTTTATAAGTTATAGAGAGATAAAAAATATGCAACACCTTCGCCGAGAATCGAACCGTGGACCTCTGGAATACGCGCCCAGCGTGCAGACTCCCACACCACGAAGCCATGCCAAGAAAGCGGGAGAAGTACTTTATATACTGCCCCTTTTTTAAAAGCTCGACTGGGGAATTTAGGGGACACAATCGCCAGCTGGGTAAGCAGAATCATCATCCACCATCCTTTTAGTTTGGGCGCCACTGCAGAGACATCAGGTAATTTTTGGAAGCAGAAGAGATGAAAAACTAGCAACGACTTCGCCGGGAATTGAACCACGGACCCCTGGAATACGCACCCTGCTGAACTGATTCACCCTATGGTAAAGGTACAGTGCTCGCGTCTTCCGTCAATGGAATGGAATACGCACCCAGCTTGCAGAGCACCACACCACGAAGCTACGCCAAGAAGATGGATGAAATACTTTATAAGTTTAGTTTTGTATTTCCAAATTCTCAAGAATATTATAATTTCTTCATAATACCATTTGCAAACAGCCTGCAATTCCATCCATAATCCATCATAATCATACGTAGAAAGTATTTTCTTCGTATTACTAAGCATATGTAATCTTGTAGCGGTTGACGCAATAGTGCGGCAATGAGATTCTTTTTCAAGATTTTAGCATTCAATAATGGAGTACATATATTTTGCGTTCGAGTTTGTAGAAATTTTAGCTTGCTTGCAATTTTACGTGACGTTAAAATTCATCAACGTTTGCCTAAAATGTAAACATTAAGTAACAGCTAGCGTACTAAGCTACAGAAAAATGTAAAACGTGGAAAGTTAATTTGAAACGATACAGAAGTTTGATGCAATTGTTTTAAAGCTAGATTCACGTATTTAACACTTGAATTTGCAATGTCCTTTCAAAATGCTTTTTTATTAGTATGAGTTAATTATACTGACGGAATGAATACAAACGCACGAACACCGATGTAACTTTAGTTCCTTTGATGATTACTTTTATTTAACTTATTTAATTTGAAATTTCAAAGTTAACGTTTATAAGTCTGGCTTAAATTTTAGGAAAGTAGGAACATTCAGAATTAAAGCATTTCTGTCGTATACTCTTTCGGTTTACCGGTTGAAATCAAAGACCGCGAATTCAACTCCGCCACAGCGAACATGCAGGTTTAAATGATACCCGTCTGTTCTCCTCTGCGCCGAACTGAAATGGTGACTGAGAAGTCGTCACTAAGCTTAGATTGATTAAGTTCGAGTCGACTGGGTTCAATTTTTCTGCTGCTTTTTAGTGTGGGTGTACTCATTCTTCACATGAGCTTTTACGGGGTAATTCTTATTAAACTAATGCATTAACTTGGGGCTCCGGTGTTCCTTTTTGGGCAAGTGCGTGTACAATTTTGCAATGTGTTCTCAAACTCTAAATCCTTTTACTCTTCCGTTATGAAGTCATAGTGTATATGGAATATATTAATTATAGATATATTACCACAAATACGTGCATTAAATTGAAAAATTCTTACAAGCATTAAATAAATCAAAAATAAGTTAATGGAAATTTTATTAAAGTTTTTGTGCCGTGAAATACCTTGATATGATTCCGTAGAATGAATGTTATAAAGTCAGCATTTATAATTACGTTAACAGCTAAGACATGACAGGCCAGAAGAAAGCTTTTGCGACATGCACACGTTACCTAGTATGAACCGAATGTTGTCCCAGAAAATTGCCAATCGAAATGCGTGAACACATGTTGACATTCAAATATATATACAATTTACGCACACGTTTCATTTAGGCCCTATAAGTATATCTGGAACAGTTACATCATATTTAGAGCACTTAGTTATACCATGGTGTAGTACTCATTATTTTGATTTAAAATCCTTACTTTCGCAACTTAACAAACACTTATTTACATAACTTCACTTAAAAAATTCCAATTGTACCTTCTTCTCACACTCATGCATACACTTTTAACATAGATGGAACATTTATACACATTTATCTTAAATTTACGTTATTTTGATTTGGAGCACTTATCTACGTTAAGGTGCAAAGTCACTGAACTATATTCCCTTACAGCATTTATTTATGCATCCATCTAATAGCTATTAATACAGTTAGGAAAAAGGGGTGACCAATGGCCAGATAGCTAAAACAAGGAAATACTAAATAGGTTGTGGGGCTTCTTTTCTTGTGGATGGCTGGATTAGTTGTAGGAGGTTTTAGTCGTTTTATTCATCTGTATCGTATATGACAGCCCATTTCTTTCAGAAAAACATCGATTTAATGCATCTTTCCTGTATAGGCAGATAGTTGTCTGCCGATTAAAACAATCCGAACCACTCCAAACGCAATTTTCTTTCGTAAATTTATCAAATTTTACAAACACTAATTTTGGTTTTAAGCTCCAGAAGTCATTAGGTTTTCTTCGTTGTCTTTCCTTCTTTTTAGATGCGGGAGACGTGAAAAATAAGTAATGCCCTCGCGGGGACTCGAACCCATACTTCTCGAATACGCGCTACTGTTACACCACGAAGGCATGCTGGAGCGAAGGGGAAAATACCTTATATACTTCCCCTCTTAAAGGATGACTGGGGATTAGGGGACCGACTTGCCAAACCCTGGTGATGACGAATTATTGTGCTCCGCCTTTTAGTTCGGGAGCCACTATACACTCATTAGGTTTTTTTGAAGCAGGAGAAGTGAAAAATATACAATGCCGTCACTGGGACTCGACCCTGACCTCTCAAATACACGTCGAGTATGTTTAAGCTACACTACGAAGGCATGCGGAAAGGAGGGAGGAAATACCTTATAGACCCTTCCTTGGCTTGTTATGACCATAAGACCAACTTATTCGGTTAGGTGGGTTTGGCTGCGCCCACATCTGGTACCTTATATACTCCGCCTTTTAATGGGCGGCTGGAGATTAGGAGAACCAATCGCGAAATCTTGGAAGCGACGAATTATTATCAACCACCTTTTAGTTCGGGCGCCACTATAGAGTCACTAGTTTATTTTGAAGCAGGATTACATGAAAAATGAGCAATGTACTCGAGGGAATTCAAACCTGAACCTCTCGAAATACGCGCCAAGTACCTTCACACCACGAAGACATGCGGAAAGGAGTTAGAAATTACCTTATAAAGCATCTTTTAAGGGGCATGAGAATACAGTTTATAGAACTTAATGTGGAATATGAATGCAATATAGAATACCAAAATAAAGAACTGTTTAATTAAAGTGAAAATTTTAGAAGAAAAGTAAATTAAGTTAGTTTTCTCTACAAAACAGCACCTAAAAAAGAGAAGCATTGGCTTTCTGTGCCTATATATATAGTATGATTTAATTTTACATTGCATTAAGAACTGAGAGTTTTGTGTAGAAAAGATCTCATAAAAAGTGTTTCGTAACCTCAAAAATAGCTTTCAATACCTGACACAAGGTTTGCAATGATAAAGAGACCATGGACGCCTTGTATCCATGAAAAGTTTGCAGTTTATTAACTATTCCTTTTTGGTGTATTTAATTATGGCAAAGCACACTAGGGCTATCTGCCTAAGGGGAGGGATGAATTTCGGGGAGGACTTTCTAAGGGAAACTGGCTCGTATACACGTTACAGATGGGGAAAACCACGAAAACGCCCATGCAGCCAGCCCGTTCGCGGGATTCGAACCTCGGACCGAACTACCAGTGTTCAGCGTCTTTACCGCTCGGCCGCTGGTGGGCCCCTATTCCTTTTTGAAGCCTTATTATATATATCTATGAGTGATTGAACCTCGTGTCATGTAGATATAGTTTGTGGTAATTAGTGTCTTAAATAAAAAACATTAGAATCTGAAATATTTTGTTCTTTATTTTCTAAGAATTATGCTATCAATTAATTGGTACTTAATGCTGAGTATTAGAAACATTCAGATCATTTGCTTTCTATATTTAGCAGAGTCAGTCTTTCAATCTCGTATTAAATATTGAACATCTCTCAAAAACGTACGTTAACACAACGCCCTTCCCCGCCACAAATCAAAATATCTCTTATGTACATCAAACATTCAATAATTCACGCGATGCTTTGGCAAAGTGTCGTGTAAAAGACTATCGTAAAAACTTCTGAATTAATCATCTTTTTCCTCCGAAGACAGATGAATTCGAATAAAGCCTTGGAAGGAGAACGGCCCAATGTCATGAATCGATTTTTCTCGAGACAAAGATCAGGATCGATGGGACAGCAGAAGAATTCAATTTATTGTCGCCAGCAGCCTTTTTTAGTACTCTTTAAATTCCGCATATTACTGAGGAATGAGGGTGGAAAGGGTTGGGGTGAATAAAATTTATGAGAATTCTCCGAGATATGTATTTTCGAATTCCATTGCAATAATTTAATAATTGAATTCAAGCTATATACTTCAAACATTGATTTCTCAATCAGTTTTGAATAAGGAAATAAAGTAATGAAGTTCTAACAATTGCAGCAGAGTTTCCGTAATTTCTGTTAGTGTTCTAGTTTGTTGCGCAATTAGATTTTTAACCAGAATCGAATCGAAATGATTTTTAACTCATTTAAAACGAGAAAATGTTGTGTGTCTTTTACGCTTCTGAAACGAATATAATTTTAAAATATTTCCACTAGAAATTTGTGCTCGTTGTTTTACACCTCAGAAATTTTTATTATTTTCATAAAACAGCATTTCAAGACTAAGACTGAAACTTAGCATTTTTCGTATTACATTCTTAAATTTCTCTATACAACTCTTGATGTATCTGTGATATTTTTAAAATTATATTTAATTAAACGTATGTTTCCTAAAAAATGTAGTATGTTACGAATTACATGTATTATAAGTAGAGTAGAGCAAATTAGTTTGGTAATTCTTAGAAAGCTTTATTTCTTTCCCACTCCTAATAATTCCCAGAAGTTAGCTTAAAATAAGAACCTCATTCTGCAATGTTGAGAAAAGCAGTGCAGACTATTTAGATACTGAAGATGGATGAACAGTAAATGCTTCGTCTTTGCTGTAAAGGTTTTTAAAAATTAGTATTGTGTAACTTGCAAGTCGGGTTTTTGAAGGTTAGAAATTTTGCTAATTTGCATTCTGGTAAGAGCTGACGAAAGCATACGAAAAAATCCCAGTAACCATCCGTAGATCAAACGCGAATTCTGCAAAACATCAAACCATCTTTAATGTTTCCATGGTTCAGGAAGACCACTTTTCCAAAACAGAATCACACTTTCCCATTGCAATAAAATTACCAATGTTTGCAGACACATTGCTTTAGATGTGATATAATTTAAATATAAACGTGCCAACTTCTATGTTTTGTCCAAAAAATCATGCATTGTTTAAAGAATCAAAAATGTCTATCTTGAGACAAAGGTCACATCGGCATAAATGAAAGTTAAAAGGTAAACAAAGCAGCCAATCTTTTCTGTACAAAATCCATGCTTATTTTGTAATGAAACACTCACTTGTTCGAATCGACGTATACCCTAGTGAGGCTGTCGGGTGATTTAGCGCCCTATTTATTAAAATAACTCCAACTGAAATTAAAGTTAAAATAATCTTTTTATTAAGGCTTTAAACTTAGCAAGTGCACGGCTTACAGAATAATCTCTACTGTTTGCGGGATTTAAATAAACGTAAAATGCAGCTTAATATTTAAAGCAATTTAACACTTGAAGTTCACAAACTATTTTGAGCTAAAAGTCATTTAAACTTTTAGCTCAAACTATTTTAATCGCTCGAGGAAATTTGGCTAAGATAAAACTAACACTTATCTAGAATAATTCTCAGAGCTATGTGAGGAATTACTACAACGTACAGCATAATTGCTAAAATTCTGCCTCTAATTTTAAAGAATGCTGTTCTTGTATCCATGTAGCTAATTTGCATTCTGGTAAGAGCTGACGAAAGCATACGAAAAAATCCCAGTAATCATCCGTAGATCAAACGCGAATTCTGCAAAACATCAAACCATCTTTAATGTTTCCATGGTTCAGGAAGACCACTTTTCCAAAACAGAATCACACTTTCCCATTGCAATAAAATTTCCCCTGTTTTATTATAAATTGAATTAGTGATCTTTAGATATTAATTTCTTTATTATTCGTATTTATTTAACTTACTGATTTTGGAGATGATTGACCTATTTTTTAACAGGCAAATTCATAAATTTAAGTTTTCCGTATACGTATACAGATTACCTAGAATATTTTAGTACACTATTCTACTTATTTTGAATTAAGTTTCTTTTCTTCGGAAAAGAAAATCAAGTCAAAAGCACGCCATCATAAACGTAAATTCGGAGAACATTTGTTAATTGACCTAGTGCTCTACTTTTGAATACTATAATTTCGATTTTTAAATAACTAGTTAAAACCTTTTCAAGTTAAATACTCTTCTGAGGAGAACTAGTAATACACGATTTTAATTTAAATAGTTAGTTAGGTTATGATAAGATGATACATATTATTATTTATAGGAGAAAATGAAGTAAACAAATTATCAATTATTTAAAATAAAATTTACTAAAGTGTAAATTTTACTATTATTTTTTGTATATCAAGGTTAGCAATGCCAAGTTAGGCTGAATATTCAAAAATCTAAAAATAATTTGGTTTCTAATATTAGAAAATCATTTGATATCTTTAAGTTATATGTTTGCTTTATTTTACTGCTGAAACGTTTGGGTTTTTGGATCAAAATGCTTTCAACGAAACATGCTAAAATCCTTGCGAAGCAAAAAATACGGCCAAAATCGAATATCTCCAGAAAAGTGAATGTCGGTAGGAAAGAAAAATAATCTGTTACACATCAGGAAAAGAATTTTCAAAAAAAAACATTGTAGTATGAAAAGAATACAACACTCTTTCGGATACAAAATGCACTGTTAAGCCGCTGAGGTAATTCAACAAAAACGTTTTATGACAAGTAAATCTCCACTGAGAATTATATTTTTGGAAGATGAATGATTGCTATGGGTGCTTTGTGAAAGGACTACGTTTGGTTAAAAATATCTTTCTCCATGAACCAGGATTTTTGCCTTTTTTATTTTTCCTTTCGAAAGCGCATAATGCAGGATGCGCTGGAATAAGTGGGCAGCAAAACGGTATATTATTTTTGATCTGATTTATTCATTTCTGTAAAGAACGTACAACTCATTTTGACGAAAAGCATACTACTGAGTTACTAAACAGTGTTATCATATGTCTAAAATGAAAGGGATTACAGGAATTGATGCAGCATTGAATAAGATAAAGCATCACTTTTAAACCCCCAATTCCTACCTCCATGTCTTTACTTTAGATTGTAGTACACCTTGCTTCACTTCAAGCATAGAAGGCAAAGAATTTTATGAAGCTACCATTAACAATTTTTAATTCTTGTTATTTAATATGCCGATTTAAACTGCCCAAATAGCATTCTTTTAAAACCAACACGCACAAAAAAGTGTGCGAAGGATTAACGTATTCTGAGGATATTCAAAAGTCAAAAACTGTCACTATATTCTCATATTACTTCTTTCTAGGTATTATTTGGTTGACCATTAATTAAACGCCATCCTTTACGCTAATTAATAGCTACATTGTTACAGTCTTTCTCGAACTTTTATCAAGTATTTAGAAATCTGCGCATAAGATACAAAATCCTATGTAATAAATAAGTCTTATGTTCGTACAGGAAAGAAGATCTTGATATATATTTTTTTAAAATTTTATTTTACACGATTGATTTGATTGCATGCTTTTCCTATTCCCTCAGCATTAAGAGTCACGTCCTTCTCTAGACAAGATTCTGGTCACGCCTTGGGCCCGAGTCTCCTTGGGATGAGTAGTGAACTCCAATTTACGGAGATTCTGCACATTCGATTTCTCCGTTTTAATTGTCAACTCTCTATAAATCTTCCCTTTGCAATTACAACGCACTGCAATTTCCACTGAATCTGTGCTTCAAATTATCTGACCAAAACGATTTGCAATTTGTATGAATTGGGAAACATCTTAACCCCATCCTTTTCGATAAACCTTCGAAAATGTGAAAGGTGAGCGGAAGGAGAGGAAGTTAAAGGGTGGGGTCCTTGCCTCGCTTTTTCATTCTTTTCTTTCCTTTTACCAAGTTTGTGGTTGGTCCACTTGGATTACTGCTAGTGCTTTAATTCATGAACGAGTACTGGGCGGGGTGTCGAAGATCCCCTTTAACCTTTTCTTTTATTAACTGGAAAGGTGACTTTGCCATCGATTAAGATGAATATAATGGTCTTTTAATCGATTGCACAGAAACGCACTTTAATCGTTACGTTTTCGTCTGGAATTCCGTTGTCTCATCCCCCGAAGAAGTACATGCCCTCATGCCCCCTAAATGAAACACAAAGTATCAACTATGCATCAGGCGATTCATTATCAAAAGCGTGTTTCCCCCGACGCCCAATTCAGCCTGAAATGAGTCTTATAACTTTTAGGAGTTTTTTCTAATTTATTACCTGTATGCATTTCCGTTAATTTTTTCTCCTTTCTTTAATTTCTAAGCCTTAATTATTAAAGTATCGTATTTGCATCCAAATGATTTTCTTTGTACGAGTAAATCGAAATTTTTTGATGCTGTGTAAGTGTACTGTTACTTCTAGTTTTGAATACTTTGTAAATATTGTGTAGTGCTTTTACTACTTTCATTTTTGCTCTTGAAGTCCACTTTTATATCGATATAGTTTTATATAAAAACTACATCAATGTATGGTTATTTTATCGCCTAATTTCACTCTTCTAATCAATTACAGTTTTTGTTCTTAATATATTTTACTGGTAGAACAGGAAACGTCTGTATAAGTAACATCCGAGAAGTCATGTTTTAATTTCATTTTCCATTGATAGCGGGGAAGAAATTTTATTTGTGTTTAACACTGTATATTTCTTCTATGCAACTTATCTATTGCGTACAGATAGCTTGATTTAAAAAATATATATGTATAACTACATAAGCTCGCTCTGGGTTGCACTTTTTTCCAGCAATTGAGTGGCGTCTTTATCATCATCTCACAGAATGGCTTTATGCCAAATGATTTTAAACTGCTGAATTTTTCTTCAGCCCTGTAAGCAAAATTAATAAAGATTTTCTCTTTAATGTCTTAAAACATTATTATACCAGACATGCATATCTAAACTCATAAGGATTAAACTCGGTATTGGGTTTTATTAATGCGCTGTTGTATATGTGGAGGTGCTCACGGAAAAGATCATTGTCTTTTCATCTTATGAATCTTTACTCTTATGTCATTAAAGATTCATAACATGAAAGGATATTTGCATTAATGCAAATATCCTTTCATCTTATCGGATGATATTAATTTTTTAGGAGAAAGCATTTTTAGGTTGTAGAGACATTAGGATTTTTTGGAAGCCAGAGAGATGAAAAATTAGCAACCGCCTTCGCCGGGAATCGAACCACGGACGTCTGGAATACCGGCCCAGCGTGCAGAAACACTACACCACGAAGGACGCTAGGAAAGTGGGAGAAATACCTTAAATACTCACCTTTTTAATCCTGAGTGTGGAGAATCATCATCCACAACCCTTTTAGTTCGGGCGCCACTGTAGATACATTAGGTTAATTGGAAGCAGAAAAGATGAAAAATATGCAACCACCTTCGCCGGGAATCGAATCACGGAGTTCTGGAATACCGGCCCAGCGTACAGAACCGCTACACCACGAAGGACGCTAGGAAAGTGGGAGAAATACCTTATAAGGTAATGGACTCATTAATAAACCGAAACAAAATCCTTGTTTTTTAGCTTAGTCAGTATGACATTTCTGTGAATTAAAGAATAAATCACGCTTTCGATAAGCTTAGTCTTACAAAGTATTATTCGCTGTTCAAGGCAGTTTACGGAAATTACATCGTACATATATTATTCGGTGAAAATCTACTAGGAGTTTTCTTAATAGTTCGCAATTTTTAGTTCTCTGAACATTTAAGTGGATGGTAAAGTCCACACAGAGTTTCGTTTTCATTATTCAGGTCTTCATTCTGACTATGCAGTATTCAAAAGCCTATAATCGTCAAAAATGATTAGGCCGAGGAAATTCCAATCACGTCTAAATCAAAATTTCTACATCAATACTTTGAAATTACTTGCTACTTATGTGCAGGAACGTTCATTATTGTCAAGAAATATAAATAAATACTAGTACAATTATCGCCATATTTTATAACAAAAGAATTTCGATCAATCAGCAAACATTAGACGAAATACTTTAAGCTTGCCAGGGGATTAATATCGTACTTGTTTTAGCACATCACTTGTAATTATAACATTAACAGATTTCTCATAATTTAATTCGCCAAAAAGAATTTGTGAGCAAAATGTTCTAGTCACTAGCAAAGAGATAATTAGAGACTCGGAGGGAGCGAGGCAATAGATGAAAATGGAGCCTTCCTCTTTACTGTTTCTCTCAAACTTAGCCATTTTTTCGTAGTTATGTTTGATAATTTTCTTAATATTTAAAGTAGCTTTATAACGTTAATCGAATGAAACATTTCCCCATAAATGTCTTTTGATGTGAGCTTATGCGTTATTTTTTATTCTTGTTTGATCCTGTTAAGTGAAAAAAGAATATGATATCCAAAGTTATTTGACGTCATGCAAAGCGTAATACGAAACACATACAATGTAATTAAGTTTAAATTGTTTAATAGTGAACTCTTCGTATACTTTTTTACACCTGGATTACAAACATATTTGTTTTCTAACTAAACTAACTAACTTTGTTTAGGAAAACGAAATATTGGAGGAAACGCATCAATTATTTTATCAAGCTTAATTTTTTTATTACAAACGAGTTTATTTTATTACAAGCAAACATGTATGAATAAAATTCATTAATCATTTTATCAAGGTTAATTTTTTGAGTTTGGTTATTTTTAACTGAGAGAAAAGCTGAAGCTGAATTGGGGAGCCTTTATTGCTCATAGACTGCTTCACGAATAGCCTTTTTTTTTTTTTTTTTTTTTAAATAATTTCAATTCTGAACATGATTGTTCAGTCTTAGCTATAATCCCAGGTACCATTAAATACATGAAGTGCGTACATAAAAAAAAACACAATGAAAATTGCAGAGTGATTAGTTAATTTCGAAGCAAGAGAGATAAAAAATGAGCAATGCCCTCGTCGGGACCACGGACCGAGCATACTGACTATTACACCGCGAAGGCATGCTTAGAAAGCGGAATAAACACCTTATATGCTCCCCCCTTTTAAAGAGCGACTGGGGATTAGGGGAACCAGTCGCCTAATGATGGTGGTGGAGAATCATCATCCACCACCTCTTTTAGTTAGGGCGCCACTGTAGAGACATTAGGTTTATTTCTAAGCAGGAGAGAGGAAAAAGGAGCAATGCCCTCGCCAGAACTCGAACCATGGACCTCTCGAATACGCGTCGAGTGTGCTGACCACTACACCACGAAGACATTCTAAGAAGACGGGAGAAATACCTTATAAAATGATAAAAGGAAGCTTTCATTTATTATCAAGTGTCTACTAATCATTTTCCACTGTTAATTTGTTCAAGCTCCTAAAATGACGCCTTAACTAAAGATTTGGCTTGGTTTATTAGATTACGGCAAAGCACTCGAGGGCTATCTGCCTTAAGAGAGGGATGCCTTCGTGGAGGGCTTTCTAAGGGAAACTGGCTCGTATACACGTTACCATGGGGAAAACCACGAAAACACCCATGCAGCCAGCCCGTTCGCGGGATTCGAACCTCGGACTGAACTACCAGTGTTCAGCGACGTTATCGCTCGGCCGCTGGTGGGTCTTTACTAAAGATAACAGGGATGGAAATGCTGGTGTACTGGAATGTTTTGTATAAAATCCAGTACTTATCGTTGATCCGTTTTTTGATTATTTTTTTTTCAGTGAGCTTGTAAAACAATGTGTGATTAAGAAATCACTAAAAATTTCAATGCGAATTAATATGATAGGAATAATTAAGGAAGTCAATCAATATATCAAAAACTTTGAATTTAAACATTCCTAAACAGCTAATTTTTCTAGCCCAATATTAACGTACATCAATTCAAAAGCTTGTAACCTTGAAATGTTTCTCCCTTCCTTTTCGTTTTTTCCCTTTTTGAATTTGAGTATTATAACTAATTACGATAATTTTAACTCCTTCATACATAAATTGATTTCTTTTACGTTGCGTTTAATTAGGGCTTTACTTGAAAGGCTTTCAGAAAAAACTATTTCAAAGTAAAATTGCATTAAGAATAAAATGTTTTCGTCGTTCATAGAAAATGAACTCTACATAGACTAAATGACCTGCTTAACATTTTAGCTAATTTAAATTTCTTTCCTTATTCGTCTACACATTTGTATGCTATCCCTACACGTATATAATTACATTATTATATATATAAAGTTAAAAGAACAAATTCTTCATAATACTGAGAATACGCATACACGCATTTTTTCTAATGAAAATTATCTAATATGTCATATATTACAATAAGAACATTATAAAAAAGCATTATACTAAAATATTAATCAAAATATATACAGGGGTCCCATAAATATTGGTATTGGTATTACTATTGTTATTGTTAAAGGAATGTAGGTCAGGTCAAAATGATTGAGAATTGCATAGCAACTTATGACAGGAAACGTCCTGAGAAAGTGGAATCAGAGGTAAACGAAATGAAGGGGCACAAGACAGATATTACTAGAAATATTTATTGGTCATAAACTTATTAAATTGTGCTCTAAGTTCCTTGAATAAATATAAAATATAATCCTATAAATAGAATGCATTTTAAATTAAGGAAATAGTAATCTAACATTCCACACCGCATATTACTATGGTACAGTTAAGCTATTTTGTGGTAGGGTTTCTTTGAAAGTATTTTAATAGGCTTTTAATACAGCTTTTCTACTAAAATGACAATAGCAATACGACACATTATAAGAATGATGATAAAATACTTTTGTAAATGTGACAAAATTACTCCAAGGAAAATTTAAGAATCTGATTACTTGCATGTAAAATTTTCAAAACATTAAAACAAATATTATACAAAATTTGTAACACTTATAAGGTATTTCTCTCACCTTCCTAGCGTGCCTTCGTGGTGTAGTGGTTCTGCACACTGGGCCGGTATACCAGAGGTCCGTGGTTCGATTCCCGGTGAAGGCGGTTGCATATTTCTCGTTTCTCCTGCTTCCAAAAACACCTAATGTCTCTACACACGTATTTACTCTGGTAATTTAATTTAAAGACTTATCTTCTCAAGAATGAATTCCTATAACCAGTCATAAGAAAGGGTAAACATTTTGTGCAATTATTAAATGATAAATAAATACAATCTTAATCTAAAATGAAATAATAATATAATATCGCTGCCAATATACTTTTTAGGCTTTCGGCTTAAAAATTTAAGCCACTGCTTAAAACAGACTAAAAGAAACGTTATATTGACGTTGGTTTGAATGGAAAGCAGTGTTTCAAAGATAGGGCTGTCCTTTGCAAATCAACCGTTTTGAAATACTTCGCACCTACAAACCTAACGCAATGAAAAGCAACACAGTGTGTATTGATATCGTATTTTGAGAAGAGTTGATTGTTAATACAGTTTAATAAAAGTATCTAAAGGGTGCATGGATAATAAATAGTGAACTAACTACCTTTTTATGGATCGCAAAATAATGTTCTTCCCTTACGTGCTATCAAGTGCTTCATTAGCCTAAGTTAAATCGACCAGGCACGAATTCGTAATGTATTATCACGATTGCTATACTTTATTTTTTCAACGATGTTGTAAAATATTTTAAAATCTAAACAAATGTTTATTTGCCGCCTAATGATTTGAGCTGCATGAATGCCGTTAAAGTATTAATTCTCTATTAGATCACTATCAACATTCTTAAATGTTACAAGTCAAAGCACAATAATAATTAACTTAAATCTAAGGGATTGTTTAAATTAGTTTAAATATTAAATTATTTTATAAAAAATATTCATTGCGGATTTATTTTTACATAAATTTTGCTATTTTATTTCAGAAAACAAATTATAAATTTTAAAAAAGTGTCATTTTTGAAACAAAAGTGCATTTGCCCACAATAACATAGTTAATACATTTCTACAAGCATTTTTCCGAAGCGTATTCTTCAAAGATGAAAGATACCAAAGAAATAATTGATATAAAATTACACGAAATTTAGAGTTAAATTTTTTATTTTTTATTAACATGAGTGCTTTACAAAAAATTACTGTTTCTTCTTTTAAAAAATTTAAGCTTTTTAATATGGTAATGTTAATCTCATTCTTTATGGCTTTCAGCAAAAAAGAATTCGAGTTATAGAGGCTATCTAACAGAATGTTTGTATTTTCGGCATAATATTTATTAAAAAAAACAAATTTACATATGAATTAGGAGCATATATAATCCACTAATAAATTACATTTTTTATTTACGGATTTTATTCCTACTTGGAAATAGGAATTTTTTAAAAATATTCAAAACGCGTACGCTAATAATAATTTCTATAACATACTTGTTTTTTTTTAATTTATGCTTTATACGATAAATGAAAATAAAATTTTAAGTAATAGTTAATCTAATATATATTTTTAAGTAGTAATTAAAGTTATTACAAAATTATTAATATTGAATCTATATTTTTATTTGATATATTTACTTATTAATAATTAATGTGGATTAGAAAAATCAATGAAAAATTACAAAATGAAGCTGAAAATTAAGAATAAGGGTTTCAGGAGTAAGGGAGTCCTTACTCCTTACAAATTGAACTCTTACCCTTGAAAGGGTAGAATTAATAAATTATCATTTCAAAAATAGCGCTAATAAACTATGAAGAAACCTAAGTCGTCACGTCTAAAAGTGATCATTTCACGACTTTCCATCGACGTCAATTAATCGACGGCAAATGTTTTTTTTTCCTGCTTAGTAAGAATGTTGCAAAAGTTACCGCGATCGCATCGCATATAACTTCTCCGGAAAATTTGCGACATTTTTACTACCACATACTACTTGGGAGTGTTATGACTGTCACCTAGTGACTAAATCTGCGCTATATGATGAGGCATATTAAGAATGCAAACTTAGAGATATCCTTTATGTATTTTTGTTATACACCTTTTTCCTTAATTGTTGTAGTTATTTTATTACAACGTTTCGAATGCTCAAGGCGAATTATGAATCACCTTATAGTCAGCATAGTTGCCTGTTAAAGTTTAAATACATAAAAATGCCTTCTTCTAAATTGACCTTTACAGATTATATCGATGAATAATTTGAATTATTCATCGATATAATCTGTAAAGGTCAATTTTGAAATTAGGTTATATCTGTAAAGGTCATTTTATAAATTAGGCTTTGAAATTAGGTTATATTGATGTTATAGTGCCTTCGCCGGGATTCAAACTTGGGATACATGGAGTGTGCTTGTAGTTACACCACGAAGGCATTCGGAAAGGAGGTAGAAAATACCTTATAATGTGTTTGAAAGGTTACATAAACATTAAAGTATTTCAGTTACCTATTGTGCTCAGTGCAATTTCAGAAGGAAAGCGACAATACTAGAATTTCAATGAAAATTATTTTATGTGTCCCCTTCCTTCAAATTTTAAGGCGAAATTCCTCACCTAGATTCTCAAGTCGATCATGCATTTCTAAATACTTTAAATTGTCTTTATTGTATTTGTTCGGTATTCTGTTTCTTTCCCTTTTTCGACAATGTTTAGTTCTACAAAAGCTAATAATTTATTGTGAATATTTTTTAATTTTTAGTATTAAGAATTTTTCTAACTGCTTCAATATTTGCTACTGGATTGTGTATATATTTTCATACTGTTATCGGTATACATGGTACCGCTAAAGTGCGAAATTCGTAAATGTCCACATTACCTAGCTAATCTGCAGATTAACCGATTTGCTCCGTTAAAGTGCGGAATCATGAGTTTTCCGCATTTTACCCAGGTAATGTCCACATTAACGGCTTCCGTATCGGTGTTGGTGTATTTAATTATGGCAAAGCACACGAGGGCTATCTGCCTAAAGGGAGGGATGCCTTTCGTGGAGGACTTTCTAAGGGAAACTGGCTCGTATACACGTTACACATGGGGAAAACCACGAAAACGCCCATGCAGCCAGCCCGTTCGCGGGATTCGAACCTCAGACCGAACTACCAGTGTTCAGCGTCTTTACCGCTCGGCCGCTGGTGGGCCCGGCTTCCGTATCGTTAAAGTTCAAAAGTTTATTTTCTCATTTCTTTTTCCTCTCATTCCACTTTGCATATAACCTATTAGGCACTCGCTAATCTGACACTGCTTACTAGGCGCTCGTTAAGTTTGAAAATAGGATTTTTGATGGAACAACAGCAATGTTTCCGTACGCTTATATTTTTCGCTATCTAAAAAATCAAGTTAATACAATCAAACAGTCAACAAATTAGTCGATAGAATCAATCATCAATCAATTAAAAAACTATAATTCAGAGAATAAAATGGTTTAAAGTATTATTACAATTAAGAAAAGGAATTTGCAAAACATGATAAAATTATGGTCACTTATTAGTGTAATCTAAAGATTGGAGACACTTTAAATTACACAGCCACCGTATTTTGCTACAAGTATACCTATTTGCGGTACATGTAGATCTGCAATAATATTTTCTGAAACCCTGCCCAATCAACAATATAAAAGTGTAAGTGGCGGCTGTTCTAAGTAGCGGTACCATGTATACCGATAACAGTATGAAAATATATACACAATCCAGTAGCAAATATTGAAGCAGTTAGAAAAATTCTTAATACTAAAAATTAAAAAATATTCACAATAAATTATTAGCTTTTGTAGAACTAAACATTGTCGAAAAAGGGAAAGAAACAGAATACCGAACAAATACAATAAAGACAATTTAAAGTATTTAGAAATGCATGATCGACTTGAGAATCTAGGTGAGGAATTTCGCCTTAAAATTTGAAGGAAGGGGACACATAAAATAATTTTCATTGAAATTCTAGTATTGTCGCTTTCCTTCTGAAATTGCACTGAGCACAATAGGTAACTGAAATACTTTAATGTTTATGTAACCTTTCAAACACATTATAAGGTATTTTCTACCTCCTTTCCGAATGCCTTCGTGGTGTAACTACAAGCACACTCCATGTATCCCAAGTTTGAATCCCGGCGAAGGCACTATAACATCAATATAACCTAATTTCAAAGCCTAATTTATAAAATGACCTTTACAGATATAACCTAATTTCAAAATTGACCTTTACAGATTATATCGATGAATAATTCAAATTATTCATCGATATAATCTGTAAAGGTCAATTTAGAAGAAGGCATTTTTATGTATTTAAACTTTGCTGGTTTTCCAGCAGAGATCTTATTTTCACTTTAACGAGTTCCTAGTAGGGTAATGTGTAGATTACTAAGATAATTTGAGAAACAAAATCCGCACTTTAACGAATCTCCTTATTTAACCTGCAGATTAGCTATATAATCTGCAGAATAACTTATTTCTACCCATTAGCGATAATATATACATTTGGGTTTGGAAGTTTTGTGCCCAACTTTTATGTTTATCGATATCACAGGTTCTGAGATAAAAGATTATATGTGTGGACAACATCTAACTGTAAAAAATATTTTAAAATACGCTCAGATACAGAAAAGATCAAACATTTTATTTTTGGAGCGATTTCGATAAAGAATAAAAGGAAATGTTTTTGCGGAATAAAAATTTTTGGCAATAGCTTATTATTTGAAATCGGATATATACCGTTTCCTCCTTTTAAATTTATTCTTCTTTCAAAATTTCTCACGTAAACAAGCTGTGGATTGAAGGATACCATTTTAGTATTTAAATTATACGCGCTAAAATATTTTAAAGCTAGTTTTATGGTTTTTCAGAAAGTGTGATATCATATGTCTGCATTGCTTTTAATTGGATTTGTAAATAAAGTAGTTTTTTATGTAATTAGAAACAATTATTACCGAAAAGAAGAATCTTATATGCTTTATAACGTTATGTTCCATGGTTACAAGTACCCGTTAATGTCTACAGCTGTGTTACAATATTTCTTCCTTTTCCCCTTTTAGATTTATTTATTTACCGCGCGACCGTGATAGTGGTTAGCGATGCTGTCGGCCGTACCGAAGGGCCCGCGTTCGAATCACGGAGAAGGCAGGGATGTTTATAAATGTATACTTTCTGTGCGGCATGGGGGCGCTTTAAATATGCACCGAGCCGAAAGTCCTCTCGAGAGGTTGTTGGTAGGGAAAGCAGGATGGGGGACACTCGAAACCTTCCCACCCCCGGGTGCTCTCCAACAAAATTGGACGCGGAACTGAGCAATTTCGTACTCTTACTTGTATGTTGTTCAAGGCTCTTGATACGACAGGCCTAGTCTTGCACTCCTTACCGCGATAAATTTTGTAGGCTTGGGCTGATGTTACTGTCAGACAAGTGAGATAAATCATAACAAGAACACACAACAGTTTTAATTTTTGTACTTTTTGTATATAGGTTAGAGGGGTAAGTTCTTAAAAGATGCAAGTGCGTATATCGGTTATTTTTTTATAATATGAGAGTAATTTCTCTAGCTAAAAGCATGTAGCATTCTACTATTATAAGGTATTTTCTCCTTCCTTCCAGCACACCTTCATGGCGTAACGAAATCGGCGCGTATTCGAGGGGGCCAGGTTCGAGTCACGGCCAGGGCATTGCACATTTTCCCCGTCTCCTTATTCAAAATAATCTAATGACTGTACACTACAAGTTAATATGAGCTATTCAACAAAGATGTCGCACATGAATGTAAGTGTTTTCCTCGTTTAAATAAACCCAGCATTTTATAACAGGCTTCTTAATAATTCTGCTGTTGATTAATATTAAACCAGTGAAGAGAGTCTTCGAAGAGAAAACTACCATTCTATATGAAACTTATTACGTCTTAAGGATGTCGTTTGGAAAAAATTATCAGAATGTATATAGTTTGAATTCAAAATTTTTCTGTGCTTCCACGCCGCTCAGTGGCACGCAGCACAAGGAAGGAAGGGAAACGTCCCTATTTTCTCCCTCCTTTTTGCACGCCTTCGTGGTGTAACGGTAGCATACTCGACGTGCATTCGAAAGGTCCCGGCGACAGCATTGCACATATTTTATGCCTCCAGCTTTAAAATAGCCTAATGTTAAGGTTAATAATTTAATAACCTAATTTAAAATAACAAGATTACCTCGAAATCTTAAAACACAAAAAGGTTTTATTCAGAGAGTCCTGGACTGCAGGATTCCCCTTCCTCTCCCTGTAACAGTGGGTACTATTTTGAAACCACGTAATACTCTACTAATGCATAAAATAAGGCCAAATTAAACTTTCAATACCCCAATATGATAACTGCTCCCGAAGTTCTTCGAATCCTTGCTCAGGAGACTTTAACCTATTCGTCGTCCTTAACGCGGCTAGCGCGTTCAAGTGAAACTTCCGCAGGGGGCTCTAACGCGCCTCAAGCGTTCTTCTACATTATACCTCCTAGAGGGTAGCACTAATCAGGCATTCTATTTCCAATTGAATTTGCCCCCCGGGTTTTAGGAATATTCGCGCCATTTTACATAAGATACAAGACAGTGAGAGATAGCTTTAACGTCTACTCAGCAGAAAAAGAGAAAAAATGAGGTTGTGTATTGGAAAGACAAGAAGGATATACGTTTGATGAGTACAGTCCGTAATAACTCGATGATTGGTGTTGGAACACGGACGGAAAAGAACTGTAAGAAAACCAATAATTGTCAAAGTAAAATTACAACAACAAATTAGGAAGAGTGGACCGCCTGGGTCAGATGTTATCAAATTATCCTGCTGTTAGAAATAAGCAGAGATATTATTATTTTTCCATTATGCTTTATTTCCTTATAATTTTATTTAATATTCATTGACATTCATCCACTACGAAAGTTATGTATGGAAAGTTATGATGTACAGAGAAAACAACATTACACGCTACGAAAAACAGATGGCCGCTGGGGGGAAATTTTCGCGCACAGGAGAAGACGGCGAAAGGGGTCAACAAAAGGTACGCTGAACCTGACTAGATAAGCATCTATACGGACGGTTCGTTTTCTAATGACAACACTAATACTTACTCGGTAATCGTTTGTGAACTTTCTCATTTTATTACCCTACTGGAAGTTTCCGAACAGCCTTTGATGGTGAAGTTGCGATTTGAAGAAAACTGGTCATTCGCTGTGATAAATTTCGAAAGGCCGTCATTCTCTCTGACTCCAGATCTGCTATCCAGTGCATTTATTCACAACCCTTCCTCCTGGGACACGTTTTGTGTAGTCAACGACCCATATAAAAGTTTTAATTGATGGTTAATTTATGGAAAAGATTGTTCTTCAGTGGATCCCTGGTCATCGTGGACTAAGTGGCAAAGAACAAGCTGATGCGCTGGCGAAAAAGGGTGTTGCGTATTACAACTCACACATAGCATTGTCCTATTTTGTACGATAAAACATCTTATCAAGAATTTATTTTCTTCTCGACATTATGAGAAATTCAGGGCTCTAATTGCTTCCAAATGTTGAAGGTTTCTGAAGCGAATAAAGGTACCTCACTGGCCCTGCCATGATTGCAAATTTTAAACTCTTCATTCAGCATGACTGTTTGGTCGGACACTTCTTTAAAATTGGTTATCTTTCCGAATCCTTACTGTACTCTCTCCATAATAGGTAAATATATCATTTGGAAAGTCTTAGCTTCCGATTTCCTCAACCTTTCTTTGTAAATTCGTATAAAGCGATCACCGTTTTTTTAGTACTAGGGGAAGACATTACCAGCTGCCTCATTGTACATCGCTACTGTTTCCCATACTTTTACCTGTACCCTTCGTGAGGACCACGTCATTGGATGGCCACTGTATTAAGCTCTTTAGGAGGCTAAGCCCACCAGCGGTCGAGCGGTAAAGTCGCTGAACACTGGTAGTTCGGTTCGAGGTTCGAATCCCGAGAACGGGCTGGCTGCATGGGCGTTTTCGTGGTTTTCACCATGTGTAACGTGTACACGAGCTAGTTTCTCTTAGAAATTCCTCCACGAAGGCACCCCTTCCCTTAGGCAGATAGCCCTTGAGGCTTTACCATAATCACACACACACATCTTTCTGGTGCTAACTTGGTGGAGTGGTACTGGGAGACAAGAAGTCGAATGAGACAATGACTTTCTTTTTTGTATTTCGTTCTGTGTTTGTGTTTATTTCTTACTCATTTTGGCAAGTCTGTGCCATTGGGAATAAAAAATAATGTCATCTCTATGATTGACATAATCTCTGCAATCCTATTCGATTAAATACCATCAATAAAAGATTCATTTGTTAATCTTAAAATCTCCAACTTTTTCCTTAGGGAAAAAATATCTCATACAAATGATAAGCCTTTCTATGATTTTCCGCGAAGTTTTTTTTAAGACATTCCTGCTGATATCAGAATTTTATTTTTATTCTTTTTCTGTTTCTAAGTTAGTTTTGAACTGTAGACTTTAAACTGTCAATGATGAAATTAGATGAAAATATAATAAATGAATTGGTCTTTGATTTTTCAGGCGATAGTATTAGTAATTAAATTCTTAATTATTACTTGTTAATAACTTTAATTTAATGTCGGTTTGAAGAGGAAAGGAATTTAAAAAACATTATCAACTTTCTCTATTGGCCCACCAGCGGCCGAGCGGTAAAAGCCGCTGAACACTGGTAGTTCGTTCCGGGGTTCGAGTCCCGGCGAACGGGCTGGCTGCATGGGCGTTTTCGTGGTTTTCCCCATGTGTAACGTGGATACGAGCCAGTTTCCCTTAAAAAGACCTCCACGGGGCATCCCTCCCTTTCCGTGTAGTGCCTAAGGTCGGAGCACGTAATAAATAAAATAATAAAATAACTTTCTCTATTCAAATGCAATTTCCCGATTCTATAGAGCTTGGATAAGTGTTAAATACCTTTTTTTTTGTTTCTATGTTATCTAGTTTATGTTCTATGGTATCGAGTTTTTGTTATGTTTTCTAGTTTAATGATCTGCGCGACGAAGTTAGAGAAAACAGAGCGTGTTTACACATTTTTAGAAGAATTTCGATAAAGAATTGAAAAAACCAAATGTATTGAACACTGGAGAAATATATTCTGCTGCTTTTAAATTTTTCTTCTTTCAAAATGCCGCATGTAAATAAGCTGTGCATTCGAGAATATGTTTTTGCGCTTTTCAAAGAGAATTATTCATGTTTCAGAATTCAAAAACGCTCTAAAAGGCATGGTAGTAAAATTTATAAGTGCAAAATAAGCAGCATTATTGATCGAAAATGGAAAAAGCGTCAACAGGGGCCACTAGCGGCCGAATGTTTCAGACCTTAGAATACTAGTTATTCGGCGTGCTTGGGTTCAGACCCAGACGAATGGGATTAGTTGCATGTTTGATGTTCGTGGGTTTCCTCATGTGCAACGTGAATAAGAGCCAGTTTCCCTCAACAGGGCCTCCATTAAAGCCCTCTTAGCTTTGCTATATTCAAATAACCAAGCAACAGAACCGTCAATTATTACTTCTTCATTAAAGCAAGACACTAAATGAATTCCCACCAAAATTTGCCTAGAGTTCCTAATTTTATAAAATTAAATTAATGTTAAAAAGAAAAGATTCGTCGACGCAGAAATCAATTGCAAAAATCTTTAAATACGTCTGTAGTAACAATAAATAAAATTTTAAACCAAGATTTATAAATTAAAGCAGGTAAAAAAATATTATGTTCACCAGCTTTTTCGAAGCATGTGGCGAAACGCAGAAAAATTTGTAGAGCCCTGTATGAAAACAGTTTATCTGGAGACAAGTAGAAATACATTGCGACCTTTGATGAAGCATGAAAGAAAGTTTTAGTACAGGGTTTATGATTATTGCAAGATTCTGTTATAACGTGAAATTGAAAATTAGAAGAGTGAGAAAACATGTTAAAATCAACTCAATGTATTAACAAGAGAAAGCATTACGTCAGATATTTACAGAACGAATTCTGTTTCTTTGTTCCGATGACTTTCAAAGTGTGAAACGACACCAAGAAAAGGCAGCAAGTCATACTTCGAAAAATATTACTGCATTCCTTAAAACCATTAAGACTGATACGGATATTGCATAAACACCTTTTAACTTATTCCTACAAAGTCCCCTGATGATTTATTTATGGATTATTGTGTCTTTGTTTTCTTGAAAAGCCCTCTTTCTAAGCTCAAAGCCACCATGACTGATGAAGTCTGGAAAGCAGTGGAAATCCATACTCCTGGAAATTTTACAAAAAGGCCTCTCTATCACGGAAATCAAGACGTAGACCTAGAGTCCAGAAAATAATCTATGATATCAAACGTTTAAAAAAGTACCGTTTACATTTTTTAACTTTAATTAAGCGGTCTCGAAATCGTTTTCAATATGTGTGTAAACACCCTCTGTAAATATACAAATTTGTGGTTTTCTAAAGAATGAACGTGCAGCAGATTTTGTTGCCTATATTTAGTACTCACGTAACAATATAATTCTATCCATCCTTATTTTATACCAGGCATAGAAAAACTTAAATTGAAAAAAAAAATTGTTGAAAGTACATCATTTTATTCTTATTACCGAGTTCAATGAGTTTAATTAAATGTTGAAGGATATGTTGAATAAAAGCCAAAGCAAAAATTTAAATAGTTTCGTTGATGGTCTTAAACTGATTATAATAAAAACTGAAGGGCTTTTTTATGCTTTCACTTTTCCCCCTCGTCATTTTATTATCTGAAGACAAACTTTTCCCTACGTTTGCTCTTCTAATGTGATTGAATCACTGCGTTTGCTTTTAGAAATCTTTGGCTTTCAGAGAGCTTTTAATTTTTTTTTTTTCAATTCGCACTAGTGATACTTATCGGTAAATTTTCTGCTTATTTAAAAAAAAGTGCGCTCGACCATCTTGAATAGAAAATTATCTTATCATTTACTCATTTCAATTGTAGTAGCACTAATAGGTTTGTTTCTTATCCTAATAAATGTTTGCATTGGGAAAAAAATGCTATGGCAAATGTTCGGAACGCTAGTATCGCACAAATATCATTAGTACTTTAGCACACTTATTGTTTTTCTATGCCATTTTAAAAATGCAACAAGTATAAATTAGAATATATTTAATTTTGCAAATTTTCTTATTATCGTAATATAGGTTTTTAAATAGAGCATATATTATAGGAATATATTTATAAATTTAGTGAAAACATACAAATTCGTTTTTAACTTATGTTCATATTGTTAACAATGCAGAACATTACGATATAATGCAAATAATTATAAATGATACAATTAACGCTCCTTATATCTTTTTATGGCTGCCAAATTTCCCGGTGAAATCCGGAGACTTGATTTTTTATCAAGATTTTTCCTGTCCCGAATCCCTAAATCTCTTAATTTTTAATTTTTAGCTTTTACTAAAATTTGCTAAGGTAAATGTTCTTAATAAATTATATTTTTCTTAATCAATGAAACCTAAATTTTATGAATTTCATTCATTCCCTAACACTAATGATTTTCGGCAGAATTGTTCTTACTAAATTTTGCTCGTGTGAATTATCTTAATTATTTTTGGTATTTATAGAACATTTTATGAAAGCTCAAGCGATGTTTAATTAATTAATATTTGTATTTAGTTTTGTTTTATATCCGTATACGATACATTATTAAGTTTATCCATTATAGTTTGCACATTAATTATTAATGTTTTTTCAGAGTATTTAAAAGTACGTTGATAAATATAGTTCAGAATACTTAATTAAATGTTAAGATACTTCACACTAGAATAATATTGTAATATAGCTCAGTAACCTGAATCATGTATTATAAAGTGAATTAAGTCAATTTGGAGTTGTGTTAGATACGAATGAAATCAAACTCTCATGATTTTGCTTATTTAAGAAAAGGAAAAATGTCTCCGGTTTAGAAAACGTAGCGCAAAAACTTCATAAGGTGCATTCTTCCTCCTTCCAGCATGGGGGCCCACCAGCGGCCGAGCGGTAAAGTCGCTGAACACTGGTAGTTCGGTTCGAGGTTCGAATCCAGCAAACGGGCTGGCTGCATGGGCGTTTTCGTGGTTTTCCCCATGTGTAACGTGTATACGAGCCAGTTTCCCTTAGAAAGTCCTCCACGAAGGCATCCCTCCTCTTAGGCAGATAGCCCTCGAGGCTTTGCCATACTCACACGCACACACACCTTCCAGCATGCTTTTGGGTTGTAACGGTAGCACACTCGGCGCATATTCCAGAGGTCCAGGTTCGAGTCCCAGAGAGGGCATTGCACATTTTTCGCATCTCCTTCTTCAAAAAACCTAAAGACTCAACTTATTCAGGTAAAATAACGTTTCGAGTAATCAAACGCAAATGTTTCGTTATAGTAACAGCATGGAACAAAGTTACTAAATTATTTATCTAAAATAAAACTGTATCGTAATTAGCTATTAAATGGGCATTAAAGCCATACTTAATTTCCTAAATTAAAAGTTTATAATGCTATCTGAACTAAGGGATTAACATTATTACGTTTACCAAATCAATTTCTTAAGAACTGCGAAATCTAAATTTTATACCGCCACCGACTGCTATAATTATATTTAGTAAAAATATATCACATTCTAGAAAATAAAACATTTAAAATTTTTCCTCCGGAAAGAAATTAGCCGAGTCATTTAATTTTAGAACTTGAAATGATGCTTTCTGAAAGTAAAGAGGTCATATACAAATTCAAAAAGAAATATTTTCTTTCATACGTAATTAAAAAGAAAATAGCAGTTTAAGGTATTTTTTGTTAATATATTAAGTGACGAGTACTGCTATACAGAATACTGTCAAAAATATTAACCATTATAATCATTCCTCCCCCCCCCAAGAAAAAAGATACCGTTCGCAGAATTTTATAGAGGTCGAGTTTGAAAAAATAGAGGCAAGCTGCAGTGCACAAAAAATTCGTGACATCACTTAGTTTAAAAATTTAAATGTCTTATTTTAATGAATTTTCTGTATTATTGTAATGTAACGATTCTAAGGTTATTAAACATCATAAAACAAGAAGCATCTTTAGCCTTTGGAAACGTATAAATTAGATTTGTGAAATTCTTTTGACATATTATATGTATGAAAATTATGAATTTAAACGTATTACACATTAATAAATTTCGAAGGAATGCCACTGGATGACATCAAAAAGAGAAAAAATAGATCTGGAGTTATGCTAGTTTTTTTTAATCGACCCTTCAAGACAAGCTGATAAAAACGGAAAAAAACTGCAAATTTTGACACTATTATCTCAATGAATTTTTACAGTACTGATGTCAAGCGTTTTGTGTTTTATTTTTTGTAATAAGTATAAACTGCTTCAAAATACGATTACAGAGACAGAAGTCGCATAAAAAGCTAGTTTTTGTAATATTTACAGAGTAAGTATTTTTTTTTATTTGCAGATGGCAAAGCATGAAATTGGCGTCATTTAGAATATTTTGTGATTAGAAATACAAGGCCAACGGCTGGGAAAATCAAGCCTGTATACGAAATTTTGGTGACACAATGTACAGTTTTGATACATAAATTACTATTTCACCAAATCAATATAAAGAGTAAAATGTTTCTATTGGTTTCATAGTCATTACATGAAACCTGCATTAACGTTTTCTGCCTTGCTTTTGGATGACAAAGATTTCATTCTCTCCTAACCTTACCTTTGCCTTCAGCCTTTGATCTGAGTAAAGCAATCTGAAATTAAATAAATATAGTCCATCTATGAAAATTCTTTTTTATTTCGAGAACCCCTGTTTTAAATGAAAGTAAGCTATTTTAAATAAAATAGTTTAATATCAAATTAGTAAATTTCTTTATCTACCCTTTATAACGATTCTTTACTGTGTTTTTTTAATGATCTGTTGTTAATTTTATTCTGTTGAAATGCTGCACTAGAATTATCACTCATCAGTTACTTTTCAATGCATTATGATTCAGTTAAAGAAACATAGAGGCTTCGGTATAAAATTTAAACCATGCTGAAGGGAATTATTTTGTACATTGATGAATAATACCCCAGTAAATTTAACACAGCCAATTTAGTATTTCAGGCTGCTGAATCTTGTGTTAATTTCCCTAAGTTAGCTAAGGGAATTCTCCGAACTCAGTTCCTAACTACCTACTAACCTACTCTCATCAAAGAAGCGAAATGGTTCGCTTCTGAACTCATTTTTCTATCAGACATCTATTACAGAGTTGTTAGAGACTTGTGAAAAAGTCTCAAACATTATTGAAGGACCTTGCTCACAGCAAACTCTCGAGTAGGAATAAGTTAGCCGTTTCTGTATATGTTGTTTCTGTATATTATTTTACGTGTCTGTGGGATGTCTGGTGCCTAGGAAATGAGAGTACCAGACGAATAGTCGTAACAGTAAAAATAGATGTTTAATTCAAATAAAATTAAACCTTACAAACTAACCAGAAAGAAGTAACCAGAGAGACTGGGAGACTGCTTCTCAGCAAACTTTACATCAATCGCCCCGCACAGAAACGAAGCTGATAATGAAGTGTCCAATACTTTCTGAAATTCACGCTTAGGGGACTTGCCAAAGCTTTTAATTCATTTAATTAGATAAAACAGTCAATTAAATTGGAGTCTTGGTGTACTTTGATATTATCGCTGAACTGTTAATGTTTTAGGTTGAAGTTCGTTATAAAATTGTATTTAGGCTTGCATGTAGATTGTAATCAGTTCTCTATCAATATTAAAGTAAACGCCTTTTATTGGTTTTCTAGTTTCGCCGAATGTACTTTCAGTATTAGAACCATGTTCTGCACTCAGACAATTAAAGCTTAGATATTTAAAAAGAGCTAGTTACCTACTTTAGGTACTGAGAATATAACATTTTAGGATGTATTGAAGAATATGGAATGAATCCTTATAAAGATATAATGTTATAACCTTTATACAGTTTTAATCTTTATAAAGTTTCTTCCGCCTTCTTAGCATGCCTTCGTAGTGTGGTGGTCTGCACGCTGGGCGCGTATTCCAGAGGTCCTTGGTCCGATTCCCGGCGAAGGAGTTAATCATTTTTCCTCTCTCCTGCTTCCAAAAAATACTAATGTCTCTATACTGGCGTCCGAACTAAAACGGTGATGAATGATGATTCTCCACACTCAGGATTTGGCGATTGGGTCCCCTAAAAACCCCAGTCGCCGTTTAAAAGGGGAAATATGTGAGGTACTTCTCCCATCTTCTTAGCATGTCTTCGTTGTGTGCTGGTCTGCACGCTGGGCGCATATTTCAGAGGTCCGTGATTCCAGGCGAAGGTGTTGCTCATTTTTCATCTCTCCTGCTTCCAAAAAACCTAAAGTCTCTACAAAGTAGAGAATATCAAGAATAAGAAGAATATATTAAAATAAACATTTCAGGATGATTTAGTTGTTTTAATAACTACAAGTATTAACGATGATTTTTCACTTTTATTTGAAAAAGGTTAAATCTTCAGTTACTGGTTTAGCGTGTTTTGCACCTATTGAAAATGCATGGGGGACACAGACTGCAAAGACTGCAAAGTACGAAATAAAATCTATGAGAGAAATTCAGAGACATTACTTGATTACAAAGTTGAAGAAAGTCGATGGCATAGCTTGAAATTCAGGTACAAAGTAGGATTGCTGAATCACATGCTTTGTTACTGTGCATTTTCAATAAGAGTTAGTGAGATATTTAATTCAGATTTTTATTATTATAATTTTTCATCACATGCGCCAAGAAATGATTAGTGATAAAGGCCTGAAACTGTTCTGAAAGGAATGATCTTGAAATGGATCTAGTGCTTAGTGACAGTGTTTATGTTTCTAAGCGGAATACAGTGAAGATTGTGTGTTGCAACTAAAATCGGATTATGATTGAAATGTTTAACATGAACTTTATTGAATATACTGCTTTGAAAGAGGAGTACTTTCAAATATAGCTGACTAGAACTATATACAATTCTGACTACAAAATTATTGCACCATAAAGAAAGCCGAAAAACAGCGTAAAATTTCCGTGATAGGTACAGCATATTAGAATCTGAAAATGATTAGAAATGCAAAGCAATGTAATAAATAGCAAGTCTTACTCCACCTGGAATTAGAGTAAAATAGAAGGAAACAGGACACATTTTCGATAGAGAATTTGTGCTTCTTTCTTGTTTTACAACAAATGTAGAATATACCTCCAGTAAAAACAAGGAGCATATAGCAACATGTGTCTGAATTTGATTGCAAGAAAATAACAGCGTACCGCAGTGTTATAATTATTAAAATCTGCTCGCGTTAACGAAATCCTATCACTGTAATGCAAATAGATAACAGATGCATATAAAAATTTTACATTACAGATAACATAAACTGATTGCATACTAAATAATAATTGAAACATAAGTTGTGCACATGAAAATAAAACTTAAAAAACAATTTTTTTACAAACTAAAGTAAATAAATGAAATTAGATTAAACAGAATCTATACATTGCAGAAAATCTTGTTAAGTTTTGAATTCTAAATGAATAGCTTTAGACAAGAGTATTTAAGTATAATTTTAATGTAATTCTAGGATTCAAAATAGTAGCTGAATAAATATCGGACATTAAATAAAAGCATCAACACTCACAGAACTAGAAGTAGCTTGACAGTATTTTCACAAAAGTAATAACACTGTTTTTGCATTAATTATATAATGCAATTATTACAATCCTTAAAGAAATGAATCCGAATGTTTAGATAATTTGCAATTGTTCGAAATATTCTAAGTACCTGTTTGAAACTATAATGTGTTTAGTTACCAATAATTAAACAAATAGTAATCTGGGAAAAAACTCACAAAATAAGTTGCACTATGTCCGGTAATGAATTGGGATAGACAGGGGATTATGATTTTATCATGCACTTTTTGTAAGAATTTGTAAGGTCTTCGTCCTGTTACTCATTCTCTAATTCTAGCTAGTTCTGCACAGCTAAGATTTTGAGATGATATTTTGACGCATACACGGGCCCAAGGTGTTTCTAAGATAGTCCTAGTTTGATTTAAGGCTGCTGTTTCATTCATTCATCTGCGTTTTCGTGGCAGATTTCGTAGCCATAAAAATGGAACAGAAGAATTTTCAGATGGAAGCTAAAGACGGTAACAAAAATCATAAATAATAAAAGAAACAATCACTATTAAAAACAGTTAATATTAGATCTTGTATCTCTTTACGGGTAATTTGTATCAAATATTTTTGTTTATTTACAGCATAGTTTAATCTAGCATTGGATTTCAGCATTTTTAAAGAGAATAACTGTGTTATAACTCAAACGTTGCAATTAATTAATTTCTTGATCGAAAGAATCTAAGTTATTAATCTTTAACAGAAAAAAGGAGCTATACATAGGATTTGAAATTAATTCGTTTGATGGCAGAATGTGTTGAAGTATTCTTCCTCGAATAGTCAAGATGAAATTCTGCAAAATACTAAAACAAAATTCTCCACGAAGCTATCCCTCCCTTAGGCAGATAGACTCGCAAGCTTTATCGTAATAAAGCTCCATTTATGGATATTTTGTTCTTATGTATTCTTTTCGAGAATTCCAAATTATATATATATTTTTTAAATATTTGAACATTCGGCTTTAGATTCACTATTTTAGGACACTAAAACAGGGGTAATAAGTAAAAAGCCGCCACGAAAAACTATAAAATTAATTTTAAAATAAACTTACTTCTTTGTCATTAGAGCTGATAGCAAATTTAATTTTAAAAAAGGAAAATTAAAAATTTAATCTGTTTACACGGGTTAAATTTTAGAAACCTTATGGAATGTGGAACATTCGTGAATTGGATAGTTTCGTGAAAACAATTTGAACCGTCACGAGAATATTATAAAATATGAAACTTTATGTAGATAGTATCAAACAACTGTTTCCTTACGATATAAGTGCTCAGTCAGATCTGCTTTCGAAAAGCGACTTCAACTCTGTAAATTAACTTTCTTAGCAAGCATTGCTTTATGACAAAGAAGCGAGTTCGAGTATGTGTCTCCGTCCATTTCTCTGGAACTAGTAATTAGGGGAATCATAATACAAATGTTCGTGGGTTCGAATTCCGACGAACGGCCTGGCTGAATGGGAATTTCTATGGATTTTTCCATGTGTAACGTGTATAAAAAAGCAGTTTCCTTGAAACATTCCTCAAGACATCCCTTCCCTTAGGCAGATAAGCTCGCATGCTTTATCGTGATCAAACCATTATAAAATTTCAGTATAATGGTTGTTGTTACTACCGGAAATTAACCTTCTAATAATTTATTAACATCTTTCGGATCTAATAGGCAGTTAACCAGGTAAAATGTTCCATGTTTATGCATTGTTTCTAGACAAAACATATATTATGGACATCTAAATCTCATATCAACATCACTAAAAATCTATGTGGATCTAAATTAATTCAAGAAAATATTTAAGCAGAATAAGAAACATCAATCCATTGCACAAGTACCTGAACCTAAAATGCTTTCTTAACTTCGTCTTTACGTTAAATTACTAGCTGTTTTGTGGATATAAATGTTACATCAGATTCCATGCATGGGAAATTTAAGGGGCTAACTGTATGGCTGCTTTGGATTTTCTTTTTCGTAAACTGAATCAAACCCAATTCTTCTTAAAGCTCCCTCCAAGGAGCTCCTTTCCTAAGACAAACAGGTTTCGAATACTAGAAAATATTTGCTATTGTGTTAAATAACGACTTCGGTAGGCAACATTTTTACTCTGAGTTAATGTATCTTTCTGACAAACTGTAGAACCGCCAGGAGTTTCTGAGCGAAATTTTCTGAAAAATAAGATTATAGTTTTCTCGGAAATTAAACAAGGATATTAGGTTTCCCCGATTGATATGCATTCCACACTTACCACAGCAGTGCTTGAGGGAAATATCTTTAAATCCTTACATTTACAAAGACACTTAGGTTTATTATAAGTGTCATATCATTTTTGGTTTGCTGTAAAATATATGATCTAAATTTTCAAGTTGTTGTTTTTTGCTTCACAATTGATGCTGATACAAAAACCTTTCTGGTCATTTTGTAGAGTCATTAGGCTCTTTTGGAACAGGAAATATGAAAAATGTGCAACGCCGTCACCGGGACTCGAAGCTGGACCTCTCGAATAGACGCCGAGTGAGCTACCGTTACACCACAAAGTCATGCTGGAAGAAGGGAGAAAATACTTTATAATTTCATCATATGTGTGGTATACATTTTAAGCAAAAGGTGGTTAAAATGAATAGCCGTTATGTATTATGTGTGGTAAATGATGAGTTTCCTTTTCAGAATATTTATATTCATATTTAGTTAGACGAGTTCTAAATATGATAGCTACATAAGTACATTGAATGCATGATGCTTAGTGATTGTAGCACATCCAGTAATAAAACACTAACGATGTACAATTTTTTATTCTTTCTGAACAGATTGCTTTTACAATCATTATAAAACAGATACGTTGTCACTGAATAATGATAATTCCTTAATGATTAGAATTCCTCGAGAAGAAATATTTCTCAAGGAATTCTAATCATTATTACTACGGTTTTGGTTTTCTGCATCGTCTTTTCAGGCAGTAAGGGAAATTAAATGCTACTCAATGTCAAAAGCACTTAGAAACGTAATAAATACGATTTATCATAAATTTATGCAAAGAATGATTTGCAAACGTATGAGAAGAAGCACGATGTTCAGAAAGCTTTCTTACCCGAGAAAACTCAGGCTTGATATATTGTTCTGGTGACAAAGCAATAAGAAAACTATTGTTTCAGAAGTCATTTCTAACGTACGAATACTAGAAACAAAATACAATGAAAAGCTCATATTTAATTTTACTCGAAGACAGAAGTAGAACTTGGGTTTGTTCTTTTTAAAAAGAGTCCTTCTCTGCCGGAGGGAAGATGAATTTTGGTATGCAACAGACAGCTGAAAAATTGAAGTCGTGTAAAAATAAAAGTAAAGTTATATATTGCTAGTCATTTGTTCAGTTTTAAAACAGCGTGTTACAGCTAATTCAAGTGTTAGAACATTTGTCTCCGTAAAGAAAGATTTTTTAGTCTACTGATAATTAATAAATGAGGGAGATTTAAAATCATGCCAGCGGCTAACTTCATGTATTTAAAAATTCAACTAATTAAAGGATAGAATTTCAGTTAAAGCAGTAAATATTTATTTCTTCAAGAAATTTGTTCTTCATTGCTATTATAATTAATTTTGAAGTGCTTAGCTTATTTAATACTTATTTAATACTTTCGTACTATGATATTACACTTCCAGTTACATTATGTTTCTAGATAAGAAGTTAACTTTTATGATATATTTTCTCCTTTTTATAGAGGCTATTATATTTTACAATATGTACTATGAAACGAATTCCTTCCTTTTCGAAATAATTTTATCATTAGTGTTTAAATGTATTTCGCACTTCTTATGCAGAACATCTATAATGATGCTGTTTGTAATTACTTATCTTACTTATCTGCTCTAGCTTATTTCCGTAAATTTTAGTTCTCCGTGGTTTTAGTTCATTGTCTGTTTGAATATATGAAACACTAAAATTTTCATTACTGTGCAATATTCCAACAGAGTGTCTAAATAAATGTGAAGGATGTCAAGATACCGTAGATAAATTACTATCTCAGCTACATTTCAAATAGCAATATTTTCTGTATTCAATTTTCTTAACATTCTCAGTTCAGTTTTAATTGCATATAACATAATCTTTCGGAATTATTTAGGTGTTTGTAATGTTTGCACATGACACTAAGCATAAACCATTATCAAATGTAACAACACATTTATTAGAGTTAGCAGTCTGTTAAGAAATGTGTAAAGTCTATACATACTCTTATGCGTAATAAACTACACTTCAACATACATTAAACCTCTGAACGTCACCTCATTTGAAATTTCAGGAAATATTCTTTATTTTCAGTCATTAACTAAGAAAAATAATTGAGACCCTTATCTACGTTTATGATTCATATTGTATGACCTGCTAAAATATGTGCATCCAATTTTTCAAGAGCTTTGGTAACGCAGAGCCTTACAAAGATAAACCATGAGCCACGCTACCCCTCTGAAACGCCGAACACCACATACAGAATCACACAATATAATAAAGTAATTGTAAATTCACTAATGTTAACGGCTACAGGATAATCCATAACATTTCATACCTGATAAAGTCACAGATAACTTTTGATTAGAAAGCTACATATTATGGAAAATGTGTGAACATAATATTTTAATGTAATCCTTAAGCTTGTTTTTTCAAATAGCATTATATCTATATGTTACCGTATGAAACACCGGCATTGTATATAATTCCGGACGATTTTAGGCAAAGTACGAAATATGAGAATTATTAAATACTTTCCCTAGGCATTCTATAGAATGACAAATGCTCTTTAGGGAAAGTATCAAAAAGGGTTTATAATGAGGCTACTATTTAAAAGACATTCATTCCTCAAAAATACAAATGTTATTTTGAAAAAGTACTGAAAGAGTGGCATTAAAAACTTATTCAAAACATGTGAAAAAAAAGATAGTGAGATGGCCTTTGTACAACATAATAAATTTCGATTTCCTATATATCTGAGACTGGGAATCAGTAATATGAACCTTACAAAGGAAATTGAATTCAGAAGCAATCATAAGTGTCACAAGCAATGCCCTTTTTAATACCTTTTTGTTTTATCTGGCAGAGCTTACAAATGTGGTTGTGCAGTTCAATATCATTACGAGTAACGTTTTTGTATTTGGTTAAAAGTTCCTTCAACATTCTGCCATGTCTCCGTGCTCAGTACTCAAATAAGCTTTCATAAAGTACGGAAAATGATTAGCGTCCGTGACGTAATATTGTATAGTACTGATGCTTTCTGTAACAGGATAAATGAATGTACTATTGTTTTCCACAAACAACAACACATCCTGGCAATTTATCAGCCAGTGGTCCCATGGTTCCTTCTTAGTAGTCAGTTTGGCCTTTTTACATCATTTATTAACTTCTGGTAAGTTGTTTGGCTCTTCGAAACGAATCGAAAATGCCTTTTATACTTTGCCGGTTTGTCATTTGGCATTCTATAGAATTCCTAAGAAATGTGTGAAATATGAATCGTTTCCTACATTGCCAGTTAGTTTTAGGCATTATATACAAAGCCTAGGCATTCTATAGAATGCCAGATTTTAAACTTTGCCGATAGCATATGTTGCCTATACATAATTTGTCAAAAGGCCTAATGATTCCGAAGAGTATATTTAAAACTTTTAACTTAAAACTTTTGTTATAATTTAAACATTTAATACGCATCATACGGGAAAAATGTGGCTCGTCGATGTACAGGTTTATGAAAAAGTCATTATGAATAGAAAATGTTTATGGAGCTCTGCAAACCTTCCTTTGGATAGATAGATATAACTTATAAAAATATCATTCAGATAAGTTTTCCTTTTGCTTTGAGCATCTGATTGCAGCTACTATATATTCCGTTTCCAAATTTGCAGGAAAACTTGATTTCAGCTAAGGAATGAGTAACAAATATATTGAAGGAATTCGTGTTTACTGAAATCATTAAATCTATTCTTCAAGGCTTCTGATAACATATCAAACAATACCCCTTTTTATAATTATTTACAGACTTTATCCAGACGGAGCACCAGACTGGATTCACTTATTAAATTTAACGCTAGAATACCGCATTTCAACTTCATTGTGAATGCTGTTATTATATAAACGTCATTTATCAGTTGGTTTGGATTTTAGGGATGCATTTACAGCTCATTTATGTATCTAACCTTAAAGTCATGTTTTAACTCTGTGACAAGCTTTACTATCAATTAAGTTTGTATTATACTCTAAGACTCGGATTTTTTTCCCGGCGAATTGAATCCACATCAGTAATTAATATTTTCTAACGTAGCCAATTACAATCTGGAAACAATTTCTGGTTGAAAATTTGAAGCTGAACACTGCTAGTTCAGCACGGTTTCCGAATCCTGGTGAAAGGGCTGGCTGAATGGACGTTTCGGTGGTTTTTCCCATGTGTAAACTGTATACGAATCAGGTTCCCTTTAGAACGTCCTCCGCGAAGGCATTCCTCCATTTAGGCAGATACCCTCGAATACTTTTCCATAATCAAATAAAGTAAAAATCTAACTTTGAATGATAAGAATGTTTCTGTCGATGCATTTGTCACCATCAAAAAATCAAAAATTAGCTATAATTCCAAGTCTGCTTTTAGGAAGCATTACGTTACAACATATACTTAAAAATATTTACTATTTGGAGTCAAATTTTCAAACTACTTCTTTAGCCTAATTTATTACTACTATTGAAAATTTCTTTTAGAGAAATAAAACTAAGTTCTGAATTTATACGATAACTTTTAGAATAAAGATAAAGTATTAATTTGTGATTTATATAATGAAGACTAGGAACATCGCAAGAAATAGTTCCCCTAGCTAATATTTACTGAAATGCCCTTATAATGTGCGGACATTTTACATTTATACAGCCAAATGTGTAAACTTCTAGCAATTATTTCTCTAAGAAGTAGCGCAACGATTTGTCTTAAATTTTTATCTAATATAATTGCAGTGCACAGCTCTTTTAACTCCATGCACGTTTCACAATGAATATTGCATACAATATGTTTCATGCTCGAAACTTTAAATTTAAACCTTCAGTTGATCAATTAAAGCTTAAACTTAAACCTCCAGTTGAGAAATTCAGCTTCCCTATCCCCAAGGTAGAAAGTCGAAAGATTTTATCAAGGTGCTGATAATGCGAAAATGGCGGTTTACATCTTTTATGGAGTCCCCGTTCACAACAGTAGATTCCTCTTGCTATAACTAACGATCGCTCTCTTTCCCACATGCGCTAGAGGGAGGTTTGTAATATTTAAGCGACTCTCGCTGTCTCTCTGAATTCCAAATTAGTCTATTCGTATAGTGAACTGTTGGCAGGAGAAAAATTTACTGGATGCTTCTGACAGATAAATATCATCTTGCAATGATTGCTGTATCAAATGATATATTGATGTGGGATAGGATACAATTGTATTGAGTTCAAGTAGATGCGCAAAAATATGGAGAATAATTAGGATTTAAATTTTCCGAGCTAAGCTCAGTATCTGATGCATTAAAATAGAAAAAGGAAATACACTGAAAGTGCCATTAAATTAACTTCCCCGTTTTCAAAACATAAGTCTAGCTTGCTTATTGTTTTCCCTTTGAAGTGCACTTTATATAGAGGGACGAAATGAGGCCAGCTTTACGCAGTTTTAAGAGAATTTTAAGCTTTGGGCAGTTTTTGTGTTTACCAGAAGTCTTCCATGAGGACTCATGTGAGAACATGGAAACATCTCGTGATCTGCAAGATTCCCAGATTTGTCTGCGTGCGACGTAATTCTTGGGAGATTTCTGAAGATCAGAGTGTACATTGATATACTGCGAAGCGTATCGGAATTAAAAACAAATATCAGACAAGAAATCGATCAGATTCAACCTGACCTGCTTCGTCGAGTGATGGAAGATTTTCGGTTAAGATTAAATGATTGTTTACATAGAAATGGCTGTCACTTGAGCGGCGTTTTTTTAAGATAATAAAATTTCATGAAAAACTGAGTACCTTAAAAATTTCCCGCTTCAGTGGCGGACCCTATATATATATATATGCATGTGTGTATGGTAATTACCTATGTGTCTTATTTAGTTTTAAAATAGTGTAGTTGTTCTGTAGTATGATAATTATACTAATTCACCTGATTCTATAAATTTTAGTTATCAGAATATGCAATTATAAAATCCTATAACATTTTAAAACACAAGTTTAGCAAAATAAAATGAGGGAGTTTATTTTCGAGTAAACACGATAGATATAATCTTAGTTAAACATGCAGTTTGTTTCAAAATATGTACTACTAAATATGAATTAAATGGATGGTTGCAGACCTATTGTTTAAAAATTAATCAAATAATAGGCCTTAAGGTAATGACAACTTTGGCGACGTGACAATTTTATCAAATATATGCGAAACTCAAATTTTTACCCGTAGATGGGAAATAGTTCTCATAGCAGAAATCATAAAACAAAGTGTTATACTCATATCACCAAAATTGACCTAAATATCACTAACTAAACTTTTAAGGACTTCCTGTAAAAACCGCTTAATCATTCATGATAGGTCTTCGAATCTGGAACTGTCAAATATGCTTTTCGTGCGAAAACCATTAAGTTGTGTTTCAAATTCTCGTTTGTAAAAAAGTATAATTCTACGCTTCTTTTAACTTCCAGCTTATAGAAACGTAAAGTTAGAGAAAATAATTATCGTTCTGTCGTATTGTCTAAATACAGTAAATGCATACTTTAGTTTCAAATAAATCTGTTTTTTAATGTGCTAGTCTGATGGTTACACATATTATAATAGAAACTTAAAAACTGCTGTTTGTGGGAAAACATAGAACAAATGTACCGTCAAATATTACAAACAAAATAACACGCGCCTTCTAAGTTTTAGCTCGTCCCTCAATATTTTACGAAGCAATGGCAGCTAGCAAAGCTAAAGTCGATAACGCGACTCAAAGGGAGGGAGTTGTAACTGAATAACAGGTTAGCCATTGCTGCCAAAGTCTCTTTCTCAAACTCAAGAACTTTGCGCTTAGAGACATTAATTAGTATTCTATTGGGGGGACAGAAGCAGAAGTGATAGTACAGGTGAAATAATAAGATAATTGGACTAATTAAAATAAAACCCAAACTGGAATTCATGTTAGAATTCGAAAATATTTATTAACAGGAATTCAGTTTTGATTCGGCAACTAAGTAAAGTTCTCAAAATTATCTCTAAAGGATGAGAGCTGTTTAAGCCATACAATTTTGACAACTTTTTCCAGGTATAGTTTTGAGCATTAACTACTGATTTTCCTCCGGTAAACGACTTCTTATAGGTTAATAAACATTCTACCTGTTGCAATTATTTTACATAAGAATAACTTACTTATTGAAACGGGAACTAGTATAAAATGTTCTAAGTTTTATTAATTCCTATAAAGAAATGTCAAGTGGCTAAAATCATCAAAATAAGAAGCTCTTTCTCACTTGAATAATTTCTTAAATCAGAATTTTGAATCCATTACTAACCTTTCTAAAGCTAGTAAGTCATGGAATTTATTTAAATATCGTGCATAGTTTGGTAGTGATCTGAACGGAAAAGTCAGAATTTCAAAAGGAACGATTTTCTGTTCTATTGTAAACAAGATTAAGTATTTTGCAGAACACTGTCTACCAGTTTAGTAAGATTTAGCATAGTACTTGCTTCGAATGAAAGAATCACGAGTCAGCTTATCTGTTGAAATGATCAGATATTTTTTATTAAATATGAACACAATACTGAGGTAGATTTTTTTGCCTAATTTTGCCATTCATGCTAGGGAATTTCTCGTATCTCTGTTATTTCAAAAGACTTAAAGGTTAGATCATTTGAGTACGGCAGAGGGCGTGAGGCTTACCTTTTCTAAGAGTATAAGGTATTTCTCCCGCCTTCTTAGCATGCCTTCGTGGTGTAGTGATCAGCACGCTCGGCGCATATTCGAGAAAACCGTGGTTCGATTCCAGGCGAGGGCATTCTCATTTTACATTTCTTCTGCTTTAAAAAAAACTTACCTAATATTTCTATAGTGGCGCCCAAACTAAAAGGTGGTGCATGATGATTCTTCCCCACCAGGATTTGGCGACTGGGTCCCCTAAAACCCCAGTCGCCGTTTAAAAGGGGGAGTATGTAAGGCATTTCCCCCGCTTCTTAGCATGCCTTAGTGGGTAGTAATCAACACACTCGACGCGTATTAGAGAGGTCCATGGTTCGAGCTCTGGCGAGGGCATTGCTCGTTTTGCATCTTTCCTGCTTCGAAGTGGCCTAATGTCTCTACAAGAGAAGGGATATTTTCGTGGACAGTTTTCTAAGGAAAACTGACTCGCATTCCCATTACATGTGAAGAAAACCACATTGCAGCCCATTCGTTCGATTGGCTCGAACCCAGGTCGAGCCAAAAATATTTAGTGTTCTTAACCCTCACTTTTTGGTGAGGCAATGATGCCTTTGTGAAGAATTTTCGAAGAACTTTGGCTCTTATTCAGGTTGATATGGGGGTGAAGATACTCTGAAAAACTCTCGTGCGTCCAGCCTATTCATCGGGGTTCTGTACGTGTCGAACCTTCTATTATTCAGAGATCTTAAACACTCGGTCACTTGTAGGAGCTAGAAAACTTCTTTTGAAAGTTTACTTTTTAAAAGTTTACTTTCAAAAACGTTGGTTATTAACTGATCTCTTTCTTATTTTCCAATGAAGTTTTTTGTAACTTATAATTTGTATTTCTTTTTCTAGTGAAGATTTATTAAAATACTAAAGAGATTGTTTTTTGCTTATCTCGATATAGCGATTATGTTAAGAAGAATAATTAAATTATTATTTCTTCTTCAGACTATCATGACTAATGATGACCAGTTATTATTTACATCATTATATTCATAGAATGTGTCATGTCAGCATAGAAAATATGTGAGTTTCATTATTCCGCTTTATAATCATGTTATCTATATTTTCCTAATGAACACTTTGTTTTGGTTTTCATTGTTATTAATTGTCTTATAATAGAATATTCAGGGTTAAATACATTTCTATGATTATACACTTTTCAAATATTTGGAAAATTTGCTTTGTTTTCTTTTAAGAGGAGATTTATTTCCCAATAACTGATTCATTCTGAACAAATATACTTTGCAGTTGCAGGTTACAGAGGATCACTTACAATATTTGAATTCTCAGCTAATATATGCTACATAAATGGATGTAATATAAATATATGTAACATAAGATATCTATCGACTTATTCCAGAATTTTATCATTATTATCGAATGCCAGGAAATGATTTTTATAAAGTAAAAGGGTAACAAAAGAAAGTTCTTCTGATCTCTGTACTCGCTAATATTGACTTGTAATATATTAATGTCATGCTCGTTAACCAGCGTAATTTCATGCCTGCAATAATTTCTTTATTACATTTCAGCGGTGTTATACATTTGTAAATTGTTGTTAAATGCATTGTATTTTCAATATTGTTAATTCTTTGATAAGAATTATGTCTTCTTTTCATGCTCTTCCCAGCTGACCGTCAATTAAATTGATTAAGGCATTTAAGATGAAACTGGTTAAACTTCTGAACTTATAATTTATATCTAAATTAGAAATTTTGATTTATGTGTCTCAAAATTAGGACAAAATAAATTACATTTTATTGCATTTCAGGGCATGGAATGGAAAGAACGTAGTCCTGCATTAACTAGAATTATTGAAAGGTACAGCGGACCAGCTACAGAGGAGGTTCCTTGAATCAAATTATGTTAAGGTTGGATTGCCAAAATAAGGTAATAATTTAAAAATTATATGACAATAAGCATAAAATTTTAAACTATTGGTCTTACGTAAGAAGAGAATCTTAAGCATAAAATTTTAAATTTAAACTGTTGGTCTAAAGTAAGAAGATAAGTAGTCAACAATTTAGTACTTGTAATTCTTTCATAACAATTTACAGTGTGCTGAATAAATTTAACTCTTAGAATCAATCTCGTTAAAAAATATAAGAACTTAAATATAAAAGTAATAGAGTTTGCTCCTAAGCTTTGAAAAATAGTATATTTATAATTATTTACGAATACAAATAAAAAGCTAATTAATGCTAATTAGGGGAGCGTGCATTATTATCCTTTCAATAAGGGTTAAAATTGTGAATGAGCTCTAAGAAAAACTGGTTCATATAATGTAATATGCAACATTACTTAAATAAAATTCAATATGTAAATTACAGAGTTTTGTAGCTTTAGCCTTTCGAATTATTGTAAGAAGGCAGTACAAATAATGGATATACCCAAATATTCATTAAACGCTCTCCTGCCAAATAATGCGCTTCTCAAAGTAGCATTAAATAGTCCAAAGTATATTTTTTTATTCTTCTTATGCATTAAGTAATTAATAACAAAATTACTTTATTAGCCATAACTTTAAGTCTGCTGTAAATTAATCATAGAACTACGACCAGAATGAAATCTAAAGGTTATAAATACATAAAGAATCACAATTTAGTGGTATAATTTGTAATGGTTCGTACCATGTGTTATAGAATTTAAAAGCAAAATCAACAATAAAACATGAATTATATAATACAAAATCTTTTAATTTTCAGCTTATTTAGCAAGTCCGTATAACAGAATATTATCTTCATAGCTTAAAGCCACTTATTTGAAATGAGTAATACTCTATGAAATCCACTGGCAAACTATTTGGTCACATTAAAAAGAATTATTTTGCGAGGCTATAATCGTTCGATTTTAATCAAAGAACTGTCATTCTCAGACATTAAAAGACAGGTTGATGCATGATATTTTCTGCAAGCGTTCTCAACTGTCACATCAAGGTAAAAGAGTATCGTGAAGGGAGGGGAGGAGTACACATATTGATGCTCCACACGCTAGCGGTAAACCATCCTTTCTTGAAGGTGCAAAATAAAGTATTTAGAACTGTTTCTTTGTTTCGTTGAGAAATTTAGTTACATTGCCTAAAGGAAGATAGTATAGTAAATAAAAGCTAAAACATACATTCAGAGCGCTCAAGAATTATAAATGTTCAGTGGACTAAGAATAGATTGATATCTCTAATGATACTTAACAGTTTTGTGAAAAATGATAACTGGGTTTCTAGGAAATTAAAACAATACTAACATTCTTAATACAAGTTTTATGCTGAGTTTAGGGAAAAAAGAATCAAATTATGCTCAATGAACAGTTTTAATGAAATGTACCTCACTGTGCTCCACAACTTAAGAAGGTTTGAAATAGACGCCGAATGAAAATGTTTCCCTTCTGGTAAATGACAATTTAAGATGCAATAAATCATACCTCTCATACTTCGTTAGAACATTAAGAAGCTAAACACTTTAAGCCTTTCTTTTTTATACACTCTTGAACAGTATGGTATTTCTTACTGTTGTTTATATTTCAATAATTTAGACCAGATTTCAGTCTTGTCTAATACTAAGATAGCTCATGTTTCAATATTTTAATTGCATTTAAAGAATTTCAACCTCAACCTTTGGAATCATTATACTGTTTAAATTTGATGACTTTTGATTATTCGTATGTAATATATATAAATTACTTACCTATGATTATCGTTAAGTAAACCCTGTGTAATAACCGCTTCATTATGGGCACATCTGTAAAATAAATATTATTGTTAGTTTATTAAATAATATAGCAACTGGGTGTACCTTTTCGCTTACAACATTATATATAATCGTGTATGTCGTAAATAAACTACTTAACATGTTTGCATACACATATGTTTTTAGTAAAAATGTATGCTATTTGCACAGGGACTTTTTTTATGTTTTCGCTTTTTTATTATATCGTAAATTTCTTTCTTGAAGCTATCAGTAATCTTAGACACGAATAAGCTTTATTTTTAAATGAAGAATTGTAAGATTCCTAGGTGTTTTAATCTAAGGTAAAGTTGAGGAATCTTAAGAACTGATAAGCAAATAATCGCTTGAGTTCGTGAGACTGAGAACAAAACGTAAGAAGGGTGAAATTACCCTTTATTATTCCAATAACTTTTTAACAGACGACTCCTTTCTTTACAATAAAGTTACAATTTTCTTACAATAAAGTTACAATAAAGCCTCCACTCGGGCTTGAACTTAAGAAACTAAGGTCTAAAAACTAACTAATCTTAACTAAAAAGATATAGACGAAGCTATCAAGATTCTAACAGATTTGGCCCCTTAACGTTAATTAACGGCGAAGCTATCAAGGACCTAAAGTACGGTCGAGCGTAATAAAAGCTTAAGAGAGAGAGTAGCCTGAAAAGACGAACGCGAGCTACTCAGAATCACAGGCTCTCTAACGAAATCAATAGAATTTCACAGTTAAATACGCCTCATCATTTGGATTCAAACGCGATTCTAAAAGTACTATTTGCCAGCTGAAAAACAAATACTTTCAAGCCATACTGAATCCAAACCAGGGGTTGGCAAAATCCGGTATATTACGAAATCTTGTTCCATGACATTTTGATCGATTTTCCACCCTATTTTATTTGACAACACTAGAAATGCTAGAACGCATGAACATCCACCTCAGAATACTGTTATATCATTTTTAGTTGGCTTAATTTATAAATGAAACAATGAAATAAGAATATTGTTGAGATACAAAGACTGCTTAGAAAACGGAGTTTGGAGAAAAAACATGTCCTGCGTTACGTTTTGCTTTAAAAGTGAAGCAGAGTACATGTCAATCATCTGATGGCCAATAGGAAAAGAAAATTTAAATGAGAAACAGATACACCAGTCTCCGACATTGGAATCACGAGGAGAAAACTTGACAAGAAATGGAAGAAAAGAGTAACATGATGAATTTGGCAGATTTTGAAGATTTAAAAGCTGAAAAAGGTTATTGATTAATGAGTGGCCTTTTCATTTTAATTTGCGGGATGCTCCAGTTCAGACTCAGTTAGAACTTATTTTATTCAATCGAATGAACGAAATTTCAAGTTTCTCTAAAAGAAGATAAATTAAATATTTTCTGCGTTATGCCAAAGAGTATTTAGTTTTATTTGGATCGACATATTTATGCAAAACACATTTTATCAAAGACTTTTCAAGAAACACTTCCTTGAAAACCTTTTTCATGAAGTGCATGAAACACAAATATAGTCCACAAGTTACTGAGAAAAATTTATATTGGGTATTAAGAATTGCTGAAAGTAACTTAGAACATTATTTGGACAAAAAAATCGTAAACAAACATTTGGGATTTCAGTGTCTCACGTTATGTACATACAGTGTCTACAAAGGTTCTTTATCCTGCCCTTTATTTTTGTTGGTTGTAGACATATACTTATAATTACAAAAATGTTTTAAATGACGCTTCAGGTTTTAGAATTTTTAAATTTAAAGAAATAAATGTTTGTGAAAAATTACGAAGTTTAATATTTTACCGGTACCTCTAGCCCCTATACTTACATTTAGGAAACTTTTGTACTCCCTACTTTTACTCGTTACTCGTTATTTGTACTCAACGAAAAATAAAATATCGTTTAGAAAAATGCTTCTGATGGTAAGAGATTATGTAACGAGCATTTCCCTGCTGATTACTGAGAAAAATATTAATCAATATAATTTTTAGTTTTCAAAAAGTTGGTCTTATTCACAGAATCTTACGGAATTCGTGTTCTAGAAAACACTGGGAGGCTTCAGCAATATTATGGACAATATTACGAAAAGGTACGTAGCCAATTCGTAATATTAATTTAATTAATTAAAATTGAAAAATATTTGTATTTCAAGGAATTTTTATGATTATCAAACTATGATTCTAAAGTATTTAAAATTTATGAGAAAATTAATAACCCATTTTGAGACTTATAAATTGCTTGCGAGAAAATTATTTCGTAATAAAATGTAACAAATATAACAAAACTTTAAATAAAGGTATTAGTAAATCCCAAAAGAGTATCATTTAAAGGAAAAAATAACCTCGAATTATCCAATTCATTTATTAACCATCCTCTTAATGAAAACCCAAAACGACATCTCAAAATTCTAAAATAAAATACCTCGGAAAATTTTTGCCGTACGGGAGTTTAGACTGCTTCTATTTTATTTTCTATATATAACGAGTATAATTTTTTCCTAAATATAAGTATGGGGACTACAGCAATGTATAAAAAATTAGATTTTATATTGTATACAAAACTGATGCCTTTAAATTAAGAAATACCAAAACATGACTACTTGCTTAATTTGAAACATTTTCGTAACTAGAAGTATATATCTTCGACCAAGGGTTCCGAAAATAAAAGTCAGGTAACTTGACATTTGTCTACATGGTGTTTGTTAATTAACAGCCGTTTTCAAAACACAGAGTTTGTAATAAAAATAAAAATGTATGAAAACCTAAGCTATTTATAAAATATCTGACTTATCATCGATTCGCTTTTTTTTTTTTGCTTCATATTCCTTGAAATTCAAGCCCACATTTTACACTTAATTGGTTCACCCATATATAGGATCGTCCTGACACCATGCTCACCGTTTGGGGGTTATTTAAAATAAAAAGTATAAATTTAAGTGAATACTGTAATTTTTATAATGATTTCTAGGGAAAAGGTCCCCCAGAGCATCTTGGCAAAAGGTACGGTCACCGCAAAAAATCGTCATACAACAACCATTGCACCTTGGAACGGGCTTGCCCGCATGATGAACTAAGAAGACCGTTTTGACCCGCGATTGCCCCCCCCCCATCTAAGCATTTAGGAAGAGAGAAAAACATAAATCCTAATTTAAATTTAATATTTGTTTACCCTTTAAAGAAATTCTGACTGTTTAACACGAGTTTTTAATGTTTACTTCCGTATTAATAGAAAACTTAATTAGTCTTTACTGAAACTTTGAATATGAAGCAAAATTCCAGATTTAAGTTGTCATTTATTGGTTGCTATGCAAGTGATTCTAAATCATGTTAATTATTACAAAGAACCTGATGTTCCAAACAGAGCCAACAGTAAGTTATGAAAAGTATCCTAACTGTTGTAACCATATGTATTGTATGTTCAAGACTGCACAACGTGTAATGGTCATAAAATGTAAAGAACGATAATACTGCTTTATGTGCGAAAGAAACAGCGGAATTAACAGAAATCACGCGATCGTTTAACAATGTGAAAAATGACCATATTTAAATGCAAACAGACTTCAGTCCTTGTTTCACTCTGCATTTCTTCCTTAATTATAACAAGAACACCAAAAATGATTGCTACCTAAAATCGTTTAATTCATTGAAATTTAATTATTGTTAACGCTATATATATACTCGTGTGCAAAATTAAGACATTTTCACATTATGTGAATTTCTCAAAACATTAGGGACTGTTTTTAATGAAATTTGATATTAATATACATATATAACAGAGAAAGAGATTTACCATTCCAAAGTTATTTTATGTACGCATGACTATCAGTATACCTCATAGCGAAGAGATATCCAAAATCCATATTATGATATCGAACTGAAAATGAGTCTATTATAGGGGGTACAGTCATCTCTCTCACGCAGACAGATAACACAGTGTAACGGCATCCTGGACAGAGGCAGTTGAAGAATCCCTGTGGCAGTCCATCCCACTCCTGCAGCAAGGCAATTTTCAACTCCGAGATGGGTTTTACAGGGCGATGACAAGATGAAATCATCCTCCCAAGAGAGTCCCAGGCATGCTTAATAGGATTAAAGTCAGAAGATATGGCTGGCCAATCAGTGAGAAGAATATTCTCATTAATCCTTGACTAGCTGAACTCCATGTGGGCGAGGGTTGTCTTCCATTAAGACTAACTCAGGACCAGCTCCGACCCTAAAATGTCGAATATAGGGCTCTGTAACTCACAGCAGTCCATGAGCGTTTGTCAAACATATATAGGGATATGCGGCCATCCCAAAATAATGTCTGTCCAAACCATCACACCTTCACCACCGTAATGATCCTTTTCCCTGATGAGGGAGGCTTGGTATTGTGTTCCAGACTATCTTCAGAAATGGGTACGCTGAGAATTAGTGTCCAGGCTGAATCGCGACTCATTTGTAAAAACACGATGCTCCAGTGAAGGCAGGTCCAAGACGCATGTTGTCTGCACTCTGCTAAATGCGTTGTCTCGTGTGCTGCAGTGAGCGAGACTCAAATAGACAGAGCGGGAAGCCGGTCATCTGGCATACAGCCCTAGCCCAAGAAAAAATTGGCAAATATAGGTAGCGAAACTCGGATTCCAGTAGGACCATACAGCTCACGTTGGAGCTGTGAAGCTATAGCAGTGCTGTGTCACCGCGCTGAGAGTGACAAATAACGATTTTTGTTCGTCGTTGCGGATCATGATCGAAATTATCCAAGTCTTCTCGCAGCTCATCCAGTGTCCTCAAACTATTTCCACAAATTGCTCACAACATTAAATAGCAGACTAGGCGTTACATTGAGCTCTGTAGTCACCTGCTTTTGTCATTGGCTCCAATCTACCAAAACTTTTCCATCTCATTTTGTAATCTTGACGTTCGTGGCTACTTATTTTAATTGATACTTTACAAAATTTACGCAACTCTTGCGAGAAACACGCCGAATGCCGAGAAGTAGTTACAAGCGCACAAATCACCGAAAACCCCTCGTGCGCTTATATACCCTCCATAAACACAGCTATGCAGACACGCACGTGTAGGTCTTCATATTCAACTCTGAATAGTAGCGTAATTCTCTGGCGGCAAAATTAATCCTTTTGGTTCAATACATTTCGTAAAAATAAACATAGTTAGCAAATTCTTTAAATTTTGCACACAAGAGTATTTTATTACAGATACAAAGTCGCGGTTACAGTAACTGATTAAAAGAGAATTTTTTTAAATCTTTTGCATTTCGTTAAAGCAAACTTCGATTATATTTTATTTAATAAAATTTGTATGGACATTCATCATGTTTTATGATTGCCTAGATAAGTTCAGAAACGTATACTTGTGCCACGTGACTTGAATTTGACAAGTGCTGTGTAATGAGAATTCGCATTAAGCAAGGAAAATTTACATAAAACAGAAATAGATTCCAAAACTTGGCCAAACTACCCTGCTAGATAACCTAATCACTTTCTTCTGATACTCTATTAAAAATATTATAAAAATATTTTTGACAAGTGTTTGTGCTGATTAGCTATCGCTGAAGGTATTGTAGATTAATTTTAAAAACAAGCACATTCCTTATTTTGTTTCTTTAGCTCTAAGAATCATTTAACAAGTGTCCTTTTTTCTTGGAAAGTAACATCTCCTTTTTTCTACAGAATCTTGATTTCTAACATGTGTTTCTAATAAAACTGTTATTTCTCGCTTTTTTTACATATCGGTATAAATTTCTACAGTAGGAATTTAATAAACTTTTGCAGTACGCATCTGTGAAGATTTTTCCTTGATTTTGCTCTTCTCAGTGAAGGATTTATATTAAAATATGTCGACTAAGCTTGAGCTTTCCCGTGCTTTTTTTCGTGTGTGTGTGTGTGGGGGGGGGGAATGAGGGATAAAATTTTGAATTCTAAAACTTTTAAATGCACTATCTCTCTGTGAACAAAGCTTATGTAGCTGAGACGCCATTTTCACCATATTTCCTTCTTCAGCTTATACTTTGATCTGTAAGTTTTCAGTAACCCAAGATTTCACATTATCAATATCATTCCCTGCTGGAAATCTAGTTCTAGTAGATCATCGATTCTGGTTCCAGCTGATCCGATTAGACTTTTAGATTGAGCTGAAATGTGGTCATATGGTCGTATTCAAAACTTTCCTTTGATATTTTTTACATGCTAAAATAATTTAAAAAACTATTCGCAAATGGTTTAGAGCTTAGCCACTTTTTTATGAAGTGTTATGTGGAAACATTTTTTTATTTTTTATGTTCATATAATTTATGCTTTAAGTTTCTTTATAGCTGCAAGGGATTTTGTTGTAGTATTGCTTAATTTAAAATTTTAAGCTGACAATTATTTCTGAAACCTTGACAAAGTAGCCTTGACATGTAACCGTGAAATATATGTAGGAGTACATGTATTTATAAGGCTGAATTCTAATTGAAATAATACTTGTGGAACATGAGGTATGACTGATGCAAGTAACCATTGGAACTGTGCTGAGAGACAGAATCTCAGTGCTCTGAGACACTGAGAGGTCCTTCTCAAATTCAACTTACTTCGTTCAAGATAAAATTTATCTTACAGGAATCGTAATGAAAAACTCTCGTCAAACAGCTTCTGCTCATGTGTTACAGAAAATGTAATAGCCCTAACTTCGTTGAGAGTTTATCCAACATTTACAACAGAATTTTATATTGCAACATATTTACAACAGAATATTTACAACAGAACTTACAACAGAATTTTATAGATAATTCTTTACTTTATAGAAGTTCATTTTGCGCTAGGAATCGCAATAATATACTTTCGCAAAATTATGTGAAGCAAAATGCAATTTTGAACTAAGTGGAATTCTTTATAATTCAATGTAATCATCGTAAGATGGAATTTAGTAGATATGCTGATTTTTGACATTTGATAAGATATAACTACTTCAGTATAATAATTCCTCTTCAATCAGTATCTTTGAAAATATATTTAATTAAATGCGAAGAAGCAGATAAGATAACTGAAGTTTAATTTTCTTATTTTCTTCTCTTTCTGTTTAATGAATGAGGGAAAGACAGCACAGAGCAAAATATTTCCTTTCTTGCTTTCTTTCTTTTTTTGTGTGTGTGTGTTTAATCAAAATAAATGCTTCCAAGAAACTTATAAACATTTCGTGGCTATAGTAGCGATGAAGTCGCTCTAGTGAAACATGTCTTTGAAAAAAATCCACTTTCTGTAGTTCATACGTTCCCCCGAATTTATTTTCCGACTCGGGGAAAAAATGGATCACCTATTTGCACTATGATATAGCCTTTCAGGCTCATTAGGCGCCCTTACTTCGATCAGCTGTTAAAGATCCCTTGGAGGGTGAGGAGTGGTAACTTGATATTTACGTCGCTATGACTACATGCAATGGAAGCTATACCCAACTTTTAGATGATCTTAGGATATCTAGTTCTTGTCAGATGGGTAGTAAAAAAGATTTTCTTTTAGTGGTGAAGTATGTGCTTACATAGCTAATGTAATAATTAAGATATATAGTTCTGTCGAGCGACCGAAGTTTATCAAGCTACGTATTGTTTCATAAATTTAACTAAGAATAGATTATTAGCAATTCGTACGACTGTGTTTCTCTTTCTCTTTTATGTTTATTTATTTACTTGTGTTTATAATTCTACATATTGGATAAATTTAAATATCCAAATTAAAGCTAAGAATGCCTAGGAGGCCCTTGTTAAGAGAAAAGGAGTAATTAATGGAATCTCTGACTTCTAAAACTGTTGGTACTTGTAAACTGAAAAGGTCTTGCATAATAAATGAAATGAATGCAATTAATTGGAATAAAAAGAAATATTCAAACTGATTTTGAGGTAACTTTTTAAACCACCCTGAATCTGAAAAATTTTATATTAGGAGCAATTTTTTGTTTAAATTTATTCTGTTCAAATTATATGGACATCCATTGACGTGCATTCTATTAGTAATATTAACTTACCTCTGCCATTTTTATTGCTAATAACTTCAAAGATTTCTAAACGAATTACCCTTTATTACTCTGAGATATCATTTAGTGATTAACTTTTGCATGGTTACATGAATGAATTTTTCTCTATTCCATATTAAAAAACTTATATTTATCATTCGAACCTTCAGCACCATTTTCTATAGATAAGCTACTATCTTTTATTTTCATAGCTAATCTTGCTATTTCACCTGCTCATTAGAGAACTATGTAAAGGCATTACTAAAATATGCATAAAAGACATTCCTAATATGCAAGTGAAAAAATATAAAGCCATATATATATATAATGTGTTTTTCCATTGGTGTACCCGCACTTGCAACATTCTGTCTAACTCAATGATGCAGCCGTTAGGATCCGAACCTACGCGTGGATATTATTATTATTTTATATATTTTTTATTATCGAATGTATTAGTGCTGTTCGCAAAGAACAGTTACCTTATGCAGGGAACAGAGGCCTTTTAAAGTAACTGCCATAGCCTTCCTTGGCCACTGGTTCAGAAAAAACACATCAGGTAGCTCAAGTGGATATGCCTTATTGATAGAAATGTTTACTTAGAAGTACTTCGGGTCCTTTCCAATTTCTAAAAAAAGGACTTTCCAAATGAAAAACAATAACAGTGAAATCATAATTTCTACAGTATTGTTCCTATATTTATGATATTAAAATATAATTTATCAATATGAAAATTAGTGTCATAAAATTTTTTTGTGTGATGCTCTGTAAGAACAAAAACCTTCCCCGAATAATTATGATTATGTGGACTTCAAAACAAAAAGACCTTTCCATTAAAATACTGAAAAATTCAACGGAACTTTAAAAATTGCATTTATTTTTACAGAAATCTTATACTAAAAAAATTATACTTTAAAAGCATTTAATTAATTAAGTTAATGTAAATTTTGTGATTTACATTTCTTTTCATTTACTACTAATTTAACGCATTTTCTTTCAAAAGGCTTATTGAGCCTTGCTTTTCTTGAAGGAGAGGAATATGCAAGAAAGGTAAAAATATGTAAAAGATATATTATCGCCATTTCGACACTAATCCATGTCATATAATTCTAAAATAACGCTGGTGATGAAGATGGAAATAAAATTCAAACAGCCAATAATAATGTTACATCATTATTAGTTATCCAATCAAAAGAATTAAGACCCGAAACTAACTCATTCTGAATTAAGATTTCATCCTGTAAACAAGTTACTGCTTTCTGCACTTCAGCCAAGATAGACTGCTTCTCTTTTTACTGCAAAGCTGTTCAAAATATAAATGTTCTGTGGCCGCAAAATGATTGCTGAAATAAAAAGGAATATTTGATCTGCGTCGGCTGTTAAGTTGCTCTTCATTACAGATCAACTTTTCAGCATTTTACGCCAGCAAAATTCCTACATCATTACATCTAAGTTTGCTTTCATTAAATATATATAAGAATTACTAATATGCAAATGTAAATATTAATTTGCAGCCTCTGAGAATTACCCTGAGGATCATGAATTTCCTGTGAGTTCCGTTTAATTTTAAATTAAGTTATCTAAGTAAATAATAGGATATTTGGTGAACTAGTTAAGCATCAATCAAGAGTTAGTGAAATGACTTCTTATTCTTGCAAATAATTCCGTGAATATAGCAAGGGCATGAGACTCAGATCTGCAGTAATTGCATGTTGGATTTTATGTTAGTTAACCCAAGTTAAGTTTTAAATAACGAAGATAAGGTTATATTACTTTATTTTAAAACTTGAGTGTTTATTTTCGATTTAGTTAAAGGGTTTATATCGACAAGGTAGCTTGATAAGAAGCGGGAAGATGTTAGTCAGAAAATCTGGCTATTTTAATAAAATTTATCTTTCATTCTTATCATCGTACGCAATTTCAAACATGTAATATTTAATATATAGATATTGAAATTAATAGCAGATCAAAACTTGCAGCATTTCATTTAAGTTTAACTAACAGTTTAAATTTATTTTTAAAACTTTCCTTTATGTCTTTTTTCTTCACGTATTCACAGAGTCTAGAAATTTTTACAGATTTTTATTGCAAGCGGTGTAGTTTGAATTGAGAGGAAGAATCATAATCGGCCAGACTTATAGCACAATTTTGACCATTGCTGTCACCTTCTGCCTTGCCCTACTGCCTTCTGCCCGGGTGCCGCCGTGCATCTTCATATGTGAGCGCTTTTTTGGTAATTGCGAACGTTATTAGAGTTCGTTCGAACTAGGTAAGAAATGTAGCTTCAAGCAGTGTTGTAATCAGATAATTTACTGCACATTCCAGTCATTTGCTGTAAATCAAGCAGACTTAAATTTTGTGTTTCGCCTTTTTTTAAGTTAACTCACCAGCTATCAGAAAACAAAGTTAAATTAATATTTTACATTTTGTGTCTCTTATTTCCACAATCAGTCTAGGCTTAGGATTATAACTCGTCCGTACGGTAAGGTTTGAGTGTGACTGCTTGGTACATATATTGAATTAGGCAGAGAGCCATTACTCAGTTTTTATAAAATACACTAGAGTGCAAAATTAAAGAAAATTTGCAAGTTATGTCCAATTTTACAAAAACTATTCAATCAAAGGAGCTAATTATGCCACCGAAGAATTATGCAGATATTCCGGGTCGAATACGTAAATGTTCACGTGTCTGACTGCTGAGCTATGATTGTGGAGGGGATGTAAGCGCGCGAGGGCTTTCGGCAGTTTGTGTGCTTGTACTCCTTCAAGAAATTCCTTCGTTTCTCGCACGAGTTGCATAAATTTCATAATTTATCAAGCAAAATGAGTAGCCACGATTGTATTGGATGACAAAACAAGATGCAGAATTGTTTGTACATTGGAGACTGGCCAATCACAAGTGAATGTGGCTAGAGAAAGCAATGTAAAACAGACTGTGTCGTCTGCAGTTTGTGGCAACAGTTTCAGGACACCGGATCCGTACCGAGAAGGCCTGGACATGATTGACTACCATCCAAAACGACGAATGACGATCGTTATTTGGCAGTTTCACCACGGCGACACAAGTCTGCTACGACTTCAGAGCTATCACACTGTCTCCCGCTCACTACAGCACACAAGTGAGTGCGTTTAATGAAGTGCAGTAGTGCAGACAACATGCACCTTGGAGCAGACTTCGGTGGTGCACTGTGCATTTTAAACATGAATCAAGATTCAACCTGGCCACTGATTCTTGGAATACCTGTATTTGGAGAGAGCCTGGAACACGATACCATTCCTCCCTCATCAGGGAAAGTATCATTACCTTGGGGAAGGGGTAATGGTTGGGCAGGTATTACGTTGGATGTCCTTATTTCTCTGTATGTGTTTGATAATGTCTCCCTGACTATAAGGACGTATAAAGAGGATACCTTATAGCCTACGCTCGATTTTTCAGGGGCGTATTTAATCCTGTGATTTTATTAATGGACGAAAACACTCATCCACACAGGGGCTAGCTGATCGACTATTACCTGGAAAGTGAGGATATTCGCCGAGTTTAATGGCCAACTAGATCGCCTGATCTTTACCCTATGTATCATGTCTGGGAAGCTCTTGGAAGCAAGGAGAAGGGATTCTCCGAGAACCAGCTCGGAGTCGAAAATTGCCTTGCTGCAGGAGTGAGATCGACTACTACAAAGACTCCTCAGCTGCCTCTTGTTCAGTATGACATGAAGCTATGTTACTTGTCTGGCTGTGAGAGAGGACCATATCCCATATTATAGACTCATTTTTATTTTGATATCGTAACATGGATTTTGGGAATATGTGCACTATAAGCTACGCTGAAAATCATGCGTACATATATAACTTTTGAATGGCAAATCTCTTTCTCTGCTATAAATGAATATTCATATTAGATTTCATTAAAATCTGTGCTTTATGTTTTCAGAAATTCGCCATAATGTGAAAATTGTCTTAATTTTGCATACTTGTATACTGGTGTATAATCTGAAATGCATGAAACCATGAGCACGAATGAACGTAGCACTCGCACGATGTGGAGGGGAAGTCTTCCAGATGTCTGTTTAACGGGAATGTTCTTGGTGGCAGTATTGACTGCATTAATGATGCTGTTAGTAAACAGGTGCACAGTTTCAAAAAACAGCAGACACATAAATTTAATTATTGACATCTGTAAAACATTAGAAACAATTTCGGTTTCTTTTCCCGCTAATAAGCAATTATAATCTTTTGTTACTATTAAATATACTGCCCATTATATTATTTAAAAATTATTTACATTTTCTCTTTTGCATAAATTTGGAAAACTCATAACCAAGAATACATATTTTAACGTTACGTCCCATCTAAGTTCTTTCAGAAGGAAATTTCTGCAAGGAAGCACTACTCCCTTTCATAATTAATATCTGAGATAAAGTCTTTACTTATGTGCACTTAACAGAGGTCTCAATGTAGTTCGTATTGCATTTTAAGAATTTAATGTGGCATTAAATATGAAATGGAAAACCTCTGCAGTTCATAACATGTTCGTGTATTTGATAATTTACATATTATGGATTTTACAGTCTTAAAATCTGGGAATATGTAAAAAAGAATGTATTCCTTTGAAGCTATTTAATTAATTGATTTAGAGAACGTGTACTGTAATTATTTCTACCATACTTGAGAGATGATAAATGGCATCACTGCAGCACGAAAGCTAGTTTTCAAAACATAGCTTCATTTTGAAGACATTAAAGCCAAAACTTTTATGACTGCATTTTTCGCTTAGCAAAATATTTTGCTGAGCTTATACATACATTATATATATTTCATCCCCGTAGTACCTCTTTAAAGATAGTGAAGGCAAGCACTTTTATGCAAAAGTATGTTGAAAATAAAAACAACAGTATCTCCAAAGAGAAAGGTAAATATTTTTCAGAGCTATTTTTCATTCCACTGGAAAATGACTTACCCGAACAATCTACGATATGTTCCTATGAACGGATGCCATTATTCACTGTTACTCTTCCTTTCTTCTCAAAACACACACAAGCAAAATATCACGAAGCTTTGCGCTTGAAATTTCCTTTATGACGTAGTATTTTGAGAAACGATTGGATATCACAATGACACCACCTATCAGGTTTCAAGCAATGTAACACTAATTACGGGAAACTTTGCATAATATAATGCAATACATTCTCAGTTATAAAGTTCGATAATATTTTATGGAGCTCGTAAATGATTATTGAAGAAAATGTTTAAAGTAATTAAAGCTTTGTGCTTTCCTTCTGTTGTGTATTTTATATCTTACAAGTTAAAAATTATTTTCTTCTTTGTTTTAACAAAGCGAAGACACTGAGCTATCAAAATTAGCTGATATTTTGCTGTCAGCATTAATGCTCTGAGTCTGCAAATTAACTTTCAGAATTTCACAGTGTAAGTATACAGAAAATTCAGTAACAGATTAATGAGATTAGAGCTCTCCTGCTTCTTCTTGTCGTTTTGAAATATATATTCTATGAAATAATTAAGCAGAAGATTTTTGCAAACCCGGTTTGAATCGAATTTAAGTATTTCAGGTTTTGCGTTTTGGTTTGAATCACTAGTTATGATAGCAAAATTTCATAAGTCATAAGCATTCATTTTATAATAATATTATATAATGAATAATCTTGTTCATATATTTTTGGTTTATTTTTTTTATCAAAGCGTTCTAAGGAACATTGAAATATGTCTGTATTATATATCAGTAACTCCTATGTGTGTTAAGTATGCGTCAGTACCTCCTACGCACACTATTTGAAACATTAAACTGATTTGGTTCCTTTTTACAGCTGTTTAGCTCTAAATGTGTCGATGAATGCATCATTACAATCTATCATCATTTACATACGATCGCTCAGATTTTTTCAACCAGTTAATTAATGGCTCTTTTAAACGAAACTATTCATGCATCAGTATCAGATGAAAGGCTGTTTTTGGCATTCATAATAAATGTCCTTAGCGTAAAACATTAGATTTAAACGTCGCTTAATATATGGCTGATAAAGTGATTTTCTAAAGAAATTTAAGATCATCGATTTAATGTAAATGAAAGCTAATATTTTCCGAAAGTTGCGATAAATTTCGAATGGAAAACGTTTGAAAAATAATTTGATAAGGATATTTTTATTTTGCAAAGAAAAACATAATTATGATAAAACTTTGTTCAGTTTATTAAGAAATCATTTATTTAATTTGAATGTTTTATTTTTAAGAAATATTATAATAAATATGTACAAAATTTCCAGGTCGAAAAAATACATAAACAAGCATGAATGATAATGATGTATTTCTATTTTTTTTTTCTTATATCCCCCCACAAAGGTATCTATGTGATTCTATATTTCGTTTAGTAATATTCTCATGTTCAATAATACTGTACAGTCCACAGCTTGTTCTTATAATTACGTTCTTCAAATGAAGCAGTTGTAACTCAAAAGAGGTTTCAGGTAAACAAATTTTATTACTTGTATTACAGTAACTCACAGAAACACTTTAATTTTAACTAAACGGCTGGTTTTCTATTTTAAATTATTAGCCTAAAATGAGAGTAGATATTAAACTACTGAAAACGTCGAGAATAAATTTAGCCTCAAAAAAAGGATATGATTTACTTTTACTATACTACTTTACTTTTCACAAGTAAATTAATGCTTACTGTGCATGTGTGCGGGAAGATACGTGCAAGAGAAAGCACGAGATTAATCGAACACATGACACAAAACAGATAAAATTTGAAGTTTTATAGATTATAGAATTTTTTGGAAAATATTTTAGCAATGGAGTATTTTTAATTCTCTTCTTATAAGTAAGGAAGTTTTACGTACGAAATATATACAGCACTTTACACTTTTTCTTTTAGAAGCTAATTTAAAGATTTCAAAAGCAACAACAAAAATATATGATATCAGTCAGACATTTCTGCTATGGCGAAGTTGTCTCATATTTTAATATTTAGCTCTTAAAAGCCTCACCATAATTTTGGAGCTTCACTTTATGGGTGATTCGCTTCATCTCCAAGGAGCCTACTCTTTAAGCTTTTAAGACTATTCCATCGCAGAATATCTAATGCTCACCTAAATCGTAATCAACCAAACTCTTTTGTTTTAACTGATAGTTGAATAAATCACATCGATACTCTCAAAAATAGTAATGCCTATGAAGACATTTGCCAAATACTTAAGCCATATAGGAATTTGTTAAGATTTTAATACCTGCCTTATTTAAACATTTGTCATCTGCATGCCTTCTTGAACTCACAGCCCACTAATAGTCAAGTAGCCATAGTATGAAAGCGCTACTAATTTTTACCGGCTCCGTTCCCAATGACTAAATGGGGTGGGACGAGTTTTAATGTTCTTTTCAATAGGCAAAAGATAAATTTTACTTTTACTTATAATTACTAGATATAAAAATTACTTTATATTACTTTAAATTTTACTTTAGAAAGCAAGATATAAAGACATCAATTTTTTTACCACTCAGGTAAATAATTTTTCTGTCATGATTAATTAAGCTAATTTTAAACACATTGCTAGAGAAAAGCAGAGAAAACAAGAACAAATCTAGCGCTTTCAAATAATACTGCAAATAAATTGAGTAATTTAACAAATATTAAGCGCATATGAATAAGAGATATTTGATAAATATAAAAAATATAATTAAGTCATGTCTTAGGACTAAAAATTCTGTTTTCCAAAACTACCATTTTTAATATGACCTTACTTTCTCGGTAAACGTTTGGCGTGCTATTGCGCGCGCCGCCCATCATATTTCCCTACTATCTGAGTAGGAAGTTTATTTAATTCTTGCTGAAATACATACTTAATTGTTGGTTTATGCAGGGTGACGTTTCACTGAAGATAGTACATTTGAAATATGCTCGGGAAAAGGAATCATATGCGGAAGAACATTATTCACCAATGTGGGAACAACATTCTTCACTATGATATATTCCCATGCTTAGAGATGCTAAAAATACCTTATTTCATTTCAGTTAAATATCATTTAGACTACCCATATTTCTGCTACCTATGAAATTTCAGCAATCCATGCCATAGAACTTGTTCATATAACAATATGCTTTTATAGTAAAACAGAACCGTACAGAAATTGTTCTAATTTTAACAGATGGTTTAGTGGAGCAGGACAGTTACAGTTAATCCAAAGATTTTTTTTCTTATGGTTGCTGTAAGCTTCCTTCGCATCAAACGAATGTTTCCATACAACCATTATAATTAATCGTTTCGGATGAGCTATATAATTCAGTAATAGAAGCTTTCTCCATTTTGAATCAGTTCAAACAAAACTGAACGTCACTGATTCTATGATACATCCTGCATACCTGACTAGATGCTAAAGTATATTTCTTCTATCGTACTGCCGCTATGTTCCTCTAAAAACGCATCAAGTAAATTATAAAAAATCTGAAAGGTTTCAGATTTTACATTATGCCCAAAGGGACGTTTTTATAACGTTTGCTGTGTTACCTTTATTTATTAAATATTATGTTCTCCGCACTTAAACCATAAAATTCAGTTCAACAGCAAATCACAAAATAATTTTTAAATGAGCATATATTTAGAATTTCCAATACACAGTCTCGAGCGCTGGAGATGAAAAGGTTTACCTCCCCCCTCCCCGTAGATTGTTGCCATTGCTCGCTTTCAAATCGTTGAGTTTCTTAATCAAAAACTCATAAATGATTTATGAGCAATGAAAGTATAAGAAATGCATTAAAAATTTACTACAAAAATTCTAGTTTGAAGAGCTTGTTGATTATAAATTGAATGAAAGGAATGAGATTATGAAACTACAAAAATTCTTTCAGATGAAATTTTAAAAAAATATTAAATAGTGGTAAACAACGGGATATTTAGTTTTCTTATTAGTTTAAGATTTACGTGCAGTAATATATATTCATAAAGTAGAATGCATAAGTAAATACCATTTGCATTTCCAAAGAGGGCTAACTGTGGTGAAAGCAAAAACTATCTTGACATGTACGGATATAAACAACAGGATGTGCTGTGGTATAACAGAAACAGGAACGCTTCCAGAAAATACGTAATGAGGTTGAAGAGCTTTCAAAGAGCTTGTTCAAATTAAAATATGAAATAGATAATAAAGCAAATTCCAAATTTGCCTTCCAGAAACTTTGAATAACATATTCCAGAGGAATACATTATTCAAAGTTTGATGGCTCTAGGTACCGTTGTTTTATCACAATGCGAGAAATATACATACATTTACGCATATTCTTCATTATTTAATTTCTTCAAATATAACACAGGGCGGTAATATTTGATGGCAACAGTTTGAAAAGTGAATGAACGCAAAATGCCAAAACGGAATTAATAGCCCTTCTGAGCTAACGCTCCTTTGAACTAAAAATATGAATAACTAGATAGAATGAAATTTAAATGTCATTATCATTCCTTTGTTGGAGAATTAGCTGGTGTCGTTTCGCATCATATCTAAAAAAATAAAATAAAACCTCAAACTGTCCATAAATATTTACATATTATAATACTAAGCAACTCATCTTTTTAAAAATGCAAGAACATTGCATACATTATGCTAATTACAAAGATTATATTTTACTTTTTAATGCTCAATTAATATTTAAAATTAACTATGCGGATAAATGGAAAGAAAAAAATAAAAATACCATGATTCGACTTATGTTGAAGAATTTGTTACTAGCATAATTAAAGAGTTTATAATTTGTTTTCTTATTACTCAGTTAGCATTACAAATAAACTATATTCGTTTTTCTTAGGATTATTTAATTATAGGACACATAAACGAAAAAATGCTTTCTTGTAAGACTTTCTAAGGGAAATAGCTTGCATTTACGATATATAAGTTGAAATCGAGAAATGCTCACACAGCCGAACTCTTTTCTACTAAAACGAAATTCTCGGAAAACTTGTTGGTGTGGGCGGCCTCAGCAATTTGTGGAACGTTAGTATATTTTGTAAGCGTCACCAGCGTAATTCATTTTCCAAAATTTTAAGCCTATCATTTTGAATATCAATAGAATGCACGTGTAAAATGCCGTTATGATATGATGATTAGTCATTTTCTATCTACAGTATAGGTTATGCTCAAGGTTATATATACAGGGTATCCCAAAAACATTGACCTCGGCTTTTAGTCCTTAAATATACACGTAGACATATAATATAAATTTAAAAAGTTAGGTTAAAAAAAGGTGCAGAGTTTTATAAAATCAATTATAATTTTCAAGGAATTAAATTTAATGAAATGCAAAATTTAAATTTTTATATGGCCTCCCGTACAGAAAAATTCTTGATTAGCAAAATGTGGCCCATACATTTATTACAAAAGCCGCAGAGATATGAAATTACAAAAATGCTGACTTAAACCACTTTTCTACGCCTGGATGTGATTTTGGGAAGTATAGTTTTGTAAATTTGCAAATAAAATTAACGATAAAAGCCATATTTCGTATGCTTATGATGCATTTCTTCATTCCATCATCTGCAGTCTAGCTGCATTTACATTATAATTTATGATCAACCCCTCAACATATCTTTGAGAATTTTTATGATAAAATGCTGAAATTTTGTATATGATCTTATCGGTGTATGGAGCACATTTTGTAAATAAAAATGTAAATTTTGTATTTCTTTAAACTTTAACTCCCGGAAAATTTTAATTGATTTCATAAAAATCTGTACTTTTTTTACGTAACATTGTAATTTATATTTTAGGTCTAAAATCACATTTAAGAAATAAAAGCCGAGGTCAATGTTTTTAAGACACCTTGTGTTTACGACTGTAAAACTTCTTCAAATATACCTTCGCAACATGAAGTTTTACCAACTTAATTACTACTTGCGTGAGTGATTTATAAATTTTTTTCACATATTTTAATCCGCCAAGAAATGTATGCATTATCTATAAGCTGTTTGACATATAAGAGGAAGAAAAATATTGGATGTTTGTATAAAAACACTTTCGAAATCTCAAAGCATAAAGAAGCGTATTAAAAATTCACAAAAGAAGTAGGGAAACAGCAATCTCAAATCAATCATGTTAACGATTTTTATATTAGGATACGAAAGCTGTATACAATTCTGGAAGAACTTTATCGACAACTGGTAAATTTTTTATTAATGGATTTTTAAATGTAACATAATTAGTATGATCTCCATTCAAATGAATGTGATATCTCGAAGCCCGGCACCAACTTATTAAAGTGATCGAGTAAAATACGATTAATAGAATGTCTTTCTATTTAATTTATTCTATTCTACTTCTGCGCGATTAGGAAAGTTGGTGAATAGTTGCTTTATATTAGTATCACATCAATTATTAACCACACAGAAGTGAGACATCATATTAATGCTTAATAGTGTGGTCATTGATGTTGCGTGGTCACTAAGTGCTTGACTCTAATGATGTCCCTCCCTTGAAGTTCTATTTAGCAGCTTAAATATTTTAATGGTAGGTTATGTAGCGTATTCTGGCCTCTTAAAATTGCTTGGCCTTCCTAGTGCATTCATACTTAAAATTTCCGCTGTTCGAAAATATTTTGCCATAAATATATTTGCAGTTTATGATTGCCAAATTAAAAGCAAAAGTTACATTTAAGATGATGAAATAACCAAAAGAAGACTTTCATAGCGAAGGAAGCCAGTTATCTATTTGGTTGTTTTTCAAAGCAGACGGCTAACCAGTAGCCGAGTGGTTAAGTCACTAAACACTGGTAGCTCAACTTGGGTTCAATTGCAGACGAACGGGCTGACTATATGGAAGTTTTCATAATGTAAAGTGAATACGAGCCAGTTTCTTTCAGAGAAGCTTTCATCCCCCCTTAGCAGATATCCTTCATGTGCTTTGATATGATCAAATAAACTGACAGTGGATACTGGACGAAATTGGGTAGGACACCAAAACTTCACAAATAGTTTAGTCTCTCGGCACTTACTCTACATCTGGGTTTCAGTTTCGTTGGGGGGGGGGGCAATCTACCATTCCTTTTCTCCTGTCGAAAAACGTCTCGAGAGGATTTTTGGTTCTCCAGTATTTTGAACGCCCCCATACCGCACCGACAGTATACACTTATAAACATCGTTGCCTTCACCAGATTCGAACTCAGGCCCATGGTTAATGCAGCCAGTGTCGCTAACCGCTATACCGATTACGGTGGCACCAAGCCCATACAGGCATCTTAGCTTTCAGTGATTCACGTATTAGCAATCCACTCTTTACAAATTTTTCATTTGCTAATGAAACCAACAAATTTGAGGAGGGGTCATTTTTCTCAACTTAATAAAACATGTTTCAACTAAGATATTGAAATATAAATCTTATTGTTTATTTGACTGAGTAGTTTACTTAGAAGAAGAACACGCATTGGAAAATATAAAATCAAGCAAAAAGGAAACTTTTGAGATTTAACGAAAATCTATGCCAATCCGGCGTCATATTTTTGCATAGTTTTAAATGACAAAGAAGTTATCTTGCAAAGTCCTTAGGGTTCGAGACCTCCCGAATACGATTCGATTATGCTTCCAATTATACTGCGAAGGCATGCGGAAAGAAGGGAGAAAATACCTGATAATCTTGCATCGTTAAATATAAACCTTTCTTACCTTTCTTCATACTACTGGACTTTTAAAGGTGTTTCCAAAAGGTTGCAAGAAGGACTAACTCTTGAATGACTCATATTAAACATATAGTAAGTATATTAAACTTATGTAAGAAGCAAGTAAGGAATTGAAAATTTTGGTCTTACGATGTTCAGTAAAAATACACAAAAGCAAAATTTTTATATGGGCTACCTATAGATAAAGTTTTAATTAGTAAGTATTTTTAAATTACTGATTGTTCTGAGTAAAATTGTTCCATAATATGCAAAACAGCTGTGAAAAATATTTTAAAAAATAAATGACTTCAACAGCTAAAAAGAACCTCGAAAACACATCCATTAAGGAGACTGTAAAAATTGAAATTCATAAAATGTAAAATTTCGAATTCAGCATTTATACATTACAACCGTAATTTGAAACAGATGCTTTTAAATGAATTCATTTTGAAAGTCAAAATCGTCTTTTAGAAATTTGCTTCGAAGTCTCAACATGTGTAACTGTCATTTGGAATATGGATATTTACTCCGAAAACAGTAAGACTATTTCAAATATAAGAACCTCACTGTATCTTAGAGTAAATTTTAAGAAATAAAAACATACCTGTAGGTGAATTTTTTTTTTTTGTCTTGCAGTAGTTCTGAAAAAGAGAATTTTAGTTTTTTTCTTCCCTTCCTTCAGAATTTCCTTGAAGTAATAATGTCATTAACTGTGGTCCCAGATATTGCTACCTATTTAATTTTCAGACATACCAGTGACCAGTATAATAGATGCAGACTTCAAATGAAATAGCTTTACTATACTTAGCTATTACAATTAGCTTTAACTACGCAGTTTATACAGGGTGTACGGAAAATATCTGACAAAAGTGTAAAGGCAGATAGAAGAGACAGAAAGAAACATATTTTGTAATAGAATGCGTACGAAAAAAAAAGCATTGAAGTTGTACAGTGCCCTTCCCCATGCAGATTTCGAGGTGTATGCATCGGTACGACCGCGAATCTCGCCGATGTACGTTTTGAGAACTGAGAATAAAAAGGAGCAGCTATTAAAAATAGCTACAATCAACGGTTCTCATATACTCCTTTTGATCAACTACAATTCATTTACATCCATACAAACAAAATGTATATCGGAGAGCTCCGTTCTTAAATAACAATGGAGAGACAACTATAAAACCTCACCGAAACTGACAATTCTTGCCAGCAGAACTCTTTTAACTGTCGTTCAGAGCTCCCTGTAGCATCTTAATACGCCATTTGTTCACACACACACATTCCATTTCAAAATTTGTTAATTTCGATCCCTTCTACCTGCCCTTATATTTTTGACAGATGTTTTCCGAGCGCCCCGTTATATGCGGTAATTACGTGCTGGTTGATTTAGTATTTGAACTGTATAATTATGATGTATAGTTTCATAATGACACTCTTCTCGCTTATTCTAATATTTCTTTTATAAAATAATCAATCATCAGAGACTACCAAATTTTAGAACAAATACAGCGAATATGGAGATATAGAGAAAGAGGCTCTTATTTTCGAGTAAATAAGGTATTTATGTAAGGTTCATAAATATTTTATGTAATTGTATGCAGGTTAATTTTAATTGTAAGAGTATGGATAATTTTTTCTTCTTTTGACTAGAATAATTATGGAAACTACATTTCTGATTGCCCTTTTCCTCCAACCATATTTGCGCAAACTTTTAAACGTGATGTAACTTATTAAAGGTAACACGCGATAAAAATTATCGTAGCTTAGAGGCTTTCTTTATCATATAACATTAGCTAAATTCTGTTTACAAAAGGATATGAGTTAAATTTTGCATTGACTTTGGGCAAAAGGTCACAGAAATACAAATATACCTCTGCACACTTTTTTTTACATTTTTCTAAAAGCGGTTTTTAAAATGTAATACTATTAAACACGGCTGCACAGCTTTGATCAAGCTCCTGACTGGTAAATAATGCTCTATCTAAATTGATTTAATGGATCATCAGCCTGACAGTTTGAAACATCTTCATTCTCTCTGAGCTTCCAGGCCCACCAGCGGCCGAGCGGTAAAGACGCTGAGCACTGGTAGTTCGGTCCGAGGTTCGAATCCCGCGAACGGGCTGGTTGCATGGGCGTTTTCGTGGTTTTCCCTATGTTTAACGCGTATACGAGCCAGTTTCCCTTAGAAAGTAGTCCACGAAGGCATCCCTCTCCTTTAGCCAGATAGCCCTCGTGTGCTTTGGCATTATTAAATAATCCAATTCAATCCTCTCTAAGCTTCCCTAATAACAAGAATAAAATTTTAACACCTTTTGCACTCAGAAATATAAGAACTTCCTGAAATTTTTAATACTTCAGAAATGTATTTGATGTTGATTAAAATATTTCAAGAAATTTCCTTCATACCCAATTATAGAAAACGATGGTAGAGTATCAGGCAAATTTATTCTGAGGATTAAATACATTACTTATAAGACCTAATGGCTAATTAATCAAATTTCTACTTAAGTTTTCTTTGATATTTTCCAACTAAATCTGATTTATTGTATATTTATTTCCTTTCTGTTTGAAGAGTCCCCATGTACCCTTCTAACCCATAAGTGGTAGAGTGTTTAAAAGTCACTGAACACTTTTGAGCAATAGTATTTGTTCAGAGAAAGTACGATGTCCGGTTAAAGAGGTTAAATTCGAGAGACTCATTAGGTTGAAATTTCTGAAGCATCCTTCGTGAATAGAGGGCCATCTTTTACATATGAATTCTTCCCCAAAATATCCTTTTCAATGTATTACCTCTTTCGTCATAAGCACGTTGCCTGCAAGTATTTCTTCTATTCTTTAGGTTCGAGAATTTGAATATGGCAAAGATCACGAGAAGGGAAGGAATGACTTCGAAGAGGACTTTTTAAGGGAAACTAGCTCATATTCTCGATACACTAATGTTGATCAAAATATTATGGTATTTACGTATTATGCGTATACGATCGTGAAACTGCTGCCAAACATTGCAATTTAGCACCAGTTATGGATAAGCTTGACGTAACAACACACCCGTAACATAGGTTATGGTCATCTCTCCAACAAAAGAAACACTTTTAATTTTCAGCTAGTATTGATAGCATTCGTAAAATAGTAATCAGGCACTCCGTGTCTAGGTTTAAAATGTTTCAAGCGTGGATTTGGTTAAGCTAGGTTATTTGAGTATGCAAAGGCACGAGGGCTATGGCCCTAGAGGAAGGATGCCTTCGTGGAGGATCTTCTGAGGGAAACTGGCTTTCATTTAGTACATAGGAAAAACCATGAACATAGGAAAAACCATGAACATAGGAAAAACCATTTAGTACATAGAAAAAGCCATTTAGTACATAGGAAAAACCATGGAGACTGCCCGTTAGCTTCGGATCGAGCTCAAATCAGGCCAAATTACCAGTATCTAACGATCTTAACTACTCTGCCACTAACGAGGCTCCTTTGAAAACAGGGAAAATATTGAAAAAGACTATAGCTGAATTTCGTTGGGTTTCTATTCTCAGAGTTTTAGAAAATCTGAGAAACCAAATTAAATCTTAAAATATAATTTATTACTCGTATTAGATTTATGTTCAGTGTTAATAACAGCAGCAAAATACAAATAATATCATATGCAGAAAGGAGAAAATTCGTAGGAAATTAAGGTCTTCCGCCCATATATACATTTGGTGTGGTGATCAGCCTATCTAGTTGGCAGCTGGATGGTGATGATTCGATTCTCAGAAAAGACATGGTTAATTTTTTCAACGTTTAGTGATCCGAAAAAACTTTTAATAATGTTTTAAGAGAGGCATTAAATAAGGCACAAAGTATATGCGTTGTTCAATAATCCTTCTAAAAATAAAGAAAATTATAGCGTACCTAATAGACAAAATATTTTTAAAGGCTCCAAAATCAGAATTTAACACTAAAATAAAAAATGATCCCTTAATTAAAAGATTTAAATTTTCTACCTTAAATTACGCATGTATTAATTTTTCTAGGTATTAAGAGAAACCACCTTTTGCGCAGTTTGGCATATTTTCCCCCTTTCTTTAGAAGACGAAAACATGAAGAATAAATTATAATTTACAAAAGAAAATGATTTGTCACTTACATACATATTTGGTATTTATGTAATATCGCAACGACAATACTTAGAGGTCGCCATAGTTTCAGAATACGCAAAATGACAATTATTCACACATAAACTCTTGACTTTTAATGAGCAACAGGAACATTTTCATATTCTTTTTGTGTATTAAATGTTCCAAAACATTTTACGAACAAATTGTGATTTTTTTCCCTAAATTCAGTTTTAAAATAGGGCTTGTGAGATTTGTCTGCAATGGAAGAATCTGACTATAAAATTTCTGCGAAAATACAGTCATTTTTCGCAAAACTGCTAAAGGAGACAAATATTCTGAATCTACAGCAAAACATCTCGAAATTTTCACCAGGACAAAAGAAACAAAAGCTGTGTAAGTTGCTTTATACTACTTTCCAAGATAAATCCGTAATTAAGGTGCTAAAATATATTCATTAATATCCAGGTTTTTGATAAATAAATTTTTGCAATTATAAGTCATCTTTTTTCATTAAAAGTACTATTATTATTAAAAGTATTATTTCTACTATTACTGTATTACACAATATTACTATTAAAGGACATATTATATTACTATTATTTATTTATTTACAGAAAATTATTAATTAAATATTGCTATTTTAGTTAATTATTTCCTGACTTAAATATAGGATTTGTAAACCTATGTAAAATTTTCCTTTTTCTGTAGAAGTTATGTTTAATACAGACTTTACCTATAAATGTCATAACACGTACATATAAGTCATTTTGAATCAAAATTGAGCACATCTGAAACTCTATTGTGTATTTTGTGGCTATACACTTAAATTTTAAATTTTTTGGTGTTGTAGTTTAAGCGTAAATATTCCTTTTTCTGAAACTTAAAATTTTACACGTTCTATTCAAAATAATTCTAGATAATTAATTTTTGAGCGAAAATTAAATTTATCATGCTCCCGAAATTTAAAGACTTGACTTGTAAATTTCTTCGATGTAATAATTGCTGTAATTTTTAATTAGAAACTATTGGAAAATAACAGTGATTTTCCTTGTGGAAATCCGAAAGCCCTTGAAAGCATTATTAGATTTTAGAAAAGCGATTCGCTGTACAATTCGGTAACTGAACAATATCTGTCGAAAAATGAATGTTCGAAACCTAGTCAAATTTTGTGTCTTTATGCAACCATAATCTCTACGTTTATTATAATAATAAACAGAAATACAGTTAACAACACCGTCTTTAACCACTAACACCAAATTTACTGTCCAAAAATTCAGTTTATCAAAAATAGTGTATCATTACTTCTATATCTATGAGTAAAACAGGCTCAAATTCAAAAGATTATCTTAAAGTAGGTCTTCTAAATCTTCTGCATACAAATAATATTACATTTGCTTGATTAATTTGGAATTCTAGAGATAATATCTGATTTATTATCACCACGCATCTTGCATCTCTATTTTTCTCCTCCATCCTCTATTTTAAAAAAATAGGTTGATTAGTACCCTAAATTATCATCAGTTTAAAGAAGAAAACTATCGTCAAAAGCTTAAATAAGAATTTCCGTTATCACAAATATCTCCTGACTTGGTAAACAGGTCATTAAACTAAGACAGACAGAAAAGAAATTATTTAATGTCTGAACTAACTCATTTAATTCAGAGAAAGTGCATTTGAAAAGAGGAAGTTAAGAAGTTTCTAGATCCTTTCCTTCTCCAAAATTGGAATTCAATTAAAGTCCTTAACAAGTAGTAATTAAAATTTAATTATCAATATTAGTCATTTATTATATTTTTTCTAATATTTTGACAGTTTAATGTTTGAAGCTCAAAACTAACTCAGAAGTAGAAAAAGGACAGGAGCAAAGTTCTCATTTTAGGAGAAATATCTCAAGGAAAACCTCTCACGAAATCATGCAATGGGTCATCATATGTAGGAGATACTTTCTCCATTAGGGAAAAGTTGAAAATTTTGAGATCAACAAATGAATGTTTTATCGACTGGTTGATTTTACTGGACGATACTTAGTCCAATAAGATTGTAGAGATTACGTCACCTGTAGATCTAGAACTCCTCCTACTATTAAACAAAAGAAAAAAAGCTGGAAAATAAGTAGAGAAAAGGGAAAAAAGGAAAAAAATTAACATAGCGCTATAGAGACTGGTTAACGGTATTTTTACTCAAAGACTAGAATTTCATAAAGAATTTAATGTTCTTTTGCTCGCTAATAATTGTTTATTTACATAACTAAGCTTTATTTCCTTATTATAGTAATTTCATAACTAAGCATTGGCTTTTTAAACTAATTCGAAGCAATGCAAACATATGATGTGACATTTATAATAGAACTGGCTTTAGAATGTTTTCTTCCCAGAATTGACAATGCTTTACCTTTTGGCAGACATTTCCTATGTAGCTTTAACGACTTGTAATCATTACTTTTTTCCCCTCCTTCTCCGGAGAGGGCATTGCTTATTTTTTCATCTCTCCTGTTTCAGAAAAAAAATTAATTTGCATTGGCGCCCGAACTAAAAGGTGGTGGACAATAATTCGTCACCACCAGGATTCGGCGACTGGGTGCTCTAATCCCTAGTCGCCCTTTAAAAGGGGAGTATGTGATGTATTTTCTCCCTCCTTCTAGCATGACTTCATGGACTATCGATAGCACACTCGGCAGGTCAAGGTTCGAGTCCCGGCGAGGGCATTGCTCATTTTTTTGTTTCCTGCTTCAAAACAATCTAATGACTAGAACTTTGCTTAAAATAATTTAAAAACAGCAAATCAATGTTCGAGAAATGTACTTTTTTAATGTAAATTTATCTGGGCCTATAAAACTATCATTTGTTCTAGGAAAATATCTTGAAAATATCTTTAGTCACAACAAATGCAGCTTTAAGATTTTTGGTATATTACTTGATATAAAATTTATATAACTATTCATTTCTGGAGGTAGACAATCTTCAGTCTTGGATTTCCTTTTATCTGAATTGAATAATTTTAAGCACTGAATTAAAACTAATTTAAGGCTGAATTTTGCTTTTTGAGTTTTTAAATTGAGAGTCATTATTTACATCAGTCATTAATTATATACTTCTTAGAATTCAATGCAATAACTGAAGATTGCTTTTCCAGAAACAGGGAACACAGAGAAACAGCTCACGTTTATTTCATTTAGGAACTGTTAAAAATATAAATGTAAATGAACGAAGCAAAATTTCTAATGCCTTATAATGTATGGTATCCTGAATGTCTTTAATTTAGAATGGCGTTAGAAATCCTTACATTATTAGCTAGGCAATCTATCAAGCTAAAACACTCTCATCTGGAATTGCGGTCGTATCTATAATCAGAAGATGTTGGAATGCTGGTGGGAATACTAGATTCTTAAGTGCACTCAGCATCTGGGTAACCTTGCGTACAGAGATAAATTGAAACTGAATATGTTTAATAATCAGTACCTTGGAAGCCAGACAAGATGCATCGAGCATTGAGCCACTGCTATAGGGATCAAATAATGGTTGTCGTAACAGAACTACCAGCTAGTTCTAACTATAATATATATTCAGCCATTGATACTGACAACTCTAGAATATTTCTCTTCTAAACATCCATGTCTTACAGAATACCCGAAGCATTCATCTCTCTTTAATGCTATGATACATAATTTACTTTTGTGATTAACATAAATACAGCATACACAAAAAGCAGTTATCGCTTTTATTTATATGATAAAATGAACCAAAATACTTCTGATTTTCGTAAATTCTGAAATATATTTCACAAAGTTTACCTAAAATAATCTTAGATGTTAAAATCAATACTGGCATGATCTGCTGCTATGATATCTTCCTGATAATAGTGCTAATACTTACTATTAAAATTTTCAATAAATATCCTTTTGATCATTAAAACTAAGCAGTTCATTTGAGAAAAACCTCTAAGAGATTTTTATAATACAGCAAGCAGATTATAGGTGAAGCAGCAACAGAAATTATTCTAGATCAAAATTAACTACAAATGACGGATATATTTATTTTTAATCACAAATATCTCACTATTATACTATTTTTAATAATGCAAATCGATAAGACGCTGATTAAAATATTTTCAGCATTCTATCAGCTTTCCATGCTATATATAGTTTCTATCGAAAATAATAAAGCTTATTATGACAGAAAGAGAAAATTTTAAAATATATTGCTTGTAAAAAATGTCAGTTTTCTAAATTTTTTCACATTTTTGTATTTAAAAATTCGTTTCGCATAAAAATGAGACTACGAAATTTCATTCATTATTACGCAATGTTTCTGTTGAGCCTAATCCTCATGATGTAAACATAGTCTAGAACAAGTCCACGAATTCATCGTGGCCAAGAGGGAACGACCTTGGGCACATCTTATAGATGACAGTATAAGTTTGCTCATATCCATAATACTCGTAATTTTGATGAAGAACATTCCGGCTGACGGAACGGTCTCCTGCTCCTCTTCTTTTATCACCAACCTTTCTAGGAGACTTTTGGCTAGACAGTATTTTAAGTGTCAACATGTGTCAAAGATATTATAGACATTTTCAAACATGCATGGAATTCGATCCCGGATCCAAGGCTATACCTGCCGAAGACCTTAGCAATATGCTAAACAAAGAACCGCTATTATGATTAATTAACGCGCAAGAACGTGAATTACGCTATTTTAATAAAAACAAAATTTTATATAAAACTCAGCTCGTCAGTAAATTTTATCTTTACGCGGATCGTGTCATAATCCCAATAAAAAGAGCTTAACTTAAGATAATTCAAGGAAAAACGGTATCATAACAATTTTTCAAGCCGTGAGGTAAATATAGACATGAACGAAAGCGGAATGAATTTTATTTCTTTATAAATGTTATTGCGGTATTTAAATTAACTACCTGTTTTGCGATGTAATACAATAAAATTCAATCCTTCTTTACTGATGCTTACGCACTGTGAGACAGTTTCACAAATGCTTCACTCCTCGGAACAGATAATTAGAGCTCACCGAATTCCTGATATTAAGTGTTTGCAATCAGATCAATTCCATTAGCCGTCTAACGGTATTTATGTAACGGCATTCAGATAAAAAAGGAAGTTTCTTAGATCAAACATTCCGTCTCATACGTAAGAAAGCTGCAGCAGAATACCAGAGCAGGTTTACCGCAAAAGCACACACAATGAGCGTTATCGGGTAGAATATACATTGCGTTTTCCTTAACGACACGATCCATTGGCGTTGATTTTTCTGCTCGCTTCCTTCCTCAGAAGAGGCACGTCCATTTTACGATGAACACCCATTTGGCGCGTGCCCCCAACAGTTGTTACCATGGGAACAAACGGATATGACAAAGAAGATAGATAAGGGAGGGGCAAAAAAAGTGCCCTTTCATATAAGAAAAGTATAACCCACATGTCAGGTAATGGCCAGGAAAATAAAAAATAAAAAATAGGCATAAATTCAGTATTGTGGCAACGTGTAACTGTGTCAATCACCTTCTAGCATGAACTGAATCGATGCCGATCAAAACACTTCTTCACAAGATTAACCGGAAATTTTATCACCATCAGAAATTCCCATATAGCTGAACTGTAAGCACAACAGAAAGTAATGAATTATATGAATGTCAATAAGAAGGAACGTATGTAATTACAGGAGTAATAACTGAGAAATACGCGTATATTATGCCTTATATTATCAATTACTTATTTTTTAGAGAAAAAGATACATAAAAGCGATTTGAATAAAAGAGGATATTTTTTTAAGGTATTGGTCGTCCAATTATTGAATTAAAAATAGTCACCCAAACTTTGTTACTAAATACTTTGGTTTTGGTTTATTTAATTACGGCAAAGCCTCAAGGGCTATCTGCCTAAGGGCAGGAATGCCTTCGTGGATGTGGTGTTGTACACCATTATGTGGTGTTGTAGTGTGACAATATACTTTAACTAGATACCTACAAGTAATCAATTAATTTACACGTGCCCAATATTTGCTGGCCTAAAATCTATTCCTAGTACATTGCGTTTCAAAACCTAATATCAAGAATAATAAAATGCTTTACTTACCCAAATACGTTGCATAAATACCTCAGAGGAAACAACTTCTTTCATCCATCACACATTTATTTCATCAAAACATTTTCTGGATTAAATATATCAACACAGCATACAAAATAATATCACAAGAAACGGAATAAGAAGAACGGAAAAATGGCGCCGTCTTATTGAAGACAGAACTCAAATTTTAAATCTTTAAACATCGTTCTTCCAGTGCACTGTAAATATTTTCAAGTTAACTAAACATATTGCATATGTTATCACGAGGCGTTTGTTGCCGACAAAAGGCAGCATTTTCTTGATACGAAGCACACATTAGTAATTTACTTGAGGATGTTTTAAATTTTAGCACGGCATCAAGGCAGATTAATTTTCAACCTAAACTTTTGCAATTTTTCGGTAGCTCCTTCTTCTTCATCCAGAAGAAAGACGACACTCCATGACCGAGATATGCAGGGCGAAGCCCCGCACACCGTGCGAACACGACGTCAGCCAAGAGAGAGGTAAAAACCCGTTTGTCTGGTGTTTATATATACACGTGCAGTTCTGCGATTACGATTATTGTTACGATATCGTCCCTGATGAATGTGCTTCGCGGTGTGAGAAATTTCTATTCTCACAGTGGAAGACTTCCTAAAGGAAACTGGCTCGTATACATGCTATACATTTGGAAAAGCACGAAAACTCTCATCTAGCTACACCGTTCACGGGATTCGAACTACCAGTCTTCAGTGATTTTTACCGCTCGACCGCTGGTGGGACCGTTAATAAATAGATGCAGCCATGCAATCTAATGCACAATCAAACTTCAAGAAGTCAATAATATCGGGAATGACATGTGTGTCCCTTATTGTGAAATATACAATAAACATAGTAAAAGTCTTTCAACTAACTAACTAGAAAAGACGTTTCAGAAAAAGGTGGCTGAAAAGGTTATTTCCTCAATTATCCATTTTCGGCATGTATTTCAAAAAATAAAGCTTCTCAATATAAAGTAGAAAATTTTATACAACGAAGTTTGAATGCTTAGAGTGAGAGTGTTTCATAATTATAAATTACAAATATTTAAAAGTGCACTCAGAGAAAATATTTTACTTCGTAAAAAACTCATTACGTTTTTGTAAGTTATATTTTAAAATTCTCTTTAATTTTCATGCTCAAATTTCGTAGATATTCAAGAAGAAATTTATTTTAAATCATTTTTCAGTGACCATGACTATCTGCAATTCGAATTTTAACCAAATTTTGGAAGTAAACTCTGATTAAACTGTAGAGAAAACTCAGAGTAAACGTAATTATATTTGGTGATTAATGGTTTTATTTTGCATAAAGCAACATCCTTTACTACGTTTTTGGTTATCCTTATGAAAATATTAAATATGAATAGCTCTGTGAATATTACACTTAAGATACGAAACATTCTTATTTAATTTATCGAAGTACGGAAAATTATCCTGAAAATATTTCGGTACTTTTATTAGATTCAATAAAATAACTTTATTAATATAGAATGCACTTTTTAATATAGAATTTAGTACTATAGCAGTACTAAATATGAATTTATTTTTCTGAAAAACAAATGCTCATTTTTTGCATTGTACATTATTCGGTTTAGCTCAAGAAGATTTTTCGCTGATAAATTCAGTATTAAATACTCGTATGTTTATAAGTCAGCAAGTGCGAGCTTGTAATATGTGTATTAATTACTCTCTCTCAAATTTTCAGTTTGTGACACACTCGTATATGACCTTTTGCAAAGTGTATCTATTGTTGTGACATTAATTATCCGTTTTGAGTCTGCTTAAAGTTCTCTCTAAATATTATTTTTCACTTATCAAATGATAGCAAATATTGTCTTCCAAAATCAGTTATATAGATCTTGTATATGTCACACGATTAACTGAATCAAAGAAAACTCGTAATTATGAATCTATAGCTACAAAGCGGACCATCTGCATGACATTCCTGTCTTCCCAGCTAAACGCAGTCCATCTCCCTTAGAGTATAAAATCATTCATTCATTTCTTCAACTAAATTAAATTTAAGACGTTTCATAATCACTCAATAACATATTTCAGTATTTTTCATTAGGCAGTAAAGCAGTGCAACTACACGATCTCATGAATTGTTAGCCTGAATAAAGAAATACATGTTATTCAATGTTTAGTAAGTAGAATGGAAAATACATAATGTTTTTTCGGTTAGATTGGGTGAGGTTATTTGAATACAGCAAAGCCACGAGTGCTACTTGCCTAAGGGAAGGGATGCCTTAATGGAGGATTTTCTGAGGGAAACTGGCACGTATTCAAGTTACACATAGGGAAAAACCAACCAGTTGATGCTTTTTTCTCGCAAATTGAACCACAAATTTATAAAAGTTTTTATGAATTACTTGGATTAGGTTTCTATTGCGTATTTTGCAATCTGCTTAATACAGCACTAATCCTGCAGCTAAAAATATTCTCCGCTATTATTCATATATTTATGCTGAAATTTATTGTTCAAATAACGCATGTATACTGCTTCACAGTCATTAATTTTACCTACTATTGGTGAAATTTATTTTGAGACTGAAATATGCTACAGCCTCGTTCGACCTATTAATTAGACAGAGCTTTGTTGTCGTACACTTATCGCTATCAAGCGATTAAACATTATAGTAGCATATTGGAAAAATAGTCAATATTTTGCTTCCTACAGTGAAAGACAGGCTGCGAATCAGTATATTAAGCTTCAAAGTCTGGCTCTTTACCTAAGGTCCAATTCTTAATGTCTGAAGGGGCTGGCTGTATTGGGCTTATGTTATTTAATGTTATTTTTTCTTCTAATACTCTCACATCAAATTTGTTTTCTTGTAGTATCTCGATAAGTCAAATAAGATTAGCCAATAAACATATTAAGAAAAGAAACTTAATGCTATCCAAACTCTAATTTATTAGCAGCAGGTCTAATAACTCTGTTTTCCAAGCCATGCTTATATTGCAGCTGTAGTATCTGAGCCTCCTAAACTTTTATCTTAAAAATTATTAGTAACCTATAGGAGGACGAAACGTTAGTCTGAAATTTTCTTTTGCCGGGAAAGGCCGGATTTTCAGTACGGAAAATTTTATAATCAGCGATTCTGCCCCTGTTAATATAGTTATTTTTTCTTTTTGTATAAAGTGTTGTAGAGTTTAGTATATTCCCGTTTGTGCGAAAACTGGAATAGTAGTGACTGCACAAGAGAACGGTAAAAAGTATCTTTTATTAACTCTTAAAATTTACGATACCTCAACTGGACGTTAACAAACCACGCATCTGCTTGGGCGGTAACTGAAATTAGATAACGAAACTAAAAGTTTGAAGATATGAACAAGTGATAGAACTAAACTACAGGGCTCAGCTAGAACCCGTTTCTTAAATCCCCGTCGAAACTAGTGGCAGCAAGTAAATGCAATTAAGCCACGTGAACCAGCAATAAGCAAACGTTTAAACAGCAGAGGTGGCGGCTGTAGCCTAACTCTCTCTCTCTCTTTTCTACCGAAACCCGGTTTTTAAACTATTTCTCAAAGTGGAATTTGCATTCCTTCACGCGCGCTACCAAATTTAAATATTCTGGCAGTGGCAATTAGAGGAACGAAGGCTTATAAAAAAGAATAGCAACTTAAATAAAATTGGTTAATATAAATCCCTACAGTTTACATAAGTTACTTAGTATATTAGAAATAAACGAAGTTTAATCTAGGTCTCATTAACCGTGTACAAGGCACGACACCGGCCGCATCTGGATCTTACCGCAATCTTATTGTGCAAGTAAAACTTAGAGGTTACCGCTACAAAATGCAATGAATGCTTTACGGTCTAACAGCGTTTGCGAGAACGCGTTGCAGCAATCTGCTATAATCTTTTACATTACACGTCTTTTATTTTCTCCACAACATTTGAAGCTTAAAGGAAGAGAAGGAAAAACATTAGGCGAATCGACCCTTTTGCTCAGCTGTAGTTCTCATGGTTGCGAGTCAAATCGCTCGGCGGGAAAATCCCATAAATTTCCTATTTTAAAGTAACAGACTATAGTAAGACAAATCCACAGGATTTTGCTAGTATGTTCAGTAACTATAAGATCCGAACATCGCTAAGTCCTGGCGAATGCAAGAATAGAAGGTAATGAACACGTAGATCAGTTCTCTAAGAAAGCAACTACAGGAGCAGAGACAAGCTAGTCCAATGGTATTTCTCTCCTCATAGGCTTAAAGCGTAATTCGTCAAGATCTACCTGTCAAATGGTAAAAAAGATATAATTCGTCTGATATTTGTCATAAAAACTTAATATATTCCTCAAAAGTGAATGAGAAACCAATCAATTTATCAACAACACTAAAGTACAGGAATGGCACTTCCAAATCATACCTAAGTGGCTTAAAAGGCTGATCAGTGCTCATGTGCAAAACAGATGATCTCGATCATTATATCATCGAGTGGCTACAGACACAAGAATACAATCAGAAACAAACAATTTTCTTTAACCTGCTTTTGAGCTACAGCATGACCTCTAAAATCCAAAATTTGGAAATTTTCATGTTCTCCAGCTTTCTATAACGCTATTTTAACTGCGCAAATCCAAATAGGCTGATATGACAGAGTCTGCGGCCATTACTTTGTATAACTAAGTTCATCCTAAGTTTTAGATACGTGCTTCGCAAGCATTTATGTGTGGATTCTATTTGTAAATAACGCTGTTAGCATTTTTTCTCAATCCTACTCTTTTGTACATGAAGGTTGAGTTTTTTTACAGTGGTTCAGTTGTTCAGACAGTGATACACCAGTACCTGAAGTCAGTTTGTAATTATAATCTTACTTCCAACTAAAATTTAACTGTAATTCAATATTTTTGTAAGAGATGCTGTAATTCAATATTTTTGTAAGAGATAAAGAACTTAGTTTAAGACAAATTTTATAGTAATATTTCGTAAATTGTACAGCTGTTATGAATTCAATGTTAAAAAATTAATAGCAATTCTTTGTACATTATTGTGAGAGCCGCATATATCAGTGTTAAGTATTTAATTTTATAGAGGAAAAGGATTTAATTTTATAAGTTTTTATAGCATAAAAGTTAATAGTAACATTTACTTCTTCAATCAATATATTATTTTTTCAACTTTCTTTCAATCTGATTCCTCGTATGTATTAGTAGAAACATGCATGCTTTCTACCAGACTCGAACCTTTAAGTTATGTACAAATATTCATACCTAGGATACGAGAGCCAGCATCACGAACCATTCTACTGAACAGAACGTTCAAATGGTTCGCAGCAAATTGGGCATCGAAAGACTCTGAATGATTGTGACAAGTGTCATCTTTGAAATCATCTCTAGCAACAAGTATGTGACACTGTCGCAAATAACATCGAAATTCAGTAATGGTGTTCTTCTAACATCAACATGAAGAATCTACATCTAGGGCTGGGCAAAGATGGTTTGACTAGCACTGTCAACTTCTATAATGTGCTGGCGTTTTTTCTGCAGGCTACACGTCAATCACTAAAATGCATGTGGGCCCCAGTGTAAAACCATAGAGATGCCAGCACCGTTGTGAAGTTCATTTTGTCTCGTGAAGAATGCAACCTTTATCCGCCCGGGCGTTTATATGAAGGTTTTATATCTTAGTGAATAGGATCCGATTTGCATAATGGTGAACGACTTTTTATCTATTATTAACTATTTTAATATCATCATTGGGAAATCCCTTTTATACTATTCTATTAAGGAATAAATAATCAGATTCAACGGTTATGAATTTGTGATGAGCTAACGACGATGGAGTTAAAGCGATGAGTTTAATACATTTGGTCATTAGTTCCTTTCAATAATTATTAGAGTATCATTAAATTTTTATTTTTAAATGGCCACTCTTTATCTTCCTTACACTGCTGAATTGAATCGTTTACTGTTGAATAGGCACATGTCCATTTTTGCAGATTGTACACCAGGCAATAAAAACCTAACATTTTCCAGAATAAAGTTACCACGTATTTCGATCTCCAAATAAAAATAGGTATTCAAAACAACATGGTAGCCATTTTTTCGCAATGTTAACTCTTATTTTAAAATTCCTAGGCAGTTTTGAATCTTGTTTCTTTGAATAACTTACTTTAATTCAACAAAAAGAGCATTTGGAAGCAATCGAAATATGAAAAATCTCGCAAAATAAAATAAAACGGCTAATACGTTTTTCTTCCCATTAAAACTTACATTCACCCACCCAGAAATGTATTATTTTTGTCAGAAATCTTTAATACTGGACATAATTTTGAAACAATATTGAAAACCTAAATATAGTCAAACAATTTTAACCAACCACATTAAACTTAAGAGTTGTCTTCGCTTTTTGAAGGTGCAGTTGTTGTAGAGTTTGGCTATAAAGTGATTGTGTTGTTCTTCTGGTATGTAGTGAATAATTATTTTAATATCATCTATTTTCTTTACGTTACGGCCACCAACAGTTAACGTCTAGGACAATGTTGTTGCTTTCCGACAATATAGCTAAAATTTTGAAATTAGAGCTGCTTTCAGAGATGAGGTTCTTACACTGAGCTGATGTGTATACTCTGTTCATTTTTCTAATGGGACGTTTAATAACACCGAAAGTCCTATCACACAGGAAGTTATGTCTCCTTACAGGAATGCATTACTGGACAATAAAAATTTTCTGGTCACAGAAAGAGCTAAGAGGAACCTTAAATCGATATAATTTCGGTTTTGACCCGAAAAAATATGAATTTTTTTTGCTGACGCCAGAATATGTTGTCTTATATAGTCATATAAAAGTGAAGGAACTTTGTTAGCCCCTTTCTTCGCCAACCCTCCGTGGTAAGTGTATATAGTACCTTTCTTTGTTTTAAGATCGTAAATACATAAACAATTTACCCACAACTGTCGGTAATAAAATATCTCCTGAAATGGAATGTGGGGAAGTGTGAGCTTGTGCATGTAATCCGTTACAAGACCGTATGTGTTTTCCTCCTGATCACACTTATCACTCACCTCTTTGAAGGCTGAGTAAAATGTTTTAGATTTCTTAATCTGCACAATTTTTTTTCAGCAGTTGTCTCTCTTTTCGCAGTGTCATTCAAAGAGGTACTTTTAATTTTATTTGTTAGCCCTTCACATGTTTCACAAACATCTTTTCGGGATCTCCCGAAGCGGCAGTCGAATTATTCTTCACAAAATGTATATAAAAGTTGTATTTTACTCTTGAGGAAGGATTTTTTTGATTAACAAACAGTACATGACTCTTATATTCAGGTCAGTAGGTAAATATTTTATTGTTGAACTGGTTTAATAAGATGTTTTCAGTGGAAAACTTAACAACATGATCCTTAATGAGTTCCCAACCTCATTGTAAATAACATGTGTTTTGGGGTTATGTCCAAGCTGGTCTCGAGGAGTTTTTCCTAGGGCTAGGAATGATGAAGTTCTTCTAAGCCGTTTAGCATTTATTGAAAATAATGCCATAAGTGATTTCTTTTCAAACTGAGATGCGGTGCCCACAGGAAGAAATACTATAATAAACAGAAAAGCGCTTACTATTTGGCTTTACTTTTAGGAAAATATCGGGTTACGTTTCAATTTATATTAAAAGAATAAGCAGTTCACGTGTGCAAGAATTGTTAATGGCAAATAAAACTAAAAACGTTTTCATCATTTTCATCAACAAAAGACGGGGAAAAGTAGATGAGGTTTCACTTACGCGCAATTTGTATCAATAATTTGTCGGGAGACATCTTTGCCACTGTAACTCTTATAAGCCTGTCCAGGAACCCTGGATTTCTTAATAATATTCCGCTTGTAACTATCGTCATTCCGAACACCACGTTTCCGTATGTGGGTTCGTGAAACACTTTCATATGATGACGCACTGTTTGTATTGGACATGTTATGTAAATAAATTCAAAAAACAAACTGAATAGAGACACATCACTAAGCAAAAGGATGATGCAATGTTTACATTGGCTGCCCCATAAGAGAGAATAATAGGTTTCAGCAACAACGAGAGGTTTCACCTGTGACCCGCGCTATGTTAAATCACTATGTCCCGCGCTATATTAAATCACTATGCCCCAGGCTATATTAAATGGAGAAAGAGCTCACAGGATGGCCATGTTTCCTTTCAACAATGAACACCATCTTCGACCGCTTTCTAGTACATTCAGAGTTGAATTAGAGATGTGCCGCCTCAACTCTAAAGGCGTCTATATTTGTAGAATGAGCAAACGTTAAAACCTCAAAATCGAAAAATATTTAATTCTTTATTTTCTAATCTTATCATTTATGAATTTATTTATTTCTTTGTGTGAATTCTACCATTATGATTAATGATTCACCAGTTTTTAATTCAGCGATATCAAGTGACAAGGAATACCTATGGGACGTTGGCGCTTCTAGAAACATCTCGGTTTCCCAATAGTCCATCCGCCCCTTTGTACATCGTTTTATGTATGAAATGAGCTACAAAAGTTGATGCCTCGCATTACAAACATCACTACTGACCACCGGAAGACAGGGAATGAAAAGCCTATTATTCTCTTGAGCTCGTTTCTCTAACTGAGTCGGACAAATATAAAATGTTAACATATAAGTTTCAGGAAGACTCGAGCGAAAGCGACCTTTATTTACCAGCTATTAACGCTATCAAGCATAGCCTGGTTGATGTCATACAACGTTCTTTTCAAAGAACATGTAATAGAATTGTGGGCACTTCTTTAAGAAGCATAGTGATTGTCTGCACGCTTCCGCAGGTAGTTCGTATAACAGCTTTTTTTTCATTTAATTGCATATTTCAATTTTCAACATATTACAAAATACTGCTGAAGTGTTATATATTATTATGATTACCTTCCCATGAAATAAATGTGCTCTACTCGTGAAACGTCTGAGCTTCAACAGAAAGAAAATTATTTAAGCCATTTAGATACATTTCCATGTTCTGCAAGCTAAAGATTTCCATCAAACTAATATTAGCTTTTAGTTTCTAATAACAGATTTGTTTTTGAAAATATTCTATAATATTTACTGATATTTTCTTTCACAAAAAGTTCTTACAATTTTCTGATATTTTCTTTCACAAAACGTTCTTACAATTTTGAATTTTTTTATAAGTAATAATTATTTCAATTAATCTAATAAATTATATGTAAATTAAAATATTTAAATCGATCTGATTTAAGTTTCTGTCAAATTTTAAAAAAATTAAAGTGTACTTCGTGTAACTTTCCCTTTTGTTTGCTTCCTAGCATTATGCTTTTCCTGCAAGAGAAATAAAATCAAAAAAAGCTGGCTAAAATTTATTCCATACCTGTTAAGATAAAAGTATATTCATATAGTGCAGTTCTCTTTAAAAAATGGATTCCATTTTATAAAAGCAAACGAAAGTAAACGGAAACTGAATAAAAACAGCAAGTAACTGGAAAATATCTTGTGTTGTTGAAATGGAAAAAGATTATGAGGGAATTATTTAAACTATAGAAGGTTAAAAAGAGCAAAGAGCCAGAATGTTTTTTGAATACTGAACAGAACTTTGAAAGGCATCGAGACCTTTGATATGCAAAATGCACATTTATCACTTTCAGCGAACCCATTTAATTTGCATTTCCTTTCCTTCTTCGGGTAGAATTTATTTTAAACAAATACTGCATCGTGAAAGTTTGGACATTTAAAAAAAATTAGAAAATACCGACTGGTTTCTCTTCTGAAAAAGAAAACATTGTGTTACTTAAGACTGGAATAAATTATTTTTAGTTTAATTCTTATTGAATTTTAGATATTCACTACATATGATTGAGGAAGAAAGATTTGTTATTTTCCTACATTTTGAGGGCATGACATATCATATATTTCAATATTTGATGATTATTGTACATTTTCAGCAACTGTATAACACCTTGATTCAGGTTCGTATCGCACTCAAATTTTTGTTTAATGAAAATATTCTGAAGAAAAGGATATTTACGCATCTTACGTGTAACGTTTAATGTCCTTTACCACTGCAAAACGTGACGTAACCTTTTAGTAGATTTTAAACGACTTGTCGCTTAGTCTAAAGCGTAAATACAGAAACTTTAGAAGGGTGTAAAAGGCACTTTTATTTTAAACTCAATAAGATAAACAGAAAGTACTTCTGGTGCTTACAAAGTCCACTAGCACTTGCGACGCAAAACTGAAAGTAGAAATTCAAATGTAAAACTAAAATGAACTAACTAAATATCCAGAGGCTACACAGATCAGTTTAATCAGGAAATTGGCTCGGAATTCACTGGCGTGGAATTTTAACGAACGTCAATTTGAAGCGCCGAAGATGGTTAGGGTATGTTATTTAATTGCAGCAAATCCTCGAGGGCTATCTGCCTAAGGGGAGGGATGCCTTTGTGTAAGAATTTCTAAAGGAAACTGGCTCGTATACACGTTACACAGGGTGGAAAACCACGAAAACACCCATGCAACCAGCTCGTTCGCGGGATTCGAACCTCGGACCGAACTACCAGTGTTCAGCGACTTTACCGCTCGGCCGCTGGTGGGCCAGAAGCGCCAAAGTCAGGAACTTTTATCTAGAATAGCAGAACTAGTAATGTGGCTTTAGAACAACAGAACACAATGTGACTTAACAATCTGAAACCCTCATTTAAATATAGGCGGACTAATTTGCATTACGGCAGGAAAACGCAAATGCAAACTCTTATGCAAATTATAAACTTCACATATATTTAAATAAGTAATAAAATGAAAATCATAACGGGTAGCAAAGCTCTAGCATGATATTCAGATATATAGTAAAGGCAGTTTTAAATTATAATTGAATATTCAAAAGAAGAAAGCTTTTGGCGATAAATTAATGTATCCTTTTAAAATATGTCTATTATAATTAATTTTTATGTATCAGATGTAATTTTCTGTTTGTATATGCAATAACATTTGTCTTTAATGTATTAGAGTTGTTTCCACAGGGCTAACATGGTGATAATCCTCAATAAGTAAGCAGGAATCTTCTTGGAGCAAAAAAAGAGAAAGATACTGTCTTGGAAAGCTTCCGTTTTGGACAATTTTCTAAAACAATCGATTATCAGTGCATTATACTTGGACCAAATCAAAACTGTATTCAATAAAGTGTTTCCAGATTAAATTGTAAACATTTAATGCTCTGATTCAAAGCGTGGTAGGCACCACAGCATCTGGATACCACTGCGTGCCATTCGACGATTTAATTAATGCCGTAAATTTCTAGCTAAAGTAATAACTTATTAAATATGTATTTACTTGTAGAGGTTTTAATCTTGATTTTCAACAAACATACGAGAATATGTTAAATTGAACGTTTTGTTTCATAAATCAGTTTGAAAAAAAAAAATATGCATTTAGCCCCCAACAGAGTTAATGCAAGGATGACTGGTTATTAATGAACCTGGTAAAATTCATGAACTATCGACCGTGTCAGGAAAGAGACAGAGCGCTAAGTCGGATTCTCATCGATACAAATATTGTATACTATATAGATTTCAAGGCTTGCTTCCTGTGTTCTCGTTTTATGATTTTGTCAAAAAGTTTAAAGTTAAAACTGTAGCATTTTCAGAGGTTATATAAATAAAATACAGAGTTTATTATTTACTAATTAGATTTCTTATTAGAAAGTATTAAATACATTTATATAGATAGCATAAACCAACGCATAAAGTAGAGGGGTTTTATATTTTAAACATAGTATCCCTGAAACTAATTTTGGTTTTAATCTGAAAAGTATGATTCCTATGAATCCAAAAGAACAAGAATGATTGCGAGTCATGGCATTTATTTTTAAAAATTAAAGCATTAGTTAATTTTTCTATTTAGGAATTTAACTCTTCTTCATAGTAAATTTTATACTTACATATACCTTACTCGTGAAAAATGTTCAAGTAACATAATATCTCATAATACGAAAGGAAGAGCCTCCTGTCGAATAAGAAAGAGCTTTATGAAATTCGTTAAATTTCAACTAAGTGCAGCTATTTCTCAGGCAAGTGCTGTCTTCAGGCAGTTTTCCAAACCTGCTAATTTTTCTCAGCCATTCTGTGATATAATACCAGTCTACATATACAAGCAATATGTGTGGTTTTTATGCCACAGACATTATAACTGCTGTAAAATTTAAACAATGGTAAAAGAAATAAGTAATAGAGTAGTCTTGCATTATAAAAATTCGGATAAATAAATGAAGAAAAAATAAGCATTTTATGACAAGAGGGATTATCTAGTAGATGAATTCAGCATTAAAAAAATCAAAATTAAAAAAAGCAATCAAAAGGAAATATTTTACGAAATCAAGGGAATGAAATACAGAATTGTTCTATTGTTTTATTAAGAATAAAAATATTAGCAATAAAATAGCAACGTGAGCTTAGAAATGTCAACACATGTAACAGGCTTAGAGCATCTGAAATGTGGCTATTCTCTGTCTCTAAACTGACTTCGTAATTTTATTATTTATTGACTGGTAAAAACGTAACTGATCAATTGCTTGATTTTCATGAATTTCAAATCATATAATTTTGGTTATTTCTTTCGGGCTTATTATTCGAAATTTCTTCTTTCCTGGTGGTGTAACAAATTTCCTAACCTTGTACAGCGCTTGTTTTTTACTTATCACTGCAACTTTCTCCAGAATTACTTTCAGCAGGTTCATTGTTTAATGTATCATCACCAAAATTTATAATGATAATTTTGGCTTACTTTTCTAACATTACCACCTTTTTTCAAGTAACGTTTCGACTGTTTTATCCAATTATGCTTGCTGATACTTTTCTTAACATTTTGCATTTGCCCATGATAGTCGTCTTTCGCACTTCCTGCTGTTTACAAACTGCATTTGGAATAAAATCAAATCTTCTCTGCGTGTGTGGGTGTATGCTAGCATGAACAACTATTTGCTAAATTGAGCGACAACTTCGCGCTAAATACATCATTCCGTTGTTAGCATTTGTGGACACTTGATCCACGTTACATCTAAATAGGAAATAAGTTTCTTCATTTTTTGATACTTTTTCATATAAAAAATGGAAAGTCTTTTCACTGAAATGCGACGTATGTCTGCATACTTCCACAAGCAAGCGTGCCAAAGGAAAAGAATTTGGAATAAAATTTGACAAGAAGCTTGTTCTTCGCATAGAAATATATTCATTATTTTGCCATTTGCAACAGTTTCTGCTCAAAAATCTTTCTTTGTGTAATGTATGTTCATTGTTTATATAAAATTTATTCTTTACATTTGTAATTACACATTCCTTGAATTCATTTGTTGCAACAATTATGAGCGATATCTATTTTTACCATAAAATGAAATTAATTTGTTTCACCAGTAACGTCCAGTTCCTTCCTTTTTTTTTTCTCTTACTTTTTTCGTTGCTCACCAGCTACAAAGCAGTGTAAGAGTTGGAGACGTTCGGTTTAGGAAGACATCTCTTTCCTTAAGCAGATAACGCTTGGACTATAATTGCCTAGCATTTGAAATTGAATAGCATTTTTACATATCTTGCTGTTACATGAATTATGTTTTTTGCATATCCTTCTTTTTCTATTCTATTGCCATTTATTTTTAACTAAGTTCTTTATAAATGAATATGTTTGAATTTTGCTTAAATTTTGGTCTTTTGTTTTTTCAGCGGGTAACCATTTTCCTATTTTTGCACCTTCTATTATAATAAATCACTATGTTCATGAATTAAAACCTTCTTGGGTTAATGTTTTTTTTAATTTTGGCATTACCATTTTTGAATTAATATTTATTTATTATGAAAAATTGCATACCATTTTTGGCTTAGCAGCCATGTTGGATTGAAGTCATCTATATCAAATAAAGTTCAGGCATTTGCTATTTATATTTTTTCATTTTTCAGGTATTTAAAATATGTATTTAAATTTTAAATTTATTTTTTGTACTATAAATTTGGCTAATGGCCATAATCTAAGATTTTTTTCCGAATAAATCTATATTGGGTGAAGCATTTCATAAGAAAGGACACCTTTAATTTTAAATTACTTTATTTTTTCCGTTTGTAAATAAATTTTTACGTTATCATATGTAGTTTCATAATTCAATAGTTTAATTAATATTAATTTAAACACACCTTTTCCCCTGATGAGAATTTTTATTATTCAAGTGTTTTTTTTATTTTTATTTATATTATTATTCTATGTTTAAAAATTAACAGACTTATCGTTTAATTAGTTTGACAATTTAAGTCATTTTTCATTTGTTTTAGTTTCCTTGAGAATGTTAATTTTATTGTATTTATAATTGATTAATTTTGCTACTGGAGCGCTGATTAACTTTTAAATAATATTACATATTTATAATGATGTTTATTTCTTATATGTGTAGTTCGCTTATTAGATTATCAGCATGTTGCCTCATAATAAAATTATTGGATAAATTATGACTTTCCTTTTAAAATACGTCTGTTATAATTACCATGAGAGATAATGTACATTCATGATGTTTTAACCACAGAATTTGATGTATTCATACAGTCTAGTTCTTGTTAAAATTACTGAAACTGAACTAATAGTATTTATAATGCTTTTGTGCGATATAATCTCGCCAAAAGGTTCTTAATGTCTGTATTGCGCAAATCAGAACGTAATGTCTGTATTCCGCAAATCAGAACTTAAAGTTTATTTTAATGGAATATTCTCTTTTAAATAGCATAAATGCTGTACAATACTTCCACGTTTGAAATAATTTGTTTTATTATTGCAATGCACATCAAATACGAAGCAATTTTTTTTATTATTGTTTTATTTGGTTGCTGATTTTGAGCATTTGTTTTTCTTAACATAACAGTGGACGAGGTTATATGATGCTTTTTTTGTCCTGTCATCCAAACTAAGCTGAGATCAGAAGAATACTATGTAGTGATGTTGAATGTTGATATCCGAAAAATTATTAAATTTGAAGTCGGGTTTCGTGTAGTCAACTTGGATTTCCTTATACTTAATTCTTGATATGTCCGTTAATTCCTTGTTAGAATTAAGTTCTTAATCATATTGAAAAATGAATCTCAGAAACTTTTCTACTCAGCAGATTTGATGAATGTATTTCTATTAGTAAAAAAAATACTCAAGAAGACCATTTTATGGTGTATGAATTTGAAATGTATTCAATTATTGCAATCAAATTTCTACTACAAAAGGATCTACAATTCTAATCTACAAAAGGATCAATGAAATTAATTCGTGTTACATTTTTATTGCTTATGATATGAAAACAAAAGTAATTGTTAAATTATCGAACTCAGTACAGAATGCCTGCATTATATTAGAACATGACAGTATAATAGTAATGGCCAACAACAACAACAAAATCAATGATGAATCAATTTTTGGTCGATCAGCAGAAGCAAATGTTTAGTATCATTGTTGACGTTGATAATTCGCCTTCCGTGTCAGCTGTCGAGAAAGAATGGAAAAGAGACGTCCTGCGTTGTCCTCTGCTCGCTTCTAACACTCCTATAAGTAGGCTCTTCCGCACATCCTCTTTTAATCCTAGCTGTAACAGTACATAAGCTGGTATTTCCTTTGTTCTTTATTTAGTATTTAGAATTTTTTATTCAGCATAGTGCTCATATTGTCTTAGTATTACTAGAAAAGGTGACAGTTTTAATTAGCATTGCTGTGCATAAGTATTAATGACTTCTTTCGTTGATTTAAATTAAAATTGTCTAGTTGCATACTTCTTTTGCACATTAATATACATTAAAATGAGTAGTAATCCAAAACCATTTTATGACTCATCATCTTCACAATGAATGAGAACTTGATTCATTTTTCTGCGATGATGAAGGATAAATATTGTTGCTTAACATACAATGCCTCTGTAGCCGTTACTAAAAAGGGTAATTTCGTCAGATATTTTAAACGTTCCATAACAAATAATAAATACATTATACAGAAAAGAGTTCCGTAAAAAATAAAATTAGTATCTTAAGCTCAAGTAGAAGCTCGAATATGATTTTAATAAACCCATGTCGAAATCACGGGCCGTGAAAATTACGTCATTCATAATAAGCCGTATTTTAGCAAAATCCTGCAAACCATTTTCTGACGGGAAATTTACTGTAGAAATTTTCTTGGAAAACGTCAGACTCTCTTTTTAATGAATTTAAGAACAAGTTTGAAATTAATGTTGTAATTAAAGACTTACAATTGTCTCGAAATTCTGTGATATGAGATTGAGAAATTCTGTGATATGAGATTCTGGATTGAGAAAATGATGGAAAATATAGGAGAACTTTTATATAACGTCCATTAATTGATGTTCTTGTTTCTCCATTTATTTTGATGAATCAGCCGATACATAAGTGATGCAGCCTAACTGTGTAATTTTATTCGAATGTATTTAAACATAAGCATCTAAGGAAGAATTGTTGAATGTGATGTTTTGAAGAGAGGACTAGAAATGTAGAAATTTTCAAATGTTTTAAAACATTTTTTCACTAATTTAAAACTACCTCTTTTACTTTCAATATTCAAATATTTTCAATAATAACATAGAGAACATGAGCAATGATGCAACTATATTTTTAACTCTGTACTAAAATGATGGTGAATTACAAACCTGTTTGAGCTATCCTGCATAATTCTCCAACAATTGTTAGCCAGCGAAAGATTAAATATAGAATAAATAATAGACATAGCGTTCAATATTGTTAATTCTATTGAAGCACATTCCCTCAAAATCGTCTCTTCCAGTTACAGTTTTATGAATGACACCCAGAATTATTATTACATGCCGATGTCATGCGGCTTACTAGAAGTTAATTTCTACAAAGATTTCATGATTTATTAATTGAGATAAAAATGCTTCTCGAAGTGCAAGATCAAGCTTCGGTAAATTTAAAAGATACAATAAGCGTCAGTTATTTATCTTTTCTTATAGATTTCATAGTAAAGTCAATTTAAATTTAAAACTGCAAGGAAGAAACAAGACAATTATTTAAATAATCAGTAGAATGAATGCATACAAAACAAAATTTATTATGCTAATAAACAGTGGTTTTTAGCCATTTTTGCCCTATTCACCCCTTTATCTTTGGTAGACGATCATTGCCTCCACGTCGTTTCCAAAACTCAGAAAAATACATATACATTTATTTAAATTAAGATTATTTTTATGCGTTTCATAAATTAAAGAAGGAAATTTACAGACCATTTTGACAAATACAAACAAATTATTAAAAGTAGTTCTTTTATATTTATAAACTAAAACTAAATACTTAACAAGTAAACAAAAGTCTTACCTAATTCTCCCCTTGAAACTATAAAATTCCTTACACGAGGAAAGTACCCCCGGTTGAGAACACCTGAAATAGATATTCAACAAAATCATTTAAATCACTTTACGAAATATTTAAGGTCATCAACAATAACACCAAATTATAATTAAAACATTAAAAATACGTTAGAGAAATTAAAATGGTAATTGAAGATTCTGAAGTCAGATTTCGTGATTTTGCAAAAGTTATTGTTCAATGTCTGTCTTCTCCTTAAAAAGTATTTAAATCGGATATTGCCGGGAAAACTTTTGACACATTTAATATTGAATAAAATGCGTTAGAAAATGAAATTATAACTCTACAAACTGATCCAATTTTGCAAGACAGGAAATTTGAGGAAGAGTTTTCAATATATGTCAGTCGAGAAAATATTCAGATATCATCAAACATATGGAATATATCTGTACTTATGCAAATCGGCTTTTTATCATAGTTAAAGCTCACGAAGATTAAACATCGTTCCTTTCTTACTGATTTCCATACTTATGATTCGTTATCATGATCTTTGTCTGGATATACACAAAATTTTGAACATTAGGCTGGAGATATGCAGATGATGAAGGCTTTCCAATACAATAATTAAATAAAACTGAATCCGTATTTTTCAGTCGCTACTGTTCCGTTAATAAATATTATTACCAAAATATTTATGGTTTAATTTACCCTCTCCAAACGCCATTTATCAGTGTAGAAGTCATGTGTTTGAATGAGTTAAATGGCGAGAAAGGCGGTAGATCGCGGCATATTTTTTTAGGAAAAATGTCGATGATATATATACAGAAGTTGGGGCATTCCTATTGTATATTACCCTTCGATAACTATGCAGTAAGCAACTGACAGCTACGTTCACAGCTCTTTGGATATATTTCTGTGGCCGTTGAAAATCTGACACACTTGTGAAGGACACCCACGCAATGTGATAGGAAAAAAATGGCGTCAGTATTAAGCTGCACGCACACACGAATAACAAGAGTTAAATGTTGCCTTTCGTTGAATGTCACTTTCGTCGGAAAGCTAAGTTCTTTCAGAATATCGACCGCATTCCCTTTGCTAAATTATTTTTTATAGATCAGTTTTGTTTGAACGATTTATTCTTGGAGTATGTCTGACGTCAATATTGACAACTGACGACAACAAGTCTCGGGTTTCTTTTAACAAGAGAGATGGATGTCGAGAGACTAATTTTCCTGCACGTGAGCTATATTTTACTCTGTAATCGTTGTAACGTATCAGGTAAAATATATGCTGAGTTTATTTGTTTTAGTAAATCTGGTTAGACATATAGCAGTCAATTAGAACATTAGTAATGGAATTTCTAAAAATAAAATTCTGCCAGATGAATTCGTGAAAACAAAAAACATACATGAATAAAGTTGGTTTAAATGTTTAGGCAATATGTTACTTAGTAATTCAAAAAAAATAAAGAACGCTCCTTGCTTGTGAAATCAAAGTTTGCATTTGCTACCCCAACAGGGCATTTAATATTACGCAGACTCCAAACATCTAACACTAGGTAGACTCAAAGTCGTTTCACAGAACATTTCTTCATCTTTCTACAAATGCATCTCAGTTACGCTCTGTCTTCTCTCTAATAATTTGTAAAAACATTTTTCAATTGACATTTTATAATTTTCATTTTCTAAGTTCGTGATTTGCTCCAAACTTTTCATAATTTGCATGGATTTTTTGTCCTGCTTGAAAAAAGATTTATTATGTATCTTTATTTTAGTGAAATCATATGTGATACAGTGTTCACAAAATTGTACTGATAGCTGTTGCAACTAAAGAATTTTTTAAAGTTTTTTTCTACGATTATTCCAGTTAATGCCTCCCTCATTAAAGAAATATACTATTTTATTTCCTTGTATAGAGAGTATTTCTGAGTGATTTTTTGTCAAATATCTACTTCTTAAAACATTAACTTACTGATACTGTTTTAGGAGATTTCGTTTCATGCTTTCTTTTACACTGCTAGTTTCCATGTTGGTAATTTTCTAATTAAGTTACTTTTGTCGATGTAGATGGTTTGATAAGGTGTGAAATCACAAGTTAGTTAAAATGCATATGGCTTGAAATCTAGTAAATCATGGAGTACAACTCCTAACCCATCTTTCAAATAAACCTTTGCATTAATAGAATGAATTATTAGGTTACTTTACTTATATACAATTGCTAAAGTTAGCAGGTGAGCTATTATGTCTCAAATAAAATATTAACAGAAACTCCTTGTATGTGTCTAACTTCAAAAAGTAATGTGTGGGAAAAGTTTGTTTTAAATTTAAAAACTTTCGTTTAGTTATGTACATGGATACATAATACTAATGTATCCATACAATATTAATAGTATTTCTTAGGCTGATTTTCATAAATATCAGTTGCTTTTAATTACAAAAGTTTAACATAGCTGTTACTTGCTGTCAAAATTTGATAGTATAAATAAGTCTAAAACCGGTAATGGTAGCATTAGTTGTTGGTTCGTCCTATCAGTTTATAAAGACCAGTCTGTATTATTATTGATTATGTGAAATATGATCAGACCAGACATCTCTATAATGATCTAGAATATGATGGTCTAGAATATAATGGTCTATAATGGTCTATAATGGTCTCTTAAATAGTTTCAGTATAGACTTCGAAGAAAATGACTATTTAAGAGCATTAATTATCCACCAACTAGACATGCATAAGCACCAATAAGCAAAAATAAATCCCCTTAAAAATGATTTCTTAGAACTTTTTAATGAAGGCATTCCTTCACCTTAGGCAGATAATTCGTCATACCCCTAAACTTAGACGTTATTTATCTTTTCTCTAATATCATTTGCGCTCAGATGTTACGTCGTAGATTTTCACGGTATTTTACAGCGTAGCCGCTTTATTTAGACTTTATTCAAAAAGAAGATTTCATAGACTAAATAAGTATAATTTAAATAGAAACAAATTAAATTGCAAATTCTTCTTTAAAAGATGTTCAAGCAATAAATAACTTATACTAACTTACTCGTAGATTTCTCCTTTTAATATGAAATGAATATAAGGTTGGCATAAATGTGTCTTTATTTTTTGATGCACAAGTAGATGAAAAAATTGTCAGTCACATTATTGGGTTCCTAATCCAAGAAATTTTCTATCTTTAAAATTAGCATATTTTGTTTTTTCTGCAATCATGTAAATACTTCTGTAAATGCTCTTATTGACATTAAGGTTTAATCTTTCTTCCTCTGTCTGTATGAATATATATAATGCTGATGTACGTAATACTGAGAATGAGCTATTATAAAGAATATGATTGATGCGTATAAATTTCTCAATCCACTACTTTTATACTGTCTTTTCTTTTTGTATCACTCTACGGATCAATGATGTTAATTCCGAAGAAAATTACTTTATTCTAATTCATCAATGAGAAAATTTTACTTGTAATAATTTATTAATTGTATATTCTTTCTCATATTAGCAAACGATCAAGTGCTTAAACAGAATGCTAAAGCTTACAATATACTGTACATAAAGAATTCAAGAGAACGAGATGCTGGTTTCCAATTCTGGTAAAAAATTGCTCCTACGGTGCTTCGGAATCCATTTTAAGCAGAATCCATTTTAAGCAGAATCCATTTTAAGCAGGACACATTTTAAGAGAGCTTAAAAGAGATCTTGAATTTGAATGGTCTCTAAATACTCTGTCTGAGATATTAAAGTAACGAACTCTTTCCAAGTTAAAAATCTGGGTTCCAACAGTTCTTTTAGGATGATCTTTAATTTACGTCCCGTAAGCCTCCCAAAGGCTACGAAAATAGGGGCTGAAGATGAGTTAAAATTCCAAATAATGTTTTTTTTAAATAAAAATTAAAAAATAAAATTTGTTTAAAAAATAAAATTTCGATATTTTAATTCAAATTTTTATTAGATTTCAGTATATTCCTTCATCAAGCGTAGTTGTTGAACAACTATAATCGTGAACTTTTTCCTTTCTTAAGCCTTTTAGAAGCCACTAACTCTTTCGTTGGATAGCTTGGCATTGTTCATGAATATTAAACACCAAGCCAGCACGCGCTTTAACGTAGTCCATGAAAAGAATGTGAATGTGAATATAATCTCGAATTCTGGTTTATCGTGAGTTTAGTGTACAAACCAGTTTTACGCTTTTCCTGACGATCTTTTGAACTTATGAGAGGCTCAAAGGCTCATATCCAGTAAAAGAAAGTTTGTGAATCAGTGTATTAAAATATGTTAACATCAGAAATTTGAAATATTTCCTTTAAGTAACTTGTTATTCTCGCTGCTATAACAGTAGCCATAAATTCTATGCGAGACAATGTCAACTTCTTGAGAGAAAACACTATACTCTTAGACAATACAAAACTAGTTGAACTAAAATCTTAATCTTTGAAATAAGCTACCGCACGGTATCCTTTGAAACAGACGTCACAAAATACATGAAGTTGAAAAACTAGTAGCATTCATGTTCACATCACAGCTTCATCATGTGTAGAAAATCATTAAACTTTTAAATTCACAGCACCACTGACTAAATTTATTTTTTAAAGTAAGACATAATTCCATACTACAGTCAATTACATGTTCCCAAACTTCCTGGAAAGTTTTAATCCAAATAACACCAGGATATATGAATTCGGCTTGGTAATATATTTTTGGAACTGTCCTTAAGAAATGCCCCTTCGTGATTTTTTCTTCCTCAGATGCCTTTAAAACCTGTCTGAAACTTGATTTGCAACTGCCTGCACTCGTATTCAAATTTGCACCCAAGAATTTCAGCAAATCACCATCAGAGCAAGTCTTTACACAGAATTCTGTTATCCGTCCAAGCTATCTTAAGGCTGGAGATTTATGTTTCAAATTTCCGAAAATTTATGCTAGTTTCTTGTCTCTTTCCAAAGCAGTGTCAGATTAGTATAAGGCCTTTACATCGGTATCATTTCCATAAAAAAGATCATCTACATGTTCAACATCGTGACTGTTTAAGTGCTTTTCTTTGCATACTGCCTAATATATTTTATGATGGCTAAAGAAACAATGCACTACAAGTAACAATAAATGTATTTCTAATTGTTATAAATATTTTATACGGAGAATTTGGAGAAAACGTGTTATCAAATCATAAAAATCTCAAAACTTTAAAATATACTCCAGCTAAAAAAAAGGAACAAACGCTTAAAGAAAAGAAAGAATATAAAAAGGGGAATTGAAACACAGAATTTACATATGAGGAAGAGGTAGTATTGCTGAATACAAATAGGCAACCAAAATTAGCATAAAACGGAGTCCGCAGTCACACTACAATGCCCTAAACAGAGGCATGACGTAACCATATGTCAGTTCGCAATAAGCGAAAGTTGCGTGTAATCCCATAAAGCGAAAACGGAAATCATGAGCCGAAGACTCCATGTGCACGATGAGATAATTTAGAGGGCTGTCGGGATGTTGCAAGCTCGTGTTAAACAAGCAGCTGTTGCAAGACAGCTGAATGTGCATCGTAGTGTCATCAATAGGCTGTGGAATCGTTACCAAAGGAATCATAACACATGTAGAAGACGTGGGTCTGGATTATGATCTGGTATAAACAATTATGGTAATTTTTCTTTTGTGTATTCTAACAATTGGTGTAGAGAATGGAGAGTGGTCATCAATGGAAGTAAATTTCAGTTACTGGTAGTAAGACAACTCAAGACAAAGCTTGGAATTCAGAATAAATTTTATTTGTTTAATCAGAAAATCCCGAGAGTACCCAAGGCTAAGTATCTTGAGGCTATCCTTAATTTACAATTAAAACTGGGACTAGAACATCAAGTATGCAATCAGTAGAGCTAATGCAGTAATACATCAGCTTCTGCCCTTATTTTGTCACAGGTCAAACGATGACATTAAGAGCATTGTATACTCCTAGAAAATCACAGACATATCAGACCATTCTCTGTGTGCCTGTTAAGTGACCGTAACTTTGTTTCCTAGTTGGTAGTTTGATGTACAAACTTATCGATATTCCTATTCGTTTTCATGTTTTGATTTATAATTTGTAGTCATTAGTAAATGTTTTGTATACAGGGTGATCCAAACGTCTGTTGACATTTGAAAATTCAACAATTCATGAAATAATGCAGGTACAGAGGAAAAATTGACAGACTTGTTTGAAATGGTAAGGAGTTTTATTGAAGGAAAAAAAGGAAAAAAAAGGCCAACGTATAGCGTTGGCTCCCAAATTTCAGTAACGTCGCATGAGAATCGTGTATGAAATAAGTTGTAGTGAGGGAATGAGTCTCTTCATGACTCTGTCACTTTTTTCTCCTCGCTTCTGGGTGTTAGTAATGGTGTAATGTAGATTTATCACATCAATCGTGATCGGATCCGTTTTTTTTTTCGAGGACATGAGTGGTTCTGCTATTCAAACTATCAGTGTGACGGAGAGAGGTGCGCTGATATGTTACATAATCACATCATCCCTAGTTGGATTGGTAAACAACTGTTGGAAGGTATGACATCTATGCAGGATGGTGCTCCACCCCATATAGCTCTACTGCGTGAAAGATCTCTTGCCTATATCGTTTGGTGAGAATCGCTTGCTGAGCCATCATTTCCGTTACGCTTGGCCTATCAGGTCCCCAGATCTCAATCCGTGTGATTATTGGTTGTGGGGTTACTTGAAATCAGAAGTCTACCGTTATCGTCGACCTCATTAGGGATGCTAAGAGACAACATCCAGTGGCAATTTCTCACCATACTTACAGATATGGTATACAGTGCTGTTCACAACATTATCCCTCGACTAAAAATATTGTAGATAAATGACGGCCATGTGTGGATGAATGAGGACATATTGAACATTTTTATAAGGAACATAATCTTTGCTAAAAGTCAATTGTTTGCTATTAATTTTATTATCATATGAAGAGCCATCTGTTGGCTATTTTAAGCACTTCTTTTGTTTTCAGTAAATTATTCCACGACATTTCAAGCACGTGTGTCAGTTTTTACCTCTCTATCTGCTTCGTTCAGTAAATTATTGCATTTTCAAATGTTAACGGACTTTTGAATCACACTGTATTTCACTTCTTAATTCCAAGAATTGATTTCTATATAGATTTTGCTACTACCTTTATTTTAACTTACATCTGTGTTATTGTGTTCTTTGCATTTGAGAATTTGGAGGCTTGTACAGCATTGTATGTTTTTAACTTTTAGTGTACATACTCGCATAGTATATAGTTTGATTATACTTCTTGGCTCAGTCTGTCACAAGTGTGGTTTTTACACTTCTGCCGTCCCATTCTTTTTTCATTTGTTTCACAGTTGCATATCTAAAATACTACCCCTGTCATTATCGTTCAAAATCGTCAATGGATCGGGACAAAGGTTATCATTTCTTTTTCAGGTCCTGTTCTTCTTTGAAAACATTCACATCATTAAACTTCAAAGTGATGGCCTATTGGTCTAGTTTTCATAGAACGAGTAACGGCTCAGTCGGCCCATAGGCTAGCGTATTTATAATATTAGTTCTATCCATATTTAGTTAGACGCATTTGTTTGAAGAAAAAGATTAAAAGCTGAGATTAGGATTATTGCGTGCAAATTTATTAAGTTTGATCAGCATTTTAATATTTTGTGCTGAATTAAGTCACATGTGCAAATAAATGGCCGAGTGAATAAGACATAGTGGCTCAACCAGGATCCATATACCTTCGAATGGACTGGCTGCATGATGATTTAGTAGTTTTCTTTATGTGTAACGTGAATATGAGCCAGTTTATCTTAAAATGTCCTGCACAAAAGAATCCTTTCATTATACAAGTAACCCTCCTAGTTTCCTCTTCAACTAGCAAACCAACTAATCAATGACATATAATAATCACTGAAGCATTTTAGTGAAATAAGAAACTTGAGTCTTACGTAATTCATTAAAGTTTGACCTTGCAAATGCACAGTATGAAATCTTACGCTTTAAAAAAAATTTTATTTGTTTCCTCAATGTAATAATTCAAGTTTCTCGTGGTTTAGCAGTCTAACTTTTGTGCACGTTATATTCAAATTTTTTGGGCTGAAACTTGAATATAAAAAGACAGAAAACTTTTCTATCTTCCAATTTTAGAATCTTGAATCAGCCTGAAAGGATTGCATCACGTTTCAATCTAATCGACAATCTTGAAATACTAGTTGTGAAGAGAAAAATATCATACTCGAAAAGATGAGTATTCCAGAATTTGCGAAACTCCAAAACCACTCTGTGCTACCATATTCACAGCCAAATACATGAGCTCACGGTAAAGTTTTTAAATTCTGACATATGTATCCTAAGCGTTGCGTGTAATAAATATAATTTTTGATTTCTTTTTCATTTAATTCTGTATAATATTTTCTAAATCTACCAAGTTAAGCGAAGGCCTAAAAATGCCTTTGGAGCTTCTGTCTTTCATATTTAAAGAAAATAATTTATAGTTGATATTCACTATAGTACATTCTACTCTGTTTTCAAAATACGTATAGTTTTAAAATTGTATTATGAATTATGTCTATGCTAAAAACAGGATTTAAATTTTCAAACCGCACAAAGAACTTCATATCATTCATTTCACTTCGATTTAATATTTATTTGAATCTTTCATTGAGAAATTCGTGATCATGAAAGGAATTCTCTTACAAGGTAGAACATTTTCGGGATTTATTTGAAGGAATTTAATATTTATGCACTGAAGACGCATATCCGACAGCTATTGTAAACCAAAGCTTTGTTTTTATAATAAAAAAAATTAATAACGAAGTTTTGCTTTCCAGCTCTTTCAAGCTCAGTTACTTTTTTTGTTAAATATTAAGATTAGTTCACGAACTGTATTTGTAATAAACTGTAATTTTACTTCAAATCATGCTCTAATTTGTCGAAAATGATGGAGTAGAAATTTTAATATTTTTCATGTCATGTGATTTTTTTAAAAATATTAACTAACAATTTTAATAATTTTAAATTCATATACATAAGAATTAGGGATTTACATTTTAAATTAGGATGGCATATTTCACCATACTAGTCATATATTTTAATAGGTTTAGAAATAAATATGCATCCGTTTTTAAAAAATAATAATTTAGCTTCTGTTTCACAGATGACTTATCAGAATTGCTTCGTCAGTAAAAAAAAAGTATTTTTTTCAGCAGATGTCAGTTTCAGAGCAAGGAAGCAAAGCGGAAGTTTAATTAATGGATCTAACAGTAAATCATCTTCTATAAGGTTGCCCTGACATCCTAACCTTTAAAAAATTTCCGTTTAGAAGGTAAGGCAATATAAGTTGGCAGAAATTCTTCATAAATTTGCTCTATGGCTTTAATTGCTCAAATACTTTCATTTCTTTCTGCTCCTTTTTCGTAATTTCACTTTTCCAAACATTTGCATTTTCACTTTAGCTTTGTCAACAGAATTAAGCAAACTATGACAGCATTACAGAAAAAAAAGGATTCAAAAACATTGTAATATAAAAATTAACCCTTTATATAACATAATATATTATTTCTAATGAAGATAAAAAGAAATTAATCAGTATCGAGATTTTAATATGCAATGATATAGTCATCTTTTTTTAATTACAATATTTGTGCAGAACTGGCTGTTTGCTACCACACATGGACAATAAATGCCCCGGTTGTGTGACTTAATATACATAAATGTAAAATACAGAGACAACTAACTTTAATGATAATGACTTAAAATGTAATAACACAGTTTTGTCTTTATAATTTAGAGCTCTTATATAAGGGGGTATAGGTGTAGTATTCCTACATTTGTCAGTAGGTTCTCTAACTTCCCGTGTGATTCAAAGCTTCATTTAATTTAAACCCTTGTATTACTAAATCTAATGAAATAAAAATATGAGTTAAAATATTACTGTAGTTACTCCGATGCCATGTTAAAAGAAAATGCGAAAAATTAAGTATGCTATCAATCATATTAGAAAATATAAGTCTAATGAAGCACACAGCAGAAATTTTTAAACAATAGAAAAATTTTGCAACACTCTTTCTTTAATATGGTGTTTTGTCATCTTTGATCGAAATGCAAACCTCACAGCTTGATTTCATAGAATTTAGGAAAATGTTTCTCACGTGTTGTAGAAATTCATGCCACTCTCCTGTAAGTGCACTTTAAGATCTTGAAAGGTCTGAGCAGGCATTTGGGAGTTTTAATGCGGCGTTTCAAGGCATTCTACATATGCTTAATCCGATTAGACGCTAAGAGGACCTGGGAGTAAGCTGGCCAAGCCATTTGAGTGATGTGTTTTGTTTTGAAGTGTTTTCTCATCAGAAATACTGGATGCAAGCGATCATTGTTATCTATGAACAAAGAATTTGAGCCAACGAGATCCTTAAATAGCCTTACATTGGTTCTCGTCTTAATAGCTGTTGGGTTATAGAGCCACCTCAACGATCTGCAGCTCGTTGTGATCATTTTTTTTTTGGGTGATTTCATCCTAAACCAAGAAATCGCTTCCGTTAAATTAGTATCTTTCATAAATAGGAGAAGATACGATGAGTGCTCATCACTTCCTACAGATCAATACACCTCTATAATCACAACTCAGGTTATATTTCAGCTCTTCAGTAAACAGTGCACGGGCCTATTCCTGTTGGTGCTATTTAGCATGACAGATTAAACGGGCCCCTTTAGAAGATAAAGTGAGTGAATCACAGATAATTGGTTTCCTTGTATAAAGTTCTATAAGGTATTTCTCCCACTTTTCTAGCGTGCCTTCGTGGTGTAACTGTAGCACCCTGGGGCGGTATTCCAGAAGTCCGTGGTTCGAATCCCGATGAAGGCGGTTGCATATTTTTCATCTTTTCTGCTTCCAATTAACCTAATGGCTCTACAAGTGGCGCCCGAACTCAAATGGTTGTGGATGATGATTCTCCGCGGCCAGGATTTGGCGACTTGTTCCCTTAAAACCCTAGTCACCCTTTAAAAAGGGGAGTATATAAGGTATTTCTCCCACTTCCCTAGCGTGTCTTCGTGATGTAACGGTAGCACGCTGGGCCGGTATTCCAGAGGTCCGTGGTTCGATTCTCGGCGAAGGCGGTTGCATATGTTTCATCTTTTCTGCTTCCAATTTACCTAATGACTCTACAGTTCAACCCTTCCATGCAGCAACAGAACTGCTGATTCGAGCTACTGCCGAAGCGTGAAGGTCAAAACTAACTCTCTTGTAGTTGCTTTACGGTTTCTTCGAGCCGACAATGACATAAAATGGTTTTCTGGTGTAGTTGCTGCTCTTGATCGCCCGTGAATAGACTACTTTCTGATTTGCTGTTTAAAAAGCAGTTCTTGATATGACAGCTGAATTCATGATATTAAGGATATTCAGATCTTGAACAGCTTTGATTTCTGTTTGTTCTCATTCGAGTCTACCAATTAACTGCTACGTTTGCCATTCATTTAACTGATGCCTTTGAGACACAACTAACGAATCCTGATCACTCTCATTAACAATATTAAATTTAAATAACACTGTATACCCAAATTCCAACATGCGGCCATTGTGCAAAATGTTGCTAGTGTCCTTAATTTGCATATTTCATGTGCTAGTCTAAGTACAGAAGTCCAATTTTGCTTTCATTTATAGATGTTTACACAACTGGACATAGGTTTACTTACACAACTGGACATAGGTTTAAAACTTTAAACAGTGGACATACCTATATAACGAATATACGATACGGAATAACGGACGAAATACAAATTTTAAACCGAAAAATAAATACTAAACAAATAGGTGTTCTAAACTCCTAATAAAAATGTTCTGATTTTCGGAGAATGTTGATGGCAAAGTAATATGCACAATGCAATTTTTTCAGCTCCTCGCAAACAGAATGTAAACAATGTAGGAATGATAATTGACTAACTTGAAGGCACATCAATTTAAAAATTTGAGATAAAACGTGATGAGTCTGATGAGTTAAGTTCAATATTTTTTAAACAAACTGTATCAGACTAAAATTACATTTTATTAAGCGTTTATTTTCGCAATCCTTGATCGCAGACATACACTTCCATTTACAAAAATGTTTTAAATGATGCTCATTTATAGTAATGCTAAATTTTAAAATATCAATTTTGTAAAAATTATAAAATGTAACTTTTTATATGTTGCCACAGTTCATATACTTATATTCAGTAAACTTTATACTCATACAAAAAAATAAAATACAAAATGTGTGGTTCCCGTACTACAAGCTTACCTAGATCTTTCACTTTAAAGTTAAAAATCATACTCAGGGGCTGCACACACATTCAAAAGCAAAATGTAGGTTTAAAAAGAATTTTTGATGTTAATAGGTTAAGTGAGGCGTATTTAAACTCAGACTGTCGTTAAAAGCATTGATCAATATAAAGTTTTTAAACATGATCTTATTCACAGAATATTTGTGTTCTAAAAAATACTGGCAAGTCTTAGTATTGAAATTTAGACAACTCGTAACATTTTATGCATACATTAAACATATTTCTAGTTTAATGAGTTTCTGTGTGATTATTAGATTATTACTGTAACGTAATAAACGTCAGGAAAATATTAGTAACATATTTTTAGCGTGTGTAAACTTATAAACTACTTGTATGAAAATTCTTTTGACATACCAGCTGTAACAAAATTATAAGCTAAGGAATATTTAACACTACTAAATTATAAAAGAATATCATTGACTTGTATTTAAGAGGAAAACATTTATCTGTTTATTTATTAACCGACCTCCAAAGCCAAGTTGGAAATGACGTAAAATATCCCAAATTTTGAAATTACATATCTCCGTCAATGTCGTCAGAAGTCCGTAATTTTACTTAATATAATTAGCATAAAAATTTCCTAAATATCGGTATAGGTACCGGGGCGAAGGTATAAAGCCTGGTAAAACATTTGCCTCCTTGTAGTACATCGTTTCACGTTTCTTAAAGTTAATGCCTGCTAATTTTACTCGTTGGGCTAAGCGTGGTTTCGTACTAGAGTTAACCTAGTACTTTCTGCTGTCTTAGCTGCTTGTTATATGATTTGTGATAATCTAATTCATATTGACGCAATCTCCGCATCTCTTTTATCCATGTATTACAGTAAATTAGATTAAAAAACGTTTTTCACGAAAAGCATATCTTTCTAGTATTCTTACGCGTCGGGTCTTAAATAATATGTAATAAGTTTGATTTGGTATTTTGCTGCAAGTTTGTTTTGTAAATTGAATTTAAAATCATTTTGATTAATTATATTGCAAAGCGGATCTTTAATGGATCGATTAACAATTTTAATGATTTTAATCGTTTTAATATTTATTAATGGCTATCAACTGACTTCCAAGCTCAACGATATTAACTAAAGAAATTAAATTTATGATATGAATTAAAATTATTTACATCTGTTTGGAGAAAAAAGGGAATGACGTAGTGAAGAACGAAAAAACTCTTTTTTGTTCAAAATTATTAATAATTTAAATTTGGTTCACCCTAAATTCATTTCAATAAAAATATTTCTAGACATCAAATTTATTTTTCTCTTACTTCAACAAAATAAAGCTTTCGGAAGAACCCTAGATATTTATTTTTGGGTCAAAAAAATAAATAAACGAATAAAAGAAGATAAAAGAAGACATTCTATGAAACAAAGATGAATTGCCATAAGCTTTACCCAGCTTTACAAAAATCCCGCTTGATCTTTAAAAATACCAATATCTGTTTCTTGTCGAAACTTCACGTGTGATCCCTGTTAGATTTAACTGCAGAGGAAGAAGTAAGTACCATTGATGGACAATCAATCCATTTTACTTTCAGTCTGGCATGAAGCTTAAGTTAATATGATGAAATTTTTTTTTTGCAAAATATTTCCAAGGTAAAATAAGTTTTTCTGTCTAAAATTTGTACAAATAAAGCAATCAGTAAAAAACTTTCCAGTAAAGTTAAAAATTTTAATCAATTGCTCCATATCATGAAGAGCTATTCAACGGCATGTAAGCATCAATACAAGTAAAAAAAGAATATATTATGAAGAAAATTTTGAATTTGAAAAAAAAGAATATATTATGAAGAAATTTCATTATTCTTCAAAAATCCTTTTACAGAAAAGTAGCTTTCTCCTGTTCATATCCATTAACTATCCTGACAGTGGTCCATTGAGAAAAGTTCCCACATTGTCGGCCGCGACTAATTATATTTCACTGTAAGATGTTAAACAGTTGGAGATGTAGAGAAAGTGGTTTATTTTCATAGTTCGCCAAGTACTGAGTTTTCTATTTATCTATGAGAAATCAAAGTGGATTAATTATTGTAGGGAATGTGATTCTAGAGCGAACAGATGGTCGTCTTGTTTCTCTCTTTTGTTTCCCCTCGAGGAGTGGAGGATAATGTCTAACAATTAACTCAAAAATGTTTGTGATCAATAATTATCAAAGCTAATCTAAACGTATGTAAATTATTTCGATTTATTGGTCTGCTTTTAAACGGATGAAGTGCAATATTTAAAATTCTGTATTTTTTCATTTACTCATAAATCCTTTTAGAATTTTCTCATAAAGAAAAGAAAACTATTAAGTAAATATATATATATATATATATATATATATATATATATATATATATATATATATATGAGTTTATAAAAATGTACCTGTATATGCGAGGGTACGTTAAAGAGAAGAAAAATACCTCTTATTATTCACGGTTGAGAATAAAAAGGCCTGTGAACACCGCTCAGAAAGCGAAGTGATTTAACATCTTACACTTACTGCAGATGTTAAATACCTGAAGTATAGAACTTGCTGTTGGTACACACTTTTATATGCCTCAACTTCTTATCTACGAGTTTTTAAACATGAATATAAAAATGAAATACGTAAAAATTCCCTAGCCTTCAAAATCTGTGGTAAGATCTGATATGCATCAAATGATTTTTGAATTACCCAAAATTGTTCGAGGAATTAATATGCAAAAGTTAATAAATTAAGCTACGTAAGCTATCCGTCATACGTTCACTTCACTTACAAGAGTACAAACGCATTTTCAAAATAAAAACGGGGCAACGCTATGTAAGACGGCGGATAAAATCATTTATTATAATTACGGGGCTATCATTATTCTACTCCATCCTTATTTATGCAAATGCAAATCAGAGATATACCGGAATAGAAAAAAGCAACTATTTGTATCACGCCTTCTGACATATGTTTTTTAGAATTCATGGTCAAATGCAAAATTATGTTAATGTTCTGATTTCCTACGGTATCCGTATATAAATGTGAGGCACTTTAACTTGGCATCTTATATTTCTGCAGTAATAACAGTCTTTGATTTTATACCAGAAAAAATTTTGGCTGATTTAAACATTAACACAATGACTTAATACACTTTGCAAAAACATGCTTGTCATGATATTAATTTTAGATTTGAAACTTTTAGCTTTGATGAATTTAATTACCATTCTTAAGTCAGTTTTCTCTAGCCATTTCGTAAGTATAGATTGTCGATTCCTCAATCTAATGGAATTTAATTCAGAAACCCCAATGCATTAGAGCTAACACGAGTTAAATTTTCTCTCATCCATTACCTTTCCATGGTATGTTATAAAGGAAGTAATCTAAATTTAAATTTTAAAAAAATGGATTTTTACAAGGACAGTTTTTAATCCAGTCCCATTATAAAACAACATGCAAATGACTTTGTATTATTTAAACACGTAATATATTCTATCATACTATTAGGAATTATCACTCTCCTCTCTGAATGCCCTCCTGTTGAGAGTATTACGTGCTGATAGCAACTGGATGACCCTGCTTCGAATCCCAACGAAGGCATGGTTGGTTTATAATGTTTTCTGCTATAAGAAGACATAATGAGTTTTGCAAAATCTCCGTTTTCTCAGATGATTTGGTGTTTTGATGTAATGGATTCAAAACCATTAATAGATTTTCAATAATAATAATAATGCTTTTAGAACATTGATTATGTGGAGTCATGATAGTAAGATGGTTATAAATCTAGACAAATATTGCCAGTTCGTTGCTTAAAAAGACAGTAGTATAATCCCTAATTGTTTTATCATGGCTTTGGGTATTGTCACTAGCGGTGCTTTTCAGATTTTCATCTTAATTGGGATGAGCATGTAGCATGCTACAACAGAGACATTCTAATTGCAATATATAAATTGCGTATTAAACTGTTGTATTATAACTTTTTATTTTTTTAACTGTTGTAAGAGTGTTTTGGATACTGTTTTTTCCTAAAATTATCAGTAATCTAGAAATATTACAAAATCAAGCTCTTTATTTCATGAATTGAAAAATTAAGAAGACAACTAAATTGTATTGACATCTGAAACTATTAAACATGACAGTTTTAAAAGCATTGTAAATTACGTTCAAACTGTTCTGCGGAATTTCAGCTACTAATAGTGAGAGCACTTATGCATTAAATAAAGGCAATAAAATATTCTCATACTGTAAATTTTCCTAGTATGGGTTCATCGAATCAGCACGATTTATTAAATTCCAGAAGATCTTAATATTATTTTTAAAAATTATTTAATAGACCATACTTCTTCTTCCTCTAATTTTAGTAATGTATAACAAAAACCTTCATTTAAACACGAAACATGATTATGAAGAAATGAAAGGTACGCAGATTCGTGCAACTGCTATCAACATCGTATAAAAGGAGGTACTCTGGAGACTGTTGAAGTCGTATAGAGGCAGGTAGATCGATGCTAGTAGGAAATATTGGAATTGATTACTGGAACCATTAAATAACTACTTTTCGTTTATGAAAGGTTTGATTGCAGATACAACTAGTTTTGATAACTCGTTGAAGGCTTTTAATGTAACTTCCAGCAGATAAGTAAAAATTATTTTACCAAGGGATGCCATTATTGATTAGTAATAAATTATTAACAAATCTATTATTTCCGATATTCATACGTTAGGTATTGCTTTGTTTCGTCTTTTAACTAGCTGCTATCGATTATCTTTTATTACGCACCTAACTCTACGTACGTATTTGAAATTTGCCTAATTGCCTAAATTGTTATTCTAGATAAATCATAAATATATTTCAGCTGTAATGACCAAAATATAAAGAAGCTACTAGAAGGCTAACAGGTTATATGCTAATCACCTGGAACTTAAATGTAAATAAAATAAATATTCTCAAATATTGGAAAACTTGATTTAAGAACTAGCCTTTCATTACAGAAAACCGATGACGTGCGAAAGTTGAGTAAGACATCAATTTAACAAACTATTCTATTTAACTTTACCTTTTCAGCAGAATAAACTATTTCATAAAATTGTAGATTAGTTTTAAATTTCGCATGAATTTTAACATTCTAATATTTAGGAAATCCTGCTTTCTTAAAAGTGTATTCTTCGGCCATTGAAGATAGAGAAGATCAATTATATAAATAAAACACGTATAGTTTTTATTGATAGAGGCATCAAGGAAGTTAAAATATTTCATAATAATGCACATGTTATTTAAAAATGTAAAACAATAGTTTATCATGTAATTAGCAAATGTATTTAAATCCAGTTTCGAAGTATATTTGTAAAACTTCAACTAATGTCTGTTCACGTGCTTGATAGTAAAACTGCTGCTCTTTTAAATCTCCATATTCTCATTTAGGGTCTGAAATTAGAATTATTTATTTAGGATATTAAGGATGCAGCAATTCTAGAAACATTTTTATGCTAGAATTGATTGTTTGGTGTATTTTTAAGGACTGCTATCTATTTTCAAATCAGCAAAACCTTTCCTAAGTGAGTGCGTAATTACCTTTTGCGTTGATCAAACTGTAAAAAACTCAAAACTTTTAGAGGTCAGATAAACCTTACGGAAGCTGCAGTTTTTTTGGAATGCAAATACGAAAGCAGAAGAGTTGATTAGTTTCTCAAAGCATGATATTTCCTGACTATTTTAATTAATAAACTGAAAAACAGCCATATATGTATATGTATTACAAATTACATAATTAATAAAATATTCTGTTACCTACGAAGTAGCTGATGGTTACAAAGTCCTGATAACCGCAGAGACAAAATGTTTTATTGTATAGCTGATGTATGCATCTGATGTTTGCAATCTGTATCTCCAACAGAATACGCTCAGAAAATTAGAGTTTTGGCAGTTGGAAAGTGGCTCTCGTTCCATGAACCATACATTGCGGTGAGAATCAAAACGTTGCTTTGTAGTGGAATGACAGTGTAATAGTAGATCAACAATAGCCTAATGAAAGTCTGATTTCTTTTTCAGCAGTACGCAACGAAAAGCAGTTCCATGAAGTAAAGCAGTAGTAGAATTCGGCTGAAGATTCTAGATGTTAAGTCAGAATATAAGGTATATCTAGATGCTGCCGAACGAGCTCACTGATGTTTCCAGAGGACTAAGTATCCAAAATGCATTGCTCGAAATGCATGCTGACTATGGCTCTCCATGGATGTTGGCTTTTTTCTAGTGAGAGATTATATTTTGGTTGCACGTAACAATTCTACCACCATTTAAAATTTCTGCCCATTACAATCTCCAAAGATGAATTCAGTAGAATAGCGCATCTCCAAATCTGATTTACGATCGCTTAACGAGTCTGGCTTGTCTTGTGGGAGGTGCAGAGTCCTACCATGATATGCTTATTATTATACTTATTACACTAATTTTAAGTAGCACTCTACTACTACGAGTATTTAATATTATTATTGTGATACTAGAATTATTAAGTAATGGAAATATATTTTTATAATCAATTCATAGGAATGCAAAATAATGCAATATGATTTAGTAATGCACTTTACGAGCGCATGTTTTTCTATGGAGGCAGAGTTAAAGTGAAGGTACACAAAAGAAGCAATTTTTATTGACAAAGTGAAAACAGACAGTTTGCAAGTTTGACTATCTATTTATCTATTTTGACTATCTATTTTGACTATGAATATGAGGACATATTATAAAAACCTAGCATTCTTGTTACATTAAATCTTATCGACAAAAAGCATTGCTTATTGAATCTCTGCGATGTGTTTTAGGTAGAGTTGCTAGATTTTGGGATTTCAGCTACGTCCGGGGTTGTATGCAGGGCTGAAAAATGTCCGGTATTTTTAAAGGTATGTGACGGTTTACCTGACTCATCAGCTCGATCAGATTGGATTTTTTTCATCTCAAATTCTGTTTGGAAAGACGTTAGTTACATGTGTCAACGTTAAAGAATTTTTTTAATTTGAAAGTGAATTCAAAATATTTCAGTGAGCTTCATAAGCATGTAAGACACAGCAAAGACTATTTGAGAAAAATATTATCTGAGGAAAGATTTGCATGATTAAAAAGAAAAATATCCGCCATTCAAATCTCTTTCACAACAAGCATGCTGCAAAATCTATGTAGTCTTCTTTTCAGTATCTTAAATATTTTGTTGCTGTAGCTAAGAGATTTTCTTTTATTCCTTCATACCAACTTTTATTTTTCGTATAGGCCAAAATATTTTACATATTGTAGATGTTTGCCCTGAGCACGGGAGTACTTGGATGTACTGAAAACATTTCCCAGGGGAGGCAAAATTTGAGAAAAGAAATTCAATTAATAATTTTTTATGTAAGTATGTAATTTCGGGTTCTGAAAGTAGGTTACAGAAAATAGTACCACATCAACACATAAATTATACACATAAGATCCATGCGTGTATATGAAAACATATAAACTATTTCGAGGAGGGGAGGAACAAGTGCCCATTTACTTTCTCCGAATGGGAAAAGTAACGAGGAGAAATTAACGTATTTCTGGCATGCTCTAGGGGGATTCAAGTCGGTTGGTCTCGATGGTTGTGACATACGAAACAGTATTTCCGAGCCTGGCTGACAATACGAGCCCTATAAATTTTCACATTATTGTCCATAAAAATGGCATCAGGAACAATGACCGCAATACATACGAACATATTGAACAAATTCTTAAAGACTTAATCTCTGTACTGCGTAGCAGTCACAGTACCGCGAGGGAAGATATGGAGATCGGTGTGGCTTCCCACAGCAAAATCTGCGCAGATCATTGCCTCCATGTACATGCATTTCGCAGATACACCTTGCGTGATAGCGAGTTCCAAGCTTTCACAAGACCTATAATCAAGGTTTCAAATCATCGGGGAATCAATCTGCAGAAGAAATCACCACTCATCCGTAATTAGCACAGTACCAATTCAGTTTTCATGGATTGGGATAATTATAATATGTCCTACATTATTAAATTGCTTTGAAGCATGATTTGGAGAATAGCAAACATCACATACAAATGGATAAAACAACTAGGAAGTAAGGTCACATATTTGGAAAAAAAAGTAATGCCTTTGCATAAGGATATCTTTATGTGTAAGACAATAATATCAAATAAATACTTGGATTTTTAATGTTAGGATTTTGCGTTATAAATGATAGTCTCCTCTGACAAATTCTAATGTTACTTTAGCTACGCTTTTTAAGAGTACAATAAAAAGACTCATTTATAAAATATAGGCAAAATTTATCAGTAGATGAGCTACCAGATTTATGAAGAAGAAAGTCTTAGAACTATAACACAATCAAATATATTTAATAGTTGACGGATTTTATTTTGAGATTTAAAGAAATGCGATTATTTCAAAACTGAACTTAAGTTAGAGATAGTAAAGGCAACTTTTATGTAGGACGAACAGGTATTTTTTGGATCGATTGCTTCTCAGGTCGATCGATTGAACAGGTACTCGTTTGTCATCAAGTGAATTTGAGTCAAAGTCGATGAGCCTTCTTTATGTGACATTTCATACTCTAGTATCTAATTGCATTGTGTTATGCTGTTCTTATCTGTCTAGTTTATAATGCATCTCTCCATGTCTTTCTTAACACTTACGCTAATAGCAGTAGGATGGAAAAAATAAATATACAAGAAGTTGAAAAGAAAGAAGCCTCTTTCGCGGTAACCATCAAACAATATTTCTCTGACTTCCAAAATTATTTAAGTTCGCAGTAGATTTTCCCAACATCATTGACGTTCATTGGTCAGTTGATTCTGAATTAATTCAAGCTTGGTACAATTGGAAAATTTGCCAAGAGTAGCATATTAAAAATTAATCAGTTAACAGTTTTCAAAATACTTTCCGTTTGCATTAACATTTTAGCATAGTAGTTCTGAAATAGGAATTGAAAAACCTTTCTTTACACTGAAAGATGGAATCACGGTTAAGCGGCTAGCATTGTAGTAAATGGCTGTGAAATTATACTTTTATAAAAGGAGTAAGGAAGGAGTAAGGAGATGAGAAAAGAGGGGGGCGAGGCGAAAAGAAAAGCAAAAATATTTTGACCGTATGGTAATTTAGTTCTAATTACAACTCATTTATTATGTATTTAAAACGAAAAATATAAAACTTGCAAACTTGTTATGTTCAGTCACTGGAAACCAGTACTAACATTTCACGCAATTCTCAATGCTTTAATTTGTTTTTATTCTTACTGTGCGTAATTTTACTTTGTATTCTATATGAATGTGCTCCACTAAAATTACTTTTTATTATGTTAAATTTAACGAAGCTTATATACATCAACGTATTTTTTCAAATTCGCGAGGCATTCAAGAATATGTTGATATAGACTTAGGTATTCATCATTATTTTCCCATTTCTTCCTTTGTTTCAAGCAGAACTATAAGAATCTTATCTTACAAGAGATACATTAATCATTTATGCGTATCAGAGACTCCATTCAGAATGCTGCTGAAAGAATATTCTTAGAGAAGAAATGAAACTCGAACATCTTATTATTACACTTTTCAATTTAGAATAGCTGAATATACGTTCAATTTACTTAATTTCTCTGAATTTTACTGCTAATTACACTTAATTAATTTTTCATTAATTTCTTTATATTCTGTTCATTAATTATTATTGTAAACTCAGGAAACTGTTCACATAAATCATCCATGATGACTTCATCTAAAACAAAATGTATAACTGATAAACTTTAAAATAATTCTAAAACTGCCAATGCTAGTTAAAATCCAATCTTTTTACGCTTGATATCCCTTACGTTTTTCTACATACTTCATTGTTTCTAATATTCAGAGCCTCTTTTATTGCAAACATGAAATTCGCTCCTCGAGCAAAGTTAAGCTCTTCCTTTTCAGATAGTCTTACTTATTTCACTCTGTGTAATTTAGCACTGTCATAAAATTTCTTCCTACCAAAGCATTAAGTTCGAATTCCTGCTGAGTTGCATAATGATAAACAGGGCTAGTACAATATAAGCCACCCATCACGGCTTGGTTGGCAATGTACTTTTAACTCTCATTGTCCGGGGATATAAAATAAAAATAAATGACTGAAGATAAAAAAAATATATCATCTAGAACAAGTGCAACGAACATTATGGGGGGATAAGGAGGATCATGCATGAATTGTTTCATTAAGCTATGAAACATAACATTCAAGCAGTGTTAATAGGGTTTTTTTTCTTTATAATGAGAATCGGCTGAATGAAAGCTGCGTTATATCTTATTGGTTTATGATTTTCATAAATGTTACGGTTTTCACATTAATTTTACAAAGGCGATAACTTTATGATTTTATTTTTTTATGCTTTAATTATTTTAAAAGAAATCTGGAAGCCTTCAGATTTTACATTACTCTCTTTTTTTTTTAAGTTTTGCGGGTTACCTTTATTTATTAAATATCATGTTCTTCGCACTTAAACCATAAAATTCAGTTCAACAGCAGTATAGCAAAATAATTTTAAAATGAGTATATCTTTATAATTTCAGATACACAGTCTCGCGCGCTGGAGATAAAAATGTTTTTTTCTTTTTTTGGTACAGTGTTGCCATTTCTCGCTTTGAAATCGTTGATTTTCTTAATCCCAAACTCATAAATGCTTTACAAAATATTAAATAAATAATAAACAAATTCCAAATTTTCCCTTCCAGATGCCCATATATAGTGGAAACGTACGTAATTTAAAATTTTATGGCTCTAAGTACCGTCGTTTGATCATAGTGCGAGAAACATACATACATTTATGTAGATTCTTCATTATTTAATTTCTTTAAATATAATACAGGGCTGTAATATTTGGTGGCAATAGTTTGAAAGGTGACTCGACATTTAAAGTTTTCAACGCAAAATGCCAAAACGAAATTAATAATCCTTCTGGGCTAACGCTCTTTGAGCTAAAAATACCCAGTTTTTTACCTATCGGAAGCAAAAATTAGAAATTGAAAGAAACACATTCGAATTAACCTGCCAACATTAAATCTGTTTTACATCCTTAATTTTCCGTACCTATATATTCTTTTGTGGTTATTTTTTTCTATTGTTCTTTTGTGTATTATTGTTCTTTTGTGGTTGTTCGAAAAGGAATTATAAAGAATTACAGCTAGGTGCGAAAAGTATTATACATAAATTTCTTAAATTGTCTTAATGAAAAATTTATTTGAATGCAAACTAAATGAGTTAAGCTGACTGATATGCATATAAAATGTCAGTTATTTCAAAATTCAACACATTTTAAAATATCTTATCGGGTAATCACAGCAATAATTACTAGCCTGTATGACCATTAGGAACATCTGTGTATGAAGAAAGGCAGGAACGGAGAGAATCTGACAATATCCGTAACAACAAATGCCCTCTTGAGACGTGTAAGTATGTTTCATGTATTTTTATTAATAGTTTATCGATCGTTGCCAGTGTACTTCTAAATTTCATAAGTTTTACCTCCGTGTGTCGTAGGTAATAGCTCTGGTAAAAGCGACCGCCGCGAAATATTAATTTCGATATATTGTAAGTAGACATTATCTACTGCCCAGTATGTGGATGTGTGCTATCTTCTTGAAAAAAATTTTCCTTAAGAAATTATTATTGTGTGAGATAACAGCCAAATCGGTATACAGTTTGCATATGTTTGACCTCAATCAAACTACTAGTTATAAAATTTAATAAAAATGATAGAGGCGCTTTCGTAAATAACGTCTCCCTACACTCCCAATGCTTAGTCTCCTACTTTCTTTCAACATTATATTGGATTACTACTAATATCAGAATGCCTTCATGTGTGGAAACTTCCAGTACTGATGGATAAACAGACTTATGGCTCGGCACTGAATGTGAAAAGTAGCTATTTTGCTGGCCAAGAATTGTTTCCACTCAACCATTTTAAACATCTTTGGCGATTAATCAGGGTTAGCTGCCATCAAACAACAACTAGCATAAAAAGGTAGGCTTCGCGAAATGAGCATTGGTTAATCAAAGGAGCAGGCGGGGATGGCAAACCATCATTTAAAATCTGCCTGATATTTCTCTCATGCACACATTACTGCAACATCAGGCCTATTGGCTACTTGAAAAGAAGAGTAGCTACGAACCTGCAAAGTCCAACCATGCGCTAGGATAGCAGCGCAAATGACATGCACTGATAGCTGACAAAACAAGTATCTATACACAGTACTGTACAAGTATAAACTAGGTATCATGGATAAATACCTAAAATGTAGCACACAGTTATGCGTAGGAGAACTGTGGTAAACATTTGTCTTTAACCTTTTTATGCCCAAGTTTTTTTTGGCAATTTTATTCATTATTAATGAACTTATGTCGCTTAATATGAAAGGTATAAATACACTTTAGGTGTCAAACTGATCACGATTGCCATATTTGCTGAGTAAATGAACGCAGTTTTTATTGGATACATGTGAGCAAAACACACCTGTACTCATATTTGAAACTTTCAGTGTTGAAAATCATTAATAATTAGTAATGGTTAATATAAATAAATTCGATTAAATTATTCAAAGCGATAGTAATTTTAAGAACATTTTACATATTATAAATAATGGAAATGTAAAAACAATGAATTAAAAAAACCTATATTTTTCATATAATTGTTGAAAGCATTTATCGTGCAGTCCAAAGTTATATTTTTCACGTATATTTGTGGTCTTACCTGGACACTGAGCATATCGCAGTTGTGTTTTACTTACAACAATTGCGTGGACAATTTGGTCAAATCAAATTTCATTGGTCACACGCTTATTCATTTTTTGTTGAAGTGATTGTTCTTCCAGATTTGGTAAACACTTCAAATCGTTTGAGATAGTTCTGCGAAATGCTGCCGCGATATTCTAGTTGATCCATTGTTTCCTGTTTCTTGCAAAATATGCGATGAAACAGCCAAGAATTTTGAAATGAATACACCTATATTTGAAACTTTAACATCAGTTGAAAGCATGGTATTAAAAACCTTCAATCAAAAACATTGCAAGGGAAAACCACCATTTCTTTCCGCCGAACCCAAAGCGATAATTTGAAATATTATCGTCTATTCGATCGGTACGTCCCATAAACTTGTATGTCATAATTTCATGAGGCTGAAACACTGCGATCTTTTGCTTCTCAGCCGACCAGCGTTTGCCTGAACCTAATGGATTTACTCTACTACGGTTCGAAACTATCGTAACAACACTGTTGTCTTTTCAACGTACAATTATTACACCAGATGATATATGCCTTTCTTGTGATCGATAGCACTTTTTTTTTAGGTTTTTTAACAATTTCCGATCGGATAGCTTCTAGTCCTGTTTTGTCCTATAACCGCAAATCCAGAATTTGCGAACTCTTTAATGAGCTTTATGGAAGTAAAGTAATTGTCTGTTTCTATCGTAACTGAATATTTGGATATTTGCTTCATTTAAGGTTACGTATCTGAAATAATTGATCGAAGTTTTCCAGTAAATAACAATTAGAATTTTTTTGTGCACACAAAATAATAAAAATTATATTTTCTTTTCAATAATATGCGTATCTGAGAAAAAAAATTTACATTTCAAGAAAAAATTAAAAGTTAATTTTTTTGACAATTTTATGAATATATTTTCTGTACACACAAATATATTTTAGCAAATATTGTAAAATTTAAATATTTTGTAGAAAATAATAGTAATAAGAGAGTAGCTTTGAAGTATTATCGCATAAAACATGCATATTTCGAATAAAAATACATTTAGGTTATTAATAAGACAGTAAAATCTTTTAGGCTTAATGCACTCACTAATGATCAGTGTCCCATAAACAGAACGCTAAAGATTAAACGTAATTAGACAAAAATGATATTATTATTTTTGCAAACTAACTTTGCAGAAGTGTTTTGTGATCTATTTTAAGCAAATCCTTTAAAGTTATTTTGGTTTTATGAATAAGAAGTCTGTAAAAATAACTTACTTCCTGTGGCTACCCATGATGTGTCGATGCTGAATGTTTCCTATAAAAACAACTTGTTCTAAAATAATTTTAATGTCCGTCTAGTGGTTCCATCTTTTGCTAACAGTAAGAACAACCCTTAGGCGTATTAAAAATTGCTATATGCGCTACAAGATTTTCTGCACAGTAATTTCCAAGCGTCCCATATTTTAGCTACTGGGCATAAATGGGTTAAAGCTTAATATATAATTATTTGGGCTGCTGATATTGTAAGAATGAGATATTAATTTATCGAACTCGCACACAATTCACATACAAGACGTGGCAAGTTAATTACTCGAAAAGCTGCTTCTTATCATTTTGATATTCTTGTATTAAAATTACGTGAATACTAGTATTTGAATATCTCTGAGCTAGTATGTGAGTAAATTGCAAACTGATAGAAGCAGTAGTCTGCAAATTATTGAGCAGAAAACAGATATCTGAGTATACACTTGGCAAAGTTTATAGCACCTTAGAACGCTTTATTAACATCAAGTTTTGAATGAAAATCACGAAACGTCAGAATGGTGGAAAATGTTATGAAAATATCGAGTTTTCCTGAGTGGCATAAAAGATTCAGAGATAGCAAAAGGTATGTGATAATTGATTCCACAAGCAGGTAGTCAAAATACAATGACAGATGTTAGTATTACTACAATGCGAGATGCAGTATGGTCTGACAAATGCTTAAGTTTGATAGCTAGGGCGTTACAGATTAATCGAGAAAAATTAGGCTAACTTAATATTTTGGCATGAGAAATATTTCTCCAAAATTTGTTCCTGACATACACCTTTATCCACCCTTGGGGGAAACATTCTGCTCAAAATGCAATTACCTACCTAGTTCATCCTACCCTTTCAACACACATTTAAATACTTAGTTCTCTGTGATTTTTAACTACCTGTATTTACTCTATTATCCCCCTTTCTTAAATAATTTTTTCATAGGAAAATTCGGTCGGAGAGATTATGCGAATAATCTAATATTCGAAGGACGCGGTAACAGTAAGAACAAAGTAAAGGAAAAGTATTTTATGGATAAACTGCCAGTTACTACCACAATATTAGCTATTTAAAAGAAACTTACAGTGTAATAAGAATAAACAGCAATATTAAACTTACGATATTTTAATATCTTTTATTTCTACTTCCTTGTATCTTGAATTTTGCGCCATTATTCTTCTTGTTCGCTGCTATTTCTTAGACCTCAAACTATTTAATGCTGCTGGATCTGTTATCTATGCCATATGCTAAATCTTACAAGTCATCAACATCGGCACCGTTGTCAACATCTTATTCACCGTTCATTCTCTCCCTTTCCACATATAATGATCATCAGAACAATCAAGAATATTATATGTTTCAGCTTTCTTGAAGTTTTTCATTATTGCTCCATCAATCAAAGGCCATGCACCCAAAATCCATGAGCAAATCAATTAGCAATGTGAAAACAATAACGACATGAGACGAATCCGTTTTAAAATATTGGGGAGGCTCTTTCTGAACGCCTTAAGGAAAGAAAAAATCTCAAGAGTATCTAAAACTTTTTTCAGACACTTGTTTTAAAACATTACGGAAAATACGCGAGTATTATGGGAACACCAAAAGAAACGTATGTAAGCAAATAAAAATAAATGATTCTATTTGATTTTGTTAGAACAGTGGTTCTCAACCTTTTTTATCCCATGCACCCCTTTCATTATTTCTAGACGATCATTCGTCCCCTTCTCTCTCTTTTTAAACACTCAAAAAATGCATGTGGACCTTGTCAAAAAATAAAGCTGGACAGTTCTATATTTCTTGTTCTACTGAGCCGATTGACGAAATTCAACAAATTTATCATGACTAAAAAGCTCAACTTATGATATATATCATATATATATAATGCATTGTCTTAACTTAAGTATTTTGACACAAAGTTGGAATTCTTTCGAAATGACAGAATTTTTTCCACATTTCGATTCTACGTCTCATTATGCCATATTGCCAAGTTTCGTAAAAATCGGCCGAATGGTTTTTAAAATTTTAGATCCTCGTTGTTAATTAAATTTGGTATCTATTTATTAATACCTCTTTTTTATTAAATTTGTTTGATTCCCTCTTCCAGAATTCAAACTTTAGCTTCAATCCAAATAAAATTAGCCCATTTCTTATGATTTACTTTCTAAATTATATTTTTAAATAAGTTTTATATATTTTTTTTTTGAAAAAATATTGAATTTAACCTATAAAACTTTTACCATTATCTGAAAGTAGATGCATTTCTAGGTGTGCCTACAAACAATCGATGTATTTTTTTTTAATTTCCCAAGATACACGTGAATTTATATATTGATGCGTTATGAAATTTGCATATTTTTTATAAGCGATAACCCCAAATGTAGCTTACGTATTTCATTACGATTTTCAATGAATAACAACTGTTACTTTAAATTTCCAGACTTTTATTGACTTTTATTGACTTTCAGACTTTTATTGAATTATTATTGACTTAATTATTATTGACTTTTCAGACTTTTATTGAATTTCATTCATAAGTAATTTTTATAATAATTTTATTAGAAATGTCTAATAAATATTTATTAATAATGTATGAAAAGCTATTTTTTAAATTCATAAAATATTTAATTTTTATCAAAAATTTAAAGATTTTTGCTCTTTTCATAAGAGTAAATTTTTTACCTTCGTTATTTTATCGTCAACTCTTTAACTTAACTATATTTTACATGCAACAAAATTTATTTTTCAGATTTCATAATTTTGCATCATATATGCATTCAATACCTCTGAACACTTTAAAAACATAAATAAAAAAGGCTGTTTTCTACTACAGGAATGTTTAACAGCTGCAAATTACTAGAACATGGGATTTTTATCTTCTTTTCTGTCGTGTATAATAAAAATGATTTTGAAGATGTTTTATGTCCAAAGATATTTAGTGCATAAAAATTTTTTTAAGTTGTTTACACTTGAAAGAGCCCATAAATATTACAAAAAAAATTTTCAAAGTAAAATATATTTCCACGTAAACATAGCATTTAGGATAAACACATTTTTACAGATCAAACTGTAATTTATCAAGCCCTGAAAATCCAATCATTAGTAATATAATAAATGATGATTATTGTTATATTTATTTTCAAATTATTATTATTATTTCTGTTATATTAGAATTTATTAAAATTCTTCTTGTAAAATAATTCGAAAAATTTAAATGTTTATCCTTCTCTGTGGACATATTGCTAATTTTATATCAATCAAAATTCTAACACTTGAACATCTAATCTTTCCGTTAATTCTGACATAAAGTACAAATTAAGTAAGTGACATTGGTAATTCAAACACTGATACTGATGCTTCATGTTACTCCCGATTTATTAATTACACTAGACTTCGATGAATTCCTGGCTTTCTTAGTTTAGAAATGATGGTTTCTTAGTTTAAGCTGTCTGCCTAAAGGGAAGACTGCTTACCTTCATTGAGGACTTTTCTAAGGTAAAGAGGTTCGTATTTATGTTGCACATGGGCATCCCTCGGCCAGTAGTGAGACCGCTTAAATAAATAGCCAAGTTATTAGATTTGAGAAGTATCTTATGCTAGTTAAAAAGTTATAATTTCAGGCCCTACTATAACTTTCTCTTTCCATCTTCTTCACCAGGTGCAAATTATCTTTGTATGTATTTAAGCTGGGGTTTTTGAATCTTTAGCTAAGAGAACTTCTGGCATTCGCGCCTTGTTGTTAATAATTTTTACAGCTCTGTTTAAAAACGGTATTCCGGTTTTTTGCATTCTTGCTAGCCGATGCTTTAAATACGCGTCGGTAAAATATACAAGCCAGCTTATTCTATTTAATATGTAGTCTTAGACGGCATTATGAAGTTCGAATGTAATTGTTTGTTCTGTTAATTTAAAATATCCAAAAGTGTTGGACATTTCATTTGTAGCACAAGTTAATTCTTTATTTTCAAACTAAGACTAAAATTTTAAAAATAAAATAAGTTTATTCGAACCTTCTTCTGTATTATGTGAGTTGCTTAAGACGTTGAGATAACTCGCTATCTGTCTACTAGTTCTAGTGTTTTAGTAGTTCTATTTTAGTTCTAGTTTGCAGCAGTCCTACAGATTCTTATTTACTATATGATTTACCAATAATTTATTCTCAGGCACAAAAAATATGGTTTTTATGATGCATTAGTTTTTAAAATGTCAAAAGAAGTAACATTTATTATTATTGTATTTACTTGGTGTTCTTGGAATCTACGCTAAAGGCGTGATGACTGTCTCCCTGCGTTCTTCACTATGGGAAAATTAAAAAGGTGTTTAGATGATATTAAGCTTAATTTACAAGCTGAGGTACCGAAACAATGCTGCATCTTTAAATGTTTAGTTAATCAGCTAACTTAAACAGCTAAAAACTAAACACACACTTTTTAATATTACCCAATTCATTCAGAAACCGTTATATTGCACGATAATCCACCTTCACATCTGTCAATAACCGCTTTGTTGAAAACCTTTGTCCTGAAAATAATGCTTATCAACCTGTTTTCTGGACTTTTCTCGTTGTGATCATTTTCACTTCAACAAACTCAAGTATCGTTTCAAGGAAATCTTTTCCTGACATAGCAGAAATAAAAAGAATGCGACATTCTATCCTCAGAGTCGAGTTAAAAACAGATATTTACAAACCGTCTTTTTACTTACCTATCCTATTTGTATTAAGGCCGGAAGTTGCATCAGTATAAACCCTGCAACATTTCTATTCTTTGTTGCTGTTGCTTCGGTTCATTTGTTTGACTAGTCAAGATAACGCTTGTTGAAGGATTTGAAAAAGTTTGGCGTGACTTGGCGTGACTGTGGCTCTGTTTTTTGTGATGTCTAGCCTGCTGTTCTCTGTTTTTGTTTGTTTTATTTGTTCACGTAAAATTTAATGTTTAGTTAACTTACATTTGTAAGCCCCGTGTTGTACATTTGCGGTGCACGGGGAAATTTTATGGGTTCAAAATAAAAAAAACTCAAGGCATTTTACTTTTGCATCGATAAATATTTCTAATTCAACTTTCAGTTACTTGATTTCTTATCGTTTCTAAAACAACGCATAAGAAAGAACATTACTTGTATTATTGCAGTCTCCTGTTCTATGTTACGGATTTCAGGAAATAACAAAAATTACCTTATACTTAAGAACTGCATTCTCATAACCTCAGTGAAAGCCCTCTTTCTAATTTCTCTTCATGAAATTAACAAATTTTATGTGAAATGTTTAATCTAATGAAGAATTACACCTTATTTGTCTTCAGTACATTCTTGTAATGTTAATAAGCTGACGATTTTTTTTAGTTTAAGCATTTGTAGTAGCAAACTTCAAAAACTTAACACTATCTGGAAATAGACATAACGGTGAAACTCAGTGTTACTGCAAAGCACTTATTTGATTTGGAACAAGAGAACATATCTGATTCATTTTATTTTACATATATTTCAGTTTAATTACGAATGCAACTTCTTTCATTTTAAAATTAATTTCAATTTATGCACAGGTAAATGAAAGATATCTGTTCACAGCGGAAGCACTTTACAACGAGGTGCACCAGCAAACATGTTGCAAACGAAGGATAAAAAAATAAAATAAAATAAAGGAACATAAATTGAGAGAATGAAAGTTATGCTTTCGTGGCTTGGTACGTAGCCAAGATTTTGAATATAAACTTTACGCTAGCACTATTCATGACACCCTTTATACTCTATCGTCAGAAAAAAATAAGCGGTGTCTCTTCAAATGGACTTTATACTACTCCATTTTAAGAGCAGCAGTGCCAAAATTTGAAGCACTGCGTGTTTACGTGATTTTAACGTTATGTGCGTTTACTTTATATAGAAAAAGAAGTTCTTCTCTGAGATACATGATTTGCATTGCTACCAGGATCATAAAAATTATTTCGTAACTCAGCATTTAATGAAAGACATTTTTTGCCAATTACTACAACATAAATACATCATTTTAAAAGTGCAAAAACTGTTTGAAAAATTGAGTAACTGAAAACAAGATAGGAAATTTTGATTGAAAATACTCAAGTTAATATGAAAATAGTCTTATCAGTTTGAAACGTTGCTGATGAAAAATCCTCATGAAAATGTATTCCTATTTAATTAATGTCTTACTGTATTGAAGGAAGAGCAGTCAGTTTTTTGAAAATATACTGCTTCCATTAAAATTGCTACATCAACAAGTTAGTAGAACCCTACTTTTTTAAGCAGTTAGTGGAACCCTACTTGTTTTACAAATGTATTATAATAAATGGGTAAGATTGTTAAAAATTCAGGTAATTCTGAGGTATAGAATATGCAGAAATCCATGCTCCAAGTTTCCGCTTCTGGAAACAATAGCAGCTGTTATACGGCTGGATATAAAATCGAAGATATTATGGATGAGTGTTACAAATATTGAAACCCATGCGGCTTCAGTATGAAGCCAGAGTTCATCTGCCATATTAATTGCCATAATCTCAATGCCAGTTTCTGTATATTCATTTACCAGACGTTTCCAACTGGTGAGAGATGTCGACAACACAGGTCAAAGCAGGTGTCGTAAATCATGTTCGTTAAGAAAACGAAATATATTGTGACAATTGTCCAATTGAAAGTTGGGAGGCGAAGCCCGCCAAGCAGAGGCCTGCCGTAATTTTCGCGAGAGAGGGCTCGATATAATAAAAATTATAATAATAAGACAATCACGTTTCCATATGTTTTTGGATTGAGAGTATTATACATAGTATTATACATAGGCATATTATATATAGGTATTCAATTCTAGTATTTATTTATGTTCTCCATAATATTGACTGCTTTCAAATTTAGTCATCTTAGGAAAGTAGTTGCTATAATAGAGTTTATTGCATTTTGAATCTGAAGAGAAATGAGTACAATAATACATAATACTGTTGTTGTGAGTAATCTCGCTTGCTGAAAACAGAGCAAGCCTACTTAAATGACAAGGAGTCAAGACTTCATATGTCGTTAGCAAGAGACCTTGGGCACCATACAGGTGACAGTACAACTTTTCTCGGTTTCACCCCTACTTCAGAAGAAGAGCAACCTCTAGAGAGGACTTTCGGCTCGCCGCATATTTTGACGGTCCCCCATGAAGCACAGACACTATACATTTACAAACATCCCTACCTACTCTGGAATTCGAACCCAGGCCTTTTGTTACGGTAGTCAGAGACACTAATCACTATCCCAGTTGGGCGGCGTATGCAAACGCAATATACTCAGACAAAATCAGGTAAGGTGGGAAAATCAGGTGAGGATGCGAACTAAAACTGATCAATCTGTAAAGGATAAATATTTTTTTTTACTTTGTTAAATGTCATAAAATGTAAATAAATAACTGAATATATATATATGATGAACCAGCTTTTGTCCGGAATAAAAATTTTGGTGAAGAATCATAAATGCAGTCGTATTTTAAATTATCAGACGATAAGTTTAAAAAACAGGATCCATTTATTACCCCCAATATTCCTTTGCGAGTCCTTTTATAGCATCTGGAAAGGCGGAGCTTCAAAGAAATGACGTCAGCCTCGTCAGCCAATCTAGTTCGCTTTAAATATTTCCAGAACATTCTATAACTGTACGTGCACAAAAGGCGGGAAAAACAACTTGACTACGGGGCTGTGGATTTAATTCCACGTACTTTCAAATAAGAGAACGTCGCCATTAAAAATAAAAAGAACATACAGTTAGAATTTTAAGTGTATTCTTGAATATGGAATTTTATTATTACTATAAAAATTTCCATATTCAAGAATATATTCAAAGAATTAAAAGAAATATATATATATATACATATATATATATATATTTCTTTTAATTCTTTAAATATCATATAAAGTAAATACATATATCTCAAAAGAATAGAATCACATTTACCGCATTAATATCTAGTGTTATTTTTAAATAAATTAGTTTATATCGTTCCTATTTAAACTGCATTCAAAGCAGTAAATTTTGATTTTTAAACTGCTTCAAATGAAATAACTAGAATATTTTGTGATCGCGTTTATCATCGTAGCTAATATGTTTATATTTGAATTTTTTTTTTATTATTTAAAGAAATTTATTATTTTATATTAACTTTTTAATTACGGTAGTTAATTAATTAGTTATTTATCGGTAAATGAATTTTTTAATTATAAACATTTTCAAGTTTTAATTGGTGATGAATTAGTTTCCGGCGCTGATCGAAGTAATTTCATCTAACATTTTCAACTTTATGTCAATTGGTCACCAGACTCAGCGAAGCAAACATCGATCATGCTTTTTCTCTCAGTCAGCTACATATATTTACGTATGCTCAACTTTTCCTTCCCTAACTGGCTAAGGCGTAAACGCTGCTAAACAGGTATAAATGAACTTCATGATTTTTATGCCTTAAATCACAAAGTTTTATGAGGACAAAAGCCGTTGTCTGAACAAAGTTTTGTCGGACAAACGCACCCATCGGACAGACGTATCGTCGGACAACTGGGTGTCGAGAAAACAACCTGATAAGGAAAAGAAAACCGGCATTTCAGTTTCCTCTTTTACACTTGACTGTAATAATGAAATGCTAATCATTTACGTAACCCTGAATATTCTAACTTTTATGGCAGTTTCAAGTTTGTTCGGTGTTTCCTTCAGGGTGCAACACTTTTAATGGCCATTACTGTGTGAACTCAGGATGTCACCCACAAAAAGGAGCGAACTGTGGAAGGCAGAGAATATGAAATCAGTAACTAAATGTAAGACGGTCTCTTAGAGTAATAGATTTTATTATTTTTTTGTGAAAAACGTCAATTAGTAGAGACAATAAAATTACTATAATCTAATAAAATTCAATAAAAGCTGAGAATAACAACACAAAAAAGGAGGATTACCGGTATTTGAATTAATGAAATAATGTTAGTTATGAAATGAAATAAGGTTTACTCAACTCTAACTTTTTTTACGAGATCTGCCTTTTTTATTTCCAAAATTATTATAGTTTATATTTATAAATCCTTCAAGCCAAATATTCATAGTATTGATCTAGTATAGATAAGAGATCTAGTATAAAAGTATAGATATGATGATCTAGTATAGATCTAGTATAAAAGCTATATATTGCTGATCGCATGGCTTCCTGCAGAATATTGTACCGTTCCCTAAAATCATGTGATGAGCTACTATCATCACTGAAAATTTTTATTGGATGCAATTTCAACAGAAAAATAACTTTTAATTAAATTCGGCTAACCAAAGAATTTCACACGAAAAAAAGAATTTGATTTCCCCTCATGTGAACGTTATTAAGAGTAACCAATATGCTTAAAATTGAAACGAATTGTGTTACTAAAGACTTGCCTAGGGAATACAAATTATCTGTCATTGTATTAACTACTGGGATAATTATAAGTAAGGTCTGTGTCGTATTTTATTTCACTATAAAATGTAAGGGTCGGATTTATAGAGCATAAGAAATTTTTAAGCTGATTTTATGAGCCATAGCTTCTTATCTCCAGTATCTTCCCAAAGTAACAGTCTTACGATCAGAAGGATGTATGTAAATGCAACATAAAATTTGATATATAAAAATATTTTTCCCAGATGGCCATTAAATTGTGTTCCGATTTACCTCTAATGTATAATTTTTTAATATTAAGTGAATCTTTCTACCTTTTGTTATTTCCATAAAAATTAAGCTACACTGTGCACCAAGAATGCTCGTAGACTATGTACTGTTTACGAAAGCATAAAGGCTGATAAGATAGAAATATGCCATATATAAACACAAATATTCCTTTTCATAATTATTGTAGTTACTAATGCAGGGCATTAGTAAGGTCAAATGAGCATGGGTGTGAACTTAGCTTTACAAAGTGAATGAAAATATAAAATTCTTTAACAATTCAAATGTCTTCATAATTTTAATGTATGTATGATAACATTAAGAATTAATTTGAAGTGAACATGAGAGCATTAAAAAAAGTGTTGTTTAGTTAATGGTTTGCAAACGTAAATTTTGTATGTAATTATGCTGTTGGGTGTTATTAAGAGCAGATTTACAAACAACACTTCGCAATCCGCTGTGAGCCTCTTTTTCGTTTTGCTTTTTAATAAAGTTTAAGAAAACTAATTTGATATATTTAATTTACTCTCATTTAATATATTTTATTTTGTTATAAGTTACTTGAGACTTCGCGATAACAAATACTTGATAACTTGGAATTCCAGAAACTAAATCGGAAAACATGACAAATCACGCGCAAAACTAAATTTTTCCTATCTTTTTATATTTTTATAATATCTATACTAAACTCTTGTCTACTTATTATAGCAAAACTCGTATTTGTAGACATTGTAGTCATCCAGATTTAAGTAAATTTATACAAATAATGCATACATATATTATTATTCCAGGTGGTGTCTATGTAAAATAAAATCCCATAAGCTTTAGTCATTCTGAGCAGGTTATGCTAATTAATTCAATTATTATTTCATTGCACGGCTTTAGAGACGAAACTTGAATACTCCTTTTGCTAAAGATTTTCAAATATTGTGCAGTATTAAAGGATAACTCTTATTGATGCAATTGAACTTACGGTTTATTTATATATTGTTGTCAAATTAATCTAAAGGTCTAATATATATTCACACTGGCAATGTCTAAATATAATATTTATCAAAAATTAATTTTTCTCTTCTTTATCTTTGGAATTTCAATGCAAATTTTGAAAATTTTTTATCATGAAACTTGAAAAACGTAAATGCTTAACTAGAAATGCCTGAAAGTATATCAAATGAAGTTCATAAATTGTATTTTCAGTCGCCGTATATTTATTAATAATCATTAAAATGAGCAGAGTATTTTACGTTAATTAAATCCCGTAACATTCAATTTTAGTGGAAAATCCTTTCTGCTTAAGGGTAACTGAGCATCTCATTTGTCAAAATATTAAAATCTAGTTTCAAAATAATTCATACTAAGTTCCCCATGGTAGGGAATCTAACGTACAATTAACGTTTCAACCTGTAAAGTCTTTAATACCTTTCGCTATTAAACTTTTTCAGGTAACAAATAAAACTCCTGCTTAGTTGATAATAATTCCTGTTTCACTTGCCTTACAAGAAAATAAACACATTCTTTTCATGTAATTTGGGTTCTAGTAGTCAGCTTATCCCGGTTAGAAAATAAGAAGGATTTAGGTTTGATTCCCGGTGAGATCCCAAATGAATTTTCTGATGTACTGCTAAAAAATTATCATGACTTTACATTCTCAATAAAGAAGAATAAATGTAAGGGAAATTACTTTACTTTATCTAAAATCTAAAAAACGGAGCAAACTCTATTTAAATGAACAGTTCACTATAAAATTTCAGCTGTAAAAAAATGCAGTTTGCTATCGGGGATCAGCAAATATTTTGTACACACGAATTACCTAAAGTTAGCCTTTCTTAAAAAAATAATTATTTTTTAAGCACATTTAGTGTTACATTTATTTCCTCATGATTTTTTTGTCTTTTATATCGATTTATTACTTTGTAATTATATTTACAACTGAGAACTTTTCTGGTTTTGCTGTATATATACCTTTCATATTATTCTGCAAACTCTACTGTTTAAAATGTACTCCGAAATCCGAAATTTAAAAAAAAAAACTGTTATGTTATAAGTTATAAGGTACTTTTCCCGTCCACTCCACATGCCTTCTTGGTGCAATTGGAACCGTACTCAAAGCGTATCCGCAAGGTCCTAGGTTCGAGTCCCGGGGATGGGACTGCACATTTTGCATGTTTCCTACTTCAAAAAAATTTTAGTGTCCCCTTTAAAATTTCACCAGTCCCCAGGGGGTCAGTATCAACCTTGTTGGTAACCCCTGATCTAGATGTTTTTGATGGCTAGGTATATTACAGGCGGACCTTGTAGGAAGAGCGGAGACGTTTTTTTCATGAAACGATAAGGCGACGAATGTGTTCTGTTTTGATCCAGATTTTAACTTTGATGGCCAAGTACAAATAAACTTTTACCACAGATCGCCAACGATCAGAACATTTGTAGCGTAGCAGTATCTTAACTTTAAATTAATAAACCTAAGAATACATCAATGCGAGTGGACTGTAAATTAACCTTTATTCGGAAGTTTGAACTTTCGAACACAACACAGCACAAAGTAAAACGACAGAGTTACAATTAGCGGTTTTAAGAATGCAATAACAAAATGCGAGCTGCGCATACAATCTGCGCATTGCGAAATAATATCTCACAGACAGGCAGAGAGCTCTGGTGGCCGAAACAACATTATACGTGGATTCAGGGGTCAATTTATAACTACTTGATGAATTTCTAGGAAGTACGAGGGATATATATTTTCTGTAGGATAACGAGCTTATTCACACTTCGAATACAACGAAGAATTAGATTAGATCCCAAAGTATCAATGTGCTATATTGAAAGCCAGGTAGCTTGTATTTAAAACCAAATAAAAGTGTTTAGGTTATCATGGTCTGTGAAACATATACCTGTACCGAATATTAAGTTTTTCGGCACGAGAAATAAAAACAAAAATGTCTAAGAGGAGACAGCATTCTCGTACTAAACTAATAAAAGCTTCCATAAATGTACTTTACTAGAGAATCGATCATGAGATCATAAATACGGTATCTTCTGTGAAAAAACATATATCAAATGTGTAATAAAAATTAGCAATAAAATTTATTATTTTGTATGTAAGAAGTATTTCGACTAAATATCTGAGGTAATAAAATTTTTTTCATACTACATAATTGCAGATTATAAAACATTAATTTATATCTCCTGTACATAAATACATATTATTGCTATAAATGGAAAGATATGTGCCATCTTTTAATTGCTTCTCAAATATGGTTGAATTTATTTCACTTTCTAATCTTTTGCTATGCAGTGCATCGCTGTTGCTATTGCGTGATGCTTCTGAAAATAAAAGTTTAAAAAAGTTATGTAGGTCTTATTTTCTTTAAATAACTGCTGTATAAGTGCGGCGTTATTTGTGGTATTCGTCAATAATTATATCCGATGTCACTATTTCACAGATGCACAGTATTATGACATAATACTTGCATATTCGTTAATATTATGCACACAAATATTTCGTTTAATAAGATAAGGATGTAGAAGATGCTCTTATTCTGTAATTTTAGTCTGTTTAGTAGTCTATTATTTTATTAAATAGCGTTATCTAGTTATTGCCGTTATCTAAATATTTAGTTCTGATTTATACGGACTTTATCACTTAAAGTTTTCTAATTCCTATAACGAGGAATTAAATCTAATGCTTATAACGAGACCAAACTAGCTTATTTAATGGATTATTTAATGTTATAAATTTCAGAAGGTAAAATCAATTGATTTTCTAACGAAAGAAGAAAGGCTGTTATGAAATTATTTAGGCCTTTCTCCCTAAGTCAATTCTTGTCACATCAAGAAATTTTTTAATGTAATTCTATCCTGTTGGAGTGATGGTATGTTTGACATTATCATTTAAGAACTGAATGCTTATTAACTTAATGTCCAGTTTTGAATAAAATGTTTATTGAGTTCGATGCTAGTCTATAATGTGTAATATAATAAAAATGCTAAAAATAAAAAGTATAAAAATTAAAAGTGTCATAAAAGAGCACACTAGGGCTATCTGTCTAACGGAAGGGACGCCATCGTGAAGGACATTCTAAGGAAAACTCTCATACTGATGTTAGATATGAGGAAAACCAGGAAGAAAACCATGCAGCCAACCCGTCTGCCTGGGATCGAACTCGGAGCGTCATCTCAGTATTCAGCAGTTTTAACTACTGGCCACTGGTGGGGCATTTAATTTTAAGATTTGCTAGTTAAAGTAATATTGCAAAAGAAGAAATGAAAATTCAGTTTGCTTTTTTCATTAATTTCGAATTTCATTTAAATCAGTGTAGCAAAAATATTTTTTGTATGTTTTCAATAATATTAGAAGCATCAGCGCAATCAATTTTATTCTATTTCTCGTCTGATAATTTAGATACCTGCTATACAAAACGGTTTAATGGAGCAGCCGTTAAGACACAAATGGTTGATTCAGTTCACCTCAGTGCATTACTATTTTGTAAACAGGTAACCAGTTTAACACCGCTTTCCACCGCAAATTATACACACAAAAAGTAAAATGAACTTTTATGTGATACAATGTTTACACAGTGTATGCAACTGTGTACTTAATTATATGTATGTCAACTGAAAACTTTGAAAAGCGGTAAATTTGTTCCATTAACGGCCAATAAAACATACTGGAAATGTTTGTTGTTTGTAAAAATAATCTTAGTTTCATTAAATAATATTATTCAAAGATGTTATGATCCGGAGAGTTATTGGCTCCAAATCTCCAACAGAAGATGTCATTTGCGACTCAAAAATAGAAAAAGTCATTCTCTCATTAAAATCATTTCTTTATGCATGATATCATTAAGAGAACAATTATTTTTTTTTGGGGGGGTGGAATTTTTCTTTGAATAGAAATTAATCATTAATGAATGATAGAATTAAAATTTGCTAATAATCACAGTTTCTCAGATTCCATTATCTTAGTGTAGCGTTAATAGTTTGTAGAGTTGCCGTTATTTTATTTACTCACTTGTTTATAATTTTAGCCTTTAGTGCGACTTCTCCTTTCCATTTCTTCCCCAAAATGCAAATAAATTTGAGCTTATGTTTATGGATTGTAAGACAGAACGTCTTCTGCCTCTCGAGGCTACATTACAAGATTTCGCTAGCTCTGATAAGATTATAATTCTTTGGCGTTGCGTTATAGATGCCGATATTTAAATTGTTGATCCGGCCAGTAACTTCACTTTAAATCTCTTTTGCGTAATCCTTTACTACTAGACGCAGTTTTAATTTGAATTTGTTTGTTACTTTAGGCTATCTCTCCAGAAATATACGTTGAGCTAGTCAAGCATGAGATGTGCGTTTTATATTCGAGTTCTGATTTAATAAAAAGGTTGATTTTTGTATTTCTTTTTCAGAAGCGATAATTCGCCTGTTGAGAGTTCGATGCTAGTTTATGCTACGAAAGAAAAACAACTCTAAGTTTTAAACACAAATCGCATATATGCTTCCCCTCTAGTTATTCTCATGGCTTATCTCATCTCATTTGTCTGACTTAATCAGAGTAAGCACACGAATATTAATGTAGCAAGAAGCACAAGATTGCGTCTGTCGTCTCAATCCTTAAAGTTAAGTAATTTGAACTGAACAAAAAATATGTAATGTTGAAATAAATTTATATAGTGCTGAAATGTATCAAATATAATCCCAAAAGAATAATTAAAATTGATTCAATAAAGCTTTCATGTACACTGGTGTGCAAAAATTAAGGACGAGGTCGAAAAATTAGCATATCAGCTGAACGAAGAGGCAGAGCGGACAGAAAGTCCAATCAAGAGATTAAGTAAGGTGATGTACGGTAGCACATGCGCAGATATGCAGGTAGACGTAATGGGGGAGTGTCTGAGTAGTATAAAGCATGTTGTCGGTTTGTCGGTGTAAGATCAGTATTTCTGGCAAAGAGATTGCACGCCGTATAGCAGTTAAAATCACACCGAGTTGCTGCCTCAGCGAGAAATGGCGAATAATCAATCTGTTAGACGACATCTGGATGCTTTTACCCGAGATCGAATCATTGGGAAGTTAGAGGAAGGCCGCAGTGTGACAAGTGTGGCTGCAGAGTTCGGAACAGCTATCCGGGGGTTTAGTAGTGGTCGCCCACGAGGAACCACACCCGCAGATGACCGGTATATTGTCTTACAGGCCAGAAGACACAGGCGGCAGATAGCGGGAGAAATCGCTAGACACACGACACAGGCGACTGGACGACTGATATCGCGTTTTACCGTGGCCAGAAGACTGCACGGTGGTGGTCTGTTTGCACGACGCCCTGTACGGTGTGTAACTCTAACGCCTGCCCATCGGAGAAGGCGTTCTCTGTGGTGCCGGGAACACCGGAACTGGAGAGACAATGAATGGGGACGAGTACTCTTTACAGATGAGAGCAGATTCAGTCTGAATAGCGATTCTCATCGCATACTCATCTGGAGAGAGCGGGGAAGCCGCAATCATCCCTCGAACATCATTGAAAGGGACAGGTATGGAGGTGGCGGTGTTCTCGTTTGGGGAGGCATCATGCTTGGTAGTCGTACAGACCTTCACTTTTTCGACGCAGGTTCAGTCAACGGGACCCGTTATTGTAACGAGATTCTTCTTCCATATGTGCGTCTTTTTAGCGGCGCTATGGGTCCGCAGTTCCTTTTCATGGACGACAATGCACCATGTCATCGCACAGTAGCTGCCGAACAGCTCTTAGAGAGTGAGGATATTGAACGTATGGATTGGCCGGCACGATCTCCGGATCTCAATCCCATCGAGCATGTATGAGATTTTCTAGGCAGACGCTTGGCAGCTCGTACCTTACCACCAGTAACGATTCCGGAGCTTCGATTGGCGCTGCAAGACGAATGGGCAGCGATGCCTCAACAACTCATTGACACCCTCATTCTCAGCATGGGCAGACGCTGTGAAACCTGCCTAGCAGTCAGGGGCGATCATATCCCCTATTAAAGACCGGATGTTTCTTGCTGGACACTCATCACAGGGATGTTTCGGCCTTCAGTCGCATTGCGCTCCATGCTACGTTTTCAATAAAGCTTCTTTTTATCCCTCTGATTTCTCTTTTAGTAAGTGTTGCTTACATTACTCATGTCCTTACGTATTGGGGATCTTACGGTATTAAATGTGTTGATTTGGAAAGCTTTTGTACAAATTTATAATGACAAAACCGTCTCGTTCTTAATTTTTGCACACCAGTGTATATGCAGTTTTGTAATTTTTACCTGTACAACCTTTGGGTACGACTATCTTCGAGAAACAAATTGGTTAGGACCTTCATAGGAAAGAAACTATAAACTTTCTTTTAAGCTCCGACAATTCCTTTTCATATAATTATTATCTTATATATAAAATCACCTTTATTTTATTATGGCGAAGCACATGAGAGCTATCTGCTTAAGGGAAGGGATGCTTTCGCGGAGGACGTTCTAAGGGAAACTGGCTCATATTCACGTTACACACGGGGAAAAACCACGAAAACGCCCATGCAGCCAGCCGGTTCGCCGGGATTTGAACTTCAGTCCGAACTAGGTGTGTTCAGCGATCGCTCAGCTACTAGTGGGCCCAGTATTTTCGAGCATAAGTATTTTGAACATAACACATCGATACTGAGAATCGCCGTCTTACAGAGGTTTGGCTCTACTTTTTATTTTAAATATAAAGATTTATTTGCAGGAAAAAATTCCTTTTGTTGAATATAATCCTTATATAATCCTTATTATAAGAATAATTTTAGCAAATCAGCAAAATTAAAATTCTGAATGACCAGTATAAGTTATTAAGTTCATTAAATTTTTATTTCAGAAATATTTTTAATAACTTGACTATGAAAAGATGCCCATGTGACTTATTTAACGTGCAGCCCTTAGAGCGTAATTAATAAATTTTCTAAAGCTTTACAACTATCTGTAATGATTATAACTACTATGATTAAAACATATGTATATTACTTTGTTAGGCATTTTTTTTTTGGAATGCAGGAAAGATGGAAAATTAGTAACCGCCTTCGCCGGGAATCGAACCACGGAACTCTGAAATACCTGCCCAGCGTGAAAATTCACTACACCACGAAGGCACGCTAGGAAGGCGGGAGAAATACCTTATATACACTCTTTTTTAAAGAGCGACTGGGGTTTTTAGGTTACCCAATCGCTAATTCCTGGATGCGGAGAATCCTCATCCAACACCCTTTTAGTTCGGGCCCCACTGTAGAGACATTAGGCATTTTTTTGGAATGCAGGAAAAATGAAAAATTAGTAACCGCCTTCGCCGAGAATCGAACGACGGACCTCTGGAATACCGGCCCAGCGTGCAGAACCACTACACCACGAATGGACGCTAGGAAGGCGGGAGAAATACCTTATACCTTTAAACTCTCTCTAATATGTCTACCCATGGTTCTATCTATAGTTGGTCTTCTATGGAAGTGGGTGTCTTAGGGAAGAGATATGTAGTACGAGTTTTTTTTTAATACTTTTGGAAATACTGATCACTTTCAGAAGTGCTTGTTTTAGGGAAATGTTCGCCACTTGAGGGTTCATTATATATTAAATATTCGAAAACTAACAATAATATCTTATCTACATAGCATCTAATGCTTGATTTGTAATAGAATAGAACGCATCTAATCTACTGTAGAATAAACGTTAATTAGATTTTCAAACAACCATCTTAAGTTTTACTGACAGTAATTACCTTGTTTTCGTAATCAGATTTCTGTGCGTAAATTAAACATTTGTTTCCTGTTTTGAAAATACATACTTTTAATTAAAATCTAAGGAAAAGGGTTACCTATATTTAATTATGCAAAACAAAACTAGTACGATTCATGTTCTTAAGTGTCTCTAAATTGCTAAACTTTAACACTACTTATGATCTTAAATGAATTCTGATTATGCGATAATTAATACTTAGAGATTGATTAAGACTACTGTATGCGATGTAAGAAATCTGTACTGATGGCCTGACAATAGTAGCTGCTTTAAGTGAGGGTAAAGAAAAAGGCCCCCTCAAGGCACTAAGTAATAAAGATCATTTCAGAACATCGCAAAATAACTTTCATGAAGCTATCAAGATTTCGCTATTGTGGGTTTTATAAGTCAGAGCTGAAAACATTTCGCTCAAAGAATGAAATAAAGTAAGGCCTATCCTGATCCTGATAATGACTTATTTAACACCTGTGTACTTCTACTGTATGAAAAGTTGTTGTTAATGCTCACTTGTCTGACCTATAGTTAGCCCAAGCCCACGAACATCCTCGTGGCAAGAAGCGCACGTTTACGCCTATATTTATTGAACACCTTACAGGTATAGTGCGGTTTAGCTCAGTTCCGCCCCCAATTTGACGGAGAGCACTCCGGGAGAAGAATCCGAGGGTCTCCCCCCTCTTCCTCTATCATCAACCTCTCGAGGCCGCATGTTTAGAGTGTCCCATGCCGCATGGACACTATACATTTACAAACATCCATTCCTTCTCCAGGATTCGAACCCGGGCTCTTCAGCACGACAGTCAGCGACGCTAACCACTGTACCGTTTTGACGGCCAGAAAGTAGTAATTCTATTATGTTCTTGCAGCCAACATACGAAAATTTATGTTTGTTATAAAGAAGTTTTTTTTTGGTCCATCTTGGCTACATTTCTATACATGCTTTTTTCAACTGCTACACAATTTGTATGTCTTACCAACTCAGCAGGAGTCAGCCAAACCGCATTTATTGAATGCAGAAAGAAATATATACATGTACAAACAAGGCTCTTGAGGAAGAGTAAAATCACTGAGCATATCAACAACAGTTGGGGCATTCCTTCATCCGCCAACTTAATGGCACTAAGAGTCTTCTCACCACTTAGAACCAGGCACAGGATTTCAACCCCTGCCCTCGCACCTTGGAGAGAAAGACGCATCGGTTTTGCGACACAGGTCATTAACTGTGATTTGCTACCTGCCAGTCGCTCGGGCTGTCCGTAGCAGAGGAACATTACCCAGCGTCCTCGAGATACCACCCCGGATTACTAGAGTCATCTGTTTTAGGACTTGCCAGACCTCGGTCCGGCCAGTAAGTGACCTTTTCGGATTATTGTTGGATCTTAAGTTGGGATTGCCCTGATAAATTTTACTTCAGGAAACTCTCACACAAGTACTTAACAGTTAATTTATTTTACATAAGACTGGATCTTATATTAATATTGAATTTTATTAAACTCCATATACACTGATTCATGCACATACTCCTTGCAATTTCAGCAACATGGTATTATTCTGTGTTAAGTAGTACATGGTGTGTTATTAAACCATCGAATTTAAGTGCCGAGTTTAACTAAAATTGTAAACATTTATTTTAATTTAGCTTATTTATCGAATTCTGACTTAAATGAATCTTTAACATGTACTTTTTATTTAATCGAAATACAAACCTTAACAAAACTACCAAGGTACAGTAATTTTATTCCAACAATAAGTGATAGATATTTATAGTTCTGCAACCATATATTACGAAAATAGTAAGCCTTGTGCTCTACAATGAAATAGCTCATACGGCTAAAGGACTATTTATAATGATACACATTTCTGACGATAAGTAACCAATAACATTTATTTTAATGCACAATCCTTGAAACGTTTTGCCCTTGCAGCCTTCTGTGCGTGTCATATGATTTTTATTCAATAATTCCGATACCTAAACGCAGATTTCGCTTGCGTCTTCGTTTCGAAGAAATTTTCATCAGCTATGTAACTTTTTATTTTGCGAGTTACATCGTCAGCGTAATCGCGTAGACGCACCTTGAGGCTGATCAAATGCATAGCAAAGGAAAGTTCTAAACTTCACGAAAGTTCACTTCACAAGTCTCTCTCTTAACTCCAGCTCGACTCTTAACTACAGCTCGACTTACCATAAATAAATTGTATCATAGAATGGATTTTTGTTTTTGCGTTATTTACAAAAACCCCAACAATAAATGATAAGCAATGTATTTATTTATTTATCACCACTGAGCAAGCTTATGACTAGGGTTTCCTAATCTGTGTGTCACGACCCCCTAGGGGACCTGCAGCAGGAGGTCGCCAAAAGTTTTAGCACTTTCGCTATTTCTTTAACTTATTATAATAATTTTACAATTGCCAAATATTTTTACACGATATATTTGAAAATAGATAAAGATAAGACAATACTGACAAAGAAAAAAAAAACAAAAAACGTTTCGATGCATTCTTTATATAATATAAACGTTCATCTTCCTTGCTTTGCACGTGACGCTGTTACTTATTTAAAATTTCCATATTGTTCTATATCTTAAAATTAGAAATTAAAGTTAATGACCTAAAACTGAAATACTAGTATATATTCCAGTACAAACTCAATTTTTTTCGCGTGTCGGAATTTCGTAATAGTTATGGGGTCCCACAAAATTTTTGTAAATATTATGGGGTCCTGGGGGTCGCGACTGAAAAAAAATTAAGAAACCATGGTGTATATCAAACAGAATAGTGCCTGCTCAGCGGAAGATCAAGTACAATCCAGCAGCCGCCACCACCAGGGTAGAGCTGTACTTTTTTTTAAAGAAATCAGAAAGTACATATAGTAGCAGTAGTTCATAAACAAAGACAACTTGCATTTCAAAAGCTACATATAATTCAGAGTTATAAGCTGGTGCTTAATATAATAAAAACAAAGTTGCTGATTAAATTTTGCAAATACTTAATATAATAAACAAAAAATAAAATAAAAATGAAAATAAAATTAATTAAGGAGAAAATAAAAATTAAAAAAAAATAAATAAAATTAATGAAGAAAGAAATAATATAAATATATATAAATAAATAAATGTAAGTGTAAATAATAAATAAATACATGAATATATATATATATATAAATAAAAAATGGTTTATACGACGATTACTTAGCTAGTTGACGAGTACGAATATTGCTATCGAATGAGTACTTAGCTAGTTGATGATTATGAATATCTTTCTTTACAGAATTGTAATAGTTTAGTCAGTTTAGTAAGAGCTGCCTTAGTTTTTAACAGGTGTGAAGTCCATTGCTTCCAGTATTGATAAGCAAAATATAAATACTTTCCACCAGGTGCGAGGAAGTAACTTATGTCGACTTAGTACTATATCCACCTTCTCTGTTTAAAGCCGAGGGCAGCATTTGTCAAAACACAACATGACCAAGTACAAGTAGATATCTAAGGTACAACTGATGGTAGCAACAACTGTTATTAATATGTGTTATTATTAATATATGTTAAAGTATCAGTAACTGCAGTTTTTATATGTATATAGATATGTTTAACAGCTTGTAAAGTAGTTTCACTATATAGATATGAGAATGTAAAAGGTAAATGTTGTTAGTTTTGAAATTAGAGCCACAAGTGTATGCGAATGTATATGTTTAATTTTAAAGAACGAAGCAGTACATTACGAAGCAGTATTATCAGATACAGGTATCAGATTTCACCGTTTTCCATCGTGTTCCTGTATATGGATTTCCTTTCAAAAGGCCAATACGCAAGAAAATATTGTTTGAAAAATGACCCAATATTTCCTATATGATTTTTAATTTACAGATTTTGTGAGTTTATTTAATGTTATTTTGTAAATGATGTATGCCAAAAGTTTTTATTACCATGAATTAAGTGATTTTTAATAAAGTACTGCTTTAAAATTTAGGTACCTAATGTTGTCTATATTAGATTATAAAAATTTAGTACTATTATTATGAAAATGATTAAACATTTTTTATAACAAATTTAGTTTTTCTTAATTGTTGTACAAGATTAAAAAACAAATTTAACGATTTAAAATTACTTTATTTAGAGAAGGTTATTAAAATTACTGTATTTAGAGAAGGTTATTAAAATTACTGTATTAATAATTAGACATAAGGTTATTGTTTAAAAATTTGAATTTTAAGAACTTTGAATTATTTTAAGAATGAGCTAAATGTGAAAAATGAATGAGTTAATTTAGAAAAAGCTGGTACAAAAGTATTTTGAATGTAATGTAGAAAATACCCCATCTTAAATATATTGATTGAGTATAGTTAGGATGAACATAAAAGTACTAAAAATTTAAAAAAAAAAAAAAAAAAAAAAAAAAAAAAAAAAAAAAGATAGAGTATGACGAGGGAGTGCTGGTTCAAAACAGAGGACCTGTTTCTACTTCTGTTATTTGTTCCTTTTACCTTCCAAATGCAATATAAACTTTGGAGGCTCCCACCATATAATGTTTTCATATAATTATTTTTCCATATATAAATGGAGTGCGGTTACTTTTTTTTATAAATGGAATGTATAGCGCAGCCCAGAAAGGCCAGTTGTCTTTAAACAAGGAGCCGAGGTCTTTATAACCAACTGCCAAAGCAACCCCTAACCACTCATGATATACATGAGTCAGTTTTAAGTGGATTTGCCTAACAGATGGAAATGTTTGTATTAGAGAAGGCTGTGGGGTCTTCTAGTTTTGTATAAAATAAGAAAATTAGAAATGTAACAGTTAACAGTAAAAAAAACATGATTTTAGTAACACTATTATAAAATTTATGATGTTAAAATATAATTTATAATACTAAAAATTAATTATGCTTTGAAAATTTTGAAATTCGTCGTGATTATTCAAAATGTGTGTGCAAAGTTTTTAAAATAGCGATGTTGTGTGCAAAGCGTTCCCTGAAAAAAATCTAATTATATGGACTCTAAAACACAAGACGTTTGGACAGAAAATTTTTGAAGGACCCTAAAATATTATCAAAGTTCATATTTAGTAATTATGCAATTAATTATTTTGATCAAAACTTCAGAATTTGTAATTTTCAAATTATTTCTCTTCATTTGCTAACGCTTTAGCACCTTTTTCTCTAAAAATGCTTTTCTCTCACCCAGCCACTTTCTTCTTAAAGGGAGGAGGGGAATATGTAAAATATAAAATATCTATCTTTAAAATAATAAATAAATAACAGAGCAATAATTTTAGACAGAGCACTTATCAATGAAATCTGAACCCAACATCTGAACATTAATCTGTCATATGATCTGAAAAGGAATTCGGTATAAAAAAGTAATTGCGTCGGAACTCCCTCTTCTTCAATTATTTCGCTTCATTTCTGCTTCTTTTCGCTGCTGCTACCCACGCAGAGTTTGCTTTTCTAATTTCGTCCATTTTTTAAGATGAACTCTGTACAAAATTGGGGGAGGGGTGCTTAGCGCATCCACAGATGTGCATTATCAAGGAATAAAATTATGTGTGGAATTTTTCGTTATGTGTGTTTTTAGAGTTTTATCTTGCTAACTAGATAGTTATAATGCCGAGAACCACCGCCAATCCGTTGCTATTTACTTTCCACCAAGTCACTTATTACATAAATGGCACAGTCGTATTACGTATATATGTATTTTAAATGTTCTATTATTTGGTTTAATTTATATATTAAAGTGACAAATTGTACTGTTTATTATTTTTCGTTTCGTAAATCATTTAGTAACTGTTGAGTTATTCTGTACTTACCGGAAATTAATTATTTACAAACATTTCGTGCATCATTAATGGTGACAGAAATAAATAAATAAAATTGGCCTATGATATTCAGATTAATCTATTTCACCTGTTGCATCTGTCGTAAGCAAAAATTCAATATGAGTGTACTTTTCTGAGAAATAAGAAAGCTTTGTTACATTAGTAATAAACAGAAATATAAGATTTAGATTCCGGACATTTAAAATATATTACTATCAACTTCTCAATCATGTCAATTGCGGAACTTCAGGTCTTGAAATTTACTAAAAATATAAAATTCCAAATTCTCCTTAAGTTCTCTGAAGTTGAAATCAAACATGAATAAATTTTCACTAAATTCTGTTTAAACTGTGGAACATTTAATAAAATACGAGCCACTTTCCCTTAGAAAGTCCTTCACGAAGGCATATCCCTTCCCTTAGGCAGATTACCGTCGTACGCTTTGCCGTAATTAAATAAACCAAACCATTAAATAAAATTTGTTTTGTTTAAGTATAATGTACAAACTGCTAGAAAACCTAGAGTTGCGGTTGCAAATATAAATTTTTTATATAGTCTTATGCACTTTTAAAATAAGAACTTGAATACTCGCATGACAAAAATATATCATAATCTGCACATGAAATCTTTTTATGTAATATTTGTGCATAAGTATGCTTCAGATACACAAGCGTTTGGTTGCCATTTTATAGACAAGAGAATCAATAGGACTGAAGCAGTATCATGCTCTCGCCGTTCTCCTAATCTTACTCAACGGGTTTAATTTTTGCAGGATAAGGTCAAAGCAGTTTTCTACTTATCAAAATCCCATTCTTCGGCTGGATAAAGTGAGAGGCACGTAGAAGTAACCTGCGAAATAATTGAAAGACAACTAATAAACTTTTTCAAAAAGTTTCGAAATCCTTTTTGGCACAATTTCATGAAAAATTATGCTAATTACCAGAAAAGAGAACTGTGTTGAAAGGAAGGATAAATAGTAAAACAAGCTTTAATGTTTATTTACAATACGTGTCTTTCACGTGTGTTGCCAACGTCGTCAACACTAAGTAACTTTGGATGCAGAAAGGCATTATAAACACACGTATTGTACAAGAATTTGGGCTTCTGTTATTAGAACTTGAAGAAGGCATTGCCTTTCCACGCGAAAATCCTGTCCATCTTCTGACTCTGACCCTACTAAAATAGTTACCGAAGTGAGTAAATAGCTTCATACGACTAGAACTCGAAACTTGGTTCCATCTGGGCTTTACTGAAATGCGGTTGCTGTAAAAAACAGTGAGCAAGCGTGACCTAGCAAAAGTGTGGTTTTTATATTTGATTGGAACCTAAGCCGTTCAGCTTTGAAAATGGTTTCATGCATATCGTTACACAGTATCGAAATTGGTTAAATAAACAGCATCAAAAGCAGTTGCATTAAATTTGGTCAGCAACTCAAGTTTAAAATTTCCCTGTCTCGAATCCATATTTGTGCTTTAAGAATATGTTAAAGTTTAAACTTTGTAGGGTCGTGTTCCCTTTGGCCACATAAACTCTACTAGATCCTATTAAGGAATCTAGCGACTTCTCGCACAGACGTAAAGGAAACCAACAGTATTATTATTATTCAAACTCTGAACAGAAAAAGGCACGTACTTCGTGTTCATAATAACACAGACAACTTGCGGTTAAACTTACACAATAAATAATCGAATCGTTACACAATAAATTCGAAGCTTAAGAGTAGTGCTGGACTAACACTTTAAGTTAAGGCTAACTAGGTTGCCTCAACAACCTACCCAGTGTGGTAATTATTTAAATGGCCAAAAGGGACGTATCAGTAACTCCAGTAACAGCAAGAATAGACTCGTAATGTGCGCTGGCTATCGAAAACGCGCTCTAAATAAACTCCAAGATTCACCCGTTTAAATATTCACTTCAATTAACTTTAAATTTACATCCTGGAGAAGAAATGCGAGGAGTTCAGAAATGATAACAAAATTTGAATAATTGGTTACTTGAACTAAGGGACACCCTACATTCTTATCAAAAATAAAAAAATTCGGATCATCGACAGATTTTCCAAACATGTTTAAGAAAGATCCGAACCATACTATCCGAACTATGTATCTGAAACTTCCGTTAGAGCAAGACATCTACTATAATAATGTAGTGAAGAAGATTAATTTAAAAATTGCTACTAATAATACTAGACAACATAAAAGATATTTTATCTTCTTAGAAAGAATTTCAGAACTGAATAAATTCAAATTTCAATATTACAATATAATACTAATAATATTTTAATATAATAATATTTTAATATAATAATATTATAATATAATAATAATTCAATATTTCAACACAATAATTCCAATATTTAATCAAAACAAAAATGGAATTTACCTGAAATAATTTTACTATTATTTTTTTAATTAATTAAGCTGCTTTTTCTTTTGTTATTAGTCTTTATGCTATTATGGTACTTAAAAAACATTGTGTAATTAACTATCTCAACGTTTCACATAAGGGATCATTCGTAGGATTTCGATGGGCCTTTCATAATCCTTCATAGATAATAAATTCAGTCTGAAGATCTGAAAATAATGAAATAATTTTCAAGAGGTAAATAATCTTGACCTCGATTTAATTAAGCTGCTTTTTCTTTTGTTATTAGTCTTTAAGCTGTTATGGTAAAACATTGTGTAATTAACTTAATTTCAAGAGGTAAATAATCTTGACCTCGTTTTAAAAAATATCATTTAAAGGACATAAATACGATCTCAGAACTGTCCTGGGCTTTGGACTGAAAAGTGTTTAAAATAACTATAGGGATTTAAAGTTGCAATACAATTACGACTTTTTTGCTGAAAAGAGAATACACAATGCACTCAAGAATTTTCAGAGAATATCCATCTCGGGAGAGTTATTTGAGAGATGTTTTTGAAGATTACGTTTTAAGAAAAACTGGTTGGTGCAGTATGGTATTAATTTTAAACATGCAAAATGACATGAAAGCTCTCCAGAACCATTCTATTCTGAATGTTGATAAATCGAAGTCGGGAAACTACGATTTCGATTCGAGTCCTGAGGGTCTAAACAATTTGTTAAAATATGCCTTAAAGATAGCTCTCTATCCTTTACTTTTTCTCTTCCAATGGTTTGCATAGCTTAGAAACCTCGGGGTATTCCAGTAGTCTTACAAAAATAAGACTTCGCCCCGTTGTTTTATAATCGGACATTCGAAATGTCGGTGATATGACAGGACTAACATCTAGCAGACACTATACAGAAAACTGTATGTTTGAAGACTTTTAACCGGATAACATTTAACAGTTTATTAGTGGCTTAAACAGTAAAAGCAAGAAAAGCTCTGTAATATTTTTACAGCATATGAGTCTGCTACTGAGGGCCAATATAATACATTTCGTGAGAAAATTAATATTACTCGCGATAATTCTACTAAACAAAATCTAATGCCACTAACTAAAATTCCTTACTTACAGCCCTTACCTTTTGTGAGTTAATTTAAACTTGTGAACAAAACGGATTGTCTAGTTTCAAACACTTAACCGTATAAACGACCCTTAAATAGAAACAACAACAAAAAAAGAAGTCAATAAATCAATACCAAGATAAGATAGATTTTAAAAAGAGTTAGTAATTTAGTGAGTACTCTTCTTTATACTTAATTCTGGAACCTCATTTAAATTATATCCTCTGCTTTTCATTCTTTACCCTGGCCCACCAGCGGCCGAGCGGTAAAGACGCTGAACACTGGTAGTTCGGTCTGAGGTTCGAATCCCGCGAACGGGCTGGCTGCATGGGCGTTTTCGTGGTTTTCCCCATGTGTAACCTGTATACGAGCCAGTTTCCCTTAGAAAGTCCTCCACGAAAGGCATCCCTCCCTTTAGGCAGATAGCCCTCGTGTGCTTTGCCATAACTGAATAATCCAAATCCAAATCCATTCTTTACCCTGAAAAGAGACAGAAAACGCGTAAATGTTTGGGGATTGGTGTCTTATTAGTGTTTGAATCGCCAACTGTATAGGAAGATTTAGTAGAATTCTTTTTACAAATTAAAAACGGACTGGAATTTTCAAAATTAATTGATAAAGTAGAAATTATTATTTTTTGGAAAATTTTCAAAGATACAAATTTAATTTTACAAATTTTATTCTAAATAGATATTTTCTCTGTTTCTCTAAATCAATTTTTGATCGTAAAATGGATAACTATAAAAAAATTGTTTCAATCCGAAAATTCATTTCAAATAAAAAAATAACAAAATTTTTGCTAATATAAATCTTTGTCTTTCTTCAATGATTCAAAAATACATTATAATAGCATTTTCATAAGTCCGATTTGTACTTGGGCGATTTTCATTAAAATGAAAGTAATTATAGTAAAATTTATTAAATCATGTTTGTATTTAAATAACTGTTATACCCTTTAACGTCATTTATTCTTACTTTTATAAATCAATACTGCATTATATATCTTATCCCTATTTTCAAAATATTCACGGAAAATGTTTGTGGTATAATTTTACTTGAAATGTAAAAAATTGTTTCATAGTCATTTTCTAACTACGATTAGTTGGAATACACACACACTCCATTTCTGAAAGCATAAGTAGAATGTTCTTTTTGATATCTGTGTTGGGCTATCCCTAATATCAGTTTCGATAATTTCAGTTACTTGAAAATTTTGATAAGAGAGATATTCCAGAAGTTAGAACCACGGTCTCTCTACTCGAACCACGGGCCTCTCTACGCGCCGAGCGTGCTGATCACTACACTACGAAAGCATGCTAAGAAGGAGGGAGAAATACCTTATATACTCCCCCTTTTAAAGGGCGGCTGGGGTTAGGGGACCCAACTGTCAAATCCTGGTGGTGGAGAAACATCATCCACCCCCCTTTTATTTCGGGCGGAACTGTAGAGACATTAGGTTATTTCACAAAGCAGGAGATGAAAAAATGAGAAATGCCCTCGCCGGGACTCGAAGCACGGACCTCTCGAATCCGCGCCGAGCGTGCTGACCACTACACTATAAAGGCGGAAGAAATACCTTATAAGCTTTCCTTAACTGGCCTGGCCGTATCCTTAACTGGACTCGTAGGGTTGCTGTGATGAGGAATCCATCCAGTCCTCGATTCTATGCTTGTTTTCTTCTTATTTCATTGCACGAAGGTATAAGTACTTGTATATCATAGGCAGCGTTGACAAAACACTCTACTTGAACAAATTCATGATGATGGACGCTCAGTTATCGAAGAGAGCAATCAACATGATTTTTTACTTTCAATTTGTTGGCTTGTCTTTTATTTAACCTTAGAGGAGCTGGTCTATGCTGTTCTTAAAAACTTTGCTTTTATCTCAAAATTTCGAACGAAAATCCAAGCTTCTTTACTAAAAAGGCGACGTAGCGCCGAAAGGTCAAAAGATGTTTTATAAAGATGTTTTCAAAGATCGTTTGATAGCCATATTCAAGTCCACAAATTTCGCGCACATGACGTAGTTTTTTTTTTTTTTTTTTTTTTTGTCTTTCACCTCATTAAAACAGAATTTTAACCAGTATCTAATATTATCACATCTAAAATATGAAAAATATGTATTTAATCTTTTTATCGTTTCGTTAGAAATATTTACTACTACCTGATTATCTAATTGATTTTCAAATATGTTTCTTAGAAGTAAAAAAGGCAGCCTTAAGCTGGAGAAGGTTTTTAAATAAAACTATCGATTTCGAAGGCTATCAAACATAGGTAAGTGAATATAAACCATGGAAATAACCACAGATTGGACTAGGCTTTATATAAAATTCTATCGATTTCAAAGTTGATTTAACTTAGCTCCACCTTCTTTAGAAACACACTAAATAATTGCGGTCTTGGCGAAACAATATTCAGATGACCGCAAACCACGGAAATAAGGCCCTCTTATGTGCCTTACCCCTGAGTGCCCCAAAACATGAATCATAGCTATTAAGCCCTTAAAATAAATTATAGTCTACTCCGGATGTTGCATTATTTGAGGAAAGTAAGTAGAAGAAGACAGGAGAAAAAGCAGGGAATCAGTAGCGCACGCAGCCACTTAGAGCCGTTCCGGCGTTAGGAATGCGGCGAACGGCGCACGAAGCGGAAACGTTTCTGCCTCTCGGCTGTCTGAGCACTTGAACTGGAATTGCTGGAATAATAATAATCAAGTTCGCGCACAGATTGAAGTGGGATAAGTAAAAGACTCTTTTAAAACTATAGGTCTTTTTTTTTTCTTTTAGGAATAGACGAAAAGAAGGGAATTCTTTGGAGGGAGTAAAAGGAATAAATCTGAGGAACATAACTGGTGGAGGGGGGAAAAAACTGGAATAATTTTGAATTAGAGAACTCAGCTAGTTATATGACTGTTCAAATATAAGGAACAGGTACATCGTTCTTCCTTTTTAATCTCTATAATAGATTTCACACTTCTATAACTCTTAAACAGTTGTATGAACTTCAAAGGAAAGGTATCACCAATCAGATTCCGAATACCTAATAAAACAGAACTAGTTTAGATATAAGGACAGTGTCTTGAACGATTGTTCTATGATTTTGGATTATATTAAAATAATAAAGTAAACTTTATGATGCATGTTTGACCCGAAATCCGCAGGAATCTTATCAGAAGCATTGATGATGATGAGGTGATATTTGGTTTAGTTGATACAGTGTACCTGATTCCTCGGCGTGTTGAAAACTTCTTTTTTGTGTTTAACAGTTTTGAACACTGGACGCCTACTATTTGCATATAAAAAACTATTACAATAACAGCAAACTAGCTTTTCTATTTTCTAGGCTCTTAAACTTACGTCTGACTGTCAGGTGAGGACTTGAACACAACTTCGTTTAATATGTTAGTTATAGGAAATGTATCCTAAGTTTTAGCATTTGAAACAGTGGATAACTGAGCTTTGGTTCTTAATTTTAAAATGCTATTTCTAACTTATCAGCATAATTTATGTTTCTAAATATCAACTCGTTTTCCTCGTCATGCGATTTAATTTTTCACAGAACATCCGCCCTGACATTCTCGTTTTCCTGTATATGCTTAAGATTTGTGTAATTGTCCTGCAGCTTGAGAGGAAACACCTGTCATTCTAGAAAGTAAACACATTCCCGAATACATAAGAGTGATAATATGATTACCTAACAGGCTCATCGTTTTATATTTTGACTTGCTGACTTCTCAGACTATCTGCATCTATTCCAGTGACTGGACAGAAGCTTTGCTCTTGTACTGCTTTGCAAGATGATCTTTCATTGGACTTCTTTACTACTTTTCCAACTACAGGGACAATTTTTTTTTATCTATTGGATGGCAAGGAACCATATGCTCGAAAGAGTTTAGGCGGGCGTAATTAAAAAAGATAAAAGTGATCGCGCGGGGTTCGTTTACATAGTTACCGGCTTTTTGCCGAAATACATCCTGAATTTCTGAGCAGATAGTATGACCTCAAGGATTTCTCTCTGGGCTGAGTTATAGTTCCTTTCCGTTTAGTTGAGGTTTTTACTAATTTTTTAATGGCGGGACTAGCCCTTTTTAGGCTGCCGCCCCTACTAACTCCAGACGTGGCGGTCATTTTATTATGGAGGCACTCAATAGGCGGCCACTGTTACATCCAATAAGGGGACAGACAATTTACATCCATGCCTTCTCCTAGATTCAAACCCAGGCCAAAGAACGTCTGTGTAAAGAAGGACAGGTACCATAGACGTATCGTAAACCAGTTTGTCTTCTACGCCGCTAGAAAGAAAAGGGAAAATTCGCCAAGGGATTTGGCGACGGAGACTGTTGGCGAGAATTTCCCCCTCTGTGATGTACCGGACCTAACCGAGGTTTTCCATCCTCCGCGACGTGTACAGGAAATTGAGGAACGTGAGTTAAGATGAATAAGAAAATTAGGTAAAGTTTCACTTTCACTGGCTGTTGAACTTGCATTATCCATATCGCAGTTTGATGTCTGGTTTTATATTCATCAATATGGAGGGGAAAAAATGGAGTCACACAGCTTTAAACTCTTGATAAACGTGACCGTCGAACCTCTTCGAACTTAGACATCAGCTTCGAGCTTTGGCGCTTTTTGGCGACAGATATTTCACTCATGCGCAGCTGTTTCCCTTTTCTTTCGAAGGGAGCCACCCCTGCTGCTGCGAAGTTTTTCTTCTTAACAATACATATTCTTTGCCCGGGCCCTTCGGTATCGCAGTCGGCTCCCCTAACTACAATACAGTCTGGGCGGCGGTTTTACTAAAATACGCTACCAGGTTTCCATATTGTATAACCATAATTCCCTAACGCAAAATCAGTCGTATCTGCCTCTGCCCTTAATTTTCCGATCCGAGTCAGGAAATTTCAAGATCAGTGCTTCAGCCAACGTCACTCTGAGTTTCTTAAAAGTTGTATTCGTCTCCGCTGACAAATAAAATTTTGTCTTTTCTTTTGCAGTTTTCACATGGACTCTGCAATCTGTGCAAAAGTCTTGATTAATATTCTATAGGCTAAATGCGACAGTATCTTGGTTGCGGTATTCAGCGCAGGTAGTTTTTAATTGCAATAAGTGAAATTTTGTATTCCAAGTGATGAAGTCCTTTCTCCATAGCTAGCATTCGTTTTCATTCACTTTTAATCCTGCTTCTTTTAATAACGTTAAAACCTCGAGTACGCTCACGAATCATACTACTAATGTCTATCATGTCGGATTACTTGTATGGGGTTTAACACTATGTACATGGACATAGTCATATTAATTCTCATCTTACTTGTATGGGGTTTAACACTATATACATGGACTTCAAATTTTTGCCTTCTGGAACAGAGTACTGCATAAGCCAAACCGCAGTCTTGAAAATGTATACATCCTCGATTTAGTGATAAGTGCCGAAAATGGCACTTATCAATAAATCGAGGATGGCCTAAAGATTTGCCGTTTTTGGCACTTCTTTAGGCCTCCTGCTCATCTGAAAGTAACCAGATATTAAATCCAGAGTTGCCAGTTGTTTCGTGAATTTGAGTTTTTCTAAGCATTTTTTCAAATATTGGTTGGAGGTAAAATACATCTTTTATTATACTATTTAATTTTCTATAGTCAACAGCGAAACGCCACAAATTAGGATCTCTGATATCTATTTCATGGATAACTACGGGTGTTAACCCTGGGGTTTCATCGAATAACATAGGAACAGTACTTACCACTTTTATACTTCTTTTTCTTTTCAGAGATATTGAGGATCCAAGGCTGGTCTTTATGATTTTATTTCCTTCTTACCACTATATATAGTACCACCGTCTGATCTTGAATGTACATGCGCATACCTGCTTATTTCAAAAACTTCAACTCTAGTATTGCATTTACCTGTATATTTCTCACTACATTAAACAAAACCTGTGTTCCTCATATTTCACTTGCGCAATCAACACCACACTGCCTTTGCACTTACAGTATTGACCCTGCGCTGCCACGACGTTCGTCCCTACGACGTCAGAAATCTACTCTTTCTAAAATATTTATTAAAAAATTTCTCCGCTAAGAAACTACTCCCGGCCCCTATATCGAACAATTCTACTGACAAAATTTCTTTCAAAACTGCTTTCGTGTGAGAAACGTCTCCAATTTTTAATGGTACTCAGCTGTATAGATTACGTGTTTCAACTTTATTTGAGAGGCTTCTATAACAATTTTTTTCTCATAAGCTTTCTTTATCCCATCTTGGCGTTCGCCACCTTGTCTACCCGATAAGCTGATCTGTTGCTATCTACAACTCGTTATTTCACCGAATTTACCTTCAGTTCTTGCAACAAAGATAAATAAATGCCACAATATATCTCTGATAGCATTCGGCGTCCGATGACTTTCGGACATTCTGCAGCTTTCATATTTCACAGCCAGCTCAAACAATTCTAACTTACCAAGAGTTCTCAACTTTAGATACCACAGCAGCTTTGGTACAATCAACTATTCTTTCAGCAATCTACTTTCTTCCTCACAACAACTTAATTATCTCTACTTTTTCATAAACACTTCCCCCTTGCACTTGATAGTTTCCGAACAATTCCGACTCCAACCAAACCCTGTTCTTTACTGCGGGGAATATTCTCTGTAGGGTGGCTTAAACACATCAGATTTACATTACTCGACATTGAAAACGCAACACCAAGAAGGAATGGCCCGAAATTTATGCAAATTTCAGGGTAGACGCACACACCTAGTTATGCGAATGATGCGAAATGCCCAGCTCTCCAGCTCACGTAGAAGAAGATATAAGGGAAGGAACCTGTAGAATGTTCAATTTTCATACCGTTATTTCTGCTAGGGAAATCATCGTAGAAAATTTGTTCTTGTCTCAGAGGACGCATGTAATAGTAGAGGATGCCAGGCTGTCGTTAATGGAGGCAGTTCCAGTAGACAGACGTTTTTACGAGGGGCTTGGTGATAGGACTGAGAAGGGCAGGTTGGTCCATACGGAAAATATCAACTTTACACACCTGGACGCATTTAAAATGCACCAAGTGTGCAAAAATGGTTGGAACAAGGAATTGTGACAAGCCCTAGGGGTTCTGGTGCAGCCAGAGTGATGTCAGCACCCTTGGATCGACTATCCACCGGCAAGCTGTGGCGCACCCACAAGCCACTTCTACCTCCATTCCGCAGCATATTCAAGACATCCTTGTTCCCGTATCAACCAGAACGATTTTCCATCAATTGGTGGCTAGTGGCCCGTACTTGTGGTTTCCGTTAAGAAGACTGTCATTGACCCCACATCATAGGCGCCAACGCCTGCAATGGTGCCGGGCTCGAGCGATGTGGACGGAATGACACAGGGTCGTGATCTCAGATAAGTAACGCTTCTGTTTCTCCCCCTGATAGTCCCCGCGTACGAGTATGGGTTGGATGTGGAGGATGGGAACGCCCCACCGCGCGACAATGCGGCATAATGGTTTGGGGCGCAACTGCATACGATTCCAGGTCACCTCTATTTCGAACTCAGGGCACTATGATGGCCCAACGATACGTAGATAGTGTGCTGCATCCCTTGGCCATATTTCTACTTCCCGTACTTTGGAAACAGGTTTCCCTCAAAGCGCTGTTTCGAGACCCTTACTGTGGAATTTAAATATGAATGATCTTCTTCTCACTAGACACTCAGATTTTCTGGGCCATAAAACAACTGTTTTTCTGATAATCTACTCATTTGGTTTCAAGGGAAGTATCCCGACACATTTTTAATACGGCTCAGAACACCCTTAATAGGATTTCAGATTGATCTAGAGAGCAGAAATTGAAGTTCAATTCTAATAAACCTAAAATTATAATTAAAAGAAAGGATGCCATTTATACAAATCAGCAGTTACACTTTGATAATAGTTTACTCGAAACGGTAAAAGAAATCAAATATTTAGGCTTTTTCCTGATGACAAATTTTGCGGGAAAAATCATATTGTGTATTTATCCTAAAAATGTAAAAATGTACTCAGAGAACTTAATCATGCCTTTTGCAACACTTTTCGTTTAAAATCTAATGTTACTGGTATACTTTATAAACAGCGTATAGTCCCTTTTCTTTGCTATGGTTCTAGAACAACGGGAACAGCTTCAGAAAAATTATTAACTCCCGTATTCCTTGCAGAATTCAAAGATTGATTTTACCAAGAGTTATGCTTGGCCACAGATAAATTTGTTATGAAACATATTTCGTAACTTTGGGGTTTTCCCCGGTTGATCTTCATGTTTGATATTACAAAAGGTTTAAAGATATCTTCAGCAAACTTATGTTCGACGACCTTTCTTCCCCTGCTGATCGTTTGCCAATTCAAACCATAATGTATTTACCATTTGTGTGCTATGCAGATGGCAGTAAAATTAATAATCGAGTTGGACTATCATATGTCACTTTCCATCATAGTTCTGAACTGGAACCCGAACTCTTTAGAATTCTCAATGACTGAAGTGTTTCTCAAGCCGAATTACTGTGGATTAGTGAATCAATTTAGTAAATACCTAATCATCGTTTTTTAATCGTAACTTTCTTATTTGCATTGATTCTCTTTAATCTTTAAATTATCTTATAATAAATTAGTCAATTTTTCCGCTGTTCTAAAAAGTATTAACCATAAATGTGTTGATGCCATCTTTTCGCGTGTATTTGGTGATGCTGGCCATCTAGGAAATGATAGGTCTGATTGGTTCGCAAAACAAGCTAAAAACCTTTAAGTTAACATCGCTATGAAATTGCTTAAGTCATTCTTCAAGAAACAAAGTTAGAATGAAACAGTTCTTAAATGGAATGAATTATACAGAAATTTCTCTACTGCCTCCCTGACTAAATTATTTTTTCTTTCTATTTCTCACAGACTGAAAAATAAGCATTTTTTCTGCAATTTGAAATTACTAACTGGGCATGGCAATTTCAGCTCATATTTTAAGGTATTCGGTTTATTTAATACCGATATGAGTTCCTGTAGCTTCGGGAAAATGGCAAAATGTCGAATATTTGTTGTTCTACTGTTCAAAGCTTACGGGAGGAAGAAAAGAACTCATTTCTCAGTTAAACTTTTAAACAATAAGTTTCCTCCCCTTCTCCACGTGTTTCTTCAAGATAAAATGACATTCTTTTCTCTGTGTATATTTATTTCTTACGTTTCATTTGTGAATTTGTAACTTTACTTTATTTTTTGTCATGTTGTTGTATTTGTTTTTACTTACCTCTGTAAGCCTTGTGTAAAACTGTGTGGGGCACAAGCACTTTAAATATCCTTAAAATAAAACATTTAAAGGTAAGACGAATCTACATTCGAAGAAGGTGAACATGACTATTTGTTAGTACGCAGATACTTTTCCTTCTAAACATTAACGGTAGTAAGTACTGAGAAGTACTACATTGGTTAAATTGAAGGTATCCACAGTTATGCGTTCAATGGCCTAGATTTGTAAACAGAGATAGAGCTATACCGTTTCATGACAACGTGCAGCAGCGTGTGTCATGTCCTCTGCGAAGGCATTTTCCTTTTTAGGTAGCTAATTCTCATGCGTTTTGTCTTTAAAGACCAAAAAGGCACACATTGTGAAGATCAGTAAATGTTTACCTTCTTTTTAATTCCAACAAACGAACTCTTGCTAACTAAGCATTCATCAGTAATGGCTGAATTTATCAGTCATTTAGTCGTCTCATCACCAAGAACATTGCTCATTTGGCATCACAGGGAACGGCCGACATTACTCCCCAGTATAAAATATTTGCTTCGTAAAAATAAACAGTGTTCTTCAGCTCTGTATCATATACTATAATTCCTTAGATTGCTACTTCTAAATACATTTTCTGTTTTGTCTTAGAATGCTTTTATATATTTCAGTGGCAAGAACTAGATTTTAAATTAAAACTATTACATATTAAATATATTTGTGATACTTTAAAATATGCATTTAAAGATACTTAATGTTAACATCAGTCAGTATCTTCAGATGAATATAGATATTTTTGAAAAACTCTATCGACCTCAGGCTGATATTTATGATTAGTGATTTTCGCATTTTAATCATGTTTCAAACAAGCCTGCTTCATGTTTGAAGATACTGAGGAGAAGGTAATAATTATCAGCTGAGCCCTTTATTTTAATAACAGAAGAAGTTGAGATCTTGATTTAGATTTGAACAGTTTTTTCCTTCTTATTCATCTTCTTTCTTCTCAAAATTTTATCTTTTCCAGATGTACCTCAGTTCTTTTCGCAAAACTCTTGTTCAAGGTCTACTGAATGATCTTTCTCTAAATTTCATTATTGGTTTTATTTTAAACTAAATCTTAGTTTTATCGTTCAGCTAATTGCAGCACCCGAAAAATAATTTAATAGTGGTAGAACGTTCAGTCACTAATTTTAATCATAAAACTTCTTTTTCTTCTTTCATTAAAGAACCTTATCCTCAGATTTTAAGAATTAAACACTGCTTAACTTGGACATAACTCTGGAACCTTTCAGCTTACCGACAGATTACAACATTCTATGAAATAGTTAAAAGAAATCTACTGACTGTGCAGTAATAAATGACTTTCTGCGTTTAAAAAGTTCTCATTTCCTCGTAAAATATAGCTTGAATAACTTTAATTTTGTCAGTAGAAAGCTTCGGATCATAAACGGCGAAGAATTGGTTTTTCATTCCTTTTACAGCATTTAGATTTCAATTCAATTCTTCAAGGGGCATTACCTGATCTTCTTAACATTCTGGTACATTATCTTCCATTTAATAACGTTTCAAAAGTCGCTTCCCAACTTCGCCTTTTTTCATATCTGAAGATCTAATTAAATACTTGAGACATACCTTCCTACATAAAGAGTGGTTTTCCACACCTGTAAAATAAATACGAATCTGCTTCCTTAAAAGTATTACCTTAAGCCAGTGGTCGGCAAAGAGCGGCTCCAGAGCCGCATGTGGCTCTTTGGCTCCTTAGGTGCGGCTCTGGTACAAATATCCACGGAAGGAGCAATAATATTTTAATTAAAAAAACTTTGTAAGGAAAAAATTGCATCTTATTTTAATAAATTAAAATTTTCTATAAATCGAGAACATGTATAATTTTTTGTCTGAGTAAAAAGATAGATAGGTAATTAAAATTTTATATTGTTGTAAAAATAAGTAACGAACATCGAGTTTAATTTAGTTAGTTTTCGTAAACGTGAACATAAACCATGTACAAGCTACCGGCATGCGCTTGCATGCTTTTTATAAAGTAGTGAAAGTACAAATTGGCATCACAGAGCAGCAGTTGCAGTGTGAACAGTTCTGTCTTATCTACCGTGTCTGCCGTTGTCCTGTCTTATTAAAAAGTTGTTGCATTTTTTAATCTAGCTGCACATCTTACAGGTATTTTTATACAATTTTATTGCACCTGCTATGTATACAAAATTTATAATCGAGTTTTTCGATAACTTCTATTTGTCCAAATGTTGGAAGTTTTCTTCCATTTTTGGTCATATTAAAAGTTTTGTTATTCTGATGATGGAAAAAATTATTTTTTTTCTTTTTAGTGCCGTTACATATATTAAGAAAACTGTATTTTATAAAAAGATTATTTTTAACATTTATTTTCATCAATTTAATAATGATAATAATTTTGTACTGGTGGCTTTAGAAAAAAATATATTTGGAATATTTTTATAGGCACCCCAATTAACATGGCTACCGAAAAGAAAGCAAAGCAAAACGGAAGATGAAAACCGCGAGTTTAAAGTTGAGTGGACCGAGAATTTTGCGTTTATTCAAAACTTGAACGGGCTTCTGACATGTCTTATTTGTTAGGAGAAATTCGCGCATAACAAGTAGTCAAATTTAGAGAGACACTTTACAAGAAAGCACGCGTCATTTGGGTAATTTAGCTACTAAATATCCTATCGGTGATGCAAGGAAGAAAGCAGTTGAGAACTTCAGAAGAGTCAAGAGTCGTCAACTTCTGTGTTTAATAACTGGATGCAATCATCCAGCAATATTAATATGGCAAGTTTTGTTTGTAGCCAAGAGATTGCTAAGAAAAGAAAACCGTACACAGACGGCGAATACATAAAAAATTTCTTTATAAATGCATTCGAAGAGCTATTTCGGGATTTTAAGAACAAAGCAAATATTCCGAAAAGAATTAGAGTTACCATTGTCTGCCAAAACCATTAAAGATAGAAAGAAAATAATTCATCTATTGATAAACACCATTTTAAAACAATAATTTTAAATATGAGGGAAGCATTTATCAGCAGGTTTTAGGATTTTAAAAACAGCAGAGCAACTTTAGCATTTTTCAAAAATCCTCTTAATGCTACGATAACCGAGTTGAAATTTTCTCCTTTTGAAATACCATTGGTAGCTTTGAAATACAATTGCTGGATTTAAAAAACAAGAAGATATGGCGCTCTAAATTCGAACGTCTTTGTGTTGAATTGGAAATATTGGAGAAGAAAAAATGTGATCTTAGTTAGTAAAAAGAATATGTGATCTTAGTTCACAACACAAGCGGTCTGCTTTGAATGACGTGGAGAAGGAAGACATGATCATTTTCAACGCTTGGAATAGTATTCCTGACTCTTACGATCAGCTGAAAAAGCTCGCGTTTGCTGTTCTTTCCCTTTTCGGTTCTACATATATATGCGAACAATCTTTTTCAAGCATGAACATTATCAAGAGTAAACTGAGAACTCGTCTTATTGATGAGAACTTGGAATCATGCCTAAAATTAAAAACAACAACATACAAACCTGACTTACTCAAACTTTCCCAGGAGATGCAAGCACATTGTTGGCATTAATAAATATTTCAGCATTAAATTTAGTTTTATTTAGTGTAATAAAAGTTTACTAAACAAGCAGATTTGGCTCCCAATTTTTTTTAATTGTTGTAATGTTCATATTTGACTCTTTGGCTAATAAGTTTGCCGACCACTGCCTTAAGCCAATGAAGTAAAGTTTCATTTCTTCGCCATAACTAATCATTGTAACCTTAAAACGCTGTGTCGCTAATAATCGTCACAAAGCATGTCTCTTCTAACAAAGAGGGTCACCAATTTTTCTCAAAAAATATATACGAATCTTATCATCTAGAAATACATAGTAGTAAAAATAATCAGCTGCTAATATTTCATAGGTAAGCAGTTACAAAAATCAAAAATAATAAAGCCTGGTGATCCAGCGCTCTTTGGCAACAACCAAAATACGAAGATTTAATCTTTGAAAAATAAGTTCAGCATTAAAGAAATTCTGGAATTATGCTGACTGCGTATTGAATGCACAACACAAATGAGGTGCAGTAAATAACAATCAAAGCAGTAACCTATGTTACTCCAGTTGCAATAAGCAAAATAAATTGAATTGCAAGTTTCAGAACTCCAAGCGAGTAGAACGAGCGGTAAAGCCGCTAATCACAGGTGACTGGACGTAAGTTCAAATCCTTCGCATGGATTACTGCAGAGGAATTTTCGTAGTTTTGTCTATGGATAACGTAAATACAAATCATGTATTTTAAAATATATTCCGCATCCTAGAACTTTTTTCTGCTATCATCATATTTTTGATATTGAGACTTTTCTCTTAATAATAAAAATGCTTCAAATTTGTAATCTGCCTAAATTTGTCTTGGATGCATTGCAAGCTGCATTTTTTTGGCTTACATTCTGCTAAAATTATAACCTTTTTGCCGTATCATCAAGTGATTTATAATTATTTCTTTGATTTCTTCCCCCGACTCATTTTACTGTTGATCTTCAGTTAGCTCACTGTAGGCACCGTTAACGTAATTTCAAACATTATTTGTCATTTTAATGAGTTAAATTTCTTACTTGCTTAAACTCCCCTTAAGGAATTGTATTTGCATATTTCAATTTACTAATAAATGAAGTTTTAAATAAATGAACAAATGGCTGATATAACTCTGGAATCAGGTATCTAATAATATTATGTTGTTCGGATTATATAGCTCAGTTGAACTGTCTAATAGCGCTATTGCGACAGTGCCTCATTAATTTTCACAACACTATTATTAGCTATGCTATATATACATATCTTCTGTTCGCTTACCAGTTGTCACAGAAGTATCTTCATTGCGGGCATTTTCCCTGTTATACGCATGAAATTTTTATTAAACTTCGCAGACTTTCATTAATATTTAAAGTCATTATTAAGGCAACAATTAATCTTCCTATGACGACATTTTCTTACTAACTTCCACCCATTAGGTGAATAAATCCTGCAATTATTTAAATTACCTATGTTACAATAAAATGCATAATGTATTAATATGCCTATATTCCCTGACGTAGATAAGAAAAAAAAGAGACCTTTGAAACAATTAAAATAATTATTAAAAAATATTTGGCTAAAAGCCTGTACTCAAAAATATATTTCTTTTGCCTTTTATAGGTGATTAGATACCTTTGTTTAATAAATTAGTAACGTTAACAGTAGATTTCTTAAATCTTTTTATTTTATAATTGATTTACCTGAATTCATGCTCGTCTTATTTTCAGTGTTTCACGTGAGAAATCAAGCGTCCTTTAAGATGGCTTAGGCAATAAAAGATAAACTAAGGGTATGTGCTTTAGGAAACCTTGGACATGTTTCCAGTGCTTCACAGTAGCACTGCCAACATTAACGGTTGTTTTGCATTTGCCGAGATGTAAAAAACAGTACTTCGACTGGGATTTGAAATCAGAATCGCCCGCTCTGCGCGATTAGTCTGTATTCATACCTTAAGCTTACTGAAACAAGTGCAGCTTTGGATACTTTGTTCTCGAGGATGAACGTCGAACTGCGATACTGATGAAATGATATATTGACATTAGCGGTTTAGTTATGTTATCCTTATAGAGTACATCTTCTTTAGTAAGAACTGATTATTGATAGGCAACTGGCTAAATGCCCGGATTCTATATAAACAGGACGCAAATAACTTTTCTGCTCTGGTCCGCTTCTTTGTTTCATTTCAAATGTAGTAAATGTCAGTTGATTTCTTTCATGTAACTCGAATTTGACGCATTAATTAACTAATTAATTAGCCAAACATCATTAATTTCGTTTTTATTTTGGTTTGTTTTAGCAAGAAACGAATAACCTTTAAAATAAAGACAAGATGAAATGAATAAACTTTAAAGATAATTTGGTTAGCATCTGCCAAATAAATCCAGTAACATTTATTTGGCAGATGCTAACCATTTATTGGTGGCAACCACTCAGCTTAAGAAGCTACGATCCTCGAGCCAATAAAGATTCCGCCTTTATCATTGCTTTCAAAGTCCAATTGAACATAAACAGGAAAAAACACAAAGATCAAACAAAGGAAGAATCAGCTCTTGACTGTTTTCTGTCTCTCTCTCAAAATACCATTTTAGCTAAAAGTACCTTTCTCATGACCTACGAAGGTTAGTTCTGAAGTGCCTATAATAGCTTTCTTACAGTACCTTCTACGATAACAAAAATTCGTTCGGGAGAAAGAATATTGCAATACATCATTCAACAGCTCACGTAAATAAAACAAAACTACGTGGTAAATGTTCGATATGAGACTTGGCCGGGGAAAAAAAAGGAAAAGACAGAATACATCCTTCCCCCTTTACGCCAGACGAAGGAGGATATTTGATCAATATCTTAAAAGTTAACGGAAATCGGTCGATGTTTGCACACTTCTCATCGGAAACCGAAGTTAACAACTTTATCACATATTTCTCGTCTCATAACTAGAAGAATTTTAAACTGTAGTTCAAATACGCTCCATCAAAATTGGTAAGGAATCTGCGTACGTAAAAGTATCTCTGAATTTGTAGAAAGAGGTACTCTATTTGCGTATTATAGCCTTTAATCCCTTGCGAGAAATTTATCTCATTCTGCCTGTATGCTCGTGTAGCGTAAAGATCAGAACTTCTATACAGTAAAGGTGCGATTAGGAGTTGAGCCGCGTCAATTTTTTTGAGGAAGTACTTCTCCAGAGTTTATCTTGACTGCACCTATTTACCTTCTTAGTGTCTGTGAGAAACAAACCATAAAAGTTTGTTGTAGAAAGAAACTTCTTCTTCGGTCGTAAAATGAGAAATATTAATAAGTTATTGTTTCGAAAAGGGCTACATCTAAAGTTTCTCTTCCACTAACGGGCACAAAATAATGTATTTTATAGAAAATTTAACGGACAGAAGTTCCAAAATCTTTTTACAGCAAATTCTGTAAATCAAACGTTTTATACAAAAAAACTCATATTTCGGCTCCGCCCAAATTCTGTCCTATTTAGAGGTGATATTAAGACCTGCACCATAAACGAAGCGCACAACAAACCTGAACTTTTCTTGAAAGTTTCAGTATGCTGGGACATGCAAATAATTAGCCTTTCATAGCATGTGCACATTAGAAACAAAAGTAATGACTCCTTCAGTATACAAATGTAACCTGAAATTCTGGGTTTTCGTTCATAAACTGCGTTTCCTCGTTGTATTTTGTATTGGAGGTGTGTTATCCTACTATAATAAGAAAGAACTTTTCTGAACTTTCTGTATTATTCATCATCACATCTGATCAGCACCCGGGTTGATAGTTGGGTACACCTCCCGTTCACCTATAGTTCATATATCCAATACTTTGAATAGAGACCCCTTACATACTGAGGTTCCTAATGCCCATGGCTATGTCATATCTGCAGGGCTTCGTCGCCCCACTTTACATTACAACAGTGAAAGGCCGCATGTTGTCTGGGCTGTACACATGGTGTTGAATCTCTAGCAAACGCTTTCTCTAGATAGCTCACCAATTAAAAATGTATGCACATTTTACAGAGACTGGTTTGTTAATAACCGCTATCCAGCACAGCAAAAGAACTGACTCAGAAATGAGGTCCTATAGACTAAAGTGTCCCAAAACGTCACCCAAAGTCTGTTCGAGTTCATGTCCAGCCGTATAACTGCCGCTGTTCTTGTTAGAGGTATGTGGTCGAGCATTGACTTTTTCATGCTCTGTACCTCAAAATTTCCTGAAATTTTAATCACTTTATCCTTCTGTTATAATGTGTTTGCAAAACAAATATACAGTGCTACCTTGGTAAACGTCCGCTTTGAAATGCGCACAAATTATATGTGTCTTTCTTAAACCCGAAAGACTTTTTGGTATGCACCATTTCTTTGTAATATGCCTCGAGTTCCATGAGTCGCGACTGCCCACACAATTCTTTCGAGACAATGCTATGAATGCCCATGAGAGTGAGTACGCTTGTTGCTACTATCCAGTAACTCTGAAATTTCAAGTTAATTTGTGTTTTTTCGCATAAAAGTTTTATAAATTCGTTAACAATGAGTTTTAGGAGAGTTAATGGGAAGATTCAAACAACGAAGAAAATTGTTAGGATCATAATGAGGGAGGGGAGAAAAGGAATTGTTTTAAAGTCTGAAGATGGAATGCGTACGCGGGATTGGACTATGAGATCTACGACTGCGAAAAACAGAAACTCTATTAAATCGCCTAACGTTACGAAGGGAGTGAAATAGATTCCCAGATAAAGATCACAGACGATAGAGCGTACTGAAAAATTGCTTTTAAGCTGAATAGCACAAAAATCTTTAATTCATGTCCAGTGTTTCATTTATGTACTTTTTATATTTCACCCACTGCAGTTTCACTATAGTGTTTAATAGTGTTATAATAATAACAATCAGATTTTTTTATATGAACGGATAAATTATTTTTCCTTATTGAAAAGTTCGTATAGTATAGGTGTCAGGATCTGTAACAGATTAGTGATGTATAGCGAGTTACCACTGTAATTTTGTTAATTCCATTCCTTAATGGCCTAGCAATTCAAATGACCAACAGAATATAAGGAGTTAGTCAGAATCTCGTTTTATTCATTGCAATAACTGACTAAATACCGGTAAAATTTATGAGTTGTCAATAAGATATAGTATTCTGAATCACAAGAATGGGATGAATTATAAATTATATTAATTTCAATTATTATTAAAGAATAAGAAAAGACATAACTTATTAAGAATATTTCTTTTACATCTTTCCTCTAATTAAGCAGCAAATTAATATAATTGAAAGCCAAATTAAAAATTTATCAAACATCGAATATCAAAACTTCTAAGAACTCGGAATTTCGCATAAGCTACATGAATAGTAAATGAAAGAATTTTACGCCGTGTGAAATTGGAACACATGCCATGCTACGTCGTTGATAAGCGTTTTGGGAATAAAGTCATAAAAATTGAAAAATAAAATTATTCAGGTTTCTAATGTCAGTATAAGGAATGCAACATTTCAGATGATGTAATCAAAGTATTATAAATCTCCTTTTAATTTGTACATCACTCATCTGGTTCTGGCGATGAAGCTAACAGAGCAAATATGAAATTTGTAGCTTATTTCAATGATGACGTAAATTTTGCGTTTAAGAGCAAACCCTTGCAACATTCCTATTACTTTTTGTTTCTGCTAAAGAACCCTTCACAGTAATCTAGCATCATTTAGAAAATGTACCGAGGGTAATTCATAACGTGAGCATAAAAGTGACTGAACTGTAATGTAAAAAGAGAAGGTTAATAGAATGGATGATATGGAGAATATTTCGTTATTTCTTTAATTACGTTCCTGTATGCAGGAAAGGACAAATTAAACTCAGCTCATATAATCATAGCTTCATCCTTTAGAAAGATCCACTTTAGGATTTGTGTGGGAACATAACAAATCTAAAAAATAAATCAACATTTTTATAGAATTAAATCCGAAAGAAACGCACTTTGCTAGATTTATTTTTTAAATGAAGATAGATTGTAGAAACATCTAATTTCATTTAATTTTGATAAATTCTAATTTAATTTCTTGAAAGAGGTATGTTGAGGACTGACAAAATTGGTATAAAAATTTATCTTTAATTTTATCAATATATTGCGTAACTCAAGCCAAATAAAAATAATCTGTTTTCAAAAGTTTGTGAGCTGAAATTTTAAATGCCCAGGTAAAAGCCGCTAAATATTATTATACTTACCGCAAAATTAATTCGAAGTCATGCACTTCTACTAGAACTGAGAGGAAAAAAATTTTAAAATATTACTTTCCTAGTTATTTTAACTAGAAAGCCTTTATAACAGAAAATGTTATAAAATATAATAAAGAGCAACTTCTTAGCAAAAACTATAAGAAACATAAAAGATGTTTAGTTTGGGATCATTTTTGATATAACTACAGTAGAATCTCTTGTAACCAGCAGTAACGAAACATCGCGCCCTTTCCGTATAAAAAGATCTTCCAAATAATTTAAAATATATTTCCAGAACTTACCCATTCGTATTTTGCAATATCATCTGTAAAAATTGCAATTTGAGAAGCATTATCTTTCTCATTTCCCACTTATATGCAAGATTATTTCGTTGTCGTCCAGAGAGATTGTGACGGGAACAGAATTATCTACACCCACTCAAGCCTGCACCTCATCTTCACTAACACTAAACATCTCCGAACATGTTATTAAACCCAAAATGAAGGCTTTAAACCCACAGAGTATTTATCATTCAACTCTTCATCTACAAACATAATCATAGGTCGCAATTAGCGCCAACAGCGATGTACAGTAATGATCTTTTTATCTTTCCAGCCAAGTGATAAAATAAATATAGCGTCTTTCAAAGTGAATTCTTTGTGAAAATCATAGACATTTCCTCATATTTCGAAACATTAAAAGGGATTGGTAGTTCATCATTTTTGTTCTCAAAAATTTCTTGGTTCGCTGGATAAGGTTTGCTACGTTGAGAGGCAAAAAATCTAACATTTTTTTCAGATTCTTAGTCCATAAAATTATATTTTCCTCCAAGAGCTAAAACTTTGGATTTTAATTTAGACTTTCAAAATTGCCGTTAAATAGTATTACCGGTTAACTGGGTACTAGTTACGAGGGATTTTATTGTACCTGTAATAAAACCTAGTTGAAATAATATTCATACACTTGCCACTAAATTGATAACTAATTTTGACGCAAATAAATTTGTTACTAGCTTTGAGGTAGAAAAATCTTTATTTTATTTAAATATCTGTAACTTTTAATGTTTCTTCAGTATTTCCTACAATTTATCCTCAAGTCTTCAAGTTGAACATCATCTCTAATAATCATAATGTCGTTGCAGATCCAAAAGGCAGATGAAAGTAGTTGACAAGATAGATGAAAGGGATATTAATTGTTATTTAAAAAATAGCTTCACCCTTTTATTTGATCAAAATTTTGCATCATGTCATTGCGTTATAAATAAAGTTGGATTTCCAATTGCTTGTGATAAGTAACCGAATTTTGTGTTCAAAATATAAATTTCTGAAGAACTTCAAATAAATATACTAACACGTTTATTTAAAATAATAATATGAGAGAAGAGTGAAAATTTTGAGCCTCATGGTGAAGGGGATGCTATAGTTTCTCAGCATGAATTTTCTTCATACTCATTCTGCGCTGCAGTTTGTTTACGGTAATTTTAAACAATGGTTTTCCTGAACACATACCTGATTAACATTACTGAACGGCCTTAATCGATTGTTTAAGTGAGATTCTCGAACTGAATTCTTGAAATAAAAATCTGATGGGGCCAGTTCAAAAGATTAATTTGGATAGGAAAGTCATGTGAAGCTTCCCAATAGACCGAAGCAACATATGCAGTTGCGGTTCTTTGAGAAGGTGCGTGGGAAAAAAACAGCAACAATATATCAGTTTCATAATATTTGGTACCGTGTGTCAAAAATCTTCAGGCTAGCATCTTACAGAATTTTAACTTCCTAATACCATTTTTTCTTGTGAAGATAGAAGAAGATTCTCCTTTCTTCTGCAACTCATAAAATGAAGTTTAAGAATGAATCAGTTATTAACTGCTTCTAAAGCACTTTTATCATTTTTTGGAAGGGAATGAAATACTTAACATAGTATATACTATAAACAATTATTTATATGTGTAATTTCTCCATACTTTTTAAATATGCGTCTTCAGAGAAAGTTACTGCTGGAAGACTATATTTTTAATTTCAATTAAAGGAAATATTGAATGAATATATAAATAATATTTATTCAATCGGAAGTTTAAAATATAGCTCAGGATTTCAATGCATGACATTTTAAAACTTTAATATATAACGCGTTTACTGAAGCGACAATAAAAATCCTGAATGTGTGTCTACTAGCTAACTCATAACTACATGAAATAACAATTGAGTTGACCGAATATTCTGTTAGTTACTGATTACAGACTTTATCCTGTATTTCTCTCGTGCAAGTAGGAAATAAAGCTCCTTAATTTCATTTGTTAACCAAATGTAGTTGCAATTCATGCGTTAAATTACTATTTTTGCAGCGTGAAAACATTATGCTCTTTTGCAAGAAACAAAAGTTTCCTTATTTTTCATGTACATTTGTATTATTTGCATGTTTTTTAAACTCATATTTTACATGTAAATTCAGTGGCGCTGGACGGCGTAGTAATTAGAAGAATGTGATTGTTAGCTCGGTATGATCATAGCTTCATCCTTCAGAAAGATTCACTTTAGAAAACAGTTTGCTATGTGAGGACATAACTAAAATCCAAGGTAAGGTTTCAAATTCCACATTAGGCTTGGTGCGCCCTTCGCCCCTTCACGGAAGTGCTTTATCGGTCTCAGTGGCGAATTCCAAGTAACGTTCTCACTGATGGTATTGCTGAATGGCAGATAGGATGAAAGGGCATTACCGACAAATGCTTGAAAAGCAAGTGTTTGCCTATTTGAAAAAAAAATTATAATTTCAATTTGCAATAGTCCCTTAATTCGTCATTTTAATTTGGTATTTCCTTTTTCTATTCTAAAAGTAGTAATTGCTTTATAAGGTAGTTTCTCTCTCCTTTCCAGCATGCCTTCGTGGTGTAATAGTAGCACATTTGGTGCGTCTAAATGGTGGTGAATGATAATTCTTCACCACCAAGATTTGGCAAGTGGGTCTCCTAATCCCCAGTTGCCCTTTAAAAGAGATAGTATATAAGGTTACGACTGCCAGGATGCTCGGAATGTGATTAGAATCATCACCACGCTCAAGAGTATCTAAGATAGGTATGTAGGTATGGCGCAAACCACCCTCCTGGCAAGCCCAAGCTCGTCCTATGGCTTTTTTAGACTAGCCGCGAAGGAAAAACATATAGGATTATCAGGTTCAATGTTTTTTCTAACCTTCTTCGGAAACATACAATGACCTGACTAGAACAGAGAGCTTACTAAAGCTATGTTCACTAATTGTAGTAAGTAGACAGGATACAGACGAAGGGTATACAAAACCCTTTATTTTTTTTTCTTTATATACAATGACTTCCGTACTTCGGAATACAATGACCCTCCACTCGGGGTCTAACTTAAAAGATATCAAAATAAAACTAAACTCTAATTTAACTTTAGAATAAGATTGGCCTTATAATAACAGAAAGCGTATGTAGCACAGAGACTGTGAACACTACAATACGTTTAATTTTTCAAGAGGATTAAAACCTCTGGCCTGGAAGGCAAAGTAGCAACTGCGTAACTTCTAAGGTAAGCGGCCTGCTTCGAACTCACGGCTTCCTCTCTTCTGCTTGGCAAAAAGGCCACACTTAAATACTTGGCGTTCGCCAGACAACTTTGCATAAACTCCTTCACGCTTATAATTCTGGCCGGAAGTAGAAAATAAGAAGTGATAGTAAAGATTTAAAATAAAATAAACGTTAGTAAAACTTAAGATCCTTACATACTTCCCGCCAGAGTTAATTAGTTTGAAACTGAGGTCTAAAACGACCTTGTTGAAAACTTTTAGCTCTAGAAACTAACGCGAGGCCAAACTTTTACAATCATAACTTAGCTAGAAACTAGAAAATTTTAAAAGAAAGAAATTTGTTACAATAGCAGCTCCCGGAATATACAACAATCTTTTTTCTTTTTCATCTGTACTGCATCAAAACAGGAGCTTTATTCAATTCTGGTTCCTTCCAGAGGTCTGGAAGGAAAACTAGTTTAATGAAATGTTACAGAATGACATTGCAAATAACATATAGAATATACTTTTCTTAACATTCTTATTTCATTCATGACTATTTTAATTATCTCTCCCCGTGCTCTCTGACATGTGTTGTAAAAACACCAAACACGAATGTGTTTCTGTCTATGTGTTCAACACTTCCTCCTACAATCAAAACACTAATGTGTTAAAATTCAACATACGAGACCTCTTAACACACCCTAATTTCAACTCTAGACCCTGAGGTACTATTCTGAAAGTGGCTAACTCTAAAGTGTAGCGTCAGAGAGCCTAACTACATCATTCAACCTTTAACACATATTCACCATGATTTAATCTTTACAGTCACACGAATAACAAATTTTTTAACATTACTTTGACTTTTACCATATCACGTTATTTCTAAACATTCAAAATAACAGTTCACATGTATACAAGAACATATCAAGATGCCGTTAATTTTACACATTTGAAAACATACATTAGTAGTACATTGTTAACTTCTATTCTTTTCAAAGCAAGTGCCAATTCTTTCTACATTGAAATAATACTACATTTCAAAAAGTCTTTCAGACTAAAACTTCTTTCTTGTTAGAATGTTTTAAATAAAATTTATACAATAACTTTTTACAATATTTAAGTCTTTATACAACGCTATTATACATCAACTTTAGTTTTACGCGCGAGTAATTGAAAAACATAATAAGAAAATCGGTCACAACTCATTTCTCGCCCTTTTGGCGATAAAGGTAGACCTCGCATGAGGTAAAACTTCTTGAAATCTGCCACTTGCAGTAAGAATGAAAGATTAACTTAAGTTTGCAAAGTAACATAAAATTTTACTTATCTTTGTAATATTCAGACATCCTTTTCTGGGCCCAGTCTTTAAAGGTGCTGCAGACCGTAGCTTGGTTGATCCTCCTTCTTGTACGGGCTCGCCCTTCAGTGCTTTCCTCTGGAAGCTTCCGTTTTTCACCACTACGGCCACCCTTGAACATCTTCCTTCTGTCCTCTGCTTGTGGTCTTGGCCGTTTGAAGGCAGCTGGTCTTGGTGGAACCGGGAAACTTCTGTCGTGATCCTGCTTGGACCTCGTTGTTGGCCGTTCAAATTTTTCTTGTACTTTTTCCTCCGCCGCTGATGGCCCTTCCGCAGTTCGGCGACTTTTGCTGCGGAGAGTTCTGTCGGGTGAGTCAATCTTCCGTTTCACAGCCGGGTTATAGTTGCCGTCCTTTCTCCCGGTCTTTTCCACATACGTCGTCCTTCTCCCTTCTTCATTCTGGGGGTGTTCGTGAACTCTGTTTTTTGGACGGTGGAACGGCTTCTTTTTCTTTGTACCTTCAATTTTTCCGCGGGGCAATTTTCTTTTCACTTGCTTCTGTCTCTCATTGGCTTGCCCTTGTACTTGTCGTTTTCCCACCTCTGGAACTTGTGCCTGCGGTGTCTGCCGTACCGGATCCTGCAAAAGATCTGAAAAGATTTGCATTTTATTACGGTCATAGAATGGTTTTATCTGGTCAATGTTTGCGGAACAGGTTTCACCATTTCTTGCCTTTAACACTACAACAGCGTGAGTTATTTTTTCTATAACATATGGTCCTTCAAAGCGTGGAAAAAATTTGGCAGTTTTATCTTCTGGTGCTGAAGAAAGTGAATGCTTAATTTTTAGTACTTCATCCCCTACTTTATAAGTTACTCCCCGTCGTTTCAAGTCATAATACAATTTTTGTTTTCTTTGTGCTACTTCCGTATTCTTTTTTGCTTCTTTTATTAGTTTTTCTATATCACCCATTTTAAATTCTGGGGCTCTTTGTTGCACATAAAATAGTTTATCTAACGGTGTTATAACCTTTCTGCCTAGAAATAACTCAGCAGGAGTTTTGCCCGTTGTATCATGTTTTGCGGTCCTAAGGGCGAAAGCAAATTCATTGACATAGTTATCCCAGCTTTTATGAAAATTTTTAACATAACTACGGATAATTTTCACTATATTTCTGTTGACCCGTTCCGCTATATTTGATTGCGGCCGATACGGGACCATTTTTAAATGACGTATGCCCAGTTTTTGGCACATGTCTTCAAATATATTACTTACAAATTGAGGACCATTATCCGATATAACTTTTAGGGGCGCCCCGTATTTTAAAATATATTTATTTAAAATAGAATCGGTAACTACTTTCGCGGAGGCTCGTTTTAAGGGAACAATTTCGGTCCATTTACTAAAATGATCAACTATAACAAGGAGATAGCGACTTTTGTTTAACTGACTTTTTGGGAAAGGGCCCAATAAATCGATGCCGATTATTTCATTTGGAAATTCGGATTTAATACTATTTAGAAACCCGGCCGGGCGGAAATTAATATAATTAACGGCTTGACATGTTGGGCAGGACTGGACATACGCCCTTGTTAACTTTTGCAGTTCAGGAAAGTAGACTGCCTCGCGTACGCGTTGAGTAGTTTTTCGAATACCAGCATGAGAAGCTAAAGGGCTGTCATGGAGCTCTTGCAGGATATTTAATCTAAGACTAGCTGGGATAACAGGTCGAAATTCGTTGTTGGAATTCGTAGTTTTTGTATAAAATAATAGACCATCTATTAGTTCGTAATGGGCCGCCCTATTTCTTATCGCCACAATATCTTGGTGGCTAAAATTTTCAGGATCCTTCAAATACTCATAAATACTTCCAAACTCAGGATCCTTACCCAGTTCGGTTATTACAGTTTCTCGGGAATTTATTGTACACGCTGTCAGCATTGCAACTTTTACGGTATTACCCTGTTCGTCTAATTTAATTCGTGACAGGGCATCTGCTACGATATTTTCCTTTCCGGGGGTATGCTTGATTACCAGATTATATTCTTGCAGCTTGAGTGCCCATCTTATTAACCTTGGGGATAAATTTTTTCCAGAGTACAATCTAGTTACCGCCGCATGATCAGAATATACTGTTATCGGCGCCTTTCCAAAATAGACTCGGAACTTTTGCACTGCTAACAGAACTGCAAGTGCCTCTCTCTCGGTCGCGGAATAGTTTCTTTGTGTTTGATTTAAAGTTCGGCTAAAAAATGCCACTGGCTGCTGATTTTGCGAAAGTACCGCTCCTACCGCATAATCCGAAGCATCCGCTGAAATTTCTAAATTTTCATCCTTTTCAGGAAATTTCAACACAGGGGCTTGCGTTAATGCTTGTTTTAATTTTTCGAAAGCACTATTGGCTTCGGCCGTCCACGAGAATCTTGCCTTTTTCCTTTTTAATTTTAACAATGGCTCAGCGATAGCCGCAAAATCTTTTATAAAGGACCTATAATATGAACAAAGTCCTAGAAAAGAAGAGAGCTTCTTTGCCGTGTTTGGAGTCGGATACTTTTGTACAGCGATTATTTTTGATTCATCTGTCTCGATCCCTTTTTGCGATATTTTGTAACCTAAATATTTTAATTCAGGGGCTGCAAATTTGCATTTTTCGACATTAACTTTTAGACCGGCCTCATTTAATAAAGAAAACACCTGTCTTAAATCCTGTACATGTTGGTCTAGATTATCACTAGTAATAATGATATCGTCTAAATAGATAAATGTGGACTTTCCGAGAACAGGTCTTAACACAATGTCCATGCATCGCTGAAATGTTGCTGGGGCGCCTGAAAGGCCAAACGGCATTCGCAAAAATGCATAAGTGCCAGACTTGGTTATAAAAGCAGTCTTAGGCACGTCCTCAGGCCTGATCCCTATTTGAAAATAACCATTCGTTAAGTCTAAAGTTGTCATAAATTTGGTTGATTTTATGTTCCTTAAAATTTCTTCTATAATCGGTAACGGATATACCGGATATTTCGTTATGGAATTTAATTTACGGTAATCAATAGCGAATCTCCACCTTTTTGGATGCTCCAAAGGATAATCATTATTTTTCTTACATAAAACCACCGGACTAGCATAACTACTTGAGATAGGCGTTACGATCTTTTTACGTAGCATATCGGTAATATGCCATTCTATAATTTTTTCCTTATTCTTATCATACCGGTATGGTTTTTGACGAACCGGCAATGCATCTCCGGTGTCAATACTATGGTTAGTAACCTGGGTAAATCCTGGAATATCACTAAATAAGGAAGCAAATTCACTTACCACTTGTCGGATTCTATCTTGCTCGTCATTAGGCAGGTGGTCGAGATTTAACCTTGGCGGTTCAACCTTTTCTACACGCACTGGTTTCATCGTCAGCTTAAGAGACGCTTCATTAAAATCCAGTGTAGCTTGTGCGTCTGAAAGAAAGTCTATTCCTAGTATTAAGTGTGCTTGCAAATTCTTTACTATAAAAAACATCACCTTTACTTGTTCGTCCTTGATACGGATGTACAAAGGTACTTTACCTACGCACTTACATTGTTCTCCTTGCGCCGCTAATACTGTTGTATTATCCGCATTATATATGCGGTATTTGCGAAAATACTTTCTAAAAAAGATTTCTGCCACACAGGAACACTGCGCGCCGGTATCCAGGAGTGCGGTGGCCGGGATATTATTTACCAAGACTTCAATCTTCGGAAGAGTTAAATTTTTCACCATTACTGTATTTAACTTGTAGGAAGAGGGGTTTTCGTGGCCTTCGGATTTCCGCACCCTCTCGTCAGCAGAAATCCGTTTTAGTTTAAATTATTTTTTCTTTCGGTGCTTTCCTTCTTTCTCCACTGGCCTTGAGACTTTTTTCCTGGGTTGCTATTGAACTGTCGACGTTCGCCGGCTGTTTTTGAATGCTCGGGTTTCCTTGCCCACTGATTCGCTTTTTCTCCGTAGCCATGCGCTTGAGTTTGCTGTAGTCTTGGCGTACCAAATTGGTTTCGCTGTTGATATTGGCGTCTTCTTTCGACGTCCGCCGTTCTTCTACTTTCAAACTGGATTGCTAGCTCAAATAATTTTTCCAGTGTAGTCGGATTTCTCAATTCAATAAAGTCTTGCACTTGGGGTAGTAACCTCGGCAAAATCACTTGAATTATTTCAGGATCCGGACGGTTTCCATACAAGAGCTTGAAAACGTGAATTTTTCTTAAAATAAAACTCGAGATGTTTTCCATTCTTTGTTGATATATACTGAAAAGTTCTGTTTCTAATTTCGCACGATCCCTTACAACAGGGAAGGCTTTTAGTAGGGCAGTCTTGAAATTTTCGTAGGTATAGGTGGGACTTCCTGCTTGACCAAAGAGACTTCTGCCGATACATTTGAACCAGTTAAGCGCTTGGCCCCTCAAAGCGCTGGTAGCTAAGGTAACTTTTTGAAACTCGTGCACGGGGTAGAGCATGAAGTGGTCATCCAATTTTTCCAAAAAACTGGTTACCTGTGAGTTTCCATTAAACGTTGCTTCTGGTTTCATCGAAGCGCGCATGGTCTGGACAATATACCCAAATCCTTCCAGGGCGGCAGCTGGCATTTCTGGATTCTGAGCTGTTTCTGCAGGCAGCATAGGTTCTTCTTGAAACTCGGCCATGGTTATTCTTCGTCGGGCGCCACTATCAGGTTCAATGTTTTTTCTAACCTTCTTCGGAAACATACAATGACCTGACTAGAACAGAGAGCTTACTAAAGCTATGTTCACTAATTGTAGTAAGTAGACAGGATACAGACGAAGGGTATACAAAACCCTTTATTTTTTTTCTTTATATACAATGACTTCCGTACTTCGGAATACAATGACCCTCCACTCGGGGTCTAACTTAAAAGATATCAAAATAAAACTAAACTCTAATTTAACTTTAGAATAAGATTGGCCTTATAATAACAGAAAGCGTATGTAGCACAGAGACTGTGAACACTACAATACGTTTAATTTATCAAGAGGATTAAAACCTCTGGCCTGGAAGGCAAAGTAGCAACTGCGTAACTTCTAAGGTAAGCGGCCTGCTTCGAACTCACGGCTTCCTCTCTTCTGCTTGGCAAAAAGGCCACACTTAAATACTTGGCGTTCGCCAGACAACTTTGCATAAACTCCTTCACGCTTATAATTCTGGCCGGAAGTAGAAAATAAGAAGTGATAGTAAAGATTTAAAATAAAATAAACGTTAGTAAAACTTAAGATCCTTACAGGATAACAAAACATGAATAAAAGAATACTGTGTGTTCTAATTCAGAAGTCAAACAACAAAAATCAGCGTTAATTTACAAAATTTTCACAGGACTAGTTTCGATGGTTTTACCGAACCATCATCTTCAGCTGCAAAACCGCAAATGTTTGCGGTTTTGCAGCTGAAGATGATGGTTCGGTAAAACCATCGAAACTAGTCCTGTGAAAATTTTGTAAATTAACGCTGATTTTTGTTGTTTTACTTCTGAATTAGTATTTATTCGGCGTGTTATTGTGTCTTAACTGTGTGTTCTGTTATTGGTTCATTCCAGTTGCGACCAGGTTTTTATTAATTCTTTCCACGATGTCTTTTGGTATACGTTTACTTCATTTCCGGTATAAACCAGGTCTTAAACGTCCACTTTGCTGTTCCTAAGGTCTTTCATTAATTTACATTCTTCCATACAGTGCCTGCTATTTCCCAGCTTTTCGCATAGTAAACAGTTTGCGTTTTCTTGAATTTTAAATCTGTTTACGTAAGCCAGGAATCTGGCGTGACCTGAAAGGACCTGACAAAGAATTTTATCGGTTACGGTTTTTATTTTTTTCGAGACTTCAATGTTTTCTAAGTAGTCCTTTCTACGGTCTGAATTTTTGCATTTTTTATTCCATTCTTTACATATATTTAGATCCATTTTCCTTATTGCTTTCCGTTTAGATACCCGGTAATTTATTCTTTCTATATATACCCCAGTTGCAGCCTCTTTTGCAAGGGCGTCTGCCAGCTCATTTCCCTCATATCCAGCGTTCGCCTTCATCCAAGAAAATTTTATTCGGTGTTTTCTGAAAAGATCCCTACAGAGTTCTTTCCCTTTTTGAATATCGAAACTCGGCTGATCTGGGTTGGAGAGGCTTTCTAATTCTGATAGGAAATCGGAATAAATCTAAAATGTATGCTACCTTGACAAGTTTCCTTTTACCCAGTTCATCTTTTTTGAATGACGACTAATTCGGCTTGATAAACAGAGTTAAATTCTTCTAGTTTATATTTTTTGTTTTCCACCTCACACCCATCGAAATACACAACAAAATTCAGTCCAATTTCCTCTCCATTCCTGGAGCCATCCGTATATATGTCGATTTCTCTTATTGTTGGTGTCATATTAATATAAGTGATCGATATTCTCTTCTTTGGGTGAATTATAAACTCGTGTTTAGTTTTTCAAAGGCGCGTCTTATTACAAAATAATCTCCGTAGATTATATCTTTCTTGCTAGTCCTTAATAAAAAATTTTCGAAAAATAATTTATAGGATAAGGAAAGAGGAGGCACGCCCGCCAATGCGCATAGCACCTCTGTGGAGATTGTTCTACATGCTCGGATCATGCACAGCAGCAGCTTCTCTGTATTGTATCTACACTCACGTTTGTGAAAATTGCAACACCATGAAGGACTTACGCGAGTGAGCTGAAATTTTCAGGAAATGCAAAGTAGCGCATGATATGCAAATGATTAGAATTGCAAATCCGTAGCGCATGCGTATGCTGAGCAGCGCCCTCTGAACGGCTGATGGATCCAAATAAATAGACGGCTGTAGCGAGGCGTGTATGGTTATCGGTGGTTATCTGCTAGTGGTAAACGTTAACTCAATCTGTACTTATGCCTCGTCGACGAAAGAGAGCAAGATTTGAACAACTTACAGAGTTTGAACGAGGGAGAATCATCGGCCTTCGTGAAGCTGGATTGTCGTATCGTGCAGTAGCCTCTCGTGTGCAGCGTAACAGCAGCACAGTGATGCGCGTTTGGAAGCAGTGGACGGACGAGTGTCGGACAACTCGGAAATCCGGGAGTGGACCCCGAAATGTGACGTCAGCTCGCGATGATAGACACCTGGTCCGCATGGCGCGGACGGACCGTACAGCTTCCTCTAGACAATTGGCAGCACTGTGGTCAATAGCTACAGGTGTTTCATTGTGTTCTTCATCAATTCGTAGACGTCTGCTGCAGTGTGGACTGCGCGCACGGACTCCTTTATACACGATCCCCAGAACGCACGACCATCGCCGCCTGCGGCTAAAATGGGCCAATCAGCATAGAGACTGGCGTGCTGATTGGCAGCATGTCGTGTTTTCTGACGAATCCCGCTTTAATTTGTGGTACCATGATGGCCGCATTCGTGTCAGACGCTATGCCGGTGAACGCCACCTTCCGGAGTGCATTATCGAACGCCACAGTGGACGAACACCCGGAGTTATGGTCTGGGGCGCCATAGCATATCATAGACGATCTCAATTGCTACGAATTGTGGGCAATCTGAACAGCAACCGGTATATCCGTGAAGTTATACAGCCCGAAGCTGTTCCCTTCCTTCAAAGCTTGCCAGGCGCTGTATTTCAACAGGACAATGCCCGCCCTCATACTGCTCGGATTGTTAAATCCTTCTTTGCAGCGCAGCAGGTACAGCTTCTTCCTTGGCCTGCGTGTTCCCCGGATATGTCGCCAATTGAACATGTGTGGGATGTCATTGGTCGGCGTCTTGCTCGTGATCCTCGTCCTGTTGCGTCTGCAGACGAACTTTGGGTACGCGTACAAACGATATGGAATGCTCTTCCTCAGTCAGACATTCAAACTTTGTTTGACTCCATGCCACGTCGTGTAGCAGCACTTATTGCGGCGCGTGGTGGCCACACAAAATACTGATTCTGATCTCTTGTTCTTGTTTGTTTGCTTTGAACATTTAATCATTTATTTGTACCACTACCACTCAACTGTGTATTAAATTGCATTCAATTATGACGATTCCTTCTTGGTGTTGCAATTTTCACAAACATGAGTGTAATTTCATTCTTAGGCGTTGTAGCTCTGACGCTGTGGTCCCTAATGTTCCCGTACCAGTTGTCATCATTGGAATTAAAAAGTTTTTATAGATTTTGCGTATTATATTACTTTTTCTGGCTAAAACGTCCAGTATAAAATTACTTTTATAGAAATTAATAATTCGCTCACTTTTTCTATGAATGTAGTTGACATGTTCTGTAAATGTGTGTGTGTAATAGTAGCACACTCTACGCGCATTCGAGAGGTTCAAGGTCGAGTCCTGGAGAGGGCATTGCACATTTTACACGTCTTCCATATAAAAAAAACAGCTTATAAAATCGTTTATGGACGATGTTCTTTCCAGATTAATTCGTATCATATGACTTTTACATATCGTATCATATGACTTTAGTGATGTAAAAGTTTTGCGAACTAAACCTCAAACTTTCGATAATAAAGTTAGAGCTTTATTAATTAACCAATCGAATGATAATAAACTTGACATTAACCTACTCTGAATTAGGATTTTGCCCTGAACACCTTGCACTTTGCTTCTGCTGTTCAGCTAAGCTAGTCTACTGTTTGCTGCTTCTATTCTTTAAATTCTTTTAATTCTGCTTCTATTTTATAAAGCTATAAAAAATATGCATGTAACAAAACAAACAACAAATAACACAAATAACCAGGCACAATTAGTGTGCCATGGCCACAAATAACGAGGCACAATTAGTGTGCCAGGTTATTTGTGGCCGCAAATGTCAATTAAAATAAAAATGAATGTTAAATCTGGCATGACTGCTTTTTAATAAATATACCTCGGCTGCTAAGCTTGTTTATCATTATGGATCTGCTTACGCTTCAGCCTAAGCTACCATTATAACTATATATATTCACCTTTGGGAAAAGGAGCCATGCGGTAAAACTCAAATTTTAAATAACAAAAAACAATTTTCTAGTGAGTTAACTTTCAGAAAATTTTGAAAATAAATTGTATAGAAAGTTTTTCATTGTTATACATTTATCGATGATTACTTCAAAACTTATTCCAAGCTTACAAGTTTACGAAATAATTTTAAAACTTCAAAACATACTCCATTTTTACAAATTTCAGGATCTTAATTCTAGTTTCTGAATAAAAGTAAAATTTAGATTTGAGCAGAAAGCTATCGAAACAGTTGTAAATTCTTTATCTGGGAAGTTATTAAGATCATTTTTAGAAAGTTGTAGGAATTTTCCCAAATTATGTAATTATAAAATTTTAAAAGTCATTTTGTCTTGCTTTTTGAGCGAGAATAAACTCTCATAAGTCCTTTTATAAAGGAAAATGTAAGGAATTTTTACTTTCCTTAAAGCATGCCTTCGTGGCGTAAGTGAAAGCACGTCCAGCTGGAAATAGGGAGGTATGAAGTTCGAACCCTGGTGACAGCCTTGCGGACTTCTTATGTTACTCTGATAAATACCTAATCGCTCTGCAAGTTGAATAATTCTATTTCTTGTTCTATTTTGAAACAGGCTTTAAATATTTCGCAGTACCTCTGATTTGTTTGCTATTGATGGCAATTTTAACACAATAACCTGGTTAAATAAGCAGATGATTTTTACTTCGAACGTAAATTGGTTTTGAAAAGGTCTGTTAAAAAAGGGAAAGTTTTACTTTTGGTAAATCTTAGTATCTAAACGTAAATACATCGTAAAAAATGTTTAATATGCAGATACCTTATAAAATATAGTGGAAACTTTTATTTTTTTCTTATATTTTTATCATAGCTTTGTGAAAAACACATCGTCTTTATGAATATTTTCGATTCTGTTATTTAATATCTTTCATTTCAGTCTGAATGAACTTCCACTGGGATGAATTTAATCTTAGATGCCGAAAGTCAATACGAATATTAATGGAATTGGACTTGAAGCAGCCATTTTACTATCCAAAAATGCTTTATACTCGCAGTAGCCAGCTTGAACGTGCCCATCTCAACTAATGCCATACAGTAAATACATAATGCCTTTTTTTTCTGGCCATTGAATCACTCAATAAAAATGTGTACATGGATGATACAGAGGTTCTGTTTCGACAGAAAGATTCAGAAAAGTTTCAGATGCCATTTAATTTGCATTCTGATGACAAACATGTAAACCAAATTTTCCAGTTCATGTGCTATGAATTCCAAATGTACTCATGCAAAGCTGGTATTTTCATAATGCATTTCATGAATAAATATTGGAAATTTTGTATGCATTCATACCAAAATGTGTTCAGATATACTTCACTGCCAGCATATATTTATTTTATTGTAAAATATTTAGGCTTCAGTTTGAAAATTAACAACTAAAACGCTGTAACTCAGAATTCAACTCTCTTAGCGCTGTCGCTGGGGGATTTATTATACAATTTCTGTCCAATATCTTCTTAAGTGGTGCGAGTACTTGAGACCTTCCCAACGAATATTCAGATTTGTGGTTAGTATAAAACTGAAGTCATTCTTAGCCTATTTGTGATTTTGAATTGTTATCCTTGAATTTAGCACAAAGAGTTTTGATATTAAGTCACAAACTAGAAAATTTATCTTTCCTGAAAATATGATCCAGTGTCCTTTAGCAAGTCGTCGTTGAAGGCATTTCTCCCTTTAGGTAGATAGCTCTTGCATGCATTGCCATAATAAATTACTGATTTTCTTTAAATTCAAGAAAAGGGAAAAAACATGTATATTTTTGTATATTCTGAATTTCTAACATTTTATGTAGTTTTCCTATCATTTGTAAGGTGTATCCTAATTTTATAACAGTTATTTGAAATTCATAAGACTTTACAATCTCATCTAGCTTCAGCTTACAATTCCTTACCACAAAGAGGTTTTAGAATCTCCTTAAATGCAAATGAGAAAGAGTAAGTATTTAAGTCAGAGTTTCGCTGACTTCAGAAGAGAGAATTAGGATTCCTGAATAGCGAGCGTTTGCCTTTCGACTACGTCTCTACGTCTCTTGCTACGCTCGGCCGTATTAAATGCCTTTAGATGACATCGCTAGCTAATTTAATATTACGGGCCAACTAGTTTAGAATTAGTGTTAGCTTCGGCTAAATCTCTTCAGTTAGTCATTAGTTAGTTCTTATTTCTTACATTTTAAGCCCAAGTGGAGACTTTGTTGTACGCCCTGAGAAAGAAGCCATCTATGAATCTTCATTTTGAGAAATAAAGGGTAATTAACCCTTCTTGAGTTTACGTTTCTGTTCTTGGATTGAAGCGATTATTCACTTAGTAGGTCACTAGGTTCCTCAACACTTAGTTAATAGATAAAAGTGAGGAACATTACAATGTCAGTCACGTAAACATACTCTCTGTTAGGTTAAATATTTGCGTAGCAATACTCCGCTTACCATAAACTATCTCTTAGCGGCAATTTTGCATACTAAGTTTAAACTATGAGTCGAGCAAGGAATACATGTAGCTTGATCATTTCTTTGTCAAATAATGGCTTGCACGACTTTGTACAACCCAGCCATATTGGCCCCGTTATCATAAAGTTATCCTCGAATATTTTGAATATCGAGGCCATCCTTTTCTACCTTATAAATAATTTTATTTGCTAAACAAGTACCAGTTTTTCCTTTTGCTTCTATAAAATCTATAAAGCTTTCTTCAATAAATATGGATTCGTCTTTGATGTACGCGTATCTAATAATCTGACACAGTTGCTCATGATGCAAAACATCTGATGTACAATCAAATATCAAAGAAAAATATTTCCCTTTTTTTATCCTAGAACGAATTTCAAATCGAACATGATTACCTAAGAGTAATATATATCCATCTTGTTCTTTACTAGACAGATAAGAAACGGATCCCTTTCTGTGACCAGCTTTATGATAGGCAATATTTCTATCATAATGACTTATTAATTCAATTAAATTTAGGAACATTCCTGCACTTGACCTCACAATAATTTCATGCGTACCTCTAAGAGGTAAATTGTGTTGAAACCTCTTTTTGGATTGGAAATAGTGAATTCTGTTTTATTTTTACTACAAAGAATGCATGGGAAATAGAATAACGACAGAGATCTTTTTGAATAAATAAGCCAGTTGCGATGTATTACCTTTCCATTAGAACACTTCTTAAAAAACCATTCTGTGGAAAATCTTCCACCATCCTCTGAAGTAGATTCCATTTTGCCCTTGATATAGTCCATGTTCTAAGAAAAATTTTATTTTGTCTGAAATTGTTGGCCATGATGGAGGATCATTGAAGTTAATCAGTTTAATGGCTACTTTATTCTCCTTGTTTCCAGAAATTTCAAATACTTGTTTGCTTTTATTTGAATCAAAGTTGCTATATTCTCCGACTTCAACCAAATTTTCTTCTAAGCTATCTGTTATTAATTTTTTTGGTGAACTACTTATTTGATTTGAATTTGCACATTTCGCCAGCCAGTCCTGTAACTGTAAAGCGCAGCTTTGATGAACGTAATTTCTAAATCTTTTCTTTCTTTAGTATTCAGCACTATTGGGTTTTTTTCGATGCCATCTGTGAAAAATTCGATTTTTGAATGATTTTGATTAAGAAATTATCTGAATTGTAGTTTTTGTCATAAGAAAGTTAATTAAAAATTTATTGTTGAATAAAATTTACAAAATGTTAAAATTCAAAAATATAAAACGAAAAGTATTAAGAAAATATTTTTAAAATATTATCGCACCATAAACGTTTTTCGACGTAGCATTTGATATTTCTGCTTGACTATGAATAAGATTCTCTTTTGAAACACATTTATAAAGGCTTTATTTAGATAATTACAGTGTTCCATTTTCCTTCCTAGCAGATTTTGGATCTTTTCCGTTATAAAAGTAGATGCGCCAAACAATTTTCTGCAGAAAGTTATATTTGCCAACTTGATATTTTCAATGAGAAAAACATACTTTCATAATCAGCTCATTTCAACCGGAGTAAAATTTGTCTTCAGGGTTAATGGTCTCAGTAAACGGAGAACAACGGATTCCCATACTTTAAAAAATTATTCAAAATACTTACTTTGAAAACAACAATATAGTTATAAGAGGATAAGAATTTACCTGTGCTTACTAGGCAACGCTAGCTCTGTAAAAAATTGTAAATTATGTTATGAAACAAAAAATATGACATACTTTAATACGAGCTATGGTTTCGTTATACAAAGTTTGCGATCTTGTTTTACCTCAATTAATGTACCAAAATGCATTACAATTCTTAATTTAAATTACTAATTCTCTGTAAGTTGCAATAATAATGAAACCTGAGTATGGTTATTATACTGAAACCATTTCGCATTTATAATACTAACATGTTTCCGTCATTACTTGAAATTCTCTCATGTGTAATGAATTTTATAGTTCTTTAATTTTTTTTTTTTTACCTATAACGCAGTTCCACAAATAATCCTCTTCGGTATGTTAAGTAAAATTGCGACTTTCAGTTTAAGCATTTAAAAGAGATATTTTTGATAGCGGAAATTCTTTTTAACAACTACTAAGTAATAATTTCTACATTTCTGGTTTACTTTCCATTAATGCTCGCATTCAGAAGTGGCGAGGGAAAACATACGCAGCATGTTCAAACAGTTTATTCTAGCCCTCTAAGCGACAAGGCCGTATATATACGGCCTAGAATACTTTCTGTGATGTCTGTAAGAACGTGTATATACGTGCATATTAAAATATGTCAAAGAAATTAAGGCAATATATCAAAAGTACACAAATCCAGGTATGTAAAACCTAGAGAGGTTTTACATTAAAATCAAAAAATAATTTATTCTCATGGTAGTTTTGGAAAATTAGTGCTTTCGTAGCGAAACCCTGGCCGCTCAGAGGGCTAGTGTTTGGATTGACTGCATTTAGTCTTCTGTACTTTGAATATCAGACAGTTCTATCAGAACATCTTTCCCGAAAGCATATAGTGCCGCGAGCATCATTATAATAGATTAATCAATGAAATCAGTCTTTAATATTCACAGAATCTTTCGTCAGTTAAACTATCCATCTCCGACGAAAAGTTTATTTGAGCTTGAGCAGAAATTTATATGCCATCTAATTTAAATATGTGGCTGTCATGCACGTTTTATCCTAACAATCTCATGATATCTCGACAATAAAAGCATAATTTTAAAATTAACAAGATTTTAATGGCACTTCATATTTTATCTTTTTTATTTTTGCGTCTCATCAATTAACTCAACTTCTATGTGTTAAATTTCGCGACTATGACAGGTGTTTATCATTAATTTCTATTCACAGCAACAAGTATTTCTTAAATTTTCTTAGCAAGACGTATATCTTTTAAATATATTTTATATCGATCCCTTTAGAGTCAACGGAACAAAATTAATTTTTTTAAGATATTTGTTACGTCAAAATCAATTAATTACATTAGAATTAGCCAGAACAGTTTGTCTTAAATCTTCCACAAAGTACTCAGAATTTTAAACCTCCTTTTTTAGTTTTCTAAAACTAAAAACTTTATTTTACTGTTTCAATATAAACAACAGAATTATTTAAAAATATTTATCTTACCTTAGATCTTTACATCCTAGTTGACAAAGAATGAACCAATTTGTTTAATCCTTCGGCATCTGTATCAGAAATAACTTAAAATTAGCTTCAGATGAACTTAAATAAATTGAAACAATCGATACAGTTCTAGCGCAACATGAGTAGGAATACAAGCCAAAAACTTTGATTCATGGGCCTCATTTATTGGAAAATTTCATACAAAAAAAAAATCTGAAAATTTTCAGATTTTAAAATACGTCCAAAGCGGCGTTTTTTTTTAACATTTCGCGTGTTACCTTTATTTATTAAATATCATGTTTCTGGCACTTAAACTATAAAATTCAGTTCAACAGCAGTATCGCAAAATAATTTTAAAATGAACTTTAGAATTTCCGATACAGAGTCTCACGCGCTGGAGATAAAAATGATTTTCTGTACAACGTTGCCATTGCTCGCTTTGAAATCCTTGAGTTTGTTAATAAAAAATTCGTTGAAGTGTTACAAAATATGAAATCGATAACAAAACAAAATTCACATTCATATTAGGGCTGCCACATGCCCATATTTTATGGAAAATTACGTTATTCAAATTTTGATGACTCTAGGTACCGTTCTTTTATCACAGTGCAAGAAACATACATACATTCATGCAGATTCTTCATTATTTAATTTCTTTAAATATAATACAGGGCGATAATATTTGGTGGCAACGATTTGAAAAGTGATTCGTCGTTTATAGTTTTCAACGCGAAATGCCAAAACGAAATTAATAGTTCTCCAAGGCCAATTGCTCCTTTGGACTACAAATGCAATGACTAATAATATGGTACATTTCAATTTTCAATCACACTTGTTTATTTTTCGGATTCTATTGAGTCAACCTAATGAGAGACAGCAAAGAACAACTAATGTCGGCAGTACAGTATTTTCAATGAAAGTTTAGTCTATAGAGTTTGTTACTCAAAATGTAATTACTTAATTAAAGCTACTCAATAACGAATTATAATGTTAGAAAATATTATATACGCTACTGTGAATGCTCGTGTCTTTGAGAATAAGTTAATGCTATTAGTTTTTCTTTTTCGTTTTTTAGCTGAACTGTTTATAACACAAAATTCTTTTAATATTTACTGATGTATTCCGAAATTATATCATAAGTTATCCGAAATTATATCATAAAAAATTATATTAAAAATCATAAGTTTTAAAAATAAATTCCTGAATTTTTCATCGAATAGCTAATTTGGCGCCCCTTCTATTTGTTAACCTGAGGCAAGTGCCTCATCTGCCTCACCCTCGTCCCGGTCCTGGACACGGTACTGAATCTTGATACTGCAAGAGTAATAATTCAGTTCCTTTGAACGATATAACTAGAGATAAACCAATATTTCGAAACATCATGAACTACTATTCCCTTTCTATCATAGAAGCTATCAAATTTTATTATTTCATTCCATCATTTAATAGTTCAGCATAACGATGTTTTAGTTCTTCGATTTCTTTGGTATTCGATTCAATCTTGGAAATTTATTTGGGTGCAATTTTTTTTTTATATTTCATTTAAAATTTATTTGTTGTACTGTGATCCGTAAGTTTTATCTTAGCATAGTAAAGGGTTCATAGCTTGAACATTACAGTCGATAGCAATAATTCTCAGATCATTTGAAGTTCTGCTTAGTCCTTCATTCAACATAAATCAGTCTTCAACTCTGATGTCTTTTGCCGGGTTCTCAAAGCGTTAAATAAATCCAAAATTTCATTATAACTTGCAAGCTATTCTCTTTTATTTTGTTACTTTCGCTCAACTATTCCTTGCATTTATTGTGATAATCCGAAAAACGTCTCTTAAGGGCCCTTTATCAAAATAGCAGTCAAATGTCACAGACAGGAAAGTGTCTTTTAAATTTATGCTAAATTTGTATTTTTATCTTTGCGGTGTGCGAGATTGGTAGCGTTAAACAGGTCTAACCTTTCCATAATGTTAATGGTTTTAATGGCATCTTCCTTTTTTTAACTACCTCATTAGAACCATCCTGTTCGCAGACACTAATGGGTATCAGTGACTCTAATGGGGTGAGGTTTTTCAGTATGCACGTTTTTGTGTTAATGAATCTAGCTATAATCAACGGTAGACCGTAAATTTTTAAAGGCTATAGCTTAATTATTTCCAGGCCTCAAATATCTGCCAGAAAGTTTCGTAAAAATTAAAGCCTCGTTTATTTCTTAAATGCTTTAACTTATGATAAAAATCTGGAAGAGCTATTTCCTGTTATCAAGAAACATAAGTAATTCAATCTACTATTTTTTATACGTTCAAATTAATTTTTAGTAAAACTGCTTTCTGCTTTGTGCGTGGTAGAAGAGGATAGGAAATTTTCTAAGGATGTATTGATATATGCACATTTGTGCAGTTAATTTCCCATCATGTTATTTTTTTTTTTCTATTTAACAGTTTCAGCGCTCCTCCATTTTCGTTGACAATACAATTTAAAAAGGAAGTTCCGACCTTTCTAGCACTTTGTGAAATTAATCCAAATTGAATACATTAGTTTCCTTCGTTTTACCTGTAAAAACGGAATCTGAAATCGAGCTTCACTAGAAAATCGATTCCGTAACATTTATCTTCCAGCATTCGCGTACCCTTTCAGCATATCTTATGCAGTGTCTTATGAAATAAGCTAGTAAAAGAGGAACTATATCAAAATGCAACATTAATTTGATTCTACTTTTTGCCACTGTAAAAACTGCCATAAATATCAAGGAACTGTCGGGGAAGGGAAGGGAGGGATCTTCAGTAATAAACGATTAAAAAAGACTACATCAAGCAATTCACGAAGAGATTCGACGCTAGATGTCACTAAACAGCCCTGTCTTCCCGGGGATTAAGGAACTGACGTCACTAAGGAAATACGTGCGCTATTTCCATATTAGCATGCAAGGGAATTTACATTAAATTGCTCATAACCATCATTCCGCTTCCTTTTTGTGTGCGTTTGCTTGAGGTCTATAAATATTTCAGCTACTATTAATGTTAAGCACATTTAAAAAATTACCTAAAGCTCCTCATGATGAATATGTAAATTATCACTAAACATAGGAAATTTGGCGTATAATTACAAATGCTTCCAATAGGAAGAAGCACGAGCATATTACATTTATAAAACAGATTTTTCGAAAGGGATTTTAAGTTTTCTTTCAGAAAGCCGAAGACCGCATGCTTATTTTGAAAGTTTACCAGGATTTTTACAGTAAACTTCTGCCAAGATAAAATAACTGTACATAGAGCGTAAACCAGATTACTTTTTAATTATAAATCGCAGATGCATAAACAATTAATTTTGTTTATTCTCTGGACGACAAATCTAATAAAGGAAGAACCGAACATAGAACACATATGAAGAATTTTCCCGTGAAACACATTATTACTGTAACAAAGTGACATTATTGTAGCTTTGAATATTTTTACCCATGTTGCTCGATATAATCATCTTCCTTTAGACCCCATTACGAGCCTCCCATTTCCTTACTCTGTCGATATTTTTGGACTTCCAGGCCTCCGATCACCATAAATGTCCTAGAAGGTATATCTTCGTAAAATGGGCACTTCGATTTATTGTCTGCCTACTATAAATTTCCCTCAAGGCACTGTAAAATTCTGTTGCTGTTTTGCTGTTTAAATTTTAAATTTCGAAACATGATGTTGTATTTTCTATTATCATAGTACCCCAGATACCTGCAGAATACGTTTCAAACCCTCATTACTTCAAAATACCGTACTATGGACAGCCCAACTGAACACTTGCTTTTGTTTCAAACCTGCAGCTGTAATTTACAAATGTATACAACTTGTCTTCCCGTCAAAGGTTACCGGAAATTATGATGTGTTGAAATTGATTGGAAGATTTATGTCGACGCCATCAAATTTGAAACTCAGTTGATTCAAAGCCAGACAGATTTATACAAAAAGATACGGTATAATATTCAAAAAATACATAGAAGTTTAAAAAATGGAAATGCAGAAAAAAGTCATAGTCATTCTTTACAAACAGCAGAATTTTTCGTTCTTCAACTAATGAATATCATTAATGATATTTAATTATACGTAACAATTTTCTTCCATTTAATTATACATGATAATCACTGTAAATTTTTATGGTATCATTAGTTGTAGTTCTTCTATGCATTTTGATACTGAGCGGATTTCAAAATCATATTAATAACATCGGCATCAAATCTGCAAAAATGTACGTATAATTTTATATTAAATCTCTCATAATCTATCGAAAAATGTCCATCATTAGTAAACTTTCGACTAATATTCTGTCTCAAATACGTTTCCTGTAAGAACTTTTGACAGGAATATTAGCGTAAATCTTCCTTTACATAGCTAATCATTCCATATGTTGGCTTAGCTCGTGAAACTTAGTTTTTTTTTTATCGTCCTAATTGGAGTTTTCATGAAATTTATGTTGGGGAAGGAGGATATTATTCCGACTGCATCCTTAAGTTTTCAGAGTTGCTATTCGTGCAATATTTTTCTGGACCTTGCTTTACCCTAGCTTTACAATTATGCATCTCAAATTTGGCAAAGAAATATTACAATTATGTATAGTTTTTAATTTATATTGGGAAAAACTAACTATAAGTGAAATTCTGAATTCCTTTGAACTTGAATAGGAATCCTGAAAATTTCGAATTTTGCGAATATCAAATTTCTACAGCTTTCAGATAAAAAAGGTAAAAGCTGTTACTTAATATTAAAAGTTTAAAAAAAAGTAGAGTTTGAAATTTGTATTTAATGAAAAAAAAATATAAGATTGCATTTTTTAAAAATACATTTATAATTACATTATTTACTATTACATTTTTTATAAAATACATTTAGTTTTTATCAGTCTTTTTATGTTTATTAAAAAGATGACAATCAAATTTAGTGAACCGTAGACTTTGGTTTGCTGTGGGAGCATAAACTCGTTCCAAACTCTTAACAGACATTAAACGAAATATCGCTATATCTGAAATAATTACAGAAACTTGAAAAGGTTTAAAAAAACTTTTTATTAAAAAACAGAGCTTTGAACATAAACGCATCTCTTGTTCTTAACAAAATCAACTACCATTAGTGGTGATGTTTTAGAGACATTAGGTTATTTCAAAGCAGGAGACATGAAAAATGAGCAATGCCCTCCCTGGGACTGGAACCACGGACCTCTTGAATACTCATCGAGCGTGTTGACCACTACACCACGAAGGCATACTAAGAAGGCGGGAGAAATACCTTATATACTCCCTCTTTTAAAGGGCGACTGGGGTTTAGGGAACCCAATCTCCAAATCCTGGAGGTGAAGAATCATCATTCACAACCTTTTAGTTCGGGCGCCAAAGTAAAGTCACTGTTAATCAAAGCAGGAGACATAAAAAATGAGCAATGCTCTCGCCGAGACTCGAACCACGGACCTCTCGAATACACGTCAAGCTGGCTGACCACTACACCACGAAAGCACGCTAAGAAGGCGGGAGAAATACCTTATAATGTAACTAAAATAATAGTTAAATTCAAATTTCAGACGTAGACTAGTAGTCAAAGACTACATAAATTAAAATTAAATCTAAGCTGGCTCAGAAACTCTAATCGGCTTAACAAATTTAAATGTCAGCAGCAATAACGCAAAGCCGAAGAATTACACTCTAATCAAAGCTGGCAGAATGAACATAACATGGCCATAAGAGGCAGAAACACGCTCTGTCTTGCGTGTGTGTGTGTGTGTGTGATTATGGCAAAGCCTCGAGGGCTATCTGCCTAAGGGGAGGGATGCCTTTCGTGGAGGACTTTCTAAGGGAAACTGGCTCGTATACACGTTACACATGGGGAAAACCACGAAAACGCCCATGCAGCCAGCCCGTTCGCGGGATTCGAACCTCGGACCGAACTACCAGTGTTCAGCGACTTTACCGCTCGGCCGCTGGTGGGCCCGCTCTGTCTTGCAATACAGAAACCTCCGCTTAAATATTCTTTAATTCCTTTATATTTCTAGGAAGGAAACGGAAAAGAGAAGTTATAGTAAAGGTTGCAAATACATGATCAAACTCTCGAAAACATGATCAAAATACATAATCAAACTCTCGAACCTTGAGGTACATTTTCTCAATATAAGTTGACAAACATATTTGAGTAGCACCTCAAATTTCAATTAACGGTTCAAACTTTAGCAGCAATAGTTGAATAGTTCAACAGGTAGACAAGAGGAGTCAGGTTTGTGTAGACGTATTGCTATACCAAGCTATAAGTTCTTAGAAACATCGAGGAGATATTTGCGATTGGTTATGTATTTTTAGAATTATCGAAATGATACGAGAGTCGATTTTAGAATTATCGAGATGATACGAGAATCGATTTTAGAATTATCGAGATGATACGAGAGTCGATTTTAGAATTATCGAGATGATACGAAGTCGAGTTTAGAATTATCGAGATGATACGAGAGTCGATTTTAGAATTATCGAGATGATACGAGAGTCGATTTTAGAATTATCGAGATTATAGGAGAATACTGATTAATTCAGCGAGAATTTTGAATTTTGATTTTTCGAATTCCATACTGAAGCAGTGTGGTACTCAAGCTCGTGCCACTAAAATATCAAGAATCACTTTTTTTTAAAGATTCGGATTAAAAAGGGCATTAAGATTTGAGTTTTGCACATTTAAATCTTTTTGAAGATTCGCGAGATCTCATAGTTTGAATGTTTCATCTTTATAAAAAATGGAACTGATTATCCAATTCCTATCAATTACTTAGGATTAGGTTATCTTTGTATGTCAATCCTCGTTTTAATTATAAGGAGAAAACTAAATTAGTATTTTTGTAAAGAATTTTGAAAACGTTTATAGCTTGTTTTCAAACAATATTCCTATTTCGAAGAGTATATACATGAACCAAATTCACACAGAGGGCCTTTATTAAAAGATATCCCTCCCCTTCGGCATATAACCCTCATCTGCTTTAGCAATTTAAGCAAAGCTTTCTCAAACAGACTTATCCTGTTTCACACATTTTACTCTTTCAAAAAGAATGTGTATGAATTAAAAATTTTAAAAAAATCGTTGGATCTCTTCTTTATTTAGTGTTATTTCTTTTTTTACTATTATTACATGCTCTGCCTTTTGTCACCAAAAAAAGAGATGTCCCGTGTATGACTTAGGAGAAAATAGGTCATATCTTTGTTGCATATGGAGAAAACGACGAAAACATCATGAAGCCACGCTGTTTGTCGGGACTCGAACCGAACTGCTATTGTTCAACGGCTTTACCGTTCGGCCGTTTTGGGCTTATTGCTTTAATCTTCACTCAAATGGAAAGCTGCTTATGTTGTTGTACTCGCAAAGGCTATTAAAATTCTGTCTTTTGATTTTAGGGTAGTTCTGCTATGACCATGCAACAATTTTAAACGCGGAGGCTTTGTCTGAAATGTCCAGTTATATCGTACGATAATTTCAGATCCGTATATCGTAGAAAACATTTTCCTGAATCTAAAGTGAGAGAAAAAAATTCTTATTCACGTTTATGTGTAACAATATTAGTTACTAAAATAACACAAAACTGTGGAATTCTTAGTTTACTTCAAAAGTTCCTTTCATGAAATTCTCTTTGATTACTTTTAAAGCAATTTAAATAAGAAGAAAATCTAATTGTTGCTTTCGAAGTTTCCTAAACTCTAACATGCGGCTTTTACTGCCCTGAAGTTTGGCCAAAACTTGACAAAAGCACTTAAAAGAAAGAAAACCGAGTTTAAAGCTTCTGTAACAATTGAAATCAAGAAATAAGTTTTAATTTTCAGGACAGTTGTGCTACATATCATGAATAATTAAACAAGGGATTACATTTTATTTCTTTAGCAATTTATTTTTTTTTCTTCTACATTGCTGATTTATTGTTGAGTTCTGAATATATATTCTTTTCATTAATTGTATCATTTTCTTATTACGTTTTATAAATTTGATTTACTCTTAATTTCCAAGAAAATATAAAATTAAAGACGGAAAAGCTATTTTTTCCTAAAATAAATGATTTAATTAGAGACTTATGTCAGATCTAAGCATTTTTATACTTCTCCACTTTAAATCTAAGTTGACAATGTATGAAATATAAGCATTTGCATGGTCTTCGGTTTTTGTATACTGAGTTTAAATGTTGAATTTTGCATTAGTAAATTCATGTTGACAATGTCGTCAATTATCATTTACGATAGTATAATATAATCATTATGTATGATATATCTTCTTTATGTATTGAATTGTAAACTTTATATATAACTTGCTAAAATTACTTGCTAGGGTATTGAATTGTAATCTTATGTGTCACTTGCTAAAGTTATGTTCATAACTCATACGTACTGTGTTCAGACAGATGTAACCATTTTTAATATCTATGTCTTGTAACACTAATCAATGTGCCTTATGAGTGGATCTCGTGTGGCCTTAACATGGGTCAGCTTTAGATAAGGGTGGACGTGGCGCTAAACCAATTAACCATAATGGTAAAGGGGTGATGCCCACGTCCTCCGTCACTAAACTATAATAAAGGATTTAAAATCTAAAGCCAAAGAGTTACAACACAAGCTAGAAAAGTAAGTTAAAAATTTACTTAAATATGGTATTTTATTTCATAATATAAAGTTTTACAGCTAAGCACCTAGTCATAAATTTCTATCATTACTTTTTAATTTTAAATTAATATTTTCAATACATTTTGCCTGTTTAGATTTTCTTTTATGTGATATGTTCTTATAAATTCTAGATCTAAAAGATGATACGATTAGAATTGTATAATCTGATAAATAGTAAGCAAAAACATACTATCAGCGAATAAATAAACAGACGAAGAAATTAAGATTATTGAAAAAATAACGATTTACTTCAGAGATATATCACTTAGACAGCAGATATCCAAATTTGTAAGCCATGCTTTCCTTGCGTTTGTTCGCAGTTTATTCGGCGGGCGGGAATTAGAAATTTGTTGCTTGTGAACTTTTGATTCTTAAATAAAGAGAACTGAACCTTTCTCAGTTTTTAAAACTGCAAGCTATGAAACTCCTTTGAATAATATTAACGATAATAGTTTTATAATACAAATTACATGATTCTATAAACATCTATCTACACTACTATTGCAATAAGTTTTTAAGAATTTGTGCTATTTTTGTGATAAATGTTTTTAGAATTTTATAAATATATTTTATGCACTTTGATTAAAGAATTTTTCTAATTCAGTAATTGTTTTCTCGTGGCTTGGCAACGAATTTTTTAACTTATTGAAGAAAACAACCTTTTCATCTCGTTTTTGGTTTTATGACGAAGTATAAGGAAGTGTTATCTGCCTGAAGAGAGATGCATTTATGGAAGATTTTTCTAAGATAGGCTGGCTCGTATTCGCATTACACATTGGAATATTTCATGTAATTTCTGACTACAGTTAATTAAATAACTATGTGTCCTAATCGTATTTATTAGAAGAGAGGGAAATATTAATACAAGCTCAGATAACATAGCTCAAGCAAAATATTGTTCTAGCTATCTATAAAATCGGAAGGCAATATTTTGTGATACAGTTCTTCAAACAGAACTTCTATTTTCTTAAAAAAAGAGCGTATTTCACAAACTTCATTTACTCGTAAGAAAATATAAGAGCTAATTCTTACATATTATCGTTTTTTATTGTAATAAATGTAAAGTTTGATGAAAGGTTCTGACTTTTGTGCATCCACAATCTTCTCAGTCAGAAGCACTGCTTCATAATTTCACTGGATTTCAATATCTTGCCGCAAAAACTGCCTTTAGTTATTCTGTAAAAGTGTTTGTCAGGTTAGTTGGGTATTTGAAACTTGATCTCAGTAACAGTCCTTCATTCCAGAGACTTTTTATTCAAACCAGTTGAGATTATGACTGTATAGACTTGTCAAGCAATTCAGTATTAATCAGATGAAATCTTCCATCTGGAAACTTTTGGAAATCTTTTTGGACACTAAAATTATCATTTAATACACGGAAATACAATCATAAAAAACTGCCATTCCTACTGAAAGTACAAATATATCATGGCTGATCTTTCAGAGATGCCGCTATATTTTGCATTCTGCCAGTGAAATATTCTCCAAATTCGGGCTCTCCCGTAAACGAACTAATTTCTAATTTCCCCCCAAAAAAGGAGTCCTTCCTTATAAGTTCATCAATTCCAAACATTACAGCATTCCAGAAGTTTTTATTTTTCACCTGCTGATATTAATCATTCGTGTTGTATCTTGGGCAACTGAAACTCCTTCCCTGGTCCTCTCGACTGATAGTCGTATTGATTGACTTACTTCTAGAAGCACTCTGGGATTCAGTATCAAGTGCCTCTGGGAAATAATTCATCCCTTCATTATGAACTTGTTGTTTCTTTCTGGTATTTTAAATTGTTTGCCAGTTAACAATAACTTTGTCGCTATCAAACGCATTTCCATATCTTAATACCTACCGTCATTGAAGTTGATTGAAACATTGATACAGAAAAAGTCTAGAACAATAATAATGCTAAAGAGATACCTTAAGATATTATTTTGAAAATTTGTGAGTTTTACAATAGGATTCCTTATAACGATTTTATTTCCACGTGAGACCTGGAAGACTATCTACGTTCATATAGTATATTTGCAAAGCTGTTTACACTTACGACCAAAACTATTTCAAAGTATAAAGTACTTAAATGCTAATATGTGGAATGGTTTTCATTTTCATATCATTCCGGAAAGCGTATCATTTTCATTTTGCTGCAATAAATTTTATCGTGGCTATAAAATAGCTGATATATTTATATTAGCTTTAAAATTTTGTATTAAATAGGAGTCTATATATACCTCTAAAACTCCAATCAACTACTAGATTTTTATTTTACGGAAACGAAATTTTCTATATCATTTCCATGTTCTTTAGGTACTTACGAATTTTCCCTTCGATCTTGATTGTTGGCTAACATCAAAGTTGGCAGAGATCTCACCAAAACTGCGCCAATCGATCCTGCGAAATTCTTAAGGAACTCATGTCTCTTTATCTAATAAACAATCAGTACTCTATCCGTTTCGATTTTTCTATCTTAAAAAGGCTTTCTTTGATTTTTGTTATTTGATTAGGTCCTCCGATTTTACGAGAAGCTCTGTTTATAACGCTATGAGTACAAATTTCCCGCTGATAATTGTTCTAATCTATTACTGTTTTGTTGACCACATTCAGCTAAACGTACAGTATCCTTTAATACACCCTTCTTTGATGGCAAGATCCCATAACTATGAAAATAATCTCCTGCTTTCTATTCTGTGAAGGAAGATGCTAAATTTGAAGCCTGAAAGGAAAAACCATAACAATAAAAGTTAGTTTATATCCTTGTTCGTAAAAACAAAACGTGACTTATCGAGTATTAACGGAGGTTACCCATCAAACGTAAACAGAGGTGTTGTGAGCGTCTTGTTACATTACGTTTATCCACAAGTGACGCTAAATGACGCTGCTTGGCTACTGCTCTACGGTCGATAGAATAATACGTAAGTATCGTTCTTTACCACAAAAATATCAGAAATTCAACCATATTTATTGATTTACTAAAATACTTGTTGGAAATACGGAGAGGTTGCTTATTATTTACTCTCTGTATATATACCTATTTAAACCTTAAAGTGTAGCAACAAATTTTACGAAAACCATTTACTGTTTATTATTATTATTATTTATTTCGTGCTCCTCCCACTGGGCACTGCACGGAGGAGGATTGGGTGCTACGCAGCCATTTCCGTTCGCTGGGACTCAAACACCGGACCTACCACTGGTGAGCAAATATATACAACTGAAACAACATTAATTTAAGTGAATTTGCCTTTACCCGAAATCCTGTTATATTCTACTGCAAATTCTTAATACTAATATAATTTTAATTCGTCGTGAATCAGATGGCATACCTTAAGAATAACTTCTTTTATAGATGACAAATTTTCCGTCTACCCTTAGGACAATCTAGAGGAATAAAGGCTAAGGGAGGACTTCTTTGTACAGCGATTATAAAAAGTCTTTATAAAGCAGCTTGAGGTGATATGATATCTAGGCAGTATTGTAATAGGTTTTTATCAAAGCTTTGGAATTTGAAGCAGTACAGTTAAAAATTGTCTTTGAAAGACTAACATTTTTGAAAGGATCTGAAGGGGATAACTCTCCAAAATGCTGCCCGAATTTTTTACCATATATATGAATTAGAGTTCAAAATTATAGAGTATTGAACTCTGATTCATAAATATGGGAGACTATTTTAATAACCAGTCAGTTGTCTTATCTAAAAGTACTTTCCCTGTCAGTTTACATAATGGAAGTTAATAAAAAAACTTTAAATTTGTAAGGCAGGAAATATTTCTCTCTTTAAATGAACTTAACTTTTGGAAATATTACTTGGTGACAGTATAAGGTATTTTTCCCGCCTTCTTAGCATGCCTTCGTGGTGTAATGTTCAGCACACTCGGTGCGTATTCGAGAAGTCAGGTTTGAGTCCCGGCGAGGGCACTGCTCCTTTTTCACATCTCCCGCATCAAAAATACCAACAACATATTTACAACAGTACCTATTAGGATATCCATTTGTAAATTAGAAGAGTCTAGTGATTATGTACTCTTTTTTAACTGATGGAAAAACATATTTAATATATTTTTTAAAGTGCACTGAAATGTGAAAAACGTACAATTGTAAAAAGACAAAATTGTGAACATAAGGGTCACAAAACTGAAAGCAATGTTTTTGTTTAATGATAAGGTTGGCTGAGTGTTGTCTGAAAGTTCTTTTACCAACACAAATGCCAATTGTGAGAACAGATGTGAACAGTTGTGCAGAATGTCATCATCGATACCTACAAAAATATTCAAACTCATGTTAAAATAGTCTCATTTTTAAATAAAGTATATACTTTAGTAAATACATAGCACACATCGATAAAATAAAAGAAATTGCACTGAAATAAATAATTACACTGAATTAACATAATAGAATTTTTATCAGAAAATGAAATGCAACTCGCTTCGTTATTCTCCTTTACCATGATAAATAATTTCGATTTACCAGTTCCAGTCTTACTGATCTGCTTGTGAAAATCTAATCACTTCCGTTTTTGAATTATTCCTTTTAAAAATTTTTGTTTGAAACTATATTTCAAGAAATTACACCAATCTTGAAGTGGACGTAACGAATAGGAGTTGTACTGAAAGCAATCACAAGATCTTTTGATTACACGAGAACTTTTTCATGCATTTTCAAATGACTTTACCCAGTACTTTAACTTTTTTCTGCTCTCTTGATCAAATGAATTTAAACATTTCAAGAAGTTTCTTATTTCTAACACTTGACCAAACTTTCTACGCTTTCTTAAGAAGTAGATTACTTTTCGTCTTGCAAATGTTCATCTTACCTCTCATTTAGTAAACATTAGGCAGGAATGCGATTAAAAATGGCTATTCATAGAAGTCAGGATTCTACTTTAAACAGTACATCGTAGTTTTCTTTTCTAGCAATAAATGGAGTAGAGATGGTAAAACAAATCACGCATTTGAAGGAAAAGTAATTAATTTCTCGATCATATTTCGGCGAATGTATTTGCGCGCTTTATCATTATAATCGAGGAAAAGATACTTGATATTCTTTAACGCAAACTAAACAAAAAGCTTAGAAAGTCTGGGCAATCTCTAGCAGTGATTGAAAGGAACTACTTTGCTAGTTTTCCAACAATATATCTCCACGTCTTTAGTCTTCAACTGGCATAGTTATAATTAGAATTATAAGATGTAACTTTTTATCTGCTCCTAAGTATCACGAAGTGCTTATCTGATTACACACTTAAAAATGACACAAAGCCCAGTTGGAAAGCTCATCTGAAAATTTTATTATTTCCTCATGCAAGTGTGCAATAATTCAAAATTGCAATCTAAAATGGTAAAGTTTAAAACTCGAACCTATACTATGTGTCTGCTTAGATATTTGAAGGAAACGTTAATGTAGCTAAATTAAGCTCTCCCCGAAACTCTGCTTACCATATACCATTAAATGGTTTCTAGTTATCTACTGGAATTAATCACTTACAACTCATGTCATAATATATTCAATAGAAGGGAGACATTAATCAGGCACTTGAGCAAGTTCAGTTGACTAAATCTGAAAAGCCTCATTTCACAGCCACAGACTGTAAATTAACTGTTATTTATTACCAATTAATCGAATCTTAATTTGAATATTTCTATAGTGGGTTTGGATGGTAAAAGCATTGGTGGGAATGTGAATAAACTACATATTTAATTAAATATACCTAATATGACATCAAAGCATTCTTGATCTGCTTTAAGAAATGCGTGTATTTTTCTAGATATTATGCAGAATATTTCAAAAAGAAAACTAGAACTTTTATTGAAGTAACTGTTGGTACAAGAAAGTGCTTTCGGTTACAGAGGTTTTTTTTAAATAAAGCAAAGGGTTCTCCGAAAATACAATACTACAGATGTCAGAGTATTGTAAGTAGAAAATCTAACATTTTATGTGGTCTCGGTAGGACAAAAAATACAATTGGAAAATTATTGATTAAGCTTAAGTTCGAGCACGTATTTATTGGCTTAAAACACTTTTCAGTAACCGAAGGAATAATCGAAGGAAATTTAACTTCTTTTCGACTAAACTTAAGGACCAACTAAGGAATAAAATTTTCTCGTTTCTCACAATTAAAACATATTGAATAAAACAGCCCTCGTTGCAAAATTTGTAAATGGCTCCATAACAATATTATTTAAGCAGATCTTTGCGAATTTAACGAACAAAGGCATGGAAGATTTTGTCTTTACTTATTAAAGTATAATGGATATTTTGCTAACTAACATTTTATCTGTGAGAACCACGGGAAAAGTAAGACTTTTTATTTTCACAAACCTATCTTGTTTTAATATAATTCAATGTGCTCAGAAACTTTTATCTATAAATATGAGTATACGATCAATATTTAAGGAAGTAAAACCCGTAGCCCTTTTTTCATATTAAGCTTCATACTTACTCCATATAGCTTTATAATTTAAACTTCTATAAACTTTATATGGGTTCAATACTATACTTCAAGTGTAAGTCCATGAAATTTTATAGCATCCATTCTATTTTGCAAGGAATTTGAAGTTTCATGATTCATTTACGAAATTTATTATAAATAATTTGAAACTTTTTGCGTAAATAAATGTTTGTAGAAGTTTAATAATAAATAAACAATGCTAAACTGCATTTCGAGAACATTTTCCTCTCATGCGTTCATCTGATCTTAAGCAATATTTCATAGCATTCCCTCAAACATTGATAAACAACAAAACCGATAGTAGTTCTGAAATCAATATATCAAAGACGTATGCCGAGAAAAAAAAAATTTAAAAAAAACGTTTTTCGTACACAGCGCAAGCGCCAAGATGATTTAGGAGTGGAATCGGATTACGTAAATCTTGTCACTAAATACAAACTTTCTAACTTACCAAAACCGAATCTACCTGTGCGTCATTGTATTTAGTTGAAGACTAGTGTTGGAGTCGCCAAGAGAGAACAAAACTTTCTACGGTAATACAGTTTGGTTGGTTTAGTTGGTTAGTTGATTGTGGCAAAGCACACTAGGGCCATCTGCCTAAGGGAAGGGAGGCCTTTGTGGAGGACTTTCTAAGAGAAACTAGCTCGTATACACATTACACATAAGGAAAACCACGAAAACGCCCGTGCAGCCAGCCCGTTCGGTTGATTCGAACCTTGGACCGAACTACTAATGTTCAACGATTGTATCACTCGGCCGCTGGTTGGCGGCACGGCAATACAGTGGCGGCAAGGAGGCCAAACCTCAAGCATCCATTTAATGTGCAACCCTTCTCATTTTACAGTAAACTTGCTTGCCACTCAAATCTACATAAATTCTGCAATGAGCGAACCTCGTGGCGAAATGAGGCAAATAGGTAAAATGTAAACTAATTAATATTTCAATAGTGGAACTTAAACATAAATGCAACCGTTCTTTCAGAAGTTTACTGTGTATTACTCTGTAAATAAATCTTTTTAAATTCTTAGTGAAAAATCAAGGTTTTTAATAGAACTCCTTGAACAGTGAAATTCTGAAGCTGTTAAATAACATTTCAAATTACTAATTTGCTATCTGGAGTTCCTTTCTAAAATAATGTCATATAAAAGTGTATGAGAAAAACTTTATATAGAAGAATGAGAACACAAGAAAAATAACTCCACTTTTTTGCGTAAATGGATTACATATACATGCGAAAGTCCAAAGCAGCAAATTTTCATTGCTATAACAGCTAACTAATAAATTTGCAAATTTCAAGTTCATTATCTTCTAACAAGAAGTAATTGTAAATAAAAATGAATGCTGGTAGCAGCAGTGCCCAGAGAATAGAACGACAATTGGATTTGAATCTTTCAGTGGTATGGAAAATCTTGCGGTTCTTCACATCTTTTTTACCAATAATACACACTGTAGATGACCACATTTTAAGAGGTCTATGGCTTCGCCGAGGAAGCGATTTTATTGAATAAAGTGCTACGGTATACTGAAATATTATCTCTGTAACTCTTTGCAGTGAAATTTCATCCAGCATCATCGAAACTTGGAAAAAAGATTCACTGTTAATTGTTTTTTTATTTATTTCCAATACATTTTAAAATATGCACTATACCTGCAATAAAAAACAATGGCCAAGATTTTAATAGATAACACTAACTTGAAGTGGTTCTCAAAAGAGAGATATAGCTTTTTTATTAATTGAATTATTGTCAGTGACAACAGCAAGAATTTTAAACCCAATATTTTCTAATCCTACTACAGCGTTTTAATATAAATATGCAAATTATCTGCAAGAAATTTTTTTTCGGCAAAATATGTGCAACATCTTTATAAAACAGGTAATGGCTACAAATCATGAAAACATATCCACTAGATCCAGCATTTACGCAATTATATGCCAATCCCCTCAAATTAGCCCCTTTTATGCTTGACTTAAGTTAATTTCATCAGCAATTAAAATGATAGGCAGATCCTATTTTCTGATAATTCTTGAAATTTATGTTTTATGAAACTTCGAAATTTTTTATTGAATTGTTCATTTATTGGATGTATATTAAAATTTGAAAAAAAACTCTTAATAGTCCGTGAGTGTGATATAATAATACTTTCCGAATTTCGTATAAAATTATATATGTTTGATGGAATTGAATGAAGTAAAGTATAAAATACTAATTCAGAAGACAAACAACAAAAATCAGCGTTATAATTTACAAAATTTTTCACAGGACTAGTTTCGATGGTTTTACCAAACCACCATCCTCAGCTGCAAAACCGCAAATGAACAAGGTGTTCTGGTTTCACCAATAGATGGCGCCACTTGCTTATTCTTGTCCAGGCCTTCTTATCTTATCTAATCATTTTTTTCCTATCTTGTTCATTTGCGGTTTTGCAGCTGAGGATGGTGGTTCGGTAAAACCATCGAAACTAGTCCTGTGGGAAAAAAAAAAAAAAATTGTAAATATAACGCTGATTTTTGTTGTTTGTCTTCTGAATTAGTATTTATTCGGCGTGTTATTGTGTCTTAAAGTATAAAATATTAAAAAATCTGTAGAATATCTATTATGTTGTTTTTCAGAGTTAAATTTGATACTTACTCAAGAAGAAAATTTATTTAATTTTTTTTATGAAAAATTATCTCTTTTAAGATTGTCCTCAGTTCATTTACAATTTGCAACTAATGTTGAATATTGTCTTCAGATGAAGCATTGGAGGCAAATGTGTCTAGTTTCTTTAAAATAATTAAAAGATCTTTAATGTTATTAATTTTTGATTGTGTCTTTCTTCAATTATCTTGATGGTGCATTTCTAATGGCTACAGATACATTCAAATTACAAGAAATTATTAACAATTTCATAATTATTGGGTGATTGTTACTAGAAATATTATGAATCTTAATGGTTCTGTGCATAACTACCCAGTTACATTACAAAATTGTAGTATCAAAATAAATCTTCAATTCTGAACTCTAAAACCTTTGCTTTTATCATACTGTTCCTTTTCAGCTAAGCTACATGCTAAAGTACTTTTTCATGTTTTTTCAAGTACATCCTTTTGGATTTTAATTCTTTTATTCTGTTGTGATTCTCTTGATAAATCTTTGGAACAAAGATGACTGGGATATCAGGAAACAAACTTGGAGAATTTCTCCATTCTTTAAACAAGGATATGACACTTGTACTGTTCACTTCAGTTTGTCTCAGAATATCATCTTTTTGAAGAAGTTCACACACCTTTAAATAAAGAGGAATGAATAAATAAATATGCATTTAAGGTTAAACAATTATAAAGTGGTTCGTATGGACGTGATCTTCGAGATGTTAAAAGCATCCGCAATCAGTACGCGAAGTTTTAAAGAAACCTGGTTGTATACAAGCAGGCTTTTACAAGCAAGCCTATTGACAGTAATGAGACTGTTGGTCCAATCGTGAATTGGACAGAAGAAAAATCAAAGACCAAATCTTTGCCACATCGTGATACTAATACTACTAATAAGTCAGAATAGCACGCACTGTGTCAAGAGCAAATAATTAGAGAAACAGAGCAAATAATTAGACAAAAATATATATGTCTTATAGCAATAATTTCGGGCAGTATTTTTTTGCTCAACTTTTATAGTCTGGTGAGGAAAATGATGAATATGTTTTTTGCTAATTTGTGTCAAATTAAATAGTTAGTTAATATATTGTATCGCAGCTTTGATATAGTAGCTCAGGCAAAGCCACTATATACTTTTTTCATTGAAACTGTATTTTCATTGTCATTTCTTTGCAATAGCTACTTTTGCTATAGGATTTCATAAGGTTGAGTTACTGATATCACAAACGACCGAGCTGGCCAACCCATCAATCGCGTTCTACTTGCCAATTGAGGCGTGCTTTCGAGTCAGTCACGAGCCATTACATTACTGAAACCTTATTTTATATATCATTTTTTCCTCTGGTAGATCGCGACGCAGCCAAAAATTACGTCAGGTCTATGAAATAATTAAGTAGATTAGATATATAACTTCAATAATAAATTTCTTGTTTTATTTTATTTTTACATTTTTAATGTACAAGCGCTTTTCTCGAAACTGTCCAACACAGAGAAACCCAATTTTTTCTCTTAAATTTCTTATAACTTAATTGTATTCTCTTAAGCTGATTACAAGTCTTTCAAACCTCTATAATAATTTAAATCATTACACATTTTTATCTCTAAATATACAATAATATTGTCTTTCCTAATCACCATTAACGTGTCTTCCTTATCATACAATACCCGTTTAGTTTGATTAGTCTTTTTTCATGCATTTGAGTATTTCATTCTCGAAGATGCACTAACAGATTACTCGACACTGTTTTTGAAAAGCTTATTGTTAACTAAGTATTCTTTTTTAAGAAGAGGTAAATGACAGTACTCTTTATCCCTCAGAAATTTGTTCCTGATATACATTGCTTTCTTTGCCTTGAAAAATATTTTAGCTTTTCAAAATGTATACAATTATAATTAAAAAATAGTCTTATCCACACCACATATTGAACTCATAAGAAATAAATATTACATCAAATAATAAAAACATTAAGTTATTTTTATATACAGAATATTTATTTCTTTTCTGGTGATAAATAACCATTGATGATGATGAATAATCATTCTTTAAGATGAATAACGTTTGTTTATTTTAAATTAAAATCTATCATTCTTTTTCTGCAAGAAAGGTTTTAGAGACATTAGGTATATTTTTAGAAGCCAGAGAGATGAAAACTTAGCAATCGCCTTCGCCAGGAAGCAAACCACGAACCTCTGGAATACCGGCCCAGCGTGCAGAACCACTACACCACGAAGGCACTCTAAGAAAGCGGGAGAAATACCTTATATACTCCCTCTTTTAAAGGGTGACTGGGGTTTTTAGGGGACCCAATCGCCAAATCCTGGGTGTGGAGAGTCATCATCCACAATTCGTTTTACTTCGGGCGCCACTGTAGAGACATTAGGTATTTTTGGAAGCCGAAGAGAGGAAAACTTAGCAATCGTTTTCGCCGGGAATCGAACCATGGAACCACGGAAAATCGAACCACGGAACTCTGGAATACCGGCCCAGCGTGCAGAACCACTACACCACGAAGGCACGTTAAGAAGGTGGGAGAAATGCCCTATAAGGTGCAAAAATTGTGGATAAAGACCAAAGCTTTCATAAATAGACATATTTCAAACTAGATATTTATTTCATATTTATCTCAGGTACAAGTTATTAAATAAATTTTAAATCCTTTGCAACAAATGTGCATATTCTTCATTGCAATTGTGTATCTGCACACTGATATTATCATAATAACGTTTTTTATAGAGGGTGATTTGCTACCGCATGTACAAATTACTGGGTGGGTAATGTTACTCTAAAACGTATTGGAATCACATGGAAAGATAAAGACAAAAACGCAACCTTAACGCAATATAGGGAGCTGTTGGGGAATAACCGTGCAGGAAAACGTCAATCAACAACCTCACGCAAAGGTAAAGGTACATGTTGAAGCAAAGCCGACTCTTGTGCAATCTTGAAGTTACATTTGTAAAAAGTTTCACATTTGCGTAATTAGCAAATAAGCGTCTAGCATATCGAGCTGCTGATTGTAACAGGCAAGCCGCTGTGCGTCTGTACCGGGAGAATTACCCAAATGAGGCGTATTCCGAGCCCCCAGATATCTGCATGACTCATTAAAGATTTTCTAAAATGGGTTCCTTCGAGAGACGCCGTATGAATCAGAAATGAGTAGCACGGACCCATGAAATCAAAGAGATGGTCCCTCATTTAAGAAACACTCCAGATACCAGTATAGGAACTATCGTTACTTGTTTTGATCTTTTCCAAACCATTGTCTGGATGATCTTGAATTCGAACCAGTTGCATCCATACCATAAGCAGGGCATTCAGCTACTGCAGCCTAATACGAGTAATTACCCATAGAAGGTTGCTTTTCGTCAATGCTGTTTGCAAAAATGTGCGTCTAACTCCACACTCCTCAAAACTTCCGTCTTATTCACAGACGAAGCTCACTTTACATAGGAAGGCTGCTACATTGCACATAATCGCATGCACAGGCAATGGAGTAACCTCACGTTGCACGAACATCTGCAGCACAAAAGCCGTTTGCTGTCAGAGTTTGGTCCGGTATTGTAGAGGACCACGTAATAGACTATATCTCTTGCTTGTTCATTTGTGTTCTAACATTTGTTTGGAGGCAGTCTTACCCGAACTGTTGAATTATTAACACATTCAGCAGTCACTGCAGCATAATATGTGATTCTCAGCATAATGGCGCCTCAACTCATCTCAACGGTGACTTTCAGGATCACTTAAATGCGACATTTGGACAACAGTGAGTCGAGTTTGAGGTAGCATTCATTGGCCTTCACCATCTCCGGATCTGAAATGAACGTGAAAAGTCCGGTACACGATACTCACGTGGACAGGAAAGATGGTCATGCCACTCGAATCTCCGTAGTTTCCGAGTCCGTAATTTCATGCTGCGCCGCTATCAAGCTTGTGTTGTAGCTGGTAGCCGACACTTTGAACACCTTCTGCGACCTCTCTTAACATCTCAATTATTATATTTTGATAAACAAAATAATGCTCTTCACTTATGTGTTGCTCTTTCATTTCCTGTGTTCTAACACTTGCACATGTCGATGGCGTTTCAGACCGTGCTATCTGATTCCTTTACGTCTTTCAGTAACGTGCTCTTCCAGACGTTCGCACTCGCTGTAGCGAATTACTCTGCACATTTTAGAAAGATTTAAATTATGTAATAAAAATTTAACATCAGGCACATATGGAACAAAATAAATAAAATACCAAACTTAAATTTATTAGCATGCTTGCTAATTTCTTTACTCAGTTTTTTCTGGAAGCTTTATTTTTCCTTTTTGCTTATTTAGTAGTTAAACTCTTCGTTGTGCGAGTGATTTGTTTCTAGCTATTAAAAACTTGAGAATATAAGAATCGTTATTGGATAATTATTTATCATCAGGGATAAATATATGTCTCATTAAAAAATTTAAATTACTCAAAAGCAGAAAACAAATGTTGCAGTTACTCGAAAATAAATAATTAAATAAATAAATAGAAGTTAAATTAATTCTACTAATTTTCGAACTAATTTTCGAGCAGTAATTCAAATAGGCTATTGCAATAATATGAAACAAACCTTCATTGAGTTCTTGCCTTTTGTCTGTAACTACGATATTTTAGATACTAAAATACCTCTCAACATCCGCGATATCAACTATATGAATGCTCTGAAAAGCTGCCTATGTAGATTTTTAAAAATATGTACAACATCAAAGTGATTTTATATATGTCTTATGAGTGTCATTGTAAGAAGTTGTTTATGAAATTGATTTTATCCACCCATAAGGGCTCATCTTTTGTAATCTCTTTGGAAAATAAATTTATGTTATTTTAGAGTATTTTCTTTCTTTTTATGTGATTTTTGGCTTTAGAACTTATGTAGGAGCGTTCGCGAATTACAGATGGACAAAATAATCTGCAAATATGCTTAGCGAATTCATTTGTTGCGTTGGATAGCATGTGTAAGGTTTTTTAATTCAAAATCTTCTCTGTTATTATTATCAATGCCATTCTGTGCTTTAGATCAACTCCACCTTTCTCGTTCATCAACATGCACTCTGTGTTATCTCCAAAATAACCATCGCATTGGCGCTCAAGGTAAAACTTTAAGTCTCCTAACAGACTTTGCAAATGTGAGCGAATTCATAGTTTGATCCTTCTAAATTTAGAATAAGGTTCATAATTTTTGACAGAATTTAGCAACTAAAGTTTGTTGAATCCGTATTTTATGAGACAAAATTTTATTTCTAAAACATTCATTTAGGAAACCAATGCTCAAATTTTCATTCTCCTAGTTGTTGAAAAAGGCAACAAGATGCTTCATATTGTTCAAGTAACACAGGGCTTATAACATTATAATAACGTAATATTGCTCTTCATGTAAATAAATGACTACTTCCAACAAAGGATACCTTCTAATTAAAACAGATGCAAGGTAAACTTTTGTTATCAATTGAGGTATATTTCCTTTTAAGTACCTTAAATACATACCTTTCATTTCTTTCGAGTGCAAAAAAAAACTGTTTTCGTTTCGGCTGGCATTTAATTCTTTGAATTCTTTTATAAATACATCACCAGCTAAACTCACTTTATGTGCCCAGCATTTTTTGTGAAAGGTATGGTCTCCAACTATTATTTTCAATAAGTTGAAATAGGCTGAAGTCATTTTGATCAAGAATGTTCTATTTCCCATTCCTTTAACGTTTCAATTATTTCTAAGAGCAAGTAGAAGAATGAACAGTATAAACAATTTACTTTTGTCAATAGTATTTTAATTACGCGTTAAATTGATGTGTATAGAAAAGAAAATGGTATTCTGTACCCTTTTCTTTGAATCAAAAATAAATAAATAAATAAAACTCTTTTTAAATTTATTTATTAAATGATTTATTTAATAATCTGTTACTCATCTCTGGAATGCAGAATCAATCCACATTCACTGCAGACTTTAAAAGCTAGAAAATAAATTTTAATATTTATGTCTTGTTTTTTACAGATATTTGATCGACAGAGGGCAGGAAAACGGCGATCGCAACGATGATATTTACAAGATTCCTGTCGACAGGCCGCACGTTTCACGGCAAGAGCAGTTAAAGAGAGGGTGGTATACACAGCCGTAATCAAAGATCATGAGTCCTACCGCTCCTCCAACTTTTGCCGCCAACAACATGAGCAGGCCTGATGCGAAGGAGGGTGCTCTCACCCTCGAGGAGAAGAGGTTTCTTGTGGCGGTAGAAAGGGGTGATTTGGCCTCCACGAGAAGGTTTGTACTGCGTAATTACATATTCAACAAATACAAATTACTATACACTGAGTTTAGAATTTTATTTTATGTATGTTAATAATACTTGCTGTTTATGACAGTTTGTTTGCTTAGTTGCTAATGATAGAGCATACGAAAGCTATCTATCTAATATTTTCTTGAAAGATTTTCTAATAGGAAATGGCTAATGTTCGCTTTTTGTGCAGAAATCTATGGAAACGTCTTTGCTGAGCCTCCCTCCCTGAAATTTGAAACCTGGTTCATTTATTAGGATTCAGATTCGTAGTCATTCAATCAGTGGTGTGCCATCGTTCTTTATCGCGAAATACTATTAGCTCAACTGAACCATTTGTGAAAAGAATATGCTCCCGTAATGACCAAGCTGTCATTTGATTTTTATCCCTGCAGGCATATTTTGATTCTCATATATTTTCTCAATATAATTTCATAAAATGAAATTGACTAACAGTTCAATTCTCCCTCTCCCCAACAAGGTTAAGGTTCCCTGTTTTTTAAATTGAAGTCATTGTAGCACCCCCGTTTCTTTTTTTAATAAATGCTTCAATAAGGGTTTATATATAATATTGTCCTAAAATAATTCCTTCTTTTTCATCATTCAGTGGTATAATTTAAGTCATTGGAATGACTTCCTTTCTGAGCAAATTTAAGGTGAAATATGTATCTCCATTTTTCTGGAATCAAATTTAAATAGGTCTCTGATAACTTTGTTTTATGTATAAATGTGAAATATCAACATTTTTTAGGTTTCCTAAGAGGAATAATTCTAATAATATAGACAAATTGGAAAAATTAAATTTGAGCACAAAATTCCGAAACTGAAGACATACATCTGCGTCACCGAAATAGTAGGTATTTTAAGATATTAATTTTAAACTATAATACATCCTTTGTCAGAAATGTTCCAGCACAAAGTACAAAGCTTATGAGAATTCAAATCCAGCTCTTCTAATATCCTACGCACATTTACACGACAATCTTCTTGCAATAAATGCCTTACCTGCTCCATCTTTGCATCGGTATGTGCTGTAGAGCTCTGGGATCGTCTTGCACTAAATCTCTGTGCCTTCACGAAACTTTTTGTGCCACTCGAAAACACGACTTTTTGAAAGTGCCTCACCTGCATATGCTTGCTTAATAATGTTCCACGTTTCACTAGGGGTTTTCCTGACCTTATCACAGGACTTAATGTTAACTCTTTGCTAATAATCAGCATCCCTTGAGTCACCTTAACGAATGCGACAACAACCCGAACAATGGGTTGCTGAGCACAGACCTGCCACTTAATGGGTTTGCGCAGAAACATGGTTGAGGTCATGTCAAGTAAGAAGGCATGCCAGATAACATTAAAAACATTTTTTCCTTTTTAAGTATTATAAAATAAAAAATTTTAAAAAATGCCCTGGAACTTTTCTGACAAAGAATGTAATTGTGTTGACTACATTGCACACAAAATGGAAATCAGTGAGGACGTAAGTCTTACTCACAAGATGTCGTGACTTGAGTGAAGAATTCATGGGATAAAAGTCACTGACAGCTGTGTTGCCAATGCGCTATAAGCTGGCTGCAGCGATAGGAATTGCTCATTTAAAGACAGCTCTATTGCTATGAATGAGAGATTAAAGACAATAGTTTGTAATAAAAAATGTAATCGCAAGAAATTCAAGGTAAATTTCGAGCAGCAAATAAATGCAGATTCTTGAATATATGAGTAAATGTAGAATGTTGTAAGCGGATAAATGTTCATTGCTATACATGAAAAAATAAGATTTCCTCTGAAAATAAATATTAATTCCTCTTTTAGAACTAAAACCAATACAAGATCCAGTCTTATTTTCGGATAAACACGTTACTTTTCCTTTTAACACCGTCCCAATTTTGACAAACAGTAGGCAAGTGATTATATGCGAGTTTTATATCCTTCGTCGCTTGTCACAGTCCGCATAAGAAGAGTTCTTGCTGTAAGATTTTATGTGGATTTAGTTTCGTAGACTTATCGAAAGCAAGCATTGAAACTGGGCAAAATTCAGGTTATTTCATGACTAACACTTCGAAACTGAGACAGAGGCAAAAATATCTGCAACGGGCTTTATTTTGAGTCTGGATTATATAACTTCTATCTTCGGCCTTCTTCAGCTTCTTTTAGTTCGTTATTACTGTAATTCTACGTATGGTGTTACAAAATTGAAGCTGTGGCGCTAAGAACATACAAAATCGTGTGAAATTCAGTTAATAAAATTTATAATGTTAGTAAGATCTATAGAATATAAATAAAACGTTCTGTTACAAAGCTACTGTTCCTTGGAAGTTTTATAAATTTCATGTGGAAGATTTCTCAAAAATTCATCGAGTTATTTCATTTGTCTTTGGAGATCCTAGATTCGCTTGAAGTTTTCTCATCTATTTTCTGAACTAAAATATTGTCGAATAAATGTTTTAATAAAATTAGACGGCTTAAAAATGCGTTAACATGAAGTAAACAACCTGTAGGTATTTTATGGATTCAGTATATAATTTGGACAGATTTTGGACTTGGTTAATATTCGTATGCTTCTAATGTTCGGTTCAGTAGCAGTTCAGCATATTGCTTTTAATTAAGAAACTTGTATATTTCTGGAAGGCAATAAAAGCATGTTGAATCTCAATTAATGAAACATCAATATACAGCTAAATAAGCAAGGCTAACTCTCACCAGTTTCTCACCACATTCAAGCTGCAATTCAAGTGCAGTTCAAAACATTTCCTGCAAAAGAAATGTCTCAAATAATTCGAGAAACATTTTTAAATTCTATAGCAATTAAATGTAAGATATTTGTAGAAGTTAATCTTGGGCCCATAAAAAGCTCTTTTTTTCGTTACTAATCAAATTCCAGGGTGATTCAGCAGTTTCATTTTGCTTCATGTGCTTTATTCTCATCCATTACACTGAATGGCAAGAGAAAGCATATTTCCGCTCCACTAAAAGTAGAAAACAGAAACCAAGGTACATTTTCTTGGGAAAACTAAGTATCACCGGAAATAGAATAATTATGATTTGCAAATGATGTAGCAAAAACCTGAGATATTAATGATGAAAGGCATAATGAACAAAATTTAATACGAAACGCTAGCTTGCTTTTATTTCTTCACAGATGCTTCAAATAGCAACCTCAATCTGGTATCATTCATTGTAAGAAAACCTCTCTCATTTAGTACTTTATATTATGAATTTGTCATTTCATTACGTTTAACGGTAAAGTAAAATTAAATTAATTTTTTGTGTGCACTTGTTAAACTTGTTTTAAGTCAGAATATATCCGAATTTTCTCTGTGTACTTAGTTATTCGGTAACGGGTTTGAGTAATTCTATATAATATGCTTAAATTCAACTATATAATGATTATGAAATTATGAAAAATTATATAATGAATCTAAGCATTGAACCATTTTTTTAATTATTTTTTGTTTAAATATCTTAGCCAAGAAAAAAGAAAACTTTTGTTATAAGGTATTTTCTCCCACCTTTCTGCATGCCTTCGTGGTGTAACTGTTAGCACACTCGGCGCCTTTTCGAAAGGTCCAAGCTCGAGGGCATTGCACATATATCTCTTCTCCTCCTGCAAAATAAACTAGTGACTCTACAGTGTTAGATTCGAAATAAAAGTTTAAATTTTAGTAAAATGTGTCAGGACTACTTTTTCTTCTAATTGCTTTCGCAAATATAATTGAGTCCTGAGTCAGAACAGGGAGTTTACTTTTAACTATGTTCGTGCAAATGTAGAAGATACGGTACACATGGAAAGTGTTTAATTAGCCTTTCTTCACAGTTTACAGCTATTCCAGCACTTCGGGATACAAAGACCAGTACTTATGGTCTGAAACGTAAAAATAAGAACTACAAACTAAATTAAATAAGAACTAAAATACTTTACAAAGACTAGTAACGCTAAGATTGGCCTGTTAAACTTTACGTATGTAGTAAGCAGAATGCTGGAAAACTACAATACGTCATCAGTATCAAGATAACTAAATTCTGGCCTTAAAGTCAGACAGCAACTGACTGAAATGCACGCGGTGAGGTAAGGTAGCGATGAATGGTTTCATGAATCTTGTCTGGTATGCGCTTTCTTGAATTCTCAAAAACTTAAGTTTTTGCTCCAGCTTTAAATTTGCGTCCTCTGCTTGTTTGTTTTTATAGATGCAACTATTAATGAAGTCCTAGGGTTGGAATATTGATCTTTTGAGTTTTTAAAGCTAAAAGATGTTTTTATATTATTTGTTTGCGTGATGTTATTGTGAGTAAAATATTGCAAAGAACTTCTTAATCTCCATTCTTGTGGAAATTTAATGCCAGTGAGCATCAATTATTCCTACACAAGGCTCTTTCATAACGCTGCTGATGAGATTAAAGGACACCGTACTTATTTCGAAAACAATTAAAGAAATGGAAAAGAAAGAAATTAGCGTACATTGCCTGAACAAATATAACGTAACTTTTCTTCATTCTACCCTGCGATCTACCTATTGAAATCAAAGATAACCATGTCCGTGTTGTATTATGATCATTTTTAAATGTGACAAGATATTGTGTTCTAGAATCGTTTAATAATAACAGAAAAAACATAAAACAGCTATTTATTCATATTCTTTCTTAAATGACAGACGTTGGTGATTCTTTGCGCTGAAGCGGTATTTTGTTTTTCATACAAAAATATCAGTGTATGATGACCATTTTGACTACGATGAGGCACTTTATTCCAGAATCGTTTCACAGCAGCAAAAGCATGGAAATTTACTTTTTCATATTCAGTCTTAAAAGATAAACAGCATTGATTTCGTACCCTAAAGAAGTATTTTACTTCTCATGAAACAGTAACGATATTTAAATTACATTTTCTTAGTTTCTAAGGGACTTAACACTATACAGTAAACGTCGCTTAATGTGATCACCTTTGTCTATGACTATTTTGATAGCATTAACTGAATGATAAAATTTAATGATGTGAAAAAAATGCCCTTCAAGCAACAGAATTAAACTAACTTAATAGGAATATAAGCAGATATATATAAATGGGTACTTTCACCGCATTTTAATAAGGCAAAAAATTGATTATGAGCTGTTCACAATGTCGTTAATTCGAAAGTTCATTTATGAAATGCTCATAACATGTCAGAAAATTATTTGACCAGTACTGTATCAATAATCTTGAACCTTGAGAGCATCCCTTATTGAAAATGAGCATGCAAGTGTAAAATAAAAAATTATGCAAAAAATGCAACCGTAGTAGATTTTTTCATGAAATTTCTTTTTCCAGCAGCGAGGAAAATGAGAAAAACATTCTGCTGGACAAGATGGACGTGTGTCCGGCCGCTCTCAGAATCGATAGATTCATTCAAATATGTGCGCCAAACTTAGGTTGCTTTTGTTTGCTTTATTTTAAACTGTTGCTTAAAATCGAACTTTGCTGTTTAGTCGTTTAATTTTTTGCTTGGCAAGATTTTTTTCTTTATTGGTAATTTTTATATCTACTTTGACCTTATTTGGCAACTTTAGTTCGGTTTAAAAAAATTCTATAATATTTTAATCACATTAACTAAATTGTTCATAACAATAAGCCGAAGTATATTCCATGTTATGAAGTACATTTTATATAAGCAAAGTATGTTTGTTACAGACGGAAGGGACTTCTGCAATCCGATAATAATATCCGAATGATAATATTGACCGCGATACATTAAACAGCATATATTCTAAAATTTTTCAAATAGTCTACATATGCAGCATTTACCACAGATGTTTTCATCGCATATAGGTAAATCGAAATTCGTTACTTATTATGTAATATTACTTATTGGTTAATGAATAAGAAACTGAATTATTTCAAATTAAAAAGTTTTTGAAATTAATATTACTGTTTCAACATAACTGACTTAAATATTCTAGTAAATATGATACCGGTAGATGACGTTAAGCTGTTCCTAATAGCAGATTGGATAGATATGTGACTATATAAGAAATCTAATGTAACTCATACTTTTCACACGTTAGAATATAAAGTAGTCCATCCTCTAACGAAGTATACATTTCAAGCATCCCATTAAATACCAAAAACCATTTCAAACGCAAATCTTTCTAAACTTCATAGTTACGACAGTATAAATGATATTGTCGTGAATTATAAAAAGTAATGCAGGTTATTTCTTCGTATGTACCAGTTACCAAATCAATTTGGTTAGCCGAAAACTCGGTTTTGATTCCCGACGAGAGAATGGAGTAATGTTAAAAATAAAATTCCAAGTAAAGGTATTAAATATTGTAAAAAAATATTTAACATCTTTAACTCGGATTGTCTTTTATTCCTTTTAAAAGCATTTTCAGCATCTTATAGTTGCCAATTAACATAAAAGCGTGCATTTAACTCCCTCATAATTTATAAAAGCGCTTAGGAAATGAAAGATCTTGATAGCTTAAAGTACTGCCAATTAATGTGAGGAAAGAAAGTAGTTAAATCGATAGCTTTGTTTTAAAATACTTTGCCCTGTATTTCGTAACAAGAGTTGCAGTTTTGTATCTCTTCTATTACAGTTCTTATTCATTGCATTCAATTTTTTTCAACTGAAAATCTCTGTTTATAAAAGGGTCATTTAGCATTAAAGAAAATACCAAAACACTTGTACCTCAAAGTGAGGCTGAAAACAGGAATATTTCCTTTTCCTTTTGATTGCCTTTTAGGTTATTTACTTTCCACTATTTCTTTCCGGATATTGAAAACTAAAAATTGCTTACTTATACTTTCATTCTTTTCGCTTTCTCAAAGGATTCCTCGCTTGAGATTCTCTACAAAATATAGTCCAGCAGTGGCTGAACGCTGGTGTTCCGACGGGTTCATATCCCAGGAACCGGGCTGGCTGTATGGGTTTTCCATGTGATACATCCTCATTTTTCCATGCGTAATGTGAATACGAGCCTGTTTTTCAGTTGTTGGGTTATGACTTACTCCATCCGATCAACAGTAACATCAGATCAGGGCTCAGATATCTGAGCAAGCCAACGAAACTCAACATGGCAAGGGGTCAGGATTATCCCTATCGTTGGCAAGAGTGAGTGAACGACATTGCTTAGCTCCACCCCCAATTTTGATTGAAAGCACCCGGGAGGAAGCGTTTGATGGTCTCCCACGATCAACCTCTCGAGAGACCTTTCTGCTCTCCGCATATTTAGAGTGCGTGCATGCCGTACTGATACTGTACATTTACAAACATCCATGCCTTCTCCGGGATTCGAACTCGGACTCTTCGGTACGGCAGTCAGCGTCACTAACCACTACCCTGGTTGAGAGGCGCCTATTCTTCTTAAAATGTTCTTCATTAAGGCATCCCTTAGGCAGATAGCTCTTGAATTTGGGGAAGTCATTTGCATAAATCAAGTACAGGAATTGCCCAAGGATCGAGCCATGAGGGACATCAGCATAGACTGGGCGGGGAAAAGCGATGCAATCTCCATGTCCTACTGAGAAAGACTTGTTGCCAAGGGATGATGCGATGATTATAACCAATGGCGAGGGGGAAAACCCATTCTGTCCCGACATTCTCCAGATTACAGTCTTCCACGGTAACATATAATATATATTAATGGCGAACTATTGTAGTTATTTTACAAATATTTCTCCTTATTTTCATAAATAAATTTATTTCAACTGGCACTCAATTTGAAGGCCAGAGAGACACTGGAACAGACATTTATCTCTAAATTATTTCTTTATTTGGCGCTAGAAATACATACATTGTGATCTGCTTCTTGTAAAATTATACAACAGCCTTTTGAAATTACCAGATTTTACCCATGATACTAAATTGAAAAATCTGATTTATGTGATTTTAAAAGAATATGAAAGGGACGTTACGTTCGACGAAATAATGGAAAAAATCCTCGCCTCATTAGTTGAAAAGCCTGGTTCTGAAAAATAAATCAGATGATATATTTGAAGCGAATTCATTGTTGTTTTGTCAAGTAATTAATCTACGTGAAACAAAATCCGAAGCATCAAATATATATCCTGGCATCGTAAAAAAGCATAAAATTCTGGTTTAATATTAAAGAAGATTAAAAAATATCGAAATGTAGGTTACAATATATTCAAAATAAAATTCAGCGAATGAAACATATGCAGCATTTTTTGTTTTAAAAGAAAGATAGGACTTTTGAGGTAATTGTGTCGTTGTCACATTATCCATGCGGAAAGCCTCGAAAACTCCCATGCAACCAATCCTTTCAAAACGGATTTGAACCTACGTCAAATTAATGGTTTTCCGTGGTTTCACCGCCTTAGCCGCCGGCGGCCTTTTGTTTACGAACCTTTTATTATTCCATTCGGCTTGCAAATTGTAACTAATGGGAAAAGGATTTTTGCTTTGATAATTTTTTACTGCTTTTCATCTGTATTATACATTCAATTTGCAATCAGCATATTTATTATCAAGTCAAGTGTACACTGTTTGTATGACTAAAATATGAGACACCTTTCTATATTGAAATGATTTCTAGCTTTTCTTGTAGTCTGTAGTGTAATGATTCCGGCTTTCAAGGATTAAATTTCCATTAGTTCTGCTTAACCTTTTAGTTTATTATTTTGTATTGCTAAATCTTATTAATTTTTGCAATTATTTAACTATTTATATGCAGATTATTTGAAGATTCATACTCAATCCTTTTCAGAAAAATTGAGACTTAAACTTATAATGGTTACAATTTTTTTTTCTTGTTCGTTTCTGGAAAATGCAGTTTATAGTTCTTTAAATATCTAGGTTCCGGAATGTAATTCATGATTCATAAAATAGTTTGATTATTTTTGGTGTACGCAGTACAGTAAAGATTCATTTGAAATTAACATATTTTTTTACTATTATTATTGCTATTTGTGTTTTGCATTTTTCTTTTGTTGGCATAGGTGAAATTTCACCTTTGAGGATGAAGTTATGGATTAGATGAGACAATTTTATGATTCATTTAGAGACGTCAGTTAATAAAGTTTACACTTAAAATATATAGTTTTATAAACTTTTAAGTAAATTTACGATACTATGTTCATGTTCGGGGCCTTAAAACATTTAATTTCCCTGAAGTGTCCTTTTTCATAGAGAAATTTATTCTCGAATGGCTGAAAGGTTTTGATGCATTGGTCTTTTAAATCAGGATTTGCCAGACAGTGCAATGAATATTATTTCCAACGGGTTTCCTGGCGTGTCACCTAGTTGTAATTATGTCAAGGATAATTACAACTAGGTTAATTATAGTTACAATTAAGCGCTAGTCTTTTATAGAGTCCGTTATTAAGCCTTCTCCTGTCAGTACCAGAGCACTCAGTAAGTACAAAATAGAAAGTAGGGAGTGGAGCATCAAAATTTCAAGAATAGTTTTACATGCGTTATCGGACAGTACTAACTGTAAATTCTTTACTGATATTATATACTTATAAATATCAAAGAAGTTTTCGGGATTGTAGCCCGGGCGCATCGATACGATAGTCAGCATTGCTAACCACTATACCGGTCAGAGTATAAAGCTGCTGAACATTTATCTTTACCTTAGATCGAGGTACAGAAATAACAGCACGGCTAATGTTAGCTCCTCCCGGAATTCCCCGACAATAATAATTTAAATTATTTACAAACCAGAAGTTTTAACTTAGATCCTATTTACTTATCTCTGTCATTCTAACGCTATTCACAAAATTTTCAAGTAGCCGAAAATTCGTCAACTGGTAGCAATAGCACTATTGACGGACAATCTTAGAGGAGTATCACAACGGGCTGTTGAAGCTCCCAAACTTCACTCTTAATTTAGCTTCTTGCTTCTATTTAAAGCTTCTCTCATTAACATATTCTGGTAGAATAGACGAAACGATAGAAGTATAGAGGAGATTTTAACATAATAAAAAGCGTATTAATTAAAATAAACTTTACAAAACAGCAAAGAATACTGAGAAATAAGTTATACCCTAGCTAAGAAGTGAATTTAGTTTTATAGTTTTATTGTTGGTTGGATGTCCTGACCAATATACCCAAGGGCCCATAGAAGGAACGATTTTAACTCGTTATAGTTTTACTTACGTTACATAATAAATATTTACTTTATCTAATTTTCATTCATTCATAAATCTGGCAAGTGTAATATTTTTTTCTCATTTCAGTTCTCGTCACTAAAAATTAAATAATTTTTTGTTCATGAAAATTAAATGAAATTCTGAAACTTTCATAATTTAATCTTTATCTGCAGCCTCTGTACTCGAAATCTGCAAATCGCCGTGACCTTAAACTGCTTTGGAAGCTACGAAACTAAGTGTGCAAAATATCTGTTAACTCTATCATAACGAATATTATCTCTTTGTCTGGGAATGATAGCTGAAGCTATACTTTACATTATTTCCAAAACGCAGTTGAGATAAAAGCTTTGTCTGCATACTTAAATATATAAATACATAATCTGGCTAGAAAGTTCTTGTAGACGTGCAAGTACCACTAGGGATATACCATAGGTCGATTGGCAGTAATTATCCTAACTATCCCTTAATAACTGTCCCTTTAAAAAAGTGCAAGTTTCATAATAGTTTACAAAGAAAAGTTTGAGCTCACCGAGGAGATTAACATCTTGAGGAGATTAACATCTTGAGGAGATTACTTGTTACCGGTACATCGTGCAATCCTACCGCACCCGGCATCCAGTATTTATTAAAAATAATACTTTGGGTCATAATGGGATTACAGTACAATTTGAAATTCATGAATTAAGTTGTCAACACATCTGCTTTGAAGTAAAAAAAGGGGTAAATAAACAAAAAAGGGAATAATAAAATAGGTACGGGGAACACGATGTTACAATAAACTGCACTATTAATATTATTCAATAGCTGTTTCCATGGGATCAAATCTTTTGAGAATAGCATCAGAAGAATTTGAAACTTCAAGAACTTGAGAAAATTTATCTGCATCTAAAAATAAAATAGAATTAAATGTCGGAAACAATAAAACCTTATGGAAAAGACCATGACGAAATAAAATTATAAAGATGGTTATTAAACTGGAAATACAGAAAATAATTTTGAAAAGAAACCAACACAATTTAACAGATGCACTAAATATAGTATGTTCGAGTAGGTTATTACAGTCGACGAAGTTCATTAGTGCAATGCTTTTGGACATATTCAAAGGATGAGAAAGCTCATTAAGGTTATGTAGCAACTTGATAACTTGCAACACACTTTAATTTATAATTGACAAATCTCTTCGCCGTAGGAAGAAAGTCGTTTCATAATTTTTAAACTGAGGATACTGGTGTTTATCTTTAATTAGAAAGCTCTAAAACGCCTGGAAATCAGTTTGTGGAGAGTTCATCTGATTGCTCTCAGATAAGTAGCATGAGAAGGTGTGATGATAAGGAATACGGTCTTTGGTAAAAGTGCTCAATGGACACCTGTAAAACATTCTATTGGTACCCATAGAATTCTGCTGGTTTATATCAACTTTCATGGGTTTATTTCAATTTTGTAATCAAAGTTAAAAAACATACAGTAAACCCTCTCGTTGCAACCACTTTGCTAAGACGATAACCTTTGAAAATGATCAGTACTTCTAAGAATTTAAATAAACATCAGCATCAGATATGACCTCTTTAAGATGACCAGAGTAACCTGGAAACAACGTAGGTGGTTGCTTTAAAGAGAGGAGGTATATATATATATATATTGTATGATCTCAAATTCGCTTAGTTCGAAAACAAGTTTTTCTAATACTTGCGCAATAGCTGTAAAGTAAGATAATAATAATTTATTTACTAAAGAAATATTGATTATATTATCTCCTAATATAAATTTAGTAGAAGTATCAAAAAAGAGTGAACCCATATGTAGGAACTTTAACTCCGAAAATTGTGTTTTAAGGTAACTTGAATGTAAATTATTAAAAATGTACGGGGACTTGAATTAAATCATGAATAACAAAATTTCAAACTTTGAAAAAGAAATTAAATTAAAAGCAAGTAATTATCGCTATTGATCGTAAATTAGTTGACTTTTCAAGGGAAACAAACCAACTCCCGTTCAGTGAACAATAATTAATAAATACGAAGGTGTTTCGTCTTTTACTCAAGTACGAATGGTTATGCCAAACTGGCAAATTAAGTTAAGCCAAATAGTTCCGTGAAGTGATGGGATTTAGAACCAAAGTAGAGTACCAAAGAACTCATTCTGAATAAAGCATTTTCGCTAATACAAATTTTGAGTGAAAAGCAATTTATGTAGTAAAATTTATAAAATACTTGTATGTATATAAGAGCACAAATAAATACAAGTATTGAACATCACCTCTTTAACGCGACCACTTCCACAGGAAACCAAAATTGTTTACGTTTTTTTTTTTCTTTTGGGAGTGGTCGTCTTAGATAGGTGATGTTCATTACCAGTTGTTATGTTCTCACAAACACTGATTCCCCTTTAATGTGGTCATCTTAGATGCATTAGTTATAAATTAATTGTACTGCTCGAATAGCAATTACAGTTTTGTAATCTAAATGTACCTATTTATATAAATATTTTTAAAGTAGATAAAAATGTTTGTAAAGAAATGTGCTCTATTCGCTTAACTTGAATCAGAGTAATTGTAACATAGGACAATGCAGAAGATTTATTTATACTGCTAAATGTTGCATTATGTAAATGTTATTTGAGGTGTAAATACAGGAAACACTCAGCATTTTTTGAATACTATTCTTATATTTTTTCATGGAGATTTAGTTTTGATATATCATTTTAATAGATACTTATAATTACGTGTACATTAATGTGACTATGTTTATATTTATTCACAGAAATTTAACTTTTTACGAGAGTTAACAATTAAGCTTTTTTATATCAATAAATACATATATAGATATTTATACATTACAGATTATATTTATCTAAAATTATTACATAAAGTCGGTGGAAGATTATATAGTACTAAAAGTGAGATACAAAATCAGATTATTTATATATAGAGATATATATTATGTTCAATGAAATATGTCAGTAATTCTCAAACTTCAGATTGAGTGTCGGTGTTTGTTGGGTCACATAAAATTTTGGAAGTTTCTTTCATTATAATATTATTATATTTTCTGTACTATTACTGGAAGTGATCATCGCAGTATTTGTCTATTATTATTTCTTTATTACATTATATTATAGGAGAATTTCTTTCTTCCATAAAAAGCATCAATGTATCTGTGTGTCATAATAAAATATGTAGATGTGTTACAGTCAGTACCAAGCTTCAGGTGGCTGCATGAACTCTTAGTTAAAATCTTAATTTGCGAACACCTTGTTCTTCTTGTTAGCTTGTTTATTTTATATTTTGACTTAAGCATAATTTTTCCTTTTCTGAAAATTAGAGTTTCGTATAGTTTCATTCAAATTTGGGTGTTTAAGTACCTTGTAGACAACTTAAAATTCAAGCAGAATGTGCTCTCAAATATCAGTTTTTCACTAGCATTGCCAGGTGGAGGAAAAACACCATTACCCAAGCTTCCTGAACAGACTACAGACTACACATTATTAAAATGTAGAAATAAATCTTTCAATTAGTCTAGATATCTTCGGCATTTCTAGAAAGGAAATTCATAAGTTTATTCTAATATAACTTAATGTTCAAAATTATGATCCTCTACCACTTTTCATATCGATCCATTTTCTAAAAATTATTTTTAAATAGCTGTTGGAACTTAAACATAATTAATAGTCTTGCAGAGACATTAGGCTATTTTGAAGCAGGAGACGAGAAAAATGAGCAATGTCCTCGCAGAGACTGGAACCACGTACCTCTCGAATATGTGCTGAGCGTGCTGACCACTACACCATGAAAGCATGCTAAGAAGGCAGCAGAAATACCATATGCAGGGTATCCCGTAAATGTTACGAAAAAACTTCTGGGGGAGGTATGGCACATCATAAGGATTAAGAATTACATAGGAGCCCATGCCCGAAAATGTCAGGGGTAAGTCGTAGCAGAGGTAGAAGATGGGAAAAGAAACAAGAAAATGATTAATTTGAAACATTTATTGGACATGAATACAAACGGTGTACGCAGCTTGAATGATACAACAGATGCTCAAAGTTTGCACCATCAGACGCCAAACATGCTTGGACACTGACGAACCTTTGATTGCCGGACGTGTTCAAACACATCGGGAGTTTCTTTGATTGTAGCAGCTGCGCAGGCGTGTCTAGCCATTTCAGAGACAACAGTATTGTGATACACGACACTTTTGATGGTTCCCCACAAAAGAAATCAAGGCTCAATAAATCCGATGAGCGTGAGGGCCAAGGAATTAGTCTACCACGCCCAATCCATCGCTGCGGAAATGATATGTTCAAGTGGCTACGAACATCCAATCTAAAATGAGCATGTGGTTCCATCATGTTGGAACCACATGTTCACAAGCTCTCCGTTAGTATAGCGTTCCATGCTCATCGTATGGTGCCTAATGCTCGAACGAGGCAATCCTCAATTTCCACTAGCACTCTCCTGTACAACAACCCCTGGCGTCGTACAATGACGTTTATGTGTAGGAATTCCTATGCACTTCTTTATCCTTATGATGTGCCCTACCTCCCCACATATTTCACTGTGATTGTGACATCAGAAATCTGAGACAGCCAATTCGTAACAATGACCTACAGGCATCATTTGCCTGCAGAACTACGATAGAGAGCCATTGGGAGACTAGAGGCAGGACAAAGTCAAACAGAAGTGACCAGATGTCTAAGTGGGAGTCCTTCTGTGGTTCATAGACTTCGGAGGCAATTTCAAATCACATATTCGGCACCTAGGAGGTTTAGCCAAGAACGGCCAACTGCTACGACAAGCGCCGATGACCGATACTTGAGATTATGTGCACTCAGGAATAGAAACGCTACTCCGACTCTTCTTAGATCCTCCCTTGCTGCAGCCACTGGAATGGTGTCAACATCAACTGTGCGTAGAAGGCTTTACGAAGGTGGTCTGTACGCGAGGCGAACAACCATTTGCGTGCCGCTCAAGTCACGCCATAGGAGGGACCGTTTGCAGTATGCACGACAACATGTCCACTCGACGCCTGAGCAGTGGAGGGCTGTTCTCTTTACGGATGAGTCCAGGTTTAATCTAGAAAGCTATAGTAGGCGTTATTTGATATGGAGAGAACCTGGAACCCGTTATCATCCGTCAAACATCCGTGAAATAGATGCATACGGAAGAGGCAGTGTCTGTGTTTGGAGTGGCATCTCTTTGGGTGGACGCACAGACCCCCATGTTTTTCCAAGGGAAACCGTGAATGCTCATGTTTATAGAGATGACATCCTTGATGCTTATGTGCGCCCATATGCCGGGGCAATAGGTGATGCTTTCCTGTTACAGGACGACAATGCAAGACCACACAGGGCTCGCATCGTATATGATTATCTTCAACAGAAAACAATTATGCGCATGGAGTGGCCAGCTCGATCCCCGGACTTAAATCCTATCGAGCACGTTTGGGATGCTTTAGGGAGAAGTCTAGCTCCTCTCAATCCGCCCCCTTAGACTCTTGCCGCGCTTGCAACTGCTTTTCAAGAGCAATGGCTCTCGCTTCCTATGGAAGTGATAGACCGCATAATTGAAAGCATCACGCGTCGCTGAATGTGCTGTATTGCTTCTAGAGGCGATTATATTCCATATTGAAGGTACTTTTACTATAGCAAACTGACATCTTTGATTTCTTTATTTTATACATCTGCTAATTTCTATACTACCGTAATTGTCTGGTAATTTCTTTTTATGTTATTTTATACCTTACTATGCGTTGTAGTATATTGTGGGTAAGTTTCATAAAATTCTACATGTAACTTTTTCAGTAATCGTGATTTTTGTGATTTTTCCTTAATTTATGATAACCAGTGTAATTTAATCTACTAATTTCTACTCTTTTCATTTAATTTTAACTTCTTTTTCACCACTTTGCTTTTCAGTTAAAATAAAATGTAAGAAATAAGCCTTGATTTCATAGATCACCATTTTTATGTTTTGTTGTTGGTCTATGCATTGGTAAGTTCAGGTACTTATATAAACAGCAAGAGGTCTTGAGAAGAAACTGTATAATTATGACTAATCTATACTTCACAAATGGTTCTCTTTTTTTTTTTCCTCTCTTTTCGATCTTCCGCTGGCGGAAAATCGAAAATGTTGTCATTCGCGTAATGATTATACTTCTACAGAACTGGGTTACTTTATGACAAAGGGGAATGAGTTTTCTTTAGTGATTAATGCTAAAACCATTCAAGAACTGAAGGGAAATTGAAATCTTCGTTTTTCCAAATACTCTTCCTCACGTGAAATTCCGTGAGTTTTGCAGTTAACCATTCCGGCACGAAGAAACATAAAACACTGCTATAAGATATGCTTAGCTGTGTGTATTTTGTTGCTTTAATCAGCAAGTTACCATTTAGGCTGAGACAGGAGTAGAATAACATTTGAATCCGAAATAAACCTACTAATAAAATGTCACGAATTATATTATGCGGAAAAATACGATTTTTAACGCAGAAAAGTATTTTAATAAAAATTATGTAATATAGCTTTGATTCTGAAGAAACCCAGCAGGCTGGTGTTCCAGTAGTAGTTAATAATATTAAATAAGCTTATACTTCTCACCAAAATGCACCATCCGACACTTAAAGAAACATTTTTTTAACAAATAATTTATTTTCAGCTGAAAGAAACGGAAATTACATAATCTAAAGTTCTTCTTTGTCTGTAAGAATTCTTATAAGTAAGCCTATATATATGTATATAGTCTCTTTGCAAGTAAATATATTAATCTGGGAAAAACGTGCTTAGAGCAGTGGTAGCGAAATTTTTCAAATGAAACTATTTGTAATTTCTCTCGCGAATGGGCAATTACTTTTTATCTCCATCATATGTATGCTTTGCTTTGCCATCCCATTTATGCTATGCTGTGCTTAATATCCCCATCACATTTGTGAAAACGAAATTCTTTCTAATAACATGAAAAGTTTAAAGAGAAACATTCGGTCCGGATATAAGAAAGGATAGTGCTATTAAATTTTTTGTTGCCCAAATTCATGATTTCCCCCCCCAAAGCATTTTAATATATGCACAGCAGATAGAAGAAAACTACAGGCCATTCCAAACTGTTACATTATAAGGCATTTCCTCCTTCCTTCAGGCATGCCTTGTGGTGCAACGGTACCGCATTTGGCGCGTATTCGAGAGGTCCAGTTTCGAGTTCAAGGCGAGCGCATTGCTCCTTTTCCATGCACTCATGCTTCAAAATAAACTAATGACTCTTCAGTGGTACCCGAACTAAAAGGTCGGGGACAATAATTCGTCATCACCAGGATTTGGCGACTGGGTTCCTTGAAAAGTAAGCAATGCTCTCGCTGGGACGTAAACCTGGATCTCTCGAATATGCGCCCAGTGTGCTATCGTTACACCACGAAGACGTGTTGGCAGGAGGGAGAAAATACCTCGTATAGTTATCCTTTTAAAAGGCGACTGGGGATTATGGGATCCAGATGCCAAATCCTGGTGGTCACGAATTATTGTCCACAACCTTTTCAGTTTGGGCGCCACTGTAGAGTCATTACGATATTTTCAAGCTGGAGACGTGAAAATTAGCAATGCCCTTGCTGGAACTCGAACCTGGACCTCTCGAATATGCGCCGAGTGTGCTACCGTTACACCACGAAGGCATGCTGGAAGGAGGGAGAAGTATCTCATAAGCTTCGATCAGGTTCAAAGCCAATTAGAGGCAACTTACGAAAAATACAAACTTACTGCTCTCAATTAACGGAAAAGTGAACAAAATTCATCAAACGAACGAACTTCTTTAAAGGATATAATTAAAAAATAAGAAAAAAAGATTATAACTTCTATCATTATATAAAACAGAGATTTCTATGAATGCAGAAAGCTCCTGTAAAATTCAGTACATCAATTAAACTGGCAGATAGTACAAAAAATAATTTTCATACACTAATAGCACTTTCATGTTTTTGCAAAATGTTTTTAAACAACAAAGCAATTTCTCAAACTGTAATTTAAAAACAATATATATTGGCTGATAAATTAAAATTAGACTAGTTATTCACCCACTTAATTAGAAATGGGAGCAAAATATCAGTATAAAATCAAAACAATGAGAAAGCAAGAAATATTATCAGGAAAATTACATATAACTGATATTATTTTTTATAAGATATTATTTGTTACATAACATTGGTTAGGAAAAGCGCATTTTATAGTCTGGTTATCCTATACTATACATTTCGTATGCATATTTAAAGACTTCATGATATGTAGATACAAACAGTATAGGATGTATATAGATACAAATAGTATAGGTAACAGCATTTAAGTTCCTATATTTTTAACATATTTTAAACACAATTTGTTAAAAAAAAAGAAAAGGAAATTCAACAAATAAGAAAAGGGCTATTAAGTAAGCTTAGAAAGCATACCCAATTCTTTGGGATTCCTAATTTGACTGTTGTCTCTTTTTGTAGCTATCTTACAAATAAAATGCATTCTCGTCATTAAAAAAAAACCTTAAGGTATTTTTGAAAGAATGCAAATGATAAGTGTAGCTGATTAATTGTTTGGGAGGCCCGTTTTCAAGAGCAGAAGTCATATTTAAAAATGTTTCAACATGAACTCGATTTGATAACAGAACTTTTGTTTTGACTTCTTTTAATCGAGATATTAGATGGAATAAAGCTTCTGAAGTCAGTTGTACTACATAGTTTGCAAATATAATTAGATATTAAGTCATAGCCTTCTAAATTTTAACAAAATACAATGGTTTTGAAACGTTAGTCTTACCTGAAGCAGCAACTTTACTTGTCACCATCTTCCTTTGAATGGCTGGTACATGAAAATTAACACATGGTCTCCTTGGTCATCCTTTTGATCATCAGTTGTGAAATCCCCTAACATATGAATCCCTGAAAACTTAAAGTGGTTCTGTCGAAAACAAAAGATGAGGATATCTTCATTTCATCAAGAAGAAGGATTCTCAAATACACTTTTTAAGAATCCTTCATTTTGATGTTTAAAAGCATTAAGAATCATAAAAGCTTTTAAAAGCCCTTTTTCTTTTAAAACATTCTTTACTTCTATAATAAAAAATATAATTAATTTTTCTAATTATTATATCTGACAAAAAAAATACATTTCGATAGAAATGCCTCTTTTAAGAAAATAAAATCACAGCTGTTTTTAGGTGAAATTAGTTCTTTCTCATAATTTTCCTTATGATCCTAAGAATTCATCATAGTCTTGCAGCAAAACATACGCACCTGCACATGTATTTTTTAACTTCCAGGTCACCAGCACACCTAAGGAAAAGTCACGAACTTGTTTCTAACTTTGGAGAACATTTGCAAACTTTTCAGTAACCTTGAGGAAACATTTGTATGGGTATCTTAATGTCTATTTTCAACGATGCATCCAGTACCGCCTATTATTTTTTCTTTCACTGAAAATGCGCCACCTTCTCGGAGATAATTACACCAAATGATAGTTGTGTCTGTAGATAATTAGTCCATCTTCTTCCGAACAGAAATATCAATACTACTACGCAAACCAAACAAAATGTAACCAAAAAAATGATATAATACTTTCAAAAGTGCAAATTAAATTGTAGTCAAACACATGCCACATAAATACTTTTTGGTGACATAGTAGGGTTGCCACATAAAATATTTTACGTTCCCATTACTTTTCAGTGATATTGCAGATAATGAGAAAGATTTTTAATTGATAAGTTCATTTCTGTACAATGTGAAAAAAATTGTCGAAAGTTCATTTATCAATTCAAAGTGAAGTGAGAGAAAAAATAATTCTGTGCAGTAAAAAAAAATTACATCATATCATGCCAATTAGAAGAAGTCATATTCGAAGTCTGGATACGAATTGAATCAAAAACTGCATTCTGGAAACCATAAACTCTATTAATTCTCTTTATATATCGAGTAAAAAGTGTTAATGCATGGCAGTGCAAGGATTTTACGTTCTCGCAAGTGTTTATATGCTTTTCTGCTCTTTATTTCTGGCAGCAGGAAGTCATACACCCACTGAACTATATAGCTTATCCTCTTTCCACTAAGTCTAGCAGCAACAATGCAGGATTCTACTGAAATTTGCTGCATTAATGGCAAGATCAGTATAATGTCCCTCACAGCATCGTTTTTTGTCATGCACACTTTTTTCTAACTTTTTTAACATTTTCTATTTCCATTTAATCTAAATTATAAAGGTACACAAGAAATAAAAGAATATAATAATCATAATTATGATCTTTCTGAAGAGACGAACTTTCTTACGAACAATATTTTTATAGCGTATTTTAATTACATTATGTTGCTTACAACTCATTTCCCTTAATTCCATTCTTTTCTCTGTAAGTACAGTAAAACTCCAACTATCCGAATCAATTGGGACCGGACCCCATTCGGATAATTAAAAATTCGGATAATGGATTTTTTCCGAAGAAAAGGTCCACGCAAACTTTAATTTATTACTGTATGTACTTGTATGTTGAAAATGGTAGAAAAAAATTATTTTTAAAGAAAAAGAGGTTTTAATTAATTAAAATGAAAAGGCAACACTTTTACATGCATGTTATATAACGTACGACAAGCACTGAGAGTCATTGCTTGCTGAACACCTCGGTCAAAGTGAGCTGTTTGACTGCCTTCATCCATTTTCGAAAAGACAGGTCCGCTTGACAATAAGAAGTTGCATGAGCTCACACTCGGGCTAACGCTCCATCCACTTCATCGCAGTTTCAAAGCAGGCAAACGCTTCACTAGCTGATGGTCCCATGTCTACTTCAATTTCGACATTAAGGTCATCTTCTTCCTCGACCTTTCTTCCCTCACACGTTCAATAAGTTTATCGTCATTTAGAATTTGAAATCCAGGGTTTTACGAATCACACACCATTCATTCTGCTGTATTCTCATCTTCTCCTGTCTCTTCCCTTTCTTTTTCTTGAGCTTCTTTTTCCTTTTTCTCCTTTTCCTTCTCTTCTTCAGTTGATTCTGAAAAATTCTGAAAGTGATTCGGATAATCAGGGATTCGGATAGTCGGAGTTCGGATAATTGGAGTTGTACTGTTGCCAATGATCTGCTGCCTTTATTTTAGTGGCTATGCAGTTCTGATATGTAGTGGTTTTACGGCCTCATTTGACATCAACAAACACTACATATGCAAGGCAGTTTTCAAGTTTAATTCTATAGAGTAAATTGTGTTCTTAATTAGAGTATGGTACTCTTATTACATTTTAAACTGCAATTTTAAATGCGGGAATGATGCATGAAAAAGACGCATTTTAAAAGCATACATATCTATATTTCTGAAAATAATATAAATTTTACTTCTTCTAAGCAAGCTGCTAAGTCCTCAGTGCAAATAATTTCCGGGTACGTGATTGAGTTTCTTGAAAGGGCAGATTTAGTCACTTTTCATTCTAAAAGTAAAGCTAATGAACTATGAAAAAAATGCTAAAACGACCCCGTGTAAAAGCGGTGTCATATCATGACGTTTCAGCGACGTCGACAAATTGCCAAGATGCAACGGCAAATATTTTGCGTCTTCGGAACGTTGTAAAGACGTCGTAAAAGTTACCACGACCACTTTGCAACCTCTCAGATCAGTTTGCAAAGTTTTTGCAACGTCGTGTGCTACTTGGGTTGCATGCATACAGACGCCATTCGGTGGTAAAAGTAAGCCTTCGTTATTCTTTCGCAGGATTAATGAATGAAGGTTGATATCTTTATAAATACGAATAGCCAAAACCTAAACGCATTAATCCACAGTTTAATTTAACTCCTAAATTCATTAATATAATACTGTTTCTCCTCTAGTCAATTCATAAACTCTAATGCTATTTTATACGCAATTTAATAGCTTCCTTAGAAAGGAAAATATAAAAAAAGTTTAAAAAGCTCTGTACAATTTTTTAAATTATTCAAATAAAGTGTAAAAAAGGAAATTTTTAATATTCATTCTAGCTTATGAAACAATAACAAAATTTAAAAGCATGAATTTTTTAGCTTCAAAAATATGTCATTTCAAAAATATGTCTTGATTTTATTTTCTGATTCTGAGTGTTTAGTAAAAGAATTTGACCGAAATGATTGGATTCACATACTGAAAGCTTATAAAAAATTATAAAAATCCTTATAAAAAATCCACCTTCTTCAAAAAGACTTATTTTGAAAAAACATTAATATTTATTGCCTACAAAAGATTAATTTTAATTAATTTAATATAAAACTAGTTTTAAGTAGTGCTTTAAAATTATTCAATCATTCAGTTTTTCATTTTCAAATAATCAATCAAATTGTCATAATTAAACCATGCTTTAAGATATTAAATTAAGCATACTATCCAATAAAATGTTAAGAATTTTAAACCTAACATTTAAATAACTTAGCACTTGTTGCATCCAACGTCAACTGTAGTCGGATAATTTTAATACATAAATGAATACACCGAGGCGATTCTAACACAGAAGAAAGAAGAAAAAATGCGAATGAAAAAAGCAATATGAATTATTATATATATATATAGACGAAATATGGTAATTTAAACATTAAACTTTTAGGTTTGGGTTATTTCTAAACTTCCAGTATCAGAACAAAAACTATTGTACTACTTTAAATTATATATATATATAAAAAAAAAAAAAAAAAAAAAAAAAAAAAAAAAAAAAATATCGAAATGATTATCGAAAGTATCATCGATACGCATAGCGTCCTATTGTAACAAAAAAGCGGACGAAGACTGATAAAAAATAAGACTGCGGAGTAATAAATGAGCCAAGCGCCTGTCTCCTGCCTCCGGGTGGGGGCGCGATGTCCACTCCATTTATTTCTCACCTCCATGGTGTGACATTCTGGATGTAAGCTAGCTTAGGTATAAAACATCTTTCAGGATAGCCGTTCTCCTCTAATTGTACTGCCAGTCAATTTAATGGCCATATACAGGTCGATCACATACTGCAGCCGATTGTACTACTTTTGCTGTCAAGCCCCCTCAGAGATGAGGTTCATGAACAATAATATGCTCGATCACATATTGCATATTTTCGAAAATGTCTTTAACGATTTAATACATTTTCACAGTTACACAGATCCCCAGACTTAACACTAATAGAGTATGCCTACAATACGATGTTTTAAAGGCAATCCCTGCCTTCTCGGAATTCAACTGAATAAACTGACCACCTGTTGTAGTTTGGGCAGAATCTTCTACGGATGGGCATAAATAATTTATCTAGCTCCATGTCAGACCAAATGTAGGCTTTTGCATCTGCGAGCGCAGAATTTATCACTTAAAAGGCAGTCTTTCTTTGCATCATTTCTCAATAAAGCGTTTATTTACTTCAAAATTCTAATTATTTGTGTATGTGACCAAGCAATACATACAAGTATATGCTAAGTTTAAAGCCCACATTCTTTTTCGTATCATAGGGTCTTTCAAACATACTACCATACTACCTTTCAAACAGCAATACTTGCTCATAATATATGGACACAGTTTTTTCCTCATAATATGCTAATCTTTCCCTCCTGCAGTCATCAGCTAATGTACTTATATAATAGCTGCTGTTGAAGTTTGTAGGCAGTTTATACTGCACAGAGATTATCCTTGATTACCAAAGCCCAATACACAGGTTAACTGTTCATTTTATTTTGCCTACTTATAAGTGGGTCAAGAGATTTAAAAGTACAGACATTATTCAAAATAAAAATAGACGTACCTATCTCCTTTTTTCTATTGCACAGGAATTTCTTTAGGTATTCGTCACTGATAAAATAGCTGCTATTTTATACGAAACGCAAGCATTCTATATGTTAGGGAACGACAGCTATTCCTTGTCACTCAACCTCAGAAGGAAAAATTAAGAATATATGATACAAAACATCGCATTGTTTAACATTGTTATGCTGTTGTAATCTATACACCATATGCTACTTTGATGTATAATTTCTTAGATTCGTTTTTCTTTATATTCTTTTATTTTTCTACTTATCCTCAGAGGAAAGCTTTCCTCATTAGCATTACAACGTTTTGCTCGGATCTACAATAATTTCTTCAAAGCCGTGAGAAATTTATCATGATATTAGAATAGTAGCAAAAACGAAGTAATTTTTAATAAAAATTTATGTGATGATGTTCACAAGAAATTAGTTCATAAACTCCGAAGTAATGTCCGTTGTGAAGATAAGAGCCCTTAGAATATAAAGTCCATAATCCTGTGTTAAACGATTATGCGAGAGTTAAATATACTTTTGTCATGCAGGGAATATTACTCAAGCTCTGAGGCCAATGAACCAGAATTCTTTCGCTTTTGTACGTATAATAAGCATAATCGGTTGCAATAAAAGCGTGGGTAAGCCAAATACAAGAGTTTTATTCCTTTAGGTCATTCATACTTATCGTGAGAGAGCAATAAGAAGAAAAGGAACATATCTATAATGAATGTGTGCGTGGCATTGGAATTTCCTCATTTCATTCTCCGAGACCAGTTACATGGAGTACCAAATATTTTAGATGGAATTTAGTAAAAAAATTGGGCTTATATGTCATCTGCTTTGATGGCAGAAAAAGTGGAACATGAAACAGTATGGGATCGATAATTTTTCTTTCTTTTACTATAAAAGCACTCAACTTTTCTAACAATAAAATAACGTCTTTCGGAAGAATTCGGCTGTCTATTAAGAAATGTCAATTAAATAACAACAGTTATGAACTACTCTACACAAATCAAAGTCAAATTTTTAAACTTTTATAATATTAAACAATCTCTAAAAGAAAATTTAATTGTCTTGCCTTCAGACATAGTGCAATTAATTGGAAAAATCAAGGCCTTTATAAATGCTATAAAATGTACCGAACGGTTTTAGAATATGAATAATTGCTATATGATATTTTCTCCCTCATTTCTGCGTGCTTTCGTGGTGTAACGTTAGCACACTCGGTGAGCATTCGTGAGTATTTGAGTCCCGGCGAGGGTATTGCACATATTTCACGTATCCTGCTTCAAAATTCCTAATGTCTCTACAGTGGGGCCGGAACTAATAGGTGGTGGATGATGATTCTTCACCACCAGGATTTGGTGTCTGGGTCCCCTAATCTCCAGTCGTCCTTTAAAAGGAGAATAACACTGGTTATCATAAATTAAGGAAAAATCACAAAAATCATGATTACTGAAAAAGTTACATGTAGAATTTTATGAAACTTACCCACAATATACAACACATATCAAATAACATAATAAGAAATTGCCAGACAATTATGGTAGTATAGAAATTAGCACATGTATAAAATGAACAAATCAAAGATGCCAGTTTGCTATAACAAAGTACCTTCAATATGGAATATACGCCTCTAAAAGCAATACAGCACATTCAGCGATGCGTGATGCTTTCAATTATGCGGTCTATCAGTTCCATAGGAAGCGAGAGCCATTGCTCTTGCAAAGCAGTTGCAAGCGCGGCAAGGGTCTAAGGGGGCAGATTGAGAGCAGCTAAACGTCTCCCTAAAGCATCCCAAACGTGCTCGATAGGATTTAAGTCCGGGCATCGAGCTGGCCACTCCATGCGCATAATTGTTTCCTGTTGAAGATAATCATATACGATGCGAGCCCTGTGTGGTCTTGCATTGTCGTCCTGTAACAGAAAAGCATCACCTACTGCCCCGGCATATGGGAGCACATAAGCATCAAGAATGTCATCTCTATAAACATGAGCATTCACGGTTCCCCTTGGAAAAACATGTAGGTCTGTGCGTCCACCCAAAGAGATGACACCCCAAACACAGACACTGCCCCTTCCATATGCATCTCTTTCACGGATGACGCATGATAACGGGTTATAGGTTCTCTCCATATCAAATAATGCCTACTATCGCGTTCTAGACTAAACCTGGACTCATCCGTAAAGAGAATAGCCCTCCATTGCTCAGGCGTCGAGTGGACATGTTGTCGTGCAAACTGCAAACGGTCCCTCCTACGGCGTGACTTGAGCAGCACGCAAATGGTTGTTCGCCTTGCGTACAGACCACCTTCGTGAAGCTTTCTACGCGCAGTTGACGTTGACACCAACCTTCCAGTGGCTGCAGCAAGGGAGGATCTAAGAAGAGTCGGAGTCGCAGTTCTATTCCTGAGTACACATAATGTCAAATATCGGTCATCGGCGCTCGGCGTAGCAGTTGGCCGTCCTTGGCTGAACCTCCTAGGTGCTGAATCTGTGATTTGAAATTGTCTCCAAAGTCTATGAACCACAGAAGGACTCACATTTAGCCATGTGGCCACTTCTGTTTGACTTTGCCCTGCCTCTTGACTCCCAATGGCTTTCTGTCGTAGTTCTGCAGGCATCATTTGCCTGCAGATCATTGTTATGAATTGTCTATCTCAGATTTCTGATGTCACTATCACAGTGAAATATGTGAGCTTGCTCTCAAACACGGACATTTATTGTCCTCGCCGATGACGTATTCCGAGTGCAGCGCCACTAATTTGCATATTGGAGTTTTACTCAGCTACTTTTACTTGGCAACATATTCAAATTTTACATGATTTGGCTTATTTTTGAGGGATTTATTTTTGTGATTTGTTCTTAATTTATGATAACCAGTATATATAATGTATTTTCTCCCTCCTTCTCTATGCTTGGTGTAACGCGGTAGCGCACTGGACGCGTATTCGAGAGGTCCGTGTTCGAGTCCTAACGAGAGAAGTGCTCATTTTTCCCGTCTGCTGCTTCAAAATAACATAGTGGCTCTACAGAGCAATAATTTAACCAACAGACTTATTTTTTGTTACTCATTAAATTATAAAATTCAAATGCTAAAGAGAGAGGGAATGGCATTCATACCATTAATCTGTACATAAATGAACAGTAAATATTTCCTTTTCAGAACTAGCAGTAAACTATTTTTTGAAATAAGAGAGTAATGTTTTTCACACTTTATATCATTCTGAAAGTACGCATATTAGACTTTGGTACGAGCTCTACATTAGCAACAGCGTTTCCCTTATTTAACACTTAATTTATGTATGTGTAAATATTAGATTCATTCATAAAAACTGTTTCAGTCAGAATATTACTATTGCAACAACACTTTTTGTTTATTGTAGGCAGAAAATTTGTATAGAATATATATTTAAAAAGCTGCCAAATTGATTATATGTCTATGTCATATTCGTTTTTGTCTGACTGTCAAATATACTAGGGAAGGGAAAGGAAAATTTGTTGCCACATATTAAGAGGTTCGCCAAGTGAATTATTCTTGGCGCAAACTGACAAAAATGTGCCAAGATAAATTTTTGAATTTCTCCGTAAATTTCGCACCAAAATTTACAAAATTTTGTATCTAGGCATAATTTTAGTCGTAGAATCGAAATTTGGAAAAACAATGGTATGTTATTTCAGAAAAAGTCCGATTTTGTGTCAAAATACCTATGTTAGAACAATGCTATATATAAATCTAATATATATCCTAAGTCGAGCTTTCGAGACATGAGAAACGCAATTTGAATTTTGTCAATCGGCCTAGTAGAACGTAAGATATAGAATTGTCCCTCCCTTTTTTTTTCGTAGTATACCTTTCGAAATAATAATTTTTATGGTAATATTTTTCGATTTTAGTCGAGTTCTGTGATGAATGCATAAATATTCTACCGAATCTAGTGTTATCAAGAAAGGCTGGCCAAGTCTAGCGATTTTTTGTTTTAAGCGCTTTGTTTAGGATTTTTTGTCTTTTTCCCGACAATTTTTTTAGTTCTTTCTGTTAGCCGAACATATCGTCACTGCTTAAATTTTCAGGTAAACACTTTTTATTGCATATTTCTGTGAATAATATCAGAAATAAATAATATACAATAGTAAAAGCGTAATTCGATTCACTCTTGTTTTTATTATCAAGGGCGTCAACAAAAGTTTACTCTCATTTTTGTCTCACTGTTTAAAAATTTTAATTTAGGTCAGTTTTATTTGGTAGATATAGTTCAACTTCTGTTGTTTTAATATTAAATCATAATGTGAAAAAAGAAATTATTCTGAGGATTTTATTACAATATATTGCATTGTGCTCTACTAATATTCAAAATTAATTTCACAAATTAATTACTTACTTCTATGCTTGGTACTTTGCGTTACATTGCAAATGATATCATACTTCTATAGCCAGTTTCTAATTATATATAATAATTTTTTAAATTATTACTTCCTTGCGCGAAGTAAAAAGGAAGCATTGTCATCGCGAAAGATTTCGAGCATCATATTTCAACGAAAATATCCATTTTGACCACTATCGAATGCAATTTAACGATGTTTTTGCGTGACATCTGTACGTAAAGAGAAAATAAAGGAGTCTTTTTCCCCAGAAAAATTATAAAACTGATTTAAAATGCTATCTGAAGAGAATTTTTCGTGGCGTCTATACGTATGTACGCATGTATGTATCTCGCATAACTCAAAAACGAGTAGCCTCAGAACGTTGACATTTTGTATATAGGACTGCTATAACATGTAGATGTACGCCTCCCATTTTGGTTGCAATCGGCCTCACTAAAAGTATATAAATATATGTATACATATATCAACTCTGGTAACTCAACTGTGCGAGCTCAGTTTCTTTATTCTTATATACTTGTAAATTGTGCGTTTTTTGCCTTAAAGATGATTGAATTATGTTCTTCTTATCTTCCGGTTAATGTTTTTATACCTTTAGTTAACCTTCATGCAATAATGCTGGAATTATCAACAATTTAAAAGTTTTTTAAGTTCAGCTAAGCCTAATTTTTGTTAGCATAGCAGCCGTATTTGTTTATATTTGGAACTTAGCAGAATAGTGGATTTGTTGCCAATCTAAAGAAACTAAGCTTCGCAACAACAAAGTAATGTCTTCTTTTATTATTGCAAGCTTAATTCATTGTGGAATTATTTTAAGTTATTAGCTTGATTTTGCGTAGAAACTATAATTTTAATTGTTACTGTACTTGGTATTTTATGTTTTTCTATATCTTTATATTTTTAATGAAAATGTTTTGAATTTTTATGTATTTTTGCCTTGCTGCGAATTGAGAACTGAATTAATTACTAGCGCATGCGCATTAAGTAAGCGGCGCTGAATCGCCTGTGAAACACTGTTTCTTTTTCGTTTGTTTAATTTCTTTTATACATCGTTTAAATTTATTATAGTTTTGAATAGAGCATGTGGTAGTTCTTCAGATGATATAATTTTTGTGCACTCTGACTTATAAACTGAATGAGAGGTAATAGGTAAAAAATATTCAAATAGGTAAATATCCTTTAAATTGTATAATGCTTATTATACAATTTAAATGATGTTTAGTTCGTTCTGAGAATTCAGTTCGTTAATGCAGTTGTCAGTCCTCGGTCACCACTGGAAAGAAGATGGTTTGTTGCGCTGTTGAGGCGACTCCATATACAGATTGGTAACTGGTTAGTTTAAAATTTGTTTAGGTTGCGTATTACTTGCGACATATAGAACAAAGACGCATTTATTACAATCTATGACAGGCTCTATTAAGAATGAATAACAATATTAAAGGCACAGAAACAATTACTTTAAGTACAGTTATTGTCCTCATTATGTGAGAATCTTGCTAGCGGTAAGAGTCTCTCTATTCGAGAATTGAAGAGTATTCTACTGCAAATTGAATTAGTTTCACACCGTCTTGATTTTTCTAATGTACTTGATTTTTTACTTACAGAGGACCAACCGGACCATCGGTCCGTCAGTCTCCCTGAAATCAATAGGCTTTGATGATAAAGTGCAGATCCCTAAAATCTCTTGAACCTGGGAACAATCTCAATCCCCTTCCTTGAATATCAGGATAAAATAGAGCATTTTTGAAAGCCGCTGAGACAAGGCAACGATGAAATACATCGAAAGAAGCGGAAGGACGCCTGAAAACTTCTGGGAGCGCTATGCGCCTGCAAGCAGAAGACTGCCTCAGAATACACCGCTGGACCCAGGTTCAGATATGTAACCTAGACGTAGGGCCAACGCCTACCTACAAAGACCCATGATCAGCCATGAAACATCTGAGAGGCACTTTTGGATCTCTCTCGTGCATACATGAGAGAAAGGCAGACGACTGTTCATACGTCCTGAAAGCATTTGCGCTAGAAATTATCGTTAGAAAATACCCTCAGTAAAAACCGTGGAGCCGCCTTTTACTCCCTCCTCGCCAAAGGAGCTTTCTCTATTGACAAATAAATGACCAACTTTGACGGTGAGGTAATAGTGAGGCAGAAAAATGCCCCTTTACCACCAATACAAATAAAAAGTAGTCTTCCTCACGGACTTAACGGCTTGAATACAAGCAGTCGCCAAGGCAGCACAATTTGCAATGGAAGAACAACTTGCAACGAAGCTTTAAGAAAGACTAGAAGACTCGCAAACTACAGGAGACAACAGATATTCATGTACAATATGTCCGAGGGCACTGCGACCTTACAGGAAATTAACAAGTGGATAGATTCGCAAAGGAAGGATGCTATATGCCTCAGCCAATGCACCCCCTTAACATACAGAGCCATATTCAGCAAAATTACATCGACAGTCAAGAAGACCGTGGACGATGTATGGAGGGCAGCTGCTGTTTGGCACAAGATGGCACAACGAAATCCATTACCAACAACTTTCTCCGAGATGTTGCTGTGGTCATCTTTAGACTGATCACAGGCCACGACTATCTTCACTGAATCGGCATTCTTAGCTCTCCCATATGCCAGCTGTGTAACTCAGAAGAAGTGAAAGCTGATCATCTCCGCACCAAGCAACGCTTTGGAAGTAGAAACCCGAAAAGATACAATGGAAGGATGGGCACGGCTATACAGTATGGCACGACATCAAATGGTCTGCCAAAGCCACGCGTTGGCTGATGAAGAAGAAGTAACGTAATGTCACGTGTCTCTCTGTTGCAGTGAACTGGAAGCGTTGTTGAACGAATTATTTCTTCTACGATGGCAGAGCATGTCATCTCACCCTTCGTAACAGAATGAAAACTGCAACTTTCTTATCTTTATGTTGTTCGCTGCAAAGCTATTATTAACATGTTGCTCTTAATCACAATGAAATAACAAACATTTTTAAATTGCAATTATGTGTCGCTTTTAGATTCAATTCATCATTAATAAAAAGGCAATGTTTATTGTTGCACTTGTTGTTAAGTTTATTCATATGTAATATCTCTAACGAAAATAGAATTTCAATTTCACTAAATCATTTCAACTTAAAATTTTAATTCCGGTTTCACAGTTTGATATAAAATGAACATTACTAGCTTAGACTCAAAAATATTTATATGTAGTATCTTTTTCAGCATTTGAACTGCAAATATTATGTTGTGACAATAAAATGGGTTTTTTATTTTCAGGTATCTGGAAAGCGCAAAAGAGAAAAATATAAACATAAACTGTACAGACCCTCTAGGTCGCTCTGCTTTACTCATGGCAATAGACAACGAAAATTTAGAAATGGTCCAACTTCTTATATATAGCCAAGTTGAAACCAAAGACGCTCTGTTACATGCAATAAATGAAGAGTTTGTCGAAGCTGTTGAATTGTTATTAGAGCATGAAGAGCAGCATCATGTGAAGGGCAAACCACACGTAAGTACCATTTCACTCATAACGCTTTATCTCAGTTTTCATCAACAAGAAAATCTGCAATTAACTGACGCAGAACTGTTCGTACTGATCCCCATTGCTCTAGAGATGTTTTATGTGCTTTTGATTAAACATGAAAAATATAAACATATATTTGCTATTTTACACCTTTGCGTGATGGTTCGCGGCAGATACTATTTTTTTCTACCTTTCCTGATTTCTATCGACTATGAAATAAAATAAATAAATAAATAATGCCGTAAAACAGCAGTGACTACTTTACAAAAAATAAAAGCAAAATTATTAAAATTATTTTTCTTTCTTCTTTTAGCTTTGTTACAATTATTTCATTTGATGCAAAAATCAACATTTTAATTTCTTGCATACTCCAAAACGTGATCTGACTGTGCCTCTAAAATCACTGTGTAATAAAGTGGAAAAGTATTATGCGCACATGTTGTGAAAATTAGTTCTTGAATGAAAATAATGAAGCAGAGGGAAAACATAATCTTCAAATGTCTTTAGTGTTCATTCCTTCGCCTTTGGTTTACTTAGTAATAGCGTTTCAGTCTAATTTTAAGTTTTTGAGTGATATTAAATCTCCTTTCATTCTTTTCCACTGAATATCCTTTCTAGAGAAGAATCGTTAATGACATTGGACATTCTGGTCCAGGAACATATTTGTACTCTATTTCTGAATTTGATTTGGCTTCTGTGGCTTTATTGTGAAATTAAGGGCAAAGTAAATACCCAATGGCTTTAGGTAATTGCCTGATAAAAGAGCAACAATGGTCAGGCATATTTATGAAATTCATAAAAATTAATTAAATCTGCACTTTGATGAGTCTAGATTACCTGGCTGCTTTCTTTACTATTCAGTTAAATAATGGAAATTCATGATTCCACCAGTGAAATGGACTGGTCAATTCCAGAAACCACTGTAAACTTTAAAAAGAAATGCAGCTGGTAGAGAAGCAAACCCGACTAGAGTAAGAAAAGGAAACTTCATGAAGTAGATAAGGTTAGTAATGAGAATATTAATGCCAGCAAAAACATTACGCATGTCCATAAAACTAGAAAAGCCTACGAATGAGAAAAAGCCTACGAATTTAAAATCGAGATAAAAGAAAGTACCCTTATTAAATTCATCGCAAAAATTTACAAGAATAAGTTAACAGATATCAGCTATTCCCTAGCTGAAAACCGCATAATGGATAAGAGCAACTCACAGGCTACTGAAATTCTTTCTCAGCTAACTGGAGATGAGAATCTGGCCAGAGGACTCAGAAAAATTGAAATACAGACTGTGGAATTCCATTTTTTTTCACAACATACCCCTAAGATAATTTTTAAGGACAACAAATTATTTGGGAGAAACTAAAGAAATTTTTAATAATGAAGTAGGTAAAGGTTTCACTGCCAAATGAAAGCAGAACATCATTTTCGAATTAATATAAGTGGCACTACCTTGCAAAACTTTCCCTGCACTTCGTTTAACTCAATACAAATTACGATACATTCCTTTTACTCGAAAATAAAAATTTGGAAGATGTGATAAGAGGACTCCTGATTAATGAAAGTTTTTCAGACTTTGGACTACATCTTGTGAAAAAAAGCTTCCAAATATTTAAACTCGGACAATTCACTACACTACGAGGCACTAATAGACAAAATCACCCTTAAGTTTAGTCCCAATAGCAAAACATGATACCAACAGCAATATTTATATAACTTCACAATCTCTAATCTGTATGCCACTAGCCTTTCAAATGTTGTTAAGTGAGCCGGAGACCAAGAATCCCTTACTTTAAGGATCTGGAACCAAAATGTTTACATTGTCTTGGAAAACATACCTCAATATACCTGTAACATTGCCTGAAACATACTGTAAAACCCGTAACGTACCTCAACATACCTGTCAATGGCCATACCATGCTGAAAGTACCGGTTCTCATCCGATCACCTCAACATACCTGTAAGCGGTGTGAAAAATTTCCGAAACAATACCTACTCCCAGTTCTTAAAGATATGAAGATCTTCACGAACAAAAGAATTTTGGAGAGTACTAAAGCTACTGAAAAAAACACTCAAGCTTTAACACCATCGACGAGGTCAATAACGTCATGACTGATTTTTATCATAACATGAATAATCAGACATGAAACAGTCATGCAGTTATGATGCAGATGGAGAGCACATAGTGTCCCGAATTTGAAGCCCGAAATGACTCAGTTCTAATCTCACAATCCCTGTCTTATACTAGCCCTTGTCCACTCCTTCGTTACAAAAGGATGCTATGGGTTCCAATGATATTCTTGACAACATTCTAGATTTTTTTAGTTAATTTTTAATTTCTTTTGGAACTGATGCATCAAAAAATAAAAATGTAAGCTTCCACAGATAATTTTGTATTATAATATAAATCATTTTTTCCTTTCTATTCGTATTATTTTTACTTTTTTGTGTGCGTGTCTTAGAATTTCTTAGGCATGGTCGTTTTCACATTTAAAATATTTGTGTACGATTTACATTGAAGATAGAAGAACATACTGGGTGTAACGAATGTGATACTATTTAAATGCTTTTCATAACTTTTAATGGATAATAAATAAAAATTTGGTAATTTTAAGCTTCCGCCTTAAATATCTTTAATTCTCTATCCTGCCATATGCCAAGTCATGACCTGACTGAAAACATATTGTGGGTTTAATTCGAGCAATTAGTAAACGTTATCTAAGGTCAGAAGCATATACTGATGTAAAGAACTATCTGAAAAGTTAGATTTTAAAAGAGAAAAGTATATGTTCAATATATTCTGCTTAAAAAAAGAATATATTTTATGTTTAATTGGAGAAAGAATATTAATAATAAAAATAAGTAATGAAAATGTTCTTGATCTATCATGGCTATGCTTTGATTTTCTTAAAATCGTAAACGACGTTTTTATGAAATGTTAATACGCTTGAATTTTCTTATTTAATTAATTCATCTCGTTTAGTTAATTTACTTTTAGTTAAACTGAATCAGGAAAGATCTCAATTTATATTTTAGAAATATTGTGCATAAGAACTGTAAATAATATGAACAAGATCTATGAAATATTACAGTAAATTTCTTAAATTGTAACAAGACATAAGTTTCTACTATATAACATTTCCTCAGAACTATACAAGGTGGTTATAATTAAAGTTCCACTTTGAAAAAGGAGGAAACTATAAAGGAAAACTACTAGATCAAATGTTATCAAACTTGGTAATCGTGTGAAGGAGGTTATGGGAATTTATTTTCTTTGAAAACAAAAGTTCAAAAACTCACCACTAGGGTGGAAATGACGTTGTGTGCAATATTGTTAAACGAAATAAGACATGAAAACATCGTTTCAAAATGTGCTTAATCGTTTGTGAAACGTGTTACAAAGCATGTTCAATGTTGCGTCCACCATTTTCGGAAAGCAAGTTAAATCTTATTACTGCATACCAGGAGAAATGTTACGGGCATGTCGGTGTATCACATCTTTCAATTACGCCAAATTGTTTGAATTATTTGCATAAATCATTTGCTTCTTCCTTCTGTAAACCAATCCCAAGCCACTGCGGTTTTGCATAACTCCATAAAAAAATTCATTTTAAAAACGATTAAAAACGTTCTAAACTGATATCTTCATGTCTTAGGGCTGAATTCAGGCTTCACAAATCACAAATTAGTGATCTGTAAGAAAACGATTTCTGGAATGCGCCCACTTTTGCGAGTGATTTTCTAATCGCTAATTTGTGGTTTTCATGGAGGGATTTCTCCGTTACACAAACGGCGCACTAGACGTTTATCGCCTTTAACGTCTGTAAATGGTAATTTTGTTTCGGTCAATGTTTCTTAAGGGTATACAACATGTTAAACCCGTGTAACAAAATGTTAGGTTAGATTTCGATCCTTATTTCGTTTAACAATGTTGCATACAGCGCCATTTCCCTCCTGGTGGTGAGTTTTTTAACTTTTTTTTTTTTTTTTTTTTAGTGGAAAATAAATTCCCATGACTTCGTTTGCACGATTACCAAGTTTGATAACATTTGGTCCAGCAGTTTTCTTTTTATGACCATTTCAAAGTGGAACTGTCATTATAACCAACATGTATTATCCATTTAAATGTACATCACAAAGAAAAAAACGAAGTAAGTTTTTGCATTAAAATAACCTTCAAGCTATCTTACCCTTTAAATTCCAGGATTGATATAAAAGTCTATTTTGCACTTTTTGCTTAATTTATTTTATAATTCTTATCAACTTTTTGATAATATGGATGAGGTATTATGATGCAAGTCTTTAAACGCTGAAGAAATAAAAGATTGTATAACTTCATGGAACCTAATGTTTTGAATTTGAAATGAAATTCATATTTCCGTTGTAAATAAACACTGTTCATGTTTCATTTGAAAAACTTACTTGGTAACCTTATAAGTAATCAAAATCGTAAAAAACAACCTTATATTTAGCGTAGGTATAATGAAACACTCAATCGATTTCGAGGGCAGCTAAAGGTCCCTCCTCATCATTGAAATCGATTGAGTGTTTCATTATACCTACGCTAAATATAAGGTTGTTTTTTACGATTTTGATTGTCACATTAGCGTGTTTCTCTTCTAGTCTAACCTTATAAGTATTTCTTCCGCCTTCTTAGTATGCCTTCGTGGTGTAGTGGTTAGCGCGTACTCGGCGCGTATTCCAGAGGTCCGTGGTTCAAGTACCCGACGAGGGCATTCTATAGTGGCGCTCGAACCATAAAAGGTGTGATGATTTTCCCTCACCAGGATTTGGCGATTGGATCCCGTAATCCTCAGTCGCCCTTTCAAAGGGAGAGTATATAAGGTATTACTCCCGCCTTCTTAGCATGCCTTCGTTGTGTAGTGGTCAGCACGCTCGGCTTGTATTCGTGGTCCGTGGTTCAAGTCCTGGCGAAGGCATTGCTCATTTTTCATAATTTCTGCTTCAAAATAACTTAATGTTTCTACAACCTTGTATGTGTACCGCATACCATTTGAACTACAGAGTCATTAGTATAAGGACGTATCGCAGCTCTTAATCCTAGAAGAATAATTGATAGTATTTCTGTCTATCTGATGTTGCTTTAGGCCTTTATTGCAGGTTTTATTGTTCTGTAAAACCGCTCTACTTTCCCATTGCTTTGTAATTGGTATGGAGTGGTGTGAAAAACTTTAGCACCACAGCTTCTGAAAAGCTGTGACTCAATTTGTTTTCCTTGATGCGAGATGATGGAACCAGGCACAACAAATCTGCTAATCCAATGTTCTTAAAACGCTTTAGCTACCATTTTTTCTGTGATTTCTGTTAAAGGAACTACTTCTATCCAACAGGGAAAACGGTTAATACATGTCAGATAATACGTCTTACCATCGGATGGTGGTAACGGCCCAATCAGGACAACATGCACGACACTGAATCTAGCGTCTGGTACTTAGAACTCGGCTACTTTAGGTTTTGTATGTCTGTTGACTTTGCTCATTTGACAATTAATAGAAATCTTAATCCACTCATGAATTTCTTTCTTCATATTTGGCCAGATAAATTTTTCAATCATAGTTTCACAGATGTTCTGATACCCGGATAAGCAAAATTATGAATTTGAAGAAACATTTGTTGTCTTAATTGCTTTAGAATAAAGGGTCTGACACTAGTTGCTGAACTGTCCCACCATAATGTTTTCCCAGATGACAATATACATGATTTAATTTTCAAGGAAGTACTACATGTCATTAAACGTTGCAATTCTTCATTGTTTCTTGAGCATCTGCTACTGCATCATAATCAATGACTGAGACTGCTTCAGTTCGTGACACAGCACCCGCAACTAAGTTGCCTTTGCCATCAATATGCCGAAAATCAGTTGAAAATTCCAATATATACTGAAGTTGGCGTTGTTGCTTGCGCGATACCTTCTTATTATTTTCTTTGAATGCGTATGCCAGTGGCTTGTGATTAGTAAGTATGATGAACTCGCGTCCTTCCAATATATATTTAAAATGCTTGACAAAAAGATATATTGCTAAAAATTCTCTGTCATACGTGCTATAAGCCTCCTGTGCGTCGTTTAATTTTTAGAGTGGAACGCAATAGGTTTCTATTCTTAATCTCCCAACTGTTGCAGTACTGATCCTATAGCAAACTCTGATGCGTCTGTACACAAAGACAAGGGTAATTCAGGTTTGAGGAAGCACAAAAGGATAGCATTGGTTCAATCAGATTTGCACGTCTAAAACTGGTGAATTCCTTCGTCTGCCCATAGAACTTTACAACATTCTTGTTTTTAGAATCCTTCAACATTTCGTGTAGCACTGCTTGAGTTTCAGAAGCATTTTTTAAATAGCGACGCTAAACATTTATCACGCCCACAAACGTACGAAGATTATGTATCGTTGTGGGTAATTTATAATTGCAGATTACTTCAACGATCAAACTTCTGCGGTTATGAGGTAACCTAGCTAGTCTTCCTGAACAAATTACACTTCCCACTCGGCTTATAAGGTATTTCTCCTGTCTTCCTAGCATGCCTTCGTGGTGTGGTGGTCTGCACGCTGGACGCGTATTCCAGAGGTCCGCGGTTCAATTCCAGGTGAAGGCATCCCTCATTTTCACATATCTTGCTTCCAAAATACCTAATGTCTCTACAGTGGCGCCGGAACTAAAAGGTGGTGAATGATGATTCCCCGCAACCAGCATTTGGTGACTGGGTCCTATAAAACCCCAATCGCCCTTTTAAAGGGGGGAGTATATAAAGTATTTCTTCCGCCTTCCTAGCGTGCCTTCGTGGTGTGCTGGTCTGCACGCTGGGCACGTATTCCAGAGGTCCGTGCGAAGGTTTTGCTCATTTTTCACATCTCCTGCTTCCAAAATACCTAATGTCTCTACAGGCTACATTAGTGCGAAGCCAATACTGCTGTAATAGGTCGAAAACTAATTTTAGGTACAACTTATGCTCTTCCTCTGATGAAGAAGCATCAGAGAATGGAAATGAAAAATCTAATCCACGTAACACCTCTATGTAATGAAGTGTTGAAAGATCGACGGAGTATTACGGATTCCAAAACTCATCACGTTAAATTCGTAGAGCCCGAAAGGTGTTGTTATAGCAGTCTTCGGTTTATCTTCTTTGTCAATAAGTATCTGGTAATATGTCCTTTACTAGTTCAATTTTAGAAAATATGGTTTTATCTTTTAAACTATAATAGAAACCTTCAGTTCGGGAGATGGGATACCTATCAGATATGGTCTGTGCATTGAGACATCTGTAGTCCCCACAAGGCTTGAGAGTAACATTTTTCTTACTAACCAAATAGAGGGGGGCTAACCCACTGAGATTTGGATTGCCGGATAATATAATCACCCTGCGTGAAATTTAAACTCCTGCTGAGCTAGCTTGAGCTTTTCAGTATCTAGCTGTCAGGATCTTTGCAATAATAGAGCAAAAAGGTGAAAAATAAAAAATATACCTTGACTTAAGTGTTGTACAGCGAACACCAAAAATAATTAAAATTCTGAATAATTGAATCGAGATTTTCCCTTAGAAACACGACAAAACTGCTTAACCGAAATTTAATAAGAAAAATATAAATTACTTTAAATTCAGAAAGAATGTGGATTACAATATGGGTTTAATAAATGTTTTTTAAAGTTGGAATTTTATTCACACCTCTTTTGAGATGTATATTTTTACATGATTGCATAAATAAGGTCCTTCAGGGACATCTCGACACCTTAAGGGAAAATTATGAATAACAGGTTGACATTTAAGGATTTTATCATTTACTTACAGAAAATAATTATTCCTGTATTAGTAACACATTATGAAACTTTGGCTTACCTGAAAAACATCATAGGTCATATAAATGCAATGAAAACATAAAAGCCAGATGTCCACTTCTCCCTTAACTGCGGGAGATCTCGACAGGTATCTACGGGGGGGGGGGGGCAGGTACAATTCAGAACAATGGCGTTTTTTAAGAAATAAGGACAACGCAATATGGAAATGAAAGATTGAGGGACTAAACACATATTAACAATGCAACAGTATATATCCTCCCTTTTAACTATGTACATTTGTTGCATGTAAACTGGGGTTGATTCCCATTTTGTACACACGCCTCATGGAACCACGTACTACACTCTCCAACACATTTCACGCACTTCTGTCCAGCAGTATCATCAAAATAGTACCCCACCGCACTCGCCACCGTAATTTTCACTGTCTTCGAGTTCCCTCGAGGTACTGGGTTGAGTTTCTCCCAGACGTCTAGGTCCCTGTTTTGGCGTTTTGCTGCGCAGCTGACTCCTGTATTCTGCGGATGTTATAATGGCTGATTCTTGTTTTTTTCTCCTATTCCGTACAGAATGGTTCTGTACTACTGGTACAGGAGATAATTCCGAAAATGATGTAGAAGTTGATGCAGTAGATGGTGATGATGACCTCTGGAAGTTATCGTCTTCCCCTACCATAACTAGAATGGTGCCATTTGTAGTAGACATGAGTTCATACTCAAACACATTGTCTTCCAAAATATAGGGATTGTATGGATATATTCCACATTTTCGAAAGCCATTGACAAAATTGCCTGACTCGACTGTCGAGATCTCCCCGTAACCTACTGTCGAAATCTCCCCGACACATTTCTATGAAAGATGGAAGCACCCCCCTCTGACTGGCTATGAAAACTTTTTGCGTAGACATCCATGTTCCTGAATGCCTTGTCTCTCTAGCCAGTCATTTGAAAATCGCCAAAAATCGAATCCATCGTCCACATTTATCATCGTTATCAAAGCCAATCTTATACTTTATGAATTTCCAACTATGAAGAACTTACCTGACAGATTATTAATATTTATTTTCTTGATCAATCTCTGACTTTACAACCTTTCGATTCACAATGACGCACTACACTCTTAGGTTATTCCAATGCAGTGGTTTCCACATGCGACATCAGGGTGCAGACCACTCTACTAAGGGACTTTCTTAAAAGTGTCGAGATCTCCTAAGTGTCGAAATGTCCCTGAACGACTATATTACATGATTTCAAAGAATGGTTTCTGAAAAACACATATTATCTTTCATGTTGAACTGGATTTATCAAATCACTTATCAAACAATTTATATTTAAACAATTCTTATATGCCTAATCCATATTTAAACAATTTTTATATGCCAGTTACTTCACATATTTACATATGTGTTCCTACAAACGGGAACTATCAAATCACTTTTATATTTAAACATTTTTTATGCCTGTTACGTTCACATATTTACACATATGTTGCTACAGACGTTTCACATGTGGTTTATTTAAAGATATAAATAAGCAGAGTAAATTGTAAATGAAGGCTTAATTAATTTGTTTAGTTACGTTAATTTTCTAAATAATCCTAACAATTAGTTTATCTTTTGTTCTCACTGAGCTTAAAATTTCAATTTTCTGGAATACCTAGTTCTGTAAAATGCAATCAATAGACTATCACGCAGGTAAGCTGTTTTATCGAATTATACTGTCGGATTGTTTTAAAGTTTCTTTTATTTTAAGTCATATAAATAAGATAACATAATTTACTGGATTATAATGAATGAAACAAAGAATCTTTTTCGTTTTTCAGAGCTGGGAGGCTATAGATCGCGACAAAGCGACTTTCACCTCTGACATCACGCCTTTGATATTAGCTGCGCATCGCGATAACTACGAAATCATCAAGCTCCTGTTAGACAGGGTATCGAATGACTCATCGCAAGCTCCATTAGACATTAAGATACCCACGCCTCACGAAGTTCGTTGTGGTTGTGTAGAATGCGTCAAGTCCAGCAGTGAAGACAGCCTAAGGCATTCGCGATCTCGGATCAATTCCTACAGAGCACTCGCTTCACCTTCTCTCATAGCACTCTCCAGTAAAGATCCCATTCTTTCTGCATTTGAACTGTCCTGGGAATTGAGACGGTTAAGTTTCATGGAGCAAGAATTCAAAAATGAATATCAAGTACGTATATTTTAATTATTCATGAGTCTTTTTTATATCAATTTTTAAAATATTGTAACTTCTGCATAGTGAATAGGTGCTATTAACGCACTACTTTCAATTGATGCGATTTTGTCTTTGCAATCTTGTACTCAACCAGTGAAATACTTGATAACATTATTCTTACGAAATGTTGTTTATAAATGTATTATGATCTATTTCATTACTTACCAGTATTTTAATTCTTTGTTGTGTTTTAAAATATATTTCTACATCAGAAACGTTTATCAAACATTAAGTCATAAAATGTAAGCATATGAAAGTAATTAATTAGAAACATAAGCATGAGTACTCTCGAGCAGAAATAGCTTTAAAGAAAGAAGTTTCAGAAACATTTCTGCTCATATAGAAACTTCGTGACATATGCGTAGTAAAGGAAATGCATTTTTCTTACACTTGAATTTGCATTGGAAGAAAAAAACGAGAATATATTTCACAGATTAGAAGCTGATTTATGTTCGTATGTAATGTTCACAAAGAGAAATGAAGACTTTGCAAATTTTTATTTAGTACTTATTCTTTAAGGTAAATGTCAAACAAAAGTTCCTTGTAAAACTCAGTAAAAGAACTAAATATTTTGTTCAGATACGTATTATGAGCTATCAGCATACGGAATAGAATTTTTCTTGAATAGATAAAAAAGAGCGTACTATCACAATTTGATGGATTCATACGTCTCCTTAATTAGACTAAAAAACTGCAAATGAATAAAACATATAATAAAATTTTATTAACTGAGAATAAATACATACTTCCACTATCTATCTACAAGACAGATCTGCGAATAAAACTACCAAATTTCAGGCTCATATTCCTTCGAAGAAAAAACTAAGTTTTTTTTTAAGTTAAAACTAAGTTTTAACTAAGTTAAAACTAAGTTTTTGTGTTGTTCTGAGCTTCATGCAATTAAATTGTGTTGCGCTTCTGTGGAAATTATTCATTAGATCATTCATTTATTCATTAGATTGTAGTCCTAAACCTTTATCTCTAGCGATGGAGTAATAGAATTCACAGACCAAAGAAACTGAGTATACTGCGAATAAAAAAACTTTCATTTCTTGGAAGTGTATTTCTGAGTAATAAATTATTTCGTTTAATTGAATTTATAGAATTAAAAAAAGAGAATATTTCCTCCAATTTGCTAAATTTTGTGCTTGGTTGCCAGCAAATGGAATTTGAATTGACGCATCGGCAAATTCTATTTTCCCATTCACTGCTTGATAATTAGGCAGAGCTCCTGTAATTAATTTTCCCAATGGGTCTTCTAAAGCGATAAATTTCCTCCTGTAACCAAACGTGTAATAGTGGAATGATCCTCCTCAACTGTTCCTGAAATGCGTTTCTAATACCACTGTTGCTTGTTCTTGGCGGATATAACTGTCATGAATTCCTTTTCACAATTAGTGCATAGGTATCATCTGATTAAATAAAGTTCAAGGAAGCGATATTCTGCTAGATGCAAAATGATTTAACATATTCTACCAAATATTAAATTTTGGCCAGTCTTTTGGCTCTTTGATGCTTCGAAAGCTTTACGCCGTAGTTTAAATAAGGTATTTCTTGCATCACTTTGACTAAGATTTTTGCTTAAAGAGAATTGAGTCTACCTTTAAAATTAATTTGTCATTATTAAATATATTAAATAATCTTATGTTACAACATCCTCAGTATTTCTCTAAAGTACTAGCACTACTTATGATACCAAATTAAAGACAAGCATCGTGCTTCAAACTTACTATAATATACCTATTCCCACTCTCGGCATACGAAGATACCACTAGTACTACTCACTAGTCTACTCACTAGTCGGATGCCGCTAGCCACTAGTCACTATGTGTCATTAATTATAATAAATTATAATAGACTTAAAATTTTCTGTTGATCTACTTTTATCTTAAGAATTCATTAATATTTTGTGTGCATATTATGAAATATCATCACACCAGGAAATATAATTCTCATATAAAGAAAATAAAAATAAAATTTTCAATAGTTTAATTTTTTATGCATAGTTTTTCCTGAACTGACTACCTTTCCTCTTACAGTAATGAAATATTTAATAAAACCTCATTATTCTCCCAACTCAGCTCTAATGAACTGATAAACTTACTTTCAAACATTGTTAGATTTTTGACATAGTTATCAATGTAAAGATTTAATATTAATCTTTCAATTAAATCAAAAAGTAAATTTGAGGAAACAAACAAACAAACTGGATTATCATTGCTGTAACTGAAACGTTCTAAATGTCTGTTTCTTGTTGTTTAACTCTCTATGCAATATTTTCAGAAAGTTTCATGGCTGTGTGTATCAAACACACTTAAATGCTCGATTATGTACGTATGAAATATGACATTAATGTGTAAGGAATTCGCAATTCTGAATGTATTGCATTATCCGATTTTGTTAAATAAGAGATAGTGCGCTTCTGTAGAGAAATTTCTAAGAGAAATGTATCATATTCACGTTACTCACTCGTGAGAAAAGCAAAATGCAACGAAACTTTGATATAGTCAAATAGTTTCGCTTTAGAAATACGATCCTTTACCTACTATATATGTTTCACAGTTTTAGCCACTTTGCCTTGCTTGGCCAATTTACAATTCGTGTTTATTTCATTATATAAGCTTATGATACTTGCTTTTTAAAACTTGAAAATCAAATGTTTCCTCTCTGTAGCAAATATTTCGCAAATAAATTATTATTGTTGAATTTTGAATCATCTCAATGCAGTTATAAATTAGGTTTACGGTGTATATCTGACCTACTAAAACACAATTTATCACTGAAACCAAACATATGTTCTAAAAGGAATAAATAATATTCTAATTAGAGACGAAGATTAATATCATTTCATCTGTTTCCTAGATCAGTGCAAAATCAAAAAATACAATCAAAACTAATCAAATCTGAAAGCTTTCAGATTTTACATTACGCCCAAAAAGGCGTCTTTTTAACGTTTTGTTTGTTACCTTTATTTATTAAATATCATGTTCTTCGCACTACCCTAAAATTCAATTCAACAACAATATCTCAAAATAATTTTAAAATGAGAATATCTTTAGAATTTCCGATACACAGTCTCGCGCTCTGGAGATAATTTTTTCCCGTACAGTGTTGCCATTCCTCGCTTTGAAATCGTTGAGTTTTCTAATCAAAAATTCTTTAATATCTGATTCTTTAATATCTCAGTTAAGTATGAAATAGATAATAAAACGAATTCTAAATTCCAAATTAGGGCTTCCAGATGCCCATATTCGGTGGAGGATTACGTTATTCAAAATTTGATGTCTCTAGGTACCTTATATTATAACAATGCGAGAAATATACATACATTTATGCAGCTTCTTCACTGTTTAATTTCTTTAAATATAATACAGGGCTGTAATATTTGGTGGCAATAGTTTGGAAAATGAATCAACGCCGAAAGTGAATTGACGCAAAATGCCAAAACGAAATTAAGAGTCCCTCTGGACTAACGCATTTCGGGCTAAAAATTGACCAATAGAATACCTAATTATTAAATGGTTATATAATTTAGCATTTTTCATTTATTTTCGAAAGTGTTTCACATATATAAATTGATTAAAATAAATACCATTCTACATTAAATGACATGACGTATTCGTCGGAAATAATATTTTTCCTCGTCAAAAGTTACTGCTAGTTTTACAATAAGCTAGTAAAATAAATCAAATAAACAAGTGAAATAAAAGATAATACTTTCCAAAAATATTTAAAACCTTAATTCTAATAATGGTATTCTAATTAATTGTATGCTATGTAATAAAAATACACATCCAAATTTATAAATCAACATTTCTCAGAACTACACCATACATCTATATGATTATTTTTTCCAGACACATGGAAAAATTACACAAAACTTATGATAAGCCCTTCCAAAGAGTGTCTCAATACATTTACGTAAGTAATGTTTCTCTTACGTTATTTTCCTAATTACATTTCAAATTCCTGTGCAATCTGATAGAGTAAAAATTACTACCTCATTCGCCTCCTTTCAACTTTTCTTCTCTATTCTTTAAAAATTTTTAAACATCCATATGAATTAAAACTAAAAAACTGAACATCCAATAATAATAGCAATAAATAATTTATATCTCATCTCTGCGTTCAACAGCACATACCTCAACAAAATTTTCATACCACATTTTAAAGATAATATAGAACCTCATTCAAGTAGGATATTTTTCCCACTCTTTATTTCTTGTTTCACACTTTTTCTTCTCGGAGTATTTTTACACACTTTTGTATGTTATTGATTTTTGCCTATAGATATTTATTTTATTTATTTTTTTTTCATGCTTTTCACACTCAAATCAATTGCAGTGCTTGATTGTTTCATTTTCGATTTTTGTATGGTCACTTGCTAGCTGTTCTGTTGCGTTGGGAGCAGAGCAAAAAAATCTAAATTTTGTTCCGAATCATTTCAAAGCTGCATCAAATACTGTTAATGGGGAATTTTAGTTTAATGATCATTTCATATACCTGAAATTTAGCAGCAAAGGATTTACTTAATTGCCCTATAAGACTTATAAGGTATTTCTCCCACTTTCCTAGCGTGCCTTCGTGGTGTAGTAGTTCTGCACGCTGCGTCGGTATTCCAGAGGTCCGTGGTTCGATTCCCGGAGAAGGCGGTTGCTAATTTTTCATCTCTCTGGTCTCCAAAAAAAACCTAATGTCTCTACAGTGGCGCCCGAGCTAAAAGGGTGTTGGAAGATGAATTTTCCTCACTCAGGATTTGGCGATTGGGCCCCCTAAAATCCCCAATCGCCCTTTTAAAAGGGGAGTATATAAGGTATTTCTTCCACTTTCCTAGCGTGCCTTCGTGGTGTAGTGACCCTGCACGCTAGGCCGGTATTCCAGAGGTCCGTGGTTCGATTCCCGGCGAAGGCTTTGCTAATTTTTCATCTCTCCGGCCTCCAAAAAATACCTAATGTCTCTACAGTCTTTTCCTTCGTAAATGAAGCTTTAGCTCCATCTTTTTCCCTTTTCAAGAGAAAAATTTCACAATTTTGAATACGTTATAATCTTTCTTGCTTATTACTTTACGTAATTTTGTTATTTTTATTTGCCTTCCCATTGTGGAGTCTTTTATTTTCTTTCCGCACCCCCCCTTTTTTTTTTTTTTTTTTTTTTTTTGCTTATTTGTTTGTTTCCGTTTAGCGTATTTTTTTTTTTTTTGCTTATTTGTTTGTTTCCGTTTAGCGTATTTTTTCTTTTTTTTTTTTCCTTTATTCTTTTTTTATACTTTTTGAGCTGCATCAAATACTGTTAATGCAGCTTTGAGCTTTTTTTTATACTTTATAGAGAAATAGTGATGAAATAGTTTAACATTTTATTTAAGCTTTTAGACTGACTAGCATACCTGTATAAGAGAGTGGAACCGGAAAAACAAAAAGACGAGAATGATAGCTATAAATACATAAATCCGTATATATCATACTTGCAGAGCATAATGGCAGAATGATGTAACGTGTTCTGCCTAGAAATCAGTTTTGTGATGACACGAATAACCAGTACCTTTGGCGCATCTGTTTTATTTCTACTATTTTAGGCAGTAATTACTAAGCTGACAGTCTTCGTTTTATGGCTAGCATACACGATTTTCATGCTTACAAGCATTATTCTTTTTTGATTGCTGAATCTTCCCTTCATGTGCTTTTCTCTCCTTCGAAAATATTATTTTAGCTCTGATAACGAATCGTTCTAGTTGGAACTGCGTTCGTCTGCTCTAGTGATTCATTATTAAAAAAACAGTAATACGTACTGCAGGTTTTGATCCTTTATTTTTCAATTTGTTTATTTTTTTTGTTTCAAATTTCAATATTTTTTTGTTTCAAATGAAATGTTCCGGTCCCTAAAAAAAATAAAAACGCCCTTTACTTTATTTTAAGAAATATTACCCACAAGCGAAGTGTAAAAGTAATATTAATTATAATTATAATTCTTGTCAGCATGAATTCTGAAAAATTAACCATACTCTCATCGGAAGTCAAACTTGAGGAACCGCTTCATAACTGTGCACCTACACAATGGTACTGCCTAGTTATACAAGTCGGCCGTTGTTCGAAAAGACAGAGGTCTTCATAACGCTGCCGCAGCATAAGAAAGCGTGTATAGTCTGAAGATCAGTTCCTCGCTTTAAACTGATCATCGGCTCCGTTCGTCAGTCCAGCGTTTATCATTAAGCATGCACACCATTTTACAAGACCGATTTCGTCTGAAAATTATTTGAATTTTTTATTTTACTTGTGCATATTTATTTAAATTCTGAATAAATTTACAATTATTAATTAATTCAAATGACTGTTCACTGTTACTCATATTTATTCATTATTAATCCTTCGTAACAATTTCTACTGGATTTTTTCTTTCTCTTTCTCAGAGAATAACTTTTTCTAGAGAATTTCTAGAAAGCAATATTTTTTCCTAGAGAACTCTTAGGTCGCTACGCTTAAATATTTGGTAAAAGCTAGAAAATATTAATTGTGTGTAGGGGGTATTCGAAATATTCTCTTACAAAGAGTAAAAATGCTTTTAATGTTATAAACTGACATATGCCTTTAATAGTCAAAAGAAAATCTTATACGGTATTTAAACTATTAGATAGAACGTACGACCGCCCGCTGGCGAAGTGGCTAGGGCGTCGCGCAGCTTCACCACAGGTCCGTAGTTCAATTCCCGGGCTGGGCAAGGTTACTTAGCCTTTCATCCCTTAAGTGGGTCGATAAAATTAGTGCCAAGTTCGCTTGGGAACTGAACACCGGGGGTCCTGCGACAAGCTGGCCACTTGCACAGGGCATATGCTGATGCACTCCGGGGCCCAAAGGTCAAGAAAGCAGAAAAAGGACACTGCAGGCCATGGCTCACTAGGATTGTTTCGCCACTGAGTTTAGTTTAGTTAGATAGAACGTTTGAAAAATTTAATACTTGGTAGCATATTGAAGATTTAGAGTAAGACATTTTAAGAAAAGATTTAGAGACAGACACAAGTTTACGGTTTATATTCATTCCAGACACACACATACCCCGAGAAAAAAAGAAAGAGTAAGTTTTAAAAAACATTCGATGAAAATAGTTTAATTTATTAAATTATATAAGTCCTCTTCCAGGAAGCATAACATGTAAAATTGTTCTGATTGACAAAAACTTCAGCACCTTAACGCCAAACCGGCGTTTTTCGTAAATATGCGGTCATTTTTATGCCAGTCCATCATTTTGCATAAAGATTCATTCAGCGTTTTTCATAAAGATGCCGAAAATTTATTCCATCAACTGCTTAACTAATTAATAATTGAAACGAAAATCGAACTTATATAAGGTTTCGCGCCTTTATGAAAAACGTCGGATGAGTATAAGAGTGCCGACGGTCAGTTTCAAGAAAGAAAGTGGACTTCAGTTTGTGCACGCTCCCTTACGCTGCTGCACCGTTATGGAGATTTCTGTCCTTTCGAACAGTGGCATACTTGCATAAGGGCGTGGCACCGTTATGAAGGCGTCCCGTACTTAAAACCTTCCATTTACTGGCTAGCTGTACACAAGGTGAATGCACAGTAGACGTGTTTTTAACTCTTCACATCCCTTTTCCAGACTTAAAAGACGACTGGGTAAGAAGAGATTAGTTCAATAAAATCGAATTATTGTCAATATACCTTACTTTGGGTATTACTGTAGAGTGTTTATGTTTCTTATGAGCAGAAAATCTTGAAATCTCAACCTTGCTCTTCAAGTTTTCCAACTGCTAGCGGACTGTATCGATCACTACACCACAAATGTTCTTAATTTCTTATAGCTCGCATTTAGTTTAACATTATTTTAATAAAATTATCAATACGTTGTTTCATTAAATGCACAAAACATTATTTTACTTAACAGCTTCTTTAATGAATACATTTCCACATGTGTCATTACACTTTTACATGCTTTTGCTACAATTCTCTTAAAATCTATTCGCTATCTTCTGTAGAACTTTGTATAATATCACTTAATCTCTGCCTTTACACTGACTAGTGCTCGAGAGGCGAAAGCTAAGAGACACTAGTGCCGTTCCTTCTCTGACCTTGTTCTCAGCGACTTGTGTTTTTCTCATGTATATCATAAATAAAGTTTGATTCTAAAATACCCGGAAAAAAATATAAAGAGCAGAAGAAGGCACAAAAATAAGCAGATTTTGTAATGGTATGTATGTCCATGTGTAGACAAATAGATAAGGTTAATAAAAGTATATTTAAGGTAGTCAAAACCCATAAAATGCAAATCGAAAAGGTAAAAAATGCATAAGACCGAATTAATCCAAATGGAAAAGGCACCATCGGAAGCGTGATATACGATGATGATGAAATAGTTGATTTGCCTAGCGGGGGTTTTGTCAATGAAGTCGATAACATCTGTATTGTAAGATGTATTGAAAAGAACAACGAATTGTGACTCAGGTGTAAATCTTCTAAGCGGAGCCACAGTAATTACTGTGAAAATTATAAAGCAGAAATCTATATTTGTAATTATCGCAAACCATAAAGCAACTTAAATCACTAGTGATATAAATTCCTTATAGTTTTGGGTAGTGAACGGAATTACCTGCCTTAATTTAACGGCATTATGCCATGTATGTTCGGTTAAGGGCGCTCAATGTAGCATTTTCTTACTCTTATTTCTTAAGCATAGTTGCTATAATTTTCATATCTAACAATATGCCAGTCCATTTTGTGATTGTTCAATCATAAGCAGTAACAAAATAACATACCTTAGGTATAATATTGTTCGTGTTGCAGTCTTTTTGTTTTTCTTAAGTGGGCGCTATTACGTTACTTTTGATAGTGGATAAATACTTCCAATCGCAGAAATGTTTTAAATAAGGTAAGTACTCATGCTTTAGTATTTTTAAATCCAGAAAATAAATTTTGTAGAAACTATGAAATCTAGATTTTTATATGGTAGCAGACGCCCATAGTTATATAGAGAAAAGTTTTTATAAACATTCTAAAGAATAAAATAAAAGAAGTTTCGCTTCCATACGATAACAGTTAACCAAAATATTTAATTTTTGAAAATTGAGAAAATTTTTCTTGAAAATTCAGTGGTCTTACACAATCTGAAGAATTAAATATTTAAATTTGCACATAACTGAAAATGTTATAGCAAAATAGAAAAGGGGTCTCTGATGCTTACAGAGGTGTCCGTCGAAAACATCGCGAACAAAAACGTCGCGCAGAAAACTACGCAAATCGAAAATATAATGGTAAAAAACATAGTGGGAGGAAAAAAGAAAGGATAAAACATGGCAATTCTAAAATACTGTGGTATGAAACATCGCCGTCGAAAATAAAGCAGTTTAAAACATCGTCGTAAAACATGTAGTGGTAAAAAATAAAGAAACTACAAATCATCGCATGACTAATATATCGCAGGCACACGTTTTTAAGGCTTTAAAAGTTGTAAATGTACATTCGCTTAATGATTTGTGAGAGCGAGAAGGAATGAGGAATATTTATAATTCTATATTTCATATTTTTGAATTCATTTAATAACTTTTTGCTGAAAAGCGAGAAGTAAACTTAAACATTCAAAAACTGAAAATGAGGTAAAAAATTAATGCTACTTATAGCAATTAATAGAATTTAAATTTTATGTAGTTATCTAATAAAGGTCAATATTTAAGTAAACTTCTTCATAAAATTCGGCAATTTTTTATGAAAAATATAATTTAAAAACGATTAGAAAATAGAAAATGAGTAACTGGATGAAGTTACATATATTAAAATCGTTTAAATCAAAAAGTTAAATGTTTACTAAAGGAAATTAACAAAATAGAAAAGCTAAATACATAGAACTCTCTCTAAGGCGACCATTTATTCTTCTAAATGATCCCTTCTATAAAGCTGGTCATCTTAGGAAGGTGAAATTTAATACAAAAGTTACTGGCCACTCTTAGATGTACTTATAGTACTAGATGTGGTCTTAGGTGATATAGATGCGGTCTTAGGAACGTGGTTCACTATACGTTGTAGAAGTTCAAGCAATAACTAAAATATTTCTGACTAAAAATACATTTAAATAAGTTTTTATATGAAATATATAAATACTAATTCAGAAGTCAAATAACAAAAATCAGCGTTATATTTACAAAATTTAATATATAAATGCAAAGGGAAATACAAAGAATCCTTTTAAAAGTGACCATTCGCTATTTTATACGCTTTTAGTCTTCTCTGAATGTTACAATCTCTGAAAGGTAACGTTTAATACATATATTTATTTGTGCTCTCAGAAACACTGGTAGTCTTAGAGAAATAATCGCCATAAGAGTTCAGTGTATTTATATTTATATCTGAAAAAAAACTGCATTTAAATTTTCTGGGTATAATTTTTAATTTGAGCTTTCCCGATGACTAATGTAAAAACGAACTAATTTCCTTTAATTTTAATTTCCGAGTGTCTCTGAACACTGGTAATTCCAGCCGGCGAACAATCTGGCCGCATGAGATTTTTTTGGTTTTCTTAACACAGATACGAGCCAGTTCCTTAGAAAGTGCTGCATAAACGCATCCCTTTTCTTAGGCAGATAGACTTAATATGCTTTACCATGATTTAATAAATCCAGATCCCCTACGGAACATTATGTAGCTACTCACTGATACGTTTCGTCATAACTAACGAATCAACATCCAAACGATTAGCTGTACCCTGTACATAAAAATATTAATGGCACTGTAAGAAGACTAACAAACTGAAACAAAACAAGATTTAATGTTTACTAAAAGAAAATCAGGTTAACAAAGTGAAAGAACATAATTTTACTATTTGATAACTAATTAAAAAATTTTAATATAACTCCATTCAGTTACTCATTTTCCTTTTTTTAAAGCTTTTTAGACTATATGTTTCATGAAAAACAAACATTACAGTTTTATAAAATAGATTAATTAAATAATTATCTTTAATAGTTAAATATATCTGTTTAAAATTTTATTAACTGTTGTATGAAGCATTAATTTTTCTACCATTTTCAGCTTTTGTATGCTTAAATTTCGTTACTTGCTTTCTCTGGAAAATTTATTAGTTAATTAAAAATTATGAAATATAAAGGTAAAAATAGTTCTCCTTCCTTCTTGTTCACACCATTTATTATGAGAATATACCGTTACAGTTTTTAAAGCCTGAAAAACGCATGTATTCGATGTTATCTTCATTCGATGATTTGTAGGTGCTTTATAATTTACCGCGATATTTTCTACAACGACGTTTCAAAACTGCGATGTTCCTGAACCGCTTTACTTTCGACTATGATGTTTTATACCACAAAGTTTTAAAATTGCGATATTTTCTCCTTGCTTTCCTAGCTCCCACTTTGACGTTTATATAATGTCGTTTTCAATTTGCGTTGTTTACTCCGCTACATTTTGGTCCAAATTATTTCTGCCGCGATGTTTTCACCCGTAACCACTAGCGGGTTAAGCAACGAGCACTGATATATAAACTGCCGTAAAAATTTTTCATCGATAAAATGTTTTCAATTTTTTGAAAAATGAAGATTTTATTTTCAGAATCTTACAGAATTCGTGTTCTAGAAAAAAGCGGTGGGCCTCAGAATTGAGATATATCTAACGCGTAAAATTATCTGCATTAATAAGAAATTAAAAATTATTTATGTTTTAAGGATTTTTGTACTGTTATGTTTTTTAAAGTTATAAAACTGTACTTGAATACCGTTAACTCATTTTTAGCGTTTGAAAATTTATAAATTACTTGCGGGAAAATGTTTCTGGCATAATAAATGTAGTAAAATTCTAAACTGAAGAATATTACACGCTGGTAAATCATAAAGGAATAGCACTAAATGGCATTAAAGCTATAAAAATCAAGAGGAAATTACTTTAATTTACTTTTTAACCAGCTCCTGAAGGGAAGGCAGAAACATGGCTTTTCAGTAGCGAAAATTCCTTAGTTCTCAAAACCTGAAATTAAATTACATTGATGCAACTTGCTTAAGCTATTAAGTTTAACTATATAAACCCATAGATAATATAAAAAGTCAGATTTCATAAACTTTACAAAATTAGTTTTCTTACAATTTTCTAGTAATATGAATATTTGCTTCATATTAAACATTTTTGTAATGTATATCTATGGCCAACGACTGCGCAACGAAAAGCCGCGTAAGGATGTTCATGGCATAGTGATACATATGGACATTCATGTCTGAAGCAAAATATAACTGCAAGAAGACAAAATGAGATCAAAAAAAGGAATTAATACCGAATCAAAATCTACCGTTAGGAAATTAAAATACTACTCCTATGTTTAATTATAAAATTACGAAAATAAACTAACATTTATAAAGTAACGCGTGAATAGTAAACTTAATTTCTTTGCAACAAATTTTTATAACAAAAAGGATTGGATTGGATTGGATTATTTAATTATGGCAAAGCACACGAGGGCTATCTGCCTAAAGGGAGGGATGCCTTCGTGGAGGACTTTCTAAGGGAAACTGGCTCGTATACACGTTACACATGGGGAAAACCACGAAAACGCCCATGCAGCCAGCCCGTTCGCGGGATTCGAACCTCGGACCGAACTACCAGTGTTCAGCGTCTTTACCGCTCGGCCGCTGGTGGGCCTCTTATAACAAAAAGGAAAAAATTGAATACAAAATGTCACGTCGCATATAATCCTCACACCAGCCTTTCCAATTTTTCACGAAATGATCCTGTTATTTTCAGTTCTTCTTCAAATCTTTTTTTTTTTTCGCTCTTCTTCTAATGATATACACAGTGATCTGTTTTTGCTTTAAAAAAATTAGAGAATTGTGGAGATTTGGGTTCATGCACACCTCGACAACAACGGTTATCTAGAAAACGCATTTTCTTGTTGTTACCCATCGAAAATGATCAGCAAAATTCTGTATTCCTGCAGAAATTTTAACGCAGTTTTTTCCATTGCTGGCAAATTCCGCAAGCTCATATTTTAAAATTAAATTTAAGACAAAAAATATCTCTATTTGTTTATAACCGTTGGAACTTGGCATACAGCTAAAACAGAAAGCATACGAACATGGCGGCGTTGCTTTATTGAAGGATTGTTCTGGGTATGATTTCTGGAAGAATGGTTATGCTCATGATTGTCAAACTTTGGCCTATTCTGAAAACTTTGCAAATTCTACTAAGGTGGTTGGGTGAATACGTTAGTACCAAACTCACCTAATTAATATTTTCTATCATTCTTGTTTAAAAGAATGCAAAGAATTGAATTTAAAATCTGAGACAACTTCTGGTGTCAAATCTAGATATTTCGATGCGAGAATTAATTACTAATAGAAATACAGTTATAAAAAACAGTAATATTTACAAAATCGACAAAACATCATCAAATTAGGTTAAAGATTCGAAATGAACTTTGTTTAAAAGCATTTTTTTCATTCTCTCTGCTGTTCAAAAAGTGAGGCTCTCTATAACTACTTTGTTCGTAAGCGAAAAGCGAAGTTTTGGGGAAAAAAGCTAAAAAATATTGCTTCAAAATTAAATAAAATCCAAAATGTTTGAAAACGATTGCTTGGAATTTCTCATCTCTATCACCCGGATAAATCTTGCAACAAATTTCGAAGCTTTCTGATTATCCGTATCTACGTTACGCGATGCACGCTCCTGTCCAAGTGCTCTCCATTATTATTATAGATTTTTTGTATTAATGTAAGCAAGACCTACTTTTACGTTTTTTTAGCCATTCACCTTGAGAAATGAAAATTCTTATTCTACTGAGCATATCGTTGATTTCGTAACATTATGTTCCGGTGTTTTATGCAACATACATATTCATTAAATAGACCTACGCATATTTCTTTCCAAGCATGTTTTCGGCTTGCTTCAGGGCAATAAACTGAGTTGCTTTTTTTTAACTTTCGGTCAGCCTATATGCCAGGAATGGCCAACTTTATATCAGTAAGAACCGTATTATGGAATTCAAGAGAATTTGAGATTCTCAACTAGTTTTCCAAAACCTGCAAGTTCATTTTACATCATTTTAAAAGTATCGAAATATGTATCAAATGGAAAGAAACGTCAGATTCTAAATAATCCCTCAATGCTTCTGATACATTACACACGTTTTTCTGTATTGCTCACAGACCTTCCCAGTTTAGTTTTTACCGTTACTAGTGATTTAGGAATTCGGCAAACCCTTTTTGTAAAGCGTCCACAAGCATCCATCCATCTATTCGTAAAACATTCACAAGTAAATCTAACTTTTAAAGGTTTTCATTAGAAAATTATTTAATAGAATCGTTGCAATACTTTTTATTTATTTTTATGTTTTTGATAATGTTATTAAGTTTCTTCACTATTAAGAAATCAAATAAAATAATTATATTTGAATCTTGATCAATTTAAGTGTACTTTGTAAAAAGAAATTAATTAATTAATTACTTTTTTTTGGCCACTGAGTAGTTTTATTTAACTAGACTTCATACATGCATCTTAATTGCATAAGAGCTGCACCATTCGCTCTCGGGAGCTGCGCTGGAGAGAAGGATGCCGAGGAGAAGCCCTGAAGAGGGAATATGTAAGGGAGGTAATGTTTATGTCGTAAAATTCCATAGCGATTTTGCAGTGAATAAGCACGAATTAGGTCCTCAAAACACTTTTTTAATATTTTCACAATGATGTCTTTCTCTCTGAGTGTGTACGTGCATGAGTGAATGAGTGAGAGAAAAAGACGATTTTTTTCGTCTAAGACAACTCTCATATCAAACTTCCAAGAATTTTTTGTTCTCAGATTCAAGCAGTACATCATTAGAAAAGAAGTTTGTTGGTAAATCATTGATGATGCTATGCTTCCGCGGTTAACTTTAAGTAAACATTGCGAGATATAGATATTTCTTTAATTATACACTCATCTGAAATTTAACAACAAATATTCAGGGAAGGGAAACATTAAGTGGCATTTTTGCTTTAAATTTTGGACTAAATAACCCTATAATGCTGGATATAATTTTCCTCATACGTTCAATGCCAGGTAAAGAAAACTTTGAAAACATGCTTCTTTTTTTTTTAATTTTACTCCGGCATCTGGCTTTGCAAGGTGAGTGTTTCTGATTACCTTTCATTCTAGGAGCTTCGAAGACAGTGCCAGAACTTCGCTACTGCTCTCTTGGACCACACGCGAAGTTCTTACGAACTGGAAGCAATGCTCAACTACGATCCCAGCGGTCCGGCATTCGAACATGGAGACCGCATGCATCTCAGCAGACTCAAGCTAGCAATCAAATACAAGCAAAAAAAAGTAGGTCTTCTTTTCTTTTACTTTGTACTGAAATTATTTACTTCATTCTTGTGTTCCTTGATCATCTACTGAGGTAGTGGCTTCTTTATTTTTTTTAATTTTTCGAATTATATGATGTGAATGGATTTTATGTATGATATGTAAAATATATAGTATATATTATAATATAAATTTCAAGAGTTGGTTGAAACTACATTTCTTTTCAACTTCGTTTGCATCAAATATGTTTAAATTTTCGAAGTTTCAGTGAAAATAAAAACGGATTCATGGACAATTTGTGGAAATTACAAACAAAAAAAATCTAACTTTCATAATGCTAAAACTTAGTGATAGTACTTGACCGTCACCGTCGAAAGAAAAGGCTTGGCACTGGAATCGTGACATCACTCGTAACGGATAAGGAAAGAACGCGCACAAGCCTAATTGATGCCAAACAAGTTAGAAACGACACTGTTTCGCTTGTTAAAAATGTCCCTCCCCTCAATACAGACATTATTAATCCATTCCATGAACTGAACATTTTCCCTTTTATATTACAGAATCTAAGACATTTACTGAAATACAAGTATTTCTAAGCAATTACTATAAATTTGGTTTTACATTTTAGGTTCACATTTTGTTGCAACAATTCACATTTTGTTGCAATACATGTGTAGAGACATTAGGTTAATTGGAAAAGCCGGAGAGATGAAAAATTAACAACCACCTTCGCCGGAAATCGAACCACGTACCTTTGGAATACCGGCCCAGCGTGCAGAACCACTACACCACGAAGGCTTGCTAGGAAAGCGAGAGAAGCAAATATTACATGATTCGTAAAAACGTTTATCGAACATTTATTTCCATTCAAACATTTTATTATTTGTTTGAAACATTGCAGTTTTACGGCATAATAAATATTAATTAGACTTAATAAATGTAATATAATTTACGCAGTTTTAAACTTTGAGTATGTAAGATTTTCACTAGTGTATTTCTCAGTTACTGTAGAAAGTGACGGATCTTAAGAAATAGTTAGCGAATAATCTCTTAAGTTCGTGTGACAAGAAACAACAAGAAGGAAGGGTAACTAACCCTTTGTTATTCCAATAAGATTTAACAAAACTCCGTCTCGGAGTGTACAATAAAAGCCGACACTTGGGCTTGAACTTAAGAGACTAAGAAATAAACTAAAACTAAGATTAACTAAAGAGATATATCCGAAGCTATCAAGATTCTAATCGAGTTGGCTCCTTAACTCTATTTGACTACGAAGCTTTATCAAGGGCCTGAGTACGGCCGAGCATAATAACAGCTCTGAGAGAGAGAGAGAGTAGCCAAAAGGCAGACGCGCGCAAATCAGAAACTCTGATTCTCTCTAACTCAGCAAGTAGACTTCGCGGTTTAAATACCGCTCCTCCTTATTAAGTATTCAGAGTGATTCCAAAACTACGTTCTGGCCGGAAGTAGTAAGTTGAAGTTTAGAATTTGACATGAAAGAAGTTTAACTCAAAATTTAACTGTTAATAAAATTAACATAATCCTTGCAAGTATTAATTTCAAAGCCATAATTAGGTGAATTAAGAACAATATCTAGTCATGTACTAAAACAAGCAGTGTAAAATTACTTTTAAAATTTTTACGTATTTCAGAACCATCCACAGTCTGTATTGTTTACACTGTCAAAATATTTATCTGCATAGGGACAAATAGAATATAAAATAGCTAAGAAAAAAAACATATATATATATATCTATATATGTGTGATGAATAACGAACTCCTTTCTTTTTATAAATAAGATTTGAAAATTGTTCTACAACGAATGCTACAGTTTCCTGCTTAACACTGTCATCATGATTAACAGTTTTGAGTACATAAAGAGCTTTTTTTATAACATTGAAAAACCAATTTTAATTTTTGTGGCTTAGAGATATTTAATAAAACATCAAAATTTTATAAAACCTATTTACACCATTTATTACTTTAGGACAACTGCTTATACATCATTTTTAATTTTGATTTGCCATTAAGAACACTACACTATAGGCTTTATGTTGCTATTATTTTATATTACAATACCGCAGAAGCTTCGATAATCGATGCAGAGTGAATATCAGTAATGAAAAAAGGGACTTTATGTTCTTTGAAAGCTATTGCCCAAATTTTAGGAAGTTTCTCGGGTTTTATGCTCAGTAGAAACTGAAGATGTGTAAAGCTTTTTTTCTTATCATAATTTGTTTTATTGTTAAAACTTGCAGCAAATGCAAACTGTAAATTATTTCTATCAATTCTGTCTCTGCTCTCATCAGCACTTTATCTAGAATCTGAAGATTTACTTGATAAATATTTTGGGCAATCGAGCAGTTGTGAAGGTAAAGCTTCCTTTCGAAGCCTTAGAGGCACTAGATTAATTTTATAGAAGTTCCTTTTTTCCATCAAAATGTTTTACTACTTTCTGAATGTCTGATTCAAAGCAATATTTTTCCCAAATAAAGAAGAAAAACAAATTCACTATCGACTACCACTATAGATTCACAAGGAAATCTTACAAATAGATTGTGTAAAATGAAAATCTAGCTTTCATGCAAAACCTCAGGTTTCCATTCAGGAATGAATTTATGGAAATGGAAAATTATCTATAGCTGAATTCCAGGAAATGCGCTTATTATTCTGATAAGCTCTTGAGTATTCATGAAAATTTTGAGTTCTTTCTTATTAACTAAAATATTATTCTTTAATTAATACTTCATCAACATTACAGATTACAGATTTAATTGAATGCTTTTGCATTGATGACTAACTGCAGTCTTATTTGTTAGCATATAATTAATTGAAGATTTTATTGAATTCAAAATATTATAGATGTTTAATATCAAACAAAAATAAGACCTAATTTTTAGATTATCAAGAGATGCGTAATTTTAATACAAGAATAATACGTATATTATAGTATATTTTTTAATTAAACGTTTATAAAGGATAAAAAAACTGATATTTTTATAAAAAAGATCTCACATACTTTAGAATGTTTTAAAATTCTGCCAGTGTAACCATTTCTTGCACACAAAGTCCGATTTTGAAGAGAAAATCTAGTCTACTTTATTAGTATTTCAGTAATTAGCAAAGCAACAAGTGTAAACCATTCTTCAGCAGATTATCAATAATTGCCAAATAAAATACTTGTCAATCCTTTATATACGTGCATGTACTATGCAAAATATCAATGTATAACTACAAGCACGCGGTACCACGAGGAAGTTCTGTCATGCCTACTATATAGTTACCGTGTTAGTGGCGTGACTCGCAACAGAAGAGAGGCCATGATCTTCCGGTGGTGACTACTGGACGCCCTAATGTCAGCCCGTTTCCGAGCCACTATTTTCAGTCCGTTTCGAAACTAGTGATTTTTTACGAAACTCCGTGAATAAATTTAGATGCTTCTGACGGTACTCTATCACATTTCAAGTTAATGGAGTTACTCTTAAGATGCTTTGTCCTGTTGGCGAAGATGAGTGAAAGAAAGTTTCTGAGGACATAAATGTACGGTGGCAGTATATTACCATTGCGGCAATAAAGGAAATTTTACAGTTAATTTACTTCGCCATTTGACTACGAATGACTATTAAACAACTCTGTAGACCGGTCCGCGGGACTGACTTTTAACGTTTCCTTCCATCGTACTGATTTACTCTGTGCTCTGGGAACTGACTTCAGTGTGTGACCCTGCTGGCTCGTCCAGTTTAACATTGTGTGCTTCTATCAAATCTTTTCGATGATATATTTAATTTCCCTTCTTATTAAACTGTCAAGTTTTAATTATTAACTTTATGGCTGGCATCAATTCATGGATTTATTTATTTAGTTATTAACTAACTAAATAAATTTTATAAAATTAAGACTCAAAATTTTAGTTCGGTAATGTTAATTGAATTTAGTACATATTTAGAAATATCAGATTTTTCTCTTCTGTTATTAAAAAGTTAGCTTGTAATTCAAATAAAACTTAAACATTTTCGTTTTCCTGTTTTGATTTAAAAATTTTTATTTTAAGCAATTTATTTTCAATATTTTGAAAAACATCTTGAGTTACAGAAATTTTCACACCTCCTTAAAATCAATATTTCATATCTATCTGTATATATAATATCCAAAAAATGGGAAATTAATTAATAAAAAATTTCGGAAATATATTTAAATTTAAGTACTAACATTTTCGGGATTGATTTCAAAACTGGTATAGGATTAAAAGCAATAACGATGACTTTTACTGAAATGGAAAATTTTCTTTGATATATAAATTGAGACATTTTCATTCCATGGGCTATTCGTACTCTAAATTTAGTAATAAATGATGCAACAAAAGTCAGCGGAAGCTCTTTTATTCTTTGTTTCACCTAAACCCAGCAATTAATTTGGGTTTTATTTCATTACGGCAAAGCACTCAAGGGCTATCCGCCTAAGTGGAGGTATGCCTTCATGGAGAACATTCTAAGGGACACTGGTTCGTACATACGTTACACATGCGGAACACCACCGAAACGCCCATGTAGCCAGCCCGTTCGCCGTGATTCGAAACCCCGGATAGAACTACCAGTGTTCAGCGACTTTACCGCTCCGCCGCCAGTGGGACTTCAGCAATTCTTTTGAAGACTATATCCCATTTAACACCGCAGAAGCCATTAGGTATTCCATAAGAAGGGGAAGCAAATTTACCCATACGATATCAATTAACAGCTCATTCCATGAAATTATGATAATTAGTGTTGAAAAGTGCAACATAATGGATAAATTTTTATTTAAAATTAACTTTTTTTATTTTCTTTCCTAATATGGCACTATGTTCTTGTTAAAATAAATATCTTATTAGTTCTTGTCAGCAAACAACCGAACCATAAAGTATGATTATTAAAGATGTTTTATAACATCTTGAAAGGTTTAAAGCTGTTTATGAAAAAACACATTAGGTTCAAACGACTTGAATATGTTGGTAAATGAGGGCAAAACGTTAGTAGTAAAGGCATAGATGAAGAATCAGAATTTAATTCTACCGCTGAAATTCGATGAAGGCAAGTGATATGAAAATTTCAATACAAACATTATGATGAATAGCTACAAATAAATTTCTAACGAACAATATTTTATATGCTTTTGAATAATGCATGCCCATCGTTACCTGGAAGTTTCGAATTTTTAATAACTAAAAATACGCAGTGATAATTTTTGTTTCTTGCATAATCTGATAAAAACAAGTAATGAAGATTTGGGATAAAACTGTTGCGATTGAGCGACGGTAATAGGAAATAAATACGTATGTTAACGCTTACGACATAATGTAATCAAAGAATTTAAAACCTAAAATTAACCATTTAAAACCTAAAATGATAAGGCTAAAACTGTTCCCATGTTTTCTAATTCGTATCGTAAAGCTAATCTGATTTGTTTAAAATCTACTTTTGTGGATACTGACACGTTTTTATCATATATTAAATTCAAATTTTAAATCTTTGATAAGAGAGAGAGAGAGAGACCATCGTCAATATAAAGTTTATTTGCAAATGAATGCAATTTTAAAGTAATTTCTTTTTAGAAAATCCTCTAATTATTTGCTTGGTATCTTAATTGTTTTCAAAATATGCAGCTCAAAATATTTCTAGCATTTTTTAATGTAAACATTTTACTTTTGAAATGTAAAATTAATATATTAATAGTTATTAAGTTCCAAATGATTTTAGCACGTGGTCATTCATCGAAGAAATTTCTTAAAACGTTGTCAGGTTTAACTTTAATTAAAAGTTCGTCAAGTGGAAATTCTTTTTGACGCAGGTATAAAATTAGCCCTAAATGTTAAACGTGAATATCTCTGAAATGACTTGTATGTCTTTAAGACATTTTGATCTTTATGCATATTCTAAGGCGTAAAATCGAACTGTGTGGGGAAAAATTCGATTTTGCATCAAAATGAGTACGTTAGGGCAATCTATGTATAAAGCTAATATATATTCTAAGTCACGTTTTCGAGACATGAAAAATGCAATTTAAAATTTGTCGGTCGACCCACCAGAACAGAGATATAGAACGGTTCCCCTTCCCCTTTTATTTAACTCACAATGTGTGCAAAATTGGATGCCCCAACATCACTAAACTTTTAAAACTTGATAAAAATTGAACTCTTTATTTCACGATATCGCAGTCCGCCTCAAAATTAGGGTCATAAATGCCTGTTTTCATTGTTTCTCAAAATTTTGCAAATAGACGCTGCTGCAATGTCATCGAACCCTTCAAATCAGATTTAATGAAAGAAAGAAAGCTTAAATACTGTGCAGTTGTTCGATTGCATAATGTTCCATGCTATCAAGTATTCAGTGCGTTCTCCATCACATGACATCACTTTCTTCAAATACGTAATCACACCGACGTGTTGAGTCTCTCTGGGTTTATTGAAAGCAACTTCATGACGGACAGCGTTTTATAATTATAATGGGCCACTAGTTTACGTCCGGGATTTCAAAGAATCCCGCAGCCAAAATTTGTCGGACATCAAGTCCAAGGCCAGCAGCAGGGTATGAATGACTTATCAATCTCTTGGAACATAAGCCGTTATGAGGAAGTGTTTCATAGGAGCTGCTGTATAAGGAAGCCATGTTGCATGAAAGTGAGAGTTCCTGTAAGATTTTATACCCTCTCTTAAACATCGTACCACGTTATCACATACCATCTTCATGTTAATTTTGATTAATGTTTGTTAATTTTGATTAGTTTTTATTTTCCTTTCTTCTTGCTTTCCTGTTGTGATGTTTTCCAGTTTATTTTCTTGGTTTTCTTTACATGTTTTTTGTTACCCGGGGCAACTTGACACCCTTTGGTTTCCCGATTATAGTGTTTTTAAATTGAAGTTTTTGAAGTTTTTAGGTTTGTTTTTAATTTTACTGCCTGTTGCCGGGGCATGGCCGGGTTGCTGGATGCCCTCATTTGTGGTTTTTGCTTGGCGCAGCCCTTGTTTGTCATAAAATCTTGTCGATTATGTGGATGGGGCTGCGCCCTATTTGTAGCCTATTTGTACCATCCTCATGTTATTATGAAGCTATGTTATTATGAAGCATGTTTTCCACACGGCTGTTGAGAAAAGAATAGTCAATGATGACAAGTATGCGGAAAATCTCACGACTCCTTTGTGTATGCACACCGTTATATTTTGTCGATATTTGAAAATTCTAGGTATTAACACTTCCACGCAACAAAAAATATACTTCCTTTATCTAAAGGATATTCAAAATTCATTACGGGCCAACAATAACTTCAGCAATTCGATCTTGGAAAGGTGCGGGTTGAAAAAAATAGGACACGTGCCATGGGCAGTGCCTCCTGTTCTGCTTTCAAGTGTTCTGTGGCTTATAATTATTTGCGATAAATCATATTTTTAATGTTGTTGTATTGTAGTGAATGACTTATTGGCGTGATATTGTGATAAACATTAGTTACTCTTCTGAAGTATTGAATTGCTCTGATTTAACCGTTGAGGAATAAAAAACATCGGACGAGAAGTAGGTTGAAATTTCTGATGGTCGAAGGAGGGAAATTATCACCTTGACTTTTGTTGTACAAAGGAAAAGACTTCCCACGAAATAGTTGTGTATGTCTTACAATATCGAAAGTTATTGATTAAAAAAAATCATTTTTATTTTTTTCCTTTCTTTGAGCTGAAATGACGTGAAATGCCTAGTACACTAAAAATCTGTATTTCTCTGAACAACTCTCTAATTTTCCTTACAAATTAGTAATCTTGCATAGTTATTATATGATTAAAGTACAGAGTATGCTTAAATAAACCTTTCTGATGTTTTTCGAGAAATGAAATGTGTAGTTAATGTTTCTTGGCGTTAAAGCTCATTGCGTTCTATACCATATACTGTTACTCTAATGCAGTTACAGTACAACGTACCATATACAAGATCTACAACACGGATGAACTTCATCTACCCGTTCTTCTTGCAATATTACGAGCATTGCTAATTCTGCTTTCTAATTGTGTAGCTAGCATCCAGGTGTGTGAAACTGTTGTAAGGCTGAAACAGCTAGTTCTCCTATCAGGTAGAATAATTTCATTAATAATGCTTTATCAACCAAAAGTAACTTATAATAACTCATTATCATAGTCCGTGTGCATTAAACAGTACAAAAAATAGAAATTTTGCAAGTAGACAGCTTCTTTTAAAGCTAATATTATTTATACACTTAAGCTAACTATTGTGGACTGCCATTTGTGGGGAAATTCTAAATTAATTTCTTTTTCTTTGCTCGAGAAAACATCCAATTTCTTGATCTAAAATTTCGATGCAAACCTCATCTTCCTACCACAACTCCTTCGCTCTATATGCATTTTTAAAAATTCTAGTGACTTTTTCTGTAGTCTATAAATAAGACAGTTTTTTTTTAAGCAACCTCATTACCAGAAATTCCTCAGCTGATGAGATAGCCTTAGGGAACTTTCATTCACAGATTCATCTGCAACTATGGCTGATCATATATAGAATTATATCTTAAAAACTAGGTCTTTTGATTATGAAAACTTAGGGCTCAAGTTTCACTCAAATTGCGTACGGAAAGAAATTGACTTCGGACGCAAATTATTCCCCTGTGTCTCAAATGTTGTTTCTATATAATTCTAAGACATTGTATGTCACTCGCATAATTCATTCTGTTATAAAGCGTGTAACCAATCTACAAGTAACGAGCCCAGGTTAAAAGTAAAAGCCAACAAATGACTGTTTCTTCGCTTATCCTGTTTTATTTTAGCATTTATTGTAACGTTAAAAGGACTATAATATTCATTTTTAAAATCGATACCGATTAATAGCCTTCAGTTGGTTAACGACATTAACTTTATCTTCATTGTCATAACAAAGCATTTTCTTTTCTGAGGCATATTAGTAAAATTAATATAAGATTTTATACTTTATATAATCACAAGAATTAAAAATAAACCATTTGTACTTACAAATAAAAAAAAAAAAAAAATACAGCGACATACTTTCAGATGGCGAGGCTGCTACTCACTATTATCCTACAAATTCAGTTTAGTTACTATATTTCTCCAAACTGAAAGACAAAAATTCGTAGAGTAGAATGAGAATAAATATAACATCACCATTATATTGTTTGTTTTCAGAAAAGAAACGCTTGTTATGACTAAAGAAGAATTCGCTAAGTAAAGAGAGAACAGTCCTATACAGTACACATCTGCTTTTTTGTTAAAGTTTATAAGCTACACATTTGCCAAAATATTATATGAATACATGTTATTGATATGCGATGACATATTATTGATAGTTGACGAAATATTATTGAATTAAATGAGATAAATGTGCATATCATGCTTATTATACTTTTATTGTCGGTCAATAAACACATAATGTACATTTATGTAAATTTGATTAGGTTCATAAACAAATTATGCGCTTTACTTTGTTGCATTTTTTTCTATTATTTAAATGAATAGAAAAGTAAAAAACACGTAAATAAATTAATAGTGAATTTAGTTTTGATGTCCTCGAAAGAACAAGCGATCCTGAAACTTGAGTTCTGAATCACTCGAGTCCAGATAACTGACCAAACACAATCTGATTTCCTTAATTTGTGCTGTTTAGTAATTAATTTATTGTGAGCTGGAAGAACAGTCCACATGTACAAACGTGTAATCAGGGGTGTTCTGAGCGCCCGGGCAACCCCCCCCCCTTGAATCAACACTTCTTATGCTTCAAAAAGAGTAAATTTTTAAATTATTTTGAGTTATTAAGACAAAAATTTTTTAAATATTGCTTTTTAGCTTATAAGCTGTGCTTTAAATAGGCAGATAATCGTTAAATAAATTAAAATTTTTAAATATTGCGCATATTTATTGAATTCAGTAATAATCATGTAAATGCATGATAATACGATGTAAAACACTGTTATTTATGATTTTTTACTATGTAGAATATTTTATGCAGCCTACATCATCTGGACGAGAAGAAAAACGCAGAACAATCTTGGCTTTTGGGCGAGAGAGAAAGAAACGAGTATTAGCGAAAGCATAACCTCGCGCGAGAGGTTAAGGAAGAATGGACGAAGGAGTATGAGAAGGGAAGAAAGAACTATCAAAGGGAAGTCAGGTCGATGGAGAAATGAATTTTGGGCCGAAATGTTCCTGTGCAATAAAGCATATATACGCCTTCTTACAATCTTGCTATTAAACGTAGCGACCCAAATTTTTTTATAGTGGAGCCACTGAAAAACCAAAAAGCCGTTCATTTTTTACTAGGAATCTAAATACATAATAAATAAGGAAATCAAATAGCCTACTCACCTCCAAAAAATTGAATTGGGGTATTTAGTTTTAAGATTTGCTAATTATGCAAATATTGCACAAGAGAGAGTAGACTCACTGTGCATAATTTTGAGTGACTGCTTTTTACGTTAGTTTCAGATTTCATTTAAGACAATAAATGTAGCAAAAATACTAGTTCTTTAATTATATTTGAAGCTTGTCAACTTCTATATTTTAAGTACAATGAATTTTATTTTTCTAGTCATCTAGTAATTTGATCTTCATCATTTAAAACAATTTGATGAAGCAATCATTAAAAATGCAGATGATTAATTTACTCTCAAGTATTTTATTATTCTGCTTTACTTATTTATTTTGGTGCGTGTATATCTGAGGCAAATTATCAGATAATTGTAGGTTTCTAAACTGTTAAAGTATCATTTAGGTAATCTTTATTTATTTTTTTTTTTATTTTTATTTTTTTAAACTTCTTCCAAATCAATATAGATCAAGACAAATATTAGAAACTGAAAAAAGAAGAGACATTTATAAAAAAGACGTATAAAAGCGGGAGAAATCAATAGAATGCGAAACATGTGTAACCTATTAGCTTGTAAAATGTATACTATAACTAAACTCTTATAGTTCAACAAAAGTTAGAAGCCCAGCCACCAGGCTAACATCATTGATGTTTTCGTGTTTTTTATTAAGTGTAATGTAAATACAAGTGCAATCCTCCACAAAGGTATTCTACCCACAGAGAGATAACCCTCATGTACTTTCCACCATCAGTTAAAACATACAATATCACACGTAAGTAAAATAAATAAAACTAATAATAATGAAACAAAATTTGGCATATTGGTAAGACAGTAATACATCGTAGGCAACAATCTAAAACTAAGAATCAATAAAATCACTTTATCGGAAAAAATACTTCTACTAGCATGAGCTTGGTTCTGTAGAAATTCGACTCGGTGTCTATGTTATTATTCTAATATATTTATCAAAATCAATTGCATCATCGAAATAATGGATTAGTTTTTGTTTCTTGCAAGTAATGATTTCGATCATAATATAAAAAAACGAAAAAAACAGAGAAACATATGTAGAGTCAAACAAGAGAACTGCAAATCCATTATTTTTGGGTGGTTCTAACGTTTCCACTAATTATCTGGAACGATGCATCCTAATAGCCTTTATTATATTCTAAGATGCTAAGGGAAATTGGATATAAATTTCGGTATGTTCCAAAATTAATGTCTAATTCGTTGCGTTCTTTTATATTATATGTTAGTTAATATACACATTCGCTTACTTAAACTTGCTTATTTCTTCTTAATGAAATAAATTAATAGGCAGGCTTTTTTTGCACTATTTGCATAAATTCTCGCCAATAATGCCTTCGGTCGTGAATGATGAAATATATTTTCGTTTTTAGGGGAACGGAGTCGTGGTACTCATTTACATCCTATACAGTTGTAAATTCATATCATAAAGTTTCAGAATAATTTTCAAATGTTAGACAATATTTTGTCTGAAAATCGTTTTTCCTACAGTTTTAAAGTGAAGCGTTTTATTAGCGCTTTTTTGCTCGTTTTAAGAAAACAAATAAATGTATAAAAGTTACAAGAATACCAGCATAACATTTTGCAGCCTTATCTTTAAGTTAGCCTCCCTTAGTTGTTTTACTGAAACACTGATTAGGTACTTCACTGAAAGTAGCCGTTAGTTATTTTACTGAAACTAGATTTATATGTTTAAATTTGAAAAGAAACGGAAACTGTCTGTGTTTTTAGCTTCTATATAAACATCTATAAGACGCATATTAGGGGCCCTTGAAACTGCATAAAATCTGAACTGTAAATACTTCAAAGTATATTCTTATCTGCAAAAGTGGCTGCCTTTTTTTTTCACACCTTGTAAGACAAGCGCTTGCATGTCGTTCGTGATGAGAGCTATTATTGATAATCTGCATTGGTCATCGGGGTTCTTGTGAGAGGAAGGTCATCGGGGTTCTTGTGAGAGGAAGTTCCGAATTTCTGGACGATAAGATGTGGCAATGATTACAAAAACGAACGGCAGGTAATCAGGATCCTTTGTAAATTATTACATCTCCTAGCAAGGGGTCCAGGAAACGTTTTATTATTATTATTGTTGTTATTGCTCCATGTCAAACATTCTTGTAAATTATAAAAAGAGGAAGTTAGCTTAGACTAAGAATCACTATTCCCCTGAGCATTCCTCACAACATACACATTCTCTAGCTTTCAAAGCTTAGTTAGATATTTAACTTAATTTCATAGCTCTCTTAGTAAGTTTTTAATATTGAATCAAATTTTTACAATAATAAATAAATTCTGAAAAATTAAAAACTTTTTAAGCTTTTTTTTTTCTTTCTTTTTCTAATTAAAATTCTTATTTTCCCCCTCTATATATTCAGTTCGATAATTTTTTCTCAATTTCAAAAAGAGATGATTTGTTTGACTTAACTTTTCTGATGCACAAAAATTTCAGAATTTATTTTCATGCATAAAATTTTAAGAAAAAATGCTTGAATACTTTCCCTAATGCCGAAGTTATATAGTTTCCTGATAAAGAAATGATATTTCTTATCATATGGTCTTTAACATCCCATGTAAATATGCCTTTAACATTCTTTTTGCGAAATATATTTTATGCTCGTTATAAAAATCCTTCGTGTCCCAGAGGAAAAAAGAAGTTACAACGAATGATCATTATAGGGAAAATCGATTTGATATATTCTCATTAGGTGGGAGCTTTTTTATTGTCATTGTAATGTAATGGTCACTACAGTGAGGGATCATCATAATGAACATTGGATATACTATAATTTCCAGTATGCCTATCTTCAAATTGACATTTGTATAGGAAATCACTTTCCAAATAAGAGAAAAATTTAAAATGAGCTACGTTATATAAAACTTGTACGTTTTCCTGGAAAATAACGAAATAGCAACTACAAGATTCTTTCTTGTAAAATCAAGTTGTTCAGGTTCACGTTATTATTTCATTCATATTAATATTTTAGCGTAATTATTCGTGTGAATATTATAGCTTCCCATACATGGTACTGTATAGAAGAATTTTATCTCGAATCTCCTTATAAATGATGAAACCGTATTAAAAAAGTAGCCTTGAAGCGAGAATTCCTGGAAATTGAAACCAATTTATGATTCCTCTGTAGAAATTCTCAGTGCCGTGCCCGAAATAAAACATATAATCTGCAAATCACTGCAGTTGTGTACTGAACATTTACATCATAATAATACAGAGAAAAACGCCTTACAAATTCGTTACTTTAGAAATCTTATAATTTCAGTTAGAGTAATTTTTATGATTACTTAGAGAATTTTGTTTAAAAATTGACTGGTATTAAGTTTTAAACTGATATCAAAGTTGGGTATTTCAACCATTTTTACCTGTTTCAAGTTACAAAATAGATAAAATGGTTGAAAATACCAAGATTTATTTAAAAGAAGAATTTTGGAAGTTTTTCGGTATTTTATCCATGTGAAATTTAATCGCTAATCAAATTCCTTTAGACAGACTCCACTAAAATCATCTCAGAATATGTTGTTCTAAGAATTTCATAGGGATTCAAAATAAAACAGCGAAACAATTTTCGAACATTATAATTTGTACGGGTAATTTTAAACTAGTATTATATATTTTTAGACCTTTCGAAAAGCTTTCAAACATCTATAATATTTCTATCGAAACATTTCCGAAGAGATTGTATGTTTTACTAGGTAATACAAATCATTACTGTGATTTTTTTAAGTTGCATAATGTTAAATAGTACAAAATATGTTCTGTGGTAACAAGATACAAGTAATATGATTTCAAAATATTATGAATGACATTGTGGTGTTGGGCCCACCAGCGGCCGAGCGGTAAAGTCGCTGAACACTGGTAGTTCGGTCCGAGGTTCGAATCCCGCGAACGGGCTGGCTGCATGGGCGTTTTCGTGGTTTTCCCCATGTGTAACGTGTATACGAGCCAGTTTCCCTTAGAAAGTCCTCCACGAAAGGCATTCCTCCTCTTAGGCAGATAGCCCTAGTGTGCTTTGCCATAATTAAATACACCACCACACCATTGTGGTGTTGCGTGGCCCCAACTTGCCCGCAACAGTATTAGTGACTGCTATGAACTGGAAATTACACAAACTCTTAAGAAGGGTTTAACTCCCTTTTTATTCCACTTTAGAAGTTACAGATGCGTTCACTTGACGCTCACAAACTACGCCTACCCGGCGGTTAACTAAAAATCGAAAAGTACAACTAAAAATAAATAATCAGGATGAATAAATAACAAGGTCACTACCTACGAGGCTCTATAAACGTGACTAACTTAACCGCGTTCTAAGATACAGCTGAGATTTCAGCAAACTTTCTGAATAAGAAGTTGAAAGATTCAACTAACTGCCGAAGTAGGCTCACAGGCCGAAACGCGCGGTTCTTAAATTTCTACCTAGCAACCTTCACGCTCGTGAATCAAGAAAGCACACCCCCAAACTCGTTTCCCTTCTATTTAACTCTAAAATACTTCCGCTGAAAATTTGAATACTTTGCGCGTTCTACTAAAATTTACATACTCTGGCATTGGAAATTCCAGGGGAAAGTAAAGGCTTGACAGGAAAGATAGCTTAAAATAAATGTTAGTTAAAATAAATATAAACAGTACAACATGTTCAAAATTCGTTTCGCAACTACAGTTGTACTTTGTACTGAACTTAGAACTAAAAACCACGGCTACATTCCTTCTCCCCCCCCCCCAAAAAAATATGCTAATTGCTTTATAGAAGCTTATAAATAATGTTTTGTTACTGTCTCAAATACCAGTTTGAATATTCGAAATCTCATTAACTCTTCCAACTTTGAAATTATCTTAACCCAAAGAGAATAGTGGGATGTGTTAAGTTGCCGGTATAATTTTTGAAAGCGCAAATAAAAATAGCTGAAGGATTTATCTACCATAATTATGTTTTCTTTTCTGAAAATAGGAACACCAAAGAGGTTTGGTAAAATGCAAAGCATCCTAAATATGTCCATGTAACGGGAAGACTGAATACCGAAGTTTATCGAAAGCAGTTTAGTTATAAATCAAATAACCACCATGGGAGTATTATCCTATATGTTGAAGAACTCATTAGCTAGAATTCTAAGAAAAACATGTGATCAACATCTGTTCCTATCTCAAAATACATATAATTTAATACGTATGTTTTACTTTGCCAGTGATTGTTATAAATATGAAGAAATTTCTTTAAAAACCAAGGAATTCTAAGTGTAAATCGCTCTGGACTCTCATTCAAAATGGGTTCTAAATCAGTCCAATGCTTTATTATTTGAGTAAATCGTGAAAGAAGTTCTAACTTCATAAATTTTTCCCTAAAATTTTGAAATTTTTATTTATTAAATAAAAGTTCTACAATAGTTCTACAATTAAAATATTATTGGCTGGAAATTTCGCTCAACGGCGTCTATACAAAATGTTACATTTCGTTACTTAAGTAAGCTTCTACCCACTGCACAGAATTTTTTTTCAGCTACTTAACTTCTGTTTAAAAACTTAATAATTGGATGTATACAGCTGTACTCAGTATTCAAGTAAATAAACCTGCCGACGCTTTTTAAGTGCACCTTTTATCATGCGGCCAAATTAAATGAAAATAAATTCTCTCGCCTGCCAAATTTCGTAAATGTTCGGCGAAATTCTTGAGATGAAATATTCTTGATAGTCTTGATATGAAAATGAACTGAAAACATATATCCAGGTTATTTTCTAGAATATCGACTTCCACAAGAGAAATCCGTGAAATGAAGTTTTAAAAAAATTAATTCGATTTGTACTACATTCAAGGAGATCAAGTATTAGTGTAGGCAAATATTTCTGTTCGTATGAATCGAGGCTAGAATGTAACTAGGAATTTTCAGCAAATTTACAGCGCAAACACAAAAGCAGACCTTACCCAGCCACTGGCTGTTATACTACTAATAGTCTTTGAATTTAAAAACTGAACTAAAAATGCTTAAAAAATTTAATCTTATTCTGCTCTATGTATAATTTTACTCAAGCGTTTCATTGATGTGCATTGAAGCTTAGACGACTGAAAAATAAATTAATTTCTCGGCCTTAATAAATAATTTTGCGGAAATGAAAGTAAGAAGACTCCATTTTTTTATTGTTATCAGTTGTGACTTTTAGCTTTAAGTTTTATCAATCCCATCAGTCAACTACCTTAATTATACTATAAAAAAATAGAGAAGTTGGGTTGAAGATAAGAAAAAGGTTGAACGAAGTTAAAAGGACTGCAGAAAAGACCATATGTATTATTTCGACAAATCATGTGTTAAAACCAATCCGTTTCCGCTATAAATGTGTATTCAAAGATTAGATAGTATAGAGGATAAGCAAAAGGCTGTCCTGGGTTTAAAATATTTAAAACGAAATAACCAAGGAAGACAGAAGTTTGAGATATTTTTCCTTACCTAAATTTATACTGTTGCAATTTTTTTACCTTGTTGATTACCTCCGAAGAATAGTTTGTAATGGCATGGTATCGATGAAAGAAAAAACGCTAAATATATTTTGTGGTATAATGAAACTAAATCGCCTATCAGCCGTGGTTTGAAAGCTTGTGTTTATGTGAGATTTCAGCTGCATTTGCGAATCATAATTTTTCAGATGAGTTGGAACATAAGGAATGAAACTTCGAAATATAACAAAAAATTGGTAAGGCATATAATCAAATTATGGTTTCAGTTCATAATCGGAAATTATACATTTTTTAAATATTTAAGTTAGCAAGTAACCATAACACATCAATTAAAGTTCGCAGTAATTGTAATCAGTTGATTAAATATATTTTGAAAATTATAGCATACAAACAGAACCTTGCGTTTGGTCTCACATCTGTATTTAAAAGATACACATTACCTAATTTCTAATCTTCAGATTTTATGCAATGAAATATTGTCATAAAAATTGGTAAAAATTTAGTTTATTTTTTATTTTGAAACAAATATAACGAGCACTTTTTTACATTGAATAGAACATTATTATGAGGATCGCTAAAATATGTTCTAAGAAAATAACGTGTACAATAAGTATTCGGCTTGAATTTCTACGCTACACAGAAATGTGAAACTTTTTGAGCCCGTTCTTTTGGCATGTGTGAAAAGAGTGAAAGATGGTACTTCATCTAATTTCAAATATTTTACAGATTGTTGGATCAAAATTTTGTGTGCGGAAGGTGGGAAGTGTCGTTTAGAAGGCATTTGCCAGATTGTGAGAAATGATGTGCGACTGGAATGGAGGTAGGCCAGACACTAACAGAATCCTGTAAAGGCTTGAAAGTATTCAAAAGTGTCATGTCAAAATAATATGAAAAGACAGTATAGGGTTGTATGCAGGTGACAGGTGACGGAGGACGGGGACGCCTGAAGTTTAACAGAGGTTAACAGGCATATGTCCCGCGTCCTCCCCTGGAGTTTATTTAATAGTTATAAGTGTGGATATATGGCCATACATGCCATACAGGGGCAACTGTTTAACATCTGGCATTTGAAGTACATTTGAATTAACATACAGGCACGGTAAAAAAAAAAAAAAAAAAAAAAAAAAACAATAGGTTATAACAAAAGAAGAAAATTAAACACCTAAAAATGGTGTTCAATTTTCTTCTACTCCCTATGCAGTCAGAGATTAGATGGTAGAGCATTAGAGTGCATATGTCAGTGCAAGTAATGCATGTAAGCCCTATTACTCTGGTTGACAGAAGGTCCTGGCCATATGCTGCAATGGTGGTTATTATTTTGCAGATTTTATTTATGGCCGCTCTGTTTTTGGCTAGGAACTTGTGAAATGCTGAGATATTGGCTGGTATCGGGAAGTGGAACTGTTCCGTGAGTGGGCACTGAAAGATATAATGGTCCGGTGACCCCTCCCCCCCGCAAACACAGGGTTGTATGCAAGAAAATCATGATTTGGGTTTTCACTAACCTGAAATACGAAATTCGTCCGACTGCAGTGGTGCAGGGGTGTCCGCCGATAACATCGCGGCAAAAACCTCGCGGACGAAAACGTCGCGGAGAAAACAACGCAAGGCGAAAACGTCGTGCTACAAAACATCGTGGGAGAAAACATCGCAAAGAGAAAACATTGCAATCCTAAAACATCATGGTACAAAACATCGTCGTCGAAAATATCGTAGTAAAAAATAAAGTATCTATAAATCATCGCATGACGATAACATCGCAGACATGTTTTTTCATACATGCTTTAATAATTGTAAATGGATATTCCCATAATAATTTGTGAGCGCAAGATGTAAAGAAGGATAATTTTTACTTTCACATTTTGTATTAACTAATAATTTTTTGCTGAAAAAGTAAGAAGGAAACTTAAACATAGAAAATTAAATGCAACTTATACTTTTCATGAAAAATTACCAGTAAAAACTTTATAAAAAATGATTTATTAATAGCCTTTGTTAGTTAACTATGTCGGTTTAAAATTCTAATAATTGCTATAAGTTGCCTTAATTTACTATACTTAAGTTTCCTTCTTACTTTTTCAGAAAAAATTTATTAGTTAATAAAAAAATGTGAAAGTAAAAATTATCCTTCTTTCCATCTTGCGCTCACAAATCATTATGGGAATATCCATTTACAGTTATTAAAGCATGTTTGAGAAAAGCATGTATGAAAAAAGCATGTCTGCGATGTTATCGTCATGCGATGATTTGTAGATACTTACCACGATTTCTTACCACGATATTTTCGACGACGATGTTTTTAAATTGCGAAGTTTTTGAACCGCTTTATTTTCAACGACGAGGTTTTGTATCACGATGTTTTGTAGCACGACGTTTTCGCCTTGCGTTGTTTTCTCCGCGACGTTTTCGTCCGCGATGTTTTTGCCTCGATGTTTTCGGCTGTAACCGGTGCAGGAGTCGTCACGATTTGATTACTGCAGAGTGGAGACGATTTCTCTTTGTTGATCCACCACGTGCTTCTTTAAAGAGTATTCTAAAAGTTATTGCAATCGGGAGAGAGCAAACACTCAGCAATTATGAAACCCTTCATTTTTGAAAACATCCAGGAAACTTATCGGTTTAAAGGTGGTGGTATGGGCGGGCAAAATTTTGAACAGCCGCAGTGACCTACGTATTTTTACCTGTGCAACTACGAATGCTGAAATCTACAACGCTGTCGGAAAATCGATGTAAGACCTTTATTTCGATCAGAAGTGACCACATACTTTATTAATTTTTCTACGTATATCTGAAAAGTTATATCACCAACTTTGTTTGTTAGCCTTGCTCTAGAGCAGCAGTTCACAGCCTGTGCTCTGTGGTATTCCAAGGGATCCATGCGTACTTTCCAGAAGCTCCGCGCCCGCTCCAGAAAAAAAAATTAACTAAAAATTTCCGAAATTAAAGAAAAAGAAACAAAGAGAAAAAGGTAGACTCAAAAATGAAAGAGTAGGAAGCACATTCGGCCAAGTCTTGAATTTGAGAAGGTCAATTTCATCTTCTCTAGCAGACGATCAATGCAAGAAAAGTCGCCACGTAATCCCGCTGTTTATAATAGGAAGTGTATGAAAACATATGTTTTGGATCCCATAGCACAATTCCCTTCCTCACGTCCTACACTGTAGAAATGGTCATGTAGATGTTAGCTATTGCACGAGAAATCGTAGTGGAAGCTTTCGTAGGATGATAGTTCATCTGATTTATAGTCTTTTCATTTTGACTAATTTGGCTGCTATTCACAGATAGTTCGAGTACAGTTTTACTGTATATTTGACATTTAGCACACAGTAATAAAACGTTTGAATTATAGTGGTTAAAATTTGCAGCTTAAAAACTCTCTTCATAAAGAGTGAAAGGGAACGAAATATTTAGTTTTGCTTATAGGTATTTTTCTCCCACTTCCCTAGCGTGCCTTCGTGGTGTAACGGTAGCACGCTGGGCCAGTGTTCCAGAGGCCCGTGGTTCGATTCCGGGAGAAGGCAGTTGCATATTTTTCATCTTTTCTGCTTCCAATTAACCTAATGACTCTACAAATGGCGCCCAAACTAAAAGGGTTGTGGATGATGATTCTCCGCACCCAGGATTTGGCGACTAGGTCCCCTAAAACCCTAGTCGCTCTTTAAAAAGGGGAGTATATAAGGTATTTCTCCCACTTCCCTAGCGTGCCTTCGTGGTGTAACGGTAGCACGCTGGGCCGGTATTCCAGAGGTCCGTGGTTCGATTCACGGTGAAGGCGGTTGCATATTTTTCATCTTTTCTTCTTCCAATTAACCTAACAACTCTACATGCTTTTGTGTCAGATTAGGGACTTTTTTTTTTGCATGATGACACTAAATATCTATCTCAGAAATATGATGTTTTTAATTTTTTTCAATACACAACTGAATGCTTCATAATTATGCAGGTAAATGTTGTTAATTTCATTTGGTCAAGAAGAATTGGGAAAACATGCTTTGATTACAAAGTGGGGGGTTCGATAGCTCTTCAGTGCATATTTCTTACCAATAAGTATTTCTATGGATCTGAATCCAGTCATTCATCTGTATTTATAACATCTTATTGAAGCCCTTCACTTAGTGTGTGATCCTGATAGTATTAAATCCCAAAATAATTTAGTGCATTGGACTGTAAATCTTTAATAACAGAGTTCATTAAAAAATCGAAAACTTCTGTGAAAGTAAAATATAGTGTAGGTGAATAAATCAAATATCAACTTAAAAACGTTCTATTATATAAAATCAATTCCCATCAGTGGTTATTTAATTTTTTTCAGTGATTGATAATAAGGTGTTTAACTCTATCACTGATAATTTATATGTCTATGAATGCTTTATTTTCGGCGACAAAAATCAAAGAGTTGAATTCTATTGACAGAATAATAAACAGACAAAGTTACAATTTCGAAATATCAGTATCACTCATAGGAATGCATTTTTTCGAATATCTAAAAGCTTTGCCAGCAGATTTCCAATAAAAAACTGAAAAACATAAGGAAACTATAAGGTAGTTGAAAAAACAAAACATTAAAAAAAATAAAAATCCATTTAGAGAAAGATTCTGTATTAGTTGTTAACAGACCTAGTCACGGTTTTGGAAATCCTAATGATAGAGACATTGCAAGGCCTTCCCCACACTATCCTAAATATAAATATCAATTTGGTTTCACAAATTACCATAGTTTTAACATTTCTGTCAAGCGGTCATAAAATTAACATCTGCAATATGAATTTAGAAAACACGCTCATAGTACGGCTAAGTATTTTGAAACAGTGTTCAACTCAAATAACACCGTCACTCAACACATCAATGCTGTGGTTGATGATGTTAAAAAATCACTTTCAATCGTTATCCGATATACCAAATTTGCCCCACATCGACTGATATAGCACAACTGATAGTTCTAATGGTATTTGTTACTTTTATTTAAAAAGCTACAGAGGAGCTACTTGTCTGCAGACGACTACCAACTAAAATACTATTATTCATTGATCGTGCATGTATAATGTTAGGTCACAATACAGGAGCCGTTGTTAAAATTAAAAGATGAGGCAAAGAACCGTAATAACAGTCACTGCATTCTTCACAGACACGCTCCAGCCTCGAGAAAAATGTTTTTTGAGCAGATGATGGTATTGAAAGACATTATAAAATATGTAAAATCGCGACTTCTTAAAAACAGGTTCTTCAGACTAATGTGTGAAGTCATATGCTACACCTTGAACTAAATTGGTTCTCTTAAGGAAGCATGTTGACAAGTTTGATGAAGCAGCTTGCAGAGGTTGCAGCATTTTCGAAGGACTGCATATCTTTACTGGAGATAACTTTAAATGAAGAAGTTTGGGTACACACACTGTAACATTTGGCCGGCATTTTAGCCGAAATGAATCTATCATTGCAAAAATATTGCAGTTTTTATGCAAATATCAGAGCCTTCTTTTAAAGGGAATTGTGTATGTTGGTTGGAGAGCATGGAAAATGAAATTTTAATTGATTCTTTCTTACACAAGACCGCCGGTGCAAGCAGTGCAACCGCACCAGGCGACAGAATTTAGGGTGGCAAAACTTTTAGAATTTAAAAAAGGGGCGGTAAAATTTAAAAGTTGGAAGAGTTTACACCGAGGTCGAAAGACCTAACGAGCGCTGGTCCTGCTCCTCCAAATTGCTTCTTGAATGAAAATAACATCGAGATTGAAGATGAAATAGTGATACGTATTCAGGTGTCTCTCAAAATTTTTGAAAGGTTCATTTAAATATTATTTTACGACAGTTCAAGAAAAGTGTATGATGACTTTTGATGGTTTTTAAATGTATTTAGTGAGAATGTAAAAAAACACCCGACATAAATTCATAAGATTACGAGTTTTTATAGAAATGATATCTCACAGTGAAATAAAATCCCATTCCTTAACCAAAGTTTCCGGTCAGTTGAGCTGCGTTTACAAAATAAAATCAAAATTTCGTCAGAGAAAGCAAAATTCGGTGCTTCATCTGATTGCAAACCTCTGTGTTGCGGAATTCTTCATCTATACAAGCACTAAAATTAAATATACAATTCGTTTAATTGCAGAACCAGACATTTGTTTGTAGTTATCATCAGTTTCAATAAGATAGAAGAAGAATAAGAATTAAGATAAGAATTAGAAAGTATAAAAAAAATTAGAAAATTAAAATAAGAAACAAATATACGCGTGTCATTAAGCTTTTTGTGCTATTTAATGTCAAGTCTTTATTTAGGCCTATTATTGCACTATGGTGAATTTTACTGATTAGTAAAATGAAATTTAAATTGTTTTCTGTAACAAATAATAAAAATTTTCAATAATGTATGGGTATGTTTTTCTACTATTTTCACTACTAACCTTTTTGTGACTCAAATAATTTGATATATTGAACTTCAAAATAACTTTTCTGTACGGCAAAATGTTGGCAATATCATTAATATTGTTGATAGTTGGAAATAAACTAAAATATTCTGATAAATTTCAAATTTTTTTTTATAATTTTATTGCGCAGGTATTATGCAGTTGTTTATACCATGTCTTTCATTTACATACTTTTATTATTTATCCCATCTTCCTCCCCCTAATACTACTCCTATATAATATTCACTTGTAAACCGCGAGTAGGCTTAAGGGCTTCCCCATTGGCATTCATTTCAAACAGGGCTATGCGAGTGAAAACGTTTGGAAAACGACGATCTAGATCCTGTTGTTCCAACGTGATGTTCTTCTGATCCCAGGTTGATAAGGGAATATGAGGATCAAATCAGCAATAATATGATACTTCTGAAATTTGGATCACTAAAAAATTGTTAAATAAACGTCATTTGATTCTGCAGATATTAAGCTCATTAATCTTTAAAAGAATTATTCTAAATCACTACAGTCGAAATTTTATATTTGTTGGTCAAAATTGTATGTAAAAAATTATCACCGTTTAATCCATATAAGCGTTCAAAAAGTTTAAAGTTACGATCTATTAGTCTGAAATTCTAAAGATAAGATTATATGTCTGTACCTTCAGTGACATCCATGAAACGATTAGAAACTTCTTTTAACTTAGGCAAATTTTTCAAGTTCAGCCCGCGTGCAGTAGCATAAAATATGCTGTTAGTTACTTAATTTTAAATATGTGGGACTCTAAAGACATTGGCAGCCCGTTTTTTAGTTATGTGGGACTTTTTTTTAATAATTCTAGGAATACAAGTGAAAAGGATACATACTTAAACATTTCTATGCGTATTAAAGCATTGTCTATAGATGGCATTCAAAGGATATATAATACATGATCGATGCTAGGACAGAAGGCTATGAAAAGATAAACTTTTGAAAAGGGCGTGACAAACTAGAAAAAGATTAGTAAGCTATTATCTAGTGTTAGATAACTGTTTCGCTGTTAAAAAGCATTTTGCATATCTACAGTCCAGTGTTAATCCCTAATGTTTTCCCTGTATGTTCGCTGCCGTATATTTGATCTAAGTAAAGTTTAAGAATTGCAATAAGTGCCAGTTCATCCGAAATAACAAATAATATTGTTGCTTGCGTACGGGTTCGTTACGAAATGAATGCACAAGTCCGATGAAAAATGAACAAAATTTATTATTATCACAACAAATATGCTTAAATTTCCTCAAATATTCGTGCAGTATTACAATATCTCACAGTGGTTATCTTTTAACTACTCAAACGTTCAAGAGAACTTAATTCAAACAGCTAGAGAAAGCTAATCCGCGAATTCGCTACAGTCAGCAAGAGCAATTCTTTAAACAAACTCTTAAAACAACAACGCCCACCAGCGGCCGAGCGGTAAAGTCGCTAAACACTGGTAGTTCGGTCCGAGGTTCGAATCCCGCGAACGGGCTGGCTGCATGGGTGTTTTCGTGGTTTTCCCCATGTGTAACGTGTATACGAGCCAGTTTCCCTTAGAAAGTCCTCCACGAAGGCATTCCTCCCCTTAGGCAGATAGCCCTAGTGTGCTTTGCCATAATTAAATACACCAACTTAAAACAACAACAAACTAACTAATCATCGAATTGAGAGGTTTTCTTCCTTTTTATAAGATTTTAAATCGCGCACTAGAATTTTCTGGAACTTTCTCGAAATCAAAAAGAGGTATTTATTTATTTATTAAATGTTAAATGCACGTGCTCTTGTATTTTTAATTTTTCCGGCTTAGCTTTCTCATAATATTCATCACGCGCTGCATTGCACAGGGAATAAAACAATTTAATTTATAATTCTACTAACATTAACTATTTAAATGCCAAATCCGTAACACTGTGAATAAAGCCAAGACTCTTGTAATTTGCAGGTAATTCATTTCACATTAAGCGCCCTCAGTCCTTAGTTATGGTGTCTATGAATTCACAAACGTATTAAATAACAAATAATTAATATTTCCTCTGTACGATTATCATATTTTCATACATCAAAAAAATGCTACAGATATTTCATAATATCGAGAAACTTTCTTTCCCATTTGAATTGTACCTTTCTTCTTTTTCCTCAAATTCTAGTTGTCAATGTAAACCCAGAATTAGCTTATACTCGGATGTGCAAAAACTTTTACAAGTTATATATAAACATACACTTGCTCTTTTCTGGAAAGGCGTGTCAATTTCTTTTCTTGACTTCCTTTCTGTGATAAAAAACACCATATGAATGAGATCTGTTATGCAATTGATTTTTACCCTCGTATGCCAATTTTGAGAATTTTGCCTTTCCAATATTTTTAGTTTTATACAGAAATCTTATCGATCGTGTAATAACAGCTCTAGCCGTTTTATTGATTCTCTTTTTTCAGAAGAATGTTTGTAGCATTCCTATAGCAGTCAAGCTGTAGAAGTCCCTTTTTGTCAAGCTTAGAATTTTCCATAGCTTAGACGCTTAGGAATTAGCTTAGAAATGATAAAAGTCCATCATATCTCAGAAACACCTCACAAACGAGATTGTGTGTGTGATTCAATATGTTTTCATTTATACTTAATCACATTACTACTGAACATATTATCATAAATTATTTAAATGCGTTTTAATTTAAAGAATGTACGCATTATTTCGCACATCATAATATGCATTTAAATTTTATAATTCTCAACAAAAAATAGAAAAATACTACCATAAAACTGAAATGTATTTACATATCAAAAGGGTAGACTTTTTAATGCCTGATATCAAGAACAGTTTAAAAAATGAAACATTTAAATGATAAACTTATATTTCACATTATAGGTATAGGAATCAAATATCTACCCAGCATCACTTTCATGAGATTTTTAGTCCAAAGGGGCTTTGTCCCTGAAGGACTATTGTTTTCGTTTTGCGATTTTGCGTCGGACTCATAAACGTCGGTTCACTTTTCAAACTGTTGCCACAAAATGTTAGAGTCCTGCATTATATTTGGAGAAATTAAATAATGAAAAATCTGCATAAATGATTGTCTATTTCTCGCATTGTGATAAAACAATGGTACATAGAGCCATCGAATTTTGAATGACGAAATCCTACTGCGAATATGGGCATCTGGAATCCCAAATTTGGAATTTCTTTTATTATAGATTTTATATTTTGTAAAACTTTAACGAATTTTTGATTTACAAACTCAATGCTTTAAAAGCGAGAAATGGCAACGTTATATAGAAAAAAAATACTTTTATCTCCAGCTCGCGAGACTGTGTATATCGGAAATTCTAAAGATATGCTTAATTTAACATTATTTTGCGATATTGCTCTTGAACTGAATTTTATGGTTTAAGTGCAAAGAACATGATATTTAATAAATAAAGGTAACACTCAAAACGTTAAAAAAACGCCCCTTTGGACGTAATTTAAAATCTGAAACATTTCAGATTTTTATTTTTTTAATTTTTAGAGTGGAGAGACATTCGGTTAATTGGAAGCAGAATAGATGAAAAATTAACAGCGCCTTTGCCGGGAATCGGACCACGGACCTCTAGAATACCGGCTCAGTGTGCAGAACCACTACACCACGAAGGCACGCGAGGAAGGCGGGACAAATACCTTATATACTCCCTCTTTTAAAGGGCGACTGCTGTTTTTAGGTTACCCAATCACCAAATCGTGGGTGAGGAGAATCATCATCCAACACCCTTTTAGTTCGGGCGCCACTGTAGAGACATTAGGTATTTTTTGGAAGCAGGCAAGATGAAAAATGAGTAAATGCCTTCGCCGGGAATCGAACCACGGACCTCTGGAATACCCGCCCAGTGGGCTGCCCACTACACCACGAATGCTCGCCAAGAAGGTGGGAGAAATATCTTATATGAGTAAGAATCAAAATATTGTTAATATTCAAGCTAAAGTATGTTGTCCTCATCAATAAATAATCCTTGCCTCCTAAACTAGTTGTTGCTTTTATTGCGCTCTAGTTAGTAAAATATGTGTCCAATGCAGCTCGAAACTTCAGATTTATCTAATAATTATGTAATGCGATATTCCAGTCATTCCAGCTTTATAAAATCATTGCTCTCTTTAGCGAGCCAAAATGCGTCTTTATATGGGAATACCTTTTTTCCGTATTTTAAAATTGTCGCATAGTCAAATACGTTAAAATGCGCAAGAGCTATCTGCTTGAGGGTAGAGAGCGCATCTTGAAACATTTTCTAAGAAATCCAGGCTCGTATTCATATTACGCACAAAGAAAACCAGATAATACCTATGTCGACAGACCGTTCGGGGCTGGGTTCGAATTTAGGTTGAACTAGCAGTGTTACAGTCAATGTGCTACTCATGGTCCCGTAGTTAAGAAAGGTACTGAAATTTTTAAATTAAGATGTGGAAATGCGCATTTATCATCTTCATGCGAAAGTCTGCATTTTATTCTTTTAATGGCCTTAAGACAAATTATGGTCAAAACTTAGCAAGAAAATAGCAGAAGTTTAGAAAAATGCTTTGTAGGAAAGGAGAATATCGCGTTAATAATTGAATTTACGAGATACTGTAATTAATGCCATAATTAGCGAGATTGAAAATTTCCCTAAGACGATCGTCCACGAATGCGTTGTTCTCTTTCCCCAGATAGTCCTCACGCATTTTTTTTTAAATCAGTTAACCTGTACTAAATAACTTGTCTTGATAGCAACAAGAACCTCTTGGTTGTGAAATGATAAATGTACCCAAATATATAAGAAATTTCCTTAATAATAGATTCTATTAAAGGAGACATCAGAAATATAGGATACTTTGAAGAAAAATGATAATATAATCTATAAATCGCATACATGTAGATAATGTTGAAGGAAGGCACAGTTCATTTTATTTGTTATCTAAACGCAGTTAACTGGCAATAAGCAAATATTAAAATGGGATTAAAGTTTTTTACCTCATTAAGGGATACTCTGAACTGCGAACAAGAAAAACAGAATTACAATATAGAAACAAATTTCTTAATAGCTGTAAGAAAGGAAACAAATATTGCGCTATGGTTGCAAACACTATCGACTCTTCGTAGTGTAATGTAAAAAGGTTATGTAAGAGAGAGATTCTGTAGGATCAAGTCTATTTTCAGTAAAGGTAGTGAGGGTAACGTCGGATTAGCAGCTTTCTGGCTTCCGTTTCCAGTGGCGATTCTATAGTCTCCCACTAGACGACCTATGCCGTCTGGAGCAAGACCAATTTTATCAAAAATAATTTCAGTTGTGGTCTATCCAAAGGTTTGGTGAACATATCTTCATATATCATTTTGCTGTTCCTGTGGTTTAATTCAACGATTCCTTGTTTTCGTAAATCACATATGTTGTGATATTTTATATCGATGTATTTAGTATAACTGCTTCTTTTTTTCTGGAAAGATTTATGCAAGATATATTCAACTCTACTACAACGCTAGCTTCCTGTTGAAATCCTCTAAGTCTCAAATTAGTCGTCTCATACACAGTAGCTCCAGGGTTAAAGTTAGAACGATATATTCAGCATCTGTCGAAGATAAAGCAATACAAGTTGCTTTCTTTTTGTCCATGATTCTGAACTAGTTTCTTTTTCGAATATGTATCCCAATTAGAATTTTCTGTCAGAGTTCTCTCCTACCCAATCAGACTTCTGTAGGCTTTGACGAATGGTTCACCATTTGACTTGAAATGTAATTTATAACTGATCGAAGTTCTCAGATATCGTATAACTTTAATAATACAGTCCCCGTTGTCAACTGATTTTCTAATTTTCTGCTAAGTTTCTTTTCTGATTCTCCGTCGAATTTCTTGATTATACTTTTAACCTTGTTAGCTTGATGAAGTTTAAAGCTTTCATCTTTTTATTTTCAATTTAGATTCTTAGATACGTAGATATGTCACCAAGATTTCAAATGACAAAATTTTTTTGAGAACTCGTTCAACTTCTTGAATTGATTCACGCTTATCTCTCACAACTAATACTATGTCATCAATGAATGCGATTATATAAGTTCTTGTATTTTTCTTGTTTAATGTGAAGTAACATGAATCAGCCCTTCCTTGGATATATCTTGTTTGCACGGGATTTCAGCTATTTTGTGATTTCAGTTTCTGGCTGCCTGTTTTAGTACATAGGCATTTTTGTTTAATTTACAGACTTTGCTTGCTTCTCCCAACTAGATGGTTTCTCCCGACTTCGGGTTGCTTCGCATATATATCTTCTTTAAGGTCTCCATACAGGCAAGCTGATTTTACGTCAAAATGGTTACATGATTGTCCTTTTCGGCTCCTATTGCCAAGATAGTCTTTATTGTAGTGCATTTTACTACTGGCGCAGATGCTTCATCGTAGTCATGTCCAAATTTTTGGCAATATCCTTTAAATCCTGGACAAGCCTTATATCGGGTAGCATTTTCTGAAGCGTCGTATTTTATTTTGAATGTCCATTTATTTTTAATTTTGTCTTTCCTTTTGGAAGATAATCTAGTTCCCATGTTTTATTTATCTTCATGATTATATTTCTTCTTTTGTGATTTCAACCACAACTCCTTTTCTTTGTTTGGAGAAGTCTGCGATTCTTGCCAGTCTTTAGGAATTTTGATTTCTTCATTCCTTTCCCTGTATGAAAATTAGTTTTTTCCGGTATTTCCTTAGTTGTTCTTTGGGGATCTTTTAGGTTAGCGATTCTCAACCGGTGGTACACGTACCACTAGTGGTACGCAAGAGAGAAATAGCTGGTACTCAAAAAAGCAAAGTATTTTTAACCATTAAATTCAAAAATCTCGTAAAGAAAAAGGACAATTGAGAGAAATTTCCTGTTATAGAGCTCTAATGAAGATTTCAAAAATAAAACACTTGTTAACTTTTGGATGAACCGAAAAAACAAAATGTAGTTAAAGACATTTCAAATAAAACTATTAAATTTTATTACCTTTTCGCACAACCTATTTGTGTAAACAAGGAGCTATTCCAGAGCTCATACGGTATTTTTTCGGTTAATCTTGATGGTAGTCTGTTTTGTAGATATGTGGCTGTTATTACGGTTTCGCCCTAATATTCCCTTTTGAGTCTCTAATCGAGTAGTAGGCATCTTGTCATTTCCATTACGCACTGATTTTATCTCTCTATTTGACCGTTTTGTTGTGCTGAATATGCTACAGAGGTTTGATGTTCGATTCCCTCTTCATTTAAGTATTCTTTAATTTGTGTATTCTCCTCCATTGTCTGTTCTTAAGACTTTTGGCTTCTTTTCAAATTTGTTCTTTGTCATGGTTATAAATTGCTTTAACTAGGACATCTTTTGTGGCTAACAAGTAGATCGTCGTGTATCTTGTATAATCGTCAATAAATTTTATGAAGTATTTCTTTCCTCCTAATGATGTTGTGCAAATCGGTCTAAAAATGTCCGAATGTATCAAATTCAGAATTGATTTCACTCTGTAGTTGTTTTGCTTGAAATGCGCTAATTCCGAAATTTTACTTGTGATGCATCATTCGCATTCTTTAGTTTTTTTCAATTTCTCGGTCGATTCTTATACCGGTTGTCAGGTCATCGTCCTTCTGCCTCTTAACTGCTTCATAATTCCTAAGCGCTAGTCTTCTTTCCAAAGATCCATGCTGTTTTTATTTCTTTTTGTAACTACGATTCTTGCTTTCTTCTTTTTCGATTCGATTCTCTTATGTAAATTTCTTTCTGTTTTAGCAGTTCCTATGGTTTTAATTTTCTTATTTATTCTGCAAGTGTTTTTTAATTCAACTGTAAATCCCTTATATGTGATGCTTCATACGGATATTAGTCCTCCTTCGAAGTCAAAAATATATGAAACATCTAAGATTTTTATTTCTATTTGTTACCCTCGTCGTCTGTGCAGTATATGTATCTTCGGACTTCATTTAAGTGCCATTAACAATTATTGGTTGCTCTGTTTTGCTTGTATCTCTTTTCATGAAAACTTTAATATTATCAGTCATATGACATGTGGCTCCTAAATCAACTGACCAATTTGACTTTTCGAATTCGATAACTTCGAAAGTAATCTAAGCAAAAGCGGAAATTTCCTACACTTAATATATGAACTTGTCTCATTATACATTTGTCACTTCCACATATAGGGAATGGTTCTAATAACAATACCTATGCAGATTCTAACTATAACTCATTATACTTGTATATATATATATATAATTTAAAGTAAAGTAGAAAATTCTGTACAATTATATACACTAGTGTGCAAAAATTAAGGACGAGACGGTTTTTTCAATATAACTTTGTACAAAAGCTTTCCAAATCAACACATTTAATACCGTAAGATCCCCAATACGTAAGGACATGAGTAATGTAAGCAACACTTACTAAAAGAGAAATCGAGGGATAAAAAGAAGCTTTATTGAAAAAGTAGCATGGAGCGCAATGCGACTGAAGGCCAAAACATCCCTGTGATGGGTGTCCAGCAAGAAACATCCGGTCTTTAATAGGGGATATGATCTCCCCTGACTGCTAGGCAGGTTTCACAGCGTCTGCCCATGCTGAGAATGAGGGTGTCAATGAGTTGTTGAGGCATTGCTGCCCATTCGTCTTGCAGCGCCAATCGAAGTTCCGGAATCGTTACTGGTGGTAAGGTACGAGCTGCCAAGCGTCTGCCTAGAAAATCCCATACATGCTCGATGGGATTGAGATCCGGAGATCGTGCCGGCCAATCCATACGTTCAATATCCTCACTCTCTAAGAACTGTTCGGCAGCTACTGTGCAATGACATGGTGCATTGTCGTCCATGAAAAGGAACTGCGGACACATACCGCCTCTAAAAGGACGCACATATGGAAGAAGAGTCTCGTTACAATAACGGGTCCCGTTGACTGAACCTGCGTCGAAGATGTGAAGTTCTCTACGACTACCAAGCATGATGCCTCCCCAAACGAGAACACCTCCACCTCCACACCTGTCCCTTTCAATGATGTTCCAGGGATGATTGCGGCTTCCCCGCTCTCACCAGATGAGTATGCGATGAGAATCGCTATTCAGACTGAATCTGCTCTCATCTGTAAAGAGTACTCGTCACCATTCATTGTCTCTCCAATTCCGGTGTTCCCAGCACCACAGAGAACGCCTTCTCCGATGGGCAGGCGTTAGAGGTACACACCGTACAGGGCGTCGTGCAAACAGACCACCACCGTGCAGTCTTCTGGCCACGGTAAAACGCGATATCGGTCGTCCAGTCGCCTGTGTCGTGTGTCTAGCGATTTCTCCCGCTGTCTGCCGCCTGTTTCTTCTGGCCTGTAAGGCAATATACCGGTCATCTGCGGGTGTAGTTCCTCGTGGACGACCACTACTAAACCCCCTGATAGCTCTTCCTGTACTTTGAAATTGTCTCCAAAGTCGTGAAACGATGCTGAAATCAATTCTGAACTCTGCAGCCACACTTGTCACACTGCGGCCTTCCTCCAACTTCCCAATGATTCGACCTCGGGTAAAAGCATCCAGATGTCGTCTAACAGATTGATTATTCGCCATTTCTCGCTGAGGCAGCAACTCGGTGTGATTTTAACTGCTATACGGCGTGCAATCTATTTGCCAGAAATACTGATCTTACACCGACAACATGCTTTATACTACTCAGACACTCCCCCATTAGGTCTACCTGCATATCTGCGCATGTGCTACCGTACATCACCTTACTTAATCTCCTGATTGGTCTTTCTGTCCGCTCTGCCACTTCGTTCAGCTGATATGCTAATTTTTCGACTTAATTTTTGCACACCGGTGTATATATATATAATTGTACAGAAACATCATTTAACAGCTTCAGAAATCTAAAAGGCAGACTCTTATAAATCAAGTAGCAAAAGAAAACACTTTATTTTGCTTGTTCCCATACCTTCAGAATATCATATATGTTTTTAATAATTGTCACTGATTGTCATGGTAGAAGAAACAATATTTAACTTTAAAAAATATATCAAACATCACTTTATTATATCCATTCCAACAAAAACAAATGGTATACGGCGAAAGAGCAGGAGCAGACTGGTAACCAACTCTCAGTGTTGTCAATGAAACTTTTTAGTGATATCAATTATACAAAGAAGATAATATAAAATGTTAACACGTATAAATACTTGTATATAGAATAAGTAATATTAAAATTAATTCTCGGTTATTTTTCCGTCAACAAACTCATAACTCTTGGCTAGATTATGAATTACATCTGTAGTTTTAACTTTTTTTGCTTTTCTTACGAACTTCTTATTTTTATTTTCATCATCATATATATCATCTTTTACAGACACTTTCGTTTTTGGTTTATTTCCGTGATTTCCTCTATTCACTTGCTTTTCATCCTTGAAAAATGGATTACTTTTGTTTTTGTTTTTTTCTTTGTAGGTATGTAAGAATATGCATTCTTTTTCTTAATGTCCTGTTTTTTTTTTTTTTTTTTTTTTTTTTTTTTTTTTTTTCAATAATTGCACCTTCGTTGATTGAAATATTTGAATGTGTTAAAATTCGTTTTGAAAGCAGCTGTCTTTTTTTGTTCCATGCCTTCTTTTCTTCTCGAGCATTCGAGTTTCGTTTTTACATATTCCAACGTCAGTTTTTCTTTTGAGCGTGCCTCTAAAGCTATAATAAGATTTCCGTAGCTTTTTGGTAAGCCGCTTAGTAAGTGCTGCAATATAACTCTCCTTTATTCCTTCTCCAATTTCCTCGTAGTTCATCTACTCTCTCAAGCTTTTTGTTGATGTCGTCTCCGAGTTTGTACTTGGATTTCGCTTTTAACGTATACAGTTTTCTGTGAAGGCAAAGTTTGTTGCAGAGACATTTTCTTTCGTGAATTTTCTTTAATTCGTTCCACATTTCTTTAGGTGTTGTTTTATTTCTTATATATATACGATTTGGTTCGATTCTACGAGTAGACTTACGTTAGCTTGTTCATCTCATTCTATCCACTCAGCGATAATTTCTTCATACCATTTGCGATTAAATTTCCCTTTTTGCGGATTCATTTCTTGTTCGCATTTCCATAGCTGATAGCTGCCATTTTTCAATTTTTCACAATTGAATAGTTATTTCCGCAGGTCATAGCCATTTCTGCTTCTGTTACGCAGTACACAACTACCACTATTGTTTCGCTTTTCGAACAAAGGCTTGGCCTTTTCCATTTATCCAGTGGTAATTTATGACAGAGTTTCTTTTCTGTTTTTATTTTTATTCTTAATAGCTTATTTCGATACGTTTTAAGCGTTCGTATGATGCACTTAGTCTAATGATCAAATGCTGAACGAGAGCAGAGTTTATTTTGTTTGTCATCTAAGCGCAGTTAACTAACGATAAGTAAATATTAAGATAGAATCAAAGTTTCTTAACTCAGTAAAGGATAATCCAAACTGAGAACAAGAAAAACACAATTATAATTATGATTTTGTTATTAGCTGTATGAAAGGAAAAAAATATCGCGCAGTGATGCAAATACAATCGAAGCTCCATAGCGAAGTGCACAAAAAGGTTATGCAAGAGAGAATTTCTGCAGCATCAAGTCCATCATCAAGTCAAGTGATGAGGGTACCGTCGGATGAGCAGCTTCCTCACTTCCGTTTCCGATGGTTATTCGACAGATAAATGCAAAAAAAAAACCTTTGAAACCGAGGATTTTAATTAAAATTTAATTTGTTTAAGTTAAGTGAATTTTGGTTAAAAGAAGCAATAGAAGTAAAACGGTAAATGTTTTATATTACTCTAAATGCAAATCTATGAGTATATTATATAGGAAGGATGTCAATTACTAACACTAATCCGAAATTCTGTTACTGTAATATCATATTTGTTGCTTTTAAAACTAGCCATTTAAAATGTGTCAATCTTGAAATTGTATCTGTATCTCAACTTTTGCATGTTTTTTCAATAACTTTTTAAAGGTTTTCCTTAAGCATCTATATTTTTAATTTTGCATTTGCTTACTTTTCAGTTCTGTGCTCATCCGAACGTCCAACAACTTCTTGCTTCCATTTGGTACGAAGGTCTACCAGGTTTCCGCAGAAAAAATATTTTACTCCAGATGGCCGAGATCACAAGGATAGGCCTTATGTTTCCTGTCTTCTGCACAGCATACATCATCGCTCCCAAGTCATATTTAGGCCGCACTTTAAGAAAGCCTTTCATCAAGTTCATATGTCACTCGGCTTCATATGTTACATTTTTGTGTAAGTAAAAGTCATTTTCTTCGTGCTAGCATTCTCCATAACGTATTGCACCGGAATTTAATAGACATGGTTATATCTATTGAAAAAAGAAGATTAAATTAATCAAAGAATATTTTTCTGCATGATTTCTTTGCAGTTAAACAGAGATGTCTTGCATATTCTCAGAAGACAATATGATCATCAAGTCTTTTATAACTTCGAGATTTCATAATCTTAATCAACAGATGCTCGCAACGAAAATAATTTAAAGTAATATATTATGCTATACTTATGACTAAAGTACATTATTTAATTTTTCAAACGCCAAACATCAGGTTGTTTTTGCTCATCAAGTCATTTATAACTTCGAGAGTTCATAATCTTAATCAACAGATGCTCGCAACGAAAATAATTTAAAGTAATATATTATGTTATACTTATGCTGAAGTACATTATTTAATTTTTCAAACGCCAAACATCAGGTTGTTTTTGCTTAATTTTTTATTTTACTTTGGCGTGTTTTCCTTGTGTTTAGATGAAATTTAATTTTAGCAATTTTATATTTTTCCTGTGATCGCTGAAAGTAAAATAATTTGCTTCTAATTACTTGAGGAAGAGATTTGTTTGCAAATATGTCAAAAAAATATGCTAACTTTATTAGAATGCATTAACTTATACTCCGAATACGATAGCTGATAAAAAACAACTAATTTGAAATTGTAACACCAATAGCAGTACTGCATAGTTATTCACATATTTTCTTTCCAGATATCCAGCGTTCAATAATAAGCTCTTAATTGCTCAATCTACTGATCATTAATGACGTATACTTAATTTAACATTATTTGCTGCCTCGTGTTTTAACCATAATATTTTGATTAGCAATTTAAATAAAAGAAAACTCTTTGAAATTTATTTTAAAGAGCCTAAAAAAAGGAAGCAAAGCTAATATTTTTCTTTTACACCTCTTTCTTTTCTCTCAGTTCTGTTAATTCTGGCGTCCCAACGAATTGAAACAGTAGTAGTAGAATGGTTCGGAACGGATGAAATGAGGCAACGTCTGCACAGTGACGTCACAACCAAGAGAGGTGCACCACCTAGCGTTGTCGAATTAATAATTCTTACTTGGGTAATGGGTATGTTTCTTGTTCACATTGTACTATCATAAACTAAATTAGCTTATTATCTTCCTTTTTAATTGCTTATGTTTTAAAAACTTTCAACACCTCTTATCGCATTTCTTTAGTTCGGCTAAAACCCTAAGTTGCGCAATTTTTACGTGAAATTAAAACTTAATTTCAGTTTTATCTCATTAAACTTGAGTAAAATAACCAACGTACACTTGGATTTTATAAAATATTTAGCTTGATTACTGTACTTACACTTCAGTTTTACACTATCATATATGTACGCTACTTAGAATTATTTTAACTATTAATTGCTTGAATTTTAAATTACGAAATTAATTTCAGAATATGTTATAAAAGTATTTGCATAAAATTCTGAGGTATGTTTGCAATCACATGCCTTTTCATTTAAAAGCAACATGTAAGCTTTGTTTGTTTCTGGCTTTTCCTACGTATTTATTTAATACATAACCGCAGTTTAAGCTTGAATTAAAAAGAATTAAAAATTTAAATTCCTTACAAAATGCCATTTTCAGCAAATCTTAAGTAGAAATAAGGAGTTATATTCATTATACATGTTTCTCAGTTTATGGTTATTAACCTCGAGGTTTTTTACTTACAAGCTTTAAAATAGAATTTTTCGTTCATTTCTAGAAGCATATTTTTCAACCTAATTTCTAATATTTTATATATTTTATAGGTAGATTTTTTTTAAGTAAGGTTCGTTAGTGAAAATAGTTTGAAATTTCACTCATGTATGAGAGTGAGTGCGCACGCGGCCTCCCCGTTTTCATTGGGAAGAATTATGGCACCGCTTGCATTCACGGCATCGGGTCAACACGCTTAGTAGGGTGCAATTCAATTACTCAAGAAAGTCGAGAGACTGTGAAACACAGTCATACGATTCTTAACAGCAAGAAATGTGAAAACCGCGGATATTCATCGTAAGATATGTGATAGTTCGGTGGATCGAAGGGTAAAAGTGGATGAGATTATTCAAGAAATGTGAAAAGAATCCTAAATACCTGGCCGTCATCACTGACTGCAGAGTTCTATGAGAAGGGTACACAAGCACTAATTGTTCGTTATGATAAAGGGTTTAAATGGACCATTCATTCATTTCACTCTTCGCGGCAAGGCAAAAATTCATAAAAACTTACAATATCTTCATTAAAAATTGTGAAATACAGGAAAACATAAAACACCAAATACAGTTGAATACAGTTAAAAAATATTTTACAATTAATATTAGAGTTTCTAAGTAGAAAAAAGCAATTCAATCAGTGGCAAGAAGACAGAGTTTTCGGTTCACAAAATGGAAAGTTTATTTTTGGCCCTACTCAGCAAAATGACACTGAAGTTGGTGCACAAACTGACTTAATTCACTATTCTACTAAGAGTTTCCAATATAAATTAATGGAGGCCTCGTTAGGCTTAGCACAACTTAAACTTTTAAATAGTTGATAATTCTACAACTACTGTATGCATATTAACTATTAAAGCAGCTTAACCGAAACATAAGAACAACATAATTCAATCACTTTCAAAATAATGCAAATCAATGCAATCAATCAGCAAAAAATGCGCAATTTACCAACATATAAGCATATAAAACTGAGCTCACCGAGCCAGGTAACAGAGTAGTACACACACACACACACACATATATATATATATATATATATAAAATATACGTTTGGAGCGGACGAATGCAACCAGAAAGGGAGGTGCACAAGTATGCTATAGAAATCCCATTTCAACGTTCTCTTTTTTTAGTTATGCGAAATACATACAAATGTCACACAAAAATCTCTTCTGAATCCATTTTACAATCCATTTTGGAAAAAAAAGAGTCCTTTATTCTGTCCATACGTACAGATGTCACACAAAAGCATCGTTCTCATGGTCAAAATGGGGATTTTCGTTGAGGTCAAAATTAATATTTTCGTTGAAATATGATACCCGAAAGTTTTAGCGATTGCAATACTTCTTTTACTTCATATAAGGAAGTAAAAATAGAGAATTTTATGCAAATTCAGAAGATAAAAGTTTTTTGAAAAAAAAATATTTCTTTTCTTTTACTGCAAAATGAACTTTACTTTTAAAATAGACCTTGAACGTATTAAAATTAGCAGCTAGCTATTATATTTAATTTATTTTTCATCTAAATTTTATGTTCAGTAATTATTAAGCCTTTCATTGGAAGTTAAAACTTAATTTTTTATTAATGTCTTAATCTTGCATGATCAGTGTTCTAAGATTGATATTTTCATACAGAAACTAAAAGTCTTAGTAAAAGACCTAATCTTAACTGGCAAGTTGCTGTAATGTAACTGGCATCTTAACTGGCATCTGTTACGTTGCCAAAATATTAATAAAAATTTCTTTTTTAGAAAAATATATTCGTTTTCGTTTTTAGAAACGTACCAAGTATCAAGACTCTGATTTGGTAAATAAAATAAAATATTTATATTTAACTACATTACCTAAAGATAAATGAATATACTTTCAAAATCTATATTTCTCTTTTATGAATTCGAAGTATCTGGATTTTTAAAATCCAGCAAATTAGCTTTAGCTTTCTTATGCTACTGTCCTAAACAGATTTCTGAGCTTTCTTACGCTACTGTCCTAAACAGATTTCTGAGCTATAAATTCATAAGCTTACTTTATTTCACACATCAGTTTCTCATTTTAAATTCTGAGGTACAAACTATTATTCTCCTTTGAGAGTTAAATTTGTTGAAGAATTTCTGCCCTGAAATGATGAATTAAATCCCTTCGGGTAGGATTACTAAATAGGACTGACACAGACTGATACATCTGTTACAAAGGTATCCGTATTCTCAACCGTGTTTGCTGGTGAATATTCTTCATTCTATCATCCCAAATATAGACGATCTATATTCGATTGGACGGATAGGGTTTTATTTCAGAAGTTTGTATTTTATAATGTTACGGAAATGAATTCTACTCTTCGTGTGAAAATAAGTATAACTAGACTGTTTTCCAACACTTAATTCAAAGAAATGCCTAGTTTAATGTTGACCACACCAGGCCTTGATTGTTTTTGTATTTCATAAGTTATTAACTATTATTGTCACATAATTCAAGAATCTTTAAATGTACTACGTAAATTATTAATGATATTTTAAAATTTGTCATTTTTATCACTTTTTACCATGAATTTATTCTAATTGTTAAAGATATTAATGCAACTCAAACAATGATGAGTTCTTATTCATAACTTTTAATTAGTAAACATACAGATATCTGTGACTTAAATATTTTCCTAATGTTAATCATGCATCCATTTAACCCGAACTTATTAGAGTGATCTTTCTCCATCGCAGATACACTATATGTACTTTCAGCTCAATAAGTCATTTTAATTAAGACTTGCTTTAGAAAATTTTATCTTTGGTATATGCACAAGATTTTATTTCTTCGGGTAATTTTTTTTCCAGTTTCAGAATTTTATATTTTATATTTATAGATCTTTAAAATATTACATTCAGACATCTTTTTAAATATTCAAAGCTGAAATTTTCATTTGTACTTCCTTGCCATCATTTATAAATTATATATTTTAATTAATGCAAGGCAAATAAATACTTTAAAACCGCACTGTATGTGTAATGAAGGATAATTATCTCATTCTAGCAGAAAGTTAATAAGCAGAATATATTTAAAGAATAGGGTCAATTATTGTTTAATTAATACACCACATAATACTACGATGTATGGTATGTTGTATGGTATGTAGTGATGTTGTGTAGTGGACTGCGATAAATCAAAAAACTTAAAAACCCAATGGCAGACTCTGTAGAAATCTATTACTTTTAATCTAAATGCTCCAGGACAGGCTCAGATTTTTTTTAACAGCTAATCAGCAATACAGATTTCCGCTCCTCCCCCTTCTACCGTATTCACCAGGCGTGACCGCAAGAGATTATTTCAAAACACTGAAGCAGAGCATCTTCGTGATCCACATTACAGATGATTGATGTATGTTGTTCGAGAAGGTTTAAAAACTGCGACCAAACACTTGCCTGAATTTGGTGCTTAACGGATTGCTATGTTAAGAATATTGAAATCAAGAGAAACTTTGCAAAAAATTGAGAAAGTAATTTCAAACATTTACCTTGTAGAGTCATTAGGGTGTTTTTTTTATGCTGCAGGTGAGAAAAATGAGCAATGCCCTCGCCAAGACTCGAACCTGGACCTCTTGAATACGCTCCAAGTGTGCTACAGTTACACCACGAAGGCATGCAGAAAGGAGGGAGAAGATACTCCCCCTTTTAAAGGGCAACTGGGGGTTAAGGGACCCAATCGCCAAATCCCGGTGGTGAAGAATCATAATCCACCATATTTTAGTTCGAGCGGCACTGTAGAATTATTTTAGAATTTTTCGAAACAAGGAAATCAAAGAAATCCGCAATGCCCTCTCAGGGACTCGAACCTGGACTTCAAGAATACGGGCCGAGTGTGGTTATATCGTTATACCACGAATGCATGCTGGACCGAGGGAGACAATCCCTTATAACCTGCATTAGAGTGTTAAGCTTAAAATTTATTGAGCGCTCCTGGTAAGTGGAAATTTTCTTTAATCTATATTTCCGCTTTTAAGCTATCCTCATTTTCATTTGCGAATTGCGAACTCGAAACATAGCATTTCTGGACACATTTCACCAATATTCTGTGTATATTAAACACTAAACACCTACGCAAACATTTTTAAATGCAGGTTAAGCTTTTCCGTTTTCGCTTTAGCTAAAGGATGGTGAAAAATACATTAGTAATTGCGACTCACAGAACGTCATTCCAGAGCCAAAATAAACAAGCATATTGTAATTTCTTGTGTATTGGGATTCTTGTATATTGTAATATGGGAGTCCCATATTTTAACAATTTGGGGCATGTAAAAGTAGCATTTAGCTTGCGTTAGCTGCATTTTTTGTATCTGTCACAAAATCTCATTATGAAATCTTATGAACATATAGATCATATAAGCTGCAAATTTCTTTTGTAGGATGGCATTATCCTGTCATGCTCACAAGTGATTACTCAACGTGATTGTTCATTTAAATCGCTGTTTATGACTGTCTTCATGAATTTAAACAAAGATCATGCATGCGTTTTCTATACTCAGATTTCGCAATAAATAGTTATACTTCATTTTGTGAAGATTGTGTTCATTCCTACCTGTATCTTTCCAGAAAAAAAGAAATGAGTTTAAGATTCGTAAAGTTTTTAAAATTAAGACTTCTTTTAATTCAATGTTGAAAATGAGAATTTCAAATCTCTTGTATTTGAATCATCTGCCAAGTAAACACTCGAAATCAAAATTAAATTGCGGCTAAATGAAGGAAAATGCTTTGCATGTTAATTTAAATAAAAACGAAAGTTTTTGATAACATTACAGAACGCAAACCAGATAACTTCTTTTTAATTAAGCTCCATTAACTTTATGCACATTTTTTTAATTTTTAACTGTAATTAGCTCTTTTTAAAGAAGTGATACCCACTATGAAAGCGGGATCGCCAACAGCCGGGCGTTTAAAGCGGCTGAACACTGGTAGCTCGGTCCGGGATTCGAGTTTTGTCGAAAGGGCTCGCTGCATGGGCGCTTTCGTTGTTTTTCCCATGACGTGGATTCGAGCCAGTTTCCCTTAGATAGTCCTCAACGGGGCATCCCTCACTTTCCGTATAGTGCCTAATGCCGGAGCAAGTAGCAAAATAAAATAAATACTACAAAAAATAACCATGCCACCAAACAAAAGGAATCGAATGTAGAGATACTTCTGTATTCGATTCCTTTTGTTTGGATGCATGTTTCCTTTTTTAACGAAGATTTTTTTAAAGATTAAGATTGGGAAAGTGTCTCTAGTATGATTCCTGAGAGATGAGAATAAATTGTACGAAATATTTGAAATTCTGGTATTGGTTATCATTTAATTAGAAAAATCATTCAGTAAAACTTGGTGAAATAAATTGAAACATTAGACGAAATAAATAAATCAATAACTTCTAATTTTAAAATAAATTTTCAAGAAAGTGTTTATCATATTTAAATATACCTGATTAGTAATAAGTTGTATAGTAAATATACAATTTATATTTTTGAAGCACAGCATTGTACATGAATAATTTAATAGTTATATTATTCTAAAATCTAACAAAATAAAAAAGTTATTTATATTTGCCTAAACTGTAAATATTATGTAAATCTTTAAAAGAGCATGTTATAGCAAGCTAGACAGCATTGAATTTTATGAAGTGAAAAAGTATAAATGTGTAAAATATTGGCTGGGTATAATTTAAAACTCAAATAAAAATTTCTTACTGCATATAATATAATCTACATACAACATTTTGAATAAAATCATTTCATAGAATTTAAATGTGTTCTGTACACTGATGAAGTATATTGAAAGGCATGTAACAAGGACTCATGAATATGTGACATTTAAATATTATGAATTAAAATAAATATGCTGTTAACTAGTCCTCGAAACTTTTGAAGGCTGTAGCTGAAAACTGTAGCTGAAATAAAATAAATGATAAAAATAGATTTAGATAACTTATAAAAGGGATTGAAATTTAGTACTCTTACTAGTCCTTTAACGTACTCTGAACAAACTGCAACATCATGACAATTTATACAGTTGATCAGCCGATTGAATATGATGTAAGCTATTTTCTAATACATTAATAAATTCTTTTTCTTCCTGAAGGCTATACACAAGCAAACTTAGCATAATTACACCTCTAGCTTCTGTCTAACGGAACAGGAAACAGAAACAATTGAAAAAAGAAAAATGCTTCTTGTAATGTAACAGGAAAATCTGAAAAACCATGCTCCTTTGAAGAAGTAAATTCTTTGTCTTGCTCTTTCAAAGCAGTACAAAAGCACGAAAAAAGTGGGATATCGCTTAAGAAGGGATAAAAATGTCAGGCAAAAAAATTTTATCAGAGAAAGCATTATTTCATTGCTCTTTAGTAGCTTACTACCCGTCCTCAGGCTACTGGAAAAATTATGTAGTGCTGAATTTAACCGAGGTATTATCTTGATTAACTTATGGGTTGCGGAAAATTCCAATGGATTTCATTCGCCAAGCTAAATGAAAATCTCTTCAAGTATTTCACATACTAGTGGAATGAAAAAGTACAAAATTACATTTAAAATAAAATATGGTAAAACGCATGAATATTTGTAAGAAAGCTTTACCTTCGAGGATTATGTTGCAAATAATGAAAATATTCAGTTCAATGTGCATATGATTCCTTCCAAGATAATTTAGGTGCGAATTACATAAAGTCTCAACAAACTGTTGCAAGGAATTCCTCCAAAAAAATATAGAGAGAGAAAAGAACAAATGAGTCTACCAAAATTAGACTTAAATGAAAATGGAAGGCTGCAAAATCTAATCTAAAACATCGAATCAATGTTTTAAATTACTTAATATTTCGTGAAAAAAGAAATAAATCAGCAGTCGGGATGTTATCTAAAGCAAAAGAATATGAGTTAAGAAAAATTTGATTTATGTAAGTTCCAAATAACTTTGTAAGGTTATTTGGAACCTTACAAAGTTATTATTATCTCCTTATTTATTTATGGGTTTATTTATGGGGTTATTTCTCCCGCCTTCTAGCATGCCTTCGTAGTGTAACTGGAAGCATACATACTAGAGGTTCGAGTCCCAGTGAGGGCACTGCTCATTTTTCCTCTCTCTTGCTTCAAAAAAATCCTAGTAACTCTACAACTTTTATTCACTCTTATTATTTTTAAGCAAAATGAATTAAGAAGAAATTTTTAGTATGAGATTTTAATTAACAAAAGATTTAATTGCGGAACCATTTATGATAAATAATTAAAATACTGGTCAGAATTGCAATATAAATTACAATGGTTATTTAATTCCATACGAATTTAAAGTTTTTATGAAACAACGTATCGATAAATAATTTTTTATCGATTTTCTAGCAATTTTCTTAGAATGACCATTTAATGCAGTGCTCTATTCTTCAGCTCCTAAGGGCCTGATTTTACACGACATAACTATGTAGCACAATTATGTATCTAAAAGCACCTGCTCTGTGTACTAAGGTTGCTTGGTCAAGTATACAGTGGGGATGCTCACAGCAGCCGTTGGGTGCTCAAGATAATGAGTTGATAGAGGTATTACCAGGAGATCAAATGGAGATGAACTAGTGCCTCTTCCACTTCCACCCCTGCCTTTACTCTTGACCAAGCGATGAAGTCATCGATTTACTTCATCACTTGATATAGTTTTAAGTAGTATATTAAAATTATGCCAATTCATATGCTTTGAAGGAGTTAGTATCGAAATTCGGGAAAATTTTACGAGAACCATAATGCAGCATATTTCCAGAAACTAAATATAAATTTTAAAAATCAAATATAAATTTTGATTTCTTTTCTTTTTGTTTTCTTTGTATCACTTATTTATAAGAAACTTCTTTCAAATTTCAGGCCTTATTTGGAGTGAAATCAAACAACTGTGGGACAGCGGTCCATTGCAATACATAAATGACATGTGGAATATTATAGATTTTATAACCAATTCACTTTATGTTGCAACTGTAGCCCTAAGGATCATAGCATATTTTCAGGTAATTTTTCAGCATTCTCTTTCAGTTATCTTCCTTTTAACTCTTTTCAGGGGATAATGTAAAATGCAAATAGCTAGTTAAAAAGGATGCTACTGATAGACATTCTATACACCGTGCCCATAAAAGTCCTTATGTGGCCTTTATTTTCTCAATCGTTGGTGTTAAACATTTACTTCCAACTACAAGCATGATGTTTCAAATCAGTTGTTCTCAACAACGTTCCTACGGAGCCCCAGAGGTCCTTATCCACTGAAAAGATCTGTTGCAAATTTTCTTCCTGAAGTTAATTTAGGGGTGCACGGTTAATGGCGGGAATCCTCAAACAGTTTTTAATAAAATAAACTAAGTATGACGCCTTTTCATTGCTATGAAAGCTAAAATAAATAGCAATAAATAAATTGGAAACAATTCTTACATCTTGGGTAAAATTAAAAAAAATTGCGCCCTTTTTTAACAAACAAACGTTATGAGTGAGGTAAAAAGGAATGCAGCCAATATAGTGTTGAATATTTAAAATATTACTTCATTCCGTTACCAGGTATAGTACTTTACTTATGTACCTTCTATTCAATAAAACTTTGTCAAACAAATCAATGAAGCTTAAGGAACATTTAACAAAAGACCACAGCGACAAAAAAAAAAGATAAAGATTTAACTTTCTTAAAACAACCAAAGACAAATATTTGACAACACCGTTATTGCGACAACATTTGAGGAAAATGACGATGACCTTCGTGCTTCTTATAATGTTACTTTACTAAGCGCAAAATCGAAAAGCCACACGCCATCGATACAGAACTTACTACTCTACTAGCTATAAATGAGATAATACGCATCGCGCTATGTAAACCATCTTTCGATATTATAAGGCTACTATCATTATTTGTTTCGGGCGAATAAAAATTTCAAACAATTGTTCTTCTATCTGCTTTACCACTGAAAGAAAGATGTACGATTTTTTCCTTCCTTTCAGAAAAAATGTGTAATTTGTTCATTTTCAACAATCAATCAGCTATTAGCATCGAATCCTCCATCATCAACCATTGTATATAATGGAGAATTAGTTTCTCTTTTACTTGATACCTTAAAACGATCCATGGTGACTATTTTACATCATGTTACAAAATTCGTACTAAACAATGGTTCTTACGAAATGTTTTGAATGTGTAATACGACCTTTAAAAGAATTGCATTGAATATTACAGTATAAAGAAGGATTGACGAAATGGCTCAGTGCACAGGAAATTCTTTATGTCAGTTCTTAAAAACATCTGAATTCTCTATTCAGCTTGACGAGGTAACTCTGCCTGGAAACAAAGCCTTACTTTTATCTTATGGGAGATTTGTAAAAGAAGAGCAAATTTAGCAAAATTACTTACGTCACTTTAGCAAAATTAAAGAAATTGATGCATAAGGGAAATTATTCAAATTCGTATTACTAAGATACTATACAAACAGAAAATAAAATTCTCCCTTTAAATGAATAAAATTACATTAATTATTTTGAAATTGAAGTGATGTGCTGTAGGCTCTGAATAAGAGTGTAAAATCAATTTGTATAACTATTTTCAAAATATTTCATTGGTAATTCATGTGTAAAAACAATTTTTACCTTCTAATATTGGAATTATTTGAACTGGATTCTTCTAATTAAATCATTCTAAAGTGTTTTCATTGTTGCATTCTTTATAATTCTGAATGAACATCAAATCACCGTAAAGGCACCCTTTTCTTTAATAATACAGTGCTCAAAACTGTTAGGATATATTGAAAGTTCGGTATGAAATAACATATAATCGAGAACTTTTTTAACAAAAATTAAATAGAAGAGGTTCAAAAGAAAAATTATAATGTTTACAAATTTGGAAATATGCAAATTTTGTCTAATACGTCGAAAACTGCGCGTTTGAGATAAGGACTGAAGAGCGACCTTCAGCGTTCCTTCTCTAAGAGAAGATTAAAAACAACTAACACGTGTTGAATATTTTGTAACAAAGAATGCGATGTTTGAGCAAAATGACTTAGCTTGATCGGTAACCTGAAGGGCTATCGGTCGTTTAGAGGCGGATCAAACGCAAGCCTTTGTAGCGGAAGTGTTAAGAGTTTCTTAAAGTGTCATTTCCAGACTACGAAATCGGTTCTTTTGGAAATTGGGAATGTTCACCGAAGATCAGAACAAGGTCGCTCGCCTACAGCAACACAAAATGAGGATCGTTATTTAACACTAAGGCAAGAAGAAACCGCACTTTGAACGTCACTTCCTTGCAACAGTACCTTCAAAGGGTTAATGGTACCAGAGTTTCAACTCAAACTTTTTTAAACTGACTCCACCATGTGGGTTTGTAGGCTCGTAGATCTAAAGCTTGTGTTTCACTGACACATAACCACCGGGCAGCACGCAAAAAGTATGCTTTTCGGGAGGGACGAGATGAGTGGTGTAACGTCTTCTTCCCGAACGAGTCCCGCTTTAGTGTACAACCTTACAATAGGAGGATTCTCATCTGGAGAGATCTTGGTACACGAAATACTCCTGCTTTTGTGTATGAAGGTTTTTTTGCGGAGGCGGAGCGATGGTCTGGTATGGTATTTCTATCAATGGCTACACCTACCTGCACATTATCGCGACCGGAGCACTAACGGCTCAGTGATATAGGAATGAGATCCTCAGACCTATTGTGGTTCTTTATGCTACAGCAATTGGGGATGAATTCATTCTCGTGGAAGATAACGCCAGGCCACGTCGTGATCCGCTAGTAGACAGTTTTCTTTTCGACGAAGGAATCCTTCGAAAGTATTGGCCGGCATGTTTCTCAGATATGAGCCCAATAGAAAATGTTTGGGATTTTCTATGGAAAAGTATTGCTAGTCGCTGATCACCCCCAGAAACAATTCAGCAGTTGAAAAGCTCTCCTCTATAGGATTAGGAGAGAACACCCCACTCTTCTCATTGATAACCTCATTGACTCCTCAGAAGTGTGCGGTATTGCTTTCGGTCAGGAAAAACCATATCATTTACTGAAACTCATTTGTATCCGAAAAATCACATTTTTTGTTTACTTGTATAATGTTAATTTTTTGTTTACCGGCAAATATCCTCAATAAATTTTAATTATTCCTTGTTCGTTACTTTTTTTCTATTCTCATGTCTTATACCGCCTATACATCATATATCAGTCACCAAAACAATTCCTCATCCGATGTTTGTATCTAAAATCATAATATCCCCTAATTGTTCTGAGCAGTGTAAAAACGTTTGTACTAGTAAATCAATTTTTCCTAGGTTTCAATGAACGGACATCCTTCTTTATCTGAATTGTAGTGCGTTTACGTCTTCTTTATTTTATGACCATTTCTAGTTACATTTCTAGGTGCAAAAAGAAATAGCCGAAGACACAGGAACAGCTTATCTACCACGCGAAAAATGGGATGCGTGGGATCCTATCCTCATTGCCGAAGGACTTTTCGCAACAGCCAATATTTTCAGGCAAGTTTCTTCAGTTCTTTCTCACACATATAACAACTAATATTAAAAGATGTCAGAAACGTGGCGTGATATCTTCTACGTTGAAGTTAATGACTTTTTTATGCTTGTTTCGATTTTGTTTATTATTACGAAAGGGCATATACTTTTTTTAATCTAAATTTTGATGGAATATGCAATTAAATATTAAGGAATGAATTCAGTTTTCTCTCGATTTTAATCCAAATAATTGATAAATTTATTCATTCAAATTTTTCGTGTCTAAGACAGATCATAATTTAGATATTTGCTTTTTTTAGAACATCTCGTAGAATATCTTGAAAATATCGGCTGAAGTTTTGCAGGGAAAGCCATTTTTTTTTTTTTTTTTTTTTTTAATTTATAGAGAATCAGGTTATTAAAAAGAACACTTCAAATGACCACTGGAGGAAGACTGATTAAGTCTTGACCATGGAACAGTCTTGACCACAGAACATTTCAACACCAGCAACGATGGTTCAACACCAGCAACAACGGAAAATTTCAACACCAGCAACGATGTTTCAAGCAAGGGTTGGTCTTGCTTACTGTATGCGCTTACAAAATCTTCGGCATTTTATTAATTTTAAAAATGGATAGTGTAAATCAGAACTATTAATCTACAATGAAAAGTAACCAGATTAAATTAATATTTCTAGCTGTTATTTGCCGTTTCTGACACGTTCTAATTTACAAAAAAAAAGTGTTTTTAATTAGTCCTCATGATGTCACATGTTATACTACCTCCAAAAGTGAAGAACGTTGTTAATCAAATTCAAATATCAGATGCAATGAAAGTGGCATGTTTTCTTATGATTTATGAAACAGGAAACTACTGTTAAAGAAAGACATTTGTTTGAACGGGAACGTAAAGTTCAAACCCACATCATTTGCGTCAATTGGTGGTTTATTTTCAAATTTATTGTGATATAAATAAAATAGAATTTTCTAATTTAGTAATTTTAAAAGACTAAATAAAATGCCTAAATAAAATTGTAAACGCTTAAATAAAACTGAATTAATGTAAGTGCTTAAATATAATTGAATAAAAATGCCTAAAAATTGGTCATCTATATGAAAACTAATTTTACGGGAACTATAATAGACTATAATTTTCACTATACAAAATGATCTTTTTTTTTAATTTTTTTTAAACTTTATTCTACTCATAGGCTGCCACTACTAAATCTGTAAAATAATTCAAAAGACTGTAAGGTCGTATTTATGTACTATGCGTTGAAAACTTCTGAAAATATAAAATGTTTCTTTACACATGGCCTCGAAGAACGAAGGCTCATGTTGGTAAAATATCCATTATGCTTTACAAGCAAAACGTTCCTTATTCCTGCGTCCAAAATTCAAAGGGATACGTACAATAAATATTTTCATGAAATGTGTTGAATTCTGTTCTCTTTGCGGAAATACTTTTCTCTACACGCAGTATTTTCAAACAAGATTCTTCAGCTAATATTTTCAAGAAAGTTCTGTAGTCCTAATTACGAGTGCTACCTGTATTTTACTCGAAATTTTTTTTAAATATTTCCACAAATTTTACATTTAAAGGTGTGGATCTTTTTGTATTTAACTTATTAAATTATGTTAAATACTCAACTAATAAAAATTTCAAGTTTTATAATTACAGCCTTCCAAACCACAGTATTGAAACTGTTTTCATACAATAATTTCTCATTTTGGGAAACTTGGTAAATGCAAGTACATGTCTAGAATCAAGATTTAAGGAAATAAGAACACCAATGCACTTTTCGAACGCCCTGTAGAAAACAAACATACCGGTAATTACTGTTTCTGAATTATTTAGCCTGTAAGAAGTCATCAATGTAATATGAAGACTCTGCAGCTTTTCTAAACTAGAATTTTGTTTCCAGATTTACTTGTGTTTTGTTTTTATACAAACTAAGAATTTTTTTTCCATTTTTCCAAAAATACACATTGTTTCTGAACTCATTTTCTGGAACATAAACTCCGAAATTTATACTTTAAATACTTTATTTTCTCTTAATTTTCATAAAGGAAATTACCCTCATCTCTATTTGCAAATAAATTGCTATCGTTATCACCCTAATAGTGTTCCAAATATATTTAAATGAAGATGCGGAAAGGCATGAAGTTAATTAAACCATGAGTAAACCACCGTAGATTAAACCATGAGTATTTTAAACGTATAAATAACGTGAAGAATTATGAGGAATTTTCACATTTCTCAGTGTAGGGTACAAGCAGACAGCGTTTCCAGCTAGTAAGCTGGAGATCCGTGGTTCGAATCCTCACGGCAGGCAGAGCTAATTTTCCCACACCCTGCATCGAAAAGCCTAATTATCTTTTTGAAGTAAAGAAAATAATATTAAATGGTCTTGTGAAAAAAATTACCATTAATGTATTTTTACTAAATAATAGGAGTTATTAGCTGAATTTATCAAAGCCGTTATAAAATAACTTTAATTTCAAAATAAGTTTTAATAGAAAATAGATCTGCCTTAAATTTCTAGAAATATGAGTGTCCGATTTCTAGTTTATTACAGTACAATAAAATTCTGATTAAGTAAAAGTAGTGAATAACACTTAAAGGATACGTTTAGAAAAAAGTTGCAAAAGAATGCAACCAACACAAGTGCTATTCATTCTCATCTGGTTTATTTTCACATTATATGTTACTGAAAACGAAGCCCCTAAAAACTATAGAAGGCTGAAAATTGAACATAAAATGTATTAATATCATTATAGATATTTTTTAATATGCAGAACGCAGCTGTGGTGAATGTTATATCGAAGACAAACTAAATCTCGACCATGTATATGAAATACCAGTAAAACTAACCAGTCGTCCACAGATATAATTTCATACTATTTAGCATTAGCCTGACGTAGCACGCGGCTGTGTATATTGTCCTTTCCTTAGTTGTTTAGTTTCTTTAGTTCTAAACTTTTCGTTTTGTTAATTTCCTTGTTTCTTCAAAGTGCTAAAGATTTCCATATCTGCACCACTATAGAGAGAGAGTGAGAAAAAAGAGATAAAGTATGTAAAGTTAGTATCAATTACATAAGGTGAATTTTATAACAGGAAAGCACAAATGAAAAACAATTGCATCAAAACCTTGGGAAATGAAACAGGAATAGAAGTAAATTAGCGCTAAAACAAACCGAAATTCGCATTATTTTAATTAACACTTGATAATTTTTTGTCTTTCTCAAGAAACAGCAGAGAGATTACTAACTAAGGAAGTAGCGTTTCTGACTTATATCTGGATGAACTGCAAAATTAATCAAAGAATTTTTTTAATTAGAAATAATTAAATGAGTTAGTACAAAGTTTAGAATAATTTTTTAATGATTTTTTTTTTTTTTTTTTTTTTTTTTTTAAAGACCGAAGACCGAACTTGCTGCTTGCTGTTATCTGAAACCAATCCTCAATCACGTTCTTCCACGTCATTCGAAATTAGTTCCATAACTCTATAACAGACTAAGAGTCTAGTTGCTTTTAAACAAAAGGTTGTAGAGACATTAGGTTAATTGGTAAAGCCGTAGAGATCAAAAATTAACAACGCCTTCACCGGGAATCGAATCGCGAACCTCTGGAATACCAGCTACATTCTGCTGCCCACTACGCCCCGAAGGCTCGCCAAGAAGGTGGGAGAAATACCTTATAAGGTATAAAATTTATTAACTTTAAATTTTAGAATTTAGTAACTTGGAAATCCGTATTGGTACTCTGTACAAGTTACTAAGAAAAAGACAAATGGAAGAGAAACCAAAATTTCAGAAATGGTAAAATTGATTAAAGTTTGTAAATGCGGATTATTGTAAAATATAAAATTCCAAAATTTATTCAGACAGAGGACTCAAAAGGCCAAGGAGGAAAACCAAAATCGAAGAACAAAATCTGATGACGGTTACAAATAAAAAGAATGTTTTAAATACCAAAGTTAATTGCTAGAAAGCTAATTTTCCCATACAATGGAAATTTGAAATTAAAATACTGTTTTTAAAAGCAGGTATAAATAAAAAGGGTTCGAAGCTACAGTAAAAAGGAAAAATTAATAAGTAAAATTTTATCCAAGTTTTACTAGTTGTATTGTTTGATATACACAAGTTTAGCTGTAGAACTGCTGCTGATTAAAAATAGAAAATAAAAATAACGCTGTTCTTTAAATTAGGATAATCTTATTTTTAATTGTAAATAATTGTAAAAATTATTGTATTGTATTAATTGTAAAAGTAATACTATTGTTTATATTAAGAAGGTGAAAATTTTTAATTTTAGATTTAAAATTGGGATATATTGCAAAGAGAGCTTTATTTTACTAAAAAGGGCAAAACTAATCGCAAGGAAAGTAGAAAAAAGAAGGCAATAAATTTAACAGCAAAAAGGTCTTAACTGTTTGGCGAATGACGGGACAGGAATAGAAATGGCCTTTTGTAGGCGGCAGTGCCAGTGGGAATTTTTACAGATTTCCATATTTAAATTGTTGCGTATCCAGTAAATACCTCATCTTCAGATTTAAATATTTCTTATCATTAATAAGAAGAAAAACTAAAGCCGTGCAGTTTTTGAAGTGGCAATTAAAAAAAATTAACAGCGATTTTAATGTGAATAAGTGTAATTTTGAAAAGATGAATTTCTTTATGAAGGGCTTCAAATTCAGAACAATTTTTTAATTCTTAAAATTTGATTGATTATTCTGTAGCCAACTACTTTTTTAGAGATAATGGATTACAGTTGATTAGTTTATTAATGTTAAAGCTAAACTGTCTTCTTTTGTCAAAAAACATATTTTATAAAATTGCGAATTTAATATCAAGGTAATCAACATCGTTGTTGTTAGTATTTGTTTTGTTAAGTTTTAAACATTTTGAACAGATACTGGCATTTTCAGTTAAACTAAAGTTATTGTATTTAATAATATCATCAATGTATTTAAAGTAAATTTAAATTTTTATTTTGCTTACAGAATTGCATGAAACTAAATTCTCATAATTTATTTAATTATTTCTATTTAATTCTGGAAAGATGTCCTAAATTGAAAGAAGACTATTTTTGATTTCATTTAATGAAAGAGAGGTGAAAAGATTTCCAAAATCATAGCTTTTCATATTATTAATGCAATTGTTTCAAATAATTTTCATAGCATATATTATTTTTAAAAATCCATTAATTTTTATATAATTTGTTAGTGTTCTTGGCAATGTGATTACAACTTTTATAAACATTTTCTCAAGTGCTTCAAATTTTATGTTAATGAATTCTCATTTAATGGTTTAAAATTTTCTTTGATTAATTTTTTAATTCATTCAAGTATAATTCAGAAAAGTGACTCTGCTGACAACTCTTTCGGTTGCTTCTTGACAAAGTCTAAAGAATTATCAAGCATTATTTATTCTTACGTAAATTTTCTTTCCCTTTTGCTTTAATTTACTTTAGTGTTCGTTTTCAAGTTCAATTGTTTAATTTGTATCTTCCTTTTAGAAAATTCACCTCATTCGGTTTTTATTAATTCTATATATTTTAAATCATTCCTAATTACTTAATTTCGTAGCATTCTGCGCGAAACTAATAAATACTATTAGTTTCGAGAAGTTAGTTTTCGGATATATATATATTTGTAATAATAAAATTCCATAATCAAGAATACACTTAAAATTCTAACTGTATGTCTTTTCTTTTTTAATGGCGACGTTCTCTTATTTGAAAGTACGTGGAGTTAAATCCACAGCCCCGTAGTCAAGTTGCTTTTTCCGCCTTTTCTACACGTACAGTTATAGAATGTTCTGGAAATATTTAAAGCGAACTGGATTGGCTGACGAGGCTGACGTCATTTTTGGAAGCTCCGCCTTTCCAGAGGCTATAAAAGGACTCGCAAAAGGAATATCGGGGCTTTTCTTTAATGTCACGATGCAGTAAACTTCATACAAAAAGTTATTAGTAATTCTTTTTTATTTATTCCGGATATCTGATTTTTGTAACTGCTATTTCTCCTGAATAATAATAAATGGATACTGTTTTTTAAACTTATCGTCTGATTATTTAAGCTACGACTAAAGCTGATACATCACATATATATATATATATATATAATATATGATTTTTTTTCAATTCTGAAAACGTGGCAAAAGAAATATTTTTCTTCATCGTGGCAAAAGAAGTATTCTTCCTTTTGGGTTACCTTTTCTTACGCTGAAAATGACTAATTTACAAGTTTTTAACAATTTTTTCCCGAGACCTATAAAATTACTAATTTTTATTCACCTTCTGTTCCTTTACCCTCAACCAATTTTTCGAACCTGATGCTTAGTTACTTGTCTGCTTTTCTTTGAAAATGTGATTCATTTTTATTTGTTTCATTTCAAGTTTTACTAGATTCCCATACTTTCTAAGTATTTTTTTTTATCCTTTTTAGTTCTCTGAAACTGGTGTACATTTTTTCCGTGAACCCCTACCTGGGACCTCTTCAAATATGCCTTGGAAGAATGGTGATTGATATTATTAAGTTTTTCTTTGTATACACATTGGTGCTTTTCGCATTTGCATGCGGCATGAACCAGCTTCTCTGGTATTATGCTGATATGGAGCGACAAGTTTGTTTCTCCGGTAAAAACGGTCAGGACAGTAAACTGGATCATTCAGCTTGTTTCACGTGGAGGAGGTTCTCCAAGTGAGTATGTTCAAGTACTAAAAATAATTCATCTACCTGCCAATTAAGGATATAGATATATTTTACAAATTCCGATTTTAACTACGTTTCTTTTTTTTTCTTCGTTTTATGCCTATTTAGGCTGAATAAAAATTTGAATATGTAACATATTAGCATATTGGGAAACAGATTATTGGTATATTTTCAGCTATTAATAATTAATATACGCAAACGAAGTTTTAAAATTATGGAACAGAATGTTGATTTAATTCACTAAATATTGTGATTTAAACCTCTTGATGGTTGAGAAATTACATTACCTTCCAAAAGTTAGCAAGGGCCAATAAAATAAAATATTACTGCAGAAAATTACGTTTGAAGTAACTCCATATTTCACAACACAATTAGTAGCCACTTTGCATTAGTTAACGCAATTATAAACTCAAATAATAATAAAAAAGTAACAAATATATTGATGTTAAAGTTCAACTCTTTAATTACCTACTTCACCTAAGGAACATATTATCCTCCTAACTGCTTATTTACATTTGGTGCATTTAACAACAACTCTAATATGGCATGTTACCTTCTCTGATTTGATGCAAGCTACGCATCGACTTAGATTATTTTAAAGCAGGAGATGTGAAAAAAGTGCAATGTCGTCTCCGGGACTCCAACCTGGACCTCTCAAATACGCGCCGAATCTGCTACCGTTACACCACGAAATCATGCTGGAAAAAGGGAGAAAATACCTTATATTCTCTCTTCACTCAGCTAACACAGCTCTGCAAGGTAGGTAATAACTTTCATTCACGTAGAAAACATTAAGAGTCTTAGAGAAGTTTTCGGTAATTAATTGGCGAAGCAAACTTTACCGAACACCCCCCCCAAAAAAAAATCCGCTGAATTTCGATGGAATTTACATTCCGTAAAAATACGCCGACAACTACACGTAATCAATACTTCTCCGTCAAGCCTTGTTCTTGTACGAGAGCTGTCTTATACTGAGTGAAAACATATACCTGCTTATATATAGCGCACTCTTGCGATATATAGCGCACTCTTGCGAGGTCACATGAACGTGAACTTTCTACAGTTACAGCAACCATTTTGAACACACGCAAGTTGATTTAGTTTGGTTTATTGATTATGGTAAGGCACGCGAGGGTTATCTGCTTAAGGGAAGGGATGCCCTCGGGGACATCTTTTTAACCAAGAAAAAGCCAGCCCGGTTTGCCTAGAATCGAACCCAGGTCGAACTTCGAGTGTTAAAAACGTAATGTTTAAAGATACTGTTGTGTTGATTGCATGTTGTTTTCTTTGGCCAAACTCTTGGTTACTTTTCTGATTCTAGAAGTCTGTTGTGTGATTTTAGGATGAATCTCAGTTCATTCGTGAAGAGTATATTGGACCGTTGCGATTCTGTCCAGTTTGTATGATGACGGTTCCACTTAAGTCAGCTTCTGTGGGCTTAGTTCCTGCAGGTATACCAGGCATAAATTTCTTCGGTATTTACGTTTCTCCTCCGAATGCTTGCAAGATATCGACTTTTCTACTGCTGTATCAACCACTGCTTTAACACCAGATGCGGTCGCTCGTTGTAGAGATTTCGTTTGGCCATTAGCATGATAACGGTTATCAAGGTTTATATTACCTTAGAACGATCTCATGGGTCTCGGATAAATATCCTGCTTGTTTGGAATTCTTTTCGTAATACAGGAATGTTAGAACAGTCCACAAAAAAGAAACTGGCGACTTCCTGAATGAACTGCTCTACAAGGTTTCCATAAGCAACCACTGTTGAAAGGCTTCTAAACGTATTGTTTATTTCTTAACAAAGATAGTGAAATACAAAACCATTCATTAGGAGTTGACACTCATTAGAAGTTTCCTTTGATCAAGAAAAGCTTCATGCATGGTTGTTTTGTATGCGCAAATGAATCAATTTAGCACTACTTCTAATTTACCTACTTTTCGCGTAGAAAATCTTTTTTTTCGTCATATCATTTGATATTTTTGTATATTCACTGATAACAGCAGTAATATTCACCCATTAAAATCCCTGTCAGCGATTACTATATGAGACTTCACATCGCATACTTAACTTTTGGGAGGTAGAGCATCATAAATGAGAAGCAACAACCTGTGTTAGGCGCAGATTTTTACCATAGAAAATATACCCCTAAAACAGGTTGTTGCTTCACTTTTATTATTTATTTGAGGCGTGTTTCTCTTCTGTCTTGAGGTAGAGATATTAGAAGTTGAAACTTTTAAATGAAAATCACGATATGAGAAATTAAAACTTCTTTTTATAAAGGCATCAAATGGATTTAAAACTATAATCCATAGAAACAGAGATATATTTATTAGGTACCTAATTTAAAATCGTAACCTACAGAAGTCACTATATATTTATTAGCCGTTAATTTTAGTTAATCTAACTCTAATGTGCATACATATCTTATAAAGTGGGAAAAATTTATATTACTGTTTAAAACATTTACTGTGTAAAAACTTCATTATTACAGTAGTTTAAAGAGAAATATCACTAGCATCTTTCTGTATTAAATACAACCATTTATTAAAGCATTTTATTCAAAATCCTGGTAAACCAGCAAACAGTCCCAGTAAACTAGTTTGTTATTTACCAGCAATAGTAGCAAGTTTAAATAGCACGACTGACTATTTAAACTTTGAGACCTATCACTGTTATAAACCATTACCCAAAAAATGCTTTTATGCTTGATTTACTGAGCTATTGAAGCTTCTCAGTCAGTTATCGAGTATTCTTAAGGAGCCTCACGTTTGTGAGATGTTTTAATAAAAACTCACGAAATGATAGTAAAGAGATAATAAACAAATTTTTTCTCAATTAATAATTTTCAAGTACATATGCCCTTTTCCACTAAAGGTAACTATTTTTCCCATTTACGAGTTTCTCTCTTAAGCTCAAAGAAATAATTTTACCCCATTAATAATACTTGTTCAATGATTTCTATTACAGTTTGTTTGAATCTTCGCAAACTCTCTTTTGGGCGAGTTTCGGTCTCATAGACTTGGATAATTTTGAATTGACTGGGATTCAAAGCTATACCAGATTCTGGGGACTGCTGATGTTCGGTTCCTATTGTGTTATCAATGTCGTTGTCCTCCTCAACCTCCTCATAGCCATGATGAATCATTCATACCAAATTATTTCCGTAAGAAACTGTTTATGTTTTTGTAATCTTTCCTAATTCGTACTTTCCTATAATATTTTGCCAGTTTCATTATGATGTAACGAAATCATTTTATCAGGAACACGCCGATGTTGAATGGAAATTCGCAAGGACCAAACTGTGGCTTAGTTACTTTGAAGACGGAGCAACAGTGCCTCCTCCATTCAACATCATTCCTACTCCTAAAAGCGCCATGTATCTCTTTCGCTGGTTGAAAAGGAAGTTCTGTGCTACAAGAACTGTCAAGAAAAAAGATCTAAAAACAATACGGGTAATTTTCTCCTACTATAAAAATCACATAAGTTCTGATTTCAATGTTAATCCTGCCTTATGACACGTTCTTGGTTTCGCAGTGAAATTTAAATCATATTTTATTCAGGATTTAGCTTTTAGAATTATTTAATATTAGTGTAGTATAAGTTTTCATTAAGTATGTGTATTATATGAGGCTTATTCTTCAGAGCTGAGAAATTGTATCATTTTATTCGCAATATTTTCCAAGTTGAATATTAAGATCTTATTATCAGTTTCATTGACCTAATTAAATTTGAGTGTATGTATTGACCTTGTGCTTTCTTCAGTTCACAGTCTAATATTTAAAACATATTTTATTTTGAAGTTCTTGCCTATTTTTTCTTTTAAGTGTATCAGTTTTCGTTTCTGTAGATCAGATAGTTTAAAGATATCTAATTCTTAAGTTTATTTATATTTTCTAATGTTTACAGATATTGCTAACATTTATAAATATTTTCTAATATTTGCAAATGTGGCTTTTATATTTTATAGTATATAATAAACTGAGTTATTTTTACTAGCTGTAATCGCTTTTCTTATTGTAAATGTACTCAATGTTGATGCTATATTGAATAAATAAAACTAACCTTTAAAAACTTTATATAAACATGACAGATATGTGATGATTTTATAGACCGCATATGTCTATAATTTGCATGATTTTTAACGATCGCATACTATGAATGATGTGATGACACATAATGTGTATGATTACTATTTTAACACGATTTTTTACCTATAAATGAGACGTGGTAGAAACTTTAAGTACTATTACTTGAACTGATAGCAACTTTTAGTGCATCGTTATGTTCAGAATTTTGATTTAATAACTGCGCGTAAAAACTATGAAATCTTTATTCATTAAATTCTTTCATCATTAATGATCTACTGTTTTTTTCCTTTCATTCTCCTCACATCCCAAAGTTATTAATAGTGAGTATTCATTTTGTTCTGAATGATTCTTCATAGATGCATGGAAATGATAGTAAGACGTACATTTGTTGAGCATTGTATAAGCACATATAGTAACTTGACAGCTTTCGCATTGCACTTAGTGAATGTGTTGTATGCTTAAAATATTCCGCCATTCTATAATATTAATCATGTAACAGATATTCATAACAATTAAAAATTTTCCCGAAAAAAAGATTATCACCCTAGATTTCGACTGTTCATGCATGTGCATACTGCTAACAAAATGCACTCGTCTGCTACGCAACTGGCATCTTAGACACTAGTAAAATCCACGCTTACAGCAAGTCAGCATCTACAATATTTAACATGAAGTGCTGTTTAATTTAAATGTTTTATAATAAAAATTTAATCACCTCTCTACCTGTGTAATCATATTATATAAGTAGAGAGGTGATCAATAATATATTCTTGAAGAACGCTGTATAGACTATCTTAGGATATCAATAACTAAAACTTCTTAACTTCACATTTACCAGCACCCCGTTAGTGTATTTGGCCTCGTATGTTCAAGCTTCGTACTTTTCCAACGTCACAGCAGTATGAGAATTTAATAATGTGTACGCATCTCTTGCCATTTCTATCATTTCTCTGATTTCTCATATCTTTGCAATTAGCTGTTCCTTTTTAAAGCAACACTTTGATGGTAAAACTCGGTTTGGCAGCTAAATGTTTACTTTCTGTAAGAACCGTATTTTGGTTCTGAAATCGCATAATACAAGTTTGAAACCAAAAGAGGAAACACTGTTAAGATTTTTTTTTAATTTCTAACAACAACGATGGCATCTCTTGAAACCAATGCCACTACTGCCTATGACACCAAACTCAGAAACTCAGGTAGTTATTTAAATACCTAAATAAAAGTAATATGTCATATAAAATATTGGTTATTGTAATGTGTCATTCTTTCGGTCATTATGTTAAATTTCACATAAAAAGGAATAGTAATGTGAAACTTTTGGGGAAAGTATTGTTGTTTTTTTAATTGATTTGTATACGAACTTATGCTTACTCAATATAGTCTTGCACTCTAATATCACGCATTAAAACTGAATAACTTAATGAACATTTTTCCGCCGCAGTGATTACTGCTAAAGTGTGTTCTTAAAGAAAGCCTTTTGTATGTTCATGAATCTGAAGAATGCTTGCTTTGGTTTAAAGAATGCTTGCCTGAATCTTGAAAGTTTCTTACTGATCAGAATTAAACAGTGCTCTAAAGTTCATAAATATAATTATTTCTTTATAATTCTAAGCATGATTCATTTGTTCAATGTTTTTAGAGGAAAGCTAAGCAAGCGAGTGAAAGAGACCTACGATACAAGGTAAAGCATTACTATTTTACATTTTTTAATTCATTTTTTAAATGACAAGTAATTCTGCTTCAGTCTTACGCTTGTAAGAAAATGTTAAACACTTTCTATGTTCTGAATTGTAAAATATACTATACCATATGTTTATCACTTATTTATGCATAAGTGAAATAATATTTTCATTCTGTGGTTTAAATGTCAAAATACACATTATATGTATTTCATTTGATAGTTAATATGTATTTTCTTGGTTTCAGTTAGCACTATCATAGAGCGCTATACATTTAAGATTATTCCCTTTCATTGAGTTTATAATGTACAATAAATAACGTAATAAATCTAACTATTCATTGAAAAGCACATTTATGTTTAAGAAAATAATATACTAGAGATGAAAATAAACTTAATGCTTTAAGCACAAAGATAAACTACATCATGTTCCCATAAAAGTAATTACGTATAATCTAAACAGGAATTTTTACTTCTGTTTTACATTAAAGTGCTACATATCTTCTAGAGCAAAAAGAAAATATTTTTAAATACACGTGAGTTTTCTTTTCAACAAAGTACAAAACAGTTACTGGTTCTTGGTGTAAAATATCATTATTATATTATCCAGTAGCACACCTTCCATAAATGTACCTTCTCAATTTTTTATGGTCTTTCTTAAAAAAAACCTCTGTCTTTTATCTTCTAATATTTATGCTTGCAATTTTTTGTATCACAAATATATCTGAATATGAAGGATCGAAATTTCAAGTAGCATATTTCCATCTGGCAGAGTTCAAAATGAAACTCGTTCGTTTAAGATATAATGTAAAATAATGAGAAAACTAAAATATTTTTATAGATTTTTTATACAAAAATAATAACTGATTTTATTAAATTTTGAAAAAAAATTTAATTTTAAAGAAAGGACAACAAAAATACCTATTAATAAAAAGGTAAGAAATTTTACATATTATTACGCATACTGATGAAAGTTGCTGCATACTACGCTTGTAGTAACTCAGCTTTAAAATAATAAATTAAGATTATTTGCTTCATCATATAGTTTATTTTTTCGAGTTTAAACTGCTTCTTGCAGAAGCAGCGTTACTATGCATTCTGCTTGGGCTTTTCTGTACCAGTATTATCAAAAGGTTTGCTACAGCAAGGGAAAATTGAAACCTAAATTAGTAGGGATTAAACTACTTCAATTTCTCCTTACGACATTATCCACTTAACGGCATTTAATAGTAATTTAATATTTTGTAACTTGTCGCTTCTATTTAAACTATTTTTGATTTTACGTTATGCTGTAAATAATGAATAACCAGTTTGGAAGCCAAAATTTCCAACCAAAAGTCAAGTTATACATATAACATTCACAAGCTAGACTGAAATCTTGTATGATTAGCAAATGAAATTTTTATATCTGATTTATTAGATGTAAAAAATATACTAAATAAATTATTCCATAAAAATGTAAGCAATATGTTTGTTTTGAATAAATTTGTGTTGCTTGAATATTCCTAGAGAAATCACTTATAATGTGGAAAGAGAGTAAAAATTACAAATTACTGAAGGTTTCTTTGTTTGAATTCACAAGTGGGTGCCGACGCCAGCCCTTATCTTCGATATAACAAAAACGCATTTTTCAACAGCGTAAAAAGTGAATCATTTAAAAATTAATCTATCTGTAATTTTGTACAAAATTTTATACAGGCATACTTTCATAGCTTAAGTATGAGAGCTGAAATACGTTGTAATGTCAGTGATCTCGAACTCAAATCGCGTGTGAGCTAAGTTAGAAGCTCGCTAAGTGTATATTTTTAGCTTCAGTTTTAAACACAAAAATTTCCGAAATGGCTTGCACATGTTTTTATAAAATTTCGTATTTATACAGAATTTGGGACTTAGAATCGAAATTTGAAATCATTTGGCATATATTTCAGAAAAAGTTCAGCTTTCTATCAGTATTAGAGCAATTACTATATATATAAATCTAATATACACTCAAGAGCCAAAACATTATGACCACCTGTCAATAACGAGTTGGGCCACCTTTGGCGCGCAACACTGCTTCAACCCGCCTTGGCATGGATGCCACAAGTCCTTGATAGATGGCTGGAGACAGATTGTACCAGATGTTGTAGCAACAGTCACGCAAATCCGAGATATTGCGAATTGGTGGTCTTTGACCTCTGAGCTGCCGTCCCATGATATCCAAAATGTGTTCTATCGGATTGAGATCCGGTGAGTTAGGCGGCCAGGACATTAACTGGAAATCAGCATCATGTTCCTGGAACCACTCCAACACAATTGTAGCCTTGTGACACGGGGCGTTGTCCTGTTGGAACATTCCATTTCCAGCTGGAAAAACAGAGGCCATGTAAGGGTGCAACTGGTCCGCAATGATGTTCAGATACCCTGTAGCATTCATGGTCTGCTCTACCATAACCACGGGTCCCAGAGACGCCCAAGAGAACGTCCCCCAGAGCATAATACCGCCACCACCGACCTGTGTATGACCTACTGTGCATTGAGGGAGCAACTGCTCGCCTGGAAGACGGCGTATCCTGACACGGCCATCGGCGGGATGAATGACAAACCGTGATTCATCTGACCAGACAACTCTATCCCACTGATCCATGGACCACTCGCGATGTTCCCGGGCCCAGCGCAGGCGCAGTTGGCGATGACGCTTGGTCAGCAAAGGTACACGAGTTGGACGTTTGCTGCGTAGCCCCATATCCAACAGTGTCAGCTGAACAGTGTGCTCCGATATTTTTCTACTTGGCCCTGCATTGTATTCTGCTGTCAGCTGAGTCACTGTCTAGCTCCGGTTTTGCTTTACCATGCGAGACATTCTCCGACGACCTTTCTCTTTGATAGCGTGTGGACGTCCAACACCATGTCGTCTACTACTGGTTTCACCGTCATTCATCCACTTTTCATACGTACTAACAACTGTAGATCGCGAACAACCCACGAGTCGTGCAGTTTCGGAAATACTTGTTCCGAGCCTTCTAGCCGTTACAATGTGCAAGTCGCTTAGATCCGCAGCCTTTCCCATCACACACAGAAGTAAGTGAAAGAATGATTCTTCAGACTCTCCAGCAGCAATTAAATACCACTTCCACCTGATCACGTGCCTTCCACATCATCCAGGCGCGTTTCATCGGAAAATGTAGGGCTGGTCATAATGTTTTGGCTCTTGAGTATATATCCTAAACCTTACTTTCTAGAAATGAAAAATGCAAAATATAGAACTGTGCCTTTTTTCTCCTCCCTCGAATCACTATACTTAGACTTTTTCATACCACCTGACAACGAATTTTCTATGCTTTGTATCTTTTACGTATGATTTTTATAAACTCGGCTTTCTAAAGTTTTCCGAAATAGCCAACATAGCTCATTTAGTAGCACTGCAAGCACTTCGTTTTATATCCGTATATTCTGTGCAAACTTTAAAGAATAAAATATTTTTATAAAACTTTAACGTCTGAGTATGTTATTTTTGAGTGTCTCCTCAATAAGCAGGGAACAGCACCGCAACTCTCACTGTTATTACAGAGTTCAAATTTGTTGACATGTCGAAACTTAGCAGATGGAAAGATCTCTGTAGAATAACTACTATTATTTTAAGTTCTACTGAGATGAAAAACACTGAGCAACTTTCTTTTGCATTCTCCACATACATGATATTTAACTAGCATTTTAAGAAATACAGGTAACGACTATATTTATTAAATCATTTATTTCCAGTTATTATAAACTGTATTTATTAAATTTATAAAAGATTGTATGTGTTTATTAAATTGATTAAATCATAACCCGACTGTATTTATTAAATCATTTATTTCCATTATTATTGCTTTTCTCATCAAGCTCTTCCTAATCTCTCTCAATAAAAAAGGATTGGAAATAAAAAGAGCAATAATAAAAAAGTAATAAAATCGTGATATGATGTCAGTTTATACAAGAATACGTATTAGATATTGTTTAATCCTTTAACATCAGCATTTTCAATTATTCTAACCTGATCTAACCTGATCTCTTTTAAGCGTACTATATTATATACGTTCTTTTTGTATTTTGTATATTGCTTTTCAAATTAGATTTTTTTTTTTTCATTTTGTGTTACTCGAAACATGTACTGAAGAATTTATAGTTAATGTATGTAATATATTTAAGTACATAAAGGTAGACAATATGTGCTCAATTAAGTAATTTTTTTTACAGAAAATAATGCGAAATCTTGTAAGACGTTACGTTACTAAGGAGCAGAGGAATGCTGATAATCAAGGAGTGACAGAGGATGACGTAAATGAAATTAAGCAAGATATATCTGCATTCAGATTTGAACTTATAGAGATCATGAAGAACAGTGGCTTTAACACGTCTAGTGCCAGCGATCAGATGCAAGGTGGACTCGCGAAAGGTATATAAAAAGTTGTCATAATCTCTTTAGGAGATGAAATTATCATATACAGAAATATGAACGGTTAATGGATAGTTTTACTTTCAGCCGCTCTATCAAAGAAGCAAATGGACATACCAAGCACTCTTTTTAACCCGTTATGAAATATGCGCAAGAAAATAGTCTAAAACTACGAAACACAGAACATAACAGTAACAACTTGGCTAATATGGTAGCGGCACTTGTATTTTCTCTTGTTATTACGGGTATAAAAAGCTACAAGATTTGACTTGTAAAGTATAATTTACAATCTTATAATGTAACTTCTAATTTATCACAATTATACCATACAGAGACAAAGCTTAGCTATATGCTTATTGCTCAGATTTATAGATTTTAATAATTCAGAATTAAACAAAAAGGTATTCGCCGCCATTTACTGGATAATAACTCAGTTAAACTATTTATGCGTTTAGTATGCAGTTATACCTGCAACTAAACTTCAGCCGCCATAACTCTCACCTATCTAAAACTAACAGTTAACAGATTTAAAAAATGCTCTATAAGTCACCAGTACGGCGGGTACATAAAACAAGAAGGGCTGGCTGAATCACTGAATAACTAGAAACTCAAACATTGCCAAGTTAAACTTTCAAACTTTTAGCTACACATGGCAGTTTAAACTTATCCTTATCTGCATTCTGGTGAAGGCTGATTAAAATGTGGAAAAAACAAAAAAAATTAATAAAAATAGCTCGTTATTTAGAAAACTTTACAAATTTACATACGAATTTCATAAATAATATTTTTTTCAGAAATGTGTTTGCATTAAAAGCAAAGCATAAAATCTTGATTTAATAAATAAGTATTCTCAATTTACTCATATGCTGAGTTATAAAATAGTGCATGAATAAAAAAAAGCAAAAATACTTTCAAGAATGACGACCCGATAGATTTGGCTTGTCATTTCTGGAACCCAGAATAATTCCACCCCAAACGAGCACTCCTGCACCACCGTAACGGTGTCGTTCAATGATGTTTTCTTGGTGGTAACGGCTACCTGGAGCACTCCATATGAAAGTCCGGCGAGAATCAGACTGCAAGCTAAACCTGGACTGGTCGGAAAACATCACACAAGCCCACTGTTGCGGTGTCCACAATGCATGCTCTCTACTCCAGGCTAACCTCAGGCGACAGTGAGTTGCAGTAAGTGGAATGCATCTGACAGGTCTACGAGCATATAGACCAATCTGCCCTAAGCGTTTGTACACGGTCTGCCTTGAAATTGTCGTACCAGTGGCTGAAGAGAGCTGACGAGACAGGTCTGAGGCTGTGCTCCGCCTGTTTCTTTTGGCAGTAACTGCCAAATACCGGTCCTCATTCTGCGTTGTAACTCTGGGGCGACCTGTGCTGTAACGTCTACTCACATTACCATCATCTTGGAATCGTTGCCAAAGCCTGGAGATGACACTCTGGGCAATTCCAAGTTCGTCTGATATTTCCAGTTGGCTACGCCCACATTCCAGACGGCCGTTAATTCTACCACGTAAAAATCCTCCAAATGCGTCCTTTGTGCCATAACTATTCGGTTATTGCACTGAAATGCTTATAAAGCACCTTCGAACAATTTTACTTCTTTGCCTGTATTCCTTATATATCACTCTTTTACACTCTCGTCATTGTGACGTACCATCGGTGTCATCTGGTTACTTCCTGAAATTTTCATATGATTCTTGAAGATGTGTGTAGTGATTTTACAGGTGATATATTTATTTTAGAGTTCGATTTCCGCGTGACTCCGAATTACCCTTAATTTTTGGACATGAGTGTATTTAAATTCTGTCCAACAACGATAAACTAGTTTTGCTCTTTGAATAAATACTTTATTTTAAAGATATAAAACACTTGAAATTCAAACAATATTACTCATTTTCTAATATTTTGAAGCGTTAAATCACTATACAATAGAGTACAGGACTATGCTAAGGATTAGTCAAATTTCAGAAGGAAGACAAATAATACATGAATATTTATTCAAAAGGAAGACAAATAATACATGAATATTTTGATCTACACGTCCTTCATTTAATCTATCTCTAGTTAAATCATTTTTCTTCGTAAGAAATTATATACTTTAATTATATCACAAGATTCAGTCAAATATTTCATTTGATGGGAAATTAACAAGGATACCCTTGGTGTCAGACTCACTCAACGAAGATAAGATGGAATTATAAATAATGAGGAAAATATTGTACGCATTTATCAAATAAAAGTTAGATTGTTTTATTTCATAATAACACTGGAGCCATTTTTTCATTTATCATATATACTCTTAACATGTCTCACTCACACGCTGTTTAAAATTAGTAGCCAAAGACTATGTTTCTTGAAATTTGGATTCTGAACAGGTACTTACAGTAACAAAATTTCTCAAAATAATATAGAGAATTTTACAAAAAACAATTTCAAGACTGTGGTATTTTGCATTCTATAGAATTATTACGTTCATATCTGAACACATTATATTATTATATTATTAACTTTCATAAGGTGCTCACTCAGCAAAATGCGAATTAGTGAAATATTCAATACATTTTACCTCACATACCTCTAAGTGAGAATTTGTAGAGATATTCCTAATCAATAGTATCTTCAGTCAGCTACAAATGTAAAAGAGAGTGATGACAATGTAGAATATTTTAAGAGTGATGACAATGTAGACAATGTTTCAGACAATGTAGAATTAATCAGCAAACCCAATAAAATGTGTTTCACAACTGTTCATTAAACTTGCTTTAAAAATCTTTCTTGAATTTATTCGTCAATATGCATTGAAAATTGATGCAAGTATGTAAATTGCTTCTGGAATAGCTTCGCGAATTTTTCGAGCTTACATTTACTCTTTAGCATCAATCAAGTTTACATTAAGTTTTAGAAACTTATTAATGTATAGTAAATATTTCTCTAATGGAAATGTTGACTCTGCACATAGCAAGCGAATATTAGATTCCATATTTTCAGAAACTTTTTGAAGTTGAATTTGAACTTTATATTTATAGAACTCATGAACCAGAACTTTGGGCCTAAGTTACTGCTGAATTTATTTTAGGTGCTTAGTTACATCAAGTGTTAATGCTCGATTACGTAATTTTAGTTATAATTTGTAGCATATTGCTTCATGCATTGTCAAAATTACTTTCATAAAATTCTCCACTTCCCTTTGAAAAACTTTGTGATTGGATGACCATGACTAAAACAAATATACAAGGAAGTGTAGCCTAAAACTATCCTTTCTCGAACTGTATACTTAATAAGTAGCTCGCAGATCTTTTCTAGCAAATTTTTATATTTTTCATTTCCTTTGCCTTATTTTCAACATCTTTTGGTCATATATCGAAGAAGTTTCCGTTAACCGCCAGGATAATCATCTTCAATTTCAGTTTGCTAACAAATTTTGAGTTTCATAAAAAAAAATGAAATTTTGATAAATTTTCATGCTTTGGTAATTCTGTCTATAAGTTTACCTGATTATTGTCTGCAGTTTTCTGTGTACGAAGTAGGTCGTGTTTTTGAAGCTCCATATTTTTGTCGTGGTTATGCAGAAAAATTCCGTGCTAATAGTCGTATCATACATTATCGAAAAGCATTTGGTATATCACATGTATTGTTACGATGTATATGAAAGTTAACAGCGCCTAATTAGGGATTTCGAATTGTGAAGAAGCATTGCGTGATTGCATCTAGGCCCTCTAAAAGTGGCGACGCACATCGACTAACATCGCAAATTTTATCTAAAGAAGCGGGATAGAGCAAAGCTCATTTTGATATTAGTTAGTTCGGAGACAATCGAATAATTAGAATGTTAACTATCCCCAATTTGTTTTTATATACAGTAAGACCCCGCTTAACGCTGTTTCGTTTAGCGCTGTTTCGGTTTAGCGCTCTTTTATTTCAACCCGGGGATTCTCCGAAATTGTGCGCAGCCCTAGGTTTCCAAATAACATATCCGAAACAGTGTAGTTGTCTTTCTTGCTTTGTGGACGCATTTTTATCATTTGAAACATTTGTTGACATTATTGTAAGTTTAAATTTGTATAATACTATAACGATTAATATAGTGACAAATATTATGATCTTTAGTTTTTATCATGGGTGATAATAAAAAACAAGAAAAGAAAGCAACCAGAAAAAGCATTTCACTGGAAACTCAAATGCAAGTGATTAGAAGATTAGATTCTGGTGAACGTCAATCTCAAATTAGTGCTGCATTGATTTTGGCAACTTCAACAATAAGGACAATTCTTAAGAATAAAGAAAAAATATTGTCATCGGCAACTGCAACTACATCAAGCTCTGCAACTAGAATTACCCGTTCTAGAAATAACATTATAGAGGAAATGGGAAACGACTGTCTATATGGATTGACGACGAAATTGAACGCAATATGCCATTAAGCCAATCTATCATAATGCCTTCTTGACAAAAAGGCAGAAAATTGGAAACCCAGAATAGACTGAATGATCTGACTAAGAATTTTATTTGTTTTTAAAAGTATATGCGTTTATATTGTTTTTATTTTTGTAAGAAATAAATGTTTGATTTTATTTTTATTAAAAAAAACATTATTAAATTTAATGCCTAACCATTTTTTATCCGTCTTCCCCTAACCCCATTATTTACATGTTAAGATAGCCTCGCTTAGCGCTGTTTCGCATTACGCTCTACTTCGATGGAACGTATCCCCCGCGTTAAGCGGGGCGGGAAATTCTAGCAATACCCTTTGCGGTTTTTAAGCTTTTAAACACGGACTCCCCGCTGCGAATCAAACGGAGGACATCAATCACAGCGCAACAAAAGGAACTGGAAATATCAATAACTTGGCATATCGTCGGAAATATTCATCAAAATACCATCGTAATAATTTCACCTTCAACAGCTAGCTAAGATGATTCCAGAATTCTAACTTTCCAAGCAATCGGCTAATTAGTTTTAAACTGCAACTTAATATCAATAAATGGACTATTAACAGCAACGAGGGATACGACTTTTCGGCAATTAGGGACTTTTCCTTAGCTCGTATGGCTATTCAGAACGTGAATTCAATAAACTCCCGGTATGGCCCTTGCAGGGCACCGAAGAGTGTTGCTCTAGACATTTGCGGAATACGGATAATATCCGATCAATTTAAGTAAGTCGCCTGGTGTCCGAACCCGCTCTCACCTGTTCACCTATAAACTTACTTTTAATTTCTTAAAATGTCTAGGGAACTAAAATGGTTTTTAGTACCAAAAAGAAAAATGTTTTTATAATTGCAATAGCAAAACAAGAAGTAATTCTCCCCCCTCCATCAAAAAAACAAAAAAAATCTTTTAAACTCATGTGAAAGTTGGAACATAGTTTTAGGAAGAGACTTGTTTGGATATCATTGAAAAATATTAATGATGCAAGCTTTCGCTTTGCGTAACTAAGAGCAAACTCAGGTTCTCAGGAAGTTTGACATGTTTATTCTGCGTGTCATTCCGGTTTCCCAAATCTGTAGGAAAGATTTTCTTTGAAGTAATAAGTTTGCATACAAATTATTTGTTGAAGTTTGAGAATTTTTAAAAATATATACTGCCAAATACTATGTCAAATTTCACTTGTAAGTATGTTAAGTATCCAAAAACATGTTTATGAAGTAGAAGTCAAGACCTTGCAACAGACTTTTTTAAATATTTAACTCTTTTCGTTACATCTTTACATAGAAACAATAGGCAAAAATTTACGCACAAACATAAAATAAGATTAAGACTTGAACGCTACGTATTTTTTAATAAGGAATTTTTATACTCTTAGTTTCTAAAACTGCATCCTGCCTAATATAGTAACACCTTAGCTGAATTTGCTATTACACTTTGTTCTGATTATTCAAAAATAAATCATAAAATCATCATTTACTGGCATTCTTTACCAGTTAGCATCAAAAGTTGAAACTCGAAAAAGGCGATTTTAAAATATTCTAAATTGTATTCTTGTACGTAGATGAGACTACTTCAACTTGACCTCATCATTCATTTTTTCTTTTGCTTGTACAGCACCGTTAGACTGTCATATTCTGTTAAATTACGTTTTATATGAATTGAAATATAATCTTTTTATTTATTTTTGCTTTCAGGAACAGGAGGAAAGAAAGGCCGTCAAAAAGAACGCCGTCTGATGAAAGGTTTTGACATTGGAGTTGTGAAACAGCCACCTAATAAGGCAAATCAAAAATCAGACGTTGAGGCAGCAACGAAGTCCCCTAGAACACATTGGCTTAAGCTGGCTAACTTAGCCAATGGAAGAAAACAAGCTAAAAGACCACAGGGTGCAAAATGGCCTTACAGCGAAAGAAATTCTCGCAATTCTAAAAGCAAAAACCAAGACAGCTTAAGGAGTCAAAGTATGGAATCAGTCAGCTCAGAAGTGACATCAGAAGCAGAAGCTACGCACAACGATACTACCTCTAGTGAATCTTCGTTGAGCCTTACTGCATTGGTCAGCGGCGATCCACTTTCAGAAGCTGGAAGCAATAATGGTGTAACCATTGTTGTTAGCGATGATGAATCGATGAAATGCGACCGTGCTACAAATACGGATACACCAGCTCGACAGTGGTCAAAGTTAACGAAAAAACTAAATGCGCTCACCTCTCTTACATCTTCACGCTTTCGAATGGCCTTCCATGATGCAAGTCCTGAGAAGGATCCACAAATGGACCACCATCATACAGCAAAATTACATCACAGCGAAGCTACAAAGAAGGCTAAAGCTAGACGAACGGTAAGCGCGCCAGCACCAAGTGCACATCCTAAGCATCACCCCTTAGTTATGAGGCCTCAAGGAAAGACGCCATATGCTTCTATTCCATCTGTGAGTGTCTCAGTTCAGAACAATGCTCATAATATAAGCACTCTGTCTGGAAATATAGGAAGTGTTGAAGAATCACCTTCAAGCGGTAAATCAACTTTAAACTCACCGTCTTCCCCTAAAACGCCTAAAATGAGATTACAGGAACGCTTTCCAGTGCCTACGGTTCACATCGAAGAAGAAGTTCCCGTTAAGGGAACTTCATCTAAAAGGGCATCTTCCAGAAGGAGCAGCACCATAACAAGGAAAGATTCCGACATTCCAATTGCCTCCTCCACGCCCGAAAATACAACCCCGACTGTTCCCATTGCACCCCAAAATCAGCCTGCAACTCCTATAGCAACAAGTCAACCTGTAAGTCCTCATAAGCCTAGTAATGGGACTCTGGGACTAATATCGACTGTTTACGGGATTGAACCTGTTAACAAAGAAATGAGAACTGGCTGGATATGACTCGGAATCACTTATTAGCGGTGCCAAATCAATTATTTTTGTATGAATTTCTTTGGCACTTAAAATCGAAAAAAACTATGTTTACAGAGACAGGCCAATAGGCAGTTAAAGTACTCGTTTAATATTTTGAAGTTTAGATTTCCTTTTTAATAGAATATTTATTTGGGATTCAGTTTTAATCATCACAATGGTTCAAGTTACTTTTCCCTAATATTAAAAAAAAAACTTCTCCAGTAATTTTATAAAGAAGCTTCTTGTATGATCGTACTAATAATTTCTTCAGAGTCAGCTAATATATTTTTTCAACATCTGTCAATTAATTCTGTCTTAATTAGTAGTATTACTTGGCCTAATTCTATTTTTTGAAAGTTAAAATTTAATAAACCAGAAAAAAATGCCATTATTTCCCATATTTCTCTCATTCCAATTATATAATTATTCATTTATTTCATTCGCAAAATAATAGATCCTAATCTCATCATAACAAAACTAAGTAATTAAAATTGAAATAATACTTTTACCTTTTACAACATGTCTACTGGCCAGTTTCTGTACTCAAATAAGGCCTATCTTTAATACTAAGGTTGTAGCTACCAAAATGCTGATTAATAGGACGTCCATTCGAAGTTAAAAATGAGAAACATAACTAATAAACACTGATTAAAATGCATAGAATAATTTTAACAAGAAACAAACGTGTGCTGTTTTGACGAATACCACTGATTTCTTGTTGTGAGATAGGAAATATAAATATGATGTTTTAGATGCTTAAATTTTTGCCTTGGGGTTGTAATTTTTATATTAATATTGAGAAACATTTCTTACCTCAGATGTCCTGATGTATACAAACCTTCCGCAGATAAACTCATAAAACTAACCGCAATACTACTTCCGTTTTATACACATCTGATAAAAGCCTTTGAAAGTCTATGACAGATTTTTATGAAATATAAAAAATCATATCAATTGCAAACAGTGATGTGGTGATAACTAAGAAATGTTCAAAGATATGTGACTTTAGGACTGTAGTTTAGTAGTAACTTTTACAGAAACAATATACGAATAAGTATTTAATAGATGCCATAAATTTAATGCCTCAAACTGTGCGATTTAGTGCAACTGAAAAGCATTTTTACAGTAATGCTTTTTAGACATTGTTTCTGTAGACAAGAAATGTTTTGTTTCATTGCAAAAAAGTTAATTATTACGAAAATACCTTGATTTTGCTCTTTACCTGAATTCTAATCTCATTGTTAATAACTAAATGAGATTAAGTATTCAATTAATCAGCAAACTCACAAGAACAGGATTTTAAAGTTTTCCACAAAACAATAAACTTGCTTTTAATAATATACCGTAAATTTTATCTAAATTATTACATCCCATTTTAATGTAAAATGGAGTCTAGGAGCTTCATTGTTTGCATACTGACTTTTTTTCTCAAGTAAGAATTTCGTCTATTATGTCTTTTCTCATTTCATCATCTTCATGGAAACACTAAAATAATTCACGTTTCTCCATTTAACATCAAATGTGTTTTTGAAGATTATTTTTGCTCTTAATGCTGCAACTGGCAACGGCATTCAAATACTGACTTTTTAATTTTTCTCATTAAGACCAGCACTGTGTTTTTTTAATGTAAAATCTTGTACAATAGCTGAAAAACTATATTCATTAAACAAAACGTAAAAATGTTTTAGTTTATGGTGCGGTTTGCTGGATGAACTGGTGAAACTTTTACACTAAAAACTTGTTTTTCAAAGTTCTTAAAAAGTTCCAAATGTATAACTAAGATTTCTTATAGTAATTAAATAAGCGCAAATTCACATAAAAATATGTTAATGATTTTGTCTGATTTTTCTTTGATTGACTTTGTTTTATTTATGTTTGAATTCCAGAAGGCATATTCTGTCTTGCAGAATACTTAAGAGTCAAATTTATTTTGCTTGAGAGCTCAAATCAAACTACACAATAAAAGCTTTATCATAAGATACTAATAACTAAGATGTGTTATTGGTAAAACTGTTAAATAAGCTCAGTTATAAGCAGTTCAATTACGCTGTTTTATAATTAGCTCTAAGATTTCAAGAAGTTAAAACGATTATTAATATGCTTGAAGACATGCAACGAAAAAACCATTTCCTTGGTTTTCGACAATGTTTGCAGCAGTATTATTTTCCGAAGCAGTTGAAAACGAAATGCCAGTATTTATATTTTAGTGAGTAGTTAAGTCTGTAACTTCTGAAATGGCAAAGGGGAGAAAAGTTGACTGTCTGAATTCTGCGAAGTATATCTCTGCGCACACTCTATGCAATTTTAAGAAAATAATTTTATTCTATGCAACTTTTTAAAAGCTTTCAGATTAATTAGTTCTTTTCAGCTATGAGAATATTTTGAAATATTCTGCTTTCAGTTATGCTTGATACATGTAGTGCGTAGGAGCTAAACAAGCTTTTCATACTAGTTACGACTGATAATCTAAAAACAAATAAACAGGCCATGCAGTTATATAATGCAACAATTATCACCGCTTTTTATGATTTTTTTCTTTCACTAATTATTACGCTTCTGAATTTACAAAGTTCAAAATTTAAGTTCTGATAAAAAGTGAAGAAAAACGACAGAAGAAAACCATTTATTTTATACCATAAATTTCAATTTTATGGTTACGGAAGAAGTACTTCACAAATATTTTACAAGCTCCATAAATTTTTTTAAAAATTGTTTGTTCTTAATTTCAGCCAAATGAACTTTACGTTCTAATAATTATGAAAAGAAAGCCAGTACAATGTTTTTATATTCTGTATTTGTATGAATAGCTCTGTGCTTAAGAATCGTATTAAATTTAACAGAACAAACATTTTTACTTAAACTAGACCCTGAATATATGCAACTATTTAAATTTACTGCTTTATCAAAGGTTATTCTTTTCGCAAATAATCAAAAAATCTTTGCATTATATCTATAAACAACATATTATTTTTCCTTAAATGGGCATTTTACATAGCTCTGAAATGAGTGGAAAATTTCTCAGCACATTGCTCTATCACTTACTTTGCATAAGCTAATAGTTAATAATGCTAATTTAATGAAGTTTATCATGGTTATACAGTGTTTGATTCACGTTATGTTAAAAATCGCGTATCATTTCTCCTTTCAAAAGTTAATTTTCGTTGCGAACTTAATACATCTAATAAAATACGACGTCATTTTTTTAACGTTAATGCATTTAGTTGTACATTAGACTCCTCAACATAGCAAAGATATGACTATTACAAAATATTTATATACTTTTATTTTGAAACCAGATAAGCCCTAACTTTCTTCTTATCCTGCAGTGATAACTCTAAGTTACCTCCTTCGACAGATGAAAATAATTTTGTTGAAGCAGTTACAAATTATCTAATTTTCTAAAAGATATGTCAAACTTTCCATCATTTCGAAAGCTCAAACCTTTTTACCAAAACATACACATCATGAAATTATACCTCTTTAACTCGAGTATTTTTAATGTTGAAAGTTTCCTTTTTTTTTTCAGAATTTAAGAGTTCAATACTTATATTGTTGAACTATGCTTAAACATCTGATATTGTTTTGTAGTCATTGCGCATGATATTTAAAAAGGTATAACTTTTACCTTTTTTTTTTTTTTTTTTTTTTTTTTTTTTTTTTTTTTTTGCATTTTCTCGAAATAACTGTTCCGCTGGCCAAAAAAATTAAATGATTATTTCAAAATAATTGTGATAAGAATTTCTGTACATTTTGCTAGTGGTGTCCAACACATAGTGTGAGCCACTTCAGGCTTATACAGCCTTTTAGATTTGCTGAATATGGATCGTTTTATCCTCCAAATGTTTATCCCTTTACTTAATTGGCTGATTCAAGATGATTGTTACAAATAAGATAATAGTAACAATTAATATTAATTTAATATTATTTTGACCGCTTCTAATAAACAATAAAATTCTTGGCATTCATCTAATAATAAATAATTCATATAATATTAAATCCAACAAGTAGTCAAAAAAGTTTAGTTTACAATAAACAATGTTGAATTTTTTCAAAAGCTAAAGATCATTTAATTACATACTCATATATTAATATTATATCGCCTAAGGACAAGTTTCCGAAGGCTTTTTGTGCACTAGAAATAAAAATATATTATTTTATTTAAGATTCCTTGCTAACATGCTGCTTTGAAAACAAAAGTGTTAACAAAAGAAAAGAAACTACATGTGTTGTTTTCGTAATGTGCTATCACATGACAAATTTGAAAATTCGATTTATTATAATTAAAGTTACTTAAATTAAATTACTTTATGAAACGTAGTGGTGCACATTTCTAAATGATATTTAGAAATGTTTGCGCCCGCTTTTATATTTTGGAAGATTTTTAGAGGTTAGGTGTTATCTGCTGTACTGTATATACTATTGAACATGGAACTGTTATACATGGAACTGTTGTGAATACATTTGCGAAAACAGTTTTCAGAATTATTATTGAACAAAAGTAAAAAAGATCACTTAAATCATTATTAAGTATGGGAGTGTGAACAAAATTAACATCCTTGTTTTTAAAGGGCATTCAAATGCATAATTCATGGCCATAAAAGCATTTTCTTCTCCAAACTTTCATACCATCAAAGTAGTATGAAAAACCTATCACACATTTAGTTTTATGATGTCTTTAGAAGAAATGTGCTTACTGAATTTCTGCAATTATTTAATTGTAGACAGCTTGGAAAAATGACTCAATTAATTCCAACCACCTGCTGTAAATATTTCTTTTGCAAAACGAATTAGTAAAGAAAGAGGAAGGAAAACTTTTTTGCTCAGATGTATAGTTCAAATTACTTTTAACTTCAAAGAAAAGGAGAAAATAATTCATCCGAGTGTTTCATAAATTTGACAAATCTGTAAATTTCTCAAAATTGATACTTTAACGAACAAAATCAAAAGCTTTAGTAATTTCTCTTGTCTTTGAATCAATGAACAATCAATGAATTTAGAGAACTCAAGACAATTACATTTCCTGGAATTCAAAGTAAATTTCGAAACCCATTTTCTATTCGATTTCAGGAATAATAATCAAAAGTCTATTTAAATACTTAAATATTAGCATACATATTATAAAATTCAAAATAATCGAAGATAACGTAAAACTAATATTTTTTGTTTTCAATAGTCTTTACAATTCATACTAGATACCCCAAATTTCTCACGTTTATGAGAAATTATGATGCCACTAGAAAAGTAATATTAGAAATAGAAAATATTTTAAAAAATGATGCATACAATGAATGAAATTGATTTTTAGTCTTGAAATTTCATAATGAAGAATGTAGATTAAGTTTTCCTAACTGGCATTTTGATGACTGAATTCCTTGCAAAAAAAGCGATTAATAAACCAACAAAACATGAACATGAGATTTGAAAAATGAAATTTATTGAATTAATTTTCGTTTTTTCAACGAATTTCGTTAAGCCTGAGTAAGTAAGAAAATTTGTTTAGAAAATTACCTGGTAAAATACTTTCCTATTATTTTATCAAATGTAACTGCACATTTTTATATATAGACAATAGACTGAAAAAAACAATAATAAAATAAATAAAAGATTAAATTTTTTTCAACAATCAAAGTGACTCGTACTATGGCAGAAATTGGGCACCACTTGCACGAAATGCATTTGAAATTTTTAGTGATCTATTTTCCCTAATTTGTTATCTTTCATTTTTGGTACAACTTTTTCTGTATAATGTTTATCTTTTCATAACATTAATTTCAGCACTGCGAGTGATAATTATAAGAAAATTGGCAATATAGTATTTAAGTGCCTTTTTTAACCCAATTTTCAAGCATATTGAGTTACTCTTTTCTTGTTGTTTGAAAGGAATCTTTTGAAGTAACCTGATATGCAAATAAAATTGTCAAAGTAATGAATTTCATGCCCCTTCATGTCAAAATAAAAATCAAGTTATATCATGTCTTTCACAGTCTGTTCTAATGATAACTTTTATTCCTTTTCTCATAGCACACCATTTGAACTGCAAAGCTTCTTTATTTATGAATAATTTCCAAAACCATCTCTTAAAAACATCTGTTTACATATTTCATACTTTAAATTAACAGTGTACTATTTGTAAACACACTGCCAAAGAGCAAGCAAGAAATGCTCTCCCAAGAAAACGGACATTCCCTTTTCTTTGAAAAAAATGCAATACCATTAATTCATTAAATTACCTTTAAATCTCTTATATGTTTATACTTCTAGAGAATAAGAGAGGTTCACTAACTCATAACATAATTTTCATTTCTAGAAGTTTCAAAACTCTTACATGCGTAAGCAGGAAATTGTTATCGAACTTCAAGTGCTGATAAAGCTAGTTTAATATTAAATACTGTTAACATGAGATTAAAAAAAAGGCGATAACTGTTTAATCAATTTTCCATTACTCTTATGAAATTAATTTTCCCTCTTAAAGGAAGAGTTTGGAAACAAAAAACACTTGAAAAATCTAAAGTGCGAAACAAATTGTTATGAGCTTAAGTCTCTTGAACTGTGTCATTAAGCCATGCGTTAGAGTTACAAATTACATAACAGGCAGTCTTCCGTAAATGAAGTTATTCTAGTTAATTATATTATTCTATTAAGATAAATTGTGCCCATTCTCAGACTTTTTTAAATATATTACTTAAGTCTATTGACTAAATGAAATTTACTATTTGAAAACTGCAAGCCAACAATCTTCTTATTTCAGGAAATTAGATACAATGAAAGACAGTAAAAAAATCACATTACAAATTACATTGCAATTACGACAAATAATAAATACAAAGACAATAAAAATAAGATTTAGATTCTATTAATTTTGAAAAACTGTTTAGTCCCTTGATCATAAATATTATCATGCTTTAAAAGTAATTTGAGATGCTCTACACTTCCCCACATTCTTATTATAAAATTCCCAAAACTGCTACTTTGGCATATATTACTAAGCGATAAGCATCGTAGCAAACAACAGTTCCATTTTCGAAATTATATTAGAATTTGAAATTGTGGAACAACATATTTCTTTAACAGTTAGTAATTTTATTTTACGATTGCATATGTAGTAATTATAAATAATTTCAAAATGTAGGCTGTTTCTGCGATTTGCTACCAGGTTGGTACTATTTTTAAGATAGGTAGGAATTCTCACGGGTTAATTCTCACGGTGAGAAAAAGCATATTCATTAACAATAAGAAACGTTGATAACGTAGTCAAACATACAGGTTTATGATCTAACCTAACTTTACGTAATAAAGGAATTTAACGTATTCCTCTTAATAAAAATGAATGACAATATTTCATTTCAAAATAAATCTCTTCTCTTCCATGTAGATAAACTTCTTAAGACAATATTCTACCAATCTTGAACAAAAATTTATCTTCTTATGATTTTAGATACAGCATGCTTATGACAGCGATTCATATAAGTTACACTTTTTCAAAATCCGTCACATAAACAAATCATTTCTTTCTCAGCTTATATCAGAAATTTCTCATATTCCTTAATATCCAAATCTAATGTATACTCGTATATACTGAGTCCCATATGGCATTTCTTAAAGATTATTTTATCTCTCTACTGAGTAGTATTGGTTTTGAAGACTAAAGGCTAAGCAATCCAGTTGCAGCTTTGATATTTATTCTTAAAACGTTGCAACTCCGTGAGTTAAGTAAAAATCCAGTTATTAAGTATTTTAAAGAATTTAGGTACTGAAATTCATCGAAAGAAAGTTAACAAACCGATATATGATTTTCTGCCTCCACTGTTTCCATTACGCCATTTGAATGAAATCTCCCGCCGAAGTCTGTTCTTAATTATTTAAAGATTATGACATATACTGAAGATGTTATACATGTATTGAACGTATTATACATGTATTGAACGTAACAAGTCAAAAAATTAAGTATGTAGTGCCCCTTACTTCTTTTCTTCATGTTACTTTTCTAGCCGGCATTTCATTACTTCAGACGGCCTCATTATCGTCAAAGAGTTATTACGTATATAGTCACTTAAGGAAGAAATAATAACAGACTTTTTGTTGCACCCAAAAATTCGATCCACTACACAAAATTGAAAGAATAATTGTAACTTATACACCTTGTAATGGGAGCAATCAGAAGCAGAAGGTGGCTTTTCCTAATTCATGAAAATTTTATAAACAAATAATTAATCTGGATGAGTAAACTAGTTAGCTTATGTTCTACCAAATGTTACTCAGCAAAAGTCAAATCTCACTTACCAAATTTTTTTTTGGTAAACTTCAATTTCGATCTGCTCAGAACCGAGTTAAATCTTCGAAGTAGCCGCTAAACAGGACTAAAGCTAAAGCAATAATACAAAGGTAGCAAAAAGCAACCAGTTACGACATTCCACCTGCATAATCTTAAGTCGTTGAATTTTCATTTTTTTCATTCATTTTCATATAAGAAGGCCTCACTGAGAGAGAATTCGATATGACCGCTTTGCTTTACACGAGTAATTGTACACGAGTCCTTTACACGAGTAATTGGTGAATTAACGAGATTTATTTTACGTTACTCGCAATGTTTTGTTAGCAGTCTATAACAATAAATTTACTTTAAATCTGCCAGTTTGTTGAAAAAGGGAAAGGGAAAAAAAGACCGTTATTGAATACTGAATATTTAAAACCGACAGGTGCCGACATTTGCCGAACATTTGTTTATGCAGGTGCCGACATTTGTCTAAAAAATGAATTTTTCTCAAAAAGGTAAAACGCTCTTCATTTTGAATGGCAGTTTAGTTTTAGGGATTAATGTATTTTGCTTGCAAAATTTTTCTTAATCGTAGCGTCAAATTTTAATTAATTGTAAAATTCCATTATTTGTAACAATCAGTAAAAATGGGAATCAGCATGATGAAAAAAAAAACAGCATGGTAAAAAAAAAGACTTATGATATCTCATAAATAACTGTCAGTCTCTTGTTTCAGAATTCCTGTTCTGGAGTACTCTCAACAACAATGGCAAATTCTGACCACTTGACAGATTTCAGCATATAATGGCAAAAACTCACTTCCACTGTACTGCAAAATATTTCTATAATTTACTGGAATATTTTATGCTTCTTTTTTAAATAGCTTAGTAATTTTTTAGAACAATTCTTTCGGAAGAACTCAAATTTTAATTTACATAATCCATCAACTGAACGTGGATACATGAAATTCTCTCTTAACACACAGATTATTTCGCAGTTCAGTATTTCTGTGTGTTATATTCTGAAATCACTTGCTTTCCTTGTAAAAATATATATATTTATTAAGATAAAAGTAGTGAAAAAGTTCGTTTAAAAAAAATCATAGATAACTGGTTTTCTGTCTCCCTTAATGCTATACTCCCCATTATTTTGAATAATTAGGATCTAGGTATACTACATATATATGCCAAGTATTAATACATATATAGGTAGATAAATATATGCATGTGGATATGCTCACATTAAAAATAAATTGTAAAGAAAAATATTAAAACAAAATTTTAAATTTCAGTAAAAATGACGAGAATCTTATATGCAAATAATTGTACAGAAAGTATTTGTATACCATGCTATTTGAAACCTACAATAAATAGTCTAACAAATAAGCGAGCGTAAGAAGGGGTGGAAATGTAAAATAAGAGAGAAGTAACAAACCAGACTGGCTTTAAATACATAGCTATGTCATAAACATTAGCATAATCAATCAATCAAACATTTGCAAGCTAATTATTTCGACCCAAAAAAAAACTTCTGACAGAGGTCTCTAAAGATGCACTTATTATAAGATATATTCAAGGTCTGAAGGGAATAAATGCATAATGTAAATAAATATATAACCAGATTTTAAAACAGATGATGGAGAAGATTGTGTTTTTTTTTTTTAATCATAAACTGCAAACCAAAAATCTTGTCAAAAATTTTTCAATTAAAAAGAAAGCTTTTATTTAACTGATTTAGTAATTTTCATCCTGTTTGTTTTCTCACGTTTTGTAACATGTTTTTAGATTTTACTCATTATAATTTAATCTGCATTCAGTTCATCTTTGTAGGATAATATTTGAAATGTTCTGAATTTTCTTGCATTTATTGTTTTTCTTTATATTCTCAAACTAACTTCGTAAGGAGCAACTAATTTAATAATTTGTAATACTGTTTGTTTTCTAGTGTTTTATAGTGAGCTTTTAGATTTTAGTAATTAAAATTTAATCCACATTTAATTCACCTTTTTAGCATAATAATTAACATCTTTTGAGTTTCCCTGCATTTATTGTTTTTCTTTATATTCTCAAGTTAAATTTGTAAGAAGAAGGATCTGAATTATTCACTAGAAGTAAAAGTTTCCAGTTCCAGCGCCTGAAACCAGCGCCAGCGCAAGGTTATCCGGCGCCCGCCTGCAAAATAGCTGAAGTCATGCCCTTCTCTTTTTAAATTTTTGTCTAAGAAAAGGAAGTTTTGAAGAAAGCATTTGTTGAATTTTTAACAGTTTATCGAGAATAATTTATTTTCTGCATTTCATATTTACAAATTTTTCAATAATTTCTTTTACATCTATCTCTTGACAGATTTCATTTTCAATGGCAATCAACGCTCGATTTATGAGTCTTTCCTGCGATGTATTTGACCTTAAATATGTCTCGATCAATTTTAATTTGGAGAATGATGGTTCCCAATTAGCACATGAGGTAGCAAGGACGTTGCTACGACCACTTTGTAACCTCTCGGAACAGTTTGCAACGTCTTTGCTACGTCATTCGCTACTAGCAACACTAACAGAAATACTAAGTAGTATTCTCAATATGATCTTCAAGTTCAAAAAGCATAAATTGTTTGACACAATTAAGTTCAGAGTATCGAATGGGTCATTCATACTGCCTGTAAAAATGTCTTTCGAAGCTACTGTTTTGTCTTAAATGTGTTTTGCTTTAATATCTTTATTGTCATCCCACTGTAACAATTTTCCTAATTTACTGTATTTTATTTTCAAATTTGCATTCTAGATTTCTGATAAATTACCCAGGAAACTAAAATTATTGCAGTGATTTTTCATTGCATCACATCTTTCATTTAATGCAATTTATTAATGCAATTCATTAATGCAATTTTTCATTTAATGCATTTAAGCAATTTCAAAAATTTCAAAAAAGTCATTTGCCGTAAACTTCTCTTCTGGAGATTGAGGGGATTTGTCAAGATGTTCCTAATCGAAGTGACATTTCTTTCTCAAGAATACTTTTGTAATTGATGTCACTTCTATATTTTTCAATGAATGTTTTTAAGTTACTTATTGCCTTTAAGGCTAGTGTAACACGCAAACCCATTTCTAGCAGTTATTTGCTGAAGGATTAATTCTGTTAAGCAAATCATGCCAAATTATTAAGGAACAAATCAATTTGTAATCTTTGATTTTAGCACTCAGACTTCGTACTTCATGTTGCACTTCTTCTGAAAAGCATTCACCTTCGGATATTTTAAAAAGAGCGTCATAGATTACTCCTAGTTGATATCTTAAAAGTCGAATGGCTTCAATTTTGTTTTCCCATCGAGTGTTTGAGAGGGGGTTTTTAAGGTTAAACAGCAAATGATTTTCAAAAGAACTAACCATCGCTCAGGAGAAGAAGAAAATAGATTGTATAATTCTTGAATTGCAAAAAAAAAAAAAAAAAATCTGAAATGTTTCAGATTACGTCCAAAGGGGCGTTTTTTTTTTTTTTTTTTTTTTTTTTTTTTTTTTTTTTTTTAAGATTTTGTGTGTTACATTTATTTATTAAATATCACGTTCTTCGCTCTTAAACCAGAAAATTCAGTTCAACAGCAATATCGCAAAATAATTTTAAAATGAGCATATCTTTAGAATTTCCGATACAGAGACTCACGCGCTGGAAATAAAAATGTTTTTTCTGTACAACATTGTCACTGCTCTCTTTGAAATCCTTGAGTTTGTTAATCAAAAATTCGTTAAAGTATTACAAAATAGGAAATCGGTAATAAAGCAAATTCCAAATTTCAAATTTGGTCTTCCACATGCCAATATTCGTAGGAGGATTAAGTTATTCAAAATTTGAAAGCTCTATGTACCATTGTTATATCACAATGAGAGAAATATACATACATTTATGCAGATTTTTCATTATTTAATTGCTTCAAATATAATGCAGGACTCTAACATTTGGTGGCAACAGTTTGAAAAGTGTTTGGCCGTTTGTAGTGAATCGGCGCAAAATCGCAAAACGAAAACAATAGTCCTTCAGGGACAAAGCCCCTTTGGACTAAAAAAAAACCCTAACGGTACCTGCATTCAGTTTTGCTACATCGTTAATCATTATATTTAAATTATGACGGCAACAAAGAACATAAAATGGGCGAGGATTTATTTTTAAGATGTTATGTTGAAGATCATTTTTCTTCCCTTTCATATTTGCGCCGTTGTCATATCCCTGGCCTCTCATATCATCAAGGGGAATGTTCCACATTTTCAACATTTCCGTTACTGTCTCCAGTTACTATTACTGTTTAGGCCGTTACCTGTAGAATCATCAACTTTAATAAAGCCTAAAAAATGCATTTCTGGTACTCCATAATTGCAGAGGACAAAACGTATGACGACATTCATCTGTTCAGTTTTGCTAATATCGGGAGTACAATCTAAAATTATAGAATAATACTTGGCTTTTCGAAGAAATAGTAAGATTTTCTCTATTGTACTACTGCCAATAATTTACAGCATTTTATTTTGACTCTCTTTTTTTTAAATTAGACTTTCCTGCTGCTAACTTTAGGTCGTAATACTCTTTCTATGTAAAATTCCATAACTGGGTCGAACTTTGCAAACAATTCTATTAATTTTAAGAAGTTTCCGTTGTATTTTTGGTACAGCTCATCAGATGAGCCTCGAAAAGCTAAATTCTGGCTGCCAAGAAATTTTGTGATCTCAATCAGTCTTCCTAATGCACTTGGCCAATGTTTTTGTTTCTTTTATATACATCTCTTGAGTTTGGGAATCAAATGTTTTATTTTTCAAATTTTTCTGAAGCTCTTTCCAATTAAAGAAATATTTCATATGTGCTCTACTAGTCTCATGCCTATGCAAAACTTTAGATACATTTATCCAATCATTATAGCTTTTTACGAGGCTGCTACTGTCAATCGGTGCAAATATCTTGCAACAGAAGCAAAAAACAGGATTGCTACTTATGGAATATGATAGCCATGTACGGGGAACTAATTCTCCGTTTTCCGTTTTTCTGTTGTAATATTCTATAACTAAATTTAAGTCCATTGTTACTTTTCGGATACATTAACTTCTTTTTAATAGGCCCCCATTTCAGACAAAATCATTCTCACTTTGTCGCGAAGAGTTGGCCACTTTGCAAGATCATCAAAAAATCAATATAAGGAAAGGAATTTTCCTTTAAGCCAGTATCTTCCAACAAATTATCTGGGTAATCTTCAACTTCCGATTAATTTAATTCTATGCTTGGATCATTATTCCCTTTCTTTGGAGTTTCATCAGTCCTTTCGATATTTTTATACAATGTGGTGGATGTTCTTTCTCTCTGCGCACGGGATGGTTTCTTCTTTGTTTCCATATTATAAAAATTAAGCACTCAAATTTAAATTTAAAAATTCAATTCTAAGTATTAAATGTCTATTCTTCCTTTTAAAATAAACCCTAACATCTGATAAATATAGAATAAAGATGAAAAGTAAAAAAAAAATTGAAGAAAATGAAAAACTAAAAATAAAATAACCTTTTTCATAACTTTTTCGAGAAGCTGATGAAGAATTAGCATCTTTCTAACAAACGATTAAGAAAGGTTTAACCTTGTAAATGGGTCAAACTTAAATGTTTGCCAAGAACTCCGTGTACAAGCACTCCGAAACCTCTCTCTCCCCAAACACCAACTAAGCCTTACCCCAATCTATCTATACACTACCACGACAGCACCGAAAACAAAACAAACAGATACCATCTCACGGCGAACGTTAACCACATCATAATTGCCCTTGTAAATATCCCCCCCCCAGTTCATTCAATAGCTTTATGTGAAGTTGTCGTACCCCTGTACATATCTTTCTTTTTGATGTCGCACAGTACTATTGCATTACCTTTTATAATTGAATTATTGTGAAATTCTAATGTTGATTTTTGTTTATTACTGTCCTTAATCTTGTAAATGCTTCCAAAGTTTTCTGGCATTGTTGTTACTCGTTTTAATATATCACCTGTCAACAAAAGCCAGATTTGTAAAAAGCATCATGATCAAGCGGATGTTTGGACATGTAATTCATAGACAGTATCTAAAAACTTCAGTTCTCCAAAATTCTCATCAAGATGGAATCAACAAATGCTGTCGCGGAAGAACGGCAACCAAACGGTCCGATTTCCCCGATGGAGGAATACAGCCTCTAAAGTCTTAGCAACAGATAGAACCATCCTCGTGTGGTATTTTGACGTTCAATTTTCTATGTAAATACTATTCGTAAATTTTGAAGAAACAATTTTAAAAATACCCCTAAAATTAAATTCCACATCTGAAATGCCTTCTAGTTAAGCAGATTCAGATTTTCTCCAAAGAACGAGAGGGAGGGGAGCCAATGCGTATCAGGCACGTAATCGGAAAATTTCAGAGGATGAAAGTGCAAAATGTTTTGCTAATATACAAAAAATATATGTTTACAACTGGCATGAATTCTACTGAGTGTTGTAAACCTAAGCTTAAATAACCAATGTAGACAATTCTGTATTTAGCTCGAAGGAACTAATCAAATTTTGAAATTTCAACCGTTAACGAGAAGAAAAAGGTCTTGTCCTCAGAGGGTCCGATGCAGCATTCCCCAGCAAGGTACGGGCTCAAGTCCCAGAATCCAACTTAATATTAAAAATCTAATAAAGATTCTCAACGTTTTACGAAAATAACTGAATATAAAACTTAAGTTCTTTACCTCGGGACACCCTCCCCTGCCTACGTGCCTAATGGGTAAGCTGGTCAAGCGGCTTTTTATATTCCTTTTGTCTTTCTGTACAAACACGCACACGAGCACACCAAGGGGAGTCTAGTCATTAAATAAATTATATAAACGTTGAGAATTTGGACTTAGACTGATGCTACCCGCTTCCCCACGAAAGAGGAAAATAAATCCTCTTTACGACTTTGAATTTTCATCCAATGCAAATCTTGCCCCCCCCCCTCTCCAACTTCCGTGAAGAAAATGAAAAGTTGGCACCTGTGTTCATTCTTACATATGGAGAAATGGCAAATTTGTCCCCATAGAAAGGGCTAATTAATTCCCCTCCTTTCCACCCTGAGAAAAATTTTCTAGGGGAAAAAAAGCAGTATTTCACTGTACAACGTTTTAAATAAAAATATAATAAAATCGATTAAATAAGGATAAATAGAAATTGTTTTAAGTAAAATAAAATAAGTACGTACTTCATCAAATGGATTTTTCTTTTCCAATAGTAGTAAGGTTATTTTACATCGAAAATTTTCTTCGCCAGCGACTCAATAAATATGCAGAAGGAATATGTAGATGATACATAACACGTGGCTTTCTAGACACATGGAAGAATGACCATTATATGATATACTAGGTGCTCAGAAGGGTTATTTTGAGTAAAGCGCAAATGTCTGCGCGTGTAGTCGGCGTACGGTATTACCTAGATTAAATTTGCTCACACCTAGAATTCCCACGGCTTTTGGAACTCGAATATCTTTGTGTGACACTGTGCCTAAGGACTGATGGTTGGATAGCAAAGTATTTGTGTGGGCTGGAGAGAAAAGGTGAGAGGCGCAAACGCACATGATCCCTATCCTGTGTAGCATTCAAGGTACATTTTTTTTCCTTCCCGGGTAAGTGCACGTTCTTTTGCATTAAAAAAAAACTCTGTGTCGTTGGCTGGTCGGCGCCCGCCTGCGAAGAAGGCTTTGCAGGCCCGCTTCCGCCGGCCCTGCCTGAAACTTACACATTTAGTGAATTGCTTTAAAAAATATTAGCCTAAGAATTAATTCGACTTTTTAAGTTATCCTTAGTCTTTGGTACTTCATACAGGAGATAATGTTATATACTTAACTCGTTTCCATTTGATTATAATTTTGAGTGCTCATTAGACATCTCGGATCTGTAAGCAATTTTTAACTTTCGGTAGTTTAAACTTAAATTTCTTTTTAAGCTTTATTTTGTTGTGAGCATCCCAAAAATTTGTCACTGCCTCATTTTAATAAGAACTGTCTAGAACAGCGATTCTCAACCGATGGTACGCGTACCACTGGTACGCAAGAGAACAATAGGTAGTAAGGAAAGAAACAAAGTATTTTTAACTATTAAATTCAAAAATATCGTGGGAAAAAATAATAACAATTAATAGAAATTTTCTGTGACTGAACTCTAACTGAAGATTTCAAAAATAACACACTTGTTAACTTTAGGCTGAACTGAAAAAAAGAATTCAAAGGCATTTTAAATAAAGCTATTAAATTTTTATTCCCTTGTTTGAACAACCTATTTGTGTGAAAAGTATTTCTTCCATGTTATATTTGAAAAAAAAAAAGTACAGAACGAAATTAAATTTGCGGTTAAAACTAAGTGAAATATGACCAGACATAAAGAAATTGATCTCTCTTAAACAAGCCCATATTTCAGAATTAAAATATTATAACTTAAATTTTGATACTTAAAATGGTAACCAGTTTTTATTCTAACATTTTTTATGTGTGCATGCATATCTAATACAAATAGGCAGCAGGTTCTTCAAACGACAAAATATATTTTTTTAAATTTTTCTATTGAGAAATTGAAAAATAATCATTGTAAAATGTTGTGGTGGTACTAAAGTTTTCCAGTTTTTGTTTAGATGGTTTGTGTTAGTCAAAAGATTGAGAACCGCTGGTCTAGAATATTTTGACGCTGCTTCAAAGGAACCTAATTTCCCACGATTTATTTTCACTCAATTCTAAATAACAGTATTTAATAAAAATGAGCAGCTATTGATATTGAAACCTATTAGCTAGACAGTGAATTTGAATTAATGTAAAAACACAAATTTATAATGACATAAATGTATTCAAATCCATAATTCAAACGCATTTCATTATTAAATGTAGCAAAGACAAATAGTTTCAGTTATTACCAACAGATGGCCCCAGCAATCCAACTATTCAACATAAGCATCGTGGAAGGTGAGTTTATTTTATGCCCGTAGAAATAATAAATTTACTGGAAAGAATTTTATAAACCTTGAAATAGGATGCCATATTTTGTGTTATATCAGGACTTGTTACATCGCTAATTATCTGTTTTTCGGCCACTAAAGGTACTGAATCTAAGCCAGCCCAACTCTTTCTGCGCCCTTGGTGATCATTAAGTAGAACACCCACACAAATTAAATATCATTAATATTTCAAACCACGGTATACTTTTATTTCATTAATTAAAAATACGATACTGCTATCATTTTCAATCTATCAATAATACGAATTTAAAGGCTTTTCGCAAGGCATAGTCATACATTATGTCAGCGTGTTATAATTTTTGTAGCACTTTCTTTAGATAGAAATGCAAGAGAATTCGATTTTCTTGATTTAAATAGGACCTCAAATAAGCTTTTATGAATTTCAGCTTAGAAGACCTCTAATGGGCCACAGACATTGAAATCAGAATTGTCAAACATATTGGTAAAAAGCCTATCTTAAGTATATTATAAAGTATAAGTATATTACAGTAAGACCCCGCTTAACGCTGTTTCGTTTAGCGCTGTTTCGGTTTAGCGCTCTTTTATTTCAACCCGGAGATTCTCCGAAATTGTGCGCAGCGCTAGGTTTCCAAATAACATATCCGAAACAGTGTAGTTGTGTTTCTTGCTTGGTGGACGCATTTTTATCATTTGAAACATTTGTTGACATTATTGTAAGCTTAAATTTGTATAATACTATAACGATTAATACAGTGACAAATATTATGATCTTTAGTTTTTATCATGGGTGATAATAAAAAACAAGAAAAGAAAGCAACCAGAAAAAGCATTTCACTGGAAACTCAAATGCAAGTGATTAGAAGATTAGATTCTGGTGAACGTCAATCTCAAATTAGTGCTGCATTGATTTTGGCAACTTCAACAATAAGGACAATTCTTAAGAATAAAGAAAAATACTGTCATCGGCAACTGCAACTACATCAAGCTCTGCAACTAGAATTACCCGTTCTAGAAATAACATTATAGAGGATGGGAAAACGACTGTCTATATGGATTGACGACGAAATTGAACGCAATATGCCATTAAGCCAATCTATCATAATGCCTTCTTAACAAAAAGGCAGAAAACTGGAAACCCAGAATAGACTGAATGATCTGACTGAGAATTTTATTTGTTTTTAAAAGTATATGCGTTTATATTGTTTTTATTTTTGTAAGAAATAAATGTTTGATTTTATTTTTATTAAAAAAAACATTATTAAATTTAATGCCTAACCATTTTTTATCCGTCTTCCCCTAACCCCATTATTTACATGTTAAGATAGCCTCGCTTAGCGCTGTTTCGCATTACGCTCCACTTCGATGGAACGTATCCCCCGCGTTAAGCGGGGTCTTATTGTATAAAGATAAGTATATTATAAAGGATACATGGCAAAAAAAGGAAAAGTTCTATATCTCCCATTCTACCGGGCCGATCGACGAACTCCAAACTACGTTTTTCATGTCTCGAAAGGGCGATTATATATTATATTTATATATAGCATTGTTCTAATCAGTGGCGTAGCTAAAGTGGGGCAAGGGGAGACATCTGTCCCCGGGCGCTGCATTCAGGGGCGCCAAATTGATGTTACGAAATTTTAGAATGAAATGTTTTCCGTTCTAGGCACAGAGAAAGAGGCGCAAAATATTCAGTTGTCCCCGGGCGCCGAAAACCCTAGCTACGCCTCTGGTTCTAATATAGGTATTTTGACACAAAATTGGACATTTTCTAAAATAACATGCGAATTTATTTTCATATTTCGATTCTACGAAACAAATTATGCACAAATATGAAATTTTGTAAAATTTACGGAGAAATTCTAAAATTTATCTTGGCTCATTTTTTTAAGTTTGCGCCAAGAATAATTCACTTGGCGAACTTCTTAATACATGGCAACCTATTTTCGTTTCCCTTTTTGCATTGTGCATGAGCGGAAAAACTCGCATCGTTCCTACATTCAAATAATTTTAACAATATGCCTAAACTACATTTCATGTTATTATCGCTTTCAACAAATATGCCAAATTTCAAAACGCGCCAATATATAAATTCACGTATATCTTCGGAAATTTTAAATTAAAAAACTCTATTTTTTGTAGGCATGCTTCGAAATACATCTACTTTAAGTTGATGGTAAAAATTTTATACATTACGATTCAATTTTTTTTTCAAAAATTTATAGAAATTATTTAAAAATACAAACTTTAAAAATAAATCTTAAAAAATGGACGAATTTTATTTAGAATGAACTAAATTTCGAAATGTGAAAGGAAGAATCAGCTAAGTTTAATAAGAAAAGAGAGACTAATAAATATATACCAAATTCAATTAACATTGAGGAGCTAAAATTTTGAGAGCTACTTTTTTAAAAACTACTCGTGCGATTTTTACAACACTTGGCAGTTTGACATAATTTGAGTCGTGGAATCGAAATATGGAAAAACATTGGCATGTCATTTCAGAAAAGTCCGATTTTGTGTCAAAATACGTACATTAGAACAATGCTATATATAAATCAAATACTTATCCTAAGTCGCGCTTTCGAGAAATGAAAAACGCAAGTTGAATTTCGCCAGTCGGTCCAGTAGAACGGAACGAAAGACATAGAACTGCCCCCCCCCTCTTTTTTTCCCGGCAGTGTACATTCAAATATTAGAAACAACTTCTTTTAGTGATTTTGGCAGATCGAGCAATAAGATCCTATAAGCTGTATAATTCTATGTAATCCCAAATAGCACGGCAACGTCGTAACGACGTTGCAAACCGGTCGCGAGTCGTGTTGCAAAAACGTTGCAATATGTCGTCTTTAAGACGTCCAAATGTCCGCGAAACTTCACGGTTTTGCAACCGTTGCAAAGACGTCTTTATTACGTCTTGTCACTGTATGCGGTACAATGTTTCATATAATGTCACCATATTAATTCAAATAAATTCGCCCTTCAAAAATAATAAATAAAGTCATATTTCAGTAGTGAAATAATTTCTAACATGTGATTTGCATTGATTTCGGAAATATGATTTTTTAAAATATATAAAATGCATAACTTAATAACTTACTTATAGATTAGTTGCATTTTTATATATTTTACCATAATATTTATAAAAATATTTTAAATATTAATTATTTTAACAAACTTTTAAACAGTTATTTAGCACTTATTTTTAGTACTAATTAAATTTAATAAATCAAAAATATTTATGTTAAATATATGTTTCATTAGATGAATCTACCTTAGATTAATATACACTGCTGGCCACAGTAAATGCAGCACCCTGAAGGAAGCATGCAAATAACATGAAATTTACATCATGCATTAGCGGAGGGGAGATATGCAAATGATTAGAATTTCAGCGCAGACACACATCACACGCGCCTGTGGCGCCACTTCAAAGCGCTATTTAAGGCTTGGAGTTTTCGACGATTTCATGTTCGGCAATTGTGTTTTTCCTGTTGTTTTTTTCAAAAAAACGATCAATTATGCCTCGTAGTAAACAGCGATCATCGTTTGATCAAGTATCCGAGTTCGACAGAGGAAGGATAGTGGCCTACCGAGAGTGTAATTATCTTTCAGGGAAATCGGTAGTCGTGTTGGACGAAACCAAACAACTGTAATGCGGATATGAGACCGTTGGATGCAGGATGGTACAACGGACCGACGTGTTCGATCGCATCCACATCAGTGCACCACGTGATGACAGGAACATTGTGCGCATGGCAGTGAAGGATCGCTCAGTCACATCACGAACTATAGCACAGCACATTCAGTCTGTATCGCATCATCCAATGCTTTCGAGACATGAAAAACGCAGTTTGAATTTTGTCAATCGGCCCAGTAGAACGAGAGATATAGCACTGTCCCCCCTTTTTTTTTTTTTTTTTTTTTTTTTTTTTTTTTTTTTTTTTTTTGAGCAGTGTACATATATACTAAAAGTATATACTATAAATGTCCGTCATACATATTCTTTATAAAATATATTATAAACATTATACAATCATTTCTAAATTTTCAGTGAATGAAATATAGTAACACTATTAAATAATTTGTCATTGCACTTTTTGCGAGAATAAAGATTTCGTTTGTTACCTTTACTTATTTTCATATTAGTAATCTAAATTTGTTCATAGAAATTTTCAAAAACGAGTTTTTTTAAATCTTAATTTTTTTTCTTTATATGATGTAATTTATGTTAATCTTAACAATTTTTTCACACAAAATTTGCCCAAAATATGAGATACCTATGAGCGAAAGTTTGCACCTTCTCAAAACTTAAATGTGCTGATAAATTGTTACAACGGGGAAGTAAATCCGCTTTAAAGTACTAGTTACTTTGCAAAAGAATATAGTAGCAAATATTTAATGAGTTTTAAAAAATTTATGTTGGGTGAAACTGCATGAAAATCTAAAACGTCTCTTCGTCTTTGCGATTAGATAGAAATCCAATCACAAAAATCTCGCTGCCTTGTTTATAAACATGTGTAAGCTTTTCATCACAATTTTATCCCCATGATAGGATGACCTACGTCTTGGCCCTCAAAGTTTCATGAAAGAGCCAATACGGCCTACGGGCTAAAACGTTTGGAGACCGCTGCCTTAAGCGATTGCCTGTGTCACTTATATTTGTGGCCAGGCCTGAATTCGGGTTCCCATGATAAAATGATTGTGCTCTTTCCTTGCACTTTGAAATATCGCAACTAATAATTAGAGAAAGATTTTACGCGATCATACCTTTTTAATTATGTTTAGTCGGAGTCCCATATTCATTCCAAGAAAAGTACAAAAAAAATTACCTTCCCACAAATAAAAGGAAACGAAGGAAGTGAAATATTACCATCAACTGAACATCTCCGAGCTTTAAATGTATCATTCATATTTTTCAGAAGAATGAACTTATAAGAATATTGTTTAAATTAACCAGTTATTTATAATTCCGGCCTTTACTACAACTTCTCCTTTCCTTTTCGTCATCATAATGCAAATCAGTTCAGCTAGTATTTAAAAGTTTTAGATTGTAAGACAGAGCGCGTTACGCTACGTTTGTTCCTGCGGGCTAGGATATTTTTTTATTATTCGCCTTTGACTTAACGCTGCTGATATTTGAATTTGTTACGCCGGTGGAGTTACTAAGCCACCTTAGATTAAGATATAAGTTATGTAGTATTTGACTACTAGTTCATGTTTTAAATTGAATTTGACGGTTATTTAGTTGCACCACCACGAGCTGTGGTTGATTTTTTTTTTTTTGGAACCAGAACGTGCATTTATGATCTAAATTTTGTATAAAAAAGAGGGTTTATTTAAACCTTTATTTGAGTTAGTTACTTTCAGATATAGCGATAATTCGCTTCATGTCTGTTTGAAATTTTGTACTATTTAACGTATCGAGGAAAACCCCATAAATGGCTCTCGAACTAATTGCCAATCATGTCACAAAATAAGTCAACATTTAGTTTGCCCCCTCCAAAATTACTGGCTGCACTGGAATCAGAAAGTCCCATGAAAGGCTTCGGATTCATTGTAGATACGATGGGAGCATCAATGAAGCCTGCAACTGCTTTTGATAGCAGAAATTCGGTAGTGAATTTTCTGGAACAAATGGATTCTCACTGCCTACTATAACCGATTGCAGAAATGTAGGAGGTCACCATAGCAACTGCTGCATTTCGATGACAGACACTGAGCTGGTACAAATACATCTGTACAAATACATACTTTTAAATAATTGAATTTATTCATTAGATGGGGAATAGATTATAAGTTATATATTGTTTTTTCTAAGAATGGGACATTCAAATCCTCAGTCTTTTTGTTGGGTGAATCAGGCAGTAAGAAACATAAATTCGAAGTATTAAAAGCCACATTTCTGAAAGCATTCCCCGTGGTGAAAGATAGAATAAAATTAAAAGCGGAACTGTTTGGTAGCTACCAGACTAGGGTTGAGAGTTCATATTAAGGAAAATATAAGTTATAAATATATTGTATGGAAAAAAAAATGCGAAAGTTGTACAAATAATCCTACCTAGGTCGTTGCCTTACGTTCAGGATTTTGCTGAATTACGAAATCCGAGTGCGATAGAGCAGTTGTTTAAGCTCGTGGGTAAAGTTTGAAAGTAGGGAAGTTCAATATATTGTATGCTCCCTTCGGGATATAGCAAACACTTTCGTAGACATATAGAGCAAGAAAACCCTCTGTCTGATAGCAGTAGATGTTTTGATAATAGGAAGATTTTCACAATTGTGGGAAAAGGCTTCCATTTGAGTGAAGAATAAATCTGTAATATTAAAAGAAATCCAGTGATTTATTTTTTAGCTCATATGCAGTCTTTTAGAAATAATACGATAAGTGATACAGACAGTGGATAATTGTGGAAAAACTGTTATTTAAAAGAGAAAAATTATTTCAAAATCAGCTAGTAAGTTTTTTAGGCTTTTGCATCAAATTAATAATTACGCTTTCCCACACAATTAACATGAGGACCATCAACCATCATACTAAGATCCAATCGACTTTTAAATAATTGAATTTATTCATTAGATGGGGAATAGATTATAAGTTATATATTGTTTTTTCTAAGGATGGGACATTCAAATCCTCAGATGTCGAAAATCTTAGAAATATTTTAAATTCAAAATCTCAGATCTTAGAACAAATCTTCCTTTTTGACATCTTGCTTTTACAATGAAGAATAAATCTAATTATGTACAGATGGTGTGCAAACTTCAAATATATATTTAAAAATGTACGAGTAAAAGAAGCCAGAACTTCAGAATGAACTTCAGAATGAAAACAATTCGAATGCAACTATAAATTCCATAAAAAGTTTTTCATTTATAACAAAAGCCTATATATTCAATTTTTTTATAAGCAATTCAACATGTAGTCTGCCCCCCTCCAAAATTACTGGTTGCACCGGAATCAGAAAGTCCTATGGCAGGCTTCGGATTGATCGTTAGATACGATGCGAGCATCAATGAAGCCGGCAACTGCTTTTGATAGCAGAAGTTCGGTAGTGATTTTTCTGGAACAAATGGATTCTCACTGCTTACTATACCCGATTGCAGAAATGCAGAAGGTCACTATAGCAACTGCTGCATTTCGATGACAGGCACTGAGCTGGTACAAATGCTACAGGTACTCTAAAAGAATACAGGTAACTCTAAAAGAATCAGGAAGTTTTCGCCTTCAATAGATCTCGCAGGGGCCTCCAGTATTTGGTGTTAAGTTCAATAATTAATAATTATAAACAGCTTACCTTGAATTTTTTCTAGACTTATAGTTAGCTGGAAACACTTGATTTTAGACATGATAAATAAGAACACAAAATAAATAAAATTTAGACTTTTATATGCACTATTAGAATTTTTGCACGATTACTTTTTCGCTAAATGCTGAAGTCTTTTGTCCTTTCGTTTCACGTCTGCTGCGGTAAAAAATAATACAAAATATTAAAAATGCATACGCAGTAATAAGCATCTAGTGCGAGAACAACGCCACCTATACAGAAGAATAAAATAAGGCATAAAAACATTTAAAAATTTATCAGATATCATATTAAATATTTTCTCATAAATAATTTATTTCTTCAATAACAATTATACGTATGATAAGTAATAGTTTTAGGATTTGTTTCACGTATCTAGAAATTAATGACAGAAAAATCATGTTTTAATGAGACGGATATGATTTTTTTTTGCTGCAATAGCAAATTAAATCTCAGTGCAATGTGTGAACGTTTCAGAGTTAAACGATATTCAGGTTTAATAAACGTTAAAGCTGAAAATGTCGTTTCACATAAACATATGGTGTTAAATGGCAGACGAAAATTTAATATTATTTACCTGAAGCTGAGGAAAATTCATTTCTAGCTCCGATCTCGAATTCAGTCAGGGATTTGGATATTGAAGTTTTGAATAACTCAATAGTTCAAGAAATTCCTCTCAGACTTTATATGGCAGGTGATTTTTCTCATAAACGTCAATCATAAATGGTTTCTGAAACCAAGATAATATTTCCTAATTAAATTTGATATAAGGTATTTACAAAATTGAGCGTCTATGATACTCGGTGATGTCAAATAATTTTTCAATTAAACATTTTAAAGTTATTTTTCAATTATAGAATTCTCGATAGTCTAAGAAATTTCGAATGTATTGTTACGAATTTTGTGCATAGATAGGTAATTTTAGTATAATTACAAGTAAAATTGTTGTATTTTTCTGTGTAATGTGGCGCGAGAAAAATTTTAAGAGAAAGCGATACCGGAAAAGTAAGAATACAGGGGCTGGTGCATTTAACATTGCGCAAATGGGTATCTCGGTAATTTGGCGAGATATCGCCAAGTTGAAAACGGTTTTATCGGCTTATTTTGTCGTGAAATTTGGAGAGAAATCGCCAAAAAAAATTTGGCGGCATTTTGGTCCGGTCCCTGTATCACCGTAATATGTATTGAAATTGAATAAATGTAATTAACCATTATGTTATCTGTAACCGCAATTCTTATTGCTTTCCAGCTATTTCGAGAAGCAGAAGGTACTAGAAATATCTCGGCCGCGGGTTGAAATATATTTCAGGCCGAAGAGCATCTGCTCTCAGTTGCTTAGTTATTGTTGATGCGAGTTGTTTAGTTCTGCATGAACTGAGATATTTGAGTCAGCTTTCTCTTTAGATGTGCTTTGCATTGCATTGTGTTTAACGTTCTTAGTAGTTTGAAGTGTAACTACTGATTTTACTGTGTGATACTTGGAACACTTGTACGAATATTTCTGTGAAAAATTCCAGAGTTCTGAAATATTTCTTTTGATAAAAATAAATTTTATTAACCTATTATCGAACTTGTGCATTTAATCTATTACGAACGCCAACAGTATCATTTTTCACCCCATTCTCTAAAATGTTAATCTTTTTAATAAAATCTTCAATCATGTCACTCGAAAGAAATATTTTTCTATATTTTACTTAAGAAAGACATATTGAGATCTTTTAGTTTCTGCGAAATATCTGACAGATAGGGCAGCTTTGATATTCGTAAATTATTGTGGAAAAGAGTAGCAATATTAGTCATTTGTTCGGTTAAATATTTGATATTTACAAATATACAATATTTACAAAGCTTAGCATCTTTGATTTTAAGTGATCGCTAATAATTTTTTCAATTTAATTTTACTATTATTTTTTCAATCATGCAGATATTCTAAATCATTTCGAATGCATTATTTTCCACCCTATTTTTCCAAATATTAATCTTTTTGAAAAATCTTCAAATTTTTTTCATTCGAAAAAAATATTTTGCTATATTAAACTGGAACAAAATTATTTGACAAATACAGCAGCTTTGATATCCATAAGTTCTTTTGGAAAAGAGCAGCAATATCAGATTTTTAAAATGTAATAATTTAGTTTCTAATAACAATAATCTTAAACATCATCCTCTTAACATCAATCTTAATTCTGTGTGTATTAATATTTTTTTTTCATTCGGAGGCCATAGCTTTACAGAGATTTGAAAATAAATGGATGTTAAGGGCACGGCTTTTAATAATTTGTGCAGCATATTGAATCATAGCATTCAATTCCGTTGCTATTTTTTTGACGCTAGGGCCTCTCGGTGGATCAAGCAGTATGCAAAAGTGACATGATCATCACCAGCAATTTTATAAATGATTTAAAGCCAGTTCTGTGCTCGTCATCGCCTTTGCGCCATCTCTGTAAATTCCAATGCAAAGTTTCATTCTAAACCTTCACTTTAAAAAATTCGTCAACTTTACACTGTTATACGCCTTCCTCTCTTATATTTTCTTTCGGCGGACAACAAAATAACAACTCTTTGTAAAAGTTTTCTTCATAAACATATCCGATACAAACATCAACTGATATTTTTGAATTATCAGTTGTTTTGTCCAATGTTAAATAAATAAAAAAATATAGAAATTATTATAAGAAAAATAAATTTTGGGTTTTCTTAACGTCTAGTAATAAGTTACTCGAATTGGTTGTGGTTAATTTCAAAAATTCAGTTGGCGGCAGTGTCGTTTGACAAAGGAATATTCCGACTTTCATCGCCATATTTGCTTTTGTGATGTTTTTCTACCATTTTAATAGCCGAAGGCATTAATGATCTTCTCCAATGGTGTATGGTTTTTTTTTTTATTATTATTAATCAAATATGAAACTTTATTTTTCTCTAACAGTCATAAATTTCTCAAAATATTGTTTTTTTTTTATTATTTGAAGATTTTAACAGTCGTTTGAAATAGTCTTAACGAACGACTTGCACGAAAGGTGCTTGTTTATATATATATATCACAGCTCCTGGTAACTTTTTGGCAAGCTCATTACAATTTATCTTCTTCTCATTTCCTTAATTTTGCAGCATATTGCGCAAAACATTTTTAGACCAAATAGGTCTTTTTACATAGTACTTACTACCTAGCTTTTTAATTATATATATATATATATATATACAGGGTGATCAGCGAATAAGCCCTGATTTCAAAATTATATATCTCTACGACAAAGATCGATAGAATTGTGCGGTAAACTGTACGTTCATTAGCAAAACTGTAAAAATGGTGTACAAAAGTTTAGAAAATTTAGTTACGAAAATCGTTAACAGATGGCGCTCTGCGCTGAAAACTTTTTTCCTGAAAAGAGTAAAAAAATAAATAAATAAATAAAGTGAAGCAGCCTTTACAATCAAAATACAATTTTTTTCAAAATGGTCACCGTTCGAAACAATGAGGTGGCGAACAATGAAATTTGTCTCAACGGAAATGGAATCAGATGCAACACCAATCAACGATTCAAGCTCATCTAGAGTAGCGGGATTGTTTCGATAGACAGTGTCTTTTAATGCGCCCCACAGAAAGAAGTCACAAGGACTCAGATCGGGAGAATATGGTGGCCAAGCTATTCCTGTGTCAGTAAATTGCGGATAATCTAACGCAATTACTCTATTCCCAAAGTATTCACAAAGAAAGCGAAAAACTTTAACTGTTCGATGTGGTCGAGCCCCATCTGGCATGAACCAGTCGATACCTGGTCGATCCTCCAACGCTAGTTGAATACTGACAAATTGTTCCAAAATTGTTACGTAACGTTCAGTAGCTATCGTTTCTCGTACGAAAAAGGGTCCGATAATGCCTCTGGCGCATACCGCAGCCCATGCAGTAACTTAAGGCGAATGCAGTGCTTTTTCTTCACACGAATGAGGATTTTCTGAACCCCAAAATCTCCAGTTTTTTTTTATTAACGATTCCATTCAAATGAAAATGTGCCTCATCTGTGAACCAGATGCAGCTCACATGAAATCTGTCGTTGTTGACAATTGTTGGAATCTGATTCGCAAAGTCAGTCCTTTGTTGCACAGCTTTCATGGGTGTGGCCTGATGACTTTGGATTTTGTATGGAAACAGTCGTAGGCTATTTTTTAATATTTTTTGCGTGCTCGTGTACTTCAAACCTGTCTCTGATGCAATCCGTCGAATGCTTTTCCTAGGATTTTACTTTACAATTCCAGAAACTTTGGCTGCATTTTCAGGAGTGACTACAGTTTGCCTAGGCCCAACATTTCCCTTTCAATCATCAGCCACGCTGCCAGTCCGTTCGAATTTCGCGAAGAGCATGCGAATGGGTTTCGCATCGGGTTCAACTGGAACATTGAATCGGTTTTGAAAACTGCGACGTGTTGCCGTAGGACTGTCTTCTAATCGGTGAAATTGCAGAACCAAAAAAACATGTTGTTCAATGGAATACATTATTTCACTTTCTACGCTAGCCTTTTTTCACTAGCCAACACTCGTACTGATCACTTTCGAATTCAAAGCCCATTCTTAAAGGATATTGATAGGTCATTGCGATTAGAGCGCCATCTGTTAACGACTTTTGTAACTAAATTTTCTAAACTTTTGTGCACCATTTTTACAGTTTTGCTAATAAACGTACAGTTTACCGCATAATTCTATCGATCTTTATTGTAGAGATATTTAATTTTGAAATCAGGGCTTATTCGCTGATCACCCTGTATAAACATATATATAATTTTGCACTCTCTACAGCTAAAGCGTTATTAAAAATTAAGCAAAAAGATTTTTCATTACCGTCAAAATTATTCAATTTTAAGCCAACTTGGAGAAATGCCTCATCATATAGCACTTTCAGCCTTTGGTCACTTTTTGGTGCGCTATTTGTTAAGGCATTGATACTTTGCCTAGTATAATGTATGTAAAATACCCCTTAAATCCTGACTGGAAAGAACATTTCAAATGTAACAGTATAGTCAGAAAAAGCTCAATGTGCAGAATTAATTTTTATCTAAATGGCTTCTTCGAGTGGTACTCGGTCTGCGGCTACCTAACTCTCTCGACTAAACAGTTACATTCAAATTTACTGCGAAGTAGCAGAGGTGCTTCTAAATGCTCAGGAATGGCAAAAGTTCTAAGCATAAAAACACCGCACTTCTCTTACGAACGAAACATGTAAGGCGAGCTGTCGAACTGGCGAGCATCTACGCAACAATTAAGTTAAAGATGCAAAGGCAGTGCGAGTCTTAAAGGCATCATAACAAATTTTAAAATAGTACAAAATCATAAACGGATTGAAAATGCAAAACTCAAAATATAGGTACAAATACGCACCACATACTAAATTACCAGATACGATACAAAAACAACCAACTATTAACAATTTCAGCACACGTGAAATAACCATATTAAGGGAAGCAATATTGTAAATGGAACTCTCCGAAGTTTCTAAATTGAAGATTTCTTCAAGTATACTAAATAATACAAGTATTTTGTCAATAGAAGTAGGGGGCTTCCTTTATTTCATTAAAAAGTCTACTACTGATAATTTTAATCACATCAAGAATCGAAAATTCGGAAAAGATTGCCTTAATTTCATTCTAAACTTTAAGCATATCCGCGAAAGTAGAAGACATACTATTTGAACTTTTAGCTTTCTAAATGGTTGCTAAAATTTTTAGATTTCGATTTCTACAGAATGCAGCCCTAGATCTATTATCCAATATAATACTTATATAATTCAATATGTTCTTGGCTGTCCCTGATCCGTGATAGAATCATAACGATTGTCGTGCATTGAAAATAATAGCAATAAAGATCGTATTTTATTTATTTATTTTTTTCCTGCAATTTTTCTAGGCATGAAAAGCTGGAGATAATGATTACTGGGCTCTGTTTATAAACAAGACATTGGGACTCGTGGCAGCAACTAATGAACGGAGCATGCGTGAATCCTTATATAGTTCAATATGCTCTTGGTCCTTGGCTAATAGTGCTGTAGAAGTAACGAGAAATTGTGTACCCGTATGTATTCGTTACTCGGTGAACCAGTACTCGTTACTATCGTATCGTTACTCGTTACTTTCGGTAAAATCCATCGGTATCCGTATCCTGAGCCTATTTTATCGGTCTACGGCCCTAAAAAGGGCCTTGAAACGTCGCATCGCATTGAATCACGTGAGCTTTTCTACCCCGCGGGAACTGGGTAGTGCTGCGATAGAGAGTTTTGCGTCGCATTTTTGAGTAGAAATAATTCACTTTATTTTGGCTATTATTTTTTGGTGCACTGGATATGATTCATTATTAAATTTTCTATTGCTGTCAGGGCTTAGTTTCTAAAGACAGAAGCGCCTACGGAAGGCCGTCAGGAAAATAGGAAAAAATAAAGAAAGAAAGGAAATAAATATTACAATAATAACATTAATTAATAATTAAAATAACAAAAAATTACTTATTAAAAAACTTAATAATTAAAATAATAAAAAAATAGTGATTAAAATAATGAATAATTAAAGTAACATAATAATTAGTAACTGAAGTATAAAATACTTATAAGTAAAATTTAATAAAAATGTAAAAACAAATAAAAATTAAAATAATTTTTAAGTTTATGATGATTAATTAAATAATAAAGTAAAATACCAGATCTTGTCTTATTGGCTTAGTATCGTTTCGTCCTTTCTCATTTCATCCCCAGCTCGAAAAAGTGTTATTTCGTTCGCTGCCTTCCCCCACCAATTCCCTCTTTCCCGTTTCATCCGCTGTTTGAAAAATAAGTGTTTACTTTACGGTAAGGCGAACGTCTGTTTACTTCAATTAAAATGGTTTAGAAGAGATGACTCAGAAGACTTCAGGAGTTATTTATCCTTGGAGATGACTGTTTCTACTTCGACTTAGCTTTTGATTTTTTAATAATATTTAATATTTTATGCAGACAAATTATGTTGAGCAGAATAGTGAATTTCAGACGTGTTCAAAAGGTGTGTATCTGAATATAATAACATTTTTGTTGTATAGTATCCATTTTTTTAATTTCACACATTTCTAAAGCAACGGAAGTACGGTATCACTATTTTGGCACACACATCAAAAACATGTATAATTAAGATTAATGTTACATTCCTTATTAAAAGTAATGGGTCTTCATTAAATGCAACCATTCATGCTTTTAGAGGATTTTACATGTGGTGGTCTTAAAAAGATGATGTTCACTACCAATGTTTGTTTATGTTCCCCAAAATAGAGATCTCTTAAAAGGTGACCTTTTAGAGATGTTGTAAATAGATGATTTGCTATAATTATTTTCCAATAGATAATGGAATTAATGTAATTTAATGTCAATAACTCGAGGAAGCAAGTTTAAATACGGTGCAACAAAAATACAGAAGTATTTTAAATGACGAAAATATTCATATTTTGTCAATATCAAATTTAAAAAAGAATTAATTTTGGACAAATTATGAAATCTAACTTTTAATGTCGTCTTCTGGTTTCTATATTTATATCTGGCAAAGTTTTATACTTGTTATGAAAAAATAAAAATGCAAGAAGTTTGAGTCCCGTAGGACAAAGATTGACCGGGAAATTTAGTTTCAAAATTTGCAATGTTTGGTGCCATTCGTAACTTGCCTTCGGGTATCGCTTAATTGAGTTAGAATAATTCGAGGAAATAAGTTTAAATGAAGTGCAGCAAAAATAAGCATAATTTAAATAGTCGTAGAAGGAAGTCATGCGGAATCCATATCAAATTTTCACTTTTTCATAATGACCATAAAACTTTCCCAAATAAAAATACAGAAACTGGGAGACCGCATTAAAGATTAGCTTTCGTTATTTGTCCGTTATTCGTTATTTCGTTTGCTGCTTCCCCCATTCGCTTCATCAGACCCGCTAATGACGAAAGGGTGAAATTTCCCCGATTCATCCCCTTTCCAAAAACTCCTAGTTGAGACTGTTATTTGTTGAGACAAGGAATGCTATGTTATAAATGTCAACTTGCTTTTTACACTTAACAATATAATCGATAAAAACATTCGCATTTGCATAGGTTAAGTACGAATTAAGAAAGAACTTAAAAGAAATTTAGAAATCTATAAAAGGTAAGGACATTTTTATGTTACTTTATTAGAGATAATAGTGCACTAAATATTTCAATCAATGTTATTTCATAATGCTATGAGTATACCTTTATTCATTTAAGAAATGGCTCATCAGCGGTCGAGCGGTAAAATCGCTGAACACTGGTAATTCCGACCTGAGTTCGATCTCCGGCAAACGGGCTGGCTTCATAAGCGTTTTGTGGTTTTTTTTTCCCGTACCAGCTTACCACGTACCATACGAGCCAGCTTACCACGTACCATACGAGCCAGCTTTCCTAAGAAAGTGCTCTACGAAGGCCATTTTTCCTCTTAGGCACATAGCCCCAGTGTGTTTTGTCATAATCAACTAAACCAAATCATTTAAGAAATATATCAGTTGATCACTGCTCAGTGTACATCTGCTGTTTGCTTATAAAAACACTTTGTAAAGACATTTCCACTATTTTGCTAATAATTCTGGAAGGCTCATAGAATCCGAAATTATGTTACACTAGCTAACAGAGAACTTAAGTCTGCTTAATCTGCTTGACTTGCTTTCGTGTCTTTGGGAAACGTAAGTATATGCAGAAATAAATATTAAAATCTATCACGTATATTTGTAAAGATGTAAAGCATACTGTTTTGGTTCACAATAATGATAAATATGCATCATGTTACGACAGTTTTAAGAGATCACAAATAACTATACATATGCTAGACTTCTAACAAAATTTCTGTTACAATATGAATATGCATTTATTATTATATGAGTCGTAAAACGGCCCACCAGCGGCCGAGCGGTAAAGTCGCTGAACACTGGTAGTTCGGTCCGAGGTTCAAATCCCGTGAACGATCCGGCTACATGGGTGTTTTCGTGGCTTTCCCCATGTGTAACGTGTATACAAGCCAGTTTCCCTTAGAAAGTCCCCTGAGGCAGATAGCCATAGTGTGCTTTGCCATAATTAAACACACGCATACACACATAAGGCGTAAAATTCAGTATTCGTCAATTTTAGATTCTAGGTATATGACAAATTTTTTTTTTTTTTTTTTTAATTTTCGTTTTGTTTTTAAAAATTAATTCACTTTATAGCTCTTCTCCAATTTATTATAAAGGTATAGGAGTTAAATTTTGATTTATATATAATATGATATAAATTCATCATTCATTAATAATATTTTAATTTTTTTAATGATTTGTCTTCCATTTGTTGTGTATTTGTTGAATGCATAGCTAAATATTTCAATTATACACAATAAGATTCTGCAGAAAACAATTCAGCTGGCATGACAGCTAATTGCGAAAGAAAAATTAGAATCTTATTGCTCTTAACTCTTAGTACAAGCAGCCATTTTAAAATTGACTTTAAAATAAATTTATTCTATGGTCTATTAGAAAATAACTATACTGAATCATTTATTGACGACTTCTAAGAGGTCGCTTTCTGAAAGAAACCTGTATTTTTGAGAACATAAACATACGTTGATATTGAACATCACTTTTTTAAGATGCCAGAGCAAATGCACAGAGCTCCAAAAATCATCTAAAAGCATAGACGGTCACGTTTTAAAAGGCTGACTACTTTTAATAAAGCTTGTATATTAATGTTCATTATACATTTCTCACATTTTTACTTTCTTTCAAAACAGCGATACTGTGGTCAATTGCTTTAGAACTATGTGAAACTAATAAAATGTGCCCTATGTTATAAAAACCTAATTATATTCAGATACACACCTTTTGAACATGTTTGATATCCATTATTCTAATCAGGATACTTTGTCTACAGAAAACATTGAATCAATATTAGAAATCAAAAGCTAAGTGAGATTAAAGTAGGAAGAGTCATATCGTCTCACACATTTTAATTGAAGTAAACAGGTGCTTACTTTATCGTAAAGTGAACACCCGTTTTTCAAACAGTGAATGAAAAGAAAAAAAGAGCCCACCAGAGCTCGAGCGGTAAAGTCGCTGAGCACTAATAGTTCGGTCCGGGGTTCAATTCCCGGCTAACGGCTAGCTGCACGGGCGTTTTCGTGGTTTTCCCCGTGTGTAACTTGCATATGAGTCAGTTCTCTTTAAAAAATCCTCCACGAAGGCCTCCCTCCCCGTAGGGGCAATAGCCCTAGTGTGCTTTGCTGTAACCGAATAAACCGAAACCGGAAAAAAAAAAAAAGAGAGAGAGAATTGGTGGTGGAAGGCAGCGACGAAACGTCGTCGTTTTAGAAGAATGGGCTACATAACCAAATTTCTATCTATACTCTGGTAAACAGTACATTATTTTCTCATCAAAAGCCTAAATTTAGCTAATGCTCGGCTTAGTTCTTAAATTGCAATTTTAGCCACAGCCCCCAAACAAGACGATGTCTGGTATTTTATTTCATTATTTAGTTATTCATCATTAATTTAAGAATTAACTAAATTTTCATTTGTCTTTAAATTTTTATTGAATTATAATAATAATCATTTAATATTCTAGTTGCTAATTATTTTATTATTGTAATAGTTATTTTATTTATTTTTATTTATTTATTTATTTATTCATCTTTCCTGTTGGCCTTCCATAGAGCTCCAGCACTTCTAATTTTAAAAATTAAGTCCTGACTACAACCAATGATTGCGAAAATAAAAGTCAAGTAACTTATTTAGCGATAATTAAATAAAATAAAAGCCAAAGCTTTTATTATATATATATATATATATGTTTGTGTGTGTGTGTGTACTTTAAATTTAATTATAAGGACATATATATATATGTACTTCACATTTAATTATAATTTATTTGATATATATATACATATTTACGTTTGGTAGCATTACCGATTGCAATAAAAAGGGAGGTGCACATCTAGATGTTATAACGGACCCATATACAAAATTTCAACGTTCTATAACTAATCGTTTCTGAGTTATGCAAAATGCATACATACGTACTTGCACATCACGAAAAAAATCCCTTTCAAGTATCAACTTAAAGTCATAATCATTAGTCATAAGTATCAGCTTTAGAGTAAATGGGATTACATTTAACAATAAGTTTTTTTTTTTTTTTTGAAAAAAAAAAGAGAGAGTCCTTCATTGCGTTCGTACGTACATACGTCACCCCAAAAAATAATTCACATGGATACCGTAATCGTCAAAAACGGATATTTCCGTTAAAATATGATACCCAAAGTTTTCTCGATTACAATAGTTACTACCATTTTATTTGATACAAGGAAGTAAAGAACCTATATTAACCTACATATTCTTATATAAACAATACCTAAGTGCAGTATATAAATATTTCAAATCAACAAAATCTCACTATGGCACGTTCAAGCAAAAAAATAAATAAATAATCATCTAAATTTTCAAATTACAAACATAAATAGCAATAGTAAAAAGCAAATACAAAATAACGCTTCCCGCTATCAAAATTGCTCATCTTCTTAAATGTCAACAACTAAACTAAATAGTATTTCAACTAAAACACATAATGTAAACAAGAATTTGCCCGATGCCCAAAAAAATTCAAAATTATCTATGAAAAATATGAGCACATTGTAACGCAACCGCATCATTCGCATTCGCATAGAAACCGCATCATTCGTATTCGCATAGAAATCGCATCATTCGTATTCGTATAGCAACCGCATCGTTCGTACTCGAACAAACCGCATCGTACGACAGATGCGAGTAACGAAATGAATTTGTGAGTACCGAATCGGTACTTCGAGTCAACCGATGTACCCGTTACTCAGTAACGAATACATGCGGTTTGCTACAGCTCTATTGGCTAAACCTTATCCGTGATAGAATCATAAGGATTGTAGTACATTGAAAATAATATCAATAAAGATTATATTTTATTTATTATTATCTTTTTTTCCTGCAATTTTTCTAAACATAAAAAAGCTGGAGATAAGGATTACTGAGCTCTGTTTATAAACAAGACATTGGGACTCGTGGCAGCAACTAATGAACGGAGCATGCGTGATTTGTACATTTGTGTGACTAAATAGTAGTTGATAGGGTTGACTTCAAACTGCGTTCTATTTGGCACTGAAGTGTAACGGTATTCATTTGTTACGCGTTTTTAATTTGAAGTTATTTTTAGTTAATATATTGTCTTAGTAAAACTGTGGAGGGAAAATCGTAGTTTAATGATATAAGCCCTAAACGCTGCTTGAAATTTGAAAGTTGAGACCATCACTTAACTGTGAGTATTTAATATTTATTTGGATTCAGGGTTGCCCTGTTTAACTAGATTTTATTTTCTGAGAATGGTGCGTGGTATTCCTTGATATGTCAACTGGATGCATTAATAAGTTAGTTTTTAGACGTTGCTATCGGTATCATTAAGAATTTGTAAGTTATTGTATATAATACTGGAAAAGCAGTTTCTAAATAATTTTTTTAAAGATAGGTCATGTTTCACTATAGTTCTTATTGCTTACGGAAGTTCCCTTCATATGTTGGAAATCAGCTGTGCGTAGATGTGACTAGTTCCATAACTCTCAAATTCTCTTATATCCTGAAAAAAAAAAAAAAAAAAAGGAACTCTCATTTGGTATCCGGGTATTGTATCGGATAATAAAACTGGAATTAAAATTTTTAGAGGGAAGCATAAATTAAAATAAGTATTTCACCAAATGTGGTTTAAACATTTGTACTGCATATAAGTTGAAGACGTATGTATTTATGAATTTCTGAACTAGGGTTTCGTAATCTACAGAACAGACTTTGTGTCTTTCATAAAATTCTATAATCTTATAAATCCCTAAAATCTTATTTTATTAAGTCTTAATTTTGTATGCAGTTGCAGATATCTTTTAAATAGTTGTATGCTGAATATTTTAAAATTTTAGGAAGTATTTATATATATATATTCTATCATCACAAAAATGCATATTGAAACTTTCTTGAAAATATATTAGGAGTTCTGAATATGGAGAGTAATAGACATTTTTAGAAAAACGTAATTAAAATTTTACATTTCAGGTGGCTCATATTTGATGTAGTTTTCAGAATGAATAGATCTTTTAAATTTGTGTTAGGTAACAAAAACCAATCAGTTATTATTATTCAACTTTTGGATAATGCGATGACCCATAAGGTTTTATCTCCTGTTGTAAAAAAAAAATGGTATACAGTTTTCGAACTAAATTATTGCAGCGAAAGTGAAGACCGAGATAGATTTAAAAAAATATTAAGTAATGCTTTTATTATTGGTTATTGCCATCTAAAATTATGATAATAAATGAATTTTTATGGCGTAAAATTTTAACAAGATAATATATTGTTAATGCTTTTCTAACAATAACCTTTCAGAGGATGGCAGGTGTGACTTAAATAGATGATTAAATTGAAATAAGAAAATATTATTGATTATCTAAGATGACAGATTAGTTTGATGCATCACCATGGTCATCAAAATTAGCAAGCCACTGCTGGTGTAAGGAATATATTGTTTTCTGTGTTAACTGGAATTTAAGACAAATTTTTTCGTATATCACGTTTAACCGGTTAATTTCAGTATATTAATACTAATTTATATTTTTTAAATGAATTTTTATTTAAGTTCTAAATGCTAATATATTGTCTTATGCTTAATAATATATTCTTTTCTGTGCTAACTTGAATTTAATACAAATTTATTTTCGTATATCATGTTTAACCGGTTAGTTTTACATCTACATGCTTATTATCTGTGAATTTTTACTACCATATGCTTAATATATTGTTTTGTCTGCTAACTTTAATTTACATGCACTAAAAATCATGTTTACAATATATCACGTTTATGGCTCGGCTCGGTCATCGTCGATGAACTGCGAGCTTGGCGAGTAAAAATGCAACGCCGCCAGCAGGTTCTTTCCCGAAGTGCCAACGAGTTTTCTGCAGATAAAAACCCAATTATTATATATGTGTGTCTATATATGTTTGTGTATATGTTACCGAAATTGGAGAATGTTGACTTTCACAAGAATGTTCAACATTCACCAAATATGTCGGTGAAAGATCGAATATAGCATTACATTTAGTACATTCGGACCCTTACTGGTGTATGTCAACAAACACAGGTATGCTTTGGTGTAGGTCGAAAAGAGAGAAGTATATGTACACGCTGTAATTGCAAAAGGAAGTGTTCCACAAATAAATGCAGTCGTAAAAGCAAGGGCCTCTTGTGCAATTCAAAGCGTCATAGTAGTTTAAGTTGTTGCAATAAATAAGATTTGAATCGCATAATTTAGTAAGTTTCTAACTTCTATTATTTTCCTTTCTCATTTTGAATGTACTGTGCGTTTTAAGTTCTTATGTTCTTAAGTTCGTATTTTAAGCCTCAAGTGCGTTTTTTCACGACTAAATTATGGAGAAGAAAATATAATATTCTTACATGTTCAACATTCACCATTAGTACATGGTGAATGTCGACATTTACCTGTGTAAGTCAGAAATAAGAGTATTTGGAAAATATTTCGGACACACATCAAGTGACTATATGAATGTTATTCACCGGTGAAAGTCGACATTTTCCAAATTTCGGTGTTTCACCATAACATATATATATGTATGTAGATATGTTTAGTTTAGAAAAATATAAGTTTCTAAGTTGACTTTTCAAAAGTAAATTTTGTGGTATGCATTTTATTTGTGAAAACTATTATTTAAATAATTATAATACATATAGAAAAATACCTGAATAACTGTATAGACAATTCTAAATGCTGCATGACAGGACTGTATAACCCTCAGTAAGAAAAAATTTATTTAAAAATTTTCAGAAGAGACAGAATAACAAATGTAATGCACAGTGTATTTTTTTTGGGGGGGGAGTGCATTTGTAGAATTAAATCTGAAGCTGCTAGAAATAAAAATTTATATTTACTGTATTACAAATTTTAAATTTGTATAGTCAGAAATTAATTTTGTAGTGTCTCTCCATAATTTAAAATGTCAAAATTATTATTAAAAATAATAAATTAATATAACAGAAAGATTTTGTAATTGTAAAATTTATTTAAATAATTTTTATTCACTTCCGTCGTATTTTCTTTTAATAATTATTTGTATTAGTGATGTTGCTTTGAGAAAAATATTTTAGACATAAAGGCATATTTTATAATTATGATCTAAAAATGAGATTTTTTTTAATTAAAATTATAATTAGAGTGTTAGTGATTCAAATCATTGATTTAAATTATGATTTTAAACAGCAGTTTTAAAAATAATCTAATTAAAATCATGTTCTCATTTCTTTTTAAATAATGGGAAATGTGTTAAAACTAAAGGTCTAAATCAGGGGTTCCCAACTTTTTTGTCCCTAAGAGCTCATTCTAGAATATCTGTTGGATGGCTGGCACGATTTATTTTTTCAAGGTGAATTTGTAATTGGATAGAGTTAATAATACATGCACAAAAAGAAAGGGTACAACTCTGATATACGCCCTAATTTCACCAAATGTGGCGATATGTGTTCTGCGCTTGTTTTTGGCGCGAATGCGTGTTCTATGGCAACCCTGTTGACGTTGAACAATCTTTAGCTGGAGCTCGTTGATTCGCGTCTGTGTCTGAGAAGATGGGAGGGAAAGAAAAAATGGTAGAAGTTGTTGAATTGAAGTTCGGCAAAAGGAAATATTGTGGCCATCCTGTTGAGGGGTAGTGGGTATTTGGAGGTGTGGAAAGAGGGTCTGGGAGATTATTTTTAATGGCTGTGTATGATAGAAGTAGGGATTTGTGATTTTATTTATTTGTGAACCATAGTATGAATTATCTGGAGTGTGTCTGGCTGTCATGTAAATACGATAGTGATTACGTGGCGGTATGAAATTTGTATTTCTGCTGCTCGAAAAAGCATTAATTCATGGTAAGTGCATTTTATTTTATTCTTGTTCTTATTTTGTAGAATGTTATGTTCATTGGTTATTTAGTATGAATTTCTGTCGTTATTGTTGTTTTTGAAACAAAATGCTGTGTGCATGGTATTATTTCAAATTTATTGTTATTATGTTATTTTACTAAAGCGAGGTGTGTGTAGATCGTAAATTCGTTCCTTGCCTAAATTGTGCAATTCGTAGATGTTTTTTTAAGTTTAAACCGGATGTTGTGTACATGGTATTCTTTGAAATTTATTGTTATGTTAATTTATTAAAGCGAGGTGTGAGTAGCTCGTAGATTTGTTCTTTGCCTAAATTGTGCAGTTCGTCGATGATTTTTTAAGTTTAAACAGGATGCTGTGTACATGGTATTCTTTGAAATTTATTGTTATGTTAATTTATTAAAGCGAGGTGTGCGTAGTTCGTAGATTCGTTCCTTGCCTAAATTGTGCAATTCATAGATGTTTTTTTAAAGTTTAAACAGGATGCTGTGTACATGGTATTCTTTGAAATTTATTGTTGTTATGTTAATTTATTAAAGCAAGGTGTGCGTAGTTTGTAAATTCGTTCGTTGCCTACATTGTGCCATTCATAGACTTTTTTTTGTGTTAAAACATGTCGCTGTGTACATGGATTCTTGTCAAATATTTTTGGTTAGAAACTTTACGTTTTTGCTATCTAAATTTTTTGTTTTTGTTTCGGATTTTTAGCTTAAATCGTGTGTTCAAAACGTAATTTTTGCAGGTAGAAAACCGCTTTTTGGAGACATTTTAGGCTTAAAGTTCGAAATATAGACAAAAAATTTAGATAGTAATATGGCAGCGTGTTGGCGAGAAATTTGGCAACTTGAGGGTGCATATCAAAGTAGTTCCAAAGAAAGAGATCATTGCATTTCACTTTGTGGTGGTATCTGTGTTGGATGCAATTTCTGTTTCATTAAAAATGAGAAAACTTGCACATAGAACTTTCACATTGATAACTAAAACATTTTTATCGTGATCGCACGGCGGTGGGTGCCCATGGGCATAGGGCTGGAAACCCCTGGTTTAGATAAGCATATGAAATATTCTTAAAGAGATTTTAATTACAGAATACGAAAATAGAAGCTTTTCAAAGAAATAAAATTGTTTGAAACAATTTTAACTAAGCCATTATTTTGGGAAAAAGAACTGTCACTTCCATGCCCATCTAGTCTCGAACATAAATCTGATAAAAGTACACTAATTCAAAAGACATGATGTATAATGTAAGTAAATGTGTTATAAAAACACCATATCGTTTAAAATAAGTAGATAAGTTTTTCCCTACTAATGTATTATTTTACAGTATATGAATACTCATTTCATAAAATTAACGGAGGTGCTGTCTCCATCTAGTGTCTTTAAGTGGTAAATTATTAATGATACATAAAGAACAAATAGACAAATATGGTTACATTTTAATTAATCAAACAGTATGTATGGTGCTAGACGGTTTGTCTAATATCTACCATAAATCGGTAATTTTTGAAACTATAAATACGTCATTAATACTGTATAGAAAAGAAAGTTTAAATCCATTGAAAAAGTTGAAAGCTAATTTAAGTCAAAAGTCTATAGTTATAATCAGACAAATGAAAAAACGGAAAATAGTTTTCAACTTATCTTTTATGTTTAGTTAACATATATACTTAATTTATTGGCAAGGATTTAAATATATCATATGTTATTGCATGTTATTCTCAAGTCATAAAATATTTTTTAAATCGCCAACTTGCATGAGCTAAAATTAATGAGTACAATGGAATTGGTTTAAACTCACCTCCTAAAATGTGTTGCAACTCATTATGCAAATTCTTTGAAAGCTTTGTAAAGAACTCTCCAGTTTTTGTGCAGACTGTGGAAGAAATTGAAATAGATAAGATGATTCAGTTGAATGTTCTTAATATGGCAGTCAAACCAAATGTGAGATTTTACTTCATAGGAAGCCAGTTTCAGTCACTTTGGATGAAATCAAGAAGGATAATTGCAGCATTGCTGAAGCTTTTAAAAGTTTGGAAAACATCTTGAAAATGGCATTAAAAAATCTTGATGAAAATATACATTCATCAACACATATTTTATTGCCAAAGTGTAAAACTGAAGCCTTATCAGCAAGTGAAAAAGGAAGGAATTGGTAAAAGAAAAATATGCGGATACTGCCTTTTCCAATGTTACATTTGAAATCTGTTATTCCACCTTTCTGCAGAGTCCTTTTTGACAATGAAGCAGTTGACTCACTTTAGTAGTGAAAATCTGGCTCTTAAAGAATGCATAGGGCCGGGGGGGGGTAATATGGATATCACAAAAAATGTTAAGCATAGTAAGAATTACATCAGCAGAGATTGAAAGATTGTTATCGAATTGCACCCAACAAGAAATCAGTTAACAATTAAAAAGTCAGTAAAACTTGTTTCTTTGTTTTTAACTCTGAATAGAGATGGCACTGATGACAATATAATGTGATAAATGTTTTGAAAGTTATGTAAATTGCAGCTATAAGTGCTATTTCTATACTTATATTTACTCTTTGTATTTATATTTACAAAAAAGAGGACTGCTGGGGTATTTTGCTGTAGTTATTTATTTTTACGGTAAAGTTGTAACTACAGGGAGTCCTTTTTGACAATGAGGCAGTTGAGTCACTCTAGTAGTGAAAATCTGGCTCTTGTTAATGAATGCATAGGGGAAAAAGATATGGATATCATTAAAATGTTAAACATAGTAAAACTTTCCTCCATGTTTGTTTACCAATAGATATCTGTGTGTAAGTTTAAATGATTAAAGTGACTTTGTGTGTTGCTGTTTTTGACAAACTGGAAAGTTTTCCAGTATCTGATCATTAAATCTGAAGCTGCTAGAAATAAAAATTTATGTTTACTGTATTACACATTAGGACATTTTATTAGTTTTATTAAACTACTAATTAGTAAAATTCTGGACAGTTTGTATTTTCTCTAATTCTTATTATATTAATTTGTGTGTGAAATTATGTATTATGATTTTTGTTTTAATTACTTCAAAAACCATCGGTTAATCTTTGGATTATGGTAACTTGGCGATTTTTTGGCAAAAATTTGGCGACCAACCCTGCTACAGCAACCTGCTAGTTTTTGTTTGGACGCCATTTTGTTTTCACAAAGTAAAGGAATGTTTTTTTTTTTACTCAACATCTTTTCCCAACAATCTGCTAGCCAAATTACGCTTATGTTAGAACTTTTATGGAACAAAAGTGCTTAATCATGACGAAGATTAGGTGCGAAATTGGCAGAAAGTGCAGAATCGCCCACTGCTTGCCGCGTTTTTAAGAATTGCACATACACGGTATCCATGTACACGTCGACCTATTTTCACTTAAAAAAAAATATCTCAGCATTGCACAAAAATGGCATTGCGCACACTCTTGACTTTATCCATGTACACTGCTAAAGTCCTAGCTAATAACCTTTATCACTTTACCAAAATGTCGCCAAACTACCTGTTACCATATTCCAAAGATTAGCCAAACCATCAATGCATGGAACGGTTTAATAACTTAATGTCAAAAAATTTTTTAAACTGATATTTAAAATTTTTTTACATACTAGTTGTAATATCTTGTGTTCTTAGGATTCTTATTTTTTTGCTTTCTTTGTCAGACATAAAGGATGGGTCGAATATTCCTTGAGCATATTGGAGGATCCCGCATGTTTTCTTGTGCAGGTTGCGATACCATTTTAACAAACAGAAATGAACTGATCAGTACAAGATTTACCGGAGCAACTGGAAGAGCCTTTCTTTTTAACAAAGTTGTCAATTTAACATATAGGTATGCAATAAATTTTAAAGACATAATGTTCAATTTTTTTAAAGCTATCTAAATTTTTTTTTGCTGTGATTATTTGATTTAAAAATGAATAGTTTTGCAGTAGTAAAAATCTAATATTCATATTAGTCTTGGAAAAGTACTTTGTTATAATTGGATGTGTATCAGTTTTTCAATTATTTTTGTTCAATTTTTTATATGCATCTGAATTTCTTAGTTTTATTGGTCACAGTTTAACTATTATTTATTATCTCGTCATATTGCAAAGAATTCCACCAGTGAGTAAGCAGTGGAACTGCTGAATGCTGGTTGTTTGACCCAATTTCAAATCCTAGTGACTAGCCTAGTTACATGGGAGTTATACCTTTTATGTATAATGTGAGTATAAGCTATTTCCTCATAAAAATTGTCCATGAAGGCATGCCTCTCTTTAAGCAGACAGCCCTCTTATGTGCTTTGAGGTAATCTAAATACTGATCCTATTTATGTTGTACAAGAGTATAAATTGTGGGGCCCTAAGATCACCAAATGTGGCAATATGTGTTCTGCGCTGGTTTTTGGCAGGATTGCGTGCTGTGGGATGGTTTGGGGGACGATGTTATTTGTACAGCAACCCTTTTGACATTGAAACTTTTAACTCTTTTGCTGCAGTGGTTTAATTGCCCATTGATTCGTGTTGTGCTTGTTTTGAAATGGCCTATGTTGCAATGAGAAACGTGATGGGAAGATAACATTCACATATTTTAGATTGTGTGCAAAGTAAATTTAGTATTAAAAGAAAATACATGTTGGAGTTGTTAACAAGTCTTTTGTTCACGGGTGTGTTTATGCGAATCGAAGTTTATTTTTGGAATTTCTGTGGAAGTCGGGACTTTTAAAACTGAGTTTGGCATGTCCGAAATGAGGAGCTGATATGAGAACTCGTATGAAGAATGGTGTTTCTGATAGACTTGTGTGGGTTTGCAGTTGAATGGTTGCTGGTAAAGTACAGTCAAAAGTCGTTAATCCAGACTCGTCGGGACTTCGGCGATTCCGGATTATAGATCATCAGTTTAAATCTGGTAAGATGGCATGCAGAAATTATAACATTAAAAATATGAAACAGTAATTTAGGAAATAAAGAACAATCATGATCTAAAGGGTATCAAAATTTACGTAAAAAAGCTTAATATTTATTTGTTTACTGTACTTTCTTCGCTATCGGAAGCGAATTATAATGACAAGGAATTCGATTTAAATCATATCAAAGACAGAGTACATTGAGATGAAATACTACATTTAGTAAGGAATTATAACCCAAATAAAATAAAATCAACTGCCCTGAAGATAAGGATAGTGCTGACAGATCGACTTCCAGTTCATTGCGCGCCGCAGCGTCCCCCCACCGCAGAGCAGCGTGAAATTGATAAACAGATTTCGGAATGGTTAAACGAACAAATGATATGCCTTTATCCATTTTTTGCAGCAATTCCACTTTTTGTTTAATGGACTTCGAAACATACTTTCGCTTTGTACATATTAGTAAATATATATCGGAAATTCTATTTGACATAATTGAAAGTTCAAGCTTACTTTTTACTTTTATAAAATTGCTCTAACAGTCTGCAAAAAATAATAAGCCGGATCCAATCTGAAGATTAAGGAACAACGCAATCTGCAACATTAACTGAATTAGATAATTTCAGCTTAGCTTATACCGTTCATTATACATTAAACGCGCATGCGTAAACGTATTTTGGACATGCGCACACGCATATTCGCAGCCGTAAAGACGCATGCGCAGAAAGTTTGTAGCTTTGAAGCCCGGATTATGGGTGTCCAAATTAACAACTTTTGGGCTGTCAGTAGAGTTTAAGATTTGGATTATGGTTTACGTGTAGTAAGTTAACTTTGGAGGAAGTTTTTATCATTACCTTCGAATTATGTGATATAAATAAAATTCAACATCACATAAAATATAAAAATATTATTATTTCAAGTCAAAATCAAAAAGATGCATAATGTTATGCTTGCAAATTTATTCATCATCACTTATGGATCCGAGCTTGTTTCATCGATAAATTCCACTGCACTTTTGATTTAAATTTTAGGTTTAGGTTTTAAAAAATCTGTCATTAGAGATTGTTTGCTGTTGTTTTGCAAATCCTATTTAACCCTCCGAATAGCATGACCGGTTTTATCTGGTCATTATATTTTTTGTCGCTTGGTATGTATTAGCATATTATTTAAGATATTTTTCTTTCTTTAAATATAAATGTCACTTTAATGAATGTAAATTTAGAAATGAAATGATGATCACCTTAATGAGTGTAAATTTAGGAAATAAGTAAATTTACAAATTTAGCTGATAAATGCTGTTTAAATGCATGATGACAGATCCCAAAACCCGTACCACTCAGAATAACCTCCTTCTGGTCAGAAAGTTTTATTTTCCTTCCACAATGAAGCCTTGCAGTGCTGTGTTGAGAGTATTGTATGTTGTCATGACGTAACACAATGTCTGTCGATATACTTGATAATTTTACAGCTGAGGTTATAGAATGCACCAACAATCTGACCTCTTTGAAACTCGGTTTCATTTTCCTTCACCATGAACTTACAAATAATAACAGAAATTTGGAATTCGACATAATCTTGAGACTATCTGTAAAATATTCATATAAAAAAGCTGTGACTATTTTTACTGTCTACTGTACAAATGATATGAACAAATTCACTATTTTGAGTATATTTTTTATTATTTTGGACAACCCTTGAACATATATAATTTAAGCAGAAAATAAACAAAAATTGGGTATTGACCTGACCTAAGGCAGAACAGCCAAGGACATGAACATTCACTGACATTGTCTCTGAGCAAACATAACCATTAACAAAAAGAAAAAGTGTAGAACAAAAAGAAAATGAGTCTCATTAGCAAAATATAGGCAATGGGAAGAGTATAGCAAGGTATATAACTAATGGCAGCAAAACTCAAACTGTTACCTACTGTCCTACTAATAACTCTAGGAAGTGGCTGACTGTTCTGCTGCTTCCCCTTTCACCATTCACCAGCTTCCAACCTAATGGTGAAACACACACACACCAAGAGACCATGCCCACCATCTTGTTGGATTTGGTTAATGAGGTTAATTGTCAAGATGTACAAGGGCTGTCTGCCCAATGGAAAGAATGCCTTTGTGGATGACTTTCTAAGGGAAATTCGGTCATAGTCACATCACACATAGCAGAAAACTATAAAAACCGACCTTGCAGCCATCATGTTCGCTTGAGTTAGAACCTGGGATGAGCTACCAGTATTCAGTTGCCTTTAACCTCTTGGCCACTAAATAAGTTCATTTATGCCACTGTGTCTGCTGTATATCAAATACTAAGCCTATCAAATGAATATGTAGTAGCTTTACTTGGCCTCCAGTAAAGACATTGTTCCAGATGTTGCGGTAGAAGACAGGGTTCGTAGCGGTGCTTATAAGTCCTTATATTTGAAAATAAAATATAAAGGCCCTTATAGGTGCTTACTTTTTCTTTAAAGCCATTATTTTTTTGTTTTTAGTGCTTATTTTTTGCTTTTAGTGTTTTTTTTTTTTTTTTTTTTTTTTTTTTTTTTTTTTTTTTTTATGAACGTGCAATTTTTCCCTGTACCAAAGCCAAAACTAAATAAACAACTTTTCTTCCTAATATGGAATGTCAGATGGTGAGTCATACTCCCGGAAATAGCTTTTCCCTCTTTCTCTGCATTAACATAACCTTTGGTGTGCACAAAGAGTACAGACAGGTGCCCATCGTTCTATTGGTCAAAGAATTGCGAAAGCGGTAGAAAATTCCTCTACATTCGGCATTCTTTTCCTCCCACCCAAATACTACACACGTTTAAATTTCTATCAAGATCCTTAAAATTTGCATTCTCATTCTGCTTGGTCAGTTCATATTTGTGTTTATTATGATCGTTATGCTTATATTATGAGCATATGTATGAATGTTTATAATAACATAGTTGCAGTAACTGCGTAAGTATAGTAAACTTCCAAAAATGGTTGTGTTTTAACACAGATTACCTTTCTAAGGAATAATATTCGGAATGGCTTAAATAAAGGGAAAGTAATCGAATAGTCAAAATAATTTCATTTTTTTGGCCAATATATTATGCAGTACGAAGGTTGGGAGGTCTCCCCTTTCTCCGCAAAATATTGAAACTGTTACAGTTCGCTGCAAAACAAGCAACGGATTTTTTTTCTTTTTTGGTCACTTTCCAATCTGGATTGAATAGGACTAAAAGTTCTGCGGTCTACCAACCCAAGTGAAGAATGATTCTATTCCAGAAATTTAATGCCGTCTGTTGAAAATTAGAATGAAAAACACCCCAGTTATTTAGTTCTTTATTCTCCCAATACTGGCAGTTGTTGATTCCGATTGCGTAATATCACGTAGGGAAGAATTACGGCGTACATATTGTGCAATAACATTTGCGATATTTTGCAGAGATAATTAATTTTGATGTTCAGCCCGAGATTTGTTTATGAACACTTACTAACTGAAAGAGTTTTACTGTGCTTGCTAAGCAGAATATTTTTTAGTTCCGTTGGTTTATTTTTATATGATGCATATATTGAAATGTCAAAAGCATTTATTTAGCAACAAAATCTAAAGAGCGGCTACAGTCTACTGCTCCGCTCCTTCAAGTTACGCTCGACTGTCCGAATATTCGCCAATTCCAAGTATGCGGGTTAGTTAAGCTTTTACTGTTAAAGATGACTGCATGAAGCAAATTTCTGTCTTCTGATTTCAGAAATATTCCTCTTTTTTACTTAAATTACTTTGCTTGCAATATCTGTTAAGAGAAAACAGATATACAATGAAAATTTAGAAAATGTTCAGAATTTATATTTAAATTATTTAAATATCAGTATGAGTGGAAAAATAAATTGTATTTATTATTAGGTTCCAAGCGAATACAATAAATATGCCTTATATTATTTATTTTCTCTATCTTGAACTGAAATTTCATCATTAAATCTTGTAATATAGTTTAGTTCTTCATAGTTTTTTTTTCCTCTCATTGTAAACTAGTTCTGTAAATTGAACTATTATTTAAAATTAAAAACAAAAAAAAAAAGTAATTATTTTCCATGGTTGAGGTAATGCTTATTCTCTCTTAATAAGTACTTCATTTCTCATATTTTAAATTACAAGTCTAATTTTTAAGGTTATGCAGTTGTGTATGATGTAATTAGACAGGTGCTTATTTTTTAACTAAAATGTGGCTATGAACCCTGGGAGAGTTGTTTAACACTGTCAGTTTCATCATCATGCTATGATGTCCCATTGGGTTCCTGTTCTGGCCTTGGCCTGAAGCAGAGTGGCCAAAAGGACATTAATTACTAGATATTAATATAACTAAATTAGAGCCCCTAAATGTTATGGATATACGAGGGTTGGAACTTTAATAGTGGCAACACAGCTGAAAAAATGCTATGCAACAAAACCAAATAGTGTCACGTGTAGCACAAGTAAACTACATACCTACCTTACCTCTCAGCAAAAAGACTCGTCCTGCTTACGTCGCGCGCATGTGGAGTGATGCGAAGAACGGATCCTTGTATTAGCTCCTGGTCTAAAGTAAGTGTTGTCAGGATGTTTTCAAAACAAGAACAACGATGTTGGATAAAAATTGAATGTGCCAGAGGTCATGCAGCATGACAGTGTCATCAAGGGCTTCAAGAGGCTTGCGGGGAATCTGCATTACCTTACAGAACTGTAGCAAGATGGGTGAAAGCATTCAATGAAGGATGCCAAAACGTGGCAGACGTGCTGCGGCCAGGTCGAACGAGTGTCAGCGATGCAGACGTGCAAGCTGTTGCCGCACTAATGGACAGTGATCTCCGCTAAACGATTCGTCAGCTGGCCAGACAAACAGGATTAGCGCATACAACTGTGCTGCACATTCTGAAGGAACGCCTGTGCATGAAAAAAATTGCTTCACGATGGGTTCCACATCAATTGATGGAAATGCAGAAATGGCTACAATACGATGCTACCTGAACCCACCTGGAGCGTGAAGGAGATGCTTTTTTACACCGTATCATTGCGCTGGATGAGACTTGGGCCCGATCGTACCAACCAGAACTGAAACGCCAATCAAAAGAATGGCATCATCATGGGTCACCACGACGTTCGAAATTTCGTCAGAACCCCAGCAATGTGAAGGTTATGGTGATTCTCGTGTACGACTGTGATGGTGTCATCCTAACGCATACCGTTCCCCCCACAGCAGACCGTCACTGCGCAGTATTACTGCTCATTTTTGGAGCACGTTTTCCGACCAGCTTTGAGAAAAAAGCGACACTTTCTGCAGAACGCTCCTCTCATTTTGTATGACAATGCTCGGTCGCATGCAGCACAAGGTGTGACTGATTTGTTCAAGCGATGGGGCTGGGAAGTGCCTTACCATCCACCATACTCCCCAGATCTAAGCCCTTGTGACTATGACTTAATTCCTAAGATGAAGGAACCACTTCATGGCACTCGCTTCGAAACTGTTCCTGAGATTCTTGCGGCAGTAGACCGGTCCATTCAAACTATCAACAAAACAGGCGCTGCTACAGGTATTCTGCGACTTCCACATCGTTGGAAACGGGTTGTACACAATGCTGACGACTATATTGAAGGACTGTAAAACATGGTAACATGAATCACTTTTGTATTCCTTGTAAATAAATAGTTGCCACTATTAAAGTTCCAACCCTCGTACAATATAACAAAAATTTTGTGCATATAACTGAAATGAAAGGAATAAGAGGTAAGGCAAAATACACCCGATTTTTGTACTGCTATATTTAGTTGTTTCAAAACCTATTTACAAACAATTTGTTGTAAACAGAGTATCAAAAAATGAGGTAATGAATTTAAGAGAGATAAATTAACACTGTTGCTGCTTAAGATAAGTTATTTCATTTGCTTCTTATTTCAACTCGCCCACCAGCGGCCGAACGGTACTGGTAGTTCGGTCTGAGGTACGAATCCCGCAAACGGGCTGACTGCATGGGCGTTTTTGTGGTTTTCCCCATGTGTAACATGTATACGAGCCAGTTTCCCTAAGAAAGTCCTCCACAAAGGCATCCCTCCCCTTAGGCAGATAGTCCTTGTGTGCTTTGCCATAATTAAATACACACTAACACCTCTTATTTCAACTTTTTGTAATGTGAACGTGGAAAATATTTATTTCTATTTGAGAGTAAATTGATAACAAAGATTTGAAGACGGTATTTTAAAAACTGCGCTGATTTAACGGAAAAATTGCATGTGAAAGAAACGATAAGCATAAACATTGCTTTACAAAAAAAATAGTCTGGTAAAGAGGTGGCACCATCTAGTATAAAACTGAATAACTAACAAACAAAATCCAGTAGATCGCCAGTTGGGACAATACCGAAAATTTGCACAACAATGCTTTTCTATTAGCAATTCAGTCTGTCAAGTATATTATGTTTAAGCATGAAGTATGTTGTGAAGATTTTCTATTTTTTAAATATAATACATTTTTCATTAATATATCAAACTGTATTAGTTAAAATCATAATTTTAGCAATTTACTGAACATGTATAACTGGGCATCAAATTCAGAGTTTTTAGAATGCATATAAATTCTATCCATAGCATAAGAATAAATTATGTTAATTGTCATAAAATTACACAGTATAGCTGCATTGATAACAGTGGATGTATTGAATATTATTTCAAACTCTTCAATAAATTTTAATGTGTAGAAAAGGACACTATTTATTTTTGTTATTTTTTGCGTTTGTTTTCAGTGAGGTTCAAGACCGTGTGATGCTAACAGGGCGGCATATGGTCAGAGATGTTTCATGTAAAAACTGTGAAGCAAAACTTGGTTGGATATATGAATTTGCAACAGAAGAAAACCAGCGTTACAAGGAAGGACGTGTAATACTTGAAAGAGCTTTGGTGACAGAAAGTGATGGAGTAGATGATTATGTTGCAAATCACTGAAACAAAACATATTTGTTTTATGAAAACACATTCCTTTCATATTATAACTGTTCACAGTGTTTATATATATTCAATATTTTTTGTTAAGTGGGAAAAATATAGATGTGATATTATTTTATCTATCAAATTTAAGAGCATTAAAAAGGCTTGGGCATCAATCTCGTATTTCCTATACACAATATGCATTGTTCATGTCTAGGAAATTTTATTATTGTTAACTTTATTGTAATAAGCTTTTAAAATATTTTATTGCTGTTAATAAATTCCAGTATTCTGAAACATATTTGTTGACCAGAAAATACATCTTTTGCAGGAAAGCTATTTTTCTGTTTATATGGTTTACGGAAACAGTACTCTGATGCAAAACAATTCTAAGGGTATAGAGTAAATGATTTTTTTTTAATTCTATGTTAAGTTTTTCCTTTACTATAAAATAGCCTTTACTATAAAAATTAAGAATTTTTTTTTATAAAAAAATAATCTAAAAACAGAAAAAGCATTTATTCCATCAAATAGAGCATAAATATTTAATGCCAACAATTAATAACAATGAGGGAGTGTCATTTTTACTTTGGAAATGCTGTAATCATAAGATAAAAAAATCTAATTTTAGAAATGCTTGAAAGTAGTCGCTAAGAGATCAACATATGAAAAATACATAACATGGTAATTGTTGAAAATTATTGTTTACTTCCTTCTCTGAAATCTCTATTTAATGCCAAGCCTTAACTTTACAAAAACTATGGATATGCTTTATATGAATGAGTAAGGCAGTATGAGTAAAATACAGATCTTGGCTTTTAAAGCAGATTTTTCAGAGAACTTATTTCACTTTCAGGAAGTCTTCAAAATTATAAGCCTTTAAAAATATTTCCTAATGAGCATAAAGTATGTATATTCAAGCTGCAAATTTCATTTGATACAAAATCTCTAATATTAAGCAATAATTAGGAGGAAAAGTCAGTAAATATGTTGCAGGCTACTTTGAGATAACAAGGAACAGTATTAAGTGGTTTCAAAATTTGTCAGCAGGTAATAGTACTATTACTTTACTGCATCAGTGAGTGATGCTCAATCATTCAGATTGTCTCATTACTATATGAAAATAGCTCAGGTTAAAGGTATGTATGTTGGTGGAGGAGTATATTGTAACGCTTTTTTTCTTGTGCTGCTAGTCCATTTTTCAGAGATGAGTGAATGTGGTTGCTGCATCATGTTGCAACTTTTTACTAGTGTATGCTGTGTCAGCTTATTGTTCTATCGCAAGAATGCCAGGGCTTATACTCATGGACTCTTAGCAGGAATCTAAAAACTTGCATGTAGCAGGCATTAAGACGCTTACATATTGATAGGATAAGAATCTCAATGCACATAGTGGTTTAGTTTGAAAAATAAAATTGCTGCATCAGTATTTCATGCAATTTTATTTCTGTATCCATTTTAACGTATTTACTTGAGTACTTCACATAAATAACTTGCTTTATGTGTGTCAAATGTTTATTTATGTAATTCTGTAAGCATGAATATTGCATTTATAGTACATGAAATGTAAAACATCATTGCATTATACTGAATCGTTCCCTCTCTACTAAAAATTAACATAGAACTTTTTCAAAATTTGAGAATTTCATCCTAGGAAAGAAAAAGCTTTGCATGCAGCTGATCTTTAAACTTAAGTAAATAAGGTGATGCTTTTGTATTAAAAAGTAATGCATTTAAAAAGTTTTAAGTCCATGAGTGAATTGCAATGCAACCACCTATTTTTTATGTGCAGTTTTTTGGAAATACATAATGGGTGTTTATATGTCAGTATAAAATTTTTAATGCTGAAGTTGTATTTTAAAGGCATGTAATGTACATGTAATTGGTGTATCAGATTATTTACATAGATCACTTTTATTGATTAGTTGTCATCTTTGCTTAGTGTGAAGTTTGCATGCAATTGAAAAATTGCAGAATCTCATCCAAAAGCCAAAACAAATTATCTTTAAAAGTTTTGGAAATTTGAAATTGTTAATTTCAACAATATCAATGAAGTTGTTTAGAGCTGTTTTATAAAATTTGTATTAAAATAAGTGTGAAAAAAATTTTGTGTAACACATTTATTATGTCTTTTCCTAAATAAATATTTCATGTTATAGCTTCTGAATTGTATAATTGTTATACACCTGCTTGTACATACTTAAGCAGATTTTATTTCATAGGAATCATATTTTCAGTTTTACATGTACTAAATCTAATTAAGCATATATGAGGAGGGGAATCAAATATAAACAAGCCTTTTGTTTTAAACAAAATTTATTTTGTAGGAAACATTTACACTTTTATTAATTATTTTTTTAAATAATTGCATCCTTTTATGATGCATTTTCCCCAGTGTTTTGGTAATTTTTTTCATTCAGTTCTTGTGGAATGAAAGTTGATTGGTATCTAACCAGTTGCACACAAATGTTTCCACTTGATCATTGGTCTCAAAACGCTTGCCTCTGAGTCCTTTTTTGAAGGGTCCAAACATCTGAAAATTGCATAGCAATAAATTTGAACTGTAAGATGGATAATCAAGCATTTTCAACAGTCTCTGCTGCATTATTCCTGCTATGTGGGGCCTAGCATTGTTGTGGAGGAACTACACTTCCTGGATGGGACAGTTGATACTGAAGCCTAATTTGATCCAAAAGACTACAGTAGATTATGTTGATGGTCTGATGTCCGGTGTAAGAAATGCACAGGACCCCCTTTCAATCCCAAGAAACTGTGGCCAAACACTCCAGACAATTGAGTTTTGGCTTTCACAGTGTTTCATTGCCTTTCTTTCTTCACTCTATCTTGCACGCTTTGATTGGGGATGTAATGCTATATACCCATGTCTCATTACAGGTGACTTTATACAAAAAATTCCTTCCCCTTCTTCAAAACAAGTTTGAAGCAATTGAGAAATGCAAATGCATGCAAATTTCGGTTCATTATTGAACACCTTTGGAACTCAATGAGCTGAGATTTTTCTGAAGCTTAACTGCTTTCTGATGACTGATTAGACACTTCAATAGTTGACACCAAGTTGTTCCAAAATCTGAAGCATTGAGCAGTGGCAATCCCATTTGATAAGCTCACAAACACGTACAATGTTTTCATTACTTGCACTGGTACGAGGACGATGGAGATGACCTTGATTTACATTCATGTTCAAGGCCTTGCTTGAATTAGTTGCACCCCTTCACCTTCAGTCTTCACCATGAAAAGATAGCTTTCCCGAACTGGGCATGCAGTCTGCAGTAAATTTCAGCTGTTTTCATGGACGAGGAACTTTATAATTATGAGTTGCTCAGTAGAGACAGGCACACTCCTCTTGCTTATCGTAACTGCTACTAAATAAAGCACAGGACAAACCGGCTACTGTGGTTCCTTTGCTCTAGGCAACCCAACCAAACCACTGCAATTGCCCAAACACGTACGAATATCCATCCTTACTCTTACCCAATAAAAGCTCTTTCATATTTGATCACCCTACATATATAAGATTTAATTTAAATAATTGTAGACTTAAATCAATATAAAATGCTTCATAAAATTAGCCCAATACTTTATCTATCTATTCATGTATGTATAGTCTTTAATGAAAATATGCAAAGTAAAATATGATGAACATATTTTTAATGGTGATTACATAAATTTTATAAGAGCTTTAATTATAACTGGGAAAATGTAACCTCACCATTATTGGCAGATTTATCAATATGTGCAAAACTATATCATATTGTGAAAATACAATAAACAGGAATGGTTTCAGTTAATATTTTGAAAAACAATTCTAGGCGAAAATTAAATTTTTATTTAATGCCTTAAAAAGTTTGAATAGCACTGTATTTTTTTAATATCATCATGCAGTTGTGATGGATTGCAATTTCCTTATTGAGATTTCAGTAGACTTTCAGGCTTTCTCTTACATCATCAGCATTAAATCAATTTTTCATTCATTGCTGAATGTATATGGAAACTACCTCTCAAACGTTTTAATCAGTAGTTCTAATCTTTATTTTAGTTTCAGATTTGAAACAAAATAGGAAAGTCTCAAAAGTTTTTCATCTAATGACAAAGAGACCTGACATTTTTATTGATACCAAAAAGGATGAAGAAATTCACATTTAATAATAATCTAATATGAAATTTAGCAAATATTACTAATAAAATATTTCAATTCCTAAACTAATATAGGTATTCAGAACAAGACACATTTTAACCTTTTCTTGGAAAAATCCAGATTGAATGTTGACATCTGTGGAGTAGAGCATCTCCTTTATACAAAATTTTATTACTAGTCTAAATTTTAATACTGCATAAAGTTGTTACAAAAATATTTTTATTTGTTTCTGTTAAATTATCAGAAATTCATACAAAGTATAAAAATAGTATTAAACTCAGTACCAGACACATTGAATTTGCATTATGCAAGATTTTTCCGGTTATTAATCCTGTATTTGAAAAGATATCTAAAATTTTGAACAATTATGAAAATGGTAAAAACCAATTTTGTGGAACTTTATTTTTTAGAATTTGTTTTAAGATCGTAAGTGTTTTTACTTACATTTCAAAAAATGTAACATAAAGCCATTATTATGTGCACATAGCATTGCAGGGTCTGAAATATCTTTTACGATGGTTAACCTGTTCAGTACGAGCGTGTCATATATGCATCAGCAGCAAACGTTATCTCACGACCGGGTGTGTCATATTTGAATCACCATTTAGTTCATTCTATGGCTGGGCATACCACATTTGACTTTTTAGATAGAACATTTAATTAGTATTTTTTATTGCCGCTAGATGTAGCTGTATGTCTGTTATGGTGAAATATATCAAAAGTTAAGTATGTTTACCTTTATTCCTATGCAATGTTTTTTATTTTTGGTATTTTGTTTCAGAATGAGAGGGTGTTGAGCAATGTAATGTCTCTTTAACTGCCTTAGATATAACAAATGCACATGTTCTCGCTGCATTGAGGTACTTTTTATTTTTGTGATATAGTGGAATAGACATTCTATCATTAGTTTTTTCTTATTACTCTTAGATTTTTCGGGCTTTGAGATGAATATTTTTTATCGTCAGCGAAACGTATTTTTTTAATGGCAAACAAAAGTAGTATCTAAACCTAGAATATATGCAAATGCTAATTCGTTAGTGTTGAGTAATGTAAAGGCCCGTCCAAACGAGTATGCTCGAAGCATAGCTGACGAACACGGTGTTACGTTACCAGCGTAAAAGTGTCGAAACGAGTACGCTTGCGAAGAGTGCGTTTAACCAATAGAATTATTTTGCCCAAACATCACGTGACTCTGTAATATAGCGTCAACAGAGCTGTATCTTATTACTTCGCTGTGCTTCTGTATGTTTGCGGCAAGTTGTCCGAATAAGATTTTTTTTTTATATATATATATAGCTGAAACTTTACTATTAAGTGCAATTATTAAGCAGGGGCAAAACCCCAAAAAATGGCAAGAAAGGGTCCGAAAGATTTATTTAGCGCGACCTGTTCAAAGAGATTTTTTTTTTTTTTTTACTGCCTCGTTTGCGAAATGAATATCCGGAATTATTAAATTCCTACTATTAGCTCACACTCTCCCTATATCTTGTTCAAATTTTCAGTACATAAAATGCCTTTTATTCATCCACTCAAGTTCAAATACAATTTTTTAAACTTGTATTGAATGACACTTGATGTTAATACAGCTTTTTCACATATTAAAATTTTTAATTTAAAAAAATTCTGTTTGTATTTTTTTTATTTTTCTTTGTGGACCTAAGAAGGGTTTTTTTTTTTTTTTTTTTTTGTATTACTTGTTTTTTAATTACTTCAGGATGAGTATCGACCAGTTTGACAAACTTGCAAATTCTATATTGTATGAAAATTAGGATTTATAAAATTGGTTTGGAATACAGTATATAAACCATCCACCATATAATAAAACCAACTTCATATTTTTTTAACTCTCCCTCCCTTGGTCTTTTGTTTTTCTTTTTATTTATTTTTGAATTTAGAATGAGGTTCAAACTTTGGATAGTTTATGAGAAATTATGTGCATGATAAAATATGCAAAAATTAAAAATAGAGAATTTATAGATATATGATAAAGAGATGCAGATATATTATTACATAAGGATTTCTATTTGCAATGCACATTTTTAAACTAAATTAAAAACAATAATAATAATGAATAAAATAAGAAATGAAAACAATAATAATAGGTAAAATAAGAATATAATGATTCATGATTAAATATAAGAAACACGCTTCAAAATGAGAAAAGCTAACTGAATCATATATTGTCTACGGGTGAGGTTCGAACTCGCCACCTTTCCATTTCCAAAGCCGCGCGCTGACCACTCAGCTATCTGTGATGGCAGGGTTTGTGAAAAATAATGTAACAAGTATAAGTCGCTGCAAAGGTAATTTAATTAAACTTCAATAAATGATTTCTGTATGACACAAGTTGTAACTTTCCTCCAAAATTTCGTAATTGTATTTTATTGAATACTCTTTCACAGTCAACTGCTTTATTTTAGAAGTTGTTATATTGCTGAAGTTAGTTTTTGGTGTATTTAATATTGGGATATTTATAGAGCTTTTTATTACACATGATATAGCCAATATTTATAATAATTAAGGAGAATTTTGTAAGGCAGAAACTTATTTTGTAGAAACACTAATTTATTTAGGTTCCTATTACTTACGGTGTTATAAATAGGTGAAGCATATGGATATACTAGTCGGATCATTACTTTATAAATATACAGTTTTCCCCTTTAATGAGAATTTTAAATTTATACCAATATATACGGTTTGAGAAATCTGAAGATGGTGTGAACAATGTTGATTATTTTATTGCTGTATACAATTATGATATTTCTAAGCAAAAACTCATCTCTGTGTGGTTCTGACGCCATGATTGAAACAGGTAAGCAAGGTTTTCTGATTATAACACGTTATAAGAACTCGGTCGGCTATTGGCTATACGCGCGCGTCGCGGGCGAAAAAGCTGAACAGGAGCGAACTCAGATTTACCTCTGTGTCACGCGAATTTACGCATGGACCTTATAAGAGATAGACTAACCCAGTAGGCGGGGCGGGCGTCACCGATGTCGGCAAGAAAGAGTAGGGACGATCTGGTTTACTTTAACACCGAAACCTATGGCGTTTGTATCACATAACTCTTTTTAATTATTAAATGTGATACGTTGTATAGTGATGAGATTATGAAAGCCACAGTTTTTCCAAATAGGATTTAATATATCTCATTAAAGCACATTTTACTGCATTTCGCGCAATTTTTTCATGCGTAATTTTTGTACAAACATCTTTACTTTGGTAAAACGGTAAAAACTCTAAGCAAAAGATTTATGAACTTAATTTTGTGTACAAATAACGTAAAATTAAATAAGATTGATAGTACGTGATGCTTTGAAATAAGGTAAAATTAAACAAGATCTGATCATTTTTTTTAATTTAATGACCATTTTCAAGCATTGATTTTTAATAACATTACAAAACAATCATTTATTTGATTATATCATCATTAACTTATTAACATTAAAGTGGAATATTTATTTTAGTAATTAATAAAATTCGGAGTATAAAATTTTCTGAGTGTAATTAAGGGGGAAAAAAAAGGTAAAATAAAATCTAGAAGCACTCAGATTTTATATTACGCCCAAAAGGAACTTTTTTTTAACGTTTTGTGCGTTGCCTATATTTATTGAATATCATATTCTTCGCCCGTAAACCACATACATTTGAAAACAGCATATCTCTAGAATTTCCGCACTGGAGATAAAACTGTTATTTTCCGTACTGTGTTCGCTCTGAACGCAATGAGTTTGTTAATCAAAAATTCGTTAAAGTTTTACAAAATAGGAAACAGATTAAAACACATTCGAAATTCGGCCGTCCAGATGCCCATGTTCGAGTGGAGGATTACATAATTCAAAATTTGAAGGCTCTAAATACTGTCGTTTTTGTCACAGTGCGAGAAACGTACATGTATTCATCCAGATTCTTCATTATTTAATTTCTTTAAATATAATACAGGGCGATAATATTTGGTAACAACAATTTGCTAGGAGACACGGACATTTATAGTAAAACAGCGCAAAATACCGCTTCGAAACTAACAGCCTTTCTAGGCTACCGCTCCTTTGGGCTAATAAATTAAATTAACAGTAAATAAAAAAAAGCTTATGCAGAACTAAAAATAAATTAAAAAATAATCACTATAAAATACAAGCAAAATTAATTATTACGATTAAATACAGTTTTAATATTAGAATTAAATGTATAAAATTTTTTAAGCAGTCAAAAGAGTTTATCACTGTGATGTATTATGAAATATAATTGAAATAAAATTCCTTTATAGAAATTGTGCTATAATACTCATCTATAATTTTTAAAAAGCAGCACAATTTAGAATTTTAAACAAAACTTTCAAAAATTCGTTTTTAAATATTTTAGTATTTTTTTACTTGTTTACACCAATAAAAACCATAAAAATTGGAAGAGAAAATTGCTTGTTTGAAATTTCCTATTCAGATTTAAAATATTACTTTCTAAAAGAAGTAGTTACAAATTTCCTTACAGCATAGGAAAAGCTAAAAAAATATCCAGCCCTGAAAGCATGCAATAGCTTTATAATTATTTGGAACGCTAATTATGCTTGATAAATATGCTAAATTTTTAAAAATCAATCTCAATTTCAAAAATATGTAGAAATTTTCATTTACGAAATGAGGCGCTACAACCAGCTTTTTCTTGACAATTATGCACGCTGCAATAGGCAACCACTGTTAAATTTTTGCAAGCCGTCCCTACTCCTCCGGATGTGATGAAGGTGACAGCCGGGAACGCCTCAGACGAGGGAGAAAACCCATTTGTGTTAGTCTATTTCTTATAAGGTCCATGAATTTACGCCGTCGTCAACAACTGTGGACGGGCCTTAATAGCTCTTACTGCGTCATTTTATATAAACAAATGAACATGTGCTCGATGCTCTGGAAGACTTTTAATTTAATTTATTAATGTTTCTTATTTTTATTTTTTTATTCGTTATAGTGGAGTAGATGTTCTATCATTAGAGACTTTTTATTACTCTGAGTTTTCCGGCATTGAGACTAATATTTTGTATCGCTTAGCGAAAGGTCTTTTTTATATGGCAAAATGAAAGGACTATCTGACCATAGAACATATACAAATGCTAAATAAGTCAAATTTGCTGAGTAAAATAGCAGCAGATATTATATTCTTGTGACATATGCAATGTTGGACTTTGCATACACCCATGTTTCAAAGAGTATCGTAGATTGTCTCATTTTGAAATATTGCTTATTTTTCGTTGTTTGCTTGTTGAATTTTTATGAAAGACAGTTTTAATATTTTTTAATTTTAATTGTGTGTTGTGTTCAATAAAATCTGCGATCGGATATTTTTCCATATATATCTATTTGTGGGAAAATTATATTATTCTAGAATGAGTATTTTATAAAATTTTTAAGGAAAATGTAATAATAAAGCTTTAAAATTAATTCTCACAACTACCTGAATATTCTTCTCATAATGTACCAAAAAATTGGAACAATTAGATGAAAAATTTAATTTGTACGAATTGTTTTCCAAAGTTAGGCTTAGCAGCGCGAATTGTAGGTCCCCACAAAACGACGCTTCGGTAACAGAGATGCCCGTCGTGAATGGGTTAAGAAAAAGGAAAGAACAGCAACATGTTGATGTAACAGAAGTCATTTTAATTACAAGTTTTACAGGTGTTGGAAATCCTGACCAGCAGCAATGACATGCACTTCACTGTGACACTGCATGCAATTCCTAACTTTTTGGAAGATGTCTGGCAGCTACAGAGATGCCAGCCAGGAGGTCTTCAACTGAATCAATGGATCAGCGGCAGAAGTCCAGGCATGATAGGTTTAGTTATCTATCAGGCCATGTGTTTGTGGCCGTGTGGGGGGGATTCGTGTAATGTGGGGGGAGTCTGATCATGCTGGAACTACACTGAGTGGTACAACAACTGGGAAAGATGTGCTTCTTCAGTAAGTTTGGATGGGACTTGCTGCAGGAAAATCAAGTATAACCCTGCCGTCCGGACAAGGGGGACAGAAGGTATAGTCCAAGGATATGATCTCCAACAATGTTGGCCTAAACATTTACAGAGGAACATCTTTCAGCTGCCCGTTACTTGCATAAAACCCCCACAAATGGGCATTATGTTGATTTAATGCTCCCTTTCTCGAGAAAACTGCCTTATCTGTGAACAATGTAGCAAATTCGCTGTCTGTCACATTGTTGAACACATCAAGTAGCAAAATTCCTCCAGACTGGACAATACATAGACTGCAATGATTGGACATGTTACAGATGGTATGAACACATTTGATTTTCTGACAGTATCATCCATACAGTGCATTAGGACAAACTCAATTGTTGGCCTATTGCTCGAGTGCTAAATTAGTCCAAAGATTTTTGTGAGCTTCCATAATCAACACAAAACTAACGCAATATGCAACAAACTCAAAGTGAAAGAAAATGTTCACTTATTTAGCTTAAAAAAATGCAGATGAGTTTTGTTACGGACACCGGATGTCTGGTGTCAGTATAAAGATATCTAATCAGAAGTAACGTTTAATTCACAAATCTATTTGAAGACAATCACGAACAGGATTCATTTACATCACCTCAGACAAATATATGACATTTCTCAAAACTTCCATAAAATCAAATTATTCAATAAACAAGTCTCAAAATGACCTTGATTCGGGATCATCTTGGTCGATTTTTTTAATATACTTTCTCTGTGGTATATTTAAAAAATTACTATTAAAAAAACTTGCTCTTGATAAACATTAGTCACACAACTCTAACCAAAAAACAAAAACATCATTGTAGTATTTTTTGAACGAACAGAAAAAGGATTGGACCTGCTACCAATAAAATGTTAATGAAATGTAATTAAAACTATAAGATTATACTCTCGGTCCTATATTAGATGGGGAAATGTAAAGATGCAATTTCCAACATCCTCACACCGAAGTTAACGTGCATTATCTCGGAAAGTTATTTCTGGTTGCATTGAATCATTAAATAGCATAAATAACAAAAGATAAATATTCACAATAAACTAACACACAAATTGAAAATATCTTCTAAATAGCGTAACAAGTATGTTATATAAGACAACCAAATTCAGCCCTAATATTATAATAACCTGGTTCTAGCTTTATGGAAACGCTAGTACATACATATACCCTCGAATTTACAAATTTAATCTTTTTAGGTATTTTAATAACGTTCAAAATCTCGCTGTTTGCAGTACCTGAGGACTTTAGTTTTACAGTCGCCATATTCAGTGCCTATTCAGTTTTCCCACTGCTCTACCCGCATACAGTTTGGATGTAAAGAGGGAATTTGCAGTTGTCACTTCCAAAGGCTATATATAGGTGCTAAATGGGTTTAAGGAATTGTCCATTTGCAGTCTGAAGTTTTACCAGCTTTGTCACTCCCTCTTTGCCAGGAAGGGTCTTAATAACTTTGCCAATGGCCAGTTTAAACGTTTGCTATTGTCACTGTCGATCAAAACAACGTCACCAACAGCAACGTTGAAAACTCTTTCCTTCTCGCCTTTAAAGAAGAGCACCTAAATATTCAGAAGGAAATCTTTTTCCCAAGTTACTTTGTAAGTCCTGCCTGTACGTTTTTCATTTGTTTAGACTCTTATTATCAGTGCATCATAGTCAGGAACACCGGGAACTTGAAGTCTTGAAGAATCATTGATGGGCTCAAAAGAGTATATTCTGCATCATTTTCTACAACATATGTTAAGGACGAGAATTAAGAACTGATTAATAATCACAGAGCACTGTAGTCATTTCTTCATAGGTCAAAGAGACTTGTCCTAAAACTTTTCTTAAATTTTCCATAATGCTAATCAGCCTCTCGCAACATGAGGCGGTAGGTGATTATTCATCCTATTAAGTGGATTAAATTTCCACTCAATAATATGAATACCGCTGTCATTGGCTATAGGATTCCAGTCTAAAGTTTGAAGGGAATTTGAGGCTGTACAAAGTTCTATAATCGTAATAGATAATTCTACATGTATAAATCTGTAGGTATTCGGTTGAGAGAGCTGTCACTAACTCGAGATGTACGGCCCTGTGTGTATTACATGTAAACAGACAAATCCATGCCTTTTCGTTTCCTCTCAGAATTTAGCGGCTTGTTAGGTCGATACTACAAAGCAGCTTTCCGCACACAATCTATTGGAAGGGAAGATGTGACAGCGTCTAACCTTTTTGCTGAAAATCTCTTGCAGATGACACAGTTAGACACGATTGATCTAATGCCTTTTCTTTCATCTAGGATCCAGAATTGTTCTCGTAATATCTTTACTAAAATCTGAGTTCTAAAGTGAAAATTTTTCATATTAGTTTAACGTATTAATCTTTCAATAACATTATGCTGAGAGGGAATTATAGCTAGTGTTTTAAATTTAGAAGAATCATGTCGATATACTAGCTTGGTTTTGAGTCTGATAATTCCACTTTGATCTTCGAAGACTTGGAAATTTTTCAATTTTCTATCACTCATTTTCGAAGCATTCCTTCTGGATCATCTTGATTCTCTCTCCCGGCCTTCAATCTCTCTCTTGAATCAATAATACCATGTTTTCTTCCACATGCAGGGGAATGGATACTTTCAGCAAATCTCATTACCCAAGCAACAAAGTTGACAATTTTACTATATTTAGAAAAATATCAGTAATAACAATCTTTCCTTCTCAATAGGCAGGTCTGTTGATAATAAGCATTTTGCAACTGTAGAAATTACACTCCTTTTCTGCTCTTAAAGGATTCTTCATCGGCATCGAAATTATTGTGTGGTGATTTTTCAGGAAATAAATACAGCCACTTGAATCCTCCTCACCACTTCGATTTCAATAGATGTTGGGCTGAACAACCCCTACTCTTAAAGATTGCGCAATAATTAATATTGTTCTTTAAACTTAACTACTACTTCACCAATGATTTAGTTATTACTTTTCTTTTTTGCTGAACGGCAACAATTATTATTATTATTATTAAGAAAAATATGCTTTCGTTTTTAAGTAATGTTTAGAACGCAATGTTCTCAGTTTATTTTGATGCTGTTTGTTAAAAACGGAGCATTTAAAATTTCGCGCATAGTTATCGTTTGTGAGAAGCACACTGCAACTCAACTCTTCTCTTAGTACAACACACCTCGAACGGCGGAAAAAGAGATACAGTAGACTCCCGATTAATCCGCGCCTGCCGCACAAAGTTTTTTTTTTTTTTTTTTTTTTTTTTTTTTTAACACGCGTAAAGCAAAGAAAATAAAAATGTTCACGAAACTGAGCGAAACGTTAAATTTGCTAACATCGTGCTTATTTATAGCAAAAATATCCCAGGCCTTCTCGGAACCTTTCCCTCTGATGAGTAAGTGATTTCTTACACACCCTTGCAGTGCCCGCTCCACCGCCCTCTCTCGTCTTAATCTTACTGACACGTCCACTTCCTCCCACTCTCCATTGTTAGTTTAAGCCTGATAGTGTTTGAGAACCGGTCGGAGTTAATTTCTTATCTTTTATTGTGTTCAGTGCTTATGCATTTTGGTTTTGTGTTTTTCGTTATCCATTTAAAATGTCAGGAAAACGAAAGAAGGTTGTGTTGACGATTGCGCAAAAACTAGAATTAATTTCCAAAGTAGCAAACGGCGCTACAAGGCAGCAAATGGAATTGAATTACCGAATCGCGGAAACAACAGTGCGTGACATTCTAAAGCAAAAAGACAAACTGGTGAACTTTGCATCAATGTCGGACAGTGCTTCCGCAATGAAAACGCGAAATACTATGAAGGGTTCTACCTTTGATGAGCTAGACACGGCATTGACAGAGTGGTTAGCTCAAGTTCGAAAAGAGTAATTACAGGAGTTAATGGAAAGTTAAGCGATTAGCTTGCATTCTGGAACTCATTCGGAACATCAATACATAAAAACAAATCACTTGACGATGTTAGTAAGTTCAATTACTTAAAAGCCCATTTTTGTTGGAACTGCTTTGGAAACTGTAGAAGGTTTTCCTATTTCAAGCGATAATTATAAAAAAAGCTGTTTCGTTACGTGAAGAAAGTTTTGGAAGGAAAGCACTTTTGATAAACACACACATGAAACAGTTACTAGAAATACCCACACTTAAACGTTCTAGTGACGTAGTGAATTTTCGGAAATTGCTTGATAAAATTCAAGTTAATATTAGAAGCTTGGAATCGCTAGGTGTAAGTTCGAACACGTTCAGCGTCTTATTAGCACCTATAATCTTAAAGGCATTACCGTGTGATTTAATATTCGAATTTAATAAAGAATTAGGAGATGAATATTCTATTAATGATCTAATTGGCTTTTTGCACAAACAGTTAATGGCTTAAGAAAAAAACAGGATTGCATTTTCATAATTCCCCAGTGCCACACCCAGATACATTTGCTAATTCCAAACTGCTGGGGCGTGCGATTAGAAAAACAAAAAGAAAAGTCGCATCCTGTGACAGCTTCTGAGTTATTAACGAGCAATTTGGCCTTCAAAGCTAAATATTGTACCTTCTGTGGAAAGGATTCACATCTAAGCACAGATTGTTTATACGAAAAGGGTTTACCATATGAAAACAAGCAATCACTTTTAATTAAAAACGGAATTTGTTTCCGATACTTGAAATCTGGTCATATTCCTTCTCGATGTTTATCAAAGGTAAAGTGCAGCATATGTGGCAGCAAAACACATTTGGAAATAATGTGTTACTCAGACAAAAAACAGTCGAGTGATAAAGCCGTAATTACTGAAATAAAGGACATTTGTCAGAACATAATTCTGTCGAATAATAACTGTTCAAGAAGTTTATCTTCAAACTTTGATAGTGTATATTACGGAAAACAATATAAAATACCTTGTAAGAATAATTATAGACATGGGTAACCAAACAAGTTATGTGTCTAAATTTGTTGCTCACCACTTGAAATTAAAGGCGATAGGATGGTTTATTCGGCGAAATTACACACACAGAAAAGCACCAAAAATATCGCGTTAAACTCGCAAACATAGATGGAAGCTTTAATTGTGAATTAGAAGTTTTAGACGAAAATAAAATTTGTGCTTCCATTGAATGATTCGCATTGCTTAAACCAATTAAAAGATCTTGATATTTTAATAAATGATACAGTTATAAATGATAAAGCTTGTCTATATGAAAATAATTCGGATGAAATCCATTCACTCATTGGAGCTGACTGTGCGGGAAAATTATTAACGGGGAACATAAAGCATCTTTCAGGAGACTTAGTTGCAGTTCATACTCTCTTGGGGTGGGCAGTAATGGATAAATATGATAAAAAAGATGCTTCGGCAAACAATTCAATGCTAGTATTGCCACTTCGTGTGAATAACGCAAAGATTGAAGATTTCTGGAGTTTAGATACTTTAGGTATTAAAGATAGTGGCGAAAAACGCACTAAAACAGAGACCCAAGAACTGGCTTTGAAACATTTCAGAGAAACTCTTGGCAGAGACAGTAGTAGTCTTAGCAGAGACAGTAGTAGATTAATTTCAGTAGTGGTAGATAGAAGGTTCTTTTACCCTGGTTACAAGGACATCGTCCTTTACCCGATAATAAAGAGTTAGCCCAAAAAAGACTTAAAACCACAGTGAAATCTCTGAAATCAAATAGTCGATTAAATGAATATGGTTTTCAATTAGTGGGAAAAAGAAGGTATCAATTGAATAAGTTGATCAGGATAAGTTGAAGGAAAAGTTGGGTATACATTATTTGCCGTATAGAGCGATATTTAAGGATAACTGTACCACTAAATTTCGTCCTGTGTTCGATGGTTCTGCTAGAACTAGCAGCTCCGTATCATTGAATGACTGAATCGAAAAGGGTCCCAATCTAACTGAAATGATTTCAACAATTCTAAATAGGTTTAGGTGGGGAAATATCGGAGTTGTTGCAGACATCAAGTAAGCCTTCTTGCAAATAAGCCCTAAGCGAAAACGATAGAGATGTTTTACGGTTCATGTGGTGGAAAGGTGATTATATCCAACAGTTAATCACATACAGACACTACAGAGTCGTATTCGGTATTTCAAATAATCCTTTTTTACTTGCAGCTGTTTTAAATCATGCTCTAGATTAAGTAGAAGAGCCTTTGAAAGTATTGCAATGAAACTGAAAGATTCATTTTACGTGGATAATTGTGTTGCAAGTATTGATTCTGTTGCTGACTTCGAATATTTCAAAAGAGAGTCTCAAAAACATCTTAAAGCAGCTAAATTTGACTTGCGTGGATGGAGAAGTAATTATCTTCCTTGATATACAAGATTTCTTTAGAGACAGCTCAGCTTATGTTGATGAAAACGATGTACCGGTTTTAGGTCTCAAATGACTAAGAATGATACCCTGTCATGCCAGTTGATAGAAACTGAGAAGAACAATGAACCGATTACTAATCGAAAGATTTTGTCTTTCAATTATTTGATCCCATAGGTTTCACTTGCCCGATAACGTTAATTCCTAAACTGCTTCTTCAGGAATGCTGGAAGCTGGGAATCTCATGGGATTCTAAATTACAGGAAGATTTAATTAAAATATTTGAAAAATGGGAAGATCAGTTACCGGAAATTAAAAACCTCAAGATACCTCGCAGACTATCTGATTTGGACCTTAGTGAATCCGACATAACACTGCATACATTTTGTGACGCGTCTAAGTTTGCATATGCGACTTGTATTTTTCTTAGAGCTGAAAAGGAGGGAAAGGTAACTTGTCAATTAATACAAGCTAGATCAAGAATTGCTCCTTTGAAAGAATTATCGATTCCAAGGATGGAATTGCTAGCATGTCTTATTGGGGCTAGATTAACCAATGCAGTGATGAAAGATTTGAAGTTAGAAAATATTCAGTCAGTCTACTAGTCCGATTCCATGGACGTACTGTATTGGATCCAAAGAGAAGGTCCGTGGCAAACGTTTATATCTAACCGTGTAAATGAAATAAAAACTCTACCAAAATCCAATGAATAGAAGTTTGTTCCTGGATCTCAAAATCCGGCCGACATATCATCAAGAGATTGCTCAGTAAAAACCTTACTGAAGCCAAAATGGCACGAACGACCGCCCTGGTTTAGAGATTCTAAAGATAAATGGTCGGATTATGATCTGTCACCTGACGAAGATGTTGTAAATGCAGAAAAGAAGAAAACTATAGTGTCTCACATGAATCAGAGTAAGGATAATTATCCTAATCACATATCCTCCTATAAGAGAATAATTAGAATTACTACACTGGTGCGCAAAAATTAAGGACGAGACGGTTTTTGCAATATAACTTTGTACAAAAGCTTTCCAAATCAACACATTTAATACCGTAAGATCCCCAGTACGTAAGGACATGAGTAATGTAAGCAACACTTACTAAAAGAGAAATCAGAGGGATAAAAAGAAGCTTTATTGAAAAAGTAGCATGGAGCGCAATGCGACTGAAGGCCGAAACATCCCTGTGATGGGTGTCCAGCAAGAAACATCCGGTCTTTAATAGGGGATATGATCTCCCCTGACTGCTAGGCAGGTTTCACAGCGTCTGCCCATGCTGAGAATGAGGGTGTCAATGAGCTGTTGCGGCATTGCTGCCCATTCGTCTTGCAGCGCCAATCGAAGCTCCGGAATCGTTACTGGTGGTAAGGTAAGAGCTGCCAAGCGTCTGCCTAGAAAATCCCATACATAATCGATGGGATTGAGATCCGGAGATCGTGCCGGCCAATCCATACGTTTAATATCCTCACTCTCTAAGAGCTGTTCGGCAGCTACTGTGCGATGACATGGTGAATTGTCGTCCATGAAAAGGAACTGCGGACCCATAGCGCCTCTAAAAGAACGCACATATGAAAGATGAGTCTCGTTACAATAACGGGTCCCGTTGACTGAACCTGCGTCGAAGATACCAAGCATGATGCCTCCCCAAACGAGAACACATCCACCTCCATACCTGTCCCTTTCAATGATGTTCCAGGGATGATTGCGGCTTCCCCGCTCTCACCAGATGAGTATGCGATGAGAATCGCTATTCAGACTGAATCTGCTCTCATCTGTAAAGAGTACTCGTCCCCATTCATTGTCTCTCCAATTCCGGTGTTCCCGGCACCACAGAGAACGCCCTCTCCGATGGGCAGGCGTTAGAGGTACACACCGTGCAGGGCGTCGTGCAAACAGACCATCGCCATGCAGTCTTCTGGCCACGGTAAAACGCGATATCGGTCGTCCAGTCGCCTGTGTCGTGTGTCTAGCGATTTCTCCCGCTGTCTGCCGCCTGTTTCTTCTAGCCTGTAAGGCAATATACCGGTAATCTGCCGGTGTGGTTCCTCGTGGACGACCACTACTAAACCCCCGGATAGCTGTTCCTGTAGTTTGAAATTGCCTCCAAAGTCGTGAAACGATGCTGTGAGCAATTCCGAACTCTGCAGCCACACTTGTCACACTGCGGCCTTCCTCCAACTTCCCAATGATTCGACCTCGGGTAAAAGCATCCAGATGTCGTCTAACAGATTGACTATTCGCCATTTCTCGCTGAGGCAGCAACTCAGTGTGATTTTAACTGCTATACGGCGTGCAATCTCTTCGCCAGAAATACTGATCTTACACGGACAACATGCTTTATACTACTCAGACACTCCCCCATTACGTCTACCTGCATATCTCCTCATGTGCTACCCTACATCACCTTACTTAATCTCCTGATTGGTCTTTCTGTTCGCTCTGCCTCTTCGTTCAGCTGATTTGCTAATTTTTCGACTTCGTCCTTAATTTTTGCACACCAGTGTAGTTGGATATATAGGCTTTATAGGAATTCTAAAACACCAAACAAAATTTCAGGAGAACTATCTACTGAACAGCTTAAAGAAGCTGAACTTAAAATTTTGAAAAAAGTTCAAGAAGACTCTTTTCTTAGTGAGAAAACTCAACGTCTAAATTGTCATTTACAGACGCTGGTGGAATTTTGAGAAATAAAACAGAACATTTTCGAAATTATTGGAGTGGATGTAGCAGGTCCATTAGTACTGAAAGAAAGAAAGAAGGTATAGATTCTAATTTTAACCTGTGCAGTTTATAGAGCAGTACATTTTGATCTTCTGACTTCTCTATCAACAGACAACTTCTTATTGGCACTTAGAAGATTCACAGCTCGTCGCGGTCGCCTTTCAGTAATGTACTCAAACAACGCGACTAACTTTACCGGAGCTGAAACTTTATTGAAAAATGTAGATCTAAAAGGATTAAAAATATCTATCTATCCTATTACCTGGAAATTCATTCCTCCAGCAGCCCCATGGTCGGGTGGCTTTTGGGAGAGGTTGATTGGCCTTCTAAAGCGAATTCTGAAAAAGGTTTTAGGACGAGCATCTCTAAACTATCAAGCAATGGAAACCGTTCTCTATGACTGTGAAAGCGAACTAAATGCTAGACCTCTAACCTATGTCAGTGAAGATCTAAAGGACTTAAACCCATTAACACCTGACCTAGTTATGAAAGAGAATCGCCTAAGTAATACAACTGATTTTGACCAAATAAGTGTTTCGGTGTATTTAATTATGGCAAAGCACACTAGGGCTATCTGCCTAAGGGGAGGGATGCCTTCGTGGAGGACTTTCTAAGGGAAACTGGCTCGTATACACGTTACACATAGGGAAAACCACGAAAACACCCATGCAGCCAGCCCGTTCGCGGGATTCGAACCTCAGACCGAACTACCAGTGTTCAGCGACTTTACCGCTCGACCGCTGGTGGGCTTGACCAAATAAGAACTACTAGCAAAAACTTGGAAAAAAAGATTGGTTTACAGAAGAAAGCTGATGTTCGATCTTCGAGTCAGGTTTCGAAATGAATGCTTGGGGCAATTGTACTAAAGAACAATAGCTCGAAAAAGAGTTTATGTCCCTAACGTCGGAGATATTGTATTAATAGGGACTGATAACCTCAAAAGACTCTATTGGCCTTTAGGAAGAATATTATCGATTTACACCAGAAAAGATGGAGTAGCTAGAACTGCCAAAATTAAAACTAAAGCAAGACTTGTGACTAGACCCATCAAAACACTGTGTCCTTTAGAATTGGATGGTGAGAACTATTTCACCAATGTGGAGAATGCTATGTTAGAAGGAGAACCTTCTATCAACCAAAGGAATCCCGATTACCATCTTGTTACAACAAGAATTGGACGTGTTGTTAAACCTCCCTCAAGATATGGATAAAAAGGTGTGTTGAGTTCCTGATCAATGTTCCCGAAACTCAAAAAGTGGAGTGTTAAAAACGGAGCTCTTAAAATTTCGCGCAAAGTTATCGTTTGAGAGAAGCACACTGCAACTCAACTCTTATCTTACTACAACTCACTTCGAACTGCGGAAAAAGAGATAGATGTGTTCCATGGCATGCTAACGACGTATTCTTGAGACGGTATAATTTGAATTTTAATTTTAATGTTGCTTTAAATATATTTTAGTGTTAGTCTAACCGTGTGGTCATTTAGTTGCGTTGTCATTCATTGCGTGCTGAATCAACATCGAAGGAGATACAGTCATCACCTAGGAAGAACAGGTAGGCAGAATTTTGATATTTCATTTGAAATAAAACTTTTAAAGAAACTAAAAAATTATTAAGTTAATTTTTTAACACTGTTTATGTTAGCAATGCTAATTTAAGGCTCCATTTAACTGAATAAATAGTAGTTTCATTCATCTGGAGAACTTGTAGTTCATTTGAGTGATTTGAAAGATGTCAGTAACTTTTTGTTTGCAGTTGTTCTTTCCTACTGAGTAAGTCAGCAGGATTCACCGACACAGGGATCCATGACTCCATGACACAGGGACTCCATGACATTTTGGCTGTCAGTTCTCTAATTTCCTTGGCTCTATTATAAACGAAGTTTCTCCATGGTTCTTCTAAGACAGTTGACAAATCTGTCCAATAGTAAACTTCCATCATATTCGATCTTGGGTAATACAGTGGGAAAAGGGGCGTTAACCAGTAGTGGCAGCAAGAAGTTTCCGTCTAAAAATTGTAATCTCTCCTCTTTCAGTAGGGACAACCCTGCGTCTTGCTTGAAGCAACCGCACTCTAACAGAGTTAGTTGTTTCTACTCGTATTTTAATACCAGCATAGGCGTATTTGCTCGCTTCACAAAACAAATGCACTGAACAATGTTTAACCTCTTCTGCTCCAAAATTTCTTGGTAAAAGAATGTTTTCAAGGCAAATAATATTTCTAGCCGACTTCAAAAATTTTTCTGTGATGTTCGAATCAAGCTCATGTTCCAACGCAAATTCATTCCATTATTTCTTTTGCACTAAGTTCCAGATCTACTCGCGTAACAGTTTCGCAGATCATTTGATGGCTCAATACTTTGAAGTTGCATTTATAAGCTCCATCTTGATGGATACAATGTAAACACACTTTGTTAACACATCCCTGCGTCGCTTTCTCCAAAATGAGAGTGTTGAGATATTCATATCTTCCAGCCTGATATCCCATCTCCTCGGCAGTACTTTTTAACACATATGAACGCAGAGAAGCGGTATCAATAACAAACCTTGCCATATGTCTTATCCCATTCACTTTTGCAATTAGAAGGTCAAGGTTTGCAACATTTCACAAGGGGATTTAGATACAATTGCCAGAGCATGATCTTTCACGGCAGGATTTTCTAGCTTCCCTGCCGCTTCGTTGGTGGGCGTCGAAGTACGCTGATTTAAGTTTCTATACAATAAAATAAGTGTTTCTTTCCTCAATTCAAGAAACTTGCTCTTACTTGATGACCATTTTCGTACTTGATGACCAGATTTTAAGCATAAAAAGAAATGGACTTTTCAATAACATTTTCTCTCTCCTTTAAAGACATTTTTCTAGCTTTAACCCATTAACCGCCAAAACTATAAGGAATGATTTTTTTTCTTATGAAAATAATAACAAATATTAAATTAAGCATTTATAACATAAATTTACATTGAAAATAAAAAAAATGCTCTAACCTGTGCAAAAAGCGAGGTTCGCTGACGTTCTGACGTTCGCGCTGATGTATTCCGCTGACGTTCGCGCAACGTCAGCGGAATAAAACTACGGATGTTTAGTGAATAGGATTATACTCGTGCGATGTTTCCTTTGAGTGGAGCACTGGATTACCTTTTAACTGTATAACGTTTTAAATCTACAAATCACTTTACTTGTAATATATTTAATATTAAAATACACATTATATTTCTTTTACAGATACAGATTATTTCAATTGAAAAATTCAAGCATGAAAAGCTTAACTACACACATGATGTAAATAAATCTATAAACATGATGTATCTATAAACAGTCTGGCTATGGCACTCTTTAATACGAAGTCTTTTGTTATCATCGGACTTCACGATAAAATGTTTACCATCACCATGCAGTGGTTTTTGAATGCTGAATTTACTAGGTCTTCCTATTGCTGATCTATTTCTGGCTAATTCTACACTCTCAATAGGAGTTTGCAAAAGGAATAATGCAATCTCGCGTCTGAAATCTAAAAGAGACTTTTTATTTCCAGTAGTAGAAAGTCGCGATATTTAAATAGGTCTCACCGTATATAATTTATCAGTATTGTCAGTTTGACTATTGTCAGCTAAATGCAAATTCTGCTTCACATTCCTGTACTGCAAACGTGGTATCGATTCTCGTACAACAGGAACAGAAATGTCCTTATCAATAGACCAATATATTTCTTCTTGAGGTAAAGAAGGATATCCCGTCAGCAATAATATTCCAATAAATCTTTCCATATAGGCTTCAGATGCAATAAAATTCTGGGAGATTTTTTTTTTTTTTTTTTTTTTTGGCTGAGTGTATATATTTGTCTGTTCAACGAGAAGAGAGTAAATGTCTAAACCAAAAAGAAAATTGAAAATCTCTCCACTAGTTTTGCCTTGTATTTTGTCTTTTGTAGTTTCTCTTCTATCTCTCTTCCTGAAACATAACTGACGGTTCCTTTTTATCTATTTCAAGTTTTCAGTTTTCTGGTTTTTAAACGTTTTCGTATGACTACCACTGCTTTTAGAAGGCTGAAACTTATTTCTTACGTGACTTTCAACTTCCTCAGCAATATCATTTGGTAAAATATCATTATCATTGTTTAAAACATTGTCATTCCCTTCTTCTCCATCACTAGCTCCTGCAATTTCTGGGGGAACAGCAACAATATCAGTTTCATTCTGATCATTAACATTATCATCATCTGTTTCTTCATCAAAAAATCTTTAAAGGGCTTCTTCTAATATAAGATACCTAAGTTATAGACATTTTTAAAGCAGCCAGAACATGAACCAAACATCTAAAGGAATGAGTAAAAAAAAAAAAAAAGAGATTACCCGTTTCCTGCTGACGTTGCGTCAGCGGAACACCTGTTTTCCCTTCCTTCCCAACACAAATATAATCATCTGATTGGTGTAATGTAATGTTCTGATAAACGGTGACCTTGACTAAAAATAGATCACTCATAAAGACGGCGATTCTTTCGTTAAATATTTTCGGCAAAAATACCTGGTCGAAAATTTTGCTTAAAGTATGAGATTAATTATTATAAATAAAATGATTGTTGAAGGCAAATATTTTTTTACAGAAATAATCTTCATAATATTCCCTACACAAAATCATCTGCTGGTATAAAATATCTTAGGTAGTTATATTTATATACGCATTTATTTTGACCGTTGCGTCAACGCAACACCAACGGCTAATGGGTTAAAACAATTTGAAGAATTATCCGGCTTGGCGTAAAATATACGCGAAATTTGTCTCTCTATTGAGGTAAAGAGCTCTGTAGCAGTTGATACTCGATTGGAATTATTAATAAATTTTGATTTAATATTAGGAATTTTGCTTTGGAAATTATTTCTATTATCACGTTTTACTTGATTTGGTTTATTTGTTCAAAACTCTGCGAAGCAAGATATATCCTTTCTTCTCCATCAACCACATCTTAATGAAATTCTAGTAATGAATCTAAGACACTCTTCTCAGCAATGATCTAGTTCCAATTTCATCTAGATTTCTAGTTCTACAGCAAACTGTCAAAAACGCTCCTAGGCTTTTAAAGTTTCATCTGGTAATGTTGATTCTACAAGTGAAAATAACATTGCAGCCTATTATTCTCGTGTTACCCCAAGAACTTCAAGAGCATGGAATTTAGTCATATGATTTTCTTAAAGGTCTCCCTGTCAGATTTCGTTTCTGTAAAACCAGCACTAATAATTCTCTAACACATATACTTGAATTAGTATTTCTTCTTTCCCAAAACGGATTTGTAAATGTTTTAACGCTCTTTCATTACTTTCACCAGTTGGCGGAAAACTTTTTATCAAATCCTCTGCAACGCTACCGTTTTCTATAGACTGAGATAAATAGGCAAATTTGTCATCAAATCCAAATTCGGATCCTTATCAATTTTTGGAACTATCTTCAAAACTGTACCCAATTCCTCACACTTCCATTAAAATTTTCCATAAAATAAAGGAAGTTGCATTTTGGGGTAAAGCAATAGCGAAATAATCTACGTTACTTGATAAAGGTACTTCTAGAGATTTCAATTTTAGTTGTAATGAAAGCCATCGATCTATGTACATTTCAGTTTATCTTTTCTAACTCGAGCGATCTTTCATCAATATCTTCAGAACGAAGCATTTGCTTAATTTTTTCTTGGCAGTCAACCATAATTAAAGCCTTTTTTCAATTAATTTTAATTTTGCTATGTTAGCAGAGAGATACACTACATCTTCCTCATTATTAAATTCGTTATATGTATTTGTAAATAACCTTTGATGCTGCTTCCAGCTTTTTTAAAACTGATTAAAACATTTCTGTGAGCTTCCATAATCAACACAAAACTAACGCAATATATAACGAATTCAGAGTGAAAGAAAATGTTCACTTAATCAGCTTAGAAAATGCACACGAGTTCTGCCACGGACGCCAGATGTCCGGTGTCAGATGTAAGACGTCTAATACGAAGAAACATTTCATTCACAAACCTTTATTTCAAGACAATCACAAACGGGAGTCATTTACATCTCCTCAACATTTCTCAAAAGTTTCATAAAATTATAGTCGATAAACTAGTCTCTAATATTTTTCTGGTATACTTTTTCTATGGTGCATCTAAAAAATTACGGTACAACTCTGATATACGCCCTAATTTCACCAAATGTGGCGATATGTGTTCTGCGCTGGTTTTTGGCGCGGTTGCGTGTTGTATGGGAACCCTGTTGACGTTGAAAAATCTTTCGCTGGAGTTCGTTGGTTCCCGTCATGCTTTGTGTCTGAGAAGCTAGGGGGGAAAGATTTAATGGTGAAAATTGTTGAATTGAAGTTCGGCATAAGGAAATATCGTCGTAGCCTTCCTGTTGAGGGGCAATGGGTATTTGGAGGTGTGGAAAGAAGGTATGGGAGATTATTTTTAGTGGCTGTGCGTGATAGAAGTAGGGATTTGTGATTATTTGTTATTTTATTTATTTGTGAACCATAGTATGAATTTTTTGGATAGTGTGTCTGGCTGTCATATAAATAAGATAGTGATTACGTGGCGGTACGTTAAAGGCGGTATGAAATTGGTATTTCTGTTGTTCGAAAAAGCATTAATGGTAAGTGCATTTTATTTTATTCTTGTTCTTATTTTGTAGAATGTTATGTTCATTGTTTTTTAGTATGAATTTCTGTCGTTATTGATTTTTTTAATTGTTTGAAATTTATTTTAGTTATTTTGTTCATTAGTGCGTACCGGCTAAATTGTGAAATTCGTAGATGTTTTTTAAAGTTGAAACAGAACGCTGCGTACATGGTATTCTTTGAAATTTAATGTTGTCATGTTCATTTATTAAAGCGAGGTGTGCGTAGTTCGTAAATTCGTTCGTTGTCTAGATGGTGCCATTCGTAGATGTTTTTTTAAGTTAAAACATATACCTGTGTACACGGACTCTTGTCAAATAATTTTGGTTAGAAACTTTACGTTTTTGCTATCTATGCCCCCCGATGTTTAGTCTCTAAGAGAACTTGGTACTCATTTTATCGACCCACTCAAGGAATAAAGGGTTGACTCAGCCTTGCCCAGCCCGGGGGTCGAACTGCGGACCTGTGGTGCAGCTGCATGACGCGATAGCCACTTCGCCACCTGGCGGTACATAAATGTAAATAATTTTTGTAAATTGCAGTATCTTTGGTATGCTAAAATATGAAATGCTTGTATAACAGAAGCTCTGCCAAAAAAATAACGTTATAGGGACAAGTCTATTTAGAGGTAAACGGCTACCTCACTAACTAAGTGCGAAATCGGCAAACTATTTGATCTGATCCATGTTACATCTGTAATTGATCCCTATAAGTAATTGTAACTGCATCCGGTTCGTATATATAACTTAACAATATAATTTTGAGAAATGGAATGTGCTAGAGATTTCTCACGGGGTGGGGGAAAACTATGTAAGACCAGACAAAACATCAGCTGTCAGTTGTTTAGTTCAGCATAGAGAGAGATCTCCGTGTGATTTCGCCTTCTAGATGCGATGTGTTAACTTTCTTAGTACTTTCGAATGTAACAACTAACTGTACTCTGTGATTCTGATAATTACACAGCTTTTGTGGAAATTTCAGAATTCTAAAGTGTTTCTTTTGGTAAAAATAAATTTTATAAATCTATCATTGGTTCTGTATACATTCAATCTATTACGAGCCCATAATACATACGCAACAATTTTTTGTGTCCGGAGTGGGGTTGAATGAGGGTGACAAGAACGATAGATGAGCAACTAAGACAACTGTTGGCGGCCTCTGTTGCATTTAAAAAAAGAAATGAAAGCGAGTCAAGCATCGGTTAAAGAAGAGATAAAAATGGGCCAAGGACACATGGGAGGGGAAGTGAAATCCGTTAAAAAAAAGAGACGGAACTACTCTGATATGCGCCCTCAAGTCGCAAAATTTCTCGCCAAATATTTTTGGCGAGAAACTTTACGCTGCCATATTACTATCTAAATTTTTTGTCTACATTTCGAACTTTAAGCCTAAAATGTCTCCAAAAACACTTTCGCACATGCAAAAACTACGTTTTGAACACACGATTTAAGCTAAAAATCCGAAACAAAAACAAAAAACTTAGATAGCAAAAACGTAAAGTTTCTAACCAAAAATATTTGACAAGAATCCATGTACACAGCGACATGTTTTAACTTAAAAAAAAATCTACGAATGGCACACTGTAGGCAACGAACGAATCTACGAACACCTCGCTTAATAAATTAACATAACAACAATAAATTTCAAAGAATACCATGTACACAGCGTTCTGTTTCAACTTTAAAAAACATCTACGAATTGCACAATCTACACTAAAAACAAATCAAGAAAATAAACTAAAATAAATTTCAGACAATTCAAAAAACAACAAAAACGGAAATTCATACAAAAAACAATGAATATAACATTCTACAAAATAAAAACAATAAAATAAAATGCACTTACCATAATGAAAGTTTCTTTTAAAAGCAGAAATATCTTTCCCCCCCTATCTTCTCAGATACAGAGCATACAAAGTCCAAAATGCATTCGTTAATAAAATTCGCCAGTCACACAACGTCTGTGAAGAAAACTTCCACGATTTTGCTATATCACATGCCTTCCTACGATTCAAAATTTCGAAAGTAACAATAAAAACTTCCTCCAACGTTAATTTGCTACACGAAAGCCAAGATCCAAACCTTAAACCCCGCTGACACCCACATACTTTATTAGCAACAATTTTACTGCAAACCTACACAAGTCTATCAGAAACACCATTTTTAGTCAGAGTTCCCATATCAGCTCCGCATTTCGGACACATCAAACTCCGTTTTAAAAGTCCCGACTCCCACAGAAATTCCAAAAAATACACTACGATCCCCATAAATACATCCGTGAACAAAAGACTCGTTAACAACTCCAACATCGTACCTTTTCATACTAAATTTACTCTGCACACAATCTAAAATACGCGGCTGAAACCTTCCCACCACGTCTTTCATCGCAACATAGGCCATTTCAAAAACACACGCGACACGAACCAACTAGCAATTATTAAACTACTTCACCAAAAGAATTTTCAACGTCGACATGGTTGCCATACAACACGCAATCGCACCAAAAACCAGCGCAAAACACATATCGCCACATTTGGTGAAATTAGGGCGTTTATCAGAGTTGCACCAAAGAGACGAATGCGGGTCAAGAAAATATGAAAGAGGTCATCACGTCAGTTGAAGACTGAAGGAAGTCAAGATGAAAGGAAAAAGAGAAATTACTGCCATTATAGAAAACAAATTTAAAGTTATAATAGAAACAAAGTTGGAGAAACTTTGAAGAAAGAGTTTCTGCTGCCGAACAATAAATTGGAGAAAGATTATCTGCTGTCACACAACAATTGGAGAAAAGTTTCTGGTGTAGTCACCAAGGAAGTTAACAGCTTAAAGAAATCCATAATTAACAGCAGGAAAAAATTCTAACGCTTTTATATTCATAGCCATGTCTTCTCTAATGCTATCCACATATGATGGAAAGACCTCCTGGCAAGTGTATACAAGACTCAGTTTTCTACTGTGGCGGACGCAAATGGATAGGATGCCCAAGCTACTGCCTGCGACCTCGTCGCTTCTCTGAAAGCGGACGCAGCGAATTTCCTTCAAAATCTGGCCGAAAACCAGAGGCTTGACTTCTATGTTCTATTCCAGAGGATGACTTCGATGTTCTAGAGCGTTGGAGTTGCGCTTCGGCAAGAAGACTATAGCAAGCTTCAGTTAAAATCTTGCCAAACGAAGCCCGCAGAAACACTCCAGGAGCTATCCATGGATGTTGAAAGGCTGTCTCATCTCGCTTTTTCGGACTGCCCATCAGAAACAAAGGAAATCATGTTCCTGTAGTACTTCACCGATGGCATTCGGTTTTCCTGATACAGAAAGCCCTGCGAATGGTAAATATCAAAGCGCTTTAGTATACGCCACGAAATTCCAGGCAGTTCAGCAAGCAACACATAGCGACCGACGCTGTTGCTGCTAAGAAATCAGTGGATCAACTAAGTGCTTGTATAGATTTAACCAAGCAAACCAATACTTTGAAGGATAACAAGACTGACAACAAATCGATCCTAACGTGCTGCAACTGCGGTGGTGAAGGCCACGTGCGAAGAAACTGCAGAACACCCAGGGCACAGAATTTCGGACCGCTCCCAGCAAGGAGGTAGGAAACAAATTAGTGACCATCTCACAGCGCGGAAGTTGCCAGACATTGAGAAGCCCCATTTTAAAGCACTTCAGATACCTGCAATGTCGATCATGGGACATATAGAGTTCTTTGAAATGTAATCGTCGATACCGAAGCCAGTTGTTATCATCATCCGAAAAGATTTGGCTCAATGGAAGGTAAATTCATCGAGCAACCGCCCTGCGTTATCCTCCAGACTGTGTACAGGGAAAAAAATCTACATCGATGGAAAAATGAAAGGTTAACATCAAGTTTGGCACCATCATTCAAGTGCCGCCTACCATCACACGGCATATGTGACAGATATTACAGATCTTTGCATATTCGAATTAGATTTTTTTAAGAAAATACAATTTTCCTTTCGCTTTTATAAAAATGAATTGCATTCTGCCTGTGAGAATTGAGATCCTGCTCTGGATTAAAGAGAAAGGAGTGAAATTACTCTACCACATAATAACTTAAAATGATATCACAGTACCAGGCAAGAACGAAAATTTTACTTTCTGGATGCATAGCTGATGTCGGTACAGCATAATGGAGTATCCCAGGAACTCTAACAAGTTCCAAAGGAGTAATAGCTTCGGCACTCGTCAACCTATCGAGGACCACCATAACGGTGACAGTTGCCAACGTAAGTGATAAACAGAAATCATTAAGAAAGGTGAAGTGGTTATAGCATGTACTCCAGTAACCTGTGTTAACTAAACCATCAGTCCTTCAGAGTCAGTGTCTTGACAGAGCCTAACATCGGAGATACTGCAAAAGTCACAAAAATACGTAGCGTATTCGGAAACTAAGTACCGTTTCATTCTAGCGCCGTCTCAGCGCTGTGGTAGGCGTCCCGCGCATGCGCACTAGGCTTTCTTGTTCACTGACTTTCAATTGTCGCCATTTTGGTTGCTCTATGTTGTGTTTTCAGTTTGATGTGCACATTCAAAATGCTTAAGACATTTAGTTCTCCCGCTGACTGTGAGATTCGTGCCGTGATTAAATTTTTGAACGCGAGGAATGTTAAACCGGCCGAAATTTATCGTCAAGTGACAGAAGTTTACGGTGAATACGCGATAAGTGATGGAATGGTGAGAAAGTGGGTAAGAATGTTTAATGCAGGTCGAACAAATGTCCACTCCGAGGCTCGGCCTTCTGTTGTCACCGATGATTTGGTAAGGAAAGTTGATGAAGCAATTCATGAGAACAGACGCTTCACAATGACAACTCTTTCAGAGGCATTTCCACAAATTTCACGTACTGTTTTGTTCGAAAATGTGTCTGACCGCTTGAATTATCGTAAACTGTGTTATCGAAACTGGCGGGAAGTTTCTTTGACGATGGTATACAAAAACTGGTCACCCGCTATGACAAGTGTTTGATCATTGGCGGAAACTATGTTAAAAAATAGTTTAAGACATGTATTTTCATGTAAAAATAAAATTGGATTCGAAAAAATTGTTTTACTATTTTTTTTTTTTTTTTTTTCAAAACGGTACTTAGTTTCCGAATACGCCTCGTATTTAGGTTAGGTTGTGAATGGTGGCCCACCTATTACCTGCCTCTACAATAAAGTGATTACCTCTTCAGGTCTTAGTAGTGGCGAAAGCATTTAATGGTTAATGCTCGCCATTTAGAAACAAAAATATTACCCTGGAATAGTTCTTAAACAGGCTGAACAACGGCGTGATTCGGATGCACGAGTTTAAGCATAAAATCGTTAATTACGGCAGGCTAGCATCTTACTATGACCACAGTACTAAGTCCCAGTGTATATAATGTAAATAATATATCGAAGCGGTTCTCAGCCTTTTGACTAACATATACCATCTAAACAAAATTGAAAACTTTGGTACCACCACTACATTTTACAATGATTATTTTTCACTTCCTCAATAGAAATACTAAAAAAAAAAAAAATATTTAGGTTTGGTTGTGTTTTATTGTGTGCATAATTTAATACAAATAACCAATAGGTTGTGCCATTTTCACAACCTATTGGTTATTTGTATTAAATATGCACACATAAAAACTGTTAGATCAAAAATTGGTTACCATTTTAATTACCGAAATTTAAGTTATCATAGTCCAATTCTAAATTTTAGTATCTAGGAATATCACAAGGAAGAAAATCCTTGTTCAAACAAATAGGCTGTGTGAAAAGGTAATAAAAAATTTAATAGTTTTATTTGAGATGCTTTAAAATTCTGTTTTTCAGTTCAGCCAAAAATTAAGAAATGTGTTATTTTTTAAATCTTCAGTTTGAGTTCGATCACAGGAAACTTCTATCAATTTTTTTTTTCTCCTTCACGAGATAGAATTTCAGATAGATTTTTAACAAAATGGGTTTTTAATCAGATTTTCTTTTTCACAATCCTTGGGGAAATGCCTGTTGAAATTAATTATCAATGAAAAAAAAAGATGATTTTTAATGTATAACGCTAATTCTTTTATTTTCAAATTATTTTTGCTTAGAAAACTTTCTGAAAGTGGTAAAAAGCTTAAAATATTATTATCCAATTCTTTCATTATTAGCTTGAGTTTTTTATCACTGCATTTGTTTTATCTCTTAGGTAAAACAAATTAACACTCTATCCTTGTAATCCTAAACTTAATTCATTTAACTTTCCAAAAATATCAGCTAAATATGCTAAAAGCGTCAATGATCATCTAAAACATTTTTGCAATTCAAATTTTGAATCACAGAGGAAAAACTGAATTTCTGATCGAAGTTCAAAAAGATGGATTAAAACTTTGCCTCGGGATAACCACTTTACTTTGGAATATAACAAAAGCATTTAATGTTCACTGCCCATCTCTTGGGAGAAAATCGTAAATATTCTTAAATTTAAAGCTCGGCTTCTAATAAAAATAACAATTTTCACAGGACTCAAAATGATTTTTCAGGTTTTCGGGGATTGTTTTGGCTACTAAAGCTTCATGATGGATTAAGCAGTGAGTAAATTTAGTTTCTGGTGTGACTTTATTTCAGAAATAACACTGGAATGTTTTCCTGTTGAAGCCCGAACTCCGTCACTGCATATGGCAATGCACTTATTCCAAGGAATATCATTCTCAGACATAAAATTGTCAATTACTTTGAAAACTTCATTTGCAGCTGCTCTATCATGAAGAGATTCACAAAATAAATACTCTTCGGAAATTCGTTTATCTTCTTTGAAATGCATGTTAACTAATATTTGAACAAAGCTCTCAGTACTTTCATCCAATTGCAATGCAAAATACAGTGTTTTATTTTTTGAATTAGTGTCTTTTGTGGAATCTGCCATTTCATGGATTTGTTGACTTACTGTATCATTTGCTAACAGGATAATATTAAGCTCATTAGCCACTTTTTCATTGAGTAATGTTAAAACCATAGCTTTAGCTGCTGGTAATAAGGTTTTCTCCAATACTGTGAGCCTGCCCAGTCTTGGCAATTCTTACGCTTACTAGGTAACTAGCTTCGAAAGTTTTTTCACTTGAGGTAACAAAACCATTCATTACTTGTTTACTATATTTGAACTCCTATAATTTCCTCTTAAATTATTCTTCAGATTTATCCATTTAAACTGGCATGCTTAGATTTAAGATGTGTTTTAAGGAATGATGGTTTCATACTTTGGATAATAGTTCACCGCAAACTCATTGAGATTGAAGATCCATCTCAACTCCATTCCAAGTAAGCCCAAATGATAAATAACTTTCATTATATTTACTATAAACAATTTTTCTTTACAATGCTAGTAGATTGTCCTGAATCCATCACTTTTCCACTTAGTAAATCTTAGCCATTTTTCCATTTTGAAAATCTAGGTCTGTTTTATTATTTTTTCACAAATATTTAAAAGCACAATATATTACAAGTTCTTCAAACACAAACGACGATATTCTCAAATTGCATAGAATTTTGTAAGGAATACAAAGCAACAAGAAGCCAAAATACCTGCTATTACAAACAGAAAATCTACGTAAAAATATTCTAATTGAAAATAGAGCAATACGAGTTCGGAAATGGTGGCAACAAAGTGTAGACATGCTAATAAACCTATCAACTCTGAAAAAATTGACGAGATAGTTTTATCTTTTTAGAGGAACTTGTTTCCTATTACATACAACATCAACTTCTATTACTCCTTTTAAAAACATCATTATGACAATTTATATATGGCTAAGAGAATATTTTGTGAAAATAAAAATGATCTATGTTGCTAAAGTCTATGAAAGGCTGTTGACCTTGAACAAAGCTCAGATCGTATAAATTTGCAAGTGTTAGATAAAAGAACTTAAAAAGGATTAATTAAATTTTGAATTTAAGAGTTAAAAATACTTTGTTTCTTTCTATACCACCAATGGTACGTGTAGCACCTGTTGAGAATTGCTGGTATATCCTATTTGTACATAAATTATGGTCCTACTTGTATAAAAATTTGTAAATTCATGCATTTAATTATTGATTAAGTATTTGATTTGTTATATGTTAAAATTGTTATTTTAGTATTGTATTGTTTTGCCTTATTGTAATTAAGGCTTCCTGTCCAGGGATTATACTGCCTGGGACGTGTAGTTCTTGGAAAGGGCAAAGTTACGAATTTTGCATATAGGTATATAATTTTAGTGAAATTATATATGAAATTGTATCTTATGTATAATGTAACACAAAATGCTTGAAAAAGGGAAGCTCAGCCAGTAGATAACGTTACAGGGGCAAGTCTATTTAACAATGATGTAAATGGCCATCTCGATAAATTGGTGAGATGTCATCAAGCTGGAGATGGTTTTGTAAACTAATTTTTGTTGCCAAATGAGGTCAATCCATGCACAACTATAATTGATCCCTTTATGTGACTGTAACTGTATCTGGCCCTTATATGTAACTTTATATGCCTTCCAGTAATTTCAAGAAATGGAAGATACTAGGGATTTCTCGGTGACTGGAAGAAAACTATATATATTAGTTGAGCATCGAGTTCAGAGTATTTAGATATCTCCATGTGAGCTTTGCCTTTTAGATGCACTTTGCATTAGGCTGTGTTTACTTTCTTAGTAGCTTGAAGTGTAACTACTAATTGTATTCTGTGATATTGAGAAGAGTTGTACAAGCACTTTTGTGGAAAGTCCCATAATTGTAAAGTATTTCTTTTGGTAAAAATAAACTTTATACAGCTGTTATTGGTTCTATATGCATTCAATGCATTATGTAGCTACACGCAACAACACATTATGTTTGCAGCGAGTAACTTTATTTAAATACAACTCCAATCCAGAAAATATTTAATACAACTCCATACTAAAAAAGGGTAATTTTTTATTTATAAAATTACTAAATTGTTTTGAAAATGAAATTTAATAATATACATTTTGTTCTATTCTAGCAAAGAATCTTCTGAACACAGATGCTCCAGTATGAAAGACATATTCAACAAATGCAGCAAACTTTATTATCACAATCAAGAAAGCAAAAATTCATAAGGCAATATTCACATACTTCTAAGTGACAAACCAGTATAATTTTAATGTGGGTTTGGTCTTGAAGGATTAAAGGGATCAAATAACTTTGGATCTCTTAAATATTTTGGATTCTTAACCCGGTATGGCATATATCCTGAAAAGAAAAATTGTCATTCTAAACAAATATATAAAATTTCTTTTTTAACAAAAACATTTTCATTACTTCAATCACAATAGATATTTTTAACATTTCTTTCCCCTGATGTATTCATCTAAATTAATTTTATAACAGTTATTCACTCATTTAGTATTAACTTTCTAAATACATTAAAAAAAAAAAAAATCCAAGTACTTTAAATTTCACTGGACCACATTACACATCATTTGGGAAGAAGCTATAAATGTAGGTAAAATGAGATACAGAAGGTCAAACATCCATTGAGGAAAAACGTGAAAGTAGATGAAATTCCGAAGTATACTAAGTGATGTAAGTATTTGTATCAAAAGTGTGCAAGTGGCAACAGCACATATGAACATAAACACTTTTTGAACACAAATTTGCTGTTGATGTATTCCTTTTTATTCAGCCTCTTTTTCCCTTGTTTCATCATTGTCACACTAGCATTTATTAAATTATGAAAACAAAAGTTATCTGCTTTTTTAGATAATATTGAGCTAATTTCCCATTCAGTGACAGTTTCATAAAATCCTCCCATGCACATTATGGACTTAATTATTGATAAGCAAGTACAAATAAACTATAAAAATAAAAGGAGATTAGTTTGAAAGAAATAAGACTGCATAGCTACCAAACAAATTACTTAATTGCAAGACTTGTTTGGTTACACAACTGCAACAAACAAGTATTTACTGTCACATTATCATAAATAGTGGCATGAAAATGACTGGCATATGAATTCATACCTCCACAATTTCATAATCAGATTGTTTATTTGTATAATGTAGTTCTTATGGCAGCAGAATTTTCAATTTATGGCAATGATTTATGTTTATTGCATAAAAATTTGTGTAGGCAGATGTATTTATGTTTAGATGTAGTCTATACAGACCACTAATATATATATATATATATACCTTTATTTTATTCATCAGCTTATGAGTAATCATTCTTCAGAAAACATATTACACTTTAATTAGTAGTTTCTTTTCCTACTTGTTGGCTGGTGTGAGCATTGTAAAATTTAAGCATGCTTTAAAATTTTGTTTTGTTTTAATTCTAAAAATATTGGGCTGTAATAAAAAAAAACTTAATACTGAAAATATTGCTGAGAAGGTAAAGTGGATATGCATGAAAGAAAGGATACAAATCAAAAATATTATCAAACCAAACATTTTTTTTTTTAAACAACAGAAGCTAATGTAGATTCTACTGATCTGTTGTAAGTATGAATAAACTAATACCAAAAAGTAAATTTGAAAACTAATTTTAAAACAGAAATGCTACCAACGCTGTTTCTAAACACACAATAAAAGTAATAAAAGACTTATATTTAAAAATAGAAGGTACTATAGACAAAGGCAATTATAATGAACTTGCAGTAGAAATTAAACATTTTATTCATGCAAAATGCAGACTGCTGCACATTTTTTAAAAAACTGTTAACAAAATATCTAAACAGTATGATCATGGTATGGTCATCTGAAAATATTAAAAAAGTATAGTATAAACCTTGTTGACTATAACCGATTCAAAAGACAAAAGATACATGGGTAAGACAAATATATTTCGGTGGATGATTTTAATGATTATATATATTTAACTCTGCACTAATCACACCTGTCTTCTATGCTTACACTTTCTTAGGGGGGGGGCTTCTGATTGGAAAATGTCCTAAAAACATTCTGACAACATGTACACATTGTTCTAGCAGATTATTATTTATTTCTTACACAGCTTGTTTTCCAGTTTATGAAACACACTTGAAGGTGTGCAACATTTATTCTCTGTGCAAGCTACATATTTAATAATATGAAGAGAATATGGTTTCTGTCTTTGTCATAATTTTTTTAAATTTACTCTCTTCTTTCATTAGTTTTCAAACAGTTTTTAATTTTCTCATTTTAGCAAGAAAAAGCAATGTTTTGCTTAGGATACCTTGTCATTCTGAAAAGATCCAAGAACAGAATATACATATCTGAACAAGAAGTTTAAGAAGCTTTCTAAATTAAATGAAGATTTTCCCTATGTTAAAACTGATACTGGTAAAGAAGATCTACTCCAAGAAATTGAATATTACTTAAATACTGAGCAGGGAATATCAAGAAACGAGATATCAAACAGTTTAGAAAGCGCAATTTTTGTCTACCAAAAGCTGGGATGATTAGTTTAACTACGTAGGAAAAAGTAGATTTCCTGTGAATGTCAGAAGATCTTGCAATACTATTGTACATTTAACATATTTAGATAAAATTCAAAGCAATTTCTTTGAATATGATGCTAAGCATAACATATAGAATTCAATAATTTGTTTCATTTAATCAAATCTTTTGTGGTAGAATTACCTAAACTTAAATTAAAAAGATATTGAACTTGACAAATTATGCTATATCTCTATGCATAAGAAGTGCTTTAGATTTCTTTTTAGATGTCTGAAATTTAACAATGTTTATTATATGGATTCTCAGAAAGAAAAGGGCAGGAAAGTACTGCACCTTTTCATTAAGAACTTACTAAGATATTTTTTTACAAGTGATGAACAACAAGGTCAATAAACAAATTTTAGCAATCAATATGAAACTGCTTTCAGATAATATATTTCAAGCAAACCAGCAAAATACTGATTGGAAGTTTCACTTTGGTGAATACAAACATAGCATATGTTTACAAATTGACCTTGTAATCTAAATAACAGCATCAAAGGTAAAATTTTTTATGCGGCCAAATCAGTCAAAAGCACTATAGCCGCATTCCGATAATTCGTATACTTTGAGACCAATATTTGAGCAGATCATAGATTATGGCTTTTGCAGTTTTACTTATACCTTTCTAACTTTCACAATGAATTTTGGATTACATGCATGTACATAATTAAAACATGCACCTACATTAAGAGCTATTTAATATAAAACACATATTTTTAAAAATAAAATATACAATGAAAATTAAATTAGTACAATGGGAAATACAGTAGACGGAATAGAATAACTGATGATGAAATTTATTGAGAGGGAAAAAAAATTTTTTTGTAAAATGTTTTAGGATATTTTATGTAAAACAATTTTACAGCCATGAACAAAACTATTCTCAGAATAATTTTTCTTTTTAAATGAGAATAAAAGTAATAAATTAATGCCTACTTGTAAACATCCAGGCAGTACTTTTCTCCTAACATAATGCTACAATTTCCATTACATTCTGTGCATGCATAATAAGATTTATAGCACTATCAGCAACTAAGAGAAAATGTTAAAATTGAAATTTTGGATTTACAAAAAAGATTTTCTCTTTTAGCCACCTTTTCCTATACAGTACAAAGTTCGTAATCCGGACATCCATTATCCGGAATGATCTATAATCCAGACCTCAAAGCCACAAACCTTTTTTTGTATGCTTTACGCACGTGCGTTTAATGTATAATGGACGGTATAAGCTAGGCTAAAATTATCTTTACTGATTCTAAGTCATTTCAGTTAATGTTGCTTCTAATTAGATCCGGCTTATTATTTTTTGCAGACTGTTAGAGCAATTTTATAAAAAGTTTGAACTTTCGATTATGTCAAAAAGAGTTTCCAATTCTGGAGTTGCCAAAGGATCTACAAAGTGAGAGCATGTTTCGATGTACCACTTCTGATAGTGAAGAAAGTGACAGAGAGGTTATCGAAAACGAAAAAATTTCGATTGACAAGTTAGTCGGTATTCTCAACACAGCAATTACAGAACTTGAATAGTGGAACTTTGTAACTGAACAAGAAATTATGTCTGTTTATAGAATTAAAGAGAAAGTATTAGCACAAAAAACAAAACAACTTACATTGAAAGAAATGTTTAATAAAGTAAACAAATAAATATTAAGCTTTTTTTTTTGTAAATTTTGATACCCTTTAGATCATAATTGCTCTTTATTTCATAAATTACAGTTTCATATTTTTAATTATATAATTTCTGCATGCCATCTTACCAGATTTAAATTGATGATCTATAATCTGGAATCACCGAAGTCCCGTCGAGTCCGGACTTTGTACAGTACCATGTTCTTATTTTTATCATGCTAAGAAAATTTCTGCATGTGCAGTTTTTAAGAATTCATACCTGTTTCACCACAGGTGTAAACAAACTTACTTTTGCATTAATGTAAAAAGAAAAAATAAAAGTGAGAAATTCACTAGCTTCATAAAAAAATTATCAGCTAGAATCTAATAAGAATACAAACTAAACTCTGCTCAAATAATGAATGCCTACCAAGTAAAATTCGTAGATAAGCAAAAAGCTAAAGGTTCACATCAATGATGCTATGTGTCACACTTAAAAAATAAGAAAACATACAGATAATATTTTATAATAATATTGGACCAGTCTAGAACATTCTAAAGACATACATGTACACGCATTAAAAACTACTTTGATGAATTTCATACAATTATTAGATTCTTTAGAGAAGGAAACACGAAAAATCAGCTACAGGGCTATGAAGCATGGGTGTTCTGAATGCTAGTTAGACATGTTATCAGTCGCACAATAAGAGCATGCTCAGTTAAAGGGATAACTCATACTTTCCTTTACTTTTCACGCTGAAAAAATTCGATTTTGAGTATCTCTAACATTATTTAGCCATATAAATTTTTACTAAAAACATTTCAAACAAGTGCATTTTAATTTACAAAATGCAGTGATAATTCAATAGACGGTACCTAAGATCAACAGATACCTGCATATGCAATGGCATGAAACAAACTGTGCAAGTAAGATTAATAAAGCTTAAAAACACACAATGGAAATTAAAAATCTTCTTTGATATTCATTGAGATAAGCATATCAAATTACAATCCAATTATTGGAAAAAATTACTCCAGAGAATTTTTGTTGGGGACAAACAACTCCAAACTACCTGTCATGGAGCTGTGTGCCCTTAGGTTTGAAACAAAAAGTACTTCAATTGTGAAAAGGATCACATGTACACTAAATGTCAAAATTTTCTACTACTCAAAAAATAAAAGCAATAAATAAATAGACACAAAGAGGCCTACTTAGCCCTCTGCCTCCTAATGATCCAAAATAGGCATACATGATAGTTGGCGAAAATCATCTTTTATGTTATAGCACAATGCAATCTCTGTATTCTCAATACAGAACCAAAAGACTTCTACTTTCCCCATAATGCTAAACTATCTGTCTCTTTACAATAAATATAAACTTTCCTACTTGTGGATATCTACTGCCTTGGGGAAAAGCCGAGTCAAACAATTAAATGTAACAATTTTCATCATTATTGCTACATCAACCATATTTTTCCCCAATGGCCAAACATTTTGCTAGTTAAACATTAGTTGATAAAAGTCAAACCCATTGGTCACGGCCATCTCAGCATTTGGGATGCTGCTGAGGGTGCACCATAGGGTGACAGGTTTTACACTCAGAAGACAGGGAAGCTCCATCAGAATTTTGATAGATGGAAATGGAACCAAGGGTACCCCATCTACATAAACCAGATCAAATTTAACTTTCGAAGTTCACTGAGAAAATTTTACATTAAGCAAAAGTTCAGAAAATTTTACAAGCATTTTTTATTTGCTAAAAATTTATCACCCACTTTTCAGAGAACTGCTTGACAGAAAATAATCTAAAAACAGTCAAAGTTATTTAAATCCATCCAAAATGAATTCATCTTAGAAAAAGACAAAAAAAATTTTCTCAACAGTATCATTTCAGTCAATTACTATTGATTCTGCTACTGATATCAACAAATGTGATCAAATCTTTATACGATATATAATAATAATTAAAAATAGTTGTGAATATGCTACAAGTAACAGACATTTCAAGAGCAAAGTTTCCTGCTACCAACTGGCAATAGGGTAGTTAGTTATATGCATTCACATTAAAAGGTTTTACTGAAAATGGATGAATAGGTTCTGCTTCTCTCTGAATTTTAAGTAAAATTCCTAAATTTCAAATTTTTAAATGAAAACAATATTGAATACAGAAGTTGTCAAATTTGTGTAATATATATTTTATGCCATCAAGAAAACCTTGATTTTGACTATTACGTAGGTTGTTTTTTTTTCAACCTCCGATCGCACAGTATGATGGCCAGGTATGCGGCAGGTGGTTGGTGTGCGTAGTAGGTGGCTGCACATCCCCCCCCTCTGTCATTGGCCCCACACGCTCTGTCATTGGCGTATTCAACACGCCGTTTTCTGTTAAGTTGCAGTCACGTAAACATGGCTGTCGCTATTGATTCTCCCGCCAAGTGTGAATTGCAAGCTGTTATTCGTTTCTTGCAAGGCAGAAGGGAACAGTGCAGCGGAAATTCATCGAAGAATGAGTCGAGTGTATGAGTGATGGCGTTGTTCATGAATGGTGTCGAAAGTTTAAAGATGGCCGAACTGATGTGCATGATGAAGGGGGTCAAGGACGCAAGTCTGTCGCTAGACCAAGCGGTTAAGCAAAATCGAAGGTTCACCATAAGTGAATTATCGATGAAATTTCCGGAAATTTCAAGATCTTCCCTGTACTCTATCGTTACTGAACAGTTGCACTACAGAAAACTCTGCGCTCACTGGGTCCCACAGATGTTGACTGACGACCCCAAAACTCACCGAATGGCTGCAGCGGTTGAGTTTCTTGACCATTACAATACTGGCGGAGAAGACGTTTTGAAATCCATTGTGACAGGTGATGAGACATGGGTTCAATATGACACGCCCAAAACGAAACGACAATCACAACTATGGATGCACACAAATTCTCCAAAGAGACCCACAAAATTCAAACGAACCTTTAACAACCGTAAGGTTATGGCAACTGTTTTTTGAGACCAAAAAGGTGTTGCTTGTGGAGTTTATGCAGCCTGGAACAAAAATTGATGCAGATTCATGTTGTGAAACTTTGCGACGCTTACGGAGAGCTATTCAAAACAAACGAAGAGGCATTTCTGGAGTTTTTCTGATCCGCGACAATGCCTGTCCTCACAGCGCTCGTGTAACCCAACGGCTCCTTCAGCAATTTCAATGGGACATTTTCGAACATCCACCATATAGTCCCGACCTAGCACCGAGTGACTTTCATCTGTTTCCTGAACTGAAGCAGTGTATTGGCGGGAAGCGCTTCCAAAATGACATGGAGCTGAAAGAAACCGTCACAACTCACTTCCAATCGTTGGCGGGGACATTTTATGAAGAGGGTATTGCAAAGCTTGTTCACAGATATGACAAATGTCTCAATCGTCAAAGTGATTATGTAGAGAAATAACCTGTATTGTACATTACTTTTGGTAATAAAATCTTTTTTGTATATTCACCCGTCTTTTCTTTATAGCCCATCGGAGGTTGAAAAAAAATAGCCCTCGTAGAAGTTGAAAGGACAGACATATTTAATGGTGACAAAATCCGGGATTATTTTGAACCATCTGTATTTATCTTTAAATATTTATGATAGAAGGATAACAAATCAAGTTCATTATTTTAAAGGAATTTGATAGGAAATTATTACCCCTCTTAAAAAATGAAGTGCTTTTACTTATGATTAGATAATGCTCAGATTATAATGACAGAATAATTTTCATTGACAACAAAACAAATCAGCATTTCAGAAACAGCAAAAATGATAATTCTAGTAATAATAATATTTCATGCTTGGATAAAAGTGTTACAAAAAATAAAAACTGTTAAAATTATCAAAGCTATGTATACTTAAATTTTATGATCAGTCAGACAAGTACTTGGATATTTTGAGCCAATTTAAAACCCAATACACAAAAATCTCCAAATACCACTTTTTGATGTAATGTAATAAAGCTTGATGCTTGAAAAATGACGGATAAATTTAAAAACATTTATTCATGGTAAATCAAAATTGTAAACTATTGGAAGACACCTTCTGTAGCTTTTTGTTTTCATTCCGGTCAAAAATTATATTTTATTAGTATTGCAAATAAGAATAAATTTATTCATAACAAAAATTAAAGATCTTATTACACACTGTAAATAATTTCTTTGACTATTTTATTCCCCTTATCAATAAAATATTATTTTATTTTTAGTTTTCAGAAGACCTAACCAGTCTATTTTACAGTATCTCTCAATATTCCATAACCTTGACTGATGCTAACAATTTTAGAATTAAATAGTACGAAATGAGCATCTCACAAAAGTTCATTACTAACTGTTATATAATTTTGATCTAAAATATGCACACACATATATATATTTAACACTAATATTACAGCATTTTCCTTACACCTATAACTACAAACAGCAGTCACTTTGATTGCTTGTTCCGAATAGCAGAAATGGCTAGCTTTTTGCTAATGTAATGTAAAAATAATGCTTATAATGATGCATTTTGCTTGTTTAATAAGTAAATTAAGTAAATTGAGCAAATATATGCAACCAAAAGATAATTTAATGTATCAAAGAGCAAAATAATGCAAAGTGAGTAAATATATTAATCGAAGGAGAATTTAATATAGCAAAGAGCTAAAAGACAAAAAAAAAAAAAAAAAAAAAAAAAAAAAATCACTCTAGATATTTTTAAACTTCTTATCAATTAATAAATTACCTCATAAAAAGTTTTCACTATGAAATAAATATATTAAGAATTACACATATTAGTAATTAAATTGCTTGGTTTTGCAGTGCATAGATTACTAATTTAATTTTACCTGTATAGGTTCCACAAACATATTTTTTACAGTATTCACAGTTTTATTGCCTCTGCATGCATTTATTTGCCATTGTTTACCCTTACGGGAAGGGTTGACGCAAGTACCAATACAAACTTGCGAATTAGGGATGAAATGTACATCTTTCGAAGCTCCTCAGCCATATTTAAAATAAAATCACAACAGCCCATATTCTTACATTCAGTTGTTTCCTTGTCAATTATCCATACATTTATCACTTCAAAATCAAGATTTAAAAAAAAAAAAAAAAAATTCAACTGGCCAACGGCTGGACGAGGACTTTACTGAATATTTTCTGGCCATCGGGTAGAAAACATCAATTCCAAATTTGGTCGAATTGTAAAAATTCACAACTTTCAGTATATTTTTTTTCAACAGATGCTATTTCCAATGTTGGGTGCTTGGTGCTCAGGAGTGGAATGTTCTTTTTTTTTTTTTTTTTCTTTTTTCCCTTGATAAGGTATAAGCAATCTTACAAAAATAAAGCTCATTCCTCATATTTTTGAAAGATAAGTTTTGTCTTTTTCCATACAGGGAAATCCATTCAGCAAACATTTTGACTGCACATCAGTACAAAGCCCAAAATTTAATGCCGAATTTGTCCGGCCTTTTCAAGAAAGAATTAAGAAAAACAATTTGATGAAAAATGGCGCGAACTCTTCATTTATAGCAGCGGCTACGTAACATGCTCGAATGTTCTCAAAAATACTGGTCTAAGGGGAAGATCCTGAAATTGCGGAAAGTTAATTAGAGGTTGCCTGTTTGCGTAAAGCAAAGCCATCGTATTTTTTATATTTTACATATATATGTATTTAAAAGTCTTTAATACGGACTCATCGGGACTTTGGCGATTCCAGATTAGGGATTTTTTTTTTTCCGGATTATAGATCATCAATTTAAATCTGCCAAGTTGACATGCGGAAATAATACAATCAAAAATATGAAACCGTAATTTATGAAATAAAGAGCAATTATGATCTAAAGGGTATCAAAATTTACAAAAAAAAACTTAATATTTATTTGTTTACTTTATTAAACATTTCTTTCAATGTAAGTTGCTTCGTTTTATGTGCTAATACTTTCTCTTTAATTCTATAAAGAGACATAATTTCTTGTTCAGTTACAAAGTTCCGCTGTTCAAGTCCTGTAATTGCTGTGCCGAGAATACCAACTAACTTGTCAATTGAAATTTTTTCCTATTCACTAACCTCTTTGTCACTTTCTTCACGCCTTTGTCCATTTTTTTGCAGCAATTCCACTTTTTGTTGATGGGCATTAAAACATGCTTTCGCTTTGTAGATCCTTTGGCAGCTCCAGAATTAGAAACTCTTTTTGTCATAATCGAAAGTTCAAGCTTACTTTTTATAAAATTGCCCTAACAGTCTGAAAAAAATAATAAGCCGGCAATTAGAAGATAATTAGCCGTCGATTATACATTAAACGTGCGTGCGTAAACGTATTATGCGCATGCGTAAAAGCTTTGAGGTCTGGATTATAGATCATTCCAGATTATGGATGTCCGGATTAAAGACTTTGTACTGTATGTATGTATGTATATATATATATATATATATATATATATATATATATATATAAAGAAAAATAAAAATAGGCTAAAAATTAGAATTAAAAAAATTATAAACCCGTCCTGCACTATAGCTGCAGGATTGAAGTAGAATAAACTTAAAGTATCTAAATTTATTATTAAATTGGTATAAAAGCAAGGCAATTCCTTTATAATATAATAACTGCAACCACATATAACAGGTTTAATACAATATCCAAACAAATCCAGTTAAAGAAAGAATTCATAGTAGAACAAACTCCAAAAATAAAAATGTAAAAGGGAAAATATACAAATAAAAATTAATCTCCTTTCATTGATACTCCAATTCAGAACTCATTAGGGGAAAATGAATTAAAGCTTCATAACAATCAATTAATATGTTTCGAAAATTTATAATATGTCGATTAATATGTTTATGAAGCTTTAACTTGTAAGATTCCTCAGTGTTTTAATCTATAATTAAAGTTGAGGAACCTTAAGAACTGATAAGCAAATAATCGCTCGAGTTCGTGAGACAGAGAACAAAATGTGAGAAGGGTTAAATAAATTACCCTTTATTATTCCAAATAAAGTTTTACAGATGACTCCTTTCTTACAATAAAGCCTCTACTCGGGCTTGAACTCAAGAAACTAAGAACTAAAACTTAACTAATCTAACTAAAAAGATATAGCCAAAGCTATCAAGATTCTAACAGAGTTGGTCCCTTAATGCTAAATAATGGAGAAGCTATCAAGGGCCTAAAGTACGGCCGAGTGTAATAATAGCTTAAGAGAGAGAATAGCCTAAAAAGCCGAACATGTGTTAATTAGAATCACTGGCTCTCTCCCGAAGTCAGTAGAACTTCACTGTTAAATACTTCTCATTTACATTTAAACGCGATTATGAAAATACATTCTGGCTGGAAGTTGTAAGTTAAATTCAGGAATATAGGAAAGTATCTTTTAACTAAAGATTAACATAAACCTTACAAATTCATTTTCCCCTGATGAGTTCTGAATTGAAGTATCAATGAAAAGGAGATTAATTTTTATTTGTATAAATTTATATATATTCCTTTTCGCAATTATATTTCTCGAGTTTGTTCTACAGTACAAAATCTGAAATCCGGACTCGTCGGGACTTCGGCGATTCCGGATTTTGGATTTTTTCGGATATTAGATCATCAATTTAAATCTGGTAAGATGGCGTGCAGAAATTATGCATTTAAAAATATGAAATCATAATTTATGAAATAAAGAAAAATTATAATCTAAAGGATATAAAAATTTACAAAAAAAGCTTGATATTTACTTGTTTACTTTATTAAACATTTTTTTCAATGTAAGTTGTTTAGGTTGCTTCCACAAAAAATTCCTTTTTTTTTTTTTTTTTTTTTTTAATGTTCATATACAGTTGACTTTCCAATATCATACTCCTCGCATAATTTTGAGATGGATATGCCTTTATACATTTTTTGCAGCAATTTCACTTTTGTTTAATGGACATCGAAATATGGTTTTGCTTTGTAGATTCTTTGACAGCTCCAGAATTCGAAACTCTTTTCGACATAATCGAAAGTTCAAGCTTAGTTTTTATAAAATTGCCATAATAATAACAGTCTGCAAAAAATAATAAGCTGGATCAAACTAAAAGATTAGGGAGCAGCTCAGTCTGCTACATTAACTGAAATACATTAGAATCTGTAAAGATAATTTTAGCCTAGCTTAATAGTGTCCGTTATACATTATTGGCTGTGTATCACAAGACTGGCGACGAAAGCTTGTTTCGCTAAATTTTGTCTTGCTTCTATTGCGTACTGAATTAAGCCTGAATTGTATTAGTTTAGTTATTTACTATACCAACATTTATTTCTTATATACTTAACTCTTTATCTAGGGCCGGTGCTAAATACCGCATGATGCAGTCTCTATGGGTCCTAAATTCTGCTACAAAGCATCTTCCTAAGTTCTAAATTTTGACCACACCTAAAGTATCCCAGTGCTTCCCCATAATCATAAAAAACTTATCCCTTAATTTTGCCACTTGATGCTTCCCCAAATTCCAAAAATTTCGTCTTCTCTAAATTCTGCCATCACATTCTGCCGCCGCTTCTGGGTTTATGGTGAATAACATATCAGTTGTTATTAATTATAATAGCCCTAAATGTACTCTTTTGGCCTATGAGTTTTATTAACAAAATCTATTTTTAGCATATGAAACGAAATTTTTGTTGAATTTTCCCTCGTCAACATTTCTTAGAGCATTTAAAAATCTGTAATCATCGCTAAGAATAACGTTAGCATAAAAGGTTGCCATACTCGTTATTCAATTACTAATATAAAAAAAACGTTATCACTGCATGAGTTATTACTGAAGCTGTCATATATTGATAAATATGCGGTTATGAAAGCAAAATGTAATAAATAATAACTCACCAGGTCGGCGTCAGGGATATAAAAATAGATGAATGTTTCAGTAAGCGCGGCGAACAGCGGTGAACGGAACGTTCGAGATGTATGCCAAGCAGATACAGAGCCAAATTATTAATCTCACAAATTTATGCTGACATGATTGCTTTTCCATAATGAGGTATTTTATTTAGTGCCTAAGTGAAATTAAGAATCAGAACTTTTAGGTGAAAATCTCAACATGTTTTATTATGGAAGGAAAAATCAAACGTGCATGCGTAAACCATACAAAAAAAAAAAAAAAAAAAAAAAAAAAAAATTGTGGCCTTGAGGTCTGGATTTAGATTATTCTGGATAATGGACATCCGGATTTTGGACTTTGTACTGTACTATCAATTCTTTCTTTAAACGGATTTGTTTGGATGTTGTGTTAAACCTCTTATACAGGGTTGCAATTATTATATCATAGAGGAATTACCTTGCTTTTATTCCAGTTTAATAATAAATTTAGATGATATAAATTTATATACATAAAGACACACAGATTATTGTTTTCATACTTTAAAATTACATGAAAATTGAACAAGATGTTTCATTTCAAAAGTTGTAATATTTGACTTCATTTTCAATTTGCATTGAAGGGTCAGTCAATCAATAAATTAGACTAATTCAAGGTTGATTCCCCCCCCCCTTAAATGCCCGCTAATCATAGTCTTTTGTGATATATTAGTGCCTTTATTAGTAATTTTGTTATATTTAGTATACCAAATGAATTTTCACACAAACAATTTTGAAGTTTTTGAAGTCTAAAAGCACATTATTTATACCAGATTATGATTCTAAAGTTGTACAACCATGAAGTTTTATAACTTTAGAATCATAATCTGGTAATAGTGAAAAATTCATTAAAGTAAAAATAATTTTCATTTTTAATTAATGCAAATAACATTACAAATGGACTATGTGCCTATGTTGAAACTTGCCAGAGAACATAGCGCATGAATTCTATAAGATTCTATGAATTTGAATCTCCATTTTGGGGGGGGGAAATACTGATCAATATTTTTCACAATAATCTGCACAGAAATGCTCATCACTTACTCTCTTAACATCAGGAACCATTTTTTAAACTGTTATTTTATTTTCAGTTAAATATAAATGCAAACATTTCGCTCTTCAATTTGTGCATGATTATTGATTGAATGATTCCCAATATTAACATGAAATATCTAGGTCAATTTTTGTCCTACATGATTCAAACTTTTTGTTTTGTTTTTTATAATGGGTACAAAATTTTCCTAAGCATGAGTTTAGGGGCCGTAGGAATGTGAAAAAAAAATTAGATTTCTTAATTTCTATAAAATTGATTTCTTTAAATTAAGAACACCAAAACATGAATCTTTGTGTCATTTAAAACAATTTTTTTAAGTGAAAATAAAGGCTGGGTAAGAACGTTTGAGGACACAATGTGTATATATATATACAGAGTGCCCCATAAATATTAGTACAGGCTTTAAAGAGGGAAGGACACATCAAAATGACTGTGCATTGCATAGCTATTTATGACCACAAACATCATAGGGAAGTGGCATGAGAGATATGGTGGGTAAAAAAAGTATTGGCAATTGTCTATAATTGATTATATTACCTAACAAAGGAAATGCCTGACGATTTTAGCTGGATATAACGAACATAGGAGGTAATAAACACACAAATCTAATGAAACTTTTAGATGTTGCTAATACTTCGCATAAAACTTTTAATGTACAAACTCTACAGAATGTCTGACATGGAGGAAGTTATTATGGAAGAACAGCTAGAAATAAACCTTTCATTTCAGAAATAAACAGGAGAAAGGGATTAGATTTTGCAAAATCTCACTTTAATTTATCAGAAGAATTTTGGAACTCTATTAATTTGTTCGACGAATTGAAATTTAAGACACCGCTTCATTAGCCTGACATAAATTCAAGTGAAAATTTATGGCTTAAATTGGACCTAGAAGTCAGGAAACAAAATTTCGTGTAAATATGAACTTATGTTTATACTCCTGCAAGAATGGCACAAAATTCCCAAAAGGACTGGTTTTTTCCAACAGGACTTTGGTTTTCGCTATGAGAAATAGATTACAAGCTCTTATAGGTGCAAAAGGTATGAATACAAAATATTTAATTTTGTTCCCACATTTTTTGTATGATCTTGCCAAGACTTTTTTGATATGCAAATTTACGTTTTTGTTAAATATTTTGTGTAAAAGCCATATGAAAATGAAAGTTTCATTAGGATTTGTGTATTTATTGCCTCCAGTGTTCATTATGTCCAGCTAAAATTGTCAAGCATTTTCTTTGTTAGCTAATATGATCAGTTATAGGCAATTGCTAATACTTTTTTTACCCACTGTACAAGAAATGAAGGGACACAAGACAGATTACCAGAGTATTGCTTACTCATAAATATTACATATGCTGTAGTAGATGATACCATTTAAAAATGTTACAAAAGAAATTCAAAGTTTCCACCATTCCATGCATTATATCAATGGACCATGGATTGGTGAACATGGTCAAAAGCATTTGGATTTGTTTGGATACCTGCAGCAGCCAGATGATTCTTGCAATCAGATACATTTCATACTCATCAGCTTGTAAGGATCCTAAGTTTTACTAGCGTTTATTTTAAATCTTTACTATCACTTCTTATTTTCTACTTCTGGCCAGAATTAAAAGCTTTAACTTATTTATGCAAATTTGTCTTGCTAATGCCAAGTACTTAAGTTGTGGCTTTTTGCCAAGCAAGAGAGAGGAAGGAGCTATTAGAAGCAGGCCGCTTGCCATAGTAGTTTTACTCGGTTGCTGGTTGCATTCAAGGCCAGAGGTTTAATCCTCTTGATAATTTTAAACGTATCGTAGTGTTAGCAGTTCTCTGTACTACATACGGCTTTTTGTTAATATACGGCCAATCTTGGAGTTAGGCACTTGTTTATTAATCCAAAGTTAGTTTAGTTAGATTTTTAGTTAATATTTTTTATATTCTTATGTTCAGACCACAAGTGGTTGGTCTCTGTATTCCAAAGTTCCGGAAATCATTGTTAAGAGAGAAAAATAAAGGGTTTCGTATACCCTTCCTGGGTGTATTGTCTACTTCCCAAATTTATTGAACATATCTTTAGTAAGCTCCCTGTTCCGAGTCAGGACAGTTAATGTTCCCAAAGCAAGTAATGAGGAACACAGAACCTGATAGTGGCACCCAACGAAGAAGAACCATGGCGAGTTTCAAGAAGAACCTGTGCTGCCTGCAGAAGCGGCTCAGAATCCAGAAATGCCAGCTGCCGCCCTGGAAGGATTTGGTTACATCGTCCAGACCATGCGCGCATTGATGAAACCAGAAGCAACATTTAATGGAAACTCACCGGTAACCAGTTTTTTGGGAAAATTGGATGACCACTTTATGCTGTATCCAGTACATGAGTTCCAGAAAGTCACCTTAGCTACCAGCGCTTTGAGGGGCCAAGCGCTTAATTGGTTCAAATGTATAGGCAGAAGCTTCTTGGGTCAAGCGGGAAGTCCCACCTATACTTACGAAAATTTTAAGACTGCCTTAGTAAAAGCCTTCCCTGTCGTAAGAGATCGTGCAAGATTAGAAACTGAACTCTTCAGCATATACCAGAAACGAATTGAAAATGTCTCAAGCTTTATTTTAAGAAAAATTCACGTCTTCAAACTCTTGTATGGAAACCATCCGGATCCTGAGATAATTCAAGTGATCTTGCCGAGGTTACTTCCCCAAGTACAAGACTTTATTGAATTAAGGAATCCGACTACACTGGAAAAGTTAATTGAGCTAGCAATCCAGTTTGAAAGTAGAAGAACGGCAGACATTGAAAGAAGACGCCAGTATGAGCAACGAAGCCAATTTGTTGCGCCAAGACCACAGCAAAGTCGAGAACACGGCTATGGAAGCAAAGCAAATCAGTGGGCAAGGAAACCCGAGTATCCAAAAACAACCGGCGAACGTCGACAGTTCAATAGTAATCCAGAAAAAAAGTCTGAAGGCCAGCGGAAAAAGAAGGAAGGCATGGAAAGGAAGAAACAAGATTTAAACTAAAACGAATTTCTGCTAATGGGAGGGTGCGGAAATCCGAAGGCCAAGAAAACCCCTCTTCCTTCAAGTTAAATACAATGATGGTGAAAAATTTGACTCTTCCAAAGATTGAAGTGTTGGTGAATAATATCCCAGCCACTGCACTCCTGGATACAGGCGTGCTGTGTTCCTATGTGGCAGAAGATTTTTTTAGAAGTATTTCCGTAAATACCGCATATATAATTCAGATAATACGACAGTGTTAGCTGCGCAGGGAGAAAGATGCAAGTGCATAGGTAAATTACCGTTATACATTCGTATCAAGGACGAGCAAGTAAAGATTGTGTTTTTTATCGTAAAGAAATTGCAAGCACATGTCATTTTAGGGATAGATTTTCTTTCAGAGGCAGAAGCAACGCTGGATTTTAACGAAGCGTCCCTTAAGCTGACGATGAAACCAGTTCGAGAAGAAAAAACAGAACCACCGACATTAAACCTCGACCACCTGCCTAAGGAAGAGCAACAAAAAATTCGATAAGTGGTAAGTGAATTTGCTTCGTTATTTAGTGATATTCCTGGATTTACTCAAGTTACTAACCATAGTATCGACACCGGAGATTCACTGCCAGTTCGCCACAAACCATACCGATATGATAAGAATAAAGAAAAAATTATAGAGTGGCACATTCGAGATATGTTACGTAAAAAGATCATAATGCCCATCTCAAGTAGTTATGCTAGCCCGGTTGTGTTATGTAAGAAAAATAATGACTATCCGGTAACACACCCGAAAAGGTGGCATTTTGCAATTGACTATCGTAAATTAAACTCCATGACTAAATATCCGGTATATTCGTTACCTATAATCGAAGAAATCCTAAGGAACATAACTTCTACCAAATATATGACTACTTTAGACTTAACGACTGGTTATTTTCAAATAGGGGTTAGACCGGAAGATGTGTCTAAGACTGCTTTTATAACCAAGTCTGGCACTTATGCATTCCTGTGTATGCCGTTTGGCCTTTCAGGGGCATCGGCAACATTTCAGCGATGTATGGACATTGTGCTAAGGCCTGTTCTTGGAAAGTCCACATTTATCTATTTAGATGATATCATTATTACTAGTGATAATCTGGACCAACATGTACAGGATTTAAGACAGGTGTTTTCATTATTAAATGAGGCCGGTCGAAAAGTGCAAATTTGCAGCCCCTGAATTAAAATACTTAGGTTACAAAATATCTCAGAAAGAAATTGAGACAGACGAATAAAAAATAATCGCTGTGCAAAAGTATCCGCCGCCAAATACGGCGAAGAAGCTCTCTTCTTTTCTAGGACTTTGTTCATATTATAGGTCCTTTATAAAAGATTTTGCAGCTATTGCTGAACCATTGTTAAAATTAAAAAGGAAAAAGGCAAGATTCTCGTGGACAGCCGAAGCCAATAGTGCTTTCGAAAAATTAAAGCAAGCCCCTGTGTTGAAATTTCCTGAAAATGATGAGAATTTAGAAATTTCAGCGGATGCTTCGCAAAATCAGCAGCCCGTGGCATTTTTTAGTCGAATTTTAAATCAAACACAAAGAAATTATTCCGCGACTGAGAGAGAGGCATTTGCAGTTTTGTTAGCAGTGCAAAAGTTCCGAGTCTATTTTGGAAGGGTGCCAATAACAGTGTATTCTGATCATGCGGCGGTAACTAGATTGTACTCAGGGAAAAACTTATCCCCAAGATTAATAAGATGGGCACTCAAGTTACAAGAGTATAATCTGGTAATCAAGCACACCCCCGGAAAGGAAAATATCGTAGCAGATGCCCTATCCAGAATAAAAATAGATGAAGAAGGTAATACTGTAAAGGTGGCAATGCTCACAGCATGTACGATACATTCCGAGAAACTGTAATAACCGAACTGGGTAAGGATCCTGAATTTAGAAACATTTATGAGTATTTAAAGAATCCTGAAAATTTTAGCCACCAAGATATTGTGGTGATAAGAAATAGGACGGCCCATTACGAACTAATAGATGGTCTATTATTTTATACAAAAACTACGAATTCCAACAACGAATTTCGACCTGTTATCCCAGCTAGTCTTAGATTAAATATACTGCAGGAGTTACATGACTGCCCATTAGCTTCTCATGCTGGTATTCGAAAAACCATCCAACGCGTACGCGAAGCAGTTTATTATCCTGAGCTGCAAAAGTTAACAAGGGCGTATGTCCAGTCCTGCCCAACATGTCAAGCAGTTAATTATATTAATTTCCGCCCGGCCGGGTTTCTAAATAGCATTAAATCCGAATTTCCAAATGAAATAATTGCCATCGATTTATTGGGCCTTTTCCCAAAAAGTCAGTTAAATAAAAGTCGGTATCTCCTTGTTATGGTCGATCATTTTAGTAAGTGGACCGAAATTGTTCCCTTAAAACGAGCCTCTGTGAAATTAGTTACCGATTCTATTTTAAATAAATATATTTTAAAATACGGGGCGCCCCTAAAAGTTATATCGGATAATGGTCCTCAATTTGTAAGTAATATATTTGAAGATATGTGCCAAAAACTGGGCATACGTCATTTAAAAATGGTCCCGTATTGGCCGCAATCAAATATAGCAGAACGGGTCAATAGAAATATAGTGAAAATTATCCGTAGTTATGTTAAAAATTTTCATAAAAGCTGGGATAACTATGTCAATGAATTAGCTTTCGCCCTTAGGACTGCAAAACATGATACGATGGGCAAAACTCCTGCTGAGTTATTTTTAGGCAGAAAGATTAAAACGCCGTTAGATAAATTATTTTATGTTCAACAAAGAGCCCCAGAATTTAAAATGGGCGATATAGAAAAATTAATTAAAGAAGCAAAAAAGAACACTGAAGTAGCACAGAGAAAACAGAAACTTTATTATGATATGAAACGACGGGAAGTAACGTATAAAGTAGGAGATGAAGTGTTAAAAATTAAGCATTCACTTTCTTCAGCACCAGAAGATAAAACTGCCAAGTTTTTTCCACGATTTGAAGGACCATATGTCATAGAAAAAATAACTCAGGCTGTAATGGTGCTAAAAGCCAGGAATGGTGAAACATGCTCCGCAAACACTAACCAGATAAAACCATTCTATAATGATAATAAAATGCCAATATTTAAAGATCTTTTGCAGGATCCGGCACGGCAGGCACTGCAGGCACAAGCTCCAGAGGTGGAACAACGACAATCACAAGGGCAAGCCATTAGGAGGCAGGAGCAATTGAAAAGAAAGTTTCCCCATTGGAAAATTGAAGGTAACAAGAAAAAGAAGCCGTTCCACCGACCAGAAAAGAGAGAGCACGACCATCCCCAGAATGAAGAAGGGAGAAGTACGACGAATGCAAAGAGAGCCACGAGAAATGATGGCAACTATAACCCGGCTCCAAAACGGAAGATCTACCCATCGGATAGGAGTCTACACAGCAAATGTCGATGAATGGATAAAGGAAGACCAGCTGCAGATGCAAAGAAGCAAGAAAAATTTGAACAGCCAGCAACGAGATCCAAGCAGGAACGAGAGAGAGTTGTCCCGGTTCCGCGAAGACCAACTGTCATCAAACGGCCGAGACCACAGGCAGAGGCTAAAAAGAAGGTCTTCAAGGGTGACCGCACTGGAAGAAAAAGAAAGCTCATCGAGGAAGGAATCGAAGGGCGAACCCGCACAAGAAGGAAGATAAACCAAACTGTAGTCTTCGCTACCTTCCAGGACTGGGCAGAAAAAAGGATGTCCGAATATCACAAAGATAAGTAAAACTTTAAGTTACTTTGAAACCTTAAGTTAATTTTTCATTCTTACTGCAAGTGGCAGAATTCAAGATGTTTTACCTCATGTGAGGTCTACCTTTATCGCCGAAAAGGCGAGAAATGAGTTGTTACCGATTTTGATATTGTTTTTCAATTACTCGCGAGTAAAACTAAAATTAATGTATAATAGGAATGTGTAAATACTTGAATATTGTAAAAGCATTGACAATCTTTGAGAAAGGTACCTTAAGAAAATTGTAAAAGTCATGTATAAAATTTTATTTAAAAGATTCTGGCAAGAAAGAAGTTTTAGTCTGAAAGACTTTTGAAATGTAGTATTTCAATGTAGAAGAATTGGCACTTGCTTGGAAAAGAATAGAAGTTAACAATGTACTACTAACGTATGTTTTAAAATGCGTAAAATTAACGGCATGTTAATATGTCCTTATATACAATGTGAACTGTTATTTTAAACGTTAAGAAATACTGTGATATGTTAAAAGCGAAAGTAATGCCAAAAATTTTAACTCATTCGTGTGATTGTAAGAAGAGCAAATTATTGTGAATAACTGTTAAAGGTTGAATTAATATAGTTAGGCTCTCTGACGCTACACTTCAGAGTTAGACACTTTTCAGAATAGTACCTCAGGGTTTAGAGATGAATATAAGGTGTGTTCTGAGGTCTTGTTATGTTGAATTTTAACACGTTAGTGTTTTGATTGTAGGCAGTAGTGTTGAACACCTGTACATAGACACGTTCGTGTTTGGTGTTTTCCTTTACAACACATGTCAGAGAGCATGGGGAGATAATTAAATAACGCCATGAATGAAATAAGAATGTTAAGAGAAATATAAGTATTCATGTTACTTGCCATTTAATTGTGTAACATTTCATTAAACTAGTTTTCCTTCCAGATCTCTGGAAGGAACCAGATTTCAACTAAGAACTTCCGTTTAGATGCAGTACAGATGAAAAGTAATTGTCCATGGAGTTGATAATGTAAAAACGACTTTTTTTTTTTTTTAAATTTCTAGTTTCTAGTGAGAAATGTTTGTAAAAGATTGGCCTCGCGTTAAGATTCTAGAGCTAAAAGTTTTCAACAAGGTCGTTTTAGACCTCAGTTTCAAACTAATTAACTCTGGCGGGAAGTATGTAAGGATCCTAAGTTTTACTAACGTTTATTTTATTTTAAATCTTTACTATCACTTCTTATTTTCTACTTCCGGCCAGAATTAAAAGCTTTAACTTATTTATGCAAATTTGTCTTGCTAACGCCAAGTACTTAAGTTGTGGCTTTTTGCCAAGCAAGAGAGAGGAAGGAGCTATTAGAAGCAGGCCGCTTGCCATAGTAGTTTTACTCGGTTGCTGGTTGCCTTCAAGGCCAGAGGTTTAATCCTCTTGATAATTTTAAACATATCATAGTGTTAGCAGTTCTCTGTACTACATACGGCTTTTTGTTAATATACGGCCAATCTTGGAGTTAGGCACTTGTTTATTAATCCAAAGTTAGTTTAGTTAGATTTTTAGTTAAAATTTTTTATATTCTTATGTTCAGACCACAAGTGGTTGGTCTCTGTATTCCGAAGTTCCGGAAATCATCGTAAAGAGAGAAAAATAAAGGGTTTCATATACCCTTCCTGGGCGTATTGTCTACTTCCCAAATTTATTGAACATAGCTTTAGTAAGCTCCCTGTTCCGAGTCAGGACAGTTAATGTTCCCAAAGCAAGTAAGGAGGAACACAGAACCTGATAAGCTGTTTGATGTACCTTTGGGGAGCTTTAAGTGCTCCCCAAAGAAAGAAAACCAGGCTGCTCAAAGCCAGACAGCATGGGGTCAGGCGACTGGTCCACCTTGCCCAATCCATCATTCACCAAATGACACAGTCAAATGTCTCCAACCACATCTTCTGCGACAGAGAGGTGCCCCATCATGTTGAAACCACATGTTGCATTTTATAGGTGATGGCAACATGTAAGGCCTGATTATGCAGTCACTGTCAAAAAGCAGCCCAACACAATTACTGAAATGCAATTTTAGGCAGCATGTGGTCTCATTCCATAGAGTTCATAAACTCCCTGTTAAACTATTCTCGATGCAGCTGTTGAGCTGCTCATGCACTGTCATCATCTAATCATAAATTAAATGCATATCTGCCAGCTCCCTGTTCCTATAATGTTGCATGCTGTTTTTAAGGCGACTATTGAGAGATGAAGTATTAAATATTCCCCTCTAGCGCCTTCAGAAACAGCACCACCTAGCAGCATACGATGTCTGCAGTCATGGGCTGCTAATGCAACTCACAATTCTTTTGATGTGCTCTATATGCCCTTAAAGAAAGTTTGTACCAACACTTATGGGACAACCTGTATGTGCTGTGTAATATGTGTGTATATATGTACACACATACATAAATGAATTAATATAAAAATATTAAGTTTAAAACCTAATCTAACTGCATGCTGATAGCAGTTAGTGGTAATAACGCAAAATAAAAAGTAAAAAATATATTAAAAATTCATCACATATTCATTTCAGAGTTAATGGCACGGAAAAACAAAAAAACAAAAAAAAAAAAAAAAAAAAAAAAAAAAAAAAAAAAAAAAAACAGAGGCACAGTAGCGAACTGCAAGAAATAGGGGGCAAAATATGCCAAAACCTAAAACGAAATTTACATCTTTCGTTGCATCACCATCAAAGGGTAGGTGTAACAAAATAAATAAATTAAGTAGCCTGTTCCCAGTTTATTGCTAATGGTGTAAATAATTACAAAAAAAAAAAAGGAATTGATATTAATTTTACCAAAATTCTCCGAAAAGCAAGTACTGAGGTCCAGAAGTAAACTGATATTGAAACACATTTCAAATGGATTCACAAGAATAATCAAAGAGTCATTAAAGCTATTAACAAACAACAAATTCAAAATATTAACTGCTATAATGAGAATTTGTACACCACCTTGTCACTTATTGAAATTTATAATAGTTTAAATGAGCTCTATCACCTAATTCCCAGTATTAAAAACTTAACTAATTTTGATAAATGGGACTATCTTAATTGTAAATCTTTTTCACAATTTAATTAAACCCACCAGCGGCCGAGCGATAAAATCACTGAACACTGGTAGTTCGGTCCGAGGTTCAAATCCCGCGAACGGGTTGGCAGCATGGTTGTTTTCGTGGTTTTCCCCATGTGTAACGTGTATATGAGCTAGTTTTCCTTAGAAAGTTCTCCACGAAGGCATCCCTCCCCTTAGGCAGATAGCCCTAGTGTCCTTTGTCGTATTCTCAATACACAAACACAATTTAATTAAAAATCAAAATAAAATCTTTCTACAAATTAACAGTATTCCTATGGGAACCAACTGTTCAACTAGCATCTGCAACATGTTCCTATTCGTTATGGAATATAATTTTATTAAGTATTGCCATAACACACCCTCCAAAAAAAAAAAAAAACCCTATAGGTACATTGTTAACATCATTATCATTAATAATTACATGATAAATTTTAATTGTATTTTTTATTTTATATACATACATATATAGATATATACAGTGCCATTACAAATGCAATATAAAACTTTTTCTATCTTCTCGTAATTTGCAAGATATCTGCTATGCAACAATTCATCTAAAATACAATTCGTAACATTTTGCAATAGTTGGCAGCTCTGCTTAGTGAACAACACATGTATCTTTTAAAAAAGGAAACTAAATAAAAATTACCCAACTCTCTGGATCTTTTAACTGTATTCGTTAATCGCCTCTGTTGTTCTTTGCAAAGGCCTGTAATATGTCTGTCATAGAGGAATCCAGTATATGGTGACACAAACTGACTTAATAATCTTATATTCTTGTAATCAAGATTTATTTTATATTTACACAAAATGCAAATTTTGTAGTGAGGTTTATACGGGTTCTCCATGTCTGGAATAAACTGGAAAAAAAAAAAAAAAAAAAAGAATACTAAAATTTTGTAACATATACATAAGTCAAAGTTGCTCTTTAAGTTTAATATCTATTACTATATATGGTACACTTAAATACTTATTTAAGATTTCAAGAAAGTATAGAAGAGCATTTTAAGAATACTCTCATTATTTTTTATTAATAGAACATTTAACATTGGAAACAAATATCCTTTTACTGAAGCATCCAAAAAAATCAAAGTTTTCTCAGTGAGACTTCTGAAGCTAATGAGGACAATATTAGCCTTAAATAATATTCAGCAGACTTTAAGATATATCAGTTTAAACCAGGGCTTAAAGTGCTGCCATATTAGCAGAAAGAAAATATTATCAAATCAAATAGCAGATATATCTAAATCTCATATTTAATTAGACATAATGTATATTTATAATTGACTTTTATGTTAATATTAATAAATATCAACGTTTAAATCAAAAGCTGAAGATTAAATGCAAAATACACTGAAATTAATATGTAACAATATTGCATATTATCCTGCATCCCATATACTCATGCTAGTGTTTAACCTCTTTGAGACTGTATGCCTTCATATATGCTGGTATACATGATTAAGATGTTCCCTCGGAACAGACGGGAACTAAAAGGAATTGTCCCACGGAACTGGGATTGTGCATTGCTAAGCTTAACTTGACAAAAATGTCACACACACAAAAAAAGTTTCAGATAATTTTCGGTAACACTTTAGATTCTTACTTAAGCTATCATATACATTAAAATAAGCATTAAATAATCTTTTCTTTACTTTACATGAAAATATATGAAAAAATTGCTTACTTTGAAAAATAACTTTCAGAAGCAATATTCAAATTATTCCAAAGTTTTAACTGACAAAACATGTTAATAAACTTTAAAATTAGTAAAAAATACAAGAAAGACTACTTACAAGAAAACAGTCTTTATCGGGAAGTGGAAGGCAGATACTCAGTGAGTTCAGTCTTTGAGAAAATGTCCGTTATCAAAATCTCTAGAAATATTGCTCTCTAACTCCTTAGAAAATGAATCATCATTCTCATTCATGGCACTAATTGGCTCATTTACCATGTGAATATAATCCTTCTGATAAATAATACTTGCTTGCCATAATAAACTGAAGTCAAGGCTTTCCAAAATAAAAAAGGAAGTACGAGAAATGTAAGAGATAAAAGCAACGTAAAGCATAACAGAATTCCACATAGTAGGGAGAAAAGGATTCGAAGGGATAATCAGAACTGGAATGTTTATATTGTGAACAGGTTAAAGAGGCAGACTCTGTTTAAATTACACCTTCCCTCCTCCCTCATAACAGCAGACACCATAATTAGGCAAAATGTGATCAAACTGAAGATCAGGAACCTACAACTATGTTCACTTCAAAAGTAATGGCCATAGGATGGCATCTAATGGTCTTTAAAAATGTTTCAGCTTAAATGCATATATGCATCACCTACCCCTCACCCTCATTTTCCAGTGATGCATGGGTTGGGACGCCCGGCTATGAGAGACTTTCCTAGGAAATGCATATATGTGATACCAGTCTGGAAAGGTTAAACACCAAAATTACAAAATTTATACTGCCATCAGAAATGAACTAATACTTAGCTTTGCAAAGCATGTAGTAATGATACAGTACAAAATCCGAAATCCGGATTTGTCAGGACTTCGACGATTCCGGATTTGGGATTTTTCCAGATATTAGATCATCAGTTTAAATCTAGTACGATGGCATGTAGAAATTCTAAAATTAAAAATACAAAATCGTGATTGATAAAATAATGAAGTATTTATGATGTAAAGGGTATCAAAATTTACAAAAAAAAAAAAAAAAAAAAAAAAAAAAAAAGCTTAACATTTATTTGTTTCCCTTATTAAACATTTCTGTCAATGTAACTTGTTTAAGTTGCTTCATTTTTTGTACTAATACTTTCTCTTTAATTCTGTAGAGAGACATAATCTCTTGTTTAGTTACATTGTTGAAGTCCTGTAACTGCTGTTTCGAGAATTCCAATTAACTTGTCAATCGAAATTTTCTTGTTTTCAGTAACTTTTCTGTCACTTTCTTCAGTATCCAGTAGCGGTATTTTCTGGATCTAGAATCATACTACAGATATTTCCATTCATTAATTGACTCATGATTGAGAAGCATTGTCATCGCAATGAAAAACTTCTTTTGCATCATCCTCATTTATTACTGCTAATCCACATTTCTTTACAAAATCCGTTAATTAGAAAATTTCCCCTTTGTTTTGAGATATCCAAAAACCTTTAGAATTAGCGGCTATCATCATCAAATTTCCTTCACTATACATGTAAAATATAAAAAAAATATGATGTCCTTTGCTCTATGCATACACACAACCTTTAATCAATTTTTTGCAATTTAGGATCTTCCCCCTAGACCAGTACCTTCTAGAGTTTGCTAGCCTATTACGTAACCTCTACTATAAATACTGAGTACATGGCATTTTTCAGTCAGATTGCTTCCTAATCCCGCTGCTAGAAGACTCTGCGCTGCCCTGTCCATCTTTTCTTCCTTTGTTAGAATTAGTTATGACGCATAAAGTTTAAATTCAATCATACTTAGTTAAAACTACTATGGATATGCAATTTAAAGAGTGTTATCTAAAAGGAAAACGATCTGCTAATTGGAGTGAATAAAAATGTACGATTGAAAACTAAATCTATTTGTGTTGTCTTTGGATATCCTCCTTACCACCCTGCATAAAGCCATGCCTGAACTTTGATGCCGAGATTCGTCACGCCTGCCAAAATATCACAGTTATTTATTTAGCCGACTGGATTTTCTGTGTGGGAAAAAAGCTTCTATGGATTATTTTAATGTGCGTTTTACTTTTCATTGTCTACAGTGGGTCAAGGACATTGATTAGAGCGTCAAATCGTCTGCTGCTTGTTTAGCTTTTCGTCAGCTGCGAAAATAAAGTGCTTTTCAAGTGATTGGTGAAAAAATTATTGGCGCTTCAAGATTTTGTGTAAATTGATTATTTCCTGCTTCAAAAATTATGAATACTAGATCCAAGATGATGGCAACAAATACGCAAGAATCAACAACCTGTATAGACGCTGCAAAATTTCAATTTCTTATTTTTGATGGATGAAAATGATTTTCCAATTGATAAATACATTCTGCTGTTTGAACAAAAGTGTAATGCAAAAAATATTCCAGATAATGATAGACCTCTTATATTTTCCGAATGCTTAAGAGGAGAAGCCCTAGCATTTTACTTAAGAGATAGACTGGGAAGCTTAGAAATAGACTGGGAAGTAGTGAAAGACAATTTCCAGACGTACTTTTCCAGTACAGAGAGTGTCTTTTAACGATTTTGTGCCTATTACTTATGATAAATTTGACAATATTGACTTGTATTTTCGTAACAAATTAAAATTTGGATCTACTTTGAAACTAAATGATTCCACAATGGTTGGGGCACTTAACGAAGTATTACCGGAAGCTCAAAAGATGCTGCTCACCGTCCGGAAAATAAATACACCAAAACAGTGGATAGACATTGCGAGAAAATTGTTCCCAGTGTCAGTGCCGCTGGATGGATTAGAAAATTCAAGCAGTGACTACCGATTTATTAATCCGTGGCAAACTAATCAATTTCAACCAAATCTACCAGGTGATCAAAAAGTCAGTATAAATTAGAAAACTTAATAAATCACGGAATAATGTATATAGAGAGGTAAAAATTGACACACATACTTAGAATGACATGGGGTTTTATTAGAACCAAAAAAAAAAAAAAAAAAGTTTATCAGGCCTTTTTTCTTCGAGGAAATGCGTGATTCTGGTTTTGTAACTGCTACCGTGACGTGTGAGAGGTACGCCGATATGTTACAGAATCGCATTGTCCCCAGCCTGGCTGATAAACACCTGCTGGAACATATGATTTTCATGCAGGATGGCGCTCCACCCCATATTGCTAGACATGTGAAAGATCTCCTGCGTGCGTCGTTTGGTGATGATTGTGTGCCAGCCGCCACTTTCGTCATGCTTGGCCTCCCAGGTCCCCAGACCTCAGTCCGTGTGATTATTGGCTTTGGGGTTACCTGAAGTCGCAAGTGTATCGTGATCGACCAACATCTCTAGGGATGCTGAAGGACAACATCCGACGCCAATGCCTCACCATAACTCCGGACATGCTTTACAGTGCTGTTCACAACATTATTCCTCGACTACAACTATTGTTGAGGAATGATGATGAACATATTGAGCATTTCCTGTAAAGAACATCATCTTTGCTTTGTCTTAATTTGTTATGCTAATTATAGCTTTTCTAATAAAACCCCATGTCATTCTAAGTATGTGTGTCAATTTTTACCTATCTACATTATTCCGCGATTTATTAAGTTTTCAAATTTATACTGACTTTTTGATCACCCAGTATATCAAAATTTTAGAAATGTGAGGTCTCGACCTTCTCAATTTCCGTACAGGCCTTTTAGTTATCAATAAGCACATTCACGTCTTTTCGATATCCCTACAAGCCGCTTAGTTGTCAACAAAATCTGGCTTTAAATTATTATACAGTACCTAAAAGTGAAGACAAAAAATGATCTTATTTTAAAGTTAATGTCCAAATTGGACAACAAAATATACCCAGTATCATTGATACTGGTTCTTAAGTAAATGTTCTTTCTCTCAATATTTTTAATGGTATTGATAAAAATTTTCAAGAAATTGAAGATAAATCTAAAGAAAATTATTTTCTCTATCTAATCAGATTCATATATAAACAATTATTAAGATATCATAGAAAATAGGTAAAGTCACAAATGATGTAATATTTTATGTGGTAATATTTTATATGGTAAATTCCAATATGAACCATTTATTGCTTTCGTCACCCTGTGTTTCATTGTTTAAATTACAATTGAATTTTTATAATTATCAAGTTTATCAGTTTGGAAAACAGGTAAGTAAAAATGTTAAATTAGATAAGTTGTTTCAAAATAATTTTGTATGTAAAAGTGATATTAGTACTAAAAATTCAGGTATTTTGAAAATAGTGAAAATTCTGACAGTAAGTTACAAAAATTGTTGAATAGTTATAATCATATATTTGCTAAAAGTAAATATGATGTTGGTTGTATAAAGATTGACCCCCCCCCCCCAGAGTTGTATTAACTTCTGAATTACCAATAGCCTATAGACCATATAGAGCATCTCCTAAGGATAACAGTGAAATTAAAAAAACAAATAGTAGTAAAATGCTAGAATTATTAAACCTTCTTATAGTCCTTATGCTGCTCCTGTAACTTTAGCTTATAAGCGTGATGAACAAGCAAAAACTAGATTGTGTATTGATTATAGAAAGCTTAATCAAATTACAAAAACTGATTCTGAGCCTATTCCTAGAATTGATGCTGTATTAGATCAATTAACAAATGCAAAAAATTTCTCTACATTGGATTTAGCATCAGGCTATTGGCATATAAAATTAAATGAAAAAGATACTGAAAAATTAGCATTTACTACAAATGTTGGACTTTATGAGTTTACTAGATTAACTTTTGGTTAGAAAAATTCCCCCACTATTTTCCAAAGAACTCTTAGACAAATTTTAAACAAATATCAGATTCAATTTGCATTAAATTATTTTGATGATATTATAGTATTTTCTCCAAATTTTGATGAACATTTAAACTATCTTAAAATAATATTTGATATATGTGAGAAAGAAAATATAAAATTAAAACAATCTAAAAGTAATTTTGCTAAAGAAAAAATAAATTTTCTTGGATATGAAATAACAGGTAAATACCAGCCCAGTAATACAAATGTAGAAGTTATTAAGAAATTGCAACCCCATAAACATGTCAAAGAGTTGCAAAGATTTTTAGGAAGTATTAATGTATATCATAAATTTATTCAAAATTATGCTAAAACTAGAGCTCCTTTAACAAATTTACTTAAGAAGGATACCCCCTATAAATTGACTAATGAATGTTAAATAGCTTTTCAAAAATTAAAAAGATGCATTAATTTCTAGACCTATTTTAACTTTGTTTAATCCTAAATATCCTTGTCATGTATTTGTTGATGCATCTAAAGAAGCTGTTGGTGCTGTTTTAAAACAAGAATATCCTGATGGTAGTTTACATCAGGTAGTTTACATCTGATTGTTTTTCATTCTAGAAAATTAAGATCTTATGAACAAAATTATGCAATTACTGAGCTGGAATTTTTATCTATCACTGATGCAATTGATAAATTTTATTATTTTTTACATGGTAATCATTTTACTGTACATACTGGCCATGCTGCTCTAGTTTGGCTTAAAAATATAAAACATCCTACAGGTTGTCTACTTAGAATGGTCTTTAAAATTATCTATGTATGATTTTGATATAAAGTATAACAAAGGATCCACTAATGTTAAAGCTGACATGCTTTCTAAAAATCCCATTTGTCAGCATTTAAGATTGCAAGTTAATTTATTATCATTAGAAGAAATAAAAGAATATCAAAATTTAGACAATGTTTGTAATCCTAAATATAAGAAAATGAATGATGTGTTAACTGTTGAAAAACAAAGACGGTATAAAATTGTAATTCCAATGTCTCTTCGTACTAAATTACGTGAAAAAGCACATCTAGAATTTGGTCATATTGGCGTGTCCTCTATGCTAAATTTATTATCTCCTCAATATTATTGGCCAGGAATTGTTCAAGATGTTAGAAATTATTGTACGCATTGTGAAGTACGCCAGTTTAATAAGAAAAGTAAACAAAAGAAATTTGGTTTAATGCAAAACTTACCATCGGTCAGTGAACCTTTTCAAATATTATCTATTGATACTGTCAGAGGTTTAAATTATTATAATTCTACCAAAAAGTATATTCACATAATTATTGATCATGCCACAAGATATATTTGGACTTTTCCTTCTAAAAGTGTAACTGATACTTACATTAAATTGCTTAAAACAAATTTTTCAAATTCAGGTACCTAAGAAAATTTTAAGGAATAGGAATGCTGCTTTTACATCTTCAAAATTTAAACACTTTTTAAGGAATCATAACATAAAACAATTATTAACTACTGCAAATAGATCCCAAACTAAAAGTAAAATTGAACGTGTTAATCAAAAAATTATAACTAGATTAAAATGTAAACTAAATTCTTATCAAGGTAATGTTCTGTGGACAAAATTATTACCCCAAGTAACTGAAGAATATAATTAATAATACCCCTCATTCTGTAACAAAATCCCCACCATCATACTTAATGTATGGAAAATTACCTTATGATTCCTTAATTCAAATTCAAGAACTATACCCACCAATAGAAGAGGCTAGAAAAATAGCTCAAAAAAGATCTGATGATTATCATAATGTTAATAAAGAAATATACGATACTCATTATAAACCTAGTAATTTTAAAATAGGTGATTTAGTAATGTATGAAGAATTTCAATATCCTAATATACACGTAAACTTTCTCCTCCATTTTTAGGACCTTTCAAAATTCTAAAACAATATTCTGAAGTTACTTATGAAATTGATAAACCTAATACTCTAACTAAAAAGAAATCAGAAATTGTTCATTCAACTAGACTAAGACCTTTTAATCCAGCAAGTGAATTTAAATTAACTGTTAGAAATAGTAGAATTCCTATCTCTGTTCAAAATTAATTCTAATTTTGCAAAATTCTCTAATTTTTCAAATTTCTTTCCTGATTATGACTTTTAATACCTGATCTGGACTTAAACCCTAACTATGACAAATTATTTTTCCGATTTTGACCTTTTGTATACTTCACATAATTTTGAGTCAGTTATGGTCATGAAACTGGCTTGGCTTTTTGTATACTTTTTCATACCAGCCATGATCCTCTGACCATAGTTTAGCACAGATGTGCTACCACATACAACACACATTTTCACATAATTTTAGTTTATTTGGCAACAAAAAACAAAATAAATAAATAAAATAAATAATTAATAAAAATAAAAAAAATAACAAAAAAAAAAAAATCTTTTTGTTATAAGGTAATACTTATTTCCAGTTTCCAAAAATTCTAAAAAAGACTGAATAAATAAAAATATATATAAGTTGTATAGTAGGTGGTAGACAGTTGTTGAGGGAATTTGACATGTCCGGATTTTGTGATGGTTTTAGAAACATTTGACATGGTAGGTTTCAATGTGTCTGTGTTATTGGAAGGTTTAGTGACAAGTTATTTGTCCTAAATTTTAATTTTGTAAGATTTTGTATTTTAATTTGTAGGATTTCGTATTTTTATAAAAACACTTTGACAAAATGTACAATGCCAAAAACCAGTTACCTTTTATTAGGCAACGGAGGTTTTTTGATATTTCGTACTGAGCACCCCCCAACCATCAGCAAGCTAGTCATGCTGATCTGTTGGTGACGACATGCCAAAACTTTTGATTAAAAGTGTTATTGTCTTATTGTATCATATGATTATTTATATTGAATTGTATCATAATGTTTTGTATTGAATTTTTAAACTATTTTCAAATATGTCAGTGCATTGTTAATTACCTACCATAAGAAGAATGAATGTACATAATATATTATTCATAAATTGTACAAGTATATCTTCTAAGTTTTATATGAAAAGAAAATTTTAAATATCTTCTATTCAAAAATTATTATTGACTCATATTTATTAGAAAAACTGCATAATATTTTCAAACTTGTTAGTCCACAAGATGAAAATAAGCTGGACTTACTGGCATCAAGAGACAATTATAAAGCATTTCATTCGACTTCAATTATTTTTATGAAAGGACTGTTTAATGGATATTTTGAGAAAAACTCAGGACTTTTATGATTCTAATTTATTTAATATTATTCTTCCATATAAAATTTAGTTAGATGTTTACTTATAATCATTGTAAAATTGTATAATTCAAAAATTTTACAATTATATGAGAAAAGATAACGATTTATGATAGGGCATATTTAAAGCTTGTATGTCCACATAATATATTATTCATAAATTGTACGAGTATATCTTCTAAGTTTTATATGAAGTTACTTCATGTCTTTCCTCATACTTCCTGCTTCGCTAATCTGCTTTGCTCACCCGGCCTTTTGTTTTTGAGGGGGGGGATGTAAAATATAAAAAATACGATGGATTTGCTTTACGCAAACATGTAACCCTTTATTAATTTTCTGCAATTTAGGATCTTCCCCCTAGACTAGTACCTTCTAGAATTTGCTAGCCTATTACGTAACCTCTACTATAAATACTGAGTACATGGCATTTTTCAGTCAGATTGCTTCCTAATCCCGCTGCTAGAAGACTCTGTGCTGCCCTGTCCATCTTTTCTTCCTTTGTTAGAATTAGTTGTGACGCATAAAGTTTAAATTCAATCATACTTAGTTAAAACTACTATGGATATGCAATTTAAAGAGTGTTATCTAAAAGGAAAACGATCTGCTAATTGGAGTGAATAAAAATGTGCGATTGAAAACTAAATCAATTTGTGTCATCTTTGTATATCCTCCTTACCAATCTGCATAAAGCCATGCCTGAACTCTGATGCCGAGATTCATCACGTCTGCCAAAATATCATACATATTTGGCTATGCATCATGAGCTTGGCGACTAAAGACATAATGTTCCGTTAAATTTTATCTTGCTTCTATCGCACACTGAGACAATTAAGCCTGAATTGTATTAGTTTAGTTATTTATTATCTTTATGTCTAATTCTCGCACATGCTTAAGGCTTATCTGTTCTGAATAAATTAATTCCCACCATATACTTAAGCCTTATTGAGGGTTGGCACTACATATCTTACTGCCTGATGCAGTCTCTGTGGGTCCTAAATTCTGTGACTCGATGCGGCCATACGAGCCCCGGCACTGGTTCTGGGTGTATGTGAATAACAAACCAGTTATTCTTAATTTAAATAGTCCTAAATGTAATCTTTGGGTCTATGAGTATCATCAACAAAATCTATTTTTAGCATATGGAAAGAAATTTTTGGTAAATTTTTCCCTGTCAAAACTTTTTTAGCACATTTAAGTTAAATCTGTAATCATCGCCAAGAGTAATGGCAACATAAAAGGTTACCACACTCCTTTATTCTTCAATTACTAACATAAAAAGAATGTTTAGGCATTGCTACATGAGTCATTACTCAAGTTGTCATGTTTTGATAAACATGCGGTGATGAAAGGAAAGTATAACAAATAATGATTTGCCAGGTTATCATCAGATCAACGATGTATCTATGTGGAATGTTTCAATTTGAGATGTATGTCAAGCAGATATGCAGCAATGGAGCCAAATTACTGATTGTACAAATTTATGCTAAAATGATTGCTTCTTCAATAACAAGGCATTTTATTTAGTGTTGAAGTGAAAATAAGAATCGGGACTCTTCAGATGTTTTATTATGCAGGGAGGGGGAAATCAAATGCACATGCGTAAAGCCTACGAGAAAACGTTGGTGGTGGTTTTTGAGGTCCGGATTTTAGATCATTTCGGATAATGGACATCCGGATTTTGGACTTTACTGTATTATTACACTGCTGGCCATTAAAAATGCTATAGCAGAAAGGAAAGCAAATAGCAGAAACTTATTTATTGTACAGGATGGTTATAATTAAAGTGACCCTATTCAGACCCCTCTAGAACCTGTTCTACTTATTGAATTTTGATGAAATTTGATATATATGTTATATGGACCATGGGGAAGTTATTTCTGCAATAAAAATAGTTCAAATTTTGACCACCATGGGGGGGGAATTGTAGAGCCTACACAGGGACAAAAAATCTGTCAGAATCATTAAAATTTATTCAATTACAGAATGCGCTCAAAGCATGTTCCATTGACATCAATTACATGTTGAAAGCACATCATAGCACACTCAGTGGTAGCTAGAAGTAACTCTTGAAAGATTTCAGCAGAATGGCATGTAATGCTGGCTTTCAACTCAGGTAAAGTCCTGATTCCTACTCCAAAAACACGGTCTTTTAGGAATCCCCACAACCAGAAATCACAGGGATTTAAGTCAGGTGAACAAGGAGCCCAGGCATCCAGAAAAGCTCTGGACATTACACTATTCTTCCCAAAGTTAGCACGAAGCAGTTCTTTGACTTGGCGCCCAAATGTTGGGAGCTGCTCCATCTTGCTTGAAGGCAGCGGTCTGCAAACATTGCCGTTTCTGTAAAGCAGGAATGACTTGCTGTCGAAGGAGTTCACTGTACCGTGCACTTGTGACAGAGCACATTTTAGGACCTTGAGGAGTGACAGTTTCAAAGAAAAACGGTCCGAGTATAAAATCAGCAGTAAATCCACAACACGCAGTCACATAATCAGAATGCAATGGTTGCTAGTGCAGGACATAGGAGGTGAAGCACTCTATATGCACCAATTTTGTTTATTCATAGCTCCATCTAAAGCAAAGTGCGCCTCATCCGACTATAGAATTTTCCAAGGCTACATGTCATCAACATCCATTCTCACCAAAAATCAGCAAGCAGATTCAGAGCATGTTTGGTGGTCTAAAGGTTGCAGCATTTGCACAAATGGATCTTATACAGGGTTCGTGCACATTTCTGCACATGGAAATTAAGTGCTTTAAAGGACTTTTAAGGACCATTAATGAAAAAAATTAAGGACCTATGAGCAAATGAGAACTGAATAAATTCAATTAAAAATATTATTCTATGTTATGTAATACCATCCTAAAAATAAAATAGATCCCTAAGTAGTATGCATTATTACTAAACATGAATTAATTAACATAATTATCAATAAGTTTGAGAATAAAATAAAATTCATGCAGTTTATCAAGTAGCATTAAATATTTTGCACTTATAATAGGTTGGACATATTTGAATGAAGATAAGTGACATTTACGTTTTACTAATAGTTAGCTTTATGTTGATTTTTTTAATCTCTCATTTTCACATAGTTGGTCAGTCTAGAGCAGAGCTTCTCAATTGGTGGTACGCAAGAAAAAAATTGGTGGTACACAAAGAAGCAAAGTATTTTTAACTATTTACAGTCAAAAGTCGTTAATCTGGACTCGTCGGGACTTCGGCGATTCCGGTTTATCAATTTTTCCGGATTATAGATCATCAGTTTAAATCTAGTAAGATGGCATGCAGAAATTCTAAAATTAAAAATATGAAACCGTAATTTATGAAATAAAGAACAATTATGATCTAAAGGGTATCAAAATTTACAAAAAAAAAAAAAAAAAAAAAAAAAAAAAGCTTAATATTTATTTGTTTACTTTATGAAACATTTCTTTCAATGTAAGTTGCTTCGTTTTATGTGATAATACTTTCTCTTTAATTCTATAAACAGACATAATTTCTTGTTCAGTTACAAAGTTCTGCTGTTCAAGTTCCGTAATTACTGTGCTGATAATACCGACTAACTTGTCAATCGAAATTTTTTCGTTTTCACTAACCTCTCTGTCACCTTCTGCCTGTTTTTATCCATTTTTTTGCAGCAATTCCACTTTTTGTTTGATGGACATCGAAACATACTTTGGTTTTGTAGATCCTTTGGGAGCACCAGCATCGGAAATTCTATTTGACATAATCGAAAGTTCAAGTTTACTTTTATAAAATTGCTCTTACAGTCTGCAAAAAATAATAAGCCGGATCCAACTCGAAGATTAAGGAACAACGCAATCATCAACATTAACTGAAATAGATAATTTTAGCTTATACTATCTGTTATACATAAAATACGCACAAAAAAACGTATTCTGCGCTTGCACACACGCATATGCGCAGTCGTACAGGTCTTATGCGCACGTGTAAATGCCTATGCCCATGTGTCAACGCGGCACATGTGCAGAACGTTTTTAGCTTTGAGGTCTGGATTATAGATCATTCCGGATTATGGGTGTCCGAATTAAGGACTTTTGACTGTATTTCAAAAATTAAAACACCAACGTTATGATTGAGTTTTTTTCTCTAACACTCGTAAATTTACGCAATATGAGCTTTGTTCAAGAGTAGTGGTGGTACTAAAGGTTTTCAATTTTTGTTTAGATGGTACACGTTAGTCAAAAGGTTGAGAACCACTGATCTAGAGATTTAGTAAATAGCAGGTAGATTTTACGTCAAACATCATAGGTTAAAATGAGAAGTAAGATCATAATCAGCATGATTCATAACAAAAGACAATGTTATCACTGCTGCTGCTTGTCTAGAGAGAGATCTGCTGATTAGAACAAACCTGAAAGGCCTGATGTAGGCACGGTTGGCAAGTGTTGAAAGTTAGTCAGGCTCTGTTTGATGTAGTTAGTGTCATAGCTTTTTGTAGAGTTCCAGGGGTTGTAACACAGTTAATATACTTTCAGGTTCCAATAAGCCATTAAAGCACCGCATGTGATAAGTTGTTTTGTATTATCTTAAGTCTCACTAGATGCAAAGAATAAGTTTTACTTGAATTTCTACATTTTTGTGTTTTATCTTGTGACCACAGTGAGTATTAATAAAAAGCAATAACTCGCTTTAATATGTAGAGATAATTTTTAAGGGTTTAGTTATAAATAATTAAATTAGGTAAATAGGTAACCTTAGTCATTATGGATTTACATGGCCACTATTAAATTTTATTTTTTAACAATATTTGTTAAAAAAAGGCTCTATTAAAATCAAAATCTAATAAAATTTTGTAGTTTAAAATACATGTAATTTATGACAGATTCTTAAAGGATGTTAGAATAATTACATGGTAAAAGCTACAAAACATTTATGTTTTGTAACAACAACACTCAACAAAATATTTATCCGTCATTTTGATTTGAAGCTTTCCCAAACATTTTGGCTAGTTTATATTGATTTCCTTTTCCTTAAGCATCTTTTCTAACAATAATTAGAGATTTGTCTCAAAATGCAAACCAATGCTCTCGCTAGTTTCTGCGAGCGTCTCCTAACTTGTCAACCTCTCCACAATGTACCTATGAGGGTTTACTTGATGAGGTTAAATAGTCCAAAACCCCCGATAGACGTGAAGCAAATTATCACTATGTCTGAAAGTAACTACAATATCAGACAAAGGTTTAAATAAGCCTCTTATTTAAAAAGAACTTAAAACAAACATAAAGGCATGTTCTGATGCTAACAAAGTCAATTACATCTCACGGTGATGTAATTAAACAAGAACAGTAAAATTCAAACTAAAAATATGGACTAGTGGTCAAAGATTATACAATTGAATTTAAATTTAATCTAGCTCAGTAACTCTATCATATGAAGAAATAGAAATGGAAAATTATAGTAAAGGCTGAAATCATGAACAATTGAGTAATTTACATAATAATAGCTGCACATATCTTTGAAGAATCATTTTCTTTATGTATTCAGTTTCTTTCTTCAGCATGTTTCCTTTTCATTTTAGAATTTTTGGATTTAATTAAGGATTTATATTTTTCTAAAAAACACTAAATGCATTTAGAATATATAGAAAAAGTGACTAATTTAATTTCTTTAGTAATATGAAATTCAGATGAAATCTGAAATATATATGGTAAAGGCCGGTTACACAGCTGGTGTGGCAGAATTTTTAGAATTTAATGACACACCAAACAACAAAATCAAGAAACGGCAAAACTTTTAGAATTTATAGCAGGCATTGAAAGCAGAATTTAGAAAGGCTGTAGGATTCTCCACTGTGTAATTCTAAGTTACAGTGTAAAGTGAAGAATCTTAAGAACTAGTAAGTGAATAATCGCTTGAGTTCGTGAGACAGTGCATAAACTTGGAAAGGGTTAAAAAACCCTTTATTATTCAAACAAAATTTAATAGAACTCCGTCTTGGAGTTGTACAATAAAGCTGACACTCGGGCTTGAAGTTAAGAAACTAAGAATTAAACTAATCTTAACTAAAAAGATATAGCCGAAGCTTTCAAAATTCTAACAGAGATGGTCCCTCAAAGCTAATTGACTGCGAAGCTATCAAGGGCCTAAAGTACGGCCGAGCGTAATAATAGCTTACGAGAGAGTACCCTAAAAAGGCGGACGTGTGCTAGCCAGAATACCTGGTATCTCTCTCACTAAGACAGTAGAACTTTGTGGTTAAATACCGCTCTTCCTCATTAGCATTCAGATGCGATTCTAAAACTATGTTCTGGCCGGAAGTGGTAAGTTGAAATTAAGAAGCGATAGAAAAGGAAGTTTAAGTCAAAATTTAACTGTTAATAAAATTAACATAATTCTTACAAGTGCAGTCGAATTTAGGATCCACAGAGATTGCATCAGATGAGAAAATGCCTAGTGCCAGCTCTGTGTATGATGCATTAAGACATATTAGATGGATCTTTTAAATTTCAAGTTTTCAATTCTTTTATTAATAAAAAAGTTCTTTTCTATAATGCCTGCCCAAGTGATAAGATTAGAAGCATTTTTGATATTTTCCATGCTTGTGTCTAGTGAAAAGTAGAGAAAATAAAGGGAAGATAAACATGTTAAGAAAAAGATTCTAGGAGTAAAACATTCAAATATTGCAAGACAATTGCATGGGAAAAACGCTTACTATGAAAAATTTAAGAAGACATTTTTAATTAATTACATAGCTAATTTTGCTTTTGCTAAGAGCTGTGTCATAAATTATGCTTTATAGCATTATGCGCCTTGTTTATTTTTCAGATTCGAAATGTTGTATAATAAGTTGCCAAAATGAAACTTTATAATATGAGATCGAAAATTAAAAATTTTTTATTTTAATGTTATTTTTTAAATATAATTCTAATATATTACCATTATTTTAATGAAATTTATCAATGTTATGATGTTTTAAAAAAACGTCGAAAAATTCTCAGATTTTGGAATTAAAAATTTTCTATAGAAACTGATCTGTAAATCGCCAAATTTAGAACTGTTTAATAAAAGAATTCACATCCCCAAAAGCAAAAATTGTTTAAGAGCTCTTTATTACAAAATATGAATTTCGAAATGCTTATGTTTCATTTCTTGCTTAGAAACTCGAGTATCCCATCATTTATATTAGAAATAGAAACAAATATAACCCATGAAACCTTTCAAAAGATTACCATATGCATCAGTGAAACGCCAAAAATATTCCTCCAAAATGCTAATTCACACTAAAAATGGCAGTCCTAAAAACAGACAGAAATTTCAGATGATTAAAATTAAGGACCTTCTACTGATTTTGGTCAAAATTAAGGACTTTTAAGGACCAAAAATCGATTCCAAAAAATTTAAGGACCTTTAAGGACTCTTAAGGACCGTATGAACCCTGTTATAAGGATACCATTTTAAAATGGATCGCAGAATTTTTCATACTGTCGACCAAGGAATCGCCAACTCACATGACATTGATCGAGCACTTGCTGAAGAATAGCAGCAACTGGAGGCTCTTTCAACCACAGCAGTAACAACTTCTTTGACGGTTTCATTTGCAACTGGTTTCTGTCCTCTTCCTGGCAGCACACCCAAGTCTCCAGTCTTTTCAATTTCATAATCATCTTCTTCAAATCATTCTTTGACATGGGCCCTTTTCGCAATCCCTTTAAACGATGATTTTCACACAATGCAGCTAAGATATTGCTGCCGTTCTGATAAAACAGTTTTACCAGCAAAGCTCAAACTTTCTTCTGTAAGGGCATGATTAATGATGACAAAGGGATACAGAATGAATTTCTGGATCGGACTGCAAGTCTCTTTATAAGTTTGACTGAATCACATAAGGAATTTTTGAAAATTGCCATGTGGTGGTCAAAATTTGAACTATTTTTTCATTGCATAAATCTTTTCCCCATAGTCCATATAACGTACATACCAAGTTTCATCAAAATGTGATAGGCACAATGGGTTCTACAGTAGTCTAAATAGGGTCACTTTAATTATAACCACCCTGTATATATACATTATAATGGAAGAAGACAAGATTAACTTTGCAGGTGATTTGAGGTACATAACATATCGAATTCAGTATGCACAGCTGCTACCTCTGACAGTAACAACAGCTGTGATCTGGCTGAACATCACATCGAACTGAGTGGATGACAGATATGGGTACTTCATTTCATACAGATTCAACTCTACACCACAGTTCATCAATCACAATGCCAAGAGGGCAACATGCTATATCTCAGCAACCCATGAAAAGATATTTTTCAATAAGAGATCTGGAAACTGTGCCAGCCAAGGCAACAGTTGAACACCATCAGTATTAAGGAAGGTCAGGAGAGTATGGGAACATGTAATCATGCATTATCTTATCTTAATGAAAGATAACTGTTAGATATTAATTACTTTGCTTGCCGATAGATGGCAGTGCCTCTAACCTGACTAGCTAGGCAAGTGCACGGTATTTGTGCTGTGTCACACTCTCGTCACTTGCCGCCAACCATGTAGCATCAATGTCTCTCTTATGTATAAAGTAATCTAATTTAATCTTATAAATAAACAGCAATTTATCTATGTTTGACGAGTCAACATATATAACATGGTGTCAGAGTAAACCATGCTTATGAATTTAATGCATAAATTGATATTTTAAGGATTACGTGCATTTGAAAAACTTGGAATCAAAAATGGTGCATAACCTGCCCACGTTGTCACCGTTTGACGCTGGATCGAACCCTTCTGAATCTTGGAGACACTGGAAGGAAGACTTCGAGAACTATAAAGGCATTAAGATATAGCCAAGAGTCGGAAAGCACAAAAACTGTGCTTTTTCGACATGTTTGTGGTGATGAATTAAAAAAGCAATATCGATCGTTTGATTTGAAGCCAGAAGCAGGCAGCAGTGAAGTGTTCTTGAAACAAGTGCTACAAGAATTCGACAAATATTTTGCAGATTATCAGAATGAGATTTATGCATCATTCAAGTTTCTTGAAATAAAGCAAGAGAAAGGAGAGAAATTCACAGACTTTTACTCAAGGCTACGATGTGCAATAGTAGATATCAACTATGGGCAAGTGCAAGTTAGAATGCTCCGTGATAAAATAGTACAAGGCATCTCAGATAAAGCATTACAAAAACGGCTAATACGAGAGACAAATACAGTGAAAAAGACGCTGCAAAATATCATCAGTGAATTGCACGGCAGCAGAACATAGCAAAGCACAAGCCACTGAAATGAACGAGAACAAAATCTCTATAGACGCTCTCAGAAAAACAAACATCGATCAAATCCCGCGCAGATAACGCAAGTAAAAGAGTGCAAGCGATGTGGAAGAAAACATGAGCCAAAGAAGTGCGCTGCGCTCGGAACAGTCTGCCGAAAGTGCGGTGGGAGAAATCACTGGGCGAAAATGTATCGCACCAAACCAAAACAGAGAGTGCTCGCGACTCGGAGTTTATTTACCTAGGGAAAGTAAAAACTGTTAACGCGGTGGATTCAAATAAAGCATCAGTCTGATACCTAAAGATCACTGTTAATAAGAACGAAGTGAACTACAAATTAGATACTGGAGTTCAAGTTAACATTATACCCAGAGTGAATTGTTAAAGTGGTGTGAGAAACCAATAATTAAGAAAAATAAACAACCAGTACTGGATTATAGTGACAACCAAGTACCAATACTAGGTGAGTGCTACCTTACATGTAAAACTAAAAATTTACAAAAACTCTCAAATTTCTGATAACCATTCTGGAATCATCTCCTATTTTGGGTCTTCAGGCTTGCCAAGATTTGGGTCTGATTGAAAGAGTGTATCATGTCAAGCAGGGAAAGAAACAAAATGAAGAGACACCAGAGAAAGTGATACAGGAATTTGCAGATGTTTTACTGGTGTGGGAAAACTAAATCGAGCAGTAAAGATAAAAATAAAAGAAAATGTCGCACCTCATGTTGCAGCACCACGTAAAGTGCCACTTGCTTTGCATCACAAAGTAAAGCAGGAGCTAAACAAAATGGTTGAAACTGGCATCAGAGCAAAAGTTGATGAGCCTACAGAATGGGTGAGCAACATGGTTGTGATAAATACGCCAAAGAAATTGAGAATTTGTTTAGATCCAAGGCAGCTTAATGAGGCTATTCAAAGACCTCATTATCCAATCCCTACAGCAGAAGCCCTTATGACAAAACTCCAAGGATGTAAAATATTTACCATTTTGGATGCCAAGAATGGATTTTGGCAACTACCGCTTGATGAAGAGTCGTCATACTTGACAACATTTACAACGCCCTGGGGAAGATTCAGATTTTTGGTCCTTCCTTTCGGTCTGAACAATGCACCTGAGGAATTTCAAAGGGCCATGGTGGAGATTTTTAGCAATGAGAACAAGATAAATCCATATTTTGATCATCGTCTGTCGAAGAACATTGCAAGTTGTTGCGGAAGACGCTTACGATAGCCAGAAGTGCTAATCTAAAATTTAACATCGAGAAGACACAGCTATCTCGGACCTCTGTAACTTATTTAGGACATGTACTGTCTGATAAAGGCATTGCACCTGATCCAAAGAAGGTCCAAGCGATTGAAAAGTTTGCAGAACCAAAAGGCTGGGAAGACTTGCAGCGATTTCTAGGAATGGTGACATACTTAGCAAAATTCACACCTCAGTTGTCAAGTCTTAACTCATTCATTAAGGCAATTTTTGAGAAAAGATAGCGAATGGTTATGGGATGAAAACATCCAAAGAGACTATGAGCACCTAAAACAGATGATTGTGCAAGCCCCATGTTTACAGTATTTTGATGAAAGCAAACCTGTAACTGTGTCAGTAGATGTCAGTAAATATGGAATTGGACTGGTTCTCCTACAAAATAATAAACTTGTGGCTTTTGGATCAGCATCATTGACAGAAACACAGCAAAGGTACACGCAGGTTGAAAAAGAACTCTTAGCAGTTGTATATGGGTTAGAATATTTCAACTACTATACGTACAGAAGACATGTAACAGTGCAGACTGATCACAAACCATTACTAGGCCTTAGTAAGAAACCTTATGATACAATCTCCCCTCGTCTTCAGCGCATGCTCCTCAAACTGAACAGGTATGATTTGAAATTGGAATATGTCCCAGGAAAACAACTGCTAATAGCTGATGCCCTGTCCAGAGCACAGTCAAGTGTTGACACCTTTAGTCAAGAACCTAGTGTTAATGTAAGTCTATTAACACAAGCCTTTCCAACAAAATGGCAGGAAATCGTAAATATGACAGAAAAGGACCCTGAATTGCAAGATGTGCTATTTCATATCAAAAATGGATGGCCAGAAAGAAGCAAAACAAGGCCAGCAGCACAACCTTACTGGCATAGAGCTTTATACAACAAAAGATGGAATAATTTGCGAGGACAATGACTAGTGCCAGCATCTCTTAGGAAAGAAATTATGAAAAAACTGCATGTGTCTCACAAAGGTATAGTTTCTAGTAAAGCTAGAGAATATTTTTACTGGACGAACATCAACAAAGATGTGGAAGAATGTGTTTCTAAATGTGCGATATGTCAGAAATATCAACAAGCTAATCAGAAAGTTCTTCTTTTAGACTGTGATCTAGCAGAGAGACCCTGGCAAAAAGTTGCCTGTGATTTCTTTTACCTGAAGGGACAACAATATCTGTTAATGATAGACTACTTTTCAAAATGTGTAGAGCTGAAACCACTTAAAAGTATAACTGCTCAAGCTGTAATGACTGTTATGAAGTCTATTTTTGCAACACATGGAATACCAGAGAAGCTCATCACTGATGGGGGGACCACCATACAACTCGAAAGCATTGTGGAAATTTCTTGAATGGGGTGTTATGCATAACATCACATCACCACATTTTCCTAGAGCAAATGGGCAAATTGAAAGATCTGTCCGAACTCTCAAGAAGTCTCTGAGCAAAGCTGTGGAAGAAGGAAAAGTCTTGTATATTGTTTTGCTAGATTATAGAACTCAACCTGTAAAAAATTTGCCATCCCCGGCTGAATTATTAATGGGAAGAAGACTGAGATCTCTGCCACCACATCCTAAAGCATTGCAACCAAAATTTCAAATAAAAGCTGCAAGTAGAGCATTAAAAAAAGGCAGATGGCGCAAAAGAAATATGCCAATAAACACGCAACCCAGCTTCCAAAACTTCATGAAAATGATAAAGTGTGGTTCAAATGGAAAATTAAAGAGCCTTGGAAACAGGGCATGATAATGAAGACAGGTCCTCAACCAAGATCTTATGTCATAAAAGCAAATGATGGAACTGTGTATAGGAGAAACTGACATCATATTTGTAAAGACAAGTCTACGTGTGAAATGACAGAGTGGAACAGAACAACAGAAGATTTGTTTGGACTTGATTAATCAACACTAGATCAACCTGTTCTTGTAGATAATGATAGGCAGAATCCTCCTAAGGAACAGAAAAGTGATTCTACTAAACATTCTCAAATTCCAGGAAATGTGTCAACTGAACCAATGTTAAGACGATCAAGTAGAAATAGAATAAAACCTCTTCGATATAGAGACAATTAGGAAGAACTTATTGATGCCAAAAACTTATACTTTATTTATAGATTAATTATGGAATTTAATGAACTGTTCAGAACTCTAAAATATCAGTTTAATTAGTTAAGTCACAATTTTAAAGATTTAAGTGAGTCATCCAGGTATGTAATTTTGCTATGTTCTCTAAAGTCAACTGTTAAGTAAAAATTTAATGTCAAAATGTTTTCTTAAGTTAACTGCTAAGTAAGTAATGATGTTAAATAATTACTGTACTAAGTTAGTAACATGCACTAGTCTTGTTCTATAAATAAAAAGGGCATGTTACATATTAATTACTTTGCTTGCCGATAGATGGCAGTGCCTCTAACCTGACTAGCTAGGCAAGTGCACGGTATTTGTGCTGCGTCACACTCTCGTCACTTGCCGCCAACCATGTAGCATCAATGTCTCTCTTATGTATAAAGTAATCTAATTTAATCTTATAAATAAACAGTAATTTATCTATGTTTGACGAGTCAACATATATAAGAATAACATCACGCAAGCCTCAAAGATAGGGCACAGCTATGAGTTTTAACACATCAGAAATGTAATGGTGGTTGTCCATTTTGCTAGCTATGCAGACAGGTTCAACAGCAACAAACTTTCTACATGGTCCTGCAGATAAAAGTTGGTGGGACAATATAATTTCACCATCGGTTATACAGGTATAGACTAACTGTGCAGTTCTACCCCAATTTTGCCTTTGCAAACAAGAGGTCACCATGGCACCACAAGTGCTGCGCCCATATGATAATGGCAAATGCAAGCTGGTAACATTTGTTATCCTTGGTGCCTCCCCAGATGGATACATTCATTATGACATTGTGCGCAGAAGCAGGACTCATCTGAAAAAAAAAAAAAAAAAAAAAAAATGTGGTAACACTATGTCTGCTGTTATTGTTATCACAACGCTGTGGTATGGTAATGGATCACATAAGCCCATGAAGACAATAAGTCTGTCCTCTAGGGCCTAGGAGCTGAGGTTCACTCAAATTCTTAATGACATTTAATATGGCTTTCCTGTACCCATTGATTTATTATTTGCCTGATAGTGATGGGATTCCAACCAACACGAGCAGCAATGATAAACAGCAGTCCTAATAGGCCTGTTATGATAAATAAACTAGTCTCGATAGGCTATGATGCTCCTGAGGTTGAATTTCGACACACGCTGGTACAAGCTTCTCCTTTGTACACAACGCATATCACAACCTTTACAGAAACAAAGTTAAAATACAATTTCAAAATGAGAAATCCACTGTGAAGTCTTCCCATTTTAAACTATGTTCTTTGATGCAAATTTGATGTTTGCTGCATGCTTCCTTCATCTTGTAATATTTTAAAGGCCAACAGTGTATAATATCATACCATGCTCCATTTGCTTTTTAATTATACTATGAAAATATATTTTCAGGTAAGAACTAAATAAAATATTGGTATTTATTTACCCATTTTTCCATCAAATGTGAAAGCTGACTTGGGTTTGTGCCTTGCCAAACTTGGGCAATCATCTGGCAAAAGTACAAAGGAACTAGAAAATTAACAGATAAAAGCTAATTATATTAAATAATTGTGAAGCTCTTGAACCACATTTCTTTTTGAATGGCTGTTTGTCATACCTCTTCCATACTCCACTGAATACTGTTTATCCATTTTCCACATGAAGCCCCACATCATGCCTGTTAACACACTTTTTTTAATGCTAGGATAATATAACTCTGAAAATACTCTACATGCTATTCAATGAAAGGTATATGCCAAACATTAAATTTTTCCAAAATGCAGAGGAAAACCACAGAACAGCAGTTAACTTACACTTTTCTTCATAAAATTAATCTGGTTTATCGAGAATTAATAGCTATCTATTTTCAACTAGTCCCATATCATGGCCATTTATGCACACATTTTTTGATGCTAGGATCTCATAAATTTGAAAATACTTTACATGCTGTTCTGTGAAAGGTATATGCCAAACAAAATGCAGAGAAAAACCAGAGAATTAGAAATTAACTTATACCTTTCTTTCATAAGACTAAACTGGCTTAGTAAGAATTAATAGGGGTTACATAAAACTGGGAACTCAAGAGTCTATTTGACACCACACTTATTCATTACTCATGTCACTCACACTGCTTACTATAGCATTTATTTGTCAAAAATGGCTAATGGGAACTAAGTTATTATCTACTGACGCTTTACAGACTATCTAGTATATTTTAATTATAGTGTTATATATGCAATAAACACTGTTTTTAGATATTTACCATATCTGGATCCACTTTATCTTCACAAAAATGCACTGGTGAGGTAGTATAGCCTTTAGAACTTTGCATCATCAGGAAGCATGTTGCTAAATATAATTAAAAATCTTATGAAAGAAGATGTTTGGCTGAAATATTTATTAGAAATAAAGATGCAAACAGAAATTACAGAATGCATTTACTAATACATTTTAACAAAAATATTTTTGCACGAAGAGAGTTAGAAATGTTTGTAGAAAAATATGAGAATACCTTCTACACTGGATTTAATTAAGAAAAAAAAGGTGCCAGGACTACCTGCCTGAGCTACATCAAAGGGATAATTACAAAGCCTTGTTTCCTTTCCTTTATTTTACTTGCACACTAGATTACCTTCATAAGTGCCCCCATTCTGCTAAGATGCTATACAATTATAAACATTCCAGTCTTTCTCAGAATTCAAATGCCTTGTAGTACTGAAATTACATATTTTTACCTACATATGGCATCAATGTTTACCTTTAGTTAGCACTTTCTGATAATCTTAAACCCCCTCCTGAAAAGCATTACCTGTTGGCAAATGAGTTTTTGCTAAGCTAAGACATGAAAGACATAAACCATTTTGAAAAAATGGTGGAACAATATCAAATCAATTAACACAAAAATGCAAGGAACATCCATCATAAAATACCTTTTTTCACATTATTCCCCATGTACATGGAAATTTGTTTAAGCTTCAAAGAATTGCAGAAATTCGGCACTGTGCTCAGTGTCAGTTCTCCTTATGTATACAGTGAAATGTTTTCACTTAAAAAACATCTGAGTACTGGAAAAAACTGGTAGCAGCACAAAATTTAATCATTTACAAAGAACAACTTAATGGAATGCAAATTTTTGCATAACACGCAAAATGCCATATTTTGGAAGAAATACAGTGCTTTCTCTTTCATCAGGTGGCAAACTCCACAATCTTACACTTCCTTACAAGAAAAATTAAAAATAAATAAATAAATAAATAAATGCACTCAGTGTAACAATATCACTTTTAAATTCTACAGAATGTCAAATATGAAGGTGGAAACATGGCCCTTGGTTCTGCAGCTTGTCTCCTGTGCATACACATACCTCAGTTACCACATAAATACATTTTGGTATATCACAGGTTGCCTATTCTGCCCACATGGGTATACTAATTACAGGCAATGCAGATGGCCCATTTTCAAATTTTGCTTACATATGCTGTCCGAGAAGAAAAGGAAGAAAATTCAGGATAAATTATACTTAAAATTTAATTTGAGCAATTCATTGCATAAAGATGACAATAAATATATTTCTACAATTTAAAATATTAAAAGAATCGAAATTTTTTAGATATAAATCTTTAAAAAAATGTGATCACAGAAAAAAATGTCTGTCCTTTTCAAGTTTTATGTTATTCAACCTCTTTGTTTTGTAACCTAATTTTTTAAAAAAAAAGAAGTTTAATTGTTTTAAATATGAACTTACTGTATTGTATTCATGATAAAAATTAATTACAGAAGTTTTTTTCCTTAACAAATCAATAGAAAAATAATTTGTCTTCCACTTCATGTCAAGTCACCTCGAGATTATTTTACTCAAAATTACTTTGTAAATCTACCTAAAAGGGGCAGTACATATTCAGTGACATAGGTAAAAACTAGTCAAGCTAAGTTTGACTACTTTGAATAAGTACTGCCCCCTACAGGCAGATTTACAAACTAATTGGGGTAAAATAATCTAAAGTTAAAGGACTTGACATGAAGTGGAAGACAAATTATTTTTATTAATTTGCTAAAATGTTCAGTTGATTTTTTTATTTGAAATTGTAGAAATATATTTATACAGTCAAAAGTCGTTAATTCGGACACCCATAATCCGGAATGATCTATAATCCGGACCTCAAAGGTACAATCTTTCTGCGCATGCGTCGCGTTGATGCATGCGCGTAAGATATTTATGGCTGCAAATATGCTTGTGCGTGTGCGCAAAATACATTTACGAGTGCGCCTTTAATGTATAACGGACGGTATAAGCTAAGCTAAAATTATCTAATTATCTATTTCAGTTAATGTTGCAAATTGCGTTGTTCCTTAATCTTCGAATTGGATCCGGCTTATTATTTTTTGCAGACTGTTAGAGCAATTTTATAAAAGTAAGCTTGAACTTTCGATTATTTCAAATAGAATTTCCGATATATATTTACTAATATGTAAAGGATCTACAAAGCAAAAGTATCTTTCGGAGTCCATTAAACAAAAAGTGGAATTGCTGCAAAAAATGGATAATGGCATATCCTTTGTTTATCTAAACTTTAAAGTTTGCTTATCTAAACTTTGTTTATCTTTAACGCCGCAGCGTGCAATGAATTGGAAGTTGATCTGTCAGCACTATCCTTATCTTCACGGCAGATGTTTTTATTTTATTGGGCTTATAATTCCTTACTAAATGTAGTATTTCATCTCGATGTACTCCGTCTTTGATATGATTTAAATCAAATTCCTCGTCATTATAATTCGCTTTCGATAGCGAAGAAATTGACAGAGGTTATTGAAAACGAAAAAATTTCGATTGACAAATTAGTCGGTAGACACAGCAACTATAGGACTTGAACAGCGGAACTTTGTAACTGAACAAGAAATTATGTCTGTTATCGAATTAAAGAGAATGTATTATCACATAAAAAACGAAACAACTTACATTGAAAGAAATGTTTAATAAAGTAAACAAACAAATATTAAGCTTTTTTTTGTAAATTTTGATACCCTTTAGATCATAATTGTTCTTTATTTCATAAATTACGGTTTCATATTTTTAATTTTATAATTTCTGCATGCCATCTTACAGATTTAAACTGATGATCTATAATCCGGAAAAATCGATAATCCGGAATCGCCGAAGTCCCGACGAGTCCGGATTAACGACTTTTGACTGTAGTCATTTTATGCAATGCATTGCTCAAATTAAACTATAAATATTAATTTATCTTGAATTTTCTTTCTTTCTTCTGGAACAGCATATGTAAGCTAAATTTGAAAATGGGTCAGATAACTGGTAACTAACACAGTATTTTCAATTATTTCACTCTGAATAGCTTTGACTTTAATCAAAATTTAATGCTAAAAATTTTACATTATTGATTAGGTAATTTTCTAATAAAGGAGCACCACTCAGTGCCAAAGATAAACATTGCTGCAAAATCTAACTAGGATGGTGTCAACCCTAACTATAAGCCTTCAAGAAAGGAATAACTATTTTATATATAAATGAATATAATATATTAACAGTGTCCACAAAGTCTTACCCAGCCTTTGTTTTTGCAATCACTGGCCACAGGCTGCCAGTTACAAAAACATTTTAAATGATGCAAATAATCATGTTTTGGCATTTTTTAATTTAGTAAAATCAGTTTTGTAAATATTATATACCTAACTTTTTATACATTAAAAATTTTGTACTTCTAAAAAAAAGAGAGAGAGAGAGAGAGAAGTTTTACGCCCATCTAATAAAAACTGACAGACACATATATTTAATATTAAAATCAAAAATTATACACAACTGAAAAGTGAAATGCTTGCATTTGTATGCAACTAAAAATACAAGTTCAGAAAAAGGCTTTTAATGTTAAGAGATTAAGTGATAAGCATTGCTATGCAGATTATTGTGGAAAATATCAATTAATACAATTTCTTTTTTAAATGCAGATCACAACCACAGAATCTTACAGGATTTGTGTTCTAGAAAACACTGGGAGACTTCAATGTAGGCATGTAGTCAACTCTTTATATTTACATTTAAAAAAATGAAAAAAATCTATGTTAATGAATTCTTGTATGATTACAAGATTATGATTCCAAAATGATAAAACTTCATAAGAATATTAATAACCTATTTCCAAACTGAAAACTAATAAACTACTTGTGCAAAATGATTTTCAGCATACCAAATGTAAGAAAATTATAAATTAAAAATACTAGTAAATCATAAAAGAATACCATTAAATGGCTTTTAAAGCAGGGTAATGAAACTCTAAATATTTAAATTTATTTATTAGACCCCTCAGTGGAAATCAAAAGTGGTACAAAAAATCAAAAATTTTGAAATTAAATATTTCGGTCAATTTTTCTCTTAAAGGATTCATTTTTTTTTAATGACTACAAAAGTTTCCTACACATGAACATATAAAAAGTTAGATTTTGTAATTTTCAAAAAACTGATTTCTTAAAATGTAAATATGCCAAAATATGAATACTTGCATCAATTAAAAATTTTTTGTAACTGGAAGATGTTGTAACTGCATTGTTTACAACCAATAGCTGCAAAAATAAATACCAGGTAAGAGCTTTTTACAACACAGTGTATAATAATTAAGACACAATAACACGCCGAATAAATACTGATTCAGAAGTCAAACAACAAAAATCAGCGTTAATTCACAAAATTTTCACAGGACTAGTTTCGATGGTTTTACCGAACCATCATCTTCAGCTGCAAAACCGCAAACGAAAAAGATAGGAAATACTAGTTTCGATGGTTTTACCGAACCATCATCTTCAGCTGCAAAACCGCAAATGCTAGTCCTGTGAAAATTTTGTGAATTAACGCTGATTTTTGTTGTTTGACTTCTGAAACAGTGTATAATGTTAGTGCGTGAAATGCCAAGGTTACACAAGATGATGAATCTGTGCAATTCTCTGAATTTTTTTAAACAGAAACAGATCACCATAAGCATAGAAAGAACAAAACTCTTGTACACACACAAACCCATATACACTACAATCTGTTTTTGCTTTAAAAAAAAAACAGAGACTAGCATAAATTCAGCACGGCATGCAGCTTTGGCATTGTGCACATTAAACATTGTACATATTATCATTACACATGTTCAAGAAGGCAACACAAATAGACTACCACACCTAGTGCCCCATTAACAGAAAAGTATCAGTGCTTACTTTTCTCAATAAGAACTTTTACAATGATAAAATAAAACATTTTATAGAATTGCAATCTAAAATTTCAGTCTTCCAGGCCAATCTGTTGCATCCTTTGACATACTGAATAACTTATACTGAAATGCTAACTTACAACTAACTGCTAACTTATATTGAAATGTTACCAATTTATTAATGAAAGGATTTAAAGGATGCAGAATAGTTTTTAAATTAGCAGAATATTGAACTGAACAATGATATTAATTCATCTAACCTCTATTCATCATACAGTAGACTCCCGATTACCCACGCCTGCCGCACAAAGTTTTTTTTTTTTTTTTTTTTTACATGCGTAAAGCAAAGAAAATAAAAATGTCCACGAAATAAAAATGTTTTCAAAGAAAAAAAATGAGCGAAACGTTAAATTTGCTAACATCGTGCTTATTAATGGCAAAAATATCCCGGGCCTTCTCGGAACCTTCCCCTCTCATGAGTAAGTGATTTCTTACTCACCTTGCCCGCTCCACCCCCCTCTCTCCTCTTAATCTTACTGACATGTCCACTTCCTCCCACTCGCCATTGTTAGTTTAAGCCTGATAGTGTTTGCGAACCGGTCGGAGTTAATTATTGTGTTCAGTGCTTGTGCTTTTTGTTTTTCGCTACCGATTTAAAATGTCAGGAAAACGAAAGAAGGTTGTATTGACGATTGCTCAAAAACTAGAATTAATTTCCAAAGTAGCAAACAGCGCTACAAGGCAGCAGATGGAATTGGATTACCAAATCGCGGACACAACAATGCGTGAGATTCTAAAGCAAAAAGACAAACTGGTGAACTTTGCATCAATGTCGGACAGTGCTTCCGCAATGAAAACGCGAAATACTATGAAGGGTTCTACCTTTGATGAGCTAGACACGGCATTGACAGAGTGGTTACCTGAAGTTCGGAAAGAGGGTACTCCTGTAAATGGTCCTATCATTGCGGCGAAGGCAAAAACCTTTTTTGAGTTGTTAGGCCTGAAAGGAAATTTTGATGCGTGTTTTGGCTGGTTGACTCGTTTTAAGCAGCGACATGTAATTTGAGAAATTCGACTTCATGGGGAGAAACTTAGTGGTGACCAACAAGCAGCCAACAATTTCCACCATGGATTTGAAGAATTTGTTTTAAAAGAAGCGCTATCTTTTGAACAAATTTACAATGCCGATGAATTGGGACTTTTGTGGAAATGTCTTCCCACTCGCATTTTAGCATTTGAAAATGAAAGTAAAGCGGCAGGTCATAAAAACAGCAAGGAAAGGACCACTATCATGTCTTGCAGTAACGCTACCAGTAGACATAAACTTAGACTTGTTGTCATTGGAAAGTAAAAAAACCCGAGATCTTTCAAAGGCACAAGGATAGAAAATTTGCCCGTTGATTACTTTAACCAGAAAAAAAAAAAAAAAAAGGGATGGATGAACCAAAACATTTTTCAAGAAGGGTTCGAAAAAATCTTTGTTCTTCAAGTGCGTAAACATCTTAAATCGAAAAACCTGCCTGAAAAAGCCGTGCTATTGATCGACAACGCACCTTCTCACCCAGCAACAAGTGTGCTAAAGTCTTCTGATGGACAAATGTTTGCAAAGTTTCTCCCCCCAAACGTTACTGCGCTAATCCAACCCATGGACCAAGGAGTCATTACAACAATGAAAAGAACATACCGAACCAAGCTGCTAATGACCAAAGTTGAAGAAGGTTATGATCTGAAAGAGTTTTGGAAACTCTACACAATCTTGGACAGCATCTACGATATTGCATCTGCATGGGACTCAGTGAAACCGTCAACCCTCATAAAATAATGGAGAAAACTCATGCCTAATGAAGCCAGCAACAACCTAACCCCTTTCAGTTGTGAGGAAGAGAATGAAGATGTAGACACGCCTACGCCAACTCTTGCCGATACGGTGAAAACAGTTCCGGGTGGTGAGAACGTCGATGCTGAAAACATTAACGAGTGATTGGAGTGTCACGTCAACGAACCTTGCTTCGAACGCTTGACAGATGATGAAATCGTGAAGAAAGCAAGGGGTGAGACCGAGAATGAAGGAGAGTGAAGTGTAGGCGAAGAAGAGCCCACTGTGCAGATGCGGAAGACTTACGAAGCATCTTCGCAACAAGTCGACAGACTGCTGAGAGCTATTTGGGAGAACAAGACGACGCGGAATTGGCCGAGAAACTTATGTTACGAAAAATGCAATCTCGGATCATGAGAAAATGCTTCCAAAGCAAGAAGCAAACACAAATGACTGATTTCTTCAAAAAGGTGTAGTTTTACAGTTAGGCTTTTGTAATTACATAATACATTACAGTATTAAAACAGTACATATGTATTAATTTTTCTGTGTATCCTTGACGCCCTCTCGTAAGTACAAAGCACTTTTCTGTTTTTATTAACAAAATGCATTTTAGGTTAGTTTTGAGTGATATACTAAAATATTAAGCGTTAGTTAAACACGTCCTGCTGTTTATATCACGTTTTATTGTACATAAAACGATTTTTCAAAGTTGAATGACTGTTTTCTCTTTTGCTATACCAATTTTTAGCTTTTTCAGATTATCCGTGTTTTTGTTATCTGCGGCGGCTGCGCCACCCAATTCCGCGGATAATCGGGAGTGTACTGTACTTTGGAAAATAGACCATTGAATTCATGAGCTCTAAGAAAATGAGTCCGTGTCAAGTTTATTAGAAGCTGAATGGGATCTTTCTTGTTTTTTCCTACATAACAAAATTATGATCCAGTTTCTCCAAAAAGTCCTTAAAATAGGAAAAAAGACTTTGAATGCTTTGCCTCTTAATAAATTGCTACCTTCAGTACTTGTTTGCGGTCTACCAGATAGTAACTTTAGCAATGATTTGAGAAACAGGCACTCTCCTTCTTCAGAAATAACAATGCTGGCCTCTTTATCACTTGCTTTTTTTAAAAATTTCTAGCAAATATTGCCTATATATCACCTACGGGGCCAGCCCCAGGCCGTGTGTCACTGGTGTGGATGAACCGAGGGGCAAATATTTTAGAATTAATAAAGGAACTACACAGTGGAATTTTGGAGTCACGAAGTTTGCAGAGGGTGGCAAATAGTCAAGAGTAAGCTTGATCACTTAGTACACTGCTTTGAAGAAGTTCTTTCCTTGCACAGCCTGAATAGAATCAAATGGAATAAAATATGCGCTTAATTTTATTTCTAGCACATTGCAACTTTATTAATACTATCATAGGCCTGAAACCTGTTATGGAAGGCCTGTCCCCTTATTTTGCAAATGCAGTGGCTGCCACTGTCACTTTTGCAAATTATATTTTGCATAAAGTATTTTGACAAATAATTTTATATTTTTTCAATCTTAAGTTATTTATATAAAATGTACATTTCATCCTTCTGTACATTTTGTTTTTATGATTTCAGTTCGGTAAGTCCTGCTAAAATACAAACTCGCACGTTTTGAATCAGAATTTTTTTTTTTTTTTTTTTTTTTTGCTGCCACTAAAAAAGAAAAAGTTAGATATTTTATTGATTTTATTTCAAATATTAATTAAGGTACATGGATATGACCAAACTAACTTAGTTTAACTGCTTATCTAATCAATAATTAAACATATGAATAAAATGTAGACTTAAAAAAATCATTATTTTTGAAACCTAGAATTGGAAATTTATATAAATTTTGTATATTTTAAATACTGTAGAAGTATTTAAGGATCCCCTTGAAAGTGGAAGTTTGCAGCATGTCTTATCTGCTTCTGCAGAAATTCAGCCTTGAGAATTTAAGGGATTAAAAAAAAACTTCATGTAGCAAGTAACCAATTAAATCCATAAAGAATCCTCGGGACTGAGTGGCAAAACTCGGCGATAAAAGTATATCTTAGGATACCCCTTGGCGAAACTTGGCAATTTTTGGCAGCACATGGATACCGAGTTTGTGCAATTCCTTGACTTGTTATTTTGGCTTGCATAGCAGCAATTTTTGCACCAAAAATCACCGCTACACAAAGCCAAAATAACGAGACAAAGAATTGCACAAACTCAGTCTCCACGTACACATCGACCTATTTTCACTTAAAAAAAAATCCCAGAATTGCACAAAAATGGCATTGTGCACTCCCTTGACTTTATCCATGTACACATCAACCTATTTTCATTTTTAAAAAAAATATCAGAGAATTGCGCAAATTAGGCTAAATCGTCGCTACACTAAGAACACAACACAAAGAATTGCACAAACTCGGTATCCACGTACACATCAACCAGAATTGCACAATGGCATTGTGCACTCTCTTGACTTTACCCATGTACACATCAGCCTATTTTCACTTTAAAAAAAATCAGAGAATTGCTCAAACTATGCCTTACGCACACCCTTGAGTTTGTCCATGTACACATCAATATATTTTCACTTACAGTAAAAAAGAGCACCCAATTCTACAGTAGACTCAAACAAAAAATACATAATCTCAATAAATTACATTTTAAACCAAAAAATAAAATAACATAAAAAAGGAAAAAACCTGTTATGAATTTAAGCACTACACAAAGCAAATATCCACTTACCTTATTTAGAAATTTGTTCCTCTTCAGTCTGTGATACATAAAATTCCTTAACAGCATCCAAAAACTTCCTAAAATTATCTGAACAAAAATCGGTATATCGGCTTCGCCACATAAATTCACAAAAATAAGAGTAAAAAATATACTACGTGGTTTCAGACTGTCCGGAAAATGGCTACTAAGTAAACCTTCATTTACACACCAGTCAATTAATGCACTTTTTCCCTTTCGTTGCAAATCGTACAGAAACTTCAAATTAATCTTACTACATTCAGCCATTGTACCGTCTAAACAATGAAATAAGCAATGTACTTCCTAAGCAACACACACCACAAAAGCCCTTGCAAAACATCCCACGATTGGAAATTTCACGGAATAATGCGAACGATTACGTCATAATAGGGTTTCTATAACATTCTACTACTCAGGTTACCATAAATGTTATAACAACTTGGCAATAAGCGAAAAAACAACTTGGCGATAAATGAAACAACAACTTCGCGATAATACAAGGGGTACCCTAAAGTCAACTCTAGCCAAACTCAACAATGGGACGTGCAGTTGAAAACCAGGCTAATAATTAAAAACATGCTTATAAAAAACAGATAGTTATAAACACATATTTTTGGTAATTAATGAATTGCTATCTACTAGACAACAAACAAGTAGCCTAGCTATTTATAATATACAAATATATAAATGCTTGCTATTTTTGGCACTTCACGTTATTATTTAAGTATCAATATGCACCCAGCACTGAATTAGTGACATGGTGATGACATTATTTATGATGTAATAAGACCTTTAAATAGGCAGATAATGCTCGTATTTTTTTACCATTCATTAAATTTAACAGTTATATAATCTAAACCATTATTATGGTCAACACTGGACTGTTATTCAGTGTGGTCACACCAGAGCAGCCAACAAAAAAATATATTCTCAATAAACTACATTTTAAATCAAACAATGAAATAACATAAAAAAGGAAATTCATCTTTGCACTACACAAAGGAAATATCCACTTACCTTATTTAGGAATTAACATGTCTTGAGTCAAACAAAACTCCTTAACAGCATCCAAAAACTTCCTAAAATTATCTGAACTAGAATCTGTATACTGGCGTCGCCACATAAATTCACAAAATAAGAGTAAAAAACATCCTCCGTATTGCTGTTTACCATCTGACGTTTGACCATATGCATTTCCTTCCTACAAACAGGACACTTAATAATGGCTACTAAGTAAACCTTCATTTACACACCAGTCAAGTAATGCTCTTTTCCCCTTTCTTTCCAAATTGTACAGAAACTTCAAATTAATCTTACCACATTCAGCCATTTTACCGTCTAAACCACAAAACAAGCAATATACTTCCTAACCAACACATACACACAAGCCCTTACAAATTTACCGCAATCGTGCAACTGATTATGTCATAATGCGGTTTCCATAACATTAAACTACTCGGGCTACCATAAACGAAACAACAACTTTGCAATAATACAAGGGGTATCCTTCTCTCTACTCTATGACCAAGTTGTTATTTCCTTTATTGCCAAGTTGTTTTATTTATGGTAACCTGAGAGGTTGAATGTTATGGAAACCCTATGATGATGTAAACGTTTGCATTATTCTGGGAAATTTTTGAATTATGGGATGTTTTATAAGGGCTTTTGTGGTGTGTGTGTGTGGTTAGGAAGTATATTGCTTGTTTAATTGTTTAGATGGTAGAATGGCTGAATGTAGTAAGACTAATTTGAAGTTTCTGTACAATTTGGAACGAAACAGGAAAAGTGCATTAATTGACTGGGGTAAAAGTATATTTTAGGGTACTGTGGTGTTGCTGGCCTTGATCGTATAAAGTGTCGATACTAAGAATATCAAGTACAAATTAATTTTGCGTAAATACTTAAACTAAAATTTGGTGTTTAGTACATTGCTTAATCATTACTAAATAGATTAACAAGACTTACCCACTGATGCATGCATGAGCCGATTATTTTCTTTTTCCAATCACATTTATTTCAATACACATACTTTCTGGATTAAATAAGACACATTTATCACACACATATACATACTAAAATATCATAACTTAGATACTCGCAATGCGATAACTCAAATGGAATGTCCGTGGAGTGCCGACGCGTGACTATTCGCGCAATCCTGTTCCATCGAATAATTTTGCGGTTGAAACGTGGTCCATTTTTGTCTTCGTATTATCGCGCTGTCTGGTTACACACTTATAGGCTCTTCTTTTTTCCTTTTACATTCATATGATCTTTACACACATCGCACGTGGTGACACATTGCTGATCAAGCACATCTTGAAGTCGAACAGTTACTTATATTCTGCTTGCGCGTTTATTTTATTCACAAATTCCACACACTTGCGCGTATATTTTATTATTCACAAATCAAACTTTTACTTTAAGTACTGGATTTCTTCATTCTGCTTCTTTCTCGGCAAAATTAGACAGGAACAAATGGCGACTGCTGAGTGTGTGTGGCCCTCGGGCCACACACTCGCTAAACTCGACGTCAGGCAGCAAGAGGGGAAAAACGAAAAAGAGAGACAAACCAGTCCTTCCAGTATTTATACCTTTCGACGCACGTGATAACGATACAAGAATCGATGTAGTCACACTGTTCTCACAGGTACCCCTTGGCAATTTTTGGTGGTACATGGATAATAAGTTTGTGCAATGCTTTGACTTGTTATTTTGGCCTTGTAGCAGCGATTTTTGGTGAAAAAATTGCCACTACACAAGCCAAAATAACAAGTCAAAGAATTGCACAAACTCGGTATCCATGCACACATCGACCTATTTTCACTTTAAAAAAAATCCTCGAATTGCACAAAAATGACATTTTGCACTCCCTTGACTTTATCCATGTACACATCGGCCTATTTTCACTTTAAAAAAATCTCCGAAGTGCATAAACTATGCTTTACGCACTCCCTTGAGTTTGTCCATGTACACATCGATATATTCTCACTTAAAAAGTCAAAGGAGCACCCAGTTCTACAGTAGAGGTAAACAAAAAATACATAATCTCAGTAAGCTACATTTTAAATCAAACAATAAAATAATACAAGTGTAGCGAATAGTTTATCCAACAGATAGCAGTATCTGCCAAGCTCCTTTGGTAATTGTCAATGCGCATGCGCAAGCGGAGTGTAAAAAGAAGTATGTTATTAGGAGAATGAGCTTTCGTTAATAATGTTGCTGCGCGTTTTCGCTGTGTAAATAAAAGTATATTTTTATATCATAGATGTTCTTTACTCTCTAATGCGAAGCACTAGGTTAGTGCACGAATCTCTTCTGATTTAGAAACCATTTTCAAACCGTGGATCACCACAATAAAAAGTGGCGTCCGCGACAGGATGCATTAGTTGGGTAAAGGACACTTTTGATAGTTTAACAGCAGAAATGGAAGCCTTGAAAGTAAGAAGAATACCACTGCGTGCAGCCTTCACGAAAGCATATAATAGCCTACATGGACATTTGAATGAGTCAGAATTGAACAGTGATGTTCTATTATCGTCCCTGGAAATTCTGGAAGATAAAGGAATTCGACTACAACAGTTGGATGAAGAAATATTGGATCTCCTATCAAAATCGAAAGAAGTCTCGCAAGAAGAATATACTAAAGAATTTGAGTCATGTGAGACTTACAAGGAGAAATTAATAGCAGCCAGGATGAAAGTGAAGCAAATCATTGTGAAACTAGAGAAAAATTTGCTGACTCATGCATCGGTAAATGAAACTAGAACTGTTGATTCAAGAACAACGGCAACGAATTTGAAGCTTCCGAAAATAAATTTGATTGAATTTACAGGTGATCCACGACAATGGTTGAACTTCTGGAATACCTTTAGTAAGATACACGAAGATCCAGTGCTAGATGATCATTTGAAATTCGTATATCTGATCCAGGCTACTGCTGCCAAATCGAAAGCACGGAAATAGTGCAGAGTTTCCCCGACAACTAAAGAAAATTATCCGAAAGTCATCGAACATTTAAAGAATCGTTTTGGACGTGAAGATATTCTTATACAAGTGTACGTTCGGGATTTATTGAATCTTGTGTTGATAAATAATAATGCAACCAAAAAGGACTTTGCGCTATCATCGTTGTACGACAGTTTAGAAACAAAACTGCGTGCTCTGGAATCTCTCGGTGTGACTGAAGATAAATACGCTAGTGTTATTTTTCCTTTAGTTGAATCTTGCCTGCCCCCTGACATCTTACGCGTGTGGGAGAGGGAACGGGAGAGCTCGTCACAACAAGGTAAGAGCGATCTTGAATCTATTCTTCTGTTTTTGAAAAATGAAGTGATATCTGAAGAGAGAATTAAATTAGCGCGTTTTTCTTTTGATAAAAGTAGAAAATCTAAAAGTTACATTAATGATGAGTCTAATATTCCTACTTGTAATGATTTGTATACAGGAGACAAATTTAAAGAAAATGCTCCTATTAAGAAAGTTGAGGAATCGTGTTTATTTTGTGATAAGCCACATTTAACAGAAAAATGTTTTAAAGCTAGTACGCTTACATATCAGGATAAAAAAGATTTAATATTTAAGAAGGGTTTATGTCTATTATGCTTGAAGAAAAACCATATTTCTCGTAACTGTAAGTCCAAGGTTAAGTGTTTAATTTGCCAGAAAAGGCATTTGGCAGTAATGTGTCAACAAGTTCCTTCTCAATTGAAAGAGACTAAACAAGTAGAGCCTGTGGCGAAAAATGAGGTCAATGTTTTGGCTAGCAGATCCGCGAGCTCCGATGTATTACTACAAACATTAATCTTAAGGGTAAAAAATGGCAACAGGGAAAGGATAGTCAGAGGGATTATAGATACGGGTTGCGAGAGAAGTTATTTAACAAAAGATATTACAGATTCTTTGAAATGTAACAGTGTTGGTGAAGTGAAATTAGTTCATAAATTATTCGGAGGTGTAGAAACAAAAGAAAAATTGCATTCTAAATATATAGTTCATTTGAGTAGCCTTGATAATAAATATGTATGTAGTGTGCATTGTTTAAGTGAATCTGTTATCTGTTCTGATGTTAAGAAAATACCTAAAGGTCCTTGGTTGAAAGAACTTCGTAAATTAAATATTCGAGTGTCAGATGTAGAGGGTAATGCTCCCGAAAACGAAAGTGACATTAAATTGTTGATAGGTTCTGATATTGCTGGAAAATTATTCACCGGAAATATTAAATGTTTACAAAGTGGTCCGGTCGCGATGGAAACAAGTTTGGGATGGATTTTAATGGGTAAAATTCCAGCGAAGGAATCTTCGGGTATAAATGATTCTCTTGCATGTGTTTCTTTATTGCTAAACGAAAGATCAGCAGAAAACTTGTGGAAGTTAGACGTTATTGGTATAAATGACCCACTTTAGTCTAAAAAGAAAGCTGAAATTCATGAGGAGACCATGCAGTATTTTGAGGAAAATTTAAATTTGGATTCAGACGGGAGATATGAAACTGCATTACCTTGGGTACTGGACCCCTCTCGCTTGTCTAATAATAAAACGTTGGCAGAAAAACGCCTGACTAATACGCGAAGGAAATTATTAGATTCGAATCAAATTAAAGTTTATCAGGAAGTATTTGATACTTGGTTGAAGGAACGAATTATTGAAGAGGTAAATGAAGGCGAAGTAGATAGAGAGCGCTATTTGCCTCATAGGCCGGTTTTTAAAGAATCTAGCCAAACTACGCGAGTAAGGCCAGTTTTTGATGCTTCGGCACACGCCAAAGGAGAACTTTCCTTAAATGATTGTCTTGAGAAAGGTCCCAACCTAATAGAAATAATTCCAACATTGTTGAATCGTTTTCGGAAATATCCTGTTGCAGTAATTTCAGACATTGAGAAAGCCTTCTTGCAGATTGGTATAAGAGAGAAGGATAGAGATTATTTGCGTTTCTTTTGGAAAGGTGCAAAAGAAGAGAATACTAAAATTTACAGACACTGTCGCGGGGTTTTGGGGCTTAACTGTAGTCCATTTTTGTTAGCCGCTACGTTGAACTATCATTTAAATCGTGCCCCAGATCAGTTTGCAGTTACAGCCAACATTTTGAAGGAGTCCTTCTATGTTGATAATTGCCTGACTAGTTTTAAGAATGTTGAAGAATTGAATAGATTTGTACTAGAATCGAGAATGTTATTGTCACTGGGAAAGTTTAATCTTAGAGGATGGCAGTCGAATTGTGAAACCGAAATAATTCCCAACTCTAAATTAGATACATTCGTTTGCGTTTTAGGGTTAAACTGGGATTTGAAGGATGATACTCTTTCCTGTAAAATTGAGTCACTAAAGAAAGAGGAGATTGTCGCGAGTAAACGAACACTCCTTTCTTGCGCGCATAAGTTATTTGACCCAGTAGGCTTCCTTTCTCCCGTTACCCTGTTCCCAAAGTTGATATTGCAAGAGTGTTGGAAATTACGATTAAATTGGGATAAAAAATTGCCAGAACATTTAGAAAAGAAGTCCATGCAATGGGTAAAAGAACTGAAACTGCTGTCTGATGTCAAAATTCCTAGATGGCTTAATATTGACAGATCGGTTAACGAAGATGTAAGTCTTCATGTTTTCAGCGATGCCAGCAAGCATGCCTATGCTACCTGTATTTTCTTAAGAGTGAAGACCGAAAATAAGGTTTATTTAAATTTTGTGCAAGCACGCACTAGAGTTGCGCCTTTAAAGAGTATATCCATTCCTTGTTTGGAATTATTATCCTGCTTAATCGGAGCATGCTTGGGACGTATGGTCTTTTCAGATTTGAACATGCCAAATTTAAGAACATTCTTCTGGACTGACTCAACAACCGCTTTGTGCTGGATCCAGCGAGACGTATGGTGGGGAACTTTCGTTTGGAATCGTGTCCAAGAAATCAGAACACTTACAAAAATAGAAGATTGGCATTACATCCCTTCGGAGCTGAATGCCGCCGATCTCCCTTCTAGAGGCTGTTCAGTTAAACAGTTTTTGCTGTCGAAATGGTGGGAGGACCCATCATGGCTGTTAGAACCAGAATCGTCATGGTCAAGAGGCACCGATTTGCCGGACGAAGAGATCATAAATTCAGAAAGGCGTAAATCAGTATCGATAACTCTTAACAAAGATTCTAAACCTGACAATTGGTATTACAGGTACTTTTCATCCATAAAGAAAATTGTACGCGTTAGGTTGGATTCTTAGGTTTTACTTTAAATTACGAAGAATTACAAACGAAACCTCCAAAATTTTGTCAGTTTCGGAAATTGAAAGAGCTGAGATAACTCTTATGTTATTGGTTCAAAGAGAATCATTTAAGAGAGTGAACGATGATAAAATTAAAGACCTCAGACCTATAGTTGATCGTGATGGTTTGATCAGAGCTAAAACCAATATTTCTTATCGCGACGATCTTGATGACTTTAAGTTTCCTGTCATTTTGCCATCTGATCATGCAGTAGTAAAATTACTAATAATGAATGCACATAATGAGCTGCTGCATGCTGGTACTTCTATGGTGATGTCTCATTTGCGGGAAAAGTATTGGATCCTCAAAACTCGTAAGACAGTACGAAACTGCATTAGAAAATGTGTTAAATGTCAAAGATTTAAATCCAAAAGTTATGATGTAACGCCAGGAATTTTGCCGAAAGATAGAGTACGTGATGCAAATGTTTTTGAGATAGTGGGTGTCGATCTGGCAGGACCCCTCTACCTTAAAGATGGTCGAAAAGCTTATATTGTTCTTTACACATGTGCGGTCTATAGAGCCATTCATCTGGAGTCAGTAACATCCTTGACAACTGAAGCTTTTTTCCAGTCATTGAAACGTTTCATTTCTCGTCGCGGAAGACCATCTATAATATACTCAGACAATGGCAGTAATTTTAAAGGAGCGGAGAGCCTTCTGCATACAATTGATTGGGAGAGTCTGCGATCAAAGGCCGCTGAGCAAAGAATTCAGTGGAAATTTATTCCTCCTTCTGCACCTTGGTGGGGCGGTTGGTGGGAACGTTTAGTTCAAATGGTGAAACAGATTCTGAGAAAAGTTCTAGATCGCGCTGCCCTGGATTACGAGGAGTTGCTTACAGTACTATGCGACTGTGAGAGAGTTATCAATACTAGGCCACTTACCTACGTGTCGGAAGACGTTGAAGATTCATCCAAATTAACTCCAGAAATGTTCCCACGGGAGATTTCCAAATCAGGAGTACCTGATATCGATACAGTGGATAAGGAAAAACTGAGTAAACGAGCTAAGTATCTACAAAAGGTGAGAGAACAACTTAGAGCAAGATCCCGTGTGGAATATCTAGGACAGTTACGTCAGCAGTCCATTAAAAACTCTATAGATAAACCTCTCCAGGTGGGTGAAATTGTTCTACTTGAAGATAACAACAAAAAACGTGCTTTTTGGAACCTGGCGCGTGTCATAAAGCTGCTACCTGGTCGTGATGGACAAATAAGACTTGCTGTCATAAAAACAGAGACTTCTGAGTTTCTGAGACCAGTGCAAAGACTGTACAGACTTGAGCTGGATAACCCAGTCCAAAAGGATATGACTGAAAATATTCCTATGACTACCAGCAGTGGTAGAACTGAAACCAGTGATACGTCTGTGAAATGTTTTGTACTTGTTTGAATACTTTGTAATAATTTGATTTATTTTTATTTTTCTAGGTTTAGTATGAGTTTGTCCATGTACACATCGATATATTCTCACTTAAAAAGTCAAAGGAGCACCCAGTTCTACAGTAGAGGTAAACAAAAAATACATAATCTCAGTAAGCTACATTTTAAATCAAACAATAAAATAACACAAGGAAAAACCTGTTATGTATTTTAGCACTACACAAAGCAAAATTCCCCTTACCTTATTTAGAAATTCGTTCGTCTTCAGTCTGTGGCACACAAAATTCCTTAACAGCATCCAAAAACTTCTTAAAATTATCTGAACTACAATCTGTATATCCGCATCGCCACAGAAATTCACAAAAATAAGAGTCAAAAATATACTACGTAGTTCCGGACTATGGCTACTAAGTAAACCTTCATTTACACAATTAATTCACTCAATTAATGCACTTTTCCCCTTTCGTTCCAAATCGTACAGAAACTTCAAATTAATTATACTACATTCAGCCATTGTACCATCTAAACAATGAAACAAGCAATGTACTTCCTAAGTAACACACACCACAAAAGCCTTTGCAAAACATCCCATGATTCAAAATTTCCCAGAATAATGCAAACAATTACGTCATAATAGGGTTTCCATAACGTTCAACTACTCAGGTTACCATAAATGATACAACAACTTGGCGATAAATGAAACAACAACATCACAATAATACAAGGGGTACCTTAAAGTCAACTCTACCCAATGAGTGGTGCATAAATGAAGGTTTACTTAATAGCCATTTTCCGGACAGTCCGGAATATGTAAGATATTTTTTACTCTTATTTTTGTGAATTTATGTGGTGACGCCAATATACGGAGTCTAGTTCAGATAATTTTAGGAAATTTTTGGATGCTGCTAAGTAGTTTTGTGTGCCACAAAGGTAAGTGGATTAAGGTTGTTTGTATGCTAGCCAGTGTGCCTACTACTTGCCAAACTACTTGCTTTTTATTACGATAAATTTCGTTTAAGAACAAGAAATATTGATTTTAAATTATATGGAGATTCTATTGCAACGCAGTGTGCTTTTGAAAAATTTGATTTAAATTTGATTCACCCTGCCACCCTGATTTATTGCTGAAAAAAATTTTTATTCCGTATTATTTGGATGCTCCAAAAATAGGAGAAATTGACATATACACAGACGGGTCAGGTCTGAGAGACGCCATTCCTTTCACATGTTATATATTATTATGGAACAGAGATTGAGAATAATAAATTTAAACTCAATATTTATAACTCAGTTTATCAAGCAGAAGCTATGGCTATTTTTTATTCACTGAAATGGATTAAGAAGACTCTTAAAGGGAAATATGATATACATATTTATTCTGACAGTTCTTGAGCTCTCTCACGACCTGATCAAGACAAACCTTTAATGGTAGATATTAGAGAATTATATAGACTTAGGAGAAGATCAAATTATCGTGTTTAATTGGGTGAAAGCACACGTTGGACATTTTGGAAATGAGAGGGCGGACGCACTGGCCAAGGAAGCAATTACCGATCTTAATGCTCGTAATATTGATGTACAGGGATCAACAAAGAAAGCTGCAACTACAGTCAAAAGTCTTTAATCCGGACTCGTCGGGACTTCGCCGATTCAAGATTATCGGTTTTTCCGGATTATAGATCATCAGTTTAAATCTGGTAAGATGGCATGCAGAAATTATAAAATTAAAAATATGAAGCCATAATTTATGAAATAAAGAGCAATTATAATCTAAAGGGTATCAAAATTTACAAAAAAAAGCTTAATATTTATTTGTTTACTTTATTAAACATTTCTTTCAACGCGTGCATGCGTAAAGCATACATTATGCATAGTCGAAATTAGAAAATTGCAACCAGAAAACTATTTGATGTGTATTTGTGATATTTATAATGACGAGGAATTTGATTTAAATCATATCAAAGATGGAGTACATCGAGATGAAATACTACATTTAGTAAAGAATTATAAGCTGAATAAAATAAAATCATCAGCCCTGAAGATAAGGATAGTGCTGACAGATCATCTTTCAGTTCATTGCGTGCCGCGACATCCCCCCCCCCCAGTGCAAAGCAGCGTTAAATTGATAAACAGATTTCGGAATGGTTAGAGAAACAAAGGATGTGCATTTATCCATATTTTGTAGCAATTCCACTTTTTGTTTGATGAACATCAAAACATGCTTTCGCTTTCTAGATCCTTTGGCAGCTCCAGAATCGGAAATTCTTTTTGACATAATCGAAAGTTCAAGCTTACTTTTATAAAATCGCTCTAACAGTCTGCAAAAAATAATACGCCGCATCCAGTTAGAAGATTAAGGAACAACGCAATCTGCAACATTAGCTGAAATAAATAAGAAGATAATTTTAGCTTAGCTTATACCATCCGTTATACATTAAATGTGCATGCGTAAACGTATTATGCGCATGCGTAAATGCATATGCACACGCGTAAAGGTATTATGCACATGCGTAAATGCATTATGCGTTTACGCATGCGCAGAAAGTTTGTAGCTTTGAGGTCCGGATTATAGATCATTCTGGATTATAGACGTTCAGATTAAAGATTTTTGACTGTATTATGAAAAATTATATTTATGATAAATGGGGGGAGTAGTGGGAAAGGTCTGATCGAAATAAGTATTATGCGCATGCATAAATGTATATGCGCATGCGTAAAGGTATTATGTGCATGCGTAAACGCATTATGCATTTACGCATGCGCAGAAAGTTTGTAGCTTTGAGGTCCGGATTAAAGACTTTTGACTGTATTAAAAAAATTATATTTATGATAAATGGAGGGAGGAGTGGGAAAGGTCTGATCGAAATAAAGGTTATGTGAAATTTGTTAAACTTAAAAAAGGTTTACGTTATTCAGACAATGACGTTAACCAAATCATTACAGGTCATGGCTGTTTTCCTTTCTATTTTAAGAGGTTCAAATTATAAGAGTCTGACCTCTGTGATATCTGTAAAGAACCGGGCACTGTGGAGCACTATGTGGAAACATGTAAATATTTTACTGATATCAGGAACACTTTTAAGAAAACTGATGTTTTTATGTTATTATAACTGATGTTTATTTATATATGATATTTTAAATGATTGTAAAACTGAAAACATTTGCCAGGAAAACGATGGAGAAGATTAATCATGATAAGCTTGCAGTAGGGATTTTAATTTTAATTTTGTTTTTTTAGTTATGTTCTTTATATCTGTTTTTTAAAAGTGTTGTTTCTAGCTTGTTCTGGCGCAGCAAGCAAAAAAGCCATAGGGTAACGTAAAGTCTGCCAGGAGGGTTGGGCTGCATCCCTCATATCATATCATATGCTTTGTGTAATGCTTAAATGCATAACAGGTTTCTTTTTCCTTTTTTATGTTATTTTATTGTTTGGTTTAAAATGTAGTTTATTGAGATTATGTTTTTTTTTTTTTTTTTTTTTTTTTTTTTGTTTGCCTCTAGAATTGGCCTTCGACTTTTTAAGTCAAAATATATCCATGTGTACATGGACAAAGTGAAGGGAGTGTGCAATGCAAGTTTGTGCAATTCTTGGACTTTAAGTGAAAATAGGTCGACGGGTACATGGATAAAGTCAAGGAAGTGCGCAATGCCCTTTTTGCACAATTCGGGGATTTTTTTTTTAAAGTGAAAATAGGTCGATGTGTACATGGATACAGAGTTTGTGCAATTCTTTGTCTTTTTATTTTGGCTTCGTGTAGCGGCGAAAAAAATCGCCGTTATGCAAGCCAAAATAGCTAAATATTAAGAACTGCACAAAGTCGGTATCCACGTGCCGCCAAAAATCGCCAAAGGGTACTCTAAAACATACAGTACAAAGTCTTTAATCCAGACTTCGGCTATTCCGGATTAGGGGTTTTTCCTGATTATAGATCATCAATTTAAATCTGGTAAGATTGCATGCAGAAATTATAAAATAACAAATATGAAACCATAATTTATGAAATAAAGAGCAATTATGATCTAAAGGGTATCAAAATTTCCAAAAAAAAAGCTTAATATTTCTTTTTTTACTTTATTAAACATTTCTTTTAATGTAAGTTGTTTAAGTTGCTTCGTTTTTTGTGCTAATACTTTCTCTTTAATTCTATAAACAGACAATTTCTTGTTCAGTTCCACTGTCCTGTAATTGCTGTCGAGAATACCGACTAACTCGTTAATCGAAATGTTTTCGTTTTCAATAACCTCTCTGTCACTTTCTTCACTAACGGAAGCGGTACATCAAAACATGCTTTTGCTTTGTACATCCTTACACAACTCCAGAATCGGAAACTCTTTTTGACATAATCGAAAGTTCAAGCTTACTTTTTATAAAATTGCTCTAACAGTCTGCAAAAAATAATAAGCCGGATCCAATTAGAAGATTAAGGAACAAGGTAATCTGCAACATTAACTGAAATAGATTATTAGAATATTTTAGGGTACCCCTTGGCGAAACTTGGCGATTTTTGGCAGTACATGGATACCAATTTTGTGCAATTCTTTGACGCGTTATTTTGGCTTGCGAAGCAGCGATTTTTGCCCCAAAAATCACCGCTACACAAAGCCAAAATAACAAGACGAACGGCTAATCTCTGGAATATGGTAACAGGCAGTTTGGCGACATTTTGGTAGGCGATAAAGGTTACTACCTAGGACTTTGGCAATAATGTGAGAAGTACCCAGTTCCAATTACGCATTATTTTGTGTGAGAGAAATGAGAGATCATGAGATATGTCATGTGACATTTATGGACGAATCACAGTTCTTTAATCAGAAAAGGGGGGAAATTTGGAAAAATATCTGCAGTACTTTATAGCATTTTGTATTTAGCTTCATTGTGTGTTGTGTGAAACAGTGTTGCTTAATTTTTGGATCCCATGGCCCTATCTAAAGTTAATTCGAAATTTTTATTGCGTTTATCTGATAATCCAAAAGAATCGCTTGAATGGTGTACGAGTGTAGGATTAATTGTGGATAAGTATGAATGTCCAACATGTGGGAATGAAATGAGATTGTGTGAAAGGAAGGATATTACAGATAAGTTTGAATGGCGGTGCAAGAAATCTGGTGAAAATGGACATTTTGTGATCCGCCATGCACTCAAAATTCTGTAGAAGATTAGGTAAGTTAGTATTTTTAATCATTTGAGGATGTTATTTTATGCATTCTTCTAAATATAAGGAATAAATAAATTAATATGTTATTATTGGAAAATTTGGTACTATTTGGTTTCGAGGGCCGTAAAAAATCGCCAAACTATTGTTGATGCCAATGCTGCTAAAAATAATTGCGGCAACCCTAATAAATGCGGCAAGAAAGGAAGTATAATAGTAAATAACTATCTAAGATTGATGTTTTAATTTAGATGAAAGGTTAATTTCATATAATATTTTTTCATTATTATAATTTATATGAAAAAGGCTAAACATGACTGAATGGAAGCATAAGAGTAAATAACTATTTCAGATCATTATTATAATTTATATAAAAATTGCTAAACATAACTGAATGGATGCCTGCATCGCTATTTCGCTACCGACTTATTGCTAAAGCATATTTTCATCTCGTTGGTTGTTCAAACGTAATTTTCTATAATGAATGATGCCCTTTCTTTGAAAATATTCTCGGTAAAGTGCAGAATCGCTCACTTATTTGTTTGCCGCTTTTTGACAAGGGTAAAAACAACTGGATTATTATCAATTTTCTTTTACTTTTTAAGTGAAAATAGGTCAAAGTGTACATAGATAAGGTCAAGGGTGTGCGCAGTGCCATTTTTGTGCAATTCTAGGATTTTTTTTTAAGTGAAAATAGGTCGATGTGCACATGGATACCGAGTATGTGCAACATGTCAAGTAGTGGGTGATTCAGCACTTTACCCAAAATTCTATTGTCGACGTTTCATCATGGGCAATTCCCAAATTGTTAAATCCATAGGATATCAAAAAAGGATTTAAAAATAAAATTAGTATTTCAATGGCATCTTAAGAAATATAGAACTATATAAACTTACGCAATCTGAAATCAACGCGAACGCTAGATTTCGCGCTGTTAAATGTGCGTGTTTGTGCATACATTTTCACTGTAATTTTTTTACGGCCCTCAAAACGGAAAAGTACCGAAAATTTTTATTAGCAATGAATTAGTTTAAAGTAATTAAGATTTTAAGTTAATTTTTATTAATTTAATGTATGTGTTTATTTGTATTTTAAGCAGTGTTTTTTAATTTAGTTATATTTTAATTAAATGATAGTTATTTTGTGAACTATATGTTTGTAGCATTTTGGAATACGTTTCAGTACAAGTAAACATGCAAGGAAATAATTTAAATATTTGACACTAAGTATTTGCAACCATTTTTAATGTTTGCATTATAATTTCACAGGTGACGTTTATAATAGATAATTTAGAGGGAAAAGTTTTTGGATATTTTATTTATTTTATACTTACAAAATGTTCATCCTTGGAAAGCGTACATACTTTTTCGCGATCAGGTAATTTCATATATGTCCTTTTTACCGACTTTAAAGATTCACAAAATTTTCCTGCATTTTCGTGCAAATTTTTCTAATTTATGAGAAAAAAAGCAGTGTACATGGATAAAGTCAAGAGTGTGCGCAATGCCATTTTTGTGCAATTCTCAGATTTTTTTTAAGTAAAAGTAGGTCAACGTGTACATGGTTACCATGTATGTGCCATTCGAAAAAACGCGGCAAGGAGTTTGCGATTCTGCACTTTCTCCCAATTTTGCAGTTAATATTCGTCATGATTAAGCACTTTTGTTCCATAAAATTTCTAGCATAAGCGTAATTCGGCTAGCAGATTGTTGGAAAAAATGTTGAGTAAATAACAAAAAAAGAAACCTGTCTTTACTTCGTGAAGACAAAATGGCGCAGAAAAAAAAGTGGAAGGTTGCTGTAGCAGGGTTGGTTGCCAAATTTTCGCCAAAAATCACCAAGTTACCATAATCCAAAGATTAACCAGACGAACAATTGCACAAACTTGGTATCCATGTACACGTTGACCTATTTTCACTTAAAAAAAAATCCCCGAATTGCACAAACTTGCATTGCACACTCCCTTTACTTTGTCCATGTACACATCGATATATTTTCACTTAAAAAGTTAAAGGAGCACCAAATTCTACAATAAAGGCAAACAAAAAATACATAATCTAAATAAAATACATTTTAAACCAAACAAAAACATGTTATACATTTAAGCACTACCAAAAGTAAATATTCACTTACCATGATTTTCGAGTTCGCTTCGTACACCCAGAGCCACGTAAAAATCAAAATATCAATCATACTCAAATGACTTTTTCAAACCAGGTACTCTTTCTGATCGAACGCTTCACACAGTGACCATCTGAACCTTTCTTCCTAAAAACCCATTCAACTCCATCTAAACAGTTTTTACGTTCGACTAGACGCATATCCTTCCTAATACAGGACACTTATAATGGCTACTAAGTAAACCTTCATTTATACACCAGTCAATTAAAGCTCTTTTCCCCTTTCGCTCCAGATAGTACAGAAACTTCAAATTAATCTTACTACATTCGGCCATTCTACCGTCTAAAGAATCAAACCAACACACCACAAAAATGCTTACAAAACATCCCATGATTCAAAATTTCCCAGAATCATGCACCCAATTACGCCACAATAGGGTTTCCATAAAATTCAACTACTCAGGCTACCATAAATGAAACAACAACTTGGCGATAAATCAAACAACAACTTCACCATAATACAAGGGGTACCTTAAAGTCTACTCTACCCAAGCCTAGCTTATACCGTCTGTTATACATTAAATGCGCATGCGTAAACGTATTATGCGCATGTGTAAAGACATTATGCGTTTACGCATGCGCAGAAAGTTTGTAGCTTTGAGGTCTGGATTATAGATCATTCCAGATTATGGACGTCCGGATTAAAGACTTTGTACTGTACTTTTACCCATTTTATTCATATACAACATGACTATAGATCTCTATTCAATTTAAAAAGTTGTATTACATGATTTAATTATTTTGCATTTTGTAGCCAAAATAATAAAACATTTATTTTCAAATAAATTAAATTGTTATTAATAAACTTATTCCTTTTAGCAGCTCAAGAGCTGTATCAATGTTAATTCTTTCAAATTGTTCCCATTTTCTTCCATTACCCAGAAAGAACTGTTTCTTTTGAAGAAAGTGAACATTTTAGATCAAAGATTTCTAAAATGGGATAGAGAAAATGCGTGAACCTATATGATGGATACAGTGATTATAAGTAATACTTCTTCTATGGAAGAGGATACGAGCACAAATAAAACACTTCTTAGGGATGTGGGATACTAAACAGGTTAACAATCACTACTTTATATCATTCTGACAATATGTAAAGAAAGGCTTTTCTGCATTAAAAACTATTTATGCCTTTATTTACATGTGATATGATTATAGCCTGGATCCCAAATTCCTCTTAAAAGCACTGACTAAAGACTGACAAGATCAGACTGCTGAGCATTGGTAGTTGGATTAAAATCCTGATGAGAAGACAAACTGCATAAGGATTTTCTTGGCTTCCCCTAAGGATAATGTGAATAGCAGATAGTTTCTCTAAAATCCTCTCTCCCGGTATGCATATGGCTCTCACATGCTTTGCTATAAACAAACAAACCCTCAAAAAGTAGAGATTCAGTATCCTGAACCACTGCCTAATGTGCTTAGGGCTCCAGACTGTCTTAATCCAGTGATGTCTTTATAATTATCTACTTTCCAGTTTATGACAAATTTTTGTTGGGTGTAAAGAAAAAGCAACTAATAATGCGAATTTTGGCTCTAGTGTAGAATTGGGTGCCCCTTCGATTAGTGAAATTTTTTTTTTTTTTAGTTTTGGCGATGAAACCTCACTTCTGGTTACCATGACAGTTTTAACTTTGTTTTAGCTTCTTGATTTTCTTTAAATGAAAATAGATTGATGTGTACATGGAAAATTTAAGGCAGTGCGCAATGTCTAGTTTGTACAATTCTAGGATTTTTTTTAAGTGAAAACAGATCGATGTGTACATGGACACAGAGTTTGCAATTCTTTGACTTCTTATTTTGGTTTTGTGTAGCGGCCATCTTGAAATTGTGCCTTCCTGGCGCGGATCTTGATGTTAAAAACGAATCGCCAAAAAACAAAGGGCACCCAATTCTAAACTTTTACCCAATTTTTATTTTACTCATAAATGAAGGAAATGCCATGAAGAATAAGATTTACATGATTGCAAAGTTTTAAACATTTTGTTACTATGCCTTATTTTGGTTAATCTTTGGATTATGGTAACTTGGCGATTTTTTGGCGAAAATTTGGCGACCAATTCTGCTACAGCAACCCTCTATTTTTTTTCCCCCACCATTTTATCTTCATGAAGTAAAGTAATGTTTCTTTTCTTTTTATTTACTGAACACATTTTCCAAGAATCTACTAGTCGAATTACACTTATGCTAGAAATTTTATGTAACAAAACTGCTTAATCATGACAAATATTAACTGCAAAATTGGGAAAAAGTGCACAATCGCAAACTCCTTGCGCATTTTTCAAAATAGCACATACACATAAACCATTTACACATCGACTTATTTTACTTTAAAAAAATCATCCCAGAATTGCACAAAAACGGCATTGCACACACTCTTAACTTTATCCATCTACACTGCTATTTTCTCATAAATTACAAAAATTTGCACGAAAATGCGAAAAAATTTTGTGAATCTTTAAACTCGGTAAAAAGCACATATATGAAATTACCTGATCGCGAAAAAGTTACCCTTTCCAAGGATGAACATTTGCACGTATAAAATAAATAAAATATCCACAAACTTTTACCTCTAAATTATCTATTATATTGTAAACGTCACCAACGAATTCATACTGCAAACATTACAAATGGTTACAAATACTTAGTGTCAAATATTTAAATTATTTCCATACATGTTTACTTCAACTGAAACGTATACCAAATTCCTACAAACATAAAATTCACAAAATAGCTATCATTTAATTAAAATATCACTAAACCATGTACACGTCGACTTATTTTTACTTAAAAAAACATCCCAGAATTGCACAAAAATGGCATTGCACACACTCTTCACTATATCTATGTACACTGCTTTTTTCTCATAAATTAGAAAAATTTCACGAAAATGCATGAAAACACTCAACGTATTCTACTCAAACGTATTCCAAAATACTACAAACATATAACTCACAAAATCACGATCATTAAATTAAAATATAATTAAATTAAAAAACACTACTTAAAATATAAATAAGCACATACATTAAATTAATAAAAATTAGATTACAATCCTGATTACTTTAAACTAAATCAGTGCTAATAACAATTTTCCAATAATATCATATTAATTTATTTACTCCTTACATTTAGAACAATGCGTAAAAATAATATCCTCAAATGATTAAAAATACTAACTTACCTAATCTTCAGAATCTTCATTACGTGGCACGCACACTTCCACTATTTCACACAACACACAATGAAGCTTAATACAAAATAATATAGTACTACAGTTTTCCAAATTCCCCCCCCCTTTTCCCATTAAAGAACTGTAATTCATCCATTAATGTCACATGACATATCTCATGATCTCTCATTTCCCTCACACAAAGTAATGCGTAATCGGAACTAAGTACTTCTCACATTATTACCAAAGTCCTGGGTAGTAACCTTTATCGCCTCCAAAATGTCGCCAAACTACCAGTTACCATATTCCAAAGATCAGCCTTTATTTTTATTTGTGTCTTAACCCATTTCCTATAGCAAATAAGTTAAAAAGAATGAGTGTGGTTTGGTTCGGTTTTTGATTATGGCAAAGCACTTGGGGGAAATTGCAGAATCGCCCACTGCTTGGCACATTTTTAAGAATTGCACATACTCGGTATCCATGTACACATCGACCTATTTTCTCTTACAAAAAAAACGCTAAAGTGCAGAATCGCCCACCTATTTGTTTGCCGCTTTTTACAAGAGGAAGAATTGGATTTTTGTCAATTTTCTTTGACTTTTAAAGTAAAAATAGGTCGATGTATACATGGATAAAATCAAGGGAGTGTGCAATGCCATTTTTGTGCAATTCTGGGATTTTTTTCATGTGAAAATAGGTCGACGTGTACATGGATGCCGAGTATGTGCAATTCTTAAAAATGCGCCAAGCAGGGGGGATTCTGCACTTCAAAAAACATCCCAGAATTGAATAATGGCATTGTGCACTCCCTTAACTTTATCCATGTACACATCAACCTATTTTCACTTAAAAAGTCATTGATAATTGACAAAAATCCAACTCTTCTTACTCTTGTAAAAAGCACCAAACAAATAGGTGGGCGATTCTGCACTTTAGCCAAGCAGTTGGACTTTCTAAAGGTTAGGTTATTTAATTACGGCAAAGCCTCGAGTCTCAAAGTAGGTACAATTCTGGATTGTATATGCCTAAGGGGAGTTATGCCTTCGTGGAGGACTTTCTAAGGGAAACTGGCTCGTATACACGTTACACATGGGGAAAACCGCGAAAACACCCATGCAGCCAACCTGTTCGCGGGATTCGAACCTCGGATCGAACTACCAGAGTTCAACGACTTTACCGCTCGGCCGCTGGTGGGCGGACTTTCTAAAGGAAACTTGCCCGTTCACCGGGATTCAAAACCCCACATCGAACTACCACTGTTCAGAGATTTTACCGGTCGGCGGCTGGCGGGCGAGAGAGAGAGATTACACAATAATCGTAACTCTGGACGCTTAAATTTCTGAGATGTCATCAGCCTTTTTGCAAATACAACCATAAAAAGCAACTGATTTAATACTTTTGCTAATTTTTAAACATGAAAGTATTACCTCTAAGGTGCCTCGGTTCTCCTCGAGCCGCACTAAACAGCGAAGTACGTAACAAAGAAAGGAAAACTGTCATTCTTACCACCAAACACTCACAAACACAATTCACAGTTAACACCGTAAAAATGGTGGACAAACAGACAAAATAAACATATGTCTTGTTTTGCAATCATTAACACTTTCTGCCCACAGGGAGAAAAATCAAGTTTAGGTATTACATGATGTTCTGATTGCGTGCTAAAGCCGAAATTCACATATTTTTTAATTCATATAAGTAACATAGCATCAGTAAGTTATAAATATTAAAACAAAATAAAATAGATATACGCACATTTAATGATTTTATTTTATACTTGTTTCATATTTATGAATTTCGATTAAAAATTAAATTTACATTCAATTAAAGAAATTAAGTATATAAATTCTTTTATATATTTTGCCAAATCTTCAATCATGGTAAATATTTACTTACTTTTGGCGTTATATTGAGCGGAAATTTATAAGTTTTAAGCATAAGAACATTTTATGTAAACAATTTATAACAACAGAACAGTTTATCTTCAAAAATGAGCAAATTGCATTCATAACAGTTCACAATACATAAAAATGCATAATAAATAATTCATAAGAGAAAAATTACTATAATATTTAACACTTTTACATTTCATAAAAGTAGTAAAAAAACAATTCCTCACTTTAAGATAAAATAACTCGCCGAGTAAGTATTAATTTAGAAGTCAAACAACAAAAATCAGCGTTGTATTTGCAAATTTTCACAGGACTAGTTTCGATGGTTTTACTGAACCATCAAACTCAACTGCCAAAGCGCAAATGAACGAGATAAGATATAGTGAAGTACTAACAAACTCCTCTTATATAAATCTATACTTCGACTAGCATTACTCTTTGCTAGTCCTGTCTGAAGCCACACTGCCAAAACTCACCTTCAACACATCCAAGTTCTTCAAAACAAAGCACTCAGAGAGATTATCAACACGCCATGGTTTATTCCAAATTCCTATATCCACTGTGATCTCAAAGTAGATACAATTCTGGATTGTATTCAAAAACTTGCCAGTAATTTCTTCTATTCAGTTTTCACTCATCCTAACAACTGCATCAACTCTCTTAGATGTTCTCCATTTCCCAGAGAAAAGCAAAAATATCCATCTGGCATTCTCCACCCTTAACATTTTTTACTCAGGTTCTTCAGTTCACTGATTTGGACCTTAGACCAGATACTCACTTTATTCGTCGACTGATGGCAGCCACTTTTATTTTCGTATCTTTGTTTTACCGATGTCCTTCACCTGATACAGAGTATAAGGAGGCGCTGCTTTCTGAAACTCAAATTCACTATATGTTGTTAGTAGTCTTAGCAGTGAAGTAGCGTCTAGCCCTAGCATGGTTTATGCTTCATGCATGCGGAATGACAAGCTTCCTTGGCGTAATTGGCTGGCGTCCGTTATAGAGAATTGGCGATGTATCACGAGATTTGCAATTAAAGACATGCTGTTGTTCCACTAAATTTTGTCACGTTGCAGAAGTTAAGCCTGAATAAAAAGCTTGAAGCGTTGAAGTATTTAAGCTGTTACTGATTTCTTATATTTAGGGTGATTAGTATGAAAGGTAATTTTGTATGTTTGTATTTTGGATTACCACTAAAGTAAGATAATGTAATCAAGAATAAGAAAAGAAAGGACCAAAGTTTGTTATTTTGCTGAATGCCTGTTAAAAGATGAACTTTTATGATAACTGTAAATATGAAATAAAAAACAAATTTGTAAATGAGGTTAAATTAACCCATTAACGAGCTCGCCCCTCGGAACGAAATGCTTTGAAAATGGCCATGTTGTCAGTCAATAAACACCTCCAAAAAAGATCGCTTTCGTTTTCTGAAATCTCTCTAAGATGGCCCAGCCTAGGGCAATATGTTTGTTTCCCCTTAGTGTGATGGATAAGCCATAAAATTGCCTCCCCTCTATTGAATGGCAAGAAGTACTTGTTGCGTTTAGTTTCCTTTTTCCTCTTTCTTTGTACTCGTTGCTTGTAGACTTGTTTCTTTTAATATGCGACGTCCGAATTTTCGGAAATCTTTTTAGAATTTTAGCTTTCAAGCTTGCAAAATTTCAATTATTCGACATGTTTTATTGCGCAGTATTTTAAGAAAGATCATTATTTATTTTGTTACACAAATTTTTTACTATTTTCTTATCTATTTTATTTAGTTTTAGCAGGTCAATTTATTTTGGGAAATTAAATTTAAATCCATTCTTTTACCGACTAAGTTTTCATCATATTATAAGTCCATATATATTTACGATGAGAGTACAGTATTTATCAGGAATTTTTGGAAAATTTGGCATACGTATTTATATTTTAGCGTTGAATTTTTCCACAAGCTGTTCGTTAACAGTCGAGCTCATCCTCGTAAACGCTTGATCGTTTCAGCATGGAATTGGCAAGCAATAATCTTCCTAATGTTTTTCGGGATTTTATAGCAATTTCTAGAAGTTTGGTGGTTTTCTACAAATATTTTGGTAAGTTTAGCTATTATACAGTTGCTACTAATGTGGAATTTAAAACCAAAAATGTATTCCTTCGTTGATTTGAGAGATCCCATTTCGAATTTAAAGGGAAGTTTAAATGAATTTGATACAATCTTACCACAGACTAGAAAGAATTATTTTTCTGTGTTGGATGGATTTTCTCACTTTTCCGCATTTTATACATTAATTGCATAAAGCAGACACGCACAAAAATCCCTTTTGATTTTTACGGTTTCAGTTAAATGAATTGTAAAGTATATATATATTTTAACTTTCAAAATGTATTTGCTCGTTTATGCATAAATTTAAAATCGTGGGACTTCCACTTACAAATTATATGACTAAATTGCAGTGTTTAAGCTAATGACTGAAATTATAGTACTGAAATGACATAGAATATAAGAATAATTATAGGCAATTTAAATAAATTTCTATTCTATTGAATAGAAATCTATTGAATAGTCTATTTAAATAAATTTCTATTTTCATTTAAAATTTGTCATTATTAGCACCTCCCGCAGTTTTATGCAATCATAGGATTTTCCGAATTCTATTAGGTCTTTAACATAATTTCAAGGCCTAATAGAAAAGTGATAATAGGGAAAGACTATGTCCTAAGTACCAATAGCGAAATATTTGTAATTAAATAAAAATAAATATTGAATACCAGCCGCTTTTCCATTTATTTTTAGTCATATAATAACAGATAAACAAGAATACTATTACATCTAAGAATTATTTAGTAAGTTATTTTGCTAATTTTATATGAATGAGGAAACACGGTAAAAATGTTTTAATGATTGAATTCACCGTTAAAAATCAAACAAACCCCGAAATTCCTTCTTCCCAAAACTGCGTAAAATAGTTTGATTAAATATGATTTGAATGCGTTTTCCAATTCTGTTTTGAGTGATATAAATTAGGATATAAATATTATTAAATTAGGATATAAATATTATTAAATTAGGATATAAATTATTATTAGTAATAATTTTTATATTATAACTTAGCAGAATATCGTTCACCGTTAAAAATTATATCTAAAAGAATTAAATTTTGTAAAAGAATAAAAAATATAATTAACTGTTCCATTTTGTCCTTTATGCATCTCTTTATATAAAAATGGAATCTGGCTAGGGAATTTACGACTTGCATATGAACTAAAAATTGGTATCTTGACAAAACTTGTCAGAGAATAAAAAGCGTATATTCTGTGATATTAGTGTATTAATGATACTTCTGTATACGTAAATGCAGTTTATAATTACCAGCATAAGTATCATAATGGATTTTATTAAAACAACGAAAATTGAATGCATGATCCTAGTATTATCAAACTACGGCTCTTTATCCCGTTAAGTATTGCTTGGGTCGCAACCAACACGAGTTTTATTTTTGAAATATTATTCCAAATAAAACAGGAAGCGTTAAACGATATGCATTTTAAACAGTTTTACTTTTTTTATATGCATAGAAATGTTAAGTAGCTTTAAATTGTACTTCATTTCTGAAACTTCTGCGGTACTATTTTTAGAACAGATCAAGGACTTTAAAGAACAAGTACATTTTAGTAATATGCCACGTTAATGATATAGTTTAAATGTTATTGAACAGCTGTACGATTTGCAACTGGCACTGGAAGAAGCAAAATTGATCTGATGATCCAATCTTCATTTAATGAATTAATAGAGAATGATACAGGGTGAGCTGCTGGTCAGCATGTTAGTTACATACGAAAGCTAAACTACTTTCTTTTTTCCCACCGACAGTCAGGCAGCCAATCCATTGGGGCAGTTAGCATAAGCAAACTACTATTTGCTTGTACAAAAACTGTACTTAAAGCTTACAGCTTATTTTAAATAAATTTCGTATACTGAATACAGCTCCTCCGAAAAGCGCTGTTTTCTATCTTATTTGTTTTAAATTTCAGATTAAAGGAAAATAATCAGTTCTGTTTCTCAGAGACGGGATTTCTACCTGTTTGTTTTTCGTGGTTTTTTACATGTGTAACTCAGTTTCCCACTGAAAGGGCTCCACGAAGGTCCATAGCTCTCGTAAGCTTTTTTATATTTAAATAACCCTAACCCTCATACTACGACAACTATCACACTAAATTAGGGTAGAAGATTTCGAAACAAGATTTTAAATAAGATTCCGGATCTCCACTGGCAGAGCATCTAAAATCGCTGAGCACAGCTAGCTCGACACGGGTTCAAATCCTGGCCAACGAGCTGGTTGCATGGAAGTTTTCTGGGCTTTTTTTACAAGTGGAACGAGAATGTAAGTCAGATCCTCTTAGAAAGTTTCCTTCCTCTTGGGAAGATAAACAATTGCGTGCTTAGCCATAATTCAAATACATTAAACCCGTCTGTATTGACAGCTATCATTCTATCTTTGTAAAGAAATATTAAGGTAAAAACATGTAAATATCAAATTTGTTTTAGACTGCAAACATTTTTAAGCAATTGACATTTTAAGCAGCAGAGCTTTTTAGTGGACTCATGAACAACTGAAAATTGCAGCCCAGCTGGTAGAGTGGTTAGCGTCGCTGACTGCCGTATCGAAGGGCCCGGCTCGAATCCCGGAGAAGGATGAATGTTTGTAAAGTATAGTGTCTGTGCTGCATGGGGGCACTCTAAATATGCAGCGAGCCGAAAGTCCTCTCGAGAGGTTGTGGTAGGGCAACAACAACTAAAAATTAAGAAAAAAGAACCTAAAATCAGTACCGATTACTAAAGCAATCTAGCAAAACCTTTCCATCGGGCGATAAATTCTACTCATATAAGAACAGTTGTATTTTTATAGTATTTATCAAGTTAAATTTATGAGAACCTACTCAAAGTTTGGTTTTTCAGAGCCTTCGAGATTCATCAGAATGGTGATAAGATCATTAAGTGTGGGAGAGGCAAAAAAATGTTTTAAATGAAATAATTGCTGCAAAATGCACGAAGTATAAGTAGTTATATAAACAATTAAAAATATGCGAAATTTCTTCTGATGACCTCTTTCAAACAGCATAATATTTCTGCAAAGAAGTAGCACATATTTAGTTCACTCATGGTATTTGGGGCTATGAACAGATGTCGTCTTTATGAACATAAGGCGCTTTTATGAACATAAGGTCGTCTTTATGAACAGAAGGCCGATTTGGGGCTATGAACAGAAGATTTTATACTACTTACTGATAAGCTATTGAGTTCAAATTTTGTAAACATATTGCTGCGGATGATAATACAATATGGTAAAACAAATTTTATAAAATTCCATAAAATTTTTTTTAAATTTAATGTTGACATGATTTTTGCGCATATTTTCATTTGCAAGACAAACTACAATTGTCAAAACTTTAACGTTTGCACTGACGTAAAATATTCTCCCATTGCCGGTTTTCACTTTGATGGCGAAAGCAGACCAAAATGTCTCACAACTCAAAACGGGCTTGCCTCCAAGACTCGGTCGCCGCTTTTCAGATGGTCCAGACATTCCTTTTACTAGCGATAGGCAGACCTTTCTCATCGATAATGAAATGGCCGTTGTTTATGGATTGCAAAGGTTTTGATGTTTTGGATTCGTATATGAACGTCAGAACAAGGCCTTGGTAAGAAGGAAAATGAATATTGCGAAACCTTGCAATTTAAAGGAATACTTTGCAGACACGAAGTAAAAACTGTTAAAAAAATTTGCTTACTACTATAGAAAATCATAATCATTCTATGATAAGAGTATGTTATGAAGTATGTTATGTATGATGCGAGTTATGAAAGTAAATGTAAAGATAATGTATGTATGTATGTGAAGTAAATAAAATCCTCTAGAATGCAAATGCCTTATTTGGTTATCTAGTTGAAAGTTTGGCCATTTTGTTCTATTTGTTTTTAAGTACTTATCAACATAAATTTTTATTAATTTTATTGCCTAAGATCTAGTTGATGTTTCGAGATCCGGTCCAAGTAAGAAAAAAAAATGTTTATAGACGTTCATATTCATTAATTTTGTTGCATAACCTGTAATAGAGATCTGTTTGATTTTTATTTGGTTTCATTGTCAGCTATTGGATGCTTTTTTTTTTTTTTTTAAATAGCTGATGCTTTACAAAACCTTCCATACTATATTAAACAGGGTATACTGCGTTAGATTTGAAAATTTTTATTGTTTCTTCAGAAACTCAACAATTGCCTCAATGACTACTGTATTTTTCATCCTGTCTTATTGTATAATTGCAATCTGTTGATTTGAAATATAATAATTTAACAGTCAGTGTGTAAAGAAAATTCATTCTTTAGATTTATCACGAACAATTTTTTTCAAAATAATCTTATAATTAAACACAACCAATTCAAAAAAGTATTCTATTTTAAGTTAATAGTTTACCATAAAATTACATGAGTTGAAATATCAGGAAGTTATAATAATGACGATATTGACAGTTTCGGAAAACAGGAAAGTTTTCTGAAGTGTATTTATTTCTTTAGTGATGTATAAGTCAATGCTACTTAGCTTGTATAATATTACATTACTGTCTATTTTGACTGGCACCAGTAGACTAGCAGATAAGATAGCTGAACACTGGATGTTTGATCCAGGTACAAATACTGGCGAATGGGATAGCTGCATGGGAATTTTCCTGTTTCTCCTCATGTATTATGTGAACACAAGTCAATTTCTCATAGAAATACCTTCTCAAAGGCATCCCTTTACCTAAGGTACATAGCTCTTACTGTACGTTACCTTGCTTTGTGTAACTTAGCATAGCCATCAACACCTTAATAATTTTAATACAAAATGACAAAAAAAAAATTTTTTTTGCTACCATATTACCACAACAAATTTCGCAGTATGCACCAAACTGTGTCAACCATGTGTATGTGCATATAACAATTCTTCCGTTTTTAATAAGCAGCATCACCATTTTTGTATGTTTTTTCCCCTTTTTTTGTGAGTATTTGTCCAAATTACAATGATTTTTTATAACTCATTTTTATTTTAATAACAAATCATTTATAAACAAATCATACTTTTTTAAATGTGAAATTAATTTTAAAATATGCACTTTTGGAATTTGTCTGCAATGGATGAAATAGTAGTATGAATAAAATTCTGAAAAAATAAAGCTATATCAAATTATAAAGTTACAGAAGAATGGAATTTGCTATGTTAGTTGAATTTAAATTACCCAGAATCTTTCTCCCTTCGCTGTTGCTATACCACCAAAAGAAAACCAATTATGAACAGCATCCTGACAACAAAAACTTGCTTGTAACAAGATTTATTGATTGATTGGTACAAACTTTAATGGCATATTTCTTACCAAATGAATCTAAAGCAAACCAGTATGAAGGGTAGTTCGACAGGTTAACTTGTTTTCAAATTAGCAACTCTGTAAAAGGGATCATCTAGCTGTACTGACACTGCATGTTCTTTCTCATATCTAGTTATTTGGTTGTAACAGGCAATTAAGATAAAAACACTTTTAACACTGCTTAATTTTTATGTATGGTAGCCCAGTTACATGACTACAACATTTTTCCAGTACTTTTTTTACACTGTAAACTTAATTTACAAAGTTATTTACCAAGATTTTGGGATGTTGTATAGAAATATCATATGGAACAACTACAGTCAAGTGTATTGTTTCAGAAGAGAGTATATCCTCTTACTGAATCTTTTCCTGCACTTATTGTTTGATTTAATATTTCCAGTATAGTGGAATGACCATCATGAAAACGTAGCGTCCTGTAGCTCTTTCTATAATTCCAATCAGATATTCACACTTTTATTTTTGTAAGTTAATGCAGAAGACAATACATATTTACATCTATTTCTGATACTTCCAATTTTAAGGAATAATCATGGAGTCTATACTGTTACATAGAAGACGCTAAAAAAATACTTAATAGGGAGTTTAACATTATTCATGGAACAAAGGAGCTCAGCTTTATTGCACTTTTAACAATATGTTAAAACTCATACAAGCATTTATTTCTTTTATTATAGATGTAAATCAATGACCAGTTCCTAAAGTATTGAAAGATAAAAGTCAAGGAAAAAATTCTCAATGTTATTATGTAGAATTGATGCTAAAATTCTATATTAGAAACAAGTATCGATTGATTGTGTTAGGTAGAATTAAAGAATAAACTGTCGGGCGGAAATTTATTAAATGCATAAAACACAACAAAAGCCAGCGCTGTATTTATTCATCCATTTCAAAAATTGTGGCTTTTCTATCCAACTGTCTTCAAATATGTGAAATCAGAAAAAAATCTAAAATTGTTATTTTTTCCAGAGAAGCATTTCTATCCTCAGAAAAATAAATGTTAAAAAAAAAAATTAAATACAAAATTTGTGGATTTTATGCAGAAAGTGAAAAGAAAATCATTATTTCATTATAATTTTAATCATAAAAACAGATCTGCATAAAATTATTTTTTGTGACAATAACAATAGAATAATAAATATTTCTTTAAGTATGTCCAGTGATATTAAAAATAGTTTTAAATTTTGATTTTGACTTGCAGATGCCCCAGAGGAGCTGCATGAGATCTAAAATTTCTCTGAAACATAGTTTGAAAACCTTCAAACTACTTGCAAACTTCAAATTATGTGAAAAAAAGAAATGTAGATGTAAACAGCAGTGATTAAAAAGTTTTAATAACCAAAATATTTTCATTCCATCAGATTTTTTATTTTGAAAAAGACACTGTAGAAACATTAGGATTTTTTTTTTTTTTTTTGAAGTTGAAAGACGTGAAAAACGAGCAATGCCCTCCCCACGACTCGAACCATGGACCTCACGTAGACATTCTACGAAGGCAAGAGAAATACCTTATAACACAATCCGATAATAAGATCACAAATAGAAGATAAGAATTTTTTTCTTCTGGAAAATTAAAAAAAAATATTCATATTGCATATATACAAGCCTATACCATAAATTGTACCATATATAAAATTCTTGGATTATCTAATGGAAAAAAAAGTAATAAATGTAAATATTTCAATAATGGATAAAAAATGGCCTTAAACAACCAATAGAGAAATTAATGCCAACAAAAACATTATTATTGAAACAAATGTAAATAAACACATATTGCCTAATGTATTTAATTTGAATATCTGTTTTGGAACGAAAGGTGTAAACAGCCTTATGTGCCTAATAACTTAGATTTGTAATGCACATATTTTTATTTCCAATGGTAAACAAATATATATATATATATATATATATATGTGTGTGTGTGTAAACATTATCAAGTACACATACACAAAAATATATCACACACTTAATAACAAACAGATAATAAGGAAGCCTATTTAGTGTCTTCTAGTAACAGCCACAGAGATCCTGTACAAAGAGAGCTATGCATTTCGCAGGTGGTGGAGGTTGTATCTTGGGCCTTTATTACAAAGGATGATCACATAATTTTCAAATAGAAAGGTTTCACTGAATAATGACCGGGTAAAAGATAAGTTATTATGATGGAATTAGCCTTTGGGTATCGGAAATAGACATGTAGTTGAAGAATGAAAGCTTGCTTTAAATTACAGAGATTTCTAATATATTAATTTAATATATTTAAAAAATATTTTAATAATATAATACTTTTCTAATAGATTTATTTTATTATCCAAAATTATTTTCGAATTAACAGAAAGGTACGTCTTAAGTTTCAGTGATCAATTGTCAGAAAGGCTTTTTCTAGATGGCTTAATAATAATACAAGGAAATAAGCTTATTTTACACATGCCTTATGGCATAAGAAAAGGAACTTCTGAAGTACATTAAGAACGAAAAAGATGTACATATGCCATAGAAATGATTTTTAATTCTGAACAAAATTACTGGTTATCATTTCGGAAACAAAATTCAATACTTGCCCATAGTAAGACCAACTTGTGCAAGATTTTTTTGCCAAACTGAAAATCATTGTGTAAGGAAGTAAATTTCCAAAAGCCATTTTGAAATTTTTAATAATATGACTAATAATCATAAGATACTACTTTTTGATCAGTAAAATGGGTTGTTTGAACTAAGAAAAAAACTTTAAATTGCATCAGTATTAAAAGGAGCTAATTAATTTTAAATCATAAAATACAGTGACAGGCAGGCACAGCTACTATAAAATGTTTTCTACGGAAGTGGTTGTCTTAGAGAGAGGATAATTGATGCCAATGTTATTTATGTTGTTAAATTACCGCTTTTGTCGTCCTGGTACTGTTCTCTGTCTATACATTTTGAATTTGAAATAAGGCATTCAGCACGGCATGCACACTGGGTGTAAGGAAAAATAAGCAACAAAAGAAACTGGAGAGTTTGGTTAAATGATAAAAATCAAATCCTTAACCTGTTAACTGGGGAAAAATCTTTCAGTAAAATCGTTTCACAATGGGGACTTTTTCTTTTGCTGTAATTTCAGCACATCGCAAGGAATAAATAAAAGAAAATCGTTTTAAAATATTTAATGATATTAAATATTAAATTAAACATTTTTAATCCGGAAGAACAAATTAATTGAACGAATTTAAACAATTATTTCGTATGATATTCCCTAAAGCAATGCGGCATACACAAAGCAGCACTGCAGTCGAGACACCAAAATCTCGATTCTTTCCTAAGACCTTTGGAATAGCATAATTGCATCTCCTCGTTACATTTACTCTTGAAGAGTCGGATGGTATATAGTCTGCAAAATGTCTTTCAAAGAGTCGAGAGGGTTTTGGTGTCAAAGATGATCGTCCTGTACTAGTAGATGGCAACTGCGATCCGTCTCTATATTTTTCAACACCTTTTCCTACAGTTTCGATAAGGAAATGAAGCCTATCTAGGTGACCGCCATCTTTCTTGTATAAAAGATATGCATTCAAACACACCATGTCTAGTGCATGTAAAAATATCTTATAGTAATACTTTTTTACTTGGTTTCTAGCGATTTCATAAGTGTTCATTTGTCCGTCAGCAAGATCAACTCCTCCCATATTTTTGTTGTAGTCAGCGATAACTTCCGGTTTCGATATCGTTTTCCTTCGTTTTTCTATTTTTACAAATTTATTGTCGTGGACAGTACTCAATATAATTACATCCTTTTTGTCTTTCCACTTCATAATCATTATTTTGTCTCTGTACTAGCAATATGTTCATCTTTTTCAAAACACAATTTTTGATATCAGATGGTATTCTCTTTCTATTTTATCGTATTGTTCCTACAACATCGGATTTTCTTCTGCACATCTTCTCAGCTAGATCAGTACTAGTATACCAATTATCGAGATAATAGCGTATATCCCTTATCCAACAAATCGTGGCACAATTCAAGAACAATACGATTTGGTCCCTGTTCTTCTGGATAGTTCGAACCATACTGCGTGTCTTTACCTGTATATATAATGAAATCACTTATGTATCCGGATTTACTTTCACATATCTTATACAATTTAACACCAAATCGACTTCTTTTCGATGGAATGTACTGTTTCCAAGACAGTCTTCCTTTCCATAGCAAAACAGACTCATCTACAGATATTTCCTTATCTGGTACGTATAACACCTTGAATTTGTTTCTCAAATAGTTCAAAATGGAATCGATTTTGTAGGTTTTTTTTTGTTTTTTTTTTTTTTTGTTGCACACTTTTAGATCGAAAACATTGTTATCACTAAAATGTAAAAATTTTACTAACAGTTGGAATCTTTTTTCTTACATAGTTTTATAAAAAAATGGACTCTCCAGACTTTCTCGCTTTGTGAAATAAAGCTGATAAGAAGGTTTTCCTATTATTCCTCGCAAAATTAGTAAAAAAATAAATACTCTCATCTCTCGGTCATCTGCGTCAACCCACGAGAGACATCTTGAACGGGGTTTCATGGAAGTATTTTTTTCAAAAAACTTGTAGGGTTTATATTTATTTTAACTAACATTTATTTTAAGTTTAAACTATCTTTCCTCTCAAGCCTTACTTTCCCCTGGAACTGCCAATGCCAGAGTATGTACATTTTAGTAGAACGCGCAATTATTCAAATTATCAGCGGAAGTATTCTGAGTTAAATAGAAAGGAAACGAGTTCGAGGTGTGCTGGTCTTACTTCACGAGCGCGGAGGTAGCCAGAAATTGAAGAACCCCGCGTTTCGGCCTGTGTGCTTGCCTTGGAGAATTGTTAATCGTTCAACGTGATATTCAAAGTTTGCTGAATTAGCAGCGGTATTGTAAAACGCGGTGAGGTTGGTTACTTTTAGAGAGCCTCGTAGTTAGAGTATTGTTATTATTTTCTTTTCAGGTTCTTATTTTTATTTTACCGCCGAGTCGGCGTAGTTTGTGAGCGTCAAGAGCACGCAATTGTAACTTCTTAAGTTGAATAAAAAGGGACTTAAACCCTTAGCAAGACTCTGTCATTTTTCCAGTTTCAACAGTCACCTCTAGGTTGCGTGCAAGTTGGAGGCGCGCAACTCTACATTGGCGCCCAAACACTTATCGAACTGAAATGGCCGAAAATCGGATGGAAGTCGCTGGACAACACCAAGAAATGGCAAGCCAATTGGAAGGATTTGGATACCTGGTTCAGACTTTGAGAGCGTCAATCAAGCCAAACGTCAATTTCGACGGAAAAAATTCGGTGGCGATATTTCTAGAAGGCCTAGAAAATCACTTTCAGCTCTACCGTGTGCCTGAAAGACAAAAAGTTGCCATCGCCACATCTGCACTAAAAGGACAGGCCGCGCTATGGTGGAAGAATATAGGCAAATTTTTATTAGGGGAATTTGGAAGCCAGATATATACATTTGAAAATTTCAAAAAATCGTTAGTAAAGGCCTTCCCCATAGTGAAAGATCGAGCAAGGCTGGAAGCCGAACTATATAGTTTCTATCAACGGGATATAGAAGAGTTGACGGACTTTATTCTACGAAAAATTAAGCTGACGGATATGCTGTATGGGAAGAAACCCGACGCGGAGATTATTGAAATAATCTTACCAAGATTGTTACCCGCTGTTCAAGACTACTTCGAAATTAGAAACCCAAGCACATTGCAGGAGCTCTTCGAATTGGCGGTGAAGTTTCAAAATCGCAGAATAGCGGAAAAAGCTAGAGGGTCAACGTATTCTCAAAGTACCCGAAGGAAATCTTCAAATGAGGAAACCAGAAATGCAAATCGCTCTTATGGGGGAAAGAGCTATCAAGCTAACTCATCGAACCTCGAAGGTCAAGGCCCAAAAAGAAAATTCGAAAATAAACATCCGCGTACCCAGAAGGCACAAATTGAAAGGAAAGCTTTAAACGAGTAGAGGGGCCTGTGAAAGGGAGGGTACAGACCCCGGAAGTTTTAAAAAAAACCTCAAAAAGACATTTAAATACGGTCATCGTAAAAAACTCACATCTACCAATTATACAAGTCCTGGTTGGCGATGTACCAGTAGAAGCCCTCATCGATACAGGAGCAGAAGGAAATTTTATGAGCGAAACATTCTTCAAAAAGAATTTTTATAAGGTACGATTATTTAAAACCAAAAATACGGAAATTATAGCGGCGCAAGGAAAAACATGTCACTGCATCGGGAAATTATCATTAAACATACAGGTAAAAGAGGAAAGCCTCAAAGTATTAATTTTTGTAGTGAAGAATTGCAAAATCCTCTTATTTTAGGTATGGACTTTTTAAGGGCCGCGAGGGCCAAGCTGAATTTTCAAGACAGTTCCGTGGTGCTGGAGATGGACCAGAGGGTGGTGGAACCTGTGGAGAAACCGCAAGTGGACCTTAGCCATCTGAATGACCATGAAAGTCAAGCCATCCCGCAAGTGGTGTGTAAATTTTATAACTTGTTTTCAGAAAAGCCTGGTAGTTGCCAAATAGTTACGCATCAGATACAATTGAATGCCGAAAAACCTTGTAGGACTAAACCTTACCGCTATGACAAACAAAAAGACGTAATCATCGAAGAACATATTCAGGAGATGTTAAAGAATAAAATAATAACGCCCATAAATAGTGAGTACGCGAGTCCAGTCGTACTATGTAGGAAAAAGAACGAGTTTCCTCCTTCGGATAAAAGGGCTTGGAGGTTTGCTATCGATTACAGAAAACTAAATAGTATTACTAAATTCCCAGTTTACCCTTTGCCGGTTATAGAGCAAATTATTAGACAGATCAAATCGACAAGATACATGTCTACTTTGGACTTAACGTCTGGCTACTATCAAATAGCTATGAGACCCGAAGACATACATAAAACCGCGTTTATAACAAAATCGGGCACTTATACATTTTAACGCATGCCCTTTGGGTTGTGGGGGGCCCCATCAACATTCCAGAGAGCTATGGACATTGTTCTAAAGCCTGTCCTAGGAAAATCAACTTTAATCTATCTAGATGATATAATTATAACGAGTAGTACGTTGGAACAACACATTAATGATCTAGAAGAAGTTTTTAAATTATTAAAAGAGGCCGGTCTTACAATTAACGCCTCAAAATGCAAGTTCGCAACTAAAGAACTTAAATATCTCGGTTATAAAATTTCGCAAAAGGGTATAGAAACGCAAGATTCAAAAATAAAAGCCATCAAGAATTTCCCACCGCCCAACACCGCCAAGAAACTTTCTTCTTTCCTTGGGTTATGTTCTTACTATCTTTCATAAAAGATTTCGCTAATATTGTTGAACCACTCTTTGTAATCAAAAGAAAGAGAGGTAAATTTACGTGGACAGCGGAAGAAAATACAGCATTTGAAAGATTAAAAGAAGCGCTCATCAATGCCCCTGTTTTAAAATTCCCGGAGGGGGACGAAAACCTGGAAATTGCAGCAGATGCGTCAGACTATGCGGTGGGTGCGGTTCTTATGCAAAATGGCCATCCTCTGGCATTTTTTAGTAAAACGTTGAATCAGACACAAAGGAATTATACAGCTACAGAGAGAGAAACATTAGCCGTATTAATGGCTGTACACAAATTTCGAGTTTATTTCGGCAAAGCGCCAGTAACAGTCTTTTCGGATCATGCGGCTGTTGGTAGACTTTACTCGGGGAAAAACCTAACGCCCAGGTTAATAAGATGGGCTTTAAAACTCCAAGAATATAATCTCAGAATAAAATATAAACCGGTTAAGGAAAACAATGTAGCTGACGCACTTTCTCGTATAAAACTGGACGATGAAGGAAATGAACTTAAATGCGCTGTGTTGACTTCAAAAATTTTAGATTCTAGAGATACGATTATCACTGAACTGAAAGCTGATCTTGAATTTGGAAATATCTATGCATATTTGAAAGACCCCGAAAGCTTTGAGCACACAGATATCGATGCGATAAGAAATAGACCAGAAAACAATGAAATAATAGATAATTTATTATTTTATACGAAAACAACAAACGGAAATCTTGAGTACAAACCAGTCATCCCAGCCTCGCTTCGATTAAGCATTTTGAAGGAATTACACGACGCGAAAACAGCGGGTCATTTAGGGGTCAGAAAGACTTTAAAAAGGGTACGCGAGGCGGTAAATTTCCCGCAATTATACAAAATAGTAACTGCGTATGTCAGGTCCTGCAATCAATGTCAGTTAATAAATGATATTAATTACAGCCCGGCCGGGTACTTAAATAGCATTCGCGCTACATTTCCGAATGAAATTTTAGGCATAGATCTTCTTGGTCCCTTTTCCCAGAGCGAGTTAAATAAAAATAGTTTTCTTTTAGTAACAGTAGATCATTTTTAGTAGATCATTTTTAGTTGTAATAGTAGATCATTTTTAGTAGATCATTAATAGTAGATCAATAGCTACATTTCCGAATGAAATTTTAGGCAAAGATCTTCTTGGTCCCTTCCCCCAGAGCGAGTTAAATAAAAATCGTTTTCTTTTAGTAATAGTAGATCATTTTTCAAAATGGACAGAAATTGTTCCACTTAAACGCGCGTCAGCCAAAACAGTCGCAGATGCATTCTTACACAGATACATTTTAAAATACGGTGCACCGATAAAAGTCATTAGCGATAACGGAAAACAATTCATTAGTCAAATATTTGAAAACATATGCACTGGACTTGGCATACGCCATATCAAAATGGTTCCGTATAGACCACAGGCAAACATAGCAGAAAGAGTGAATAAAAATATAGTAAAAATAATTCGCAGTTACGTTAGCACACATCACAAGCGCTGGGATGGCTACATAAATGAATTAGCTTATGCTTTAAGAACGGCAAATCACGATACTACGGGAAAAACCTCAGCAGAATTATTTTTAGGCCGAAAGTTAATTACGCCTTTAGATAAATTATTCTTTGTGCAACAAAGAGAGCAAGAGTTTAAACAGAAAGATGTGCAAAAACTGATTGATCAGGCGCTTAAAAGCTCGCATACGGCAAGAAATAAGCAAAAAGCGTATTATGATAGAAAACGCCGTGAAGCAGATTTTAAAGTTGGGGATAAAGTATTGAAGCGGAAATTTTCTTTATCAAGTGCCCCAGACAATTTTACGACAAAGCTATCTCCAAAATTTGAAGGCCCCTATGTAATTCAGGAAATCAAAGGAGTCGTATTATACCTTAAGAACGAGAGAGGGGAGATCTGTAAAGCAAGTCCCGACCAGGTGAAAAAATACTATAATCCAAATGATTTTGAAATCCTTAAAAGTTTCTTGCAGGACTCAAGTCTAAACGAAGTAGAAGGTCCAGAAATAACAACAACTGTTCCACCACCCAAGAAGCAGAGAACTGAAGAGAGACCTAGCCCTTTTACAACCCGAACGACGGTACCAAAAAGAAAAAAGAAAAACTTTCAAACTCCAGCATTTAAGAAAAACAAGAATGCAGATGCACCGCGTAAAGAAACCGTGGTAAAGAGGAAAACACCACCTACAACGTATCGCAGGAGAAATTATACATCAAGGAGAACGCTCCCAGGGCCAGAGAGTCAGGTGCAAGCAAGGCCGCCGTTCCGGAAACTGAAACGGCAGCAGGAGGAACGAAAATACCAGGAACAACAGAAGAAATTCAAGAAGGACTCCAGACCGGAGGACGTCAAGACCAGCCGTCCAATGGAAAAACGGAAACGACAACAACCCGACGATTACTCCGCCAAGAGGCCAGCATGCAGAGGACGCAAAAGAAAAACTAATGTGGACGACACTCGGAGGTCAGTAAGGAGAAGATTGACGTCCATGAAACCTATAACATGGGAACAATTTTGCCACAAAAGAATGACGGAGTTTCAATCATCGAAAACTCAAAGATAAGTTAAAATCTTCTATAAAAATTTTTTTCTCATTTGTTCCGAAATGTTATGCATAAGTACGAAGTTCTATGTTTTGACGAAAGTCAATATGTCTCGGTTGAGACTTAGTTTTGTTTTATTTAGCTAAGGCAAAAGTATTATATTCTTTAAGTATAAAAGCTAAGAACAAGCATTTTCTGTTGGTCGAAAGACTAATTCTGTTATGTTAAAGCCAAAATTTGGCCGAAGATAAAAATAACTTCGTATTCTTGTATTAATAAGAATTTTAGTTTCAGGGCCGCCAGCTTGGCGAAGAATGAGTAAAGTAAAAATTTATTTTTCTCTTATTCATTTTATGGTAAATTGTAAAAATCATATGTATTAGAATTTTGTAAATATACGTAAATACTTCAAAGTTATGTAAAAGTAGAATTTAGTCTAGAAGCATAAAATTTTAGATGCTAAAAGTAAATGCTCAAAAGCAATGAATTCAAATTTAAGTATTAAACTGTAGATAAAGTCATGCTTTAGAGCGAAAGCCTGCATGTTTAAAGATGAATGAGGGGGAAGTTAGAATGAATGTGTTTTGTAGGGTTCTCCACCTACACTTGAATTTTTAAGAATGTTAAAGTAGCTCATCGAGTTGTAGAATGTCGAGTAAGGTGTGTCTATTTGGTCGTTGAATTCTAACAAATCATGGTGGTTAGGGGAAGTGTTGTAAGACTAAAACACGAACATTCCCGTTTGACACCACACATGGTGGAGAGCCAGGGTAAAGTTAAATTAATGCTTGAAAAATTGAATGAATGTGAATTAAGCAATAACCAAGGAAAACGAATCGTTTAAAAACAAAAATTTATTCAGTGTCAAGAAAGTGTAAATTATAATGTATTTAGAAAGATACTGATACTTATTCCTTCCAGATGCTGGAAGGAAAAGAACAAGATTGATTGATGAAGCCCAGGAAAAGTTGCTGTAAGAAGAGAGATTTATAAGTATCAACAGAAATTTAGTATACAAGTTGTTACAGAAGATTTTTTTTGTGTGAACGAGGCTCCTGGGAGTTAGTTCAGAATTATAGAAACTTACAACAGGTCGTTTGTAGGACCTGCTTCCAAGTTTTCCAAATTCTGGCAGCGGCAAATGTAGGGTTTATATTTATTTTAACTAACATTTATTTTAAGTTTAAACTATCTTTCCTGTCAAGCCTTACTTTCCCCTGGAACTGCCAATGCCAGAGTATGTAAATTTTAGTAGAACGCGCAATTATTCAAATTATCAGCGGAAGTATTCTGAGTTAAATAGAAAGGAAACGAGTTCGAGGTGTGCTGGTCTTACTTCACGAGCGCGGAGGTAGCCAGAAATTGAAGAACCCCGCGTTTCGGCCTGTGTGCTTGCCTTGGAGAATTGTTAATCGTTCAACGTGATATTCAAAGTTTGCTGAATTAGCAGCGGTATTGTAAAACGCGGTGAGGTTAGTTACTTTTAGAGAGCCTCGTAGTTAGAGTATTGTTATTATTTTCTTTTCAGGTTCTTATTTTTATTTTACCGCCGAGTCGGCGTAGTTTGTGAGCGTCAAGAGCACGCAATTGTAACTTCTTAAGTTGAATAAAAAGGGACTTAAACCCTTAGCAAGACTCTGTCATTTTTCCAGTTTCAACAGTCATCTCTTGGTTGCGTGCAAGTTGGAGGCGCGCAACTCTACAAACTGTCCGGCATATTTGTTGATTGTTCCACAATAAGTTCTACAAAATTCTCATCGATAAATTTCTCGAAATAAAAAAGGCAATCCTTTTCTTCAGGTCCTTCAAATGTAAGTCTAGATTGAGATAAAAACGGGAAAGGCGATCGAAATATTCTTTCACATTTCCATTCAGTTGATGTCGGTTGAGTATTTTGGCCTATAACATCATCATCCTTTGATTCAATGTGCGGACCATCAGCAAAGAAGTCGTTATCGCTTTCTTCCGAACTGGTACTTATTCTTAGAATTCGACGTCGTTTACCAAACCTCCCGGGCAATATTTCATCGTCACTTTCAGACAATTCAAAAATATTTTCTGCTTCACAATAATTTTTAGCCATATTTATAAAAAACTAACAATTACTCAAATCAGCAAGTTATTACTAATATGTAAAATACTGAAATGCAGACTAAAATGAAATTAAGTTGTGCAAATTAGGAGTGTTATCACAATTTATGAGAAGACAAGTGTTTCCATTGATCGATTTTTCTTGAACAACGGTCAGGTGATAGATTGCAAAAAAATGTAAGAAAAATTTCGTCATGCCCATTGAAATAGTCTTCCCAGCATGACGAAAAATTTCGAAACGAAATTTTGACGAAATTTTTCGTCATGCTGGGAAGACTATTTCAATGGGCATGACGAAAAATTTCGTCATACCCAGTTAACAGAGTTTGGTTAAATGATAAAAATCAAATCCTTAATACCACTATTGACAGAGAGAGACCAAAATGCAAATAAGAAGCAAATTTCCTTAAAAGCTAACAATGAAGAGGGATTAAAATTAGACTCAATGGTTAAAACCATGGGATTTTTATTGATATAAAACATCAAATGCCAAATGAAGTGGTGTCTCCCCCCCCCCAGTGTAATTTTTCGATGTCGAGAAATGGAAAACATGATAACTAGCAATCGTAGGCAATGCAGAATTTATGAATTTCTTTTCTTTGAATATAATTTTGTGTTTTTCAGTACAAAATTTAGGACACGCATCTCTGCTGTTTGGAGGAAACTTAAAATAGAACTCTGTGAACATAATTTAAAAAAATACAGATCACTAAAATAAATAAAAATTTGGATTCTTTTCTTGTGTTCTAACATATGTAGTTATGGTTATTACTTCAGTAGATTCTAATATTTATTTTATAATCATGCATTATTACTACTTAGACAACAATACAGACATATATAAATTTTCACTATTTTTTACTGTCATTACATGCACAATTGCTGTTTTTTATTAACAAGAGAACTGAACAAAGCATATCAATACGTTTGTATCAGCAATATGAGTAAGTTTCTGTTTATTAAGACTTTTAAAGTTCTCAATGAATTAATTCGAATAATGGAAATAATTGACTGTAGCATAGAGATTTATTCGTATACAGGAAGGGAAAAAAAATAAATATGAAGAGCGGCCCTTATAAATTCCGCAAGATTTTCCACATACAACCTTATCACAATTCCGCATAAAACGTAAACAAAGTATCGAGACTTCGTAATCGATTACAAAGTGCAAAGCTATCAGCTATTCGTCATCGATGGGAAAAGGAAAGTTTGGGCCATCTGAAAAAGCGGCGACCCCAAGACTCAGGGTGTCTCAAAATGGTTTGGCCTCCAAAAACATTTCTTCCCCCTATTCGTTTTCCGTCTGTTAAGCATTATTCTTTGATGCCGGTTTCTTGCCTGCTATTTCGCACATGCGCAGAAAGGTACGGAGGGTGGATGGATTGCCCCTTTAAAATAAGCTTCAGGGACATACACAGTGTCTCTTCAGTCTGACGGAGCCACATTTGCCTCGGGAAACATTTACTTCTTCTCACGGAGTATAATGAATAGACTAAGATATTCACTAATTCCCACTATTTATAAGCTGACAAAGTTACACATTTCAACCAATGAAAATATCAAGGATCAAGAAATTTTAATTTATGGAGCACTTAGCACGAAGCCTTTACCTCCACATCATCAAAGATTAAAAATTTATCATCATCAAAAGAGGGGTTCAGCTAATAGGATAAAAACTTGGAAAGCCAAAACAAAAAGCTTTAAACGAATAAAGTCTTCACATGAGAAAAAAGATGAAAACACTTAAGAAGGACTTTTTAATTAAATTTTGCATCAATACATTAAGGACCAGAATGAATTTAGAAAGGGCACTCATATCATAATTTAGAATAGCGAAATAAAAAAAGAGGAATTCCTCGATTCTTGATAAAATTAAAAGTACAGACAATGCAGAAGATAAGAAACAAAATGAAAATATTCCACAGCGAGAACAACCAATCGTAATATTTCTTTCACTTTGCAGACAAACTGAACTGAAATAAGTTGTCTGATGACATAGCTTGGTCATGTTATAACAAACCTGTTGGCAAAAATATTGTCGCCAGATGAAATCCCTTATCTGGTTCTAGATGGCTGTAATAATTCCAAGGACATAAATTTAATGTGACCTCACCAGATATTCACCCCTTTTTGAGGGAAGGAGGAAAAATTAATTATGTGCATAATAAAAATTCCGGTATCATGGTGCCAGCCTCATATAAAATCATGACAATCGCTATGGAGCTAACAGTCTGAAATACATATTACATAGATTACATTTTAAATGGGAAGATTTTTTCATTTAGGTATCACCAAAACCATGCCATCTACACAAAAACGAAATTTTTAACATTAAAACATAGAACCACTTATTTAAATATTCCATAATTCAATACAAGCAACTTTTTATGCAAAATACATATAAGTGCATGATATAAATATGGTACATAAAATTTTCGAATATACCGTATTGCAAGTACACAGTATAGAATTGTAAATGAAGTATTTCTATGATAAAGCAAAATGCAATTTTTGTACATCCCCAGTTACACTTAACTAGATAAATCACATGCAGGATGAAGAAATAATACAAACCATTATAATCACATCATACCAGGAAATTTTGAAATCAAAAACTTATGCACTTATATATTAGGCACAATGTCGTTGAATCTCGAAATGATATTTAAGGGTGATCAAGCCTTAAACTCGAATAATTATGCTCACACAATCAAGAAATCAACAAAAGACACATAACAATAAATTTCGAACAATTTAATATATTGCATAACTTGTAATAATGTTCTATGATAGTACAAGAAATGAGTGAAAAAAAAAAAGAATTAAGTGTACTGAAGTGTGGGAGAATCTTTTAGGAGCCAAACGAAGGCAACTGATGTGAATTCTATAAATGGCTGAGAAAAAATCATTGTCAAGTGCACAAATAACGTAATTTACATCATTTACTTTAGAAGAAAAAGTTTTCGAAAACCTATGCTGGAATGTAACCTTAGATTTGACATACACTATATCATTAACATTGAATGATCTTAATATGGCATTTTTCGAGTATTCAGTTCTATTTGCTTTATTCAATATCTCATAGGCATGCTCATAACTTAGTTTTAGTTGTGTTAAAAGATCACACAAATAATGTGATTTTTGCACCTGAATGGCCTTGGATCAGGATTAAACATATTAAAAGGTAATGATAATTTTCTTCCAAGATGCAGAATATTAGGAGAATAACAAGTTGAAGGCTGAACAGTACCATTGTAAATATTTTGATGGATAAGCAATGCATTTTCAAATGGAATACCTTTTTCATGAAGTATAAGCAAAGAGCTCTTGATGCAGGTATTAACATGTTCATTTTGTTCAATATACTAAGGTCTCTGAGCAATACAGTCAGATAATTTAATATCCAAGCATTTGGTAATCGATTCAAACACCAGTGAAGGGTATTGTGTGCCTAAATCAAGATCATTTCTGGTCTTCCAGGTACATATATTGTAATAAATGTGCTGTAATAGTTTCAGCAGTGAGATTTTTGAGAAGTCATAAAACAAGATGTTTAAAAAAATGAGCTAGAATAATGATATCATGTCCACAATTTCGTACAGGACAACCAATATACACGGAAAAAAGTCATTTGAATATTTAGGTATTCTGATAGCTTTAAATGGAGCCTGTTCAGGAGTGAAAGATTTGAATTTGTTACGTAAATGATACGGGAGAACAAAATTCTTTGTGTCATTATACATACCCTTCCAAAAGAATCTTTTAATAAGATTTTGTACGTTTTCTGAACTCCAAGATGGGATATATGAGAAATTTCTCATTTTCACAGGATTTCAGAGCTAGTGGGACAACAACTAATTCAGCATTATTTCATTTATTCAAAACAAACATAAGAAGCTTATTGAATCATTTATGAAGAAATTATGTACTTTTGCTGAATTAAGCAAGGCAGGATTTTTCAAAATGTTGGTAATTTCTGAAGTACATGGATCAGAAATTTGCTGAGCAAGATTGCTGATTCACCTGGATCTAAAGTGAATTTGTGTTTCAAACAAGCATTGCAATCTAATGATATAGTGTAACAATTAGCACTTGCATAACATTAGCTACATTAATTAAAGGTACATAAAAATTATTAAATTCAGCTATTGCATCTTTAGTACATATTAACACATCATGTTTGGATAAAAACAAACACAACAGCAAGACAAACAATATACACTGGCTGAAAAATTAAAATTGGACCAGTTAGCACCCAATTATTTAGACATGGGAACAAAATACCATTATTAAATCAAAACAATGAGAAAGCAAGAAATATTATCTATAAAATAATATACAATTAATATCATTGCTTATAAGGTATTACACACACTGACCAATGAATTAGAAATGCAAGATCAATATTTTATTGGATCACACTGCATATTACCCTATGAGGAAATTGCCAGATGCATATTACCCTACGAGGAGAAAATTTTTAAAATTTTTAATAGCGATTTAATCAATGGATCTTGGCCATTACACTTAACTTCATGTCGAAAAAGGTATTCAGTAGGTGATTAGCTAATTCTACTTTTCAAGACCACAATTTGTACTCATAATTTCAGAGGCAGCAGGATTTTATAGACTAAGTGCATCAGTTGCAACTTAACAAAATTTGCAAGATAATTAACAATCTTATGCACATAATACCCATGCCTGCCATTCGTCAGTCATAATAGTTGGTTCCTCTGCCATGGGCTTCTTAAACAGACACTTGTTGGTTTCTTTCCTAAGGCATGAAACCAATGACAATGAAATATGCGTAATCCATTTCTATTGAGACATAATTTCATGTTTTGTCTCTCAGAACATGTTTTTGATTGAAAAATAATCCTTCTAAGACACTACAGACAAGTATCATCTCTGACAATTTCTTTAATTAAAAAAAAAAATCCATCTATTCATAGCTCAAAAATTCAGAAAAGATAACGTAGAAATCTGAAAAAATAACAATAAATAAGTGAAGAATAAATTACACATGAAGAAAAAGCAATGAATGTGTAGCACAATAGTACCAAGTGCAGTTTGACGCGCAATACTGAAATTATAAAAATGTCAAAACAAAACTAACCTTTACAGTCATATCTTTATCAATTATAACCCTTTTTTCACACATTTAATTAGTTGCCCATCGAGGACATACAATGAATTCAACTACAGAATTTACAGTCCACAAACAATCTTCTGCAGACTTTCAGTCAACAGTGGAAATGTAAAATCCTTTTTAGTAGCGGCAACATTATCTGCAACCAATGGAGCATTCTTTTTATTCACAGGCACATTTCTCGCAGCAGGTGCTTTTCTTTTACGTGACGGTTTGGATAAATATGAAGGCAGATTTGGAAAGATTGAGGGTATTGCTCCTTCTTTGGAGTCTAGGGAGGCCCATTTCCAACTTGAATATTGTCCCATCGGACAACTTCATCTCGTAAAATCGTTTTATATCACTTTCTGAAAAATGATGCTCGCATACAACATCCTTCTCTAAAAGTATTCGGTCGGCCCGAGGAATTGCATGTCTCCATTTGTCTAGCAGCACAGGATACTGTAAATTATATTTCAACAAGTATGTATAAATATCAGAATTCAGTTACATACAAAATTAAAATACTCTTGTTGTATGCAATTTTTTTTAACGTGACTTTGATACAAATTTAATATTTAATTATTAAAATTTAATTTGAAAATAGTAATGGCAAATTAAAATTTAATTGCAGCACTAACGCTTGAATAGTTTTACACATTCAAATTTAAAATCCTTGTGCATAATGGTTCTCACTGTGCAGTGTATCAAGATTTAAATCTTAATTTTTAACAGCCATTCAATTATGTGATTAGGTGGCATGATTTTATGATATTCATAACTTATTTAATATGCAGAATTTATCTCATGGAAAATCAATTTTTCATTACACTTATCTGCTGTTATGTTTTCACTCAACCATGCAAGTGAAATTAATTTTAAGCAGCACAGTGTTCATTTCCATTTATTATAAATCAAGACGTTCTGTAAAGTTCTATAAATTCGTCTGACTGTGATCAGGCATGATATAAATGTTGCTCACCTTTGGAGCTCTAAATATACTTGGATTCTTGATTCCCAAGCTTTTATTCTTCTGCCTAACAGATGTATCCAGGGACGCATCCACTGTTGCATCCAGGGACGAAGCAGGTTGCATTACAAGAATTACTCATAATGGAAATTGATATCAAATCAATATTTTCTGTATTGCTGCCTATGTCAAATCCTACGAAAAGTAGGAAAGCTAACGATTGCAGCGCCCTCTATAAATAATGCGACAAAAGTGGACCATTTTTGGGAAAAGTTGTAATACCAGTTTCCCCTCCTTGTTTAAACTCCGTGCTTCTTCTCCTTAGAGATTCTTTGGGGTTGCTTAGTCGCCAATATTTCTCCCCGCGCCAAAGGTACGGTCACATAAAATACAGACTTGATCCTTGCTTTCCCCTTGTACGAAATTTCGCCAAACTGGTATTACAACTTTTCCCAAAAGAGTCTCATTTTCCCGCCAGTTTCGTATTACGTTGTGATGCGAAGCGTGATTGATATGACAAATTACGTGCAAGTAAACCGTATTTTGCGTTTGCAAAGCTAGAAATTATAAATCGGCTGTTATTCATCTAAATGAAATGAATATGGAATTTGAAAACAGACTGTCTGGGAAATCTTCCAGTAGTATTTCAAGATTATCTGAAAACGTTTCATTCAAAATGATAGTGCGTTCACGTGTGAACCATAAATAAACTTCCTCATTATTTATAAATAAAGTCTGGATAAATGAACTTCCTCATTGCATTTATGATTTTAAAAGTGTTAACTGCTGCTTATTGATAAATTTAGGGATTTCTTTTCAATTACTTTTTATTGATGCTGCTTCGACCCGTGGTTAATAAAGAATAAGTCTGTACACCGTTTTTCTTCAGAACGCGTTGCCGCTTTGTATATATTATCATCTGTAAAGACATTTTAATCATTTACGAAATATTAATAAATTATTCCAAAAGTTAACCTTTGCACTGCTTAGTTTCATATATGCACTTCAATAAATATACTAATAAAATATAAATGTAATTCTTTTCTGAGTTCATAGTACTTTCAGAAACTTAAACAAATAATATAAATCTAATTACAATATTATAAATTTAATTAAATGAAAAAAACTGAATGTATGAAATGTAAATAAGATACTTTTCTTGATTTCTTCACTTCCTGGAATAATGTATGCATAACTGTTATCACAAAAGCTGAATGTGTAGTATTAATAAAAAATATATATATTTAAACAAATTTAAACCTAATTTTTAACAAATACGTATAAAAGTAAAAAAGCAAATTTAAATCCTAAAAAAAGGAAAAAAGCCAAAATAATTTTTAAAAAATGTGCAAACATATAAAAGATTTAATACTCGAACTAATCTACAATATCATTTAAATTCAGAAGCATAAGCAAATCAAGTGCAAAATCAATCCATGAAAATAAATTTACTAATTTAATAAATTAAAATTAAATTAAACATTTAAAAAAATGCAGACTCAAGGAGGTATAAAGACTTCAATCAGTCATTCATATATTAATGAACAGCCACTCTCTAAAGGTTTATTTTATAAGGTTATAGTCATCTAAAACTCATTGAAGTAACTTCATTTTATATAATACTTTTTTTTTTCTACGTTAAAAATTGAATTCCACAATTAGTAAATTTGCTCATGCTCATGCAAAGGTTCTTTAAATTAATGAAAAATTATCATCAAAATTAAACCTCTGGTTACGTTCCTATATAAATTGTTCGAAAAGTGGTCATGCATGTTAAGAAAAACAAACATGAAACCATTAAAATGCATAGAAGTATTCCATAAAATCAGCTACATACTAAATGAGCTTCTTTTCTGTGTAAATAACAGTTTCCTTAATATTTTTAAACAAATGGTTTACTCGTCGCCACTAGTTTAAAATTCAGAACTCACTAAATTTTTTAATTAGATGAAACAGCAACTTTATACTAATACCAGTCTCACTTTTGCTAGTCTCGTGTCAGCCGAAATAGAATCAGATAATAGTAGTCAGACCATCTTATGAATTATAATAAAGCCTCTTTGTCAAAAGAAGGATAATGCACACAATGCCGAGCGGAAATTAGGTTTATATGAATGATATGAAATGAAAAATAAATGCAAGCTTCTTGTGCCCATCCCCCCAAAAAGTCACGGTAGATTAAAAAAAAAAAAAAAAAAAAAAAAAAAAAAAAAAAAAAAAAATTGGTGTATTCGGTACCATCAATCAAAGGTAGGAAAAAGCAAGCCCTAGTACCAGCTGACTTTTCTATTTGAGCGTGTTACCACCGCCCTAAGGCATCTTGCGGTAAGTATGATTTTCACACTTCACCTTCAGGAAACTGAAGAAGCGTCTGAGCTACTCTGAAACTAGCGATAATATTTTCTGTAAATATTTTTTTTTTTTTTTAAATACCAACTCCATTACGGTGACGCTTGAATCCAAAATCTTTAACTCAAGAAGCCAACATTTTATCCACTAAGGCAATAAGAGCAACCTTAAATTGATGTAGATGGATTTTAAGAAAAATTCAAAAGCTGGGATTTCGAAATTCATCACTATTTTCTCGCAATAATCTATTGCTTTAGATTATTCTGTAAAAATTATCAACCATATATAATTTATGGTTGATTATTAAGTTTTATTACTGTTATTAAACTTAAGAATTTCCCTTTAATTTATAAGGATATTTATTCTATTAAAATATACATTTTTTATTACTATATGAAATTTTTATTAAGATTAGTCCATTTGACTTTTTTCCAACCATCAAGAAGAATTTTTGAAAGTGTAGTCATTTAAAAACCGTGGTAAAAACTGGACGTTTGAAACGAGATGTCTGAAACTCACGCGTCAAGCGTCGAAAAGTTGAAGTTAAGTCAACTCACGCGTTCTCTTATAGTCAGGAAAATGCCGCTTCTAAGCTCGCTTCTTATTGGTCATTGCTTTCTGCCCGAACGCGGGACCCCATTGGTGTGAACTGGGTTTAATGCGCGAGTTGAACAAGTTCAAGCTAGTCACAGCTTATACTTCAGTGTTTATAGTGGACAATGGGAGACAGAGACCACCGGCAGAAGAGTTTACAGATTTTTTCCAAAAGTCTGCCGGCTTCTAAAAAGTGGCTCGTCTCACTTCACTCAGTATCTAACAAGACATGGTCCCTTCATGACTTACCTGCATCGCTTCAGACGACGCGAAAACGAGCATTGCTCATGCGGGATGGTAGGAGATCCGGACCACTATCTGTTCTCTTGCAAAGAGACCGCCAAATATCATCTTAGGCAACCAGTAGCAAACCACATCCATGCATGGGCCGAAGCTACTTCGAAAAATCTCAATGCATTGAAACGCATATGCGATTGCATAAATATTGCACGCAAAATCTCAGACAGGCTGGAGTAATTCTCAGCTACCATCCTCGTCACCAGCACAGCTCCTGTATGCTCTGTACCTGTAATGAACTAATTTTATCTGAAGTTAGCTTATTCGGCTTTTCTTATTCCCTGTATGCAGATAAATACAAAATTTATATTTATCTGTATATATTTATCTCCTTGAACTGTAAACCTTGAATTATGTATTTTGCCTTATTTTATGTATTGTGTTCACTGTTTTGCCTTTTTTTATTTTATGTATTATTTCACTTTTTAGTATTTTACTTCTTACTACTTTTAGTACTGCTATTTAGTATTTAGCTCTTTTTTAGATATTATTTTTACTGTTTTATCAGTCACTTTGTAATGGCTCATATATTGCACTATACTCATTTATTGTTCATGTTGTGGATGTCTTTTGTAACCACCTATCTATAACTCTGAAAATATGTAACAAAAATTGTTCTTCTCACCCGCAATACACCCTTCTTCCATCACTGCACTATCGTTTTCGTCCAGCATTTGTTTGCACTGCCCCCAGCAGTCGTCTTGATATATAAGTGTATTGTTTTGATCAAGTTATTTCCGTTAGCGGGGCTACCTGGCCGATATGCTAACTACCCAGTGGACCGGCTGCCTCGCTGTCGGTGGAAAGAAAGAAAGCTATTTTTGGCATCAGCTAAATAAGTTATAACTTTGTGTTCCTGTTTTTATGTTGTTGTGACTTATCTCACTTGTCTGAAAGTCGCATCCAGAGCAAGCTCACGAAATTCATCGTGGCAAGGAGTACAAGGTAGCACCTGTCGTTGGCAAGAGCCTTGAGCACCATACACGTGACGGTACGCTTTTCCTCAGTTCCGCCTTCAATTTTGATGAGGAGAACCCCAGAAACACTACCAATATAACCACCGACTCTAGGACTTAACGAGTTTCTCGGTGTAATTATCATATTGGCAGATGCCATCTAATATCTGCTATCCGTGGTTATAGCTAGCAGGCAGGATGGTATTTTTAACAATTCTCCAAACGGTTACAGTGCCACATATACTTAGAGTTTTACACAGTCACTTTTACACATTATACTATACATTTTCGATGCTAGGATGTTACAGCTATTTGTTATGACTTACTTAGCAGTTAAATTTCCTGTTTGTTGGAAATTGCTAAAGATTCATTTTACTAAACAGTTTCTAGAGGTTACTTTGCAAAAGGGTTAACAGAGCACATTATTAATTAAATACAAAATTTACAGTTGCACAGGGTTAATAAATCCCGTTATCCCGCAGAAGGGTTAACAGAGCACATTATTAATTAAATACAAAATTTACAGTTGCAAAAGGTTAATAGATCCTGTTATGAATTAAATATCAGATTCACACTTTTATATAAACTAATAGTTACAACAGAATGGGTTAAAATCAGCATATTCAAATAACCAAAGTAAATGCACTTATTATAAAACTATAGCTACATAACATTAGAAGTTATATAATTGTTGAACAGAGAATAATAAATTTACCTGCAAGACTTGTAGAGGATAACATCTACTTTCTACTTTCTTTAAAGCAAAACAAACGAAGAAAAAAAAAAAAAAAAAAAAGGAAAATATATTACTATATATTCCTTAAAATACAACAAATATGTTACTGATTACATAGACACAATATGCACAAGGAAGCTATGACCCAATAATTATTAAATATAGTACAAAATAATTGCTAGTTATAAATTAGACTAAATATATGTTCTGTATTCAGTTGTTCAGTTTTCTAACAATGTTAATATTGCAAGTTTTATTGTTATTCAAGAGACTGCTAAGAGGCAAATCATACACAGACGGTGAACACATTAAAAGTTGTTTTAGAAATGCATCCGAAGAGCTATTCCGGGACTGTAAGAACGAAGCAGAATTTTTAAAAATAATTAAAAGGGTTTCCCCTGTTTTCTAAAACAGTAACAGACAGAACAGTCAAAATATCTTCGAATGTAACCAATAAGCAAGTTGAAGATCTTCAGTTGGTTTCAGCTTTATCAATACTTGATGGAGAATTTTTTTTGATATAAATGACACAATGCAAGTTTCACATTTTGTGCAGTTTATTTCTTCACGGTTCCTAAAGAAGAACTTTTAGGAATATTGCTACTGAAAGGTCAAACAAGTGGCGAGGATATTGCAAATGCTGTCACTGAATGCATGGAGAAACATCATATTCCACTCGATAAACTGCTTCAGTTTCAAAACCAGATGAGACAAAAAGTATGACCGGAATGAGAAAAGGCTTTTTCTGTTATGAAGGAAAAAATTAATCACGAGATATTTGTTTATCACTGCATCATTCATCAAAAGCGCTTTGTGCGGAGACATTTCCAGAAGACATTTGCAGTGTTATGGAATTTGGTGATCAAGATTGTCAACACAACTGTAGATAAAGCTGTTTATTTTTGCCAGTTTAAAGAATTTTATGTTGAAACACAGAGTGAATACTCAGAACTTCTGCTGCATTATAAGGTACGTTGACTTTCAAAAGGAAACGTTTTGAAAAATTTTATTTCGAAATATTCGATAATATTATTTTCGAAAGATAATTTTAACCGTAAACTACAGGGTAAAGAAAAAACAATTTGTTCGATGTTTAAAGAAATAATTTCATTCGAAAACAAATTATCTATTTTTGCTCAAGATTTTGAAGGAGAATCATTAATTCATTTTCCAAGCCTGCTGAAATATCGCCAAGAAAAAAATTCTACAAATGACATTTACTATTTCAAAGGAACAGTTTTAAATATGAGGAAAGCTTTTCTGCGGAGGCTTCAGGAATCCAGAAGTAGCATAGCCACATTACCGTTTATTAAAAAAAAAACCTCTCAGTTCTGGCGTAATAGAACTGAATTTTTTTCTTTTATAGTGACACTGGCATTTTCGAAATGCAATTACTGGAGTTAGAAAACAAAGAAGCATAGCGCCCCGAATGCTATAACGCTGATATGGGAAAATTGGAGAAAAGTTAATGTGGTCGTAGTTCACAGCAAAAGTTGTCGGTTTTAAAAGATCTGGAGAGGAAGATATGATATTATGCAAACCCTGGAATACTATTTCTGACTCACAATGATCAGTTAAAAAAAACTAGCATTTGCTGTTCTCTCACTCTTTGGTTCTCCGTATTAATGCGAGAAATCTTTTCTAAGCATAACCCTTATCAAAAGTAAACTGAGAAATCGAAGAACCTTGAAACCCGCTTGAAAATCAAAAACAACGACATAAAAATCGGACTCATGCAAACTTTATAAAGAAATGTAAGACCATTGTTCCCGTTAAATACGGGTTTTACCATATTTTTATTTTAATGTAAAAGTATTTTTATCAACAAATACGATTATTATTATTATTATTATATCTGTTTTTATTTAATATTAGTAGCTAGTTTAAACTGACTCTTGAAAATAAGGTTTTTGAAAAGGAATTTGGCTCTCAAAAGAAATCTTAACCTTTGTATTGCTAATCTTTGGCTGTTATGAGTCTAGAATTTGGCCACCACTGGTCTAGGCCTTAGGCGAGTTATAGGTGACTGTTGCTTTTTGCCTAGATACTTCCCATGTTTGATGGAGAGCGCCCCGGGAGACGAATATGAAGGTTTCTTACCTCTTGTTCCCTTTGAGAAACTTCTCGAAAGGACTTTTGGCTCTGCAATACTCATGCCACAAAGACACAATACACTTACAATCCCCTATACCTTATCTGGAATTCGAATCCAATTTCCAGGCTAACGCAGCCTGCTTTTCCACCACAATGCCAACAGGACAGCACAAATTGAAATTTTATGCTATTTTCTAGCCCATCGTTAATTTTATCCGTCTATTAATGACTAAATTTCTCGGATTCATCACAAATTCGGGTCTTAAAGAAAGCAACTTTAATTTTAATTCTTGAGGAATTTACAGCATTTCTTGTCAGTATGATTTAATATAAATCAGCCAATTAAAACGGCTCTAAATTTCACATCAGGGAACACAAATCCTACGTTAATTTTCTTGAAACCTTTTATATTCACAAATATTCATATTTTCGTTAGTTAATGTTATCAGTTTATATCTAATTTTTCGCAATGCTTTTAAAATATCTCAGCTTTTTCAGGTTTCATTGCTGTTTCCCTTATGAGATGGCGCTATGTCCGTTTTCTCTTTGCTCAGTCCATTGATTTTTTCATCTATTTGGTTGTTTGCTCATCCCACTTTTGTAAAAGTGTTTATTCCTGAAAGAGAAAGCTCTATGTCAGATAACCTTCTAACTCGTAAAGTTTTATTTGAAAGCCATTCTATTCCGAGGTTGCTTTTTGCCTAATCTTTTCATCGGCTCGTTTCTCTACAGATGAACCATGACTTTTTTGAGAGAAGTGAGTCCAAAGTGAGGAATTCACGAATAAAATGAAGAAACTTCTTCTCAGCCGAATTATTATAATTAATAAACAAGAGTAAACTTTTTGAATCAACCTGTTATCCAACAGCTAAATGTGTAGGAACCTCATGAACAGGTAAACGAAAATTCGCTTTAGTTCAGAAACACACGTAAAACTCAAGAAGGGTTAATTACCCTTTATTCCTCAAAATAAGAATTAAACAGTCGGCTTCTTTCTCAGAGCGTACAGCAAAGCCTCCACTTGGGCTTGAACTCAAGAGTAATAAGAAATAACTCAACTAATGCTTAACTAAAAGATATAGCCGACGCTATCAAAATTCTAAGTAGTTGGCCCCTAAATATCAACTAGACCGGTGAAGCTATCAAGGGCTTAAAAGACGGTAGTAATAGTTCAGAGAGAGTGTAGCCAAATGGCAAACGCGCGCTAGTCAGAATCTCTGGCTCTCTAACGAAGTTCTGTTCCGTTCCGTTTGCCGTTGTCGCCGCGTCTAGCTTGCAAAGCTGCAAGCTGTATACCGGCTATCTTCATTTGGTTGCTTCATTCTAACGAAGTCAGTGGAACTTGGACTTAAATACCTCTCTTACTCATTTGCATTAACCGCGATTCCAAAATCACATTCTGGTTGGAAATTGTAAGCTGAAATTAGGAGGAAAGTATCTTTAACTAAAGATAACTGCTAAAAACTTAGGATAAACATTACATGTTTAATAAAAAAAAGTTTGTTCCTCAAGTTAAGTTTTATTGACTGTTTAAAGAATAGATTAACTGAAAATTAAAAGATCCAACTAATAGATTTCTTGTCCTTGATTTTATCTTATTCATTTTAAACACTGCTTTAAGTGATGAACGAAAATACAAAAAATCTTTCAAGTAAACAGACACTTGGGCAAAATTGTAATTAAAAATATCTAGATAATTATAAAGATAAATTACCGCAGAAGCTTCAGTGATATCATAAAGAATACCAGAGCAATATATAATTTTAGTATTTCCATTTGAAGACCGGGATTCGAATTCTTACACTGATCTGCGGTGGTATTGATATATGACGAGGAATTGGTTGGTATTCTGCTTCTTAAAGCAGTCGCGGAAACATGCTATTAAACAACAGATTCGGCGCCAGAGCGGGCTCAGAAATTTTTAGAATTTAGAAAAGAACCGGGTAGCAGAATTTTGGAGTAGCGAAATTTGTACAGGGCTGCATAAAGTCGAGGACAGACCCTGTTAAACAGTGTATAGTAGCCAATTTGCCCAGAAACAGAGTTATTAGTACGAGATGCTATTGTTAATCCGAATTTTGAATATCAGTATGAGCATTTCAGCTGCACTCAAGTTTCTCAAACAGGGTGCATCTCAAATTCATATGAAGTGCACTTTTGCTTTGAACGTTTGATTCTTCATACACCGCTCTAAAAAGTTCCGAATTACGGTCTTGACTCTAGTAGAGCAGCAACGGACATGGATCATTTGTTGCATTTGTGCTACCTATCGGCACACATCATTATTAAGCAACTTTCGCCCAATGGTTTCAATAATTAAATATAGATAGCACCACGAGACTAAATCAGGTCGCACGGCGACATCATTCAAAATATGTTAAAATAATATATTAAAATTCTTTTTAGTGGCTGTTATAATTGATGCAAATTTGATTTGAAATTAAGCATACAAAGAGGAAAATGTATTTTCTCAAATACCTTAAAATAATCATAGTTTATCTCACATTTAATGAGGCACTTTCATCCATCTGTATGATCATCACATTAAAGAAAAAACTTTTCAGGGCTGCCGGCTTTATTATTCTTTGCACTACCAATAACATACTCCTGAATAATAGTTGAGATTTAATTTAAACAGTCTTGATTTTGTTTTGTTTTGTTTTTTTGTTTCAGCAATAGCGACACAGATGAAAATATATCTTTAGATGATAACACAGAAGCAGCAGAAATACGCATTACTTTATTCGAAATTTCAGAAAATTAAATCTGCTTTACGTTATAAAGGGGAAGATCAGTGAAGTATACACATTAGTTAAGAGGACGTAATTAAAACCAATACCTTTAAATGAAACAGAAAAATAAGGTTTCCATTAATTTATTCTTAAGTATGTAAATACGTATATAATGATTAGTCTTGTTTAGTAAATTTTTATCTTTTCGAAAATAAGTGCCGTACGGGGCAGAATATTTATGAAGGTAAGTGCTGTCATGAGTTTACAACAAGAATCAATGAATTTTATAACCGCTAGTAGAATCTCAGTATTACCTCTGACTTATAGTTACGATGGTAGAGTTATCTTTTAAAGTAGTGTTTTAAGAAAAGTTTTGTATTTTAGAGCAGCATAAATTTTAAACTATTTGTGATAGTCTTTTCATGATGACCTGTGTCAAGCGATGTTTTTTAGTGGGTATATTTACCATCTCATGTAAGTATAATTATTTATAAAAATAATTGAACATAATGTGTCATTTAAGGGTAAATTTTTGAAGTGATATTTTTAAACATTTAACTATTGTCATATAATTAAATTTACTTTATTTATATTTTGCAAGCATTTGAAATTTAATATTTTAAATTTTCATATTATTTTGAATAAATATTAAAAGATGTGTACCTATAAATTTTATAGTCCCATAAGCAGTTGAAATTGGTAATTTACTTTTCAAGGTACCCAATTTAATTTAAATTTGAAAAGCTTCTCTGTTTGTTATCTTCTCATTTTTAAAACTCTTCATGTACTAAACATAAACTGTTATCAAGCATTTTCATGTTAGCTAAGGGAAGCTTGCATGTCATAAAAATTTCATGTTTCTTTCAAAGTTTATTATCGCATATTAAGTGATAGTCGTTGAAGGAACAGTAATTACTTCATTCATATATATTGATATCATTGAATGAGCCATAAAATGTTTAAAAGGTTACTAAAATTAAATTGTCATTCTTTATGCATTTTCAGTTGTAAAGAACAGTGTTTGAATACTTCTTAGAAATGATTTTTAGGTTTTCTGAGAAACACTTTTACAGTTAAAGATCAGCATATTATAATAATGTTCCATTAAGTGTTTGTTCACAGATGTGCAACTGACACATGGAGGTATTTAACTCTATTGTTTAAAACGAGGAGAAAAAGTTGACTTCGTGGGTACTTTTCCCTTGTATAATGTGAATACGAGCCACCTTTTCTTAAGTTCTACACGAAAGCCTCCTTATCCTTATAACAATGTACTCAGGAATCTCTATTAATTGCTAAATTTGAGTTCCATGTAAATGTTTTTGTACAGCAACGTAATTTGAGTTTAGTGAATCGAGCAAGTCTGTCCATAAAAGCTTAGTATAATATTTAGAGTAAGGAAAATTTCCTTGAGCGAATCAAGTTCAGATTTAATTTGCTGCTTTATATACGTATTGTTACAGAATACAAGAAAAGTATCAGTGTATAGAAAAACTGAATTTCTTTTACAGTAGTTTTGAATAAAATCGAGACAGTTAATCTAGATTTTCTAGGAAATAATTTTATTAAAGAAATGCAAAGCATTCAATGCTGCTCAATACTTATAAATTTAGAAACTTGTGAATTGTATTGTTAATTTATAGAAATTTGCAAATACGTTTTAAATTTTGGGCTAATCTTTGGAATATGGTAACAGGTAGTTTGGCGACATTTTGGTAAGGTGATAAAGGTTACTAGCTAGGACTTTAGCAGTGTACATGGATAAAGTCAAGAGTGTGCGCAATGCCATTTTTGTGCAATTCTGGGATGTTTTTTTAAGTGAAAATTGGTCGACGTGTACATGGATACCGTGTATGTGCAATTCTTAAAAACGCGGCAAGCAGTGGGCGATTCTGCACTTTCTGCCAATTTCGCACCTAATCTTCGTCATGATTAAGCACTTTTGTTTCATAAAAGTCCATAAAAGCGTAATTCGGCTAGCAGATTGTTATTGTTGAAAAAAAAATTGAGTTAAAAAAAGGCCTTTACTTCGTGAAAACAAAATGGCGTCCAAGAAAAAACTAGCAGGTTGCTTTAGCAAGGTTGGTCGCCAAAATATCGCCAAGTTACCATAATCCGAAGATTAACCAAATTGGGTATTAAATAGATGGTGGCTTAGAAACCAAATAATTGTTTACTTCTTGTAAACTCGTAGGGCCTGTTTATCGCTTAAGCTTTGGGCCTTCAAACCCTCCCAGAACTCCTTCGAACCTTGTTTTCATGTAGATTAAAATAACAGCAATGTAGTTGCTGGCGAATTGCATTTATGTACAGTCAAAGCCTTTGCTTGCGCTATTGAAACTACTTTTATTCATAGGTCGAAGCAAAGCTTAACTTTGAATCGGAAACAAAAATTTCATGGTAGAATATTTTCAGAGTTCTCGTGCTTGAACTGACGATTTTCATTGCACGGGAATTCTGATTCAAATTCTTTCATTTTCAGGCTAAGTTTTCAGCTTTTAAATTTGTCAAAAATTTTCGGAATTGTTAACTACAATCCTTAAAAACTTTGGTTGAGTTTAGCATAATCTTTTCTTCCACAGATTGATGCCAGTTATCTTTACAACTTCATTCTCATCTTTTAATGTAAGGATGAATAATATGAAAGAATTATATTTGAAAATTGTTTTATAGCCCTTTCCGAGTGCGCACAAGAGCTGGAGGCATTTGTTTTAAACTTCATTAAATTTTCACTAATAAGATTTCGTATTGGTTGCGTCAGTGTCTGCACAACACGTGCGGGGGACAAAGGTGGATAAGAATATTGAATTTGTATCATAGTTAGTTTATAACAATGAACATTTTTTAAAAATCAATTGTGAAATTCATCCGGAAGCACTCGTAGCACCGTTCTTCCCAAAACAATAAGTTTAAACTCTTAACAATCGTCTGTTTTCAAACCTTTATAAAGATCTGAGTTTCGATTGCCAAACCATATACGTGCAGAAGTACGATGGCTTTCTAGAAGTTTATGCAGGTTATTAAAGTATGAAGCTGTTGTATTTTTAAGTGAAGAAATCCGACTTTCTGTGATTTTTGCAATAAGTTAGGTTTTAAAACTATGCGTAGTTTTAAAAGGATTAATGACTTAAAACATTGTCATTTCAATGAAATAATTACAAGTTTGTAATATAAAATTTCAAGTTCAGTTAATAATTTGAACATACTGAAAATAAAGTAATATACGGAGCTATAGAAATACAGCTATAGGTGTTTTGGTAATTTTCCTTTAATCGGATGAGCCCACCAGCGGCCGAGCGGTAAAGAACACTAGCAGTTCGGTCCGAGGTTCGAATCCCGCACACGGGCTGGCTGCATGGGCGTTTTCGTGGTTTTTCCCCATGTGTAATGTGTATACGAGCCAGTTCCCTTAGAAAGTCCTCCACGAAGGCATCCTTTCCTTTAGGCAGATAGCCCTCGTGTGCTTTGCCATAATTAATCTAATCCAATCCTCTAACAAGATGCCATTCGCATCCTGTTAGAGCGCAAAATGTGGTTGCTCTTTCTTATCCCGTCATTAATAGCTGCGCAATGCATGTATCGTATGCAGTATACGTCGTTGCGTATAAGCAAGTAAAGATCAGCCCAGAAATCTTCCTAGATTTTTAGTTAAGCAGACAACTTGGCAGCTGCCAGATGTAAACATTTGCAAGTTAACCACAAATACATTTTTATTGAACCTAATATGGAATGCAGTGTCCAAAACTGTGAAATAGATATTGGCACGGTACTGGCCATCATCATCTACATTCATCGAATTCGTGAGGCTGCGGTTGCATGAAAAGATGAAAGTTCTCAGCACAGTATTAAATGAAATTGGCTGTTTCAAATTCCTCCTGTGTAATCTGAAATTAATCTGGTAAAATCCATTTGGGATTTGATATTTATTTTGGATTTAATAAAACCTTCTTTTTTGAAGCTTTACGTAACATTAAGGTTACTGTCATCTAATTAATTTCTCACCAAAGTTTGTTTGGCTGTAAGTTTCACCCCATTGGTAGAAAAATACGGATAACCAAAAATAACCTTTCCAAAGATTTCATTTGAAAGATCTAGAGATAAGCTTCAAAAATACAGAGATAAGCTTCAAAATTACTTTTCATTCAAATTTTAATTTGATAAACCATACTCATTTGAAATGATTAATGCCATTAATTTACAATCAAACTTACCGGCTTTTTTTAACGCTTAAATTTTCCAAAAACGGTTAATGAGTTTTTGGGTTGTGTCTAAGAATTTATGGTACTTTCTGAAACTTCATTAAACAAACTTCTAACACTCTATGCTATGCATTTATGTGAAACGGTATTTTCAGCATTCCGTTCATTAAAATGACATTTATGTCATTAAAGAAAGTAAGAAAACAAAATATATTGAATTATATGCTAATACTAAAAAAAAATCTCATGACTCGATATCTATTAAATCTGACAATACAGAAGAAATTCTAGATCTTATATTATCAAATATTCATTAAAGATTCAAGTCTTTGTGTAAGAGTAAACGAGCAGACCCAGCTCATTAGTATGAGTATATGGATATTTCTTTAATATATGCAAAATTACATTTGTATGTATACCAAAAAATTATCCAATATATATTCGCTACTGTTCTGTTATCGGGACCGAATTCAGAAATGTATGCAAGTGTGGATGGATATGTGTTCTTGTATACATACATATGTATGCGTTTACGCACATCTATACACAAGTGTATACATACATTTCTGAATCCAGTTCCGATAACGGAAGAATACCATATTTTCTTTGATTTATGATTAGGAAATATTTGGTACTTGCGTGTTATCGCAACCCCCCCCCAATTCAGAAATGTATGCAAGTACGGATGGATATGTGTTCGTGTTACATACGTATGTATGTGTTTACGCACATATATACACAAGTGTATACATACATTTCCGAATCCGGTGCTGATAACAGAAGAGTATTATATTTTCTTTGATTTACGATTAGGAAATATTTGGTACTTGCGTGTTATCGCAACCCACCCTCCCCGATTAGAAGTCTATAGATTTTTAGAATGTGCCGAACTTTGGCAACCATGCTAGTGTAAGTCCTTCAGTCAAGCCAACGTCCCCATTTTCATATACATTCTTTTTTGTCGCACTCCAAATTCAACTGTGTTTATAAACAAATCGTTATTTTTTGCTTCGGCTTTAAAATATGCGCTTCTGGAATTCGCCAGCAGTGTAAGAAACTGAGATAAAATTTCTGCGGCAGTACAAAATTTTGCCGCAAAATTTACGAAGAGAACAACGAGGAGATATGTTTGGTAGATAGGTTTCCACGATGCAATCCCTGTAATTCTTTTTTTAAGTAAATGCAGACCACAGTATACTTGGGAAACAGAGGAAAGAAAAAATTGCACAATGAGTTGGTTACGAATGTTTATTTTTTATTGTATCAAATAATCCTAATTTGACGCTTAAAATTTAAATTTTCTAAAGTGTTTTTTCATATTACAAGTTTATGTTAATGTTTTCTGATTTGCGATAAATATCGAAAATTTGAGAACCTTTCTAAAAACAATTCGAGAAAACCACAAACTTGCACCCAACAGGTAATTTTAACCTTTCCGTGAATAAACAAGCACCAAATTGCTCCAAAGTGGTTACGTTAATATGCAGGTACTACATTTTAATGCTTATGCCTAGTGTGTATACATCTACGACGTGGTATCAAGATGTTTCGAGATTTATTATGAAACATTAAGAATTTGAGCCCAGGTGGTCGGACTGTCATCAGCGAGTTCTACTGCCAAATTTTAACACAGCTGATATAGAACAACTGGCAAAAATGGCCAGAAATATGTTGGGCGAAAAACTGGCTGTTCCATGGTGTTCTGTCCTCGCATGCAGATTTTCTTCGAGATACACTATGGTCTTAGTTCCACACTTTACTCTCTAGATTTGGCTACTGTGAGTTTATCCTCTTCTTGCAGCTGAAAATCTAGCTTAAAGCATGTAATTTTGAAACTATTGTAGTGATTTAGCATGAATCGCAGAAAGTTCTTCTCGTTCAGCCACTGGACGGAAAGTGGACTTCCAGCACACATTTCAGAAATGGCAAGAATGCTGGAAGCGAAGTATTTATTGTATACAGGAATTGCTTTGAAGGTGACAATAGGAACATGCAAATAGTTTCTTGTCGAGCTAGTCACAAAACTTTAAATACGGGAAAATACGAGGATCACGAAAATAACTGCTCTAGTAAGAAAAGTCAGAGTGGAAAAATTCCGGAAGTTCTTATTGAGATTAACCGAATGATTCCTATATTTATAAAATGTGCTTTTTATGCAAATGTCTTAAGTGTATGAATAAAATGGAATATTTTCAGGCAGTTAATTTCGGTTATTGATTCGTAAACCGCGAAGGTATTAAACGTGTTTAAATCTAACAAAAATGGTTGGAACGTATTTTATTTCAAATTATCTTGTAATGCATTTATTAATTGAAATCGGATGGTCTGTGAAGATGTACGATTTTGAGCAATTAAAAATTACTGCATGCAGGTTCATGAAATTGAAGTTGTAATACTGCCAATTCCAAGAAATAATTTTGCTACATTGCATTATAAAGACCTGATTAATATAATTATAAATCCCATTTTACTTTGCTTTCTTGAACATTGCCCTCGTGATTTGTTACAATCGTCTAAACAGATCCGTCTAAATGATGCTAAATAAACTCATCATGAGGGCACATTATATTTATATTCTGTACAATATTTAAGAAAAAGGGCTAAATTCACTCTGGTTTAATGCAGACACCAGAGCAATTTTGATTACTGGATTCCAAAGTTATCCAAGTGAAAGTTTTTTTAAATTAAAAGTTGCATCTTGGAAGCACAATGGAAAAGAAACTCGTTAATGTGAAATTTTAAAACTAGGCAAAAGTCCGAACTTACTTTAAAGCAGACTTTGAGTTAAATTGTCGACTTCAAGGGAGATCAGACATGGGTCATTCTCCTGCAGAGCAAGGAACTGTCTGATTAATCGTTTTATTCAAAATAAGAATCAAAGAAGCCAAAATTGTTTTTGCGTAATTTCAAATCCTGAAAGATATTTTAAGTTATTTAAGACAATCCGAAACAGCTACCTATCTAGAGGGAGGAGCGTCTTCCTGGAGGACTTTCTAGGAGCCAACTGGCTCGTATTCATGTTACAAATAAGAAGAAATCTCGAAACGCTTTTGCAACTACCCATTGTAGAATTGAATTCGAACGATCCGTTCAGCCACTTTAGGAGAAAATGTTCGCGGAATAAAACTGACTACATTTTCTGTTCTAAATGGATCTTTACAATACTAAATGTCTTTTGTGTTTCAAAAGAATGTTTTTAATTCATGTTTCAACAGAATGAAAATGCATTTGTTTATCTAAAAGTTAAACCTATTTTTCTCTTTCATATTGAGCATTATTTAGCGAATGTATTTTTATTACAGTTGTAAACTTTCAAAAATGTATTTAATGCCTTTTACATTTTGCTGCATTTTGCTGCATATAAGACTATAATACTTTGTCATTATCCTCACCCTCATGGAGGGCCCACTAGCGGCCGAGCGGTAAAGACGCTGAACACTGGTAGTTCGGTCTGAAGTTCGAATCCCGCAAACGAGCTGACTGCATGAGCGTTTTCGTATTTTTCCCCATGTGTAACGTGTATACTAGCCAGCTTCCCTTAGAAAGTCCTCCACGAAGGCATCCCTCCCTTTAGGCAGATAGTCCTCGTGGGCTTTGCCATAATTGAATAATCCAATTCAAATCTACCCTCATGGAAAGTCGCCAACTCATTGGCTACTTTGCGAATTGGCGAAAAACGTTTGTTTGGCTAATTTTACGTCTTATAGGTACTGCTCATTTCATAAATATTAATAGGATTTTATAAAAATAAGAAATTTGAAAAAAAATATTGGCCGATATTTTAAAGCCCATGTACCATGTTCAGCAATATTGATAGTTAAATAAAGTGTGTAAACCAATGTGCATTCAAACGCGTGCTAGGTACCCGCAAGCCTGAGTTGGCTGTCATCACATGTGCGTACACTCGGAAATATGCCAAAAACATGGCAATTCTTGTGAATGTTGAAAAATTAAAATTTGTTGTGGATAATTCGAAAGTAATGATTACTATATTTTACTAGAAGTTTCGACAACCTTTCGTGCAGCGGTTAACTTTTGCTAAATTCGGTCAAAGGGCTTTCAAAGTGTAGGAGTTTGAGCTTTCTGTATGTAGTAATAACCTGCTAGGAATTTCTTTGTGTTAGTTTCTATTAATCAGAGATTTAGCACATTTTAAAAATGCTATGCAGTATTATAAATACTTTGATTTTCGCATCAATCATTAGTTTGTCGCAAATAACATTGTAAGGTTTCACGCTGGAAATTTCAGCTGAAACAAATGCGTTGCTGTTTATAAGCATTAAGAGCTAGGTGCGATTTCTTTGGTAAAAATGTTTATAGCCATGTTATTAACACAATGCTTTTAGAAAATAAGATTGAGTTGTCTTGCATTTGCTGAGATTTGAGGCTATCGATTGTTTAGTGTGTAAACTCTTAACAATTTATATTGCCTCGTAAGCGGCAATATAAATGTTTAGAAATAATTCAAATTTAGATACTAGTACCAAATAGGAGAGAAATTTTTCTTTTCTGTTACATCATGAACAGAAAACGTTAAAGTATCAATGAAGCTACACGTAAAAGTATACATTTTTCTAACATGTAATTTGAATCTAATTTTTCATCTAAAATTAGAAACGGTACTTTCTTATTATCCGCCCAGGTCTCCCGCAAAGTCGCCAAGCACTGGAGACTAGCTTTTTAGCCAAACTAACACATGGAAAAAAGAGTAGCCATTTCAAGAAATAGTGGCAAGCTGAAAATTACTTAAAACAGCAACGAATTAAATTGAAAACTCAAACATCCATAATAAAATAACTTTTCCCGGTCTTCTACTCATGCGGCACAGCGCTTTGTTTTAGCTCAGGAAAACAGAATTTCAGAATTCTCGGCATTGCAAATTATCACTGCTCTCCATGTTCAAACTGACCTGTTTTAAACTAGAAAGCATCAGAATTGCGCAGATTCATGAAAAGTACATTCATATACTCTAGGAAACACGTCATATTTCTGCAGTACCTTTCCTTCATTAGCAAACAAACTGAGCAATTGCATTACGATCCGTTAGAAGGAAAAAAAATACTCCTAATAACATTCAGAAACCACAAGTATGACCCCTCTAATTTCAGGACTGCGCGCGTTATCACCAGCACCGAGATGCCCTGGCGTAATGGGGAGGGGAGAAATCGTGTGTGGGTTGCCAGATAAATACATTTTAATTAAAATTCTGGGTTGTGTGCTTTGACTACATAAGCACTTTGCCTGATGTTTCCTGTCAGGGTTGGGCGGATAATCCGATAGTACCACGGAACAATGGTAGTTAGACCTGTGTTCAGGTGTTGGACATGGAATTTTTCCTGCATTCCATAATCTAGATAGTCAGATGCATTAATGACAGAATGTATATGCCTCTTAAACACTGGTAGATCGAACTTTGTTAAAATTCCGGCTGCATGGATTGCTCAGCGATTTCCGTTTCCTTGTGTAAAGTGAATATGAACTAGTCCCCTCCCCCATAAAATTCCTCCACGAAGCTTTTCTTTAATCATTTTCTATCAAATCTGAAAGGGAGGGGAACTAATATTAATCGCAACTGATTTTAAAGAAAGCAAATGAAATATTTTATATCGAATTCTGTTTCTATCTAAGCTTAAAAGAATTTCACAAAAGTACAATCTTGTGGATCATATGTTGCCGGTGTCCTCATTTCAAATACAAGCTCTCCATTCCCTATTTGAAAATAGATTAGATCTTTTAAGACTAAATTTTTAAGATTGCTGGATGTAGACAGGATGTACCGCGAAAAGAGAGTAGCTTTATGAACTCTAATTTCTTTTGGCATTTAAAAGAATGCATAAAATTAACCGTTTACTGTTTTCTAGATAAATTTCTTTATCCCATTTGATGAAATACCATATTTGAATAGTTTTGATAATTAAATGAAAGTTCTTAGTTTATAACCTAACAGTAGAGCATGTTGCTAATTAAGATTCATCTTAAAGGCCGTAGTAGTTAGCGCGGCCAAAGGGTTTCAGTTTTTGTATTATGTAATGATTCACAATCGCTAAGATTTAGCTACTGAAATCCAAGTAGTATTACATTACTGGACGAACAATAAAACGGGATTAAGGCCACAAATTTTTACACTACTGCATTTTCTTTTGTAAATTGAACTGTGGAACTGCATTTTTAAACTACTAGGAATCAAATACCCCATAACAGCTTAAGGTCAAACCATACTTTAATAATAAACAAATTCAGAGATAATGTGTATGAATTTGTTTTTAAGTATAAAGTCTTAAAAAAGCTACATAAAATATTTTAATTTAATTTTTTTAATTAATTTATTCTCTGGTGAGTTTCAAAGTATTCCTCCTAGTTTAATGAACTTAATTTTATTTCAGTTTCACACTTATTTATTTGTTATTTAGTTGTTCATTTATTCACTTTAAGCCACACCTCTACTTAGTATTTTCTTACGCTAGTTCAAACTTAACTTTCAGTAGAAATATTTCTCTTGAATAATTATTGTTGAGCATATAATAAATATGTAATTAAAGTCACAATTTAAAGCTGCAACATCATTTTTGTGTCTGACAATAAGTAGTTTTTTGCGTTTTGCTCTAAATACTTCACCCCCTAATGGCGCCACTACTAAAGCCAGAAGCGGTGGTTACTTTATTCTGGAGGCACCTAAAGGTGGGCCACCTTTTGTCTCCTATGAAGGGACGAACAAATGCAACCATGCCTTCTTCGGCATTCGAAGCCGGACCCTTTGGTATCGCATTCGGCTTCCCTAATCACTACACTATCTAGATGGCTTGCTCTATACATAACGATATACATATATTTATTATGAATTGATGAACTTTTAGTTTCTAGTCATGTAACTACAAACTATTTGATTACCAACATTATATATTAGTGCCTTGAAGATTTATTTAGTATTTCGCTTACTATGAAAGTTTTCGTATACTATTGAAGGCATCTATAGATGACTTCCTTAACTATCTTTCACAAATGTAGTTTAAAATTCGTATCAGACCAAAGCCTGAATGAGGTATGCATTGAATTATGTTTACAAAGAGAATTGGTAGACAATGCACAATCTTTAAAGTAAATATTACATAGTATTAAATAACTTTCATTTTGTCACGTTTTGTATTTTAAAAATAGTCACTTGAACATGACCTTTGCTCATAAACTCCATTCGTATTAAAATGCACCAGAATTTGTAAAGGTACATTGTAATTATCCGCATCCAGTATTTCAATATTCGGTAGAGCTGCCGTTTTGGCGTATTTTGGAATGTACTCAAGACAGCAAATCTATGCATTCGCTGCTTTAGTACACGTAGAGTTACTTCTAATATTCAAGTCATTTCCCTGACCAGTGTCTCCGGGTATTTTTTTTATGATAAACTGTAGTGGGACTGCTGGATTTACCGGCTGACGAGATAAGATAGCTTTAGATTTTGTAAAAGTAGTGTTTTGCTCAATAATAAGAGAAAGCGGAAGCTAGAGTTCTGTGAAGTTGTACTTCCTAAACGACAGAGTTTTGTGAAAATGCAAAGTTAAAATTTGCAAGCAGAATGTTAGAAATGGGTCAGGAGCTCGTTTAAAAATAGCCGTACTCCTTTAATAGATTGTTTTACAGTTGGGAAAAAGAAAGTATGCTAGTGAAGTTCTGTGAGGAATGGTAATTGTAGTTAAGACAGTCAAACATATTTTGGGCTAATTTCGAGGGATACAGATAAATCAGATAGCTCTCGTGTGGTTTGCTATGTTCAAAAAGCAATCTGCTTAAGAGAGTTGTCTTCATGGAAGACTTTCTAAAGAAAACTTTCTTAAAGAAAACTGGTTCGTATTCACGTTACACATCGGAAAAACCAACCATGCAGTCAGCCCTTTCGCCTGGAATCAAGCCCGGGTCGAACTCAGTTTCCGGATGAATCTAAAAGTAGAAATGTAAATTTCAGCATATGCAGACTATAGGAGTAATATTAAAAGAAACGTAGTAGCATATTGCTAACTGGACAAACTAGACTGGGAGTGACAAACTAGAATTGTAGTCTTAAATCGTTTTAAACACACATATGAAAATTTAGAAAAATTACTAGAGAATTTCAAACTCTAATTATGCTGTTCCAGAGGATGCTCAGAATGAAGGAAACATATTAAGGAAATTCTTGAGGAACATAAGCACACTTGTGAATCAGTGAATTATTGAACACATGTCTACGAATCTACCTAGCTATAGTAGCATCTAATACCGAATAAGTACCGAGAAGCGCATTCAAAATTTGGTTCTTAGGGAATCTACAGAGGTCAAGATGAAATTGATAAAAGCATCTTCTAGAACACGCATTTCAGTGCGGTTACTTTGGATGAGTACTGAAGGTATGACGTGCAGACGAAACCAAATTATAGATCTGAATGTTGTGAGCAGTATAACAGCAGCACACTTATCTATTGAGACTCGTCCTCTGACTCTTGAATCGCTACTTATACTCTAACCTTCCGAAGAGCATTTGCTGCAAAAAAAATTTGTGATTGAGGCTTCGAAATTCCTTCGCTAAAGCATTTCCTCACTTCAGCAGATGGTCTTAATCAACTAACTATTGTAATTGAAGTCATCTCACCAGCTGAATTGTAGCCAGCTTTCAGCAATCTAAGGAACATATGTGACAATAGACGAATGGCTGTCAAAATCTCTTGAAAAGTATTTTCTTTTATTCTTTTGAAGTGTATCCCATAGAATATTATCCGGAGTATTTTTATTTGTTTCTTCATGCGCAAATAAGGACATAATTAACTTAAATTTAGCATGCAGCTTGCTCAATTATTTTTAATGGTGTTTCATGATTGCAAAGTAATGTTACGAAAAATCCATTTCTTTAATTTTTCAAATATGTTGTAAATGTTTCCTATGTACGCTTTTTATGCTTCACTTCGTTTGCCCATTCATATATTACTCGATAATTTTCCAGTTTTTATTATTTCAGTGATTCTCATTAAATTTGGAAGTGGAATTCATCCTGAAACTATAAATGAATTGGAAAGAGCTGAAAATATTCATAAACACAACTTTCGGAATCGTAAGCTACTGAACTATTTGTCCCAAAATAATAGAGAACACGCGACAGAAACAATAACTGTAGATGAAAAAAATGTTAAAGAAATTTCCTCAGATTCACCAGAAAACACTTTGAACTCGGTTTCGACAAAGAGACATGAAGACAAAGTATCTTCTGAAAGAGAATATTTGCAATGGAAATTAAACCTGAATGTTTCAAAGATTGGGATACCAGACAAAAGACAACCAAATGAAGGTATTTACCACTCAGAAGTGAAACCTGAGAGGTATTTAGGAATGTCTATGTATCTGGAGGGCAAAAGCTCTAAGGAAACTGACGAATTACACAACACATGGGGATCGGTTGGAAACTTTCTTAAATCCCTTTTCGGCAATGATATCGATGCATTAGTGGATAATAACCAGAAGGTTGATTTTAATATCCAGACTACAAAAAATACTGATACAGATATTCAAACACAAATTAATTCTCCAACTAAAATTAACGTACAAGCTCTTAATGACACCAAGATAGTGGCTTCATCTTCTCAGTTCCCAATTGAAGAACATTCCGTAGCAAATGAAGAGCTTCATACAGTAAGAGGCAAAGAAGGAAAGTTCCTTCTTGAGCTCTTTGGACTTGGAGGTTCACAGACGTCAAGTTCTTTAACGGAATTAGAAAAAACCTTAGATATTTCTGATGATAAAAATCAAATTGATACTAATGTATCTACAAAAAATACTTTAAATTCATTTGAAACTGTGACAGAAAGCGAAGAAATGAAGGTTTCAGATTCAATCACATCAGACCCACATAAGACGAGATCATTTAACAGTATAACCAAAAGTTCTGAATTTTTCGAATCATCCCCATTTTCTGAACAAAGCACAGGAAGCCCAAGCAAAGAAGCACTTGATTTATTATCCAGCGATATAGGTTTTATGACAAAACATGCTGTCTTCACAAATGCAACAGAAATAACAGAAACAAATACAGCAAAGACTATAAAACCTTTACTTGATAAAATTTCGGAATTTGTCGATTCGAGAAAAATTGAAGATATTACCGAGACTAATGCAGATTTCTTTCTATCCAGTTTCTCAAATTCATCAAATATTTCGCCAAGTGTATCTGATAGTGCAGAAACAATACTACCGGGATTAATTATGTTCAGCGATTTGAATGGTACATTGACTGAATTTGCAACATCACAGCCAGTATTTAACCGTAATTCCTTGCATTTGGACCAAAACTTGGAAACGTTTGAAAATTGTTCCGCATGCGAATTTTTAGGTGTAGATAAAAGTGGTATTGATACCCTTTCTCAAAATGAACCTTCCTCTACAGCTACTGCAGTTTCGAGATCCGAAAAGTATGATGCTTTAGGAAGCACATTCACTACAGCAGAGCTGGAAATGTATTGTGTAGATTTGATAACTAGAATAGAAAACAAATCAAAATTGAGGAATATACTTAGGGCTAGAAAATCTAGTCTTGAAGAAAATATAATTTTCGAAGAGGAAGCAGCATTTCAGGAAAAAGCCTCTTCGAGTCCTTCAGTAGCACCTTCTGATGAGCCTACTAACTTCTTCATTAATCTTCTCATTGCCATTGCTGGTAGAAATAAACCAACCCAAACTAAGACTTCAGCCAAACCAGAGGAGGTAGCGACAGATTCAGCATCCACAAGTGAAAGCGAAAATTCTAGATTTTTCAATTTCAATAATTTGTTTGGAGGACTTGGCAGTGGTAGATCAATTAACGAAGACCTTGAAGAAAATATGTTTACTGATACTGATATTAAGCTGCCGAGTTTCGTTCAAGAAAATAAAAATGCACCTTCATTATCAGACTGCGGAAATTTTTTCAAAGAAAAGCGAAATCAAGGAGTGTTTCCAAAGCCTAATCTTATAGATATTATGGCCCATCCTAATCTGCAATCAGAATATATATCTACTACAATAATTTCAGGGATTCAAGAGCAGCAAGCAGATTTTGTGATTGATTTTTTAGAAACAAATATGAGAGATATTGTGGCTAAGCCGTTGGCACTCGGGGAAGCGAGTTCTGATGCCTCATTCAATTTTGACAGCAAAGATGATACGAAAAATACTTTCGAACAAATATTTAAAGAACTAAATTCAAGGCAAGAAACAACCACTGACGACTTGGTTCTTTTACTTCGAAGTGAAAATGAATTTTCTCTTAAAAACCCGACAAAAAACGTTTCAGAATTCTTTATTGAAACTAGCACGGAAAAAATCATTGGAGATAAAGATACAATTAATAATCAAACTCAGGAAAGAATATTTAACATTTTTTTTGGTAGTGGAGATTCTCGTAATTTAATTTCGGGAAATATAGATGAAAGGGATAAAACGACAGTTACGGAAGAAGCTAAAACTGCATTTTCAGTTCCTGCAAGAAGTGAAATTCCAGTTGGAAAGGAAGCATCTACAGTTACGTCAAACTTGCATACTGAGGATAAGGAGGATTTAAAAGATGTTGACACCTTTAAAACAAAAGATGCCTTTATGAGTTCTAAGCACACTAGTACTGAAATTTTCGGAACCAATGTTTTAAATGAAGAACGCGTATCCGTGAATAGTTCATTCAACCTTGGCACCGCAATCAATGAAGTTACGGCCACAGTTGGTAATTTATTTTTAAAAACAAAAGAACCCAATGAAATATTGGATGATTTACTTGGGTTTAGAACTGCCGACGTGGAATTAGATTTGAATTCAACTAATCCTGAAATTTCGGATCCTAGAATTTTTGGGCTTTTAAATTTATTTGGCAGCGGAGATGGAAGAGAACTTCCTGAAACGGAGAGAAGTAAAAAAATTTCTGTTCATCCTGAATGTGTGGATGATTGTATACCTCCTGAAATAGCGGGTTCTGACTGTGAAGGAGACTGTCTAAATGAATTTTCCAATAGGGATCAAAATGAACAAATTGATACGCAAGACGAACATACAAATTCTGCTCAAGTTGCTTCAGATAGCACTGGTATCTTAACACAAATTAATAAGCTATCTGATGTAGATGGATCACATGAAGATTGTACGGAACAAATTCCAGTTAAAGAATTCGAAAATAACTCTGATAAATTGGATCATAGGTTACTGACGGTCTCTGAAGATAACACCGCAGTAACATCAGCTGAAGAATTAGATACGATGAAGTTGAAAACACAGATGTTCATTGCTGGTAAAGAGGAATTTGCAAAACAACTTGATTCAGTTTCAATAACTTTTCCTACGCCTATCGAGGAAAACTCAGCAACACCAGAAATAAAGCATTCCCGAATAATTGGAACAATTTTTCTGACAGGGAGTGGAGATAGCCTATTTTCCGATAAAGGAGGTCAAATTAATATTGTAGAAGAACCAGCGTTTTCGTCTTTCATTCCACCTCAGCGAAGAAGGGGACGATTATTAGATGAAACATCATTTGGTATACCGCAGTGTGTTGACTGTGATACTAATATGAGTAATCAGCCGCAACAAACCGAAGAATACACTTCGTTACAAGGTCAACTGGATGTTTCTTCAGAAACTAACGTGGCACATCAAAATGTACAAACGAAAAGCCGGTCAGGTAAAATGTTGGATGAAACCGGCTTCCTTGAAGATTTCTCAACGCTGCCAATAACTAGTATTCCAATACCGCAAACTGCTCAGCCATCTGATTTCTTCCAAGATCTCACAACTTCATTTCCTTCTACTGACATAGTTCACCAAAAAGTAGAATTTAAACCTAGATTCTGTACCAGTGCCAGTCAGTGCAACTTTACGTTGAACGAGAGGTGTCTGTTCACACATTCTGCACATATCTGCAACTGTGGACGTGGATTTGTAAGGCATCCTGTGACACAAATATGCGAAGGTAAGAAGTTTTAGATTCATTTACTATAGAAAAATGCGCTCTAGACAATTTTCTCTAGAAATATATATTTGCTATCTGTTAATTCTAAATGAAATGCATTGTTCTTCTCTTGTAATAGCGGTTCTTTCTGCAAAGTAAGTTATTAAAACATTCTATTTCATTTTTCATTTTTGTATTAAATAAAGATACATAATTTTTTGTGTAGGAAACTTTTATTACAATTCTGAGTTGTTTGTCCTTACGTTACATATTTATTGGAATACAGCAAAGCACAGGAGGGTTATCTGCCTAAGGGAAAGGAAGCCTTAATATAAGACTTTATATGAGAAACTAGTTCGTATTCACGCTACATATTTATTCTGTAGAAATTCTGGCCAGTCCTGTTCCTCAACGGAAAAGATCCGATTTTTATTTCAACATTTAATGATATATATCCCCATGAATAAAATTTGCAGTCTGCCAATACTAAGAAATCTTTTATCACATCGATATTGTCGAAGATCCACTAGAGGCCAAACTGTCTTCAAGAATATTGGTTGTTCAACTGGCTGTGCGGAGGTCCGTGCTTTTTTCCATGCATAGCATATCAGCCATTTTCCCTACAGAGGCCGAAGAATCTTTTCTGCCGCAAAGAATTTAGCCGGTTGGAAAGAGCTCGAATGTTTGCAGGGTGAGTAGCATGACTTCCATCTGTTGTTAATTTGCACCTCTTCCCCTTTGCATGAAGTTGCGTAAAAATGCCGTAGGCGTTCGCTGATGGCGCGACCGTAAGCTCTGACTTCGAGTCTGCGACGTCGCGGTGTGAACAGCCGTGTCTTTCCCGACTGCATGATTTTGCGACTTGGCAGAGTGAACAGCCATGCCTTTTCTGAGGAAGGGCTGGCGGAGAATAACTCGGTAACCCCAAACGACTCTTCTTGAAGTATGGGCCGACGAGTCTTAATATGTGCGCCAGTCAAAGGGTTTTGAACCGTCCAAGAGGCCCAGTAAAAGCAAAAAGCGCCAGAGCCATCCGAGCTGGGATCCTAGAGCTTCACGTCCAACGTGCGCCAACGACCCGACTTCGTTGGGCAGAGTATGAGCGAACACACTAGGACTTGAAAAATGAAATATGTCTGGGCAGGCGGAGGCCAGGAGAAACTGGAAAAGGTCCGTAGCAGTTCTGAATTTCTTAAGGTAGATAGCTCTTTCGTGCTTTGCTTTCGTAAAACTAACCAGAATGATAAAGACCCCAAACGTTAACTTCTACGTTTTTCTAAAGAAATCTTTAGAGGTAATTGGTACTTTGCACCTTTGTAAAGCCTTTAAAAATCTTGATGAAATATATATTAGAATATTTTTATTTCTTTACACTAACGTTTATATGTGCTTCAGTATTGCAGATTAATCTAGTAAGAACAAATATTTTTAGCTGTGGTGTATTGTTATTTTACATATAATATTTGGGTATAACGGTGACTTTTGTAAGAATTAAATCTTCAAGACTGAACGATATTTTATGTTGCATAGATTTTTATCTCTTAAAACTTAATGTTTCAAAATCGATAAGTTAGTATACAAAAATACTCGGGTCTTGTGCAAGAGCTCTCGTGGATTTATACTCATTTTTTAATTTTTAATTGGATGGTATTTTGCTTCTAAATACTGCGGACCAAATTTTTATCATTTGATATTTTTCAATTAAGTGGATTTTCTGAAATTTCTCAAATTATTTTCAGGTGTTCTGTAGATCGGGATTGCTTTATTTTTCGTAATATTGTAGAAAAGCAAAACATGCCTCATTAAATTATCAGTAATATATCCTATAGCCAGTGTTACAATGACGTGTCAACAGCATGTATAATATGCGATATTGTATAGGAAGCCTTAAAAATTTCCATATGAATAACTAGACAGATGTCCATTCGCTTCAAGTGTAATTTAAAGTATACTGGAGACACTGGCATTTTGTTACGAATGTTATATTTTGGTGTATAAAGCAATTGAGAGAAAGATAAAAATTATTTGTTGGATGACATACTTTTTATTTCAGCTAAAGTATCTGTTCATGCGACGTTAAAACTACCTTTAGAACAATTCCATGAAGATTTGCACGATACGAATTCCGAGTTATATAAAAGAATGCGAAAAGATTCTATTACTTCGGTGAGTAACTCCTTTAAATTTTTTATAATTCATGTAAATTTCTCTTACGCCGACTTTACTATTACAGTTCCTAACTTAAAGTATTCTTGAAGTAAAAAAAATTGAAGCTTTTGCTGTAAAAAGAATTTTGGGAGTGCTAATATTGATACTATCCAAATACAAAGGACAGTTCATAAATTTCTATTTGGCTTATGAGACTTTATATTTAATTCCCTTGAAAACTGCTTTAATTCCAAAAACAGTTTCGTAAATTCTGTATTTATTACTGTTACTTATTTTCGTTTATCATTCGTATCTTATTTCGTACTTTTTCATTGCGCACCTACCACGCATTTTGGGATGTTTGTGCATAAAAAAGTACCGCAAGCAGGCGTATCAGTTTGCGCGCCCTCTGTAATCTATTCTTATAAATAAAAATTAATTAAATGTGCCAAAATTAGTGGCAGGCGCGTAATGAAAATTATATTTTATATTTCAAAGCACGAAATGTTAACTTCATTTTTGTATCAATTTTGTTCAATTCGTAGTTTTAACAAGTAATCCTTTTATCCTGGATTTAACGATATATTATTTTTTCTTAAGACGAACCGAAACCCATTATGTTTCGCCTAGATATTAGTTGAATGAAGTATAGTATGAAGAGACAAATCATACTAAATTAAGTTCTCCCAGCTTCTATGGCCTTTTGCTTTCAGGACAAAGTTGACAAAATGTTGGTATTTGGTGTGGGTATCCCTGAGAACCTTGCCCCTGAAATTTTTCTTTCAGTCATCTTAATACCAGCAGAGATATTTTGAGCATATCTTTAGCAAAAGCTATTAAAAGCAGTTTTATTGTGCAGGTTGCAAAGAATGCGGCACTGACTGCATTCCGTAACTTCAGTGATGGTGTACTATTGTAATTGAGGGTGTGAGTCGAATGAAAACCTTTAAACATAAACAGATTTTCCAGCTCCATCGTTCTGTAATTTTTCAGGGCAGGTACCAGAGCTTTAAAAAATGCCCAACAGGTGGGAGCAGATTGCATGCAAGCGAAACGCGGCCGGAATACCAGTTTGAAATGGCTGCCTCACTTGGGATTTGTACCAAATGAAAAACAACGTTCTGTCGCATGTTTTCTGAGTAATGAAGGTACGAAACCTATTGAAATCCATCGATTTATAAAGTCTAGTATAGTGAGGCATGTTTATGACTGCAGCAAATGTACGAGTGGAGTAGGAAGTTAGAAACGGTGCGACTTATGTGGCAGATGCTTTCCGCCCAAGTCAGACGCACTGCGTTGTGACACCAGAGTATCGCAGCAGCTGAAACGATCGTGATGAACAATCGCCCTGTGACGGTGGGTGAAATAATCGCAGATCTGAACATTATTCATGACTCAGCGCTTCACATTATTCATGACGAGCTTAAGTTTCGCAAATTGTCTGTAAGGTAGGTACCACAGTATCTCAACTCCCGAACTGAAAAAGCGACGAAGAACATTTGCGGTACTTTGAAGCAGAAGGTTGTGGCTTCCTTGCGAGAATTGTTACAGGAGACGAAAATCTGGGTCCCCTAACACCAACACGAAACCATGAGAGCAGTCAAGGAATAAAGCCATTCCTCATCACCTAAAAGCAGTTCCAGGAGCAGGAAAGGTAATATTGACTCTTGGGATGAATGAGACGTTATTTTTGAATACTAGACGCCTAGGGGAAACACAATCACCAGTGCGTCATATTCCGGTATGCTGAGAAATCATCTTCGGCTGAAATCTGATCAAAACGTTGTGGAAATCTGACTACACGTGTCATTTTCCAACACAACTCTCGACCTCATACAGCTTGTGCAACAGTTGCCACTATCACTGATCTTCAGTTTGATACTCTTCCATATCCGACAGACTCATCAGACCTCGCCCCCATGTTTTTGTTTCACTGAGGCGATTCCGTGCACTTAGCTGTGCGCTGGAGGAAGTGTGTTGAACGTCAGGGAGACTATGTCGAAAAATGATGCATTTATATTCTACTTTTGTTCAATAAATAACGTGTAAAAACTAGCGAAGTTTTCATTTGACTCACTCTCGCAGTTATTGTCATTAAAATAACTGCCGGAAAAATATTGGTATAAACTTAGCACTTCATTTGGTGAAACCTCTATCTCTTGCTTTTCTTTTGCTTTAGATGCAATTATTAATGGGCGAGAATCCAGCCCTTTACGCAACCGTTGTAGAAGTTCAAGTATCCGGATTTCAGGAAGGTAGTCTGATAGTACACTGGGCACTTGTATTAGCCTCTGAAAAGAATGAAAGTCTAGCAGAAGTTGTCCACCAAGTAGAAAAACATTTGAACGAGGCTTCTCGAAACGAAAAACTTCAAGAAATAATTCCTCTTAACATGAAGCAAGCTTCACTGCTGTCAGTATCTAGTGGTAAGCAATATTATACTTTTAAGATCACTAACAGTTTTTTAAAGTATCATTTTTATGGAAATTAAATATACTCCCATTTCGAAATATTCTTCTGCTGCAATATGAAATGCACATTTAATAAAACAAAATATGCGAAAGTATTGGCAGTGGCTATTGGTAATTAACATGCGTTATTTGCTTAATGCATAGATTATTTAGAATTGCTATTTTGCAAATAGATCAAGATGTTTTTAAATGTTATTTGTCAGTTCGATGAATCTTGTGATCATTAACATTCCTAAAGTTTATGAAAAAATATCTTTGTGTAGCCCATTAAGCAGTCGAGTGGATAAGAATGCTAAATACCCGAGTTTGACCCGAATTTAAATCCCAGCAAGATAGTTCCTTGAGAATTTCCCTCGTGTGTGAGGGTGGATATAAGCCACTTTCTCGCAGAAAATCTCTACCCTTAGGCAGATGCTTTTAGTAGGCACTGGCCCCCGATAATGGCAGGGGTATTAAGGCTCTGAATACTGGTCGTTCACTCGTGTTGGAATCCAAGCGAATGGATTGGCTTACATGGTGCGTTTTAGGAATCTCCCCTTGTGTGACGTGAATACGAGCTAGTTTTCCTTAGAAAGACCTCCATGAAGGCATCCTTCCCCTTCAAGCAGATAGTCCTTATGCGCTTTGCCATAGTCAGATGATGCGCTTTTTCGCAATGTAATAAATCCAAAAGTCTAAGTAAAATCTATATAAAGCATTTAAAATGAAAATAATAACGCTTGTTTTCCCATCATGTGCGAAAAGTATTTATTTACTTAGCCAATGCTTTTAATGCATCTGAACTTCTAAATTCTAAGCCAATGCTTTTTAATGCATTTGAGCTTCGAAACTTTTCGAACATTAACGTCGAAAAACTTTTCATGAAACTCGTTCTTCCTTTAATTATGAATTCATAAACTTTCGGAAGTGTATCAGAAGTCGACAAGCTACAGCCAAGAAACAGCGGTAGCTTTAGCTGAATTTTCTAGGAGTTGATTAGGCTAAGTATGAGGTTCGAACAAATTTTCTCCATATGCAAACAATAGCCAATCGTCTTTACAAAGCCCTCAAGTACATTCCTGACCATAGGTAGATAACCTTGGTGTTCTTTGGCATTTCAGTGGCCGATCGGTTAAGTTCGCTGAATACTGGGAGTTCGACCAGGGTTCGATCCGGACCCAGCTACATGTTTAGTTTTCGTATTTTCCCTCCTTCTATAACGTGAGTATCCCTAAGAAAGTCTTCCACAAAGACACAACTTCTCTTAGCCAGTAGCCAGATAGCATTTTGTGCTTAGCCATATTCAGATAACCCAAGCCAACCTAAACGTAAATTTCATTGTTTAGAGCCCACCAGCGGCCAAGTCGCTGAACACTGGTAGTTCGGTCCGAGGTTCGAATCCCGCGAACATGCTGGCTGCATGGGCGTTTCTGTGGTTTTCCCCATGTGTAACGTGTATACGAGCCAGTTTCCCTTAGAAAGTCCTCCACGAAGACATCCCTTCCCTTAGGCAGATAGCCCTAGTGGGTTTTGCCGTATTCTCAATACACACCATTATGTTTAGAAATTTCTTTTCTTTACGTCATCTAAATGGCAGAAAATACAAGCCCATACTACTGTGATCAAAAAGAATCGTGACTGATTCATTAAAAATATACACTCGCAAGAAATCGCTTATAAAGTTTTTCAGAAATTTACGAATTTCAGCATTTAATAACATTCCGTAATTCTCCTCATTTTGAAGTTACTGCGATTTTCGAAAATCGCTAATGTAGTTGAACAAAGAACAGCCATTGAATTTTGTTTTTTAATGGAACTTCTGGTACAATAACTCTTTAAATTACAGAAGAAAAATCCGAGAACATTTTATTAAAGTTTTTTAAATGGTATAAAAATCTTTCAAGAAAACTAATAAGTATGAGCGACAGTCTGGCAGACCATCTAACTTCAACTAAGGAGAACAGAGTCCGTCAAGTCGAAGCCCTACTTAGCAATCGTCGTTTAATGATTAGAGATATTTACTAAATTTCTTTATTATTTGGTCTTCCCAAACAATTTTGAAAATTCCTAAGTGGGTTGCTTCTCGTATAGTTCTAAAATCCATTAGTTTTTTTTTTTCAGAATATATTCAAGTGACCAACGCGAGGCTTTCTTAAAAACATTTTAAGCACTGATTTATGCTTTTGAACCAGCTCGACAGTCAAGTGAGTAGTGGTCGAAAGATAAGACTTATGACCCACTAAATAAGTGGACAATGACTAAATAATCCCTGACCCACCAAATAAGTCCACTAAATAGCCATACTAGTCCACTAAATAGCCGCCGTAAATAATGCCTGGCCAACGAAATAAGTCCTCATTGAAGTCGGCCAAAAACCAAAGGTAATGTTTTTTTTCGATTGTTCTGGTGCTGGACATCATGAAGTTTCATTTGGTTAAACTGTTAAAGATTATTATTAGTGTTTTGAGCTATTTGCAGGCACAGTTCATAGAAAGGACCTGAAAGGTGAGAACTTGTGGAGTTTGCATCACGATAAGGCATATGGCATTCTTTCTGGAGAAGATCTGGCGAACAAATAAGACTGCTCGTGCTCCGTATTCATATATTATGACCATACTACATTTGGCCTATTCCCACAGTTATAATTGGCACTTCGTACTCAGCCTTTTGAATCTACTCTTCAGTAAAAGAAATTGGCTGTGATTTCTGAAGGTGTTTTGCAGAAACGACCTAAAAACTCATTTCAAGAATCAATCAAGATGCTTCCGTAAGTGGTTTACAATCGAAGAAAATTATTTTGAACAACATGTAATACAATGCTGAAAAACAAAAGCTGCACCGAGTAAAATTGAGCCACAACTACGAAACAAGACATGCAAATATGGTCTGAGTTGTGTAAACGTTTGTAGAACTAATCACGATTGTGGAGCAATAAAACGCTTGTCTGAAGTGCGCGGCTGGCAGAATGTAAAAGGACGTGTGCTACGAGTGACGAGCATGTACAACCACGCTGACGGCTTGGATACATGAAAAAGTTAACGAGTTGCCTATTAGGCTTACTCGACGGCGTTACGAATAATACTTTGAGAGGGCTAAAAAAGGCCGGTTAGTCGAACAGGCAGATCGGCAGGCATATTCGTCGAAGCGATATGGGGGATGTAAGTTGTTGGAACTAGTGGCTCAGCGAAGTCACCGTACTGGCTCGGCATGTCCCTGGCTCACCAATGCGTAAGATGATCACGCTGTTAGAAGAGTTACCACGTCTGCACCAACAGTGCGCTATCATCGATTCAGCGCAGTTTGCCAAATCGCAAGGATTCCGGGATATCCGAGGTTACGATTCGCAGAACGCTAGGTGACGCTGAGCTCAGATCTCGACGTTCATTAAGACTCTGACCATTGACACTTCACCGTAAAGTGTCTTGTACGGTGACGCTCTCGCTAATGGTGGACAGTATACGATTGGAGAAATGTGGTTTTTCAGCCACGAACTGCGCGTTTCTGTTGATGCTGATTGACAGCCGCGTACATGCCAGAAGACGGAGAGGTGAGGGATCAAATGAATCATTTGTTGCTGAACGGCAGACAGAACACTACGGTGTGACTCTGGAGAGCGATCAGCTGGGACAGGCGTTTGCCATTTGTCCTGCTGTGAGGTAGTCTAATGGAGGCTCCTTTCTTGGGCTTCTGACTGCTATCAGATACGTTGACAATATTTTGCAGCCGATCATACTGGCTATGCCAGCAGGTCATCCACTTTCTATTTTCCTGCAGGACAACGCTCGGCCACATACAGCGCGACTTTCCTAACAATGTCTTTGGCGTGTTAATGCCCTGGACTGGCCCGTCAGGTCTGCAGACTTGTCGCCTATTGAACATGTTTGGAAGACGTTGGGCAGGTAAATGCAGCCGTGTACAAACGAGTCTCAATTCGTTTAACATTTGCTCCAGTTGGGGCCCAGTCTGTCCCAAAGATACATTGGCAACTTAACACTCCATGCACAACCGAGTATAGGCTTTTATAGCTGCCAAGTTAGGTTTTACCACTTGCTGATTTTCCCATTCTTTACATTGCTGTTAGAAAATAACTTTTTTTTTTTCGCCACAACTTTTGATCATTTATCTACCCGAAAGCTATACTACTGCCGAGTATCCTAGTTGTGGCTGCATTCTGTCTGGGTGCATATCGTTTTGTAACTGAGTGTATATATATAAGCCAATAAACAGAAAACTTGTGTTTCGAAGTATCATTCCTGAAGCATTTGATCACGGTAAAAAAACTATTTTTAGCTCATGATTCTGAAAGCTTTGTTAGAATTTTTAGTTTCGATTCTAAAAATTTTGTTAATTATTGAAGATTATTCTAATATATGCCCCACCTACAAGATTAGTTTTTCGAACTTTTCTGGAACGAGATTTTTTATGAATTTTCCAGCGACGGACCCTTGCAAGTACCAAGAGTTAAACTATTGCAGCAAGTACGCAGATTGTATCCGAGATGACACACACGTTGGTGGTTTCTTGTGCCGTTGTAAAGAAGGATTTTTGGATAGATCAAGTCGCAACTCAAAATTCTCGGGAGAGGAGTGTGAAGGTAATGGATTTAATTCCTTAAAATGTCCTATTGTTCCTGGCTTTTCTTTATAAAGACATTTGATTTCTATAAGAATTCCTGAAGTAGTTTTACTTTCTTATGATGTACACTTGAATTTACCTAATTAACTCCAAGAAATAAAATAGCCATGCATGAAAATAATTGTTTATAATTGTTTTACAAAATGCCTCGTCAAAAGAACATTTGGTAATCATTCTGTTCTTGCTAAGAATTCTATAAATCTAGAAATTCAGTGCCTAGAAATTCTTGCCAGGAATTCAATTACCATATATATTTAAAAGAATTAACTTATTAGAGAGAACTGGTTAACCGCTTAACGACCGCGCCCGAAATATCTCGGGAGTGGAGGCCGTTGCGGTTTTCGTATGAATGAGTTAATTTGGTCGCTGAAACTTTTAGTGATATTTAAGCCCGTAATATCGCGTGGCCATCGACACTCTGGCATACACATATTTTCTTAGCTGTGGGAAAGGTCCAAGCGGTTTTTGTGATTGGTTCCTCCATGCTCTGAGGTGCAGTCGGCGATGTGGCTGCATTATTAATGAACTGTAAATTCTGTTTTGTTAGTTGATGCAGATTATTAAGCTGTTTCAGACTGATGTGCCACTATGTGTTATACCATGTTTCAGACTGTAGCATACTGTCAATGGCATTTATGGATCGTAAAACGTATTTGATTTTTACTTTCTCTTATTACCTATTACCTTGACTACAGTTTTGTATTAATTTTGGCAAGATTGTGTTTTTAGCTGCTTCATTGAAGCTAGAGTTAATTCGGGTAATTTCGTAAACCATAATATCATTTTTTCCACGAAAAAATTGTTTTTCGCGCCTTACAAAGCTCCATCTAGTGAGCTATATCTGTAGATAATAAAAATGTTATAAAAATTCAGGGATTTTTCGACATAATTTTTAATATAAATTTAGTCATTAAGCGGTTAATTGATTAGAGAACTAGTTAATTGATTATAGTAAAGTATGTGCTGTCTGTCTGCCTTAGGAAAGTTGCAGCCATGCAGAACTTTCCGAAGGGAACTAATTGGTGTTCACATTACATATACAATTTAGGACAGCTGTATTTAATTTTACGTAAATCTATCCGAATAGCTTCATTATACCATTATCTCAATATCGTTTTATGCCGTTTAAAAATGTCAACAAGAGCTTGAGACATTTGTCAAATACTAAAAATGCCACGACACACACAGTTTCTTGGCGTATAACGTTGCAAAACATTGTCCCTGATAACTTGGAAGTAATCCATTTTTATCATATGCTGATAAATGTAAATAACTAAAACTGTTTGAATGGCAAAGAAGCATTTCCCTCAGAAAATTTTAAATAACATTACAAGCCATTTAATAAGTAAGCCTATGCTCTTGTAAGCTTCTGTTTAAAACACTTAACCTTTCTGTTCCCAAACCGGTAACTGTTTTTTGGGGATATCGAACACTGAAAATAAATGCAGTTTCTTTGCTACAAAATGGTAAATTAAAGCAAAAGTTTTGTTTTTAATAGAAAGGAATGCAATATTTTTTAAAAGCTCCCTTACCATTTTTTACACAGTACTGCTCTCCAGTGGTTAAAACCATGGACCGCAGATATTTCGCCTCCCTGTGATTGAATAAGCTGGCTGTTTGGAGCATTCGTAAGCATTTGTCCAATAATTTTTCAAATGATTAAATAATTTTCTTTTAAAAATTAAATAGGTGTAAGATGTTCAAATAGATTAATTATTGATTGATTAATGTAAGGATATTTCTTCGTATTTTATTTATCAGTGGTCTTATTTCCATGTGAGCTCTTTTCTGTGAGGGCATATTTTGTGCGGACTTTTTCCTGTGAGCATTTATATCTGAGTATTATTCTGTGAGCATTATTCTTGTGGATTTTTTCTCGTGGGCATTTTTCTTAAAACCTTTAAATATACACGGTCCATCAGGAATTTAGTTAATAGATGGTAACTCTCTTAACAGATGGTATCTGCGTATTAGTTTCGAAGTTGAATTGAAAATCTTTGCAGTAGTATGGCATTTCAGCAACACATGACGGTACTTTCATTAATATAATATGTGAGGCATGATAGAGAATTAAAATTACTAGGGGAACTCTATTCGTTTATTTGTTTACGGCAAAACTCCAAGACTATAAAAGGAGGAGTCCTTCGTTGAGTTCTAACAAAGTGGCATGGGAGAAAGCCACGAAAATCCCTTGCAGCAACCCTTTTTGCATGGAATCAAACCCACGTCGAACTGCCAGTGCTCAATGACTTTACTCCTTGGTCACTAGTTGGTGGGGCAAGAACTTTAAAGGACATCATAGAGTGCAAGATACCGGTTATGATGGATGTCCTTAGTCGAGATTTCCATGGACGCACTGATCAGGCCGCTAACGGCCACGACTTTGACACTTCCGCACTCTGAGTAAAACTGTAGGTGCAAGAATATTATATTAAAGCTAATCTGCATGTACGATGTGCACGATTATATTATAATACAATTAAGTTCGGTAGTAGCGCGATATTTTCTATTAAACATTAAAATTTTTCTGCCGGCTCCTGTAGTTTTTAATAAGTTAAATTTTCGAATCCTGGTTGTTTATTCTTGAAATTTAACTCTTAACCTCTGTTCCTAATAACTGAGGGAATTTTAAATAACTCTACAACTTTTAATCGTTGAAAATCTGTACTTAAAGTGCGGATTTTCAACAATTAAAAGTCCGGTCGAAAGTTTCAGGATCAAAAGTTTAAAGTTCGCCAAACGTTTCCTGTTTCAATCTTCTGTATACTATATTGCATTGCCTCGGAACTATATTTTAGACTGCATCCAGAATTCTACGTTTTTGTCCTTTTATAGTTTTCTGTATATAGAAATTTTTTATTAAATATGCGTTGAGCTCTATATTTGAAAAATAAATAGTTATCTCATATTTATTAGAGGGCACCAATGTAACTAACTCCCATATGTACTTCATGACTTTAAAACAGTATCTTGAAATTTCTGAATCTTATTAAAAATTTAAAGCAGCTTCGAATGTTAAAATTGAATAAAATGTTGAACAGCTTCGAATGTTCTTATGGTTGAAAGTGTACTCTTTATGTCAATATTCTGCCTAACTTTAACTGTATTGATTCACAAATGTGGCTCAGTGTGACCCATACCAGTATAGTGGTTATTGCTCATAGATGCATTATCGCTGGACTCGGTTACGAATTCTGAAAAAGGCATGGATATTTGTAAGTGTATAGAGCTTGTGGGGCATCGGACACTTAAAAAACACTCGGAACTTAAAAAACCGAGTTCTCTGTAGTGTTTTCAGAATAGGAAAAAAGTGTGCGAGAGACTCGGATCGTGCCCAGGGTACTTTCCATTAAAATTGGGCGAGATAAGTCATACGGCCACCTTTACGGTGCCTAAGGGCAACGGCAGACCCAATCTTGCGCTTCTTGCCACAGTAAAATTCGTGGACGTAGTCTGATTAGTTTAGACGAGTGAGCTTATGTCTCAACAGGTAGATACCCTAAATAAAAACCCACTTGCTGCCGAGCTATAAAATCACTGAACACTTGATAGTTCCGATCTGGGTTTCAAATCCAGGCGAAAGTGCTGGTTGCGAAGGCGTTTTCGTGGTTCTCGCCATATACGAGTCTGTTTTCCTTAGAAAGTCATCCACGAAGATATCCCTTTTCTTAGGCAGATAGCCCTACTATACTTTGCCATAATAAACTAAACCAAACACTAAATAAGAAAATCTACCGCATATTAAGGTAGGTAATTTTATGTAAATGGATTTTAAGAAATAAAACTGAATTCTAACTTTAAAGTAACTGTTTTATATCCTATTCCAAACCTGTTATATTCACATTTTTTAATTTATCCATTTACCTATAAAACAGTATTACAGACCACTATTTCCATCAGTATTGTATATATTTTATACTAAAATGTTTATATCATTTTGGAATAGATATACAAGGTCCATCAGAAAAATGTATACACACTTTAACAGACAGTCCCCGGGTACTGATTTTGAGGAGGAATTGAATTAGTGTTGCAACATAAAGTATGGTGTTGGCTCAATACATGTTTGTACTGTCATGACTGATATGACGTATGATAATGAACCAAAATGCTCTCGAGGGACTTTGAAGGATTTCGTTTAGCGCAGGAAATCGGTAATGTCCTCCGTAAAAAAACCAGCATGTGCAACAATCGCGGTGGACACGTTGATCAATGCTGTACAATCGTTCGTCTTTGCGCTGTGTGTTTGGTCGCTAATGGTCATTAATTTGAACACTCTAACTGCACATGTACAATATTAGAAAGATGGCATTAAATCTAACCTATAATATGTACCGTTACATTAATCTATGATTAAGTTCAGGACTAACACACAATTTTCATTCTTTAAAGAGCATATATTTTTTGTGGACCCTGTGTATTAAGATTTCAGATACAGCTTCATAATGTGTAGACTTTAACACCTATCTTGTGAATTTTCCAAAAAGACCAAATTTTTCAATATAGTACGTCAGTGCCCATAATACGAAGTAATTTCATTCATTAATATTTAGTGATGAAATAAGAAAACATTTCATTGATTATATACAGGTATCGTACATTTTAAGAACATCAAAATGTTTGTCATTATGGCCTCTGGTGAAAATTAAATTGTATCTTTTTAATGAATATTTGATAAACGAATCTGCGTAAATTTGCAGAATTCTTTTGTTGCTTTAGTATCTCCAATATTTATTCTTCAACGTGTTATTGTAGTTAATATTTAAATAAATATTTCGCTCCTAAGACTAAGTTTGTTCAACAATTTTTGTTTAAATTGCTATCAGCTGGACCAATTATATTTTCATCTGTTTTCAAAATTCAATTATCAAACTGTTTTGTCTGATTATCATAAAACTTAACTTTAGGTTCATGTACAGCAGACTACTGTGGAGATCATGGAGAGTGTCAAATTACAGAAAAGGGAGAGAAACATTGTTTGTACGTTCATATTTCAAATAAAATTTTGTCAGTTCTGCTAGAATTTATTTCAAACCAATAATTAACATTACGCTTTTTAATTTTTAAGGTGCTCTGGCTGGTACTTTGGGGAAAGATGTCGAATATCAGGAGTGGGTATGTTAAGTCTCCTTGCGTATCTTTTGTTTCTCAAAGTGAATTAAATTCTAAATAATTTTTTCGATTTCTTTTCTAGTGATGATAGCTAGTTTTTCAGTGGTGAATGTCCTGATTGTCTTATTTGTGTTATGGCTGATCATTTTCTGCAGGCTAGAAAGGTTTGTACAACTTCAGTATTTAATATTTGATAAAGAATAGTTTAGTTTTTTCAGTCCCGTGATAAAATAGAAGGTAATTTTACGTTACATTTTTCTCTTTGGCTATACATATGTCTGCCTGTATGTTTAGTTGAAATACGGATCATTTGAACGATGGATGCATGAATTTGTTAAGTTTACACTACATAATTTTATTTTGGATTCCGCGCATATCAGTAATGTTTTCCCAAGAAAATTCAGTAACAAATCTTGATGTTTCTTGAAATTGTACGTCAATCGATAGTATATGTGCCTATATAACTTCTGTTAGTAGCACATCTTCTCCAAATACCTGCCCATTAGATTTTTTACGAGCTACATTGGAGGCTTTTGTGATGTACGCTTCCGTGAAGTACATTAAAAGGAACAGGCCCATATTTATTACACGTGATAAAGCTCATTCACTAATACTTTCATAGTCAAGAATCGCGATTGGAAAGTTAATGATTTTGATGCTCTTTAATAGTAGCACTGCATAATTTTTCAATACAAATTTCAAGTATCGCACAATTAAAATGCTGAAACCATTTTAATTGATAATGATAATGTATTGCAATTTGTAAAACCAATCATACGTAGGAATTTCGGTTCCGTGTACTACCTAGCATTTCTTAACTTTTCGAATCTCTCCTATTCGCTTCTCAGGTGGACTCGTGAAATATGTATCTCAGAATATTGTACAGGGTGCTTGTAATTAAAAGTGACCATATTCAGACCCCTGTAGAACCCTTTCTGCCTATCGGATTTTGATGAAACTTGGTATATACCTAATATCGACTATGGGAAAAAGATTTCTGCAATAAAAATAGTTCAAATTTTGACCATCACATGGCAATTTTCAAAAATTCCTAATGCAATTTAGTCAAACTTATAAAGAGACTTGCAATGAAAGCCAGAAAATCAATTCTGCGTGGCTTTGTCATCGTTAATCATGCCCTTACAGAAGAAAGATCGAGCATCAGCTTAGCTGCATCGCGTGAATATCGTCGTCTAAAGGATAGCGAAAAGGGCCCACATCGAAGAATAGTTTAAAGATGATTATAAAATTTTAACAATTTTTTTATTGCAGAAATCGTTCCCCATGGTCCATGAAACATATATACTAAATTTCATCAAAATTCAATAAGTAGAACAGGTTCTATAGGGGTACGAATAGGGTCACTTTAATTATAACCACCCTGTATCTTAACTGTTTTCTGGTACATACAGTTACACTAGATAATACGAAGGTTATCGGAGTATGCTGCACAATTTCGGGGTCTCATTTTGACACATTTAGCTTCGAAGTATAAAATTATAATTTCTTCCATTTCTCATATTTTCAAAATGCTTTAAAATCGTGTTTAAATTCAAAATATAAATCTCATTTACTACCAAGAAAATGTTTTTATAATTTCTATTTCGTATTATATTATCAGTCACTTGCTCCGGTCAAATTTGTAATTCAAAGTTTCAAAAATTGTCTCATTATAATGCTCATCCTAGCAATGGTTTATGAGAATATTTATTGCAAAAAGAATTTTGCTTATAAATTAGAGGCACAGAAGGATTAAAATTGAAATATTCCGCTGTATTGTCATAGTGCAAGTCAGCGTATATTAAATGTTTTCATTCATAACCCCTTTTATAGCATTTCACTTTTCAGCATTGAACGATATTTGGGTTTTACAAGCATTAAAGCTGAAAAAGTCGTTTCACATAAGCATATGGTGTTGAATGGCAGAAGAACATTTAATGTCATTTCAGAAATTGAGGGAAATTTAGATCTAGCTCCTATCTAGAATTCAGTCAAGGATTTAAAAACTGAAGTTTTAAGTGCAACTCGTTAACTCAAGAAATTCCTCTTAGAATTTATATGGCAGGTGATTTTTCTCATTAACGTCAATAGGCTATCACTGGATCTAAGAAATATTTCGAAATTAAATTCGATATAAAGTATTTACAAAATTAAATTTCTAAGATTTTAAGTGATCTCTAATAATTTTTGCAATTAAAGTTTATTTTTTCAGCTATAAAAATTGTCGATTGTTTAATCATTTCTAATGAATCATTTTTCACTATTCTTCCAAATGTTTTTCTTTTTAAGGAAAACATTCAATTTTGTCAGTCGAAGTAAATATTTTGCTATATTCTACTTAAGTAGACATGTCGATCGTTTAGTTTCTCAGATATCTGACAGATAGCACAGCTTTGATTATTTTTAGAAAAGAGCAAGAGCAGACTTTTGTGCAGTCAAAAATATAATTTAGTCTTCTAATGACGATAATCTTAAAATTTCGTCCTATTGACGTCCATCTTAATTCTCTGAGTGTTTTAATAAAGTTTTGTATTCGAAGTCCATAGCTTTATAGAGATTTGAAAATAAATGGCTTTTAAAGGCACGGCTTTTAATAACGGTTACAATTTTGACAGCATCCTAAAACATACTTCAATTCCGTTGCTAATTTTCTATCCAAGAAACGCTGGTGTAAGCTGTTTCACGATGTTTTTTGTATCCAGTTTGCCTAGTTTTAAGAGGTATTGAACACACTAAAAATGTTTTTAAATTTAGGAGTTGTCATTGTACGTCACATTGGTTTCTTGCTTCAGTATTTACAGCTATTATAATGTTTTCTTCAAAAACTGTCTATAAAAATATTGATTGAAAAACGTTCTAGATTTTGTTTTGTGATAACATATGGTAAAAAGATTTTTTCAAACTTGGATTTAAATTTTTTGTTTAATGTTGAAAGGTTTTCGGGCACCTTTTTGTGTAACGAGCAAACTAAAAAAACTCAGTTTTTTGCGGATATATCTGGAAAACTTTTAAATGAAGTTGAGAATTTTAATGCAATTTTTCAATTTTTCGCAAAATCGCTGGAGTTTTTGGAACACTTGACGTAACAAATGTTGGAAGGGTGACTATTAGTTACTGAAAAACTATTTTTCACTTAAATAATTTATTTGCTAATGTGTCATTAACCTTAAAGATAAAAATAAAATATTAAAAATGTTTTATGAAATAAGCTTTCGTGTAAAATTCTAAAAAAAAGTACGTAAGAGCAAGAAAAATAATTTATCATATATGTTAATAGGAACAAAATATTAAGTTTATTACAATTCATCCAGTTTTATATCATGATTAATACAACCTTCATCTAAAAGAAATAGTTACATTTGATTCCCTCAAGATGTATTAACTTTTTAATCTATATTCATTGAGTGAAAAAATCTTAACAAGCTGTAGATATGTAAATGTGTATGCATATGCTGCCTGTAAATTATGTGAAAATGAACTCTATCCATATATAAATCAAATCTTTTTTAATTGCAACTTTATTTGAAGTACATTCAGTCACGTGTATAATCTCTCAATTAATATTTCGAAAAATTATTTGCTAGCAAGGAAAGCTATTAGAACTTCCAACAATGATCCCCATGAAACTTTCTGGGGTGATTAAGCATGCTGTGAAAAAATACACTAAGTGTGGCATTTCGTCATTGCTTGCAAATCTCAGAAAAAGTGGTACAAAGTGACTCACGTACTTCCAACATTTACAGCCATAGATTTGCAGAGGTAAAGTGTTTGAGTTAACAACACATCGCTGTGTAAAATGTAACTCGTCCAATAAGGGTTATTGGAGGTGCTAAGTAACAAAAACCAGCGGTAATTTATGAAAGTTACAACTGATTCTTGTAACCTTAACACATTCAAACATTGTCGTGTGATAAGCTTTCTTATGAGGTGACATGTTTGTCGCCCGGAACAAATTATTCCTTAAATACGGAGTGTTTTAAAGGAATGCATATCTTGTATAATGATCCAAATGTTTTTCAAAGTTTAAGTCTCATCGTAGCATAAATGCTGATTACGTAGGTAACGTAAAAGTACACAGTAGGTGGCATGGTTAAAGTGTACGTAATTAAGCGCCCTGTATGGGAATAGTCACCCTGTGCAATTAACGAAAGTCCTCGGTAGCAAGTGCCCGAAAAGGCAAGACAGTATGAATAAAATGCAGCAAATTGTCACGGCTTCTGACAAAGATTCAATAGTACAACGAAGCGACTAGAATTGGTTAACAGAGATATAATAAATCCAGAAGGCGTGTAATATGTACTTCGTTGTTGATGTAATGCCTTATACCTAATAAATGCATTACTTTTGCCAATCCATGGCAGCAAGTTGATGTTGGATTTCAAAACAATGTAGTTTGTATTTTTTATTTACTTTAATATTATACTTCTAATTTTACAATACTTATTACTTTTACTTTTAGGCCACTAATAATTGTTAGTTTGGTTTCATGAGAGTGGCAGCAGGGCAATTCATAGAATTAGGAAAATATGTTTCTGTAGTTAGTTAGGCTTATTGAAGGTGAATTGTATGTTATATACCTGAGTGATGTTTTATTAAATAAATACTTTAGAATATAGTAGTCTCTTTAGAGTCCGTGATACGCTGGTAGCGTAATAGTTTGCCGCGTAAGCGAACAGTCGACGGCCTATTTTGCATATCCTGTTCTGGAAGCTACGGGTGACTGTGAAATTCTACACACATGTTTTACACCCATGCTTGATAACCCTCAAAATTTTAAGGCGATGGCCATCAGAAATTCTTTCCTTGGTAAACTATTTGATCAAAATTTTCTTCTGTATATATTTCTTACCTTTGCTTCACGTAGTCACAGTAATTCGGTTTTCATGGCAGGCGAAGAAGCAGCAAGTACAATGGTGATAGGCGAGACCGATTCCGCAGAAGTCAGGAATTCGGTAATAACTTCGAAGTGTCCTCCAGAGTAGCTGACGCTATTGCATTAGCTGAAAGTGGCCCGGCAACAGTTTCCAGGTTCGTGGCCATTAGCACGCCTGTGCTGCAGGAGCAACGTCCACCAGCCATAGAAGTTACTGACGCAACATTAACAGGTAATGAAAGTTAATTAAAAAGTTGGTGTTGATTTTAAAAAATGGAAAGCTGTTATTGATTTATAATTTTCTCATCTTTCCACGCATGCTAGTGTGTTTCAGTATATTTGCAAATAATTTAAACTAATTAGTCACTGATCAAATTTTGCATATGATAGTTTTTAAACAATGTTCGGACAAAACGACCATTCCATTTGAATAATGCAAGGCAGTTTAAGGATTAAATGTTTTGAAGAATACTTTTCAAAAATTTTATCTTTTCTTAAGTACAGCCGCTTGAATATCATTTGCATCTGTAAATTTCGACGAATTCTGTAAGTCTCTGAAGTTAAAATTTGACAATGTTCTTCCAATATTTATTATTTTGGTGTCTCCCTGGCTAGCATTTATTTAGTATGTAAATGCCCCTTTACAATCAGCCAGTTGATTTTACAAAGCAATCATTATAATTATTTAAAGTTATTTTAAGTTCCTGTTTATCAGAAGTTTTGTCAGTTCACACGCCATACTTTCTAATACCCCTAAGCTATAATATCCGAGTAGTTTCTTCAGCTGTCAATTTGTCATCTAGCATAAAATAATTGCCTAAGTAGTAACATCTATGGACAGGGATGAGAATTCTTGCAAGCATAACCCTTTGTTTGTTTTTTATAGTTCACTTGCACATATATGGAAGTAAATATTTCTTGTTAATCGATTTCATCGAACTGAAACTACCTCAATGTTAGTTTTCAGGGATTAATCTGAAAAGTCATTCCATATTTTCTTTCGGATCATCCATATGCTTTTATCTTTTTTCATGAACTTTCTGTTTGATTTAGAAGTGTATACGTTAAACTTTTTAATTTGTGATGATTTACGTTGCAGAATATAATCTTCAGTCGTACGAAGCTGAATTGCTAGCAAAAACGTTGATGGTAGAAGCTACTTTGAACGGTTTTCAGTTATGAATGAGCATATAAAAGATACGAGCTATTTCTCATAAAGGATTGCGTAATACTAGTAACTCTAATTTTGTACCTCTTGTTCAGCAATTATTCATTAATCTTGATACTTATATTTACTGATTGAACTTGTATGTATTTGACTATGAGGTACTGTAATTTTTGCGAAATCTCTTCTTACCATTGTCAGTATTTAAACTTATGTAAAGTGTGTTCAATAAAAATTTCCTGAAATATATTCCAATGATATTTTTAACAATATAAACGTTTTATCATTTTGTTTCTGTTGAAATAGTGCAAAAATGACATTTTTTTAAGTATAAATAAGACTAATTTAAAGAATAAGATCTTGGTTTGTAATTTCTTATAATAACTAATAGTTTCTTTAACATGTTAAGCGTCATGTCAGTCGCTGGTGACTGGCGATATACTTTTCGTTTAGGCCGCATCCATCACTGCTGACTGACTACATACAATTTGAAAAATTATATTCTATTAATTTCTGCAGGGCTCTGGCCACCAGCATGTTGAAATCCGATATCGTAGGCTAAACGTAAAGGAATATGAAAAGACTTGGCGCTTAATGTGTTAAACATTCATGTGATGAATTATTGAAAGATGTGTAATCTGAATTCATGATTGTTGAAGTTAATAATTATATTTTTAGGATCCTGCGTAAGCATTGATGATTATGATTCCACGTTCGACAGGACTCCTTACGAAAACGTATATTATGAAGAAAATTCAAAAACAACTCCAGTCACCGTTTAATTTAGAATATGTTAAATTTTATTGAAATTTGTTTTATAGCATTTATTTTAGTTGTCTTGTTTTATCGTTAAATTTAGTTGAAAATTTTACTTTTTATTTTTACATTTAATATTTCCTCGAGTTTTAATATTCTTAATTGAACTTTGTTTTATCAGCTGAGTTGATTTGAATGAAATAAAGGTGTTAAATGTTTTGAATAGTTCAGTCAATTCTTGTCGAATTCTTACATTACACCTATCTTCACATTTGAGTGCAGTGTGTAAGGAACCTCATTTCAAAAATTAACTTTGAAAAAATTCAATTTTTCAAAGCAAATTTTTAAAGAATTCAATTCACCCGTTAACTTTAAGAACATTTAGAAATGCGTAAAAGTACTTTTTAAGAAAAGATAAAAAGGCACTTTCCATCTACCTTGAGTGTAAATAAAATTGCCTTCAAACAGGTTATTTAAAATCAATATTTATTAAATATAATTTCGAAATTATTTTGACTTCTATATAGCGCTGTCTATATAATACTGTTTCTGAAAAACTATCAAAGTATGTATAGCAGTTGTCTCAAAGAATAACTTTGTCACGTTGATGAAAAATCCTTCAGGCTTTCAAAGACTGCATTCATCATGGAATTTCCATGGCTGACCAAGCATGTGAGCAGGACAAATGCAAAGAGTAGAATTTCTCAATTACCCAGACCTTCCAGAACAGTCCATTAAGTAACGTGCACAGCCACATTATTTGAAACCATGGATTAACAAAATATAAGATGCGAGGCATTCTAGTGAAGTGAAACCAGTGAGTTCTATATTTCGATAAACATATCAAATTTAAAGAAATTTATCCAATTACAGTAAAAACAAAGATTAAATATTTATCCAGTGTTATAGACCAAAGGTTATAATCCAAGCATAATGTTAAATTTACATCAAGTGCAGTTACATCCAGTTCATTTTTGTAGCAAAGTAACACATTCATAGTCTTAATTTCTTTATTGTAGTAATGACAGCCATTAAGGACACTTGAACATGCAATGATCAGGATGCCCTCTTTCCCGGCATATGGTAGTTGTCGTTAGGAGTGATTCCTTTTGTACGCATACACAAAAGCCTATTTACAACTATCAAAACTCCTTCATTTGTATTTGTAAGGATACTTAAAAAAGTAATTAAATCAAATAACCTTCTGAGACATGAATTTATTTCTAATAAAGAAAATAAACAACAGTTAGGTGATTTTAAGCAAACATTACGAATATCGATACTTTGCATAGCACAAGTCTAAATAAAGGGATAAAACATACTTCGTTTAACCGTTGGTCAAATTAAAGTTAATACTGTGTAGGTCCACCTTTCGCATTTATCATTTGTCATATAATCTGTCTGGCATCGGCAGAACCATGTTGTCTTATCCAGTGTAATTTCAGACCATGGTCGTTTAGTTGCTGCCTTCACATGTCTTTCCTTGTAATAGTATACTGGTGGATACGCCAATCAAATTTATCCCCCATATGAGTTTAAATTTGGCGATTGGGGTGGTGAATGCAAGTTGACTAGGTACTTTTTACAGGAGTCATTCTCTGACAATTTTTGTGTGGAGAGATGGAGTGTGTTTTGGTTCGCTGTCTTGAGGAAAGACCCAGCTGCTTTCTAGTCCCAATTTTTGAGCAGGTGATTGCAGATTAGATTTAAAATAGTTTCAAATACGAATCTATCCATAATGCAGTCTATGAAAACTAATTTATCTATTCCAACCGCTACCATTGATTCCCAAACCATTACACTCCCTTCACCTTGTTTAATAGTTGGTATGGTATTTTCCGGTTTCATTTTTTCATATTTTCCCCACCAAATCGTTCCACGACCATCTCTTCCGAAAATATTGAACTTACTTTCATTAGTAAAGAGAACAGTTTTACAAAAATCTGTCTTTGTTTAGGCGGTTATTTGCAAATTCTAATAATTTTTGTCGATTTTGAGTGAGATCTAAGATATGTCATTAAATCCCATTAATAAGAACCCTAGTCAGTTTCTGGATTAATTTTTTTCTGTTACCTTCGCAAGGGGTTAAATTAATTTCGGAGCATTTACTTTTAAATCTTTTTTTTTTACTTTTCTCGCAAGAGTTCTTGCATCACGATGACTAACATTCCTTAGATGACCACTTCGAGATTTGTTTAGCACATATTCCCTTAACTTGTAATTTCTTAGTCTGTACAGTTGCAAGACTTTTCCGAATAGTTTTAGTCATTTCACGATAAAATTTCTTTTCGGGCCTTAATTTTACAATAAGATTTCTCGTATCTAAAGAAATTTCTTTCCTTTGATTTATTTTTCAAACTAAATCGTCTACGAGAGTAAAGATTCTGACTTTCACGCGTGGTTGAGATGTCCTTATATAAATCCAAAAGGGAAGGAAATAGCCGCGTACGTAAATTATGTTAAAAACCAATCAACTGTGTTCTGACTTGTCTGACGTGCTAGTTTCAACAAATCTGCAAATGACTTTCGTATTTACCGTATTTAAGCTACTATTTTTGGGGAAATACTTTTTACGAGTGCCACGATAAATAAAATATATTTAACGGTTTAAAATCAAGTAGTGTTTGATAAGCCTCTATTTTAATGAGTGTGTGTAGACTTTTGCGACTGCATGTACGTAGGGAACGGGCCGTGCTCAGCCAACTTGCTGATTTAGGAAGAAATTAATATTCTTGTCATATTTAATTTCTGGACAAAAACTCGCGGAATCTTCTGCCTTGAGGAACATGATTCCAAGTAGTCTTTCGAGGTTCGAATCCGCGAACGGGCTGGCTGCAGGGGCGTTTTCGTGGTTTTCACCATGCGTAACGTGTATACGAGCCAGTTTTTCTTAGAAAGTCCCTCCACGAAGGCATCCTTCCCTTTAGGCAGATAGCCCTCATGTGCTTTGCCATAATTGACTAATACAATCCAAGTAGTTTTCCATTGTGTATTCTATGTATTTTTTATTCGATTGGAAAGATATGACCTTGGCCATTTTATGCCTAGGGTCATGGTACTGATATTCTTGGCCTCTTTTGCGAGTTGATATGCGTATTCATTACCAGAGACGCCTGCGTAAGCTTTCATCCAAGAAACTAATATAAAGTTGAGAGCTATTGCAGAAGAGTGCTACATGTTGAAAAGTGCATATAGCGCTGAAAGACTGTCGCAATTGATGGTTAGTTTGGAAAATTCGTGTTGCAGCATAAATAATAGCGTATTTAATTGCCGATAGTTCAGCCTGGAATACACTTCCCAATTCAAAGGAAACTTTCCAAGTGATCCGTTCTTTCGTTGGCATGAAAATCATATAGGCGAAGCCTATTTTTTCATTGATCTTTGAGCCGTCGATAAAAGCTAACTGTAAGATGCAATGACTGCTGTTCTTGTAGCGAATCTTAAGTTCAGCCTGTGCATATGATCAATCAGTTAGTGTATTTGAGAAGAGCACTTAATTTGTAATTTTCGATAGCAAACGCTGTATTATGCGTGTTAGTTTCCCGCTTCAGTTGTTGTACTGTGGTTCTGTTTGCTTCTTTTTCTACCTGGATGCATAATGAGGAGATTCCTGATAAAACGCACAAAAGCATGACTAGAAGTGATACCGTAGGCCTTTGTAATTTGGAGTAGAAAGGCCTTTTGTGTGTCTTGTAACAGCTTATTCTTCCTTTCGTTCATTGGAAGAACTCGGGTGCTGCGGCAAAGCCAGCGAATTATAAAAAATAACATTACCCTTTTTGTGAATGGCATCACTTACGTTTTTGTATTCATAAATGTCTTTTTGCTTGTTCTATACTTAATGTTTATGTTAGGGAATAAATAAGTATAAAATACTATCTCCTAATATCGGGTAGCTGCTCCGTAGTATGCAATATGCGCTATCACCGTTTGATACAAAATTTTGCGGATGTGCGGATTCAATCTCAATTTGAGGCTTTCATGTGTTTGAAGTTTTCAGCTATTTGCGCAATTTTTTCTCTTAATCAGGCAGATAAATAATTTCTCTTAATTTAATGCTGGAGAGAGAAGTTTTTATGAATGATGACTGTCAGGAATTTAATTTTGGGAACAATTCTGATGTTTTGTTTGGATTCCAAAAGTAGGATTTCTTTTTATCGTTTGGCCCGGTTTATGAATGACCATGGCTCTCGACTTGTCTTCCGAGATCTTGGGATTTCGTTTTGCACATAGATTTTGGAACACTTGGAGGGAGATGTTGGTATTTTACTGGAGAAGATCTCTTGCTCTTCGGCTGGTAACTAGAGCTGCGTCACCTGCAAAAGCGTAGATTTGCGTATGCGGAGGGAAATGATTAGTTGTTAATTTAATTGAATACCATGTTCCAGAGAGGAAGAACCTTGTGGGCGTCGTCTGAACTGTGATTTTTTTATTATCACATTTTTGTAGATAATTACACTCTTTCGCCAAATAATTATTCATTTGGCGGAATGCATTTTTTAAACATTCCATACTTCTCTGGGACTGTAGAACCTTGGTCACCATAGGGATTCGAATGCGATTTGTAAGTCGTCACGTAGTATTACCAAATGTTTAGATTTGTTCTGAGAGTAGGAAAATGAAATAGTAATTTAAATATTTTTATCAAAAATTCAATAAAATAATTCAGTGCCTAAAAAGCTATTAATTTCAAGTGAGTATTTTTTCTGAACATAACAATGCTTTTATTACCAAAAGCATATAAATTGACACTAATGTATTCGAAAATAATTGTTTAAGCATCCTTAATTAATAATTCTTGCCAACAATTAATGATTTTAATTAATAATTCTTTCCTTTTTAATAATTGTCATTTTTTTCTTGATATTTCCGAGAAACTGCTTTTTCATGATATATTCAAATAAAAACATCTCAGTATTCAAAATATAATCGATATATCTTTGAGCAATAAATCAAAACATACAATCTCAAATTTTCCTTACTTATTTATTAAATGTTAGATTAAGTACAAATGTAATAAGGCTAAAATTCCTTCTTTCTTTCTGGCAAATTTCTCGCATTCAGGATTTTAGTTCAAGATCCTAGCAGTTTGTTTGTCTGACAAATTGGGAAACTGCGAGTCCAATCTTTTGTTACATTAGGTTAAAGCTGGCAGGAGAACCTGCGATACTGAATTATTAAATTTATATTCTAACCTTGTAACTGCAAGTTAACCTCATTAAATTTAGTAAGTTCTGTTAAATACGCAATTTCTGGCTTTCCTCCGACTAAATTTTCTTGTAAAATGATGTCTTTAACATTCTAAAACAATTTCACAAAGTTAAAAATCAAAAATCAAACTCAAGCCTTTTTTTGGTCTTATCAAACATAAGCCTTTTGACAGCCAGCGTACTTGAGTATGAATGAGGACGAATTGAAGAGATTTATGCAATCTGCCACTCAGACTTTTAGCAATTAAATGTTGTCGATGGATGACGCAGCAAAATGCAAACATCCCAGGTACATTTTGTTTTAAATGCTTATAAAACCACCCTAGCTTCCAAATATAGCACGTTCTCCATCTACTGCTGCTAACATTGTATTTGATAAAGTGATCGATTTTTCCATGAAATAATATCCCATAACATTGAATATTGATTTACATTTAGTGTCAAAGTTGTCACGAAGACCATTTTGTCATAGGTTTCTTGGTTCGTAGTATAACGAACATACGCTAATAATAATGCTTCATTACCAGGTAAAATTGACCTGTCCAGGCTTAGAGATAAACGTCTCTTTTGTAAAATGAAGTAATGTAAAATGAAAAATGAAATTACACAAGAAGCTCTAAACATCATCACTCATTTCATCCATACGTCTTTGAACTCTGTTGTCGCTAAAAGGAATTCTTTTGAGCATATCATATGTAGGTTTGCTTAAATCAGTTTTTGAAACCTCTTCAGTGGCTGGCAAAATTACCTGTTCTTAGATATAGTATGCGGCTCTTCTCATTTTGCTGTAAGTAGTGAGATAGATATTTTAAGACACCTGCAAATCATCATTGTCTCTTTTTGACGTCGAAGAGAACATACTGTGTATCGTAGGTCTCTTTTGAGGTTCTTTCAGTGCTTGAAAGTGTGTCGTATCTTTACCTGTTTTATAAGGGGACTCCCAGTGTAAAAACTTATTTTAATCTCCAGTTAGACATACAGAGAATTTTTTCTTCTTTTTTTAGTTGGGGAATTGTTTTTACGAAGTTGTAGTAATCACTAAGTAAAGTTTTTTTTTTCCAATTGCAGATTGTGAACAGTTACAGTGTAACACAGTCCATTAATCTATACAAAGTCAGATGGGGTGGTCTCTTTATTATGGATGCACTTAATAGGTGGGCCACCAGCGCCTCCTATGAAGGGACGGACAGTTACAACCATGCCCTTCTCCGGGTTTCGAACCCAGGCCCTTCAGTAACCATCCCTAACCACTGTACCCTTACTGGGCGGCTCACTAAGTAAAGTTGCTGTGCAAAATTTACCTTATACAAGTGTTAAAAAAGCAAATTAAAAATACCATCTAATGTTCACCACAAAATGCTTCAAAAGCAAAACGTAAAACCTTGCTTCGTCTGAAAATGAGTTATACTCCTTATAATGCAAAATATTGTATTGGTTTTTAAAGAGGTACACTTCGTTTGCCATAAAACGTAAACAATGCGCAAAACTACTTTTGTTGCTATTTTTAGACGTCTCCGGTTTAAATTTTAGAAATTAAGCAACGTTGTAAACACGATCGGCATCTCAAAGCAATTAGAGGAACTATAAGAAGATTGGTTAGAGTAGAGAGAAGGGTACCCCTTGTATTATCACGAAGTTGCCGTTTCATTTATGGTAGCTTGAGTAGTTAAATGTTATGGAAACGGTTGCATGATTGCGGTAAATTTGTAAGTGTTTGTGGTGTGTGTTGATTAGAAAATATATTGCTTGTTTTGTGGTTTAGACGGTAAAATGGCTGAATGTGGTAAGATTAATTTGATGTTTCTGTACGATTTGGAAAGAAAGGGGGAAAAGCATTAATTGACTGGTTTGTAAATGAAGGCTTATTTAGTAGCCATTATTAAGTGTTCTGTTTGTAGGGAGGAAAATGCGTATGGTCGAACGTCGCACGATAACGGCGCTACGAAGGATATTTTTGACTCTTATTTTGTGAATTTATGTGGCGACGACAATATACAGATTCTAGTTCAGATAATATTTTGTATGCTGTTAAGGAATTTTGACTGAAGACATGGTTGGCTGCTCCTTTGATTTTTTAAGTGAATATAGTTCGATGTATACATGGACAAAGTCAAGGAAGTGCGCAATGCCTAGTTTGTGCAAATCTCGGAATTTTTTTTTAAGTGAAAATAGATCGATGTGTACATGGATAAAGTCAAGAAAGTACGCAATGCCAAATTTGTGCTATTCTCTGATTTTTTTTAAATGAAAGTAGATCGATGTGTACATGGATACCGAGTTGGTGCAATTCTTTGTCTTATTATTTTGGCTTTGCGTAGCTTTTGGCTTGTGTAGCGGCGAGTTTTGCCAAAAATCGCCGCTAAACAAGCCAAAATAATAAGTCAAAGAATTGCACCAAGTCGGTATCAATGTACCGCCAAAAATCGCCAATTTTCGCCAAGGGTTACCCCTAAATATATTTTTAGCAGAAGACTTTTTATATATTTGCAAAAAAAATTATCAACTTTCTTTTCTCGAAGTTCAGAGAAGATGACTTTCGTCCACTTTAATTTGTATGTACCTAACTATTTATTTAGACTTTTGAAAATATTTGCTTACCTTTCTTCTCAAAATTCAGAAAACAAATGCAATGTTCGTCTCTGATATTCGTGTTTATAACTGATGAGTTAAAGAAATCCGCGCTCTCCTTGCAAAGTTCTAATACATGTCTGGACAATGGTTGATAGTGCGCGTATACGCACAATACGTTGCTACTGGTATCAAATGTGCAAGTTTTTACCAGTACTATAACCGCGAAGGAAATAGGTACCCAATTACACAAGTTTATGAAATATACTTAATATAATTAGTTAATTTATGTGCTTATTATATAAGTAAGTACTATGTAAGTATATATGTAAACTCCATGTTAAGTGCATTATGGAATTTACAGAACGCCTAAACTTTGGTGATAACCTGCTTAAATGGGATGCAATCTTCTGGACCGCTATTTACATCACATGCACCCTCAGTTTTTGTTTTCTTCCAGTGACATGAATCCTTTGTAGATCGGAGTCGACACCCTGAGGATCCATTTAGACCAGTTGGGAAATCTGGGGTCTACACTGAGCCAGAGCTATTTATAAATGGCACTCCCATGGATATGTACTATGCTTTTCGAATAATTCTTTCCAGCTATGTAAATCACAATGCAGTAAACACAACGTTTTAGAATATATTTGTCGTTTTTTCATGATAATTTTCTCGGATAATGTGTAGAATGAATTTTCAGTTTTCAATTTTATTTTAGATTAAGGTATGCCAAATAGTTTAAAAATATCTCAATGAATTTCCAGGTCTGAATAAAAAATATTGTCTACTTCACGGATTAAGTAAGGCGACATGAAAGTCAGGCGTTTTAAAATTAGAGTAAAATTTCAGTGAAGAAGTTTCAGTGATGGACATGTTTTTGCAAATATTATTTAATACAGCTTTTCAGAGTCAAGTGCATATTTTAGATTCTGTTATTTTCAATATGTTCTGTTAAATACATATTTTAGATTATATTACTAAATGTCTATTAGCGGTGTCCATTGGTACTACCCCTAAAACTACCGATTTACATTTTCTTGCAGTTTTTATCTAACTGCACATTTTAGGTTCCCTTTTGATGCTTTAGGTTATGTCAAAGTAATAAATACGTATTGTACTAAATGGACGTAAGAAAACTTGTGTAGGAGTTTTCAAATTGACTTTCCTCAAAAGGTTTTAATATTTTCCTCTTTTGAATCCATATTCATAGGAACAACTTTTAGACGCGTGTGTTTTTAGTATGCTGCCAACGACATAATAGTAAAATTCAAGTTTAATTTATTCAAGTTAGTATTATTCAAGTACGGAGATTTTTCATAAAACTGAGTCAATTTCTTTGTGCATTGTCTCATAACTCTCCAAACATCTAGGCAAATTTTTATTTTTCAGCTGTTGGTCTATTAATTATTAGTATTCTCACGAAGGAAATGCTAATTTATTTTTAAATTTCTTACTTTATTAAGTACATTATTAGTTATATTTATAAACCTTCTAAATAGGAATACATTAATTTCCAATATTTGATATCTAGAATCTTGTTCTAAATTTCCAGTACAAAGATACAAGATCTTACAGCTTGTATTGATGAAAATTTAGAGCCTTATAAAATTTCTTTCTAAAACGAAACATCCTATGCTACTTTTCGAAGTTTCTGGTAAAAATATTCAAATGACAGTGTATGAATCTTTTGATAGAGTTATGTTAACAGAAGTTCTCTTAAATAACTTAGCAAGTTTCAAATTATTGCAAGAGCAACTACTACCGTTCTTAAAGGGGTGTGTCGTATGTTTCTCATGTTATTGGAGGAAACCGCAATGTTTCTCATGCTATTGGAGGAAATGTTTTACTACATATTAGCACAAATTTTCTCTTTATGGTTTCCTCAACACATAACCGTAAGGATGGCCTTGAGTCTCTAGGGGGGGAGGTATTACTCTAGTAATAAAAACCCAGAATAATAGTACAGTAATCAGAAGAAGATTTTTTTCGCTTCTTGAGGAAACTTTTCACCTCGAAACGAGTCCCCCGCTCGGAGCTGCGTATGAGACTGGAGTCAAATAACGTGATAATGTTCCTTTAATGATTTATTGTAAATAGTTTTTCGTGTGTATTTCAGTCTAGAAATAAAGGTTTTCGTGCCTTTAACTTCAAAGTCCTGATTTTATAACTTTATGTGATATTACTGAGCTAACTGCTTCCACAACGAAAGCACGGACAGTCAGAAGCGATAATTACCTATATTCTCTTCCGACAGACACGGGACGTAGCCGACCAAATCCAGGTAGTAACAAAATATCGTCCACCGCAATTCGAGTGCCATTTCAAAATTTATTATAATTGGGAAATCATTTCGATTAACTTCTAACAAGATTTCTTATGTTTGTCATGCAGACTTTTTATATGTTTGTTTGAAATATTATTTGTGTATCTCCCTTCATTGTATTTACACATTTACAACAAACATTTTATTTTATCAATAATACATAGGTAATATATTATAAGACTTTTTTCTTCAACCGAATAAATACCAAAGATATACTTATTTCATCCAAAATATAAATTTTGCTGTTTTCAGTAACTTCGATCAGCTAAAAAAATTCATTTGTCTTGTGAGCTTCAATATCAAATGTGTCTTGAGATGGGTGATTTTATGTGTTTCATTTTTTTAATGAATGTGAAAACAAAAACAGACAATTTAACTGTCAGTATAAATATTCGGCGAAGCGTATCACTCTCCCTCTCTTACACACGCATGCATGCACGTGCAGACACTAGGAAGTTATTTTTCGATGCGTAACTAAGCGCTAGCATTAACAGTTCTTGAGTGACAAAACTTTTAAGGAAATGTAGTGTAAGGTAATTTCTGCATTGCATTAAAAGTATTCCCAGGAAGCTTTATATTTTCAAGAGTAGTATCCTGTGAATATTACTGAACCCACTTTGGGGAAGCTCTTAACCAGCTTTTCTAGTTTCAAAAAGAAAAGAAAAGAGAGAGATGAACGGGAAATTATTAACATTTTAACTGCCACCTTAATTAATTTAAATAATTGTTTAAGGGGCGAATAACTTCCCTCTTCAGGCACGCTCTGTACGCATATCATGGTTCCTTAGAATACTTTAGGTAGCTTTAAAATGTATGGTGGTTAAACGAATGCCGGTTATAAGGCCGTTGAACTTAAGTTGGAATCTCGGGTTAAGCACTTATATTTCTAACTGAATAATATATTTTCTAAAAGGCGTGCATTTAAAGGTTGTCAATCAAAAAGCTCTTTGGTGGTAAGAGAAGTTGGAGACTTTTGGATTCAGACTCCTAGCGATTTTCAGTCAAAATTGGGATAGTGTTGTCAGATGTTGATATTTTGGTACATATATTTAAGACCTTCAATTATAATTAAACGTATCTTCTGACCACATTCATGATTCTACATAAGGTCAAGCCGGTGGCCATACCATTGGTCAGCAAAATGAATGTTTCTGTAACACTATTATTTTGTTTAATTAAAAATATTTTATAGGGAAACTTTTTAATAATTTTTTGACAATTATATAACTTAAACTACTTGTTCCATTTCAGGTATTAGATATCTTGTTAAGAAAAACAAAATGTTTCGATATTGCAGCACTCCCAAATCTGTTAAAAATTCCTTCAGAAGGAAAGAATCTATAGCTTATAATAACATATAAGTCTTTTATTATTATTTTTTATTTACTTATTTTTGAAAAATTTCAATTATAGCCGTTTTGGTAAAAACAACGGTTTTTTTTTTCTTTGTCAGATTTCTTAGTCATTTAAAATATTAACTCCTTCTGAATAACTTTTCCAGTTTCATTTTCAGTCTACCTTTAACATATAAGCCAGTAACAAGCAAAATTCAGAACTTATTCCACATAATTTAAGCATAGTATATACTTTGGGTATTTCTGAAATAATTTTTTCATATTACTGTAAAGAAGAAGTAATTTCCGTCAAAGAACAAACGAAGAAATTATCGTTGAAATCATTGTGTGTTCATACAGATAATAGGCGGATTCTATCGCAACTACAATTTACTGCAGTAATTTAATATTCTATCGTGATTAAAATAAACTTCTGAATTAATGTCCATCTAATTAATTCTTACATACCTCCTTTCTTTGAAGAAAGACATTTAATGACAAATAAATGCCGCTTATATACTACATTGTAGCCTAATTATATGCCCTTAAGATTAAGAGTTTGTTAAAACTTATATTAAAAATACCCCTCAAATGCAGATGTTAAATATTTTAAAATGGCTATTATATAGCCTTGAAATAACTTGCAATATCATATTTCTTAAGGATTTTATGTTATTATATTTGCAATACCATATTTCTTAAGACTGTTATGCACAAATCTGATACTCATAATCTAAACTACGCTTTCGTTCTTCGATATTGCGAAATCATAGAATAGTGTTGTGTGTGTGTGTGTGAGTGATTATGGCAAAGCCTCAAAATGCTGTCTGCCTAAGAGGAGGGATGCCTTCGTGGAGGACTTCATAAGGGAAACTGGTTCGTATACACGTTACACATGGGGAAAACCACGAAAACACCCATGCAGCCAGCCCATTAGCAGGATTCGAACCTCGGACCGAACTACCAGTGTTCAGCGACTTTACCGCTCGGCCGCTAGTGGGCACGAAATCATAGAAGTTGCAACAATAAGAAGGTGCTTCAGTTTTTTCTTGCTTCTTATTCCTCTACATATTCAGCTAATATTTGCACAGAAAACTTAAAGATAAGTATCAAATCCATCAAGTCCTAAATGAAATTATTTCAGGACACCGAAAAATGTTTTTTAATTGGAATTTGAGTATACCCAAATAAGCATTCAAGAATAAAACGCAATAAATAAGCACATAGAAATGAATACGTTTTATCTGAGATATGCACAACAGAGTTACAAAAGATTTAGAATGATGCTTACTTTATAATGATGGACTTGGAAGTCCATTCTAATGAGACAGAACTTGTAGAAACCATTAATGCTAATTTGACTATTGTCTCTACCTTTCCAATTACAAATTAAAACGGATTATTATTTCATGTTTTTGATTGATCTTTTTAAGTCACACATTTCAGTAATAATTGTTTCGCCCTGGAAGCGATGTAAAGTGATACGAAGCGGAAAATAATAAAATTTCCTTAAACAAACCCATCTAATTTCACGCTTATTCATTATTCCACCGTCATCGAGAGTTAATCTATAATAATGCCACAGTATACATTTATGTAGACTGTAATGAATGATTTCACTTCAACTGTCTCTTTTCTAGCAGGAAGGAAGAACAAATAGACTATCTTGATTCTTAAAGCGTGTCAAAGATATGCAGTTAAGCAAAATAGTTTAGGTTCCGTTTCGAACGGTACGAACCAGGATGTTTTATTATTGAAGATTTTAAATGCTGTTCTAAAGATTTCCTCATGTCCTTCCAACAAAGCCGTAAATGTTTTAAAGTAAATATCGGGGGAAATTACTTTCCTTCACAGTGTATTATGACTATTGTTATTGTATATTATCTAAAATAACAGGCAGAAGGACAAATTTTAAAGGTACCATAGCTACAAGAATCAGCATAAAAATGAATTTGAAATCTCAGTAATTTCTGGCCGTTTAATTTTTTATATTTAAGTAAATGGGATTTAATTTAAAAATCAAAGCATTATTATTTTTCTATGGAACCCATCTTTGGATTTTTACACATATTAGAATCTCTCTAAACTGGCAGTAGCAACACCTCACCGATTCTAGATAAAAGATTTTTCAGAATAATTGAATATATTCCTAGAACATGCCTATCATGTTTTTTGATTCCATATGCAGATATTGAACCATGCAAAGTACATCGTTCGTATATTTCGATTTATCGGACGTTATTAAAGAAATCTTATCGAAAATTGTGCAAATTACTTAAAACACATAAGCATGGTTTTTTCCCATGATTTTACATTTTACATTTCAGAAAAATAAACTTTTTAAAATTTCCATATATACTATCTACCAAAACGTATTTGCATAACCATGCAAATGCCGATATCTACGGTCCTGATATACGCCAAGCCCTTCACCATTAAATATTGTGTAGGAAATAACATCGGCATTGCTGGTATGCAATATCCGCGAAGTATAGACACTGTAGAAGTATCTGATTTGGAGAAAAGTGTAATCGTCGGGTATCACAAAAATGGCCGATCCTTAAGGGTCATATCTAGTGAGCTGAATTACCCAAATTCAGAAGTGGAAGTTGAACAGTGATTATCGGAATGAGCTCTGAGTCGGCAGACCCGCGAAACTGGGAGATTGGGACCGACGGTTGCTGTCCACAGAAATAAGAAGGTGCTTCGAAAGAACCGCACCCAGCTGATGGCCCACATACTCCAAGAGTTTTAACAGGCAACTAGGAGTGTTGTTCCGATTAATACCATCTGTAAGAAAGCACATTTTTCTTGTTTTGCATGGTCGTACTGCTGCCCATAAGTCTTTCTTCATAAAGTCCACCCGCGCTGCTCTGTTAATGCAGTGCAAACGCTGGCAGAGGACCATTGATCAATGGAAACGAGTTCTCCAGAGCAGCGAATCAAGGTTCATCCTCTGCCATTTGGATGGCAGGATCTGGGATAGGCGTCTGCCTGGAGGAAGCCTCCTGCCATAATTCATTGTGCCCAGAGTAAAGTTCAGGGTGATAGAATTATGCTCTGGAGGTATTTCTCCTGATATGGACTCCCTGATCTCCCTTGGTCCAAATTCATGGTAATCTCAACATCGACGCCTAAGGCACTATTTGGATGACAGTGTGCTTCCTACGTTGTGGCAGTTTTTCGAGTTGAACCATGTTATTTTTAGGACGACATCACCAGCTGTCATGTTGCGAGGTTTACCATGGATTGGTATGGTAACAATGGTGTTAACCGAATGAATCGAACTGCCCAAAGCCCAGACTTGAACACTATCGGAAACCTCTAGAACGAGTTAGATCACCGAATTAAAGGGGTGCAACCAGCGTCCAATATCGATGAAGGAACTTGCATGCCTTCTCCAAAGCCGAGTGGAAGAAATTCCAGTAGCCATCATGCAAGGACTTGTGAAAAGCATGTCCCGGAGGGTTGAGGCTCTATCTATTACTAAATATGAAAGACTTTTGTTTTTCTTTTCTATTCCAGATATTCAAATAGTTATTGGTAGATAGTGTACAGTATCACATGAAAGTTACGAGTTTCTTAGTGATGATATAGCTTTGAATGTTTTCCTGCTATAAGACTGTCGCCGGAATTATCTCCGAATATGGAACGAAAGCCAAGATATCTGACACAGGTGCCGACTACCTCCATATTTTTCACAAACGCATCTACTTTTAAGTTCACACATCGACATATAAAAAAGTATCGGTAGGTCATCTTCATATCATAGATAATTCATTGGTTCGATAAAGCTGCTGCGTTGGGAAGCAGAAACATAACACAAATACTTTCCACGTTTAAGTCTTCAGGTTATTAATCCATTATATATTGTTTACCTCGTAGGCTTAGATTTTTAATTTAAATTTAGACCTTCAAAAGTGCTTTTTTTCTTATACTGTCGGTTAACTGGATGCCGGTTACGAGTGATTTTACTATACTTTGTTTCCTTGATCGTTTAATGTACTACCTGCCAATTTAATTATTTGAGGAATTAAAATAATAATTCATTTAATTCAGTCATTCCTTAAATAAGCTTGTTCGTTTTTAAATAATTTGTTTCAAGTAAAAAATAACGTATTATTATTTATTATTTATTACAACAATTTTTTATATTCTTTAAACTTCTTAACGTAAAAACAAAACTCAAAGAAATTAAATTCAAAATTGTTACTTCTTAAAAGACAGTTTAGAGGCTGATTATGAAGGAGTTCTTTCGTGCAAGAGAGAATGGGGCTGAAGAAAAGGGTGTTCTAAAGTAGAAATACTCCGAAAATTTACATAGAATCTTTCGCTTTGAAATAAGATATATATTCCTTCTAACTAAATGATAAACAGTAACTGTAACAAAATTTATTACGGTTTTGACTGTATCTGAATTGGGGATTAAAAAGTAAAATTATTACTTTGAGTTTATTCTCACGTCAGATGCAGAAGCGTTACATTCAGAGCCATTAAGAGCCAAGTTCATTGTTGAATTTTATTGTTGTTCTATATAGAAAGTCAATAAACCATCATTTAATGCTCGACAAAAGTCTTGAGGTGTTTTTCCTAATGTCTTTGTTCAACCTAATGCTACGCATAGTTAATAAACCATTAAACGGATTCATGCAAAAAAACCGCAATGCTTTTTTTTTTTTTTTTTCTTTTGGAGGGAGGGTAATTTAACTTGGTTTCTTTCATTACATTTAACCGCTTTATGTGGATTTCAACCTGAAATTCTTCGAATGTTTATAAGTCCTCCTTTGTTGAGAATTCAATTTCAAAAACATTATTTTCTCTACTTTTCTACTGATTATCTTGTCTCTTCAGTATTTGAGTTACTGCAATAACCTAGGTAGGACCAACTGCACTGCCTTAATATCTGAGTTCCTTCCATACAAAACGATTACGATCTCATTTTCCCGTAAGACAAGCGAATTTACGTGCTGTCTGATACTTATGTTATAATTCACACGCTAATCGAAATTTATCCCTTACTGCAGGCAAAGCTCTAATCACCGAGGCCATAAATTCTTTGAAATTTTATGGCTTATTGCCACATTCACCTAACAAATTTTTCTCGATTTATCTAAACCACCTCAGTGCTTGACTTTTAAAGAGGATGCCGCCTAAACCAAACATCTGTTTTTATCTACCGGGTGCAGAAGAAAATGCTCGAGCCCTGTAGTGATAATTCATTTTATCTGACTCCAATAAAAGCGATTAGAGATGGACATTCCGCTCTGGAATTGATTCAAAGAACCGATTCATTTTACTGAGCGAGTGATCTCCGATCCAGCAAAAACGGAGCGGTAGTTCTTTGACATTTCACGGAGAGCTCTTGTTGGGAAGCGTGCCAAAATGTTGTTTTCCCTTATGTAAAGATTCACTTTCTTTCCTTTATTATTTACCGAAATCATCTCATATATGTATATATATATATATATGCTTTTGTTTTGCTTGTGTTGCATCTAATATTTAAAAGCAGAACATTAAATAAACCGATGCACCTCAGCGAAACTGACCATCACTGTTTGAAAATGGATGTCTTTTTCCCATCTGAGAATGCGAAGAATTGTTTAAAGTACGTCGATTATAGATGCTCAGTTTCCTCCTCGGACTCCCAGCTGTCATCGCTCCGGCGTTGCTTCTAGTCACAGATCTGTGCCCTTAGGAGTCTTGATTATTCGTTCTTTTCATCGCTTCATCTCTAGCCGCGGATCTAATTCCTACTAAGTCTTCATTATTTGCTCTTTTCATTGCTTTCGCGCTCCTGCTCTAGCCGCAAGTCTGGCTCCTGTGGCGCTTTCATTATTTACTCTTTTTGCTTCCTCGGAACTCTTCCTTTGATTTTCATTTCGATTCATCGTATACTGTGTTATAGTATAGCTATGTGTATGAAGTATTACCTCTTTTATACAATATCATCATAACATTTATATAAAATAATAAATTACATTTTTATTTATTTACTTATTTTACTAACATCTTGTAGTTAAGAACTGTGAATTTCTCTTTAATTTTCTTTAGAATTAGTATATATTTATAAACATTAATTTTTCCATTTAATGCATTTTTTTCAAGGTTCAAGAACAAAATGCCGACCATTTCACACAGAATCTCTAGCGATATTTGGTTTCATTTTGTCAATTCAGATTTAAAAAAAAAAAAAAAAAAAGGAAAATGCCGGTATTATCAATAGACAATTTCCTCTTCTTTGGGATCTGTCTCCGATCTAAAAATTTATTTTTACACTGTGCTTTGTAGTAGCAACAAAATATCAATTATAGTAATAAAATAATGTAATCGGGGCATCCCTCCCTTTCTGTGTAGTGTCTTAGGGCGGAGCACGTAATAAGTAAAAAACAAAATAAATAATGTAATCTTTAACAAAAGTGAGTTTAATTTTCCTCATTTAAATTTTTTTTTAGCATTTTTATTCCAGAATTTTATTGTTGTTTTATATAGAAAGGTGTTTTTAGGGAATCCCAAAAGTACAATTGAAAGAAATCAATCTAGGGAGTGAGAGATTTGACTGAGTTAATTCCACCGATCCCACTCCTTTTTCGATTCTTTCTGCTTTCCCTCCATCTTTGCACACAGCTCTTGGTCCACGCCTGTCCCGAGCGCATTCATTAAGGTCATTATTAGTGAGCGGTGAATCGTTAAAAAGAACTGATTCACTTCAGTGAGCGAAGGTTTCCGGTTTTAAAGAAGCAGTTTTTCCCCATCTCTAAAAGCGGTAAAGCAAAGTAATTCTTTATTTCCAATACTGGATAATCTTCTTTCTGATACAGTGGCATCGCCCTCTTGGTAACAGTTATCAGGTTCAGTGTTCCTCCTTACTTGCTTGGGGAACATTAAATGACCTGACTCGGAACAGGGAGCTTACTAAAGCTATGTTCAATAAATGTGGGAAGTAGACAAGATACACAGGAAGGGTATACGAAACCCTTTATTTTTCTCTCTTTACAATGATTTCCGGACTTCGGAATACAGAGACCAACCACTTGTGGTCTGAACGTAAGAATATAAAAATATTAACTAAATTCTAACTAAACTAACTTTGGATTAATAAACAAGTGTCTACTTGAAGATTGGTCGTATATTAACAGAAAGGCCGTATGTAGTACAGAGAACTGTTAACACTACGATACGTTTAAAATTATCAAGAGGATTAAACCTCTGGCCTTGAAGGCAACCAGCAACCGAGTAAAACTGCAATGGCAAGCGGCCCGCTCCTAATCACTCCTTCCTCTCTCTTGCTTGGCAAAAAGCCACAACTTAAGTACTTGGCATTCGCAAGACAAATTTGCATAAATAAGTTAAAGCTTTTAATTCTGGCCGGAAGTAGAAAATAAGAAGTGCTAGTAAAGATTTAAAATAAAATAAACGTTAGTAAAACTTAAGATCCTTACACAGTGACTAATAAAATTGAAGGCAATCACAACCCAAAGTAACTTATTACGAAAGTCTAAGAATAGCAGCAAGTAAGGTGCGCATAAAGCCAAGTCTACTTAAAGGTCTTACTACTTACTTCTGCTGGGCCAAGTCTAGTTAAAGGAATGGAGTCTACTCTCCATCCACGAAGTCGTGGAGTCTACTCTCCTTCCACGAAACTCAATGCCGAGCTTCTTCCGTCGAAATTAACTTTCAGTTTCTCCGATGCCCGCATGCGCTCTAACAGGTACTCGAAGCCTTCGAGAGGATTAGAACTTGCAACCTCGCAGGGGTTAAAATAAAGGTGCTATTTCTCCTTGCATAATTTAATGTGCAAGCTGGGCGCCAATACAAGCTTACGCTAAATACTTCAAAATACCAAATCGCCTCTGACAATAAAAGTCTTCCAAATCTGAAACCTCAGTTTTTCTCAAATATGCATATGTGAATCTACTTATCAAGAAATACGTAATACTCAAAAATAGCTGCTAATATTCTAAAGATTAAAAAAAATTGTTAAGCGTGTTTTTCTTGATCGCCAGTAGCGAACCTTCTAACGAAATTTTAAAATTTTGTAAAATCTCCCAAACACTACTGCATCGCCAAATACAGTTGCATTTGAATACTTTCAGTTAGCCGTCATCTGCCATATGCAAAGTTTAGATGGAAAGATGGCATTCAGCCATTTTAAAAGTATATAAGCTAAGCTATTTCTTCAAACTGCTGGGACCAATTAATTGCTGTTTAGTCAGAACAGATTTTATTTTATATTGCACATAGAATTTTTCTTTAATGTTTCTGCATACATTTATTGTTTTTCATATTATACAGTAGTTTGCAAGCTCACCATGTGTCGGATTCGACAAACTTCTTTACGTGTTTCCGGCCAGCTTTGGCCACCTCCCTGTCCTTCTGCAGCTGCCCCAGACATGGCTTTCTGATCACCGAGGCTCAGGGTTTCACTTCTCTTTTTCTTTTACAAGGCTATCTCAACTGCAGAAGCTTCATCTTTGGACTTTTACATACGACATGACCCTAAGGGGACTCATATAGGAATCTTGAAAGAGTAGGAGTAATGCATCTCCCGCTGCATGCCAGAATAACTAACAAAACATCGGAGTATCAAAACCGGTGGGTTTCAGATTATCACTGGCACCTCTTACTATGTATGAAATAAAAATTTTCATTGTGATTTGAAAATTGACATGATAAAAAAATAGCTAAAGCTTATTATGAGATTCAACAACAAATCAGCAGCAAAGTACTGCAAATTTCGCTGCACAACTAAATTACGAAATCTTAGCGGACGATTTTTCATTCGTCTGTACGCTTGCACGTCCTCTATGGCAAGAAGAATTTGTCTCCTGACATGCGGTTTCATCCTTCACCCCCACACAGCCGAATTACGTGCTACGATTCATGATGTAAATTCTTAAATACTGTATATTTTCCTATCTCGTGTGTTACCTGAATTAGACACTTCCACCTGCAAGATAGCTCTACTCTCACAGTTGGGGAACACCCTTCACCAATCTTCCCCGTCGCCTCCTGGATTTTTTTTCCTAACGCTATAGATGTCACCTAATGCGTGACAACTCTAGCTGCCACAGGGATAAAGTGCATCTTCTCGTCGTTTCCATCATATAAGATGTCTTCTGAGGGACCCATTTCATGCATCATTCATTCTCAGGCTCAGTAACTGCTTCGTAAAGTGCGGCTTAGCCAGCAGAGCCCCAGAATAACACTACAGTATCACAGTATCTCAATAAACGGGGGGGGGAGGACCCATAGATGACATCATGGATTATGAGTAGGCGTTGCTGCGGGACGTCTGCATATTTTGTCAGGCTATTGTAAATTCGTTTACGCTGGAGTATAAGCCATGTACTTCAGCCTTTTCTGGGGAATCAGATGTGGGTGACTCAGATCCAAGCCTAGATAGCTAAACTGCTGAATAGAGTACCCGTCACTTATTAAAGTCACTGATTAATAAACTCAGCCATTCACTACGTTCAAATTTCCAGGAACCAAAACAAACATAATAGAAAAACTGTCTTTTATGAAACTCATCTCCGTCGCTCAGGTTGAGAAAATATTAATTCTTCATTGTCAGAATAGCCTACTTAATACTATAAAAACTCTTCGTAGCTCATTCAAACTGTCCATTTTCGTAGTACTTCCAACATAATTGTGCCTTCCTGCATAAGCTTTCAAATACCATTATAGAAAATACGTTCAGATAATGATGAACAGAAATAAATTTTGTGGAAACGCAAGCGCACCGAAGGAGGTAAGTAACTTGATATCTGTGCTAGAGATCATGTACGCTATAGTCAGTGCAGTGGGATACTCTCTTAAAGTTAGTTAAAAATTGTTTCCAAAAATGAGGCTTTTATGTAGAAGATGCCTCAGAGGAACTGTCAACTATATCTAATGTTTCAGACATCAGATGAGGTAAGTTATGAAGATTTAGTTTTATACTAAGTGTCAATTCAGAACATTACTGTGACAACTGATTATGAAAGCGTTAAACAACTGAAGAACCTGACATCAAAAGTGATACACAAACAACTAATGACATATCAACATCAATCGAATTTAGAAAAGCACTGCAGATTTCAAGAAGAACTCTTAAACTGAAAATATCACAAAAGCTACCAGCAGTTTTATGAATCTGAAAATTGCAAAGATAGATTGAATAGTTGCTTGTATGAGCTGAAACTACATGAAGAGTATAATTATAAATATAGTTTGTATAAAATTTTAAAATGAATTTCAAAATTGCATAGAATATTTAATTTTAGCATTAATTTTTAATTATTATTTTAGGATTATATACTAAATTAGTTTCTGGGTGTTACTTAGCTCGAAAAGGTTTAAACTTATAACACGATTTGCAATATACATTCGCCGCTTAAACTCAGCGCTGTATAAACTCAAATATGTTTGGAACGAAAGGGATTTTAATAAGCGTCAGATACTGTATATCACTCCCGATATGATGACTATTTTAAGGGTGTTCGAAGGGGAATAAGTTGATGATCATGTATGTCTACGAGAAATCCCAGTTCCTGCTAACGAATTACGAATTCCTCCATAGAGGAACCTGTTTTACTGGATCAACCGATTATAGTTCCAGATACAAACGGCGAAGATGGACCAGTTTACTCTGCCTCTTCCGAATCGACTTCAGACGAGAATTCTGACTCCAGTTCTGGATGAGAGCGAAACCGCATCTAGTAGCACTCCTATTGCAAACTGCTTCAGTTGCTTGGATGAGATGGACTTATCTGATTCTGCTGCGGAACTGCATGCCGCCCCAATTCCTGCAGAAAAGAAACGGAACTTACCGCCCATCCTCTGCCCGCAACCTCAAGTCACATGGAGAGAAATTAATCCCATTCTCGACGATAATAACACCAGAAACTTCATCGGAATCCTGAAATTAACCTCCAGTTCGATGATTGAGACACCAGAGGAAAGGCTGTAGGTCCTGTACTCAAAACTAAGACTCACTTTTGTACTTTACATATGTACAAAGAACAAACTACCGTTAAGTTCATTATCTATAAACTATCAGCGGATGAAGCGCCGAATTCTTCACAAAATGAGCTTAACGACAAGGTTTACCCGATTGTTAAACTGAAGCAAATTTCCAGAAGACCACCAATGGAAAATGCAACCTTTTGTGGAAATGAAACGCTGCGAAAACAGCAACCATATTTGCCGTTAAAGATCCCTTTTGTCACTCCCAGACAGAGCCAGAAAGCACAGACCAGGGGAAAATCCAAAAATCTGTTAGAGATGTCAATGCAATGGACATGTGCAAACTGGATGCCACAACATTCTTAACTATCTTTACTGCCTTCAAGATCATTTATTCTGCACCTGTTACCTCTTAAAAGACTCAAAGCCTACCTGCATCAAGCGCAAGCTCGACAATTTGGTTACTTTCACTAAATGCCTGTTACACCCTCTGCAATAGATGGAAAAATTCTAACTTCACTCGCACAGCAGTATTCAAGAAGAAACTTCAAAATTCCGACGCTTCTACTCTATTTCAGACGTTTCCCAGTGATTTATAAAATTTGATGTTTAGGCATTATTAAGCGTGCAAAACCAGTATGGGAAAAAATTTTATGTATCTTCAGAAAACTCCAAGTTTGCGTCAAAAATCATATGATACGAATTACAATATCTGAAGGTACTATGCATCCTAACCTCAGCCATAAATTTTGTCGGTGGGTTAGATCGAATGAAAAAGGTGCTCTCTCTTTCTCATATTTCCCCTCTTTCAACGCGCTTCGAGACTCATAATGAATTTAATTAGCATCCAGGTAACCTGGTCAGAAATACAAAATGAGTAATGCAGAAGCCGTAAGCAAGCATTGAGTATTGAAATGTTGTGGTTTCTTTAGTGTTAGTTTAGGAAACAGTTTGTAGGAAAATGGCGTTACTGATGCGGGTATAAGTCCTCTGTGTGTTAGATTAGGGTTTTTAGCTGCTGAGATGTAAAATGAAATAGTTAATGTTTGATTGTAGCATTTGACTGCTTCAACTTTTATATAGCTTACGTAATGGACCAATTGTAATTAATCATATGTATTAAGTACTTTTCGTAATATTGTACTGTATGCTATTTCAGTGTTTTCTCAGATTTATTTCAGCTGCATTTCCCCAAATCCGAACAAGGCTAGAGAAGATCTGTTCATAGAAGTGTTTTATAAAATATAATTTGTTTTCGAGTGAAGATTAGTTTAGATCCTTAGATTTTCCGAAGTATGAAGCATGAAAAATCTGCTGTGCCCACGCCGGGATTCAAATCACGGATCTGCAGGTTGCTAGCTATATACGTGAACTACTTACACCACAACAGCACGCATAAAGAAAATGCGATAATTCTTTAGATCCTCCCGCATTTAAAGGGTGGATGGGGTGGGGCACGACATGCAGCTGAACCAAATCCAAAAAAAAAAAAAAAAAAAAAAAAAGAGAAGTTATCGTCCGCAAATTTAAATTCAGGTGCCACTACGGGAAGCAGTAGGTTTCTAGAAGCAAGAGAACATGAAGAATCAGCTTTATCCTGGCGGGAATTAGAACCGCGGCTCTTCCAACAGCTATCCAATAATTCTATCTATTCATATTGCTCATGTTGACCACACTTGCACAACGAAATCACGCATTAATGATAATGCGTGATTGCTGAGCGATTATGGTAATTCTTTAAACTTTTACTACGTCGCTCTAAAATTGAAAACGTTTTTGAGTGAATGGTATTAAATTTTTGTACCTGTCGCTTTCAATTATTTTCGAAATTTGAAAGTGTTATCAACTGCAATTCCAAAGTGATTGATTCTCATCTTCTGTAGCATAAATTAGTCATACAATGTGGATGTGAATTTTTTATAATATTGTGAAATGACTAGTAGTTATATAAAATACTATTATCCTATTATAAAGAAATGCCTATCAGCCGCATCATACATTCTTATTTAAAGGAATATTCTATATTTGTTTGCCCAGAAACCTAAAATATTAAGAATGCAAATGCCGATTCTCAAATGTTACTCATATTATCTCTAAGAATTTGATTTAAGTAAATTTAATTACAGCAAAGCACTCGAGGAACCCCAAGAATAGGGAAACCTTCGGACATGGCAAGGGATACTAGCTTGCATACACGTTACAAATGGAGAAAACCCGAAAACGCCCATTCAGCTAGACCATTCGCCGAGATTGGAACCCCGAACCGAACTTTCAGTGCTCCCGTTTGTTTATAGCTGGTAGGAATTCAAAAGCGAAAATATTGCATAAATTAACTTACTAACGCATGTTACTGAAAAAAAAAAAAAAAAATACTCAAATGTAAGTATGTAACATGTTGCATAATTACATATGTTACTGAAGATTTTCAGATTTTGTCATATGTTCGAAATTTATAACTAAATTTACTCAATTTGATTTGCATTTATCTACCAAGAAGTTTCAAGTTGATCATAGAAATTAACCAAAAAATTATCTAAATTTAGATATAAAATCTTTATAATTAATGAATGAAATAGAGAAATTCAAACAAATCAAGATGTTTTTTTTAAAGTATCATTGTCATAATTATCTCTTATGTCTTATTTCACGAGTTCTATATCAGTTCTCTTTCCAAAATTACTTTCTTTTATTAGAAAAAATGTTCAGTTACTAAACATTTTGAGTTTTTGTGTAATAAAATATTTTATTTTCAGTACAAGTACTTCGTAAAATAAGCATACCTTTCAAATATTGAAAAGTGAACAATATCATTTTGTTTAAAAGATCGTATCCATAGTCAATATCTAACAGTCTTTCTAAATAATATAATAAATTAAATCATAGTCTATAAAGCAAGTGATCCAAATGTCCTTGTAATAAACTTTATGCTTTCATAGTGTTATCACAATTTCATATCCTTCATTATTCTTATCATCATCATCATCATCATCATCGTTACTATTAGTCTTTGGTGTTGTTGCAGCTATTGCTTTGCCGAAAAAAATATACTCTCTAAATTTTATAAAATATTTCGGAAAAAGGGGACTTCGCTTTATCAAATTCCCTGTAAACACATTTGTTGATCTAAATATTGTGTTAAAATAGCTACAAATAATCAATAATATCACCCTAAACTATCAAATGGGCAAATGCGAAGGAATAAAAATAAACTTGTATATAAAAAAATTGCATTTTTAACGCACTTAATATTACTTCCTTCTAAGGTTACACATTTTAATTTTCTGTTTAATACTGCAGACCAAAAAGATTGTGAAAGTGCACAACATTATGGATTTCGCTTGCGTGTCCTTCATGATGATGACCATGGTGATGCCCATGGTCGTGTCCATGGTGGTGTCCATGGTGGTGCCCATGATGGTGCCCATGGTGGTGTCCATGGTGGTGTCCATGGTGGTGCCCGTGATGATGCCCGTGGTGGTGACCATGGTGATGCCCATGGTGGTGACCATGGTGATGTCCGTGGTGGTGTCCATGATGATGGCCATGATGATGACCGTGATGATGGCCGTGATGATGGCCATGGTGGTGACCATGATGATGGCCATGGTGATGACCATGATGATGGCCATGATGGTGACCATGATGATGACCATGGTGATGTCCATGATGATGACCATGGTGATGTCCGTGGTGATGGCCATGGTGATGGCCATGGTGATGACCGTGGTGATGTCCATGATGATGACCATGATGGTGTCCATGGTGATGATCATGGTGGTGTCCATGATGATGCCCATGATGATGTCCGTGATGATGGCCGTGGTGATGATGGTGGTCGTGTCCGTGATGGTGGCCATGGTGATGGCCATGATGATGTCCGTGGTGATGAGCATGATGATGACCGTGGTGATGTCCATGGTGATGCCCGTGATGATGGCCGTGGTCATGATGATGACCATGATGATGATGGTGACCATGATGATGTCCATGGTGATGGCCATGCTTATGACCGTGATGGTGATGATGCCCATGATGATGTCCATGCTTATGAGAATGGTGGTGGCCATGTTGATGATGGTGTCCGTGATGGTGCCCATGATGATGTTTATGATCGTGATTATGACCGTGGTGGTGCCCGTGTTGATGATGATGTCCATGATGATGACCATGAGAATGATGATGATGGTGGTGATGTTCCGATTTTGTGTGAATCACAATTTTCTTGGGACTAAAGTACCAAGAAATATAAGCAAAAGCACATGAATAGTATTTTAATATTTATTTTTTAATGGAATTTTTTATAAAAGCTCATTTTCACGTACTTTCGAAGTATTTATATATAGACTGATTTATTATCTAATTTGCGAAACTTACCTTCCTCCACCAACATGAACTGGGTAGTATACAGGATAATAGTGATGACAGCATGCTTCAGCGACTTCCATTGCCACAATTATCATAAACCATAATTTCATGTTCGGTAACCACCAAGTGGTCTTCATTTTGAAGTTGTCTGCATGAAATAAAACATGAATAGCGTAACTTTAGAATATTGATTTACTCTGCTTAATCATAGCACACTATATGTAGTTACCTCGTAAAACTACGGCTTTCTTTCCCAGGTGAGCTGTCATAGAAAACTAGTTGTACATATCATCTGTTGCAGAACTGTATCAGAACGAAGTACTACTTTAAGTTGATATTATATTAGAAATAAATGAATATATATAATGAATAATTAATTTTCGACTTTCATAAGTGTTTTAAAATTTTTATCAAAATTTTATTGATTATCTTACAGAAATCATTAACTAATACCTAGTTCAAAATGCTTAATATAGTTGCTAATTGTTTTCTTAATCTAATGTTACAATTAAAATATTCCTTAAGCTTTCTAGGATAGTGAAATCTTAATGGTGAAAATTTTTTTAATTTGTAAAATAATTTTTTATTTTTGTAACAGATCTTGATTCTTTGTGAACGAGAAGTAATTAATTTTGTACAAATACTTTTATGGTTATATTTATTTAATTTTCTGTTTTTGAACTCAAATAGTCAAGAAGGGCGAAACTTATATTTAGAAATTATTAGTTATTCATGTTTAATCTCCTGACGAGTATGTTTGAAGTATGGAACTATGAATAATTAATTTGCGGATAAGTATTTAAACATTTTCTTCAATTTTATTACGTATTTTAAAGAAATCTTTAACGAATACCTAGTTCAAAACACTTAATACAGTTGCTAATTGTCTTCTTAATCTAAGATTATAGTTAAAGTGTTTCTTAAACTTTCCAGGATATGATAATCTGAATGGTAAAGAAAAATTATTTTGTAAAATTAAATTTTCAGTCTTAAACTGTTTAAATGTTTAATTTTATTATATTTTATTTTTTGTCTTTTTTAGTCCTTGTTTAGTACTTTTTAAATAAATGTTCAAATGTATATACATATAATAATATAATATATATTCAAAAACATTTATACATATATATACAGGGTGTACCGTAAATGTAGCGACAAACTTCTAGGGAAGATAGGGCACATCATAAGGATTAAGAATTGCACAGGAACCTATGCCCAGAAACGTCACTGCGCCGCTAGGGTGTGTTCTACAGGAAAGTGCTAGTAAAAACTGAGAATTGCCTCATTCGTGCGGTAGGCATCATACAAAGAGCATGGAACGATATACGAACGGAGAGCTTGCAGACATGCACTTAGTGTATGGAATAGCTGAGGGTAATGGACGAGCCGTTGCACTCATTTATCGAGAAAACTTCCGTGACAGACATCAACCACACCAGTTTGTTCGTATGTCTGCATCAAAATTTGTGTGACTACGGGTCATTAAGAAATGGCAGGACAAACGAGGTAGGCCATGATCGACTTGCTCGGTCGTTAGGGAAGAAAATGTGTTGGATACGGTGGAGAGTAATCCAAGGACCAGCATAAGCGTCATTGCCTCTCAGTTAAGAATGTCTCATACCAGTGTACAGCGTGTCTTGAACGCCGAGTCCTTCCACGCCTTTCGTCTCCAAAGGGTTCAATTACTGCTCTCCAATGACTCTTCTGAACGTGTGCGTTTCGCACAGTGGTTTCTGCAAGAAAGTGCCCGTGATGTTAATCCTCTAACTGCTCAATTTGTGGACCGAAATCGCTTCCAAAATTGTGTAATTTTTTTTTTTTTTTTTGCATATTTTAAATCTATATATATATATATTGGAGAATTGGAAATGTACCTTTTTCTTTCTAGAAAATATTTGTTATATATATTTTTATCATGAGAAACTAAGTTCCCAGAAAAAACAATTTCAGATGTTATCACACACAAAAAAATCTTTTTTGAAATAAATTTCAGTCGAATTACAGTTAATTTCTATTTATTGCATAATATAAAAAAGTAAAATGTAGAAAATTCAAGAAAATATAAAGCGCTTAGGGAAAAATACCTTAGAAATGCAATTTAGTCTGATAGAGTTCAAAACAGGTTTCAAGGCAAAGTCAAACTTCACAGTCTTTGCACCAGATTCAACAAATCTAATTAATAATCAATCTAATTATTAATAAAATCAATAAATCTAATTAATTCAATAATTAAATAATTTAATTAAATAATCAACATAATCGCTGAACGTTTTCTAGCAGCCATTTCTGTATGAAAAAAGCGGCAAAAAGTGAAGTTTAAGCGCTAATACCACGTACCTTGAAATGCCGCAATTTAGTGGACAACTAACAACAACAATATAGGCATTCCCTGTTCCGTGAATCATTTATCTCACTACAGGTCCCCCCACTCCTTAGAAACAGGCGCGGAGGTTCAACCTCCGCTTTGGCCCCTCAGAGAGGGAGGCGAACTGCCCAGGTAGTCACCCGGCACGGCACTGGTCGTTATTTGCTACCCACCAGTCGCTCGGGCTGCCCGTCGCAGCGGGTCATTACCCAGCGTATCTGGGGGTAAACCCCAGGGCTACTAGTTCCACGCCGCGCTAGGACGTGCCAGACCCCGAGGCCGGCCAATAAGTGACCTTTTCCGGAGCCTTCAGAACCACGAAGTTCATAAATTTTATACCCCCGTGGCCGAGACTGCCTAGGTAAATATCCTAGCCAGTAGCTTCGCAGAGTTCTCTACGTCGACACCCGGGGGGGGGGAGTGGACAACTAACAATATCTGTTGGCAAGCAATTATAACGGCGGTAGATTACACTTTCAATAATAATATAGAACGGGCGAAAATTTTCACACACAGTATGTCAACACTTCTAGCACTAGATAATCATAACCACACATCGCCCTTGATCATCAAATTACAACAACTTTTACAGTGAAACCCGCAGGAACATCTCTCCTTAACATGGATCAAGGCACATGCAGAAAATGAGGGGAATGAAGCAGCTGATAGCTTGGCCAAGCAAGCAACCACTGATCCAGAAGCTGAAAAAAAAATCACAATCCCAGCCCTTTCTTCCTACCTCAAAGGGCTATTACGGGGTCAAGGCATAAACCTTTGGCGGGAAGACTGGATGCACTGTACAACTGGAAGATGTACATACAGCTGCCTTCCGAAAGTAGGAACTGAACGCAACATTGCAATAGCTCCTCTTACGGCTTATATTATGGGACACTGCCCATTCCCGACCTACTTCAATAGACATGGCATAACAACCACGGACATATGCGCCTGCGGAGCGGAAGGCTCCCCAGACCACTATGTTTTTGAATGCCATCTGACAGCAGAAAATCACCTCCCTCTTCCCATCAGCAATAGAGAAGCTTATCACCGCTTCCTTATAAAGCACAAACCGGCAGTAAATACAATCTGCAAAGTTGTTAACAAGCTCAAGAGAATGGGCCAAGATTTGTGCTCTCGTCATTAACCAAAACTCTCAAGGCATGATACACTAAGTAAGTCAGTATGCAGTTCCACATTCTCAGACACATAAGTCTACTCCTAAAACTTACATAAGTCCCTATTACAGACACTTATCAAATAATGTACAGTCAAATGTTTCCAACATGTATTTAACATTTCCTCTTCTGTATATGCATAATACTTATTTTTTTAACCTGTGAGCCTGTATTTTAATCCTATTATTTTGTAACTGTATTTTTGTATCTGTATATTTAATTTGTATTTTTATTTGAATTTTAATTATGAATATGCAAAATTACCATAGCAAATTGCAACAACAAATGTCAAAACGGTAAAACGAATGCAATCTGCCCTTGTATGGCCATGTAAATGCTCTTGTTAACATCCTAAAAAGCTCCCGAGGCGGCCTCTTGAGGCCTCAGAGAGTTGTTCCTGGTTAGTGGAGGGCGCGGGACACTTGGCTGTTTACCTCTGTTAGACATCAGGCGTCCCCATCCTCCGTTACCAACCAACCAATATCTGTTGGCCAAAACGTAAACTAAACTCCTAATACTGTATATAATTTATTTCAATGATTAAACAGGGAAAAAAAGGGATGCGCTCGTCAATAAAGAAAGAAAAACGTATGTCCGCGGAAATCGCAGGATGAGCAAATTTTGCTACATTTGAGTTGCCCGTGGAAATCGCAGAAGGATCAGCCAGAGGGTTAATTTCCCAGTTTATGTGCTGTTCACAGATGAGGCTCCATTTACTAGCGATAGCGTGTTCAATCCCCATTTGTGGGATCAAGAAAATCCTCATGGTCCTTAGTCGGACTGTACCTTTTACCATTCAGGTTGAATGCCGCGAGTTATTTGATCTTTCCGAAGCAAGTTCTCCCTGGCTTGCTTGGCGATGTTCCACCAAATGTGAGGCGCAGGTCGCGTGCTGACTTTGGACTGGATGTTCGTAGCCATCTGAACATATCATTTTCCCGCATCAATGGATTGGACGTGGTGGCCCCCACGCTCACCGGATTTATCGAGCCCTGATTTCTTTTTGTGAGGTACCATCAAAAGTGCCGACTATCACGATCCTGTTGTGTCTGAAACGGATCTTGTGGCAAGACTCGCCTGCGCAGCTGCTATAATCAAAGAAACTCCCGGTGTGTTTGAACATGTTCGGCAATCAATGGTCCGTCGGTGTCAAGCATATTTGGCGTCTGATAGTGCAAACTTCGAGCATCTGTTGTAACATTCAAGCTGTCGAAACACTATTTGTATTCATGTCCAAATAAATGTTTAAAATTAATCACTGTCTTGTTTCCTTTCCGATCTGCTACCACTTACCCCTGACATTTCCGGATATAGGTTCCTATGCAATTCTTAATCGAGTAATCTTAACGAGTAAGATCCTTGCCCATTTTTATGGTAATTGAGGACGCCTCGAACTGCAGATATTTCGAATCACATGCTATAAAACTGATCATTTTTTAATGCTTCTTACAATAATTAAACTGCACATTACAGCGATTAAATCCGACAACATCTCTTCCCCAAGCTCGATGTTTGTGTGAAATTTAAAATGAGCAACGATGATTACTTACATCTGTCCGCAATACAAAAGGCACTCATAGTGGATGGATAAATTCGTATTGAAAAATTGATCACGTTCAAGAATGAAGATCATTTTCAAGAAAGGATCAAAACCCTTCTCCATACATAAGCCAAGCAAAATGCTTTCATTAAATAAAAACTATTTCTTTGTTTGCTGTTTAGAAACATTTTGAACTGAAGCCTGCTTTTAAAAGAAAGTTCGGGCGCCACTGTAGAGACATTAGGTTTCCTTTTTTTTATTTTGGAAGCAGGCAAGATGAAAAATTAGCAAACGCCTTTGCCAGGAATCGAACCATGGACCTCTGGAATACCTGTGCAGCGTGCAGAGCCACTACACCATGAAGGCACGCTAGGAAAGTGGGAGAAATACCTTATAAACTAAAGTAATTTTAATTTGTCAGATATCATGTTCCCTAACTTGTTAAAAAATCTATTTGAAATAGCGAATAAGTAAACGGTTTGTAAAAGTTTCTAATACAAATACATTTATACAGTGTAGGAAAATTATATTCAGTTTAGGTTTGAAAAGAAACTGCATCAAGAAGTCATAATTCGTTGCTTGAACGGAAGTTATTCTTTTAAAAATAATATAAACTATATTGCTACTAGATATGTCATGACGATATTAAAATATCGTAGAAGTAGAAAATTATATAAATAATGAACCATAACATTATTTAATAAAAATATTATAACAAATATTAGCAAATTAACTTATTAGCCAAAAGTATCCAGTAACTATTACCCAGAGAATGGTCATAAAAAAACTTCCCCAATACATGAACCTTTAGTGGCCTATGCGCTCAACTAGCGCATAGGCCACTAAACTAGCTCAATTACTGAAATTATAGTACTGAAACTACTGAAATTACTGAAACCATTGAAACTACTGAAATTATTTTCAACTAGCCCAACTACTGAAATTAGATTTCAGATATTGTTTTGAAGGTATGCTCTCGAGATAGAAGTGGTTTAAAAAATAGAGCCTCTCACGGTTACAGTTACATTAAAAATTCGAAATTTTGGAAAGGCAACACCCACTTTCTTCCTGCGCATTAAAAAACCATAAATGGCGTTGGAAAAATACACGTATAACGAAAACTGCAGACGTAAAACATTTACAAAAAAGAGCACTGTAAATGACAAATGACAACATAAGAGGGGAAATTATTTTATTGGAATTAAAAGTTTTCAACGTGCCCAAATTCGTAGACAATAACGCACTGCATGCGCGAAATTGTTGATAGCTATGATAAACTGAAAGAGTTATACAAAAGAATAATTATTTTCTAATGTATATCTGTCCCTTCTTCGTCCCTCGAGAAAAGTTTCGTAGTTTATTTAACGTATTTTTTATAGAAAACTTTTATGTAGTTGTGGTGAAGGTACGTGAATTTTCAGAAAATTCACACTTGAAAATCTTTCTTAAGAAATTAAGTGTGAGTTTCATCAGTATAAAAAAAAATAGTATGGAGGCTATAAATTATCAGAATAATTATGTAATTATTAAACAGGAAAAAGGAGATGTAGAATATTTCTGGAAAGGCTTTTATTAATAAAAATTTAACAAGAAAAAGATTTTTAAGACTCTTTCAAAAGCAGGAGAATAAAAATCTGTTTTAATTTCGGGAATTATAAATTACTTTTGCTAAATAATAAAACATTCTGGAGAACATGAGTTTAATGAATAAAAAATAATTGTGGTTTTATCAATAAGTTTATTTTAATAAGTATTTGGCTAAAGGCATAAAATTTTCCAATAAATTATAATCCTGAAGCTGTAATTTATACGAGGTATTAAATTTCAAGAAAATGGGCAGAGTAAAATTTATAATTGCATTATAATTTGAAGATTGAAATCAGTGGCATGATCTAGAGCAGCGATTCTCAACCGGTGGTATGCAAGAGAAAAATAGGTGGTACGCAAAGAAACAAAGTATTTTTAACTATTAAATTCAAAAATCTCGTAAAGAAAAAGAACAATTGATAGCAATTTCCTGTGATTGAACTCTAACTGAATATTTCAAAAATAACACACTTGTTAACTTTTGGCTAAACCGAAAGAAAGAATTTAAAGGCATTTCACATAAATTTATTAAATTTTTATTGCCTTTTTGCACAACCTATTTGTGTAAATAAGGATTTTCTTCCATGTTATGTTTTAAAAATAAATTCAGAACAAAATTAAAAGTGGATCTTAATTTACTGTTAAAACTAAGTGAAATAAGATCAGACATAAAGAAATTTAGCTCTCTTAAACAAGCCCAAATTTAACACTAAATTTTAGAATTAAATTATTATAACTTAAATTTTGATAATTAAAATGGTAACCAATTTTTAATATAATATTTGTATGCGTGCATATTTAATACAAATAGCTAATAAGTTGTGCAATAGCAATATATATATATATATATATATGTGTGTGTGTGTGTGTGTGTAAGAAAAAGAGTATGTAAAAGATTAAATTAGCAGCGTAAATTAATTTCCCATCTCTATTCTAAAAATAGTAACATCTATTTCCACTGCGTCACTTCGAGAAAAATCTATGTCATATGACTCTTACTTAATTCTGGTCATGTAAACTGAACTAAAACTCAAGCAGCCAATAATAATTTTACAGCAATATTAACTGTCCAATCAAAAGGCTTTGAAAACCAAAACTAACTCAGTCTGACTTAAGATTTCATCCTGAACATTACGCACTTGCTTTCTACGCTTTGCCTTAGCTGGACTGCAGTCTGTCTGCTTCTTTTTTGCTACAAATATATAAAAAATATAAGCCTTTTGGAATAGGTGTATTTAATGTGTCGACTTGTGTGTAAACGCAACATGTTGCTGATAATAAAACTGAAGATTTAATCTGCATTGTAATATGTAGTAATGATACTAAAGTTTTTCAGTTGTTGTTTAGATGGTACGTGTTAGTCAAAAGGTTGAGCAACCGCTCGGTAAAATCCTAGTATACGGTGCAGCCTTGGCGCGATTTTGAAAATTATCATCAACACCAAAAATGACCCAAAGAACATCTATATATATGTAGTGCCGATCGCTTGGAGCTGTGATGAAAACCAGATGCCGTGACGTCATTCTCTCTACGAGCTCCGAAGGCGCCAAGCAAAAATTAGGGGAATTACCGTTTTGAGATGATAGACGATTGACGTGAAAGCAGAGACGCTGCTTCTGTTCAAAAAGAACTTTGACGAATCATTACTTGTTTAATTCTCTTAAATGTTAAATTTATGTAATAATCGTTTGTCTAATTAAAATGTCTTTCGTTAATTAATTTGTTCATAGTTTAAAATCCCCACAAAAATTTTCTCAGAAGTGGGATAGCACTTCAGCACTCGAATGAACTGTAATTTTACCTGCTTTCCTGGATTACTACCGGCTTTGAAGAATAACTGTTGCTGTGCTGACTGTTTTACGATTTATAATGAACTGTGTTTCGAACAAAAACCTCATCAAACTCCTAGGAATGTATGCTGATTTACCTGAACTGAAACTGCGTAATAGTGAGTAAATAGTGTGCGGCTCTATTAAAGACTGGAATTAATTTTAATAATACTGGATGTCAAGTGTCAAGACGTGAATTGTGGCCAAAAATCCATCGGACATAATCTGTTTGTACTCGCCTCTTGTCGACAGCATTTGTGATCCATTGGATGGTATGGAAGTAATTTGTTTCGTTTCTGTTTCCGGATTATAGAGCCAGGAACATCGTGGATTACCATTATATGAAGTGAGTGATTTTCTCAATTTTATTAACTATGTTTCTAATTGATGTGCCGGGAATGGAAGATGTCCTGAAAAGTGAAAAAGCGCATAATATAAAATTATTACACAAAATAATATTTAACGATGTGGGCGACAGAAATAATCGAAAAAGGTTAAGACAATTTAGTGGTTTCTCTTTAGAAGAGAATAGTAAAGAACTTAATGAAAAACTCGAAAAAATCAAACAAGATTTTCAGGCTTATGAATTAATTTCCATTGCCAATGTTTTATGCATTGATAGCTCTGGCGCACAAGATGACTTAGCAACCCGAATTGTTTCTTATCTGAATAATTTAGAATTGCTTAAAAATAATGTAATTTTAGAAGAAAGTGAAAACGAAAGTGATTTAGAGGGTGTGGATGGTGGGGATAAAAATGAAGTAGATGATAATGTTCGAGATGAAACGAAACTAAGAAACAATTCTGGTGCCACAGTGAGACAACTTCCTTCCCAATGTGCTAATGATAATATTCTTAGTACAATTGAAAACAAGTCCAATGTATTTCATAACTGTAGTATAAATGTTACTATTGAAGACATCAAATCTTTTGTTGCTCAATTTGATGGCCAAAGCCACGAAAATGTCAGTAGTTGGGTCGAAAGTTTTGAAGATGCAGCTACCATTCTTCAGTTAAATGATTTACAAAAACTGATTTTTGCTAAACGCCTGATGACAGGCAAAGCAAAACTATTTGTTCTTAGTGAACCAAAGTTGAACTCATGGCAAATTTTTAAGAATGCTATTCTTAATGAATTCCGGTCCAGCTGCAATTCGGCCGAACTGCATGAGTTATTATCAAAACAAAAAATGAAGAGCAATGAAACATTTGATGAGTATTTTTTAAATATGAAAAGAATTGCTAAAAATGATCAAATTGAAGATGTTGCTTTAATACGATATGTTATAGATGGTATACCAGGTTCCGCGTTTAAAAAATCTTGCTTGTATGGGTCACAAACATTAACTGATTTTAAGAACAAACTGAAGCTTTATCAACAGATATGTGATGATGAAGAAAAGTCGCGAACGTCTAAAACAAAATCTGAAAGTAAACAAAAAATTGAATCTAGACATAAATATGACTCAAAACATTCTGTTAACCAAACAAAGCGTAACGTAACCGATAGTCGAGGAACAATTCCTGAAATTAAACGCAATACAACCTGTTTCAACTGCGGTGAAAGCGGTCATATTTCCAAACAATGTGTTCATAAAGATAAGGGAGTCAAGTGTTTTAAATGTAAAGAATTTGGGCACGGAAGTTTCGAATGCTCAAATACGAATTCGAAACCAGAAGTATCAACCGTGAATATTGATGTAGTCTCGAAGTTGACCAAAGAAGTAAAAATTAATGATGTATATGTAACCGCGTTAATAGACACAGGAAGTCAAACTACTTTGTTATGTAGATCGACTTTTGATAAACTGAATATCGAAGGCCTCGTGCCCGTAAGTTCAACGCTGAGTGGGTTCGGTAAATGTCAAGTAAAACCTCTAGGTTTCTTTAAAGGTAATATTAAAATTAATGATTTCCAGTGTACTGCAGATATTTGTGTTGTAGACAACAATGTAATGACACATGAAGCCATTTTAGGCTTAAACGTAATATTAAAAGGTGAAATATTAATAAATGAAAATGGGGTTACCATAAAAAGTAAGTCACAGAGTGTAGAGAAAGTAAATATTATATCTGTTTTACCTGTTGACCTAGCTAGTAACGAAGACGAAATAAACATTGCACCTAGTGTTCCAAACTACTTTAAAGAGACTGTTCAACAGTTAGTTTCGAACTATATGCCATGTAAGACCAAATCTACGGACATACAGTTAAAACTTTTCGTTAAAAATAACGAACCAGTATCGCATCAACCGCGTAGATTACCGTTTGCGGAAAAGAAAATTGTTGAAACCCAAATATCCGAATGGCTAAAGTCAGGAATTATAGAACAGAGTTCTTCGGAATATTCCAGCCCATTGGTCATCGTTAAAAAGAAAGACGGGACACCAAGAGTTTGCGTTGATTATCGTCGTTTAAACAAAGTTGTCGTAAAGGATAGATTTCCCCTTCCCCTGATTGAGGATATCCTAGACCGCCTTCAAGAAGCACGTATTTTCAGCACTATTGATCTCAAAAATGGCTTTTTTCACGTGGACGTCGTAAAGGAAAGTCGGAAGTACACATCATTTGTTACGCATGAAGGACAGTACCAGTTTTTGAAAGTGCCGTTTGGACTCTGTAACTCACCAGCTGTATTCCAGAGATTCATAAATACCATTTTCCGACCGTTAGTTAACGATGGCATCGTTTTGCCGTACATGGACGATATCATCATTTTGTCCGCCTCATACGAAGAGGGAATCGAGAGGCTGAGTCAAGTTTTAAATCTAGCGAGTGAATACGGATTGGAAATAAATTTTAAAAAATCGCAATTCTTAAAGAAACGAATTGACTTTTTAGGTCATGTCATAGAAGAGGGTAAAATTTTCCCATCCACCTTGAAGACGCAAGCTGTTATAAATTTCCCTGAACCATCTAATTTAAAACAGATCCAAAGTTTTCTTGGGCTGACAGGGTATTTCAGAAAATTTATTAATAAATACTCTATAATTGCCAAGCCACTTAGCGACCTGCTAAAAAAAGGTAATAAGTTCGAATTCGGTGAAGAACAAAAGATCGCATTCAATCGTTTGAAATCAGCGCTAGCTGAGAAGCCTGTACTTGCAATTTATAACCTTAATTATGAAACCGAACTACACACAGACGCCAGTATAGAAGATTATGGGGCGATTCTAATGCAGAAACCTCCAGGTGATAGCAGTTTTCACCCCACTTATTTTATGAGTAGGAAAACCTCTGATGCAGAGAAAAAGTACTCAAGTTACGAGTTGGAGGTCCTCGCGATCGTAGAAGCACTGAAAAGGTTCCGTGTTTACCTTTTGGGAATTTCATTTAAGATAGTGACGGACTGTTCAGCATTTCAACGGACGATGGAAAAAAGAGATTTAGCGACGCGTGTTGCTCGTTGGGCTCTGTTGTTACAAGAATTCGATTATGTTATAGAGCATCGTAAAGGTGTTAGAATGCCACATGTAGATGCTCTAAGTAGAGCTCCTGTAAACGTCTTATGCATTTCTATTGAAAATATCTTACCTAAATTAAAACTTGCTCAAGAAAATGACACTGAAATAAAAACCATTAAGGAATTATTGAAAACCTCAAGTTATGAAAATTATTGTAATAGAAATGGCGTACTATACAAGTTTATTGACGGTAAAGAATTGATAGTCGTACCGGAAAGTATGCAGACTGAAATCATAAAAGATGCTCACGAGAAAGGGCACACCGGTATCAAACATACAGAGAAACACCTGGATGAATACTATTTCATTCCCAAACTTCGGCAGAAGATAGAAAACGTTATCGCGAATTGTGTTCATTGCATCTTAATAAATCGTAAAGCTGGGAAAAAGGAAGGATTTTTACATCCGCGATTCAAAGAGGACATTCCGTTGCATACTTATCATATAGATCACTTGGGTCCTCTGGAAAGTACCCATAAAAACTACAAGCACCTATTAGTAGTGGTCGACGCCTTTACTAAATTTACTTGGATTTATCCAACAAAATCTGCGACCTCAGCCGAGGTGATAGCGAAGTTAGAGAATCAGAAGGCCATTTTTGGAAGCCCTTGTCAGATCATTTCTGATAGAGGAACGGCTTTCACATCCAGTGAGTTTTCTGACTACTGTGCTAAAGAAGATATTAAACATCATCTAATCACCACAGGCCTGCCGAGAGCAAATGGACAAGTCGAACGAATCAACCAAGTCATTAATCAGTATTAGCGAAACTGTCCTTAAAAAAACCAACCGAATGGTATAAACACACACACGAAGTTCAGAGAACGCTTAACTCAACATATCAAAGAAGCATTAACACCACTCCGTTTGAATTACTCTTCGGTACTAAAATGAACAGTAAGGGCACCGATCAGCTCAAAGAACTGATAGAAAGTGAGTTTCAATCTCAATTCGAGTCTCAAAGAGAAGAATTACGAAAGCAAGCCAAGAGGCAAATTTTCCAAGTCCAACACGAAAATAAAAAGACATATAATGCCAAAAGAAGACAAGCACAGCCGTACAAAGTTGGTGACTTAGTGGCAATCAAAAGGACTCAATTCGGACCACACTTAAAATTAAGAGCGAAGTATTTCGGACCTTATAAGATCAAGAAAGTTAAGGGTGGCAACACCTATGACGTAATAAAGGAAGGATGCCATGAGGGTCCCATATGCACCACCACATGTGCCGAATTCCTCAAGAAATGGACGGCACCTTAAAATTTTTCACGAACACTTATTTCTGTTATTGTATATTCTTGCTTGTTGCTTTGTTTTTTTTTTTTGTTTGTTTGTTTGTTTGTTTGTATTTTGCAGTGTCCTGGAGGGCCAGTCCACCCTCGGATGGCCGAAATGTAGTGCCGATCGCTTGGAGCTGTGATGAAAACCAGATGCCGTGACGTCATTCTCTCTACGAGCTCCGAAGGCGCCAAGCAAAAATTAGGGGAATTACCGTTTTGAGATGATAGACGATTGACGTGAAAGCAGAGACGCTGCTTCTGTTCAAAAAGAACTTTGACGAATCATTACTTGTTTAATTCTCTTAAATGTTAAATTTATGTAATAATCGTTTGTCTAATTAAAATGTCTTTCGTTAATTAATTTGTTCATCGTTTAAAATCCCCACATATATACTATACACTATCTACTATGTGTGTATATACTATGTATATACACTATATACATAGTATATACTATGTATAACTATATATATTCTTTGAATGACCTGTTTACTACTCATCGTATATGTCGCGCCTTTACTGCTCATCATAAAGTCGCCAAAAGTAGCCAAATTCCATGTGCACCGTGTACTAGGATTAAACCAACCGCTCATCTAGAGCATTTGTGATTGATAAGGTATTCTTTAAATTGTCTTTTCTGTCTACCATATAGTTTTTAACGGAACAGCAAACACAAAAAGGCAAAAGCAATTTTTAAATAATTGAAATATAAGGATTAAGATACATTCTGTTACAGTCATTATATATTCATTGCGTTCGAACGCTTTCTCTTCAACCGGTAAATTCATTTTATCTTCGATTGAAAAATATATTTAAAATAAATAATCTGAATAAATAGATGTGTTAACATTTAAATGCCATTGAAACGAATTTCTTTTTGACAACTCAAATAACAGTTATGAATTGATATTAATATTATCTTTCATTTACTCGGCAGATTAAAATTTTATCTCCCTTAACTGCCAGTGCAATTTTGTTTCTAATATCTTTTTCTTTTTTGACTTCAAAGTGTACATGACGCGTTTTGCAGATTGTATAATCGACGTATTTGTTTATTGCATTTTTTATTTCATTTTGTTTTATATTATTTTTACTGAAGATTTTAGTAGTGCAATTTAATACTTTATCTTTTACTACCGTAAACATGTATATAAAAATTTAACAGGATGTTAGCATACAAGCGCTTCATATAGTGTCACTGGCAATAACAGAAATGTAAATGAAATTAAAAATAAGTCATATCTGCATAAAATTAACTATAGTACATACTGTGCTACTGTGATATTTTTTTAGCGTCCTTCTCTGGCATGAAAGATCTTTCAACCTTGAACTTTCAATAGCTCTGAAAAAAAAAAAAAAAGGTGCGAATCTGTTTATCTAAAAAGATATAATGATAAAAATATAAGCTGCTGAAAATAATGATATATGAAACTACAGCGCTATTTTCCGAAAGTTCTTAAATATTTCTCATGCAAACAGGAGATCGACTCACGGAACGAAAACTAAAATAATAAATGAACATCTATCTGCATGCGTAATCTGAATTTGAATGTCTCTGTTTATTTGTGAATTTCATTCATTTGCGTTTTATTTATTACATATAAGGTTACCAATGTATTTTTCCTCAGTCGGTGCTCACATGTTTACTATAATTCACGCAAGAAGTTTTTTCCTCGGTTAATATGAGTTCACCTAATAATATGTTAAAAGCTGTGAACCGATTTTTAGTCAACAGCAGTAAACTAGTACTTTTGGAAACAAAAATTATTAACCGATTTGCTCTTGTTGTTTGTCTTAAAATAAGCAAGTTAATTCAAGAAAATAAGATAGCATGGTTAGCAAATTATTTATAATTTTTTATAGTATAAATTTCAGCCAAAAATTTTATTAATTATAATACTGAAAATAAAAGGATTATTTATGAACTGTTATATTTAAAGTTGCTTATTAATTGAATGGCAGTTATAAATGAAAACAAAGCTTTTAAGTATTGCCACAAGCAAATTTAATATACAGAGAAAAATGCTGTGCTTAAAATAAGGAATCAATGGCTAGAAATTAGACAAGGTTATTAAAATTAGAAAGGTTATAGTACACGCCTCAATAAGGTGAGTTGGTGTCGCTTATATAAACGAGAAAATGGAAAACACTAAGTGCATTAAACGCTTAAATACATTTGCATACATTGCCTAAGCTAGGACAATCACAATAAGCAATTTGATTAAGAATACTCTCTTTGCAATTCTGTTTCATTTACATAACATCAGACAGGGTAAGAATGCACAGTATCGTTAGCTGAAAATGACAGTACTACCCGCTTTTTCATATCACGTTTTTTTCATATTTTTATGCAAAATAGTTTTAATAAAACAAATTTCACTCTTTAGATAAAATAAATTTTTTGCTAACATGAATTCGTAAAATATACTGACATAATTTATAAATTATGTATAATTACAATATAAATAAAAATTACAGTAAAACAGCAATGTACAAATTTAAATTCCCAATTAAACTTTTCAGTGTTGACAGCAAAAATGTAAGCTCGAAGAGCTATTTTGGGCATTTAGTTTCCTAAGTAAACGGAATAAAGAAGCATCTCCTTCTTGAGAAAGGACTTTTGAAGGACAGAATATTTGAAAGAAGCTCCGTCATCAAAATAGAGCAAACAATTATGTTATTCATGCAATGCAAATCAGATTTATAAGAACTGATGAATATGGTATAAATAAATTTATACTAAAACAGCTGGATTATGGTTCGTCATAAAGTTAATTAAACAGCATACTGTTTGTGCAAAGAAAAAGTAATGTATTAAAATGAGAAATAAAAAGAGCTTATATTTTAAGCGGATGGTTCGATGAAACGGCCGATGTAATTTTGGATGAGTCGTTTTACTACGTATATATTGTCATAATCTCTCGTTTAACAGGTATTCACAAAATCTATTTATATATTTTAAACGGTATATTGATAAATATATTTTTTAAATAGCCTTTCAGAATTGTATTTTACCTTTTTTGAATCAAAACTCATAAGAAAGCGAAAACGTTTTCCTAAATAAAAGAGACTACGTATTATTTGTTTTGGCAATACCCTCTGATATTTACACTTACTCTGATTGTTGCTTGTTTCAAATAAGTGAAAAATATTCGCAATGTTAAATTTTATCATTCACCTGCACGTATACTGCTCTTTATCGCTTTAAAATTCAAATCAAACGTATTTTGTTTAATAGATCCTTCTTATTGTTGCTGATTTATTTATCTTAGCTCTTGATAAATATTTTTAATCCTCAGCGGAATATATGCGCTAAATTAATAAAACTTAGTTATACTTTCGTTTTCGAAGTTATTGCTTGTTTTTTACGCTAATTTGTTTTGAGACTTTTTTCGATTATACAGAAGATAATTTTATAAAGTGCTTGCTATGAGAATTTCTCATGTTTTCCGGTAACTTCCAATTTATATATATATATATCTGAATTCCAAATCCCTAACAAGAATCGTTTTGGATAAATAAGTATTTAAACAAGTATTGCAACTTATAAAACTTCACTGGTGTTAATGTCCAAATTGTCCAATTGCAATTTATTACAATTTTCTTGAGGATGCATGATAATCAAGGAGAAACGCTTTTAAAAAATACACGAATTCCTCACCATCAGAAATGTCGAATCTGTACATCAGGAACCGAGCCCTAGATGAATCCTTTAAGAGGCCACATTACAAAATATCCGAAATAAAATAGTTAATCCATTGGGCAAATAATCTGTGAATATTCCTTACCTGTGGAATGCGGAGCACACTACAGAACTACGCATCCTCTCTCTGAATTCAGCGTTTAAATACTGTATATCCGCCACGTAATTAAACATGCAAGATCCAACCAAAATCTGTTACGTTTTCACCGGTAATTGCTACAAAAACTACTGCTTTTCCCTCTCTTTTTACTGAAATATTTTTTATTACCATTTCCAAAGTTTGTCATGGTCCGCCTTCTGAGGTAAAAAGCCTTTACTTCCTTCCTTCCTTCATGTGGCTGTCCGTGGATGTCCCTCAATTCCGCCCCCTGCCAGGGAACCTAATGTGCAGCACTCATCAATGATTTCATTAAAAATGTGTCAAGTTTCGATAGTGTCGAGCTGTCAATTGTGTAGTTCACGCATGACCGGGCATTAGCTATCTCCTCAATATTATAAGATTTCTTCTTTTTCCATTTCTTTTCTCTTCGAAATGAGTTATCCATTCGAAGAGCAAAAAAGTTAAAAAATGGTTTTCTTTTCGAACAAGTGAAACGTATTTTACTAAAGAAACATATTTAAAAATATTTTATGCATTCGAAAAAAGTATGTGTTACATAAAGGTCACACAAATAAAATTTATCGCTTCTTCTATATATAATTTATTTCCGTGGCCATTCTAGTGTTAATCTCCTTGTGGGTAATACACTAAACTTCGCATTAAATATTAAATAAGTGCTTTAAAATTAAGCACCTCTAGATTGGCGTAGATTTATAAATATTTTATAAATCTACGCCAATCTAGAGGTGCTTAATTTTAAAGCACTTATTTATTAAAGAGTAGTATACGTGCAGGAATAAAATATTTTATCTCTCCTGAATAAGAAAGATCTAAGTCTTTTTCCATTGAAATTGATAGAGTTTTATGCAAATCTGAGATACCTATTTTGTATAATTATAAATTATGCGTTGCAGTGGTTCTCTTCCAATTATATTGTTTCTTATTCATTTACGGCATCTTAAATATGAGGGTGCATTCTGAAAGTCATCTAACCATGATAAATACATTTATTTATAAACTGTTATACCTGTTATACTGCTTTAACGTACTTTTGAACGAATACTGCGCGCCGGACACATTAGTAAAACATATATCGCAGTTCCTTTTGGAACCAGAATAAATTATGCCATTCTTAACATTTTTTGAGAGCTGTGTTTGTCATAAATGAAATTAAATAGTTATAGCAGTTAAAAATGTATCATTATTCCTTTCTAAAGTACAATATTGTGCAATAACAAAAGTTTATTGAAGGAACAAAATTTTATTGAAAGTAGTGAACAAACAAAAAAGGAAACAGCAACAAAAAGCGCTGCTGTTTGTATATGTTTGAATTAATTTCCTGACTTTATTTTTATTTAGATACATATTGCTTATTTACAACACTCTTTATCATACCGAAGTCTTTATCCTACATCCTTGCATTCAGGAGGGCTTTAAAAAGGTTTCAGAATTATTGTCTGCCGCGTGAAATATTAGAAGTATATTACATTATCAGACTTTGGAGGAGACAATGCTGCGCCATCAGAAGTTTTGTGACTTTCCGTCTTGTATGTCAGTTAATGAGATTAAAATCTTAATTTCCAGTTTTCGAGAGCCGTAATTATTGTCCACATTAGTAGAGGCAGTTTTTATAAAATTCCGATGATTTCCTAGATACCAGTTCCGTTGTGAATGACACGATTTCCACTCTTCTAGTCACAGGGGGAAAAAAACATGTTTTAAGTACATTCATTTCTTCCTTTTTTTTTTTTCGGGGGTGGGAGAGCGACCAAACATTTCACCTTCTTTCTGAGGCTCTGTAACTTTCCCTGAAACTGTATACGATAATAAATAGTAATGCTTTGATACGCTGCGCTGAGTTTCAACAAAAGTGGAATCAGCATTAAACTTTGTTTTCACTGATATTTACGCTGAATCTCTTTATTATTACACGGTATAAAGCTTTTATCCTCATAATAATTTTCGCAAAATCTATTTCAGATTTTGTTACAGGTTTGATAATAAGTACTACCAAAATCTAGAGTTTATATACAAATCAAAATTTGTTGGTTCTTGTCGTTACTGTTGTATGTAATTGTGAGTGTGTATTATTGTTTACAGCTTCAGGCTTCAAAAGAAGGATAATCATTTTCACTAATTTGGACTTTCAATTCCTATTGCGAAATCTGAATTTAATGAAAAAAGTCTCTAAAATCATCTAATGAAATTTAAGAAAAATGAACTAAAATGTTTGAACTAATTACTTGAAATTTTCTTAACAATTTTGTCCGTTTACTTCTAGCACTAAACAATTTCGTCGCTTTTTTTTTTTTTTTTCCTCTTAGAAACGCGCTTATCACGAATCTTTGTGTAACGAAATATTTTATTTCCATTATAATTAAATTCGCAGAATGACTGTAGCATTAAAATGGCGTTCAAAGTAAAGCAATGAGTAATCACTTTGTTTGGAGATAATGTTCATAATCAGCACACAACTTTAACCGTATTTTTAAGTATTTTAAAATAGAAAATATTAAACACATACAAAGTAGCAATCTATATAGACAGCTCTTTAACTTCAACACTCAATTTTATTCTTTGATAAATATATACATTTAAGGAAATCCTTATAAAGAAAAGTTAATATATTCCTACATTAATGAACAAGGCACTTTTATACTATAATTTGCAACTAAAACTTTGATGCTGTATCTGTGTTTCTTATTATTGCTACTGTCAATGTTACCCTTGCTGTTGTTTTACGCAAAATACATGCTGTCTCTCAATGTACAAAACATTCTATGAAGAAAGATAAATTTGACTGTTCAAACTTCAAGTGCAAAAAATATCATTCGAAAGCATTTCTCCATCCAGTAACTTTACCGAAACATCTTCAGGTAGACATGTTTTTGCTTCAGTTTATTTATGATAATAAAGAACTGGAAATTATGCTTGTATAGACACAGGAATGAAATCGTATTTTCTTAACGCACATTGTAAGCGTGAGTTAAGGCATTTCAATTTTGGGATGTAAAGGACATTTTCCTTCCTTCAGTACTGAGGGCCAAAAAGATTATAAAAGTGCAGAGTATTTTGTATTTCGCTAGCATGTCCTTCATACTGGTGGCCATGATGGTGCCCATGATGATGGCCATGATGGTGTCCATGATGATGACCGTGATGGTGACCATGATGATGTCCGTGATGATGTCCATGATGGTGGCCGTGATGATGTCCATGGTGGTGGCCGTGATGATGTCCATGATGGTGTCCATGATGATGGCCGTGATGATGTACATGATGGTGGCCGTGATGATGTCCATGGTGGTGGCCGTGATGATGTCCATGATGGTGGCCGTGATGATGTCCATGATGGTGACCATGATGATGACCATGGTGATGGCCGTGGTGATGACCATGGTGATGTCCATGATGATGCCCATGGTGATGGCCATGATGGTGCCCGTGGTGGTGGTGATGGCCATGGTGATGACCATGATGATGTCCGTGATGGTGTCCGTGATGATGAGCATGATGATGTCCATGATGGTGTCCATGATGATGTTTGTGATGATGACCATGATGGTGCCCGTGATGATGACCGTGGTGGTGGTGGTGACCGTGATGATGTCCATGATGATGCTTATGTTCATGCCCATGATGGTGATGATGACCGTGATGATGGCCATGGTGATGTCCATGTTTATGGTCATGGTGATGCCCATGTTTGTGGTGGTGACCATGGTGATGTCCGTGGTGATGATGGTGATGATGATGATGTTCCGATTTTGTGTGAATCTCAATTTTTTTCTTATGGTGATGATGTCTAAAACATTAAGAAAAATTATTTTAATAAAATATTATTTTGGGGTTCATTTATGTTTTCATAGAAATGAATCATTTGCTGTTTAAATTAAAGCATATTTATCAACTATTTTCGATATAGATTACGAGGTCTTTGAATTTATTCTCAAAATTAATATCATTACCCATGGTGATGTCCCAGAGTGTAGAAGACAGGATAGTAATGATGGCAATATACTTCAGTAATTTCCATTGCCACAACTATCATAAACCACAGCTTCATGTCCAACAACAGTCCAGATCCCTTCATTTTGATATTTTCTACATAAAATAAAACATATGGTATAGATTTAAAAGTAAAATCATTGTTGAGTATTATTAGGAAATTTTTTTATAAAATTTCAGAAAATTATTGAATACTTCTTAATATTAGAACAATTTTTGCGTAAAACGAAGTACGCGTCAGCTTCTGTGAAACTGCTGCAGAAATTAATTTTTTAACATTTCGTGCATTGGTACTGCTTCTCAACTATTATTATTCTCTGTCTCAACATGTTCATAATTTCATATACCATTCAACTTCTCGAAAAGTGGTTTCAAGATATCTGAAATGAAGTAAGAGATTGTAGTGTGAAAGGAAAAGGTACGACGTCAGCCGAAGGGAAGAATTTTCATTATAGGAAAGTTGGGAAGATGAGAGAGGAAAAGCCTTTCATTCGAATTTTTAAACTTCGCGAAGTAGATGTATAAGGAAGGTATTTTGTCCCTCCTTTCCCACCTTCGTGGTGTAATGGGAAGCATACTCGACACGTATTCGAGAGGTCCAGGGTTCATGTCCTGGCGAGGGCACTGCACATTTTCCCGTTTTCTGCTTCTAACAAGCCTAATGACTTTAGAAATGGCGCATGAACTAAAAAAGGTGGTGGACGACAATTCGTCACCACCAGGATCTGGCGATTGAGTCCCCTGATACCCAGTCACCTTTAAAAGGTGGAGTATATAAGGTATTTTTCTGTCCTTTTCGCATATTTTCGTGGTGTAGTTGGAAGCGTCCTCGACACGTGTTCAAGAAGTCCAAGGTTCGAGACCCGGTGATGGCACTGCACATTTTTCACGTGTCCTGCTTCAAACAAACCTTATGACTCTACAGATGTAAAGATGTTTTCGAAAATAGGGCGAAAAATTATATTAAGTATTAACTTCAAAGTTACGTGTTACATTCCTATCCTGCCCCACTGCTGTTACTGAAAATTATAGTGTCCTTGATTTAATTAAAAATAGTATTGTGCAACAAGCTAAATTAAACAAATTTCAGAATATTTCAAAAAACATTCTATTTTTAATTATTTAAACAAAAAAGTATTAATAAGTAAAATATTTTGAAAAGAACTGCAGTAACAGAAGTTTAAGTAAGCAAGCAAAGAATAAATAATTTAGAGCTAATCGCTAAAGCTCTCAGTGGAAGAATCAGAGATTATTTTTTTAACCTGCACTCATTAGAGATCAGAATATGCGAGAGACTAGAAAGCAGTCTGTCAGAAAAAGCTTTTTGTCTGGAATATATATATATAAAAAAAAAAAAAAAAAAAAAAAAAAAAAACGCAGAATATTGGCCTGTGATATCTAAATATAGGAAACGTTTTATAGATTTCTTCACTAGTCCTACTAAGCTTCGGCCTTAGTTCAGAGGTAAATCCCTGCCTTACTCCGAGGTAAATCCCTGAAAATCTCTTCAAAATAATTTACTGAAATTTCGAATTGTACATATTTGTAAACATTACTAGAAATATCAAAAACAGGTATAGAAAGGCATCACTCAGCCGTTGTACAGAAAGCCAACACAGGCACAAGCTGATAATGCAATTCATGTAGCGCGAATCGCTTGCAAATTCACAAAATATAGAACAGAATATTTGATAGTCAACAATGTGGAAATACTGACAATAGGCACTGCTACTGATGTAGGGTATAGCATTTTTCAATGAAGTTGTCTACATATTCATAATTAAATTAATCCCTTAATTGAGGAATGACCCATTCCATGCTTGAGTCATGACAAGTTACAGGGCAGATCTATTTGTTGTTCGTGAAATGAATACTTTTCTCCTCCAGTAAGTTACCAATAACTAGTGTTAGTGTATTTTATTTGGATCTCATTTCATTTAATCTAAAAGTAAGAAATAAATAAGTTAACGGAAAAGTAATGAACGACTTACTTATAAAGTTCTCAGTACTGAGGGGGTTCCTAAATTGTAAATACTAAAGATCACGTTAACTTAGATATAAGAAATTTATCCCATTAAAAAGTGAGAAATTGTTTTTAAAATGAAAATAATTATCAAACCTACGTTTATTGTTTGGATATAATGTAATTCAAATAACAGTGAAGAATTGCTATTTATTTTGAAAGATGTGATGATAGAATATACATTGAACTAAGAAAAATACTAAATTTGAACTAAAACCTACACTAAGAAATAATATTCATTTAAACTTTTGAAATCTAGTACAAGCAGAACTAAAAGTTTTAGCGAAATTCTGAGAAATAAAAGATTTTTCTTCCCCATATCTTTGTGGCACAGTTTTTTTCTGATCTATCCAAGTCCCGACTAGAGCACAACAGAAATTTCAGTTCCTACTCCATAAAGGAAACCAAATGATTCTACATTATTATCATTCTCACCGGAATATCTGTTATAAAAATTAACATTTAAATTTTAGTTTTAAATATAACTGAAGAAAATTTTTAAAAAATTCATAAAATTTTATGTTATAAATTCTTATTTTTGAGCAAAAATATGTTGTATTTTTTACGCAAGTCTTTTCTTTGATTTTATACATAAATATAAAAAAAGCGAAAAACCCTTAATCTGATGCAGATTGATTCAGTATGATGCAAGGGCACAAAGAAAAATCTAAATTTCAATTATATTTGTGGCTTTAAAACATTTTCGAAAGAAATTACACTCGTATTTCAAAAGCACCAAGAGGCTAACGTGGTAGAAAATAAAATGCCTCACAGGATGCCCATTCTCGAATAATCTTTGTTTTCCCACTTCCAGGTACGTTTTACGATGTACGGCCATTTACTTCGATTTATGTCTTTTGTCCCGCCATTTTTAGTTCTAATTTTTTTTAATATTCTGATTTTATATGATTGCAGAGACCATTTTTTTTCGAACCAGAAAACGGTAATCATCAATTGAGTTCTTGCCGTCATTCCAACCACTGACCTTTCAGTTGCTACAGCTGGACGTGTTAACACTTGCACCGCAAGAACACCTATGCACTGTGAAATGGGATAGTTCCTCACGTACTTCCCCATTTAAAGACGATTCGCTGGAGGCATGACACACAGTCAACCAAACTCAAGCGCTGACAAGTTGTCGTCAGTCACATTTGAATTCGAGCACTTGTTTTGTAGAGACACGAAGTTTTTTCAGATCGTGGAACACGAAAGATCAGCAGTGTCTTCGCCGGGATTCGAGCCACAACTCTTAACTGAATGCTCACCATTTACACTACGACAGCACGAGAGAATGCGATACCACCTTATATAGACCTTCGGGGGATTAGGTAGGTCGGGCTTCGCCCATACATGGTACCACCTTATATAGCATCAGACTTTACTTCACATGGGCTCTCCAGAATACCGCTGGAGACAGGTACTTCTTTCGGGCTTTCCATTTCTAGTACTAAATTGGAATAGTTTCGCATATCGCTCTAATTGTGTCAATGGCGTATTAGAGAGGCATGATATACACAGCAATGCAAGTGAATTGCAAAAGCCATAGGGACTAGATAAAAAAGATAAATCTTATTTTACACTATATCCCTTATTGATTTTCTATGTTTTTTTAACCTAGTATTGAATAAATAATTTGTGCATAACAATTACCAAATCTTTTAATAATAATTTGTTAGATATTATTTATGTAAATACGTAGAAAATTCTAGAAATAAATAAATATTAAGCAGTAAATATGATAAAACAAACTATCAGACTGAGTTTCTTGTTGTCCATGTTTCAAGAACAACAAAAGAGCAAGTTTGAAATTCATCAATTGAAGATGTTTACCGAGTAATTTTAATAGAAGAAAAAAACTAAAAGAATGGTTGCAGTTCTGCATCTACTTTGATTTAGTTGTTGTTAATATATCTAGGGAAAGTACAGAAGTGATCATGATTGAATTGAATTGAAATATCATGATTGAATTGAATGGAAAAGTTAAAAGAATTCATTATTTGTGAAATACCATTTAAATCTTCTTCCGAAGAAATAAATATTCAATAATAATAGTCATAATATTTATAATAATAAATATTCTTTAAAAAGACTGAAATATGGTGCTGCTAGCATTAATCATGTTAGGCATACCTTACAATTAATAGTTCTTATTTAATCCTTTATCTTATTTAATCTATTTTATCTTTAATTGGAAAATATCCCTTTGTAAACAAAGAACCCATGAAAATCAACTAGCATACAAAATGGTGCTAAAATTAATTTTTTTAGTGACCAATATGTATTTGCATTTACGAATTAAAATTTTCTTTCATTTGCTTGATCAGTCAATTATTCCTCAGTGATGACAGTTTTTTCTTTCGTAGAAAATATATTATTTTTGTGAAAATATTTCATTCTTGTGCTGCGTATGTATTATATAAATGAAGCATAATATTCACGGACTATACGATAAATATTATTTATAGTTAAAATTTTGTATTTTATTTGTTTTGGTATAAAAATTCTTTTTATTTAATATATTTGAATTTTAGATCTTAATTTAAATACATGATTCAAAAGCATAGGCGTGAAAAAAGAAAATAACTGGACTCAGCTTATGCTTAAATATTTCAGTATTGTTAATACAGTTTGCATAAAGAAAATCAATTCAGCTAATAAAATGCAACATAATTACTAACGAACATAATTCAGAAGAGTATTGTAATGCTCTCTAGTAAAGTCCTTGTTATTTAATATGATATTTGAATTCCAGGTCTTTAAAGGATATTAGTAAAAAAGAAAGTAACTGGCAGTCAGTTTATATTTAAACATTTCAGTATTTTTAACAGGCATCAAGAACATGAATTCATTTGACAAAATGGAACGTAATTACTAATAAAAAATACTTCGCAACCGTGTTTTAATGCACTCTAGTATCGTTAGATTTTCGAAGCAGGAAACACGACAAATCAACGACGTTTCGCAGGGAGTAGAATTCCAGATTTACCGCTTTTCAGCTGGACGTGCATCCAATTACACATCAAAAGGACGCGGCAAGAACGGTAAAAATCCGTTCCATTGTGATCTAACTTATTTAAAAAAACTTTAAAATTATCCATTGTTACAATTAAACGCTTGATTAGTTGTAACAAGTGATTTTATTAAACCATCGAACAAATGAAATGCTTCGTCAAAGAAAGGACTTATTGGAGAGAATAAGATTACGGCTCTTTTCTTCGGGTGCTTCGTCAAAGAAAGGACTTAATTAGAGATAATAAGATTATGGCTCCTTGTTTATGAAGTATATTATGCCTCTCTCATCGAAATAAGGAAAGTAAAAATAGATAAACAAACGCTAGTAATCTAAACCCTAAATTTAAATACATCACAGAAGACACAGTCGCACTATGGAATTTACTGGCAGCATCTTATTTGCAATTCTGTTCATTTTCATCTCATCACTAAACATATCAAATAAGTGTATGCTGAACACACAGAGGAATCTTAGACCTTGATTTATTAATGCATTTTAGATACTTTCTCTGTAAAGTTCTTTCTTTTAGATAGTACCCTTCTTTTTAGATTAAAGTACAAAAACATGCCCAAGTGTTTAAAATATATACAAACATAAGCTATTACAATAGAACTCTGAGTAAAATACTGAATAATAAAGTTAATAACACATTTTAATATTTAAGGTAGATAAGTTGGGTTAATTTAAGATTACAGAGCTATATTCAGTAATTTATTTCTTAAAATTAAGTAGAATAGCGTCGAAAATTTCCTGACGGCAAATGCTTCTTATAGACAATTCAGAATCTTTGAATAAAATTACGAGGATATTCAAATGCTTATGTATCATAAATATGCATTATATGAGTAAAAATATACAGAAAAATAAAATATGTACAAGAACAGTTCCCATTGTTAAACAACTAGATCATGCTTTTAAAGAATAAGTCAACTCTACGCATAAAGCAAAAGTATCTAAGTTACTATGTAAAGAAATCTTGACTGTTTTAAAATTGTTATAAACCATAATTCATCGTAAATGATCAACTTAGTTTATTTAAGACGGCTTACAGCTTGTCTAGTTATGGGTATTGTAGAGAAAGGTGTTTAAAAAAAAAAAAAAAATTCAGATTTAACACCATGTATGAAACTGTACATTTTTATAGCAAATATTTTTTTAGTAGCTTTTTAGAATTCTCTTGTCTTTTAGCATTTGATTGCGAATTATGTAGTACCGAATGCAGATCTCCGTATCCGAATGATTTGGCATAAGGGCATTTTACCTGATCATATTATTTATTCCGATCGATAATTCTCTTACGAACATTAATGTATTAGAAAGCTCAAATAGCATTTTTTTTTGGCATATATAGACAGCTTTTCTTCGAAATCCAAATTAAGTTAATATAAAGCGCATAATATGTTCCTCATGTTTACACCGCTGCGATTGACTACTTTTTAATCCGAAGCGAAAAACACATCTCTAGGAAACGCAAAATCCATGTCTGCTTTTTCAGTTTCGTAGTTTAGTTATGATGTTGGGATACCGGCTTTTAATATGAACTTTAACCACTTAAACAGATAACATAATTCTTCAAACAAATGTTAGATAGAATTTGTTGGGCACTTGAAGATTTCACTGATGCTAAGGGCTGCCAAATATATTATTTAATACAATCCTTCCACTCTGAAATAAAAGTGCTTTAAAAAAATACATATTATTTATATTCAGTAAAAGCGCACTAGACGAATTCTTTAAATTGCAGACCACATTGCAAAGTATCCTAAATAAAGCAGTGAATCCTTATAGCCACCCACCAGTAACCACAGAATATCTCTTACCTGTGGAGTCCAAAGTACATCACACAATTATACTCTCTTTGTCTGAACGCAGCGTTTAAATACTTTTTATCTACTACGTAATTAAATGTGCGTCCAACCAAAAATCTGTTACAATTTCATCAGTAATTGTTAAAGAATTGCCACCCTTTTCTTTCACTAAATCATTTATTTATTTCCATTCCTAATGGAATTATAATTCCTAATGGATATATAATTTCCTACAGTCTGCCACGGTGTGCCTTCAGAGGAAGGAAAAGTATCCTTCCTTTTTTCCTATGCGTAGCTGCCTGTAGATGCCCCTCAACCCCAATTCTTCCAAGGCGACTAAACATGAAGAATTCACTGATGATTTCATATCATATGCGCAGAGTTTCTATTATATTAAGTAATCGATTACTAAGTTACGCTTGGTTAGCTATTATCTATTCCTATCATTAGCGAAAGCTTAGTTTTCCGCACATTTTTGCCGCTCAGAAAAGCATCGTTCTCAAACAAATGTAAGGTATGTTATTAAAGAAATATACTTTAAAATGTTCTTTGCTTTCGAACAGGAATAACTGTTTAATACATTATAGTTAAAAGAGTTGTTCTGCGCTCTTTTGCATAGCTTAAATTATATCGGCTTAAGCATTCTAGTGTAAAATGTCTCAGGTATTATTCACTTAAAATACTTTGTATACAATGATAAATATTTTTAACCATTTGCCTCTTTATATAAAACGGTTAATGTTTTTTCCTCACATACATCGTTGTCTTATCTTTATAGTCTCTTAACCAAACCCTTCGTCAGCAACTAAATTTAAGTTTTGCAACAATTTTGTTCATAACTGTGCGTTTATTTAATAGCGAGAAAAATAGTGTCATTATTAATTTCGATGCCGATATAAATTGTGGTATCGAAAGACCTATTTTAAAGATTTTTTTCTTCCAAGAAAGAAAATTTGTCCTCATATTTTATCACAGATAAAAAACCTTAACTCGGATTACTTAATTTAAGCAATGCATAATTGGGAATGTTTTCCTGAAATTTATTCCATTGTTGTCACACAAAGCACTTCAAAGGGTAGAATGCGCTAGCTTTTGTATTCTTCCAACACTTAAAACCACTTGAGAATTACAGATAAGGAATTCTCCACTTTTCGTTTACGAAGTGCTGCATAAGTCGGCAGACGTTAGTACAACGTACGAAAAGTAATAGAAAACTTTTAACCTGAAATTTCATAATATCCATTCTGTATATTATTGCGTTACTGGCAAAACAAATATTGATTAAAAATGTTATATCGAGCCTTAAGGAAAAGCATTAGTACACTTATATGAATAAATGAATCCGCCTGTTTCGTTTATACAGGTTTGATTCTTTACCCTACAAAAGTTACAAAGTACCTCTAAAAGGTTTTTAGAATTTCCATCTTCTTTGGTAGAGCAAGTAGGACATTATGTCATCGGAATTCGGAAGCATTCTTGACGTCACCATAGGTAATGTAGTGCAGCTGTTTCTATCCCATCTCTAAGAACACTTTATCGATGTGATGTGCATTTAATGTCCTTGAAATTTAGAACGATTTGATGATTTTTATTGCATACACATTTAAAAATTTATGCGTTTTTTTTTTTCTTGAAACAGCACGAAATTTCCAAAAATGTTGCTCAGAAAATATAAACTAAATTTAAAAAAAAGTGACAATGATAGAGCTGTAAACAAATGGCATGTATGTGATCAAAACAAAGAACTCCAAGAAGCATATTTTTGATTTATATTTTTGACGAAGAATCACATATTCCTCTTCTTTTGACAGTTGAAAACTTTCAGAGCGTTAGATGTAAAAATGGAGAGGAAATATCAGAAACTGAAATATCTGTCGAAAGCTGGAAGTTGTTACAACATTCTAGTCGATGAGAATCCAACGCGTCACGTTTTTCGAAAACTGGCTCAAAGAAGGGTTTTTCTTTTTTGAGAGCAAACCAAAATGTAAATGATATCAAACCTTTTCGCTATGGCTGATAAGGATATGATGCACAGCGTTTCTGAACAACATAAGAAATGATAAATATGTCTCTTGTAAAGTAAACGGATAAAAGGTTACTTCTAAATAGAAATCTGTGTCATATCCAATGAAATGATGTGTCGACAGAAGTAAAGAAGTTTTCTTAAAAACTGTTTTTTATTTTAAGAATATTTACCATTTATTTATTGGGATGACCAAATCATTAACCATGAAATGCTCACTCCTATGCTTTGGCGTGTGAAAGATGCTACACGAAACAAACGACAAGAAAAACTGGAATACGGGAAAGGGCTTTCTTTCTTGATAAAATTCTTCAGCAGATTGCCTCACATTCTATAACAGAATCTAATAAAATACATCGTAAGAACACTAGACCATCTTGTATAGTCACTCGAATTGTCATCAACTAATTTTTTATTTGTTTTCCCACCTGAAATCAAAACCGAAAAAACAAGATTCAGAGATCTAAATATATCACAACTGTGAAAAATCTTTTTCAGGATTGCTTCCAACAGCTTAACGGGATGTGGAAAGGGATGCTATAAAATAATGGAACGACTCCCAGATGATGATGATTCGTAATTGTCAATACGCTTATTTCAATGGAAGAATTCTAACATAGAAATATTTAAAGAGTTAGAAAAATAAATTTAACTTTTTATATCAATTTATTATCCTGGGAAAAAATCAATGAGCGAAACAAGAGTTATAAAAAAACAGTATACAACTAATGCGCTGCGGCCCCTCAAATGTCCTAAGTTATATAAGTGTCTTAAGTGATTAAGTGGAAATAATTATAGTTTTCTGTTCACAAAAATATTTAATAGTAACTTAAGCGTGATCATTTTCTCTCGTAAATTATAGTGCCTTTAGAAGATCAGCATATTATCAAATACTTTCAACTGCTGCAGGTTTTATAATAGTTTAATTGAGTATTCGATAATTTGGTTTATGTGACTATGACACAGTATCCGAGGGCTATCTACCTATAGAGGGGAATGCCTTTATGGAGGACTTTCTAGAGAACCGGCTTGCGGAAAAACACTGAAGCTTCATACAGCCAGACCGTTCGCAGGGATTTGAACCCGGATCAAACTAACAATGTTCAGCGACTTTACCGCTCGGGAACTGGTGGGTCAGTTGTTTATTGAATGAACAGCAATGTGTTTTAATTATTTGACTAACTTCACTTGATTACCCTTTTACTATTATTTTTTTTTTTCTTTCTAATTTAGAGAAACACTTTATAATGAATGACACGTACTTTTTTTTAACGGTTTTTGATATAATAGCCTTCTTTTAAAGCTTTGCTAATCAATAAATGATAGACAGATCTACTAAATAATAAAGCAAACACTCTTTTACCAGAAAATTCATTGACGAGTCAAAGAAAGAGTGTTATTTGTCAAAGCAGTGGCGTCATGTGTGGAAGATCTTTTTAAGGAAGACTTCCAAAAAATTAATTTTGTGCATTTCCAAATTAATTATTCACTTCATTGCTGACTTATTTATTTAAATATTATACATTTTTACAAAATAATATCCTCCACAGTTGCAACCAATAATTTTATTCAGAATTTCTCCAGCACTTACGTGGATGTTCCGATGAAAGGAAACTTTGTATGCATCCCAAAACATATTATTAAGTTTTCCATCGATTTATATCTTATTTTATATTATTTACTTTATTCTGTATCACATTTTACTTCCTTTTGTGACAACTTGTATAAGGCAGGTTTTTCACATTACGCTGTAACAAAATCTAATTTCTACTTGTTACTGCATCTGGTATAAGAATTCAGGTTTCTGACATTATCACTGACATTGAAAAAATTTGTAATTCGGAGAATCAAACGCATTGAAGTCATTGAAAACTAAATTATTTTAACATTTTTGTATCAGTTGTTTCATTTTGTAATTAAATATGTTAAATATGTATCTTAAGTTATAAATTTTATGTCAATTTCATGTTTGCTATTTTTTGTAAAATTAAAAACTGAACAAAATTTTTTTACACACATGATATAAAAAATGGAATAAATGTTTGTTTTAGTTATCTATATCATCATATTATTATATCTGTGTTATTACTTATTTTAGTTATTTTTTTTATTTTTGAGTTTTTTAATTGAATTTTTAACTATAATTTAGCCTAATGTTTCTTAAAATTTTTAGAATTTAGAAAGCGTTCCGTGATGAGAAATGTTTGGGTAACACTTCACCATAAGATAGTTATGCTTTTGATGAAATATATTGAGCTTTAACACGTGTGAAACGAATGATTTCTTAATTTGTGGCTTTTGTCAAGAAACTGGGAATTCGAGAAATAAACTTTTAATTGTGTATTAGAGAATTACTGAACTAATGTACTCAGATTGTGATTTCAGAATGCAGGATGTGATCAACGCGCGAGTAACTGGACAACGCCAACCACGGAAATATGTCAAGACATGTATGCTAGAAAGGATCAAAAGCAACTTGTTTTGATGATATCCCTGTTACTGCGAAATAACTGTCCATCATGAAAATTCTTTCTAAATCACTGCTTTTTCATAAACTTACTTTTATAAAATGTGATAAATGGCGCCAGTGATTGTCCTCGTAGAATTCTAAAATGATCGTGGTGATTTAAAGGCTCCTTTATGACACTGAAAGTGTTATTTTAATGCATTAAGCCTAGAATACTAACCTGAGTAAATTTACTCACAGAACAAAGAAATGCGCGCGCAGCTTCTAAACCGTGCACACTAGCGCAACTGTTACTCAGATATGCTATCTACGTTCTTTTGTCTGTAAGATGCGGTTAAAATTGAATGTGAGATATTTTCTGTCTTTCAGGAAATTTAATCCTACTTTTATATGATGAGTAAAATTTACTCATAGTTAGTTTCAAGAGAATGTTGCTTGTAAGTAATATTTATTCATGGTTAGTATTAACAGACTAATTTTTTATATGATATTTGATTTAATTTAGTAGTGGAAGGAATTTTTTGATTAAATTTTATTATAATTAATGTCATTTAAGTCTAAATGATAAGTATTATAAATATCTACTTATTTTTAGTTGTATCTTCCCCGTTTTTATTAAAAGATGTCTAGAAAGCGAGAATTAGATATAGATGAAGCATTAAAAATTATTTTTGAGGACGAATCTGAATTATCTTCAGGTGAACAAGATATACTGGAATGGAAATCTAATGACTTTTTGTTGATCCTCTTCGTCTCCAAAAAAAGGAGAAACGCAGTTTTTAGAAGATGATATGATTCAAGAAGTAACCAACAGTATAAAAGAAAGTGAATTGTGGAAGAAAAACATGTAGATGGCCTTCATGCATTTTTATGATATGCTAAATATGGCATGTATCAATTCGTATGTAATATATACACAACAACTTCTACGCTAAACAAAATTCTGCTAAGCCATTATCAAGATTGCAATATATATGTTAAATCTACATCGACAGCTTACTAGAGAATGGCAAATAAATAGACTTAAAACACCAACTATGCCAAAGTATCTATGTTCAATAATAGAAAAAGCCATAAGTGATGAAAACGTTCATAAAGAGTATGAAGCCGTACAAGAGGAAACAAGCTCATCAACATGCAAAGAAAGTGATACCTGTAAAGGACCTAAAAAATATTGTTCTTGTTCATATTTTAAAAGAAGGTATACTACTATACTTATTGTCGTAAATGTAAAAAGCCAACATGTGGTGAACATCAGCAGAAATTCTGTTTAACTTGTTGCAATACGTTAGTGTAATTTTCATTGTTATATTTTCCTTTCTTCCTGTTTTCCTTTTTTACTCAGTAAGTATGCTTATTTTGCTGAATTTTAATACATAGATATGTTTAATAAATAAATTTTTGTGTAGCATTCGAATGTCTACACATATACAAGTATTATGTTTTTAAAATATGCTGCAAATGTTTTTTAAATATTTAGTGAGTAAATTTACGCATGGTTAGTATTACTATACTAAATGTAAGGGTTAGTGTATAAGTGTACAACGTGCTACCGTTACCCACTCCCCTAGCGTGCCTTCGTGGTGTAACGGTAGCACGTTGGGCCGGTATTCCAGAGGTCCGTGGTTCGATTCGCGGCGAAGGCGGTTGCATATTTTTCATCTTTTCTGCTTCCGATTAACCTAATGACTCTACAAGTGTTCTAGGGTTAAACGTTTTGGTTTGGTTTGGTTGATGTGATTACGTCAAAGTTTCGAGGGCTGTCTGCCTAAGGGGAAGGATGCCTTCATGGAGATCTTTCTAAGGGAATTGGCTCGTATACACGTTATACATGGGGAAAAACCATAAAAACGCCCAAGTCCATGCAGCCCCTTCGTGAGATTTGAACCTCGGACCGAACTACCAGTGTTCAGTGACTTTACTTCTTGGCCACTGGTGAGCGCCATTAAACATTTTTTAAAATGTTAAACATTTTCTTGTCGCCCAGATAATATAGTGGTTAGGGAAGCCTACTGCGGTACCGAAGTGCCCGGGTCCGAATCCCGCAGAAGAATAGATGTTTGTAAATGTGTAGTGTCCGTGCGGCAAGGGGGCACTCTAAATATACGGCGAGCCAAACGTCCTCTCGTGTGGTTTGGAGGAAGGGGAGAGGGGTGGGAGATCACCCCGGGGTACTCTCCCTCAAAACTGGGGCGGAAAAGCAGAAGCCCAACCTCTCTTTAGATTAGGCTCTGGTAAACATTCTTTCATGTAATATGGACCCAACAACAGAATTTTTTTTTTTTTTTTTCCCTTGGAAAGCTTTCACGCTAATCTATTTTTCCCCTTTCATGAATGTCCATTAAATTAGAAAAAAAAAAAAAATTTAGATCAGCAGTTTTAACGTTGATCTAATTTTTTTTTCGCGTCATCTCCGAGTGAACAGTTACTTCTAACCTTAAATACGACCTTGCAGTATATCATTTTATTTTTAGCTGTTTTACTAAAATAAACCGATATCGGAAACTTTTTTGAAGCTGCCGTTTGTATAAACGTAATAATTATATTATTATTAAAGGAGGTCATAATTATACGTAAAGTAGATGGTATTCGTCGAAAACATCATAGCAAATACTACCGAAGAAAACGGCAGGGAAAAGCATTTGTGAACGGAGAGAGAATATCGCGTTTTCTAACAAGGAAGATCTTTCAACCCTGAACTCAAAATTTTCTCGAAATATATGTCAATCTACTCATCAAGAAATTCATAGTAGTAAAATAATTAGAAATTCTATACATAGTCAAGAAAATAATGTTAAATCTGGAATTTTTGATTGCCAATAGCGAACTTTCAGACGAATTTAATCGTCAACCGAATGAAGAAATTTCAAAACTTCCGTGAAATAACTAAAACGGTGTTGCATCGCCAAATATAGCAAATGTAGTTAGATTTGCATATTTTAAATTTCCTATTCAAACTGACTTGTCAGTAAGGCAAAATTTTCTGTTAGATTTTGCCCCGCTTTTTTCTTCGGATAACATAAGGTTAAAAAACATTAACAAAGTTTCCCTTGTGCAACAATGCAATCTGCGCTTTGATGATACTCAGATTCTCTACCTTTTTTTTTTTTTTTTTTTTTTTTTTTTTTTTGGTTTGATAGATTATGGCAGAGCACACTAGGGCTATTTGCATAAGGGGAAGGATGCCGTCGTTATAAGGGAAACTAGCTACACGTTGCACATGGAAACTAACTACACGTTGCACGAAAGTGTCCATGCAACCTGTCCGTCGCGGGATTCGGGCTTCGAACCGAACTACCAGTGTTCAACGACTATACCGCTCGGCCGCTGGTGGGCCAGATTCTTTACGCTTTATTTATGTTAAATTATATATATTTACGTTTTATTACATGCAAACTGCTGTGGATATTTTATAATTTATTATTTTTTATAAGTTGCCCCCAAGTTAAGGAGACAACGCATTAAATTTTAATTCTAAACTAAATCTTTATTTGGAAGTACAAATACATGCATTGTTGTCTCATATTATTGTTCAAGATTATACAGCCAGACGTTTGAAGTTAATATACTTTACATAAGAAGATATTTAACTGAAAAATCTGATTTGAAATTTTAGAAAGATATGGAATTTGAATGACGACGTATAAGAAACAATTTTCGCTACATCAATTGAAAAGGTTGGCTTTGAAAATGGATTAAATAATCCATCTATAAGTTAACTCACAGATGTTTTGTGAAATAATGAAACGGCGGGGTTATTCAAAGCCTCAATCATATATCAGAATTATAAGGTAAAAGAAGTAAAATTCTGGACTAGTATAAGATGGAAAAAAAAAATAGCTTTCAAAGTGCCCGAAATAAATTTAGACAGATGAAAAATTTGCAGTATTTTTATTACTGGGAGAAAGTGCTTCAAAAGTCCGGTATTGACAGAAAAAATTTCAAAGAAACGGATGTACGTTCATCATAAAATGGCTCACGTATATATTCCTTCCACAGAAAGTCAGGAAACGTCTCCTTCAGTCTGTTCGCCCAAATTTGAACCACGTTGAACTATCAGTGTTCAATGGTTTTACTGCTCATGGTCTTGCATTTTTTAAACTTTCGTAATTCGATTCATTTCGCTAATTGCAACGGATGTAAAAATGATTACTGCTAGAAATGAAAAATCTTTTAGTTCTAGTTAACGATCTCAATTCCAATCCATTTTTATGCTCAGCTTCTATTTCATTTCATACTTGTTTTCATTGCTCATCAATAGATGACGCAAGTAGCTGGACTTCCTTCTTTGTCATTGTTATCGCCTGAGCATATGCTTCTCTTTTCTCATTTAAACCTTCAAAAGTGAGCCTGCAAATGTAGAAATATTACGCTGATTCTGGTTGCCATAGCACATCCAGTAACCATTATTCAGTGTGTTATTTTAACTCAGATTTATCTTGTACTTAAATTTTATGAAAAATTGGGCGAAAAATATTTCTACATACAGAAAATACTCTCTCTTGGCCTCCCCCAAAAAAGAAACACCATTAAAAATAATCCTATCATCTCGAAATTTTCTATGCATTCCATCATACCAACATGGTCATGATTGTGCAAAGGTGCTAGCAACAAACGCTTCCTGCAAAGCACATATCGTTTGAATCAAGGCTCTGGAAGGCGAAGACGCAGGAATGGGAGGCAAGATCACACTTGAACTGCCCCAATGGCATAATTATCCACTTTCTGTGGCACTTTCCACCATCTCACTGCGCTTGGCTGAGTCGGGGTTACATTCACAGTGGTCTTTAAGACATTTGCTTTTAACCTCAGAACATCGACAGTCGTCTGGAGTGGTGCCGTAGCCGATTATCATGGCTGCCAGCGCATTGGCATCACATCGTGTTCAACGATTAATCCTGCTTCAGCCTTGGAAGAGATGACCACCAGTCCCAGCCTTTGTTTTAGAGACACACACAGTCATTACCCCTGGTGTGATGGTATGAATTGGTGTCTCTTACGGCAGCAGGTCGAACATATTTATCTTACATACAACTTTAACAGCTCAGCGATATGTTGATGGCATTCTGTGGCCGTCTGCGTTACCATTGATGTCACGCCATCCTAGAGCCAATTTCCATGAGACTCTTTATATAGGGTTCGCATATCTCTGAGCTGTTGATACTCTTCTTTGGCCAGTAAGGTCACACCTTTCGCCAGTCGAACATATATGGGATATGTTAGGGTACCAGATTCAAGCACACAAAAATGGTGCAGATCCGGAGCAACAGTTGAGGAATGCCTAGCAAAATATATCACACGATGAGATTATAAATCTTTAGCACTCCTTAGCTCAACATTTCCAAAGCATCCCTTGCCACCAGAGGGTTTCACCATGTGCGATTGCTAATCACTGATTGTTCCTATGGCCTTGAAATTTTAATTATTTCATTACCTGTGTATGAGCTTTACGCATATTTAATTTCAATAAAAGCAGTCAGTTACTCCAATGGTGCTTACTTTGTTTTTCAAAGGAATGTTGATTTTACATGCAAGGAGGGAAAAATTTAAACATCTTACATTATAAATTCTGTTTAATAATTTCAGAATCGCTCGTATTTATTAAAATATGCACCCAACAAAGTCAGTCTACTTGATTTTCTTTTTATAGCTAACCATTTCCTTTTTTAAAAAAGTTTGAAATTCATGAAGTAAATCAATCATCTCACTGTATCCTATATTATGACCTAATTATTTTAACTTCTTGACAGAATATATGCTACATAAATAAGAGTATTTTCAGGGCTGGATTAAGACTTTTAGAGGGCCTGCACACTAAAAAATTTGCTGCCCCCTCACCCATATTCATGCCAGCTTTTTCTTCATTCCTTCTCTCTCTCGGTTTGGTTTAGTTTAGCCATACTCCATTATATAAAACAGACAGAAATTTTTCGGTGTCCCCTTTCCTGAATACCTAAAACGCTTTTTTTGTCGTGCCCTCTTTCCTTGACGGCCTAAGCACATGGTTATACTGCTTAATAGTAAATTCAACCCTGAGTATTTTTTTTATATTTTTGCATAATAAAACTACCAAGCTGTCATTAACTGTAACTAAAAGCTAATGCACCAGTTGATCATAATTGCTGTAAAGTAAATCAAACATTTTATTAGTGTCAAATATCTATTGCTCTTTTATGCTGCAGTCCATTACAAAAGATTGGAAGAAGCATCTGCAATAAATTTTAATGATGTTTCAAAATTTATTGCTTTTACTTTGTTTCACAGACGTCTTAATATGAAATTAATCACAGAAGTTTTCTGAAACACACATGCATTAAGCTCTCAGTTTTGAAATTTACTTAACTGGCAGCTATAAAATCAAAAACATAAAAGAACTACACTGCCAGCATTTGAACATTGATTTGATACAACACCAGGGGCACAAAGGAAATAAGAAAAACTAGTACAGTACAAAATCCAAAATAATCAGACATCTGGACCTTCAGCCCACCATCTGAGATTACCGTTCTTCACTTTAATGACAAAACATTGATTGATGGATATTTGTAATAAAACTAGCATTCAGCTGCCAATTCTTAGCAGCAATTTCCATTTGCCTAAGTTTATTCCATGAAGCAGCCTGATGGGTTAAGTTTCATCAGGTCATCTTATAAGAGAATCTGAAAAAGAAAGAGAGGGGCACTCTCACCTCTGTAAAAGTTACTGCATTGTAAAAAAGTGATCTGCTGTGCACAGGAGTAATTTCAGCTAGAGAGGGTGGTGGGCATCCAAGTTTGGAGAGTAGTTTCTGGAGAAAGCATTGGGCACATGATCTCAATTAACAACGAGAACCCTTGGCTTATTGTTCAATAAAGCACAAAATGAGAAAAATATTTGAGGCAATAATGCAGTAAGTCAATTTTTTATGTGAAATTCAGTATTAAAATAATTACTCACTTACTTTCAACACATTAGAGGTCATAAAATCAACTGTTTCATAACTTTGCATTTTGTTTCCAAAGGAATTATAATATTGATTAGCGTTAACCACGAACACACTTTGGTCCTTGAGTGGTTGTGGAGGAGCATGGTACATCTATACATCTGATTTAAATAACTGATACACCAAGACTTTATTGTTTGGAATGGGGTGTTGCTCATATGTTTTCTTTTGCTTCCATTGTAGCGAGAAGAAATGGAATTAGATCGTGAAGAACTTGACTTAGGAAATTGTTAACATAGGAAATTGTACTCCACCTTAACCTTCTAGTTTGATCCAGCTTATAATTATTTATATGCTATTATTATTAGAGTTATCATATCAAAATTAAAGTCTGATATTTTGCTTATGCCAAAAGAGTTTCTAATTCTGGCGTTGTCCCAGGATCTGCAAAGCAAACTCTTTTATTTGATATTTCCCTCCTATAGCCTTGATATAATTCATCTAATAAAGTGCAATTTCAAAACTAAGGCACAACAATAACTACTATTATTTCTACCTTTTGAATGCTATAGAAGGTGAAATTTTCCATGTAATGGAATTCGTGAAGAAATAATAATTGAAAATGATATAAAATGGAAGTTTTCCATTGCAATGACAAGGGCCAAATCAACATTAACACACTGCAAAAATCTCATTTAGTCTTAGATCCAGATAATACCACTACTGGTAATGAAGAAAGTGACAAAGGGGTTTTTGAGAATGAAAAAGTTTTGACTGGCAATTTAGAGAGAATTCTTGACATGGCAGTTACAGGGCTTCAACAGTGGAACAACAAGAAATTATGTTGGTCTACAAAATTAAAGAGTGTGTATTAGAACACATACAAAAAGAACTACATTGAAAGAAATGTTTATTAGAACAAATAACAAATTATTGACCTTTTTTGGTAAATTTTGATCTCCTCAAGTTCATAAATGCTTCATTATTTCATAAACAACTATTTCTTAGTTTGATTTTATAATTTCAAGATATTATCTTGCTAGATGATCTAAAACATAAAATTTTCAAAACCTGCAATTGCCAAAGTTCAGATGCAATGTCATGATTATTTTACGTATGCCGTATTATTATTGGCAAATTGAGTTTATACAATAAATTGCTTCACACTGAGAAAAGAAAAATTTATGATCCAGAAGTGATTAACTATAGTTTTCCATAAAATAAGTTCTATGCATTAGTAACAACTGGAAGTATAAAGCCTTGATACAGTCAGTGAAAGTGAAACTAAGGTGGTTATCATAGTATGCATTTTAATGGTCTATTCACAGCTGTTCTCAACCTTTTGACTAACACGTACCATCAAACAAAAATTCAAAACATTTAGTACCACCACCACAAAGTACTACTACCACCTCCACTCTTGAACAAAGCTCGGATAGCATGAATTTACGAGTGTTAAGAGAAAAAACAAAATCAGCATGTTGGGGTTTTATTTTTTGAATAGTTAAATACTTTGCTTCTTTGCATAGCACATTTTTTTTCTTGCGTACCACCAGTGGTTGAGAACCCCTGGTCTATTAGGTTAGAAGTCATCCTAGAGAATATTATTATTTATTTATGTACTCAGAAATACTTTAACAGGCAGTTACAAGTTTTACCATAATCAGATAAAACGTTCATAACTTTAACATAATCATCTTTATTACTTTTAATTTTTTATTATTTGAATTATCATGGCTTAAACTTCATATTTTAGTATTTAATCATTGAAATTATAATTTATACATTTATTTAGAGTTGAAGCAAAAGTTACTTCCTGTTTTGAATACCATCCCTTTCCTCCCCTTAAATTAAATCTGAAAATAATCCTATGGTGATAAACAACAACAAAACACTAACACATAAATTATTAGAACTAAAAATTTACTCCAAATTGTTTCATAGGTTGTTTATTTTGTTTTAAATTATATAAAAATATATCAAATACAAAATGTTTGCAATATGTATAAATAAAAGAAATGAATACAAGTTATTGTTTCTGATTAAAAAATTAAAAGACCACAATTTCAGAAAAAAGGAATTACGTACATTAATAAAACAGGAATAAATTGTTCAACACATGTAGACTGCACACAAATCTCATTAAAAAAAAAAAAAAAAAAAAAAAAAAGACTTTACATTTTTAGGAATTTTGGAAAACCTACAACAAAATTTGGTGAAAATAAACACAAAAACAATATTTTGCATGAAAAATATAATTTGTGCAGAAGAATCATCGTGAAAAGCAGTAATTAGAGAGACAGAAAGCAAAAATATAATCAACAGTCTTGCATGTGTGCATGTATCCATGTATAGGCAGGCAGATATATATATATATATACAAAAGGGAAAATATGTGCATACACACACATACATTAATCGCACTTATTCTGATTTTCATTCAAAACTAACAATATCATGTGATCCAACACATATATATATATATATCTTATACATAAAATTTATATATATATATATATACATTAAATTTAATGTATAAGATATTTCATTATATTCAGGTTCAGCTATCTGGAATGTACCTCATATACACAAAAACAGCATACATGAAGTTATATCACAGTCATTTATCACTAACTGCGCAATACAAAGATAAATGACATCTTTAAAAGGACAATTACACAAAAAAGGAAGGCAAAAAAATTGCTCAGACACAGTTAGCTTATTAAAACCTCCATTCTTATAAAAACACACAAAAATTCTAGATCTGCATTTAAAGAATTCCTATAACATGCCTTTAAGCAGTTAAAATTTACTTTCATTACTGTATAAAACTATACACATAAGCTTGCTTAGTAAAAGGTCAACTTTGGCTTTAAAAGTCCTGTTTGTACCTCATGCTGTGACTTAAAGCTTTTTTGTTTGGTTTGTTTTGTTTTAAATACTACTGTGCAATGTAGAAGTAAGTACAAAGTAAGCAATATGAAAATTAAATATAGTGATAATTTTTAAAATTATGAAGAACATGCTTCAAATATTACCAAAATAAATAAGACATTCATATTTCAGGAATTATAACAAAAATCATTTCCCTATAACAAGATATATTATACAATAATAACTTTATAAAAGGAATAATAATCAAATATTAAAAATCTGAAATAGTTCACGAGATTTCTAGAAATACAGATATGGATGAAAGTTCGTAAATAACTCTAAAATGATATTAAAAGTGTATTGAGATTACAAGACAGTAAATGCATAGCAATATATCTCTTTCATACCCTTGATGATGAAATGTAGTGATATGTATTTTAAAACTGAAAAATTGCTTTCAAGCAAAAAATATGTTTCACTATACATTTTAATGACTTTAAATTCTAAAAATTACAAACTTAGCCTGTTAAGATGTTTTATACAATGAATGTTTTCTTTTTGAGAGAACAATAATCACACAACTTACAAAAACACAAAAAGTACAGATGAAAATAGCACACACCATTTCAGTAAAAATAACATGTACAAAGACTCTTTTGCTATACAACCCACTGAAAGTTTACAAAGTTCATTAAATCTCTTGAACAAATTATCAGTTTCTTTATTATATGCATTTCAAAGGCTGAACTTGAACTTTTCTGAAAGGAAAGTTCAGACAACTTCTGAAATGCAGAACTTTATCATACAATATAAACTTTATATTGACTCTGATGACAACAAGCATGAGCTTCTTGAAGAATCCTCATACGAGGTCCCATAGGAATACCCATCTTCTGAAGTCTCTCTTCAGTTAAGTAAGGCAATTCTTTTATTCCTATCTTTTCAGTTTCAAAGTTAGCAGCATATTTCTAGAAAACAGGAAAAAAAAAAGATCAAGATAAAATGATCATTTTTAAGAAAAGGCTGGAGGATTAAAAAAGTAAGTGTTAAAAAAGTGAAACTACAATTGACTGAACAAGCAACTTTATTCATGAATATTTTTTTTTTTAATTTGAAGTTCATACTTTGAATGCTGTTTGAAACCCCTTATTTTTATTTCATTTAGAGCTCTAACTGCCAATTTCTGTAACTTTGTGGGACTGATGGTCACTCTAAAGTAAAATAATTAATTTGCCTAGAGTTCCACAAAGAGGCCAGATGGTGCTGTATTTTGCTTACTTTCTAACATTATCGCTAAGGTGGGCACTCCTGAAAATGGTCAGCTTCAAGAAAGCATATATCGGTGCAAGTCAATTCTCAAAAAGTTCTGTGCAAAAGCATCCTCTCCCTTGAGCAGGTATTTTATGTGTGCATACTTTAATCAATGAATCATCCAAATATGCAAGAATATTACAATATACTAAATACAGTATGATAAACTAATTAACACTAGTTCTGAAATACAAGCATTATTTTTCACTTTCTTTTCATGAAATGTTCTAAAGCCTGTTTGAACCATGTCAGTTTGCTGATTAACAAAGTAATTATGATGTGGACTTTAATAAATCCAATTACAATTAAATACCATGTCAAGGTTTTGCTACATGAAAATTCTAGAATCAAAATAGATTCATTTGCTTCTGTTAAGACTTACACAGCTATAAAACTGTAGCAGATATTTCTATTGATAGCTACAGATTTTGGACTGTCACTCCCTTTGGCTAAAGGATATCAACATTTTTAACGTATTTTCAATATTTGCAGTATATATTACACAACACAAATAAAATTATTTTATTGTGAAATTCAAAACTGCATAGTTGTTTTACATTGTTAAAAGACAATAATACTTGTAATAGATCATAAAACTATATCATAGAATGACAATAAGGTTCCTAAGACAGCTCTTTATAAAGTTCTTGCAAAAAACATTAAAATAAAATTCAGTCTCAGGTTAATGTTGGTTTTAAAAAATTTCAAATTTCTTTTCTGAAATATTTAAAATAATAATTGCATTTCCTATGTATTTATAAAATCTTTACATATTTCCTACATTTCTGAAATGAATGCTTATTTGCCAATGCTGACAGAGTTTCAGAAAAAGTATTTTATAATTCCACTCAAGATATATTTTTATTGGGAACTTAATATATTGAAAACAAAATTTAAAAAACTAGAGATTTTAGGATTTCCAAAGAGTTTATAAAAAGGTTTCTGTCTTTGAATTATAAGTGATTTATGTGTTTAATGCACTTATACATGTTAAAGTAATTATAAATGTTTGTGCATATATAACTTCTGTTCCAAAGTCATGAAAATATCAAGTTTTCCTCCAAATTTCATTTCCTGAAAGTGTGATTAACAAATTCTTGAAGGGGATATTTTCAAATGTCTTCATTAACTCAAAGTGGGATCATAAGACTGTTGATATTTTTGTCTATTTTAATAGAATTTAGCTTTTCAGTATTTGGCCCCCAAATCTGCCAAGCTTGTTGTAACGTTGCATTGTTTAATTTTTTTAAGATGTGAAAAATACATTTTTTATAATAAACTGTTTTCATTAACTTTTTGATCCATACGCTTGAGGCTCAACATGCCTTCGACCAATACACAAGAAATCCTGATTTATCTAACCAGGGAATTCTTACCCATTACTGCATAGTTCAAACACATTTGCAAGCTCACTGTAGTGATAAACATCTATTCTACTTGATTAATAGACGCACACAAGAGATGCATCTGATGTGAGTCCCATATCCAATGGTCTAATAAATTTTGCACTCATGTACATGTGGACGCACATTACATTTAGCTGTCAGTTGTGGCACAAGCAATCATCAATTTTCACCATGCAGGACAGCTTTCGCCATCTGCATTCACTGACTGGGCATTAAGACCTGATGCTTTGGCATGCCACTTCCAGTTTCACTTACCTTTTTCTACTTTTCATAGGCACTGAGAATATCAGCTCCCGAATAACACATGAGCTCCCTCAAATCATCATAATTTAGCATCTGTTACTTTAATTGGCAGTCTTCCCTAATGCATGCACACATATTTAGCAAAGCAATGTATTGTCATCCTTACAACCATTAAATAACATTCTCACCTTGTCATGTACCATCTATGTGATTCTAAATAATGCATTCTCACAATGTAAGGATCACAATGTATGTGTTTCAGAAATAAAAATCACTATTAGACTCTGTTATTTTTACATCAAATGAATAAATTTTAAACTTCAGTAAAATGTAACTTTTAACTTTTTAAAAAATAACTTTACAGCTTCCACTAATTGAGTATCTTCCACATTCTAGTTAGGCTACAGACTACTAAAAATATGTTCTATTTCATGACAGCATAACGAATACATTAAAAAACGTTTCAGTGCAAATAATAACTGTAAACTACAATTTCAAAGGATAAACATTCTACTTACTTCATATCCAAGGCGTTTCAAAAATTGCCTGATAAGTGGTGGCTCATCTCCAAAAAACCTGTTGTTTAAGAAAAATATAAGGAAGAAGTATATATAACCTCATACTTAATACACTGCTTTTATTACTTTCATACAAAAAACTGCATATTGCTACAGTATGTGTATAATACAAGGTTTTTACAAGCTGGAAATATCCACCAATTGTAGTGGGCTGAGAAATTAAATAAAAAATTGAAAATAAATGCAAACAAAAAAATAAATCAATGTTGTAAAACTTTTTATTCAAAATTAAATTATAATATATATATATATAATAAAAACATAAAGCATTAAATAATTTCACTCACTAAATTAAACATTAATTTATCAACACAAAGACAAAACATATGTTCTAACCAATACAATAACTAATTATGCAAAAAAGAAAAATTTACTAACTTCGTAAGTTTCTTTGCTCTGCATGGATTTAGTAACTCGAGAACTTCTCTCCGGAAATTATCCCAATCTTTTGGCAAAGGTAATTGATGACTCTTTCCACCAGTACTGCCTGACTGGCAACCTTGGGCCAGCTGCATAAGCCGTAATCGTTCCTGAACCCACGTCACATCCTGTCGCATATTTTCTAATTCTTGAACAAGTACATGCTGAGTTCTCATTTCAGATGATAAATGTGCTACACTACGTGCTAAGGTTACAACATGGCTTTCTAACCGTTGCAGTCTTTTGCTTGCTGAGCTAAAAGAACAAAATAAGAAATATGAGGAAATATTTTATTCCAAATACCTGAATATCTAGTAAAGGAGGAAGAAAGACAATAAAAGAGAGTAATAAACCAGACAATTTAGCAATTAAACTATACTTTCAAGACAAATAGCATAAAGTAAAGCTGAAATATTTTATCATGTTTACCTGCTTCGGCACTCTTTACTTCTTCTTTTTTCAGAGAAGCCTCTTTTATCAGCAAAACTATGATTTCCTCTACTCACAGAACTACGAGCATTTAAAGATGACAAGCTGTCATTAGTTCGTCGTCGAGAATGACGTGACACATCTAATACACTTCCACCAAATACATTAGCCTTGCAAGAATTTTTGACACCCAGTAAACGAAGTATCTACATTAAATTTAAAAAAAGCATTATTTTTTAACTCTACACAAAAAATTTTACTGCTTTCAGAAATGTATTTATATGTTTACATTTTGACTACAAGCACATTAACAATATGTCCTATGCATTATGCTGGAACTAAAAATAAAACTGTAAAGTTAAATACTTTACATTAAAGATACATAATAAGATGTAACACAGGCACTGCTGTAACTGTTGTCAGGCGTGGAACTTTGACGTTAGAATAAATGTTGCTTGCAATACATTGGCATGCGCATGGTGTCATAAAAGTGGTGCCTAGATACAGTAAAGTGGCTATGTGCTACTAGATGAGACCGCTTACAATGGCACCTGGTAGAAAACGGCAAAGTATGGGTATCTCGAAGACGATACGACATTAGGAAGAGAAAAGTTAATTACAAAGTTGTTAGAGTGTCATGGATTTAATATGAAAAGACACATTGTGAATATAAATTCTGAAAACAGAATGTTAAAAATGGACATTTGTTTCTTCCCAATTTCTGAAACTATGAAGTAACAAAACTTGAACAAAAGGACAAGAAAATAAGCCCACATTGCGGCACAATTCATTATTATATAATTCACAATCAAGCAAACTCTGGTTCCAACTCCATAGGGTGCATCTTGTACTGATTGCATTTACAAATAGATTAGAAGATCATGCACAATTATGTTGCAAAATGTGTCAGCTCAACACAACTTGAGCTTGTGGTATGAAATTTGTTCATTATACAAAGAGTGTATGAAACAACACATCTGATCACCTTAGACAGCTATAACAGAGATATCACCTCAGGGTTATATCTTGAAAGTCATGGAGTGATTTTCAAAAAGGATTAGTACGAGATGGTTCGACCTTACAGCAAGTATGGCCACAAGGCCTGATTGGCAGTGCGATTACATAGGCAACTTTTTCCTGCAAGCCTGCATCCTTCGCACAAAACCATGCTATAGGTTGAGAAACATTTAAAGGAATCAGGCAGTAAAGGAATCAGGCAGCCAAACCTCAGTTTGGTTCTTTACTCTTTCATGCCACATCATTTACAACTATGCCATAATCTGATCTGCTTGTTTCTTCATAATGTTTTACATTCAAAAGCATTAAAAATAATATTTTTTTTCCTAAATTCTATTTTGTATATTACTGCCTTCAAACCTACCAGGTTTGCTTTCCTGCACTTAATGAACTTTAAATGGATCTGGGAGAAGAAGAATTCTTCTTCTTACAGTGGATTCTATATTCTATTCTATAATCCACTGTAAGAATTCTTCTGGAAGCCTTGGATCAAGAAAATATTAGTACTATGTTTCCCCTGGCAAAAACACAGCAATGGATCATTTGTGTAAATTATAAACAAATTATTTACAATTTATATTACATGATATATTTACTTTTCATGAAATGAAATTATGTCACTATTTTGCAAATACAGTCAAAAGTCGTTAATTTGGACACCCATAATCCGAACCTCAAAGCTACAAACTTTCTGCGCATGCGTCGCGTTGCCGCATGCGCATAGGCGTTTACATGCGCGCGTAAGACCTTTACTGCTACGAATATGCTTGTGCGCATGCTCATAAAACGTTTACGCATGCGCGTTTAATGTATAACGGACGGTGTAAGCTAAGCTAAAATTATCTAATTCAGTTAATGTTGCAGATTGCGTTGTTCCTTAATCTTCGAATTGGATCCGGCTTATTATTTTTTGCAGACTGTTAGAGCAATTTTTTAAAAGTAAGCTTAAACTTTCGATTATATCAAATAGAATTTCCGATATGTATTTGTTAATATGTAAAGGATCTAAAGCGAAAGTATGTTTCGAAATCCGAAATATGTTTATCAATTTCACGCTGCTCGGCGGGGGGGGGGACGCCACGGCGTGCAATGAATTGGAAGTTGATCTGTCAGCACTATCCTTATCTTCAGGGCAGATGTTTTTATTTTATTTGGCTGTAAGCCAAATAAAATAAAAATTATAAATTCCTTACTAAATGTAGTATTTCATCTCGATGTACTCCGTCTTTCATATGATTTAAAACAAGTTCCTCATCATTATAATTCGCTTCCGATAGTGAAGAAAGTAACAGAAGTTATTGAAAACGAAAAAATTTCGATTGACAAATTAGTCGGTATTCTCGACACAGCAATTATAGGACTTGAACAGCGGAACTTTGTAACTAAACAAGAAATTATGTCTGTTTAATAGAATTAAAGAGAAAGTATTATCACATGAAACGAAGCAACTTAAACAACTGACATTGAAAGAAATGTTTAATAAAGTAAACAAATAAATATTAAGCTTTTTCTTTTTGTAAATTTTGATACCCTTTAGATCATAATTGTTCTTTATTTCATAAATTACGGTTTCATATTTTTAATTTTGTAATTTCTGCATGCCATCTTACCAGATTTAAACTGATGATCTATAATCCGGAATTGCCGAAGTCCCGACGAGTCCGGATTAACGACTTTTGACTGTACTTTGCTTTTGTATGCTCCACATATAAAAGCCTTATTTTTACAAGCACTCAAGTTTATTGCCATGTCTAGAAGTTAAGGCGACATTCAATTAGACTTTTAATTCTAAATTATGTCTGTATTTCGTGGCACAAATGTATAGAGTTTGGTTTGGATATGTTTTTCATATTATACAGCCAGGCAATTGGAATTAGGACTTTTATCCCAGAAGATATTTAAATAAAAAAAAATCTAATTTCAGAGGAAATTTTAAAAGAATACGAAAGTTCAAGGGATACTACAGATGACAAAGTAATGGAAAATTCCTTACCACATGAACAGAAAAGACAGTTTATTAGAATAACACACCTGAAAATAAATTTAAAGATGTTTTGTGCAACAATGAAGATGAATAAAAACTAAAACTTCAACCATATATCATAGGTAAAATTCCATCATAGCATACGACCCAAAAAATTGCTTTCAATTTGTCCAAAACAAATTTAGGCAGGTGAAAAATTTTAATTTTCACTATTAGAAGAGCTAAAAAATTTGCTGAAGGCAGAAAAAAATTAAAGGAATATTTTCAAGTTAAATGGTTAGGATTTATTTTACCCCATGTAGAAAACTGTGAAAGCCCCCTAGTGAGTAATTTGCTATAATCTGAACCCACATCAAACTGAGAACAATAGTTTTACCACTCGACTGCCATTGATCCTGCATTTTTTAAACTCCCGTAATTTGGTTCATTCTGCTGATTATAATGTAAAATACATTACTGTTTTGATCACTTTTACTACACTAGAACTATGAAATTTATTCAAATTGTGACTAAAGCACTTATCACCACATAAAATATGTATTGTTTGCACCATATCAAAATAAGTGCAACATATCTTTCCATATTAAAATGGCTTCCAGAATTTCTTGTATTCTGACCTAATTTCTACAAGTTCTATTTAGCTTTTCATTTTAAATAACTGAGTATTGACAGTGAAAAAATATATACCTTTCATTTGTTAGTTCAATTTATTATTTTACACATTCATTGCATAAATTGATGAATTTGGCAACATTCCAAATTTTCAAAACTGAATTTTGAAAATTTTCCAAAATACATGTCTTATATTGTTTTAAATTTTTAAACTGATTATCGATGTAATATTAGCAGCTAATTATTTCATTTATGTATTTCCAGATGAGTAGATTCACATATATTTTTTCAAGAAAATTCAGAGTTTAAGATTGGAATACCTTCCAACAGATTCTGCATATACATATCTGTAACACAAAACATATTTTTCAAAGCCAGAGAAGCATTTTAATAGCAGTTTACCTCTGAATACATTGTCTCTAGACCTTCAAGTTGCTTCCTGATCATGGAAACTTCACTAGGTTCCATAGTACTAGCTGTAGCACTTAGGTCACTGCTAAAGTCATCAGCATCATCTAACAGACTTTCCATATCAAGACCTGTTGTAGTTGAAGTTAATTCTGGATCCCCATTGTCTACATAACACGGAAAAGCTGAAAAAATGTACATTGTTACTGATCTAATAAAAATACACCTACATTAAATTATCAAACAAATCATAATTTGTGCATTACCAATCTGATTGCGTGTATGGTGTCTTGAAGGTGGTGAGCTGTGACATTTTCTAGCAGCACAGTTACCATGCGATATTCCTAATCGATGTCCAGAAGGCAATTTATTATATTGGTATGACTTTCCATTCCTATGCTTGCAGGTTGTCTGTGTTATACTAGATGTTCGACGCAAACCAGTTTTCTTGCCAGGAGTTACTTTAACAAGACCCATTTCACAGTTCTTTGAATGCTCAGTTGCTTTATTACAGCTAGTGTTTAGAGCAGATGCACTGAAATAAAATTTAATATATAATGCTTAATTCAGAATATAACTGAAACAGCATTTAAACAGAAGTAAAAATACACAAAGAAAAACTGATTGTAGAAAAATAAGTCATATTTCATGAATTAAAAAAAGCTGTAGCTATTTAAATACAATAAAATGTTGAAAATGCTACAGCTGTAGCAAGACCATGCACATTCCAAATTTAAAATCAGCATCTCAATTTAGCAGTTACAATTATTTAAAAACAATAATTTTTTGCCAACTTTTGAAAATGTTCCCATTCCCATAAAATGCAATTTGGTACTATTTGTTATTAAACTGTTAACATTCGTATGTTCAGTAGTTTAGAAATGCTGTTTTACTCACAGAAAAGAATGAGGTCATCAAATAATTACCTTGACGACAGCCTATATTGTGGTGTTCTTGAAGAGAGTTTTGGTGAATTTTCAGCACTAATGGGAGGAGATGGAGCAGGAGAAAGAGGTGGCAGAGGTGGAGTAACAGAAAGGCTTTCACTTGTAACATCATCCTGAGGTTCTTGTTGATCAGTAGGTTTTCTACAGTTCAAAGATGTACTTGGTGTCTCATATATATGTCTGGCTTGATTCACTTGCAATTCCTCAGAGAACCTCTTTTCTTGAGAGTCATGGTTTTGTTGGCTCCAAATAGTACCATTAGCACTGTGATCAGAATCAAGGCTAGTATCGAGATTACTGCCTGCACTGATGCCACTACTATGAGGAGATACTACACTTTTACAACCATGCATGCTACTATGCATGGTGCCACGACCAGATTCAGATGATGATTTATATAAATCATTTGCATCTCCACAGTCTGTGGCACCAGATTGCAATGGTTCATTTGACACAGCATCATTTTCTTCATTTGGCACTTGTGTTTCATCTGATGGAATATCTGGGAGGTGGTTCTCCTCATTATAATTCTGTACCCTTCGACCGTAATATGAGGTATCCAGAGGTGAGGAAGTCTGAGGTTCAGTTTGCTGCACAATTTGATCAAGAGCTTTACCAAAGCTTGGAAATGGTGTTACACCTCCATATACAGAATCACAGTTGGATGAAAATTCTGCCTTTTTATCTTGAGATGGTCGCCCAATAGCTTCTTTTGGCACTAACTTATCATAATCATATGAAGACTTTATATTATTCGAATAACTATTCTGAAATTAGAAAGAAATGGCACATAAATCTTCAGTGTGATAACAGCTTATAATGATCACCGTTTTTTCAAAAAATTTTTAAATATGAAAGTTCTTTTCACAGATTAAACAAAAACACTCCATTACATCTAAAACAAGGCATACTTTTATCTTCTTCCTAGTTCCCATTTTCTTACATGATTACTTCAATATCATAATTTATGTCAATAACTGTGTTTGTTCTTACATTGCTGCATAATGCATTTGTCTATTTTTCATAATTTTCCCCCCTCTTATAGTTACTTAGCACATTTTTATGATAAAATTACGTTCATTTGGCATTAAATCTTTCATTTTCAGATATTTATTATATTTGTATGTGTTTAATTACTGTATAACATACAATTATTTATTATTAATATCTCTTAATTCTAAATTTATGAAAAAAAAATGTTGGAGTTTTGAAAATTGATTAAAGAGATGCACGTTTTTGAAGTTCAGAGGTCTTGGCATAGTTTGGTGATTTTTTGCCAATTTGGTGACATTTTGGAAAAGGAAACATATGGAGTACTTCCTTATACTGGCTTCCGCTATTTTAAACAATGCCAACAGCCTTCTTTAATGGAGTTTGCCAAAGTCACAATCTTACTCAGATCTCCACAAACCATTGACAACAGTTCTAACCATGGTCACTTACAGTTGACCCATTTAGAGAATAACTATGAGTAGGGTTGCAGCTATCACATACTCCATTAACAAGAGCATTTTTAGCATCATTTAAATACAGAAAGACCAATGAATCATAATAAAGAAATATCAAACACATTTTTTAGACACTAGGATCAATTTTTAGAGTATTCTGGTAGTACCATTCCCCCAACTATGATATAAACAGGAGAATGTGCAAAGCCATGAATCAATTGACAGCTTTGCATATTTACAGTCTGAAGAGTTTGGGGTTAGTCTTTGATCTGATTTTTCAATTAGTTCTACTGTACGTGTCAAAATTTGAAACTGGATTTTGAACTCAAGTGATTCTGCATTTTTATGACATCCATTCCAGCATTATTGAAAATTTACAACTTTACCTTGTCTCTACTTCTATTTTTAATTAAAGATGTTCATTTGCAGAAATAATCATCATATGGAGCTGCTATAAAAATCCAAATTTCCCTCTTCATCTCACCCACTTATCTGGAAAACCCTTAAACTTTAATATGTAATTTAGAAGCTAAGTTTATTTGAAACTATGAGGTCTTGCATTCTTTGTCATAAAGCAGGAAGCTGCAAGATTCTTTAACTGTTTCTGGATGCGTTGTACATGCCATGGTAGCATTTCTTTCATCTATGGCGGGTGTGATGTCTGCGTCTGAGAATTAGTGCCTAACTAGACTGCTGTAATGTATACATGACAATAACCTCTAACGTTAGTGCAGTTTTTATTTAGTTTTTCTTTTCGTATGTAGAGTAGGGTAATCTTTCTTTTGTGTGAATGTAAGTAAGAAATCTTGGCTATTCCATGAAATGATGTTATAAAGCCTTTGAATGTATTAAACAATTAGGCCATAAACTAAGAAACACAGTGCTTGGTTTTGATTTCACTGGATGATTATTTTAATAAGCTGTTTTTTAAGATGCAAAAATTAAGTTTTTCTTTCTTTTAAGGTTTTGTCCCCAAAATCTGCTTAGCATTAGAAAAGAATAAAAAAAAATTAAGAAAATGTACCAAGAGATAAATTTCCATTTAGACTTTTTTTTATTGCTTTGTTACTGAATAATTATATTTGCAGTTAATACACAAATATACTTTTTTCTGGAGGCAAACACTTACACCACACTTACACTGAAAAACATTTCTTTAATTTATGACAAACCTTGAATAAGATAAAATCATTATGTATATCGATCAACCATCATCACTGATAATCATCTCCAGTAAGAGACTGACCAAAATCACCTAAGAGAAAATGCAGTGTATTTTGGGGGAAAAGAAAACTTTACAGAAGGACTTCAAAATTCAAAAATTATATTTTTTGTACATTATCCAACAAGGTCTCAGAGTATTATTATTATTCACAGCATTTCTGCTGAATATTATTCATAATTCCAGCACTGTAACATTTTGTGCCTCATTCAGAAATTAATTTATCTTTCTGAATTAAGAGGCAATTTTGTACCTCTTAAATCAGAAAGATAAATTCCCGATTCCAGTAAAAGTTGCATTATATTCACATTAAATGCTGAACAATTTTTTTTTTTTTTTTTTTTTTTTTTTTTTTTTTTGTACTTGGCACCAAGAGACAATATAACAAAAGCTTATTATCTGCTCAATAATTTGCAGCCTGATACTCAAGTTTCTAAATTAATAACTTAACTGATATCTTTTGTACTGCAGTGTGTGTGTGTGTACATGACAGACATAAAGTAACTGAACTGCTACTTTCCATCTATCATGTATTCACACTATCCTATTCATTAAAGATAAGATTTTTTATCCTCCATATTTATGCATTTCTCCATTAATGTTCACAGCAGATTCACTGAAACAGTTTTTTAGACCTCTTTAAATGCAGACTTTTCCTAATGATTTCACACAGAATAATAATTAATAAAGACTATATTATTACAGTATATACAAGAGCTATAACAAAATGCTTTATATTGCCTTGAATAACTAATCATTCTGGCTGCAAAGATAGCAAAATTAAAAAATTTCAAAATATTTAACTTATTTCACTAAAAAGCATTATTATATATAAGAATAATTCAAATTAAATATTAATTGTATATTTTACCCTTGGATTTAAGTAGTTCGTCCAACTAATTTTTTGTTCTCTAGAGAAAAATTTAGTACATGTGTCACGAAGTTGATCAGGATCAGTGCCATCCTCGTGCTCTGATAGACTGGCATGAGCACCAAAAGGATGCCTGGAAAAAAGAGATAATATGAACTGAAAATGAATTCTATTCTTTATATTCTAAATTCAGAACACACAAAAAGTTGAGTACTAATTCAGATACCCTTAAAAAATGATAAATATAATTTGATTTAAAAATAATTACTTGATATAGCATCATGATTATTTGATAATACAGAAAGCTACATCACTTCATAAACAAATATTTTCACAGTAAATTACACACAAATTTTGCTTGAATTGTTCATTCATTTTAATAAAAATCATAATGAGTGAAAAATTTATTCAATTGATAAAACTTTTATGAAGGCAGTGCAATCTGACTATCAGAACTAAAACAATAAATTCTATATTCGATAGTACAAGCCTAAAACTAGTGCACGATGTTTATGAACACTTCACCATTAGAAAGCAAGGAAAACCAATGTTCGTATCATCTGCGATACCAAATTATGATACAAAATTCAATATACATATTTTTTTTTTACACATAAATTTCCCTGAAGTTCATCTTTACAATGCTCCCCACAAGCAGCCAAGTGGTAAAGTTGCTAAACACTAGTCATTCAGTCCAGGATTTAACACACTGGCTGCATGTGTGTTTTCATTGAGTAACATATATAAGAGCCAGTTTCCCTTGAAAAGTCCTCCATAAAGGCATCACTCCTCCTTAGGCAGATAGCTCTCAAGTGCTTTGTTAGAATCACATAAAGCAAACAAAAAGTACAAGGAGTGGATAAAAGCTGCACTTTAAAAGCATCATTTATTAAATAACTTACAAACTGCAAATTTTAAAATCTTACTTTATAATTTGTGCATTAAGATGTTTATGCAATAAAATTTATACTACAAATAATAATTTTATTCATAGAGTGAATATCTTTTTTCCTCCTCCCCCCCCCCAATTAAGTCATATGAGGCATTACAAATTTTGACAAAATATGTATAAAACAGAATCAAAACAATTAAAAATATATCAAACCAGCAGTTTTCAATATTTTATACTGTGTATACTGCAAAACAATTAGACTGTAAGTAATATATCCCCAGTCTAAGTAGATAACTGTAGTTATAAATAAAATAATGGCAATAAAAATAACACATTTAGGATGAACCAATGAATTTGATAATGTTAAAAATCTCACAAAGTGCTACAAAAATGCTATAAATAAAAGTTAATTCATTATAAAATGAGAAAATTATGCATGTTTTATTTACAGGGTCTATAAGTTTGTTAACGGTAAACTTACACCGTATTATTATTACTCAAGATTCCTAGTACAAAAATTAATATCTATAATGCATTACAAACTTTGCTTTCAACTTTAAGCACATAGCTCATTTCTTTCTCAAGCACTTTCTGAGATATTTTACAATATCAAGTTAAATAAACTTTGTATACAGACACATTATATATTACATATATCAGTCAATACAAAAAAGGCATAAATGATCTGAAAAATTAAAAAAAAAAATTACACACATTTTACTGGATAACCAGACAGAATAAGAGATGGAGTCTTTTGACATATGAAGAGCTGTCAATATTACTTGCCCAGATCGATTCATTTTGAATTTGTGTCCACTTACTTATGTGAACAATTTTAACTCTATTAATGTTTTAACCCCATTCCCATTTTATCATATGTGATATTTTGACTTCCATTCCAGACACAAATCTAGATGCTTATGCAATGAGGTCTAGGTGGAAACTTATTCAGAACCCTTGACCCAGATTCTGAAATTGCTAGAAAAGAAAGAATTTGATTTCACTTCAGCACCATTCCAAACGGAATCATACCAAACCCAACATGATGACTGACACTGAAGTTCTTGTTATTGGAAATGGTTCTCCACCAACATCCTGGCAGAGACAGATTAAAATGAGCTTGAATAGCCACAGTCAAAAGCAAGACTGGTGTCTTCAAAAAGCCTACAACCATACTTTCACCTCTATCTTTGTATCCGGACTGCAGCTAACAGGATGGAAGTATGTTTACTTTCATAACTCTCATAATTAGTTTACTTTCATTCATTGACCTATGTTGGAAACATGATTTAGCTTTGCCATCACCATGGAATTTGGTCGCTAGAATGTAGCTGACCTATAACTGTTTTAAAACTTATTTTTAATTGTCCTTGCATTCTAGCTACATTTAACTATTGTTTAAATGTCTAGCTACATTTTAATAATTGTTTTAAAATTTAACTGAACTATGCTATCAGATTATTACTAGATGCTCTTACATGGATACTTTAATTATAGTATGTTTACAGTTTCAGACGTCAAGTAGAAGAAGTTGAATCCATTATATAGAGTTATAGTAAAATGAAACATCACATTCTTATTTCTTTTGATTATTGGACCTTAAAAAATTACACTTAAATATAGCTAACAGGTCTTTCCATTTAGCTTTGCTTACTACTTAACATTTGTAATTAATTTTTTAATGGTACATAATCCTCTATTTGTAATTTGAGAAGTACTAATATAGCTAAAAGAAAATTTTAATCTGAAATAAACAGCCACCCAAGAAATGAATTAATATTTTTTTTGAATTATTTGAAATCTTAACCTATTAATTATCATATTTTAAGACCTTTACAATAAAGGTTTTCTTAAGATACAACTGATATGTGTATAATTTTTGATTAATAATTAATTCAGCTTTTAGTGGTTGATGATGACTGTGTGCTTAATTACTTAACATCTGAAAATGCATTCCCATCATAAAAATACCCTCTCCCCCAAAATGTAAAGAATACTAGCATTTAATTAGCAGCCAAAAACTGTATTCACCCATATATTAATTTTTTGCGATCAAATTATTCCAATCTTACCATTAACATGCTTTGAAAAAGACAAGAAGTCCCTTCCTCTTCCCCTCCCAAAATTAACAACAGACCAACTCAGTTCCAGGTATTCTTTTGGGGGGGGGGAAATCAAGATGCAACTTCCTATCTTTCTTATAGCAAGGTGCTTTTAAACTACTGTTGTATCCTATTTTAGGATACATTTCACTAGTTACAATGAATACTGGAAGAAACAGTGTTTTTCAAACTTAAAAGCACAGAATGCATATTTAAGGAAATCAATCACTAAAAATAAGAAATAATAATGAAATTTTACAACAGCTTTAGTGAGAACTAAGCTTACCTTTCTGCCTGAAATGCTTGAGAGTGGTGAATGTGATTTGAAGGATGTGAAACACTTAAAGTAGCACTACTGCTGCTAAATGAGGATGAAGATATATATGTCATATGTGGCTCATTTGTGGATGAAGAACTCCTGTTATATGACATAGGGCCAAAACTTTTAGGTCTCTGAAAATACATAAATCTTTAAAATGGTGATCAATTAAACTCAAGAAATTATAAGATGACTACACATTATAGCCTTTAAAACAAAATAAAAGAGACTCACTTCATTAGTGGAAGGAATATTCCAGTTTTCACTGTGGTCACTTCCAGACTTTTCAGCAAACGGAGCTACACTCTTTTCTACTTCAACAGAGTCCTATTAAAATATATAAATTTATAAAAGGCTTATTAAGATAATCTGAGAAACTTAAATCTCCAGAAAACAAAGGTGTAAAATTAATTGAAAAATATTTAAATAGCTATGCTGACTCATCAGAAATACTTTAAGTTGGAGGGAAATGAATACTTGTGTTCACAGAGCAGTAATGAAAATTGCAGAGCCGAAACAGGATGCTCTCCTTTATAACTTATTCTTTTGAAACAATATACATATATATATATATATATATATATTAAAAATGTGTTCATATGCAATATGAATAGTTACAAAAAGTGTTTTGAGAAGGGAAAATCAGCTGTCATGCCAAAGTATGGACTTACCATAGTCCATTAATGCTAGAAGTAAAAGGAAGCTATTCTACTTAGTACAAGCTGAAAAAAGATGTTCTGGTAGACATCAACTATAATTTTCATAACTGCATAAGTAAGGACGTACAGCATAAAGTGCATTTAAGCCCTGCGAAAAATAGAAACATGTTGTGACAGGCTGCTCCGAGTTTACTGCTAACATTAGTTTACGATCACAAGCATAAAAAATTTAGCCATAAGCTTTATATGACTAGAATAAAAACCAAAGAATTTTTTGGAGGGCTGGGACTATGTAAAATATGCACAAGTCACTTATCTAAGAAAGCATTAGCACCAGGAGGCACTCTGAGATATACAATTATTTCTATGCAGAAATCTGATGTGTATCACCTACTCAAACCTTGTTACACACCAAGTATACCTTTCATGGCAATGAATGCCCTTTCTGCAATTATTTCTATGAGTAAAATTACACACCATGCCATGCTACCGATTCTTTGAGAATGGTTCGCAGAACATAGAGACAGGTACTGCTCTAAACTGCTAAATTCCCTGGATGTGAATTTAATTAAAAGATTTGCAGGAGTAATTTGCAATCTAAGATATCCAGCCAACATGCACAACATTTATACTTCAGCAGATTAGTTATTTCAGTTCTTCAATGTATTAATGTTGCAAGATAATTAACTAGAGGTTTTATTCAAAAAATTTGTTAGCTGATTTATTGTGTTAAAATTTGAACACCACATTTAGATAGCCGAAATTTCCAGCATGCATTGAACTTACTTTTTTTGAGTGCTATAAACCATGCAACCATATTTGAAATTACATTTTAGGAAAATGTCATTATTCTAGCAGATATTTACAGAACAGTGAAGAAAATCATAGCAAATAAAAGCACTGTTTTTTTGCAAAAAATAAGACTTTTATGCATTCACATTTCAGTCTGTATTACCATACTCTGCACTACGAAATCAGATTATTTAGAACTGAAGGTAAAACGGTATTTTCTTAAAATAATAATGCACAAATACTGAATGACTACAACACGTTCTTGTGTGCAAAATTTGATTTCTGATAAATGACATTACAAACAGCAAAGTAACCTTGAATCTTGAATTCTGTAGCATTATTTATTACACAATTATTAAATTTTTATTATTTACACCTTTATCTATTTATTTCAAAGTTAAGAGTTTTAAAGATTAAAACCCTAATTATAAAATAAAAGTTCTATAAATTATTTTGCAAAAATTAAATAAAATAAAAATATGAATAAAATTGGAGATATAGGAATAAAACTTTTACTAAATTTCTTTTAAATCTCAAAACTGACTTACTTTATTAGATGATGACTGAGTCAGCAATGAACGCAATTTCCTTTGCAGAGAAGACAACTTTTCACCAACAAGTTTCCCTGATGTCTGAAAAACAAATAATTAAATTATAAAATTAACCTAATGCTGTCACTGTATTTGCCTATGTTTTTAACACTGAACAAATATGATCAAAAGATATATATATATATATATATATACATAAAATATGTACAAGCTTCAAATAAGCATTTAATACAAAATATAAAGCCATATCAACAAAAATTTTAAAAAAATTTATATAAAAATTATTAAAAATATTTTTATATAGTGGGATATGGAAGGGCAATTAATTAGTGATTAATTAATTTGCATCTGTAGATATGTGTACTTTTAGTAGATTACTGATCTTTCTATGCACTACACAGATATATCCTGAAGATAATGTGTGTAATCTTATCTGCTAGCCAGATCTAATAATCAAAATAGTGACAAATCAACCAATTTTTTCAATGTTTTCACCATTACAACAGGTTGCATTTAATATAGAAAAGGCTCCTATCATTTTAAAGACATTAAGTATGCAACCAAAATCTATGCTTCAGATTCACAACAAAATTTTACTTACTCTTGGAATCCTTCTTACACATTTAAGCTATTCTTATCCTGCAGCATGAAACAGGAAAAGTTACATAAATTAATAATTAAATAAAAAATATAACTTTCTGCCTATTAGGATGTAAAATGCACCTACAGCAAAAAGAAATGTACTATTAATAAATGAGTATATGCGAAAACCTACTCTGTATTACAACTTACATAAATCAGATGTACAACAATAGTACTGTTCAAAGGTCAAATATTATAAATATGTTACTTTAATATTACTTAGCTGAATTAATAACATACCATTTGAATGATAGGCAATTGTTACTTCTTTGAAAAAGTGGAAAATTGCCAAGCCACACGACGACAAAAGTATCACTAGCATAACACAATGGGATGCAAAAAACATGCAGACTAAACTATAGAAGTTTCTTAATGCCATTAAAATACTAAATAATTATTCTGTACCAAGGAACACATGGTATGATAAAGTGTGGTGAATATGTTCGCAAATGGAAAATTCTTGCCTATATCGGGAAAAAGACATCATATTCCTTCAAAATAAAGCCTGTCACTGCAATGCACTTTTGACAACAACTGTACAGATCCTAAAAACTGCAGGCAAAGTCCTCTTTCAGTATTGCATAAAGAACCCTCTTCAAATGGCTTTGAACATCTGGCATATCCAAAAACAGTACTCACTTTAGACCTTTTTTCAGGTTCAAGAATACGAAGAAGTCTGCTAAAGCAAGATCATGCAGTTATGGAGGATGATCGAATGTTTACAGCTCTTCTACAGGCCATAAACTGATATACAACCAAGGCCAAGGCCGAATGTGGCCATGTATTATCACAGAGAAAGAAGCAAAAGCCCACCTTCGCATTTTTTGAAAACATATAACATATCCTTTTCAATAAATCTAGCAATGTATTTGCATATATTAGCATATATTGTTGCTCTTTCTGACTAGCATGATCTTCACTTTTTCAATGTTTTCCTCATTACAAAAAGTCTACCACTTCAAGCATCTTTTAATGGGAAATGATCCAGCCTGAAAACCTTTAAATAATTTATAAACAAGCTTAACAGATACAGTGCACCAGGGAGAAGAGGCCTTTCAGACCTGGCTTGAAGATGCCTTACACAGTTATAATGCCCCAACCCCTAGAGGCTATCCAATCCTCCCTGGTCAACCTAGGGGGGACAATTTTGATGCACACAACCTGAAAATAAGAACACAAGACAATGGCGATTGGCAAGCAAGCAGTCACCAACAAAGAGAACATAGTTATATTGTAAATGGCTCCCCCAGTGCTGGCCAAAGGCAGCCAAACCTCTAAGGACAACCTTCAATACCTAACCATGTAATGCCCTCACAACCAAGGGGCAGACTAGACAGCACCAGTCCCTGCCAAGCCAAAACCTACCACCAAATAAATTATAGTTCTACTCATTGCGAAGACTGATTATTTACGCTAGATGTCAACTCTGTCTAGGTACTGATCCTAGCCAGAATGGCAGGAGTTGCCCCCCCCCAGTTAATCATCTCTGTAATCTTGCATCATCATATCATGTCTCTCTCTCTCTCAGATTTACTGAACCTGAAATAAAACTCTAAATTGATCTCCTGCTGCATTTTACAGCCACTCCCATTCGCATAATAGTGTTACTAACAAACATTCATAATGCTTATCACTATACCACACTCAGACATGTTCTTACACAGTATCTTTTTCCAACCCCCATTATTTATCTACTACCATGCATGCTCCCCATCCTATAGGATCATTCACTGAACTTCATTAGCATACTTTGTATTTTTAATTACAATGACGTAAATGTGCAAAAATTAATAAAACTTATTGGATACATTATAAACTATTACCAATTAACACATTCATTGTCAAGCATTTTTTACTGATCTCTCCATTTAGGTTAGGTATTATCACATGATATTTTATGTATATTTGTTCCCATCATCAGTGTAAGAAAAAGATCGAAAAGTATTTTAAGATAGAAAATACTATAAGAAAGTCAAAAATTTTATTACTCGAAATTTTATGCAATTTTTAAGGTGGTGTTTGGTGTATTTAATTATGGCAAAGCACACGAGGGCTATCTGCCTAAGGGGAGGGATGCCTTCGTGGAGGACTTTCTAAGGGAAACTGGCTCGTATACATGTTACACATAGGGAAAACCACGAAAACGCCCATGCAGCCAGCCCGTTTGCGGGATTCGAACCTCGAACCGAACTACCAGTGTTCAGCGACTTTACCACTCGCCCGCTGGTGAGCCCGCAATTTTTAAGGAAAATATGATATAGTTTATTCACGTCTAACACACATTCAACTGGCACTGCCAGATCGAAGAACAAGAAGTATATATCATGAAAGATTTACGCCTTCTCTGGTGATTAAAATACATTTCCACATAAAATTTCTTACAAAGCATATTCAGAAGAAACTTCGGAATCTTTTCCTAAAGTATTGAGTGGGTAAGTAAAATTTTCAAATTTAGCAGATAATACAGAGAAATGATTAATTTTAATTAATGCTCTAAATGTTACCAAATTTCTGAGAAAAAAATTAAATTTACTAACAGAAATGTGAGGATGTTGTGGAACAAATTAAACAAACAAAAGATTTTACACACACACACACATATATATAGCTATCAATAAACTGGATCTATCAATAAAGTAGTCTCGGAATATTTTATCAATGCACTAAACAAAACATCTCCAGATCATCTCAATTACAATTGGATGAACAGATACGGATGCTAGAATGAATCTTGATTGTCCATTAACAATTCAGTCAACCATACAAATATCACATAGCCTGCTTCCGAATCCTGCATTCTCGTACACTGTTGGTACACAATCTGCTACATTCGTCAAATTTCTAAAAATTGCAGCACCAGTAGATTGGTAAAATAAAATAAAATAAGCAAACACCACCCAAACGAACTGATTGTCTGCCCACCAGACGACCTTGAATGATAAATACAAAAACTTATGCTACATGGAATAACAACCAAGGCTGCATGGATGATAAAGATCTTATATAGCATAGAACTGCAGCATACTCTGTAAGTACTGCCATGGTAGCTTAGTGGCCACATAAATGGAAAGCTTAGACTATAGAACTTTCTAGCATCAAAAGAGCTACAGACCTCATGAATAGGAATATGTATGTGATCATGTAACACATTGTTTTGACCAAATTTGCATGAAAAGTTAAGCAATTAAGAGTTACTTTGTGTTCTTGAACCCATGCTTGTGTTCTCGTACCAAGGTGATCTGGTCGCTCTCTGGAATGGGTTGTTTGAGGAGGATAAGGATGAGGATCCTATAAAATATCAATTATTTAATAAAGTAATGTAATGAAATTATGCGAATGAAATACACAAACAGAAAAAAATTTTCAGGCTTACAGCTGATCGTGGATGAGGTGGTGCAGAATTGATGCATATATCAGGATGCTGACTGGGTTCATCATGAACAGGAGGACTAGAAGGCTCTCTGTATGTAGGAGGTCCTTGAAAGGGTTTTGGTGGCAAGGCTGGTTTATGATCAACTGATCCATTATCTGTTAGACCTGGAATCAATCATCCAAAAATATATTTTATAAGTAATAAAAGATAGCAGACATCCACAAAGAGAAAGGTTTCCTGAAACCATCATATATTCAATAAAATTGATTTACGACTTCAAACAGGATTATACTTTTAAAACACTTTTAGGAACTTCCTGCCTCTGTCCCCAAAAATATTAACTCCTAACATATTTAAACAAATATCTATCTCACTCACATAAATATTCAACAAATTAGAAAAATTTGCCAATATAAAAGTTAACATCAATGCTGTTTATTTTCATTCCCTCTTAATTACTTTGATCAGAAGCAATGAATTTGAGAACTTGCTTTTTTTAAAATTCATAATATCTTAATGACAAGAATTTCACCATTATCTAGACACCTGTCAGATAATGAATGGTCCCCCATACTAAAATCGTGTAGTACATGCCTCACAAAATAGAAAAGCAGAAGTGACATTTTTTATTATTATCCGAGTTGTAATATTATTTATCCATATTATTTTTTTATTAAAGATAAAATACAACTACAAGAAAAGTCTGATACTTTTCATGTTGAGGACTTTGGTGATAGTAGATTAGCAGGGTAAAACTGCATAATGCCACAAAACAATTTTTTCTCATGCCATACTGAACGTATTGAGGATGGAAAAACTTCATGTAATAATTCTATAAACATGTTTAATACACAAATTCATTCACTGCTTAATTATATTTAATCAGGTTCAAACTCATCATCATTGTCAGAGCATCAAATCTTTCCCGAAAAAATTTGGATGTCCATTTGTTACAGATTATGCTGTATTTTTACTTAAAAAAAATCCCTCCATAAAATGTTCCCTACTAATGTTCATTATTTTTCCAATATTATATTTTCCTTGTCCAGTTAACTTCACAAATGCATTTAATGCTTCATTAGCCTCTTGCCAAATGATCTTAGTTAAACATTTTTAGTTACTCTCTGTGCCTTTTGCTACATATGGATTCAACATACTTTGTACAATGACACCATTAACTAACTTTTCCATGATAGAACTACGGCTATAACTACTAAAAATTCAGCATTTGTAAGCAACATTCTTCCACAAATGGTTCATTTTTATAACTTCCAATTTATTAAATAATTTATTTTCTGAAAGCATAATTAATGAATTACTGGAAGGAAGGCCTTCGATAGTTTTCAGTAAGTAACCAGACACTGATAACCAATATTCTAAAACAGAATTTTGCTTCATATCATTCAGCCACAATTTTCACTAAGCTTTTTGTAATGTTACATTGTTTATATATTTCCAAGCAACAGCAGTCACAAAAATTATACCTTTTGTATTGAGCTCTGGGCCATTAAAAGTTTTGAATAACTTCTTGATCCATAAGTTGCATTAATATTATCCATTTTCACACAAATTGCTGTCGCATATTTTTGTTTCGTTCCCTCATGAAAATTTCTGTCAAGTTTTAAAAACTTTTTAAATAAATAAAAATTTTAAAAAGGTATGCAACATACAATGATGTGGAAAAATTAAGGACGAGACTTTTTTCAATATAACGTTGTGCTAAAGCTTTCCAAATCAACAAATGCAACGTGAGCAGAAAAGACTATATCTAAGCATCGACTTTCATTAAGGTGACTCCTTGTCAGCAGTAGCAAAATAAAATTGCAGCTCCAGAATCATTACTGACAATAAATTATGTGCTGCCACGATGCTCCTTAGAAAGTTCCATACATGTTCAATGGAATTTAGATTCAAAGACCTTGCCGGTCAATCCCTGTGTTCGACATCCTCACTTTCCATCAGCTCTTCGACAGCAACTATGTTATGAAGTGGAGTGTTGTCGTCCATGAAGAGGAACTGAAGACGCATGTAAGTAAGGAGAACCTCGTTACAATAGCAGTCCCCAGTGACTGAACCTCCTTGGAAGATGTGAAGGTTAGTAAAGCTACCAAGCATTACATCTCCCCAAACGAGAACTCCGCAACATCCAAACCGGTCCCTTTTGCTGATGTTGAAGGGGTTAATTGTGTGTTCTCCGCTTTCTCCAGATGTGTATGTGTCTTGAATAACAACTCAAACTAAATCTGCTCTCATTCATAAAGAGTACTCGACCCTGTTAGCTGTTCAATTCTGCACCGCAGAAAATTCCTTTTCCAACGAGTAGAGGTTAATGGTATACACCACACAAGTCGCTGTTCAAACAGACCACCACTGTGCAACCTCCTGGCCATGATAAAATGCAAAAGCGGTCATCCAATCAGCTGTTCCATGCGTCTTGAGATTTCTCCTGCTATTTGCTTACTGTGTTTTTCTTGGCCTATAGGGCAATATACCAGTCGTCCGCTGCTGTGGTTGCTTGTGGACGACCACTGCTGAACCGTCAGAGAGCTGTTCCTGTAGTTTGAAATGCTCTCTAAAGTTGTGAGCAATCCTAAACTCCACAGCCACACTTGTCACACTTCGACCTTCTTCAGTCTTTCCAATGATTCGACATTGGGTAAAAGCATCCAGATGCTGTGTAACAGATTTATTCTTCAATATTTCACACTGATGCAGCAACTCATCATCGTTTAAACTGATATATGCTGTGCGATAGCTTCCCCAAAATGCTGAGCTCACATCTTCAGCAATCTTTATAATAATATTTTGATTCTGTGACTCAAATTATCAAAAAGTACCAAGTTTCTTTAAAATTGCACAAGTAGTTTTTATACTTGATTCCTTCTTTCACAGGTTGAAATTTAGGTTCAATCCAAATAAAAATTGCAGATATTTTCTGATTTATTTTTTTAATTTGTATTTTTTAGTAATTTTGGTAATTCTTTTAATTGTTTTGAATTACAACTTCTAAAACTTTTAAAATCATTTTAAAGTAGATGTATTTCTAAGCACACATGCAAAAAATTAAAGTTTTTTTATTCCTAATTTTGTAATATATATGTGAATTTACATATTGGTGCATTTTAAAATTTGGTATCTTTGTTTCAAGCAATAATAATGCCAAACGTGGTTTACGGATGTAAAAATAACAAATATGATTAAAAATTATACTGTAAAGAAAATTATTTCAAAGAATGAATGATGCACCTTTTTGTCCACTTGTGCACAATGAAAGGAAAAGGTAAGTAAGTTATAAATTAAGAATTTTATCGAATGAATTATTCTTGGCACAAACTTAAAAAAAGTGGATTTAGATAAATTTTTTAATTTCTCCAAGTTTCTCACCAAATTTTTTTTAATTTAATAGTTAGGCAAAATTTGAGTTTTAGAATCGAAATGTGGAAAAAAAACTCGGTATGTGATTCTAGAAAAAGTCAGACTGTATGTCAAAATAATCTATGTTAGAAAAATGCAATTATAAATCTAATAGATATATTAAATCATGCTTTCAACACATGAAAAAAAAGAAAGTTAAATTTCATCAATCGGCCCAGTAGTACAGGAGATACAGAATTCCCCCTCCCCTTTTGTGCAGAATGTACATTCACCATTTCCAAAAGCAAATGACAATTCAAAAACAAGATGCAAAGTATATAGTGCTTGAAAAGCTTTTTTTTTTTTTTTTTTTTTTTTTTTGGCTTATCTATTAAAGACTGCATCCATTGTTGGCATGGGCCTTGAGCAACAGATAGTAAGACTTTGCCCAGCGGTCCCAGTTTTGAAGGAGAATCCCTGGACAACAAATTTGAAGGTCTCCTACTTCTCTTTCCTTAGCATGGAACAACACAAAAAGACTCCCCCGTTTGCCCTACATTTTGAGTGCCCCCATGCCACACAGACACTATACATTTAACAAACAGCCATGCTTTATCAGGGATTCGAACATAAGACCAACAAATGATACAGCAGTCAGAATCACTACCCACTATGTTGATCAGAGAGGCATCCTTTTTTTTACTGAAATATAGCTGTAAAATACTATGAATAAAAATAATATTACTAAAAATTGAATACATTATTAAGATGCATATATACTTATATCTTAATACACTTCATTTCTTATAAAGATACACAATACAGTGAAATAATTAAAAATACTGAAACTGAAATCTGAGACCTTAACACATTGACTGCCAGTCTCTAGAGATGGGGTTGATAGTTATTGCCTTGACATCGAAGTAGATTGTACCCAGAAGCCAACATACTAATTATTGGAAATATGATTTAAAATTATTAATGAAATATGATTATTTTATATCCAAGTATTATTTAAGCATTTCCATATGGAATTTCTTAACTACGTGCCAGCGCGTGATTGGCACTGCACAACAATTTTTTTCCCAAATGCCACATTACGCGCTGGCGCGTGATTTGCAAAAAGTGAATCAAAATAAGTAAAATAAGTGACAGTATGCATTATTTTTATATAAATCTCTATTACAAACATATATATTACAAATGAATTTATTACATGATAATTATAATGGTATTATTAATAAACTTACATTTTAGAGTGTTATTTGTGTGTAATCTTAGAACAATCTAGGCAGTATCTGGGAGATCCTTCGCAAACTTTGCACACATACATGGTATCTTTTCGTTTTCCTTCCGAATAATAGCTTTTACACTGCTTTCGCAGTGTTTTTCCACCTTTTTTCTCTTCCCGCGTTTTTAGTACATGCTCCGATTCAGATGGATGACACACAGAAGCACGATGAACAGATGGCTGTTTCAATAAGCATCTTATCATGGATAGACGATTGTCATAAAGTGACATATTTCTATTGGAATACTTGTTGTAGATAAAGTGGGAATTGGACATCATTATTTGCAAAATATGCACAAAAATTTTCGTGGGCCACCTAATCGTTTTTCTTTCACAAGGATAATAAGCAAGCATCTGGTCTTGCTTATCAATACCTGCCATAAATTTATTATACTCAATTACAGGTAGTGGTTTTGTTTTAACTTCACCTCTTTTGTTTGTTTTTTCCACCATATCATTTTTATATTCATTGGAAATATAAGTGATGTCTCTCTTATCCTTCCACTTAGCAATCATCACACCATTAGTATATTTTGCTACAGTTTGCCCTTTCTTCAGTTTTTTTTTTTCTTTTACCTCTTTCGGAAATGTCTTCCTGTTGTTTCTAATTGTCCCAGTACAATGAGTTTTTCTATCAGAAAGACATTTTGCCAGTTCATAGCTGTTATAATAATTGTCCCTAAATACGCTATGCCCTACATCCAACATTCCCTCAAGTAAATTCATTACGACTTTCTGTGCATGTCCTTTTCCACCAGAATCATCCAACATACCTGTATATACCATAAATTTGAGAACCATACCATCAGGGGTTGTGATCATGTACATCTTGATACCATATTTGTGACGTTTATTTGGTATACACTGTCTAAATATAAGTCGTCCACGCCATAATACCATCGACTCATCTAAACTAATCTCTCGTCCTGGGTAATATATTTCAGATACTCGTGCGTTGAACAAATTTACCATACTTCTTATTTTATATAATCGATCCTTTGGAATTTCTGTATTCTGCTCTGGAATTTTTGCGAAGTGCAATGCCCTCAGTAATGATAAAAACCGATTCCTGCTCATGTTTTCAGAAAAAACATGTAAACCAAACAGTGAATCGGTTTTCCAATAATCTTGTATGTGGTTGATTCGTATAGTTCCCATATGTAAGATCAATCCCACAAATGTCAAAAGTTCCTCTTTTGTAGTGTCTTTCCAGGCATTGATTAGTGAATGTTTCTTTTTTTCACGGTGAAAAAGTACTTTATGAGCATAATCATTAGTTTCAGCAACTACTTCCTCCAAGATACCGTCGGTGAAAAAATGCCGAAAGTAATCCGTAGGATTGTTACCTGAAACAGTTTGGAGCAAACACTCGGATTTTATGAAAGAAAACTGCTTCATGGATGTTGAATCGTTTTCCCAAGTTAAATTTTCCATTATAGCGGAATTATCGCGCGGAAATGTTGCACCTTGAACGATTTGTTCATCATCTTCATCTTCAGAATCCGAAATATCATGGGCATCATTGGGAGGAATGAATTCTTCGTCACTGTCACTGTCGTAGCCGTCGTAACTATAATCACTCGGGTACTCGTCCGATAGCTCAGCCAACAAATTTGCAATTTCATCATCCGTTAAATTCTTATTATTTTGAACTTTTCTTTTTTGGGGGCGCGAAAACCCTGCACAATTATCATCTGTATAACTCATATCACAAGATTATTTTTTCAATCAAAAATTAAATATTAAATTCGAAACCACGATTATTTACAGATAGTTTCTACATAAACTACATGCCAATACCAGCAGAAATACCCTGAAAGCAATGCCAAATAAACTAGAGAATGAATAATCAGAAGTGGATTTTCCCGCGCCAGTGCGTGACTGGCTACTGAGACATCACCCCACATCACGCGCTGGCGCGTGATTGGCTTTTCGGCGATAGCGCCACGCCGCGCGCAAGCGCGTGATAAGCAGTCAATGTTTTAAGCGAGAAACAGCAACAAATCCTTGTATTTGTAATTTGTAGTAATTTCTGAATTAATAATTTGAAAGGCTATGCTGACGATTAATGCTCTAGTAACTAATATAATGTGATTGGCAAAACTGAAAGATTACACTACAGATGCTTTTAATGCAAACTACTACTTACAAATGAAACTATTTAAAACTGAAATAATGAACATACCATGATCATAGGACGCAAGTGCTGCATTTTGCAGAGCAGGAATATCATCTCGCTGAGCTGAATGCATAGAACATGACTGAGACGTTGCAGGAAAACTACTATAATCGATGTCCGGGTTTCCAGATGCCTGAAATTTAAAAAAAAAAATTATTCATAGATAATCAATGTCTTGATTTCTATTTAAAAAAAAGGGATATATAACCAGATTTGGCTGATTAATTGAATATCATAAAAGCATATATCGGTCTTGAGATACAAGCCTTCATGGACTAATTTCTGAGAGAATCTACTACTTACCCTATTCCAAAAATAAAGTAATTATTTACTTTGCACATGGAGAAAACTACACAAACCTCACACAGTTAGTATCCAAGATTAACCATTACTGTTCAGTGACTTTATTCACTCGACCATTATTGCATTATATAACTACAGTCAAATAGCTAACTAACAATTCATATAATCTTAAAAGAGAAAAAGTAAAATCATTTTGATAGTGCCACTCTGCTAGAAGCAAAGAAAATGTGTACATGCAAACTTCAAATACGGGAAGCTAACGTACAATATTCCACTGCCAAAGAAGCAGGATGTGCAATTACAAAAATTTAATGAAATTTAATTCACTGTTTTTTCTCATACAAAGTTCAGAATGTTAAGAAATTTTAATTCAAATGTTAAAGACTAATATGGTAAAATGGCAAGAAAGGAAATTTGGGAAAATGAAAATTCTGTCCACATTTTCGAACAGATGCATAAATTTCTTTGTGCAATTAATTGACATAAAATGAATTAGGTAACAGAAAACTAACATTACCAATTAATGAAACACTACCCTATATATCAAGTAGATCAAATCAGCCATGACTATGGAGACTTTAAAACAAGTTACTTAATACTTTCCAAACACACACATGCATTAAAGAAAAAGAGCCAGTTCAATTGCTCAATTGCATAAAAATATCATATGTATATTACAAAATATGAATATATTACAAATTACAAATATGAATGCAAATTACAAATATGAATATATTACAAAACATGCAAAATCAGACAAACAGGAATTAACTGCAGTATATTTCACTGTAAACTCCCCATGTGTGTTCTATAATCGGGTACACCCGTACAATGTACTAGGTCATAGCCCATGTTCATTATACTGGAAGAGAAGCAATTTTCTTAGTAAAATAAATCAGTTTATTTACAACATAACAACTTTTACATTTAAGATGTTACACAAGGCACAGAATGCAAGTGGAACTACACTACTAACTGACATAAAGATACAGCTACAGTTACATACATACAGTTTCTTTAAAGCTATAGTTTTAGGAACATTTAATAATTCAATTAAATAAACAGAAAGTAAATATTAGTTAATAAGTCCAATTATGGTTAAACTGCCACAGTAACCCCCATAACATGATGCAATTAAATAAACAGAAAGTAAATAATAGTTAAGAAGTCAGTCATGGATAAACTGTCACAGTATTTCCCCCAAGTACTGTAGTTACTGACATATCGTACATAGTGAGGCTTAAATCTAATTACTCTACTAGAACAAGTAGTTTTTTCAGATGTAAAGATACTTGATGATTCTGCTGATCTAGTGGATGGGGCTGTTGAAATATCACTAGGAATAACTGGTGCTGTTGGTGAACTGTTAACTAGGAATCACTGGAGTCATTTTTACATGTTTACTAGAAATACCTGGAGTTCATGCTATGTTATACTGAGTAAAGAAGGCTGGCTTCAAATGAGAAATTCTGATATGTATTCTTTTCCATTTATCAGAATGGTGAAGTATTTACCATTCCATCTGATAATATAACAGGGACCATTATACAGTTGTGTCAATGGTACTTTTACTATGTCACTATGCACAACATGAGAGCAAGATTAAGGAAGGGTGCACCAAAAAGAAAGGCTTTTAGTACCTGCAGAAGTACAAGCTGAAGATATATCCCACATGGTGCTGCAAAAATGCTGGTGGTAATGCATGGTAATAATAATAAAGGTTTTCAGCAAGTAACTGTTAATTAAATATTTTATTTGTCTATGAGTGCTCACCCATTGAACACATATTTTGATAATCTAGTAGCTCAAATCCTGACGAATGGTGGATAGCATCAGAACTTTCTTCTTTTTGCTTATGTGTAGTGTAACTAAGAGTTAACTTTCATTAGTGAGTTAGTTCTCCATGAAGGCCCTTTCTTTAAGCAGATTGGCCTCGCCTATTTTGCCTTAATCAATTAACCAAACTAAATCAAAAACTAGTTAATGAAATTTTAATGATTTAAAATTATTTAACATTTAAACTGTGACAGAAAACTCAACATCTGGTATTTTATTTATATGTTTAGCCAGTTAATATTACTTAGCAGTTATATTAATGCATTGAATTTCTATAAAACATCAAACTATTGTGATGGGACATAGTATCTTGAAACAAATCTATTGAAAACTTTATGTATATTATATGCAAATTTAATACTGAAAGCAAGCAAAACTTCACAGTTACAAACAAAATTTAACGATATATAAATCCGCATACTACAGTGATTAACTCTGTAGAGATATTGGGATTTTTTTAGAAGCAGGAGACATGAAAAATGAGCAATGCCCTTGCCACGACTTAAACTTGGACCTCTCAAATACATGCCGAGTGTGCTACCATTACATCATGAAATGTTGGAAGGAGGGAGAAAGTACCTTATATCTTAGTTCAAATTTTGGTCAATTGATTTGCTGCATATGTGTTTCCATGGCTTTCCACGTATGTAAGGTAAGTACAAACCAACTTCACTTTAGAAAATTCTCCAAGAAGACTGTTTCTTTAGACAGACAGCCCTCGTATTTTTATTTAAAATAAAAAATTAGTACAACAAATTTCATCTGCGAAAACATCTCAAGTAAAGTTTCGAGTTCTGAATTATTATGTTAGTTACAAACTAATAAGTTTTGAGTGAATGACTTTATTGCAAGGAATATTTTGGTGATATTTATTTTGTAACAAGCAAGGCTTAAAATAGAGAAAAAGTACTAAGTCAGGGGGAAAATGAACTCTTTGTTTCAATATTTAGTATAAGATCTATGCAAATGAATTTAAAAAATACAAGTGTCCAAAAGAAAATGTGAGCCACTGTATATTCATAAAGTATCCAATGTGCAGATAACTGAGAAAATGTTCAATAACCTATTTCTGTTAAATAACAGAGAATGTACCCCTAAAAATGAAAGTTATGATGTTCAAAGTACCTGTCACAATAGTACAAAACACAGTGGAAACTAAAAACTATTTCAAATAATTAGTCAAAAAATTTCAATTATTTCTGCTTTCACAATTCCCGAATGCAAACTCTAAGTGATGAATTTCAGTATTTATAAAATTTTCAAACAGACATTTCTGTTAGAAAGGTTAATTAGGCTAACTGATATTAACTAATTACTAACTTTTTATGCTGAAAAATAAATTTCAGTATCAATTGCAAAAGCTTTTTGGAGGAGGTTACAGTACTTTTAGTTCTTATTTCATTCTTGATTAATAATTAATAACAGCGTGCCGCAAGCATTAAAGCATATTATATAAACTCTTATAAAAAATATTAGACCCCCTAAAATGTCCTGCTTTTCTCCCGGGAAACAAAATTCATAAGTTATCGAATATTTTACATTATACTGCAATTATTTCGTGAAATCTTCAGAAAGATTTGTCTATTTAAATCTTATTATGCTTTCATATCTCAACAGGAAAACTGGAATTGAGTGTCACATGACGCTCTAACTCCACCTGGAGTTTCTTCTCACGCAAGAGGTGGGAAAAAACGGTTCGGCAGTGACGCGTGGAACAAGGCATCCGGTGTAGGATACAAGGTCATCTACCCACCCATTCAGTTGCCCTTAACGACTATCACAGCTCCACACAGGAAAATATTAAGAGGTAAATCACAAGCAATCGATTGACAAAAAAAAAAAAAAAAAACATTAAATAACCTCTTTAAATGGGGAGGGATGGTATTTTTTATTTTCCCTTTTTTTACCAAACCGCAGAAGAGATTACGGTTTTGATTTTTATTTGGGATCTGCCCCCTTTCGTTCTTTTTCTGTTCATAGTTATAATACGGTCAAATTTTTAACATGTTGCCTATCTCTGAAGTTCTGACCTAATGAAGGCACTATATGAAATTATCTTCAAAGCCATAAGACTATTTTTGCACTGATATTACACTGCATTCTTACTTTTTCCTTTTGTAGTGGTAACGACGCAACAAATACCTTTCAGATACAAAGTCATGAAATTAGAGGTACTATCAAATTCCAAATAATCGCATATAAACTAGAACCACAGCCAATCTTGAGATTCTAAAAATCCAGATAATGGGATTGTCTCTTTTTGTGCACCATTTATGTATTTACTATAATGCATAGTGAGAAAATTAGCAGTTTTTCATTCATCGTATTTTATTTCAACAAAGATTTCAAAGCAACATGAAAAAAATGTATCCCAGTAAAAAGCAACTACATAGCACATTTTTTTTTTTTTTTTTTTTTTTTTTTTTGAAAAAAATGCACAATGATCCCTCTTCCCCAAACAGACAACTCATTTCTATTTCGATTAAATTATAACAAAGAAATTTCATTTTTATCTGCGCATGTCATATCTAAACAAATAATCCTACTTTTACTGCGCTAATGTTAAACAGGAAACCAATTTTTATTGAGAAAAATAAAGCTTTTAATTCTAACTGAAAAGACACCCAGTCGGTATGGTGGTCAGGGTAGCTGACTGCGATGCCGAAGGGCCTGGGTTCGAATCCCGGAGAAGGCATGGTTGTAACTGTCCGTCCCTTCATAGGATAGGCGATAGTGGCCCACCTATTAGGCGCCTCTATAATAAAAAGGCCACCGCACCCGGCCTTGTATAAATTAATGGACTGGATTACATTTGTAATTGTTCACAATCTGCCATTGGAGGGGGGAGGAACTCTAACTGAAATAAAATTATACTAAAGCAACAGAAGAAAAAAAAAAAAAGTAAATAAATTAACAAGACGCTTAATATTACACGACTATAAAGAATAAGCTGATCTCGATTGTTTGGGATATCTGCAGTCTGGATAACTAAAGTGGTGTGCACACTTTTACAGCACCCATGATTAACAATAAATCGCAAAATATCGAAATTTCTGTAAATTTCAAAGGTTGGGGGGGAGGCAGTTCAAAACATTTCAAGGAACAAAGCTTCGTCAAAAGCAAAGATCAAGCCGTCAGGAAATGTTCTGTGAATTCTGCCTTCAATTAAATTACATCACTTGATTTTATTATGAGTCTTCTTTCAAGTGTTATTAAAAAACGCTTAAGTACAGTCCAGCCATGTCACAGAAACATCACATTCGAGAAGGAAGAATTCTGTTACAATAATTCAAAAAGCAATTTTCTCTTGGTTCTAAATAGACTGATATGCTATATATGGTTCTTAGAATCTCTCGTAGTTAAATATTACGGAACATTCTAAGAACATACGGAAAACATGACTGACATTCCAAATTTCCCTCAACCGAATAAAACAGACTACTTAAGTGACCAAAAGTAAATTTAAGTTAATGAACAGGATGGCTGCATACAGTTTTCGTGCTTTCTAATACCAGTGGCCTAGTAGTAAGATTACAGCTCACTGGTCATTCGACTCGGGTTTAAACCTCAACGGGCTGCGTCGGCGTTTCCATTTCCATAGTTTACCCATGTGTAATGTCACTTTCAGGCAGTTTTCCTGACAAGATTTTCCAAGAAGGCATCATTCCTAAACTTTACATTTCAAATGTTTTCAAAAATAAATCCCCCAACTTTAAACAAATAAATTTAATTTTCAGATAATTGCATACGATAAATGATTCTGAAGAGTAACAATTATATTTCCTTAACTTTTCCACCATGCGTGCAACTACGTACGCATTAATAAGAGACGTTTCCAGTAATATACACAGCGAACCTTCTTTACGGAGTTATACTCAATCAAACAATCGTTTGCATACCGTTAAAACGAAATAACGATGTCGAATATGCATACAATATAATCCTTGTAATTTCTTACAAGTGAATTTTAAATTAAGAATTGATTATACGAAACAATATGCATTTAACCGATTTCAATTTGAATAGCCTTAGATGCGTTTCGAAAAGGGGCGATAAAACTGAATTTGTTATTTCAAATTAACATTGAATTATACCTCATTTTTAACCCCTTGGCCTACACGATATCTGCCAATTGCGCGAGCTATAGTAAATAAGAAAGTCGGTCGCGCGCCGTGCCATTCAACTGTTCAGCCGTGTACCCGAACTGGCGCAAAATGTATACTTTTCACGCCATATATAGTTGAGTGTAACGAAAGGAATTGTGAAATAATAAACAATGTTTAGGTACAAATAGTAATTTTAAGACGTCTAGGGTGTAATTGATCAGTTGACCAAAATAATTGCATGATGGATATATGAGTCTGGCATGATGGGTATAAGAGTTTTAAAATTTTTTTATACGAAATTATATTTGAAACGTGTGAACGTAACGAAGCTTTACGGGGAACTAAAGTAGCAGATCATTTAGTTTCGTCAGAAACAACTAAAAAAAAAAAAAAAATACTGACGTTACAATCAAAGGAAAAATATTCGGTGTAGAATAATTCCAATCGCTTGGTCTAATAATAATACGCGGCATTCTATGCACAAATTCCTCACCACGAGTCAGACTTGTTTATGACACAAATTCTTTACCACGAGACAGACTCAGACTCGTGGTTATAAGCCAAAGGGTTAATTACTCGATTCGAATGTTACAATGACTCGATTCGAAGTTATCCACTTACATCTTTAAACTAAGTATATTAAGCTCTGCAGATCCATGCTTACACTTAGGAGTATTGCAGTCGACCCGTTGTAGCGTCATTCCAGCGGGTTTGCGACTGTCTTATAAGAAGTTTGCATGTGGAATGCTTTAGCAGCGAGGTAGGAAGTGTTGTTGGGCGCTCAAGTAAGGATGCACTATTAGCAGCTTCTTTAGCCAACACGTCTGCACTTCCATTTCCTAGTATTCCTACGTGAGCTGGCACCTAACAGAGTACAGGACTAAAAGGTATAGGGATACTAAGGAGAGTTCTCTGTATTTTGTTAACCAGAGAGCTTCTGCTGTGCATTGCTTGAAAGTGCTTGGAGGCTTGGGGCGGAGTCCGTATAAATATGAACAATTATCCACAGTCGTAGGAATGGTCAACATTCCTACGACTGTGGATAATTGCTGCGTGTAAGGCTATGAGTTCTGCCTGAAACACTGAATTACTTTCGTTCAGTCTTCGTTTCCAGGAGAAGATAATGCTGCTTTTAACGGCGATGTTCCATCTAAAAAAAAAACCAGCACCCATGTTTCGCGCAGCGTGGTGGAATAATATTAAAAATAACAATGTTGCTCTATCCAAACTACATGCTATCACTACCTACTGCGCTGCAAAAACGCAGTAACTTGGAACAGCTCTCATCACAGTCATTCCCCAAATAGCTAAATTACTGTTTCAGCTCCTGTAATATAAGTATATGATTTTTTGATATATATACATATATATTATTATTTATCTTTTTTTACATATATATATAGTTATTTAACTCTTTTGTTATAAAAATCTTTGTTCCATTGAATCAACTTCTTGACATATACAAATATTTGTACTCATTTGGTGTAATACATTGTTCATACAGTTATCTAATTTTCGTAATATAAGTGTTCATTCCAATATAGTAAATATGCCAACCTAACACATGAAATACCAATAACAATGTTGCATTATGTCTATATATTTCAGTAGTGTAAAAATATTTTTTCTACATTAATTGTCATCACTTAAATGCATCACATTTGACTTATTTATACACCAAATGTAGTATTCATTTAATGCACTGCCAAATGCATATATTTGTATACATACAACATAATTTCACTTATATATAGTATTGATTTATGTTATAAGAGTGTTCATATTTAATACTGTACTATTCAAAATATCTTGTAAAAAAAGAAAATAATGTTTTTTCCGTTACCCATTAGCGTAACCGCACGATAACACGACCACATAACGTTAATAAAGAAATATTCGCACTTGAAAACTAAACGACACTGCAACATATTTGAGTTTATAAGCATAATACACTAAATCGGAGCAAATAACTAACTGAATTAAAACACACAAGGCGCTGCTCACTATCTAACCGATAGACCGAACTCGGGGGGGGGAGGAACAAATAACCACAATTATTGTTTATGATTCCGGGAAAAACTTACACACGTATGAGTGGTTCTAAACCTTTTTGCTTCGTACAACCCCTTTTCACCACTGCTAGAAAATCATTCCTCTTCCCTCCTTCCCAAAACTTGGAAAGTATACGTGCACATTTATTTAGAATATTACTTAACGTGTTTTATAAATTCAACAAAAAGTATAAAAAAGTTAGTAAATACCCAAACTTGAATAAAAGCAGTTTTTTATGTTCGTAAATTAAAATTGAACTGCTAAATAAAAGGCTGGTCTTGAACTTCGGCTAGACCTGCAGAACGCAACATCTAAAAAGGAACTGATGCGAACCTAGTACCTAAAAGATATGCAAGAGTTCCACTAGATGTCGCATTCTATGCCCTCCTAGTTTTTCGAATTTTGAGTTCGTATATAAATCAATATTGGTTTCAACTTTTTATAGTTTAGAATTAATTTGGGAAAATTGTATCAACTGAATATTGTCGTGGTGAAGTATTTATTTTCATATGCTTTAAAAAAAAATTAATCAGTTTTCACTAAACAGCAATAAGCGTTGTGAGAGTGAAAATATAAAGGATACATCGTTACCAGTGAACACAAGCGTAAGGTTTAAATATCGAAAATATGACGACTGCTATTTGGTTTTACGTCGATAGTTTGGTTTGGTTTATTTGATTACGGCAAATCACGCTAAGGCTATCTACCTAATGGTATGGATGCCTTCGTGGAGAATTTTCTAAGTAAAACTGGCTCGCATTGGTGTTATGCATGGGGAGGACTAGTAAAACGTCCATACAGCCAGCCCGTGTGGATGGAACCGAAACTAGGTCGAACTATCAATGTTAAGCGATTTTACCCACGGTCACTAGTGGGCTCATTCATGTTCGTCGAAATCAAAGGCGAAGAAAAGCCACAATATCGTCTGTGTATGAAAATTCAGATAGCAGAGTGCATGCTACCAAGTAAGCTGAAACGCTTTTTAGAAACCACTCGTACTAAAATAGTTGGTAATACTCGTGGTTACTTTAGCAGGAAGCTAAATCAACAAAAGTGTAGTTTTCACAAGAAGGCATTAGTATCAAATAATCAATATTTTACAAGATAGTCCATATAACTACAACATGTAAAAAATCTCATACAAAAAAAAAAAAAAAAAAAAAAAAAAAAAAACATCATTTAACCGGTTGCCGTAGACATGATGAACATTATGTTCGGCGAGTCTGCTGGGAATTTACTTTAAAAAGTGCCTTTGTCAAATACACTCTCAGCTTCAGAATGCAGGACATAGCGAGATTTAATTGAAAAATTAAAAGACAAGGAATGTATTTGCAGTTAGATGAAGCCACAGACAAAAATAATAATGAAGCTCATTCAATTTCCTATATACGGTTTATAGATGGTATTAACACTGGAGAAGACTTTCTCTTCTACAAAATTTCCACTTTTATTTCTGAAAAGTTTGATGTGGATTCGGTGAAGTGAATCGGTGTCTGTATCGACGATGAACGTTCTAATTCCGGCTGTTATGGAGACTGCAGGCTTTTATTCGAAGCTGAGTCCGTAAAGCAATATGTATGCGGTATTCACACGAAAGCACTCGCATTAAAATAAGACTTCTCCACTGAACCAGGTCATAGATAGCGACTGTAAATTTTATAACTCTGCCGTTGGAAGTAAGATTTTTCAAAACAAAAAAAAAACAAAAAAAACTACATGAGGATATAGATTTCGAACACAAGTCTTTGTTGTATTTCGCGATGGCTTTCTCGTGGTAATGTACTGTCTCATATGTTTGAATTGTACGAAATTTATACTTTTCTTTAAAAGAAATAACAGAAGTATAACGAATATTTCGTGAATGAAAATTTTTCGTTGAAACTAGCATATTTCTGTGACATTTTTGAAAAGCTGAATGCTCGGAATATCTTCCTACAGGAAAGCAATTAGTCATTCGAGAATTTTCCTTTATGTGTATATAACAAAAGCTGCAAGCAAGGAATGTTGTTGTTGTAAGAGTTTTTGACCTCTAATGGAACTGTTTTCTCTTGAGGCATGATATCCATTTCTGAAAAACACTTATCACAGCCCGTTACTAGATCTGAGAAATATTTTCAGAAGGATAATATCGATAAATTCACATGGATTCAAGATCCATTTAACGCCACTGCCCCGTCTGAATTTGCTACTGCAGAGGAAAATCTGATTGATAATAAAAATACGTCGAAAACAAAATTTAGCAGTATGCAATTACCTGAATTCTAATCAGCAGCAAAATATTAATATGCAGTCCGGAGCTCTAGTCAGCTTCTAGTGAAGTTTCGGATACCTACCCTGGCAGCGGAAGTGTCAAGAAATTTATTTGTTTGTGCGATAAACAATTACAGTCAGCCTCCGATTAACCGAGGATCGAAAAACTGGACGTTGTTTAAAAAAAAAGAAAAAATTAATTTATTGCGAAACGATGGAAAAATTACTACTGCAAAACATCATCGTGAAACCAAAATATATAATGTGTGTATGTGTGTGTATTTAATTATGGCAAAGCTCGCTAGGGCTATCTGCCTAAGGGGAGGGATGCCTTCGTGGAGGACTTTCTAAGGGAAACTGGCTCGTATACACGTTACACATGGGGAAAACCACGAAAACACCCATGCAGCCAGCCCGTTCGCGGGATTCGAACCTCGGACCGAACTACCAGTGTTCAGCGACTTTACCGCTCGGCCGCTGGTGGGCCCAAAATATATAATGAAAAGGATGACTTATAAATTATGTAAAACAAGATAAGGATAACTTAGCGGGATTTTTCTAATGGAAAACCTGGCTTGTAGCTCCCAAATTTTATACATGAGGAAAATGTAAACTGCCATGTGGTCAGCCTGTTCGCCAAAATTTGAACCCGGTAGAATTACCAGTGTTCAGCAGTTCCAGTGATCCTCGAAAAATGCAAAAAGGGAAAGGTAGAATGAGTGGGATAACAGCAGTGAAAAGCAGATGAGGTCGACAGTGAAACAGACCTTGGAAACTGTTTTTACCTTCAAACAATAAAGGTAATTTGCCTGTACATATCTATCTATCTACTATATATTATATATATGAGAAATTGTAGAAAGCTCGCCAAAAAGTTATATATATATGACAAGTCGCCAGCCAAGTCAGTCGCAAAATAAGATCATCTATCTTAAGAAAGATCTGGAGGGGAAGCTTCCAACCAATTTATTTGACGCGCGTTTAAGCTCTGATTTTGTTCAAGTTCTACTGAAATATTAATCTTTAATGTCAATTATAATTTAGTTTCTTCATCTCTAATGGTGTCCGCTCTTCCGTTTACTTTGTTTTGGACACTGATTTAATAGACGTAATACTTATTTTACAGATTAAACCGCTTGAAAATACACGCTAATTAATAATAACATTCTTTTGTTAATTATAATAAAGGTAATTAATGTTGGTTTTGAACTGCCTTAGAATTAATTAATCGTGATTTTAAGCTAACCGTAGATATTATCCCCAATAGCGCAATGGCAAGGCACAATGAATTGATCAATGTAGATGAATATCGCTTACTAGGTATATTGAATGAGTTTGGAGAGTAATTTAAACTAAAATTTGCATAACTGGAATGGAAATTACTACATTATCTCATAAAAGTGATGAGATACTTGTGATTTCCAAAAATAAGTAAATTTTAAACGCACTGAACTGAAATTATAAAATATGGTATATTATATATACCAGGGGTGGCCAAGCTCCTTGATAGTCCAAGCCATTTTTCGAAATTTGAAATTTTTTCCGAGGAGCAATAAAATACGTATTTAAAAGGTAAGCAAAAAAGGTATTAAAAACATTTTTTACGGAAATTATATTTATTGACAACACATAAATAAAAGTACAAAATATGTGTATTGAATTTAAATATTAAAAATTAAACACATTTATTTTACTTCTCTTGATAATTCTTTAAAACTTGGTGAATAATTGGTGACAGCATTTCTCAGTAATTCTTTGAGATGCTGGTTAGTTAATACTGATCGGTGTTTGGATTTCACGGATTTTAAAGTGGAATAAAATGATTTACATAAGTACGTTGTTCCGAATATTGAAATAATTCGACAAGCAGCTTTTTTTAATTCAAGATACTTCGTTTCTGGCACAAATTTCCAAAATTCAGTCATCGACGTCGATTTATATTTTAATTGTAGAGCTTGATCTTTTTGAATCTCTATTAATTCTAATTCTCCAGATGCTTTTTGGGTCATAATTATATTAGAAATGGAAAACTCACCTTGAATTATGTTAATTTCAAATGGATTCAGAAAAAATCAAGAGACGATGGACGGAAATGAAATTTGTTACAACGTTTCATATTTGTTGTCTGTAATTTAAAAGACATTTTGAAACACCTACGGAAGGATAATAATTTTTTAAATAACACAAAAATGAAAAGGAAACTGGGGTACATTTATCGAGAGCCACAAGTAATCCTTCAAAGAGCCGCATGTGGTTCGAGAGCCGCAAGTTGGCTACCCCTGTTATATACTATATATTATTTTATTTCATTTCATATATTACAATATATATTATTTCATATATTAACATTACCCCAACTGCGGCCCTGAAAAGTCGAACATAGGGCTCTAAGACCTCTCTGTACCTCATAAGCAGTGGCCAGATTCATGCAGGGGTGTGCGGTCGTCCAACATAACGCTTGCCCAAACCATTACACCTTCAACACCGTAATAATCCTTTTCCCTGAACTGGGAGGGATACACATCGTGTTAAGCCAAGGAGGTTACAATATTCTAATCTCCTTGTGTTAAGTTCCAAGTCTGGTCCAAGGCGCATGTTGCCTGTACAATGCTGCACGCGCTTTGCCGCCGAATTTTAATACTTTTCGTAAAAACAGACTATTTCCAAATTCTCTTAATTTTGCACCCGAGTGTCTATAAGTATGCGTACTAACAAACTTTAATTTACGAGTACAGTTTTATATTTCTTTATCAAGAAAATGTGCGTTTACAAGATTTGAATGTAATTATATCTAAGATTTCTCATAACTATCACTTTCCTGTTTCCGTACACGATTTCTCCGAAACGACTAGTCAAAACTGCAAAAGATTTTGAACTACACTATAAATTCTAAGTAAGTTTCAAATCACCGACTAGTATGCCTTTCGCATAAAGATTTTGGAAATTAAACGTAATTTTGATAAAATTAAATAATTTGATAAAGAAAATAAATAAGCCAATTTTGGAATCTTAGAAGTAAAAAATTTAAAAAAAAAAAGTGGGGAGGCAGAAGACGAAAAAGAATATGATTTTTATATTTTTAAAGTAGGTAATTTTAATTGTACATTATTTTTAAAATTTAAAAAAAAAATCAGCTACAAAAGTAATTTGTTCACCTAACAATGCTGCGCTCAATACTTATTACAATATTATGTGGGTGACAAAGAAGGTATTTATTTAAGATATTTTTACGGTTGGAATCCCCCCCCAGTGGTTGAGTGGTTAAAATCGCTGTATATTGGTAGCTCGACCAGCTTTTCTGACTGCCGTACCGAACGGCCCGGGCTCGAACCCCAGAGAAGGCATGGATGTAAATTGTCTATCCCTTCATAGGAGGCAACGGTGGCCCACCTATTAGGTGTCTCCATAATAAAGCCACGACTTCTGGCCTTAGTAGTGGCCAGTGCTTATAACGGTTAGTGCCCAACATTGAAATAAAAAACTGAAACATAAAATAAAAGTAGCGAATACATCAAGAATATCGAAATAAATAAGCAAAATTCCGCAATCATAAACCAGTTAATTATAAAGATACTGAGCTTTAAAATGCACTAAAGTTTTGGCATATTTTGACAAAGATGCCTGACTCCTTAACGTATTTGCCATTCTTTACACTTTAAATATAATATACTATAAAAATTTTGTTAAAATCTATATTTGTGCAGTCCAGCAGCTTAAATTTTGTAAAACAAATTACTAATCTGTAATGTTTCAAGTTATATTAAGTTATAGTTTCAAGTTATCGAAAGATAATTACAGAAATGTGGTTTAGTGCCGAAGTGCCACTACATTACAGAAACTGGTATTACCCATTCAGTACCTGTCCAAATGGTATAATGGTTAGGAGAGTCTACTGCAGGCACGAAGGGCCCGAGTTCGAATGCAGGAGAAGGCATGGATGTTTGTAAACGTATAGTGTCTTTGTAGGATGGAGGCACTCTAAATATATCTCGAATCGAAAATCCTCTCGTGTGGCTTGGTGGTAGGGGAGAGAGGTGGGAGACCTCCCTCAAAACTAGGGTGGAAGTAGAAGTCCAACATCCTTGAGGCTCCGGCAACCATTCTTCCATGAAATACACAGAAAAAACAACAACCCATAGAGTAAAGAATGTTTATTTGCGCGGAATTGTTTCCAATCTTCGATTTGTGAAAAAGTGCCACAAAACAGCACCTCCTACCCACATGTTAAATCTAGAGGGTGCTACACAAAAGAGCAACGAATGCGTTCTGCAACAGAATTCCAGAGCAAAGCAAAGGGTGTCCCAACAAAAGCGCCGGATTTAATATGCCCAGTTAATTGCTTTAATTAGAAAATGGAAAATATTTTTACATACGACAGGTAAATCTTCCGATTTCAGAATGAAAAATACTGTTCTCCACGACTTGCTCTCCAGCACCGCGCTCTATCGATGAAATTCGTAGTCAAGTTTTTGCGTATCTGCCTACTGAGGGCAACAGATGACACACTGCATTTCCTCTTTAAGTTCTTTCGTTGTTAGTCTTTCTAGGATTCTAAATTCGGATTTTTTTTTTTTTTTGGACTTTCAATAACACTGACAAGCATAACAGCAATGTTTTCAACAGACTGCCTGGATCGAGAGCGTGGAGATTTAATCCTCGACATTCTTTATCAATCTGTGAACTGTTGTTTCATTGGTTGTTATTTCATTAGCGTCAGTTTTCCATTTTCTGCTGATGTATAAATAAATCTTACACAGGACGAATATAAAAATTATGAGTGAAGTTTTTTTTTTTTTTTTTTTTTTTAAATTTTAGCTTCAAATAGAAAAATGATGGAAGGAGGAATACAAGCCATTACATTAGACGGCAAAGAAATTTATTAATGGAATACTAAAACAAAATAGTTCAAAATAATAAATTACAGTTTAATTCTGAATTCCTTCGCTTGTTCAACTAAATTTATCAACTACATTTGGGAATAATGCAAAATTACCGGTGAAAGTAAGCAATTTCGTGAAATTTATCAAACTCATCACGATAATCAGTGATTATGAATATAATAACCAGAGATTATGCATGACCATAGTTTTAATTTCTTTCGATTACATGTCCAGCAGCGGCCCGAGCGGTAAAATCGCTGAACACTGGTAGTTTGTTCCGAGTTCGAATCCCATCGAATGGGCTGGTTGCAGAGACGTTTTCGTGGCTTTACCAATGTTTAACGTATATACATCATGCTTGAGAATAAAACTTATGATTCCACATGGATATACATAAGAATATATTTCAATAGAAAAATAAATTATTGGATATATAATTCGATAATTATTCTGGTACAGGTGATGGAGAATGGAGATTTCTGGCGACTATGAGGAGGTTAGCAGAAATTGTCTCTGCCTTCCCATCAAGAGTTTATTGCAATAAAAATAATTTTGTCATGGCCAGAGAAGAGCTGAAAGTACATAAGTAGTACATTAAAAATAATTGTTTTAAAATCTTTACTAATGAATTAAAGGTCAATCTTAGCACATCTCAAAGAAATCTTAAAAGTCAGAAAAATAATTTTTAAGTATGACTCCCAGCCTGGTTCTCAAAAACTCTTTTACAGGTCTGCAAATCATTTCTAGTTTAACTTGCAAAAATTTTCAAGAAACCTAATAATTAATACTATTTTGATATAAAAAAGTGTTGAAATATGATAAGAAATTCAAACTTATTCGTATATTTTCATTCAGAAAAATGTGTCAAGGGCAATGGCATGGAATCAGTTGGTCTTAACAAAAAATTAAACAGCATAATTATTCCACTTGAAAACAGTTACGAAAGTAAAAGGGAAATGAGAAAACATTACTTTTAACAACGGCAACGGGTTTGTTTGGTGCGAAGACTATGGCCAAGTACAAGAGGACTATCTACCGAAGAGAAGGGAGCTTCGTGGAGGTCCTAAGAAAAACTGGCACATATTCACGTTACGAATTTTCAGCAACAGGGATAATGTATGCTATGCTTCAAACTATAACTAAAAATAATGTTTTAACGACCTTTTTTAACTCCTTAAGGGAAATACATTAATATTTTTAAAAATAAAACAAAGTCCAAAAAGTCAAACAGTTGAGTTTTGATTTACCCAAATAAAAAACATTTACATTTTTACAGTGAATTGAATTTATTGTGCAGTACGTTGTTAGATATCCCCAACAACAATGCCTTGTGGGAATGACTATATCCATAAACTAATAAATAACCATAGGAGGATAAGGCTTCTATAAAAAAAAAAGCTGATGGGTCATGAAGTCTGTGATTTGGAAATAAGACTTGGGCCTATCGAGAATGCAAAGAAAGTAATTTCAGCATCATTCGGAAGAAAGAATTCGCCACATCAAGCATTTCGAGTTAAAAGAAATTCGATTTATCGAGAAAAATTAACATTAACTTTTAATACACTTAGTCGGGATAAGTATTCGGTTCCATTTATCGAAAATTACGAAATACTTAAGTTCTATTACACTTTTATATTAAAATTTATTTCTGGATAAATTATATCATTTATGTTGCATATCTGCGTTAGCAGAATCTCTTCCGTTACAGGACAACAAGTACTGAGAATGTTCTACAAAAAGACACATATGCCAATGTTCCTACTGGCAACCTTATTTTTTTTAAAAAAAAGTTATTACCTTTTACAACAGCATTCTTGCTTTCAAAGCGAGTAGTCAATTAAAAAAAAAACTTTATAAAATGTATCATTCATTTTACAATGTTTTTTGTTTATTGAAATAATTAAACTAAAAAATCTATTTCTTATAATGTTTTTACCGCTATCGAAATTGATTAGGATAGATTCTTTATGGCAAAACATAATTAATCATCGTTAAGGAGCGAGTTTCGCGCTGGCTCGTTAATTCGCTGATGGCGAAAGGTTTTTCTCGCTGAAAGTTGAAGAATACACCGTTTAGAGTTAACTGTTTACAAGCGTGCTGTTCCGGAACGGAAATGATCCAGTTTGCGAACAGATGTTTATCCACATGAGCAGCTCTAAATGTACGTTTAGTTTTCCATAAAAAAAAAAAATAATAATAAATAAATTACCAGTTAATTTTCCCTTTAGAAAGCTATTATTCAATACAGTCTTTCAATTCAATGTCGATCAAGCCTAATACTGTCTTCCCGAAATAGAGTTAAAGTCATGAGCATAATCCTTTTTTACCGATTTAGTTAATCAAGTTAGTTTAGTTTTTACTGATTAGTTAAGTGATATAGTCAATAAGTAATAATAATGTAGTAGTAAGCAAGTAAATGTAGTATTTAAATAGTAGTAAGTAAACGTAGTAGTTAAACAGTAGCAAGTAAATGTAGTAGTAAAGTTAATACAATAATAGTATAAAACTGGGAAAGATTAAATGATAACAGATTAAAAAGTCATTTTATTAAAATTAGGTTTTATTGCGACAAATGAAATAACCTACATTTTTCGGAGAACTTGCCTGTTTATGACAAAGCGATGAATTTGGTTGAAAATAAATCTAAAAATAATAATTGCTTGAGCTCATATTTTGTTTTCACTTGGATAAAGTTATATTATTTCATATATAATGATTTTTTTTATTTATATCATAAAAATATTCTGATTGCTGAGAAAAAAAAATAATTTTGACTGGAGAGATCAAAAATTTTCAAACAGAAACCTAAGCTCAGAACATTATCTATCACATAATATCAAACAGCGCAGGTTTTCACTTCGCATAGTAATACGCATAACAGTTGCATCGCAAACAAGGATCACCAGCTGCCGAATTTATAGAATTGAATTTTACTGGTCATTTGCCACCGGTTCCAATCCCAGCAAACAGGCTCGCTGCAAGAATGTTTTCATGGTTTTTCTCCAATGCGTAACGTGAATGCGAGCCAATAATCCCTAGCAAATTCTCCAAGATAGCCTCTCTTTCTCCTTGGATAGATAGTCCTTATGCGTTTCGCTGTAACCTACTAAAATCCAATCCTAATACTCAAATTCAATTTCAAACATTTTTAGTTCACTTATGCTTCAATTAAATATCATAGGAATGCAACTGGGGCTTGCAAAAGTTCGTAGCATTGTAAATAAATAAAAATCATTGCGGGTTTTTACTTTTTATTTTTTTAATGGAGGTTTATAAGCTTACGAAGATACAAACTGAAATCTTAAAAAAATTACATAAGGCATCTTAAATAATAACCTCATATTTATTTTAGATAAAAATAGAATTTAATGAAGTGCATCTATGCCACAACACGCCTTTTGTTTTTCTCAACGGGGGGGGGGGGATTTCGCCCTGGATCGAGTGTACATAAACATTAAAAAAAAAACCTTTTTTTTACTCAGGCTTTGGTACTTATCAATATCTTCTATATTTGTTTGTTGTTTAATTAGCTAAACATGTTTCAAAATAATCTAGTTTTGGAAAGAAGGGGGGTGAACTTCTAGCGATGCTAGAAGGGGTGAAAAGCCTCAATTAAATTTAGGAAGACCAACAGAACTTAATAGCAATGAATTGCAATTATACTTCTTGAAAACTAACCGGCTAAAACAGTAGAGGACTTCAAAATAAATGCATTTATTTTAATTTAATATATATGTTTAAAAATCTAGGACATTTCTGTGAGCAACTAATATTTTATTTATTTTTTTTTTATTTATTTATTTGTTTATTTTTATTTTTTTATTTATTTTTCATTTAAAGCAAACGTAGAAATTAAATTATCATCCATTTATAGTAATAGCTTCTATAAAAATCTTCGGCACGTTCCGATTATCTACACCCCCCCTGGTTTCAACATGGAGGTAGGAAAGGGAGGAGGGGCCATTCCGCGCTAGAAGTGAAGCACTGCTTTGAAGCTTGGGTCACCAGACGGGGTGTTATTTGTTTACATTCAGAAGCTCGCTTGACAAGATTCTGATAGTATTTCGACACACGACAGTTCCATAGAAATCGAAAAAGGGACACTCTCGCATGAAAGAAACATTCATAGTGTGATGGATAATAGCAATTTGTATAGTTTAGTGACATTTACGCAAAAATCACATCTTGGTTATTTTTCGATAACTAACAACAGCGATTTTGATTATGAATTTGTTTTATAAAATTCTAAGCTGTTGCACTACAAAAATATAGATTTTAAGAAAATCGCTAAAAGAGATCTGCCAAAATTTATTTTCTAGAAGATTTGAAAAGTTTGAAACTTGATGGCTAAATGTAAATATAAAATTAAATGTTAAAATATTTGTAATTAGGCACATAGGTCAGATTAAGTTTTTATTAAATAGAGTAACGCATGCAAGGGCTATCTGCCTAAAGAGAGAGATGCCATCGTGGAGGAATTTTGAAGAAAAACTGACCTTTGAGTGGGTATTAAAAATAATACTTATAATTTTCATTCAAATTATATTCATATATATTTTTTATGTAAAACTTTCGGGTGTATGCTAAATTAGTGTAAATTACTTTACTCGAAAAATATAGTGAATGCACAGAAATTAAAGATTTGCACATGCCGGAAATGATAAATAGGAAATATGTATGGGTATTTATGCATGTGCTTGCAAAAAGCATGTATCTGCCTTTGACAAAATACTTAAATATTCATTAAATTATTTATAAATGTATTTGAAATGAAGAATTTATTCACTTATAAACAACTGTGAAAGTACTGTGAAGAAATTTAATGATTAAATGTATCTAATTTGTAATGATTATAAATGTTATCTAAATATATAATAACCTTAATATTGAATTGTAAACATAAATTGAAATCCTGTTGACAAATACGTTATAAAACTATTTAAGCAAGAACTGTTCGTATTGGAAAACAATCTCTTAAAAGGTATTGTAAAGCAAATGCTATGAGATGCGCACTTAAGAACGTAATAAAGAGTTTTGGAATATGTATTGTTGAAATGAAGGGTAAAAAAAAAAAAAATCTGATAAGTATAATTAAAAGAATTATTCACTTTACATTTTATAATAACTCAGTTACAAGTTTTAAATAATACTTAAAAAAAAAAAAAAACTTATTTTATTCCCTTTCAGAAATGTTCAGAGAAAATCAAATACTATTTAATACCTATTTAAATATTAGGAATTAGCGAAATACTTATTTAAAGTATTTCGCTAATTCCTAATAATTCTCTAATTTAAAATGAACCGAATAGAGCATTAATTATAAATTGACTTATATTTTTCGATTTAAAAGAAGCCAAAAAATCATGTCATATTTAAGAAAGTATTTTAGGAAGAAGCTCTATAAATAGAAATTCTATAAAAAGAAAAGAAATAATGCATAATTTTAATATTAATAATACAATAAACTTTGATCTTAATTTTTGTACCTTAACCGAATAAAATCGAATTACCTTAATTTTTTTTTCTAATGTAATTAACGAAAACTTGTGAAAATATTTCATTCAAATTAAACCATTCTGAGAAAACTGTCCTGTGAAAAGTATAGCATTTAATTCCGTTCAGAAGGAAATGTTGTTTAAAAATATGTTGTTTTCACATACTTAGGACTCTGAAGTGTTGTAGAAAAAGAAAATATATACATTTATATGTATATTTGCGACGTAATTACAAAATATTTACACCCGAACGCGTCAAATCCCATAGAACTCAATGGTAAATGACCCAATGTTTTGGTCACCACGTAGGGATCGCCGGTGCTTCAGAGCAGGGTACGGAGAAACTTGTTTAGGGCGACTCCTTCTTACTTCCTACCTCCATGGGTTTCAACCATGGAGGTAGGAAGTAACATGTGGTAGAACTGCCGTGTCTCTGGCGTATTTTCGAGTATACACCCGACAATAGCCAATTAACGCATGCGTATAAACACATGTATGAATTACACGTAGATATACACATCTTATGTTTCACCATATCCATTGGCTGTAAAAATTCAAATATATGTCATACAGTTTTTTTTTTTTTTTTTTTTTTTTTTTTTTTTTTTTAATAAAGTGTTTTTTATTTTTATTTTGAATAGAACAGTAACTATAAGCCGTACAGATAACCAAACAAACTGTTTTCACCAATTCACAATGTCTCCTTAATTTGGGGAAAGGGATGCAAATGATCAGAAAATACCAGACTTTTAAAAATACTTTAAATCCTTCGTCACGAGTATTTTGGAGGAAGTTAATAAGTTCAGCATAATTTCAAGGAGAATTACCGATACAGTACTTGATCATTTTATTTATTTATTTATTTTCAGCACTTCGTGAATGAAAAGACTCTTAATAAATATTTCTTCTCTTCACTGGAAGTATTATTACTTCTTATTGACTTTTACACCATGAAATCCTGTCGAAGCCGAGCACAATAGTTTTATTAAATCAAATTTTCAAATTTAAGTTTCTCACAAATTAAATTTTATTCACCATATTTCAATAAATCTCTACATTTACTGTATAATGTGTATATCTGAAACTAAACAATAGTTGTAATGTAAAAAAATTACTCATCAAATCTATGTAATTATTTTTATTCATGAACTTTAACTGCGCAAGAATAATAATATTATTTTAAAATACGACATCGTGTAATTGTTAGTTAATTTTAAAAAAATTATTAAACTATAAGAACCAAATTAACGTATTGGCCTGCCTGTAAGACTATGTTTTTCCCCTTAAAATGGCATTTTGAAAACTATACGCATCTTATATACGTTAACATAACATTTCAAAAATATATTAGGATAATTATTCATTTCTTCTAGTTTTTAACATTTACGTTTTCTAACATTTACATTAAAAAATAACGCAAACACGTTTAAATTGGGTAATTAAATACGGAAAAGCACATGCGAGCTATCTACCTTAGAAGAGATGCCTTCGTAAGGAACTTCCTCAGGGAAATTGGCTCTTGTTACGTTACGAAGATATAAAACAGTTTATAGCAAAGCATGCTCGGGTTATCAGTTTTGTGACGGTTGACCTTTTTATAAAGGCCTTTCTATGGAAAATTCCTCGTTATTCATTTTACATTTATTATTATTTTTCTGCGTAAAATTATGAAAATTCTACACAGCCAGCCCGTTCTGGAGTCGGGAACAAAACTTTGGATGCAGCAACCAAAGTTTCGCCAGAATTAACTACTCTGGCTACTGTTAAGCGTAAAGTGAAAATGAATTGATACTTCATTACGATAATGCTTTAAATGCAAAGATAATATTTAAAATTACGAAAAAGTTCGCCTTTTTTATGTTGTCATCGTTATTGTTGCTACTGTCTCTCTACGTATGCTCAAATCTTATTACAGAATATCTGATGAATAAAATTTGATTCACGAAAATATGCGATTAAACTTTTTCTATTACGTAATGAGAAGTTTTGTTAGATGTCTTTTGGGGAAAATTTGAAAAATTCCTGCAGTGTCTGAGCTAAAAGAAAACATTTTTCGTGTAGTTAGTTTAGGGAGACGGAACACTACTCGTGCAGTTGGTGAATCTTCCAGCTTTTCTGTGTAGTTGGACAACTCTAAAGGTCAAAGGTAATTAAACTAAATACGTCGGTGGAAAAAAATTTCTCTCTCTTTCTGACAAATCCAAATTACAGAGATCACGAAAAATAATAAATCGAATAATCGAAAAGGCCCGTTAATGAGACTTTTTTACACATTACATCTAATGATCATTTAAGACGCGCCACATGCCAATAACTGCATTAACTGCATGTGGTCTTTTACAGAAGCCATATGCCAACAACTGCATTTAACATATTATTACTTACCATTAATAATTATTAACAGCTCATTTATTACTTCGGTATTTTCTGATTATCCGCATCCCCACAAACAGTCGCCATTTCATGAGCCTTTGTGAATTGGTGAATCACCAGAAATCAGAAATTTTTTGGAAGGGACAAAATACATTTAGCTGATAAAAAACACTACACAGCAGCAAAACGGTTAAACATAAAGCGTATAAATCTAGTTTACTCAAACACATGGGTGTAGGACGCTGATGTTTGGGTTTGCTATTGTCGCATATATACTAAGAAATTTAAGACGATAGAAAGAATTTTAAGGAAGATTTTAAAAGGAACTATTCAAATTTGAAAGATTTTACACAGACAATAATGAAAATTATAAATACGAACAAAGATAGAATTGGAATTCGGCAATGAGACTCCGATTTTGGAAATTTTTTATTTTTTCTTATATTTGTTTTGTCTGACTAGTCCCATTTTTTGATCATACGGCCAGCTTGTGCCAGCTAGGAGGATCGGGGCTGTGCCCTTATAATGATACTCGGAAGCAGACCAAAAATGTTGAAATTCTATTTAATGATGAAATAAATGAGAGTATGACAATCACGGCATAACGTCTACTTGAAAGCGATAGCAAAAAATATTAAAATTTTCTTTTTATAGCTAGCAATACTTTTCTTCCCTTTTAGCAACAGGAACATTATATAAAATATAAAGTAAAGAACAATATTTTAAAGATGTTATCTTACAATCTCTTAAAATATATCAAATATCTCTTTCCAAGGGCTCACAAAAGCAAGAAAGCAACTGTAGATATGATTAAGTGATCCATAAAACCAATACTGTATATAGTATTTAAGGATTCTACAAAAGAAATTTAGGGCATAACCTATATGGTCCAAAGACAATATCCTATTTCGAAAATCGAATTATTACTTCGATCTATTGAAAAAAAGTGAAAGAAAATTTCCAATTGCAGACAAAAGTTAACATTCATTTTTTATTAATTTCGTCGTAGGAAAACATTTATAACGACTCATTGAAAATGTCGAATTATCCAAGTTCACGTTTGTGAGAAAAGTAAGTTCTTGAAATATTACTTTCAATAACGTCGCCCAGACGGTATAGTGGTTAGGGGAGCTTACTGCGGTACAAAAGGCCCAGGCTCGAAGAAGAAGGCGGCGTGGATGTAAATTGTCTGTCCCTTCATAGGAAGTAACAGTGACCGCCTATTAGGGTACCTCCATAATAAAATGACCATCACTTTCGGACTTAGTAGTGGCGAAAGTCTAAAAATGGCTAGTGCCTGCTGTAAAAGAAAAAAAAAAAAAAATCAGTAAGGGGCTAACGGATGATTTACAACTACGAGACGAAAACATATTTTATTGCTTGTTTTTTTTTTTTTTTTTTTTTTTTTTTTTTTTTTTTTTTCCAGTTCGAATATGAATAATTCTAACAGCCAAATATGGCAAGTTCCATACAAAGCAGCAGTAAAGAAACACTCAGAATTTATTACTCACTATATCTGCCGCTAGATAATTACATGTACAAAAATAAAATCTATTAAAAACATACTACATTTTTCAAAGAATTTTGTGACAGTAAAAACTATAAATTATTCATAGCGCAAAGATCAATGGCACTATAGAGAACTAGAATAACTGTGTGAAAAGCGATTGAAAATCTCCATTGTTAATGTGAGAAAATTTCCTAAGAAAACGCAAAAACCATTACACAGATTATAGATGTTTTCGTCTGATTTGAATTCGGAAGGAAAAGAAAAAGGTACAGAGTTATTTAACAAATCTGTAAAATAAGTAATATACTGAATTTTCGTTCACAACTGTAGTCGTTTTGTTGCAGTTGACTAGTGCTTTATACTATTCTTAAACGTAATGATTCTCCAAACTAACAATCAGATAAGAACAATACTTCGTAAGCACTTTGCATCAATTATAATTGGAAAATCAGGGCCATTTATCAGAGCCTTGATGATAGTTAATTATTTTAGTGCCTTCGGGAGGGACTAGGGGAACTATTCTGGATAAACTGGTAACTTTTTTTTTTTTTTTTCCTTCTGGCGCCCCAATTATTAAGTGCTCGGTCAAGATCATTATGGAGTAACTAGCTCTAATTACAAAGACTGAGTATGAAAGATTTATATGCACCTAACACGCTATGATGAGAAGAGAGCTTTGTTAATTTATACAATTCTATTCCTTGAAATTCCGTTCCTTGCATTCTTTCCAGTGGGGAGAGAAATAAAATAAAACTATTCGTAACTCATTCGATACTGAGCACTGCATTTTCCAGGAAAGAATTCTGTCAGCAACATACGTTCAGCTGAAGAAGTTGAAAATTATGAGAACGAAGATTTTTTGTTACGAATGTACTCATAATATTCATGATGAGTAAACCTGAACAAGAATAACGGTTTTGGTTTATTTTGATTAACGGGAAAGCATGTGAAGGATATCTGCTTAAGCGGAAAGGATGTATTCGTGGAGGATTTCCTAAAGAAAACTGTCTCGTATCCACGTTACACATTGGGGGGAAAAGCCACGAAAATGCCCATGCAGTCAGTCCGTTCAGCTGGAATCGAACTCAGGTCGAATTATCAGTGTTCATCTAGTTTACCATTAGACCGCTAGACGAGAATAAAGGTTTAACTTGAAATCACTTTTACATTTTGCTCAGTGAAAACTCTCTGTATATACGTGCAAGCTGCATCGGAATTCAATTGCATATTACAAAAACAAGAAAATTACATACTTTACCTTAGATCCCTTTTCAAATTGTTTTAATCACCACGTACATATTTAATAAATTCCATTTTTTAACAATTTTCTCTTCGTTTTGCTCTAATGGTCAAAATAGAACTCCGCATTGGAACCTCTGATTACAAAATATTCATTACTCAAAGCTGTAATTATTAAAATAACTTTAAACATATACATTCTTAATGAAAATTCAGTTTCAAGTTAGAAAAACCTGCAACCACTATGTCGGACGTTTATAAAAGATAAAAGAATTAATACCGCGGTTTTTGAAACTAGCTAAAAGTGATAACTTCAATTACGAGTACAATTGGCTGAGTAAAATTCTTCCTTTTCTTCTTAAGAACTACTGCCATCGAGCTCTTACACAAAATACCTTTTCGCTCTCTCTCTCTTCCTATGACAAATATATTACAACTACCTAAATTACCCCTCTTCCAACAGGACCACCTGTTGTTAGTAGATAATAAAGTCTATTATTATCTTAGCCGAGTTCGCCGATTCTGCGCTACATTGTGTGCTTTAATGAGCTTCCCGTTCACTGCTCATTTCATTGCTTAGTAACTATATTATTATGGTTGTACACACCAAGTAATCTTGAGTTTCTTCAACGGCTTGTTGCGTTTAAGCTTTTTAAACTTTCTTTCCCGAAGATTCTGTTGTCCAGTGTTAGAAATCGTCTTTTTTAAAAAATAACACAACCACTGATTTGAGCGCTTTTCGTTCTGTCTCATTAGCTGAAGTCTTGACTGCTGCCAATGCTTTAGAAGTACTGTTACATAAACTTACATATACCTGCTAAAATAAGGTATTAAAAAAAATAAGTGCATTTCCTGATAACATAACCTGATAAATGCATTGCATAAAAATGACTAAAAGTATATTTCTACAATTTAAAATACAAAAAAAAAAAATCAATTGAAATTTTTTAAATATAAATCCTAAAAAATGTGATCGTAGGCATAAGTGCCTGTCCCTTTCAAGTTTTATGTTATTCAACCTCTTTGTTTTGTAGCCTAATTTATTTTTTAAAATAAAGAAGTTTAATTATTTTAAATACGAACTATTTGTGTGTTATATTCATGACAAAAATTAATTAAAAAAGTTTTTTTTCTTTAGCAAATCAATAAAAATAAATTGCCTTCCACTTCATGTCAAGTCCGTTACCTTGAGATTATTTTACCCACAATTAGTTGCAATACACATTCAAAGTAGTCAAGCTTAGCCGTCACCGTCGAGATATGGTGACGGCTTAGCTTGACTAGTTTATCTATGTCATTGAATATGTACTGCCTCTTTTAGGCAGATTTACAAGCTAATTGTGAGTAAAATAATCTCAAGGTAACTGACTCGACATGAAGTGGAAGACAACTCTTTTTTTTTTTTTTTTTTTTTTTTTTGATTTGCTAAATTTACATCTACAAACTTTCAATCGATTTTTTTTTTAATATTTTAAATTGTAGAAATATATTTATAGTCAGCTTTATGTAATGCATAGCTAAAATTAAACTTTAATTATTAATATATTTTGAATTTTCTTTCTTTTCTGCTGAGACAGAATATGTAAGCAAAATTTGAAAAATGGGCCGTTAACTATCTTTAACACAAGGTACAAAAAGAGCAATAAATTTTCACGAAACTGTTAAGTCCCCTATCTGCTGATTTAATACCCCCCCCCGGTTCCTTGCAATCCAGATTAAAAGAAAAATAATAAAAAGAAACCGTTAATAAGTTTAAAAAATGAATGCCAAGTCAGAATTTTGCCACTAAACGAGCCCCAGCATTACGATTTTTTTTTTTTTTTTTTTTTCTTTTTACGTGCTCCGCCCTTAGGCACTACACGGAAAGGGAGGCATGCCCTGTGGAGCTCTTTTTAAGAGAAACTGGCTCGTATCCACGTTATACACGGGGAAAACCACGAAAACGCCCATGCAGCCAAGCCCGTTCGTCGGACTCGAACCCTGGACCGAACTACCAGTATTCAGCGGCTTTTACCGCTCGACCGCTGGTGGGCAGCATTACTATTCTACATTAATCGCGTTCACGAATACCTGTCATGCGCATTTCGAGCGGTGTAACCAAACAACTTCATCCTTAGTCCGATCAAGGCGGACTTTTGTTAGGCGGTAGGCCTTCTTGTAATAAACATCTAAATTATTACACCTAGTTTCAAAATTAGCGGGAAACTAATAAATAAAATCAAAAATCTTTTTCTCTTTCTAAAAATTTATAAAGCGATTCTAGTAAGTTTGAAAAGCATATCTGTAACGATATCTTATTCACATTTTAAAGCCTGCAGTGATATAAAAATTAGAGTTTAGCAGAGCACGACATTTTTGGATCGCCTCATAAAAACATTATAAATTTTAAAAAAGACACTTTTAAAATCACCTCATAAAAACATTATAAATTTTAAAAACGACACTTTTAGAATCACCTCATAAAATCATTATAAATTTTAAAATGCTACTCAAAGGAGTTCTTAGTTTGAATACCTTCATCACTCAACGTTTTTCAAATACAGCTATCTCGGAAGTACGCGCTGACGAATTTAAATATTCCTTCTTTTGATGACAACAGGTATAGCATAATACAAAAATACAGTGAATCAAATTACACCTCAGGTAAACGATTACATTTGAGGCCATACGTGATACTGACGATATAAAAAGCATGCCACTGTATACGCAAGCACGTAAGCTACTGAAAATAACATCCCTCGAACTATCTGATCCTTAAAATTAACCTAAGCATGTCTCCCGGCGGCATCGTTTGCTCCGACGAACACATCATCTTAACGTCACCAGCATTCTTCGTTGTGGTTCAAAGATTCTATCAGAAAAATACGACGAAGATATTGATAAAATATTCCTCAGCATTTTCAAACCCTAAAGCCTTACATGCATACCCTTTAAGCATGTATATTCATCCCTTTTCGTCCATTAAAGGAATTCGCATTCAATTCATAACTGAATTTTCAGAATATCCAAAATTATAAAGAATGATAAATTTTATGCTTATGATTATTAAATTGCTCTGGAAACTAAGTATAAGTTTAATCCAACAGAACGGATGTTTAACAAATGCACGTCATTATTAAAGTATATGCCCCTCGTTCGTAAAGGGAAGCTGTTGTTTGAACTTCACATTGTAAGTGCCTTTATTACCTAATTATTCAACAATGTCAATAAAGTCATTACTCGCGACATAAATATACTTTTAAAAATTACAAAAGAGAATAAAATATGCATTGTCTTTCGCTGATATATCCTGTTATAATGATATTCTTCCTCTAAAAAAATAAACAAACAGTAGCCTATTTGTTTGGAAAAGCATCATCGTTGTATTCTGATTTAATGAATTCTAAATCAGGTTTCAGTAACATCACGTAACAGAATGAATCTTCCTCTTTTCTTTTTTCTTTTGCTCTAGTTTTCCTTAAAGCAAGGAGTAAGTATCGGTACCAAAAAGCATGCTCCATTTCTTCTCTCATCGCAAACTCATCAACAAAATCGGCTTCATTATCGGGTTCCGAGTTTTCTTTTTTCCCTTTATTTATTTATTTTTATCACCATTAAAACCTTCAACACGATAGCAATTGTTCTGCACACATGGAAGCCCATTCCTGCGCTATTTAACCGCAAGTATCTTCCAACTGCGAAGACATCAAATTACTTTAACGGTCATATTTTACATTATTATGTAAAAACTGTTATGGAAACTTAATTGTCGCATGAGTATTTTCAGAACTTCCGTTTCCTATTTGAATTATTCGGATACCTAAGGTCGCTTCCCCTCTCTCCTCGCCAAATAAATCCTCCAAATGATAATATCCTTTTTATATTTATAAAAGTTTTCTTTTTTCCCTTTATTTATTTATTTTACATTATTATGTAAAAACTGTTATGGAAACTTAATTGTCGCATGAGTATTTTCAGAACTTCCGTTTCCTATTTGAATTATTCGGATACCTAAGGTCGCTTCCCCTCTCTCCTCGCCAAATAAATCCTCCAAATGATAATATCCTTTTTATATTTATAAAAGTTTTCTTTTTTCCCTTTATTTATTTATTTTTATATTATATAATATTATTATATTATATAAAAATTAAATATTACCCTTCACGGACTTTATCAATGAATACATCATTGAAAACTGCTGCAAGGTATATCACTGGCCTATTGCTGTTCTGAATGATATACACAGCTGCTTACCGTTTTCTGATCGGAAATCAAAAAACACATATTTGATACACTTACTACAGGTAAAACTTTCGTATGACCTAATATCACCAAAAGCATAAAAATACAGTTTGTGCAATAAAAAATGAGTACATCATTGGAATACATAAATGAACAACATATCTACAATGAATTAAATTAATCAAGAGATTTTAATTGTTTTTCAGAAAATAAACACATCATTCACGTCATCATATTAACTAATGCACAATGCGGGGTTTGGTAAATTCCGTGTTTAATGGCAATTAAGAATCACATGAAATGAAGCATTTTTCTGTTTTTTCCGAAATTTTGTCCTGATCCGGAATAAAAAAGTTCCTTCTATACAATTTAAAATCATTCGAATAAGAACAATTAGAGAATTATTACGATCAGCAGCTTAGTAAGTTAAGTTGCTTAAATCAACAAACCCTTTTTTTTTTTTTTTTTTTTTTTTAGAATAAGATATCCAGTTAGTATTACTATCAATTTAACATTTTAGAAAGTAACACAATTTCAGGCTCTTAAGTGGCTGAACTTCTTCCAATACAGAGGCTGAACACAGGCTCTTAGACTGAATTTCTGCCAAATACAGAGTAAACTGTTAAAAATTAATGCCGTTTAACTTAAACAAACGCCATTTTCAGTTGTTAGTTTCATCGATTACTGCAAAATACATTTGGGGAAGGGAGGTATTCAGACTTTCTACTCTTTCATTCAGACTCATTCATTCAGACTTTCTAATCTTTTCCTTGTGAGTATTCGTACTGTATTAAGTGTAAATCGCCATTAGAAAAATTTAATTACTTAAGTGGCGCAAAAATTTATGAAAATATTAATAATGTGACAGGATAGTACATATCTTTATTGGTGTATCTTTCTATAAACAAGAAAGCTGAAGATAGCTTTAAAAAATAATACCTTTCTTTAAAATACATATTGTTTATGAAAGTTCATAATAATTATCTCTAATAATATTTAACTCTTTTAAATCAATGTCAGCATTTGTAAGAAACAAATAAAAATTTGAATAATAATTGAAGTGAGAAATAATTCACCGGATGAGAGCATCTTGAATAAACTATATCCGACTTTAAGTTCATATGTTGCAGTAATGAAATACTCAAACATAAGGAAGAAACATTCGCATTTTCTAGCCTTTACTCAGGCAACATATAACTGAAATTAGTGTCTGCACACCACGGATCGCGGAAGTGATGAAATTTGTTCCATGGTGGGTTCACATTTCAAATTACTAAAATACGCTCAAATATGCAAATTTTTAAGCACATTAATTAAAGGGCTTGAAATGGTTAATCTTCTGACAAATATTTCACAAAAATCCACCTCTTAGAAAAACTAAGAAATATTTCATAAATTCCATCTAGTCATAACAAAAAGAAACTTCACATACCTATCCAAGTGCCCAATATTTTAAAAAATCCACAAATGTGAGTTAATAATAATACACAATGCGTCATCAACAAGCATTGAAAGAGGACCGCTGCATAACATCTGGTTGATTGGTTGATTTAACATAAAACCTACAAGGGTTACTATCAACGCAAGGATGACTTCTTGGAAGGCATCTAAAAAGAAAAATAGATTCGCGTTCAACTTACACATGCAAAAGAAAACCATGAAAACCGTATGCAGCCAGCTCGTTTGCAGAGACTCAAATACAGAAGAAACTATAAATGTTCAGTTCGGCCACTGCATAATGGAACCGAAATCTTTAAGCTAGGGCACTTTTAGGAAGGTTTCGTGGCCCACAAGCGGGCAAACGGTAAAGTCGCTAAACACTGGTAGTTCGGTCCGAGGTTTGAATCTTGCGAACGAGCTGGTTGCATGGGTGTTTTCATGGTTTTCCCCATGTGCAACGCGTATACGAGCCAGTTTCCTTTAAAAAGCCCTCCACGAAAGCATCCCTCCCATTAGGCAGATAGCCCTCGAGGCTTTGCCGTAATTAGCCAAACTAAACTTATGGAGGTTTCTGCTTTGAAGCATACTGGCCGATATGCACAGAAATGCATGCACCTCTATGATGAGCACAGTTGTGAAGGCGTCCCGATTAAAATGCATTCGATTATCTTTGCCGAAGAATAACGAAAACTGCTGGCTTGAATGAATCACGTTATTCGTGCAAAAAACGTTATTCAAATTCAGTCTGCACACTAATTAAAAAAAAAAAAAAAAAAAAAAAAAAAAAACCCACCTCCTTCAGAATCGACCTAGCAAGACTGAAAAGCTTCTACCGCGAAAAGTTGCTCAAAATTTCTGTACTTTTTTAGCATAGATTATCCCGTGAAGTTCCTCTTCTGTCTAAGAAAGGTTGCAAACGTAACATACTCGCATGAAACAGACATCTCGTATGTTATAAGGTAAATAAAGGAGGTCTATTCCGTTTTTGATAACTCTCATACATGAAGGTTATTTCTCACAAATAAGGTAGTTAAAAATGCAGTTTCACGCGGAAGAAGGGAGGGCTTTTTTCAATACTAAAATTTTTTAAACACACAATGCACAGGAGGTAATAAAATACTAGAGATATCATTTTCATTTAAGAATACTTCCCGCTTGTATTTGATCAAAACCAAATAAACCTGTTTTGTAATTATTTCTCTTTTAATGCAAAATAAACGAAATAGAACGAACCTTCTGCAAATGCATGAAAAATTACATTCAAATAAATGTTTTAATGTGAATATTAATGCGAAGAATATAACGTAATACAAAAGACTCGGCATTTTTTTAAATTTCTAGCCTCCTCTGAGAGCAAAATATTGATTGATGCCAAATACTTGAAAACTCCTCATTGAGCGTAAAATTCAGCAGCATTTGCAAACCTGATATTGCGAAGTACAAACATTAGAACTAAACAAAGTCAAATGAGACATAATTAAAAACAATTTACAGAAGTATACTTAATATAATCGGAAGAAAGAGGAATATGAGAAATCTCTTAAATTCAAAGCTTCATCAACATGTAGAAAAATTAAATTCGATGTAATTCATGCAAACTCAGGAGCTCTTATAACTTGCACAGAATTTCCAACCATTTTCATCACTCGCACCAAATAACCCATTCCTTCTTCTTTCAAATCTGCTTCAAATTAGAAACGTTTGTTTAAAATACTTGAAGTTTCCTCCAACTCTAATTTACGACACATTTTAAATCTCAGAATGTTCTCAGTACTGAATCTTAGAACCCAACAATGTGAAAAAAGTTACGAATTTATGAAAAATTGAAAAATCGAGATTTTTGAAAAAGCAACAAATTTACTCTGATGTGGTAAATATCGAATAGGATGAATTCATTAATAATTTTGGTATAAATACATAGAAACTCTCAAGTTTAGTTTTGGTTTATGTTGATTAAGACAAAGAACTCGAGGGCTATCGGCCTAAGTTTACTAAAGGACATTCGTAATTTAATGTCACATAGTAAAAGACGCTAAATAAATAGTCCTTATTACGTATTTCCACCGTCATTCTGACTAGAGGGCGCTGCGTTCGTCCTAATAGTCAGTGGCAGGTAGGATACTAAAGGTGTAAGACGTGGAAGGCAGAGATGCCTAATAATATATCTAATTGATTGAAATTTTCGTATATTTTCTTGTAAATAAATGTTGTTATTGTTAACAAAACCTCTTATTATCTCTTGGATGCACCTTTAGTCTCACAGAACCATTAGATGCAAAATTGGTGCATCTTGTCCGCGAATGTGGAATATCGGAAGTAATTAGTCATCATTACTGGATTATATTTCTGAGAAGTTTGGATACTTTACGCACGCTCTTGGATACGCAATATTGCATACTGGACTGTGGAGGTAAGACCTTTTGAACTCACATATTCGGAGTTAATATGGATAAGCTTTCGAAAATAACTGAAAAAAGAAGTAACGTTCGCGCTAGTGTCACTAAACTAGTTAAAAGAGTGCAGAAGCTTGATGAAGCCGTCGAAGACGTAAGTTCATTATCAGAACTACTGGAACTATTAGAAACGAAAGAGCAGATCTTGAAAAGCCATGATTTAGAGGTGGAAGCACTCATAGACGATCCGGAAAAATTTAAAGGTGAATTAAAAGCTTCGGAAGAATACGATGACAAAATATTGTTAGCTAAGATTAAACTAAAAAGCAAAATTAAAGGATTAGCAGCAGAAAATGTTCAGCTGACTTCTTCAGTTCTTAACACATCTAGTGTTTCGGAAAACACCGTTACGGCTTTAAAATTACCAAAGTTAGAAATTTCGCGATTCTGTGGTGATTCTGGCAAATTTATGGAATTCTTAAACTGTTTTGATAGCGCAATCGGTTCAAACAATTCACTTACGAAAATTGAAAAATTCCAATATTTAAAATCTCTTCTTTCTGGTCCTGCATATAACGTTGTTTCGGGTTTTGAATTAAATGAGAAAAACTATGACTCATGTCTTGAGCTTTTAAAACAAAGATATGGTAGAACTGATTCTATTATAAATTCTTATATGACTAAATTATTAAGCTTAGAACCCGTGAGAAGTTCGTCTAATGTTAAGGGTTTGCGTAAATTATACGATGAAATAGAAGTTAATATAAGAAATTTGCGTTCATTAAATGTAACGGAGGGTTCATATGGGCATTTATTGAATCCAATATTATTGAAGTTGCTACCACAAGATTTGGTGTTAGATTTTCACCGAAAACGAAACAGGGAAGTGAATTGTGAGGTTTCGGAAATTATTACGTTTTTGAGGAATGAAGTCGAATCTAGGGAAATTGCCGAAACTGTGATGAGCCCCCTAAAAAGTTACGAAACAAAACGATCCTTTTCCCAAAATTATCAAAGTGGTCAAACTTATCAGAAAAACTATTCAAAGCCTAAAAATATATCAACCGCTTCAGCGTTAAATACACAAATAAAAAATGTTTGTTTATTCTGTGACGGTCATCACGATTCCGTAAGTTGTAAAAAATTGGATGTAGAACAAAAAATAAATAAGCTTAGGACTGAAGCTAGATGCTGGTGTTGTTTCCAGAAATATCACGTTTCTCGCGTATGCAGGGAAAAAATATCGTGTAAAAATTGTTTAAGCAATTTTCATCATGAGTCAGTGTGTAGAAAAAATAAACCCGTTAATGTTAAGACGAGAGGTTGTGAGAAGCAAGTGGAAAGCGAAACTATTTTGAATGACTCACAATCTAATAAAAGCGCCGAGAATATTTCTGTGTCTCATAGTAATATATGTACCAAAAATAAGCCCTTTTTACAAACATGTACAGTTTTAACTTGTTCGGATAAAATTTCAGTCTTAACTAATGTTATTTTAGACAATGGTAGTCATCGAAGTTTTATTTCATCTCGATTAGTTAAAGAATTAAAATTAAAGCCAATACGCTACGAAAGAATAGCTATTTTTGCTTTCGGAGACAAAATAGCACGTGAGAAGGAATACGGTATCGTTTCATTGACGTTGCGCAATAGGGATCAAAGTTCGAAATCGTACGAGTTAGAAGCTGTCATAACGGAATATATATCTAATTTGTCCTTGAAAATTCCTAATGTATCTATTCGCAATGCGTTGAAGGAAAGAGGTTTACCTTTGGCTGATTCATTTTCTGGCGACTGTCAGACGGAAATACTTATCGGATGTGATTCATTTTGGGATATTGTTTATGACGAGAGAGTAAAGTTAAATGAAAACATTACTGCGATAAATTCTTGTTTCGGTTGGTTACTAGCGGGAGTGGAAGGAAGTAATAAATTAACTAATAATTATGAAAATGTATGTTTAGTCATGGACTCTTCTTCAATTTTGTGCGATTTGAAAAAATTTTGGGAAATAGAAGAATTTCAGTCAGACAAACAAAACTTTTCTGAATGGGACAAGCAATTGATTGAAAAATTTGAAAATTCTTTGGAATTTAATGGGGAAAGGTATGTTTGTAGATTGATGTGGAAGGAAAACTTGGGACCTGTAGTTGGGTTGAATTCTAATTATGAGGTTGCGAAAAAGCGTTTTGATTCGTTAAAGCAAAAACTAAATAAAAATCAAAAAATTTATGACCAGTATAAACAAATTATATCGGATCAGTTAGAATGTCAGATTGTGGGAAAATGTGTTAATGAAGATAAAAATTTAGGATATTATATGCCTCACAGAGCAGTAATTAGGGATGACAAGGAAACAACTCGAGTTAGAATTGTTTATGACTGTAGCAGTAAAGGTAATGAAAATAATAAATCTCTTAATGAGTCTCTAGAATCAGGAGTAAATCTTTATGCAAATTTATTGGACATAATTCTTAAATTTCGAGAATATCAAGTTGCATTTTGCGGAGATTTAGAGAAAGCTTTTCTTATGATAGAGATTGCGGAGGAAGATAGAAAATACCTTAAATTTTTGTGGTTTCCCGAAGAGGTAGGCGATTCAACCGAAACTCTCCATTTAAATCGTCTCCCATTTGGTTTAACTACTTCGCCATTTTCCTTGGCTTGCGTTTTGAAATTTCACATTAAGAAATTTAAGGAACATCATCCAAAATGTTATGACATGTTAAATTCTTTTCTTTATGTTGATGATCTCTGCTATGGAGCCAATACCGTTCAAGATGCTTATCATTTAACTTCTACGGCAATAGAGATATTAAAAGCAGCGGGATTTCAATTGAGGAAATTAAAAACTAATTGTCCGGAATTGTATAAACTTTGGAATGAAAACGGATATGAGGAAAATACTGACTTCGGGCAAGGAACAGGTTTCTTGGGATTGAAGTGGGATCCGATTGAGGATAAAATTAAATTAGATTTAAGAGATGTTAGGGATTCCATTGATGCTAGAATCACCAAGCGTCATGTTTTGAGAGTTATTTCAAAGATATTTGATCCATGTGGACTCATTAGTCCCTTTGTAATCACTGTGAAAATTCTTCTGCAAGAGATGTGGGAACGTGGTCTACAATGGGATGAAGATTTGCCAAGTGACCTCCAAAATAAATGGAAAACCTGGTGTTCTGAACTTTGTGAACTTGAATCAGTATCTATTGAAAGAAGGTTTTTTGAAAGTGTAGAAATAAGTGAAGTTTCTCTTCATGTGTTTTGTGACGCCAGTCCCAAGGCATATGGGGCTGTTGCGTTCCTAAGGTACGTGAATTACAATGGCCAAATCAAAGTGAGCTTTATAATGTCAAAAAGTAAAGTTGCTCCTTTAAAAACTTTGACTCTTGCAAGATTAGAGTTAATGGCAGCTCTCCTCGCTGCACGTTTAGGAAATTATTTACAAGGTCTATTTCCTAATTTCGCGAAACAAATTTTCTTTTGGAGCGACTCTCAAATCGTCCTTCATTGGTTGAAAGGATCTTCTAAACAATGGAAACCATTTGTCGCCAACAGAGTAGCTCAAGTGCAGTCGCTGACTCTACCAGAGTGTTGGAACCATTGCAGTGGCTCCGACAATCCCGCAGACCTTACTACTAGAGGAGAATCGGCTAGGAGGATTCTTACAAGTTCTCTGTGGTGGTCAGGCCCTGTTTGGTTGTCTAAACCACTTCACTCGTGGCCTCTTAAAGAATCGCTACAACATTTTAATGACATCTGTGATGAACGCGTTATAGTGAAAGAGCGACGGACTGCACTGGTTAATTCCATGGTAACCAGTTCAGCTAATGGAAACTTACCTATGTCGTCGTTACTGGACGTTAATGACTTCAGCGAATTAAGTAGATTACTGCGTGTTACTGCTTGGATTAAAAGGTTTGTGCACAATTCTAAACCTAATTCTACAAAATTAAATGGACCTATATGTGCTCCAGAACTCGAGCAAGCTTTGCGTTTTTGGATCAAAGCTACACAATTTAAGCATTATAGTACAGAAGTTACCCAACTTCTTTCTAAAGGAACTATCGATAAGAGTTCACGCATATTTAATTTGAATCCTGAACTTGATGATAATAACTTAATTTGTTTAAAGGGACGTTTACAGTTTTCAAGTAACGATATGCGAGCCAAACATCCTTGGCTTCTTCCATCTAATGATAAATTTGTGGAACTACTTATCTGTGATTCTCATACTAAAATGTGCCATTTAGGTGTTGATGCAACTTTAACACATTTACGAGAACAATTCTGGATTGTTAAAGGTCGTCAATTTGTGAAAAAAGTGTTAAATAACTGTCTGATTTGTAGACTATTCAGAGTGAAATCTGGAATGCAGGTGGTTGCCCCTTTACCGCCTGATAGAATTCAAGAGCATCCACCATTTGATGTATGCGGTGTGGATTTTGCCGGACCATTTTTTGTTCGTGATTTTAATTCAAAGTGTTATTTACTTATATTCAGCTGTGCAATGACAAGAGCTATCTACTTAGAAGTAGTTCTTAACATAAGTGCTGATTCCTTTTTGTTAGGATTCCGACGATTTGTTTCTCATCGAGGATTATGTTCCACTATATATTCTGATAATGCCAAAGCTTTTAAAAAAGCAAATAGTGAATTGAAAAAATGGTGGAATCAGATAGATAATGATCAAGTTAAAAATTTGTTTGCTTCTAAAGGTATAGTTTGGAATTTTATAGTTGAAAAAAGTCCATGGTGGGGAGGTTTCTGGGAGAGACAGATACGGACGGTTAAAACCTGCTTAAAGAAAATTGTTGGACGATCCTCTCTCTCTTTGAAGGAATTGGAAACTGTTTTTTCGGAAATTGAAGCTCTGGTTAATTCCAGGCCTATCACGTATCTGTACAACGAACCCTCAGAACCCTCTCCACTCACCCCATCTCATTTTCTTATTGGTAAAAGGTTGGTGTCTTTACCTGTAAAAAAACATAAAAATGAAAATTTAAATGTTAATAGGAATTCTTTGGTAAAGAAATATAAATATCAGCAAACACTTTTGAATCACTTCTGGAACAGGTGGAGAAAGGAATATTTACTTAATCTAAGATCAGCTTATATTTCTCCACAACCAGGTAAAATAGTTTCATTTAAAGTGAATGATATTGTTTTGATTAATGATGAGCGTTATCCCAGAAATATGTGGATGATGGGGAAAATTTTAGAGCTATATCCAGGAAGAGATGGAAAAGTTCGTTCTCTTCTTATTCAGACTCCTAAAGGACAAATAAGACGCTCAGTACAACTTGTGTATAATTTGGAAATTAATCCATAATTATGTTAGTTTAATTGAGTTGCAACCTGTTAATGTTCTATCTGTGTATTAATGATAGTTTAATTGTGCTTATATTTTAATGCTTGATATTTGAACAATTTTCTTTGGAAGTTAAAAGTGTAATTGGTTTTTGTATGTTAAGTCACTGAATAATTTTGAAGCTTTGTATTTGATATAATATGCTACTTATATTTTTATTCTTGTAATTTTAAATGGTTCCTGAATGTAAATTTAGTTAATTCAATGGTAAGTGAACTCAAGTGAGTTCAGGTGGGGAGTATTACGTATTTCCACCGTCATTCTGACTAGAGGGCGCTGCGTTCGTCCTAATAGTCAGTGGCAGGCAGGATACTAAAGGTGTAAGACGTGGAAGGCAGAGATGCCTAATAATATATCTAATTGATTGAAATTTTCGTATATTTTCTTGTAAATAAATGTTGTTATTGTTAACAAAACCTCTTATTATCTCTTGGATGCACCTTTAGTCTCACAGAACCATTAGATGCAAAAGTCCTTGCATTAATTTCTTTCTAGTAATTGAATAAGTCAGTATGGATCTGTGCAGCTACATCACACTAAAGATTCATTTCTTGCACAGCATCCTAATCTACAACTACGCTCATATTACAATTAATTGCATATAAAACAAGCACAGTGTAGATATTTCACATTTGTGCTCTTTGTGCAAAAGGGGAAAGCCTCCTGTTAGTTAAGAGAAGTACAATTTCATTTTTACAGGAAGAATTTCAGACAACAACATACTAACTTCTGCATTTGGTACCTGTAGTTTTATGTTTGTTTTGGTTATTGACACTTTCAGATATACACACATAAAAACACGATTTCGTCAGAAAACTTAACATAAATCAATATTTCCCACCATAAAATAACTTCCGAAATTAAAAATTCAACTAGAAACTTCAATTGCTACATAATTTTTTATTATTATTTTAAATTTAAGACGCCTGTATCAGCCTGAAATTCTGTGTTGCATCAGATTCTCAAATTTATTATAAAAGCTCGAAAATAGTTATGGATTTACCCCCCCCCCAGTGCAACTGCGTCAGCCAAGAAATAATACATGGAAAATGTTATGAAGTGATCTTTGTAGGGAAAATCCCCCCTTAGCAATACATGCACCATAAACATTAGAACAAAACAAAGTTAAACGAGGCATAATTATGAACAATTCATAGAAGTGCTCTTAATGAACAAACGAAAGGGGAAAATGAGAAATCTTTCAAGTTCAAAATTTGTTTTACCATGTACGAATTCATTGTAATAATACATTTCAATGAATAAAAGTTATTAACATTAGTTATATTTAAGATGTTAAAAATAACAGATACCATGTTAAAACTGCGCAATTTACAGAATACTAATGTGTGAAATCTATTAACATAAATAAATATTTTCAGATAGTAAGCTCCTGTTTACGGGCATAATGATGGTTCTCTTTTCTTTTTACCTGCACTGAAAGACTCAGGTAAACAATGATAAAATATTTTAGTACTTAAAAAGGGCAATTTTGAATGTATAAAAGTATTCTCGATTGAGGAAGCCGGCTGCACCAGAATTACCATTTCGTCACACAGCCTTAGCAGAAAAGAAGGGCTGACAACTCTCGCATGCACAATTTGGCATAAATAAAGTTTATGACCAACCAATGGGTCACTTAAAAGTTCGGATATAAATACACGATTATACCATTTTAAATTTCCTGAACATTAGAACTAAAACGCTAATATTACGTTTTGTTGATCAGAAATATTTTTGGCATAATTTTCTTTAGGTTAATGGAGCAACATAGTTCCAGCAGATTTTAAGAATGAAAATACGTTCCTGCATGGATATTACAAATTCATTTTTTTTATTTATTTAGGTTAAAATTTTAGCGACAATCACAAAATAATATTTAAGAATTCTCAAATGACTTTTTTCAACAGGCTCTTGAAATATACTATCAGAATTAGGTATAATTTTCCCCACTGAACACAGCTTTAATTACGTTGAGTTATTAACGTGCAAGAGATTTTTAGATAATATGCTAAGTGCACATTTAAGTGCATACCTACGCAATAGTTTTTTTCTTTAGAATTCTTCATGCGAGGCATATAATAAAAAGCATTATTATTTTTTTTATTTGTGTGTTATGTATAACAAAGTGAGGGAATTTAAAAAGCATTTATACAGATTTACTTCAACATTCATGAAGTCGAATTTCTTTTCAAGGATATTGGATACAAATGGAGCCAATATTATTCAAACAACTAAACAATACGTAAAGAAACAAAAAGCTGCTAGAAGACAACCGAGTTTCTTAAAAACAGGAATGAATATGGAGATAAACATTAAACGTGCGTATTCTGCATATTGTTTCTTCAATCAAGGAGCTCCGTAACTGGATCTTCGTAAGATGTAACTCGTAAATAATCTGAACGATATCGCAGCAGAAAATGCCAGTAAACAGTGTAATGAAATAACATTTATGCCCTTATGCAATGACAAAAAAAAATTTAACCTTCCATTCACAATTAAAATAAGGACAAAATTTATACATATGTTAAGTTTATTACAAAATACTTTTCATTTAGACTTCAAGCTAATTAAATTATTCTAGTTGGGATAAAAAGCAAAAATAAATAAAGGAACCAAAAAAAAAGAAAAGAAAAAAAAAAAGAAAGAAAAAAAGAAGGAAAAAAAACTCTGCGCACTCGTTTTTTAAAAAGCCGCGAAACGATTTTAAAAAGAAAAGTTTCAAAAACAAACGTAATTATTTTTTGTGGTGCTATCTTAATCATGGTTGATAAAAGAGAAAGTAAAGTACGCTTACTTTGGGAGGAATCCTATCACTTTGTATAAAACCTCGAAAGGCATAAGCAGAAGCCATGCTTAGATTCAAACAAAAGGATGAAAGGGATCACGCGAAGATGTGCAAAGTAAGTGCAACATTGCTTCCAGTTCGCGGAGCGTTGAAAGGACAATGCTTTTTGAGTCGGTAGTCACCCGTGACGAAATAATCGCAATCAAACAAAAGTCGACATTCCCACCGCAATAATAATTGCGCAATAACCAACATGACAATCAACCACGCATGCGCATTACTAGAAGTATCCACCAAAGCAGAACGCTAAGACAGAGATCCTTTCTCTAAAGCATCTCCCGACTTCCTTTATATGCAAGATATTCACCGTTTATTATAAACAATAAAGCTCTCATAATTTTTGGCACACATAAAATCTTTCATAAAGTGCAACATTCGATTATCGCGAAGTCAATGTAATATGTTTCAATATTTGATTTATTGTGTATAAATCAAAATTCCACTGTGTACGGATAATAAACAACAGTCTAAAATAGAAACTTGCAATGAAAACCCTCTATGCGGAGGATAATAATACGTTTAGTGACATATAATAAAAATATACCTAAGTTGAATTTCAAATCAAAAAGTATTTTACTAAGATCAGGTAGTCATATACGTACAACTAAACACCATAAAAGCACTAAACCTTTTTTTGTACCTTTTAATTTTCTCGGAATCCATTACTTCTGGAGAACATGTCGCATGATCTGCATTTAAATTCCCCCCCTCCCGTTTCCTATACACTACCGAATCCAAAAACGACATTTATTTTTCACTATTGGCCACCAATTTTAAGGGAACCAAGAAGCTAAACTCAATGGTGCCAAGAAACTGCTCTTAAAATACACATTTTATTTCATGCACATCTGTGCATTTTAATGATGCCACTTTTAGCTGAAACTAAGCTAATTCATCTTTCCCTTGTCGATTAACACTTCGCGTGCCATATTTTTTCTTCCCAAATCTGGTATTTTCATGTAAAAGCAGTAATTCATGCGCAATATGCACTATTGCATATATGTAATTTCATAAACGTTGCAGTACTTTTTCCCTCACTCAGTTCTCCAGTTCCCATGAGAAAAAAAAGGGGGTGTACTGGTTGTTTGTTCGCGCAATTTATTGCTACTTGTAGTATATATCGGCAAGGCCACAGTTCAAGAGTCTTTGAATAAGCACCCCCCCAAAAAAAAAATTACCCATGAGCACATATTTAGGCGGCCCAACAGCGGCGGTGTGGTAACAGAAATGAGCACTGGTAGTTCGACCCGGGTTCAAATCCTGACGAACGGACTCTAGCTGCACAGCTTTCATGGTATTCCTATAGGTTACTACACTCCAAGATTTGCTTTTCCGTGATGTCACACTGCCTTACAGTAATCTGAAAAGCAACTATTCCCTACTCCCTTTGAGTCTTTGTTTCTCCCACTTCTATACAGTGGGTAAAAAAAGTATTGGCAATTGCCTATAATTGATCATACAAAGGAAGAGAATGCTAACAAAGGAAACGCTTGACAACTTTAGCTGGGCATAACGAACACAGGAGGTAATAAACACGCAAATAATAATTAAACTTTCATTTTTATGTGTCTTTTACACAAAATATACAATAAAAACGTAAATTTGCATGTCAAAAAATATTGGCAAGATCATACAGCAAAATGTGGAAACAAACTTTATAACTTTGTATTCATACTTTTTGCATTTATAACAGGCTTGTAATATATTCCTCATACAGAAAACCAAAGTCTTGGTTGTACTATTGCGAATTTTGTGCCATTCTAGCAGGGGTATACGCTTAAGTTTGTCTTTACACAAAATTTTTGATTTCTAGGTCCAATCTGTGCCATAAATTTTCAATTGGATTCATGTCAGGCGATTAAGACGCTGTCTTTAACTGGAGTGAAGCGTTCTACAGTAACCATTTCCGGGTGAGGTTCGCTATATGCTTATGGTCATTGTCTTGTTAAAGCACGAATGATGCTCTTAAATTTTGGGGCACTAAATTTCAAGTTATGGCGCAATATGTAAATGTACGTACATGCTGTCATAATACCATCAATGCAGCACCGGTTACCAACTCCGTTTGCTGCTATACAGCCCCATATTACGACGCTCCCTCCACCATGTCTCACAGTCGGTGTTAAATGTTGTTTTTTCCAGCTCGGCGTTCGGCTTTCTTCACATATATTGTCGCCCATCACTCCCGAAAACGTTAAACTTCACTTCGTCAGAGAAAATAACTGTGTTCCAAAACTCGTCTGATAAATTAACATGAGATACTGCAAAAGCTAATCTCTTTCTCATGTTTATTTCTGAAATGAAAGGTTTCTTTCTCCTTGCCCTTCCATCTTTTATGTAAAATATTCCGTATAATCTGTACACTAAATGTTTTCTGCGAAGTATTAGCAACTACCTGCGGTACACTTATTTTGGGGTTTTTTTCTTAAACCTCTTTGATAATTAAACGCTTTTCCCTCGCAGAAAATATTCCAGGCCGTTCATTTCTAATCTTATTTTCCATCGATCCTGTCTCGTTGAACTTTTTTACAACACTTCTAACAGTAAATAAACTTACGTTCAGTTGTATTCCTACAGCTATAAGTTAAATCCTCATTTCTGAGATGAATAACCATGCTTTTAACATTAACATCCAACTTCTTCGACGTCGAGGCCATTTTATCACTGTAATAGCAAAATTAAGTTTTAAAAGTTTTGAAATAGCACTGCAGATTTCATACTAACAGGGTTCCTTATCAATCTAAACACGTTACCTCAACAAAATTTCCATTAGCAGTTAGAACTTTTCCTATACTTTTTGACATACAAATTTACGTTTTTGTTGTATATTTTGCAAAAAAGCATATTAAAATGAAAGTTTCATTAGATTTGTGTGTTTATCACCTCCTGTATTCATTGCCCAGCTAAAACTGTCAAGCATTTAATTTGTTAGCTGATACGATCAACTATAGGCAATTGCCAATATTTTTATTACCCACCGTATGTCAAGTGACGGCACTAAAATCGAGTGTTGGAAAGAGCCTAACCCTGTTTGTTTACTGACTTTGCCTTTCCCCAAGTGTAATGTGGATACAAGCTCGTTTCCCTCAGAAAGTCTTTCACAAAGGTATTTCTTTTTCAGTTGACCCTCGAATACTTTGTCGACACATAAATAATTCTTATTATAATGCATATTTTCAATAATGCTCCAATATGTCTGTATCTTCTTTCATAGTTGAGCATAATCTACAATAATAGAAAAAATTCGTTCACATTTGAAAGCTGAAACGTGTTTAAACTTAGTCTGGATCTGAGAAATTTTAAGACTTCAATCATCAGTCTTTAGAGATGAATGTACCGTTTTTATAGCTTCGCCACTAAATGGCTTTTAACATCCACCACTAAGTGCTTTTAAACTTCGCCACTAAATGGATCTCTGAACAAAATTTCACACTATCTTACTTGTACTGATTCTCTATCATCTTTGGAGACCCTAAAATGTATTTCTTTCTCTAAAAATATCATCATCGAGATTCAAAAACAACTTAAAAACCTAAAAGATAAAATATTTCGGTTGCATTTGCATTTGTTCGTAGTCATATAGGTGTTGTTGGAAACGAACGGGCCGATTTCCTTGCTAAGACTGCCACAAAGCTTGAAATTGACACTTTTGTCAATCCCTAATTCCTTTTATAAGAATGTCATGTATGAAAGTATTGTAGCGTCGTGGAATCAAGAATTTATTAGCTGAAATAAAGGGAGCTTAACTAACAGATTTTTCCCTTACATCAAAATGAGAATGTCATGTCATCACTTCTTCATAAACTGTAAATTAACCCAATTTCTTACTGGCTATTTGAGCCCAGAGTCTGTGATTGTAGCGTCGGTGGCGAGGAGAATGTTGAACATGTGCTTCTTCTATGTCCTAAATATGAGAGCGAAAGAAAAATCTTGAAACTTGGACTGAAAAATTTTAATATTAACTGGCCTCCAGAATTTTACCAATTTATTTCTGAGAGAAGTGACTTTAACAATTTTTGTCAACAGATAGTAAAATTTTGTAATCCTTCTTAATTTTGTTTAAATTTTCTCTTACTGTTTATTTTGTATTGTGTTTCACACTTACTTTTGTGAGCCCCATGTGATACTATGAGGTACATGGGGACCTCCTTCTGTTTCTTTTAATAATAATAATAATAAATCAACAGTCCTTCATCCTCACGACAATAACGTTTTCGCTTACTGAAATTTTTATTTTTTACTTAATATAAGTATTGTAGTTTATGGTGTTTGTCATGCCGGCGCCAGAGCCAGTACAACCGGTGCAGTTGCGCCAGCAAGAGGACTAAGAAGCGACAAAATTTCTCGATTGCAGAGAAACATCGCGCAGCAAAATTTTGCCACCCTAAATTTTTAGAACTTACAAGAGGCAGCGGGTAGCGGAATTTAGGAGTCATCAGAATTTAGGATCCATAGAAATTGCAATGGACAGCAAAAAGCATAGCTTTGACCCTGGTGTCTGCACAACTAATAACAGATTTATAACTGATTTATGTAAAAAAATTTACTTCAAAAGTAGTCCTATTTTATTTTAAAATGGTAAGTACCCCTAAACCATAAAGAAACAAATATTTCTCAAAGATAACGGTGATACAGAATTTTTTTAATTAATTTCAAAGTAAATTCAGTCTAAATCAGGGTTTCGCAATGAGGTTGGTACTGACCACCTGGAGGGTTGCTGAAATTTTAAAGGAAATCAATGATGATCAAGGGGTCGATAGCTGAATATGAACAGGCAACTGATCAGAAAAATGAAGATCCATTAATTATGAAAAAAGTACTAATATTTCAAAATTGCTTATAGGTAAAATTTGAATGTGCCAGCATGGATCACAGAGCCGCTGAACTGCGTGCGATATAGTATTGGGTCAGTCCATAAGTTCGCGCGCATTAAGAGTATGCGTGGAATTCACTACGAAGCATTTACTAAAACAATACAATTTTGAACCTGTTGAAACTTGTCATCGTTTGACTAACATATTATTCAGTTCATCCCCAACTTTCGTAAATATCGAACGCATTTTAGTACCCACAGAAGATGAATATAGATAATCAGTACAAATGTTCTGTGCCACATTTTTTATTTTGTGTGGTGAATCTGCCAGATTTGCAGCGATAAAAATTAATAGTGTACATGGTGAACACACTATTAGTGTAAGGACTGCCCAGAAATGGTTTAAAAATTTTAAAGTTGGAAAAAGCAGCATTGATGATGAACCCCGTTCAAGACATTTTGAACTGTTAGAGCCAAATCAAACGATTAATTCAGAAGTTTATAGTGAACAACTTTGCCGTCTAAACTCAGAATGGATCAAAAAAACGTCCACGATTGGCGAATATCAAGAAAGTGTTGTTTCATCATGATAACGCTAGACCACATACGGCTTGAACAACGCTGCAAAAAATTAGTGAATTTAATTGGGAGCTTTTGCCACATCCTGCTTACTCCCCAGATATTGCCCCAAATAATTTTCACTTATTTCGTGCCTTACAAAATTTTTTACTGGGAAAAAAATTAAATTATAAACAGGATATACACAATGAACTTTCAAGTTTTTTTGCATTAAAACCAGAGTCTTTCTACAGCAACGGCATAAAGAAGCTTCCTGTAACATGACGAGACATTGTAGATAATGGAGGAAAATATATAATGGATTAAAATGTTAAATTCTATTTTTTAATATTATTTAAAAATTTACGAAAAAATGCACACGAATTTATGGACTGACCCTATATTCGATCATGATGTAATGATACAAGAAGAGTTCATTGACAGAAAAAGTTTAAGCACAAGTTTTGTTCAAAACACATGTGTACACACTAAGCTGTGGTATTTTAAAGTTCTCTGAAAAAGTATATCAAAATAAAAGTTTACCTAGCAATATGATTAATATGGAAAACAAGACACAGGTTGACTATTTTTTAACAAAGTTATTTAAGAATTAAGTTAAGCAGTTTTATGACAAATGTTTAAAAAACTGCATCAATACATCAAATATAGGCATCACATTAACTACAATCGAACTTCTGCAAAATTAGACCCCATGATTATGTTTTCAAAAATATGTTTAAATCTGTAAATTTAAAAATAGCACAAAACCTAATAAAACATAAATCTAATTAACCTATTTTTTCCAAAACATTTGTTCATATATCTAGTGCAACTTACCTTAAAGGTATTTATATGCAATAATTTGTATTTTGATTATGCTGTATCTTAGAAAGAAAAATGTAAGGAGGTTGATTAAAAAATATTCTTTTAAAAGAGGTTGATACAAGAAAAAGATTGGTTAGATTTATTTGATTACCACAAAGCACTCGACAGCTATATGCCTAAGGGGAGGGATGCCTTCAAGGAGGACCTTTTTAAGGAACTGGCTTGTATACACATTATACATAGGGGAATCCACGAAAATGCCCACGAAGCCAGCCCCCTGGCCTGGTTTCGAGCCTCAGACCAAACTACTAGTGTTCAGCAACTGTACCGCTTGCCAACTGGTGGGCCATACTTGTCAGTTTCACAGGGAGGATTTTGCAGCAGAAAAGTGTTATCTAGGCTATTCATCCTCTCTTTGGGCTCAATTATTTTTCAGATATCTTCAATTACGAATACCAAGTAAAAGCAACAATGCCAATTAACACTTAGCAATTCATTTTCCTGACACTAATTTGTATGAAACACTTGAAAAAAAAATTTCTAAGTCTCGTAGGCATAGTTCCCTCAAGCAAAATTTTCATAGAAATAGTACCAATTATATTAAATGCAAGCATGTACATGAAAATAAAATTAATTTATATACAAGTAACTATATATGATTTCTTGTTTCTTGCATTAAATCTTTTAGAAATAAATTACATAAAATTCTGAAAACTTTTACAAAAAATTCAAGCTTTAATATTTTTAAAAATAAAAAAATCTCATCTGCATTACTTGAAAAAACACGTACATTACAAGCAAGAATACCAACACCTCAAAACCGAACATTGTGTTTATATTACATTCCCAAATCATGTTTATATTTTAATGTGGTGCGTGTCTGCCCGAGACTACGACACCATACACGTACCCTTTATCAGGAAACACGGTGTGTTCCACAGCACCAATAATGCACTAAACGCTGCCATACCCAAGCACCAGCGCATATAAACGTCTTCAAGGCCACGAATCATCAGCAAGACAACTACTGCTTGTAAGAGATTCAGCACCTAAAATGGTAGTTCAATTATATGTATACAGGTGTATCGTCAATTAAGCGACAATGCCATTTCTGATGAATTTTGCTCTTCTCTTACAGCATCACGACAGCCGTATCCGTATGTGAAGGTAGCTTAAGTAAGCTTACATTCTTCATGATTACACTGGGCCAGCACTTGGACTGATGGTATCCATGGCCATTCGGCACGGTTCACCTCTAGTCTGCATATGTAGTACTCTGATAAACCCCACTTTTCAACGGAACGGTACGAGATTGCATGCTGCCACGTTTCCTCAAGACACAAGATGTTCGACTCCTAATTTGGCAGGCACTTTCTCCAGATCTCTTGTGAACAGAAAACAGTCTGGCACGACATCACCTGCCAACCAGTAAAACAGATTAAAACTGGCACAAAACTGAAGCCACATAGCCTACAATACTCATAACTACCATCAGTTTGACTACAAATCTAACCATATAAAAGTTGTGATAATTGTCAGAGATGGTTGATTAGAATACTGATGGTAGCCCTATCAGTAGCTGAGTGGTTAAGATCACTGAATATTGATAGTTCAGGCAGTATGGGTTCGAACCCAGGCAAACAGGCTGGCTGCATGGTTGATTTCGTATTCTTCCCAAAGTGTAACGTGAATAATGGCCAGTTTTCCTCAGAAATCCTCAACAAAGGCACCTCTCCACTTCGATTGGCAGTCTTCGTGGCTTTTCCATATTTAAATAACCATCCAATACAAAATTTTGATCATTTTAACCTTCCATTGTAATGCATTTATAAAATGAATATGACTCTGCTAAGCGCTTTCCTGTAGCACTTTTAATGGTGATATATATATGTAAAGAGAGAGGGGAATGAAAAACCTATATATAAAGTATGTGCACAAACTAAAGAAATAAAAGAAGCCTACATCTCCCTTTTCTTCGATTAAATAAATACCTATCTGCCAATTAATAGTTGTCTTGGTTTTATTTGGTTGACAAACGCTCTTTGGTTGTTATAGCTCTGCAGTGAATACCTAGTTCCTTTTAATAGTGCAATCCAACGTACTTAATACAGTCTTATCTATCCACAAAGAATTAAAGAAAAATTCAATCAATATGTAACAATAATTTCAGAGTAAAATTTTTTTACATTATTTAAACAAAACAAAAACCCGATCCCAGAATTTTAAAATCTTAAATGCAGATTATGTTTTGCATTAGTTTCAATTAAGAAATTTTGGTTAACAGCTTACATTCAGCATATACCGATAGCATAAATTTAAATGTGAAGGAATTTTCCAATTTGAAATTGGATTACAACTGCTGAAATAATCACCACATAATAAACTACTGATGGAGCAAAGAAAACAAGTGTTGCGAAACAGCCTTGATCATAATGTTATATGATTTGAATATAGACAATTCATTAGAGGATAATTTTCCATTACACATGTCATATTAAACCAAATTAATATTTACATGAAGATGTAATGGAAAAACTTTTTTAACTGCATGCCACATAGAACGATACTTTCTAATGTTCAACTTTAGCTGTATGATATCTAAATGCAAGCCAGCCCTAGGAAGGAATAAGCCTAAGCACATTAAGCCACCCATTGAGAACTATTATGAATTAAATTATTAGATCACTATCTAGCAATGTAGTCTCCGTTATCTCTTGAACCAGTTTTACTTAGTAATTTCATTTGTTTTCATAATTTTCATGTAACTGTAATAAGAAACCAACGTCTGTATTTAAATAATTCAAAATTCTGCTGTAAATCAATCATGACTTAGCCACCTTATTGAGTCTGCTCAGAACAGAGTTTCAAAAAAATCAGACAGAAATTAAACTTCGAAATGCATTTTTTCTAGTACGTAATGACACTGACTCGCAAGATTTTACTGCAAGATTAGAAACAATTTTAAACATAGTAGTAAATTATATTTAAATAGCAAGTACACTCTTAAAAACATTCACCTTTTTAAAGTTCAAATTAATTTAATAAAAGTATTATTTACCTTAATTTCCTTAACAATCATATTTTATTTATTTTCATCGTGTTTTCTTTAATGTGACCTTAAAAGGAAGGGTGTTATAACATAGCATTATTGTGTTATTTAAAATGCAAAGTTAAACACATATAAAATTTTGGGCTTAAGCCAACCGCTTTTATAACACAACAAAATCTTCTGCTATAATGCCTTTATTTATGCTTTCTGCTACAGTTCCTTTCATTTATACAATTTTTATTTCATGCTGGAAAAAAAATTATTCATAAAAATGTAATTATAAAAGATTCAGGATTAGCTTAAAAAAAGAGGGGGGAGGATAAAACTTGAAAATTTTAACAAGACAAAATATCTATTCCCCCCTCTTAATTTATTTTCTCATAATTCAAATTTGTTTGGATTACAATTACAGAATGACATGTAAATTTTTCTATTGCGTTACTTTACCTTCCTTGTACTTTATGAAAACAAAATTAATTAATTAATTAATAAATAAACTACATGTGTGCATATTTATAAAAAAAGCATTTTTAATGACATACCACAAATAGCAGCAGAGAAAAATTTCAAGAACAGTAAATTTTCATTTATTTATTTGTTCATTAGTTTATTGAACTTTATTAACAAATTTAATTACTACAAATAAAAAGATACTTATTATGGAAACATTGAAAACAAAAACTTTTAACATCAGAGGATAAATTTTACATTTTTCCCTTTAAAAGTGCAAGGAAAACTGTACAAATCAAATTCCTAAGCATCATACTATCTTTAGCTAATGTTGATGTGAATCATACATATTTCAACATTTCTTCAAGAAAGAGAAGCATTTAATTACAGATACATCAAAGAAAAAATTTAGACTTTTAATTCTGAGCTATAAAACAATCATTACTATAAATTAGTTTTTGACAAAATGTTTAAATTCATTATAGAAAAAAAAAGGTAGAGTAGCATCATGGCAAATTTTGGCTAGTGCACTGTAATGAATATTATGCAATCAATATGCAGCATTTATTTGGTAATGAGTTCTTTTGTTTGTTTGTTTAAAACAGAAAGTAGGAGTGTTCAATTTCGAAACTTACTTCCAGAATTCAAAATTCCATAAATTCATCTTCTACTTTCAAAAAAAAAAAATTCTATCATTTTTATACTTCAAACTAAAAAATATCCGGACATTTTGTGCACTATATTGAAACTGAAAAGACGATCAGAATTGTAGTCCTCAATATACCAGGCAATATGTTAAAAAAATTAATGCAGAGCTTTTAATGTTACTTAGAACATATAGTGCAATACAGCTATTATTAGATAAGAGTTCTATTCAAACAACTGATTGATAAATCACACCATGTAACTACTATTTAATACATAGTAAAATAAATAAATAGCAGTTTTTGATCCCCTATAATACAGTGCAGTTCTATACAAAAACTTTTATCAAGTTATTACAGAAAAACAAAGAAGATTGTAACAAAGCAGACTGAAAAGATTAGCAACATGGATTAAATTTTTAAAGTACACCAAAGTAATTTTTAGTAAATCCTCTAATGACAAATATAACTTCAGCAAAATTATAGTGCAGTAAATCTGATCTGCACTTCTGCAATTTCTCTCAAGATATTTCGCAAAGTGCAAATGTTGCTAATTCATATAACTCTTAAGAAAGACCAAAACGAATGCTTAAAATTAAGTTTTAAAAAGTGCAAATGCTGTTAGACGAATCTGTGCAAATGCTGCTAGACTGAAAATAATAAAATTAAAAAGGAAAGATTGGAAAAAAATGAAAAATTATAATTTCTTCATGACTAAGGCCCTAACCAATTCTTTCTCCAGGAGTGGCATAACCAAAAGGAGTACATGTACAATTAAAAAAAAAAAAAATTCAAATATGCAAACAAAATTGATAATAATACAAAATAAAACAACTAAAAAATATGTACTAATCTCCTCTCTTTAATGCTTCAAATAGAACTTGTCAAAGGAAAAGTGTTTTGAAGCCTTAAACCATGCACTGTTCTGATAAATGACATCTGTTTGCTAAGCTCTATTTCTCCATTATTTAAAAATGTAACTGCATAATTAGAATCGTACGGTGCAGATAACCCCAGTGTGCTATGTAATAAGATGTTATGCAATAATGTATGTCGATAAGAATCACCAAATTATAAGGAGATGTTAAATTATCAAGTAATTTTGCAATTCTTCAAAACAGTTCCAGCTTCCTGCTATGCCACAGAGTCAAGCTATTTTGTTATCGGGACCAGATTCAGAAATGTATATATGTACACATATGTATGTTCACGTTTGTATGTGTACATATATATGCAAGTCTATAAACATGCACACATATATGCGAACATACGTACATACATTTCTGAATCCAATTCCCGATAACAAAAGAGTATCCTATCTGCTATCCCTGTTCCTGCCACTCCAACCATGAAAATCAGTCAATGGTTCTATTAAATTCTTCCTTTGTACCAGTTTATTATTACATACATGTGTTTGAAGAATACATACAGGTACTGGATTTGTATGCAGCATGACAGTTAAAACATTGCTGTGCCTACAGAACATGCTAAGCGATTTCTACCAATAATATGGTTTAAAAAGCAGATTATTTTGCCAAAACTAAAAACTAATTTGACTAGTAATTAGATTTTTATTGCAAAATATATAATTGGAGGAAGAGACATTAGCTAATTTTCCGATTAAAGAAACTAAATCAGGCAGCAAAAAATCAGCTACATAAGTAACAATTACATGTTAGTTTAATTAAAGACACTGTTCATATGTTTTGCATTCAAGTTAACTAATTTAAAGGGAAAGCATGTGTTAATTTTATAAAATATGTAAATATTTAATGCATACATATACTGGCAAATCATTAATAAATTGAAGATTATAAGGTATTTCTTCTGCCTTCTTAGCACGCCTTTGTAGTAAAATGGTCAGCACACTCTGCGCACATTCGAGAAGTCTGTGGTTCAAGTCTTGATGAGGGCACTGCTCATTTTTCTCCCGCATCAAAATAACCTAGTGTTGCAAAATCTGTCTCTGTTATTCCACATATACTAAATTAGATCCTACAATGAACCTGGCAAATTCTCGCACAGGCATGAATAAATTACTAGCACAGAAGAAGGGTGAAATAATCCTTTATTTAATTCAAATGATTAACATAAAGGCACGATCTTTATGCTTTACAATGGCACCATCAACTTGCGGTGAAAGTGAAACGTAAAATATAAAGTCAAAATCTAAAATAAAATAGTGCTGGATTAGCACGTTAAGTTACACCTAACAGGTTGACTCACAAAAACCTAACGTGAGTGACAATAATCTGAAATGGACAAGATGCTGGCTAGTGAAAACACGCTCTGAATAAACTCAAGATTCACACATTAAAATATTCACTTCACTTTTTAAATTTACATCCTGGTGAGAAAATCTAAGGGGACGTTGAGTTTAGGAGTAGTAAACTTAAAATAAATTTCTTATGCAAAATAAAGGAAACCCTGTCTCCACAGGGGCACCCAAACTAAAAAAAGGTGGTGGATGATGATTCTCGACCACCAGGATTTGGTGATCAAAGTCCCCTAACCCCCAGTCGCCCTTTAAAAGGGGAAGTATATAAGGTATTTCTCCCGCCTTTGTAGTGAAATGGTCAGAACGCTTGGCACGTATTCGAGAGGTCCATGGTTCGAGTCCCGGCGAATTGCTTATCTTTCAGGTCTCCTGCATGAAAATAACTTAATTGGTTACAGTAAATTGAAATTCAACATAATTTTATTGTTAAAATAAAATTTTTGAGATAAAATTTCTACTGAAATTGTTATTCAATTACATAAAAGAAGTGCCGCAGCCTTCTTATTCAGGGCTCCAGTGCGTTCCAGCAAGAATTATGATTTATTACAAAATCTAAGAAGCACCGGAGCTGAGATCCGTTGGGTTCCGGCCCAATTTAAATTCTGATCGTAGGGAGGGGGGAAGTTATTTTAGCATCACAAAAATTAAATATACAAGTATAGCTGATGAAAATTCCGGGCGAAAAAGAATGAAGGTATGAGTGGGTGGAAACAAAAAGTGAGGGGAATGGGTGTCAGGGGTAAATGAGTCCTGAATCGAACTCCTATATGTAAAGTTGCTGGTTACGCTTCCCCCCCCCATTAGTGGATACTGTGGGAAGACGATGTATAGGATGTGCATGAGCAATTTATCTCAGTATTTCACTCTTATTGTACTCTCTGTCACTTAACGCACATTTAAGAACACAAATTTTCCTTCCTGCGAGGATAACTAACTGTAAGCATCGATAACAATACACTAGATACAATGGCATGGCGAGAAATTTAGGCGCTCCTAAACAAACTCCCCCAAATTTATTGCTTTTCTTAAAGGGAAAGGTTTCCGCATGTGAATGAGGAAACTTTACTTGAACGTCTCATGTTCTCATGAGTTCGTATTTCTAGGCAAATAGAGTATTGCAAAGTCTGCTTATTGTTAAACTTAAACATTAGGAATTCTTTTTCCCCTTTTAAATTGTGGTTCAGTTTTATAAAAAGAAGTATCGGAGCTCATCTTATTTAGGGCTCCAGTGTGCTCCGGCTAAAATTATAATTTATCTTAAAAATTGAGAAGCACCGGAGCCCGGCTCTGGTGGGTTCTGGCGCAATTTAAGCACTGGTTACAGTAGATTCAAGAGTGCCCCTCGTATTATCATGTAGTTGTTTCATTTATCGCCAAGTTGTTATTTTATTTATGATAAACCTGAGTAGTTGAATGTTATGGAAACCCTATTATGATGTAATCGGTTGCGTGATTGCCATAAATTTTGAATGATGGGAAAACGATTTGTACGGGCTTGTGGTTGTCTGTTGGTTAGAAAGTACATTGCTTGTTTTGCAGTTTAGTTGTTAGAATGGCTGAATGTGGTAAGATTAATTTGAAGGAAAATTGGGACAAAAGGGGAAAAGTGCATTAATTGACTGGTATGTAAATGAAGGTTTACTTAGTAGCCATTACAATGTCCTGTTTGTAGGAAGGAAATTCATATGGTTGAATGTCGGAGGATACCGGCACTACAGTAGGCCAATATACGGATTCTAGTTCAGATAATTTTAGGAAGTTTTTGGATGCTGTTAAGGAATTTTGTGTGTCACAGACTGAAGGACTCAGAAACTTCTAAATAAGGTAAGTGGATATTTGCTTTCTGTAGTGCTTACATGCATAAAATGAATTTCCTTTCTTAAGTTATTTTATTGTTTGGTTTAAAATGTAGTTTATTATGTATTTTTTGTTTGACTCTACTTTAGAATTTGATGCTCCTTTGACTTTTTAAGTGAAAATAGATCGATGCGTACATGGAAAAAGTCAAGGAAGTGCGTAATGCCAAGTTTGTGCAATTCTCTGATTTTTTAAGTGAAAATAGGTCAATGTGTACATGGATAAAGCCAAGGGAGTGCACAGTACCAAGTTTGTGCAATTCTCTGATGTTAAGTGAAAATAGGTCGCCAATTTTAGCCAAGGGCATCTGTAAATATATTTTTACCACTTAATGATTCTACAAAGTAAGTAAACCCCTTTTTTTGAATTTATGAAAGTACTGTCAAAGGAAGAAAGAGTTAATTAAGTCTCCAACTCATGTCAGAATTGACTTATGACAGGACCATCGAGACGGCCCCCATCATTAATCGAGGATTACATGTATGTCATAGTTTCAGCAAAAAATTAAATAAAATGTTACAAACACACCTAGGTGTTTCCAATATTTAAATGTAAGAATATTTACTTATGTTACCAGGTAAATGTGTGATGTTCCTCACAACTTTGTCTATGATAAAGTGTAGAGAAACCTAGTTACCTAAGTATTGATTTATCACTGAGTTCAGGTACTTACAATGTAGACACATAAAGGGTTAAAATACCCTTTTATTCACTCAAAGAATAATAACAGATGGCCCCTTCTCGGGCTTACAGGAAAGCCTTCCCTCGCATTTTTAAATCAGGATAGGAAAATAAGAAACTAATCTAATACTGACTAAAACAGACTTAGCCAAAGCTAGACACAAATATCTAACGTAGTTGGACTTTAGTTTAAACTAGCCAGCGATTATCAACAGGCATGTACAATATGGCCGAGCATAACAGATTCAAGAATGAAGTAGCCATAAGGCAAGCATGCTACACTAAATGTACTAAGGTGTATTTATAAGTGTACACCTTACATTTATATTTCCACCTCTTAAAAATCTTTCTCACTAAATAAAAAACAAGAATTAACTCTGTAAGCTACCAGTATCCTCTCCTAAGTAACAGATTTGATATCTACTACATGCAATGTATTATAGCAAAGTACTCAACACCTAACTGCACTAGCAAGACATATATCTCAATGTAAAACTTTTAATCTAAAAGTGCCAGAAGTAGCAAACTACACTGCTCAAAACAATTAAAGGATATTGTAAGTTTTATATAAAATAAAGATCTAAGCGAGTTTTTTTTTTTTTTTTTTGCCGAAAATGGAAGAAGAGAATCACAAATGCAAATTTTTCTGGTTTTCAAACTGTGGAGTATGCTAATTTTGAGTTCGATGTCAAAAACGTCGCTTCAGAGGCAGCGAATGAAATTTGACTTTCAACTGAATAAAAGACAATGAAGACAAGGATGATCAGCATTCAGTGACTGCTTTGTTTCGATGAGTACGATGTCTCAGCGAAGTCATTTAACCGATTCAGAAGCTTGGAGAATTGTTGTTAGGTTAGAAGGGGACCAAACTCAAGCCGAAGTAGCGCAAGCCATTGGAGTGTCACAAGTTTAGTAATTTAGTAATTTATTATTAGTAATTTAGTTTAGTAATTTAGTAGTTTAGTAATTTATTATATTTATGTCTATTTCTTGCACATGCTTAAGGCTTATCAGACTTCTGAATAAATAAGTTCCCACATATACTTAAGCCTTATTGAAAGCCGGTGCTAGATATCTTAACGCCTGACGCAGTCTCTGTGGGTCCAAAATTCTGTGACCTGGTGCCGCTTTACGAGCCCTGGCAACTGGTTCTAGGTTTATAGGAATAACAAAGCAGTTATTCTTAATTCAAATAGCCCTAAATGTAATCTTTGGGTCTATGAGTATCATCAACAATATCTATTTTTAGCATATGAAAAGAAATTTTTGTTAAATGTTTCCTCGTCAAAATTTTTTAGCGCATTTAACTTAAATCTGTAATCATTGCCAAACATAATGTCAACATAAAAGGTTACCATACTCCTTTGCTATTCAATTACTAACATAAAAAAACTGTATATGCATCGCTACATGAGTCATTACTCAAGTTGCCATGTGTTGATAACCATGCGATGATGAAGGGAAAGTATAATAAATAATGATTCGCCAGGTTGGCGTCAGATCAACGATATATCTAAGTGGAATCTTTCGGTTTGAGATGTGTGCCAAAGCAGATACGCAGCAACGGAGCCAAATTACTGATCGTAAAAATTTATGCTAAAATGATAGTTTTGTAAATAACAAGGTAGTTTATTTAGTTTCGAAGTGAAATTAAAAATCTGGACTCTCCAGATGTTTTATTATGTGTGGAGGGGGGAATCAAATGCATATGTGTAAAGCCTACGGGAAAAACATTGTTGGTGGTTTTGAGGTCCGAATTTTAGATCATTCCAGACAATGGATGTCCAGATTTCAGGCTTTGTACTGTATTCAATTATTTTAAAAGCTTCCTCACTAATTTGAAACTACTACTTTTTAATTAGTTTCAAAAACAACAGACGGAGCAGGAACAAAGCTAGGTCGCAAAAATGGATTTATGACTCTGTGCCAAAGTGATGACAAACTCTGAACATTTTCTATATACCACTGAAAATTCAGTATTACCCAGGAAAGGATTAAATATAAAAGAAATGATGGACATAGCATTCAAAACTGTTAGTTACATTCAAGTTAAATTCTCTTAAGGAATATCTCATCCAGTTACAACTTGATAAATGATAAATAGAATTATCATTACATTCCAAAGTAAGGTGGCTAATAATTTCATTATTTATAAACTGACATAAAAAAATTTCTGGATGAGCATGATCAAAAAAGTGCAAATTTAAAATTTGGTTTGGTGATTAAGTATTTCTTACAAATTTGACATCCTTAAATTAAATGATTTAAATTTAGAATTGTAAGGAAAAAATTAGACAATGATTGAAATAATCAGTAGCATTAATGCACAAAAAACAACATTCATTATGCTAATAGAAGATCTTCAACAAAGCAGTTTGAATTGCTTTCCAAACATATCCAATCACCTACAAAAATATCATGATCATAATCATAACACTCAAACATACATTGAAGAAATTAAAAAGTGAACTGAAGACTCTGAAGTCAAACTTCACGATTTTAAAAAAGTTATTGTGCAGTATCTGCCTTTTCCTTTTACAAAGGATATAAATGTAACTTATTTCTGCAAAAATTTGACACATTTAATAGTAAAAAAAATGCATTTGAAAATGAAATTGTAATTTTATAAGCCAGAGAACTTCAGAAATTCAAGTGGAAATACAATCCAGGAAGTATCCCAATATCACGAAATATAATCAATATAGCTACTCTTATTTTGGATCTAAATACTTATATGAATAATATACTAACTTTTCCACATTTAAAATTCACAAAGTTTAAACATTGTTCTTTATTCACAGATCCCGTACTAATCATTATCTTTGTCTGGATACACACCAAATTACAAATACTTGGTTGGAGACATGCAGATGCAGACTTAAAATTAATGATAAGATAATATAATAAAATTTAATTTGCATCTTTTGTGTATGTACACTATAATTAATAAATATTAATAAAATATCAAGCTAATACCCCCTTTGTCACTTATCAATATACAAATGTGAATGTGTTAAATGTCTAAATTTTACCAGGTAGATCATGAGACATTTTTAAAAAAGAAGTCAATCATAGATATACAAAAGTTGGTCAACCCTGGATTATAATCTATGAAGTTTTTGACAACAGCATAAAAATTATTATGATGCAAAATCTTTTGATTATTTATTATTTCTACTTAAATATTTAAATGAATAATATGTGCATTAAATGTAAATATTTCATGAGGCTATTTAAATTTAGAACATTGTCAACTGAAATATCTGAAAGCAGATTACATTGTTTTTCAAGAAAATGTACAAGAATTAAAATTAAAACAGTTAAGCAATAAAATGTCACTTAACAGAAAATTGACGGATATTAAAAGAATACAAATAAATAGAGCAACCAAAGATAATATTGAATAATAATGCATTTATAAACAAAATACGTTTTTAATCTTTACATCATACGCGTTTGGCTCTGCTGAAACTTTATATTTAAAGGGAAGTGTAATTTGCTTTACAACTCTAACTCTTCGCGTTATGTCTTACAAGCTATAGTTTCCAAATAAAGATTTATTCCCATATTTCTAATGAAGTATAATCGAATGTCAAAAACGGAACGAAATACTAAAAGAAAATTTTATGCTGCCGCCAATAATAAAAGATTACGATCTGAAAAAAAAAGGCGAAAGCATTGTTTTCATATAACAAAAAATTCACAATTCAAATTATATATGTAGTATAAGTCCATGCGCGATAAAGCATTCGCCTACAACTTTGTAAAAGTAATTAAACACATCCTGACCTTATTTTATATAAAGTGTGTTACTTCTAAAAAATGTAAAATATTTATGCAGTTATCCAAATTATAAGAAAATGAAATTGACTTAAAATCGTTATTCACCGACAAAAAAAAAGAATCCAAAAATGTCAACAAAACTTAAGTGTCAAATATGAATTTAACTCGCGCGTTCTATCCCAAACATGTCAGTGCACAAAATTTATAAATAAGGCAAAATATGTTATAAAATGTCCATTAAATTCCTCACCGGTGCAGAAAAGTCCTGCGGTCGACGGTTCCGTTGGGCCATTACCCGTAGTACTTAAATTCTGTTACTAGTTAATTTAATGTTACCAAGCATCGCGTACGTAACACCAAACTAAACTCAAAACTTCGTTCCCCCACTTCACGTAATACCCACTTCCGCTCCCTCCAAATGCCTCGACACCTGGCTCGTTCTTAACTGTTAGTTAAACGGTAACTCAAGTGGCAAAACAATAGCAGATATTCAAGAGTGCTCAATTATTGATGAAGATCGTATTTTATTCTCGAGTGTCAAAAGATGTAGAAACATCTTTTTACTCGGCTTCTGGGAGGGTCAATCAGAGGAAAAAGAAAGGAGAACAGTGTAGCAGGAGGTGTGGGAGGAACGAAGCGTTCCCTCCTTTTTTTTTAACCTCATTTAATTTAAATTAGATTATTGTGTTCAACATTACATTCAACACACTTATGTATTTACAACACCACACTAGGGCCTTCATTACAAGGTGATGGGTTACATGGACTTCTCCATTATACAACATATTTAGGTTACTTTCCTCTTCTCTATCTTACTTAGGCCCATAAATATTTTGTTAATATATGTAGTCTGGAGCTTATTTTTTAACCCACCTTTCTTTTACTTGGCTTTAAAAAATTTCGTATCGAATGCTAAGAAATTATTTTTCTCTCAAACAAAATTGTCCTTCCTGAGTAGAATGATGCAACACCGGAGTATCTAGATGCAATGACCTTACCTCCACCGAAGAATATTCACTTTTGAATTTATCAAGACGAACTAAAAAAGAAGATTCTAACAATAACTACAAAAGTCCTGAAGTCGAAGAAACATAATAAATATAATATTCACAAGAAAAGTCCGGAATTTAGTCGTGGCTGTCGAGATGAAGACTTGAGAATACGAAGCATGGCATATAAAAGGCAGTAACAAAAACATAAGGCACTTAATAAAACTAAGAAATGCACACATACAAACCAAAACTACAAAATACATAAGCTCTGAGTAAATACAAAGCTACTAAAAGTTTCTACAGATTGAAAATAAATGCAGACAGAAAATATTAAACTCTCATCACAATATCACATGTACTTAGTTTTCATTTACACCCACATAAATTCAGCTAAATATGTCTTCCAGATTAAATAGCACAAAACTTTTGTCGGTAGAAAGGGCGAAGCACGAGCCTCATCCATGCGGCCAGTGATTGTACTAATCACATCGAATATGTAATAGTCACTGAAAATGTTATTTATTTCACAAGTGATCTTCATAAAATGTACAAAAGCTGTAGACATGTTATTTGTGGAATTTTTCTTTTGAGCACAAAATTGGGATATTCTTCGGAGAATAGCCTTGGTGGCGATAATTTGGCTCCTTTAAGGACGTGAGTGAGATTTTTTTATGCCAACGGAAGTAAATATTCACTTCCAGACACATTTGTAGATTCCTCGAGGTCTCTATTGAAAATAGCATCCTTTTCACAAGATAGACTAGTGAATGAATTGTTTGGTTCATCTGAAAGTGATTTCTCCCTAAGCAGCATTATCTTCTCATCTTCTGCTTCAAAAAATCAAAGTTCTCACACAAAATTTCTGACTGCCAAGCAAAATGGTTCAAGAGGCTTCCCTGCTGTAACTGCGGCGCAGAATGTGTTGCCAATTTTTCAGAGAAGTCAGGAATTTCTTGTGAGGCAGGAGAGGTATCTGGGCGTTGGTCGATGTATACAACTATACAATCCCCGCCCTAAATTTTCGCATAAGTTGCTAGTTTTCTTTTCTTCTTTTATTTTATGTTTATTTAGGTTTCATTTCCTTAGTGTTCTTGCATTATAGACGGCATATTCATCAGGTGATTGCTGCTAGGATTACCTCATTCGAAATTATAGTCACCTCATATGACAATAACAAGACTGACTTGTAGGTTCTTGTGTGCTGCAACACAAAGTGCTGAAAAAACTTCTAAGATTCAGGAACCAGTGATGTTAATTTATCCTGGACCTTCTTCAAACGATGACCGGCGATCCCAAAATGAAGAGCAGTTTGTAATCCCATTAGCCGTAAAGTTTTCTTTTGTATTAGCATACCTTCTCTTCCCAGTGGTGCTCAAAATTATATGATACATTGTATGCCTTATATGTTGCAAATTCAAATCTCCTACATGTGCTCATGTATAAAATTATGCAAAGGTATCTTTATATTTAAAATTATGTTAATTTTGTATACTTAATGTTACATTCCAAAAACATAGTTTTTTCCCCCTTCGGTTTAGACACACTCACTCTATTTATCCTCCATGAAGTCGCTGCACACGCAAACGATGGAGGCAGAACCTTTAACAGAAGTTAGCTTCTCAACTAGACTTTGACTGTTATGTAACTGGTCCCCCATTCTTTTTATTCCCCCCCCAACCTTACATCTGTTCAGCTTTACCAAACACACTCACTACGCACACCTGGGAGACACTATTTAAAGTAAATGTATACAGCCTCCTCCCCTTTTAACTACACGCATGGACTAAATCGTATTTTTAGGTTTTAAGAAATTTTCTACTTTTTTTCCTTTTCTTTCTATAGGCCCTTTTTTATTTTATTTTTTTCCCTACATTACTTTGGGCCATTTATTTTAATTTTATTTTGTCCCATTTTTTCTTCCTGTCCTTTTGAACTCGTATAAAGACTATGAAGTTCCTTTTTTCTATCCTCTGAAACACGAAATTGCCCGTTTTCTATCTACCTTTCCTTCGCACCTAAGCTTGATTTTTCGCCCATCGGTGCAGAAAGACTTAGCAGCTAATAACAGGAAAAATTATTTGGCAAAAAACTTCTGATCATGAGAAATCAAAATTTGGATCGCGTGGTGCCATACAAAAAATAGTTACAAATGTTGAGGAACCAGTTCTTCACAGTACAAAGACAATGCCTGTCGAAAACAAAAACAGTGCGAGGAAAAGCAACACTAAAATTCCTATTTCAACCGGTGTTATTTCAAATTCAGCTGCATTTGCGGGTATAACCTCAGCGTTTGATGTATCAAGTCTTCTGTAAATTTACATCTCGAAACTTGAGGGTCGGTTTTTCTATATCTTAAAATCCAGAAGTTTTTAGTTAAGCCATTAAAGTATGCTTCTCAGCACGGCTTAGTCTTCTGTGATGTGCTTTATTGTCCCAAAAATAATGCCTTTTTTTTAATCACAAAGTATGCTTTTTTCGTTGTAACCATTCACATTCGAAAGACTAGCAGCGATGACATCACATTTATGTGCATTAAAATTCTCTTACGTGACTTCCTGAGAGTTTAGTTTCCCTTCCTTTATTGGCCCACCAGCGGCCGAGCGGTAAAGACGCTGAACACTGGTAGTTCGGTCTGAGGTTCGAATCCCGCGAAAGGGCTGGCTGCATGGGCGTTTTCGTGGTTTTCCCCATGTGTAACGTGTATACGAGCCAGTTTCCCTTAGGAAGTCCTCCACGAAGGCATCCCTCCCTTTAGGTAGATAGCCCTCGTGTGCTTTGCCATAACTGAATAATCCAATCCCTTCCTTTATTAAATGCATTTCTAGTAGTCACAAATCGTGGTTCCCCTTCCACTTTTGTTTTAAAGAATTCCATTAAAGCAGCTAATTTATTTATTTCCGATTTTTCTTTTCATTAACTGAAAGAGAACTGATATGCCGTTCCCAATTTTCAAAATATCCTCTAATATACAATTCTGTAGATTGACTAGAAAATAAAGCTTAACTGCATCTTTAATCGGAGATAACATCTAATATATCTAAAACCCTTACATGCTTCAATCTTATCACAGAGTTTCACTAAATTACATTTATTATGGTTCAATACTAAATTCAACAATTCGGGTATGTAGGCTTCAATTAATTCGCCTTTACTAAAGCGCGATTTCATATACGAATTCAATCATCAAAGGATAATCGGATATTCTTCGGAAAGACAATGTAGATAAATATTATGTATGTGCTGGATGAAACAAGTTGTTTGTTCAAAAATCTCAACTAACCTCTCACTTAATTTCGTTAGAGTAGATTAAAGGGTGCCCCTTGTATTGCGAAGTTGTTGTTTCATATATGGTAACCTGAGTAGTTGAATGTTATGGAAACCTTATTATGACGTAATCGGTTGCTTGAATGCGGTAAATTTTCAATGATAGGAAAAGATTTGTAAGGGTTTGTGGTGTGTGTTAGTTAGGAAGTATATTGCTTGTTTTGTGGTTTAGACGATAGAATGGCTGAATGTGGTAAGATTAATTTGTAATAAGTTTCTGTACGGTTTGGAACGAAAGGGGAAAAGAGCATTAATTGACTGGTGTGTAAATGAAGGTTTACTTAGTAGCCATTATAAGCAGGAGCGTAGCTACAGTTTCGAGCGCCCGGAGACAACTGAAGAATTTGCGCCCCTTTCTGTGTGCCAAGATTGGGAAACATTTCATCAGAAAATTTCGTAGCATCAGTTTGGAGCCCCTTGGATGCAGCGCCCGGGGACAGATGTTATCCCTTGCCCCAACCTAACTACGCTACTGATTATAAGTGTCCTGTTTGTAGGAAAGAAATGCGTATGGTCGAACGTCGGTGGAGACCGACACGGGTGTACTCCAACTGCGCTAATAAAAATCCCCTCCGGGTCCTGCCATAGTACAACTGCTCCGATCAGAATTTCTTCCCCCTGCTGTCTACAGGGTTACAATTTAACTTTTCGAAGCCAATTGTAGCCAAGAGGAAAATAAAAATAAATAAATAGAATTACATATCACAAGACCAAGTAAAAAACTATCTAACAAGCAGGCTAATTACTTGAATAACAGTAATAAATGCGAGAGCTAACAAAGAAAATAAAACGTATTAGTAAACATACATATTAGCATTACAAACATCTTCCATTTATTATAACACACTGGTGTGCAAAAATTAAGGACGAAGTCGAAAAATTAGCATATCAGCTGAACGAAGAGGCAGAGCGGACAGAAAGACCAATCAGGAGATTAAGTAAGGTGATGTACGGTAGCACATGCGCAGATATGCAGGTAGACGTAATGGGGGAGTGTCTGAGTAGTATAAAGCATGTTGTCGGTGTAAGATCAGTATTTCTGGCAAAGAGATTGCACGCCGTATAGCAGTTAAAATCCCACCGAGTTGCTGCCTCAGCGAGAAATGGCGAATAATCAATCTGTTAGACGACATCTGGATGCTTTTACCTGAGGTCGAATCATTGGGAAGTTGAAGGAAGGCCGCAGTGTGACAAGTGTGGCTGCAGAGTGCGGAATTGCTCAGAGCACCGTTTCACGACTTTGGAGACAATTTCAAACTACAGGAACAGCTATCCGGGGGTTTAGTAGTGGTCGTCCACGAGGAACCACACCCGCAGATGACCGGTATATTGCCTTACAGGCCAGAAGAAACAGGCGGCAGACAGCGGGAGAAATCGCTAGACACACGACACAGGCGACTGGACGACCGATTTCGCGTTTTACCGTGGCCAGAAGACTGCACGGTGGTGGTCTGTTTGCACGACGCCCTGTACGGTGCGTACCTCTAACGCCTGCCCATCGGAGAAGGCGTTCTCTGTGGTGCCGGGAACACCGGAATTGGAGAGACAATGAATGGGGACGAGTACTCTTTACAGATGAGAGCAGATTCAGTCTGAATAGCGATTCTCATCGCATACTCATCTGGAGAGAGTGGGGAAGCCGCAATCATCCCTCGAACATCATTGAAAGGGACAGGTATGGGGGTAGCGGTGTTCTCGTTTGGGGAGGCATCATGCTTGGTAGTCGTACAGACCTTCACATCTTCGACGCAGGTTCAGTCAACGGGAGCCGTTATTGTAACGAGATTCTTCTTCCATATGTGCGTGTTTTTAGAGGCGCTATGGGTCCGCAGTTCCTTTTCATGGACGACAATGCACCATGTCATCGCACAGTAGCTGCCGAACAGCTCTTAGAGAGTGAGGATATTGAACGTATGGATTGGCCGGCACGATCTCCGGATCTCAATCCCATCGAGCATGTATGGGATTTTCTAGGCAGATGCTTGGCAGCTCGTACCTTACCACCAGTAACGATTCTGGAGCTTCGATTGGCGCTGCAAGACGAATGGGCAGCAATGCCTCAACAACTCATTGACACCCTCATTCTCAGCATGGGCAGACGCTGTGAAACCTGCCTAGCAGTCAGGGGAGATCATATCCCCTATTAGAGACCGGATGTTTCTTGCTGGACACCCATCACAGGGATGTTTCGGCCTTCAGTCGCATTGCGCTCCATGCTACTTTTTCAATAAAGCTTCTTTTTATCCCTCTGATTTCTCTTTTAGTAAGTGTTGCTTACATTACTCATGTCCTTACGTATTGGGGTTCTTACGGTATTAAATGTGTTGATTTGGAAAGCTTTTGTACAAAGTTATATTGAAAAAACCGTCTCGTCCTTAATTTTTGCACACCAGTGTAATATCATAAATTAAATAATTATAAAGCATACAAATTATATTTTTAATAAATTACATCAATAATATTCAAGATGTCTGAGCTAGACTGGAAAATTTAATAGATTTCACTAGCGTGCAAAAAATTATTTCATATCCAAGTGTGTTAAAGTGTGCTAAAAATACTTTTTGTTAATTAAGTAATCATGTAAATGTTTTGAGAAATTAAATTTAGTTAAATTTAAAAAAGCTTAGCATGAAATCTATTATAACAACATTACTATGCATTTAGAACACTGACGTATAAATTGTAAATAAATTTAAATTATAAAGCTAAGAAGTTTTTTCTAAAATTTATCTAGAAGAAAGGAATTAGATAAACAATACTGCAAATTAATATAATCAGTCAGGCCTCTCAATAAATAAAAGTTTATTTTTTTAACCAAAAATTAAAAATTGGGATGCAAAAGTTTGAGTAATATACTTGGAAATATCTGAACATATAATTAATTAGAAATGTATAATTAAATTAATAACAAGCTAATTAACAGTAACATTAAGCTTAATTTCATTCAATCTAAAACAAGCAATCGATGAGGAGCTCAGCATAACTGAAGTTTTAACGCTATTTTACGTAGATTTGCGTATAAAATAAACGTTGCACTTGTGAAACAAGTGAATAATATACTGATAGTCAACAGGAATTAAAATACAGTGGTTAAAAATATAACTACTTGTCAGAAGGTATGCAAAGTTGCCATGGCTAGAGATATTGAATGGTTATAGAAAACTCATAAAGTGTGCTACAGTGTGAAAAGAAAATTCTGGAATAAACATGTTAAGAAAATTCAATGGAGAAATAATCCTTAATTTATTGATATCCATATAAACTCTATGCTTTTTGAAAAATGTTACATATAATTTCCACCGAGGTATCAATCACCGAAACCGAGTTAATTTCTTTCCTTATTTTTTCTTATTAGAGGGATTTGTAAAAAGATATGCTAAGGTAAAGGTGAAAATTTTTGCAATATTTTTAAAGAATAAATTTAAAAAGTATTTTTACTTCATGAGCTGAAATTTTTACGCTACATTTTTATACAGTAAATAAGTACAAAAAAAAAAAAAAAAAAAAAAAAAAAAAAAAGCTGGAGGATGTTTGGGATTAGAAACTCGGATCGAACTACCAATGTTTAGTGACTTTTCCGCTTGATCGTAAGATCTTTCAAAATTAAGCTGAACAATATATTAAAGAAAGTAGAAGATACAGCACATGTAAAAACAAAAGTGGGCTGAATTATAGATTAACATGTTTGGTGAATGAGTTAAACATAAATAAGTATGCCATACAAATAAGTATGCCATTATGAAATATTAGGAATGTAGCATAAAAGCATCAATGAAGAAGGCAATGGAAATCTAAAACACTATAATCTAAATGTATAATATTATCAGTATATGCTATTAATTTCCATACTGCTGAAAAAATTATAAATGAATACTATTATAAATCACACGAACTCGTTGCATTATAAATTACAACAGTTAGAAATATTATTAGCGTGATTTAGCGACCATCATTGTTAAGAAATAATTTCAAGTAATTAATTTTATTACAAATAATTCAGCCTGAAACTAGGTTAGAAAATAAGCTACATGCTGAAGATTAAGCTTTGCCAAGGTGTTAGAAACACCTTCTGTTAACTAGAGTTGTGATGCAAGAATTTGTAAAAATTATCATTTAAATATAAATTCGCATTAATACAGTACAAAGTAGTGTATAAATTCTACATACAATGAAAACTTGAGTACAGTGCAACAATATGAGAAAAAGGAATGAATTAAAAGGGAACTGAAAATTCCAAGATATAAATATAAGGGAGTTTGAAATTTTTTTTTTTGTTAATTATAAAATTCTGCTGATGCTCATAATTATTAATTTATTAATTAAATGTGTATTAGAAATTAAATGTATGCTAAAGTACATCAGGTGGAAAACAGAATAAATATTTAAACGTTTCTAGTATTAAAATATGGAATTTGTAACAAAGTTAAATAACCTTAAAATAACTTCAATGACTAAAAATGGAAAGCTTAATACGGAAATATATTTCAATAATATTAGAGTGACTTTAGAACGACTTAAGACGTCCAATTTTTAGATTTAATAAAGAGAATTTTTTTAAGTTAAATTAGAACTGTTTACCTAAAATGGTAAATTTGAAAGTTAAAACCATTCTGCTATCTAAGAAGATTTGTTAATATTTATCTAGATAAAAAAAACTTATTTAAGGTGCGCTACAAATCTGACATTTGATAAGTTGAGTATGTCAGTTTTGTGTATGTCATTAATCTATCAATTTTACTATTCAAAACTGATATATATATATATATATATATCAGCGACTAAAATTTACAACTTGGAAAGTTTTTAATCCTTACAGAGAATAAAAAAGATCTGGCTCATCATTCCTTTAAGCATCATAAAACTTTAAAATGAGTGTAAAAGAAATTTATTTTTACTTTAGCACACGCCAGACTTTAAATTAATATTTATTTTGCATGCACAATTTTTACAATATTGATAAACGAAAATAAAGGCCAGTCTCAATAGAATGTCCCATTAATGGCGATAAATGACTTTTTGTATCACCCAATCTTCTTGGGAAAGAAATAGGGCACAGGAAACGTCGCGCAGTTCGTAGATTAAATAAGAGGGGGACAGGTATCTTCGATCAAATTTGGCGCAGTTCGTACCCTACCACCGACACTATGGAGGACATTTTTTACTCTTATTTTTGTGGATTTATGTGGCGACGCTGATATACGGATTCTAGTTCAGATAACTTTAGGAAGTTTTTTGATGCTGTTAAGGAATTTGTTTGACTGAAGACAGAGAAATTTGTAAATAAGGTGAGTAGATATTTCCTTTGTGTAGTGCTAAGATGAATTTCTTTTTTTGTTATTTCATTGTTTTATTTAAAATGTAGTTTATTGAGATTATATATATATATATATAATTTATCAAGCAAAGCAGTAATAACTATTTTTGAAAAACCAATTTTGGTCTAGAAAACATCTTGCGCAATATGCTGCAAATTGGCTAAACGCCCACAACACTTCGCTCCCCCCTACGTACGTCATCCAAAATAAGACGCTAGAAGTTAGCAGCCATTTTTCTACATGTTTTCAGAGGGACAGCTTTGCATCGCCAAAGGTCAGTTTTTTGTTTCTTTTGTTACAACTTTTTCTTGGTCTTAGCAAGACCCACTGAGTTTGTTCTTTTCTCAATTTTTTATTTTATATTGATTATTAACTACAGGTTTTCTTACAGTTTTATAAAATCTATTATTTTTAAAAATAAAATTGTTAATCTTTAAGCTTGCAGGCCCAGCCCGTATGTTTTTGTATTTTTAGGACTAATAGCTCATCGCTATTTATTTTCGTTTTGATTTTAATTTTAGACTAGATTTAGAAAGTTTTGATTTTGATTAACATATTTTAACACCTTAATGTGTCATTCTGAGCGGACGCGTCGGGAAATTGGAACAGAGAATTGAGACTATTAAAATTTCCAACACACTTTGTCAAAAAAATTTTAGCGAAAAAGTTTTAATTGTCTGTTTCGGCGAAACGCGTAATGGGGTTAGCTTGATTCGACGTTCAAATAAATGAAATTTCCCTTGAAAAGCCTATTTGGAGGTCGAATTGGGCTAATTTACCATTTTCCGCTTACTTTTTAACTTTTTCTGTTTTTTAATTTTATTTTATTTATGTTTTACATGTCTAATGATTTGCTTTTCATGTGTATTAATTTTTGAAAACGTCTTAAACCTTTTGGAGCAGCAGCTCTTGGTAACTTTTAGGCGAGCTTTCTACAATATATATATATATATATATATATATATATATATATATATATATATATATATATATATATATATATATATATATATATATATATATATATATTTGTTGGCTGCTCCTTTGACTTTAGATCTATGTGTATATGGATTAAGTCAAGGGAGTGCGCAGTGCCAAGTTCGTGCAATTCTCTTATGTTTTTTTAAGTGAAAAAGGTCGATGTGTACATGGATACCGAGTTTGTGCAATTCTTTGACTTGTTATTTTGTCTTTGTGCTACACAAAGCCAAAATAACAAGTCAAAGAATTGCACAAACTGGGCATCCACGTACCACCATAAATCGCCAGTTTTTGCCAAGGGGCACCTGTAAATGTATTTTTACCCTTAATTTTTCCAAACTGCAGGGAAATTTCATGTATATAAATCAAACAAGGACAACATGATTTAAAGAAGCATTCAGAAAAGAATCCTCATATATTTCGGGTTAAAGCTGCAATTGCTTACTCGTACAGGTGGAAGAAAATCTTAAGTATCAGATATATAACAGAATGAGATGGCTTAAAGAAGTCAATACGTGTCTATGTGTCTATACGGGGCAGAAGTAGATGTGAAAGTATGGAACAAATGATTGGGTGAAAAGAAGTTTAAAAATCTGAATAATAATAATAATAATAATAATAATAATAAAAGCGCGGGAATTTGATGCATTAACAAATAATGGTAAACATATTAATAATAATAAATAATGGTGTTTTAGGGTACCCTTTGGCGAAACTTGGCGATTTTTGGCGGTACATGGATATCGAGTTTTTACAAATCTTTGACATATTATTTTGGCTTATTATTTGGTCTTGGACTTATTAACGGCAATTTTTTTCGCCAAAAATCGCCGCTACACAAAGCCAAAATAACAAGACAAAGAATTGCACAAACTCGGTATCCATGTTCACATCGACCTATTTTCACTTTAAAAAAAATCATCGAATTGCACAAAAATGGCAAGAATTGCACAAAAAGATTAACCAGACGAACAATTGCACAAACTTGGTATCCATGTACGCGTCGACCTATTTTTACCTTAAAAAAAAATCCAAGAATTGCACAAACTTGCATTGCGCACTCCCTGCACTTTGTCCATGTACACATGGATGTATTTTCACTTTAAAAGGTCAAGGGAGCACCCAATTCTACAATACAGGCAAACAAAAAAATACATAATCTCAATAAACTACATTTTAAACCAAACAATAAAATAACAGAAAAAAGAAAATACATGTTATACAGTTAAGCAAAAAGCAAATATCCACTTACCCTATTTAGAAGTTCCTTCGTCTTTAGTCTGTGGCACACAAAATTCCTTAACAGCATCCAAAAACTTCCTAAAATTATCTGAACTTGAATCTATATATCGGCGTTGCCACAACTGAACCTTTCTTCCTACAAACCCATTCAAATCCATCTAAACGGTTTTTACGTTCGACTAAGCGCACATCCTTCCTACATACAGAACACTTGTAATGGCTACTAAGCAAACCTTCATTTACACACCAGTCAATTAATGCTCTTTTCCCCTTTCGTTCCAAATCATACAGAAACTTCAAATTAATCTTACTACATTCAGCGGTTACTGTCTAAATAATAACACCACAAAAGCGCTTAGTAAACATCCCATGATTCAAAATTTCCCAGAATCATGCACCCGATTGCGTCACTATAGTCGTCCATAACATAGTCGTTAATTACGTCCATAACATTCAACTACTCAGGATACCATAAATGTAACAACTTGGCGATAAATGAAACAACTTCGCCATAATACAAAGGGTAGCTTAACGTAGCAAAGAAGCTTGTCTATTCAGAAGAAAAATCTCAAATGCGAGACATTTTACAAATGACGCATAAGTCATTTGTGGAAATGAGTGTAACATATGCAAAAAGTCGTTTATGAGAAACATTCACTTGATAAAGTGAATTTCCCTCCCTTTCATTCCCTCCGTTTCCGTGTAGTACTTAAAGGCGCAACACGTAATTAAGTAAAAAATTATTTATTATTAATTTAATTAATTAATTTTTTAAAAAATCGTTTTTCATGAATCTATAACTGAAAAAAATGGGAAAAAATATAAATTTGAACATAGCACATACATCGGTTGAATTTTTGTCAGCGTGGGCTTACATCAGGGTGCGCTTTCATACTGGTGTCAGTATTTGTCGCGTGGCAATTATTATAGTGGAGTTTCTTTTTTTTTTTTTTATTTTTTTTTTTTTATTTTTAATGGGCTTTTGTGGCGTGTGCTTTCGTCTAGGGGGCTTTCATCTGGTCACCATATTTTAGCACAGGATTTAGAATAGGGTTCTTTCCGGTAGAAAACTATGAAGATTATATATTTTTAAATAATAAAATTACACAATACTTATACTTAAACACACAAGTCTTATGTGAAAGTGAAATAATAATAATAAAATGTTCTTAAATCATAAGCTATTCACATTCATGTCATGTGAAAATGAATAAAGCATACAGCAAAAATTTAATATTTCTAAAGCAAATCATGCATATATTTTATGTAATTACATATAATTATATAAAAAATTTAACTGTAAAACTCTATTGAGTCACATTTTCAAACAGTTTATTCCATTACGATTCACCCAATAAGGAAAACTGACCATGGATGTGTTTTCGCTTCACAGATCACAAATAAAAGCATTCATAACCATTAAAGGTATTTGAGCATGCATGTATTTTCATTTAAAAACATTAATCTACGACAAAATATCAGTACCTCCATATTATCCATAATAAATCGGTTTATTTTCAATAATTTACTGAATAAGGAAATAACAGAAACCTTCATTATTATAATAATAAAATATTAAATAATACACTGTATTCTGAAAAACAGCAGAATTGTAGAAATGAAATTGCTCTTATGGACTTTTCAAAGAATTTAAGAGGCAAGAAAATAAAGATCTGGAGCTGTATTATTTTTATTTTCTTAGTAAATTTCAAGAAAATCACAAAATTTCTGCAATGATAATTAATTTTTTATAGTATGTTTTACTTTATTTTGAATACTGTTACTGTGCCTCTTATTCATCATGCTTTAAAATTGTTTCACTAAACATACTTCGGAAGGCATAGGTACCGTTATACAAATATAATACTTAACGCAATAATAAAATCAACAAATTGCAATATTATCAAACAGTAAGAAAATGCAAAATTAACTAAAAATAAATTATAATTCATTAAAGGAATGGCCTTTTTCAATCAAACATTTCTGTTAAAGAAAAATGTTAAAATTCATTTATGCATCATGATAAGTACAGTTTTATCCATAATAAATCGAAAAGGGAAAATTTATGTAATACAAGAACAATACTTGAAATATAAGCTGCTAAGTTTTGCGAAAATGCATCATATGATGTACTTGCAACAGAAGCACTAATATCAGTATTACTTGTTTATAACGATCAATTTGGTATGGAGTGTCAGCAATTTCCATATCATTTACATCACTGCTTTAAATGCTCAGTGTTCTTGATAACTGCAAGTAGATCTGTAAGTATGAAAACTATATCATTATCAGATTCATTGCTTGATAGCTTACTTGTGCTAATAATATTTTGCGCCATTAGTATTCTCATTCTCTGCTGAAAATCATGTGCAGAGTCAATATCCATCCAAACCGATTTAGAAAAGATAATTTCCTTTCAGTTCGGAATTTGATTATTTCCACCATTTCCTTCCAGGTCCTCATATGGATTGATGCTTTTGTAACCTCTGAAACAAAAAGAACAGTGTGTTTTTGCTGTGCAACTGTTCAGACTATCAAACGCGTCATTTATATTTGAAAAGAAATCAGTATGTATGACTAGCTGATGCAGCCAAACGACCTTGTGCCACACAGAATGTCTGAAGGCATTAGCTGCTAATTTACACACACAGCATCAACGCAGTCAACATTTACATGCTGGTTCATTAACTTTGGAGCACACCTATTAGGCATTTTATGAACAAATCCCACATGAATTTGATGTGTTTTCAACTGGCAATTCTCTCACACTGAAATTAAATACCATACTTAACAAAATTATTTTATAAGCATTTTAAAAAGCGAGGCGCATCAAAACGTGTGAATAACTTTTGACATTCAATATATGTTCTTGCCTCTATGAATTTCACAGCATTTTTTTTTTTTTTTTTTTTTTTTGTAGCACATCATATTGTTTGCTCTTCAATCCCATACAAATACCGCAGGAGTCAAACCACAATTAAATAATTTGTAAAGGGCTTCCACGACCAAAGTTTACAATGTAACACCAGGAGTAGAGTGTGAAAAAAAGAAAAATAACCCATAACCTGTTTCCATTTCTTACAAAGCCCACACATCCTAAAAACAATAGCATGAGTTGCATACTGGAAAATTATAGTTGTTTTACTTTAGAAACTAGTCTTCTTATTCAATGATGTAATAATTTTGCTTATCATATAACAAGCTTTGCTTTGAAATTATTTCACTGCAAGATATGATGCAATACTTGACTTAACTTTTCAATTTACTGGCAACTATATGGCACTAAGCACAGCGACTAAAAAATCCATGTTGAAATTTTGTACTAGAAATAGATAATGTAGGCTAACTAGGTAAGTGCAAGGAAAAAAAATGCCTTAAGAGTATTATATACTTATGGACTGCATAGGTAGATTTGAAGATATAGATTTTTGTTCTCTGTAGGCCACATCCAAGACTTCTGGAGAAGGCCAGGGTCCGTCCAGGGCTGTCGAGTCATTTAAGAAGATAGACCACATTCACTGATCATTTGAAACAGTTGGTGTGATCGTATAAAGGTAAAAATCATTGGGTGAGCATGATTGAATCAGCTGGAGTATCTTCTCAACTCCAGCTTCATTAAATTTTTGTTTGTGCCATATTTAGTTTTGAAATGTGACAGTTTTTGACCTAATTGCCTGAGTTTGATAGATTTAGGGGTTAAATTTTGGTTTCGAGTGATATACCTTTTTGGAATGTCACTTGATTTACTTGGTTCAGCCACTTGCCCTGAAGATGATCAGCTTAGCTGTTCACAGATTAATGACACTAGAATAACGCTTCTTGCACAACTTAGCAGACAACTCCTTCACATTTACTAGTCTGCTGCTTTTGCCAATTGGAATGCCAGTTGATTTGCTTGGTTCAGCCACTTGTCCTGAAGATGGTCAGCTTGGGCTGTTCACAGCTTAATGACACTGAAATGACGCTTGCTGCACAGCTTAGTAGATGGCTCCTTCAAGTTTACTATAGTCTGATCCTTCTGCGTATTTCATCAGCTGGAAGAGAGAAAAATCATATACTTAGGACGATTTGCATAATAATTACGAAAGAGCATCATTATGAATTATTTATTTTACAGTTTTACTCTATTAATTAATCATTTATTTACTGAACAATGTTACATTTATTACGGAATACATCACTGAATTATTAATATTGGTATCTCATATTGCAATAATACTGCACATTATAAATGCTAGATTAAACAACTGTTGGGACTTTAAAATAATACAAAGGAGCAAATGATACAAACTTAGTTTTTTTAATGTATAAACCTTTAATTTAAAATAACTTCTCCTTCATAAAGATATTAAAAAATTTAACAAACATATTGAAAGTATGAAAAGTAATGCAAAAATTTAAAGCATTGTTTAGAATAGAAATATATAATGTGGGTTAATCACGTACTAGGAATAATAAAATGTTAAAACTTGTAGCATAATGAAACGCAGGCTTATTTAACTTTCTGAATTTTTGGAACATGAATGTAATGCATACCTGTTTTGTCAAATTTTATTTCGTTTAGCTGAAGAATAGGGAAACTCTATCTTTGTTGTTCAGTATTCATAATCATCAAAATGGGAGAACAGAGACGGCTTGTTTTGTACAAAATATCAGCTGATTTCTTCAGTATATCTTTGTCTCCCCCAGCACTTGATACAACAATCAACCCATCGATAACAATAATAATAATAAACATAAAAACTGTGTATAAAAATAAAAATAAATTAAGAAGTAATTTTAAAAATTCCATTCAAAACTGAAGGTTAACTTGCCAAGACAAAATGACATATTTAATGTAAATACAAACTTCTTTATTTTTAAAGATTATTTTATGATTATTTTTAATCAGCAAAGTAGCCTAATAACGAATTGAGATAATACATTTGATTCCTTAAATTAATAAATAAGATAATGTTTTTTATTAATTATTAATGTCTTTCACTTATTAATGATAAAAAGAAACTGTACAAAAATCTCTCTCAGTTCACTTGAAATGATAACAACGCAAATTGATGTAGAAGCATGGATTGGATCGGGTTATTAGTACTGTGGCTATCTGCTGAGCAGAATGCCTTCACAGAGAGCTATACCTTTATATCGATGGAGAAAACCATGGAAACTACCATGCAGCCAGTCCATTTGGCAGGATGTAGCACATTTAGTAATGAAACTTAAAAATATATTAATAATGAATAAGGTGAAATTTATAAAGTTTTTTTTCTTTTGAATGTTTAATTTAAATAGCAGTCCTATCTCCATGTGAGGACTTAAGCGTGTGCTTTAGGTGTTAAGATAAAGGGGGGAACACTATTAATATTTCTCTTGGGAAAACTATCTTGCTTAACACTGCCCACTTTCTCTTCAACAATACTGCGTCAGAATCATGATAAATTTTCTAACTGCCCTTTTATTTACTCAGAGTGATAATGGTCTGAGTTCATTTCTTCTGTATTTGTTTCATTTATGGCCTCAAAAATTTTCTTACTACACTTTATGCTATAGTTGGAATTTGAGTTAATGTGGTGCTAATATCCAGAGATAAACCGTCATAATACTTCTGTAGTTAACTGAAGTCAGCAAATGCTTATATTAGTTTCAATGATTTATAAGCAAGTAAATAGTTTATCTGGTCATTTAATAAACAAAATAATTTTCATAATTTATTTCAATTTTCATTACTCTGCTGAAATTTGAAACCATTATTAAAGAGGGATTACAAGAAGTTGTTAAGAAATACGTCACATTTACGTTCCTTAGCTTTGCTACTTTTTAACTTCAGTAAGTTTCAGAATTTTCGAGTAATTCATCTCATCTTTCGACACAAAAATCAGAAACAAGTTTAGATATTTCCTTGGCTTTAAAGTTATAAGAAAAGTATTATAAATAAAATGTAATACAGTAATACAACTGAAGGTACACGATAAGTGCTACCAACAAGAAGCGTAAAAGTCTGACCCGTGAAAGAATCTTGTATGGTCTCCCCCATGATGTTGACCATCTGTAGTTCAGAATATTAGGTGATGCCTTAGTGTTTGAGAGAGCCGATATTCAGTTGCTTCGATACAGTGTTGTTTGTGGAACCCAAATTGGGTTTTGCTGATGAGATCATATTTCTCAGTATGTGCAATGAGCCTTCATTGGATTTATTGTTTCAAAGAGCTTCCTTAAAAGTGGAGAAGATTGATAGGTTTGTAATTATTGGGATTCTTTGGGCAGTTCCCTGGTTTAGGAAAATTTAAGACGACAGCATGTTTCCACTGCTGTGGAAAATAGTGAGATCATAGGCATGCGTAAAAAATATTTATTATTAAAATGCTGACTTTTCTCGGTGTTTCTTTGATAACCTTGTTAGAGATGGTATTAAAATATTTTAGCTTTCTTGATATCAAGTATTTTGATGAGATATATCACCTCTCCAAAAGCAACTGGAGGATTTAAAATCATTACTATGTATGTACTTCTTGGAAACTTTGAAGAGTACGCTCGACTTTATCTTTTGTTTTGGACTAGGCAAGGGCATTTCCTGTGAAAGAATCTTGTATGCTTTCCCCTATAAGATTGGCCATCTGTAGCTGAAAATAATAGGTGACGCCTTGATGTTTGAGAGAGCCGACTTTCAGTTGCTTCGATTTTAAACCTCTTGCACTTTTCTATAAATCTTCAGCTTCAACATTTTCGAGTAATTCATCTCATCTTTCGACACAAAATTCAGAAACAAGTTTAGATATTTCCTTGGCTTTAAAGTTTAGAAGCCTTTTTGTATCAGGATCGATACTGAGTTACCACCATTTGCTTAATCTATTTTTATATTTTATTTATCAAATGCCTGTCGTTTGGCCACTAGGAGATTAGGCAGCGGGCTCTCTAATATCTCGCCACACGACAAAAACAAAAAAAAAAAAAAAAAAAAAAAAGATAGTACAGGGCTCTCGCCCAAATGTAACTCAGTCATATCTTTCCCAGTCATATAAAGAAAACACGTAGGAGAGTCCACAATGTTAAAACGAAAAAGATGTTGCTAAAAACTAAAAAGACACTGCTAAAAGTTGCAGCCCCACGAGGTGAGTCAGCAACAGGTTGTGGTCTAGAAAAAGTACATTTCAAAGTCTGGCCATTCGAAAGATGCAAAGCTGTATTATGAAGAAAACACCTGGAAATCTTAGCTATTTCCAATTTAGCTGAATGGAATAGCAAATTTGCATTAGCACTGCATAAATTAGCCATTTTTAGAGAATTCGGCGAAAGCTGTAGCGGATTTAGCATATCTCAGGGTGCACCATGAGGAGGCCTGCTACGTTACAACCCTAAATTAGCAATGCCTTCGCCGGGACTCGAACCTGGCCCACTCGAATACAAGCCGAGTGTGCTGCCGTTACACCACGAAGGCATCCTTGACTTTGTCTTGGATATAATCAGGCAGTACATTTGTGTCCTTGGGTAGATATTCTGTACATGAAGAATCAATAGTATTTTGTAATTTTAAATTTAGAAGGGATATACCACTCTCAGTATTTACAATATTAGGAAGTGGAGCAGTTGCATTTACGTCAGAAAGTAATCTGATGCATTGTGACTAGCAAGTCTTCTCTGTGTTATGATTTGTCACTGGATTGTCTTGACAGTCGTCGAAACTTTGCTTTTTCTCCCATTATAAAAGTTCTTGGACTAATGAAAATGATGCCAAATTTGGCTCAGTATAAATGGTTGCCAGATACACTGCGGATCATTGTTTTGTGGAAAATTAGCGGTGTTGCCAGTTTCTTAAGTGTGCTTAAACAAAAAAGGAAAACAAGACATTGCACTGATAAGGATTGAAATCTATGTAACCATAGAAAATATTAAGTGTTACAAATTAATATAATTTGTCTGTTAAATGCTATAAAAAAAGTGCTGAATTTAGCATTAAAAATAAACACTATTCCTACCTAATTCTTTTATATCATATGTAACATCATGTGCTGCCATCTAGTTGTATTATTGATAACTAAACGTTCACGATTCTAATACAGATTAAGGCAAATGTTAATATACAAACAGAAAAGAATTCCACGCAGTTTAATGAGATTTTTAACCAATTATAAATTTAATTCATTATCAATATGCCCCCTTTATTTAATTTTATTATTTAACAAATGAATTAATTTAGGATAGTATTTTAATTTGGCAAAATTCTCATTTGAATCGATTTCAAGTTAAAAGGGCTCTTCCAAGAAACATTTTAGTTAAAAATGTTTCGTCATCTAAAGTATAAGAGGAACCTTGTCTCATTATCTGTAATAAAATCCTTTCGCTTAAAACTAACTAAATTTAAATTTTGTTTAATATTAAAGCAAACTAACTCAAGTCAACATAGTTGTCTTACATTTATCTTTTACATTTGCGTACGCTGTCTACATCATTTAAGATTTTGCACTTGATAACCTAGTACAAAGCACAGATACTTTTTTTTTTTTTTTTCTAGAAGTTTTTTATTAATAGAACACGTTTTTCAAAGAAATTAAAGAGAGAAGTGAAAAGACTGTTCGGTTTCCTTTCTTTTTGAATATTTGTGCTGCTTTTAAAATTAGGCAAAAAAGCAACCTAAGTTTGGCGTCGATTTTAATTAAAACTTAAGGGATTTCGAGCGTGAACAGACGCAAGTCCCTCTTCTTCAAGGAAAACGTGTGAAATGTTGTGGTACAGGTTAAAAAAATTTACATGTGAAAATACTTTCGCTGATATTTAAGATTTTATTCTCGATAGCAAAATATAAAGTACACCTACCATTTTATAATTTTCTTATAAATGAAATCTTGCGGAAATATCAAATTCATTTATGAATTTGATATTTCAGCTGTCTCTCTTCTTTTAATTAGAAAATGACGGGAAATCGAAATTTTTGATTTTATTGAAATGTTTAGTAGAAAACATTTTGAGGATATTTAAAATAATCGGGAGGAACGGAGAAGAATATAGAATTTCAGAGCAAAAGAAGACAAATGTGAAAAATATTTTCGCTATGTTTTGTGTTTGAATAAACATGCTCTTTCTATTTCATAATTAATAATAACAGGCCTTTTTTATGTATTTTAGTTAAAATTTACGAATTTAAGAAAAATAAAGATTTCAAAATTTTTTATTTCAATTAAAAAATTTTCATGCGGAAAATATGGCTGCTTTGCCTTGAATGTTAACCTCCTGTCATATGATAACAACGGGTCTCAGACTGCAGATTAATCAATTTGATTTCTCTGTTAACGTTTTAGGGAAAATTTACTGCATTTTCGGCTTTTTAACATTCCGCTTTGGTCTCTTGTAAAGAATGAAAAATGTTACACTTCATAATTTAGTGAAATGAATTCATTTGTAAAACACCATTCTACCTCTACTTCAGACCATACAAGTTAAAGTGTTAATTTTGAAAATATTTATTGCAAAGAAAATATTAAAAAAAAAAAAAAAAGATTTTAGTGGAAGAATTTCAGGAATTCAGTGTTTGCTTATTTGCTTTGTCCATTATGCCAAATCATGTGAGGCCTGTGGGGTGGAATGTTCGTGGAGGAACTTCTAAGGGAAACTGACTGGTATTGCGTTTACACAAAGAATTCATTGTTAATGACACACCTTGTTTGTTTTTCATTACTTTTTAAAATTAGATCTGAAAGAAAGCTTTGTTACACTAAATTACATGAAGTAATATTTTGCTTGAAAGCTAATTAACTATTCTAATTGGTCATTCTGAGAGAAATTTTTTTAAATGCTATTGTTATTTAACACACCTTAATTATGGTATTTTTTGCATTTAAATATAATATCTCCTGTATACTGTCGTTCCTTTTAAGTATAAATCTCGTAGACACTTCAAATTAAACAAAGCAGCGTAGATTTTGAATGAAATTATTAATTTCGAGGGCAATCAAACACAGGTCTTCTTCAGGACGGAGGAAAAATTCTACATAGGGTTCGCGCAGATTTTTTAAAATTATTATTTTCATAATTTTAATTTTTGCTCCTGAAAAACAGAGAACTGAACTGTCACCCTCGAAGTCGATAGAGTTTCATTCAAAATTTACCCCCAAAATAAGATTGCAATTTTGCCTAATTTTAAGGTTTGTATTAGCGTGTTTCTTTACAATTTGGTTCGTAGACATTTGTTTAATCATCTACTAGTTATTGAAGAAATGGCAATAAGCTATATTTCTGTCTGAAGTAGATTTTTTTCACAATTTATTGAAGCAAACTATTACCGTATATACTCGCGTATAAGTCGATACCGCGTATAAGTCGACCCCCCCCCCCCACTTCGACATAAAAAATTCGTAGAAAATAAGAAACCCGCGTATAAGTCGACCCCCCACTTCCGAAATCGATCGAGAAACTTCGAAAAAAAAATTTTAAGTACTACATTTATTCAAAATCATCTGAGAAAAAAAAGTAAGTATACGATAAAAAATACCTTGGTAAATAAACAAAATCAAAATCCTTCAACGTCTGATTCATGGTCAGATTCGCCAAACATTTCATAGAACTCTTCTGTCGTCATTGGCTCGTCATCATACATATTTTCAGTCTCGAACTCTGTATTGTTACAATCACTACTACAGCCTTCGTCGTCATTTTCACTTTCAAAAACAGCATCATCTTCCGTGCCGTCTACTTCACTGCTAATACAACATTTTTTAAATGATTTTATAATCATTCAGAGGGTATTTCGCAGGCATTCGCATTTTTCAGGGGCAAAAACATAAAAATTTCCAAAAGTGTCCACAGTTTTGGCCACCACTGTAGTTCGTCATATAACTTAAGTCATGAAATTACTTCAAGTAAGAGGCTTATTTGATAAGTCGTCCAATTCGAGTGCGGGAAGAAAACAGCTGCATTATACAAAGAAATTTTTGAACTTCCGATTCTTTTAATTTTTTATGGCCCCGCGTATAAGTCGACCTCCCCCCCACTTTGAAGTCTTTTTTTTTGTCCAAAATATCTCGACTTATACGCGGGTATATACGGTATATTTAATTGCGCTTTTACCCCCACCCATTTTTTTACTAATTTTACCTTCTGAAAATTGAAAGGGGAAAATTACACGGTGTGCACCATTTCTGAGGGAAAGGTTTAAATGAAGGACACAGCACATTAGAAAAACACTTAGCTGTGCTACTATCATTGTATTCTGTATTTCAGAATGATTAATTTCAGTTAAAGTTATTAATTTCAATAATATTTCTGTTACTTACACAAGGCTCATTTGTGCCGAAACAGATAAGAACATTGAACAATAGTAGTAGTTCGACACAAGATTCAACGGACAAGTTAGTTGTTTTTATACTTCTTCCATGTTTAACTTGAAAATGATCCAGTTTCGCTTGAAACGTCCTTCACGAAGGCATCTTTTTCTTAAAGCAGATAGCCCTAATGTATTCTGCTATAATCTAATAAATCCAATTTTTTTTTTTTTTTTTTTTTTTTTTTTCACGAGAAACGAGAAATACTAATTTCTCCGTTCTAGATATTCTTGGTACTTTGTATTGAAATATTTTAACAATAATTTATTGATATTCAAAATTACATGTAAATATAATGTAAATATAATCATTATTGTGTATATATCTAAAATGGCGCTTACATCACCTAGTTCAAAACTGCGCTGGAAGGAATAAGAGAGACTTCTCTTCCTCCATGTCCAAACATTGCAAATATCTTCATATATTTATGAGCTGCACAAAAACTTGAAAACTAATAATTGGCAGAGATCAATGTTCCCTTGGCGTTGACCTTCATAAAAAAAGAGTGGAAGAAATCAACCAATTAATGAATAAAATAAAATAAAATTTTCCAATTATTAATCATAAAAAACTGTCGAAATAACAGATGACTAACTGCATGATTTAACTAAAATGAAATGTGTGCAGTTTGATCAGCAAAAAGCATTTTTCTTTTTCTTTCTTTCTTTCTTTTTTTTTTTTTTTTTTTCTTTTTTTTTTTTAGCCAAGCCAATTTTGTTAAATATTTGAAATAGTTATATATCAAAGTAAAAGCTGGTGAGTTATGTCACAGGTTGTACCAATGAAATGGAACCTTTTATATGTTGGTGGCTTTTAAAGTTTATACACCGATTGAAATATAGAGGCGGGGAGAACCCTAGAAGGCGTTAGAAAATGATTTGATTTCATATATAAGTGAACATGAATACAATTTTAAATTATTCTTTAGTATAAGATAACTTTTTTTTCTTTTTTCTGATTTAAAAGTAGATGGAGTAGATGGACTGGTTAAAAGTAGATGAACTGATTTAAATATAGATTTAAAAGTAAAGGATTTTTCAGCATTGTTCTTTTTTAGTTATTACATATCATATCCACACCCACCCACCAAATTATATACATACTTATTTCGTATCACACCGACTTTTAAGCAAAAGCATGTAGAATATACTTTTTATCTTGTTTTCTAATTTTTGCAGCTCAATGAGCAAAAATCCTTGACCACAAAGGTCTTGTTTAGTTTGTTCTCCTTTCTTAACAGCTTTCGGTAGCAGTTATGGTTTATGGTTAAGGCATACAGATGAAGATGACGAATTGGATTTCGAGAAATCACTAATCTTTATTTTCGCACACATCAAATTTATTTGTCAGACACTTATTCAGTCACAATTAAGTATGATAAATGTCTATGTACATTGGTTTTTTAAAGAAATGACGTAGGCATTTAAGAGGCGAAGCAGCGGGGATGTATTAGCCGTGGCGGAGTTAGCAAAAGAATGACGTAGTCGATCCCATCCGATCCGATCCGAGCATTTTATGCCGAGATATTGCGCTGCAGCGCAACCTGATTGACGTAATTCCCTGTGCCAAGAGTATTTATACTACGTCTGATGTAATTCTAGAGACAAGCTATGATTGGTTAATTTGAGGTTGTTATGTAATATAGAATGATCTCGAATTTGGGAGAGCAGATGAATTTAGGGGGAGAGCACCAAATCTAGAATAATTAATTTTGAGGTCTCCAAATATTTTTAAAGCAGCTATCTTGTTATATCTTAAGTGTATGGGAGTGTGTATATGCATATATATATATATATATATATATATATATATATAACTCCAATTTACTTTAGAATTTTTTTACTTCAATCCTGCAGCTATAGCGCAGGCCGGGTATAAAAATTTGCTTTTAATTTTAGCCTCTTATTATGTTCTTTTTGTAATATAATACATGCATCTGTACATGTACAGAGTAAACCTCCTTAAAGCGAACTCTTTTAAGGAGAACCTTAGGGCAACAAGAAAGTAGTAAGAAAGTGCCTTCTATTCTATAAAATCTAATGATGCAGTGGACTTCATCGGAACAGTTCGTTATTCGTGCTAATTGAAATTCGCGTTAACCGATAAAACGTCATACAAGTTCATGTACATCACTGGCAGGACCGAAAATTTGTTCCTGAGTAGTAGAAAATGCCGGTTCATGGGCAGGATCTCAAACTCCAAGGCGGATTGCGGATGAGCAGGCAGGCGGAGGCGCGGACTCAGCTAGATGATAAGAGAAAGGACCGGGAAAAGCGTGATGATAAGAGATTATTTATTGATTTTCTAGTGGTTAGGCACCATTAGAAAATCCCTTCCTTTGTTAAGCAGTTTTTAGCCTTTTAATTTTGCTTTATATTCCAGATATTTTATTACGTATATAATGGTTATTTTTTAAGTACCATGAACAAGTCTTATGTCTAAATTTAATGACTGATTTGAAAGGCTTTCATTTTAAAGGTAAATTTTTAATTTCTACCATGTGTAGCTTTATAATTTAATATGTACTCTTAATTCTAACGTATTTCTTATATTTCATTTCGTAAGGAAGTTTTCCACAATCTTAATACTTATTATTAGTAGATATTTTCACAATATTTGACCCAGCATATTCTTAATTTTGATTTATTTTTTAAATTTTCCAAACGCACTTATTCAGATACGCTTTGTTATTTGCTATGTTACTTAATTTTAGATGTAATGTTTAACTTTGTATAGTATTATTTAAGTTTTCAACAGTTATTTTATGTTAATACTCTATCCTATCTCCCTAATTTCCATTGCCCTGCCGGAATGTAAATTATTAGCTCGTGTGGAACTCAAATAGGTTAGAAAATAGAGAGTATTTAAAAGAAGGTTTTAGAGTAGCGGTTTTCAACCTTTTCACTAAAGCGTACCATCTAAACAAAAATTGAAAACCTTTAGTACCAAGACTACAAAATACTATTACCACTACCACTCTTGAACAAAGCTCAGATCGCATAAATTTATGAGTGTTAGAGAAAAAACTCAATCAGGTTGCTGGGGTTTTAATTTTTGAATTTAATTGTTAAAAATATTTTGCTTCTTTTGCGTACCACCAATTTTTCTCTTGCCTGCTACCGGTTGAGAACCCCTGTTTTGGAGGGTAAAATCACAGCGTGTTCTGCGTGCTTGAAGGCCACGTTGCTAAATTTGATTCTTTCGCGATTATCATTCTGTGGCGTTGAGTTACCCTTGCTATTAAGCTTGTTTACGCCGACTTCCGTTAGAGCTATCTTTCGCGTTATTGAAAGTGTGAAGCCGTTGGGCTATACTCATTTTCATTAATTTCAGTTCATCCCTTATCTATAAGATAATCCATAATTGTTGGCTTCTGTAAGCAACAGTTTGTGCCGTCTGTTAAACTTTATTTAAAAGGGTCCTTTATATTCCTTTTCTCTGTGTTACTTACAAGACATAGTGATAATTCACAGATTGTCTTTTAGAGTTCTGGTCTAATTTTCTGCTGTCTAAGAAGACCAGATCCTATAACTTATTTTGTAGATTTTAACCTTTGTAATTTTAAACCAATTTATTGTACTTTCTAATGATATACTCGCTTTTTTACTTAATTTTTAATTTCTTTCATATATTTTAACCTTTCCATCAAGTCTTACATGCTCTTAATAATAATTTCCAACATACTTTTAATTTTAATTTTATTCCTGTATTTTCTGATCATATACATGACCTTTACGTAATTTTAAATTTAAAATTTTTAACGTGTTCCCTACTTTTAATGCTTGAAATTTTTAACATATTATGAATTTTGTTATATTTCTCGCCATATACATGACTTTCATTCAACGTTTAACTACTTTCATACAATTTAAATTTCGTAATTTCCAACGTCGTCGTAAATTTAACTTAATTCCGTATTTTATGACCATATATATGACTTTTACTTAATTTTAGAGGCAGTTTTTTACTTGTTTCGTATAGTTTAACTATTCTTAATTTTGAACTTTTTTTTTTCATTCACCACAGATATGATCTTTATTTAATTTTTTATGTAATTTTTTAAAAAAAGTTTTTGATATTTTCTTTTTTCTAGTCTGCAACACACTCTGAATTTTAAGCCATTTTTCATAATTTTCTATCATAATAACGTTTTTGATTTTACTTGTATTACTATTTCACTTAATTTTTTAAGTTTAAATTTTTAAACGTGCTGATATTTTTGAATTAAGCATTTTATTTTATAACCGTTAATTATTATTCGGTCATATAAGAAATCTCCGCGCTTTTGTGCCACTAGATGGTATTGATACCTATATATCCTGTCACACTCACCCGGTTGTCTCAAACGAACATGTGCTTAAAAGGTGACATTCAGCTTCCATTGTTTGTGAAGATAGTTTTCTAATTCGTTGCTCATGTAAAAAGTCATATTGATTTAAAAATGAGTGAAATATCTGAAGAAATACACTATCTGATGTTTTTTTTTACTATAAAAAAGGTAAAAACGCTGCAAAACCATGCCGAAAAATTTGTGAAGTGTACGGTGAGAATGCTGTGAGTGAACGAAGGACCCAGGAGTGGTTTGCTCGATTTCGTTCCAAAAATTTCGATGTTAAGATTGGAAGGGAATTGTCCATTATGAGCTGCTGCAACCTGGTGAAACCATCAATTCGATCTTGTACTGTGGACAACTCGACCGTTTGAATGAAGCAGTCCAGAAAGGACGACCAGAATTGGCCAACAGAAACGGAGTTGTGTTCCATCACGACAATGCGTGGCTACACGCATTTTTAATGACTCGGAACAAATTGACGGAACTTGATTGGGAAGTTTTGATGCACCTACCGTACAGACTGGACTTTGCACCATCTGACTACCAGTTGTTTCGGTCTCTGCAAAACTCTCTTGATGGTAAAAAATTGCCGACTGAAGAGCCGCTGAAAATTACTTGGCCAAGTTTTTCGAGGATAAACCACAGCAGTTCTACACTGCTGTAATTATGAAGTTACCCGAAAAGTGGTCAAAGGTAATAGATAACAATGGTCAATATGTAGTTGATAAAAACTGATTTTCAATAAAAAAAATTTTTGTTCAAAAATGTAACAAAGAAACGCGGAGAGTTTTTATATGACCCAATAATAATATCCATTATGTTGAATACTCCTTAATTAGTCTACATTTTATAGTTCTATTTTAATTTGCACATTCTTCAATTTCTCATTCTGTAGTAGTGTTACATTTACTAATTATACTATTTTACTTCATTCTTAACTTTATTTGCATTTTAAACTTTATAATTTTTTGCATATTCAGGTATATTTCCTTACAATTTTTTGTATCGTTTATATCTGAATGCATGTTTTCAAGCTCTTCAATGTTACCAATGGTTAGTTTCTAATCTCATTGCCCTTTAAGCTAACTTGTCCGAATTTTTAGTATGAAATCAAAACTTTCATCCATAATTTTAGAACCATATTCACTGTTTCACACACTCACATAGAAATCTTTCTTAATATTTTTAATGTTTAATACCTTTTAATTCAGTATTTTTTGCTAATTGACTGCATACATTCCGTTGTTTTTACACTTTTAACGGCCTTAACTATGCTAATTTTTAATTTACTACTTTTTCTCGCCCCTAGTATGGATATTTCTACCTTCATGGACAACTTTCAAGAGAAATTAACAATTATTTATATTATATGCACAAGGAAATTCCTGAGATAAACATTTCAAATGTCGAATCAGAGGTGAATTACCCTCGATTTTACTCACTAGTTACCATTTCCTCCGTTGAAATTTTCTTTTATTGATATACTTTTATTTCTAGAGCATAATGTTGACACATTTATTCAAACTTAGTACAGTTTCAACTTAATTCACTAACCAACTTCACTTATAGTCTATTTTATAATTTCTTATTCTAGGATTTTCTTTTATGAATGTCAGTTTTTATTAATTTATTTGCCAATGCATTTTCTATGAACGAAATCTTGTTAAACACTACTATACATTTATCCCGCTCATTAGGAATAGTACCCATATTTCAATGAAATGTAGAATCTTGTAATACATTATTATAAAACCTAAATAAGATATCATTTTCTATAAACAGTATACCGTAAAAAAGAGAATTCTTATGATAACTTATCAGCTCTTAAGAAGTAAGCGTAAAGTAGTCAACCAGTGGTCTCAGAAATTCTCCTTCATTTTCTAAATATATCCTTTTATGTAAAAAAAAAAAAAAAAAAAAAAAAAAAAAAAAAAAAATCAGTGAAACTCTTTTTGTGAAGGCATACGCATTTTTCCTTAACAGATGAAAACTGGAAAATTTTCTCCTTCCATAGATTTAGCTATAAGATATTTCTCCCGCTTTCCTAGCGTGCCTTCGTGATGCAGTGGTCTGCACGCTGGGCCGGTATTCCAGAGGTCCATGGTTCGATTCCCGGCGAAGTCGTTTGCTCATTTTTCATCTTGCCTGCTTCCAAAAAATCCTAATGACTCTACATAGCTTTTACACATACTTTCATCGGAACAAAAAATGATTTTACTTGAAAAATAGGATATCTCCTACTAAGAAAATTAGATTATTAGAAAGAAAATTAGGAAATTGAAAGAATTACAATCAAGTGCATATTTAGCAGATTTAGTATTAGTAATTTAGTTTTAGCAGATTCATGCTATCCTAGTAACAAGACTATCATACTTCAAAACTGTATTAAAACTGGGCAAAATAAAATCAACATAAATTCTACATTAAATGTTTAAAAACTTATAAGTATGCAATGGTAGTTATATATACAATATAATATATGTTGTCATTTATAAAATATTAATGATTTTTGGAAATAATGCACAAAATTTTAGTTTTGTTTTATAATTAGTTTAACGAATTGTTAGAAAAATATTTTAGGTCATTTCCATTTTACCCCTGTTGATATTGGTATATTAAAATATATGGAATAATTAAGTTGCATCTAGTTAGTAAAACAAAACATTACGAAAAGTATGATACGGCATATTTTTAATCAATATAATTACTTCATTTTGGAATTATAATATTTTCGTAAGAAATTAATACCACTGAAAAAAATATTATTACACTAAAGGAATAAACGAGATTCTCGACCGCGTTGTTCAAGTTTTTGTAATTTTACTTCATAACACACTCGTACATAAACATATTAGACTGAATTATAAACCAAGTATAACTAATTAGATAATCCTAGAAAAAGAATAAACTAAACCTAGTAAGCAAAAAAATATATACATTACATTCAGAATTCTAAATGTTTATATAAACGTTTCTCGCAAGGCCTGCCGGGAAAAAGATGTCAAACGTTCTTTGGTCAGACGATTGGAAAAGAACGCTAACATGATTAGTTTTGTTTTCAACAACCACATTACCATTTCAATTAAATACCACAAACAGTGATTAAATTTTGGAATAATTAGTTTTAAATAATAATACGGGCAATTTAAGGCGTAATTTATCGGATGCACAATGACAAAATACTACTATTAGATCTGCATTTGGAATAAATATTTTGCACTCTTTCAACTCATTAGACATTACGAACACTGATATTAATTAATCGCAAAGCTTAAACGTTTAAATACTTACTCACTACATATAACAGTGCAAAGTGCATGAGAATAATCTGCAAAAAATGAACAAAAAATATTTCAAGTAGTAATTGTAAACATTTTCTTACTTACCTGCGCTATACAACCAACATGCATTCAGCCATGTTTTTTTCTGCAACTAGCTTTCAAACACTTTTCTCCTGATTGGCTAATTTCCAGTCAGTCACGTGATTCTTCCGCGCGGCTACTGAAACATTATCTGTAATGCTACAAGCAAATCAGCTGTTACCGCTACAGTTTGCTTTCAACCTGTTACCATTACAGGAAATTCTTCTGTAACTTTTTGATTTCTGTAACTTTACAAAACTTTTGCCTGTAATGAGCGAACTTTTTTTTTACCGTGCACAGAGAGAGGAAAAGGGTGCAAAGGACCCTTTTACTAATTTAAATAAAGTATAACAGACGGCATCAACTCGGGCTTACAGAAGCCAAAATTTATAGATTAACTTAAAGATAACGGATGAACTAAAAATTAATGAAAATAAGTATAGCTCAACAGCTTCACACTTTCAACAACGCGCAAGCATATTTATATTTCTCTTAACATTCTTATTTCATTCATGACTATTTTAATTATCTCTCTCCGTGCTCTCTGACATGTGTTGTAAAAGAACACCAAACACGAATGTGTTTATGTATACGTGTTCAACACTGCCTCCTACAATCAAAACACTAACGCGTTAAAATTCAACATGACAAGACCTCGTAACACACCCTATCTTCAACTCTAAACCCTGAGGTACTATTCTGAAAGTGGCTAACTCTGAAGTGTAGCGTCAGAGAGCCTAACTACATTCATTCAACCTTTAACACATATTCACCATAATTTGGTCTTTTTACAGTCACACGAATAAAAAAAATTTTTTTGGCATTACTTTCACTTTTACCATATCACAGTATTTCTTAACATTTAAAATAACAGTTCACATTGTATATAAGAACATATTAACATGCCGTTAATTTTACGCATTTTAAAACATACATTAGTAGTACATTGTTAACTTCTATTCTTTTCCAAGCAAGTGCCAATTCTTCTACATTGAAATACTACATTCCAAAAAGTCTTTCAGACTAAAACTTCTTTCTTGCCACAATGTTTTAAATAAAATTTATACAATAACTTTTACAATATTTAAGTATTTACACATTCCTATTATACATCAACTTTAGTTTTACGCGCGAGTAATTGAAAAACATAATACCAAAATCGGTAACAACTCATTTCTCGCCTTTTTGGCGATAAAGGTAGACCTCACATGAGGTAAAACTTCTTGAAATCTGCCACTTGCAGTAAGAATGAAAGATTAACTTAAGTTTGCAAAGTAACATAAAATTTTACTTATCTTTGTGATATTCGGACATTCTTTTCTGAGCCCAGTCCTGGAAGGTAGCGAAGATTCTCGTTTGATTTATCCTCCTTGTGCGGGCTCGCCCCTCAGTTTCTTCCTCTAGAAGCTTTCTTTTTCCTCCAGTTCGGTCACCCTTGAATACCTTCTTTTTCGCCTCTGCCTGTGGTCTTGGCCGTTTGATGGCAGCTGGTCTTGGCGGAACCGGGACACTTCTTTCTCGTTCCTGCTTGGACCTCGTTGCTGGCCGTTCAAATTTTCCTTGTATCTTTTCCTCGGCCGCTAGTGGCCCTTCCGCAGTTCGGCGACATTTGCTGCGGAGAGTCCTGTCGGATGAGTCGATCTTCCGTTTGGGAGCAGGGTTATAGTTGCCGTTATTTCTCCTGGCTTTCTTTGCATTCGTCGTACTTCTCCCTTCTTCATTCTGGGGGTGTTCGTGAGCTCTCTTTTCTGGACGGTGGAACGGCTTCTTTTTCTTGTTACCTTCAATTTTCCAACGGGGAAACTTTCTTTTCAATTGCTCCTGCCTCCTAATGGCTTGTCCTTGTGCTTGACGTTGTTCCACCTCTGGTGCTTGTGCCTGCCGTGTCTGCCGTGCCGGATCCTGCAAAAGATCTTTGAAAATTTGCATTTTATTACGATCATAGTAGGGTTTTATTTGATCAATGTTTGCGGAGCATGTTTCACCATTTCTAGCTTTTAACACCACTACAGCGTGAGTTATTTTTTCTATGACATATGGTCCTTCAAATCGTGGAAAAAATTTGGCAGTTTTATCTTCTGGTGCTGAAGAAAGTGAATGCTTAATTTTTAACACTTCATCCCCTACTTTATAAGTTACTCCCCGTCGTTTCATATCATAATAAAGCTTCTGTTTTCTCTGTGCTACTTCAGTATTCTTTTTTGCTTCTTTAATTAATTTTTCTATATGACCCATTTTAAATTCTGGGGCTCTTTGTTGAACATAAAATAATTTATCTAACGGCGCTTTAATCTTTCTGCCTAAAAATAACTCAGCAGGAGTTTTGCCCATCGTATCATGTTTTGCAGTCCTAAGGGCGAAAGCTAATTCATTGACATAGTTATCCCAGCTTTTATGAAAATTTTTAACATAACTACGGATAATTTTCACTATATTTCTATTGACCCGTTCTGCTATATTTGATTGCGGCCAATACGGGACCATTTTTAAATGACGTATGCCCAGTTTTTGGCACAATTTCTTCAAATATATTACTTACAAATTGAGGACCATTATCCGATATAACTTTTAGGGGCGCCCCGTATTTTAAAATATATTTATTTAAAATAGAATCGATAACTAATTTCACAGAGGCTCGATTTAAGGGAACAATTTCGGTCCACTTACTAAAATGATCAACCATAATAAGGAGATAGCGACTTTTGTTTAACTGACTTTTTGGGAAAGGGCCCAATAAATCGATGCCGATTATTTCATTTGGAAATTCGGATTTAATACTATTTAGAAACCCGGCCGGGCGGAAATTAATATAATTAACTGCTTGACATGTTGGGCAGGACTGGACATACGCCCTTGTTAACTTTTGCAGTTTAGGAAAATAGACTGCCTCGCGTACGCGTTGTATAGTTTTTCGAATACCAGCATGAGAAGCTAAAGGGCTGTCATGCAACTCCTGCAGGATATTTAATCTAAGACTAGCTGGGATAACAGGTCGAAATTCGTTGTTGGAATTCGTAGTTTTTGTATAAAATAATAGACCATCTATTAGTTCGTAATGGGCCGCCCTATTTCTTATCGCCACAATATCTTGGTGGCTAAAATTTTCAGGATTCTTTAAATACTCATAAATGCTTCCAAACTCAGGATCCTTGCCCAGTTCGGTTATTACAGTTTCTCGGGAATTTATTGTACATGCTGTGAGCATTGCCACCTTTACAGTATTACCTTCTTCATCTATTTTAATTCTGGATAGGGCATCTGCTACGATATTTTCCTTTCCGGGGGTATGCTTGATTACCAGATTATATTCTTGTAGCTTGAGTGCCCATCTTATTAACCTTGGGGATAAGTTTTTCCCTGAGTACAATCTAGTTACCGCCGCATGATCAGAGTACACTGTTATTGGCGCCTTTCCAAAATAGACTCGGAACTTTTGCACTGCTAATAGAACTGCAAGTGCCTCTCTCTCGGTCGCGGAATAGTTTCTTTGTGTTTGATTTAAAGTTCGGCTAAAAAATGCCACGGGCTGCTGATTTTGTGAAAGTACCGCTCCTACCGCATAATCCGAAGCATCCGCTGAAATTTCTAAATTCTCATCCTTTTCAGGAAATTTCAACACAGGGGCTTGCGTTAATGCTTGCTTTAATTTTTCGGACGCACTATTGGCTTCGGCCGTCCACGAGAATCTTGCCTTTTTCCTTTTTAATTTTAACAATGGTTCAGCAATAGCTGCAAAATCTTTTATAAAGGACCTATAATATGAACAAAGTCCTAGAAAAGAAGAGAGCTTCTTCGCCGTGTTTGGAGTCGGATACTTTTGTACACCAATTATTTTTGATTCGACTGTCTCGATTCCTTTCTGAGATATTTTGTAACCTAAATATTTTAATTCAGGGGCTGCAAATTTGCACTTTTCGACATTAACTTTTAGACCGGCCTCATTTAATAAAGAAAACACCTGTCTTAAATCCTGTACATGTTGGTCGAGATTATCACTAGTAATAATGATATCGTCTAAATAGATAAATGTGAACTTTCCAAGAACAGGCCTTAACACAATGTCCATACATCGCTGAAATGTTGCCGGTGCCCCTGAAAGGCCAAACGGCATACGCAGAAATGCATAAGTGCCAGACTTGGTTATAAAAGCAGTCTTAGGCACGTCCTCAGGCCTAACCCCTATTTGAAAATAACCAGTCGTTAAGTCTAAAGTCGTCATATATTTAGTCGATGTTATGTTCCTTAGAATTTCTTCAATAATAGGTAACGGATATACCGGATATTTAGTTATGGAGTTTAATTTACGGTAGTCAATCGCGAATCTCCACCTTTTTGGATGTGTCAATGGATAGTCATTATTTTTCTTACATAAAACCACCGGGCTAGCATAACTACTTGAGATGGGCGTTATGATCTTTTTACGTAGCATATCGGTGATATGCCATTCTATAATTTTTTCCTTATTCTTATCATACCGGTATGCTTTGTGGCGAACTGGCATTGAATCTCCGGTGTCAATACTATGGTTAGTAACCTGAGTAAATCCTGGAATATCACTAAATAACGAAGCAAATTCACTTACCACTTGTCGGATACTTCGTTGCTCTTCATTAGGCAGGTGGTCAAGGTTTAACATCGGCGGTTCAGCCTGTTCTTCTCGAACTGGTTTCATCGTCAGCTTAAGGGACGCTTCATTAAAATCCAGCGTTGCTTGTGCCTCTGAAAGAAAATCTATTCCTAAGATAATATGTGCTTTCAGATTCTTTACTATGAAAAACATAACCTTCACTTGTTCGTCCTTGATACGGATGTATAGCGGTAATTTACCTATGCACTTAAATCTTTCTCCTTGCGCAGCTAACACTGTCGTATTATCCAAATTATATATGCGATATTTACGAAAATACTTCCTAAAAAAATCTTGTGCCACACAGGAACACTGCGCGCCTGTATCCAGGAGTGCGGTGGCTGGGATATTATTCACCAACACTTCAATCTTCGGAAGAGTCAAATTTTTCACCATTACTGTATTTAACTTGAAGGAAGAGGGGTTTTCTTGGCCTTCGGATTTCCGCACCCTCCCGTCAGCAGAAATCCGTTTTAGTTTAAATCATTTTTCATTTCCATGCTTTCCTTCTTTTTCCACTGGCCTCGAGACTTTTTTCCTGGATTGCTATTGAACTGTCGACGTTCGCCGGCTGTTTTTGAATGCTCGGGTTTCCTTGCCCACTGATTCGCTTTGCTTCCGTAGCCGTGTGCTTGACTTTGCTGTGGTCTTGGCGCACCAAATTGGTTTCGTTGTTGATATTGGCGTCTTCTTTAAATGTCCGCCGTTCTTCTACTTTCAAACTGGATTGGTATCTCAAATAACTTTTCCAGTGTAGTCGGATTTCTTAATTCAATAAAGTCTTGCACTTGGGGAAGTAACCTCGGCAAAATCACTTGAATTATCTCAGGATCCGGACGGTTTCCATACAAGAGTTTGAAGACGTGAATTTTTCTTAAAATAAAGCTTGAGAGATTTTCGATTCTTTGCTGATATATGCTGAAAAGTTCCGTTTCTAATTTCGCACGATCCCTTACGACAGGCAAGGCGTTTACTAGGGCAGTCTTGATATTTTCGTAAGTATAGGTGGGACTTCCTGCTTGACCCAAGAGACTTCTGCCTATACATTTGAACCAGTTAAGCGCTTGGCCCCTCAAAGCGCTGGTAGCTAAGGTAACTTTTTGAAACTCGTGCACGGGGTAGAGCATGAAGTGGTCATCCAATTTTTCCAAAAAACTGGTTACCGGTGAGTTTCCATTAAATGTTGCTTCTGGTTTCATTGAAGCGCGCATGGTCTGGACGATGTAACCAAATCCTTCCAGGGCGGCAGCTGGCATTTCTGGATTCTGAGCCGTTTCTGCAGGCAGCACAGGTTCTTCTTGAAACTCGGCCATGGTTATTCTTCTTCGTTGGGCGCCACTATCAGGTTCTATGTTCCGTCTTACTTTCTTTGGGAACATGCAAGGACCTGACTCGGAACAGGGAGCTTACTAAAGCTATGTTCAATAACTGTGGGAAGTAGACAAGATACACAAGAAGGGTATACAAAACCCTTTATTTTTCACTCTTTACAATAATTTCCGTACTTCGGAATACAGAGACCAACTACTTGTGGTCTGAACGTAAGAATATAAAAATATAACTAAACTCTAACTTAAATTTGGAATAATCAACAAGGGCCTACGTGTAAGATTGGCCGGATATTAACAGGAAGCCGTATGTAGTACAGAGAACTGTTAACACTACAATACGTTTAAAATTATCACGAGGATTAAACCTCTGGCCTGGAAGGCAAACAGCAACCGAGTAAAACTTCTAAGGCAAGCGGCCTGCTTCGACTAACTCCTTCCTCTCTCTCGCTTGGCAAAAAGCCACAACTTAAGTACTTGGCGTTCGCCAGACAAATTTTGCATAAATAAGTTAACGCTTTTAATTCTGGCCGGAAGTAGAAAATAAGAAGTGATAGTAAAGATTTAAAATAAAATAAACGTTAGTAAAACTTAAGATCCTTACAATATTAAGTATTAAGATTGTGGGAAAACTTCCTTATGAAGTGAACATATAAGAAATACGTTAGAATTTATCGTACATATTAAACTATAAAGCTTCGCATGATAGAAATTAAAAATTTACCTCTAAAATTAAAGCCTGTCAGATCAGTCATTAAATTTGGACACAAGAGTTGTTCAGGGTACTTAAAAAATTGTTGTCTTGTGTTTCCACCGTCTTTACCAGGTCTTAGTCTAATTAAAAAATAACTGTTATATACGTAATAAAATATCTGGAATATAAAGCAAAATTAAAAGGTTAAAAACTGCTTAACAAAGGTAACTATCGCCAGAAAATCAATAAAATATAATCTCTTATCATCAGGCGTTCCCGGTCCTTTCTCTTATCATCAAGCTGGTTCCGCGCCTCTGTCTGCGGGCTCATCCGCAATCCGCCTTGGAGTTTGAGATCCTGCCCGTGAACCGGCATTTTCTACTACTCATGAACAGATGTTCGGTCCTGCCAGTGATGTATATGATCTTACAGGAAGTTTTATCGGTTAACGGGAATTTCAATTAGCAGGAATAACGACCTGTTAGTCCTTTGCGGCATTAGACTTTATCATTTGACACTAATTTTCAGTTTGTCATGTTTTTTCCCTGTTGTTTATGTACTAGGGCTGCGTTGAGAAATGTTCCAATTTTCAAAGTTTTTCATGTTTTTTCCCTGTTGTTGCTGTGCTAGGGCTGCGTTCAGGAATGTTTCATCCCATTTAATTGAAAATATCACAGAATGCACTGCATTCTTTAAAAAATTGCCAACATGAGTAACTTTGCTCGACAATCGCTATCATCGTCTCATTAATGAGCTTCAGTCGTATTAACAATGAGCTTCAATCAACTAATGTGCAGATGTTGAACATTTCAACAAATGTTCAGATGTGTTTTTTTATTCTTTAAATGTTAGCTTGCATGACTAATGTTAAATTTGCAATAATTTTGAATTAATCATGCAAAATTATTTACTTGTCTTTTTCTTCCATGGGTGACCGGGTGAGTTCCTAGTTTCTCTTCTTCCTTAAACTCAGTAGGAGACAGCACACTAAATGAATAATTCCAGTTAAAATTTAAATGAACTGCACTAATATTTTTCAGGACGCGACAACTAACGTTAAGTTGCAAGCAGTAAGAAAGTGATTCATGGCCAAAAGTAAGCAGACAGGCATAGATCTGCAGGCAAAACAAAAGGTCTGAGAGGAAGTAGACTGTGGGGTATTGAAAGAAAGTACGATTGCCTAAAAGTATGGAATTGCCAAATCTATCCTATCTACAATACTTAAAGATCGTGAAAAATTTCTTAATGCTGCTGCATCGGGTTCTGGGAACAAATCCAAGCGACTTCGCAGTGCTAATTACGATGATGCCAAAAATTTTCTTCCAGAATAATTCAATCAAATGCGTGCTTCTAATGTACCTTTATGTGGACCTATAATTCAGTTAAAAGTAAATAAGTTTGAAAAAAAAATTAGATATTCAAGATTTCAATTGTTCCTCTAGTAGTCTTTAACGCTTCCGAAAGACACTCGATTTCATCACTAGCGATTTGTGATGAAGTAAATAAAGCTGATGAAGAAGGAGCAAACAGCTTTTTGTATGAATTTGAGCAAGCGTGAGAAAAGTATGCCTCTACAGGATGGACAAAAATGGAATTTTATACAATCTTTTTCCAAGTCGCACCCTCGGAAAGTGACATGTGCCATGGTAGAGCGCAGTAAGAAACGTTTAACTGCCAATCCTTGTGTGTAGCAGTAAAGCCGCCTTTCTTTCTTTCTTTCTTTTTTTTTTTTTTTTTTTCCTCATTTGTGGACCGACTGTTCTTTATTAACTAAAGATACAACATGTTGCAACATAAAATGAGTGTTAGTTTTAGTACATCTAGATGAAATAATTAGAATTGTTAGACGTGCTATTTACACTATTTACAAAGTATGGTAGGTCTTGTGTTTCCACCGTCTTTACCAGGTCTTAGTCTATTACATTAAGCTTCATTGTTTTGGATGTAGTTTGACTCATTTACTCGTTTCATGATTGCGATGATGGCAGTCGAAATCCTTGAAGAGTCTGTTGATGGGGAAACTTCGTAAGTCCGGTGGGAAGTGAGGTGTATGCAAGTCCGCGGTATTGTGACAGTACTTGATGTTATGTAGAATATCTACGGTAAGTCCGACGAAACGGGTTGTTTTAAAAGCATAAACAGTACTTTACCTAGCATCTGTTCTCACCATAAAAAAGATTGGATTGGTAGTTTATAATTTCGTAACTGGCTTCTTCGTTTTAATAGTCAAATAGTAGTTCAGGACAGGCATTATCTTTTCTTTCATTTTTTCTTTTTTTAAACTTTCAAATTTTTCTCTTGGAGGTTTTGTTCTAAAATGTTCAAAATAAATTGCTACAATATTTATAGTACATGAGGCTAGTTTGGAAATAATTCATTTTATTTATTTAAAAAATGGTTAAGCAAATTGACTCGAAGTAAACAATACGCATTCTAAACAGCTTATGTGTGCAAAATATAATTACATGATTTTATATTAACAGACTAGCATTTGCGAACACATATTAAAGACATTCTAGAGTTGTTCTATAGAACTGAATTATATTAGTATGATAACATAATCGAATGACCTCTGATCTCAAGGCTTCTGGTCATAAAATGTGTTTATATATTAATAATAATATTTCATAACTCTAACAATGAAAAGGAGGGAATAAATATTGTTGCTAAGTAAACAGAGAAGTAAGGAAATAAAGTAATATGGTTAATATCAGCAATATTTTATAGTCCATTATTTTGCTTTGTTACTAATTGAAAATTACAATCACATGTGCAACAGGTTCTCCAAATCTGAAAAGAAATCAAAAGCACTTTTGAAAAAAAAAAAAAAAAAAAAAAAAAAAAAATGAAACGAGTAGCTTTTAAATGCACTATTGTATACAAGGGTTGAAAGAAACAGTCTCTTGAGCAATGAAATGGAAACAAGAAACTTGAGACCACTTAGAGAACAATGGAATTTCAGAACGAAATCTTCTGATCTACTATTTTCCCATTATGTTAGTACTCTGTTGATGAAGAAGGTAGCTAGATTATCATGACAAAGCACATGAGAGTATATTCCTTGAATTCTGATGGAAACTTCCTCGTTTTGCCGAATTCGCCAGAGTGGCTCAGACAGGTTCAAAAGCGCTAGCCTATTTCACTGCCAGGAATCTAACTTGGATTCAAATTAACAATGTTCATTGATCTTACTTACGGTGAACGGATTTGTGAGCAAATTGGTAGCGGGAATCGGTGAACAGATCCGTAAAGGGTTTTTCGAAGAGTTTTTTTGATTGCGCAGAGAACTCCCAAATCCTCGTTCTGGTGAATGACGATTAAACTAAAGAAAACTTTGCCATTGTTTCTTAATTAGTAAATACGAATAATTAGTAAATACGTATATTTAACGGGCTAGCCATCTTACAATTTTTCGATCTGCTTCCATCTGAAGCTTAAAAAGGCTGAATTACAGAATTATTTGAAAATTTTGCTATTCATTAAAAAATATCTTCACATATTTAATTTTTAGTTTCCGTAATGTTCCGATGACAAAGATTTTAATCTTTTTTTATGAAACACTCAGCTCCCAAGATAAAATCTTTTCGTATCATAGCAGATTTTCAGGCACACATCATGTATCGTATTTTATTTATTAGATTAACCATAGAGTAACCCATGTTTTCTTAACGGTGTGTAATTTCTTCTTTGATCTCTCTTTTATCAACATTCAACGATATGACAATTTTTTTGCACACTATATGTAAATATAGCAACACAAAAGAATTCGATGAAAGAGAAGGAAATATTGTATTCCCTCCCCAAATAAACCCCCTTTTCTTTTTGCCCGGGAGGAAAACAGGAAAAAAAAAGTGCTGGAAATCAGCGATCTTCCACATCACAGAAATAAAAGGAAAACGCTGAATAAGAATGGTAATATTCAGAGATGCGTTTGAGAAGACCATCTTGTATCTTAATGGATACCCTGGGGTAGTTGAGTTGGCTCTTCGCCAGCAGATATTACTATGGTAACGCAAGCCACGCCTCATTTTTATTAGCTTTTGCTGTGAAAGTCAAAAATCTCAAAGGCCTTTTAACTCAAAATAAAGAAAAAAAAAGGCAGAGGAATGCTGATATATTATTGCAGAAACGTTACAGAAGTACACTGCTCCCGTTTTGAAAGAACAATACACTATATCAGTTTGAATTCTGTTATTAGATAATTAATTAGGTTGATGTTAAAAGGTTATCGATGCACTTATTATAGGCAAATAATAATATTGTGAAGTTATTAATTACGCTGAAACTTTAATATAGTAGACTCCTGATTATCCGCGCCTGCCGCACAAAGTTTTTTTTTTTTTTTTTTTCTTCAAGCGTAAAGCAAAGAAAATAAAAATGTTCACAAAACTGAGCGAAACGTTCAATTTGCTAAACATTGTGCTTATTTATAGCAAAAATATCCCAGGCCTTCTCAAAACCTTTCCCTCTGATGAGTAAGTGATTTTTTACTCACCCTTGCAGTGCCCGCTCCACGGCCCTCTCTCGTCTTATTCTTACTGATACGTCTTACTTAATCTTACTGATTTTACAGTTATGCTTTTGTAATTACATAATACATTACAGTATTAAAACAGTACATATGTTTTAATTTTTCTGTGTATCCTTGACGCTTTCTCCTAAGTACAAAGCACTTCTCTGTTTTCATTAACAGAATGCATTTTAGGTTAGTTTTGAGTGATATACTAAATATTAAGCGTTAGTTAAACATTTCCTGCTGTTTATCTTACGTTTTATTGTACATATACATTTTCAAAGTTGGAATAACTGTTTTCTCTTTTGCTATATCCGTTTTTAGCTTTTTTCGGATTATCCGCGATGTTTGTTATTCGCGGCGGTCGCGCCACCCAATTCCGCGGATAATCGGGAGTGTACTGTACTAGTTTGGCATAAGAAAATAATTCCCCCTCATACTTTAATTCACATCAGTATCTAGTTATGAGGGGTGAAAAAAGACATTTTTTTGAAGGGGAAGAGGGCAGTTTGCTGGCTATTTCCCTTTTCTTCATTAATGCAACTAAGCCCTTCAGTACTATAGATATTTGTTAACATAAATTATTCAAATAACTATTTCCAACTTTAATTCTTATGCAATGTACTTATTATTAAAACGCAATATAATATATTAAGAGGTTCTACGCATTAGGTGGTTTCTAAACGCTGAGCAATGTAATTATGGTTCAATCAGTCAAATTTGTGCAAAATAGATTTATTTTTTGCAGGTCCCACATTATTTTATAACCATATTATTAAAAACTATACGAAGTAAATATATTTGTATATTCCAGCAGAAAATATCTAACCTCTTCATAGGAATAATTATTAATTTCATACACACTCACCAGCAAGAAAGGAAATAAGTCACACTATAAGCTACCAGGAAGCCATCAAGTTATTTCTCCTGCTATGATGTTAAGCACCACATTGCGATTTCATCAAAAAAGTATCTACCACATATAGGTGGCGGACCACCCATGTAGTCTGAACAAACATTCGCAAAAAGACCTTTCTCCTGAAGAATAAGAACCTATAAAACATCTATGTGATCGTCGTCGAAATCAATACAGCTTTATTCAGCATCTACTCCAATCTAAAGTTGCTTTTTTTCCGCCTAGTTTTAAATTTTACATTGACGGATTTCTTTTTCCATTCAGTTTTTGAGATATTATCTTCATTAATGATTAAGAGAATTAAAAAAAAATTGTAGTGCACAAAGTGAATATCTGCTAGTATTACAGAAATAGTATTTATTTTTTTACTGGTGGTACAAAATTTGAACGACTGGAATATCTGGTGCTAATTTTGTTTATAAAAATAAATTTGCATTTCTTTAGCAAACAACTTATCTTTCCTTTCGCAAACTTCCTCCAGAAATTCCTTTAGATACATAGTAACAAGTTAGTATGAAATTATTATTTTATTGACCAATATGATGAAGTTAACCATAGGACGAATTGCAACCGCTTTCGGCAATAAAAGTAGCTTTGTATTTTTATTTAAATTTTGTAATTTACTTTATCTGAGGATAATTTTCTGGTCTTAAAAACTCTTCAGTTTTGTATTTTTCCTAATATTTTTACTACAGGTGATTTTAAAAATTTTTTGAGGGAAAAAAAATGTATAAAATATTTCACTCTTTTTTGCCTTGATGTTTAGATAAAGACCCCAAAAGCTTAATTCGAAAACTGCTGTTTATAGGTAGCTGAGTAACAGAGTGGGTATAATCAAGCCAAATACTCACAAAACACCACTCTATACCAGGCATGACCAGATTGCGGATCGGGAGCCGCATATGCCTCTCAGGCAACTAAAGTGTCGCTCGAGAGGCGCATGAGGCTTTTTGATCCCTTAAAGGTGAATCGCTTGAAAAAAACAGTAGATTAATTTTTGAAATACATTCACATTCTGAAGCAGAAATAGCGGAATGACACACTTCTTTATCAGTCAGTAATTTAATTTCTTAAATTGCTTTATGGTTGCAATAATTTGATTGATTTCAAACGCTCCATCGTGCTGTGATCGTCAGCGTAGCAAGCAAAATAGCAAATAATTCGTTTCTGCGAATAAAATTATAATGATTATGTTATTTTTAGAGAGCAGCTAATGGTAACTGGGACAACAAAAAAAGTAAATGGGAAGATAAATAAAAATTAGGCGCTATAATTTTTTTCTCTCTCTCAGGTTTTATATCATGTCAGGAAAATTCTCCTCGCAGTTTTTCCAGTCCCCTTGTTTCTCAATAAGTATTTCAGAATATTCGGTGTTCTTTGAAAGACACTTCTTTATTTTACTCTTCTAATGGTTTGAACAGTCGTCGAAAAAAAAATCTCTTTCAGGAAGAAAAAACGCAGTCCACACAGGAGCTCTTTTAAATTAGAGACAAGTTTTGAGGTCTGGTGGATTCATGTGTAAATTTTGTAATGGATGAGGTAAAACTTCTCATACTTATTTGATTACAACCATTTGATGTCCATCCCTAACTGGGAGGTTTTTTTTAATTTTCTGTAAAAATTTCCTCAGCCATTCCCAATAATATGCTGCTGTCACAATTTTCCCAGCTGGAAATGCTTGGTAATTCTAGGCAGAAATCATCATTTACTTCATCTACGATTGCACAAGACGAAGTTTTTGGGGTTGTGGGGAAGATGGACGTTTTTTACTCGATTGACCACTCCCATGGATTTCTTCATTAAAATTCATTCATTCAAAAGATTAAACCGCGTTTGATGAGATTATTCAAGACAGAAATCTTTCGCTTTTGTCATCAAAACTTCATTTCAATAAAATCGTGTTAAGCAAGGCTATCAGGCAGACCCTTTTTATGTCTATAAAGCTTTTCTCAAAATGCAGTGTACTGATGCTGATGACACCGTTGTTGTTTGATCTGTTTCTCCTCAATGTTACTCGGCGATATTTTCTTTTCTAACCACATTTCTTTCTTCTGTTGATGTTTTTGCTCTTCCTGGCCTTCAATCGTCTTAAATATCTGACACGTTCTTCACAAGCGTAAGTAGCTCAACGAAGACTATACTGTGATTTACTGTCTGATTTACTTTAAATTTCATGCAATGCACTATGAAATTCTGTTTTTTAATGAGGGAGAAATGAGGAGGAGGGAGAGAAAAGAAGAAGAAGACGGTCTTGGAATTTCAAATCTATTTTGAAGATTCGCGGGTTCTGATGATTTCAACATCTAACTGGGCGGTTATTTTAACTGCCCAGTTAGGGATGAACATCAAATGGTTGTAATCAAATATGTATGAGAAGTTTTACCTCATCCATTACAAAATTTACACATGAATCCACCAGACCTAACAATTTGTCTCCAATTTAAAAGAGTTCCTGTGTGGACTGCGTTTTTCTTTCCTGAAAGAGTTTTTTCAACGACTGTTTTATTCTTAGAAAAATAATAACATAAATGTAAGGCTAAGGTTTGATCTCAGTATTTTGGCCCTCGCGTTAATTGTTAAAGTGAATTATTATTTTATGTAGACTCCTAAAAAGATAACAGCTTATTTTATAGCAATATTCCCTTCTTGAAAAACGCATATAACAGCTAGTTTCTTTCAATATGTCCTTCAAGAAGCATGAAACTCCAAATCATCTGTGCTAAATTCAAACAAATTTTCTCGAAAAACACTGTGCTCGTGGTAGGAGATATCCCGTTTCTCTTGTTTTATTCTTTCCAAAGGAGTGAGTATTAGCTAAAAATAAAGAGAAATCTCTGGATCTTTTGTTAAATTAGTTCATTTATTCTTCACGCGCGTGAAAAGCTTTTTACATTGTTGTACTTGCAAAGACTACTATAATTTGTTCTTTGAATTTCAGTATACTTCTGCAAAAATTATTCACCAATTATAAAAAGGGGGGAGAAGAAAGGAAGAATACCAAATGAAAACTACTTGGCTTTCCCTCAAAAACTAGAATGTTCATTTGCAGCGTACGCTCGTTAAAATTTGAATATCATAGAAACAAAATTCCCTGACTATATAGCAGGAGAAATAAAAGTTCTTTAAATTTCTGTGCAATCCCGTTAATTACATAAAAAATGCCCAAAGTCTCAATTTTTTACCTTATAGGGCCCTAATTTGTGAAATATTAACTTAAAGTCCTTCAGAATCTATTAGACCGTCAAGCTATGTTATCGCTCCGGTCGAAAAATGTATGACAAAATCTTATGAATGTTTTAAGTGAGCTTTTGAATTTAATAAAGAGGTCAAATTACGAACACAATCGAAATTACGCCACTTGCGAGTATTAAGGTAGCATATAGTTGAATTTACAATTTAAAAATAAGTGATAGCTGAAGGATACAGAAATTTGTCCGGAGAATACACAGTATAGTCTAAGCTGCCCCAATTATAATGGCGCATTTTAACTCTGACTAGCAATAGGATAACGTTGTAATATTAATTGGCAGAGACGGGCAATAGAGAGTAAAGCTTCGAGTGTTCTTCCCAATAGTTGTATCTCTAAAACATTCAAAACCCTCGCCTTAAATACTCTTTAATCTCATTAATGAGTATCCTGAAGAGGGTTAATGAAAAGAAGTTATGGTAGAGAACAAAATCATAAAAATTAGCTAATTAACATAAAATACTTTATAACCTTAAAGGTTTCTTTTCATGAAAATGTGTTTCATTACTTGTAAAATGAAGGAAATAAGATATCGCGACTCTCAAAAATCTAGTTGCACCTCTCAAAATTTTCCGGCTCATAACATGCGGCTCCTGCTATACTTAAGTTTGGCCACCCATGCCTGTACAGAACCTGTATGAACTTCAAAGCTAACTTCTAACTCCGTATAAATAAGGGGAGGGCAAATACTTTTAATCACGAGCCGAAAATGTCCTTTTTTAGTTCCTCATGCGGGCAGGGCCGTGATGATGTTTTACGGTGTCTCTCTATTGTTTGAAGGACTTGATGGGGAGAGGAAAACAACTCTCCTCGGTACGCATAAAAAAATTAAATGCCCCCAAAATGATATCTGTCCCTGAAGGACTTGATAGGGAGAGGGAAAAAACTCTAAAAAAATTAAATACCACAAAAACTAAATCTGTTCCTATTGGTCATCAAATGATTCACATGTATATTGTTTCATTTTTGAATAAAAATTTGATGTGAAATAGTCTAAATCCCCGTTTTCTTAGCAGTCGTTTTATCTAAAACTATTTCTATTTTATTACTTAATTTCTAAATTAAAGCTGCCAGAATCGATAAAACTATATGCTTCTGTGTCTACATGCTTTATTTCATATCTAGTGTTCTCAGTTTAGATTGATCACTAGTATAGTCATGCTTGTATAGACGCGTATACACTGTAATAATAGATACGCGCTTAAGCTGCTTATTTTTGTAGTTTCCATACGAAATCGGGTAGAAAAGAGATGGAAATGTTGTTGCAAAGGATTTTACAACGAGCCAGATTAAACAATCAGAAGAGTAGCAATCAGTTTGTTCCCCCCCCCTGGTGTAAACAGCCAGGCGACTTATTGTCTAATCTTAATCTTTAAAAAAAAAAAAACACTACAAACTCAGAAGAAGTTTAATATAAACCTTTTTGATGCGAATTCAATTTAACAAACTACACAATACGTATATATAACAAAATAAGTCACCGCTGTTTGTGAGATCTGACAGATAATAAACTTCAAAGTAAAACTTAAACAGTTAAAGTATGCAATTCACAATGCAGAATCCTACTATAAGCCTTGGCTAATCACGCGAACAAATGCCGTTTATCAAAAGGTTAAACCGATTCAGGTAATCGAGAAGAAGAACCAGCAGTCGCTGCCAAAAGCTCTGTCTTTAACATCAAGAAATCTATTCTTATATACCAAGGGTGACCAAGCTTCATGACAATAGAAGCTACATGTTAGACTTCAAAAAACGTTCACTCCCAATAAGATTATACAAAAATCCCAAGTTGGTATTTACATCATTTTAAAAATAACGAAACAGGTTTGAATGGAAAAAAAAGTTTCAAGTAAATTATTAAAAATTTTGCTTTCTGTGTAATTAATATGGTTACATATAATTAAAAATAAATAATTTATATTCAGGAATGAATGTTTCTATGATGCATAAACTTCAAATTGTAATACGATGCAAGTGAACACTCCTTTTCCAGCCAGAAAAATTAAATATTTCCGTGTTAAATTGAATTGTGCAGGCTTTGAATACTAGCTTAATTTTAAATTTGAACTTACTGTCACTTTAAGTTATCCCCCTACAAGTGGCTGATGGAGTTTGTCAAGTACTAGATGTGCTCTTCTGTTCAATTTCAGATTTTATAAAAAGGTTATTTTTTCACTTTCTCAGAGCTTTGTCGTTATCTTCAGGCTCAACGCTAATTCGCTACAAGTCAGTTAGAAATCTGGTCATAGTTTAGACTACCAAAGTAAGTCAATCTTTATGATGTTTAATTAATGTTAAGCACTCTTCTGGGAAAAAAATTAAATAAATGATATGGGACAGTATGCGCTATAGAGAAAATGCTACTTGAGATACAGAAATAACGCCTATCAACATTTCCAGGCTTTTTCATTAAAACAAAATAAATAAATATGAATAAAAATTTAAGTTTTTCCCACACAATTAACGCAAGAGCCGAGATATTGAAACCAAGCCTAGCCTTAAACAAGTGGATTAGAGGTGAACAGGATTTACTATTTCTGAGGCTGGTACAATCATATCCATAGCGGAAATTAAAGAAAATTTTGATATTCTAAAACTCGAATCTTGAAAAAGATTCTAATCTTTTGAAATCTAACTGAAGAAGCCATTAAATGTTTTCGCTCAAAACTTTGGAAGAATTAATTTAACTGAGACTCGGAGAAGTATTCATTAAGAAAAGAGTATGATGTGCAATATCAATGGTATTTGGATTCCCAATATCATCTCGTGACTGCCCTCAGGGTCAAACTGTTTCAGTCCTGCGTCCAGCAGAATCTGACAGAAGTTTCAAGCAACCGGTGCCTTGCGTTTTCGTGAAAGTAGCTCTCGAATTATCTAGATAATAGTGAACATAAATAATCTGCTAATAGTTACACATACAGTGCACGTCACCAAGTTATGCGCATGATATGAAATGCGCAGCTCTCCAGCGATATAAGCAAAGGAACCTGAAAATGTTCACTTTTCCTGCCATTATTTCTACTAGGGAAATCTTCTTAGAAAGTTTTTTCTTGTCTCAGAGGACGCGTGTAGTAGCAGACAATGCCAGGCTGTCGTCAACAGAGGCAGTTCTAGAAGACCGACGATTTTACGAGGGGCATGTGATCGGACTGAGAAGGGCAGGTTGTCCATAAGGCAAATCTCAGCTGACACATACCTGAACTCGTCTACAGCGCACCGGCTGTGACGACAATGGTTAGAACAAGGAAATGTGACAAGTTCGAGGCGTGCCGATGCAGCCAGAGTTACGTCAGCACGCGTGGATCGACGCATCCACCGACAAGCGGCGGCGCACCCGCAAGCCACTTATACCTCCATTCTGCAGCATGTTCAAGACAGCCTGGATGTTCCCATATCGACCGGAACCATTTGCCATCGATTGGTGGCTAGTGGCCTGCACTCGTTACGTCGGTTAAGAAGACTGCCATTGACCCCACATCATAGACACCAATGTCTGCAATGCTGCCGGGGTCGAGCGATGATGGCACAGGGTCGTTCTTAGATGAATCACGCTTCTGTTTCTCCAGTGATAGTCGCCGCGTACGAGTGTGGCGTCGATGTGGATATAGATCCAATTCGGCAGCAATTGCGGATCGCCCCATCGCGCGACAACGCGGCATCGTGGTTTGGGGCGCAATTGCTTACGATTCCAGGTAACCTCTAATTCGTATTCACGGCACTATGACAACCCAACGATCCGTGGATGATGTGCTGCGGCCGGCGATATTCCCCTGCCTTCAGAGAGTGTTCAGTGCTCTTTATCAACAGGATAAAGACCGACCACACACTGCTCACATCAGTGCAAGGTGTACATATGCTTTCCTGGCCACCGTTCTCTCCTGGTCTCTCATCAATCGATCGCATTTGGGAAGTGAATGGACGCCATTTGCAGACCCTGTCATTGCCGTGTTCATAAGACGAACTGTGGCAAATGGTTGATAGTTGCCCAAGGTGGTCCTATAACCTAGAGAGCCGACGCCGGTCGTGGACACTTAACAGACAAACACTTAGCTGACGAGACACTTAACCGACACCAGTTAGCCGACAGGACATTTAGCAGAAACGGACACTTAGCCGACATAGACACTTAGCCGACAGGACATTTAGCCGACAAGGACGCTTAGCCGATAGGACATTTTGCCGACACGGATAGTTAGCCGACAAGACATTAAGCCGAAAATGAGTCTCGCTCTTCCCAATGCTTTCAGATATCTAATACTTTCGCATTTCATTACTATTTTGCTCAACTCAACATGCTACATTCATTCCTGTATAAAGTTGTTTCTCTCCTCCTACTAATGAAATGTCCTTTCCCTATCAGGAAGCAGAGTGATTCGCTCTACTCCTCGCCGCATTGAAGCTTTTTTTTTTCCTAGAATGTTAGTTACACCCTCAAGAATGCTATTTACACGTTAGGCATCGTATATTCAATTATCTGGGATAGGGCTCCAGTCCGGGAATTCGTGCCTGCGGCCACTTAACAGAAGTAGTTTTGGTTTCGTTTGGTTTATGTAATTACGGCAAAGCCAGAGGGCTATCTGCCTAAGAGGAGGGACACCTTCGTGGAGGATTTCTAAGGAAAACTGGCTCGTATACACGTTACACATGGAGAAAACCACGAAAACACCCATGCAGCCAGTCCAGCCATGTATCGTTTGTGGAATTCGAAATTCAGACCGAACTTTTATTACCTGTGCTGAGAGACTTTACCGCTCGGCTGCTGCTGAGCCTAACAGAAATAGAGTGACGTGTTACTTAATATATAATCAATCTCTTCCAATAAAAATTGCTTTTTTAGGCTACACTTTTATAAATGCGTTGCTAGAAAATTAGAAGAATGCTCGAAATCTGAATACCGAAGTAAAATTCACTATTTGCTTGAATTAGGCTTTTAAAGAAAATATTGGCGGTGGAGTGTTAGATTAGCAACTATATTTTATTTTGTGATTAAAAATAATAAGAAAACAGAATTTTCAAGATTATGATGGCTGACAAGAGATGCTTAAAAATGATTGTCGCTAGGCAGTTCTTTTTACCATTAAAATAAAAATAAGCAACTTTAATAAAGTGTCGGAATAGGGCATACTCATTTTTACCTACCAACTTTGGCCATTATGATATAATAAAGTTAATTCTGAGAAAGCTGAATTATTGCATAATTTTTAGATAGGAAAGAAAAATGATTATATATAAGTAGTAAATCATAAAAATGTGACTATGTAATATACTATATATATATATATATATATATAGAGAGAGAGAGAGAGAGAGGGAGGATAGATGATTGTATATATATGTATATATACCATTTTCCGCTTTATATTTTTATATGTTTATGTTTGTTTTATGTTTTAACTTGTTCCATCGATTGGTTTTTCTATGATTTAACTTTTCACTTGTCACATCGATAGGTATTTACTGTATTTTTTGCCGTTACTAGTTTCCAAAGATTAGTATTTTACTGTGTTTAATTTCACGTGTAGCATAATTTTTCACCCTTCAATGACATTGTTTTTTAAAAAATGTGTTGAATTTTTCTTGGAGCCACAGCTCCTGGTAACTTTTTGGCGAGCTTTCTACAATTTCTCATATCCTTAATTTTGCAGCATATTGCGCAAAAAAATTATTTAGACCAAATTGGTCTTACAGTGTTGTACTAACTACCTAGCTTGTTAATTATATATATATATATGTACATATACTAGAGCTGATGCATTAAGTTCCGCCTACTAACACACTTCGTTCTATGTTGTTCTGTTGTTAGTAACCTCTGTAATAGGCCGACGCTTCGTTCCGCTATTTTTAAGCTAAGAATAAGCAATTCGTCTCATGTTTGTGAAATTTAAAATCTTGGAATTAAATACGCGGTTTTGTAACATCCTTTTTACTGACCACGCCTCTCGCTTAAAATGTTACTTAGAATAGCTTAAGTTTAGAGAAGTAAATTGTTGTATAATGCCGTATAATGATAATTTAGAAGAAAAATATTATTAAAAGTTTTTTTATTATTCAGTATTACCTAAATTTTCACTCTTCGTATAAGGAACGGAGGTTTGTAATTAAGCATCCCACAGCCATCAGCAAGTAGTTATGCTGATTCGCTTGTGAGGACCTGTCCATTTTTATCAAAGTTTATAACGTATGTTATTGTATTGTATATTGTTAGTTTTCTACAATATTAATTTTTAAAGTAAATTTTACATTATTTTACAATAAGATAATGTGTATTGTTTTATAATGAGTAAATAACTTTTTTGAAAATAATTTATTGAATATATAAAAGAAAATTTTTTATTTTGTATCAAACACAACAGTTTTGCAAAAGACTCAAGAGAAGGACTGTAAACGTTACATAATGATATCGAAACAAGGATTTCTAACAACTGCGAACTTTTACAGTTACTCTAGGACACTTTTTATGATGTTTTGGGAGAAAAACGAGTTCGCGAACTTTTAAAATTGGACTGAAAATTTCAACAGAACCCTATAAAATTTATTTTTATTGTTAAAAATGTTCTATACAAAATTTTGTTTTTTAAAAATTTAGAGGCATGGAGAGAGGAATTCCGCAAAAAGAAAAGTTAATACGAAGAGTAGCCCATAGGAGAGACTTTTGGATCTGCTGTTACTTATGCAGCAAAAAGTTTGCAAAATCTTGGTAGGTTATGCACATTTTCTAGTGTGTACATGACAGCAGCACCACTCACTCTTTTTTGAAAGGGGATAGCGAACGTTGAATCAGCAGTTCTTTAACTGACAGTTGATTTGGGCTTAACATGCATCGTATCTTACCGAGTGTTTCACTCGTAAAGCTGTCTTACACTAGACATTCTAATGCTGCGGCGACTGGCTAAAAAGATACCCCTTAAGTCATTTTCAGGAAAGTCTTAACAGAAAATGCTACATTTTATCCGTATAAGATCAGTCGCATGCAAGAATTAAGAATGACAGATTATGATAAGCATCTGACTGTTACTCTGATGTTCCTTGCCAGAATGGAAATTGATAAGCATTGGCCTTTGAAAATATTCTGCGGAAATGTGGCTCATTTTTATCTGAATCGTTCCGTCAGTACTCACAGCTGCCGAATTGGAGCATTTGAACGGCTCACTGTGACCATTCAAGCACCGCTGCATTTTGCAAAAGTAACCGTGTAGTGTAGCCGATTTCATAATAGGACCATTCCTTTTAAGAGTATCCCTCTTACAGGACCTGTAACCTGCACTCTGGTGAGTACCAGCGGCCAAGCGGTAAAAGACGCTGAACACTGGTAGTTCGGTCCGAGGTTCGAATCCCGCGAACGGGCTGGCTGCATGGGTGTTTTCGTGGTTTTCCCCATGTGTAACGTGTATACGAGCCAGTTTGCCTTAGAAAGTCCTCCACGAAAGGCACCCCTCCCCTTAGGCAGATAGCCCTAGTGTGCTTTGCCATAATTAAATACACCACACCACCACCACTCTGGTGAGAAATAATTATTGCTGAATTGAGGTTAAGGCAGTGCTTGGATTCGACAATTTTATTTTGCAAGATGGAGCGCGGACACATATTCTTTGTTCAGAAGGGAACCTTTCAGTAATGATAGCATTATTAGCCAATATTTTCAGAAGAAATGACCACCTTGTTCCCCGGACATCACCCCAAGTGACTTTTGGGTGCGGGTGCCTTAAATCCGATGAATATATTGGTGGCGATACCATTCTGAGTTCATCCAAATTGACAGTTTATGCACAGCAGCAGTAGAAAATGCAATATCTTGTATACAGGGAATGGCTAGCACGTCTAAAATGCTGTTCGTGATCCAAGGGAACCCTAATGTTGATTGATGAAAGATTATTTTCTGTCAATTTAGTTTTGCATAAGATTTATTTCCGTATGTGTGTTGTTTACTATAAAAATACTAATGAAAATTTTCGAAATTCATTTTCCTCATAAATTGATTGTAATTATTAACTTGTTTCAGGTTTCAACAGTGTCAAAATTCATCCTATCAACGAATTTTGGTATTACTACTACTATTATAATTATTATTTACGGAATTCCTCTTCCCATGCCTTCCACAGTCTGTATATGAAATTTGGTTTCATTCCGTTCATTAGTTTTAATTGCAGATGCCTTCAAAACAGCGAAAAGTTATTTTATAACCATCCTGTATTTGTATACACATTGTACAATTTAGCATCTTTGTATTACATCTGTATTTTTTATTGAAAGATTAGTATTGTAACTGCATCGAGATAGGGTAACATGTAAAGTATTTCTAACCCGTTATTTTATGTTAGCATCCTTTTCTATCAGTCTTGTTTCTATTTCCCTGCCGGAATGTAAATTCTAGATCGCGTGATATTCAAATGAGGTAGAAAAGAGACAGTGTTTAAAGGAAGGATTTTGGAAGGTAAAATCAGAACGTGTTCTACTTAGTTGAAGGCCACGTTGTTAACTTTGATTTCTTTCTATTATTCTAATAGTCTAATCTTTCTAATAGTATTCTGCGGGGGTAAATTATTTTTACCGTTAGGCTTGTTTAAACCGACTTTGGTCACAGCCAGCTTGAGCGCTAGTTACACTGTGAAGCCGTTAGGCTATACAGTGAAGGCTCGTTAATTCGAACTCAAAGGTTCTCCGGAAAAAGTTCGAATTATCCGATGTTAAGGTGAAATATAACTTTAAAAGTGTATCGCTAAAGAAGAAAAATCTTCTAGTATGTATAACCCCCAGGGAATATATTATTATACTTTGCTATCTAAAATTAAACATATTAAAAAACAATAAAGACTTACCTTAATCATAAAATGAAACAAAAGTTACGCAGTAGAAAGTAAATTTTAATAAAAATATGGATTACACTTTTGGAAAAAACTATAAAATGGATGTTTAGTTTTGTTTATGATGCCTACATTTTTCAGCCAACTTCTCGATTTGAGGTAAGCATTTCATTTTCAGAAGAACGTTCAGTGTGAATAAATGCATTCAGAGGTTTCTTTAGAGTCCATTATGGCTTGATAATTGGGACGCTTAATAGTCTCTGCTTTCCTTCTGAATCCGATAAAGGTTTTTTTCATCTTCTCGGGTATTTTTTATAATGTCATCGTCGCTCAGTTTTCCACAGACTTCCAAGTCTTCATATACCCTTCCATAATCACAAAAAGTAACGCTATCACATTTAAATTCTTTGAATTCCAAAAAAGCCGTATTTTATCAGTAGCGCCATATTATTAGATATTATTGTTAATTTCGGCGTGCACGAATTTAGCACGACGGATCCATTGATTGTAGCTTCGCAGTTGTGTTTGGTGCAAATTTTCAACCTGTACGGAACTCAGTTCTGGGAAGTTATTGTGGCAGGTTGCGTTATCCACAAATAAGGCAATTTTATGCTTTTGCCTCGAAAACTGCTTATCTATTCTTTTTAACTAGTTAGTGAAGCTATCTCGTATCATCCATGCTTTTGTATTGGATACATTATCAACTGACAGTGTTGGAATTCCTCTAAGATTGGATTAGATTGGATTATTTTAATTACGGCAAGGCACACGATCGAATTCCTCTAAAATACAGTGGATTCTTGGACTTTCCAATCAATAATAATTTTAGCTTTTCGCTCGCCTCCATATTAGCACACACATAAGCTGTAATCCTCTGTCTACTGCTTTTACCTCCTACTCAAGCAACCCCTTTAAAATATAATGTCTTGTTTGGCAAGAGTTTATAGCAAATGCAGTTTTGAAAATATTGAAAATATCTTTTGGCAGGTAAGTAGAGAAAAGCTCTAGCTACCGAAATTAGCGCATACGTCTTCGCTTATATCAGGGCTTTGGCTACATACCATATGATAAGAAATATTGTGCATTGATTAAATCGAGAAAGCCATCCAGCGCTGTATTTAAAATCTTCAGTACCCATTCGACTTGCCAATTCATCAGCCATCGTCTGCAATGGGTCCATTTATATGGCAAAATTTCGAGATCTAGTCTCATGGAACTATAGCAGTAGAGCTTTTTCCGGATCTTCTGGGGACGCATTTCCCATGAGTTTCCTTTCCGTAGCAAATGTAGATTTTTTACCTGAACCTAAAATTGATTCCTTGTTTTTCAAACAAGCTGACAAAGCATTTTTTTAATTCCATAGTCAGCTGTTAACTTTGTTTTACATTCGCCACTCGCTACTTACTTTAAAATTTCTATTTTTGTCTCCAAAGTTAGAGTTCTGTCCTTTCCACGTACAGACATCCTGAATTTTTACATGTTTAACATCACACACCCAGGAAGGAAAGTTAGAGAACATTAACTTGTCTGCATAACTGACGCAGCTGTCTAGAATCTGTAGTAGAGACTGGTTTTTCAGAAATAAACAAATGATTCTCTCCCTAACCCGACCCATTAATAAAGGGTTCTGAATGAATCCAAGAAAAGTGGCTAGGCCAGGGTGCTGTGTCCGTTAAGTACTGATGAGAGGTGGACAGTAGGACAATAGCCACTAACGTTTAGCGGAAATGCAGTAGTCTACAAATTTAGGCATGTGCCTCTTTACACAGAAAAGAAATATGGATGATTTTGACATACAAAATAATATTTATTTATTTATATTTTATTTAATGCATTTTCTCCGTTCATCAAGGAAAAAGAAAAATTTTTTTTGTCAAATTCTTAGTTCGAATTAACCGAAGTGATAAAGATTTGGTTTGAATTAATGAGATATTTTTAACATTAATTCCAATACAAGTTTTTTTGGAGGGGGGGGGGTAGGATTAGTCGGAATTAACGGAATTCGAATTAATGAGCATCCAATATACTTAATTTCATTGATTTTAGTTCATCCATTACCTTTGATTTAAGCCAAAACTATTGGCTTCTCTAAGCATGAGTTGGTGCCGACTGTGAAACTTTATTTGGATTAAATAGAGAGTCCTTAATATCATTTCCCTGTCTCTATGATACTTACAAGACATAGTGATAATTCTCGAATTCTTTTAGAATTCTGATTTAATATTATGCTACCTGAGAAAACAGAGTTTATAAATTTCACCTAACTGTATGTACATTGTCGTACTTGTGTACTACATAGTACAACTCTGCACATGGTATTTGTTTAGTGCATGGTATCTGAGAATAGCATCAGTATATGGGATTGGATCTCTGTATCTTGCACTGCTCTGAACAAACAAATCTTACACGAGGAGATTTGTGTAATGTGGTTTAATGTGCTAACAGTGACTGCGAATTTTGCAATTCAACTATTGATATATTCTAGCCATAACATTAAGAAACAGAAACGTTGTTTGTTTAATTGTGTATACTGCACTGTACTTCAGTTTATACGACAGCCATCTTAGTTAACTGCAATTTTCTTCTTTAAACAGGGTGAGGTTGTGCAAGTCGTACCACTGCTTAAGTAGTATATTTAAATATTACGCTACTGAACTTATACGGCCCATTGTGTCTCTTTCGGCGAAACACGTAACCCGCTAGTCAATCATGTTGTTTCACATCGTGCTTATTTCTCTGTAATATTTGTGACTGCGGAGAGAATACGATTCAGTACCTAAAATACAAAGGATGGGTACACGACATATGTGACAGATTTAAAAGAAATGAAAAATATTTCTTTATGATCATTGTTAAAATTAACTGTATAAATAAATTAATTGAGGAAAAGGAAGGTTTATTACAATTTTCCGATTTTAAAGGTAATACGACTTAAACTATACGTGGTACGACTTAAAATACTGGTTGTCTAAGTCATATTATTTTTATGTTTGTAAATTTTATTAATTTGATCCAAGAGAATCGTCTGTATAGAATTTCATTGTAATAAACATCAGCAACGACAACACGAGATATTATTACCCACATAATTTTATTTTTTTCAGAGATCCTACGATTTATACCTCTTTTTATTTAGGGGGTACGTCTTACGCAAACTTACCATAGTTATAAATGACTTCTAAGTAGTCCAAACTTGAAGATAGTTGGCTTCTTCAATTGGCCGGGTTAAAAGGTTATAAAAAGGACTTGTAGATGTAGAAGAATTGTTCTTCTGGTGGTAAACGGTTCTAGTACTAGCTGCTAATATACCCTTTACTATCACCAGAGATGGCATAAAATGCCTTGGCTTCGCACTGGCAGTATTAGTATACTACAACTTTGCGCCGTAAACTGAGTGCACAAACTGTGGAATTACATACTTATCCAACTATCGAATAACATTATCAAAACTGGATCTTCTCTCATTTTTTTCCCTGATCTGCATTTTTTTGACAGAATATATATTAGTTCTAAGTGGCTATTAACACATATAAGGTTGATAAAAATATTTGAATTTTCTTACCATTTTACTCACGTGGCATGTCTCTATATGTGCAAGTGTAAGTGCATGTGTATGTATATGCTGTAATTAGTGTCTAACAAACCAAGATGTAACAAATCATTCGCATATCGATCAAAACTAATGTATTCTTAAGACACCTCTGTATGGCCATGTACAATTACGTAAAATTCTTCAATAAACTCCCGAGGTGGCCTCACGAGGCTCCTAGGAGTTGCTGTCACTAGATAGGGGAGGGCTCGAGACATATGTCTGTTTACCTCTGTTAAACATCAGGTGTCCCCGTCCTCCTTCACCTGTCACCTGTATAACATTCTCAGTATTACAATGCGTGCGTCTTTTTATCAAAACTATCTACTATGGGACACTTGTGCTTTGAAAAAAACTTCCAATACCCAAATAAGTACTCTCTGTTGTTCGATACACACGTCAAGATTATGTGTTAGATACCTGTGTTTTCGTCATAAAATATCTAGATTACGAATTCTGAGCAATTCTTGAGTTCTGACTCCTGCTTTTAGATTTCCGGCTTTGGTGAAATGGTAATTAAGGAATGCGAATGAGAACTAGGGGTACTTTTACAGGTGTGGTTTCCTCAATTGGTTTCACATGCAGTTTCGCCGTCTAAGATGTGAATCTGAATTGCCGATACATTCCCAGCCACTATAGCCGCGAACAGACTGATGAGGATGATACAGCTGGTGCGGAAACGAAATTTCTCTCTCTCTCTTCCAAATCTCTCCACGATCTACCAACTCTATCAAATCGTGGTGACACCAATATTCGGCTTTTTCCCTTCCTAACCCCTGCAGCTGCGTCTCTTGGGGGTGAGTAGATTTAAAGCTCCCCTCTGGATCCCCCAGTGACTGGCGTTAATGACTCGAATCCAGTCATTCCTTTGACGGTATGCGAACGATGACTAAGTGATGCCTGCCTCGCATCCATGCATGCCAGGTTTTAGGGAAAAACTACTCGATGAAATATACTTAGGCAATGAATTAAATTTAGCAATTAATGATTTAGAAAAAGGAATCTTCTTTTAAAAAATACTTGTTTATATATTTTGGCTGCATTGTACATTTTACTTTACAAGTATCAAATTGAGCTTTTGGGAATTCATAAATACCTCAATATCGTAGGACAAAATTGGATCTTCCAAACTAGTAATGAAGACATCTTCATCACAGAGTTCTCGTGGATAAATCAAGTAGATCAGATGAAAATTGTTAAGGCTCTTATAAAAAGTAGTGTGCATTCCATTGCACTGCTTCTTTATTCAAACACTATAATGAAGGCATTTCTCAATTACCTCTTCTTAATTTCGTAGGTAAAATTTCTATTAAACACATTACACATATATACGTCTTTCCCCAAAATACCCTCCACGTAAGCAGACATAAAAAAATCCTGCGAAAGCAGAGAGACAGCTCACTTTTTACTGTAATTAATTAATCAAATTCTTTGAGATGAACGAGATCTAAGACTACAGATATAATGTATTTTGTACTGAAGTTTCCTGTTCTAGGAATTCAATGCAATATTTTCAAATAATGCAAACAAAATATTTTTCTAAAGAATATCCTTATTCAATGCAGAATGCAGCTTTTTATCGCTGCTTACTTCTTAAAGGCCGACATGCAAACAGACAGAGAGACGTTTATGATCTATACTCGTGTCCAAATGCATTGCATAAAGGTCTACATATGTTAGGAAACAGAATTTGTTTTACATTGACTGAAATAAATCAAGCACAGCTGAGCAAATTTTCAACTTTAAAAGTTAGTGTAAATTTAGAATGTTTTCAAAAGTTTCCGAATGCATAATACGAAACGCATCATAATAGCATCACAAAAACAATCTCATTAACAGTCACATTAACAAAACTGCACAACTTTTCAAGGAACTTTAAGACACGAAGCACATGTGTCTTAAATCCACTGTTTGAACGTGTGAGGAAAATCTCAACTGAAGCAAAATTTTTAGTAGTTTAAAACTGTACATTGTACTTTTATTTATAAAATGTTTTAGTTAAAATTCATAATCCTTTTAAAATTCTCCGGCCTATTTTCTACAAGCTAAAAAAAATTTACTAACGCTTTTTCTTCTTGTTAATTGCAGTCAAACTGTGGAGACTTACACCATACTGACTTTCAAGAAAACTGGTTAATAAAGTTTTATTAACAAATCATGTACTCCCAATGTAAGAGATTATACATAATTCATCATTCTATATTAATTCATTTCTTAATAATAATCACTTTCGTCTTGTGAAGCTATGTCTTAATTATTTGTTTGAAATGTCAAATAGATATGTATGCAATTAGAACTATATAGAAATAGATCCTAATAACATTAAATAATAATACGATTTCAATATTCTTTGTTTAAAATGGAGTTCTATGTGTAAAATTTTAACTGAAATATTAGACTTTTGAGTTGTTAACGTATCTTTACTAATTTATATTTAAATCAAGTTTTTTTAATAGTAACAACATTCTATAAAAAGTTTGCTACCAGATATATAATGTCCTAGCAAACAGTGTTTTATAAAACTTCTGTGTCCTCTAAGAAAGGATTCTTTAAAAACAAAATCTGATCCTTCATAATTTGTTATTAACAGAATAAGGATTAAAACTCATAAGGACTGATAATTGAAAGCCTTTCGTTGTCATTTTTGTGCAAAGTGTATTTCCTTTTCCTTTTCGTTTTGCTTTCTATCTTTCATAAAATCTATGAGTTTTATTATGAGAAGTATTATCAGTTCTCGTGCTGAGGAAAGGAAAAGTGGAATTCGATTTGCAAAATCGTACTTGTCTGCGTAACTGTAAACTTGTAAGGGAGATAAAATGTTACGAAATTTTTTCATCATTCTGCGATATATTTCTTAAGAAGCTATGTGTCTCCAGACAGAATTCGTTCTGAAATCAGAAGTTAAAGGAAAATTGATAGAAAATGAAGATACTGATCGCTGGAAAGTAGACCAAAGACTGATAAAGATATTAGCTGCTAGAAAATAGGCCATATATGCTCGTATATATATATATTCCTATCAGTCGTCTTTCTTGATAGGAAATAAAAATGTCTTGAATTGAAAGAAACAATTCTTACCATTCCGGGTTATATTCCGAACGAATGGCAATGTTGATTTTTGCATTTGGATATATATCGTAAGCTTTTTCTAATCCTTTGTGACAGGTGCCTGTCTTCTAGGAAATTGCAACTCTGCGTCAAATCTCTAACATAGGATATTGATGAAGATTAAAGGGACGATCGTGAGTCATAGTCCTTTAAAAACCGCTGAAACGATATGTCTTGTCGAAGCACGTGCACATTTGTCACTTCCGCTACATAGTAACTTGCGTCAGGGCACGTGCATCAGCCCTGAAGGATAGTTTTCTAGTGGGGCACGTGACCCTTTGCCGTGTCCCGCGTTTCATTTCATTAAATTCGGTTCATCAATAGAGTTGGAGACAGAAACCAAATGAACTGCGCGTGGTGAGAGGGACATTGTGGTATGTCTTTTGACATCTAAAAGCTAGTAACAGTATTCAGTGTTTCTCTAAAATTTAAATTTTAGAATTCATCTGCGTTTCTGACAGTGGGAGTTATTATGATCGAAACACCTCTTGAACTGATAATTTTCTACTCCAAGACGATAACACGATAAGGGCTAATAACTATAAAATATCGAATCAAATATCTCTACTTATCATAAAATGCTAAAAGATAACTGTGATTTAATGCGGAAGATACTTAGCAATTTTCGTTGCCATTAAATTACAGATTCAGCTTCTTTTCCATGCTCTCAAGCAGGGGGAAAAAGAATAGATTCAGAATATTCCAACAAATAGATATATTAATTTCTCTTCTTTTTCAGCCGCTAGCTTCCATTACTATCAGTTACTTATACCTACATAAATCATATAGCACGTTGGATCTACAGAGCGTGTTGTATAAATCTCTCACGTAAAGGAAAACGTTCCTGTCAAGTTTCGTCCAAAGTATATCATCTACAAGTCGAAGTAAATTTCAACTTTCAGGCTTTTGAATTATTAAATACTTGATGATAATTTGAACTGATACTAAAGCAGATCATTCAAAAAGTCTCTTAGTTACCGGAGAGATTATTCGGCTACAAATGTTCTACTCTTTCGTCCACTTATTATGTTCAAATCACTATTAAAATTGCCAGAAGCAATATTTTCGTGTAAATTGTTTCCTTGGAAATTGTGTTCCATAGAATCTTTTAATAAAAACTGTGAGTTTAAAATTTAAATTGCACTTTAATATGCAATCCACAACTAGCTATTCAGTACTTCAAACAGAGGTTTTTAATTAGAATTCTGTGAATCAAAAGTGATAGCCAAGTTATAACAAATCCCAGGTTTGAAGTTACTAATCGTGATAACTGATGTAGAGAGTTATTTTTATGAGAAAACTTATAATATTAAAGATTAATGTCTTATTAAAATAGTTTAACTAGGTTACTAACAACCGATGAAAATTGCAATAAAAATTAAAATATGAAAACATACACACACAAAAAAAAATTGCTAAATACATTCAGTTTTTTATACCCTGAAATCAGATATTAGTGGTGGTTTCATTACACTAAGGGTAAAAATTTGTTCTGGTAGAATAATAGAAGCAGCTCAATACTTCATTTGTGAGAAATAGCTTTTGAAATGCAGTTCTGTAGAAAAACATTTTAATCTGAAAATTTCAGATTCTCCATGAGAAATTTCCAAAAATAAGAAATATAATTAACTATAAAAGGTTAAAATAAAATTGTTATCTCATCTTCGTAATCAGATTCTACTTTAACTCAAGAAACAGGGTTAAGATAAGTAGTCACAGCAGGCCTGCTAGTTTAAGAAATTTAAGATACAAAGCCTAAATTCATGCATTTAAAACGAATCATTTAAAGCATAATTCCAAAAATAGTTGGAAAAATTCTATGATATTACTCAACAAATTAATGCCATATGGAGGGTATTGCAAATAACTTAATAAAGAAAAGGCGTAATTAATTCAAAACAGTTGTACACTCTTTTTTTTCATAAGACTTGTAAAAAATGTTTCCTACAAGTGAAGTATGAACAAATCCTGTTTTGTTAGGAATAGGAATTCGGAAAGTGAAAACAGCCGTCACAGAATTCACAGATACTTCTTCTACAATTAAGTCTTTTCTTTGTTAAATAAAAGTCTCCAGGTAACTTTAATTTATGAGAAAATGATAGCACAGTAAGTTTTTTTTTTTAATCTTTTGGCACTGTTGTTTGAACATTTCATTTTAAATATGCCTCATTATTCTGTATTTTGAGTACCTAAGATTTAATCTCAGACTATTTAGCTTATCGTGATTGTTTAGCTGAAAGTTACAAATTGCTCTGTTATCTGCTTTGGTTTTAATCTGAGAAACTACGAACTGTAGTTTGAATGTACTAAGGGTCTAGGAGTTACTTTGTATTTTAAACAGTGTTTCCGTGTTTTCAAATTACAGTGTTTAAAAATTTATGTTACCTCTTAGATCGAATAGTTTTAACACAAAAACAAGTTGATATTGAGAAGCACTGCTATTTTATTTTTGAAGGCAAGCTTGTAGAGACAGTAGGTTATTTCGAAGCAGGAAAAATGAAAAATGAGCAATACTTTCGCCGGGACTCGAACCACGGACCTCTCGGATTCGTGTTGAGCGTGCTGACCACTACACCACGAAGGCATGCTAACAAGGCGGGAGGAATATCTTATATACTCCTCCTTTTAAAGGGCGACTGAGGTTTTAGGGGACCCAATCGCCAAATCCTGGTGGTGAAGAATCATCATTCACCACCTCTTAGTTAGGGCACCACTGTAGAGATGTTAGGTTATTTCGAAGCAGGAAAAAGGAAAAATGAGCAATGCCATTGTCGGGACTCGAACTACGGACCTCTCGAATTCGTGTCAAGCGTACCGACCACTACACCACAAAGGCATGCTAAAAAGCCGGGAGAAATTCCTTATAAACTTATCTCAGGAAACGTAGAACTTGAAAAATCTATGCAGAACCTCTTGGGAAAGAAGAAAACTTACCTATCCACAGAAATACCTAAAGCAGCTGATCACGGAAGAAACTGGAAGATTGTAATATTCTTCAATGTCTAGAAATTTATTCGATGTCCTAGATGTGATTCTACTAGACAGAGAAGCGAGTTATCCCTCCGGCCTGAATTGAAATGACAAAGTGTTACAAAGGTTAAAATAACCGTTAAAATTTAATAGTCTTTAAATTTAATAGAAGGCACCATTTACGCTATAGAATCAGGGCTTAATTTCTAAAACTAGAAGTGCCGGAGCCCTGTGGTCTGTGGAAGGCCGTCAGAAAAGAGCAGGAAGAGTAATAAATGAATAAAATGACTATTAAAATCATTAATAATTAAATTTCTAATAAGCATCAAATTAATTAATAATTATCTAATTGATATTAATAATTAATATGCATTAATTCGTATTTAATTAATATTTATTATTTAATTAATTCATAATTAATTGATTATTATTTATTAAAATAATTAAAGATTAAAGAAGTTAAGTAATTAAAATTAAATAAAATGTAAATAGATAAATTTAAATTTAATAAGCTATTTTTTATGTAATTTCATTGCTAAAAATAAAATTTTATAAATCAAATTTCTACTGAAATAATTGTTCAGTTACATAAAAAAGTGCCGGTGCCTTCTTATTTAGGGCTCCGGTGCGCTCCGGCTAGAATTAGAATATCTCCCAAAAACTAAGAAGTACCGGAGCGAGCCTCCGGTGGGCTTAGGCGCAATTTATGCTCTGTATAGAATATAACTTAACTGCAAGATTTAAAATAACATGAGGTGAATCTAAATTGCAATTTAGGTAACGTAGTTTGAGAATTACACACACAATATTCTACTTAAGCTAGCTCCTATTAAGGGACAGACAGAATACATCCATACCTTCTCCGGGATTCGAACCCGTGCCCTTCGGTACGGCAGAGTCACTAACCACACTGATTAAATAACTGAATGTTGCAAACTTTGACTACTTACCACAGCTTTCCCAACGAATGTGAAAAAGCCTGTTACTGTTTGGAACATTTACAAAATCTTTTAAAGTTACAATAGGCCTCTGCGTGGCAGAATATTAAAACTGTAAAAAAGGATAAAGGGAAAAAATAATTATTAAAGGCTACCTTTCTCATTTTCTTTAAAAAATAATAATTATGAAAAAAAATTATGATTCAGGCGTTAAACTTGAATTTGAATACAAAAATCAGATCACAACATTTTGTTTATTTACAAAAGCATTTTTAATACTTAAAGTGAACACAGTAGTGCATTAACATAAAAAAATTTGAGGGTCATGTGTGAAGTAGTCACTAAGGCAAGTTTGCTTTGAAATGCACAATAATTCTGGAGAGTTTCCTTTGCAAGAGATGTAAAAACGTTTCTTTTTATTACTTAATCAGATGTGTTTAATTCTAATACAATTAGGATTGAAATAATTTCCACCAAGTATTTAATAGCACAATAGTAACTGTAATCTTAAATTTGATGTCCTGTGTTTCGTAATAATAAATATTGAAAGTTCGATGCTTGAAATCATGTTGCTTTAATTTTAATTTAGTTAAAATTTTAGGAAAGAAGAAAATAAATATTATAATAAATTGTAATTATTACATAGGTAACTGATAACATCGCTTTAATTTTACGTATGGGAGATAGTAGCTGTTAAAAACTGGATGCACACTTACACTGCTGGCCATTAAAATTGCTACATCAGGAAGAGAAGCAAATAGCAGAATCTTATTTGTTGTACATATACACTTTTATGGGAGGAAAACATGATTAATGCTTTCAAGACGGCGTATTTTTTCGGAGATCATTCCCAAAAACAGAAATTAGTTTTTGATTTGGTATTCAGCACTTTTTAATTAAAAAAAAACATGTTTCCAATTGAAATATTTTATTTCGAATAAATAAGACTATTGAATACCATATGAGCAATGCAAAATAAAATAAGGAGACACCATTAAAATAGAATAACATTTATTCCAAACATAGTCAGATAACGTGAAATTATTGTTTTGGACTCAGTAATGAAGAAAAGAATATAATTCATAAACAAATTTTTAGGAAAATCGTATGGATTAAAAAAAAAAGAAAACAAAAAAGGAAATTGTAAGGACTTAAAAAAAATCGTATGGATAACCAACCTCCTTTAGGTAAATTTTTGGAGACGCGGGTTATTAGTGATTTTTTTTTTTTTTTAAAATCACCGTCATCTACCCGTTTCCCAGTATCTTCACTAACTGCAGTTTCAAGCTCTTCAATTTCACTTTCATTATAATCTTCTCAATCAGTTTTCTGAGAAATCTCATCAAGTGTATCGTCTAACAGTTCTATACTCGTGTCTTCCTCATATTCATGAACACTATGTCCAAAATAATAACGTTTCGTTTTTTTTCTATTTCCTTGCAAGCAATAAATCATCACTTCCAGAATCACTGCTCATTTTCTGCATTCCTGATGGTCCTGGCTTTTGATTACTCATTTTAGGGAGCAAATTGAAAACCAATACCAAATGTTTACACACTTCTAATAAACTTTTCCCGACGGCTGTTTTTTTTTATACTGACTGATGATTGCAATTCATTATTATTGCACACACGGTGTGCAATCCGTCTTTTTGTTTCGAATCCGTCTCGAATGGGCTCAATTTGTTGACAGTTTGGGGTGCACAGTGTGCTGAATTCACTACACAGAGCTTTCACCACTGGCTAAAAACGGCTAAAATCGGCTGGGCATCAAGGGGAACTGAGGCTTAGATGACAGCTACGGGAACTTAATTTCATGTGGCTTCAGCTCTATGGCAGAATTTATCAATCTTAGTTGGCTGGCGAATGGTGGCGTGCTAGTCTCTCGGCAACCAATGACTATGTGTTCGCAATGGGGAGAGATCTGGAGATCGTACTGGCCAGAGCAACAGTCGAACACCCTCTGTATCGGGGAAGACCCGCATAGCACGGGGAACATGCGGTCGTGCGTTACGTTTTTGAAAGATGACAAACAAAATATTACTTCTCTTAATACAATGATATTTGGCTTTATTTATAGTAACCCATCCGGTACAGAAATCTATGGTGCTACCGCCTGTATAATACAAAAATTTTGTAAAATTTTACTGAAGTTAGAAACATTTAGAGCAAAACAAAGCCAGTCTTTTTGTACTCGGTAGTTGGTCAATTGATTCCTTGGTTTATAAATAATAGTCATAAACTATTTCTTTTATGATAATAATAATCGAAACGACTAAGGCAATTAGGAAATCAAAGCTAGACGTTCGTACGTCTATAAACTGTAAGCATTTTGCAGTTGTAAATGTGATTCTTTTAGAAGTTGTATCTTAAATTAAGAAAATACATGTCCGTCACAATATTTGCTCAGAGTAATTACCATTTAATCACTAATACTTAGCCAGGCTTACAAAAAGAAAACTTTAGATAACAAGGTCGTTGACAGGAATATAGCAAATATAGTTAAAATCTGCTCAGAACGTTTTGCATAATTGCATCATTCACTATAAGCATAATTGCATCATTCACTATAAGCATAATTGCATCATTCACTTTAAGCCTCTTACACAGACTTTATTCTATACGTATCAAAGCAAAGTTACGTCACATGAATACAAATAACTTTAATTATTGAACCCCAATTTAATTATCTTTATGTAATGGATATTATAAGTAAGTATGCTTTTCTAATATTTGCAAATGTAGCGATTTAACATCTTTTGTCTCTAACCTTCATTGCTATTACTAAAAACATTATTCTTAATATTATTATGTGTATGTTATCATCTAGTCATGTGTGTATTGCAGTTCCTTTAATTACTGTCTCATTGTTAGAAAATATTAATATTACATGCATGCCAGCACTGTATTTATTCTATGTCAGTGCAACTAATTCTGAATGATTCCTCTGATAGATCATATTCTGGATTATGGTCCGTGTAAACAGTTAATTTGCTTTTACAGAATAAATGTTACTATTAATTTGCTTTATGTTGTAAGGATTATGTCAGTTTTATTAACAGTTAAATTTTGAGTTAAACTCTTTTCTTGTCAAATTCTTAACTTCAACTTACTACTTCCGGCCAGAACGTAATTTTAGAATCACGTCTGAATACATAATGAGGAAGAGCGGTATTTAACCGCGAAGTTCTACTTGGCTGAGTTAGAGAGAATCAGAGTTTCTGATTAGCGCGCGTCCGCGTTTTTTTGGCTACTCTCTCTTAAAGCTGTTATTGCACTCGGCCGTACTCAGGCTCTTGATAGCTTCGCAGTCAATTAGCGTTAAGGGGCCAACTCGGTTAGAATCTTGATCGCTTCGGCTATGTCTCTTTAGTTTAGATTAGTTTTAGTTTACTTTTTAGCCTCTTAAGTTAAGCCCAAGTGTCAGCTTTTATTGTGCACTCCAAGACGGAGTTCTGTTAAATCTTATTTGAATAATAAAGGGTTATTTACCCTTCCATCTCGTTGTTTCTTGTCACTCGAACTCAGGCGATTATTCGCTTACTAGTTCTTAAGGTCTTCACATTCAGCTGTAACGTAGCATTTACAAAGCGAGAAACTCTACAATGTTAATAATGTTAACTTGCCTTTTGTTGCAGGAATTTCCTCGGGTATGTTTTTTAATGAGGGGAATTCATGTATGTTTAACAAAATAACAAACAAGCAAGCAAAAAAGGTATTCCTCCTCTATTTCGTTATCTTGAAAAGTATACTTTGATGTTTGTAACATATGACCTATTAACTCTGAGCAATGGAACAAGTAAACTAATCTTGGATTGTCAAACCATTAGCCTGGAAAAAGAAAATGGTCGTTATTCTTTCTCATTCTCTTCCTTGAGAGGCACAGATTAGGAAAGAGAGTGGAGTGTATTACTAGTTTATAAAGATTTTGCATTGCTTAGACTTATTTTAAAGAACCACGTTCATTTTCTAAGCATTTGTCTTAAGAATTGTGATATTATAAATTAAAAAAAATGACTCAAATAGGAAAGCGTTCATGAAGGGGTGGAGAGAAAAGAATCAACGGCGAGGAAATCCCATTCATGTTTTATAATTTCTGCAAGGCGTGTCGGCCGCAAATGCCCAAGGGACCAGAAAATGAGTTTTCGGAGTAGCAAAATGGTAGGATGATGCGCATAGTGACGTAGGGCGTAGCTTTCACGGTTGCATCAAACATTCATTGGCCAGCATCCCCTCGCTCCGGATCGATGCAACAACGCCAAGTTATCTTCAGCGCCAAACCTCATCATGGAAGTCTGTCAGACTAACTGGTTTCCTGCCCACGGCTGTTTGGTTTCGTATGGTCTTGTAAGGTTCAGAGAATATATAAAAAATTAACAATCTTAATACATACGCATTTTAAAACCTTTAAAAGATTAATAAACATAATTTTTATCCTATTGCTTAGCCAGTTTTTAAATTTAGAAAAACTGATTTTTAATAAACCTATTTGAACATAAAATGCAAAACAAACGCTAATAAAAAATCTTAGACTTTTTACATATTTGAATAAGACATGTAAATCATCAAATAACTTAGAAGATAGTTGTATGATTGGAAGTGTAAATAACTTGACATTAAAACTGCTGCTTTGCGAAACAATATATTTCAAGTGCTGTTTTATGTTTTTATTGTAAATGTGTTACCGTGAAAGACCGAAATTGGAGAATGTCGACTTTCACCGGAGAATATCAACATTCACCAAATACGTCGGTGAAAGACCGAATATTTCACCACATTCTTGTATATTCGGACCCTCACCGGTTATGTCGACAATCACAGATATGCTCTGGTGAAAGTCGAAAAGAGATGTCATGAAGTGCCATAATAGTTTAAGTTGTTGCAATAAATAAGATTTGAATCACATTAACTAAGTTACGTTTTTTATTACTGTAAGTACTTAGTAAGTTTTTTATTACTGTTATTTTATTTTCTCATTTAGAACGTACTGTATAATTAAGTAAGTTTTTAACTTCTATTATTTTCCTTTCTCATTTTGAATGTACTGTGTGTTTTAGGTTCTCATGTTCTTAAGTTCTTATTTCAAGTCTCAAGTGCGTTTATTCGCGACTGAATTACGGAGAAGAAAATATAATATTGTTATATGTTCAAAATTCACCATTAGTACATGGTGAATGTCGACATTGACCGGTGTAAGTCAGAAATAGAGTATTTGGAAAATATTTCGGACATACACCAAGAGACTATGTGAATGTTGACATTCACCGGTGAAAATCGACATTCTCCAGATTTCGGTGTTTCACCGTAACAAATGTATTAACAGTGTTAAAATTTGAAAATATGGGCCAACAAATAATTTTTAACTTCATAAACTGTAGTATGGAATAATAGAATCTAGAATAAAAAAATATGCATTTCTAAAATCGCTCTTGACAAAATATGCTAAATAATTTTAAAATATGTTGCTCAAAATAAAAGAGATGCATCACTACAATTTTATATTAGTAATTTACATTCATTCTAATTCCCGTTCAAATCGTGCAGACATTCTTTCTTCAGGTGTAAAGATATCAGAAAAGTTACAGTGTCTTCATTATTCGCATTTCTTCTCCTGTTTTTATTAGATATTGCCAAATGCTGTTAAAATTTTAATTAATAGCGAAACAGAACATCTTCTCTCATGATACAAAAGATTTTAACTATGGAAAATTATACTGAATACGTCAATAGACTATTGGTAGAAAAACTATTAGTTTCCTTCAAATCTACGCTTTGGAATTTAGGATCTGTTACAAGTAATTATGAGTCTTTCACACAGACTAGGGATAGTGGATAGTGGTCTTGACTAGGGATAGTGTATTTTGAGTCTTGAATGCCGATTAGGGAGGATAGTGTTGCGCCGACTAGGGTTGCCATTATTATTAGTGGATAACTCTGCTACTAACTGAGGTATCCAGAGTTCTTCATTGCAAAATCTCACCGTTTAATCATGATACTTAGGTCTAGAGAAGTGAGGAAAACCTCCGAGAAATTGAGGTTTTTCCAGTATATGATAAATACAGTTAAATGTGTTATTATCCACTTCAGTCACTAACGCAGAACGTACTGTATATATGTCCGAGCACTAAAGTGAAGTCATGAATACATATAATTACATGAAATTCACTGATTTTCAATTTAATCATCTTTACATAATCGATATTGCAAATAGATATGTCTATCTAATATATGTTATTGTATAAGGAATTTTCTTTTTCATTACTGCGTGCCTTCGTGGTGTAATTTGAAAGCCACCCGTCTGTGGCTTAACCTGTGGAAGAATCCTGTCCATGGGAAAGAATTTTTTTTTCCCCGAATTTATGTACACTTTTATAATTTTCTGCATAATCGTCTTGTCTGTTTAAACACTTATCACAGTGAACAACGAGTACTTGTATGCCCTCCTCATAGAACTTTGACACCTGCGGTGATACCATTTTTTACAATCGTTTTACATTTTCCATCAGTGTCTTGACCTTCCTCGAACAATATCACCAACTTTCGTACTTTACTATTACTCGCTGCATTTCCACCATACACTTCACATATCTGGCTGTGAACATCCGCAATTTTCCTGCTGTTAAGAACAGATGATTGATAGCATTTCACAGTCGACCTGGCGTTCGATTTTTTAAAGCAATTTAAAATCATACTGCGAAACGTACAGATCACCACAATGAATGGCAATGGCGTCTAATTTTGTCTAATAAGGGATGGAAATAACCTACGCGTGCAGTGAATTTTACGTATATGGGAATGTTCAAATGGTATTCACAAACTGACTCTTACTTAAAAACTAATCTCTCTCTCTATATATATACATACCTATCTATCTATATACCTTTATATCCATATAAACTGGGTTTCTTCATGTTGTTTCACATATATACTAGTTAGGATAAATCACAGTCGTTGTTAACATCAAAAGTTTGCATCTGTTTCTAAGTATTCACTTTACCCTAAAATTTTATTGCCACATTTTATTTCTTTTTTGTTTATTTCATAATACACTTTTGTCTAGTATGGCCTGATGCTTATGTTTTTAGTGTGTATTTATGTTTCATGATCCTGCGTAAATTCTTGAAAATTTTTTCCAACAATTTTACAGAAATCAGGGTGTTTTGTGCAAGTAAGGATAATTTAAGGTACCATTGTGTGGTATATTATATCAATGACCTACAGTTGTAAATGCTACTCATTTAAGTTATACTTCAACACTATATACCGATGTATTACTTATTATAGCTTGCATCATTTCCTTTTATCAGAAAAATAAAATGAAACTGGAGTCAAAAGTGCAGTTTAAACTATTGTACTTTGATTTTTAAAATGTTAATTTTATTCCAATAGGAAATAATCTTTAGGACTGAGTTGTTAAGAAAACGTGCCGTTACTGTTCAATAAACTAACCTTGAAGTTATTTGCATTACCGAGATAGTGGTGGTGTGTATTTAATTATGGCAAAGCACACTAGGGCTATCTGCCTAAGGGGAGGGATGCCTTTCGTGGAGGACTTTCTAAGGGAAACTGTCTCGTATACACGTTACACATGGGGAAAACCACGAAAACGCCCATGCAGTCAGCCCGTTCGCGGGATTCGAACCTCAGACCGAACTACCAGTGTTCAGCGTCTTTACCGCTCGGCCGCTGGTGAGCCCCATTACCGAGATAGAATTAGCGTTTTGAAAATGAGATGTTGAAAAAAATATATTAAGCGTTTTAATAAGAGTACTATTGAAATTTCATCACAGTTTCAACCAGTCTGTTTACTATATTTTCATACTTTCAAAAAACAAAGAAGGAAGTGATAACTTTATCTCAAAGATAGTTTAATTATATTTTAAAAATAACCTTTTATTCAAAATTTTGATGTATATAGGACTTTTTTTATAATAACTAGGAAAAATAACTTGCTGTGATACAAATGATTTCAGTTTACCCCATTTATTATCAATACTAAGAATATAGAAACCATGGATTGTCATAAATAACTGAAAAAGTAGTTTTTAAAGAAAAGAAAAATTTGTCTTAAAAATTCAGTTATGCATCATAAATATGAAACATTTTTTGCATACGTGCTTCAGAGACCTGCATTGAAACTTCTCCACATTACAAGTGAAAAGTAGATATAGTAAGATAATTAATCCACATAACTTCTATCGTGATTGAGTGGTTTTTTTTTTTTTTTTTTTTTTTTTTTTTTTTTTTTTTTTTTTTTTTAGTTCCAGCTTTCGTATACCCATGTAAGGGCTAAGTCATCTAACATAGTTTTGTTAATCATCTAACGCAGTTACAGAGATTAGCTGATAGTTGAATACACTTTTATATTAGTCATAACGTGCTTGTAGTAAGGAGAAATAGAGTAAAGTACTCAAGATTATTTGCTTAAGCAATATTAAGTAGGCAGGCTATTATCTGACAACGCCGATAGGTACAGAATGAAGACAAAATGCCCCTATCTGTAGAAAAATCATGCCACTTACGTCAGATTGCGTTACTTGAATTTGGCTGTCAGAAAATGTTAACGATCTCTCCATAAGTGAAATGCAAGAAATGATGTTATCCGGTGTAGCGTAAAGTTGTAGTGCAAACAGAATGAAAGCATTTTTCGACCATTCGGCGCGATATCGCATTTTGACCGAAGGAACTTGAGGTTTCACCTACGATCTAGAGGTGTAGACCCAGTCTTCGCAATGCCATACATGAACAACTGTTGTGCAGTTCAAAAAGGTAATAACAAATGCATATGGGCTACCCAACACATCATTCAACGGAAACCCTACAAAATCATTTTTAGTTTACAACAACTTATGCCAAATTTTCTAGAAAGATAACACGATTTATAGTATGTTAGTATATGCGTTGTTGCAATTCCTGTAACATGTTACTTACTGCATTTCTAGAAACATTGGATTAATAAAAATTTTTACTCATATACAATCAAAATAACAACATAATTTAAAATGGAAACTTTCTCTATTATTATATTTTATAACTAACTCTATTATTATTATTTTGCGTGTAAAAATAAAAAAAAGCTGTTAAAAAGCATACAAAACGTACTATAAACAAAACTTATCTCTACAATTCTGGCTTATTATTCTACAATCAGAGGTCCTATGATAAAATATTAGCTCCTTCACATAATCTATAAACATTTCTTTCTTCTAGGAAAATCCAATCAGATTCCTACTCTATTTCATACTCTCCATTCTTACTCGATTAGTACTTTGTTTGCGTTCTAGTATTCCTTCGATACATTTAAGATTTCCAAAATTATATCAACAACTGATTTTTGTCTTTTTTAAAAATTCCAGAGTCGCAAGATCATAGCTCAAGGTGTTGTTATTAGCTTTTGTCGACAAGATAAACTGATCATTCAACGTAATTTACCCACCCAACCCCAGAAAAAAATTATTCAGCTTGAAATTACCTTTAAATAAATTATACTGAGGTTGAAATACGATTACTTTCCTCTACATAACAATTAAAATATTTATCTTACCTGGCGCCTTCTTTTGAGGTACTGACATTTGCCAGCCACTCCATTTGCTTATAGATATAGTGATCAAAATTGAGGTCGTTCTCAAGCTGAAGGGTTGTGGTTTGAAAACTAGCTAAGGGGTGGGCATATATGGCTATGCAATGTAAAAGCGCTTAAATAATGTCTATTCAAAAATCCTTCAGAGAAGATAATAATAAAGAAAACGAAGTAAAAGCTCCTTGAAATCCAATCCTTAAGGTATTCTTGACAAAAACTGGAAGTTGACCTTAAGTTATACTGTACATATTTATGGCCAACACGATGGATGAATTCTTAGTCTCACCTATGATTAATCATGGCTTATCCGCTCGCTGAAGGTACTCGGGATAAGCAATAAAATCATGCAATTAAATTAAAGCATTAAATTAAACTGGTTAGAAAAGAAATGAAGCTTATATAGTAAATTTTTAAATACCACAATTTTTATTTTTTAAATGGTTTTATTACTGACTGACAGAAAAATGGGGATATTTAAGTAAGAAATAAAATATTTGAAGGGAGAGAACCTCAGAATTTAATTATTTTGTAACTAATTTTTTTTTTTTTTTTTTTTTTGCATGATTTTTTTTTTAAAAATTTTTAGTTTAAAATATTTTGCAGAGCCATAGGAATGACACAAAATACAACAGCAAATCTTAACATTACTTAACTATCATTAAAGCGCTGATGAGACAAAGCCTAGCTTCAGTTTTTTTTTTGTGAAGATAAATACAAAGTGGATAAAAAGGATTCTGTTCTTTAAAATGTGATTTGGGAAATACTCTAGTTCTGAAAATTAGTATGTGTTAAGAAAGAAATAAAGCAAAAGTCTACGTTGAGAAGTTAAATTAAATTTATAAAAGACCAACATTACAAATTTGCTATAACCTGATCCAGAATAGCATCATATTAACTGTGTAGAGACATTAGGTTAATTGGAAACAGGAGAGATGAAAAATGAGCAACTCCCTCGCCGGGAATCGAACCACGGACCTCTGGAATAGGCGCCCAGCGTGCAAACCACTACACTATGAAGGCATGTTAAGAAGGAGGGAGAAATACTTTATAACTGTTCTTAAAATTTTAGTTCAAAAGGACGTAATGTTAGTTCAGATTCTAAAACACAATCAAAGGACACAAGACAAAACTAGAAGTCAGATTTTGAATTCTGTAACTGTATTTTATCTCTTTTTGAAATAATTAATTGGGTTATTCTATAGTTTATTTCCATATTGATTTTTCGGTACGTTTTATGCAGTAATAGCCAAAACTGTGCCTGAAGAAAATATTCCAGCATATCAGACAGTAAAATACTTTAACCTGATGGAAAAGAATTAAATTTTAAGAGTGATACAAAATTGAATTTCATCAGTTACAAAATTTCCAATTTAAAGCTTTCAGCAAATGGGAACTGAAGCCGAAACACTTAAATTGATGTTTTATCGAATTTAAAGATATCTTTCGGAAAATTTCATCTAACATCTTAACATGCATAGCTAACAATATTTTTATGCAATCCTACAAGTTTTAAACAATGATACTTATGTTAATTTTATTCGTACGAAGATGTATCTGTTTATACTTAAACAAATGGGTTATAGAAATAATTTTACGCTTTAAACTTTTTTCCTCATGTGGTTCATATGAAAATTTAAGTTTCGCTTGTTTTTATTAAAAGATGACAAGTGACTAAAAGTATCGGAGAGTGAAAGCTTTATGTTGATTCGTGTTTTATCTGGAACCAAGGGTCTGCGATTAATCATTCGAGAAATAATAGGTCGAGTAAGAATCGTTTTAAAATATCTTGCTCACAGATGGCAATTATGATCGGTCTGAGTTTTTTTCCTACCTTATATGATATACTAAAAAGAATAAAATGCTAGGTAAGCAAAGACATTTTTATAAACTTATTTCTAAATATATTATTTTTTCATAAAACATTTTTATATATTTTCCCTAATGTGATGTAATGGAATTCTACAATTAAAGTTTTAGTATGTGGTTTGTGGCATTTACTCGTATGTTTAAGTTTCAATAACCAAATTTTTATTTAAGTTACATCTTTCTTATTTACCTCAGACTTGAGCATCATATTTCATGAAATAGCTCATAAAGTTAGCAGCTCTTATTTAACTCTTTTATTAAAAAAATAACTCTCGATTAATCTGGTTGCGTATTAACTGGACTCTGTCTATAAACTTTAAATTTGTTTAGAAGCACGGAAAATTTATTATCACAGATTTTAGTGGAACTTGCTCACAAATCGTAAAACAGGGGCACTTAAAAAAGAAACGTTCCTTACTGGATGTACAGCAGTAGTTTGTTTAGTTTATAAGCAATTCCGCACAAAAATATGACTTCTAGATTATATTTTAATAACTTGGAACAGCTACTCGGATTATTATTTTAATTTATAAATTTTTAAGCTACTGTGTTGCCACAAGTGTATATTTTAACAAAATGTTTATGTTATGAATAAGTCGACTTATAAGGAATGATCAATATCTTAAGAACTCAAGTACATTTAAAATCTCAAAATATTTCAAAAATACAACATATTTTAAAACTAAATTTAAACTATCTTCATAACTGGTTTTGGGAGTGAAAGTTTGAACGTTTATTTCGATATTCTTGATAATTTTTTGCTACTTTTATTTTATATTCCAAATATTTTAAATATTTTAAATCAAATAGCTTAATTGGTCATCCATATAATATTGTTATATATACTACGCGCAGCATTATATATTAACAAATCGCTATTTTAAGCTTTTTTTTTAAGAATAAAAAATAATGCACGGTTAAAATGACTTACGTTAAAAAACATACACATTTCTTAAAATAATGCTTTTTCATTCTTATTTTTTTATTTTTGCAGCTCCAAATCAATCCTTTATTTTAACATAATTATTAATAATTTTTAAAATTTTTAGGCGAGAACATAAGTAGCTTCTCATTTTAAACTCACTTAAATTTTGTACATTTGGTACATTTTTTGTCCTTTTGAAAAATTTCTGAACAATGATTTTTGGGGAAATCGTGCAAAAAAGCAGGAAAATTACAATTATAAGAAATCATAACATAAAGATATAATTACCATCAAGTACTGTAAGTGCATATTATCTTCTCAACAAAGAAATATAAAAGTATACTTATGAAGTTTAAAGAATAATTCCATAATTTACAATTTGTAAGTATTCATAATTATATTTTTAAGCAATACTGCATACATACCGATAGTGGTTGTTATAGATGTTTCAATATTCAGTAAGATGAAACTCATTTTACGTAACTCTTCTAAAAAGAACTTGGAAAAACTAATAAGACACAAGAAGCACTCAGAACAAACGTCAGAGCAGGAATGGACACTACCTAGAAAAAATTACATTAGTGAATCACAAGGCTGATTGATTGTTTCTGTACGGAATTATCACTTGTTGTCCATACTTGGTTACACGTGGTAAAAAATTTCATGATCCTGTAGGGATACTGTTCGCAAATACCATTTGCGCAGAACTGCGATGTGCGCAAGTGCCATATCACTCTACCAAAGAGTAAGACCATTAGAGTAAAGAAAGAAAAAAAAAAAAAAAAAAAGGTTGTTTACGTAAAATTCACAGTGGAAAAGAAAAATGCATAATATAACAGCATTGGTAATTGAACTCTATGAAAAAACAAAAAAATTAGGCTACATTTTTAAACGAATTTAAATTCCATGACACTTTTCAAGCACCCTTTGTAAATATTGTTCTTTAGTACCCTTTATAGTTTAGTTTCTCCATGTTTATGATGGTTCCATAATTTGCAATTTTTTAAATACCGATTACTTCAAATAAACAAACGAATTTATTGTCCAGATTAAGCATGCTTGAAAATAGAAGTGAATTGGTAGCAGTAGTATTTCAGTAATCACCATATGGGTTATACTCCTCTTCTGTGTTTATTTAACTGCTCTCTAATCAAACGTGGTTTCGTCTGGGTTATGCGCGAATTGAATGTGTATTTTCTTCTCAGGAAGATATCCTTTTGCGCTTAGAAATAACGCAAGTCAAATTCAGTCAGTTCTTTTATTTACTGCCCTCCTACGCACTTCGTCTCCACCCTGTATCGTGTAACTGAAGTAATGTGCTATTATAATGTACTTTTAGCTGTTATTCTTATGAGCTGAATTAAAGGTAAGTACATTACATGAAAGAATTACAAATATCCAGAGGTTAGTCTTGCCTTTTTTGTTACAAAACACGGAGCAAAGAAATTATTTTTGAATATTCTTGCCTATAAGACTTCTTTGGAAGAGGCAGAAGCATATTGTAGAATCTTAGAATGCAGAATGCGTACTCAGGTCAAATTAAATTGAACTCGCATTAAAATTATATGTAAAGTTATTTTTATCAGTTTCCAGTAGATAATTGATTGACTATTTTAAAATCTCAAAATGTCTAATTCATTGAGTCACAATTTTTTTTTAAATTTCTGAAGCATCATTACTAATTTTTATTTAATAAAAAAATTCTTACCTGATTTGCCTTTTGAAATATCCCTTTTCTTCTTGTGAAAAGTGCTTTCTTAGGAAAAAAATATACCTTTTAGTTTTAGTTAACATTTTGTTTTGCTGCTGTAGTATATAAATCATGCAGTCATACCGTAGTATTTTCTCATATTCCCGGATAGATGAATACTTCAGGTACTTTGATTACGATTTAGTTTCTAAGAATGAATTTAGGTACCTTTTGGGTAATAGAAGACAACTATTACGGACTTAATTTTACTTCTCGCCCCATCAATAAAATATAGTTTTTAGACAAAATATAAAACCACCTTGTAAAAGAATGAATTCTTTGAGTAATATGGTGTAGCATTCACTACTGACTGAGAGATTTTACACAATTCTATAGACTAACGTTCTCGGGTCCATGTAAAGCTAATAAGAGTGAACAGTGCAATCATATGTTGTTCTCTGAAATTGAGTATAAGAATTCTACAGCATGAAAGCCTTGTGAGAAAGACAGGCTATAGAAAATAGAAAACCTCATCGACCTTCTTAGCGAACTACGGTTGAAAAATATGAGATATACGAATAGTGACCTTATCATATTAATAAATGGCAGCTCTTAGCAAATATATATTTTCTGACCGCAAGAAAATATATATTTGAAGGATAGGATACACTTGATTTCAGCGAGCTTATACAGTCCCCAGGAGCGATATGAACCTTCAAAATAATAATGATGTCAGTGGAATATTGCGATATAGCTGCTGTGATAAATTTTGTCCACCTCCCCGAATGAAAATACTGGATTGCTGAAACTGGCTTCAGATTGTAAAGAAAGTGCAGACTAATTCATCAGATCAAATGAATGTGGCACCACGTTTCCTCTTTTACCACACGCAATTCGTTAATCAGTGATTTTATAGAGTCGTTAAGTTTTTTTGAAGCAGGAGAGGTGAAAAATATGCTATGAGCTCGCATGGACTCGAACCCTTGAACTCGCGAATACGCGTTGAGTATGCTTCCCATTACACGACGAAGGCATGCAGAAAGGAGGGAGAAAATATCTTATGCACACACTCTTTTAAAGGGTGACTGCGGATTAGCAAACCGAATCGCCAAATCCTGGTGGGGACGAATTATCGCATACCACCTTTTAGTTCGGGCGCCGCTTGTAAAGCCATTAAGTTTTTTTTTTTTTTTTTTTTTTTTAAGCAAGACCCGTGAAAAGTGTGCAGTGTCCTCGCCGGGACTCGAACCCTGGACCTCTCGAATACTCGTTGAGTATGCTTCCAGTTATATGACGAAGGCATGCGAAAAGGAGAGAGAAAATACCTTATAATTTAGCAATTACTGCTCCATCATAAATTACTTATAGCGTTTCGGTCTCACCATTTTTACACTGACAGGGTTTCAAATCACATTACTGAATTCATTTTTCAGATCTCTTCTTCTCATTTTTGGCATCATCTAACACAATGTCTTTCTTTTTTGGACATTCAATGAACGAATTTGTCCATAATGGAGTTTCTTAGAAAATGTTTTGTTAAGAAGCACAATACGAGATCATAATCTTAGAAAACATATACAGGGGTACGCCAAATAAATTTGCTACTTTGGTCGCAGAAGATTCGCTGTACGGATACTAACAATTCGCCCTCTTTGAAACTCTAAGGCTCCCGCAGTAGCCAAATGGTTAAGATAGTTGTATGCTTAGAATTCGACTCGATTGTGATTGCAGACGGAAGACTGTTTGCATGTTTGGTTGAGTTTCGTAGTTTTCCCCATATATAACGTGAATAGGAGCCAGTTCCCCTTAGAAAGTCTGACACGAAATCATCCCTCTTCTTAGGCAGTTTCCCTTAGTAAGCTTTGCAATATTCAACTAATCTAACATAAAAATTTAAGCTTGTTCATATTTTTTTGCAGTTGCATAGAATAATATCTAGAAATAAACTGTGGTATCATTAGTTTCATTTATATAATAAGTTTGTTACCACACAAGAAATATAAACAGCCCCACCTTCATTTTCATGCAAAGGATGCCACTTTCACCCTTTTGCTGAATGCATTCATTTTTTTTTTCCTTCTAACACCATTAGTTTCGACAGATGAAAGAATACTTTTCAGTCAGCAAAGGTGTCCGGGACCTATTAAATAATTGAATAGAAGAAAATACGAGAGGAAAACACATAAATAATATTACTGTTGCATAACTAAAGGAGGGAAGAAGGGAGATAATCCTGCAATTTTTTGTCTATTGCCAAAACTAAACTTCGTTTGAAGAAAGAATGTACAATAATTTACGATGATTGAAAACATTCTGCAGTCGATCTTGAAACGTGTATTTCTGACATTAATAGAAATAATAAGGAATTTACTTCATGAGGAGCCGGGGAAGTTCAAATTTGGCGCTACCATATGCTACGAAGTTGAGTCTCGACTTGGTGCTTCTCACAAGATCGGTGATCTGTCCAGATGATGTGTAGATAAATGAATAAAATCAACAAATGGGAAAGTGTCGAGTAATCTGCGCCGCCTCGTATTATGCAGATTGCAGAATCGAAGCGTGCGTTCAACTAATGAACAGCAGGTGCGACACTTTTCATCTTTTAAATCCTGACCTTTTTTTCCCTTTTTCCAATCGTGGCAGATGTATTTGGGAAAATCGGAGGTTACCTTGGAGACCACGGGCACCGTTTGGAGACCACCGCCTCGCAGATGGCGAGCTATGCCTCCCCCTTCCCCTTCAGAACTCCAGGGAAATTGCAGCAATAGCTACATTAAACTCGGCTTCACTGCGGGGCTTCGCCGCCATTTTTACTTTTACGCTCCTCAGTGGAATCACGTGGAAATGTATCGGCAGGAAAACACTTCTAAAGAAACCGAAGGCGCTTAGCTACCATTCTTCTCCTATGACTTTCTTAATGCACTTAAATATTTCTACAAAGCTTCGACTCTTATAGTATTAATTTAACATATTAAAACTTGTAGTGAACATTATTATTTATGTTACTGCTGCATTTGTGAGCAGTATGCCACATATTTTTTAGAGTAGCGCCAAAATTCGATCGTTAAGTACAGAATTTCAGTTTAAAAATTGTTAAAAGTATGAACAGATTGAAGGAGTCAACAAGAATCAACGTTATATTCATAAATATACAGGGCCTAGTTTCGCAAAGTCATTTGCACTTCTGAAGCTGAAGTAGAAGGTTCTATATTTAAACCTTCGAAATTAGTCCTACAAATTTATGACTTTACACTAACTCCTCCAATAATGGTTATTCGGAGTATTATTTTAACTCATTAATGAATACGTTATTCAAATGTCTTAAGTGATTATTTTAAAATATTATCTGTGAATATTTTGTTCTGAAATGTTAAAAAGTGAGATCCCTTGAATGTTTCTTATCTATGTGTTTATATAGTATATGTAAAAAATGTAAAAAATTTAACTTTAATGATTTAAAAGTATTTAAAAATAATTCATAAATATTAATATATAAGGTATTTTCTCCCTCTTTTGAGCATGACTTCGTGGTGTAATCGTAGCACACTCGGCGCGTATTCGAGAAATCCAGGTTCGAGTCCCAGCGAGGGCATTACTCAAATTTCATGTCTTCTGCTTCAAAATAACCTAATGGCTCTACAAATAAATTAAATACAAACACAGCACAATAATATATAATCAATATATAAGGTATTTTCATGGTGTAAACCACGAAGTAAGCACTTGTAAAAGCAAAACCTGGGATAAGAATTAAAAAACTGAATTCTATTATCACACAATTGCAAGAGGGTTAACGCCCTTTTATCCTTCGCTTGCACGAAACGCTCTAAGAGCGCAAAATGCTTTCGGAACTAGTGATATATTAAAACCAGCAAATAGCTGAATTGTCATAGAATTTGAAACTAATTCTAATGAAAGTTAAAAAAAAAATATCAAAACTATAATATCCTTTGCAATACAAATTATACACAATATAAGCCTAAAATACTCTCTGTAGCTTTGTTTCCAAAATGGTACGTAATTATACATAAATTAAAAGAGTTGGAAAACATAATTAATTTTTAAGTTTCATAATATTTACTGTATAAATGTTGATCGATTATCTTACATTTAGGTTTACAATTTACAACAAATTCATTAAATTTTTTCTCCAAATAACCAGTGAATTATTACTATTATTAATTTTTTTTGTTATGAAATTTCACTCCCAAATATTGGATTTCATCTTCTGCTTTAAAATTATTAGTACTATAGCATATTTTAAAACTTAGTGAAAAAATTGAATGTAATAGTTCTTTTTCGCCTATAATACTGATGGAAAAATATTTGAAAGAGAAATTGTGGTATTTCAATTCAGTGCCGAAACTGACTGATGCTACTACAGATCGACTGGAATTTGTCGTAGAGATGAGTTCATATACTACATATTAAGACTTCGTAAAACTTTTGATTTAAACTACTGACGCAGACTCTTTGACTTTGAAAATTACTGTATTTAATAGTTACGTTTTCTAACGTTGACTGGAAAAGAAAATATTAGATAATATTTGACAGCTTTTTTTTAATTCCTTTCGTCGTTTTGCTCATAAATACTTGCTGATTTATACCGACAGCTTAAGAATGCCAAGATGCAAATATAGAATTGTATTTCAAATTTAGTATACATGTAAGAATATTTAAAATTATTAATTATCATATCGATGTTTTCTTAGTCAGATACTATGGCAAAACTGTCAGCTCTAAGATTAGCTTACATGATGTGTCTGTAAGTAAATGTGTCACATAAGAAGTTATGAGGAACTATACTTAATTCAAACGTACTTTCTGTGGTAAATTTATATTTACTTGTTGTTTATATTATTTATTTATTTGCTAACTAATCTTGAAGCTGGAAAAAAATGTTGTTCTTAGGAATGTTTACATATAATGATGATCTGTGTTTCACTTTCAGCACACTATTTTCTGTCTGCAATTATTTAGAAATTGTTCAGAACGCGCAGAAAGAAAGGAATAGATGAACTCTTTAAACTCTGTAATGAATAAATAATACGAGAATCGTTTTAGAGGGAATTAAAAAATATTACATGGAACATCAAAGAACGTTACTGAATTTAACAAAAAAGGTCTTTTAATTTTTGAATCTTGCCTTGAATGGAAACTCGTAATCTTTTCTGCCTATTCGATTTATCGACTTCTCGGGGTGAGGGGATAGGAAGAACACGTGCAAAAGCAGGGAAAGTTATCTTGATTGCGTGGGGTTCCAAATTTGATCAGGAATATCCATGTGACGTGTCCAAGTTATTCATTAGGCACGGGACAGCACATCAGATACCCTGTTTGTCTTCATTAGTGTCTGCTTTGAAGATCCGGAGCTTTCCAATCCCTCTGTGACATAGCTCTAAATGCTCCCTTTTGTGGACCAGGCTCAGAAAGAGACTGTGAAACGTATTCTGATTTATTAACACGCATACAGAAGCGAACATATATTATACATTCAAAGCAAGGAGTGGCTTTTTTAATGGGTATATCAGTTGTACGTCTCGCTTGTTGATCCTCAACTGAAAGTAATCCGCAGGTATTAACGCACTGTATTTGTGATGCAGTGTTAAAAGAAAGAGATGTCGCATGAGTATATCAATTTTTCCATCTAAATTCTGTACATGAGTGTGATTATAATCTTAATAAATTGTGCGTTCACAAATTCGCCTCTGCAGAGTTTTAGCTTTGTGAAAGTTATTCTGCATAGTTAACACAGTTAAAATATATTGCTGTCGGAAATCGATTCATCAGCATTCTTAACCTTGAAATCGATTCATCAGCATTCTTAACCTTTAAATAGTATGGTTAACATTTTATGCGTTAAGTGGTATAGTTGGCTCGCCGAACCTACAAATAAAATCACAACTTTTAAAAACATTTTCAGGTTATGTAATAAATGATTCACTGAAATAATCAATAAGCTGGCTCATTGTTTTTACTGAAAATAAAGACGGTACCTAGACACATATGATATTCCCTAGGTAAATGAAATGGTTTTTAGGTGACAAAGAAATTATCAGTTGTCTAGGAACTGTTCAAGTCCCTCCTCTGTTTCCTCTGCTTGGGCAAATCTATGTAAATGTGGTATCACGGTATATCTCGTCTTTCAGTGTTTTTTTTTTTTTTTTTTTTTTTTTTTTTTTGAATATTGAATTAAAACCGCCTCTGTTCGCACTGAGAAATGTCAATGACCAATATGCAGAATGTGAAAATAACAGGATCGGTAGACGCAAGACATATGCTGATGATTAAAGAAATAAGCATGTAGCAAATTTAACTGTTTATTCAGTATCTAATGTGTCCACCACGAGCAGCTATACAGCTCTCTAAACGTCAAAACATACTGTTATCATACTGAGGCTATTAATATATATAATCAAACATACTGAGGCTATTAATGGCTTCCTGAGATATTCCTTGCTCCGAGAAGTCTCCCATACACGTCCACGACCATTATTCTTCCATAAACATAATCGGGATTCGTCTGATACCTGATGCTATTCCTTTCTCCATTGACAAAAACATCGACACCAAGCCAGACGGGCAGCCTGTGTTGAGTGGTTAAAGGAACTCCAGCGGCTGGCCGTCGTGTGCGCATCCCTGCCTAATGCAACCTGTTACGTATGGTTCGGTAGGGGACAAATGCCCTTTCTGATAATGGTAGGTAGCTCTGAATATGACTTTCCTTGGCGAAGGAATTTTCACGAAACATTCGCTGAATTTGTTTATCAGTGTCATCTGACGTGATCCACTCTGCCTCTTTGCCGTGTTCTCAGATGGTCCTGCGTCCATTGTGCCACACACCGCAGAATTGTACTTAGGTCTCGTCCAAGACAATTGGCAGCTGTGTGCATCGACAAACCGAGCTCTTGGAGCTCTAGGATACGTTCTCGTTTATCGTCTGAGCCATTTTCTAAGAGAGGCATTTTCAACCCTTCTTCAATAGTTCCATTACAATCTGTCATTGATAGCATATACAGAGCGAATCGAATCGAACCTTAATATTCCGCGAATATCGCGCAGAGCGCAACGTGTCCGGATCAATGACACATATTGCCATAAAGGCACATAACATGAATACAGTCATGATAAGTAGGACCCTGGAAGGGAAGCAGGGAGTGGAGGCCAAGGGGGCAAGAGAATTATAAAATGACCCGACATCGCAAATAAGGAAAGGCTGGAATGTATGAAAAAGCAAGTCAATAAGTGTAGTAAAACTAACTGGCAGTGATTTTAAAGTAAGAAAATCTCCTCATAGTGTAAATGAATACAATTCAAAACAAGTACAATGAAAGACAAAACAAATGTAAAGACAATATGGAAGGAAAATGTGAAAAATGACTAGGTGATAGGAAGATCAGTCTTTTTGCGGTGTGCGGCAAATGACCTTAGATCATAGTCCTCTTCAAGTATTTTATGGTCGAAGCGATTAAATGAATTTAAGTATTGACATCCAAGTGCTTTATACATACAGAGCGAGCCATCTACTGGCCTTTATAGCCAAAAACTGGGTGTTATGTGACCAGATATGCATGCGAATTTAATCATTTTGGATATGCTTTCGACATCTACCGATTCTGTTATTTTCATATCGCTACTCTGAATCCTTCGTGCTGTTGTAATTTCCCTTTTGACGAGGGTAATAGAGAAGTTACCTTGTAAAGACATTAGGTATATTTTTGGAAGCAGGCAAGATGAAAATTTAGCAGCGCCTTCGCCGGAATCGAATAGCGGACCTCTGGAATACGCTCCCAGCGTGCAGACCACCACACCACGAAGGCATGCCAAGAAGGTGGGAGAAATAACTTATATACTACCCCTTTTAAAGAGCGACTGGTGTTTTTAGGGGACCCAATCACCAAATCCTGGATGTGGAGAACCCTTTTAGTTTGGGCGCCACTGTAGAGACATTAGGTATTTTTTGGGAAGCAGGCAAGATAAAAAATGAGCACCGCCTTCGCCGGGAAAATAACCGCGGACCTCTGAAATACTCGCCCAGCGTGCGGACCACCACACCACGAAGGTATGCCGAGAAGGTGGGAGAAATACCTTATAACTTGAAATAAAAGTCTAAAATTTACATGACAGTTCTTCATTAAAGTGTTTATTTTATGAACATACTTTACATAAATCAAAAATATGAGACTAATATAATTATTTTTCTGTATGAAAAATATCTAGGAAAGTAATTGTTAGATAATAAGAAATAATTACTCATTTTAATATTTAATGTACTTACATCACAAACACGACGGCCAAGAAGCTGCATCATATTCACATGTTATAAATTTTTATTTACCTTTACGTAAGCAAATTACTCTACACACTTGATTGCATTTTATTAATGCATTATTATCTTTGTATGAAAAATTTGAAATTTAAAAATCAGATACCTTTTCTATCTTTTCTATTTCAGACTTATAATCTGCATGTAAAGTATTTCCATACTTAAAGAGAAGTCATTATGCCTCTGTTTGGGTGCTACGTCACATTACTGTGAGTGTTTTCTTTAAAGATTCGCAATGTGAAAAAGCAAGGCTTAATTTCAAAAGTCAGAAATACCCGGAGCTCAGCGGAAGATTTTCAAGTGAACAACAATAATAATAAAGGAATAAAGTTGTAGAGCGATTAACAAAAAATAAAAAGAATTTGAGAAATACTTAACACATTAAAATACCCGGGCTCTTCTTATTTGGGACTCCTGCTGAAATTACAGTTTCTTTCAGAACCCAAAAAAGTACCTAAGCTAGGCTCTAGTTGGCTTCGGCTAAATTTATGCCCTGGATAGAAGGCGTAAAATCACACCATACTTCAATTCAGTTCAACATCTTCTACGTACCATATATTGATTTCGAAAGGATTGCATGATATTTCCATCAAATCCTTTTAACAATCTTCATCATTGGAATCTGATAACATTTTCTGCATTTACACTAAATGCAATTCAAAATTGAAAATTTCTTTTTTATGTAACTGACTTTTGAATTAAAAATTGAAGATATTGATTTGACATTATATCATTCTTTGGGAAACTAAAATATGCTTATAAAAATAGTTAATGTATAGGCCATTAGGATTATGTACAGGTCGTTATAAGTTAATCTTTATGTCATTACATTTATGTGTTCAAACTATGCTTAGCTCATAGCATCGGTTTCTGAACTTCAGCTGTTAGTCGACAGGTGTTTAGAACTAAGTATTTGAAGGTCTGTGCATTAAGTAGACATTTTTAAGAAGAGAAGAAAATACTCATGTTAGAAATGTAACATATGATTTGAGTATACGTTAGAAATGTAGTATATGTGTAATATACTGTATTCATGTTATATGTCATACGTATTCATATAAATATAGTACATTTAATAAATGTAATAATGTACTATATAATGTATACATGTTAATAAATGTACTATATTTTGCAATATACTAGATTTACATGAATGCATATATGTATTCATATGAATATAGAAAATGGCTGCATTTCTCCGTCTGTGGTTCCGGGGATCACGAGTGGCTCTTGAAACCTGTCCTTGTGGTTTCAAGGGCCTAGATTTTCTGAAAAGATAAAATTTAAATTTATTGCCTATTATAGCTGAAAATTTAAGAGCTTGAAAATTACACATGGCAATCTTCTATCGCTTTTACTTCCGACTGACATATGAAATTTCTTACTGATTAGGTTAGGTACGAACTTATTGCTCTAGTTTTAATTATAAAAGAAGGATTTAAAGCACTATGACTCTGGTGCTTCTTACCAGCGTACATCTAAGCGTAGAACAACTATGCAAGAATTGATGTGTATAATAATGTACATTAATATGTATATTAATGTGTATCATTAATGTATAATAAACATTGTATTAGTACCAACATTTATTTAATTTTTAGTTAAGATTATCCAAATACTAATGGCCTCGAATTATTAAAAACAAATACAAATTTCTTTCTGTTAAATTAATTATTTAATACAATAAGAAGTGAAATAAATGTTAGTTAATTGTTAATTTCTTAAAAATATAATTAATTGATAATATTCTGTTTTAAAAAACTGCTTTTGAAGGGGACAACAGTAAGCTGATCTAAAGAATATTTCAGTTTATGAAAATGGAGCGCAACTGAAACAAGTTTGATAAATAGTAATGTATGCTATTCATGTTAGAAATGTAGTACATGTATAGTATATTATATGAGCCTTTGCGTATGCGTGCCGTATAATGTAAGACTTCAAGTATATTTCGTAGGCATTGATTATAAGTTCAGGCTTGAAAATGAATTTTTCTTTGAATAATTTATGGAGATATTCATAATTGTTTATATAAAATTCTCTCATTTCAGAAATTTAATTAAAAAGCTTATATTTAAATTATCTTTAAGAAGCACAGACTTTACCTTAATTTATTGTTTTATTTTTAATTCAAGGTATTTTAATTTATTTCATTTTATTTATTTAAAAAGGTTTTTGATGGTTTTATCTATCTATACATATGTTTTTTTTTTTTTTTTTTTTTTTTTTTTTTTTTTTTTTTTTTTCATGTTAACCTTTAACTGTTCTTTTGATTTACGACATACGTTAAACCGTTAATTTCAAATTTTTAACTTCAAACTGTTCATTTCAGTGTTCTTTATTATTTTGGAAAACATTTCTTTCTTTATTTAAGAGCTGGTTATTTACAAATTTTCGAAGAAAAAACACGGAATATTTTGCAATTTCAAATTGGAGGATTTATGAATTCTTAAAGCAGTTAAATGGCAGCAGTTGATGTAAACAAAATAATGCAATGATTTTTAAATAATATTTTAAATAACATTAGAAGTTTTAGCTTTACGTATTTTTATGTTTTAGTCATTAAATTAATACTGTACAATTTTTTATCTAGAATATCAGCATTTAAATACCTGGGCTAAGCATTATTGTTTAAGACCAAGATAGGCTTTTGGGAAAACGGAATTTTGGGGAAAATGAACAGTGACATTCAGAATTTTATGTATGCTATTTCACATTCATTTCTGTAATTTACCGGCAGTAGTACAACTCATTACTTGCATACGAAAATTTCAATGCAAATGTATAACAGAATCAGGAGTAACATAATTTAATTACTGTAATTATTAAATTTAGCATGCTTGTTAACACATTCAGTACGACTTTACAATCTAGATTCTGAATTGTAAGGCACGCTAATAATCATATTCAGATAATTCAGATAATTAAACTCAATTGTAAGGCACTCGGATAAGATATTTTATGTGATCTTTATGCAAGGAATTAATTTTCTACTACCTCTCAAACCTGATTCATATCAGTTTATTCACGATTAAGTTATTACTCTACCATCCTTTATTTAATCCTCTTTAATATCCCACTACTCTCTTAGGTCATGTACAGATAAAGCACACACAAAAGCAACGCACTGTTAGAACACCCTCAGTTCTCCATCTGATTTAAACATTGTATTCTAAGGATTTAGTTCTTAGGTAATAAAGACTACGAGGAGATCGTTATTTTAAGCCTTCCGAAACGACAACCACGTCTCGCCAGCGGTGTTCAGCTGTTGAAAATGCTCGCGTCGCGTGCTGTTGGGTCTAATCATATTGTTACGGTAAGCCCTCCCATTAGCCGCACTGAATAATTAATTCTCCGTTACGGATTTGAGTCCCGTGCAATTTCTCATTCCAGGGAATCGTAAAAATGAAAGGAAGTCGCGTTGCGGGCGATAGAGAACTAACTGAGCTTTTTTGACATAAGAAAAAGATGTTTTATATTTAAAATTTGGTTATTCTTTTTAGATATTTATGAAAACTCAGCTGGTAATCCAAATTTTCTATGGTGAAATATTTGTTTCTGTAACAAATTCATTTAAACATTGTACTTTTAAGTTTAATAACTATATCGCTAGATATTCAATCAGACTTTACAATTTAATAAGTATTAATCGTTTTTAGGACATATAAACATGGCTAGGCACGTTGCGCTTCTTAGAATCAGTGGCGTCGTAAAACTACAGACTTTTCAGAATTACTAACTCTTCTGAAATAATTAATTTTTACTATTTACTAAATTAAATATTTATAGGGAAATAAAATGTTTTCCTTAAGTTTTTAAGATACTTCTTTCTAGACTAGAAGAACTGGAATTAGAATACCAGCAAAAACCAACATTGCAGGTATTACAGACGTCGCAAGATTGGAAAGGAGGTCAACGACATGAGCCTCATGAAAATTCTTTTCCATATGTAAAAACTGCTCATATTTAAATCTGGTGAATTTCCCCCCTCAGAAAATGTTCTTGGCTTTTCACAGTAGCGCCTAGCCTAGGGATTTATGTTTGACAGTGAATGAATAACATTTTGAAAAATCTATAAATCGACTAATCTATTTTACATTCTAAAAAGAGTTTTAAATGAGGTGCCATTAATTGACGATGAAAACTGCTGAAACATTCATTTTTTTAAAATTCACTGAGCAGGTAAAAATTGTGCCTGCAACTTAAAGGTAGGAAATCATATTCATATCCAGTAACATTATAGCAAATATTGTTAAGTGTCTTAAAAATCAGTGGAAATCTTGCTACTAATAGTTGCTTTAATTTGTTAGCCTTTTCTATCTTTTCTTATTTCCCTCGCCTTTCCTCGCCCCTATGTAAATTAGTTAGGGTGAACGGGGGGAGAGTATTTAAATTGAAGTAGCTAAAAGCTTAGATAAGTAAGCTGAAGTAAGCTGAAGTAGCTAAAGCGTGGTTTCGCTATTGAGAACGCGCGTTGTTAATTCCACAAACTGTAGAACTTTGAATCTCGGCTTCGCATTCTTGCAGCCGAAATTATTTTCTCGCGGGTGTAGGTTTCTGCGTCAACCTGTTATGATAAGTCGAATTGCTTCTCAGCTTTGATTTATTGATAATAATAATATAACTATTTAATTTTCTTGCATTATGAATTTATTGTTACATTATCTTTTAAGTTCTTCATCATAAGTAGTTCTGTAAACAATTGTGTTCAATAAAAGTGTCTTTTACCGCATTCCCTTGTTGTATTCATATTTGAGTCTTTGCGAAACGTCAAACCTAGACTTTTTAAATAGATCTAGTTACAGTGTATGTTAGCAAAGAAGACTAGATCTTACGATATAAAATTGGTATAGATTTTACAGACTTTTTAAGTAGACCTAGTTACAATGTATGTTAAGAAAGAAAAATAGATCCTGCAATATAAAATTAGGCTAACAAACTTCGATTTGTGTAGATTTTCTGTAGAACTAACATAAATAATAAGTTCATATTAAATTATGCACTCTCGTGCAAAATCAACACCAATGTAAATTGTTTTTGTTTTATTTTAGTGTGTTTCACTTGTATGTATCCAGTTTAATTTTTTATTTTGTTTAATAATACTAACTCATATAATTTAAAATGCCCTTAATTTATAACATATCCAACTAAAATTTTTCTAAACGTATGCAGTGTGTTTATTTAATAAAAATGCTTTTTATTTCCAACGGGATACATTATATACCTAGATACAGATTTTTTATGTAAATACTCTTTCCTATTTTAGTATATTTGCTTGAAAATATAATTCCTTACTGTCACGACATATTTATTATCCATAAATTAGGGAACGATAGTGCCAGCTATTGTCATGTAATAAGAGGCTGTAAAAGATACGATGACTTATGCGTTCTTACTTCTGTTTTTCCTCATAAATATGCATACGTGCTCGTAAAGAAGTTAAATGAGCATAATATGTATGTAGGCTGAATTTCAAATAAGTAAAGAATCAGTTTTAAGTTTCTTCTCTGTTAATGTCACGTTAACTCTATAGCTTTGCTTTATCTTTTTTTAGTATGTTTTACTTATTATAAATAGTAAATACTTATTTGATAATAATTCCTAAAGTAGAAGCTTACGCTATACCATTTTTTCTTCTTTTCATTCCGGCTACTGTGTTTGGACAATTCACGTCTTTTTACGAAAGTTGATATACATGAAAATTGAAATTTTTCTCTTCCATCCCTCTTTCCAATTCTATATTGGAATATTTATTAATTATTAAATTTTATCGATGTTAAACATCAAGTTAAATTTGAAAAATCAACTATTCCGTAAAATTCTTTTTTCTGTAGAAACACAGCAGACATTTTCAGCAAACCACAGCTGCAGATTGACTACTGAGCAAATTTTAACATTTAAGATATCCCAGACTCAAATTCGAATTCACCCAGTCCAATTATCTTATTATCAGAAGATAATGTTTATTTCTTTACTTTAGGGATGTTTCTTTTACTTGTTTGAAATCTAATCTGCGTTAATATTCTGCACATTTAACTTTTTTACATGCTTGTACACATGTTAATGAGAAAAAACAGGAAAAAAAAAATTCAGAAAGCGTTCAGATTTTATAATACGCCCCAAAAGGCATTTTTTTAACGTTTTGTATGCTATCATGTTCTTCGCACTTAAACCATAAAATTCAATTCAACAGCAATATCGTAAAATAATTTAAAAAGAGCATATCTTTAGAATTTCCGATGCACAGTCTCGCACGCTGGCGATAAATTTTTTTTTTTTTTTTTTTTTTTTTTTTTTCCCGTACAGTGTTGCCATTGCTCGCTTTGAAATTGTTGAATGTTTTAACCAAAAACTCATTGGTGATTGATTTACAAAATACGAAACAGATAATAAAACAAATTCCAAATTTGGACTTCCAGATGCCCATATTCGGGTGGAGACGTACGATATTCGAAATTTGATGGCTGTAGGTACCGTTCTTTTATCACAATGCGAGAAACATGCATACATCTGTGCAGATCTTCATTATTTAATTTCTTTAAATATAATACAGGGCGATAATATTTGGTGACAACAATTTTAAAAGTGATACAGACTTTTAAAGTTTTCGACGCAAAATGCCAAAACGAAATTAATAGCCCTTCTAGGCTAATAAAATAACATAAGTTATATTACACTTTTTTTAGCCTTTCATTGCCAAAGATCTTATTATTTGCATGCATCTGTGCAGATCTTCATTATTTAATTTCTTTAAATATGATACTGGGCGATAATATTTGGTGACAACAATTTTAAAAGTGATACATACTTTTAAAGTTTTCGACTCAAAATGCCAAAACAAAATTAATAGCCCTTCTAGGCTAATAAAATAACATAAGTTATATTACATCTTTTTAGCTTTTCATTGCCAAAGATCTTGGTACTGCTGAAGAGTATGATCCTTTAATCGGACCACCATGCCAGTTCCATTTCCGTAACGTGCAGATAAATCTCGATTTTGTCTCAAACTTAATAGGGAAGAAAATTGACTCCGTAACCCGACTAGTTGACCTGGAAACCCTTGAAAGTCGTTTCTCGAAGATCAGAAGATTCATGAATGTACTGGCGATTTAGCAGTGGACAGGCTTCATCTACTGTTTACAGCAAACTTCTTGCAAACATTATAGCTACAATGGATGCCGGTCCCTCATGGAGTAGAGAATAATAAGAGAGCAGATTACCTGACAAAGGGTAAGTACTCCAGGAAACCCAGAAACTTAATGATCTTTTATACTACTAAAGAGATTAATAAACATGGAATTTAACAAAATTCATAACTCAAAGTTTTAATTAAAATCTTGAGAAAAAGCATGGCAGTGTCTCTTGGGCAAGTGGATCTACTGTCCCAGCTTCTCCTCATGCTACAGCGGTGGCGTCGTTCCGTCTACTTCCTGAACAGGATTGCCTTAATGTTCATCTGTTTTATATTAGATTCAGGAACCCTCTAGCGTGTATCTTTGGGACTCTGGACAACCCACAGACAAAGAACTTTTACACATGTGCTCTACACTTAAAGGTTTTAATTCTTTGACTGAGAAGTATTGGGAAACAAGAGGGCTGATTGTTTCTGTGCCAAAGCTAGAGGATTTGTAAATAAATAAATAATCTTCTTTTCTCCAAAAAAAGTATAAAATGAGGGAAGGAATCTTTTATCAAAGTGCTGCCATGATTCTAAATGCTGTGATTCCTTAACATGAGCACAATATAGCAACTTGTGTTATGTAACTACAGTGAAACCTTGATTGATGGAGTTAATGGTAACTTAACTACCTCGGATAATCGAAAATTCTATTAATAGAGTAAACATTATATCCAATTTCTCTTTGGACACGGTTTTCTGAAAGTGCTTATTTTATACTCTAAAAATGAGTGCACAACTACAACTATTAGCATCTAAACAAACTTTTTTATTACAAAATAAAACTTATTTCCTTTAATTAACGAGTAGTTCATGCAAAATTTTGTTTCATAATGAAAACTTTCATAAATAAACTCAGTAAAAATTTATTCAAATTGTAAAATTTTGTTAAATTTCTTCCATATATTTTTTTTATTAGACATTACTTTTTTTAACTGTCTCTTTCCATTTTCTTGTGATAATCCTATAGCCCTATGAGCCACCGCACGATCATGCCAGTGTTTGATAAGTAATGATCTATAGCAGAAGGCTGTTGCTTTAAATAATAAGAGCTTTAATCAACAAGGCTTCGGTGCATAACTGTAAGAGCGTTCAAAACTGGTCGTTAGACTATGGTTCAAATTTCGGGGAACGGATTTCTACTCCATTCTGTAATGTAATACTGCAATCGAATACTGTCGCATGGCCTCAAAGTCACCTGATTAACTCTTTAAATGTACATATTTATCAAATGAATCATAAAAATAAAGGCACCTTATTGTTATTAATCAGCTGATTTTTAAAGTTCTGCATTAAAAGTTCTGCTAACTTTTAATGCTAAAAATCTGTATTTATTTTATATGCATAGTTACAGAAGCATGAGACAGATCCCCTTAGAAAGTTTTTCTTGAAACTCCTCTACCTAAAGACATATAATCTTGTATGTTTTGCCAAAAGTAATACATTGCACCTTGTATGCTTTTCCGAACGTAATGTACTGTATCTTGTATGCTTTGCCAAAAGTAATGCACTTTTGGTACATTTATATCCGATCCAGCCTATGTTTTTATAGTAAGTTTTCATTATGATGCTCTATTTAGATTTCTTCTTAGTCTAGCGGAAATAATCATGTACCAAATCGGGTCAAAACTGCCGCTATGAGCAGCATGAAATAAATGATGCTAATTACCACTTCTTAAAAGCTTAAACTTTCTTTATTTTTTTCTGTTCTTAAGATACAATGTACATCCCCTAAATGGGAAATACCTATATATGATATTGCCTGCTATTGGAAAGATATTTTTGTGAATGACTTGTTCTCAGATTTGCTTTCCTATGACTGACGTAGAAATTCTTAAAGTACTAATTATGTGTTAGAAATGATGCAATTTAATAAAATTATTTTAAATAAATTCATTATATAAATGGCACTGTGTGTAACAGTAGAATGATTTCATAGAAAATAGACCTTTTTAAAATAATCATCAGAACAACATAATACTTTTTTACATCTTTCAGACTGCAAAATAGAATCAAGAGTAATAGTGCTGAAAGTGTAGCAGTCATTTTTAGTCAGTGGTAAATATTTCTATCTGATGCATGTTAAAGTTTCAGTTACCAAAATGATCAGACTACTTCAAAATTTTGCGTCTCTTTCAAGAATGGTGATATTATGGTAGTGAATATTATTTCAACTATAAATATAAATTTATGACTCTCATAACAATAAGATTAGTAATTTACAATTTAATATCTATCTGTATATTCCGAAATCATGAACTTTAATATGCCGTAAGCATTTGGAAAACATAGTTCATAAATTTCTCAAGGAATCGTTTAATTAATATAGTTTTTTCTTCTTTTTTTTTAATCTTTACTGCATGTTGTGTCATTAAATAATCGTATAGCATTCCAATTAAGGACTCTTATTGAACTATAAGTTGCCAGAGGTGTTGCTATTCGAGGGAGAATGAAATCTTTAATTTATCTTGCAAACTAAACAGTAGATTACTTAACGAAGTGAACGATTTATATCATAATTTAAATTTTTAATAATATCTCAAATAATATAATTTGTTATACATTTAATCTATGCAATTTAGAGTAAACTACCTAATTTATAATTCTGAAGTTAGAAGCAATCTTAGCGAAGATTTCTGGGTTTTAACATTACGTTAAGTTTACTCTACTTTCGTTACCTCTGATTCTCATCTATGCAATTTACCAAGTATTACCATTTTAGGAAGCATAATGTCTTTAATTTATCTTTCACTTGACTCCATAAAATGGCAATCCTCAGAGTGCTGCTCTTTGACAAAGCAACAAAACAATTTAATCTAGTATCCATAGTTGTGTAAACTGAGCGGTTTTAAAGAAATAAACACTCGTCTTGATAATTTACTGCGTTGTACTATACCAGTGATCAGTAGCTAGTAAATCACCGGACCAGAGTCTTAATAGTCAGCGGTGACATTCGGTTTAATTTTATTCAAATAATCTTTCTAAATACTGAGTAGTGGGAGTTTTCGTGGTTTTCTCCATGTGTAACGTGTATACGAGCCAGTTTCCCTTAGAAAGTCCTCCACGAAGGCATCCCTCCTCTTAGGCAGATAGCCCTCGAGGCTTTGCCATACTCACACACACACACACACTAAATACTGAGTAGACCAACACCTCTGACAATCAACCCTTAGGCCCTCGGCGGCCAAAGTTAACCCTTAGATCCTCGGCCTTCGACAGTTACCATCAGTTTATAAGGTATTTCTCCCGCCTTCTTAGCCTGCTTTCGTGGCGTAATGGTCAGTACACTCGGCCCGTTTCGAGAGATCCTTGGTTCGAGTCTCGGCGAGGGCATTGCTCATTTTTCACGTCTCCTGCTTCGAAATAACCTAATGTATTTACAAGTTTAATTTAATCTTAATAACACATCTGTCTGATATAATTTTAAATATTTTTATATTTGTAATATGCGCAATTTATAATTCTTAAGGAGTATTCATTTAATTGATAAAATATATTTTTTACTACATATACTACCCATATACTTTCTACACTCCATTCTTGATAGAAGATAGTTTCATTTTTATAAACATTTACCTATTTAGTAAGAAATATAAAATATTTCTAATGCTTTATAATATAACAATCGTCTGAGTGTTGCTTAACAATGTTTTTTCAAGTAAAGTTACAATTTTAAATTTCAAGAAAAGATTCATGACATCTATATACTATTCAGACTTAGCCTTTTAAGTTTTTTAATTATCTAGATGGTATTTAAAATCACAGATTTTTCTTTCAAACTGGAATCAAATAAAAAGAAAAACACGCCAATGTAAAATCTTATACCGGACAAAAAAAGCTAACTTTATTTTGGCGTAGATGCTTGGCTGTTCTTTCTTTTTTTCCCCGTCAATCAGAATTCTGACACTTAGAAACAAACAGAGGCTGCTAAATGTATTCATAGATAATCATCTTCTGTTTCGATGCATTGATCGCATCTCCAAAGATACTAGAGATAGCTCGAGGAAGAGGGTTTTCCGAATATTGCAAGCAGAGCGAAAAATTCTCATGGGCACTGCGGGTGCAGAGTAACGGGACTTAATAGGCAAGGCCGTCGGGAGCATAGCTGTCCGGTCTGCCGCTGCAAGAGGGACATGTGGCCTCTCCGAACCCTCTCGCATCAAGACTTAATTACGATGAGCGAGTTGCGATGTGTCTAATGTGTTGACTAAGTCCCCATATCGCAGATGGGGTCGTTTTGCCATCTGCTAACCACCTGCTATTCGTCGCGCTGGTACATCGAATGGTGTATGGTACAGGAAAGCATCGCGCAGAGAATCCGAGCTGTTACGTTTTTAAGCGGTTCCTAAAGTGCTGTAGTTTCGCTTTATATTTGTAAACACACATTCTGTGTATTGTAAAAAAAAAGTAAATTTACCTTGCATATAAGAGAGAGTAATCGACACTAAGGGCAACACTCAAGGCAAAGATCATTATGAATTGAATTTTGTTTCTAATTTCCATGTTTTTGTACGAATTCTCTCGAATCAATGCAAATTTCTGAAATTAATATAAATTATATAATTTAGTCAATTGAAACTATCGATAAGAAATCGGTTTCTTTTGAAATTATATTCGCTTTATGCAAATATATATTTTTTTCTATTAATATATGGTACTGGGGACATAATTATACTTTTAACTGAAGTGAAATAAAATTTATGATAAATGTTACAAGCCGTTTGTTTACCATTGAATTTAAATTAGAGCTATTAATTCAAATAGTTATGCATTTTTTACCGAATGTAAATTACTTCACAATTAGTTAAACAAAGAAGGGATAAAATGAAATGCATTTAACTTTTCAAATATTGCTAATTTGGAAAACTTGTTAAATTGTGTGTAATTTTTAACACTTTTTTAACCAAATTTTTAAAGCTACATGCTTTATTTAAGCAGAGAATATGGGAAACGGTTAATAAATCTGACTTTGCTTTTATTGATTTTCATTAACTTTCAAAGAAATGCTATTGCATGTATATGTGTAACAAGCTAAATCTGCTTTACCATAATTTAATAAACCCTTTGCAGATTTGATGAATTTATGTTATTTACGAAGGCATGCTTTTCATATCGATAATGTTATACAACTATTATGTTTGAACAGCGATTTTAACTCTTGCTTGAATGAGAGTGAAGCGATATTGAATAAATTTTCTTTATTTAAAAAAAGAAAAAATAAAAAAAAAAACAACAATAACAATAACAGCAAAAACTATATACAATTCCTGAGCGATTGGATGCTCTAAATGACTGATACAGCGATCGATAATAAATTGCAATGTATTATGATTCACTAATTGGATTTAAGGAGGAAATTCAAAACAAAAGTTCAGCATATGCAACAGATAACGGTGATAGATTAAAAAAAATAAAAAATCAAAAATCAAAAATTACAAAACAACAATGAATGAATGTAAAAGATTAAGCCGCGTATTATTGTTAAACATGAGGAGATTAGACAATAAGGCGCTGTTATAGCGAAAGTACATATTTTAAACAAGACCATCTGCAACGTTTCTTTAAATGCAATGCATTATAATTACTTGAATTGCCTTCGCGATACAAGCAAAGAAGCATAATTTACACTATTCATTAATAACCAGTAACCAGTAAAATGTAAATAAGCCATAGTAGGTATAAATAAGTTTGTAATAATGAGACAATTAATAAGCAGTTAGATATAAATAAGTTTGTAAATAAACAAACGGATATCATTCAAGTATTTAAATGTAGAAATAAATTAGAAAATACAAAGTATTTTCTCCCTCCTTTCCGCATGCCTTCATGGTGTAACTGGAAGTACGCTCGTCGCGTATTCGGAAGGTCAAAAGTTCGAATCCCGACAAGATCACTGACGATTTGATTAAAAAAACTGTAAATGAGTCTACAACTGGCGCGCGAACTAAAAGCTGGTGGTCGATAATTCGTCATCACCAGGATTTAGCGACTGGGTTTCGTAATACCCAGTCGCTCTTTAAAAGGGAGAGTATATAAGGTATTTTCTCCTTGTTTTCCACGTGTATTCGTAGTGTAACTAAAAGCATACTCGACGTGCATATTCGAGGGTTTCAGGGTTCCAGCGAGAGCATTACACTTTTCCCATTTTTCACGTCTTCTGCTTAGTTTTTTTTTTTTTTTTTTTTTTTTTTTTTTTTTTTTTTTTGCTAATGACTCCACAACGGTGAATAAAAAAAATAGAAAAAAATCTGAAAGGTGTCAGATTTTAAAATTACGTCCAAAGGGGCGTTTTTTTAACGTTTTGTGTGTTACCTTTATTTATTAAATATCATGTTCTTTGCACTTAAACCATAAAATTAAGTTCAATAGCAATATCGCAAAATGATTTTAAATTGAGCATATCTTTAGAATTTCCGATACACAGTCTCACGCTCTGGGGATAAAAATGTTTTTTCTGTACAACGTTGCTATTGCTCGCTTTGAAATCCTTGAGTTTGTTAATCAAAAGTTCGTTAAAGTTTTACAAAATATGAAATCGATCATAAAAAAATCCAAATTTCAAATTTGGTCTTCCACATGCCCATATTCGCAGTATGATTACGTCATTCAAAATTCGATGGCTCTATGTACTGTTGTTTTATCACAATGCGAGAAATATGCATACATTTATTCAGATTTTTCATTATTTAATTTCTTCAAATATAATGCAGGACTCTAATATTTGGTGGCAACAGTTTGAAAAGTGAAACGGACACTTATAGTGATTCAATGCAAAATCGCAAAACGAAAACAATAGTCCTTCAGGGACAAAGCTCCTTTGGACTAAAAACATTGCAGTAAAAAAAAAAAAAAAAAAATATTATCTTATATCGAAGGAATTTGAGCTTTTCAAAAGCTGCTTTTATCCTTTCTAGATTAACCATCTATCCAGTATACGCATGTGTCAACTTAGTTAAAGCAATATTCTCAGATGATGAAGGGAGGAAAAGACATATATGGATTCTGGGAAACACATAATGAAGGTATCAAATTAAACAATAAGTTCCCTTTATTTTACTTGCTGAAAATGTAAAAAATAATGGAAAAGAACAAGAATTCACCCATTGCAACCACATATTAAAATAGGACCTCAGGAATCACCAGTGCGTAAAAAAAGAAGCAACAGAACATGAAATCATACATATCTATCACCTCAAGGCGGAAGGCGCATAAAATTTCATTTGCTACATTTCAGATTTTCCGCTTATACTTACCTAAATCGAAATTTTTTTAATTAAATATTGAATATTATAAGTTGAAATTGTAGTTAGTTAAGAAATTAGTAAAAGTAATGGAAAATCCTTCTCAACGTAACACCAGTAGAAATTTAATAAATCAAAAAAATGAATTTGTTATCATTTCAAGTGTAATCCTGCAAAGGTATAGTTATCGAATTTAATAAGTAGGATATTATTATTAATAAGAATTTCATTTAGTTGTTAACTATTTTTAATAATTTTGAATAATTTTGCAAATATATTTAATTCTCTTGACCATGATTCAATTACAATATGAAAAATAATTTTTTTGAGATATTAGAGTTCCACAAAATATTTTTTTAATGAAGATAATCTTCTTTTATAATATAGTGTAGTGGGGATATCATTTTTAATGATTATGTTCAAATAGTTCATAAAATTATTGCAGGTGTTTGTTTTATTTAAATTTAGGCATTTGGGATAAATAACTTTTATTTTAATTACGTTAAAGTTATTAATTTCAATTATATCATCTGCAGATATAAATATGAACTTATATATTTTTGGATCTTTGATAAATTCTTTGAATTTATATTCTATAAAGTATAAAAATAAATTTCACATAGCAGGCGAAAGTATGCAAGTATCATCTGTCATCATCATTTCATGTATTTGTTGAAAGTGACCTTGCACAATTCCAGTTTTTTAAAAAAAGGAAAGCAAGAAGCAAGGATTCTCTGTATAAGTTTAATAAGTTTAACTCGCCTTGCAGGTGGATGATGAAATGGCTTAATCTGCATCCAGTAAACCCTCACTGAAAGCGGATCAGCGAAATGCAATTTCGCATATACGCGTTATCTTAATGGTTTCCATTTAATTTGCCCAACGCGGTTCATATGCGCTTCAACGTTCATCCATCAACCCTGACTGCATACCGGCAACAGCCAGTCAAGAAGTTATCAATTGTTGTAAAGGATCTCCATCGACTGCAAATGAGTCAAAGAAATCGTACAAATTACAAAAGCAATTGCCGGCTAAGGATTTTTCAGATCTAGAAAAAGGAGAATTAACAGAGAAATAACGAATAAAGAACTTGCTATTCTTATAACATCAACCAACAAGAAAATAACCCGCCTTTAACCGACAAGAAGTCACACGAAATTTTAAAACAAGATTAACCGAAATTATTTAATAAATTATCAAACAAAATAATTATTTATTCAAATTAACAAAATAATATTAAGTTAATAAAATAATTATTTATTGTGTTAACTTTGCTGCTCATTATTGTGCAAAGCTTGAGTTTTATTGTAAAATAAAACAATAAAATAATGTATCCATCTCCGTTTAATCTTTATTTAATATTATTTATTATCATTTAATTTCGGTTAATCTTATCAGGAAGTCTTAAAATGTATATGTTATGGTGAAACACCGAAATCTGGAGAAAGTCGACTTTCATCTGTGAATGTCAACATTCACATAGTCGCTTGGTGTATGTCCGAAATATTTTCCAAATACTCTTATTTCTGACTTACACCGGTCAATGTCGACATTCACCATGTACTAATGGTGAATGTTGAACATATAAGAATATTATAATTTCTTCTCCGTAATTCAGTCGCGAAAAAATGCATTTGATCAGCTCCGCTTTCAGTGAGGGTTTACTGGATGCACAGGGTCTGTCTGATTTTGTTATGGAGATTGATCCAAATGAAAAAAGAAGAGAACACTTTATGAGAGGAATCGGAAAAACTCTGCACTCCTTACCGCGGAACATTGAAAGGGTAACATCAGTCATTGTCCTAATCAAACATCACCAGCTTTATAAAAATATAATTGTATTACGCACTTATTAAGTGGTAATAAAAATTCTCTAACTTATTTGTTTTGAATTTTCTTTTTAATTGTAACAATATTTAGACTTGTTTAAATTATAAATACTTTATTAATCTCAATTTTAAATAACAGGTTGTTTTTTTTTTCATATACGCAATGTATTAATGACATAAGACCCGTATTCGGCAAGAATAAACTGTATTTTGATAATGGTAGTGGTGGTATATTTAATTACGGCAAAGCACACTAGGACTATCTGCCTAAGGGGAGGGATGCCTTCGTGGAGGACTTTCTAAGGAAAACTGGCTCGTATACACGTTACACATGGGGAAAACCACGAAAACACCCATGCAGCCAGCCCGTTCGCGGGATTCGAATCTCGGACCGAATTACCAGTGTTCAGCGACTTTACCCCTCGGCCGCTGGTGGGCCATTTTGATAATGGCTAAAGCAAATTGAATTAACTATTTCTGAGATAACCGCTTCCTTTTACTGCAAAAATATTTAAATTTAATTTTGTATCGTTTGAAAAAGACTCGATTTTGCTTTTGTCAGTTTTTTGGGCATCACTTAATATATTAAAGAATATAGCAATATTCAAAATTTTTCTTGCTCCGGGTTATATGTTAATATTTTAAGTGTAGCTTAAATGACCTGGACAAATATTATGTTTTAAAACTGAAAATTATCAGAAATTTTTATTAAATAAAAGAAACATAGAGAAAATATATGTATTTTTTTAATAGAAGCCAAGTAATATGAAACGTAAATATTTAATACATTGTTGAATAGATTGCAAATTATGTAAAGTATATACGGAAATGGATAGTTTTATAAGCGTATCACAAATTTGGAGGGGGATTATTAAGGGAAGCTATATAAAGCAAACATTTAAAAAAATAATGATATAATTATAAACTTCCATTTTAGGGGGTATTCGTAATTATATGCAGAGTTAGCACATAATATGATTCTCCATTGCTTAGAAGTAAATGGCGAACAAAATCTCTGTAGGGCGGGAGAACACATACTTAAGAATAGTTGTATAGCAATGTTATTACTAGATGCAATAACATGGAATACTCGTGTTCATTCTGCTTTTTGCAGAGTTTTCTTTCCTTGTCATAATTCTGTTTACAGTTCAACTCCAAGTAAAAGCTCGAAAACTGACAGTTTTTCTTTGATTTCCAACACCTTATATAAGAAATGGTGAAAAGAGAAAAAAAATGTGTGGGAGGATCAATGCTTATTAAGATTTAACAATGCTTTTAACCGAAATAATTGTGTGTGCAGTGAAATTTTTCATTATTTTCATGAGCTGATTTATTCTGTTAACTTTGCTGCTCATTATTGTGCAAAGCTTGAGTTTTATTGTAAAATAAAACAATAAAATAATGTATCCATCTCCGTTTAATCTTTATTTAATATTATATATTATCATTTAATTTCGGTTAATCTTATCAGGAAGTCTTAAAATGTATATGTTACGGTGAAACACCGAAATCTGGAGAAAGTCGACTTTCATCTGTGAATGTCAACATTCACATAGTCGCTTGGTGTATGTCCGAAATGTTTTCCAAATACTCTTATTTCTGACTTACACCGGTCAATGTCGACATTCACCATGTACTAATGGTGAATGTTGAACATATAAGAATATTATAATTTCTTCTCCGTAATTCAGTCGCGAAAAAATGCACTTGATACTTAAAATAAGAACTTAAGAATATAAGAACTTAAAACACACAGTACATTCAAAATGAGAAAGGAAAATAATAGAAGTTAAAAACTTACTAAATTATGTGATTTGAATCTTATTTATTGCAACAACTTAAACTATTATGACACTTTGAATTGCACAAGAGGCCCTTGCTTTTACGACTGCATTTATTTGTGGAACACTTCCTTTTGCAATCACAGCGTGTACATATACTCCTCTCTTTTCGACCTACAACAGAGCATATCTGTGATTGTTGACATACACCGGTGAAGGTCCGAATGTACAAGAATGTAATGCAATATTCGATCTTTCACCGACTTATTTGGAGAATGTTCACATTTTCCGGTGAAAGTCGACATTCTCCAATTTCGGTCTTTCTCGATAACATATGTACAACTTTATAGTTGAATTCAGTTTCTACTTTTTTCTTCTTCCATTTCCATTCCCATACAGTTCATACCGCAGCGAGTTTCTCGCATTAATTTTTTTGATTCGTTAGAAAATCGGGGGGGGGGCTTACTAGTTTCAGCAGTTTTTCTTTTCGATAAGATTTCATATCCCGTCGAGCAGACTAGCCTCATAAGTTTTTCGGCTCTTCCCCCCCCCCCCCATGTGTAATATAAATTCCAGCGAATTTCCATTAGGAAATATTTGACAAAGGCATCCTTCCCCGTAAGCAGACAGGCTCCGCGGTGCGTTAGAATTCCTGGGGAAAGGACTGGCTGCATAGGAGTGTTCTTGGTTTTTCCTTTGTTTAATGCAAACGCGAGCTACTTTCTCTTGAAAAGTCTTTCATAAAGGCATGCCTCTCTTTGAGCAGATAGATGCTTGCTTTGCCTTATTCAGATAATCAACTATTACAAATTAAAACATATTTTAAAATTCAAAATTTTTGTAAATTATTTACTCATTCTATGATCAGGGACAAACGAAAATAATCATTTTGACGAACCAAGAAAAGTCTTCCAATGAAGTTTAAGCTAATGGTATGAGTGCATGATGCTAATTTAAGACCGGGATATCAGACATAATCTTGATAGGCAACGACGAATAATATTAATTATCACTGCTGCCATTACTTTTATGGGGTAAAAAATTGGCTGTAGTGACGAAAGACTTGCGTCAATAAGCATTGCCGGGATATTATTGAACCCCAAAGTAAGTTCAGTGCTCAGCCAGAGTGTTCAAAGAGAGATGCACGTGTTCACATTCTGGGGACTGCATGTACTACCAACCCGCGGCATTGGACCCTGAGTAATACCTTTCTTTCAGAGGGCACGTGCCTAACCGAGCACGTGTCAGGAAATGGGGTCTATAAGCACGTAATGATTTGCCGTTGCTGGAAAAAGTAAAACGACACGCAAAGTACAGCAGCACGGTAGAACCTGTGCTTTGGGAAGAGACGTGTAGTAATCTGCTATAGATGTAATAGTATTGAATATTAGTGCAAACAATGCCGTGAGTTCTAGATCAGTATTCAAGCTATGCATTAATATATGATGAATTGTGGTTTGACAATTAAGCTCTTTTGTTTAAGTCTTATTTTTTATTATAATAAATGTTTATGCAAAATCAATAAACAGATAAATTAAGCGAGTGTATAACAAATACTGAAGAATATAATTGATTTTTACCCGAATTTATACTGTAATAAAGTAAATATATAGATTGAACTGCAGCGGAACTTCTGTTAACTGGGTTTTTGGCAAACGAGCCTCCAATCAGTTTGAAGAAATTTTTTAAAAAAATGTAGTAATATTATAAAGAATACAGCAAAAATTAGTAATATTTAGGAATTCTCTTATTGAAACACATTTTGGCCATTCTCATCAGTGACTGGTCTTTTTACGCCCATCCTATTGTGCCACGGACGGTTATAAGGATAGGAAAAAGGTTATAAAAATGCAAGGATCGACTGTCACTTTTATTTATCAGTGTTGTAATGTTAACGATAAACTGAGATTGCTTTTAATCGGGTAGAGCTGTTAAGCTCAGAGCTTTAGAGAATAATCCTGCCAGTGCACTATGCAAAACTGGCGGGATCGTGCAGCGGTTGGTATAGGTATATCACAAGTAAAGAGTAAAAGATATTTTCACAAAGGGGAAAAAAATACAAGTATGTCTCATAAAAATGTTTGCAAGATATTTGACAAAATTTTGTTAAGGTTGATTTATTCTAATTTTTCATAAATATTTTTTATCATGGAATAAAATCTTATATGGTTATTCACTTAAATGAAAAAAAAAATTGTATCTTAGAGTTTGCCAAGTACCTATCCGCTTATTAAACAATGCCAGAAAATTTCGGAAGAAAAACTGTTACAACTTTAAATTAATAACCGAGTAAGTTCTCGACTATCCGAGGTGGATATTATTCCAATTACATCGGATAATCGAGATTTTATTACACTTAAAATATTGAAGGTTTTATCATACCCTACACTGTTTAGTTTTTTCCTACTATTTAACTTTTACACTTTAAAATCCAGATATTAAACATTACAGTTAAATCATCATCCCATCTATTTCTTAGAGCTTCTCTGGTTAAGATAAAAGTTATTTTTTTAATCCTTTTCCCATATTTTAAATATAAGCTTTTAGTAGCATGCTGTACTTATTCAAATACAGTACACATGTCAACTTTGATTGAACTTCGCACGTTAAAAGATGGTATTTCATCCAATTTCTTTCGGAAGATACTTCTGGAGAAATTTTGTAATTAGAGCCCTTTAGTCATTCTTTCTTTCTGAGACGAATCCATTCCGGACCTTGCGTCCAAATCGGACTGGACACAAAATTTTCAACTGTCGTTCCTCGAAATATGCAATGATTTTGTGGAAATTTCCTTCCACTAGATTTCGGATATTCGGTTGGATACAAGAGGTTTCCATTTTGAAGCCTTTCATTTAATCCATTGAAGAACGATTCAAAAATCCTACATCAAAAACTTAATTTTTTATTTTTTTCTGAAATACTGAAAATTCCAGCTCAAGTCTCGGTAATATCACCTCTTTTAGTGGGGCAATTCTAGATTTCTCAGTTATAAAACTCGGGTAAATACAGTACGCTTAACATATAAGGAAAATAATGAAACTGCTCCAAACGCTCTAGGACTGTTGTCGGAAAATGCATGCAGTTCAAATTCTTTACCTAGCTTCAAAGGAAAGGGAAAATATTTCCTTTCGATTGTCAAGTCTTTCTAAAGATGAATCTATGAATCTCAGAGCACCATTTTCCCCACTTTTTTCGTTTATCCAATTGATAGTTCATCGTCCTAGTCTAATGCATTTCCCCGTATATCTTGCATTAATAATTTCTTGAGGACAGTAAAAGGTGAAGCATATCCAATAGGGACGAATAATTTTGATGCCGTTTGAAGTGCGCTATCTTTTGAATTCTTCAAATTATCTGTCATGTCAAGGAGGGGTTTCAAAGCTGATCTAAACGTGTTTTCTTCGGTATTTCGTATTATGCCTAACAGCTTCAAAGACGTTTTTTTAGCTTCCCTCACTTCAGACATACCTCGTTCGCGCCATAAATTTCTCCTCAACTTATTCGAATTCGTTATAAAGTTTCTTAAATTCATATTCGCGTCTTTAAGAATTTCTGCAGCGCTTTGAGAAAATTCTAAAGCTTTACCTGGTGTATTTGAACTGTAAAAAAATCATCCTCATAAAATGCCAAGTTAAATATTTTAAAAGTTTTGCTTTGCTCCTTTTTATATTTTCGATTGTGGTATTTAATTTTTGCAGTAAGGATAAAATGGGCTCGGTGTCACTTTAAATGGCATTCTAGTCATTCACAAAATTTTGTAAGCTTTCGAATAATTTTTTATCTGAAAATTAGAAAAGTCATAAATAAATAATACCTGGAAATTAGAAAATAGACTCTATCTTCTGTAGCTATTTCTGCGGTAAAAAAGCTTCCCGAATATCACTGTGGAATGCATATCTGTATTCTCGAAATTTTAAGGTCACGTCTAAAATTCTGGGATTCAACGGTAGCCTAGTATTTAAATATTCATTAAAACATTTGCGCACTTAACCTTTTGACGCATCGAATCTAATTTTTGTAGATTCGATGTCAACCAACATTTGAACCAATGTAAACAATACATTTGAATGAGGTATATAATAAATCATTCTTTTAGATTCTCAACAATATTTAATTTTAATTGCCCCTCAACAATGTTCTTGTATTTATTACACACCCAATCATTTTCTTTTATTTTTACACTCAAGTTACGAAAACTTCGTTTTTCTACCGCGAAGTATCAGTCAAATTTTCTGGCTTTCCTTCCCAGAATCGTTTAGCTATATTATAAGGTATTTCTCCCCCCTTTCCTAGCGTACCTTCGTGGTGCAGTGGCTCTGCACGCTGGGCCGGTATTCCAGAGGTCCGTGGTTCGATTCCCGGCGAAGGCGGGTGTCTAATTTTTCATCTTGCCTGCTTCCAAAAAAATACCTAATGTCTCTACAATATAAATTCCATTTCCAAATTTTAAATTACTTTGGTTTTGAGAAATAAAGTCCTTATCAAGTTTAGAACTACTATTATACGTATCATTTATCCCCGTTGAACCTAATTTCCAAAATAGCGTTTTTTTCTCCTTTAATGCGGCGCAACACGCAATTTTCATAACAGAAACTTTCTGTTTAGAATTTAAATGCGGCGAGATATTCGATCTTGAACCACCTTTCCGAACAGGGTATCTATCAGATATTTGTTCAATCGTTCCTTTTCTCCCGAATGAATGTCCCAAAAATATTACACTTCAATAAGGAGACACAATTCAGTTCCTAATGATTTATTTATGTTTCACAGTTGAACGTTTTTTTTCCCTTAACACATGCATTAATTTTACAATGCGATACTTTGAACAGTAAGTAGGAAATAAATTCAGTTAAAAGAGCTTCAGAAGTCTTTTGTTTTTCAAGATCACTTGAATTGCAAAGAGTAAATCACACAACGTTATAAGTTTTCTGTATTGGCAGTCTAGAACCGAACGTATAAAATGCTAGACTTAATTGCTTAAGGATGGAAATTGCATTTCTGCAGTTAATCCCTTTTTCAAGAAACATCTCTGTTATGCATTATCTAACAGAATATTAATTTATATATTTTGAAAACTACCCATTACAGCTGCCGAGCATGTTTCAAATAGGATCTCGCAATTATTTTTATTCGTAAGTACGACTGAAGTCAAAGCAGCCCAGATGGGATAGTTGTTAGTGGCTCTGACTGCCGTACAGAAGGGCCCGGTTTCGAATCCTGGAGAAGGTATGGATGTTTGTAAATGTATAGTATTTTTGCGGCATGGCGGCACTCTAAATATATGGCGAGTCGAAAGTTCTCTCGTGTGGTTTGGTAGTAGGGAAGAGGGATGGGAGACCCTGGGACCCCCTCTCGGAGTGCTTTCTCTCAAAACTAGTAAAAGTAGAACTTCTTTGAAGCTCTGGCAACCATTCTTCCATGAAATATTGGATTCGAAAACAACAGTAACAACAGAACTCAAAACATGTAGCGTTTTTTTTACAGCCCAGCTTTGTTCAGACTCTAGAAGAGGGAAGAAGAAACAGCGGTATCGGCAGGCGAGGAAGCTTTACTGTATTTTTGTTGCTTACTTCTGGTTTCTACAGCATTCCTTCTCTCAATTTTTTTAATATCGCTTTCTTGTGTTTTTAGCATTCTATTCACACAGTGTTTCCACGTAAATAATATTACCTTTATACTCTTTTTGTTTCTCAGTTTCTTTTTCTATTTCCTCAGTTTTGAATTGTCAAGATTGAATTTCTTCGTCAAGATAAAACAATTCGTTTCCTTAGGTAAAAGGTTCGCTAAAATTTCGTTAACTAAATCAATTGACCTTTCCTCTTTGTTTATTTAACTTTCTAATAATTTCATAGTGTCAGACAACTATGAAACTAACAGTCTGACAAGGCATCTAAACTTTTTCAATGTTTCTATATTCATTTACAAGAACTTAAAACATTCAGTTCACTAAATAAATTTATTCAGTTCCCTCAGTTCGCTCTCTACTTTAGAGGCCTATCGTGGGTTTCGGCGCCATTAAATGATGCAACCAAAACCACTTCCAGCCAGTTTCAGTTTAACAAAAGGACAACATCCAAACATAATAATTTAAAATTTCGCTTATCTGTCATATGAGGTTGATTCAATTGATACTGCTAATCCAAACCTCTGTTGACATCACGAACACAGTACACAACAAAAGCGAAAAACTTTAGGAAATAAATTATTATTAACTAACTTTGCAGCAATTGCGCAAGTAATAATAACTAGTATTCGCACTAAATGGATTTAAGATCATACAACATTATATATATATATATATAAGTTATGATTCGCCCATTCATAGTCGCATTTTACATTGCGTGAATAAGTGCCAGTTTCCCTTAGAAAATCCTCCACAAAGTCATTCATCCTCTTACGCAGATAGCCCTCGTAGCTTTATGATAGTCAAATATTCAAAGAACTTAACCATTCTACATTGTTCGCAGTCTCAAGGGTGCTACTTCTCCTGAAAACAACTGAAATGCACCGTCTTTTTAATATCTGCAGACCGCATTAAGCTTTTTAAACAATCAGTTAAAATTTTACGTTTTGTGTTTTATATTTGCAATTTGCTGTATTTTAGTTTATAAACGAGAGCTATTATTTATACAGCTGTTATTAACAAGGAGTTATTTTGTTATTTATATACTTATGACTTGGGTTCTGTCCTATTTTCTAGCCATAAATCACATTGCGGAAAATCCCTAACAAAAGATTTATCTCTAATTATATAAAATACAAATATTACACCAAATTTTAAATGATGAGAATAATACGTAACGAATGATATTTGATTAAGTAAGCTTTTAACTGGCAAAACCTTTCGATACCAGCTAAAAAGTTCTGAATTTATACAGAATTTATTTCTTCAATTTCTGAAATTATTTATTTATTTGTTTCACATTCTTCAGGTCATTGGGATGATTTGAGATTGCTAAACAAGGTAATAAAGCAAAATATTTTAAGAAATAAAGTACCATATGCAAAGTGACAACAAATGTGATGATATAGTTAAGCCATATAGTTTATATATGGCCAAGGAAGGTTTTTCGGGTTTGGTAGCTTTTTTGTCTCTAGTACAATCCTGAGGAGATACAATGTCCCATTCCTAAGTAGTATTTTAATGAATATATTAAAGTATCTATGGATTATTTAATACCCTAGTTGTATTAATAGGTCCAAAAATTTGAATAAATAAATACTTTTTTGTAATTAATAATACTTCATCTTAGGATTGACAAAATTACAGAAACGAGGCTTCAAATGCATTATTTTATACATCCGTATGAAATCCACGGTTTATCGTTATAACTTTTACTTTAATTATAACTGCAATTTAAAATGTAATTGGTTTACCACCAATTAACAAGAGATTTGAATGATTTACCAACGCTCATTTAACCATGCCTTTAACAAGAGATTTTATTTAAAGGAAATATTTATCTTTTTTAGCTGTTGAATTTTTAGAATCTTAACCAGGACAAAAGCTTAGAAATGTGAATGATTCATTACAGAATTTTCATTGGGCGAAAATGTTTTACTTCTTTAGTATTTGTACTTTCTCATAGTCTTTCTTCAATACATAGTCTTGATCTAGTTGAGTAATTTTTTAACGTAGTTGTTACATACATTTTCACATAAAATTATTTCATTAGAATAGTGTAAATGTATTTAGAGTGGCAATTAAATAATCTCTAAAATGTAGCAGTGTAATATCACTTATCTTGCATTATTTGGACAAAAGCTTAGAAATGTGAATGATTCATTACAGAATTTTCATTGGGCGAAAATGTTTTACTTCTTTAGTATTTGTACTTTCTCATAGTCTTTGTTCAATACATAGTCTTGATCTAGTTGAGTAATTTTTTAACGTAGTTGTTAAATACATTTTCACATAAAATTATTTCATTAGAATAGTGTAAATGTATTTAGAGTGGCAATTAAATAATCTCTAAAAAGTAGCAGTGTAATATCACTTATCTTGCATTATTTGGACAAAAGCTTAGAAATGTGAATGATTCATTACAGAATTTTCATTGGGCGAAAATGTTTTACTTCTTTAGTATTTGTACTTTCTCATAGTCTTTGTTCAATACATAGTCTTGATCTAGTTGAGTAATTTTTTAACGTAGTTCTTACATACATTTTCACATAAAATTATTTCATTAGAATAGTGTAAATGTATTTAGAGTGGCAATTAAATAATCTCTAAAAAGTAGCAGTGTAATATCACTTATCTTGCATTATTTGGACAAAAGCTTAGAAATGTGAATGATTCATTACAGAATTTTCATTGGGCGAAAATGTTTTACTTCTTTAGTATTTGTACTTTCTCATAGTCTTTGTTTAATACATAGTCTTGATCTAGTTGAGTAATTTTTTAACGTAGTTGTTACATACATTTTCACATAAATTTATTTCATTAGAATAGTGTAAATGTATTTAGAGTGACAATTAAATAATCTCTAAAAAGTAGCAGTGTAATATCACTTATCTTGCATTATTTGGACAAAAGCTTAGAAATGTGAATGATTCATTACAGAATTTTCATTGGGCGAAAATGTTTTACTTCTTTAGTATTTGTACTTTCTCATAGTCTTTGTTCAATACATAGTCTTGATCTAGTTGAGTAATTTTTTAACGTAGTTGTTACATACATTTTCACATAAAATTATTTCATTAGAATAGTGTAAATGTATTTAGAGTGGCAATTAAATAATCTCTAAAAAGTAGCAGTGTAATATCACTTATCTTGGATTATTTGGACAAAAGCTTAGAAATGTGAATGATTCATTACAGAATTTTCATTGGGCGAAAATGTTTTACTTCTTTAGTATTTGTACTTTCTCATAGTCTTTGTTCAATACATAGTCTTGATCTAGTTGAGTAATTTTTTAACGTAGTTGTTACATACATTTTCACATAAAATTATTTCATTAGAATAGTGTAAATGTATTTAGAGTGGCAATTAAATAATCTCTAAAAAGTAGCAGTGTAATATCACTTATCTTGCATTATTTGGACAAAAGCTTAGAAATGTGAATGATTCATTACAGAATTTTCATTGGGCGAAAATGTTTTACTTCTTTAGTATTTGTACTTTCTCATAGTCTTTCTTCAATACATAGTCTTGATCTAGTTGAGTAATTTTTTAACGTAGTTGTTACATACATTTTCACATAAAATTATTTCATTAGAATAGTGTAAATGTATTTAGAGTGACAATTAAATAATCTCTAAAAAGTAGCAGTGTAATATCACTTATCTTGCATTATTTGGACAAAAGCTTAGAAATGTGAATGATTCATTACAGAATTTTCATTGGGCGAAAATGTTTTACTTCTTTAGTATTTGTACTTTCTCATAGTCTTTGTTCAATACATAGTCTTGATCTAGTTGAGTAATTTTTAACGTAGTTGTTACATACATTTTCACATAAAATTATTTCATTAGAATAGTGTAAATGTATTTAGAGTGGCAATTAAATAATCTCTAAAAAGTAGCAGTGTAATATCACTTATCTTGCATTATTTGGACAAAAGCTTAGAAATGTGAATGATTCATTACAGAATTTTCACTGGGCGAAAATGTTTTACTTCTTTAGTATTTGTACTTTCTCATAGTCTTTGTTCAATACATAGTCTTGATCTAGTTGAGTAATTTTTTAACGTAGTTGTTACGTACATTTTCACATAAAATTATTTCATTAGAATAGTGTAAATGTATTTAGAGTGGCAATTATATAATCTCTAAAAAGTAGCAGTGTAATATCACTTATCTTGCATTATTTGGACAAAAGCTTAGAAATGTGAATGATTCATTACAGAATTTTCATTGGGCGAAAATGTTTTACTTCTTTAGTATTTGTACTTTCTCATAGTCTTTGTTTAATACATAGTCTTGATCTAGTTGAGTAATTTTTTAACGTAGTTGTTACATACATTTTTACATAAATTTATTTCATTAGAATAGTGTAAATGTATTTAGAGTGACAATTAAATAATCTCTAAAAAGTAGCAGTGTAATATCACTTATCTTGCATTATTTGGACAAAAACTTAGAAATGTGAATGATTCATTACAGAATTTTCATTGGGCGAAAATGTTTTACTTCTTTAGTATTTGTACTTTCTCATAGTCTTTGTTCAATACATAGTCTTGATCTAGTTGAGTAATTTTTAACGTAGTTCTTACATACATTTTCACATAAAATTATTTCATTAGAATAGTGTAAATGTATTTAGAGTGGCAATTAAATAATCTCTAAAAAGTAGCAGTGTAATATCACTTATCTTGCATTATTTGGACAAAAGCTTAGAAATGTGAATGATTCATTACAGAATTTTCATTGGGCGAAAATGTTTTACTTCTTTAGTATTTGTACTTTCTCATAGTCTTTGTTTAATACATAGTCTTGATCTAGTTGAGTAATTTTTTAACGTAGTTGTTACATACATTTTTACATAAATTTATTTCATTAGAATAGTGTAAATGTATTTAGAGTGGCAATTAAATAATCTCTAAAAAGTAGCAGTGTAATATCACTTATCTTGCATTATTTGGACAAAAGCTTAGAAATGTGAATGATTCATTACAGAATTTTCATTGGGCGAAAATGTTTTACTTCTTTAGTATTTGTACTTTCTCATAGTCTTTGTTTAATACATAGTCTTGATCTAGTTGAGTAATTTTTTAACGTAGTTGTTACATACATTTTCACATAAATTTATTTCATTAGAATAGTGTAAATGTATTTAGAGTGACAATTAAATAATCTCTAAAAAGTAGCAGTGTAATATCATTTATCTTGCATTATTTGGACAAAAGCTTAGAAATGTGAATGATTCATTACAGAATTTTCATTGGGCGAAAATGTTTTACTTCTTTAGTATTTGTACTTTCTCATAGTCTTTGTTCAATACATAGTCTTGATCTAGTTGAGTAATTTTTTAACGTAGTTGTTACATACATTTTCACATAAAATTATTTCATTAGAATAGTGTAAATGTATTTAGAGTGACAATTAAATAATCTCTAAAAAGTAGCAGTGTAATATCATTTATCTTGCATTATTTGGACAAAAGCTTAGAAATGTGAATGATTCATTACAGAATTTTCATTGGGCGAAAATGTTTTACTTCTTTAGTATTTGTACTTTCTCATAGTCTTTGTTCAATACATAGTCTTGATCTAGTTGAGTAATTTTTTAACGTAGTTGTTACATACATTTTCACATAAAATTATTTCATTAGAATAGTGTAAATGTATTTAGAGTGACAATTAAATAATCTCTAAAAAGTAGCAGTGTAATATCACTTATCTTGCATTATTTGGACAAAAGCTTAGAAATGTGAATGATTCATTACAGAATTTTCATTGGGCGAAAATGTTTTACTTCTTTAGTATTTGTACTTTCTCATAGTCTTTGTTCAATACATAGTCTTGATCTAGTTGAGTAATTTTTAACGTAGTTGTTACATACATTTTCACATAAAATTATTTCATTAGAATAGTGTAAATGTATTTAGAGTGGCAATTAAATAATCTCTAAAAAGTAGCAGTGTAATAACACTATCTTGCATTATTTGATTACTTCGAAAATATTTACTTAACTGAATTTAAGAAAAAGAATCTGAAAGGAAACGTTTTAAAAATTAAATGTGAGTAGATTTTTTAGATCAGATAAATAAATAAACATTTGTTTTGTAAAAATATTTTAACCATAACGAAAATAATTTAATTAAATTGTCATTTGAACTTAAGTTCTGGAACTGTCATTCTGATAATCAGTGATTATTTTAACAGGAAATTCAGGAGTTTTGAATCAGAATTCTCAAAAGTTCAGCTTAAAATAATCATTATAAAACGCCCACATTCGTGGTGGAAAGATAGAATACCGCTCCTCCGCTGTTTTGCTGAAACCTAAGATGTCGCACAACAACATATTGAGGCATGCTGTTGCCAGGCAACCATTCGAACTCCTCTTCTTTTAAGATTAATGGATAGCTACGACGATCTTTTCCACTAGCTCTTGTACTAATTTAAAATGGAGGCGGTTTTAACTGTCTGGTGATGAAAATCGATCGATCACACAATTTATTAGGCATTACATGTAATTCTCATTATTAAATAAGCGAAAGTAGAGCCAGAAGGAATCAGTTCCTTCCTTCTTCCATATTTAAAAATAAATCTACTGAAATACGTATGAAGCATGTTTAAATTATCTACTAAATTCAAGAAAGTACTTATACATACATATTTAAAACATCTATAAATATTTTTAATAAGTTTTTTTTTCGTATTGTAGCGAGCATGAACAAAAATTCTAAATTAATTAATTAAAAAAAGAAGAAGAATCTAAATTTTTTGCTGGCCATTACTAGAGGATCCTACAAAAAAACAAAATTTAGCCATTTAGCTTATTATATTCGTTCATTTAGAAAATCGCAAATAAAACACCAAATTATTTTATTTAATTACCAGCAAGAAATCCTTTATGAACATCGAAAGAGGAAAAATAAAATTGGAATAATTCAGAATGATAAAGCAGTAATTCTTTTATCTAGTTTTGACTTAATTAGCTATGAGTCTAAAATACATGGCAAAATATACTGTATATTTAAAATAATAATAATGCAATAAATAATATAACATATAAAATAAAAATAGAAGTAGTACTCGAGAAGGAAAGCAAAGAAGGAGAGAAAGAATTTCTAGTTAATTCCTTAAGAAGGAATTTCTAATTAATATCGAAATCAATTTCATTAATATTCCAATTAAATGTAGGAGTCTTTCTCAATATATTTAGATTAACTATCGTATTTCTTCCCAAAAAGCAACTGATAGCTTAATGAAAAATAGTAAATGAATGAAATGATTAATAGAAGTAAAATAATTAGTAACAAATGCAAGGTATTTTTTCAAGTAATTTTATGCTTAATTAATTTTAATTTGTAGCATTATCTTAAACTGTCGGTATTTAGGTATTAGAGAAAGTTCCGCAAACATAAATGACTAAAAAACGTTTTCTAATATCCAATTCAGTTTGTTTCTGCCTTTAGCCTTAATATAAGTTCTCTATGTGTTCATGCGTACAGATTTTATATCAAGGCTGTGCTAAATAATGATATATAAAAAAAAGCAAGTACATTTAGCTTCTTTCTTTAAAATATGTTAGGTTAGAAAATAATGAATCTGAATTTAATCTTCATTTAGTGATGTAGTTTTATAAAATATTTCTGCGTTTCAAAAAAATTAATACTGCTTTAAATTACACTGCTGCCCTAAATTCTGAGCACGGAGAATTTTACTAAATAGTCAGAACGTTCTTTATTTCAAAACTTTTGCTTTAACACTGTTGAATGAAATCGTTAAATTATTATGAAAAAAATAAAGCAAAATTTAGGGTTACCAGGAAATTTCCATATATAGCCACAAGTTCAAAATATTTCATATATTAGCAGCCATTGCATCAAAAATAAAAACGTCCTAGAAATTTTTATGCTGCACACGCTAATACATTTATTGATTTCCACATCACATAATTCCTCTTCTCCCTCTTAACATCATCGAGACCGAGAATGATGGTGAATTTCCCAACAATAGAGCTTCACAAGAATCTAATAACGGGGGCAAATACATCAGTAAGCGATTTACTATTTACACCTCCTGGAGAATAATCACAACGGATTGTCGTAGGAATTTCTCATCTAGTGATAGGAATGCTGACGACGTCGAGAGGGCTTTGTTGGAGGTGCTCGAAAAGAATTTAATTACGCGCACCCCACTCTGCGTGTTTGAGTGCTGCACGTGAAGTGCTGACACGGGAATGAGAAATAGGCAGAAGCGAATCCTTTTGCTAACTTCAACTCTTGGATCAGTAGAAACAGGATATTTCCACATACAAGCTTTAGATTTGATTTATATTTAAAGGCAGTCTTGGGGAAATGCAAACATTAGAGATCTTAGAGTGTTTTTTCTTTGGGTGGTTGTTAATGATTTTCGATCAGTCATTTAGGATGCGAATACATTCCTTTATGGAATTCATTTTTCTTATTCATGAAATGGCGAAGGTCTCTTTTCTCGAAATGAAATTTTTCATATTTCGTTTAAATTCTTTTCATATATTCTTTTAATGTATAATTTCAGCATTCAAAACTAATATGTTTTCTTTTAAAAAAGGGGAATGGAAATGTTCTGTGAAAAGTATAATACAGGAATACCTGACCTGTGCGGGAAAGACAGATACAAGCAACACACTGAAAGAGTTAGGCAGCAGATTTCGGCCAATAAGATCCCGTATTGTAACGATTGATTTGAGACGTGCGGGTCTCCTTGCCGAGAATTAGTTCGACAAGGGTAGGTTGATAAATACCAAAACTTCGGTTTAAACATACCAAAATTTTCTTAATTAAAAAATTACAAAGACAGAAGGAAAGATTACATTTTATATGTAGATGTTAAAATAAGTATTCGGAACACTAACTACCAGCAGTAACATAAGCAACATATCATCTCTGCAGAGTGTCGAACAAGCTTGGAGTATTGCGAATCTGCTGGACAGCATCATCAGTGTGTTACTAGAATTAGTTTCATGAAGTAACTGAAATACATTCAATTACTTATCCTACGAAAGTTAGCTTTAAGCTGCTCTCGTACAAAATAATCCGATTGATTCAAATTGGAGACAGGGTAAGTTATTCGATAGAGTCTCTGCGTCTAATCCATCTGCTGTCGTATGTGCAATGCAGCAATGTCCGAATATCTCATGCAAAATGTGCAAGGGCTCTTTTGCGTATAGATAGATAAACAGGTAGAAGTCCGCAAGACACCTGATATGCACAAGTAGTAAACAGGTATTATGTCTTCATACTAATTATCTATGACAAAACACTGATTGATAGGTTATGTTCTACTGTGGTACTTACTATTCATTATATTTACACATTTCCCAATCTAAATCTGGAAATGAGACGTTGCAGTTTGGAAAATGGATTTTGGTAATGAGTGGCGAGTGCTTTTCATTTAAAGCGTCTTTTCATTTTTCCTCTTTACAACAACATTTGATATTATTGCATTTATTGTTCATTTTACATTATTGCAACTATGATACTAAGTATTAAAATAAATAAGAGCTAAAAAATGCGTCAAATTTTTGGATTATTCAATTATGGCAAAGCACACGAGGGCTACCTGCCTAAAGGAGGGATGCCTTCGTGGCGGACTTTCTAAGGGAAACTGGTTCGTATACACGTTACACATGGGGAAAACCACGAAAACGCCCATGCATCCAGCCCGTTCGCGGGTTTGAACCTCAGATCAAACTACCAGTGTTCAGCGTCTTTACCGCTCGGCCGTTGGTGGGCCGTCAAATTTCTGGAGAAGGAAAAGTTGTTTGAGTAATGTCTATATGTGAATCAGGTTCAGTACTGTAGGACTAGAGAAGAGTCATTATATTAATTATTTTGCACTTCGCCTGCTTGGCTTTTACTACGACGTCATGAAAGGTAATAAATCTGTCTCTGGAAGATTACTGTGATGGGCAGCCGTTAACGGACATTTGAAAATATTGCGTGTAAACCACATGTGTCGAAGTATAACAATAAAAACTTTTTCCAATAGCACCAGTTAAATCTTCTTCTAAGAAACAGAAGTATCGGTTGGAGTGGAGAATTGATGGCAGGAAACAGCGTTCAGCGAAATGCCACAGTACATATTCAGGGTAAGCATTCTTCATTTTCACATTTATCAATAGCATAAGAACTGTCTGCCGCCAAGCTAAACGTATTGTGCTGGTTCAACGATTCATCCCGCTTGACTTGGCTTTCATCCGTAAACAGAATGCTCATGATAAATGTATAACTTCTTGGCCATTTTATCAAGCATTCAGTACTCAAACACTGATCTTGCAGAATAATCTGCTGGTACTACAGCCTGCATGCATCGCATGTGGTACAGATACAGTTGCTCTCATCGGCAAAAGTTCTACATAGACGATACTAAGGAGAGAGTTTTAGTTGCCACACGATTCAGGTTTGCTCCTGGTTTAGTAGTGAATGCCTGGAGCTCACCATAAATTTATATCGCATTTAGTAGTGAATGCCTGGAGCTCACCACTGCTGGGTCCATAATCGTTTCCCAAGATCGCAACGGAAACTGACTTTCGCAGAGACCGGTGGGTTGCTAGAAAATAGCTTCGTTTGTAAAGTGTTTGCTTAGGAATGCTCTTGATTCAGCCGCTGTATTTCTCTCGAATCACCGTTCTCCCGTCCGTATATCGGCACATTTTTTAATAAAATAGTGATTCATCCTACAGCTTTGAAAACAGCTCTCAGTAACGTTCTCATATACCCGCTTTTTCTGAGAGATTTCATATAGTGAAACGCATTTTTAATAGCTATTTTATTTATTTTCTAAAACAGTGTTTGACGTAGATGTACACAGCTAAATCGAAGCAAACAACGTGCCCGTTTCTTAACAAATTTTCACATATACTTGAAGGTGCAAGAGAGGCAGGTATAGCAAGCCAGACAAAGAGAAAAGCAGAAAAGGAATGCAAAATATCTAATATGGAGACTTGGTTCACAATGGTTTAATTTTGATTTAGCTTTATTCTCATTGGCTTATCTAAGTTTCAGTTTACAAATATTATTATAATCGTTGGTTAAAGCGTTATCTAAATATCTTCGTCATTAGTGCTAGGTAAGAATAGTATGACACGGATTAATTTGGAAATGTCGCAATTTAGAGAGATTTATTATAAGCAATTATCATTTTTTGGCCAGAAAGGAGAAATAAAAAAATTTAAAAAGAAGATTTAAGAGGCCATTGCAAATTGAAGTTATATTTTATCTTAACTATCTTTTTATTTACATTTACGAAATGGATTAAAGATACCTTAGATATCAAACTGCATGTCGAAGGAATTTTATGTCATGTGCCTTAGCTAACTGTACAATATTTTGCTTTCACAAGTTTCCTTCGGTGCAACAGTATCGCATTCGCAAATACAAAAATAATCATTCGCTTTCGTAAGTACATTTCTAAATAGGATAACTCTTCACCCAAATTTTAGAAACGTTGGAAATGACTTTACTTAAATCGATACACTGTGCATAAGTTACTTCTGAGTGTCTAGAGTTCAGCAAGAAATTGCTGTGTAGTCGAAAATGTACAGCAAGAAGTAAGAACTGAAAGAAACAGCTAAGAAAATATGAATTGTAGGACTTAAAATATGTTTTTGAAAAGATAGCTGACTAACTTCTCAGTGTGATTAAAAATGAAATAATCTTTATTGTACAAAAGAGAGAAAATTAGTAGGTTCACAATCAGAGAAGAAAAAAGTAAAAAGAAGCTTACTCCAGATGCAATGAGATAAGTATTATTTCATTACATAATAAAATTTCACTATTAGTCAAAGATGTTATCTGAAATTAAACTATGAATTTATCTAAGAGTATAATGTAATGTGTTTTGATTGTACTCTACATAATATTTGACAGCATTTTGAAAAACAAATTCCGTACATATTTACGGTATAAGTTTCGCACCATCTTTAACGTTGCCTTCAGATGATGTCGGCAAGTTTCAGTTTAAAAGTTAAGTCTTAAAGTTTTAGTCTTGTATTTTGGTAAATTGTGCATATTTTTAACTTTAAAAATGATTGAATTATATTGTTCTTATCTTCCATCTAAGGTTTTTATGCCTTTAGTTAACCTGCATGCTATAGATGAAGAATTATCAACAATTTAAAAGTTGTTTATGTGCAGCTAAGCCTAATTTTTTTTTAACCATAGGAGCCATAATTGTTTGCATTTGAAACTTAGCATAATAGTGGATTTGTTGCTAATCTAGAGAAACTAAGGCTCGCAACAACAAAGATAACGTCTACTTTTATTATTGTGAATTAAATCATGCTTAATCCATTCTAGAATTATCATTTAAGTTGTTAAATTATCCCATATATTGACTCAGTATAGCGTCCACAACAAATTAAGTCAGTTTCTGCGCCTTCAGTGTCTTTTTGCCGAGTGAGACCAACAGTAAACTTTCAGTTTTGTGCACCGAAAAATCTGTCTTCTTGTACGCTGTTCGAATTGCTTGTTTTTGCGTAGAAACCTTTTGCGTAGAAACAAAATTAATTGTAAACATTGTTCTTTAAATTGTTTTAACTGTATTTATGTTTTATATTTTTCTATATTTTTGAATTTTTAATAAAGATATTTTGACGATTTTTGTATTTTTGCCTTGTCGCGAAGTGAGAACTGAATTAACTGAATGAGAAATGAAATCATGTGGTGTACACATCACTTTTTTTTCCAGATAAAACAAATAAGCTCTCATCGTTTGTTTACGTATACGTACTTTGAAAACGAACGCGACACTACTGTCCATCTATCTACCAGAAGAATTGTCCCGCCATTATATCTAGTGCTCGTTAGTGACGGTCGCTACAACAATAGGGCTAGTTTACTTCAAGTAGAGTGAGCCAAGTGAATTCTTTATTGTTATTTTGTTTTTGATGAATGTCGGCTACGGGAAAGAGAAAGCTTAAAGAAAGTCCGTTCTTCATAATGCGCGCCAAAGTGACCAACTGAAAAACAATTCTTCAAGGCACGCCAACGGAAAATGGGTTAGGGCTCGTTTCTGCAGCAACAGGACAGTTGCAGACTATCTGTCGAGAGCTGTTCTTGTGAAAGACGGACAGTACACGACATCATCTGAAGCATATCCGGACCAAATTAGATTTTAGAACAACGATATGAAACAAATAGAGTCGCTTTCTGTTCAATTATTTGAGTTCTTAGTAAAAGGATCTTTTACACTCTAACGTTTCTGTTTGATAAACTAGACATAGCGATATGTCGCTTACGTCTGCTCAAAAATAATGAGACTCGCGCACATGGTTTGTCAAATTAAATTTTGATAAACCATCGCATATTAATGTGGCATTGCGCACATTAAATATGTGATGATTTATCAAAATTTAATTTTTTGCTCAAAACAATTTTGTTTCTTTGTTTCTTTTACTTTTTCTTTTTTTCCTCCCTCCTTTTTCGATATAAAAAAAAATGCACTTCAGTAACACTCATCAAAATCTTTCCCAAATATTGTAGAAAGGTTGCATTTAGTTTTACGTATAGAATCTAATATAGATAACAGAACAGCTATTGATATCCGAAAGTAATATAAACTGAAAACATAGAAATGTTTTAAGAGTTTATTAATTTAATCTCAGCAGAACAGTACTCACAATAAAAGTACTCTTATCCATATTTATAGCTTGCATAAAATTTATAACAAGCGTCTGTAATTTTATACGTGCTTGAATTTTAATTGAGTGTGAAATTCAAATTAAATTTTTAGGTAAAATTACAGTCTCATATCTTACTTTCAGTTCTAATGCTTTTAAATTAATTAGTTAAGCAACAAAGTCTGAAGTAATTCCGACATCAAATATTCACTGAAGATAAGTGCATAGATATAATAACAGTTTTGCCCTTTTTTATGTTTTGAAATTAGCCAAAAATATTCGGCAACTTTAAAGAAAAATATTTATTTTGATATCGTGATTACATGAAACTATTATTTACAGCATACAGTTTACAAACAAATCTTGATCTGAAAAATAAAATACTAGCTCCTATCTTTTAATATATGATTCTTAACACAATGCATGCATTATTTTTCACGTTCTATACTTAAAATCGCATAATAGTCGTAGAATTGAAGTCTTAGTAATTCAAGGATATAGAAATAAAAACATTAAAAGGTAAAATGTTAGATTAAACTAGTATATTACTTTATAAAACAAAATGAGCCGGAAATTTTTGATTTAAGGGCAAACTACCAAAAGCTTTCCATAGACAAAATTAAGAAAAAGAAGGGAAACTGAAATTAAAATAACATTTCATCTTTCTTTATCTTTAGCAAAATGTTTAGAAAACTTTCTAAAACAGAATTATACAGTATATACTTCTCTCTACTTTCCAACAGAAGTAAAAATTCCCCGGAGAGTGAAAAAAGAACAAAAAAAGAACTTCGACTCTAGTTTTGTAAACACACCCAAAAGCCACATTGTGAAAAACACAGGCTTGAATATAAACTCTTTCCAACAAAATAAGAATATCTTTTGCATCGCCATTTCAACAAAGAATCATAAAATATACATAGAAAAATGGTTTAAGCACTTCCACAGCTCTTAAAGCTCCAGTAGAGGGGTGGCGAATTTGCAAGTAAGAGTAGTCCAAATAAGTTACCCCGTCGATTAACCGGAAGAAAGGCATGACGTGTGCTTATGACGTCAGCGGAAGGGTACTCCTTACTTCCGATGGACTCCGGAAACAGGAAGCAATCTACGGAATGGATGCATTTAGTAGATGTGCTTGAATTTCTCTTCCATAGATTTTATTTCAGAAATTCAGTTTCAGAACTAGAAGTCTTATTGGCTGATGTTAAGTTTTATGCCAAATCACTCTGATGGACGGGGAACAAAAAGAGGGAGAAGCTATGACTAAAACACAACAGCAAAAGGATAAAGAATTATGTGAGATTTTTGAAAACTACAGAATTTTACCCCTAGTAGGGAGATAAAATTTGCACAGAGTGTGTAGAATAGTAAAAACTTAACGAAAATATGTAAAATAATAAAATTCGTGTGAATGCTTCTTAGTTTCTGGGGATAAAAGCACTTCTTAATTGCATTAGAGTTAATTCCCATTTAATTAACAGAATGTTTCAATAAGAAACGGACGAACTTCGACAGAATGTTTCAGAAAGAGATAATTAATATTCAGATCAAATTTGAAGCAGTCTCCAAGACTCTAACTAATGACGAGCAGTAAACTGATTTTTAATAAAAAAGAAGCATTTCTGTTTATCTTTCAATTATCGCATTTAAATATTTGCATTGAGCATTACGATATAGTTGCTGAGCAATTACAAATTCTAAACAAGTTTACAGCATATATCATAAAAGTTTTAATTAAAAATTTAACACAAACTAATTTAAGCATACTTTTGCAATTTTGAAATTTTAAACGCAGAAGACTGGCTTTTGTTTTAACAAATGCTGCCATTTCATGGTATGTGACAGAAAAAATTCAATGCTTTTAACTGTGAAAAGGAGGAATTTCGTTAAAACAAACAAGCAATTAAACAATTTTGTTGAGTGTCATTTCATTAGCAGCGTACCTTACTAGTCTGATTACTAACAGGGAAAGTCTTTCAAATTTAACATTTTAAGGGAAAAGATCTGTGAACTCATCTAGAAATACATAACAGTTAACAAATTAGCTACTAATATTGTATAAGTAATCCCCCCCCAAAAAATAGATTATTAAATTAGGAGTTTTTGATTGCCAATGACTAACTTTCTGATATCATTTGGCAGAATTTTAAAACTGCGTACGATCTCCAAAATAGCCCTTCATTACCAAATATAGTTAGATTTACATATTTTCAATTTTTCGCTCCTGTCGATTTAGCAGCTGTTTTGTGCTTCTAAATGAGCGAAGGCATTTGAAATTTTCCATGTATTATTTTATTTCCAATGATTTCAACGTTTAATCAAATACGTTTAAGTGTAACCTGCGCTTATTTGAATTTAATCAAATACGTTTAAGTGTAACCTGCGCTTATTTTTTACTGTAGCTAATGAGTGGTATATTCTATATTCTCACTTCACAGTCAGCTTATTTATTATATAGTAAAGTGTATGCATTTGACATCGCGCTAATAGGCTTACAATATAAGAGAATTTTCTGCAGTTAGATATTTTATTTTCAGAATTGTTCGCATTCTGGTCTGATTTTTCAAACATTTATCAATCATTTGGTTAATTAGAACATATTTTTTGTTTTAATTATGCATAACTTATCTCTAATTTTTATATTTAGTTCCGGGATTGATTTCGTAGTATGTGCATTATGATATAACCTTTCTTCATATTAAGTAGCTTATCACTGTTTTTAGATTAAATTCAAAGTTGTTCTCTTATATTTATACACTGTACGTAACTCGAACTACGTAGTCAAATTCGTAAGACTTACGTAAAATTAGAGTTCTGCAAAGGTTTAACTCTAATTTTACGTAAGTCGAATTTGTAAATTGCTTAAGTGTAACTTCGTAAAAAACTGCAATATTTATTATATAGATATATGAATATATGTAAGTATATTATTCACATAGTATTATTATTTTACAAACAAAACAGCATACAGTGTTATTTACAGCGATATAAAAGTATGAAAAATATCCAATAGAATATAAAAACAAACTGAAATAACCCTTTCCCAATGAAAAAAATGCCTCTGAACAGCCAGTTTGCCTGCGTAGTGGGACAGTCGATGCTGAAGATCAATGTTGTGAAGAGCAATGTTGTTCTTCGACAGCTCCTGTTTCTCTTTGAAGTCTGATAGTAGTCGAGATTGTTTGGCTGTCATCTTGATGCTGGTGTGAGGGACATTTCACAAATATGTCTAGGTTGTGCCGTCACGTGCTTTTTGCCATCGTAGATGACCTTAGCTAGACATATCGTAATGTTACCATTCCCGAATCACTCGGTGTTTGGATGCTTGTTTTCTGTTATAAACCTTTATGTAAAAAACCTAGGTTTCTGCTTTGGTAATGATTGTGCTCTTCAATGTCAGGTGCCTCTCATGCTTTCAACAATGCGATTTCAACAATGCATCCTTCATTATCGGATTCTGTTTTGAAAATAGGTTCATTTATACCCTGAGAGGTTGCTGATATAATTTTATCGTCTTCATGTATACGAATCATTTTTTACTTTTCTTCTAAAGTTATTGCGATTTTTTAGACTTATTACCAGATAATTTGGTTTTGCGTTTCTAATTCATTTTCACAGTAAAATCAAGTGACTAAAGTAACCACACAAATATTGTTTAAATGTAATGAGTACGGTTTAGAGACAGCAGGAATTTTCTACGGAGTCCTTACCTCTTGTAGGTAGGTTTAAGTTTGAATGAATGTCTTTTGTGCTCTTACGTAACTACAAAGTAATAGCGATGCCAAATCTGAGCATAATTCTGTTTAATTCCGCTTAGATTCTTTTCACGTGGATTTATTTTCCGTTGTGCTTCATTTTTTACGGAATTTAACGAACCGAAATCAATTTGAGAGTAATAATTTAAATATTATAAATTAAAAACGCCAAATCAACATTTTTCAAGATTGTAACAGCATTAAAATGATTGAGAATGTTATTTAAGAAAAATAACAACTAAATTAATTTGAAAAGCAGAACTTTTTTTACGTCCCTTAACATATCGTCTATATTATACTTACAGATACTGAACTAGACTTTTACCCTCTTTTCACCTAAATCTACTTAAATTTTACTTTTATGTAGTTGAAAATTGCTTATTAAAAGTACATAAGTAAACTGAAAAAAGAAAACTTCTGGGGAATTTCCGTAAAGGCCACAATGGTCTTCAGCATAAAAGTGTCATACTGCAGAAAACTTCATGCTTTAAATAAATTTCAACTTAAATACATAAAATTTGGAGAAAGACTTACATATTACAATTGTTTTCCCTTTTTTTTACTTTCATGTAGGAAGTATTGTAAGAGCGAAAGATTTCGGGTACCATATTTCAACGAAAATATCCATTTCAACAGATCTCGAATCCATTTGAATGATGTTTTTGCGTGACATCTGTATATACGGACGGAATAAAGGACTCCTTTTACCAAAATGGGTTGAAAAAATTGATTCAAAAGAGAATTTTTCGGAACGTCTGTACGTATGAACGTACTTATGTATGTATCTCGCATAACTCAAAAAGGAGTAGTCGTAGAACGTTGAAATTTCGTATATGGGAATGCTATAACATGTAGTTGTTTACTCCCCGTTTCCGTTCAATCGGCCGCACTAAACTTATATATATATATAGGTAATGGGAGCAAAATTTAGAAGTACTGATGTAGGAACACTAAAACGTAGATACTTGATGCTTAGAACGTAGAATTCGTAATGACTAAGAAACTTGGCAGTCGAGACGGTTTTAATTCTATTTTTATTTAAATTCACATTTAGAGTCACAGTTCATTTGGCATTCTAATCGGGCCTATTTTCAGAATATTTACATTTTTGACTATAATTGCAACAGAAACAAAGCACAGCGAAATAACGTCTAAGCAGCAACAAAGTTACAAGCCAAGTAAGCATTAATCCAATATGGCAGCTCACCAAACAGGAAGGTTTTGGTAAACAAAGGTTTCAGTTATCAGAATTTAGGTTCCGACATAAATACGTCATCAGCGCTACGCAAGTTTTATGGCATAGATTAATCTAGAAATGGCGCAGTCCAGAAATGTTGTTATTAATTTTAGAATAAGGAAGAAATAACCAAATTAGAAATGAGGAATTAAGAAGCTATTATTAAATTAAATTATAAAGCTGATTTACATAATTTTTTATCTTAGATTGTAATAGAAACAAACTTAGAAGTAATCAACAGCAGGAATTTTGATGGCGTAGAAATATTAATCCACAATGAATAGGAAAGTAGCAGCCGAGGCAGATAAAATCTTTTATTTTATATCAGCAAAAATGTTGCGGCTACAAAGAATTTGGCATTATTTGTGCGTATTTCAAGAGGTTTTCAGTTTTGGTAACTTTGCAGTAAAAAGGAAGCAGCGGATAGCAGTCCAGCTAGGCCGAAGAGTAGCGAGCGAGTGTGTTATGTTCAAGATGAAATTACAATTCAGAGTGAGTTAGTTTTGGTTCTCGATGCATTTTTATTGGATAATTAATACTGCTGTAAAATTATTATTGGCTCTTTGAGTTTTAATTCCATTTACATGATCAGAATTATGTTAGAGTCATATGGCATGAAAATGACGCAGTGAAAAGAGGCATTACTAATTTTAGAACAGAGAAGGGAAATTATGCTGCTAATTTAAATTATAATTAATCTTTTACATATTCTTTATTTTTCCTATATATGTGTGTTCTGGTTAAGGTTTTTATGCCTTTAAATTAATCTTCAGGCAATAATTGTAGAATTATTAACAATTTAAAGGTTTAAGTTGCTAAGCCTGACGAGGCTGCCATTTATTTATATTTGAAACTTTCAGTAGCACTGTGAATTAAGTCTGTTGGTGCACCGACTTCATTGTCTTTTTGCCCAGTGTGACCAAAGGTTAACTTTCAGTTTTGTGCACCGAAAATTTTGTTCTTCCTCCCGCTGGCCGAATTGCTTGTTTTGGCGTAAAAAATCTAATTTTAATTGTGAAAATTGTCTTTATTACTGTTTTTGAATGTTTGAGTGTTTTAGGTTTTTCTATATTTTACAATTTTTAATGAAGACTGAGTTTTTGTGTGTTTTTGCCTTGCTACGATGTGAGAGCTAATGAAATTCGAGTATATAGGTTTAAATGAAATGCAGCAAAAAGCGTGTATAATTTAATAGGCCAATACAAGGGAAGTCATGTGGTGCCCAGGTCAGATATTATTTTATTTCAAATTCCTAGTTGTTATTTAACTTGACAATTTTCGGATGGAAAATAAAAAAGTACCTAACGTTTCGTTTAAAAATTTACCTTTTACTTTTGTATTAAAATTTCATTTGCAGGGGGTATGAATGAGTCCTACAAACCCGTAAATAAAATTACAGTTCTTGGAAACACTTTTCAAATACGCTGTCACTTTATAGAGGAAAGATTACTATTATTCTAAATCATTACTTTATTTTTAAAATACAATGTGCTTAATATTTTCATTAATTAATGCTTCCTAGGTGTATAAAAATGTCATTAAGTAAAACGGGATGATCGTGTCCTTGGAATATATACTATACCAGTTGAAGGCTGCATATTCACTATTTTCATTCCATGAAAGAATTATGACTAGAAACTACACTAAATATTAAAGAACTATAAGAATTATTCTTTTAGTTTGATTTTTTTAAACAGTATCTCAGTCTAAAGAAAAGCACTCTTCTTTCCAAATTGTTTTTATCTCGGTTGTTAGTTGGAAAACATGATTAGCAATGATATTCACTGCCGTTATTAATACTAAGAAGAGTTTTAATAATAAATAAGAAAAACGGCAAATATTAGAAGAAAATATATAATAATAGTGAAAATATAATAAAAGGAAAATAAATAAAAATATTACATAAATTAATTAAATGAAATTATATAAGAACTCGATGAGGTGTTATTTCTTTTGGTTTGACTGTAAAATCCTGTCTGTTAGGAATAAAGGCCTTAAACACGAAAGCACGGTAATAATTTTTTACCTTTTTATTCAAAAGCCTACTAAATGCTATTCCTGGTTTTTTGACTGCACACTTGAAGTGAGCAAAAAGGATTACATGAAAATTTTAATATATTCTGCTAATTTACGTCGTTAAAAACCTTGAGTACTGGTTTGTTTAACTTCAAATTTAATTTTCATTATGGCACGCTCTGTGAGATTTTCGAAGAAGGTGCATTTACAATTTACGGTCCGATGGTTATTCATGTATGGCATTTAGTGAAATTTTGTTTGTGTACCTAAATAGTTATTAATCAATCTGCTACCTTAATGATAATCCATCTATGTTCGGTATTATTACTCGTCTGTGCAAACAGGGTTGTAAAGTTTATCTGCGAACAGCAATGGGAACCAGGCTGCAATATTTTCTGTAAAATGCTACCACCTTTTCGCAGGATTAATCTCAGATCATGTAGCAAAATTTAAGGTTGATTTGTTCGACCAAGCTGAAAAGAGCGCAACCATCCACCTTATTCCCTGCAATTAAGCCTCTGTGACTATGGTTTGACACGTAAGATGAAGAAATCATTTTGTGGCATTCCCTTCCGCAATGTCCCAGAGTTCTTCGTGCAAATGACAGCTCCATTCAAACCACCAACAGAACAGGTATTGTGACAGGTATACTACGACTTCCACATCGCTGGCTACGACCACAACACTGGTAACTGCACTGAAAGGCAGTAAAAACGACCACAATTTAATCATGCCTAGCATATGTTAATGCAAAAGCATTTTGAAATTTTTAAATTTTAGAAACTTCTTTTTTGTATTAATTTAACGTCATAAAAATTTTAAAATATTACCTAAGAAAAGAATGAAACTTATATTAAAGAAACCTATGTACTAAACACAGAAAAGCCTTTTTTTCTCATAAAATGAAATTGCAGTGGAGTTATATTAGGTAACTTGCTTTTCACTTCTGATTATATCTTCAGCAATTAAACTTTTCACATATCATTTTAATTTGCTGTCGTAATGTGTTTTTGATGGATCATCTAAAATATTATTTTACTCATTATAAATTCCCTTGAGTGTATCATATTTAATTGTAATTAAACTATCAGGCTCAATGTTTCTTCTAACCTTCTTCGGAAACATACAATGACCTGACTAGAACAGAGAGCTTACTAAAGCTATGTTCACTAGTTGTAGTAAGTAGACAGGATACAGACGAAGGGTATACAAAACCCTTTATTTTTTTCTTTATATACAATGACTTCCGTACTTCGGAATACAATGACCCTCCACTCGGGGTCTAACTTAAAAGATATCAAAATAAAACTAAACTCTAATTTAACTTTAGAATAAGATTGGCCTTATAATAACAGAAAGCGTATGTAGCACAGAGACTGTGAACACTACAATACGTTTAATTTATCAAGAGGATTAAAACCTCTGGCCTGGAAGGCAAAGTAGCAACTGCGTAACTTCTAAGGTAAGCGGCCTGCTTCGAACTCACGGCTTCCTCTCTTCTGCTTGGCAAAAAAAGGCCACACTTAAATACTTGGCGTTCGCCAGACAATTTTGCATAAACTCCTTCACGCTTATAATTCTGGCCGGAAGTAGAAAATAAGAAGTGATAGTAAAGATTTAAAATAAAATAAACGTTAGTAAAACTTAAGATCCTTACATACTTCCCGCCAGAGTTAATTAGTTTGAAACTGAGGTCTAAAACGACCTTGTTGAAAACTTTTAGCTCTAGAAACTAACGCGAGGCCAACCTTTTACAGTCATAACTTAGCTAGAAACTAGAAAATTTTAAAAGAAAGAAATTTGTTAGCAGCTCCCGGAATATACAACAATCTTTTTTCTTTTTCATCTGTACTGCATCAAAACAGGAGCTTTATTCAATTCTGGTTCCTTCCAGAGATCTGGAAGGAAAACTAGTTTAATGAAATGTTACAGAATGACATTGCAAATAACATATAGAATATACTTTTCTTAACATTCTTATTTCATTCATGACTATTTTAATTATCTCTCCCCGTGCTCTCTGACATGTGTTGTAAAAACACCAAACACGAATGTGTTTCTGTCTATGTGTTCAACACTTCCTCCTACAATCAAAACACTAATGTGTTAAAATTCAACATACGAGACCTCTTAACACACCCTAATTTCAACTCTAGACCCTGAGGTACTATTCTGAAAGTGGCTAACTCTAAAGTGTAGCGTCAGAGAGCCTAACTACATCATTCAACCTTTAACACATATTCACCATGATTTAATCTTTACAGTCACACGAATAACAAATTTTTTAACATTACTTTCACTTTTACCATATCACGTTATTTCTAAACATTCAAAATAACAGTTCACATGTATACAAGAACATATCAAGATGCCGTTAATTTTACACATTTGAAAACATACATTAGTAGTACATTGTTAACTTCTATTCTTTTCAAAGCAAGTGCCAATTCTTTCTACATTGAAATAATACTACATTTCAAAAAGTCTTTCAGACTAAAACTTCTTTCTTGTTAGAATGTTTTAAATAAAATTTATACAATAACTTTTTACAATATTTAAGTCTTTATACAACGCTATTATACATCAACTTTAGTTTTACGCGCGAGTAATTGAAAAACATAATAAGAAAATCGGTCACAACTCATTTCTCGCCCTTTTGGCGATAAAGGTAGACCTCGCATGAGGTAAAACTTCTTGAAATCTGCCACTTGCAGTAAGAATGAAAGATTAACTTAAGTTTGTAAAGTAACATAAAATTTTACTTATCTTTGTAATATTCAGACATCCTTTTCTGGGCCCAGTCTTTAAAGGTGCTGCAGACCGTAGCTTGGTTGATCCTCCTTCTTGTACGGGCTCGCCCTTCAGTGCTTTCCTCTGGAAGCTTCCGTTTTTCACCACTACGGCCACCCTTGAACATCTTCCTTCTGTCCTCTGCTTGTGGTCTTGGCCGTTTGAAGGCAGCTGGTCTTGGTGGAACCGGGAAACTTCTGTCGTGATCCTGCTTGGACCTCGTTGTTGGCCGTTCAAATTTTTCTTGTACTTTTTCCTCCGCCGCTGATGGCCCTTCCGCAGTTCGGCGACTTTTGCTGCGGAGAGTTCTGTCGGATGAGTCAATCTTCCGTTTCACAGCCGGGTTATAGTTGCCGTCCTTTCTCCCGGTCTTTTCCACATACGTCGTCCTTCTCCCTTCTTCATTCTGGGGGTGTTCGTGAACTCTGTTTTTTGGACGGTGGAACGGCTTCTTTTTCTTTGTACCTTCAATTTTTCCGCGGGGCAATTTTCTTTTCACTTGCTTCTGTCTCTCATTGGCTTGCCCTTGTACTTGTCGTTTTCCCACCTCTGGAACTTGTACCTGCGGTGTCTGCCGTACCGGATCCTGCAAAAGATCTGAAAAGATTTGCATTTTATTACGGTCATAGAATGGTTTTATCTGGTCAATGTTTGCGGAACAGGTTTCACCATTTCTTGCCTTTAACACTACAACAGCGTGAGTTATTTTTTCTATAACATATGGTCCTTCAAAGCGTGGAAAAAATTTGGCAGTTTTATCTTCTGGTGCTGAAGAAAGTGAATGCTTAATTTTTAGTACTTCATCCCCTACTTTATAAGTTACTCCCCGTCGTTTCAAGTCATAATACAATTTTTGTTTTCTTTGTGCTACTTCCGTATTCTTTTTTGCTTCTTTTATTAGTTTTTCTATATCACCCATTTTAAATTCTGGGGCTCTTTGTTGCACATAAAATAGTTTATCTAACGGTGTTATAACCTTTCTGCCTAGAAATAACTCAGCAGGAGTTTTGCCCGTTGTATCATGTTTTGCGGTCCTAAGGGCGAAAGCAAATTCATTGACATAGTTATCCCAGCTTTTATGAAAATTTTTAACATAACTACGGATAATTTTCACTATATTTCTGTTGACCCGTTCCGCTATATTTGATTGCGGCCGATACGGGACCATTTTTAAATGACGTATGCCCAGTTTTTGGCACATGTCTTCAAATATATTACTTACAAATTGAGGACCATTATCCGATATAACTTTTAGGGGCGCCCCGTATTTTAAAATATATTTATTTAAAATAGAATCGGTAACTAATTTCGCGGAGGCTCGTTTTAAGGGAACAATTTCGGTCCATTTACTAAAATGATCAACTATAACAAGGAGATAGCGACTTTTGTTTAACTGACTTTTTGGGAAAGGGCCCAATAAATCGATGCCGATTATTTCATTTGGAAATTCGGATTTAATACTATTTAGAAACCCGGCCGGGCGGAAATTAATATAATTAACGGCTTGACATGTTGGGCAGGACTGGACATACGCCCTTGTTAACTTTTGCAGTTCAGGAAAGTAGACTGCCTCGCGTACGCGTTGAGTAGTTTTTCGAATACCAGCATGAGAAGCTAAAGGGCTGTCATGGAGCTCTTGCAGGATATTTAATCTAAGACTAGCTGGGATAACAGGTCGAAATTCGTTGTTGGAATTCGTAGTTTTTGTATAAAATAATAGACCATCTATTAGTTCGTAATGGGCCGCCCTATTTCTTATCGCCACAATATCTTGGTGGCTAAAATTTTCAGGATCCTTCAAATACTCATAAATACTTCCAAACTCAGGATCCTTACCCAGTTCGGTTATTACAGTTTCTCGGGAATTTATTGTACACGCTGTCAGCATTGCAACTTTTACGGTATTACCCTGTTCGTCTAATTTAATTCGTGACAGGGCATCTGCTACGATATTTTCTTTTCCGGGGGTATGCTTGATTACCAGATTATATTCTTGCAGCTTGAGTGCCCATCTTATTAACCTTGGGGATAAATTTTTTCCAGAGTACAATCTAGTTACCGCCGCATGATCAGAATATACTGTTATCGGCGCCTTTCCAAAATAGACTCGGAACTTTTGCACTGCTAACAGAACTGCAAGTGCCTCTCTCTCGGTCGCGGAATAGTTTCTTTGTGTTTGATTTAAAGTTCGGCTAAAAAATGCTACTGGCTGCTGATTTTGCGAAAGTACCGCTCCTACCGCATAATCCGAAGCATCCGCTGAAATTTCTAAATTTTCATCCTTTTCAGGAAATTTCAACACAGGGGCTTGCGTTAATGCTTGTTTTAATTTTTCGAAAGCACTATTGGCTTCGGCCGTCCACGAGAATCTTGCCTTTTTCCTTTTTAATTTTAACAATGGCTCAGCGATAGCCGCAAAATCTTTTATAAAGGACCTATAATATGAACAAAGTCCTAGAAAAGAAGAGAGCTTCTTTGCCGTGTTTGGAGTCGGATACTTTTGTACAGCGATTATTTTTGATTCATCTGTCTCGATCCCTTTTTGCGATATTTTGTAACCTAAATATTTTAATTCAGGGGCTGCAAATTTGCATTTTTCGACATTAACTTTTAGACCGGCCTCATTTAATAAAGAAAACACCTGTCTTAAATCCTGTACATGTTGGTCTAGATTATCACTAGTAATAATGATATCGTCTAAATAGATAAATGTGGACTTTCCGAGAACAGGTCTTAACACAATGTCCATGCATCGCTGAAATGTTGCTGGGGCGCCTGAAAGGCCAAACGGCATTCGCAAAAATGCATAAGTGCCAGACTTGGTTATAAAAGCAGTCTTAGGCACGTCCTCAGGCCTGATCCCTATTTGAAAATAACCATTCGTTAAGTCTAAAGTTGTCATAAATTTGGTTGATTTTATGTTCCTTAAAATTTCTTCTATAATCGGTAACGGATATACCGGATATTTCGTTATGGAATTTAATTTACGGTAATCAATAGCGAATCTCCACCTTTTTGGATGCTCCAAAGGATAATCATTATTTTTCTTACATAAAACCACCGGACTAGCATAACTACTTGAGATAGGCGTTACGATCTTTTTACGTAGCATATCGGTAATATGCCATTCTATAATTTTTTCCTTATTCTTATCATACCGGTATGGTTTTTGACGAACCGGCAATGCATCTCCGGTGTCAATACTATGGTTAGTAACCTGGGTAAATCCTGGAATATCACTAAATAAGGAAGCAAATTCACTTACCACTTGTCGGATTCTATCTTGCTCGTCATTAGGCAGGTGGTCGAGATTTAACCTTGGCGGTTCAATCTTTTCTACACGCACTGGTTTCATCGTCAGCTTAAGAGACGCTTCATTAAAATCCAGTGTAGCTTGTGCGTCTGAAAGAAAGTCTATTCCTAGTATTAAGTGTGCTTGCAAATTCTTTACTATAAAAAACATCACCTTTACTTGTTCATCCTTGATACGGATGTACAAAGGTACTTTACCTACGCACTTACATTGTTCTCCTTGCGCCGCTAATACTGTTGTATTATCCGCATTATATATGCGGTATTTGCGAAAATACTTTCTAAAAAAGATTTCTGCCACACAGGAACACTGCGCGCCGGTATCCAGGAGTGCGGTGGCCGGGATATTATTTACCAAGACTTCAATCTTCGGAAGAGTTAAATTTTTCACCATTACTGTATTTAACTTGTAGGAAGAGGGGTTTTCGTGGCCTTCGGATTTCCGCACCCTCTCGTCAGCAGAAATCCGTTTTAGTTTAAATTATTTTTTCTTTCGGTGCTTTCCTTCTTTCTCCACTGGCCTTGAGACTTTTTTCCTGGGTTGCTATTGAACTGTCGACGTTCGCCGGCTGTTTTTGAATGCTCGGGTTTCCTTGCCCACTGATTCGCTTTTTCTCCGTAGCCATGTGCTTGAGTTTGCTGTAGTCTTGGCGTACCAAATTGGTTTCGCTGTTGATATTGGCGTCTTCTTTCGACGTCCGCCGTTCTTCTACTTTCAAACTGGATTGCTAGCTCAAATAATTTTTCCAGTGTAGTCGGATTTCTCAATTCAATAAAGTCTTGCACTTGGGGTAGTAACCTCGGCAAAATCACTTGAATTATTTCAGGATCCGGACGGTTTCCATACAAGAGCTTGAAAACGTGAATTTTTCTTAAAATAAAACTCGAGATGTTTTCCATTCTTTGTTGATATATACTGAAAAGTTCTGTTTCTAATTTCGCACGATCCCTTACAACAGGGAAGGCTTTTAGTAGGGCAGTCTTGAAATTTTCGTAGGTATAGGTGGGACTTCCTGCTTGACCCAAGAGACTTCTGCCGATACATTTGAACCAGTTAAGCGCTTGGCCCCTCAAAGCGCTGGTAGCTAAGGTAACTTTTTGAAACTCGTGCACGGGGTAGAGCATGAAGTGGTCATCCAATTTTTCCAAAAAACTGGTTACCTGTGAGTTTCCATTAAACGTTGCTTCTGGTTTCATCGAAGCGCGCATGGTCTGGACAATATACCCAAATCCTTCCAGGGCGGCAGCTGGCATTTCTGGATTCTGAGCTGTTTCTGCAGGCAGCACAGGTTCTTCTTGAAACTCGGCCATGGTTATTCTTCGTCGGGCGCCACTATCAGGTTCAATGTTTCTTCTAACCTTCTTCGGAAACATACAATGACCTGACTAGAACAGAGAGCTTACTAAAGCTATGTTCACTAGTTGTAGTAAGTAGACAGGATACAGACGAAGGGTATACAAAACCCTTTATTTTTTTCTTTATATACAATGACTTCCGTACTTCGGAATACAATGACCCTCCACTCGGGGTCTAACTTAAAAGATATCAAAATAAAACTAAACTCTAATTTAACTTTAGAATAAGATTGGCCTTATAATAACAGAAAGCGTATGTAGCACAGAGACTGTGAACACTACAATACGTTTAATTTATCAAGAGGATTAAAACCTCTGGCCTGGAAGGCAAAGTAGCAACTGCGTAACTTCTAAGGTAAGCGGCCTGCTTCGAACTCACGGCTTCCTCTCTTCTGCTTGGCAAAAAAAGGCCACACTTAAATACTTGGCGTTCGCCAGACAATTTTGCATAAACTCCTTCACGCTTATAATTCTGGCCGGAAGTAGAAAATAAGAAGTGATAGTAAAGATTTAAAATAAAATAAACGTTAGTAAAACTTAAGATCCTTACAAAACGAATTGTTATACATCAGAAATCTGGGAGTTCTAATGCATATTGCTTTATAAAATATGATGATTAAAACTTCCTTTATTTTTGAATTACTTCATGTTTTTAATTTTATGTTATTGTATTACTTTTCTCAATAAGCATCAGCAGTTTAAATTAAAAAGTACATTTATTATATTTAATTTTGGCCTAATTTCCTTTGTTTATAAAATATAATAATGAAGTTAATAGTCGGAAACACAAAGAGACTTTTGAATGAGCAATATATCTCTATTTTTCGATGCTAATCCGAGTCCGAGTTTATCTCATTCATCAAATTCTGTATCTAAGCAAAATCAATGAATTTGAATCCGTCATCATTTCGTCTACTGTTACTGCCCAACAGAAGGCACCAGCTTTCCTAATTATGATCCATGTTGTTTAAAGGGATCGACGGGCAGGGCTTTGTTAAAGCCCCACCAACAACACCCGCGAAACAACGTGTTCAATTATTAAAGAACGGCAGACGCGGTGGGGATTTGGAGATCAGATCCCCCCTTTCCTCCCTTTAGCTTCTCGATGCTCCCCGCAACCCTTAAATAGAAGGCAGTCATTTTTGTGAAGAGATAAAAGCAGTAATACGGAGGATATATAGAGTCTTCGCGGATTATAGTGGACGCCCAGGATCGATCGAATCGATCCGTGGAGAAGTCACGCGTTGTTGGTTAGTCCTCTTCTTTGCAACTGGCAGGGAACCAAGACAATAATGCACGCCTATTTGCGACTTCGCTCCACCTTCCCTTGGGGCAAAAGGAAAGGATTCCTCTGTCTCTAGAGCATCGAATTTCTAACTTGAAAGTTATGAGTTTGCCTTACATCAGCAACAGCCTCTTCAGATTTTCATAGCATCTCCATAACTTAGCATCATGAAATTGAGATAATCATTTCAAATTTTAAATGAGAGAACTGCTTGATCTTGAATATATGATTTTAACGCATTTCGAATACATAGCGCCTACGATGTCCGTATTGACCAGCCATTGCTTTCACGAGAAGACAATAGCAGAGGAGGGATTTGCTTTGATGTTCTACAGTTGATAAAGTATACTTTTAAACGTAGTTTCTTTCACACATTTATTCATTTGCTAGGCAAAAAACAGACACTTCTTACAAAACAGCAAAATTAAACATAGGGACTTTTCATTTTCATCTGACAGCTCAAAGGATTATTATAAGATAATCTTTATAAAGTTTGGACTGCATTACTGTAACTTTGAAAATTTCTTACTTTACTACCTGATATTTATAAATATGTCGATTAGCCTCTTTTCATAAATCATTTATTTGCAGCTTTAGTCCTTGAGGTAAAACTTTTGTTGAGAAAAACAAATAAAATAGCCGTCCTGAATTTTTAGAGCACATTTCGTTACTTTTATTTATAGTTATTAAATTTTGAAAAAGTAAATACATTATGCATCTTAAGCTAATAGAATGTGGTTCACTAACTCCAAAGTCGTAATATGACAATATAAACATTTCGTACAGTATAAATTAAAGGACGCCTTCAAAATATGACCAGTTCCACTTTTTAAAAATTATTTGTATGTAAATTTACTATGTACGTAACAACATTTGCTTTCATTAATTAATTGTATAGTATTTATTGAAATTAAGTAAATTAACCCCTCGATAAAAATTTATACCAATTATTTTTTTTAAAATTGTAGTAACCTTCATTATGTCGAAAAAAGCATCAATTGAAAGACGATTATGTCGCTTATGGATTCACCTGAACAACTGAAAAAGATGTTACGCAACGACCATAATGTATTTTATGTTGCAAAATATTTTCCAACTCCAGTCTTAGCCTTCAAAGTTGTTAGAACATTTCATGGTGGGGAATCTGCCAGATATAGTCTTAACATCTTGAAATCTAAGAAGAAAGCACGATTTGATGCAGAGGTACGATTACAAAATTTAATGATGCAGCAATTGAAAAGCCTTTGCTAGAAGCTTCTTAGCACGTAGCGTATTTGTGCGCTAAGGGAAAAAAAGAGCCATACTATATGCGAAGAACTAGTAAAACAACGTGCACTTGAAATTGCAAAACTTTTGTTCGGTTCTGAAACACAAGAGAAAATCCAATAAATTCTGTTTTCGAATGATGTGATTCGATCACGTATTGAAGATCTCAGTAGCCAGCTATCAAAACCAGCTCACTAACAATAAGCATTCATCTTGGATGAGCGAGTCAACTGATGTTGATAATTGCAGTCAGTATTAGTATTTCTGCGATGCATTAAAGGAAAGGAAATACTAGAACATTTTCTATTTTGTGAACCGCTTGATTCGAAGACAAAAGTCATTGATATTTTTGATTGTACTAAATTTAAAAAAAAAAAAAAAAAAAAAAAAAAAAAAAAAAAGGGAAAAAAAAAAATCTGAAGGCTTTCAGGTTATATATTACACCCTAAAGGGTTTTTTTTTAATCGTTCTGTGTGTTACCTTTATTTACTAAATATCATGTTCTTCGCACTTATAACACACAAGTTCAATTCAACAACAATATCACAAAATATTAAAAAACAGCATATCTTTAGAATTTCCGATACACAGTCTCGCGCGCAGGAGATAAAAATGTTTTTTCCGTCCATCGCTCGTTGGAAATCGTTGAGGTTGTTAATCAAAAAGTCGTTAAAGTTTTACAAAATCTGAAATAGATAACAAAACAAATTCCAAATTCGGGTTTCCACGTGCCCATGTTCGGTTGGAAAACTACGTTACTCAAAATTTGAGGACTCTAGGTACTGTTGTTTTTCCATAATTCGAAAAACACTCATGCATGCATGTAGATTTTTCATTATTTAATTTTTTTAAATATTATATATGGTGATAATATATGGAAGCAAAAGTTTAAAAAGTAAATCGAGGCAAAATGCCGTTTTGAAATTAATAGCCCTTATGGTTAAAAGAAGTATCCATAAGTGCAGTTTGCACTGATGGTGCCCCTGCAATGTTGGGTAAAGTTCTGGATTTATTTTACATTTTTTATGAAGGAAGAAGTACTGCAGGTTACAATAAAGCACTGCATCGTCATGCACTTGCATGGAAATTTTTGTCAGAGAATTTGAAACAATATCTAACTACAGCAGTGAATGTAATAATACGTACATCCGAGGACGAACGTTAATCATCGTAATTTTCGTATTTTGTGCGAAGAAATCGGTGATGTTCGTATTGTGCTTCTTTACGGAAATACGGTGCTTCTCTAAAAGCCGCATGCTGACCAGGGCTTTTGAACTGCGAGAAGAAATTAAACAGTTTCTTATTAGCCAAAATAGTGATTTAGTAAAAGCTTTTGGAAACAGAGACGCGTTGCTTCGGCTAGCCTTCCTAGCAGATGTATTTAACTACATGAATGAAGTAAGCACTTCAATGCAAGGATTTGGCAAGAACATAATAACAGCTAGTGAAAAATTAGCTTTAGCTATTTGAGAAATTAAGACTTCGGAGATGGCGAGTTGAACATGGGAATTTCACAAATTTTCCTTTGCTGAATTCATTCGTTTTGGAAAACGAAAAAATAATAATTATGCCAGAAATTATAATACATTTTCAGCAATTGAGTGGATCATTTGATGGAAAGTTTTTCACAGAAAATGTTTGCAAAATTAATAGATGGATGCTCAATGTATTTTTGTTTGATTCAAATTCAATGGACGCCAACGATTTTTTAAAAGAAGATCTTACTGAAGTACGAGCTAATGTGCGTATGGAAATGGAATTTGGAAAGCGAGAATTTAGAACAGTTCTGGTGTAAACAGTTAGAAGCTTATCCACAACTGGCAAAAGCAGTACTAGAGACACTTTTACCATTTCCCCCACCTACCTTTGTGAAATGGGATTTTCAGCACTTTTGCGTATCAGAAAATCACCAGATATTGTTTAAATGCATCTTATGACTTAATGCATGGCGCTTTCAAAAAAAAAAGGGGGGGGGCTCGTTGTTAATAGAATTATTATGAATAAAAAACAACCTAGCCATTAAAATTTAAATAGTTCTTTTTATGTTATACAGTAATATACATTGTAAATGTACACTGTATTTGCTTATGCAATAAATATTTTCTCTTAAATAAAAAATATACACACATTTTTAAGGGAATACAAAAGCTTACTCTTGCAGATTCAAGGAGGTGCTGACTACTAAAAAGGTTAAGAACCGCAGCTCTAGTAGATAGTTTTAGTCTTTGTTGAATTACAAAGCCTCATTTACCTTTCTCTGATATGAGAAAGAGATTGAGAATATGGCATATTGTTAATTACTGTTTGGGATGAATTACAGCAATGCATCTGTTTCCACGGACGTTCCAAGACGTACCGCGGATACCTGAAAATGCATATAATAACGAGCTCTATATAAAACAGGTATTCATGCAACATACATAAATGCAATTTAGTGTAATTGATAAATTATGCAGTAAAAGTCATTATTAGCATTTCATGAAGTATAACGTACCACGTAATTACGTTTACATTACAGAGCAAAATAATGCAAAATACTATATTCTACACTCTCTACCTCTGTCTCATATAAGTATAAAAAAAAGGATTCAGAGATTCTTTTTAACCTTTAAACCGCAAAATGAGAGAGTGGAATTAAGAACTGCTCTGTATTGTAGAGTATACTATGTATAATGTATTATTTCGGATAGCAGAAAAAAAAATCACTCATTTTCTTAGCACTAATAGCAGGTTATTATATCCCAAGTTCTAGTAGCATCACTTCTCCTTTCCTTTGGGGGTCATTATTACAGTAATTAAGAACTTAGCATAGGAGCTGCGATAACACAGCACTAATAAGAATAGGAAGAATGGCAAAAAGCAGAGTGAAGTCGAATTTACGATTTTTAATTAGTCGATCATGGCAAAGCATCTGAGAGCTATCTTACCAATGAAGGGTAAGATAGCTGTCAATGAAAAAGGGGTGCTTTCATGGTGGGTTTTCTAAGACTGATTGGATAGCATTTATGTTCCACATGGAAAAAGAACAAAAATACACAGTATAGCAAACATGCTCACGGGCATTCGATCCCAGGTAGAGCTACCAGTGTTCAGTTGTATTATCTACTTGGTTACTGGTGAACCTGGCATTAAATTTAACTGTCTGAAACGAGCTTTCTACGTGTGGAATTCTTGTCGTTTGGGTACTGAACAAAGGCGCAACCAGTTCTATTAACTTTTCCTGAACCGTCCGTATAAACGCCGAATTGAACGTGGTAGACTGTTGTTGCAAACGTAGGCTTCTATTGTAAACTCCTCTCTGACAGCTGGGTGAATGTGCAGCTTCTTGCTCAATGCTTGATACGCATCACGCGCCCTATTACTCCTTTGCAAACCACAATGTGAGGCGGATTCTAGCACAGCGAGAAGGGTAGGACTACAGTTGTCCAACTATCACAGAAGACGGCAAATTATTGGTGTCCTTGTTTTCCGTTACACGTCACCTATCCGTAACGAGCCTGTAGGTACTACATGCCCACTGGAAAGACAACATTAGACTACGACACTCTATATTTTATTATATTACACATTATTTATTATTTATTATATTCAGCATTGACAAGCATGTCGAAAAAAATTCTTTTAGTTTGTTGTTCTTTTTTTGTTCAGCGTATGTAAACCGCGGATACGGAATTGGGGGGGGGCACGACTTTGTAATGTAAATGAAGATTTAAATACAATCACGCCTCATCACTGAAAAGACCGCATATCGACTGCTTTATGACCACTGAGGATGGAGATCTGTAGATATCACGAAGCCTCTAATAAACAATAAGTTATGATATTCTTTTATAATTGGCTACTATGAGATGGGAAGTAAATTATCCAGCCGTAACCGTTCGATGATGTTTTCTAGTTACTAATTCAACGACTGTTGTCTTCATACGAAATCATGTCTATGCAGGGCTTTGGCTTCACACAGGGTGAAATTTTTCCCTTTCTTTCAACTATGCCCAAGATCTGAAGCTAATTTAGCTCACTATTCCTCCGCTGCTGGACATCGCCTATGAAATGTTCTTTTATACAATTCAGTTGGTATAACACAACGAAGGCGATTTCCAAAGATGCACAGAACGAAATAGGCGATTTCCTTAAATGTGATAACTCAACGAAATAGGCGTTTCGAACATATACACCCTAGTAATACCACATGTATTTTACTAATGACAAAATAATATGGAAACATAACGCTTTTGGATACAAGACCTTAAATTGTATATTAAAGACATCGAAGAATTGAAGTACTTAGCCTTTTACTTTTTATACTTGCATCTGAATTAAACTTATTTGTATTTTTTCTTTCTTTCCATATACCGTAAATTATAGTTATTAGTTATACTGTGAATAAAATCCTGCAGAACAAACCTGATTAAAGTAAAGAAATTAAAGGTAAGGATAAAACCAAGTACATTTGTAAGGATAAAACCAGTGAGCGTTTAAACACTTTAAACAAAAGAGAAAAGACAGAAAGTAAATTTATTTAGTCATTCCACCAATGCAAAAACAAAATCCTGAAATTGTTAATAATAGCGATAATTTTTGTAATTTGCGAATTTATTCGCAATATTGATTTATAAATCAAGAAAAACGCATCCAAACTTTGGAGAGTTTTAAGCTGAAATGATATTGTTGCTTGATACAAAGCCTCACCAGCATTCTGTATTTTTTAATTTAAATGATAGTTTAAAAGGAAAAAAAAAACAACTTATAAATGACCTTGAAATGTTTATCGATGGGCACCCCGCATCAAGAATAACAATACAGAACAAATACAAGTTATTTAAATAACTTTTAAGCCGTTATTAAAGATAGGACTGTATATTATGCCACCCTCCGCCACCAGAAAAACTTGGAATAATTTAAACTTAAGAATCTGAAAGACTGGAGACATTTTTGTCCCTTCAGTTAACACTATATTTTGTTAAAACGGGCATCAGTGACAAAATAGCACATAAATCTATAATTTTCCCACAATACTTAACTGCATGAGTTTAAACTTTACTTATAAAGTTTACTTATTTCTTCAACAAACTCTTATAAACTTTACTTATTCTCCAACAAAGCATTCTTGAAGTTCAGTGCTAAACTGTAATATACACACGCACATTTAGACAAAAGAAAAATAAAATTTGGAGTAAGTTTTTTTTTTATTTTTTTTTTTATTATTTATTCCTCCCTTACTTTTTTCTGCGTTACGCATGACTCGGTGGCAGTCAGGTGAAGCGGTTAAGAAGACGCTTCTAGAAATACAGCCTTCTCCGAAACTGCACTAGACTGAATCAAACAATTTTAAAAGCTGTGAGTTTCATAAAAACAGAGAATTGTTTGAAAAGCTATGATTTTGGCGGCTTGATTGTGTCTGGAAAAGTATTACTAAAAATTCTTAGATTGTAGTTCATTCGTGTTTTATTTTGCGTGACGATTGTCTCGATTTTTTTTCATTCAATTTGTTTTTTAAATGAGTATTTCTTTTTATTAACACCACTGCAGTAACAAAACAGGTATTTGGTTAATGTCCCAATACAACAGGAAATCAAAGGCGTTCGTAATGAAGAAGTAAATATGTCTGGTAAAAAAGGGGAACCATTCGTTGAAATAATTCCAGGAAGAAGAAAATTAAAAGTAAAGCTAGAATTTCAGTGCATGTTTTATGTATTTTAAAAAATGAAAAACTTCCTATGCCAAACTATCGCATGCAATGTTTACGGAATTTGAGTTTTAAAAACTATGATAGTAAAATTCTTAAAGAATAATTAAAGCACATGAATACGACCAAACGTTGCACAGATTAAATCGCTGCTAGAATTTAAAAGAAAAAAATACATAAGAAGCAAAAATTTAACTCAAAGGGATGCCAAATTTTTCAGAAATAATGATTAATTTGAACAGCATAGATAAATGTTATTTAAATTGTGCAGTTAAAAAAGCCTAAAATTATAATAATGAAAATAAAGACACTCCAGAAAATAAAAGAAAGTTGATTAAACGTTAAGAATAAAATATGCATAGCAGACTACATTTTTTTCAAACATAAATAATTCTTAATAAAGTATGCTGACAAAAATAACATGAAAATTTGATTATTAAATAGTTAAACAAACATTATTCTTTTTAGAGTTCTAGAAATAAATTGAAATTTGCGTATTAATTGATAACTTTAGATTTCTTTCAGCGAGCGACACCATTTATCTTTCTTTGGTGAGGCTAGAGAGTTTTTAACTTCGATCTCAACAATATGTCCTGAGCAATTGACATTTTTTAATGTTTTTCTTTCTCCATCACAAGTACGCATATTCCTTACTGTATTTATTTGAGCTTATTGCATTTGTATCTACCATCCCTAGTTCTTTCCCGGAGGTGTTAGCTTCCTACACCAGCAATAAATGCATTGTATATGTTCACAAGGTATAAGCTAAATCAATTTCCAAAGTACATTTGCTACATTTATTAATGCTGAAGTTTCCATAACAGGGTGTCTGCCTTGATGCACAGCTTCATTTGATGAGAATGAGCGCCTTCTCATAATGGCGGCTACATGCCTTCACCTGAGAAAAATTTAATGACATCAATTTCCTAGCTAGTAATCGTGGAAACCCAAAACTATGCAAGGAATGCTGCAAAAATAAGTGAAAATACATTTATCTTTATCATTAAATAAATAAATAAGATAGCACCCACAAGGAAACAGTTTACCTGAATGAAACCAGACATTTAAATTTTCCCACACATCTGCGCAATGACAAGGCTTATCGCTGTAACCTTCTACACTATAACAAAACGTGTCGATGTGTGTAATTTTTAATTTGACTAGTGCTATTTCACCCAAAACCTAGATTTAAAGCGTACATACTTTTGAGACGAATTCGATAACAAATTGAATAGTTGGACGCGGGCATGGGCGCACTCTAAATATGCGGTGCGCCGAAAGTCCTCTAGAGAGGTTGGTGGTAGGGGAAGAGGAGTGGGAGACCCTCGGACCAGTCCTCCCGGGGTGCTCTTCCTCAAAAATGGAGGGGGGCGGAACTGAGCTAAATCGCCCTGTCACCTGTAAGGTGCTCAAGGCTGTTGCCAACGATAGGCGTTCTTGGCTCCTTGCCACGAGGAATTTCATGGGCTTGACAAATGAGCATTAGTCAACAACAACAACAAATAGTTACACGCGTTCGAAAAGGGAGCATCGTCGGACAGCATGAAGGCGGAAGATCATTTTAATGCATTGTGCGCAATAGGTCGTGTGGATGTCACTCATACATGCTGTTGGCGGCATCAAATTCAGAAACGTGCGCAGGTTCTAGCAGATATCTACAGATAACAGTAAGGGGAGGGCTGCCGGACATGCCCAAGTCGCCCCATCTACCTTAATTGCGACCATGTCAACTGCATAAGGAAAGTCATATGGCAAGATATGAAAATGCGCGCTTTATAGAGGGGTAACAAAATTGGAGCTAAGAATGTAGGTGAGTTGTTTGATGATGAAAAATTTAATAGTAGCAAGTGAATCAATAGAAGCACACTTTTGTGCATTTCGTTAACATCTTGAATTCCAGTGCTAAAGATCTTCCTGATTTCTATTCTTAAATTAGAACTTGTGCGCTTCATTTAATTTTTGATTTCACTATTTCATTTAATTTATCTGTCTCTGCAATCTATCCTAATCCTTTAAACAGATCTATATTTTACCTAGTGGTTTGTGCATGATCACTTATATATATATATATATCTTAAATAATATTGTATTTTCCCTTCCATTTTCGAAACTTTTATACCTTCCGTTTCAAATAATATTGAGTTCATAATGAATTCAGAAAGATGCCAAAATCATTTTGACCCATCATTTTGATCATTCCGATCATTTCTTTTATGCCAAAATCATTTTGACTTTATGCACTTTAATACAATTTCAGATTAAAAGCAATGCAAAAAATATCTCTTCCATTTCAAGAGCTTATGACGCTATAATAATTTTTTTTTATACGGCGGTCACTATAGCTATTTTCCACTACCAAGGCCGGAAGCGGTTGTCAGTTTATTATGAAGGCACCTAGCAACTGTTTAACCTATGAAGGGGCAGACAGTTTACATACATGTCATCTCCGGGATTTGAACCAGAGCCCTTTGTTTTCTCAATAGGCTCCCCTTATCATTATTCCGTCTGGGTGCTTGACGCTATAATGTTATAATTACGAAAATCCAGCTATAGGAGGAGTACTAACGTAGCAACCTAACTTTGCTGGGTAAATTTACTTAATTCGTTTACAAATATTAAAATAATAATCCTTGAAACACATTAATCCAAAAATATATTTCAATAACAAACTCTGAAATTTTAAGTCTAGCATATTTATAGTAATAAATTCTCTGTTGTTAAGTTCTTGTGGATTTGAAAAAGTCCTTATTAGATTGGTTAGGTTAATCATTAAGCAACTCGAGTGTTATCTGCCCCCCATGGAGAAGGATTTTATGGAGGACTTTTTAAGGGAAACTGGCTCGTATCCACGTTACTCACAAGGGAAGACTAATCATGCAGCCATCCCGTTCGCTTGGATTTGAACGCAGATCAGACTGTTGTTGGTGTTGTTGCTTATGCTTACTTGTCTCCCATAGTCAGCCCAAGCCCATTAAATTCCTCGTGGCAAGAAGTGCCAGATTACGCCTGCCGTTGCCAACACTCTTGAGCACCATTCAGGTGACAGTGCAATTTATCTCAGTTCTGCCCCCCATTTTGATGGAGAGCAACCCGTGGGGACAGGTCCGAGGGTCTCCCACCCTCTTTCCTTCCACCAAACCACAGGAGAGGACTTTCGGATCGCCACATGTTTAGAGAGCCCCCAGGCCGCACTGACACTATGCATTTACAAACATCCATTCCCTCTCCAGGATTCGATCCCGGGCGCTTCAGCACGGCAGTCAACGATGCTAACCACTATAACGGTTGAGCAGCGCAGTTTGAACTACTAGTTTTCAGCTGTCTTAATAACTCTGCCACTGGTAGGGCCTAAAATGTGAGAACCAGTAATGAGCAATTTCTATGTAGTTACTATGAGATGAGAAGGGATTTATGTATGTGGAACCGTTCAATAATATCTTCTAGCTATTAAATCAAGATAGTTGTCATCTTATGAAACCATGCCTTTAGTAGGGCATGTAGAGGCTTTAGCTCGGCAGAAGGTGAAGTTTTTACTTTTCTCGTAAATACACCCAAGGTATGAAGCAAATTTAGACCTCTGAACTCCTTTATCCAAAAGATTATGCTTGAAAGATGTGTATGTCTTTTGAAAACATATGATTCAGACAACGCAAGCTGTAACTTTTCTTTAACGTTTTACATGATATAAAACACTTAATAATCTCAGGGAAAATAATGCTCGTTTGGGAAAAATATCAGCTATAATTCTTTCAAACGGTGGTTACAATGACTATGAGTTATATAAATAAGCTTAATAATATATTATGAGCAAATTTAAATCTTCTTATACAATTGCGTATGTGTTAAATTTTTTTTACTTCCTTTTTGTGCAGCAACAGCTCCTTTCGAAGTAGAATTTAGCTACTCTCGAAGCCTACAACCCTTACGAGTACTATATTGGCCGAAATGCAATAGAATTTCCTATATTGCGAAAGATAATTTTATTATATGATAAAAAAAATGGGACTGGCCAGAAAAAAACAAATATAAGAAAAAACAAAAAAGTCCAAAATCTGAATATCAGATCTTTATATATATATAGGTAATCTGGAAAGTTCTGCGGTTTTTCGAGTCAAAGCACATTTTCTTCTAATTAATTTGTTACTACTGATAACGAGTGAAAATCGTTATCAGTTTGGGAAACAGTATACAACAAATATAAGAAAAAACAAAAAAGTCCAAAATCTGAATCTCAGATCTTTATATATATATAGGTCATCTGGAAAGTTCTGCGGTTTTTCGAGTCAAAGCACATTTTCTTCTAATTAATTTGTTACTACTGATAACGAGTGATCTTAATCGAGGCGGTTAAATGTAGTCTTTTCTGCTCACGTTGCTTAATTCTTGCATGTACTGTTGCGTAATTTTTGTTTCGAGTATAGTACTAGGATTGAAGAAACTAAAAGTTCATTTTCAGCATTTTATGCTCTTTGTACAATTTGTGCAATATATGGACGAACTGTGGTTTCTGATGTCACAGTTGGAAGGCGGTTTGAGGAGTTTAAGCGTAGAAATTTCAGCTTCGAATATGATATCTGTTCTGGATTACCATCCGGTATATGCAAGGACCTATTACAAGGAGCTAACGCTGAAAATCCACATTATACAGTTCAGGAACTGTCATGCAGTCTGAGTCGAAGACATATTTAGGTATTTGGCATATATTATATCCTACACAAACTGAAGATACGAATCTTTGCATTTGTAAGTAACTAAAAATAAAATGCCGGTTTAGAAAAGGTTTCTGATAGTAAGAGATTGACTGATGAGCATTTAAACGCTTATTATTGTAAAAAGGATTAATTAATATGTATATGTATTTTCAAAATGGATAACTTATTCACAGAATCTTCTAGAATTCGTGTTCTAGGAAACAGTGACAGGCTTCAGTATTTTCACGTGGCGAACATGTAATATTATTTGCAGCAATTAAAAATGAAAAATAGTTCTAGTTTAATGAAATTTTCGTATGATTATCGGGTTTTGTTTCTTGAGTTATAAGATTTCATGAGAATATCAACAACGTATTTTTAGACTTTGAAAACTTATAAATTACTTCTGTGCAAATTCTTTCAGCATAGCAAAAGTAACAAAATTATGAATTAAAGACACTAGTAAGCCACAAAAAACGTCACTGAATGAAATTTATATGGGGAAAAATCAACCTTGAATTATTGTATTCAACAGCTTCCTCAATCCGAATTGAAATAAAATAAATGACAAATATTAGAACTAAGTATTTCGGTTTGTTTTGGTCCTAAGGGAATAAACTTTTTGTGCTTTATTTTTTATAAGGAGTATAACATTTTATTAAACATAAGTATAGAGACCGGAAGTAAGCATAAAATGTAAAATTTCTTAATTCTCTTAAAATTGACGTCTTTTACTATAAAAGTGCCAAGATATGAATCTTTGCAACATTTTGGTAATTATATCTATATAGTATATATCTATATGGCCAACGGTTGCGAAAATAAAGGCAGGATAAAGGCTTTTGTGAACATAATGCATATACATTCTAACAAAATATTAGTTAAATGAAAAATGCTTGGAAAGTCTCAGTATTTGACTAGACTGTAGCAACTTCAGAAACGTAAGTATTTGAGAAAAGCTAAAAATGTTCTGGAATGTGAATTTTCTCTTCTTGTGTGTCGCATTTTGTCTCTTTTCGCTTTTATGCTTGCTTGCGTAGGTATCTAAATTTTCTCTCTCTGTGCTCATTTTGTCTTTTTTTGCTTTTATGCTTGTTTGCGTCGGTATCTGAATTTTCTCTCTGCTCATTTTCGGTTTTTTTTAGTTGTAAACAAACAGTGATTGACAAAGAACAAAACATAAAGCTGTCTCTAGAAAACTATCGGGATAACTTTAAACAGTCTTTGAATAAACTGTCGTTTCCAAATACAGAAATTTAAAATATCTTATCCAAATAATGAATTTACTATAGCGCCAAACTGACTTACGCGAAATTTTAATTTGATAACTCAATTATCAATATAATAAATTAAAATATCACACTAAGAAACGTGTTAAGTAATAAAATTATATCTGTAAAATGTGATTTGTAAAACACAATTGTAATGTGTTACATTATAAAATTATATTTGTTGAATTATGCTATGAATATAAAATTATATTCTGATTTGTAAATAGAAAATAATTTTTTTCTCTTAATAATAATTCTAAATCTTTCTGTATTTATATTAAATCTGCAAATATACAAAGGAAATTTCAGTTATATCTTGTGCTTTTATCATTAGGAATTGACGCATAATTATCAATATATTTCTTAAGAAGTGGTAGACTCTCTAACTAAGTTCTTGTGGATTTGAAAAAGGAAATTGTTAGAAAAAAAAAAAAAAAAAAAAAAAAAAAAAAAAAAAAAAACAGATTCAAACCAACTGTTCAAACGTGAGGAATTGTCACGTTTGCTTAAAGGTTATGTTTGAAAGAAGGTATACCATGCATATGATTCAGAAAACTCAAGCTATATCCTTTTCCAAATGTTTTTCGTTATACAAAGTAAATTAAGCACAGTTTATAGTACCTTGTACAAAGAGGAGGAAGAGTAATTAATTTTTAGGGACAAATCTGAACTTCTTTCAGTTCTTTCAAAAAGTGAACAGAATGTATTTACCGTTGCTTAAATAAATAATCTAAATTCCGTAACCTGTTATGATCTAGTATAAATACTCTTTTAGAACTATACATGCGTTGAATTTTGATTCCTTTCTGCGCTGCTAAAGCAGCACAAATTCAGGGCACAGTCACAGTTTTCATTCCTTATCTCATTAGTCTCCAACTCCTATCTCTATTTTCAAAACACTGGTTTACATTAATATCTACAATTATTAGAAATTTTTTAACTGATTTTTGATTTGTGATCGTTAAAAGGTATTTTGTTAAATGATCATCAAGGTTCCGGAAAAATCAAATTTGACAGAATTTTTTAAGTTTAAAGCTAAACATCTTAAAAGAAGAATTATTAAGTAATGAAGTTTTGCTAGAGGAGTTATATCGATAGTGTTAGTTTTTACATTCATTCAGATGCATAAATGTTGAAATGTAACAAAATTCATATCATTATACATAAGTAAAGCTTATTTTTATTTTTTCGTTTCATGTCTTTAGTTTCATATGTTTTATAATTTTACGTAATTTTGTGCAGAGAAAACGAAAAGTACCCTCCCAGAATAAGTAATGTAATATTTCTAATATAACAATTTAAATCTTATTATTACATAATTATTTATTTAATATACACAATATTTATTGTAAGCAATAAATGCAATGCATCTAAGCGAAGGATATTGGTCTTGAGGATATAATAAATCTTAGCGCTCACTTTTTGCTGAACTTACTTCGAGGATCAGAATGTTGAAATGCTTGGAATGAATTCATTGAAAAATGTTCAATGAATTTGTTGAAAAACGTATTCCAAAGTTTGAAGAAAGGCATTCAAATGTGCTCACTCTTGTTTTATATCTTTGAAGTAAAGTGCATGTATAGATTTTAGGTATTACCCTAGCGGCATGGCATTTTATAGACAGTAGCTTGATACTCCTAGTGCTTGATACTCCTAATAGCTTGATACTCCTAATCACCTTACATTTGCAAAGCTAAATAAAACATTTACTTTAAAAAATATCCGCTAATCTACAGTTTAAAGTTGGCTAGACAAATAAAAATCAAACGTTTCATTAACATTAGAACGATATCTTTATTTATTGAAAATGCTCGCTTATTAGTCAGCTGTTCCCTAAATGCATTTCTATGCAGGGAGGAGATTTCATGTTTACAAATGTTAAGCAAATAATTTTTTAAAATTTTTGGTTAGGTTATTTGAATAAGACAAAGCCACTAGGGTTATTTGCAAAAGAGGAAGGATGATTTTCTTAGGAAAATTGGCTCGTATTCATCTTACACACGGCAAAAACCAGGAAAATCAACCATGCAGCCATCCCGTTCGTATAGGCTCGAACCCAGACTAGGTCGATCTACCAGTATCCAATGGTCTTAACCGCTCAGTTAATGTTAGTGCTTTAAAAGTTATTGAAATAAGTAATATTCTAGTATAAATTCGAAAGAAATTTTTAAAACAATGGTTAACGCCTTCTCCCCCCCCCCCACCACCATTTGAGAAGACTTTTGACTACGTTCTCAATGTATTTTTGCACAAGCACGATTAATCGCATTTCATCAAACATTAGACTTTGAGAATTGTTTATTGTCAATGAAAAAGTGATTGTATCGAGAACTGCTTTGATTTATGCAACCGTGTACATAGGTCATGATTTGAAAGGCCTTATCAGAATTCCTTTGTGAGTGTGAAAATATCTGATCACGGAGCTGCAATCTTGAAGTCGATTGAAGTTCAATGTAACTTATGAAATCAACGGTTTATACATATGCTTGAATTTGCTGATTAGATGAGATTTTTGCTTTTTTGCATAGCAAAAGAGATCTAATTACTTAAAAACATTAGAAAGTAAATAGTATGAAAAAAGGGAAGGAAAAAACTTTTAACCGCAGTGGAATATAATATTTCGTATTTATGCACTATGTTTTTGCTTGGATTATATATAATAATGTAGAGCAAAAATAATAATGCAATAAAGTAGATTAAATAATGTAACAAGACAGTTTATCAGGAAATAGCAAACTTCTGATTTGCTTTTCTGTTGTAATGACATTATATCTAGCTGAGGAAGATATTTCCTCAAATTGTTTTTAAAGAAGTTAAATACAATTTTATAGATAATTGGAAATGTTAGTTTTCACAATCATCGTTTTTCTGTCCTTGAAACAGTGTTGAACATAAAACTGTATCATGAACATATGAAATATAGTTAGATAAAGTTATATACAGATACAATCAGGCTACATTGATGAATTTCGGGAAGGAAAACGAACCCTTTTTTGTTTTAGATATGCTTTCGTGGAGAACTTTCTAACAGAAGCGGAGCCGCATTTTTGCTATACATGCAGAAAAACGCGCGGTAAACTCCTTGGAAACCAGACTTTCGCCAGGAGTTATATTTATTTTACTTCTCACTATATTTATTTTTCAAAAGGATATTCTCGTTCATATGTTTAATTTTCTTCATTCTTTTGCTTGTTTTTATAAATGCAATTTTTTTCTTACTACATTTTCATTTCTACTATAGTAATTTTTTTAAACTTTTTCAATTATTTTTTTTAACTCGTCACATTTTTATTTACACTTAAATTTTTCCCCGTGTTTCAAATGCTCACCAGCGGCCGAGCGGTAAAGTCGCTGAACACTGGTAGTTCGGTCCGAGGTTCGAATCCCGCGAACGGGCTGGCTGCATAGATGTTTTTGTGGTTTTCGTTATGTATAACATGTATATGAGTCAGTAGAAAGTCCTCCACGAAGGCATTCCAACCAAGTCGTATTATAAATGCTTATTGATGCTACATATCCATTTCTCCAAAAGTAAAGTTACATATATTTCACTGTCTACGAAATTTAAACTAGAGTTTGCATGCATATATTTTCTGCACATAACTTCATGGGTTATATTTTTTGCGGGTATCTGTTTAAATATTTGGCTAATAAAATGTTTTCCGTTATCTGATATTACTTTTAATGGAGCTATGTATTATAAAATATATTTATTTCAGAAAGTACCTGCAACTATTTTAACCGAGGGTCTTTGTAGGAGGACTATTTAGAGAAATGGTCTACAATAACGAGAAATATCCCGTTTATCCACTGCTTATAATCGAAGAAATTATAAGGAAAATAGAATCCGCTACATACGTGACCACGTTAGATTCTACCTTGGGGTATTTTCAAATAGCTATGAAACCTGAGGATGTTCCAAAAATCGCATTATAAACACATCGGTAAGGAAACGCGAGATTCGGAAACCAGCATTGAGCAACCTCTACTCATTCGAGGTAATTATGAATCGTGTAAACAATATGAGTTATGTATGTGTTAACCAAAATCTCACATGGCCTTGTCATATTAAGCACGTCATGGGGAAAGCTAGCGGTATCACCAACCAACTTTCTGTATTCCTAGTAAATTACTCTAGACTCTCTCACAGCAAAAAGAGATGGATATAACCAAGCATGATAAGCCCAATTCTACGCTATGCATTTGCAGCCTGGGAGTCAGCCTCAAAGTCAGACCTGCAAGTACAGAATAAGATTCTAAGAAGAACTGGAAATGTCCATTACCTGATTATAATCAAACTGATCCATGACTTCTTGAAAATTGACTCTCTAGTGAACCAAATTACTTAAGCGTTTTTTCAAAACAGGGCTAAGCCGTGATATTGCAAAATTTTCAGAAGTTTTTAGTTGACAAATTCTTCCAGAAGGTAATTTGATCCGACTATTTGCTACTCACATACTTAGAGCTCACAGCTTCGTAATCTAGCTTTGACTGCCAACGTTTATTTGTTTTCCTGCGCGGCGTGACTTTTGTCTCTAGTAGCTTTCCATTAGATTGGCATAGATGCAGTACAAGAGGACAATGGTCTCTCCACTTTTATCTCACTTTCTTAACCGTTCTTGAAGCTTCACCTGTTAATTCGTCAAAGTCATGTGCCCTCAGAGACTTAATTTTATTATATAGCTTTTTAAGATCTCTTCTGAGACCACATAAGCAGCTTCATAAACCGTATCCACATCCGTTCAAGAGAGATCTTTTGGTAGCTATCGCTAGCCGTTGCGCTGTAACTATGCATCCGGATTATTGGATTCGGCTTAGTTTTGCTAGTCATAATTACTTGTGAAAATCTGAGGATCTAAAGGCCAAAGCTTCCAGATACGCTTCACGTTAATAATTTCACATTTTACTTTCACGTTTGTTTCTGAATTTCTGCAAAGCCGCGAAGATTTGATTTTCTGTTACTATGTTATGGAACTATCAGATTGACGAGTGAAGGGAAGGTTTATTTTAAACACTTTCCTAAGCTAGTGTTTTTCTACTTAGAGATTAAGAAGGGACGGTAAGTCTTCTGATTGTTTTTACGCTTCCGGAAGTTAACATTTAGAGTAGTTTGGATCTGCACAATATGATTTTTAATTTGAAAGATTTAGGCCGGGCTAACAGTATGCGATCTAAGCAGTAAACAATATTATTGCATTTCAAGCCTTCTATAACAGTCACAGCACATGGCTTTGGATATCAGAACAGAGCTGAGTTACAGACATTAGTGACCTGTCAGCCCTAACATATTCGAACCTCTTATCTATTTCTTTCTTTAACCCCTAATGGTGTTCCTCTCGTCTTTTAGCTAATGGTCTCTTATTTATTTCAATTTCATTTCGATGATGTGGGGTTTATAGTAATTTTTTACAAAGGTACTCCCTAACCAATTACGCCTTTGTCTTAGCATATTCAAGCAACGATAAGAAGTTAAACAATCCTTTCTTTTTTTAGTCCTGCACCCCAGTTTACTTTGATGCTTCCCCTCGACATTTCTTAGCCTCAGCCATCATCACTCCCACCATATCTGAACGCTCTACTAGTCTTCTCGACCTTGAAAAATGAAATATACTGCTTATATACCAATTCTACTTTACATAGGCTGCGTCTTTATTATGCTGTTACTGCTTTTACTAAATGATAATAAAGTTTTAGGTTTTGTGTTTCGTTTAGAATGATTTTGAAGGGTATTTTTAAAATCTGAGAATACTGAACAAAATTTCCCATTAAAATAACTGTGGTAATTGTTTCTTGTTTTCGCCTTATATCACACTGATTTACTGAAGATTTCATAGAAATTCTATAGATTGAAACAGCGGCAAATATATAAATTCTCTTCTCCGCCTTCCTAGCCTCGTATTAATTGAGGATACAAGAGAAAGAAAACCTTTCGATAACAGCATTACTGTTTAGGATTATTTATTATACGAGTAAGAAATACTTGGCAAAGATTCCATGGCTTGGTCCAAATGTATGGTTATAAATTATGTCCAGGAGCTTCAGAGATTAGATAACAAAAATGGTTTTTGAATTTTTTTTTCTGTTCATTATTGTTAACAAGATGAACTGGAACTTCTTTAATAGGGAAAAATTATTAAAAATAGTTTTTTGAAGTAAAATTATAAAAAAATTCAACATTTCATAAAATTTTCAATTAGTGCATTCATATAAATGACTTAAATTTAGAACTGCAAAATACTAAGCAAAATGAAAGGAATTCTCTGAATCCAGCTGCACTGAAAAAAGCTGCAATTATGAAAATTTTCTTGAAAACTCCAAGTCCAGCAACTATGTTCATTGACATTGACAGTAGTTAATGAATTATTACCTTTCAACTGATTCATAGAATTATCATTTTCAATCTGAATGCCTTTAGCATTCTTCAGTTACTCATATTTTTATAAAGGAATATGCTGCAAGTTTTAAAAATGCACTTCCGACACTCGTAGAATTATGCACAATTCTTCCGCTTCTTGTTTTTTTTTTTTTTTTTTTTTTTTTTTTTTTTTTCATGAGAAAACAAATTTTCCAAAAAGCTAACAAAAATAATGTGCTGATGAATTGCCTTTCGAAAAGGATATAACCTTTCAATACATTTTCCCAAACATGCTAAGAATGCCTAATTTCTTCATAATATATAAAAATTGCTATGCTATCTTAATATTTTATTCTCTTAATGTGAACTAAATTTAAGGTCGGAAAAGGGAAGAAACTGAAAGAAAACTAAATTTCATTTTATTGTTAAAATACTGATTTCTGTAAGGACATATACTAGACTTTGTTCTTAAAATTATCTTTCCAAAGTCTCTTAACGTAAGCTTTAATTCAAACCGATACAAATAAAAGCACATTGCTGTGACCCCTGATATTCACGAATGAGTTTGTGTTTAAAATGCTTTTACGTGGATGAGACATAAACTCATCAAATACGTGACTAGATGAGAATACCCGACACTGATAGTAAACATGCCTGACAGGTTGCATTCTCTGCAACTGTTGCTGTAACTCATGCGTGAATTTCGTTGTTGGGATAATAGTAGGATAAAAGTTTAATGATAGGGTGGGTTGCTCTTCATTTGAAGCGCGATAAACTAAAAAAGTACTCTTTCTCTACTTTACTTTTCTTTCTTCTTTTAATGTAGTCAAAGCAGTATAAATTACAGTAATACCAAACTTACTCAAACTCGAAATTACGCAGTTCTCTCTTTCCTTTTAAAAATCTTGGAACGAAATTTCCCCAAAACCCTTGAATGCTATCTAGAAAAAAAATGTGTTCATTCCTTTTTCAAAAGCGAGACGAAAACAACGGAAGAAACTGAGCAAGGTCATTCAACAAAAGTTTTTTAATATTTCCAGGCCGTTAGATTTGTAAGTTGATAGTGATTGCAGTGGTCGCCAAATTTATGAAGCTTCTGAGCCGCCGTACCGTTTTTAAATCCTACTGTGAGCTACCCAAAAGAACTAACTTCTTTTTAAAAAATCATATATTTGTTTATTGCTTATAAACTTACATTGCTAGTAAATTTAAAATCAATTTTAATTAAACTGTATATAACAAAAACAAATTGAAATTGAATTGTAAATAAGAAAGAAATTGAAGTTAGTAATAAATAGCAAATGTAATAACACACATTTTTATCAGACTAATTAACATTAATAAGGATAATGGAATTCTCTCTCTCTCTTTTTTTTTTTTTTTTTTTTTTTTTTTTTTTTTTTTTTTTTTTTTAGTCATCAACAAGTTTTTAATGTTGGGGGAGTAGGTGATAGCTGCCATTCGAATACAGTTGTCCAAGTATTCATCAGTGACTCTGTTTCTGTACTTACGAGTATTTTTAATAAATTTTATACTGTAAAAAGAAATCTCACACAGATATGTAGAGCTGAACATTGCCTTCACTTTGAGACAAATCTGGACCAAAATTGGGTATTTTTCTTAAGGAACAAGAGGCCAAGTATCTTCCATAGACTGAAGAAAGTAATGTTATAAATAAATCATTTACAATTCCACTGCAGCAATGTCTTCTTGTCAGCGTCAGCTCAGTGGAGGAATCAAGGTTAGGTAACCGAAGATAGTTACCGCGATCTACCGAGGATGTCCCCGCGAGCTACTAGTAGCTCGCGATTGATGGTTTAGCGATCACTGAGCTATTGCATTCGCTATTCGCTTTGCAAACAGCTTACAGTCGATAGTTTATAGAAATGTGGGAACAAATCGCTTCTGAAAAAGCTGACGCCTTAGACTCAGATCCATCAGAAAAGCATATGATAACTAAAATCGTGACTGAATGTTTCGATGCGACAGATTTTACAGATTTTGAAAAAATAGCCTCTAATGAGGAACGTGTTCTAGCTGCAAGAAATAGAAAAATATTAGTTTTCTATGAAGAAATTTTGCATGATAAAAAGTCATTAAAGTGTCAAGACATTTGTTAAATTTGATGAAACCATCTGCATCGAAGTTACACCATTTTTGTATAGCATTATTTTTTAATACTATTTTAACATATATGATATATAGACAATTACTCAAGTAATTTATCAATTTTACTGCATAAATTGCATTTCACTCAAAATTGTATTAGCGAAAATGCTTAATCAAAATGAGTTCTTTGGTGCTCTACATTGGTTCTGGATCTTTCAATTCACGGAAATATTTGGCCTAACTTAAATTGCCAGTTTGGCATCGCCTTATTACTTGAGTAAAGGACGAAACACTTTGGTATTTATTTATTAATTATTGTTCATTGAACGGGAGTTGGTTTGTTCCCCTTGAAAAGTCAACTAATTCTGATCAATGGCAATGATTGCTTGCTTTTAATTTAATTTCTTTTTCCAATTGAGATTTTGTTTTTCATGATTTAATTCAAGTCCCCGTTAGACATTTTTAACAATTTACATTCAAGTTAGTTTAAAACAATTTTCGGAATTAAACTTACTACCTATGGGTTCACTCTTTTTAGATAATTCTACTAAAATTAATCTTTATTAAATTGGAATAAAAGCAAGGCAATTGCTCTATAATATAATAATTGCAACCGTGTGCAAGAGGTTTCCAAATTAAATCAAATTATATATATATAATGAAAGCACAATTTTGGAAGCACTGATGTAAGAACACTGAGACGTAGAAGCGTAGCAATGTTGCTTAGCGTAGATACTTGATACGTATTACAGATGAAGAAAACTGATTGAGTAGTATGCTAATATGTTGAGTTCATAATATCTAAGAACCTTGGCAGGCGAGGTGGTTTTAATTCCGTTTTTATTTCCAACTGACATTTATGGCCACAGTTCACTTGGCACTCCAATCGTGACTATTCAAGAACATTTATATTTTTTATATTATTGCGAAAGGAAGCGAGTACAACGGAAGCAGTACAGAAGTTCAAGCTGAAAGTGGAGCATTCATCCAATATGGCAGCTCACCGAGAGGAAGGTTTTGGTTTAGGTTAGAAAAGTTTCAGTTCTCAAAATTGTGAGTTTAGGTTCCGAATTAATTACGTCATGGCGTTGCGCAGGCCATGCAAGATGGAATGATCTTGAAATGCCGCAATTCAGAGAAGTTATTATGATTTTTAAAACAAAAAGGGAGAATTAAAGGATTATTGATAGTTTAAATTATAATTTTGATTTACATACTTTTTATCTTATATATTCCCCCCTTTCAGAGAGAAAAATACTTGGCGACAGAAAAGCCTTTTTAGAAGAAAGCTATAAGAGTTTTAATATAAATACTTTTTTAAGTAACAAAACATTGTAGATATCATTTTTAACAATAAATGAAAAGTGAAAATTCCATTGAAATTTAAAATTTCATTTTTCTGTGAAAATACTGTAAGGAAGGCCCCAATTGTTTCAAGAAAATACTGGAAAAGTTTACAGTTTTGTAAAATCTTTGCTTGAATATCATAATCATAATATTTTGCAATCCTTAATTTGAACGTCTTTCATAAAAATTGATGATGCCAATATAAAGCCAAAATTTTCTTTTACACATTCATGAAATTTGAATTAAAATTAATTATTTAACACTTATAAAGTAATCCATATTTTCTTAATTATAAAGCAATGTTAAACGTAATTTAGAACTTAACACATAGAAAAGCAACAAAATTCAGCACAATAACAAAATAAACTTTGATAAAAAATGGGCAAATCCTCTACATTGCGTGTCAACTTGCTGATGGCTGTGGGATGCTTAAATACAATTACACATAGAAGCCTCTGTTCCTTAATAAAGGTAACTAACTGGCTTCTAGTATCGTATAATTATCAATGTTTTCATTTATAATTTATGGTCATAAAAATCTCCAAGCTAGTTAAATTAAATGAAAAGCAAATATACAAAAATTAAAGATATATTAAATTCTATATATGCACAGACCCCGATTTAACGCGCTTTTCATCGGTTCTGCTTATCGCGTAATTTCGGAGTATTATCACGTGGGAGAATAGAATTCTGAAAACTGACCAAAAGCTCAAATTCCAATTTTAATTTGTTAACGAAAAGTAGAAAAGTTAAACGTGAAGTATGCTTTTACCGAACTAAAGTTCGGATCTGTGATACTTGCAGATGAGGTAGTTGAATATTTTATTAATGCGGAGCACACGAGGGCTATTTCGCTTAAGAAAGAGATACCTTCACGGAAGACATTTAAGGGATTTTGTCTTGGATTTACGTTTCAATGATGAAAACTTCAAAAACCTCATGCAGCCAGACTGTTCACTAGGGTATGAATGTCTACTGATGTTTAGAGGTTTTATATATTTGACAGTTAATGGGCCTGCAGGATATCAAAACTTGCCTAATATTTATTCCGGATATCACCTTCTACATGCAGTGCAAAAAATTGACAAATATTGGCATTATAAAAAAACTCAATGCAAATATTTCATCATCAAGTATATTAAAGTCAGTTCTTCGAACTTAATGGCAGTAGCAGCGCATCGAAGCGTTCATGACACTTTCTTAAAACAACCAAAACGTAATTTCATATCTGAGTGCTACTTTTATTGCAAGTAATTTTTAATGATATTTTTTCGATAAATATTCGTTAGATTTCTTTTTTTTTTTTTTTTTTTTTTTTTTTTTTTTTTCCTATTTTAAATTTAAGACACTTTCAGCTATTTGTTTTTGTGAATAGTATAACGCACTTGGTTTTCAGCACATATATGATTATTTGTGTAGCAATTCATTTCTCCAATCTGAAATGTATAACTCGTAACTTAGTGTGAATAATGTTATTCCCTTTATCTGTTAACTTAATCGTAACATGTTTGACTGCATCCGTTAACTGCATACTTCGTGCTGAAGGTTAGTGATAGTTAAAATAGGTTATTTGAATACAGCAAAGCTCACAAAGAATATCTGCCTAAGAGGAAGGATGCCTTCTTGGAAGACTCACATACAAACTAGTTCTTATTAACCTTTACAGGTACAGAAAGTCATGAAAACCAACAACGCGGCATGGGCTCGACCCCGGATCGAACTACCAGTATTCAGCAGTTTTTAAACAATCGGACACTGGTGGGGCAGCTGTAGAAAGGAGTTGAGATTTTATGTGTAGCGTTAGCTTCTTCATATAAAATTGTGATATGTTTTATATAGGTTTATATAGGTTTTTGTAACGCATTGTGGGTTGACATTATGTTGCTGCAGACTGTACTTTGACATCATGTTGTTACAACTGTATTGAATAGAATAGCTTGTACGTGAAGCGGTAAACTTTTAGCAGCTATACCCCGCCAGACATATTATGTAAACGGAGCTGATTAAAGGGTCAGCTCTCTGTCTGGGAGCGCCCAGAAATTAAAATAAATATTGGCAATATTCCAGAAACTTAAGTAAAATGAAATGCATTCTGGTGTTCCTATTTGAATCTGTGCCAATCAATGAGAACTAATAAAGAGTTTGATTGATTGCAACTAATTTATTAGGCGTCAGTTGATTGAATTCCTTTTTCCAAATTTTAGATATTAAAAAACAACATTTTTGAGAGTATTGTAGTGATGTATAAGCTAAAAAACAATTTTAGAGTTCGGTTTTTGTTTTCGAGTTGTAATACAACTTTATGCACATGCTTAATTCTCATTATGATTCACTAACACGACATGGAATAGGGTATTTAAACGATTCGGCAAAGAAGGACATTCTTATCCATAATATGCGTTTGATTAGAATGAGCTAGTAAGCAGGATTTAATTATTATATAAGACATAAATTTTTCTACCTTATGTACAATTATTGAGCCTTCTTAGTGTAACTAACTTACTTGATCCAAGTAATGATAAGTACTGAAAGTTCTTGAAATACGAGAAAAATATATTTTTACCTTATTTTCTCCACATTCTGCCTTTAAATCCTGTGTTTATGTATCGAATCTTTTCGTATCATAGAGCTATTAACCTTCCCTCACATTTTCGATTTGTAACTTAAAATATACCATTTGTACAGAGATTGGTGAAAGAAATGAGAAACGGAGAAGATTTGTATTCTTCGATTTCACATGCAAGCTGGAAATGTGTTTCAAACACTATAAAGCTAGCTGATTGTTATTGAAATATCTGCCATGTAAAGATAACAGCAATTTTATCATTCCAGAAACGCTTCATGAACTGCAGCCACCAGAAGGGAATAAAATGACCATGGATAAGAATCTCATTCTTTTGAATCAGCGCAGCGTAAACAGATGATTTCATGTAAGAAAAGAATAAATGAGTATGCTAAGAAAATGAAAGACCATTACTACTAGAACAATGCTTTGCGTGATACTGTTCTCCATTGTTTTATTTCATTCTATGAACGAAACACACAATGAAAGTTTTGACTGTACAAAATGGCGATGATAAGATCTAAAGAGATGGCCTCAAATTCTGATCATGAACGTGCTAGTAAACTTTATGAGAGTGTTACCAATTAGTAACAAAAATGCATAATTTAAATTAGTTCATGACCTTTCAAATAAAATATGTTCTGTAAAATGTAACAAGAGGGGCTACATGAAACCTTCCACGAAAGAAAATGCTGACAGAAGTCGGTTATCATTATTGTAATCATTATTATTACTAGCGCGTTTTCTGAACATTCCGTTATGAAATTCTCTTTACATAGCCTAATACATTCGCATTTTGAGACTTTTTTTCTGAAACCTCTTGTTTAAGATGCTAGTTTCGTTTTCGTAATCTTCTGTATGCATCTTGTGTAAATTAATTCGGCTAATCAATTAGTTGTATACTAATTGATTACAATCAATTAGTTCTATAATAATTGATTAGTTGATACTAATTGATAAGCTGACTTTAATATTTTCTATGCAGTCTCATTTTATAAGGATATTTTTTTCAGATATTTTTATAATGTTAAAAATACTAAGTTTCGCTACAACTAAAGATTTTATATTCCTTTTCACTATAAGTAAAATTCGTGAATTTTATACACTACCAGACTCCAATAAACGTTTTCAACTTCTGAAATCCGGCCCACCAGCGGCCAAGTCGCTGAACACTGGTAGTTCGGTCCGTGGTTCGAATCCCGCTAACGGGCTGGCTGCATGGGTGTTTTCATGCTTTTCCCTATGTGTAACGTGTATACGAGCCAGTTTCCTTAAGAAAGTCCTCCGCGAAGGCATCCCTCTCTTAGGCAGATAGCCCTAGTGTGCTTTGCCATAATTAAATACACGACCCCACAACTTCTGAAATCCACCAAATAATGTGCTTTTTCAGCATTTCCATATCTCATAATAATAATAGTAATAAAAAATAACTTTAAGTGTTTTTTTTTTTTTTTTTTCCACTTGTGCTTTTTATCATACCTGTCGATGATATTCTTCTACAATCTCAAAAGTCCTTGTTCTACGCTGCCCGATGAAAGCATGCTAAGGTCCTCAAAACAGAACTTAATATTTAACTCTATAATTAACTTAATTCTTACTCTAACTTAATAACTATTGGCTTTGCCCTCATCCCATCTCCAGTGGCCGAGTGGATAAGACCACCTAAGACTGGTTGATGACCCGAATTCGAATCCTGGCGAAACAGCTTTTTTCATAAGCGCTTTTTTTTCCAGGGGGAGCTCCTTATATATAAGAAGACTACGAACCAGTTTCCCTTTAAATATGCTCCATGAAAGCATTCTTTCCCTGTGGCAGATGGTCTTTATGTGTTTTGCCTCAATCAGCTAAGCTAATTTAGTTATTACTTCTCTATGTTAAACTTTGATAAATCTTCTGGCACGCAACGGATATTCTTGACCTAAAACTATCTCCATAATATATGAGGCTTTCGTGATTAGAACTAACATTTGTAATCTATCAAATTCGAGCTTGATTTTACACATGGAAGAACAAAATGCTTTTATATTTGTTTTAATAATGATAATTGTTTTAACTTACAAAAAATCTGTTCGTTTTCATTAAAAATTAAATATTAAATTTAAAATCATGTATTCTTCCTAACACCATCTACTAGCGTCACATTTATGCAGTCTTGATTTTAAACTATTTTATGCAATACCATTTTTATCTTATGACTGATATTTGTACTGCGGTATAGATTTTTTTGCAAACCCTAATATCTAACTTGTCAACACAGTCTTTACATTTTATCATTACTATTCAGAGTTTGACAGACTTCATAATTTTATTCCAGAGACTCTTTTTATTGCCTTATTATCCGATTTTACCCGTTTTATAATAACAGTTTATGTGTTAATTTGTTTAATCAGTTACGGAAAGATCTAATATGTAATCTGCAGCTGTAATGTGCTCCACTTTATTATTTTCTGTTTTTGCATGGCATGTTGACATCGCATAAAATACTGTTGTAAACTATTCTGCTTATACACCAATTGCTGAACTTCATAAATACCTGCATTAGACCAGTAATTAAACACAGCCAGAGAGTTTATGTAAGCTGAAAGCTGTTTAGGGGATAAGCTCTTTATCTGGCGGTGAGAAGGGGGTTGCTTAACTGCAAAACATTCGAGCAGGACTATTTACCTAAAAGGTAAGATGCCTTCACGGAGGACTTTGTAAAAAAAACTAGCTCCTACTCCCATTACACACACACACACACACACACACACAAAAAAAAAAAAAAAAAAAAAAGAGAAAATAATGAAAACTTCTATGTAGCCAGACCGTTTACTGGAATTCGAAACGTGTCAAATTATCAGCGTTCAGTGGCATTATCCAATCAGCCACAAGTGAGCCGTTTATCATAAGTAGTTGAGCAATAAGTCATAAGGGGAGCAATTGTTCTTTGAAAGCTCTCTGTGATGCGTCTCTTCCTATAGACAAATAGTCCTAATAATATGCTTTGCCCTGATCAGAATAATAGAAACCATTCCACAGTGTATAAAGTAAAAATTTTCGAATTATGGAGCATACTGATGATTAAACTATTGAAGCCGTTTAACACTAATAGTTTCCTGCATAGATCAGTTTCTGGAGACGTAAAGGGGAGCTTCAGGTTCGCTTTCATACTTATGTTGATGTATAATGTAAATTCGAACCAATTTCTTTTTTAAAGATATTCCACGAAGATCCCCTTCAAGGTTGAGCAGTTATACGTTACTTATATTATTTACATCAACATAATAAAAACTTTACGTAAAGTTCGAAAAGCCTGCGCTTGCTTTTATGGAACACGTATTATACCGGGATAAAGCATTGTTAGCTCTGAAACTCGAATAAGTATTGATCCTCTTCTTAGTGCTACGCGGTATCTCTAATTATCACGGGAAGTAAGTATTAAAAGTGTTTACAGATTTGAATAAATTGCGTTAAGTACAGGCCCATGTTGAATTTGTATTTAAGTATGGATATGGATGTGTTATATAAAAGCTACATGCTCTGATTTAAAATGCAAAATCCGGTCAAGGAAAAAAATAATTAGATCCACGTAGGTTTTAACGAAAATATGAATAAGTAAAAAATAAAAAGCTATCGATTTCCTCGACTATTGTACCTTTTTTTCAGGACCCGCCCCCAAAAAAAATTACCACGATTTTTTTCAACGCAAATATATTTTAAAAATTCTCATGTTACCTCATTTTTTTTAACTTTTCTCTCATCGAATTTGATTTTCTTCCATTTCTCTTTTCCGCTGCTCGTATATTAATAAATTTCGGCCACGGTTTCAAGCAGCAAATGGTACCGAAAAAAGGTTTCGAACATATTTCACGTGTTTAGTGGTATTAGGTTTATAAAAGATTACTTTCACTACTAGTTAGAAAAATGTCCAAATTTTCATTCTAGGAATGAAACAAAAGTTGGTAATTATCGTAATATATCCATAACTGAAAATGCAAATTTATTCCTAGTTCTGAAAAAAAAATTATTGCCTAATAGGTATGTAAACTTGAAACAGGGAAAATGAAAAAGCAGTAATTCCTTTTTCTGGAATTCTGGATCCAGAAAGAGAATAATTCTGGAATTCGAATTCGGGATCTTCCGACCGCTAGCCGAATGTCCTAACAATTGTACTACGAAGAAACGCACTAAGAAAGAAGAAAAAGACTTTTTAATCTTCCACTTAGAGGAAGACAGACTAAAGAGGAAACTCAGTCGCCAAATCCAGTTGGTGTTGGTCCACTGTATTTTAGTCGACCGCTATACTGTAAGGCCTATTACAATTTTTGGAGCAGGAAGGAAATGCAAGAAAATCAGCTCTAGCCGGAATTCGAACATCGTATCTCTCGATCTAGCCGGATGTGTTACCATCTAACCATGAAAGTATGCATTGAGAAAGGAGAAAATTTTTACTTGAGAAATTAAAACCAATGGGTGACAGCAAATTCTAAAACCATCCTGATAAATGCTTAGTTTATTTCTTGATATTGAAAATTTGTATTTCTTATTTGCCGCGGAGTTGGAAGCAAACACACAGAGCAAGTACTCATAAGCATAATCGTGACGCTGTTGAATTCCGAGGCGTATCAAGGTGACGACAGTTGCTTGTACTTTCGGTGTTGCAGTTCCCATATATTAGACTTAACAGTGCTTCACTGTCCTCTGTTTTTGAGTTACGTGTGAAGTCCTCTACCAGCTACTAGCTCTACTGGATCGTCCTGGTGTCGAAGACAGGGTAGCTGTTATTCGAAGCATTTTTCAAGACACAGGAGGGGTCCACATTATCATCGTTACTGCCTAAAATTTTAACCGGATGAGCAAATGTTCCCGATATCGTTCAAGAGCCTACGATTGCATGTAGGTTAGAAACCAGAAAGCATCTTCTTAACAATGTGCTAAACTGCTAGGGACTGCTTGTGCTGTGTTATGAACTATATAAATTTCAAAACAACAGCCTTCTTCACTTATACTACAGGATGAACTACGTTCTGTTATATTTAATTTATGTACCTATATATATGTACGTATATATGTATCACATCGGCGTGCCATCAATCGACTAAAGGGATTAGGCTAGTTCCTTAACATTTTTAGTAGTAATATTTTCAATTAAATTTTGGCATAACTTTTAAAAGCATTAAAAAGGCACATTATTTTACCTCTTTCGAGTGCTGCCGGACTGCACGAATCGGATGCACTCGAATTGAGTCAGCTCTACGCTAGGAAGGATCTGCTAGTTTTCACATGTTCCTATACCGGTCTTAAGCATGTTTTACAGAGCACGCCCAAGCTAGCTGTGAATCCGCTTTCTAACAATGCGCTAAACAGCTGTTAAAATGCAATCGATAGCTTGGCTACCATATTCATTAGGATAGCATATTTTTGAAAAACTCAGATGAAATAGATCCGCTTCTTATATTTTTATTTACACAAACAAGAACCATTATCCCTATTTTTCCAACACAGCTTCGAAATGATTAACAGTGTGCAAACTGAAAAAGAGTCTATTTTGCTGGTCTTGTGTTCCTTTTCAGATAGAAATGTGTTTAAGAAATTATTAAGAAGTTTTTATGACATTCAGGAGATTAAAAATTATGTACCTCTTACGGCATAATCAGTTTGATTTCCCTATAACGTATTTCTCCCGCCTTCTTAACGTGCCTTCGTGGTGTAGTGGTCTGCATGCTGGGCGCGTATTTCAGAGGTCCGTGGTTCGATTCTCGGCGAAGGCGTTGCTTATTTTTCATTTCTCCGGCTTCGAAATAACCTAATGTCTCTACATCCCTTTATCTCATTTTCATAAATTTATCAGATCATATTACACAGTATTTTACTCACTAGTCTTCTGATTCAAAAATCGTAAATCCTGTCATGGCGATCTTTTTCCTAATGCGACTACTTCCAAAAAGAATAATACTTTTGAAAACATAAACATTGTTGTTAAATTTTTGACATCTCTAAAAGAACCACTTTCATCCAGAACTAATACCATCTGTAAAACTCCTTGAGAGGAACACAGTTTTTTCTTACCTTTGGTGAAACCATTCACGCCACTGATAAGTACATACATACGCATAATGTATGTATAAAAATGCACTAATGGTAGAGTTTGGATTACATTTATGAACAACCAGCTGCTTTACATGCAACTTATTGGATTTAGTTATTCTAAATTTAACTTAATTTTTGACACTCTTACATTGTTCATAAATATGACTATCCTGTTATATTTTCTCGTGGCACCAAAACCCGTAAAAAAGTTACGAAAAACATGCAGAACGTTTGTTTTAGTTTTGTTAATTCTTTTCATTGTTCTTTTTCTTTTCTCTTATACTTTGATGTGCTAAGTTCTAGTTGATCCTTGAAAGCTTATAAATTTTTTGTTATTTTGTATTATATACATATATTCTATATAGAGGGAGTTTTGTAATTTTGTATTTTATACACACTCTATATATATGTGTATGTATATATATATATAGAGAGAGAGAGAGAAAGTAATAAATATTTTAGATGTTGGATGAATTAGATAATGACGCAGTGATGGAGTATAAAGATGTTAGCAGCCGTCGTTGATGATTTTTTTATTCTTGACAAGCACATTCTTAAATTAAAATATATAACTTAACAAGTGAAATCTGCGCCACCATTCTTAACCACATTTGTGCTTTTTATAAATCTACAAAGCATTTAGTTTCAATGGAACAAAGGTAAGAGGCGACATGTGTTTGTAGAGCAGCGGAGAACAAGCTTACAAACCAGAGAAGCTGAAAGGAAAAGTAGTTTTCAAATGAAGGTTTGATCAAGAATGATTCAATTATGGTTAATCAATTCCCTTTATCTCTACCGCCTAATTTACATTTCAGTTCACAAATTTTAATATTATAAGTCGTTGAAGCGTTATGTAAGTACCTAAGCCACTATTATTTATTACCTAGGAATCATAAGATTGTGTGGCTAATTTTAAAGTTTATATTAGTTTAAAGACTAATTTTAAAGTGACGCAGTTTGGAGGCATTTATTGTAAACATGTTACTATTTTTAGGATAGCACGTGGGAATAATCAAATAAAGGAAGAGAGTTACGGGTTATTGCAAGTTAAAGTTAGTATTTTATTAGACCTATTTTCTTATCTTGTACACACATACACATACCTAAGTATATATATATATATATACAGAACTCAAATGCATAAACATGAGGGTGTCGGGGACGGTTATTCGAGTTTTTTCGGATTTCTCTACAGAAATTGCTTTTTACTCCAAATTGAATTGGCTAAAATGCTTCATAAGAATAAGTTCTTTGAGTATCAGCATTGGTTCGTAATCCCTTCTATTCGATGAAATATTTGGCTTGACTAGAATTGCCGATTTGGCGTTACCTTATAACTCGAGTAAAGACGAAACACCTTCGTATTTACGTATTTTTATTAATTATTGTTCATTGAACGGGAGTTGGTTTGTTCCCCTTGAAAAGTCAACTAATTTCCGATCAATGACAATGATTACATGTTTTTAATTTAATTTTTCCTTTTACAATTGAAATTTTGTTCCTCATGATGATTTAATTCCAGTCCCCGTTAAAACATTATTAACATTTTACTTTCAAGTTACTTCAAAACATCTTTCAAAATATAACTTACCAGTATAGATTCACTCTTTTAAAATAATTATACTTTAATTAAACTTAGGAGATAATATAATCAATTAATCAATATTGTTTAGGAAATAAATTATTATATATATATGTAATTTTACTGTATTTTTTACCTTTAACTTGTATCCAACGATTAGTATTTTACTGTGTTTTGTAATTTACATTTTATTTCGCGTATAGCCTAATTTTTCACCCTTCAATGTCATTGTTTTTTAAAAAACTGTGTTGAACTTTTTCTTGGAGCCACAGCTCCTGGTAACTTTTTGGTGAGCTGACTACAATTTCTCTTCTCATTTCCTTAATTTTGCAGCATATTGCGCAAAAGTTTTTGACCAAATTGGTCTTTTTAGTATTGTACTTACTACCTAGCTTATTAATTATATATATATATATATATATATATATATATATATATATATATATATATTAAATTATATATATGTGTGTGTGTGTGTGTACATAGAAAAAGAGAGAGAAAATTGAGGAATATTTTGTTTCTTCTTCATATTAGCTTGACAGTTTTAGCAGATATAAATTCTATACATGCTATCTTATCCTTATCTATCTATATATATATATAGAGAGAGAGAGAGAGAGGTAAGTAAGTTGATAGCTACATACTATATAGATAGACAGTTATCAAGTTAGGTTAACTCAATATGGCAAAGCTCACAATACAATGGCTATCTAAAATGAGGCCTTCGTGGAGGACTTTCTAAGAAAATCTTACTCATAATACAGATATAAATTCGCAACTAAACATTTTAAAGCATTAAACTAATCTTGATTAAAATTATTTAATATTGATCGTTATAGATAAATATCCTTCAATTTAAATTCTGATCACATGCTTGGTTTAGATTTTCACTATCTTTAAATGAGATTCTTAATCCCTTATTTGATTAGTAACAAGAAGGCTAAGTATTGCAAGATTTGGCAGATGTCTACTACATGCATAAAATATTTGATTATATTTCTGTAATAAAAGATGACTTATTATCAAGATGGAAAATTTATTTTCTCTCTGCAGTGAATATCATCTACTTAATTAAATGCTTTTGTAAAAAGAAAATTTCGAAAATTTGAAGTAATGCCTAATACATAATACTAGTAATTAATATTTATTAATTGCCTAAGCCAATAGTAAAAAGCTTATTTTTTAAGACCAGTTAAAGTTATTTTAGCTTTAATTTACTATTACAGTATAATCAGGTATAATTAAGTTCCCAAGTCAGGATCCACTGTTTAAACGTGAACTGTTTTTACTCTCTAAAACTTTCACTTTGCTCAAACGAAAATGAGCACTGAAGAAAGATGTATTTATACATTTCCATAGTGGCATCGTGAAACAGAATTTAAAGTAAGTTACCTCTGAGTGTGCATTAATAGTATTGCGACAGACGTTAATGTCCCTGTCAGTGAAAAGGACTACGAGTGTAATCGTTATCCACGTCAGCCTCCATTAATACGCGAGCTGAAAGACGCTCTGAAATACGCAACTTACAGCTGTAAAGGAAACACCAAAATTTAAAGCTTCAGTGATTCTCACAGGTGAGGGATCGTAATAACCAACGTTCATAAACTTGGCTTTCATTCTTAGGCAACGGTTTGTGTTCGTGCAAGACTGGCCAAGAAGCGGAAGTAGTGTAGTTTTTTACTGTCTTTTTCCCTCTCAGCACTGGTTGTGTTTGGAGGCCAGTGGACCTCAAACACTTAATGAACCCTCAAAGCTTTTCTGAATGAAATACCGCTTATTGAGTAAAAGAAAATTATAAAAAAAAAAATGAATTAGAAAGACTTTGTCGTTCCACCGTTCGGGTTTGCTAATCTCATCTAGAGAACAGATGTGTGCGTTGTGCCTTCTGAATACTAACATTGAAGACATTTTGAAATAATAATTAATATTCGCTAGCAACAGTGTTTCCGTTCTCAGTCACCCTTGCAGCACTATTAAGCTTGTTAATCTGTCGGATTCGGAACAAGAAATTTTAATTGTTTAGCTTATTATCAGTTATTGTTACGGTTGGTTTACTGCAACACCTGCAGCAGCTAATGCAGAACTTGTTACTATCTTTGTGCTGAAAACTGGTTCAAAACATTAGTGAGTAGAAAGGCCATTTCATTTATATGACCTTCTGTCTCCTTAAAGAATTAAAAAATGCATGAACCGCTTTTGTATATGACAAACAAGTTTTAGTTTGAACTCTTTTTATAGAGACCTGGTTAGCACTGTTTTTGACACCAAGGAGGCATAATCCTTTTGCTCATTAACACTTAAAGTTCTTGAGTTTTTGCTTTTAATATTCTGTGCAAGATTTGCTATTCGAAATTCTTTAAATAATGCTTGAAATGTATCAAAACTTTGTTCTTTTTACTCAAATATTTCACTTTTACTTGAAATCCACAAGTCATCAGCAACGGAATTCTCTCTCTCTTTTTCTAAACTGGTTTTTTTCCATGTATAAAGTAGATACGGGTCAGTTTTCCTTAAGTCCTCCATGAAGACATCTTCCCATTAGGCAGGTTGCCTTCGTGTGCTTTGCCATAGTCATATAAACCAAACCATCTTCACAAATTATTTTCCATCATTCTACGCTTTTTCATAATTATTATCTAATGCAAATTCATCATTTAGTTTGCATTCTTGCAATTTCATATTTATAAAAAGCAACAAGCATGAGATATTCAAAATCTGCGCAAATTCTCAATTTCCTGAACAAATTTAAATAACTTTTGCTCTGCCTATATTAATTGTGACATGTAATTTAATGCCTTATGAAATTTTTAAAAACGTGTAAGTAGCATGACAAATTGTTTTGTTAGTTAATTATAGCAAAGCATGCTGGTCCATTAAAGCATTCAAATAAATTTGCATAAGAAATTAAATAAAGGTATTAAGAATTAAGAAATGTTGCTATTAAATGTCAAAATTGAATAATTTATTATATCGAAAGAACCATGTAAACTTTAATAAGATATGCACACCAGTGACACCGAATGGAAAAGATCACTAAACGCTGATAGGTTATTCCAGGTTCGGTTTCCTTTCGTGCATGCTTCTTTTTCCTCTATGTATAACGTCATAAGTACGAGGTAGTTTTGTCCATAAAATCTTCCACAAACCCTTCTTCGCTATTAATATTTGCCAGCAATGGAAGAAACTGAAATAAAATTTGTGCAGGAATTCAGAATTCTGCCACAGAATCTCTAAAGTGGACAATGAAGAAATGTGTTTGGTAGCCGATGTTGCCGAGATTTGTGCGATGGTGAGTCTTTGCAATTCTTCGATGTTTTTTAAGAAAACGTAGATCGCTGTGTACTTGGCCAGAAGAACAATGAAAAAAAAAAAAAAAGCAGAAAGACATAAAGACTAATGTAAATGTTTTATTTTTTTTAATGTTTCTCGTAATCTTTATTTAATAATTGAAATTTTTATTTTAAATTCCTAAAGTATGTCTCCTTTTCCAGGGTTGATAATGTTTGCCAAATAATGATAAAACATCCAAAGTTTGGGAATCTTTTTTAAAAAAGGTCGCAAAACTTGCACCCAATAAGTAACTTTTAATTGTTCATCCCTAAAAATTCGACAAACTACGCTAAGGTGGTTGCGTTAAGAGCCTTTTATAAATATGGACTTTCGAACCTCTTTAACCTTTAGCTTTCAAGATTAAATCGCCCTGCGGAACATCTCAATGACTTTTAACTCCCTTAGGCAAAAGCTACACACAGAAAGTATATATACTTTTATTTTTTTCTTTTTATCAATATGTATATAGTTTCCCTGAATAGATTTTTCCTACAGCAAAAATCGAACCAGTCTTAAAGATAATATGGAGTGAAGGCTTGAAAATGCTATATACACGCATTAAAACTTTGTCCGCACGTAGTGATATAAAAAGGAATTGATTCCTTTGAAAACTTCTGTGGCCTGCAGACTATCTTGCCGAGTGTTCTTCACCCAATGTGACAGAGTAGCTATAAGAAGTCTTCCACTTAACGAATTTCTCGCAGAATACGTACAGTCGCAAACTTTGTCCAGATCAACAATCTTAATACAAATCGTTGACTTTTTTTAGAGGGGGGGAATCAATGTATTGCATATTACATGAATTACAAAGATTTTAAAATAGTACTTCTCCTCTCTGGTCGGACTGAGTTATTTAATTATGATAAAGCACACTTGTCTCCTGCCTGGTAAGTGCTAAAATTTTGTATAAAATAGTATTAATATATTTATAATAATTTTATTTCCAGTGTTCGGAAAAAGTAACATTTTGGAAATAAAATGGCACGAACACAATATGGCTTCGCACGTAAAACGAATAGATTGTGTTTCAGAAGGAAAACGGGTGTTTTTTAAACAATTAGAATTAAAGAATCGAAACATACGTTTGTTTCCCACTAAAGCAAAAATGTGCAAACCCCTTTAACATTCTAAAAAAATAACATTGATTTTAAAAAAGATATTTAGAAGTTATTTACGCTCGAGAATTTAGAGCTGTTAATTACTTTTATATACAAATGTTGACTTCAGCTGTTTAATGGATTATGTCAGAGCCCTCTAGGGCTATCTGACAAAGGGAAATGATGACTTCAGGGAGAACGTTTTGGAGGGAAGTAAGTCCGCATTGACGTTACTCATAGAAAAGCTCCGAATACGCGCATTTTAGTGTTGGTATTGCTGGTATTTTTAAAATTAGATTGCAAATTCCTGATTATACGGTAACTATACGGTATTTAAATTTTGGAAGTCAATGTCTCTTTAGTTTCAAAATAGATTTTATAATGCACAGGATGCGTAATAAAAAGTCAGGTGCTAATAATTATTTAAGGTTCAAGCCCTTTATTGCACGTGTCCAACGTAACCTCAGTTGCTGGTTAAAGGAAGCAGAACTTCATGCTCTAGTTCAAACAGTATACCACAGTTAACTTTTGTCCGCCGATATGCTCTTTGGCTTTTCAACAAATTACCATGGAATAAATGGAAAATAAAGGACCATGGAAAATAATGTCTCTCTCCCTCTCCCACATACACCAAAAAGAGAGAGAGAGAAAAAAAAAAAAAAGACTTAGTGATTTTTATTCATATTTGTTTTTGCTTAAGATTCACTGGAAGGCTATCTACTCTAGAAATAAGCATGCGTTCCTTCCATTACATTTATACATAGAGAACATTAATACATAGAGACACACTACAAAAACTCCCTTACAGCCACGCCGTTTGATGGGAATAGTGCACTCAAAGAACTAAACCAGTGTGCACAGGTTTTCTTCATTCAGCCCCTGGTAAACTCAGATTTACTGAACGCATTGGCTTTCATTTTAGTATAATCATATTAGATTTTAATTACTGTACATATTTAAATGTCTAGTAATTAGTAACCATTCTGAACTCTCGTTCTATAGTTCTACCGAAAGATTTTATGTACTGAAGTACAAGTAATATACAACTGATACGTTTTTTCTAACTTAAACAATTTTTATGCTATTGCATTTTATTATAATTTATAATGCTAAATACACTGCAATTTTTCTAAATGAAAACATCATATCCAGATCAGGTAATTATCCTATAAAAGTCTTGCCATTCCAAATGCAAATATTAGTAGAACTGAGTCATTTTCACCTAAAGATTCTGTTCCAAGAATCCTTTCACAGGCATGGTAACAAAACTTGAAAAATGTGTTTAGTGGTGCACAAAAAAACAATACTGAAAATAACTGTATGAAATATTTCTAAATTAATATGCTATGAAAGTTGAAAAAGTATTCCGTAAAAAATTAGAAACGATAATGCGAAGCTTCTGTAAATTTACCAAAACAAAATTTATTTAGTCTCAAACATTTTTACATATCTTAAAACATATACATCAACATTAATGCTAGTATTATTAAAATATTTTAGAAAGCTTCATCCTGATTCAAAGTCTTTTTATTAAATTCTGGAAAATTACAGTTATCAAATAAATTTAGTAAATTATTTTTTTTTTTTTTTTGCTTTTACATCAATAAAATATGTTCATAAAGGTGTGTGGCATTAAATTTATGTTAATTAATTAATAATACCCCTTATTAACTCAGTAAGGTAAATAATAGAATATTTAAACATAAATGTTAATCCCAATTGGTTTTCTAGTCGTTAAATAGGTTTGTCTTGATTTTTAAAAATAAACGCTATGTTTACAGTAATTAATCTCATTTACCTGACAGTTTTGCTTTATTCATATTCATTAGGATGTAAGATTATTCATTTCCTAAGTAAAGATCAGGTCACTGTCAGAAGATTTTCAGTACAATCAATATACTTGCAGTACAGAGAATTAAATTAGATTAATGCTCTATGATAAAGCAAAATTTTATATATATATTTGTGTCATGCTGATATCCTAAACTGCCAAACCATCTTATTACCTTTCTATCTTATTTCAATGACACGGTTTGTTCTGAAGATTTTCTACAATCACTGTTACATATGTTCCACTGAAACTGCATACAAAACATGTCTTCAGTTTATAATTTTTATATTTATTCAATAAATTTCCTGCATTTTATACAATACACCCATGTTTTCTTAGAATACTATCACAAAATATTTTGTACATCAACTGTAAACAGTTGCACTTCAGCAGCAATCATGAAAAATTTGACCAATTGTTAGATTAATATTTTTAAGTACAAGATTTACAAATTATGGAATAAATTTACATAAATTTCTATACAAATAAGGAATTACAATCACAGCCTAGTTTTTTTCACTGTACCAAACAAATGCTATGACTCAAAAAGCAAACCAATTTCATGATGCTTTCGTGATAGCTAAATAGTATTGTAATGTTCACATAACATGTCCCTTACCGTACGCAGAACAAACAATATTAAAAGTTTAAGAGAAGAAATCTTCTTAATCGATTTTCAGTGCACATATCCTTAAGGAAAGTCATTGCATGTTTGTCATTGCTATAGCAAGGTAGCAATCTCCTCGTTAGACTCACCTGTACTTAGATAGGTGAAGCAATAAAGGTTCAGGAAAACTAGGAATTGCACAGTATAATAAAATGCTCCAGTTGCAGACTTTTTAGTCTTGAAGCAGGGGTCCAGAGATGTTGCTCCATCCTTGATTAATGGTTGAACGGGGCAATGGTTCCCATTTTAGCTGGTTTTGAACACTTTAACAAGACACCGGTCTAGAAGGGCTTAGCGAAGGATCTGCCCGTTGGCCAAGCACTTTTTCGATGTGACTGACCTATCGAAGAAAAAAATATATATTTGAGTAAGTATGAAGTTCCAGACAATGAAATAGCACTTTTTATCATAAAAGTTCTAAAATAAAGCTTTATTCTCATGTTCTTTGCAGAGTGCTGATTTCATTTCAATGACTTCAAGTCACTTTAGAAAGTGTACTTATCAGTTTTATGATGTTACCTAAAACTATAAATTGAACGAACAAAAATGACTCTCTCTGCATGATTTCGCATGCTAAAAAGCAATGATGAGAAAATGTATTTATTCTTTGAAGTGACTGCGATTACCCTCTACATAAGTTCATATTAATATCCTTAAATTTTAAATATTACATCACGAAACAGTTTTCTTCGAGATATAAATATGTACATTTAATGTGATTATGCATTTAATCTAAATAAATCTATCAAAATAACATAATTATGAAATATAGTAAATCATTTTATTTAAGATTTTAGTGCTAGATCAAACACCGATGAATTGCTTTAAAAGAGGAATACAAATCAACACAGTTGTTCACAATTATAATTTATAACGCCCATGGAAAAATGTTTCTTTCCTTAGGGGAAAAATTAATATAAATTAATATTATTGAGTGCCAAGAGAATTTCAGATTTTGTCACATCATTCTAATTCAAATCATTCTGTTATAATAACACTGAGAATTAGGCACTGGTAGGGATGTCATAGGAGCCTGTTAACTTTAGTGTTAATTCTTAGGAGAAGTTACGTTTTTGAAAACTGATTTAAACGAGTGTCATCTTTATATCAATATAAATTCAAATGAAGTACATTGTTGGCTCAAATATAAATACAAAACAAAAATGCAATACAAATTTAATTTGTTTTCAAACATAAAAATATTCTAGTAAGCTCATAATTACTCATAATTCATTTTTACAACGAGCATAATTTTGAACAGCTTGGTAATATACTTGTCGTTCAAACCAATCAGCTTCTAACTCCCAGATTTTCAGCAGATGTAGTAGTCTATTATATTATAACACAAAAATTCTCCACTTTTAATAATACAGTCAAAGCCCCTTCTAACGAACCATCGGATATAGCAAGCGAAGCTTTTGATCCGATCCAGTTTAATGCCTTTTTATGCTGCCATAGCGAAATTCTAAGGGTATGGAAATAGAATATAATGAAATATAAGGATATCTTCGATTGAAACTTTTTATATTTTTTGCATTTTTTTTTTTCAGAATTTCTGTAGATATTAACGAAAAAATTATTTACTAACCCTTAAAACCACTCACTTTCAAGATGTTAAAATTCACATTCTTTACAGTGCTTTTCTTTTATATTCAAGCCCACTTTTCTCTGTGTTCTAATCAAAGACTATGCGAAAAGGTGTGACACCCAATCTAGGAGAACGAAAACACAATAATCAAATCTTAGGACACCATATGGCGTTCATTGTGTAAGATGTATATGACCATTAAACCAAAGAATTTGAATTGGGAGCCTATTCATATTCTTTGATTAAACCAAGGAGCGGAAAAGTAGTTTCTTTGATTAAACTGAGAGTGTTTGAGTAGACAGACAGAGGTATGTCTATGGCGAATACCATGATGGAAATTTTCGCTATTCAAGGAAAGAAGAAGGAGTGAAACTTTGAGTTTGGTTTAATCTTTGTGGTTTGGTTAATCTTTAGGGTTATACAATTGATTCGTCTTTTAGAAAAGGAAAATTTTTTATCTTTGTGGAGTCATTAGGATATTTTGAAGCAGGTCACGTGAGAAATATGCAATGCCATCACGGGACTCAAACCTGGTCCTCTCGAATACGCGCCGAGTGTGCTACCTTTACACCTTGAAGGCATGCTGGAAGGAGGGAGAAAATGCTTATATTTTAATCGATTTTTTCCCCCTTCGTTTGCTTATAAATGCTATCCGAGTTATGTCCTCCAAATGGAAATTTTGCATTCTTTAGATCATCTGAAAGACATATATTCTTTAAAAAAGTTATTGAATCTTTCCTCTGTAACCATACATGTCTTAAGTAAAAGTTAACGGTAAATGCGTCAGCATTTTTTGTTATTTGTTTTCACAGAAATATAAAAACACTGTTTTTATATTTTTGTAAGATGATCTACTTTTCTTATCTAATCGTATATAATGAACCACCGGATACAGCGAACAAACTTCCGGTTTCTTGAAGCTCGTTATAGCGGGATTTGACTTTATATTTTTTTTATCCCTTGTAATTTCTGCTGCAGATACTTGGTAGCTAATAGACAGACTTTTCATTCATGTTCATTTGCCAGCTAATTCTTAGCAAACACATTGCGAATGTGATGAGAGCATTGAAGTTCTTAGGTTAGTACACTGACTATGGGAAGACAAAAGCAATCGAATCAGAAGAAAATCGAATAAGGTAAAATATCAATCTATTCGTTTGCTACACTACAAATTAGTGTAGCCAATGCTTTATTCTAGCCAGAAGATGTTTCGATGTTGTGTATTCGCATAATTTTGTGGTTATAACGAAGAATTCCTCCCTATTTTACAAATGTATTTGCGAAAGACAGCGTTTAGTTTATACGCAACAAAAAATCGAAAGCAAAAATGTATACAGAGAGAGTTAAAGAGAGAAATAATATTCCAACAAGATCCCAATGGTTTCTTTATACGTATTCTGAGAAATTTTCAGAAACCCTTTCTATTACAACACAGTTCTACATTTTGAAGAAGATAAATAAAGATGTCTAAATAAAAGAACAGTTTCATTTGAATCTATTGCCGTGATTTTTTAAAAAAGTTAATTATAAAACCCCTTTAGTCTACTTTAAACATATACACTTCCATAATTTTACTTTAAACACTTCTTAAAAGATATTAGGAATTAACCATCTTAGATTTGCTGTTCAAAATGTTAATTTTTTTACGAGAAGCTTAGCTTGTGTTTTCCCCCATAAGTAATTTATTAAAACTTTACTTGTAAGCATAAATTTACGAAGCTTACTATTTCTAGACGTGCTGTAAAATGTTGCTTCAAGTGATTAACATGATAAACGGTATCCATATCCTAAATTAGGTACTACATTTTTACCTCTCTGTGAAAAACTTTGACTGAAGTCAAAAATAAAATAAATGCGTAACGAGCATGTAATGCTTGTTAAAGAGCATAAATTATAGACGAATTTAAACTTTAATACTCATTTCTGCAGTTATAATTTTTTTAAGCCCATTTTGGTATATGGACATACCACGTGACGCAGAGACGTGGAGCTGTGGAATATGCCAATCCCGAAAGAGGCCCACTAGTGGCCGAGTGGGTAAAGTCACAAATCAATAGCAGTTGACGGCATACTCTATTCCCAGTGTTTACACGGGTTTGTTTCGTCAGGTGTTTTTGTAAATACAAACCACTTTTCTCTTAGAAGGAATCCCCTTCCTACAGCAATACGTATCAAAAGCCTTCTTTCCTATAGGTAGATATTCCTCGTGTGGTTTTCCGTAACCAAGTAATCTAACCTAATTCTCGAAACGCAATGACACGCTTCTTCACCAGACTTGGATGCAAACTGGCCCATCGCTCTTTCAGAGTAGAACAAGTATGTTTTTAAAGGGAATTGAGCCTCATTGATGAGTCTAGGTGTATTCTATTCGTAACCGAGTAGTGCTGAGATCTGAGCAGTCTCCTGGATTAATTGGTATAATTAATATTCTTGGTTTGCATAAATGTATGCGCTTACTTCTATAGGGTGAGGTGCTGCGTGTTGTCAGTTATCAAAGAAATTTTCGCCTTAGTAGACTGGTTCTCAATATTTTTTTGTCCTTTCACCATTTCCCACCTTTTTTAAAAACTCGAAAAATACATATAAATTTATTCAAATATAAATTATTTTTAATGGGTTTTGTAAATTAAACAACAAAAAGTATAGAAAGTATTAATAAATGCCAAAACTTGAATAAAAGTAGTTTTTTATATTCATAAGCTAAAATTAAATATATGATAAGTAAATAAAAGTTTGAACGCATTCCCCTTTCCCGAAACTGTAAAATACCCATCTTGTTGAGAACCCTGTCTTAGTACAAAGATTTACAAGGCAAAAGCAAAGTTGCAAAGGTTTCATTGCAACAGAGGGTAGTTCATGAAATTAGCGTTAGTCAATAGTCTCATTTTGTAGCACTCGTAGCTCGGAAAGTACACTCGTGTGCAAAATTAAGAAAATTTCCGAATTATGTCTGTTTTTTACGAAATTACAAAAAGTATTGAACCAGAGTTACTGTTTATGCCACCGAATTATTATGCAAATATTCAGTATCAAATATGTAAGCGTACACGTGCGTGTATGCAAAGCTGTGTTTGTGGAAGGTTTTTTAAGCGCTCGAAAAGTTTTCGGCGATTTGTGGGCTCGTACTCTTGCACGACATTCCCTGTGTTTCTTGCAAAATTGGATAAATTTTATCAGGTAAAATGAGTAGCCGCAAATGTATGGATGACGGAATGCGATGGAGAATAGTCGGCAGATTGAATGCACGCCATTCACAAACGCATGTGGCTACAAAGCTCAATGTGACGCCCTATGTCGTCCGAAATTTGTGCGAACAATTTCAGGAGGTTGGATCCACAATGAGAAGACCTGGATAAAATTGAGCAAGATACACAACGACGAATGAAGATCGTTATTTGGCACTTTCAAAACAGCGATACAAGACTGCTTCAGCTTCGCAGCTCTCACGTAAGCTGTATGCCACCACTGTAACCCGAATTTCACGGTCTACAGATGCCCGAAGACTTCATGAGTGGGGCTCTTTGCCAGAAGATTCGTTGTTTGCGTCCCGCGCACTGCAGCGCTAAAGAGAACGTATTTAGCATGGTGCAGACAACATAAGCCTTGGGCCAGACTTCACTGGAGCACCGTGCATTTTACAGATGAATCGCGATTCGGTCTAGATACTGATTCTCAGCGTACCTGTATCTTCAGAGAGCCTGGATCACGACACCATCCTTTCCTCATCAGAAAAAAGATCATTACGGTAGTAGAAGTTTGAACAGGCATGTTGGACGGCCTCATATACTCGCATATGTTTGATAAAAGCTCCGTGATTGCTATGAGGTATAGAAAGTGAATTGTAGAGTTCTATGTTTGACTTTTCAAGAGCGCAGTTGACCCTAGGTTCCTGTTAATAGACGACAACGCTCGTCCACGTAGGGCTCAGTTGGTCACCGCATTGATTGGCCAGCCATATCTCCTGACCTTAACTCTACAGAACATATTTGGTATACTCTTGGAAGGGTAATTTCATCTCACCGTTCCCCAACCGAAAATCGTTCCGGAATCGAAAACTGCGTTGCTGCAAGAGTAGGATCGATTGCGACAGCGACTTCTCAACTGTCTCCTGTCCAACCTGCCGTCGTGTGACCTGTCTTTCTGCAAGAGGAGGCCATACCCGATATTAGACTCATTTTCAGTTTGATATCATAATGTGGATTTTAGATATCCCTGCACTATCAGCTTTACTGATAATCATGCGTACATAAACTGACTTTAAAATTTCTTTCTCTGTTATAAATGTGTTAACAATACCAAATTCGCATCTGTATATATATGTATATATATCGTCATTGTAAAACGTTGAGCTTTCGAGTAAATAAACATATGTTGTAAGTTTTCAAAGCACAAATATATAATTTATAATATATATCTATGCTATATAAACTTCATATTAATATGCCTTGCATTTGGCATATTTCATATGAAAACTTGCTTTCCGATAATGGTATGGATATGACTGTCAGTTAACCACTGTGATGACTTAATTACATTTTGCTGCTTCAAAATCTGCTTTTGTGTTCCAAATTTGGTTAGGTTATTTTGTTACAGCAAAGCACGGAAGGGCTATCTGTCTGGCGGGAGGGATGCCTTAATGGAGGATTTTCTAAGGAAAACTGAATCGTATTCACGTTAAATAGCTGGAACATACTACATAGTTTTATGTGTTACTGTATTATGAATTGTTCCAAACATATTTCACTGTTAGCTAACATTTAGTTATTCTGCAGTTTTTTTCTAACTTTATTTCTTTCCCACATAAACCCATCTAACAATGTCTTGAAAACATCACTAAACGTTTCCTTTAGTAAAATTACTCTTTCACTGCAAAATTTTTCTCCAAACAAAATTTGCTTTTCGACTTTCATCAGTAAAGTACCTCCTGTGCTGACTCTGAAATGCGGATGTGCACTTGTTTTATACAATGTGCATAAACCTTTTTTGGGGGGAAGAGAGTGGCTTTTAATTTCCATAAATATCGTTTATCCTTAAATTTGCGGCAACAGTTAAAAACAGTGTTTTTTGAATGGTTGGGCTTAACCCATGATATCCCTTTTAAGAAATGAATTAAATAAAATAGGCTTTCAAGGTATGATAACCTTGGTCACTAAACATCTTTTAGTAAAATTATACTAATATTTTTAAAGGGTATTTAGAGTGATAAAAAAACTTTTCTTCTTACAGGCACGATATAAATATTTAAATTCATATATTTTAACTGAAAGATGTTCTTTAGCTAAAATTAGTGTAGTATGGAAAACTCTCTCATCTTATTTAATAAATCTGTATCATTTAATTTAGTAATTAGATACGGTCTACGAACAACCATTCAAAAGATATTTAGTCGTCTAATCTTTAATCTTTTTCAAACACCTTGCACATCTGCAATAATGATTGCATAAATATCTCTTAAGGCCCAAAACAGACAATTTGTGGCCTTATACTTAATAGTACCCATATTTTTAATATTTTCCAGGGAAAAAAGTGTTGTACGTTTTTCTTAATTGCAAGATGAATTTGGGATCTTAGGCAAGAGCATAAACAATAATCAGAGACTGTTTTAAGCATATGACAAATTTCTAATCCTTTTTCAAAAACAGCTTAAACTGAAATCACAGGGGTTAATTTCAAGAACTTTCACTTGATCTTGAGCATTTTTTGAAACTGGGATTGATTCAGTTTTTTAGCTTCACAAGTATAGCACCAAGTAATTTATAATAGGGATAATTTCTATTCTAACAGGGATAATTTCTATCTATCTGAAATTCACGGAAACAGAACTGATGCTTGAGACTACGACTTGCACTTTTCATGTTATGTACGAATGTTTAATGGCATTGGATATTGAAAGTCTGCAATAGCCTGCAGAATAAACTTTGCGTATTTCTCTTGCCTTATCCCATATGTAACACAAATCTTGTGCAGTTTTCCCTAAAACGTCCCTCCCCACAGACATCTGCCCTGTTAAGCATAAAATACTTGTGGACTTAACCTTTGTCATTTAAGGTAATGTAACTAATCCAGTAGTTAGTATCTTATATTAAACGTTGGTAAATCCTTTGGCATATATCTGATATTCCTGACATAAGACTATCTTCATATTTACGCTAGCCTTTCGTAATTAGGATGAACAACTGTAATATGTTTAAAACTGTATGCATTGTACTTCACCATATCAAATCAAACAAATCGCGTATTTTATCAAGAGGTGACAGTAGTTTTGGGGATTATCTATTTTTGGGACCTGGTAAAATGTGTAGTTCAGACAGTTTCATTATGTTTTCATACATTTAATCTCTCACGCCTTCTGTTTTCTAGCGTGTTTGATAGTTGTTTGTCTCATTTTTAGTTCATCGAGACGAGTGATATTTTGAAAAGTGCTTTATAATCTTTAATATGGTGCCTAATAAAAAGTACAACAATTTTTACAGAACAATAAAAACCTATCATACTGTGTATTGTGCAAAATGCAGGAACAGTAGCTTATAAACAACACTTCCACTAAAACATCTCAGACCCTACACACTATTTTGACACAACCTACTGTTTATAATCAAATCAAGTTATAAGAATTTTTAGATAAGCTTCAAAAAAAAAAGTTTGCAAAAGCACAGTTAATGATTTTTAAACATTAATGAAAAAAAATTCGAAAGGAAACTAATTGGCTTATATTCATGCTATAACGGGAAGGTCATTAAAATGACATTTATAACTTTTACTAGTATTGACCGGTTGAAATTCAGATTTATAGCTGTTTCTAGTAATAGCTCAAAATATAAATATTTAACTATTAGATATCCAAAAATTTTAGCATACTATATTGATAAACGTTAGGATATATCTGTAAACATTTTTTCTTCAGTTTTTATTTTTGGCTTATATTAGCTACCTACAGTACGCAGGAGATTTAAGTTTTTGCCTTAATTCAAATTTATGAGAAGCACGTACTCAAAGCTATCTAAAATTTCAACATTCAAATAAATAATTTTGCGCTCAAAATAGGTTCGTATGCAAAGCTATCAAAATTTTTAATGTCATTAATTTCATGAAATAGAAAAATGTATGGTATGAAATAAAATAATAATGGATACAAATGGAAAATTCATGTAGCAAATGGTCTTTCGTAAACTTTATGTCACTTGTGGAATGAAAGGTAAAATTTTTAAACATAATAAATTTATATTTATTTTAATTACAAAGCTCTACATATATTCAATTATTTTTAATTTTTAATATTTTAATTCAAAATTCTATGGCAAAAGCCGCAACAGTGAACTTACTGAATAAACCTACAATGCAGCACACACAAAAAATAAATAAATAAATAAAATGAAATTTTAAAGGTCGAGATAAATTGTAATAAACTGAAGATAAACTCCTATGATTTTTAAAAACTTGTCAGAAGCATGTTCTATTAAATTTTTACATCCAGAAAATATACAATGGTTAATCCATCATAGCAGAAATCACGAGGGCTGTTAACATAAGTGAAGGGGTGTCTTGATATAGGGTTTTCTATAAAGAAAACGCGGAATAGCATATGCTGCCAGCTTGTATTCCGGGATTCAAACCCGGGTCAAAAGACCAGTATTCAGTGGTTTTATCGTATAGGCCATTGGTACTCCCAGAAGAAAAATGTGAAATTTCAGGTATTGTATTGTGATTAACTTGCGATCATTTTCTACACAATATCGCAGCAAGAAGAGCAATAAAAATTTTTAACTTTCTAGAATAAGAACAGGAAACTGATACTTTTCCTCCTTGACTGAGATGCGGGCTTTAATATAAAATACTCTTAAATCTATTCCTAGGAAACTAAGCAAAACTTGTAGTGCAAATATTTTCATACATTGATTTGACGCAAAGGGATGTTTTTACATTTCGCTTTTTCAGAATGTTTGCGCTAAAAACGCGCAACTTGCACATCGCATACCTTTTGTCACCACAAAATACAACTGTGATGTCGCTTCCCTAACTAATCATCATTTTCGCCCTTAATGCACTTTTTTCTTCATCTGAACCTGATTTATGATATCAATAAGCACAGTGCATTGTCATTCATTGTATGCATCTCACAACGTGGTTCGAAATATGTGTTACTTAAATGGAACCACTATTAGTGCTACTTATACTCATGGATATTAACTTTTTCAGAATTTCGCTCTTTCAATCACAGGTTGCTAATGTTAACAGTATTTATTCGCAGGACTGGATGCAGAGAAAAGTATTCATATTTCAAGCAACTTTAATCTCATGTTAACTACGAAAACAAATGGTACTAAGAATGCATTATAACGCTCAATTTCTTAGTTGCTCAGTAAAATTCTAACTTGAAGAAAATAAGTTGATTGTTTGTTTAAGTATACATTTTTATATCAATGCATTGTTTAGACCATTTTTGCCGATTCACGAATGAATGGAAATTAAAGCATTTTTATCCACAGTCATTAATGTGTAACAGTCTTCATTTTATCTATAACCTGTAAAAGTGACCAAGCACTAATTCAGAGAAAATAAAAAATATCCTAAATATAATTTTATTCCTTAAAAATGTATATATAAAATATTGAAAGACGTCGCCATATTATGCTTAGTTATTTACTGTACGCTTGGATGAACAAGGCTAACACTGCTACTTTAAAGCAAAATTGCTTACGTCAGCATATTTAAAGCTATCATGTTAAATTAACGTAAAAAAAGTACAGTAAACTATGTTATCACTTTGTTTTTTAAGAACTTGTTTCTAGTAATAGCTCAAAATATAAATATTTAACCATTAGATATACAAAAATTTTAGCATACTATATTGATAAATGTTAGGATATATCTGTAAACATTTTTTTTTTATTTTTGGCTCCCTACAGTACGCAGGAGATTTAAGTTTTTGCCTTAATTCAAATTTATGAGAAGCACGTACTCAAAGCTATCCAAAATTTCAGCATTAAAATAAATAATTTCGCCCTTAAAACAGGTTCGCATGCAAAGCTATCAAACTTTTTAATGTCATTAATTTCATGAAACAGAAAATTTATGGTATGAAATAAAATAATAATGGATACAAACGGAAAATTCATGTAGCAAAGGGCAAAAGAGAAATACGAACACGTCTTTACACAAAAGCACGCAGAAAACTGAGCATCGAATTCCATTGCATTAAACGTATGAAAATATGTATTTCGATTTCATTAGAATAAGAGTTAATCTTAGTGAACTATAATGGAATTAGTATATAGCAAAATTCGTTTAATTGTGACAATAAAGTTTATTCAGATGTTTAATGACAGCTCCGAAAGTTAAAATATTTAAATAAATTTCTACTGAACTCTTTTGAACACATAACCTGAATCTTCGTTAATTATGTAATTTAATCATCAGAAATTTAAAATGAAAAAAAATGTAATTTCCATTTTACCTGCACGCTTTGTCTTTGGCATTTAAATTTTTTCTAATAAGAATATATTGAATTTAATAAAAAAAAATTAATTTTTCTAAATTTTCTAGTCTAAAATTAAATTTTTCTAAAGCACGCACTTTAATTACTTTCATCTGCATATTATTAGAAATCTAAATTTCACTCAAAGAAGTGAAAACTTACGGACACAGGTTTGTTTACTTTAAAAGTACGGAAGTATTAACTAAAATTATCATAAAAACTTTAATTAGACTGTAAAGGAGTTCTTTGAATTCTTCAGAATTATAGCAAAAATTAACGAAAGGTAATATTAAAAATATTTACCTCTTGCCCTGTGCATGTGTTAGCAACCGAATTAGATGGAGAGGCAATAACCCCCAATGGTTGACGTGGAGCAGGGCTGGTTATGCGAGGTTTCATCAGGGGATGAGACACAGGATGCGATTCCAAAGTGATTTGCAAGTCAACAATATAATCAATCACGTATTGGATTATTTCGAGTTTAGACAATTTTCTATTTCTTGGCATATTTGGAACTATTTCCTTCAGCTTTGCTAAAAGCGCCTGTATCTCATCATGTGTGACATCTTTTTCTGTTCTCGTTCGCTTACTTTTCATCATTTTGTGCTTACTTCGTCTGGCAATCACAGGCATTGAAAATTCTTGTTGATGTTAGACTGGAGGAGAGTTAATGATGCTGTACGGCTGAGGATGAGTCCCAAGTCAACTGATAGGAAATTTTCCTAAGTGTCGTTGCATATTATCACCACCTGGGGGCGGGACAAACGCATGCGCGTTCATGTGGGCGGTGCTAGAAAATATACATCTGGGCTGCAGCTGCCCAATGGGGGATGGCGATGGCATCGCAAAACGTCAATCACCTATGCGATCTTCACTTGATGTTATCGTGGGAATCTGTGCGTTGGTCGCACCCAGATGCAATGCAGAATGACTGGCATCTGTTGAAATCAATGTCTTGGCGACCACTGGTGCCCTCTGGTGACAACGTAAGTAGTGAAATTTTATATCTCTTTATAATGTAAATAAACATTAGAACAGCAGATTGTAGCTTTATCTACTCATCAACAGCTAAACACATTCGTAGCTCAATATATGTTTTCTTATTTGTCTAAAGCGGTAAATATGTTTCAATCCGAATTTTAAGAAAGAAGGAATTTTTATTAAAGTAAAACCAGTAAAAGTTTTAGCAAAATAAATATTCATCTTTCTAAAAACATTATATGGTGCCAATGGACATAAAAAAACATAAAATGAATAGTCAAATTAAAATTAGATTTGCCAATTACTTTAATTAATGATGTAAATTGTATCTGTAAAGTACAATCTTAAAAAATATGTTAAATGTTTTATTTGTCATTATTTTAAATCTAAAATTAAATTCCTTTTTCCAGTTAAACTAACCTCAAATATAATGCTTTTATAAAAATGTGAAATGATGTTAAATAGCTATCTAAAATATTAAGACGGTTTAGAATAATATTACCATTACGAACAAATTTTATAGAGGCTGATATAACTCTATAGAAATTTCTATAGAGCTCCGTAGGCATTTCTGCAGAGTTCTGTCACCCTGTATAAAAATATTTTTTAAAGGTAATTTTACAGTTAAGAAAATCTTTGTGTATCATTTCAGTATTAAGACAAATGATTAGTCCACAACGTGCATTAATTAGAGTTCAGATCTCAAATGCTTAATTCTCTTCCTGTTAGATGACACTTAACCAGTGCCATCTCGTGTATCAAAGACATTTTTTTTCAAACGTATTTTTAAGCAGAATTTGCTAATTAAACTGAAACTAATTTCACTATTTTTCTATAGTTTAATACGTAAATGCACGATATACACTTATAAATATAGAGATTGAATAACTGGGGGGATTAACCTTTCGTAAATTTTGTTACAGTAATTTACGTCATTTCTTACATAGCTGTCGTCTAAGATTTAGCTTCTACAAAATTCTTTTGCTATTTTTTAATGTCTAAAGTATCGATATAGTTTTCTATCGATATGTTGACATGTTTAATAACTTACAAAAAGATTTTGAGAACAAATGATATTTTTGTTTGTTTCGCTTTGTAAATCTCTTTTCCCCGGAAGCTTAAAGTTAAATAAATTCGCAATATTATACCAGTTCTTTGAAAATGTTCCAGATATTTTTCTTTTTTAACATATAGGTGAAAACATCTTAAGGATACATACCTTGCATGCATACATATATATACATATACAGTCAGATAGGTAGGTAGATAGATAGATACAAAATTGAAGAATATTTAGCGTTTAAGGAAATATTAAATCTGAAGAATGTTTAAACGTTTTCCCTCATATTGCTTTCAATCCGTGCCTTCCTGTTAGATAAATTGCCACTTTTCATTGATAAATATTCTTTCACCATATGTATATGTGTAAAGAAAAATTTCAAGGTGGTTACATAGAAGGTGCATGAAGATTTAGTCCCGCGGAAATGTAACTAGAAGCACAGGGGTAAATGAGAGAAAAATGTGTTGATTACCATATTGAATGTCCAGAATTTAATTAAGTTTTTGGTTTAAAAAATTTACTCTTACTCTTCTCTAAAAGTGTTTTTTTTGGGGGGGGTGTAAGTACATGTGTCATAAACATTATATAAGAACAGGGCCGGCGCCAGTGTATGTGCAACCGTTGCGGCCGCACCGGGCGCCAGAATTTTGGATTCGCGGCAAAAGTCTAGGGTGGGTCCTGTAAAATAATTACATAACAAAAATTCATTTTGAAATGAGCCCAGTTTAGAAACATTTATTATAAGTATTTTACTATTTTTAGGCTAGAAACTCGGAAATAACCGAATTCAGAATGAGGCTTAGTTTTGCATAAATTTTTGTAAGTATTTTCATGAACTTGCATCACTTCTATCTCCCTTTGTATTTTGAACGACTTTAAATTCTTCATTGCACTGTTTGCTGAAAAGAACTGCATTTTAAAAGCTTAAACTTGGTTAAAGTCTTACTTATGCATTGATTCATTTAATTCAATAATAAGTAAGCAAAATTCTCTGCACAGTATTCACCAGTGACCAGATAAGTGTTGAGCTTGGCTTCAAGTACCAGCAAACGGGCTGGTTGCATGAGAGTTTTCGTAGTTTTCCTCATATTCAAAATAAATGTGAGCCTGTTTCCTTTAAAATGTCCTTCACGGATGCACCCCTGCTCTTAGACATAGAACCTTCGAACACTTTGAGATAATCTACATAATCCATCCAATCTTCTGGAGACTGTACATTGTAAAAGTAATCACAACGTGTATAAGCTTTCACAAGTATTATAGTTTAATTTTAATAAACTAATTATAGGTAATAAATAATGACATTACATAATTAATACATCCCACTGCAATAATAATGCTGAGGCAATAATTACACATGATTATATTACAAAGTGGACATATCAAAGTGACAAAATTGTAAATTTCAGTTCGGTTTGTATTAGCTTATTTAATACGGCAATACCTAAGCGATAGGCAAAGGGATGTTATCGTGGAAGAATTTTTAACGGGAAACTGGATAGTCTTCACATCACAGATGGCAAACACTACGAAAACTCCCATGCGCTCCCAGGGTTCTCCAGCGGCCTAGCGGTAAAGCCGCTGGACACTGTAGTTCAATCCGTGGTACGAATCCCGGCGAACGAGCTGGCTGCATGGGTATTTTTGTGGTTTTTCCCATGCGTAACGTGTATACGAGCCAGTTTCCTGTAGAAAGTCCTCCGGACCTTAGGGAATAAGGAAGCCGCCAAATATGCTAAAGAAGCAGCAAGCAATCAAAACTCTAGTCCAACTATCATCCCATTCCTTAAATCCCAGATTAAAAAATCATTAAATGAGATAATGATTAAAAGATGGGGTATTCCCATCTTTGGCAAAACGCACAACAAGGCAGAAGAGCCTTTAGATTTATCCCAAGCATCAAAGAGAAGAACAATAGCATTAACCCTTACATAAAATGGTATATTACTGGACATGACCCCTTCCCTACATGTTTCTATGAAAGAAACATCTCTGAAAGTGACACATCTGAGATAGGAGCGATTCAGAACACTACATTTTTACTGTCCCTTAACAGAGGAACTACATCTTAGAAAACCAACTCAGTACTTGGTTCCGTTTTTAAAGTATGACACAGCAAATAAGCACCTTCGAATAAAAATACAAAAAATAATCGAGTTCTTAGCAGCTAAAGGACAAGAGTTATGTGCTCCCATGTAACACAATCCCTCCCACACAATCCCTAACTAGTTATACTATAACTAGCGAAAAGTACTATAGCGCAAATGGTCCGCAGAACTTTGTATGTGAAATTAAGTACTTGTTCTATCATAAAATAAATTAAAAATTCAAATTAATGTAACTGCACTACAGCATGCATATTAATAACAGTGATATGGTAAATATAATTAATTTGGTAGAATTTTTATCATATGAACTTTGGCAAACTACGAGATTGCAACAAAATAATGCTAATACGAACTCTATGTAATTATATACTATATATAAAAGGAATTCCTCGCAAGAAACGTAAGCATCACGAAACTGACTGAAACAGCTGTAGAACTACAACCCACAAAATACTGAATCAAACAAACACGTGAACAACCATATTAACCATATTCCATATGATTTAACAATATGCAACAAATTTGTAACTACCATGTAAAATCAGTTGTATCACCATGTTGAAGTAATATTCATGTACCACCATGCATAATGTAACTTTTAATAGATGTAAATGTATATATGAAGCGACATGCGAACGAACCCCTAATGCACCGCTGGTAGTGGTAGGGCCCGCGGTGTAGCGTGAGGCGGGCATCTTCTGTTCCAAGCTAGGCTATTCGGAAAAGTTAGTAGGAAAGGACAACACTTGGATCACCTGTTGGTATATATCTGGTGTCCCCCTACTTTTACCTATACCTATAAAAGCATCCTTTCCTTAGGCAGATTCCCCTCGAGTGCTTTGGCATCATTAAATAAATCAAACCTATGCAGCCAGTTCGATCGCACAGATCTGAACCAGTATTTAGTGGACTAGAAGAGAAACACGCTAATGTGACAATCAAAATCGTAAAAACAACCTTGTATTTAGCGTAGGTATAATGAAACACTCAATCGATTTCGAGGGCAGCTAAAGGTCCCTCCTCATCAGGAGAAAGAAATACCTAGAAAGAAGAAAATAAAGGAGAAGGAGTCACAGAAACACGTGGTCCTTATTAGCACTGCACGTGGTTATAACTAGATTTTTAATCAGAGTTGCACTGTCCGCCTACTTTTACTGATAATCTAGATGGCGTTACCTCCTCGCGTTTGGTACTACCAAAGAGTATAAAAATCCGTTCAGTGGTTGCTTTCCATTATTTGAAGTTCAGATTTTGAGCGTAAGGTGCATTTGCCCCTCGCTCCCTATTTTAACTTCGCTAATTTTTTCATGCTCGATCAGATAGCCTGGCTCAGTAAAAGTAGGCGGTCAGTGCAACTCTGATTAAAAATCTAGTTATAACCACGTGCAGTGCTGATAAGGACCACGTGTTTCTGTGACTCCTACTCCTTTATTTTCTTCTTTCTAGGTATTTCTTTCTCCTGATGAGGAGGGACCTTTAGCTGCCCTCGAAATCGATTGAGTGTTTCATTATACCTACGCTAAATACAAGGTTGTTTTTACGATTTTGACAGTATTTAGTGATTTGTTAACAATATCGGCCCTGTGTACATTGCAATGGTATGACACTTGGCATTATTCCTATTTCTGAATATAATCAAAGCCAAAGTAGTAATGGTGATGGCGGAGCCCACAAATCATATATCTGTCGATATCTAAGCATTAAACTTGTTCAAACCTGCTTTGAATTACCACTCATGAAGAGATACGTTGAAGTAAAGTGGGTAATTGTTTCTCTGTTGTTAATATTTTATTGCCTTAAATGTTCTTTCAAGTTTTTCCATCTACAGTAAAGTTTTACTGTACGAATGTGTCAAATATTACTTTTATTTACCGACTTGAAGAAACTCATTTTTTTTTATTACAGTTTATCTTAATGGTATAAAGACAGGGCCGGAGCTAGACTTTATACCGCTCGGTGCAATGATTGAGGCTCCGAAACCCGCCGCGTGTCCCTAAATTAAAAATAAATAAATAAATAAAAATTCTGCTCCTAGTAATCTGGTTGCACCGGATATTAGCCTTTTCTGCGAAATTTCATACCAGCATAGCTGGTTTAATATATAAAGAGCTGAAGGTACATAAAATATATATGATTTCATACAGAGTATAATCCATAAAAATTCCTTACTTATCATAACTTCATTCCAGAGCATCATAGCAGAAATAAAATAATACTGTCTTTATTATATAAACAAAATAGCAGTTCAATAATATGTGTAACTATACTACAGATTAAAGCAAACAAAATGACACTGAAACCTCAAAAAGCAAAGACGTTAGTCATGATATTAAAGGATGGCCGAAATAGTTTACAATGATTATGCGATTTGCCGTTATTACCATAGCCATTGAAATGTCTATTACAGATTTTATTTTCTCTGTTTGTCTATTTCATTTATATGGGATCAGATGCAATATATATTTCGCCATCACTGTAAAGTCCACTGTTGTTCCAGAAAAAAAAAAAAAAAAAAAGAGGTCAAAGACTGAAAACATGTCCTGTCTTAAAACAGAATTCATTTCCTGCGTGAAGCCATAGAAATTCTCAATGAACTCCCATGCAGAATGCTTAAGATTACAAGATTTAACAAATAATCCCTTAACAATTAACTATCTAACACAATAAATGCCTGTAAGTAATTTCTTTGCAAAGACATGATATTAATAATTTCGTCATTAGCTTTATTTAATTTCAATAATTATATCTTCTTACATTTGTAGCCACGATAGATAGAATGCATATGAAATATTCTTCGGATATAAATAGCAAGATACTCCTCAAAGCTTTAAAATGCTAGAAATTCAAGATCTTCGATATGATTTAAACTAAAAAGGCACATTTCCTTTTGAAAGACTGATCTGTCTCTATCGAAACCATGTTATTCTGCTCATGTGAACTGTAGTTCGTTTGCTTTAATGCAATACACGCGTAGTATTATCTCTCTAAAAAAAATTGGATTAGGGAAAAGGAAAAAGGACTGGTTTGAATTATTCTGTTAAAGCATAGCGCAAGAGTTGTTATCTGCTCAAACAAAAGCCATGAATCGACGGATACCGGTTGTATGTCATCGAAGAACGAAAGTAACCAGTTTATTTTTCATTCATTCATTACATCTTTATTTAAATCTTATGCACAGTATTTAACAATATATTTTGCATTTTTTCAAATGTTTTAAAAATTGCCTTTCAAAGGGTAAATAGATTTTGCCTTTTCCATTTTATACTGTAGCTGCTCCATATTTGTATTAATCGGGATGGGGCTTATAACGTCTGTATGGTGATAAAAAGTAATATTTCGCTACAGAAGCAAAATTGCAGGTGCGTATAACAACAAATGTTGTATGAGAAAACAAGTTTCAAATATTCTTCTAACGCAAGACTGTCCCGGTCGGTATGGCTGTTTGCTCAGCAGACTGACTGATTCTCATATCGTTGGGTCCCAGCTAGAGTATGAAATTTCAAATCCCAGATAGAGTATGAAATTTCAAATCCCAGAGAGAGCATGAAATTTTGTGGTTACAGTGTCAAAAATGTCCATGCAACAGAAATACTTAAAATTTGTCAAAATGAAAGCCGTTTCAAGAGTTACGTTTAGGCTAAGAAGGAGTAAGAAACCCTTGCACTCCATTCGCCAACAGCTTCCGATCAAAATTCGGAAGTTTAGGTAGAGAGCTTTCCTGTGCTTTGCCTGTATTAAATAATTCCACTTAATCAACGATCCCAAGTGTACACTCCTCTTAACATCAAAGAACACATAAATTTTTTTGCATAATTTTCAGAATTTTTACAGTGATATAACAAAACTCCACTAAGTATTTTATTTACTTATAGCTAACGCAAATTAAGGTACGTTTAATCGGTAATCACGTAGAGCCTTTTCTCCTTCCCTACTGCGTGCCTTCGTAGTGTAATTGGAAGCATATCCATTTGGAGTTGGAATACCGCCGAGGGCATTTCTAATTTTTCATGTTTCCTGCTTCGAAATAAACCTAATGACTTTGCAACAGCTCCATCATTATTCTCAAAATTATGCGCTTCACATCAAATTCGAGCACATATTGGGGGGGATTATTTTTTGCCTGCAGCTTTATACCAGTACCTTATTAACAAAAGAGAAATAAAAAACTGATTTAAAATTAAGAAAAATAATCGAACTCGAAACCAAGTTCCTATTAACTTAATTACTGTATTAAGGTTTCAAGATAAATTTAAGCATTTATGAGAGTTGAGGATAAAATTTATTGAGTCTGCACGGATCTGTGTAGGTTACAGAACATTTAAAGAAAAAAATATTGCTTAAAATACGGGTTTGGGACAGAATACTTTAATTATATATATATATATATATATTTCCTTTTTTACTTACCATAAAATTCTAGAACGGAGGGTCTGAATAGAGTTTGATAGTGTAGCAGTTGTGTGATTAAAAACAAAACAAACACATGAAATGCCATATTATGGAGTTCCTCTTTATAATCAAACGTGAAAAATAATAAAGTTGAGACAGACAGAATTCTTACGTTTACTTTCCACCCCTTCGTTCAACACTACAGGTTTTCTAATACCTTAATAACGAAAAAAATTTATCAAAAGTTCATATTTACATATCATTTAGAAGGGCGCAAACATGTTTAAATGGTGTGAAATCTGTTAAAATAAACTATTTCAAACAAAGCAAAAAAAAAAAAAAAAAAAAACTCAGTCAAAATTTTGAATTGGAAATTTGGAACGCATTTGGGAAAAAAAAGGGGGATCCTTCAAAAATGTAAATAAAAATTCGTGATTTTCTGTCCTTTTCGGCAGAACACGGAGATTGTTAGCAAATGACTACACGAACAAAGCTGCGTTAAAAGCAAACAAGCTGTGCGCTTTTTTGGTTATTTGGAAAAAGGAACTTCTATATCATTTTTTACTCGTCAAAATGTCAAATTATTCGTTTAAAAGCCCCGATACATAAAGGTAAAAACTTAAACGTGTGTAGTTGTGATAAAGTAGCTTTCCTACGTTTTGTTTCTCATTAGCATAATTAAGCCATGAGTAAACCGAAAAATTTTCCGTATATTTGTTCATAAATTTCAGCTTTGACAACGTGTCTTCATTCTTTGCATGGTATTATCATACAACAGTTCAAAACCTAGAAATCGAAGAGTAATCGAGAAAAACATACCTTTAAGTACGCAGATGTAGGAAGCATTAGCTCTCTCTTGAGATTTCTTAACAGTGATGAAATGGATGCAACTAACGAACTCTAGTAGTGCGACTTATGTTCGAATTTCAGCCCCTGAATTCTTGCCCATGAAAGTTTCATAATTTTGCCTAAATGTACTGGAAATACGAAATACTTCTCTTAGAAATTCCAACGACCGAGCTACAACATCACTGATTATTGGTATATCCGCATGGGTTCGAATCCTGTCGAACTGGCTTCTGAATTCTTCTGTAAAAGCGTACATCTCCTTAGGCAGATCGCCCCCCATGTAGTTTGCCATAATCAACTAAACAAACATTTTATTTTAAAGTTTTTTTACGTATGACTAATTTGCAGACTACTGCTTAGTTATTCTCTTCCTTTACGCGTTTGTTTCATTTTAGTTATGTCTCCTTTCTGCAAATTTATTTAGGTACTTAAAATGTCCAGAAATTAGAGAATATTTTTGCTTAAGCGCTTTTAGTGTTTGTAAGACTATCACAAATAAAAGTATTTCGACATCTGAAAAGCATGGTTTAGTTTCATATTTCAATTATTTGGCAGCTTCAGTTACAAAAGCTCATAAGTGAACTCTCCAACTCCCAATCACATCTTAAAGAGCTTACCGCCCTGCCATAGGCTTGACAGAATAAGTAATTTAGTTAACTTTGATATAGAGACTACTGTTTTAGCTTACTTATTCCCTCAGAGCAGTAATCTCTCTATATATATTCAAGTTCTTTGTATCTCAGTCTGAAAATTCCAGCGCTGCGTATTTTTTCACACAATCGTTTTACATTTCTCACTTTACTCGTTTTCAGATCTTGCATTCCTTACACATGAATACTGCTTGATAATTCTATTTTCCATACATGCTTACTAAGTCTCTGAAGCTGTTCCTTTTCTCATGCTAATATCCTCGATTTGTAAGAATTTTCTGAGATCTTACCTTCGAAAAGCGTAAAATATGAATCATTTTCAACTTATTAGAATTCTTTTTTTAAGATACACCTGAATTTTTTACAAAAATTTCTGCTCCTTTTCTAAAGAACTATATAACCCTGTATTAATTAAATTTGAATTGATTTCTTTAGATGCCATACTGGTAGCTTTTGGTATTTCTCAAAACTGCCTGCCCGAAGTCGAGTGAAGCTATCATGTTATTAAGTGACATAAGCTTTATGTTATTTTCTATAGTAATGCATACCGAAATTATTTGCTTCATGCAATAAATTATCACCCAGACTCGAAATGGTAGCTTTTGTAATTATAAGCGAATATACTACAGAAAGCAATTTTGAATAACTCAGCTTGAAAGAAATATTTTAAAATTATATTTAAAAATTTATACATTGCACAGTAATTTTATGCTTTTGTCATTTCAATAACTATTTCTTAAAATTCCCCGTGAAAGGTAGTTGCGAAATGACTAAAAACATGCTAGTTACAATTAATTGAAAAAATGCACTATATTGCAAAATAGGAAAGAAGTTTAAGATAGTGATCCGCAAGACAAATTCAGAATGCACATTAAGCAAGTAATATTCTTCATATATGCTTGTTAATTTTCATATTATTTCGCGAGTATGCATGCGCATGTTCGGAAATCATTAATTAGCTTTTAGAAATTGGTGTAAAAAGTTATAAATAACAACTGATAATTATATTAAATAAAAATTGTAGAGTCATTAGGTTATTTTTAAAACAAAAGTGATGAAAAATACGCAACGCCTTCGCCGGCGCCGGGAGTCGAACCACGGACCTCTGGAATACGCGCCCAGCATCCAGACCACTACACCACGAAGGCACGCTAAGAAGGCGGGAGAAATACTTTATAAAATTATTATCTAATTCTAAGTATGATTTAATTTTTTTTTATTTTTTTTTTTTTTTTTATTTTTTTTTATTTTGAAATGCCTGTAATCTTACAATGTACGTTGAAGTTTTACTTAGCAGAACAAATTCTGGTCTATGCACAATAGATAAAATGAATGAAAATATCAAGCGGAATTTATAGATTTAAACTGTGTAAAATGCTAATGTATAAATGTGTAAAATGTCATTACCGATTTGATGATATCAGATCTCATTTTCTATTAATACAATAAAATTATAATCAAAGTAACACTGAAAATAAAAACTTCATTAGTTACATAATTCTTATATACAAAAAGGGAAAAACGGAAAAGGAAAAGTGACATATCCAAAACACAAAATAACTGGTTAATCAAACTAAAGGAACCTCACAAAACTTTATAACACATTCAATTCTAACATAAGACACGCATTTCAAATCGACATTACTTTACTTAACATTGGACACTTAGAGCATTTTAGAGAAAATTTGACATTTAACTTGCCAGAGGTATCATCCTTCGCAAATAAAATTATGCATAAGCATCATACATAGCAGGTAATATTGACATGAACTTAATATAATGACTAACAAATTTGGCAACTTAAAAGGAGTTTAACGCATTTTAGTGGGACTTAATCTAAGGAAGGACACATTTTCAAAGAAGCATTATTTTAATTAGAACTTTTAATTATTATCGTATATTTTAATATATATTTTACTTTTCATTTTCTTATATACTCATATTTTTAACTCATTTGTTATGTTTTTCTGTTCACGACAGCATATTTATTTTCCTTTATCTTAGTGCTTAATGTTACTAGTATATCTTTTTCATACTGTTTTCAACCAATGTACTCTTACTTTTAACTCATTCGTTATATTTTATGAGCGTAGTTTCTCAAACACGGGCTTACACTTACTGTATTAGTTAATTTTAAATGTAATTTTAACTTCTTTAACACATTTGAACCTTCATAGTTTCCAATATACTCTTCATTTTAACTTATTTCCTATATTTCACGAGCGTAATAATCCAAATGCATGCTTATACTAAATCACATTATTTAAATTTAGATGTAATTTTTAACTTCTTTCCACCATTTAACGTTTGAAATTTTCACATATTCTGAATTTTAATTCATGTTTTATGTTTTTTGACCATGTACGTAAGCTTTATTTAATTTTAGATATAATTTCAGTTTTTCATATATATTCTTAATACCTTTATTTTTTCTGCGTACTTTTGGCATTTTCTTACAATTTTTAACTCGTTCATTACAATTTTCGATCGTAATAACGCTTTTTATAATGACTAACAAATTTGGCAACTTAAAACTGGATTCTTTCACTATTTCATTTAATTCTACACATGTTTGTTTAACATTCTTGAATATTCCGAGATTTCTAAATCAAGCATTTTCTTTTACATTTTCTAATTATTATTGGTATAGTATTCATTGAACAGTCTCTAGTCTTTGTTTTATGATTCCACTTTAATTTACTTGTTCTACTATTCCTCATTCTTTAATAATATTACCATTACAAATTCTAGCATTTTACATCATTTTAGACATGTTTGTTAACTTCATTCACACTCCCAATCTTTATAACTTTCTACATATACTGATATTTTCTTATAATTTTTAATATCAAGTATGTCGAAATATTTGTTTTTAAGCTTTTCGATGCTTACTTTCACGTTTGGTTTCGAAACCAAATTACCTTTAATAATGAACTTATAATGAACTTGATATATTCTGAATTTTTAGAATGATGTCACAGCATTTATCTGTAATTTTAAGATAATATTCACAGTTTTATGTACCCGTACGCATATTTTTCCTATTACTTTTAACATTTAATTTTTGAAAACTGATTGAATTATACCTTTATTTTTACATTTTAAATGCATGTATTGTGCTATCTTTAGCTTCCAACTTTTTTCCTGCTTAATTACAGATATTTATGTCTTCGTGAACAACTTTCAAGAGAAATCAACTATTATTTACGTTATATGTACAGAGATATTCCTAACACCAACATTTTCAGTATCGAATGAGACGGGAATTACCAGCAATTTTACCCAACTGGTTACCAATTCATTATCTTTTTATTTTATTATATTGATATACTTTTATTTCTAGCATATAACCTTAATACATTTATTCGAATTTAATTCAGTTCCAACCTAATTCACTACCCAACTTCACTTACAACATATTTCATAATTTCTCATATTGCGATTTTTATGAATTAAAAACGTGAATATTCCATTATTAGTCATTTCAGAATAGAACTGCTAAACTGAACACCTCTGTACAAACACATCTTAATGCAGATTTGCGATAGGAAGATGCTATCTATCATGTGTTAAAACTCCTTCACGATTTTCGGCTTTTAGTGCCCATTTCGGAGTCATTAGGAAATATACTTGATATATTTACTCAATTTAGAGGCAATCTGCTATTCTAAGAAAGATTTCTTAATTAGGTTATTGTGCTAATAACAATATTCTATGTTAAATATGCTTAAACACACAAATTCAGAATATTCTTTTAACCTAACGTATGACACAATTTTCATTCATGAACGTCGATATGCATTCATTTATTTACCGTTGCTTTTCCCTATGGACGAAATCTTGTTAAAGACATACATACCTTTACACAACATACCATTACCACTGTACATATTTACAGAACGAATCAAAGAATGTAAGAGTAACAGCTATTTTACCAAATCCTATGTTACATTTTTGAATATTTTAACTTTTACGCATTCCGAGTACAGAAATTTCTACAACAAATCCTTATCGTATCTCCTAATATTCCTTAATAATACACATTTCATGAGGAATATCTCCTTTTCAATACAAAATTACACACAAACAATGCTCAATTTTCTTGTAATTGTCCATATAGTTTTGCCTTATACGAACCCTCGAATGTTTCGAGAACTACAATTTAATTAATGTTGCTAAATGTTACCCTTTTTCAAGACGAAAACTCAAAAGACTGTCTAATTCCTTCAAATTTTCCTACATTACATATTTCCTTAGTACAGATACCAATCTTAGAACTATTGTTAACATAATATTAAGAACTAAAATATGAAATAAACCTTTTTGATTATGAAATATTTACTATTTTACCCAAATATGAGGGTAAGAACCTCTACTGAATTTAAGTTTCTTACCCAGATTTCCCAACAAGGTATAGAAAATGTGCTATAGAAAGCAATTACATTTAACTAAAAATTAGTTCTAACAGACTATTATTGGTTTCAGATTTATTACTAGTGTGAAAACCTGAATTTTGATTTATCTAGGCTTATCAATATGCACACAAAATTCATAAATCACTCAACATTTTGTTATACTTGAAGCGTATTCTATCAACACTTTAGATACATTTAATACTCATTCAACTAACTTTCAAGTAGGATATATAAACATTATTAGAAAAATCTGAAATATAATTGGGGAAAATGCAAGAAAATATTCAGTACATACATAATCTCTCAGAAAATCTCAGTCATTGGAAAGAGTAAAATTTTGCATGCTTTTTAGTGTAATGGAAAATATTGTAATGCATTATCATAACTTCTGAGTAAGATATCATTTACTACAAACTGTGTGAGATAAAAGAGAGTATTCTTCTGCTAACTTTTAGGAAATAAGAGTAATTAACCCGTATTTCTAGAAATTTTTCCTTCTCTTTCTAAATCTACCCTTTTACGTTAAAGAGAAAACTCGGTGAAACACTCATTTTTCTTATGAAAACATACAGATATCTCCTGACGGACAAAAACTGGAGTATTTCACCTATACATAGATTTAACTTTAGATATACTTTGTAGAGACATTCGGTATTTTTGGAAGCAAGCAAGATGAAAAATGAGCAAAGCCTTCGCCGGGAATCGAACCGCGAACCTCTGGAATACGCGCCCAGCGTTCAGACCGCCACACCACGAAGGCATGCCAAGAAGGCGGGAGAAATACCTTATAACTTACATCGAAATCTTTTTAACTTAAAAAATTTAGGTATGTCCTACTAAACAACCTCGAAATAATTACGATCAGGTACATATTTATCACTCAATAGTTCTGTTTCACAGCAAACTTTGATACTTTTTTAATGATATATGCATCGATTTTCCATGCCCGAGTTAAATTTTAAACGTCTATCATAGATATTTCAGTGGCTTTCATATTCATATACTGTACAAGAATTCTAGTTTTGATTATTTTAATTTATATTATGGAGAAATATATTGATTATTTTCAGAATTTCAGTTTAATATTTTGAAACATTTCGGTAAAATACTCTCTACTACAACGGAAACCAAATGCTACAATATTGTTTATGAAAACATGAAAATCGTTCCTAGTTCCTGTTCCAGATAGACCAACAAATTCCACTATAACCAGAAGATTTAATTCATAATTTTAGACAACATCTGCAAGGAGAAAAATACTCATGTTTGCGTAAAAACATATTATTCCATATATTTTTAAGATTTTAGATCCATATCAGTTACAAGAATCATCACTAGAGTTTTCAAATATGGATATATTTCTGAATGACTATTTTAGTATTACACAGACCTCTTTACTCTGTTTTTTTAGCAAATTCATAAAGGTTAAAATGAACTTTTCTTTACTAAATTTTGAAGACTATGGCTATATTCTACTCAAATGTTCACAACTTATTAGCAAAGTAATTTATACACGTACTTTATTATATTCTTGGTCAATCTTCAAACTGCTACTTATCTGTAACATCTTGATTTGCAGTTAAATATTGAAGTGATTACTAACTCTCCAACTTTCCAAAAAATGTCGTAGTTACATATATTCATTAGAGAAAATTCTTCTGAATTACCAGTATTAGAACCAAAAATACACTCGTACTCAAAATATAAGTAGCAGAGGCAAAACACGGAATAAAACAAAAGCTATTTAAAGGATATGCGTGAAATTTATCCAAGAAATTGCTGTTTCATTACTAAACGCATAGCAAACAATAAAATAAAGCCATATAAAAACATTTGTGCGGCGACCATCACATCGCGAAAGACGAAATGGATCAGAAGAAAGTGCAATGGAAACATCCCGCTAATAACGGGTATGATACCCTCTAGTTGAAGTACATGCTTGAAAACGGCGAGGAAAACTGGCATAGTTCATAGCTTCTTGTGGCAGTTGCGTCCATTACTGCTATTATGCATGTCAGAACTCGCGGAGGGTGCCCAGTGGCACACTGTGATTTCCTATCCGTTGTCCCTACATGCCCCACACATGCTATATAGGATTCAGGTCCGGTGATCTAGCAAGCCAAGGCAGATGTGGAATGGTTTCACTCTCCAGGTAACTCCGCACGACTTGAACTCTATGCGGGCGGGCATTATAGTCCATAACTATCGCATCGGTACCCATTGCAGCGATAATAGAGCGAGCAAGAAGGTGTAGAATTTCGTCGCAATGCCGGACAGCTGTGACGGAACCACCAGGAATCACGTAGAGGTCGGTGCGCCCTTTCGTTGCTATCCCAGCTCATACAAGCAAACTTCTCCGCTATAATGGTCTCTTTCGAAAATGTTTGGAGCTCGATAACGTGTCCCATTACCCTTCGGGAATCGCTCAGGATATTAAATTGAGGCTCATGCGTAAAGGGTACGTGGCCCTATTACTCCGGTGTCCAACTGCGATGTTCACGGACCCAATTCAACCGCGTTGTGACATGCGATGGGGATAAAGGAACACAAACCACTGGTCGCCGGACGTGCATTCCACCTACATGCAGTCGACGGGTCACAGTTTGGCAGAATATGGGCCGTCCTGCAGCAGAACCAGAAGCTGTCGTGCTGTTAGTGATCTACGATATCTTGCACATAGCAACAAGAAGTGATCGTCTGCTTGTTGTGGTAATCCTCCCGCATCCAGACCCACGTCTTCTACAGAGGTTTTGATCCCTTTGGTATCTATTCCATGGCCTATTGATGGCACTATGATTTCCATTCAGCTCTCTGGCAAAAACGGATTATCTTGCACCAGCTTTCAACATCCCGATAAACCTCCAACGCCTTTCATCGTTCACATGGTGGTCCACGCTTACCGCTTTGGCTATCTCGGATTACACGGAACCATCATTGCTTGCGGCATAGGTCCGGCATGCCCTCTTTAAGGCGTTGTGGTATGAATGCAGGATTGTGTTTTATGCTGATTTTCGTTGCCTATTTGGATTCGGTGATGCAAACTCGTATGTCAATTGTATGTTTTAATTCTCCTTTTTACTTTCGTATCTTTTTTTTTTAGCGTTTGTTACTTATTTTTTTAGCATGAGTGTAGAAAATTTCAAATTTCCTAAAAATTTATATACTTCTTTATATTTTTATATATTTGTTTCCGTGGAAAATGTATATTAATTTAATATATAATTGGAAGTTCCGTATTACTTGTGAACTTCGATATGTTCAAGAAAGTTAAATATGCGAAAACAAACAATGCAGAATTAAGTGAAATAGTGAAATAAGTAAAAACAAAAGCGTTATTACGATCGAAAATTATAATAAACGAGTTAAAAATTGTAAAAAATGTCAAGAGTAGGCAGAAAAATTAAAGATATTAAGAATATAAGAGGAACTAAAATTACATCTAAAATTAAATAAAGTTCATGTATATAGTCAGAAAATATAATAAACTAGCTAAAATGAAGAATATGCGAAAATTACGAGAGTTAAATATACGAATTAAGTTAAAATTTTACATCTAAAATTAAATAATATGATAAAAAAGTGCAATTAAAAAACTACGCTTGAAAAGCATAGGAAATAAGTTAAATTAAGAGTATGTTGGAAGCTGCGAAGTTTAATTTGCGCGAAAGAAATTAAAAATTAAATCTAAAATTAAATAATACAAAAAGTGTAAGCCAGTATTTAAGTAAGTACACTCGTAAAATATAACAAATGAGTTAAAAGTAAGAGTACATTGGTTGAAAAGAGTATGAAAAAAAAATCTAGTAAACATTAAATATTAAAATAAAAGAAAATACAAATGCTGTTGTGCACAGAAGGTGTAACAAATATATTAAAATTAAGAGTACAGTGGAAAGTGAAAAGCTTAAAATATACGATAAAAACTAAAAATTTAACTCTAAAATTAAGACCTTGCGAATCAATCATTAAATACGGACATAAGAGGCGTTAAAGGTACATATGCAATAACAAACATATTCGGAATGAAAAGAAAATACAAAAGGTAAAAATTCTAAAATTTAATGTTATTACAGTTGGAAAGTAAATAAAATATATTCTCTTATCAAATTGTGACGCTTATATTATGTGTTTTCTCCTTATCAGTTGAGGGAAATACAAATTTTTTAATATAAAAAGTTTTGAAAATGAAATATTAAAAATGAGGACACGCATAAAATAACGACAAGATGATTTTAAAAAATGATGAGGACAAATTATATAATAAAACAATTTTAAAACGTAGATGAAGTTTAAAATAATAATACTTAAAATAGTAAAAATTGGAATTTTGAACAAATATTTACATGAAGAAGAAACTATCTTAATTAGTCATTGGAGTAATAAGAAAGCCACGAAAGTAAGTTTCGCTTGGAAAAAAAAAAAAAAAAAAAAAGATAACCGAACTTTTCTTTGTAAGGAAGTTGATCTGATACTGCTACCTGTTTCCTTCGGCAAAGCGCCTTGCGTATCCTTAAAAATGTTCCAATACTTCATTTCGATTGGGGGTAAATTACGTATAAAATAATCTTCGATTGTTTACACCTAAAGGGAGTAGATAGATAAGTGAAGCAGCCAAGTTTCTTGCGCTCCGAGACGCCACTCCGAATCCCACAGTGCGTGAAAGAATAGAAAGAGGGATCGTTGGACCTACTATATGATAAAAAATATATTTGGTATAAGATACTGTTTGAAATGCAAACAAAAACTAAAAATTCGCATGAAAACGTGTTCCTGGAACTGTCGATCAATAGCAAGCAAATTTATTACTTTTAAAGCCCTTTAGTAAATGTCGTAGAGTGATTAGGTTTGTTTGAAGCAGAACACGTAAAAATGTGTAATGCCCTCTTCCAGATTCGAACCCTGGACATCTCGAATACGCGTCGAGTATGTTTCCAATTACACCACAAAAGATGCGCAAAGGAAAGAGAAAACACCTTATAATGTAACGGAGCAATAAATTATTTATTAATTGATTGTTTTAGTATTGCATGGGATAGTCTCAAAGATAGTAAAACGTGAGAAGTCACAAACGCGTTTAAAAAGACTTTTAAAGAACGAATTCCCATGAGGATTCAGACTGACAAAGGAACAGAGTTTATCAATAAAAATAATCAACAGTTGTTTAAATATTATTCATCGGTTTGCTACAGAAAATGTAAAAATTAAATTTGATATCGTTGAGAGATTTAATCAGACTTTAAATGAAAAGGCTAGAAAATATTTGAATTCAAATGGAACTAAAAGATACATAGATGTTTTAGATAAATTAGTTAAAAATTATAACAATTCAAATTATCCATTAATAAAAATGACATCTGTGGAAGCATCTGATAAATATAAGGAAGCTATATTTATTAGAATTGGTATAAGCAAAGAGAAACTAAAAAGACGAAATTTAAAATCTGTGATACCATTCGACTTTCTAAATTTAAAACCGTTACGATTTCTTAATTTAAAACCGTAGGGATTTCTAAATTTAAATGCTTTCACAAGAAGATACGATAAATCCTTTACAGAAAAATGTATTATTATTTGTAAAGTTTTAAACGCTGATGCTCCTACCTATAGATTAAACTATGAGGAAATTTAGGAAACTTTTTATGAAAAAAAATTGGTTAGATATGTTAAAAAACTGAAATTAACAAAATTGAGAAAAGAAAAAAGAAAAAAAGGAGATAAAATCTTTATAAAATGGTTATTATATCCAGAAATGTTTAATTGTTGAATTTATGAAAAAGAAAATTACAAAATTCTTAATTTTCTTAAAATAATAAAAATAGTTTGCAGAATACAAAATGTTTTTATTATTTTAAGTATTTTAATTTTTTTATTAAAAATTATTCATATTTTTAACTTCGTACATCCTTTATAATTTTGCTCTCTAATTTTTATTATTTAAATTTTTAATAAAATATTGTTCCCGTCATTTTTTTAAAATCATTGTGTCATCATTTATGCGTGTCCTCATTTTTTACGTGCGTTTTTAATACTTTATTTTCAAGACAGTTTTTATTAGAAAATTCGAATTTCCCTCAAGAAAACCTAGCTGGAAAATTTTAATCTCCAGTTTGAGTTTGAGACTATAAATAAAAGGAAATTTGAAAAATTATTAAAATTGCTAATTTATGTATTTCTTTTTAATTCTTTATTTGTTTTATAAACTTTCATATTAGAAAAGTTAAATTTTCTTTTTGTTACCCTCAAGTTGCCTTAGTACGGGTATTTATTAACTACTAAAGAGTAAACAAGACAACTCGTAATAAGTAAGTCAGTAAACAGTAAAAAGGTTATATAACTACCGTGATGAACATCAAATAATATTTCTTTGCTTGACTCATTCAGAGTATGATTTTAAAAAAAATTATTTTTATGCATTTATTATATCAGCTTTTAATCTGCGTACCATATGGAGCACACAGTTTTATCATGGAATATTTGTGATAAATTCCATTGTGACAATTTTTTTTATCAATATTAAGCTTCCTTGTTCAAGCCCCAAGAAAATTAAAAGAAATTTTTGGTCACCAACGTATACTAAGTAAACTCATTACTCTCAGAATTATTAAAAATTTGAAGCTTTTTTACTCTGGCTACAGGCTAAAGAGGACTTACGTAGTGCTCGTTGACACTGCGTCTATGTCATTCTTACAGATGAACGTTTTTTTGTGCAAGACGACGACGACCATTCTTAAATCACAGTGTGTGGGCGGAGGGGAAATCTATCCGGAAAGTAGTGAGTTATGCAGATTTATGTATGTAGTGGAATACTTCATATTTAACGTTTTCTAAAAACTGGATATTTTATATTGCATGTGTAAAATATCTGCGAGAATTCAATGTATTTCCTTTTGATATATACACTCTTTTGCAAAAAAAAAATCGAAGTACCATGAAGGAAGTGGTTGCTTTTGATGAAATTGAATATGTGTATCTGTGTGCTCATACACAGATAATAAACTAATTAAAAAATCAAGTACATAGTACCTGTTCACGGCTCACAATCACCCACACAGTGTTCAAATTAGTAGTTGGTCGAACCGCCCCTAGCGGGAATGCATGCTTGAATTCGCCGAGGCAAGGAGTGGTAGAGGTTCCTAATATCATTCAAGATCGCAAAAGTCCTTCTTGGTGCGTCGCTTCTTTTATATATATATTGACAAATGCAATATTGAGTATATTATGTACTTATATAAAGTTAATAGAACTGTATTTGAATTAACCTAGAAGTATTAAATTGAATACCGAAAAAAATTTTTAAAGGAAGTTTAAATTTTGATCATGAAAAATAGAAATGGAAACTTAGGTTGAAAATTAATTAATTCTCAATTTTTAATTTTAAAATACTCAACAGTCAACAATAACTTTTAAAAGGAAATTTCAATTTTAATCGTGGAAAATAGAAATGGAACCTTAAATTGAAAATTAATTTATTTTTAATTTAATTTTTAATTTAAATTTTGCATTTTTAATTTTCAATTTAAAAGTTTCCATTTCTATTTTTCATGATTAAAATTGAAATTTCCTTTTAAAAAATTTTTTCGGGATTCAGTTTAATGTTTCTGGGTTAATTTAAATACAATTCTACTAACTTAAGGAGATAATATACTCAATATTACATTAGTCAATAAATATTTATTTGTTACTTTGCAGCTATTGAGCAAGTATTAGGAAATTTATTTCGATATATCAATATATTTCATTTAATTCAATCTTATATATGTATAATTTCATAGTAATTTATATGTACTATATTTTACTATTTTTTCGATGGAGTATCATAAATTTAGGTGAAAAGCATGTCAAATTCTAAAATGCAAGAAATTCATCACGCGAATTTTATTTAATTTACTTTCCTTTCAAAACTTTTTAATTTTTAATTTTAATTTTAATGCTATAATTTTTAATTTTAATTTTAATGCGTTTTACTTTTCATGAGTTACATTCCTGCAAGCAATGTTTCACTGTAAAACACGAGGTGAAGAAACGAAGAAAAGGATTTTATTTTATTTATTTATTTATTTTTATTTTTATTTTATTTTATTTTTTATTTTTTTTTTTTTTTTTATTTTTTTTTTTTTTTTTTTTTTTTTGCGAATGGCAAGCCTCGTTGTAAGCCACGGCTTAAGGGGGTGTGAAAGGCCTTTCCCTCCCATAAAACAGCGGCTGCCACGCGACCTCATTGTGGGGTACCCGTGGGAACGCTAGTGAAATGGCACTGTAGTTTGCGTGTTCATGGGTGTAATTGATGAGGTCGGATCAATGGTATTATACAGTCTTTTACCTCCTGAATTCGATCTATGAGAGCATACGGCACGAGGCCTGGATGGATAGATGCCGATCCGATTGCACGTCAGAACAACGAAAGGCATGCACGTGACCCGCACAGCAGGTCTCACGGAGGGAGCTGAGTATTACTACAATGAAGTAGATTATATTGTGATTTGCGAACGTGGGATTTTCGATGAAATGTCAGTACACATAATTATACCGCCATCTGAATGAATTAGGAATGACGCCATACGTTTTGAAAGTTAACCCACATGGAGGAGGAATTCGAGAATAAATAAAATTTTCAGGCAAAAGAAAAGTCTTTGTGGATAACACTTGTAATTCGATTTCAGATGTTATGCTCTAGGTCGTGGACCACAAGCTTCTGTCGTTAATTATCATTAAAAGCACTGACTCATAAAAGATAACAAGAAATTATTTGTGAGCCGTAGCAGAGAAAGCCTAATGTCTCCACATTTGTTAAAATTTACTAAAAGTTTTTAGTAAATTTTAACTACTAAAAGTTGCCTAGTTTTTTATTGCTATTAATTAATTATCATGATCGCACTTCTAGTTACATTAAATGCATCTGCTAATCTAAAGCAAGCAGAGTTCCGTCATTTAAACGTTGATAATTAATTTTATACATACGCTATTAATATTATACATTTCCAAAAATTATATTAATTTAAACATAGCTGTCCTTTTGCAATAATCAAAGCTTTTCACAGAATAGGTTCTAAGTCTGTGTATCAATCTGTGTATCAAAAATAATTAGGATGTCCGGTGGTTTGCTAAATTTGTTTCGATAAGAAAAACCGATAACCTCATAAAAAAGTGTAAAAATTTATTTGTGATCACTATAAAAGAACTAACTTCCATTGTTTCATTTTCATAAAGAAGCGAATAATGAGCCTAACGTTTTAATCATATTGAGGTTTAATTTCAAATAATTTTGACGTGTAATATTAAATTTATTTTCCGATTATTTCAGTTTCACAGTACATCAGTAGAGATTCAGATAAATTACTCAGCATAAAAGTTATAGTTCAAACGCTTCGCTTGAAGTACTTCCCTTTAAAATACACATTTATAACTAAAAATAATCATTTTATCCATAAAAACATAAAAATATTTAAAAATGAGAAAAAAAAGTATTAATGAATTTACATTTAACTTTTATTTAACGGCTAAGTATGGGGAAAAAAGTTTAATTTTCTGTTAAAGTGATGCAGACTGCATGAAGATTTTATCCATATTTTTGCCCCTAAATTGAAGAATCCTTCAATTTCGATTCCACAGTTTGCGTAAAAAAATTTACTACAGCTTTGGCATTCGCTATGGTAAGCAGTTCGCTTTCCGTCTTCGCATTAAATAAAATTATCCTCATATGTTTGAAAGAGCTTCGTATCACTTTCCCCTTTCAGGGGCGCAATGTTATGATTTTTTAAAAGTTATGAAAAGTAAGCATAATGGCATGCAATGGTCCTATAGACAACATAAATGAGTTTAAAAATATTTTTTTCGTCCCCCTTTATGGAAAGGGGACCGGTTTGGCCTTGAAACCAGCGCCCTTCTAGAGCATTTAAGACTAAACATTTGCTTATTTATCTTTACTTTGCTGAAAAGTATCTGAACGTAACCCAAATTGCAGATTACACTTGTAAATTACTGAACAACTAATGAAGTAAGTAATATTTGCATAAACACGCATTTTTAATTATGAATTAAAAATTTAAAACAGGAAACAAAAAAGTATGAGACAAAAAGTAACTAATAATGCACTAAATTACTTACATAAAACTATGAAATATTTTTAAAAATTATGTTAAAAACTAAGAAAATTATATGTAAAAATAAAATAAATTAAGATGCATACAATTATTTTACTATGAACTAGAAGCATGAGAAAAGTGACCGCTAAGAGAAGCATAATAAAAACGCAACTGTGAGTGTTTTTCAGTGTGCTCTATGTCTCTGTAAAAAATAAGAAATGTTTTCCCTCTCTCAAAAGCTCCATAAATCCTCATCTTTGAAGCCACTCAAATGAAGATATGGTGCAACTGTTTACAGCAGTGATCCGAAAGCAATAAACACAACGCGAATTTCGCGACTGCGTCATCTGATCCTTTCTTCGATGTCTCAGAGGGGCGGTGGTTTCATACTGAAACCGCAATGAAAACATTCAAAATTAAAAGGGTTCCAATACTTTTTTTTTTTTTTTTTTTTTTTGTGTGTGTGTGTGAACTAAGGACATTTCATTACTAATTGATGCCTGCTTATAAAATATATTGTGGAAAAATTAAAAATTTTTGGGTTTTTTGTTTTTAAAATTGGTCAAAAAGAGTAGTGTGGAAAAGAAGCTATTTTTGAATGATTCATATCAATTAATGGATGTCCAGAAAGATTTGGTGCTGCCATCTGTTATCAGCTTTAAGTAGTAATTTAATTTTAACAGCGGTTTTGAGAAAAAAAAATTTCTAAATTAAAAAAAATGTTGAAAATGCGGTTTCAAGGCGAAACCACCGCCCCTGAAAGGGTTAAAATACTGAAATACCGTTTTTTTCCTAGTCCCTTAGCGATAGGTACATTTCATTTTTCCTAAATTTATTCTTCAATGTACTTTAAAGTGGAGAAGGGATAGAGGACCCACAGGTTCATTCCATGGGGTGCTCCCTATCAGAATTAAGGCAGAACTGGGCAAGCTCATACTGTCACCTATAAAATACCCAAGGCCTTGGTCAATGCCATGTGCTAATATCTCTCCTTTGCCACGATGAATCAGAAAATATGATCAAGACTATGTTCATATCAGAAGAATTAATTGCAGCAACAAGAGGATGAAGAATTTCCGCTCCCTAAATACGAATCACCGTACAGACCCTCGCACACAAGAAACTCTTCACACTTATTTGTGCAAAGCAAAATTTTCCTTGCAAATCAAAATGTCCATTGTTGCATCAACCTTGAACAAAGGCCTGTCTTAGAACTCAATTAAAGAACGGGAATAAAATCAGAGAACCAGTTCCAGTTCTCTGACTGAATGGTTCAATGGTCACTGGGTAATACGATACGGTCCCTTAATACGGAGGAAGATCTCTCATACTTAGATCTCCCATACTTAAATTCTCAGTTTTTCTGTAAATAAATCGTATGAATCTGTACATCTAGTGATGTGATAAAATTAGCTGCTAATATTTTGTAGATAGAAATCTAAAAGAAGTTCGTTAATGGAAAGAAAGAAGCAGAATTCCCAATTTCCATATTTACATTTTCACAAGTTGATTGATTCCGACAATGAAAATATAAAATGATAAATGAAGAAATAAGAAGCAAAAGTTAAAGCGACTTAAAAAAATAGAGTTTTATACCTCTATTATTTTATATAAAAAAATATAGTTTTATAATTAGCCGATCGACGAAATTCATCTTACATTTTCTTGTCTCGAAAGCTCGATTTACGATATATAATACATATTTGCGTAGTATTGGGCTAGCATATGTATTTTGACAAAAAGCTGGACTTTTTTTTTTTTAAATGACATACCGATTTCTTTCCATAGTTTGATTCTACATCTCAAATTGCGGTTAAAGCTTTAGAAAAGTAGAATCTTGTCCTACCTGATTTCTTTACTAGTCTTCACAGAAAATAAAAATAAGGTACCGATTTGTTAGCAAGAAATACCAGAAGTAACCGTAAAAGAAACCAACCGTGCAATTTTGAGAAATATTTAGATATGGACGCAACAAGATAAAACCTCGAAGAATACGTCTTATTCAAAGACAAACTTCATAATGAAAAATAGTTAAAGAAACCGATAAAAAAAAGAAAAAGATAAGATATATTAAGATATATTTTATTTTCCGTTAAATATATATTTCATTTTCAGTAAACCTTATTTAATCTCTCCATGGACTTTAAAGCATTAGATCTGTTTGAAATAAACTGTAAACAAGCGTCATGTCATTTTCAGTTTATGGATTTCGGAAGACATGGGAAGTTTCACAATTTTTAGCTTAATAGGATTTCTTACAGTGAAATTACAATAAAAGCTACAATACAGAGTCACTCATATCGGGCGGCGTAACATTTCTTACGCAATTTCAGTCTATGAAATTTATTAAGTATTAATATCAGTACCTAATTCCAAAAATAAGCTTTAATATTAGAAAATGGGGTGTACATTTATGCAAAACTTTTGAGATAAACCTTCAAATAAAATCTTCTTATAAAATAATAATAATCTTCTTATAAAATGTATAAAGTCTGTATTATAGAAACCAGCTTGTAGGAAGGCAATAACGTAAGCAATCTAACATAAACTAATTTATATTTAAATAACTGTTGCTTGTTACGTTGACACTATGCTGTGTCAAATAAGCTGAAAGGCTCTATTCTAACAAAGAAGATGACTACGAAAATGAGTACAGGGAATCAGACATTCGGCCACGCAGTACCTATAAATGCAGTATCAAGAACGTAATGTTTTTCAGTTATCACGAATAGTGCTAATGAAGTTATTTTAATTAAAATATAACATTTTAATAGAGTGCTTCTTAGTGTTTTTCAGAGTTAAATGCTAAAAATCATAATTTTTTAATGAATTTCGAACGTTTTATAGTTTATTTCACCTGAGGCAAGTGATTACTTGCCATACCCTTGTCTCGGCTTTGATAAAGAGTATTTCAGTATACAGAAATCACCACAGTATACAGAAATCCCACCAGTATACAGAAATCAGTCTCACTAATCACTATAGTGTCTGGGCGGTTGTAATCGGATTGCTAAATTTCGTTAAAAATAAAATGGAACTCTAATATTAAATAAATGCAAATGAAAAGAACGTAAGCGTTGCGAAAGGGAATTATGCTCAGATCTGGCATCATTACAGTTTTTAATTCAACGTCAATTTTGAAATTATCACCAAACATTTTTAATGCATAAATTTACATATACCTCCGAAATTTTTGAGCAAAATTTTCTAATTTTTTAAAATACATATAGAAATATATTTACACTAAGATTATATGCAAATTTCTTAGGCTAAAATTCAATTTTTCTTTGAATTTCATAAAAATTGTTTAAAAATATTTTTTTAGTGATTCAGGAGAAATGTCTAAGTTTTAATTGGATTAAATTTAAATTTCAGAGTATAAAAAAAGAAAGGAAGGAAGTTTAATTTAAAGAGCGGTATTATCAATCCTAAACCAAATTCAATTAACTCTACCAAACTAAAATTTGGAGTGCTAGTAAAAAAAAAAAAAAAAAAAAAAAAAAAAAAAATTTCGTCGGATTTCGTCGATCGTTCAACTAGAACGAAAGATGTAGAATTATCTCCCTCCCATTTTTGACTCACTGAACATATTTAGGCTGGCCAGCAAGTTAAACTAAAGTACAGTAGAAAAGATGCTCATGCTGCAGTCATTTTAAGGCGATACAAGTAGTATAAAATTTAATGATTACAAATGCTCTGAATACAGATTAAATGCGTACCAAAATGAAGTTTTCGTAGCTTTCTGCTGGATAAAGGGGTTATCACATCTAGCGACGGTCCCTGCTAGACGAGACGTTTCTGAGAAATGAGTTCTAGTAGCACTGGTTTAAACGGGAGGATTCCTAGAAAAAAAAAGCTCCGCTGGAAGTGAAGCCCCGCCTAGCTACGGAAACAATGTAGCGACTACGCGGGATTTTTTTTAAAACCTCGCCGAAAATGTTTCGGCTGCAGCTCTGTCCCGGGTAGAGATCAACCAATCAGACGAAAGTTCTGCTTCTGAAGGGTCGCATGATCCCAATCTGAGTGATAATCGATTACTGTTTGGCGTTCAAGTCTTAGTAGTAAGTGAAAATAGTAACCTAGATACGTGGGTTTCGTGGAACTGTACGGGTTTTAAGAATTGTCCCTTACGACGTCCAGTCCCTCGTAGCGGAAACATATGTGATTGGGTAACAGGTCTTTCCAGCGGATGAGCGGAAAAGTCGTTGAACACAGGTAGTTTGAGCCAAGCCCAAGTCTCCTTACGACACTCGTGGGATTTTCGTCGTCTCTATCTGTAAAGTGGATACTAGCCACTTTGTCATAAACGCATCCCTCCCTTGCATGCTTTGCTACAGTCAAACAAAGCCATAGATAACGTGAAAATGACGTTCCTCTAAAGTTTTTTTCAATCACTAGATTTTTGGAGCCCCTTCTTCCTTTAATACAATGCTATAAATTTTTCACCTGAACTTAGTTTGGACATAATTCCAAACTATTTTTTTTAATCTTATACATGCCAGAATTTTACCGCTTTTTTTTAATAACCCGGTAATATACGACTAAAAGATGACGTTCCGGAAGTCATTGCGTAATAGAACTACAGATGACATAAGACGAGAACAATGGGTTTACGCCTTTGATGCTCGCCACCATCTTGGAATCACGTGACATTAGAAAGTGACGTAGACGCGTTTGAATGAAGACATGCATAAGAGTATGCAATATGAATTCCATCTTTCTGTGGCAAAAATAATAATTTTCGAACTTTTTATTTTTGTGGCAACGACGATTCCTTACGTTTCTGTGGCAACGACCTTCGAACCACGTGCTTAAGATGACATCGTCTCTTGCTTGTTTGGGCACGATTTTTACAAAATAGCAACAAGAGGATGACTTCATAACCTGCTTGAACATGTTGTTTTACAAAATGGCGTCTGCCGTTTCACACTTTTGTGTGCCTCCGCTTAGGTGAAAGGCTATATTTCTCCAGACCAATCAGATTCTCTGAAAAATGGCCTCACTGTCTTTAGCCAAACATCATTCAGATAAAATAAAGATTTCCTACCCGATACAGGGATATCTCGAGAAACGTTAAGCGTTTCTTTGCTTGCTTTCGCCCTGACTGTACGCGCTTATTTATTTTATTTTATTTATTTATTTGCTTGGACGATCGATTATGATTGTTAATTTCTTCGTCCGATTTTTATTTGATTCTCCAACGCTTCGAGCAGGTATCCAACACAGCAAGGCTAGAGACTTTTTTGAAAAATACTGTTTTCATAATTTTAATCTTTCAAAAAAATATTTATTATTGCACTTGCAATGTGTTCTTAATTTCTCTTTACTTTTCAGATAGGTCTGGAAAACATGTTTGAGAAAGAATTTATGCCTTTGAACGACGAGCACTGGAGACTGCAGCTTCATTCGAACCCAAGATAGTCCAAGACAATCAGATATCCTGTTAAACTCTTGCATAAAAAAAGCAGAAGAAACAACCATTTCAAGGAAAGGTATGTATTTGTAAAAAACTCATATTTCTATGACTCGGTACTCCAAATTTTGTTACGTGTGTTTGTATACAACTGACTTCAGTGCAAAGGACGTTTTACTGAAGAAAGCAAGGAAAGACATGCTGAACGTTTCTCGGGATATCCTTTTATCGGGTAAACCCTTTATTTTATCTGAATGTTTACTGGCTAAAAGTTAGCGAGGTCATTTTTCAGAGAATCTGATTGATCCAGAAAAACTTATTCGTTCACCTAAGCGGAGGCACCCAAAGACGTGAAACGACAGACGCCATTTTGTAAAGTAACATGCTTAAACGGGTTATGGATGATGTTATCCTCCTGACGCCATTTTGTAAAAGTCGTGCCCAAACAAAGAACTGATAATAATCATCTTAAATACGTGGTTTGAAGATCGTTACCACAGAAACGAAAAGAATTGTCGTTGCCACAAAAATAAGAAGTTCCAAAAACATAATTGTTGTCACAGAAAGATAGAACTCATATGCATGTCGTCATTCAAATTCGTCTTCCTCACGTTTGGGTGTCATATGATTCCAAGATGGTGACGGCACATAAAAGGCGGAGCCTCATTGTTCTCTTCTTATGTCATCTATTATTCTATTACGTAAATGACTTCAGGAACGGCATGCTTTGAGCTGTACAGTACGATGGCTTACTACTCACACGTAAAATATGAAAATGCAAATGACCAGTTACGAAAACGATTTGCAGTGAGAGTAATTCAGTATATAAAAATAAAAGGAAATTATGACAGGACAATTAGGAATGTTAGCTGCGTTCAATATGGATCTCATTTTACATCAGGGATCTTGTGAAATTGTTTTAACTTCACCAGTCGAACGCAGCCGCTTTTTCTTCGTGAGTTTAGAAGTCATTACAACTTATGCAAAGACCCTGTATCAATTGATACATTGAAAATTATGATTCTGAAGTTTGAAGAAACATTATCCTTAGCAATTAGATCTGGTAGACGGTGGAAATCGGCTGCAGAACAGATAGTTACTGATGTCGCAACTGCAAACATTGGGAGCGTCAATGGTATTATTGCCAATACTTCCTTAAACAGAAACACAAGTACCGGATCGTGACGTTACAAACTGGTGGCTGACAATCACCGTCGGTGACCCACTTCCTGCCATAAACGTATATGTATTTTAAAGTTTTACTATAATTTCCCCTCTCTGTTCTAAAAATAGTGATCTGTCTCTGCACTGTGTTATTTAGAGACTAATCCATATCATAATGCTCTTGCATAATGCTGGTGACGTAAATGGAACTAAAACTCAAACACCCAATAATTAATCAAAATCGTAAAAACCACCTTGTATTTGGCGTAGGTATAATGAAACACTCAATCGATTTCGAGGGCAGCTAAAGGTCCCTCCTCATCAGGAGAAAGAAATACCTAGAAAGAAGAAAATAAAGGAGAAGGAGTCTTAGAAACACGTGGTCCTTATCAGTACTGCATGTGGTTAAACTGGATTTTTAATCAGAGTTGCACTGGCCGCCTACTTTTACTGAGCCAGGCGATCTGATCAAGCATAAAGGACAAGAAAAATTAGCGAAGTTAAAATAGGGAGCGAGGGGCAAATGCACCTTCACGCTCAAAATCTGAACTTCAAATAATGGAAGGCAACCACTTAACGGATTTTTATACCCTCTGGTAGTACCAAACGCGAGGAGGTAACGCCATCTATCGGCAAAAAATAACTGAATTAAGATAGTAGAATTTTAGGCATTAGGAAGGACTGGATTGGACTTCAAATCATTAACTAAACCTGCTAAATCTTTGTGAATTGGAAAAGCCTCAAGAAAATCCAATTCACCTATGGAAGAAGCCTTTTGGATAATTTTTGCAGACCCAAAGTCAAAATTATGGTTAAATGTCCAACTATGATACGCTATTGAAGACTTGTTAATTTCGCCTTTTCTGACATAAGATTTATGTTCCTTGATACGAAACTTCAACGCTCTTTTTGTTTGGCCAATATACCTTAAACCACACTGACACGATATACTATAAATTCCCCAAGAATTGAAGACAGAAACGCAATCTTTTAGAATCGAAGGGTGAATTTTTTTAATAGGGCAGAAACCGACTTAAAAATTGAATTTCTGGAGAATCCGTGCAATTTTACAGCTAACAGAAGGATAAAATGGCAGCACGACAAGGTCATTAATATTATTTCTAACAGTGGAATGTCTTCTTTGATGGGAATCTGAAAATTTTTTAACAGCTTTATCAATAATCACGGGAGAAAATCCACGGTCAATCGAAACTGCTCTCAAATAATTAAGTTCATTGGTAAGCAAAGATTCAGAGGAACAATCTTTAAGCGCGCGGAATACATAATGGTAAAAAGAAGCCATTTTTTGCTTAACAGGGTGGCATGGGGTGGTAAACAAACTGCAAAGTGTTTACGGTACACAGTGGTGCTAAAATCTGTTTCACTGCGGATTATAAGAATATCAAGGAAGGGGAGGGAATTGTTGGATTCAATTTCAAGAGTGAATTGGATGGCTGGATCAATTGAATTCATAATAGATAGAATCTCGGATAAATCTTCTTTATAACCGTCAAAAAGTGCGAAAGTGTCGTCAACATACCGAATGCAAAGACGAAAAGATAGTTTATCAAATAATTTCATCTCAAAATAGTGCATATAAATGTCAGCAAGTACCGGACTGAAAGGATTACCCATAGCCAATCCTTCAACTTGACGAAAATATGCATTTTGGAAAACAAAGTGGGTTTGACTTAGAGAAACTTTAGTAAGCGAAACCAACTCATTAATTTCAGTATGTGTGAAGTGAAATTCCCGAAGCCTAGTTTCCAGACAATTTAGTGCTCCTTCGACCGGATAGTAAACAGTGATTTGACATCAAATGAAACCATAATGGAACGAAGTGGAGAAATATTTTTAAGTTTATCAATGACTTCAACAGAATTTTTTACAGTGTGAATATTGTTAGCAAGTAGAGGAGAAAATCTGGAAACTAAAGTTTCCAGATTGATAAAGCTGTTAAAAAAATTTTCAGATTCCCATCTAAGAAGACATTCCACTGTTAGAAATAATATTAATGACCTTGTCGTGCTGCCATTTTATCTTTCTGTTAGCTGTAAAATTGCACGGATTCTCCAGAAATTCAATTTTCAAGTCGGTTTCTCCCCTATTAATAAAATTCACCCTTCGATTCTAAAAGATTGCGTTTCTGTCTTCAATTCTTGGGGAATTTATAGTATATCGTGTCAGTGTGGTTTAAGGTATATTGGCCAAACAAAAAGAGCGTTGAAGTTTCGTATCAAGGAACATGAATTTTATGTCAGAAAAGGCGAAATTAACAAGTCTTCAATAGCGTATCATAGTTGGACATTTAACCATAATTTTGACTTTGGGTCTGCAAAAATTATCCAAAAGGCTTCTTCCATAGGTGAATTGGATTTTCTTGAGGCTTTTCCCATTTACAAAGATTTAGCAGGTTTAGTTAATGATCCAGTCCAATCCAGTCCTTCCTAATGCCTTTAAAATTCTACTATCTTAATTCAGTTATTTTTGCCGATAGATGGCGTTACCTCCTCGCGTTTGGTACTACCAGAGGGTATAAAAATCCGTTCAGTGGTTGCTTTCCATTATTTGAAGTTCAGATTTTGAGCGTGAAGGTGAATTTGCCCCTCGCTCCCTATTTTAACTTCGCTAATTTTTCTTGTCCTTTATGCTTGATCAGATAGCCTGGCTCAGTAAAAGTAGGCGGCCAGTGCAACTCTGATTAAAAATCCAGTTTTAACCACGTGCAGTGCTGATAAGACTCCTTCTCCTTTATTTTCTTCTTTCTAGGTATTTCTTTCTTCTGATGAGGAGGGACCTTTAGCTGCCCTCGAAATCGATTGAGTGTTTCATTATACCTACGCTAAATACAAGGTTGTTTTTACGATTTTGATTGTCACATTAGCGTGTTTCTCTTCTAGTCTAGCCAATAATTATTTTACAGCAGTATTAATTATCCAATCCGAAACTGAGAACCGAAACTAAATCATTCGAAATTGCGATTTCACCTGAACACAGCACTTGCTTTGTACACTTGGCTGTTACCTTCTGCTGTTTCTAGTTAGACTGTTGCCTGCTGCTCTTTTCTTACTGAAAAGCTATTAAAATGTAAACACATTGAAACAGGCACAAATAGTGTGCCAAGATGTTTGTGGCTGTAACACGTTTTCTGAAATAAACATGAAGATTTGACCTGCCTCGGCTGCCATTTTGTTGTTCATTATTTATCTACGTTTTTACGCCATCAACATTCTACGTATCTATGCCATCAATATTACTACATCATCATTACTTCTAAGTTTGCTTTCATTATAGTGAGTGTCTGCTTCATTGCATATATACATAAACAAAGAGATGAAAATATATAATTTCATTTCCTTAACGGATATAATATTGAAAACATATTCATATGTACTAAAATGCATTATTAATTTTTGTATGCTGTCATATGTTTACAATTTAAATAACGTTTTAAAGTGATGGTTGATTTAAAATAATGAAATTTTTATCCTGTGCTAACAAAATTCAAGGCACTTAAGTCTGAACTAATATACAAGATATATGACAATAATTTTTAAGGAAATGGCAAGGTCCTAGCCGAAATTTCCAATCTTCGCTACCGGATTGTGCGTGGTAGAGACTAATTAAGTCAGGAAAAGTGCTATGTTATTAGAGGATACAGGAAGTCCCTTGCATTAACACTCCACCCCTCCCTCCTCCCGTAAAGACATTCACTATTTTTTAAGTAAATTTTCCTCTGCTGTCATTTTACCAAGTCGTTTAATAACATTTTCAAAATATGCTTATTTTTATTACATTCAAATACTAAATTCAAATTCAAATTTTAAATAACTATTAAATTAAAGATTTCCATTTTTTTTCACTGTTAACGTATGGACTTAAAACTTTCAAGCTATAAAATTAATCGAAAACCCCAAAACTGGAGAATTTAAAGCGTAATTGAATGTTCAGCAATCACACAATTAGATACGTAATTAAATTACGCTAACTCATACATGATTACTCCATAAGAAACTAATGATATATGATTACTTCATAAGAAACTAATGATATATGATTACTTCATAAGAAACTAATGATACATGATTACTCCATAAGAAACTAATGATACATAATTACTCCATAAGAATTTAATGATACATGATTACTATATATGAAATCGGTCCTGAATCCGCACCATATGGTAACTTTCTGTAGTGGCACTTGATGTATCCCTGTGGGCCGTTCGGATGTCTAAGAGCTACTAAAAATTGCTTTAAAGGGTAAAATTTCATAGATATATAAAGAGAAGATATGCCCTACCAGCTTATATTTATTCCTGCAAGTCTAATAATAAAATATTAAACTTTGGGAAAAAAATCAGTATTAAGATTATTTAGATTGGTGGAAAAGCATTTAAGAGCTATCAGTCTAAAAAGAGGTAGGTCTTTCTGGAGAACATTTACAGGAAGTTTTCTCCTATTCAGTTCATGCACGAAATAAATTCCATGTAGATAGCTCGTTACTGGGGTTCTAATCTCAATGTTCAGCAGCTTTACATCTCGGGCGCTACTAAAACTTGAGCAAAAGAAGAAACGTACATAACAAACTGTTATAACGTGATAACGACAAAATTTCTGAATAAAAAATAATATTTGTTTACAATTTCGTGCCATGCACTATACCAGTGGTGAGCAAACTTTCTTGGAAGCGGGCTTAAAAAAAAAAACCTCACTTTAGCACCGGAGTTACTTTTGGGGAACTTTTGGAGTTAAATTAGAATTATTCATACTCATTCTAATTTAGTTTAGAAACAATAACTGTACAAACAATAACTGTCTGAGAGACTGATGTGAGGAAATGTTAATGAAAATGTAAAACAATTCTGAGCAACTTCTGCGCCTTGATCAAAAGTGCAAGCTGAATTTTCTAATTTAATGTGTTGTAAATGTTTCATTTAATGTAGTATATCCAATGTTTTGTATTATAAATGTTAAACTAACTATTAAACGTATATCCTAACCTAAACTAAGAATTGCATAGTTCTAAGAATTAAATTTGTATGGTATGAATGAATCATTTAAATGCAAGCTACCAAATTCAAGAGAAATTTTAAGTTAAAAGCAAAAAGCTAGCTGTGTACATTAGTTAGGCTCCCCAGCCAATACTCAAGTGCAAAGCGCATTATTGCTAGCACATTAGGTGTAGCATTAGGTGTAGTTTTGAAAGTAAGGTGTCTTTTTAGTAAGTCTGAATTCTAATATGAACTTATGGATTAGGTGGTAGATGTTGTGTCACAAAAGACACCGTCTCTATCTTTACAGTATAATTTTACTGGAGAGTAGTGATTTTATTGATAGAATACATGAGTTGAATGAAAGTTCCGATAAAATTTAAAGGAATTGTTTAAATACGAAAAGGTTTAGGTGAGATAATTTAAATTAGAATAATATACTACGGTTTGAATATCTTTTATCTGGAAGGAGTTCAGCAGCTGAAATATTTTAAGTGGAAGAAATGTGTGCAAGATCCAGCTCTTTATAATTTAAATCTAGAATTTAATTACTTTAGCTTAAGTTCTATATTATTGCAAGAAGTTGGCTCAGATGTTGTTAAAAATTTAAGTTCTTAACGAGATCATTAATTAGAGGTCATTAAAGACTTCTATTGCGTCTACTTAAATTCTGGCCGGGAAAACTGTAAAATCTCGTTCGGTTTATTACCAGTTATTTTATGTTAAACTGCTTTCCTGTTCTTCTGATTTCCCATTTTCCTGCCAGAATGTAAATTTCTACCTCGCGTGAGATTCAAATGTGGTAGAAAAGAGATAGTATTTAAAGGAAAGTTTCAAAAGATAGAATCAGAGCGTGATCTGCCCGCTGAAAGCCGCGTTGCTAAACCGATTCTCATGAAGAGTATTATTCTGCGGCCATTAGGCTTCTCACGCCGACTTTAGGCCAAAGCCAATTTGTGCGCTTTTCAAGTTGTATAGCCGTTAGGTTAACTTACTTTTACTTAGTTAAGTAAAATTCCGTACCTTTGATTTAAGCTATAAATGTTGGTTTCTGTAAGCATGAGTGGGGTCTTCTGTTAATTTTTATTTGAGTTAAATAAAAGGTTCCTTTATACCATTTTTCCTGTCTCTCTGATACTCTACAAGACATAGTGATAATTCACGTCTAAGCCTTCAGACGTTTCGTACATTTTATGTTCCCAAAGAATATGAAGAAGTTATAACTTAAATATTAGCTTTCTCATGATTCTTAAGTTTTAGTACCGCAGTTTGTGTTCATAAAGTATTGTTGTGATGCTTGAAACAATTCAAAGTAAAATATATCAACAAATTAGCGACCGAGCAGTAAAATCGATGAACTTTGATAAATCGACATGATTTCAAACCCCAGATCACCTCATTTGTTGGGATTTGAGTCAGAGCGTGAATCGGGTCGAACCTGCATGGGCGCTTTCTTGTTTTCCCTTTGTGTAACGTGGATACAAGTTAGTTTCCCTCTGAAAATCCTCCACAAAAGGCATCCGTTCCCCCCAGGCAGATAGCCATTGCGTGCCATAATCAATCAAACAAACCGATTCCGAGGTTAATTTGGAGAAGGAAGCACTAAGATAAACTAGCCTCCTCACCGGCAAATCATTACGAAGCAGGGCCATCGTATTAGGGTATGCGATATATGCCTATAAATTTAAAATTGTCAAAAAGGAATTATTGTTTTTAACTCATTCTTATAATGAAAGCCTTTTTAATTATTTAAATATACATACTTCATCGCATCATAAATTTTATTTAGATTCAGAAATTTAAAACAGAAATAATTGCACGCTATTGTGTCGATCTTCTACTTCTGCGTGTCATCTAAATACCAGCATCGTTAACAAAATAATACATTTCACAAGGTCAAAAGGGAAAAATTTTTCTCTTCTGCAACGTAAAAGAGCAGCCAAATATTTCCTTATTTGCATGCGGTGCGCTTATTGCATCAGAAGGAAGTGTTTGTTCTTTAGCATTAAATTTGGCGCTATTTATTATTATGTTTTAGGCATCACTACTATGCATTTATTAAATAACGCAAAGACTAGTTGTTTACTTCGAAGTTTACATTGTAGTGTACATTTAAGTTTACAGTTGTTTATTTAAAGCCGGTTTATTTTAAGGGGTTTTATTTTTAGCTCAAACGGCGTTAGCCAGAAGAGCTATAAATTTCATTTTCGCATTTTGCGTCGAAAAATTTAAAAGTCTGAATCACTTTTCAAATTGTGCCACCAAATATTATCGCCCTATATTATATTTAAAGAAAATAAATAATGAAGAATCTGCATAAATGTATGTATGTTTCTCGCAGTGTAATAAAACAACGGTACCTAGAACCATAACATTTTGAATAACGTACGTCTCCACCCGAATATGGGCATCTGGAAGCCCAAATTTGGAATTTGTTTTATTATCTATTTCATATTTTGTAAAGCATTTATGAGTTTTTGATTAAGAAACTCAAAGATTTCAAAGCGAGCAATGGCAACAGTGTACCTGGGGGGGGGAGGGGAATTATCTCCAGCGCGCAAGACTGTGTATCGGAAATTCTAAAGATATGCTCTTTTAAATTATTTTACGATATTGGTGTTGAATTGAATTTTATGGTTTAAGTGCGAAGAACATGATATTTGATAAATAAAGGTAACACACAAAACGTTAAAAAAACGCCCTTTTGGGCGATTTTTTTGATTGAAAGGTTTAAGATTTTTAGTACAAAGGGGCGATTTGCCCTGAAGAACTATTAATTTCGTTTTGGCATTTTGTGTTGAAAACTTTAAAAGGCTGTATCACTTTTCAAATCGTTGCCACCATATATTATCTCTCTGTCTTATATTTAAAGAAATTAAATAATGAAGAATCTGCATAAATGTATGTATGATTCTCGCATTGTGATAAAACAACGGTACCTAGAGCCATCAAAATTTCAGTAACGTAATCTTCCGTAGAATATGGGCATGTGGAATCCCTAATTTTTGAAATTTGTTTTATTATCGATTTCAGATTTTGTAGCACTTCAAAGAATTTTTGATTGAAAAACTAACCGATTTCAAAGCGAGTAATAGCAACACTGTACGAGGAAAAAAAAAAACAATTTTATCTCCAGCGCGCGAGACTTTGTATCGTAAATTCTAAAGATATGCTCATTTTAAAATTAATTTGCGAAATTGCTGTTGAACTGAATTTTACAGTTTGAGTACGTAGAACATAATATTTAATAAATACGGCTAATACACAAAACGTTAAAAAAGCCCCCTTTGGACGTAATTTAAAATCTGAAACCTTTCAGATTTTTTTTTATTATTAAAATCGTTAAATATTTTTTTTTTTTTTAATTTCTGTGCTTTATTTTTATTTAATTTTTTTTAAATAAATTTAAATGTGACTGAAAATGAAACAGATGGTCTTTTAAAGGGCTAAATTTAACCGATGTTTAGATAATGATAATCCTCTAAAAATAAAAATTTCTGAAAAATAATGAAATGTCGGTTATATGCAGTAGTGTATAAGATAAAAATATGCAAATACTGTTCAAGCTTCCACTTCTGCGGAATTCACCATCAAGAAACATTCACTGTCAAGCGCCGAAGGGTCCAAATTTCATCTGAGCTGGTAAAATTGAGCTTCGCGCAATAGACCAGAAATAAAGCATCATATTCATATTCAAACGTAAAGTACATAACGAAGAAAACTAGCTAATTAATAGTTAATAATAAAAGGTTTTTTTTTCCGCCATGGTTAGTTGTAAGTTATGAATTTAACAATTTCAGTGTGTTATCTGTAGCTGCCGCAAGACATGAAACATTTCGCTCTGATCAAGGCTCGAATTCAACTCATGTTTAATTTCTGTACATTTTTTTTTTTTTTTTTTTTTTTAATAAAATCGTAATTCTAGACAGACTACACTGGAAAAATAAATAAGACACTACATTCTATAAATGAATTGCAAACAATAATAGAAAATATTGATGCCAATTTGTTTAGCAGGTAGTAAAATCAATATTAATAGTACTCAGTACAGAATGAACGACTCAGTTTCCCTGGGAAAAGCAAAATATGCGGGCAAAGGAACTGAGGAAGAAAATTCTCCTTGTCAAAATGTGAACCCATCAGGAAGAGGAATGGTTATGGCCATTTCCTCTTCCTGGTGGCTATATTACGGTCAACCTCTCTCTCTCTTCCTCTATGGCTATATCACGGCTGACTTGAGGACATCCAATTAAATTCCCGAAGTTCACGGCTATATTCGTTTGGTCAAAATAATTTTTAGCAGATTAGAAGCCAAAATAAAAACGCAGTGATGTTTCTGTGTGAAGAACACTAATATTAATATTTATCTTTTGCTTTATTATCCCTTTGGACGGCATAGTGATAAGTGGAGGCTGACTGCCAGTCTGAATTACATGATGAGGGTTTGAATCCCGTGCAAAGTTTGGTTATTTAAGTGTCCTTTTAGCTTCTCGTGATTGCAATATCAGATCACCTCTAGTGATGTAACCTAAGCAAAGTTCACAATAATTAGACGGCTATATATAACTATTCCGCTCGGATTTATAATGCGTGAGAATTAATCATCAGGCCATTTATAAAAAAGGGGGAAATAGAAAGAAAATGTAACTTTTATTCTCTGCATCATCAATTTTTACTTGTTAATATTTTTCTCTTCAATTATTCACTATTTATTGATTTATCCATCTTATTATTCATTAACTTTTATCCTCGTTCTTGACAGCATTCCTAATTTTAGAAATTAAGCTCGCTGGCTATAATATTAGAAGTTTTGAAATTTTCACATACAAGTGATAAAGAACAGATCTTTATAAAACTAAGCAAATGAAAATACCTGTAAAACTTTACAAAGATGCGATAAAAAAGGCAATAAAATATCAAATCAATTCATAATTCATAATCAATATCAAATCAATTCATATAAATTTTATACACGCCTTCGATGAAACAAGAGCTGCCTTTAGAGCCCTCGATCAGTCTGCTAATTTCACAAATAAGATCAAACTAACAAGTAGAAAATGTAGAAACAATTTTGCGTGGATATTTTTTATTGCTTAGAATGATTTTATAAATAGCAGTTAAAAAAACACAAGGGCATAATAAAATTCTAATAATAATTTATGAACTTTTTGAACGCAGAGAAAAAGCCATCTTCTATTTCCAGTTTTCCTGAAATTTTATTAAATATATTTAAGACTAGTCCCATGAATTATTTGTCTGTTTTTTCATTGAGACTGAAAATAAACGTTTTCTTAAATTTCTGCTATGTATAAATAAATACCAGCGGTATTAGTAATTTGATAAACGACAAGTAAAAGAATGGGTCGCAAATTTTGTCAAGATCATCATTAATTATACCAGTATTCAACTTTTACCTGGCACTAAGATTAAATAATAATTGATATATATATATATATATTAATTAATTGTTTACTGATTATGTTTCGAAATATATATATATTAATCAAGGAAAATTGAATTAATAACCTTAAATTTAATAACTTTGTGCATTTCACTATTTTAAATATTATACCATACTTAACAATATATTAGTAGGTAAATACTAACCAAATTTCGAATACATGTAATTCAAATTTGCATTCATTTATGCAATATTTTAAAAATATGGTTTTCAGGAACATCCTTTGCAAATTTCAGGCAACGCCCCTGTTACAAAGCATTCGCAAGCGAACTATGAAACCGCTTTACGCTGACGGGTTGATTAGCTGCCATTATCACAATCCTAATTTCTCTAATAGCTTTTGGAATATTAAATTTTCAAAAAAAAAAAAAGCAAGAAATAATAATAATAAAAAGGTGATTATTTCTTGTTTCTTTGACATTTCTACAGATCTACCCTATGCATTCTCAAATGTATAAACATGAAACATTATATCCCTCATTCCAAAATGGATAGGGTATTCGAATATAGCAAACGTTAGCTGCCTACAGGGATGGATGACTTCGTGGAAGACTTTCTAAGGAAAACTGGCTCTTAGTCTGGTTACACATGAGAAAAACCAAGAAAACTGCGAGCCAATCCGCCTGGGATCGAACTCTCCGTGTTCATGGGTCTTAACCAATCGGGACTCTTATGAGGCTCATTCCACAATGGAATATCATACATTTTCAAAGTGACTAAAACAAACTAGGAAGTCCTCAATTTCGATGACTTTGTGGTCTTTATGAGAAAGAAATGCTGTCAATTATTTATTTACTTTTATGCATATGTTGTATTTAAAACATTCATCGTATTCAAAATATAATACTCTGTCGTGGCGACTATTTCTGAAGAACACTGATGTTTCTGAGAACATAAAAACATTGGTACTGAACCTCATCTCTTTATGGCGACCCTTTCCACTGAGAACCCAGATCTCCTAATACGGTGGGTTGTCGTCTTAGAGAGAATTTTCTTTTCACAGTTAGTCTCTTTTGTGGAAAACCAAAGCTTGCAACTGCTTGCATATCACACGCTGAAAATTTAGAAAATTATATAGTAACACGTTCCAAGAATTTTCAAGATCTCTATTCAGCATTTACACAGCGTACGAAAACAGTTAGCCGAATGCCAACAAAGAATAAGCGGTTCGATGTATACTTAATATTTTAACAACTTTAGTGCCAATATTTTCACAAGGCAATAAAATTAATACATAAATTAGATGCACGTAGCTTCAGCCTCTCGCCTTTATTTCTTGTGCAAATATTTAAAGGGAATATCTTGTAACACATTTGTGGGTTTCAAAGTTAGCTAAGTCTATACAATAAGGTGTTACATATGTTTCTGTGAGGTGAATTTTCACCACCAGAATATCTAGCCAGCTAACAAACATGATCAGATTTAAAATACTTCAAATTTATTCTATCTCACCACTTGAGAGTGATTAAATTAAAATATACAATATTTACATTAAATATATAAAACATAAATTTACATGCCAACTTGGACCAAGTTTACATTCAAGCCTTCCTTTCAAAATGAATATGAATTCAACATTTTTAATCTAACCTTGCTAGAGAGTACAAACTTACCTAGAATACGACAGAAATTCAAACTCACATCTGTTAAAACAGGATGTAAGCTCAGTCTACAAAAACTTATAGCAAGACCAGCATTAGTGTTGTCAACAGACAGAAAAAAAAAAAAAGTAAATTTAATAACATTTCGTTAGTAAACCTTAAACATAAATACCGCAGTTTATACAAACAAATAACAGGATTAAAAGCCTTTGAAAACAAATACTACTATGTGGGTATGAAGGAAATTAAAAACAATCTAACGCTGAAAAGGAGATTGTGTCATCTCGTAGATACTTCATCACTTTCAGTTAGACAGATCATTTCTAACTTATTACTTATGCCATTATTTGTTGAAAAGTTGTTGGAAAATATATCACACTTTTAAATAAAATTACGCTCATATACGCACAGCGAAAATAAATCCTTCAATTTAAAGTGTCAGAACCAACGAGATATATACTGTTATATGAAGTCGTTGGTCAGAACCTTACAATCCCCCCCCGTAGTAATCAGTAGAAAATCATACAAAATGCAGAAATGCATTTTTCGCATATGTAATGAAACTGTCAAGCAGTTTCTCTTAGAAACTCCTCTAAGATTGGATCGACTTACACTGATTATCATTAATTAAGGAAAAATCACAAAAATAACGATTACTCAAGAAGTTACATGTAGAATTTAATGAAACCGAACCACAGTATGCAACACATAGCAAGGTATAAAATAACACGAAAAGAAATTACCAGACAATTATGGTGTTACAAGAAATTAGCATATGTATAAAATGAACAAATCGGACGTGTCAGTTTGGTATACGAAAATTACATTCAATATGGAGTATCATCTCCCGTAGAAGCGATACAGCACATACAGCGATGTGTGATGCTGTCAATTATGAGGTCTATCAGTTCCGTAGGAAGCATGAGCCACTGCTATTGCAAAGCAGGTGCAAGCGTAGCTAGCTACTCCATGCGCTGAATCATTTGTTGCTGAAGATTTTCAGCCACGATGCGAGCCTTGTACAGTCTAGGGTTGTCATCCTGTAAGTGGAAATCATCATAAGTTGCCACGGCATAAGGGCGTACATAAGCATCAAGGATATGATCTCTATAAGCCTAAGCGTTCACGGTTCGGAATGTCTGTGCGTATACCCAAAGAGATAATTTATTTAACAAACTGCATAAAATAAAATTCGCTCTGCAACTATTGTGTACCACGTTCTAAGTACCCTCGAAAACACTCTCCATGTCGGTTCTGCTAGGACTTCTGGCGCTACGATGTGTGGTTGTTTGGAATTTCGCTTATTCAAATCTTGTAATACTCTCATACTGTCTGCGAAAAAGGCTGTCTTCTCTCACCCATTACGATGCCTTTCGTATGGCAAATGATTCCGCTTGCAATACGAAAGCGTAGTCACTAAGTCTGAAAGTTTTTTGATGAATTTCCTCATTGTTCTGTAGAGCTACAAAGCCGGTTCCTACTTTGTTATCAACCTTTCCGTCCGTGTCTCCCTCGGGGACGACTTGGTCCAATGTACCTGTGATTTTCGAAGGCTGTATTCGGGAATTCTTGAGAATCTGACCGATATTTGATATTTGTGTTAGAAAAGATTAGTTGCCCTTTACTGATAACATCATCTTGATTGTGGAAGAGCTTGTTAAGTGAACTTTAAAACTGGTCTATTAAATCGAGTGGTAGTATGCCTGCGAGCACTTGCAGCGCTGCAATAACTGTTATTGCATATGCGTTGGTTATTTTGAACATTGCTATCTGTTGAAGCTGCTGGAATTTTTGGCAGACCCTAATTGTTCTAATCATTTAGACTTGCAGCCATAGAGGACCGTCCTCTCTATGGCTTCCAAGTTTGTTTTATCGGTTTTGGCACCACGTTCCATTTACCATCCTATTTAGTTTACTGCTCATTATTATTCTGTCAGTTATGGTAGTGGGGAACCCATGTTAACTTATTGTCAAACATGAACCCGATATTTTATGTTATTCCATCTTCGCAGTGGTGTGCCTTGCCAGTATCCATGCGAGGTTTGCTTCTTTATTATTCACTTTCAGAAATATCATCGTTTGTGTCTTTTCAACACTGAAACTGAGCTTGTATTTTTTGCTCCATCGCGTAAGGATATTTAATACACATTCCACTTTTGTTTCAGCAATAGTCCTCTTTCTTCCTTCTGTTATTAGTAGTTTGTCCTTCAGCATACGTCTGAATGGGGGCGTTTACCTCCAATGGCGAATTCTAGGAAGTATCAGCTATAATGTTCTATAACATTGGCCAATATTTTTGAGACTCGGAGACTCCTTTGTGATATCGAGCGTGTCCTTTTGATAAGTTATGCTGCTGTCTTTCACGAAGCTCCTAATGAGGTTGTACAGATTTCTCAGGCATTTTAGTTCTTCCAAAAGACATTGCATTCTTGGATAAAAAAAAGTCTCAGACAATGATATCAGTGACCAAGCAATAAAAAACACTAATTTGATAAATCTATGACTAGATTCTTTAAACCCTAAAATTGTGTACCTTTTTTCTTAGAAAGCATTCTTTCTATTTCTTGGTACCTCATCAACAAACATCAATTAAAATAGGGAAGCAATTAAATAGCTAATAATCATACATCACTAAAAAATTAAACTGATTTAAGTGATTATTATACATTGCTAATGCAGAACATAGAAGCTTTCAAGTAAAAATAGTCATTCGAAATTCAAAAAAAAAATCATGAGAGGACTACATATCTGGTCTTCCCTGACAATGGACAGGAGGCTAAGACCGTTGCATACTGGTAATTCGACCCAAAGCGCATGAGCTGGCTGCTTGCATGTATGTTTTACCCGGTTTTCTCCATCATAAGATTAATATACACTAATTTCCCTCAGAAAGCCTTTAAGATACCATCTCTTTCTCTATGCAGATAAATCCCACATGCTTTGCCATATTCAAATAACCTAATTTTCTATGATTTGTTTGATGATCAGATAGCATGAATGTTTCCTGCTCTTCAAATATAAGATGATGATCATATATATATATATATATATATTTTACAGTAAAGAAAACCAATATCAACTCTTTCAATATGTGTTAACATATTGCAGTCTTCAGAGGAAACTTTTTTAGCAGACAATTTGTATTTCTGGAAAGGAAAAAAAAAAAAAAAAGACCCAGATAGCAAAAATATTTTTTTTTCCTTCCAAACAATGATAAAATTGGTATTTAACAATTATTCAAGAATTTTGCATAGGCAACTAGCAAGAGTGATGGGGAAACGTTTCTTATGGTCTTCGCAGGTTTTGTTATTGGTTAAACAGCAACACTTCAAATATTAAGAAAAGATTCCTTGTTCTGACACTTTCTCATAGTGGAAGGAAAACCAGTAACCTACAAGACAAATGCTTCAGAATGAAATACCTTCCTCTGTTGTCTAAAAATAAAGACTTGAGTCAAATTTCTCTTTAGCTTAACCACAAACTTTATGCTATGCTTTCAGTTCAGAAAGTATATGATATGGTTCTTCTCAGCTAGCAATTTTGTAGAAAGAAATACTGATAGGTAGCTAGTGCAATGAAAGACAAGCAAATGCCTCCCGAATAATATTAGCAACTTTGTGTTTCTTTTTCCCTTACTAAGTTTACCTGCTTTCCTAAATAAATTTTGTAGAAAAACTTACAGGTGACATGCAAGACATCTAAAACTGCCATGTTTCCACCAAGTTTTTGATATCTTTGGAAGTCTTCATGCTGATTTGGGAAAAGAGAGTTCAGCTGCAAAAATAACAAGAGTTTTCACAGCCTCATCTACTGATACATTGTCTATCATCTCATCTACAAGTGTTTCCTGGAATTATAGACTTCCTAATCAGCAAAATCAAAAATATATTGTGGGACTTTTAGAAATCAGCAAAACCAAATTTCCTGCAGGATATACAAATTAAAAAATAATAACTGTTCAGAATATCATTTCTGACATCAAATAAGGAATAATGATTATAAACGAACAAGTGATAAGATTTATACAGTGAAATGTTCTTATTAGCTGTTGGAAAAGGGTATGTTTATCGTTACTGAGTAGGCACAGAATGACCTAGTTTTCCCGTTTGCTTACCAAGTTAAGTTTAAATTTGCACTTTCCCACAGTGAATTAGGGCACTGAAATATTGTAACCTTTTATTATAAAATAAGGTTTTAGAAAACTCCCTTTTGCAATAAACAATTCAATCAATTCCTTTACATTGTTATCCAGATTGCGTATCAATAAATTCATTTGGATGAAAGCATGTACAGAAATAAGCATATGTTTGTTAATGTGTATAGAAACCTTAGAGGCATGTATTCAGACAGATGGTAGATGAAGAATTGTCATGCATGGTCATTACAGTGGAATAATTTTCAAGGTTTGTTTGATTATCTGCTCTCAAGAATGGTTCCCATGTTCCAAAGATACGATCTCATCAATATGTTTCTAAGACTAACAAGACTGATGAAACAGATATACATCATATGCAGACAATCATAATATTTTGCTTATTCTACGAATATTATTCCTTGGTTTTACGGGAAAAAAGATGCACTTAACATATAGCAAAGGCGAAAATTTACAGCTTCAAGAAAAATTTGTTTGACTCCATATTGGTTAGCTCAATCTGTAATAAACAGCTGACAGTAAAGATTAGCTACATGCTCAAAACTAGTGGCCAAAAAGGGTTGAAACTGTTTAACATACAGATGAAATAAGCACAGCATAACCAACAGAAAGGTTTCCTTATTTACATTTATTAAACAAAATTATACATTAATAAATATGTACCATGTACCCAAAAGGCTTTAAGCGGCCTTATTTTAACAACCATTGATTGAAGACGTATATTTCCAGCTTCCAAATGACACAAATATTCACATTTGAACATTTTAAAATTTAAAGGCAACAAATTTATGAAATCTAACCTTTTTATACATTTCATCAGTTCCTATATTTAAATTTAGAAAAATTTTGTACTTGTTATTAAAAAAAGAGAGAGGTCTGACTTTCGTACAAAGAAAATTGACCAAAATTATATTCAATTTAAAAAGCTAGACTTTCTTATGTATTCAATTTGCATTGAAGGGTTGGTAAATAAATAAATTAAAATAAATTATGGTCGATTCCCTGAGCTTTGCCATTCATTGATACTATTTTGTAATTTATTATTATCATTATTTCGGAATTTTATTACACTTGGTATGCTGAAAGAACTCTCACACAAATAATTTATACATTTTCAGTTTAACAATGGATTATTAATATTCTCCAGAAGTTTTGTTACATTAGAATCATAACAGGTAATCATACAAAAATTCACTAATGTACAAATATTTTTTTAATTTTAACTAATGCAAATAACATTACTAGTTGGCTACATGCTGCTGATGCCTGCAGGTATTTTCTAGCACACAAATTCTGTAAGATTCTGTGAATAAGTCCCCGCCATTTTGAAAAGAATTACACTCTCAATATTTTTCATGACAATTTGCATAGAACTGCTCATCACATAATCTCTTAACATCAGAAATATTTTTCTATACAACAGTTTAAGTTATGTAGAAATGCAAACAATTTGTTCCACAATTTGTGTTACGACCTCTGAACATGACTCTCGATTTTTGTCATATGGGAGTCAAACTTTTTCTGCTTTATTTTTTATTACGAGTTCAAAATTTTCTTCAAGTATAGGGATCCAAGCAATGTATAAAATGTTAGATTTTGTATTTCAAAGAATTTTTTAATTTAAAAATTCTTTGCATTTTTTAAAAAATTCATTGTCATTTAAAACATTTTTATGCTGGAAGTGCATGTCTATGAACAACAGTTGTGAAAATAAAGGTTGGGCAAGAACTTATGTGGATGCGGCACATAAATCTCATATACTTACTAAACATAATTTTTAATTTATATGCAAATATTTAGTATAATATATTGTACTGAATTTTAGACATTTGGAAGACTTCACTTAATATTTAAAAATTTTAAGATGGTGAAAACAATAATACTCAGTCCAGTCACATTAATGTGACCACCACGTACTTTCCATGTCAGAGTTAAATAACCAATCACAGAAGGCAGGTGGCAGCACAGTGCAGTTGAGCGTATATAAAGGGTGTGTGAGGGCTTCGGAAAACATTTCAATCGTTGGCGTAATGCAGAAACGAAGCGATTTATCCGACTTCCAAAAGGGCATGATCATTGGCTTTCGAGCCAAGGGTGGAAGCATTTCCGAAACGGCTGAGTTTGTGAACTGTTCGCGTGCCGCCGTGGTAAAAGTGTACCGTGCATGGCAAAATGGGACTGTCCAAAATCAGCGAGGTGGCAAATGTGGTGCACCACGGGCCATAGATGACAGAGGCGAACGACGGTTGCGGAGATGCGTTCGGGCAGATAGACGGGCTACCGTTGAGCAACTGACCACCAAAATGAACCAAGGGGCTACCAAAAGTGTCTCCCAAAGTACTATTCAGCGAACATTGCTGCGTCTGGGCCTCCGAAGCAGACGCCTGGTTCGTGCACCTATGCTGACTGCTGTTCATCGACGGCGAAGGCTAGAATTTGCACGCCAGTACAGCAGCTGGACATCCACTGAGTGGCGACAGGTTGCGTTTTCGGATGAATCGCGTTTTATGCTCCATCGGACAGATGGACGTTGGCGTATAAGGCGTGAAACCTCTGAAAGGAACCACCCTGCAACCATTGCCGGAACGGTCCAAGCTGGAGGCGGGAGCATTATGGTCTGGGGAATGTTTTCCTGGCATTCTCTAGGTTCACTGATCATTGTGGAAGGCACAATGGATCAATACAAGTACGCATCTGTCCTTGCGGACCATGTTCACCCCTACATGCGCATTGTTTTTCCTCAGGATGATGGCATATTCCAGCAGGACAATGTGAGGTGCCATACAGCTGCCAGTGTACGTGCATGGTTCGAAGAGCACCAGGATGAGTTTACCGTCCTCCCCTGGCCAGCAAACTCACCTGACTTAAACCCAATCGAGCATCTGTGGGACCATCTCGATCGAGTTGTTCGCGCCATGGATCCTCAACCGCGTAATCTAGCGCAGCTGGCCACGGCATTAGAGTCGGCATGGCTCAACATCCCAGAGAACACCTTCAGGGACCTATGTGACTCTTCCTGCACGTCTCGCAGCAGTCCGCTCTGCGAAAGGTGGTTATTCTGGCTTTTGACAGATGGTCACATTAATGTGACTGGACTGTGTATATCAGGAGAGGAAGGAAATGAGGCAGAAAAAGTTGAGAATTAGTAGTATTTTAGAACGAACCAGAATGAACAAATTGTGCACACGAGCCACATACTGCTTTTTCTGCCCTTCAACTGTGGTATGCCTCATGAAAAAAACTCATTTTTGAAATATCGTCTGAACTTCAAACAGAAATCACATAAGACATGCTTTTCCAATAATCAGTAATTTAAGTTTTAAATTAATAGCTAATTTTGAAAAATTCTAAACTGTGCACCATTTCCACAACTAACTATTGGTCACTTTAGTAATATTAAGTTTTGGAACACTTAAGTACTAACAGTAGAAAAGACAAATACACTCAAGTCCACAATTATCTGTACATGCATGAAACCACAGATTTATCAGAAACTGTGAATTCCCTGAATTTTTTTAGTAGAATGATACATAACACACAAATACAAAGGAAACAATTTAAGGACACTGCATATAACACAAAAGTGTAGTACAAAACAATAAAAATCCTATTATGTTGCAAGGAGAATCCAGGAAAGAAAAAAATAACCCAGAAAAATATTAAGGAATATGTAACTAATATGAAATGTGATCTCCTCAGACTTGTACACACAAATCATACATTTTCGCACTGGCAATAATGTTGCTAATCACAGTTTGGGGAATTAAGTTACATTGCAACTCTGATAGGCAGCCAGTGCAACCAATTAAAAATCCAGTTATAACCACGTGCAGTGCTGATAAGGAACATGTGTTTCTGAGACTCCTTCTCCTTTATTTTCCTCTTTCTAGGTATTTCTTTCTCCTGATGAGGAGGGACCTTTAGCTGCCCTCGAAATCGATTGAGTGTTTCATTATACTTACACTAAATACAAGGTTGTTTTTACGATTTTGATTAAGTTCCATTCCTCTAGCAATGTAATCTTCAGGCCATTTACATCTCTAGGAGAAAGATATTGTCATGCTTTTCAGTCTCATAAGTTCATTATTGAATTAAGATCATGAGATTTTACTAGCCATGGTATTTGCTCAACCTCTCCACTTTCAAGGATTTCATCAAGATTTACTAGATATGGATGAGCATATTGCCCATAAATAAGATGTCAGATCCACATGCCACTCCAAAGTCTTAAATTAGGTTCTAAGACCTCATACCAATATCCCTGACAGTTGATCCATTGTGTAAAATGTGTAAGAGGTGTACGTCCATCCAGCCATTACTCCTCCCCATACATACCATCACACTTGCATTACTGAAATGGTCAATTTTCATAATCTTCAAAGGAAGATTTTCCTGACTCCCTCCATATATAAACATACTAAGTATCAGATGTTAAACAAAACCTAGATTCATCAACACAGATAGTATGGAACTACTAGTGTTCACTCCAATTCAGATGTTATTTGCATCAAATAAAGGGATACCTCTTTTATTATGAAGATAATGAAATATATACCTGTGGCTTTCTGACATAAAGGCCTTCTCTATTAAGACTTCTGTATACGGTTTACAATGATACAGCAGTTACAAGTGTTTCATTTTGAAATGGAAGATACAAAATGTATCTGATGATTCAGTCTGTATTTAATGAACTAAGTAATTTAAGTTAGCTGCTATATATGCTGGTCCTGACATCAGCTGCTTACGATAAATTACATTTTCATTTTTTTTTTTTTTTTTAATTTCAAGAATCCTACTGACAGATTATTTTAACCCTTTCCGGCACGCTTTTAAAGTTGGAGTTTTGATAAAAAGAAAAAAAAAAAGGTAGGCAGTCTAATTAGGCCTAGACAAGTAAAATTTTGTGAAGATAGCACTTATCATTTAACCTCTTGCCTGATTATCCCGAGTTATCTCGGGTTTGTATATATTGCAGTTAATTATTATCCCGTCAAAACCTCAGGTTAAGCAGAATTTGTTAGTACGATTTGTCTTAGCACAGTTTTACTTGGCTTGGAGGAAAGGAAAGTAAATATTCAGCTTTGATTGGCAGTTTGCCAAAATTTGTTGGTTGTGTGGTTCTTTTGGAGGGACTGATCACGTGTTTCCCTATTGTATAGTATACGTCGGCTTGTGGATTAGTAATGTATAAAGAAGGATACATGCATTGAAAAAATAAAATAATGGCGATGATGCAAGATAGCGAAAGCGATGATTTTTCAGATAGTGATTATGAAGAGGTGAGAAAAAAATTTAAAAAAAAAAAAAAAAAAATCAATTCCAACGAGACAGTGCACTCTGTGCTCCCGTGAAAGAGATTCCAGAGGTAAGCCAGTAAAAAAATAGACCAGATACCAATGTAGAATGTCAGGTATCACTTTGTGTTGTCCCTTATTTCAAAACTTATCACACAAAGACTAATATTTAATGTTTTTTCATTTGCCCGAGATAATTCGGGATAGTAAACTAATATTAAAACTAAATGCTTTTACACCTTCAAAAAACTAAAAATTCAACTTAAAACCTACATATTTTGATTTGTTTCGTTTCATTGTATTTAATAATAAAATTTTAAAATCTGATGATTTTTTGCAATTTTTTTGCAAAAGGGAAGCGCAAGGGATTCTGTGGGTGTGCCCAAAGCGGGCACCCTGATTGAATAGAGCTTTGAAAAGAGTGCTGAAACGAGCATTGTTGTCAGTGAACTGACCGATGAGATGCAGAGAAACAAAGAATACAGACTCTCAGTTGTCATAGATTATCGGTGAGCCCGGTCTGGGCACACCTAGGGTTTGATTTTAGGCAAGATTTCAAGGTAAAAATTTAAAACTAATATAGAATATAAAAATTAGCATACAGCCAAAAAAATAACATAGAAATTTCTTTTCAAACAATTCCCTTTTATACACTAAAAAAAATCTGGAAGATTTCTTTGAAAAATAAGGGTCTTAAAAAACTAAACATGGCTAAAATATATGGACTGGTTTGTGTTGAGCTGCCATCTACTATAAATAAAGACGGTTCAGAGTAACCTATAAATCCTATTTCATTAAATTTTTTTGTGCGTACAGAAGGAAATTTTTAGGTGTGTCCAGACCGGACACACTGTGCTGCAAAGGGTTAAACAATTATGGTGTATTAAATTGCAGTTTCTCTACATAATGCTATTTTTCATTTCACGTATTTTACAGATCAGAGTAAAGAAATGTCCCTAGTTCTGTTTCTTAAACCACTGCATTAATGTTCCTTTGAATGAAAGCTTTTTTTACTTTATTCTTTAAGTTCATTCATATTAAAATCAGTTGAAAAACAGAATCTGTAAAAGAAAATATTTCATTTTCTGTTTGAAGAAGAATGTTCAGTACATCATACAAAAACTTTAAATTTGTCATATGAACATAATATCCTTAACATAGCACAAGAGAAATAATTATTTATTTACGTTTATACGAAACCATCACATAAATTATAAAATGTAAAAACACTGTTAAATTACTTGAACCATTTTTTTCCTACTCAAAACAGTTTTACTCCTTTTAAGATGAGATAAATATTTCATTGTGGCTCTTAGAAACATATAAACAGCTCTTCAGTTTTTCTTCAATCCCAACATGTACGTCCCTACTGATGTGAAAGCTAGGCATTCTTGCTCTAGCTCATGCTCTGCTTCTACCTGATTAGACTCATTAAAGACTATATTTAATAATAATATTAAATTAATTTAATAATAATATTTAATTAAAGACTATATTTAATAAGCTGGACTTTCAGACTTTGTTGATGCATTATTTAGAAGTGTCCTTACTAATTACCCTGGAGTCACTTCTTTTTAAGTTTACTTGGAGTCACTTCTTTTTAAGTTGAAAGTTTTCTTAAGCAACTCACACACACAGGTACAATTTTCACCGTCATAGGCTACTTAAGGTCAGCAAATGCAGGTAGTAAGAATATGAATCGGAGTAGCTAAACCGCATTATGGTGGGACAAAAAGTGAACTCTTAATGGACAGTAAAATAATCAACATAAACTTCATAAACATGAATGCAATCTTTTAGTCCTATGCCAGAATTTTTCTAGAAACAGAAAATTATACCACCAAATTTGCATGCATTTATCATACCAGTAGAAAGGATCATCAGTTACACATACAAGCACTTCTGCTTATATTATTTTTTCACCTTCTTCCCAATTGTAACCTAAGAATTAAAATTATGCATCAACAGGAATATCTGTATGATATGCATTTTAGCTTTTGCTTTATTTTTAGGAAATAATTGTTTCCTTTCTTCTTTTTGTTCCTGATGTAAAAAAAATTAAAATTTTTTAGCTTTTTTTCCAAAGGTATAAATGCTTAAAAAAAAAATTCTACAAGACCACAAAATAAAACAATTTATAATCACAACTTGCTATTACATATAAGCGCCAGTCTTTTTAGAGAAGATGGCAGGCTTTCATTTCATATGCTTACATCAGGTGAAGTTGTAAAGACATTAGGTTTATTGGAAAAGCCGAAGAGATGAAAAATTAGCAATCGCCTTCGCCGGGAATCAAACCACGGGCCTCTGAAATACCGGCCAAATCCGGGGTGTGGAGAATCCTCATCCAATACCCTTTAAGTTTGGGTGCTACTGTAGAGGCATTAGGTTTATTGGAAAAGCAGAAGAGATGAAAAATTAGCAACCACCTTCGCCAGGAATTGAACCACGGACCTCTGAAATACTGGCCCAGCATGCAAAACCACTACACCATGAAGGCACACCAAGAAGGTGGGAGAAATAGCTTATAAAGTGAAGAATAAAAAGGTATTTAAACAAGGCAACTTCTAACAGTACTTTAAATCTATATTTTCTGCTATTTCAAGTGAAAAATTAAACATACACGATTTTATTTTATTTTACTAACATTTGATTTTATTAACTGATTAATTAATTAATATCACACATGCACATTACACCACTTCACAAGTTAGTGCTGAAGGTTTTGATTTTCAAATTGCTAAATTATGTCCTCTTAGTACACACTCCAGTTTGTATGAATAAAAACAGCCTTTACTGCAACAACAGATTACTGTGCTTAGTGAGGAATAATTTAAAAATTACACAGTATAAAAAAGCTTAATTATAAGAACATAAACCTGTACTTGGTTATAAAAATAATTTCATTTTACATGAACAAAATATTGTAATCGATAATTGTAAATGATTTTCATATGAATAATTAAAATAGAATAAGATCACTACAGAAAAAATTATAACTTTTCTAATATTTTCCTATTTTCAATGCTCCTAGTGGTAGGCTTGTACACTAACTGCTGCTGCATGAGCTAGTAAAGCTTTCACAGCTAAGCGTGTTTCCAACAGTAACCTAACTTCATTTATAAAGTCTGTTGCAACAACCCTTGGTTCACCTCTTAGCTGATTAGCATATCGTAAAGCTTGTTCCATGTCATTTATTTTCAGGCAGTATGATATTCTAGACAATATATCAAAAGTATCCCACTCAGAAGGATCCACAGCAACTTTTCCACTTAATTCTTCTTTTGGGATAGATATAACATCTATGGTTAGGAAAGATTGCAAATAAGATAACAAATATCTGTACAAGCTGTCATTATTTTCATCAATCAGTGCTACTTTGCGGCAAACTGGCTTTACATTTTCAAAAAATCGTTGTTTAAGATCTTCACTAGTATAAACTCCTCTAGTTACAGCTTTGGAAGGTATACTAGCAAGAACACAATTGATGAATTCATTATCCTCACTTGCTGAAACCTTTACTGCAGCAATTTCTTTACTCAAAGGATATAATTCACCAGACTTATCAGCTTCAATTTTGTCGCTCATTGCTTGGCATGCAAGCCATAAAGATTGTGCACTTTTTGATAACTTGTCAAATTCACCTTTAGCTAAAAATATAGCAGTAGTTCATAATTAAAATGTGGATAAAAATTATTAACATACACAAAATGTACACATAAAAATATGTAAATAACAATTTATATAATAAATGGTGTTAAAAATTAGTTATAATTTAGAAACAGAAAATTAGTTAAAATATAAGTACTTAAATTTTCACATACAGATAAAAACTTTTATGTGAAAAGTAAATAAATTACAGTCAAATAATGAACAACTTTTATAGTGTATGCCTAATCCACATCTGAAGAATATATACTTAATTATGCAATTGTAAGAATCAGATACTATAGCTCAACAATGTGTGCTGCCCAGACAGTATAACCTGATTGCGATACCGAAGGGCCTGGGTTCGAATCCCAGAAAAGGCATGGTTGTAACTGTCCATCCCTTCTTAGGAGGCAATGGTGGCCCACCTATTAAGTGCCTCCATAATAAAGAGATCATCACATCTGGCCTTAGTATGGATTAATGGACTCTGTTACAAAACCGTAACTGTGCACAATCTGCCATTGGGGGTATAAAAAAAAAAGCACAACAATGTAGAAAATAGGCTCATAAAATTGCCTTTTTTGGACTATATGTCAATTTTTGGCTGTTTTATTAAAAGCACACAGCAAGACGTTGATCCACTAGCATAAAAGTCAAAATTTAAAACTTTTTAAAGCATAATAGTATAATAATAAAAGTCCTGAAATAGTCGACATTTACTTACACCTACAACTTTAATTAGCATCAATTGTTAATTTCATATTTTGGCAATAACAGATTTTTAAGTCATTTGAATTTCAAAACAGTTACCCACAGCTGTGTTTCTCAAATATTCTAAGAACTACATCCCTTGATCCTGACAAAATCTCATGTACTTCTGAAACATCCATCTGGCAATATTTTGTAAAAACTGTGCATGACTACATACTAATTAACCAATTATTACAATTTGAAATTTAAAGTAGTCCTTCCCAGAATGCAAATTAGTTGTTAAATAGTTAAGCTAGAGGTTTGACTGTTTTAGAACTTTTGATAACCTTGCTTGCAGTTATGTATTATCGGCAGCTGTGCCAATGTTTATTCTTGCTTCAGTCATCTTTCTAGCTAACTTTAAAAGTATGAAGTTAATTATTTCAGCCAGCTTAGGTACATTATTTTACATGTAGTCTCGGACTATATTACTTCAATTCAAGCTTTCAGTCTTATGTTATTTTAAATATCTTCAAGTGGTGGAGTTTAATCACTAGCACAAACAGTTCAATAAATACATTATGCTAATCTTCTAAAGACTTTACCATCTTAATTCATTCAAGAGCAATAACTCGTTGTCAGTCTACTGAAAAATACTAATTTCTAGACACAGCAGAACCCTATATCTAGCATATGACTCTCTCAAACTATGGCTGGAGACAATGCAAATAGCCTGGGCCTCCCAAAATTCTTGCATATAAACTAATTTTCAGGAAGACTAGGTAGAGGCAGATATGAATGCACTGAAGGAGAAAGTGGTACAGCCTCCAACATTGGACTTGAAAGAACAGCTCTAGAAGAAAAAAAAGTTGGAACAGATGCTAAGAAATTTTTCAGATTTATTTGATGACAGCCCAGGGTTAACACATGTGGTGAGTCACCCAACCAAAATAGGAAATAATCTCCAAATAGAGCAAAATCCTATCACCACAATAAAGTCAAAGAAGAATTCACAGAAAGGCACAATCAGATATGCAGAAAAATAAAATAATAATTCTCACAAGTAGTCACCCTGTAGTACGATGCAGGAAACAGAATAATCTTCCACTCACCAATTTTAGGGCTGGGCAATGCGCTATCAATTACAGAAAACTAAACAGCTTAATTAATATTTGGCTTACTCTACCAGTAACTCAAGAAATAATGAAGAAAATAAAATTTACAAAGTGTTGAATGCATCTGACTATGAAGGAATTCAGTTAGCAGGTAGTTAGTTGTCAGAATACTTCAATTTTCAATCAGTTTCACTCAGTACAAAACTGGAGTGTGGAGGGGTGAAAATGAGTTCAAGAAAGAAAACCTGAATTGTGAAAGATTATTTCTATACCTGCATACTGTGTAGCCTAAATATTTCTATACTAAATGATTTTTCCTTCCAGTGTCTTGGAAGGAGATACATGAGAAAAAGTCAGTGATGGATCTGAAAAACAAATTTTTGTCGAATGCAAATATAAAATTGAGAATTTAAAAAGTTTTTGTAATTGCTGACTTATGCTTTTAGATCATCGAATAAAAAGTTATCCAAGGTCACTGAGACCTTTGTTTTTTATCTGTTTTAAGTTCTGGTAGGGAAAAATGAAGGATTTAATATTAATTAATCAGTTATTATGATTTGAACCTTTAACCCTCTGGCTGCTTATCACGCGATTTCCCCGGGCAACTCAAATGTAGCAAAATCTGCTCATCCCGCGATTTCCGCAGGCATGTGTTTTTCTTCCTTTATTGATGAGTGCATCCCGTTTTTTTCCCATTTGACCACTGAAATAAATTATATACAGTATTAGATGTTTAGTTTCCGTTTTGGACAACAAATATCGTTAGTTGTCCGCTAAATTGGGGTGTTTGAAGGCACGTGGTATTACCGCTCAAACACGACATTTTGCCACTTTTTTCTTACAGAAATCGCCGCTCGAAAACATTCAGCGATTATCTTGATTATTTAATTAAATTATTGAATTATTAATTAGATTTTTGATTAGATTAATAATTAAATTGATTATTAATTAGATTTATTGAATGTCGTGCAAAAACTGTAAAGTTGGACTTTGCCTTGAACACCGTTTTGAACTCTATCATACTAAACTGCATTTTTAATGTATTTTTCCCTCAGTGCTTTATATTTTCTTAAATTTTATAATTCTACCTCTTATATTATGCAATAAATAGAAATTAACTGTCATTCAACTGAAATTTATTTTTAAAAATTTTTTTTGGTGATAACATTTAAAATTGGTATTTCTGGCAACTTAGTTTCTCATGATAAAAATCTATATAAAAAATATTTTCTAGGAAGAAAAATGCATTTTTCAATTCTCCAATATATGTAGATTTAAATTTTGCAAAAAAAAATTACACAACATTTGAAGCGATTTCAGTCCACAAATTGAGCAGTCAGAGGGTTAAACTAACATCTTCTTTCTGTAGTTCTCATATGAATGCAAATTAGTAGAGTATTTAAGCTGATGGTTAGAATGTTTTAGGTTTCGAGCTTCTTGCAGCCTCATATTGTAGTTAAATACTAGCAACAGCTCAGCAACAGCCTGGCTTAAGCCATCTTGCTAGCCAACATTTAAAAAAACGATACCATTAATTACTTGTGCCAGCTTAAGCAGAATATTGCATGTGCAGTTTACTTAATGCTAAACTGGAAATAAGTTTCCTTATTGGAATTTAACTTCATCGTATGTTATTTTTAATACTTTCAAGCAATGGAGTTACATTCCAGAGCAAAAATGGTACCTCCTGTTACTTTGAAGAGTTCTATAAAAAGTTATTTTAACCATGGTCATATTAATTGAAACTACATTGATAACTCGCCTATCAATCTAGTAGTCTGAAGAACACTAAGTAATACTTCTAAGCATAGCAGAACCCTAGAACAGCCTAATTTTTTATGAATCAAGAAACGTGAAAAATCAGCTGTGTCCTTGCTGAGATTCAAAACCACAGATCTTCCACCTGCCAGCTTGATAAGATCATTAGTTACATATTACTACAGCATGCATTGGAGAAGGCAAACATTTTTTTTACATGTTCTTCCACTTAAAGTGTGACTAGAAAGAGTCAAAACCAGATGACTAACTGAAAGTGGTAATTAATTATTACTGCCACACATTTTAACTTTGGAGCCACTGTGGAGCAATTTTTTTTTTTTTTTAATTTTTTTTGATTAAGAAACATGAAAAAATGGTCAGGATTGGAATTATAGCTGTTTTCAGGATTTGGACAACAGATTTTCTAACCACCTGCTGGGCAATGTTAGCTGCTTACACCATAATAGCATGCAAGCAGAAGTAAAAATGAGAGAGCTGATGAAACATCATTTTGAAATTCTGGAATGCTGCAAAAAATATTGTATTGTCAAATATTGTAATTACTATTTTTTAAATACCTATTAATACTGATACTGCAACTATTTCTTTTAATCATTAGATTTTTTTAGATGGGCATAATCATTTGCATTCCCCTCCCCCCCAGAAAAATTGCATGTTCTAGTTTCAAAGACCTTCCTTATTGGCAAAATTGAGCATATTAAGCAAACTATCAAAATAAAAACTGAAGTTTTTCCAGATTTACCTTTTAAATATGTTAAAATTCCTTTTAAGCGAGCCATATTTCCAGAAACTTCTGATATAAAAACACCTTTCTGGTGAAGCAATTTTTCTTCTAATTCCAAACAATGCTTCCTTTCTAGTTCTTGCTCTTGAACCTTTAATACCTCTTGAATGTGATCTGCATGGGCAGCTGCTTGCCTACGCAACTGTTGTCTTAATTCAACTTCAAAATTGTCCTTTAAAGCAGCAACCTAATAAACAAAGAAAAGAAAAAGTGTGCAAAATTAAAATGCAATGAAATAAATTTTCAATTTGAAAACTTCAGATGCTGATCTAACAGCTTTAAGAGTATACCATTAAAGTTCAAAAAATAAAAGAAATACTTTTAAATTAAAAATAACAATAAAATACTGCAATCTAATCTTTATATAAAGGTTCTAGTTTAATGCCTAAAACATCTTTAAGCTAAACAGCTATCATCAGCTCACTAATTTAAAAATTAATTTCTCAGAAATTCAAAACATAAAACCATATATTTAAGACAAGCTATTGAAAGTAACAATGCCAAGTGGTATAAAAAATTTATATATTATTTCACCACTAAATTAACAGCATATGCAGACATGCGCTTTTAGTTAATAAAAAATTACTTAATTCTTTAAGGCACAGCTCACAAGATAATAGACATATTTTTAAGTCTACAACAAATATTTTCCTAAAATGGAAATAATTTCTGTTTTGTCAGGACAGTAAATGTATGAAGCAAAAACAATTGACTCCTCAAAAAAGTTCTTTCAAAGTATTCAATATTATAACCATTATGTTTTAATTTCCATTAAAATCCATCAGATGATAGTAAACAAATTTCTTTAAAAGAAATTCTTGATTTAAGTTTATTACAGTATTTTTTAAATACTGTGTGCATACATTTCAACAAGTGCTTGTCAACAACTGTTTTTTATAAATTCCATTAAATTTAAATATATTTTCTGAATATAAAATTATCAGTAAGACATCATTAATAATGATCAAAATATTTTGCATCAAATACTTACACGATTTGCAACAGCAGTTTCCAAATCTAAATGTCGCCTTTCCAATTCTGCCTCAATTTTGGATTCTGTCACTTTTTCATCCTGCTTTTTTTGCTGACGCACAGCTTCATCAACTCTGAACTTTTCAGTAACCTGAAAGTTAAAATGCAGTAATATATGTACAATGTTGCAAATAAAATAAGTTTAAAAAACTAATGAATTTGGCAAGTCTCAGAAAATATCATAAACCTGCTGCTTGGCTAACTGCTTCTGAAGTTGCTCAATTCTTCTGTGTGCGTGAGCAATCAAAAGATTCAGATCACTTTCTGTCATTGTTTTACCTAGTTATTTTCATTTGGAAAGAATAAAAATTAAATTTTTTCATTAAACAATTACTCAAAAATTCACACTAATTTATTTCATTTATAATATTGTATAATATGTTGTTTCTATTAAAATAAACATTAATAATGCAGTGTCAGTAATTTTAAAACCTGCAGTTCTTAGCAGACTGAAAATTTGTCAGGTAAGTAATCCTTCATTTCCATGAAATACACATTTTAAAATTTCTGAAACAAAATAGCAAAAAATCTAAAAGAGTTAACGTGTTTAACACAATTACAATCAAAATGACTAAGGGCTGTTTTCTGAGGAACAAACACTAAAAAGAGTTCAAAAGATTAAGTACAAAGCCTTGAAAGCAAATATGTGCATACATTTATTCTTTTTCAAAATAGGCATAGAAAGCAAACGGATAAAATATGTTTAACTATTGTTTAATTTTTAAAATCAACCCCCATTTAACTAATTTAACTTGGCACACACTAAATTAAAATCTGGCATATTCAAGGAAGAAAAAAAGTACTTGCACAGTTAACAATGATCTGCTATGAAACAGTTAAACAATACAAATTCATAACAAATGGAAGTCTTAACTGAATTAGGGCCCCCTTGGAATATGGGACCTTTCACCATTGTGACCATTTACCTCATAAATCTGACTTAAGTCACATAACTTTTAAAGCAGCCTTGATTGAGATTATTTTAAAGGAGCTATGGCTTTTATTGAAATTAATATGAATGTTAGACGTGATACCAACACATTGCAAATTTAATTGACAAATCATCAAAATTAGCAACAACAGATTCATTTTATCCTCAGCAAGACAAAATCCTAAGCATACAGCCCATGTAATAATTCCCAGCTGCTTTTACAAGTACAAAAAATATATTTACCTGCCCTACACACACATGACAGGTTTACACGATATCTTAGGGAAAAAGGCTGTAAACATAAGGGGGCAAAACTGCAGAAGATTACAAGTTTGTGGAAGTAAAAGTCATGCCTATTAAGTAATATTTTTTTAATTCAAAAGCTTACATTATATCAAATAGTATGCAGATACCTTCTTTTCATGTCAAAATATTATTTTAATTGTATTCTTATTATTTACTACAAAAAAATATATCTTTGCTTATAATTTCTCTTCATTTACATTATGCGTGCAAAAAATAATCAAGTGTACAAATACTTCTTTCTGCTCACTGTGGCTCACATAAATTAACAAGTTCTACAAATGATGGCAGATTCAAAACCACTCATAAGTTCCTTCCCCGCCAAAAAAAAAAAAAAAAAAGACAAAAAATAATGTAGTTATAAAGAGCAGGATGTCCAGAATTAAGTAACCCTATTTTAAAGCTCCCTACAGGAGAAACCGGTTATCAGAAAACTGTGAAATTTTGTGGCGGACTTAATGAAGGGATGGGAAAGTCTTTACAAATATCGCCACCAGAGGGCATTGTATTAATAAATCACACCTTTACCCATAACTTTACTTTTAGAATTTTATAAATTTTATTATAACAAAACGTGTTCCACATGATGGCCATCATTTTCAGCTACCATCAAAAATTGCAAGATGCCATGTTTCACAGCTGACTGAAGTGTGTGCTGGTAAAAATTTTGAGCATGTGGCATGAAATGCTGCTTTATGATCAGGTAAAATTCTTGAACTGTCATGACCTTACTAGATGTTTCAAATGCACAAAAAGCTAAAAATTGCATGAATTGTGGTCCTCTCTCTCTCTCTCTCGAGGGGTAAAGAAAGCCATACATTATGAAAGCACTGGCTGACATGTTCTTCTGTAAAATGATGTTCAAGAACATTCATAATACGCCATGCAATGTGTGGAGGAGTTTCATCTTGTATAAAGATTGTGTGTGCAAAGCATTGATGTGCTTGCACAGCCAGAATAATTTTGTTTTCTAACACAGATGCATATCACTAGAAATGTAGAACTCCTCAAAGTAGTATGGCCAAGAATAAATGATGCAGAAAATCCCATCATACCATCACTTTCGGTGAATGAAATGGAACATCTAAGATATGGCACAAATTTCCTGGTTCCCAAATTCGGCAGTTGTGAGTATCCATTGCACCATTAAAATGAACATGCACTTCATCTATCAAAAGGATATTCCAAGGCCATTCTGAATTGAATTCAAAGCACACAAGGAACTGAAGTGAGAACTGGAGTTGAATGCTAAAAGCATGTCATGTCAAAGTCATGTGAAAGCCACTGCTGCACCAGTAAAAGTTTGCATGAATAATAAATATCCGAAGATATTCTGCAAGATTTTATGAACAATTGAATGTGGCCTATCCAACACTTCTAATACTTAGTGGATACTGGCGCTAACCTGAAAGTTCAAAGCTGTGTCCTCTACCACCTGAAGTGCAACTTCTTGTACTGCTTCTGCAAAAACAGGCTTCTTCCTCTTTCAGGACGAACAGAAAATGATCCTGTATCTTCAAATTTTCATTACCATTTTTTGAAGGTTTTAATATTCATCGGACCTTTTCGAATGCTCTTCAAAGTCCGAAACTTCTGTAAAGCAGCTACTGCAGAATTACTGTTTCAGTAAAACAATTTTGCTGACAAAGTGTGATCTTGTAAACTTATCATGATTGTGAGCAGCAATAAAGTAATTGAAATTGAAAAACTAAAAAAAAAAAAAAAAAAAAAAAAAAAAGGTCATTTAAAACAAAACCTCAGCAAATGTTTCTAGGATTTATAACAGCTGCTGCAAGGCATCAACACTTTTACAAGAGATTGTTAAAATAAAACACCATCTGGTGATGCTATTTGCAACTATTTTTTTCGCTAAAAGACATTCCCATTAAGTCTGCCCTAAAATTTAACAATTTTCTGATGACTGGTTTCATTTGTATGCAGCTTTGAAATGGGTTCTTTAATTCTGGACACCCTGTACGTCCCTTAAAAATATAAAAATAAAAACAGAAATGAGAAATCTAAAATATTTCTGTACATATTTTATTCTTGAATAACAATTTAAGGAATTAATAAACATATTTTAATACAGAAATTAAAAGTCAATATCCAATTAAATGTATAATTTTCTAAAAGAAATTCTGCATATAATTAAGGAAGCAAAAGGAAAAATTTGTTGCATGGCATTGATCTGGCAGCACTGGCCACATCTGTTCGCGGATAACAATTCAATGTTAAAACTTCCTTTCAAGGGATAAAAATGCCATTATATGGCATGTCAAAGTACACAGCCTTTAGTTATCAAGCTAAGAATTTTATTCCAAAAGATTTAGTTTAATAAAGCTATCAGTTTTATGAGAAAATTTAGTTTAATAAAGCTATCAGTTTTATGAGGAAAATAAAATATACTGCTGACAATCCAAAATGCAGTACCATGAACAAGATATATCAAAGTTCATACTTGCAAACCTATGACAGTCAAAAATCAGATTTTTTTAAGAAATTAGGAGAAATGTTTCAATGACAGAAATACATAAAGTATATTTTTCCACAATGAATTAACTTTAAATAGTAACTAATTAATGTCTGAAAGTTTAGTTATTAATTCTTATATGCATGTAGTTCCACTGGTCAAGGATTCTAGGTAAATATTTCTCTAACGAAAACCAGCATGTATGTACATACATATTTCAAGCATTTTCTTATTTCAGTATTATGCAGCTATTGGAATTGTTTCAATTTCCCCTTCCTTTTAGAACTCTTTTGAAGATAATATTAAATATCAACAATGTGTTCATCTATATTGACTGGCAAAGCTGGCCCTTTCCCAACTGCTGAATTTAAGATGTAACAGGTGCACCTCATAATTTGTAAATCTGATTTTTTTTTTTTTTTTTTTTTTTTTTTTATGATGCCTGGAACACCATTCTCTAAGCCTACCATTAATGGTGCACTGTTGACACCCAATGCTAAACAATTATTAAGAGGAATTGTATTTTTTTATTTAGTTAGCTGTGTTATATTAAAGCCTGCTAGATCTCCTTCTGAAGTAGAGACAGGAAGAATGGAGCTGCTTCTAACTGAAATTTATTTTTCATACCCATTTCTTTAACAACTGTAGCTGTTTTTATCGTTGCACTTGAGTATTTCTTAGTGATTTCACAATCGGGAAACATTTTTCTAAATAATGCTGTAGCATGAACTGATATATTCAGTTGCAAGTTGTCTTTCAGTAAAAAGGCAGAGAACAAGCATTCTGCATTAATTACTTTTTGGTCCTTTGTTTCCACAGAAGAATTTAACTAATTTTTTTTTTAATACAGCTGGTATTTCCCTTGTATTTTTGTTTAAGAACACATGTTTAAGAACATCAGCCCTTCCATCCAGTCCAGTTCAATTTGCAATAACTGCAACACTATCTTGACACTAGAAAAAAATTGCTGAGGATACATGCTTTTGGTTAGTTAGTCTATGCTATCCTACAAACTGTCAAACATCATCTGGCATACACAGAGGCCTATGCTAAACCACTTGTTTGCCAATCATCATACAAATGTGTTCAAGCAGCAACGTATCAGGAGAATGCAAAAGTTAAGGCACCAGAATGATCTAGTAATAAATGAAAAACTGTTCAACAGTGCAGTCATACAATCTCTTCTTGAAGTTGCAAGCAAGTAAACCCTGACAGTAACAGGCTCCAAAACTTTACAGATATAGCAGTGGCAGTTGAGTGTTCTGGGAACACATATTGCAAGTGTGGGAAAAATTCCAATAACACCTTAATCTATAACTCCATTGATGAACTGGTATGCACTGCCTAATGCAAAGGTTAGATAGGTTTAATTGAATATGGAAAAGCACACAAGGACTATCTGCTTAGTAGAGATGTCATCATGAATGGCTTTATTAGGGAAACTGGCTTATATTCACATTACACATGGGAAAACCAACCATGCAGCCACCTTGAACCCAGGTAGAACTCCCAGTATGGCTCCTGCAAAGGTCATGATGACTACAACCACAGTGCCATCAAACTCGAACCATCATGATGGATCAAGATTCACTTGAAAAGACTATGTCATGTCATTCTTTAGCCATGTCAGGAATGCAATGTTTTATTGCAGCCTCATTTGTCTGTAGTGCTAAGTCAACAGTAACTGCAGCAATGGAAGCCTTGGAAACATTTCCTTGCTTTGCGGATAATGTCAAATGATATGTACAGATATATATTGCATAACAGATCCTAATTCTCACATATTGCTGTGCAAAATATCACCTGTGCTCTTGTTTGATGAGTGATGAGGTTCCCATTGGTGAATCCATTCCTCCAGCACCCACCAATTCAATATACACATTAAAGAGGCTTTCATTAACACAAACACTGATTTATCAGAAGGATAATCAAAAGCTTCAATAAGCTACAATACTTCCTCTGTCAAAATCAGAAACTTGATTAGAATTATTGGCATTTTTTTCAGTCAGCCCAGAAGCTTCCTACACAAAAGAACATCAGAAAAACTTAAATTTTAATTTCTTAAAATGAACTACTGCTCTACCTTTTTACAGCACTTCTAGGTGGCATTACTAGTACAGTTACTTTGCATGTCAACTGCAGCGCTAATCATTTGCATATCCTATTGAGGTTTATGAGAAAATTTCAAGTTTACTGGATGATTCTTTCATGATCCTGCATTTTGGATGCTCAGCAGTAAAGCTTACAAAAGTTAAAAAAATTAATGTCCTCCTGAAAATTAATTTCTTAAAGAGTTATTAAAAATTAAAGTCTGCAGAATGCTCAAGATCTGTAAGACTCAATCTTTAAAAATTCATCAAATATTCATTAAAAGTACATATAAATTATGATTAGTAGTAAGCAATACATTATTAATACATTAGAGTAAAACTCACTTTTGTCACCGTGAATGTAATTTGGCAACACGATCTGCAGTTCTTTACGAAATTGTTCTTTACTTGTATTAACTAAATTCTGATATTCAGTTGCTGTTCTAGCTTCTGTCTCAGCAGAAGATAACTAAAAATACATAAACATTAGGTTAAATGTAAAGATGACATACAACCACAAATATAACTTTTTCAAAAGTATCTTGCAAAAGAAATGCATTTTGAATATGCATTCAAATTAAAAATAAGGACCTTTTTTTTAACTATATATGAAAAATTATTTTAGAAATAAAACAGCTGTAAGTTTGTACTTAAAATTCTATAACAACATTTATTGTAAAAAAAATTAACCAAATATACATTATAAACTAATAAAACATGCCAAATATATAAAAATTTTACAAAAATATACTTTATCTGGCAACCCACGAAATGCACACGATTTTGCAATTCGAAGGTTATGTTTGTAGTTTTTGCTCATGATTACTGTGTGTTTTTTCTTGGTCTTGTAGCAAATCATAATGCAACTAGAGTTTGCTGCTAATGAAAAAGATAAGTGTTGCATTTTTTCAGAAATATTGCATTTTGTCTATCCCATGAAGTTGTATACTACAAATGATTGAACTGTCTGAGTTATTTTGGGGAATTCATTTGGAGAAAATGTCGAGCAGGAAAGCAAAAAGACTGTTTTGAAGAGATATTTTAAACAGATAGCTGAACAGTATCCACTGGCTGCTAAATATAAATCCTGTTCGGACTGAATTTCATTATTATTGTTAAAGTAATAAAATGATGCATTTAGCTAGCTTTTACTTCTCTATGATGCTACATCATTAAAGAAATCTGGCAACTCAAAAGTAGTTTATGAATTGTTCGTAAGTGACTATGATTACAGTTTTCTTGGAATAAGTGTAAATCTCTGATAGTATATATCCTTTTAGTTAAATCAGATCAATGTGTAGATGGAGAACAGTGCCCGTTTGCTTTGCAATGCCGAGAATTCTGAAATTATCTGATTAATTTTCAGTTACAACACATGGCTGTGCACACAAACAGAAGACTGAGAAAATAGAAAGTTAAGTGTTTTATTATGGGTGTTTCCTTCATTTTTAATTAATTTTTACTGTTTTGTGAAATTTTCAGTGGTTTGTTATGGATATTTGCTTTATGTAATTTTTGCTTTCATTATGTATGTTTCTTGCATTTTTAATTTCATTCACTCATTGCTGTGTTACGTAATTTTCAGTGATGCACCATTTTTTTTTAAATGGCTTGTGCTTTTCATGTGTTAGGTTGGCAAAAAATTAGTCACCAACATCTACCCAGTTTGTGCTGTTTTTGATAATTGTGTTCGAATATGATAGCACCACATTTTTTTAATTGCTACAGAATTCCAATAATTGATAAGTGGTACTAATCTGCCGTCATTTCCTTACATAAAAAAACACAATTTCCACTTGCAGAATTTTTTTCTTTCACATATATAATCATATTCGACTGAAGAAGCAAACTCATTTTATTATAAAGATATTTAGCATTTTGGATTTGCACATTAGCACTTCCTTTTTACTTCCTTGTACGAAGTAAAAAGAAAGTATTGTAATCGCGAAAAGTTTTAGGCAGCATATTTCAACAAAAATATCCATTTTGACCGCTATCGAATGCAATTTAACGATGTTTTTGCGTGATATCTGTATGTAAGGACAGAATAAAAGACTCTTTTCCTCCAAAAAAATTATAAAACTGCTTTAAAATGAATTCTGAAAAGAATTTTTCATGGTGTCTGTACGAACGTATGTAGGTACGTACGTACGTATCTCGCATAACTCAAAAACGAGTAGCCTCAGAACGTTGAAATTTTGTATATAGGACTGCTATAACATGTAGATGTGCACCTCGTATTTTGGTTGCAATCGGCCACACCAAACGTATATAAATATATTTATATATATATCCACTCTGTTACCCGGCTCAGTGATCTCAGTTTCTTTACTCTTATATGCTTGTAAATTGTACATTTTTTGCTTTAAAAATGAATGAATTATGTTGTTTTTATCTTCCGGTTAAGGTTTTTATGTCTTTAGTAAATCTCTATGCAATATTTTTAGAATTATCAACAATTTTAAAGTTGTTTACGTGCCGCTAAGCCTAATCCTTTTCTTGATGGCGGCCATTGTTTGTTTACATTTGAAACGGCAGACTAGTGGATTTGTTGCCAGTCTAGAGAAACGCAGCTTCGCAACAACAAAGATAACGCCTTCATTTATTATTGCCAATTAAATCATGCTTAATCCTTTCTGGAATTTTTTCGAGAAGATAAATGTTTAAGATTTACTTCGTAATTTTTAATATAGATATTTTGAGTTTTTATGTATTTTTGCCTTCTCGCGAAGTCAGAACTGAATTAATTGAATGAGAAATACTCAATCATCTGTGAGAAACTGTTTCTTTGTTTTGTTTGCTTAATTTCTTTTATACATCGTTCTAGCTTTATTATAGCATTTGAATAGAACATGTGGCAACGATTAGATAATTATATTCTTTATATGATATAAATTTTGTGCATTATGAGTTATAATATGAACGAAATATAATACTGTTAAGTGAATCTAGCGCCAGAGTGTCACTATGGTAAACAAATACTAGAGTGAATTTTAAAGAATGCATTTATTCTGTTGTGGTTTATGCGCTGTCAGCGAAGTAGATTTAATTCAATCCAATAAGTTTAAATGAAATGCAAGAAAAAATGTGTATAATTTAATATTCCGTACAAGGAAGTCATGTGGTGTACACATCAGATTTTTTAGAGTAAACAAAGACCACTAAACTGCAAGTTTTTCATCTCAGATATATCCCTACCTTGTGGTATATACATTTTGCTGTCTTTTTAAATTGATTTCGATTTCCTGCAATTAATGTATATAAAGAATTTATCTGTTTTACTATCGCAATCTGGGCAGAGTTTATAGACATTTTTCTGTCTTTGTAAATTAATTTTGATTTTCTGCACTTAATGGATGTAAAAATTTTATCTGTTTGGCTGTCTCCACCTGAACAGAGTTTTACAGCTGATAATTTTAATAAAGTTATTATTAATACAGTGCAGTAAGTTGAAGATTGAGCCTCTCTCATTTGTTTTCCAACTGATTTACATTTTCAATTTTTAACTATTAATGAAGAATAATTTATTGAGCATACGTGACTTGCAAATTTTATGTTATTATATTTAACAACATCACTCAATTTATACAGTTTAAATAGTTCATTCTTATATCTACATCACAACCAATCACGAATGCTTACAGAATCCAAGATTTTTCTTATGACTTCCTTTTCAAAAACAGCTAGAATCCCTGTACCTTAAAGGTCCAGGTTTCACAGTCATATGTAAGTATTATAGGTTTCATTACAGTTTTGTATAAAAGTAGTTCTGTTCCTCTTCTAAGTAATTTTGATTGTAAAAATTTTCATGAGATAAAACACAGTTCAAATTTCTTAAGACAGAATTTGCATCATTTTTTAACAATTTGAAAGCTACAATTAGAAGGAATTTTGTAAAAACAAATTCTTTAAAGTTTTAAATAAATCACTGTCTATAAGTTGTATAAAGGTTAAAAATTATTTTAACAGCTGGTGTAAAATAATTAGCTTAAAGGTGAATAGTTAAAGTTACATGTTTTTCCTTCACTATCATATTGGTAATTTTATCAGGTTTTGAAAACAGCTTTAATAAACAAAGATAATGAGAGCAAATGATATATAAATGCTAACTTTTAAACAAAGAACTAACTGAATACAATACCAACTGTATAACAAAATGGCACAAAGCAAACACAGATCTTTGGTGAATATTGCCACAAAATGAAATGCTAGTACTGTCACCATATGGCAGAAATGTCAGATTATCAGTTCTGCTGCATTACTGAATGCCAGATTATATTACTTTTACTACAGCAGTTGTAGAGATTGCTTCTGGTGTGAAAAATTGAAAACATGATAAAAGAAGGATAAAGATCAGAGAAATTTTCTATTAATTTTAAATCCAAAATTTCATTCTAGCACATTTTGTTAATTGCTAACAGTATTTTAAATTCAACTGTACATGTTAAATATAATGGAAAAATTAGCATAGGTACTAAAACTGGGGAAAATCTGATTAGAGTATTCATAAAGAGAGAATTCCACACCTCTCTCTTTCATTCAAGAGCATAAGAATTTCTTTGAAAGTAATTTCATTGATCAATTCATACATTTTATATGAAATACTTCAACACATTTTTACAAAAGGGCTCTTTCCTCCAAAAACTTTCCCTACCATTTATTCCTTTTTTCTCTCTGAATCAATTTGCTCTTTTACTGACTTGCTTTATAGTTGCATTTAAAAATGTGACAGTTTTGTAATAGCTACTTAGAGATTTAATAATTCTTAGATCATGACTATGTTTTCAATGGTAATTTAAGTGCACATAATTAAATTTTAATGTAAAAATTAAAAAAAGAAATAAAACATAGAGATAATAATTACAGTGCACAAAATTCTTTAATTTTCATAAAATTTTGTCTCAAAGTGTACATATTACTGGAATTTTCCTGTACTGCAATAATAATATAGCTTTTAAACAACTCAGTCTGCTGTAAGCAATGTAATAATTTGGAAAATAAATGAAGAGCATTTCAGAAATGGAGTTTTCCAAGGTGCATGGATGATTAATAGAGTGGTAGCTTAACATAATATGACACAGAAAATGAAAACACTAGGTTACAGATGCTCATATCAGAAAGCAGAAAGAGGGACCATGAAACAGTAGAAAAAGGCCAATACACACCATGTACATTTACAATTTTAGAATTTACATTTTACAATTAGTAGAAACGGTAAGAAATATCTTAATATGCTACATCAGTTTCTAAAATAATGGTCAGAACAAAGCACATTGAATCCAAGCGTAATATACCACTTCAGTTTTCGAACATTCATTCTCAGGTTAGCTTTGCACCAAGTGTAAAGAGAAAGAATTTAATTAATAGAAATCTCTAAATTATTAATTTAACTTGAAAATAGAGTACAAATTTAATACCTTATAGCTAAAAAATTATCACTACAGGGAATAGGGTAAAAACCTTTTGGAGGGGGAGAGGAAGGTTCTGTTTGTGTGAGCCTAAGATGCAGAAATAAAAGAAAATACTCTTATGCAACTGATATCCATGCTCATGAAATTAAATACTTTTAATATTTTATTTAACTCTTGAAATAAATAAACACCTCAGATTACTGTATTTTTACTAAAACTAAAACCCACTGTGGGGGCATACAGTAGACTCCAGAAAAATCTTTTAGTTTGATGTTTTTCAAAGTGAACTGACATGCTACTTTAAAATTTACATATATTGTGGCACATTTTTACACACTTTTGTTAAGTATGAAACTGCTTAAAAAACAGAAAACATTTGCTTAGACATGCTGTGTCAGAAGCATAATCAAAAACATACATAATGTAACACACAAAATCTCATACATATATCTTGCATATAAAGTAGGTTGGATATTTCAAACATTTATTTCATGACTGAACAAATTCAAACTGAGCAGCTATTTATAAATTATTTCAGAAATTGGCCATCTCCTACCTTACAGAAAAATGAATAAACATTACACAAAATGAAGATCTACACCAAGGATTCTAACCCTTTTCCTGCATTAGCCCCTTTAAAAGGAATAGTCTTCTTCAGACCCCCTTACCCTTTTCTCTACGATATACAGCATGTAACATAATCATAATGTAAATAATTGCATAAAAATAATGATAACAAGTAGACTAAGAATTTGAGCACAGATTTTTTATGATTTCTGTTTTTTATATTTTACTATTTTTGTATTATTATTTTAAATTTACAACTATAAACACATTTTCAGAAAAAAATCACATTGTAATGGCACAAAATTTCGATTTTAATTAATGTAATGTGCTTGATACATTAATGCAGTTTTTTTAATATTTGGCAAGAGAATACTTAACTTTAAATTACATTGTATCTTAAATCACATTGTTAAAAAAATTTTCAACATTTTTTCTTGTTGTCAACAGCTAATTAATGATTTGACTAAAGCTTGCTTCTACTCGGAGAAGTGAACAGTCAGTAATGTTGGTTTGGTAACAAATTTTAACTTGGGATATTCTTTCAGATAAATTTTCAATTAAAAACCTTAGCATAGCTATATGTTTTGAATAACACTTAATGCTTAACATCTTCCTTCAGTTTAACAGACATATTGCAGTTCAGTGCTTCTATGAGCCATGCTAGCATATTAAGATTTTCAGTGCCTTGAAAGTGAACATTAAACACTACTTTTAAAATTTGCAAATGGCTTGTATATAATAAAATATCTTTAGAAGATAGCTTGCACTCTTTGCATTTTTTTCTGGTTGAGTTTTCTTGTGTTCCTGTGTTTTTCCTGTTTAACGCTGTACTTAAAGCATAAAACATTTTCGTATTTTAAAAAATAAAATTAATAATTTTAGTATATTTTATTACCTTATACTTATTTTATATCAATTTTTTCTTCATTGCATAACAGTTTTCTAAACAATTAATTATATTTTTGTAATCAATGGGTTCATAATTATGCCAATCACCTGCCAGTGCATACTTGGCTGGCTGTCTGCCGCCAATCAACCACTTGATCATCAAAGACTCCCTTTAAAAAATGTCATTGACTTCCAGGGGTCAATACTGATCCAACTGGCAACCCCTGATCCACATAAAAAAATAATTTTGCAATCATTAAAAACACACCTTTCTAATAAGTGAAATCTAAAAAATTACTTTTGCCTCAGCATTTTGAATTCGCTTTTTGACTTCAGAAATCAGCTCTTCACTAGTCTTCAGAAGTGGGTTTTTAGCATCTTTTTCAGCTATATATTTCAGATTAACTTGAAGTTTCTCGATGATAGCTCTAAAAAACAATACAGTATATAAATTTAAGTATTAGAAATTCTGAAAAACTCTTGCAATAAAATCTAAGTAAATACTAACTTCTAGCTTGTGAGAAATACATAAATAACATGAATTTTCAGCATACAAATCAACAATTCCTTTTCGACACCTGCAGGTAAATCTAAATTAGTAAACAAACTGGGTCTCATTTTACATACTTATAAAACTTTCACACACTAAAAAGTGAGAGAGAAGATGATGGATTTTTAAACATGTTTTAAAAATTATATGTATATGTATATTTTTAGAACTATAGTATTTTGATCTATATAATTACATTTCTTAAAGTCTAACAAAAGCTAATTCAGTAACCTAGAACCTTCTAAATTAAAACTTAGCCTGCTTGAACATTCAGAATGAAATGTTTCTACCACAAAAGAGAGGTTGACAGGCAGACAGCTCTTCATTTGTAAATGAATGTACAGCAGAATTAACTTTTAAATAGAGAAAATTGAGTTCATGATAATGTTCCGTTTTTTACAGATTATCAGTAAAATTCCTGATTTTAGTGCTCTGCAGACAGTCCCAATTATGTCAATTCAACTGGAACTACCACAGCTTGTTCCTCCACATGCTGATTATGTCATCACAGTGTCCAATCTTTCCACAACTGCAATCATCAATCTAAGATCTTTTAAAGAACAGGTACTTAAAGTTTCTCATTACCTTCAATCTTGCAACAGTCACGGGCTGTTTACCATATTTGATATCCTTGATGTATGGAAAACATTTTTTAGCTACAGTTGCAGTTTCTTTACCGAGGTAAAAATTTCCCCAAATTTGCCTTCTTAGATCATAACAACATACTGACAACTGCATTTGTCCCAGCAATTCCTTTTATATCTGACAATTTTGCGACATCCTCTCTGGTACAATGCCATCAAGAATAATCATAGCAACAATACTTTTATAAAGTTCTTTAAAAACCTGTAATTTCATGCAATTACTCCAAACAATGCATTTCTATTTCATAAAACTGTATTTTTTTTAAAGCTATTTACTAGCTTTCGGACAACCCTGTATTCTAGAGTGAAATAGTACTTATATCTGTGTTATATATATATATATATATATATTTTACCTTTTCTGGAATTTCCTGCTGTAGTTGACTACTTTATTTGTATATATTAACCAAGGAATTTTGTCTATAAGAAGAAGCTACAAGCAAACAATACAATACACTTTTTAAAAAATCTAATTTTCTAACAACTATTGAATCCATCTACCAAAAAATGGCTATGATGACAAAAATGATATGCTGATAAAGCACAGTGATAGTAACACAACTTGAGTAATTTATACTGAATGAACTAAGGAGTTCACATAAATAAGTAAACATATCCATTTTGTTAAAATGACAGAAATTCCATTACTTCAACAGAACAAAAAGTAGGAAATCCTTTTTTCTAGGATAACACTAATACTGCTTTACAAGCACTGTTAAGAGGTCACTTGGGGAAATATTCCGTTTTAAAAATAGGTTAAGTAATTTTCATTTTCCATTACGAAATCTCATCAAAAAAAGAGACAAAAAGGGCCAAATAGTACTTATGAAAATGAAAATTTCAGACAGCCAGATCAGAAGTTGCAGGCAAGACAGTGAGCTCACTATGCTTAACTCTTTCTGGTGCAGTGTGTTCGGTGTGAACACATCAAAAATATTCCCTTTTTAGACATTGAAAATAATTGACAAATATCACGAAAACTACATTAATGGTTACTTTTAATCTCTTTTATGAATAATAGATGGCAATACCACAAAAGCAAATCATTAACGTTGAGATATGTTCTGTTTTTAAAGACACTGATTTTTCAAAATATTTCAGATTTTTTTTTTAAATATAAAGAATATCAATGAAAAAAAATCTTTATATAATTTTGTTGTTCATATGCTAATCTGCCTATTCTGTATCACTTTTAATTTTTATCTTTGAAATATTGCGTATGGTGTGTTCGGACTGAACACACTGTACTGGTAGCGCCTGTCACGTGGGAGTGAGTCACAGAATCTGGTGTCGTGCTTCAAACAGAGTGCTGAGAGCACAGATTTATTTATATTTGTTTTTATTCTTTTCTGTTTGGGGTTTTGAAGACCCTGGTGCTTTGTTTTCACTTAGCTATTTGATTTTCAGCGAGAGCAGACCCTTTTTTTCTCTTGCTTTCATCGTGCGTACTTTGCTTAGTTTTGATTTCTGTAGACTTTTTTGTGTATGTATACTTAATAATTATTTTTTCTAGTCAATAATTAAATGTAAATATTATAGTAACACAACTTGAGTAATTTATACTGAATGAACTAAGGAGTTCACATAAATAAGTAAACATATCCATTTTGTTAAAATGACAGAAATTCCATTACTTCAACAGAACAAAAAGTAGGAAATCCTTTTTTCTAGGATAACACTAATACTGCTTTACAAGCACTGTTAAGAGGTCACTTGGGGAAATATTCCGTTTTAAAAATAGGTTAAGTAATTTTCATTTTCCATTACGAAATCTCATCAAAAAAAGAGACAAAAAGGGCCAAATAGTACTTATGAAAATGAAAATTTCAGACAGCCAGATCAGAAGTTGCAGGCAAGACAGTGAGCTCACTATGCTTAACTCTTTCTGGTGCAGTGTGTTCGGTGTGAACACATCAAAAATATTCCCTTTTTAGACATTGAAAATAATTGACAAATATCACGAAAACTACATTAATGGTTACTTTTAATCTCTTTTATGAATAATAGATGGCAATACCACAAAAGCAAATCATTAACGTTGAGATATGTTCTGTTTTTAAAGACACTGATTTTTCAAAATATTTCAGATTTTTTTTTTAAATATAAAGAATATCAATGAAAAAAAATCTTTATATAATTTTGTTGTTCATATGCTAATCTGCCTATTCTGTATCACTTTTAATTTTTATCTTTGAAATATTGCGTATGGTGTGTTCGGACTGAACACACTGTACTGGTAGCGCCTGTCACGTGGGAGTGAGTCACAGAATCTGGTGTCGTGCTTCAAACAGAGTGCTGAGAGCACAGATTTATTTATATTTGTTTTTATTCTTTTCTGTTTGGGGTTTTGAAGACCCTGGTGCTTTGTTTTCACTTAGCTATTTGATTTTCAGCGAGAGCAGACCCTTTTTTTCTCTTGCTTTCATCGTGCGTACTTTGCTTAGTTTTGATTTCTGTAGACTTTTTTGTGTATGTATACTTAATAATTATTTTTTCTAGTCAATAATTAAATGTAAATATTATAGTATTTTAATTATTTTTCTTATAAATTTTAAAATTGTGTAAATGGCTCGGCGAGGCCTCAGCATTGCTGATGCAATGAGTTTCCTTTTTTCCCTGGTTTGTTTTCGGGGGGTAGAATAGCAGGCCTCCCCGTGGTGCACCCTGGGTTATGCTAAATCTGCTACAGAGATCAGATTCTACTGTATTTAAATCATAGACAAAGTATTTTACTGTAATACGTGCTTCACAGCAATGCTCACCTATCGCAGCTCGTGCGGCTCAGTGTGTTCACTTCGGACACACCCACAACATGGAAACGGTTTTTGCAATCTTTGTAAAATTATACCTGCATACTCTCCTAGGCCTAAATAGACTGCCTACAAATTTTTTTTGGTAAAATTCCAACTTTAAAGAGTAGTGTGTGGAAAAGGTTAAAGATCCACTCCTCATCTTCAGTGTCACAGAATTTTGTAAGTAGAGAATTGACAGATACATAACTGTCGACTTAAAACACATGTTGGAGAAACAACACGCTTTTACACCATAAGGTAATACAATTTTAAAAAGACTTAACCCAGCAGCACATGCACTCATTTGAGTTATATGAGTAAGTGCACTAGGTCCAAAAGACCCAGCTCTTGTTCTTTTTAAGAAAAAATTGTAAATTTTCAAAAAAGGTTATGTATATGTCAATAACAAATTTTATGATCAAACTTAAAAAGTATGTGCATCAAATTTTTTTATTTCTCCAAATGTTTTTATGAAATAAAATTTCTTAAAGGAAAATAAAAATTTATTACATATTAGCACAGGAAAAAAACACTTTACTCTGCACTGATTCTTCATTTTCTTTATTAGATACGGGGTGGGGGGGAATCAATAACAAATGTTAGCAACAAATTGAACAAAGAGTTGTCGTGTTCCAAACAAATATTTTTCACATTAGGCAAAGCACATTTTTGTTTTCCTGTGCTGTTTCGTTGGCATCTTCTTTTTTTCCCTTTCTGATACTTTTTTTCCAATAAAGCAATTTATGTTGTTCTAATTTTCAGCATCTGTGTTTCTGAATCAGTATGCAAAGTAAAAATTCTTGATCACTTCCATCCTCACTATCTTCAATAGATTCTTTATGAGTTTATATAGCTTCTAATAATTTTTGCAACATTTCTTCCTTGAACAATAAATTATGTATCATATTTGCTGCTTATGATATTATTCTATCATAAATCAACTATATAACAGCAATGCGAATAGGAGTACTGGGTCTAAAAGGCCCGATCTGATCAAAAACAAAACTTCAGATTATATCTCCGGCAAACAGAAGCAAGAAGAGGGTGACCTTGGACACAACTACACTGGACCTCAACAACTTGGGAAAAATAGCCATGCTTTGAGAAAGGTCATGTGAGCTCACGGGTTAAACTGATGACTTGATTTAATCATCTTTCAGAGTAAAGTATATTAGCTCTCACAGTATTATGGACAGAAAGTTCTGTATAGAACAGTGGCTTTCATAATCATTACATATGAAAATTTTTGCCAGATTTTCATGCATCTGATTTTGGGCTGGATGTACAATGGAAGAAAAGGAATCAAAGCACAAAGGGAGGGTCACTTTTTTATTTATAGTCAAGAAAAGACTATTTATTCATGACATTTTGAGGAACTTTGAAATTTCAGGGCTAAACCCGTAGTGCTCGGAGGGTTAACTTAAAATTTAGAATAGTGAATTAAATATTAATCTGTGCTTTTCATTTTTTTTATTTCATACGATGAAATCTTGAGTAGGGTTAAAAATTATATATAATAAAATGCGTTTAAACACAATGATAATAGAATTAATAATTACTGTGTTTATAATCTTGCAGGTAGAATCAATAATGTATCATTTACAAATTTAAATCAAATACAAATATTAAACATTAAGTTTTCATAAAATGTTCTACACATCTCTGTAATGAAATCTGTATAATTTAAGCCTCATTTAGATAACATTGTTTAGTTTTTTTAAGAATTTGCCATTAAGATTTTCTTCATAGCATTTCCTCCTCCTTTGAAATCTAGTCATCATTTTTCCTCGGTTTACATTTAGCAGAGATGATTTATAATCAGAGAAAAAATAAGAGATTTAAAGATTTAACCAAAGATTAGTCTCCCAGTTTTACCATAAGAACTGTCAGTTCTGCAGCTGTATACAGATTTCAAGTACAAATTTGCTGTATAATAGTCTATTTATTATCTACTGGTTATTTCTATTGTACATTTAATTAATTTAATAATATAATTCTGATGTGCCATATATCAAGTCATAAACAAGATAAATCCTATTCAGCTCTTTTAATGCGAGTATCAAATTACATCTTTTGTACCAAGAAGTAATGCAAAGAAAAATAAATTACACACCTTCTGTACCAAGAAGTCATAAGTACAGTAATAAATTACTAATTTTCATGCATAAAAATCATGGAAAATTTTTTAGAACACTGATCTAAAGTTATGTTTATTAATATATATCTTACCAAGGTGTCCGCCGAAAGCATCGCGGATGAAAACAATGCAAGGTGAAAATGTAGTGGTACAAATTATCGTGGGAGAAACGAAAGCAAAGAGAAAACATCGTGAAAGAAAATAAAGCAGTTCAAAAACTTCACAGTTTAAAAATATCATGCTAAAAAATAAAGTACCTACAAATCATCGCATGATAACATCGTACATATGCGTTTTTTAGTTTTTAAAAGTTGTAAGTTCATTTTCAAATAATGTGTTGGGAGCACAAGTAGGAAAGAAAGATGTTTTTACTTCTATATTTCATACTTTTGAAATAACTAATAAATTTTAGCTGAAAAACTAAGAAAGAAACTCAAGCATTTAAAATTGAAAATGAGTAGAAAATTAATCCAACTTTATAACACTTAATAGAACTTTAAATTTACATAGTTAATTAGCAAATGTTATTAAAAAATTAATCTTTTATAAAGTTTTACTGATAATTTTTATGAAAAATACAGTCTAAAAATGTTTAGAAAAAGGAAGATAAATAACTGCAAGATGTTAGGCTCTATAAAAAATTGCTCAGTTAATTATCAAATTATTTTCTTTCACGTTTGTTAATCTATTATTGTTTTAGTGAAAATTATATCTTGTTTCCATTTATTCCTAAAGTGTCGTTAACATTTTCAGTCTCTTTCTTCTTGTGCTCTAATACCATAATGCGAAAATGCATTTACAACTTTTAAAACCTGAAAAATGCATGTGTGCGATGCGATAGTCATGCAATTATTTGTAGGTACTTTATTTGTTTCCACGATATTTTTAAATTGCAAAGTTTTCGAACCGCTTTATTTTTTACCACAATAATTTGTATCGCATTTTAGAATTGCGATATTTTCTCTTTGCTTTCTTTCCTCCCACGATGTTTTGTACCACGACACTTTCGCCTTGTGTTGTTTCTGCACAACGTTTTTGTCTGTAATGTTTTCGGCTGTAACTGTTAGCACTAAAGTATGAAATCTGTTATTTCATAGAATATCAACTTACTTCATGAAATAATTGATGACACCAATTAAAGTAAGTAATAAATTAATAATTCTACACATTAAATAGTTATTTAATAGAATTATGGTCTACACTCTGTTTAAAGAGTAAAATAACGAACATGATTCCTCCTGCTTGTTGGTATTAGTTACTATATTGCAATATACAGGGTGATTTTAACTAAAGTTCTAAATTCCAAATGCTGTAATGTCAGAACTTGTCAGAAATTGCACACCATTTTTAATCTGCCATAAAATATTATATAACAGCAATGATATTAACTTTTATGTTTCATTTAAGAATACAGAAGGCATAACTTTTATGTTTTATTTAAGAATACAGAAGGCATTACTTTAAATTACAAGCAACATTTTTGCAATTATTGATAATTTGCTGAACTTAACATATAGGGATTACTGTAGCTGAATTTTTTCCCCTTCCAGATCCTTGCAACATCAAGCAGAAACACATTTACCTTCCACCCTACTGAATTTATGAATTCTTGTAGAATATACGAGGAACTGTTTAGTAGACAGTCTAGTGTTGTGCTACCACTGCATGTTAGTGCCAGTTCACTCCAGTCAGTTGACTGCTTCCATGTGCTGGCTGCTGTGTCTAACTATGCTCAATGTATGATGTGCTGATCTATTATTTTCTCAAGTTTGATAATTATGTTAAGTTTCTAATGTCAACGTACAAAATTTTTAAAAACCTTAAGTTGACTTGAATGATGAATTCTTCAAGTGATTGAGGGGGGAGGAAATGCAATGAAGGAAAGGTCTGAATCTTTAGTAAGCAAGTATGATGTGAAACAGAACAGTTGTTTGTTTCCTGATGAAAAGTTGTTTGAGAGATGATGTAAAGACATTGAAAATACCTGCTAAGAAAGTGCTAAGTCATTATTGATTACTCATTGCGCCATGGATGCATGACAAACAGTTCACTTCCTGGAACAACAGATTAAAATTTATATAGTTCATGTAAAACACATTTCACTCTGGTATTAAAAAATCCTCTTATGATGCTATATTTGGTTGCACAGCTGGAATCAGACAGTCAAAAACACAAATTTTGAAGGAAGCAAGCATTGGCTTTGTTGGATGATGAAGATCAGTTACAATGTACTTTGATAGCAATCAGTACTTCGTCTCAACCTGATAATGACGTGCTGGTTGAAAAAAAAACAAGCTTAAATAATGCTATTAGTCAAGTATGTATAGTTTATGCACAAAAACCTAGCTTATTTCAAATGTAATGAAACTGTCAACATATGTTTAGAAGACAAAGCTGAACAGAATATCTGCAAATTGTGTTTTAAGAGGAAACTAAAGAATGTTTGGAAATTCCAGCTAAGACGAAATTAATGTCAGATAAATGTTATTCTGAAGCCTCTGTGGGGCTTACTGTCTGTATCCTAGTAAACTTTACATAAATTTAAATTAATTTAGATTATGTATCTCTGGACATCCTCTGAAACTTACATCTGCATTCATTTACATTCAGCAATTTTTAGCAACAACATTTTTACCTTTTTAACAATACATGCAAGATGCACTTTTAAACCACTGTAAAGAGAAGTTCATTAACACATATTTTACTTTATATCAGACGCTTTTCTTTCAGCTAATTTCAGAGCTTCAGCTTTTTCCGATCCAGCACTACTCGCTTCTTTCCAAACAATATCTCCATCCTTACCCTGTAAAGAAATACAACATATTAAAATTACATGAAATAAATAAGTATGTGAAAGCAATAAAATTACAATGTAAACAGGCTAAACATTGCACACATTATAAACATTTTGGGCTAAATATGTAGTTTGTAGAGAAGGCAGAACTAAACACAATTTTTGAGAGACAGCTACAGAGAAAGCAACAACAGGATTTACTCAGGAATCTTGTTATTTTGTCATATAACAATGTTTAGATCCATATAATTTAATGCATAATAAAACATTCACATGCCTAAACCACCTCACCTCTTTATGGTGAAAGGATAAAATCTTAAGTTTTTATAATGATGAATAGGATTTGGTAAAATTCAACTCACTGCAAATTTAATTCACACTCTCTGCTCAGTCTCGCATGTTTTTATTATAGAGTTATGAATCAATTATTTGCTTAATTTTATGTTAAAAAAATTCCTGAATTTTGAAAATATTCTAGTACTTAAGTTTTCTGGTTAGTTGAATGCCAGATGGTTGGGCTTTTACAGCATTAAACTATGGGAAAGGAAAAAGCATTATTAAAAAATAAAACTCTGCATAAAAAACTGATTTAGCTTTTGCATTATCTGTTAAATATTAAGCAATTTTGGATTTGTATTTAAACAGAACTGAACTATTCTAATGCATAACTAATACTACATTCTTCAAGTATATAAGAATAAATAAAAGAGTAGTTACTGGAAAGCAAATAAGATGACGATTAAAACTATAGAAAAAAATTGATAAAAACTTACATCTAATAGTGTCCAAAATAAAACTGTTTTAATATACATTGAAAAATGAAGCTAATTTTTGGGTACGCACGCAGTTGTTTTCAGAAAAGCATCAACGTTTCTCTAACATTTTTTATTAAAGAGCAGACTATACAGATTTCTAAACTATGTACATATTAAATACTTCATAAAGCAGATAAAAAAAATGAGAAATAATCACTTCTATATTTTTGGCACTACTTTTTAGCTCTCACATAATCGAAGTAAATTTTTAAGCTTTTAGCTTTCATTACTTAAAAAGATGTCAAGAAATTTGAATATATGAAATGAAGCACACTAATGCCTTCTATTCATTAGTACAGTGAAATGAATGATTTATAAGCATTTATTATTTCTTTACACTTAAAAAAAATGAAATATTCAATAAAAATTAAGTCAGTTTTATACAAATACCTCAGGCATATCAAGAGCTTCATATAATTTTTTTGTGTAGTTTTTAATAGCTTTAACAGCAGACATGTGTATAGCAACTGTTTCTTCTGAGCTTTTCTCTAGTTTCTTTAACATATCAGTTACTGCAGCTTCTTTCACTAAGGAAAAAATGTTTGTAGTACATATTAAGGGGGAAAGCAATAAATATGCATAATATTGAATAATGCAGATAAAATAACAATATTAAAGTTTAAAATATTTGTTAACTAACATTGCTGCACTACCTAAATAGAAACCACCCACCACTACAAGATTCAGACAGAAAAAAAAAAATTACTGCAATTAAAATTGTGATGTGACATCATTCATTATACAGTACAAAGTCTGAAATCCGGACTCGTCGGGACTTCTGCGATTCCGGATTTGGGATTTTTCTGGATATTAGATCATCAGTTTTAATCTAGTAAGATGGCACGTAGAAATTATAAAATAAGAAATATGAAATCATGATTTATGAAATAATGAAGCATTTACGATCTAAAGAGTATCAAAATTTACAAAAAAAAAAAAAAGCTTAATATTTATTTGTTTACTTTATTAAACATTTCTTTCAATGTAAATTGGTTAACACGTTGACTGCCGTGGGGGTCACCGGTGGCCGGCACTCGACTTGGCTATAGCGCCATGGGTGCCACGATGAGCGGCGACACGACCAATAGTAAAATACATAATTAGAGTAAATATCGATACTGATAAATTTTTAAATAGTATCATTCTTACTGCAATCGTTTGAAGAATAATAAATAGTAAAAATTTAAATTCTATATCACAATAAGTCTACAGAGCCTTGGGGGTCACCAGTGACCATGAAAAATGCATTAAGCATAATTATATAACTCACATTATCTTCTGTAGATAATATTTCAACATAATATACATCGCATAATAAAAATTTCAAGTTGGAAACATGGGCAAACCATGTAAAATGTGTACGGCAGTCAACATGTTAAATTGCTTTGTTTTTTGTGCTAATACTTTTTCTTTAATTCTGTAGACGGACATAATTTCCTGTTCAGTTACATTGCTGAAGTCCTGTAACTGCTGTGTCGAGAATTTCAACTTGTCAATCGAAAATTTTTTCGTTTCCAGTAACCTCTCTGTCACTTTCTTACTATTGGTAGCGGTGTTTTCTGGATCTAGAACCATACTACAGATTTTGCCATCCATTGAGAAGCATTATCACCTTAATAAAAAAACAACTTTTATTATCATCAACATTTATTACTGCTACTCAGAGCCAGATTTAGACTTGATAAGGCCCTAAGCTATTTGAGATATGGAGCCCTTTATAAGTATGTTACATATACGCTGGTGTGCAAAACTTAAGCAAAAATGTAAATTTTAATCAGATAGACATTAAATTATAGAAAAGGGGTTCTTGCGTACAGTACAATGAACATGCAATTCAGTAGAAAGGTCATGCATATGCAAATGTCTAGAAAAAAAATCACAGGCTAAGTGAGCGTATGCAAAACGCATACGGTCGTCGTGCTCAACTCGAGACTACCATAAAAGGAAGGATGGAGACACAATTAAAGACATTCACTGCAAGTACAAAGAGTTCTTTCGTGAAATATGGCTAGAAGAAATTATCTGGATGACTTCACACGTGGAAGAATGATCGAAAATCTGGAGTAGGGGCAAAGCGTGACCAGTATAGCTGAAGAGTTCGGAATCAACAAAAGTGTCATTTCGTGCACTTGGAAAGCTTTATAACCATAGGTATGGCTGTTAGAAAGGTTGTGGGTGGCCGCCCAAGGAAAACAACTGCAGTGGATGACCAATACATTGTCCTGCAGGCGAAAAGAGCCCGAAACCAGTCATCAAACTCCATCGTTCAACAACTGTGTACACTAACGGGGCAACAAGTGTCGCGGTTTACTGTGTGCAGACACCTTTACAAAGGTGGCTTATTTGCCTGCCGTTCTGAACGCTGCATTCCTTTGAAAGTTGGCCATCGGTGTCATCGTTTACAGCGGTGCAAGAAGCGCAAAAACTGGGCATCTCATCAATGGAGTCGTATCCTCCTTACGGATGACAGTCGTTTTAGTGCCACAAGCGATTCTCAACACAAATTGATTTGGAGAGAGGTCGGAATACGGTTTAATCTCAGTAAGATCACGGAAAGAGACCGTTACGGTATCCTGAAGATCTCGTCTGGAGAGGCATTATGCTGAACGGGCGGACAGAGCTCCACCTTTTTGACAGAAATTCTGTAACCGGAGATTGCTATTGTCAGGAGGTGATCCTTCCTCGTGTGTTTCTGTTCCGAGGTGTCATTGGAGCAGAGTTCGTTTTTATGGATAACAATGCACAGCCAAATCAGACGCCTGCTGTTCAGAAGTTACTGAAAAGTGAAGATATCACTCGAATGGATTGGTCAGCGTGCTCCCCTGATTTAAATCCTGTAGAACATGTGTTGGATGATTTGGAGAGATGTCTTGTGGCACGATTACATCCTCCGGAGAACACTCAGCAACTGAAACAGATGCTGATTGAGGAATGGGCATTCTTACCTCAAGATCTGTTGAACAATCTGGTGCTGGGTATGGAAAGACCATTTGAGGCAACCATTGCAGTAAGGAGACGGCATATCTCATAGTAAGGAACACCTGCTTGTTGTTCTTCCTCTTGTACAGACAATCATGTATAACGATACTATGAGTTCAATAAAGCCTATTTTCGTTTGATTTCATACTGTATGCATTGTATTCATTTTTAGTGCAATTATGCTTTAGTCATCGTTTAAATACAAAATGCTGTCTCTTAATTCTGAATTTCATGTCTCTCAGATGATTTCTTGTGGAGTTATGCAAAAAAGAACACCTGTTGCTTAAGTTTTACACACCAGTGTATTTTAATACTATTTATACTATATTTTAATTTATGGGGGGGCCTAAGCTATAGCTTGTGTAGCTTATATGTAAATTCGACCCTGCCGCTTTTCCACATTTCCTTACAAAATCTGTTAACTGGAAAATTTCACCTTTGGTTTGCAATATCCGAAAACCTTAAAAATTCACAGCTATCATCATAATCGTTCACTATACATATTTGGCTTTGTATCATGAGATTGGCGACTAATGTCAAGTTGTTCCGCTTAGTTTTATCTTGCTTCTATCATGCATTAAGACAATTAAGCTTGAATTGTATTAATTATCTGTTATAGTTATATCTATTTCTTGCACATGCTTAAGGCTTATCAGAGCCCTGAATAAATAAATTCCCACATATACTTATTGAGGGCCAGTGCTAGATATCTTACTAATTGATGCAGTCTCTGTGGGTCCTAAATTCTCCTACCAAACACTTCCCTCAGTCTTCCCTAAATTCTGCCGCCCATGCGGCTATACGAGCCCTGGTGCTGGTTCTAGGTTTATATTAATAACAAATCAGTTATTCTTAATCAAATAGTACTAAATGCAATCTTTGGGTCTATAAGTATCATTAACAAAATCTATTCTTAGCATATGGAAAGAAATTTTTGTTAATATTTTCCTCAACATTTCTTAGCACATTTAACTTGAATCTGTAATCATCATCAAGCGTAATGGACACATAAAAGGTTACCATACTCTTTATTATTCAATTACTAACATAAAAAAATTGTTTAGGCATCGCTACATGAGTCATTACTCAAGTTGTCATGTGCTGATAAGCATGCAGTGATGAAAGGAAACTATAATAAATTATGATTGGCCAGGCTGGCGTCGGGGATATAAAATATTAGTTGGCGTAAAATCAACAATGTACCTATGCAGAATGTTTCGGTTCGAGATGTATGCCAAGCAGATACGCAACAGAGCCAAATTAATGATCATACAAATTTATGCTAAAATGATTGTTTCTTTAATAATGAGGTATTTTATTTAGTGCCAAAGTGAAATTAAGAATTGGGACTCTCCACTTGTTTTACTATGCTCGGAGGGGGAAGAGATGAAATGTGCATGTATAAGCATATAAAGCATACAAAAGATAAAATTTTAAAAAAATAAATAAATGACAAAAATCTGAAAGGTTTCAGATTTTATGCTATGTCTGTTACCTTTATTTATTAAATATCTCGTTCTTTGCACTTAAAAACCATAAAATTCAGTTCAACAGCAATTTCGCAAAATAATTTTTAAATTAGCATATCTTTTAAATTTCCAATACACAGTTCCGCATGCTGGAGATAAAAAAGTTTCTCTTCCCCCATAGAGTATTGCCATTGCTTGCTTTTAGATCATTGAATTTATTAATCAAAAAGTCATTAACATTTTTACAAAATATGAAATCAATAATAAAACAAACTTCAAATTTGAAATTTGGACTTTCAGATGCCCATATTCGCAGTAGGATAACGCAATTCAATTTTGGGCATGTATACGTACACAAAATTTTAATTAACATCTTTTTGCTTATGTTAAAATCTGTCGTACACTCCTACTGGTTTGTTTACTCCACCACAACATGTAAATGAGAGGAGTTTTTAATACAATTAAATGTTTAAATGAATAATAATTGACAAAATCAGATGGTCATAAAATCACTTCTGCAGTTGTGTTTGACGTCAGCAGCATTTTCCACAGGTTTGTGGGTTTTCTTTTTGCTGTTAAATATTAAGTAATAGTTTATGCAACTAAGTGGGTCAGGTGCTAGGTGGATTTAAACTACTGATTTTAAATAACATAAATTCTATTATGTTCTTCATTCCAACAAGAAGCAGAAGTAACTTCAGGCGAGAATGACAGACAAATTTAGATTAAGTCAAACTAAGTTTAACTTTATACATAATGATTTGGTAGGTAATGGAGAATGAATTTGGCAAATTTTGGAATGAAATGAATGTGTGTCAAAATTGCACATTCAGGTGGCACATTGTGTTATTGAGTGGCACGTAAAAGTTTTTTTACTGATGTTAAATTGCCATCCTAATGCAGATTTTAAAAGACATGCATTGCTACTCAAACATGGAGTTTGTTAATATGCATTTTATCTACACAGAGCTATGACTAAAATGCTACAGCCATTCCAAGGAGATAGAAAGAATAATTCCAGGGTTCGTAGCCACATTTTAGTTAAAAAATAAGCCCCTATAAGCACTTTTCAAGCACATTTTAAGAAAAAAAAAATAAGCACCTGTCTAATTACATTATACACAACTGCATAATCTTACAAGAAAAATTAGCCTTGTAATTTAAAATATGAGAAATTCAGTATTTATTAAGAGAAAATGCACATTACTCAACCATAGAAAGCAATTATTTTTTTTATTATTATTATTTTATTTTTAATAACAGTTCAACTTACAGAACTAGTTTACAATGGGAGGGGGAAAAAACTATGCAGAACTAAATTATATTACAAGATTTAATGATGAAATTTCATTTCAAAATAGAGAAAATAAATAATAATAAGCCATATTTATTATATTCGCTTGGCACCTGAAAATAAATACAATTTATTTTTTCACTCATATTAATATTTAAATAATTTAACTTAAATCAAAATTCTGAACATTTTCTAAATTTTCATTGTATAACAGTTTTCTCTTTGTATTGCAAGATTACGGATATTGCAAGCAAAGTAATTTAAGTAAAAATAAGTACAAAAAGGAACTTTTCTGAAATCAGAAGATGGGGAAATTTCTTCATGCAGTTATCCTTTAACAGTAAAAGCTTAACTAACTGACATACTCGGAAATTTACGAATATCTGAAAATTCTGGATAGTCGAGCGGAACTGGTAAAATTGGAAGGGGGTTAGATTGTAGCCGTTCTTTAGATTTTTCAGATAAATAATGCTTTTGACATTTTGATATTGCATCGTATAAAAAAATAGCCCAATGGAACTGAAAAATAATCTGCTTAGCAATCACAGTGAAACTCTTTTATCTCCGTGAACTATCGCAAACGTAATTGTGCAATACGTGTGCCTTAATTCTTCCGCACGTGATATTACGCAATCAGAATCAACAGCTGCAGTATTCGGAGAATAAATAACTAACAGTATTCGGAGAATAAATAACTAAATAAAGGAAAACGCCCCTTGCTTTGTCCGGTTTTCACCATCATGCGCTCATGTGGCATATTTATCATTGAACAGGACACGTCGCACTCTGCATGATATCGCTGCTATACTCATACTGATTAATAAAGAGATTTACCAATCTGGAGTATTTTTCATTCTAATTTTGAACAGACTACATTAAATTTCTGGGATAGAATCATTCTTCTCTTGGGTTGGTAGATCGCAGAAATTTTAGTCTTATTCAATCCTGATTGGAAAGTGACCACAAAAAAAAAAAAGTCTGTTGCTTGCTTTGCTGTGAATTGTAACAGTTTCAATATTCGAGATTTTGCGGAGAAAGGGGAGAACCACCAACTTCCATACTGTACAATGCATTGGCAAAAAAAAGAAAGAAAGAAATTATTTTGACTATTAGATTACTTTCACATTATTTATGCTATTCCGAATATTATTCCTTTGAAAACTAATCTGTATTAAAACACACTTACCCATTCCTGAAGTTTATCTATACTTCAGCAGTTACTGCAAATATATTATTATACATATTCATAACATATGCTCATAATATAAGCATACCGATCATAATAAACATGAATATGAACTGATGTAAATTATTAAAATTTTGATAGAAATTCAAACGTGTGTAGTATTGGGTGGGAGCAAAAGAATACGGAATGTACCGGAATTTTCTACTGCTTTCGCAATTTTTTTACCAATAAAACGATGTGTACCTGTCTGTACTCACACACATGAAAGGTTATGTTAATGCAGAGAAAGAGGCGAAAAGCTATTTCTGGGAGTATGATTCACCACCTGACATTCCATAAAAGATGTACGCTTTACTAAAAACAATATTCTCTAGATTTCTTTAATACATTAAATTTTTAGCAACATAAAAAGTGTTACACATGAACAAGTCATCACACTCCATATTTTATTATTCAAAGATTTATTTTTCATTAAGTCATCATTTAACGATTTCAATATTTATCTCCATACTTAAGTAAAACAGAGCTGTCTTTTTATTTGTGAACAGTTGAATGTGATACTATCTGTAGGCTAAAGCTATCTTCATGATATTAATAAGAATGGAAAAGTATGGAGGCAAATAAACAGAAATTTGATTTTATCATGTATATTTAAAATCTGAATTTTCATGGTTTAGCAAGAAAAGTTTAAGAATATGTATAATTTATTACATGACTTTATAACAACATAATGTTTAGCATCAAACCTACACACATACATAACCAGGAGAAATTTCTATCAGCTACGTTTTCTGAAGAATATCAATTATGTCCCATGACGAAAATCACACACATAATTATTAAATACAGAACCAGTTTACATATGGGTGAGGAATGAGTGGTTTTGCTCACTTTGATGAAACACACGAAATCTTGCATTAGCCTCCTTCTCTGAAATACAAGGATGGTCATTACAAGGCAGAATCTTCAGCTAAGCAAAGGGAGTTTGGTTTTATTTGATTATGGCAAAGCAAGTGAGGGCTATCTGCCTAAGAAGTTATCCTTGTGGAAGAGTTTCTAAGGGAAATTGGCTCATATTTCCATTACACATGGGGGAAACCATGGATACACCCATGCAGCCAACCCAACCAATTTGCCTGGAATAGAACCTAAGTAGAAATACCAGTGTTCAGCAAATTTACTATTTGGTTGCTGTTTGGCCAGAGGCAAAGGAAGATGTTTTATGCATTACATTTAGTGTTCTCTTTACTACATTCAATTTATAAGCCAATGGAATAATCAGAAAAGCAGGGTAAATACAAGCAGCTTCATTTTATATATGTGCATAAAATTAAATATAGATAATCAACGAACATAAATTATTGAAGTTAATCAAATAAACACCAACAAATGAATATCTAAATGAATGATTATTTAAAAATAGAAATTGATTTTAAATAATATATAAATTTAAAACAAAATACTTCTAAATAGCAAATGTAAAACTAAAAGAATTACATATTGCTATAGAAGACAGCCACTTCCGTTGGTAATGCATAACATATACATGCAATTAGGGCTGGTGCCAGAATCAATGCAGATGCAGCAGTCAGTGACGTTTAGAGGCAGTAAAACGTTTTTAATTGACAGAAGTACTAACGGCAGTGTTTGGCAGCCCTTCCAATTGCAATGTGTAGCAAAAATCATAGCGTCAACCCTGCATGGAACAAAATTTTGACCACACCCACATAAAATATTTGACCACACCAACATAAAATATTTGATCACATCCAATAACATAATATAAAAATACCAAATGTAAATGTTAGGGACATACACGTATCTGAACGTTCTGCCTTTTCTGATAGTTCAACTTTCTCTTCAAGTTTTATTTCAGACTTTTTTACAATGCTATCTTTCTTAGTGTCATCTAAAATAGAAAAAATAAAAGAACATGCTCCTCAATGCAGAAAATACACATGCAAACAACAGTCAATAAAACAAAACAAAAAAAAACTGTGCTAATAAGGTGAAAGCCAACTTAAAAAATGTTATTGAGTACACCATAATGAAAGAACATGCACAATTTAAGTCGTAGAATAACACTGTATGTAATTAATAGATTTGTAGAATATAACATTTTTAATAACATGTTCTATCATTATAAAATTTGACATTAGTAATGAGAAGACAATAATGATGTGATTAAAATTGAAAAGCAACCAATTCATTCACTGGGCAAATTTATAATCAGAATAATTTCACATTATTATAAGATTATCTCTTCTGATGGCAATACATGAGAATATTTTGCTTAACATGGACTCGCACATATACTAAATGCTCTCCTGCAATATTTGTCACCACTTACATATTCTACAGTATCTCTACTTGTGTATAACTTGAATTTCACCCACTCTTATTCCTGTCTATGTTACTCCTTAGGCCTCAAATCATCCATAAATAATTAGAGACAGTGAATGTGCAGCTGACTAAGTAAAACTGTAGGCTAAATGTCAGTTCGTACTAACTTCACTGAGAATGATCAGTTCTTAAGCTGGAAGTTGGGAAAATGTTCATCATGACCATCACAGGTAACTAACTACTTGCGAGGGTTTATCTTTGTTAGTACGACAAAAAAATTACTACATGGACAAATCCATTTTCAAATTAGGGGCAGATTGTTCTATGAATGCACTGAAAAATGGAAAAATTAAGTAAATATTTTTTAAATTTTCAGAACCTGGTGTTAAAAAGGTAGGAGAGAAATATGGTATTGAGCTTGTCACTGCCCTAATGACAGCTGCAGATATTTTAATAATGCTGGTAATAACACCATAACTACATACCTCCAGTCTTACATAAAATTTGTTTTGCAGGTCTCCTGTTTGCTTTATACCCACTCTGTACATTCACTGGTTATGCATTTTCTATCACTCACATGCATAACTAAATGGTATTTACATACAAGGGGTGATCAAATGAAAAGGTACGAAATGGCACAGTGGGTACAAATGTAGACTTTATTCAAAATATACACCATAGGCCTGAGCACAACGATCCCACTGATGAACAAGCCACAGGATTCCTTGTTCCCAGAATTCCTGTGGCCGTGACAAGACCCAGTTCTTCACAGCGTCCTTGAGTACATCGTCCGAGTTGAAGCGCTTCCCTTTCAGGTGTTTCTTCAGGGAACCAAACACATGGAAATCGCAGGGCAACATGTCCGGACTGTAGGGCGGATTGTCCAATGTCTCCCACTTGGCCAGTTCCATGTATGTAACTCTGGAGACATGTGGACGCACATTATCATGGAGCAGAACCACAGCCTCCGTGAGCAGCCCAGGTCTTTTGTTCTTGATGGACCTGCGTAGGCGTCGGAGTGTCTCACAGTACACATCGGAGTTGATGGTTTTCTCTGCTCGAGGAATTCCACAAGTAGCGGACCTTGAACATCGAAAAAGACGGTGAGCAACACCTTGCCTGCTGACGGCACGGCTTTGAAACTTTTAGGGGGAGATGACGATGCATGCTTCCACTGCATGCTGTCCCACTTTGGCTCGTAGTGATGGCACCAGGTCTCATCACCTGTGACGATCCGCTCCATAAAACCGGGGTCTTCCTGATACCGAAGCAGATGTTGCAGTGCTAGCCCCAAACGCAGTTCCTTTTGCTAGTCGGTGAGCTGCTTCGGAACCCAAGCGGCACACACCATCTGATATCGCAAACTGTCGTGAACAATTGTCCACACGGTTCCATAGCTGACATCCACCTTCACCGCCAACATTCGGAATGCAACACGCCAATCACTTCTCACTAGGTCATCCACCTTGTCGATGAGATTGCTCGTGATGACAGTATTTGCCTGGCCTGGTCTCGGATCATAACCCACACTGCACGGCCTGCACGAAAACGGGCACTCCATTTTCTGACAGACTTGTCAGAGACACATTTATCTCTGCAAACTGTCACCATCCGGCGATGAATAGCTGCCGGTTTCTCACCTTCCGCTGTCAGAAATTGGATAACACCTCGCTGCTCCTCAGTCGTCGAATTTTGCTATGCGGACGCCATCCTGTCCTCATACGGACTGCCGCATCATTTGGACGCCGCTTCTGATAAGAGCCTCTGCTCTCTCCTGCACATGCGGGTGCCCGCACATACTCTGATTCCAGTCAGAGACTCCAATCGCATCCCGAGATGTCTCGCTAAGTTCTCTCATGGCGGAATATGCAAATATTTAACTGTTACGTTTTTACGTCGTTTCATACCTTTTCATTTGATCACCCCTTGTAATTAAGTTCTGTGACTGTAGAATCCTTTATCTAGGTTCATAAGATTTGGGGGGGGGGAGATGGAGTGCATTTCAAACAGTTTCAGTTTAAAAAACCTGATTCAAAGTTTCTGCATAACATGAGATTCTTCCCTTTACTTTCTATTAACATTTCAGGCACAGAAATTTAAAAAGAAAAAATTCAGCATATTCGTATAAATGACTGCATTTCTTTGCCCTCAGGCATTTAACTATTACATATACTAATCTTTCCAAAATGTCAATCCACATCTTCTAATCGCCTGCTCTGATACATGTTCCCAATAATAGTTTTCATTACAGGAAAAACATACATACATGAACTACAAATTTAATTTTGGAGAATTTGCTACAACAGTGAAATGGATTACAAGCAATGAAACCAAGTTTAAAGAGTTTTGTTCTTTTTCTTTCCTTTATTCAGTGCAAGAAAAGCTTCATGCTTTTAAATGCTACAAGAATATTTTATAAATAATTATTTTTTTACCATCATATATTGAAATGATAGGATTTTTTTCAATATTTTCCATATATAATATTTTATACCTATCACCACAGTCATTAATGCTGCATTCACAAGTGGTCTTGAGTATCAGTTATATAAATTTCATTCAAAATGAAATTATTACTAGACAAAACTAGTTTGATAACACAAAGAAAATTCATTTATTACTTAACCATACTAATACCAACAGCAGAGAAATACTATTTTGTATTAAAACAAGAGAAGCCAAACTGATCGTTAACATAAAGTTTCCAGCAAATTATGAAACATCTTAACCTTCAAAATTAAACTATGGTGTTTAAAGATTATCTTATACTTCTGTGTTAAGGCTAAATTTTCATCAAATTTTTTGTATAGAAGTTCCACAGTTGACTTATATAAAACTTCAAAACAAGTTACAATAATTTAATCATAAACGTGAACAACTGAAAAAATATTAATTGAAATTAACTGAAAATATATTATTTTTATTTTATTTAATCCTAACATACATTAAATTTCTAAATATCAGCAATTAACTCAAAATTTTCCAACAGTTCTCAGAAGTGTCTCTGTTATATTCAAGTCTGAGTGAATGGCATTTCATTGTCTCTTTTACCAAAAATATTATCATCCATTTTGCAAATATATACAGTTCTATCCATAGCATTGCTGTACAACTTTTTTTTTAACGATCAGATGGTCATCTTTGATCTATTTTTCAAACAGATGACTTGATGCTCACCTTTAACTTGTCTGATGGATCTATCCAAGTTAACTTTTGGCAATAATATCATTGGAAATTTTACATTTGGATCTAAGAGTTTCTGATTTTGGAGCACAGAATGATTTATGTTTAGAAACATATCATAATTTATTATGTGGCAGAATGGTTTGAATCGAAGAGCTTAACAGGCACAATCAGGGAAACTAAACAGAAATGATTCCTATTTAATTTCTCAAATTTATTTGTTTCAACTTTTTTTACAGTTGTGGTGCTTGGTTTATAAGTAAATACACAGGTGTTCTCACTACCTGTTGTTTTAGTATAGGCAATTCCTTACTTCTTAGTTTACTGAAGCCTCACCTCCCCCCCTTTTTTAAGAAATGGACAGTTTATCACATAATAAAAAGAGGCCTACAAGAAGCAAGCATGCAAGAATCATAACACAGTTAGCATATACTGGCTACAACATGCACAATGCGGTCTCAGGTGGCAATCCTGATCATAAGCACAAACAAGCATGCATGGCATAAAACATTCCATGGGTTGTGGAGTGCTTTGATGGAATTCATTACTTTAGATTGATCTTTAACCAACATAAATTAGACATAACACAGTATTTTCACTGTTCTATTGCCTCTTTAGGATTAAGTTAACCTGGCAAAGCCCCATACTTTCATAAATATTGTTTAATAATATAGGTAATACTAAAACTGTAGGTGTACATTACTGTATTAAATCTGAGATTCATTACTGTTAGTTATACATTACTATAAAACTTAACAACTCTGCCATATTTACATGTACTTAAAAAACATATAACATCCAATATCTACAATATATGTAATAATAACAATACCAATATGTACAGCATCCAATATCACCAACAGTTTCACGCGATCACTCTAGGTCTAATGCATTTCCACCAATGCATCTGATGTGACAATGTTTCATTCAGTTGCAATTTTTATTGTTAAAGACATAATACTCACAGGAATAAAACTTTTTAAAATGTTCAGCAAACAAAATGAAAAAAATTCAAATAGTTCAATACTGACTCTCGGTTTTAATTTTGTTATTTAATTTAATATTACTGCAAATTTCAATGCAATAACTCAGTTTTCATTCTGTTATTGAATCCTACAATGCAGCACTCATAAAACAATTTAAGAATTACTTGAATCAAATTTATTTTGAGTACAAACCACTTGTCTGTGCTACTGCTCCTGGCTTTCTGGTTTGGGGTTCCACAGCAGGCCTTTTCACCTAACAAAATGCATTGGGGGGTAAAAAGGCAATTTACTACAAAATAATATAAAAGCTTACATTATTTTTTATTAACAAATAAAAAAACACTCAAGGAAATACAAAATTTTAGCAGAAAAGCTCTGTTTAATGCAAATCTGAAATGCACAATAATCAACCAGCATGACAGGCTGAAATAGTATTTCAGAGTTTATAAAAGTGGTCAATCAGTTACTGTTATTTTCTTCTTTCACATTCTGCAATACCTTTCACAGCCAACATATTGTTAATAATCTGCTTCAAATCTGGCAATATTGTTAAAATAGGCAAGGGAATTTTTTCCTCATTGAAGAAACACTATGCTGCCATCAATTTTAGGATTCAAGCAACTTTTTACAAGCACAGTTTATTACACACCATAGCATATTTTTAATAAATAGCAAAATTCTGTTGTCTGCAGAATTCAATAAAACTTGTACTTAACAATGCTTGCACCACTGAAAGTGCTATTTCTGAAATCTATGGCAGTTATTATAGTTTTACTTGGCATGGCATTTCTTCCCATTTAATAATAATTAGTAAGTTAACAGATGTTGAATTCCTTCTCTTTTCAGGAGAAAGTTTACACCTGTTAGCTGATCTAAATTCCAGAGACTACAAAGCTTAACTGCAAAAAACAGACTGGTACTAGGTTTCAGTTGTAATAAGCCTGCTATGAGAGATCTAACAGAAACAAGGGTTGTCAGTTCCATGGACAGATCTTTTAATGGAGCTCCACAAATATTTAATCGACCTTTATCAGTTTGTTGCATACAAATAATCTAGAGAAGTTAAACGAAAATGTTTGTATTTTTTCTACTTAAAATAACCTTACTAAAAATAATAAAAATTAATTTTATTCAAGTTTCGTTTTAAATAATTGCTACATTTTGTTCACTACAGTGGACAGCATGCATATACATACATGCACACAAATCTCTTCCCAACGATTTACGGTCATTACATTTGAAATCATTTCCTGCCTTGTTTGCAGTGATCATTACCATCTTTTAAACGGTAAATCTACAACTGACATGTACATACAGATCCCTCAAAATACCTTCATTTCATCGATTGTGATTGAATTCAATTTGCTACGATTTTGTAACCTGTACCTATTGCATTCAAATGTCAAATGTTCTAGAAATTCCTTGCCAAACATAAACATTTCCAGAGGTGTTTTGGCTTGATAAGCAGTACATTTGGGTTTCAATTCACTCTTTTCGGTAGATCTTTATCTACCCACTCCATAATTTTCTCAAACTGCCATTTAAAATAAGCAATATTATATAATGTTTACTATGAGAAATTGTACTAACTTGGAAACAGAAGTAGAAGTAATTTTCCAAATAGCAATGCTTTACTTAGTGACGCTATATAGCCATCTATGATCAACAGTTGAAAGTTCTAATAATATAGAATGAATAACCACAGGAATGGAATCTGTTAAGACATTTACAGAAGAATAAACAATTTAAACTTTTGTCTACTAGAGTGGGCATGATGCAACAAAGGGTTAAGTAAGCCCTGGAAGAATTTAGACAATTACATGCATTTCAGAAATCTGAGAGAATTATATAACTCTGTTTATCTTTCTCTTAATAACCTTGAGAAGAATTTTCTTCATTATTTCCTCAACCATCTTAAAAAAAGGAAAGAAAGTAAAAAAACACTTTAAGATTCATATAGTTTCCCCAAACTAAAGAAAATGGAAGGATTATTATATACCGATATATTTAAAAAAATCTGAGCCAGTCATTTTTAAGCTTTACTTTTTTTTTCAGCTTTTGTGGTCAAAACTGCATTTCATCCAACTTATTTCTACTGCTGATTTTTAAAGATATAGTTTTAAAATGTTAAATCCACAACAATGGAAGTATATCCTGATTTGTTGTTTTCTCCCTCCCAACTGATGACTAAGATTAACCTCTGAAGAGACTAAAATTTTGATTGCATAACTTTCACTGCTCGAGAATTATCTTAGCCTCCTCGTAAAATACTCATTTACTCTCTTTTCATAAGGAAAAGACTATGCTGAATATCTCAAATTTCATATGCTACAATGAAAACTATCATTAAGGCATTTATGAATAAAAAGACTGCAGATTTTTCATTAACACTTAGCCATGAGGTCTACATAAACATAAATGACTTAAATCTGCCAGCATTTATCAGTTGCTGTATCGTAAATATACTCATTCCACTAGCAAATTATATGATTTATTTGAAATCTTTACATAATCTTCTAACATTTCAGTCTGAAGTTTAATATGCATAATTAAAATATTATATTATTAAATTGCTTTACCTAATTACTGTTTCGTGAGAAAATTAAGATTGTTTAGTTTAATTATGGTTCTACAAATAATTTTTTTCTACAAAAGTCTATTCTTATTTGAATATTAGGAACAAAATTGAATTTTTTCCGAAAACCTGGCCACTTCTACAAGCATGGTTGTATTAATAATACATAAGTACCAGCATTTCCTTATCATAATGGCCCCATTATTTAGCCTTTTTGTTAGTAAATTGCACTAAAGCAACAACAGTATTCAGAGCTCTTGGCAAACTGTGGCTAAATAATCTGCAGTCTTAGCCACAATTACTTACAGTCTGTCTGATATGAGAAGAGCACCAAGTAGAGTGGTCAGTTTGACACAGACCAATAACATGAGAGCTCTTAGTGCCATTTAAATAATGGAGGCCATAAAGTACAACAAAAATTACAGATAACTTAGTTCTTACTACTTTTTTTAAAAATTCTCTTATAAGATACCTGTCATAATTTTACTGTGAAACTGTAAATTCTGCATTAATAACAGCAATACATTTTTTTTTTCTTTTGTCACAGGATTTTTCTGCACTTTAAGCCACTAAAATATCAGGGAATTTAATGAGCAAAATTCAGAAGATTTTTTAAAACAATTTAGAAAAAAGCAAGGAAGCAATTTTACAGAGAAAGCTAACATATATCTGATTATTTTAAAAGAAATACAGAGGTAAAAAACAGTTACCATTAAAACTTAATTGCAACAACATTTTTGCTTTAGCTAAAAAGCATTTCTGTTTCATAACATTTATTATCTTGTTTAAATTCCAAAATCAAAATATTCAAAAGTCATCAAAATGAAGGGTAAAAATAGTTTTACACAAAGACGGATACAAAAATAATTTACTTTTAATAATATGTTCTCTAAAAACTGAATTTAAATACACTATCATTACTTTAACAATAACAGATAATGCCTTTACATTTATTAAAAAATTTGTCATGAAATTGACAGATCACCAAGCAAAAATTTTGCAGGTAAGCTGGTTTTAAAATTGCAAAAATATTGATAAACAGCCAGACTTGGTAACGTACATCAAAGAATTCATATTACAAAAAGGGAACAATGTTGTTTGTCAAATAAAGAGAATGATCTTTAACAATAACCTGAATTTCTGCACTTTAAATAGAAATCTGATATTTAATCTCCAAACTGTCACAAAGTAAGTCTGCAAAAAATTGCAAAATTAATAAAAAAAAGTAACTTTGTATGCCAGATTTAATATCTAGAGCAGTTTCATAAAAATAATAATACATTCATGAAAGTGTGAAGACACTAATTAATTGAGGGTCTATAAATCTTACTAGAACTTAACAGTCTGATTGGAAAATTAGGTGATAGTCAACAATTTTTAAAAATTTTTTATTTCACTGGTCATTTTTTCTTCAAAAGAATGTTCTAGATAAGCATATCAAACGCATTGCTCTATTTCTTGCAGCCCTTCTCGAGAAATTATGAAAAATATAGAATATTAATATGTTAATAAAAACTGGTTTGGTTTAGTTGATTATGGCAAAGTACACTATGGCTATTGCCTGGATGTCCTTATGGAGGACTTTCAAAGGGAAACTGGCTTGTATTACATGTTACACGTGGGGAAAACCACAAAAACGCCCATGCAGTCAGCCCGCTTGCTTGGAATTGAAACTACACTCTATAACAAAAGAAATCTAACAAAAGAAGGAGTTGTCTGATGGAGACAAAAATTAGTGGATAGGAAGATTACATACAGAATAGAAAATGATTAAAATTTCAGAACAATTGAATGATTTATTTCAGAGTTATATAGTTTCAAAGAAATGAGGTCAATAAGGTGTTGACCCACCTCTAGCCTGGATGCAAGCTGCCACACGGCATGGCATAGACTGATAAAGCTCCCGGATAATCTCCTGCAGTATTTCTAGCGAAATTTCCTCCCATTGCCGGGCAGGGTCATCATCATTCCCTGGTAGATGCAGTCGCCTTTCCATCATATCCTAAACATGTCCAATGGAAGAAAGATCTGGTGATCTGGATGGCCAAGGAAGTGTTTGACAAGTTGTAATACAGCTCATAGCAACACATGCCGTATATGGTCTGGCATTATCTTGCTGAGAAATAAGGCCAGGGTACTGCAAAAGGAACAGTAGCAAAACAAGTCTCAGAATGTCATCGACATATCACTGTGCTGTAAGTGCACCTCTAATGAAGACCAAAAGGGTCTGGCTATCAAGGGAAGTGCCACCTCAGACCATAACTCTTGGTTGAGGGCCTATATGGCATTCAATAGTGAAAGCAGGATCAGCGGGATTCATCGCTAAAGACTACACATCCCCAATCAGCATCCTTCCAACCTGATCGAGCCAAGCACCACTGTAATCTGGCTTTGACAGGGTGCAGGCTTGAGTGACAGGTGGCATAACGGTCGGTATGAACATAGATTTCACTCTATCAGCCATCTGTGAATGGTCATGGTGGAAACTTATGTGCATGGTCACGTCTGATGGTTGATAGTGATGACTCGGGCACTATAACAGCTGATCTGACAATCACCCTGTCCTGATCAGTTGTGACCCTAGGTTGACCACTACCATCATGACGCTGAAATCCTCCAATGTTCTCCTATTCTTCCCAGCATCTTCTAATCGCCACATCGCTTCAACTCATATGACGAGCGATTCTCCGATTTGCCCAACCTGCCTCTTTCAAATCCAGTGATACGACCTCTTTCAAATACTGACAATTGCTTGTAATGAGCTAGAATCCTGCGACGAGGCATTTTTTTTTTCAATTGTTGAACGGTATCCTAAATCGCAATGCAATAGAAGTTTTTAACAACAGTTCAAGAACAGCTCCTTATATACATTTGTTGGATGTACAATTTCGATGCGCTGGAGATCACACTATTCATTCATTAGACACCATATTTTAATCATTTGCATATTTGGTCAAAACATTTATGCATATGAAATTTCAAAGCAATCAGATGATTCCTTCTTGATGTGTCGATTATTTTGTTATAGAATGTATATTGAAACTACCAGTGTTCAGTGATTTTACTGCTCAACTGCTGGTAGGCCTAGAAAAAAATTGGAATTCTACTGAATATCTATGTATGTATGCAACCTTAGGTGTTTAAAAGGACTTTAAAGGTGGTGTCCTAAAAAAAGACTTTCTCATCAGCCCAATTACAGATTGAATTAACAGAATTTCAGTGTAACTCTATAGCAAAAATTTAGTGAAATGCATATCCTCAAATTTTATAAATACAGTACAACTCCAATTACCCGAATCGCTTTTATAGTTCCAAGAAAAAATTAAGACGGAAACGTAGTGTTGGACAGTCAATGATTTCAGACATTAAAGGAAGCAAACATACACTTTTAAACTTCATGGTCACTGCTTGAAAATGAAGATGAGAGTTATTCAAGCAAGTCTATGCAACAACAAACAAAAATTTAGATGTCATTTTCAAGTGGTTTTTGCAGCAATGTTCTATGAGGAAGCCGAATTTCAGGTCCAATTTTTTGTGAAAAAGCTAGGATCTTAGCTCAAAAACTTGGTTGTTCATCCTTTAAAGCAAGTAACAGCTGGCTAAGAAATTTTAAGTGCAGGCACAGTGTCCATCAAACAGCTTACTTTGACTGAGATGTTCAGCAAGTAAAGACTTTCAGCACTTGTAAGTACTGTACAGTAAGCTACATAACATGTACACAGAAGTATTGCCTCTTCATTTTAATTAAAATGTCTTTTTCTTTAATTTTTCCCCTCCCATTTTCAACATGTATACATATTCAGTATGTACAGGAATTAATTAAAATGTACATAGACCCTTTCTTAGGAAAAAATCCAATTATCCAAATTTTTTATTATTCAAATAGGGTCCAATACCAACTGATTCGGATAACTGGAGTTCTACTGCACTTGCCTGCATGTTTCTCTGAAAGCCAGCCAAAAATTTATATCATACATGATTTCCAAGTTCAGTAGGATGTACATGTGAGAACAGAATTTCTCACTTAAGAAAAAGAACAAGTCCCTAACACAGTCTAGGTTAGCAGAAGTTCATCTGACCCCTGTTCTGAAAATTATTAGTGCATATAGCATCTCCAGGTATCCGAAAGCTGGTTGCAGAAAGCATATAGCAGGTTTGTAGAAAACAATAGATGTGCAACTACTATTAAGATTTCTTTATGTTCCCTCTAATAGATATGATTTTATGTATTTAATCACTACATCATTAAGTATGAAAATGACTACATTTCAAGTGGCCCAAACTATTCTACACTAATGCCTATTTAGCCCACTTGAAACAGTGAGTTTGACATGCCCGTACTAAGTCTCCACTGTTCCTAGCAGCTCTGGAACAAGGGTAGCTCAACTCTTTATAGAAGTACGTGGCCCTTTCCATAATTTAGATTGTTCTAAAAACGGCAGATTTTTCTAGAACATTCTTCCCTTTCCATTTCTTTTGTTCATATCCTTAAAGAATTTCGGAATTCATTGATAGCAGTGGGTGGACCGATGACTTTTATATGAAATTCAATGTTCATTTTGTTTTTTAAAGGTCCTGTTTTCATCATAGTATGTCGAAGCATGGTTGTAAGGCTGAAGTCCAAGAATTATTTTTTAAAATACAGACAGACAGTATTCTTGTTGATAATATCTATTTTGAAAGGCTGGGCAAACAACCAATCACATACCACAAAATATTTTTTCTAGGTAGCTGATTTTTTCCCAATGTTTGCACTGCCATTCTGCAATACCTTCCTTTATAAGCTGCATATACTGCACACTATATTCATATAAAATGTTAATTCACATTAAGAATAACAGTCATAGAAAAAGAATGGAAATGTCCACTGAGCAAAATTAAGGACCGTCTGCAAATTTTGGTTGAGATTAAAGACTTTAAAGAATTGTATGAACCCTGTGTATAAATGCATAGATACTAAGTTATATATTCTTAGAAAACATTGAATGCCATACAACTTACCTCAGTAGCTGCTGCCTTTTCACGATCAAGTTTCTTTTTTAACAAACTATCTGAAACAGCCACATCTTTCAATCCTACTGCAGATTCTTTACGTGGACTGTAATTAATTAGGAAAAAAAGGAGAACTATAGATATATATATACTTAATTACACGATAAGAATATTTTAAAAATTTGGCACTTTTGCATTACCTGCTCAACGGTCAGAAGAATCACTGGGCAAGTTTCCAAAGTAAGCAACCCAGGATATGATGAATATATATTTTTTCTGGCAACCCACTAATGGTGTGTGCACTATGAAAACACATGATGCACACCATTTTCAAATTTCGGTTATACCCGTGGTTCCTGCTTTGATTAACATGTGGATTTTTTTTTTCGTAATGAATCTGTACAGTTTGCCTGCTAATGAAAAAGACTGTGTTTACAGAAATTTTGGAATTCAAAATTAGTTTATGAACTTCTTGATGGATTGCAATTCTCTGTTTTTTAAGTTAAAACAGGTCGATGGATACATGAACAGCAGTGCCAAATTGATCTGCAATGCCAAGAATTCTTCAATTTCATGATTTCTTATTTTTTTTAGTTCAAGCAGGTCACTTTGGAGACAAATGAGAAAATTGAAAGGTGAGTGTTTTAATATGGATGTTTGTTGCATTTTTTAGTTAATTTGTTACTGCTTTACAAAATTTTAACTGTTTCATTATAGATGTTTGTTTTATGCAATTTTTACTATTAATTAAGGATGTTTTGTGTATTTTTAATTCTGTTACCTCTTTGCTCTTTTGTGTAATGTTCAGCCCACCTACGTATTTTTAAAATAGCTACTGTTTCCACATGTCAGGTTGGTGGAAACGTAGTCACCAACAACTGCTGACTTTGTGGAAGTGCTGGGCAGATAATGGAAAAAATACCAAAAATGTTTCAATCACCAGCAATGTGTAAGAGTTTGGAAAAAAAAAAAAAAAAACAGTTCATAAAAACCTTTTGCACAAAAATTTGGCACAAATGTTACTAAAATATTCTCTCATACAAGTCCTTTAATTTTTCACTACAGCTTCCATTAACATAAAATTTTAATTTATAAATCTAAAAAACTAAAAAAAATTATAGAATTTAATTTTCAGCTAACATTTTACACCTGAAAGCATCTTACTTTCTTTAAATTCATTTAGATTTTAATCAAGTATTTATAAATTCATTATCTTGAAATATTTTAACAGCAATTTTAGAGAATTAGAAACCTTTTATAATTTCAATCAACATAACATGTAACCCTTATTATTAGCATCCCAATGTCACTAAATGATAACATAATAAAAAACTACTGCAAAACAGATCCCAGAATTTATAAGCCTATGGATAGACAGCCCACAAATATGACAAATCATTCCTTAGGTCAATGACCAAGTACCTTTTTGTGAATACTGCAATAATATTTGTTCTTTTTTATTGAAATAGGCCAAACTTGAATGAGCCAGTTTCCTTAACTATTTTCCATGAAGACATTCTACTTCAAGACAGACAGATCTTGCATGCTTTTTCATAATTGATTAAATAAACTGGGAAACTGAAAGAAATAAAACAAAACATCACACAAAACACTAAAACGTGTTTACTTCCACTGCCATCAAACAGTTCTAGGTTTGAAGACAACTCAAGATTATCTGAGATGATTCCAGAATGCTTTCAGTACATTGTTTAATGGGAAAATGTCTCATTGCTTGAATAAATGAAGACTGCTCCTGAATTGATGAAAGGCTCCATTCTTGTAAAAAATAAATGACAGTCACTTTTTTCATTACACGGGATCAGCAGCAAATACTTCTCTATAGAAGATGCTAAAAAAGGGGGGAGAAGGTAAGCAGCCATCCATTTATTTGACTTCTAGTGGTATTCATCCGAGTAATTTACCTTTAACCCTTCTCAAATGGGCACCCCATATATGCATTCCCTACGAACATCCCTCACAGCTGGGAGTCCCACCTACACATCACTGGAGAGCAAACATAAGAGATGGATGATGCATATATGCATTTTAGGCTGAAACTTTTTTAAAGACCTCTAGATGGCATCCAACGTCCATTATTTTTTAAATGAATATAGTTTTAGGATGCTGACCTTCAGTTTGATCACATTCTGTGTAACATTGATGTCAGCTGTTGAAGGGAAGGAGGAAAAGCATAATGTAAACCAGGGTTTCTTAAACTTTTTTCAGTTGCGACCCCTTTTTATCACTGAGATTTTTTCGTGACCCCAAGACCCCATAACATTTTTTAAAATTTTGTACGAGCCATTAATTATTTCGCAAATCCGACACACGCGTGAATGAAGCTGTCAATTTTTTCACTTGTACTGTAATATACTATTGCAGTTTTAGGTAATTAATTTCTAATTTTAAGACATAGAACAATGTGAAAAGTTTAAATACGTAACAGACGAAATGACAGCGCCACGTGCAAAGCAAGGAAAATGAAAGTTTCCATTATAAAACGAATGCGTCGGAATGGTTTTATTTTATCCTTTGTCTGTATTGTCTCATCTTTATTTATTTTCAGATACATTGTATTAAAATATTTGGCAATTGTAAAATTATTATATTAATTTAAAGAAATATCAAAACTGCTAAAATTTTTGGCAACCACAGTTTAAGAAGCCCTGATGTAAACAAACCGAGCTCAGCTCTTTAACTTGTCATGTGATATAAACACCTGAGTTTCTGATATCTTTTCAAATCCTTTTTTTTTTTTTTTTTTTTTTTTTTTTTTTTTTTTTGCTACTATATAGGGCCTTTTAGGGTTACTATATATGATTCTATTAAACTTTGCATTGCTTTTATTGCTTATATTCTGTGTGCTTCGCTTTTTATTTCAGAAAGCCTTGACTTCAGTTTATTATAGCAAGTAAGTGTTATTTATCAGACAAAGGATATAGTCACATGGTAATTGAGCCAACAAGTATCATGAATGAGAGTAATGATTCATTTTCTAAAGAGTTAGAGATATTTCTAGTGAATCTCATATGGACATTTTGTTGAGACCGAGCTCACAGAGTGTCTGCCTTCCAGTTCCTAGGAAACTACTACTTGTAGTCTTTCTTGTATTTTTAAAATTAATTTTAAAATTTACTAATGTTATTTTATCAATTATAAGATCAGAATAATTTTAATAGCACTTTCAAAAATTATTTCTCAAAGTAAGCAATTTTTTTTACATATTTTCATGTAAAGGAAAAAGATTATTAAATGCTAATTTTAACATATATGATAGCTTAAGTAATAATCTAAAATTGTACCAAAAATTATGATGTTAAGAATTACACCTTTTTTCCCCCTAAAATTAGGCTTAAAGACACAAAACCACCATCCTGTGGGACAATTCCTTTCAACTCCCATCTAGGATCGTCTTAAATAAAGGCACATCATCTCAAAAGGGTTAATATCAATATCATATTTCATCTTATGAAAATAGAGCAGTTTCTGGCCTTTCCCCTGGCCTCATAATTTTATCCTGATGCAAAAAATTAATACTGCAGCTTTCTCTTTATTCAACACATTTGGACTCATCATTATGATACTGTGGAGTCCAAATAGCACAGATAATGTTTGATAGGTTTTCAATGGTGCCCTTTCATTTAAATTTTTTTTAATGATTTATTCCTTTCAAGGTTTCCTACAGCTGCCAACTGTAAAGCATAATGAAAGATAAAGTGATAAAAAGAGTTATCCACTGTGATATTTGAACACAACGTCTATAAGGTACCTAATCACTTTGCTCATTGTCTTTGATTTCTTTCCTGAACATGGCCTGACCTTCCGATAATCCTATAGCCAGTGAGTGGATAAAAACTTTTTTGCGTCAGATAGCCACAATGTTTTAATACTACATTTATTCAGCTTAGACAGAATTTACTCAATGGATAGAGTTTTTTCTCATACAAAATTGCTTATCTAATGTTAGATTTTACAGTTGCTTTACACTTTTTTTAACTTATAATTTTGCATGACATATACAGCAGCAACCTTAACATTTTAAAGATTTTCAATTCATGTATTTTTATTCACAAACTCAGTAAATGAGTTCAAATCCACACTTCCTTTTTATAGCAGGTATAAATTTGGTTTTTCACATTTTCAGAATATGATCTGGATTTGAATTGTTGATGTCTACTGAAATCAGTATTCCAAAGAAAGATTCAAACCCTCATATGTTTCATCTGAGAAACAGCAAAAACTTTTTTTCCCCCTAATTTTAGTTTTGCATTGGCATGCTTCTCTCTCTCTCTCTGTTTATTTTCTATAAACTGTCAAACTATACTGATCACAAATACTGGCTGCCTTCAGATTTGTCTATTTGATTATCATATGAACTAATTTCTTTACAAACAGCATCTAAATGTATATTGATCAATAAATATTCAAAAACTAAATTATGAATCAATAATAAACAAGTATACTGCCTTGTAAATAACTCCTCCACAAATTGCCATTAAATGAGCAAAATAATAAAATAACACTATAAGAAATCTGAAATATTCAGCATATAAATATATCATCATTATGATTTGTTTTGAGCTAAAAGCATTTTCCTGAAACTAACTTTTATCTAAAAATAAGCTCAAAATTTATACGAAACTCATTAAGGATTTTCACAACAGAACACTTACATTCTGTGGAAAGAAGACATATGTAACAAAGAGACATTTATATTCAAAGAAGAATCAGATAAAGATACATATTTTAGATCTGATTATGAAATTCAACATAGGTACCTGTTATTCTATAATTTAAATATGCCAAACAAAAAAGAAACTTTTGGTCACTGCCATAAGGATTAAAGAATGTCAGACTGTATAATAAATTAAGCCATACTGAAAGGGGATAAAATCAGTAATTGAGAGGTACATTAAAAAGTTTTTCTTATATTACTAATTTGGGACTTACTTCCTTACTTATATTAAGAATCTGAGATTTAATTCATTACCAAAATTATATAATGCAGCAAACATTTTAATTTCACAGAGAAATCAGAAATCTTGGTCAATATATGATCAAAATATTATCATCAATATTGTTACTTAATTATACTGTCAAAAACTACTGGTAATTTTCAAAGCGTGACATACAAAAGATCGCTGCAATAGGATTCACTGTGCATGTTTTAAATGCAAATATGCATTTTCTGCAATAAAAATAGTGAAATCTAAAAAAGAAATTGTCTTGTGCATCTTTAAAATTATTTACATGCTGGTCTACCCTCCAATTACACTCTGAGTTGATCAAAAGAGAACATCAAACCTAAAATTAGTATTTCAATAAAAAAAGTGACAGAAGTAATTCTCATCTCATCAGCTAAAGAACTGTTCTGAAAATGCTAGTATATTTGAAAGTGAACTAGCAGTTATTTTGTCAACAAACGATTTTGAATAATATTTACAATAATAATAAAATTAATAAAATAAAATGAACCAACGCCTCAACATGCATCACAAAATTATTAGCAGAAAAAGGCAGTAAAATTCTAGTGAAATATATGAAATGACTTAAAAAACAAGAAAATAGCTTGCTGTATGTTCAAAATAAAATGAAACATGTGAAACATTTATAGCATTTTAACATGAAGGGAGGATATTTTACAGGAAACTGCTTACATTTACATTATCCAAAGAAAAACATTAAAACTCATGTGCAGCCTTTCCACTTACTGATCACACATTGACCACCAGTAGCCTCGCATGCTTGAAACTTTTGTAATTAAGATTCGGTCCGTTAATTGCAATTAGTATTACTACTTTCATTTTTTTAACTGAACTTCACCTGTGCTATACACACAATTAATATTCAGCATATTTGTTATTATATATAGTAGTAGTGTCTGTATTGACAAAAATATGCATTTTTCCACAGTAAAATGGTATCTAGAATTTCTTGTATTCTGACCTAATTCTTAAGGAAAATTTCTATCAGTTCTGTTATACCTTTAAATTTTGTGTAATTTGACAGTCAAAATATGTTTGCTTTCACTTTTTATCTCTTCATTATTTTATATTTTCACTGTGTACATCAATCAGCTTTCCAAATTTTCAAAGATGCATTATAAAAAATCTTCAAACGTATCAAAAAGTGCTGTATAACCAAATCTTGTTTTTTTTACAGTTTTTAACTGCCTATCTGTAGAATATTAGCAGCTAATTTTTTACAATCATGCCTTTCTAGATGAGTAGATTCATATATACTTTTTCAGAAAAATTTACAGATCAAGGTTGAGACCTTCCTTGTTAGAAGGACAGAGAGTGGAAAAAAAGCAATTGGTAAATGATTTATCCTGCAGGTAATGTAAAGGAGAGAAGCACTTTGCTATATTGGTCTTGACTGTAGTGCAGCAATGGTGCCATATGTTTTGTGTTTTATTTTTAGAATATGTATAAACTTTTAATAATTATAACGATAGGGACCAGATGACCACATAAATAGTTTCTGTAGTTTTTATGAGACTTATTTTTTTTTAATTTAAAAATGCCATAAAATGAATATTTTCTCTATTTAAAGCCTCTTTAAAACCGGAAATGATCTGCAAGACCTTTCAGCAGCTGTTTAACAGGTTTTCTGAATTTGTAAATTTTCACAATCACACATTCAGTTTTAGAAGTTAAATTATGTTAACTCAAAATCAATGAAAACACGTTTTTCACTTATAGTACCTTTTGTATTGAAGAAATAATTGTATTAAAAGACAAAAATGACTTGTTCCACAATTTTACACATATGGATTACTTAAATATAGCAAAACACACACGGGATATCCATCCCAGATTTCAGCATGAGCACCCTAGGACAGCATTTCTCAAACTTTTTCAAGTGCAAACTACTATTATAAATTATAATGTTCTGAGGACCACATCTCCTTTGAAATCAATCTTTTTTTACATATATAACAAAAAGCATACTTAAATTTTTAAAAACAATTTAGTTTGAAATTGGTATTAATGCAATTAAGTCAACCCAAGAAAATTTACATTCATTTTTAATAATTCAAGGCTATCATAATTTGGATAATTTTTAACTTATTACCTAAAAATTAAACAAATTCTGGTAATGAGATGAATGAACCTGTCCATTCTTGCAAAGTAGTTTTATACTATTTGGATGTATGCTGGCAAACTTAAATCTAAGACCGGCACATACATCAAGTCAATTTCAGTACTTTGAGTTAATCACGAAAACCCTTTCTTATGCAGACTGCAAAAGCAAACTAAATTATAATTTTTTAAAGCACCATAAGCACCATTCTATGGTGCTTTGGTTATAAATTATAATTATTTTAAAAAACTAATTATAATTTATAACCAAACTAAACTAATTATAATTTCATTCACACTCTGTTTCCACTGGTAACAAGGGCTAGAAAGAAATTAACCATACCATCTGCCTAGGATTTCACATAAAGTCCACTGTCATCTAAGAGTTTAGTTAACTCTTCCCTTTCATTCAATAACAATTTGATATTTTTAGTATTGTAATGAAAAGGTCATAAGCCTTTGTAACATTTATCACTTGAAAAATAAGTTTCAAATTGTGACATCGGAACTATGAGATGTGAAGATATGTCACTGCACAATTCCTTTCAAATAATGATATTTTCTACTAGAAAAGATTCTAATTCTGCTAATATTATATAAAAATCTTCTTCCTTACAGAAATCTTCATGACCCAGAGCTTATTGAGCCTCAAGATAACTTTAAGTCTTGATACATCTTAAATAATGAAAATGATAAATGCAGAAAATTAATAATTTCCACATTTTTAAGCAACCTAATTAGAAATTATTTTAAACAAAAAATATACCTAGTTGATTTTTGATCCTCTTCAGGAAACCATTTGTATATATAACTGACATATGGAATATTTTCTTGAAGTAATTCCTTAAATTTTGGATCATATTTTCCATACACAATAGCTCCAGTTAATCCAAAACCAGTTGTTGCAATTAAGCTAACTATCACTTTTCCACTTCCACTCCTAACCATAAGAAAAGAAAAAGTTTAATAATATTAGTCTCTCAGAAAAAAAAGTATAATTTTACAATCAGCCAATAGAATAAAACTTATTCGGAAAAGAAACTTAAATATTTTTAAAAAATTAAACTAAAAACTACAAACCTAAGCACTCTAAAATAAAATTTCACACAACCCAAAAATTAAAAAGTAAAGAAAATTAATAAATTTTGTGCTAAAATCATAGATGACTATGATTATTAAAATACATAAATCTTATATATGCAAAAATTACACTATTATATAGAAACTATGTAATAATTCATTACAAAATGTGAGACATTCTACATTATTAAATAGCATTTTACCTAGATGAAGTTGAAGACAGTCTTTGGAATTTTGTTCCTGGAAAGGAAGTCTGTAAAGGAATTATAATAACTTTAATACAATGATATCAGATATGCAGTATACATATGTACATTTATACAGATCTTTAATTATAATAATTATGCTACTCCAGAAAGGTATTGTTACACATTTTAATTTGATGATACAATAGCAAAGAATTTCAGATTAATGATTTTTCTTGAAAAATCCTAAATGCATTAAAACTTTAAAAGTATCATGCAATACAAAACACCCACTTAATTTTAAAATTAAATTCTTTTTTAATTTTAAGGTCCTTTTTTTTTTTGGTACGTATGTCTAACTTTATCATAACTTTTTTTACATTTTACTCCACAACTTATACTGTCATTGATCTCTTCAGCAGTCCAGCTATCATTAGATAAGGTACAATCAGAAAAGCTAAGGCAACTCAATAAAAAATAGTGTAGTCATAATTAAATTTCGTAAAATAGGTAGTAAAAGAATTTTGGATCAATATACTGTGTGAAAAGTAGTCCACAGCTTATAAATAACTTAACAGCTTTAAAAAGGCATTTTGGAATGGATTGTTATTTCATGTTACAAATGTAACTGTAAACTTTGAAATAATTATTTTGTAAAAAAAAAAAAAAAAACCTTGATGCATTTTTTCAAATGAATTGTAGTGGACTGCATAAGGCAAGGGATGCCTTTGTGGAGGATTTTCTTAGAGAAATTAACTCATGTACACATTACACATGATGAAAACACCCAGGATGCCTTTGGAGGACTTTCTAAGAGAAACGAACACATATACACATGGCGAAAACCATGAAAACAACCAAGCAGCCAGCTCATTCACTTGGATTCGAACCCGTACCAAACTACCAATGTTCAGAAACTTTACTGCTTGGCCACAAAAACTCAACATTGGAACACAAAATTTTTATCAATCATTTACAAAGTACAACTTGATGGAATGCAGATTTTTGCATTCTCTACTGTTCGACAAAATACAAGGCTTTCATCAGCTAACAAACTCCACGGTCCCATTGTTACGAAATGTCCAACTGCAGTAGGAGAACTTCCTTACAAAGCAAATTTAGGATGCCAAAAAATCGCAAGGAGAGGCAGGGTTGCCAGATTTGGCATAAAATCGAACATTTCGCGACAAAATTGGCAGTATTCCATAGACCAGTGGTGTCAAACCTTTTTGGGGCTGTGTGTCCAAAATTCAACCAAAACCCACTCACATAAACCTGAAAATGGGAGTTTGGCTTAACAAAACAACACACACTTGTCTTAAGACTTAAAAGAGAAAAAATAAGAAGAGAGTTTTCAATAATACAAAAAAAATTTATTACAGGAAATTACAGGTTTTGCATAATTAATGGGATTTTTGCTGTTGTATACATTATGATAATCTGTCAAACACTTGCTCACACTTTGTTAATCTTGAGTGCAACACATGCAGCACTCACGTGATCTGGTAGTCTGTTTCTTGTGTCATATTTGACATAATTCAAAGCTGAAAACAGCTGTTCACATGCATAAGATGAGCCAAATAAAGTAAGAATAGCACCCTCAAGTGTTTTCATTGATTTAAATTTACTTGGCAGAGAATTCCACACTTTAAGGATTCCGTTTTCATAACTATCATTTGTGCTTTCTTGTGTATCACTTTACACTCCATCTTCTCAAGTGTTGCAAGCAGATCAGAAAATTTCCTTTTCCACGTAGAGCTTTCTTGCAATTTCAATAACTCCATTTCCAGATTTTCAAGATCTAACTATTGTAAAAAAGAAAGATCAAGTTCTTCACACTTAGATTTATCTGGAGAAGCAAGAAAACACATGGTTGCTTCCATCTGGAACTGCAGAAATCTATCATTAAAATTCTCCTTTGCAGCTGCTACGATGCTAAAAAATTCCTTGTAGATTTCTTCATGACTTGAAGGATTGTGCACAAATTGTGTAGAATTTTCTAGATGCATCTTTAGATTTGGAAAATATTTCAGCTGCCCACTTGCAAGATATCTTTCAAAAACATGCAGTTTTCTTTCAAATGTTTTTATATCGCACATTCTTTCTGTCATTTTTCTCAAGCAATCTAGCAATTGCTTGTTCATTACACTGAAGTGTTGTGTAAAATCTATAACATAACGTTGTTAAGCCAGACCCTATCACTGAGCTGTGGATAATCCTACTCTTTTTCATTCAAAAATAGCTTAATTTCATCCAAACAGCTTACAAATCTTTCTAAAACCCATTCTCTGTCAACCATCAGACATTATTGTACATAAGCAAAGTGTTATACTGTGCTTGAACCTCATCAACAAGTGCTTGAAATTGTCAACAGTAAACAGCTCAAGCCATGATGTAATTCACCATCTCAGTGACATCTTTGAGAACATCGTCTAATATTCTGCAACAGTCCCTGGCACAAAGAGCTTCTAAGTGAATGAGACAATGAAACCGAATAACTGGATGTTTCGCTCTTTTAACAAAGAACTGTATGAAACCAGATGTTGTTCCCAACATGCAAGGTGCACCATCACTAGTAATTGAAAATACTTTTTCTGGTCTTATGTCTTATGTAAAAAAGCTTCCATCACAACATTGCAAATATCTACTCCTTGCATTCTTTCACGCAAATGCCAATTTAACCAGCTCTTCTCTCATTGTATCACCAACAGCATAATGCAAAATTATTGCTAGCCTTGCATGGTTATTTATATCTGTGCTTTCATCCAAGCACATTTAGTAACAGGCTGCCTTTTGTAAGTCAGTGCTGAGCTGCCGACCAATATCACTTGCCATTCGCAAGACTCGATCTTTAGAAATTTTTCTGCTAAGTGGCATCTCAGCAATGCAATGTTTAATTTTGTCCTTATTGGAAAGTCACGAAAAAGAGAATTACTCCCACAATATAACCTCTTTGATTAAATTCACATCAGAGAGCGGTTTACCATGTTTTGCCAGGCACAGTGAAATTTGAAAGCTGACTGTTGTTAGATGGTTTGTTTTAGAAAGATAATTGCAAAAACCAACTTTCTGATAATTATAATTCCTCAACTTCCCTTCAATAAACACCTTCCGTTCAGCTTCATCAATCTTGTGCTTGGTGTTAAAGTAGACTAGATGTACGACACACAACACTTCCCCCACACAGAATGCATAATGCTTTCCTACTGTGTTCAATAACTCCAATCTTGAAACGATCTTCCACTATCAATGTTTAATTCTGCCTTTTTGCTGGCGTCATTTGAGAGGGTTCAAGACCTGGAGTATAGAAAAGCACAAAATTTAAAAATGAGGCATTAAATATAAATCGATCATATACTAAAAAGAAGTAACATTATTAGCCAATAGTAAGGAATTGGATTTTCACGAATCAACAATCTGTGACTGCAGATTCAAATATGAACAGGGGACAGTAATAACCCTTAACTCAGACATCTCTTTGTTAAACTTTAGATTTCACATGCTCCTTTTCGGCTTATTGGGCTTATTTTGTCTAAGCGCATATGAATAAACTCGGTTTCCTTTCTAAGCTTTCGTGTTTTGCTATATTATCAAATTGCATGTTTTTACATTATATTTGTACATTCTGTTTAAGATATTCAATTAGAATTATTCATACGTTACCTCAAAATGCTTAATTTGAAAACTGGAATCTGTTTAACAATGAAAGTATTAAACTCACTGGCAGTCTGCAATAAATTTGAATTTGTTTAGCAAACATCAGCTGCTTCAACTTTGGTGTATTCTTTGCCATGTAACAAGTAATATGATTGGCCCAAACAATTAAAACATCATAAGTTGGGTCAATAAATATGTATAACATTTCTATGGCAAAATACAGAAATCTTATATCCAGGCTTAGGCACTATGCCAGTGACATTATGCGATAAGTAAGTAAGTGAAACATTCAAGAACAGACTAAAAGACTTATTTAAATTGCATAGTAACATTTTATTATGATTATTGATTAAGGAAGTAATATTTTAGTCGCATGCTGGCTGATGAGGCTCTGCGTGCTGACTGTGGTACGAGTGCCATAGCTTTGCAATCACTGCCATAGACGGATGGAGAACCTTCTGGAATGAATTCTTACCAGTTTGGCCCAGAATGTTCTCGAACGCAAACCAAAAGCCATATAAACCCTGCTGGTATGTGGAATAGCAGTTGATCGCGAGTCTATTGAAAGTGTCTCGTAGTCTATCGAGTTGATCGAGTCTAGTGTCGAGGTGTCTTGTCAGTGTATCGCGAGTTCGTGTATCGTTGAGGCTATCAAGTGCATTCAGAGTTGTAGCGTGGAGAGTTTCGAGAGTACGCTGAGTTCCAAGAACTACCAAACTGAGTTGGGAACTGTACTCTAGTGCTATGCCATGAAGCTGTCTTCATCATTCTAGCCTGATAGCCTGAAAGCTGTGTTGCTGATTGTTTCAGCATGTCTGTCATAGTTTTTTTATGACTGTAAATGTGTTTTTGAAGCTGGCAAATAAACTGTGTTTTGATACTTTTAAGTATTGTCGTCAATCACTCCAAATACAAAAACCCATACAGAAATGAAACAACTGGTGTCAGGAATGCCAGTGACCCGCCTACAGGAAAATGCCATGGTGGAGGAAATGAAGCTGACGGACTTCTTAGCAGCTGTAAAAGAAAGACTTGTAAGCTGGACTTGAAGAGTTGAAAGCCAGACATGAAAAGATACCAGTTTGGCCAGTGGATATCAATCTGGATATGAAGAGATGAAGGCTGAGATCAAATTCACATATGTTGATATAAAAGCTGGATATGAAGAGATGAGGGCTGAGATGAAAGCCAGACAAGAAGAGATGAAGTCAGAAAAGAAGAGATAAAAGTTGGCCAAAAAAAGCTGTGACAGCAACTCCAACAGATGAAAGTGGAACTTACAGAAGTAACTGGAGCCACAAAAGATGTGGAAATGACAGAAGTGACATCTAAAGAATCAAAGGATGAAAAAGTGAAGGAAATAGCTAGTGAAGTGTCTGAGAAAGATCAAGAAATGATGGATGAAACCTCTAAAGAAAAAGAACGAAAACATGAAGAAATAAAAGATGGGAAAGAAGCTCTTGATTCTCAAGTGTCTGAAGTAGCAGTGGAAGAAAGTGAAAATGTGACTGTTAAGTTCATAGAAACTGATAGCATACCTGCCAACCTCTAAAGATAAAAAAATTCAGAAGATTTCTCCAAAATTCAGAAGAACACGAAGAATTAATATCATGCTTTGATATTAAAAAAATAACAATTTATACAAATAGAAAAAAGAAAATTGTACTTATATTAGTAAATCTCAATTAAGTAGTAACTAAAAAATTTATTAGGAAACATAAAACAAGAATTTAATGTTATACAAAAAAATTATTGCAATGAATTTAGAGTGCATTTTTTGGCTTTAGCCAAAAATTCTTTGGAAAATTTCCTGTCATAACAATTAGTTTCCTCATAACATTTAGCAATTAAAATGTTTTCTAGAGTTTTGGTGAAATTGAAGAACAAAACATAGTTTTGTTTTTCTTCACAACACTGAAGACTCTCTCGCACTCAGCATTACTGTGTGGAATTACGAGAATAGCACATAAAACTCTTGCTAGTCTATCATATTTTGGTGTTCCATCAGCTCTTTTTATTCTTTTTAAGGTACCAACGAGGACATCAAGTCTATCTTCTCCAGAACTGGCAAAGTCTTCAAACTGTGCAGCAGAAAATTGGTTCTGTAGTTCATATAAAGCATCATTATGGCATTCATTTTCTTTAATTGTTAACAAAAATGGAAATTTATCAATAAAAAAACAAATCTGTTCAAAAGATGAATTTTCAATTTGTTTCAAATTTGCCACTTCAGCATTTAAAAGAACTTCATTTTGCAAAGGAAACTTCCTTACAATGTAATCACAGGCTGAGGAAAAGTACTTTCTAACACATTGAAAAAATTCTTTTTTCTCATGATCTTTCAAAGAATTTACAAGTTCCCTGGTTTGATTTCCAATTATAAGATCACTGTCATCTTTTTGATTTGCCAAACTATTATATGCAACACGAATCAACACACTGTTTTTCACAACGGACGGTTTTACAAACTTAGTATAAAGTTCTTTCAAAAGATCATTAAGAATTTGGATAAGCAGGGGAGATTAAGAATTTCAATAAGATCATTAATAAGATCATTAAGAATTTGGCGAAGCTGATTGTAGAAGGGTATTTACACTTTCAAAAATCTTAATGGTACTTAACACAAAACTACAATATGCTTTGTTCAAATCCGAAGAAAGAAGATAGAAAATTTGTTCCTCCTGGTTAATAGAAGACTGTTTCTTCTTCCCTTCAACTTCTTTAACAAAGTTGACCTTTGAGGAGTCTTCTAAGCATTTTCTTTTTAAAGAGTTTGATTCTGTGTGTTGGCTTTTCCCTTTTAAAGCATTGTGATAAGAAGCAAAGTAGGTTTTCGGAATCTTATATGCCAACAAATTTGATGGGATCTGTGGTTTCATTTTGGTCTCTTCGTGGAAATATTTTAGCAATGCATCCCACTGTTCAATAAACCTTCCTAGCGCTCTGCCTAAGGATAACTATCTCGTGCATATATGTTTCAGAATTTTTCTCATTTCACCAGAACACAGTTCTTGGAAATTCTTTAGGTTTTCTTTCCTTTTTACACTTTTTTCCAGATAGAAAAACACATCAATCGTAAGCTGGTCAATATTTAATGGTAAAGCAGCTGCAGCATTTTCTGCTGCCAAATTAATTAAGTGGCATGGGCATCCAATAACAATTAATTCATCTTGTTCTTTTTTGCGGAAAGAGGCTACACCCTTTTTGTCACCCACCATGACATGAGCATTATCTGCACCAAATGAAATGCAGTTTGATATTGGGATGTTAAGTTGTTTCAACTCATTAATTACCAAAGAGGCAATATTTTCCCCCGTAGCGTCTCCATTTAACAAAGGAAGACGCAAAAGATGAGTTTTCATTTCATTAGAAACATCACAGAAATACGTGACAACGATGGGGTAAAGCTTCCAATCGCTGTCGTTGCTGCCATCAATTGACACCAAAAATGCTGAATTCTGGAGTGCAACTATCGTTTTACTTTGTGCATCGTAAGCAATTTCGTTCACAATAAAAGATGTTTTCGTGCGAGCACAAGCATATTTCTGTGCAATCTTGGAGTCGGGAAACATCCGTCTGAAAAGTTGACTGGCTTAGCGCTTAGCGGCACGTTGTGTTCGATGAGGAATACAGTAAACAAACACTCTGCCAAAATGACATCAGCATCCGAATTCGTAGCCGAATTTGAAAAAAAAATCGTCCACTTTCTTTGACGTTGTCAAAGCCGAAGCATTAACTTCATGCTTTTTAGACTTAACATGCTTCACAATGTCGCTTCTTCCACCGTGACTTATTATGAAGTCACACACGCACACATTGCAAAACGCATAGTTATTTCCTTTGAAGGATTCTTTAACTGTTGGAAGTTCGGCTTTGTAGGCAGGCCGAAAATATTGAGAATACGGTTTTTTAGAACTCATTTGGTAACAACGACATTCTAAGAAAATTCGTAAAAAACACGTGCAAACAAAAAAAAAAAAAAAAAACAGAATGCGACAATCCACGCTCGCTGAGTAATTCCCTTGCTGCTGAAGCGAACGCGAAAAAAATAATCTGGCGCCCACAAAGAAAAGAGTGGGAGAAACAAGTTCAGCGCATTGGATTGGCTGGTTAAGCGGCGAGTTGGGAGAAACTGCAGGTTACTGAATTCGAAGTAGTCGGCGGTAAAACACGATGCAATTGGCGAAAAGCGCTGAATTGGCGAAAAATTCTAAAATTTCGACAAAAATCACTAAAAACACTTGAAAAAGGGAAAAAATCGTAAAGAATGGATTACGATCGTAAAATCGTAAAGACAAACACATTTTCGTAAAAATTACGAAAAATTCTTAAAAGTTGGCAGGTATGTGATAGTGAAGTTACAAAGTCGCAGTTAGCAAGTACTGAACCATCTGAAAGTTCATGCGATGTAGAGATGGGAGAAGCTGGCATACAGCTTAAGCAGAGTTCCGGCATTGCGAGAAAATACAGCCACTTCTCAAACTAAGTATGTGTCTCAAGATACAATTTGTAAGACACAAACTTGATTCTACAGCAGGATACTTCTGTTCATAAAGAATCAGATTCTATTCAAAGCTGATACAAAAATCGGAACTGGTTTTCAAGAAATAGAAGAAAATAAAAGTGTACCAACTGCTAAAGTACCGAGGTGAACTGTACACATAATGCGAATAAACTACAGAGTGGTCAGCAAACTGTTCCAGATCTTCCTGTGGATGAAAGTCTGAAAGGAACGAATCTTCAAACTGTGATATACAAAACAGAGAAACACCCGAGAACTGCAGTGAAAGAGTATTTCACCTGGGGTTATAACCTAATGAAAAAACCGAGACTGAAATTAATTCTGAACTTTAATTTGTATAATTTAAACTTGTTATGTGGTTAATTTGTGTATATAACTTGCACATAATGTAAATATTTGTTTAGTTATGTTATTTGATTGTTTTACTATGTTTTGTTTGTATTGAATTGTAATTGTTTGTATCTGACCAAGGATTGTACTGCCTGGGACGTGCAGTCCTTGGGAGGGGGCTCTGTTACAAAATGACCAGCTGCGGTAGGACAGCTTCACCGCAAAGCAGGTTTAGGGTTAGATTTACCAGATTTGGCGTGAAATCACCCATTTTGCTACAAAATTCGCAATAAGCCATAGACAGATGGAGAACCTTCTGAAACAAATTCTTACCAGTTTGGCACAGAATGTTCTCGAACACAAGCCAAAAGCTATATAAACACTGTTGGTCCATGGAGTAGCAGTCGATTGTAAGTCTAGTATCCAGTCTATCAAGAGTGTTCGTAGTCTATCGAGTCTAATGTCGAGTTGTCTCGTTAGTGTATCGCAACTTGGTGCATCAAAAGCATGCGCTGTTGCGGCTATTGAGTGCATCGCTAGTTGTAGGGTCGAGAGTCTCGAGAGTATGTTGAGTTCCAAGAATGATCAAACTGAATCGAGAGCTTTTTTTAGTGCTTTGCCATGAAGCTGTCGGTACTTTTCCATTTTGCCGGCGCAAACGATAAAGTCGCCAAAAATGGTACAACCGAAGCCAAACAGAATATCCTCGTGGGCAACCTTTTACACCTCATTTTCAAAACAAGTAGCAGCCATTTCTTAGCAGATTGATTGTTTCTTTCAATAGTTGCATACAATTACATAGAATTTTTACCCAGATAGTTTAATTTTATCCCCTAAGGCCATTCGCAGTAATTAGTCAATTAGAATGCACACATTGCTTATTCGAAGGCGAAAATATAGAAAATGCAAAGTCGAGGTTAAAATTCATCAGTTCTAACGAGAATGCACTGCGGTTTTACATAATTTCTGAGTAAGCTATTCGTAGAAATTGAAATAATTCTTACATTTAAATTTGTATTCCAAATTAAGATTTAACTTGAAATTAATGTAGATAATTACTGAAAGAATTAGATTTTTGTAGCGTAATTTACGTGGGATGAGATCACTTGGGATCACATGATATGAAACGGCGAATCAGGATGTTGTACCATGAAAACATCTAGTAAATTCTTAAATTAATGTCTTTTTTACAAATTTATCGGCTTTATTTATTGTCTTTTTACAAAATTTTAAACAACATTAAAATATTTATGCCTTCAAAATAAAAATTTCTTAGAACTAACATTTGTTAACATTTTTTATGTGTATACTGTGTGTTGTCGCCAATAGAGTCTGCTTGGCGAGATCTGCGCAGGCGAAATGGAAAAGTACCAAGCTGTCTTCACCGCTATACCCTGAAGACTGTGTTGCTGATTGTTTCAGAATGATTGTCATAGTTTTTTTATGACTGTAACTGTGTTTTTGAAGCTGTGAAGAGTAATACTGACAAATAAATTGTGCTTTGATACTTCATCAAGTGTTATCATCAATCACTCCAAATCCACGAACCCATACAGAAACGCAACACCATTATGATTTCTTACAAGAGGGAAAAAAGTACTCAATGCAATGTAACAAATGCTAAAACTTCCCCTCATCTGCTGACTGCATGCACATACCTGGGTTGTCAGATAAATACATTTTGACATCATGTGTTGCCTATTTTGGCAATACAGCATGTTGCCTGGTGAATTCTTTTCAGAGTTGGCAGATAATCAGATACCAGAAATATTAAGGCAATTAAGTAAGAAACTGTAAGCAAAAATTAATAACTTGAATTTGTTGCATTTCATTTTTTCCCATTTTATTTTTTGTTGGCAGCTTTTTCATGCTGCATATTTTGGCCATAATAATTTATGGTACTTGCGTATTAATGCCACCACAGCAGATGTTGCACTGATGCACCAATAAAGATTAATCCTGTTGTTTGCACGCAGTTATCTTTTGGATTCCTTTTTGCCTTGTTTGCTGATTTTTGACACTATTTCTTAGCACTATGAAAATGCATCTTTGTAATTTGCCAAACACACAAAGCCAAAATAACAAGTCAAAGAATTACACAAGCTTGGTGTCCATGTACCGCCAAAAATCGCCAATGGGCACCCATAAATATATTTTTAACATTTCATTTTTAGTTAATACGAAAAAGATTATCCAAACTCTAATAGATTTGAATTATTAAAAAAATATAATTTTTTTTTATTAATTTAATTACTTTACATAAAATTAAATAAATTTTACTTAACTGTATTTTAAAAATATAAATATACTAGTTAGTAACATTTGCTAAAAAAAATTACTTTCGAATAAAACAACAGTAAGGCAGTCCGTAGAGCCTTTCTAATTTATAAAAGTGGTCCTGCACTTGAAAATAGTTTCAGAATTGCTGTGATAATTTATTATGTTTTTCCCACAATTATATAGACTCACATGTTCAAGAAACTTCAGCCTGTGAAACTAGTCACTTTTAAGATCTATCATGTTGCTAAAGTTAAGCCGTAAACAAATTAAATAATTTTACTCTAATTTATAAACTAAAATTAGACATTCTCCAACATATAAATATCAGGCCTTTCCCTTTCTTTTATCCTTTACCTTAAAACATCAAAATCTGGATGAATTAAAATAAAATTTCTCAAAACTTGATAAATTAAAGAATTTTTCCAAACCTCGTAAGGGAAAAACCTAACCAAAAAATTACAGTATTATCTGCAGTCAACAAGACAGATTCAGAGAAGCCCTCATTTTCATTCTTCGAAAAATACAAAATCCCAATATGCTTCAGGCAAGTGAAGAAACGTTTCTTAGTGCAGTAATGCATTAAGGCATGCATAACTGATAAGATTTATAAAAGGTGGCTGAAACAGACCAAAATTTTTCAGGAAAGAAATCTCCTAAATTATTTTTTTCTCATTGCAGGGATTAGCTATATTACTCACACATAAATTATCATCATTCAAGTAAACCAGATTGAATTCTATTCCCCAAACAAAACTTCATAAAATGAATAAGAACACTTTATAATGTTCTAAATTAAATCTAGACACATATATTTGAAAATGTTATTCTGAAATGGAATTTTTAAGAAAATCAAACTATGTTGAGGTATTTAGTGTAATGAGTACGTACGTTTGTGCTACCTCCTATGCAACATTTACCAGCTGAACATCTATGTAACATTTAACAATTGTACCTTTTCGTAGTTTGCATGAGTTCATAAAATCAGTAATATGATTTAGCAGTTCACATGCCACATGAAAATATTTATAAAAGCAGTAAGAATAAATACAAAAACCACACTAAATTTATCATCTTGTATATGTTTGGCAGCTGGCTTGTAAGATTTAACTCCTAATAACCTTAACTAACTAATCCTTAACTAACTAAGATTTTAAGTGAAAATTTAACTTAGATGTATCATCACTATTACTGCAACAGGCTACATGTCTTCTTCTTCTAAAAAAGGCAGCTTTAAAAGAAACATGAACAAATTTAAAAATAAAAAACAAGACTTCTACCTGTACAGAAGGTATTTATTACAGGCCCAAACTTGCTCTACTCTCTATGATATGGCTCTACTCTTACATACGCCCTAAGATCACCTAATGTGGGGATATGCGTTCTGCGCTGGTTTTGGGCATGATGTTGTTTGTATGGCAACCCTTTTGATGTTGAAACTTAACTCTTTTGCTGCAGTGGTTTAATTGCTCATTGGTTCATGTCGTGTGTGTTTTGAAATAACCAATGTTACAATGATAGACGTGGTGGCAAGATTTCTGTCGCATATTTTAGATTGTGTAAAAAGTAAATTTAGTATTAAAAGGTGCGATGTTGGAGTTGTTAATGAGTCTTTTGTTCATGGGTGTGTTTATGAGGATCGAAGTGTATTTTTTGAATTTCCGTGGGACTTTTAAAATGGAGTCCGAAATGTGGAGCTGCTATGAGAACTCGGACGAAGAAGGGCATTTCTGATAGTTCTTGTGTGGATTTGCAGTCAAATGGTTGCTGGTAAAGTATGTGGTTGTCAGCGGAGTTTAAGATTTGGATCATGGTTTTCATGTAACTTTAACTTGTTTTCGTTTAACTCATAAGTTAACTTTGGAGGAAGTTTTTATCGTTACTTTCGAAATTTTGAATCGCAGAAAGACATGCGATATAGCCCTTTCGTTCACAGACATTGTGCGACTGGCGAAATTTTATTAATGAATGTATTATGGTAAGTGCATTTTATTTTGTAGAATGTTATGTTCATTGTTTTTTACTATGAATTTCTGTTGTTATTGTTGTTTTTTTAATTGTTTGTAATTTTAGTTTATTTTGTTGACATGTGTGCAATGCCTAGATTGTGCAATTCGTAGATGTTTTCTTAAATTTAAACAGGAAGCTGTGTACATGGTATGGTTTGAAATTTATTGTTGTTAATTATTAAAGCGAGGTGTTCGTGGTTCGTAGATTCTTTCGCTGCCTAGCTTGTGTAATTGGTAGATGTTCAATTCGATGTTTTTTTAAGTTAATACATATCGCTGTGTACATGGATTCTTGTCAAAATTTTTGGTTAGAAATCTTACGTTTTTGTTATCTAAATTTTTTGTTTTGTTTTGGATTTTTAGCTTAAATTGTGTGTTCAAAACATGGTTTTGCATTTGCGAAAAACGCGTTTTTGGAGACATTTTAGGCTTAAAGTTCGAAATGTAGACAAAAAATTTAGATAGTAATATGGCACCATAGAGTTTCTCGCCAAAAATATTTGGCAAGAAATTTGTCGCCAATCAAGGGCGTATATAAGACTAGTTCCGATGATATATATCATTATTTAAAACTATAAGACATCTTAATCAAATTTTAAAGTAGACATATTTCAGCTGTCAATCTGCTATAGAAAAAAAATCGCAAACCATTATTCTAAAAAAAATTAAATCCTCAGGAATTAATTCATATAATAAAGTGAATACAAGTCACAGTTTTAATGAAATGTTTAAAAAACAACTTTAAATCTGACAAAGTGACAGGTATACAATGAAAAAGTATGTCATAAATAAAACTTAACTATAAATAAATACCATATACTTACATACCAAGTATACTTCATATGGATTCTTATAATACACCAAAGATGTACTTTATTATTTATGCCCTTATATATTAATATGCATAACTTAGTTTAAAATAATATTTAAAACAGCTGCCTAGACAGTATAGTAGTTAGGGGAGCCGACTGCAATACTGAAGGGCCTGGGTTCGAATCTCAGAGAAGGCATGGATGTGAACTGTCTGTCCCCTCACGGGAGGTAACGGTGGCTGGCTATTAGGTGCCTCCACTTCTGGCCTTAGGAGTGGCCAATGCTGAAAAAAGGCAAGTGCCTACCGTTCAATAAAAAAAATATTTAAAACATGTGACTGAATTCTAATTAAATAGTTTTACTTGCCACAGATACATGCAAATATTTCGATAAGGAAGTAAATGCAACAAATAAATTAAACGAAACCTCACTTTTATATTATGGTGCAGGGTGCAATGAACTGTCGATAAATTACACTACTAAAATCAGTTATTCTCATCTTCAACTTGTTCCAAGAATGCATTCCCTGGATCAAAATTATTGTTTTGTATGATGTTAACAGCATTTGAAAGATTTAAAATCCTCTTTAAAACCTTGTGTTAATCAAATGGATTTTGATTTGAAACTGATTTACACTTACATGATAAAAATATTTTAAAGTAGAGTTACGATCTGCGACAGTACGATAACAACAACAAAAAAAAAAGAAGAAAAAATATGCTGAAATAGAAGTTTAATTTATCGATGAGTCGATAATCTACTCGATGAGCTGGTGATCAATATTATTTTCCATTTATATTATTTAAATAGGAACAAAAAGTAGAAAATATATTACCGATAAAAAGATGCATTTAAAAAAAAATCCCGTAAGATAACAACTACAAGAGATAATTAGCAACCATGAAAAACACATGTTCTATAAACAGAATTACAAGGGCGGCAATTTAAATTTTACCAGAAATAAAATATATTACTTTAACGTTTAATGCAATGTAACATGTTAATACCTTTTAATAAGTTCAACAAAGCATTAGTACATTACTTTATTTTAAAAAATTACATACTTTTAGTTTTAAGCCAGAAAACCGGACTGACCGCCACATAACTCTTAAAATTTATTAAATTTTCGAACGAAAAAGTCCTTGGAACGAACAGACCAAACACAAATATCAAGGTGTTGCCAACTTGAAGCAGAATGAAATATTTATTTCTTGATTAATGCTCTCAGATTGTTCATACTGTTCGCATACTGCTTTGACACCAAATGAGGGAGAAATTCAGACTATGGTTTTTATCCAATGATGTATTTTTCTACGGAAAGCGTATGATACATTTTATTGCTAAGAGGTTTTTTTTTTTTTTTTTCTCAGTAGCCATCCTCTTCGCAATGAGATACATTCCGGTGACGTCGGAGGTTCTTAGCTGTAAACAAACGAGGTAATTCCGCTGCATTCGATTTGTTGAAAGTTTAGTTTGCTCTTAATTCTTTATGAAATTTGTAATTCATTTTCAGTCATTGTTTCATCATTTAATTATCTATTCGTTCATTTGGTTAGTATAATTTTGATATATATATATTGGTATATTTTGTTGTTATACTCATGATACCCGTTGTTCACTGCTTTACCCAACGACTTCATATAACAGTATATTATCTCGTTGGCTTTACCATGTTTTGAATGTTCGTATTTACGTATAAATTCTTTCGTTAATTTGACAGTTCTTTCAAATCTTTTAGGATTTGTCTATTATAGATTTATTATTTTGATTCTCGTTTGTAAATTGTTCTTTACTTTTTCTAGTATATCAGTGCTGATAATGTCTACTGCTTGTTGCGCATACGGTTGTTCAAACAACAATATTAAGGACGAATGTAAAGAAAATAAGATTTCGTTTCATGTTTCCTTAGGATGAAAATTTGAGTAAACAGTGGATTATAATAATAAAAAAGGAAAACTTCAATCCAGCCCATACTACTAAAAAGCAGGTCCAATGTAGTCGTAGCGTTTTACCTGATCACAAAAGTCAAGTGACATTAATTTTTAAAACGAATATTTTGAAGTTTATGATTAATAACTAACAATGTTATTCCTGAATGGTATTTAAATATTGTTCTACGGATTTATCAAACGGAAGATAAAATGCGATTCATTTCAGAGCATATTCAATGGTCTGCAATTACATGAAAAGAAAAAAAAAAAAAATCTGAAAACTTTCAGATTTTATATTATCCCCAAAGGAGCGTGTTTTTAACGTTTTGTGCGTTACCTTTGTTTATTAAATAGCATGTTTTTCGCACTTAAAACCACAAAATTCAATCAACAGCAATACCATAAAATAATTTTAAAAGAGAATATCTTTAAAATTTTCGATACACAGTATCGCGCGCTGGAAATAAATTTTTTTTTTCATACAGTGTTGCCATTGCTCGATTTGAAAACATTGAGTTTATTAATCAAAAATTCGTTAAAGTTTTACCAGAGCTTAATTTCCACGGGAGCCTACAGGACTCGGGCTCCGGTACGTCTCAGTTTTAGAGGTAAATAGTAACTCTAGCAGAAGCACTTCGGAGCTCTAAATGGGACACAGTATCAGGAGGAAATTTTTATTTTAAAAATAAGTATGCGTTAAAAATCGATTATAATTTCCGAATATCTGCCTGTTTTTCTCTAGGGAAAAGAATGAATGTAGGAATGTAGGAGAGAAATTTCCCCATCCACATGTCAAAGTTTTATCCTACGGGTAGTGCAATGAATTGACTATGAGAGCGGGTAAAATGTTTTGTTCACAAAAGTACTAAAAGTGATTACCTTGGTCATGCACGTCCAGCGTTAGAGACCTCTCATTGAAGAGCTCTGCAGACTTGAACATGTAGCTAAATACGGGAGACAAGAATTTTCACTTGAATAGGCCTTACGCTTGTTCTTATGTTGCTATCGGATCAGATTCGGGGTAAACTTTTTTTTGGCCCAGTTGCATTCTTCTTGACATATATTGCCAGGGCATGGCGGTCAGAAAGCATAGGACCCTTCTCTATTTTCGACGCTACATTTCTCCGTTCAAATTTATTTCCATACTCTTATATTATTTCTAGCATTCACGCTATTGTCATTAGTGTCGTTTTAATTGTTTTACTTTTCTCCATTAGTGTACTGGAAGAATGGGTTTTGTTTCTCTCATCCCTTGAAATAGAGCATTATACCGTATACTCAGGGCTTGAATTCAGCCGAAGTTCTCCTAAGCCAGTGCTTAGTTTCTGAATGATATTGTAAGGATAGCAGGCGCTCCAAATATGATGAAGCCTAGTATTTTATTTGTTTTACTATTTCTCATAAATTTAATAATTTGTTAAATTTTTGTTTTTCTTTATATTTTTCGAATTTTAATTTTAATTCAATTATTTTAACTATTAGTCATTTGATTATTTTATTAGTTATTTTATTTATTTACTTCCCCCTTCTTCCTGAAAAGTAAGCCTTGAGTTTTACAAAATATGAAATAGATAATAAAACAAATTCCAAATCTGGACTTCCAGTTGCCCGTATTCAAATGAACGACTACCTTTTTCAAACTTTAATATCTCTAGGTACCGCTATTTTTGCACAGCAAGAGAAATATACATGCATTCATGCAGATTCTTCATTATTTAATTTCTTTAATGTAATGCAGGGCTCTAATATTTAGTGGCAACAATTTGAAAAGTGAAACGCCGTTTATAGTGAACCAACGCAAAATGCCAAAAAGAAATTAATATCCCTTGTGAGCAATTGTCTCTTTGGGCTAAAAAAATGTTGTTTGAGTAAATTACAAACCATTATTTAAAAGAAAAACTGAGTGGTTTTTTTTTTTTTTTTTTTTTTTTTTTTTTTTTTTTTTTTTAATTCATGAGCAGTCTTTTAGAAAGGATAAATTAAATGATACATGTAAAAGCGCACTAAAGAAAAACTGTTATTCCAAAGAGAATATTTATTTAAAAATAAGCTATTAATTTGTTTAGGCTTTTGCTTAAAAAGTAATTTTGCTTCCATACAATTAGCATGAGGGGCAACAACTTGAGACCATTAGAAAAATTAAACTAAAATTAAATCCTAACCTAAGAAATCGGTAAACATTTTTACTGAAAGCTTTGGAATAACAACTTTTCTAATGCCCGGTATAGAAGAATTCCCCCCCAAAAAAAAAAAAAAAAAGGAATATGGTTGCAATTTCAGTGGTATTTGAATAATCAGTATCTCTCATGACAGCCCTGACTCATACAATATTTCAGTGTGGCATCCGCCGGAATCTGCCAGCATTGTTTAGTAATCAGTACACTGCGCATCGTTGAAAATTCTCGACATCACCTCTTGAATCGTTCCGCACCTACATAACCTATTGCTAACAAATCTAGAAATCCATGCTGGGTTATATAATCGCTTCGTCGAGCACAAATTCTATCTGTCTACCGAACTCTTCAACCTATCTAGCTAATTTTGAGCTGTTTTTCAAACACATGACAAATTAAAACTAATGTTACAGAAAGAACACATACGTGTACCTACTATAATGAAGTTATTTCGCAAATGCAGGTATGACATGAACACGTAACTCTTCATATTTCTATGGACATGCACAGATTTTCGATGTGGAGGCCTTTCGTCACACGGCAGGCACCTGCACAATAGTTTAGTTCCTAAGCTCTCGCCAAATAGGTGAACGGATCCACCATATTCTAACTGTTGCACCCATGAAGGAGGTCAAATGACTTACCGTCTCGTCTTGAATTTCTCAGTAAAATAACTCAGAAGAAAGTTTAAAATAAATTATTGTCAGCATAACGGTTACATAGTACAACTTTCCACTGGGTTACCTAACCTGTGTTTAGAAAATAAATCTTAAATGGAGTTTGAAATGGAATCAATAGGCAGAGGATATTTTAGAAAATAAAAGATCAGACTTTAAAAATAAACATTTACGGGAGCAAAATTTCACATTATTGCCCGAAATTTGTAGTGATCAAGCATTGGATCATTATATAACTTTTCGTTTGGCTACTAAGCTTTCATGAAGGACGAGACAGGCGTACCTGATGATTGAAAATTAATAAGACAAAAAATATCAACAGCTTAAAAGAAGTGTAATACTGGCATCAGAACCGGGCAACCGGTGCAGCTGCAAAGAGGCAGTACTAAAGGGTGAAAATTTTTAGATATGGGCCGACCGGCAAAATGCCTCTAACATAGTGCGATATTTACCGACAACTCTAACCTAGCACAGCAAAATGCCTCTAATCTAGTGTGATATAGAAAGAAAGAAAGGTCATCAAACAAAGAAATCGAAAAATGCGTAAAAATATCACAAGCTAAAGAGATTTAACCAATATCAATATGCCGATTTTGACAGAAACTTTGGAGAAGAGAGACGTTTGTGTTCTGTTGATCCCTCATTGCTTGATGCAAACTTATTGATATGAAGATTTGATGATTAAGGTGATCTCTATCTGGAATAACAATATTTGATAAAATGGGAATCAAACATTTTCACTAAAACTTTAATCGTTGGTCAAACCAATGATTCTTCCCACGTTTCCAGATACTTCAGGCAACACAAACACTTGTGAAATAAATTATGATCTCTTCCTAGGATACCGAGGAATTATAACGAAAGGTAGAGTTCGAAAGGTAAAGAGGTAATTAAATAATAAATGTAAGCATTGCGTTTTAAATTAACTTCGCATTAGTGTATTCCGATGACCATTACCTGTTCAAAAAGTAACATAAACGGAATAATAATGACCAGAAATTAAATTACTTGTAATTGTACGTATTTGTTGCTCTGACGATAAGCCAGCAGTGAAAAGTTTGAAATCTATGACATTTTTACGTACTTAATATCAGAAATTAAATTAGCGATTAATACGGAAACGTGGCACTGCATAATTTCTATTTCAAATTCTATTTGTATGAAAAAATTAAACTATATAATATTTATCTCAAACAAGTAGCATTTTAGATATCAAAGGATCGCAAGTAGCTCGCAAGCCGCAGTTAAGGTGTCGGAGAGCCGCAGTTTGGCCATGTCTGGAATATGTTATATCTGTTTTACATTGCTACGAAATTTTTTGTCAAATTTCAATCAAAAATTTCTAATCAACAAACTTTCAGTTTACTGTACATAGTTTTTTTTTTTTTTTTTTTTTTTTTTGCAATACTTTGTAAGGATTTGGGAACAAATTTTACTCTATTGTTACATAGGTTTATTTAATAAATTTTTACATGTTTAGAAAATTCTGCTTGAAAGGAAATGGAATTTATCGTAGTATACTGCTAAACTAGATTAGTTTTTTCAGATAGTAATGTATTCGTACGTAGGCAACGGAGATTTTAAATACTTCGTATGGGCTTTGAGTCTTTTCTAATTCATCATGATTACTAGCTTGCATTACCATACGTTAAAACCACCTGAGAGAATGCAATACTTACCCGACATACCTTGTAAGAACCACTTGCTTGCATTCTAAGTGACAACGGTACATGCAGTAAGTGCGTGTAAGAACTACACAGGAGAAGGGTTAAAAGTACCCTTTATTAAACTCTTTAAAATTCACAATGCGTCAACGTGAGGCTAACACAGTACGCCTCACTCGGGCCATAACTGAAATAACAAGAACTAAACTAAAAATTCGAAGATATTAACAAGTAGTATAAATTCTCTACTGGGCTCAAAAAACTCCTGTTACTTATAACCGCGTCGAAAACTAGTGGCAGGAAAGTAAAAGCTGTTATTCCACGTAAACCAGCAATAACTGCAGAAATAGAAGCTTACGCTGCAGAGGTGACGGCGTATGCCCAGAACTCTCTCGTTTACCTCTAGAACTCAGTATTTAAGCATTTTCTCTTCAACATAGAATTTGCATTACTTCGCACGCGCTACCAAATATAAATATTTTTACATTGATAATTAGGGGAATGAAAGCTTATAGGAAAAACGTAAAATTAAATTGAATTGGTTATTTAAAATAAATATAAATCTCTACAACCTGACAGACTGAAGATTTTCCTGGCAGCCACAGCTACCAGGTGAAATTTTTTATTGGTTTGGGGGTTTTTGAACGCTACCCTAATACTGAATTTTTAAAAATTCATCATCTTCAAACCCGTTTTTGACAGCTGACACAAAGGTCACTACTTAGATGGAGTTTACTGTGAAGTGGAAAATTAAAAAATAAAAAACATGTAAAGTTTTTATTCACATACTTTTTACTCTTAAAAAAGCACAAAATGCAAAATTAGTAACATTCTAGTATACACAGACACAAACAAACAAACAAAAATCGGTGCTTTTAATGGGAGGTATGAACCTGATGCTTTCAGAGCAAATTTATAATATTTGATCTCAAAGTACACAGGATTAATTTAAAATTTCCTTGGTCAGTAATTTCAAGTCTGATTTTTAATTTGTTTTGTTTATTTATTTTATTTATTTATTTATTGTAAGAAGGTTGGAAATTACGCTGAAAACCCTTTCCACGAGGTATGAAGATGCTGATATCCCTTTTTAAACTGCACCTTAAGTTTTTCATTAGTGCTTATTCCAGTCAGTTCTTCTTGTAACATGACATTCTATTCTTCAACGTCACGGTATGGATTGATAAGCCAGTGTGGTAATTCCATAGTCAAAATGTCCTCAAACCTGGTTTTAAAGTCTCTGGTAATCGCATTTAAATGTTGAACGCAGGCCGAAACATCATCTTCCTGCTAGTTTGTCTGTGACAAATTGGAAAACTGAGAAAATTCCCTCCATCCAATGTTTTGCTTCATTCGGTTCATTCTTGCAAGAAAAGATTTTTATTAAATTCAGATTATCACCTTGTAAGAGTAAGTTACCCTTATTCAATTTAATAAACAAATCTGTTAAATAAACAGTGTCTGGTTTCCATCTGATTAAATATTTTTAATGGAATTTTTAGCATCCCAAAACTTAAATGGTCTAAAAAAATTATAAAAAAATTCTTGTCAAACATAAGCCTTTTTTGAAAGTCAGCATACTTCAGTGTCAAGGAGTAATCGATGAAAGTTCTCGCCATTTTCCTTACACACCTGTAAGAACAAACTAGAATTTAACGCGTTGCCCCAAATTTTGTTTACTGCCTTTAGGACGAATTGAAGATACCGGATGCAGTCAGTCCCTCAGATGTTTAGCAACTAAATGCTGTCGATGGATGGCGCAGTTAACTGCAAACACCTTGCTTAAATTTTGTTTTAAATGCCTTATAAAACTAAGATAGCACCAAATCCGGCAGATGCCCATCCATCTGCTGCTGTTGACGTTATATCTGATTACATGAAATAATCTCTCAAAACATTGAATATTAATTTACTTTTAGTGTCTGTTGTGAAAGTTCTAGCGAAGAACAGTTATTGATAGATGAGGCAAAATACCTAGAAACATAGCAATTATTTTTAATATTTACTTGAATCCAAGTAAACTAAAATGGCTCAGTTTTAGAATACATCAAATTTGCTTTAGAATTTTTGCCTTTTCGTTTATTGTCAATTGAGGTTCAATATGTTCCTACCTTTTCTGAAATTTGTGAAGTATTCTTTGTTAGAATATCTGTACTTGAAATTATAAGTATTTACTTGATCTTTAAGTACTTGTGTATTTTGATCAGTAAAAATCAGGAAATGAGGATCACGAACAATAAATGATTCCAAGCTCTTACCATGTATCTCTTCTTCATTCTTTTTTCTGAAGAATACCATGTATCCCTTCTTCATCCTTTTTTCTGAAGAATACAGCCATTTAAAAGAGAAAATGTGCTTAGTTTTTTGTGGAATATATCTCATTTATTTATATGTTTGTCGTGAGAAATTAAATGTTACTTACGTTCGAATAATTGGATGGTTCCCGTGTTAAATTATCTATGAAACTATGGTCTTTTTTAGATTAAGTGATAATAAAATGTTCTAAATTTTTCAAGTTGCCGACTATGTTGGATCATTATACGAAGATTACGTCATTGTTAACTGTTATGTATGATGCTAATGCATAATTTTGTTTGCTGATGAATGGAATGTCAAATGTTCTCTAAAAAAGCTGTAAGAATTCAATTTTAAACAAAATAATATCAGTTTAAAGTATGTAAATCAAGTTAGAATGAATGTTTTAATATTTTTAAGTTAACTACTGTTTTGGATCATTATTTGGAATTCATGTCAATATTTCCTGATATGTATGATGTTTATGCAGGATTTTATTTGCGAAGTAAAATTAAACGTCAGATAAACTCAAAAAGCTGTAAGAGTTCAATTTTATATAAAATAACGTCAATGTTAAATGCGTATCGTTTAGCTCACGTGAGAATGAATATGTGGCAAAGCTTTGAGATTCATAAAATATAATAATGATCCCTTGTTGAAAAACTTTTTCACATAGGGAAAAGGAGACAGGCTTTCATTTCCGCTCTTGAATATTAATTTTATGTGTATTTTCAAACTTTATTTTAAGTTCTTCCTTACAGATATGGCCGTAATTCGAATTTAAATAATACTTTACAGTGGGAAAATTCTTCCCCAGAGTGAAAAATAGTTCGACTTCTATATACACTGCGCAAAGGGAAAAAAAAAAAAAAAGAGGGGGACAGTTCTATATTTCTCGTTCTACTGTGCCAATTAACGAAATTCAAACTGCGTTTTTCATGTCTCGAAAGCGCGACTTAGGATATATATTAGATTTACATACAGCATTGTTCTAAAATAGGCATTTTGACAAAAATCGGACTTATTCTGAAATGACATGCCAATTTTTTTCCATATTTCCATTCTACGACTTAAATTATGCCTAAATATTAAAATTTGTTGCGAAATTTACGGAGAACTTCAAAAATTTATTTTGGCGCATTTTTTTCAGTTTGGCCCAAGAATTTGGCGAATTTCTTACTATATGGCACCCTATTTCCCTTTCCTTTTTATATTGTGTATGAGCGAAAAAAAAGTCACATTGTTTTCACTTTCAAATAATTTTAAGAATGTGCCTAAACCACATATGATGTCATTATCGCTTTCAACAAATATGCCAAATTTCAAAACTCACCAATATATAAATTCACGTACATCGTCGGAAATTTTGAATAAAAACTCTACTTTTTTGCAGTTATGCTTAGAAATATATCTACTTCAAGATGATGGTAAAAGCTTTATAGATTATAATTCAAAATTTATTTTCGCAAAATTTATCAAAAATATTTTTAAATACAAATTTTAGAAACAAATCATAATTTACGGACGAATTTTATTTGGAATGAGCCTAAATTTCGAAATCTGAAGACATTTATGACTGATATAATGCTGAGTCAATATAAATTCTTTTCCAACGGTTCAATTTTAAATGCCTATGAAGACTGTTAATTTAATTTTTGCTCTACTTAAGTTAAATAAAATTTTCTTATTTATTAAATGAAAATTTCACAATTGTTTTGACTTATGATTATTTAATGAAACTGTACTAAACAGAGGATAGTGAACTCAAAACGCCTTACTGTGGTAATGTGTTATTTCTTCTGATTCAGCGGATTATTGACGTTGTTGGCTTTTGTATAGTTTTTTAATTTCAAATTTGTGATGTATATACTAACATTGTTTAATGATGCCATGCAAATGCCTGAATGATAAAATAAAGAAAATGTGAAAAAATAAATATAAGTTTTTCAAGTTTCATTCTGATAAAATAATTTCTGTCTTGGTTTTGGATATTTGTATATCCATCAAGTTTAAAATTGATATATATATCAACTTTAAAATTTACAGAAATTCATCATTTGTTTTGCATAAAACCTTTGAACTGATTGTCAGGTAGAAAGAGAGAAAAACCTTTCGTTTCTTTTTTTTTTCCCTTCTTCCCCCCCCTTTTTTTTATAATTTAACGCCTGTAAAAGTGGAACGATCAACATGTGGCGCCATCTACGTGTCATCATATTAACTACTTATTTTTTAAAATTTAACGTAAAAACTGTGTTTTTGCTCGTTTTCCGCTGGTAAGTACTGAAAGCTATATTGCACATTCTGTAAAATTTCCGAATTTTTATAGAAAGGCCAGTGTTATGTTATAAAATAATTCCTGAAATTTCCGACATAAAGCTTTTCCTGAAAACGCTTTTGCATGATTTACCGTCGAGTGAAGTAGTTCGGAAAATATTAGACAAGACTGAATCTGTTGTACATACACACGAAAGAAACAGAGTTCTTTGCTAAAAGTAAATATAAATATTAAATTTCTTAAATCATAATTAACATAAAAGAATCGAAGAAAATATAAGTTTTTAACTACATTTGACCTGCTGCAATTAAGACAAAATTTTCATATTTAAAATTATTGCATTTATTTTTGACTGGACTCGTGGGTAGTTAATGAAATGAACGCAAAATAAATCGATATTTTACCCATTTTTAAACTTTGATAATCTTTCTTTCGTTACTTAAATGCTTCGTCTTAAATTATGTTAACAGACAGAAAAGTAGGAGTCTTTCCATAAATACAAATTACACTTTGATAGATTTAAGATTACCAAGAATAAAAATGACAAAAATTAAATGTTGTTCCGTACCTGCAGATTAGCAATAGTATGCCGCCATATTGATACGTAGAACGAAAATTCTTCTCTGGTTCTAGACATTGAATTTAGCTAAACACTTTTTTACATTATTTAAAATTTGTTGTAGCATTAACAAGATTGTTAGCGTTTACTTTCAGTTCCACCAGCGGCCGACCGGTAAAACCACTGACCACTCGGAGTTCGACCTGGCTTCAAGTCCCGAAAATCAAGCTGGATGTATGGGAGTTTTCGTGGTTTTCCCCAGTTGTAACGTGAATGCGAGTTAGTTTTCCTTAGAAAGCCTTCCACGAAGACATTTCGTTTCTTATCCGCGAGTTCTTGACCTGGTATCCAGGGAACGATTTCAAGGTGTCCGTGATAACATATCTTAAAAAGGTAATGTATAGATATATACCCCAAAGAGCACAATGACCTCGTAATCACGCAGAATCTCGTCGCTTATGCTATTGCAAAGACGTCGAATTATGTCATCTTTAGGACACCCAGATGTCCACCAAATTCAGATGTCCGCGCTTTTGGCACCATTGCAAAGACGTCGATTTCACGCCTTTAGCTTCATTTCTTTTACACAAAGAGGTCGCTTTCGTATCCTTGCAAATTCACACAACAATACCACTCGTCGCAAAAACGTTGGATGTTAGGCGGTAACTACATCGTATAGCGAAGTTTTAAATGACTCGTCACTGAATCTACCTTTTCTGCGACAGTTTCTAAATCTTCGACAGTTCACAATTATGCCACTTTTATTCCTTTTTATGAACTTCATGTGTTTCTTCGTTTTTATAACGATTTAGTTTTGTTAATTCGAAAAAATGGCAAACTCATCATTTCCCCTTAACCCTCCGAGCGTTAGGGGTTAGCTCTGAAATTTCAAAGTTCCTCAAAATGTCATGAATAAGTGGTATTTTTTATTTTAATTAAAAAATGACTCTCTCATTTTGTACCTTGATTCCTTTTCTTCCAATATACATCCAAACCGAAATCAGATGCATTAAAAACTAGCAGAAATTTTCATGTATAATGAATATAGGAGGGTTAACTAGAAAGAAACACTTTACACTCTTCGCACCGATGAAGCTCCTACGATGCTGCATAATAGGTTTGGTTTTATTAATTTAGTGAAAATGAAGCTCCTCAAATGGTGGTCACTCATTGCATTTTACACAGATATGCAATAGTGACAATGACTCTTCGCGCAATCCTAAAAGAATTTTTTTCAAATTTCTTAAAACTGAACTTTATCAAAGCAAAACTCTGAATCACGCATTTTTTAATGTTTCATTTTTTTTTTTTCCTTTGGTAAAGAAATAAATGCGGAAGACGAAACGCTTTTCTACCGCACAGTAGATGTGCAGTAGAATGATATTCATCGATTAGCTTGCTTGGCAGATATTTTTGATCATACGAATAACATAAATCTTTAGCTTCAAGGATGTGAAATCAACATTATAGAAGTTACTGAAATATTGCTAGCACATCTGACCAAGTTGTCCAAAGAACTAAAAGAATAGAAAAAGAGGCCAACAATCTTATGATTTTTCTAATGTTAGAGGAGCTACTTTAAAAAGATACAGTACAAAAATTTCTCTCAACTTATTAAAAAGGTAATGTCTGAAAACAACTAAAAATATTACATAAATTTTTTAAACGTTATTTCTTTCTTGATGATATAAAAGTTGATCCCATGGATTCGCAGTCTTTTACTTTGCGACATAAACTGCATCGAAGATGTTGACCTGAGTAAAGACGAACTAGTTGATTTCAGGGCAAAAGATTAATTTTAGCTGAATTTTTAATTAAAAATCTGTCTGTAAATTCTTATGTTCATTGCAAGAATCCTGTCAGTACTTTTCTAGACGAGCTTTTAGTAACTTTAATTCCATTCGTGGTCTGATAGCTTTGCGAATCTGGGTTCTTAATGCTAGGAACAATTAAAAAAAAGAGGAGGGAAGAAAGACATCGGTTGTTGAAACCTTGTCACGCAAATCAACCACAAGTTAGCTTTCTTATCCAAGATAAAACAGCAACAAACAGCCTTCCTATTGGCTTGTGTCTTACAAATAACATTTAACTCGTAATCTTTTATATACTATGGGAGCTTGAATTATTTATTATTTGCCCTTCATTTATATAAAAAGTATCTCTTGTAGCTTTAGGTTTTAATTTAAAGATGTTATTCTGAAAGAACCATCGAACCAAAAAGGTTAAGAACGCTTTCCTTAGATACACAGTCCTTGCGAGCTTATGAATGAACGAAAGATAAACATAAATCATATATGTTTATATTCACCTCTTTGTGGAATGGGCTGGAAATCAAAACTCTACACAATAAATATCATAAATATTTACTTTTCTTCCAACGTACAAACTGGAAACACAACACACTTAAATATCTTTAGAACACAATGAGCACAAAAACGTACACATTCAAACTCAACACAGACACTATCAACTCAAATTGCCAAATAAGGAACACCTCAATATACAACACTAATAAAAAGAATTTAACACTAAACATTATTACACTGTAAAAAAAAATTTGTAAGGTTACTAAGAAAACTCATGGAAACTGGGATGCCATGGGTTATTTGAGTAACAGAAACAGGTGTTTTCTTTGTAACATTACAAGAGCTTTGCCTGTACTGGTTACAGATCTTTTTCTTGTAATATCACAGCATATAGTTATGTAAGTAGAACATATTTTTCTCATGTAAATTCCCAAACGATATATCTGTAATGGTTACAGATTATTTGCGTGTAATATTACAGCTAAAAAGAACATGTTTTTCTCATGTAAAATCCCAAACGATATATCTGTAATGGTTACAGATTATTTGCTAGTAATATTACAGCAAATAATTATGTAAAAAGAACATATTTTTCTCATGTAAAATCTCAACAGATACTATATCTGTAACCGTTAGAGGTTATTTGCTTGTATTATTTCAGCAAGTTATTATGTGAGTAGAAGATACTTTTCTTACGTGAAATTCCAATGGTTGTACCTGTAAAGGTTTCAGATTCTTTCCTTCTAATATCTCATTTAGTAATTATATGTGTTATTTTTCATAGATGAAATACTAAAGGATATGTCTATAAAAGTAATAGATTTTTGTCTAAAATGATGCTTATTATAATAAAATACATTGAAATCAATATGTTTTGAGTAAAACAATGATATCTGTATGTATATATATCATTTTGATTAATAATCGATTTGAGCTTATTTTGATAATTAAATTCAAATTGATATGCTACTCCTTACATTAAATTACATGTATATCCTTTATATAAAATAATGAAATGGCATATGGAAAATTCATATTTGGCCTGTAAAATAGCTGAGAAAAAAAAATATGCTTTATTTGCATGTTATAGTGTCAATTATTAAGATATGTTCTAGAACTTTCTTTTTAGTAATTTTAGTTAAAATAGACACATGTTGCTTTAGATCTAACTTATATGAGTAAACATGTTGCATGTTGACATAATCATATTATTACTGTAAAAGACATTTTGTGAAATATTTCTATGAAGAACTCAGAACAGCTGTTCTTTATGTTTCAAAAATATTATATTCTCTCCTTCTAAAAAATGACATTTTCAGTAAATTAAAGAATTCAACATAGCAATGAACTTCATTTTGTTACTACAAGGAATTCAAAATCTTGTTCATAAGCTTGCATTACAACGTCCAACTAATCTTTTTATTCTTATCTGCACTTAGTGTTTGTCAACAGTCTGCTATTGTTTGAAACAATAGATGGTAAATGCATAGCGTTTTTAACTTAACTTCAAATAATTTCCTTTGAATTAACAGATAGAAGTCTTTCATTAAAAGCCTAATGTCATGTTTTTTGAATAAGTATAAAACTTCACCAACTGACCTTAATTTTCAAAGCCTTGCTTAAAATTCTTAATGCTTAATACAATTATGCCTTTAACAAATTTGTTTCAAAAATTAATACTTCACTTTATCTTAAAATTTAATGCACTTTAATTTTACCTATAATTTTTTACAAACATGATATGTAATAAATTTAAGCTTAATATTTACCATTTAGAAAGCGATACTAAAAAAGTATTCCTATTTATTATAAAGTTCGAGATTTGCATACAAAATTGTGAAATATACATGTGACACCAGAAAACAAACTTTATGCCCTATATATATATATACTACAGCATGTTAATTAAGAAGTTTATTGAATTAATAATTTTATTGTGAAATATTATGAAGCAAATAATATGCTAATTAAAATACAGAAGTAAAAATAATTTATTACTTAATTCATAAACTTTACATAAAATCTGAAAAAAGAATTAATTAAAAATAACACAATATAACATTTCATAAAAATTCGTTTCGACTGCTTGGAAAAAATGAACGGTTTTTCCCTCTTTGTAAACCATGCCTCCTAAATAAAGAAAAAACATTTCTTTTAAAATCATAATCATACTCTTAAAAAGCTTATAAAAATTATTTTAATAGATGTTTTAAACGTATGCTTATATAGCACTTTTAATCCTATTTCTTTATAATATCTTAAGAAATTAAGAACAGCTTAAATTCTTTAAAATATTGGATTACAGTGAACCGTCTCATTACGACAAACTACCCCTGTCAAACACTTTTTAAATTTACCCAGCATTCCTCATAAAATAACTAATTAGTAAACGTAACTTCTCTAGGATGCCCACTGTCATTGAAGATCAAAATCTTCAGGAATCACGTATAGCTTAGAGAAGGTTCATTGTACAAAAACAGCCAATATGCAAATCTTTTCATAAATGAAGCCGCCATAGTTATAAAATATAATATACAGTATACTTATATTCAGAATTCATAACTTGAATAAATTTCTCGAACTATTCTAGCATTCGAAAAATATTGTATTTATTACCTTAAATTTCTAAAACAATACTACATATTCGTCCAAATGAATCACTGGGACTCGGACAACATTTTCCCCCCTAGCTTTCTTTTAGCAAAGGATTCTGAATGTTCTAATGATTTTGGTAATGTTTGTCTTCCTCAAGGCGCTCACAAAACGAGTTACCCTAAATTTTTCGTCCGCATAGTGGCCGTTTTCATCTTACTAACTGATTTGCTAGGGGATTTTGGGTACATGGCCTATCATTGATGAAACAATAATAGTGAATGGCCTATCATTGATGAAACAATAATAGCTTCAAGAAAATGGGGATATGTAATGCTCTTGATGCCATATTCCCACTTATTTTTACTAATTTTATCTTCCGAAAATTGAAAGGGAAAAATTAGGCAAATAATTTAATTTCCAAAGGACACAGTCACAGTAATAATATAACAAATGAAAAGTAATCATGGATAAACTACTACTATCACAATATTATTTCTTTAAAAGAAACCTATAGTTCAATAAGAATACACACAATTGCAACATCTAATAAGTTATCTCATTTCTACTTCTTTATAATTTGAATTTCTTTCATTCTCATTGTTGTACTTGCAACTTCTTAGGCCTCATATCATACATAAATAATTAGAGAAGGTGAATATGCAGCTGATATGGCAAAATTGCACAGTGAATGGCAGTTGGTATTTGCTTTAACTATCATAGATCATTTTTTTTATTAGCCTGACATAATATTCAACAGTTAGAAGAGAAAGATTCAACGGGGCCTTTAGTGTGCAAAAGTTTGCCTTTGTTAGTATGACGAAAACAATCATTATGTCGATAAATCCATTTTAAAATCTTGGGATCTTCATTTTCTGAATGCATTAAAAAAGGGAAAATTCTACAAATATTTTTTTTAATTTTGAGAATCTGGTTCTAAAGCTGGGTGGGGTTGGAAAATGCAACGCAATACGGTAATTCTGAAGATCATTGCTCGTGGTAGTACAAACTGAATGGTGATAACTTGAATGCTGTAGAAGACGACACAAATTGCAGTTCCAGATGCATTAAATGCTTTGATGTCTAGGGAGTAGCAGTGGACAATAATAAGAGTGAAATTCAAGTTATAGGGAAGTACGAATGAAAATTATTATTATCAGATACTGAAATGTTAATGTTACTAAGCATTCTTATTAGAATGTAGGTCTCTTTTAAATAATAATATGATAGTTACCAGTAGTTCATTCATGGATATTTTTGATTGGTTATCTTACTGTAATGATCTTACTGTAATCACATCCTTCAAAATTAAATTGATTGCTTAATTTCCCCTTTGATTTTCATACTATAATATTAGTAAAAAGGAAGAAAAAAGTCTTCAAGTAAACATAACTCCTCTTTCTCTCTCTCTCTCTATATATATATATACAGGCATGTATCTTCGTGTGCAACTAAGCAAAACAAATGTGACTATTTCTTCTTTAAAAAAATTTGTGTAAATAAATATGATGAGAATTAAGTTCATTTTAAAGACTTATGACACATGAAATATACATGATCAAAATAAATTAGAAAATTATAAATTACGTGTTTAAGTTGCAATAATTCAATTGTAATAAATAATTAATACTAACAAAACCAAACATCATATTCTCGTTCTGCAAAGTATAAAAATTCTTCTGCAAAATTGCAAAAATTACCAACACTTTGGTTTATTTGATAACTTTCAAATTCACTCCTTTGCTTGCATTTAGAATTTATAACTTTAATTTTCCACAGAAATTTGTTTTTGATTTTAAAAAATTTCACTGGCATAATTTCATTCACTTCTGCATGCATTAATAGATGCAGAAGGTTTTTGTACCTTACATAATTTTAAACCTTATGTAACCTTACGTAATTAATAAAAAATCAAAACATAAATTAGAAACTGCATAAAATTTAATTAATAATTACTACTAGTGTCACATAAAATGCTGTGAAATTAATCAATAACATAAGAATGAGATAAAATATATAGAATTAATATTCCACATGTGTGAGTTTGGAAGTTTTACGTTAAAAACTTTTCTTTAAATTAATTATTTTTAAAAATCGCCTTTCGTAATTAGAAATCGACTTCACTAATCTTTCATAACATTGCTTTTCTTTTATTAAGAAGAAATATTGCATTCAGTTATTTAATTTAAGATTTCCAAAAATAATGCTACTGAAAGGCGTGAATACTTACTTAAATTTGAAATTAATTTCGTTAACTTAAAATAATATATAAAAAAAATTAATCTTCATATATACGTCTAAAACATCAGACCTTCATAAATTTCTTTTATTTGAACGATATCTGAATTCTGCATTACTTTGGACTAGTAAAGCATTGGGCAATTAAATGGCAAGCTATAAGAGACCTAATGTAGTTTACAAAATGCACTGAATTTTATTTCCTTCATTAACTTTAAAAAAGTAAAATTTTTTGCATATTTGCATCATTTGATTGATAGAATATGGCAAAGCATGCAAAGGCTATCAGCCTAAAGGAAAGTATATATTCATGGACGGCTTTGTAAGGAAAAATAGCTTGCACTTCCATTTATTCATGTGGGTATATAGTATATATATATATATTTACATTGTTAAATGCTAAAATCAATGCTTCATTAAAATTTAATTATTATTTTATTTTTAATACTAACATACAGATACAGAGTTGTTTTAAATTCCAATAAACAATCATAATTTATTTTAAAGAAAGCTTATTTTATGATTTATGTATTATATTACATGAATAAGAGAAACATTTGTCAAGAAATGTATTAAACTTGTAGTAGCAGATTCATGCTATCCTAGTAACAAGACTATCATACTTCAAAACTGTATTAAAACTGGGCAAAATAAAATCAACATAAATTCTACATTAAATGTTTAAAACTTATAAGTATGCAGTGGTAGATATTTATACAGTATAATAAATTTTGTCATTTATAAAATATTAATGAAATGATATTTTTGGAAATAATGTACAAAATTTTAGTTTTCGTTTATAACTAGTTTAACGAATTTTTAGAAAAATATTTTAGGTCATTTCCATCTTTCCCCTGTTGATATCGGTATATTAAAATATACGGAATAATTAAGTTGCATCTAGTTAGTAAAACAGAACATTACGAAAAGTATTTGATGCGACATATTTTTAATCAATATAATTACTTCATTTTGGAATAATAACATTTTCGTAAGAAATAAATACCAGTGAAAAAAATAATATTATTTCACTAAAGAATAAATGAGATTCTCGACCGCGTTGTTCAAGTTTTTATAATTTTACTTCATAACACACTCCTACATAAACATATTATTAGACTGAATTATAAACCAAGTATAATTATTCACGTAATCCTAAAGAAAGAATAAAATAAACCTAGTAAGCAAAAAATATATACATTACATTCAGAATTATAAATGTTTACATAATCTTTTCTCGCAAGGCCTGCCGGGAAAAAGATGTCAAACGTTCTTTGGTCAGACGATTGCAAACGAACGCTAACATAATTAATATTGTTTTCAACAACCACATTACCGGTTCAATTAAATACCACAACAGTGATTAAATTTTGGAATAATTAGTTATAAATAATAATACGGGCAATTTAAGTCGTAATTTATCGGATGCACAGTGACAAAATACTACTATGAGATCTGCATTTGGAATAAATATTTTGCACTCTTTCAACTCATTAGACATTACGAACACTGATATTAATTAATCGCTAAGCTTAAACGTTTAAATACTTACTCACTACATGTAACAGTGCAAAGTGCATGAGAATAATCTGCATAAAATGAACAAAAAAATATTTCAAACAGTAATTGTAAACATTTTCTTACTTACCTGCGCTATACAAACAACATGCATTCAGCCATGTTTTTTTCTGCAACTAGCTTTCAAACACTTTTCTCCTGATTGGCTAATTTTCAGTCAGTCACGTGATTCTTCCGCGCGGCTTCTGAAACATTATCTGTAATGCTACAGGCAGATCTGCTGTACCCGCCACAGTTTGCTTTCAACCTGTTACCATTACAGGAAATTCTTGTGTAACTTTTTGATTTCTGTAACTTTACAAAACTTTTGCCTGTAAAGAGCGAACTTTTTTTTTTACCGTGTACAACAAACCAAATAACTACTCACCATAATCAAGGGAACCATTATCTTCACTGTTAATTTCCCCGCAACACATATTCCCATATCAGCACAATATTTTTTCTCTCAAAATTTGAAGATACACATTAACTCTACCACATTTTCACTTAATCCCACTTCCTGACACCAAAAATGATACGTTCACCTCTTTGTGGAATGGGCTGGAAATCAAAACTCTACACAATAAATATCATAAATATTTTACTTTTTCTCCAACGTACAACCTGGAAACACAACTCACTTATATATCTTTAGAACATAATTACAATAAAAATAATCGCGTGTTGCCACATCTCTGAAACACAATCACAGAAAACTTAATTCATTTGAAAGTAGAAATAAATTATTTTTAACTTTATACGAATAGCAGGAGCGCGCTCTTTCGGCGAGCAATGGATGGCGTAACAATATATGAACCATAAAATTATTGTAAAACGAAGGATAAATCAAGCAATAATAGTTCAGTTACCATATCCGCAGCTTTATTAAAACGCTCTGGTTATCGCCTGTTAATCAATGAATTTTATTCACTGCAGGGTTAATTAACACTTTGTTTTTGCGCTTTCTGACATTAAAATAACATCACTCAATGTTCATAATTTAATATCTCAATTCGTACCAAATAATATAAAAAAAGTCCCGTTATTATACTTGTATTTACTATCCTTTTTCGGTTGATGACCCATATAAGCTGAGCACACTTGATCTCGCAGGAAAGTGATTTCGATTTTGAATTGTTATTATTATATGCATAAAGTTTTATGTAAAGTTTTATAAGATATTTTCTCCCTTCTTTCTGTATGTCGTCGTGGTATAACACTAGCACACTCGGCGCATATTCGAGAGGTCCAAGTTCGAGTCCCGTTGAGGGCATTGCTCATTTTTCACATATCCAGCATAATAACCTAATGACTGTACAGTGGCGCCCGAACTGAAAAAAAGGTGGTGGATGATGATTCTTCACCACCAGGATTTGGCGACTGGGTCTCCTAATCCTCAGTCACCCAATGTTCATAATAAAGGAGGAGTATATAAGGTATTTTTTCCCTCCTTTCTGCCTGCCTTCGTGGTGTAACGGTAGCGCACTCAGAGCATATTCGAGAGACCCAGGTCCGAGTCCCGGCGATCACGTGTGCTCGCTCAGCTTCCTAATCGCAGCGACTTTCAAAGAGTAAAACTGCACAACTGCAAAGTCACTAGCCATGCTTCGAAAGTTATCCTTGCAATCTATGAAAAAATGTAGTCTGCTACAGGTCTGGCATGTATACCTTTTCAACATATTCTTGCAAAATCCTCTGACATTTCACTATGGAGTTATTGTGTTTCTGGCTTATTGAAAAGAATTAAGAGAAAAATTATTAAGAGAAAAATCTATCACAATTGATCAACTTTGAAAGTTGAAGAAAATGGAGAGCAATATCCCTGAAAATTTTAAGCAAAGCATTTCTGTTTTAGTAAATATGATGCTGTTTATTAGTTCAAGTAAAAGCTAATCAGATCGAATACTTAAATAATAAATATTTTAACTCAAGGGTCCCCAAATTAGATTGATAAAGTCTGAAAAGCAAAGAAATGCGGGATTCGACTTTTAGTTCTAAACTATGTCTTTATTTCGAGGTATATCTCCAGACCATAATGAGCATACATATTTGCCACATTGTCTAGACCAAACTGTATATAATTTTTACTCTATAACATGTGCACATATTATTATTTATGCTATTTACTGAATTGTATCTTTTACACCACCACACGATGACAATTACTCAGTGGCAATACGCCACTTTCTTTTTTACTGATCACATCTTATCTTTATAACACCTTTCTAGATCTTTTTACTTCCAGGATGCCTTATGGGAAGGCAACTGGCAAAAAGCCTGCAATATCACTCAGGCTGAGCCCAGTATAACAGCGGTAAATGGAATGGAATGGACGTGTACATATTGTAGTCTCGATGTTGTTTCAAGATTATACAGCCAGATATGTGAAATTAAGACTTATTAACACATTAAACTGAGAGATAAGCTGTTATAACAAGCGAGTGTATATTAAATAGAAAAATCTGGTTTCTGAGGCTGGAAAAGAATCTGAAAGTTCAAGGGATATTACTGGTGACACAGAACTAGAAGAAATCCTCAACATGTCTTCATCAACAAGAAAACACTGATTTTGAAAATGAATCAGGTAACACGTTTGAAAGTGAACTGCAGATATTTCCTCAAATAATGAATCCGAAATAAACCATATCTTAAAATATGTATTATAGTGCCGTAAGGAAAAAGATAAAATTCTGGTAAGACGAAAGAAAACGAAAGTTAGTTTACAATATGTCCAAAATAAATTTAGGTCCCGCGAAACGTTTGCAGCCTTCACCTTTAACTTTAAAATTTCAAAATGACAGAAGACATTGAATCAATGTATCGATGTACATGATTTCGGATTGAAACGCCGGGCATGCTTCAAATCTATACGACTAGTTATATAGTTTCATGCATCCCGAACCTCTTCGAATAAATTTATGCATAAATTGTGTATTGTGAACAAACAGGAAGATAACTAGGAAGGTTTCACGCCGTCATATCAATTAAAAGAGCACTATATTGCAAACTACACTTTCTTTTGAGAATTGATTAAGCCAACTATCAGTGAGAGTAGTAAATTGTTAAATGATGTATTTTTAAAAAAGCTCCAAATTCAACGCTGATTTTTATAGAAACTTGCTCTTCTTTTAAAAAATTAATATTTAATTAAGAGTTTCTCACCTCTTAATTTTTTTTTTTTTTTTCCTTTAGCCGGGTAGGAGTGATAAATCGCTAAATACGTTTTAGCCGTTTCACCATCTTTGATGCTGAAACCTTTTCCCATCATTTTCTAGTAGATTTCTCACACTCTATGCTTAATTTTACTATGTAAAGAAATTAGGTATTTTTTTAAAGCAGTAGATAGGAAAAATGCGCAACGCCTTCGCCGGGACTCGAACCATGGAACTCTCGAATATGCGCCGAGTGTGCTGACCATTACACCACGAAGGCATGCTAAGAAGGCGGAAGAAATACCTTATAACTAAACTTCCGCTGTAATACAATGAAAATTTGAGATTCGCCTAAAACAGACGAATAAGTTACACTAATTTTTTTCATGAAAATTATTTTGTCTAGTAATGCAACTTATGGGAAAAAAAAAAAAAAAAAACGAAATGAAATTGTATTTTGGAAACGGTATTCAGTGGCCGTGCAACGCATTTTACTTGTCGCGGCATGAAGGGTTTTTGTAACGGAAGATGTTTAGAATCATAGAGATTGAGATTATTAACTTCTCGAAGATTTATTTTTCATTTTCACGGGATTTTCCCGATCCTTCGCTCCGACCGTAAATGAAATTTCAAAGAACCGAAACCGAACTTTCAAAGAACGGGAATCAACTGGAAATTTGCCATGACAAAACTTTGAGCTAAACAATTATATCTGAGCAATTTGTGTAAACCGTCAGGAAGAAGGAGATGGGAGAAAAGAGAGGAGAAGGGCCTAATATAATATTTGAAATAAATACGATCCGTTTCAAAATATTTTAAATGATATTACAGCCTTTTGGCCTCTCCAACGGAAGTAGGAAAATCAGTAGTTCTTTTTATTTCTCCGTGTGTGCACACGAAAAGCTGCTTCAATGTCTAAGTTAAATGCTGTTGGTTTGTAGTATATTTCTCATTAAAATAGTTGTTACTTTTTTAAACGAAATTTGTGAAAACTATTTTTGTATTATTTTTTGAATGTGCATGTATTCCCTCATCTAATTTAACGGTTTAAATTCTTTGCCGAAGAACAGGATGGAGCACAGTCGTCAATCAAGGAAAATCTATTGGTGACATCTGATGAGAGAAAAGTTCCGAAAAAACATCCGATTTCTCGAATTCTCCTTAAAACTACACCCCCTAATGCAACTTCTTGACAAATACGAATTTCACATTTGGAAAAATTTTGTTCGGAAATTTATATTATATTGTAATAATTGAGCAACTTTTTTTTTTTTTGATTTTTAGTGGATGGAGTTAACGTTACTATCCGATTTTAAAATGATACGGTGCTATTGTGCTGCAAATAATGTTTCTCTGCTTTAAGTTGAAGTACATCTCAAAGAGATTTGTTTAACATGCAGAGATATACACCTAGACAGAAATCGGGGCTCACTGCAGAAGCAAGGCGTACAGGAAGATAAACTCTGGATTTGTAATGAACACTAAAGCTGTTCAGGGAAGTTATTGCTGAAAACCCAGAATCGTATCCTCTTATGTCGATTTTAGTTACCTACTGCGATCCCCTGATTTGAGAACCCCCGGTTTTTCATCTTTGGAGCTACCTCAAAGGAGAAGTTTATCATGCTAAACCAACGATCTTGGGATAGCTAAAGAATAACATTACAGGAAATATCGCCGTGATACCATGAGATACACTTCAAGAGGTCATGAAAAGTGTGTTGGAAAATGTCAAACTCTGTGAGACGCCATTTATCAGATATTGTTTTTAAATGTTAATAAAAAAAATTGCAAAAATGTGCCTTTTTTCCTCAGATATTTTTTTATTCTCAATTGTATGAGGAAAATAAATCGTAAAGTAACTTTTGCGCCATCTTGTATTAACGGAACAATATCTTCAAATTACAAGCAATTACACACAATCCTTTGTCATTGTCTGTCGGCATAAACACGTGGAATTACTCCTAACATTCATATTCCTATTTATGCTCCAATACATTTAAGCAAACCATACCGCGCCGCGAACATAGGGAAAAATCAGTCCTCGTGAATTGTCAAAATGCTAATGACATTTGAAAGCTAAGTAATACGAGTGACAATTGCATGCTGTATTTCCGCCGATTTTTATAATGTTAATTATTCCCATACTTAATTTTCAAACCTTGATAGCTAAACAATATATTTCAATGTATTATTTTTAATTTTTATCAGTAACTGATAATAAACTATATACAAAGAAGCTTTGATATAAAATTAAATAAATAAATAAATGAAAAGTTAATCGTATATGATCAAGAATATTATTAGATCTAAAACATTACTTTTTAGTTCTTAACTAAGTAATTATAAAGTTTCTTGTATATTTTAATTTATACCTTATAGCCCATGTGAAAAATGTAACAAAAACAGGTACTTTTCCGTTTTGCCAGGCAGGCGATAAAGTCGCCAATAATGGTACAACCGAAGCTAAACGGAATATCCCAAAGCCGTCTGAAATAGAATCAGGGGGCTTTGAATATTCTCGCTGGTATCCTTTTACGTCTCATTTTCAAAACAAGTCGCAGCCATTTCTTATCAGATTGATTGTTTCTTTCAATACAGGCATACAATTACATAGAATTTTTACCAGATAGTTCAATTTTATGCTCAGGCCATTCGCGGTAATTAAGTCAATTAGGATGCAATCACACCGCTCACCCGAAGGCGAAAATACAGAAAAGAACGTCAAGGGTTCAATTCATGAATTCTAATGACAATGCACTAGCGAAGTAAAGCACTGCGGTTTTACATAATTTCTAAGTAAGCTGTTCGTACGAATTGAAATAATACTTGCATTTAAACTTGTATTCCAAATTAAGATTTAATTTGGAATTAATGTAGATAATTGCTGAGAGAATTTGACTTTTGTAGCGTAGTTTACGCGAGATGAGATCATTTGAGTCACGTGATATGAGTCGACGAATCAGGATATTGAACCATGAAAGCATAGTAAATTCTTAAATTAATGTATTTTTACACATTTATTGTCTTTTTACAAAATTTTAAACGATATTTAAATGTTTATGCCTTCAAAATAAAAAAATTCTTAGAACTAACATTTGTTAACATTTTTTATGTGTATACTGTATGTTGTCGCCAATAAAGTCTGCTTGGCGAGATTTTCGCCGGCGAAACGGAAAAGTACCCAAAAACAAAATAAAATTAAAAAAAAAAAAAAAAAAAAAATTGCTTTGAAAGTAAGGAAATTATTCCTTTCAATCAGGGTAGCTAAAGTCATTCCCCCCCACCCACCCTAAGGTTCATGCATGCCATATGGCATGTATTTATATTGAACATTTCAGTTTGCTTTTGATTAAGAAATATGATCTCCTCATCACATGAGGTTATCAGGTTGCTAACAATGAAGGATTAAATCTGTTGTTTCAAAGGTACATCGGTGTTAGCAACTGTACAATGTCTAAAAAAAAAAAATCAAACTTTTTTTGAGAAACCGCCCATAAATTACATTAGATTATATTAACTATATATAGGTTATATATATGAATAAATTATATTAGAAATACCAAAACATTTCCGCTTGGAACATAATTTTTTTAGGTTATCCGTAGAGTAAAAATAAAAAATTAGTTCTGATTATTTTGACTGTTGAACATGAATATGCAAAAATAATTCAATTCTAAACAAATGAACAATATTTTAATGAAACAAAAATTCTGTTGAATATTGATCTGTCATCATAAATACATATGCATGAAAAATACAAAGAAAGTTCTGTGAGTGGAAGGTCAACAACTCAAGATTTGGCTCAAACAAACAGAGAAACCAGGTTAAGTAAAGTTGTCCAAACTATATTTCTACCCATATCATCTTATCAGATTTGGAAAAAAAAAAAAAAAAATACTTGTTCTTACCTTGTTTACTGCTTCTTTTTTTCTTTTTACTATAGAAATAATTCATATGATATTTGTGTGAGAAAGGGTTATCATAAGTTTGTAAAAAAATAGGTTTCCTAGTATAAATAAAGCTGCACTGACATTTGAAAGTTTTTTAATTGCATCTGAAGAGGTATAAGGATGGCTCCAAAATTTAATAAGGTAATTTATTAAGTAGCATATCGCTGAATAGAATAATATTGAAAACATTATATGGAACACCAAGAAAAATGGTAAACATAACGTTGAAAATTAACAGGAGAAATGACGCTGTTGAATGTTTTTCATTGTAAATATTTTGCAGAGAAATCAGTCACAAAAGTATTAAAATTTATTTTTCAAATACTGAGAAATTAGTTCGCTAGTTAGTTAAAAGAGATCCTTTAAAAATAGGTCCTTTACCTGTCTCTGTGGTACTTATAAGCCATAGCGATAATTCACTTTTACTTTTAGTCTTAGGAGATTTCGTACATTTGATTTTACTTAAGAATACAACACTCTATAAATTGAAGAATCTAATTTTTTTTATTTCAATGGCATTTAAATTTGAAGGATTAATTCTTTTCTGTTTAATTCTTCACAATTCGTATTTCTTTGTTTAAGTAATTTTATGTTTAATTTTAATGCTTTTGTTAAATCTTTGAACTGGGACTCTTTTTTTGCGGTTTTTGTTTATTTGTAAACCGTGTCCTGTGCGATAAATTCTTCTTCTTCTTTATATATATCTAAAGTATTCCGAATAATTATTATTAATAGTAGAGATTTTTAACATACATGATACTCTTTGAAGTATAATTTGAGTTATACATAAGAAGACTTAAAGCTGAATTTTAACTGCTGGAATTTTAGCTGAAATTTTTATGTAGGATCCTTTTAAATGTCTGAAAAAAAGTCCGGATGCGTCAGTCTTTTTCAAATGAACCTAATCTCAAAATTTACGATGCTTTTTATCAAAGCTTAATTAAAACTGAATGTTCTACGAACATTTGAAAGAAATGACAATTAGCCAGCCGTAAAATAAATGTAAAGTCCAGTATCATATTAATTCTGGTGTATAATTAGGACAAAAGTGAAGCTTCACGTGCATACATTTCAACAGAGTCGTAGCTAGGGTTTTCAGCGCCCAGGGACAACTGAAAATTTCGCGCCCCCTACTGCTTGCCAAGGATGGAAAACATTTAATTCTAAAATGTCGTAACCTCAGTTTGGCGCCCCTTGGATTCAGCGCCCGGGGACAGATCCCCTCCTTGCCCTCCTCTAGCTACGCCCCTGCATTTCAAACCATATAGAACTCATCACAATCGTTCCTATTCCGTGATAAATTTCTTTGCATTCTGCGTGGTGAAATCGGTCGTTATGCTGGATAAAGCTACAAATAAGAGTTAAAACTGTATTATTCAATGCACTTTAAGTTCTTCTCTATGGCTGTTACGCTCGATTACTTCTGAAACACACATGATGAAGTCCCTTTAGAAGCGAAGTTCCTATAGTAAATAAATTCTGTACAAGTAACTTTCTCTTTCCACACAATTCTTGCGCTATCTTATATCTGAGTTAAATTCACAAAATGAAGTATTTATGTAGCTTAAGAAGAGCAAATTGGAACTGAAAGTAACTTCTAGGCCGTACTAAAATACCTAAAACGTTGGCATTTGAATCAAATGAGGCGTTAAAAGGAATGAATGCTTTGTAAAGCTACTTTTTGAATGAAAAACGAGAGTTTTGTTGGGGAAAATGTAGAAAAAAATGTGCAGAGTTGTTTTTATGATTTCGAATTATTATTGAATATAACAATTAAGGAACGACTAAAAGCAAGGAAGTATGCAACGCTTTAATTGTTTCAAATAATTAGAGGTACTTCTAATTAAGAATCTCATTAAGTTAAACAGTATTTCTGCGAAAGTTCACTGTTACCGAAATAAATAAGAATGGTGATTATGTTAAATGAAAAGTGTTTTTATTCTGACTTTTCTAGAGAAAAAGCCTCCAAGAGCTTTCGATTAAAGGAAAAGAAATTCAAAAATAAAAAAAAAAATAATTAAAAAAAGAGAGAAAATAAAGAAAGGAAGAAGAAATACCATAATTTTTGAGAACTAGGTCAAAACTTCATGAATAATATGAACCAAAATAAAAATGTTAATAACAATTCATCGCTATTACATGGGTAAATATTAATTTCATGAAGATAAAATATTTAAACCATTTTAAAAAAATGCTGTCTATGTGGAAAGAACAAAAGAAAGGGGGGGGGCAACTATGTACAGAAAAGCCTTGCCGAAAAGCGGTGTTTCGTTATTAATGCATTGCTTGTGCGATAAAATTGCGTTAGTTAATTTTCTAAGAAAAAAATGCAATAGGTACAATTCAAACTAAATAAAGTGTGTATAGTTTAAATGAACCCAGATATTCTTATAATTAAAAGGGGAAAAGGAAGCAAATGCTTTTTGAAAGGAGTTTTATTACTGCTTAATTAAGTAGGTACATAATAGTTTTTATTCTAAAAGTTGAGGGTTTTAGCTTGATGAAATCTCTGACGCAACTTTTTAACAACGTCCCAGTAAAAAGAATATAATTTTCGGATGCCATTCATCATATGTCTTCGTCATTCTTCCTTTGGTCAATCTCCACTCAAAATTAGACAATTCCTGTGAATTTTTTTTTTTTAAATTCGTTTAACCTCTTGTAAGTTAAAGGTACTTTCTCGATCTTCATATTATTCTCGATATTGAATTTTTGAAATTAAAATAAATATAAATGCAAAAGAAGAAGAGGATAAAGCCTAATAAATAGTACTTGATTACAGCTTTAGTGTCATCGGTGAAATGATAGAAGTTCGGCCTGGATCACTCAGCGGGCAGCGCCAAGAAGGACTGGCAGATGCACATATAAAGGTAGTCTCTTATATAAGAAGTAGGTTGCTATGGCAACGCGGCGGACGCTCTGCAGCGTACTACGCATGAATGAAATTCTAGCGTTGAACCAATTAAATGGAAACAATTCAGGTAACGCGCAGGACCTAAAAGTAGAAGTGCCGGGGAGCCCTATGAAAGACCATCACGAAAGAGGAACAAGAGTAAATAAATAAACAAAATAACTATTAAAATCATTAATAATTTAAAAATTAAATATTTAATGAGCATCATATTAATTAATAATTATTTAATTGATATTAATAATTAATATTTATTCATTATTATTTTACTTGTAATTATTGTTTAATTAATTCACAATTTATTATTAATTTATTAAAATAATTAAAGATTAAAGTAATTAAATAATTAAAATTAAATAAAATGTAAAGAGATAAATTAAAATTTAACAAGCGAATTTTTATATAATTTTATTGCTAAAAATAAAATTTTCTAGATCAAATTTCTACTAAAATAATTGTTCCGTTACATAAAAAAGTGCCGGAGCCTTCTTATTTAGGGCTCCGGCGCAATTTAAGCTCTGGTAACGCGTATGTGAAAATCATGTTTCTCAAATACGCGTTCGTCAAGGATTTAGTGTACATAGCCACATTAATGAGAGGCATCATTGTGACCGGAGAGGAAACTAAATTTCTCAAAAAGATAATTATATTTTTATATGGAAAGCCTTGATTTATATTAGTTAAAGAATTAATTAAAATTAATTACAATTTTAAGATTTAATCAGATCAGTTATCTGAGTTGCGTTTTGTTTAAAAACACGTAAAAAAAAATCTTAAACAACAATACATAGTCATAACTCATACATAGAGGGCAATGAAACTTTTCCTGTTCGAACTTTTTCTATTAGCAGTATATAGTAATGGTAACATAGATCTTCCGACCTAGCTCTCAATTTAGATGGCATGAGACCATCCTATATTGGATTTGGAACACTAATCCTGCAATTTTTAATTTTATTTATTTTTAGAATAACACCCGGAGTCGGACATAGCAGCGCATTATAGTTCACTGCTGCGCTCGACTGCTGTTCTTCCGTAAAAACGGAGGTTTTAGCTGTTGTGAAAAGGCATATAATTTCCACAATGGATGATCATACACAGCAACCAATTAGCGGGGGAGGGTGAACCAATAATTTCTGTGTAGCCTCGTATGCAGACTGTTTTTGAAGCCAATAAAAGAAAAGCATTTTGTCCTTAGGGAAGTAAAATTAACTGGTGCTGATGACTGAAGCAACTTTCAGTTCGGATGGTATTCCGAGATTAGTATCAGTACACGACATCATAAAAATTAGTCACCTGAGACTAGTCTTAGCAATACTGGTTCACTACGTATAAAAATAACGTGAAAACTTTTAGTGACATTGATCGAAATAGTAATAGTATAATCGTAAAACTACAGAAATGAGTTTTTTAGTTGTTCCAAAATATCAGCTTAAAAGCCGAAAATTTACCATGTTTTCTTTTCAGTAAAGGTACGAAAACGCCCATGCAGCCAGCCCGCTGGTTGGAAATCGAAACCAGGTAAAGCTATCAGTGTTCAGCGACGTTATTGCTCTGTCACTGCTTCACAGTAACTAGCGGATATCAAACCTAGAGTTCAGTTATTTAGTTCATTTATAAGGTGCATTTGGTTTTCTTCACTGCAAGTTACAGTTATACGTATTCATAGTTCATGCTAGATCTGAAGCATATTATCAGTGCAGGATCTGAGCGTTACGTATTTGTCTTTTCTCCTGTCCGAGAAGCCATCACCTTTTCTAAAAGCATTGTCGCTGTGGTAGTAAGTTCGAGAAATGAAACTGTTTGTCTTTTATTTATTATTTTGACGCACAATTTGAAATTATCTAAAATTATTATACAAAAAAGATGATCTAAAAATTTAAATTTCCGAACTGTTAAAAATAGTGTGCCATAGCGCGATTTTCATTTTAAGTTTTATTCTAATAAAAATTCTATTTGTTACAGTGTGAGCCTCATTTAATAGTAAAAGAATTGCTTGTGGCTCCCAAGCTGATTTGGCTACGCCTGAGGTTCTGAGTATATATAATTTTATACTCAGAAATAAGCATACTCGGATGGCTCTCGATCAAAATCTTAGGCTCTCAAAATGTATAAAACAAAGAATACTTATGCTTAAATTCTTTCTGCCAATTTAAATCTTTTTTCTCCAATCACTTCCTTTCATTTCTTCAGAAATTTGGCATTAGCGTTTTTGGGATACCTTTCTACATATCAGTTTCAACTTATTACGCCACGTTCTTATCGGCGTTAATACCGAACAGCTGACCTCGCTGTGTAGAGACATTATATATTTTTTTTTGAAGCAGCAGACGTAAAAAATGAGCAACGCCTTCACCGGGAATCAAACCACGGACCTCTGGAATACGCTCCCAGCGTGAAGACCGCCACAACCCGAAGGCATGCTAGGAAGGCGGGAGAAATACCTTATAACTGTACCACTTTATTTTCGATACAGACTAAAATTCAGTGCTTTCATGAAAATATCAATTAATATTAACATTACATTTTCTGTCATATACCCATCCACATTGTTATATGCTTCTTTCACGCATTCAGATGTACCATCCAAAGAAATTTTCTTAATTCATCTGCATATTCTGTTGAATCAAAATGAGTAAATAATTTAATAATTCCATGAACCACAGATACTTATTAGAAAGAAGGAAGCATTAGGAAGAGAAAAGACTAAACCAGTTATTTATGATATGATGATATCTGTGCATTAATATAAAGCACTATGTGGAGATTGATTTTTTTATGTGTTACCAATTTCGTATAAAAGGTCAGTCTTTAACAAAATTTAAAAAAAAAATGTATTAACAGCCTGGTAGGATTGAGCACTTACTATAAACTATACCGCACTGGAAAAGAGTAAAATTTAACTATTGTTTTCGATTAAAAAATTAATTTACTCTTATGCTAAAAATTTGAAATTTAGCTTTGACGGATTTATGTAAGGACATCACCAATTTTAGTCTGATGCTGAAATGAGACATTTTGTTGGTCTTTTTAATACAGTATTTGATAGTCTTCGCCGGGTTCAGGAATAATCGTCTTAGAGAATAATATTACAGCTAACAGTACTCATATTTGTTTATGTCCTCAGAAATAATGGCTATGTCCAGAGGAGATTATTTACGGGAGAAGCTCGCCATGAGAGAAGGCTTATGTATTGTTTCATTACACTTGATTTTACGCCCGCTATTTCATATCTCGATCAGCTAACGATTGATGTAAATATGTAAACACTGCAGGAATTCCAGTACACTTATTAAAATTTTACTGAATATTAAAGACACAAGAGCAAAAAAATGAAAAATAGAATTAGGGTATGGGGTTGTATTAAATAACAAATGTTTGGAATCAAAATGCTCATTATACTCCGTGATTTATGGTGGCATGATAATGGAAGCAGATAACAACTTCAGGTCTCTCCATTGTTGCACCTGCGCCTGTCTGCCTTGCTCCGTTCTAAATCCACGTAACATTTCTGCTAAATTCCCGTAACACTCAATGAATATATTCGGAATAGGAAACCCCAGCATTGATATGCAGATTCCCTCCAACCTAAAACGTCATCACCCCTCGTCCTAAAAAATACCTCCGAGAGTTGAAACCTGACGCTACAGACAACCCCACTATAATAACTCGATTACTTTGCGCTGAACACTGAGTTAAAGATGTAAATTGCATTCGCCTAGCGTTCGGACGGGGGACCTCCTGAATCGGTAGATTGAAACTGTGACCTAACACGGCGTAATCCACTCAAGAGTGACCTACACCAGTCACTCCCCTCTTTTCACCGCCGACCGGGACAGAAAGCCCTGGAGGCCGAAACTAAGGTGCAAATAATACACAAGCCCAAGGCAGTTTGGAGAGGTCTATTTAAACAACGTTAGTGTCTCTCAGGAGGATATTACGAGTCAGGAATCAGAAAGAGCCTTCGCTGTCCTTTCTTCCTTAAAATTCACCCTTTTAATTCCCAGATAAGGCTAGTCTTATTTTGAAACATACCGTGTTTAAGCATATGTAATGCTCCTTTGCGTGCTCCAATTGCTTCGAAGTGAACGAAACAATTATTGCAGGATGCATGGGCACCGCTTGATTAATGGACATGTGAACCTTGTTGTTCACATGATTTATTTGAAAATCACTAGATATTCTAAAAGACATATGAACATATTTAAATTGGCCATTTAGCTTGAAAGAAACAGTACCATTGCTGGAAAAAAAGTAAGAGAGGATTTTTTATAACTAGGCAGTAGTTTAAATCTCTCTTTACAGTAACTATTCATTTATTTTGAAAAAAAAGGAACCACTGCATTAAAAAAAAAAAAAAAAAAAAAAAAAAGAGTGACAGAGGGCTTATATAAATATGCAGTAGTTTGACTCCCGCTTTTCAGTAACTATTAATTTATTTAAATAACACAAGTTTTCCTTTATTTTAGTACATTTGACGCAGAAGTGTATACATGCGATTCCGGGATAAATACCAAAGTAGAATTATGAAGAACTATAAAATGATTTGCTGAACCTCCTAAGTTCTGAAGCCGTGCGCAAAAGAGTTAGAAACATCACTAGTAGTTGGGCGTTAAAATAGAGAGGTCCAAATCCCTGTCAAAGTAAAGCCTTCATATAATAGATCTACTAGAGTAATAGGAATTGGGCATAAATATTTTTTATATATATTTAACATTATTAAACTGTATTTAAAATTTTCCGACCTTCCTGAAATATTCAGGATTTTCCTTGACTTTGGGAAGAGGCGAAATTTCTGAAGGTACTGAAAAGGCTAAAGTAATGATAATCTGCACTTGCTTGCTTGTATTAACAAAAATTTGATAATTATTTTCTACGCACTTTTTATAACATGTGTGAGAAAGGTCTGAGAAGTTGGTTGGTTAGAGCCAGCTTAACCTTATAATAATAACTTCTTCTGTTCATGTTAAAACGAATCTATGTCTAATACTCAATTCCAGCAGATACGAAATTGCAGTAGCGTTCAAGAAATTATTAAATCGCCCTTAAAATCGCAAGAGAAATACTCCTGTGCCCATGTAATTCACATAAAGTACTTGTAGGGCAGTTTATTTATTTATTTCGAATGTAAAAATTTATTAATTAATCGCCTTCGATGTAACATTCATTGGTACATACGTTAGCGCTCCTTCCTTTCCTGAAAACATTGCAAGAACACACTTTTTGTGGCATCTATCCCACAATGATTGTGGCATCGTTTGAAATTATCGGAATTATCTAAAATCATTGTTGATCTCATAAAACAATTTGGATAAAAAAGAAAAAGAACAGCTGAGTTACAGGATGACAGAAAATGTTGTTATGACGTGATAGGGATCTGTTTCTGATCAAATAACCAAGCTGTTTTTGCTAATATCTAACATCTTTTCACATAAACTATGCTCTTATATGTATTATGATATTCATAAGAGCATACGGTATGCATTTTATGTTTAATGTAGTATGATAAAAATAAACGCATGCTTTCCACGAACATGCATATATAATGCCTCATATGCTATGTAACAATATTTGTTTAAAGTACGGATGGCATAATTAAGAATAATAAGTGTTTAAAGATACTGCAGAAATTTTAAAGTACATCTTTAGCGGGAAGTTTGAGTTGCTTTACAGTTTCATCTCCGTGAACGAAAAATGGCCGTCTGAAACAAACGAATAATTTAAAGTAAATAGTGCTTATATTTCTTTCGTGTGACGGATACAGAATTCGGTTAAATAAAGATGCTGAGTTTGTAGCTACTCTTAGGTTTCTGAGAACCACGAAACGTGAAAAATTAGTTGATTGTTCACCGGGATTCGAATCACGAATCGTCCAATTTAGCCATTCATGCCACCCGGGAGCACTGACGAGAAAATGCGGTGTTTCCTTCTAAGTTTCCGCCTTTAAATTTGACTCTTTTTCTAGTAATTAACACTTTATTTAATGTTCAGATGCTAATTAATGGCTTAAGAAGACAACCTCGTTCCAAATTTGTTTTTCTTTTTCCGCCTTTGGTATAATGTTGTAATTCTAAAATTTATTTTTTGTTCAATAAAGTATGCAATAAAATTTTCTAAACATTTAAATTCGTTATAATTTTATCTAAAATACACTAAACTTTCAGTCAATTACTATTTCTTTCTGCATGTTTATATGTGATATATTCTCGTTTGAGACCACAATAGTCAAATTAATCCTTAAGTACAGTCGACTGACTCTCTTCCCTCCTGCTTCATCAGGAGTAAAATGTTATAGACTTTTACCTCAATACAATGACCATCGGATTGATCATGACGTCACTTTCTTTTTCTGGAAATGTGGAATCCCAAAAGAATTGCGGTCGCTTTTCCTTGTTAGCCCAAGCGCGAAAAGCAGGGACGCAGCAAGTGGAAAACAACGGTTTCCACATCAGGTTACTTTACTGAATACTTTATCGCTTTCGTGGCGCCATTTCCAGTATAGATATATACTGCAGTATTACTTTGACTTTAAGCTGCCCTCAAATTTAAGCTGAAATAGGATTTTAAAACTGGACAAAATAATAAAAAACAGCTGCCCGTCCCAGTTTAAGCCCAGTAGAATTTAAAAAATGGAAAAATTAAATTAAATACCATGCTATAAGTCTTTAAAAATAACCAGTAAATCATTTTTGTTTTTAAGATCTTAATTACTTAGTACCAGGTAACTGGGGAGGATAGGCAAATAGTTAAATTATTTGCTTTGAATTTAAGACGCACCCTAATTTTATGGCCTAAAAATATAAATAAAAATTTTGGCTCAGTTTCGAAAGAATAAGGCATGTATTTCATGCAGCGCGCCATAGCATGTCTAAATGCTAAATATATTTGCATATTTTAAAATTCCAGAGTTATGGTGCATATTAATTATCACAAATGTGTGTGTGTGATTATGGCAAAGCCTCGAGGGCTATCTGCCTAAGAGGAGATGCCTTCGTGGAAGACTTTCTAAGGGAAACTGGCTCGTATACACGTTACACATGGGGAAAACCACGAAAACACCCATGCAACCAGCCCGTTCGCGGGATTCGAACCTCGGACCGAACTACCAGTGTTCAGCAACTTTACCGCTCGGCCGCTGGTGAGTTAATTATCACAAAAGAAATTTGTATGATTATTTGGGATATTTGCTAAGACGAAAACATTTGTGTATGTGTTAAAAGTTCATGAAGTTGGTTGGTGATGCTTCATATTCTAGTACCATTGATTTTACACTAATTGTTAATCCAAAAGCTTAATAAAAATTTAATAGAGCTGGTTCAATTTATTTCGTATTTTGCACATTTCTGCGAATGGAACCTCGTGTGACTCTCTAAGCGGAACTTCTTATGGATTTTTGAGAGATATAACAAAAAATTAATAAAAAGTAAACATTATTAAAGCTACAAAATGTATGTGCGATAAATTAAAACTCAAACAAAACTTCAGAATATTTATGATAAAATCTTAGGATAAAAAAATATGTTGAATTTAAGATTCTGGAAAACTAACTTTTTCATTATTTTTTCCGTCAAATTTAAATATATTATATCTAAATACCTGAAAGATAGTACGTATAATTCCATACTATTTGTCAGATTCCAATCAAACTTACAAGGAATTAAGCCGGGCCTTCGTCGCTTAACACGCACAGAAATTAAATAAAATGCCTAAAAGAATTTTTTATATATTTTCCTTTATATTTTACATGTTTTTTTTTTTTTTTTTTTTTCTAAATCCTTTAGGTGTATTGGAAGAAAAATGAAAAATTTTCCAATTCATTAGATAATATTGGCAGATATGTGTATGTTTAGTAATCGCTTGGTGATGGAGTAAAAAAGTTAAAGTAAGACGGTTAGATTTGTATTCTTTTATGTGCTGAAGGTGTCAAGAAATAATTTCAGTAGGTTAGTTCTGCGATCGATCATATCTTAAATGTTAACTTTTGTTACCGGTTAAAAGAAAGCTTGTTGATTCTCATTTATACATTACATCTTAAGGAGATTATGAGGCCGGTTATTAACCTTAATGCAAAATAAAGTTTTGAGTGAAGATGATGAATGTTAAACTCACTTGTCGAAGATGGTTGCTGACATAGCAGACGTACACTAGACTGTTTTGGGATAGTAAAAACTGCGCTATTCAAATCCCAGAGAATGGGCTGCCTTCATAAATGCTTATGTTTAACATGAATGTAAACCAGTTTTCCTTAAAGTATCCTCTACGGTCTTCCTTTCCTTGGGCAGGTGACCCTCTCTTGCTTTGTCATAATTCAAACAATCCATTCAAATATTTAATGCATGTATGTCTTTACACAACTTAGTCCCAAATTAGAACTGTAAAACTGAACACAGTCATATTGTGTTCTATAATACATGATGAATGTAAAAGGATCTTAAAATTTTAAGGGAGAAAATATAATAACTTATTTGTAAGGATCCTATATTACATTTTTCTCTGCTATGCCTAGTAAATTTTAAGAAAGGTAGACTTAAGAATGTAAAAACTGAAGATGGAGAATTCAAGTATAATTAATTGATATAACAGTAGTGAACAAAACTAAAATTTTTTTTTAAGAAAAATTTCATGATGCATAATGTTTCCTTAGAATTTTAATTTTCCACCCTACCATAAATTTAGAAACACAATGGAACTAGTATTTTAGTATTATAATCAAAATGATTCAGATTTCCTTCCTTTACCCAATGTCAAAAATAGTATTATTATTGAGAAATTTCTCTGGATGGCTTAATTGTTCTCAAAATTTTCTAAATAGATCAATCGTTTCATTTATTAAAAATTCAGACTAATATTTTTATTCCCGTCATTTTAACAGAAGCTTTTTAAATTTTTGTAAAAATGTTTAAATCTTCATTCAACAAAATGAAATTTTTAGATAGATTTTTATGCAATAAAAATATCTGTAAGACATTATTTGTTCCCACAAAATATTAACTTGGTATTTGCTCATGATTTTACAGGTATTTGAGGAAGCATTTCAGTTTAATACTCAACAAACAGGTTGCATAAGGAAGCGTTTCATTTTAGTGTAATACTCCATAATCATACATTTTATTTCGAAAATTATTATATCTGGAAAAATAGATGATACCGGGAGAAAAATGTTGGATTATGCAATGTATTTCACTCATAATATATAAAGGTGACAGGTGAGAGAGGCACCGGACATCCGGGCGGCTTACAAGGACTATTCGTGTATCATCCGGAATCCGCAACTGTATAACATAATATGTTCGGCTAGTGTGAAGATCTATGATTAACATATAAGGCATTTTCTTCCTCCTTCCCGGCCTTCGTGGTGTAACGGTAGCACACTCAGCGAGTATTCAAGCGGCACAGGTTCGAGTCCCGGCGAGGACATTGCTTATTTTTCATGTCTCCTGCTTTCTGTAGGTTTTATTTATATGAAGGAGTCCCTTTTTTTTGCAATATGTTACATTGAATTCATTCTGGGGAAAACCAGTTTCCTTCAGTAGATAAGAAATGTTAGTTCTGGAACAATGAGGAGGAAGGATTACAGTGGAAAGGGAGAGGCTTAACGGGAAGCTGGAGCTACACTGTAAAAAAAAATCTCTAAAGTTACTAAGAAAAGTCGTGGAAACTGGGATGCCATGGATTATTTGAGTAATCAAAACAGGAATTTTCTTAGTAACTTTACAGAGATTATACCTGTAATGGTTACAGATGTTTGACATGTAATGTTACAGGAAGTTATTCTGTAGGCATAACAAAGTTTTTGTATGTTGATTACCGAAGCATATGCCTGTAAAGGTTACAGATCTTTGATCTGTAATGTTACAGGAAATTATCGTGTAAGTATAACATGTTTTTCATATGTGATTTACCAATGTAAACATCTGTAAAGATTACAGGAAATAATAGTGTAAGTAGATCGTAATTTTTGAATGTGAATTACTAAAGGGAATATTTGTAGATTACTAGTGTTCTGCTTGTAAGGTTATTGCAAGTGATTATGTAAGAACATGTATTTTCATGTGAAATTTTAAAGGATATATATGTAAAAGTTGCAGATAATTTACTTAAAAGTTCTTCCAAATAATTATGCATATGGAACATATTTGTCTTATACAAAATACAAAAATGATGTATTCCTAAATATTAAATATTTTGATTGTAATATTACTATAAATAATTACACATGTAGAACATATGTTTTATGTGAAATGTCTACAGTTACTGCTTGTAACAAAATATGCTACATTTATTTATTTGTGGGGAAAGGGAAGTTATGTAACTTTAAATATTAAGTTTTTTTTTTTAAGGGAAAAATACCTTAGATTTTCTAAAAGATATACAACATTTTCTTTCAAAATATTTCCAATGTTAAAAAGAAGCTCAAATTTTATGTTTTTCTTACATCTGCATTACTTCCTTTATTGAATTTTAAGACATCTCAAAGTTACATATGCATCACGAAATAGCTGGAAAAAAAACTTGTGTATTAGACTTAATGGTTTTTTTGGCAATAAATTAGTAATGTTCTAGAATTCCCCCGCTGAACACTGGTAGTTCGGTCCGCGGTTCAAATCCCACGAATGGGCTGGTTGTATGGGTATTTTCATGGTTTTCTCCATGTGTAACATGTATATAAGTCAGTTTCCCTTCGAAAGTCCTCCACAAAGGCATTTCTCCACTTAGGCAGATAGTCCTAGTGTGCTTTGCCATACTTAAGTAAACTAAACCAAATCATTCTCCTTATACCCAACAGTGTAATCTAAAGAGACTGCAGTGGGATATGATTACAGTAAAAAAATATTTTAATGAAATTGTTTCAATAAACAATTCTAAATATTTTTTCAAATTCTAAAAAAAATTACTTATGTAACTCAACAATGAACTTAAATTCAGTTATCACAAGTTATCCAAAATTATTTTCATGCTTAATTGCATTATTCATTTTAATTACAACATATAATTCTTTTAGGCATAAATGCTTTTTAATCTCTTCTGCTACTGACCATTAATTGAAATAATAGATTAATTAATCGGACAGTTGTACAGGTATTTTCCCAGATTTAAAACTTTATTAATAAGTTACATTCTTCTCATTGAATACAAAATTGAAGAATTAGTTAGTCCTAAATTTAATTTTTCAAGTATTCCTTCTACTAAAACATTTATTGCCTACAGGCAGCCAGACAGTAAGCTTAACACTAGCATTTGGCTCTAGATTTAAATCCTAGAGAATGGGCTGCCTGTGTAAATGTTTGTGTAACATGAAGTTTTCCTTAAAATATTCCTTTCCTTGGACAGATGGCCCTCTCTTGCTTTGTCATATTTCAAATAATCAATTCAAGCATTTAATGTAGGTATGACTTCACAACTTCGTCCCAAATTTTAACTGAAAAATTGAACAGAATCCCCTGATACTGTGTCTATAATACATGATGAATATAGAATGATCTTAAAAATTTAAGGAAGAAAATATAATGTATTTGGAAATGCCTTGATTTTATAATTATATTTTTCTCTGCTATGCCTAGAAAATTAAGAAAAGAATGTAAAAACTGAAGATAAAGAATTCAGCATTAATAATTGATATGATAGTAGTAATAAACAAAAATTTTTTTAATGAAAAATTGATAATGCATAATGGCTCCTTAAAATTTTAATTTTCTATCCTACTATTAATGGAACTAATTTATCACTATAATCAAAATGACTCAGATTTTCTTTCTTTAACTGATGTCAAAAATACGATGATTATTTCAAAATTCCTGTGGATGATTTAATTGTTCTCAAAATTTTCTATTCATTTATTAAATGGTTCAGATTAATGTTTTTGTTATCATTATTTCAAACGACTTTTTAAATCTTCGGGAAAAATGTTTAAATCTTCATTCAACAAAATTATATTTTTAGATAGATTTTTATGGAATCAAAAATTCTGTAAGATAATATTCATTCACACAAGATATTAACTTAGTATTTGCTCATTACTTTACAAGTATTCGATGAAGCCTTTTAGTGTAACATACAGGTTACATAAGGAACCATTTCATTTTAACGTAATATTCCATAATCATATATTTTATTTCAAAAAATATCATATTTTGAAAATATTGGATATTGCAATGGATTTCGACTCTTTATTCCAATACACAGAATATAGAAACAAAAATAGGTTTATTTTTATTTGAAAACTATCCAAAAGGAAAATAAAATAAAAAATAGGTAAAATTTATATTATTGTTATTTTTAATTAACTAGTTGTGAAGGTGCAGTCCTCTTCTTAGGATTCAAAGCATGGCTCCTAAATAAAGAAAAAATCACATTCGTTAGAAGTACATAACATATTCTAAATTTGTTATGTGACATTTTAATTTAGAATCTCTTCATAATAATTGCATGCACTTGCACATATTCCAAATGATTTAAATCTTTTTTTAAATTAAATAATTAAATTGCAAACAAGATTCCTTTTTGTCCTTTCATGAAATCATAAATTGCATGTATCATCCATTTTTGAAGCAAAAACAGTACAAATTTAAATAATTCAGAAATATTGCAGAAAATAATTTGAGGTTTATTAGATATTTACTACATTTATTTGTAATATAAAATAAATCTTTAAAGTAGTTTTAATAATGATCAGATTTTTTTTAAGATTAATTTCTCTAGAAATTGAAATGTATTAAGGTAGCACTTCTCAATCTGTGGATCATACAGCTTGCCCTCATGGTCCTCCGAAGTTTCCAAAGGAGACAAAAAAATTTAGTTGAAAAATCTCAGAGTTTAAAAAGTTACATATGACAATCATCTATCACCTTTTCTCGTAAGATAGACATTTTTTGAAATTTATTATTGGTTACCCTACTTACAGACTTCCCACTCAGTCTTAGCAGTAAAAGATGGATTTAAAGCACTATAACTGTGGTACTTACCACCATATATCCAAATATACTATCATATATCCACTAAGACTGTGGTCTTACCATCATATATCCAAATATAGAAGAGCCATGCAAGAATTACAAATCATCCTTCTCATTAATAATCTTGAAATATTAGAAATATAACTTTTCTTCAATGGACTTAATTATGAAATATAACGGATTTTAATTATATATTAAAATATAAGTGTACTAGTAGTAATATATGCTAAAAAATTGCTTTCGAAGGGAACAGCAGCAAGGTGATTCACAAATTATGATAATTCACATAATCTCTATTCGAAAAAAGTTTGAGAAACGCTGAAACAGGAGAATAATTAAATTATGGTTAATACTGGTAATTTCAGCCATATGCTTTAAGCTTGATGATCAACATTAAAAAATTCTCAGAAAGTGTTAGATCAAAAACTACTTTTCCACATAATATGAACTTATACGTAACAGCATTTAATACTTAGCTCACTGGCAAAATATACAAAATTTTGAAATGCAAGTATATATAAGGCCAATAATATAGTTATCAACAATTAATGCATGAACTTCAATACTTACACAATTAACAAACACATGAACAATGATGTTACATGCATTCATCCTCTGAATTAACTAGTCAGTTTGGGTATTTTCTATCTTAGATGTCGCAAAAATTGATCATGGATTTAATATTTTAAATGTTCCTCTCATAGACATTTTAATACTTGTATTTTTTAGATAGAGTGTCATCTTTAGTTTTACAGATATTCATTTGTTCACTTATTACGATTAAGTTTACAAACAGAACAGATGATACCTGATTACATTAAGTGGTATTTAAGACAAACTTACTTACTGGTACTTAACACAGTTGCTAGAAAAATATTACATAGTGAAAGACAGGGTACAAAGTCAGAATCTGAAAACTTATTGACTTACACTAAGCTATTTAATGCTTGAAATATTTATGATTAGATAATATCTTTTACATCATCAATATCTAACAGTGATATGATATACTTTAAGTATACAGTAAAACCACTCTATAACTTTTCCATAATTTTGTACAATTTTGATATTTAATGGAGGTGGTTACTTCACAAAGCATGATTCTCAGTGATAATTAATATCAATGTTTGTATCACCAGAATACTTGACATAATCACTTAAAGAGGTATAGTTGCTAAGGAAGGTTTTTCTATACTTCAAACAATGGTTTACATATTTTAAAAAGTATATTTTTCTGACACTGTTATTTAAAAAGTGTATAACTCCTTCTACTCTTAAGCATAAAAATTTGAAATTTTTATGGTTAAGAGTCATTCATTTAGTTGTAACTTACAGGAAGATATCTTAAATGCCTAAAATGTTTTAATTTATGAAAAACAGCAGTTAGAGTATATTGAAGGGTGCTCCCTGTATTATCAAGGGAGCGCAAGTTTGTGCAATTCTCTGATGTTTTCTTAAGTGAAAATAGGTCGATGTGTACATGGATAAAGTCAAGGGAGTGCGCGATGCCAAGTTTGTACAATTCACAGATTTTTTTTAAGTGAAAATAGGTCGATGTGTACATGGATACCGAGTATGTGCAATCTGTCTTCGTGTAGCGGCGGTTTTTGGCACACAAATCGTCGCTACACAAGCCAAAATAACATGGTCAAAGAATTGCACAAACTCGGTATCCATGTACTGCCAAAAATCGCCAAATTTTGCCAAGGGGCACCCATAAATATGCTTTTACCAAAACAAGCTTTAAGGCATACTGTCAATTACATTTTAAATTCCAGTGATTTTTCAACACTAGTTCAAATACTCTAAGCATATGTTTGCATAAGTTACATAACTTTTGCATCAGCAAAATTTATAACTTAGCAAATATGAACTATGAAAAAAAATATTTGAGCTTACCTTGACCCTTGGATTTACTAAATCTATGACACTTTTAACGCCAAAGAAATTCGATGACCGAAAATATGCGATGATTTATTTAATCTGGTTTTAAAATGGGTCATTTTAAGTTTGGCTATATCAACAACATATTACTCAGTATTGTTGGATAGTGAATTTGTAATTCTTTTTCATTCTTGAAATATATACACATGACAGAATTGGAATAAAAATTTTAGGTTTTTCAGATGAACTCATAGATTGAACTAATTTGTTGAATTTTATCAAGTAGTTCTTAAAAATACAACCAACGATTAATTAAAACCAACTGCAATTCAAATGGATACTCTTTGTCAAAAAGGAGCAGTAGAACTTATCTTAAACATTCAGCAATAAATAGTTTTCTGAATATATTTTTTAGCGTAACGGCAGTTTCAAACATAATAAAGAGAACAACATTCATTCTAATGAGGATAATTTTGAAAATAATTCACATTAAAATATATCTGAAAGAGATTTTTAAATGAAAAGATGACACAAAATAATTATTTTCAAAAAATACATGTTATCTCAGATATAGAAGAAATTTGGCATTGAGCTGAGTATTGAAATTAATATATGCAACTGACGTATCATTACTAATATTTCCATGATTTGATATTGAATGCTATAACTATTAAATATTAGCAAATGCATTTTATAATGAACTTTGCACCAAAATTTATAGTAAATTTATATGTAAATTTACATTGTAAGTACTAGAATGAATGTTGTACCATTTTATTAATATTTTACTTTTCAACAAGCATAAAGGAAAAAATAGAATTTTTTTTCTTTAATGTTCCTAGTATGTTACATCACAGTTAAAAATATGTCAAAGTCACGGCATTTCGATTGCCTTTTGTAAATGTTGGTTATAATGTAACTTAATAGATGCTTTATAAGTTGGTAAAGACTGTCCTGGATTAAAACTATCTTTAACACAAAAAATAATATACATTGAATACTTTTACAAATATGTAATTGCTATCCGACTATATAATCTTTTAAGGCGAACTTATCGCATGTATTAATGAAATGATATTCCATTTTTAATGTATGTTAAGTTATTTTGTCGAATTTTTTAAATATATTACATTTATTTTTTCTTTTTCGTTGAGATTAATAATAACATACATAGTGTAATAATGCTCTGAAAAATATTCTAAAGCAGTTCACGCTGGGATTAATGATAACATGTATGGAATAATAATGTTACATCTGTCAACAAAATGAAAAATATGAATATTCTAACGCGATATGTTTTAAAAGATATATAAATATTTAACATGAGAAATTATTAGACTATAGATAGAACATTAATATTAAGCTTATTTGTTTTTAAACTAACATATTAACAAATTTGTTTCTGTTTATAAATATGAGCAGTTTAACTGCAGACACCTGCAGATGTAACGAATAAAAGTTGTTATTTTACTAAATGGAACACAAGTTCTGTGATTTGAACTCTAACAATAATTCAACACAGGTTTATTTAGGAGCATTAGAATTATAAGCTAAACAATAAAAGAATTTAATTATAGATAGTGTAAAGAACATAACAAATACATTACATAAAATTAGTAAAATACACGTCAAACACTATTTCGAACTTACCTCGACCATAGCAAAAATAATGGCTAACATGGCGACTATCGTTGAACTCTCCCGCTAAGACGCTGTTTTTCCACCTTCTTCCTGATTGGTTCTTCTCTCTCAGCCGTTTTAAGCCACGTGATCACACGCTACGGACAAAATCCAAGCAAAACTTCTTGAAAAACTCCTGTAGAGTTTACAGTTTCGTTTGGTTCTGTGTTCGTTACAGGTATTTCCTTCGTAAATGTTCGCATTTCTGTAACTATACAAGACTTTTGTCTGTAAACTTCGAGGTTTTTTTTTACAGTGTAGCCAATTGATAAGACACTGACAAAAACACTAGATAACTGATGAAGACAGCGTGAATGAGGTAACCAAGACTGCTTGGTAGGAAGACATCTCAGTTTTATAAGACATTAAGTGTTAAATAATCTTTCATTTGTTTTTCGACTGTAAGTTCTTAAACGTTAATTAATTTTTAGAAATTCTGATCTCTTAAACTTTTAACTTTCAATGTATTTAAACTGAACTTCAGTTGTTAATTCCTGTTTTTACCTGCGCCTATATAGCTTAGCAATTTTTTTTTTTTTTTCCATTCTTATTTCTGACTTTAATTGTTCATTCGTAGGACTTTTATTTTATTTATTTAATACTAGACGTACTTCTTTGGTATCCTTTTCAAGTTCCTTGTATTGTAGAGACATTAGGCATTTTTTTAAAGCAAGGGAGATGAAAAGTGAGCAATGCTCTCCCCGAGACTCGAACCTCGATAAGTCAATCGAAATGAAATTTCGGATATTCTTATTTGAAGGCATGCGTTCCAGATTGTGATGATTTAAAACAATATAGCTCTCACGATTACAGTTACAGCGAAAAAAATGTCCAGATTTTCCAAAGGAAACACGCACTCTTTTACTGCGCAAACTGATCAGCTCACTGAAACATCATAAATGGCGTAGGAAGGAAGTACGTAAGACGAAACTTGCCGGCTTAAAACGATCGCAAAGAAAAGCATTGTAAAGGACCAATGACAACTCAAGAAAGGAAAGGGGGGAAAAAACTTTTACTGGAATTACAAGCTCTCAGTTTGTCCATCTTCGCAGACAACAACACGCTGTAGGCAAGAGATTGACAACAATATCGAATTAACATGGCAGGACGAATCTGTATAACTTCACGCTTTGTGGCATCTTTTAATTCTGACTAATCTCGTGGGTTTTATGTGCGCACCTTAGATTTCAGGTAATTCCCTAGGGCATAATTCACAAGTGCACATCAGTATCGCCACTGAGGGAGGGGTTTCAAAAAACGGACCAATGAGCTTCTATTGCTCTTCTGACGCGGAATCTTTGAAACTGTGCATATATGTTGTTATTTATTTTTTTATTTTGCATCTGTTTCGCAGTAATAAATGTATGACGTATAAATGCTGATATCATTTTAGTAGAAAATCTCGTAGTGCTTTCATTTTATAAGTTTATTTAATCGTCAGCAGTTCACTTTCGCGAAACTTATCACGTTAGGTTAGGTTATTTAATTACGGCAAATCCTCGAGGGCTATCTGCCATTGAACAGGTCATACTTTACTTACATACATGATACATATGATAATTGATAAACGTAATAGATAAACTTACTTATTCATAATAGGTAAGCATACATAGTACATAATCGTGCAACTAGATTGTTCCATGTACATAACAAATACTGATACTGATCCTTAGTATAATTACATGTGTGATACATTACCATACTACTGAATTGTTTCGTGCCATACGTACATTTACTGAATTAAACTATCACTGGATTACACGCAGGTGCTGAATTATGCAAATCAAACTTAGTGTGTTGTGCATGTGATCTGATCACTTTGCGTGTAATTTGGGCATGTCGTGTGTTAGTTCACACTGCACAGGTCAGTTCCTAATGCATCTAATTTTGCAACAATTTTGACTAGTTTCTATATAAAAGCCGGTTGTTTGATCAAGAAATGTTCATACGGCGTCGCCTGATGCGGCAGATTTACATGCAGCTGCTCTGTACGGAAACATGTAGTCAGATAGAGTTCGGGGCTGCCTGTGTCTCTGCATATGCAGCAATCTGTTGTAGTGATACCTCTTTCCCGATAATAAATGGGGAAGGGTCCAAGGCTGGTAACAGACCTGGTGATGTAAGGGGGCAAGACTAGGCGTTCTGTTAAAACTTTGTGGTAATGATCATGGGTGCGTCTTCCTTGGGAAGCTGTGTCCCACTCATGCTGCCACTGTTCATTTGAGGTAAACCGTGTTGCTTTCCTGAGCTGGAACTTTGGTAGTTTGATCTCTAGAGCATGTGCTCCCTCCTCATTTCCCTGGATTCCAGCAGCCCGTGCAGACAGCCCGCTCGCGGGATTCGAACCTCGAAACAACCAGTGTTCAGTTACTTTACTGTTAGGCCGCTGGTGAGCATTCATTAAAAGCAAGCGAATTAAGTGACTATTTTCATTTCTATGTTTATGGAAAGTTATCATATTCCATTTTCACTGATCTAATTTTAAATCAATAAAAGAAGATTAAATGAAATATAAAAGTACAGTAAGGTAATACAGCAGGTAAAAATAAATAAAAGAGTACAGTATGTAAAAATATAAAGTATTTAAAAAATTGACAACGTAAAAGAAGTGCAAGAATTTAATTATTTCTTTTGCCTCCATATTTGTGCTCGTTGATCTGTTTAAAGAGCTCAGGGAACATGTCATCAAATACGTCCTCGGCTCAGAGGCTCTGATAACCCGTACAGACGGATAATCGGATCTCAGATAACCGAAGTTCTGCTATCTGTAGAGAGAAGAAAAACTTTAAAATATTATCGTGATGAGCATGGACAATTGTAATCAAATCTTTCGCATTAAGAAAACAAATTCATGAATCATAATGGATCTTTTTATAAATGCAAAACTTATATTATTAAGCTTCGAAAGCCGTCGACGACAATATTTTGAGGTGATTTGATGAGAATATAAGCATATAAACTTTATAATTTTCCTTGAAAGTCAGCTTGGCGTTCGTTGCGTTTTTCGCATACGAAATCCCAGCGAAAAAACAATAAGCTTGAGACAAAACTAAAATTTACTTAAATGGGATACTGTGGATGGAAGAGTCTTCCTAGTTAAAAAAAACAAAACGCGTATTTTTTTTTTCTTTCTTTTTTTTCTGCTGAAGAATTTGAAAACTAAAAAAGAAACATGTCTGTTTTCTTAAAAACTGCCTCGTAAATCATCGAGACGTGTGAAAATCGCATTAACTCGGCCAAAGTTGTTTATGCAACTGACTTATTTCAGTTAAAAGCTTCTTGTGGTGCACACTAGTTCTACACTGCAGCGACCGATCTGAGTTCAAGGTGACGCTTCTCAGAAGAAGCAAGAAATAATTTAGTCACGCATAATTAGATTAGATTAAATTTTCGGTTTAGAAAACAGTTGACACCTATTGTGCAGAACTGTCAATTTCTTTCAAAAAATGCCCACATAAAGCTTTTATATCGTTAAACACACTCTTAAATAACTCTGAATACAGTTAGGCTCAAAGCTGCGATTTCCTTTTTATAAATATGCGTATATTTTTATGAATATGAAAGTGTATATATAGAGCTTTTGTTTTCATCTTATATAAGAGTATTATATAATTGCCACATTTTACATAATTGTAATATCTTTTATTATTCGGAGATCAAAAGTTTTAAATCCTGTTTATAGTTTCGCTCCCAGCTGAATATTTCATGACAATTTGTGACCATTATTCTTAAGTTTTACTAACAGTTAGATGTGGATTTAAAGGCTACCTTAGCTTACTTGTCTCATTCTACAATTTTCGTTCAGACCAGTTAGTTATCAGAGTAAGTTATCAGAGTTTAAAATAACACTCCGAATAATGATTAGTGAAGATGATAAGGCAACAAGAGTCAGTATTATATTCAAAAGTTTGCTGAGCTAGTTTCGAAGGTTTAAATATAGTACTACCGCCCAACCGGTACAGTGCTTACCGTCGCTGACTGCCGCGCCGAAGGGCCAGGGCTCGAATCCCGAAGAAGTGTCCGTGCAGCATAGGGACACTCGAAATATGCGGCGAGCCGAAAGTCCTCTCGAGAGGTAGAGTGGTGAGAGACATTCCGCCCGGGAAAGCTCTCCATCAAAATTGGGGGCGGAACTGAGCTAAATCGTACTACCACCTGTAATGTGCTGTTGCCAACGGCAGACGTAATCTTGGGCTTAAAAGCTGACGGTAAAGACGAATTGGAATCGAGGTCGTTAACTAGAATTGAAAGATTTTTGTGAATGCGAAACGCCCCTAGAAAATTTAATTCGCCAAAAGAAGATTTTTTTAAAAATAATTTTGGCTGATTTTTTTAAAAATAATTTTGGCTGCACGAAAATGGAAAAAAGTAATTATTTGACCATTAGTGTTTCGTGTGTTTCTTTTTTTAAGACAGACAATTTACGTGTTTTCCGGTAATATATGCCTCATGTTAAATAGCGGGAAAAAAAAAAAAAAAAAAAAAACGCACAATTTGTCATTTTATCGCGCGCTGTCACAACATAACACGTCTGTGAGAACACAAGAATATAATAATTCCTTAAATAGAAAAAAATATTTTACCACTTTAGTTCATGCTAAAAACCGAAGTAAAAAAGTACATAGCTCTTAAAATAACAAATCACTTGCACTAAGGTGAAAAAAATATTCTATCATTTATAAAGAAATGCAATGGAAATTAAGTTTGTAATGTTAATAATAAATAAAGTTTGTTAAAATAAATAAATTAAGTTTAATAAATTAAGTTTGTTAAAACAGTAATAAAAACTTTTAACAATTCGCGGCGTATGTTATTTTGTAAGCAAAACGCTGATCCTGTAGACGCCAATGCCACACTTAATATCCATGCGCAATTTCATTGGCTGTCGCCAAATAGATCTCCTATAACACGGTATCCCATCATGAATAAGATGCGTGATTCCTAGCGCAGATATGTGTCTGAAAGGCCGGAGATATTTTTTCCCTTGTCGGCAGGCTGGTGCAGGCGCTTCAGAAGTTCAGTAATATTTGTTTGGAAATATATCTCCTCGTGTAGAGCAGCCTTTATGGAGATGGATGTAACTGATATTTTTGACGATTGTAGCTGTTCTCTCCAGCTGAGTTTTCCATTTATAGTGATTCCAAGAAATTTCAGTTTATTTACGATATTGATTCTCTTTCCGTTAATTTCGAAGGCAGGTGTTCTTTCTATGGCCTGATCGAATATGCGAAATAGCATCGCTTTGGACTTTTGTTAGATGCATTTCTGCTCAAAAAATAAACAATAAAGGCAAAACACGGAATAAAACAAAAAATTATTTAATGAATATGCATGAAACTGATCCAAGAAGTTGGTGTGGCATTACTAGACCACATAGCAAACAATAAAGCAATGACATACAGAAACACGCGAAAGACCAAATGGTCGCTTGTTGTGGCACTAGTTGTCCATTCCTGTAGTAATGCATGTCGGAGCTAATGTGTTGCTAGTAAAATCTTTGAAAGCGCAAATAAAAATTATAAAAGACATTTTAACACCAAATGCATTTTAGAACACGGGAGCTACAAGGGACTATTGCAATGCAATGCAAAGTTGAATTGCAAAGATCTGCAACTTCGTAAATTTACTCACGTAACCGGAAGCCTGAGTACCTGAGTAATCTGTAACAGTTCAGTTTAATGAGCTGTACTCATGAAGTAGAACTCTACCTGATGAAGAATCCATTAGTTGGAATTCTAAGAAAAGCATGTGAATAAACTTTTATTCCCATCGCGGGGTATAATGAAAATCACACGTACGTTTTACTTTGTTAACAGTGATAAAACATGAAGGGGTCTCTTCAAAATCAAAGAATTCTAAGAGTAAAATCATTCATCAAAACACATTTTTAATACAGTACTGTGAGTCGTCAAGCTGCAGAGCTATTAGTTTTCTTGAAGCCAGAAGTGTAAGAAATCAGTTAATTCTCATTAAGATTTAAACATATCATCGAGATTTAATAGGACCTGCTACCAATTACACTTAGAGATTCGAGAGTACGCAAAGGGAAAGGCGAAAATTTCTTACATTTTTCTCTACTTCAGGCAAAACTGGGGAAGAAAGAAACCCAGTCACTAAATTCAGGTGGTGACGAATAATCGTCTGTCACATTTTAGTCAAGTGTCATAATAGGGTCTATTAGATTTTCCCCAAGCCGAAAACATGAAAAGTCAGCTATATCGTTTCCAAAATCAGCTATATACTTGCCAAAAATTCAATTATGGATCTTTCCGATTGCCAGCCGGACGTGCTACTAGCTACACCGTGACATTAGGTAGTGGGGAAGGGGAAAATTCGTTACAATATAAGTATGCCGTAAAGGAATGTTCTACCTTCGCGATTTTTACATGTAAAGGTATGGAACATTTTATTTTACTAATTTACGTATGATATTAACACTTTATGAATTGAATATTTTGCTCTAAGCAAGGGGCCGCATAAAAAGTAAAAAGATTGCATTACTTACGCAATCTTCTCATCCACTGTGCAGAAACTATTTTCATAATGTTATCCTTTCATATCTTATCCACCTCTTTTTTTCTTCGAGAAATTTCATACTTGAAATTAATTGGAATAGTAATTGGATCCATAACTAGAATTATTCGTCTAAGATTAAGTTTAAGGACGTAAATCTGCCAAAAGCTTTTTCGAACACCTTAACAAATGAATAAATTTGCTCTCCAAATCTTGTGATGGAACTCTCCAGTGATCTGAAAACTACTATTCGAACTGTTTTCAATGCTGTAGAAAGAAAACTCTAAAAAGAAGCTGATTCCATCAACCCTAAGAGTGATGGAAACAAACATCGACGAAGAGAAATGTTTTTGTTCCCAAGATATAGTTAGGAATTTTCAGTAATTTTACTCACTCAACAATTGATTGCTGTATTGCCAATAGTCTGTAAATTAAAGAATTTGGACGAGAACTGTACAAAGGTGTTCAATTTTAATCTGCTGTACATTTAGTCTTATTCAAGCTTAGCACTGTACATCAAAGCACATCGAAACTCTTATAGATAGGAAAATAGATGCCCAGGTATTAATAAATAAATTCACAGAAATAAAAGTAAAAAGAAGCAAATTTCAATAAATCAGGACTTTTTTTATTTATGATAATTTTAACAGTCCGTTTTATAAACCACGTGAGTCATATGTACTGTTAACTTAATTACTTAACCTGCCTAAGTTGACTACTTGCACAGAATACAGAATCATCTGTGGAAACGTGGGTGGTCTCCTAAAGCGATACATTGTATTTGGTCTCCCTCTTTGCTATATTGAAAACACAAGTGTAATCTCGTTTTAGAAATATACCACCTTCAAATCTTGTGCAGTTAAGCTCCATTGTAATGAGCTTTTCGGCAAATCCAGCGTCCTCCCCCCCCCAAAAAAAAATTCTCTTTAATGCACATTATTTACCTTCAGTTATTAACGTTAGTTACTTCAGTTATATTCAGTTATTATTATTATGGTTGTTTGGTTTCGATAAAATAACAGCTTCGTTTCAAAAAGAAATGCATGCAAGTGGTACATTTAGAGCAATTACATAAGCCTGAAATTAAAATTAACGATACTGCCTCAACAAGTGATTTTTGACAAGAGGATGAAAGCGAAAGATTCCGTGAGAAGGGGTTATTCTTGAGAGGAAGAGAATGAAAGAAAAAAAATCTAAGCAGAAGATGGAATTAGAAATGATGAAATCGGAGAACATCGGAGTCAAAGTAAACTTTTATAAAATTCGTCCTTTCTACAACTATAGAACTCTAATGTTATAACTATAAATACATTGAGCGTTCGAATAACTGAAACCGTTGATCATGAGATTTTAGTGCATTTCTTATTATAACTTTTTACTAAATTATTTCAGTTTTCTCTTTTAAATCATACTTTGTTAGTACCTGAAAAATTCCCTGCATTATTATTATTTTTTCAAATTTCAGAAGAAGTTCAGAAATAACAACTAGAGCAAAAAGTCTAAAAAGCAATTTTCTAAAATACCTAGCATTAATTGTTTGCGTTTTATAAATTAGGACGTAGTATCGGATGCTGCTTTATCAATAGTTTTATTTAAGTATCAATACTCGTGGAAATAATGATCAATGACTGAAGAAAATCAACATTTTATTCTTTCTTTTACCAACCTAACGAAACAGACACAAAGGACAAACCTAAGAATATTTCTCTAAAATCATTGCATTACTTCAATATAGATATCGCTTAAGCACGGAAAGCCCACATACATTTGAGTTGACAAGACGAATTACGGGATTAGTTTGATGAAATTAGGTTTCACCATGGGCGATTTTGTTTGATTTTTCGATATATAAATTAAAAAAGAGTCATCTTTAACTTAAATATCTTCTGCGAAAGCAGCCTTAGTAATACAGATAGCCGATGAGTGCTCTGCCATTATGAAGTACTTAGTCTAATATAAAGTGGAGTTCTTAAGGTTAAAAGAAATTGCTTGGCATGTTCTATAATAACTTTTATGTAGGAACTTTACGTTATATTAAGTATCTAATTATGGTAGGGCACTCACATTCAACAACACAGCATCTATATTCTCTTTTAAATTTTCTATTTCTAAAATTTTATGAGATTAATTTAAACAGAATACAAGCACTGGAACTATGTTTTTAACGTTATTATTAGATTTTTATTGTCATTATTAGACTAAGAAGCGGTCAAGATGATCTATTAAATTTTTATCTCGTGAGAAAGTACAGTGTACAAAAAGAACAGAAATTTGGCGTTAATTGTGGCGATATATAATGCACAGTCTTACACAAGTAACCCTTTCATCTAAGGCAATCCAGCTCCTAATTCTGCGTTTTTCGTTGGTTCCACTCCGTTTAAAGTCACACAAAAGGCAGCCAATTATTTTATTAGGCGAGCCTAAATGTATTACAGCTAAGTCTAGGCGGTAACACAATCCACGGAATAGGATTAGCAAAGGGAGAGTTCTGTTCATTCGGAAAATCTGGCTCCCAAAAATACAAGTTAGTTTGTCGGTTTTCCCCCGCTTCAGAATTTCCGATTCTTTCACTTTTTTTTCCTTTTCAAACTGTTCACCACCTTCACTCTTCCCAAAAACAGATGCAAATCCATTCTAGCGTATTGTGGGAGGAAGCAGAACAGTAGATTTTCCTCTGGGGTTATATTCTCCCAGCAGACAGGAGAGGATCTTTAAAAAAAGAGAGAAAAAAAAGGGGGAAGACGAGAAAAAAGAGGGAAGAAAAAGAAAAAAACATTTTTTTTTAATGTATTTCCCCTTTTTTTTCGGAATTTTTCTGTTTTTTCATATGTTTGTGGTACCAATGGGTTCCACACTCACCTCTGAAAGTTTGATTAAAGCGGAACGTGTCCCATGAAGTCTTTTTATCAAGTTTTTTTTTAATTCAACTTTCACAAAACATGCTCAGAAGGCAGATAAAAAATAGAAAACTAGGATTGAAAAAAATGGTCCCCGCAACAAAGAAATCTAGTTTACACCTTATTTAATTTAAATAAGCAAAAAAAATCTGATTACATATGTTTTTTATTATACTATGATACTACAGTGAAAAATATGCAGTTCGTATTATCTAACTTAGCCTTAAATGAATTCTTTCTCGCATAGTTTAATTACAGTTCACCCTAAGTGGAACACTTATAAAAAGGTTATTCTTTAAATTCAGATTAATATACATTTTAAAAAAACTTGTACGATTTTAATTCGAACGAGTATACGAGAGTCACCCTGAAGTTTCTGAGAAAGAGATAAATGGTAAAAATTAAACTTACCAAATCTTAAATTTGCTTAAAATAGTTTCCCCCAACTTCAATGCACTTTTGGAGGCGAATTCTCTAACGATTAAAGGCTTCATGTCATCTATTTCTTGGAATCAATGAAAAGTATGCTTTTATAGCTTCATCAGTTTCATTTTCGGAGTAAAATTGATGGCCACGTAAATTTTGCTTTAGATTAAAAATAGCCAAAGGTCACACATATCAAGATCTGGAGAACAGAACGGATGTTCTATCTCTTTGATGTCTTTTTTTCAAGACATTCGAATGTCAGTCTTACTAAATGAGAAGATATATTATCATGGCGAAGCATGGGTCTTTTTTTAATATTCACTTCCCGAAGAACTTCTGGAAGGCGCTTAGTGAGGTAACAGTTTGCTGCACCTATCTTCTGTTATCTCAGATTACATTATCTCAAATAACTGGGACTCTACTATAATACCGAATTTGATTGATTTTTATTATCAAATACGTTGTGATTTCCTGTTTTACTGCACTCCTATTAATTATTTTGTTACTTACGTTGTGTAGTCATGAGATTAGTTTGAAGCCAGAAGACGGGGAAAATGAGAAATGCTCTCGCCGGGACTCGAACCTCGGACCGCTCGAATACGCCCCGAGTGTACTGGCCATTACACCACGAGGCATGCTAAGAAGGGAGAAATACCTTATATACTCCCGCTTTTAAAGGGCGACTGGCGATTAGGAGACCCAATCGCCAAATCCTGTTGGTGGAGAATCATCATCCACCAGCTTTGATGGATCGAGAGCCACTGAACTTTGAGAGCCACTGAAGAGACATTAGGATATTTTGGAAGCAGGAGAAATGAAGAATGAGCAATGCCCTCTCGCCGGGACTCGAATCACGGACCTCTCGAAAACACGGCGAGTGTGCTGACCACTACCCCACGAAGGCATGCTAAGAAGGCCGGAGAAATACCTTATTAAGTAACACTTATATATTTTCGACGGTTAAAAATATCTTATTCTTCTGTCTTTTTCTCCAAGACTTAAATTCTAAAATGATGAGTCTAGTATGTGAAGGCTGTGTGCAGATGTTTGCCTTAAAAGAGAACTCTCTAAGAGATAACAGCCGGCGGGTCAGTGTCCAATATGAGTATTAGCTTGTATTCACGGTTGCTCTAAGATTTTGTAGAAGATTTATGTAGAAGCTTAAATCAATGTCCTTCAGACCCTCCTAGACTGACAAGCGAGTTGAATTAAGATGGCAAAGGTCCTGCGAATGCTCCAAAACAAAGCTCCGCCACTTGCAGGTATTTAAAATAACATAAATGAAACTCAAATTCAAGTATCGCAGTTGGAGACTACGTAAATGGTCTACTTAAGCTGGCTTAGTTACGCAACGATGTGCATTTAATGGCGGCCAACAAAATGAATAAAGCCGGAATATAGTTTGGCACAGCTGGCGGTAGCAAGGTTGCCAAATGCTCTAACTCGAAAACATTCAAGCTCTTCGCTTAACTACTCACCAACTAATTTGCGTTCTAGGGAAGACTGCACAGAAGGAGTTATAGTAAAAGTTCAAATCATAATAATTGATTAATTAACATAAACTTATATTTTCCCACCAGAATTTAAACTAATCAGAAAAGAAGGTTAATAACCTTGTAGAAGATTTTAAAAATTATGGAATCCAAGAGCATGGCCAACTTTTACAAAATCTCATTTCTCATTCATCAGTTAAAATTCTAAACCGATGTTTGCATTTTAGAAAATTGCATTTAAATTTACATTTTCAGATCCATCGAGGACTTTATCTCGCATCAGCTTCCATGAATTTGGAAGGGAAAATAGTTTAGCAGAGAATGCGTAATATACACAACATGCACGTACAAGAACCACCTTTTACAATTTACTTTTTTCTATTAATCTCTTTTTTACTTCCCTCATCAGCTTTATGTTTGGTGAAACAGTGTGTAAAGTTGCAGTATTTCAACAACTTGTATCCTTGACGTCTATCAATTGAATTCCTACATGGTTAGAAACATTTTTTAGATACACCAAACCTCAGCTTCCTCCTGTTTCACAACCTAATATTCTAGACTTAAATTCCATTTAACTTTAAGAATGTTGACTGGAGAGGCTAACATTTAAATCAGCTGATTCACAATATACTTGTTTTTAATTTTCATTTAAAATATGCACTGCCAACAATACATTTTACTTTTGCAATACACTAGTTCTTCACATGTATCATTCATGCATTCAATTCATACTATTCATGTATCTTCATTAGTCTTCTTTCTAGACTTCAAAAGATTATCTTTACTTACGTAGTTTACACAGAAAACGCTCTCGTACACTAACTTGTATTATTTGACTTTAATTCGGACCGTAATTTTTTAGTATTTATAATCTTTTCCACTAACGTAACATAATCATGTTTGTCAAAAAACATAAATTTCTTAAAAGTAGACTTAAATCGACAAAAAAAGCTTCTTAGCTATGAACTTAGATGTCTTCACTTGAGGTATAAGAAATGTATACTAGCAACTTCGTACACATGCTTTAACATACATAAAATATATAGTGTGTGATCGGTTAACGAACAGTTCGGACAGCGAACAAATCGGACAACTAACACTTTTAGGAAAGATTTTTGTGTTCGGACAACGAACAATATTCGGATAACGAAGAAAAACTAATTCTAACGAAAACCTCTCGGCTCTCGGAACACCCGACACCAGTCCTCAATTCGTCCTGAAAATGGATGTGCGCGTGCACTGACACGTCATCATTGGATGTGCGCGTGCGCTGACACGTCATCATTCATACCATGTAGCAGTGAGGCAGCGTATGACACGTACGGTAGTGTGCGACGCGATGACACTTTGCCAAATTTGACGAATTGTGATTTTCGTATGTGCTTCTCTAAATGCCTTATTAAAAAAAACCCTGAAAATCTGACAATATTATGGGACCTAAAAAAGAGTGGAGTGTCAAGAACTGTGCTCACCATAAAAACCAAGCAAGAGATTATAACTAAAGTAGAGAGTGGGCAAAAAATGACTGATGTTGCTAGGCAGTACGGCTTGAACAGGTCTACAGTAGGCACAATCCTAGCTAAGAAATACATCATCAAGGAGACTCAAGCCGCTAAAAGAGTAACGAAAATTACATCTGAGAAACAAAGAAGTGCCATCCATGAGAAAATGGAGAGTTTGCTTTTAGTTTGGATAAATGAACGGGAGATGAAAAGAGATGTAACTAGTATGGCCCATCATTCAAGACAAGGCTAGAGAAATTTTTGAGAAATTGAAAGAACAAACTCCTGGTTCGTCCATGTGGTCATGCATGGTGAGTCTGCTAGTGCAGACAAAGAAGATGCTGAGAGGTTCCGTCTCAAATTTCAAGAATTCATTGAAAAAGAAGGGTATTGTCCACAACAAATATTTAATTGTGATGAAACTGGTTTGTTTTGGAAGCGCATGCCGAACCGTACCTACATCACGAAAGATGAGAAAAGTGTTCCTGGGCATAAACCCATGAAAGACCGATTGACGTTACTTTTGGGAACTAATGCTAGTGGCGATATGAAGCTTAAATCACTTTTCGTTTATCACTCTGAGAATTATAGAGCATTAAAAAAAATTCCATAATCAAGAAGTTTGTGCCCCGAGCATCAAGGTCTACCTTGATACCAATGACTCGCCACCATTAAAAGCATTGCTGCTGTTGGACAACGCACCAAGGCACCCAAAGGACCTTGAAGATAATTTGCTGATAGACTTTCCCTGGCTGACAGTGCAGTTTTTACCTCCGAATACGACTTCACTGATTCAGCCAATGGATCAAGAGGTTATTTCAGGTTTCAAGAAATTGTACACTCATGCGCTGTTTCGGCGATGTTTTGAAGCATGCCAGTTCTCCTCAAAAATGACTTTAAAAACGTTTTGGATAAAAAAAATTGACATTATCGAAGCTATTCGTAGAAATCACTCAACGACATTTGGTTTCTGCCTGGCCAAAGCTGTGTCCATCCCTCGTTCAAGGAGACGGAGGTGATCAGGGTGACGCCCCAGAAATTATGGATGAAATTGGTAACAACTGAGAGAGATCTGAATTGGAGGTGAACGAGGATGACATTGAAGAGCTCATAATGGAACATGAAGGTGACTTGACGGAAGAAGAACTCCAATAAACTCATCGAAATGTGTTTCCTTCTGAAAAAGAGGAAGACGAAAGAGGAGCAATGCCGACATCTGCCATTAAAGATCTTTTGAAGAAATGGGAGGATGTCAGAGCAGCGGTCTTAAAATGGCACCAAAACCAAGATGATGTCAATAGGGTTGCTGATCTCTACACCGACATTGCTATCGATCATTTCCTGAAAGTCCTGAAGGAGAGAGAAAAACATTCGACATTGGGCATGTTCTTTAACGCCCAAAGAAAGGAAAAGGACTGTTTAATAAGTAAGACTATATGTATGTATTATATTTGTAATACATAAACTTACTAAGAAATTATACTCGTACATGGCATTTTTTTAAATTTAATTTTTAGGATCTCCAGAACGAATTAATCGAATTCCCATTAACATATATGGTAAATCGGTGATCGGCTAACGAACAATTCGGATAGCGAACATAATCTTGGAACGGATTATTTTCGTTAACCGATCACCCACTGTACTTGAAGAATTAAAGTAAATTTTCACTTGTCTTTTTATTTTGTGGAAGTCAGCTATCCTCGTTTTCACAGATTCACTAGAAATTGGGTAAGCAAATATTCTATTCACTCGGATGGTGGACTATTCACTTGGATTCTATTCACTAGTGGTTATCCTGGACATCTTCTGACTTCTTCCGTTTCTAGATTTGGTCCTCCATTCTCGTCGACTTCCTTTGACCTTCGGTGTATTATGGTGGTGCTGGTCTCTTCCTTGGAAGGTTTCTTTGTGGTTCGTGGTCTGCCATCCATGTGCGTCATTAATTAATTGTTTTTGTTTGTTCCTTTCGAATTCTCCGAAGCTGGTTCACTCACTCTGTTTATACGTTGTAATTGTTTCTATCGCTGTAGCGGTATAATTTCTTGCTACGGATTAAGTGCTTTGCTAAAATATGCTGCGAGTTGTCTGTTTTACATTGTTCTTCCGCGAAATCAGATTCACCTGCAATGACTTCTAACTTACCGTCTGCTACAGGAAATTTCAAGACTGAGACTTGTATTAAAGCTGATTTAAGTTTTTTCATAGTGGTGTTCACTTGCCCTGGCCAAACGAATTCCGTCTTTCTCCTTTTTTAAATTTAATAAGAGCATTGTCATATGAGCAAAATCATTAATGAATGTTCTGTAATAGGAACGGAAGCCCCAAAATAATACCAATTTCTTCGCCGTATTAAGTGGCAAATAATTTTTGATTGGTGAATTTTTTAAAATTTTCGGTTTCTATTCCCCATTCTGATATTTTATATCCTAAGTACCGAAGTTCTTTTACCGAGAATTTACATTCTGCTGCATTAACGTTTAAATTTGCTTTTTTTTTAACATTTTCCGGCACGCTACCTTTTAAAGTCGGAGTTTTGATAAGGAAAAAAGTAAGCAGTCTAATTAGGCCTAGATAGAGCAGTACACAAGTAAAATTTGGTGAGGATAGCACTTATCGTTTTAATTCTGTGGGTGTGCCCAAAGTGGCCCACTGATTGAATAGAGCTTCGAAAAGAGTGCTGAAACGAGCATTTTTGTCATTTAACTGACCGATGAGATGCGGAGAAACAAAGAATACAGACTCTCAGTTGTCCTAGCTTATCGGTGAGCCCTGTCTGGACACACCTAGGGTTCGCCGTTTGATTTTAGGCAAGATTTCAAGTTAAAATTTTAAAACTAATATAGAATAAGGAGATTAGCATACAGCCAAAAAAATAACATAGAAATTTCTTTTCAAACAATTCCTTATATACTCTAGGAAAATGTGGAAGATTTCTTTGAAAAATGAGGGTCTTAAAAAACTAAACATGGCTAAAATATATGGACTGGTTTCTGTTGAGCTGCCATCTACTATAAATAAAGAAGGTTCAGAGTAAAAAGTAGTAACCAATAAATCCTTTTTCATTCAATTTTTTTGTGCGTACAGAAGGAAATTTTTAGGTGTGTCCAGACCGGACACACTGTACCGCAAAGGCTTAAAAGCGGAAAAAATTTCTTGTGAGTCCTTAATGTGCTCAAGAATTATTTACTCATGATTATTATGCCATCTAGGTATATGTATGTTGATTTCCGAAGTCTGATGGCCAGAATTTCCGAGTCTTATGGACATAATCTTATCATAAAGATTATTAAGATCTTGTGATAATAAGATTATGTCCATGCGCTTTGAAATGTAGCTGGATCCCCCCCCCCATACACCAAAAGGCATTTTAGTAAACTCATAAACACCTGATTTGGAAAGCGTTTTCTGGAACGCCTCAGGTTTCACACATATCTGGAAATATCCAGACCTGACATCTAACGAGATTATAACATCTGTAGATTTAATTTTCCTTAATGTTTCTTTAATCATTGATTAGGAGTAAATGGGATATTTTGTTTATACTGCTTAATTTTCTGTAATAAATAGCGAATCACCAAGCCTTAAAATAAGTGGAAGATTTTTTGTATAACATTACACAGGGCGGACTGGTATGGGGATTATCTTTTTGAATTTGAGCGTACCTGAAATTGTCTTTTTATGATCTCTTTCTTAACCTTGTCGTAGCGGTAGAGTTTCGTGCTGTTATATCCTGTGTCGTTAGAGCAACTCACCCCATGCGTTAATCCTGGGGTATCTTAACAATGTACGAAAAGTTTCTTACCACTTGCTCCACATTTATATTTTCTTCTGGAAGCAAATTGTTCCATATCCAAAGCTGTGGTTCTACCTGTTTCTTCTTCAAATTTGTTACGCCCATCTGTGCCGAATCTTTCTGAAAATCAATTTAAGAAATCCAACCCCAAAATCATGTTTGACTATACATTTGGTACCACGAAATAAACCACTTTATACTGCTCTTTCTTCAATTGTGTATTCAGAGTGCACGCCCTACATATTCACAGTATTTTCCTTTCCTTGTTATAACCTTAGTTCCTGCAACATCAAACAACTTGTATTTTCTAAAAAAAAATATTTTTTTTAAAAATTTTCCTGCCGAAAAGGCTACTCTGAGAAGCTGTGTCTAGTAAAGCGTCAGATGGAACTCCATTCAAGACGATCTGGATAGTCAGAAGAAGGAGCTTTTTAGTTAAAGGAACTGTATTTAATTCAGTCTGAGAGAACTGTTCTTTCCTCTGAGGTGACTGACTTCTCTGACTCACAGCACTCCTACCTATTTTAAAGGTTTCTGGTTATCGCACTGCTTGCCTTTCATCAAAACTTTTCTAAGAGTTATCTTAGCGATTGCCATTAACAGACGAAAGTTTTTGCCTAACATGAAACTTTTTTCTGCCGTAAAATTTGCCACCTCTTTCGGGTACAGTCTTTCCAAAACTTCCGTTATCTCTTTCATCGTTTTGTCGCTACGCATATTTATTGACACCTGCCGACTTTCAAATTTTGCAGCAGATTCAAAACGTTTTTCGAATGTACCAAAGTTTCTTAACTCTACAAAGTTTTACATGTGAGGCAACAAGCCCAGTAATATTATCTAAAAAATTTCTCCATCTGATTTTTTTTCCATACAACAATTTTACCACCTTGAATTTTCTTACAATAAAATCATTTAACTCACCGGCATTCGTTTCACATTTACCTTAAATCTCTATTTCTAATTTTGCCCTATTTTAAACCATGGTAAATGCTTTTAACAATGCAGTTTAAATACCTCATGCATATGATTATCACTACCCAGTTCATCCAGCAGATATTTTCCATTCCTATTATAGCTGTTCAATGCTCGACTTCGTAGCGCAGCGGTTGCTGTAGCAAACATTACTACTTCTCCAACCTGATATAAAAAAAAGGGTTTCCAAGCTTTCGATAAAAGTCAAACACGAGTTTCTGAAATCAAAACTGCCGGTTGGTTACATTGATGCATGCCCTTATCTAAAATATATATATTCGAAATCTTCCATTGGTGCTGTAGAAACTTAGAGTATTGAGAGGAGGAGCAGCCTAAACGATGTTCCTTCACCAGGCTTGATTCGTGAGAGAGTTGGCCACCAGATGGTTGGCCGTGAGAGAGTTCTTATTGTGTTGAAGCTTTACGCAATATCCTTCAGATGCTACTAGACTAATAAACGAGCTATCCTTCCGTCTAAAATATTATGACAGAATTCTTTAGAAAACTTTATTTCTTTAATACCTTTAATGAAGGCTTTAATTTAATCTTGAATTTAAACAAAAGGCATCATGTGTGATACAAAACAAAAGTCTGCTCCCTGCGGATATTTGAAATAACATATGTTTAAATTACAGTAACGTAGTCGTAAACTACAAAAATTTTCTACCTAGGCAGCCTGAATTATTTAACGGCTCGTATTTAACATCAGCTATCAAAACGGCTGAAACCAGAATCAAAGCTTACGATAGGACGTAACTGCAAATAAGGCTGCTAAAAGCTCTAGCTCGAAAATATTCAAACCCTCGGCTTAAATACGCAATAACTAATTTTCATTTCGATGAGGATTACAGAGAGAAGAAGTAAATGTTCAAATCCTAGTAATTGTTTAACTTAAATTTTACATTGCTTTATATAGTAAATATCGTTGGAAGCTTTATGAGTGCAAAACCACTTTGCTTTAAAGCGCTTCCAAGAGAAAACATAAACAGTTTGCCGCAGAGACTAATTTAAAAAAAAAAAAAAAAAAAAAAAAAAATCCTAATTTTAAATAAGTGTTGCGAGTTTTGTACATAGACAGATGATTTTAGTGCAATAATATGTATTTTTCTGTGTACGCGCGTGTACTGTAACGCGAAAAAATTTGAAGAGACAAGCTATGCCGAATACAGGGGCATGTTCCATTTAACATTGAGTAAATTGGTAATTTGGTGAGAAATCGCGAAAAGTCGCCAAACTTGGCGACCATTTGGTGACATTTTGGTCCGGTCCCTCTATCTCCATAATAAGTATTGTAATTGAATAAATGTAATTGATCGCTGTATTAGCTGTAATCGTAATTCGACCCTCATATTGCCTTCCAGTAATTTCAAGAAGCAGAGAGTATTAAAATTATCTCGGCGGCCGGGTGGAAACTATATAAGGTCGGTGAGAGCATCTGCTGTCAGTTGTTAGCTGTTAGCTTCGCGTGAGTTTGGAGTACTCAGATTTCTCCGGGTAGCTTTCTCTTTTTAGCTGCGCTTTGCATTGTGTTGTGTTTAGTTTGAAGTGTAGCTACTGATTTCACTCTGAAATATTATGAAGAGTTATACGACTATTTTTATTTAAATTTCCAGATCTCTGAAGAGTTATACGACTATTTTTATTTAAATTTCCAGATCTCTGAAGAGTTATACGACTATTTTTATTTAAATTTCCAAATCCTTTTGCTAAAATAAATATTATCAACCTATCATTGGGCCTGTGTGTACTCAATCTGTAAGAAACCCGTACGCACGCCACATTATTATATTACAATCGAATCAATTATTACGAAACTATTTTCCGTCCGAAGTAGCAAATTTATGGGATATCTTGAAGAGAAATATGATGTTCTATATGCGATAAAGTAATAAAAGCAGTGCATAATACATTATGCAAAAATAATTAATTTAAATTTCCTGAGTGTTAAGCTTTTTCAGTGTTCTTTGACTTCGCGTACTCTTAATGTTCTTAATTAAATATTTACCTTTAAATTACTTACCATAAAGAAAAATTCATAAATTAATAAAGTCATAAAATGCGCTTACTTGTGCCAATATTACAAACCTGCATTTGGAAAACGAGTACTAAAACATTAGTATCAAGTATGCCATCACAACGATGGAAACACAGTTATCTAACAATAGATTACTACTTTTAATAGACTGGCATAATTAAATTTTTTAAAGATTTTTTCAAAGAATTTTTAATTTTAATCGAGTATTTTATTCCTCTTTGACACTGGTTCAGGTTATTAAAATTGTAAGCTTCTCTTGGAGAAATTCCGATTCAGTCTATTGGGACCTCTCTGATTCAAAGCTGGATACCCTTCTGAAACACAAGGATTGCACAAGTGTCAATCACAACTATCTCCAGCACAAGAAGGAAGAACTTGCAATATCGCTAAATTAACAAGTATTATATTTGAACAACAGTTGTAAGATATTTTCTCCCTCATTTGCGCGTGCCTTCGTGGTATAATTGAAAGCATTGCCGGTTAGCAATCGAGAGGGACGGAGGTCAAATCACTGGGAGACCCCGGTCTCTGCAACGATAAACATTTTTCACGAATCCTCCTCCAATAAAATACTTAATGACTCTATACAGATTGTAGTCTAACTTAAAATGACGTTATCGGAAAACAAATGCACTGGTGCCCTAAATCCGCTAGTAAATTGAAATTCTAATTATAAACGGAACAGTCACCTGAAGTATTCTAGGTCTATAACTTCTTTTACCTTGTGAAAATCACGGTCAGCTAGCAGCAGCACACTTCCAGAATCGACGAGCATTGAGCTAATCTAAATAAGAATCAGCATGTTGTTTTAGCGACCTAGCGATAAGATTGCTCAAGACGGATAATTCGGTTCGAGTTCATATCTTGAAAACTGGACTAGTTGTACAAAACATGCCGTGGTTTTTCTTCATAAAGAGGTTATCACACTTGGCTACAGTCCCTGCTAGACGGGACTCTGGTAGCGCTGATTGAAACTGGAGGATTCCTAGGAAAAAACGCCAAGTCCAAGTGAAAAAAGCCAAAGCCAAAGTAAAGCGAAGTCCAGCCTAGCTACGGAAACGATGTTGCGGCTACGCGAGATTTTTTCAAACCTCACTGAAAATGTCTCGGTTGGACCTCTGTCCCGGGTAAAGACAACCAATCAGACGAAAGATTTGCTTCTCAAGCATCACGTGATCCCGATCTGAGCGATAATCGATTAGTGTTTGGCGTTCCAGTCTTTGTAGTAAGTGAAAATTGTAACCTAGCTACGTGAGTTTCCTGGAATTGTGTTGGTTCTGAGAATTGTCCCTTTCGGCGTCAAGTCCCGCGAAACATAATGTGATTGAGGTTTAAGTAACGTGAATACGAATGAGTTTCCCTAAAAAGGCCCTCCACGAAAGCATCCGTCACTTTAGGTAGATAGCCCTTTTTTGCTTTTCCATAATTCAATTTTAAATAACTCACCTCAGCGTTAGTTGCAATTAAGAAACCTCTGTATTTAAACTTGGCTTTCGTGTAGCTAAAATTTGAAGAAAACTTCTAAAGTGGGCGAATTACTTCGGCAGAAACCAAGGAAAAGCAGAAATGTGGAAGAACTTAATTGTTAAGAAATGAACATAAATGTCACAGAGCTTAACAATTCTCGAATCTAGAGTATCAATATGTAACGAACGAGTTCACATTCAAATAAATTATTTTAAAATGAGGAATGCAAATAAGGCAAAGGAAATTTTATGTAAGAATTGTATGACCAAGTACGGCTTTTCATCAGAAAGAGAAATGTTATATTACAAAATTCAGGATCTTTACGGCAAATTTACCACGGTTTTATAAAGTTGGTTTGAAATCATATATTTCTTGCGTTTTTCTGTTATTTGGATAGGTTTTCGTGCTCGTATCCATATTTAGCTTTTCTCTTTTTCATTTTTGCTATTTTTGTCCTCTAAATAAACGAATAGAATAACTTTTCTAATTAATTACTTCTTTCTGTTTCTTCATTTCTATAGTTAGCAGCGAAGAATGCCAATAAATGTATTTTAATGTATTTACAGCAAGAATTGATTATAGTGCAAAGAATCAAATATTGAGACAATCTCATATACGGGTTACATTAAATAATTAATTATTAACATATAATTGGAAGGGAAAAGTTCAATATGAAAATTAAAATTAAATAAAATACAGCCATAGAATGACTTAGATTCTGATTTCTTTTCCTCCTGAAGAAGTGTAACGATATACTAGAAATCGATTAAATTTTGTTCAAAATCTTTATCTTTCCAAAGTTAGTTTCTGCCTAATTTTAAGCATTATTTTAAAGGCATTACAACTCTTGTTACGCGCATGAGCTTAGATAAAAAAAAAGCTAGCATTTGCTTGTTTAAACAGATGAGTTACATGACATATGTAAAATTTAATAAGTACGAAGTGCAAGAAAAGGTGAAAATCATGAAATCCGATTCCTAAATAAATGCATATTCAGCTACGATCACGAGTGATACCAGATCTTTTATGTAGTACGTAGCATTAAACACAGACTTTCACCTTACATTTGTACTGACTTACAAAAAGTCAAAATAAATGTGCTCATGGTAAATCACCTCTCTTCCCCAGTGCTATGGGTCACCCACACGTTTTCAGTAAGACCCTTGACCCCATGCGATCAGCTGATGGATGAAAGTTGCCCGTAGAATTGGAGCTAGATGTTTTAGGGAGATATGACGAATTACGGATGGGCCAAAGGTGTCTAGGAAACAGCGTTGACGGCACGAGGGTGGTCTCTTCTGGCAGAGGTCCAGATCATGAACATAGGGGCATCTGATTCTGTGAAGAACAACAGTTATGGATCGACTGAACTCACAAAAGTCCTCAAATTTTCCAAGCTTGAGAAAAATATAAAAAATATTCCATCCTTCAAAGATGAACCACACCTCAGATAATGTTCGTGTTTTAATCTTTCAAAAGTGTGGAAAGTGAAGCTAAGAGTTTTAAGTTAAGACTCTGGTGGATCTGAGAGTTCTTTTTCTGTCTGATCACATACACTTTTTTCTTTCAAAACAGATGCTAAATAATAGAACGAAGTATATTAAAAGCTATTTGCTTTCTTATGTCAGCCACTGATAAATTTCGATTAATGGAAAAATTTGGGTAAATGGATTAAAATTTGGATTAATGAAATATGATATTTTAATTTTTGTGTTATAAAGCATATTACCTTTCAACGAAATCCCACAAAACGAAGTATTAGAAGGCTAGATATCTTGTCTTCATTTAAGATATGAAAATATGTTCAAGAAAGCAAAAGAAATCACTTTCATATTGTGACAAGGATATTTTAAGAACAGCCCCACCTCCTCAAACGAGGCGGGGGGGGGTGCAAGTCAAGAAAATGTATTTCTCCGGAGTCTCAGACTGTCATCAACTGCAGGTTATCAGTCATTATAAACCTATAGATAAGAATATCAAGGCCTTAAGCTAAATTTGAAACAAATACTTCATTAGAGAATAACAAGATCTCTGCTCCGTGAAATCAATAAAAACATTATGCTATGATAAAAAAAAATAAGTGGGAACACCAACATGCTATTTTTTTAAATAAGAAGCTTAAAATTAAACATATCTGTAAATAAAAGATAATTATAAATTCTTTTAACAGTGTGCCGGTGACTTAATCGCGCAGATGTAATATGTCTGTTTTTTTTTTTTTTTTTTTTTTTTTTTTCAAAATAAATTTTGTACAGAAATAAATGCGTGAGACTTTCTGAGTTACTCTCATTCACCAAGTCCTATAAGTAATAATACCTTCATTTAAAATTATGTATTGAATAAATCAGGTACTTTTTTAACAAGTCGTTTATATGCTAATTTCCAAAGTATCTTTATATGCATGAAATCCCAGGATTCTCAGAAACTGACATATAACTAAGAATTTGTATGGAATGATACATAACATCACAACAAAAAAATACAAAAGAAAATTAAAAACACTGCAGATCATATAAAAGTGCAGCAAGAAACAATAAAAATGTTAATAATATATAACAAGGAGAGTTGTTACAAGAAGAGTTAAAAAAAAAAAAGAATAACTCAAAACAAAGTAAAGCATGAAATTTATTGCTGAATATTATCTCCCCTGGCTTGTACACACTCTTCACAATCTGTTTTAATATTAGCAATAACGCTGTTAACCACAGTTTGGGGAACTAATTTGCACATCTCCAGCTATACTCTCTTGAGGACATTTACATCTCTAGAAGGAGAATGTCTCTGTGCAACTGCTTTTCGAAAGTAGTTCTGTACGTTCTCCATCGGGTTAAGATAAGGAAATTTTTCTGGCCACGTTATTCGCCCGAAGTCTTTGCTTTCAAGAATTCGTCAACGAGGTTTTCTGGATGTGGGCCAGCGCTATCGTCCATAAATAAAAAGTAAGACCCATAAGCACCTCTGAAAAATTATACATAAGGTTTTTAGACCTAACCCCGATATCTCCGAAAGGCCACAGATCTGCTGTTGAAAACGTGTAGGGGCGTAAGTCCATCCATCACCATTCCTCCCCATTCCATCACTCCCTCATTACCGAAACGGTCATGTTCCAAATGTTCGAAGGAAGATTTCGCGATCCTGACTCCCTCCAAATGTAACCACGTTTCGAATCAGATGTTAAACTAAACTTCGACTCATTAGCAGTGAAGAGGGCTAGGACCATCGGTGTTCACTTCAGTTTGTGACGTTCTTTTCACTAATTAAAGATATTTCCTTTTGCTATAAAAGCAATGGAAAGCCCACCTTTGGCTTTCTGGGATAAAGGCATGTTTTCATTAAGTATACAGCTCTGTATGCAGTTCTTCTGTATACAGTTTACCGTGATACAACTGTTTGAGTGGCGGCTGTAAGTTTTATGGCGGGCAGTTATTGCCAGCAATCTTGAGAAACAGCTGTTATTCTTCTACGAACTTGTCAAGCCTCCTTACATCAGTTCCAGGTTTTTGAACTTATTTTCATATGACTGTATAGACTGTCTTGAAATATTCACATATCTCACTGCTTCCAAGATTGTCTGGCTTGCTGCCAAACGGTCGACTATTCGCTACTTCACAGATTCTGAGAAATAATATGTTGGAGCCCTAACGAACCAGTTTGTGTCATTATATGCTGAAATAAAACGCTGTATTGCCAAAATTCACTCAAATATTCAGCTTTAACAAAACTTTTGATTCACCGTCAGATGACGTAACGCCTTGATTTGCATAACAGAATCCGTTTGATCACTTTTGATTGGATATGATGTAAGGCCTTTAATTACATATCAAAAGCCGCTTGATCACTTTTGATTGGATAATTCTAATTAGGCTTGTTTTTCACATATTACCTGTAAAATGGATTACATCGATTAATATTTCACAGAATACAAATTCATTACTTTTGGGTATGTAAAGATCAATCTGTACATGACTGTAATTTTGAGTGTTATGTACGCTTTCAGTAAAATAATTTGAAATTTCAGAGGAGCTTTCTGGAACGCCTAAAAATATTTTAATAGAGCTGTGAAAAATTCTGGAATGATTAAGAGGTTGGGGAAGGGAAGGTATATTTGTTATCGTGAAAGACCGAAAATGGAGAATTTCGATATTCAGCGGAGTCGACATTCTCCAAATACGTCGGTGAAAGTCCGAATATTTGGTTATATTTTTATACATTCAGACCATCACCGGTTGTTTTTGAAATAAATAAGACAGTATATAAGGTATTTCTCCCACTTCCCTAGCGTGCCTTCGTGGTGTAACGGTAGCAAGCTGGGATGGTATTCCAGAGGTCCGTGGTTCGATTCCCGGCGAAGGCGGTTGCATATTTTTCATCTTTTCTGCTTCCAATTAGCCTAATGACTCTACAAGTATAACGTCAGTCACATAATTAAGTAAGATTATTATTGGTGTTATTTTTCTTTTCTCATTCAGAATGTACTGTTCGTTTTACGTTCACTTACATGTGCTGCTACTTACATGTGTCAACAGTTTACTTACATGTGCTGTTACTTAAACTTTTTCCTATTTTGACATATATCATAATATATTTTAATAGTAAAATATGATTTAAAAACGTAACAAAAATATTTTTATTCAAGATTCTCCATCAATGCATGGCGAATGTAGACATTTGCCGGTATAAGTGCGAGAAATAAGGATATTAGGCAATATCTCGGGCACACCAAGCGACTTGGTGATTATAGACATATAGAGTCATTAGGTTTTTTGATGATGGAGACGTGAAAAATGAGCAATGCCCTCACCGGGATTCGAACCCGGACTCTCGAAATAGACGCCGAGTGTGCTAACCGTTACACCACGAAGACATGCAGAAAGAAGGAATGAAATACCTTATAGACATTGTGGTCCGGTGCTTGCTAGGTTTTCAAACTGACCCTCTTTCCAAACTGACCTTATAGACATTCACCGGAGAGTGCCGACATTCTCCAGATTTCGGTCTTTCACAGTAACATATTAACCATAACTGATCAAAATATTTGAAATGACCAAAAGGTTATGAGGCTTAATTTACAGTTTCGTGCAATGTATCTCCTGTAACCTCTGCCTTATCTGTTCTTTCTTTCACATGTGCCTTTAATTAAGATATAATAGCAAAATCCTGGAAACAGCTCTGTAACCGGGTTTCATATGCCCTGAGCAAAATTCTTTGCCAATGACTTTTTAAAAAGGGAAGTTACAATAAACAAATACAATGTAGCAGTATTTGTGCTTTCATACTTTCTTTCCCTAGTTAATGTATAATTTTTCTTAAAAGAAAATTAAACTTTATCTGAATGAAAACCGCTCTTCATTCTCACAAAATAACAGTAGCTCATTGTGTCGTGATTTAGTACATTTTTTAAATCACTCTTTTGTCTCCATAATAACAGTAACTATAATATGCATCAAGAAATGAGAATAGGAACGTTATTAATTTTTTAAAACAGATTCTGTCATATTTTGTACAATTTTTTTTAAAAATTGATGTTAATCTCCTTCAAAACTGGATTATGAAAAATTATTTATTGTACTTATCGCTTATTTATTATTATTATTTTCAAATGCTACGGCTAAGAAATATGTCTGGGTATTTTTTAAAAACTGTTGTGAATTTTTTGTTTTCATATATTTTAAACAAAAGCAAAAAAAAAAAAAAAAAAAAAAAAAAAAGTTGTAGTTTCGGTGTCATTTTGTATATATCGATATGCAAAAGGATAATAGCATGACTTATAGTTTTTTTCATTGTAGTTTACTGAATTTAAAATGAAACCTGCTGTGGGGGGAAAAATGCAACATTCTGTAGGAATCTGCTATTGGAGATTTCTTTAACTTTTCGTTAAACACTAAAATGGAAAATAGGAATCTTTATAAATTAAATGTAAATAACCATTATCATCATACACAACGCATTTTAAATGAAAGGTTGCAAGTTAACGAAAGATTTCTGGTACGCTTCAAAGACAAATAGCAAATTAAGAGGGAAAAAAGTTACATTCTAAAATGTTCACTTCAACAAACGCCTCTTTAAATGTAAACGAATTGAAAGGATGAACTCGGAAATGTTTGCTTATTTATTTATATGACGTTAAATTTTGAAATTATAATAATGATAATTTAAAAAAAAAGTAAATATATTCTATTGTTAATTTCCGCAGAAAGAGCCTCATTAATAGAGAGCTCGCTGTTTTCTGTTGTAATAATAAACGACAAAATTTCAGGGACCTATTCGGCATGATCCTTGACTGCTTGCTAATCCGTACTCCAGGGTGCTGGTTCGACCCCGTGTTTGCATGCCCCTCCCCTCTTCTTAAGGATGAGATATTTGTCTATTCTTTCTGGTGCATAATAGGCACCAATTCCGATAAATTGTTCCTCAGCAAGCATTTGGCAAATGGGTTTAAAATAATCCATTGCCAAAAATTCCTTTACTTCAAAATTGTCAAAAATATATCTTTAATATTTGTACTATTTTCATCTCAACATTCCTAATCATGTTAATAGCAGAATATTTCATTTGTAAAAGTAGTAGTAGTGTAGCTTATTAATAATATTAATAATATTTCTCTGATGGATGGTCAAAAGTCTTTGTGAACATCATCTTAAATGGGGAATGCATATTTACACACAGAAGGAGGGAATTTCCAGTATTTATAGCAGTGAATACGTTCTTAATCACTGAACTTTTGTCTTCTTGTTACATGCAGAGCGAATTTTATCAACCTGCAATGAAAATATAGCGTCACTATATCTGTAGTATTAATAAACATCTGCAGTAATCTCTGTTTGAAAAATTTTCGATACAGAAAATTGTCATCTTAAAATACTTATTTTACTCGACCTCATCCACACATGCTTAAAAATATATTCTTTCTGCTCAAGAAACGTTTCCTTTCAATGTATTTTTTTAGAAAATTTTTGGAGATAAACAATTTCGATTCTAGTTGCTTTTGATCATCTTCCTGAGCATGCATCTAATGAATCTAGTCAAATTTTTGTCATAATCTTTTTCCAGGGCCACTTAATAATATTGGCAGAATATTTTCTAATTGCACCTCCGAGTAAGATATCTGTTCTTCTTGTTTAAATCAGAAATTATAGCAGCGAGACAAAAATAATAATGCTCATATATAGATAAAAATTCGAAACGACTATTGTGACTAGATTTAATTCATTAAAGAACAAGTTTTAAGTATTGTAAGCACGAAAAAATATATAATTTACTGTTATTAAAACATTTTCTGCTTCCGACCGCAAACTGCAGAAATAGGGATATACTAAAGTCTAAGATTATTGAAAATGTTTAAATATGTAATGGTTCCTTCCTCCATCATATCTGGGTTTGAATTCTATTACAGCTACTGTTGATTTCTACTAAATAGAGGATTCGAAAGCGTTCTAGTGAAGTATATCCATTCTTTTGTAAAGTGAGCATCGAAGTAAAAGGAGCGGTTAAGACCGGATGAACCATCATTTTAAAAGTCAAGCGTCATGTTTGTAAAAAGCGATAAAAGTTCCACCGTGTTCAGAACTTAGATCCGATAGAAAAGGAGCTGGTAGTTCTGTCGAAGAGTTGACAGCTACTCTATTGTTCGATCCGCGCCAACAGTTACACGTCGCTGAGTTCGAATTCGACCGCTGTCCCGCCCCCTGACCCCGGGTCAACCACTGGAGGAACCGCCGAATTTTCGCTTTCCCGAACTTGTATTGTACTGAGTCTATCAAAACTGAGTGGGTTCTTCAGCGCCGATGGGCCGCAATAACTCAGCTTTTCTTCCCTTGTTCCATTGCTCAGCTTACAATACCCTTTGTGTCACGGAACCATGTAGGACACCTCGATAACAACGGTGGGCCCTGCATGCACACCCTAGAAGAAAAGTTTTTTTCCCTTTTCCTCCCCCTTGCTTATAAGTTACCCTTCTGTAAACTGTCTGGTTGTCCGCTGGACATGATGTTGCTAGTAAACCAACTGAGGGTTTCAATTTACCCTGAAGAGGCAATGCTTGACTTCTATCAATAGACATCAAAACCAATATGTAAAATTTCTGCCCATGGTGGCAAAGCATTTTCGTCTCACAAATCACGTGAATTATTCCTGCCGACGAAGGCAAAATATTTTTACCTCACGTGACGTGATACCAATAACGTGACGTGAAAATAACGTGAACTAAACAACACTAGTTTTTCCAATGACGTGAACTAAACAATACAAGTTTTGATTAGAAGTGTCAACAAAGTTAAACGTTAAATATTGTAAAAATATGATATAAATTCTTTAAATATTCATGATGCTTGGAAGGTTTACTGAAAGGAGAAATTTTCATATTTGGTCTTTTGGAAGGTATATTTCGACTCAAAACATTCCCTCTTTAAACATCTGCAGTTTTAATATTGTTTTGAATTAAGAAATCATATACTATATATATTAAAACTTAGAGAAAGGAGAATTCATTTTTCAAATTTTAAGAATTCATTAAATTCCTTTTAAACATTTGATGTGTTGGAAAAGGCCGAAAAGTGAATGGGAAGAAACACAAATATTTGACACACACAAATATTTGAAGAAACACAAAAGCACAACACTATATTTTAAAAATAAAGAGTATAAATTAAGGTACTGCATGAATAACAGTGTATTAATTGTATAAAGTTTAACATTAGACTTATATAAATGTACATCTCAAAAATGAAAGAAAGGGACGATGTTAATAATCTTTTGCCATTACTGTCTTCCAACAGTTTGCTACAGTCATAAAATGACTGGGAACATTTTGCCTAACTAAGTTAGCCTAATAATATAATTTGATCTGGTTAATTTGCAGAAATATTAGGTTATAAGGAGCTGAACATATGAAAAATATGCAACGCCCTCGCTCAGATCGCCTTTAATTCGGGAAGTCGCTCAGGTAGCTGGATGTGTTTCCAGTTACACCATGAACTTATAACTAATTAGGAATGATTAATTAGGCCCTTTGCATAGCGCATAAGAAATTCGCAGAACAGGTAAAAAATTTTACTGACTTTCAGAAAATGCTGTGAGAAAGTTTGCTGAGCTTATTTTTCAATCATTTGGCTTTTAAGAGGAAAGCATGAAAAAATTAACTGATTTCGATGAAACATTTATGTATTTATCTAGTCTGATTGAAATTTATCACAACTGGATATGTTGGAAAAGTTGTAATCACAACTTATTTGATTTATATGGAATAAATTGTGATTAATTCGATATACATCAATTTATGTTAGCTTCTAATCAGTTAAAGCTCTCTTGAAATGAAGAACACAGTCCATAAAAATTCTTCTTCCGGATGGAATCGCATTTCGACATGCGGGGGGGGGGGGGGGGAAGAATTTTCTTCCACTGATGCTCTAAGTTTTCCAGCATATTTGGCTATTCCCGGCGAAAGTGAGACATGCGTTTATTATTTTAGTACTAATATTAGTTTTTTTCTTTAATGATTGAATGAAATGTTGATATACTGAAAAATAACAGAATTTTCTGTTAATATTGTGTTTCAGTTGTATAACAACTGATTAGGGCTTCCGAGCGCTCTGGCTAGAATTAGATTTCATTTAAAAATTGAGAAGTGCCGGAACCAGACTCCAGTGAACGAGCCCTGAACAGGAATTAGAGAAAACGTAAACTTTATTGTCAATTTATACCAAAACAGTTAGCGAATTCGAATAATATAATTAGGTGCAAAATCAAAACAATCCACTACAATTTCTGTCACCTGAATTTATTTTTGCCATAGAAGGAAGCCTCCTCTTTGTCTTTTAATGAAGAACTAATGAAGAAGTTTGTTCTCCCGTTCCCACTCTTTATTCGATGCCAAGGTCTTGTTAAGACGTGTCTGTCTCCCTCTAAATGGGTCTACTAAAGGATCTTTAGGACAGGCTATTTCCTATTGCTTATTTCTATTTCCCAGTTTATATGTTCACACTTTTCTTAAGCAAGAACACATTCTTTTACCTATTAAGCAAATTTAAGCATACGTGCAGGAAATATAACTTAGAAAATAAGTAGCAGAGGAATGTTAGATGATGATTCAGATGATTTATTTCAGAACTTTTCCAGATTTCGAATATTCTAGTGAACCTTGTCTTGCTCTGCAGCTAGCAAAGGGAGTTCTTTTATTGCTTTTTTTGTTCCTAACTCTTTATAATGTTGAAACTTTAATCTCATTTCTAGCTCCATTATTCAGTATAGCATGTTTTATGATAATATTCGCATTCCTTCTGCAATATCTAAAATTTTGCTCTCTATTCTAAGTTGTTTTTTGAATGTATAAATTATTTTCATTTTATCACTTCGAATTTCGGATTACAGAATGATTACTTAGATGACAACTTTAAAAAAATTTTAATTTTGCAGACCAGATTCGAATTACAAACAATAAGAATGCATGTAATGGAACGGTGCCTAGATGTTTTTCCTTCTGAAGTAAAGAGGGAAATGCGCTCTCTGTACTCAGTCATATTAACTGTAACTGTACTACTTTCAGGTACTTACATTTTAACTGAGTTATCTTGGCTCAACCTGGCGATTTTTTACAGATGAATAGTAAAAATTACTTATTGAGTGCAAGTTGGGGGTTTTCGCAACATTGATAATATTCCCAAAGTATCGATATTTATCGCAATGAGAAAACCTTATGAATTTATGAAAAAAAAAATAGTTTAGCAATTTATCGTACAAATTTTAAGTACTGCGTAATGCATTAAAAAATAAAACACCTCTATTCGTCCCCAAATCTTTCTGTAACAATTTTGCGCTATTCTTCTTTCCAAGTAGACAGCTGTTTGTTTTCTCTTAAAAAAAATCACAGAATCGTAGAAACTCAGCATCGTGCAAACCTCTGAAACACGGGCTATCTATTAAACGCATCTCCTCGCTGTTCCCCTCTAGAAATTTTGCGACAAAATTCTGTCCTCCTGCAAAAATTTTACCGCAGTTCTCCTTCCACTGCTGGCAAAGTCCACATGTGCATATTTAAAATTCAGTTTCAAGTAAAAAAAAAAAAAAATCATGGTTTCGTGCTCCAAAAGTTTGCAAAAAACGTCGGAACTTGGAACACAACAAAATGTAAAGCATACGAAAATGGCGACATTGCTTGACTGAAGGACCGTCAATCATGTTTGCCTGATGAATGTTTATGGGCATAGTTGCCAAGTTTGGCACGTTCTGAAAATTTGCTGTCTACTAAGGCATTTCCGATAACACATAGGTACCGGTTTTTAATCGTTGGTTTATACAGGGTGGTCCAAAAGTCGGAAAATTTAAAGTACTAATAATACTATTTTACTAATAATAGTAATAATACTATTTTTATTGTATTTTAAATATTGGGGTATGTGATACCCCACGCGCCCGTTCTAGTAACTTTTCTTGGTGCGCCTTCCGCCGAGTTAAATCTTTACTAGTTAGAAGATAGAAGTCGAAAACTATATCTCTCTTAATTTTCCATTTTGTTTTGTGAGATTGAAATATCTATCACTTCTTTCATTCTTACTGTTAAAAAAGAAATTTTTTTTCTCAAACATCAATTCTTTTATTAATTAATTCTTGATGACCTGATTTATTAACATTTCGTTTTCGTTTATCTTCAAGTTATGCTGATATATTGATACTCAAAGCTAAATTTTCAAATTTCTCAAGAATATTCAGAAAATTTTTCATCTCTATTATGAAGAAAGTGATTAATCTTTTTGTTACATTTATTTATTTAATTCAATACCACATAACATGCAAGCGTGACATAATTTAGAAAAAGAAGGCCTTGGCGGAAAATTTTCTGTGAGGAATTGACTGAGGAATTTGCTTTACAAATTCAGGACACACAGCCGGCTCGTTTACTGAGATATGAATACATGTTACACTTTATAAAGAGTGTAACTTTATGTATAAAATAATATTAATAATTTATAGAGTTATAAAAAAATAATAAAATAATTTATAGAGTTTGATTCCAAGGCTTTGTTTATCTTTTTTGGCTCTTGGAATATGAAATTCGATGCAGATAACATGTATGAAATTTTGCCGAAATAGTGATTTCCTCTGCGTCTATGTTGCTACTTGCCTCTTTAGCAAGTTTGTTGGCTGTTTCATTGCTTATCAGGTCTGCGTGTGCTCCGACTCATACCCAGTTATATGTGTTTATGGTTATTACTTTGCAGAAGATGCTGTATGTTGACGATAAGTGGACAGGAATGATTTTGATTTAAGACTGCCAGAAGAGTGCGCGTGTTGTCTTGAGTAAATAATAATTCAAGGACAGGGCGATGCCAGAGCGTATACAGGTGCTGCTGTTATGACTAGCACTTCTGCCTAGAAAACTCTTCCAGTATTGTAGATAACTCTTCCAAGTGTGAATTGTACATTCGCCATCAAAACGTACAAAAGCGTCGCCTACACCATCGAAGGACTTGGAACCATCTATAAAGATAGTACGGTCTTCTTGTGTGTGTTGATGATGCCGACTGCTGTTGATCTCGACATATGTTCCCAAGCCCTTAAGCCCTAGATGCGTGAGCATGGGCTGATAGGGCATTCATACTGTACTAGGCTGAACGTTACATTATGAAAATTGGCATCCAGTCTTAGTTGTATGATCCTGGTGTAAGCAGCCTCCTGTTCTGCTCGAAAATGGAGGGAAATTAGTCCTGAAAAGATAATGGCGGCGTTGGTGGCTGTTGTCTTGTATGCATTGCACGAGTTTAGAGCAAAGGACCATTGAATTGTGAATAGTTGTTTTGTTTTCGGCCCTTCATTGGCTGAACCCAGAGGGCAGCTGCATAAAGGATGATCTTCTCAATAGTACAGAGTAAAGAATTTCGAATCAGTGGTGCAAAAAATTTTGCAAATGGGAGGGAAGTGTTCCCATGTCGCGCCTTATAACTGGCAAGCCTTCCTTGCTCTGGCTTCAGTTTTAGTTCTTAAGTAATGGTGAGGGATCCACGGCAGTCCTTTATCACCTAGGACTTCTAATTCCTGGACGATCTTGATGTTCTCCCCCCCCCCTCAAGCTTGATGCACGGATTTCGTCTGGGGCTAGTATGCAGCTTAGGGATTATCAGGGCCGCTGTCTTATCTGCAGAGATCTGCAGTTTGAGGTTGCGACAGAGGGCCGTAATTAACTACAGATATTGCTGTTCCTTTGTTCGAGTTCTTCTCGAGTGTGGCCCTTGATCAGAAATGCCACGTCATCTGTATATGCGATAAAGTGTACGTAGTCTGGCCTGCTGGCAGTTAAAATAGAATTAAAAGTGATGTTCCAAAGTAGTATAAAGTTTGAACATGAGCCCTGGGCGCAACCTCTTTGTTGCGCTTTGGTAATTATATCCGAATTACGGGCAATGATTAAAGTACGGTATTTGAGATAACTGGCGAATGTATGATAAAGATTTGTTGGACATTCAGCTGTTTGAGGTCTAGCTCGATGCCAAGGCAGCCAAAGCGTGTCGAATGTGCTTCTGATGTCAGAGGAAGGCTGAGTGAAGCTGTTGTGTTCTTTTGAATTTCGGCAGCAGGGAGGGTACACAAAGTTTCCTTGTTTTGTGTATAATAGGGATAGCAGAGACATAGCAAATAATCTGATATAAAAATAGTGGCTAAAAAGAGCATTATTAGAATCTCGAACATAAAATGTGCTCCGAAATGTCCTCATAGATCCAAATAAAAATCTCCTTCCGCATCTGCATATCAGGCTTGATGAAGCTATTTGCCTTGCCAAAAATGGTCAATGTTTTAAATACATTTTTGTCAAATTTCCAGCTTTGTAAACTACAAAACTAAAGCAGCGTGTCTTTACTGGTCCTGACATTAGAAAATTTCTCAAAAATGATAATCTTGAGAAGGTGTCCGCCGATAACATCGCGGCAAAAACATCGTGGACGAAAACGTCGCGGAGAAAACAACGCAAGGCGAAAACGTCGTGCTACAAAACATCGTGGGAGAAAACATCGCAGTTCTAAAACATCGTGGCACAAAACATCGTCGTCGAAAATAAAGCGGTTCAAAAACATCGCAGTTTAAAAACATCGTCGTCGAAAATATCGTGGTAAAAAATAAAGTATCTACAAATCATCGCATGACGATAACATCGCAGACATGCTTTTTTCAGGTTTTAATAATTGTAAATGGATATTCCCATAATGATTTGTGAGCGCAAGGTGTAAAGAAAGATAAATTTTACTTTCGCATTTTTTATTAACTAATAAATTTTTGCTGAAACCGTAAGAAAGAAACTTAAGCATAGAAAATTAAATTTAATTTATAGATTATACTTTTCATGAAATATTATCAGTAAAAACTTTATAAAAATGATTTATTAATGGCCTTTGTTAGTTAACTATGTCGGTTTAAAATTCTGTTAAGTGCTATAAGTTGCATTAATTTTCTATGCTTGAGTTTCCTTTTTATTTTCTCAGCAAAAATTTATTAATTAATAAAAAATATGAAAGTAAAAATTATCCTTCTTTCCATCTTGCGCTCACAAATCATTATGGGAATATCCCTTTACACTTATTAAAGCATGCCTGAAAAAAGCATGTCTGCGATGTTATCGTCATGCGATGATTTGTAGATACTTTATTTTTTACCACGATATTTTCGACGACGATGTTTTTAAACTGCGAAGTTTTTGAACCACTTTATTTTCGACGACGGTGTTTTGTACCACGACGTTTTAGAACTGCGATGTTTTCTCTTTGCGATGTTTTCTCCCACGATGTTTTGTAGCACGACGTTTTCGCCTTGCGTTGTTTTCTCCGCGACGTTTTCGTCCACGATGTTTTTGCCGCGATGTTTTCGGCTGTAACCTCTTGAGAAACAAATAGAAATTGCAAAAAAAGAAGTTTGGCGAGCGTTTAAAGACGCAGTACCCAAGTTTTGGGCATTAAGAAAGATTCGAATTTTTAAGTCAATCATTAAGAACATGCTACAAAAGTACAAGAATTTAGGCTGCTTCATGATCTTAATGGTTTACTTCCTGAATTTATATTTAGACTACTTTCTTGAAAATCTGGGTGCCATCAGCGAAGAAATGGGTGGGATATTTCCTCGAGGCATTAAATAAATGGAAAGAAGATATCAAGGAAAATGGGCTACTTTGATGATGGCTGACTATTGCTGAGTATTATACAGAGATGACTCCTGTCAAGATCATAAAGGGAAAGCATGAAGGAGAGCATAAGCAGTTCGTGACAAACTCCAACACATGATATAAATTTAAGTATTTTACGTACATAATCTTAGTATAAGCTGAAAAAAAAAGCATAAATTCTAAGAAAAAACGTTTTAAGTCTATTTTAAACTGCCATATTTTCTCAATTATTTGCCATTTTACACAGTTTAAAAGCTGCGATTTCCAAAAAACTCTGGTGTGAAGAGAAAATATGAACGCCTTTTCAGATTCAGCGCTAAAAATACACAGGAATCAATTAACCAGAGTTAAAAAACATGAGGCAAACCAAATTTACAAGCTTTTATTATAAGCCATTTTTCCAATCTTGTACCTCAGGAATGCCCAATAAGTCAATCATGAAGCGATTTCTGGTCGATCACAGCCAACAGGAGACAATTTTAACACGAAAATGCAAATAAGTCGTGACTCAGAAAAAAACTGACATGGCTTCTTTAGTAGAACCAAACTGGCATGGCTTTCTTTAGTAACATAGTGCACGTTGCCAATTCGCCTTCCATGCCAGCCGTCGAAAGAGTGAGAGAGTGGCGTCTTACGTCACTTGTCTTCGGCTCGTTGTCCAACAAGCCATCTAGCTGGTTCCTCGCCGAGTCCTCTTTTAATTCTCGATGTAACAGTACATAAGTCTTCATTCCTGTGTTCTTTATTTCGTATTTAACATTCATCGTAATGGCAACACTGTATTGGCGTTTCTAGGAGACGTGTCAATTTTCTTAACGCTACGGCAGGGCGAAAATATAAGTACTTTCTTTCGATGTTTCAAATTAAAACTATTTGTACATTTCTTTTGCATTTTAGTGCTCATTAAAATAAGTTATAGACTAAGAAAAAAGAAACGAAAGAAGACTTGTCATTTTCATGAAGAAAGGAAGTAATAAAAAAGGAACAGAATAAGGAGTCGGAAATAATAATAATAATAATAATATGAACTGAAGTGTCATACATTTAACAGTACAATTAAGTCATGGAAAGGAAAAGTGTGACTACAAGTATTGAAACATGTATGAGTATTAGAAAATTGTGGCGCAGAATCGTTCACAGTACAGCTGTACACAATGCTATTGATGAAAGAGGGACATAGTGAGTTACGTAAACTCTAAAGCTGGAGTATTAAAACAAGCTGGAGGCACTTTGCTGATGACTTTGTTTTCGACCTATGCCGAAAGGTGAGTGTCTATCTGTTTCTTGAGACGAATACAGCTTGTGTAAGTCAAAAAATTACGTAACCTGTGACTTGTAAAAAGATTACGTAACCTTTGAGCTGATTGTTTAACCTTTGACTTGTAAGGACAGTCAAAGGCTCCGCAATCAGGGCCTTCCGATGTCTCGGCAACGACACTGTTCAGTATCTCTGCCGCAAAAACGGTACAAATAAGTACCAAGTACATACCATGGCCTGTAAAATACTACGTGAGGGCTGACCTAGTGCTTAGTAAATTGATGCTTACTTGGGAATTTATCTAAACCTCTTCTCCTAGTTAAGTCTGTCTTCCCTCTTTCTTGCCATTTGTTAAAATGCCTGCTGGAAAGTTATTTTTTACTTCTTTGTACCAGGTAAAAGAAGCACAATGGAACAGCGTTTAGCCGTTTCTCGTTTATACGTCTTTTACATTTATATGTCGTTTCATCTTGGTCCCGATTCAGTTCTATTTATTTTAATAGTTAAATATTTCTTTTATACATCGCATAACTTCGATTATACGCTGCTTTTGTTTAACTTGCTGCACTGATTTTACATTTCGCAGTCCTATCGTTCAAATATTTTGCCAAAAATGAGGATAGGAGAAGGGAAAAAAAAACATAAATTTGCGAACAGTCCATCTTGAACATATAATTTAAATTACGTGTTCAAAGATGGAAAATTTCCTGAAGTCGAAGACATTTTGCAAAAAATTTTCATTGTGCCATACATCTAATATACCACTGGATGGCCCCATGTTAATCGAGAAGTCAAAAGAAATAGCACTTCGACTGAATGTGAAGGAAGCCTTTTTTTCTATTGGATGGCTGATTAAATTTAAATTGCGGCATGGGATCTCATATCTTATAATAAACTGAACATCAAAAGCTAAGTCGGTGTAAGTATGGTTCAAGAATTTATCCACATAGTAGATGGATACGAATTAATCAAAGTAAAGAATGTCTCACACTTTGTACAAATGCTGATGGAACGGAAAAAATTATTCCTTTAATTATAGGAAAGTTACAAAAACGAAGGATCTTCAAGCATCTTAAAACTCTGTCATTAAGGTATAAAGCAAATAAGAAAGCATGCATTACTATAGACATTTTTACAGAACGAGGGGAGATAAGAAAATAAAAAAACTACGAGGAGACAAAATCACAAAATTTTACTTTTAATGGATCAGTGCACCGCACATCTTCAAACAACAGATTTCTTACAAAATATGAAAGTTGTTTTCTTCCTAGTAAATTGCAATAGTGTAGTATATAACCTTTAGATCTTGGTGCCATTGTGAATTTGAAAATGTTCTACAGGCAAAGATTGATTTTAATAGCCCTTATAAGTATAACTACAGCAAATACACAAAAGATTTTAAATATTCTTTAGGCTGCGATTATGATATCCTTTCTCGATATTGTCTGGTCTTGCAAAACCACAAAGAACTAAAAAAAACTGCTAATTTAAGGAGGATTTTTGAAGCCCAGAGTCACGTGAAAGTCTAGATGAAAATGAGATGACACTGTGATTATGGATGAAGAAGATTGGAAACTACTGGGAGTAGATATTACAATCGAGGAAAAATTAAATTGTGATGCCAATGTGATGACATCGGACTTTACGCACAGTTAAGAACTGATTGAAAACATTTTACCCTATGAACATTTAAGTAGCGTGGATGAAGAGGAAAATGAAGAAATAATTCGAGCTTCTTTTCAAATCAATCAATTGCTTTGACATCCTCAGAAATTTCTTTTTATGTAATAATTCGAGCAAGAAAACATTTCAAGAACTGAATTTGATTCATAACGCTTTGATTGAGATTCAGAATCAAGAGACATATCAGACGACAATTAAAGACCTTTTTCTTTGAATAAAGTTAAATTTTGCTTTATGCTTTTGGAAAAAAATTTTACTTATTCAAGATGGCAATTCAAATAAGGAGATGAACTATTCTTTGCCTAGTTTCTCATGACTACACACAAAAATCTGCATTCTTATGATTTTAAAAATATTAAATTTGAATTAATATCATTTTTAAAATATTAATTATAAAAATGCTTAAATTGTTTAATTGCTTAAAATGTATTGATATTAATTAAATACTTATTTGAAGCATTAAATTTTAATTTGCTTGAACATAGTTAATATTTTAAACAAGGAGAATAATAAAATTCTGTAATATCAGTAGTAGGTTAGTAGCATCAAAACTGTGCAGCTAAATATCATACGTTTGACATCGTAAATTAATTTTTCATTTATATGTCTTTCTCACTTATGCGTCGTTTCTGAATAGTCCCTTGAAAGACTTTGCTGAACTATATTGTAATTGCGAAAATTTTGGAGTATCATATTTCAACTAAAATATCCATTTTGACCGTTCCAGAATCCATTTGGACGATTCTTTTGCGTTACATCTGCTTTACGCACATAATAAAGGACTCTTGTTTCCAAAACGGATTGTAATATGGATTTAAAATGGATTAAAAAGGAATTTCTTTTCGTGGTGTCTGTATGTACATACGTAAATATGTATGTATCGCGCTTTAATGTAAAGCAGATAGCCGTAGAACTTTGAAATTTTGTATATGGGGTTCTTATAATATCCAATTCTGTGGAATCAACACCGAATTTAATTGTTTAAATCTACTTTTTTATTAATTTAACATTTATAAATTACAAATTCACATTTCCTAGGAGATAATTTAATCATTTACATATTCTGTATTAAATTTAATTTTAAACCTTAGCAGCGATAGTGAAGTTTTTTTTCTTTTTAAGTCCTTTTAAATTTAGTTTTGAAGTTCTTTAATTTTTAAAGTTTTTCTCCTTTTATTTCTTTCCAAATTACATATATATATATATGACTATATATTGAAAAAATTGTTTATCTGCTTTCACCGCTTCGCCTTCCTGCTGGTACACGTGTCGATTAACCTCTGCTAGCTATTCTTCCTTATGTAAGATGTAATTGTGTATCTAACATTGTGAGGCGCATTTAGCACTAGTGATCTACCATTTAAGAAGATACGTCGTACGAAATGCATTATCCAAAAATAAATAATGCTTATCTACAAAGCTGAACCTGCTTCTTCCAAAATCCGGTCATCTTCTTCCACCCGGTATATAACGCGCATCTATAGTTTCAAAGTATATTTTTTAGTTTTTAGGTATATTCGCCGTATAACGCGCCCCTTTTCCTTTATGAAGAAATCTGAAAGCTACACGTGATGCTCTTATCTTTTGAAGTCCTTCATTCGAGGACTTTTCCTAGGCTTTCGAACAATAGTATGCTGAATTGACAAAGCGATTAGGAAAACAATATGTGGGGGGGGGGGAACAATATGTGTGTGCTTGAGGCAAAAATAATTCTGCAAAGAGGGTGTGTGGTACTCAATGCACATGTGCACAAGACATTTATTCGAATGTTTCGCGAAAAGGGAGGGCATTATTTGAAATAATAATGCACTTCCACCCCGAATGAATTCGCGAGCCGCCCAGACGGTACAGTGGTAAGGGGACCCTATTGCGGTACCGAAAGGTACTACTGCGGTTCGAATCCCGAAGAAGGCATGGATGTTTGTAAATGTGTAGAGTCTTTGCGACATGAGGGCACTTCAAATATATGGTGAGTCGAAAGTCCTCTCGAGAGGTTGGTGGTAGGAGAAGAAGGTTGCGCGACCCTCTGATCCGTCCCCCCCCTCGGGGTGCTCTCCATCAAAATTGAGAGCGGAACAGAGCGAAGTCGTACTGTCACCTGTAGGTGCTCAAGGTTCTAGCTAACGACAGGCGCAGTCTTGCACTCCTTGCCACGATGAATTTCGTGGGCTCGTTCTGGTGTTACTGTCAAACACGTGAGATAAGTCATAACGTAACAAGAACATTACATGAATTATCAGTTAGAGGTTTATCTCTTTCTGTAGTCATTTGAAGCCATGATTTTGAAGTGAACATCGAAAGCAAGGAAGGAAAAAGAGGCCAAATGCGTCATGCCAGTCTAGAAATAGTGTGTGAGTGGATAATAAAATCATGGAATGAAATTAAACTTGATATAATTCAAAAGTCATTAAAAATGTAGTATATTTAATACTCTAGATGGAGCGGAAGATGGTTATTTATTTATGAATCAGAATAACAGTAATGGTGAAGATGAAACAGAATTCGATGATGTGCATGAAGATATAACGGAAGACTAATATGACGAACTTTTTTTTCAGATAAGGATTTTTTTTATTTCATAAGGAATGTCATTTCTTTTAAACAAACAGCTTTTATGTACATGTAGAATTGTTTGCTTAACATTAAGTTGAAAATGATAACCAAAAATTAAAAGTTATGTATATAAGTCGAAAATCTTTAGTGTGCTTCACATTAACAGGCTTTATGAATGTACAGTACAAAGACCGAAATCAGTAGGGCCAATATTTATGAATTTATTTTTTAACTTGGGGCCGCCCAGTCGGTATAGTGGTCAGGGAAGTTGACTGTGATGCCGAAGGGCCTGAGTTCGAATCCTGGAGAAGGCATGGTTGTAACTGTCCGTCCCTTCATAGGAAAGGCGGTAGTGGCCCGCCTATTAGGTGCCTTCATAGTAAAGAGACCACCACATCCGGCCTTGTATAGATTAATGGACTAGGTTATATTTGTAATTGTTCACAATCTCCCATATAGGGGAAAAAAAGATTAACTTGGTCTTATATGATTGCCATTAATATTGTCCTCAATTTCTTTGGAAGACCGGCAAATTTTATTACTTACTTAATAAAATCATAAATAAACAATCGCTTTTCTTCAAGGATCGCACTTGATGACCTTTCTTACTTTTTTTAGATTTCTACAGCTTTTCCATTTTCCGATTTTCCGCATTTTCATTTAATAATAATAATAATAACCATATTTGCTTAGGTTCCTACGTGTTGGCATTTGACATTCAATTACAAAAAAGAGATATTAGATTTTTTTTTCAAATTATTAAGTTTCTATTATTGTTAAATATGCTAGTGTTAAATCAGAATCCATGAATAAACTATCATCACTCTTGAAAAGCTGGAGCTTGACGGTAGATATGAAAACAGATCCTTGAAATTCAATATACTTTGCTAAAATTTGTAATAGCCCAAGACGTGCTTGGGCTAATTAGGAAGATATTAAAAGAAGTTCTCAAAGGATGGAGCAGTATATTTGTCAGGGCATTTGCCAGTAGTTCGAGTATTCCATAATGTGTTGGGCGAAATAAAACTTTAATATACTTTGTCTGTCGCATTGACCACTAATATCCCTATCTGTGATTTCCAAAACGTTCCCAAGTATAATCCTAAAATTAAGGATTAAACTATAGTTAAAGTGAGCTATACATCGTTTACGGCAAAGCACACTAGGGTTAGCTGCCTAAGGGGAGGGGTGCATTTGTGGGGAACTTTCTAGGAGAAATTGACTCGTAGACACGTTGCACACGGGAAAAGCCACGAAAGCGCCCATGCAGCCAGCCTGTTCGCGGGATTCACCCCTCAGACCGAAATACCAATGTTCAGCGACTTACCGCTCAGCCGTCGATGGGCCCAGCTATAGAGCGTAAGAGAAAAGCTAAGGAATTTCCTCATTGCAAACATTATTCCCTATATCTCCGATGCTATCGCTATTTCCAGTTTTAAATCTACGGCTCCAATTCTTAATGTACATATTATAACTCAGTTAAATTGTATGTTTTACTTAAAAAATAAATCTGTTATATTTTTAATTAAATTGTTATACTAAAATTAAGTGACTGAAATGAAGAAAGCAACCTCTGCTGCAGTAGAAGTAAATACTACTACTCTGCATTTCCCATGCGTTTGCTTTAATATATGCGGAATTAGACTTTAAAATGAATTCCTTTCCAAATTTACCGCTTTAGTTTGTAGAGTTTCTGTTGTAATTGGAAGCTAAGATCTTACGGACCCTACTAGACCAATAGGCGAGTTATCGTTACTTCTTAAACAACTCACAAAATACTGAAGAAGGCTGAAATAACCTTTTTATTTAGTCCTAACGTAACAGAACAAGCAGGACTTGTGTTACAGATGAAACTGCCATTACTTGTGGATATTTAAATTAACATAACGTCGTTAAATTCAAACGCAGAAACGTTTGTCTAAGACTACATATAAAACAGATTAATTTAAGCTGGCTCAGATGTTTTAACCGGAGCGTATTTTAAAACATCGGGTAATAAGATGCTAAAGCCGGAATATAACTTTTAAGCAGAGGTGCGAACTAACAGCGAGGTGCAGAGGAAACTAACAGCGAAAGGCAGTTGCTAAAAGTTCTAATCTAATCCCTCATCTTTAAAACACCTCACTCAAATACAAAAAAACCTAATTTACATTCTGGGGAAAAATACGGAAAGGAGAATTTATAGAATCATAATAACTGGTTAATTAACATACTTTACAAATTATCAAACATCGAGCGAAATCTTTTAGAGTTAGCCTTTAGATATAACGCAAAATTGTTCAATTAAAACTTACGAGAACAAATTAATGCCGGGAAATTTCATGTCTCAATCTCACCCAAATGGTTTTAAAAGCTAAGACTTGCTATGAAATATTCGGAGATAATTTTCATTTATAGATAAACTCTGTAGAACAATCTGTATCATAAACTAGTATCCATAGCGGTCAAGGTTATAATTATCCCTAAAACGAATCGTTTTTAGGTAAACCTTATAAAGTCCTAGATTTCTGAGAGCAGCTCCAAGTCATCTCACTTTAAATTCCCGCATTTTCCCTTTCAGTTGAAGATAACCGGTGATAATCCATAGAGCAGCAACTCAATCAGATTGAAGAAACAGATTTAGCTTATGCATCTTTGTCGTATTACTATTACAGCTAATTCACCTACTTCAGGTAAATCGGGAATTCAGAATCGAACACCCATCTCTAAGCAAGAATTCCGAGACTAGGAGTAAAGTTCGGCCCCTCGCATGTTACCTGAAAATAAGTAAGAAGAATTTAACAGGAGCTCGCCGATCGAGATCCGCCCCACGAACCGCCCAGACATTCTGACTGACGTTCCTGGGACCAATGCGGGGAGACAGAGGGAGACTGTTTAGACCTGAGATCTTGAGGCTGTTACCGAATGATGGCAGTCGAGGCGAGAATTCGCGGATAAACGCACCTTGACGCGTTATGCTTTCAGGCAGCGCGCTATCTGAGGATGATCAAGTTGCAGTTAGAATCATGAAGGTAAGCTACATTCAAACTCTCAAATTCTGTGATCTTTGGAAAGAAATGAATTTTATTTGTTTTCTTAGCATTCTAGTGAACTTCGTTAAAATCAAAAAGGATATGGAATTTATATAAATGTGTATGTAAATCCTCCAAAATATAAAATGCTCTGCATGAAGAGTAATATTTTACCCCTATTTAAAAAAAAATTGTAAATTTTAAGATATTTAACTACGCAGGGAAATGGGTAATGGGGAATTTTATTAAAAAATTACAGTCACGAAATCTAATGCATTTAATTTTTTTTACTGCATTCTGAAACTTTTCATTATTTATATTCCATAGTTTCTTTTGCATTAAACATATTTTGTGATAAAATTAGTTAATATATTTTTTCGTGTTTTTTTTTTTTTTTTTTTTTTTTTTTTTTTTTATAATGTTTCTGATTGTACCCAATACATGTACTGAAAATGGCGAAAATTTTTTTATATCTGTGCAAAGAATTCAGAAAAAGTACTACTCTTTTAATATATGATATGTTTGGATTATTTTCACCGAATATTGCAATCAAATTGCTCATTTCCATATTTTAAATTCGAATTCACCTTTTGTGCATATTGCACGTATAACATTTGAGCATTCTTCCAATTTCTTTTATTTGAATCTTTTGCTATTTCATTTGTTTATTTATTTTATAAATATTTTACACTGAAATTGGAATTTTTTTTTTTTTTTTGTGCTATAATTTTAATGCTGTAATTATACATTACTTTCGATATATTTTCTAAGAGAGTGAAATTAAAATATAATTTTAAAAAATTAATCTTTTCAGTTGAGATGCTATATTTAATCCCCAATAAAACCATTTTAGCAAAATATTTTATATTTCTCATGTTTCTAGAGAAATTATTGCATTTTTAACAACTTAAGAACATAAATTTTCTTTTAAATTATTGATGGTTAATTGTATTAGAATTTATAAACACGTGTACCTACTCGCGACTTCAATCAATTAAGACATAAATGTATTTGAAGTGCGGGGGGGATGATAATATACAGATCTTATAGTCGTTTATTTTATTAACTGTTTTACTACGCGAGTTACAAAACAAAGTTGTTTGACTATGTAAGCTAACTTATTCATAAAAGAAAATGATGTAATAAATAGAATCATTTTACCCATTGGAGTTGATAAGTTTCGCAACCGATGAATTTTAATTTCTCAGGCTGAGTATTTTAAAGATGTTTAATTTTAGATCGGAGGGAAGGGGGGGAGTTCATTAATAGCTACAAGTTTTTTTGTGTGCATTTTGTTATATATAAAATGCATTAATGCCTTTGCAACAGAAGGAAACACCTCAATTTCGATTTAAGAAGTACCTTTAAGCGTAACTGTTCTTTTGAGAATTGCAGAAGGGGGAAGCACAATTTTATATGTTTTCCTGGAAAATGGATTTCAACATGAGAGCCTTTGTGATATGTCCTCGCCCTTCCTTTTATTTATTTATTTTTAAGGTATGCATCCTTAATTTTTAATTAGTTCTGAAAAATTTAATTATTTTTTTCTTCATGAGCTGGCTGCTGAAAAGTCATTTCTACTTTCTGTACGGATAGTTTTTATACCTGTTGTAAATGTGGAAAAATTTTATTATTAAACTGAATTAGAGTGAAAAATATGTTTTTGAATCTCAGAAAAGTTTCGACGGGATTTAAGAGGAAGTTAGTCTATTTGAATACGACAAAGCCCAGGTGTGTTATCTGCCTAAGAGGAGGACCTTTTTAAAGAAAACTGACCCGTATTCACGTTACACAAGGGAAAAACACAAAAATAAACAAAGCAGCCTGCCCGTTCAGCTGTGCCCGAACTCAGGTTCAACTACCAACATTCAACGTTTTAATTTTTAGGTACTGATGAAGCGATTCCAGGGAAGGAACTCACTGATAAGGTTTAAAATATATTTAATTTAATTTTCTTAATTTTAATTTAATTTGAATAATTGATCATTCAGTGGGCTATAAAAGCAGCTCGTCGCAACAGCCGTTAAAAACCATATTTTTATAACCGTTGAAACTCTGCTTCTTTCATTTTTATGTTACCAGATGCAGAAAATGAAAGTTATCAATATAGTTGTGTTTTAAGACAAGAAAGGTTTCTTTATCATTACGTCCTTCAAAATAAAAGGAAAACAATCTTTCTATAGAGATATATGAGGTGAGGGAGAGTTCAGTTAAAAATGCCAGTTTTCAATCAAATTAAAAGACGCTATGACAAAACTATATGTTCACAGTTGTCAATGAAATTCACGTGCAGTTTTTAACAACTACAAATGCGACTATAAATTTACATTACTTAATATAGCGGAAGTAGAGCAGCTAGCTGCATTTTTGATTAAGTAAAATCACTTAAGCGTTAAATTTTTTTAATTTAAAAACAATCCAAAAATTTAGTAACTGTGAATGCGTGACACAAAATTACATATTTAATAATGACTATGACTCAGTTTCAATTATTTTGCTATCTCAGAAACAGCTACTGATAATATGAATATATTTCAAGTTATGCGTAAGGAAGTCTTTCTTGAACTTCTCCCCTACCTATAAGCAGATACCTCGAAAAGAGTATACTTTGTAACAATTAAATAATTCAAATTCAAGTTTCTTTCAATTTTGTTGCAAATATTTAATGAAAAGCAGTTCTGTTATTAACATTTAATAAACTAATTACCGTTTAGAAAAATTAAAATAAATGAAAAATTACCGGAACATAAGATTAGAGGACTTAAAAATTTATCATTCGAGGAGATAGTACTGTGTGCAATTTAAATAATAAAAAATATTTGATAATAAATTTAAGTAATAAAAATGGTTTTTAAGATTATATATCACTTAAAGTTCTAGTTAACAGTGGGAGGATAGGAAAAAAAGTATTAATCATATAATAATAATAATCTTTTAGTGAATTTATTTCCTGCATTCATGCATTCTTCCCCCCCCCAAAAAAAAGGTTTTTTAAAAAAGAAAAGGGCATTACAGGGTGGGTGATATTTTATTTTATTCATTTTATAATGAATGTAAAAATTATTTTAAGAGTTGACGATTACGTCAGATTTAAAAATTTAAATAGCTTCTGACTCTTTTTTAACTATACAATTTACTGCTTTGATATGATTAAAAAAATTAAAATAATTTTTAACGTGTTCTTAAATTTTATATCAGTATATTAATATTTTATTGTAAAGATTATATTAGAACCCTCCAAAGAAATCCTATGTATTTTGAGGCTATAAGTTTGAAACATTTCTTAATGACCGAAAGTAATATATACTTATACAGCAGTGTATATGCATGTATGCGCAATCATTAGACTTAAGCCATGGAAAGTCACTGCCATTATTTATAGTATTAATAGTGAATTTTGCTGAATATACAGTAATAGTAATTTATTCTTTCATCTGTACTATAGACCGTAGTATAACGACTATAAGAAAATATTCTTAATGTAGCTTTATAATATAACTGCTTTGTAAAGAACTATGGAAACAATTATAAATCCAATTTAAGATTATTACTTAAACTCAACTTAGTCAACTTAAACAGATTAGTCATCGCTTGTCTTGTGGCTCTTCTTTTTGCCTACTTAAAAAAAAAAACGTTTGAAAGTATAAAATATAAAAAATGAAATGCTTTTGATTTGTCATTTTGAGACAAGGCCTGCTCGTCTCAAAACTTTACTTCCTTCCCAAATTCCTCCACTTTTGCTTATTGAGGAAGAGAAAACAAGAAAGAAGCATCAAAATGTTTAATCAAAGTAATAAAAGCAGTACCCTTATGTATTAATATCACATTTATCCGTGGATAATAAAAAAGAACGCACTTCTGGCATTCTGTTACATTTTTGTCTTTCCGAAGAATTACTTAATAAACTCCGAATTATTTTCTTTTCTTTTATATGAAACTTTACTACTGTTCAAAATAGCTAGATTTTTTTAGAAAATCGTATTGAAAGATTAAATCTAAGTATATATTTTTTATGTTAAAAGCTAAATTATGCTTGAATATGAAGCGGGAGATTATAAGGGAATCGAAATTTTAATACAGGTTATCCTACATTGTCTAAGTTGATATTCCACTTCATTTAAATAATTTCGCTGTGTTACATATAGCTGAAAGAAGTCAGGTTGAATTACAGGTACATGGAAATGGAAATAATATATTAAAAACGGGAATATAACATGTAATAATCTATTATTTACGATAAACAGTAACTGGTAGAATAATTTCGATAAAAGTTGATTACACAAATTTCCTATAAAATCTAAGTAAAGTAATTTTATCTGCTTGATTATTTAAGACAACAGACCCTGAAACTTGTATAATGCATCAATACGGTTTTCTTACCCGATAGCTCTTCATTAAAAAAAAAAAAAAAAAAAAAAAAAAAACCCTCTATTTTCGCATATTTTTATTTTCTTTCTATCAGAAGTGAGATAATATGACAAATCTGTCTGCTAAAACGATGCATCGCTTTCGCAAACTTTCTAAAATATCTGTATTCTGATCATGAATACTCTGGTTTAATTTTTTTAAAACTGTACCTTCATTTCTTAAATTTAGTATAATTTATTTACATCTGTGCACGTATAGATAACATCTTATTTTACGCATTATGTGCAAAAAGTGACATAATGTATTCATGTGCAAAAAGTGGCATAGATCTACAATTCTCTTTTTTTGTGAAATTTAGCACAAATTTATTTTTCTATGCTCAAATGTCACTTTTTCATTAGAATAGAGATTACATTCTGTGCGTTTATTCTAATGTCTCATGTTAAATATTTGTATAAAAGCGTCATTGTAAATTTTTGCTTCATTCTTTTATCATGAATTTCTGCCCAAGTTTTTCTAGAATTGTTCAAAATCATTTCTGCGCATTTGTAAATATTATACATTTTGAACGCAAACAAACTCACATTCCTAGCACATAATTCACATTTTCTGCTTTTGCATGCATCCAATTTATAAATTCATATCAGTTTAACTAGGGTTCTACTACTGAGAAGAAGAGGACTTTTGAATCGTGTTTTGTCCACTGGCTTCAAGCTATAACTTCTTAATCGTGGTACAATCAAACTGTCTAACAAGCAGAATCATCTTATCCTGCTTGTTATCTCTCGACTTGCATCCTCCGCTTTTGCCCCCCCGGCGAACTGGTATTAGTACCTCTCCGTCATGCGATACAATTTATTACAGTCGGGACTTTTTCCGTTCCGGGATGCGCTCAGAAACGGTTGAGTCGTAACCTTTACAGCAAAAAGCGGAGGGGCTTCAGGGAAAGAAAAAGAATTTGCAGTTGAAAAGGGCTGTTTTGCTACTTTATACTAAATGAAAGAGCACAAACCTATTGAGATAAATGTTAGCTGATGCAATACTGGGGATTATATTATATAATATGCAAAATAAGCCTTTGCTCAAAAGTAATTTAATCGAGATCTAGTTTAATGTTTGAGATGTCAGGGATAAAATTACTCAGTGTCCCAGCGGATCTGTTTTGCTAGAGATCGTGAGTGTAGAATATACTTTTTAAAAGGGCAATAAATTAAAAGAAATGGTTTAAAGATAATTTTATGATTTTATAATGGTAAACCAGTGCAATATTTAGCAACTTCTGAATTATAAAAATATTTGCAATATTATTTTTTGGGGGGCCAAAAACTTGAAAGTAGATATGATTAAAGAAATATGAATAAATATGAAACTATAAAAAAGTGAGTGCAGATAAGACTCATTGCAGATAAAAGCGGTAATAAAATATGATACATTGATTGGAAAAGGAAATTGATTTATACAGTAAAATGATTTAAGCGCAGCAAAGATTTGAGATTAGTTTGGCTTGCCCCCCCCCCCGTCATGAATCAAAATCAGGCGGAAGCTGAAGCTTTGAAATACATTCGTTAAGTACTAAAAATAGTTTTTTTTTTTTTTTTTTTTTTTTTTTTCGTGCCATAATTTAAACAAGTCGGGTACAGATGAGAAGCAATTTTTTTTAGGTTGCTATTCGCTAGTAAAAAGTCAAAAATAAATCTTATTAAAAAGGGTATTATATGTGATTATAATGATCAAATATTAGGTACATATATAATGGATATTACTAATTAAAGTCAGGATTAAAAATAACTATGAGAGATTCACAGAAATTTTAGAAAGTCCATTTTTCTAAGATCGCCATGTTGATTACAAAACCTCGAAGAATTAATTTAGTTTCAGGATAGTGAAGGATACGATTAATATTTTCTTTTAGAATTTGGAGTGTGTATTTAATTATGGCAAAGCACACTAGGGCTATCTGCCAAAGAGGAGGGATGCCTTCGTGGAGGACTTTCTAAGGGAAACTGGCTCGTATACACGTTACACATGGGGAAAACCACGAAAATGCCCATGCAGCCAGCCCGTTCGCGGGATTCGAACCTCGGACCGAACTACCAGTGTTCAGCGACTTTACCGCTCGGCCGCTGGTGAGCTTTTAGAATTTGGAAAGAATGCCGAAATGTTTAAAAATTTGTCTAATAAACGGTTTGCAAGCTACAATGAAATAAAAGCAGCTTATTATCTTGTAAGGTAAGATGTAACTTTTCCTTCCCCTTCAGTATAAATGCTGTTATCTTCAAATGAGACAAAAATCTAAAATAGTTTAATGTAAAAGCATTCTTTGTTTACGAGAACAAAATCAATATAAAATTATAATTTAGCTCATAAGCAGTGTTCTAATTTATTTGTTTTGCATAGAAACAGCATTGAGTAACGATAATGTCGAGAAATTTATTATTTGATCAAATTTGTCAAAAAATTTCTTCATATATGTATTATAATTCGATTTTGAAATCAGGGTAGCGCATCGTTGTATATTATAATTCAGTTTTGAAGCCATTGAAGTCTATCGTTAATTAATTAACTGGGATGCTTATTTCATTTGCATAAATAAATTTTTTTAAATGCAAGGTATAGGTACAGCTTAACATAAATTAGCTAATTAGTTAATTTCACAGTAATAAATTTCTGTTAATGCGACGCTCTTATTATCTCTGACATGTGAATTAAAACAGCTGTAACAGCTCTTGGAAAAGAGGCTGGTCGCTACGTATCATTTCTCTTTAAGACGTTAAGCAGATGTATCAGCAGATGGCCAAAAAACGCATAACTCGTAATTCATTTGTGGTCTGTTTACATCTTTAAGTAATGCATTTTCTTTATGTGAATTAAGAGTACCGAAATGTCTAAGGATTCCCATCCCAGTGATATTTTGTTCCATGAAAATATTCGACAAATTTCTCAACCGCGAACGCGTAGGCCGTACCCATTTAATCAAAATCATTTTTATCAAAACCGTTTAGCAGAGTGATCGTAATGCTTAATCTTCACTTGCAGAACGGGAATGAAAAGTTCAAGTTGCTGGACATGCTAAATCATTTTTTCTTGCGATGTGTAAGATCAATCTTTGGCCGTGCCGCCGTCAAAGGCGGAATGAAAGGGTGAAAATAAACAATCGCCCACGTTTGCAACGTGACAGAAAACAGGCACGTAAAAGTATCTTCTTACAGTAGCGTTAAGTAACACTAGCAAAGACCGTTCCGATGTTAGGTGGTAGCTGAATTTGAACTCTATGGTTGAAATAAGTCGTGGAAAACTGTAATTTATATTTATGTGGCGTGTTATTAAAAATAGTGGCTTAGTGCTATTTTTTAACATCAAATCAAAATTTAAAAATATAGCCTGATATCTGATTTTTGAATCAAAAATAAACGTTACACTACATTATTTTGTTTACATGCACGGACATAGTTTAATTATAGAAAACAGGAGTAAATTTAAACGCATCTTTCTAATATCTTATCTAATATTTTGTTATAATATCCAATATTTTATTATCTAATAGTTTATCTATCTATATTTATTAATTTAAAATAGCCTTCCTAATATTTTATTTTCCCAAATATGATTCTTTTCATAGGTATTTTAGATACAGCTATGTCATTTTACGTTCACAGCATTATATCCTAGCAGTTCTCTGTATAATACAAATCAGCAGTTGTTTTGATCTTCGAACTGTTCTGAGTATCTTCTTTATAAACAGTTATCATACAAGCTACCTAAAAAGATATCGTAGGGTGAAAACACTGAGTAAAAAGGTGTAAAGCTTTCGAATAGATCTCGTTTTTATTCCTCTTTAATCTTATTACATTTTTATTTCATTGAATTTTCGCATGAATTTATGTATCCAAAGTAATCATTACTATTACACCATATTAAAATCGTAATTCCTTTTTACTGTTTCGTGGTGTATTTAATTATGGCAAAGCACACTAGGGCTATCTGCCTAAGGGGAGGGATGCCTTTCGTGGAGGACTTTCTAAGGGAAATTGGCTCGTATACACTTTTTACTGTTTGATACAGTTGTTTAAAACTGTGAAACTGAATATTTGGAATCAGCTGTTTAAAACCGTGGAAACTACATCTTTCAATGAATTCATATTTGATTGGTTCAGTGCCTTTGTTTACACAGTAATCCTAAATGAAATTATAAAATTAACAAATCGAAGCGCAAGATCACCCACTTTCTTTGTTTTTCCGGATATTCAGCATTTTATGTATGAAGGTCATATGTGACTGTACCTACAAGTCTTAGTTCTTACTGTAGGAAAAAATTAAGGAAATGAACAATTTACCCGCACGTTTATGAAACTGCATTTTTAAATAGATGGAAAGTCTACGGCAAGGACAACATGCATAACAACTTTTAAACTAAGTAATATCTTCTTTATTTTTTCGTAAAATCAATAATTCTTGATTATAAAAATATGTTTTAGTTGCTATATTAGCTAAACAATCAACAACAAAGCGACTATATTCTTTCGACATTGAGGCAAATGAATTTATTTTTGTAAAAATGCATGTTAAAAACTCTACTACGTGTCAGTAACATTCCTTAGCTGAAGGCACAGCAGCGTCCGAGCTGCAAAGTCACAAATACTGGTATTTCAACCTGGGATCGAACCCCAACGAACACACTGGCTACATGGCTAGTTTTCGTGGTTTTCTTTCCCCATTTATAATGTGTATACGAGCCAATTTCCCTTAAAACGTCCTCTGCTTTCACATAGGCAGATAGCCCTCGAGTTGCTTTGCCTATCCTAACCATTCTTTAGCGGAAGATTTTTGAATCAATTTAAATTTCAATTCCAAATGAATTATTTCATAGGAAATATTAGTTTATCAATTTTATTTGCGTCTTGCAGTCTTGCTTTCAATTTTATTATTATATTTGTTTCTTTCGGTTTTATTTGCGTCTTGCTTTTCGGTTTTATTTTTATCTTGTTTATCACGCAAGTACCGCGATAAAAAAAAAAAAAAACTTCTTTAACGCGTAGGTATATGCATTCGAGTAGCTGAATAAGATGCCTTGCAGCTGTAAAATCGTATAATCTATTTTAGAATGTATAGACATGAATAAAACATTTAATGAGCATTGGTCATGACTATAATGTCTGACCAGTAGGTACCAGTGTTTAAACGCTATGCATCTGCGAAAGATTAATTTTCTTTTCTTTTTTGTTTAGATAGATTTTTAATATTTTTACTTCACACCAAGAAATTCTAATAGCAGCTTTGTGAGGAAAAGTTGATTTGAGTTTTCCACTTTAATATAATAAACGCTAAGATCAAATATTAGATTTTCTTTCCTTTATTCAATCTGAAAAATGAAGCACTTTACAGGGATTCTTCGCCTCTGGCTTTTCAAACACAAAATCGGGGAGATTTTTGATTCATTGCATTGACAAATACAATTCTTGTTATTTTAAAAAAATATTCGTAGCGTCATTTATTGTCATGAATTCATTTCGGCTACTGAAGGTATGAGGTGACGTGTTATAGGTATTATATTATTTCTGGTAATATTTACAGAAAAATTTATTGAAGTTTCAAACTGTATTTTATTTAAATTTTAATCATTATTTTCCTATTTTATGCTTCAGCAATAGTTCACATTTTACTATGAATAAGGCAAAGTTTTTTTTACATTATTCACAGCGCTTGTTTACATTTCAGATTCTTGTTGTAAATTAATTTAAAGGCTTGTTTTCACTTAAAACAGATTCCTCCCAAATGTCATAAAATTAATTTTGAACATTATACAACGGAAAATATGTAAGTCTGTATTAAAGAACAGAAATAATAACATTAAATACAATTTTAATCTCTAATTTAAGTTCCCTTCAGTCTTTATTTTAGTGTCCTGCTTTTTGCTTTCTTTCAAATTTACAATGCAAAGTGAAAAGTATTTTAGCTATAACAACTGATTACGAAAACAAAGGGATTTCGACTCCTCAGCTCCAATTTAAAATTCTTAATTTTCATCAGACCAGAAGAGAATGATTATTTGAGAAACAGCCGTAAGACATACGATATAAATATTTGAATCAGATGTATAAGAAGTTAGTTTTACTCTAGATGAAATGCAATGTCCTCTTTTTATAATCAATGACACAGAAATCGATATTTAATCAAAACAAAATTGCTAAACTTTCAGATTCGCTCAGCTGGAGTTGTCACTGTTTAATCGAAGTTGTTATCTTAAAATCTTTGGCAACTCCATAAATGTATAGTCAGTTTTCTAAGATAATGCCAAAGATAATCATACCAGTATCAGAAGAATCGGTTATTGTATTAGGTGTTTTAAACTAATAATGCGTTTTACTTCGCTGCATCACAACTGGTTCTCATCTGGTCAAGAGCCTGAGCACTTAAATTATGATACAATCCTACCGAATATATCTTTTCCTTTTCAGTGTTATGCGTACCATTTCTACTTCAAAACTGAGTCAGAAATAATTTACTGTGCTTGTATTTTAACTTGATGGCCATCAAGGTCCTTATTTTATGCAGAGATTTTAATTCTGGCATAAAACTGAGTTCCAATTTCTGTTATATTTATGTATGTTTCTATATGATTACAATCCTTATAAGTAGTAACTAGAATTGGGGCATAGTTCTATTATTAGCATTTTAATGTAAAACCAAACAGAAGCTTAGTGAACTAGATTTATTTTCTTTTATATTAAATTACTACTGAGGAGTAAGATAATGACTTTTTCACTGTTTGCAAAACTATGTGAAATTCTCAATCGAACTAAAAGAAAGTTGGGGAAAATTAAGAGTAGGCTTTGATACTGCAGTTCCAGTCATTACCTACGAAATTCAAAAAGCGCGCATTTTAATAAGCTTCATTCTTTGAATGAAGAATAAACAAATTACCTTTCAATGCATTTTAGTTCTAATTCACAAACATAAGTGAAAACTCAGCAACTTTTCCCTTTTTCAATAAAAATATCTTTTGTTGATAAAGAAATATTTTAGTTCTTTTTTTTTTTTTTTTAATTTGAAAAATCTGCGTAATAGCACAATTTCTGTGCAGCTCATCTTATTTACCACCTGTAGAAGAGACAAACCCGAAAGAATAATCATTCAATGTGATTCAGCATGAACATATGCTATATTATTTTAAATCTTAAGAAAGATGCATACAAATTACACATATTTAATAGCTTCATTTCCTTAATACTTCCAGATGTAGAAATCTTAATTTTGTTTTCTTTTCGTTGCTTTCTTTCTTCCCCTGCCATTTCAAGTCATTAAATAATTAATTTTTTCTAAATACACTGAGTTTAAACTTTCTTACTCAGAAGGACAAAAGACTAACTCGTGAAAGCTGCGTTTTAGATAACCTGTTTAAAAATTTTATAAGAAAAATATTTGAAAGGAAACCGAGCTTTAAAACTCTTTATTATTACAATGAAGCAAAATATAGTGAGATAGTGGAAACTATTCGTTTTTATTTTATTCAAACTGAAAATTATTATTAATTACACTTTATGCATATTTTAGAATTTCAAAATAGTTATGTGCAGTTTCACATATGCAATTATATATATTTCTTTTAATTAAATGACATGTGTAGTGAGAGAAGGATAAAAAATATATACGTCTTAAAATTTCTCAAAATGCTTTTATTTCTTCAAACTGAGAGAAGGAAAGCCTCCACTATATAACTTTTATTGTATTTTTTGGCATCACTTTGTTTTCAGAATTTCCCGATAAAGATTTAGAAGATACATCTGAACGTGGCAGCGATTCTTCTAACAAAGACCCGAAAAAGTCGTGAAAAGATGAAAAATTCCCCATTCCTCGAATAGGGAAATCCCTGCCAGAGGGGAGACTAAGATCCAAATACAATGCAATCTCAAAGACTGCTGTGAGCTGGACACTTTCTCTAAAAGAATCAGGCAGTGCTGCGTGAGATTCGACGATCGGGAGGCTGTCGGATAACACAATTGTCTTCCTCAACCCTGTTCAGTATTCCTGGACCAAACTTTCAATTCTCAGCCCTCTGTCTCTAGAGGAACGTGCTGCGCATTGGACAATGTACTAGGACAAGGAACGTCTTGTTAGGCGAACCCTATGCTTTCGAGCTTATGCTACGTAACCCTGCAACGTGACTTGCTTCTAGATAGGAAGTTAAGCTTGTAATTAAAACGTCTCTTTTCCTAACAATGTCAGAGCAGTTACGATTGTAATGTTCTGTTGGGAATAACAATAAGACATCTTTAAGAACTCGAGAAGCATTCGCACTCTATAATTTAGAACTTTTATGAAAACAAACTATGAAAATTACTAGAGTAAACATTTTAGCAGACTCTTTAACTTTTCTTTAAGATTTATATGATAGAATAATAGAAGTCAATAGTATTTTAAGATAAATGAGAAGAGACGTATAAGAATGAGAAAATTTGAGATTTTGAAAGTTAACACTATTTATATTAAAATTAAACTGATATCAGAGTTTATTCAATTAGCTCTTTTTCGAAGGGCATATTTAAACTGTTGTGTATACTCCTTTTTTGGCCTAACTCACACTGACTTGCTTTGGCTCCCCTTAAGTGTTTGTTTTGTTTCTTGAGAAACTGATTTTTGGTATAAAATTTAAGCTTAACTCTCCTTCAATTCGATGAACAACTGATTTTGATGTCTTTAGTTTTCGAGCAAACTGAGAGACAGAAGTTTCAGGTTTATCGACGAACTTTCATATGAATGCTTTCCTTCTTGTTCGGACCGTTTCCCAAATCCTTAACTGATATCAATGTATTCGTGGTCTCGTTTTTAATTTATATAAATCTTGTTTTTGATCCATAAGAATTTAACAATATTTACACACAGCAGTTTTGCTTATTTTGGCATAGCAATAGTTTACTGTATGCTTACCATTTCTTTTTTAATAATTTTCGCTAAATGAGATGCTAAGTTTATATAGCAGTTCTATGAAACTGGGATTGTGATTTATCTCGTCTGTCTAACAGCAACAGCAGGATAAATTCACGAATTTTATTGTGGCAAGCAGTGCAGAATTGCGTTTGTCGGACTTGGCATTATTTATCTGGCATTGGACATCCTCTAGATATCAGCACAACTTTGCCTAGTTCCATGCCATTTTCGAAGGAGAATCCTCCGGGAGATCTGTCTCCAAAGGTCTCACACCCTTCCATTACCACCAAACCACTCAAGTGAACTTTCAGCTCGCCCTATATTTCAAGTGCCCTCATGTCTCAAAGACACTATAGACTATATAACATTCAAGCTTTATCTGAGATTCGAACCCGGGCCAAACACTACTGCAGTCAGCAACGCTAACCACTATACTGATCAGTTTTGGTTATCTGAAACTATTTTGACGGAAATAAATTGCTGTTACAATGCAGCTAGAAAAAATTTAAGTATTCATTTTTATTAGCTTAGTCAATATAGTTGTCTCATTCTTATCGGGGAGGCGCTTTAAAATCGGAGATTAAAAAAATCAGGAAACAAATATCTTTTATTTTCCAATTTCCATTACTGTTAACATTTTAAAATACATATTATTTTAAAGACTACCGAAAATTTGCCTTCGTTTCGCGATAACTCATTTGAGACAGGTTGCAATATTAATTATTATTACCAAATTTATGCTTAACAGTGTTAAGTCTCAAATGATACAGAAACTTATATTCGGCACTCATTAATCACCCAAATTTAAAGTTTCAAACAGTTTTCCCTTAACGAGATCTGTTTGAAAAGTTAAACAAGGAAAATTAATAATTGTGTTTTGCTTTTGTTAACGTTTTGGTAATTTTTTACAATGTTCTTTCTGTACTTTTCACTATTGCTTTGATGAATTTTCATTTAACATTGGTTCACTTTTTAGTAGTTTAGGTTACAGTTTCATGTACAATAAGATTAATTAGGATAATTACTTCGCCACACGATTCCTTAGGTATAATAATCTGTATCCCCTTTTTACATTAATCTTGAAATTGATATTTTACTTTTATATCTTTGACTTCATACTTAATTATATATGTATATGTAAGATAAAATAAAAAAAAAACATGTAAATTTCAGACTTATAATTTAAACTAGCAATAGCCTTTAATTCCCCTTCTCTATTATAAAAACAGTCATAACGTTTCTGGACTGCGTTATTTGTAGATCAATCTATGCCAAATGGCTTGCATAACGCTGATGACGGAGCTAACCCGGAACCTTAACTCAAAATTTCGAGATCTGAAACGTTCCTCTGAATAGGCTGCCATATCGGATAACTACACACTTTAGCTTCTAACTCTATTCCTGTTAAGGCACTATTTCGCTGTGTTTTCTTCCTATCGCAACAACATAAAAAATGTAGATATTCTTGAATAGGCACGATTAGAATGCCAAGTAAATTGTGGCTGCAAATGTCAACTGAAATAAAGCTGAATACTTAATCTTACTCGGCTTCCAAGTTTCCTCTTCAGTATGTATCTGCGTTCTACGCCATCAATATTACTACGTCTTTTTCATAACGTATACATATGTATAATAACAGATCTTCGTAAAATTTGTAGTCAGAATCCAGCAGTGCCTTTTTATACTTACATTTTATATGTCTATGAGAACTGTTATTGAAACTCAGAATAATAGTGAGATTTTATACCATGCATTTCGAATGTTCTAAAACCTAAGTCTTTTAATGGTTTTGAATATTCTTTATCCGAACACTTTCCTTTTATTTGAATGAATCTTTATAAGAATTATTAGAAAGTTCGTAAAATAAATAAATTTCTTCCTCACTGTGTAAAATTTATGAAATATTTGCTGTGCAAGATGATAAAATAGATGGAAATTGTGAGGGAGCACCAAGCTCCCTCACAATTTGCATCTATTTTATCATCCTGACAATAAAGAGCCAAATAACAATTCATATTTAAATAGCGTGCACACATTTTTTTTTTTAAATTTATGATTTGGAAATACAGTAGCTCAACATATTCCAATATTAGTCTGTATTCCGGAAAGTAAAACTTTGAAGATATATAAATGTAAGAAACATTCACCTTTATTGAAAACTTTAATAACTGTAGCGAATAAAGCAAATCTAAAGGCACTTATAAATTTTAAAGTTTTTTATTAATTTGAAATACCAATTTTTGGAATTGGTGTCCTATATACTGAGTCTTGAGCAGTTTTTCGGCATTCCGCGTAATGAATAAATATGTCCTTCTACTTTTTCAATCTGATTTTTTTATATCTTATTTTAATGTACTATTTCGATTGTAGACCTGGGCCATTATAGAGAAACTCCATTGCATTAAAATCAGTTATAGGGTGGGGGCGTCAGATCTTACTTTTAGATTCCAGCTCAATAACACATGAAATCAGATGTAAACGCTTATCCTTGCGAAGTGAAACGTGCGATAAAAAAAATTGAAATTGACTTTCTCAACATTCGGAATACTTGTTGTTGAGTACATATAGGAAAATTTAAAATGTAGCTTGTGGATTGGTATCTAGCCATATCCACTAGTTAGTAACTGTCAGTTAAAACCTTTTCCAATTTTTTTATATCATGGGGATTAATAACAGGCATTAATGGCGAATGGGTTGGCAATATTTCATAATTTAACAGGTGGTGAATTTTCCTGCTTGAAAATAATAATATTGCTTCCAGACATTTATAAAATTGGTAGAGCTCTTACATTTAGAGCTTGGTTTAAAAAAAAAAAAAAAAAAAAAAAAAAAATCATATCATTTTTCCTAAATTCTTTCTTTTCAGCTTGTTTAGCGCGATCTTTGTGCTATAAAAATGTTATATAATATTCTACTTAAGTTTGAGGTTTCGATTCCAGCATGATTATTTACTTCATTATTCTCAGTATGTTAGTTGCAAAAGTCACCTAACAGGGTAGGAATTATAAATCATGTAGCCGTTTCTAGAGTGAGAGGGGAGTGGTACTGCTTTGAAACTGACGCAGGCTTTGAGGTTGAATGTGGCAAAGAATTTCGCTTGCAGGTATACAACAATTTGACATAATTACATCACCGCTCATACTAGCAGCAAATGCAAAAAGAACTCAGGGCATATAAATAGCTATAATTACATCCCCTTCAATTCAAAATAATCAGACTTTTCCCCGTTTAAGTTACAAAATTCTATTCTGTATTGTAAAAACTTTCAGAATTCATTGATAAAAGTTAACAAAAAGGAGCATATCACATTTCGTAGCATACTATAAGTCCCTTTAGGTAATGGCAAGAGCTTTCAAACTTTTCATTTTGCTGTGTCCAAAAATCAACAAAAGCGGGGAAATGAAAGGAATTGAGAATCTGGAGCAATAAAGAAGCGAGATAAGTAAGTGATCACAAAGCAAGTCTTTTCGTTTGTGAAGTGAATCCGAAACCAACACTAAGAATGACTTGAATCTTACGGCTTATCTTAGACAGCCCATACACCTCCTTTAAACGAAAAGAGAGGTGGAAAAAAGAGAAACATCGGAAAATAAATTAGCCATAGTACAGGGACAGGACCACTTAACGGGATAGGAGCGATTTTAGGGTAAGTGTGGGAGCAAGGTCTTCGCCAAGATGCTTATCGTTATAACAAGGGGAATGGGGAAAGAAAGAAACTACACAGATCGCGAACTCAACATCATCCGCAACAAGTTCAGTCTCCGAACTCGAGTCGGAGAACTAATTAATCATGAGAGTTATCTCACGGCTCGGATCTGACCCCTGTCAGAAGTTGCGATCCGCAATGAGGAAGACGGATGGACTGACGTCAGCGGGTGGCGCGTGCTACAGAGGCGCCATTGTGTGGTTTCTGTTGACCCCCTTTGACCCTCGAGTATCCAGTGTGTTCTTCCCTCCCCATCATCCATATTTTGCTCCCCTTGCCATTTCATTTTGAGCATTTCAGGACGATCGCAGGCGGAAACGGTGGTGGTAACGGTTTTGTTCTCCAAACAGCCTACTTGCAGATAGGTGATTTCCTGCCCCCCCCCTCCCACCTATCATATATTAATAAAAGAGGCTTACGATTTTTCTCCCCACACCACACACACCTTTTTGGGAAATTTGAGGGTCTTCGCTCAGCCAGTCATCCGCGTTAAATTTCTAAAACTTAAACTTCTATTATTTTCCCAATTTAAATTTTAAAACTATTTTTGAAAGATTCCCCACCAGAAGAACGAAATGAATTACAGCTTCGGTTTTATTTAATTAAGAAAGGAAATTTTTTAATATAACAGATTACAAAACTTTTATATTTACTTCATTTTGAAATATTTATTATTAAGTCATTTAAAATATTGAGAGAATTACTGGTTATTACAATTCTCTGATTTCTCACGAAAATAAACCAGTTACAGTGGCAATGCAATTATAAAATGAATATCAATGTATTAAAATGTGAAACGTAATGCTTGTAAACATAGTGTAGTACATGAATTATAATGTATGCATAAATTTTCATGTACGAAAGAAAAGAAAAATGAAGCATTTAGATTTATATTGTAGTATCGTAAACCTAGATAAGTAATATAATGTTGTTAGATAGTTTTACCATTTTAACGGGTAGGGGAATTTTCACTTTTAAATTTTGGAGATATTACTTAAATCTGAAGTAAGTAAGTTCAAAATAAATATCCAGATTGTATTTTGTTTGTTAAGTCTTCAAACTATCAAACTGATATTTTATATATCAGCTCAAATTCTGACTGCTTTGCTATTGCTGTTCTTAATAATATGGATTCATTTATGCTCAAACTGAAAAATAAGATTTGATTCCGATAGAGATTTAAGAAAAGAACAATCTTCCTCCTATTAAAACTACTTTTTCAACGATGTTTATCATACTACATTGAAAAAACGTTTTCATCAAGCTAAAGCTTTTCCAGACACAGTTCAAAGTTTTTCTTCTTCAATGAATTGCGATATAATATGTGTAATTTGAAATTAAAAATTTGTAAACACGATTTTCTTGTTTCCTTAGTTTGGAAATAGTTTGCACCCATAATTATAAGTTTTTTAAAGTCCGTCTTCCTGCTGCACTTATATTTTAACTTTAATTTTAATCTTATTTTTCTTTCCTTTTCTTTCGACTCGTTTCCTTACTGATTCCATACTCTATAAGATTTTAATGAAATTTCATTTTATGCATAGCGCTGTTTCCCATATGTTTTAACTTCGGATCCACATGCATGTAGTTTCCCAAGTGAGGAAGAAAAATAGATTTGCTGAATAATAATAATAATAATAAACACATGAAATAAAGAGGAAAAAGTAATAACAAATAATAGTTATAAACGCATGAAACTAATAACAATTAATTGATAATTAGAATGAATTTGTAATTATTGTCAATGTACGTAACTGCACGGAAAGAAAAAGAGTAATTCAATACTTTTCAGGCCCACCAGTGGCCGAGCGGTAAAGCTAGCGGTCCGAGGTTCGAATCCCGCGAACGGGCTGGCTGCAGGGCGTTTTCGTAGAGTGTAACGTGTATTCGAACAGTTTGCCTTTCGAAAGTCCTCCACGGAAGCATTCCTCACCCTTAGATAGATAGCCCTCGAGGTTTTGCCGTAAATAAATGAGCAAAAAAGTCAATTAAATAAACCAAACCAAAACAACGCTTTTCATGATCTACCAAAAATTGTCTCGCGACTCACATTTAGGGAACCAGTTGCGCGCAGACTTAGTCTTTGACTTATTTGCAATATAAACCACGCGGTCTCCCAACTTGTTTGTTTGTCCTTGTGAATACTATTTCTAGCAGGTGAATTTATATAGGTATATCATGCACAACGTTTTTAAGGAAAATGAGCGACATTCGACGAGTTTATTAAACGATGTAACAGAACGAAGAATTCGATAGCAGTCTAATTCACTAACGAGACTAAACTAGTCATTTTAAAAAAAACTTACACTATTGTTTAAAAACAAAACCTACATGAGTAATTTTAATTATTCTTTAACACCCGTTATAGGAAGTAGATTATTTTCATGGAGAATTTTGCAAATGAAATGATTTGATATTACTTGAGGAAAGCAAAAATAATAAATAAATAAATAAAATAATCATGAAGCTGTATTTTTCGCTTCTAGTTTCGCCTTTAGCTATATTTTCATGAATTCCCGAACGTCATTCCTACTGTTCAGGGCTTTTCCGCAATCTGCAACTGGTCGGCTCAATTACAACTGCAATAGATTTTTATTTGTCAAATTTTGAGTTCATCATTGTAATAGAATGTGTAAATTTTTAATACTAGTTAAAAAAAAGCATCGTATAAATCTAAATATTAGTATAAATATTTCGTAAAGTCGTCAAAATGCTTTAAATAGCTAGGTAGCTGTCAAAGAAATTAAAATTTCAGAATATTGCACATGTTTATTATGTATTCAAAAATAATCATTTAAACACATGATAATACCGTATAAAATACTGTTATTTATGCTGTGTTTTTATGCAGAATATTTTAGGCAAGTAAGTTGCGAAAAAAATTTAAGCCGAGCATATCTTAACGAGAAGAAAAACGCAAAACAATCTTGGCTTTTGGGCGAACGAGGAAGAGCGACGGTTATCGGAAGGATATCCCTTCTGCTGGGCAAAGGGGGTAGATGTGATTTGGGCAAAATAATATCAGAGAGGGAGAAATAACCATCAAAGCAAGATCTAATTTTTACCCATCTATGGGAAGAAGACATTTTTGATCGAAACATCACTGGGCGAAAAAACATATACACAATTCCGTAATTCCGATATTTAACTCTCAGGTTTAATCTTGAAGGTTATTCAATAACAAACTAAACGATTTAAAAGCAATACAAATGTTAAGAATCTTTTTCTGCTTTTTAGTATGATTGATTTTTTAAAAAATGCATTAAAAAATGAGCTGTCTAATCAAAAATATTATTTTTTTTCTGAAATTACACAAGCTAAATTCATTAAAATCATTACATATTTTCTTTTCTGCCATAGCTATTTTAGGCAGCTAATTTTTAATGAAATAATACAGCGAATATAGAAAATATATGGCAACCCTTAACACTTAATCTGGAATTCTAAAGTCATGCTGTTTTTAAATATTTTGTGACCTGCTGTTGAATTTTACTTGGCATAAGAACATGCTAGTAGGCGTTAGTCCAAAAACAGACTGGGAAGACTTGTAGGGTTTTCCCATGTGTAACGTGTATACGAGCCAGTTTCCCTTAGAAAGTCCTCCACGAAGGCACCCTCCCCTTAGGCAGATAGCCCTCGAGGCTTTGCCGTAATTAAATAACCTAACCTAACCAAAAACAGACTGATAATGTATGATGTAAGCCTCGTGGAATACTTCGAGAAACACAAGGAGTTTTGTATCTGTTTTTTTAATTAAAAAAATGTGTATAATCCTCAGCAAGAGCATACAAACCCTCTGGCGTGACGTTAAAATCTGAATATTTTCAGATTTTATTTTCTTTCTTTTTTTCTAAAAACTCCTCTTCTTTTCAACTGATACTTGATAATCTGGTTTGTTAAAGTTTCTTTTTTATTTCTGTTCAAATTCTATTGAAACAGTTATCTCTAAAATAAAAGTTTTATATTTCTGAAGGTTACTTTTGGAAATATTTTCTCTCATTTGTTGTAAAGAAAGATATAACAGTCTATTACACCTGCGGCTTTGTAGGCAGTTATAGTTTTTAATTCAAGGCTTAAGCCTATCAGGAATGTTTCATACTACTGCAATAATTTATTATTTGATATTGTATTTTTTAATAACCGATGTACTTCAGTTATGTGTAGATATAAATCTTTAATAACATTTGTTTTTGATGCTCACTGCATATCCATATCACTTAATTTGAAAACAAGAAAATGTTACAAGAGATAATAATAACACATTTAATTCAATGATGGCTAATATGCAACAAAACGCGCATATATAGTACAGTGAAATACGTTTAACGCCATAACGCTTAAGACGAAATATCGGTTAACACGAAATAATACAACGGTTCTGACAAACTACTATATATTTTCATGAATTTTGTTTCTCTTAACACGAAACAAAAATCATTTAACACGAAAAGATATCCTTTCTTGAAGTGAACAAAATACGGTAAACACCGGCCTCGTAGGCGGGATTTAAGAGGGGTGGGAAATGAAAAGTGATTTCACATGTTTCGTAAAAAGGAGGCTAACTTGGCTTTGAAATATTCTCGGAATAGTTTGTGACACGAACCAGTTTTGTTTATCTAAGTTACTTTCACCTTCCACTCCTACAAACATCTCATCTCGCATGAGTTAGCTTTGGAATTCGGTGACGAGTACATCGCAGTGTGAATAAAAATCTGTGAGTTTGGTTCATATGTTGCACTCTGCATGTCTGTCTCTTCATATCTTGCACTCTGCATGAAATTCAGTGACTCCAGGACGAATGAAAATTCTTTTCGTCATGCACAATTCTCAAAAGTATCAGGCTCTTTGGCGCCAAAAGAAATGGAGAAAGAGGATATTGAAACTGAGCCCCCACTTAATGAAATGTTTGAGAAAGTTTCTGTATTATTGGACTGTCTTACTGTATTGTCGGAAGAATTCGTTGCAGTAGTTGATGACAACGCGTGTACAGCCCCAATTATGGGAGACATCAAAGCTAAAAAAATATCATTGATGCAGATTCCGACGAAAATGAAAGGAATATTGCAACTCCTGTTCCCACGTCATCCGAAATGAGGAACATCATGAAAAACATGCGAAATTATTTAGACGCACATTCCAATGGTGAAACGAATAACAAAATGGGCGACACTGAACAATTTGTTAGCAATTTGGTGCAAAAAAGACAATGCAAAGAAAAATATCAGATTATTCTCCAAAAACTCAATAAATGTTTCGTTTTTAAAAAAATTTGAAAATTTTGTATTAAATTTCATTAAGTTGTGGATGTTTTTGTTTCATTGATTTTTATTAAATACATGCATATATACATATCTATGTAAATAAAATGAACTCTAATAAACTAAATTTTGTTGAATATATGGTGTTTTTCTTAATATCCTTTAACACGAAATTATTTTAACACGGAAAAATATTTTAGTCCCCTCAATTTCGTGTTAACCGAATTTCACTGTATATGTACTGTAGAAAATTGTTTAATGCGTAATGTTCTATAAAGGAAAAATCTGTACTTAAATACGAAATATGATTTCGTTATAAAAATTTTGCAATGAATTTCTGACATAGTTGATTTATTAGAACTCAAAACCTGTCATAGTTTTTAATTTACAATGATAATCATAGGTATGTAGCGAAAACTGAACATGAAAGTCAAGTTAACATGTTATTATCGTTAATTTGAATTCTTTTGAATGCAATGACTGGTATAGCTTCTTCATTTTATTTTTCTTAAGATATATCAACAAATAATTTCTTTCAACATATTAAGTAAAACTTGTTACTTTCATTTTAAGAAATATTCCTGATTGCAAAACTATTTCTTAACAACATACTAAGTAATAATTTTATGATCATAGTTTTTCTATTAATGCTCCTTGTCCACAAGTGGCTAAGTGGTTAACTCTGGAAGCTTTTCTTCGAACGTTTCAGAATTTTCTCAAGTTTAATTTGAATGCGAAACATTTTTGCTAGAATATACTGCTCCTTGAAAGCATTTTCCTAAAGTAGATAGAGGCCCACCAGCGGCCGAGCGGTAAAATCGCTGAACACTGGTAGTTCGGTCCGAGGTTCGAATCCCGCGAACGGGCTGAATGGCGTTTTCGTGGTTTTCCCCATGTGTAACGTGTATACGAGCCAGTTTCCCTTAGAAAGTCCTCCACGAAGGCATCCCTCCTCTTAGGCAGATAGCCCTCGAGGCTTTGCCATAATCACACGCACACACACACACACCTAAAGTAGATAGCCTCGCGGGCTATAATAAAATCTGTTAATCGACAAACAGACTTAAGTATTCGCATACCTTTCATCAGTCAAATGAATTTTCATTGTAGTAATGGCTTTTCTTTAAGCTTGAGCAGAATGTCAAGCTCAAATAAGCCTGCTAAAATATTATATAGTAACTAAATCTAATGCAAATTTGGCAATAGATCGGATGTCAGATAATATTTTTTGTTATGATTCTCGTGGGTATAGAATAAACATAATTTTAAAATTAGTAAGATTTAATGATGTTTTCTGTTTTATCTTTATTATTACTCGCCTCATCAGTCAGATCAGGGGGGTTCAATGCATTAAATTTCACGAAAATGGTATGTGTTTGAGACTAATTTTTATTCGCAGTAATAAACAATTTTGTCACCTAGTCTAACTGTATCTGATACTTAAATACAGTCATTTTAAATCTTTAAATCAAGAGCGCTATGAACAATCTGTTGTTTCTCTATCTCTCTCTCGCGCACACATTTCATTCTTTTCGAAACCGTACTTTTTAAAATGTTTTAAACACGAAACTTACTAATCATGTCTTAAATTATATTTCTACACTCTATCATGCCAAAGAATGACAGAAAATAATATGTCAGTTTCTTTAATCAATCTAGCAATAACGCGTAATTACTCCAGAAATCACCATAAACGGAGACAACAGTATAGTACGAGCGCGAATTAAATACGAGCAGAAGAAAGCAAAACATCGTATCAGGAGTCTCGTTCAACGGCAAACTTTACGGGAAAAGGAATGAAGCAAATGATTAATAATACCCCATATTTCAGTTTCGAATATCCTTGGTGCTACTTCAATAGGCCAATAGGTGCTGCAATGCTACTTCAATAGGTCAATAGGTGCTGCAATGCTACTTCAATAGGTCTTGCATTTACGTCTTCTGCAATAAACTTCTGCGCCCTCATATATTCTCAGTAACTAAGGGAATCTTGTTATGGTGGACTGAGAGCAGTAACAGTTCTAGTTCAAATTAAAGGAAAGTAAGAGAATTACTGATGAGTCGGTAGCATTGTGCTTTCTGGGCTAATTTAGTATTTTTCATCTCAGTACGTTAGTATAATAAATCGTTAATTAACTTCAGTACGTCAATTCCAACAATGAATTTTAAGTTAGAAAACATAATATATAATATTAAATTATATAAAACTCAGAAGTTAATGTTGATAATCCTTTTTTTAATTCAGCTGAATTTCTTATAAAACAGAATTATTTTAACTCTTCTTGATGTGTTGCAAAATTAAGTTAACAAGCATAGTTTGTTTTCTAAAAATGAATTCTTAAATTTCCACTGCTAATATGGTGCCCCTTTTATATCGAGATATCGGCCCCCCTCTTCTAGTCCAACACACTTGCGGATGATAAATCTATTTGGAAATTGAGTTTTGAAACGATTTTTTTTTAACGTGCTTCAGCATTAGGCACTACACAGCAAGGGAGGGACATCCCTGACGAGAACATTGTAAAGGAAACTGGCTCGTATCCAAGTTACACATATAAAGTTCTAATTAATCAAACATGAAAATTCTAGAAAGGTTTATGTAAAGTTCGATGAAAAAAATTATTGCACCTAAAATATTAATTTAAATTCAATATTTTGACTGGAACAATGTTCTGAAATGATAGAACCACTGGATAAAATATTCGTATTACGCAGTTTTACTGTCATTCAACATACAGTTTCGACTAAGAAACAAAAATCAAAAAAAAAAAAAAAAAAAAAGAATGTGACCCTTTTTTTTAGAATCTGAGGGCCCTTTATCTTTCACGAGCTTAAATTTGATTCATTTTGAAATTTGGAAACTATACTTCATGCTTGCTTTCTATTTACTGTCTTTAATTATTGTCATTATTGTTTATGATTTCACAGTTTTTGAAATCTCTTTCGAAATATAGATATACATGTAAGATAAAAATATATAAATCAGCTTTATAATTTAATTTAGTAATAGTCTCTTAACTCCTCATTTTTAATTTGGGTACTTCATTTCTCTATTCTAAAAATAACAACATTTCTGGACTGCGTTCTTTCTAGATTAATATATGCCACAGAGCTTCCGTAACGCCGATGATGTAGTCGATTCAGAATCTGAACTCAAAATTTTGAGAACTCAAACTTTTCTGACTTGAACCAAAACCTTTCTCTTAACAGATTGCCATATTGGATAAATGCGTACTTTTAGCTTCACCCTCTTTGACGCTTGGACGCAATTTCTCCGTGCTCTCTTCCTATCGCAGTGGTATTCAAAAATGCAATTTTTCTGGAAATAAGCACGATTAGAGTCCCAAGTGAATTGTGGTCATAAGTGACAATTTATATATGAAGATTTAACATACCTCGACTGCCACATTTCCTATTCATTACGGATCGGCATTTCAGTATTCAACGCAATCAGAATTCTTCCTCTTCAATATGGATCTATGCGCTTTGCAATCGGTATTTCTGCGTTTCTACGTTTCATTGTTTCTACATCAATGCTTTTGCATTTTGTTTATATTACATACATTTATGACGAGAAAGAAAGGGAAAGAGAGTGTTTATGCAGAAGAAAATAATTTTAAAAAACAGTTGTATCATGGATGAATGTTAAAAATGAATGCATGTCAAAGAAGATTACATCTGACATTCATTCATTTTTACCACTCCATGTGAATGAATGGAATCGAATTCCTTTTTACCATTCCATGTGAATTAATGAATTGAAACTAAAATTTAAATTTCAGATTGAAAGCTGCAAAACTGTTGAAGTGAACAAGTTAATGACTTTGGATGTTCGCGTCCCCCTCTCTTCTCACTCGACGCTACTAAGAACGAAGCTATAACTCAACTCAGTGCTTAAACGGCAAAATGAAGGCATCTGGGAATAACAGCTAAGCAAAACAGAGATCTCACCAACTTTGAACAGCTCAACCATTAAGCTCTGTGATTTATTGGCTTATTGAGACTCTAGCAATTACTCGAAGCGTTTTGATAGCTGAAGGGGGAAGCGTGCGTTATCGCGTAGCTACATGACGGGTCAAAAGTTAAGACACAGCTGCTAGCTGAGCTGGGTTTAAAAACTGTTAAAAAAATATTACATACACAACACATCGGTCACGAATAGTTCGAAGCTATCGTGCGTGAGATTTCGGAGTTCCAGTCTCGCGAAATACTACTTCGATACAGCTTGAATAAAAGCACAGATGTATAGGGATTACATATACTCAACTAGTTGCAAAGGCAGCAACATCGTAATGTAAATCAGGCAGTGAAATAATACTTATTAGTTTTATGCTCTCGCTTAGTTATGTAGATGTTTTCATAATACGAAAGCTAAGCATTGGAAATACTGTTAGGAAGTTAGATAAATGAATTATAAAGCCATAAAAAAGTCTATTTCTGAACGACAGCTTTTCTTGCCTGAAAATACAACTAAATTTCTTGATTAATATTAGCATTACTCATGTTAATTATTATGATTAAAACTATAATAGTGACTCTGCATCACTATTATTGTACACTCCAAGAACAATTGCACTTACTTGAGATCGTCGATAATACCAATATTACAATGCATAGTCATACATCTACAGAATATATAAATAAAATTCGTAAAATACGCCCAATGTAACGTCAACAGCCCTTACAAGTGCAGTAAGTTGCACAGTATATTTGTTGCAGACTTTCTTTCTCTCACTTTCTTTCTCATACTTCTTACCTATAAGTACTCAGGAAAGGATTCTGACATTATAGCCTAGACCTAAAGGGACAACAGAACAATGAAAATGTACTAAGCGTGTTTGCGTAACATCATATTCTTTTTCAGAGGTTTCCAGAATGATAAAATCATGCTTTCTATCAAAGTATTGCATAAGTAGTGAAACAATGGTCTGAATCTTGCTTGAAATTTTGTGCTCGTGGTTGGAAATTATGTGAAAAGGCAATACTGTACGCCCCTGGATTGTTACATATCAACTCGATACGACTTGTTTCGCTTGAGTAGCATTTTGTAATCCTTTATTTCTTAAAGTTTCATACTTCCTGCCCATCACATGCTGAGCAGTAATGTCGCAAATTATTGTAGTTCGAACCGGTTTCAAATCTCGATGAACGGGCTAGTTCCATGGGAGTTTTGGTTGTTTTTGCCATGGGTAATGTGAATACATAAATTTTCCTTACGAATTTCTCCATAAATGCATCGCTCCTCCTTAGGCAGATAACTCTCGTGTGCTTTGCCATATTCAAGTAACATAATCTAACCATCCTGAAGTATATACAGATAATTGAAATCATGGATATTGAATCAAAAAATAATAAGAAGCTCCAAATGCGTATTGCAGACGGATCCGTCACTGAATTTCTCACTATTTGATGTCACGTAGTTACGTTTTTTAATATCAGTTCTCTCTGGTTTTGAAATTCGAAATGGGAATATAAAATATATACGAAATATGCTTATGTAACTAAAGTAATATAAATATGTACATAAAATATAATATATATACAATATATGTACATAAAATACTTTTTGAATGTATATATATACACTCAAATAAATATAAATATGTACATAAAATACTTTTTGAGTGTAAATGTGACTGAATGGTCTTTCGTAGCTGCCTTTGATCAGCAGAAGCTTTAGGCCAAATTCACTTTTATAAGAGCTTCAGTACATTACAGTAGTATCCATATTTTTAGCATTTTGTTACTTACACGACGTATCGAAACAATGGTTTATCGTCATGAAGAATTCATTTAGGGATAACACGCAATTTACAGTACATTCCAATCCCATTTTTGGTGCAATAACAATAATTTATCTAATGCATTATGAGTAACAACAAAAAAAAAAGGTGCATTTTATGTGGCGGAGATAATTCTTAAAATATGTATATGTATCTTAATATTATAGCTCTTTTATATATACATACGTACATGTATTTATTTTCTAATTCATTATTTCTTTTAATTTCGTTTGAAAAGTTTTTAATTCCCATTCTCATATCTCAAGGCACTGAAAATCTGTCGAGTACCGCACTTTGTTTTAGTCTAAAATACTCTATCTTGCGTGCTTTTTAAAAAAATATAAACACTACGTAATTTGTTTTCAGTACATAAAGAGACCACTCGCAGTAAATCACAGCTTGCAGAATTTGGTGAAAAGAATTCTCAAAATAGCGTAGAGTTTATAAAATCTCCATCAATTTCGAGAACGACTCTCCTTGGGTTTTAGGTTAAGTTAGGTTATTTGAATATGAAAACTCGGAGGCTATATGCATCCCTTCGTTTTAAAAGAAAACATGTTTTGTAAAAATCGATAGAGTTTTATATAAAGTCTACACTGAATGTTAAATTCTCCCACTTTCCTCTTATTTTACTTATGCGTGCGTCTTTTTCATATATAAAACACAGCTTGTTACATAGCTAATTAAGCTCAGGATAAACCAAAGCCAATAGTTCTGGACTTTTTATTTTCTGCCACATTCTCTACCCCTTTTCATCGTGTATTAGAATCTCTCGCCTCCAAAATAACCTTTCAAGTGGTGTAATCCATAACATGTTAAACTAAAAATTCCATATATTTTAGCATACTATAAAGGTATATATAATTTGCAGCTTGCTATACTAAATATATACTATTTACAGTAGGACTTCAGTTATCTGGACTCGAGTTATATCTAGCATTGCAGTTTGTCTTTCCTAGCTAAGTAATCTTGTTAATTTACTTACGTGTATTTAAGTTTTCTCGTTGATAAAAATATTTGATTATTTTGGTTCAATTTACATTATATATTGTTCTTAATTAACGCAAAATAGTTCAAATTACTATTTTGGGTTAATTAAGAAAATTTATTATTTTAGTTATTATAAATACGTCATGTGTTTCGCTTTACTGAAATGAAAAATAATTTCATCGTTTCATGTGCATAGAAAAAATGCAAACTCGAGTTTGTACTTACTTTTAGCTCTTATGCGAACGTAGTATTTGTTTTATTGTTTTAGTTAAGTTAAGAAGTACATTTAATTTTTAGACATATATTTCTATCTCAATAATAACGTTTCATTTTTAGGCAAATATTTCTGTCTCAATAATACTTACTCATTATTATTAATAATATAATCATTATTCGATGCGTTATTTTAATTCAGAAATAATCTCATTGTTTGATTTTGTTGAAGAAAGCATATTTTGGATAAAATTAAAGTTTATAAAATTAAATTTCATTTTATTTTTTAACTGTAAAATTTTGTTGAAATAAAATGCAACAAATTAAAAAGTAAAATTCCCTCACGTGAATTACAAAAATATGTATTCGGACGACAGGAAAAAATAAAATGCAGTCCATTTATTTCTGTTTTTCGAGGAACTGGATGGATTGTAGTTTCGGTGATTAATTGAGGTAATTAAAGTTCTTCTTGTGTATTTATAAATATATAAATTAGTATTATATTTAATAAACATAAACATAAATACGTCTGTCTGTTGGTTTCATCTAAATCGGCCGAGCACATTTAACTTTATGGACCATTTTAGTCGGCGTCGTTTTAGCTGCGCCATTGCTGATGTCTGCTGTTAACATTTTGCAACAGTCCGATGTTATTAAGTACCACATTGTACATTTTCCATCTAAGACTGTGAAATCACTCCCCTCCCGAGACCGCACTTAGAAACCGCCGCACTGAAAGTTGTTTACTGCAAAAAACATGCGGTTTTAAATTAATTAAAACTACGAAATTTTGCTCATTCCTAAAAACCTAAGAAACGTTATACAACAAAAAAATGAAGAGGGTGAGTAAAAATTAGCATTAATATTTACAGCAATTAAGCTTTATGTTTATACATTATTCTTCGATATTGTACGGGAAATCATCTTACTAAAATTTAAATGAGTTCCTTTGAAGTTGTTTCTGATTAGTAATAAAGCTTGAAATTCATATCTAGCGAAAATTGTGAGCGTTGGTGTTAAATCTGTCATTTTCATTCACCAGTTTTCTTTATCTCAAGTATGTATTATTATGCTCAGTATCATTTTTCTTATAATTTATCGTAAGAATAATGATTTATTATTTGAAACTTTGATTTTTATAATTTGAAGGAAAGATTACAAATGCGATGTATGGAACAATTATAAATATTCGCCGGATATTTTACAAAATCACTATAAAATTTATTTTGTATTAGCCTTCCCTATATAAGTATGAGAACCATCTGACACTCGCTGATTCGTCAAAGCTCTAAGCCCGGGAGAAATGGCGAACGCTCGGATGGAAGAAAAGATGCTTTAACTGCAAAAAAACAGGAAAACGAAAACTCGGGGAGGGGGAAGTTCACGGAACTTCTATCATATTGAAATAGGTAGGAGTCAATAAATTCTGACAACCAATAGGATGCCTAGCAAACGGAGGCGTTGCTGTCCGTGAGATTCGCGTAGTTCGGAAGCATCTCTAGTATTGGAAGAGACCTTCAGAAAGAAGATAAAATTGATCTTTAACTTATTCTGAACATGCTTCTGCTACCAATAGCGTTCTCATGTACAAAATATAATTCTTCCAACCATCCCTGCAAATCAACTGTGTTCTTAAATTCTTTGTTCTCTTAACATATACAATAATTAATAGATCAATCACTTTTCTTTTTATTAATAATGATTAAGGCATAGTACTATTGTCTTACTCTATGAAAACACTAGCGCAAAAACCGAAGCAGTATAGTATATACACAGTTCTTTCTAAAATTTTCAGAGCATTTTTTTTAACCTTGTCTTTGGTTATACTTGCGTTTAAAGATAACAAACGATAAAAATTAAGAAAATGCTCTCGTTGTAATTTTAAATTTGTAATTTTATGATTCGCTAGCAAAATACAGATCATCAAAAATGAAATGTGATCTCCGTGAAAGACTTAATATTCTAACTAAGAAATTACTCTATGCAGTTTACGAATTTTCTATTTCGCAAGATAACTAATATTTTAGTTTAAAGGAATGTCCTTTTATAGGCTTTATCTGAATGCATGTTGGCCATATTAACAGAAAGCATCGTTAATGATTATAAAAAAGTTTTTAATCGTCACTTACTACATTTAAAAAAATGAAATTTTGAAGAAAAATATTTGATATAACTCTAGCCTGGGATAGATTGCGACAAAGCCACAGGGGCTATCCGGCTAAGGAGAAAGCTGCTTTCGTGGGGGACTTTCTAATGCAAACTGCCTCGTATTAACGATACATGTACAGAAAACCAGTAAAACTTCCATGCAGCCGCATTGTTTCCTAGAATTTGAAGGTCAGGTCGATCTACCAGTGTTCAGCGATTTTACCACTCGGCCGCTCTCGTGCCTAACTCTAACGTGGAAGGGAACTCAAATTTTCATTCGGAAAGGGAGATTTTTTTTAAAGAAACTTCCGGATTTCAATTAATTAAAGGGCCCGGTGGAAAAGAGGCATGTTACAACGTGGACACCAATTATAAGCGTTTTGCACAAAGAGAAGTCAGATATTTTCTGTTACTTTTTATAAAACTTGTCCACAATAGCATGTATCCATTCTCTAAATAGGCAAAATAAAATTTTTAATTGATTATACTCGGATATCACTGAAAGGTAAGCTTTGCAACCAGGTTGAAATGCTTTCAAAGTAAACACCACGCTGAAATAAAATGAAAAGTCCTAACACCGTTGTTGACTCAACACTTTCTAATAATATCTTACCATTGTTGTCTTAACACTTCCTAGTAATATCTTACCATTGTTGACTTCACTACCGAAGGGTAACCTCAACCTAATAAAATAAGACGTACGATCAGACTGGCATAATCGGCAGTGAAAGAACTAACTAGACCATACGACGAGCAGCAGACTAAACTAAAACGGACAGCTCGTTCCTCAACTCGTCCTTAGAGGAGACATGTCGGCCTCGCCAACAAGGTCATCTCGACCTTTATTCAGAATAAATAATGTTTAATATAAAATAATGCATAATAAGCATAATCAAAGAAAATACAGTGTGCATCATAACGGATAACAAGAATAACGATGCCGGTATTCCATTGCATTACATTACAGTACATTTCTTTTTTCTTTAAGTATCCACGCGTACCACACAGTAGGCGACGAAAGTTTTGTGCGCAAGCAGGTTCTTCACATAGGCTACGGAGGTCTCCGCTAACTCATGCTGATTAAAAGTCCCCGGCGTGGTAAAATCTCTTCGAAACTGCAGTTTCAGCAGAAAGCTTCCGCTAAGATAATTTACATTATATGTACAGGGGCAATTTAAATAATAATATTATATCAAAAATAGTTATTTAATTATCTTTACTGCTTATGTTCATTTACATAAGCTCATTCGGCGCGTATTCGAGAGGCTCAGGTTCTGGTCCCTGCGAGGGCATTTTTCACTTTTCATCTCTCCTGCTTCAAAATAATCTGGTGACTCTACAGTGGCGCCCGAACTAAAAGGTGGTGGATGAGATTCTTCACCATTAGCTTCACCATTAGTTTGGCGATTAGGTTCTGTAATCCGCAGTCGTCCTATAAAAGGGGGGAGTATATAAGGTCGATTTGAACATCTAAAAAGCAAGCACCAGACCACGGAGTATATAAGGTAATTTCTCCCTTCTTTCTGCATGCTTTCGTGGTGTAACGGTAGCACACTCAGCGCGTATTCGAGAGGTCTAAGTTCGAGTCCCGACGTGGGCATTGCTCCTTTATCGTGGTTTCTACTGGCCCACCAGCGGCCGAGCGGCAAAGTCGCTGAACACAGGTAGTTCGGTCCGAGGTTCGAATCCCGCGAACGGGCTGGCTGCATGGGCGTTTTCGTGGTTTTCCCCATGTGTAACGTGTATACGAGCCAGTTTCCCTTAGAAAGTCCTCCACGAAAGGCATTCCTCCCCTTAGGCAGATAGCCCTAGTGTGCTTTGCCATAATTAAACACACCACCAACACCACACCACCGTGGTTTCTACTATCAAAAACCCTAATGTCTGTACAAGTTATGTTATATGCTTATTAATATTATGCTCATTTAAAGTCACTAGAAATGACTTAGCGCTCCATTATTTTCTTCCGTACTTTATAGTATGCATGTAGCTTCAAATCCATCCAAAGACAAGCTTGAATAATTCCTATTAAGCACCGTATTTTTACAAGAAAATAATTTTCGCATATCTCTTTAAAGTAATCGTTTTGTAACAAGTGTTTAGTTTTCACTGAAACTTGCATTGATTCAGGCTTGAGTGTTTTTCTGCTTGCAAGAATTATACAAGAATCTCTTTTCTGGGAAAATATTATTTTATAAATTCCTTAACGTTTCAGCACAGATTATTATTTTGCAAGTTCTGTATTTTTTAAAAACTGAAAAAAAAATTAAATCAATAAATAAGTAAAACAGATCAATTGTTTTACTTATTTATTTATCAGTTTTAAATATCATATTCCATAAAACTGTGCATTTTCATTAAATCTTTTTTGTAATAAATACGCATGATATCAAAAATTAGCTTGATAAAAAAGGTTAGAAAATTGAGCAGTATTTTCTTAAATTTTTCAGCTAAAATGACAATCCTATCAAGGACTATTTTAGCCGTCGATGCCTTACAGAGATGATGAGTTTTTTTTTTTTTTTTTTTTTTTTTTTTACAATTTATTACATGCGGCTCCAATTATTGTATTCACTCTAATGACATTCACACCTTATTCTAATTAAATTTATTCTTTTTTGATCTAGTATACGAAAGCATGACAACTAATGTTAACTATTTCTGTTGCTCCCTTTCTTGAGCTGCCAATTTCAGGTGGATGAATTTATACTATTATTCAGATCCTCATAAAAAGCAACTGCTAAATAGCGTGTTACAATTGACAGTTTAAACAAAACGACTAAGGAGATGGGAATTGGTTGCATTGCAGTTTCATTGAGAAATGACAAATTCTTATAACCATACAACCGTACTCAAAGGTAAGAGCAGACCTTACAGACAGTTTTGCTTAATATATAGATGGTAGGATGGAATAATTTCACAGAGTAAATTTCACACAAAGTTTTGTTTATCAACACGCGTAAATTATTTCTGAATATTCTGCTAGCTGTAAAAGTTTAGTTCTAAAATTAATTCAGGCAACCTTAACTACATATGTAGCATCCAAATATACGTAAATCTAATTAAATCAAAATATAATATACTTTGTTTTAAGAATCCAATCTAATAAATACTTCAAGAACAAAAATTGAAAGCAGATTTTATTACGGCGAAAGGTAGATCCAAGGAATAGCGAAGGTTGTTCGCACTTTATGGAAATTATTTTTTATTTAAATTTTCTTGTTATTATTTTCAGATAAAGACTTGACATTTTCAATATAATTGTCTCTCCTGTTTTGTTTTGACTGAAATTCAGAATAAGATATTTGTTTTGGAAATGGTTTCTAAGAGTGACAGATGGAATGAAAACGTAAATGCATTTTCTGTGGAAAAATATTCGGATCAACAACTTGTAAAGCGGTGTAAAAATCAAGGTTATTGCATTTCAAAGAAAAGCATTTTTAATATATTATACTTGAAAAAGCTGAAAATAAAAATGAAAAAATGTCCACAAAATCACTTCTTAAGACTGTTCGAACACGGGTAAACACCAAGAAAGTGAAGTCTGAAAGAAAGTGATCCTGAAAGAAAATCCACCGACTCAAAGATGTTTCGTTGGAACTGGGAATGTCTAACTTACTATCTTTGGAACTGGATGTGTCTTGGAGTACTGTAAGTAAAATTATTCATAAAGATTTGAAGTTAAAAAAGTTGTTTGAACCTAAAGTTCATCTGCTTTTGCCAAAACATAACGTGGAAACAAAACAAAACAAAAAAAAAAAAATATTGTCGAAAATTATATAAAAAAAATACCTACATGTTTTTCACATAACAGCTGCTGATAAATAAAAATTTGAGGTATCACTCAATGAGGCGATGTCTGCGAGATCTTCATGGTATGTGAAAGCAGAAAAAGAGTAAGAGCGGTGGACAGAAAAAAAATAACTAGAAAAGAAAGGATTTCTCTGACTCGGCTACTTACCTTTCCATTCCACATCCCGTATTTCATCGGTCACCTGGTTTGTCGAGAGTCCTATTCATCAGCTCTACTGGTGACCAGAGAACAGGTTTGGCATCAATTACTGCCACTGCCGGCTCGTATAGTACGCTTAGCTGACAAACCGGGGAGGAACTTCTCAACCATTTACCAGCAGTAATTTGGTTTATTTTTCCTCATGCCATGAGGCTTTAAGAACATACGTATTTGTGATAATAAGGCAAAATCTAAAATAGTTTATAAGTTCTGTGAGCATGCCAGTATTCTGACGGGTTATCCTCCTATATACATCCCAATTCTTTCTTATAATAATTAAATTATTTTCTGCTTATATATCCGGTTTAGACGTTTTAGAGGACTAGGAAAAATGACAGAGCTCTGCTAACGCTAGCTTATTATGTTTAGAATTTTATTTCTTATAAATAATTCAATATCTTTATCCAATTGTTTATTTTTTAAATTAACAATAATTTTTATATACGCTACATAGAAAGAGGAAAGGAAATGTATTTGCTAATTTTAATGAAATCCGGGGGGGGGTCTTTGATTTTAATAGTTTGTATAAACAATTTAACAGCTAGTATTACCTCCTTTCAGTCATTAAATGTTTCTGATGTTGTCTTATTTCCTAGCAATCCTTTCTCTTAATTTTAATCTTTCCTAATAGTATTTAATGTTAACTATTGTTAATTTAATAATTGTTATAAAAGGGTAAAAATGTTGTTATACCTATGAAGAGTAATAACTTTTCATAGTTACTGAATTGAAGATAAAGCTCTGTCTTCAAGGAATTATTAATGTAATTCCAATCAGATACTTTAAAAGTTTTAATCTTTTTATGCTAGGAAATCTGTGCCTTAGCTAGGTGAATCTGTGTCAGAGGTTAACAATCATCAGTATGTGTCAACAGAATACTAAACTTCAAATAGGACTTTCACACGTCATCGCAAGAAAAAAGTCTAGTATTTTCTATAAAAATTTTCCACAGAAGACATCCTTCTCCTTGGTGGATACAACTGTGTGCATTGTGCAATCAATACTAAAAAGTCTACGTTAATTGCTAAAAAGAATTTATGAGGATAAATTTTCATTTTAAAAGACCAGGAAACATCTTAATGTAAAAATACTATTTCTTTTAATTTATAAAACTGAATTTTTAAGTCAGCTTTCGGGCTCTTACATTATTTTACAATTAAATAATTTGCATCTAAGATAAGAAGTTTTGTAAAATACGAAGGTTTATGTTAGAACTGCTAGTCATTAAGATGGTGAGTTCAAAAAAAACCTTGCAAAAAAGAATAGCATCATAAAGGAATTTAAAGTATAGCACATATTATAGTATAAGAAATTTTTTAGCGTAATGCTAAAATCAAAGGCTTTATTGTGCAAGAAAAAACAGTAAAATTCTATAATACCGAGGGTAGAGAAAAGTTATGTTGAAGTCTTTAAAGGAAAGCTGGAGTACGTTTTTAGTTCTCAAGCTTTGCGATTATTCGCATTATTTTTCAGAAGAGTTAGTTTTTTTTTTTTTTTTTTTATTGCTGTTTTTCCATTTATTCTTCATAGCTGTCGTGTCGCTGATGTAATAAAGTTGTTTCATACATATATTTCTGAAAGCTACTGCAGATATATTTCCTCCTTTGGGGGGGGGAGGGGAACTTACAGCATCTGCTTTATGCTTTGAGTATTTTCAGTCGTAGATTAAGAGATACCTCTAAGGAATTTACTAAAACTTTCGGAAGAATGTGAGAGCTAGTGAAACTAAAGCAGAAGATCCACTGGAGGAGTCGTTAGTAATTCAAAAAAATTATTTCCTTTACGTTACATCACATTTTGTATTACAGGTATAAGAAGTAGCATAATACAGAAATGCTCAGAAATCTGAACAATATATTAAACTGGGCCTGGTTTATTTTTTCATTCCGCGTAAATAAAAGCAGATAACAAAACATTAATTATTATTAAAGCATAATAGATTGCTTTATAAACCTGCTACAGATAGAAAATCAGTTTAAATTTTTCTCACTACCGAAAACTAATTATTTTATTAATTTAGTCTCTGCAAATATCTTCATTCGTTTGTAAGATAAAACAGCTTATTATTACGGGAAGAAGTGGCATCATAAATAAAATATTAATAAGTGGAGAAATCATGTAACAAATTTCCTGAAGAATAATGCTTCATTACTCATACTTTGAGAAGTAGGAGTAGATATTAAGGTGTGTTTTTGTTCCCACCCTAACTGTATATAACGCGCTTAACGCTATAAAATATCGAAACTCATCTCATTTATATTCCTTTCACAGGATCGCTTAAATTTAACCTGGCGCCGTATGATACAACAGTATGGCGGCTGACATAAATTTTTCAGAGTAAACCAGAAGGGCTTATTTGAAGTAACTCACTCTCACGAAAGATAACCACAGCTTTTGCTTGCGTTAGTTGATCTTCCAAACTAAGTATGTGGTAAAAACATTAAAAGGATTGGCCATGCATATGAGTGGGATATTATACCTTATTCAACTGCGTAAGCACACAAGAACCTTTGACTTATGTGGCTTATTCCTGCAAAAGAAAGTTATTGGGTTTTGTTCATATCAGTTGTTAAATTATTAGACCTTACTGTCAGAACTTGTGTTGAGTTATAGTTATTAAGTTATTATTTTTGATAGAGATTTATACGATGTTATTCTTACAAGAAATGGCTTAGATCATTTGAATTTTGATTTCTTATATTATTAATGAAGAGCTTGTGACCCGGATGTCTTTTCTCGGTTTGGTCCGATTTAATAAATACAAAGTCGAAAAATCAATGCACATGATTTGCCTTGTTTTTAATAACTAAACTTTGAACAGTATTTTCCTCGTCGAATTTTCAAACATACAAGCAGCGGCATTACTGTAACTCATTGGCATATGCATATACAAATAAAAGACAGTGAAAAGACGTTTGTACAATTTGGACTGTGCAACATACCACGAACGATCACCAGCAAGTTTACATATTTGGTATGATTAATATCATATACACATATGACAGCTTAAAATGTGTTTTTAATTTAATGTAATGTTATTTCAATAGCATTTTAATATATAACTAAATCATTGTGTTGAATGAACTAATTTTGTAACATAAATAAATTTTGTACTCACAAAGTTTAGAAATTTTAGTTTCACAATGCATAAAAGTAGCTTAAGGTGTTCTTTATTTTTCAATAACATAAGATATCCCGTCATTTTTCCGAGAATGTATGGTAATTTTCTAAAATTAGAAGCACAGTTTTAGAGATTCAGTGGTAGTTCTTCTAATTTGTGCAGATTATTAAACTTTTGCTGTGTGAAGTACTGAAATTTAAAATTTAAATACGGCAAAAGTAATATGTTTGAAGCATGGTTTTAAGATTTTTTTATAATTAGAATTAGCTCATAAATATATCAATGGTATTCATCAGGAAAGGAAAAGGGATTTCGTTAAAGATTACTGAACTAGCTTTTATTTATATTGCGCATTGCACAAATGTTAAACTATTTTTTTTTCTTTTTAATGACGTAATATTTGTCGCTCAGTTGAAATGTAGATTAAAAAAAAAACATAAAATTGTTGTATATAGCAAATTGTTCATTAAAATTATACTGTTTATTGTTACAAAGTTCAGCAAGCGCTGTACCTACTTTCACTAAACAAATTTCGACAAATGTGTTCAAGTCCTTACAACTTAATGGTGGTGTATTTAATTATGGCAAAGCACACTAGGGCTATCTGCCTAAGAGGAGGGATGCCTTCGTGGAGGACTTTCTAAGGAAAACTGGCTCGTATACACGTTACACATGGGGAAAACCACGAAAACGCCCATGCAGCCAGCCCGTTCGCGGGATTCGAACCTCGGACCGAACTACCAGTGTTCAGCGACTTTACCGCTCGGCCGCTGTTGGGCCCTTACAACTTAATGAGCTAAAATGTCTTCTAACAATATTTTACTTTGAAACTATGTTAAAAATGACATATTTAAACAGAAATCCAGAGATAAAATTAGTTAATAATTCTTTCAAATTAGTCTGATAATTATTAAAGCAATCAAAAGAGTGTGTATTAGTTGGAGTTTTGATTAAAAATGCTTGCAGAAAATGCCATATACCCTTTTTACTGCCTTATATAAAGAACTATATCGAAAGAGATACATTATATATTACATTTATACCTACGTATATATACATATACGGGTATATCTGCGGTCAGCATTCCATGCTCACCGCTCTTTAGCATCGTCTCTCCTCCTCTCAAGCACCCTCACTTAAAACGCTTCTCGGCCTAGGGGATATGAGACCTCAAGTAGATGGAGTTTGACGTCCGGTTTGGTTTGGTTTGATTTATTTAATTATGGCAAAGCACATGAGAGCTGTCTGCCTAAGGGGAGGATACTTTCGTGGAGGACTTTCTAAGAGAAGCAGGCTCGTAGGCACAAAAAACCGCGAAAACACCTATACAGCCAGCCCGTTCGCCAGGATTCGAACCCCCATTTTTCAGCGCCTTTACCGGTTAGCCTTTGGTGGGCTGTTTGACGTCTGATACGACCAAGTCGGACAGAGCAAGTTCCTACGGAAAGTCTGATCCAGAACTATATTTCTACAGTTTTTGCTGCAGCTGGTTGTGCTGCAACTCAAAGATACCTTTCTTTCCTATTTCTGTACGTTGCTCGCCAGCGTCTGAACGGTTAAGATCTCTAAACAGTGGGAGCTCGACTCCATCTGTAACGAGAATATGAGCTATTTTCCCTTAGAAAGACCTTAGACCTTCACACAGGTAGAATTCAAATAACTGACATAAGCTAAATAATTAGCTTATGTAATTAATAATAATTAGCTAAATAATTAGCTTATGAACTGGATTATGTTAAACTTAATCCATTTCAATCTAAATCTCCTTCCTGCCCAGGGACTACTGGTTTTCTCTTTGTATACCTGAAATAGTTCATGAGATTCCTTATGGAATAAGACATTCTAAGAAATAAATGAGTTTAAAATTCTTTGTGTCTGAAAATTATTTCACGATTTTCAGGTATTAAATTTATTTTGGATTCGGTTAAATTATTTTTAGAATGAATTGAACCATTGGTGTTAAATGGATTAGCTTCTTTGACTGAATGATCTTGATTACTAATTTCGGTTTGGTTTATTTTATTTACTGCAAATCACGCGAGGACTATTTGTCTAAGGGGAAGAATGCTTTCGTAGAGAACTTCGCAAGAGAAATTACCTTGTATTTAAGTTACAGGTGGAGAAAACCTCGAAAACTGCATTGAAGCCAGCCCGTTCATCGAAATTCGAACCCGGGTCGATTCAGCGATTTTACGGCTACACCTTTGCTCGGTTTTCAGTGCTAAGTTTCTGAAAAATGGTGACTTAAAACTATGGTCACTCTTTAAGTTACAAGTTTAAAAGTCTTCGATAAAAGATTCCCCTCCTTTTTTTGTAGTTTAATTTATTTTCCTTTTTTGCATAATTTAAATTATTGAACTACAAAAGACATGGAATTTGGAATTCAGGAGGTTTAGTTACTGACATTTTACGATTACTCGCACTCATATTTATACGTATGTCAATGTTTTCACGAATAAAATTAAGCGTGATGGGAAAGAAAGGAGAAATTCAGATGGTTTTGCGTGCACGAAAGCTTTTTCACTTATTTCATTTTGTATCTGCGGTCAGCATTCCGCAGATACAAAATGAATTTTGTATCTGCGGAATGCTGACCGCAGATACAAATTTGTATTGGCTCTTCATTTTTTTCCGAAAAAATAAGAACCTGCTGAACATTTTCCCTTTTTACATGATTATACTACGGAATAATTTTACCCTGATATTTATAAGAAATTTCAGTTTAGTGAAAACTGTACGTAAAAGCTAAAAGAATACAAAAGAAGTATTAAAGATACTTACTATATTCATAGAATAAAATTTAAGCTTTGATTAAAAGGAATTTAACAGAAAGGAAAATATTAGTATTTTGATTGATTTCAGAAAAGTGTTTTTCAGATATTTAATTATTTAACTTCAAAATAGTAATAACAAAAGTGATGATGTTTATTTACATTCTACATTTGTAAATTTAATTTAAGTAAATTTCAAAAAATTTTTTATTTAAAAAATTTAAAAATTTAAAAAAATTGAATTTTTTCAAATCAAATTAATTAATTTTTTTAGTATATATCTTACTATGTATACGAGTTGTACGAGTATGTACAACTCGTATACATACATGTGAAATTTGTTTTTTTAAATCAAATTTATTAATTAATTTTTAGTGTATGTCTTACTATGTATACAACTGTATGTCTTACTATGTAAATTAATTTCATTAATTAAATAATTAATTAATTTTTTTTAGTGTATGTCTTACTATGTATACGAGTTGGCTTTGGGTACGAGGCGATGACTGTAATCTTTTTTCTTTTTTCTTTTTTTTTTTTTTACAGACGGAGCAGGAAATGTGCTACGCATGTGGACAACGCATAGCTGACCGCTATCTCCTGCATGTCAACGGCAGATCCTGGCACTCCCACTGCCTGAGGTGTTCTGTGTGTCAAGCAGCATTAGATCGCCAGCCGTCTTGCTTCATCAAGGATGACAATGTCTACTGCCGGACAGATTATGTAAGGTGGGCTCGGGCCAGCCGCTCGCTTTCTCGTTTCTGAGATACATATACCTAGTATTATAAAACAAATTGCACTTACTATTTCAAAGTAAATCATGTTACTTTTTTAATATCATCATGTTACTTTTCGAAATTTTTCTAGAACAACTGGAGTGTTCCTTTTAAGTGACATATTAAATAATAATTAAAACGCCCTTATTTTTCGTTAAGAGGCCACTAGATTAGTGCATGTCTTACTTACACTAATCTAGTGATCTCTTAACTAACTAATCTAGTGATCTCTTAACTAACATGCAATATAAGCATTTTCACTCAAATATAAATCTGTGTTATTAAAGCACGAAAATCTTATTTATAAACCATCAAGTGGCAGAGAGGTAATAAACACAAACTAAGAAAATTTCAATGTTGAAATAATTAAGGGGAATGAAATAGAAGTATATTGAAAATGTTTTTAGGCGAATATTTCTTTTTATGCTGCTACCAAAAATTTATATGAAAAGTTAATTTTCTTAGTTAAAGTTTTCGATAGTTACTTAGTTCACGAATTTTAAAACAGGCAAAATACAATTTATAATTTATAGAAAGGTTTATTTCAATTTTATTATAGTGTAATTTACATATTCTTGATGCATTCATTCCCATGTGGCTTAGAAATCCGTCAGTACGTGCAGTTACTATTGTTTTACTGAACCAGAAAACAAGCAACAAATTATCTCTCATTCCTCAAAGGAATAAGGGACTCTCTTGCAAAGTTCCTGAGTAGTGAATTTCTTTAACGCTAGCTTAATGCAAATTGGGCACTTTAATATAAATATCTCATTAGCGTTTTGCATCTGAAAGTAATGCTACTACCCTTTCAACCCAAAGACGATTACACAGCAAATATGAGGAAACGATCCTACCAACGACATTCATGTAAGTTAGAATTATCAGAGAACAGAGATTTTGCATGCCACAGGTACAAGTGACCCAGAAACTAAGTATTCGCTAAGCTTTACATTTGTAGTTTCTGAAGGCAGAATTCAACTACAAAACATAATTGAAGGCAATTTGGTAAAAACCTTCCACTTATCACAAGTACTTCACAGGAATGGTTTGTGATCCAAGTCTCAGAACTACTGAACTGGATTCAAAGAAATGGTTTATGGACGGCTTCCTAAGATCAACCTATATGCTGCGCCGGAATAGACGCAAGCTGTATGAACGGATACGCTGTTCATTAGGTTTAATGAGGAGTAAAATGTATGTAAGATTTAATTTAAGTACGTTATTTTACTGCTGATAATAGTATATTAAAGGCCATCGGAGATGTCTTCTGCTAGAACAGTGAACATGTCTTCAGCTGACACTGTCTTATGCAAATCGACGCGCAGGTACACACATAGAATTTAGTGCAATGATTACTTTGTTTCCTCAACAGTGGGGCAATGGATTGTTTTTTAAAGAATGTCTGAATGAGGATATGTTTGGCGAGCTCTGAGGACGTTATTGTGAACTAGGTTATGTCATCGAAAGCTATCATTATACTAGAAAATTTCTTGTATGGGGGGATATCAGCTTACAATTCCGTGCAGCTCAACATGTGTTCAGTGCTGATATTTATAGTGATGTCAGCCTGCATCAGTATGTGAGACTTAGCGGCTTTTTAGGAGAACGCTTGGATTTCGGTTCTCCTTAATGGACTTTTATGCTTAATTCAGCAATGATCAAGCGATATCAAGTTACGTTATTTGACTGCTGCAACTTATGCGACGTTATCTGGCTAAGGGAAGGAATGCTTCCTGTTGGAGGACATTTGAAGGGAAACTGGATCGTATTCGTGTTACATACGGCGCAGGTTCTGGTGTATTTGATGGGAGTAAAGCACGAGAGATCTATTTGTCTAGGGGGAGGGATGCCTTCGGGGAGGACTGCCTAAGGGTATTTGGCTCATATCCATAACTGCAAGTGGATAAAACCAGGAAAACTCCCATGCAACTAGCTTGTTCGTTGAGATTCGAATCTAGGTCGAAATACCAGTATTCAGCGATTTTATCGCGCTGCTACTGGGGGGACGATTTTTGGAATCAAAAGACATAAAATGTCTGGATTTACCCGAGAGCTCACTGGACGTAATTTCATTTAACATGCGTGAGAATGATGAGACGAAACCTTCTCGAATAACAGATTCCTTATTAATTATAGGCGATTAATTTATAGGCGTGTGAATGTATTTTGAAATCTCCGTTACCGTGTATGAAAATAATTTTTAGTCATATGAAAAACAATACCTTATTACGGACTGTTATCAAGGTATATGAACATAAATGCATTATTTAAAACGAAAATTTTGAATTTGAATTGCTTAATTGTACCGAAGTATTAAATTTTCATTTATATTTAACGAAGAGGAATTAAGGAAATGGTACAGTGACGGAAAAATATGTTCATACACTGCTAAGGTTTGAAAACAGTTTAAAGTGTTAATTTTTAATTTAATTATTCTGCTTCATGTTTAAACGAATGATTTCTCTAGGCATTTAACACAATGAACATAGACATAATAAGTAATAAAATTAAAAAGCAAGATTTACATTTAGTGCAAAAAATTAATGGAAAAACTATTCATGCACATAACATTATGTTATTATTTAAAAAAACGAAAAATGTTTTTATATCGTATTTGACGGCATATAAGACGCACTAGCATATAAGACGTACCCTTATTTAGAAGGCCACACACATGTAGATGTAGAAAAAGTTATGTGTGTCTAGACCTTTATCCGGGCTAAAAATAGCATTCAGTATTGAAAGTTAACCTGTGTCCTTCACGTATAAGACGCAGGTAACGTTTTTGAGACTAAATTTAGGAAAAAACGTGTGTCTTATATGCCGTCAAATACGGTACTTAATGCAATATCATAGCTCGATTTGGTTTGGTTTATGTAATTACGACGAAGCCTCGAGAGCTATCTGCCTAAGGAGAGGGATGCCTTCGGGGAGGACTTGCTAAGGGAACTGGCTCCCATACACGTTACACATGGGGAAAACCTCGAAAACGCCCATGCAGCCAGCCCATTCGCGGAATTCGAATGTCGGACCCAACTACCAGTGTTTAGCGACTTTACCGCTTAATCGCTGGTGGATCGCATCATGGTTCGACCCGTGTTAGAATCCTGGGGAACGGGCTGACGGTATGGGAGTTTTCGTAGTTTTCTCCCATATAATTTGGATATGAAACTGTTTCCTTTAAAAGGTTTCCCTTCTATAGGCAGATATCCCTTGAATTGCTTTTCCTTCATCCATTAATCTAATCCACTTTTTTGGCAATGACTTGAAGACATTTAGGCATTGAACTTTCTAAATTCAAATGTTCCTTTTTGTTAATTTTTTCTTATTCTAAATAATACTTAAAAGTTCGTGTATCTGATGCTGAGCACGTTTGAAGTTTCCTTTTCATTTTGTTTCAAATATATTCGACTGGATATATATTTCAAATATATTCGATTGGTCTGGTGAGTGAAGTATTTAAAATATATGGTGCATACCATCAACAGCTCTTTTATAGCTTAAATTTTGTGTTCGTGATCCTTATCTTGCTGAAAATAAAAATTTCCAGAAATACCTAGCTTTTGTACACTCTGTTTTAAGTTGCTTTATAAGATATTAAGATAATTTATTTACTCAAAACACTAACAGTCATGTACAAGTTTCAAACACTACTTGCAGCCATACCCACCTTCCCCAAGCATACGCCATTATATTTTTACCATTGTGTTTTACCGCTACTTGTATATTTTCCTTCTTCATAGCTTCATACGCTATCCTCCGTGCTAATATGCATCTATCTGATTGCCAAACATTATATTTACATTCATAAGAAAAAAAATTACTTAAGCCAAAACTGCTTTAAGCTCGTTAATGAATTCTTTTTCAGATTCTAATATCTTCTCTCTGTGAGCTATGCTTGAGAATAGCTTTCGTCTAGCTACTCGAGTATGATATCCATATTTTTTAATCATATTTCTAATTGCCCTAGAAAGAACTTCTTTGGTGTTAGCTTCCCGAAATTCTGACGCAATCGAAGATGAACTCATAAAAGAGTTTAATTTCCTTCAAAATCAGTTAGTTGCTCTTCTCTTTCGCTCAGTTTCGATGATTTCCTGTAGTGATAATTATTTTCTATAATTCCAGTCTTTTTAAACTTATTTATAATATATGCATAGGAATAGGAATTTATTTACTATACTTACCACAAAGAGATTACGGCATAGAGATTTTGCATTTTCGAATTATTTTAGAATGAAATTTTAACATCAACTCGTGTGCCACTTGTTTCAGTACTCATTTTCACAAAAAGGATAAAGATTTACAAAAACAGTTGCGAAACAAGCAGAAGCAAGCAGTAAATTACGGTACTGGTTGTTGCTGTGATAACACAAAGACACTAACAAAAAAGAAATCGTATAAGAAAACTGAACCTTTTTAAGTACATGACTATTTTAAAGCAATTTTGATTTTTTAACGAATATTAGCTTATTACGTCTCCTTACCCAAAAAAAAATCTCAACTTTTAAGCACTTGACTTTTCGTGTCGTGTTGTTGCTATCGAGTCCATATTACATGGAAGAATAGAGTCGAGTTCTTATTAATCAAGTTGCCGAGTCCATATTACATGGAATCGAGTTGTCGAGTCCATATTACATGGAATCGAGTTGTCGAGTCCATATTAATCGATCTGTCGAGTCCATATTACATGGAATGGAGTTGTCGAGTCCATATTACATGGAAGAATGGTTGCCAGAGCCTACTCCAAAGAGAGGTTGGACTTCTACTTTCCACCTCCAGTTTTAAGAGAGAGCACCCCGTGGGGTGGTCCTGGGGTCTCCCACCCCTCTCCCCTTCCACCAAACTACACGAGAGGACTTTCGGCTCGCCGCATATTTAGAGGAGTGTCCCCATGCCGCACAGACACTATAAATTTACAAACACCCATATCTCCGGAATTCGAGCTCGGGCCCTTCGGTACCGCAGTCGGCTTCCTTAACTACTCTACCGTCTGGGCGACTCTTGTAGTGTTGACATATATTATAAGCAAATTAATATCAAATAAATCGGCTTAAAAACTTTTATGTTTAATGCGAGGATACTTTTTTCCGATCACGGTATAAAATCAGTACGTAATTAATATTATGTAAACATTTGTTAAATTCATATGTAATTGCTAGACGCTAACATAAATAATACCAAGAAATAAGTAGAAACTTTTTGTGTATGTCAGGCGATGTTAAGCTTGCAAATGTTTCAAGCTCTAGGAATAAGAAACCCCTCTTTCGAAACTGTAAAAACTGGCATTCTACTGTCAATTTAAAAGTATACTTGCTATTTTTGTTACTTTGGTATTCAGCTCTGGCTAAATTAATATCCTATTTTTTTCAAGGTCAGTGAAAAGTGTTTGTATCCAATTTCTTTCGTTAATACTGAAAATCATTTTCCTCATTTTTAGTCTAAAATCATTCCGTAAAAAGAATCTAACCACAGTTCCATTCCTGCATAGCGATCTCTAATTAATAAGCTGAAGCTTAATTTTTCACTACTACTAAATACTTCAGATTATTCCCGTACAACAGATGCATACGGCTTGTTTGCTAAAAAAATAAATGTGCGTTCTTCTTTGTATCTTCATGACATTCTTGTATTTAAATTATCCATCAGTGGTTTGTTTGTCCAGTGGTAATTATGCTCATTAGCGGCCAAGCGATAGAGTAGTTAAACACTAGTATTCCACCTGGGTTCAAATTTCAGCGAGCGGGCTGAATGTACGCAAGTTTCCATAGTTCCATGTAACATGAATGTGCATAAATTTTCTTTAAAACATCTTTTCCTTCAGACAATCTTCGAATGCCATTCCGTAATCGAAATAACCCAGTCCAAGCCAATAGTAATTATTCGTTTTATTCATGAATTATTGCTGGTTTCCCCCTGTGTAACGTGTATACGAGCCAGTTTCCCTTAGAAAGTCCTCACGAAGGCATCCCTCCCCTTAGGCAGATAGCCCTCGAGGCTTTGCCATAATCACACACACACATGGATTATTGCACTTATTCATGCATGACTTGTACAACTGTCATTATTAGCTTTTTTGTTCATTAAGATTGAACGATAACTTTCGCAGAAAACTGTTCGACAAATGGCTTTAAAAATTAGTTTAGAATTTACGCAAGTCTTAAGGAAATAAAATCAGCATGATGGCGGCTGAAGAACGTCGAATATTCTAGAATCTCCCCCCCCCTGAACCTCAGAATCAAAGCAGCATTTTTATCGCGGACCTAATTTCCGCAATTAATGTCATTAACTTTATCCAATTTGGAAAATTTTTCTATGAATATCAAGGGAATTTAAGAATTTTCTAATTTCTGTTACAGCTGTTAGATTATTTTTCATCTTCAAATAATGTTACTTGTTACCACATATTGTAGGTTGTATTAATAGTTTTAGCGGGAAGAAACGACTCATAAATAACTAATTTCCTGACATTGATCCTTAATTTGGGAATGAAGTACCCGTCTCTATATATATGAAAGATATAAGCAGTATAACAAAGGAAGAATAAAAATCTGTAACTGAGCAAAAATCCAGAAAAAGAATCTTCATATTCACGGAAGTCTTTTTTTTTTTTTTTTTTTCTTTTTTTTTTTCTCGATCTTCTTTGCCCCATGCACTCCTTTCACCACTGCTAAACAATCATCCCCCCTTATCCTTTCCAAAACTTGAAAATACATATACATTTATTTAAATTTAAATTATTTTGTAATTTAAATTATTTTGATGATGCGAATTTTCCTTTTATTCCTCGTATAAAATCACTCGTAATTACAGAACCCGTTCATTTTCACTTTGGTATCTGGCATTTTCGAAATGATTTCTGAAACATAAATTACTACATTCTGGCAAAGGAAGTTTTTTAACTATGCCTATTTTTGACAGTTTGTAAAGATAAAACATTGAAAAAATATTTTACATAGTTTAAAAAGCGGATTCAAATAGATATTTAAGGTAAAGCTTGTGATGGCTATCTGCCAAAAGATAGGAGGATTTCATGGAGAAATTTTGGAGGGAAACTAACGTATTTATGTTATACAGTTTAAAAAAATGAGCCCATAGTGAAAAACCCAACTTTAGATTTATTCATGCGTGACAAGCATTTGATTCATTTTAAAATTCGCTTTAAAATTTTAAACCTCTTCTCTAAAACACCTTTGAGCAACGATTTGACAATATCTTCAAAGCATTTATTTCCTTCGATTACCTTATTATTTGATTTACCTTAAATTATTTGATTATGCGGAAGCAATCGAGGGCTATCTGCCTAAGGTAAGGCACGCTTCCGTTGATGACTTTCTATGGGAACTGGCTCACACTCATCTTATACATGGGGAAAACAGCAAAAATATATATGAAGCCAGCTCGTTCTTTGGGATTTGAACGTTGGTTGAATATTAAGCTGTTTTATCTGCTTAAAATCGCGTTTAATTATTTTAATAATTATCATTAAGTTTGGATTTTTGATTATTGGGGTGACAGGAGAGTACACAGGGGCTATCTGCTCGGGGAAAAGGATGCCTTCGTGGAGGATTTTCTAAAGGAAAGTGGCTCGTATTCACGTTACATTTGGAGAAAATTAGGAAAATTCTCATGCAGGAAGCCCGCGAAATTGAAACTCGGGTCGAACAACCAGTGTTCAACTATTTTACCGCACGAACATTGGTAGGCCATATATATTTTATTTTGGAACTGGTGGTAAAAAATGGAATTTTTAATGGCTGGTTAGTAACAATTCATTAGGTAATTAAAAATTGTGTAATTAAAAATTTACTTCACGTTTATATTATATGTGGTGTATTTATTACCTCGCTTCTGAAATATCTGAATATTCATAATTATCACAGCTATGTGCAGGTAACAAATATGTTATTTCTTACTGGTGAGATGGAAAACTGAATGCAAATATAATCTGCAGAATTCAGATAAATTACTAATTTATTTATAGGTAATTTACGAGCGACAAATTTTCACTGACGTATAGTAGATATTTAAAATGAATAAGTAATTAATATCATAGCTTTCAAAATAATTACTACAATTAAAGTAGTTATTTAGGATATGAAAATTAATTGCGTGTATTTACGAAGCAGTTTGTTTGACACAACATTAGACAAGTATGTTAATTTAACCACGCAACGCCTGACATTTTAAAGATAACCATAGTTCGAATGAAAATCAAAATACATTTTTTCCCCTCTTCAGAAAGTCGAGACCATTTAATATACAGCACAAACCTGGTAGGTGTTCTTAATAACATCATTCAGTATTAATATTCTTGTCGCGTCATACACGAACACGCAGAAAATATCAATCTCGCAGAAAAACTCTGCCCAAAATTCATAGATCTCTTTCACTCTGATATTTTATTAATTTAGATGCTCTACGCTTCTTTCTTGTACCTTATTTTTTTTTTTTTTAATTGGGTTCACATTACTGTCCATGTAAACCTGAGCTTACTTGCTGCTTTACTTCCTTCTTCCAATTAAACTCAAAGACACCACTTATCGTAATTTCTTTTAAGCTCATGATTAGCGACTCATTTAACGTAAAAAGATACTACGGAGGTGAAGGTCACGGATGCGTCACGAAGTCCAAGCGAACGTAACCGCATATCTGGAAAATAGGCCCAGCTCGCTAATCACTCATCAGTTCGTCCAAGAACATAACTCGTTATAAGCTCCCGCTTAGTACAATACGTCCCAGATCAAGATACCATCTAACTTCATCCTCCCTCCCTTTTTCCCCTTTTTACATTTTGCCCGTGGCAATGCAGGAAAAAAAAAAAAAAAAGCAAAACTCGTAATTTTTCGATCCGCACAAGCACCGGACACATTCGGCGTTGCATTTTACCGGCTCGTGGACAACCTGAGTTACGGCCGTGCGAGCGCAGTGTCTCCGGCATTCCTGTCGCGGCAGGGGTTCGCAGAGGCGCCGTTGACTGAATGTACGGAGTGCGCTGATAAATTAGCCATCGGCCTTTCGCAATGTTGTTCACAAGTTACCGTCACAGTAGGGTTCTAGCTCCCCTCAACCTCGCCATATTTTCGTGTCTGGCACTGGAGTTCTTGAAATACTAGTCGCTGCCTTCCCCCTTCCCCTGACCATTATAAACACACCATAGTTTATGGCGTGCTTATAAACTAGAGGTTGTTAATTTTATGCAATGGAATTTCTAATCTTTAGGCTTTATATTTTTGATACATGATTTATGACGCAGCGGAAATACTGGACTATCAAATCTGAGGGATATTTTTGAAATTATTAAATTAAAAGTGCTGTGTGTTTTATAATGGTGATTAACAGCTGATTTATTTCTTTTTTTGGTCTTTAATATTCATTCCTACCTTAGATGCTCTAATATTCCTTATAATGCATACATTTGTGTTATCCCGATAGTTATTATTAATGTTATAGATTATAATCTTAGAGCATTGTTCCCAAGATCAGAAATATCGCCCCTTTGGAGCTGCTGGGATTATTTAAGCGAGTGGCATAGGGTTTTAGGTTTTAAGAAATCAGTTGGGGTACTGGCAGGAATTTTATATAATATTGTACCAATAAATGCAATTTATCCAACAGTTTCCAACATATCACACAGAACAGCATCGTGGATTGGAGTATCTGCTCCCAAATATTTTCATTATCAGAGTTATATTCTGTCAAATGAGTTTTACTGCAGCGCAAAATAAATAAATAAATAAATAAATAGATAAATAAATAAAAATAAAAATAAATAAAAATAAAAATAAAAATAAATAAATAAATAAATAAAAGTTCGTGCAAATTGTTGTACGCACGATTTACGACTTCAACTTCGAAACTATGTATATGACTTATTGGTTTTTATAGATATCGGTTTTGTTCTAGGAACTTTCAAAATCTTTTAATTCTTTTCTGTTGCTCCAATTTTATATTACTCTTTACTAGTCTTCTATATAATACTATATAAACTGTCTCATATCTATATAAACTGTCTCATACAGTTTCTTCATATTTCGAAATAGCCTTTCAAAAAACGGTTTTTTTCTAGTTGCATGCAGGCCCACCAGCGGTTGCGCGGTAAATTCGCTGAGCACTGGTAGTTTGACCTATGTTGGATTCTGAGTGAACAGGCTGGCTGCATAAGCGGTTTCGTTATTTTCTCTCTGTGTCACGCGGATGCGAGCCAGTTTCCCTTAGAAAGTCCACTAAGCAGATAACTCTAGCGTACTCAGCCATAATCAAATTTTTAAAATATTCTAGGTGTAGGTTCAAAATCTTTTGTTGCTGCACATTGCGCTTCAAGAATTCCATATGAAATAAGTTACTGCGATTAAATTTTCTGCCTCCAAGAAATTAGGTTAGGTTAAATTATTCAAATATTGCAAAACACGCAAGAGCTATCTGCCCTAGGAAAAAAGGATACCTTTTGAGGGCTTTGTAAAAGAAACTTTCTCGTATCCACGTTAAACATGGGAAAATCAACCACGCAACCAGGCCGTTCGTCTGGAATCACACCCAGGTCAAACTCCTGGTATTCAGCTTTCTTAACCACTCACTCGGCCACTGGTGGTGCTATGCTTTCATGGAGAAAACCGATAGGAAAAAATGTACATTATTTAAATAATTAAATTAGGAACTTCTTAGCTGAATTTTTTTTTTTTTTTTTTTCTTTGGGAAGTTTATTGAGAACTTTCTACATTTACCCTGAAAGTCTATTTACTCATTCTTTTCGTTTATTGGAATAATTATTAGCGCTCAATCCATTCATATACTTTCTGCTTTTAGGCAGAAGGATTTAGCCGCAATCTATTACGATAAAATCTCTTAGTTATTCCATCTTAGCCTTAGGATTCATAATAATTTTCGGTCGAAACTTGATAGCTTGTAATAGGCTATACCAGGGCTTAGGATTTGAATTTATTGGATTACGACAAAGCAAACTAAGGCTACTTGTGCAAGGAAAGAGATGTCTTCTTGAAAGGACTTTGTAAGGTAATCTGCCGCTGTTTATGTTTCTTACGTTACGCATATCGAAAATCACGGCCTATGCAGCCAGCTCGTACGCTGGGTCTTGAATCCGGATCGATATAATATTTTTCGATGGTTTTAACTTTTGGGGAACTGGTGGATGCCCATATGTTAGGACTCTCTGGACATCTGCATTTCATATTTTCTGTGCAGTTTACATGTTTTATACGTTCTACTCAAATAAATCAATCTGTATATCTGTGCTGAAAAGGGCCTACTGGCTGCCGAGCGGTAAAGTCGCTGGACACTAGTAATTCTGTTCAGGTTCGAATGCCGGCGAACGGGGCTGGCAGCATGGGTGTTTTTGTGGTTTTCTTCATGTGTAACGTGAATACGAGCCAGTTTCCCATAAAACGTCCTCCACGAAGGCATCCCTCCTCTTAGGCAGGTAGCCCTCGAGTGCTTTGCCATAATTAAAGAAATTAAACTAATCTGTGGTGAAAAATGAAAGCATTAGCTTTCCATCGTCCACGAGAAACGTATATCCTACAAAAGAGATAAAGGAAAAGCATTTTGTAGGAAAAATGGCAATAATTTAATTTCTAAGTCTTATTATTATTTCGCTACTTCTTTACGATTCATAAATTCTTAAAAATTATATGAATGTTTTTCTTTTAAAATGAATTTGCTTAATGTATTCCTTCGTAAGTTTGATCTTGTGTGCTACGAAATCGAAAAATATATATTACATATTTTTAATTATTATTTTTATTTTTATCTTTCGCATGCTTAAATGGTACTTTTAGGAAGCTAAATTTTTTTAGTTTCTCGCATCAAATAACATTTTGAACTGATGTTAGTTGGTTGGTTAAATTAGGACAAAATATTCCTGAGCTTTGCCCTAATTAATTAACCAAACAATCTGAGGTGAAGAATAAATTTCAGGAGGAGGGAAGAATATGCTTGATGAGGACTTTATAAGATAAATTATTTCAGATTTATGCGATACATGAAATTTAATGAAGCAAATCCATGACCAAACGTCAGGATCCATTGGTCCGCCGCGTTAACTACTCGGTTATTGATGGAAGCAAATTGAATTGAATTTTTAAAAACATACAATACTGATTGATAATTAGAGCATAGTATTTAAAAATGAAATTTTTATCCTTAAATGGATATAAAATGATGTTCGGCTGCGTAAAGCAAGACACGAGGGTTATCTGCATTTACTCGTACGATTTACATTAGACTGGGAATTTCACTTTAATCTTCTGTAGCTGGCTCGTTCGCTGGTCATCGAATGAAACAACTATTGTTCGACGAACTTATCCACTTGGTTATACTAGAGAGCAAGCACACTTAGAAAATTAACTTGACGAAAGCAGTCCTGTATGTGAATATCGATGAATTAATCTACGAAATCATCACTATTTTTTAAGTAACATGGAAAATTAACTGATAACGGAGTAATTTAGATTGATTAGAAATAAAGTCCTTTACTAAAGAAATCACAGGAGAAACGCAATTTACAAAGTGTTAAAGTACTACACTTCATGAAACACTAGAAACACAATTTGAAATGTGTTAAAATACTTCGTTTTATCTATTAATTACGGATGACGTTTTGTAAGTCTAAACATAATTCTTACATAACACAGTTCTTGATGGTTCGATTTGCTAATATTATATATTCTTAAGAAAATTAGTTCAAAAGGGCTCCTCAGTGACCGGACCACTCGTAACTCATCAGTGACGTGGATCAAAGTCAAAATTACAGAAATTGTATTAAAAAGAAGCGTCTCGTATTACAAGCAGAGTATTAATTAATGCTTTATCAGTGACTTAAAGTGTACTGTATCGGTTAATTCAAAAAGTTCCCGGGGTTGCGTACTACCCACCCTACGCCAATCTGTGCTTATGAATGTTTTCCCAAGCTTCCGTAACGTTAATTTATGATTTAATAGTTAAATTTAAGAAGTATTACTTTGCGTGCACTCGTAAGAGGTTCGTAGCAAAGTGTCTTTAGACATTAATGGTTAGTATTATCGTTTGTACGCTCGCTTCCAAACAGCAACACTTTCGCCTTAACTTCTACTCTCGGTTTTCACAGTCCATTGAGGTGCCAAAGTGCTCAAATGGCGTTTCATTCCAAAATTCCTCCCCTCCCTCTGATTCTCTGTTCCTCCTCTGACACCCCTTTGCCGACATCATTTCTAACTATCGGAGGGTGTACGTTTATACATCTTTTCGCCCAAATAACGTTTCGTCCAATTTTCCTCCCGCTTTATCACTTACGGGCAAATGTCTTTTCCCCAGTTCCCTCAATGTCCTCCTCATCTCAACCTCACGAGCCAGATGGAGAAAAAGCATATATTACATGATTTTCATTTTGTTAAAATTTAAAATAATTTAGTCCACTTAAGAAAATCCTCTCGTTTTACATACTTCTCTCGTTTTATATATTTTATATTATATAGTTTACTTATATATTTTCTCTCGTTTTATATATTGTGTTTCAGAAAAATTGTATTATTAAGAGTTTATTATTAAGTGTTGCGCAGACGTTTATTCTGTACTGTAGTACGTAATGTATGGTGTTAAAACATCTTTTATGAATTAGAATTATTTACATTGATAAAAAATGGCACAAGTATTCTGAAAAAAAAAAAAAAAAATGTGTTAAATGAAGAGTAATTTTATATCTAGCTTCATCCTCCCCCCCAAGAAATATTTCAAATCATTTCTCAAATGATAGAGCCAGAATTAATAATCACATTGGAGGGTGTCATTCCAAGACAAATTAAAAAAAAAAACCTGCATTTCCCATTTTAAATGTATATTCATTGATTAACTTTTAAAGCAAGGCAAGCAGAAAATGAGCAGTCGAAACCACGGAGATCCTTAGTTAAAATATGGATAATTAAATGAAAAGTGATCATTTCTGACTAGTCTAATCATCTGTCACATTTCTGAATGGATTATTTTACCTTTGCGAAGAATTAGTTATTTTAGTAATTTCAGAGCACACGAAAGCTATTAGCTTAACAGAAAGCCCTGAAATGTTTGTACGGGAAATTAAACATATGAACCCAAAGCGAACTGTGTATTTACCTGTCTCCCCCCCCCCATTCAGCCAGCCCATGAGCGCCCGAGCGGTAAAGTCGCTGAACATTGGTAGTTTGTTCCGAATCCTGAGAACGTGGTGGCCACACGAGCGTTTTCGTAGCTTTCTCCATGTATAACGTATATACGAGCCAGTTTCTCTCAGAAAGTACTTCACGAAGGCATCCCTGCCCTTAGACCTTCGAGCAATAGCCTTTGAGTACTTTGTCATAATCAAGTAAATCAAATCAAACCGAACCCCCATTCGGTTACTATTGAGTCAAAAAGCAATTGCATTCGTAGAGAATTTTGCAAGGGAAACTTGCTTGTATTCATTTAAGTTATAAATGAGGAAAGATACGAAATTCTCACGCGACCAGCTTGTTTAACTGGCAATATTTTATGTTTAAATTTTTGCAAAGCAAGCATTATTAAGATAATATTGCTTTAAAAGACTGAAAGGCCTTCTTAAAGACCTAGTTTATTATTAAGAGTTTCAAGCAAAATCATAGCATTCGTCTTTAAAGGGAATTTTTTATTTCTAAACAGGTGACTAAATTTCGATATTCGAATAATATTACATTGCACTAAAAGAAAGATTGTTTTTCCCTTCCCATTAAGTATCTAAATTACCCCATTCTTGAAATATTACTTTACACCAAGGAAGTCAAACTCGTGGCCCGCAACAAATATTTTTGCGGCCCGGCCAATATATCGGAAAATAATAATATATAATAATAAAATAACATATCGACGAAGAAAAAAATGAAATGTTTACTGCTAAGTAATTAACGATAATTTATTCAGTGTTGTTAGATTACTCACAGCGAGCTGACACACACAGTACTTAAATTACAAATGCGTGTGAGTAGCTTGCGTTCAGCTTCCTTCGGCTTTGGGGGGACACGTGCACTCTTTCTATTTCTATTATCTTTCCTATTTCGGGAGAAATAGGAAAGATAATAGCAGAGATGAGATGTCAAGTATCAGGACGTAAACATTAAATTTTTCTTGTTCTTTTCTATATAAATTTATATATATGTTTATTATTGTATTATTCGAAATAAATCTACGTTTCTATGATTATTGATTTTTTTTTTTTTTTTTTTTTTTTTTTTTCGGCCCGCCTAAAGTTAAACCTTGTTTGTTTGGCCCAAGTGTACCTATGAGTTTGACATCCCTGCTTTACACTAATCGCGTTGGACATTAAAAAGTGAGAAGACTCGAATGAAAAATAATGTCTTGTAATTGCAGAGTAAGCATTATTTTATATATGTGGAAGTTTATGAAAGTAATGATATTGTGCATTTTTAACTATCATAAGCATGAGACATTTTTATCATTATTTATGTTATAAAACTGCGTATAATAAATAAAATTTCCTCCACATTTGGAAATAAAGTAACACACTTCACTATCAGTCATGTTACGCAGTAGCAAAACTGAATTAAGGCAGAGTAGGGTGTGGCGTATTTAATTACGGAAAGCACACTAGGGCTATCTGCCTAAGGGGAAGGATGCCTTCGTGGAGGACTTTCTAAGGGAAACTGGCTCGTATACACGTTACACATGGGGAAAACCACGAAAACGCCTATGCAGCCAGCCTGTTCGCGGGATTCGAACCTCGGACCGAACTAGCAGTGTTCAGCGACTTTACCGCTCGGCCGCTGGTGGGCGGCAGAGTATTGGCAAGATTTGTTTACTAGAGGTTTTATTAAAACGTCTAGCTTCTGTTTAGGTGGGAAAAGGAAATTTTTCATTGACGCAAACCCTCTTGATTTATCCCTCATTGCATCAACACTATAACTTAACTCTAAATAGACAACATTAATGACTTTGATGAGCATGAAATTGTCTTTTTCCCATTTTCACCTTTAGATGGAGGATAATGAATGGAAGTAACTGTCAGTAACTGTAGGAATACGATTCCTGCTTTAAAGATGGAATACAGAAGGTTGAGATACAACATTCAGTGTTGGAACTGAAAGTTTCAGTCATGTAATTCTAGTTTAGATTAATTGGTTTTCTGTAATGAGGGTTTTTAATCTCGTATTAAAAATATAACACACACTAGAAAAGAAAAGAGGCTACGAGGAAGCCGCTTTAACAATCATAAATCAAAATTCGTGTAAAAAATAGTTTATTAATAATTATAGACATCAGTATAAGCTAGTAATCTGAAAAGGGGTAAAAGTTAAAGACTATGAGATAAGGAATGAAAAGGTAGAAAGAGATGGGAATATCTCTTTGTACCGTTTTATTCCTCATGAGCTGGTACGTAAGGATAAAAGGAAGACAATGACTGAGGGAAAGGACTTTCCTCCGCAGGTGATAAGGGGAAGGAAAATTGATCGAAACGTCGCTATGGCCAAATCGCCATCTTAACCGAGCAGTGAGTAGTTTTCTTTAAACCGCATCTGTAAGTTTAATCAAACTGTAATTTTACCTTCGTGAGTAAATAACAGTAAATAACTAATACCAGTAAATAAAAAATTGGCATAAATTCATTTTAATATTAATTGTTTGCTCTTTAAATTTCAATCTTACATCTTTTATTATTATTATTTTGGTTTTATTTTCTATTTGTTTGAAGCAAAAGAACAACCCCAACAGTTTTCGTGATTTATTATTACAGTATCGGGGAATTATAATAATAATTATTAGAGTATTTACACGGTTTTATTATTATTACATATAGGCCACTATTCCAGCATCAGTATTATTAATATTATTGTTATTTTTATTACTACCATATAAATACTGTTCATCAGGTATCCAGTTTATATACAAATCTGACCAAGACTTATCTAACTTATCTAAGGAATACGTCCCATTTGTAACTCGGCTACTGCATGTATTTTCTACGGGCGTTCTTTTCTGGAAGCATATTTACTTCTTTTCTTCTTATTATTATTTTAATATCATTATTTTCTCTGTATTCCTGCAGGCTTCCATGCAGTATTATTCTTGTTATTCTATTAATGTCTTCGCCTATTTTATATATATAAAAATATATATACGGATATAGAAGTATTTTGAATAAACAGAAAGTAACGCAAAAGTGTATCTTCAGTATGTTGTTGTTGTATTGTGACTTACATCACTCGTCTGACAGTAACATCAGAACAAGCTCACGAAATTCATCATGGCAAAGAGATCAAGAGTTTGCGCTTGACGTTGGCAAGAACTTTGAGCACACAGGTGACAGTACGACTTCGCTCAGTTCCGCGCCCAGTTTTGATGGAGAGCACTACCGGGGGGGGGGTACGTGTCCGAGGGTATCCCACCCTTCTATCCCTACCACTAACCTCTCGAGAGGACTTTCGACTCGCCGTGTATTTAGAGTGCCCCCATGCCGCGCAGATACGATACATTTACAAACATCCATGCCTTCTCCGGGATTCGAAACCGGGCCCTTTCGTACGGCAGTAGGCTCCTCTAATCAGTATACCGTCTGAGCGGCTGTATCCTGAATATAATGCAGTTTACTTTTAGAATAATTTAATTTAGAACAGTTAAAAAATCAGCTGTTGTGTTATCTGTCCAGTGAAAGAAACTGTTTTTTCAGGATAAACGACTAGTTTCCCACGATAGACCACCAATCTTCTTAAATAAGAATGAAAGTACTCACTCAAGCACACTATGTATGGACCGAAGTGTCACATTTTTACGTCCTGCATCAACTTTTCGTCCTTTGGTTCCTCACTTATAATGCAAAACCATCTAATCTTAGTTTTTATTCTTTGTCTTTTTAGTCCGTGATCTTACTTTATTGCTTTTCCCTCCTTCTTCTTCTTATTCTAATTCCAGTTTATGACACCCATTTTTTATTACAACTGCTTTCTGTGCTGTTCCTCCAGTTTGAGAAGACGATAGACCTCGCTGGGCATTTCTTGTTTGTGGAAGTGATATGTCATGAAGACTGTCCTTAAATTTTAAACTTCTTTTTCTTGAGGAACATAATCAACAGCAGAATCACTATTATTGCTTTTACTGTCATTTAGCTCAGCTATTGTAGGCTTAAGCCTATTTATAGTAAGTACTTCTTGCAGTTTCACCAGGGTTCTCAGAAACCTATCAATCCTGAAAAGTTTTATTCGAAGTATTATATGGAAATTAGAGAGTCACCTGAATTTAATCGGTTTGACTCAGGAGATTTCCAGGTGACTGCTTGTGATCAACCTCAGCAACTTTTACAGATATTTAAAAGTATTTAATTTAATTTTATATTTGAACTTAGTAAAATTTCCACTGCAAATTATTGTCAGACTAATTAACTTTCTGCAGATATAATAACATATTTTATTGCTTATTTTAAAATAGTTCAGAGGCTTCTTTTGTTAAAATATTTAGTCATGATTTCTAAAAGATAATACCTCTTCTCTAATGACAGCTACGTGGTGCTCTCTGATAAGAATAATTACATCAGAACAGTTTTACCTTCAAACAGTCTAAACAGCATATATTTTGGCTCAAATGCTTTATACAGGTCAAACTGTAATACGATCCAACCTAAGCAATGGCCCAGTCAAGCAACTTTCTCCCACTACGTATTCGCTTAATTGTAACGATAATTTTTGCATTGATTTCTCCTTAGAATAATTATTGTTGTTTTGAATCATGTGATCATCTAATTCCATTTTGAGAAACATTGTAGAGACATTAGGTTATTTCGAAACATAAAAGGTGAAAAATGGGTACTGCCCTTGCCGGGACTCGAACCACGGACCTCTCGAATACGCGTCGAGCATACTGACCACTACACTACGATGGCATGCTAAGAAGGCGGGAGAAATACCTTATGTATTCTCCCTTTTAAAGGGGGGGCTGGGGATTAGGGAACCCAATCGCCAAATCCTGGTGATGGAGAATCATCATCCATCACCCTTTTTGTTCCGGCGCCAATGTAGAGCCATTATGTATATTTTTTTAAATCAGGAAACTTGAAAAAATGAGCAATGCACTCGCCGGGACGCCTCTCGAATACGCGTCGAGCGTGCTGACCACTATACTACGAAAGCATGCTAAGAAGGGGAGAGAAATACCTTATTAAGTTACTTAATGGTTTAGGGTTTCAATAAATGAAAGCCTGACGACGTTCAGCCACTGCTTCGAAGATATCATATTTTCCAGTGATTGTTAGTTATTTTACTTATAAAATATAAATAAGCCACGATAAGAAACTACAAATATCGAATTTAAACACTGCAAGTTTTGGGTCTAAAATTTGCCATAATAATGACATAGGTGCGAATGAAAAGACTCATGCTGTTTTGTAAACTTCTCATGGCAAAGTACATTTCTAATTTTTAGTATGTCGCTTTAGTAAATATGTAATCAAAGATAGAATTGATAGATAGGAAATTTATATAATGGCAAAATAAATAAATAAAATAAAAGAGAGAGAAATATTCTTCCTGGAAAGGGCTTTTATGGGGAAATCTCTGAGGAAACTCGGTTAGTGTTTACATTGCCACGCTCAATAACCATGAGGATATTCGATAAAAATCACTGACTATCACATAACAACAGCTTGTTTCATATCCGAACATCCAACTGAAAATGCAGCAACTCGTATTCAGAGAATACGTGTACTTGGCAATCCATGAATGAGGCATTAAAACCAGAGTCAAATAAAGAAAAAGGTAGAGGAATATTACCAGAAAAGGAGATTTAGTTCCGCGACCCTACAGTTTTGACTAAAACTGTCTCTATTTACGAGGCATTCTAGATCGCACTTTTTATTCCTAGACATGGTGTTCTCGGGCCCTACCTTATTTCTTGAAAGTAGCCTTGTTTTATTAAACGCATTTTTGTATTCAAACGTAATTTATTAATATTAATAATTTATTAACCATGTGAGGTTCTTTTAATTTGATAAACCAATTATTTTATATTTTCGATCTGTACTATCACTACTCCATTTCCGTTTTCCCACCAGAATGCAAATTTAGTTCGCGGGAATTTAAAGTGAGTTTTTGAGATTGTTAAATCAGAACATGTTCTGCATTTAGTGGCTGCGTTGCTAGGTTGCAATTGTAAATAAACGTTCTTGTCTTCTGCCTTGCATTATAACCGCCGATAGCTGAATTCCACACCGGTGAATTTCTCAGTGAACTTCTTTTTAAGGTGCTCTGTGTATACCTTTGGCTGTTAGTTTATTTAAATTTAAATTTTAAATTTGACCTACTGCTTTTAAATTTCTCGCCATAAATGCTGGCGGAGATGTAAGCATCAGAAGTGCCTCTGTTCGTCTTATTTAGTCTTAAATAGCCTTTTCAGCTTTTACACACTTCCCTAGTTCCAGTTGTTACTTTAGTGATAGTTCGCTGCCCTCTATCTAAAATTTGATCACAGTTCTTGATAGTTAAGGATGTTAAAATTTATAACCAGGAAACATATATTAAAGCAGATTAACAAATATCCGTAAACTGCAGCTTGACTAAAATACTCTAAAAGTTTTAATAGAATTATTTTTACCAACTTTTTTTTTTCCAACGGCCCTTTGCATTTTAATAAACCGCAAATGATTCATAATATTTTAATATTTGATTTTGAGATTGATATATTAAAATTTGAAGCTATTTAGCCCATCTGTATTAATTTCCGAAATATGAAATCCAGTAGGTATAAAGATTTAACAGACATCATTAAAACAGTATGATTTCAGAGAAGGGATTCCTGCATTTCATTTCGCTGAGGAACTTCGAGACAATGGCTAGCAATCAGCTCAGTGTAGCTTGTTGACAACGAATTTCAATAGGAAAAATCATAATGTAAACTGCAAAATATTTACCCTCCTCATATAGATGATACTGAGATCAGTTTGAAGGCTCTTTGCAAGCAAGTAAATATATTTGCAAAATTGAAAGTTTATTGAAAATAATTATGACTCATAGATACATATTTCTTTCTCTTTTTCCTTTTTTTACGTATGCATATATGTAACAAATGTTCCTGATACACTGATACTAACATATACATTTATTAATGATACTATCACACTGATATTGGCTGTTTATATTCAATTGATACACGAATTATTAGTTTAATTAAGTAACGGATTACGTAAAGTACTCATGACAGCCGTGTGGGTTATTTTTACGGAAGACTTTCTGAGATAAAACTCGTTAATTTTAATGTTACACATAAGGAGAGTAACTAAAAGTAGCAATCTCAGATTGTCTTGCAGAAATGGGGTCTCCGAGCAAAACTTTGAAGCTTTATCCACTCACTTGTTGTTCTTTCTCTCTCTTTTCTTTTTCATTCTTTATTAAAAATGAAAAAAATCTGACACATTTCAGCTCGCATTACTAAATTTATCCATTATTAAATTAGATGAAGATTGCACATTTTTTACGTTTCGAAATTACGTTCCTTTTATTATGATGTTAGTTTGGGAATGCGTATTTCTCTCGTTTGTTACACTGCGTTTTATGACTCTTATTTTATAACTTAGAGTAACATGAAACGAATGCATTATGCTTGTCCTGTTAAGTATATAACGTTAATTTTGTTTCTTTCATTGAGTTTTATTACAATTTCAAACTATTTTCAGAGCTTCGTTCATTAGTAATGTTATATAGAACATTCAATACCTCTTTATACTACTGTTAATTTCGTACGACAGAATGAAGGGCAATCAAGTTACTAAAAAATCATGTAACATTAAACTAAGTAACAGTAATAGTTCCTAATGCTTTACGAAAAAACATTGTGTTTTTAATTACTTACATGTAAAATTTGTAAGTAAAAATTAGCATTATTTTTTCATATCGAAATGACTGCGATCCATAATTTTCAAAAAAGAATTCCGAAAATTCATAACGTTTACGTTTTTAATAAGAATGAAAGCCATAACGTATGCGCGCAAGAAGCAAAATGTATTTAAAACAAAATTTCAACCTGAAAGATTAAATGTTGGGAGTTATATTTACCTACACTTGTGAATCCTAATAATGGGCCAAAATAGCCTTATTCCAAAAAGAGCCTTAGCGATTTGATTCCAGAGATAGCCGGAACCGGAAGCAGCTGTTGACCACCCTTCCCACAGTACTCTCTGTTTTCCAACCTCCATGCAAGCCCTCCCATACAAACGTAAACCGCCTGAGGGTGTTGATACCAAGGGGTATCATTTCTTTATCACAACCGTTATTGGCCATAGGCACAATTTGATCTACTAAGCAAGGCTCTGTGGAGTCGATATTAGTTTGAGGGATGTCAAAAGTCAAAAAAAAAAAAAAAAAAAAAAAAAAAAAAAAAGTTCATGACATTTTACAATCTGTTAATCATACCGAAACAATCAAACGCGGTTCGGATAAGCCTAACAGTTCTTTCCCTCTTCTTCCCTTTGTTTTAGCTTCGCTGTATACTGTACTGGTTGCGTTAGGCTTCTTAACGAGGTTTTAGAAAAATAGAATATATCGAAAAACGATACATTAAATGCATTAAACGATGCAAGTAACTTTGGTTACTACTAGTCTTAAGATTACAGAATTTGGTACCATTCCGTTTTGAGAACCGTAAAAAATTGCAGCAAAAATGTATGCGCAAAAGCGCCAAATCTAGCAAACGCGCCCATTTAGCAGCGCGCCAAATCTAGCGTACGCGCTGATTTCAGATTGAGTAATTTTAGTTAGTTCTGTATTTCTTAAAACGCCATTAAAATAATAGTTTAATTTTTAAATCCTTTTTTGATTTTAAATCCTTTTTTGATATCCTATGGATTTAGCAATTTGGGAATTGCCCATGACGAAAAGTCTGCAACAGAATTTTTTGAAAGCAAAAGCATCATTCAGTATAGAAAATTATGTTTGAAGAACCAACGAGATGAAATTATGCTTTAGCGATAACTCGGTAGTGAAATAGTGATGCAGGAAGCCTTTCTTTATATAAATTATAATAATCATCTGAAATAGTTATTTACTCTATGCTTCCATTCAGTTACGTTTAGCCTTTTTTTTTTTTATAAATTATAAAAATAAAAAAGTATTATATGAAATTAACCTTTCATATAAATTAAAGCAATAATCATTAAATAGTTATTTACTATTATACCTCCTTTCTTCGTTAGGGTTGCCGCAATTATTTTTGGCAGCACTGGCATCAACAATACTTTGGCGATTTTTTACGCTCCTTAAAACGGTGGTGTATGGTGTATTTAATTATGGCAAAGCACACGAGGGCTATCTGCCTAAGGGGAGGGATGCCTTCGTGGAGGACTTTCTAAGGGAAACTGGCTCGTATACACGTTACACATGGGGAAAAACACGAAAACGCCCATGCAGCCAGCCCGTTCGCGGGATTCGAACCTCGGACCGAACTACCAGTGTTCAGCGACTTTACCGCTCGGCCGCTGGTGGGCTGCTTAAAACGGAATAGTACCCAGAATTTTTAGTGAAATACTTCAGCTTCAAACTTAGAGCAATTTTTAACGAAGATATAGTTGAACAAGTTTTAAGAAGGTTGCATGACTTGTCTTCATCATTAGAAAATACGCTAACTTCTGAGTTCTTTCGTGTTTTGCTTAAAACATTTTTTAAAACAATTCTATGCTTCTTAAAAGTTTATAAGAGATAATAAGTTTTACCACGGATCATGTCTTGCTTGTCAAAGTCTTGCTTGGCTGGTTAATCGACTGAGATCAAGCACTTAAGGGATATTTTTGAGAATATCTTTTATGGCAACTCTGTAGCAATTATACGTAGCCAAAACCTCGGTGGTGTGGTGTATTTAATTATGGCAAAGCACACGAGGGCTATCTGCCTAAGGGGAGGGATGCCTTCGTGGAGGACTTTCTAAGGGAAACTGGCTCGTATACACATTACACATGGGGAAAACTACGAAAACACCCATGCAGCCAGCCCGTTCGCGGGATTCGAACCTCGGACCGAACTACCAGTGTTCAGCGACTTTACCGCTCGGCCGCTGGTGGGCCCCAAAACCTCGGATTTACATATGAAAGTATCCTTTTTATGCTATGAGAAAGCCAAACCGAGGAAAAAGCTCTACCATTCGGTGGTATTTAATCATTCGGTGAGGTAATATAGATGGGAAAAGATGTGTTGAGCATACTTCCAAAGTTATTTTCCTTAATGCAGCAACCTCGTGTTTGGTGAAGATTTTAACCAAGACTCTATCGAGGGCGAACAGGTACAAATCTCTCTTCATCAGGAGCACAGGAATTCTGGTGCAGAATTTATTTGATCCTGATGAAGGGAGACTTGCACCTGTTCGCCCAAGAAATCAATAGAGTCTTGGTTAAAATCTATTGCCAAACACGACGTTGTTGCTTTTCATAGTTGGATGTTTTACTTCGGCGTATGTCTCTTTTCCCTTTATATTTCCTTTTTTAAATGTAGTTTAGTGCTATATCGCCTTTTAAATCGATTCTCCGGGAACTCTAGATGACGTATCTCCTCAGTTTTCGAGAAATTTTTTTGAACACAGCTGCGTAAAACTCATCCGGTCACATCACGGTTAATTAATCTAAGATCAATGAAAAAATCATCGGTAACGGTTTAGTTTGATTTATTTTGTTATGACAAAACACTCAAGGGCTATCTGCCTAAGACAAGCGAATTTTGAAGAGAAACTGGCTATAGTATATACGTTACAGATACGGAAAAACACGAAAACGCACATGCAGCCAGCCCGTTCTCCTGGATTAGAACCCCGGGCCGAACTGCCAATGTTTAGTGACTTTATAGCTCACCGCTTGTGGGCCATCGGTACGTAACATTGGGGAGACATTAAGTATTTTTTGGAAGCAGGCATGACGAAAAATGAGCTAAAGCCGAACAACGGACCTCTGGATACCGGCTCAGCGTGCAGAACGACTACACCACGAAGGTAAGCTAGGAAGGCGGAAGAAATGCCTTATAACATAAGGTAGAAACTATTTCAAATTTAATTTTGAATTTAGTGTTTCAGTGGTAGAGTCCCATATGTGGGCAAAGATTAGGTTTCGGGTTCAAATCCTAGATGAAATCTAAGCTTTCTATAACAATTAGTTTCTGGTCCGTTTCAGAGCTAGGTTTCTGTTTCGATTCCCTGAAAGAGAATCAAAGTATTTCTTAAATAGAAATATTATAATAAGTTTTAAACGGAAGAAATACTATTCCTTATCTTCATTTCATATTTCTAAATCACATCCCGTCCATCACACGTTTCCTGCTTTTATCTCAGTTGAATGAAAAGCAGGTATCGGAGTGTTAAATTGTTACTATATTAGATTAAACGCTATATTAGAAGATGAACGTACTGTGAAGCAATTAAAATGTCATAATTCATACCTCCAACAGTAATTAACGAAATCAAAGCTCGTCAGAGCTTTTTAAAGTTCTTAATTGATTTTTTACATTAGTATTAAGCAGCGGCTTAAGTTTCTTAATGTCAAAATGCATCGGCGTAGTGTTGCATTTTGACGACAGTCTATCCAAACCGTAAAATAAAAACTATCCTGCTGTTTCCCAGTGTTACAATTTACGTCTTTTCCCCAGCGTAACGGATGTACTTCCGACAGGACTGGCACGTGTGCAGGGTGAGGGTAATCGCTCTTGATTGGTGTAATTAGGCGCTAAGTAGTCCCCGTTTGTGGCGTCCCCAGAGATGTACCCTGGGGAGCATCCGTTTTTCTGACTATTGTCACTCCCCTCCAATCTTGCATTCTCTGTTTCCGAACTGTCAGCACTTTGTGCTCACCAGCCCAGCAAATCGATATTGTTTGAGGTTTCTACGACGGGACATTGCTGCATTTATAAGCACAAATAAGTTCGACATTTTTTGTTTGCAAACTTATGCAAATCAATAGGCATCTCTTATACGTTCGTGAAGCAAACTAGCAGAATTCAAAGGACACTAGCTTCTAGTTTCATGACACCTCAGTTTTTTAATTTCTTTAAAATTTTCATCAATCAGAATTGATTACTTTTTAAGAGAGCTGTGAGCTTTATCTTACGGTGCAACGCCAAGGTTAGCAAGGTTATTTCCTGAAATTTGCTTTAAATGAAATAAATAAAAGCTCGTAAGAGATTGATAGGAAATACAAACAGCTCTGAGAGAAGATCGTCATTACCGACACCATGTTTATAAAAGCTTCCAAGGTAAATTTTTAGATCTTAGAAAGCATTTGCATATATTTAATCAGGAAATAACCTGCATATTCTTTTATATCAATCAGCTTTTTATTTCCCACCTGAGTTGGTGTAGTTTTATTGTATATCTCTCTCAGTGTATTGTATTCTATCAGAATATTCGAAAAAATCAGAAAAGCATTCCAAAGATAGACCTTATACACCAGCCTTTGCTTACAATTTGCTGAGTTAAACCAGAGCAAAAGAAAAACCGGATTTAGAAGTTACATTCTTATGTGAACGCTAAGAATAGAAATTCTCCGTTGCCGTTTCGAATTCATCTATAATACGCGTTATTATTATTATTATTATTATTATTATTATTATTATTATTATTATTACTATTATTATTATTATTGTTGTTGTTATGAGTAGCTACATCATCGTTAAGAATAAAGAATAAAAGTAAGAAAAATAAATAAATAATAAATACGGAAATGGTAATAAGGAAGTCCTTAGTTTCATTACACATAAAATATAATCCAAGACACCCAGTTATAATAATGAAATTTATTACCTTGACCATGAATTTAATTACATTATCATTTCATTCTCACTTCCTCCCACCAGCGGCCGAGCGGTAAAGTCGCTAAACACTGGTAGTTCGGTCAGAGGTTCGAATCCCGCGAACTTGCTGGCTGCATGGGCGTTTTCGTGGTTTTCCCCATGTGTAACGTGTATACGAGCCAATTCCCCTTAGAAAGTCCTCCACGAAGGCATCCATCCCCTTAGGCAGATAGCCCTAGTGTGCTTTGCCGTAATTAAATACGCCAATACACCTTTCTTACTTCCTTTACTACATCATTGACGGACAATTTTGACACATAAGAGGGCTAATTTAAGTGTACGCCAGCTTCACAGGCTGCAATATGTCTTGCTTAACCAATTCTCTGAAGTTATTCTGTAATATTTATTGTGTGCAAGCTCGTATAAATGTACTTTCTCTATACAGAATATTTAACTCAAAAGTCATCAGAGTAATTTTTTTCGACAGCTGATGAAAGACAAATTTAAATGATTGCATTGGAAAACATTAAATCATCGCCAAGCACGTGCTGTCTGTAAATCTCTCAAACTAAAGATGTTCAACAATAGTGCAAGCTAGTATGTTTCTTAACAATATTTTGATATTTTCGATCGTAAGAAGAATGTCAATAAAATATTTGACTTTTTGAATAACAGTCTAATTTTTATGTATATTTGAACTCGCTCCATACGGAGCATAGTGAATGCGAGGTCACCGTTATCATGACCATTTTTTTATTCCAACTTTCGCTCGCTATCTAACATAAAGTTTTTCACCCGTTTAATAAAAAGCAAAAAGAACATTTCGGTTAATACGAGTAAAACGTGAAATGTTTTAATATAAATTCCAATGCGAGGGTTTCTTATACAATTGCATTACAATTCTTCGGGTAATACGAGAAAAATTTTGGACACTTTTCAGCATAAATTCCTATATGAGGAAATTTATGCTCGATGTAAACTGTTTTTTTTTTTTTTTTCCTTGAATTTACAATTTAAGCATTTGAGGGAAGTTGCATAAAGAAAGGTTTCATGAAGTAGTATGGCGGCCGAGCGGTAAAGACGCTGAACACTGGTAGTTCGGTCCCAGGTTCAAATCCCGCGAACGGGCTTGCTGCATGGACGTTTTCGTGGCTTTCCCCATGTGTAACGTGTGTACTAGCCAGTTTCCCTTAGAAAGTCCTCCACGAAGGACTTTCTAAGTTTTCTTAGTTCGGGCGCCACTGTAGAGTCATTAGGCTATTTTGAAGCAGGAGTACATGAAAAATGAGCAAGGCACTCGCCAGGACTTGAACCTTGACCTCTCAAATACACGCCGAGTGTGCTACCGTTATACCACGAAGGCATGCAGAAAGGAGGTAGAAAGTACACCCTTTTAAAGGGCGACTGGGGATTGGGGGACCCAGTCGCCATATCCTAGTAGCGAAGAACAGGGCCGTGCCAAGATATTTTTTCACCTGAGGCAAAAACGTAAATGCGCTCCCTATATATATATATACACCAAAATAGCTATATTTCTATTAACAAAAGTAAATGTATTAACTCAAAATATCATAATTCTTATAGCATAATTATACCATAATTTCCAAAGTATTTTTTAATCGTAGCCTTATCAATTTAGAAAAATAATATACCCAATTATTTATAACTTTCAAACGAAAATATTAAAATATTCTTTTTGATAAATAAGAAATAACATCAAAATGCATATTGCATTAATTTCCAGGTTTTTCTTGCAGTTATTCCTATTGTTTTATTAATTTACGTTTGCCGAAGTTTATTTCCACTAATAATAACTGACAAATTTAAAAACAAAATTAAATTCCTATAGCTAATTTCGAATTTCTATAGCTAATTTCGCGCCCCTTCTAGTGATTTCCCTCAGGTCTCACTTGCCTCACCCTTGTCCCGGCACTGGTGAAGAATCATCATCCACCACCTTTTAGTTCGAATGTCACTGTAGTCATTAGTTATTTTGAAGCAGAAGACATGGAAAATGTGCATTGCCTTCACAAGGACTCGAACCTGGGACTCTCAAAAATGCGCCGAGTGTGCTAACCGTTACACTACGAAGGCATGCTTAAATGAGGGAGAAAATAAGGGTGTCTGCCTGCTAAATGGCACACGGTTCTCCTGGAGCTGTGCGGAAACTTATATACTTCCCCTTTTAAAAGGTGACTGGGGATTAGGGTATCCAATGGCCAAATAATGGTGGTGATGAATCGCCATTTAGTTCGGGCGCCACTGCAGATTCATTAGGATTTCTGAAGCAAGAAACATGAAAAATGAGCAATGGTCTTGCCGGGACTCGAACTTGGACCTCTCAAATACGCGCCGAGTGTGCTCCCGTTACACCACAAAGGCATGCAAAAAAGAGGGAGAAAATACTTTATATATGCCCCCTTTTAAAGGGCGACTGAGATTAGGGGACCACATTGCCAAATCCTGGTGGTGAAGAATCATCATCCACTCCTTTTTTTTTTTAGTTAGGGCCATCCTGCAGAAGTACATAAAAATGAGCAATGCCCTCGCCGGGACTCGAACCTGGACCTCTCGAATATACGCCGAGTGTGCTTACCGTTACACCACGAAGGCATGCAGAAAAGAGGGAGAAAGTACCTTTTAAGTTGTTGATGGATTAATCGACATAGCAGTATATCGTTAGTTCATTAGCATCAAGTAATAAATTTATTATTTGATTATGGGGAAAAACACTAGAGCTACCAGCCTATGGGATAGGATGCTTTGTGCAGGGCTTTAGTAGCAAAAACTATTCAACGTTAGCTTTCTACCGAGCAAAGATTTCCCAAATTATTTTAGAAATATAAATAAAAACTGAACTTGAAGAGAGCTAGTTTTGATAAAGGAACTAAATAGCTGCTCTCGCTGTCGTTTTCAACTATGTAAACAATAATATAGGGCGACATGAGTTATAAATACATTATTTATAACTTGAGATATTATCAAGATTATTTATCATTTATTTAAAATTTATTTATTTAATTATTGCTTGATTATTTGTCAGCTTGAGAATAAATAAATTATCCAACATAAAATATGGAAAAGCAGTACCTTGCGATTCACGTAGATTTTAATTAAGACTCTATCAATTTTGAGGACAAACAGGTACAGGTCTCTCTCCATCAGGAGAAAAGAAGGATAAGCCAACACCCATATTATTACGAAAGCAAAAGAAGTAAAGCGCGCGAGAACGTGGTTCGATTTACCAATTTACTTTTGGTATTAATATGGTCGTTGGCTCTTCCCTTCTTTGCTCCTGATGAAGAGAGACTTGCACCTGTTTTCTTCGAAATCGATAGAGTCTTAATTAAAATTTACCTCAAACACAAGTTATTGCTTTGCGTAATTTTATGTTTTATTGTGGTGTGTTTCTCTTCTCTCTTGAAAATTTCAAACATTTGGACTTATTTTAGTCACAGTCATTCTGGGGATACTGACAGGTACGTATATTAATATGATTTTTATTCTCTCTCATAATGCATAAATTAAATTTTATTTTAGCATCAGATAATGTGATCGACGTTGTTTAATTAAGAATTCAGAAATGAAACAAATACACATTATGTATAGATTTTTTTAATTCCTAGTATAGTTCTTTCTTTTTTTTTTTTTTTTTTTTTTTTTGAAAACATTAGACAAGTGGAATGCAAAATATTTTATGCACGTCATTTATTTTGTGTTTTTCAAATCGCTTAAAATTAATTCATTTGTTACCTTCATAAGATTCCGAGACTGATAGCAGCAAAAGAGAAAAATGCAGATATACTGATATAATTTTCGTCTTTGTGATTAAGTGACTACTGGGAGGATCTTGACTCGATTTTTTCTGAGATTAACTTTAAACTCGTAGTAGTGGATTAATGTTATATAAAGGAGTATTGTTTCATATTTATAATAATAAATTTAGCAATTTCTTTAGGCGTCATAAATAATTTTAAAATTGTATGGTAGTATACTTTAAATACAATATGCATTGATAAAACCAAAATGTATTTCTTTCTTATTTTCCAAGAATATATCTCTTTTTATCGAGCTTAGTAACTACAGTGCATTAAAAAAAAAAGAAAATTTTTGTTGAAATCGAATTCAAAATTTTAATAATAAGAAGAAATGGGAGAAAAAACAGAAAGTAAAAACTTGAAAAATCTTAAGTTCCTAACTTAAAAAAAAAAAAAAAAAAAAAAAAAAAATTGGGGAATGAGATAAGGAAGGATTGCAATCACGATCTGTCTTACGTAAAATGACTAATGATGGATAAAACAACCGAATAATTGACATTTGGGATTTCAATCTAAGATATACACCTTCAGTATAACAGAACTACAGAGTTAAAGTAATTTTGAAATATGAAGTCGGTGTGACGTATTATTAATACACAATTAACAATTTTACATCGCGTACCCGTGTCTTGTCTTCCCTTCAGAAAATGTCTCATTTGAAATAACTGAAACAGAAATGAGCAAGAAAAATTAAATTAAAAATCGCTTGAGGTAAATAATTAAAAATAGAGCACAAATTCAGAAGAACATCGTCAGAATAGAGATTATTCCTGGGATCTTTCCATCAACGCATGGTAAGTTAAAATTTTTTATCTTACTGTTTAAATGTAAGTTTAAAATGAACTGAGTATTTAAAAGTCTTAAGCGTAAAAGGTAATTTTTTGCAATCGAAATATATACAGCCTGCGTGCTTTCTTTCAGCATTAACATAATTTTTACTTTATCTACTTAACACAAGTTACGTAAACTAAAATGGGCTAAGTTTAATTTTATTGCAATGAAATTCTAAATTTGCAATGTAAAAGTTTGCGTAATTTTTGAGTTCTATGACATGCTTCTAAACTACTCCTTTGACGAAATTATGTTACATCCCGCATTATATGATCATGTCAAGACAAAAACTTATATTGTTCTTCAGATTAGCAATGGAACTGTTTGAAAAATTATACAAATGCTTCACATTTGCGTCTTAATTAATGTATAAAAATATTATTCTTGATAAACAAGTTCAGTTACTAAATATAAGTTCAAGCTTAAATAATGGCAAGGATAATTGAATAGTCTTTTCGGATAATAAGAAGGAATACCGAATAACCTTTTACGAATTAAAAGTTATGGCTGTTTTTTCGAATTAATTTAAATTCGGATTCACAACTCGCTGCTTTACGATCAAAATTCAAATCAGTTTGTAGAGACATTAGAATTAATTGTAAAAACCGGACAGATGAAAAATGAGCGATCGCGTTCGCCGGGAATCCAACCACGGACCTCTGGAATACCGACTCAAGGTACAAAATCACTACACCACGAAGGCACGCTAAGAAGGCGGGAGAAATACTTTATAAGTTTTCAAATTATAAAGTTCTAGTTAAATTACCTGTCCTTGGCAAATAGAACCTTGGAAAAGCGTGTACCGACTATTCGCTGTTCTTCTTACAACTATAAAAACAAAGTCAAAAGGAGGGTTAAAACACCCTTTTATTCCACTCAGCGAGTAATACAATTGTCCCTCTTCGGGCTTACAGGAAAGCCTCTACTTGGGCTTTATCTTAAAATAGAAAATAAGAAACGAACTTAATTCTAACTAAATAAAACTTAGTCGAAGCTGTACAGAAATAACCAACCGAGTTAGCGCGTAATTAAACCTCACCGGTGAATGCTAACAGACACGTAAGACTACCGCCGAATGTAGAAAGATAGGTTTGAAGAAACGACGTGATCCAAGGTAGAACATGCTCTACTAAGAACTTCTGAGCTCTTCTGCGGAAGTGACTGAACTTCCCATTAAATACTGGTTCTATCTCATTTACATAAAAAGCGATAGTGAAAACTCATTCTGGCAGGGAGTTGTAGATGGGAAACGAGAATTTAAAGGAAAGGGTTTCAAAATGAAAAGTAACTATTACAAAATTAACTCAAAGGTCAAGAAAGCAGTAAAAAAGGGCACTGCAGGTCGTGGTCTACTAGGACTGTTGCGCCACCGAGTTTAGTTTATCACAAAATTAAAATAATCCTTACAAAATAAAAGCAGGATGTAATTTCTGTGTGAATGTAGGTAGCATTTTTAAGCCCTCTTTCCCAAATGCGTATGGGCCACAATTTTGTAATAAAGCAATTTAAAGAACTTTAATGAACTAAAATTTGAACATAAATGGTTAAGTTTTTGATTTTTTAAAATAAATCGTTAGAAAATATTGAAATTGGAGAAATAAAAAGGCATTATCTTGAGATTTTTTAACTGATTTCTTTTCACATAATTCTGTTTTTCCTTCTCCGATCTTCACACAGTGAGTACAAAAATTTTATTCTTTGCTAGTCTTTTATTATCAAAAGAATTTCCAATGCATGGTAAGATAGTTAATTATGAATACAATCAGTCTTCTTTGCAGCGTTCTGAGTTGTCTTTCCTTCTTCTTTCCAACACCCTTAGTGTATGCTGAAAATTTCATTAAAAATATTATAAATGGAAATATTTCGTCACGTTTTTCAATAAATAAAAAATATAAAAATATAGTAAATAAAAACATATAAAATATAGTAAATAAAAATGTATAAAACACAGTAAAAACAAATATTTATCTCTTGTTTAAAGATTTTTCACCTTGTGTTGAATAATTCTGCGGTATTATGCCAAACATTGTAAAAGTTTAATAAAATTATTCACGCCATGAAAAGCTCTACTCTTTTTATAAATTTTTAGCAATAATTTCGATAAATAAGGTCTTAAATAATACGAAATTAAGCATTAAATTCAAATTCTACAATGCTAATTTTCTTGTTTAATCTGTGTTAGCCCCCCCCAAAAAAAGAAATGACAAATTTAAAATCGGAAGTTTAGTTTTTATTGGCATACCTGATGGTAAGGTTTTTTCAGTATCCTTAAAATTTAAAATCTTTGGCTCTCTGCTGTGATGAATATTTTTTTTTTCCTTCTCTAGCCACTAAAAATCCTTCCAAAACGAGGATTTTTCAGGAAATATTATTAAGAATTGTTATTAAGAATATGCACAACACAATAAACAAACATTACGCGGTACTTAATTTATTATAAACTAATGGCTGTTAATGGTTTATATGGTTATTGCAAATCACGCAAGAGCTATCTGACTAAGGCGAGAGATGCATTTGTGGAGAATATTTTAAGGGAAAACTGGCTAGTACCGTGTTGCCAAATGAGGAAAAACAGGCCCCTCGGCCGCTGGTGAGTGGACTCTTAATATCATAAAGCAAAGATTTTTATAAATTTTTATTTATTTTTATAAAGATTTTTATTTTCCATTTATAAAGGAGGATAATGAATTAGAAAATTTCTTAACATTAATGTTGACCTAAAAAAACTTAACATTAAATTAAAAGGACAAACAACTTTTTGTATAATTTTGTATAATTCCATTGTTTTAGATAATGTGTTGTTGTCTCGTGCTACGAGCAAACAGAGAAAACTGGCAACAACGAATAAGTAACAAAAAATAAATGTTTCCATTAATGAATAAAATAAATTAATATTTGAAAAAAAATTCAAAGCAACATAGTAATATCTTAACCTCAGCACATTTTGTTGAAACTATATTCAAACTGTTTTACAATTTCCATTACTTTTTTTATAAAATAAAAATATTGGATATCCAGTAAATATCTAATTTAAAACCATAAATTTAGATTTGTTGTTTAAATACCTGCAGAAAAGTGATACAATGCTTTCAGTTTGAAATATAATTCCACATAAATTAATGATTCTTTTAGAAATTTCATCCTCGGCTAAGTTTCTATGATCCGTCCAATTATAAGAGCGCTTTTTATTAATACTTGACTCCCAGCTACAAATGTAGTTAGCAAAAGCTTCAATGTGTATAAAGCAGTTTTTTAATTAAGAAATTTTTATTCTGCATGTAAAATATGAGCTCAAAATTGCAAAATAATGTGTAGCTATTGCATGCTTTTTATGCAGCTAAATAGCCCATTCATGACTAAATATTTTGCAGGTGATTGTTGAATGGACTGCAAAAAGAAACTAATCAGAAGACGTTAAATTTTTACTTTTATATATGGATACACTTGTAACTCTACTTCGAGTATTAATGAATTAAGACAATTATTTTCTATCAGTGATGTGTAATTTTTAGATAAATAAAGCTATGCAATAATTACACATCTCCTTTGTGTGTTCATTTAATTTAAATTTCACTGTCTTCATTTATTATGTAATATAAATAACATATATTTTAAGCTGGAAGTTTGGTCACTCTTAAAAGGGTTTTATATAGCTTAGATGCACTATGATAAAATTTAAGCATTTGTTTTCAGAAGGATGTGCAGATATAGTTCTGAAGCACAGTAATTAACAGAGTAAGCAGTTTTTAGGAAATATATGCATGAAGCTTAAAGAAATTATGTAGGAATAAATTGCTTTTTATTTAATTTATGCACGAAAATGAGATGTGCAGATTCACTGCAGCTGAGCAGAAATTCGTATACTCCAGAAAAATGAAATTTTTAAATTCATGATCATTCGTTGTGTAGGAAATGCAGATATGATAGAAGTTCATTCTCTTTTAAAACTGATCTTTTTATTTTAAATTTTAGGACTACGTTCACAGATAAAACTGCATGAAATGACATAAATTGTTAAAATTTAAGCTACTTACAGTTATTGCACATTATTACAATCTAGAATGAAAACCAAGAAACATTAACTCCATTACAGGTGCAAATTCTACTTGTTAAAAATGGGAACTTAACTGAGACACACTAACACTTATTAGCTATTCAGTGATAGAAGATCAACATGTATAATGATGATATAGGTGCATGAGGACGAAAGAAGACAGTATTCATGTTCGGTTAAACACTCTTTTCTTATTGTCAATGTAATATTTTTGATACAAGCATAGCTAAATTGGCCCAATCTACTCGCCGTTTTCTTGGTCAATTACAATTTGTGTTTTTCTTGCATCCTTATAACAATGTACTTGATGAAAGATAAATAAATATCAACACGCTAGCAGAGCAGCAAGTGAGAAAAAAATGCTCATATTCCAATATGAACGTTTGATTAAGAATAATACACTTTTGGTTTGTTTGACATTATTTCTGTTGGTTGCTTAAGATTTCAGTTAGAAAATGTTAATATTATTATTGGCTGAAGCATATGCAAGGACCTGCATTATTAATATTACGTAAGAATCATACGATAACCATTAATTTTGAAATTACGCAGTTCAGTATGTATGTATGTATGTATGTATGTATTGAGAATACGGCAAAGCACACTAGGGCTATCTGCCTAAGGGGAGGGATGCCTTTCGTGGAGGACTTTCTAAGGGAAACTGGCTCGTATACACGTTACACATGGGGAAAACCACGAAAACGCCCATGCAGCCAGCCCGTTCGCGGGATTCGAACCTCGGACCGAACTACCAGTGTTCAGCGATTTTACCGCTCGGCCGCTGGTGGGCATTACGCAGTTCAGATAAATTTTTTATAAGTACGTTGTTATTTTTAAGCTAGAAAGGGGAAATAACTAAATTAAATAAGGAGACTTAAGTGCTTTATTTTTAACTACTTATTTATACTAAATGAAGTGAAAGTCTAATATCATTTGTGCTATTTTTGTTTTATCATCAGATTAGTAGTGTTTTTTTTTTTTTTTTTCCTTACATGATTTAAAATGATTACACTTTAGATAAATGATAGCTTATCTAAATTAAAATTTTTATTGCAAGAGCTTTCTTCAAAAATTTCAAGGGAAAGGCATATTTCATTAAAATCTATTCCATATATTGTCCGGAACAATAGATGGTTCCATTTTTGTGTTTCCTAAACACATGCTACGTATATTACTTTTTTCTCTTGCGGAACGATTTTTTTAACCTTTAAAGGGAAAAGCACACACAATTAACATTCTCAAAAACTTTCTGTATATTGTCGGAACGCTAAATTTCTTTTGCTCTTTCGTACTTTTTATTTCTATACAAAAATTTATATCTTGTTTAAACATAATTTATTCAATGCAGCTGATACTTTATTTGAAAAGTTTTAAAAATCGTCTATGAACATGTTTGAAAAATTACAATAAATTAAAATTAATGAAAAACTGCTTTCCCCCCTTTTCCCCCCTTATCTTTCCTTTTCTTATTATTATCTTTATCTAGTGTCGCTCAAACCTGGAACTGCGTAATGGTTGGCTGATGCGTTGTATTTTGCCATCCAAGCTATCGAAAAATCTAGCAAAAGTGCAGGAACTTAAATGATATGAATGTTATTTTCGCCTACATATTTCGCTTTTATCCGAAAGTTTCCCTCTAAAAATTTACAGATAGATTCATTTTAAAGGTAGATATAATTACGTAGGGTTTGAGTGTAATTGGTAAGCCCTTACGACATGTACTTCTCTTGTCTGCTATCCTCTGTAAGTTAACTTTCTTACATACATAAGCTGAATGCACGCAAGCAAACATTACAGATGAATGGTACGTAATGATGGCGTTAAAATAGAAACATAATTTGAATTGAAATTAGTAATTTTTTTCGAATTAATCGTTAAATAAAGTTTCTACAGCCTTTTAAAATAAAGCACGCGTAGCTAATACCGGATCATTTTCTAAATCCACGAAACTCACCAGTGGCCGCAGGATAAAAACAGTTTGTTCTGATTTTTATTCGTAGTTGAAATGGGCTCATTGCATAAGTGCCTTTGTGGTTTGTTATGCATTATGTGTAGAGACATTAGATCTTTTCTTTTTTTTTTCTCTAGAAACGGAACATAAAAATACAATAAAGAGGAAAAACAGCAAACTATAAATACAGGACCTTTTTTTCCCCGCTGTTTGTTTCCTTAAAAGCTTCGGTATGCCTCTTGGGGAGGGGAAAGGAGGGAAAAATCCATTGCCGACATACTAAAAAAAAAAAAAAAAAAAAAAACTCCTAATATTTAAAATAACGATAAAGTTATGCTTTAAATAAAGTAAATAATAAAATTATGATTTAAGAGACATCTTGGATAACAAATTTCAATGAAAATACCACATTTCTTCTCTTCCAAATAAATGTGAAAAGTCTTTTCGTGATCTTTGAAATTTCTTGGGGCACTTAAGAAGCTAAAACATACGCTATTAAGTTGGTCTATATATAAGGAATAGCATCTGTTATTTTACATGCATCAACGGATTAGGGAGATTTTTAAGAAACTATAAGCCCCACCCCGAGGAAAAATCAAAAAAACATTTTCTTTAAAAATTGTTCGTGGTTATGTAGTGTTAAGTATGAGGCTATTTCTGTTTCTATCTTTCACCCGGTGATAACGAAATCTTATGCAGTTTTGCAATGAAAAAGACTACCCCTAATCACTTTTTATTCAGTTTCCTGATGGAAATTTTTCGATTTTCAGCTGTTGCATTTTACAAATACGAAGATGAATGGGAAAGTTGGCTTTGCTTTTGTTGTGAATGAAGATTTAAAAAAAGGAGAGAGAGAAAGAATTTAAACAATACAGAATTCGTAATGGATGCTATGTTTTCCGTCTTGAGTTGCTAATATCTTGCTGTGAAATGGATTTAGAATTATTTTATTGGTTTAAAATCAGCACAGGTTTTTATGTTAAAACTAGCATTAATTTCCAATACTGAAACTTTAAAAAATCTTAATATTTGCATTTTTATTTTTCTCAAGTTTATGAGCACTGAGTAATCTTTTGGATAAGGGCTGTTACTTTGATAACGTTAGTCAAATCTTGACACTGACCTAAGCAGAAGTGTTCCTGTTTCTCACTAGGTAAAGTGCTTTCATGGTAAAGATGTATTTGCATTTGAAAGAAGGAGATATCTTTTATTACCAAAAGCATAATTCGTCAAAATTGTTTCCCTAAGTTTAAAAATGTACGACTTTTCAAAAAACTTTAACTCAAATTTGCTTGTAGAAGGCAATTTAAATGTTTTTAAAGCGATCTGGATAACCTCCAAATGGACTTTGCCGCTGCGACAGCTGCAAATATAGTTATTTATAGCATTGTTATGGAGTGATTTCATCGCGTTCAGCAGATGAACATATATCAAGGCAGTTTAAAGGATCTGTCTGCATCCTGACCACCAATTTTTTCTTAGACTAAGGAGGATTTACTGCTCTTTAGAAATATATTTTCTATTTAGAGTTTTAAGTGTTTTGATTTTTTAACTGCTATTATTATTTATATTTTTATTTGTGTATTTTTTTTTTCAATTTATTTCTTCTCTTCCCTTTAAGTTAACTTTGCATTGATACTTTATTCTACCTTTGTTTATTATACTTATTCTACGACATACCTCTGTAAGCTTCATGGTATACCTTGCACATAGCACAAGGAGACAGAGTTAGGTTAACAAGATTCTAATCCTAAATATGCACTAATTCCTACTGCATAGTTTCTTCAAATAATTCACAATGTTTTAGAAAAATAACCATAACATTGTTGGGGAAAAAGGTTATGTAAAAATGTCTAGAATTTTATATGATCAACAAAGAAAAAATTCAAGGTATTAAAATACGTTTTATTCCTCAACTAGTTGAAAACAAGAAGCTGCATACTTATATATGTAATACTGACTTTCGAGAGGAAAGTTATTGTTTAGATTAAGTTTTTATTCCTGAGTTCAAGGCTATAATAAATTTATGAAAGAAACTGTAAATCAAAGACTTTTGGTTCGGGTGGCTAACAGTTTTTTGTTAAACAGCCTCCGTAATTAAATTTATATTTGATGCCTCTATTTTTTGTGAACGTGTTCTCAAATTTTTAACCTATGGATATGGAATTTTTTTTAAATTTTCAGCTAATAAAAACATAAAGAATATTCTATCAGTTTTTAATCTAAGGAAGTCGTATAAGAAATTATATAACTTTAACAGAACTGATAGCTCAAATTTAAGAACTTGTAACAACCTGACTATGACCTAAAAACTTAGCTTAAGCTACCCATGCTGTCAAGGAGAGTTATCACTAGCAAAAGAGCATGACTTATAAGTTAGTAACAACTTTTTCATATTGATTGAAAAAGTTGTTCCACACAAAATGGAACACAAAAGTGAAGCGCCGCTGGCTTTCAGCAAAATACAAATAGTTGCTAGGAAGAAGTTAACATTTAATAATTTATTTGCATAGTTAAATAAGTGTCTAAAACCAGCGTAATGTCTCTGAAAATTCAAACTCAGCTGCATTGTAAGCTACAAATATTCAAACTAAGTGATAATGTAATCTGCAAAAATTCAAACTTAGCTCTCATTTAGTACAACGATTAGTAATTCGCGATCAAGAGCAGTGCAGAGACAAAAAAAGGAAAGCAACGATTTGTTCTGTGAAGCAGCAGCTATTTTCAGTAAAGATTTGCTCTTGTTTAGAATTAGCATTGTTAAACGTAATGTTTTCGCCACTTCAATTTGTATTGAATTTCTGGATTTGGCGAACTATTGTGATGGATGACAAGATCAGGAAAACTTTAAAACTTAAAAAAAAAAACTATTATAATTTTCATAAATTCTCATCACTCAGTGCTGAGATTGCTTTCATAAAACCCTGCAATTTAGTTTAAGTAATTTCCTGACTGAAGGTATATGCTCCAGATCATTGTTTTAGAAAATTAGATACCTGTTCTTTCTCGAGCATCAGGAACTAGTTTAATCAAATTAAGAGGTTAAAAAGAGAAAATGCTCTCAAAGAACTGAGAACGAAAGTGCAAGACTTCTGAATATAATTACAAGAGAGTGTAAACAGTGTTTAATAGGTATATCTGATTGTTATATTCATTTCAGTTAATGATTTTACTTTAAAGTCCAGCGAGTACTTAAAATTTCACTGTTTTCTTCCGTGGAAAATCGTTTTAATTGTATCACATGGGAAATGATATTTTCGAAGAAATGCTGGAGGCTTAATGCAGTTATTTTCTAGGGAAAAAGGTGAGGAAAACTGAATTTTCACATAGAAAAGACATTTAAGCATTGATTATATCGATGTTGAAATTTCATTCTTTCAGTAACGTAACTGTCTGATATGACTAAATTATATTTCAATATTTTATGCGTATTACCAACTATTAACTTTCAAACTTTTTAGAGGTTCTTTACTATTTCTTCAATCTTTAATAACTATTTAAAACATTCGATTCTAAGGGAAAAACCAGCGCATCAAAGATTAACATTTTTGAAACAATGGTTGAAATAGTGAGGAAAACAGAACTGGATTTTGAGCCCCGTGAAAGCATTGTTTTAGCTACAATATTTGCGTGCATTCACATCACACCAACGATAATAATAACAATTAAAAAAAGAAGAAGATTAGAATTTTTAGAATAGAATACCTGCCATCTATTAACATGTAGCATGCAGATACCTGTATCCACGTTAGGGGAAAAAATAAAGGAACTTGAATAAAACCGCAGGCTACTATTTACACTCATGTCCATAAATTAAGGATAATGCAAAATCAGGCAAAGAAAGAGTTAGAAGCAAAACAAATTTGACTTATTTGTAAAGCTTATTTATTAAACAAAAGGTAAAGAGCAAAAAAAGATGCTATATGTTTGATATTATTAAACAAATTAGCGATTTTTTCTCCCTGGAGCAAATTAAAAAAAAAAAAAAATTACAAAAAACCAATATTACATGGTTGGTATGATTGTTAATATATTGTATGTCTCCCAGACGATGCAATACAGTCCTTACAACGCCTAGGCATGCTGAGTATCAAATTATCGATCTGATCTTGGGGAATATTACACCACTCAAAAAGCAATGCTCTCCGAAGTTCCGGTAGACATGTAGGAGGAGGTTGACGGGCTGCAACTCGTCGGCCAAGCATGTCCCACACGTGCTCTACTGGATTCAAGTCCGGTGAGAATGCTGGCCAGTCCATACCGGTGATATCCTCCGACTGAAGGCATTCGCTTACGATGTTTGCACGGTGAGGACGGGCGTTGTCATCCATAAATACAAATTGTGCGCCTATGGCGCCCCGAAACAAACGTACATGTTGTTCCAGAATGACGTCCCGATAGATTTGGCTTGTCATGGTTCCAATTTGAACATGCAGGTCAGTTCTGGAACCCAGAATAATTCCACCCCAAATGAGCACTCCTGCACCACCGTAACGGTGTAGTTCAATGATGTTTTCTTGGTGATAACGGGTACATGGAGCTCTCCATATGAACGTCCGGCGAGAATCAAACTGTAAGCTAAACCTGGACTCGTCGAAAAACATCACACAAGCCCACTGTCCACAATGCATGCTCTCTACTCCAGGCTAACTGCAGGCGACAGAGAGTTGCAGTAAGTGGAACGCATCTGACAGGTCTACGAGCATATAGACCAATCTCCCTAAGCGTCTGTACACGGTCTGCCTTGAAATTGTCGTACCAGTGGCTGAAGAGAGCTGACGAGACAGGTCTGAGGCTGTGCTCCGCCTGTTTCTTTTGGCAGTAACTGCCAAATACCGCTCCTCATTCGGCGTTGTAACTCTGGGACGACCTGTGCTGTAACGTCTACTCCCATTACCATCATGTTGGAATCGTTGCCAAAGCCTGGAGATGACACTCTGGGCAATTCCAAGTTCGTCTGATACTTCCAGTTGTTTACGCCTACATTCCAGACGGCCGATAATTCTACCACGTAAAAAATCATCCAAATGCGTCTTATATGTCATAACTATTCGGTTATTGCACTGAAATGCTTATAAAGCGCTTGCGAAAAATTTTACTTCATTGCCTGTATTCCTTATATATCACTCTCTTACACTCTCGTCATTGTGACGTACCATCGGTGTCATCTGGTTACTTCCTGAAATTTGCATATGATTCTTGAAGATTTGTGTAATGATTTTACTGGTGATATATTTATTTTAGAGTTCGATTTCCGCGTGACTCCGAATTATTCTTAATTTATGGACATGAGTGTAAATTATTAATTGCCAAATGATGAGAATTACATTTTTAAGCGCCTTTGAACCTGTAAGCTGGGGAAAAAAATCTTTTAATTAGGAAGAAATATTTTCATTTTTAAACAAGCGAAAAGACGAATTAGAATAAGGTGTTGGTGTATTTAATTATGGCAAAGCACAATAGGGCTACCTACCTAAGGGGAGGGATGCCTTCGTGGAGGACTTTCTAAGGGAAACTGGCTCGTATACACGTTACACATGGGAAAAACCACGAAAACACCCATGCAGCCAGCCCGTCCGCGGGATTCGAACCTCGGACCGAACTACCAGTGTTCAGCGACTTTACCGCTCGGCCGCTGGTGGGCGAATTAGAATAAGGAAATTTGTAGTTACAAAATACACTTTACTCTCCATTATATGTATGAGATTAAACTCTGAATTTTAATCTTTCGACTGTGATTAGCTAAATATTAAATTTCAGAGTTTAATCTCATATGTATTCGTATTAATTTTGCAGCATTTTTGAGTGACTTTAATTGACTTTACCATTACAGTTTCCTTTAATTTATAATTTATATGTAAACGTGTACAGACAGACAGACACACACACATATATATTAGCATAGATAGATATGTGATTGCATAGACACTGAGATGTTGATCCATAATGAAGAAAAAAACTTGGCAGCCTAGGTAGAATAAATATTAATCTTTATTTCAATAAATGTTTGTGGCCACAAATATTTGACAGATTAATCGTGCCTGTTCCAGAAATTTTAGATACTCTGTTGCTGTAATACCAAAAGTGGCAAAATGCTTCTTTGCGAGAACACAGGCAGAAGCAGAGTGCGCAATTATCCAGTATGGCAGTTTATTAAGAAAAAGTTTCGGTTCTCGGAATTGTTAATTCCGTTATCGGCGTTATGTAAATCATATGTATGAATTGGTCTGATTTAATTAATTTATAATTTATATGTAAACGTGTACAGACAGACAGACACACACACATATATATTAGCATAGATAGATATGTGATTGCATAGACACTGAGATGTTGATCCATAATGAAGAAAAAAACTTGGCAGCCTAGGTAGAATAAATATTAATCTTTATTTCAATAAATGTTTGTGGCCACAAATATTTGACAGATTAATCGTGCCTGTTCCAGAAATTTTAGATACTCTGTTGCTGTAATACCAAAAGTGGCAAAATGCTTCTTTGCGAGAACACAGGCAGAAGCAGAGTGCGCAATTATCCAGTATGGCAGTTTATTAAGAAAAAGTTTCGGTTCTCGGAATTGTTAATTCCGTTATCGGCGTTATGTAAATCATATGTATGAATTGGTCTGAAAAGGACGTAGTGCAGAAAAAAATATCTATTATTATTTTTAGAATAGAGAATGGAAATACCGAAATTAAAATCAAGCATTATGGTGTTACTGCCAATTTAAATCATAGTTTATATTTGCGTACTTTTTTATCTTCAGTATCCCCGCCTTCAAAGAGAAAAAAATGCTTATCAACGAAGGTAGTCAGTAGCAAATGTAGAAAAATATAAGTTTGGAAAATACAAATCATAAATTTAGCCTAACATAATTATCTAAAAAATCGCAAAATATAAATTTTTATAATATTTTATAGTAAAAGATTTTTTTTCTGGAGCCCACATAATCATATTTGTTCCTGAGCAAGGCTTTTCACAAAATTTAAAATTTCATAATATAACTAATTTTTATTATTATGGCTTGTATTTTAACATCATTTGTAATCGTATTAATGATATTATGTTTTTTTTACTTTTATTATTACATTTCTAATTTTCTTATTTTAAACTGGAAGACCCCACAGCTTTTCACATCTGTTTGGGCCTATCCATTTAAACTGACTGATGTATTAATATTCATAAGTGGCTAAGGGCTGCTCAGTAGTTACCTATTCGTTTCGACCTTCGTTTCTTGCGTAAGAAAACTGGTCTTCGGGAACTGCAGTAAACATTTCATTATATATCAAAAATAAAATAATAGTATATTATATTACATGAAAAAATATAAATAAAATTAGTTTTTTCATAGTGTGAGGAGGGTAAAAGGAACGTTTACACGGAGGAAAAAACTGGCCTCTGTTTTTAAACCAGCACGCCCTCAGCATACTCTATACTTAACATGCAATTATCCATAAATTTTTAAACAACTATTTATCAAAATTACAAACTACTTTTTATATTCATTTTACTTTTAATTACATTACTCATAACTAAAATTTTTAGATTTCTATATAATTATAACAATATTCACTACCAAATTATACTCAAAACACACTTTTATACCCATTTTTCTGTTCTACTATTTCAAAATTGCTTCATTCTTCACATTTACCACAATCTTAAAATAATTCAAAATTCTTAAAATTCAAATATTTAAAGAATAATCTGATTTCTAGTTATTACTACAGTAATTTTAATAACCTTCAATAAGTAAAATGATTACTATTCTATAAATTTTTTGCTTAATTTATTAAGCATAATTATAAAAATTTAAATCTTTTGTATCATAAAATTTTAATCATTTTCATAAAAATAGTACTAAAGTCCTATATAAGCAGCAAAATCCTACATAAGCAGAGAAATCCTATATAAGCAGCAAAGTGCATTTTAAAGAGTACATACATAAAAGCAGGCTGAACAGTTGTCCAATATGACAGCTTATCAAGAGAAAGTTTCGATTCTCGAAATTTTTTAGTTATTTTCCGAATTAGCTACGTCATCAGTGTTATGTAAGTCATATGTATGGATTGATCTAGACATGACGCAGTGTGTGCGATAAATATGTGTGCGATGAATATGTGCGATGTTCAAGTGACACATACCACTTGAAGTCATCGGGTGTAAGGAGATGTGTAGTGGAGAACAAGGACTTTTTAGGAGATGCTAAAAAAGTAGAAAATGTTTATAAGGGTTTTAACGGCATGGGAGAGATAGATTTTGCAGAAAATAGATATCGTTGTCTTCTATAAAATAGCACATTAATTTAAAAATAGGTCTTTTTCATTTTTTGAGACAGAACCTATTGCTTCAACATTGAGATCTTTGCATTTTAAGAAAATGAATCCTCTTTGCTGATTATTATTATTATTACTATCACTGCAGTAATAAGGGAAGTTTATTTGTTGTTCTTAAATGAAACTGGAGTAAAACTCTGAAAACAATTACTAAATATATCTGCAAGATTTTCTTTTTAAATAATTTAAACTACAGAAAGAAAAAAAATATTTATTTGCGTAGATTATATTTCTTTCCATAAAGATGTTTGCTTTCTTTTGAAATAGCTTGTGTTTAAACAGGTGGAATGTGAAAGGAAATTTTTGTACACATATGCAATATATTATAGTCTTTACCTGCTGCTGCATTCACAGACAAATTCTTTACATATCTATACGTTCTAAAGCTCTTTTCTTCATTGGTGGTTTCGGTGGATCATCCTTTTCACTCTGGCTGTCTGATTCAAAAAAGGAAGAATTATTATCTTGAACTACTGTGTCTGGTATTGTACTTTTGCAGAAATAGGTAAATCATTTATTTGCGTCAGCACTTACCTCTATTTTTTTTATGCAGTTTGATTCCTGAAATGAAACTGCAAAAGTCCCTGATGTCCTACTTCAAATAATCATACATTATTTTATGACTCAGCTTGCTGGTTTGAAGTATTATTCTAGAATTCAAGTTATGATAAATATTATAAGAAAAAAAATATAAAGGAGAAAACTAAGAGTAGAATAAATGTAGAAACCGAAAACACCTAGTAAGTGCTGTTTTTCCTCATATATTAATAACTGAGATATCTTGGGACTTTGGAAAACTGATGTGCCAAACGATATCATATATTATTCAGATAGTGATTTAAAGATTTTTAACAGCATTATTGAGCTTATTCTTTAATTTCGGTAATAAAAATATTTTTCGATTAATAAGCAATGTTTTTAATATTAAAAAATTGAAAGTAAAATAAAACCTTACAATCTTTTCCTTATCCCGATCTTGTATTGTTGGCTGAAAAGCAACATTCCTGCTCGTAATGAGCATTAACAACTCTCAGGATTCGCATAATTTCACTAAGGATTCGCATCAGGATTCACTCAGGATTCGCATAATTTCACTAATCATAGTTCATTCATAAGCAACTTTTATTTTGACCGTAACACGTGATAAGGTCTCAGACAGGCACACACGCCCATATATAATACATGAGTGTCTGTTGAAATTCGAGAGTTTCTGTTTGACAATTTTTCATTTCCTTAGGTGAATGCAGCTTTGTACAAAAAGAAAAACAGTGGCGATATTTTTCCGAGAAAATAGTGAGGCGAAGGGATAAAGACCCATCCGAATAACCTCTTTTGGAGTGACATTTTTAGCCGGAGTTTAACTTCCCTCGGCATTTGTGTAAAAGGATTATCGCAGCGCTCCAACAGAGCAGCGAGTGACTCTCCGTGTATAGCGCTAACCGAAAAGAAGAAGAAGCGGCAGTAAAAAGAAGAGCCTCAGATCGATGACAAGCAGGTTCATCAGACGTATGAGGACACGCTCAGTTGGGCAACAGGGATCCCTTTCCGAAGCCGCGGCGATTGCATTAGATGGCCCGCGAGCGCCTAAACTCAATTTCCCGCAAGTTGGTTCCGACACAAAGCTAGCGCTCTTCAGCTCCACCGCTCGTTAGGCGGGCCTGGGGCTGTTTGGCAGCCCACAGGTGCGCTAGGCAAGATTCCCCTAATCCGATTGTCCGCGGCCCGTGGACCGGGACCCGCAATTAAGGATTCGCTCTCTTCGGTTTTCCGACGGCTACGCTTAATTGTTTGCCCGGAAAATAGCGGGCGAATCCCGGCCCGAGATACACATACACATACACACAGCCATATCTTCGTGTATATATAGATATATATATCTATATATACACGAAGACACACATACTTGTGTATGTATGTATATATATATATAATTCTCAAAGAATTTCTTTCCTTTTCGGAACAAAAATGCAATTTGTGAGTTTAGAAAAAGAGGGAGTGCTGCGTAAGTTTCATTTTTCCCCCTTCTTAAAGTTATTTGTTTCTCCTACAGAAAGAAAACAGAAAAACAGCTCGTCATGGGGGAAAAATGTAAAAGCTTTTGAGATTATTATCATCATTATTACTATTATTATTTTCTACTTACATATATTTAGTTATTGTTTTATTAATGCCCCAATTGAACATATTTTTTTTTCTGTTTTGTTCGAGATTCTGTTTCAAGTTTCTCAAGTTTGAGATTCATTCATCCAGTTATAAATGGATTTCACAAATCCTGAACGCCCTAGTTATTGAAGTACAAAAATACAATATTGAAAAGTGTTTTCTAAGGTTTTGTTAAACAGATAATTATCCGCGTGTAAATATTAAGTTTGTGTAAAATATCACCAGCAGTTTAATGAATTTACTGATATTTTGTATAAGAAAAGGCTTACAATATTTTATTTTCTGTATTAATGTAAAATATTGTATTGGAATTATTCACAAATCTAAATTATCTAATCAAACACATGTTTTCAGGAAGGAGAATGATTTTAAGATTTAGAAGTTCGTAAAGAGTTAAGGCATTCCTCTCATGGATTCTTAGGGTGCAAGGATCACTATAATCGTGTGGTAATCTGAAGGTCCTTAGCTCAAATCCGGTCAAGAATACAAGCAATTTTTCAACGCTTTGTCATTTACAAACATTTTTAGCTTTCTCGAGTTTGATAAAGTTATTTTTTCTTTAATATTCAAGAAATTTTCATGCATTTCTTTAAATATCATGCATTTGCTTTTCTGGAAATAAGTGCTCATGTTATAAGGTATTTTCTCCCCCCTTTCTGCATGCCTTCATGGTGTAACGATAGCACACTCGGAGCGTATTTGAGAGGTCCAGTGTTCAAGTCCCGGAAAGGGCATTGCTCAATTTTCATGTCTCCCGTTTCAAAAAAGACCTAATGACTTTAGAATGTCATATGTAAAAAATTCAATTTGTAATAAATTTAGAAGTCTCTATACCTTTAAATGTTGCTTTCTTATACCTCAGGAAGCTGTTGCTCCCATGCCATGGTACATTTTATCAAGAATCTCAGAGTATATACAACCGCTTTACTTTTGAAATGAAATTTTTGGTATAGTTACTAACAGAACATGAATGTACTAACCCAGAAATACAGATACTATTTAAAAGGAGGAAAAATTTGAGGAAGCTTTTAAAAATATTTCAAGAAAATCTTAACCTTAATATAGTCAGAATTCCTGTAAGGCTTTTTTATGAGAGAAATATAGCATCAAATAAGATCCTAGGTCCTAGGTTTTAAAGGAAAGAAATTCCATATAATAATATACAAATAATATCAAAGAATTTCGAAAGTAACGGAGAACTCACCTCAATCGTTCCATTTAAATTTTACTAATAACAAGGGGCAAAACTGACTAGTAGTATGTAATCAGCTAAAGATAAGAATCAGACTAAAATTTTCGCAGTGAACTTCAATTTTTTTTGGACTTAAACTACTTCTGCAATAAAAAATATTTAGCAAATCCATAAAATTTTAAGCCGTATTTATGTTATATGTAATGCAATCAGATCCGGTTCAAGGACTCCGCAACATCCTCAGTTACGTATTAATAAATATACGCTAAACTTCTCACTGAAACTATACTTTTGTACTTCAGATTTTTTAAGTATTGCATAGACTGAAATTCTAGTTTAGCAATACAAAAATAACACTGCAGCTCTCTTTCTTTTGTCAGAATGTTTAGAATTTTACCATCACAACGATGCCTTTAGGCCAAAGGATTTAAAACTCGCAATCAAGTTCCTTACTTTAGACTCAATGGTGCGACAGTGTTGTTTCCACAAGCGATTTTCATTGTCGCTATCGAATTGGAAAATCTCCAAAAATATACATAGTTGCTGTTACTTTAATGACAATGTTCTGTTAGTTCTACGAGACATTCAAAAGACAAATGTAATAAATAAAGCTTTTTAATACTATTTCTAATTTAGTTATATTTGATAACAGAGTTTATTTTTTAATTTTTGTTTTGTTTTCTGTTGGAGGTAGAAGTGTTAGTTTTATTTAAGAGGAATAAATAAATATTTAGTCGACTGTTATAATATTTCTGTTTCTCGTTGAATGTAAAACTGATATAAAAAGAAGATACGAAGCTAACAAAAAAAAAAAAAAAAAAACTGATATATACACCACATGACTTCTTTTGTACGGAATATTAAATTATACGCATTTTTTCTTGCATTTCATTTAAACTTATTGGATTGAATTAAATCTACTTCGCCGGCAGCGCATAAACCACAATAGAATAAATGCATTCTTTAAAATTCACTCTGGTATTTGTTTACCATACCGACACTCTGGCGCTAGATTCACTTAACAGTATTAAGAATTATATAACAGTTAACTTATATAATAATTATATAACGGAAACTAAGTTAACTGTTATATAATCCAATAATTATATAACAGTTAACTTATATATTTCGTTTATATTATAACTCATAATGCACAAAATTTATATCATTTAAAGAATAGAATTATCTAATCGTTGCCACATGTTCTATTCAAATACTATAATAAAGCTAGAATGATGTATAAAAGAAATTAAGCAAACAAAACAAAAAAGAAACAGTTTTTCACAGACGATTGAGTATTTCTCATTTAATTCATTCAGTTCTCACTTCGCGAGAAGGCAAAAATGCATAAAAACTCAAAATATCTATATTAAAATGTACGAAGTAAATCTTAAACACTTATTTCCTCGAAAAAATTCCAGAAAGAATTAAGCATGATTTAATTGGCAATAATAAATGAATGCGTTATCTTTGTTGTTGCGAAGCTAAGTTTCTCTAGATTGGCAACAAATCCACTAGTCTCCTGTTTCAAATGTAAGTCAATGGCCGCCATTAAAAAAAGTCTTAGCGGCACTTAGACAACTTTAAAATTGTTGATAATTCTAAAAATATTGCACACAGATTTACTAAAGGCATAAAAACCTTAACCGGAAGATAAAAACAACATAATACAATCATTTTTAAAGCAAAAAATGTACAATTTACAAACATATAAGAGTAAAGAAACTGAGATTACTGAGCCTAGTAACAGAGTGGATATATAAATAAATATATTTATATACGTTTGGTGCGGCCGATCGCAACCAAAATACCAGGTGCACATCTACATGTTATAGCAGTCCTATATACAAAATTTCAACGTCCTAAGGCTACTCGTTTTTGAGTTATGCGAGATACGTACGTACGCACGTACGTACATACGTTCGTACAGACGCCACGAAAAATTCTCTTCAGAATTAATTTTAAAGCAGTTTTATAATTTTTTTGAAGGAAGTATTTAATTCTGTCCTTACGTACAGATATCACGCAAAAATATCGTTAAATAGCATTCGATAGCGATCAAAATGGATATTTTCGTTGAAATATGCTGCCTGAAACTTTTCGCGATTACAATACTTCCTTTTTACTTCGTACAAGGAAGTAAAAACTGAAAGGTTTCAGATTTTAAATTACGTCCAAAGGGGCGTTTTTTTTTAACGTTTTGAGTGTAACCTTTATTTATTAATTAGAATGTTCTTTGCACTTAAACCATAAAATTCAATTCAACAGCAATATCGCAAAATGATTTTAAAATGAGCATATCTTTAGAATTTCCGATACACAGTTCCGTGCGCTGGAGATAAAAAGGTTTCCTCCCCCCCCCGTAGAGTGTTACCATTGAAAATTATTTACTATTTATGCAGATTCTTCATTATTTAATTTCTTCAAATATAATACAGGGCGATAGTATTTGGTGTCAACGCTTTTAAAAGTGATATAGCCTTTTAAAGCTTTCAACGCAAAATCGAAAAACGAAAACAATAGTCCTTCAGGGACACAGTCCCTTTGGACTTAAAAAAAAAAATAAAAAAAAAAATAAAAACTTACTCCAAGCGGAGAATTATTTCGACGATATTGTATGATATTTTATGTATTTAGAATTTAAAGATAACCTGTGAAGTATTTTTTTCCAGTGGTGGAAATTGGCCGGCCATTGAAAAAAAAAATTGGCTTCCACCGCTAAGGTCAGATGTGGTGGTCTCTTTATTATGGAGGCACCTAATAGGTGGGCCACCTTTGCCTTTGCCTCCTTTGAAGGTACAAACATTTACATCCATGCCTTCTCCGAGATTCGAGCCCGGGTCATTTGGTAGCGCAGTCAGGCTTCCCTAATCACTATACCGTCTGGGCGGCACCTGTGAAATATAAACTGTTTTCAGATCTCAAAATCTTCATCATTTTCTGCATGGGAGACCCAGACTTTGATTGCCTTTCAAACAAAATTCTTATTTTCGACATTAATTAATGCCGAAATTATACATATATATACACATATCCCAACGGCTTAGTTACCAATTACACTAGAATTTTTTTTCCTGTTTGTTCCACACTGATGATTAATAATTGTCAAAAAAGTCCAAAGTTTGTTTGATTTGTAATTACATAGTATATAAAGAAAAAAATTCTAATTTTTTATTACATGCAGACAGCAGTCTTGACATACATAGCATTTAAAAATAGAATTAAATTTATGTTTTTCACATACACTTTAAATAAAATTAGAAAGCGATATAAATAAAGCACGGCAATTTAAAAAAATAGCGTAAAAATTGTTCAAACATAATTTGAATGCAAATAAAAAGGAAATTATGCATTCACTATTTCACATCACTTCAAAATTGCATTCATTTTCACTTTCCTTCACTTTAAAAAACAATTCCATTGACATACTGGAAGCATAATTTGTATAAATAAAAAAAAATTTAATACTTGATCTTCGCGTCAGTTTTCACCCATGCTTGACTTTTCTTATTTATTTTAATAATTAATTAATGCGAGTTTATATAAAATAAATTTATATAAAATAAAATGCTTCTGTAGAATCTATTTGATGGCAAAAACAGCATTTCAATTAGCTATACTTTACTTATTATTAGTAATATTTAGGTTCTGTTTCGTTCTGTTCAAAAACTGTTTTGCTATTTTTAGAAAGACGGAAACGTTGTAATTACGGCCCTTGCCCCCCCCCCCCAGATCTAGAGAAAAATATTTTAGAAAAAAATAGCTTTTCAAAAACATCATGTGCTTTCAGAAGACTCGATTAGCGACTCGAACAAAAGGAAACTATTTCCATGTGTTACAAAAGCATTTTCGACGATGTTTTGGGCCCTGATTACTATAGGTCGTTCTGAGAAGGGCTTTGCACTAAATCCTGAAAGCGATTATTTTCTGCGCTCTTGTATGTTAAACATTTAAATAGCAGAAAATATGGAAGCACGTAGGTGTTCGGGCGAGCCATCTGTAAAACTTGTGTCTAATTTTCAAGCTCATGTTTTTTATTTCTTTGTTTACTTATTTCAAGAAAAGTATACGTCATACTTTGATAAAAATTAAATTTCGTATTAAACCATGAAATAAAGTCAAAGGATTTCCTAAATTACTATGGCTTTAATGGGAAAACTGCATAACGAAACTCTTAATAGTGTAGAGAAAGCTAAAGTCATTATGGGGACTAGAACGGATCGTCTAGCTCGATGAACAATATTTTCTCGAGAACAGAATTAAAAGCCGTTCTCCGTGCAGGGTGTGCAGTGAAATTATGGCTGACGTATGTTTGTTTACATATAGTATAGTGAACCTACAAGGACTATCTACATAAAGCGGCCTTCGTGAGCCTACGTAACGCGTTCTTTTTTCTAAGAAAGTCTGGCATATATTTAAGTTACCCTAGAGATACCAAAAACACCTATGCAGCTAACCCATTAGCTCGGATTGAAACCCGATTCATACTGCCATGTTCAACAATCATGATTCAAACATTCGGCATTTGATGAACCAATGTTTAGGGAAGCTGATATTTAAGTTTGCATTCTTTGTTTTATAAAAGATCGTTTCGAAAGCTGAATCTTTATTTAAAACAAAATAAGTAATTAGCTTTATATTTCGGTTAAGAGTTGCTTAAAACACACCTTTCTATTTAAAAACAAAATACAGTGAATACTTTCGCCCTCCTCTCACAGACGACACTTCTGAAAATAATTAACATTTCTGAGGGATAAATAAGTATCAGTAGTAATAATTACAATAGGACTCTATAAAACGACCGCATTCTAATCCAACAGAGATCATGCATTATGCACCGCAACCACAAAATTGTCTAATTTCGCTATTAAATTAAAGTTCTTTATGTGCTTCATTTGCCGAACGAGTTATTACACTTCCCGCTCTTACTGATTTGGTAAAATTATTTTTATGTAAAAAAAGTCAATAACTTTGTGTGATTTGTATCATCATCACACGACACCACACGACGGCTGTGATCAACAACATCACACGACAGCTGCCTATTCGGCATGTAGCCTATCAAGTAAGCTTCCTTTGGACCTTTTACGTTACTACTTTACCTTTTACAGCTACTTTGAATGATGTATTAAATTTCCATATTGCTTATATTAATATTTTCATTCCCTGTTTTGAGTTGCTAGTTCTGATAAAATAAAATTGAAGTGGCGCTAAAAGTAGCTAATTTTTATCTGTGGTGGTATTGCAATTAGCGCATTCATTTTGAAAGTGACATTTAAGTGTATCCAAGTCTTTTTTTTACATCATAAATTTTAATAATTAAACTTAGTTTAATGATCAATAAGTATTTTTTAAATTAATAAGCAAAACGCATTTAATTTTCATCTAATTTTTCTTTTATTTTACATTGTAAATCTTTTAGAATCTGATTTACGTAGAGAATTTAGAAAATTGGATATTAAGTAAATTTGTATGTAATTTGCTTGAGTTTTCACTGCTTGTATTTGTAACTAATTCGTAATTTTATAAATGAAAGAGTGTTTAAACCGGTGTACCCTACTTCTACTTTAGAACTTTTTTAGCAGACTCCAAAAGCTGCGAACAGGATAAATCTGTTATACAAATCCGTATTCATCTTCATGCTGGTTTCTCTAAGATGACCATCCCAATACAAAAAACCAAAGTATTGAGAAACCGTAGGTGATAGTTTTAAGAAAACTTCCTGGTATGTCAATTTAAAATTATTTATTTTTGCATTTCTGTTTTCGCCATGTTATGTAGAAAATCACCGAAGTCGTGAAAAGATGTCAGTTTTTCGTATTATAAGTATATTCTAATTTATTATTATTTAACAAATTTTAATTAAAATTGGTAGCCAGTGGTGATCAGTAGAGTCTACTGGACTACTAGCCTTACAACAGAACGCACAAAATAATATGCACTTTGCTTAAGATTATACAAGTATTGTATTACAGTTTTGTTATACAGTTTTTTTTTTATCTGACTATGGAAAAATGCATTATTTTAAAAACTACTAATATGAAGAAGAAAAAAAAATGCTACATATCTTCTTATAATTTTTGGCTTTGGAAACAGAATGATTAGCAATAATAAATTATATAACAGTCTTACCATGTCATAGTAAGTACTCGTATAATTTTGAAAGGGACCCCGTCAGGGGGTTTACATCTCCGAATTTGCGCGTAGGCCCCCGAAATTCCTTAAACCGGCCCTGATTACAATTATATTTTGAGTCGAATATTAAGCGCTTTCCATCAACAAGATTACTGGTTCATTGAAAATTGAGCTCTTCTATCAATTGGAATTAGTTTGAATTATGAATGATATTTTTTAGTTACAAATAAGATGTACATTTCTTTTGCATCAAAGTTTAAAATGTTATTCAAATTTATATATACATATTGCCTCTTTGGATTCATATATATTCACTGCAACCGAAAAGCTGTTTATCTGCTATATTTTTATATCCAATTGGTCTGCTGAGAAGTAAAATCGTTCATTCACCACTTTTTGTACTGCCACTTTTATTTTTTTTTAGTATATGTACTAGTTATGCACTGTAGTGATCATAAGTACTTATTACAGATTACTGGGCAATAAAATTGGTACACCATGCGCACAAAAAAAGCTGAAATCTGCATGAAAAGTAGAACATGTTGAAATATATTAGCATTTCACCGCAATCCGACGTTACAAACAAGAATAAAGACACCTCGAAGCAGTATAAAAAGGAAGACTGAAACTCCGATTTTTCGTTCAGAGATGGTAATTGCTTGTTGTTTTTTGTGTGGAAGGTAGTGTTTTGCCTCGTGTAAAAAGAAGAGCTCATATCAGAGCGTTTCAGAATTCGATCACCGAGCATTATATCCTATTGGGAACTGCGGATTATTGTACCGCGCATCTGCTCCTGGCTTTGGTCGAAATCCAATGACTGTTATGAGAATTTTCAATCAATGGATCTAGGAGCACTACATTAAACGAAGTGCGGTATCCCAACGCCCCACTCAGCAATACTCAAAACGGCAAACATCTTATCCGCATTGCTGTTAAAATGGTACAGTCACGTTACATACCCTGGGCCAGCAAACGCACATACATCACCTTTTTTTTTATCACATTTTACCATTTCATTGTTTTTAAATATTCCTTCAATTTCTTCATTATTTAAATCTTTAACAGGATCTGTTTTCATTACTTCAGAAACTTTAAATACCTCATCTGTAAATGTTGGGTCATCTTCTCTCATGAATATCTTTTTATAGAAGATAATTTAACTTTATCCCTTATTTTTGTTTTTTAAAGACCTTTCGGCTTATGTATAAATTTTTGTAAACTTCTATTTCATTTTGAGGTTTATTAGCTCCAATAGGAGTCATTTTAAAAGATTGATGGCATGAATTATTATAATTTTTAAGTAACTGTGGTAATGCATCAATATATCTTTTAGTATTGCTAGCGTGCATAGACTCAGCCGTATAACAACTGTTATCGTTAGAGATTAATGATTTACCCATGCTTAAAAGTCATGTAAAATTTTAATCATTTCATCCTTCCATTATAACGTATTTGTAAGATAAATATAATCCTGTTAACTGCTTTCCTTCAATGTTGTAGCACTTTGAAAGTTAGCAATGTAGAATTTTTTTTCAAAGCAACTATTTCCACATTATTCAACACATCAAAAGGTTTTCAGCAATAGCTGGTAACAGTGCTTTTAAAATTTCATTAAGTTTATTGGCATCATTTCCGTTTAAGAGAGCTCAGGATTATTTTCGTTTAAGCAAACAGTTTTCTCTAAAATGATATATATATGTTACCGTGAAAGACCGAAATTGGAGAATGTCGACTTTCACCGGAGAATGTCAGCATTCACCAAATACGTCGGTGAAAGATCGAATATTGCATTATATTCTTGTACATTCGGACCCTCACCGGTGTATGTCGACAATCACAGACATGCTGTGGTGTACGTCAGAAAGAGAGGAGTATATGTACACGCTGTCATTGCAAAAGGAAGTGTTTCACAAATAAATGCAGTTGTAAAAGCAAGGGCCTCTTGTGCAATTCAAAGTGCCACAGTAGTTTAAGTTGTTGCAATAAATAAGATTTGAATCACATAATTTAATAAGTTATTATTTTCCTTTCTCATTTTGAATGTACTGTGTGTTTTAAGTGCTTATGTTCTTAAGTTCTTATTTTAAGTCTCAAATGCGTTTCTTTGCAACTGAATTACAGAGAAGAAAATATAATATTCTTATATGTTCAACATTCACCATTAGTACATGGTGAATGTCGACATTTACCGGTGTAAGTCAGAAATAAGAGTATTTGGAAAATATTTCGGACGTACACCAAGCGACTATGTGAATGTTGACATTCACCGGTGAAAGTCGACATTCTCCAGATTTCGGTGTTTCACCGTAACATATATACGTCAACTTTCGAGGGCCTACCGGAATTTATCTTAAAAAATCCTAGTAGGTTCTATAACGTTTTTAAAGTGTGGAGAAGATTTTAAAGTATCCAATTCGATTTCGTTCTTACATTAATTTACTGAAATACCTAATTTAAGAGATATATACATGCTTAGAGAAATTTTACCAGTTGAAATGAGCTGATGGCGAAAAAATATTTTCCTTCCGATCGCATCAGATTGGCGCAAATACATTTCTATAGAAAACTGTTTGTCGCACGTTGTTCTACAACGGGAAAAGATCTATAAAATTTTCGAATTATATAATACTTTTCAAAGGTGCAAATGTCTTAACTACCTAACCTAGAGATACACTCAATAGCGGCCAAATGAATAAAACCTCTAAACACTTCGACCCTTGTATATAATATTACATTTGACCTTGTGAATGTTCCATTTGAAAAGCTTTTTCAAATTTAATTTAAAATAAATTAGACTTACAATCTTAAACCATGGTTATTATTCCAGTATGAATTAGTAAATAGTGACTAAACAAAACTCATATTGTGTAGCACAAGGCCCCTAACGCACATTTTAAATTCGACGGTTTATATACAGAAGTTAATTACCGCTGCTGTGAAGGATTAAAAGACTGAAACTGATAGCATGTACATAAAATAAAATTTCCCATTGTGGAATGCTCTGTAGATGGAATTTTTGATCAAAACGGCTTCAGATTTTGCGTGAATACTTTTGAGACAAAGAAAAATAAAATTAGTTTTAAAACCTTCTTCAAGGAGGAAAAATTGCGCATTTATTGTATTGAAGAACAAAATCAAGGAATCAAAACACATATTCCGTATACAAAAGGTATTCAATATGCTGCTCTACGCTTCCTACTACAAACTGAAGTAGCAAAATTGTATGTTTAATGCAAATCTTCTTTATTTCTTTGGAAGTATTGTAGATATGTTTGTGGTAACGTGGTGGCCCCAACTTGTCAGCAACTGTGGTAGTGACTACTACGAAATGTAAATTTACACAAACACGTAAGAAGGGTTTAAAGCCCTTTTTATTCCACTTTAAAAATAACAGCTGCGTTCACTTGACGCTCACAAACTACGCCGACCCGGCGGTCTAACAGAAACAGAAATGTGAAACTAAAAAATAATGACTGGATGAATAAATAACTAGATCACTACCTACGAGGCTCTGAGATCTTAACTAACCTAACCGCGTTCTAAAATACAGCTGAGATTCAGCGAGATTACTAATTAAGCAGTTGAAAGATTCAGCAAACTGCCGAGATAGGCACACAGGCCGAAGCGCGCGGTTCTTAAATTTCTACCTAGCAACCTTCACGTTCGCGATTCAAGAAGCACGCTTACAATCTCGTTTCCCTTCTATTTAAACTCATCTTATTTCTGCTAAATTTGAATATACTGCGCGCTCTACTACAGTTTACATACTCTAGCATTGGCAATTCTAGGGGAAAGTAAAGGCTTGACAGGAAAGATAGCTTAAACTTCAAATAAATGTTAGTTCAAATAAATATAAACCCTACATGTTAAAACTTGCCCTTAGACCTAACAAGTCTGTCATATATCTTCTAATCATTACGTCCCTTAGCCTCTAGGTCCTCTTAAACCAGAAGTCCTAGGTGTTCATGTTCTGCGAATACTCTGCAAACATTATTGAAAAATAATATCTGATTAATTTCTAAAAGGAATGGGATGCTATACTGATGTAGTTATTTAAAAGGAGCGGAGTTATATGTGAAAATAGTGAAATCCTAACGCTACTTACATTAAAAGATATTTAACTATGTGCATTTAACTAAAACTCACCCGCAAATCTTCAATAAAGAGATGCAGAATCTGGGTTTTGATTACCTTGTTAGCGACGGTAATATTTCGATAACATTTGGTCCATAATTTCTGAGTATATAATAAAATATCAGTGCATTTCTTTCTGTTTCCGTTTATTGTTTCAACTGGAGAATGTCTTGAATAAATTCTCCTGAAGAAGACATATTGCAACAACTTCTTTTGCCCAAATTTCATTGGAGAGGGCAGGAATAAGCCGAAATTATGACAACTTGCCTTATATACACTCGTGTGCAAAATTAAGAGAATTTGCAAATTATGCCTATTTTTGCTAGTATTGAAGCAAAGGTATTAGATATGCCTCCGAAAAATTATGCAAATATTCAGAGCCGAATACGTAAGCGTAGACGTTCTTGTCTGTGATTGTGAAGAGAACATAAGCGCACGAGGGAATTTTGGCGATTTGCGTGTTCGTATTCCTTCATAACATTCGCATGTTTCTCGCAAGAGTTGGGTAAATTTTATGAGGTATCAGGTAAAATGAGTAACCACGAATGTATGGATGACGGAATGAGACGGAAAATTGGGGGTAGATTGAAGACAGGCCAACCGCAAGTACAAGTGGCCACAGATCTCAATGTAACGCCCAGTGTCATCTGCAGTATGTGAAAACAGTTTCAGGACATTGAATCCGTATCGAGAAGACCTGAAAAAAGTCGATCAAGATCCGAAATGACGAGTGAGGATCGCTATTTGTCGCTTTCAACACGGCGACACAGGACTGCTATAGCTTCATAGCTTTCACGTGGACTGTATGCTGTCACAGGAACCAGAGTTTAACGGTCTACAGTTACTCGCAGACATCATGAGATAGGGTTGTATGGCAAAAGACTCGCTATTTGCTTCTCGCTCACTGCAGCACACAAGATAACGCAATTAGCATCTTGCAGACAACACGTGCCTTGGACAAGACTTCAGTGGAGCACTGTGCTTTTTACAGATGAGTTTAGATTCCGCGTAGACACTGATTATCGTCACCATCTGCATCTGGAGAGACCCTGGAACCCTATATCATGCCTCCCTCATCAGGGAAAAGGATCATTATGGTGGTGGAGGTGTAATGTTTTGGGCAGGTATTATGTTGGACGGCCGCACACCCTTGCGTGTATTTGACAAAGGCTTCCTGTCTGCTCTGAGATATAGCGAGGAGATCTTAGAACATTACATTCGATTTTTCAGGGTCGCAGTTGATCCTGGGTTCCTGTAAATGGACGACAACGCTCGTCCACATACGTCTCAGCTGATCCACGATTACCTGTAAAGTAAGGATATTCGTAGCATTAATTGGCCAGCTAGATCTCCTGACCACAAACCAATGCAACATGTCCAGGACTCTCTTGAGAGGGCAATTTCCTCTTGCTGTCTTCCTCCGAGAATCATCCAGGAGTTGAAAATAACCTTACTGCAGAAGTGGAATCCGCTACCACGGGGACTTCTCAACTGCCTCCTGTCTACTGTGCCGTAACTCTGCGCGACCTGTCTGGCTGTGAGAGGTGACTATATTAGACTCATTTTCATTTCGATATAACAACGTAGATTTTGAACATCCATGCACTGAGCTTTTCTGATAATTATGCTAAATGATTTCTGAATGGTACATGTCGTTTTCTATTATAAATGTATATGCATACCAAATCTCATTAAAATCCGTTCATTAGGTTTTTTTTGAAATTTGGCATAATTCGCAAATTTTGTTAATTTTGCACAAGAGTGTAATATTGGTTTTTGATGTATCATCAATACAGCTCCTCTATTTAGGGTTCTTCTTTCATGTGGGAAATGCCCTGATTGAATTTTCCTGTGGAAGGGAATTTGTAGCAACTTTTTTTTTGTCACAAACTTCATTGGAAGGGGCAAGATAACTTGCCTTATACAACGTTGTCATTCGATGTGTTATCAAAACAGCTCATGTCATGGATCATATAAGAGTTCTAAAGGCTGTTGGGAAAGCTCGTACTTACATATTACTCGCTGACTTTCTAGCGCCCGGAGACAACTGAAGAATTTGCGCCCCTTTCTGTGTGCCAGAAATGGAAAATATTTTATTAAAAAATTTCGTAGCATCGATTTGGCGCCCCTTGGATGCTGCTCTCGGGGACAGATGTCCCCCCTTCCCCCACCCTAGCTACGCCACTGATTACTCGTGTATGGCTTAATTCTTGAAGTTGCTCAGCTACAGCAACTATAGCTCGATAGCGTTTAATAGAAAAGCTTAGTCCCTGAAATGAACGTTTTTATTATAGGCCAGAGATAGTCAGATTTCATGTCAGTAGAAACTTCGAAAACATTGTACAATGTACTGAACATTCTTCTTACCACCCCTGACAAACAAAGCAAAGCAAAAAACATTCTTCCTCAATTAAAAAAAGAAATTTTTGTTTTCTGATTTTGATTATAACTGTCAGCTGATTTTAATATAAATTGAAAAAAAAGAAGACACATGACATAAATATGAATACTAACTAACATAAATATGAACATTATTAACATAATACAGTGATTTAAAGACACCGAAATAACGATTTTCTTTACTCTTTACTCTGTAACAAATGAAACGAAACAGAGCTCTCTAAAGAGAAATTGCAAATCCGATACATAAAAATTATTTTAAATAGTTTTTCTATTTAACAGAAATCTTGCATAAAAAATAATTTTAAAAATAAAGCTGCTAAGTATTAAAAAAAGTATGTCGTATCATGATTTTTTTTTTTCAATTCGGAATAATATTTCAAAACTAAGCCTATAAAGATGAGAGCCGCAATTTGGCCTTGCTTATCAGAGGCTAGTACAGCCCAGGTGACTGGGGTGAAGGTTAGAGTCTAGTTTCCATTTAAATAGTGATTCTGGCCGTACTTTCGTCTAAAGTAACTTGCAATCCTCAACTTTCCATCGCATTTCTATGAAAGATATAATATTCATAGTGGCATTTACTTACTTGAGGAGGAATCATGAGAAAAGCTGCTAGTTTTCCAGACTTCGTGGCACCGTGTAGTTTTCAAACTCATTCTTAAATGATGTAGTAATGTGGTGTAGCACTTTATCCTGCTGAAAGAAGGTCCTTCCATAAGGTGATGCCATTATCTATAAAAAGATGCACATGGTCTGTAATAATTATCAGGTAGATGACAGATATATGGAAAAGAAACTTACTAATATCAAATAGCCCCACCAGGTGGCCGAATAGTTAAGACCACTGCTATTTCGATCCGCATTCGAACCCAGGCAAACAGGCATGGGTGTTAATCGTGGTTTTCCCCACGTTTAAGTGAAGCCATTTTTTTCCTAAAAGGCACTCCACGAAGGCATCCTTCGCTTTTACGTATGTTTTTTCCGTATCAAAATAACCTTATCTAACATCAAATGTAGGTAAAGAACAAACAAATAACCTTTGATTGATGTTGGTTTCACAGAAACACTCTCTTGATGTCGATGCAGGCAGGTATGAGGTCTTTCTTCTTCAAGAAATAAAAATATTCTGCAGAATACCATTGCTCCTTAAAAAAGGAGGTATTCCATGTCTGGCTCTATAAAGTTTTCTTCTAAAAACAGCATCGATCAAAGCATGGATTTTAAAACAATTTATACGGGGTTGATGCCAAAGTTTTTAGACACGAATTCGGCTTACTTGAAAACTTTTCAAAACTCTGCTCAGGTCATTTTACATCCTTGATGGCTTCGTTTTGTTCCGTCTGTTACCTTATATTTTTTCATATAAAAGATGCAGCTATTCATAAGGTGAAATGACCGCCAGTCAGAACTATGCAGTTTCTGAACACTGTATAGTTCTGACCTGGGTTCGATTTCAGGCGAACTGGCTTGCTGCATGGGCGTGCAAGCTTTTATGCTTTCGTGTTTTTCCCCATGTGTAACGTGTATATGCTTTAAAAATTCCTTCATGAAGGCATCTACCACAAAGGCACGCTAGGAAGGTGGGAGAAATACCTTATAACCCTTATGTGCTTTTCCATAAGCAGCTAAGCCAACCAAACCACGAGGTGCAACAGAAAGAGCTACTAATCACATTAGACAATTATTTTCCAGTTTTGATACCACATTTCTCATCATGTGGGTAGTCGAGGTTGCAAGATTACTCGAAGTGGCTTGAGCCCCATGCGGCCCTATTTACAACGGTGCTGTGAATTATTATTTATGTTACAATCATTATTATTTAAATTGCATATCAAACAGCATGGGTACTTGAAGAGGTATATATCCCATTTACACGAAGGTTTGACGCACGCTTATTATAATTCGATTCCCGGAAGTCTTCACAAATTATTTACCACTCATTTGATAATCGACGATTGCTGCATGTTTCGTAAAGCTAATGGTCGCATTCAGATCTCCGTGGAATCGTATCATTGGCAGCTTTCAATAATGCATGATTAAGATGCACCTATTTTATTTATTAAATTCGTTGTTTAATAAATGTTCCACTCAATGAGTGCGCTGACAAAATGCATGCGATATTATCAATCAATTATCAGAATTATAATATTTTTAATCACAAGCACTTGCAAGATGTTATACAACAAGTATAAAAATCTGATTTTAGTTTAATACACGTTGTCTTCATTTTGTTTCTTCTAACTCACTAAAATTCCAGAATAAACTGATAAAGATTTTACCAATAGCTTCACGTTTTCTCTGTAGTTTCCAACAAAAATTTTTGACTAATTAAAAAAAGCGTTTCCGGCCTAACGGCATGCAAAGTTTATGAAAAGGATAGTTTTGGGAGGGTTTCCGAAAATCACGTTTCCTGTTTACTAGTTTTGTAAAATATATTTTCTGACAAGGCATTCACCTCGAAAAGAACACCCTGTGTTGTCAATTGTTTAAAATTTGTCAACATTCTTTTAAGGATATGAATTCATAGAAAAAATAAATGAAGCAAAAATTAAGCTATAAAACGCTATCAAATTAAAAGAAAAAGAGAATACATTTTAATACTGATTTTAAAATTTTCTTTTGTTCAGAGCTTAGTATGAATTTTAAACAAAAAAAAAACATGAAAGGATAATTAAGTATGGATTAAGGATGAAAATTAGTATTTTACAACTTTTCATTTTTCATTTAATAAAGCGTAAGTAAAAATCGAATTTTTTTCAGCGATCCTAATAAAAGCCTATATTTTAATGACTTACAAATATATTTTGATTCATAAATGACTACTTTTTTATATCAAAATGTTTTACTGATGAGCAACTTATGTAATTAATATATTGTATAAAGATCTTCGACTCATTCTTTCAGATGATAGGATAGAAGCTTTCTTTCATTCACTGCTTCTTTAAACAGTCTGAAACTTTCAAATTTTCTTCCTTATAGTCCTTATATTTTATTTCTTATATTCCATTATACTTACTCTATATTAAGGAAATAAAGTTACAGGATCAAAGAAGGACTCTAGTTGAAAATTGGAATGTAACTTAAGCCATTAAATCTCGTGTGTGTCATCTTCAAAAATGATACGGTAATAAAGATCCCCCTATAGTTCTATGTCTAATATCTAGTTTGCACTCTTTCTGAAGTAGCCCCAAAGTGATGTTTTTCTAGCATTTATAGAATCAGTAGTTTTTACACAAAATATAAGTGAATCTAGTGATATGTGTTTCGATATTGTGTATATCGATTCTACACCTGTGAGTTTCGATTGAAATTACATTGTATAACTTTATCAGAATGTCATATCAAATGGACTTTTTATCATGAAATTTTGGTTTCTTTTATTTAATTTTTTTGTCACTAACGTAAATACCTGAAGTTTGTATTCTTAATAATGTGATTAATTTCCAGTTTGAAAAATATTATGATTAATATTTCATAATACTCTGAATATAATTTAGTATTGAATAATTTTGCTATTTATCTTCAGTATTCATTTAACATAAACAATTAATATTTGAAATATATAAATGCTTACAAATTCCATTAAAAGGGTTAAAATGTCTTTCAGTTGCTTCGCTTTCCTGAAGCAGAGCTTAAATTTAAAGCATAAACTATAAATAAATCTTAAGAAGTCAACATAAAATGTTCATATTTCAAATAAGGAGTATCTTTAAACTGTTCGTATAACGGAAGTGTACTTTAAATACAAACTCATTGTCCCCCTAAATAATTATTTTAATTTCAGTTATGAGAATAATTGTATACATCTCACCTATTTTCTAATCGTGAAGGATCACTAAGATTAAATTTTAATTGCATGAATGTGAAGAAACTTCTAATTTGGTTACGGAATTAACCAATGGAGGCATAAAAGACAGACGTTATTGAAACCTTGATTTAAAAAAAAAAAAATCTTCAATATCTGTTTTTCAACTGCTTTCCTACGTTTGGCATTCGCATGCAAAAGCCCAAGTAGCATCTGTTCTAAATTTATCTCCAGTGTGTATTCGTAAAATTCACCTTAAAATTTTCTGTAATAGCCTAAAATTTTAGACGAAATTCAAATTTAACAGCTAGTATGAATGTAAAACTAAATACGAAAAATTTTACGCTTTTGTAGTTGAATGTCAATAATGTCCCCTTTTCATCTCTTTCTTGCGTTTTCTTTATCTTTTCTTCTGATTTTTAATGCATAACTCATGTATTGCAATTTTATTTGCAGGAATTTCGGTGCCAAATGCGCTAAATGTTCCCGGACAATCCATGCCTCAGACTGGGTGAGACGTGCTAGGGACCAAGTATACCATTTAGCATGTTTTGCGTGCGACTCCTGTAAAAGACAACTTTCTACAGGAGAAGAATTTGCCTTGCACGACAGTAGGGTACTGTGCAAGACCCATTTTTATGAATGCATGGACGGTGGGAATGGGTCAAATGACGGTAGGTGGGTCATTAACTTACTCTTCCGATTGGAAAAATGCCTGTTTAGCGTCAATATGTTAGATGACTGTTCCGTATTAAATAATAATTATGATTTGATTTAAAACTAGAAACGGAAAGGAATATAATACAGCTTTTCAAATATGTTGTTCTGAATACGAGGATTACAAGCTAAGATTCAGTATATTCGTCACTTATTTCGTACAGCACTGGGTTCGAAGAAATGTGTTTTAGCTCTAATGCATCAACCTTTTGATTTCTCGCTGTATAGAGGATCGTTGTACATGGAATCCAGTACATTCACTGCCTACTTCATATGGCATTGCAAGTAACATATAGATCGAGTTGCAGTAGTCTCATCATTTACATCATAAGCTAGGTAGATCATATCTGTTTGTTGTGCTTGAGATAACAGATGCAACTGACTGACAGCTTATGTTTACGTAAGAATTAAAATTCCTGGAAATAATTCTTAATTCCATTTGTTTTTATGTATTTCTGCCTAGAGTGCGGAATTCTTCGCTACATATTCGACAATTTTCTTTTGTTGTTGTATGGGCGTATTAAAAAAGCTCATTAAAACTTCGTTTTTCTTGCATAGTATATTCATTTGGTAACAAATTTGCATTTCAGAAAATGCGGAAGAATGTTTAAAGTTGAATGCTTAAAAGTTATATTCAAAATAACACACAATTAACTGCTTAAAATATATTTACAGATGATAGCCAAACTAGACACATTTGGCTTTATAAAGAGGAAATAATCAGTTAGTGTTTTTGGAAAATATTAACAGTGAGTAATTAATTCGTTTTGTGCGTGTGATATAAGCTTATAAAAATATGATTGTTTTATTATTATTTTTGTTGTTGCAATGACCATTGTAAAGTATATTACGATGCAAATAGCTCAAGGGAACTATCCTTGTAAACAGAATCACTTTAAGCACCTTTGATCGACGAAATTTTCACAGGGGCTTATACTGAATTTTTATAAAAATATGCAGCCTAACTAAATATCTAAACAATAATATTAATGAATGAAAATTGAGACATATATATGTATACATATTAGAAAACTGAAAATATTATTTGAATATTAGTACTGTTAAATGTTGCATAGCATATAAAGTAATGAAATGTTTACAGTTAAAAAATCTAAACTTCACTAGTTTTAAAGTCTTAAAGGAAAAGTTTCATAGATATTTTCATTTGTTCATTTATCTTAAGATGCTTTCTTAATCGCCTGTGGGTGAAAAGCTCTAAATTTATTCTAATATTACTGTAATGGTTTAGCTTTTAACACAGAAAACCGAAGCCCTATTGAAGTTTGTGAGTAAAGATGAAAAAATGAGTAAAACAATAATAGTTAATTAATAATTAAATTAAATGAAATATAAAAGAATGAAAATATTATTAGATTTAAATTTAAGGAAAATAAATAAGTTAAAATTAATTCAGAAACATTAAAACATTTAATAAAGCAAATGAAAGGTGAGGAAATTAATTATAACAAATTATTACACTGAAGATAAAAGAAAGATATACTGTTACGTATTTGGTATTTAAATAGCTAATGTTAGTAGAATTATAAATTAAATTGTTTTATTCCCTGTGCAATGCAGCGCGTGACGAATATTATGAGAAAGCTAAGCCGGAAAAATTAAAAATACAAGAGCACGTGCATTTAACATTTAAATAAATAAATAAATATCTCTTTTTGATTTCGAGAAAGTTCCAGAAAATTCTCGCGCGCGATTTAAAATCTTATAAAAAGGAGGAAAACTTCTCAATTCAGTTGTTGTTGTTTTAAGAGTTTGTTTAGAAAATTGCTCTTGTTGACTGTAGCAAATTCGCGGGTTAACTTTCTCTAGCTGTTTTGAAAAGTTTTGTTGAACGTTTGAGTAGTTAAAAGATAACTACTGTGAGATATTGTAATACTGCACGAATATCTGAGGAAATTTAAGCATATTTGTGGTGACAATAATAAATTTTGTTCATTTTTCATCGGACCTGTGCATTCATTTCTTAACGAACCCGTACGTACGCAACAATTTTTGGTGTGAGAAGTGGGATATTGAAGGCCAATCACAAGAGCGATGAAAGAACATTTAAAGCAATTCATGGCAGCCTTTGCTGCATTTAAAGAAGAGATGAAAGATTCCGTTAAAGAAGAGATTAAATCCATGAAAGACGAGATGAAAGATACCGTTAAAGATACCGCATTCATTTCTTAACGAACCCGTACGCACGCAACAATATTTACGATCAGTATTGTTCGCATTCAAAGTGCAATTGTATGCATTTGGTCAGCATGCACAGTCGATCATGAGAGAACAGAAGATGCGACAGTGCGCAGTTCGTATTGCTCTAAGTTCCTGATTTAAAATAAAATCAATAATTCTGTAAAAAGCTGTGTAGTTGAAGTAATTAAAAAGGGTTTTGGTATGCGATTGAGTTACAAAATAATAATTTCTTTTTCATAATTTAAGTTTGTAGCTATGTTTTACATGCATCGCAGGCTCTAAGGCGACGTTCCTGATATTTTATATAAAATTTCATCGATTTCAAGTGCGACTGGCTTAAATCTCTCCTCTTCGGCAGATACTTGCATCAGGTGGCCTTATATCCCCATGTATTTTATTTTATTCAAATTAAAGCTTGTATTGAAAAGACTTACACCCTGAATGGGCTTTTGAAATTATATATAATAATCAGATATACCGTATTTTTTCGCGTAATAGTCGCACTTTTCTTTGCCAATTTTTCATTGTGAAACTCTAAGTGCGACTATTATGCGGGGAAAATCTACTGTACAATATTGTACACTTTTGACGATTTTTTTTCTGCTTCAAAACAGGGGTGCGACTATTACGTGAGGGCGATTATTACGCGAGTAAAAAATACGGTAAATTCTTCTGCTCAAGCAAAGACTGGTTACTTTTTACCCAGCGAGTAGCTGGTTTCCGGTTTTGGATAATTTCTGTTTTAAAACTGATATTTAGGGAGTAAAAAAATATTCATAAGAATACAAAAATTCTAAAAATAGTGTCTTCGATTAATATGTGATAATGTTCAAGAGAAAATAGCATTCACTGCATCTTAGAAAGTACTTAATTGTATTCAACTTACGGTACAGTTGTAGAGAATTAGCGCGCCGTGTAAATTAGACATATTAATAATTCAAAGTGTGTACTTTTATGTTACTTTCGCTTGTGAGAACAACTTGCTTCTACGAGAATTAGAGATCTAAAACTGAGTTGGCGCTTTTGTGTCTATGCCTGGAGCTGCTCTGCTTAAGATTATATTTGGAATTTTTTATTTTTAAATGAAATTCATTTAAAATATTGTATTTATTTATTTATATATAGTAAGTCGTAAATTAAATGTATATATAGATATAGATATGAAAGAGAATAAAAAGGAAAATCTAGCTGTCAGTTTTTTTTTTTTTTTTTTTTTTTTTTTTTGGAAGTCTGTGAGATTTAAGTTTCCCAAACAATAAATTTTACTTTATTAAATTTATGTTAAATAAATTTCTTAGTGTCCTGCTCCAAACGAAAAGAATGTAACGACATTTAACCCATTGTGAACATGGAAAAAAAACAGGTTTTTATAGTGTTGTAGCTAAATTAAAGTTATTTGACTGTTAGAACTTACTAGAACTGTCAAGCGACTACTTCGCTAAGTTCTGTTGGATAAGCAACAACAGAAAGAGAATTAAAATACCTTTTTAAACTCAAATGTATTCACAGATGACCCCACTTGGGTGGACAAATAGCCAACGCTTATGGCTTTAACTTATAAGTAGAAAAAGTAAAACTAAACTAATTCTAAGCTGAATAAATCAGCTGAAGCTGCACGGACATATTCAACGCGTAGTTGGCTCACCGGCGTAGATTAAAAGGCAATTAATATGCACGGCCTTAAAATAGCAAGCTTTAACTGGCAGCGAAACAACGGGGCCGAAAGGCAAAACACGCTCTGTTTGACAGCTCAAAACTCAGCTAAAGTAGTGGTTTCTACACTACTTTATTAAAGCGCAAAACTAAAATCTCATTCTGGCAAGAAAGCGTAGGTTGGAAAATGAGGAAGGAAAGGATGTTTCTAAAATAAAAATAACTGTTAGAAAAAATAAAATAAAATCTTACAATAAAACGAAATCTTACAATCTTATTTTTTTTAAAAAAAATAGAAAAAAAGAAAGAAACGAAAAATTAAAAAAAAGAGAGAGAGAAAAGGAAGGAGATTACAACATGATCTTAGATGACTACGCATTAATATACTGATTTAAAGGTGGCTGATAGGAGATTTCGAACCACGTGCTTAAACTCTAGTGTTAAACAATGTATCTTTTTATCAATGTAGAATTTTTGCCAAAGCTACAAACATTAAAAGGGAAGAAAATGATGTAGCTCATACAGCTTAGTTTGTACAGAATGCATATGTACAGAATAGAAACTGCGAGCTTGAAAGAGATTTAAATGTATTTTTAAACAGCATAGCAGTCTGCGTAAAATTTTTAAAAAATCTTTGTATTCAGTCACTGCTGATTACGATATGGGCATTTTCAAAAATTCCAGCAGTGACCGATTCGTGTAAGAAAACATTACTTGAAATAACTCCAAAATTAAATATAACTATATTTAAAACTCCGAAAATTTATTAATTTCATATTCACCTTTTTGCACATTCTTTTAGAAATTCAGTTTAAATGATCTGTATTGTTAAACAATATACCTTTTTGTCGGTGTAGCATTTTTGCCAAAACTATTGTAGCTTTGGAAAAAGGATTACAGTAGGTCCACCAATGACCGAGTGGCTAAGACCACTGACAGCTCTAATTCACCTCGGGCTCAAATCCCGGAGAAAGGACTGCTTGCATGGGCATTTTTGTTGTTTCATCCATTTGTAGTGTGAATATGAGACAGTCTCTCTGTGAAACTCGTCCAAGAGGTATTTTTCCTCTTAGGCAGGTAGCTCCTGCTGCCTTGCCGTAATACGTAAAACAACAAAACAAGCAGTTCATTTATTACATCTGATGCAGCAGATGAGGCGAAGGAGCTCTGCATATAGCTCTGTAAACCTGCACTTCAGTTAAAGCTGTCGATATTTAAACTGCGAATTAAAAATCATTTGAAGTTATTTCCCAGAAATTTATTGATATTTTCCGTCAGCTACGAATTACTGTCCATAGCGAATTTTTTAACAAAATTTGCTTAAATCGGAACCACCATCCTATTAAATCAACTTTAAAGTGCTCTGCTTTTTACTTAACTTTTCTACTCAGTCAAAATTTAATTGTATAAAAGCTTTACAATATGTCAATTAGTTAATGCTCTTTAATTCTTTAAATGAGCTAACTAATTTGAGTTAGCTAAATTGATTCTTTTAATATTTTTTAAGACATTGGCATAATTCTTTTCTAAGTAAAAGCATTGTATTGTATCAGTAGCTAATAAATGACTGAATGAGGGCACATTCAAGGAAATTTAAAAAATCTAGATTTTACTATTAAATATTAAATAAAAAATTAAAAGATGTGTCTAAATTAATGTTTAACGATATTAACACTTCCCAACCATTCATCACCTTAACTTTAAATGAGAGATTTTTTTGATAAGCACGATGAGGGCAAATGATAGAAAATAAAATGTTTTCATAAAAAACATTAAAAAAAATTAAAACCGATGATAGCAAACTTTATAATAAGAATACTTTAAGAATTGAATAAGGACAAATGATAAATTTCGAGTTACAGTGGCTCACATTTGTTTTCGGCAACTGTATTTTTGCAATGTATTTGCATAAATCTTGTACTAAATATTGAAACGTAGACTTCAATTTTTTTTCCCTAATGTATTTTCCCCTGTATTTTAAGCCTTGCATTTTGCAGAATAAATATCATCAAAATATTTTTTGTAATAAAACAATTTATTCAAAAAGGGCTAATCAATAACTCGCATTATAATTCGGTGACTCAAAAATTTTGTTGAAAGGTTTCGGCAGACTATGTTTCTTGTCATGATTTTTCTTTTAAACAAAAATGCATTACAAGAATTGTCTTCTTCATGTGGAAAATATCACTTATTTCGGAAAATATACTAAAAATTCTGAAGTGATAATGGTACTACAAATTAAAGCTCTACAAACTAACAAGTTCTGTTAGAAATTTAATTGTAAAGCATTCAACTATCTTGGATGTATTAAAGCCGTGTAAATTATTCGAAGCTGTTGAAAATACATTGAAGTCTAGATCGCATTGCAAACGAACAGCAAGGAATCGGACACTCATCATAGTAAAATACACAATCCAAAAATTTGTGCCATAAAACTTGGAATGAATTTAGAAGAACGGTTGCAATAAAATTTAACCCTGAAACTGTTACAGAACTCATTACGGATTATGGATAGAATGGGCGATCAACAAGAAGGAAATTCTTCGTCAACAATAAAACAATGAAAATACGCCTGACGTTCGCAAAATCTATGCCATATTGCGATCTATGCCATATTGCCATATTGCAAAAATCTGTGCCAAGACTTACCATATTGGAATAAAGTTATACTTATAGAAGAGTCAAGATTTAATACATATGGGTTCGATTAACAAATTACTGAGTGACAAAAGACAAATGAAGCCGCCCCCATACCTACTATTAAGCATGGGGGCAGAGGCCTAATAGTTTGTGGATGTTTTGCTACCTCTGAGATGGAAAATTCAGCTTTTATAGAAAATAATACAAATCAGTATAAATATGTAAGCATTCTTAATGAAAATTTGAAAACATCTGCAAGGAAGCTTGGAATTCAATTTCTAATAGGATAATGATCCTAACTGTTTTTCGCTTATGGTTATTATACAACTGTCCCGATGTTATCAAAACTGCTCTATATTATCCCGACTCTTCAAGCTTACTCCAAACGTATACGAAATGAGCTTGAATAAAGAATAAGTATTGTATGTATGTGTATTTAATTATGGCAAAGCACACGAGGGCTATCTGCCTAAGGGGAGGGATGCCTTCGTGGAGGACTTTCTAAGGGAAACTGGCTCGTATACACGTTACACATGGGGAAAACCACGAAAACACCCATGCAGCCAGCCCGTTCGCGGGATTCGAACCTCGTACCGAACTACCAGTGTTCAGCGACTTTACCGCTCGGTCGCTGGTGAGCCGAATAAAGAATAAGGAAACATGACATTTCTTCGAAAGGACTTCTAAAAGCAGTTCTTACAAAGGAATGGAGCATTCCTACCGGAAAAAAAAAATAGTGAAGTCCATGCAATCTGCTAATATTAATTAGATTTTACATATAAATCTATGTATTTAACTAAAATTTTAATCTCAAATTCATTTCAATTTTTTTCCCGCTTATATTCTTCATTTAATTTCATTTAATGTGTTAACGAATGAGCTGGTAATTTTGTTTCTTTACAGCTCTCTTCAGAATCCATGTAGTCATAACAAGAAATATCTTTTTGTGTTATAAAACCTAATTTTTCCTCAGAATAAAATTTTGAACTTTATCTACGCATTTCCAGACCAAGGTTTTACCGTAAATTATTAGTGCAGGTTGGCATAAATTTAAATGAATCTATAAACCTCAATTTCGTCTTCCCGATTTTTTTTACTAAAAGCCATTACAATTTTTTGTCGCTATCTGGAAAGATTTCAGTATTTCTTTTATCGCATTCAAGTTCTGTTATAAATAAATGGGTATCGCATTTTTCTAAATTTTGAATTTTTACAGGAATGAAATTAGGAATTTGATATATTAACTTGCAAATATTTTGTGCTGTCTTTTTACAATTTCCAGTAAAATAACAGTGATCTAAAACTTTGTTTTTATGATAAGAAGCATGAGGGAACATATCTCTTTTCCATATATGGCAAACATTTGTAGTTTTGTAATCATCTTCATCATAGTCTGCTATGTTCCTAATGTGTTTATATTTTTTCATTATTTCATCAATAATTTTTTTTCTCGTCATTTGTTAACATTGATATAAATTTAATAACTGCATCAACTCCTTTATAAATAACAGTTAATTTATGAAACTCATATATATGTTGTTACGTTTTTTTCTGACACCAGTTGTTACCTTTTGTCTTCCTTTAGTACGTTCGTTACGGGGTTCGTGAGGATTTTGGAGTGAATAAAGACGACAGTTCTGGATGAAGTATAAAAACACACTTTATTTAGCCAATATCAATCAGGACAGCTTCAAAATCATGTTTACAGTCGTCGAAAAACTACTATAAACACGCTGACACAATCAGGGATACAGCCTTCACAATATCAAGCTATAACGGTGGAGACAGCTTCACTGCAAAGCACCAGAGTACAGCTCCCGACTCTGCTCGTTTTTGGAACTCTATGTACTCTCGAGACTCTCCACGCTACAACTCGCGATGCACTCGAAGATACACTAAAGTACAGCTCTCGACTCCTAGATTAAGTCGTTTCCGGAGTTCAACACACACTCTCGATGATGCACTAACAGCGATACACTAAGAGACTCTTTCGGTGCACTCGACGACTCACTCGGCACTCGCTGACCGATTGTCAACTCGATCTTCTCCGCACGGACTAACTGACTGACTGATTCTCCGCGTACTAGCAGGGTTTATATAGTTTTTGGCTTGTGTTCGAGAACATTCTGGGCTAAACCGGTAAGAATTCATTCCAGAAGGATCTCCATCCGTCCCTGGCATATCGAAAATTTTATCGCCAAATGGGCAATGAGCGATTTCTCGCCAAATTGGCAACCCTGCCCTCCCTTGCCATTTTATGGCAACCCGAAACCTACTTTGAGGGTAAGCCATCTTACCGCGTCTGGACATTTTGGTGGTGTTGGTGTGTTGGTGTATTTAATTACGGCAAAGCTCACTGGGGCTATCTGCCTAAGGGGAGGGATGCCTTCGTGGAAGACTTTCTAAGGGAAACTGGCTCGTATACACGTTACACATGGGGAAAACCACGAAAACACCTATGCAGCCAGCCCGTTCGCGGGATTCAAACCTCGGACCGAACTACCAGTGTTCAGCGACGTTACCGCTCGGCCGCTGGTGGGCCTGGACATTTTGTAACGATATTTAATGCAATAACTAAAACTAAAGGCTTCATGTTTTTGATATTTCATTATGTAAGAGTTTGTTAGATCTGGCTAACAAATATTTGTCTGTCTTTTTCAAAAAGGATTCAAAATCGACATAAATTACAAATGGTACTATCATTCATCTTTTATAATTTTCAAATTTTATCTGTGTCTTTTTCGGGTATTATACAGTATGTTTACATTATTATTACGTGCACAATCAGTTTTTACATTATTATTACGTGCACAATCAGTTTCATGTGTTTGCAAGTTCTCTTTTGAATAAAAGTATCTTAAATACCTATGGGATAGAAATACTGCATATGTAGTTATTTCAGTTCTTATTAATCTATTTATATATTTAATCCAACAACAATGAACGTTTTGATTATCTTTCACACAAAATAAAAATGTTTTTCTAATTTATCGGTGATTCTTAATCGATATCTTGCTTTTTTTATAACCATATACATCTACAGATAAATTGCTTATTTCTCAAATTTTTTTAATGTTATCTAGAGATACAAGAAATTCAGTTCCTTTAAAATTTAAGTTATTTTCCAGTTTTACATATTTTGATACTTTTTCTCGATGAACTTTTTTAGAATAAAGAGCTGATAGAATAGACCACATAAAACACTGTCATTCCCTTTTTATGTTTATAATTGCTTTGTTTCTTCTTAATTATTTCTGGTGAATCATTATAGGATGATCCATGAAAAGGATCGTATTTGTTAATTCTGAATTCTAAGTACTTAATTTCTATAAGTGTCCGTCCTAATCATTTTGTATTAAGGGAACTCATACACCTTAAACCCCCTCATGATCTTCAAATATGTGACTGTTGCAGGAATTGAGATATTTTATTTATTTTAAAAGCAATTACTTCCAACTTTTTACAGCTGACTACATAATATAGCTGCTTTGGAAACTAGTAACCAGAAAGTTTGTATTGCCACAAATATTTTTGTAATTTAATCCTCTTTGTGACAAAATATTTCGCCATGTTTCCACCTTGCGCGCATGATATTTTAAAAATGGCTAATGGTACATACTTGACATTTGATGGAATTCTTTATATGGGCACTACTTTCTAACTGAACCAACAATCTGATGAATATCTTAGCATTGAAAAATTTTATGGACGGAAACATTACAAATTTTTTTAATAAAATACATTTTATAAACTCAACTCCAAATAAAATAAAAATTTAACATGAAATTTTTAGAATTTTAGGTTCACAGTAGTTTTCAAATGTTATAAAAGCTATACATTAAATATGGAATTAAATTATGAAACAGGATGTTTTAAACTGTGCGCGCAATTGGAAACATGACGGAAAATGTTGTCACAAAGCGGATTAAATTATAATTATAAAAATATTTGTTTTAATATATTATATATAATAAAATATTTATATAAAATTATAAAAATATTTGTGGCAACACAAACTTTCTGATTACTATTTCAGAAAGCAGCTATATTATGTAGTCAGCTGTAAAAAGTTGTTAGTAATTGCTTTTAAAATAAATAAGTTATCCCAATTCTTGGGACAGTCACCTATTCGCACATCTTATGGGTTTTAAGGTGTATGAGTCCCCTTAAAGTCATCTGATTTTTTAATCAGTGTATCAATGGTATAATCATAAAAGCCATCAAAATCCGTTAGGCTTAATACTGGGCTTAGCATCAGATGTTTAAACGAATACTCTTTAAATTCTTCTCCATTTCTGTTCATACAAAACCATTTTAACTTACGTTTAGTTTTCTATTTTTCACACTATTTGAATTTTTTTTTCAATCACAATCTTTCTTTGACTAAATATTCAAGAGGAGTCATAATTTTATTTTTAATTCTCCATATTTCTAAACTTGATTTAAAAGCGGTATCCATTAGCACAGTTTCTTAATCATTACGCACGCTATCTCTGTATGTATCAAACTTCGTTGATGATGACTTTCATATGTTTTTTATACCATTTATTTCTTGCTTATTACATGCTCCGCCTTTAGTCACTACACATAAAGGGAGGGGTGGCCCGTGGAGGTCTTTTTAAGGGAAAATGGCTCGTATCCATGGTATACATAGGGAAAACCACGAAAACACCCATTCAGCCAGCCCGTTAGCCGGAACTCGAACCCCGGACCGAACTACCAGTGTTCAGCGGCTCCTGCCGCTCAGCTCCTGGTGGGCCTTTTAATACCATTTACACTGTGATTATATTTAATTTGTGATTCTCTAGGTTTCTTTAGTTTCGAAAATAAATTTTTTAAAGAAATATTACATTAAACTCTTTTCTTAAGCTTTGTATATTTATCGATATTATGTTGTTTGCAATAAACCTGAAGTTGTTTAACTGCTTTTGATTTTAATGTAGTTTGAAAGGAAGCAGCTTTTCTTTTTTAATTAAATGATTAATCAAATCAGCTGTTTTAAGCTTTGAATAATTATGAATACTATGTTATTTGCAACATGTATGCAGTTGTTCCATCGTCATGAATTCATAACCCTCCACTTATATAGTGTAAACACTGAATGGGACAAAAAGCATAGCATAGTACGAATTCTGTAACTGATTTGTTAAGCCGAAACAAATTAATTCAGAAACTACAAAAGTTTTATTTTGGACACAGCAAAAAATCTTCCTGTTACGAAATCGCTGCTAGAGACACTACTAATCAAAATGGCGCCATATTGCAGAAGAAAACGTACTGTATTTTGGAATCCGCTAAAACATCATCGTTTATTGTCATTCAAAGACATTTTCCGGCGAAATTTGGTAAAGAACCACCGCATCGTCACAACATCGAACGGTGGATGAAGCAGTTTCAGGACACAAGCTGTTTGTGTAAGAAAAACAGCCCAGGACGAACAGCAGCCAAAACCGAAAGGGTTGAAAAAGCTCGTAAAACGTTTTTACAAAGTCCCACAAAATCAATGCGACGTGCGAGTTCTGAACTCATTGTGCTTCATGTAACAGTGTGGCAGGGTTACTGAAACGTCTACAATTCCGGCTATACACCTTTCAAATGGTTCAGGCGATGAAATCTTCCGACAAACCAGCGTAAAGCTTTCTGTGAGTATTTGCACAGGAGGTAGAAGGTTTTGCGAGCAGACTTGTGTTTACGGACGAACACACCTTTCACGTTTCTGGCAGAGTTAATTGTCATTCTGCAGCAAGACGATGCTCCACCACATTGGCATAAAATGCACACCATTACCTGAACGATAGTCTTCTTCATGGCTGGTTTGGCCTTGCTGGGTCAAGCGATATATTATTGCTTTTTCGGCCACCAAGATCCCCAGATCTAACCCCTTGTGATTTTTTCTTATCTGGTTTTGTTAAAGACAAGGTGTTCGTGCGTCCATTTTACAGGACTTTCAGCAACTAAAGCAGTGGATAACTGAAGTGCTCGAATCAAAATAAAGTAATTAAAGCGCTCACAGGCAGGCTTTCTTTTTGTTCTATTCAGTATGAAACATCCTGTATAGGATTATTTTTGTGAATGTAAATTCTTTAGATGGGAATTACTTCTAAGATTTCTTTGTTTTTAGGCATAAGTATATTTTTACCACAATCGCATTCAAATTTTTTGTATTTAATTATAGATTCACAATTTTTATAAATAGAGCGATAAAATTTAACTTCCAGGTGATAACAACTCTAGCTTTATTAATTTTACCAACTTTACAAATTCTGCTATCCAATTATATCCTTTATTTTTTATAAAATTACTCCAAATCATTTCATTATCAGTTTTAGATTTTATTTTTATATTGTTCGGAATCTCGTAAATATCACATATCTTTTTCATAAAATGTAAATATTTAACAAATATTTCATGAAACTTGAAATATAAAACAGAAAGCATAGATGTATCCATTTCTGAAGAAACATTTTCCTCAAGTCCTCCACGAAGACATCTCTTCTGTTAGTCAGATATACTTTGAGTGCATTACCATAATCTGTTATAGAAACGAGAAATCTCTTTCGCAATAGAATTCCCTAATCCTGAGAAATAAGTGCTTGAATATATCGGCAGTGTTTTAATTTATAAGACAACCTCAAATATTGTCAAGTATAAGTGCAAAAACAGAACAATGATACAGCATTATTAAATACTCTCAGGACTACGTATCAGAAAAGGAAGTAGATTTGGAACTGCACAAACAAACTGAAATGTGGAACAAACTGTGAGAAACTCCAACTTTTTCTTGAAATGTGAAATAATGTAATGTGAAACAATTTTTTAGAGTCCATTGTTAAAAATTTGTTAAAATATTCAAATTATAAGTTTTCTAAAATAAAAATCTTAGATTTAAAAAATTCAAATAAATATTTTGAAAAAAAATTGGAAAGTATGTACAACTGAAATATCAAACCCACTGAGAAACAGGAATGGCAAGTGTGAAACTAAATCCTCAATAAATGAAGTGTTACGTTGTAGAGTCAGGTTATTTTTAAAGCAGGAGACGTAAAAAATGTACAACATGATTAAATTTCTTATGGTGGTTGAACTTGAAACTGCGAAGCGGATTACAATTTCGCTCTTAAACTAGAACTGTTTCAAAGGATTCTCATTTTAATTTTCTTTTAATTAATCGGAAAATATGTTAAATGCAGTTAAGAGATTAACTGCAAACAAACAAAGGGGAAAAAGATAATAGTAAAGAAGGGTTTTAAAGAAGTAAAAGAGCTTTATAGCTGTAGAAAATTCTGATGCACGGAGACACACTACATAGCGCCATCTGTCGATGACACGAGAAACCAAAAGTACGGAAAATTATTTATTTGTAAATTAATAATTAATTATTATTAGCTTTTCGAATTAGTTTTGCCTACATACTTAATATTCTTCCATCAAACTACTAAAAATCCATGGTTTTTGAAGCTATGTTCTTGTTCATTTTTTTCTCTCACATGATTACGCCAAGTATCACTTTTATTATTGTAATTCACAGATATCATATCAGGGCTTAATTTCTAAATTTCGTAGTCCTATGGAAGAACAAGAGGAACAAGGATAAATAAAGAAATAAAATGACTGATAAAATCATTAATAAATAAATAATTCATTATTAAAAAATTAAATAATTAACGGTTAAAGTATTTAAATAATTAAAATTTCAAATTAATGAAATGCAAAAAGATAAATTAAAATTTAATAAGCGATTTTTAATATCATTTTATTACTAAAAATAAAATTTTCAAGACCAAGTTTCTGCTGAAATTGTTCAGTTACATAAAAGAAGTGCCGGGGCCTTATTTTAAGGCTCCGGTGCGCGCCATGTAGAATTATAAATTATCCCCAAAACTATGAAGTACCGAAGACGGGTTCTGGCCCAATTTAAGCTCTGATTCATATAAATTATAGGTTGGCATTTTTACATTTAAATTAATGTCAAATAAAGCTGTTTTTAATTTAGTAACACAGCCTAGATATGGTGAGGGCAAGTACTTGAGCATCTTCTCCATTTTCCCGAGATTCACATGTTGTAAGTTTTTTAAATATCCACAGCTGAAAATTTTTCGTTATCCAGGAGTGAAAATTAATTTTTAAATGTCTTTAGTATTATATTAACGTCAATTTAATCAAATAGCACATCATGCAAATATGTTGCTCCTGAAAAAGACAGACCCTTCCGTATTTCTCTCAAAATGAATTAGAAATCTAAAACAGAGGTTATCAAACTTTTTAAACTCGGTATCACATAAATAAGAATAAAAAATATATGTACCGTCATGAGCCGATATATGTACTAAAAAGCGTGCCCTTTTACATTCGTTTTGAAACCTCACTTAAATGTTTATTGCAAAAATTGTACACCTGAAAATAATATGGTGTACCATTAGTGATATATGTACCATAGTTTCAGAACCTCTGCCAGAAACTAAGCGACATAACAAGTTAAAGCGGTTTTAAACTAAAGCATCATAAAGTTCAGTTATTTTAGTCTAAAGTTGAATGAACATACAAGTACTTAATTTATTAAAGAAGTTATACTGCTTTCATTATGATAATTATTTTTCGGTATGGTACATATTTATTTGCTCTTTTGATCCGTAAAGGAATACCTTCTATATACTTTGGCGTGGAGACGGGCAGTGAGACAAAGAACTGTAATGTGCGGTTACGCTATAGGAAGTACAAGATAAAATCCGGTTTTACCGCTTTTAAAATATTTGATACAACAATACATTAAAAACAAATTGTTACCAAAAACAATGTATGCAGAGTTCCATTTTTCAATCAATTCTTTTGATTCAATATTTTCTGTCTTCCCACTTTTTTTATTTATTTATTTTTATTTATTTATTTATTTATTTATTTTTTTTTTTAAATTTTCAAAGCGGCTACTGGAAATAATGGAGACAAATGCATTTGGTACAACTTCTAAAGTGCTGTGTAAGAGTACTATCAAAATGGCCTTTTTATTTTTCACTCCTGATTATGTTACAAATAATTTGAAATTCACACGCTAATATTTAAGAATATAGTATTTATTCCACTCGACATATAGTACCAAAAAGTATTAACATATAGTACCAAAAAATCAGTGTTGAACTATCAATATATAGTACAAAAAAATCAGAATTTTGTATACAGCTTTTTCACTTTGCTAATTTTAGAATACCTCCTGCTTTAAGTTCACCCCTCCCCTCCAAAATTCCTTATACTTGGTCCTAAATTGTGTCTTTTGGGAAAATTTTGGATTTTTTGAGCTACTGATTTACAGAATGTTCCAGCAAGCAATTTAATTGACGTCTGGCCTCTGTGATGGGCAATATGGAATGCGCTTCTGTTTCTGCTAAATAGTACTTTCAGAGCTTTTAAGGAGGATTAGGATCATTTCCTTCTTGATTAAAAGCCGATTTCTTGACTAATAAGATGAGTCCACTTAATACAAGATGATGGATAAGGATTTCATGACACATGGCTTCATGCACTATTCCGTCGATTTTGAGGGATCTTTTATTCGTTTAGCAGTAAAGTACTTCAGAGCAAAAACGTTGCCTCTAGTGCCTCACCAATCACGATTATGCGCTCTTGGTTGTAACCAGAGTCGGACATAATTCAATTACAATGTAACTGTTTAAAAACAGGATTACAATGTAATTTCAGATATATTAAATAATTCAAATACAATGTAATTTCAAATATAAGCAATTCATTTACAATGTAATTGCAAATGTAAGTAGTTCAGTTGCAATGTAATTAATTACATTGTAATTGCAATTACTTATATATGTAATTACAATGAAAGAAAATACATTGTAATTTGAAGTTTCTTCAGTAACAATGCAATTGTAGTTATAAGTCAGGCAATTACAAGTGTAATTACTTGTACCTGTAATTACAATGTAGAGTTCTTCACTTTGTAGATGCTAAGTTACAGTTGAACGTGAAGAATCTTAAGAACTGATCAGCGAATAATCGCTTGAGTTCGTGTGACAAGAAACAACAAGATGGAAGGGTAAATAACCCTTTATTATTCAAATAAGATTTAACAGAACTTCATCTTGGAGTGTACAATAAAAGCCGACACTTGGGCTTGAACTTAAGAGGCTAAGAAGTAAACTAAAATTAATCTAAACTAAAGCGATATAGCCGAAGCTATCAAAGTTTTAATGGAGTTGGCCACTTAAACACGAGATGACTGCAAAGCTATCAAGGGCATGAGTACGGCCGAGCGTAATAGCAGCTTTGAGAGAGAGTAGCCGAAAAGGCGGACGCGCGCTAATCAGAAACTCTGATTCTCTCTAACTCAGCAAGTAGAACTACGCGGTTAAATACCCCTCTTCCTCATTATGTACGTTGTGGCCGGAAGTAGTAAGTTGAAGTTAAGAATTTGACAGGAAAGAAGTTTAACTGAAAATTTAACTGTTAATAAAATTAACTAATCCTTACAACAATGTAATCGTAATTGCAATTACAATCAAAGCAATAACATTGTAATTATAATCTGAAATTCTTCAATTACAATGCATTTGTACTTATAAGTCAGGCAATTACAATGTAATTGTAGCAACAGATAATTCCGTTACAATGTAATTGTATTATAAATTGTAGAATTACAACATAATTGTAACTGCAGATAATTCAAATGTAATTGTAATTCAATGACAATGCAATTCGAGTTGAATTATCACACGGTTGTATTGCACGATTTGTAATTACAATTGCATTACAATTACACCCATAATAAAATGACAGCTGCAGTTATAATTATACTGTATATGCATATTAACTAGAATTGTAATTTAATTAAAAATAAATTTGTTTCAACTCGCAGTTTATTAAACCTTGAAAAAGTCGCATTATTTTTACTTATGATATAAAATATTCTCCTTGTGAAAACAAAATCTGTAGACACGATCGCGCCTCTGAAATTAATGGATGAAAATGAGCGTAAATAATCTAGAAACAGTTTTCGGGAAGTACTGTCAGTGGGTGAAATGTAAGATCCTAAATAAACGTCCATGTGATCTCGCGTATAACAGTTTTTCAAAATACTGTCATTCAACTAAACATGAGATCTTTAATTTTTCTTTAAAATTTAAGCTATCTTTTATCAAGCTGATGATTCATTGTAGTTAATTTTATTGTTAAAACTATAACTAATGCAGCTGTAGTCGCAGTTATGAATACAAACCACTTTCCGTTAGAAAGTCCTCCAAGAAGACATCGTTATTTCTCATGTGCTTTGTCGTGCTGTATTAAATAAAAAATTAGCTTATACTCTTGCTTAAAAGTGTACACGTATTTATTTTTTATCCGAAACATTTCTTGTAGAATCAGTTTGCTTGCAGCAAAACTTATTTTAAGTGTTTATGCAAATATGCTTTCTACTAATTCATAATTAATCCTATTACTAGAAGTTGCAATTCACACATTATTTAAATAGGATGGTCTAGGGCAGAAAAATTTAAGTGAACGTTTTTCGACTTTGTAAAATCAAAGTGCTTCCCATAGATAAAATAAGAGTGGAAATTTTGATCTCTAAAAATTTAAAGTGAAACTTTTTCAACTCAAAAAAATATAACAATAATTTAAAAACAAAAAGTTTCTTTTGGTCCTAATGGCAATTGTAATGGAAAATTAGAGAAGTTACACTTTGATTTTACGAAGTCGAAAAAAAATTCGCTCAAATTTTTTTTAGGTCGAAATCGTTTCACTTCTGTCTTTTCTAAGTCGGAAAATTTCGTTTATGTTTCTTTTTCTAAGATGAAAATATTTCATTTTACTATTTTAAAAGGTGAAAAATATTCATTTCAACTTCCCTGAAGACTAAAAAAGATTTTATAACTCGAAGATGTTTCACTTTATTTGTCTTCTAAGACGAAAATGTTTCATTGAATTAATTTATTTGTTTTGTAAAAGATAAATTGAAAGTATATTTGAAATATTTCATTGTTTAAATATTTTTCTTAAACTATAACTATTTTTGTAAAGTTCATTGACAATATTGCTTTATCAGTATTATTAATAGCTTTTTCTTGAGTTGTCTGCATTATTTAGAGGTGACTATACATCCCTTGTAGATAAATAAATACCTTGTCGAGACTGGTTAAATGTTTCTCGTAAATCGTTTTGTTAATTTTCTGCATGAATTGCTCACTAGTTAAATGTTCTACCTGCTGGTATCTCGATCGCCATTTTCTTGTTTCCTCAGGTAAGGTTATAAGGTATTTCTTCCGCCATCTTAGCATGCCTTCGTGGTGTAGTGGTCTGCACGCTGGGCGCGTATTCCAGAGGTCTGTGGTTCGATTCCCGGCGAAGGCGTTGCTCATTTTTCATCTCTCCTGTTTCCAAATACCTAATGTCTCTACAAGGTATTTTGGAAAACAATAGTTTAGATAGTCTGCGTTATTTCACTACATAAATCGGAAAGTTTTCCTCTTTGATACAAGTCTAATTTCAAAGGATCAGACACGAAGTGGAAGCCATGGTTGGGGCTTTTAAAAAACTGTTGGTTTGGTTTGGTTTATTAGATTACGGCAAAGCACTGTAGGGCTATCTCCCTTAAGGGAGGGATGCCTTCGTGGAGGACTTTTTAAGGGAAACTGGCTCGTATACAAGTTACACATGAGGAAAACCACGAAAACACCCATGCAGCCAGCCCGTTCGCGGGATTCGAACCTCGGACGGACCGAACTACCAGTGTTCAGCGACGTTACAGCTCGGCCTCTGGTGGGCCTAACAAATTGTTGAAGAATACGTTATGAGTTTACGTGAAATTTCGTCAACTGATTGTTGGGTATGAAGGATGCTTCCGAATACTTGGAATGGTATGGGAATTTATTCATGAAATCATACCACGTCGCAGGAATCATCATCCTCAAAGGAAGAACATTAGAAATTATTCTTTTCTGCAAACTTCTGTACATGAATTCAGACGTTATTATTCTTACTCGCTACTATGTAAAACGACATATCCTTTTCAACTACCAACAATTGATCAATTCATCTTTATTTTGTGAAGATCAATAGGGCCGACTCAGCTAGTGCTCCTGGGATATTTTGAGTATCTCATCTTCTATACGAGCTTTTTTGCGAGGAAAGATCCTTTGGTGTTCCAAATCCATCTGAAAAGTATAAATTCAAGCTACAAAAACGATGCAAGAAATATAGAAATTTTCATATTGAAAAAATATTTAACAACTAAGAAAATTTGCGTTAGGAAAAAGGAAACATGATCGAGATAATTTAAGAAATGTGTGATGTGTAGTATTAAAACATAAAAGATTAATGAATTGAAAAAATAGTTAACTAGGTAGATTTACATTAGTAAAAAAGAAAACATGCTACAGATAATTTAGGAAAAGCGGAATCGATAATATTAAAACATGAAATAGTGAAAAATTAATTAACTAAGGAGATTTACATGAGTATAAAGAAAACATGCTACAACTAATTTAAGAAATGCGTGATAGGTTGCAGAGACGCACCCAGCGTGCAGACCACCACACCACGAAGCCATGCCAAGAAGGTGGGAGAAATACCTTATTGAAAAATGTGCAACCGCCTTCGCCGGGAATCGAACCGTGGACCTCTGGAAGAGGCGCTCAGTGTGCAGACCACCACACCACGAAGGTATGCCAAGAAAGTGGAAGAAATACCTTATAAGGTAATCTGAAAATACGGAATATTAATCAACTGAAAAAGTAGTTACCTAGAAAGATTTACAGTTAACATTAGTAAAAGGAATACATACTAGAGATAATTTAAGAAATGCACGATCATTAATATTCATATACGAAATATCAATAAACTGTAAAAAAAAAAAAATAGAAAAGAAAAAATAAAGAAAAACTATAAAAACCATGCAAGAAATATACGATTTTCACAGCAAACTAAAGAGAAACGCATAAACAGAAAAATTATCTATGATTAAAAAAAAAAAAAAAAAAAAAAAACACTTACCTCGAATAACATGTCTTGATTCAAAACAGGAAGGGCGAAAACAACAGTGAAGTGTGCAGCACAGGCAGAAAGGCCCAGCGTCTCTGTTATAAACTTTGGTCAGGATCTACGACATCCAATCATAAGAAGCCCAGACAATGATATGCAACCATTTCCATGCAGGAGGAGACATGTGCGTGACTCCGCATGTAGCAATCCGTAATGTCACGTACAGCTGTAATGCGTCCTTGATAACGGAGCAGCGGTACGTTCCCATGAGTGCCTCAGTAAATTCTACCCTCTCCGATCCCTCATCCTTAACTCCAGTGTTCCAGAACCAACGTATTCTACCTACTATTATTAAATATAATATTAAACATAATTAAATTAATTATTAAAGTTATCTATGATTCAGAGAGCCAGAAATTTGCAACCCATTAATACAGCAGTTTGAAAAATCCATTTTTTTATATTTTGGTGTTAGTAATGTTTGTATACAAGGTGTATCATTACAGCTGTCACAAACGTTCAGGAGAGAGAGAGTACACTTAGAAGATGGGAAATCACATAGCAAAGCGTGGTCGGAAACGCTTTCCTGGCGCAGTAGTGACGACACAAAACGCGAAAAAGGAAGGACACAAACAGTGAGACATAACATGTTTTATCATGTTTAGTACTGCAGAGAATAATAATAAGAATAAAAACGAATAACGATCGTCATTAAAGAAGGCGTTTGAAATTACGATCCCGGACCGCGATGCAGGCCTCACTTCTCCGGCGCATGGAGGATCTGCATCACTAATGGAAGATCGCATGGAAGTTCCATTCGTGACTCACAGTTCCTGCATCACGGTCCGGGTCGTAATTTCGAACACCTTCCTCGACGACGATCGTTACCTCTTTATGTTTTTTTTTTCCTTTGTTTTTGCTGTACTTAGAATAAGGAATATGCTTTCTTACCCCGTTAGTGTCCTTTCTTTCTTGACTTTTGTGTCGTCAGTACCGCGCCAGGAAAGCGTTTGCAACCATGAATTACTATTATGATTTCCCATCGTCTAGTTGTACTCTATCTCTCCCGAAAGTTTGCCACCATTGTACTGATACACTCTGTAGAACTGCGACATTGAGATAAATAGACCAAGAAAATTATAGCACAGATATTTTCAAGCCCAGTGGGGGAAAAATACTACTTCTTTGTCCTTATACTAGAGCACAGTATGTGTATCTATTATTCCTAAGTTAGACTTATTTTATCTTAGTTAACTGCTGTTCCTCTTATCGCGCGTGTGGTTTGTTATATTCCAAATATAAAATGTCTGATGAAAATCTTTTATACGGTAGTATTTCATGAAGAATAATAAATAGAAAAATGTAAATTGCATTAAATTCGGCTCTTGCTATTATACAGGGACTGGTCAATCAATGGTTTAATTCTACAGTTTTAAGGCTAAGGTGCTTTGTATTTAAGATGACTACTTCTACACTTGTGGGAGCTCAAGAAGATATCAGCTGCTGCTGGTGTAAAATAGTTGAAGACAGTGAAGTGTGCTTTGTGAAGGTAAACAAAAGGAAATATTGCTTGGATATTTTATCATGGATAGAAAAGGAACTCATGAAAAAATTGAAAGCAAATTTCTTTTGCAGATAGATTCAGGTAAATACAGTTGCAAAAAACTACTTTCTAAGCATGAGGGACGTTTTTATTTTCTTTTGCCAAACTCACATACTTTAATTAATATTTTATATAAACAATATCACATAATAAATATCAAGTTTGAAATGGAATTGAATCATACGTCTGTGTGAAGAACACTATCCCTTTAAATACTATTGTTATTTGTTGTCGTGTCCATGAAGTCAGTTAGATGGTACCATGGGCGGTGCAGACCGCCTTAGCTATCTCGAGACAATTTTCTTCATGCAGATCTTCCCGGCGACAATCACTAATTTGCTGCATTGCAGCCAAGATGGAGGGACAGGATAAGATGCGGTTTGCTCCAAGTTCGATTCCAGGGCAGTTTCTGCAGACAGTGTAGGTTCCTGTTTTCTCTGGTAAGATTTTCATCCCTCTGAAATAGCCAGTTCTAAGTCTTGCCAAGTTTTTGGAAATAACTCTGTTGGTGTTGAGTTCGAGTAGTTGAAATTTCTGCCTGATGGTCGGATTTCTTAGTTTTGACTTAGCAACAAAATTCATGTCATTAAGTGAGGTGGGATGACAATTTGTCATTTAGTTGTCTCGCTTCTTAGCCAAGCGTTCCATCTAAATACTACTCTCGATATTAAATAGACGAAGAAAATCAGGAAATTGCTTAAATAATACTTAGTGTGAATAATGACGAAAAGTTTAGAAGTGACGATCTAGTTTAAGGCGAAACATACGTAGACTTCAGTTTCCTTCCGAGTTCCAAGCAGGGTTTAAGCTTAATTTGGAACAAACATTTGAGAACACGTCTTTTAGTACAATGCTTATTAGTTGTACGCGTTTCTCCAAAAACCAGTCTACCAACTTTTATTGAAGCGGAAAACAGTATTTTCTGCAATAAGGGTGTTTATTTTAAAATCAAGAATTAGATATATTTATAATTTTTTGTTATTTTAGATCATTTCTAATTTTTTAAGTATAAGAAGTTGTTACCAAAAATGTATTTTTATTGTAAATATTTAAATTTTAGAAACAATGGTTGCGTTCTTCTTAAAAACTTATCACATTTGCGATGTATACTATCATGCTTCAAGAGCATTTTTATAGAAAGAAAAAATATTTTATTGAAAAAAGTATGTATTGTTAAAAATAATTCGATATCATAAAATTATCGAGAACTAAATTAGAGAATACTTGTACTTATAAAACACTTGTACATAAAGGAAAAACGCAGGGCTGTAAAGATTGCTTTAATTTTTATCCCCATCGTAGAGCTAGATAAATTTTCTTCAGAACTCTCTTCTATATTTGAATCAGAGTCTTTCTTCAAACATTAAACCATCTTAATAAAAGTATTTACTAACGCCGCCTTTTTTAAATGACTTTTTAATATACTCGTGTCTGTCGAACAGGAAGCGAATAGCGGTACTGCCTTCATCTGTTAAGGGAATACTGGAAATTTCTGCAGTTATTCTACAAGTATATGGGGATTTCTTTAAAGCAGGTTTAAGGTCTCTTAACTTAATTCAAAGATAGTGATAGAAAGCCAGCAAATATTTTAAGTCAGCTCATATAGTTAAGACTTTGAAACAACCGCACAGATTTACGATAACTTATTTATGCAATCAATTTTTAGAATGTTAAAATGCTAATAAGGAGCATATTTTTTTTTCTAGCATTAAAAGCAGTGGAGACGTTCAATAATAAACAACGGTAAGAATTTAGACGAGACAAAGGCTATTCCCTAGCATACGGATTAAATAATAATAAAAAAAGATATATTTTACAAATAATTTGAATTCGGTATTAAAAGGGAAACAAATGCAATTTTATTCCTTTTTTAAAATTAAAACGTACAAAATAATTCGTAAGCAAAAGTATATCACTAATCAAAGCAACTCATTCATTTTGTATCAGAATATGAATGTAAAACACGCCAAAAACAAACAAACAAAGCAGTAAACAAGATCTAAGCAGACAAAACTTTGAAATTTTCTTTTTTCTCCAGCGCCAAAAAGAATAGATTTTTGAAAAGAAAGTTTTCATTATTCTTTTGCATAATATTCCATCCATATTCTTTTGCTCTTCAAAAGTTATTCGCGTATTATATTCAACTGTATAATTAATTAGATAGTAGCGGGCCTTATTAATTATTCACTGTATAATTAATAAGGCGTGGTGTTAAACAAACAGTGCATAATGCATGAAGTGGTGTCACTTCCTCCGCAGCAGATTTGATTAAATTTGTTGATTATGTCTTTTGAATTTTACCTCAAACTCTAGTTAATTAAATTTCGAATAATTGGGTCGGCACTCGTGTCACGTAGCTTGAATGACGTCACGTGATCGGAGTTATTTCATCAAAAACAGGAGAACTGCTAGCGGGAATATTCAGAGAGAGTTTTTTTCCCCTCTCCTGCGGATAAATAAAGTAAAGAAGAGAAAACCTATTGCGATAGAGCTGCTGTTGTGAATTATGAATCTCTCGTGAAATGATAATTTGTACATTTTTTATGTTAAGTTTCCCATTGGCAATAGATAACTTATATCTTGCGGCACAGAACCAAAGGGATTTATTCAATAATATGGCCTATTCTGGGAAATTTGACGCGCAAATTGCCAAAATCATTAATAACAGTACAAAATGTTGTTGATAATCTGTAAGTCAAATAAAATTCCATAAACTATGATAATAACGAAAAAAATAAATATTCTTTTTAAGATTCAGTTTTTATTTCAATAAAATATGAAAGTGAAATGCCACGTAAACCATAATTTAGAGAAAGCGTGTTAAAATCTTTACTAACTTAAATGGATTTTGGATTTCCCTTCCTCCAAAAATCATTAGTTAACTGCACTATCCAAGTGGAAATGAGCTTCGTCTGCCAAGAATATATTCCACAGATATTCTTCACTCGTTTGAATGTACAAAAAAATTCGTTACTTAACACTGATTTGTGTTAGAGGAAAGAAGCAGATGAACAAGAGGTACCTTGAAGAGATAAAATTGTTTTAAAAATAGTGTTGGAATTCGTACCCAGACAATGTGAAGCACTTCATAGCTATTGCTTCAATGACAAAGAAATCAGTGGTTGTTATACTACTGCTATTCTCTTTGCCCAGACTATTGTTCTATATATAGCACGCATCAGCATATTATCTGGCCAAGCGAAAAGAATGCAACCATACAAAGATATTTTACGAAATTTATATTAGCTAAAGTAATTACAAACGTAACAAAGAAGGAAAGTTTATGCTAATATCGATAAATAATATAGAATATTTGATTACAAAATTGTACGTCCACAAGCGGTCGGGCGGTTAAATCGCTGAAGGGCTCAAATCTCGGCGAACGAGCCGGCCGCCTGTGACCTATGTGGTTTTCTGTATGAGTAACTGAATACGAGACAGTCTACCTCAAAAAGCTCCCACAACCGGCATCCCTTCCCTCAGATAGACAGCTCCTATCTGCTTGGCCATTATCCGATTCAAATCACTGCAAAACTACGTCCTTCAGAGAAGACGCTTCTAGTGTGAATCAAGTTATGTTCGTTAGTATTACAAAATGTATAATGCTTTCACAAACATTTTCATATCTGAGTGGAATAAAATATATTATAAAGGATGATATTTGTAAAAAAAAATATCAGCAATGTTACATATATGTTAGAGTTAAATGATGTTATTAATAAGTCTGTCTAAAAATCTGAAAGCTGAATTATCAGTTCCTATTTGGATCCCTCACTGTTTTAACGTTATTTTAAGCCTAGTTGATATTTTTGTATTTTTATTTGCGCTCTTCAGCCCGTGAATTTCGATTTACCCGCTCTGAACTCTTTAGTTAATGATTTTATAAAGTATTTTCTGCTTCCTGCATGCCTTCAGGATATAACGGTGGCACACTCGGCACGTATTGGAGATGTCCAGGTTCGAGTCCCGGCTGGGACATTGCTCATTTTTCACATCTCCCGCTTTGAGAAAACCTAATGGCTGTATAACTTGATCCATTTTACGTCTTTTGCTTGCAAGAGATGAGTTAAATTTATATTAAATAGACCAGCTACTTGGAATAATTCGATCTATTCGTAGACATGAGGAAGTTTTAAAACCTTTCCCATTCAGCTAATGCACAGCTGTCATATTATAAAATAATTTCAGTTGCAATGCATGTTATGACAACGCCGTTGAGTATCGAATATGGTAAAAATGAAATTCGAATAAAGCGGCTATTTTCAACAAGCTAAAACATTATAGATCGTTGAATGTCACGCCCTATTGATTTCCCCTTAAAAAAAAATGGAGTAACTACCACGCATACGCAAGTATTGCATCCACCATTCAAAATCTATGTACCTGAAAGTTGGAACTGCTCAGACCCTGGGTAATTAAGCAGAACGCAGTCCTTACATGATAAGTCAGAATGCAGCATTTTCAGGATATCGAGTAATATCTACAAATGTAGGCCGATATACGTTGCAAAAATATTTATTTAAAAAAATGAATTATACATGCAAAATGTTACAGAAAAATGTACCAATTAAAACCGTGTTACATTAACATATGTTTAAACAAATTAACATTTTATTTATTTCATAGCGAATTTATTTATTTCATTTTCTGTTTTCATTCATGTATCTTTTTCGTAATATGATATAAGCACAAATGTTTTCAAGCAACACTGACTTAAATTTCACTAAAAGTTATTTAAATTTTAAATAGGTTTTTAATTTTATAAGTTTTTTCCTAAGAAACTAAATTCCATGACTGCCTGCAGGTGGTTTTGTTCATTCAAGTTATGATTTTATTTCTTTCCTTTATTTTTAAGAGAGCACATTTAAGGATACGAATATTACTGCTAATAATAATATTAGGAGTACTTATTACCATATACATACTTAGTATATACAGTAGTACTTATTATATATAATCGTACTTATTACTGTATACAATCAAAATCACAAAAAGAAAAAAAAAAGACTTGTAAAGAAATTTGGGGGGAGGGAAGAAGAAGAAGAAAAACAAGTAAATCAACGGATCTCCCAAAAAAGGAAAAGTGATGATTCACCATGCTTTGCATTCTTGTGTCATCGTTCTGTTTTTTAACACCATAAAGTGCTTTTATATTAATTCTATTAATGAACTTCCGCCTTCTGTCTCAATTGTTTTCGTTTGACGAAACGCGCTTATGGTATTAGCTAGATTCGAGTTTTCTCACGCTTTTCACTTGATAAGTCCGTGTGAAACCTCGAGTTGGGCTAATTTACCATTTATTGCAATTTTTTTGTATATAATTTCTTTGTCTTTGAAATGTTATTGATTTTTTGCGTACATAATATGAAAATTTTTGAGTTCAAAATTTTTGAGTCTTTTCTAATCCCTTCTTGATTTTGAAGTATATATCGTTTTGCAGTTATTACTGTAGGCTTTTTCGCGATAACTTTTACTGCTTTAATATTACATTATTGTTTATACTTCGTGTAATTTTTTACTCTGGAACTGCAGTATCAAAAGTGCTTTATAGCATTAGCTATTTTGAACTTCCTCTTCTGTGCAAATATTATCACTGTTAAAACATTTAAGGAACTACAAGCACAGGCCAATTTTGCAAAACGTTGCCATCCCATGTGGCATACGTTTTGCAGCTTGTTTTTCAGATTGCTAGAATTCATTACTTCTGCGCAATTTTGTCAAGGGAAAACCTTTCGGAGCGATTTAAATTAAGCATTTTATATACAGAGAGTAGAAATGGTAAAATATACTCAAATTACATAAAATTGCAAAGCAAAAAATTATACCAAATTTTGTGTCTCCACTTTTTAATCAACGTTAGAATCAAAATCTGAACATTTATATTCGTATTTACAATAACTTCTTGCGGTTTCATTAAAAATTACCCCCCCCCTTTTTTTTAATTGCAAAATTGAATAGCTGTATCTGTAGAATTTCTTTTGTTTAGCATTCATGTTCAGTTATATAGTTACTAAAAATAATGTATTTTTAAATATATTAGTTGGTATTTTATCAACAATGCATAATATTTTAAGAAAGTTATGAAAATTAATATATTGAAAATTAATATAAATGTCACTATCCATTTAGTATAAACTGTTAAAACTTACAACTTGCTTGATCCACTACTGACTGTCTGCTTACAACTGCTTGATCCAAACTGTCTTGAAGGGCTTATATATTTCTTGTTTTTGTTTTTCGTGAATCTCTGTTAATAAAAATTTCCACTTTTTATCTAATTTTTCATTTACAACTGTCATAAAGCATATTTTAATAACATTGCCAAATTCGTTTCGTGACTCAGAATAATTACCTTTCGGGCATTTTATCAATAGAAAACTACTAAATTCCTTTACTTCATAATTGCAGTGAAAGAAGCACGGTATTTTTAAGTACTTTGCACAAGCAAAATGTTTTAAATTTTCTAAAATGTTCTTTATTATGTATCCAATTTAGCTGCAAACATTTTTTTTAATCTAAAATATCAAATATCTAAAAATGTTTTAAGTACGTTGACATACACTCAAGAGCCAAAACATTATGACCAGCCCTACATTTTGCGATGAACGCGCCTGGATGACGTGGAAGGCACGTGATCAGGTGAAAGTGGTATTTAACTGCTGCTGGAGAGTCTGAAGAATCACACCGCGTCTGGCATGAGGGGCTTATTTATAAGTTAATCAGCTTAAAGTTCAGTGATGCGCTGATTAAAATTATTTATTCTTTCCTGACAAACAGAACTTTCCACATTCAAATTGGCGAAAGTAAATCGATTATGAAAGAAGTAAAGGCCGGGGTCCCACAGGGATCTATTTTAGGGCCAGTACTCTATCTTTTTTACGTAGCAGACTTACCTGCTGAACACCTTGATCAAAACTTCTTCATGGGGTGCTACGCAGATGATACAGCTTTCGCTGTCAAGTCTGGGACACCGAATTTTGCCCTAAAGAAACTGCAGAGATTTATGCCTAAGCTGGAACATTGGTGCGCCAAATGGAAAATAGCAATCAATGCTGATAAGTCCAAACTGCTAATCTTTAAGAAAAATAAGATGAATCATCCCTTGACAACACAACTGATACTCTTTGACACTGTAGTGCCTGTTGTCAAAAGTGCTACCTACCTTGGACTAAAATATTGTTCAAATTTCCTCTGGAAAGAACATATTAACTGCATTAGAGGAAAAACTATCGGAGTCTTACGAAGTCTCACGCCGCTTCTGTCTGCGACTTCCAGATTAGACTTAAAAAGGAAAAGACACATATATATATCTATCATACGTCCTATCTTCTCTTATGCCTCTCCCGCCTGGGCAACTGTTCAGAAGAAGGAGATAGACAAGTTACAAATTCTACAAAATAAAGCTCTTCGAATGATAGCTAGTGCACATTGTTACGTTTCAAATCACACTCTACACCGTGACTTGAAAATGGAATCCGTCGAGACGTATTTGCATAATGCTAACAACAATTTCTTTAATAAGGCTCAGGAATGTGTACCCATGACTGATCTTAATGTCTTGGATTATGTGATTCTTAATGAAGATGCCTCGTTAACACCACTCGCGGCCCACCTCGCCAGGGACTTAAATTTCCCAACGTAAAATTTTCATGATGGGTACGCACTGCTCTTGTACATATTGTATATAATATAATTATTTTTATTTTTATTTTTAATTTTCAATTGTAATTAATGTATTTCCTTTTTACGTTTCAGTAGTATGTATGTAATAAAGTATTATATGTTTATTTTTTATGATGTGTCTTAAATTCAAATGTCAAGATTGAAATTGTTGGATTTTGTCTGTGTTTCTTGATGTTCATGTACACAAACATTTCACACAGATCCTCACGGCTCCTGCTTTGCGATTTTCTTATTGTGCGCGCCTTTAAAGGCCTTGCGACACATGGTCGCCCCCTGTAAACACCTTTGACCTCTCTAAACTTGTCAAGAAACTGCAACGTCATGTGCCCTTTGGGCTTATTTTCAAGAGCCGGACAAGTTGCGCAGCCGCGCGACATTTCGGCTATAGTCGCACAGACTAGACTAGACTGAAGAATCACATCACTTGGATTGCTTCACTCATAGAGTGAAGTCTTGTTTTTTGCTCTCTCTCTACTTGATTCCTTTTGTAAGTATGATTTTGCTCTCACGGAAAAACAGATAGCCAGCAGAATGTCGATAGATAACAAAGGCAAATGCCTTAATAAGCCGAGGCCTACGTCTGATTTTGACAATGAAGTACAACAAATTGTCCATCATATTCAAGAACTTAAAGATGCCATAGAAAAAGTACAACAACTTCCTATAACTAAAGAAAGCGTCCAACTCCGACGATCCATGCAAGCCGAACTTAAAACTCAAGAACAGAAACTTTATTCTTTCATCCCTAAAAGAGATGTAGATAATATTATTGCACAGTTCCCGCCTTCCGCTAGCAATAGCGCAAATGATTGGTCTATAGTAAAGCCAGCCAAAAGATCGCGTCGCGATAGCGGATCTTCATACAGCTCTCAAACAATCAGCACTTCCTCACGATTTGACTCTCTTAATAATGAAGAAATGCTTGATACAAATAATGATGACATCGATATGACCCCTCAAACGGAAAAGCCTAAAAAACCTAACAGCCCTTATCCAAAAGATACCAAAATACCACCAATAGTCATTACAGATCTTAAAAACAATAACTGGCCGGAAATTCGTAAACACATAAAAGAAAATTTAAAAATCACTAAGCTTGAAACGAAAATTGAAGGTGACAACATCAGAGTTCAATTTTTTAACGAAGATGACTTCCGCACCGTACAAGACTATCTCGAAAAAGCACCTATCCCATTCCACACTTTTCTCTTAACCAAAGAAAAGAATCTCAAAACAGTAATTAAAGGCTTATCTGCACAAACCCCTATCGAAGAAATAAAAGAAGAACTTAAACTACATAAAATCACAGTCTTAAAAATTCACCAGCTACAAAGAATGCGAGACGGAATACCCACTATACTCCCAATTTTTACGTCGAAACACCTAGAACACCACAAGAAAAAGAAATCTTTAACATAACGCACATCAGCGATATGAAAGTTAGAATTGTTGGATACAACTCTAGACCTGGTCCCGTACAGTGTTATCGTTGTCAACGATACGGACACACGCAGAGAGCGTGTCATAATCAACCACGATGCGTAAGATGTCTTGAAAATCACCTTTCTTTCCAATGCCCGATTAAAGATAAAAAAGAAATTCCTGCAAGATGCGTGCTTTGTAGTGGTTTTCACGCCGCTACAAGTATTGATTGTCCTGAACATCCTAGTAAAAATACCAAAAAAAAAGCAGAAAATTCCACAAAAAGAAGATTTTCCAAATTTCAATAAACAAAACCCCGAACCAATTAAAGAAGATACCAATAAGAAAACTTACGCGAATGTTACAGCACCTAAAGAAAACGAGACCGAAAAAACCAAAATATCAGAAGTCAAAAACCTAGATGAATTTAAATCCCTTATTTTCAAATTAAAAGATCTGTATCATAAATTTACCAAAGTAACCAACGAGAACGAGAAGCTTGATTTCGCCCTGCAGGCACTAGAACTGTTTGTTTAAGTACTTTTAAGTGCTAAATTGATCAGGTGGAGACGAAGCCGAGCGGTACAGACCTCGGAACTTTTTTGCTCAACGAGATCGTAGGTTCGGTCCTAACCGAACAGTTAAATACCAAATAGGACTTGTAATATATTTTTTCTTCTCATTATTTACTCCAGAATTTTCTACTACTTGTATTTTATTTTTTATATGTTACAGTTTATTTTTATGTGACTTAAAAATTTTTCTAAATAATTTTTTAATATGTACAGTTGAAGCATGTGAATGAAGAATACAACATCATTTTTGACATAGGTTATTGCCAAAAAAGCTTTTATTAAAGCTCATGATTTACCCATGAAGTCATCGATGGGATTTATATTAGTAAGAGTCTCACGACTGATACTTCTTAAATGTTCGAAGATCCAAGATCCAAGATCCTGAAGAATCATTCTTTCACTTACTTCTGTGTGTGACGGGAAACGCTGCGGATCTAAGGGACTTTGATAGAGGGCAGATTGTAATGGCTCGAAAGCTCGGAACAAGTATTTCCGAAACTGCACGACTCGTGGATTGTTCGCGATCTACAGTTGTTAGTACGTATGAAAAGCGGATAAATGACGGTGAAACCAGCAAAAGACGACTTGGTGTTGGACGTCCCCACGTTATCAAAGAAAAAGGTCGTCGAAGACTGTCTCGCATATTAAAGCAAAACCGGAGCCAGACAGCGGCTCAGCTGACAGCCGAATACAATGCAGGGCCAAGTAGAAAAGTATCGGAGCACAGAGTTCAGCACACAGACACTGTTGGATATGGGGCTACGCAGCAAACGTCCCACTCGTGTGCCTTTGCTGACAAGCGTCATCGCCAACTGCGCCTGCGCTGGGCCCGGGAACATCACGACTGGTCCATGGATCAGTGGGAGAGAGTTTCCTGGTCAGATGAATCACGGTTTGTCATTCATCACGCCAATGGCCGTCTTCCATTACAATAGTTGCTCCCTCAATGCACAGTAGGTCGTACACAGGCCGGTGGTGGTGGTATTATGCTCTGGGGCACGTTCTCTTGGGCGTCTCTGGGACCCGTGGTTGTGATAGAACAGACCATAAATGCTACAGGGTATCTGAACATCATTGCGGACCAGTTGCATCCTTACATGGCCTCAGTTTTTCCAGCTGGAAATGGAATGTTCCAACAGGACAACGCCCCGTGTCACAAGGCTACAATTGTGTTGGAGTGGTTCCAGGAACATGATGCTTATTTCCAGTTAATGTCCTAGCCGCCTAACTCACCGGATCTCAATCCGATAGAACACATTTGGGATGTCATGGAACGGCAGCTCAGAGGTCAAAGACCACCAATTCGCAATATCTCGGATTTGCGTGACAGTTGCTACAACATCTAGTACAATCTGCCTCCGGCCATCTATCAAGAACTTGTGGCATCCATGCCAAGGCAGGTTGAAGCTGTGTTGCGCGCCAAAGGTGTCCCAACTCGTTATTGTCAGGTGGTCATAATGTTTTGGCTCTTGAGTGTAAAATCGATATGTCGAGGACAAGACTAGTTAGGTTGTATCGGAAAGTTAAACTCAGTTTCATTTAATTTAAACACTGGTCTAATTTCTTTGACAGGAGGATGAATTATCGTCCTATCTTTGCCTTCAAACCTAGAATGCTAAAGTAACAACAAGAAAGTAAAAGTCAAACTAAAACATTTATTTTCATTTCAATTCGAAGTTAAAGGAAATTAAAAAGTTAACAACATTAACTTCCGCTTCTTTCGGGCTAGAAAGACAACAATGATTCATATTACAAGTTTAAATTTAAAGCCTAAAAACCTGGCTGTGCTAACCCGTAACTACTAACGTAATTTTAGTCAAAAGCAAATTCATCAGTCTGGAGCACGGAGCTAAAAGGGAAGCAGTAGAGGAGTTTCACCGCAGCAGACTTTACCAAATCTCTAAGATATTATTAGAGTTCATTACTTAAAGTCGCCTTATTTACATTTTGTGACAGAGTGATGGAACAGTAGGAAATGCAGGAAAGATACAACATAAAAAGTAATGTTTTTGTTAAAATAAATCTTGCAATCTCATAATTATTTATAAGATCTGAATTGTGAATATAACATTGTGCAAACATCCGCCCAAATGAACAATTTTCTAACTGTATGTTTACCTTTTATTATGTATGCAAATTTTACTGTATTAAAACACGTTCATGTTGAAATCTTTTGAAGACCTCAATCTATGTTTGTGCATCGACAAGTATACTTTGAAAACTTGCAGCCTCTGAAACATTTATAGGATCCCGGTATATTTACTCGTGTTTATTTATTGCAATACAACTATGCGTGCTAAGTAAAATCTTTATCTTCATTTATGCTACGCTATCAGTTCAGGTTCTAAAGCATTTCTGAATTTCAATGTAAAGGAATTTGTGAACTTCAAATAAAACTTCATTGTAAATAATTTCTCATACTGTCAATCTTTTTATGAGAGACTAATAAGGATGCCATATAGGTAGATATTCTGCTTTCGGAATTTTTTCCCCCTCCAGTGGCCGTACACTTTACTAGTAGTTAAGAATTCGTCAGGAATAGCCAAATTCATCAGTCATATAAGCTGTCGCATCACCGAGAATGCTGTCCAAAATGCATCTTAAGCGGTAACCAAATTTCATTCGCGAGAAATGGAAAGTTTGAAATGTAAGCCTGTGAAAGTAAAATGCTCAATAAAAGTTTAAAATTTAACCACGGGAAAAGATGGCTTCTCGGATAAAGTGTCGTAGACCTATTACTTAAAAGAAAATAATTAATGTTATGTATCAACTGTTGCTATATATTCTTATTATTTTCATACTTTTTACTTTAAAATTAATCTCTTTAAATATTTTTTTTTTCTCTCAATGCAGAAAACACAGATCAAGACCACCAACAGAAAGCCAAAACCAAACGGGTGCGAACTACATTCACGGAGGAGCAGCTTCAAGTCCTACAAGCCAATTTCAACCTAGATTCGAATCCGGATGGCCAGGATTTAGAAAGAATAGCCCAGATTACTGGTCTCAGCAAACGAGTAACTCAAGTCTGGTTTCAGAACTCGAGGGCACGGCAAAAGAAATATCTCAACAATCAAGCAAAGAAAGCTAACGGTAAAAATTTCTGCCTGTTAAAAACACTTTTTAATAAGTTAAATTTCATCCTTATCTTTCCTAATGTAGTGGTTATTTAAAATCATAACTATTCAGTAAATTCCAAAGATAATGTTGAACGGTTCAAACATAACCAGAGTGATAAAAACAATGTTACTAGCTACAAGGTTTGTTTTTCCTTCAGCAGAAATCTTTGAGCGTGTGAGGTAAGTGGTCCAAAGTATACTGAAAAGCAAACTGGAGAACTAAATGTAATTGTGTCATCTTATCTCCCACCTTCTGTAAGTGAAATGTCATCATTAAACTCGAATATTGGGAAGTGTCTAACCTTGTCTGCTTATTGACCTTGAGTAAAAAGTTGAAAACTGATACACATGATAAGTAAGAACAAGTTAACATATTCTAGAGCAAATTTGTCCAGTGGAATCAGTTTCTTCAGTTGATGAGATGAAGATTTCGCCTATTTTTCATCAACCATAATTTCCCCTGAACTATTTCCCTTAAACATATATATTTTTTTTAATGCTCAGAAATCAGATTTTTCTGTTTAACAACCTCTTGCGTTAAGTCTATTAATTCTTAATTCCCTGCATATTCATGGACTAATTTATATGTATTTATAATATTAAAATAAAATATCTATGGCTTTCAAAAGTAGAATTATTTACAAAAAAGTAATAGCAGTTTTCATTTGCGTGAATTCACAGATGATTCATCAAATAAGAATCTGGGAAAAAATAAAGCCTCAATAATATATCATCTAATTAAAAAAAAAATTCCTTAAAATTCTGGCACAGAATAAGATGAAAAATCAATAAATCAATAAACAAATGTAGCTTGCAATGTTTCCAAAACAAATTTCGAGAAGTGAAAATTTGCAGCATTTATTATATTGGGAGAAAGAGTTACAACATGCTGGTGACTGCAAAAATAAATAAATGAATAAATAATAAAACAAAGGAAATGCGCCACTTATTAAAGGAAGCTGGCCCGCTTTCACAATACACATGCTGAAAACCACCATGCAACACGAGTTTGAATCCATGTCTGAAAAATTTGGAAAGTCGCCAGATAGCACTGTGTCGCCAAATCTCTTTACTTTAAACCTGATTATTAAATAACAGTTGTAAGTTCAGTTTTCAGAAATGACACCTTATCATCTGAAGCTTTTTCTTAAACCTGTTTGGCATCGAAAGCTAAGTTATCAAATCACAGTTAACGTATCCTATTTCTATCATTTCCTAACCTCTTCATGTCAACTAAATATCTCATTCTGAAGTGAGTTTTTGTACATTCCGCCTAGACGGTATAGTGGTTAGAGGAGCCTGACTGCGATACCGAAGAGCCCGGGATCAAAGGCATTTGGGGGGGGGGATGGTAAAATTGTCTGTTTCTTCATAGGAGGTAATGGTGGTCGTCTGTTAGGTGCATCCACAATGAAATGGCCACCACTTCTGGCCTTAATAGTGGCCAATGCCATTAACGGCAATTGAGGAAAAAAGAAAAAGAAAAAAAAAAAAAAAAAAAAAAAAAAAACGTTTTCGTACATACGAATCAGAAGAGACAAGACAGAGTTACAAATTAAGAACAGCTGGTTAGAAATTTATAATAAACACTGCAACAGTGTATTACAAACGAAATTTTAGCTTAGTAAGTTCTTAACTATAGACTTCTAAATAAATAAAGCAAAACGAATCTGGTCTTAGGTACGGCCGACTTGAATCTAGCAAACAGAAAAGTTTCTAAAGAAAACACAGATATTCAGTAAATAGCATTAACGAAAATTACAATAAAAAGAAAAGCCAAACGAAGTATGATTCGTGTATAATATAAATGAAATCAAGCTAACATAATTCAAACTAGCAGTTCTCAGACCAGTTATTAAACTGAACTTGAGACTCAACTGGACTTATTCTCGAAGCGTGTTCACTAACTATTTTTTGTGCCTTATCTTGTTTACTTCAGATTAACATCCGTTTAAATCTACAAATTTTATTGCAGCCAGAAGGCAAACGTTGTGCCTGTTGCTGGTTTAGGCCTAGGGCACCTTAGAGGTGACAGTGGCAATGTGCTCACCATTTTTGAAGAAGTATCCCTCGGGAACGGATCCGAAGATTTCTCAACCGTCTTTTCCTTCTACCATCCTCTCGAGAGGACTTTCAGCTCGAAAGTATTTTAATGCTTCCATGTCGCAAAGTCATTATACGCTACCCATACATCCATGGCTTCTCCGGGATTCAAACTAGGGTCCAAAGCTATGGAAGCCAGTTCACTTACCACTATGCAAACATCGATGCTAACCATTTAAACTACAAAAAGTACTATCTACCCTGGATTTACATCGCATTTGGAAATTGCTTTCAAATTTCACATAACAATGCTGACTGAGAAAACTTTTGTGGCAAATGAATGTCCCAAAACTTCAATCATTAGCTAATCATTTTTTTTTTTTCCTATGTGTCGCACCACCGTAACGAAACAGCCTGAAAATCACATACTTCACACTTTCTTTCTTTCGGTAACATGCGTCACACTTTTCCAGCGCAGCGAGAATAGAAATAGAAAGGAAAAGAACGAAGAAATAGAAAGGAAATTATCTATAAGATAATAAAAAATATAGTTATGTAAATAATCTCCAAAACTTCACAATTTTACTCAAAAATTGATTTAAATGTTGCCCACAACCATTCATTGGGTTCTGAGTGCTATGAAAAACCAAAAAATTTCAAATTAGAAAGCCCTTGTATGATTTTGGGAAACTTTTTAAACCCAATTTAACGAAAAGAATGAAATAATTATTATGTTTCCTGAAGTTTAATGAATTCATATAATGAATTTGATTTTTCTTAAGGATATTTACTCCTTGGAATTTTAGCAAGAATAAAGGGTTATCAAGAAGGAACTCGAATCAAAACTGCTTTGAATTTGAACACTTTACATCATTAATATCTGAATTTACAAAACAAAATTTAAGTGTAGTATAAATCCATTTTCGTTTCACTTGTATTAAACTGATGATCACCTGCCATTAATTTTTGCATTTCTTTCAAATATATTAACAGTCACGTGCTTCCGTATCATAGTAAAATTATATTAAACTGAAATTTAATTTTTATATCATAAAATTTCTACATTAATTAACCATTGCCAATATAATATGGAAATAAATCACTGTGAATGAATATTGAGAAAATAGGGCTGTACTATATTTCTTTGTTATACGCAAAAAAGAATATTCAGGTAAAGTTGCTTATCATTGCAACAATTATAATTAATGTTAATTTCTTATTTTCTATTATGTTAAATAAAAACCCTATAATTTTTAGCTGTTAAATTGAAAGCTCAGACGCCTCATTTTGCCGCCATAATGACACGGGAATGACGAGTGTCTATCACAACGAATAATGCAACGACCCGTACCGTTATGACTTCTACTTTAGTAAAAAAAAAAAAAAAAAAAAAAAAAAAAAAAAAAAAACTGCGACCGAGAAGGAAGGAAAAGGTTTCCGACAAAAAATAACTAAACAACTCTTTATGAAAAATGTTTTGTGCTTTTTTTGAAGAAGGATGTTTTGAAAAATAAATAAATAAATAAAGTTCTTTTAAGAACCTTTGCGTTCAGTCTTGAACCATCTTAAAGATGAAGCTTTGACAATAACAACAGCATGTTCTACTACCTGAGTTTTATGTTTTCTTTTTTTTTTTTTTCTTCCAGCGATCTCGATGCCGTCGATGACAGCAGCGACATCTTGTCCAGGCTGTGGAATGTTGTACTGTCTTTGCTCCCACCCCAGCTTGCAACTCAACATGAGCCAGGTGGCGTGACTGTACAAGTCTAGCATGGCGGTACCGGTGACCTCTGACTTGTATATAGTTCATCATCGCCAAGGTGGTCATCGAGTACAGTCCGGTGACTAAACAAAAGAGAGAAAAAAAATGGTTCCCCGACGTTCCCTCTGAACGAAAACCAAATCCCTTTGGATACGCCAATCTCACATAGAGGAGCAAAGGGATAAATGGGTGGAGAGCTTGTTTAATGTCATGACCAGTTCGTATTAACGTGCGTGTAAAGTTCTTTGGCTCGATAATGTGTCAAATATATGTAATGTTGATTAGTGAGATTTTTTAAAGAAAAACACTTTATTTACGTGAAAGTTGCTTTTAATTCATACGTATTTGGAAAATGTTTCAGTGCATTAGTTTGTGGTGCGATTTATATATAAAAACTTTCCAGGGATAATAATTTAAAGAGTATGCAGCTAAATTTCAGAGATACAGACTGCATATGTAGTAATCCATTTGAATTCTAAAATCTGCTTTTGAGTTGAGTTTGTTACTCTTCTATATTAATTCATGCAATATTAAGACTACATGAAGTGAGAAGAATTATCAATGAAGAACGTCTTTCATCCGAATAAAGTAAAAAACCACGAAATTCATCTATCAAATGAGGCAACAGTTCGAAAAAGAAATCTGATGATATTTTATTTAAAATTTCTTGTTAATGAGACATATATATGTCAGTGGGTTCTCTCACCTTTATAAGAAACAGGATCGATCATTTTTCAGAATTGAAACCCTATCACAAATGTGATTAATATAATTTATTTTTCACTTGATTCATAGAGATATATTATGCAAATGTTTTTTTCCTACTTTTACAGAAATATTACATATTAAAAAAAGCGCAGTTTTACTCTTTTCTACAACTCGGAAGAACTGTTAATAATACATTTAATTCAATCGAGCACTTACGTAAGTCTTTCATGTTGAACTTTTTTTTTTTCCGAGATTTTATAAGTTATTGTTAGCAAAAGGAAACAACATACTAAAACATAAAAAATCAATTTCGAAAAGATATTTCAACTAAGAGTTTCGTTTATTATCAGGAGGGAGAAAGACAGAAAACAAAAATTAAAATTAACAATACGTACTGATCTCAGATAAAATAAAAAAAATATCCTTGATCCTCTTAAATGTAAAGAAATTAAGGCTAGAAAATAAATACTTCATATCTACAGGACGGAGATCTAAGTTCGAAACTAAATTGGGGATAAAATTTTATGGCAATAAAACATGTTTGTATCTTAATGTGTTAAGTAATATACACATGTAAGATGCTTCATTTAGCTTCACACGCTTTCAATAATCTGTTTATGTTGCTAGTCGTCTCCCCCCCCCCTAAAAAGAAAAGCCTCACAAGTTTCTCTAACAAGTCGGTTCATCAATTAATGATTGCAAATCCTTGTACAGCTATCTCGGAAGAAATAAATCTTTTGTTTTAGACTTTCTAAAGTCAAAGTGTTGATATTTAGAAGCATTTAATATTAAATTTTTAAGAATGCTTATCTCAGACTTTCTAAAGTAAACTTATTCATATTTACAAGTAATTAATTAACATTAAAATTTTAAGTTTTCTTATCTCAGTCTGATTCAAAGTAAAGACTTTTCAGTCTATATAATTTCAGACACAGACTAAGGTCCTACCAGAAGACCTGCTGTAACTTTAACAAGAAATAAACAATAAGAACATTTTAGTTATAAAGGGGACTGTGGTATTTATTATATGACTCAACTTGTTCGCTTTTCATTGAGTAAATTTCAGGTATTTAATTCATTTGAAATTTTTGAGAACATCTAGGATCTCAGGTTTGACTGTATAACATATTACTAATGCAATAATTGTAAACCTTTAATAATTTAATTATAACCTCACCAAATGATAGGTGAGCTCTTTAGTAGCCAGAGAAAGGAATTAATTCTCTGGAATGTTCCAGAGATATCATTTCCTTTGCAAATAAATAATTTGCAAAGAAAACGAAATAGTCCTAATGACTACAGATTATTTCATTTTCCATATAATTTATTTTGAGTCTCGAGAATATATTATTTAAAGTGGAATGATATCGATAAATTAGCAGATGTTCCTACTCATTAAAGCTATCCTAATTGCTATTACTTTAAATTGGAAAATTTTAAAGTTTGTGTGAATTTGGGGCATTCTTTACTTTCAGATTAGTACTACAAAGATATTTAAAAACCTTCTTTTAATTTTAAATCTGTAAATCTCACCTCAATGAACCCATGTTGTATGTATGTTTACTTAGCATTATCAAATCGTCAGAAATATGGGAAAGAGAATTTAATTAAAGCAAAGTTTAGTCAAATTTTAATAGCGTCACACAGTACAACAGGTTAGTTAAGTGAAACAAGGCGAATGACTTACGTTAATTTTTAAACAGAATTGGAAAAATTGGGAGATAAACTGTTTTTCGAATGCTTTATGTCCCTTTTATGCAAAAATGTAGAACTTTTCCAGAAAATTTCATGAACTCAAAAGCACGAAATTTTCATAACATTTTTGTTTCATTTCATGTGTAGTTGTTTTCTTATGTAAATTTGTGTAAATATCAGTTTAGATGTACAGTAATTGTGAAATTTTGAGTACTGAATATAGAAAAAATAAATTTTAAGTAAAAACTGTTCCATCTTTTCTATATGTCTCGAATCTCATGATACAGTGTACAGAATACTTTAACACTTATCTTCGCTTATCACATTGCAAACAGGTAATAAAATATTTATATACAAGGTGGTATACATGGAGCAAAAATTTGTCAAACATCTAAAACTATCCAATTACTCAAAATTGATAATACATATTCTGATATTAATGAAAATAAAAATACAATAGCTTACTTAAAGACAAAAATGATAAAATCTAATATATATTTCACATACGAATAGCAACTTATGAGCAAACGGCCGCCCAGACGGTATAAGGGTTAGGAAAGCCTGACTGCGATACCGAAGGTCCCGGGTTCGAATCCTGGAAAAGACATCGATGTAATTGTCTGTCCCTTCATAGGAGGCAAAGATGGCCCACCTATTAGGTGCCTCCATAATAACGAGACCACCACATCTGGCCTTAGGAGTGGCCGATGCCGGCACAGGCAAGTACCCGCCATTGAAAAAAAAAAAAAAAAAAAACTTCTGAATAAACCTCTTATGAATACATGTTTATGGCAGACAACTAAAACTGCTGGTAAATCAACGATGATTGCTGATATGTTGTTAAAATATAATGCTCTAAAAGTTCTTTTCTAACAAGTAGAGAAGGAACTAAATAATGCACAAGTTAAGGTAAACTCTTAATTAAAATAGCTTTTGAGAATAAATTATGTGTATGAAACCTTAACATTTTTTAGGGCGTAATGATAGTTCCAGTTTTTCCGGATCATTGTAAAATTCCTGGCGGGAGGAAAGAGCAAAGGTATACGAAGAAGACTTCGGATTCCAGTTCACGAAGATATGTAAAATAATACATTTATTTATATACTCATTTTGATATGGACTAACTTTTGTATATCATGACACAAAAAAATATGTGTTTAATCATTTTGAAAAACTTGAAAGGGATCAAATACTTTAATTTTTTAAACCATACATTGATATAATGGAATCATACTCGTTGTTTACATTTTCGTATCAAACGTCTTCTTAGGTAGATCAAATTACAGTATTATTACGAGTTTTCGTTTCGTTGTTTCTCATCTTTCTTGTATTTGTTTACACTTTATGGAGACGGAGCAATTTTTGATTACATTGTTTTAATGATAAACTTGCAAAGTGTAAAAATTCGTATTGCAAGTGTGAATGCCATTAAGCTCGAAAAAGGAATTAAAAGTAAGATTTTAAGAGTCATTACTTTTTTATTCGTATATAAACCGTTATGTCTGAAAAGACAATCATTTATAATTTTTTCGTGTAAATATTTAAAAAATAAAGCAGAGAAGAAAAAAAAAAAAAAAAAGGATTAAAATACTGAACTTAAAATAGCATATTTATGATCTTTATTTAGAGTTACACAGAATTATGATCTTTATTTAGAGTTACACAGAATTATGATCTTTATTTAGAGTTACACAGAATTAGAATTGTGTAATACAGAGTGACACCAAGACAACTGCCACATTTCAGATTAGAATATTGCGCCAGCTTGATGTTGCCCGCCTATATGCCAGTCTCCTGGATGTTTTCCAGGAGAGAGAAACGTGGTAAATTACTTTAACGAAGGGTAAAGTGTTAGGATCTTTGAGGATGCTAGAAAATATGAAATTTACGCGCTTTAGTTGCGTTTAGAAATTTTGTTTTTTGTTTCCTTTTGCCCATTGAAACTCAGGCGAAGCGATATACTTCACAATGCGAAAACAAAAATTCATATACATGTTTATATTACTTTAAGGATTATGGCTGAAGTTATTAGCAAAATTTATATTGAATTTAGTTACAGGAAAAAATAAGTATTGTTGCGTGTGTACGAGTTCGTAATATATTGAATACGAACAGGACCGATGAGAGCTTAATAAAATTAATTTTACCAAAAGAATCACGTCCCAGTTCTGGAACTTTCCATAAAAGTAGGTACATAGCTCTTCACAGTATCAAAAAGTACAATCAGAAGTTACATTTCAAGCTACTAAGAATGTTAAAAACAAAGCAATGCAAAGCGCATCTAAAAGGCGAAGCTCTTATGAATATCTCAGTACTTGGAATCCAGCTCTGAACAATAACTACTCAGAAACTCCAGGTTCTAGGTTCCGCTCTTCGCCAAGAATAACATGCATTATGCATGTTTTTATCTGGCTATCTTGAAGTAGTTGCCACTACACGTCCTTGAGACAGAATGAATGCTGGAGATGGGTCTGGGAGGATAGAATAGGTGGGATAAAGGGGTGTCCCACCTATTCTATCCTGCCAGACCCAGCTGACCTTGCTGAGACATCGGATTGATCCATAGAGATTCCAGGTAAAAAATGCTGGAAATACAATATTTGATAAAATAACACAAAATTAATCATAAACATTATATAATGTTATAAAAGTACCTTTAGAAGTTTGTCTTCAACGTCAATTTAAAAAAATACAGTCTGTGAATATGGTGAAAGTTGCAGGAAAAATAGTAAAACTTGACAAAATCTCTGCTCACGTGAGTGGCCTCACTCAGGTGAAGTCCATAACTAAAGCTGCTTGAGTTCGCAGCGATACTCATAGATTATATACATAAGTTACAAACATTAAAGTCCAAAAATAACTAATGTTTCATGAAGATCAGTCCAATAATTGTCACAGCTAAGTTCAGTGATAATAAAATATAATTAAGTTGTCAGGCAGGTGACGTGATGCTTTTGGTGTATACATAAACATAATGTCAACTAAAATAGCAATTGCAATAAAATAAGAATAATGTCAAGTGAAAAACGAATAATATAAAATAAAATAATGCAGTTGCAGAGGGCAATCCGTCAAGTAAAAACTGTATGCACAGAGTAGCGTTCAGTAATAGAAGTTACAGATTCAAATACACTGGGGTCCATAGTCACTGGCTCTGAAGCGTGCTGCTTAATTCTGCTTGAAAACATTGATATTTATAAGATATTAAACACAAGAATTTAAGTCAGAAAGCCCTGATCTTTACTTAAAATAAATGACTTCTGGCGATTTCTTGCCAAATTTAGTGACGAAAGTATGTTTCCAAAACCATCGTCAGCTTGTTGACGATAGTGCTAGTGCTTTGAGATAGCAGCTACAAGGGGGGTCTGCTAGAAGTTCGCTACTAGGGGCCTGATCTCGAAAGAAACGAGTTTCCGACGAGGAGCGTTAGCAAATAGCATGCTAAAAGATGTTTCTTTGATGATTTTGATTTTCAACATTTTTCGCTGCAGTTTAATCCAGAAATAAAAGTTTTATGCCTTCAATTTCGCAGTCCTGATTTTCGTGATAGTCTCTGTTATTATAATGCAAATAAAATAGATGTTTCTTATTATTCAGAGTATTAGTCAATTTACGATATAGTGTCAGATTTGTTGCCATTATTAAACATTCGTGTGAACTTCAGTACTCCAAATCTTTCTCCCAGTTGCAATTTTTTCCTCTAAGTAATTAGAAGAAAAGTGGAATAAATACGAGGTATACAAGGTATGAAGTTTTTAAAAAAATTTTTAAAGAGTTCTTCAGATCTAGGCAAGTAAGTTTATTCATATGTAAGAGTAGATATTCTTCCCATTCGAACCTTTATGGAGACATCAGATTATCTTGACGCAGGAGATGTGAAAAATGAGCAATGCCCACCCCAGGACTCGAACCTAGACCTCTCGAATAAACCCCGAGTGTGGTACCGTTACCACGAAGGCTTGCTGCAAGGAAGGAGAAAATATCTTATACCTTTTTTGGAAAGAAACAGTGTATAACAAGCAAATTTTCAAGTACGGAGAAGGACAACTATTCTGCAATATCTGGACGGTAATCATCCAAAACTGACTGCATTGCAATTCTTTACAAAGGGTGATTCTAACAAAGGAAATATGCCAGCAACCTCCTGAGACTGTAAATGAACATTTGAACCTAGCTCTTACATAGAATTTACAATTCTATTAAGACCAGCTAGAATCAGGAGCTCACTTAGATTCAAGGTTTCACTTAGTTTACTTAGTCTTAGCTTATTTTGAACTTAGAAATTTTAATACCATGCATTTCACAACTTTTTTTGAATTATGGAATATGAACATTTCTCTTCGGAAAGCGTAAAATGATATCCTTCAATCCACAGGTTGCTAACATACGGCGTTTTGAACGAAACATAAATTTAAAAGTAGAAGACGAAGTTTCTCATTTCAAATAAACTGTTGTCCGTCGAAAATGCAGTACTGTAAAGGAAGCATCCAGACAGTATGAAACTTGCATCATATGAATACCGTGATGGAATATGCAAATGATTACGATTTCAGCACACGCACACATCATGGGCGACTACAGCGCTTCTTACAACTTGTATATAGGGAGTAAAGGCTACCATTTCGAATAACGTGAATTGTTCTCTGGTGAGATTTTTTGTGTGTACAACTTCTGTATACCTCGCAGAAAACACTCAACACAGCCAAACCTGAACATCATTCGAGCACTTTTATCTGTTCAACAGAAGCGGGATCATTGCAAATTACCCTTCCGTGAAATCGGTCATCATATCGGATGCAGACAAGCAACAATCATGCGAGTATGAAATCGGTGAAGGGAGGGAACGACTGACGGACAGGAACAATTGCAACCGCTTCGTCGCGCCACACCATGGAAAGACAAGCATATTGTGCAGTACCCTGAAACACACTACCTCTTTCGCAAGCATATCATAACGAATGCAGTCTATAATACAACAATCGATGTCTGCACGAATAATCTGATGTCATTTTACTGTACAATGGACTTCCTTTACTTCGCTTTCATTTAATTTTAATTTAAATTTTCGCTAAAATTTAAACGCGTTTGCTATGGTGCACTGAACGGCGGAGATGGACATATAAATTGTGTGACATTGTACTTTCGAATGAATCAACCTTCTGCCTGGGGTGCCACAATGGCCGTATTAGAGTTCGGAAACTATGTGGAAGCTTACTGCTGTGTTATGCAGTAAGCTTCCACATAGTTTCCGAATACTGTCATACTGCTCCTGCACCCGGTGTTATGGTGTGGAGACCCTCTGAGGGCCACCTCGGCCCGGTGGAGAGGCGGCAATGCTCCCAGGACGAAGGGCGGCAGATAGGCCAACCACCAGGCTGCTGGTGGTCTTCCAAACATAGGGAGCACGAGCAGTTTTCTTGGTGGTACATTCAAACATCAAACTACAATGACGTACTTGGTAGTGAGTACACTGCTTCGGCTTGGCAATGCTCGTAATGGAGTCGTCTTGGGGCAACTCTGAGTGAGTTTTATAAGCCGATGACAGGACGTTAATTTAGCCTTGAGACCAGATACTTCCAAAAGGTGTTATGATGTGCGGTGGTATTGGATTTCCCTCCTGCACCCTCCTAGTAAGCATTACCGATATACTTACCATCCAACGCTGTATCCCTCAGGTTTTTCAACCTGTTCTCCTTATATACCTTCAGGGCTAGCCTGTGGCCACATTTCAATACGAAAATGCGCGATTACACGTTGTCTGCATTGTTAAAACTTTCTTTCTTTCTATATTGTACTGATAACCTGGCCTGCCCGCCTTCCAGATCTATTGCCCATCAAAAATGTCTGGTCAAGGACTGGAGAACATTTAACGCGGCATACTGAACCTGCAGGCACACCAGATGAGCTTGCTACTTGTGGAGCCATTCTCAACATGGGCTACCATTCTTAACAACGCAACCATCTACTTACTCTTCCACTAAACGCCGCGGCGCATAGCAGCATTTATTGACAAATCTTGGGGCAATAACTCAGTACTGAATTTTCTCGTCTTTTTTCACCTCAAACAAAGCTGCATTATAAATCAGTTAACATTAATACTATGTGTAATCTCTGAAATAAACTTGTTTTTGATATCTGTTTTCCTTCTTCGTGCTGAATTTTGATTCAAAACATTTGTTTTTTCTTTAATTCTTTATCGAAATCGTCCTAAAAATGTGAAAACACCCTCTGTACTTGTATTTTCTTTCCCCTTGAAATTAAATATTTGATTAGTTAGTTTTGCCCAGAATTCCTCCTAATGGTTGATTGATGAAATTCTGTGATGCACAATGATTTGAGTACTTATTTAAATGTATTTAGTTTTCAGAAAATTACTCGAGATTTTCGCCTAACATCAAACCTAATTTTTTAATGAAAATGATATCTTATTCCATATGAAAAGGTAACTAACAATCGAGGAAAATATATTTCTATCATTGCTTTATTACGCCAATGACGCTCGTTATAACATTTCTTCGCCTCCAACAGGAAAAGTTTCTTATAATGTGTAACCGCTATGACAGAATTAGTTTAATATGGAATATTCAGTTGAGGGTTTTTATATACCGGTCATTGTAATGGAATGTTCGTTATAGCAAGTATCGACTGTAATAAAATTTCCAATGTGCCTGTCTAAGAATCGAGATATACATGCACCCCTTACAAAATCGGAGAAAATTTAATGATTCAGCATTTAATTATTTAGATAAACATTGTAGGTTTTCGTACAAAGCAAAGAGACCATTTTAAAAAATGGAATGATCCACGTTCATTCATTATTTCAGTTCAAACAATATTATAGTTACTCAAATTCACATAGAGATTATATACAATATTTACAATATATACAATGAGCTCATGAGAAGATGTCATCGGAGTAGCCATGCATTTACAGGCGGCGTAGGTTTACTCTTTTACATTTCTGTAACAAATTTATGCTCTTCTGTCACTGTCCTTGGACACCTGCAGGGAATTTCTCTAGATTATCTATTGTTATAGTTGAGAAGTTATGGAAGATCACCTTTCTTTCTTTGTCCAATAATGGGCCGTTCTTTGTGTTGTGTGTTGCATTAGCTAGGGCGCCACTCGTTTCACATGCGCATTTTACTTTGCGCCGATAAAACCTTACGAAGTAGCTTAGAAACTTGCTATTTAAGAACCTGGTTTTCGTAAAAGTCGTATTTTACCCTGTTTGTGGATACTTTAGGGAAGACTTTCAAAATCGCTCTTCCTGTGCTTTCTTCTTCCCATTTCATTTGCCACTGTGCTAGGATCTCTTTATGCACCTTTGACTGCCTTTCCTGACATCGATTTCTGTGGGCTCTTTTTGGGTGGCCGCCTTTGCTTTCTGGTCAACTAGTTCATGCACTGTTGTCCCTTCGTGTGCTTTAACCCAATTAATTTCGACATTGTGCCTGTCTTGGGGGTGTTAATGAGCTCTTTTAAAACTTGGAGGCTTCGCTTTGTGATTCTAAAACTGTTAAGATTATGTAAAGCATTTTGGCTCTCTGTAAAGATCCCTAATTGGTATGTTGTATCTTACCTTATCTTTTCTCCAAGCCAGAAGATTGCTTTCTTCAAAGCTAGAACTTCTGCCTGAAAGACTGTTGCGTCATCGTTCAGGTGGTAATTTTCTTTGTGAATTTCCACACCATTATCATAAATCACGAATGCTGACCCCCTTTGTTGCTATTTTAGAGCCGTCTGTGAACGTTTCGATGCTTTTACCTTGTGGTGGATCTTTTCCCCATTTAATTAACCTTTACGAGCTGGGTGTTCATATAGAGTTGGTAGTTTATCCTTCTTTTGATAATGCCATATCACTAAGTCCCCTAATAAGATGTTGTCTTTAAAAGGAATTAATCAGTATATGTCTATAAGTCATTCGCATTTACACGGTGTGACTTGTATACACCAGATATGTATAACAGTCCTATTATGGCTTCAATTTCGCTATAAATATTGGTTTTTTATTATCATTTTTTACATCTCTCATGCGAACGAATTCATCTTGAATTGAATCGATAAATATACTTGTGTTGTTAATTAATTCATTGTTCCTGTCATTGTCTATCAAAACATTCCAGGCATCGATTAAATGTTTCGAATAATCAGTATTACGGGGAAGCTTAAGTATTATGCATTTTGAAGATAATCTAAAATTAGCTTCAAATTTCTCTTTTGACCCTACAGTTCCATCTTTTCCGTTGTAAGGTATATCGTAATTTTATAACAGTTATTTTAAGTTTATGAACCTTTCCTATCTCTTCTAGCTTCAGCTTGCAGTTCCTTACCAGAATGAGTTTTTAGAATCGCGTTAAATGCAAATGAGAAGTAGAAAGTATTCAAATCAAAGTTCCACTGACTTCGAGAAAGAGTTAGGATTCCTGAATAGCGCGCGTTTGCCTTTTGGCTGCGCCTCTCTAACTGTTACTACGCCCGGAAGAATTACAGGCCTTTTGTTAGCTTCGCTAGCTAGCTTAATATTACGGGCTAACTAGGTTAGAATTTGTGTTAGCTTTGGCTAAATCTCTTTAGTTAGTCATTAGATAGTTCTTATTTCTTACATTTTAAGTGGAGGCTTTGTTGTACTCCCTGAGAAAGGGGCTGACTGTGTATTTTTATTTGGAGCAAATAAAGGGTGATTAACCCTTCTTGAGTTTGTGTTTCTGTTCTTGGACTTAGTTTATTAGGTTCTTCAACACTTAATTTAGTAAAATAAAAGGGAGAAACACTACACCGTAACAAAAGTTAACAGACACCGTCGGGTCATTTTGCTCTCATTGTCAATTTCTGACAATAATTCGTGCAGTTTTCATCATCAATAATTGCCTTCTCTTCTTCACTAACTTCTAAAACGGAAGTGGTGCCATCTGGATAACAAACCTTTGCCATTGATCCTGATATCGATATTCAGTCGAGATGACTTCGTGGATCGGTAAACAAACACGCTTTTGCAGTGAAGGCGTTTTACAAAAACGAAAGCTACGTGTATTTCGTGCCCCAGTCACGTTTGCGCATGCTATCGAATTGTGGGTACAGAACTTTGAGGAAACAGGTGATATGGTGAGAAAGAGGGGAAGTGCAAAAAGAATGTGCACACCAGAAAATGTTACATGCTGCACGCAAGCATGCTCTGCAACTTGACATACTGGATCGCAGTACGGCGAATATTGCAAAAGGAACCGCAATATTATCCATATAAAATGCAAAAACTGAACGCGTACGACCTCCAGAAGAGACTACGCTTTTGCCGGGATTTGTTGGAACTTATGAATGACAGCCCAGGCCTGTGCGATAATCTGATCATAAGCGATGAGGCCAATTTTTATGTGTCAGGCTTTGTTAACAAGCAAAACTTTAGACACTGGTCATGCGAAAATCCTGAAATGCTTCATTTTTGGAAGACGATCGTGGCATGCTGTTACTGTGAATACCGAACGTTATGCTCACATGTTGAACCATTTCCTAGTGCGACAGCCTGTTGATCTTCCTATAACTGCTAACACATTCTTCCAACAAACGGAGTCTACATGCCATATCTCGCTGATTTCCATTTCCATACTTTCCTGGTCATCTCATTTCGAAGAACGGAGACATTTCCTGGCCTCTAAAATCCTGTGACTTTTCAACGCTTGATTTCTTCCTTTGGACTCATTTGAAATCTGAGATTTTCCATTATGATCCACCACACACCATCTAGGAACTGGTGGATTAAATTTGGGAGGAAGTTAATCGAAATCTATTGCCTGCCCTGCAAGATGTCTAACTTCCGTAAAAAACTTGGAATGTGCCTTCAGAAAATGGGGGTCCTCCTATGTGATGTCATTTCCAAGTGATGAACATTTTGTACTGTAACATGCCTGTGCAAGTTGTTCAGAAACATTCCTTACAAACTGCAAGCATTATAAATTCGTGTTGTATTTCTTTTATATTGCTGTGAATAAATTTGTATCGCTGGTTTTTTTCGGGGTTTCAAAATTGTCCATTTCACTGCCGCACCTGTTACAATGAGCATCATTTCATACTAAATGAGTGACACTCTAGATGCTCGCTATTGATTTTCTTTTAGCGACAGGATCGTTAACATAAAAAATTTGCCTTTAAGGGTGCTGCAATCTGTGTCATACACTACTACATGTAGATGCAGATTCCATAAATCTATTAATTTATATGTTTACGACTTGTTGCTTATTCGAATACGGCACAGGACACAGGGGCTATCTACTTATTGCATGTTTAAAGATTTTACTACATAAACTGTATACCTGTCAGTCGCCCTTATCGGTACAGTGCTTAGTGATGCAGGCTGCCGTATCTTGAGGCGCAGATTCCAATCCTGGAGAAGGCATGAATGCTTTTAAGTACATAGTGTCCGTACGGCATGAGGGAACTTAAATATATGACCTGTCCACTTCTACCTATATGTCTGAAACATAAACGCAAATGGTTTACAACCATCTAAAATACATAACATTTTTATAGCATAAGCGTGTCTAACAACGGTATAAATCAAGCACTGTTGGTTTCAAAACTGCAGCTAACCTACTCTTAACTCAGGTATTTACATTCACATGCAAGTGTAAGACTTTATTCACGCATAAATAAAAGGTCCTACAGTCGCACAACTAATCAAATTTTCGTCACTCCACACTGGCTGCATGCAGTTATCATTCAGCAACCCAGACCATCTATCTTCAATTATTTAACTTCAAAACATTGAAGTCAGTACATAATATGGAGAAAGAACACAACTGGCTGAAAAGTGTTTAGATATTTTGTACAAAAATGAAATCCTCTAGTTGAAATTAGGTGCCAGGTGAAAATACCTTCTGATGTTAATGTTTTAACGAATATGCGGATCTTAAAATGATTTGAAAATACTAATTAATTTATAGCTAAATATCTCCAGGGCTAACGTATAGCACGTTTTATATTCCATTCACATGAAATTTTTACATTAGCTTACCTCTTGCATTCTTATACCAGAATACCGTATTTATGTTACAATAGCACTCAACAAAGTTGAAAGCAGAAACATCACTCTCTCCACCAACAATACAGACAATTTAGAAAAAAGAACTAAAAGAAGTTTAATAAATGCTCCACATTTCACAATAACTTGCAAATGTACCTATGACTATTGAAGAATTTAGTAGTGGCTGAAAGAAAAAAATGCATCTTTTTAAAAATTTGATTACCACAATGTTTTATTAACCTTGACTACTCATCCTCAGATTCATCATCATAATAGTAACAAAATTTACTCATTTCGCCGGTACATAATTTTTTCCTTTATTTAAAGCACATTCAGCTTTCCCTGTTCAATTGTTCATAACGCATTTTCGCCAATATTTAGACTTCGAGACAAGTTTTGGTCAAGAAATGGCATTACTGTTGTCTAAATTTTCCTGCTTGAATAGAGTTCACCAACTGATTTTGCAGGTGCTCACATTATTTTTTTATATTCAGAATATGACTTCAGCTAGTGACAGAACGTATACTCCTGATAATGAAAGTAATTTTAGTTGTTTTGAAGATACAAGCATTAAAACATTGTTATTTCTCAAATTCATCTTTAGCTAGCAAATATGAAAACAATTCACTAACCACCCTAAATGTTCCACAGTGATGCAGCACAGATGTGAAAAATGTTCCGGCAGCTCCTGCCTCATTTCTTGGCAATTCAGGAATAACCATGAATATGACAAGTAATACAATTATTTTAACTTTGGAACACATGGTACATCCAATTCTACTTATAATCCTTTGATAAACAGTTCATTTTACAAGCCACATACCTCCTAATCAAATAAAAAAAGAGCCTTGTAGACAAGTGTTTGTTGAATTCCAAAATTTTGCAAACATAAATTTGGTGTAAAGAACGTGTATTAGGACTTTGTCAAGAAATGAGTTTTGAAATTTACCGCACTAAACTTTATAGCACAATTTATATAAATAACAAACAAATTAGTACACATACTTTTCATTTGCACTATATAAATTAAATTGTAATTTAATTAAGATTTATTTTCGTCTTTACACGATTAGCTTTAAAACAGATTTTTGTGAAAGCCAATGCTTATGCACAAAATCTATATTTAAAAAATTTTCGTTACAAAAACGCAGTTCATATTATCACTCTCAAATAAATGCTGATTTGAAATATGCAATTAAAAAAATATGTAGTTTCTGAAGTAATAATGATTTAGAAAAACTGAGCAGTCAGAGTATTTAACATGCAATGGAACATTTTTAGTACACTACGTATTTTACTAACACGATGAAAGAAGTTTGAATGTGTAATATCCCCGTACCCTGAAACTTTCATATATATGTTATAATTGTTGTGATATTTTTGTACAGAATTTACATAGTAATACAGGTATCAATTAAAGAAGATAAGAATGGGTTACGTGTTAGTACAAGGGTTCTTAACCCCGTGCCCGCGAAGGTATTTTTGAGCACCTGCGACTGTCTGCTATATACTATATCAACGGTGGTCAGCCCGCAGTACACCACTATCTTCTGTGATTATCATACTTTTAAAAATAAAATACAAGCCGTAAAATTATTGTACTGTTAACACTGTTTAGTCTTATCAGTTGTTATTGTCATTGAAGACCCTTTTATCGAATCTGTTGCACATTAAGAATTTTCTCAGCGATTTGACTTTTAAAACTGTTTAATTTCTATTTTAGGCTTTACACCCTAAAATGAGTTCCTTATGCAAAAAGCAACAAATGTATCATTTCAACAGCGATTGCTAAGAAAACTAGATTTCGCCAGACAAAGGACAAGTGTGTTTGTTTGATTTGCAATAGTACTGTATCAGTCTTGAAGAAACATAACCTCGAACGCCATTTCAAAATTAATCACAATACTTTCGATGTTGATTATCCACCTATAATAGAGTTTAGAAAAAGGAAAATTAATAAACTTAAATCAAAACTATCTACTCAGCAAGTGGCTTTTTACTAATCTTGCAAATAAAAATACCACAATCGCTTCCTTCAAAATTTCTCATTTGTTGGCAAAGTAAAAAACCTTTCTCAGACAGTGAATTAATCAAGAAAGCATTTCTAATGGGAGCTAATGTGCTATTTGATGGATTTTGTAATAAGCAAGAAATTATTACAGCAATACTAGAGGTGCAGTTATCTAACGATACAACTACTAAGAAAATACAGATGCTACCACCTTATTTACAAAGTCAGTTAAATGATAATATGCAAAAATGTGAATGGTTTTCACTTCAGTTAGACGGCAGATTTACCTGATGCAGCGCAACTGGCAGTATGCATAAGGATGGTTTTTAGTGATTTTAGTGTAAAAGAAAAACTACTAAAATTACTACCAATGCATGGGCAAACAAGAGAAGATATTTTTAATATCTTTAAAAATTATGCTAAAGAAATTAATATGCCTTTACAAAAGGTATCAGCAATAATTACTGATGGGGCTCCATCAATGGTGGGCTGCAATAATGGATTCATATTTCATTGCAAAAGCGATGAATCTTTCACATTCTTCATGAATTATCACTGCATTATTCACCAAGAAGCATTATGTGCTTAAATATTATCCTTTGAGCATGTCATGAATTTAGTTATAAAAATAATCAAAAAAAATTCGAACAAATCCTTTGTCACACGGAATCTATAAACCATTTGCAGAAGAGGACAATTTTTCAAAATCTGACCTTATTTTACACACAGACATAAGATGGTTAAGTCGAGGTCAAGCTTTCACCTGATTTTTATGAACATCTAAAAGTGATAAAAAGTATTTCGTTTCAAAAGGTGAATGTTTCGAACAATCGGATGACCTTCTCTGGTTGATGGACTTGGTATTTTTAACTGATAATTGCGAAAAACTGAATATTCTAAGACTTCATTCAGGGAAAAATTAAAGATATAGTGGAAGTGGTTTTTGCAATTACAAGTTTAAAATCAAAATTACAATTCTGGAAAGAAAATTTATCAAAAAGGTCTCTCGATCATTTTCTACAAACGAAAAAGGTGATCGATGAAAATTCATTTGACCCATATTTATTTATTTATTGGTCACCTTCAGAAGCTTTTGGAACAATTCGAAAATAGATTCCAACAATTTTCGATTATTGAGTCAGTGACTTCATTTTTTATAAACCCATTCAATCCTCAAATTAATATTTCTGCAGTTGCGCATTCCACGGAGAAAATTATTCATAAAGAAGCATCTTCAATTGAAGATGAAATTTTAAATATTTAGACTGATATTGTATTAAAATCGTGTGGGCTTAATGAAAATACTTGAAATCTAAGCCGAAGATAAAAAATATGCCCTTTTGAAAAAAGGAGGTTACAAATTAATAAAATCCTGTTTCGGTTACTCATATTTATGTGAATTGTTGTTTTCAACAATGAACACAAATCACAATCAGATCTCGACTTAATGATAGCAATCTCGAAGATGCTATAAGATTGGAAATATTTTATTATATGCCTGACTTTGAAAAATTAGTAGATAACATACAATGCCAAAAATCACATTAAATGTAACTATTTTTGAATTTTTTACCTTTTTAGTGTAGGATATTGTTTATGATTGTAATAAAACAAAGAAATATTAAGAATTATTATACATTTTTTGAACTGCACCTGCCAGCAATTTCCTCTTTATCAGATGTGCCCAGATGGGTAATGAGGTTAAGAACCCCTGTATTAGCACATAAGAAATTTCTGTCAAGTGTTTTGAATATGCAGTGCTTTAATAATACAGGAAACTGGGAACCCTGTTTAGAGGAACTGAAACTAATTTTTTTTAAAAAGTTTTTTTTGGGGGAAGGGGGTAATTAAAAATTTGTACGTGCAATCTGCTTCAGCATGTTTTATTTAATCAGATTATAATCATGTTACAATGAATGTTGCTTCAGTCTGATAATGAAAAACTTTTAACTCTCATAAATGGTGGAATAAATGCTTATGACTGACTTTATATTTGACTTCCAATGGCAGCAATCTGCTAGATAAAACTGAAAAATATTACATAAAAGTTAAAAAACGTAAACCAACTTCAAGTACAAATTACAATTACTGATACATGCAGCATTTTAATATTTTGTACTCCCTCCAAAGAAACCTTTTTAAGCAAGGTTACATATCTTATGATGTACATATGTCTAACAGAAAAATAAAAACATTTCCCCAACTTTTAGGACTACATTAATTTAGTTCATAAAACCTTCATAGAAGTAACAGGAAAAACAGATCTAGTGCTATGCAGATGTATATACTACTGCAAGTAACTTCATTTACTACTATTTAAAATATTAAAAATGCCTTCTTTATTTGTTGATTACTTAAACTTTACTACACTTAAACGTGGAAATGTCACAATTTCTCAAAGAACAAAAATATTCACACATTTGACTAATGTTTTTATCAGATAATGATCACTTTTCAGAACTGTTTTACAAGTCATTTGCTTTCTCTACAGAGTTGCTTCTTAAGGTATCAAACAGTATTGCTTATGACATTATGGTCATCAATATATACAGTTTCAAATGACCACATCTAGAAGCTTATTTACATGACCATGTTGAAACACTAGAGATTTTAATACAAATTGTTAGTTTGTTTCACATGTTAAATAAAAGCAATCAGTGTAAAATGAATGCTGTACAGCTAAGGCACTACATTGCATATGTTTGTGCAAAGTGATTTTTTACATTCAAATTAAGGCTAGATACACTTACTTTAAAATATACTGGTTTAATAATCTAAACGAGAATTAACAACTTAATATACAGTTCAAAATGGACAAAAATTGGTTAAAAATTATTTCCTTGCCTAAATTAACTAAAAATTCATTTCATGATCTAAGCCACGATTAACTCATTAAGGAATGAAATTACATAATGTACTTTTAAAAAATGAATACAGTATAAAATCCAAGATTTGGACTCATTCGGACTTTCCGTATATAGTAGAAGTCCAGAAACCCACAAAGCCTGGAACCAGAGGTTGTGCGAATTTTAGGATTTCAGGACAGAAAAGATAAATCATAATATTCAGATTAAAAGGGTAAGATACATTAAATTATTATATACATTATTGCAATAACTTATTATAGGCATTGAATTATTATTACATATATAAATTTATTATATTATTCACTTTGTTATATATACACAGCATCGAGCTTTGTCTCGAGCAAAGATTTCCGCTATCGGATTCCAGTGTTAGAATCCCTGTTGCTGTAAAATTTCAACAGCTTTTCTTTATTTTTCCGTATATCATACACAATTGTGTCGCAATTCCATATGATTCTACTATAAACCGAGGAGTAGCACCTGCTTCCATCTTTTGCAGAAAAATTGCACTTTTTGCATTACCTTCAATGCAACGTGTTTACATTTTTCAACATCGCAAGCAGTAAAATCATGAGAGCGTTTCTTATATTTAATTGTATTAAAAAGGGCTGAAATTAAAAATATTCTTAATTTATCCACAAAGTATCCAGATTAAAAAACAAGGCAGGACCAAATAATCTCGTGAAATAACAAAGCTCAGAAAATACAACAATGCGAATTGTAAACTTGAAAAAAAAGAGTTGAGTGAATCGTCTGCTTTTTTACTTCAATGCAGATTAGAAGGAAAAAAACTTTTATCATGATGTCAATAATTTGGTATTTCCATTATGACCCATTATATTTCGGTAAGTATTTTTTTCTTCGATATTTCGTACTCAATGTTGCGGTTCCCAGAACCTATCAACTGAATGTTTATATTTTGAGAGGCAATGCGGATTTCAGGAGTTGGTGGATTTTCGATATTTCACTGTATTAGATTTCCATATGTTAGAACACACTTTAAATCTAGTAAGAGGAGATGCAGAAATAAAAGCATGAATAGTGATTTATGAAATATGAGACATTTATGACCTTAAGGGAATCAAAAATTTACTTAAAAAAAAATTTTGCTTTATTAAACACACATTTCTATCAACGTCAATTTGTTTCATTTTTTTATGCAAATACATTCTCTTTAATTCTGGTGCTAGATAACTTCTTGTTTAGTTACAAAGTTTCATTGTTCAAGTCCTGTAACTGCTGCATCAAAGAATCCCACTAAATAGTCAAGAGAAATTTTCTTCATTTTCAACAACTTCTCTATCACTTTAATTACCAGTACTGACATTTTCTGGATTTAGAATTATATTATAGATTTTGCCATAAACCAGTTGATTGATGTTTGCTTGGTGTTTTGGCATTGCAACGAAAAACTTGTGTTATATCCTCACTTATAAGGCGTTTTCCACATTTCTTCACAAATTCCATTACTTGGAAAATTTTCCTTTTTCATTACAATATCTGAAAACCTTCAAATTTGCCATTATCATCATAAAACTTACCTAGCATCTGCTATCTATTATTGGTATGTATTGCACAATTGGCAATTAAGACATGTTGCTCACCTAAATTTTGTCTTGCTCCTATCACACACTGATGAAATTAAGTCTGAATTATGTTTTACACTTTTGACCATTTCCTGCAGTTTTGGTTTGGTTTAAAGACATGTTGTTCCACTAAATTTTGTTTCTACTGCCCACTGATGAAGTTTAGTGTGAATTATATTAATTTAGATATTTATTATACTTACAACTGTTTCCAACACATGCTTATCTCAGTGCTGAATAAATTAATTCTCATATATACTTAAGGTTTAGCCATAGCCAATGCAAAACATTTGACAATCCACTGCAGTCTCTGAATGTCTGAAATTCTGCTGCCAAATGCCACCCAAAATTCTAGAATTTTTATATCCCAGTGCCTTGCTTGAATCCTAAAAGTTTCACCCCCTTAATTTTGTTGCTCAGTGCTTTTCGAAAATAAAAAAGAAAATTCTCCGGCACTAGTCTTGACTTAACAGATTTACAAATCAATTATTCTCACTTCTAATAGCACTAAATGTAATATTTTGACCTATTAATATCATTTACAAAAACCTATTTTTTGTATATAAAGAGATTTCTTAAATTTCTCCTCGTACACACACACACCACTCTTCACAATGCAGTTTGCTGAAGTATGCAATCATCACCAAGTGCAATGTCTATATTTTATTATACAAAAATATTAATGCATAAGCATAAAGCATAAAATTCTTTAAAAAAAGGTTGCTGGTGATGCGGATTTTAGTTCATTTTGGATGCTGGACATCCGGATTTGACTTCTAACTGTAAAATGAAAAGCAATTCAGCATTCACTTTCCTCATGCTGCCATTCAATTTTAGAAAGAAGCAGGGGGAAAAAGCAATACCTGAGAACAGAACTCATAAAATTGATTACAGACTGCTGATTTAAACAATACAAAAGATCCAGTTAATTTGTTGAAAAACAACACATTTAAATTTATGAAATAACCATATGTAATACTAATATGTATAAAATGAATTTGTATCACATGTATATAAAAAATTTACAGCGACTTTCTTAGTCGAGTAAAATGTTCACAACCATGAAAATAAGTCCTTGCAGATTTTTTTTATTCACCATTAATTATGCATTCATCATTATTTACAAATGCCTGTTTGCAGATCATATGACCACCATCAAATGTACAAAGTTGAAATTATGAAAGTGTTTATAAATTACAATAAATTTGATTTTATAAAATCATACCCAGCATATTTACACCAACTTCCTGGGAAGTATTTGGTACAATATTTTGTAAACAATATTTACAAAGACATTTTTTAGAAGACCACAGGCAGGACTTTTATTTTAAACATTTCTCGGAAAATGGCATTCCATCATCATCAAGAGCCAGAGCTGCATAACAGTATTTCAATGATTTTTGCATTAAGTTTTGAACTACATTTAAATAATGGGTTTTAAAACAATATATTATTTTAATGAATTATCATTTAATAGCTATGCATGTAACACAGTCATTCCAGAAGTAGCTTTAGAATTTAAAGAAATGGCAGTAGTTTCAGAACCCAAATCTGACAATTACTACAGCCAATTGTCAACAGTCCTTTATATAATGCTACACAATATAAATGATTGTTGAAATAGATGAAGGAAAATATTAATTAGAATTCCAGATGCCAATGAAAATTACTCTTTTCTTGGTCTGCACCAAGAAATAGCCGAGATTTAAGGAGCTGGATGGTTAATTTGAAAAACTGCTTACACCAGTCATCTGTGCCAAACAAATGTGCTAACATAAAATTAAGAAAATCTAATAGAAATTGAAAGAAGCAGGCTACATACACTGCATAAGAAAAACGAGGGAATTTCCCATCCAGGTGCAATTAGCTCATTAAACAGCATAAGAATATAAAAGACAATCTTTCAGTTTCATTTCCACCATGGAATAAAGTGAGAAAAGAAGTAAGTGATCTAGAAAAAGAGGTGACCAGAAAATGGAATCGACTATATTGATCAGATTGTTTACAAGCATTTAAAGGACAGCATTTATGGTTAAAATATAAAAGATTTCAAACAAAAGATTAGCTGGACTAATACAAATCCCTATGCCTCACTTAAGATTTGGAATCCTTCTTAAAGAACTTTTTGGACTACTTTCAGACAGTAATGATAAAAAGAATTTTCAGAACCAATGATGTCATTAAATGGATAGAAACACTTTCATTACCCAACGACAGACAGTACTAATAAATAAGATATTACCTTAGTTGAAGTATTATTAAAATATAGAATTCCTTGCAGAATTATTAGTGGTGATGGAACTCAAATTTGTTTGAGCTGTAACACAACTTAGTTACTTTTTAAACAGTTTCTGAAAATTATCAGCCAGTTTGCCTTTAAACACTTGCTTTAGATGCAAATCTGCTGTTCAGCTGGTTGCTTTCCTCAATTTTGATAAAGAACATCAAACTCAAATGCCATCACAAATGATATGCATAATGAAACTGAAAATAAGTTTGCTGTTGAAATGCTGCTTTATTTGAAAAATGAAAAAATACAAGCAAAAGAGGTTGCACAGTAACACTAGAGATCAGATCCTCATCTGAACCAAAAATTCTGTTTTTGTAATGGTACATCAAGTTCATAAGGCACAATACGTGTTAAAATTCATTTATTTTTCAGATTTTTACATGAAATAACTAATATAGAAAGTTATTAGGTTTTAACTAGGGTTTATCCAAAGCTTATTCTCAAAACCAAACAAGTTTCACCTAACTATTCCTTCTAAAAATGTGGTGTTTAACAGGGTGCACCTTCCAAAAGTCCTTATCAAGATGAAGCTTTGGGAGGTTTCTTACTGGGATGAACAACTGCAATCAGATGGGAAGCCTACAATGATACATTTCAACTTTGCATCAAAAATATTTCAGTGTATGTGATCTCGCATAAGAGTGGTGCCACTGCTAAGATTTTTTGCAAGTTAGTGGACCAAAGGTAACCAGCTAATAATTCCTGTTTATGCAGACAGCTGATGCAGAATATGAATATTAATTGTATTTCATAATAGTTCTGTAATAAATATTAAAAATATGTTGTATGCCTTTTTTACAGAAGAGAAACCTCTCACATATGTGAATTATCAACTTTTAAGTTCACTTATTTTCAGTAAACGCACATTAATTTAGTCAAAAGCAGTTGCAAAATTATTAATTGTAAATCATTAACATAGCCCTGGCTGTGGTCTCATGCAGTCATTATCAGCTTTCACTGAATCTGGTAAACAAATATTTTAAAAGTACAGTGAGTGGTCATGTAAACTCACATGTAAATCACATTTTTTTTTTTTTTTCATACAGGGCAATTTAGAATTCATCAATATTTGGTGCAGAGGTAGGGAATAGGAAAAGAAGATTTTACATAGGAATGCATGAGTGCATGTGTTATGTAGTAGGGCAAAATGACCCCAGTTCAATTATGGAAAGAACATATAAAAAGGAAATAGTAAAGGAAAAAACATTATCTTACATGTAACATTTCTTTGCATCGGTTTTACAGACTTACAAGAGGTGCTTGAACTGCTGACCATGTGCTTGAATGCATGACTCACCATGGCATTGCATGGACAACTGGACCTTCTGGAATATGCCTGGCATTTATATGCATATCTGCAAGTTAATTCCATGTATACCGGTTCATGTTACTTCTGCACAGTCACCTAGTCGAATGACGACTGGCTGCACATGTCGAACAGCTGTGCTTATGTATGGAAGTTGTGAACACACAGTGCTCTCTACACCACCATGCGTTACTCTGCACCCATACTTTCCTATGTGAAATCTCCTTCCTTTCCTATTCCCTACCTCCACACCAAATACTGATGATAAATTCTGAGTCACCCTGTATATGTAACATTATAACAAATGATTAATGAATTTAACTACAAAAGAGGCCATAACTGATATTAACATTTAATATTTGTGTCTTCTTTTAAAAAATCCTAGGGTAATTCATATTTAATATTTGCTTTTGTTCCGTGAATGACCATGATTATGTTTTTTGTCATGGCTGTGGCTATGAGATACATCTCTTTTTCGTTCATGAGAATGTTTTTTGTCTTTAGAAAATTTTTCAGAATCTGAATCGTGAGGATGTTTTCTTTCCTTAGAAAGCTTTTCATAATTTAAATCACTGTCTTTGCGATGGGAGCTATGATCTCTATGCCTAAAATGCTCAGAAACTCTGTCCGTTTCCCGATGCTTCGACCAGTGTTTTCTTGTTTCATCTTCTCTGTTAGTTTTTGAATCCAATGGACTTCTACTTCGAGTTCTAAATGAAATTAAAAAAGAATAAAACCAATTATTAACAAAGTTATACTTTATTATATGCATTACTTTATGTTTTTAAAACACTACAAACTAAACAATTTGAGGATTCTTAATGTATTAAAAAAATTCTGCTCGCATGCTTTTATAAAACAATCACAGACAGGAGAATTTTACATCATACAGACATATACACATCTCTGAAACTGCATAATTAGTAGTACATTTGGTTCAATACTTTTCATTAAAATAATTCATAATTTGTAGATTCTCTTAATTTTGCACACGTGTATTATGACCTAAAGTAGCAATTTAAAAAATAATGATCCAAAAGGTGGAGTCCCTCAATATTAATAAAATACATAACATAGTTCATGCTTTTAAGCATTATGTATGAAATATTTAAGACCACAGTGAAACAGAAAAATGAGACTTCAGCATAAAATGAAGATGATGGGGAAAATACAAATTTCTTAAAGGCAGAAGCAAGAATAAGCCTCTCCCTTTAAAAACTTTATTTGAGCATTTCTGGATAACCACCTTCCAACTTAAAGTAGTCTGCTATTTGAGATTGTGCTTTTATAACACAACATAAAGAAGGATCAACAAATCAGCTGTTACTCTACCTTCATATTTCTAAGTATGGCTGAGGCTTTAATTTTTCCACTATAAATGTACATTTTTTCAAATGCACTATTATGTTACATAGATCTAATGATTTCAGAACACCAATGAAAAAATAATTTACCTATGGCTAGAATGGTTTTTATGTCGCTCAGATGAATGATGATGCTTAGATGATTTCCCATGTTTGTCTCGATCTCGTCTTTGTCGCTCTTTTTCTCTTGCAATTTCTTCAGCTACATCTATTTCAAATCCAGATTCTTTTATGTTTTCAGCAGAATCTCTGATTTTTGATTCTGAATGCACAGAGCTGGAAGAAAAAAATTCAGTTACAAGTTACAGCATAAAGAAAAGGCTTTTATACTTGATATGCCTATTAAAAATCTCAATTTCTAAAATCCTTTCTCAAAAACATTGCAAAATTTTCTGAAGCATAACATATACAAGATCTGTTTATTCAAACAATGAAGACACCTTACATCCTTTTTTTATTATTATTATATTATAAAGATTATTTATTTATAAACACTATATACACTAATCTGTTAACATTTCAAAACCGATAAGTGTAGTGAGATTCTAATAAACTGCACACTTTAAGAATTAAAAGCTGCAAACATAACATTTCCCAGATCAGAGGTCATATCTTTTAGCATATTTTGTTTATAATCTTTCTTTTCCAATTTTTGTATGAAATTTGCACTGTCTGCATGATTACACAGTTACATGCCATGATTTTTACCGAAGATAACTAGGTATGAAGGAAAATTGCATCTAAGAAAAATGGCATTGGTGACTATTTCAAGAGAGGTGGAAAACTAGTGTTCATTTATGCTCTTGAAAATGCTGGTCCCTTTCAGAAATGGTCATCTTAGAAGAATGGTCTTCACAACAGGGTGTACCGTATTTTGAATGTGAAGCCCATTTGAAAGCTAATAAGTACAATAATGGTTTACATGCTCTGATAAATTTATAAAAATAAGAAAAACATAAAGTCAAAGTTATCAAAACTGTTATGTTTTTTTTTTAATCTGACAGATGTCATAATAAATAGTTTTTTAAAACAAGAACAATCAGCAAAATGTTTCATAGTTTTCATTATTAATCACTTTCAAATTATATAATATTCCACTCTTTACTTAGGAATAACAGGCATATTTCAAGCTTATGCATACCTTTATATTTGTTTTTTTGTAAGTATAATATTACAAACATGACAGACAGGCAATCGAGACTTTAACCCCTTCACGCCGACTATCACGTATATGTGCCAGCAACGAACACACTTATCTACCGGCCGACACGCAGGCGTGCCAGAGCATTGTTGCGTTTACTACCGACTGTCACGTATTTGTGCCAGTACCTTGGAACATTTTTCAAACTATAATTTCTGCCACAAGATGGCACTGTATGTCCATATGGTTTCAGATACATGTACATTAGACCTTCTACTCGAAATGAGGGAAGCATGACTCACATACACGTGTTTTTGATTATATAAACAAACGGGGAACTAAATGTTTCCGAATGGCGTGATTTATGACGTCTCCTTAAATCGCACTTTATTTGCACGTAGTAGTTGTTTATTGTAAGTAGAAGTTTTATATGTGCTAAAGCGTTGAGTATTTCGGTTTACAGTTCAGTTTTTAGAAAATAATTAGATCTTGTTAGACGTGAATTCTTTCTGTTTTTACCGTTTCAATGTCGAAGCGTCGAAAATGTTTAACAGAGCATGAAATAGCAGAAATGATGCAAAATATTTCAGATAATGATTCTGAAAGATTAGCTGAAAGACATTTTTCAAAACTTTGTTCAGAAGAGACTGATAAGAAATGCGACGACGATGCTTCGTTTGTTCACATTCCCGGAAAAATCCTCCAAAACGGCAAATGAGTTATTACGAGTTCAAGGAATGTAACGTAGGACTGTGTGTAGATCCCTGTTTTAAAATTTTTCATACGAAAAGAGAACTTTAAGTAATATATTTAGTTTTCAGATGTATAATGTTAAAAGTCATAAAATGGTGAGTAATTAAAATAAAATGTGTAAAATATGCATTTAAACAAGAAATAAGGTAATTAAAGTATATATATAAAAATATCTATAAAGCATAAGCCGTTTAAATACTCTATAGAGCATTATTAAACAATGCTTTGATACTTCGGAAATTTCATGGATTTACGCTTAGTAGCAAAAAAGCCCCGGCCCTGGAGAGACGCTCGCGGAAGACACTGCTGGCCTCTGCGATAAGCGCGCGTTTTCGCTACCCGGCTCGAAGGGGTTAAGACTAGTAGTGATAAGCATACTGTCATTAAAAGGCTTCAGGATGCTTGTGCATTCTCCATAACAATCACTTGCATGAGGACTAGCTTTGCACATTACTTCATCTCCATAATTTAAACTTGGAATTACTGCAACACTATATTTTACTTTAAATTTTTTCACATACCATAAGGCTGCTATCACACATATGTTTTATTTCAGAACACCTGTTTGGAACAATTTAAGCTTAAGGCCATGCACTAGATATCTTACTGCCTGATGCATTCTCTGAGGTTCCTAAATTCTGCTACCAAGCCCCTCCCTTTGTCTTCTCTACATTCTGCCAGCCGGTGCGGCCATATGAACTCTGGCGCTGGTTCTGGGTTTATACGGATAAAAAATCAGTTATTCTTAATTCAAATAGCACTAAATGTAATCTTTCTGCCTATGATCATCATTAACAAAATCAACCTTATGGAAAGCACAAAATCTAAACATATGGAAAGAAATGTTTGTTAAAATTTTCCTGTTAACATTTCTTAGCGCATTTAACTTAAATCTGTAATCATCATCAAGCGTAATGTCAACATAAAAGGTTACCATATTATTTTTCAATTACTAATATGTATAAAAATTGTTTAGACAGCTCCATGAGTCATTACTCAAGAAGTTGTCATGTGATGATAAACATGCGGTGATGAAAGCAAAATATAATAAATAATGATTCGCCAGGTTGGCATCAGGGATGTAAAATTAGTGATGTATCTGTAGAATGTTTTGGTTTGAGATGTATGAGGCAGATGTCGAGCCAAATTATTGATCACACAAATTTATGCTAAAATGATTGTTTCTTCAATAACGAGATATTTTATTCAGTGCTGAAGTGAGGGGGAATCAAATGTGCGTAAAGCACACACACACACACAAAATATAATTTTAAAAAAAGTTGGTAATGGACTTTGAGGTCTGGATTTTAGATCATTCTGAATGTTGGACGTCCGCATTTTGGACTTTGCACTGTATAAAGAAATAAGCATGGCATGAGTAATCATCACACACAGATACACTCACTGCACATGTCAAAAACCTTTTCAATTTTATAATTGCTCTGAGCAAAGCTACATCGAAATAATTTGCTCACTGCAAAAGGTGCACACTATACATTTTATTTCAACAGTTTGTTTCAATGAGTCCAGTATATGTGATACATTCAATTTATAACAAAATTTCTTTATTTGGGCTGGCACATTTCCAGTCATCCATATCAGCAAAAAACTCAGTCCATCACCTTGTTTTCTAATAATCATACTGATTTTTATGAACTACAGTCTGTGCAATTTCATCAAAGATCCTTTACCAAAACCACGGTCAAATGACGAGGAAAGCTTTACAGGAATGTTGGATTATTATCACAGCCACATTTTGAATACACAATACGATTTCAAATTATGCTATTTGAATACGGCAAAGCGCAAGAGTTATATGCCTTTGGAGAACTTTCTGAAAGAAACTGGCTCATATTCACATTAAACAGGGAGAAAACCCACAAAACACACACATGTGGTCTGATCACTCAACTGGGCTCAGAACATAGTTAAACTACCAGTACTCGGCAGTCTCTCTAGCACCTCAGCCATTGGAGGGGTCAGTTCTGAATTAATTTACCATTTATTATTCGCGCACAAAAAATACTGATATATATTATGTACGTGTATACGAGCCACTTTTCCTTAGAAAGGCCTCCACAAAGGCACCCCTTCCCTTAGGCAGATAGCCTTCGAGGCTTCGCCGTAATTAAATAACCTAACCTATACATTATGTTCTGAAAAAGCAGTGCAAATTTTAAGTGTGTTGTACCCGTAATAAAAATACTTAATATCTTAACCCTCTCGCTGTGTATTTTTTTATCAAAATAGGTTCAAAAATTGCGCATTTTTTTTATTACATATTTCAAATCTACATATATTTTAGACTTAAAATATACAAAAATTTTTTGTAAAAGAGTTTTTTTTCAATATAGAATTAGATCATAGAAAAAAGTTGTCAGAATATTGAAATTGAAGAATAATGATAAAAAAGCAAAATTTTGAAAATCAATTTTGGTTAAATTATGATTTATTTTATGAAATACAAAGGTAAAAAGTATATACTAATGAAAATATGCAAAATACTTACAAAACATTTATTAGAAATGAAGTTTTGTATGATAAATTTCGAAACAAGGCTCGAGGCAAAGTCCGACCTCGCAATCTTTGCACCAAATTCGCGTTTCTTTTCGAATTTTTTTTCCGCTTTCAGTTTTTTTTTTAACAACAGACAGCACACTGTCTACGAGGCTCTTTCTTGATGGGATTTGGGGGTATATGGCTAGCAAAATGTTGAGCAGTTAGCCTCATGGGATTGAGAGTTGAACTACATCTAGAGTGAACACTGGAATTTCTATCTGAATACTTCTGAATGCTTAGTTCAATAATTTGCAAACGGAAATCTAGAAGCGTTATATTTTGTAATTGGTTATCCTTTTTATAAAGGATATAAGCATTCCACAGTGATTGGTCCATGAATTGTCGGAAAATTTTTATATATTTCCCTTGTTGTTTTCTGAGGGTGGGGTAATATGACATTTCTTGGTCACATAAATCAACCCCACCCATCGTGTTGTTGTAATCACAAACAACAATTGGTTTGAGTACAGTTTTCTTTGATTTGCATTTCACCAAACGGGAACTTGCATTATGAACTGTACTTATAAGAAAAACACTTTTTTTATCTTGCCACTTCACAGCTATAACTTTACCCCTTTGGTAAGCAAGGACGTCACCTTTAGGGATTTTTTCTTTTGCAAAATTTGGAGGAAGGTCTTTCCTCATCTTATTTACAGTTCCATATAAGTCTGTTCTTTCTGAAGTTAAAATATCTGCTAACTTTGGAGACATGTAGTAATTGTCCATGCTTACACAGTAACCTTGGCCCAGGAATCTGTCCATCAGGTGCAGAACAATTTTAGTGGAAACTGGATAATTTGAAAATTTCGGGTTACACACAGTTCCATTACCTGTGTATATGAGAAAGTCTGCAATATATCCAGTTCCCACTTCGCAGACCACAAAAAACTTAAGGCCAAATCTTGCTCTTTTTTTCGCGATGAACATTTTCCAGCTCAGTCTGCCTTTGAAGCGCATCAAACTCTCGTCTATGCTAAGATTTTTATCTGGTATATAAAGATTTCGAAATTTGTTTCGAAGATGCTCCATGATGTCATAAATTTTATTTAATTTTGGCCATGGATGATTATCCTTATCAAACTCTTCGTTATTTGTAAAATGAAGGAACTTCATCAGCGAAATAAATCTATCTTTCTGAATTACTTGTTGAAAAATAGGTGTTTGCAATATGTGACGTTTGGACCAATAATATTCTTGTTTAGGCTTTTTTACAATTCCTTGGAGAAACAAAACGGAAAAGAATAATTAAGTTCTTTCTCATCCATATCTGTCCAATTTTTCCACCTTGATCTTTCTTTAGGAACTCGCTTATTCATATACTGCTGAGCGTATCTGTTGGTCTCTTTTACTATTATTTGCAACATAACATCGTCAAAAAAAAGTTCAAAATAATCCAAAACAGTTGCATCATCTGCCATAGTGAAATTTGGTCCGAGATTGCCAATAAAAGGAAATGAAGCAGGAGCTGGTGGAATATTTTGAATATCAATTTTGCACCACTGTCGGGCGTTTTGAATAGAAAATGAATTTTCAGATTCATCACTATCCACAGAGGAATCCGAGAAATTTTTATCAGTTCCTCTATAAATATCATCAATATACTCGGAATCAGAGTCAGAACTACTGTCAGTGTCGGAAATATCGTCAGGAACATAGGTCATATCACTCGCGAAACGCTTCCTGCCAGACATCTTTGAGCTCTGAAAAGCGCGCGCAAAATGCTAAAAAAAATTCTTTTTATATTTCGCAGAAACGTGGACAACTAACGCCATCTGTTAGTCGACATCTAAATAAACAATTAAACATTACAGAAAAGCCGAAATGAAACCATAAACGGGGAAAGAGCGGGTTGCACACTTAAATAGGCGGCAAAAACGTATCCCCGCGATAATCGCGGGTTGCGCAAATTTTGCTACTTCTACGTTGCCCGTGGAAATCGCGGGATGCGCAGCAAGAGGGTTAATGTAAAATATTTTTAAAAAATCAAACTTTTCAGCTACTGCATCACTAAATATCGTATGAAGTGCCTAATTTTATTTTTATTCTATTGGTATTATAAAATATTTCATAAAAAGTGTCAAGACAAGGGGGGGGGAAAATCTTAAGTAATATTTCAGGTTATCCAGAAATATTTCAAAATAATATATGGTTCTGTAGGTGTTAGATAATTTTTACACTTTGAACATACTCATACAATTAAATTTTTTTAACTTTCTCAAATTTTACTTGAAAATGTTTCTTGTTTAGACAGAAGACATGCAAATTTTGTCAAACAAATGCAAATTTTGCCATTAACTTTTACATATTTTTTTTAATAAACTACCTACACTAGCAACTACATTTAGAAACTTAATACTACTTCTATAATATTCTCAACATGCCCCCTTTGCTACACAAACTTCATTTTTTCATAACTCTCTAAACTCCCAAAGCTTAGATCTTTTTCACATATAAAATTGCATAGAGATTGCTTAATGGTAGTCCCGCAGGAAGTCTGCTGAACTTTCAGCTAATTTTTATTACAAACTTCCTCTTTAGAAAACTGACCCTACAGATTACTTGATAAGTCTTAAAAGGATGAGGGGATAGGAATTGGGAGAATCCACAGTAACATTTTAAGAAATTGTCCATACCTGCTATCTACTTTTACTTTCCATTTTAAATACAGATTCTAAATTGCCGAGAATGATCATGCTTAATGAGGCTTTTCACAGTACTATTATAAACAAAGACCTATGTTATTAATTGAAAGTGCCAGCTATTAGACAGTGCTTCAGGCATCCAAATTTGGCAATACTTTTGAACACTTGGCATTAAAAATGCAATTATGAAGGTGCTAAGCATAATACTAACGGCAAAATACTGTATGTAAATAAATATGTGTGAGTGTTAATACCAAATGTGCATCACTTACCTCTGGATTAATACTTCTTATTGAAACAAAGTGAAACAGTACTATTGTAGTGCCAACAATTTTGGTGCACAAACCCCTAGAATTCCAGGACAATAGAAGATATAAAGTAAGAATTATTTGCAAAATACAGATAAATGAAATTTCTCTGTTTGATAGACTTGAGAAGAATATAAAAATGCAAACAGCATTTAGAACAGCTAGAATGAAAATTATTTAAAAATTAGAAGAACTAAGAACTGAAAGAAGAATTGCTTTCAGTATTAAAAGAGAGAAAGATCTGCCATAATTAAATGAAGAAATAGAAAAGGATATTACAAATGTGAACCAGAAAAGAACATCTATTGAAAATTATAAAGAAGAGGTATTAATTTGAAAAATGCACCTAAACAGATATCTTAAAAGTGTAGGATAATTTGATGCTTTCTAACTCAACATTATTGGTTTCAAATTCTTCAAGTTAAATGCCCCCATTTAGTTATTCAAAAATTTAACAGCGAGTTAATTAAACAAAAGGCCGAATTTCTGAGCCCAACTTAAAGCTAATATTCAAGATAACAAATCTCTAAATGATGTTGAGAGATTTAATGATTTAAAAATATATTTAATACATGACACTGAAACCTCCATTGCAAAGTTACCACTTATTCCAAGAAATTACAGAAAGGCAATTGCGATATTAAAATCAAGCTTTGGTAGAAAAAAGTATACATAGATATCTGTACGTCTAGGTTATTGAATCCGACACCTTGCATGCATTCAAAAGATATAATGTCATTAAAAATATTCATGATCATGTTAATACGGAATTATAAGCCTTTAAAAAGCCTTCGAATTGAGCCAAGCACTTATGGAACATTACTTTTTCTGATTTTAATCACAGTGATACAGCCTTAAAATTTAACGAACTGCATAATGCCAAAGAAAACATAATAATGGATTTATTAAAACAGTTTGTAAAAATCTAGGCAGCAAACCTTTCGTTTAACAAATATTAGATATATTCACACTAAGAGACAACATAAAGAAAATTTCATATAACATGTAAATAAAAATATGAAGAAACCATCAGCTACTGCAGTGTTATACACATTTGTTGAAAATACATGCATCCTTTGTGATAGCATAATGGATCATTTATCAGAAGATTGCAATAAATTAAAAGAAGATATTAACAGAAATGGTAGATGTTCCTTATGTTAAAAGAAATATCATGCTGTAAAAAATTATGCTTAGTTCAGATTGAATGTAATGTATAAAATAAAAAGCAACAACACAGAAAACTGTTAAGGAAAAAGGTTTATCAGCTTATCAATTATCTTCTAAATGAACAGTTTAAACCTATTAATAACTCTGAAACAGTACTACCATCAGCAGTGCCAGAAAAGAAATTACAAATGGTAAACAAATTGTTTTTTTGCAAACATTTTGGGCCACTATTTTTGGCACAGGAATCAAAATGAAAGTTTGTTTACTTGATTCGCATTTGAGCACACATTTATTCATGAAAAGTTATCAAAGAAATTAGATGTGTCTACTGTAAATGAAGAAAAAATGAATTCGCACATTTTTGGTAATAATAACTATAGTGAAGATTGATGGTTCAATTCCAGTTATACAATACTGAAAATGAAAGTAAATGTTTGACAATCAAATATGCATTAGAATCAGCAGAAATCTGCGACTCAAACAGGAGAATGAAATTCCCTGACTTTTCCAGGTTTTCCAGGTGTGTTTCAAGAAAATTCCAATCTATCCGCGTAATGTACGTTGGGTGTGCTAAGAGGTAAATTAATTATGGTATTACTTGTATTGTGTAGCAAATTCACTTAATTATTCAATAAATCCCAGAGGACATTTATTCTTAATTATTCTTGGTATACTTTGTTTGATAATTTTGTTTAGTTTTCCACTTACGAAACTTAATAAAATTTAAGATATATATATTGGATAACAAATGTATGTTTTATTTAATTATTACTCATGATCATCACCAGTTCAACACGAGGCTAATCCGGTCCTTATAAATCACAATGCAATGCTAAATAGTTAGGTTAGATTTTAGGTAAATTTAATTTGCGTGAGGTATGTTCTTAAAAGGCACCTTAACACTTGAAAACACAAATATAATTATAATAGTTGTTGTTTTCTCCACTGAAGATTGAGATTAGAATCCTCCCAATCTGGAATAAAGTAAGGCTTTTTTTTTGCAGACATTCTGCAGCTAAATGAAAGAAAGAAATCTATTTTAATAAACTGAGGTATTTTATATTTATTTCGCAGCATACATAAGGAAAAAATATGTGCATTAAATTTCGTGATGGTATGTCATCATACTGCTATAATTAATTTCAGGATTATGCCAGAGAAAATTTCCTGAAATTTGGAAATATTATTTACTAATAATAAATAAATTTAGAGGGAAGAAACAACATTAAATTATATGAGTAACATAAAAAAATTACTTAAAAATTGAATTAGAATAATCAACGATATTTTAGCGAATATAGTTATATTACATGGCTAGCCTCGATGACTGATTACTATTTTTTTTTATTTTACTGCAAAATGGCAAGGCACTTATTTAAAAAAAAAAAAAAAAAAAGGTTTAAAAAGATTTTGCGGTAAAATTCTAGTATACGGTAAGGCTTTGGCACGATTTTGAAAATTGTCGCCAAGACCAAAATGACCCGTTTACTGCGCATCAAGATGTCGCCAAATCCCATTATTATTCTAACCAAAGAACGTCTATGTAAAGAAGAAAAGGTTCCATACAAGTAAATGCTATTACGCCGCTAGAATGCGGAGGGAAAATTTGCCAGGGGATCTGGCGACGGAACCTGGCAGCCAGAATTTCCCCCTCCGCGATGTGTACAGGAAATTGAGAAACACGTGTTAAGAAGAAACGCTCTTTGACAAAAAAAAAAAAAAAAAAAACTACGAAAATCCGTTTTTAAATTATTGCAAAAAATCCAAGAAACGTTTTATCAAAGGACGTTTCTTCTTGGATTTTTCGCAATAATTTTAAAAACGGATTTTCGTAGTTTTTTTTTTCCCTGAAAATAACTAATCCATGAATTAATTTACTTGCGCCAAAAAATATTTCTTTTTGTTTAGAGTTTAACCACTTGCACTAAGACTAAACTTCACGGTTGCGGTGCCGTGCGCTACAATATAACAAGCGGTAAAGTGTCTCATTTTACGCCGCTCCGCATCTGAGAGTGCAATCCACAGCTGTAACTCGAGAAATAAACAATCCTGTTGTTAGGCGACGTGTGCACCCCGTTATTTTCATTTTTGCGATAAATGCTTATCGACGTGCACGTCGCTCGCGGTTTGAGACAAAAGCAGCTTGACGTGCGTTGCACGTCTTTTTAGCGCAAGTGCTTAAAGAAATTTTAAACGATCTTCATTTTATGAACTCTTGATAACGTGACCTTTGAACTTCGACACCGGTTTCGAGCTTTGGCAACAGATATATCAGACATGCACAGCTGTTTTCCCTCTATAATGGAACGGAGCCGGAGCCACGTCTGTTGCAGAGAGGTTTTCCTTCTTTACAATACATATTCTTTGATTCTAACCTCCATGGTACCGTATACTAGGATTAAACCCATTTTGTTTTATACGAGAACGGGTACATTCTTTAGTTCATGCACTGCACATGCGATTCTCGAGAATATTGGAAACCAAAAGTTGCGGGAAAGTTGCTTTGCCTTTCTGAAAGACAATCAAATTGGAGCTGTGAAAATTGGCTCTATGCCAGCTACCCAAATGACACTCACGTGATACATAATTAGCCAAAAAAGTTACCTCTTCCGACGTCGGCGCAAAAATCGCTTTTTTTGGCAGGATCGTTGTATGAACTTCCCCGACTTTTCCAGATTTTGACAAAAATACTTAAATTCCCTGACTTTTCCCGGTTCTCCAGGTAGCGTGGCAACCCTGTTCCTAGCTAAAAGTTAAATAAACAGATCCAATCTTTGAATATTAAATTATCTGATTATGAAGAAAGTGAATGTAATAATAATAAAATTAACATTCTAATAAGATCAGATAATTTTGGGGAAAATTTTCTGTTAAAACACGCTTCAATTCGCAGGTGATGTTAACAGATACAATGATGGGATGGTCTCATTGTCCAATCACAACATTAATCATCAAGGCATCAATCTGCCGAAGTTTTCAATACTATTCTTAAGGAAAATTTTATGCTCACTGAGTTAAAAGCCTTTTACGAATTTGAATCCCAAAATGCTTTTAACTAGAAATCGGTAATGATTCCTTAATGGAACTGTAATGATTCCTTAATGGATCCACTTCCGGTGCTGCTCTTTAAAGTTTCCAATCAAGTTTAACCTTTACAGAAGGCCATTTCAACTTCCTTGGAAACATAAATGATAATTTAGTAAAGAGTTACAACAATGCTAAGAAAAGATTTCTTTCATTAATTTGGAGATTTTACATGGCTGCATCCTTGTATGATGAATACAAATCAGGAGTAGAAGATTACAGTGAGCCGAGAATCGTAGAATCAGTACAGAATCTATCGTGTCTTCAGAATAAACTATATGGGTTTCAAACTTTTTGAAGTCAGGGTGCAATTAAATTGTAGACATACAACATAAAAATTTCACAGAAATAGGTTATAATAACCTAGTCAATTACAGAAAAAAAAAAGTAGCGAGGGAAAAAATAAAATACAGTACAAAGTCTGAAATCTGGACTCGTCAGGACTTTGGCAATTCCAGATATTAGATCATCAGTTTAAATCTAGTAAATGTAGAAATTATAAAACTAAAAATATGAAATCATGATTTTTAAAATAATGAAGTATTTATGATGTAAAGGGTGTCAAAATTTACAAAAAACAAAACTTAATATTAATTTGTTTACCTTATAAACATTTCTGTCAATGTAAGTTGTTTCATTTTTTGTACTTTCTCTTTAATTCTACAGACAGACATAATCTCTTGTTCAGTTACATTTCTGAAGTCCTATAACTGCTGTTTCGGGAATTCCGACTAACTTGTCAACCGAAATATTTTTGTTTTCAGTAACTTTGTTCACTACCGGTAGCGGTATTTTTTGGATCTAGAAGCATACATACTACACATTTCACCATTCATTAATTGATTTATAATTGAGAAGCATTGGCATCACAATGAAAAACTTATATCATCTTCATTTATTACCGCTTCTTTACATTTCTTTACAAAATCCGTTACTTGGAAAATTTCACCTTTGTTTTGCGATACCCGAAAACCATTAAAATTAGTGGCCATCATCGCCAATTTTAGCTCTCCTTCACTACACATATTTAGCTATGCATCATGAGCTTGGACTAATCACAAGTTGTTCCATTAAATTTTATCTTGTTCTATCGCACAAAGACACTTAAGCTTGAATTATATTAATTTAGTTATTTATTATACTTATGTCTATTTCTTTCACATGCTTAAAGCTTATCAGAGTTCTGAATAAATAAATTCTCACATATACTTAAGCCTTATTGAGGGACAGCGCTAGATATCTTACCGCCTGATGTAGTATCTGTGGGTCCTAAATTCTGTGACTCTGGCCATACGAACCCTGACGCTGATTCTGGGTTTATGTGAATAACAAATCAGTTATCCTTAATTCAAATAGCCCTAAATGTAATCTTTAGGTCTATGAGTATCATCAACAAAATCTATTTTTAGCATATGGAATGAAATTTTTGGCAATTTTTTCCTCGCCAACATTTTTTAGTACATTTAACTTAAATCTGTAATAATCGCCAAGCGTAATGTCAACATAAAAGGTTACATACTCCTTTATCAATTACTAACACAAAAAAATTGTTTAGGCATTGCTACATGACTCATTACTCAAGTTGTCATGTTTTGATAAACATGCAGTGATGAAAGGAAAGTATAATAAATAATGATTCACTAGGTTGGGCGCCAGATCAATGATTTATGTGGAATGTTTCGGTTTGACATGAGTGCCAAGGAGATATGCAGCAACGGAACTAAATTACTGATCATAGAAATTTATGCTAAAATGATTGTTTCTTCAATAACAAGGTATTTTATTTAGTGTCAAAGTGAAATTAAGAATCGGGACTCTCCAGATGTTTTGTTATGTGTGGAGGGAAGAATCAAAATCAAATGTGCATGCGTAACGCCTACAAGAAAAGCGTTCTTGGTGGTTTTGAAGTTCGGAATTTAGATCATTCCGGATAATGGACGTCTGGATTTCGGACTTTGTACTGTATAACATACTTTATAAGTTTATTCATTCTGGTGGTTATGAGAAATACGAACCTGATATGTCCTAACAATTTCTTCGGTGTTTAGGCATAAATTTGAATGTGAGACTCTCATTTCTTTTTCAATACAAGAATTCCATTTTTTTTTAATACTTGATTGTAATGAGGGAAAAAAAAACATTTCATGTATATATGATGCTGAAAACTATTTTAAAATGTTCAAAGCTCTTTTAGATACTGACATCAAAGCATAGTAGCACACTCTTTGAGAGCCACTGCTATGTGCCAATACAATAGAATTTGAAAGTTGAATTTTAAACTTTCATTTAGAACTTGATATTATCCTTGTTGCTGTCTATACTACAGGTCAACTTAAGTTGAAAACACTGCATATAGTACAAAGTATATGCATTCGCCGAAGAATATAATTCTACTATTTCGAGAAGTAATATTATAAAAATTAAGCTGTGAAATAAGAACACTGCTGAACAGAGAACATAAGGGGGGGAATGTGTGAATTGATAGATTATGTTGCGTTCAGCTTTTTAATTAAAAATTTGTTAAATCGTATCAATCATTCGATGACCAGCACGAAGACATCCCATTTTTTGACATTATTGGCAAAACTGCAAATTCTAGCAGCCCGGACCTCACCCCACTCTCGATGAGAAAAGCAATTAAAGCATTCATTAATCCATTCACAGACCGGAAGGAGCAGAAATGTAACTGTCATGGCATCTGCATCATCTTTGACATATGTATATAATTTTCAACCTCATCAAGCTGTAAAACCACTGTGCAGTTCCGCAAGATTATCATTAGGAATATTTTCATCAAATTAAGGGAGCATTTTCCCAATAAATCCGATAACAATATTGTTACTTTTGCTGGTGATTCGACTGGTGTTTCTGTGACAAGCATAAATTGCACAAAATCTGAATTGAAAGAAAATGGCGGATTTTCGACTCCTAGTAAAAAATTACCTCTGAAAGTCGTTCAGCAAACCTGAATCAAATGATATGATGAGTCAACTTAGGCAACAAAAGGAAAGTTCATGGTTTCTTTTTACGGAATGAAATTCTAACTGTGCTAACAGTGGTTAAAGTTATAACTTATGAAGCTGATTTGCCAAATATATCCATTCGCACAGTAGGACGAATGATAAATGATTTAGGATTTGCATACAGAAAATGAAAACGATAGCCAATTTTACAGAATGTGAAAATATTCAATACTGGAGGCACAGATATCTAAGAGAAAGAAAAAACATCATTCACAGGGCAGGAGAATATATTATGCTGATGAAACTTCGGAGAATTTTGGGCATCCAGAAACCAAAATTTGGGAGGATACAACTAAGTGCTAAGACAGACTTTTTGAGCAACCTTTCAACAGGTTTAATTGCTCCCTCAGGCTCGTGGTGTATAGTTGTTCATGCTGGTAATGAAAACGGATGTATTCCTGAAACATGTGATATATTCGAAGCTAAGAAAAAGAAAGGAGATTACCACGGGGAAATGAATTCAGATTATGAAAACTGGTTTGAAAAAAAAAATTACAGCCTAATTTGCAACCGAACCACGTAACTTGTCTTGGATAATGAGTTTTCACAGCGCTTTGTCTGAAAACATTCCTTTTTCAAGTACAAGGAAAGCAGTCATTCAGCTCTAGTTGACAGAAAAAAATATTCTTTGGGAAGCTGACATGTTGAAAGCAGAACTTTTAGTTCTCGTATCTAAATTTCAAAAGCAATTTGAATTGCATCGTTAGATGCTATAGCTGCTGAAGTCAGACATACTGTACTTCGTTTACCACAATCATTACGAATTGAACCCAATTGAACTCATATGGAGTAGTGCAAAAGGATATCTAGCATCCAAAAACTGAACTTTCAAAAAGAATGAAGTCCATAAATTGATTGAGAAAGGAATTGATTTGGTGACTCCTATCCAATGGGCTAAATGAGTACGCCAGTTAATAGAAGAGGAGAAAATATGGAAATTAGATTGTCTGGTGAAGAACATCGTTGAGTGTGTGAAATGTGTTGATGAGTCAGATTCTTCAAATGATAACCTTAGCGGGATTGGATATCTCGGTTAAAAAAAAGCCCTTTTCAGGGCCACAAATTAAAAATACAAAAGCCGTTTAAAAGCCACAAACTTAAAAAAAGGCAGAACTATAAACAGCTATAAATACAAGCTAACATCCCTTAGATTATATAATAATATGAATGTGTCCCACCAGTAGCTGAATGGTTAAGATTGCTGAACACTGACAGTTCGACACTGTTTCAACCTAAGCGAACGGACTGGATTCATGGTTTTTCCCAAGTGCAATGTGAATACAAGCTCATTTCTTTAAGAAAGTAATCCACAAATGTATCTCACTCCTTAGACACATAGCTCTTGAGTGCTTTGCTATATTCAAATGCCTTAACATAACCAACACGGAAGTACTGATGAATTAAGCTAACTATGGTAGAAGGAACAAGGGTTTCTGTCTCAAGGATGTGATGTCTTTCTCGAGACTTAATAATTCTTATCAACATTTGTGCTTTGTTATAATTAACAAAAGACATTTTTAATGTTATATTTTTTTAACTGATTGGTATAAGATCATTTGCTTCTTAATTTTTAAGTTTATTCTACAGTTTTAAAGTTTTTAATATTTTTCTAAGTTTTGAAATTTTTAAAGGTAAACTGCTTAGACGTTAAGCCTGTAATCTGAACATCTCACTGTCTAGTATTTTTATATGATTTTAAAGAGTAATAAAAAAAGATAGGATAAGACGCACTGTAGGAGGGTGATTGCCTTGGCATGACAGGAAGAAAATGTGTCTTAGGAGACAATATAGGATATAATTTTTATGATGTCTGCGATAAAATATAGAGTATTTAAATAATCACAAATTAAAATTAAATTAACATCTTTAAAAATAAAAATTGACATTTTCCCCTGGTTCACTGTCTTGAAAGAAACAAACTGTGCAAACTCTTAAAAATTAAGAGAAAATTACCTACTATTAGATTTTCTAAATTTATATATTTTACTTTTAACTAGGAAAAATTTAACCCAAACTAGAAGCTCTTCCATTTCAAGCTTTAAGTAATGATTCGGGTTTTAAATGTCTTCAAATTCATATGTGTTGCATTTAGATAATGTGAAAAATTTCATATAGATTAAAACAATAACATGTCCTACATTTTATGCTACCCTGAACTAACAACTCCAACTGCAGCTTCATTGCATAAAAAGATTGATACTTAAAAATATGCTGGATTTGGCAAGAGGTTGCTAAATGCACAGTGAATTGGAGAAATTGAATTTTCGCAGGCGGTTTGGTGAATATGGATAATTTGAAGAACAGGGTGAAAAGCCGTGAAAAGGTCGTTCTAACCTTGTATGTGTTCTCAGGTTAGTTTGTCGAGAAGTAGAGTTATTATATGATATCGATATTGTGTTAAGTTTCATTATATGATATCGATATTAATTGCAATATTGACATTAATCATTATTCTTACTGATTAGTAATTTTTGTATGATATTGATTAATGGCTTGATTAATTTGCAGTTAATGGAGGCAGTATGTTGTGCAATAGCACCAGCCATTATTTTTATTATATGGTATTGATATTAATTGCAATATTGATTATTAAACATTATTGTAATTGATAAGTAATTTTTGTATGATATTGATTAAAGGCTTAATGAATTTGCAGATAATGGATCGGCAGGATGTTATGAAGCACCAGCCATTTGCAGTCTTTGAACTACAGCATCCTATCTTTGGAATAACTTAAAAGCTTATCATTAGGAATGCAACTCAGGTGTTAAGCGTAAGATCGTTGAGGGCACATGCCTAATAATTCTTGTAAAATACTATATTACACACATAAATAAATTATATGTGTGTGTTAATATATCAGATGGTGAACATCACTTACCTATGAATTAATACTTCATACCGAAACCACATGAAACAATATAAGTAGTTACAACAACCTATTAACAAGAAATCCTATACCTACTCAAAAATAACATCTTTTTTTGGTTACATTTTTGTTTTAAAATTGCGTAGGGTCTTATAAAAGGGTATTTTGATAAATGAATTACAGAATGAGAGAAAAGAGTTTATCACATTATATACAATAATTACACTTTAGATATTAACCATAGAAGTAATTACCATACATATAAACTGCACAATTACTGCTAATTATAAAAGCCAAATCTAATTGAGCAATTTTAATTTAGGCCTGCTTCCACAATGCTGGTCTGAGTACATGAACACAAATTGGTGCTAACGTATTACTAACAAAGTCTTTGGACTACAGCTAACAACTGTCATTTCAAGAAAATTCTGAAGGTGGGCTAAAAATATTCTCAGAATTACTGGAAGACATATTTATCTACATCCTTATTTCTTGAAATTTATTCTAAAATGTAAGGAGAATCTTATATTTCAAGAGGTTTCATTTCCAAATAAAAAAGATATCAAGAAACTTGCATAGTTAAGTGATTTTTTTTAAACAACTTTACTTCTCAATTTCATTCACAGCTGATAAATGTACAACTGAATTATACTACTACTACTTGGCAGTGATTACAATTAAAAAGCTTTTCTTTACCTATACAACAGCAATTGTAAAATGCACCATTCCAAGAAATAAGAATGTTACAATACATAAAATATTCTCTTTTTACATAACTTACAACTAACTTCAGTAACACCCAACTTAAATACTTCCCTTTATCAGCTGAACTGTTTTATGATAGCCAATTAAAAATTGTGAAGAGGCAAATATTAAAATACATCTGAAATGCTGATTTTATTGGCCCTTTCAGTACAGGAAAAAAATCTTAAGTCATTACATCAGCACACAGCTGAATTTCATATCCACAAAATATATATTTACATGCACAATAATATACATTTCATACGTATACAATTTAAATGATATACATTTTATGGTGTATATTTTTATGCATATAATGACGATACATAATATACACTGATGGAAAAACAAAATTTCCAACATCAAGAAAAAAAATTTTGTAATGAAATTTGGGCAATACATTTGTCTATGTAACATATTCAATTGAGTAAATTTTCAAGATCACAAATTAATGCATGTGTGAAAACAGACATTTTAAATGTGAAATGCTGGTACATCAATAACCAGTGTGACCGCCAGATTTCTGCAAATGTGCACGCATTGTGTCATATAAGACCCGGATGTCTGTGGGATTGAGTTCAACACCTGTTGCACTTGGTCGGTCAGCACAGGGACGGTTAATGCTGATTGTGGATGAGGCTGGAATTGTTGTCCAATAATGTACCATACATGCTTGATAAGAGAAAGATCTGGTGATCTAGCAGGTCAAGGCAACACATTGACACTCTGTACAGCATGTTGGGTTACAACGGTAAAAGGGCAAGTGTTATCCTGTTGAGAAATAACCACCTGAATGATGTTCATGAATGGCAGCAGAACACATTGAATCATCAAACTGATGTATAAATTTGCGCTCAGGGTGCTTAATATATAACCACAAGAGTGCTCCTACTGTCATACAACAAATTGTCGTAACTGTCATGAAATCATTCCCTAGACCATAACTTCAAGAAGGTCCAGTGTGTCTAGGATGCAGACAGGGTTGGCTGCAAGTGTTCACCTGGCCTCCTTCTAACCAACACACAGCCATCACTGGCACCAAAGTAGAACCAACTTTAATCAGAAAATACAACAGATCTCCACTCCATCCTCCAATGAGCTCTAGCTTGACACCAGTGACGTCACAAATAGCAGTGTTATGCATGCTACAGGCATCTCAATCTGGCTCAAAACTGTCCTTCAAGTAAATGATTTGTAATAGTTCATTGTGCCACTTGTAGTGCCAATTCAAATTTCTGCTGCTGCAGTATGATGGGCCAGAGGCATACGTCGAACATGGCAGTCCACCCTCTCAGTAGTGTCAAATGGCTGCCCAAAACCCCCTCTTGACAGAGTACCTGCCCTTGACCACTGCTGCCAACAATCATGTGCAGTCGATACATTACTGCCAAGTGTTTCTGCAATATCACAGAAAGAATCCACGTCTCGTAACGCTATTACACGATCTCGTTCAAACTCACTGAGTTGTTCATAATAGCTGTTTCGTCTTCTTGAAGATATTCTTGACTAACTCATTAGGTCAAATCTCAACATTAAATAATGCTCAAGAACTTTAGACAGCATATTTAAAGCAAACCTGACTTGCATGTTCATAATCGTGCTACTAAATTTCATTTACATAGCACAACTCTTTCATGTTGAGACTTCCCCCCCCCAAAACCAGTCACCAGTGTATTTTACCCTAAAGTATGATACATTCTACTTTTAGCAATTAATTTACCTGTGGCCAATCAGAGCATCATCTTCCCAATGGCTTTCAACAGAAGACTGCTGATCAACTTCTCCAACATCTGAAGCGTCCAGTGTAGCAGAGTGCTTTTTAGTTTTTGCCCTCCAGTTTGAAAGCTTCCTTTCCAAATCCTTCTGTATGGGAACAGGTATTCGAGGAAAAAGTGTTGAAAACCATTCTAATTTAGAAAGGAAATGACATAACATTTCTCCTATTGTCATAACTTGACCTCCACCAGCTTTCACATCAATTTCCTAAAAAAGAATACATACCAGTTGAGAAGCAAGAAAATCTTGCATAAAAAAAAAATAAATAAAAAAGTACTACTATAATGATATACAATCAAATATTTACCATGAACATTCTGTAATAAATGAAGAAACAAAATAATTCCCTCAAAATATAAGTGTTTCATTTCACACGGGTGGAAAACTGCATTTTTAAGATTTAAAAATATGTGTACCATATCCTTTCAGAATACTTACCAATAATCCGCTAAACTAACTTGAAGATATTATATAACAAAATGTTTTATAAAGAATTAAAAAAACCTTTAAGGTGCCTGATACTGACTAATGAATTGTGTAATTCCGCGTTGCTAATTAAAGCTTAAAATTTTATATTTCCCAGATTAATATCTTGGATTCCAACTAAAAAATAATTATACACCTTATCAGCCCTACAATACTTCCCTAAAATAAAAACTCATCCAAATATTTTTTACTAATGATCTCTGAAATTAATCTCCTTCTTCACAGGGAGAAAGATGTATTAATGATAGAAGTTGCAGGTTCTGCTTTGAGCATTCACAAACATATAAAAATATACAGATGGAGGACAAAATAATACGAACACCTATGAAATAATGGATAGGGGGTTGGACCACCCTTTCACTAAAGTGCAGATTGAATGCGACGTGGGATAGGTCATGGACAATATTTAAAGGAATGTTAAGCCATTCTTCCTGCAGAGCGGTCTCTAATTCCAAAATTCCCGATGCAGGTGGAAATCGGGAACTAAGTTTGGACTCCAAATATGTCCATAAATGTTCAATAATATTCAAGTCCAGAGACTGAGGGGGCCAAGCAAGATGTTCAATTGCATCATCATGCTCTTTGAACCATTCTTGAATGCACCTAGCAGTGCGAATAGGGGCATTGTCTTGAAAAAGCGGTCGCTCCCCAGGGAATACAGTCTGGACAAAAAGATGGACATGATCCCCTAGAATGATTAGATAGTGATTGGATGTAATCCTCCCATGCAGAATAACAAGTGGCCCAAGACCGTGCAAGGTACTGCACCCCATACCATAATGCCACCCCCCCATGCTTCACAGTCGGCAAGAGGCAGTCAGGCTAAAACGCTTCTTTGAGAGTTCTCCAGACATAAATGCGTCCAGTCATCTAAAATAGGGTGAATGACGATTCATCTGACCATATTACCTGTTGCCACTGCTGTGGGGGGCCAGCCTTTGTGATCTCTGCACCACTGGCGTTGCTTGAAAGGATTAGTTGCTATCACCGAATTGCCACCCTGCCATAAATGTTCGCAGCATGAAGTTCCCTTTTGACATGTTTTGTTGAAACGAGATCCTGGAGATGACTGTTCATTTCGGATGTTATCTTGGATAACCATCGCTTGTGCTTTCAGGCTACTTTGCGCTTCAAGACCCGTCTATCCCTATTAGCCAGCTTTGACTTTTGGCCACTGTTGTGCTTTAAAGACATCGTCTTACCCTCTTTCGTGTACGCTGTCATAACGGCTGATACCCTACTCCTTGCACACCCCACAAGGTTTGCTATTTCCGTAACCGATGCTCCACTTAAATGCACTCCAACTATCATTCCTCTTTGGAACTCTGACAGGTTTGACATTTCAACTTCTTACAGACAGTTCGATTGAAGCATGCAATGCAGGTGACTGCTGTTGAGAGACTGATATCTTCCTCTTCACGCTCACTAGGTGGTAGACTTCTGTTGCAGGTGTGAAATACATCATATTTTTTCACAGAGCGCTAGAGACCGAACCTTCGACCTGGAAATTCCGTACAAAGATGAAACGGGCTCTAGAAGGGACTCATCAGTGGCGGCGCAGACCCCACAGTCCCTGCCCTGCTTTATACATAGCCTCGGCGAGGTAAAAAAGAAGCTAAATACGAAGAAGATTCACCATGTCAATCTTTGCCTCGGAGCACCACTCCCTCAGCAGCAGTTAATTCGTGATAGGTGCCTCACCTTACTCTGTCAGTCCCCGTCACTGGGACCATGAGGGCTAAACCCATATCGAAGAGACCCACTTAAATCTACATATCAGCTCCACCACAGCTGGAGGAACAGACACGACAGTACCCGTACGGTCCCTGCCAAGCCTGAACCAACCTAAGTACAATACTCGGGTTCTAGTCCTGTGAAGAATGTTTGTAGGTGTTCGAATTATTTTGTCCTCCATCTGTATTTCAACACTAAATTGAGCATTGGAATACTTCAATATTCATACCACACACTGGCCAATGAATTAAAAAAACCTATGAGATTTTCATTTGAATGCACAATAGAGATGAAGTGTGTAATCTTTTTATGACATGGGTTACACTTGGTTAGAATGCTAGTATTAGTAAGGTGTTAAAGTGCTTTTCACGATGAAGTAAAATGGGAAAAATGACAGATCTTTCACCATTTGAAAAAGGGCTTACTGTTGGTGTCCATTTAGCAGGGGCCTTGATTTTGAACACGGCAAATCTCACTGGGTTCTCAAAAGTAGCCATATCAAAGGTTTTCAAGGAATCAGAACCCACAGTCCTTCTCTAGAAGATGCAAATGGGGTTCAAGCTCAGTTTTCGAATGGTGTTCGGCAGCATCTCCGATGAACTGTACGGCAGAAGAGGGGACTCTACTGTGCTTCAACTGACACATATTGTAAACCAAGGCTCTTCCCAACAGATTTTACCTTGAATCATGTGCAGAGAATTGCAGAGGATAGGAATGCATAGTCAGGTGCCTCCGAGAAACCACTAACTTCTGCCCGACATGCAAGAATTTGTCTGCAGTGGTGTCATGAAAGAAGATGCTGGACATTTGAGGACTGGAAATGGGTAATGTAATCACGCTACAGCTTATTTTGCACTAATGGAAGATGTTAAATTTGGCGAGAACCGCATTAAGCCATGAATCCATCTCACCTTCTCGCACTGTGAAAGGGTCTGGTTGGAGTATGATATGGGACATGTTCTGCTGGCATGGAAGTGCCCTGGTGTTCCTCGAGGGTAAACAAATAGCCATAAGATACCTAGATATACTGGCAGATCAAGAGCCCCCTGCAATGCTGCATTTTACCCTGATGGCGATGGATACTTCATGGACAATAATGCTACATCGTACCAGAAGGGTTCAAAATTGATTTGCTAAACATCAGTTTGACTTCTAACACTTTCCCTGGTCACCACATAGCCCAGATCTTAACCACATAGAAAATGTGTGGGATATGGTGGAAAGATGCATCCGACAGCACTCTCCTTTTCCATCTAATTTACAAGATCTAAAAAGCTGCATAACTAATGCATGGGATTCTCTGGACGTAATTGCACTTTAGAAGCATGTAGACTCAATGCCAAAACAAATCAGAACAGATGTCTGTGCAAAATGTGGTACAATAAAATATAGATCCTGGTTTTCTAATTCATTGGCAAGTGTGTGTACCAGGAGACATGGGATATGTTGCTGACATAAATGCTCTGAATTACATACAAAAATTTTGACAAAGCATGAGTAAAATGCAACCTACACACAAAATTCTTCATCAGTAAAATAGCGTAACTCATGCATGAAATGTCAAAATACCATATCTTAAAATATTTTATACGTTCAGTATTTTTATAATTTATTCCAAAAATCATTAACGTATATTTTAAAACTTTTCTTTACATCAGCCTGGTCTGCACAAAAATTACATTTCTCTATACATATCACAAAACTAAAAAATATTAGTTAGAAAATGTATTCTCTGAATAGCATTTTACTTTAAAATAGCCTAAGAAAACTACCGCTGACAGTAAAAAAAAAAGTCTTTAAAAGACTAATTTAAATCACATACTTCTTCATCCTCAAGATAAGGCTCATACCAATCCCATAAATCAGCAGGCGGCTGTGTATACCTATCAAAAAAGAAAATATAGGTATTAGTAACATGTTGCTTACATTGGTTTAACATGAAAATCATAGTAATACAAATAACTACGCTCACAAATTAAATGCAGTAATGCATGTACAGACTGAATATTTTCATCAAAACAATTATGAACTGTATATTATGGGGATGAAAAAGTCATTTTGAGATACAGGTCAAACAGTACTGGAACAGAATCTGTGGGGGTTTTTACAACACTAAACCCACTTTATGATCCTTTAAAACTATTGCCTCTTATAGAAATTAGTTAATATTTTATAAATTTCAGATTAAGCTTGAAGCATTCTCTTGGTGCATTTATGCAATAACAATGAATCCTCACAGTATGAGCTTTTCCATTAAATCTTTAATTACAAAAATCATACAAATTAAAGATAGCAGTAACATAATTAATATCAATCAATCAAACTACTAAATTCAGCAAGAAATCACAATATATACATATATATATATATATATATATATATATATATAAGGATTCATAAATATTCAATTCAAAGTATATATATAAGGATTCTCAGTTTACATAAATATTCAAAGTTCAATGAAATAAATGCAGTATTGACATAACACTCCATGTGAAGTTTTCCAGAAGTTGATTTTTGAACGTTTACAAAGCTGTTACAAATTATTTCCTAATAAGAAACCTAAATACACTGCCCTCCAAAAGTTAAGGAATAGCATGTTTTTTGTGTCTACTTCAACACAAACATGAATTACAACACAAAATTTCACTCTTGGCAGAGAAATCCAGTCTTAGAAAAACAGAAGATCACAGTTTTTTGAGGAAAAATGGGGTGGTAACATTACAAAAATGGGTTCTTATAAGGAATACATCGACCCCCGGCTGCAATGTTTCGTGGTGTCAATTAAGTTGTATGTAAGTGAAATGAGAAGCAATGACAAGACAAGGATCACCTAATGACCTTGGAGGAGGACTTAAAGCAGCGACCTGTCTCGCAATCTAGTCCCAAAGACACTGTATCAGATTCAGGTTTGGGAATTGAGCTGGCCATTTCATCTGCTCCATACGGTGACCCTCAAGATATTCTTCAGCAACCTGAGTTTGGTGCGGTCACGCATTCACGTCCATCAGAAGAAATCCAGGACCAATAGCAACAACATATGGACGGACATATTGATCAAGGATCTTGTCTTGTTATCTCACACCAGTCAGAGTTCCTGCATGGACCACATGCAGGTGAGTGTAACCACCAAGAGAGATCCCAGTCCAAACAATTATTCCACCACCTCTATAACTGTGTCTTTCAAAAATGTGGGATTGGTTGTATCTGGACTGTTGTTACTTCCAGATCAGCTGATGAACTGAATCACTCTCCAATGTTAACCTGTAATCGTCTGCAAAGAGAACAGATGCCCACTGTTGACTGGTCTAGGAGCCGTGTTCATCAGTTCTTTTGCCCAGCATAAACGAGCACCTTGGTGTCCTTGGGTCAAGAGGACACAAACAACTGGTTGTCTTGCATACAGACTAGTATTGTGCAGGCATCTGCATACTGTAATAACTGAGATTCTTTTTCTGTTGCCACTAAATGATCTCCAATGAGCTGAGGCACAGTAATGTTTCTCCTCCTTCGGGCCAGAAGAGCTAATTAATGGTCTCCCGCAGGTGTTGTAACTCTAGGTCTGCATGGAAATGTCTTCTAAACACAGAATCCTCAGCTTCAAACTGATTCCATAGTTATTGGATCATATTACAAGACACATTGGGACATCTAGCAGCATTAGCTTGCGATATCTCCATTTCCAGCCATTCGATCACCCGCCACGTCAATGAATCGGGCAAACGACTTTTCCTATTCTCCTGGATATTGTCAACAAAACTGCTAATAACAATTGAAGATCAACAGTCATGAACAAATCTTACAATTTTTGCATTTTCCCCCCAAATCTTACATAAAGTATTCATTTCTATAAAATAAAGGTGGTAGATATTGTTTTTGAATATATATTTTTAAACTTCGTTACTATCATGCATATAATCTATGAATTTATATGTTACTAAAATTTTAGTAATGGTGAGTTTTGAAAAATATGCTGTTTCTTAACTTTTGGAGGGCAGTGTATGCAATTCACTTCAACATTGAACACTACAGAATAGCTAAACAAAAAGGTTTTATTTTGAAGGAATGAAAAACTAACCTCTTCTTTCACAAACATAAACTATGAACTTTTCAGATTATTTGAAAGAACTACATGGAATTTATAATTGCTACTAGTTATATCAACTCTATGATTACATTATACCTGTATGATTATTAAAAATCAACAAGAAACAAAAGATATATGTTTGCAGGAACATCCTAACACTAGAAAAAACATTTTGGTTCATTGCTGTGATAAATGAAAACTGATCAGGATAGGGCATACTATCAGTGGATATCAATTGCTATAAATAGTGATTTGCTGAAAAATCAAACGAGCACTTAAGGGAAGCATATGCCAAATCATGAGCCATCGTATTACACCAGCGAGCTTTAATTTCCAAAAATATACTTCACAAAATCCAAGCAAAATCCTAACTAATGCAGTTTCATTCACACAAAGTCACAAAAGAACCATGTTAGTAAGAGCATATATATCTACTATCAATGGATTTAGATAAATTATCAAGAAAGACAAAAAATAAAAGGCTAAAGTTTCAGAAACGAAAACATGGTTTAAACACTACACAATAAATGCACTTAAAACTATCATTTTATAGCTTGAAAATTTTTAAACTCAATTCTGAAAATTCTAAAATTTTGTACTGTATCTGCTTAAATACACACAGTCATAAAAATTTATTAGTCAGGTATAATTTTAGCCATAAAATGTACAGCACCTTGCAAATATCAAATACATAGTTTAGATATTCATTAATAAAACATGGCAATCTTATCTCACTTGCATAACAATCCAAAATAAGATTTTTTTATTGCCTCTGGTCCATTAACTAAAAAAGATACTTTCAGAATTAGCCAATTATTGAATTATAATTCAAGAAATGTTAAACTTATATACAAACAATGAAGCCATCACTTAAAACTGAGATTTAAGAGGAATCAAAATGATTACTGGGATCGACAATCTTTACACTGAAGAAATAAATCTCTGTAATCTCCATCATGTATGATGAGCTACATTTTGAACATTCTGTTGGAGATCTTAATTTTCTTTGACACCTAAATAGAAATACATTCTTAACAATTAAAATGAATATCTTAGCAAAACAATGCTTAACAGTGAAGAATTTGAAAAATAACCCACAGAATCACCTTTATTTATTTATTATTTAAAGAATTAAGAAATTTCAATGAAAACATGGCTTTACTAAATCCAAAAACAAAATTATCATCATCATCATTATTATTAAAGTGAATCTCAAACCTCCATTTTTTTAACACTGCCTAGAGAGCATTTATACTTCACACACGATTGATTCACTTACAAAACAATACTATGGTATACTTCCATCGGTTGATATTCGTGAAGTCAAAATAAATCTTCATTTCTGGATTGGAATGGATTATTAGATTATGGCAAAGCCCACTACGGCTATCCTTTATGTCAGGAAACCAAAAACCTAAAAGCATTGAGAGAAATCTTCACAACAGCAACTCAACAGTTAAAATGTTTTAGTAACTTCAAAACTTTCAAGTTTTAAACATTTCTGAAATGAAAAGCATGTAAAAAATGCAATAGCGATAATACATAATGATCAGGATAAGTAAAGAATATATAAAATCAACAAAAAAGGTGACTGTAAATCTTTGTTTAAACATTAAGCCTAAAAAAATTTTTTTATTAATCACTCATACAATACACATTTTTTTTTTTTTTTTACTATTACTTCAAAATTGAAAAAAGCATTTTGACACACATAAATAATTTGAATTTAAACCTGTACAGCTTGAAAAAAGGATAGGCAGCTGCAAATGCAGATTATTATGCAAATCTATCAAATGTTTCTTCACATTTCTTATTTTAGAATTATATTTGTGGAGATAAAAATATATATATATATATATATACACAGTGGAATCTTGGATTATGAATGAACTATCTGAACGAAAAATGTCTCGAATGACGAACAAAGTCTAGGGATGCCAACACGTAAGCCAATAACAAATAATACTTGGAAATGCAAAGGTTCCACGAAGTGCAAGCTCTGGATAACAGACATCATCAAAATGTCACAAGGTGACAAGGAATATAGGTGAGAAGTAGCCAGCTGCTGTGTGGCTTTCACTCACCTGTTGTACATATCTACTCTTACTTTCACTTCAATTAGTGATTTGTATTTTCAATATAAATTTCTTGGATCGTACAGAAATGATTGACACAACGGCTCTCTTAACGAAACTATCACTATGCGAAAGGAAAACAAGTGAAATAGACAAAAGGGGGCGTGAGCTACTCAAAATACATAGATGGAGCTGGCCGCATGCTGAATGGTGTAAGTCAGAACCCGCCCCTTTTGCCGTCATCATTGAAAGTGTGGATAGCAATAATGGAAGGTGATTTTCACAGTCAGCATTGGACAGCGTGGTTCCTATGGAAGGAAGGGATACAGAATAGTGAAACCCATCGCAGCATGGTGTTGGTGTGCAGGAACTAAGCATCCTCAAAGCATGCCATATACCATTGGTTGGCCAGTTCAGCAGTGGAATGGAGACCGCAGCCAAAGGTATCAGCGCGGGACGACCAGCAACATCTCAATACAGCAGCAAATATAGCAGCCATGTCTGATTTAACCATGGCAAACAGGCGCATAACATTCAACAAGATGCAGAAAGAGATAGGGCTTGCACAATGAATATTGCAGCCAATTGTGCATGGTGATTTGGAGATGACAAATGTGTGTGCAGAGTGGGTGGACCTCGGACCTCGAACCAAGACCCTGGACTACGTCTTGCTTGAAAAGATGAAGGATGCAGTCAGGGGCCAACATGTTGAATCTTCTGCTGAAATGCATGCAATTGTCCCTAGGTGGTGCACCAACACCCCCCACAGACTGCTTTACCAAAGCCCTTTGAGACCTCTTAACTAGATGGCAGAAGTGTATTGACATGGATGGGGATTATTTCTAACTGTTGCACTATCAGTTTTTTGTTAATTGTATTCCACTCTGTGGCAGCATTTGTGTCATTCATTTCTGTATGATCTAAATATTAAATAAGATATCATGTGGCCAAAGGAAGAAATAGTAGCAAAATTAAAAGAAAAATGACTAGAATGATGGTACAAGTTTCTTTCTGTAGTTAAGTAGAAAAGTTATGAAACACATGGTATTTGGATCTCTGATTTTGCTGCTCCACCTTGATATGGAACAATCAACAATCTGCACTATTCGAAAACACAAACGAAACAATGTTGCAAGAACTTCAGGAATCCTTACATGAAGATGATTACAAATATTTGAAGAAGCAGACTTTCTTACTGCTTATATGGATAAATGAGCAAATGTTAACACGTAATGTTTCTCAGGGCAGCATTTGTAAATAAGCAAAAGCAACTGCACAATGCCAGGCAAAAAAAAACTTCCCAGTATCACTGCTGATACAGATATTTTCAAAGCCAGCAAACAGTTGTCTGAGAATTTTAAGAAAGATGTCACGTGCATTTAAGCACGGACAAGCTGTTGAGGACTTTCTTTTCTAGTAAATCTTCAACTGTGAAAAAAATTTGTTTATCCAAGGAACAAATGTATCACCCAAGAGAAGATAGCATTACCTGGATATAATTTAATGAAGGATAGGCAAATTCTTTTGTTATATGGAAATATAAGTGGACATCAGCCATTACTTGTGCACCACTCACAGAATATAAGTGCTTATAAGAAGTTCTACGCCAAAGCAACTTTTTAAACACCAAGGTAAAATCTAAATCAGAATTAATATCCAGATAATTTTAGAACATCTCGTTAATAGTCTTCACTGCTTAGGACTCACTGACAAAGCCTTATAACAAGTGACTTGCAAAACCAAAATTTGGCATGAAGGAAATTTGTGTCTAGATTGTACTTAATGCATTGACTGAGTACTCCAGCACTGAAGAAGCTTTCTTATCAATATTACTGCATCTTTTCGGCAAAACCATACATTTGAGCGAAGATGTGAAGGAGTTGCTAGAAGACAAACAAAATTAACTCAGCATAGAAGTACTAGAACTTCAAATGCAGTACAATAACAGATGTGGAAGAAATGGCTTCAGAGGGAAAAGAAGAAGGAAGTTCCTAGTTACTTGATCCACAATACTTGTACAAAACAGAGTGAGGTGCAAAGTTTCACAGAACATTCTCACCCCGATAAAACAGTAGTAAGGAAAAGCAAAAATATTTTCAGTGACATGTCATGTCTTTGGGAGCACCTTAAAATATAAGCAGAAACAAATCACACTCAACAAATTTTTAGTAAGAAAATTATCCAGCTAATCTTATACAGACGTGAATGGTGCTAAGAGAAAACATCAAAAAGATAGAAGCTACTCAATATTTTTGTGGTAAAGTGATATACCCAATATTTTTTGGGTCACTTTAAACAATATTTTGATCCTTTTCCTTCTTTGCATTGTTCTACTGAATGGCATCAACTTTCTTCTGTACAAATACAGCAAAATTTAATTAAATATCCCTTTTCTTATGTTCAGTATTGGAGTTATATTATGTATGAATTAGATTTATGGAATTTCACTGGTTTCTGTATTACAAATTGTGTGCAAATTACTCTTTCATAAGCAATCCTTTTGGGCCCAGGAACAAATCAATCCATTTTACATTAGTTCCTATGAGAAAAATTATCTCTGTTTAAGGACATTTCAGACAATGAAACATCTTTAGGAACGAATTATATTCATGAACCAAAGTTCCACTGTATATTCTCTTTCTCAAGGAAAAAACGTGAATCATTTTTACATTATGCTGACAGTTAAAAATGAAATATGTAAAAACAAATATATCAGTGAAAGCACTTAAAAGCTTAATGCACATGTCCTGACATCTATGATAAGTTTGACTGCTTCAATTAACTCACAAAATGAGATATTTAATACTTTTTCACATACTAAATATAAACAGCAAAGCAATAATTGATTACTCGTGATGCAATGAGAAAACATAGGTAAAGTACATCACAGCTATATAGATGGAAGACTTTGCGAAGGGCGAAATTCAAAACAAGAGTTCAAAAGGTTATTTTTTTTTTAATTGTGCACCAGATTTTGCAATATATGGGCATTTACAATAAATGCAATACTCTAAAAATATTAATAAGGATTAATTAATAATTAATTAAAGTGGATAAATAAGTATGGAATCTAGCACACTGCAATTTTAATTTTTCTTAAGTTTAACATTAATTGCTCACAATATCTAAAAACATGACTGAATACAATTTGTTTCAGATACACAGTTATTTCAAAATACCAAGATTTAAGCAAAAACATAAATTATAGATATAGTGTTCTCTGAATTGAAAGAATAAAATAAGTAATCCAACAATTTCTATTTGTACTTCTCTTAAGTTTAGCAGAGAGCTTTCACACTGTTTCAGATCAATAAAAAAACATCATTACCTAATATAGATAAAGCCTAATGCTCGTATGTATGGGGAATCATTGTGGTTTATCAAACCTACCACTTGCTTTCGAGTTAACTTCAATGTGAATAGCTTGTAAAGAATGCAAAAAGCAGTTGAAACTATTCCTCCAGCTCCTACCCCTCGAACCTGGCAGGGGGAAAAAAAAAAAAAAGCTGAAAGTCACCGAAAGCACAAACATAAATGTAAAACACCTTGAATTGTATGTATCAGCCCATTTACCCAATAAATGAAATGGAATTATTATTCTGAAAGTAAGAAGAATTATCACAGTGCAAAAGTATCATAAATAAAGTTGAGTAATTATTGAATATGAAAAAATAAAAAAACAATTATTAATTACAGGTTCCACTGAACTCAACTTCTAATTTCTGATTTTCCTTGATCAAAATTGAAAATTTTTTGACCAAATGATAGTTATCAAGTATGAGTAATAGTTAAATTTTACATATTTAAAACAAAAATCTAATGGCATATAAGAACATTATAAAAATCCTATTATCTTTTTCTCATTACTACAAAATACACACCACAGACACATATTCCTTCATATAACATGCACCTTTTTCTTCATGAAGAAACCTGAAACATACATACGGAATGTTCTTGCCTTTTGAAGTCATTTATTTAAAGATTTTTCCCACGCTTTCCAACTAGTGCAGGATTTACGTATAAACTATAGCTTAGGGTCCCCCAAAAATTAAAATATAGTTTAACAAACTTATATTTACACCTCAAACCTAATACTAAAGTCTAAATCTGGCTCTGCTTCCCAAAATGGTCTACGAAATTGGTAAATGGAACAATATTATGCGAGGAAAATGCTTGAAGGATTAAATAATTTTACAAAGAGGATAGTTTTTATTCAATGAAGGTGTGCACAAGAATGTTATTCTAGGGTTTTGAGAAAAGGGGAACATAGTTTAGGGTAAGAATGCACTTCAAACCCAAATTAATTTTTGGATTTAGGAGTTGGATGCTTTCCCTTTCTGTAGTCATCTGAAGGTGTGATTTTCAAGTGAACATTTTAGTAAATCACATTTGCTTTAGTCGAAAAACACTTGATTTAGTGTTCTTTTTAGTAGTAAATATGGCTCCAGTATACGAAACAGACAGAACGTTGGTTTTAAATAAGTCATTCAATTTGTTAGAGAATGGAAACTGCACTTCATCAAGGATGTTTGGTGTTGGTGAAAAGTCGCACATGAGTGGGAAAAAAATGAAATCACAATAGTTAATACGGCCCAAAGAAAAATTATACTTTGCGTAAAGGGGTCATGAAAAAGTCTATCCTAGATGAAAGTATTGCAAACTAGCTCCTAGAAAATCCCCAAAATGGATTACCTGTAACAAGAAACAGCATATGTTTAGTTGCTTTAAAGCAAGAAAAAAGGAGTAATGTAGTCAATTTATGGTACAGAATAATTTAGTTAAGCGAGGGGAAAAAACCAAACTTTCACAAAGACTTCCAAAAGATTTGGACAACAAATTTTTAAGGTTCCAGAACTATGTTATTGACCTACAAAGGCAAAAAAAAAAAAAAAATTTACCGCCACATACTGATACTATGGATGAAACTCCAGTAATGTCTAATACGACAGAAGTTAGATAATTGATGTAAAAGTAACAAAAACTGTTCACATAAAAACAATTTAAAAAAAGTCATAAGAAATCTCACCTCAACGTAGTTCTTTCCTACTTAGAGGATGATTCAAAATTAAAACCCATGGTTATTTTTAAGAGAAATATGATACCGAAATGTAATTTTCAAAATGGTATTTTCATTCATGTTCACGAGAAAGGATGGATGAAATTATGGATAAAAAATGTTTGGTAAAAGTGTTCTGTTGCCTTGATGAATTCATAAAGTCTTTTAGCTTAAGACATGTTCAGATCCCACCTAACAGATAATAAGAAGAAATTGTCAGAAAAGTATAATACAGACATGCCAGTTACTACAGGCGGGTTAATGTCAACAATGTTAGTTATGCATATCAATAAACCATTCAATGAAAATTCAAAACGACACTGGAATACATAGATGTTAGATAGAAAGTGAAAAACCATTTAAAAAAGCAAGCCAAATACATCACGCCAGTCTAGAAATTGTGTGTGAGTAAAAGCACGAAATGAAATTAAACCTGACATAATTAAAAAATTATTGACAAATGTAGCATAGCTACAAATCTAGATAGAACGGAAGATGATTGAGTATTTATGGGTCAGCATAACAGTTGATGAAGACGAAACAGAATTCAATGATGTGCCTGAAGATATAAAAAATTTTTAGTTCATACAGTATGCCATTTAAATAAACAGCAATTAGGTACATGCAGAAATCTAATTTTTGTATGCTCATCTTTTTCTTATTTTTAAATCATTTTTATATCCAACGCATAATGCACACCTGTTAATTTAGATGCTATTTTTTCTAAGTGCACATTATTCCTGAACATATAGTATATATATATATGCAGAACATACCCATCTGGACCATTCAAAAAAAGCAAACAATATTTTGAAACAAAAATATCCAATCAAGAAATACTTGTTCATTTCACATGAGAAATTTATCATAACATTAGCGATTTTTCCTACAGTGTTTCAAAATAAATCTCACGATTAAAAAAAGTTATGCAATTTTTTTAAAGTGCTTATTTATCATAGCATTAAACCAGTTAAATATTTGAAAAAAAAAAAAAAGAAGAAGAAAGCATAACCAACAGCTAAAGGCTGACAAAACTGTATCAGATGTAAGGCATGTAAAATATTTTCTGCATGAGATTTCATTAATTTTTCAATAGCTTTCTTAACAAGTGGATTAATTTTTATTCATTAGTTATGATTTAAAACATAAAATTTTTATTTTTTTAAGATTACTGATTTATACTCCTTTTGTTTTTAATATTTTTTGAAGAAAAAATTATATCTTCCATCAAAACAATTTTCATTTCTGTGACTTTCCAAGCAAGTGGAAACCCTATATGACAATAAAGCATGTATGGTTAGACAATACTGCCATAAAAACAAATTATTCAGTTTTTGTACAAAACTGTCTCATATATTTTACAAAAAACAACATTACTCACACCACCACACATTCCTGTCTGACCAGATGTTTTCCTACTACCTTTTTCCCATGGTTCTAAATGCGTGACCTAGAAAAAGCAAAGACTTCTGAGGGAATATTTAAGAAATACATCAAAACTTATTTTTATGAGATTTTTTCTCAAATTCATATTTAATTTCTAAAATAATAGCTCAAACAAAACTTTTAATTCCATAAAAATTACAGAAATCAAAATTACTTTACACAATTCAAAGTACAGAAATACCCATACATAAAATAGTAATTGTTATTAAACACAATGCAAATGAATAGTGATTATCCTTATCAATATGTGATGAACAATCAGATATTCAAGATTACATATTAAAAAAACGGCCTTTTTATAAAAAAATTAATCCATAATTTAAAAGATGAAGCCCATTTAAAATGAAAAAATGCTAAAAACTACTAAATATCACTTAATATAACACACAAAATAAATCACAAGGAATAATCATTAATCACTGTAAGAGCATCATGATTTTAAAAGCAAGATCCATGTTATACAGGTTTCATTTTTAAATCTTTATTATTGTTATTAAGATATGCCATTAATTAATCATGAAACAAATTTTTTGTCCCCCCCCATCCCTTTTTGATTTGATGACATGATTACTTTTCAATATTGTGTATCACAATTTCCAAACATTTCAACAAGTTTCAGCTGAATTTTTTATTATTTATTATTATATGCAAATATTAAGAGACAAATATTTTATTTAAATGACATATATATTTTATACACTTTTGTAAGTTTACAATGAATGATTTTGAACTTAGAGCCTTTGAAAATTTATTAAGCAAAACAGGAACCTCTGGAATTTTAAATACTTTCTGGTGACGGTGTTATATCAGAAGATGACTTGGAAGAGGCTCGCTTTAAAAAAAAATTCTTCAGCACATCTTTGCACTCCAACCATTCACACGTTGTAAGCATGGAAAGCTAGCCAAACTAAGCGCTTGAAAGTGGTTATTATGCCAAATAATCATATTCATACTGCATACTCTGTCTTAAATATTGAAAATCTATGACACCGAAAGATATTTTTTAACTAAATCTAAGATTTAGGAATCTCTAAAAAAATCTAAGATTACTGAACTTCCGTTTAAAATATATGGTGTCCATAAATGTCATTTTATGCTTGTCACCTTTCTCTATCATTCTGAGCTTATAAAGTCATGAGAAGTGTCAAATACTTCATATGTGCTGCTGCCCACTATGAAAGTGCCCTTTAGAACAAACATGTCACTGGAAGAAATGATAAAATTCAGTCATTTTGCCTGCTTTCAAGTAGTAACATTGACACCAATATGACTAGCCACTGTCATGGGGTTTTAAATTCTTCTTAATTTATTCACACATTAATTTTAAATTACTCCCCATATTCAGAGAAGGAAAGTACGCATTTTTTGTCGAAACAATTTAGTACAGTACAAAACTGAAGATCCGGACCCATTGGGACTTGAGCTATTCCGGATTTGAGATTTTTCCAGATATTGGATCGTCAGTTTAAATCTAGTATAATGACATTCAGAAATTACAAAATTAAAAACATAAAATAATGAAGCATTTATGACCTTAACAGAATCAAAAATACACAAGGGGAAAAACTCATTATTTATTTGTTTGCTTTATAAAACATTTCTTTCAATGCCACTTGCTTTCGTTTTTGTGTTGAAACTTTCTCTTCAATTCAAAAGATAAGACATAATTTCTTCAGTTTCTAGTTTGAAAATTGTATTCTTCCAGTCCTGTAACTGTTGTGTCAAGACTTCCCACTAAACTGTCAATAATTGTAATATGAGTATTATTTACAAAATCTATTTTTTGCATATAGAAAGAAATTTCAGTTAAATTTCTCCACATCATACTTCACACAGTTAGCTGAAATCTGTAATCATCGTCAAACATAATGTCAACATTAAACGTTACCATGCTGATTGGTATTAATTTGGAAATAACACAAAAACTGTTTAGACATCACTGCGCGAGTCATTTCTTCAGCTACCGTATGTGGATAGCTATGCAGTAATGAAAGCAAAAAATTAAAAAGATGTGCAGGTTGGCAACAGGGATATAAATTATCCAAAAGATGTAAAATCAATGATGTTTCAATCAAGGAGGTTAGAATAGGAGGAGGGAAGGTTCAACTTAAACGGTGAAGCGTGGCGGCCATCTTCCTGTTATCACCGTGACTTGTGCAAGGAAGTCTGTAATTGCAACATTTTTTTCTTTTCTTTTTGAAGCATGTCAGCTTGTGTTGCATATGGATGCACAAATAGATTCTCGAAAAAAATTCTGGGCATTACTTTTCACACGTAAGTATTGATTTTCTTTTTTTTATGCAATATGACAACTATGTTAAAAAATATCACGTCATGTTGTTTTCTTTCCAGATGTGAAAAAAAGGACTTAAATAATCAAAACATGTTATGTAATATAACTATAATAAAAAAATGTTAAATACATTTTAATGTTTCTGTTTATAGCTGGTATCTTCCTTCCTTAAGATACAATGATATATGGTAGGATTTAAATTGTATAATTTGAACATTTTAGGTAATTCGTTTTATAACTTTCATAAAAAGTAAGAAATCAATTGTTACTATTTTTATTAATTGTAAAGGTGTTAAATAAAGCAATGCTTTTCTTTATATATTAATTATTATTCATTTTTTTAAGTTAAGATAAACTGTTCTGTTGTTAAAAAGTTTTTGCATAAACTTACAAATTTCTGGGCAGTATAGTGATAAAATTAAGTAAAATATTTACGCAATTGAACATGTGGAAAGATGTATCCAAAAACTTATATAGGTGTATTTCTGTAATTCAGCTTAATTCAAGGCAGTTTCTTTGAGATTAATAAATATGAAATGCGCATAAACTGAAATCATTGAATTCACATAAATCTGTTTTATTTTATTAAGATTTATTTTCTTTTTGTTTGTTATAAGGTTGTAGATTGTGAAAAAGATCTTCTATTTAAAACTTTCATTTTAAAAAATGCAGAACGAAGAGCAGCTTGCATACGAGCTGTTCGAAGAGAGAATTGGATGCCAACTTCCTATTCACGACTTTGTTTGGATCATTTTTCTGAGGATCAGATTGACAGAACTTCATTATGCTGTGTAAGACTGAGAGAAAATGCTGTGCCTAATATCTTCAAAGCATTTCCACTTCACCTGCAGAAGGTACATTATTCTGTTATTATTACATAGAATAAGGAATTAAATAAGAATTTGTGTACATGTTTATCTCTGAAATGATATTTGCAAAAGATCAAATACTTCTAGTAGCCTGATTTCAGTAAAAACTAGTAAAATGATATTGGTCTAATGAAACTTGCAATGGCATAACATGCAAACTTATCATATGTATATGTGTCACTGTGGTAATGATTTCCAAAATCAAAATATCTTTCATTCAGACTTAATGAAAAGATAATGTTACTTTACTTTAAAGAATATGCCAGTAAATTTAGAAAGCATTATTTCAAAACAAAAATTAATTGACATTAAATCACTGTTTGGAAAATGAATTATCTTATTTTTAGTTAGTGTTAATTTTCATAAAATTTTTAAACATAACATCATTTTGCATGTTAATTAGACTATATAAATATTACAAGATACTTGTAAAAAGTTAATTAGGAGTAAATCTGCATTAGTCATACTTTAATAAATATCTTTTCTTTTTTTTTCCAGACCAAAAAAAACACGAAAAGCTCCTGCAGAACGTCTTCTTGAGGATAAAAAGAAAGACTTAAGTTAGTTTTGAATTTAATGTTACCAGCAGTTCTTTTGTTTTCTTGATAAAATGTATTTGAAAGTAAAATATTTTGTATTCAAAGAGAATAAAGCAACTTTTTGCATGAGAATTATCATAGTAAGAAATGTTTAGAATTCCCACTAACCTGTCCATTAACCAGCAGAATTTTTTTTTTTTTTTTTTGATTTGCTACTTTTGGATATAACATTGTGCTTTATGCAAGAATTTCGCTTCTAAAGCTTGAATAAAGTTAAAAGCTTAATGCAAATAATTGCTGGAAAAATTGGTCATGACTATTTTAGATGAGGACAGTTTTTTAATAAGAAAAATGAAAGAATTAATGCTTTCTGAGGAGTTGGCCATTTGTCTGAAACTTAAAAAAGACAAATAACAGATTTCTTCTTGACAAAAAACTGAAAATGTTCTATAAATTTCATTATTTTACCAATTTAAACAGTGCCATTCCTGAAATGAAGTTTTGGCAACAATCGCCAATTATTACTGAGGAATTCTAAAGGACACAGTCATCTGTAATGGGCACTGAATCATACTGTTTTACCAGTTAACTGAATAATATTCAAATACAAAATAATAATAAAAAATATAAAAAATCAGACATTCATTCAGAACACATACATTCATACAGATTCTTTATTATTTAATTTCTTTAAATATAATACAGGGTGATAATATTTGGTGGCAACTATTTGAAAAGTGATTCGCAGTTTATAGTTTTCAATGCAAAATGGCAAAATGAAATCAATAGTCCTTTAGGGCAAATTGCCCCTTTGGACTAATAAAGAATGAATGATACTATTAAAATGAAAGCAGGAATACCTTTTGTTATTTTTATGTAATTTTTTATTTGCCATACATGTGATTGATTTGTTTCGTCTTTTTTTTTTTTTTTTCTTTTTTTTTTTTCTTTCTTTCTTTCTTTCTTTCTTTCAAGGAGCCTGTATTATGTGAACCACAAACTAGTGCAACGTCTGTTGAATATTCTCCATGCAAGCAACAGCTGAAGCGAAAGCTGCATAAAGCTGAAGAATTAAATAGTGTATAAAGAAAATTAAGCTATTGCAACAAACTGCACGTAAACAGAAAAGGACTATCTGCAATTTGAAAACTGTATTAAAAGATTTAAAAAAGAGCAGGATAATAAATGATGATTATCTGGACATTTTAAGGAAATTAATTCCTGTTAATGAAGAACTTCTTTTACGGGAATTAGCAATGTGTGGGAAAGGCCAGTTACCAAAACATTACAGTAAAGAATTAAAGGCTTTTGCTTTAACTCTTCATTTTTATTCACCTAAAGCATACAAATATGTTAGAAAAATATTCAATTCATGTTTGCCACATACCAAGACTCTAGCAAACTGGTACAAATCTATAAATGCAGCACCTGGTTTTACAACTGAATCTTTTAATGCATTAGATAATAAACTTAAGAGTACTTCATACCAATTGCTTTTTTCATTGATCATTGATGAAATGGCCATACGTAAACATGTTGAATTTGATGGCCAAATTTATCATGGCTACGTTAATACAGGTATACAGAATGATGATGATTCCCTTCCACTAGCTAGAGAGGCATTAGTGTTTATGCTAGTGTGTATAAATGGTAACTTTAAAATCCCAGTTGGATATTTTTTAATTGATGGCATTAGTAGTGAAACTAAAGCAAACCTTGTGCTTCAGTGTTTAACTGTATTACACAATGTTAACGTAAAAGTTGTATCATTAACAAGTGATGGTTTATCTTCAAATTTGAATATGCTAAGACATTTAGGTTGCAGATTTGACAGTTCAGATTTCAATACTACATTTAAGCATCCTGTCAATTATAGATTTTTTAGATCCTTGCCATATGCTCAAATTAGTCCGCAATACCTTGGGAGATAAAAAATGCATTGTTGATGAAAATGAAGGCCTTATTGACTGGAAATATATTACAGCATTACAAGAATTACAAGAGACAGAAGGACTTCATCTAGGTAACAAACTGAAAAAGCAACATGTCAGATTCTTTCGGCAAAAAAATGAAAGTTTCTCTTGCAGCGCAGCTTTTTAGCAAATCTGCTACTGATGCCATTCAGTTTTGTGCTGAGGTTTTAGATTTAGATACATTCAAAAATTCAACAGCAACAGTTGAATTTTTAAGAAAAATTAATGATTTATTTGACATTCTCAATTCAAGAAATTTAAAGCAGACAGGATTTAAAAAAGCTGTGAGTATACATAACAGCAGTTTTATTCTTAAAGCTCTTAATGACTTGCAAAGGTATTTAAGCAACTTGAAAATTAGTGTAAATGGAATGAAAGTTACTGAATCTAATAGAAAAACTGGCTTCTAGGTTTTTTGGTATGTATTAAGAGTTATAAAATATTAATACAAAAGTTGGTAACTTCAAATGAACCCTTATTAATATACTTACTTTCATAAAAATTCAGCCAAGACCACATTGAAATGTTTTTCCAAATGATTCGTATGCAGGGAGGATGCAATAATAACCCTACTTCATATCAATTTAAAACTGCATGTAAAAGACTACTCGCACAAACTCAAATAAGCGATTTTATCAATGGCAATTGAAGTCCACAAGAAAATATAAGCATTCTGACTGCAACCAGTACGACTGCATCTGAGAAAATAATAAATATGACAACTGACAGGTTAAGAGCTATGGATGAAACAACAAATGTATCTTGGGATACTGTCAATTCAGATCATGATTACGTGTTTAATCCAGCAATATTAACCAGATGTTCGGAACATATTGTTTATTACATAGTTAGTTTTGTTGTTAGGAAATTATCTTCAAATATTAAATGTGAGATGTGTTTAAATGCACTTACATAAAAAAAAAACCTGTTTTACAGCATTCACTTGTATCATTTAAAAGCAGGGGCAAATTAATTCATGCATCCCATGATGTGAACTTAATATGTAAAAAAAAGTGAATCTGTTTTTCGTTCCTTTTATAGTATTTTCAGTAAGCATGATTCAATAAAAACACCTACAAATTTGACAGCGACGATTCAAGTTTTGAATGCCCTAAAGGGTAATGATTTATTTCCTTTACTAAATGGCCATATGCATGATATGTCTCCACTTGACAATCATTAGTCCATTTAGTAAAGGCAATAATAGAAAATTATTTGCATGTTAGGTATATATATTGGGGGAAAAATAAAATAAATGCTGCCGAATCTGTTCGACAGATGTACACAAACGCTGTTTTATTCAAAGGGCAGTAGAAAAAAAGAATTACATGTGATGTACACTCTTTTGCAAAAACATCTTGATCGAACATGCAAATGATCAAAGTTTCAAGGCAAATAAACAGGAATTGTGATCATAGCGTACATTTCTAGTGCTCAATTTGCAAAGTATAAAACCAGTAACAGAGGTGGAAAATTTATCTTTTTTTGTTGCTGCCATTGTAATTTTTGCCATTTTTTTGTTGCTGCCAAATGTATACCTTCTGTGGTACCTGTCTGAGGGAGGGGGTTACACTCACAGAGGTTAAGACATTTGCCTTTCACACCCACAACATCGGTGGAGTCATCTGGAGTGGTGTTGCATGCATTGCCACCAGGGGCGGTTCGACCAACTACTAATTTGAACACTCAATGGGTGATTGTGGGCCATGAACAGGTACTATGACCTTGATTTTTTAATTATTTTATTATCTGTGTATGAGCTATACACATACTCAATTTCATCAAAAACAACCACTTCCTTCATGGTGCTTCGATTTTTTTTTTTTTTTTTTGCAAAAGAGAATAATTTATGGAAACAGTTTTGCCTCTGTTTTGGGATATATATGTTGAAATATCTTCCACTGGATATAAAAGCAGAAAGGTATGTAAATTTATATCTTTTCATAGTTATTTATTTCTGAGTACAATGTACATCTCAAAATATGTTGAAATACTTGTCAATGTTGTATGTCATATTTAGCCATTTGCTTATTACATTTAGAAATTAAATTTGGTACTTTTCCGTTTTGCCGGCGCAAATCTCGCCAAGCAGACTTTATTGGCGACAACATACAATGTACACACATTTAAAAAAAAATTTAACGAATGTTAGTTCTAAGAATTTTTATTTTGAAGGCATAAACATTTTAATATCATTTAAAATTTTGTAAATAGCCAATAAATAAAGACAATAAATTTGTAAAAAGACGTTAATTTAAGAATTTACTATGCTTTCATGGTTCAACATCCTGATTTGCCGGTTCATATCATTTGACCCCAAGTGATCTCATCTCACGTAAACTATGTTACAAAATTCTAATTCTCTCAGTAAATATCTACATTAATTTCAGGTTAAATCTTCATTTGGAATATAAGTTTAAATGCAAGAATTATTTCAATTCGTACGAATAGCTCACTTGGAAATTATGTAAAACCGCAGTGCTTTACTTCGCTAGTGCATTCTCATTAGAATTAATGAATTTAACCCTCGACTGGTGAGTAGTGTGATTGCATCCTAATTGACTTAATTACCACGAATGGCCTTAAGGCATAAAATTGAACTATCTGGTAAAAATTCTATGTAGTATGCTAGTATTGAAGGAAAAAATCAATCTGATAAGAAATGGCTGCGACTTGTTTTGAAAATAGAGGCGTAAAAGGTTACCAGCAAGTATATTAAGTTTGGCATCGGTTGTACCATTTTTGGCAAATTTATTGCCTGCGCCGGCAAAATGAAAAAGTACCTTAAATTTTGTATGTATGTAAGGTTTAGTAAATAACCCGAAGTTAAAAAAAAACTTAGTTGCATGTTTCTAGAAATGATTAAAATATATATAATGAATATTTTATTATACTTATCTACTGTTTTATGAAGAAGAAAGTGTTGTAAATTAATAAAAGGAATTTGCTTGTAATTTTGTATGTAAACTTCTCAATTCTCTTTAAAACATCATTTTCTCACTTAATTGCCAAGGATAGAACTGAATATAATTTATTTTTTATAAAAATCTTTAGATACCTTTGTAATCTATTAGGAACAGCTGTACTGTGGTATTGTGATGATTTTAATAAAAATTGGCAAAACTTTTTTCACTGCTGAATTTTTTTATTCAATATCAGACATTTTCCCATTATGCGTAGAAATTTTCTGATCAGGAAAGCATTACAAATAAGTTAGAATAGAATTTAAATAAGCTTGTAATTTTTTTAACTTGGAGATGCACTGAGCTGAGCAACCATGTAAATCCATCGTCCCTTAATGAGCTGTCACTTTTGACATGTATTATGCAAATCTATTTGCTGTTTGTTTTTATCTTTATTTGTTCAGCATTTTAGATTTTCAGATTCCATGAAGTTATTTCCTTTACAATTAAGAATTATTTAAAATTTTAACGTATGCCAATAAGTGCTTGAAAAAAATGAAATACTATTTGCATCAAGTACCAGTCTCCTGAAATTAGCTATTACAACTGCTATAGCCAATAAATAATATGTGAATTTCTGTTTTAGTGTATTACTAATAAAAGCTGAAGTATTTAAGCATAGTAAAATAAAATAACTTTCTTTCCTATACCTTAAACTTTGTATATGAAATGATTCTTTAATAAATTATGATAATATTGTGAATAAATCAGAAATATCACTTTTTAAAGGAAAAATTGGGAAATTGGGACAAATGCATGTGTTCTCGATGCTTTGAGGTACTTTTTATTTTTATTTTTGTGATATAGGTATATGAACGTAGAAGAATATACACAAATGCTAATTCGTAGGTGTTGAGTAATGTGATGGCTCTTACTGCGTCATTTCATATAAACAAATGAACATGTTCTTGTGCTTTGGAATACTTTTTAATTTAATTTATTTATTTTATTTTTTTATCCCCGTATAGTGGAGTAGATGTTCTATCATTAGAGACTTTTTTATTACTGTTAGATTTTTCCGGCATTTTCCATCTTCAATTAACACACAAATAATTGCACAACCTTTTAGGTATGTGCTTTCAAAAGCATGCATTTCTAATTTTTCAAGCAAAATGGTTTAAGTTTAAATGTGAAGGAAATTTAAGACTTCTTAGAATTGGCAACGGTTTGTATATATTTTAGTTTTCTTACTTGATCTAAATCCACTTACTTGATAATAGATTTCATCTATAACTTCGTGGTAGGTTTTGAGCTGATAAAGATTGACTTTAAAGTAATGAGATGACAAAATATTTGTTAAAATCAAATTATTCAAATTCATTGTTTTCTCATTTCCCCATAAAGGCAGAGAGTTATTCTTTTTGTCTGCTATGCCTGGAGCCATTGGTCAGTAAAGGAACAGACGTTAAATCCTAAAAATAATAAAAGTCTGGTTTAACAGCAAGATAATTAAAAACCTGACAATGTAGAACAAAAACATAACATACGTGTGACTTTTACACTATACAAAAAATAGCAAACAAATATCATTACAGTACCAAAGAAATATAATAATCAATAGTTAATTTAATTTTCTGTCCCAACACCTATTGTACTTGATCGCTGTACTACATTGTACTTCATTTTTTTAAATGTTATTATTTGACAAATAATCTGCATAGTTTATTTAAATCATAAGACAAACAATTATAAAGCAACCATTAGTAGAGAATTTTTTTAGATTGTTGTGTGAGAAATTGTCTTCCAAATCATTTTTATTTTGAGAACGGCCATACATTAATTTCACCTCCCACTTTCAGCTTTAGTAAGTTTATAACTTGACTCACAAAGCTAATTTCATACAAATCTAAGTTTCTGCAACCAATTTTTTGTTAAACCAGCTGTATAAAAGGCAGTTCTATTAAAAATAAAGTCGATCAGCCTACTATCACTTTTATTATTTTTAATATTAAAGTCTTGACCTAAAGTACTGTCTTAATATCATACATAATAAATATTTTAATTAAAAAGCGACATATTTGAAAATGTAATGCCCAATCTAAGGAAATTATGCATTAATTAAACTTTGGGTAATTTAACTGATGAAATGATGTTACATTTTCATCTAGCTATAACAAATTTTTCATAATTTATTTCTGTTTTGACATATACCTTTACCAACTTTTCTTCTTTCTTTGCACTTACATGTTTCGTCATTTGTTATTGTTAAAATATGGTTTTATGGCATTATTTAAGAAGCTAATGAAATGAATGAAGCTTATTTAAAAGGCACTTTTACGAATAACACTGGACTTTCATAAAAATTTCCTTTTAAGGTACATTTTTTAAAGTTACTGTTTAAACTCACATGCACGTAGTCCTATTAATTGAATAACAAAGATTATTAATATTTCACAAGAAGTTTTGGTATTTCTATGTTAATTTATCTACCAAAATAGATGGATATGAATTAAAAGATATTTTATGTGTTGATGAAACTGCTCTTTTCTTTAAACTTAAGCTTGCAAGAACTCTAGATTTAAAAGGTGACCATTGTCCTGGAGCAAAGCAAGGAACGCTTGCCTCATTGTTTTACTTCGTACAAATGCTGATAATACGGAAAGATGACTCTTGATTATAGGAAAGTCACAAAAACCAAGGTGCTTCAAAAATATTAATGGTCTGCCATTAGAATATAAAGCATTAGAAGGAAAGCACGTAAAACCATAAAAGTTTACTTTTTGTGGATCACAGCAAAATGTGAAAGCTGTTGTTTCTTTCCTCTTTCCTGGATCTAGATTTCATTAAGAATTTGAAAATGTTCCACAGGCAAAGATTGATTCAAATAGCCCTTCAGCAGATAATTACAGGAAAAAATAAAATCAATATTTTTGAGGCTATGAATATGATTTCATTTGCCTGGACTCAAGTAAAAACATGAACAATTAAAAGTCGCCCGTAACGCATGGAGGTAGGAAGTTAGATGGAGTGGCTCTAAAATGGTTTCCCCATACCCTGCTTTGAAGCACTGACGATCCCTTCTTTGGTGACCAAAACATTGGGTAATTTGCCATTCAGTTCAATGGGTTTTGACACGATCGCATGTAAATATTTTGCAATTACGTCGTAAATATGCATATAAATGTATATATTTTCTTTTTCTGCAATACTTCAGAGGCCTAAGTATATGAAAAGAATACATTTTTAAACGACATTTCATTCTGAACGAAATTAAATGCTATACTTTTCACAGAACGGTTTGCTCAGAATGGTTTAATTTGAAATATTTTCACAAGTTTTCGTCAAATACATTAGAAAAAAAATTTAAGGTAATTCGATTTGATTCGGTTAAGGATTACAAAAATTAAGATCAAAGTGTATTGTAATTAAAATTATGCATTATTTCTTTTCTATTTATAGAGCTTCTTCCTAAATATTTTCTCAAATATGACATGATTTTTTAGCTTCTGGGATATTTTTTAAATCGAAAACTATAAGTCAATTTATAATTAATGCTCTATTCGGTCCATTTCAAATTAGAGCACCTTTTAATTTAATAGCTAAATACTTGAAATAGTACTTAACTTTCTCTGAATATTTCTGAAAGGAAATAAAATAAGGATTTTCTAAAAATATTATTTAAAACTTGTAACTGACTTATATAAGGGGAATATATGACTAATAAGGAGAATAATTCTTTTAATTATACTTATTAGATTTTTTTACCCTTAATTTCAACAATACATATTCCAAAACTCTTCTTTATTGCTTTCTTAAGTATGCATCTCATAAAAATTGCTTTACAATACCTTTTAACAGATTGCTTTCCAGTACGAACAAGTCTTGCTTAAATAGTTTTATAACGTATTTGTCAACAGGATGTCAATTTATGTTTACAATTCAATGTTAAGGTTATTATATATTTAGATAATATTTATAATCATTATAAATTCAGATACATTTAATAATTAGATTTCTTCACAGTAACTTTCACAGTTGTTTATGAATGAATAAATCCTTCATTTCAAATACATTTATAAATAATTTAAATATTTACATATTTTCTTAATAGCAGATACATGCTTTTTGCAAGCACATGCATAAATACCCATACATTTTCCATATTTTTCATTTCCGGCGTGTGGAAATCTTTAATTTCTATGCATTCACTATATTTTTCGAGTAAAGTAATTTACACTAATTTTAAAAAGTACATGTTAAATAATATGTGGATGTGAAAAAAATTTATTTTATTTAAAACATTTTAGCCTTTGGAACATAAAATAAAAGTAGCGAATACTGTATTAAGGGTATCGAAAAATGTATACAATTTTAAAGGTACGGTGAGGTATTTTTCATTCTTTAAGCATAACATTTTTGCTAAAATCTATATTTTTGTAGTTCAACAACTTAGAATTTTATAAAACAAATTCATAATCAAAATCACTGTTGTTAGTTATCGAAAAATAACCAAGATGTGATTTTTGCGTAAATGTCGCTAAACCATACAAATTGCTATTATCCATCATACTAGGAATGTTTCTTTTATGCGAAAGTGTCCCATTTTTCGATTTGTATAGAACTGTCATGTGTCGAAATACTATCAGAGTGCTGTCAAGTGAGCTTCTGAATGAATGTAAACAAAAAAACAACCCATCTGGTGACCGAGCTTCGGAGCAGTGCTTCACTTCTAGTACCGGTTTGGCCACTCTTTCCTTTCTTACCTCCATGCCATAACGCACTTCAAGCGTTCTTCTACATTTTAAAACTTTTTAACGTTTAAAACTCTTCCTAAATGTTTACTTGTTTGAGTTTTTATTTTTGTTTGACCTAATAACTCCTAGAGGGCAGTACTAATCAGGCATTCTATTTCTAATTGAATCCACCCCCCCTCGGGTTTTCTGAATATTTGTGCCATTTTGCATAAGATACAACACAGTGAGAGATCTTCAACGTCTACTCAGCAAGAAAAGAGAAAAAATAAGGTTGTGAATTGGAAAGACAAGAAGGATATACGTTTGATGAGTACAGTCCATAATAACTCTTATGATTGATGTTGAAACACGGAAAAGAACTGTAAAAAAACCAATAATTGTAAAAGATTACAACAAAATGGGAGAAGTGGACCGCCTGGAGCAGATGTTATCAAATTAATCCTGCTGTTAGATATAAGCAGAGATATCATTACTTTTCCATCATGGTTTATTTCCTTATAATTTTACTTAATATTCATTTACATTCATCCACTATGAAAGTTATGTATGTACACAGAAAACAACATTACATGCTGCAAAAAACAAAGGGCCGCTGGGGAAAAATTTTTGCTGACAGGAGAGGACGGTGAAAGGGCTGAAGGGGGATTTTCGAACCCAAGTGAAAGTGTTGACGTTGAAAATGATGAAAAAACTGTAATTATGGATGAAGAAGCTTGGAAACTACTGGGATTAGACATTACAATCGAGGAACACGTAAGGCGCATTGCCAATGTAATGATGTCAGACATATGTACAGGTTGAAGAACTTGAAGGTTTCCTCACTCCTTATGTCTCAGATGAACGTTGAGGAACCTAGTGAACTATGTAGCGACTTATCGCTGAGTCAAACAACTAAATCGTAGACTCGAGAAAGGTTAAAATACACTTTATTTCACCCAAAATAAGACTAACAGTCTGCCGCTTTCTCGGGCTTACAACAAAGCCACTATTAGGGCTTTAACTCAGAATAAGAAACTAAACTATAACTAAAAGAGACTTAGCCAAAGCTAAACACAAGTATCTCGTAGTTGGCACTTAATTTAAGCTAGCCGGCAAATATCTAAAGGCACGTAATATATGGCCGAGCATAAAAGCTTCAAGAGAGATTTAGCCCGAAGGCAAACAAGTGCTATTCAGGATTCCTAGCTCTCTCTCACAGAGTAAGCTGAACCTTCCTTACATACTTCTTCCACCTTATTTGCATTCAACGTGAATCTAAAAACTCATTATGGTAGGGAGTTATAAGTGGAAACAACAATAGGAAAGGAACTTTAAAATTAAAATATACCTTACAAACTGATTGAAACATTTTAAGTACAGGGATAAAGAAGAAAATGAAGAAACAATTCCATCTTCTCAAAATGCTATCAACTGCATTGATACCCTCAGAAATTTCTTTGTGTGTAATAATACAAGCAAGAAAACATTTCAAGAACTGAATTCGATTCATAGTGCTTTGCTTGAGATTCAGAATCAAAAGACATGCCAGACGATAATTAAAGACTTTTTTGTTAAATAAAGTTAAATTTTGCTTTAAAATGCTTTAAGGGGAAAATGTTACTTATTCAAGATAGCAATTCAAATAAAGGCATGAACTCCCCCCCTCCCAGTTTCATGTAACTACGCACAAAAATTTTCATTCTTGTATTTTAAAAATATTAAATTTGTATTAATATCATTTTTAAATACTAGTTATAAAAAGTTAAAATTGTTTAAAATGTATTAATATTAATTAAATATTCATTTAAGTATTAAATTTTAATTTGCTTGAACAGTTAATATTTTAAACAAACTAAAAGTAAGATGATAAAAATTGTGTAATATCAATAGCAGATTAGTGCTTCCCAGATGGTATAGTAGGTTAGGGGAGCCTGACTGCAATACCAAAGGGCCCGGATTCGAATCCTGGCGAGGGCATGAATGTAAAATTGTGTGTCCCTTCACAGGAGGTATAGTGACTGCCTATTAAGTGCCTCCACAATAAAATGGCTACCCCTTCTGGCCTTAGTAGTAGCCAATGCCGTTATAGGCAAGTGCCCGCCATTGGGGAAAAAAGGTAGTAAATTAGTAGTATCAAAATTGGGCAGCCAGTGCATATATGTTTCACATCGTAAAGTTTCGTTTGTAGATCTTTCTCATTTACTCGTCATTTGTGAATGATACCCTGAAAGACATATAAAAGGTGTTTTACCACTTACAACACTTAAACTGCGCCGGAGCCCACTGGAGCCGGAGCCGGTGCTTCTCAGTTTTAAAGATAAATTACAATTTTAGCCAGAGTGCACCAGAGCCCTAAATAAGATGAGCTCCGATACTTATTATAAAACTGAACCATAATTTAAAGGGAAAAAAATTTAGAATTCCTAAAATTTTAGTTTAACAATAAGACCTTGCAATACTCTGTTTCCCTAGAAATACAAACTCATGAGAACATGAGACGTTCAAGTAAAGTCCCCTCACTCACATGCGGAAACCTTTCCCCTCTAAGAAAAGCAATAAATTTGGGGGAGTTTGTTTAGGAACGCATATATTTCTCGGCATGCAATCATATCTAGTGTATTGTTATTGATGCTTACAGTTAGTTATTCTCCCAGGAAGGAAAATTTGTGTTCTTAAACGTGCGTTAAGTGACAGCGAGTACAATAAGAGTGAAATACTGAGGTAAACTGCTCAAGAATGTCTTATATGTCGTCTTCCTGCATTACCCACTAATGGGGGGAAGCGTAACCAGCAACTTTACATTCATCGTTAGGACTCAAATTCAGTACTCATTTTATCCCTGACATACATATGCTGGATGGCTATAATTATATCAGCAGAAAGCCGCGGTCTCTCTCTCACCAAGATTCCCCTCATTTTTTGTTTCCACCCACTCATACCCTCATTCTGTTTCACCCCAGAATTTTCATCAGCTATACTTTTAAGTATATTTAATTTTAGCGTTGATAAAAGAATTCCCCCCCCCCAATGATCAGAGCTTAAATTTGGCCGGAGCCCACCGGATTTCGGCTCCAGTGCTTCTTAATTTTTGTAATAAATTATAATTCTAGCCGGAATGCACCACAGCCCTGAATAAGAAGGCTGCGGCACTTCTTTTATGTAATTGAATAACAATTCCAGTAGAAATTTTATCTCAAAAATTTTATTTTAACAATAAAATTATATTAAAAATCGTGTATTAAATTTCAATTTATCTCTTTACATTTTATTTAATTTTAATTATTTCAATAAATAATAATTATCTAATAGTTATCAATTAAATTATAATTAATTATATAATGATTATTGATTAAATAACAATTTATAAACATTAATTAAATAGCTATGAATTAATTTTATAATTAACTATTTAATTTTTAAATTATTAATGAGGTTAATAGTCATTTATTTATTTACTCTTGCTCCTCTTTGCTGACGGTCCTCCATAGGGCTCTGGCACTTCTCATCTTAGAAATTAAGCCCTGACCGCATATATATATATATAGCTACATAACAGGAAAGGGGGGAATATATTATCAGTAAAGCATTTAAAATACATTCGGATTCCATTATTTAATTTGGAAGTTTCAATTACAGGCTTACGATAATTTTGTTATATATTAAAAAGTTCAAAATGTGTTTTAAATGAGCATTCTAAGAAAAAGCAATGAAAAAATCAGTTTTCTTATAAAAGCAACATCATAAACATAACTGCCCACAGACAAAAGACAACATACATCCACATAGACAAATGTATAAATTTATGCTTGCACAGAAAAACACACATTAAGAAAATTTACTACCTTCTGATCATCTGTACCCTCACCAAAAAGTCACAAAAAAGAATTCGTGAGGCAAAGCAGTGTGTCGCCAACATGCAATACTCACTGGTTATAAGATTACTTCTGTTGCAAACATACACGAGTTTACTGAGTGGCCAAGACTAACAGATGGGATTTCATTACTGTAAATAACTGTATCAAGACTGTAAACTAGCAATTAATCTGATAATTTACACTTCATTTGTTAATTAAAAATTAATGTTTAAAGCTATCGGGGTTCATAGCCACATTTTAAGAAAAAAATAAGCACCTGCCTATTTATACACAACTACATAACCTTAAATTAATTTGTAAAATTAGATTTGTAATTTAAAATATGAGAAATGCAGTATTTATTAAGAGAATAAGCATTACTTCAACCATGGAAAACAATTACTTTTTTGCTTTGTTTTTAATTTTAAATAACAGCTCAATTTAGAGAACTTTAGTTTACAATGAGAGGGGGAAAAAACTATGCAGAACTAAACTATATTATAAAATTTAATGATGAAATTTCAGTTCAAAATAGAGAAAATAAATAATAAGACATTTTTATTGTATTCGCTTGGAACCTAATAATAAATACAATTTATTTTTCCACTCATGTTAATATTTAAATAATTTAACTTAAATCAAAATTCTGAACATTTTCTAAATTTTCGTTGTATATCAGTTTTCCCTTGACAGATATCGCAAACAAAGTAATTTAAGTAAAAAAGAAGAGCATTCCTGAAATCAGAAGATGGGAAATTGCTTCATGCAGTCATCCTTTAACATTAAAAGCTTAACTAACTCACATACTCGGAAATTGCCGAATATTCGGACAGTCGAGCGTAACTGGAAAAAGAGGTGCGCAGGGGGGTAGATTGTAGCCGTTCTTTAGATTTTTCGGCTAAATAAATGCTTTTGACATTTCGATATGTGCATCATATAAAAACAGACCAACGGAACTGAAAAATATTCTGCTTACAGTAAAACTCTTTTAAGTGTTCATAAACAAATCTCGGAATTAACATCAAAATTAATTATCTCCGCAAAATATTGCAAACGTTATTGCACAATATGTGCACCGTAATTCTTCTGTACGTGATATACAATCGGAATCAACAGTTGCCGGTATTGGGAGAATAAAGAACTAAATAAAGGAAAAGAAAGCGACTTACCAAGCTGGGGTGTTTTTCATTCTAATTAAATTTAATCATTATTAATTTCCTTAATAGAATTAATCTTCGCTTGGGTTCGTAGACCACAGAACTTTTAGTCCTAATCAATCCAGATTGGAAAGTGACAAAAAAGAAGTCCGTTGCTTGATTTGCAGTGAACTGTAACGATCGTTCTCGGAACTCTACGTACTCTTGAAACTCTCCACGTTACAACTCGCGATGCACTCGACAATACACAAGAGTACAGCTCTTCGACTCAGCACACCCTAAGACAAAACTCAACAACGCATCAACTTTCGATACACTAAAAAGACTCTCGATGCACACGACGACCAACTTGGCGTTAGACTTTGAGATACCTGCTCAATGACTGACTATCAACACACAACACAAGGCACTGACTGAGTAACTCACTCCGCATACCAGCAGGGTTTATATAGGCAAATTTTCGAGAGTTAATGTGCATGGCTTGGCATCCGCCACCTAAAGACGGTCCCTTACAGACGGCAGTCAAATACTGCAGAGAGCGTAAATAGGAACACTGTTAAAATTATTCGTAACTATGTATGTAAAAACATATCACCGATGTTGAGATGACTGCATCAATGACTTGGATTTTGCTCTGAGAATGCCAATGGGAAAAATTTCTTGTGAATTATTTTTGGGGAGAAAAATGATTACCCTCTTAGACAAACTGTTCTTTGTTTAGAAAAGGGAGGCCGAGTTTAAAATAAATTATATTAAAAAATAATAGATGAGGCAATAAGAAATTCAGACATAGCCAGAGAAAAGCAAAAACTAAACTATGATAGGAAAAGAATGTAATCCCAATGTAAGAAATAAAGTGCTGAAAGTAAAAAACGTTGTCTTGTGCCCCTCAAGAAAAAATAACTAAATTTTAACCTCATTTTGAAGGCCCATTTATAATTGAACGTATCAGTGGCACAACAGTGTTCTTAAAAGAAGAAAGAGCAGGCAATATCACAGCCAATGTGGATCGATTCAAAAAGTACTATGATTATAATGACATACCTATTTTCAAAGATATTTTACAGGAAATGCCAAACACAGGTGAAGGGCCCTCAATGTCTAAAATGGTATCCAGGGTGAAAAAGAATTAAGAATGGTGAAGCCGGAAGGAAAGAAATGGTGATATTGATGAGCCTATACCAAATAACAACTGGAGCCAGCGCAAGAAAGGAACAAGTCAGCAAGGAAGGAAGGCGAAACCTTACCCTATACAAGATCTAACAACCTGCAAACAGGGAAGGAACAACAATTAACCATTCAGGACCAGCATCCTGTATAACACGACACAACGATTCCTCTCCTACCAGCCCAGCGCCCCATATACAAGACGCAACGATTCTACTCCTACCAGCCCTGCGTCCCGTATACACAACTTTAAAATGTAACAATTTATTAAATTTTTAAAAGCCAGTAGATGGAGCTAAATGGTAACTGTTTTCACATGGGTTGATTCATATGGCATTTGACCTTCATGAACTGGCATTAGTTTGTTTTGTGTTTCTTGTTTCGATAGATTTATATGTGTAAACAAACTGGGAATCATGGCTCGGCTCTTTATAAACACGCCTGTGAATTAAAGAGGCACAGGCATTTTTGTTTACTTAGTTATGAATTTCTCCCCCCCACACACACTTTTTGTTCTTTACTTATTTTTGTTATTAGAATGTGGGTAAGTGCTTCCAGCTCCGTGTTTTCACTAATGTTATTTGCTTCTTTTGTTACGGCTGACTATAGCAGGTGTAACATCCCTGATGGAAAAACTCACCAGTTGGTCTTTTTTCTATTTATTTTGAAATTTAACATAAGTTTTCTTGGTTAATTAAACAGTAACATTACAACATTATTACAGAAGGGGAAAGACCATCAGCTTTCTTGACACGTAATGAGTCTTACTCGTTTGCATTTCTCAGGAAAGAGCCAACGTTTTTGTTTTTCTTACCCGATTTAAGAGGTTGTTATATATAATGCCTTGAATGATCATTATATATAATGACCCAGGCATTCTGTACTTACTTTACATATAATTATATATAATGTATATATTGACGTAATCAGTAACAGATATCCCGCCAATAGAGGTCTTTCCTTGATCAATTTTCGGTCATCATGCCAGACATTGCTTTCCAATTTAGAAAACAGGAAGTTTTCTAATATAAACCTGATGTTACACAGGGTTTGGGAATGAAATATTTCTGGGTGTCTTTTGAAGAAGTTTTAGAACATGTGTTGGAGTTATATTCAGTTTCATTCAGTTAGCCATGGCTAAGAGACCTTACTTAAAAACTTAAAAATTTGTCCAAAATCACTGGACACTCCACACCTTTCCGTCTAACTGGAAGACATTTTCTGAAAATTTATGTTGACGGAAAAGGTAATAAAGGTAGGAGAAGATGCGCTGTGTGCGCGAAAACCAAGGAAAAGTGAAATCAAATAATGTATTTTGAGTGCAAAATGTGCAATGTAGGACTGTGTATCGATCCTTGTTTTGAATTATTTGACACAAAGCAGAACTTTTAAATTGAAATTTAATTATCTACAGGTGATTCTTGTTTAGTTTTTCTTTTAATTTCGTATCTGTAATTTTTTTTCCATGTTTATAGTATTTATTTCTGTGTGTATAGTTAGGATTTTAGTATTTTACCTGTTTAATTTATTTCTATTAATGTAATATTCTTTATATTAATACACATTAAAAACAAGTACGTTAAATACACAACTTCAAAAATTGCAGTCATAATATAAAAATGCTGATTTTATATGATTTTTTTTTTTTTTTTTTTTTTTGTAAAATTAGGCTTAACTGCTGAAAATGCGCGGGCCGGTGGCGACAATCCGTTTCAGCGGGTCTGGTCCCGTGACTGCGCTTCGTTCTCCGTGCTTTGGCCCTTAAGGAGTTAAGACATCAGAGGTAACGAATCCAGCCGCCAAAGAAAGAGGAAAACACTAATGCAAGTTCCACAGCAGAAACACCAAATTGCAGAAGAATATCCCAGGTGTAAGAAACCAAGGAGCTCAGACGACCAACCAGGCAAGAGTTCTCCAGACAGATCAAGGAACTTCTTCAGCCACAGCCTGCAAGCATCCAGCACATGCAGAGGTGAATCAATGCCAAAAGAAGGTAGCTTGGGACAGATGAGTGAAAAGGAAGCAGCCGACAATGAGGAATGGAAACAGGACCCAACTAATTAAGAGTCCAACAGATGAACCAAGTCCTGTCCTGGGAAGAATTTGTAAAGAAAAGGATGACCGACTTTGCCAAGCAAAAGATAAGTCAACATTTTTCTGTTTAAATATTAGTCTAAATTTAAAGCGCAAAGTTCCTTAAAAAGATTTCTTTTTGCTAATTCAGAAGTCAAACAACAAAAATCTCCAAGGACGAATGCAAATGCCCATTTGAGCTTTTGCAGCTGACGATGGTGGTTCGGTAAAACCATCGAAACCAGTCCTGTGAAAATTTGAGAATATAACGCTGATTTTTGTTGTTTAACTTCTGAATTAGTATTTCTTTTTAGTTTTTGCTTCGGTAGAGAAAAATTTTATTGTTTTAAGCAAGAAGCGTACAATTTTGTATTAAGCAAGATGCTTACAATTTTGTATTAAGCAAGAAGTTTTGTGCATTTACAATCAAGGAATCTTGGTTGAATCAGAACAAATTGTTAACTTTAGTCGTAGAGACCGAATTAGGAAATGTTTGTATATTTTAAACTAATGAAACAATTTTGATACTCACAAACTTTAGAAAATTGTTGCATATAATTAAATTGAGTTTGTTTTCAGCTATGTAAAGTAAGAAATTATTTATATAAACCTATTTGAATTCTTAAATACCTAAAGTATCTTGTATGCTTGAAAAATGTGCTTTTAGTGGAAGAGTAACTTAAGCTAATAGTGTAACTAACCTGAGAATGCATGTAAAGTAAATGATAGGCTCTCCAGCCAACACTAAGTTAATTTTCTCTAGATTTAGCACTTCTTGGGCTGAGAATTGAATGTAGGGTGTATCTCTGAGGTCTAGAATGTCTAGTTTCTAATAAGTAGGATGTGGGGCAGTTGGTAATGTGGTACGCATTCTGCATGAAAAATGCTCTCATATTCAGTACACCATGCTGGAGAGCTCGGGGGGGGGAGTTTTAAAATGTTGGAAATAATGAAATGAGTAAATGCACCCCCGTTAAAGAAGAGATGCAACTGTTTAAAATGTTAAAAGTGGTCAGAATGTGAATTTTGTGAAACACATTTAACGCGAAAGCGTTTACGACGAAATAATGGTTAACACAAAATAATACAACAGTTCCGGCAAACTACTATGTATTTTCATGCATTTTGTTTCTCTTGACATGAAAAGATATTCCTTCTGGAAATGAACAAAATACACAAAACACCGACCTTGCAGGCGAGATTTAAGCGAGATGCGAAATGAAAGAGAGCTGGTTTCACATGTTTCGTAGAAAGGAGGATAACTTGCCTTTGAAATACCCTTGGAATAGCCTGTGGTTTGTTTATTTAAGCTACTTTCACCTTTCTACAAAGAACTGGTCTTTTATCAGTTGGCTTTGGAATTTGGTGAGGAGTACATCACAGTGTAAGTTTGGTTCATATGTTGCATGGAATTCAGTGACTCCAAGGACGAGTGAAAATCGTTTTTGGTCGGGCACGATTCTCAAAAGTATCAGATTCTGGGGCCAAAACAAATAACAAAATTCTTGAAATTCAGCCAACACCTTAATGAAATGTTTGAGAAAGTTTCGCCACTAATGGACTGTCCTACTGTAGTATTGGAAGAATTTGTTACAGCAGTTGATGACAATGTGTGTACAGCCCCAATTGTCGCAGACAAAGACATTTTGGAGTTTGTTCAAAGCTAAAAGAATATCATTAATGCAGCTCCTGTTCCCACGTCATCTGAAACGAGGAACATCATAAAAAGTACGTGCAGTTATTTAGACACACATTTCCAATGGTGAAATGAATAACAAAATGGATGATATTCAACAATTTGTTATCAATCTGATGCTAAAGAAGACAATGCAAAGAAAACTATCAGATCATTTTCCGAAAACTCAAATAAATGTTTTGTTTTTCAAAAAACTTGATAATTTTGTATTAAATTTCATTAATTTATTGTGGATGTTTTTGTTCTCATTCATTTTTATTAAATACACGCATATACATTACTATGTAAATAAAATGTACTCTAATATAAATTTAATTTTGTTGAGTATATATATATATTTTTTTTTCCAATATCCTTTAACACAAAAAATATTCCAGTCCCCTCAGTTTAAATCTATGAAACAGTAATAAAAATTAACTTTACTTTTTCCAGTCATCTATTTATTGTTTGTGGTAGATAAACACTGGTTATTTTAAGTATTGGATAATGCAAACCCGATAATAAATTAGCACCTCCAAATACCCATGCACTTTTCATAATATTTCCTTTTGGCAAACATTTTCATTGATCTCAACCACACTTCTAGACCCTCCAAGCACAGCACTTTTTCTTTAAACATAATCCTCTGTGAATAGTTTAAAAACATCTATAAAATCTCTCTATAAAATATCTTCTAACCTACCATAATGAATTCTCTGACCCTGCAATATGTTACCTAAGGAATCAGAATCACAAGTACACATCTCTCAGAAAATCAAGAGTCCTTTCCTACACTTAGTTTGAGCTCCTGCATAAAAGAAATAAACACAGGACATCACCATACACCAAGGACAGACGTCCCGATTTTTAACAATCTGTCCCATGGCGTTTTAAAAATTTCCCGATTTTTGGAAAGAATGCACGACAAGCTAGGAAATGGCGGAAGAATATCGTTTTCAGCGGCCATGTGGCTACTTTGCCAGGATATGAGTCTTATATTATTTTTGTTAATTTTTATAATGTTAAATTTTAATAATAACAAATAATTGTTGACAACTGATTATCGAGAACTACTTATCAAAGTTCGCATTGTTGATCAATTGTTAGAATTTGACCACCACTGTTTGGACTTAATGGCACTGGCAATGACGAAAACATTTTGTAAACGTCTCACAGACGATACACATCATATTGCGTGCTAGTTAAACAAGTAATATCTAGAAATCAGCTATTCAGATAATTTTGGTACTTAATTAATTAATTTATTTCATAAACACATAAATTTTCTTGAATTTTAGCAGACAATACTCTTATTATTTATATTTTATAGTGGCGACAAAAGGTCTAGCATCGGCCTTGAAAGTGACACAACATACGGCAAATTCAGAGGAAAAATAATACAAGTTAGTACTGTTATTATTTAGAAAGAAATATAGGATTAAAGTAATTTTAAAAATATAGTTACATTATAACAAACAAATTAATTTAATTTTTAAACTAACAATAAAATATGTTCATGTAATTATGTACCTACTTACCATGTTCTTAAGCAATATACAGTAAAAAGTCCGAAATCTGGACTCGTCGGAACTTCGGCGATTCCGGATTTGGGATTTTTATGGATATTAGATCATCAGTTTAAATATAGTAAGATGGCATGTAGAAATATAAAAGTAAATATATGAAATCGTGATTTATGAAATAATGAAGTATTTATGATCTAAAGGCTGTCAAAATTTACCAAAAAAAGCTTAATATTTATTTGTTTACCTTAACATTTTTTTCAATGTAAGTTGTTTAAGTTGCTTCTCTCTTTTTTTTTTTTTTTTTTTTTCCAGGCTAATACTTTCTCTTTAATTATGTAGACAGACATAATCTCTTGTTTAGTTACATTGTTGAAGTCCTGTAACTGCTGTTTCGAGAATTCCGACTAACTTGTCAATCGAAATTTTCTCGTTCTCAATAACTTGTTTATCACTTTCTTCACTATCGGTAGCGGTATTTTCAGGATCTAGAGCCATACTACAGATTTCACCATTCATTAATTGATTGATGATTGAGAACATTGTCATCACAATGCAAAGCTTCTTTTATATCATGTTCATTTATTACTGTTTCTCCAGATTTCTTTACAAAATCCGTTAATTGGAAAATTTCACCTTTGTTTTGCGATATCCGAAAACCTTTAAAATTAGTGGCTATTATCATCAAATTTAGCTATCCTTCACTATACATATTTAGCTATGCGCTTGGCAACTAACAACAAGTTATTCCGTTAAATTTTGTCTTGCTTCTATTACACATTGAGACAATTAAGCCTGAATTGTATTACTTTATTTATTACACTTATGTCTATTTCTTGCACATGCTTAAGGCTTATCAGAGTTCTGAATAAATAAATAAATTCCACATACACCTAAGGCCATATTCCCATATACCTTATTGAGGGACAGTTCTAGCTACCTTACCGCCTGATGCAGTCTCTGTGGGCCCTAAATTCTGCGGCTCGGTGCGCCCATTAGAAGCTCTAGCGCTGGTTCTGGGTTTATGTAAATAACAAATTAGTTATTCCTAACTCAAAGAGCCCTAAATATAATCTTTGAACCTATGAGTATCATCAACAAAATCTATTTTTAGCACATGGAAAGAAATTTTTGGTAAATTTTTTTTCGTCAACATTTTTTTAGTGCATTTAACTTTAATCTAAAATTATCGCCAAGTATAATGTCAACATAAAAGGTTACAACACTCCTTTATGATTCAATTGCTAACATAAAAGAATTGTATAGGCATCGCTACATGAGTCATTGCTCAATTTGTTATGTTTTGATAAACATGCGGTGATGAAAGGAATGTATAATAAATAATGATTAGTCAGATCAACGATGAATTAATGTGGAATGTTTCGGTTTGAGATGTGTGCCAAGGAGATACGCTGCAATGGAGCCAAATTACTAATCGTAGAAATTTATGCTAAAATAATTGTTTCTTCAATAAAAAGGTATTTTATTTGGTGTCGAAGTGAAATTAAGAATCGGGACTCTCCAGACGTTTTAGTATGCGCGGAAGGGGGGGTAATCAAATGTGCATGCGTAAAGCCTAAGAGAAAAACGTTGTTGGTGGTTTTGAGGTCTGGATTTTAGATCATTCCGGATAATGAATGTTCGGATTTCGAACTCTGTACTGTATATAAAAATTTATAATAAATTACTTCTTTGGATTTTTAACATAACGAGTAGTAAAAACAGAAGATGTAAATTCAAAGATGATCTAAGAAGTGAATTTCCTTTTGTTAAAAAAACCCTGTAAAGCGATTACACGGTAAAATGTGAGAAATGTAATGGTGAATTTTCTGTTTCGCCCAGCTGGAAGAATGTTATTTCAAAGTACTCAGGGACACAGAAACATGAAAGATATTTAAAAACTATTGCATCTTCCTCCAAAATGCAGGAATTCTTTTGGAAAACAATTTATGGAGACGAAGAAAAGGAAATAGCATTAGCAGCAGGACTTACGTCTTTTCATGCTAATAATCACAATCATTCCTTCAGATATTGTACATCACAAGTGGTCCAAATGTTATTCAACGAAAAACGGCAGCAATCTACTAAAAGAATTCACTCAAATGAGAAATATGCCAAAGAATAAAATAATACTATACGTAATTTTTTAATGCATTATATTTGTAAATTGTACTTACGTTGAAATTTCAAAAAATATATTACAATACTATTTTTGCGTTTTATGAAAATTTGTGTTGCTCCATCTAGACCAAATTTTTAATCAAGAATGCCCACCCCTGGTTGGATGGTGTCTCGCTTTACCAATGTTAAAAATATGGTCACCTTACCATGCACAAATACCTGAAGCAATGCTTTTTTTCAACCAATTTCATATTTTCAATCAGGACACACACACACATTTAAAATAAGGACACACACTCTTTTCATAAGCAAGTCTATCAAACCTTTCACCCTTATCTTGCAACTTAATCAGATAAGTAAAATTAACATATTCAAAACTTTTGACATCAGCTAGGCAGCACATAACAAGAAATACAATAAAATGACAACTGGTTACATAGTCTTAACTGCAACCCTTAATGTTGAAGAAAAGGTTTTGCTAAAAAGATGCTGCAAGACTTGGCGAGTTCTCGCAAATCGGCGACACTGACCAATAATCTGAAGTTCAACATCACTTTACGTACAGTGGCTCGCAAAAGTGTTCATACACTTAGGAGTTTCAGGGAAATATTGCTTTTTTATTCATTAGTACAAATTAATATTTTAGAATGAATTTTTTAAATATTTATAACTTTTTCTGGTACTACTCATTTTTGAGGGCCGTAAAAAATAGCTAAACTATTGTTGATGACAGTGCTGCCAAAATTAATTGCGGCAACCCTAACGCAAGAAAGAGAAGTATAATAGTAAACAACTATTTAAGATTGATGTTTTAATTTAGATGAAAAGTTAATTTCATATAATACTTTTTTATTATTATAATTTATATAAAAAAAGGCTAAACATTATTGAATGGAAGCATAAGAGTAAATAACTATTTCAGACATTATTATAATTTATATAAAAATTGCTAAACATAACTGAATGGTTGCTTTCATCGCTATTTCGCTACCAAGTTATCGCTAAAGCATAATTTCATCTTGTTGGTTGTTCAAACATAATTTTCTATAATGAATGATGCCTTTTCTTTAAAAAAAATTCTTGGTTAAGTGCAGAATCGCCCACTTATTTGTTTGCCGCTTTTTACAAGGGTAAAAACAATTGGATTTTTGTCAATTTTACTTTTTAAGTGAAAATAGGTGGATGTGTACATAAATAAAGTGAAGGGTGTGTACAGTGCCATTTTTGTGATTTTCTGGAATATTTTTTTAAAAGTGAAAATAGGTTGATGTGTACATGGATACCGAGTATGTGGAATTCTTAAAAATGCCATCAAGCAATGGGTGATTCTGCATTTTACCCAAAATTCTGTTGCAGACTTTTCATCATGGGTAATTCCCAAATTGTTAAATCCATGGGATATCAAAAAAGGATTCAAAATCAAAAAATGATTTTAAAATTAAACTAGTATTTCAATGGCGTCTTAAGAAATATAGAACTATATAACATACGCAATCTGAAATTAGCACGTACGCTAGATTTGGCGAGCTGTGAAATGGACGTGCTTGCTATATTTGGCACTTTTACGCATACATTTTCACTCCAAATTTTTTACGGTCCTCAAAACGGAATAGTACCCTTTTTCTTAAGAAAATTATGGTAATTATTTTATGAACATATTAAAACTTTTTTCTTGAAAAATTAATAATAAAAAAGTAACAGAAAAGTTACCTCACAAAAGTCTTCATATGCTTTAAAGACATCTGCATATATTAGTAAATATTGCAATATTTCTGTCAGTATTTTGTAGTATATCCTGCAGTATTTATGACAGCTTTCAAAAGTCTGGATACAAAGTTCACCAGTTTTATTTTTTATAATTATCTGCATTAATGTTCCTCCATTTTAACATCATTACTGTTTTTAGCTTGGTTTTTGTTTTAAAGTTGTGTCTTCGTACTTTAACCTCTAATTATCTCCAGATATATTCTGTTGGGTTTAAATCTGGCGACTGAGATGGTGTGAACTTGTGGACAATTATAGATATCGAAAAGGGGAACATTAAGGACGTGATAAAAAATAAAGTTGTTAATTCTAAAATATTTAAACAAAGAGCATGTTCACTGTGCCATCAATAAATACTAAAATATTTAATCCTAATGCTGACATGCACCCTCACATAAGAACACCAGTACTATTCTGCTAGCGCCACTTTTTTTTTCCACCAATTGTTGCCAAGTATAAAATTATGAAATAATAATACAGTTCAAAAACTAAAAAATATTAGTTCCGTAAAAAGTAATATTTTTTTAATTTCTTAATTCTTAAAGAAAGTAAATTTTTATTTTTATTTTTTTAATCTACAATATTGTACACATAAATAAAAAATAACAAAACAAAGAGAAAGTCAATCAAACAGGTGGCATAAAATTACAAATTTTATTCAATACTGCACAAAAAATTTCTATTTTTGAATATAACCGAAGGCACATGAATTCCAAATAGATGGCGAGCAGTGTCCCACTCACGTTTATTTCTCCATTTAGCACTGCTTCACAGTTTGGGTATGGTATCTAGTTTCAGGGTCTACAAAATTATAACTGTGATTCACAGTGAAATGTTCAGACCCAGCATTTCTTAATTTCTCTTTCTTATATCCTTTCCATCATTATGAAAATATAATGCTGCCATCCACGATGTTTTCCTGAATGGCTGTCATCAATGTTGTAGCACAACGATCGTGAACGATGACCACAAAACATTCTTTGCTTTCGAAGCATAAACCTCCGAATGCCCATTGTTCCAGAAGAACACGTCCATTATTTTTTCTTTTTAAGAAAAGACTTTAAAGTATTTATTCCAAGCTACTGTCGTACTATGGCTGATTTCTCACCGAAGCACGCAAAACTAACAGCGCCATAGGAGCTTTGTTTGAGTTAACTCATCGGAACATTTTGAGAATAAAGTCTATTGCCCTGAATTTTTCCTTTGTCCTGAAAGAATCTTATGGCAGACTCTTCATCATTCGGTAATTGCAAAATTGTGTAATCCATTGTATTAAAAAAATGGCGAAATAAACAAATGACAATATTTCAAGCGAAAACTAGAAATCTCAACTCACGATATTTCAAACGTTAAAATTCTCAAGCCATAATATTTGGCATGTTATTGAAGCATGGTTTTCTTCTAACTTTTTTCTCCCTTTTTTAACTGACGCTGCTCTAACTTAATAATACAGTACAATGTCCGAGGTCAGGACTTCAGCATTTTTCCGGATATTAGATCACCAGTTTAAATCTAGTAAGATGGCATGTAGAAATCATAAAATTAAAAATATGAAATTGTGATTTATGAAATAATGAAGCATTTATGATCCAAAGAGTATCAAAATTTACAAAAAAAAAGAGCTTAATATTTATTTGTTTACTTTATTAAACATTTCTTTCAATATAAGTTGTTCAAGTTGCTTCGTTTTTTTCTGCTAATATTTTTTCTTTAATTCTATAAATAGGCATAACTTCTTGTTCAGTTACAAAGTTCCATTGTTCAAGTCCTGTAATTGCTGTGTCAAGTATTCTGACTAAGCTGTCAATCGAAATTTTTTCGTTTTCAATAACCTATCACTTTTTTCAATATCGGTAGCAGTATTTTCTGGATCTAGAAATATACTACAGATTTCATCGTCCATTAATTCATTCGTGCTTGGGGTTTCATTGCAATAAAAAATTTCTGCTATTTCATCTTCATTTATTACCGCTTCTCTACATTTCTTTACGAAATCCATTAATTGGAAAATTTCACCTATGGTTTGCAATATCCGAAAACCTTCAAATTCGTGGCTATCATCTTCATCATCCTACCATGAAATATGGCAGCTGGCTATAAATTATGCCAGGCAGTTTTTAAAGTATCTGGAAACATCCTCCCATGGTCTTGCGATGCTTCACAGAGCAGACTTTATGCTAAAATATTTTTGAACAGTCTTGCCATTATTCAAGAAATTTAACATGGATTTTAAAAATGCTACTTTATATTTGCATTTCAGTGCACGCACTATTCTGATATGGTTAGGCTGAATGATAGGCATACAGTTTCGAGGAAATAATAATATAGATACATTATCTTTCACTAAAACTTAATTGAAATGTTAGCAGAGCAGTTATTATACATTCAGGGCAAGTTTTGCGTCATTAGGTACAACAACTAAATTCAAATGTTGCCGAGCCTCAGGTATGAGACGATCTTCACACCTATCATTCATTTATGCTTGTGTCATCCATGCTGTTATATTTGCATGATATATAACGAGAAAAATGTTTTTACTCCTTTAAATGTTCAAGGACCTGTATTTTTTTCGATTACACTTGTGCAATCCTGCAGATTTGTGCATGCTAAAATTGCTGGTCTCTCTTTGGAATCTTTGACACCAGTTAGAGCTCTTTCTGTAGAGGTTGCCAAGGTGTTTCGTGGTACCAGTTCAAGGCCAGAAATCATCAGATTTTCACTATTAATGAGTTAAATGAATTCATCTGCAATTCATCTAGTTCAGCCGCTTCAGTATCAGTTGAAGCTTTCAGGTATTCACCTGAAATTTTTAACTGCCTTTTACCATGGCAATCTTTAATTCTGGTTAAACAACCTGTCGAATATATGCATTCATTTTATAAATTCTTTTTTTCTTCATGAAATACTACTTTGACTTCAGCCATTAGCATTGCACCCATCAATGGCATGCCCTCGCTGCAACGCTGTCTGACCATCACTTTTAGCTTAACGAATAAATTTCAATTTAATTTGTTAAATTTTTTCGGCTTTCATTGCGAGTGAGGTGTTGGAATCCCCAAAAAATTCAAAAAGTTCCTTTTTCTGTTTTATGCCATATACAGTTGATTATCCCATACCATACTCCTTAAGATTTTGAGATGAATACACCTTTATTCATTTTTTGCAACAATTCCACTTTTTGTTTAATGAACATCGAAACATGCTGCCGCTTTGTAGATCCTGTTGCAGCTCCAGAATTATTTCGGCAGAATCGAAAGTTCAAACTTTAATTATCAAAAAAGTGCTGTAATAATAATAACCTGCAAAAATTAATCAGCTGGATCAATTCAGAAAGTTAAGGAACAGCGCAATCCACCTATACTAACTGAAATTCCTTGGAATCAGTATAATTTTAGCCTAGCTTATAATAGTGTTCGCTATACATTATTGGCTATGTATTACGAGATTGGCGATGGAAGAGAAGTTGTTCCGTTAAATTTTGCCTTGCTTCTATAACGCAGTGAGACAATTAAGCTTGAATTGTATTAGTTTAGTTATTTATTATACTTACGTCTATTTCTTGCACATACAGGTCCTAAATTCTGCTATCAAGTGCTTAAGTTCTACATTTTTGCTGCTCTAAATTTTGGGTTCCAGTGCTTTTTGTAAATTCTAAAAATTTTGTCATCCCTTAACGTTGCTGCTTAGTGCTTCTCTAAATTCCAAAAATTTTGTCTTCTCTGAATTTGGTGGCAGCGGTTCCGAGTTTATGTGAAAACAAATCAGTTATTCTTAATTCAAATAGCACTAAAAGTAATCTTTTGATTTACGAGTATCATGAATAAAATCTATTGGCTGATCTTTAGAATATGGTAACTGGTAGTTTGGCGACATTTTGGAGGCGATAAAGGTTACTACCTGGGACTTTGGTAATAATGTGAGCAGTACTCAGTTCCAATTGCGCATTATTTTGTGTGAGGGAAATGAGAGATCATGGGATATGTCATGTGATATTAATGGACGAATTATGGTTCTTTAATCGGAAAAGGGGGAATTTGGAAAAATATCTGTGGCTGTATATTATTTTGTATTAAGCTTCATTGTGTGTTGTGTGAAGTAAGGTTGAATAATTTTGGGATTGTATGGCGCTGTCTAAAGTGAATTCTAGATTTTTAATGCGTTTGTGTGATAATTCAAAAGAATTGGTTGAATGGTGCATGAGTGTAGGAGTGTAGGTTTAATTGCGGATAAGTATGAATGTCCAAAATGTGGGAATGAAATGAGATTGTGTGAAAGGAAGGATATTACTGATAAGTTTGAATGGCGGTGCAAGAAATCTGGTGAAAATGGACATTTTGTGAAACGAAGTGTAAGGAAGGGTACGTGGTTTGCTGAACGTCGTTTGAGTATGGGTGAGATTTGATTGATTTCTCATTATTGGGTGAATAGATTGCCAGTTGACTATTGGATTTCGGATTTAGAAATTAGCAGTAGGACTGCAGCTGATTGGAATTCTTTTTGTAGGGAAGTGTGCGTGGAATTTTGCGAAAATGATATGGGTACGCTTGGTGGTATGAATGTTGTTGTGGAAATTGATGAGAGTAAGTTTGGGAAGCGGAAGTATCAGAGAGGTAGGAGAGTGGAAGGAAAATGGGTGTTTGGTGGGATTGAAAGGGGTAGTAATAAATGTTTTTTTAAGGTTGTGCGAGATAAAAGTAAAGATTGTTTATTAAGTTTTATAAATGAATATATTCTACTGGGTACTATAATTATTTCAGATTGCTGGAAATCGTATGAATGTTTGGAAGATGAAGGTTTTAAACATCTTGCTGTGAACCACAAATATTATTTTAAAGATCCGGAATCAGGTGCACATACCAATACAATAGAGGGCACGTGGAGTGCTATAAAAAGTGCCATTCCGAGGCATTGTGATAAAGAGAATTTTGCTTTTTATTTAGCGGAGGAAGTGTGGAGAAAAAATTTGCAGAAAAAATCGTTCAATAATTTTATTGAATCCATAATAAAAGTGTATCCACCATGTAAGCAAGATTCTGAAGAAGATTAGGTAAGTTAGTATTTTTAATTATTTGAGGATATTATTTTTATGCATTGTTCTAAATGTAAGGTGGAAGTAAAGTAATTTGGTATTATTGGGAAAATTGTTATTAGCAATGATTTAGTTTAAAGTAATTAGGATTGTAAGCTAATTTTTATTAATTTAATGTATGTGCTTATTTATATTTTAAGTAGTGTTTTTGAATTTAATTATATTTTAATTAAATGATAGTTATTTTGTGAATTTTATGTTTGTAGGAATTTGGTATACGTTTTAGTTGAAGTAAACATGCATGGAAATAATTTAATTATTTGACACTAAGTATTTGTAATGTTTGCGGTATGAATTCGTTGGTGACGTTTATAATATAATAGATAATTTAGAGGTAAAAGTTTTTGGATATTTTATTTATTTTATACGTGGAAATGTTCATATTTGGAAAGGGTATATACTTTTTCGTTATTAGGTAATTTCATATATGTTCTTTTTCACGGGTTTAAAGATTCAGAAAATTGTCATGCATTTTCGTGAAATTTTTCTAATTTATGAGAAAAAAGCAGTGTACAAGGATATGGTGAAGAGTGCGCGCAATGCCATTTTTGAGCAATTCTGGGATTTTTTTTTTAAAGTAAAAATAAGTCGACGCGTACATGGTTTAGTGATATTTTAATTAAATGATAGTTATTTTGTGAATTTTATGTTTGTAGGAATTTGGTATACGTTTTAGTTGAAGTAAACGTGCATGGAAATAATTTAAATATTTGACTCTAAGTATTTGTAATGCTTGCGGTATGAATTCGTTGGTGACGTTTATAATATAATAGATGATTTAGAGGTAAAAGTTTTTGGATATTTTATTTATTTTATATGTGGAAATGTTCATATTTGGAAAGGGTATATACTTTTTCGCGATCAGGTAAATTTTATATATGTTCTTTTTACTGGGTTTAAAGATTCAGAAAATTGTCATGTATTTTCGTAAAATTTTTCTAATTTATGAGAAAAAAGCAGTGTACATGGATATAGTGAAGAGTGTGCGCAATGCCATTTTTGTGTAATTCTGGGATTTTTTTTAAGTAAAAATAAGTCGACGTGTACATGGTTTATGTGTATGTGTTATTTTGAAAAACGCGTAAGGAGTATGGTATTGTGCACTTTTTCCCAATTTTGCAGTGAATATTTGTCATGATTAAGCAGTTTTGTTAGATAAAATTTCTAGTATAAGTGTAATTCGGCTAGTAGATTCTTGGAAGAAGTGTTCAGTAGATAAAAAGAAAAGAAACATGTTTTTACTTCATGAAGACAAAATGGCGGCGGGAAAAAAAAAATAAAGGGTTGCTGTAGGAGAGTTGGTCGCCAAATTTTCACCAAAAAATCGCCAAGTTACCATAATCTAAAGATCAACCGAACATTAATGACCACAAGCAACTTATGCATAAAATTCGATAGTTCATAGATTCACACGCACTTTCCACATATAAATAAAATCGCTGGTTGTAATGGTATGCTAATTAACATTTACATACAGTGGTCAGCACTTTTATATACGCATTCTTCGAATATAAAGTAACGAAATGTTCGCAGACATAAAACCTTAAGTTTTTTCATGGAAATCTCTGAATCTAGATACTATGCTTTTAAAATTCGAGTATACTAGCTAAAACATTTTAATTCCAACATTCTAATTTATTATTATTAATAATCTAATTTATATATTTAATTCTAAATTATATATTATCAATAATTATCTAATTTATATAATATTTATAATACGATTACTGCCGTCGAAAATCAAAGCCTTCTTTCACTGGTTCGATTTTTCCTAAACAATCCTTACTTGTCGACTCTCTCCTGAAATAAAAATATAGGAACTGCTGTATTGCTCTACACAGAGAAATATCTTCTTACATGTTCCAGAAGTACTCATTGTGGGGTGTAAATATTTCCTTAATAAAAACACGCGAGTTTCATATTCACCTAGTGTAATAGCAACAGGTATTCCCTATTATTGCAATGTTTTGTTATTTTTGGTCGAAATATAGCTCTGTTTGGAAGGCACAACACACTTTAAATTAAGATACAAATAATAAGCCTAACGGCTAATATGACTTACCCGATCACAGAATTCAGCAATAACAACAAAAACGTGTAACTAAAACAGCACTGAACCAACAAATTATCTTGTTACTGAAACCAACAATTTTTATTCAGTGATGATGTTCTACGATATTTTACACCTTAATTACGTTTTTTTAAATCACAAAAAAAAAAAAAAAATTATCTTGGTCAAAGCCAACTTCCAATACGCGGAGGGAAATACTGAATGACGTCACATTTGTTACTACGTCATGTAAGTTTAAACTACGTTTTAACAGACAGACAGACAGACAGACAAAGTAGACAGATGTCTTGTTTTGCACCCGCTAAGTCTTTCTGCACCGATGGGCGAAAAATCAAGCATAGGTGCGAAGGAAAGGTATATAGAAAGGGGGGCAATTTCGTATTTGAGGAGAGTAAAAAGGAACTTCGTACATCTTGTACGAGTTCAAAAGGCCAGGAAGAAAAGATGGGACAAAATAAAATTTAAAATAAATGGCCCAAAAATAATAGAGAGGAAAAAAAAAAAGGGGGCCATATAGAAAGAAAAGGAAAAGAAGTAGAAAATATCCTAATATACGATTGTGTCCATGAGTGTAGTTAAAAGTAGAAGAAACTGTCTTCATTTACAATAAATAGTGTCTCACAGGTGTGTTTGTGTAGTGAGTGTGTTTGGTAATGGTGAATAGATATGTTACTGGGGAAAAAACAAATATTGACGGTGTTAAAATGCTTCGTATCAAGGTATTTAGCATGGAATATAAAGTAATATGTACGCTTGCATCCTGAGATATCAACAAAGGTCATCAAACAAAAGTATATATTAATTTAACCAAAGTAACTTATGCTACTTTCATTCTCAACATTTTCATACATTTTTCAAAAAGCAGCAGCAGACTAACAACATAGAACCATATACAATACAAGACCACAACCGCATACACCCAAATAAATAAATAAATAAATAAAATAATATATATATATATATATATTTATGTGTGTAAATTACTGAGTATATGTATTAAAAACACAAATTAAACAGTATTTATTAATTTAACTATCATAATTTAACTATCATAATTAATTTAACTATCACACTGTTATTTATATAAGCTCATAGTTCTAAAAATTCATTTAAGGCGGTGAAGAATAAACCATCCCTTACATATGGACATTTAACAGATAGCAAAGAACAGTATGAGAAAAAATCGGTGAGGTATAATATTATTTAAAGGCGAAACTATATTCAAGCGATCTAGAAAGAAAAGAGAATCCAGAAGATCCGAGAGGGAAATAGCGCGATGCCCAAATTATCCCTCTCATCCTCAAATTTTCCCTCTCTCGAGATTCCTTAAGGGCTTTGTAAGTGTTGACAGACGTGAACTGATAACGCTGGCGTCTGTTTCGAGTTGATACACAAAGGAAGCCACAAGCAATGGCAATTTCAAGTATTTTTTAATGCTTTAAACTGATGAAAAATTAAGATTTATTGATTTAAAGGCACTTATTTATAGAAATTTGATTTAGTTTAGATGAAAGAAAAGTACTTATCTTAAAATTCCAGGCTTTTGGAGTATATCCTTACATTGTCCGCTGTTTTATTCTCGTCAACATCGGAGCCGAAATTCATTGGAATGATATAGGTTTTGTAGGGGAAAAATAAACATTTTTCAAAGAAATTTAATTGATAATCACCAAGAGGAAAGGAAAAATTTTCACTTTTTTACGGAGCGCAGCGATCGTGCTGCCGCTTGCCTCGGTGATCACACAGCCCCCCTACGTTTTAACAAATAATTGTTTACTGGCTTAACCAAGAAAGTTAGGATTATATGTTCGGATTTAACACTGTGTGTGCTTAGGACTAATGTTGAAGGTAAGTTTATATCAGGTTCAGAAAAAAGTGATTAATTTCTCTAGGGGGGAAAAAATAATAATTTTGAAATTTGCTTTTAAGGGATGATGAAGCTTAGAGAATTTTGAAGGCATAGAAATAGTCTTATTTTGGAAAATCATATTGATTTAAATTGATATCCAACTGAAAATTTATTCAAAAATTTAATCATGTAGTTATATTTTCTGACAATATGCATAATGTACTTATAAGATATGCAAATGAAGATCAAAAGATCTCAATATCTATTGATTATGATAAATTTTAACAATGGATCTTACTTTTCCGCGTGCTATGTTACCTTTAAATGAAAGAGGCTGAGCTGAAATGTCTTACATCACTATCAACAATGAAAGTATCAGGGGCACAGACTTATTCAATTTCGAGGTTATCATCTTTTGAAAATGGCTCAGGCTCATCTATCTTCTGATGGCGGGTGCTTATTGTTATTAATCATATTCGATTTTTTTGTCATTGATAAGTGCTATACCAGTTGACTTAGCAAAAGTTGTTTTGCACGTACTGTGCTTACCATTTTATTTCACCAGCGTATTTAGCTCCCACTTTTGTTTATGAAAATTTTCGTACAGTATTTATACTGTAGTACAATTTATAGAGCAAACATGAGTGGGTAATGGAAGAGTGTTTTGCATTCATAGCAAACAACACTAGATGTTATTAAAAGATTGGAGAACCGAGCCGGCCGTGACAATGATCGCAAACATGCATCCGCCATTCGGACCAATTTATTAACGAAATAGGGTGGATGTTTATGAATAACTTGGTAGGGATTTTTTACGTTCTTATTTTGTTTCCCGTTAATTTTTATTAAGTTTTCTTCCAGTGGTGCAAAAACCGGGAGTACCTGGTCTGTGGTGACTTACCTCCATCGAATAAATAAATACTTTCGAATTTACTGCAAAGTAGCAAAGGTGCTCCTAAATGCTGAGGAATGACTAAGGTTCTAAGCATAAAAGTACCGCGATCACATAGCAGTTCTCTTACGAAGGAAACATCTAAGGTGAGCTGGTGAGCATGTGAACAAAAGTTAAACATCTAAAAGCAGTGCGAGTCTTAAGGGCATCATAACAAATTTTAAAATAATATAAAATCATGAATGGATTCAAAGTGCAAAACACAAAATCTAGGAACAAATACATACAACATACTAAATTACCGAATACGATGCAAACAAAAAAAAAAAAAAAAAAAAAAAAAACCAACTACTGAATATAAAATAATGAGAATGCGCTTTTAGCTTTTAGAAACTATTTAGTTATAATCATAGAATATATTATGTTTTAGAGAATTGCAATACCACCATAGACCACGAGTTTAATTCGTTCCAGCATTGACCTCGTATAGCGAATTTCTCGTATCTAGAAACAAACTTCCCCATTGGAAATAATGGAAAACCAGTTAATACGTTCCGCACCCCAAAAAATATCAGCATAAAAGTAAATTTTTCTAATAAGTAACACTGGTAAATAATATAACCGTAGTTTACTTTTATCATAGCTTCCGCCACCGAATCTCCTTTTAACTGCTTCTAGTTAATCAACACCAACAACAGCTTCTCAACAACTTCGAGGAGTTTTGTGCGGTGCTTGGAAGTAACAGTAACTCCTTTGTTACATCAAGTTTCTTAATTTCTTCCTTCTTCTTCAGAATAGTGCAGATCGCCGTTAAGTCTTCGCCAGTTCCGTCACTCTTACACCACGCTTGTGTTTATCTATGAATTCTTTCTTAATTTCAACGGTCATGGCGTCTTTTTTTTTTTTTTTTTTTTCTTTGCAGCACTATTTGAGGCAACAATCTTCTTGGGAGGTATCGTGAAATAAGTATTTTCACGTTAAATGTAAAAAGCAATTAACTCGCAACCGCACAAACAGGTAGATCAAAGATTCCCCGAGCCGAATCGGGAAATTGCGCCACACAAACCAACAGCCTGGCTCATTGCTCGTTACTCGAGTCAGTGCTCGTATTTAGAGACGAATTTTTCTCTCATACTTTCCTCGTATCTCGAATTTCTCGTATATTGAGATTCTCGTATTTCGAGGTTCCACTGTATATCTATCCAAAATGTTGCCAATTACAAGTTACGAAATATTAGATGTTGCCATTTACAAATTATTAAATATTACATCTTCCGTTTTTTTAAAGAGTTCAAAAGTTTTTTAATAGTCTAAAATCAGTCCAAACACCTCGCCAGCTTTCTAATCCCTCTCCCACTGCTAGTTCTTTGCTCACCGTCCCTTGTTTCTGAGTTAGCAGAGTTTGGTAGTTGATCGTCTAAACTTTGCCCTTGAGAATATCTGGGATCATATCCTTTTACATCTGTTTTCTGTGCATTAACTCCTTGTTCTGTTCCTCTGATATTCTCTTCTAACAGCTGAACTGTTTTCTTTAGTGTCTCTAATGTCTTTTCTATTTCTTCTCAATACTGATCCTCTTGATCTTAGTATATATGATCTAGGGGTCTTATATACATCTTTTCTACAACTGCTGGTTTCTAGCGATTATATTCATATACCCTAACACAATCTCCTTTGCTTAACGATGGTAAGGTTTTTTATATGACGGTCATAATATGACTTCTGCTTATTTCTTTCTTTTTTTATTTTTGTTTTACGTTTTTCAGAACTTGAAGTTTTAGTAATTCTTGGGATGTAGGAAGAATCGTTTTTGTTCTTCTAATCATAAGTCGTTGAATTCCTAACATCTCATTAATTGGAGCATTCCTATGAACTAACAATGCTAAAAAAGGATCAGCATGATCTGCTTGAGCTTTCTTTAACAGTTTCTTCGCCGTTTGTACTGAACGCTTTGCTAATCCGTTCGACTGCGGATGGTAGGGCCTGATCGTTATATGTTTAAATTGGTACTTCTTTGCAAGTTCCGCAAATTCTTTACTTGCAAACTGAGGTCCATTATCAGATATCACTATCAAAGGTATACCATATCTTATAAAGAGAGATTTCATGTAACTGATTACTGTCTGACTTCGAATATCCAGTAATTTGGAGATTTCAAAAAAAGTTGGAATAGTAATCTACAATTAATAAGCATACATCTTTGTTTCCACCCACTCATACCCTCATTCTTTTTCGCCCTGGAATTTTCATCAGCTATACTTTAAGTATATTTAATTTTTGTGATGATAAAAGAACTCCCCCCTACGATCAAAACTTAAATTGGGCCGGAACCCACCGGATCTGAACTCCGGTGCTTCTTAGTTTTTGTAATAAGTCATAATTCTAGCCGGAACGCATCGGAGCCCTGAATAAGAAGGCTGCGGCACTTCTTTTATGTAATTGAATAATAATTTCAGTAGAAATTTTATCTCGAAAATTTTATTTTAACAATAAAATTATATTAAAAATCCCGTATTAAATTTCAATTTATCTCTTTACATTTTATTTAATTTCAATTAGTTAATTACTTCAATCTTTAATTATTTCAATAAATACTAATTAATTATCTGATAATTATCAATTAAATTATAATTAATTAATGATATAATAATTATTGATTAAATAACAATTTATAAACATTAATTAAATATCTATTAATTAATTTGATGATAATTAACTATTTAATTTAAAATTTATTAATGAGTTTAATAGTCATTTTATTCATTTATTTACTCTTGTTCCTCTCTGCTGATGGTCTTCCATAGGTCTCCGGCACTTCTAATCTTAGAAATTAAGCGCTGAATATATCTGTTTCACTTTTATACCAAGGTAAATTGGGAACTTCATGTGGTATCACAGGCTCTCTTATGTTTTTGTTCTGCTATTCATTACATATGGGACATTTGAAATTTTATCTTCTGTCTGCTTGTTCATAAGTGGTCAAAACAAAACATCTCTAGCTCTTTTCTTACATTCTTCTATCCCAAAATTACCCTCATGAATTAAACTTAACATATTTTTGCATAGATAAAGGGCTAATGATCCTTCCTTCTTTGAAAAATAAGTCATTTTCCATTGTCAACTCATCTCTTCAGTCCCAAAATACTTTGACTTGAGGTTCCACCTGATGTTTACTTTCTGGCCAACCTCTCAGAATATATTTCTTTAAGTACTGTACTGTAGCATCACATTCACTTTCTTCAGTTCATAAATTTTGTCATCAGATGCTGGAATCAGAGTACAAATTTCTGTATCCTCATCATTATCTTCTTCTGTTGCATTCAAGTGTCTGCTATTAATAAGTTTTCCCCCTTTTTGTATCGTACATCTAGATAATACTTTTGTAAATTTAACAGCATTCTTTGCAATCCTTGTGGTGCTTGAAAAAGTGGTTTCTTAGCTATACTTTCTAATGGTCGATGATCAGTTTCAGCTAATACGTTTTTGTATATAAGTAGTAACCGCAGGTAACCGGGCGGCGGAAGTGACGTCACAGAAAAGGGGCGTGGGCAGTATCCAGAGGGGACTGGAACCGGAAGTGACGACACCAGCGCCATCTTGTACCACGTGATGGAATTACATCATCAAACTTTCGTTTTGATTCTGTGGCAACGATTTTATGTTTTCAAAGTTTTTATTTTTTGTGGCAACGACACTATTTTTTATGTTTATGGCAATGAGCTTATTAGAACACTTTGCATTTCACTATCTTGTCAGTAGATGGATGCACCAGTCCAATACATTGGATTTGAACTTAGCATTTCAGTGGCCTGGTGATAGCCCAGACATTGGTAAAAAAATCAATTTAAATTATGAAAGAAAAGTGTAATAATTATTTGTCATTGCTAATAACTGTATAATGTGCATTTAATTTTTTTAAATTAAGTGTGTGAATTTTCAGAACATTTTTGTTTTGCTGTGTTATTGTTTTTAAATTTTCATATGTAACTGTAACATTGACTAAAGAGTTTGTTGACCATGTGTTTTTTCGTTCACCACATGTGTTGGTGTTGGGTGTGCTCAAGGTGGACGTCTGTAATTCTTTTCTAGTGCTGTTCATGGTTATGAATAAAAGTTTGCAATGAGTTGAACTAATATCTGGTGACCCGTGTTTTATTAGGAATGCTAATGTTTTAGTTTGACTAAAATTGCAAACATGCCATTGGACAGTGAATCTGCATCTACTTCAAAACTTGAAGCTAGTAAAGTGAGTGTTAAGATACCGCCATTTTGGGTAGAGAAACCTGAAATGTGGTTTCTCACCGTAGAGGCACAGTTTAAAATCAGTGGAATTACTTCCGAAGACACAAGATTTAATTACCTGGTTGCACAACTTGAACCCAAATTTATAGAAAACATTTGGGACATCATTCGAGACGACACGCCAAACAAATATTCAGCCGCTAAAGAAAGACTTCTGAGCACTTTTAAAGAAAGTGAAAACAAACGCATCAAGCGATTGCTAACTGGACTAGAATTGGGAGACCTAAAGCCCAGCCAACTACTCCGAAAAATGCGTGCCCTTGGAGATGCTGATGATGTGTCTGAAAAAATTCTGAGAACTTTATGGATGGAGAAACTGCCAGACCAAGTAAAAAACATTTTAATTGTTAGTGATGAAGGTACTGATAAGTTGGCCACAATGGCCGATAAAATTCTTGAGATGAATCCCCGGATAGAGCTTGCGAGTGTGGTCCAAGAAGCTGGCCCATATGATATGTTGCTAAAAAAAATTTCTTCACTTGAGCAACAAATTGCGACTCTGAGTGTTCAACACACGAGAGACAGACGACGAAGTTGAAGCCATCAAAAAAATAGGAGTCGCAGCAGATCCCGCAAGCGTTTTGACTCAGATGGAAAATACTGTTTTTTCCATTTCAAATTTGGAAAAAAATGCTACCCTGATAAATGCAAACCTCCCTGCAGTTGGAAGCAGCCGGAAAACTGCAACTAGCAGTAGAATCAGCGGCAAGCCCTGCTGCTACTGGAAACATTAATTGCCGCAAATTTCGCCTTTTTATCAAAGACAGAAAAACAGGAATCAAATTTCTTATTGACAGTGGAGCAGATATCAGCTTGATTCCAGCTGATACGAAATCTAAAAGTACCTGCACTTCATACAAGCTATACGCAGCTAACGGAACTGAAATCCCAACGTTTGGAAGTAAGGTGTTGACCGTGGACCTCGGACTACGTCGCCCATTCCAATGGCCATTTGTTGTAGCAAAAGTAAACAGAGGCATTTTAGGTGCCGATTTTCTGAATAAGTTTCACTTACTGCTTGACATTCGCCAGAGAAAATTAATTGATGGTGTGACAAATATGTTTGTACATAGTGATGTAATGTCAGTAACTGAAAATACTGCGATTAGCACAGTGAGCAATTCTGTAAAATTCTCTGAGCTGTTGCGAAAGTACCCTGGTATTACGAAGCCCAATTTATTGAACACCAAAGTGAAACATAAGGTCCAGCACTATATTGCTACAAAAGGACAGACAGTTTACTCTCGTGCTCGGCAGCTTGATGTTAAGAAACTGAATTTGGCAAAACAAGAGTTTCAGTTCATGTTAGACAATGGTATAATCAGGCCATCTAAATCACAGTGGGCTAGTCCTCTGCATCTGGTTACAAAGAAAGATGGAACTTAAGGACCCTGTGGTGATTATAGACGTCTGAATGAGCAGACTATTCCGGACAGATACCCGATTCCTAGGATTGAGGATTTTCATTTAATCTTGAGTGGGAAAACAATTTTCTCAAAATTAGACCTATTCAAAGCATACTATCAAATACCTATAGCTGAGGAGGATAAACCAAAAACAGCCATTATTACACCATTTGGACTGTACGAGTTTAACGTTATGAGTTTTGGTCTCCGAAATGCTCCCTCAACCTTTCAAAGATTTGTACACGAGGTGTTTCGAGGGCTTGATTTCTGTTTTCCTTATCTTGATGATGTTTTAATCGCCTCGTCATCTGAGGATGAGCATAAAACACATCTGAGCTTAATTTTCGAAAGGCTTGATAAATATGGCCTATGCTTAAATGTGTCAAAGTCCGTATTTGGAGTTAAAGAAATTGAATTTTTGGGGTATCTCATTACGCCTTCTGGTTCGCAACCTCTGCCAAACAAAGTTAAAGCTATTCTTGATTATGAACTGCCATCCACTCTTCATGGCTTAAGAACGTTTTTAGGCATGGTAAATTTTTATAGGAGGTACTTGAAAGATGCAGCGCAGACCCAGGCCATGCTACATGAAATGCTTAAGGGAGCAAAGAAAAAAGATAAAAGTAAAGTACCTTGGACTGAAGAAAGCATAAAGCAATTTGAGAAGTGCAAAACTGACTTGGCTAATACTGCCCTCTTAAGTTATCCAAAGTCTGAATGTCCATTATCTCTGTGCACTGATGCCTCAGATTGGGCAATTGGTTCAGTTTTGCAACAGTATGAAGATGGTAACTGGAAACCAGTTGCATTTTATTCAAAGAAGCTGAATTGGGCTCAAAGAAAATACAGTACATATGATCGTGAATTGCTTGGAATATATCTCTCTGTGAAGCAATTTAAATACATGCTGGAAGGACGAGATTTTCAAATTTTCACTGATCATAAACCACTGATTTTTGCATTCAAGCAAAAGAATGATAAAGCTTCACCTAGGCAACTGCGTCAGTTACAGTACATCTCCCAGTTTACTACAAATATACAGCACATTAGTGGAAAGAACAATATTGTAGCAGATACTCTTTCCAGAATTGAAGAGATATCTGTAATTGATTATGAAGAAATTGCAAAGGCACAAGAGAATGACCCTGAGTTGAAAGAATTAATTGCAAGTAACACCTCATTAATTTTCAAGGAATATGTACTACAATCTAAAAATGTCCTATGGTGTGATACTTCAGCTAGCAATAGTCGCCCATATGTACCTCAAAGTTTTCGCAAGAAAATTTTTGATCATATCCATAGTTTTGCACATCCTGGTGTCAGATCCACTGTAAAACAGATAACTGCCAGATTTGTATGGCCCAGGATGAAGAAACAAGCAAGTGATTGGGCTAGAGCTTGTCTGCAGTGCCAGAAAGTTAAAGTAACAAGACACACCAAATCGACCTTTGGTACATATCAAGAACCTGATGCCAGATTTAGCATCATCCATATTGATTTGATTGGCCTTTGCCACCATCTAATGGTAAAATTTACTGTCTAACATGCATTGATAGATTTTCCTGTTGGATGGAGGTAGTTCCATTAGAAGAGATCACTGCAGAACTGGTGAGTAAAGCTTTTTATGACCATTGGGTGAGCAGATTTGGAGTGCCACAGTCTATTGTTACTGACCAAGGTCGCCAGTTTACCTCCCAAATGTTTAAAAATCTTGCTGCTATTTGTGGTGCTAAACTTCTGCATACAACGCCCTATCATCCCCAATGTAATGGGAAAATAGAGCGCTTTCACAGGACACTAAAGGCTGCAATAAAAGCTCACAATAATGTAAAATGGAGTGATATGCTACCCACTATTTTGTTGGGTTTAAGAGCTGCTATCAGAGATGGTACAAACTATTCTGTTGCTCAAATGGTATATGGTACCAATATCAGGCTTCCTGGTGAATTTTTTGAAAAACCCAGTGTCCACGTTGAACCTGACACATTTGTGTACAATCTGCAGCAGCAGATGGCCCTAGTAAAGCCAATGAAGTCTGCAGATACATGTCAATCTTATCAAAAAGTTTTTGTACATAGAGATTTAAGGACCTGTACTCATGTGTTCGTTCGAGTTGATCGGGTGAAAAAACCACTAGAGCCTGCATATGATGGCCCATTTCCTGTAGCAGAAAGACATGATAAGTATTATTCTGTGCATATTAAAGGAAAAGATGTTAACATCTCTATTGATAGGCTGAAACCTGCTTACCTTATGAATGCAGATAGCATGCCAGAACTACCGAATCAGCTTCTTGACGACGATGTCAATGGTGGATCCTCAAAGGAAATGCATCATAGTAATTTCCCAACAAACACTCGTTGTGGTAGAGAAATAAAACTTCCTGTTAGGTTTCGAACTTAAAACTAAATCACAACTCTTATTTCTTGTTACTGCAAATATTATTATTCATGATCTACTTCCCCAATTAAGGCTAATGTCATATCGTATTTATCTCCTTCACAATAATGTATACTGATTTTATAATTTCTAATTTATGTATTTTCTGTAATATACCAGAGTCGTAGTGGTGTAGATATTGAGCAATATATTACTGTTCATGAATATATTCAGATATACTTTCCATATTGTTTTCACTGTTATAGAAATTTTTGCTTCAAATTCTATATGCATGTAATAGCTGTAAGGGTTGGTATTATTGTGTTTTGGAATACAGCGTGTTTTTGCTTAGGCATAACATCTGCATTACCTCCTTAGAAGCTATCTTATAAAATACAATTATTGTTTCAGTTAGAATATTTCATTGCTATATAGTGTAGTGCACATATATCTATGTATTATGAGATATGTCTTTTTCACTAATTTGTTAATGTTAGATTGCAGTATTGAAAATTAAGAATTTGAGCTGTATGTAAATAAGTAGTATTCTAATCATGTTCGTATTAGGCATATATGAGCTTTAGAGCAAATATAATTTCTATCCAGCTGCAGTTTAATGCAGTACTAATACCTGTTTTTCAGAAAACTAATAATTTTCAAAGAATATTAGTTGCTAATGTGTATATTCAGGACAGTGTTGCATTGAGTCAGTCAGGAGTGAGTAAAATAAGAAAAGTGCATTTGGTGTTTAAAATACCTGCTATGAAATGTGAAAATTTTAGTAATACTGATAAGATTTTTATTGGTGTTAACTATTTTCATGTCACTGAAAGCATGTCATTGAATTGTTCAGTTAAGCCCAGATATGGAGTATGTATGTATATATTAACTTTGAGATATAATAATGAAATGTATAATGAATGTATAGAATATTGAATGTGGTATCTACAATTATGTGGATTTCCAGCATGGAACAAAAAAGATTAGTGATATATCTTGAAGTTCCAGCTACCTTAATTATTATTTGTATTTTAATTTGCTATAACCTTACAATTCAGAACCAGATGCAAGCTTAGAAATTCATTCTTTTATACGTGAAGTGCATTTTGATCATGAGATGTAGTGATCACGTTATTCGATTATTGACCTTACCAATGCAATTTAAGTATCGTAACTTAGTTACTGGTGAGGGAGTAATGTTAGAACACTTTGCATTTCACTATCTTGTCAGTAGATGGATGCACCAGTCCAATACATTAGATTTGAACTTAGCATTTCAGTGGCCTGGTGATAGCCCAGACATTGGTAAAAAATCAATTTAAATTATGAAAGAAAAGTGTAATAATTATTTGTCATTGCTAATAACTGTAATAATGTGCATTTAATTTTTTTAAATTAAGTGTGTGAATTTTCAGAACATTTTTGTTTTGCTGTGTTATTGTTTTTAAATTTTCATATGTAACTGTAACATTGACTAAAGAGTTTGTTGACCATGTGTTTTTTCGTTCACCACATGTGTTGGTGTTGGGTGTGCTCAAGGTGGACGTCTGTAATTTTTCTCTAGTGCTGTTCATGATTATGAATAAAAGTTTGCAATGAGTTGAACTAATAAGCTCTTAACCACGTGTTTGGCAGGACACCACTTTTAATTTATTGTTTTTAATTATTTAATACGTCATTACTTTTAATTATTTACTCATTTTTATACGATACATTTTAATTATTTAATCCGTCATTAGTTTTAATTAGTTTTAATTGATTCCATTATATTTTAATCCATTTTTAATGAATTTAGTATCATTTTCCCTGTATTTTAAAAATAGCTCCACGGCTGAGATTCGAACTCGCTATCTCTAGGATGGGAAGCCTAGCGCTTTACCACTCGGCTACCCGGTTCTCTTATCAGACTTGTTATTTGAAACCCTCTTTGGCCCTTTGACTTTTTGCACCATTGATGACATAAGGCTGAAAGTCTGAGCATGCGCTTCATTTGTTTTTACACGACGGCTAGGATTTCTTTTGGCTTCTTAATCATTACTTTATTCATTGCTGTTCTAAATGTAAGATTTTCCCAGAGTTTAATTTTTTTTACTATTAAGATATTTTTAATTGTTTTCATTTTTCATCTTATTCTTACTATTTTTTTAGTTAATTTATTAATTTTTGATTTAATTTTTTTCCCCTTTCCCAAACATAAATTTTATTTTTAACTTTCGCAAATTGACGTTTACTTCCACAAAAGTGAACTTAAATTTTCTTTTTTACTTTTATCTTGCAAAGTTTATTTTTTTATATTTAATTTTTTTTTTTGGTTTTACAAAAGTAATATTTATTTTTACGAAATGAATTTTTCCTTTTCACTCTTTTATTTTGCAAAAGTTTTTTTTTTTTTCGAAATTTTTTCCTTTTTGTATTTTTACTTTACTTTATTTTAATTTTTTTTATATTTAATTTTCTTTTTGGTTCTACAAAAGTAATATTTTTATTTACGAATTGAATTTTTTCTTTTCACTTTTTTATTTTGCAAAAGTTTTTTTTCCTTTTCGTATTTTTACTTTACTTTATTTTGATTTTTTTGTTTAAACTTTTTTTGGTTTTACAAAAGTAATATTTATTTTTACAAATTTAATTTTTCCTTTCCGCTTTTTATTTTAAAAAAAGGTGTTACTACATTTTTAACTTAATTTTTTTTTTACAAAAGTAATATTTAGTTTCATAATTTTAATTTTTTTGAGTTTTTTGTTTACACAAATGCAGTTTTTTGTTTTTTCCCTTATGCATTTTACTTCCAAAAGTAAATTTTATTTTTTTTCCCTTTCCCTTAATTTTTTTATTACATTTTTATTTGACCCTTAATTATTTTCCCCCTTGTTTTAAATACAACATCATGTTACACTTCCATTTCTCCAAAAGTAAACTTACCTACATTTCTCCATCTTTGAAATTTTAAGCTGGAATTTACATGCATATAACTTCACTAAATAATATTTTCTGTAATTTTAAACCAATATACACAATGCTCATTCTATATAGTTTAACTGGAATACTACATTTCTTACTTTTTTACTACTAAGTTGGAGATACTCAGAACTTTTCCTTCTAATGTATTTTACTAACTATACAAAACTTTGTTGATTCCCTTTTACACGTCTTAATTTTATTCAAAGGATTCACCAAACTATGTCTGACAAATGTAATTTTTACACTTTCCATTTACACATTTACCCTTATATTTAACTTATAAAACATATTCATGCTGATTCCTTTTCACCATAATAAATACAGACTTCTCCCTTTTATTCAGTAAGATTCATTTATACTACTAACACAAATTTTGCTAACTCTTTGAAATATTTTACAAAAATATCTTGTATTTTCTTGCACATATCCTACTTAAATCACCAAACATACACTGAAACCTTGATTTTTCCTTCATGTGAAAACGTCACTCGGATTCTTAATATGATTCCACCATTTACCTCAGAACTTTATAAACACTACTCTATTTGAACTTATCACAGCCTAACTCTCTTAACAAGGTACAGAAGATTGAATTATATTTCAACTACAGAGAAGAATATCCACATTGTAACATATTATTTTAAATTTGAATTATAGTCACATTTTGTGAAGGAGAACGTAATGTCTATAATACACATGGAATTAATATTCAGCCATGGAAATGAAACTTTATCGCCTTTTTCCCAATTTGGAATATAAAAATGTGTTAACTTGGAATATTTTTAACGTATTTATTGTAACTTAACTGAAAAAGACCCATATTTCACATCGTCAATAATTTATTTAGCACTGAACTCTTACAGCCTTTTGAGAACGAAATTTAATTTATCATACCTGACAAATGACTCCTACATAGTTATGATACATTACACGAAATATCGAGTAGAGTTCCAAATAAGGATCTAACATGGTAATTAACATGACCTAACACAAATAATTTTAAGATAGAAATTTCAAACTGACATTGCTTAATAATGAAATTTTACAGCTTTTTTGACATTTAACTTCTCATAGATAACAAATAAAATTACACACAAATAATTATACAAAATAGGTAATAATGACAGAAAGTCCATATAATGATCTACTATAGTCACCAACTTTAAAAATTTTAACGCATTTTTAATATGTCATAAGAAAAACCACACTTTTTTGAAAAGCATTATTTTAATTAAACATTGGAACCACGCAGTCCTGCGCACATGTATAACATTTTTTATTTATCATAAGCATGACACATAATAAGTAAATAAAATTTTTACAAAGTACGAAACACATTTCTCTTTTAACTGAACAGTACTCTTAAGAAAAATGCAGTATGGAATGCTTAGAACACTCAAGGCCACAGTTCCTCATTTCCCCACGCATTGACCAAAATATACATGTACTTTAAAATCAGTTAAACTAATTCAAATGTTAGTATTCAAAGAGGAATACTTCACAAATTAGATGAAAGAAAGGTACACAATGAACTTGAGTGATAAATACAGAAAAGCATGTAAGGACCGAGAAAAAGATGTATTCGTGGAGAACTTTTTTAAGATAAACTTGCTCTATTTTTTGCACATGGGTTACATTTTGCATTTCAGATTAAGGAAACATTCAAGATAATTCCTGTATAACTAGGGATTTTCACATGTTAGTAATGTAATTTATTAGAACAGTCACAGATATATAGGACAAGTATGCCATTTCCAAGGAAAACAATTTTCCCAAACCAGACTTTAACAGTGAAAAATGAAATAAGAAAATCCCATATTTCCAACAAAATTAGTATCTGAGTATGCAAAAACATGAACAAGAAACGAATATTTTTCTGAAAATGTTCCGAATGGGATAAGTCAGGACTAGTTTCATGAACAGAGCATGAAAAATAATGATGAATTTTTAATTTTATTTTATCTGTAGTACATTTACTTTTGCTAAAATCTTCCATTCGGTTGACTGTACTTTACATTTAGACGCAAGTTGATAAATCAGAGTGATTTTGTGTTTTAAAGCTTCAGATTCAGAAATATTACAACTCAAAAGCAAAAAGATTAAAACGAAAAGAGAATATACTGCAAGTAAGCGAACGCGATAAATGACTTTTTTGGGCTGATTTTCATGAATTCATAGATCGGGTGCAAAATTTTAATGCACTGTATATGAACTATTTTTCAAATGTATTACCATCACTGTGTTTCAACTTTACATAGACTTTAAGTAAACATTTCATGTTAATTTACCATTTTTCTTGAGATTTATCTACGTATTTACTAAATTTTTGCATTTTGTTTATAATTTTAATATCAAAAGGACATAAGAGAACATTTGTTTCTTGAAAATGTCCATATTTTTTAACCCAACTGTTATTTCTTTCATAGCTTTGAAGTAACTTATTAAACACATAGTTATCTTGTATTGACCAGACAGCCGTTGGTCTTGCCAATGTTTGAGGGAAGTCACAAAGCTAGAGAATTTAAGTAATATTTTACCAGTATGGAGAACTTCTTACGGCGTTTTAGATAAAAATTGACCTAATTTAGTAGTTCATTACTAACCTTTAACTATTTTTTTAATTCGGACAAAACACACTTAGAAATTATCATCAAGATTTTCCATACAGATATATTGTACTACTTTTCATGCCATTACATTTCCAATGAAATTTGATTCATTGTCACATAGTTAAATGTTTGTTATTTTTTCGCATACGAATGCATTTCGTGTCTCACATACGCTCATTACACATTATTTAACAAAACTGCAAACAAGTTAAATGAATATTTCCTGAAATACTGTACATTTCATTCCGGAAAGTTTACATGAGTAACTTCATTTCAAACCCCTAATGTTTCTTTTCCTGCATTCACAGTCAATTTTGAGTACAGAATTTTCAGTTTTGACAGAAGTTATTTGTGGGTGGCTGTGATGTGTTCGTGTTTTCATAAACAGTTTTTTGTGGAGTACCTTTTCGATAACCTTTTGAACACTTTGAAGGTTACCACTTTTACATTACTGCCACTGCAAATCATTGAGTTTTCAAATATTTTCCTATTTATCGTTTACAACGCTTCGTAAAGACTTGAGAACAAAGTTTTACTAAATAGTTATATTATTTGATTTAATAATTGTGTTACACATTTAGACGATTTAACAACACTACCATGCTGAACTAGAAATTAAGAAAAGAAATGGAATTTTTATCTTAGTATACTATAGGAATAGATTAATTTTCTCTGACTTAGATGTATTCGAATGTAGATAATGGAGACTTTTAACTCAGCTCATACAGACTTCGAATATTTTCTCTAAGTCACCACGATCACTGACTTGCATTGTCTTAGATTTTTCTCGTAAAGACTATTTCTTAAAAGAAGTTTATATACTAATTTCATTAGAAACATGTCTAAAAAATATCTCATCTTCTTAAGAAACATCAACGCTTTGATTTAAATTACTAGGAAAACAAGAACCATTGTTTTGTAAACATGGTTTCTCTCTGACTCAAAAAGTTTCTGCTTTGTCATATTCGAAATAAACAATTAACCCTACATACCTAATATATTGTATTGATGAGTTATATTTTAACTTACTGCATTACATTTTCAAGCGAATGTGTTTATTGCATCTTTTAATAAAATCTTAAAGGCTGAAATGAGTGTTCATTACCAAATTTGTACTTTCTAACTTCATTCTACTGAAACGAAAACATTCATAACTTATTGCGAAGAAAAATGTTTACGTGTTATACTTTTTGATTAATTTTCATACCACAGTATCATCTTTGAAAATTTGTTTCGTAGTCCACTGCTAATATATTACTAATTTTCGTTATTTCAATACATTTCGTACGTGACAAAAAACCTCAGTTTAGAATTTTTTTTTTATTTAACAACTTGTATTGCATTGCTGAACCGGAGCCATGCTTTCATTTTTATTACATATCATGTGAATATTTTAAAAAAGGGATTATCCTTATTAACATCATAGAATTTTAATACCGGTGCTTTTACAACCAATTCTTTAAGTGTTTCAAAAGCTTTTGATGTTTTTCAGTCCAGTGCAAGAGAACATTTTTCTCAAGTAACTGTCTTAATGGTTTCCTAAGAGTAGTTAAGTTAGGAATAAATCATTCCTAAAACTTCTTGTAGAGAAGGCACATCTGTAAATTCTGGCATTTTAACAATTGGTTCCACTTTAAAAAAAAATCAGGTTTTAATCCATTTTCACTTAACTCATACCCTACATAATTCACACGATTAACTTTTACTTTACATTTAGCCTTATTGAACTTCATATTATTTTCTCGTGCTCTCTGGAGTCTTTTTCTAAGTCGTAGCTCATTTCCTTTTCATTAGATCCCCAATATTTAGATATCATCTATTATGCATTCAACGCCTTCTAGACCTACTATTATTTGGTTTAATTTTCTTTGGCAAACTTCTGGACCTGAACATATCCCAAAAGGTAACCTTTAAAATTTGTATCTGCCAAAAGGTGTATTAAATGTACACAAATCACTACTTTTTTCGTCAAGTTGAATTTTCCAAAAAGCACTATTAGCATCTAAAACAAAAAATATTTTTGCGTTTGGGCATTCTAGTGACAGCTTCGTCTATGGTTAACATAGGATAATGTTCTGGTTTTACAGCTTTATTTAAATCTATAGGATCTAAACATATTCTTATTTTGTTAGGTTTGACAACTGTGACCATTCAATTTACCCATTCAGTTGGTTCTCTTACTTTCTCAATAACATTTAAATTTTCCATTCTTTGCAATTCTTTCTTCACTTTATCTCACATAGCTATGGGTATTTTTCTTGGAGGGTGAATTACTGGTGTTGCATCTTGCTTTAACTGGATTTTATATTCTCCATTAAAACAACCTAAAGCCTTCAAATACTTCTTTACATTCCTCCAGTTAAGTATTCAGTATAAACAGACATTACTTTTTGAATCAAACCCAGTTGCAGACATTATTTTAATCCTAATATAGAAGGTATTTCTTTGTCAATAACTTGGAATTCTACAACATAATTATTTTCTCCGTATTGGCAGTTAAATACTACTTTTCGTATAGTATCCATTTTATTCCCAGAGAATGTAACTAATTTTTTAATTTCAGACTTCTGTATTGGAACATTTAACAATTTCACCTTGCTTTTAGAAATAACATTGCACATTGCTCCAGTATTTAACTGCAAATTTAGTTTACTTTTATTTATATTAACGTCAACAGTCCATTTCTCTTCTTTGCTATCTGAATTAAGGTTTAATGTACCTAAATAAAATTCTAACTCTTCCTCAGAGTCATGATTTATTAATTTAATTTGTTTCTCTTTTTCATTTACTGCTGACTGCTTCATTTTTTATTTTATAGCTTTTACACTAATTCGCGAAATGCTTTGCCATTTTACACTTAAGACAGATTTTTTCATACGCTGGGCACTTTCGATACTAATGAGATGTTCCACATATAAAACAATCTTTTGTCTCTTGTTTCTCAGTAATTACCACTGTGTAGGTATTCTTATTATGTTACTTAGTTTCTTTCTAACTAAGTTTACAATAGTTTCCTCATCTTTTATAATTTTCATTTGATGTGCACTTATTTAAAGAGATCTGCATATAGCAAGAGCTTTTTCTAATGTTAATTCTTTTCATGTAACAATTTTGCTCTCACTATATCATCTTTAATACCAGAAAGAGTTTTATCATTTATTACACTATCCGTTAATTGTGCAAACTCGCATGTTCTAGCTTTATTTCTAAGGTCAGTTACATACTCATCTATGGTTTCTGAAGCAATTTGATTTCTAATAAAGAATAAATGCCTTTCATATGTAATATTTTTCTTAGGAATACAATATTCGGTAAATTTGTTCTTAATTGCTTTTAATTTAATTTCTTTACCATCTTCTATAGGAAATATATATTTCAAGACCGCAAATTCTTATTACATGAAGAAAAGTACTAACTCATACCTTCTCTTCTTTATTTTATGTAATCCATTAGCTACTTCATATATTTCGAACGATTTCAGTCATCTTTGCCAATTTGAAGAGCGATTTTCATCAAATTTCATCGTCTCTAGTGGTTTAAAACTTTCCATTTTGAGAGGGAAACGCTCCTGACACCATTAAAATAATAAGGGCACATTTTAGCTTTTAGAAACTAGTTATTTATAATCATAGATTGTATTATATTACAGAGAACTGCAATACCAGCATAGTTCTATTTTTATATATCTATCCAAAGTGCTGCCAATTACAAGTTATTAAATATTAAATGTTAAATGTTGCCATTTATAAATTATTAAATATTACACTGAAAACTACAGCATACGTGAAGTAACATATTATGGCAAGAAAACAGAACTCCCCGAAGTTTCCCCAATGAAGATTTCTTTAAGTTTACTAATAAATGAAAATATATTGTAAATAGAAGTAGGGGCTTCCCTTATTTCCTTAAATCTAATAGTGATAATTTTGATTATATCAAGAATAAAAAATTCGGGAAAGATAGCCTTAATTTCATTGTAAACTTTAAGCATATCCGCGAAAGTAGCAGACATACTATTTGAACTTTTAGCATTTTTCTTCACTTAGGCTCTCAGGAGCTTAGGCTCACTTAGGCTCTTTTGTCCTCTCAGGAGTTTTAGCAAAGAATAATCTATTATTTGTAATATTTCTGCTTTCTTCTGGTCCAGATTTAGACCTATCACCACCACGAGCAATTTCCTTGGCGATATTTACTCGTGCCTGTTTATTTACTCGTGGCTCCTCGCCACATGGTCCAGAGTTGTTTTTGCTGAGAATCAATAATTTTCTCAGAATGGTTTTTACGTATGTTCATTGGATTTGGGGAGAACTTGGAAAAATTGGCGGCATGTTTGTCGTGAAAGTTGTAGCAAGTCAGTTTTTCGATCCATTTTGCTTCACAATCCGAACTTTTGTAAGAGAGAGCACATTTTATGCATCTCGGAGTAAGGAATGATACAAATATTGGTAGTCGTGGCACTGGGCCACCCCCGCCTTTAAATTTGTGTGGCTTGACAATGAAGAAAGATAGGTTTTCCATATCGCTGGTCTTTTCCACACCCGGTTCATTTACCAGCTGAACCTGGTACATAGGCATAGGAACACGTGTTTAGAATTTTATTTTCTCTGCTACCTTAAGCACGTTATATAAACCACTAATTAGTTCATCTTTTATTTTGTCAGAACAACAATCAGTTGGAATGCTCCTAATCACAACTTTAATGGGTCTGACCTTTTTAAGACGTACAAGATAATGTTGAACATTGTTGTCAGATAAATACCTCGAGATAATTCTGTGATCATTCTTACTAGTGGGAAAAAGTTTCAAAAAGTCCCTGGCTATCCTAGCCTTAAATGCAGACTTAGTTTCCTCAGGTAATTTTTTAATAAAGTCATTAAATTTTAAAGTAGTTATAAACATAATAGGCTTAATTTAATAATTTTACGATAATTAATAATTATTATATCTGTTTTTTATCTTTGAACTAAAATATATATACATTAGTATACACTAAAAAAAAAAAAAAAAAAAAAAAAAAAAAAAAAAAAAAAAAGAAATTTCTTAATAATTAGTTATAATAATTATATGGTAATAAATGATAATTATAGTTATTTAATTAATTATAATAAATAATTATTTATTCCTTTTTTATTTTTGGGCTAAAGTCCATCATCATTATACATAGTTGAAGTGAGGGGATTTAAAAACCAAACTTCTTTTAGAAAAGAAGAAAGAAAATATTTCTTGCATAAAAGATCACAATATTGGAAAATGTCAGGTTAAATCAACTATGATTAGGTAAACCTTCGCTCTAATGAGGCAGATATCTGTTGACTTTTTTTTAACTACAGAAAGAATATTTCTGCTAAAAAATATACTTGCATATTTTTAGGGATCTTATTTTTAAAAGCAAGGAATGAAATATGCTTACGTAAAACTCATATCACGTAAAATTCATATATTATGAAAAAAATTTCAATATTTTTATTTTCCAGCGTTTCACATCTATGCAATCATCGCGTTTATTTTTACGAATATGAAATAAAAGGCGCAAAAGACAACCACAGGATCAGCCGATGACCGGGGACTTTTCCTCTTTCAGTAGTAAATTTCCTCCTTCTGGAGAAGAGCAAAACTTTGATGTGACCTCCTCACACAGCGGCACGTAATTACTACCACCCTTTGCGGACGATTTTAAGTGTTTTAGGGCCCACCGGCGGCCGAGCGGTAAAGTCGCTGAACACTGGTAGTTCGGTCCGAGGTTCGAATCCCGCGAACGGGCTGGCTGCATGGACGTTTTCGTGGTTTTCCCCATGTGTAACGTGCACACGAGCCAGTTTCCCTTAGAAAGTCCTCCACGAAGGCATCCCCTTCCCTTAGGCAGATAGCCCTAGTGTGAATTGCCGTAATTAAATAAATAAATAAATAAACTAAGTTTTTTAGTAGAATACCAGACAATATTGCATTTAACAAAGTCGAACTATAAAAGAACAATACGAAACCGGAAGAAGAATAGAATAAAAATAAAAAAGGCAATATAGTAGAGACCTTCTTCGAAAGCAATAAACAGAAAAATTACGAAAAAATGGTAAATATGACATTTGCAAACAGCGCATGCATTTTTTTTTTTATTCTCCCTATTTAGTTATATTGGTTGGAAAATGTATACAGGGGCTCATGTTTGTAATATTCCTGGGAGAAGGCAATGAGCAATCAAGAGTTAAAGCAGTTCAAGACATTATAATCTGTTCTTTAGGCATATAAAATGGCATTCTCTTTCCTCCTGTCAAAAGTAAATAAAGAGCACGAGTGCATTTAAATTAAACAGCATAAAATTTCAAAGAGAAACTATAGAAGGTTTACGAAAATAGTTAATCCATTAAATTTAAAAAAAAAAAAAATGTGAAACTTTGTAAAATAAAAGATCAGCATTTTAAATAAAATATTCATTATAAATTTTGACAAGCTAATAAATTTATCACAACAAGTAACCGATCATAGGGAGATAAAGGACAAAAAAATTACAATCGGATATTTCATAACAATTCTAAATTCGAAACAAGGTACAAACATTGGGAGAAGTTAAAGCCAATGAAATAGCAATTAAACTTTTAAAATATTCTAAATTTTTACATACAGGTCTGCTAAAAAATATACAGCGAAATAAATAGTAAAGATTTTCAAGTTTTAATGTACCTCGAAAAAAAGGAAAAATTCGAATGAAGCAACGGTTTTAGATTTGAATTAATTACCTAATGATATGAAGAAAAATACAAAGAAGCAGTATATACTATTAAACTGGAAAGAAGTAATATATTAATCAAACGGCTAACAACATGGAAAAAATCAAAACTGAGTAAACATTTAAACAATATCAGCAAATATGTCGTAAAGCAATGAAAACCACTAAATCAAGCGAAAAACAATGAACAGATAATCAGATCAGTAAGATTATTAAATCTGTTAATATAATACCACAGTCATGTCAGCATGATTGTTAAACAATGTCTCTGTAAAAAATTTAAAAAACATAATCAAATAAATTTACAAAATTAATAAAGTAGTTAAGATTCGTACGAAAGAATGGGAAATACAATCCACGTGCAGGAACACCGAAGGCAATTGATGCAAACGATGATGAATTTGCTTAAGTGAAGTTGCTGCAGTATATTTACTGTCACACTTTTGTGCAAAATTGCCTAATTTCTCCTCCACTAAATTCTAACAATTTTTTTTTTCCTCTTTCATTCCTTTTTATGTTTTATTTCCTTTTTTTCTTTTCAATTAATATTTCTGATTGAAATTCAATCTTTCAAGAAACTCTAACAAATTTAGCTTGCATTAAATTGTTTACTTGATGCTATCTAAGTTTTTGCTTTCCGGTCTGAGGATACGATTAGCTCCCTTAATAGATTTTAATTATATTTCAGATAGGCCCCTTCCCAGTTTGGATGCTCTGTCCTTTAAACTTAAAGGAGGTTAGAATAGACAGTTTCCTCCACTGCCCGAAAATGAAATCTGCCTAACAAGTGGCAGCTATTTTTATGAGATCAAAACATTAATCTACGACAGTGGAATGTACTTATTTCTAGGATGTTAAATGCATATATTTTTAAGTAAAAATGTATTAGATTTACTATGAAATTCCACTGCATTATTAAATTTTCGTCTCTAGCTAATAAGGATGATATCTATAATTTACTATTTACAGGAAATTATTCACAAATAATGTGAAATCTAAATGCATAATAATAGGTAATGCTGTTTACAATTTTTCCTCTAAAAAGGAATACTTCTGATTATCGTAATTTAATAAAGAATCATTTCATATAAAATTCTTTCAGGAATAGGAAAAGTTATTTTACTTCAGTATTCTTTAGCTCAGCTTTAAGCTGTAATATATTAAAGTGGAAATTCGCATCTTTTTTAATATTTATATAATTTCACATAAGTAACATAGTATCATCAGTAAGATATAAATATTAAAACAAAATAAAATAGATTTATGCAAATTTAAAGATTTTAATTTATACTTTGGTGGTCGTGTGTGCTTAATGCATGATATAATTAAAGAAAATAAGAGTAGACAATCTCCTATAACAAAAGAATATCTTAAGTACTAAATTACAATTTAAATTACATTGCAGAGATCAACACAGAGCTCGGAACACAGTTCATGCTACCTTCGCGTACAGTTGTGTGACGAGAAGTCTGAGTGAGTAATGACGTCGCTTTGCTGCTCCGATTAAGAACTGGATTTTACACGTGGCGCCATCTCGTGAATAGAAGTTGAAGTATCTGTCGGAACGCCACAATACTTATTTCATATTTATGTATCTCGATTAAAGAAATTAACTTAAATTCAAGTTCAGTTAAGGAAATTAAGTACATAAATTTTTAGATATATTTTACCAAATGCTTTATCGCTATATTGAATAGGCATTCATAAATTTTAAGCATAGACACATTTTATACAAACAGTTTATAATAACAGAACAGTTTATCTTGAATAAATGCACAAATTTCATTCATAACGGTTCACAATACATAAAAATGGGTAATAAATAATGCAGATGGAGAAAAATACTATATTGAACACTTTTACAGTTCATACAAGTAGTTAAAATCAGTTTTTTACTTTTTACAATGATTATCGACAAATTCTTTAAAGCGTTCAAATAGCACAGTTTAAATCCTAGCATATATCATTACGTGCTAAGAAAACATAATTATTCAATATTTTATAAAATACGAAAGGGTAGCGAAAAAACCTTTAGATCAGCGGTTCTCAACCTTTTCACTAACGCGTACCATCTAAACGAAAATTGAAAACCTTTAGTACCACCACTACAAATTACTACTACCACAGTCACTCTCGAACAAAGCTCAGATCGCATAAATTTACGAGTGTTAGAGAAAAACCTCAATCAGGATGTTGGTGTTTTAATTTTTGAATTTAATAGTTGAAAACACTTTGCTCCTTTTGCCTACCACCTATTTTGCTCTTGCGTACCATCGGTTGAGAACACCCGGTCTAGATGCAATGAAATGAGAACTACTACTGAAATCACGCGATTGTCACGTGTTGATAGAAGCCAAGCAGTTGCGCAAACTGAACGAATTTTCGTAAAGTTAGGGACTTTCATCATATTTACCATAACGAGTTTGGAATTATGCAAGCAAACCGGTTAATTTGATAAATTTTTAAAATTTTATCATATTTACCAAATTTAGTGGAGATTATGCATAATTACCGGTTATTATATATAATCACCGGATTAATCACATTTATCGTAACATATATATATATATAGAGAGAGAAAGATGTGTGCGTTTGTGTTTGAAATTAAATAGCATGCATATTTGTGTACTAAAGTATAAATCATTATCACTCATTCATCTCTTAAACATTATTAATACACACACACACATATATATACTAGGTTTTTTATGCATATTTTATCTGCAGAAATTTAAAGTCCTTTTCAGTTAGTATAAGCAATGATTTAGATGAAAAATTTTAATATGAAACACATAAAGAGAAAAATTAAGTTTTTAACACTAATAATGACTTTTGAATATCAAATCCTAGTAATTTTAAAGTTTCTATTTATCAGTAATTTTGTTTTAAATTGTTTAGAACAGATTACAGTGGTTGAAGATATTTTTTCGCATAAACACATTTAAATTCAGAAAATTGCTAAAATTATCTGTTATAAATTAATAGAATAAAACGTATTACAAGTATCCATCTTTTCCATTATAGAATAACATGCGCCAATTTCGTGTGGAAAGACATATATCACAGTTAATTTTTGAGCGTAGTTAAATATTTTTTCTTTTTTTTTTTTAATCTTAGCAATGTTCTTCTTTTTGAAGTAAATATTAGTAATAAAAGTTTCTAAAGTAGGTTTTTCTATCGTATTCATTATTTATTGAAATAACTAACTTAAAAAATGCATTTTCTATGTTTAGAAAAATTTCTCCGCAGTGAAAATTAGTTGACAGTGAAAGTATTTTTCCTCATTGGAAGTAACAAATTGGCACATATATCATTTCAGAGAAAAATGTTTTGGCGCATGTTTACCTATAATGTAAAAGACCTAAAGTATCTATTCGGTGATAAATATTGATAGGGGGTGAGAATTTTACATAATTTAATGTATTTCATTCCTCAGTCATTATTCAAAATATTATTGCACACAGCTACAATAGTACCTCCCAATAAGAAACATGCACCAGACCAAACATTTTGTCTCTTAACTCTTAAAAGGCCAAAATCTATTTCACTCAAGCATCTGAAACGCCCATATATATGCATTTTTGTTGGAATGGATTTCCTTTCCCCTATGACAAATAGAATACTACAGCGCTAACAATAACTTCTTTCTTGGACGCTTTCACCTCAGTGTGCAGTTTCGCCTTAGGACAGGGTTGCAGCTTCGAGCATCAATAGCTAAACATTAACAGTAAACAAGGAAGGTGCATTAAAATAAAAGAACTACTTGCAGTGGCTTCAAAAGAATAATTGGCATGTTATTTAACAACTCCCGAAAGCAATGAGTAATGGACTAATGTGATTGTTAAAGCAGTAGGTAGAAAATGATTTAGGTGTTCGGCGACCTGTACATGTCTAAATGGTCGGGCGTTTTAGGGGATTTCGAGAAAGAGTTAAATATATAAAAGAGTTGAATAGAGATGTCCCTTCTTCAGGGGATACATACCAAAAAAATGTAATTTAATTAGAAATTCAGGTTTTATCAAACTTTAAATAAATTGCATAAAATGCGTAACGTAGTCACAAATGTTTATTTGAAGTTAATGAAAAATGAAAAATTCTTAATTCAAAAAGTTTAATTGCTGCAAAAATGTATAAAATGAACCAACCATAGATGCTTTGTATTTAGAACAATTTATTGAAAATAATCCGTTACACGGGTTTGTTTGAAAGTCTGTGCAATGCAATAATTTCTTTCCAAGTCACAGGTAATCTTCACTGTCACCGACAGTTATCATTATTTTTTTTTTTTTTTATTGGGGAAGGGTATTTTATGACATATGTATAATTTTTTTTTTTATCATTAATTTTTTTTTTACTTGGGAGGGGTATTTTAAGGTATCTGTATAATTTTTTGTCACACTTTTTTCTGGCTCTTCTTCCTCAATGCTTTCCAAGTTATTTTTGTTAAAGCTCACATCATCAACTACAGTTGAAATAAAAGATTTTATGTAGTTATTGGTGTCTTCAATACACGAAATTTTATCGATTTCTAAATATTCTTGCATTTGAGCACTGCCACTTATTTTGATAAGTTAAAACAATTAATTTTCATCTGTAGTGTTTTCATTCAGGCACTCGAAATTGGAATTTTAAAGCCTGTTTTCTCAATACAGTGCTGAATACAACTTTGTGATAAGGATTTAACAGCCTGTGTCATCCACTGAATGGCATTCAATACATTGACACATTTTGCAAACTGATCGCTGTTTCCGTAAGCGAATTGACAAGGAACATGCAATAAAAATAGTTTTCTGGAGTGAACCTTAAGTATTCTAATTATACCTTGGTCCAAAGATAATAATGATGTAGCATTAGATGGGAAAAACACTAATTTTCACTGATTTCAAATTTACATTTGGTGGGTGGGCTGGCGAATTGTCAAGAAATAGCAAAATCTTCGCAGGTTTTCGAGTCATAGCTGCATCAAGAGTATTCAGTCATTCTGACATTATGCTTTGCGTCATCCATGACTTTTTATTATGATGCCAATGAACCGATAACGCTTTTGGATGGATGTGTTTGAAGCGGTGACGAGACAAAAGCCCACTGGACGAAAGCGCACGCGACAAAAGCCCACAAAAAAGACCCTACTGGGATAATTGCCCGCGCGACTAATACCCACACCGATGAAAGCGCACATTGATAAAAGCCCACACAGATATAAGCGCACGCTGATAAAAGCCCACACAGATAAAAGCCCACATAGATATAAGCGCACGCTGATAAAAGCCCACACTGACAAAAACCCACACCGATATGTATGCTACGTTAAAATTAATATTTTTTCCCTTTTTCTTCAGCTTCACAAAGCAGATTCATGCATAAAGATAAAATAAAAAAATAATTAAATTAATAACAAATTTATGTAGCGTGTGTGTGATTATGGCAAAGCCTCGAGGGCCATCTGCCTAAGGGGAGGGATGCCTTCGTGGAGGACTTTCTAGGGGTAGCTGGCTCGTATACACGTTGCACATGGGGAGGGCCACGGGGGCGCCCATGCAGCCGGCCCGTTCGCGGGATTCGAGCCTCGGACCGAACTGCCAGTGTTCAGCGACTTTACCGCTCGGCCGCTGGTGGGCCCAAAAATTTATGTAGTGGAACACATTTCATTCTGGGCTCCGGCTGAATTAAAATCCTATATGTATATAGAACAGAGTGTAAATCAAAATAATATAATTAAAAACATATACATGTATGTATAACTTTGTTTTTATATTTACGCGACAAATGGAAGTGCCCTCGTGGAAGTCAGACAAAGGGAGGTGAAAGGAAATACTGGCCACACTGTTTCTTTTAATTCTACAGAATTATAAGGAGTATAAAATATATGTAAATTTTCATCATATACAGAGAATAATTTAACACTGCAGAAAATTTTGCATATAATGAATTTAATATGGAGAATTAAAGCCGAACTTTCATTTCAACGAAAAAAATAAAAGTACCGTATTCTATTATGATTAAGAAAACATTTGTGTGCGCTATCACAAACACTGTTTTAATGGTGAATTAAAAGCACGGTTTCAAATAACCTAGTTAAATTTTGACAAAATGGATTTTACATAAATTAATTTCCTTCCCACTTGAAATTTCATTTTTAATCATAATAATTATTACTCGTAAAATTTTTCAGGATGTCATAGCTATTTTGGATTTCCTGAAAATGTGTGCTGTTTTTAAGTGGGCATTCGTCTTGTGGGCTTTTGTCTTGCAACTCGCCGCTGGCTAATTCAGGCGGGAAACCATTGCGTTCCTTTTCTTTTGCCCCCAGCTGTATGAAAAAGCAGTTAAAGAGAGGAGAGCCTTCCTTAATTGCTTTATCGCCTATCGAACCTGGGGTGCCAAAGAACAGCCTCAGAAGGGACGGGGTGGCAGGAGAGCAATTAAAGGGTGGTCAGGAATAAATTAAAGAGGATTTTAAATGTTTTTTGTTAGTTACTAGAAAATAACAATATCTGAAATTCCGCTTATAACTGAAGTTAACCCCTTTCCTTGCATTTCTTTAGTCCAGTTCTTGAATAACTTTTTATCTAAGGATTTAGTTAGAATTTCAATTATTTTAAAAATTTCAATAACTGGAAAACGAAAGGAATTAAATATTTCTTAACTATTTTTAAAGGGATAATTCACTGTTTTTGCAGTAAAACTGCAGAGTGGAAAAATAGGCTAGTTCCTGATTCGGTAGTGTCTAGAGACACTAGCAAAGTTGTTAGAACAACTTTTTGATGAACTAATTAAACTTGTTTGTTATATCAAAGTAAAGCCATTGTTTAAAAGTAAAACTACTGAACTATTTCTAAAAAAAGAAATTATTACATATGTTAAAATTTACGTAAATTTTTCATTTTAACTTTCATATGGTTTAAAACGCAACCATATGAAAGTTAAAATGGAAAACACGAAACCATATAAAAGTTAAACTATTCGAATAATTTTAATAACGAAGGTTTCTGAACTCAAGAACAAGAGGATTTAAGAACCATGAACCATTGTAAGAAACGTAATCTTGCACATTAAAAATAATTTTTATTTCAATAAAAAATATTATGTTACTCGATTAGCTGTAAACGCTTAAAAAATAGTTCAGTTTAATTAAACAGTTCTGTAAACAGTTCTGTTGGATAAAAGGTTTCAACCTTTATCCTTATTCTGTTGTTACTGAACATCAAGTTGATTAGTATGTTTGGTTTGGTTTGGGGTATATGAGGACGGCAAAGCCTCGAGGGCTATCTGCCTGAGGAGAGGGATGCCTTCGTGGAAGACTTTCTAAGAGAAACTGGCTCGTATACAAATTACATATGGGGAAAACTATGAAAACGCCCATGCAGCCAGCCCGTCCGCGGGTTTCGAAACTCGGACTCAACTATCAGTGTTCCGCGACTTTACCGCTCGGCGGACTCTGTTGACTAGTGAGAAGTCACCAGCAATCTTACAGAAGGTCATTGACAATTTGCATGCTCCCTTGAACGATTAGCTCGATTCTTGAAGCTAACATTCAAACATAAAATTAAATAAAATTCTAAGTTTTACTGCGGTTAGTTTCATAAAAATTTTTTATTGATTTCAAAAGAGAAAAAAATTTTGAGCATTTGTTGAGATAAGCATAGTTGAGATAAGCAGTATGCATAACAACTTACATATATTACATTCTAAACGTGAAAACATTTTTTTTGATTGGTAGAACGTATCTCATCTAGGACTTAATCATTTATTTTCGATTCGCAAAACTGTCTAGACATTGTTCCTTTGAAAATAAATCTGGGAAAACTTTCAAATATCGGAAAAAATAAATAATTAGTTAGATGAATAAAAATTAATAAAAAAATGGAGGAAAAGCTGTACATTAAGAAAGCGTCAGTCGTCCAATTGTTAAGCTTTTTATGTAGGCACGAGGCTCACCAGCGGACATGCGGTAAAAACGCTGAATACTGGTAGCTCGGTACGGTGTTCAAAATCCCGATGGAAAGGCTGACTGCATGGGCACTTTCGTGGTTTTCTCCTTGCGTAACATGTATACGAGCGAGTTTCCTTTAAAACGTCCTCCACGAAGGCATGCCTTCCCTTGGCTTAGTGCCATTTCATCCGTTCTCTTTTTATGCCGAGTTCAAAATAGTGTCGTCTGTCCGCTGCCGTTCGCACTTATTCTGTCCTTCCCGTTTCATTCGCTGTTTGAAAAGTCACTTTATGATTAAGAAAAGATATATTTAGACGAAATGACCCTGACTACTTTGACCTGACTTAGTCTTTGAGTTCTAATATTTATTAAACATTTTTTTTAGATAAATTTATTCCGAGCAAAATAATGAATTTCAGACATGTTCAAGAGGTGTATTTTTGAATCTAATTCCATTTTTGTCATTTAGTGTCTATTTTTTTTTTTTTTTTTAAATTTCACATACTTCTAAAGAAATAGAACCACTGTTCCTCTGCTTTGACAGAAAATCAAAATATAGCAAGTGTATAACGAAGATGTACATGTTTTATTAAAAATATAGTGAGATCTCTATAAACGTGACCGTTCACGGTTTTAAAGGATTTTGGTTGTAGATATGGTGGTCTTAAGCACTATAGCTGTAATTAAGAGCACTGTAATTTGTCTTTCACAATCAGCTGTTGTATAAGATTAGCTGCTTTCTTTGTATTTTTCATGTTATATAACATACGTCTTGAACAAATATACAGCAAATGCAAGACAACTTCTTAAAATTTTACTATTCGAAACATTTATACTAATTTTCTATTACTATACATAATACTATTAATGAATGATGAATTTATATAATATATATACTTAGAATCTAAAAACGATGAACTTTGAATCTAATGACTCTATAAATTTATATTTATGTAGTTACAAAATTTTATGAGATGTTATTATATGCATAGTTCTTTGTAATCTCCACGATCTCTAATAAAATGCTTCATATTTATTACTATATTTTGAGGGGATTGTACTTAAATTTGTAGATAAGAGTTGTACTTCTAAAAGTTGTTCCACCCCCCCCAAAAAAAAGTAAAATGAAAATTAAAAACACTATTCCAAATTGCTGTAGTTGAAAGATTAAGAGGTTATACATTTGGAATTCATTTTCTGACAAGGTATCAGCTGACAGTTTTAATTTATTCAGAAATCTAAAAGAAAATATCTCTAGAAAATCGCCAAATTATGATTGTTACATTCAAAAAAGCTTTCAATGAGAAATATATTTAAACTTTGATAATAAGCTCAGTCTAAAGTAAAAAATAAAATATCTCTTAGCCAAGTTTTCATTGTGCTTAACTGTTTTAATATTCCTAAACAAAAGAGGAACTAAAAGGAACTAAAGGAAAAACTAAAAAGAAATAAAATTCAGGTGTTTTTAATTAAAAAGTTAATAGTTTTAATAATGAAACATAATTATACTTAATCTCAGCCATAGTACCTTAAAAATAGCATGTGAGAAACTAAGTGGGCATTTGATCTTCGCTCTTACGTAGAATTTACAATTCTACTTAGCTTTTGTAAGAGCAAAGATCAGGTGCTCACTTCAGGAGATTCAGGAGATTGCTGGCGTGTTTTCTCCGCTGGAACCACTTTTTATGAAAACCTGCTTTATGACTAATTTTGTATAATTAACATCCAGATTTTGCAGAATACTTGATCTTCATTATATCTCCTTTTATTAAATTTACATTTTATATTCTATGTAATTCAAAAAATAAGCTTCGAATAGGATGAATATTTGCACATTCTACTAAATTGTCTAGATTTGGAGAATTTCCTTTACTTCCGGATTTTTACCTTGTGTCTGCATAACCTGCATTTATTCCATTCGTTTTCCTATTACTGATAGAAAAATTACATTTTGCGTGAGGAATTTGGAATACCGAAGTTGATATGAATGTTGAATAAAGAGAACAAATCCGGCATTCTATCATAATTGACTAATACTCTGAATAATAAAATTTCAAGAAAACATCAGTTTCATTCACGTGAATAAAATACATTTTCCAAAAACGTCCAAAAAAATCTATCACAAGTGTCAACATAAAAGATCTACAAATATATTTTTAAGTATTTAAATAACTCATAAGCTGAAGATAAACCAAGGAAAAAGTATCGAGAATTCATTGGCATATACCAACAGCAAAGATAAAATAGTTTCCAATAGCAAAGAGAAAACAGTTTCGAATTGTCTAAACGTCTACTCTCAAAACGTTTGCGAAAAGACAATGACATTACAAAGACATAAATTTTATGGAATATGACATTATTTAAAAAATTTTTGTTCGAAATTTTAGTTCTGACCTAGGGAAGTACACATTAAGTAATTAAATGTGGGCATTCGTGTCCATGTTTGTAAAAAAACAAATATACAAATTTTTAGGAAACTTTTGCATATTTTTCTATTTTGGTAATAATACTTTTAAGTTAGGAAAATATTCTCTACTGAACATATGTGTCTACGAAATTCTTTGGAAAAAGCGGAAATAAAACACATTCACTTGAAATGTAATGCAATAAGTTAAAATATAACTCTGGTTCATCAATACAATATTTTAGTTATGTACAGTTAATTGTTCATTTCGAATATGATAAAGAAGAAACTTTTGAGTATAGAAAAAGAAATATATTTACAAAACAATGATTCTTATTTTATTATTAATTTCAATCAAAGCGCTGATGTTTCTTATGAAGATGAGGTATTTTCTTAGACATGTTTCTAATGAAATTAGTATATAAACTTTTATGAAAGAAAATAGACGAGAAAAAGTCAATGACAATGCAAGTCAGTGATCGTGGTGACTTAGAGAAAATATTCCAAGTCTGTATGAGCTGGGTTAAAAGTCCCTATTATCTATTTACGAATACGTCAATGTCAGAGAAAATTAATCTATCCCCATAGAATACTAAGATAAAAATTACATTTCGTTTCTTAACTTCTGGTTTAGCGTGATAGTGTTGTTGAAGTTAAATCTTCCAAACGTGTAACACAATGATTAAATCATTTAGTAAAAATTTGCTCCCAAGACTTTACGAGGCATTGTAAACCATAAATAGGAAAATATTTGAAAATTCAATAATTTGCAGTGGTAGTAATGTAAAAAATGGTAATATTCAAAGTGTTCTAAAGGTTACCTATAAGGTACTTCACAAAAACGGTTTATGAAAACACGAACACATCACAGCCACCCACAAATAACTTCCGTCACAACTGAAAATTTTATACTCAGAATTTACTTTGAATGCAGGAAAAGAAAACATTAGAGGTTTCAAAATGAAAATACTCATGTAAACTTTCCGGAATGAAAATGTACACTATTTCAGGAAATATTCATTTAACTTCCAATTTGTTTGCACTTTTGTTAAATCATATGTAATGAGCGTATGTGATAACGCACATTTAACTATCTGGCAATGAATCATATTTTATTGGAAATGTAATGGCATGGAAATTAGACAAATATATCTGTTTGGAAAATCTTAAAGATAATTTCTGAGTATGCTTGTTTTTAATAGAAATAGTTAAAGACTCCTAGATCAGTAATGAACTACTAAATTCGGCCAATTTTCATCAAAAACGCCGTAAGAAGTTCTCCGTACTGGTAAAATATTACTTAAATTCTCTAGCTTTGTGACTCAGACATTGGCAAGACCAACGGTTGTCTGGTCAATACAAGATAATTATGTGTTTAATAGGTTACTTCAAAGATATGAAAGAAATAACAGTTGGGTAAAAATATGGGCGTTTTCAAGAAACAAATGTTCTCTTGTGTCCTTTTGGTATTATAATTATAAACAAAATGCAAAAATTTAGTAAATACGTAGATAAATCTCAGGAAAAATGGTAAATTAACATGAAATGTTTACTTAAAGTCTATGTAAAGTTGGAAAACAGTGATCTTAATACATTTGAAAAATAGCTCATATACAGTGCATTAAAATTTTACACCCGATCTATGAATTCATGAAAATCAGCCCCAAAAAAAAGTCATTTATCACGTTCGCTTGCTTGCAGTATATTCTTTTGTCGTTTTAATCTTTTTTTTCTTTTGAGTTCTATTATTTCTGAAGTTGTAATATTTCTGAATCTTTAGCTTTAAAACACAAAATCACTCTGATTTATCAACTTGCATCTAAATGTACAGTCAACCAAATGGAAGATTTTAGCATGAGTAAATGTACTACAGACAAAATAAAATTAAAAATTCATCATTATTTTTCATGCTCTGTTCATGAAACTAGTCCTGACTTATTCCATTCGGAACATTTTCAGAAAATGTTCGTTTCTTGTTCATGTTTTTGCATACTCAAATACTAAGTTCATGTTTTTGCATACACAAATACTAATTTTGTTGAAAATATGACATTTTCTTATTCCATTTTATATTTCACTGTTAAAGTCCGGCTTGGGAAAATTGTTTTCCGCGGAAATGGCATACTTGTGCTATATGTCTGCGACTGTTCTAATAAATTACATTACTAACAAGTTCGAATAAAATCTTTAGTTATACAGGAATTATCTTGAATGTTTCCTTAATCTGAAATGCAAAATGTAACCCATGGGCAAAAATAGAGCAAGTTTATCTTAAAAAGTTCTCCTCGAATACATCTTTTTCTTGGTCCTTACATGCTTTTCTGTATTTATCACTTAAGTTCATTGTGTATCTATCTTTCATGTAATTTGTGAAGTATTCCTGTTTGAATACTTGCATTTGAATTTTTTTAACTGATTTTAAAGTACATGTATATTTTGGTCAATGCGTGGGGAAATGAGGTACTGTGGCACTGAGTGTTCTAAGCATCCCATACTGCATTTTTCTTAAGTGTACAGTCAGTTAAAAGAGAAATGTGTTTCGTACTTTGGGAAAATTTTATTTACTTATTATGTGTCATGCTCATGATAAATAAAATTGTCATACATGTGCGCAGGACTGTGTGGTTCCAATGTTTAATTAAAATAATGCTTTTCAAAAAAGTGTGGTCTTTCTTATGAGATATAAAAAATGCGTCAAAATTTTTTAAAGTTGGTGACTATAGTAGATCATTATATGGACTTTCTGTCATTATTACCTATTTTGTATAATTATTTGTGTGTAATTTTATTTACTATCTATGAGAAGTTAAATGTCAAAAAAAGCTGTAAAAGTTCATTATTAAGCAATGTCAGTTTGAAATTTCTATCTTAAAATTATTTGTGTTAGGTCTTTCATTTTAATTACTATGTTAGATCATTATTTGGAATTCTACTCAATATTTCGTGTAATGTATCATAACTATGTAGGAGTCATTTGTCAGGTATGATAAATTAAATTTCGTTCTCGAAAGGCTGTAAGAGTTCAGTGGTAAATAAATTATTGACAATGTGAAATATGAGTATTTTTCAGTTAAGTTAAAAATATTCCAAGTTAACAAATTTTTTTATTCCAAATTGGGAAAAAGGCGATAAAGTTTCATTTCCATGGCTGAATATTAAATTCCATGTGTATTATAGACTTTAAGTTCTCCTTCACAAAATGTGACTATAATTCAAATTTAAAATAATATGTTACAATGTGAATATTCTTCTCTGTAGTTAAAATATAATTCAATCTTCTGTACTTTGTTAAGAGAGTAAGGCTGTGATAAGTTCAAATAGAGTAGTGTTTATAAAGTTCTGCGGTAAATGGTGGAATCATATTAAGAATCCGAGTGAAGTTTTCACATGAAGGAAAAATTAAGGCTCAGTGTATGTTTGGTGATTTAAGTAGGATGTGTGCAAGAAAATACAAGATATTTTTGTAAAATATTTCAAAGAGTTAGCAAAATTTGTGTTAGTAGTATAAATGAATCTTACTGAATAAAAGGGTGTTCTGAATAGTATATATGTATAAATGTCTGTAGAGTAAAATAAGAAGAAATGAATTACTATTGGTACGCATCTAAACTTAACTGGGTAGAAATGCTCCATGCATTGGTTTGAGTGGGCTTCATACCATGAAAATTTATTGCTCCTTATAAGATTTGTTTAAAGTCAGTAGGTCTTACAATAAAGAAACATGTGTAAGTCTGTACTTATTATGGGAAAAAGGAATCAGAAGTACAAAATGAATATGTTTTATAAGTTAAATATAAGAGTAAATGTGTAAATGGAAAGTGTAAAAATTACATTTGTCAGACATAGTTTGGTTAATCCTTTGAATAAAAGTAAGACGTGTAAAAGGGAATCAACAAAGTTTTGTATAGTTGGCCAAAAAGTTAATACAGTCATTAATAGTTAGTACAATACATTAGAAGGAAAAGTTCTGAGTATCTCCAACTTAGTAGTAAAAAAGTAAGAAAGTAGTATTCCAGTTAAACTATATAGAATGAGCATTGTGTATATTGGTTTAAAATTACAGAAAATATTATCTAGTGAAGTTATATGCATGTAAATTCCAGCTTAAAATTTCAAAGACAGAGAAATGTAGGTAAGTTTTTGCAGCATACAACACGAGTGAATTTCCATTACTCTACTAAGCTAAGAGACCGTGATATCATTTTTCAGCTTTCTGATTGGTCCACAGAAACGTATTCGTTCGCCTATGCGGATGTCTACCCAAAGGAGGAGTGAAAGGGCAGACGCCATTTTCGAACAAAGTCATGCACAAACATGATATGGGTGATGTCATCCTCCCCAAAGCAAATCTTTCAAAATGGCGGATTCAGAGTAAGATGGTGTTCAAACCAAGATGGCGTTTCAAACCTTATATACATAATTAAGAACCATTTCAACCAAGGAATTGTGGGGTATCGCCTAAAGTACTGGATGCGGTCCCCCTCAATTCCTTTTTATTCATTTTTGCGGGGACAGCGGGTTCGATTTCCTGTGGAAAGAAAATATATATTACTTCTTCATTTTTTTTAAACCATCCTGTTAACTTTAGTAGATGTTATGTACACTAGATGGCGCCAGCAGCAACATGTATTTAAGAAAATCCAATAATGTTTTAAAAAATACCGTTTTTAACTCATTCGCTGCAAATAATAAAATGATTTTGAAACATTCTTCCCATTAGAAATGAAATCACCCGCTTAGAAAAATGTATTGAAAAAAATAATTAATTTTCTAATTTAAAAATATTCATTAAGAAAAATGAAATCTCCAAATGAACAAAAATAAATTAACACATAGAAAAAGAAAAAAATAAATAAAAGGGATGTGAAACACACGTTGAACGCTTTGTCATTTTTTTTTACAAGTACCCATTTTTATACCTCGTCCTTAAGTAAACCGTGGCTCAGCGGTTAAAACGCGTGGTTGCAGGTCCCGACATAGCGGGTTCGGGCCTGTCTGGTGGTTTTTGAATCTGCGCTCTCCAGCAAAAAAAAAAAAAAAAAAACCACGTGATTCAAAATGGCGGCTATTCGAAGATAATTTAATAAATAATTTAAATTAAATAAAACATTAATTAATTAGTTTAAAAATTAGAAAGAAAAATAATCCAACATGGCGGGAATCATTCAAGATGGCGGATTCAAAAATGAACACGTGGAACAATCGTCGTTGCCACAAAATCAAAACGAAACTTTTCCCCCAAATCCTCGTTGCCATCCAAAATACCTAAATCCTAAAAATCTCCATGCACTTCTACTTTCACTTCGAAACAACTCAACTTCACTCAACAAAATGGCGGTACTTCCGGTCACGTGACCTCTGACGTCACTTCCGCCGCCACAGTGGGGCCAATATTACTAATATGTTTAGTTCTTCTGTATCCTTTAAGGACACGGCTTACTTGATTTTTACTTATTTCAAATTTTTCCCTTAAATCTGTCGAACTAAACTTTTCAATTTCTGCTACATGAATTACATCAATTTTTTTGTTTTAATGTTAATGTTTTCTTCTTTGAAGTCATTCTAGATGTGTGGTTTTATTTAAACACCAAATTTTAGAGTCTTGCATTATATTTGAAGAAGTTAAATAATGAAGAATCTGCATAAATGTATGTATGTTTCTCGCATTGTGATAAAACAACGGTACCTAGAGTCAACGGTATCCAGTTTTGAATGACGTAATCCTACTGCGAATTTGGGCATCTGGAAGTCCAAATTTGAAATTTGGAGTTTGTTTTATTATCGATTTTATATTTTGTAAAACATTAACGAACTTTTGATTAACAAACTCAAGAATTTCAAAGGGAGCAATGGCAACGTTGTACAGAAAAAAACATTTTTATCTCCAGCGCGTGAGACTGTGCATCGGAAATTCTAAAGATATGCTTAGTTTAAAATTATTTGGGATATTGCTCTTGAACTGAATTTTATGGTTTAAGTGCGAAGAACATGACATTTAATAAATAAAGGTAACACACAAAATGTTAAAAAAACGCCCCTTTTCTTTCTTTTTGTTTTAAATTTATATTTTAAAATATTTTTAATTGTTTAATTATTAATTATTTTAATAGTAATTTTATTTATTTATTTGTTTTTGCTCTTCTTTCCTGATAGTCGCGTATAGAGCTCCGGCATTTCTAATTTTAGAAATTAAGTTCTGGCTAGCAGTATCCATATGCTGTTACACTCATATGGTACAATATTTTGCCACATGCAAAGTCTTACCTGTATAAACATAAAAGAGTTAAAAGTAAAAAAAAAAAAAACTGGATCTCTGTCGATATATGCTTAAACAGCCAGAAACTCGCTGAGTATCTACATAACGAGTATTCCATAGGAAATTGAGGAATTTGCTCACCGCTCCACCATTTAACGAGGTTGAGTCCGTTGAACGTCTAAGTAAATGGTTACATTCATACGACGTGAAAATGGCTTATACAGATCAACCTTTCTTAAAATTTCGTTAGATGTAATGGACTGCTTTAAGGATAGTAAGTTTAATAGCGGCAGTAATAGTATTAGTAATACAAAACAATAATAGGAGAAACCTTCTCTAACTTGGTATTTTAGATGGGGTACCTGCTTAAGTCAATATAAATTCATTTCTTTTCCAACAAAATATTGTACTTTTAATAGTCTGAATTTCACTGAGTGTCTGTACCATGAGTATTCCCGAAAAATTTAATTAAATCTCATCACTATCACCCCCACCTAGCAAGGGTAAGTTCGTTAGGCATCTCCTCAGACGAGATGGTCACCCTCACACAAAGCGAAAAACCTTTATCTAACATTTAGCGACACTTCTTAAAATTTTATTTGATCTAATGAATGGCGTTAAGTATAGCAATACTATTTTTAATAAAAATCTTTCAAAATCTGGCATTTTAAAATTGGTACTCGTTTAAGCAAATGTAAGTTTACCCTTTGACATCTCATTTAAGTTTAAAAAAAAATAAGGTTTTATTTTTTAGTCTTTCTCGTATGCCTCGTTTCATCCCATACTCGTTCAGTCCAGAGGTTTATATATATATTTAGGTGGCAAGGCGTAATTGAAATTGAGAGGAAGATTCATAACTAGCATGGATTGAGTTAGAGACTTTAGCTTTGCTACTGCCTCCGTCTTTTCGCAGAAGCCATTCTTAGATTAAAAGTGATTGCCGGATGCTAGGCAAGGTTTTGGTAAATGTGACTTTAATTACAGTAAGAGTGGCCGGCCGAATTAAGACTTGTAACTTCGTGAAGGAACACTGGTGCTGTAGTAAGTTACTTTGTTGTACGGTCCAACCAGTAGCTGTAAATCAAGGAGACTTAAATTTTATGTTTGTATTATTATTGTAAGATAATTCGCATATTGTAAGAAAGTAAAGCTACGATTTTACACTTTGTGTATTTGTTGCTTCCACCGTCAGTTTAAGCTGTGGATGTTTCTAAATGTGTAGTGTCTATGAGGCATGGAGGCACTCTAAATATGCGGCAAGCCGAAAGTCCTCTCGAGAGGTTGTTGGTAGGGAAAAAGAGGGGTCCTTTTCATCAAAATTGGGGGGGGGGTGCGGGACTGAGCAAAGTCGTACTGATTCGTGGCCTTGTTCTAATGTTGCTGTCAAACAGGTGAGATAAGTCACAACAACAGGTCCTCTTTCGTTACAACGCTTAATACTGCACTTTCTCTAAGACAAGCACTGAATATGGTTTTTTTTTTGCACTTCGAAAACATCTGCAGAAGTTTCTTCCATACTTCCATTTCTTACCTTTATAAATTTTTTCCATTTCGTTATCCAGTTTTGGAGATTATGTCTTCAAATGACCAGTCTTTCTCAGAGCATAAATAAAACATCGGTATTGAACACAGGGCCTATGCTAGGCTTTCTGCCACCCGGTACAAAATCCGCGACTCCTAAATTCTAAATGTTCCATCAGTGGCTGAGTCGTTAAAACCGCTGAATACTGGCAGTTTGATCCGGTTCGAATCCAGGCGAACGGACTGACTGCAGGGTTAATTTTTGTGGTTTTTCTCTGAATTATAAGCATTTTATCGCCAGGTGCGGTTGAAACGGTTGCACCTGCTCTGGCGCTGGGGCTGACTAAATGTAATTTCCTTAAGACAATCATCTAGTTATTTGGAAATAAAAATGTCTTGAATGGCATCCAAGAAATGAAGACGAAAATTACATATCTAAGGAACACAATTAATTAAATAAATAGTAAAAAATCAAAGCAAAAGGAAGCAAAATGTCTGAATAAAAAGAAAAATCAGTAAATTATTTAATATGGGAATACATCGTAATTTTTTTGTATTGCTATGTGTATTTTCCTTTGCTGCTGTTATTTTTTATTATTGCTACTCGTAAAATTTCTAAACGGCATCAACGAAGTTCCCCCTTCCCATGAACTAAAAAAGGAGCTTTTCAGTAACTTTTAATTTTCACATCCTTTGCATCTTGCAAGAGAAGCAAGCAATGAAACTGTACTTGAAACAAATTTATTACTTAAGTTTTTGTGTGTTTTTTTCATTATCTAGCCCAACTATTTTTATTTGCTAGTCGTATATGATTTACAGTTTCCTAGACCCCATTTTTTCTTTTTTTATCCACACTTTGGCATAACGTAAATAAATTTTTAATTGCTAATTTAGAGTTAAATTTAGGACATGCGGAGCATATAGAATTAAAGTATTCTAAGGTTTCATATTCAGTGAGAACTCTAAAATCCTTTTCTCCCTTTTCATAGTTTTAGTGTCTTGTACATATTTCCCCGCAGTGATCTTCAAAGAGCGGAGCGGGGATTCAAAATTTAGTTAGTTTTTATATTCGCTTCGTCGTCATATCGCCCTCAAGCGGCCTGGCGGCAAGATCGTTGAACATTGGTAGTTGGAACTGTGTTCAAATTCCGGCAAACGAGTTGGTTGGGTGGGGATTTTCAAGATTTTCTTCAGGTGTAAAGTGAATCCGAGCCAGTTTTCCTCAAAAAGTCTTCCACGAAGGCATCCTTCTCTTAAATAATCTCTGTATGCTTTGCAGTAAACCAATAAATGGTTGTCTTATCTCTAGCCGCTCACATCTTGAAGGAGCTTTCAGATATTTAGTTATGACTTTATCTAAATAATAGTTCATAGAGTTACCGTGCTTAAACTTTTGCTGGTTTCGAATGCTTAACTATTTGAGGGCCGGAAATAGAAATTTCTGCGCATGCATTTTTTTTCACGAATTAAAAAAAATTGGTAATCATTAAAGAGTACTTTTAAATTATATTTGTATCCGGCTGATAATATTATGTTATTTTGAAACGCTTATACAGACGAATAAATGACCGATCAGTTTTTTTATTATGGTTGAAAACGAAAATATGCTCTTCTATCATTAGCTGTGCTGGCAAATCAAAATATCCATCAAGAAGATATGAAATGAATTTGGCATAAAAAATAAATAAGACTTGCAACCTTTAGTAAATTTTATAACGAACGTTTATATTCGATTTTTTTAAGTGAATTATTTACAAATTTTGAATAATTTTGATAACAGGAATAGTTAGATTTAATTTTTGTTGATGAGCGTAATACAAGAATTTCAATTTTGAATGGCTCTACAGTTATTGTTGTAATTGATTGTAGCTCAAGGCAGAAGTACTTTTTAGTCTCTCGACAAACTTAAATAAAGGAAATTATTTTTGACATATACGTGAATATACTGTAAAATTTAAATGCGATTTGAAGTTTTTATATTTTCATTTGAGCTATTTATTAGAACTCGGAAAGTAGGTCCTGGTTTTCCTACTAGGATGAGAAAAGCAAAAGCCAACTCTTTTCAGAATGGGAAGTATTACCAAAACATGTGCTGTAATGCCTGTAATAAGAAGCTTTATTAAATGAGCGATTATCAACGTGTATGCAATATACGTCAACTTAATCCTGCCTATAAAAACACTAACCAAAGCCGGGGCAAGGGGGAGGTAACTGCCTCTGTGAACGGCTAAGAAGGGTGCCAAATTAGCTGCGAAATTTTAGAATTAAAAATAAATTATTAGCGTTAATATTCAATTCTGAAACGCATGAAGAAGCACCGTTTTGAAACAGCATATTTAAAGAGGGCAGGCTCTGTATTCTTCAGCATTTTCGTACATGAGTAGTAAGCGGAGGTCCTCAGCCGGCGGAAGTGACGTCACAGAAAAGGGGCGTGGTCGCCGGCATCTTGAATCACGTGACAACAGGAAGTGACGTAGATGGAACGAAGGACGTATATGGAAGGACATCATCAAAGTTTCGTTTTTATGGTGTAGCAACGACCTTTTCAAAGTTTTTATATTTTGTGGCAGATATTTTTTATGCTTGTGGCAACGAACGCTTGAACCACGTGACGTCAACTTTATTATTTTCCTTATTTACCTTTATTATTTTAGTTATTTAATCATTTTTATTCATTATTTTTAATTATGAATTATCCTTTTTAATTATTTTAATCCCTCATTATTTTTAATTAGTTTTAATTGATTCCATTATATTTTAATCCATTTTAATGAATTTAGTATCATTTTCCCTGTATTTTAAAAATAACTCCACGGCTGAGATTCGAACTCGCTATCTCTGGGATGGGAGTCTAGCACTTTACCGCTCGGCTACCCGGTCCTCTTATCAGACTTATTATTTGAAACTCTATTTGGCCCTTTGACTTTTTGCACCATTGATGACATAAGGCTGAAAGTCGGCGCATGCGCTTTGACATGAAAACCGCGTCACACATTTGTTTTTACACGACGGCTAGAATTTCTTTTGGCTTCTTAATCATTACTTTATTCATTGCTGTTTTAAATGTAAGATTTTCCCACAGTTTAATTTTTTTATTATTAAGATATTTTTAATTGTTTTCATTTTTCATGTCATTCTTACTTTTCTGTTAAGTTATTAGATAATTTATTAATTTTTATTTCATTTTTTTCCCTTTCCCAAACATAAATTTTATTTTGAACTTTCGCAAATTGACGTTTACTTCCAACAAAAGTGAATTTAAATTTTCTTTTTACTTTTTATCTTGCAAAGTTTATTTTTACGAATTGAATTTTTCCTTTTCACTTTTTTATTTTGCAAAAGTTTTTTTTTTTTTCCAAAATTTTTTCCTTTCCGTATTTTTACTTTACTTTATTTTAATTTTTTGTTTAACTTTCTTTTTGGTTTTACAAAAGTAATATTTTTATTTACGAATTGAATTTTTCCTTTTCACTTTTTTAGTTTTTTTTTTTTCCAAAATTTATTCCTTTTCGTATTTTTACTTTAATTTTTTTTTTATATTTAATTTCCTTTTTTTTTTTTTTTTTTGGTTTTACAAAAGTAATATTTTATTTTTACGAATTTATTTTTTTCCTTTTCACTTTTTTATTTTGCAATTTTTTTTCATATTTATTCCTTTTTGTATTTTTATTTTTATTTTTTTATTTACATTTAACTTTTTTACTTTAAAATGTTTTTTTCTTGAAACCTTTTTTTTGTACAAAAGTAATATCTATTTTTACAAATTTAATTTTCCTTTCCGCTTTTTTATTTTAAAAAAAGGTGTTACTACATTTTAACTTTATTTTTTTACAAAAGTAATATTTAGTTTCATAAGTTTAATTTTTTTTTTTTGAGTTTTTTGTTTACACAAATGCAGTTTTTTTGTTTTTTCCCTTATGCATTTTACTTCCAAAAGTAAATTTTATTATTTCCCCCTTTCCTTTAAAAATTTTTTTTGTTACATTTTTATTTTACCCTTAATTTTTTGCCTTGTTTTAAATACAACATGATGTTACACTTCCATTTCTCCAAAAGTAAACTTACCTACATTTCTCCGTCTTTGAAATTTTAAGCTGGAATTTACATGCATATAACTTCACTAGATAATATTTTCTGTAACTTTAAACCAATATACACAATGTTCATTCTATATAGTTTAACTGGAATACTACATTTCTTACTTTTTTACTACTAAGTTGGAGATACTTAGAACCTTTCCTTCTAATGCATTGTACAAACTATTAATGACTGTATTAACCTTTTGGCCAACTATACAAAACTTTGTTGATTCCCTTTTACACGTCTTACTTTTATTCAAAGGATTCACCAAACTATGTCTACCAAATGTAATTTTTACACTTTCCATTTACACATTTAGCCTTATATTTAACTTATAAAACATATTCATGCTGATTCCTTTTCACCATAATAAATACAGACTTACACATGTTTCTTTATTGTAAGACCTACTGACTTTAAACAAATCTTATAAGGAGCAATAAATTTTCATGGTATGAAGCCCACTCAAACCAATGCATGGAGCATTTCTACCCAGTTAAATTTAGATACATACCAATAGTACTTCATTTCTTCTTATTTTACTCTACAGACATTTATACATATATATTCAGAACACTCCCTTTTATTCAGTAAGATTCATTTATACTACTAACACAAATTTTGCTAACTCTTTGAAATATTTTTAACAAAATATCTTGTATTTTCTTGCACATATCCTACTTAAATCACCAAACATACACTGAAACCTTGATTTTTCCTTCATGTGAAAACTTCACTCGGATTCTTAATATGATTCCACCATTTACCGCAGAACTTTATAAACACTACTCTAATTTGAACTTATCACAGCCTAACTCTCTTAACAAGGTACAGAAGATTGAATTATATTTTAACTACAGAGAAGAATATTCACATTGTAACGTATTATTTTAAACTTGAATTATAGTCACATTTTGTGAAGGAGAATTTAAAAGTCTATAATACACATGGAATTAATATTCAGTCATGGAAAATGAAACTTTATCGCCTTTCTCCCAATTTGGAATATAAAAAATTTGTTAACTTGGAATATTTTTAACGTATTCATTGTAATTTAACTGAAAAATACCCATATTTCACATTGTCAATAATTTATTTAGCACTGAACTCTTACAGCTTTTTGAGAACGAAATTTAATTTATCATACCTGATAAAGGACTCCTACATAGTTATGATACATTACACGAAATATTGAGTAGAGTTCCAAATAATGATCTAACATAGTAATTAACGTAAAAGACCTAACACAAATAATTTTAAGATAGAAATTTGAAACTGACATTGCTTAACTCTTACAGCTTTATTTGATATTTAACTTCTCATAGATAGTAAATAAACCTACACACAAATAATTATACACAACAGGTAATAATGACAGAAACTCCATATAATCTACTATAATTACCAACTTTAAAAATTTTAACGCATTTTGCATATGTCACAAGAAAGACCACACTTTCAAAAAAGCATTATTTTAATTAAACATTGGAGTCATACAATCCTGCGCACATGTTTTTATTTATCATGAGCATGACACATAATAAGTAAATAAAATATATTTCACAAACTACGAAAAGCATTTCTCTTTTAACCGACTGTAATCTTAAGAAAAGATGCAGTATGGAATGCTTAGAACACTCAGTGCCACAGTTCCTCATTTCCCCACGCATTGACCAAAATATACATGTACTTTAAAATCAGTTAAACAAATTCAAATGTTAGTATTCAAACAGGAATACTTCACAAATTAGATGAAAGAGAGGTACACAATGAACTTGAGCGATAAATACAGAAAAGCATGTAAGGATCGAGAAAAAGATGTATTCGTGGAGAACTTTTTAAGATAAAAACTTGCTCTATTTTTGCATATGGGTTACATTTTGCATTTCAGGTTAAGGAAGCATTCAAGATAATTCCTGTATCACTAAAGATTTTCACATGTTAGTAATGTAATTTATTAGAACAGTGACAGACATATAGGACAACTATGCCATTTCCACGGAAAACAATTTTCCCAAGCCAGACATTAACAGTGAAATATAAAATGTAATAAGCAAATGTCCTATTTCCAACATAATTAATATTTTAGTATGCAAAAAGATGAACAAGAAATGAATATTTTTCTGAAAATGTTCCGAATGGAATAAGTCAGGACTAGTTTCATGAACAGAGCATGAAAAATAATGATGAATTTTTAATTTTATTTTATCTGTAGTACATTTACTTATGCTAAAATCTTCCATTTGGTTGACTGTACTTTACATTTAGACACAAGTTGATAAATCAGAGTGATTTTGTGTTTTAAAGCTTCAGATTCAGAAATATTACAACTTCAGAAATAATACAACTCAAAAACAAAGAGATTAAAACGACAAGAGAATAAATATACTGCAAGCAAGCGAATGTGATAAATGACATTTTTGGGCCGATTTTCATGAATTCATAGATCGGGTGCAAAATTTTAATGCGGTGTATATGAACTATTTTTCAAGTGTATTACGATCACTGTTTTCCAACTTTACATAGTAACATGAAAGTAAACATTTCATGTTAATTTACCATTTTTTCTGAGATTTATCTACGTATTTACTAAATTTTTGCATTTTGTTTATAACTATAATGCCAAAAGGACATAAGAGAACATTTGTTTCTTGAAAATGTCCATATTTTTTAACCCAACTGTTATTTCTTTCATAGCTTTGAAGTAACTTATTAAACACATAGTTATCTTGTATTGACCAGACAGCCGTTGGTCTTGCCAATGTCTGAGGGAAGTCTCAAAGCTAGAGAAGTAATATTTTACCAGTACGGAGAGCTTCTTACGGCGTTTTTGATGAAAATTGACCGAATTTAGTAGTTCATTACTAACCTAGGAGCCTTTAACTATTTTTTTATTCGAAAAAAACACACAGAAATTATCATCAAGATTTTCCATACAGATATATTGTACTACTTTTCATGCCATTACGTTTCCAATGAAATTTGATTCATTGTCAGATAGTTAAATGTTTGTTATTTTTTCGCATACGAATGCATTTCGTGTCTCACATACGCTCATTACATATGATTTAACAAAATTGCAAACAAGTTGGAAGTTAAATGAATATTTCCTGAAATACTGTACATTTCATTCCGGAAAGTTTACATGAGTACCTTCATTTTCAAACCCCTAGTGTTTCTTTTCCTGCATTCAAAGTAAATTTTGAGTATAGAATTTTCAGTTTTGACGGAAGTTATTTGTGGGTGGCTGTGATGTGTTCGTGTTTTCATAAACCGTTTTGTGAAGCACCTTATTGGTAACCTTTAGAAACGTATTCACTTGAAATGTAATGCAGAAGTCAAAATATAACTCTGGTTCATCAATACAATATATTAGTTATGTACAGTTAATTGTTCATTTTGAATATGATAAAGAAGAAAATTTTGAGTCAAAGAGAAATATATTTACAAAACAATGATTCTTATTTTATTATTAATTTCAATCAAAGCGCTGATGTTTCTTATGAAGATGAGGTATTTTCTTAGACATGTTTCTAATGAAATTAGTATATAAACTTTTAAAAAGAAAATAGACTTCACGAGAAAAAGTCTATGACAATGCAAGTCAGTGATCGTGGTGACTTAGAGAAAATATTCCAAGTTTGTATGAGCTGGGTTAAAAGTCTCTATTATCTACATACGAATACGCCAATGTCATAGAAAATTAATCTATCCCCATAGAATACTAAGATAAAAACATTTCATTTCTTAACTTCTGGTTTAGCGTGATAGTGTTGTTGAAGTTAAATCTTCCAAACGTGTAACAAAATTATTCAATCAAATAATATAACTATTTAGTAAAAATTTGTTCTCAAGACTTTAGGAGGCATTGTAAACAATAAATAGGAAAATATTTGAAAATTCAATGATTTGCGGTGGCAGTAAGGTAAAAAATGGTAATATTCAAAGTGTTCTAAAGGTTACCAATAAGGTGCTTCACAAAAACGGTTTATGAAAACACGGAAACATCACAGCCACCCACAAATAACTTCCGTCAAAACTGAAAATTCTATACTCAAAATTTACTTTGAATGCAGGAAAAGAAGCACTAGGGGTTTCAAAATGAAGGTACTCATGTAAACTTTCCGGAATGAAATGTACAGTATTTCAGGAAATATTCATTTAACTTCCAACTTGTTTGCAATTTTGTTAAATCATATGTAATGAGCGTATGTGAGACACGAAATGCATTCGTATGCGAAAAAATAACAAACATTTAACTATTTGACAATGAATCAAATTTCATTGGAAATGTAATGGCATGAAAAGTAGTACAATATATCTGCATGGAAAATCTTGATGATAATTTCTGTGTGTTTTTTTTCGAATAAAAAAATAGTTAAAGGCTCCTAGGTTACTAAATTCGGTCAATTTTCATCAAAAACGCTGTAAGAAGCTCTCCGTACTGGTAAAATATTACTTAAATTCTCTAGCTTTGAGACTTCCCTCAGACATTGGCAAGACCAACGGCTGTCTGGTCAATACAAGATAACTATGTGTTTAATAAGTTACTTCAAAGCTATGAAAGAAATAACAGTTGGGTTAAAAAATATGGACATTTTCAAGAAACAAATGTTCTCTTATGTCCTTTTGGCATTATAGTTATAAACAAAATGCAAAAATTTAGTAAATACGTAGATAAATCTCAGAAAAAATGGTAAATTAACATGAAATGTTTACTTTCATGTTACTATGTAAAGTTGGAAAACAGTGATCGTAATACACTTGAAAAATAGTTCATATACACCGCATTAAAATTTTGCACCCGATCTATGAATTCATGAAAATCGGCCCAAAAATGTCATTTATCACATTCGCTTGCTTGCAGTATATTTTCTAGTCGTTTTAATCTTTTTGCTTTTGAGTTGTATTATTTCTGAAGTTGTAATATTTCTGAATCTGAAGCTTTAAAACACAAAATCACTCTGATTTATCAACTTGTGTCTAAATGTAAAGTACAGTCAACCAAATGGAAAATTTTAGCATAAGTAAATGTACTACAGATAAAATAAAATTAAAAATTCATCATTATTTTTCATGCTCTGTTCATGAAACTAGTCCTGACTTATTCCATTCGGAACATTTTCAGAAAAATATTCATTTCTTGTTCATCTTTTTGCATACTAAAATATTAATTATGTTGGAAATAGGACATTTGCTTATTCCATTTTATATTTCACTGTTAATGTCTGGCTTGGGAAAATTGTTTTCCGTGGAAATGGCATAGTTGTCCTATATGTCTGTCACTGTTCTAATAAATTACATTACTAACATGTGAAAATCTTTAGTGATACAGGAATTATCTTGAATGCTTCCTTAACCTGAAATGCAAAATGTAACCCATATGCAAAAATAGAGCAAGTTTTTATCTTAAAAAGTTCTCCACGAATACATCTTTTTCTCGATCCTTACATGCTTTTCTGTATTTATCACTCAAGTTCATTGTGTACCTCTCTTTCATCTAATTTGTGAAGTATTCCTGTTTGAATACTAACATTTGAATTTGTTTAACTGATTTTAAAGTACATGTATATTTTGGTCAATGCGTGGGGAAATGAGGAACTGTGGCACTGAGTGTTCTAAGCATTCCATACTGCATCTTTTCTTAAGATTACAGTCGGTTAAAAGAGAAATGCTTTTCGTAGTTTGTGAAATATATTTTATTTACTTATTATGTGTCATGCTCATGATAAATAAAAACATGTGCGCAGGATTGTATGACTCCAATGTTTAATTAAAATAATGCTTTTTTGAAAGTGTGGTCTTTCTTGTGACATATGCAAAATGCGTTAAAATTTTTAAAGTTGGTAATTATAGTAGATTATATGGAGTTTCTGTCATTATTACCTGTTATGTATAATTATTTGTGTGTAGGTTTATTTACTATCTATGAGAAATTAAATATCAAATAAAGCTGTAAGAGTTAAGCAATGTCAGTTTCAAATTTCTATCTTAAAATTATTTGTGTTAGGTCTTTTATGTTAATTACTATGTTAGATCATTATTTGGAACTCTACTCAATATTTCGTGTAATGTATCATAACTATGTAGGAGTCCTTTATCAGGTATGATAAATTAAATTTCGTTCTCAAAAAGCTGTAAGAGTTCAGTGCTAAATAAATTATTGACAATGTGAAATATGGGTATTTTTCAGTTAAATTACAATGAATACGTTAAAAATATTCCAAGTTAACAAATTTTTTATATTCCAAATTGGGAGAAAGGCGATAAAGTTTCATTTTCCATGACTGAATATTAATTCCATGTGTATTATAGACTTTTAAATTCTCCTTCACAAAATGTGACTATAATTCAAGTTTAAAATAATACGTTACAATGTGAATATTCTTCTCTGTAGTTAAAATATAATTCAATCTTCTGTACCTTGTTAAGAGAGTTAGGCTGTGATAAGTTCAAATTAGAGTAGTGTTTATAAAGTTCTGCGGTAAATGGTGGAATCATATTAAGAATCCGAGTGAAGTTTTCACATGAAGGAAAAATCAAGGTTTCAGTGTATGTTTGGTGATTTAAGTAGGATGTGTACAAGAAAATACAAGATATTTTTTTAAAAATATTTCAAAGAGTTAGCAAAATTTGTGTTAGTAGTATAAATGAATCTTACTGAATAAAAGGGAGTGTTCTGAATATATATGTATAAATGTCTGTAGAGTAAAATAAGAAGAAATGAAGTACTATTGGTATGTATCTAAATTTAACTGGGTAGAAATGCTCCATGCATTGGTTTGAGTGGGCTTCATACCATGAAAATTTATTGCTCCTTATAAGATTTGTTTAAAGTCAGTAGGTCTTAAAATAAAGAAACATGTGTAAGTCTGTATTTATTATGGTGAAAAGGAATCAGCATGAATATGTTTTATAAGTTAAATATAAGGCTAAATGTGTAAATGGAAAGTGTAAAAATTACATTTGGTAGACATAGTTTGGTGAATCCTTTGAATAAAAGTAAGACGTGTAAAAGGGAATCAACAAAGTTTTGTATAGTTGGCCAAAAGGTTAATACAGTCATTAATAGTTTGTACAATGCATTAGAAGGAAAGGTTCTAAGTATCTCCAACTTAGTAGTAAAAAAGTAAGAAATGTAGTATTCCAGTTAATCTATATAGAATGAGCATTGTGTATATTGGTTTAAAATTACAGAAAATATTATTTAGTGAAGTTATATGCATGTAAATTCCAGCTTAAAATTTCAAAGACGGAGAAATGTAGGTAAGTTTACTTTTGGAGAAAATGAAGTGTAACATGATGTTGTATTTAAAACAAGGGAAAAAATTAAGGGTAAAATAAAAATGTAACAAAAAAAATTTTTAAAGGAAAGGGGGAAATAATAAAATTTACTTTTGAAAGTAAAATGCATAAGGGAAAAAACAAAAAAACTGCATTTGTGTAAACAAAAAACTCAAAAAAAAAAAAATAAAATAAATTAAACTTATGAAACTAAATATAACTTTTGTAAAAAAATAAAGTTAAAATGTAGTAACACCTTTTTTTAAAATAAAAAGCGGAAAGGAAAATTAAATTTGTAAAAATAGATATTACTTTTGTACAAAAAAAAAAGGTTTCAAGAAAAAAATATTTTAAAGTAAAAAAGTTAAATGTAAATAAAAAAATAAAATAAAAATACAAAAAGGAATAAATATGAAAAAAAATTGCAAAATAAAAAAGTGAAAAGGAAAAAAATAAATTCGTAAAAATAAAATATTACTTTTGTAAAACCAAAAAAAAAAAAAAAAAGGAAATTAAATATAAAAAAAATTAAAGTAAAAATACGAAAAGGAATAAATTTTGGATAAAAAAAAAGAACTAAAAAAGTGAAAAGGAAAAATTCAATTCGTAAATAAAAATATTACTTTTGTAAAACCAAAAAGAAAGTTAAACAAAAAATTAAAATAAAGTAAAGTAAAAATACGGAAAGGAAAAAATTTTGGAAAAAAAAAAACTTTTGCAAAATAAAAATGTGAAAAGGAAAAATTCAATTCGTAAAAATAAACTTTGCAAGATAAAAAGTAAAAAGAAAATTTAAATTCACTTTTGTTGGAAGTAAACGTCAATTTGCGAAAGTTCAAAATAAAATTTATGTTTGGGAAAGGGAAAAAAATGAAATAAAAATTAATAAATTATCTAATAACTTAACAGAAAAGTAAGAATGACATGAAAAATGAAAACAATTAAAAATATCTTAATAATAAAAAAATTAAACTGTGGGAAAATCTTTCATTTAAAACAGCAATGAATAAAGTAATGATTAAGAAGCCAAAAGAAATTCTAGCCGTCGTGTAAAAACAAATGTGTGACGCGGTTTTCATGTCAAAGCGCATGCGCCGACTTTCAGCCTTATGTCATCAATGGTGCAAAAAGTCAAAGGGCCAAATAGAGTTTCAAATAATAAGTCTGATAAGAGGACCGGGTAGCCGAGCGGTAAAGTGCTAGACTCCCATCCCAGAGATAACGAGTTCGAATCTCAGCCGTGGAGTTATTTTTAAAATACAGGGAAAATGATACTAAATTCATTAAAAATGGATTAAAATATAATGGAATCAATTAAAACTAATTAAAAATAATGAGGGATTAAAATAATTAAAAAGGATAATTCATAATTAAAAATAATGAATAAAAATGATTAAATAACTAAAATAATAAAGGTAAATAAGGAAAATAATAAAGTTGACGTCACGTGGTTCAAGCGTTCGTTGCCACAAGCATAAAAAATATCTGCCACAAAATATAAAAACTTTGAAAAGGTCGTTGCCACACCATAAAAACGAAACTTTGATGATGTCATTCCGTCTACGTCATTCCTTCGATCTACGTCACTTCCTGTTGTCATGTGATTCAAGATGGCGGCGACCATGCCCCTTTTCTGTGACGTCACTTCCGCCGGCTGAGGACCTCCGCTTACTACTTACATGCGAGTTTTTCTTAATGGATTAACAAAACCAAATCAAAAATTTAATTAACTGTTAAAAATTAAATATTTAAAGTGAAACAGAAAAATAATTGTGATGTATTTTATGTTTCCAATAGTTGTTATTATTTTATGCAAATTTGAAATGGATACAAGGCATTAAATGATAATGGTTCGAAACTAATAATCTCTTCCAACAAACACATCACAGCCACCCATAAATAACTTCCGTCAAAACTGAAAATTCTATACTCAAAATTTCCTTTGAATGCAGGAAAAGAAACACTAGGGGTTTCAAAATGAAGGTACTCATGTAAACTTTCCGGAATGAAATGTACAGTATTTCAGGAAATATTCATTTAACTTCCAACTTGTTTGCAATTTTGTTAAATCATATGTAATGAGCGTATGTGAGACACGAAATGCATTCGTATGCGAAAAAATAACAAACATTTAACTATCTGACAATGAATCAAATTTCATTGGAAACGTAATGGCATGAAAAGTAGTACAATATATCTGTATGGAAAATCTTGATGATAATTTCTGTGTGTTTTTTTCGAATAAAAAAATAGTTAAAGGCTCCTAGGTTACTAAATTCGGTCAATTTTCATCAAAAACGCCGTAAGAAGCTCTCCGTACTGGTAAAATATTACTTAAATTCTCTAGCTTTGAGACTTCCCTCAGACATTGGCAAGACCAACGGCTGTCTGGTCAATACAAGATAACTATGTGTTTAATAGGTTACTTCAAAGCTATGAAAGAAATAACAGTTGGGTTAAAAAATATGGACATTTTCAAGAAACAAATGTTCTCTTATGTCCTTTTGGCATTATAGTTATAAACAAAATGCAAAAATTTAGTAAATACGTAGATAAATCTCAGAAAAAATGGTAAATTAACATGAAATGTTTACTTTCATGTTACTATGTAAAGTTGGAAAACAGTGATCGTAATACACTTGAAAAATAGTTCATATACACCGCATTAAAATTTTGCACCCGATCTATGAATTCATGAAAATCGGCCCAAAAATGTCATTTATCACATTCGCTTGCTTGCAGTATATTTATTCTCTTGTCGTTTTAATCTCTTTGTTTTTGAGTTGTATTATTTCTGAAGTTGTAATATTTCTGAATCTGAAGCTTTAAAACACAAAATCACTCTGATTTATCAACTTGTGTCTAAATGTAAAGTACAGTCAACCAAATGGAAGATTTTAGCATAAGTAAATGTACTACAGATAAAATAAAATTAAAAATTCATCATTATTTTTCATGCTCTGTTCATGAAACTAGTCCTGACTTATTCCATTCGGAACATTTTCAGAAAAATATTCATTTCTTGTTATCTTTTTGCATACTAAAGTATTAATTATGTTGGAAATAGGACATTTGCTTATTCCATTTTATATTTCACTGTTAATGTCTGGCTTGGGAAAATTGTTTTCCGTGGAAATGGCATAGTTGTCCTATATGTCTGTCACTGTTCTAATAAATTACATTACTAACATGTGAAAATCTTTAGTGATACAGGAATTATCTTGAATGCTTCCTTAACCTGAAATGCAAAATGTAACCCATGGGCAAAAATAGAGCAAGTTTATCTTAAAAAGTTCTCCTCGAATACATCTTTTTCTTGGTCCTTACATGCTTTTCTGTATTTATCACTTAAGTTCATTGTGTATCTATCTTTCATGTAATTTGTGAAGTATTCCTGTTTGAATACTTGCATTTGAATTTTTTTAACTGATTTTAAAGTACATGTATATTTTGGTCAATGCGTGGGGAAATGAGGTACTGTGGCACTGAGTGTTCTAAGCATTCCATACTGCATCTTTTCTTAAGATTACAGTCGGTTAAAAGAGAAATGCTTTTCGTAGTTTGTGAAATATATTTTATTTACTTATTATGTGTCATGCTCATGATAAATAAAAACATGTGCGCAGGATTGTATGACTCCAATGTTTAATTAAAATAATGCTTTTTTGAAAGTGTGGTCTTTCTTGTGACATATGCAAAATGCGTTAAAATTTTTAAAGTTGGTAATTATAGTAGATTATATGGAGTTTCTGTCATTATTACCTGTTATGTATAATTATTTGTGTGTAGGTTTATTTACTATCTATGAGAAATTAAATATCAAATAAAGCTGTAAGAGTTAAGCAATGTCAGTTTCAAATTTCTATCTTAAAATTATTTGTGTTAGGTCTTTTATGTTAATTACTATGTTAGATCATTATTTGGAACTCTACTCAATATTTCGTGTAATGTATCATAACTATGTAGGAGTCCTTTATCAGGTATGATAAATTAAATTTCGTTCTCAAAAAGCTGTAAGAGTTCAGTGCTAAATAAATTATTGACAATGTGAAATATGGGTATTTTTCAGTTAAATTACAATGAATACGTTAAAAATATTCCAAGTTAACAAATTTTTTATATTCCAAATTGGGAGAAAGGCGATAAAGTTTCATTTTCCATGACTGAATATTAATTCCATGTGTATTATAGACTTTTAAATTCTCCTTCACAAAATGAGACTAGCCCACCAGCGGCCGAGCGGTAAAGACGCTGAACACTGGTAGTTCGGTCTGAGGTTCGAATCCCGCGAACGGGCTGGCTGCATGGGCGTTTTCATGGTTTTCCCCATGTGTAACGTGTATACGAGCCAGTTTCCCTTAGAAAGTCCTCCACGAAAGGCATCCCTCCCTTTAGGCAGATAGCCCTCGTGTGCTTTGCCATAATTAAATACACCAACACACACACCAAAATGTGACTATAATTCAAGTTTAAAATAATACGTTACAATGTGAATATTCTTCTCTGTAGTTAAAATATAATTCAATCTTCTGTACCTTGTTAAGAGAGTTAGGCTGTGATAAGTTCAAATTAGAGTAGTGTTTATAAAGTTCTGCGGTAAATGGTGGAATCATATTAAGAATCCGAGTGAAGTTTTCACATGAAGGAAAAATCAAGGTTTCAGTGTATGTTTGGTGATTTAAGTAGGATATGTGCAAGAAAATACAAGATATTTTGTTAAAAATATTTCAAAGAGTTAGCAAAATTTGTGTTAGTAGTATAAATGAATCTTACTGAATAAAAGGGAGTGTTCTGAATATATATGTATAAATGTCTGTAGAGTAAAATAAGAAGAAATGAAGTACTATTGGTATGTATCTAAATTTAACTGGGTAGAAATGCTCCATGCATTGGTTTGAGTGGGCTTCATACCATGAAAATTTATTGCTCCTTATAAGATTTGTTTAAAGTCAGTAGGTCTTACAATAAAGAAACATGTGTAAGTCTGTATTTATTATGGTGAAAAGGAATCAGCATGAATATGTTTTATAAGTTAAATATAAGGCTAAATGTGTAAATGGAAAGTGTAAAAATTACATTTGGTAGACATAGTTTGGTGAATCCTTTGAATAAAAGTAAGACGTGTAAAAGGGAATCAACAAAGTTTTGTATAGTTGGCCAAAAAGTTAATACAGTCATTTATAGTTTGTACAATGCTTTAGAAGGAAAGGTTCTGAGTATCTCCAACTTAGTAGTAAAAAAGTAAGAAATGTAGTATTCCAGTTAAACTATATAGAATGAACATTGTGTATATTGGTTTAAAGTTACAGAAAATATTATCTAGTGAAGTTATATGCATGTAAATTCCAGCTTAAAATTTCAAAGACGGAGAAATGTAGGTAAGTTTACTTTTGGAGAAATGGAAGTGTAATATGATGTTGTATTTAAAACAAGGGAAAAAATTAAGGGTAAAATAAAAATGTAACAAAAAAAATTTTTAAAGGAAAGGGGAAAATAATAAAATTTACTTTTGGAAGTAAAATGCATAAGGGAAAAAACAAAAAAACTGCATTTGTGTAAACAAAAAACTCAAAAAAAAAAAAAAAATTAAACTTATGAAACTAAATATTACTTTTGTAAAAAATAAAGTTAAAATGTAGTAACACCTTTTTTTAAAATAAAAAGCGGAAAGGAAAATTAAATTTGTAAAAATAGATATTACTTTTGTAAAAAAAAAGGTTTCAACAAAAAAACATTTTAAAGTAAAAAAGTTAAATGTAAATAAAAAAATAAAATAAAAATACAAAAAGGAATAAATATGAAAAAAAATTGCAAAATAAAAAAGTGAGAAGGAAAAAAATAAATTCGTAAAAATAAAATTACATTTGTAAAACCAAAAAAAAAAGGAAATTAAATATAAAAAAAAAATTAAAGTAAAAATACGAAAAGGAATAAATTTTGGAAAAAAAAAAAAAAAAAAAAAAACTAAAAAAGTGAAAAAGAAAAATTCAATTCGTAAATAAAAATATTACTTTTGTGAAACCAAAAAGAAAGTTAAACAAAAAATTAAAATAAAGTAAAGTAAAAATACGGAAAGGAAAAAATTTTGGAAAAAAAAAAAAACTTTTGCAAAATAAAAATGTGAAAAGGAAAAATTCAGTTTGTAAAAATAAACTTTGCAAGATAAAAAGTAAAAAGAAAATTTAAATTCACTTTTGTTGGAAGTAAACGTCAATTTGCGAAAGTTCAAAATAAAATTTATGTTTGGGAAAGGGAAAAAAATGAAATAAAAATTAATAAATTATCTAATAACTTAACAGAAAAGTAAGAATGACATGAAAAATGAAAACAATTAAAAATATCTTAATAATAAAAAAATTAAACTGTGGGAAAATCTTTCATTTAAAACAGCAATGAATAAAGTAATGATTAAGAAGCCAAAAGAAATTCTAGCCGTCGTGTAAAAACAAATGTGTGACGCGGTTTTCATGTCAAAGCGCATGCGCCGACTTTCAGCCTTATGTCATCAATGGTGCAAAAAGTCAAAGGGCCAAATAGAGTTTCAAATAATAAGTCTGATAAGAGGACCGGGTAGCCGAGCGGTAAAGTGCTAGACTCCCATCCCAGAGATAACGAGTTCGAATCTCAGCCGTGGAGTTATTTTTAAAATACAGGGAAAATGATACTAAATTCATTAAAAATGGATTAAAATATAATGGAATCAATTAAAACTAATTAAAAATAATGAGGGATTAAAATAATTAAAAAGGATAATTCATAATTAAAAATAATGAATAAAAATGATTAAATAACTAAAATAATAAAGGTAAATAAGGAAAATAATAAAGTTGACGTCACGTGGTTCAAGCGTTCGTTGCCACAAGCATAAAAAATATCTGCCACAAAATATAAAAACTTTGAAAAGGTCGTTGCCACACCATAAAAACGAAACTTTGATGATGTCATTCCGTCTACGTCATTCCTTCGATCTACGTCACTTCCTGTTGTCATGTGATTCAAGATGGCGGCGACCATGCCCCTTTTCTGTGACGTCACTTCCGCCGGCTGAGGACCTCCGCTTACTACTTACATGCGAGTTTTTCTTAATAGATTAACAAAACCAAATCAAAAATTTAATTAACAGTTAAAAATTAAATATTTAAAGTGAAACAGAAAAATAATTGTGATGTATTTTATGTTTCCAATAGTTGTTATTATTTTATACAAATTTGAAATGGATACAAGGCATTAAATGATAATGGTTCGAAACTAATAATCTCTTCCAACAAATCTGTTTAAAATTTTACATATATCTTCGGGGAATTTAATACTGCAAAAATAAGAGAGGTAATAAAGCCTTCCATGAAAATTTTTGAAGATATAAAAATTGCTCGCTTAACAAAGGGATCAAATCCAGGCGAATAGGTTAGCTGCACGAGTGTTTCCGTACTTTTTACCCATGTGTAATGTAAATGCGAGCCAGTTTTCCCTAAAAAGTCCTCATCGAAAGGCTCGCTCACCTCACACAAACAGTCCTAATTAATGCCTATTTCTTTACAAAAAAATGAGAGCAAATATTCTTAAGAAAAAGGGAATGTATTAGCAGAATATGACGAGAAGTGAAAACGAAGATAAATAAATAAGACTGTCAACAATCAACTGAAAAAAGAAATAATTTTGTCGGAAAAATATTTTTACTCAGGAGAAATGAGACATATTTTAATCTTGCAACTGAAATGGAGATATGAAAAATTAAACGAGATAGCTTCTGATTTACAGTTTCATACTGGTGAACGGTGAAAAATAATTGTCTTTGGATTTAAAAGCTCTAAAACGAGAAGCTTTTAACTTAGCACTTAAATATACAAATAGGCCCACCAGCGGCCGAGCGGTAAAAGCCGCTGAACACTGGTAGTTCGTTCCGGGGTTCGAGTCCCGGCGAACGGGCTGGCTGCATGGGCGTTTTCGTGGTTTTCTCCATGTGTAACGTGGATACCAGCCAATTTCCCTTAAAAAGACCTCCACGGGGCATCCCTCCCTTTCCGTGTAGTGCCTAAGGGCGGAGCACGTAATAAATAATAATAAAAAATAAATATACAAATAATTTAAATACTTCAGGTATTCCATTAGCAATATCTAGTCTTAAAATCCGTACTATTTCAATAATTCTGATCGCTAAAGCAAAATCAAAACTTTTAAAGATAATTAAGGACTACAGTTTAATTCAGTCACTTCTAAATTCGGAAATTACGTTAAGACTATTTTCAGCGTTGCCAGTCACTAACGTTAAGGTGAAAAAAGCTTAAAAATACTTAAAAATAATAAAATAATAATAATAGGGGAAAAAATACGAAAATCTTCTCTTGGCCCCCCAAAATTTCAAATATCACCTGCATAGAACGTAAATTATGTAATCAAGTAAATTTTGAAATAAAAAGCTTTGTCCATTTTATTTCATTAAAAGCAAGAAAAATTAAATTACAAAAAAAAAAAAAAAAAAAAAAAAAAAAAGACTTGAATATTAATGTAAAACCTTTTTTATATTAATTGTTGTACACTGTTCATATTACTTGAGTGTAATTTTCTATTTATATCAAAAGATATTTTTGAACGTTTTCGCTTAAAAATTGTAAATTATCACATGTATTAATTTTCTGAATGGATAAATTTATTTCAAAACATTCTAAGAGTTATGGTACGATTTTGCATAATTACCTTTGTTGAACATAGATGTATACAGATGCAATTAATTTTAGTGTATACAGGGGCGCGCATTTACCTCTTTGCCTCAGGTGAAAAAATAAGTAGGGATGGCTCTGGCTTCATCAAGTCTACAATTTTTGTTTAAAATTCTAAGAATATTTTCATAAAAATTTTAAAATTAAGAAGATGATTAAATGATTCTTGAAAGGATAAGGATAAAGGATTTCTTGGATAGGAATAGACAATTAAAAAAAAATCGCTCAAGGCAGAGACCATAAACTTTTTCGTATATTTATTTAATAATAAGAAGTTCAGTGAAATTAATATTTAATTATGTAGATTTCCAAAATCTGCATCAGAGAACGTTGGTTCTTTTAGTTCGGAAGGAGAACAGTTTTGTTTCCTTTGTCAGTGAGACAGTTTGCTCGGTGTTTCCGGTAGAAAAAACATTAGACGATGTCCTTTGCACCAAGTACCCATTATTACAACTGACACCTAAGTCCTATGTGTTATAGTTACGAGAACCCTTTTATAGCAATTGTTGCACAGAATGAAAAAATGCGCCATCGGAAGAAATTATGGCTCTGATTTCTAAGATTTGACCGAAGACTTCTCGGCCGTTCAACCTGAAACTCATCGACTCGCCTCAAGCCATGCCGGAATCGAAACCAGTTTTTGCGATGAAGGAGAGGAAGTCAAGCGTATTCCCTCTCCTGCCGAACACGAGGGTTCACAGATGTCTGCAATGAGCACCGGAGAAAACGTTATTGATAATCCTTTTAAAGAGATACGCAGGATATCGTGATGTGCAGCGAAATCCAGTTATATAAATATCGTGGAAAGTGCGCCCAAAATCATGAATAATATAACTAAAAGACCATTAGTCATTAGTATCTCCATCATACTGTATTATTTTAGGATTATTTTGGCTGAAAACACACTAGAAGGTAAGTGTTCACTTGTTTATTTACTTTTATATACGAACGCGATATAGCACTAGCACTATATTGTAGTGATGGCATACTCAGTTCAGGTAGAAAAGATTGTATAAGATGAATTTCTGAATTAATTATTTCTGTAATTTGATTTTCTTAGTAAATTTAATGAACTTTCTTACTACATTTTCATTCTTCCGAATGATGCATGAGCATATGTTTAAATTATTCCATATAGAATGAAAGTGAAATCATAGTTTTTCATGGTGGAACGTCAAACCGCCTAAAAATATGGAAAGCACCGTTTCATGCAGATTTATTCAGTGTTTTTCTGATGTCTAATTAAATGAAAAATGACAGAGTTTTGCACTTCCGTTCCCTCCCTTTTTTTTAACTGAACTGAAAATTTTATGACTACTCAAGAAGCTTGAATGAGTAGAATCCTACACATGCTAGGTATAGTTAAACGTGTAGGATATTGTGACAAGCGGCGGAAAGATAGTGATTATTTTTTCTTTATATTTAGTGACGGGATAGGAAAATCCTAGGAAAGAAATGAAATAATCCTCTTTTATTATTAAAATAAACACATTTTATGGAAATCAAATATCTTTGAAAATTCCAGCACTGCATTTCTTTTGACAGTCATATCCTGATTAGTTATAGAGTTTAGAGAATAATTTTTGAAATGAGATACATTTTATTACGAAGAAATTTCTTAGCATACAAATGTGTCCGGATACAGATTCAGAAGTTTAGATATTTTTGTTTTGGGTTAAGTATGTGTAATAATGATAATACAAACAAGTATTGTATTTTTATTGCATTTTACATTTTAATTCTTATCAGGCATATTTTATTTATGAAAATTTCATTCATTAAATATTTTGTCAATTACTTACCAAGAAACAGAACAGTAAACTGCAGTGCTGTCACTAAGCTTTTTGCCGCCCGGAGCGACCGCACGAGCTGCATCGGCTCTGGAGCCGGCCCTATCTTTAATCTAGTTTTATGCTCCAGAGATATGTATAAATACCTTATAGATATAATTCTGTACACAGGCAAACGCTCAAGTAAAGGTATATGCGCTCTAAAATTTCATTTCAGAAACTTAGAATGGAAGAGTTAACCTTTTTACATTACTTTATTCTCATTTTAAACATGATCTCAGAAACTCAGAAATAACATAAAACCGCAAGAAGAATAAGACTTTTCTCACCCCTAAAATTCAAATAAGTGGAGAATTTGTGCTTCCACAACAAAAATAAAGAATTCTACAGCATGAGGTAACTAATCATGTCTTAAGTGTTGCAACGTTGGGAATATCATCCAAAAATGTTGACATTATATCCTGAATTTTTTTATCTCATAAAATACTGAGCAATGCAAAGAAATATCTCAAGAAGTATTTTAAAACTTTGTATGTGTTTGTTTTAAAATTAATCTGACAAAGAAATTAATCTTCAGACTGTTACCACACTGCCGTAAAAAATATTTTTATACTGCACGCTTAATGTATATGAATTAACAGAGAAAAGTCTTGACTTATTTTTGAAAAGTATGAATAAACAGATTTAAGGATTTCACTAAAAGAAATTTAGAGCTTGTTTCTCTAAGCGAATTAAATTTACAAATATTTTCTGGTATTAACTCACAAAAGCTAATCTAAGGGATTTAATTTGATCTAATCGGTCCAACAGAACAAATTTGTATTTTCAAGCGTAACTAAATAAATTAATCAATGTTGTCATTTACAGTTATGTATAAATTCTACTTATCTAAATCATGTTCAGTTACATAGATTGAATAGACGTTCTTTCGAATCATTCAAAGAAGTAGTTAATTATGAGAGAATATGAGTGATTAAAAAAATGGAATTAAAAAAAATTAATGGCTCCCTAACATAAAAAAGGCTCCAAGCAAAATGGTAACTAAAGAATCTTGAACTTGAGAAATAGTTCTTTAAAGACAGTCTTAGATTTTTTTCAATTCTTATCTTAAGTTCTTTTCAATGCAACTGAAATTCTTGTGTTCAACCTACATATTTTACATGTTTCAGAATATGTATATGAAGAAGACAAATGATTACGATATATAATATTGGAAAATTTATCTTAACTCATTTAAATATGATACAGTAACGTTATTGTACATAAAATGCCTTTAAGAAGATTTACAGTCGTGTGCAAAAGTTTAAGACCACACATGGAAAAATCAGATTTATTGGAATTCTGCAACAAAAACATATGTTATAAGTTAAAAAATAGACTTACAAGGTTATTGAAGTATAGTCAGTATTTTGTCGAACCTCCTTTATTTTTTATCACTGCTGCAATCCTCTTAGGCATGCTATAAACAAGACATTGGCAGTAAGCTTGAGAAATCTCTGTACACCACACATGCTTTATTGCTTCAACAAGCTCTGTAGCACTGGGTGGTAGCTTCTCCACGACTTTAGTTTTCACACTACACCACAGATTCTCTATGGGATTCAAATCAAGCACTTGGATTTGAGTAGCCCTCAGATAGTCCTTAACATTCATTGCCTTGTGACACGGAGCCCCATCATGCATGAAAATTGAACATCTGTGAACATCCAAGTGAAGCTTCAACTTGTCACGTAACAAATCAAGGTACCGACTGCCGTTCATCGTGGTTTTAGGTGGCAGGAAATATACAGCAGCAGTACCAGACGCAGACATTGCAGCCCATATCATCTATCTTGGAGGGTGTTTCACAGTCGGAATTGTATATCTGTCATCATATCGTTTTCCAAATGGGCGGCGAATACATTTAGCACATGCAGAAAATTGCTGCACACTTGACTTATCGGAAAATAGCACTGTACTCCACTGTTGTTCTGATATCGTCTGGCGACAGTCCTTCTTTTTTCATACTTTGAGTAAGTCGAGGTTTCCTTGCAGGTTTATAGGAAAATAAACCATAATCTTTAGTCAAATGTCTTGAAATAGTACTCGAACTGACGTTGGTACCTTTTGCAGGCAGAGCAGCTCTAATTTTATTGCAGGAGGTTGTTGCACATTGAGTGATCATCCTTCTTATCACACGATCATCACGTACACAAGTTTTCTTGGACGACCACTTCTCTTAAGATCCGTATAATTTCCCGAAATTTTGAATTTACTGATAGATTGATGCATGCCTGTCTTGATGACATTTACCTTCAAATTTATTTCACGTTCAGAAAAGCCAACTTCATACAGAGACGCTATTTTTGTCCGGTTTTCAACAGTAAGTGAAGGTTTTTTACCGTTACAAGAATTATATAACAGCACTGTGTACGCAAAATCCAATAACGAACTACTGATAAACGAGACCACGTTATATTTATAAGAATAGAAAGCGTTTGATGCAATCAACGCATGAGCTAACGCAATCACGAGCGAAAATGGTGCACGTTGTTAAAATACAGGAAAACGGCTACTGGTCTTAAACGTTTGCACGTGACTGCAGTTCACTATTTCGTGGAATAATGTACTTGCAAATTCAAAAGTTATACATTTAATTTAGTACGTTATCAATTATTAACTTTTATAAAGAGCTGCCAGATTGCTGATAATATTTTACATCTAGATATTTCTTGAATTGTTTGTAGCTTCAGCAAAACAAAAAACTAGCCTCTTTACTTTACCAGGTATTTCTCCCACTTTTTTAGCGTCCTTCGTGGTGTAGTGGTTCTGCACTCTGGGCCGGTATTCCAGAGGTCTGCCTCTAAAAATATCCTAATGACTCTACAAGTGTCCCTGTTCGGGCGCCACTTGTAGAGTCATTAGGATTTTTTTAGAGGCAGAAAAGATGAAAAATAGCAAACGCCTTCGCCGGGAATCGAACCACGGACCTCTGGAATACCGGCCCAGCATGCAGAACCACTACACCACGAAGGACGCTAGGAAAGTGAAAGAAATACCTTATACTTTTTTTTTTCTAATTAGCTTAAGTTCGCGTACGTCTTCTCTGTTTATTGCAGCATGATATACTGAAGCATCAGGAGTGTTAGTTATATCAGCCTAATAATTCTGCTGTCCTTCATGAAAGAATAGCTGAAGAAACATTGAAAAATTGATTCTAAGAGTATGAGGGAACATTCTATAGATAATGAAAACCATATTTCCTGCACATCGGCCCGCATATTTCTTGAATTCGGAAGTCTAGAATTAGTATGTTTCACAGCACCACGACAGATGACCACGACAGGACTTAAAGCTTAGATGAATTCTCTTCTAACTGCAATTTAGCGTCTCTATATTGATGTGGCTGCCCATTGCGGTATTAGAAGAGGCTAAATCCCTTAGAATGAACGGAGATGATGAACATACATAAATGTAACTCGTTAGAATGGACATGCTCATAACATTTACCTGTCAGTGAGGTCTGTATATATTATTAATGAATTCACTTAAACATCCTGTATAATTTCCTATTGTTATATAAGACTCATGGATTCATGCAGTTTTTCCCACACACCGATCATTCCATTTACTCAAAACAGCTGAAAATGTAAGCCGGGTTAATTAGGTGACTAATTTCCAGGCATGACGTGCCTACTGTCAGATTGCCTAGCTCAGGCAAGTTTGTATGAATCTGAAGCGTGTATTTTTCTAATGCACTCTGGACAGATGTCGGCTCCTAAAAATTATATAAGGAATGGAAAGTTTGGGCAGTTCTGACGCTGATTTCTGTTGAACTTTCTTCCAAAATAAACTTCAGCCTTTTTCTCCAAAATGTTATGGTCCATTTCACCACAGCCCACCAGCGGCCGAGCGGTAAAGTCGCTGAACACTGGTAGTTCGGTCCGAGGTTCGAATCCCGCGAACGGGCTGGCTGCATGGGCGTTTTCGTGGTTTTCCCCATGTGTAACGTGTATACGAGCCAGTTTCCCTTAGAAAGTCCTCCACGAAAGGCATCCCTCCCCTTGGGCAGATAGCCCTCGTGTGCTTTGCCGTAATTAAATACACCACACCATTTCACCACACTAACTGTTAGACCACACTACACATCGCTTAACTCGTAAAAACTTCGTAAAAACAAGCCGTAATAAAAGCGCTAGAACTTTTCGTAGATGTCTCCCTCTTTATACATTATCTGACAGATGCGAGTAGTAATGCTCCAAAAGCAGCGTTTTACTATGTATTCTGCTTAGACTCGTCTACCTCAGTTTGTTTTTGCACTTCGGTATATATCAGTATTTTTCCGGGGGGGTAATTTGGCACGTTTCTTCGTTAATAATTTGTCGATAGTTCAGCAACTGTTATCTAATAATTGCCGAACTGTTATTTAATATAAAAATTATGCTAAAACTAGTATAGTATAATAAGCTATATACTTCTAAAACATGGTACTTTAGTACTGCTCAATTTAATTACGAATGTCACAATACTCGTAGTCTACGTCGCTTAAGAAAAAGAATGGGTTAACGAATGGTTTCTTAAGCAAAAACGTAATTCGCAATGATATTGTGCGTCCGGAAAATCTCAAGGATAGTCAGACAACCAGTTCATTTTGCTGGCAAACTCAATCTTGGTTCTCAGCTATGCTCCAATCAATGGTTTCTGGCCTTATCTACGCTCCCATTCATGGCAATATTTCAGCAAGGAAATCTGCATTTCTAACGTTGATCCTGGTCACAAAATTCTTTGATAATTGTAGAATTATTAAGCTTTATTGCAGAATTATTTTTTCAATTACATATTCATAGATGCAGAGCACAGAGAAAGAGCACGAATGTTTCATTACTTATAGAAAATTTGAACACTAGTTTTTGAAATTGTAAAAGAAATTCAAAATATTTCGTTTAATCTGGGTTCATGAGCTTCATTGTGAGTAAAAAATAATAACTGCACTTTAATTATCTGATCTACTGAATATGGCTCAGTCGCAAACCGACTACGTATAAATTCAATTAAACTAATTTGGAGAACCATCTGTGAAGCTCTTTGTTTTTGAAGACTCTTCCATCATGAAATAAGTTGAATTGTTTCATAAATAAAAACTTGAATGTTTTATTTTATGAAAATGTTTAATACCGATTCTTCGAACAGAAAATATAGTTACCCGTATACTGATTACTAGTAATTTACTTTTGCCAGTGAATATGATGCTCGATGCAGCTAGACTTAAATAAAATTTAAGCTGTTGGCAGACACTACCAGACTACAAAGTGCATTTATGTTTTTCTTAGAGAAAGGCAAGTGACTTGTGTGTACTTAATGAGCACAGAATTAATGAAGTTATATGTTACGTAAGAATGAAAGTTGAAGAAAAATGTTTGAATAAAATTTTTTAAAATATATCCTTATGGTTTAATTGTTAGAAAAATTCATCTCTGAGTAAGCGTAATGGGTATGGCTAAATTTTTCACCTGTGTAATTAGAGAAGTGTTATGTAATTTAGAGGAATATGCGAGTGCATGATAAGTATGATATACTTGATGTTTTTAATAGCATATGAAAATTATTCAAGTTTAATGTAAACTTCACAGTAACAGAGAAAGTAAATTGAACGTAATTTGCTTTCGAGCTGGAAAATCGCTGAGTGAATGTGATTTCGCCAAATTATGATATATTAGGCACGGAAGCCTCCATTGCTGCACTTGGCCTTTTCCTCTCACTTCTTCGACCCGATCTTGGAGCAGAATCTCATTCAGAAAAGAAGTCGAACTTGTAAAGTTGGTAAACACGCGAAACTTCAATCTGTAACCTTCGGAAACTCCATTTTCAGGTTATCCGGTCACCGCACATCCAAGCTGTGTATTACCCCCTTAAGCACTTTTTTAACTCTTCTTTCTCATGTTAAAGAAATTTCAATTTTAAGCAGACTGCGCTCATGGACGACCTTTAATGAAATACTATAAACTTTAAGCAGAGTGTAATCTACTTCGTGTTTCAAAATAGCTTTAATCTTTCCCTATATGTCAACTTACAGCAAACTTGCAGAGAGAGCGAAAAAAGAAAGAGCAAATTAACACCAGTATAATGCATTAACTACATTTCACAGTGTAAGAAATATGATGTTTGTTAATTTTTACAGTAATTTTTTTTTGCATTTTGTTCATAATAGGTTTCATAATGAAGCTCATTTTAAAACATAATAATTTAAATACATGATTTCCTTGAGGTAGTGATAAAGAGATTCTTATTGTACAATTATTGTTATGCATTCCTGATTGTTCGTCAGTATAAGTTTAACCTATGAACTTAATTTAAGAACTTTTCCAGTTATTCCAGAATTCCTTTCTTTTCAAACTTTTGAAACAATTCCATTACTAACGCTAGTATTCTGAAAGCAAGACAATAAGAATATCTTTGAGTGTTTAACGCACACTGTGACTTTTAATAATAACGCACATTAATTAGAGTTACTTTAGATAATATAATGAATAATCTCAGTATGATCCCTGCCTCAGAAGAGGAGAGATTTATATTTCTGGCTTATAGAATTCAAAGTCATTTTTATTCAAGTCAGAATATCATTCAACCTATCCTGACACCAATTTTTGAAGGCCAAATCTTTTAAAATAAAATTCACTTCCCGAGTGTTGCTTGAAATTTTCCATTTGATAGTTTAATGATTTTATTTAACATTTCAAAAGATGTGTAAGTTTTTGGGTAATTCAGAAGTTATAATCCAGACAACGTTTAGAAAGAATAAAAGAAGTATTATCTTGCGTTATCGGTTGCGAGGTAATAAAACCGGGGGTAGTAAAAATAGGAAGCAGTAACAAAATGATGGACTTTATAAAAATATTGGTCATTCATACAGAATTTAAATAACATCAGTTGAAGTGACAGCAATACAAACAGAAGCTCTAAAAAAGTACTAATCGAAATTTACGATGAAAATTTACGACACAATTTAATACAATAATTACGATGCGATACAATAAGATTTATAATTTACGAAATTTACGATAAAAGTATTGATCCATATTTAGCCCATTAACGAGGTGGAACAAAACTGTTAACGAGTTTTGCCTTTTCTGTTTTAAAAGTGTTGACATAAATCTTTATATACTGCCAGTATTTTTTTAATGTTCCTTTTAAACTTCAGTTCGCTTTTCATGAAAAGATCTAACTTGAGAGTGTGGTATTTATACAGACAAGAGTGTGGTAATTTAAATGAGAGTTACGATGTAAAGGTAGATATTTCATGTATGTTGATGGTATATAGTTAAGTCTTAAAGCATACTGGTTTGAAAAGATCCATATAATTTTATTTAACGGCGTTTTTTCTTCCCAATAAATGCGATGGAAAATGTTTTGGAGATTACAGCAAACTGAAAAGTTGACTCCAAGATGTAAGCTCAGAAGCATTTGCAGTCTTCTCATGGCTCCTCTGGCAGTTACAGAAATGCATAAAAAAGCATAAACATAAATCATATCTGCATAAAATTATCAGTAATATATGCTGGTGAGCTCGCCGTTACATCTTCTTAGAATACCAGACGAATTCTGGTCACCTTTGCCTGAGCAAAAGATCATCGATGCAGTAACTGCATTGCTGCGTGAAATGAAACTGAATTTCCAGCGTTAGTTTTCATGTTGTTTATGCATAATTCTAAAAACCATAAGCAATACGATAAGTCTCATATGAAACCTGTAGCTATACTGGAATTGCTTCCAGGAAGCAGAGATAAGAAAAGGAACATTAAGAAAAATACTATTTTTCATTGGAACAGTATTCTAGATCGCTATTATGACTATGAATATTATATTCATAACAGGTAACAGATTATTTTATGAATATGAATATATATTGCATGCCGTAAAACTTCATGACGAAAGTAGTAATTCATGAATGTATAGGTAAGTTATCACAAAAAGTGGTAATAAACGCTGGATTTGTCTTGCTGTTAAAAAGTAATTTCAGTGCTACTGCTTTTTCACCAGTGCTTAAAATTTACAGTAAACATACCAGTAGTAGTCCACTTAAAGGCATTCACTCAATTATCACTGAAGCTTTAGAGATTTATAGCATAAGTATATTCTTGCCATATTATAAACCCTTATCATTTATAATTATAACATTAAATCGTAAAAATAATATTTAGATTTATATTAAAAAAATAAGATCTTTAATTTCCATTGTTGCTGTTTTTAAATTTATGTTCCGATATTAGCATATTAAAATTCAGACGTACCTGTAGTAAGATTATCTAATGCAGGCTACTCAAATGTAAGATTTGAAAAGGGAAAAGTAATTTTTTACCGTAATGGCATTCACGTAATTGCTAAAACATACGCAAAACAGTAAGAAACTGAACATGACACAAAACAAAGTACTTTGCGAAAAATGTTTAGAAGTGAGTGAGTTTAAATTTTACTTTTCTAAAACTTTTTCTTTAAAAATCAATTTTTTATGAAAAGTGTGCATTAGTTGCCAGTATTTTATTCAGAACTGTCTTTGCAGCATACCATTGCAATAATTTCTAGAATAATAAAGTGAAAACTCCAATCTTAGTGATAACAGAAATAGTCACCTTTTGTTGATTTTAGGCATTGAACACGTATAATAATGTTTTCTATTTCATGAATCGCGCTCTATATTTTTATCTGCTTCTTTGCTTCTCAAATACTGCCACAAACACAAATTATCCTCTCTACACGTGAGATATCTGCAAGATAGATTTCCATGTTTAATCAGTTTCATCTGCAAATAAATCGAGATGCCCCATTTTTTTTTTTTCACAAAGCTTCAAATGAAGAGGGAAAAAGATTCAAACGAAACATTTCTAACGCTTTTTTCTCCCCCTCTACTACCTTTCTTCTCCATATATCAGTTTTTCTTCTACCCTCCCCTTAAAAAGAACTTTAATATGTTAGTGCATTTTTTTTTAATAATCTTGAACGATCTGAAGACAATTCACAAATGCTATAAGATTTTTTCTCTTTCTCTTTTTCTTTTCCTTGTTAGCATACACGTCTGGCTCGAAAGGAGCTCTTTTGAAAGGCCTAGTAAATTTTGAGATGATTTAGAGATAAGAATATCTAATGAAACGCGCTACACATTCACATCCGATTCAACTGCTCCTTTCTGCATAGTTGATCCGCCATAATAGATTCAACATTTTCGTTCTCAGGAGGCTCAGCTTACTCTTCTCTACAGAAATGTAGGATAAGATCACACTTAAATATCTAAAGTTACTGAAACAGATCTCTGAAATTTGAAGCCGACTTAGTTAGAAACTGCTATTCCTCATCCTAGTTCGTCAGCTGCACTGACTAATAAAAGAACAGTCAAATTAAAATTTTCATCTGCCTCTGCAGTTGCAAATGCAGGAGATTCGTCCTGCTACTAGAAAACACTTTTTAATCTTCTATCAGAACGATCTTCGGTTTGAGATTTAAAAAGAAAGCAACCTCTTCCCAGTAAGAAAAATTCTATGAATTACACGAAGCGTCTTCAAAATTTGTTGCATTTTAAAAATAACTATTTATTTTGTTGCATTTTAAACAAATTACGAATTTTTTGCACCTTTTGTGATAATTCTAGTCTAACTGTAATTAAATTTTGATCAGTATGCATTAAGATACCAAGATGACTTTTTGGAATTGTCTCAGATTACAAACCTCAGATCTTCCTGGAATGTTATCTTTTACTAAGGAAGAAACTTTGATTTACTTGCCAGTTCTGCTAGATTGTGTGTTAAAGTTTCATTTCATTTCCTTTCATTTCTTTCTTTTATTTATTGAAGCAAGAAACTCAGAATTTATATATATGCTTTCTTTTGCCAATTTTGCTGCACTGTGTCTTAAAGTTTTCCTCTTTATTTATTATTATTATTATCACTATTATTATTAGTGAAATAAGAAATTCAGAACCTAATATAGTTTATATCCACAGAACAACGCTACTTTCTTTATCCGTTGCAAACAAGTGCATAGGCCCTTTCCTAGTTGCTTATGCTTCTTTCATCTTCTGTTTTAAAAAATGTTCTGCTAATGTCTTATTGCTGAACTACTGAATGGACAGTAATACTTTTCTCGACTTCCAATTATCGACCGCTTTTTATTTCTTCAGTCATAAAATTTTGTTTCTTCTTTCTCCATTATCTTACTACAAAATGTAATTAACATATGAGTTGAAATAACTACCGAAACATGGCTGTCTCGGTAGTGGGCCACATGACCCATTGCTACACAAATTAGCGCTACCACATCGGTGATTAGTCTATACAGCAAAGACTAAATATTGTCCTTAAGTAGTGAGCCATATGGCTCACTTTTGGTTTTTGAATGTCATAAACCTGAATGAATTGTATTGAAGACTTATTAAAATATAAATTGAACATAAAATTCGTATTTTATATTAAAATATAGATTACAGATTATTCCAGTCTACTAATAATGGTCTACTAATAAAATAATTAAAAAATGATCCAGAAGTGGATCTTCTATAAAATTTAATAAAATACATATGTATTTTATGTATGTTATACTTTTTAAACATCGTATATAAATATTAAGAGCACACATGAAATATATATAGCATTTTATTGTAAAATGATTTTTTTTTTTTTTTTTTTTTTATAATTTTCTCGAATACTTACCTTGAAAATTATTTTAACGCAGAAAATTAGTGGTCCACTATCGGTAGGTGGCTTACAATAGGTACATTTACCATATATGCGTTAATAAAAAATTAACTTGTAAGAAAACAAGGCATAATGCTTACAGCTTGGAAAACATAGATTCATCTATTATCAGCTAAACGCTTCTGATCAACAACAGGCTATTAACAGCTCAAATTTGAATAATTTCGGTTTGCTATAATTTATTACCTGAGACAATGATTCCCAGCTTTGTGCCGATCTCCTTGAAAACGATCGTCGGGCCAAAGAGGTCGAAATCTTAAGGAGTTGCTATGGTGTAATGGTCAGATAGCTTGATTAAAGATATTTTTACTTCTTTATCGATGTATGTTATTTAACAGTCATCTTTTATAGTTATGATTGCAAAAGATTGTGTTCAATAACGTTTGCGCTTTTTAGCGTCATGAATGTCTTTTTGTGTTATGAAATATATGGTTATATAATACTAGCATTTCATTTAGATGAGCTGTACAAGTAAAGCATATGGCTCGTTTTAGATTAAAAGAACCTCTTATTTTATTTTTAACTATTATCAATGGAAAGAGCACAAGGAATGCAAGTGCCACATAGCAATAAACTTAAAAAGCATTATTTTTTAAAAACAATCGTGTACCAAAATCATAATTAACTACTTCTAGTATTTGTATTTCTATATATGTAATATATAGCCTATTAGTTAAGTCTATATATGTTCTATATATATATTTCTACCAATTCTACTTCTATATATGCAGTGCATCACCAATTTTAGATTTATGAACTTTAAAATAAGACGCGCTATGTGTTACTATGTCCGCTTTACCTGGCCCCTTCCAAGAGGATTGTGCATGCACGCTGCAGAGACAAGTAATGAACCATTTTATAGTGGCAAAAGAAACTTTTGCACTCTTCTGGTTTGCTCCACAACGAATTTCTCCCGATTTACATTTGGTCATGTTACCACCACAAAAGGAAAATGATTGTTGCTTTCCATTAAATTTAACTCAGTTTCTAATATTATTTTACATACGCCACAGAAAAGATAGATTTAAGTCAAATTGTTTATCTTCAGGGCGGCATATAATTGCTAAAAAATTCGCTAAATAATTTATCATTCGCAGATCTTCTGCATTCACATGGCAAAAATATAGGATTTTTGGACCAGTCAAGGCTTTAAGCGCAAATAAGGTAACGGAATAGTGACATTTCCGTCTTCTAATCTAGGGGGAAAAAATCTGTAGTCATCATCTTAAATTGGCTAAGTTAGGTAATCAATTGGATTTTTCAGAAAATAGACATTGAAGAACTGCATTAGGCTTTTTAGTTCTAGACTTATACATACCACTGCAACAATCAAGATCAACCATTCCACTTAAATCGGTATTTCTGTTAAATAAAAGTTAGAAATAATATACTACTTTGATGCAGAACTGTAAATATTTGAAATATTTACGAAAGATGAACTGAAACAAAAGGCTTTTGATATTAGAAACAAGACTTACATTTTAACACCAAATGGCACAAAATATAAGTATTTATACAATCTAATATTAAATTACGATTTTTCTTTAATAACAAATCAATTTTAACCCTCCAAGGGACACGGAGGTTTAGTATCTGCCCATGAAAATCTACATTTAAACAGCAGTTATTAGTTAATTTGGGTAATTACTTATTTTAATCTCTGTTTTCATAAACTTTTATTGATTAAGAAGATATTTACATCTTTAATGAAAGTGAGAGCGCATAATATTTTAAATTATAAATTAATATATACCAAATGACAAAAAGATCTCATGAGCAGATAAAGCGATCATGAAACTCAGGAGGTTAAGTATCATAAAGATTTATAATTATTTAAAAACAGTTTGTATCCTGAAATATAAGTTTTACGCAACAGGGAGTAATTTACAATGGTAAATGTAATAATTACATATGCCCTCTCAAGGAGGTCCTTAAAAAAGCCGTTTATTAAGGCTTGCACAGAGTGCGAAATATTCCCGGAATGCAAATCTAACAACAGGAATTGTGCGATTTTACTCTAACAGACACACTTGTCTACTCACCTTATACATCTATGCACTGATTTAGATGGCTTTCCCATCTCCAGAAACAGATCTGGAGTTCCTTTACCAGAATACTTTTCAGTACCTGTGTATTTTGTTGGATCCAATTGTATTAGAAAATGTTCCTTTCAGTACAGCTTTTAATTTTGAAGTAATCAGAAATCATATGAGCACTATTACTACGTGTGTGAGGCGTAAATTTCGCCGAAATCTTTGAATTAAAATAGCAGATTTATTTCTCGACTAATTTATAATGTGCAGCTCTTAATCTTATACGTAATCGTTTGCTGGACCATACCGCATCTTGCAGTCTGCTGCTGCTAACATCCGTCTTTGTTGCGTAACATCAGTTCGAACCAGTTCCCCTTTCAAAGCCTTTCGTGAAAGTATCCCACCTCTAAAGCAGTTATCACTCGATTGTTCTATCTTAATCAACTTAAATAGACAAACAAACGTCAGTCTCTGTTGTTTTTGGATATCTGCTTCTGAAGCTACCCATAACGTTTCCTCACCCACATTTGAATCGCTTCTAACATTCAGATACTCTCGACCTTTTACCGGCATGTTCACTACATCCAGCTTTCAAAGATTCTGATGCTTTAGTAGTGCCATTCGCGATTTTAACTTTAGATTTGATACTGATACAGTGCTATAAACTTTGATCGCCTCCTTTTACACTTGAGAGATGTATACTTATTTCCTGCTCACAAATAACTAGCCTCTAGCAGCTTAAAATATGTACGCATAATTAGCTTAGATATGTTCAGACTGAAATATTTACATGATTTTGGTATAATTACAGGAGCGACACAGCAGGACCATTCTCCTATAATTAAATTATCGCATCATGTATTTATATTAAACGCAAAGAAATACTACGACAACGTGAATGTACGAAGCACCATTCCCCAGAAATAGAAACGCTGAAAAAACTATGCCGGTGTCCTTAGGTTTTATTCACTGGGCATCTTTTTGATCGCAAAGAATGACATTTTTGTAGAAAAAATAATTCAACGATGGGGGTCGAAAGGCATAAGAGGTTGGAATAACTTAGTAGTAGGTTAATAATATGGTCGCTCAACCGTCAGATTACCTGTACTCACTTCAGTATGTTATTCTTTTCGTTGTTTATAGAAAAACAGTAGTGTCACAGTTGAGAAAAAGTTAACCACAGGGAGGACAGGGTGGAAGATGAAAGTTCTAAGACTGCGATACGTTAAAAAAAAATCTTTTTGTGAGGAAAGGAATATCTGTTAAAAAAAAGAAAAAAGAAAGAGAAGCTGCATTAATCCTCAGTTTCATGTTAGGTACGAAATTTTGAACAGGCAGGAAATTGCCTGATGAATTTTCGAATCTTTCAGTAACATCTCATTTAATTTCATTTATGTCGCAATGGAGACAACTTTCAAAATCTCTGAAATCAGTTTTTTGTTTCTAATTCCTTTTGTGCATACAATGGATGAATAAATATGTAAGGTGCCTATTTTATTTTTTTTAAAAGGCTTATTTATCTTTTTACACGGTAGAGAGCATCCAAAAAATATGCTTAAAATCCCGTGTGGGAAAAAAAAGGTGCGTACGGTTCCAGATGTAAAAATATTCATTACGAAAAATAAGCTGGTTTTAAAGTAATATATGTTAACATTTTTAGTTAAATTTAAATTTCTTTTTAATTAGTTGAATGTACTTTTTTTCTGTTAATTCCTAAAGATGTATGAGCATATATAAGTAGTTTAGTCTTCATAAAGAAAATAATATATCACGTAAGCTGTGCAACAAAATATCTCTTACGTATAAGCTATTAATTAGATTTTATTCATTGCTATTTTACCATTTCTTTTCGGACTAAGTAAAAATAAAGAAAATTTCATACATGTATTCAACAGCTATATTAGTGCCTTTTATATTTTAGGGATTTTAGTACTAAAATGTGTAGTTTTTCTCTTTTATCTTAAGCAAAATGTTTTTCTAGATGTAAATTTTGCGTACTGTTTCCTCGAGCGAAAATATTTTTGAAGTCAAATGAAGATTCTTCATTTGCCATTTAAGTGATGTAAAATCAGAATAATCGACTGAAAGAAAGCACACCTTTTTTCCTAAACTATGTAAGTTCAAAGTCGTGTAAAAAAAATCGCGTTTCTCATAATTAGATGTATTATATTTCAAGATTTTTATTTGTTGCAAATACTTATTTTATATAAATATGGGGAAAAAAAGGAATCTCAAGACGTGAGAATTGCGACGCTTTCAGCTTACTAAATTAAATAGCGTTTTTTAAGTGAATCATACATTTTTGCAGTGGTCAAGGAACCACACACGAACAAGAAAAAACTGTACGTGCACTGTAAAAGAAAGTGCAATAGTTCTGGCGAACCAATACGGAAGGAGTAAGGAAAATGACTGGGGAGGGAGATCAGAGAATTAATTAGAGTTAAAAAAAAAAAAAGTGTCCATTTAAATGTATCCATTATATTAACATTCATTCGAGACCTAAGATGAGTATAGTGACATTTTTATCCTTGAATAATAATATGCTTTTAAAAAAGGTGTTACGGATTCTAAGTGATAAAAAGAAGTCACAAAAAACTAAACTTTCGAAGTAAATTGGAATAAATTGCCGTAGATTCAATTAACCCCTTAAAATTCCTCTAGACATGATCTTTTATCTCTTCAACGGTCGCTTCATCAAATTACGTTTTCCGCATTCATCTTGGACTGCCGGGTTGGCAAAAAAACCAGATGTGTCTGTTTCATAATTGCGCATTCGAAGCACGCGGAAAGGTTTTGCCTCTTCAGCAACTTATCGGTTTAAGCTTCACTTGATGTTTGAAGGTCAAGGATGGGCATTGCCGCTAGCGAGCAACAACTTAACATTATTTATTCAGCATTAAAGCAACTCAATTACTAACTCCTCGGCATTGCTCACTTAGAATTTCGCCTGCTGAGTTAAGACACTTCACGGACTGCTTTAAAGTTTATTTCTGCTATAACAAAAAAAAAAAAAAAAAAAAAAAAAAAAAATCTTGTGGAAAAATAGTGTCATATACAAAAATAAATATTAAATAATTGATTATAAAATATGAATATAATGTTAATTACCACAAAGATCAACACTTGGGTAAAATTGTGGTTATCATACATGCGGAGAAGACTTGCTAAACTGAGACCTATGACTTAATAAAAATAATGCTACTTTTTAAAGAAAGTTCATTCCTGTAAAAAATTAATGGTCGAATTAAAGTAAATAAATATTACTTATTGGACTGTAAATTGTATTTCTTGACTGTCGTTATTCTTATTTTGCTTTCATGAAATATCCTGACCACAATACATATAAAAATTTGAAAGATATACATTGTGGCTATGTGAATACTCCTCGTCTTCACAACTACTTGTTTTACAAGTATCAAGGTCCATTCTCCATAGTTAACAGGTATGAAGCAGGAAAGTTCTGCAGTTATGCAATAAAATGAAATATCATACGCTTCTCTTAATTGAAATGTATTGGTTAAACGTTGTTTATTTAATTTAGATATATCAATGTAACAGTGATTTTTTAAATTTTAAGTAAATTAATTTTAATTAGAATTTTAATTTACTATGTAAGAATCAGTGACTTTCTCTGAGATTGAAGCGACGGTTTAACGAAATTTTTGAAGCAGTTCTATCTTATTTATTCTATTACTCTGAAGTACACATACTGTCTAAAACTGAAACAGCCTATTCATGATCTGTTAGATTATTGTACACTGGTAAGTAGTAAGAACAGGAAGGTTCTGTTATTGCGAAGCAGATTATATGCCAGAAGCTTATATCAATAAAATCAAAGAAAACCAGAAACAAAGCAGACCTTTGTTATAAAAGCCTATGCATGAAAAAAATAACAAAATTCAAAGAATAATAGACTATATAAATCTGAACGCAATAAACAATATTTTGAAATTTACATTTTTTTTAGACCTTTCAACAAACGTTTTTGTCCGCCTATCACTTATTGACTTTTTAGTCTATCCAACCTTTCTTTAACGATTAAAGTCTTTATTTTTAGTATGCAAGTTATCTTTTTTTAAAGTAAAAATACAAAATTCATATTTATACTTCCAAAACACTAGATTCGACTTTCATTTTTGTGTAGGAGGATACATTAGCCAAAACTAAATGGCTAGAGCCCGTTCGCAGGTCGCATCACAAAAATTCAATCTGAAAGGATTACATTTAGCAAGAAATTATACGACCGTGGTGGCAGCTTAGCATTCTTTCCTTTTTTAGCATGTGCGATGGATCCAGATTCCAACCTGGAACCAGTTTTAATTTCTTTACAAAGCTTGATGAGAGGAATGTCCATTCCATTTATAGTCATATATTCAGTGCCCACATAGAGATTGTTATGTTGAAACCACTAATCTAATTTTTAGTAGCTTCCTTTAGCAGAAGACGAAATTTATTTTTAAAATTTTACTTTCATAATTCTTTATATATCATTTTACTCTTAAAATGCTGCATTAGTTCGTTTAATTTAAATAAAATCGGATATCCTTCTTTCCCTTTTTAACTTAATGTTACTAGTAAATGTACTATTAATCTGAAACTGTTCGCTTATTTAAAATGAAGTAAATCTTATTCTGCCAGTATTAAACAATTAATTTTTTTGGAATACATTTAATGTTAATGAATTTTTTTGTATGTTACAATAGAAATAACAGCAAATTTTAGAAATCTTTACAGTTCTTCCACAGTCCTCCCAGGTAGTATACTCCGAGGTTAAACTCTAAATATTTCTGAAATTTTTGAAAAGCATGCTGAATTTCCAAAAATTTGGGAACAAATCCAAAAATTTATGTAACTTTTAATTCATTCGCTTGGAAACTTAACAAATGTTACCTTGCCACTGTTATTTTATACTTATATTTGAACAGAGGTTTCGTTCAGCACTGTTAAGAAGTTCCTCCCAAAGACTATTATTTTAGGGGGCAAAAGGTAAGAATTTCTTACAAAAATATTTTGTCTACTGAAATCATAACAACTAATTAAACTACATACACATGCTATAAAACCACAAAACATTAAATTACTTTTTTTTTGGGTGAAACTCTTTCTAATGAAGCTAACAAAGCTCATATATTTATAAAACCATGATACTTAACGATCTGTTGGGGTGACGTGAAAGTTTATTATTTGCATGCATATTTGTCATAGCTAATCTACAGTAATCGTCTGGCTAAGTAAAGATGAGACGAAAATTATAATAATATATTAGTTAGAAATACAATATGTTATGGCAGAATCTAAAATATTTGAAAAATATTAACAGCTAAATATTAAAGTGCATCCATATGATATGTTTGGCAATGTATGATTTTAAATTTTGCGATTTGGAGATTTTCTGGAAAGTTTCAGTGAAAATGTGTGTAATGCCTGAAATGTTTCTCAAAATCGTAAACATCTACAGTTTTTTAAATTCCCATGGGTTTAGATGACCGTATCCCAGCCGAGCACTGAACCACAACACGTTTGCCTGTAATCTATCTTATGCGCATGACTGAGTGTTTGCATTCATCCCAGACTCGATTTACTACGTAAACTTATGTTTAACTTCAAACCCACGCGTTTGAAACTCTCAGATTATTTATTTCAAACCAAATAGCGGTTGCAAACGCTAAATAAGTTAGTGAAAAAAGGCATTTATAAATCGGTTTGTTCCAGGATTAGGCTTCTGAAATTTCTAGCGTAAACTGAAGTAAAACTTTAACGCGAATGTATGTAGGTTGTATGTACCGAAATTTTCAATAATCAGAAAAAAATGCTTGAAAATTATTTTATTTTCGGAAATTTGCATACTGACAATGCTGTGTTTGGGAATCCCGCAGAAAGCATGGACATTTGTAATTGCGCAATCATTGCTGCATGGAAGCAGTTAAAATCTGTTGAATCGAATGTTCTCTCAAATGATTGGTGGCAATGAAACAGCGCACGAGGTCCTCTGATTTCATCTTCTAGTGGGTTCTTAGTAATAAATGAGAAGAAAGTGCCATAAAGTAATCATGAGCTAATGTCAGGTGCATTCGGGCACACCCATGGTTAATCATGAAACCGTTCTGAAGGCTATACCTCTAAATATGCAGATGAGCCGCTTTAAAGAAAATTGTTTAATTATTATGAATCTGATGCGAAAAAAACAGGAGGAAATTTTACTAATATGGAAATGATAGAATAAATGGTTCTTTGGTCTTCTTTTATCTCAATAATGAATTATAATACGATTGTGGACCTATGAAAACTCTTCTCCAAATGAGTGAAATCCCTGCTAGTTTGAATGATCTCCTGCTTGCTGCAGATGATCGTATTTCCCTCATTAATAACTTCAGTACCTTTACGTATTGATTTCAATGTTAGTATGCAAGCTAGACAAGCACACAAACATTAAAAGTGACTAGGAGGCAAATTAAGGCACTTGTAAAGAGTTTTAAAAGAAACAGTATCAATGTACTACATAAGAAGAATCAGTTTAATATCTCTTGAGTATTTGAACTCTTGGTGCCCTCTTGCCTAGACAAAAGAACCGCAGCAACCACGCTGGCCGTTCAGTAGAAACATTACCGAATATTCCCTTCTTTCATAAGAGGCGCAGAAATAAAATAGATGTGAGATAAAATTTTGCAAACTAAACTAACTTTTATTTAATTGTAATCTGAATTTTTATCTCCTTCAGTTCCATACATACACATTTTTTGAAGTTCTTTTATTTTTTTCAAACGTTCTTCAGATCTTTTTTGTTCAGTTACTTGTATGACAACTTTAAGAATTTTAGTTGATGTTTCTATATATAGCCAATTTCATTAGATCTGTTTATTGCCTGTTTTGCCATTAGTTGGTCTTTCACAACTCCTGGTTTAAGTGAGTTTGTGGCCTTTTGTTTTACAAGATTCGATTGGAATGCGATTCTTTCTACGCTAGCCGAAGAGTTAGGTAAATTAGTTAGACTGGTTATCAAGTTAGATAAAATATCACATTTATAATTATTAAAGGCCGTCTTTTACATTGCGTAACAAATACCATAGCTCAGGGGTGATTTTGTAAGAGTGATCTAAATCGAGATTTAAATGAAAAGATCTCCATTCATTATCTAGATCTAATTTGCGTTCAGAAACAAGATGAGGGAACCGCACTGCTAAATGTAAAATTGAGGATGGGGGTTTGTCATGATTATGTGTCACTACTGGATCAAGAACAATGAGAATGGCTACAATTTCATTGACATTTACAAGAAATCTCTTTATCAGTTTGCATACAAAGTTCAACAAGAAATTTTAAACCATCGTTTTTAAACCCGCTTTCACTGCAACCAAAACATGCTGAACTTAATAAAGCCGTACAACGATTTCCTAAATTTATTTTATAGTTTGGATCAATTTGAACTAGCTTGCACGAAGTAATGATTTTATCTTTTATGAACAAACTAAAAATATTTATATACTCGGCTGAAAGCATTGAAAGAAGTTCAATATGAAATCCTTAGATTGAAATTCAGTATTTAGACAGATTATTTTTTTTCAGTACATATCCTAAGAATAGCAACATATGTTTAGTTCCTTTGGTATCATAATACTGCAAACATTTCCTTCATTTTCTTCATTTTTCATTGAGACAGAAAAATAAAAGAACAAAGGCATCCCACTATTAAAGAATAATCTTTATTACATTGCTAAGGGATGCCACCAGCGGCCGAGCGGTAATGTCATTGAATATTAGTAGTTCGACCTGGGCTCAATTCTAGACGAACGGGATGCTTGAATGGGTATTTCCGTTTTTTTTTTTTTTTTCCCATGCGTAATTTGAAGACGAGCCAATTTCTCCTAGAAAGTTTTCCCCCAATTCATTCTTCCTCTTAGGCAAACAACCTTAGCGTACTTTGACATAATCAATAAACCAAGCCAAGCTAAGGAATAGCTAACGTGTTTGTGTTAAGAGAGATTTTCTTCTTAGCAGTATCTTAAAACATCTTGAACTTTTGATCTAAAGAGATGACAGATAAATTTAATAAATATTTATAGGTATGATAGACTTAGTAAATGTAGACTTATATCTTTTATTTCATTGTAATTAGAATTTTCCTCCCATTAGTTCCCACCAGATACATTTTTTAAAGTTCCTTTAATTTTTTTCAAACGTTTTTCGGATCTTTTATAACAAGTTCCTTGTATGACAACTTTAACAATTTTAGCGTACAATACAATTTTTTCTCCTCTTTCAGCTGTAACAGGTTTTCTTATGCAGTTTATGTAAAGAACGCGTTTTCAGCATAATTTTACCACAAAAGGGACCTACAATTACTTTCTCAGTTAAAATTTGTCAATAGAAATAATATACTATTAAAAAATTAAGAAAAATCAGATACTGAAACCGTTAGCTTTCATAAATGCAGTAATTAATTACTCCAGAAAAACTGAAAGATATTTATTTATTATATTAATTTGCTGTTTTTTTAACGAAAAATTCGTACGCGATGTCAAATGTGAAATATATGTAAAAGGCAGACCCTCGTTATCATCTTATAAATTTAATCTTTTCACTTCATGAAAATGAAAAGTATAATATTATAGTTCTTCGATTCTAAAACGCATTTCCACGCTTTAAAATTGTTTAGAAACTGGGTGCTTCTTATAATCAATGATGTCTCAGAATCTCAGGTTACCTCTTCCCCCTCTTTCTCCAGTTTTTTCTGTTTTGGTCTTAGTAGCCCACCAGCGGCGGTAAAGTCGCTGAACACTGGTAGTTTGGTCCGAGGTTCGAATCCCGCAAACGGGCTGGCTCTATGGGAGGTTTTGTGGTTTTCCCCATGTGTAACGTGTATACGAGCCAGTTCGCCTCAGAAAGCCCTCCACGAAGGAATCCCTCCCCTTAGGCCGATAGCCCTCGAGGCTTTGTCATAATCATATAAACCAAACCAAACCTTAGCAGCCTAATGCTCGGTTTTAAGCTCTTCGTTCACTTAAAGCATGTTACGTTACTCTCTTGGTATTATAGAGATGATACAATAGCAAGTTATACGGCACTGACACTGATACTGAAAGTAGATAAGTAGAATCAGAATCTGAATGTGAAATCTGATATTGACGAAGATATCGACATCTGGGAAGAATTGCATTCCAATTTTTATTGGGAAAGAAGTTATAATTATTCTAGTTATAAATTAGTACTATTGTTGTTTGTAGGTAGAATTCTATTATATTAAAATGTTTGTTAGCTGCATTTTAGCATTTCATTTTATTTATTGGTTTCCTTAGGATCAAGGTTTTCCTCCAGAGCTGAAACTAAGGGTTCTTTTCACAATCAAACAAATACGGTAGCTAACCAAGTAATCAAAGTATTATTTAAAAATCACTTACTTCTTGCATAATTCTTATATTCGCTTATATATCTCCCCCTAACTAATTTGTGATATTTTAGCTGTGATTATCGACATTTCAAACTTTTAAATCATGTAAATTAATTTTTATTTACTATGAACGAGTCAGCAATATAAATTTTGTGTATGTATAAAGCTAAATCCAAAATTCATATCTGTTTTACTACCTTCAAGAATGCAAACCTGGAAAACGTTAGGTTAGGTTAGGTTATTATTTACGGCAAAGCCTCGAGGGCTATCTGCCTAAAGAGAGGGGTGCCTTCGTGGAGGACTTTCTAAGGGAAACTGGCTCGTATACAGGTTACACATGAGGAAAAGCACGAAAACACCCATGCAGCCAGCCCGTTCTCGGGATTCGAACCTCGGACGGAATTACCAGTGTTCAGCGACTTTACCGCTCGGCCGCTGGTGGGCCCAAACCTGGGAAACGAATGTGCTTTGTAAAACTCTTTCTGATGTTAAATATAGAAGATTAGATTGCAGTTCCTTTTATTCATTTCATTTTTCTATTTCCTCACTATAATTATTAAACAAGCAGAAACAATGCCGATATTTGAGTTTTTTGCGAAACGAAGGCGAATAAATGTCTTGACCTGTTTCATAAAACTATATTCCAAGAAGAAGCAACACAATGTTCGAAAATATTACCAGACTGGTTTCTTCTGAATCGCTCGGTCACGAACACAATGTTCCAAAACGTTGCGCATCGGGCAACAAGAGGGTCATAAAGCATTTTTTTTTTTTTTTTTTTTTGCTTGCTTAATGAATGAGTATGAAATGATTTGATAATTGTTCCCCCCTCTCCATCAGCCCTCACTACAATTCATTGTTTGCAATAGGATGTGCAGGAAATGTTATACATTTGAGAGTACTTAAGCTGTTTCTTCTGAATCACTCACTTTTCATATACTAGTTGGGAGAACAAAAGCACAGTGAGATTCTTCTGAGTCTAGGCAACAGAAGAGATATTACCGAGATTCATTCTTTCACGAAAGCCATGGCAGCATATTCCTCGCAGATATCATTACTTCCTAAATTAATTGCCTTCTTTATTAAAAATATATTAAAGCCTCTGATTCCGGATAGAAAAAAATGACAAGAATCAAAGTATATCTTTGATTGTATCATAAGGCAAAACTTATGCAACTTAAGATGAGAATTAAAAAGAAAAGAAAATAGAAAGTGTTATATAATATATATATGTATTGTTATGCAAGAGTATAGATGTGTATGTATTGTATTATTGTGGTTACGTAGGTACATACGTACATCATTATACACTGATATGCAAGCTTCTCATTTCTCACAAAAGTGTATGTCATTAGATTTTCGAATATTATATCTGCATTGGGCATTCATAAGGGCGGGTAACTACCATATTACGTATGATACTTTTCTGAGAGTTTGAGAGAATCGCAAATTAAAGACTATATGATGTATTACTGAATCAGGGAAAAAAACAGAAATATTTAATTCTTACTGTATTAGAGGAAAAATTCAATAGTACGTTGAATATATGTAACAAAAGAATGAAATTTAAGGATGTGGAAATCATTTCCTAAAAAGAAAGTGTTTAACAAGTGTTTTCGGGTTTATAGTCAGTGCACCTTCTTTTAAATTTCATAACTATCGAAAGCTCACTTTGAAAAAAAATAGTATTTATAAGGAGGGAATTAATATGATAAATACAATATTAACCTCTGTTTTTATTTATTATTGGCAAAGCGTTGAGTTTTTATGAGAATGTCATAGTGCTATGGTTGACAAGTTAAAGTATGAAATACTTCTCAGCTTTTTAATTAGCGATATGCAGTGCAAGAATACAAGTGATATGGTCTCTTATCCTTTCAGGCACTAATTTAGAAAAAAACCTGTAAAAGCTTGCAGTTTGAAAAGCTTAAAACAAGAAACAGTAGTTTAATTAATACTTCTAAACAAAGTTCTGCAACTTAAAAATATTTTGACTTTATTTTCCCTAGAAAGCTTTCAGACTTTTTTGTTTACTCAAATTTAGCACAATTGATTTCATTGTTTTTGCTGATTGTTGTTTTATTTAACTTTTCGTTAATTCTGTCTTTTGAAACTCCGATTTGCGCTTACGTTTATTAACATCATCTTTTACGCCTCTTGACCTCTTAGTTGATATACCAAAGAGCAATAATACAGTTGATTATAAGAAATTAATAGGACTATAAAACCTGTTTGTTTCATTCGGTTGTAAACAGATTTGAATGTTGTTTAACAGCTCATTTCTGGTGCCAAGATCACAGGCTAATAGCCGCAGATTCAAAACGGATAGTATTATTCGGTGTTGCTGCACACAAACTCTATTAGGCTTTCTAAATGCAATGTCTGCTTTATATTACTATAATGTCCTTCTCAGAGCAAAGTCGCTGAACACTGGTAGTTCGGTCCGAGGTTCGAATTCCGCGAACGGGCTGCTGCATGGCATTTTCGTGGTTTTTCCCATGTGTAACGTGTATACGAGCCAGTTCCCCTTAGAAAGTCTTCCACGAAGGCATGCCTTTCCTTAGGGAGATAGCCCTCGATGCTTTGCCATAATCACACACACACCTTCTCAGAGCAGTGCACAAATAGGAAACTTAGAAAGGAGCGTTTTAGCTCAGGAAACGTAATATATTGTTTAAGAAACGCTTTCTGCTAATTTTTCAAACAAAAAACTATTTTACTAATAATCTCGCTGACATTCAAAAGTATCGAAATATTATTATGGAGTGTATTGCTTTTAAATGGTTAAATTTGTTAGGTACGTAAGGAACATGCAGTTTCGGTTAAATAAATGAAGGATCTATGTCAGTCGAATTCACAATTCTGTTGGAAAATAATTTTTCTTTTAAAAGAAGAAAGATATTCCCCCCCCCCTGTTTTTAACAAATAACTTTCTGTTTCTTGAACTTTTGGAGTTTTCCTAAAACCCGTATTTATGCTAACATATATAGTCAGAATATCTGTAAGTATTTCTTTCTCGAATACTTTAGGAGAAGTGAGTGTACTGTTTTTTTTTCTTGCAGATTGTGTAAAAATATAGATGAAATATCCGACATTTAGCACTTCTTTTCTGCTTCTAATGTAGACTACATAAATGAACATAAGAAAAATCTAAATTCTACTGTTTTTCCCTAGAAGCTGTATAACTAAAAATTTAATATGTGTCGAATGTAATACTAAACAGTTTTCTTCGGTAGCGATATTGGTATGTGCTTGCGCAGTACTTTGAGTTAGGAATAAATATGAAGGTTCATGTTAATTACAAGGTGCTTCATACTGACGGAAAAACGAATTTTCATTAAATACACGTGTATTTTGAAGTGAGGAACATCTATAGCTGTTTCTTGAACCTTTGGAACACTTGGAATCTTTTCTTTTTTGATTATGTTGCATTACGTCAAGTTACACTTGAAGAGTATTTATTGCCTACGCAGTCTGGCAAGTGTAAAAAGTCCAAGAGGCATAAGATCGCTAATTTGCTACCAAAAGGCAGCTTAAAAACTTTTTAGTTCTCAGCAATGTTACCATTCTACGTGACGTTTCCTTTCATTTGTCTTTCAAATCAAAATTCACACTGCTTAGCAAACAGAGAGCTTTAAAAGCATGCTTTTTAATAATTAGCGTCTATATTACATTTTCAGAAATATTATCATAATTTATAATGCATCTAATTTATGTAATTTACAATATACCAAACTGAAATATTGTATTATTATTGTAATCGATTAACAAGATTTAATACGTATTTCGTTACCTTCTCGATATCGTTCGCAGATGTCTAATGATGAATACTTTAGATATTTTCTTTTCATTTCTTAATTAAATTATGAATTCATATTCTTAACAATCTTATTTCAGTTTGTAATATTTATCACATATATGAGTTTTTTTAAAAAGCACTTTACACTTCCTTTACCTAGGAAACTTAACTGGATTTTACTGAAAACTGAATAGTACAACAACCTCTAGCTTCCGTACCTAATTCCAATAACGCAATTACTCTTTGGTGTTAAAAACATTACTTAGAAATTTGCCAAGAATAAGCAATTTTTGTTTTCAGTTCGTTTGTTTTGTGACCATTTTGTTTGTTTTGCAATTCTTTTAGAAGAGAAAATGAAAATTCTAATGAATTGTTTACTGGTTGTTTTTTGGCTGCTTTAATTTAAAAAATAGCGTTGCTTGCTCTCAGAAAGAACAAAAGTAGGCAGTAATGCATGACACACGTCTGGATTTCTGTAAATGAATCATGCATGTGGACATTTCGCTGGAATGGGCTTGTTTATTGATACGCTTTGATTAGTTCCAAGAAAGTGAAAAATGTGGGCGTAAGGATTCTTTGTGTGATTTGTTGTCGTTGAACTCAAACGCTTAAGACTTGCTCACGAAGATGCACTTTTATTTCTTCTAATAACTTTTCCATTCTTGAAGTTCTGGATTTAAAATTTCTATTCAATCCCTTTAATTTTCATATTTGATTAACTAATAAAACTATCCTCATTGACTCTAAATTTGTGCTTTTTTTTCGAATAAGGAATTTTGCTTCTTTGTCGCAATAAATAAGAAAGATTCTTATTGCTGTGACTTATCTAAAAGTAGTACACATTTCTTAAAATTCTCTTTGTCACTTAAATTTTCTAAAGAATGAAACAACACTGAGCTCAGTTTATTTAAATATTCCCCTTTGCTGTATTATATGAACGAAATTAATGTACTAAAGCATCTTAATAGTAGAAATATGTTTTCAAAATTAAATGTATCAACTTTGAGCGTCTGTTTGATCTCATCATAAAAAGCAAAAGTTAAAAATAATTGCGGAAAAGAATGTGTTTGAAATTCTAATTAAGTCTTTTCTGCTGAATGCATTTCCGAAATAAGTTATTCTTTTAAAAATGATGGAAATGTAAGCGAATACAGATTCGAATATATTAAATTATCCTTTTTATGTTACAATGTAAGCAACATCGCAGTAAAATAAAGACTGAAAAAACATCAGATCGAAACTGACTATGTAAGAACGGGAAGAGTCTAGAAGTCGCATTTGTCATTCACGCTGCTCGAAACGTAACACTAATTTCCATGCGCCCTCGAACACAGCGATTCTGAGAATGTTACCGTTTGGCAAAGCGTAAAATCTTCAGTTTATCTATCAAAAGTCTGTCTGCTTTGATTAACAAACAGAAGGATTTAAAAGCAGTAAACACATCTCTTTATAATTTAAATCTTTGTTAAAATTTTTTAATGATGTATCTGATCGTTATATATTATATGATATTTAATTTATAATATATCGAACTGCTAATTCTTATGAACATTTGTTGTGATAATAAACGACGTTTTTAACATTTATTATTTCTTTTCAAAACTTTTATTGTTTGTTTGTTGTCGAGCCCATATTTCATGGAAGAATGGTTGCCACAGCTTTAAGAATGTTTAAAAGTTGTATGATTATTATATTAAAAATTTTTGAAATTGTTAAATATGAACTCTTTTTTTTAAAAAAATACTAAATTGTAATATGAAGATCTTGGACATTTCTTAATGCGAATGAAGTGAGATTTAATTTTGGTTTTCTAATTTATTTATTTAGCTATAATTGTTCTCCCCAGCATTAAAATTATTATCATCTATCATTAGTGAGATTTCAAGATCTTCAAAGCACAAAATTCCTTAGTTAACATAGATCGATATTTAATTTATAATATAATAAACACAAAATAAGATTTTTTAGATTGTTACACTTATTTACACATATAGGCCCACCAGCGGCCGAGCGGTAAAGTCGCTGAACACTGGTAGTTCGGTCCGAGGTTCGAATCCCGCGAACGGGCTGGCTGCATGGGCGTTTTCGTGGTTTTCCCCATGTGTAACGTGTATACGAGCCAGTTTCCCTTAGAAAGTCCTCCACGAAGGCATCCCTCCTCTTAGGCAGATAGCCCTCGAGGCTTTGCCATAATCACACACACACACACTCTATTTACACATAAATTTTGCATTCTTGTTAATTTTTTTTTTAATATCAATTGCATTAAATGCGTTTCAGCTGAAGACAGCTTCTAGACATTTTAACTATAAATAAAGTTTAGAGCAAAGTCCAAAAGATAAATATTTCAATTAAAAGATTTTTGTTAGATGAGAATAAAATAAACCACTCCAGCAGCGCTTATCCTGTAGCACCGAGTAACCCAATTCTTATATCAGGTGCAAAAAATCTTAATCATATTATTTAGAGTTTTTAAGCCTAAAACATTTTATGTGTGCGTGTGTGATTAAGGCAAAGCCTCGAGGGCTATCTGCCTAAGGGGAGGGATGCCTTCGTGTTTTTAAATAATATTCCTGCATTCGGTATTTACATGCAAACTAATGCCTCGCCGCTTAATCGGGATTGTGGTCAGCGACGCTGACTGCCATACCGAAGAGCTTGTGTTCGAATCCCGGAAAAGCCATGGACGTGTGTAAATGCATAGTGTCTGTACGACATAGGGGCACTCTAAATACGCGGCGAGCCAGAGGTCCTCTCGAAAAGTTGCTGGTAGGAGAAGAGGAGTGGGAGTCACTCAGATACGTATTTCGTTATCTCCTCGATATCATTCGCAGATGTCTAATGATGAATATTTTAGACCTTTTCTTTTCATTTCTTAATTAAATTATGAATTCATATTCTTAAATAACTTATTTTAGTTTCTAATATTTATCACATATATGAGTTTTTTTAAGAAGCACTTTAATCTTCCTTTACCTAGCAATCTTAACAGGATTTTACTGAAAACAGAATAGTACAACCACCTCTAGCTGCCGCACCTAATTCCAGTAACGCAATTATTCTTTGGTGTTAAAAACATTACTTAGAAATTCTGCCAAGAGTAGAAAATTTTTGGTTTCAGTTCGTTTGTTTTGTGACCATTTTGCTTGTTATGTTTTGCTAATTTTTTTAGAAAGGGAAATGAAACTTCTACTGATTTGTTTACTAAAATGAATCATGCATGTTGACATTTCGCTCGAATGGGCTTGTTTATTGATATGCTTTGATTAGTTCCAAGAAGGTGAAGAATGTGGGCGTAAGGATTCTTTCTGTGAACTGTTGTCGTTGAACTCAAACGCTTAAGACTTGCACACTAAGATGCATTTTTATTTCTTCTAATAACTTTTCCATTCTTGAAGTTATGGGTTTAAAATTTCTATTCAATCCCTTTAATTTTCATATTTGAATAACTAATAAAACTATCTTCATTGACTCAAAATTTGTGCCTTTTTTCGAATAAGGAATTTTTCTTCTTCGTCGCAATAAATAAGAAAGATACTTATTGCTGTGACCTACCTAAAAGTAGTACATTTTTCTTAAAATTCTCTTTGTCACTTAAATTTTCTAGAGAATGAAACAGCACTGAGCTCAGTTTATTTAAATATTTCCCTTTGCTGTATTTTATGAACAAAATTAATGTACTAAAGCATCTTAATACTCGAAATATGTTTTCAAAATTATATTTATCAACTTTGAGCGTCTGTTTGTTCTCACCATCAAGAGCAAAAGTTAAAAATAATTGCGGAAAAGAATGTGTTTGAAATTCTAAATAAGTCTTTTCTGTTGAATGCATTTCCGAAATAAGTTATTCTTTTAAAAATGATGGAAAGGTAAGCGAATACAGATTCGAATATATTAAATTTTCTTAGATGCAGATCTGAGCGAATTACATTTAATGATGTACTTCTTACAAATAAGGAAACAATAAGCTGGGAAATATTCAAATTGCATATATAATAATTACATCCACCTATGTCAAAGAAGGAGGTCTATCCTTTTTATTTTAGAATGTAAGCAACATCCCAGTAAAATAAAGACTGAAAAAACATCAGACAGAAACTGACTATTCGTAGTAGAACGGGGTAGTAATGTAGAACGGGAGAGTCTAGAAATCGCATTTATCATTCACGCTGCTCGAAACATAAGACTAATTTCCATGCGCCCTCGAACACAGCTATTCTGAGAATGTTACCGTTTGGCAAAGCGTAAGATCATAAGTTTATCTATCAAAAGTCTGTCTGCTTTGATTAACAAACAGAAGGATTTAAAAGTAGTAAACACACCTCTTTATAATTTAAATCTTTGTTAAAATTTTTTAATGATGTATCTGATCGTTATATTATATATGATATTTAATTTATAATGTATCGAACTGCTAATTCTTATGAACGTTTCAGCTTTTTTGTGATAATAAAAGATGTTTTTAACATTTATTCTTTCATTTCAATATTTTTATTGTTTGTTTGTTGTCGAGCCCGTATTTCATGGAAGACTGGTTGCCACAGCTTTAAGAATGTTAAAAATTTGTATTATTATTATACTAAAAATTTTTGAAATTGTTGAATGTGAACTCTTTTTTTTAAATACTAAATTATAATATGAAGATCTCAGAGATTTTTTAATGCGAATGAAGTGAGATTTAATTTTGGTTTTATAATTCATTTATTTAGCTATAGTTGTTCTCTCTAGCATTAAAATTATTATCTTCTATCATTAGTGAGATTTCAAGATCTTAGAAAGCACAAAATTGTTTAGTTAACATAGATCGATATTTTTAAGTAATAATTCTGCATTCGGTATTTACATGCAAATTAATGCCTCGCCGCCTAACCGGGATAGTGGTCAGCGACGCTAACTGACATTCCGAAGAGCTTGTGTTCGAATCCCGGAAAAGGCATGGATGTGTGTAAATGCATAGTGTCTGTACGACATAGGGCCACTCTAAATACGCGGCGAGCCAGAAGTCCTCTCGAAAAATTGCTGGTAGGAGAGAGGAGTGGGAGTCACTCAGACCCGTTCCCTCGGGTTGCTGTTCATTAAGATTGGGGACGGAATTGAGCAAAATCTTACTATCACTTGTATGGTGCTCAAGGCTCTTATCAACGACACTCACAATCTTGCACTCCTTGCCACAAAGAATTTCGTGGGCTTGTTCCGATGTCATTGTCAGACAACTGAGATAAAGTCATAACAATAACACTAATGCCTCTTACGGCCATGGTTACACTAGGAAAAATTGTTGATAAATGTGTGTTTCACTTTTACAAGCATATCTAACCACTTAGGCACCAATAGTAAATATGTTTATGGCAATCGTAAATTTGATCTTCGTCCTTAAACTTAATTTCCTTCTTTTAATTCTGATTGTTTATTTGCATAAACAGTGTTGCACTACCAAGATATCTGTTCTTGAGTAATATATCATTTCATTGAGTGGGAATTAGCTCACTCCCAAATCTTTCTTAATATACTTGAAGAAACTAAAATAAACTTCTGGCTGAATAAATAAAGTTTCTTCTTGACATGCTTCCACCAGCGGCCGAATGGTAAAGTCGTTGGTAATTCAGTCCGGGGTTCGAGTCCAGGAGAATGGTATGCCTGAATGGGCGTTTTCGTGTTTTTCCCCGTGTGTAGCGTGTATACGATCAATTTTCCCTCATAAAATCCTCCACGAAGGCATCCCCCCTTAAGCTGATAGCCCGCGAGTGCTTTACCGTAATTAAATAAACTAAGCTATTTGACAAGCTTTAGGGATGTGTATTATGCGTCGAAAGTAATACTAAACAGTTTTCTTCGGTAGCAATATTGGTATGCGCTTGCGCAGTACTTTGAGTTAGGAATAAATATGAAGGTTCATGTTAATTACAATGTGCTTCATACTGACGAAAAAACGAATTTTCATTAAATACACGTGTATTTTGAAGTTAGGAATATCTTCTGTTTCTTGAATCTTTGGAACGCTTGGAATCTTTTCTTTTTTGAATATTTTGCATTACATCAAGTTACACTTGAAGAGTATTTATTGCCTACGCAGTCTAGCTAGTGTAAAAAGTCCAAGAGGCATAAGATTGCTAATTTGCCACCAAAACGCAGCTTAAAAACTTTTTAGTTCCCAGCAATGTTACCATTCTAAGTGACGTTTGCTTTCATTTGTCTTTCAAATCAAAATTCATACTGCTTAGCAAACAGAGAGCTTTAAAAGCACGCTTTTTAATAATTAGCGTCTATATTACATTTTCAGTAATATTATCATAATTTATAATGCAGCTAATTTATGTAATTTATAATATACTAAACTGAAATATTGTATCATTATTGTAATCGATTAACAATATTTAATACGTATTTCGTTATCTCCTCGATATCATTCGCAGATGTCTAATGATGAATGTTTTAGATCTTTTCTTTTCATTTCTTAATTAAATTATTAATTCATATTCTTAACTAACTTAGTTTAGTTTCTAATATTTATCACATATATGAGTTTTTTTAAGAAGCACTTTAAGCTTCCTTTACCTAGCAATCTTAACAGGATTTTACTGAAAACAGAATAGTACAACCACCTCTAGCTGCCGTACATAATTCCAGTAACGCAATTATTCTTTGGTGTTAAAAACATTACTTAGAAATTCTGCCAAAACTAGACAATTTTTGGTTTCAGTTCGCTTGTTTCGTGACCATTTTGCTTGTTTTGTTTTGCTAATTTTTTTAGAAAGGGAAATGAAAGTTCTACTGATTTGTTTACTGAAATGAATCATGCATGCTGACATTTCGCTGGAATGGGCTTGTTTATTGATATGCTTTGATTAGTTCCAAGAAGGTGAAGAATGTGGGCGTAGGATTCTTTGTGTGAACTGTTGTCGTTGAACTCAAACGCTTAAGAGTTTCTCACTAAGATGCATTTTTATTTCTTCTAATAACTTTTCCATTCTTGAAGTTCTGGATTTAAATTTCTGTTTAATCTCTTTAATTTTCATATTTGAATAACAAATAAAACTATCTTGATTGACTCAAAATTTGTGCTTTTTTTCGAATAAGGAATTTTTCTTCTTTTTCGCAATAAATAAGAAAGATTCTTATTGCTGTGACCTACCTAAAAGTAGTACACATTTCTTAAAATTCTCTTTGTCACTTAAATTTTCTAAAGAATGAAACAGCACTGAGCTCAGTTTATTTAAATATTTCTCTTTGCTGTATTTTATGAACGAAATTAATATACTAAAGCATCTTAATACTAGAAATATGTTTTCAAAATTATATTTATCAATTTTGAGCCTCTGTTTGTTCTCGTCATGAAAAGCAAATGTTAAAAATAATTGCGAAAAAGAATGTGTTTGAAATTCTAAATAAGTCTTTTCTGTTAAATGCATTTCCGAAATAAGTTATTCTTTTAAAAATGATCGAAATGTAAGCCAATACAGATTCGAGTATATTAAATTTTCTTAGATGCAGATCTGAACGAATTACATTTAATGATGTACTTCTTAAAAATAAGTAAACAATAAGCTGGAAAATATTCTAATTGCATATATAATAATTACTCCCCCCTTACGTCAAAGAAGGAGGTCTATCCTTTTTATGTTAGAATGTAAGCAACATCCCAATAAAATAAAGACTGAAAAAACATCAGACAGAAACTGACTGATGTAGAACGGGAGAGTCTAGAAGTCGAATTTATCATTGACGCAGCTCGAAACGTAAGACTAATTTCCACGTGCCCTCGAACGCAGCGATTCTCAGAATGTTACCGTTTGGCAAAGCGTAAGATCATTAGTTTATCTATCAAAAGTCTGTCTGCTTTGATTAACAAACAGAAGGATTTAAAAGCAGTAAACACACCTCTTTATAATTTAAATCTTTGTTAAAATTTTTTAATGATGTATCTGATCGTTATATATTGTATGATATTTAATTTATAATATATCGAACTGCTAAATCTTATGAACGTTTCAGCTTTATTGTGATAATAAAAGACGTTTTAACATTTATTCTTTCTTTTCAAAATTTTTATTGTTTGTTTGTTGTCGAGCCCGTATTTCATAGAAGAATGGTTGCCACAGCTTTAAGAATGTTTAAAATTTGTATGATTATTATATAAAAAAATTTTGAAATTATTAAATATGAACTCTTTTTTTAAACACTAAATTATAATATAAAGATCTAAGAGATTTTTTAATGCGAATGAAGTGAGATTTAATTTTGGTTTTATAATTCATTTATTTAGCTATAGTTGTTCTCTCTAGCATTAAAATTATTATCTTCTATCATTAGTGAGATTTCAAGATCTTAGAAAGCACAAAATTGTTTAGTTAACATAGATCGATATTTTTAAGTAATAATTCTGCATTCGGTATTTACATGCAAATTAATGCCTCGCCGCCTAACCGGGATAGTGGTCAGCGACGCTAACTGACATTCCGAAGAGCTTGTGTTCGAATCCCGGAAAAGGCATGGATGTGTGTAAATGCATAGTGTCTGTACGACATAGGGGCACTCTAAATACGCGGCGAGCCAAAAGTCCTCTCGAAAAGTTGCTGGTAGGAGAAGAGGAGTGGGAGTCACTCAGACCCGTTCCCTCGGGGTGCTGTTCATTAAGATTGGGGACGGAATTGAGCAAAATCTTACTATCACTTGTATGTTGCTCAAGACTCTTATCAACGACAGGCACAATCTTGCACTCTTTGCCACAAAGAATTTCGTGTGCATGTTCCGATGTCACTGTCAGACAACTGCGATAAAGTCATAACAATAACACTAATGCCTTTTACGCCCATGGTTACACTAGGATAAATTGCTAATAATTGTGTGTTTCGCTTTTACAAGCATATCTAACCATTTAGGCACCAGTAGTAAATATGTTTATATCAATCATAAATTTGATCTTCGTCCTTAAACTTAATTCCTTTCTTTTAATTCTGATTGTTTATTTGCATAAACAGTGTTGCACTACCAAGATTTGTGTTCTTGAGTAATATATCATTTCATTCAGTGGGAATTAGCTCAATCCCAAATCTTTCTTAATGTACTTGAAAAAACTAAAATAAACTTCTGGCTGAATAAATAAAGTTTCTTCTTGACATGCTCCCACCAGCGGCCGAATGGTAAAGTCGCTGGTAATTCAGTTCGGTGTTCGAATTCAGGAGAATGGTATGGCTGAATGGGCCTTTTCGTATTTTCCCCCGTGTGTAGCTTGTATACGACCAAGTGTCCCTCAGAAATTCCTCCACGAAGGCATCCCCCTTTAAGCTGATAGCCCTCGATTGCTTTACCGTAATTAAATAAACTAAGCTTTTTGACAAGCTTTAGAGATGATAAACAAAACCTATCTACAAAAAGTAGTGAAATCTTCATTGAAAAGTTAGACTAACTCTAATAGAAAGGTAAACAGAAAGGTATCTTTCAGATACTTGGTAAGATACTGCCTATGGAAATCAAAGTATCAGTTAATTCACAAATATCCTGTATTCTTTAAAAAAGTGGGTTTGTTTTTTATATGAGTCATTTATTCCGAAATGAAACTAATTTCTAAAATTTAATTCAGCGATTTCGAAATCAGGGGAAATTACGCCCTCGAAATATTTTTATTGATTTCTCTCTCTCTCTCCCCCTTTTTTTGTGCTGGTTATAAAATCACTTTTATATAATAACTACACTGCTTAATATTTAGCCTAGAAAATGCAAATGAAAACTATCACATTGCAGAAATATAGTGCTGGACATAAGTGAAGGCTCATTTTGCATTTTCTCAAAAGACTGGGGAAAAAATTCTAAAATTCATTACTTTTATCAAAACACATATTTTATATAATCTTTAGAATACTATAAAGATAACTGCGATATATTAAATTAAAATTTGAATTAATAAACTTTCAAAAACAAATAGCACTTTTAAGCCCATCAATATGAAGGACAAAAATGAAAGCACTGTGATGAAAATATCAGAATGAAATGTAATGAATAACTTTGTAGTAAATCCTGTGTTTCTGATAACTGCCCTTGAGCTTATTTGGCATGGAATTCCCCAGTGCTTTCGTTGTTTCAGAAGAAATAAGGTATTTCTCCCTTTTTATAAGGTATTTATTTCTCCCGCCTTCTTAGCATGCCTTCTGGTGTAATGGTCAGCACGCTCGGCGCGTATTTGAGAGGCCCGTGGTTCGAGTCCCGGCAAGGGTATTGCTCATCTTTCATCTCTCCTGCTTCGGAATAACCTAATGTCTCTATAATTTTATCCCCTCCTTAGTGGACCACATTCAGTATATCACGTTTCCTTACTCTATTGTCAAATTCCTTCCAAAAATGTTCGATAGGATTTTCACAGAATTGAGCTGGATGATTGAGAGTGTGGGTCATATTATAGAGCAACCACCGGCCGGACAGATCATTGTCTTATTGGAAGTATACGTAGTACCATAAATGAAGCTTTTGGTCGATTTGTTGGAAGATTGCGTTTAAGGATATTCAAACAGACGTGCTGATCCTTGGTGTAATCAATGAATTGAAGATTGATGACACCTACACCCGTCATGCAGCCCCATACCATTATACACTTTGCTCCCATTCATTACTGTTGTTTGAATATGCTTTTCTCGAAGCTCAATTTTCGGTTGTTTTCAAACTAAATTCCTACCACATCAACGAATTAATGAGAATTAAACAATACATCTGATCAAAATGCACTACCTTAATTCAAATGCTCCCTTGAAAAAGCTAGCCTTTTCTTTCGGTTAGTTTTGCTGATTCTTCTCGCTACACTAGATTTTTAACCAGCCCGATGAAGAATTCTGTGGATAGGTTTTGGACGAATTATTTTGTTAAAGTCTTCATTGAATGTTGTTACGACAGCCCTTCAAGAAATTTTTGGTTTCACTTTAACGATATTTACAACTTTTACCTCTTCTCTACGAGTCAGCTTATAAGGACGGGTGGGCAAACATCACGTTACTAGATGTTTTGACTTTTTTTTTTTTTTTTTTTTTTTGTTACAGTTCTTACTGTGTATTCCTTTGAGTGGTTTATTTTGATTATGATAAACGGATGAATATATTTCTTTCATCAGATGTAGTTTCCACATGCTTACTAGCCATTTCAAAATTTCGACGAACTAAGGAGAAATAGCCAAGCTTTCAGAGCTGCTTTAGGTAAATAAAACTATAACCTGTATATTAGCACCGTTATGGGTATATACAGAATGATACAATCCAACTTATTTTGCATTAAACTCAATACTCTGCTTTCACTTTTGTTTTTAATTTTAATGGGTTGAAACGCTCTATTTATTTTTGTAAATTTATTAATTTGAGTTTTGATTTAACATTTTGCAGTTATTTTTATAATATTCTAAAGCTTACTATTTTCTTAATGTTTTGCTAAAAATGATGAATTTCACCATTTCCCCCCCTTTTTTTTCAGAAAATGCATGATGCGCCTTCATTTAATGCCCACCACTATACGTGCTGATCAGACTGATTGAAATGCATGTTTTAAAATTTCACAGTCATGTTAAAAAATTAAGGCTTTTATGTGCTAGTGCTTCTGTGAAAATTCTTCTTTATTACTTCAACTTAATAGTACAGAACAATCAATACTGTGATAAATATGGACTATATTTAATTTCGGACATTAAGTATGAACTAAATTTAATTTTTAGAATTCAATTAATAGACTGTCTAGAAGTTACGGTACAAATCCCAAGTCAGTTTCAAATATGAATTATTTTTAAAAGTAATCATTTTCAAGCTCGTAGATTACTGTATGCGACTAAGAAAGACTGGCAGTATGAGTGGATACAGCCACAGAAAACAACCGCAACCGTCCCCCAATGTACAAAAACAGAACTTTCCTATGAAACTTTTCATATACCAAAAAGGCATAATGCGAATAAGCTAATCGAACTAGCATTAAGATAAGTAGCATTGATAAAACGAAAACATGGATAATGTAATAAATACGCAGCTTATATAAAAGTAGAAGTAACGTACGTACAGTGTCTTTTCACGTCTCATGCTCGGGGTGGGGGAATACGCAGGGAGAATCAAAGGTAGTAGTAGTCCTGAGGAAGAACAGTGTGTTAGGATAAATCGCTGGAGGCTTCGTTCATGGGAAGCGCAGGAGACCGGGTTGTGAAGTGGAAGAGAATTAACTGTTAACATCTCATCATTGTATAAAAACACCAGGGCTATCAAATTACTAATGTCTGCAATTTCTTCTTATCTGCTCAAATCGATGTCAAAATTTATGATCTGCGTGTGATTTGTTGTAGTGCTTAAAGCTTGATAAAATAGTGAATGTTCACTCATTTTTGTAAAAAACAATTCTTCAAAGGCAATCAAAATCTTTTGTAGAACTGTTGTGAACATATGTGTCTTTTCAAAATTCAAATCCTACTTTTCATCAATCAATACAAAATAAATAATTAAATAAATAAAAATAAAAATGGCGAATGTTATTTATTATGTTTTGTTAACAGCGAAAATCAGCTTGAGAGTTCTTTCGATTAGAGGAACCAAGTTCTAATGCAAATTTTTCATAAAAGCGAAATGATGTTGAAAGCAACTTTTAAACCTGTAGTTTTAGCCAAACTCGGTTACAGCAGTTGGATGGGGCTTTTTGTCCCATGTAACTGTCATATTTCTCAGCCGATACATTTTCAGCGTGTAACATAAATGCATACTAATTAAGTTTCCTTGGAAAATTTTCAATGGAGGCATTTCTTCCCTTAGACAAATAGCCTGGAGCCATTCACGGTAATTAATACACCAACCAGCCTATTAAGATGAGAGAATAAATTTGTACCGCAGAATTAGAAAATTCGTATGGCAGTACTTAGAATACTCATTTGGGTATGATAGCAATATACCCAAATAGTCGTTCGAAACGGTTATTTGCATATCCGAAATTTTGTATTTTATTGCTGAGTAACAGTTCAAATACTGGAACTTATTTTTCACTCTTTTCTTCCTTAAATTAGAATTTGCCGAAATATTGCTGTTCGAGAATTTGTTTTATGATTCGACCAGATTAGTTTCATTGCTGTTCACTTAAATTAGCAGATCAATAGCCTTAAACCTTTATTGTTTCGTTTTTCCCTTTTCTCACGGCGGGATACATTTTATCCTCAAGTTATTTTTTCTTTTATTTAAGTGGTGTTGATCTAAAATAATACTTGAAACTAAATTACGCCTAAAAGATGCAGTAATTTAGTGGCAATAATTAAAAATTAAGCCAAAATCTAAGCCAATTCAACTATCATGTACTCAGTTATGGCAAAGTAAAACCAAAATGAATTAGTAAACAAATGCGCAAAAAAATTCAAAAAAAGGACAAAGAATTTCTGCACAAATCTAACACAAGTGAAAAAATCCCTAAAAATAATCATGTAATAAATTAAAATTAAAAATTACAAACAAAATCAAAGAGAGTGATTTCAGAAACACCAGATTAACTAAAGCTGAGCAAGCACGAAACTCAAACAAACAAATAATCAGTTTACAATCTCAAAAAATGCAAAATAAAAACAAAAACAAAAAATTTTTTTTCAAGTTTTTGTATCTAAACAAATATGGATATTACATTTCCCGGAACCTATTTATCAGGAGATTAGTGTCGCGAGAAATATAAGAGAAAATTGGCTTGTTTCTGAATTAACAAATGCAGAATTAAAAAATTTAATATTTAGAATTGTTTTAATTAGAAAAAGCAAATTAAATTGTGCAGTAGGAGCTCAAATCCTGACAGGACAAAATCGAAAATAGTGCTTGGTTTAAATTTAAATACAGCAAATTATAAAACGAAATTAATGTAGGCATAGAAAAACAAATGTTTTATCGATTGGTGGGCACTTGCCTATTCAGCACTAACCACTCCTAAAGCCAGAAGTGGTCGTCATTTTACTGTGGAGACACTTAATAGCCGGCCACAGCTGTCTGCTATGAAAGGACGGACAGTTACAACCATGCCTTCTCCCAGATTTGAACCGGGGCCCTTTGGTACCGCAGTGGGCTCTCCTAACCACTGTACCATCTGGGGGATTAGAAGAAAGGGTTTAGTGCGAAGAAAAATTAAAAAATTATAAAAGTCTTGAAATGTGTCTCTGAACAAATTTCGTAAAATGGAATGATGCAAGCAATATCAAACACTAGAATGCAGTGAATAATAAAACTAGAAAACCAAAATTTCGAATTAAGGACATTAGTAAAAAATGACATTAATTGATAAGAAACTGCATATTCTTATTGAGGTCAAAATGTGCAAATTAATAAGTCAAAATCTTTGTGTTTTTAAATTTAATAATTTTTTTTAACGATTTATAATCCATCATTTGTAATTGGAAATTATTGCTCGCAGCTGCATAGTTGGACATCGAGTCATAGTAAATTGATACGCTGACAAACTTTGCAATCAACTATTTCCCTTTTTTCACTCGACTAGAATTAACTCCGATAATTTACCTAAATTTCTCTAAACGGCTGTAAGTTTTCCTAGCAAAATAAAATAAAAAGACCTATGTGGAAAAAGAGACAAACCTATGTGGACAGTGAGGACATCTTACATTTTAAAATAAGAAAAGCGTTAAGACTTTTTTTTTTCTTTGGATTCTGCATTTTGTATCCTTTTATGTTTCTGTAAAGAGTAAATTCTGTGAACATTACATCTCTTTCCTAGAATTCGCTTAAAAAGAAGATTTTTATACCAGGTGTACTTGTTGATTCAAAGCATCTTTTGCTAACAGGCCTAAGTTTATTTGATCTTAAGTCAAAAGAACGATCTCATAGTGGTAAATGACATCCCGAATATACCCGAAATCATAGCAAAAACGAAAGAGAAATCATTTTTTGAAATCTGATTGTATAGGAATGTAGTAGATTCTATGCTAAGAGTATTTTTACTGTAAATAAATGAGAATTAAAGTGTTATTGGAGAATGAAATAGAAGTTTGATCTGTGGAGAGAGAAGATTCGAGTTATATGTAGTAAGAAATAACAATTGCTACGAAAATTAATTTTTGGATAAAATTAATATAATTACTCGAATATAATAAAGCATATTATTAAAGTGTTATGGGAAAGATTATAGCGTTGCTATTAGTATATAAATAATCAAATTCTAAAAATTTTTTGATGCATTACATGTCGATGAGAAGTAATAGTTCAAGAATTCATAGCGAATAATTTTAGAGCAATAAGTTTCGGAAACCTTGTTACAAGTTTTTTGTAATTAATACTTGAAATTATGCAGTATATTATTAAATAGTGCTGCTTCAAAGTTTATACTGTTGCTATTAGAATGTTAACAGTCAAACATTTAAAAACTTTGAACTTTGAAATGCGTTATATGTTGACTAAAAGGAATATTTAAAAAAATTCACACACTCGATAACTTAAAAGCATCAAATTTAAAAATTCTTATTCCAAATTATTACGTCTTACAGTACTTTGTAATGGCACATTTTGTTTCTAAAATGTAATTATATTGTAATATTAAATACAGAGAAGATACGGTATAAGTGTAGTGATCTTGATTTATCGTAAAATTTAGATTATCACATTACTTATTTATAAGTTTTATTACTGTATTCCAAACTGTCAATTCTGAGTATTAAAATTATCGCTTATTAATCTACATTTTCTTTTTCAGGGCTAGAAACTTACACAAAAAATGTATCTACGCTAATGAGAGATAAAGAATCCAAGGCAACGCGGGACAACAGTAAAATGATGTCTCACAGGACAGAAGCTACACAACCAGCACCGGCACCAGAATTAGAAGCAAGTGACATTTCATCAGAGTTCAATGCTAATTCCCACTACATTTCCTTTCCTATCATGAGTACGCCATACTTAAGCACATCAGTTTCCACAAATGATCACGATTTACAAATCAACAATACCGGAGAATTTCTGATCGAAAAAGCTCCATCTAATAAAAATTCATTTCTCATGTCAAGTACTAAGATTGAAATATCCTCATCCTATTTGTTAGACGATTCATCTTATTTATTTAGAGATTCATCATATTTATTAGAAAATTCATTTTATTTATTAGAAGACTCAAATCTGATTGAAAGGCCTGCAGCTACTGAGGTGAACTCTTATTCAGTTATTCCATCTTCAAAAACAATACAAACGCATATATATAGTTCATTTGAAACTCAAACACATAGTCATCTAAAGGAACATCATAGCAGTGCACGAAATGAATTTTCAAGTGAAAAAGATCCAGTAACTGAAATCCATAGTTTCTTATCAGCAGATTCAGAGAATTCATTACTTTCATTTTCTGTGGATGAAATTCGAACATTCAGCAAAAAACCACTTAGTTTAGTTCAATATAAGACACCAGATATGACAATTTTATCTCAAGCATCAACATCAGAAAAACCAGTGACAGATTCCAACCAAGAAAGAAGTGAATACTTAAAGGACAACAAAAGCATAGAGGTTGTCCCTTCTTCAATTTCGAGCAGTTTAATGGTTGAATCACATCCCATTCCATTTACTAATAGCATATCAGAAGAACCTGAAGCCTCATACACTACTCCATTACAAAAAAATAATTCTCAAAATAAAAACACTATTGATAAATTATTTCATTCAGATAGTCTACAGGAAATTTTTCAAACATCTGTATCATCATCGAAATCTGAAAGTATTGCATCTAAGTTGTCTAACACAGCAGAGTTTCACGAAATCGTTGAAGATACAGATTTGCTAAAAAATAAGAGTTCTAGAAAGGAAGACCGTGAAATCGACGATATCATCAGTGGTATTATTCACCTTTTAGCAGGTAATGTGCAGCTTGTTCGACCTGCACCTAATATTATATCGACTCGCCCACAACAGATAGTTCCTGTACCTTCAACAAGAATAAACAACAGAGGTCCTATAAAATCTATTCCATTCAGTCGAACGGTAGTTGTCTTTTCACAGCCTCATAATCACGTTAATGTAGCAACACAGCCATTACCAAGTAATATTTTACCTTCATTGGCAGGAGGATCCCATCATATTCGACCATCTACTAAAGCAGGTGGAATAACTCCAACTGCTGTATCTGTTATTCATTTCTACAAACCAGTGACAAAATTAACTCCGAGTAAACAGGGGCATGTACCATTTATTGGAGAAATATTTACGTCAGAAAACAAACACGTTCATTCAAAATTACCTGCAGTAAACGAGAATGAGAAAGTAGTTTTGCCCATTCTCACGGAAGTTTCTAAACTGCAGAATGAGAAAATCGGTGGTGAAAACACGTATTCCCATTTCATTTTTTCCGATGCTGCTGATTCTTCAGTAGTATTTGTTGTTTCTTCTCCTTCTTCTAAATTTCAGCCGAATGCATATATGCCAACAACAGATACAAATTCAAATTCAGCTGCAAAAATTTCACCCACTAAAACATTTGAAGTACTTACTGATGCAACAAGTCAAAAGACACCCGTGCCTTTTAAAACTTTAACCGATTTCCTTTCGAAACCTTCCGAAATTTCTGATACAGATGAAATGCTCCCACAAGGAAGCATACAAACTTTAAACGCCCAAAATTTATCTTTCGAAACAGATCATGTACCTGTTGGGCCAATAACGGATTGGGTACCTATATTTGAGAGGCCATCAATGAAATTCAAGCCAGTGTCCATAAGTGCTAGTCAGTCCCCAGGTTCAACTATTTCTAATAATGATGTATCTATCATAGTGGAGCCAGTAATGTTTGATCTCACTGTAGGCAACTCATTAAACGAGATACAAAACTCTGAAATTCCAACAACACAGAGTAAATCAACATCCATTCAGTCAGAGTCATCAAGCTCGGAGCTTCCAAGGTTATCTACCTCCACTAATGATGGGAAAGAACTCATAGTATCCCAAACAATTACGCAAAATAAACTTGCCTTACAGGAGTCTTCGAAGGATGTGTCATTTACAGAAGGAAATAACATTAGTCACGCTCCATCTACTTCCGAATTCAATATCAAAAGCCAAATTTCATCTCAGATGTTTACACACGAATTAAGCAATTCCTATATAAGGGAAAGAACTCAAAGTTTAAAGATAGATGATGATATATCACATGTGTCATCAACTTACTATGCAATAATAAACACTGCGACAAGTAAAAATGATTCTTTCCTACCCTTGTACGAAGCAACTTCAACATTAAGTTCTTTCTTCCCAACACGGTCTAGCATATCTGCACCATTACAACCAAGCGTGCAACTACCTTTAGGACGGCCATTTGTGGTACCTGTAGACATGGAAGGAGTTCACCCGTTTGTAGGTGCTATCAATCCTGTCGGTCAAGATTGGCCATGGATATCACCTACATATTATCCAGGAGCATTTCCTTCTTCTGGAATTCAAGGTCAGCGTCCTAGGATTGACATTAATGACAATTCCAGAGAAAGACCAATTCAAGCTACAGCTTCCATAAAACCAAGTCTAACACCTATCATTCGAGGGCAACCACGACCGAGACCAAACACGATCAGGTATGTAGTGTCTATTTGTGTGTTTGTCGCCCAGATAGGAGCTTTGTTTTTTTTTTTAATTGGGGAAGACACGTTAGAAAGAGAATCTAATATATCACAATAATAATATAATATCTCTGTAATAATCTATAGAGTCATTAAGTTTTCGAAGCAAGAAACAGGAAAAAAATGGGAAATGCGCTCTCTGGGATTCGAACTGCTTCCTAGCCGGACGTGTTTCCAGTTACACCCCAAAGGGTTCCAATTACACAACAAGGTAAAAAGGGAAGAAGTACCTTACATTCTCTTACATTTAAAAGGCTAGTGGAGAGGTGAGGACCTAAACCCCAAATACTGGTGAAGACGAATTATCCTCCATCCATTTTAGTTCGGACGCCACTCTAGAGTCACTAGATTTGTCGAAGCAGGAAACATGAAAAACGTGCAATGTTCTCGCCGGATTCGAACTCCAAACCGCCTGATTGCTGGACAGACGTGCTTTCAAGTACACCACGAAGGCACGCGGTAAGGAGGGAAAAATTAACCTTACCAACAGTATGTGTTCTGCTCTATTCATTGGTTTCGTGTTCAAACAATTATTAATTTTGCCTTTAACTTTTAATGAAATATCATTGGGGTTTAGTGTACCGTCAAATTCTGGCAAAACGTTATACAGTAAAAACGTTTTCTGTTAACACTGTGAATTATTTTACAGGTAGCGAGAACGCGAGACAGTCTTGAAATATTTCTAATATTTATATCTCTATGAATGTTAAATTTTATAGGAATACAATGTAATATGAAACAAAAGCTTGCAATAGATGAGAGGTTGAAATGGGAAAATGTAAGAGTAACTCATGCCATCTTTTCATACTATGTACATTCCCCCAGTTTTCGAAAGTACTCACATTGATTTTTATTTCGCATCAGAAGAAAATTGATGTTATAATTCATTGAGATTCAACGAAGATTTCTTTCCTCATCCCAACACCATTTTCTTCTGTATTAAGAATACTCGCAATGCCCATCTATACTGTTTCTTTTCACAGTCTATATACAGGATGTCCAAAAAAGGAGTCCCTGAGTTCAAAATTCCTAATCTCGAAAACAAAGATCAATAGAGGAATACAACAAGTGGTATATTCATTGTGAAAGTTGTAAGACTGTTACAGAGAAATTTCGAAATAATAGTTTTAAAAGCTGCCAACAGATGAAGCTATACGCTGGCGTCTGGTAACTTTGGATTTTGAATGGAAACATGTCTAGCCTGTTTCTCAGTATTTTCTGCGTGCTGAAACGCTTTAAGCCAGTCTCTGCTGGAAATCTTTGGACTGATTTCCTTGGATTTTGCTGAATAATTCCAGAAACAGTGGCGACATTTTTAGGAGTAACTACAGTTTGACAGCGACCAAAACACCCTACCAGATCAGCCGCTACGCTGCATGTCCGTTCGACATTTACCGAAGAGCTTGTGAATGATTTTCACATCGGGTCCTTTGGGAACATTCAGTCGTGTTTGAAAACTACGCCTTGTTGCCAGAAGGACAGTGATCTAACCCCTGGTATTCCAGTACCATAAAGGCATATTGTTCAATGGAATACATAATTATCAACCTCTTTCTTCCGTACCCTATCTCCTTTCACACTCTGATAGTAGCTTTAGGCTGATACCAGCGTGAATTTTTATCACACTATTACTAGCACCTCAAGTGAGCCCAGCTAGGTTTGGTTTAGTTTATTGCCGCAAAACACACGAAGACTATCTGCTTAAGGGAAGAGATGCCTTCGTAGAGCACTTTCTAAGGGAACTTGGTTCGTATACATGTTACGCATGGGGAAAACTACGAAAATGCCCATGCAGCCAGCCCATTCGCCAGGATTCGAACCCCGGACCGAACTACCAGTGTTCAGTGACTGCTCGGCCGCTGGTGAGCCTGACTCCGGTCAGGAGAAACCTCACGTGGAAAACCCAGGTTCCGCTAGTCGCCGGGATTAGCATGCTAAATTAATGTTGTTTTCCAAATGTGTTTGCTTCAGTAGGTTCTTGAAGTAGAGTGATTACATGGACAACGAGTCTAGGAGGACAGATAGGATGAATGTAGGGTGAGTAATTGATACATAAAAGAGCTTTACAGTCCTAATCGCTATGAAGATTAAACTTGGATAACAGTACTGATGAGAGCATATCAAAGCAAGCGATTCGGATTGAATTTGTAGAGACATTAGGATTTTTTTTGGAAGCCAGAGAGATGAAAAATATGCAACCGCCTTCGCCGGGAATCGAACCACGGACCTCTGAAATACCGGTTCAGTGTGCAGAACCACTACACCACGAAGGCTCGCTAGGAAAGTGGGAGAAATACCTTATATACTCCCCTTTTTAGAGGGCGACTAGGGTTTTAGGGAACCTAGTCGCCAAATCCTGGGTGCGGAGAATCATCCCCAACCCTTTTAGTTCGGGCGCCACTGTAGAGACATTAGGATTTTTTTTGGAAGCCAGAGAGATGAAAAATATGCAACCGCCTTCGCCGGGAATCGAACCACGGACCTCTGAAATACCGGCTCAGTGTGCAGAACCACTACACCACGAAGGCTCGCTAGGAAAGTGGGAGAAATACCTTATAAATTCATCCAAAAGTGCAGTAAACAAAATACATTGCAATAGAATAAATAATAAATGAGGCCTATAAGAATAATTATTTTCAGAAGGCAGTCCATGAATCATAAGTGCTAGAGTTCAGTTACAGGAGCTACGTAGCACATCGAATGAAGCTCGGGGTCATATGGCGCGGAATTCTGATTTCGAATAATTAGTTAAAATTTAGTTTCGCCTTTAAAATATCTTCAATACTTTATTAAGAATTTTTTTTTTTTTTTTTTTTTTTTTTTTTAAATTCTGAGATATAACGCTCTGAAAAAATTCCTAAAAAATTTTAATTTTGCTTCAATTTAGGTTAAGCAGCAAGTCTAGCTGAGTAATAAATAAGAATTTTTTTTCACGAAATTCCATGGAACAGTAATGCAACTATTCAAAGTAAGTTTCAAATATATAGCGAAATCGCTAATCTATCAAAAACTGCAGATTTGAAAATTAGAGGTGATGGCGCTCTGTTTATTACTGGTATCAGAATAGTAATAATGGTAATAGTACACATTTTTACTTCGTATCATCTTTCTAGCCAACAAGTGCTTATTTGATTTGTAGGAATCTTGGTGAGAAATTAAAACATTCACTCGTTCACTCTTATGGCGCCACAATTAATTTTTCACTTCAGCACACCCCGATGGTATGGTGTTCCTCTTCGCTCGAGCTAGGTAAATTTTTCAACATTGTCCTCTCCTTAATTTCTGAATTCTTTATAACTTAACTAGATACAAACCAGCTGCATTGCCTGAAGTAGACAATGCACGTATCATACCAACAACAGGGAAGAGTTTTGCACAGTATACCATTGCTAGATATTATTTGTATAGCTCCATATTATTGCACATTACATCAGTTAGTAGTAGGATGTGGTAAATTAGGATTATCGCAGCTCAGTGATGAGAGCGAGACACTATATATAGACTTTTTCATTTCAAACTCATAGATAAGAGTAAAAAGGCCCATAATTTGAAAATACACCAATAAATCCTCTTATATTACACATCATAGTATTAAAGTTATTTCATTTGTAACTAAATGTATTTGTATGTTCAAAAATTTCTTTAAAGGCTAATTAAAATATTTTTCGAGCTTTGAGATTAATTCACATTATCAGAAGTGATAAAAGGTTTTTTTAATAATTTCCATGCATTTTTACGATCAATAATATTGAAGTCATACAATTAATAAAACTTGTAAAATTAAAATATAATAAGAATAATGTCATCTACAGCTATAAGTTAACATTACTCAAAACACACTGAAGCATAGAATGGTACATTGCATAAAAGCGTTAGGTGTTAATGCTGCATACTATAGCTTGCAATGTCTTGAATAATGACTTGATATACGCATCATAGTTCCATTGATATACGCTTCATAGTTCCATTGATATACGCTTCATAGTTCCATTGATATACGCTTCATAGTTCCATTGATATACGCTTCATAGTTCCATTGATATACGCATCATAGTTCCCATCACAGCAATAGAGACTTAAATCCTACAGACATTCCTGATTTTCTAATATAACATGAAAATATTACATTGCATTCCCAACACTGTTTATTACATTACGACATTTTATATTAAAAACATTAGCAATTTGCATGTACAATATGGTATTCATACACTGCAGGAGAAGAGTGCTCGCATTACTGTAATTGGCAGGTATTGTACGTTGCCTAAACACACTACATATATCCATTGCACATTGCAATATGATTTTTCACCCTGCATTACATATAAATTATATTGCTAAATATATTACATCGTACTAAGTCTAGGGAATAGTGGGAGGTTTTTATACTTAGTTCACAATAGTATGATAGGAGACATTGCACGTAAATTCGTAACGTAACATCAATGCATTAAATAAAGAAACATTACACCTTTCACACATTACATTAGTACATTGTTAGACATAGAATAAAGTGCTCTGAAATAGGTTATGTACATGCATTTTAATAATGCATTTACACATAAAATAAAGATACTCTCAAATACATTACGTACACACATTGAAACAATAAATTATCCTATATCAGCTCAGTTACAGCTTGATACAATGATACATAAAGCCAATATAAATAATTTTATTTGAATACTTAGTTTTAAATAATTCAGAAAACAGATTTAATTTTATGCATAACTATCTCTTTCGTTCCGATACTCTCTTTTCGCAGGCAAAGGTATTATTAGACCATTAAAACATGTTAGTGTTTCCTATTTCTTATTTTTAATCAGTTCAATGAACGTAATAGCGCTTATTAAAAAGCTCTCTAACCTTTATTTGGACTGTATTATATATTAATAATCAATAATAACAAAATAGTAGCAAATCCAAATCAGATAGTTGCAAATCAGTATTCAGTTTTAATAGGCTTTGAGTAAATTTGATTAACATGATTACTTTTAATGCGGTTTATATCCTAATAACTTTTGTTATTATTTACAACTGCTGCTATTAATCACACTAGTACTGATACATATGTCCGTTGGTTGTAAGATTTTCGTATATTTTCACATTTCATTCGTGATCCTTCGTTATCCAATTATCCTTCTAGTTTTTATCGGCATTACAAAAATTATCTGAAATTCCACAATGCTGTCCTGTGTTCCTAGCGAATCACTGATTTTTTTTTTTTTTTTTTTTTTTTTTTTGCTTTATGTCATATACCAGATTTACTTCAGTGAATGACTACTTTTATTTGCTTCATACTTACTGAAGTACTCATAAATTTATATGAATGGGAAAAGTATAGTATACGAGTAAATAAAAGGTGTTCTTTAATTGATAACAGAGTTATTCTTGCATTGAATAAGCATCATTTTATAATCATCTTCTCTTCCTGAAATTTGTGAAGAAATATACGGCCGGTTTACAAATGATTTCGGTGCGTGACAGTCGTGGTGACTTGTTACAGGAAGAATTTGTCACAAAGTCGGTAGCAAGTGTTTATTGACCTTTGCTGAGAAAACACGCAATGCGGTAACAAGTTTACAATGTTTCAGGATAGTTAAGATATTTTATTTCTGCATATAAAAAAGAAATTTGTAGAGAGAGAGAGAGAATGATCCTGAAAGTGACGAAGAATGTTAGTTCCGCTTGAAAGCACACTGTTGAGAGAGAATGCAGGGTGAAAATGAGTTACGCTTAACAGCGTCCAAAGAAATGCGGGTGTCCAAAAGGTATCATTGTTAGAAGTAAATATATGTTAACTTAAAAGGGTAATATTCTATACAAGATTTCGTTCAAATTTTTAGTTTTCTCAGCGAAAATCAATGAGAAATTTCAATAGAAACAGTAAAATAGTTTCATACTCCTTTAAAAAATGCCCTCCTTTAAAAAATTTGTAAACTAGAAAGCTTCTTAAACTAAGCATAGAATAATTTTTTATCTCATTTTGCTTTAGGAATGGTTATGGGTTAATTGTATTTGATAGGATTCGTATCGCAGGTTTAACTGTCATCATTCTTGAAAGTATAAAATGTGCTTTCGCCTTCTTTAGAATACTCAATAGATAACTTATAAGGTATTTCTCCCACCACATTGACGATCTTTCGTGGTGTAGTCGTCTGCACTCTGTGCCGGTATTCCAGAGGTCCGTGGTTCGATTCCCGGAGGAGGCTTTGTTAATTTTTCATCTTTCCTGCTTCCAAGAAATACCTAATCTCTCTACAAACTTTATTTCATTCCAGGTAATTATATGGCTTTAATACTAAAATTAATAATTTAGCTTAAAAGAACAAGAATACAGTAAGATATGCATACGTACATGTTTAATACATACGAATAGGTTTATTAATTCCTGATTTGTGAGTACAATAACTGAAATTACGAACTTGAATACTTGAAGAGAGTTAAACGTTTGTCGATAAATCTTCACGGGTATAACGATTAATTATGTATAATCCTATATCGGCTGTATGATCTGGACGAAACGTGTACGTATTTAACCTTAACCTTAAAAAACGTTTAATCTTTTAGATAGTTTTTCATTTTAAAATTTATAAATTTAAATGAAAAAATATCCTTTTTTTGCTCAAAATCTGCAAAAGATTTTATTTTTACCTATACTCAATGGTAAACTTAAACCAGTTCAAATATAAACTTTCCTTGTACTTATTGCATTCTAATCTTGCATTTAGTCGTCAATTCCTCAGGATCGTTTCCTGGGAAGATGACCACGAGTCAATGTTTCCTCCTTTGTTTTTTAAAATGGACTTTCATTCTTCTCTCCGGAAGTTGTTCCAGAGAACATTTATTTTCGTATACGAACGATCAGCACTTAAATTGACACAGAAGTGCATGTTATATTTCTTAGTATATTATAAGAAAAGCCCTAGGACGAAAAGAGAAATAACTGGTCAAAGGAATAATTGTGCTAAATGACAGTAGTAGACTGATGCTGTGCTTCTAAGCATCGCACTGTATATTATCTACCTTGAGTTTGTGCTATGAGGTAATGGTCATCATTCTTACGTTGTGATATACGATGGTGAAGTTTTGGTCCTGGCTATGGTCCATTATTTCTCGTTGCAAAGTTGGTAAAAAAGGTAATTGTAGCTCTTAGACGGAATGCCAGGTGAATGAGCTGATTATTTTTTATGTAAGTTGCTGCATGTAAAAGCAATCCATCCACGACAATCACATTTTAATGCATTTGCAAGTAAATTCCACCACCATTTCTTATTGTGAGTTTGGGGACGGGAGCTGCTCAGCATTATACCTGTCAGGTCAAGTCCACTCATCATAGAATTATATTTATAAATCAAGTTATTATTGCAATTAAATCCACGTTTTCCCGTGTAAATATTTTAGTTAAATCGATTTGAATATGAGCAGAATAATTTGAAAAAACTATCTCTACAGAATTATCATACCATCTAATCATGAATACTGATCCATCACATTGGTAATCAAATGTATCTCTTTCCGTTTTTTTTTTTTCTATCCCTTTAGGAGGCATCAGTTGACAATTTTGGCTCGTATAGTTCTTATAGATTTTATGTTTTTCTTTGCACAGTCCTTCATCAAAACATAAGAAATAAGAATATTATAAAAAAAATTTCTACTTGAAAAGGGTTAATAACAATTGACAGATTGTTATTGATAGTCCTAATACCAATGTACCAAGTGCCCAACACCAAGAAATTCCCTTTTATAACAAGTGTTATTGATTTTGATATTTCAGTTTCAGTTTTCAAAATCGTTAAGTCAACAGCTTTGTTTATACAGTTTAGCAGTCGTTTTATAGTATCAGTTATATTAGAATAAGCCATAAAGGCTTGTTTTAAATCTTCCGCAAAAATTTCAAAAAGCTGAACCTTCTTTATTTTCTTTGAAACTAAACAATTTACTTCATTGTTTCATTCATTATAAGCAATGAAGCAACTAAACAAAGAAACGCCATGTCTTACTTTAAATGTCTACGTTACAGTCTAGACGACGAATACGGTGTCGAATTTTTAATCCGTCCAGCAATGTGTGTAACTGCTCCAGAAATAACCGTAATAAACCAACAGTATAATTCCGGTGCAAATCCACGTATGGAGAGAACAAGGCAAAATCTTAAACCATGCGTTTCTTCAGTGGCAACGTTTTCGAAAAAGATTGATAATACCGTACATTTCATTTTCAAACACCTTTATTTAGTATCTCGATGCTTTTACAGTGGGTCTTTATGTATTCAGTCTGTACCAAGGAAATGTAAGAAATTGCGTAGCCATTAATACTCAGTTTGCGTAATTTGGAGTTTGTTATAGGGAAAACAAGAACTTAAATTATTGGAAGATAGCAGAAGCATGTGCAGTAACGTGAACCTCAGCAATATTTGAAAATATAATTGATGCTAATTCGTCCCTTAATTCAGCTGAGTTTTTTATAAGTAATGACAACTATGCGATAAAAAAAAATCAAAGAAACCTGGTATTACTTTTAATAGAATTTCATGAATATGTAATAGAAATATCTCGATTTTGTCTTTAGTACAATACTTAGTTTTTATGAAATATTTTCAAAAAAGGCAAGAACTGTCAAATTTATTGCATTATCTTCAAGCGACATTTCAAAAACTCTGAAAGTTTTCAATTATTACATGAAAAAATGCAGACTTCAAAATTTAGAATATGTTTGTACTATTTGGAGAAAACTTTTCAAGAAATTTAGAAACTTATATTTTACATTTAATTTGAATATTATATAATATTTCGCTCTAATATTTCCAAATTACATTTTTATGTATTGTTTTATATAATCAGATATGAGAAGGTTCATGAACCCAATGACGTGGCTTAGTGAAACCCAAAGGCTGTGTTCTTGAAGCAACTTATTTGCTTATTCATACATATTGTATACATTGTACAAAATTTATCTTTCTTTCCTAACGTTCTAATGCTTTTTCTCAAAAGGCTTAACTATCGTCAAGCCTTTTTCTTCTTCAAGGGAGGAGGGAATATGTAAGGTATAAAATATAAAAGAAAATTACTAACAAATTACTACATCAGTTGGCAATAGCCCTTTTAATTCCTGATTTTATTTGCCTGCATCTCCTCTCAAAGAATAGGTACTGCGTCACTGATGTCATTAGTTCTATCCGCAATGCGAAAACTGTTGCCCAATCTCTGTTCAGGATTCAAGCACAAGCCCTGCTGAAGTACGCAGTCTTTATTTTATACCTTCCCCTGCTTGAGTAACTCACATCTCTTCGCTTAGCTGTATCTTCTACTATTTAAAATGTGATCAGGGTATATAGAATTGTGGGCGCTTATAGCACACATAATATTGTGCCAATCAAGAAGATATGTCTTAGTAGATTAATCGTCAAGAAATAAAGCTGTAGGTTGTTAAAGCACGCTGTGATTATCCAAGCATTATTGCGGGTTTCCCAATATTCCGTCTGGTCATGACGCAATTTGTATGTATGTAATATGTACCAACACTCCCATAGTGAAAAGTTAATTGGTGTCTTCTTCTGCAAAATTATATATATATATATATATGCGCGTGTGTGTGTGTGTGTTTATCTTGTTAATAAAAATGGCCTTCTTCAGTCTCCAGTTCTCAAGGAAACCCTCTTAAGTTAGTTCTATATTCTGTATCATTTGACAATATTTTTCGTTTCCTGACTTTTTTATCTTTTAGGTTACCTATAATTTGTAATTTTTCCCCTTAATTACTCATTTGCATTACCTAAGCTTACTCACGGTTTACTAAATACTGTCCGGTCTTTACCACACGGTTAATGTTTGTAATACCACACGCTTCTTTGAATCACTAGAATTAATTTTTAGCTTCTTCGAATTTATTTAGTTATTATAAAATTTTTTATTGCTTTTTCGAAAATATTTTTACATTTAGTACGACTAATCGATCGCTAAAATAATAATAAAAAAAATCATTATTTTGGTACTAAGCTCCAACTTTTCCATTTGTTGAAGTGAAACGAACTAAAACATCACCTGAGATTAATTTTTTGGTGAGTAACCATTGAAATTCTTTTTCGGATTTAAAATCCAGGCAATTCGATGATTTTTTCCCCTCCTGGTAAATTTTTCTTTTTACTGCACTATATTTAATGTTACATTAGAACTAAAACTACACCTGAGGTTAATTTTTTGGTGAGTAACCGTTGGAATTCTTTTTCGGATTTAAAATCCAGGCAATTTGATGTTTTTTCCCCTCCTGTAAATTTTTCTTTTTACTGCACCATATTTAATGTTACATTAGAAGCTTTTTCTAATTATTTTTTTATTATGATGAATCAATTTAAAATTTGTAATTTGCCTAATTTCATTACTTAGTACATTTTAGGCTTAAACTTTGGTTTCTCTAATGTTACAGAATTTAAGAGGTAACTCTCCTTCTTACTTTTTGCATTTATTTTATGTTTTTTGAATCAATTTTTCATTTGTTATTATTTTTTCCTATGTTGAATTGCTTCTGTTTACATATTTTTTTTTGAATTGTGTCAGCTTGAACAAAATATAATTTTTATTAGTATTTTAAGATTTTTATTTATGATTTGATGCTATAGTCTTGAAAAAAATTTTTACTCCGGCCTTGTGTGGTTCAAATTTTCATATGTCATTTCTTTCCCATGTGTTGTATTCCTTGTATTTGCATGTTTTGTTTGCTGGACTTGGTCTGCTTAAAATAGGGAAAACAATTTAAGTTTGTTTATGATTTTTGCGATTTTAATGATTTAAGTAAACTTTGGAATTTTCCCACTACTTACTATGCTCTGTAGGGGTTAGACTGATGAAGACACAGATTACTTTGATTAATTTTCTGATATTATATCAAGTATTAAACTTTAATTTGTGCCTTTGTTGGTTAAAGAAACAGACTGATGTATTTACTTCTTTCGTTGCACCAACCCCCTGATGACGATGCAGCGAAAGATGTAAATTTCCTTTCTCCCTTTTTCGTTTTTGGTTTAGAGCCCACCAGCGACCGAGCGGTAAAATCGCTGAACACTGGTAGTTCGGTCCGGGGTTCGAATCCCGCGAACGGGCTGGCTGCATGGGCGTTTTCTGGTTTTTCCCATGTGTAACGTGTATACGATCCAGTTTCCCTTAGAAAGTCCTCCACGAAGGCATCCATCCTCTTAGGCAGATAGCCCTAGTGTGCTTCGCCGTATTCTCAATACACCATTTTTGGCTTTAAATACTTTTTGCACCTTTCATGCAGTTTGCCACTGTGTTTCTAATTTATTTATTTATTTATTTATTTATTTTGCATATGGTTTGTTCAGAATGGATTTTTAAACTTATCATTTTAATTAGTTTTGCTTTATTATTACCTCTTGTTGCTGCTTCCAGTGCGCAATTCGATTAGGTTTTGAATTGCTTTTTACTTTGTATTTATACATTTATATCTATATGTTCAAGGGCACGGCACTTGCTTGGTAAGCTTCAATCGAGAACAGACGAAGCCATCGGCATATTGACCGTCGCCTTTCCGTAAACGTTGTTCAGGGTGCATTATAGCGGGTAGGCCGATATTACACCCGCAACAAAATGGGATAGGCAGCAGCAAATATTGGGGCCTTCTCTGGAATTCGAACCTGGGCACAACATTATAGCTTCCTACACCGCTAACCACATACCAAACAGAGAAGCTTACTCTATATATTACAACTAAATATATTTTGCATGGAAAGGGAATTTGCATAAGATCATTATTTTCGTTTAATCAATTTTTATAAAAGGATATGTTGTTGCTGCTAAACATTGTCTCTGAAAGTAAACCAATAACAGTAGGATTTAATGCATTGTTGCTTTTCTATTAATGGTTATAAGCCGAACCTCGAATTTAATCTACAAGCACATATTCATCCAAAAATAATAAGAATAATTCTCCATCTTAAAAAATGTGTACTCTTTTGCATTATCATTTTTTACAATTAAATCGGGGAAAAATGAGAACGTTAAATTGATAGCAGGCTTTGTAGTACTCTGCGGGGAAAGATCTAGCGCAGATAAATTAGTGTTTCGGATATGTGGATCAGTGAAATTTATGAGGTAGAATTCTGGATTGGATTATGGCAAAGCACTCGAGAACTGTCTTCTTGTCAGAAGAGATGCCTTTGACAAGGAACCTTTGAAAGAAAATGACTGTTGTTGACTTACTGACGTAACTGACTCATTACGCATGGGGAATACTACGAAATTTCCAATGTAGCTGAGATTTTGTTTGCTGAGACTTGAGCCCAGGTAGAACTGTAAGTGTTCAGCGGCTTTACGCTCGACCATTGATGGATCTGCGATATTTAGGCACATTTTTAATAGAACTTTATTTTATTACTATGTGGAGATTTATTTAGTTTTACTAACAGTTAATCTTTAGTTGAAGCAACTTTCCCTTCAGTCTTCTTGCCAGAATGTTTATAAGCTATCCCGCATGTATTCAAATGAGGTAGAAAGAAGTGCTATTTAAGTTTTAGAAGGTGATTTTAAAGCGTTTTATGCCTGCTTGAAGGCCACGTTGCTATTTTGAATTACGAGCGATTTAATTCTCAGCCGTTGAGTGCTTCTAGCCATTAAGCTTGTGTCCACCGACTTCTATGAGTCAGAGCCATCCTGCGCGTTAAATTATCCAGTGAGCCGTTAGGCTAAATTTATTACATTCTATTTTGAGTGTTGGCTTTGTTTAAACCCAATTGGAGCCATCTGTGGAATTCTATTGAATGAATAAAGGGCTCTTTACACCCTTCGTCTGACTTCTTGTCGTCAATAAGACCTGAGAATAATATCCATACATTCTTTTAAGAGCCGGTTAGTTTATGCTCGCGAAGGGAACGAGACTCTATAGTTAAACTCCATACATTAATTTTCTTTCATATTAAGATTAAAGTTTTATCATCTTTATACATTCAACCAATTCCTAATTCTATTGCACGATTTGTCCTTTTCAGGATTCGTTTATTTATTTATTTTTTCTTTTTTTTTTTTTTTGTTTTTGTAAAACTTACATTTGTAATAAGCCAAAATCGTAATGAGCAATTTTGTCAAAAGTAAATTTTATGGTGCTTTTAATTAAAAATTTCACTGACAGAACTTACCTCAAATGTATCTCGCATGTAATTTTTCTAATTTAAATTAAAAGAAGGTCTTTTTTAATTAAAAAAATGCATTTTAAGAGTTTTCTTTTGAGTCTTTAATTCAGGCCATTTATAAATTAACAAAACTTAAAATACAATAAAAACATGTTACGCGAGGAATCATCATTTTGTGATATAGCGACTAGTTTTTGCAAGTTTAAAGAATCTTAAGGAATCTCGTCCGGCTTTACAGCAAAGTTGTTTTGTGAAAAATATGATTTCTGATCAAAGATTATATTGAGATGTATATGAAAAAGGGTCGATTTTTTTTTAAACTTTTCTTATCTTTCTTTCTGCTTATTTACTACAGTTCTCTTTACGTGTCATTATTTTCAAATTTTAGGATAGATACTTGCATCGTTGGAGATGACAGCACTTGTGACAATAAAATGAATGAAACTTGCAAAACTGAACAGGGAATTAGTTCATGCCACTGCCGTCCAGGATTTGCGAGATCTTACACACGTGGACCTTGTATCCGTAAGTACAGTGAAAATGGTTTATAACATCTTATATTGTAAATACTGTTTTTTTCGACGAGAACAACATTTCAGAATTATGGAAATGGTACCCCAAATCAGAAATCATGTCCAATACCAGAAGAAATAAAACCGTTAATGACTTACATTTCATGTTTTCATCTCACAGCAATCAAAATTCAAAGTGTGCATAATATTAAATTAAGACTATCAATTCTACAAATGAAAATCTTCAACATAATATGTTTTTATATGTTAAGAGCCAAAATATACTACCATATGTAGAAAATTCAACAATTTTAGTAAAGAACAAAAGGTATCTAAAATGTGAAAAACAGTATCTGCTGTTAAATCTGGGAAATATTTATAATTTGTTTATAACCCTTTTTATAATAAAACATTTTTAGAGCATCCTGTTTTGAAATCTAATGTGCATTTTATTATAAACTTTTCTCAGTGGTAGGATTTAAACCAGTCATAGATTTCATACCTTTCTGATTTCCCAATCATAGTTTTTTAAATGCATGAGATTCATTAAGAAGTATAGATGGTATTAAAGTTAAATTTCATTCTGTTAACAATTTGTATTTCTTCTCTGTTTTTCCGAGTTGGAAGGAGAAGAAAACGGTGTATTTTGTGTAAGTACTCCTCCCTTTAATCTGAATGATTCAGACTATTACTCAAAAACATAATATTTGATTTGAAGGCCATAGAGCTCGATGCCTATATCGTTTCTGCTTATACGTCTCATTAATGCTAACAGTACCTCGTGGGAAAGCATTTAAGCAAACCATACTGCACAGCGGACGCAAGGGAAAATCCATCTTCGTGATTGGATACGCTTTTCGATTGCATCATTCCTTGTCTGTTTGTACTTTAAAAGTACACTTTCATATTGTTTGTTTACATTTGTTTTCAACGCTGGATTAAAATTTCAGCGTTGAGAGGTAAAAACTATTATTATTAATTAAGTGCGTTGTGCGTGTTAACAAAAATGTGAACTTACACATTTTTTACAGCCCTAACATGCGGTGATTTTATTATAAACGATGTGACTGTTTTAGGAAAAGATAATTTCAATGTCTGCTTGTCAGTTAATTTAATAAATATGTATTAATGATGAGTTCAGTCGAGGTTTTCGAAGTTCACAGCAACAAAAGCCTTCCAGTAAATAAAATCTTGAGCAGTGAAAATCTTTCACATTAAAGATGCATTATGCTTAAATTATTTCAAGTAATTTATATAACTATACTATGCAAATGAAACTCCAAAAGGATGAGATAAAATTAGTTTTTGCAAATAGTAAAATGGTGGGAATCTTGCTAAAGAAAAGTAAAATCTGATTTTAAAAATAAAATGCTACAAATCTGGAACCGAAAGATAAGGACACACGTGAATAAATTGTTTTATTTTACTTTTTATTTTTTTAACGCATGACATAATTTTTTTTCATAAAAACAGTGGGTGCTTACCGAAGATGAAAAATTCTCTTCGAATACACATGCATTAAATTCAGCAAAATGTGTTACTATGATGATAAAATTGCATACTTCTTTTCACATAAGATAACAAAGTATTGGATGAGTATTTAAAAAGAGCAGTTTATTAAGTTAGTATACTTCTGTGAATACGATTATATTAGTTATGTTTCACAGTTGTATACTAAGATAAATTCCAATTTTTTTTTTTCAAATTTCCTCGTTTAAAACAATAATATTGTTAAAGCTGATTCTTCCAAATATGTAACAAAAATTGTTAAATTAATCAATATAAGTACTTAGTAATTATTGTTTTCAAGTCCTTGGAAGGCATTTTAAAAAGTAAATAGAAAAGTATCTGAAAAATTCGATGATTTGCAGTGGTAGCAATGTAAAAAGAAAGACAAATTTCTGTATGTCCAAAAGGTTATCCGGAAGGCATCCCCCCCCCCAAATCGTTTTTCTGGAAGGGGGGAAAAAACCACAATGACTATAATGAGGGTAAAATTCCGTAAAAACTTAAATTTTAAGATTTTATGCTCGAAACTTTAGTTGTAATGCACGAAAAGAAACGTCGTTGTCATGTCTATGATGAAGTCTATTCAAGTAGTGCCATGGACGAAGATGGCAGCTCTGGCAATCTGCAAAGTGTTATCATCGTAGAGATTCAGTCTCTTTAAAAGACCCCAATTTTTAACAATTCAGCAAGTGTGGCTGGACAGTCAAAAATGTGTGTAGTTGTCAGTTCTGTGTCCGAGCAGTTATTACAGTTTCTGTAGGCTTTCTGAACCGCTTTCTCAATTTCAGTCCTCTGTGATGGCCAGTTTTAACCTAAGTCTGACTGTGGTTTTAGTTATAAGTCGATCTCCATTGATGTTATGAAGTTGGTGCTTTATTGGAACTGAATGTTCATTCAATTTGTATTTGGTCATGGCATTTGCGTCCGAGAGAGTGACATTTACGTTATTATTATTGTTAAGATTTCGGACCTCTTTTGCCAGTTTACATGCATTCTTGTTACCTGTGATGCTGACAGCCATTGAAAAATGCCGAAACGTTAAAAGATTAAAAATAAAGGCATCCATGTAAACATACCGAAATGATGCATACACAATTTTCAGGAAATATTCACTTGCTTTCTAATTTGTTTCTAATTTTATTACGTCATTGTAATGAGCATATCCAAGATAAAAAATGCATTCGAAAGCAAAAATTAACAACCATTTTAGTCTTTGGACAAGAATCAAATTTCACTGGAAATGAAATTGTTTGAAAATGACTGAAAAGTGGAAAAAAATCCATATAATCACTATAATATTCGAATGTATCTGTTTCTAAACTGAAATTATTACTAAAACACTAAATTTGGTCAGATTTCACTGAAAAATCCAATAAAGAGTTCTATTTACTGGTAAAATATTACTTAAATTCTTGAACTAGTGTGAAGCATGACTCTCCTCAGACACTCGCTTGACATATAATAAAAATTAAGAACTAGACCAGCGGCTGTTAGATCAATGCAAGGTAACTATATTTTTAATTGGTTACAAAATAAAGGAAATTTTTTTTCCAAAACATTGTGAAATGGATTTAAATTATATTTCAAAATGTTTTTTTCGTGACGTCAGCATGTACGTATGAATGTATACAATGTATCGTATAACTCAAAAATGATTAGCCGTAGAAAGTTGTAATTTTGCATTATTTGCTACCCCTATACTACATTTGCTACAACCTTAGCCGGCTTAAAAGTCCTTCCCCGGCCTTTATTTTCGCAATCGTTGGTCCTAGTTTTCATATGCTTCCAATTACAGAATTATTTTAAAGGATGAAAATATTCGTGTTTTGACAATGTCAAATTAAAAAAAAATAATAATAATTTGGAACAAATAACGAAATCTAACTTTTAACGCTGTCTCCTGGTTCATATACTAGTTTTAATACTTGTAAAAAAAAATAAAAATGCAATAAGTTTGACTTCTTATATTGTTTTTTCATAGCGAGTACTTTAGACGACAAAACAGACCGGGATATTTAATTTCAAAATTTGCAATTTTGGTGTCGTTTACAATTTGCCTTATTTAATCAGTTAATTAAGTTAGAAATTCGAGGAAATTAAATTAATGAAGGGCATCAAAAATGTGTATAATTTAATAGGCCGTACAAGGAAGCATGTTGTGTCCACAGTTTTTTTTAAGATGAAAAAAGCATATTTTAGAACTCTGGAGACATGGAATTTTCGACACTGTTATAAAAGTGGGCATTTCTACATGCGCGATTTAAATTCAGCAATCAAAATGGCTAATGCCGGATAACTAATATAGCAGAGCTGGACCAGATAAAAATACAACTACGAGTATCGCTGTCAAAAACTTTATATCTAAAACTTTCAAAACCTCCAACTTAAACATGCTTATTTCATTTGCATCCTGGTGGGAGCTAACGGAAAGGAGAATTGTTGGCATAAATCTAAATCATTAGAAAATAGGTTATTAAACATTAACTTTACAAGCTTACCTTATACACCTATACAGAGGGGGGGGGGGAATTCGAAACCTATCCCACTCATTCGTTACAGAAATAAAAGTGTAGCCGGTACCAAGTTCTTCGCTCTACATATGTTTATAAAATAAACCACATTGTAATATCTAGTCTTCTTGGCTAGCATACATTGCTACAAGACTTACGTGAAAGTCTGCTAGCTATAAGAGAAAGGTGTATGGGAAAGGTGTAAAAGACCCTTTTAAATTGAACTCAGTTATTACAGACGAAATAGTGTTTACATCATCCACTTGTGGTGATAAAAATTAAAGATAATGGTAAACTAAACTAAATTTAAAGATAAGACTGTAGTTCAAGACTATAAAAATTAATTTAACGTAGCAGGTTGACTCAGAAAAAAACACCAGCGCGATATTCAACTTCGGCGGCAAGAATGTGAAGCCGAGATTTAGAATTCAAACAGCTGGTTCAACAATAACATGCGCACTCACTAGCGAAACACTCTCTGACTAACCATTTCGCTACTTCAGTTTAAATACTCTCTCGTTCACCCTAACTTATTTACATCCTGGCGAGAAAACTCGAGAGAAACAAGATATTACAGAAAAGGCTAAGAAATTAAAATAACTATTAGTAAAAATAACATACGATGACCTCTTTATTCCTTTAAAGCATCTTATTCCCTTACTCGATGACATATGTCTGTGTGTTGGCGATTTCTATATTTTGACCTTTTATGGTAATTTTACCTTTTATTTGCCAACTTTACTTTAGTTTAAAAAGCTCTATGACCTTCTAATGACATTAACCTATTTGTTGATCCCAATAAGCTATCTATTTCCAGTGTTTACTTATACAAACCATGGAGGTAGGAAGTAAGAAGGAGTCGCCCTAAACAAGTTTCTCCGTACCCTGCTCTGAAGCACTGGCGATCCCTACGTGGTGACCAAAACATTGGGTCATTTACCATTGAGTTCTATGGGATTTGACGCGTTCGGGTGTAAATATTTTGTAATTACGTCGCAAATATACATATAAATGTATATATTTTCTTTTTCTACAACACTTCAAAGTCCTAAGTATGTGAAAACAACATATTTTTAAACAACATTTCATTCTGAACGGAATTAAATGCTATACTTTTCACAGGACAGTTTTCTCAGAATGGTTTAATTTGAATGAAATATTTTCACATGTTTTCGTTAATTACATTAGAAAAAAAAATTAAGGTAATTCGATTTTATTCGGTTAAGGTACAAAAATTAAGATCAAAGTTTATTGTATTATTAATATTAAAATTATGCATTATTTCTTTTCTATTTATAGAGCTTCTTCCTAAAATACTTTCTTAAATATGACATGATTTTTTGGCTTCTTTTAAATCGAAAAATGTAAGTCAATTTATAATTAATGCTCTATTCGGTTCATTTTAAATTAGAGAATTATTAGGAAAATAGTATTTGACTTTCTCTGAACATTTCTGAAAGGGAATAAAATCAGTTTTTTTTTTTTTTTTTTTTTTTTTTTTTTAAGTATTATTTAAAACTTGTAACTGAGTTATTATAAAATGTAAAGGGAATAATTCTTTTAATTATAATTATCAGATTTTTTTTTTTACCCTTCATTTCAACAATACATATTCCAAAACTCTTTATTACGTTCTTAAGTGCGCATCTCATAGCATTTGCTTTACAATACCTTTTAACAGATCGCTTTCCAATACGAACAATTCTTGCTTAAATAGTTTTATAACATATTTGTCAACAGGATTTCAATTTATGTTTACAATTCAATATTAAGGTTATTATATATTTAGATAACATTTATAATCATCATAAATTAGATACATTTAATCATTAGATTTCTTCACAGTACTATCACAGTTGTTTATAAGTGAATAAATTCTTCATTTCAAATACATTTATAAATAATTTAATGAATATTTAAGTATTTTGTCAAAGGCAGATACATGCTTTTTGCAAGCACATGCATAAATACCCATACATATTTCCTATTTATCATTTCCGGCATGTGCAAATCTTTAATTTCTGTGCATTCACTATATTTTTCGTGTAAAGTAATTTACACTAATTTAGCATACACCCGAAAGTTTTACATAAAAAATATATATGAATATAATTTGAATGAAAATTATAAGTATTATTTTTAATACCCACTCAAAGGTCAGTTTTTCTTCAAAATTCCTCCACGATGGCATATCTCTCTTTAGGCAGACAGCCCTTGCATGCGTTACTCTATTTAATAAAAACTTAATCTGACCTATGTGCCTAATTACAAATATTTTAACATACATAATTTTATATTTACATTTAGCCATCAAGTTTCAAACTTTTCAAATCTTCTAGAAAATAAATTTTGGCAGATCTCTTTTAGCAATTTTCTTAAAATCTATATTTTTGTAATGCAACAGCTTAGAATTTTATAAAACAAATTCATAATCAAAATTGCTGTTGTTAGTTATCGAAAAATAACCAAGATGTGATTTTTGCGTAAATGTCAGTAAACTATACAAGTTGCTATTATCCATCACACTATGAATGTTTCTTTCATGCGAGAGTGTCCCTTTTTCGATTTCTATGGAACTGTCGTGTGTCGAAATACTATCAGAATTTTGTCAAGCGAGCTTCTGAATGTAAACAAAAAACACCCCGTCTGGTGACCCAAGCTTCAAAGCAGTGCTTCACTTCTAGCGCGGAATGGCCCCTCCTCCCTTTCCTACCTCCATGATACAAACGGGGGGGGGGAATTCACATGCAAACTGGCGGGGAAATTTGATGACAATATATCCGAATGACAATGACAACAGTAATCGCGATTACATAAGCGGCTCCTACTTCCCGTAATATCTTGGACAAGGTATAAGGTGCTTTCGCTGCGAAATAGTAAACTCACTTAAAGAATCATATGTCTCAAATAAACATCATATATTTCAGCTTCAAACTATTACTAAAGGCAAAACTCAAAGACCTTATCCAAAGTTAACGGAAAAGAATTTGTATTATTTCCAAGTTTATGCAGTTCTATTCGATAATACACAAATGATATAAAACAAGTTGTGCAAATAGTTTGACCCGATTCTAAGCGCAAAAATAAAATGAACTAATAAATAGGAGCCCATTGGTACAATACTTCCGTAAGAGGATTTGACTTCTGAGTCAGTCTTTACAAATTCTTTTCGTTTCTTTAATTAATCTCAACTATTTAGTTGAAGTATTATTGCGCTACTGACTGATCAATGAAGGAAATGTACTGAGTTAGCATCTGAGTTCATCAGGATTACTATGATTGGAATATAAAGTATGTAACAAGAAATGCATGAGTAATCCAAACCTTTATCACTGTGTGCAAAATTTTAGAACTGTTCAATCGTTTCCGTACCTTGAACTTTGAAGCCATTTTTGTATTAATATGCAGTATTTTTTTATTTTTATTCGGATATTTTAAGCATTATTCAAAAATAAAAAATAAATAAAAAATAAAAACTTTGTTTAGCTAATTCCTCCCTTACTCTTATTTATGTTTTTTCTCCTAAATAAAGAATTCTTAAGATTTTTCTAAACCTTGAATAAAATAATAAGCTCGTATAAAACTCTTAATTTGGATAATAAGGGAAATTTTGCAATATTGCGGAAGAAAAACAATTAGGAAAGTTTCTTTTATTCAGTTATTATTATTATTAACGAAAATAATTTGTGTGAACAAAAAAGGCAAATCATTAACATGGAGCGAAAGCCGAAGCTAACTTTATACAGCTGAAACTTTAATTTATATTTTCATAAAAAAAACCTACACACTTTGTTTATAGAACATAATCTGAATTATTGAGCAAATCTGCATGCAATATGTTATGATAAGCTCCTGTGTAACGTTTCATTAAAATTATCCTTCTGAATTTATTGATTAAAAATTTGGTTTTTAATAAATGACAAAAATTAAGTAAAGATACCATTATAGTTTCAACGTTATTTATTTCTCTTTTTTAAAAAGTAAAAAGGTAATATTCTTGAAACATTGAAAGTTTCAGATTGTGCTTCGAAATCACTTTTATTTTAAATAATAATATTTAATTAACTGCAATACAGAGAAGAAATACGAGAGATTATTAAACATGTACCAAGAAGCACTGAACGTTTGATCTTATCAGATATTATGTAACTAATGAGCATTACTATGAATAATGGACGAAATTGTGAAAAACCTTTTGAAAAAAGTTTATTTTTGTGGTTTGGTGGTAATTTAATCAAGAATGTAATGCATAAAAGTTTGTTTAATTAAATGTGTTCTATCATAAGTTATAGCTATAACCAGAAAAAAGAAGCATAGCTTGCTTAAGTTTATGTGAAATAACTTTCCTCATTGAATGTAGCCAATGAGAATGACTGTTTAAAAAGCCTATCAGATGCCACCTTATTGTTTTGAGAATGAGGTAACAGTCAGCTAATGGCTTCAAATACTTATGTCATGTACTGGAATGCAAAGTAAGATATTTGCAGAAAGGAGTAATTTCCCAATCCAGATTTATTATTACTTATGGATCTTCATTCCAAATTTAATCTTATAGATCATATTAAATATGATTGGTGGATATCCAGTATCTTGGGTATACTTTCGTTGTCATCCAAGAAATTCTTGAAAAAATTCTACACAACAGTATTTTTTGTTGATGCTGTTTTCGTTTTAGGTAATAGGAATTGAAAAAAATGGCAATATTAACATTGGTTCAGTTTAAAAATTAAGCAGTTTCTTTTCTGATTGCTTATACTTTGGATTTTTATTATTCGCATCGACTAATGAATGATTTAAGAAATTTCTACAAAATTACAACTTTGTTTTCCTAATAAAAATCATGTACATTGGGAAATGGATACCCATGCATTTTTAACACCAGATGAAATATGGTACTTCTGCGAAGCTCATGAAAAAATATTTCATAAGCGTGGCAGAAACAATAAGCCAGTACTAAAACCTGCAAATCGCGCACTGAAATATTTACAAAAAGAAGAATCCGAAAGCTTATGATGAAAATGCGAGGTATCAAACATATGCATCTTACTCTATTACTTTGAATCTTTACTTTACATCTGACTTTGAATTTTTTAATATTAGAAATGTTATTTTGTTTTTGTATAAATTTAACAATCTTTTAACTCAGATTTTCTTAAAAAGTTTGGTTTCTTATAATGTTGCTGATTAGGTTTAATAACCGGGAACTGCGACTTTGATTGTTTGCTACTTTTCTCGATGCACACGTTTTAAAAGAATTTGGAGTATCTGTATTAGCATCACAAATATTTCGGTGGGAAAGGTGGCAAATTTTGATGTAAGTCTCTCTTCTCCAAAAATTCGCTGCAATCTACTGTTAATTTACCATTTATTTAAAAATATTTACGTTTAAACGGCGTTATTTTAATTATTTGAGACTTTAGGTATTTCCCTCTTTCAATGAATTTTTAGAATAATTTTAACACGGTTTAAAGAGTTACAAACTGTCATATCTTAATAATTTAGGTATTTTATTGCACACTTACGTATTACGTATCAAGGAGCGATTATCATATAATGACGAAATAAATTAACAGAAAAGAGGTAAATACTATGGTAAGTTTCTGTAAATATCTAATTTCTTTGGAATGCATTCTTGTTCTCATGTATTATTGTGATACTGTTCATTTATTATTTAATTTTTAATTTCTGCATTTAAGAAAATAGTATTAGAGTTTGTTTTGTGTATATTTGAATTTGCGGCCACATGTATGGTATATATGTGTTTGGTTAATGTATAGATCATTCAATTCTGAATCCAATAACGGTTAGATTGCTAAAATAGCTCTCATCTTGAACGCGAGATATGGGAAAAAAAAAAAAACTCCTGATGGGGATTCGATACCTCACGGGTGACAAACTGTTGTCTCCATGATAACAACGTTTAACAATTTCTCTCCAACTTGGCGATTTTCTGAAGTTTCGGAAAAAAGTATTCTTGAAGTTCTGACAGCGTTTTTTCCCGAAGTTTTCAGAATCTCGCTCAGCACCATATAAATACGGTACCGAGAACCATATTGAGTCGATTTATTAGGTTATAACAAAGTATGCCGGGGCTATTTGCCTAAGGGAAGAGGAGCCTTCGTGGAGAATTTTCTAAGATAAACTGGCTCGTATTCCCGTTGCATACTGGCAGAATCACGAAAACGTCCATGCAGCCAGATTGAGTCAGTGGTTGCTGGGGTCTGAGAGACTGCTGTTTAAAGCGTTAGCTGATTTCCATTATAAAGTTTATTCTGTGAGTGATATCGATAATTTAATAAAGATATTTCTTGTATGTTAAGGAGGACTTACTTAATATCCCTGTTCTCCTTGATTTATTTACAGTCATTTATTTTGTTGTGAGTCATTACTATTTGTTATAAATTGTTAATTTATTCCTGCTCATCAGGAGTAATTATTTAAAGAGACATCTACAAACCCGTCGCACAACAATATTGTTTTTAACACAGTAAAACTCAGGAAAAGAAATAGTAATTAATATAAGTAAATTGATGAATGAATATAAGTTAATTCATGAATTATGAACTTAACAATTTCAACTTCTTTCATGTTACTGTTAGAAAGGGCCAGAAAGAGTACGAAAGTGAATTGAGGACGATGAAAATATGTCAAGCGAAAAATATTTCACGAGCGTCGCAGGAGTAAGCCAGTTCAAAGCACAAAAAATTTTAAATTCAAAGCAATACACAACTACAAGTTGAAGCACGAGAGAACAAGGATAAACTGCTGGCCATCCAAACTGCAACACCATGAAGCACGATGAAGCTTTAGCACCATGAAAGAAGCAATAAAGCAGCATGAAACTTGCATCACGTGTATACAACCGATAGAGTACGCGAATGATTACGATTTCAGCACACGTGCATATCATATGTAAGTGCAGCGCTCCTTACAATCTATATACAAAGGGAGGAACGATTGCCGTTTTGAATAACGTGAATTGTTCTCTCGTGAGGTTTGTTTGTGTGGGCAACTTCAGTATGCTTATTAAGAAACACTTCAAACATTATTCAAAACATTATTCACAACCAAACATGAGGATCATATGAGCACGTTTCTGATTTCGACCGAGGCAGTCGTTGCATATAGAGATTGCAGATCATCACGTCGGACGCAACCAAGCAACAATCATGCGAGTATGGAATCGGTGAATGTTGAAAGGAAAACGACTTACGGACAGCAGCAATTGCAACCGCCTCGTCATACTACTCCACTGGATGACAGGCATATTGTGCGCATGAGTGTGATGGAGCGCACTTGCACATGCGCAAGCAAAGCATAACGAATGCAGTCTGTAACAATCGGGGTCTGCACGAATAATTCGACGTCGTTTACAGTACAATGGACTGTCCGCTAAGCGTCCATTGTTTCGATCACCTTTAAAACATAAGCGCACGCGTTTGCGTTTGTACGGCGGACATGGGCATCCGTATTTACATCCGTACGGCGGACATGGGCATCCACATTTCAACAGGACGATGCGCACCACACGTTACGCGCAATATTCAAACTTTCTTCTTAGCCCACCATATTGCATTGTTACCTTGGCCCATCCGCTCTCCATATCTACGGCCGAACGAACATGTCTGGTCAATGACTGGAAAACGCAATGCGCTGCATGCCGCAGCCGCATGTACACCAGGTGAATTTTGGCTATGTGTGGAGGTGGCATGGACTGCCATTCCCCAGCAACACATCCAAAGCCTCATTCACGCATTGCCGCGGCGTGTAGCAGTGGTTATTGACAAACGTGGAGGCAACACTAATTACTGATTTTCTCCTCTTCCTCAGTTCAAAGAAGGCTGCATTTCATTTTAATTAGCATTAATACTATGTGTAATCTCTGAAATAAATTTGGCTTTGATATCTGTTGCTCTTCTTCGTGTTGCATTTCGGATGGACAGCAGAGTAGAAGTTTATGAAAGAATGCACAGTTAGCAATGGATTAGTGCAAGGAAAAAAGTATTAAAAAAAGTATTAAGAATAATGAACGAAGAAAGTGCCTTTATGTTTTTAAGGTGTAATCTGAAGATACATTTACATTACAGTTGCCTTTTCTCCCATTAATATAATTTATATTTCCTAGAAATTTTTATTTAAAAAAATTTTACAATATAGTCTTTCAATTTATATGATTTTTCATTAATACATCTTGCAATTTATACGACATTTTTTGCGGATCTTTTTAACACACAAGTAATTCAAATTTATTTATTTACATATAACTCATAACTGCATATAATTGTACCTAAAAATTGGAACTATTTTATTCGGGGTAGAGAATGTTGAAATTCAAAACAAAAAAAAAAAAAAAAAAAAAAAAAAACTGTCTCTATATAAAATGATATAGAAATTGATGACGTAGCGGAGAATACGACTGCGGAGTGACGGAGCTTGATGCGCAGAAATAGTGTGGCAGGCTAATATTGCTTTATTTTCGTTGGCAAACAATTTTTAAGTAAACACAGAAAAATTAGAGCAATAAGAGCTCCTATTCGATACTTTTGCCGCCCAGACAGTGTGATAGTTAATGTCTCCAATTGTCGTATTTGAAGGGCCCGCGTTTGAATCCCGGAAAAGCCATGGATGTTTGTAAGGGTTCAATGGCTGTAGGCGGCATTCAAAATACGCGACAGGCTAAAATCCTTTCAAGAGATTGTGGTAAGGGAAGACCTTCGGACCGCTTCCTGGGGTTTTTTCCCTCAGAAATTTATCCGGCCCGAAACCTCAGCAGTTAGCAAGGTCCGACGATATCTAATATGCTTATTTGGACGCAAAGGTGCCGGTCTTGCTTCAACCTGTACTTATTCGATACTTTTAGATATTTTTAATACATTTGAAGAAAGGAGTAACGTGCTGGCAGAATAGCAAGAGAAGGAATTCGACATAGCCTAGAAGAAATCCCATTCAGAAAAAGTTAGTTTTCGTTCAGCTTCGTTCTTATTGGTTAAAATGAAGTTTTAATTTGCAAATTTGAAATTATTATTGCCTGAAGCATTACATAAGTGCCTGATTCATTAGCTTTATGCAAGAGTCACGGGACAAAGATTAATTCTGAATGACGCAGTTTAGTACACTTTGTTATAAGCAATTATTATTTTTAGAGCAAAAAGAGGAAATAATTAAATTAAAATATAGAGTTAAGGAGCTTTTGAAAATTGCAGTTAATATTTTGATTTAAATATTTTTTATCTTACACACACATACACATATATATAACAAAACTTTATTATAGATAGATAGCTAGATGTAGATATATATAGTGTTGGCTATTAAAATTGCTACTTCAGTGAGGTAATTATGTAACATTTTAAAATAATTTTAGAATTTGCTGTTTCGTTTAAGAATTATTTACCTGCTTCATTAGCATGTGATTAAAACTAACAAAAGTTCATTAAACATAATATACTTTAGAATTTCATTCAAATATTATTTTTTAAACAATGCCCAAATTTAATATTAAATTACCTTTTATTCCACACAGCTATCGTATCAATAATGTTTTCCATGAAAGTTGACCGATTTAAGAACACAAAGATATCATTCTCCACAAAGTATTTGGACAGAAACTCGGACGAATATCGTATGATGGAATATGAAGCTAGAAAAGGAGTAAGTTATTTAATAACTTCATGTTTGTAATGCCCTTAGATACCAGTAATAAAATTTATAATAAGAATACAAATATTATTTAGAGTTCATAAGAAAGAGTGAATCTATAAAATTTAGTGAAATTTCTTTAAAATATTTTAAACAAAACTTGCTTACAAAAATTAATTAGATTGTTGAGTAAATGTACTTTTAAATATTATGCATAGGCACATGCAAAGTTAATCACTTATCTATCTAATTGTTTAATTTTTGTTCCAGATACTTGCTTTGCACCGGAAAAATGCATTATTACTACACTCATATTCAGTATTTTTAGGTCAGTTATTTTAAAAATGGCAATTTAGATTAATATGTCGTTTTCTTAAAAATTTTGGTATCGGGTTCTTCATTACAGCAAGTGCATAAATGCGCACCATATTTAAGACGCCTTTGCGATGCATGAGATTGGCATTCAATAAAATAACTTTGAATTAAAAAGGACGTCTAACTATGTTCTAAGCCTATGTACCATGTAATATTTGTGCGATAAAGATACGTGCTGAAATGAGCGCATCACCCTTTAGGAGGGACAGGTGTTATTATTACATTTTTGAGAGGCAATAGATGCTGTTAGTCATTTATGTCCCTTAATATGAAATATAGTAAACATCATATATTGGCTAATTTCTTGATAAAAGTAGGCTATAAAAGTAGAATATTGGCAAATATTCAGGAATACATGTTTGCAGTCCATGGTGCAGCACCTTCTTATACCACCCTGGTGGGGCGAAATGTTTTGAGAAGATACACCGTCTTTCGAAGATGATCCCAGGCCAGGCCTAAGCGTGGTTGCGATGACTGAAGAAATTGTGTGCTCAAGTTGAATAATATATGATGGATTACAAACAAAAGAAAACTTCTCAGATTGCTATGGAAAAAGTCATCAGAGCTAATCAACAGGAAAATCCTGCATTGGGATGTCGAAGTTCTGAGCCGAATTGGTACCCTAAATGCTAATACCACAAATGAAAAACACATTCGAGTCCAATGTTTTGGAGTACTTCTTTCCATGATAAACGCCGATAAAATTTATTCACGGCGAGTTTCAAGATATGAAACCTCGCGTAACCACTGTGACTCAAAACTAAACAAGACAGTATGGCGCGGAAACATAATGGATCGCATCGACCTTCCAAATTCAGAAACCTACCGAGAAATTTTTGGATACGACTTTTGAGTAAAGTTGGATCACTACTTATTGACTACATCCACATAATACCACGAGTTTCGTTTTCCTGCTAATCTGTTAAACTAACTCCGATGAGTCAAAAATGTAAAACATCATAGCGAACTCAGCCGAAGTGTTGCTTCTGCGCTACAGCGCTCCTGCACACAAGCTTCAAATTTTCGAGACTGTTATTCGTCGTTACAAGATTTTTTTGCCCCATTCATCGTGTTCACCAGACCTAGTCCGTAAGTTACTTACTTTAATTAAAACATTAAAGCAAAATTAAGGTGGTTCACATTGCAGCGATGATAACAATTTGAAACATGCCGCTTAGAAATGGTTTGAAGGCTGCGACAAAACACTTTTTTCTCTTGGAAACCGAAGCTTAAGGGTGCTAATTGCAGTGAAGTCAAGAGGTGCTATTTAGAAAAACAATGAAATAGTTTTAAACATTTATCTTTTACGAGTGTTTTAGGCTTGAAACTAATAGAAATCTCCCCGTACATGTAAGCTAGAAATCTTTTTCATGAAGAATGAGTTATGAAAATAGGTTATGCGCAGTGCACTGAGAAACAACTTCATAAATCTGCAGTCCTTTTTCTCAGCCAACTTCAAGTGAAATTCGAACCTTGATTTAATGGAGTGACACTTTAGCACTACCTAATTAAAGCTAACAGCTAGTTTTGCATGGTTACATAAAATATGATCTAACCAGGTGAGGGAAACTGTTTTCGGCTGTCGGTAAAATTAACGGTAATTGAATAACTTTTTCTGATAATTAGAAACTTTTTCATATTTATTACATTATATTACATATAGTTAGGATTTATTATATTATTGCAAAGCATGCTAGGGCTGCCAAATTACATAGTTCAAGAGCTTTTCACTCAGCTCTCAGAATTTAAAAACTGCTTAAAATCTGTAATCCACAGGTGATTCTGAATCCACGAAATAGATAATTTTCAGTATAGATTGGAAATACTAACCATAAAATAATATTAGTGAGAAAGAGAGATAAGCGACCCTAATTCTGAAAAATATTATAAAATTATAAAAATTCTTTAAAGTAAGTCTATGGTATTACAGAAACATTTTTAAAAATATCTTTCTATGCATTAGCGTGGCACTGAAGGATTATATTGCTGATTATCATAAATTTTGTCTACCAGCATAGGCAAGTGAGAACATAATGAGGAGCATTAGTTTACAATGCACACGGTTCTTTAAAGTGTGACCTAACTCCCTTTACAGATCTTAATTATATATTATCTGGCAAATGAAAAAATACAGAAAAATTATATGCATATCATTTTTAAATGTAGGTCCTAAGATGTGCAGTGCACGTATTCTAGAACGTTGGAAGTGAATGGATACTTCATGAGAATTCTTCTTTTGGTTGTAACTATAGTCACTCGTACACTGCGGCGTTAAACGCTTCGGAAATCGGAAATGCTTACCTGGCGTCACCTCTTTGAGCAGTCAGAAGACATGATAATTATTGGGAAAGATGTCAGATTAAAAAAAATGAACTTTCAGATTTCATAGTCTGGGATGTCGCAATCGTTAAACGAGAAATTTGCAGAGTCATACAGTAACAATATACCTGAAGTCAGAAGTGTGTTGTTTATTCACACGACTCGTGAATAAACATACTTGCTGTAAGGACACATACACTGCACTGTGCTTTCATCCTTTTCATCATTTAGTTGGTTTTAACATCTTCACATTTTAAGAAACGCACAACATATGGCTGCAGGTTGATATTCAAACATCCAGCCATCGATTATCCGGTTCCTTCATATTTCCGGCATGAATTTTGGAGCTCATTTTCAAACTTACCGCATTGACACGCTACGGTTTTCCGAAGGTTCTATTTATATTATGACGGCTATGTACTCCAGAAATAGCGGCTGTATCTTTCTTGCCCATGTTAACAGCATTGTTGCTTATTCCTTCTCATTTCAACATTTATTTTCTGTTAAAATTTTTTTCTGACAGTGGATCAGAAATAAAATGTTTGTCGAAAAGTCAGTAACAAAAGGGAAAATTTGGAACTAGACCAAGTTCTCATAACCTGGTTTAATCTTCCTGTAAGTGTAGTGTGAAAATTTCTAGTGATTTATTAAAGAATAAGCCAAATTGTTTCATGAACAGCTTAGACTGCAAAACGAAGTTTTCAAAAACAACTTTCAGAACACAATGGGACACTATTCAGCAGTTGCTCCACACAAAAGATTCATCAACCTCATTTCTGCTTCCTATAGATTCATGTTCTCCTCCACATGTACAACTAACTGATTTATCAACACTTATATTTTCTGGAACAAAATGGGAATCGAGGAACAACTTCAAGCAAAATACACATAAAATTATGCACTATATGTCTGTTATTAGAAGAACTATTTGCATTGTTATGCCTAATATTTACTTATCTTTGTGAAACTAGTTGAAGGCAGTTTCAGTGAGAATAACGCTTGGAAATATCTAAATATTTAGAATTCTTTCTTATTTACCTATCAATTACATGAAAATTTGCCTTTTTATCTACTTTGTTAGAAATATATAAATTTCGGTTTTTATTTTTAGCTATCATCATTGTTTTCGCAAACAGCTTTTTCGAGGACATTCCTTGGTTTGACAGTCAATATGTTTTATCATATCGGAGGAAAATTAATAATCAACTCTACAGTCTTCTTAGAAGAAAAAGAATCTACTAGAACGCAGTCTGTTCGATTAAGGTTGAGACAAGAAATTGCTGAATCTTTAAAGAGGAGAAATCAAAACATTGGAGATAGTCATCTTTCTGTCGATGGTTCTTTGAGTCCTCTTATTGCTATTGAAGGTAAAAAGAGATATATAGCTAAATTTATAATACAATTCAATACTGTTTTATTTAACTTACTGTATTATAATTCCCGTTGCAACAGTAATGTGTGAAATTCATGTTCAGTTCTTTGAAACTTCAATAATCGTGTCCAATAAAAAATATCCCACGGTTGTCATGAAAAATGGGAGACTAAATTTATTTAAGAATTTGCAGAGTTTAATGTGCGTGTATGTATACAGGATGTCCTGTAAATATCATAAAATCTCTACATAACGTTACTGTTCACTCAAAATGTACAAAACTTGGCCCAAACCTTGTACCTCTAGGATCCATAATTTTTGAGTAAAAGATGAAAAAATATGACGTCACATCCATTCAGGAACAGGGGACATTATTTTAAGCAATATTAATATTAAAATTGAATAAATAACTTCTTTAACATTGCAGTTCGTTTGAGAAAATATTAATGTTAGATGTTTCAGTAGCATTTCAACATGCGAAGTTTTGCCGTTCGACATGATTTTCAGCCAAGTGAGACCCGATAATTTTTATGCAATAAATGCACCGGTTGCAAATGAAATGCATTAAACAAAGAATTAAGACTTCTGCATATATTGTGCGATCGGTAAATTATTAGGTTTTTTTTCTTTTAGCTTACAATCTACAAATATTCTACGATCGTATTAATAATTTATTTTAAATTTTAAATCGTCTATCCCACAGTTTATTTTCCCTACATCGCAAGTGACATCATTATTTTTGATTAATACTTTCCTCGAAAACTGTGGGGGATAGCAATGTACTTATAATTAATTCTTTGGCCACTATAGCAAGAAAACAGAATTGCATGAATTTTTGCATCAAATTTCGCAACGTGGCTTTTAAGCAGGTAGAACACGCTTTGATTTCATCCTTTAAAAACCTTCCTTTAAATTCTCTTTACTTCTACCTCATTTGAATATTGCGTGAGCCAAAGTTTACATTTTGGCAAGGAACTAGAAACAAGATTGATAGAAAAGGATATTGAGATAAAATAATGGGTCAGAAACTTAAATGATACTTTAGAACCCTCATCTATAAATTCAAGGAATTATATGTAAGAAAATTTAAAACTTGACTTAATGTATGATTGATATTTCATTTATTGCATTAAATGTACCTATAGGAAAATTTTAAAACAGTGGTTAATAATTGTCAGGGAGTATAGAATAAATCAAGCCATGAAATAATACCAGATACTTTTTATTTCTTTTAAATTTTTTCAAATATTTTTTTAGGTATTCAGATATATTTTCCGATTTTTCAGATATGCATTTTCCTATTTAGTTGCGCAAATAAAACATTAAGATCACTGATTTGGTATCGCTATTATGCTGTATGGTTTAATTCATAAGCTTTTCTTAAAACTGAAAATTTTTCTCCTTTTTTCTTCCCATTTATTACTTGTATTATCATTCCCGTACTCAGTGACGCAATTTTATGTCTTTTAAACACAGGGTTAAGCAATGCGTCGTAATAAGGTTGCCCATCTTTGCTTTTTAAAATTATAGTTTCGAGAATGATTTGATTATTTTAGTTAACACTTCGTTTCGACTATAAAAAAGGCAATAAAATATTTCATGGTTTATTCGTTTCCTGCTTTATTTTTAATCTAACGTAGCATCTGTGATACATCAAATCAATAAAGTAAATTCGATTTTAAATTACGCAGGTTTAAAATTTAAGGAAAAAATTGCAGACGGATATTTGACGAGAGCATGTTCGAATTCCTTTAGTTCTGATTAGAATGTAAATGCTGATTAAATACTATTTTACTACTATTTACAAAGAAAAACTAGAAAATACTAGTGTTTTTTTGTTAACTCTTTGTTTCAGGCATAATACAATGATCAGTGTAGAGAAAACTCAAATTGCTCAGCTAATCGTGGCTATTATAATTAGCGGTAGTTATGCAGTTTATGTGTACGATAATTAACTGTGAGGTTTATTTAGGATTTTTAACAGCGTAATTATTGTACATAGTAATAATTACGTACATAGTACCCCTTCCTCTCATTCTGAAGGTTCCTTTATCAAAATACTCGTTATAAGATGTTATGATACAAATTTTAAAACAAAAGTATAGCCGGAAAAAAAAAGAGAAAAAAAGTTTTATTTTTGAATAGATATATTATTTTTCTGTTATTTCTGAAGTGCAGATTGCGAAGATATCTCTAATAGAATAAAGCTGAAATTTACTATGTCGAAACTTTCAAATATAAGCTGCAGTTTTTGAGATATTAAATCATATAAAAATCATTACAATTAAAATATGAGATCTGATTTTTTTTATATCTACATTTACAGTTTTATATCTTAAATCTGAAATTCATTTTTCTTCTAGATGTCAATGAATGCTCAGATTCGAACCTAAATGATTGTGCTGTTGATGCTATATGTTTAAATGTTTTCGGTACATTCTTGTGTAGATGTAAGACAGGATACGTCGACCCTTTCATTCATAACGAGCGTCAGAGGGGCAGGAGATGTTCTGGTAAGTACCAGAGAAGTGATGGTCGTAGATTAACAATGTGAGGTACATCAGTTATAAAATTTAGAAAAAATGTAAAGATAATATTCTATAAGGCAAAGATAATTTTATTATTTCTAAATTTTGACTAAAAAAAGAGAAGTCTATTAGTTAAAATTACTAAATATTGATTCTCAATAGGTCGGGTTGGCCTACAAGTTTTGCTGATTTTTCCCATGTATGACTTAATAAAAGTTTGTTTCTAATACAGAAATTCCTCCATAAAGAGGGAATTTTTCTTAAGGCGTAAAGGAATTGCGTTGACATAAACAACTAGCCTTGAATTTAGTTTTAAACTTATTTATGTAGTAGCAAGTAAACTAAAATGATAAAGATCACCGCAGGAAAATGCAAATTTCAATTTTATGATTGTACTGACAGTATTTGTTTGAAAATCAAATAAAACTAAATTATGAGAATGAAGAGATGTAGAACAAAGTATTTTATAGATGAATATTAAACAATTTCTTCTTATTTATAATTTAATAAATTTCATGTTTAATTAAGTTACGCAGATAAAATTTCATGTATAAATTACAATTAGTATTTTTATTTGTTTAGTGATCTTAATATTTTTTATTTATTTAGTGAACTTGATATGTTTTTTTATATTTGAACATCGTAATAATCATATTTCATGTCAAATGGATTTTGTGGTTGACAGATATCTTAATTCTTGTATATAGAGAGTAAAAGATTTCTAACCTAAAAGAGATTTATCGTATTTTTCAGCTTGTTCACCAGAGTACTGCTCTTTTCACGGCCAGTGTTTTGTTGAAAAAGAACAAAAACATTGCAAGTATGAACTGAGAACATTTTTTATTTATAATGACTTATTAATTTATATCATAATTTCTCATTAAATTACAATTAAGAATGGCATTTCTTGTATTTTTTATCAGATAAAGAAAGTTCGCTTAACCTTAGAAAGTATTTTTACATTTCTTAACTGATATTTGTAAAACCAAGGCATGCTCGAATTGTAATCCGATAAAGTATCTATAGAAATAAGCTTTCATTGTTTAGCAATGCTATTACCAGTGTTTATCGCATAGAAAGCATAAATACCAAAATTCCTATTTTGTTGTCTGATTTGTAAAGTTAAATCTATTCGAATCTTGAAACTACTTGTTTAACCTCTTTGTGTTTTGTATAACTTACTGCCTTCGAGCTAAACTCAAGCTCTAAAACTCACGTAACATAAAGAAGAGGTAAAACTTAACTAAAAATTTATTAACGCTACTCCTTGTAGAGTTAATTATTAACGCTGTAAAATTTAACATAACTTCTTCCTTGTTCTCTAGACACCTCAAGGACACAGATGCCGAAATATGAACATTATTAGACTTTTAAGTACGTATCCGCTAATAGATAGATTTTAAACTAATATTAGCCATAACAAGAACTCTATTTTCTCAAAATAAATTAAATAAACATAGTAAGATTATGTCATTTCTCTCGCCCACCAACGGCCGAGTAATAAAAGCGTTGAATATACTTGCACTTTATTATTAAAGGTTCATATCTCGGTGAATGGATTGTTGGAAGTTCTTCTGGTTTTCCTCATGCGGAACGAGAATATGAGCCAGTTTCTCTTCGAAAATCCTTCACGAAAGCATCCTATCCCTTGGGCAAATAGCCCTTAAGTGCTTTCTTCATAATGCAAATACATATCAGTATGCTCTCTCCTCGAGGAATTTTTGTCTTACAACATGCAGCATAATTACAATCAAGTACTGTCTGTTAAGCCTTTCGGTGTCATGCAATTCTTTTTTTTTTTTTTTTTTTTTTTTTTTTTTTTTTTTTTTTTATGTGTGGAGGGTTTCTTTATTCTTGAGAATAAAATATTGTTTTTTTTTTTCTTGAATACAGTTGTAATATTTTTATAACCACATCTCTGATAAAATGAAATACTATAAAAGATAAAATAAAATTATCTCACTTCCATTGATGTAAGTCAGTATTTACCCTTCAGGGAAAAGACAATTCTAGTAGTCATACTTTCGAATATCCGGAAGGACTTACGGTCTCATTTAGTTAGGGTATTTGTAATTCTGCTAAAGTCTTACTTGACTGAAGTCTCTTTGTAGTCAGGTGCATTGTCATGCTACCAACATTTCTCATTGCCATTCTTATTGACCAAGAAACGATAAGGTAAACTTGTCAAGGATATCAAGGCAAACTTCTTGGTTAACATTTGAATTTCCCGCAAGTATATTTTAAAATTATTTAATTGATATCACTCTGTGGCCAAGCGCATCTTCATGCTGGCTCAACGGTTCTTATCGCCGTAGTATTGTCCCAAAGGTTGATACAGTATAACTGTCAAAGATGTCAAGGTTAAAGCTGTTTTCACCGTTATCAGTGGATTTAGTCCATACTCCATAAAAAAAAAAGCCCCATACAACAATAATGTCATCTCCAAAATTGTGACGGGAATTCATGTACTTCAATAAGTAATGCTGCTCTGATTACCGCTATACTCGTTATAAAACTTCATGGAATGAAATTCTCTTGGAATAATACTTCTGTATATACAGGCTCCAGTTATATACTTCTACTTTAATTTTTACTTACTAATGTGTTATTTAGATATCACGGCTTTCGTTAGACCTCCATGTCTCTTACCCTTCATTTGTTTTCGTCTGTCGATAAGTTTTATTAAAACATGCCGTTCTTTTTCCAGCAGTTTAATTGTGCTTTTCTACAAGTAACGTCTTTCGTTTTCGTGCGTGAAACGCACAATATGAAATCATGCAGTACATTTTCGATTAATCCCCCAAATGTGAAGTGAAGCAGGAAAGCCAGATGCATAATTTTTTTTTCCCTTTAAACATTTATACTTTTCCACAGTGCATTGCTCAAAGTAACGGTGAATAGAATAGTGTGTGTTGATTTTTAAAAGCAATCCAGTGATTTTCATCCCCTATAATGTACTAAGATAATTACTTTAATGCCGTTTCTCATATATTTAAAATTTATATTCATAATGAAGAAGAATTATTGCGCTACAAATCATTTTTTGTTATAGTCACTACGACATAAGCAAGAACTGAAACTGCAAAATAATTCAAATGCAGTTCTCCTTAATGGAAATCATGAAATCAAATGAAAGCGAATGCTTATAAAATAACCAGATGCCATATTTTACTAATTATTGTAGCTTTTGAGATAAAAAGTGCAATTAACATTTATTTCCCCCCATTTTTTAGATGCCAAGGCAATTACATCGGATCCCGATGCGAAATAGATGGAGAAGGTATGTAATTTTTTCACCTAAAGTTACATAAATGAGTTCCACTGAGGGAAATGACTGGAGTTTGCGAAATTTAATTAGGAAAGATATTATCGTTTTCGTGAAAACTTTTATTTGCAGCTATGATACAACATCCAAAGTTTCTAACAAATACTCAGCAAAGGCATTTGTCATGTAAACGTAGCGGAATTTGACATGTAAACGACCCCGTGTTCCTGGGTGTAAAATAGCTATGTAAAGGCACATTTTCATTTCTCACACAATCTATCGCTAAACATAGTTCTTAAGACACTCTCAGAGACACCCTTTATTTCAGTTATCAGAGTAGTGAATCTGCATCACATATTCGTTTCTATTACTTGAGGCATAAGTGAGGCTACTAATCCTTAGCTGATGAAGATCACTCTGGCTATTAAAAGTACTAGTTCGAGCAATTCAACTAATCTCTGCCTCCCTAATCATTCATTAGCTATGAACAACTTTGTGTTGCATTTCAAGATTTCAACGCTTTGATCAAAAGCGCTAAGTTCTTGACAATGCATGTTCAGATATCGACAGACGAGTGTAAGTTCCGGGTTTTAACTTTACGACGAATGGATTAATCCAGGCTTCTCGTTAAAGCTTATCTGACTCGGTCAACAACAACTTCCTCGGAAACGGTAGGTCTAGCAGCACTCTTACATTTTCTGTATTCTTAAAATGCTGGTACCAATGTTTAATGCGGTATTAGGAGGATATCATCTGTACTCTAAGAGAAAATACCATGCGACATTTATTACCAGATTCGTTTTCATGAATCCACAGAACACTGTTGTTTTCTACAGTCCGGTAGCCATTGCAGAAATGAGGTTCCCTACATCACCACTTTCATAACAACTGTGTTTGTACGAGATCAGCACAACCTCTTGCAGTTATACAGTTTGACACAAACCCACTATAAGTTATATATCAATATGTTAGGGAATTTATTTTATTTACCAATCAAATTCGCTCAGTAATTTATGTCCATATTTATTTTTATTTCTTTATTCATTTATATTTCCAAATCTTGAGTATCTCTTGTCTTTCAGTTCTTGGAGTAGCTTTGGGAGCATCTTTAGCTGCCATCATTATCATTCTACTAACGCTTGCCTGTCTTTGCATTTGGAAGTAAGTTGAATATTTCAAAATAAGGCTTTTTTTTCTTTTGAAAATTATAAGTAGAATGACTTTTACAGGTTACTTATAAGCTACTTAATGCAACAGACCTCTGAATTTTTCATTTTTTTTAAACTCTTATTACAAACTGCAAATTTTGATTTCAGCTTAAAGGACAAAAAATTACAATGGAAAATATGTTTCAGTTTCCCAAAATGTTAAATTTTTGTTTAGTTTTAAAAACTAAACAGAAACTTGATAAATTTTGAAATGCTTGTCTTCCAGTAATTTACAGTACACTTTTCCCTTATCTTATTGTAAAGCTAATTAATAATAAACTTTTTCTTTATTTAATTCTAATTCTAATTAAGTTTTTAAACTTTTCTTTTCCTTGTTTTGTGATGTTTCGGAAGTTTAAGAGTTTTATAAATGAGTTTTAAACTAAACTTGCGTTTTCAGTATTTTCTATTAGGACAGACTGAAAAGATTCCGAAGTATTTCATCAATTATCAAACAACTAAAAGCAGGAAAAAAGTACAAAACTGTCGATTATGATATCACATCTGTAATCACAGGTTACATGCAATGTTATATGTAATAATTATGATATGGATAGGAAATTTTCGAGTTAAGTTTATTTAATTCAAACCAGAATGGGCGTTTGTAGATGCTGAACTAGCATAGTGGAGTATTTTTGAAATCAGGGGATAAATACTGGAAATCAGGGGATAAAATGAGTTAAGTCATTTAAAAGATGTGGCTGATCTTGTCATTTACTTGTAGCTAATAAGTTGCATATCTTTGTATTTGTATCCATATCTTGCACAAAGTTAACTGAAAATAGTAACTGAATTGCCTACTTTTCAAAATTTGACACAAAGTTTAAAATGAGAAAATAATAAATTAACGAAGTAAATAAAATAATCATTATGTTTATAGGTGTGCTGCTAATAATTCAAATATATATAAAATGCACAGAAAATTTTTAAAAAATTCTTGAAGATCTATAGCAGCGGTTCTCAACCTTTTGACTAACGCGTACCATCTATACAAAAATTGAAAACTTGTAGTACCACCACTACAAAGTACTACTACCACCACCACTACTCTTGAACAAAGCTCAGATTGCATAAATTTACGTGTGTTAGAGAAAAAAACTCCATCAGGATGTTGGGGTTTTAATTTTTTAATTAGTAGTTAAAATATTTTACTTATTTGCGTACTACATATTTTTCTCTTGTGTACCACCGGTTGAAAACCTCTGATCTATAGTATTTCAACTATATCTAGCAAGAATGTCAAACTTTATCATAACATTTAGATAGTTCGATCAAACTTAATTACATCATTTTGGATGTCTGAAGAAATTGAATTACATCCTCAAAAATGCTTTGTTTCTCTATCCAGATCTTAATATAAAATCCATTTTCAAAAGCATTGTATCCAAATGAATAGGACCAAAGTAGTTTCCACAAATGAAGGTTAGTTTAATTGATTTAGTATGAAAATGGTACATGGTACAGCATCTGATTGTGTAAAAAATAGTGCAGATACACGAGATCGCGCTATGAATACCTTCGACTGGCTGCTATGCTACCCAGACCATAGAATACGTCTGGAAATACCTAACCACTTCAATCAAATGCGTATGGGATACCTAAGATAGATGCTCGAAAGTCCTCGGACTCGAAAGGTTGGAACTCAAAAATCCACTATGGAAAACAAGTATGAAATCATCTGCATTCGGAAGCAAAAGTGGATTAATGTTCCATGAAAGTATGGATTACTTGGGGCTAAGTATAACACGACATAGCAATAACTAAGTTCTGGCTGGGTATATTCCATATTGACATGTCTAACCTCTTGATTACTGTTAAATGTTGTACAATTATTGTCCAACAAGATCGTCTGGAAATACGCAATTTTTGTAAAAGCATCCATTAAGATGTAAGTTATTAATGATTTACAATGGTTTTTTTATGATTACTCAGACATTAGTATACTGGCATTGCATTTATTTCCACTTCTAGCTACATTATCAGGACACGTATTTCTTTTAATCTGTTTGGCGAACATGACGTGTCCTGATTAGACAGTGAGTTTGGTTACAAACTATGTCTTATGGAGTGTAGAATAGATTACAAGATGAGAAGGGTCAAATTACCCTTTATTTTCCACGGTATTACAAGCGCTCCCGCACTTCGGGATACAAAGACCAACCACTTGTGATCTGAACGTAAAAGTATAAAAACTACTAATTAACTAAAAATACAAGTTAACTTTGAGTGCTTTACACAAATGACTAACACTGTCCTTTTAAATTACTACGTATGTAGGACGCAAACTGCGGAAAACCACAATACGTCTGTAGCTTTCAAGAGGACTAAAACCTCTGGCCTTAAAGGCAGCCAGCAACTGATTGAAGCTCGAGCGAAGTATAGCCGTAAGAAAACTCCCCGTCTGCTGCTCTTGGCAAAAAGTCACAACTTAAATACTTCAGCGTTAGCAAGTATAATTTGTATAAACAAGTTAACGCATTTATTCTGGCCGGAAGTAGAAAATAAGAAAGGGCGGTACAGTTTTAAAATAAAGTAAAAGTTAGTAAAACTTAAGATCCTTACACAGTCATAATAAGTTTTCCGTATATAGGTAAAAATGTAACATTTTGACTTAGAGATCTGGTAATCTTAGACATTACACTAAGATTTCGGCCAAAGGTGTATTATGTAAATTATTTGGTTTTAAGTATTTTCTCGTTTATTTATTTATTTGTTACTTCAAGTCAAATGATAAATATGTTTTTCTTATTTACATCAATACTATTACGATCTAGAAGCCAAAGATTTAATTAAAAGAGAAACATTGAGTGTGGAATTTAAAATTAGAGGAAAGAACTTGGATTGGTACAGGTTTCTGACAATTTTTTTTCAAACATTTTTTACTCCCGAAGAGCAGGGATCTGTACCTGATAAAACTTATGAAATAGATAGAGTTTTATTCAAACTCTGCGCCAATCTAAGGTTGCTTTGTCGCCTAATGTAAAGCCAGTGACTATTCACACGAGATACTCCTTTTGTGTTTTTCCACAACCATCTTATGAAAGCAGTTGCTTGAACAAACAATTTCAGTTAGAAGCAGCATATACAATAAATTTATTTTAAGTAATGTATAAAAACAACTATGCACAAAAGCGATTCTTGTAAGAATATATTTTTATTTTTAAATCACATATATAGCTCTTCCATTTTATTTTATTCTTATTGCATGATTAAAATAATTTTACAGTAACTTTAATTTGCTTGTATTACTTTACCAAACAGCCGTAAATGGAAACAACAACAACAAAAAGCCGAAGTTCTTTCAGCAAGATCTTACAACAGCAATCAGACATTCAGCTATATGAGCAACATCATGAATGCAAATGCAAACGCATACCAGTTGACTATGGAAGACAGAATGAGGTGGGCACACATATCTGACGTTGCAAAGAATGTGTCGGTGGTATGTAACTCATAATTTTTTCACATATTTATTAAAGTTTATTTTCTCTTTGGCTACCAATATAACTTCGTGTATATACTATATATATGTGATGTATCAGCTTTAGTCGTAGCTTAAATAATCAGACGATAAGTTTAAAAAACAGGATCCATTTATTATTATTCAGGAGAAAAAGCAGTTACAAAAATAAGATATCCGGAGTAAATAAAAAGAATTACTAATAACTTTTTATATGTAGTTTACTGCATCGTGACATTTAAGAAAAAGCTCCCGATATTCCTTTTGCGAGTCCTTTTATAGCCTCTGGAAAGGCGGAGCTTCCAAGAAATGACGTCAGCCTCTTCAGCCAATCCAGTTCGCTTTAAATATCTCCAGAACATTCTAAAACTGTACGTGTAGAAAAGGCGGGAAAAAGAACTTGACTACGGGGCTGTGGATTTAATTCCACGTACTTTCAAATAAGAGAACGTCGCCATTAAAAATGAAAAGAACATACAGTTAGAATTTTAAGTGTATTCTTGACTATGGAATTTTATTATTACATATATATATATATATATATATATATATATATATATATGTGTGTGTGTGTGTGTGTGTGCGTGTGTAACAGAAATAAAGAATATGTAAAAGATTAAATTAGCAGCGTAGATTAATTTCCCTTCTCTTTTCTAAAAATAGAATCCCTTTCTCTTTTCTAAAATAATTTCTCTCTGCACTTTAAAAATTTGCCAAAAGGGGCGCGAAAAAAGATTGTTTAGATTCTAGTAATGCCATACGAGTTTCGATACCTAGATACAAAAGAACAGGTTGAAGGCAATTCTAACGTTTTTTGATGAATTTGTCATAAATGCTGACCAAGTTTCTCAATTTGTCTTTCCTCGTGCTACTTTGTTTGCTACTGACGTTATTATTACGCTGCTCATCAACATTAAAGGATATTCACAGAAATAAAACTTAACTGACTAAAAAATAATTGGTAACGATTTTCGCAAAAGCATTAACATAAATTAACATATTTATAGTTCAACCATCTCAAACGCAACTCAAAAAGGGGCGTTATTACTTGCTGCGACTTGAAAGGTCACGTGACGACCTTTAGAAAGAGATATGCTCGAGAAAAAGAAAATGCCCATTCTTCCACCCTATTTTGAGAATAATTCGGTCCTAATGGCGCATGCGTGTTTGCGCTCATGGTCGCGGATGAGGCGGTCGAACTATACCAGGTGATTCATCTCAAAATATTGACTTAAATGTCAAATTTTTGCAAATTAAAAATGATGGAAAAAATATCTTTCTTGTTTCGCAACAAGTATCCCTTTAATATGGTCCGTGATTGAGATTATTTAAAATTATATAACTTAATATATTAAAACCTTAATTGAAAGTTAAATAAATTTACTTGAATCAGTGTTAAATATATTTAAAATCTGATTGCTTAAAAAATTATTCATAATTTTTGTCTGTGGGATATGCACTGATAAGACTAGATAAAGCAAGCTTCAGGTTTTCACATTCTTATCGGCTTCAGATTTATCAGAATAAATCTGAAGCCGATAAGAATCTGTTAAGACTCATATCTAGGTAACTTTGATTGCTTTCGGAAATTCTGGTTAAGTTACTTAAAATGCGATAAAGGTTCTATCCTTATCTGAGTAATGTCTTGAGTAAATAAATGTTCTAATACTCTACAGTAAGTCATGATTATTTCGTATTTAGTTCTTAATAATATGTTAAGAAAATGGGTCTAAGATCAGTATTCTGTACTAAGACAGCAATATAGCAAAATCTGAATATAACATTTACTCTTATTAATTAAATTACAATCCTCGAAAATGCGTAAAGTTCATATCATATGCACTTGCACCTGTAATTATGAAAATCTTTAACATATTTTGCACGAAATGTTGTACTGAAAAGCTGCTATATCTCATTAAACCGGTATTACAAATTAATATTAGGTAATATGATGAGGATTTTATGAAGAAATTTCTGTATTCGGAATATATGAAAGTTAAAATACTCGAAAATATAATGTACATTGGTGTAAATATCTCTTACTCTTTTTTATTGGTTCTGTAAATATATGTATATCGGTAATGGTTATGTTGTGCAAAAGTATGTATATCTTTAAAAAGATTTTGTTCATAAAAAATGATTCGGAAAATATATTAATGAAAACTGACATTCCTGAATGAAAATCGTGTCCTATTTTAGATAAAAGGAATATTCTGAGTCTATGTGCTTAGAACAGAATGTTATTATTAACATAATTCAAAAATCTTCGTAAAGCAGTATATGGTCTCTAAATAGAGTAAAGATTGTCAGGTGTATTTCCTAATGATTTTGAAAAACTTGTGAAATAAGCACTAAAAGTTGGAAATCTCGAAGGATGCTTACAAATAAGTAATGCATGATAACCTCTTCTTATCGCAAAATATTATACCTTAAGGTATATTTAGACACACATATTCAGTCTGTGAATTCTATATTCTGGAGTAAGAAATAATGAAATATTGAATTTTTTTAATTCATGAAAACTGAAGTATGAGAAGTTATGAAATAAATTGCAGTGAAGTCGGTTAGTAAATTAGGTTGATACTGAACTACCGAATAAAAGGATATATGTTAGAATTAAAAGTAAAAGCCATTAAAAAAGTTAAAATGATAATATGGTAGAACTAAAAGTAAAGTGTTAAAGTTTAAAAGAGATGCTGTTGAGTAAAACCATTCAACAGTAGTAACTTAACTCTGGTTCGGTATTGAAATGTTGGTTTTTTGAATTCCCTTGTTCATGGGACGATTGGGACGTAAATAGTCTCTAGTTTCTCTTGAAGGTTTTTTATGAGAGCAGATAGAGTTGAAATTATTTAGTGCAGGAAAACATAGTTTTGCAAAATTCGCATAGCCACTTCGCTTAAAATGTGAAAATAACTGTGAGTGGTGAAAATTAACAAAAAATGCTGAATTAAGAGGCAATAAATGTTAGAAGTAGTAAGACAAATTTGTGCATGCGTGCATGAAATAGTCAATATAGTTCTAAAATTACGTATGAAAGTTAAGATTTCGCTTTAAAAATTCAGAATATATCAAGCTGGCTAAAAAGTAATCGAGGTTCGAAACTAAGGATTGGTAGCACCAAAGAGCTTAAAAGCAGGTACTCAGATATAAATTTTATTAAAAATTAAAAGGAAATATATGAACAGGAGAGAAATTACAAAGGCTGAAAATGCGAATGAGTTAATAACGATAGAAAGTACTAGATTTAGTAATGGTAAGACTATTACAGAATGAGAAACTTTAAAGCATCTAAATTAAAACAGAACCATAAAATATGAAGTAAATAAGGACTGTTCAATGTATAACTTACGAATAACCATTAACAATCGTAAAATAAAATGTTTCATTTAAAAATCTCGGTATTTTTAAGAAATTTAAACATGTGAAGAAATCAGGTAAAATATAGTAAAATAGCAAAATAAGTAAAACCAAACGCTGAACTGAAACTGAACTGAACTGAACTGCGCAGCTGAACTGAAACAGGGGTAGCGTCATGGACCTAGGTCCATGACGCTACCCCTGTTATGTCGGAGCGCACTCCGTCTAACTTTATCTCTACATGGGTGATTCACAACTGCTAAACAAGCTGGACTGGATTCAGATTTGTCGAGTAATTCAGGTGATAAAAAGCTAACGCCGGAAAACGAACTTCTCAGAGTTGGGCGAGGAGATATTACAAAGTCTCATCTAAAGCCCTCTATCTGACATTCAGGAGCTCTGTTTTTATACACACGTATCCCATTTATATATTGGTGAGAGCAAAGCAGAATTGATAGCGAAGTTCAAATCATAATATAAATGAGTTAATTAAACTAAATACTTGACAGATATATTTGAACGTATACGCTGCATTAATAATGCAGAATCGACTTCTGGCAATCAATTAAACTTCGAAATTCTGTTGAGTATTCTTAGATTCTTAGATGCAGCAGCACTTTCTGTGGCGAAATGATACTCAAGGTTCTTTTAATCTAAGGCCTTTTTTTTTTCCAGCAACCAAATCCAGAGTTGCCGTATGTCTCATCAGTGCCACCAATAGATCAAAGTGGATTTCAAGCCCGTTGCCAATTACCGGGCGAAGATGAAGCATCGTGGTATGATTATCGCACCCGACCACGTTCACGGATGCTTTCTCATGCACCGGTAAGCATAATTGCCTGATTAAGTTTCTCAATGAAAAAATCACTTTGTGAATTTTTATTATATAAGAAAGAGATTCATCAAAGATTTTACGAAAGATTCTGAGCAATGTTTCAAGCTTTTACCGCGCTTCTTTTGTGAAACACGTATTTCTCAGATTTATTCAAAACCCATGCTTGCAATATATAGATCAGTTCTTATAATAGTTGCTCTTATATTATGTACTCGCATGGTCTCTTTCAAATTCAGAAATTTTTATTTTCATTTCAAATAAAATCCTTTATTATTTACGAAGAAAATATTTTGATATCGTTACTCAAAACTTGGGTGATAAATGTTTAACATCACTATGGAAACCTCCCGTAATTTTAATCTGGCTCAATGATATGAAGCAAATAAATTGCTTCAGAAAATGTTTATTCCTTTCTCCCGTTGTTCTAAAGATCTAGGGCATCTCCATTAAATTTCTGATTTTGGATTAGTTAATTATATTAAGCATGTATTTGTTGAAGGAATGCGCAATTCATATGTTTGTCAACTAAACGCAGTTAACTTGAGGTAAGGCAAATATTAAAGTCGCATTAAAGTTTCTTTCCTCATTAAGAGGTGATCTAAACTGCGAACACGAGAAAGAGTTAAAACGTAGAAACGTATTCATTATTAGCTGTAAGAAAGAAAAAAATATCGTTTGATAATACAAGCTCTATCAACTCTGCATCAGCGGAGTTGATAGAGCTGCATCAGCGGAGTTGATAGTTTTGCCACTTGTTACTATTGCAGTTATAGAGCAAACAATGAATAACTTGGCTCTTTCCTGTTATAAGTTCGTATACGTCTATATTAAGACGCACTTGAAGTACCTTATGCAACTTACACAGTTATCTGAAAAATTCTTCGGTGGGTTCTCCCTTTCTGCCTAGCCAAGAAAGAGAATTCGGACTCAAAAGTCAAATTCTCAAGATTTCTGATAATGCTCTTTTTGTTATTTGTTTCGCTAATGGAGTTGCATAGTTGCGAATGATTTTATGGAACGTAAGGCTTACTTTCAATGTAAACTTTTTTTTTTTTTTTTAAACGCAGTTTTTATAGATGCGCTTGCAAGCATTCAAATGTGAATTGTGCATGCCTAGCATTCCCGGGCACGAACTTATATAAAGCTTATACATCTTATTTGTCCAGGAAATTTCTGTTCTAAAGTTGCTTCTCTTCACATAGGAACACAGATGAGATTACAAAAGGTGCAAAACAAAATCGGAGTCTTCTTTGTTTTAAATACTAGTTTTGTTCCCGTAAGATACGTATATTATGCGTAATACTCTTTTCTGAAGCTGTTTCATTGTGTGTCTTCGACATGAAAAGCCATGGGTTGACACGGTAATAAATTAATTTAAAACTTTTCATCACACTGTAAAAGAAAGCAACCATAATCCATAAAATGTTGAAGCAGGTGACAGAGAGTTCATGATGCAGAAATCGCATTACTTAATGGATTTAATTTTTATTAAGAGAGGGGATAAGATATGGCTGATCCTGCCATAGCACCTATAAGAGGCTATAAATAGATTTTATTCTACTATTCAAATACAACTCCTGCCCCTTAAATTTTAAGTTCTCAAATGAGTTACCGCTGCTAGCTTAACTACGTTCTAAAAATAAACAGACATAAATATTTGAGTTAATCTTATGTTATTTTACGTCACTAGTTTTGAGGAGTAAAATGAGAACATCGCAAAACAGAATTACCAGTTGCCTTGACTTCGTGGTGAAACAAAATAGTCCTTAAACAGTCTTTTAAATTTACAAAGCTAAATACATCTAAAAGAGGCTATAACTATGAATCGGAAACTATAAGCTAGCTCACTTTTTAATTTATTAACCAAGTATGTTTCGAGATTCTAGTCTTCCGCGAGACAGCGGCTATTGTCTAAGTGACGGGCAGACAACCATTGTTAAACCGAACTCTCATACGGTTTTGATTACTTTCGTTAAATTTATCCTGAGCTTTTTGCCACTTATATCTTCATAAACTTTCTGGATTGAGCAATTCAGTGACGAGTGTGAGACATATAGGAAAGCTGCAAATTAAAGTGAACTTATTAGTAATACACAACTATAACAACACAACGTGATAGCCGAATTGCCCTCATCTGTGCGCATCGATGAAAATATCGCTTGTATGCTATATTGGGTGAAGCGTGATCAGTGACTAGCTGTTAGAATGATTGCTGAAGAGTTAAATTTAGGAAAAATGATTATTCAAGAAATTGGGAAAGAGAAAACTGTATTCAATGATCGTCCTAATCTTTTGACTGCTGAATAAAAACCTGAAAGAGGAGGAGCGCCATGTTGATTCGTTAAGCGTTTAAGAATGGCAAATTGTTAAGTGTATGAATTATATTTGACACTAAAGTTTCAGAGCAAAGGAATAAAGACCAAAGAAAAATCAGATCAATTAAACCTGAAAGCAGATCTAGAACCAAAACCCGATCATTATTCTTTTCGACATTTATGAAAATTTTCACCTTGAATTCGTTTCCAGAAAAATAATCTATAATTGCGTCTTACTATATGAGTACTCTGAGATGTTTACGAAATCCTCAGCAAGTATCCAAGAAGAAAGCGGATAAATTTTGCATTTCATTAATGCACCATTGCACACAACATTAGTTCTTTGTGAATTCCTAGCCATAACTTAATCACTGTGTCTAAACATCATTCATATTCCCTTGATCTGGTTACCTGTGACCTTTCTATTTCGAATCAAAATGGTGTTGCTCGAGCGGCATTTTGGAGACGTGGAAAACAACAGGAAGGAAGTAGCGAAGAGGTTGCAGGATCAATCAGAAAACAGACATTCAGTAGTGTAGTTAGTAGACATTCACTTTCTCGAAACATACCTTCCAACACCACATCATTTTTCTTCATTAAAGCATTATTTTGCTGTAAATGCATTAATAATAGAAGAGACAATATCGAAGCTGACATTGCTGATGTAATCTGAACACAGCCAAATTAAGTATTCATGTGTTTCGTCCATGAAATTTCCAGATGGACTATGTACACATCATTCATTCATTACGAAATGTTCTCAATGAAAATTCCCCGTCAGAGATATCAGTAATGTATTTCTTATAGAATTTGCGTCATTCACAAAATCTATGATATCTGACCCGATTTTTTCGAAGAGAAATTTGTCACCATAAGCCGTCACCATAACTTAGCAGTATTGAATTAAGGCAGACATGTGCACATATATGCTGCAACAGTTGCGTTTTACATTAAACGAAATGGATAAACGGATGCAATTTGTAGGTGTAACTGGATGGGTATCTTATCTAGCACTGTAACACGTTAATGCGTGGAGGCAGTACAAAAGTGAGTTTATAACCGTGGCGATGCAGTTTCTGTGGAGTTGGACTGAGGATTTTACTGAAATATGCTACAGTTTGACCTTTCTGCAGGAGAATAGCCCTTACCTCGTAATCGGAGGCATCTGCAGAAATTTCTAAATTTTCTTCGCGTTCAGGAAACTTTAACTCAGGTGCTTGCATTTAGGATTTAGTTTTCCAAACACCATATCGGCCTCGGCTGACCAAGTACAGCGGATTTTCTTTATCTTTTAATTGTAATAATGATTCGGCTATCTGAGCGAAGTCTTTAATGAAAGTTCTATAACTTGAACACATACCTAAGAATAATGATAGTTCCTTTGCAGTATTTGGCGGAGGGTAGCTTTTAATAGCTATTATTTTATAATTTTCTGTTCCTATTCCTTTATTGGATATTTTACATCCTAAGCACCGAAGTTCTGGAGCTGCGAACTTACATTTGGCAGCATATAGTTTTAGTTTATCTCCATTTAGAAGCGAAAATACTTCATGTAAGTCTTTAATATGTTCATCGATTGTTTCAGTCGTAGCTATAAATATTATATCCTATAAGTACATAAACGTATTCTTCCCAACGACTGGTCTTAAGATCGTATCTATTGCGTGCTAGAAAGTGGCGGTTGCTCTGCATAAGCTGAATGGCATTCTCAGAAAGGCGTAAACACCGGACTCCGTAATGAATGGGGTTTTCGGAACGTTTTTCACTCCAATTTACAAGTAACCAGATGTTAAATCCAACATTGTCTTGAATCGGGTTGATTTAATTTTCCGAATAATGTCTTCAATTATGGGGAGGGGATAGACAGTATACTTAGTTATACAGTTACTGCTTTATATAGGCAACAGCGAAACGCCGTGCTTTGTGGTTGGCTGGTAGGAGATAATTTATCTTTTTACACAACAACAACACAGATCTAGCATAAGGACTGCTTATTGGTGTTACAGTTTTATGCTTTATTATGTCTTGGATATGCTCCTCGATTATTTTCTCCTTTATTTCATAGTAGCGATAAGGTTTTGTCTTCACTGGGGCCACGGTACCGGTATCTTTACTATATATGTGTAGCCTGGACAATCATCAAGCAAATTTGAAAATTGGCTTACCAGATCTTGAAATTTTTCCTTTTCCTCCCTCCCCAAGTGATTCAGTTCAATCTCCGGTAGCTGCGTCTGTCTTTTCTCCAGCTGTAAAACAGAATCTGGAAAGTTAAATCAGTTCCTGCCTCCTTAAGAAAATCTATCCCTAAAATTACGGCAGTTTGAAGATTTTTCAAGATAAAAAAAAGATGACCTTAATTGTTTGTTCTTAACTTGTACATGTGATAATATTTTGCCTATGCTTGTGCACTGCTTGCCTTGGGCTGCAAAAACTTTTGCCCCCTTCGGAATTAAAGGGTCTACATTTTCTAATGTTTTTTTTTTTTTTTTTTTTTCCAATGGCAGATTGTGAACAATTACAAATGTAACCCAGTCCATTAATCTATACAAGGCAGATGTGGTGGTCTCTTTATTATGGTGGCACCTAATAGGTGGGCCGCCTTCGCCTTTCCTATGAAGGGACGGACAGTTACAACCACGCCTTCTCCGGGATTCGAACCCAGGCCTTTCGATATAGCAGTCAGCTTCCCTGACCTCCATACCGATTGGGCGGTACATTTTCTAATGTATTTTCGAAAAAAACCTCTTGGAAATAAAGGTACATTAAGCTCCGGTATCGATCAGTGCCTTTGCAGAGGCATTATTTAATAACACGTGGACAACTGGCAACGCAACATTTTTAACTATGACGGTATTTAATTAAATTTTTCAGGGATTTTCTTGATTCCGGGGTAACTGCACCCTATTATTTTCAGTACCCTTCCTAGTTTAAATTTTTCATATTACTTTCAGCTTTTTTTATTTTGTCCTTCCTTTTGGCCACCGCCATTTGTGGTTGAAATCTTCTCTCTTTTATCGAATCGTCTTTTTTTGGCCAAATTGTGGTCTTCGTTGAGGCACTGGCCTAAAACTTTACTTTGTCATGCGTGTTTTTTTTTTTTTTTTTTTTTTTTTCGGCACACGTTGATTTTGAAACTTTGTTGCTAACTGACATAGACTTTCCAAATTCATTGCATTGTGGAGCTCGAAATAATCCCAGATTTCAGACAGTAACATCGTGAAAAGAATTTGAGTAATTTCTTTATCCGGCCTGTTGCCGTACACTAGAGCAAAATTTTGAACTTTTGAAAAATAAAATCTGTGAATTCTTCAACTTTAAGCTGGAATTTGCTAAATAGCTGCGGCTCGAGCTTGGCCTTATCCTTCACAATGGGGAACTCTTTGACGAGAGCATTTTTAAAATTTTCAAATGTGTAGGTATAGCTCTCAGGCTCATCCAGCACAAACTTTCCAATTCACTTATACCATGTGGAAGCTTGGCTTCTAGGTGCAGCAGTTGCGATGGTAACTTTTTGTGCCTCTGGCACTGGATACAATAGAAAATGGAAATTTAATTGCTCGAGAAAATTTGTGGCTGAGATTTTCCCATCGAATATGACTGCAGGTTTTATGGTGTCGGTAATAAATCCAAATCCCTCCATGGGATTAACTATAGCCGTGGAGGTAAGAAAGGAAGGAGTGGCCAGCTCGACACTAAGAGTGAAGCACTGCTCCGAAGCTTCGGTCTCCAGATGGGGTGTTTTTTGCTTACATTCAGAAGCTCTCTTGACAGCGCTTCGATAGTATTTCAACACACGACAGTTCCATACAAATCGAAAAACGGGACATTTCCGCATAAAAGAAACATTCATTGTGTGATGGATAATAGCAATTTGTATAGTTTAGTGACATTTACGCAAAAATCACATCTTGGTTATTTTTCGATAACTAACAACAGAGATTTTGATTATGAGTTTGTTTTATAAAATTCTAAGCTGCTGAACTACAAAAATATATATTTTAGCAAAAATGTTATGCTTAAAGAATGAAAAATACCTTACGGTACTTTTAAAATTGTATACGTTTCTCGATACCCTTGACAGAGTATTCTCTACTTTTATTTTATGTTCCAAATGCCAAAATGTTTTAAATAAAATAATTTTTTTTATCATCCACATATTATTATGACATGAACTTTTTAAAAATTTTTGAGAAGAGGCGTTATAGTTGCTGATTTTAAACTTATCATTTTATTTTTATATAACTTAAAAATAATCACTTTTGGTTTACACGTTTGACTTAATTGGATTAATTAGAAAATAGAATTATCACCAATGCTGCAATCCTCGAGGAGGCCAAACTAAATATTGTGTTTCTTGTGACATGATTCTATTCAGAGTTTAGGCGCCACAAAAACGTCTCGTGGTCTTTGGAAGCATAAAAAAAGGAACATTTTAAAGACTTAGAAGTGAATTATCACTATGTTTTGCCTACAGAGATAGGAAAAAGGGTGTAAAGGACCCTTTTATTTGACTTAAAATAAAAGTTAAAAGAAGGAATCACTTTTGCTTACAAAATATAGCGAGCAATAATGGCTTAAATCAAAGATAAAAAATTGTACTAACTGTGTAACAGTAAGTAAGCTGCACAATTAAAGTAACGTTGTAGAGACATTGGGTATTTTTTGGAGCAGGAGAAGTGAAAAGTGAGCAAAGCCTTCGCTGGGAATCGAACCACGTACCTCTGGAATATGCGCTCAGCATGCTGACCACTACACTACGAAGCCATGCTAAGAAGGCAGGAGAAATACCTCATATACTCCCGCTTTTAAAGGGCGACTGGGGTTTAAGTCCTTTCTACCTCATTTGAGTATCGCGCTAGCTAGAAATTTAAATCCTGTCAGAAAAATGGAAATGAGGAGAATAGGAAAACGCAGTAACATAAAACTACTGGTTAAGGAAATGAACGAGACCTTACAAATTATTTGTGATTATGACTCATTTTCCCGTTATCAAACACACATACAAATTACTATGTTTACATTCAATTCATCAAATACCGCTCACTGATGAGAACTTTGGAACTACAGTAAACCTTACTTAACACGAACTTGCTTAACTCTTTGAGGGGCAGGAAAAGGCAATTAACTTTTTCAGTAAAACTCTGGTTTTATTTACTATATCAGGTATCACAATGAAATTATTTGCGACAACTACACATATTTTGTTCAGGAAGCTTGAAAAATTGACCACTTCTGGTGGTTAGTGTTAGTGACCATCGCCCACAGAACACATCCCTACAAAACAGTCTCTGTGGTACTCATGGAAACAATTTTTCTTTTTCAAACAGAGTGCAACTTTACAAGTGCTGCATTCCCACACTGTTCTTACAGGCATTTTCTTGGTGCTGCAGAGTGCAAATCATCATGATGTTGTCTTCGATAGCTGATGCTTGTTTTCTTGAAGACGCATTGCTGCATCAACAACTGGCTTATGTTTCTTGATTTTCTTGATTGCCATCTAGTGAGTTACAAGAAACGGTCAGTCTTGAAAACCCCTCACACGAGGGAGTAAGACGTTCAATAGAAAAGGTGGATACTGTAGGTAACTACTGCCTTTCAAAGAATTAAGGCGAATATTCGGTTAACATGAAGCAAATTTCGGTCCCGGCAGTGCTGTATATGATCTTACAGTACATAAATGGTTAATGTGTGAAAAAAAAAAACTATTCGAAAAATAAAATCTGAGTCTCCAGTTAAAAAGAACTCTTTTTTGGTCCTTTGCGATTCGTATCAACGAGGGTTTACTGTAGCATTTTTTTCAACTATAAAGTAACTTTGCATGACGTGACTTCACGTGACGTAAAGAATATTCCCGAAAACTCGTAGCAATTAGTAGATTACTGACACGCCCTTCGTAAGCTTTGAAATTCCATCACTTCCATTGTTATTATTCTGAATCATAATCTCCTTACGCAAGAAAAACTGAATTCAAACTAAAATTGCAAATATCATGCCACCGCTGCCTCAGCAGACGTAGAATATATATACTGAACTGCAAATAGAGTCCCATAGTAAGCGATTGTTAAAGCAGCATGCTAGGTAAAACTTGAGACTTTGCGATTTAGACGCCTTCAAAAGAGGGAAAATAATAGATTGTTCTACGCATTGCTCATTCATTTTCAGAAAAATTTCGAGAACTGGGATTCTCACGTTGTACAGTATCGAAAGTATGGTGAGACTACTTGGATAGCAGAAAAGAAAGAGTAACAGGGCAAACCTTGTAAGAGACAAGAAAGCTTGAATGATTGTGGTCTATGACGACTCAAACATATTGTAGAGCTAACGACAACAAGTCTTATCTCAGGTGACTTTCTAAGTGACAGTTAGAACATGAACTGTGCAGCGTTTGCTTCACCATATGGCTTCTTCACCGCTTGCTTCACCGCCTTTAGAAGCTGTAGATCCACAAGAGTACTTCTTATTGAACGCAACTGCTGTCAGCATCTTGGATGGGCCACAGAAATCCATGACTGGAAGCGACCATAATCGATGGAAGGATTGATGAGCGTCGATTCCAAATGCATCACTCTGGTAGGCTAAGAATATGGTCCCAGACCCATCAGCCATAAGCAATGGTAAATCAGAGGAAACAGCAAATGAAAAAATATAGTTTGTAGAGTCATTAGGATTTTTTTACGCAGGAGACATGAAAAATTAGCGAAGCCCTCGCTTGGTCTCGAAGATGAACCTCTCGAATACGCGCCAAGTGTGCTACCGTTACAACACGAAGGAAATGAGAAAAAATACCTTATATACTTCCCCTTTTAAAGGGCAGCTGGAGATTAGGTGACCTCAATGCCAAACCCTGGTGGTAACGAATTATTGTCCACCACCTTTTAGTTCGGGCGCCACTGTAGAATCATTAGTGGTGTTTTTTAATGCTAGAGACGTGAAAAATGAGCAATGCCCTCACTGGGACTCGAATCTGGACCTCTCGAATAAGCGCCGTGTGTGCTACCGTTACACCACGAAGAAGACTTATTGTCCTGTGAAATTATAAGTCTAAATTTATGGAGTCTAACTCTTTTTCGGAGAATAAAATGGAGACCCTACTGAAGACGAGATAGCGAATTCTCGCAATGTCTTGGAAAAAAAAAAACAGATGACTGCCGACGAAGGTTATAACAACCTTTTTATTTTAAAAAAATTGAACAGAACATGCACACACTCGGTGCTTACAACTAACCGCCACTTGTAGCTAAGTAACATAAACCCAAAATAGTATGTACAATCAGAACGAATTAAATATTAACTACACGAACTGTCTCCTACTTCAGTCTAAATCCGCTTTATCGGCTTCATACAGCAAAGCCGAGTCTAGAAATCAATATAAAGTAAATGGCTAGCATAAATATTCAGCTACAGAGCCACTTGAAGATACGCGGCACAACTCGTTCGCGTCGTAACCGTTCTAACTCTTCTACTTGCGAACTCTTCAATTCTGCTACTTAAATACTACTTCCGAATTTAATGAAATTTGCATTTTGGCAGGAAATTGAAATCAGAAGAGAAAGGAAAATTTCGTAAAATAAAAAGTAATTGATAAGTACAAAATAAAGTCCTTACAAATTATTTCCGTTATGTTGTTTGATGCACATACTACATATTATTATGCTTTTTATATCCGAAATATAGCAGATATGAAAAGAGTCAAATGTGAAATTTGTCTTACGCTAAATATTTCGTCTATCTGAATTATTATCGTCACAAGCATTTTAATACTTTATACCTTTTCCATCTTAAATAGATGATCCAATAATATTCATTATCACATTGTACACAAGTTCGCCAATTCAAACTATCTAAATCGTATCATAATTTAGCTAATTAATCTAATATGCAATTTCACCTTGAAATCGAAACTTTCGAATAGCAGGTCAGCTCGAATAATATCCGTTGTTCTGTAATATATATGGGAGGGAGGAGCATGAACATCATTTAAGTGCTTAAGGCCGTTAAAGCCGGTGCTACTCGTGAAAAGATTAAAAATGACAAATGTATGCTGTGTCTTATGAAGAGGAAGTTCAGGTCAGGTGGCCTTCTGCTTGATAAATTTGCCTCCAATTCCACAGCAAAGTTTTCGTACGGTTCTAACTTTAAACGGAAACCTCTTTTTAATCGGTCTTTCAAATTATTTAACTACATGTGTGATCTCTATAAAACTGTAATCTTACAATTAGCAGAAGTGAATGCAAGCCGTAAATATAGTAAATATACTACTGCTAAGTGAAGTAATAAACTTAAAACTGGAACGAATACATAGCAGTTTCTTTTTTGAATATAGAAGTTACTGGTTTGTTGGAAAAGATGTTTGTTACAATATTAAAATGAAATTTCAGTTTAAAAAATATGTGGCGTTCATTCAAGTGGGATTTTAAAATAAAAGTTGTTTTTTATCTGGAATCCACTTTAAACGTATTACTGTAATGCTAGATTAAAACATTTCGGTAGAAAATAACGTATAGCATTCAATTTGCATAAAACGATTCCGCGTTCACGTTGTTTAACATTTAGCGTTAGAAGTTCAAATAATTATTGTACTTCAATTAAGAAAATATTCAAATATTTATCATAATATGTTAAAATAATTTTGTACTTAAATTCTTCATTATTATCGAATAAACTTAACATGTTATTGTTTTTCAGGCTTCTTCAAGTGCCACGTACTATGAAATGGACAGTTCAGCTCGACTTCCATACTTAGGATCAAGTTATCATTCTTCCAAACGATTCCAAAATCCAGGTGCGATGCTGAGATACTGAAATACTCTCAGACTACTGCTAAAATATTTATACTTTAAAAGGGATTTTTTTTTTTTAAATTTATAGCGCTTACATAAATGCAGATTATTAAAGCTACTATTTTTACGCAACCTAAAAAAAAGCATGTACATATTTTTTTTCTGTTCTTACTTTTCCATTTATTGAACAGAAAAATTATGTAAAATTACAAATGTATCAGTGAAATTAAATGTTTTGCATAATTTCAGGTCATGATTTATTCTGTAAGTTCCCAAAGGAAATAAATTGGTTAAAATAGTTACGAGAAACGTTCTTTAAGAAATATAATGCGTATTTTGCTTAATAAGCACACTTTGCATAAAGTAACATGTTGAATGCAATATAACACGTTTTAAATATTTGATAGCTACTAATCAGAACATTTTTTTAAAATAGGAAGAGGAACGAGTATCTCGGAAATTTTTTATTCACGTTTCATACTCACGTTCATACTCACTACATTTCTTACATCACGATCCTCACTTTGAAACTGTTACTGAATAAACAGATGAATAGAATAAAGCTTTTCATACCTGTATTAGCTGAAGTTCTTTTTAAAAAACAAAGACCTGTTAGAAATAATTCTTTTTAACTTTAGATTAACTGTAGAAGCTGTATAAATCAGTTCGATATTTTCCAGATTAAACTACTTTATACGAGATACAAGTAAAGAAATTATAACACGTTTATTATCGCAAGACGCGATAAAGCAAAATATCGAAAGAGTAATTTTTAATTCTCTTTTTAAGAGAAATGATACAATTTCTCGAAAACTGTCTTTTTCAGAAGTTGCATAGTTACCCAAGAATTTAGCGATTCGTTGTAAACTTGCATTTGCTTCCATTAATTCCAAATTCCGAGTGACCCCTGTAATCTGTTAAATATTGCATATCGCTTCGCTGAGATGGATTTCCCTAATTATTCGGTTCTGAATAAAAAGTTAGAAAAAGTTTGGTTGCAAGTTTGGTTCCTAGTATCACGTGATGTGTTCCTTTGCACCGTTCTTAGCTTCTTAATTTTGTATTTCCTCAGTGTTCGCTTTGTATAGATTGGAAGCGCTGCTAATGGTACAAGAGTACGCAATGCGTGCGGAGCATGCGTCTAAAATTAAAATTGAAAGAAAAGAATTACTACATTCTAACTGAAATTATAGCAATAAAATTTGAACTACGTTTAATATACCTATACTTAAAGTGAAGCATTACACTTCTCCGAATCGTAAAATGTGATGTGGATTGCATTCTTCCGTGTGTCCTTAACTTTTATTTCCTTCCAACAATACTTTATACAGTCTAGCGGAGGGTATTAGGCTCAACATATTTTAACATGTGCAATCATTATATACGCACTTCTGTCCTTCATTTCTGTTGGGAAAAGGAAATACACAGATGCCGATCAAAATTGCTGCACCATAAAAGAAGCTCACAACAAATCTAAATTTGCATGAAAATTGGCATTCGGGAATATGTGAATGATCAACACTTTCACGGTTTTCCCACATTACCGGCAAGAGAGATGACATCTCGAAAGAGCATTAAAAGACAAACCGACTTTTCATTCGAAAATAATATTTACTTTGTGTGTGTGTGTTGGTGGCCATGTATGCTTGGTATGAGAAGGAAATCATACCAGCATGTATCAGAATTCAATCGCGGGAAGGGAGAGATCTTAGACTACCGAGATTGTTGATTATCATACGAAACAAATGTTCGCATTAATCGAGGCCCAATGACTGTTACGAGGACTTGCAATCGGTGGGTTCAGAAGGGCCACACAGAGCGACGTGCGGTATCTCACAATCAGAAACTCTCACTCACGCTAGACACGATAGATATCTTCTTCGTCTCACTCTTAGGGTTCGATGAGCCACATCATATGCCCTGCGTCAGGAAACTGGTTATATTGCGCAGCACCATGTATCCTCACGTACAATGAGACGAAGACTGAAATACACAGATATCAAGGACCTCATAATAATGGTCTAATGTCGTCTTTTTTGACGAATTCCTTGTTTATTTACAACTTCATAATGACTGCATGTGAGTCTGAGGTTGAGAAACGAATGTTAAGAGCTTGCATTCTTCATCGTAATACTAACTGGTTTGATGGCATTGGGTGCCAATGGATAAATAGGGAGGTTATAAAATAACATTCCTTGTTTGAAGGCATCTTCAGCTAAAACTAATGAACGGAATTTCATATATAAACTGTGAAAGGTATGAATTCCGAAAACAATAGTACCAAAAGTTGACGATAGGAGAGATTTTGGTGTTGTCGGAACCGAAAACGAGTCAATAATTACAGCGAATGGGAAGAAAATGGATTATGCAAAACTTCATTAGTGTTTCAGTAATAAAAAATATACTTTCAAAAATGAATGACATACAGTACGAAACTCACAGAAAAGAATATTTTACTAATCAACATTAGGGTTCTCTGGAACACATGCAATATTTTCAATATGCTGACCTTTCTTGTGTACAAGATTGCATCCGGTTTACGACATTCTCTACTGCTGGGCGTAAACTGTCAGTCTGGATGTTTGTAAGAGCCCGTCTTATTGTCTTTTTAGTGAACTCAAGGTCGTGAAGTCACTAGTATACACAACGTATGACTGTGGGCCGTTCAGATGCCCCAAATGGAGTATTGATGGAGCCATTCAGATAAAAATGAGCTTCATCTTCCCATATTATTTTACAAGGCCAATAATTATGGATTTCTATTCGGGTAAGAAACGTTAGGGCGACAGTCAGGGGATTATAATCTTTCATTCTTACTTCTTGCACACGATTAATTTCACACGGATAGAAATGCAGCATTTTTTTGTAAGATTTTCTTGCCAGAGCATAAGGCATTCGCTTTCGGAAGCTATTGCAAGAGCACTTGAACCACTGGTAGTCCCTTTGATGTCGAACACTGAAATAGCAACTTCTATTACCACAATTTCTGTGACTGCTTTTCGTCCTTTGCAGGCTATAACTCCGAGCGATTATGTTTCCTCTAATTTTTAATCATACCTCTCAGTTCTACAACAGATTCTGCACCTTTACAGACGTCAAGACTTACTTCTAAATTCCGTAAGAGCCACAGCAGGATTGGACTCTTTACTGTAAAACATTTTTGCAAGTAAAGCACTCTCAGATAATGTAGGATTCATATTAAGCTCAAATCGACAGTCAGTCAAAGAACTGCTGACTCAATGTTCACATAATCTCTTTTTAAAAGAAAGAGTGGACTGCAATTGAAACAAACTTTGTTCTGCGAAGAAAATGATACAGTCAAAATGATGGGAGGGCCCTGATTGGTTATATTTATCTACTGACAAATAGCTGTCTTCAGAATTTGTTGTGAATGAAGATGAAGTTCTTAAGGAACGGAAGAAAGCTGTTGTTTCATCTTCAACTAGCTGCTTGACTACTCAGATAAAAAATGTAGATACTGATTGGTACTATCGTTACTTTTCACAGTATGAAAAAATTGTACGCATGATTGGCTGGATCTTGAGATTTTTTGTAAAACTGTAAAAAATCGAAAGAACTGAGAAAACAAGGAAGTCTGAATGCACAGGATTTTTTAGAAACTGAGAAAAGAATAATAAAGATCATTCAAAGCAATGCATTCTTAGACGAGAAAGATAAAATACCGAGAACACTAAAAGTTTGTAAAGATGAAGATGATCTCATCACATTAAGAACAAAAATTGTCTATCAAGAAGACAGCCACTCTTTTACAAGACCTGTGATTCTCCCTTCTCAACACCAGGTTGTAAAACTACTAATATTTTCTTTTTATAAAAGGCGTGGGCATGTGGGGACTCTAATGTTACTTAATCTTCTGAGGGAACGTTTCTGGATCTTAAATGGAAGAAAAATTGTGAGGTCAGTTATCTCAAAATGCGTTACATGTAAGAGACATTCTGGTAAACGTTTGGATGCAGACACGCCCCACCCCCTCACTAAAGACCGTATTCGATATGCTGCAGTATTTGAAATCGTGGGAGTAAATTTAGCAGGTCCATTATACACTGGTTATCATAAATTAAGGAAAAATGACAAAAATCACGATTACTGAAAAAGTTACATGTAGATAGAATTTTATGAAACTTGCCCACAATATACAACACATAGTAAGGTATCAAATAACATAAAAAGAAATTATCATACAATTATGGTAGTGTAGAAATTAGCACATGTATAAAATGAACAAATCGAAGATGTCAGTTTGCTATAGTAAAAGTGTAGAGACATTAGGTAAATTGGAAGCAGAAAAGATGAAAAATATGCAACCGCCTTCGCCAGGAATCGAACCACGGACCTCTGGAATACCGGCCCAGTGTGCAGAACCACTACACCACGAAGGCTCGCTAGGGAAGTGGGATAAATACCTTATAAAAGTACCTTCACTATGGAATATAATCGCCTCTAGAAGCAATCCGGCACATACAGTGATGTGTGATGCATTCAATTATGCGGTCTATCAGTTCCATAGGAAGCGAGAGCCATTGCTCTTGCAAAGCAGTTGCAAGCGCGGCAAGGGTCTAAGGGGGCGGATTGAGAGCAGCTAGACGTCTCCCTAAAGCATCCCAAACGTGCAAGTCCGGGGATCGAGCTGGCCACTCCATGCGCATAATTGTTTCCTGTTGAAGATAATCATATACGATGCGAGCCCTGTGTGGTTTTGCGTTGTCTTCCTGTAACAGGAAAGCATCACCTATTGCCCCTGCAAATGGGCGCACATAAGAATCAAGGATGTCATCTGTATAAACATGAACATTCACGGTTCCCCTTGGAAAAACATGTATGTCTGTGCGTGCACCCAAAGAGATGCCATCCCAAACACAGACACTGCCTTCTCCGTATGCATCTCTTTCACGGATGTTTGACGTATGATAACGGGTTCCAGGTTTTCTCCACATCAAATAACGCCTACTATCGCGTTCTAGACTAAACCTGGACTCATCCGTAAAGAGAATAGCCCTCCATTGCTCAGGCATCCAGTGGACATGTTGTCGTGTCCACTGCAAACGGTCCTTCCTATGGAGTGACTTTTCGCCTCGCATACAGACCACCTTTGTGAAGCCTTCTACGCACAGTTGACGTTGACACCAACCTTCCGGTGGCTGCAGCAAGGGAGGATATAAGAAGAGTCGGAGTAGCGGTTCTATTCCTGAGTGCACATAATGTCAAATATCGGTCATCGGCGCTCGTCGTAGCAGTTGGCCGTCCTTGGCTGAGCCTCCTAGGTGCCGAATCTGTGATTTGAAATTGCCTCCAAAGTCTATGAACCACAGAATGACTCACATTTAGCCATCTGGCCACTTCTGTTTGACTTTGTCCTGCCTCTAGTCTCCCAATGGCTTTCTGTCGTAGTACTGCAGGCAAATGATGCCTGGAGATCATTGTTACGAATTGGCTATCTCAAATTTCTGATGTCATTATCACAGTAAAATATGTGGGCTTCTCTCAAATATGGACTTTTATGCTCCTCGCAGATGGCGTATTCCGAGTGCAGCGCCACTAATTTGCATATTGGAGTTTTACTCAGCTACTCTTACTTGGCAACATATTCACATTTTACACGGTTTGGCTTATTTTTGAGGTTGTTATCGCTATTTTTGTGATTTTTCCTTAATTTATGATAAACATTGTATATAGTATACACAATCATTTTTCTTCCCTAAACAAAAATTATGCAATAATTCAGCTCTCTCAATATTAACTTTTGAAGTTTTATCATAATGGCCGTAGTTAGTAGGTAAAAATGAGTTTGCCCGATTCCAACATTTTAATAAAGTTACTTATTTTTATGTTAAGAATAGTAAATAACTGCCGGTTGACGATAAGGTGAAAATGATTTTTAAATATCTCTTTCAGGTCACCATAACCTTGAAAGTTCTCTTTATTATTTTTTTAATAGAAAAATAAAATAGAGATGCTAATCTAACACTAAAGCGCCAGTATTTCCTTTAAAAGCATAATTAAAAAATAATACTTACTTCGGTATTGAGGTTTGGGACATTTTCGAGCAACGCATTCATAAAGGTTTAGCTTAAAAAAGCAATTTTCATCGGAAGAGACTGGTTCTATATTAAGTAAAACGGTCACTCTATTTCTGATAGGCGCAGTAGCGGCTGAGCGGTAAAATCGCAGAGCACTGGTAGTTCGGTCTGAATTCGGTCGCAAACGGACTGTCCTTAGTTTGGGAGTTTCCTTAGTTTTCCCCATATGAACGTATATACGAGCCAGTTTTCCTTAGAACGTCCTCCACGAAGGCATCCCTCCCCTTAGGCAGATAGCCTTCTGGCTTTGTCGTAATTACATAAACCAAACCTACTTCTGTTAGGTGGCCGCAGTACCATGTAGCTAACCCAAAAACGAGAAGGAGAAGGAATGAAAGAGAAAAAAAAATGAAATTAATGAAAAATGACATGAAAATTTATACATTTTTAACAGATATTGAGAAATTTATAAGAAAAACATTAATATAACATATTATATTGAAAATTAAACATCGCGACTTTCAAAACATAGTACATAATATTATCTATTTACATGACTGATCTAGTTAAATGTAGCATCGATAGATAGCACCACATTACGGTGACTTTTCACTTTCTGACGCTTTGCTCTGCCCTACTTGGTTTGTGGCCGCCTCCTTCTGCAGCTTCGGTTATGAATAAAACAAAACCTTAAAGAATATTTTACTTCTAAATTAAACATTATGCACTAGTTTAGGGCTATAAACATTAACCTACGTAAGTACTTTAAGCGAGAGGCGTGGTCAATAAAATGTTACAGAACTTTTATCTCAAGGATGGTGGCATGAACTGAAAATTATAGAGGTCACAAATAATTTATACCTTTGCTGGTCTTAAAAATTCAATTTTTAAAATTAGTTTTAATAACAAAAGAGAATATATTTGCAAAACTAACCCTCATCGCCATATGTTTCTATAAAAACGTATAATTCAAGAATAACAAAAACTTTTATTGCATTATTCAGATTTTTCATGACAGGGAAAGGAAATTTCATTAGTGGGAGGAGCCAAACGATTTTTTAAGGGAAGGAATGTAACATGATGTGATGAGCAAAATAGTAATGAAACGTAAAGATATTAGAAATTTGAAAGCATTTGGAAGAGCGAGATTGGAAAATTAACATCATTACGTAAACAAGAAAAATTATTAATGATGTGAAAGTTGATTAAATGAAGAAGCTTTATGGATAATTTTTGAAGCTCCCATATTAAAATGTAATTAAGTGACCGCCATACTTAGGTAAAAAAAAATTATTTTTCCTTTCGAAATTTATTTCATATTCCCTGACGAGAAATTTCAGCGCTTTTCAATTTGGCCAATATACACCAAACAGCACGATACATATCAAACAATGCTAAATTAACACAATAATTAAAAGCACATATGAGATCTTCAAGAATCGAAAACTGAATTTTACTGATAAGCGAAAAAAATAAATACTGAACTTATGGAGAAGTCGAGAAATTTTGTAATTGATAGTAAATTTAAATAATCATTGGGCACGCGTCAGCTAAAATGTCTTGACAGTTAACTGTGCCGTAGCTAAATGTCCTAATGGCGAATTCTGTGTGTCGGCTAAATGTCCTGATGGCGAATTCTGTGTGTCGGCTAAATGTCCCATCGGCTAACTGTCCGTGTCGGCTAAATGTCCTGTCGGCTAACTGTCCGTGTCGGCTAAATCTCCTGTCGGCTAAGTGTCCTTGTCGGCTAAATGTCCTGTCGGCTAACTGTCCGTGTCGGCTAAATGTCTTGTCGGCTAACTGTCCGTGTCGGCTAAATGACCTGTCGGCTAAGTGTCTTGTCAACTAACTGGTGTCGGTTAAGTGTCCCGTCGGCTAAGTGTCACGGACCCATATCAATCTAACCATTTTTGGCATCTATAAAGTTCTCGGCCTGGATTAAATATAACAACTTTTTTCCTATAAAACTCACTTTTTCTTAGGTTAATCGCGTACATTTTGCATTTTTACTAACGACTGTTATTAAAATATCTAAAGATCCAAGCTAATACTCTCACATTCTTATAATAGCTAGAAAATTGACTAAATGTATCTGTAAAGTTTGGGGTCATACAGGAAATGCTAGAAACCACATTTTTTCCTTTTTTCTGAATTAATTGTACTTTCATCAGTTTCTAGTTCTGACTCTTCAGAGAGAGGCCATTTATCCGGATCTTATTCAAACCAGTCCGGCCCCTCCCACCATCTGTTCTGTAGCAACATTTTGGCATCTCACCTCTAGAGAGAAGATCAGCTGGATTGCTTAAGCTTGGTACATAATGCTCAGTCGTCCGGATTTGTGTGTCTCCTTATTTCAGCTACACGGTTTGCCACAAAAACACTCCAGTGGGAATCTTTTCTGATCTATGACAGAATTACAGACCAGTCACTCTAAAGGTACACTTGGCACTTTGTCAATTTAAGAGCGTCAATGACTTGACGATACAGCCGAGTAGCTAAGCAACTCTAATCTAGAAAAAAATTACTTCTTTAGCAGGCGCTACTCTTGATTTACATAATACCGATTGTACTGAAGTTTTGCCCTCAAAATATGCACGCCGCATAAGATACCTTGCTAGCGTCACTAAAACAATGTAGAGTGATAAAGCATTCAGCAAAGGGTCCGATCACAAGTCTTCTTGAAATTTTACAATAATTCAAGCGCAGTCTTTTGAGCCAAGCCTCAAATTCTCTTTCTTATACCTTGTGGAAGATTTTCATCCTAGGAAAGTTCCATCTTCCATGGTTTTGCAGAATGAGATTTGGAATTAACGTAGTTGGACTAGTAAATCCCATGGGGTCGAATATCCTCTGTGAAACTGACAGCAGAGATCGTTTCGTGTGAGCACTCTCAGAAAATGTCAATGGGGTCAAATTGCAATAAATTTCATCATTCACGGTGTCCACGAGAGTCCCAGAATTGGAATGAACTTCTGATAGGAAGTCATGCTTCTCCCTTTGAATGGTGCAGCAGTCCACCCTCTAAGGTCAAAAACCTCCTGAAAACATTAGAGTTTGGGACTCTTCTTTGAACTTGACTACTTCCTCTTCGGTTTCGAAACTATACAATTGTCGACATACTAAAAGGGTTTCTTCAATCTAAATGCCGTTCCTCTTAAAACTTGTGGAGCATTATCCAAATGGTAGGAGATCGCTGCTCCAAACCGGAATGGACTCAAAGAAATGCCGAAGACGCCACTGCAGTGTCTGTAGGTAACAATTTCGGTTTGATTTGAATTTTTCCACCACAGGAATTTCAAAAAATCTTTGTCTGTAACACACAAACTGATTTGTAAGAAAGTTTTCCTTATATCGGCAGTAACACAAATTGAATGTTGCCGAAATTGCATCAAAAGTTTTGGAAGCATTTCTATTAAATTCGGCCCCTTTTCGAGGCAAGCATTCAAGGAATTCTCATTTTCATTCTCCAAGGATGCATCGAATACAAGTCGCATTTTCGTAGTCACACTTGAATCCTTGATTACTGCATGATGAGATAAATAGTGACCAGTATCACTATTAATTCGGAGCTATTTCAATTACACCTTCCTCGTGCCAGCCTTTAATAATACCATCATATTCTTCGAAATATCCCATCTTCTGCAGTCTTCGTGTACTGGCGAAAAGTCTCTTTTCCGCTTTATCTTTATTATCTCTAAGAATCCAATGACTATTCTTCTAAGGCAAATAGAGTTCATACTTATCTCCTTCGATTACTTTAATATTTTCTAGGAAAAATTTGATCGTTTCAGTGTCTTCACTTCTGTCAGATCTCTTATGCCAATTGTCTCTAAATTCCACAGTTCTGTGAGATCCAAATAGCAAAGTTCGACGGTATCAAGCAAGGTTTTATGAATTTGCACCGGGTCTTGTAGGGTCCGACCCAATTTTGCTTCAGTGGCAATAAGGTTTTTGTCAATTGGAATGATATTATTCGTCTTAAACTGACCGGAATAGTCGGCTCCTAATAACAATCAGATATCTGGTAGATTTCTACCAGAATCACTGATATCGATTTTATGTTCTCAAAGTCAGGAACATATATGTTTGAGTTCCACTTTAGGAATGTATCCACAAATTTTGTCTTTATCTAAAACCGACCATTCGTATTTGAATTTATTTTCCATACCTTGTATTTCGATATCAAAAATACCGTGGACCTGAGAGTCAGTTTCAACTCCGCCAAACAGATTGTGGCTCTGTTGATCCAATGGGACTAAATCTAGTCTCTTTATTATGTCTTTCCGTAAGTAAGAACTTTGTGATCCACTGTCAAAAAGCGTTCTCACAAGTTCTGTTTTTCCGTTATGGACAATCTTCACCATAATAGTTTGGAGAAGAGTTGTTTGCGGTTTTTGGTTAGACAATAAAGTCTAGCTACTTTAGGTGCTTCTTTTTTTGAACTTCTAAAACCTCTTAGTTCTCTGCACACCACAGTTACATGACGTTTGTTGCAAAATAGGCATTTCACGGAACTTTTACACTTTTCGGCAGCATGCCCAATTTTTAGGCAGTTAAAACAAGCTTTTTTCTTATCTTCCAATGAAAAGCTGTGCAGCTTAAAGCACTCATAGGAATTATGTGTTTCCTTGTCACACCAAACACAAAAATTAAGCTGTTTCTTCTTTGAATCTCCTGTATAAATATAAGCTGCTGTAGCTGGAACCGAGTCAACTTTGGAGCAGAAAAACTTGTACGGGCCAACTGAAAACGTTCTTCACTTTCAACTTCAATTCGAAGAAAACGCAATAAATTTTCAGTGTGTGCAACACTTTCCTTACGCTGGCAAGATCGCTTCCATACCCTCAGAATTTCTTTTCAGGTAGTAAAGACTCTACAAGATGATACAGCATAGCTGCATAAAAACTCACTTTTTATCCCCAACGTCTCCAAAGCTGAGTTGCGTCTCTAACTTATCATATAAGTTGGATAGAGTCATATTTCCTTTTTTGTCAGCTTGAGCCAAAACCAACTTTAATAATTCGTCGTGCGCAAAACGAGATTTTAGCTGTTTGATAGCTTCTTTATAATTCACACTTGAGGATAACTAACTATGAGCTCTCTCACTGGGGATCCAACGAGAGTTGCTTGCAATAGGTACTGAAATTTATCATCATCTGTATTTAAATCTTCGTCGATCTTCTTAAACCGTCCCCAAAATCATAACCAATTCCGAGTCTCCCCATTAAATTTTTGAAGCTCCAACTTTGTTAATTTTAAGTTCCCCTTCATGGAATTTTCTAAAGTTCCAGGTGTAAGTCACCATTTTATTTTCTACTTTTGTTCTTAAACTGATATATTTATCACGATATGTTTCATTCGCTTCAAAATCGGCCAAATATTCTTTTGTTTCCACTTTCTAACAAAAGTTTGGAAATTTGTGATTGCATTTTATCTAATCTGTTGAATTTACCTTCTAATTGCGAGTTCAATACTTGGAGTTGATTAATCTCCACGTCAGGCTTTAGAATTTCCGCATCTAAAGCATTGGCAGTAATCGTAGACGATTGCCTTAGAGGCTTACGCTTTCGTAATAAAATTTCCATGATTTTAAATTCAGTATGTTCAAGGATATAATCAAATAAATCATAAACTCACTTGATAAATTCCAATACGAAATCGATGTTTTGTTTTCTTCAAACAGCCATTTCGTCCTGTCGCAAATGCCAGTTGTTTGAAATCAATCAATTCATCTTATTTTAATAACTTCAGACGAATGGAAATATATTTTGCAAAGAAAACCTTTTTAATTAACAACCATCCTATTTATTTAGCATTCTAAACATATAAAAAAAATCGCGTGCATTATCACGCTCAAAGCATATGCAAAACAAAACATGACTGTTGTCACAAAAGATCTACATTATAATGAACATATTAAATTATAGTGTATTAATCGAGTTCGTACACGTTCCTTAACACCCATCACACGGGGACGACAGGTAACCGTAAGTTTTGAAAGGGGTTCCATTCTTCACTACGTGATTTGCCAATAACCCTTCTTACAAAAAAAAAAAAAAAAAAAAAAAAAAAAAAAAAAAAAAAAATTTAGAGATAAATTGCCATACTGAAATCATTTTTGGAAACTTTACAAAATAATGAAAAATACGTAAAAAAAAAGTCTTTAAGCTTAAAAGCACACAGGCTTTTCATGAAAATTATGAAAATATTCATACATACGAGATCGATATTTAACGTTTTTCTGACATTGCATTGAATATGACCTTTGCTCTTGTAAACTGCCATGGTTTTCATGAAGATTTTTTAGATGATGTGATCATGGTAATATTCAGAGTCATTAAGAACGTTTTATGGTATCAGAAGATTCTTTGCTGCCATTTCACTCTACAAAACTGGAATTTTTTCCCTATTTTTAAAAAATTTACATTTTTTTTCCATCACCATACAGAAAAACAGGCACAGCATCATTTCCTCCATGTTAAATATACCTTTTTGCTCATAACAGAAAATTTTGTCCAATTAAGTGAAAAAAAATCATGCAAAACTGGGAAAAGTGTAATATAATTGTTTGGGCACTTCTGTAATGCATTTCATATTTGCAGATGTAATTTAGTATTCAGAGAGCATTATAGCAAATTCTGCTTTGATTTGACATCAGTAAAGGAATTTCATTTACTTACCATGTCAAAAGAAAACAGGTTGTCAAGAATATTTTGGTGATACAGCACATATGTTTAAATGCTGTACTTTTCATATTTTGGTTGGTAACTTAACTGTTTGCGGTTGTATAATTTTATACATAAGTATCATGCTGATTGGAATTAATTCACAGTAAATGAAGTACATAATATGCAAGATCATGAAATTTGTTGACTTAATATAATAGAAGATGAGAATGGTTTTTTGCTGTGGCGGCTGAGAGCAGACATACGACTGGAATGGCATAAAAAAAGCTTAGGTGGTTGAAAGTAGATATACAACTGCAAAGATTTAAGTGCAGAAAACAGAAATACTATTCTGACATTTCTTCAGTGCACTTAAAGGTATTTCAAACACTTAATAAATTGTTACTATATTAAAAATAATTAGATGCACATGTAATGCAATGGTGACACATTATATTGAATGAAAGGTGCATTCAATATGCAAATGGATGAAAATGCTGAATTTGGTTTCCCTGTTTATAACATAAAAATGTTTAGTTTTCTCTAGAAAGATTTCCCACAAAGACATCTCTTATACAGCAGGTGGAGCTTGAATGATATGCCAAAATTAATCACCTAACTGCTGAATAAGATAATACCTAAATTGAAGAATTCACAGATGCCACATTTATGTGTAACACTATTTACCATTTAATAAAGAATGGAATGAAATATGCCAGCTAAAGGAAATTCATTTTAATGCACGTATATACTGACTACCAATAAGTATTTGGACACCTGTGATAGAAAAGAAAAACTAACTTTATTCAAAATCAATAGTTGGTAGAGCCTCCACGAGAGGTAATTACAGCGTGGACCCTGCGGGGCACACTTTCCACAAGTCTTTGTATGACAGCTAGTGGTATTTTCTTCCACTCGGCTTAGAGAACACATAGAAGTTCTTTCACTGATTTTGCACGGGTAGTGCACCCCTGAATTCGGCGATGCAACTCATCCCAGAGGTTCTCGATAGGGTTCAGGTCTGGACTCTGGGTAGGCCAGTCCATTCGATCAACTCCATTGGCACCATACCAAGCCTTGGTTAACGTCGAAACACAACAACTGGCATTGTCGTCCTGAAAGTAACAGGGGTCCAACCTGTAAAACTGCCACAACGTAGGAAGCACATTGTCATCTAAAATAGTGCAGTAGGCATTGGAGTTGAGCTTACCATGAATGGGGACCAAGGGTCACAGTCCATACTAGGAGAAACACTCCCAGACCATAATTCCACCTCCGCCGAACTTTACTGTTGGCACAATGCATTCTGGCAGGAGATGTTCTCCAGGTAGATGCCAGACTCAGACGCTGCCATATGAACGGTAAAGGGTGAACCTTGATTCGTCACTCCAATGAACGCATTTCCACTGATCTATGGTCCAATTTTGATGTGCTTTGCACCACATTAACCGAGCAGCGCGGTTGGACTTTGTGATCAAAGGCGTATGGGCAGCAGCACGACCATGAAAACCAAGTAGATGTGCTTCCTTACGGATGGTATTCATTGAAACAATACTCCCGGATGCCTGTTGAAACTCCTCGCGGATGAGGGCCATCGGTTGGGTGCGGTTCTTCCGAATTTCTCTGGACAGCACTCGTCGGTCTGTATCTCCCAGTTTCTTTGGTCTGCCAACTCGGGGCACATTCCGACAATCACCGTTCACCTTCCACTTCCTAATCATATAGGCCACTCTCGATTTTGGGTACTTCAGATCGCTAGATATGTCCCTTAAGGATCGGCCACATTTGTGATACCTGATAATTATACCTTTCTCAAAATCAGAGAGCTCTGAACTGCGAGGCATCTTGCATGCGACTAAAGCCGATGCTGTTTCCAACACGATATATACCGGCGGAGTCCGTGTCGTACCTTAGGACCGCAGATATCGTCATTTGCATAGGTGTCCAAATACTTATTGGTAGTCAGTGTATTATGGCAGTTACACTTTAAAATTTTCTAAATTTCCCGTACCTCTCTGAATGAAACTTTATTTGGAGAGAATGTAAGCATTAAAAATGATGTGCAATGACATACTATCCAAAAATCCACAAAGCTTGGGACCAGAGGTTGTGTGGATTTCAGGACAGAAAAGATAAATCATAATATTCAGACTAAAAGTGCAAAATAAATAAGGCATATTAGATACATCTAATTAAATTATTATATACATTATTGCAATAACTTATTATATGCGTTAAATTATTATTACATATATAAATTGATTATATTATTCATTGTATTATATATACACGGCATCGAGGTTTGCTGATTTCACCTTATGCAAAGATTTCCGGTGTTAGAGTCACTGTTGCTGCAAGATTTCAACAGCTTTTCTTTATTTTTCTGCATATCATACACAATCATATCTCAATTCCATATGATTCTGCTATAAAATGCACCTGTCTCCATCTTTTGCAGAATTTGCACTTTTTGCATTACTGTCAATGCAACGTGTTTACATTTTTCAACGTTGCACACAGTAAAATCATGAGTGTGTTTCTTATCTGTAATTGTATTAAAAAGGGCTGAAATTAAAAATATTCTTATTTTATCCACAAAATATCTGGATAAAAAAAAATGCAGCACTAAACAATTTTGTGAAATAACAAAGCTCGGAAAATACAACAACGTGAATCGTGAACTTGAAAGAAGAGTTGAGTGAATCGTCTGCTTTCTTGATGCAGATTAGAGGGGGAAAAAACTTTTATCATGATGTCAATAATTTGGTATTTCCGTTATGAGTCATTATTATTTGGTAATTATGACGTCATTATTCGGTAAGTATTTTTTCTTCGATATTTCATACTCAATGTTGCAGTTTCCAGAACCTATAAATTGAATTTTTATATTTTGAGAGGCAACGCGGATTTCAAGAGTTGACAGATTTCAGGTCGCCGGATTTTCGGTATTTGACTGTATTATTTTTCCCCAAACAAATTTAAGATTTGTTTCATACAGTAAATTTCTAATCTACTATATTAAAAAAGTTCTCAAATTGAAAACATTTGAAACAGTTTATAATAATTATTCCCACATGAAAAATTTTGCCTTATGTTATTACTCACATAGAATTGCATTCAATTAAAAGCTATATTAGTGAGAAAGTTATAGCAGCATTTTCTTTCTAACTTCTGAAGTTTGATTGTAGAAGAGTTTGGAGACATAAAATGCAGTACTGCATTGCTCACTTGATTTCCAATGCAGTATACATACATATAATATATATATATATATATATATATATATATATAATAAGAAACTAATACTCTGAGATACTAAATACAATCACATTTAAATATTAAAGATGTTGAATGAATCAGAGTATAATAACATTACAATATATAAAGAGTGAAAAGTTAAATTTTATTAACTGTTAATATTTTATCAAAATGTGACAAACTGTTTACCACATATGATTGATTCATAAAATATTTTTAGTAATAAGAGAAAGCTAAATTTATGACAAAACAATATTTTGGCACAATATTACTCACACGGTTGAGAGATTTGTAATGAATTACTAACAAAAAATAAGTATTCTCAGATCCTCATGTTAAATATAATTATGACATGTAAATGGGAAAGAACACTGTCAGATAATTATTCACAACAACTGTTGTGAACTAACACTTAAATAAAAAAATATGTTAAACAATAACTAAATAAGAATTCATTTTAAACAAATTGTGTATAATGAATAGAAACAAAAGATGCATGAGAAACTATGAGAAATGAATTTTATGGCAGAAAGCACTTTGTTAGGGGCAAAATACTTTAGAAAACACATATGGCTGAAAGCATTTGTCATAGTTCTCATTTTGTTATGTGATGTATAAAATACATTAGCTTCCAAGGGAACAAAAAGTGAAGTTCATATATACACCTCTAATATACCCGTGTCCAAATACATATTGCAACACTCATGCTGAAGTATGCATTACAGCTGATATAGCATGAACAAATATGAAGGAAAAAGTAACAATTACATAGAATTAATCACAACATTACAAACACATCTAGCAACAGCAAAATTTCACAAATATTAAAAAATATATGGTATCTATGTCATACTATTTCATGTTTTTGATTTTATCAAAATATGATTACTTTGCCATTAAACACATATTTCAATACCATCTGCACTTTATAGAAGCTTAGCTTATAAGCTAACATTTGAACACATTCTGAGAGGCACATTTTCTAGGAAAAAATTAACAGCTCATAAAATTACATAAATTTGCATCAAAATTTTAAAAAGTAGAAATAGTAAAGTATTTTTAAAGATATTAAAATATATTCATTACGTAAAACATAAAAGATCCTCCTTCGGTGGTAAACTAAACAAATTAAAAAAAGATTTTTCCAACTACATGCTTAGTTTTAAGTAAATTATATTTGCAGTAACAATTATATAAACCAAAGTTAGCACAAATAAATGCAAAACAAATGAAATAGCTGAAACTTAAATGCATATAAAAGAATTCAATTGATATACAGAAAACATATCAGTTTTGCTTTCATAAAACTTTTTTTTTAAACTTATATTTATAACCATCACTTAAAGAAACCTTGATTCGAACTTGATGCAAATTTGCAGCTGCAATGAATATCCATTCAGAGCATAATTCGAATTAAGGACATTCATATGTGCAACACTAAGAGAAAATCTTTCAATACATAGAACAAAAAAACACTTTAAACAGCTCTGATTTTAACAAAACAATGATTTCTGTGAGAAAAGTAGTATACTGATCCGTACGATACACACACACACAAAAATTTAAGCATGGCAGCTTAATTTTGCTGTTACCTAACTGCAAGGGATTTGAGATGCATATTTTTCTTCATTTACATAAATCCAACAATTACATTTTTATACACACCTTTAAACATCTTATAATAGAATTCCTTCTTGTAAGTATTTCCAACAGCAATGAGCAAAAATAAATTACATATGAGATCTTCATTCAATTACAGATTAAAAGTCTCATTCAAATAATTATTTAAATGAGGTCAAAGACAGTTCCTTCACAGAAGGCAGTTTTTTAAGGAACTAAAACACAAAGCAAACAAACAACATTATGCAGTGGTTAATACACTATACAAAACAATATTGCTATAAAACAATGTTTGGCAAACCACAATCATGTGAAATGCATGATTTGTTCTCATATTTATTTATGGCAGTAGAAAGAAGTTATGAATTCAAGAATTTAACACACAAATTTTAACAAAAGTCCATTTTTTAAGTTTGGCAATCTCGATAGAAAGCTGATCTATCTTCTATAACCACCAAATGTCCTTCCATTTCCATGTTTAATTCATCCAGTTCTTTTGAAAAATCTTTCAGACGCCTCTCATTGTCATCAAACTCATCTTCCATATCTTTGAATATGAAAACAGTGAATTACATAATTACATTGTTAATGAAAATATTACATGAATAAAACAATTCAAATAAAATTAACTATTTTACTCCCACAAGTTTAAAAAAGTTATAAAATCAATTAACTCACAAAATTTACCTATTAGTTCTTTTAATCTCCCATTTGCATCCTCAGCCAATTTTTTTGCACGTTCTCTGAGTCTATCAGCTCTTTCTTTTGCAGCTCCACTAACTTTTGCTTTATCATCTAATGCACTTGCAGTTTCATTATACTTTTCCTGCAATTCTTGAGCATCCTGTTCAAAAGAAATTAAAACTGCATTATTGGCACACAATAAGTCTAAAAATACACATAATCATCCTTATAAAACTATCTAATAATTAACATTACAATTATTTTATGTCTATTTCCTAAAATACTGATATCTATTCCACGTTTATTTTAAAATGAAAATCTCCTCACATGCAAGAATTCCTTTTTTAATAAAACATACAAGTAGAAAATTACTGAATAATGTTTGCTCTGATGTATCCCCAGAGTGCATGAGGTTTCCACTTATGGGAATTGGAAGAGAAATACACTAGTGTAAAATTTATAACTAGACCAAAAAAGCAATTTGGCATACAAATTGGGCAAAGCTTTGTTGATACGTATCTGTGTCTGACCACCCTTGAAATACAGTTCACTCAAAATCTATGTCAAACTAAGGTGACTTTTTTTGCCTAATCTGAAAACTTATAAAGATTTCCTGATGTGTAATACAAATGCAAGCTAGTGGTTCCCTAAATAAATCCTCCACAAAAAGCATCCTTTGTCCTCGGCAACAAAAAGCATCCTTTGTCCTCGGCAGATACCCCTCATCAGCTCTGACTTTATCCAATTCATGTTTAATTTGCTATTGAAAGACAAACACAAGCTAGTGTTCCTCTAAATAAATCCTCCACAAAAGCATCCTTTATCCTCGGCGATACACCTCATCAGCTCTGACTTTATTTATCCACTTCACATTTAAGCCTATTGAAACAAATAGCAGACATTGATGGCTTTTTAAAAAATACATTTTCTGATTATTGTCTCAAACAAAGCATCAAATACTAACTTAGAAGCCAAAACAACAAAAATCAGCGTTTATATTTTCAAATTTTCACAGGACTAGTTTCAATGGTATTACAGAACCATCATACTCAGCTGTAAAGTGCAAATGAACAAGATAAGATATAATGATTAGATAAGATAAGAAAGCCTGGACAGGAGATAAGCTACTGGTGCCATCTGTTGATGAAACCAGAACTAAAACATAATTTCTTTAAAGGCTGAAGGGAAAGATGGATTGCAATTAGGGTCGTTAACTAGAACAGAAAGCTTTTTTTGAATGTGAAATGCCTCTAGAAAATCCAGTTCACCAATGGAAGATGTTTTTGAATAATTTTGGCAGCAGAAAAATTGAAAGTGTGATTTTCGGACCAACAATGTTGGGCAACAGAATACCACTTTTATGAATTCTTAACTTTTAATTTATGAGTGGTATTCCTTTCCGCCCTATTGTATCAAATTTAGGTACTGCCTCGTATCCATTAGCTAAATATTTAGTTTCTAGATTTTGAACTTTTTTAGACAATAACATTTACACCATAAAAAATTCAATAGAGTTTGTAAAAAAGGTTGAAAACATTTCTCTTAGAAATTTACTCAAGGTTTCTTTTGATGTAAAATCATTATTCACCAATGTTCCAGTGGAGGGTGCATTAAGATATCTAGAAACAGACTTTGCGAGTTTCATTTCTCTTGCATCGAAATTATTCAGCTAATTTCTCTCACTCTGTTTGAAACAAAAACATCTTGTTTTCCAAAATAAATATTACACGCAAACTGAGGGATTAGCCATGAGAAGCCCCCCCCCCCTCAGTCCTATCCTGGCTGATATCTACATGCATTATTATGAATCAAAATTGTTTGAAACTTTAAACTTCCCGGTTCCCAGTATGTTTCTGCTATGTAGATAATACTTTTACCCTGTTTGAAGGTAATTAACGCCTTGGGTACATTTGATGTCTGAGACACGTCATTCACTTTTTCCCCTAGGAGCAGTTGACGTGTCTAAGACGTCAAACCAAAAATTAAACTCTTGGGTACATTTGACGTCTGGGAGACGACATTCACTTGTTTTCCCTAGGAGCGGATGACATGTCTAAAACATTATTTGAGGTTAGGCACAATTCTTTTCATTTCATTGTAGCTTGTATCAGTCATCATAGAAGAGGCAATTACAGTATTTCGGTGAACATTATTTGCGATATACTGCCCCATTATGTCAAAAACAAGGAATATATTTTATGATAGTGAGAGCGAAAGTGACTTTGAGAAATCTAAAGAAGAACTGTTTAGTGATCCTGAAATTGACAATTACAATGAAATACAAAGCGAAGGTTATGAAGACGATATTGAACTAGAAAATGATGACAATTGTAATATAATATCAAGGTTTCGAGGACGCACAAGACGTCTATTGAGCAGTGATATTGAATCTTCTCATGAACCAGTATCAGAGGAATGGATTTGGGAAGAAGAAAATGTAGCCGATATAAAAAGTTTTTCTGAAATATCTGGAATTAATCCTTTGAGTCTGCGTAGAATAGGTGGTAATCCTACGCCTTTAGATGTTTTGAAAGAAGTCTTGAATGAAGATTTTTGGGATACTATAGTAGAAGAGACGAATAGATATGCCAGACAAGGGATAGAAAAAGAAGGTTGTGTAAAAAAAATAAAAAAGGTGGTTTCCTGTAAGTTCTGATGAAATGAAAGCTTATATTGCATTATGCATCTTGATGTCACACATGAAGAAGCCAAAAATGCATATGTATTGGTCAAAAAGATATGCAATAAGTACTCCAATTTTTGCCAGCACTATGGCATGCGATATATGATGCATGCCTATGATGATATATCAAACTTTCTACATTTTACGGATAACGAAGAGGAAAATAAAGATTAGAAATATAGTGGATTACCTAAATACTAAATTTTGTTACATTTATACTCCTGAGGTGAAGTAGCTATTGATGAATCGCAACCAAAAATTATATCCGTTCCACATGCAAATATTTTCTCAAATAAATCCGTACTTAAGGGGTTAAAATGATTTAAATAAAGTTCTTTCAACAATGAATTCCATTGATCCTGCTATTCAGTTCACTTTTAAACTTGAAACTTAATTGATATTGCCAGGGACCTTTCACCCAAAATTATTAATAAAGCAGTTAAAAAATTCTCATCTCAACACACCAAAAGGCACACTCTTGTTTTAGGAGATTATAAAAATTCTGTTGTCTACCCTTCTTTCCATCAATTAGCTATAAAGTTGCACGTATGTTGCGGAAATTTAACTTTCGGGCTGTTTATTCTCCCATCAATAAAATTCCGAGTTCTATACTCAAGGACCCCATTCCGGATATGAATTCCTGGGGTATTTATAGGATTCCTAGCCAGTGTGGGTTTAATTTATATTAGCCAAACTAAGAGAGACTTAAAATTTTGCATTAAGAAACATGAGGCATATGTTAGAAAAAAGAAAGAAAAAAAACAGAAATTTTCTGCTGCCCAACATTGTTGGTCCGAAAATCACACTTTCAATTTTTCTGTAGCCAAAATTATTCAAAAAATATCTTCCATTGGTGAACTGGATTTTCTAGAGGCATTTCACATTCAAAAAAATCTTTGCATTCTAGTTAATGACCCTAATTCCAATTCATCTTTGCCTTCAGCCTTTAAGGGGTATCAGCAAGCCCTATACCAACAATGTTAAATTGGCCATTTTTGATGTGCCTTTTCTCAAAATCTTTTGTAAATACACGCTTGAAATGTTTTGTGTAATTAAAGAATACCTATCTGATTATACTGAATGAGCTTTTGAAACATTTTGAAATTTACAGAATATTTTGTTAGGCATAGTAAAATTTAGCACTTTTCTCACATAAAAAATTAAAAAAATTCTTTTTCTTAATTTATCACAAAAAGCTCATTTCAGTAAATATTAGGAAACCTAATAAATAAGCCATAAAAATTTTAGACACCTGTGAGCAGTAGTTCCTGAGAAAAGGTACATCGAGTATAAAAAAATCATATTTGGAGAAAAACGCATTTTAATGTAAAAATCCTCATTAATCAAAGCAGTCGATGACAAATTAAAAGTATATTTTTTACAGTTCTAATTTTCATAGAGATTAAAGAATGGTATTTTTAGAAAGATAAAAGTGTAGAGAATTTGAAAATGCAAAAATTCGAAATCACAATTTTTGGAAGATTTTGGGATTCCGACACTCCTTAAAGAAATTATGTTTAAGTTCTGGTTTCATCAACAGATGGTGCCAGTAGCTTATCTCCTGTTCAGGTTTTCTTATTTTATCTTATCTAATCATTATATCTTATCTCATTCATTTGTACTTTTGAAGCTGAGGATGATGGTTCGGTAAAACCATCGAAACTAGTCCTGTGCAAATTTGAAAATATAACGCTGATTTTTGTTGTTTGGCTTCTAAGTTAATATTTGTTCGGCGTGTTACTGTATCTTAAAAGCATCAGATGTCAGAAAAGTTAATATTTCAGAATATAGAAAAGAAAATTTATCATTATGCATTGCTCCATCATCAGGATTACACACAGGTGAGATTATGACAATGCAGGTGCTATGTTGCAGTATTTTCTTGACTTTGATCATTTACAAGTATCATATAAATTAAACATAATTAAAAATTTTCGTTAGGCATGTCATTTAATGGTGCATAAAAGATTCGTTAATGTTGATCACTGGTTTGAGTAAGTGTTTCAGTATAAGCTGTGTTTACTTCTACAATTACCCCAACCTTTCGCTAGTTTTACTGCTTGAAAAGTGAAAGGGGAATATTATGTATTGTGTACCACTCTGAAGGAAGGGATAACAGAAAATTTTAAATACTATTTATTATTGCTTCAATTTTTATTTAATTATTTCTCTTATTTTCAGTTTGTATAATCCTATTCTACCCTTGGACTACAGGTAAAAAAAAAAAATATTCCTGAAATACACAATATAAATCTAGGGATTTTTATTGCTAGAAAAGGCCCATTTAGAACAGCTTGAATGGATCAACTAAATTTTAAAAGTTTGTAGTCACGTAAAATAACCTGCTGCTGGATATGGCCAGTGGAGTGATATGAGGGCTGTCTGAAAAGTTTCCGACCTCGATATGCAGACGGCAACTCAAATCAATCGAAGTGGAGGGAACATGTTTGGGCATCACTTGAGATAACTACAAATAAAAATTTCAGCTATTCTGAATGCGAATTTTTTGTTTGAGAATTAGTTTTTTGAGTTGATGTGATCGTTTTAACAAAAATGGAAAAAAAAATCGAGTATTTTGCTGTCATAAGATACCTGTTTTTGAAAGGTAATACACATACTCCAATTAAAGAGGAGTTGAACACAGTGTACGGGGACTCTACACCATCATTTACTACTGTGAAATTTTGAGCAGCTAAATTTAAATGTGGCTGTACCAGCTTGAGTGATGATGAATGTTTGGAACAGCCAAAAACTGCAATCACTGATGAAAACATTTCTAAAATCAGCAAATGATGCTGCACGACTATTGAATCAAGGTTCTGAACTACACAATATAAATCTATGGATTCTTATTGTCAGTAAAGGCCCATTTAGAATAGCTTGAATGGATCAACTAAATATTATAAGTTTCTAGTCACGTACAATAACCTGCTGCTGGACATGGTCAGTGGGGTGATACGAGGACTGTCTGAAAAGTTTCCGACCTCAATATGTACATGGCAACTCAAATCAACCAAAGTGGGGGGGGGGACATGTTTGGCCATCACTTGTGATAACTACCAATCAAAATTTCAGCTATTTTGAATGCGAGTTTTTTGTTTAAGAATTTGTTTTTTGAGTTGATGTGACCGTTTTTGCAAAAATGGAAAAAAATCGAGTATTGTGCTGTCATAAGATACCTGTTTTTGAAAGGTAATACAGTAAAAGTCCAGAAATCCGCAAGGCTTGGGACCAGAGGTTGTGTGGATTTTAGGATTTTGTGGAGTTCAGGACAGAAAAGATAAAGCATAATATTTGGACTAAAAGTTCAAAATAAATAAGGCGTATTAGATACATTTAATTAAATTATTATATACATTATTGCAATAATTTATTATATGCATTAAATTAGTATTACATATATAAATTGATTATATTAGTCATTGTATTATATGTACACAGCATCGAGGTTTGCCAATTTCACCTTGTGCAAAGATTTCCGGTTTTAGAATCACTGTTGCTGTAAAATTCCAAAAGCTTTTCTTTATTTTTCCATATATCATACACAATCGTGTCGCAATTCCACACCATTCTGCTATAAATCAAGGAGTAGCACCTGCCTCCATCTTTTGCAAAATTTGCACTTTTTGCATTACCGTCAATGCAACATGTTTACGTTTTTCAACATTGCAAGCAGGAAAATCATGAGTGCATTTCTTATCTGTCATTGTATTAAAAAGGGCTGAAATTTAAAATATTCTTAATTTATCCACAGAATATCCGGAGAAAAAAAAGGCAGCACTAAGCAATCTCGTGAAATAACAAAGCTCTGAAAAGACAACAATGTGAATCGTGAACTTGAACGAAGAGTTGAGTGAATCGTCTGCTTTTTTTACCTCGATGCAGATTACACGGGGGAAAAAAAAACTTTTATCTTATTTCTTTAAACTTTTTTTATGTCAATAACTTGGTATTTCCATTATGACATCATTATTTGGTAAGTTACTTTTTCTTCGATATTTCGTACTCAATGTTGCTGTTTCCAGAAACTATAAAATGAATGTTTATATTTTGAGAGGCTACATGGATTTCAAGAGTTGGCGGATTTCAGGTCTGCAGATTTTTGGTATTTGACTGTATACTTACTCCGATTAAAGAGGAGTTGGACACAGTGTACGGGGACTCTGCACCATCATTTACTACTGTGAAATTTTGGGCAGCTGAATTTAAACGTGGCCGTACCAGCTTGAGTGACAAATGTTCGGGACTACCAAAAACTGCAACCACTGATGAAAACATCTCTAAAATCAGCAATTGATTCTGCACGACCATCGAATCAAGGAAAAGAGATAGCAGAGGCTATGAGCATATCCAAAGAACGTATCTGCCACATATTGACAAAGATTTAGTTATGAGCAAGCTGCCTGCATGTTGGGTTCCGCACTTGCTCACTTTGGACCAAAAACACGTCCGAATGAACATTTGCACTGTTCTGTTGGCGCAACACATCTAAATTTTTCTGACTATTAATCATTGTAGATGAAACCTGGATTCATCATTACAGCCCACAAATAAAAAATGCAGTCAAAAGAGCGGACTGCTAAGGGAGAATCGGCTCTAAAAAAGGTAACAACTGTTTCTTCTGCTGGGAAAGAGATGGTAACAGTTTTCTGGGCAGCCATGGTATTGTCTTGATAGATTATCTTGGAAAGGGTAAAAACTATTATTGGAGCATACTAAGCAAAATTACTTGACAAGCTGAAGGCTGAAATTGTAGAAAAAAGGCCACATTTGCAAAAGGAAAAAAAAAATGTTTCACCAAGACAATGCTCCAACTCACACCTCAGCGGTTACAAAGACGAAAATCCATGATTTACGGTTTGAATTGCTTGACAACCCATTTAACAGATAACACTTCTGGAAGCAAAATATACACCACACCTGGCACCAAGTGATTTTTTTGCTCCTTAAGCTAAAGAAGCGATTGGAGGACAAAGATTTTCGTCAAATGAGGAGACTTTGTAGAGAAAGATTCAACATATTATTTGGGCAGGTTGAAAGGACGGGAGGATCGGTGGAAGAAATGTAAAGACTTACGAGGAGACTATGTCGAAAAATAAAGGTAATTTTGGATTAAAAATATATTTTTCCTTTGTTAGGTCGGAAACTTTTCATACAGCCCTCGTATGTAACTGTTACAATTACTTTATACTTATGAGAATGGACCTTATTCACGACTTACATGCTAAATAATGTTTACTTAGCAGGTGACTGCTAAATATGATGAATTCAACTATATCTTGCATGGTGCGCTGAGCTCACAAGTCTTGTCTGATGTGGAATGATTCAAACTGAGTTCGTCTTGAAGTGCAGTCCCACCCAAAATAATAATAGTTACCCATAAAGACTCATGATTAAATTTATTCTCATGCTGCTGAACTGATCCTTATGGCAAGTACCCTTCATTCAAGTTTCAAAAAATTCCTAAATTGGTCAGTCATATAGTACGATTTAAATGAAAAGAAATTAGATGCAAATAAACAGTTCTTGCTACACAGCTCTGTGCAATATTTTGAATACTGCACAGTCAAATGTTTAGCCGCATTGAACTCATCATATTTAGCAATAAATATTCAATTTCCATTTTTGTAACACATAAATAATGTTAATTATTTTAGTCTTAACAGCACAATTAAAAGAAAAATTTTATTTAAAAAATTAAGTATGCAGTATCATAGAATTAAAACTTTGAGTACAATGAACGTGAAAACATTATAATTTGAATAAAAGACAGCAATAAATGTGTTAAATGTTTGAACATTAAAACAAACAAAACTTATGGGGAAAATGTTTCAATATTAAAAAATAAATATAATTTTAAAAGTTGGCTGTGCAGTTTCCATAAATACAATACATTTTGGCGCTAATAACAGGCAACAAAAAAATATGAGTTGGTTTCAATCCAGTAAACTCTCTAGCCCACAGGTTTGCATGTAATGCCACTAAGCTATCAATTAAGCACAAAAACAGTAGCAATAAATGTGTGAAGAAATTCCTGTTGCAAACTGAAACACAGGATAATTCAGAATTTTATGAAATAAGTGTAACATTAGAAACAGATGAAAGATATGATATATCAAATGTATGAAATTAAATTTAGTGGCAAATGTGGCCATTTAACTTTTCTGTATGAGAGTAAAATGAGTCTCTACATTTTGATGAGTATGAAGTAATCAGGGTAATACCTTTATGCAACACTACAGTTTAATAAATAGATATGGAAACTACTACAAAATATTATGAATGCGAGAATAATGGCTTAGAATTCTAACTTATGTATCAAATAATCATGTGAATTAACAACTGCTCAAAGTGGTAGAAGCACTTTTCATAACAAAATATGCACAAATGTAAAGGAAACATTAGTCATCTTTCAAATAAATTTCAGAAAGTTATTAATTTATAGTTACATATCTTTATGATCTCCCTCTTTCGTACGATATAAGCAATCTATTAACTAGCTTAAATATTATATACATTTAAGAGGTAACACTCCTGGAAGCAAAATTTTAATAAAAATATTCTGATTATTAAGAATCTAAAAAATACTAAGCTCCACCTCATACATAAATGTGTCAAACATTTTGTTTGTAAGACAAGCCATTATTTTTAAGCTACCTCTGAAGCTGCCATTAAATTTAACAGTCAGCTGCTAAATTTTAAAATCACAAATAAGAGTGGGGCTACAAAAATACTGAAGTAATTGATGACTCATGAACAGTATGAATACAGTGCAAAGAAAGATCTCCATTTTCAGGGACTACAAAACATCCTTCAATCTTTATTAACATCTGGGCTTTACAAACTGTGTCCTTGTAATGCATACCCACTTCATTCCTTCTCAGGGCACACAACAGAATAAAAGAGTGACAGATTGCAACAGGTGGCTAAAAGCGAAGCATTTTTTTTTCTCTTAATTTCCATAAGGAAGAATTAGGCCTTGGCCAGGATTCTGAAGGACTGAATGAACAGCCTTGAAAAGCCATGTCCAAAGTACTGCAAGTAAAAGAATTGTAGAAAATTGCAATTTTTACAGAGCAGTCTGTTTCTAAATTCAGGGAGGAAACAAACTAAAGCTTCTCAAGAATTTTAAGCATGAAAAATGCACAAGCAAGCATAATAATATTCCTATTTCAGATACTTAGCAGCACAGCCAAAGTGCATCCCAAGATGAGGCAGAATATCTTTTAAGGTAATACAAGGATGAAGCAAAACAGCTACTCTAAGTATCCTTAGTCATGGAAAGACTACTTATGTGTTTGATGTTAACTTTTTCAGAATGCTTTTGGGTTAACTAATATTAATTAAGATGCTACATTATTTCATTGATTTCCAAATAAAGTAATAAGAAACAAATAAACACTAAAAATTAACTATAAAGGTTCACTAAATTATTAGTTAACGAAGTGCAGATGCTTTTAACCAGATTCCAAAACTCAACTTGAAATTATACAGCAGATGTCAATGAATAAAGCATATTTCAAATGGAATTAAATTAATAGTATGCCTAGAAATACCAACATATGAAAAAAAATGAATGCATATGAATTGATTAAAAATTACGAGTTACCCTTCCTGCTTGTTCAGCTAACTTGCCAGCAACATTTGCTTCTACAGCAGACTTCTTAGCATTCCGTTCATTCTCAGTGAATTTTTTTTTTAGTCTATCTAATCGGTCCTGCATTCCTGCTATGTCATCAACAGATTTATTTGCAATTTCTTGTGCAGCTGCAGTTTCACTAGCAATCTGTATGTGAAACAAGTGTAACTTTAAAGAAAAGAGACTAACACAACAATTTTAAACACACTTAATACAAATTCAAAAATTTTTTATGACACATTAGAAGTAGAGATATTCTAAATAAAAGTAATTATGAGTAAATTAATAAGACTATAACCTGTGCGAAAGCTGCACAGTAATAAATCAATAATTTATTATTTGAAAACTTATAATTTAAAATACTGACTAAATTTTTTTTACTTCTTTCATGATTTTAATTAAATTTCTGTTTGTTGGAGATGGTATATGAAAAAGTTTTCCAATAATAAATTATATATATATATATATACACCAAAGAATATTAACATGTAAACATACTGAACAAGCATTAAAAAAAAAAAAAAGGATTCTGACACAGCAAGTAAGAAGAATTCAGTTTTATGTTTCTGTTGCATGCTACTAATTCATTAAAAGCAACATTTAGAGCTTCATTTACTAAAAATTAACGAAGGAACCTGTGCTACACGCACCAGATTTTAATAGAGAGTTTATGGCGCAAACCGATGCTTTCGATTTAGGGATGGGAGTAGTATTAACACAAAAGGATGAGAACAACACCGAATATCCCATCTTGTACTTAAGAAGTTTTCAGTGACAGAAGCTAAGTACAGCATAACTGAAAAAGAATGCGCATATATAATTTTTGCTGTAAAAAAAAACTGCATTATTATTTGGGCGATTCAAAATTTACTGTAATTACTGACCACAACCCCTTAGTTTGGTTAAAAACTAATGCAGGCTCTAATCCCAGGCTAATGCGGTGGGCTTTAGCCCTGCAGCCATATAATTTCCAAGTTATTCATCAAGCTGGGAAGAGGCACAAAAATGCTGACGGTCTAAGCAGGTCTGCAACTATATATATATATAAAAAACTTTAGCTTTAACTTGTATTTATCACTGTATTCTTTTGTGAATTTTATGTACTTTAATTGTGTCACTGGCCTTGATGTAATATCATGGTACTTTTACATGATTTTCTTTCTTACGTATGTGTGTAACTCTTAATCTCAATCAAATATACTTAAACATTTTGAGGAGCCAAATGTTTCTTCGAAGGGGAAAGGAGCTGTAACATTCCCCTTCTCTGAAGAACCTGCCCTAAAAGAAGAGACAGAGAACCCTCTTCTCGCCTCAGCCAGAAGAGGGGAGTCGACTTTCCCCCTGGTTGCAGGTGGAAGTAAGAGAAGAGATTGAGATGCGGAAGAGAAAACAGCGGACGCTGGTTTGTGCGCTCTACTGTAATGAAAATGTATTTGAAAGTTTTTCTAAAATGTAATCTGTAAATAGTTGTATATATAAGTAAATATTTAGTCAAGTCTTGTTCATTTCACGGAGATACGACTATGGTACAGTCTGAACATATGTTGCAATGAATATAATGCAGAAACTGCATCAATAATATATATATATAATTATCTTACTTTATTTGGATAATAGCATAGAAGACAAAAAAAAAAAAAAAAAAAAAAAAAAAAAAAAAAAAAAAAAAAACTAACCAGAACATACTAATTTCAGGTCATAAATGAAAATGCAACAGATGGAATGAAAATAAACTCAAAAAAGCACATCAAATCAACTAATTCCTTTTCATTATTGATAATTATGTATTAATGATAATTTTATATAAAGAGAAAGAGGTTAAAAGGAGTATAAATATTGTTTTTTACATTTTTCAAACACCTGTTTCACAGTAGTTTACAAAACTTCAGGATGTTTTAGTTTGAAAGATTACCTCTACTCAAACATAGTCATTATGTCTTAACAAGACAACTAGTTATGTATAAAGTATATCCTTATCATTTATACAAGTTTAGTTCTTCTAATTTTTTTAAAAACTACTACTGATGGGGAAATGATGGCTTCGCTTTGTTATATATTTAAACCACAAAGAAACCTTGCATCACACCAGTAGAAACATTCAGAGACCAAAGAAAATTTTCATGAAGTTTGGTTAAATGTGAACAGAATGTTGATTTTTTTAATGTGAATCACACTGGACCCAAGCAATCTGTATAATCTGATACATTGTGAATAAAAATTTTATCCTGACATTTTGTGAAGACAACATGAAAATGTATACCAGCAATGACAGAATTATAAAGTGAAGACAAATTTCTACATCATGACAAGATAATCCACACTGTTTATTATATGGGCTCTCCCCAAAGAATGACATTGTGCCTATTTCTCACCAACACTACTCATATGATCCAACTCTGTATGATTACAATCATTTTCATGGATGTAGAAGACCCTGCAAGAGAAGTGACTCCACTAAAGTTAATTAAGTGAAAATAATATAATAAAAAAAGATCCCTAAAATGGAGTTTCGATGAATTCCTTTTTAGACCAGTAGAGTAATATCAGGCTTCCCTAAAATGGAGTTTCGATGAATTCCTTTTTAGACCAGTACAGTAATATCAGTGTTATACCTTGTGAAATCAGTATGCCTAAAAAAACATATATTTCTTCTGAACTGGTTGAATGCCACGATTTTGTTCTTGATTTTTTGTTTGCAAGGTGTTGGTTCATATACTCATCTACAAAATGGTTAGTTTCAGTAACAATATGAAGCACGAGCAGTTCATCAAAAATCCGACTGCCTCACACACCATGGAGCCCAACAAGGGGATGCAGATTCCTACACCAGGGCTAGCCAGACCTATATGCAAACTGAAGTCCCACAGTTGGCTTTTCCAAAAGCAGGTACTCCCGTGAGTCCCCAAGCCGCTGACACAAGGACTAGTGACCAGCCAATTGACACTCACGAGGATGACACGGTGCCTCCTGTTTAACTAAAGCAGAGGCCAAAGCAGGGTGTTGAGGACAGTACCTCCCCCCTCAACTACCAGAATCCTCCTTTACAGTGACACAGGTCTCCATGCACGGCAAACACGTGGGCAGTTTTCTGGCCACTCCAAAAAATAGGGACAGGGTTGTTCCAGTTTCTTATGACGAGCCCAAAGCTCAGAAGAGGAAACCACAAGGGAGAAGGAAAATGAGAAAAGTTGCAGTTAAGAGGAGAGGAGGCAGAAAGGAGGAAAGATCACTGGGGCCCCAGGATTGTGACACCCGATCACCAAGACGGTAATCCCCTGAAGGATCGTCACCTGTTATGCTTTAGCTGGGCATGTTGGCACGGCCTTCACACTTAGGGTGGCCCTACTAGTAGCTATGCTCCCTTCGTACTTCACCCGTTCTGCCCAGTGACACCCCCGCCACGTTAAGGCAGCATAGCAGGACTTGGGGAGGGGTCACTGCCTATTGAAGTGCACAGAATAAAAGTAATTTTTATAATTTGAGTTTAATAAACTTAAAAAATGTGAATGCAATTTTTACCTGCCCAAGATCAATATCTGCAGCTTCTATGTCTTTATTGGCTTTCTCAATAGCAGTCTGAGCTCTCAGTTGAGCTTCACGGGCCTCTTCTAATGCTTCAAGTACCTGTTTTGCTGTATCAAGTATTGCTTCTGCATTTTCTCTATGCAAGGAAGAGAACCACACAATAAGCGATTCAGTAACTCAACCAGCAGTTACAAAGAAGTAAGAAGTTTATTAATAAGTTGATAAAATTAAAGAATAATAGGTATTTCTCAAATTACAATGACTACAATAATTTTACACATAGCGTGTCTTTAAATTCTGAAACCTTGTAACAGCACCAGTGCTGAAGAATCCTCTGTACCACTAAACACATGTTCAACACACTGCTGGGGTTTTAAAAAAGTGTAAAACTCAAAAATGATTTCATTAATGCTTTTAAAATATGGTTCAGCAATTTTAATTATGCATGACTTACAAGCAGAAAGCTTAAAATTTCTATTCTCTTTAAATGCTCCTTTTATCTTAAATTAAAAACCGTATAAATTATGGCACGATTCCAGAATACTTACATATATTATCATAGCACCACTAAATTTTTATTAATTTCTTTTTAACCAAATATACTGAATTATGCTAGCTATTACTTTTATTAGCATAATCTTTTACACCTTTCAGTCAATCAATTGATATTCTGAATGGCAATAACACAGTTTAATATCAGAAACAGACAGGACTGTAAAAGCAAAACATTTAATCAAAGTATAAATAGATTTTGAATACTGAGTGCTACTAACAGTCATGTCCTGATGGCAAATCCATAAACTAATGCCAGTAGATAAGTTCAGGATTTTAAGAAATGCCCCATCATAAAACACCAGATTAATGAGGTACAACCTGTTCTAAATAGTTATAACAAAGACATGTTTTATAGTTTAAACATAAAATTTAAGTGCACATCTGTGCTAGAATTTAGTCTTTCCAAAAAAGTCTTAATGACTGAAAGATTCAATACTGACTCACACAAATAAAGCAACTATTCAATAAAAGAATCACAGAGATTTATCAAATACATACTGGTGTCTGAAACTGTTGTACAAGCAATGAAACTAAATAATGATCTTAAAACAAAATCATACAATAAAGAAGTAATTTTTTTTAACATTTTAAATTTTGCATTTAGCATTAAACATAAGACAAAATTTCACATTTCAGAAAAAGGAGGGTACCCTTGAAGCACAGAATATGAGAAATCACATTTAATTACAAATGTGCACAATCTCATGAACTTGAATAGGAGCAATTGCTCACAATATAGTGCACACGTACTCATGCATCTGAATATTCACTATTATTCATTACTTGCGAGATGCAAACTGTATGAACACTTTTCCTGAAAGACGGTTCTTTCTATAAACTAGTTCTACAAATGTAGGAAAAAGATCTGTGAAGAAATGATTCAATATCTGGCTTGGGAATGCTCAAAATGTGCGTATAAGATGACGAAAGGAAATAATATTTTAACTAATTATTTGGGCAAGGTTATCTGCCTAGTGGTGGCCTTGCAAGGGAAATATGGTTTGTAGTCACATTATGTATGTTCAGTGGTCTTATACACTTGGCTGCTGAAAGCTCTAGAATTAGGTAAGACTTAAACCCTTTTTTGCACTCAGTGCATTTTTCTCAACATACCTAAAGCATCACTGCCACATTGTAATTGTTTACACTTGAGGGTAAACATTCAAATCAGTTCTAGCTAACACTTCAAAATTTTACAGTGTAGCTTTCACACCTATTAAGAGAAAGACAATGTGCATTTACCAGACTTAAGCTACATTCACCAGCAAGTAAAAGAATGAGTCGCATGCATTTTCAAGTGAATTCTTTGGGTAAAATTAAAATATCATTCAGTTTTCCCTGGCTAAAGAACATTTTAAAACAAATCATTATTACTATCCTATTCTTTAGAGTTTGTTTTCATCTAACAGAAGTTTTTGTTTTACTTTAAGGCAAAGAACAAGACTGCACTATTTCACATTAAGACAATTTTAAAATAGAATAAAACAGCAATAAATCTGAAGTTCAGATATTAGAAATGGGGCAAGTTATGACAAAGAAGTAAAAGAAACTAAAAAGGCATTCAGATATGACTTTGAAAGATAAGAAACTCATTTAAAATAAATGCCAATACTCAGAAAAAATCTTAAATAGTTTATATTACCTATTGTATTAGATAATTTGTTCCTCTAAATGAACATAAACTTTTAGAAAAGAATTTAGAACATTACTCTGAATTCATGCCTAGTTTATATAATGCTCTACATTAATTTCTAATATGTAATTTAAATTGTAAAAACTGTTGAGGGGGAAAAAGGAAAAAACTTAATTACTTTAGCTCAAAGAAAAAGATTACGGTTTCCAGTAGGTGTTTAGGACATAAAACAAATAATACTTTTCTACAAGAAGACATTATATTTAAACAAATTATATCTATTTTTTCTTATGTTATATTTAAATAAATGATAAAATTTTACAGGAATTTCTCTCACTTTGCTCGATCAGCTCTGTTCTTTAAAGCTTGAGCTTCTGCCAAGTCACCTGCAGTAGCATTCAAAATGGCATCAATATTTGTTAAACTAGCAATAGTGTCATTGATTTCTCGAGCAAGATTAGTAATTTGTTCTGGTTCTAAAGATACGGATTGCTTTAAAGTCTGAAAAACAAATATAATTAGAGATCTCTATATTAGAACTAAAATTAACACAATCAACAGTGAAAGTACTTCCTAAGAAAAATACAAGATGTGATAATAAAATACTGCCCACATATAGCACCAAAGTTTCTATAGTTTACCTCATCAGCACGACTTCGAATTTCCAATGGCTTTGCTCCACCAGCTGTTAAAAATTTTTCAATTTTATCCAGCAAGTCTTCAACTATAACTGTTGCATTTTCAGATCGACCTTTAGCAGCTTCAGCTCGCTCAAATGCCATTCTTGCTTCTTCTAGAGCTTCATCGGCATCCTTTCTTGCATCATCTACCTAGGGGGGGGGAAGTTATTAGAAGCCTAGTAGTACCACTACTACGACTAGCCTAATGCTATGACTACTTACGATTTTGGACAAAAAAAAAACTGGCATTAACATTTTATAAGATTTCACTGAAAATTTAATACATAGATTTATAACTTTCAAAAATCATATACACATACCTAGATACACACACACACACACACAGACACATTAAAGTAAAAAAAGAAAAGCAGATGAATATTCACCCATGAGAATGACCATGTCACTAGAAAATGAAACTAAGCCATATATTAATAAAAAAGATGGAAAAGGATTTTTTTTTCATACATTTCCAAGATGTATGAAATTCATACATTTCCAAGATGTACTGATGCTTTGTGCATGTTGATTAATATTTCGTCTTACTTTATTTAACTTTATTTATTATGAAATTCAAAGACAACAAATTTGAATGAAGTATTTTTTTTAAGATTACTTTCACTAGTAGAATAACAGCAAATGGAATATTTTTGCAGAAAAACATTGAGTTTCCTTAAACAAAGCCTGAAATTCAGATGTCTAATTACATTAAAGCCATAACACTTGGTACTTTTTTTTTTTTACCATTACCCCTTAAGGACCTGCAAAGAAAAGCATCGTTAAATGCTTTGCATTTTGCAATATGATAATGATCAATGATATAACACTACCAGGAAAGCAAAGTTGTTGAACCATATTCCTTTCTTATAACAAAATGCTTTCTTCCCATACATCTTGAAATAACCTATTTTCCTTAGCTATTTTTAATATCTTTCTTGATAATGATCCTGTCATTATGGAAACAAACTACCAATGCTCACTGGAAATTATAAGAAAAACCTCCAGGCATTGACATAACTAAGCAACTGCAACAGTACAGGCATGCACAGTGCAAGTTTAATTAAGGTAAGACATGTATGATTGCATTTCAATTTAAGATTTTCAAGTCGTTCAAAACTTAAATTTTAGCATATGCCCTCAATCTTTACTTGCTAGAACTGCACATAGATTTTGTTTCATGCTGCATATATAATCTCGCTGGGCCAATGTTGAATGCAGATGCTTTAATGAAAAACAGCCACTAACTTTTTTACTTAACTGAATAGATGAAGAAATACAAATAAATGTTACAAGAAAATAATGAAACTGAAGTCCACCACAGTGACAATACCCCAACCATCAATTAATTCATGGTATGGTTTTTAAATACGGAAAATATTATCACTGATACTAAATGACAAAGATTGTTGAGAATGAAAAAGATTTCAAATAAATATTTTGCAGGAATTCTCAACACGGCAATTACAAAAATAGAAATACTTGAAATATAGAACTTTATCACTGAATAAGAAATTATGTCTATATAAAATTAAAAAGAAAGTATATCAACTTACCTCGAAAGAAATATTTAATAAAACAAAATAAGCATCAACATTAAACTTTTACTGCAAACTTTGGTTCCCTTAAGGACAGAAAAATATTTTTCAATTTTTAAAATATCCATTTCATATTTTTAATTCTATAATTTCTACATGCAATCTTACAGTATTTGAATTAATGATCTAAACTCTGGAAATTTCCAAAAGCCATATTCACCGAAGTCCCAATAATTTCAGATGTCAGACTTCATTCCCTATATTATTTGAACAATTAGGAAAACTTTTACATTTACTAATGCTTTCCACTTTCCTAATAAAAAGGAATGAATTCTTTCAGATACTTATTTCACATAATTTTTTTTAACATTTTAAACAAGCAGAAAGATCAATGCTTAACATTACCAAACACTGAGGGAAGTAGTTTAAAAATTTTGAGAGATTACACTTATTACTATCATTTTAAAAGTTTTACACTTAAGACTATCTTAAGACTAGATTTTTAAAGTAACTATCAGATGATGGGGAAAAAAACTGACAAAATGAAAAAATTTAGGACTTTCAGAGTTCTGAAATTTATGCAACAATGTTAAGATAAGAAATGCTCAATGACATGGGTTGCTTTTAATTAAAAATACTGCAAAGTTTAGTCACATATTTATCACCAAATAGCAATTATACCGGATTTATTATGGGACAGACTATTAAAACAGCAGATTTAAAGCAATAAAAATATAAACAGCTACTTGTCATTATTATGTGATAAAGCATTCTTAGTATGTTTTATTATTGTAACTCAGAATCTGCACGTACTATTTTCAGACCTTCCTGCTTACTTAAGTTTCCAGTGGAAAAGCGCTGATAAATTGTTTGAGGCTGAAAAAAAAAAAAAAAAAAAAAAAAAAAAAGACACAGAAATTCAAGACTGGAGTTTTGGCAGTAATATCAATAATATGGGATTCTGCAGCAGTTGAAATTTTGAAAAGTTAAAACTATTGCAACTGCACATGCACATGAAGAATGCCAGGTTTCTTGAAAAATATGAATTTCATAAAGTAGGTATACAGAACTCATGATTTATCCGGCACAGGTACCATATGAATTTCACAGGCTTTAGAAACTACAAGCTGTTGATTTTTGTGAAGTGTTTAGAGTTTCCAGCATGAGTTTTCAAAAAATAGATGCAGACAAAACTTAGTTACTAAATAAGCGATAGGCAGAAAAAACAGCAGCTGCCCTCAATGAGGAAGTAAACACAAAGTCAATATGTCTGGAAAAAAGAATCTCACAGCTTGCACAGTACCACTACTGTACAAATCTGAAGTTATGCTGTGGTACGGAATCACATCTTCCTTTATCCAGGTTGCCACTCAAATAGGAAAATGACATTCCCTGACTTTTCCAGGTGTGTTTTAAGAAAATTCCAGTCTATTCCAGAAATAATGCACATTGGCTGTGCTAAGAGGTAAATTAATTATGGTACAACTTGAAAACATAAAAATTTTCCAATTACATATGACATATATATATGTATATATATCACATATGACTTAAAATATATAATCCCCAAAGCATTACTATTATAACTATAATAGGAATTGTTTTCTCTATTGAGGATTCAGATTAGAACCTGCCTATCTGAATTAAAAAATGTCTTTTTTTGCAGATATTTTTCAACTAAACGAAAGAAAAATCTATTTAATGATATTTTTAAATAAATTCAGGTATTTTATATTATTTAGTAGCATGAATAAGCAAAACATATATGCATTAAATTTCATGATGGTATGTCATCATAAATTAATGTCAGGATTATGCAGAGAAACTTTCCTGAAATTTGAAGGTTTTATTTACTAATAAATAATAAATAAATTTAGAGAGAAGAAGCAACATTAAATGACATAAATAAGATTAAAATAAAGATAATTATTTAAAAATTGAATTGGAATAATCAACGATATTTTGGTGAATATAGTAACATTAAATGGTTAGCCTAGGTGACTATTTACTATTTTTTTATTTTACTGCAAAATGACAAATAAGGCATTTATTAAAAAAAAGGGACGGTTACAAAGATTTTGTGATACATAATTCGCCCAGAAAGTGATCGGTTCCAACGGCGACGCAAAACTCGCTTTTTTTTGGGGGGGGGTGGATATCTGTATGAAATTCCCTGACTTTTGCTGATTTTGACTAAAATATTAAAATTCCCTGACTTTTTACGGTTTTGCAGGTAGCGTGGCAACCCTGTTTATCACTGCCCTGGTTTTCTTTGGAAATGATTGTGGCACAACTTTCCAACCTGTTTCATTATAGAAAGACAGCTATGCACTATACAATTAACATTCAAGCAATCTGGAACATCTCTTCATTGTCAGTTAATTCCTGAAAGGGAAAACTTGGTAAAGATCATATATTGAGATGTTGTTGTTTTCAACTTCCAATAAAAATTAACACATTATTTAAAAAAAAAAAAAAATCGCAGCAAATTTCATTAATATATTCTTTTGATCATAAAAGAATTTTAATCATATTTAATTTGTATGTCATATTATTTCATAGTCTTCCTTTAATTAAACTTTGCAAACTGTATTGTGGTGCTGTGATAAATATATACAAATGAAAAGGTGGCTTTGAGATTCAACATAATAAAATAATAGCTTAAAATCATAAATACAGAAACAAGTGAATGCGTGAATGTGGAAGTAAAATCGAACATCTGGATGGAAACTTACTTCTTCCAAGAGTTCTTTAGAGCTACCTTCTTTTTCTCGTATCTTTTTTTCAGCTTCTTTTGCTAAATCAAAAGCATCATCAGCTCGAGTTACAGCACCAACACAACCAAGACCACCACATTTGTCACATCCTGCTCCGCCACAAAGAGAATCACATTTTCCCTCAGAATCCGTAGATTTGTCGCTACGACCACAAACCTAAACACGAAAACAATTCAAATTTAAGCTGATTTTTAAAAATCAATTACTAAACATTATCGAATTTCTTCTAATATGAAACTACTTTGAAAGAAATTTAACAATATTTTACCGAATATTTAATTGCACTCCATAGCGAAATAATACACATACCTAAAAAACGTGGTAAATAATGCCAAAAGCTATAGAGTAGGCAGTGAAGAAAAAATGAGAATGGGAAAATTGATAACATCATTTATTACATTGTGTTGCGAGACTGTGTAAATTTCTTTCATTAAAAAAGTAAATCTTAAAATTTACACTCTCTAAAGAATTAAAATTTAAGCAAAAATAACATTAACTTACAATTAATAAGGATCCAAATTATGACAAAAATGAAATTAACTATTTGTTAAATGTAGAGGCAAATTATCCAGGATATCTGATTTTAACAGATGATAAAGTCACACAGTCTCTTGAAGGCAACCAAGGAGTTGAGAAAAATTGACATTTATGATAATGATACAAATAAAATCAATGTTAAATCCTATGAAAACAATTGCAAAATGTCCTCAGCAGTAAGAATGATTCTAATTCACATAATACAAAATATGTCCACATATGAAGAAATATTTTCTTTGAAATAAAACAAAATATGTATCTGTCATTCACAAATAAATAAAACTCTTATTTATTTGAAACAGTTGGTGAATAATGATGTTACTCCAGTTTGCCTTTGAAATTGAATGACGGTAGTCTAAAATAAACCACACATTGCTTGTCCAATAAAACAAATTCCTGTTTATTTAAACAGGTACACACACAAAGTTTGGGTAATTGGCATTGTACTGCATATTTCTTTGCCCCTGAAGAAGAAGGACCTATACCTGTTTGCCCTTCAAATCGAGTTGAATAAAATATACACCAAGCACAAGGCTGTTGCTTTGCTAATTTAAGTTTTACTTTGACATGTTTCTTTTCTACAATTTTAATATGCTTTACATGTCAGCTATTTTTTATAAAACGAGCCACATTTCAATGATCTATCAATAGGTAGATCTATAATACAAATTTCTAACAGCAATTTATATTCTAATGTCAGGTGACACTGGAATTTACCGGAATATCTTCCTTAATAAGCACTGTGGTGACATCATTTGTAATACTGAAACACTACCTATCAAACTATTCATGCTGAGATTTTCTTTTTGCTCAGATGGCAATAGTAAAAGAGTTCTAAATAAAAAGTAAACATTAGAGTTTGTTTTTTAAATTATTTGTTTTACTCCTGTTTCCTCATTAATAAATTTATTTACAAAAGTTTCTTTCATCAATTTGGGTCTCACTAATTGCAACATGGACTGTACACAACAGCACCTGAGGATTACTACTGAACAGCCCTAGTTCCAGCATTCTGGAATTGTGCTTCAATCTTAAAAAAAAAAAAAAAAAAAAAAAAAAAAAAAGAGAGAGAGAGAGAGATTTATCCAGGCAACTGCTAGTCTCTCTAATGTTGTTTCACTATTCTCGTGTGCACACATTTAATCGCAATCAATCCATACAAATGCTGTCACCAATTTCTAGTTTTTTTATTTTAATTAAGGACAAATGTATACTGTAAAGAACAAACTTCTTTAATTATTAACAAGTGAACAGGAGTAAAACAAGAGATAATTAGTTTCTCTTTTGAAAACAAATTCTAATCTTTATAATAATTCTTAAGTTAATAATTCTGAATTCTTTTACCATTGCCACGTGAGTAAAAAGAAAAGAACAATGTGAAGAATTTGATATATAGTGTTTCAGTATTATATCTGCTGCTGTAATGAGCACCATGGTTATATAAACTTACAGTGAATATGAATATAGCCAAAGACCTAAACTTGAGATAACTTATGAATTCTGGAACCAAATTTAGACCAGTCTGTGAAGTTCAAAGAACTGAAAAAGTCTTGAAAGAAGTTATTGTTAAAACTAGCTATAAAAGCATTCCCACAACCACATTTTTAGAAAGGAAAGCTTCTGCCTTCAATAATATTAAAAATAAACCTTCTCAGTTTCATAACTTACCTCTTCCCTCAACAGGAAATTAAAGTTCTTGAGCTTAGGGAGAACTTTACGGTTACTAAAATTGACAATGCTAGTAACAATTCCAATATCATTTGAAAAAATTATTGAATACTGAATCACTTGCTGAAAAATAACTTCAGGAACCTATCACTTGCAGAATGACTAATTCCAGTGCTTCATCAATTGTCAACAAAATCAAAGCATTTCATCAAAAACTTAAAATTTCAGTGCTTACAGACTACAAATTTTCTAAACTTTATACATACCAAAATTTGTTAAAATCTCCAGTCTAGTTGTGCTTTATTGTTAATGGCACTAGAAATCACCAAAAGGCAAGAGACTATATTTTGCTCTCACACTTAAAAAAGTTTGTACTATTATTTTTGAATCGGTTAAAGAGTACCATTACAATTGGATTATTGATAACATTCCTGTTCTTTCTGCACTTAAAACTATTGAAATAAAAGCTATGAACTGCTATGATTTTTAAAATTTGTACATCTTTCTTTCCTTAATATAAAATTACAATTCCTGTAATTAGTTATTACCAAAGAATAGAAAAATTTATCTTAATTGTGCACTTTTTCAAAGCTACATTCAGTTTAGAGAACCTACTTTTCAACAAATAAATGGCATTCCTATGGGATAAAACTATTAAAGACAAATTTGTAAGCTTTACCTTTTCACAAAGAAATTTTACTTCCAAAAAATATCTCAATCTAGTTAATAAAAATTACAAATATTTTTAGGTACATTGATGATGATATTGCTACAAATACTTTTGAGAAAATAAGAACCCACAGTATTTACCCTTCTAGCTTGATTCTTAATAAAAAAATTCCATTCGAGGAGTTTTACATATTTTTGATTAAAATAATAATAAATAAATAAAAAATAAAAATAAATTTTATGTCAAAAAAGATTTCAATTTTAACACAATAAAATTAATTCAATGAGAATCTAACATTTTGAAAGAAATATAAAAATAACACAATTCACAATCAACTTCTTAGAATCAAGAATATTTGACTGAAGTTAATTATCTTCAAGAGATCTTACTTTTAGTCAATTCATTAACAGAAAATTAAATACAAAAATATTACATTAACTTTTCATAGAAGCAGGTATTAAGTATTAAATTTAATGAATATTTTGTTATGACATGACTGCATTACTCCAAACCTTAAACAGGAGAGTAAAGCAGGATGGTATCTAAAATTAGAGATTTATATATATGTATTAAAAACTTTTTTTTAATGTAAAGTTCTTTTCCTGTATAATAATTGTACCCCTAGACCGTTATTAATCAGGTTGTTTTCATTTCCAAGATGCACTGAAGCTGAGTTGTGTCAAGACTAATCTTATTATTTTAGATTTCTATAACTTTTTGCCATAATTAATCACTTGTAGCTGTTTTGAATGGCATCCTCTAACTTCTATTTTGGCACCCGTAATTTTCACCACAGTCACAAAATACTCTGTTTCAGATTACTTTTTTTTTTCCCCCATTTTTATACCAATCTAAACCTTCAGTAGTTTTTTCACTTTTGTACAATGATTTCTACAATAAATGGTAAACTCGTTCCTCCCAATTCCAACATTCATAGGAAAATGCTAAAAGTTTTTATGCCATTTCTTTTATTTGCATCACATGTTGTGTTTAGCAATATCTTTGCTCCATTTAAAAAATTAAAATAAGTTACTATGTTTTTCTAATGTTTTCACATTTTACTTTTAAATATTTTTGATGCACCATATACTGGCAATGAGTAAAACAAATTCTGCCCCCCTTTTTTTTTTGCTGACATTGTTACACTTATACAATATAATTTTAGCGAAAATGACAAGCATTGTTCCTATAGAAAATTAAGATATTAAGGTTCTTATATTTTGGCTGTTGTACATTTATTTTTACTGTATAAAAGACGTGATTTTTAAACCCAGTTTTTTTTTCATTTTTTATTAATCTTTTCAGTAATGTACATTTTGTACTATTTTGATACTTTTGATGTTTATTTCAAGGACTGAATTTGTGTTATGGTACATTCTTAACTCAGTAAGAATGGGGATTAATAAAAAAAATTGTGATTATATTTTTGTTTACTCAAATAGTCAAGAAAAATGAAATATGTATTCAGAACTTAATTTTTCATGTTCAATGTTTTAAATAATTACTCCCTAATGAGTCTGTTTGAAGCACTAAACTATGAATAATTAATTTGCAGAAAAATAAATGATTATAAAATAATTTTTAAAATTTTTTTACTTTGTAAAAATAAATTTTCAATCTTAAGCTGCTTAAACATTTGATATTTATTATATTTTTAAGTTCTTATTTAACTACTTGCTAAATAATCTCTCTCTCTCACACACACATTTTTTACGAGTATTAAAAACTACTTTTATTCAAGTTTTGATATTTATCAATATTTTCCCCACATTTAGTTGTTTAATTTACAAAACACATTGAAATTCATCTAAATTTAAATAAATGTATACATACATACTCTTTGTGTTTTGGAATAAGGAGGGGAGGGGGAATGATCATCTAGCAATGTTGAAAGGGGTGGATGGAGCAATAAGTGTTGAGATACACATATGCATGTGTTTATAAAGCTATTGCGATCAGTTTTTTACTCATGTCTTGGTAGAACACACAAAAGCTCAAATTAGCATTTTTCAAAATCAAACTTACTAATCCATTTAGTTCAGGAATTTCTTCTTCAATCATATTTATTTTACCAGAAATTTTCATCAGAGCAGCCTCGTTTTCAAGGAATGTTTGATTATATAGGTCGGTTGCTCGCTCAAGCAATCTTTCTGTTCTTCGACGATGGCCTTCAGATTCATGAAGAACAGCTCTGGAATCTCTTACCTTACTTTCAGCTTTATCTGATCTTACTTTGGCATCTTTAGTAATGTTGAAAGCACCTTCAGGGTTTAGAAAATTGTTAATGTACATGAACACAAAACAAGATAAAACTGCTACAGTTACAAATTTGATTATAGAAACATAAAAACAACATTCACTTTGATGTAAATAGTCACTCAGTTTCTGATAAGCCAAAGAAGTTTATTTTTTATTTCATCTTTATTCGCAAGAAATTTATTCTAACATAACAACATACATATCACATTTAAATATAGTAAAATGTAAATTAGGATCTATAAAGGTATATGAATATTTAAACTGACTAATAAAGTGAATTTTCCATTGCACTCTATATTTACATAATTATTTTTTTTTCTCAAGACATATTGAAAATTTCCTCTGTTATTAAAACGAAATGAAAATACCTAGCATTCATAGAATTTTGGGATTGTGCACAACTTTTACAGAAGATTAAAAAAAATAGAAAATTCTTTTCTTTCCACTAAAGCATAATAATCAGTGAAATCTCCAAGACATTCGTATGTGTTTGTGTTATCAGTACGGACTGTCATATTGCTGTACAAAAGTTTGAATCCCGAAGAAAGCACAGAAGTAAGGGAAAATGTCTATGTGGAACTAAGAAACTTAAAATAGAAGCTAAAAGTCTCTTGAGGTTTGGAGGTAACAGAAAAGAAGTCCACTCCTTCTATCCCCAAGTATTCTGTATCAAAATTCGGATGGAGTTGAACAGCGATGTTCTGATGCCTCTGCCACTTCTGTCTTAGTTTGACTCATCGTCTGCAGTGCTGTAAGAATGCAACACTGAGTGCATCTAGATTTAGTATTTCACCAGTTATGGGACATTATTACTTCACATGTGTTTCATAATTAAGGACTATTTACTTTCAACACTTTAATAAAAAGTTTTGAGCCAAGGATTAATGACAATAAGCAAGAATGACAGTATTTGAATTTAGAAACTACATCAAAGATATTCAATGATTATTTTAAAGTACAAAAATTTTAATTTTATATAAGTTTAATTTTCAATTTCCATATTCAATGTTGTTTTGAAAGTAAAGGGAAAAATAAAAAGGTTCTTTCATGTGAAGCCATTAAATTTTATAATATTAATTACATGAGTTAAAGATAAGGTTTTATCTCTTGACTGAATTAAAGATTTATTTCCCCTTTTTATACTTTTAAATACTTGAATCTGATTGTGCATTAAATATTGTTGGTTATTATGCTTATATTACCATTCTACTAGCTTTGCATTTTTTATAGTTCCATCTTGTTTTCTTTAATTGAGCCTAAAATGTGAACAGAAAAGAATTTTTATCCCTAGCTTGGCAGAAAATGTGATCAAAATTGAACCAAAAATCTGCTACTGCAGAAAAACTGATTCTAAATATCTATTTTGGCCCAAGGTAAAATCAGCAACATTTCACTTTACATTCAATTTTTGTGCACAATCAAGCAGGTAATATATTGACATGAATAAATTTTAACATGCCGAAACACAGACGTACTAAATTTAGCTTAACATTTTACACTTCTGAAAACTAGAATGTCATAAATTAAGCACAGCTTGGTGTTTTGTTCATTATTGTATTATTATTAGTCCATTTATATTTTGGCTTTATGTTATTTTTTGAAGATTGAGCTGCTGTTACTCTTTTTGGCTCCAAATTTAATACCAACCCCCACAAAATTTGAATATTGTCTTTTTTTTTTTTTTTTTTCCTGGCACAAAACAAACTGAAAATCAGTTTAAACTTGCTTCTGTGTAAAACTATGAACTAAGTATCTGTTTTTGCTTAATGTCAGGTACAAAATTGGGAATAATTCTTTTTTTACAGTAACTCAACACTAAATTTTTAATTTAGCTCAGCATTTGGTATGAAACTGACAGTACTACTCTTTTGTTGCAATTTGGTACAGCACGTATTTTTTTTGGCACAACTTGGAGCTATCATTGTAACACTGAATAGCATTTACTTATTAACTGCAAAAATATTGTTGATTAAAAAATGATAAATTTATTTTAGAATGTTAAGGAACTTGAAATAGGTCTTAATACTTTATTGCTATTCAGTACTTGATGTAAGCAAATCAAAATTTCAATATTACAAACTAATTTTTAATACAAGTTTCCAACAAAGGAAATGCTCCGAAAAGCAAAGATAAAAATTGCAAAAAAATATATACATATATATATATATATATATATCTTTCCATGCAAGAAAATTTATAAAAAAATTTATAAAAATTTATAAAAAACAATAACAAAAAAAAAAAAAAAAAAAAAAAAAAAAAAAAAAAAAAAAACTTGTAAACTTGCCTTCAACATTTGCTTCCTGTAATGCAGTTGCATTGCTTTTCAAAGACTGGGCATCACGAGTCAAATCATCTGCTCTGTTACGAAGATCCGTTAGGGCTAATTTAGCATCTAAGATCTTTTGAGTTGTATTTTCTAGTTCATGATCAACCACATCCAAATGCTCTTGTGTGACTGTGAGATTTTGCCTTAAACATCATACATTTCATTGAAAAAACTATTAAACTAATAAAAATGCAGTGACGTAGTAAAAGAAATTTAACAAATACTGGGTCACTTGGAAAGTTTTGTAGTTTTTTTGATGATAAATACAAATGAAGCAGTACACAAACAAAAAATTTCATTAAATCACATTAGCAACCATCTTGTACTATGATTTTCTACCATCTCTCCTTCAGCTGAAAATTCCACTTTTTTAAAAATAGAAAAATCTTACATTTATTCATAAAGAGGCTGCAGTGCTGTTTGAAAGTCTCCAAAGAACAGAACTCCAGGACATTCAGAAAATTTTGAAGTGACCTGAAGATATGAAAATTAAACAGGCAAGGTTTGAAGAATATGGTTCAGAGGGGTTTGATATAAAACAGCCTCACTCAATTAAGTTTTTGTCCAACAATAATTGAAATGTAGGGCCGAAAACAACTTGAAGATTGATCAACTTTGGATGTTTTATTTCAATTTTTGCTCTTACAACTGCAATTTGGGGAGAATATTTTTCCAAATTTATTGTCTGTTTGGTGGCAACAATTCACAGCACACAATACCTTTGCAGCCTCACAATGCAAAAAGCACTGATTTTTTGTGATGCAGCCCCCCCGCTCAATGTTACTAAAGATCTTTTTTGGCTTACCATGATCTTTTTTCTAGTTAATTATTGCACAGAATCTACACTGAAGTGACAAAAGTCATGGGATAGCAATATGCAAATATACAAATGGCAGTAGTATCACGTAGAAAATGTATAAATGCGACGTGCTTTGGCAGGGCTTTCATTTGCGTTCAGGTTATTCATGTGAAGAGGCTTTGACGTGATTATGGCCGCACGACGAGAATTAACAGACTTTGAACGCGGAATGGTAGTTGGAGCTAGACGCATGGGTCATTCCATTTCGGATATCGTTAGGGAATTCCACATTCCGAGATCTACAGTGTCAAGAGTGTGACAAGAGTATCTAATTTCAGGCATAACATCCCACCATGGACAGTGTAGTGGCCGACCACCTGCACTTAACAACCGAGACCAGCGACGTCTGTGTAGAGTTGTCAATGTTCACAGACAAGCAACACTGCGTCAAATAACCACAGAAATCAATGTGGGACATACGAGGGACGTGTCCGATAAGACAGTGCGGCGAAATTTGTCTTCTTTGGGCTATGCCAGCAGAAGACCGACTCGAGTGCCTTTACTGACAGCACGACATCGCCTGCAGTGACTCTCGTGGGCTTGTGAGCATATCGGTTGGTCCCTAAATGAATGGAAAACCGTGGCTTGGTCAGATGAGTCACGATTTCAGTTGGTAAGAGCTGATGGTAAGGTTCGAGTGTGGCGCAGATCACACAAAGCCATGGACCCAAGTTGTCAACAAGGCACTGTTCAAGCTGGTAGTGGTTCCATAATGGTCTGGGCTGTTTTTACATGGCATGGACTCGGTCCTCTGGTGCAACTGAACATATAATTGACTGGAAATGGATACCTTCAGCTACTTGGAGATCACTTACAGCCATTCATGGACTTCACGTACTCACACAACGATGGGATTTTTATGGATGACAATGCGCCATGTCAACGGGCCACAATTGTTCGCGATTGGTTAGAAGAACATTCTGGACAATTCCAGCGAATGATCTGGCCAGCTAGATCACCCGACATGAATCCCATCAAACATTTATGGGACATCATCGAGAGGTCAGTTCGTGTCCCAAACCCTGCACCGCCAACACTTTCACGATTACGGACGTCTATAGAGGCAGCATGGCTCAATATTCCTGCAGGGGACTTCCAACGACCTGTTGAGTCCATGCCACGTCGAGTTGCTGAACTTTGCCGGGCAAAAGGAGGACCGACAAAATATTAGGAGGTATCCAATGACTTTTGTCACTTCAGTGTATTTCTCATAACAAATAATGAGTTTTTTTATTTTATTTTTTTTTTTTAAATTTTTTTTTAAAGAAACTTCTTTATTTCAGTTTAGCTAAGAATCACGTGTTCAAACTCAAGCAAGCATATTCTGCTGTGTTAAAAGTATGAGGTATCCATACATCATAGCAGCTTACACAACCAGTCTTCTTTAAATGATCATGCACTGTACTTTTTGGACTATTAAGTCCATATGATAGTTCTTGAATTGTATTATGTGGATTTTCTGTGACAGCTTCTTTTAGTAGGTCCTTGGTTCACAGAAGCACCTTGTACAGCAAGCATTATCCTTGAGGATGGAATTTCTGTGCTTTAACTTGGTGGAGTCTGATAAGCAAACTCTGTTTTTTAAAATGAAAGAGCATAATATGATCAAAATGAACTTTTGGGTCTACATTCTTAGCACTTTATTGAGACAAAAATGATGTCAGAACACATTCTAGAATTACACAATGTGAGCAGACCCAATTTTAACATTCACTTAGATCTAGGTAACTCCTTATCAGCCATAACAAAATAATTAGAAATCACGCTTTGATTTAAAAAACCACAGAACTTTCCAGGTGAGCCAATAGATTATCTATTTTTCAATTTTTTTCTTATAACTCTCCCACTGAAAGCTTGGGCTAATTGTTAAGACAAGAATTTGTTTATTACCAACAGTTAATTTATGTAGATAGTTAATCATCAGAATTGGAATATGAAAAGGAAAATTATAATAAACTAACTTAAATATATTTCTTCATTTAATCTGAACTTGAAAGTAACCACACACTCTCAAAAGATTTAAACATATCACAAATGATATCACTTAAAAATTGTTGGTGGTAACAAAATCCTGACTGCATATATGGAATCAGCATACAATGATACATAGAAAACAAACCTTACCTATTCAGTGGGGGGAAAACTTCACTAATGCATGTAATTATATGAATTCGCTTAATAATCAATATTATTAAAAATAATATATTTTAGATGAAAAATTATGCTATGCAGAACGTTTTCATATAAAAACACGACTTGTATGCTTTTATTCAAGTTATTTTTCAACAATGTTATTATCAAACAACTTTGACATTTGGATTATTTCCACCTACACCACAGGAATAAATGAAGCATATTCTGAGCAAACTATATTCCTATGCATTCAAAACATATAGATATTTTGCTGCAGATGCTTGTTATATATGTAAATGTATCTATTATTATCTTTAATCATAACTGTAATACAGAATAGTAGATGAGCAATGCAGAATAAATGTTTGTGTACATCTTGGTAATCATCACTGAGCACATACCCAACATATAAAAACAACACATGGCACAGTCAGTCATAGATTAAAAAAGAAAATCTTTTTTGAAGAACCATGCAGTGTCAGTAAAGATATTCTAAACAAAAACATGATGGGAAGTTGTTCACAGTGAAATTGAAACTTCTATCGCTGGTAAGTGAGTGCATTGTTTACTTTCATTTGAAGTGGCTAAAAATGCATATATATAAACTATTTAAAGTCCTATATTAAATATGGATGAATTAAAGCCACCAAGTAATCTAAATTTTGAAGGTAATTTAAGCGAAAATTGGAAGAAATGGAAACAAAAATTCCAAATTTATATGTTAGCGTCTGGTGGTATTACTAAATCACCTGAAATTAAAGTAGTTATTTTATTGCATATTATAGGTGAAGAAGCACATTAAAAGTTTAATACTTTTTATTTAAGTGAAGAAGATAAGAAGGATGTTGACAAAGTAATTGAAGCTTTCGAAAATTTTTGCATACCAAAAGCAAACGAAAGTGTTGATAGACATATATTTTTCTGTCGAACACAACATGTAGGTGAATCGTTTGATTTTTTTTAACCGATTTAAAGAAATTAAGTAGCAACTGTGGATTTGCAGAATTAAAAGATAGTTTAATAAGAGATAGAATAGTAAGTGGAATTCTAAATAAAATCTCAAAGATAGCTTATTAAGGGAAGATCAGTTAACATTGGAGAAATGTATTAAAATGTGTAAAGCTTTTGAATTAGCAAAACTTCAGCTGAAAACTTTAACTAAAGAAAATAAAATAGAAGTGATCAAATGTAATAAATTTCCACCTTCAGAGGAAAAAAGTCAGCCTTGTAAGAAAAACTATCACGTAAAACAAAAGCAACAAAGTTCTAAATCTTCCTCAAACTATCAAAGAAATAAGTACAATAATCCGAAACCATGTAGAAAATGTGGAACTTTTCATAAGTTATACAATTGTCCTGCTTATAATAAGATTTGCTTGTACTGTAAAAAGAAAAATCCCTTTTCTAAAATGCGCACTTATAAAATGTTGTACCGAATAATTTAGAGCATGAGTTACATAATAATGGTAATGATTATATTTTAGCGTCAGTAGAAGATACAAATCCATTTTCTATAAATAGAACAGAAGGTTTGAAAAACTAAAAGTAAATATATCTAAATATTTATTTGTTAAGTTGGATACTGGAGCTCAGTGTAATGCGTTACCATTGCCTAAATTTAAACAATTAAATTTAAGAGATAAATGTTTGACTAAATCAAAAGTCACTTTTAAATAATTACAATGGTATTACAATTGATGTAGTCAGAAAAGGTAAATTATTATGTGAAACATCAAAAGGGAACAAGGATGAAGTAGAATTTCAAGTCGTAGCATGTGATAAAACTGTTCCAGCTATTTTAGGTTTACTTAAATTGCAAAAATTAAACCTAATACAAAGGATTGGTACAGTAAATCCTGATTCCAATGAAAAGTTACCAGAATCTTTAAAAGGATATCAAGATTTGTTTAAAGGAACTGGGAATTTAACTGGATATACATATCATATTAAATTAAAACCAGGAGCTATTAGTAAAATAGAACCCTGTAAAAACAGTCCACTTAGTTTATTAAATCCATTAAAAAAGGAATTAGCAAGAAAGGAAAAAGATGGTATTATAAAAAAAGTTAACCAACCAACAGAATTTGTGAATTTATTAGTGGTAGTAAGGAAAAAGGATAGTAATTTAAGAATGTGTTTAGATCCTCAGCACCTTAATCAAATATACTGTGAGAACATTATCACATACCAAACATTCAAGAAATTTCATCTCAAATGACAAATGCAAAGGTCTTTAGTATTTTAGATGCAAAGAAAGCATTTTGGCAAATTAAACTGTCAGATTCAAGTTGTGAATTTACTACATTTAACACTGTTTTGATAGATATTGTTTTTTGAGGTTGCCATATTGACTGAGTTCATCACCAGAAGTTTTTCTGAAATTTTTAGTGATTTAGAAGGAGTTCAAATATATATAGATGACTTATTAGTTTGAGGTAAAGATAAAAAAGAACATGATTCAAGATTAAAGAAGTTGTTGGACAGAGCCAGAGAAAAGAATATTAAATTTAATTTAAATAAATGTAAATTTGGGCTGAATGAAGTGAAATATATGGGACATATATTTTCTAAAGATGGTTTAATGATGAAGACAAAATTAAGGCTAATCTAGATATAAAACCACCAAAAAAAAAAATGTGAAAGAATTAGAAACTTTCCTAGGAATGATTACATATGTTTCTAGATTTATACCTAATGTATCACATCATGTTTTAGAGATTTGTTGAAAAAACAAGTTATCTGGAACTGGAATGCAACACATGAAAAAGCATTTAGAAGACTAAAGGATGTCTTAGTAAATAAACCAGTTTTACAGTATTATGATATAAAGATGCCAGTAGTTTTACCTGTAGATGCATCTCAAGAAAGACTAGGAGCAGTCTTACTGCAGAATAATTTACCAGTAGCATATGTATCTAAGACATTAACAGATACACAGAAGAATTATGCTCAAATTGAAAAGGAAACTTTAGCTACTGTATTTGCGTATGAGAAATTTCAGCAGTATATATTTGGAAAATATATTACTGTGGAAAGTGACCATAAACCACTGGAATCAATTTTCAAAAAGCCATTAAATAAATGCCCTGTAAGATTATAAAGAATGCGTATAAGATTACAGCTATATCAGTTTGAAATAAAATATAAACCAGGAAAAGAACTTTTTATAGCGGATGCATTATCAAGATCATTCACTGATAAAGGATCTGATTTCTTTAAAGGAGACATAGAAGCTCATTTTGGATTGGTTGTAGAATGTATACCAATGTTAGAATGGAAGTTTTTCAACTGGAAACAGAAAAAGATGAAGAATACAAGTTTTAAGAAAATTAATTAAAACTGGATGGCCAGATGAAAAAAGTATGGTTCAAGAACTGGCAAAACCATATTTTAACTATTAAGAGAAGAACTATCAGAAGCAAATGGGTTAATATTTAAAACTTCCTGTGTTGTTGTACCAAGAAGTTTATGAAAAGATATGTTAAGCAGAATTCATTATGGTCATTTAGGAGTAGTAAAATGCAAGATCAAAGCAAGAAAAATATTATATTGGCCAGGAATGTCGAAAGAAATTGAAGATTTGGTATTGAATTGTCAAACATGTTTAAGTTTACAAAAAGCTACTAATAAAGAACCAATGATATCTAAAGAAATACCAAATGGTCCATGGAAAGCATTGAGAACAGATCTCTTTTACTTTCACGGAAGGGATTATCTAACAGTTATAGATTATTTTAGCAAATAGGTTGAAATTGGGCATTTGGAAGATTTGATCCATTTTTGCAAGACATGGTATTCCGAAAATAGTATATTCGGATAATGGTCCACAATATAATTGCAGGAAATTTAAAGACTTTGCAAGAAGATGGAATTTTGAAACCAGAACTTCAAGTCCAAATTACCCACAATCTAATGGAATGGTTGAAAGACATATTCAAACTGTCAAAAGAATGTTAGAAAAAGCTGTAGTTGACAACAAGGATCCATATTTAGTATTACTGGAATATCGTAACTCTCCTATTTCAGATGAAATTAAGTCACCTTCAGAATTGATGTTTCGAAGAAAAGTAAATGGATTGATGCCTATAAAAGAGAATTTCGTCCAAGCTAAACAATATGAAGACCATAAACAACATTTACTGAAGAGACAAACCTTACAATAAAGTTATTATGATAGGAATGCAAGACAGTTAAAACCACTGAAAAAAGGTGATCATGTTTACATAAAAGAGAAAGGGAAAAAACTAAATGAAAGAGGGATACAGAAGAAACAGAAAGACCACGGTCATGTAGGATTATAAGAAGAGACGGAAAAATTGTAGAAAGGAACAGAACAGACTTTCTTAAAGGAAATAATCAGAGAGAGTTTGCAATACAAAATAACTATGAGAATGAAGTTATAGATGAACCTGAGATACCTGAGAATAGCAGGAGCACTACAAATTTAGATGTGCCTGTAAGTCCTTCAAAACCTAACAGAAGTGTTGGGTTACCAAATAGTGAACGTATAGTATCATCAAATTTTTCAACTATGTTACTCAAATCTGGTAGGACTGTTAAGAAACCTTATTATTTAAAAGAATATGTTTAATTTTACTATTATTATTTTTGATAAAAAAGGGAGATGTTATATATGTAACTGTATCTATTATAATCTTTAATCATAACTGTAATATAGAATAGCAGATGAGCAATGCAGAATAAATGATGTTTGTATACCTCTTGGTAATCATCACTGAGCACATACCCAACATATAAAAAACAACACAATGCTCATTGCAGCTGTCTATAATAAGTTTTGGAGAAAATTATTCTGCGAGATTGAAATGCTATCACAAGAAATTTCACATGAAATGAAAAAAAAAAAAAAAAAAAAAAATGTGTTCATTTTAACAGTTACATGAACCTTATGAACTTTCTGAAGTTCTTTCTTTCAATCTGAACGAATAATTACTAGCAGAGAACAACTATGATATCTGTACTGAGGACACATTTCCATTCAAGGCTTGGCTATTTTTACAGTCTATTCCATCTCTTCGGGGTGACAAAAAGCTATATTAAATGCTGAAACCTGGAAAAAATGACCAGTAGGTTCAGCCATTACCAAACAAAAGTCAAACTGACATGTGCTTGTAAAATGGGAAGTCTTCAAATTAATTAAATAAATAACAACATGCAAGACTAGCTTTACAAACAGGCAACAGCATCGTCTTAAAAAAAAACTGCTCTCAATCTGTTACAGTGCTAGTAAGGTGCTCTTTGTCAGAAAATGATTCAATCTAGCATTAAACAAGTTAAACTACCTAAAAAGTCAGCAAACATATGCTCAAGGTCCAATAAGATGAAATTTCTATGCAGAGTAAAGTTAAGAGAAATCACATGTACTGAAGGGGCAGAAGTTAACATTAGTTGTGAACTCTGACATGATAGCTTGTCATTTACATGATAATGCTGCATATATAAATACCTTAGTTGTTCAACAATATCTTGCAAGTCTTCTACATCAGATCCAGTAATGTTTGCAGCAGCCAGAATTTCCCTAACTTCTTCCAATTTAGATTCCATGGCAGAAAACTCTTTAGAATAGGCTCCGGTAATGCCAGTCTGCTTAATATGGCTGGCAGCATCAAGCAGTTGTTGAGTTTGATCTGAAAAATCAGAAATGATATGCATAAAAATTGAGTATTTTATTACTCGATTTAATCAAGTATTAAACATGTTACATTTAAAAGGTAAAAGTATTTATTAGCGCCACATACACATAATGGAATTCCATTTTCATTTCCTACACAATAAATGAAAATCTTTCATTGCACCAATTCATCACTGAATACAGCGAGAATTCAGGTTCTGTTACAAATTTGATAAGGTGTCTAAACATATGAATATTTTATTCTTGAAGAGGTTGGCTGTAAAAATGTTTCAGGAACCTTCTATTAAACCATTTAAATAAATATAGGAACCAAGTGTCAACGACTACATTTTTCAAAAACGAAACAGCAAGAATAAAAACCTGAAATTGATACTTCACTCAAAATTAATAATTACATCTAAATATTGAAATAACTTAAAATGCAATTTTTAAAAAACACTAAGTCATCATAAGAGTCTGCTAATAATTACACGAATAAACATAAATTTAAATAGTGTCAGTTTTCAAGAATTCTTCATGTAAGAAAAAGGGAGGAAACAGTATTGAATAACTTTCAGTTAATGCAGAATTTTAGGTCTGTATTTAACTTTTTAAACCCGGTGGTACAGCAGTTGTACCGGGAAAATGACTTTCTTTAACGCCGGCTGTGGTACAAGTATCATACCAGCATTACCCTCCCTATTTTAGAGAAATCGCCTATCTGTAGATCTCTGCGTGGTCCATTGTCGCTACTCAGAACAGCCGCCTGCTACGCACTGTTTCCCTCTTCTTATCGGTTTGGCTAAATTTTGGCAAAAACCGCAGCTTTCGTTTCGCGGCAATATACTAGAAAATCAAATAGAAGCTATCTCTTTCTCAAACGTTAGAGCACGGTCTCATAATTTTAGTGCTAACTTTTTTAGTACTAACTTTTGCTATGATTAAAACTTCAGCGATTTTGCACGCTGTTTAAGCTAACCACATTTAATGCTTTTTAATCTTAGCAAATATAATTAGATTAATATTTTAGATTTCATGGCCTTCTAGAAAATAGGTAAAACCGCTTTTATCGTTTAGTTCCTTTTTATACTTATGAATAATAAGATGTTATTTTGCCTCTTTTTTGGGGAGTGTATAAAACCCTTAAGAACTATTAACTCGTTCGAAGTGCTTCTATTATGCAGTCAATTTTGTCTGATTTATCAAGAGATAAATAAGAGACAATTGCATGCATAATAGTTTTTGTGATTTTTCATTTATTGTAAATTAACTAAAACCAATTTATCTTTAGACCCTCTTTTAGGATAACGTCTCCTAAAAAGTATTTAAATATCATTAAAGCTCACGTAACTTCTAAATTGAATTAAAACATCAGTTACTTTACATAAAACTTTGGCCAGTTTTATTTGCTGAATTCTTATACTCAAGAGATAAAGAAAATTCATAAAAGTTTAATAAAAAAAATTTATCTTTAAAAAATTAATGTTATTTTTTCTGTAATAAGGTGCATGTCATCTTACTATTAAATGTATGAGAATTAGGATTGAATCACAGGAAAAAAAAAACGCTTTCTGCTTAAAGTGATGGATGCTTTCGTGTAAACCTTTTTAAGAGAAAATTGCTCGCATTTACGTTCCTGATGAAAAATTCCACATGTAACCAACCAATTCTCCGGGTTTGATTGGATTAATTTTGTTCGCTTACTGGATTATATCAAAGCACACAACAATTATCTGTATAAGGGGAGGGATGCCTTCGCGGAAGACTTTCTAAGGGAAGCTGACTTGTATTTGCGTTACACATAGCGAAAAACATGAATACAACCCTTTAGCCAGGATTCAAACACGAGCGAGCTTTAAGTATTCAGCCACCTTTACTGCTCTACTGAATGGCCTGTAAAAAATTGATAAAGAAAAAGTATTGATATAACCGGTTTAATTTACTAACCTATATTTCTCAATCGACAGTACATAAATTAGGCATATGAGGGGATTATTTGTGAATAAATAAATTGTATTGCATTTTTCTCCACTATTTCATATTATGATGGAATTATTACAAATTTCTCATGAATTAATTTTACTCCGTTCATGATTTTCTATTTTTTCAAAGAGAAAATTTCACACTTTAAATAAAAAATACACGAGAAAATGCTTTATGGAAAATTTAGCATAAACAGTTTTCTTAATTTTGCTTTGAAAATATTCCAGGGTAATCGTTTTCATTACTGGGAGAAATATGAAAAACAGGTTTACTACATTGTAAGTGGAAACACCCAGTATGCCCTTACTTATTCTTTTGAAAATGTGAAAGATTACTCTTTCTAAAATAAATTAGAAAATATATTATGTGCAAACAGAATATTCATTGAAAATCAAATAGACTTCAAACTTTGGATATAACGATGGTTTTAGACGAAATTTCTGCCTATGAAAGGAAATTGAAGTATAATTCTTAATAAACATTTAAAACTGTTCTGAAAAATAATTTTGATGACTGCATGTATAGGTCGCAGATTTTTTTTCCCCCTGCTAACATAAACAAAAGCCAATTTTAGAAAGAAAAATTTTCTTTAAAGATATGCCTCCTTTGCCTGATAATCTAATGTAATATTTGTTAAAGTTAAATGATGAAACACAACCAATGTATCTTTGATTTTCTTTTTTATATTATAATAATAAAATTATCAAAAAAAGCAAATTTAAAGCTTTGTTATTGTTATTTAAAACTTTATTATTGCTGTAAGTTCATCTCAAAAGCTAATTGTATTGAATCTCATTCTAATCATCTAATGGTAACAAATATTATTAATGAATTTATTATTATTATTTCACTAATTTATTCATTATGATTATTTTGTTAATGAAAATATATTATTAAAAACCACATTCCAACATGCAGACCTACGAAGTTCGTATTTATTATATTTTGTGAAGTTTTGTTCTCGTTTTCTAATTTTTAATAAGAAAATATGCGAATATAAATGAAGTATGAAAATAAAGTTATAAAATTCATAAATTATTGCTGAGATTAATCAGAAATAGTAAATGAAATATAAACATTGCATACATTTTGTTCTAAATAAATAGTGCACTGGATGATTTCCAGTGCACTATTTATTTAGAACTTCATTTAGATGAAAGCAAAACTTCATTAGAAAATCGCAAATCTAGCAATCCATTCTAATTATGGAACAGCGTCAGACAAACATGTAAATTTTACTGCATCCATGGAGGGGACAAATGACTACTCTAATGACTTTTCTCATTCGGAAAAAGTCAAAGAGGGGGAAAAAGTGTTTTGGATCGTGCCAGTCTGAAGTCTTATATTATGAGAATTTTGACCAGGTTTTAGTAGGTTAATGACATACAAATTAAAGAATACAAGTTTAAAAAATCAACCGATATTTGTTAATACTTATAACTAGTTATATACTGGTATGTATATATATATAAATATATATTTACAGATACTTATATAGATACATTAAATATATATTTACAGATACAAACACATTATTACAATATATATCACTTAATATTCAAGGTTGCCATGAGGTGATATTAGTCCTTCAGGTTCACTAAAATAGCAATACTCCTGTTCTATTATAGTGAACGGTTTTATTCAACATCCATAATTAATTTTTCTAATATTTTAAGATAAAAATTCTAGAACTGTTTTTAGGCCAGAATTCGAAAGATGTAAATGATTAAAAACACAGAAAGAGCGAGGTTTTTGAATCTTTTAACAATTCATAGGATTTGAAGACTCAGGATATTTTGTCTTTAGATAAAATAATTTAAAATTTTAGCGTTACTGTATGATTATACAAAGCAGGAAGCCTATGCATACATTTATTTTAAATTAATTTAAACAAGTCCCCTATTAGTACAAAAATGGAATTTCAGATTCTTTCATTCTCTACAGATTTCTTTTTATATATAAAAGAATAATTTTGTAGACTATAGAAGAATATTTTGTAGATTTGATTTTACATGTATAAAATTATATAACAGCTATTTTATAAGCATAATTGATATACTTGTTTTACAGCCAGAGTGAAAGAACATCTGTTCTTATCTTTTCAACAATATTCTTAACAACGGCTAAACTAGTGAACACTGCTATTGTCTGTGTATGAGAAGATAGCCCCACCACAGTGTCTGGCAGGTGGCGGTCGCTATAGCAACAAGGCTAGTATATTTCAAGTAGGGAAGACCCAAGAGTTGCTTGCTATTTTGTTTTGGGCGACTGTTGGCTGAGGGGAAGTCAAAATTCATCTTCAAGACACCCGACACCCCTATGGAAAATGGGTCAAGGCTCATTTCTACAGCAACAGACAGCTGCAGACTAACTGGCGAGAGCTTTTCTTATGATAGACAGAGTGTAGCATCGCTATTAAGGGAATTCAGGTATGATAACTTCCAATTCTATAAGACAGTAACGTAAGAAATGAACTTGAAATTTTAAAAAAATGAGGTTCAAACTTAAGAAGATAAAACATTAAACAAATTTTAAACAATATCTGTATAGTCACATTATCTTGATGATGAACCTAATTTTTTTAAGTGCTTAATATTGTTCTGATAAAGGATAAAGTCTGAAAAGACATACTGTTTAAATTTTTTAAACATACAGTATTAAAAAAACAAAAATCCAGCCTTTTAAGTAAAAAAATTTATACAAAATTAGTATCGCAAAAGCTATGTAAATTTGAATTGAATGCTGATAACAAAGATATGAAAAATAAGATGGACTTGCACAAAATGTATAAAAAATAAAACAAATAATAAAAATAAAGAAACACCACCTACCTAGAGCCCCAACAAAAGGTTCTACAGTAGCATGAAATGATAGGAAAGATATTTACTGTGTTTACAAGGCATTCATAAAACATACAGAAAATACTTTAGGCATGAAAATTTAGGCACTTAAAGCATATTAGTTACAAAAAATTACCTTTAAGTTCCTGTAATATGGCATCCCAATTATCAAAGCATTCACCACAGGGCTCACAAAATGGAGAATTCCCAGTGTAGCCTCTTGCACAAATATCACAATGCTTTCCAGAAATACCTTCAGCACAAATACAAGTACCATCTTCTTTGCGGCACTGCAGAGTTTTGGATCCTTCACGATTACATTCACATGCTAAAAACAGAATAGTTTCAAAATTTAAAGATTTAATGTAAAAATATATTAAACAAGACTCCTCAAAATTAAATATATCTTTTAGTGTTACAAATGTAAAACTGATATCGCCGAAAATTAATGTTTCAAATCAGAAATAAATTTTAATGTGTGATTTACAGCATTTTTTGTATTTAGTTGGAAATCAGCCTTTCTTAAACTGACACTTATTTGTTATGAAAAAAAAGCTCTAGTAAAATACTATATGCAGAGTATAAAACTGAACAGAAGTTAGCTAAAATAAACTTATATTAATGATCAGTTGAAAAGAGATCTAGAACTAACTAGATAATTTAGTTTTTGAAAAATAAATTATGGAAAAAAAAAAAAAAAGAAAAAGAAAAAAAAAACATTTTCTGATCATATTTTAGAAAATGTGGTAAAGGTGAATAAACACTCAAGCCCAAAACTAATTACATTTCCAGTGCAGAATGCATGCATAATATTTATCAGTAACAGTTATTTCTTTCTAACGAAATAATGACAGCACTTACGGTAACACTGCACATGTGGATTACCCCAATAATTACTTTGACATTCATCACATTTCTTTCCTCCATGTCCAGGTTTACATGGACATTGACCATCAAACTACAATACAAAATAGGAAATAATATAAATATATGTAGAGAACTTAGAAATACTATCCAGAATTGAATTTAGACAGATAAAATATTTTTAAAAAATGTAAAGCACAATGAAACATTACAAGGCAAATGTTAAAGAATGAAAAATAAAAATCAGAAAAGTAATAAGAAAATTTTAAGACATGACTAAATCTTGTTCAAAGATAATGAAATAAAATCCTTTAAAATAATGCACTCTGAAGAATTATTTAGAGAAATAACAGAAAACTTCTAAGAAATATTTCAAAATAATTTAAATTACAACATTGCCATGTTTTTTCATGATTCCTCATGACAAGGAAAATTTTAAAATCAAAGGAAGATTTAGAAAAAGACAACAGAAATTTACCTTAACATAAAATTTCTCTTCTCTCCATTCTCTCTGTTAATGGTCTGCATTATAAAGCTCACTGTTTTCTTAGATTAGAAGTTCACATTTTATTCAATGAAAATGTTACTACACTCTATGAAATTATGTTAAGTTTATGTACAAGCCTAATGAGTGACATCTGTAACTAATCTTTATGTTTACATACATACAATTACAACAAAATGACAGGTTCATATAGCTGCATTCCAGCTATATACATGGAATTCTAGTTTTGAACATTCATAGTATATTTGAAAGACAAAAATGTATGAATACTTTTTAGCCCAATTACTTTTTGAGAATAAGATTTAACTGATAATTAATAAAACTGATGAAATAACATTAATAAATTATTTGAAATAAGTAAAACAATTAAAATAAAAAATATTTCAAATAAAAAAAATTAAATTTAAAATAACCAAAAAAAATCAATAAAATAAAATATAAAATTATAATTAAAATCGATTTATATATCTTGATGAGCAGATAAGGTTATCAACCTGCTCTTCAGCATGTGAGTTATTACGCTTTCTGTATTTTGTAAATTACTATTAGTGATATCTAACATAAATAGCCTCGTTATTCCAAAATGTAGTTCACTCAGGACCTGATACATTCTGTTTTGGGATTAAAAGAACAAATCCACCTATGTTGTTGATCAAGGGTACTAATTTGAAAAATATTCAAGACCACAATTTCAATTGGATTAGAAATCGCAATGAACCAATCATCGAAGGTCTCCAGTGTTCAGATATTAAGAATATTTATTGCTATGACTTCAAAAATCTTTATATTACTTTACCATTAGAAGATATATATGACAGTCTGCTCATTCTATCAGATCCGTTTACACAAATTCTTGTCTCCAAAGAAGAATGGAAAATCTATTAAAAAAGTGTTTTGCTTCATAATTGCATCAAGTTTAATAATACTTTTTTAAACAAGTCTGGGACATTCCAATGGGAACGATCACATTTTCGGCAATTTGTAATTTGTCGCAAGAATATCAGTTCCAATGTTCACAATGAACAACATGCTTATTTATCCAACATTTATAGGTATACCTACGAGATCATTGTATTCAACAACTTTAATAAAATAGAAGAAGCAAATATTTATCCTATTTGCCTCAAACTTAATTCTCAATTTCACTCACTTTAAAAAAGCTGGCATTGTATATTAAATTACTTGTTTACAGTGATATGATAATTATTATTTAAACCTGAAAAGAAGGAAATAGTTGGATGACTTTTGAAAAGTGATTAATGTGAATATGTAATTAAAAGTCTTATCTTTGTAAATATGCTACACTTCAATGAATGCACTATTCCTTTTATGTACTTTTTACTAAAATTCTGGCATTTCTTTCCTGTCACTAAAGAAAAAAAATCTAATGTATACACCACATGACTTATCGGACGGAATATTAAATTATACACACTTTTTCTTGCATTTCATTTAAACTTATTAGATTGAATTAAATCTACTTCGCCAACAGCGCATAAACCACAATAGAATAAATGCATTCTTTAAAATTCACTTTGTTTACCATAGTGACACTCTGGCGCTAGGTTTACTTAACAGTATTATATTTCATTCATATTATAACTCAGAATGCACAAAATTTATATCATTTAAAGAATTATCTAATCATTGCCACATGTTCTATTCAAATACTATAATAAAGCTAGAACGATTTATAAAAGAAATTAAGCAAACAAAACAAAAAAGAAACAATTTTTCACAGACGATTCAGTATTTCTCATTCAATTAATTCAGTTTTCCCTTCGCGACAAGGAAAAAATACATAAAAACTCAAAAATATCTGTATTAAAAATTACGAAGTAAATCTTAAACGCTTATTTCCACGAAAAAATTCCAGAAAGGATTACGCATGATTTAAATAATAAATGAAGGCGTTATCTTTGTTGTTGCGAAGCTAAGGTTCTCTAGATTGGCAACAAATCCGCTATCTTGCTGTTTCAAAGGTAAACAAGAGCAATGGCCGCCATCAAAAACATTATTAGGCTTAGCAGCACTTAAGCAATTTTAAAATTGTTGATAATTCTAAAAATATTGCATACAGATTTACTAAAGGCATAAAAACCTTAACCGGAAGATAAGAACAACATAAATTAATAATTTTTAAAGCAAAAAATGTACAATTTACAAACATATAAGAGTAAAGAAACCGAGATCACTGAGCCGGGTAACAGAGTGAATATATATATAAATATATTTATATAGTTTAGTGCGGCCGATTGCAACCAAAATACAAGGTGCACATCTACATGTTATAGCAGTCCTATATACAAAATTTCAATGTTCTGAGGCTACTCGTTTTTGAGTTATGGGAGGCACGTACGGACATATGTTCGTACATACGTTCGTACAGACGCCACGAAAAATTCTCTTCAGAATTCATTTTAAAGCAGTTTTATAATTTTTGTGGAGGAAAAGAGTGTTTTATTCTGTCCTTACATACAGATATCACGGAAATACATCGTTAAATTGCATTTGAAAGAGGTCAAAATGGGATATCTTTGTTGAAATATGCTGCCTGAAACTTTTCGCGATTACAATACTTCCTTTTTACTTCGTACAAGGAAGTAAAAAGGGCCTTTTTAGATTTCCAAAATGTATTGTAGCTCAATTATGTAAAGACTTTTGACTTTTTAAGCACTTTTTTTGTTTTCCTGAACTTTTGGTCACAATTTAAGTTTAAGATGACGTAGAATTACAATGCCATCTTTACTGGCTAGTTTCCAAGACGTTACCCAGAAAATAAGATGCCACTTTCTGGTTCAACTCATTACCTTCTACTTAGTTTGCACATTTTACACTCATTTCCAAATTTCCACCAATAGCCTCATGTCTAGAAAGAGTGGGCTTTGTTAGTTCTTTTTTGTTCATTTCTATCAACCACTACTGCTATCCCAGTTTGGGAATCACATTTCTCACTTTCTGGTAAACCCATAAGCGGAGTTCAGAAAAATTTTTAAGCAACTCTTTTCTTGCATGCATTCTTTCAACAGCTTTTGGCAGCCATTTGATTTTCTAAAACAGAAGTTTACAGAAACGATAAGTTTTTTATACTTTTACACAATTGTAGAGTGGGAAAGAAGGATCTATTTGTCCTATTTATAAAAAAGGAGACAAGCCAGAAGGTTGTAACTACAGAAAAATTACTTTACTGAATTCAGCATATAAAATCTTCTCCATTTTCTTATATAAAGGATTTCTTACATATACTTCTAATGTTATTGGGAATTACCAGTATGGATTGCAGAAGGCAAAAACAACAACTGATCAATTGCATTATATTAGACAAATCTTGGAAAGAACTAAAGAATATAACTTCAACACCTGCCACCTGTTTGTTGATTTTAGCCTATGACAGAGAAAAACTACTTGAAGCACTGTTGGAATTTAATATCCTGAAGAAACTGATAAGCCTCACAAGGATGACTGAAAATTGATATATAGAATAAAAATTTCCACATATCTTTCAGAATCTTTTTATACTGAGGAAGGATTAAGACAAGACAGGGAGACTCCCTGTCTTTCCTGTTGTTTAATATAGCTCTTGAAAAGGCCATAAGACGCATTGGAATAAACACAAGTGGAACTATCTTGCATAGAACAATTCAACTGCTGGTTTTTGACGATGACATTGAAATCATTGGGAAACCAAAATGAGCCATTGTCCAGGCATCTCGCTTGAAAATGCAGCAAAGAAAACAGGCCTAATCATTATTGAAGACAAAACTAAATTTATAATTGCATCTACCCCCTTGAAGACTAACAGTTATACCTTTGAAACCGTTAAAACAATTTAAATATCTGGGCACACTAATCACAAGTTGCAATGATATAAAAGTTGAAATAAAAAATAGAATATTTATGGCTAATAGATGTTATTACGGCCTTAAAAACAATTTAAATCCAAACTAATCACCATAAAAACTAAATTAAATTTATATAAAACTTTAATATGACCTGCTGCCCTCTACGGAAGTGAATGTTGGATACTTAACAGAGCAGAGAAAGACCGGATAACAATTTCTGAAAGAAAAATCGTAAGAAAGATCTTTGGACAGGTGCAACAAAAGGCATGTGGAGGATTCTCTATAATCATGAACTATATGGAAAATAAGGAAATATGGCAAAATTGATATTGTGAGAATCGTAACAGCATCTTGTATCAGATGGCTGGGCCATGTGTTTAGATATGATGATGCATTTCCAAACAAAAAGATAACATTTTGAAAATTGAGGGAGTAAGACAAAGAGAAAGACCACCCACTAGATGGATAGGTGATGTCGAGGAGGATTTAAGGTGAATTGGATTTAATCTATGTAGGGCTATTGTGCCGAATGGGGTCAGGTGGAGGAATATTGGAGAAATAGCCTAGCCTATGACAGGCTGTGGAGCTTATGAAGAAGATTACAACGGTAGTTTACATCAAATTTCACTTGATTCACTTTTTAGCAGTTATGCATAAATTAATCCCAAAAAAAGAAAATTCCTCGTTATGTAAATTTGAGCCAGCCTATTGTACAGTGACTGTGGATAATTCTGTCATTTGTTTTCAAGCAACTAGTTTTAGAAGTTTTTGCTTCTTTAATATCATTTTTATACTTTTAGATTTAATTAAACCAATCTAGTTAGCTCAAATGAAGGGTACTTTTAGCATTTGTATCTTGCATATTTTTTTGTAATTTTGTGTTCTTTGAGTACGAACACAAGCAAGGGAAAAAATCTGAGCGCATTTGAGACTCACTCAAAATATCATTTTTAAAATTTATGATTAATGTATTGAAAAAGGTGGTATAAAGTCCCAAATGGTTCAGAGAAATGAAACGTATTTGTAACTGATTAATCAACTTGGTTTAAGGCTTCAAAACACTTTTCCTTCGACAACTTCTGTTTGAAGTGTTAAATAAAGGAGACTGATTTTGCAGGCAATTTTATTGCATTTTGTAATTTACAGCTTCATGCTCTGCGTTTTTAAGGTTTTCTTTAACCACTTCCATTTTTTACTTTGCACCCTTCATTTACGTTTACTCGGTTTTTGTAACCATTTCCTGGAAATAAAAATAAGTCGGCCTTTATATTTTTTGGAACTAATTTTATATTTAATTTAACGTTCCCACCTTTTACTTCACAATCAATTTATTTTGATCTTGTAGCTTCAGTGCAGATTCGTCTCTTAGCATTCTTATTTAAGTTACTGCTACAATTATGACAATTCTTTAACAGTAATTTACATATACATAATCAAGCAGATTAAGTTTGCATTTAATCAACTCAACAATTGTTAGCTACATAATATGAAGAAAGCAAGCAGCATTATATAAAAGGTTGGAAAAATTTTGCATTAGTATAAATCGACATTTTGCCCCAAGATTTTCATAACATTAAAAGTTGCCTATGCAGACCAAAATGCTTAAAACTGATACACAATATTCTATTTATAAGAAAGTGAATTTTCTCTGAAAACAAAATGGGAATGTTATTTCTTCTTGAGAATATGCAAATGCATAAGTCAAAGTAAAAATACTGTTGTATGCAAATAAGACAAGCAGTGTGTGATTATGGCAAAGCTTCGAGGGCTATCTGCCTAAGGGGAGGGATATCTTCAGGGAGGACTTTCTAAGAGAAACTGGCTCATATACATATAAGACAAGCAGACTGTGATATAATTCTATATAGACAGTTCCACCAGAAAATAAAAATAAGGAAATCAGAAGTATTCTTAACATTAAAAAATAAATTAATAAAGAAATCCAAGTGATGTTTAGTAACCGCGGTGGCATTCAAGAGCACCACCAGAGCTGATGATCTGTTTTCTAAACATATCTGCTAAAATGCATTCCATCAGTCTTTAAATGCTGTTATGGGGAGCCATAATGTTGAAATTGCAAAAAACCTAACACAGAAAAATGGCATTTAAAAAATAGTTTAGATTTCTCGCAAAAGCTTAAATTAATTCCATTGTTAAGTTATTGTATAACATACACCCCAGTAAATGGTTCTTCCAGATATTGTAAGTGATGTCTGATGACTTTCTTCCCTGAAGGCTTAAATGAAATCCAAAAATGATTACTGCATTGGTTTTACAATGTGCCACAATGGAACACTGTCTCATCTATCCAAAGGATATTAGTAAAAAGGCTGACACATTTTCGACTTCGTTCATGGCTCTTGCAGTAATAGTTCTTGGTGTGTAATGAATGCCATGAAAAGGATACACATTATTCTCCTCCAAAGTTTGCCATATATGCCCTTGTGATAAGCTGCATACTCTGCTGATATTTCTTACACAGCTTTGTAGATTGAGGAATGTATATATTTGTCCCCTGCTCTTAAATGTATACTGGCAACTCTACAGGTGTACCTAAATACGGCCAGCTTAGCTATAATCTCCACTTGCATTAGCCATATAAGTAGACCATTTCACAATTTTGTTCATGAAGTGAAAGCTCACCATTTTACAAACACAGACTTACATCTCTGGTAACAGCATTTTTGTTTCCCATATGATGTTTTACTAGAAGTGTGATGTCATGTTTGCCCAGAGTCATTTTTTTTAGATGATAGCATTTGCATATTTGATAAGATGACATTAAAAAATTCTCATTTTGCTTTCACAGAAAATTCAGTTTCTGAAAGGAAAAAAAAATGTCATGCATAATGTTTGGATATTTTATGTTACACTGGAAATTATCATATCTCTGTACTCAACATGTCTTCATATTACACTGATGATGTTCCACAACTTCACACCTAACTTTTTGCTGCACTTCTCATATTTCTTGAGAGAGGATCACTAAACTTTGACTTTCACTGCCAGAGAAGCAAGTAGTCTCACCTTGTAAGGTATAGTTACTTTACTATGGACACACATTACATTCACAGTTGTAGCTTACTTTGTTCACCAATTACTTAGATAAATGAATATTACTATTCAGCCTGTACACACAACACATGCGCAAACCACTCACCATCCAAACTGTAAGATCATGAAGTAGAGATATCAGTCATCTTTATTCACCAATAATGTGATAGAATATAAGGATATTTACAGTCCTGTTCTCTTACAGACCATTAAGAAATCAGCATTCTGTATTGTTCCCATAGCTGGCAATAACTGGTTCAACATGCCTTGGCAATGAAATAAAAAGGCTTAAGCTTGAAACCCGGTGGGCAATTTAGGAAGTGTCCAGCTACACACACATTAGGTCACAAAATGCCTCATTAACCGTTTGACTGCTACGCGGTGCAAAAGTGCTGCGTTCATTTGTCTCGAAAACCCGGATCTTTGTTGCTCCTGTGGGTGTGAACGTATGTAGCCTGACCCATGCGTACTTTGTAACATGAGTGCATTCTAAAATAACTAACTGTGTCGCGGTTTTCGAGACAAATGAATGCAGCGCTTGACAAGAGACTCCAAGACTTCAGAGATAGAGCAGTGGCAGCTGAGTATACCTGCAATGCATATTATGGTGATGCAAAAGTAGGCTAATAACATCTCAAATAATAATTGTGGTTGATGGACTGGTATGGCAAGTGTTTTGATATCTGCAACTGCAGTGCCACACTAATTTCAGATATGACCATCAGTGCTGTAGGCATATCTGATATTTGCTTGAAAAGACAAATGTCATGCTATTCACATTTGTTCATGCTTAGTATTCAATGCACCACTGCAGCAAAACATACAAAATGCATCACCAAATGGTACATCACAATGCAGGTTATGCAAAAGATCTTAATTCTGATCCATTGGTGGCCAAGCAGTAATTCATGAACACTGATAGTTTGACCGTGGTTCGAAATCTAAGTGAATGGGCTGGCTACATGGGCATCATGTGGTTTCCATCAATTGGTCCATCTACCTTCCCTGCTTCTTTCACAAGCATCTACCCTGGGCCAGACAGTTTTTCACTATTACGTCTAAATCCACAAAATAATGGAAAGATCAATACATTGTTTAATAATGTTCTGCATAGTATACAGACTGGGAGAAATTAACTCCCTATTGAAAATTGTTTATATTTTTTTAATACTTAACAAATTTTCATGAAACAAAGTATTTTATTCCTTACAATATATGAGTTTATTATATATTTCACTTATGTCATTACAAGCATAAATGACAAATCATGCTGCAGTGTTTAACCTTATGTCAGTGGGCTCCGTTTGCATTTTACTATGAAGTATGGCAGCCCACGAACGAAGTATATCCTATCCGTGTGCAACTCGACACCAATTTTCCAGCATGCTGGTTGAGATCTCTGAGGTCCCTGGAATGGTCTGCAAGGAGTCCTGACCTAATGCCCTGTGACTTCCTTTTTTTGTGGGCATAACTGGAAGTTTATCATATAAAATCAAAAACTCTGATGCACTGGAAGAGTGAATTCACCAAGTTCTTACAAATGTACTGCAGGAGTATCTAAGAAGTCTGTCACATATATCCCCAACTGTTTACAAAAGCTAGTGAATAATGGGGGTGCCTATGTGAAATTTTAGCAATGCATTACAAATCCTACATTATAAGGAACAAAATGCTTTTTGTTTCAAGAAAATTTGTTAAGTATTAAAAAAGTTACAATTTCCAACAGAGAGTTAATTTCCACCCAACCTGTATACTCTATTGAACATCATTAAACAATGCATTTATCTTTCCATAATTTCATGGATTTAGACTTAGTAGCAAAAACCTTCTGGCCATGTAGAGACACTCGCAAAATAAACAGCTGTTTCAGCAGTACATGCGTGTTTGTGCCTTTCATTGCCAGAGGATTAAGTTTATATTTCATAAAAATACTTTTATATAGTGACAGATGAATAATAGAAACAGTTGGAAAAGTCCAAATTAACATTCCTTTGAGAAATATACATATAATTAAATAAAATCATGAAATGTTAAAAAAATTGAAATTACCAAATTACACAGTTAATTTTATAACAATTATTGTAAACTTTTATTCACAATTAGACCATTATTTTAAAAAATGTTCTTAACATTTGAAAAACAGAATAAAAATAAATAAAAATTACTTCATTGCATTCAAATGCATAAGATCCCAGGCTGTCACAATCACAATGTACACATCCTGCTTTGCTACTTATATTCCAGTGATTTGGTAGACAACGATCACATGAAATACCAACTACATTAGGCAAACATGGGCACTGTCCAGTTTTACCATCACAATAACCATCCACATCAGAAGTGCCAAGAGAGTTGCAGACACATTCTAAAAATACATTATAGCAGAATGATATATACATGTTAAAAACAGCTTAAATATTTGTGGTACAAGGGAAACAAAAAAGTAACATCTTTAATTAAATACTAACATAATCAGAAAAAATTACTTTAAATAATAATAAATGAAAATGAGAAATCCATGCACTTCTCATGAATGCTTTAAATACTGTTCATAGTTTTTTCCTTCAATTACTGATTTTTACAAATTGTCCAACAAAGCCAATCATTCACATAAAACAAAGATTATTTAATTTTTGCAGAGTACTTCAGGCTGCACAGTAAGACACCTTGTATATTTTTATAGTCAAATATTATCTACAGTCTGCTAGAAGCTCAATGTCAGTAACACGTACTGCTTGTAGCAGCAATAAAAAACTTTAAAATTCTTTTAAAAAATTCATTTACAATTTTACATTATGAATAATAATAGAAGTGCACACCACTCTCAATAAATTTATAAGGATATTGGCTTATATTTTCAAGATTGCAATTTGAATATTAGATTTTCTTATTCAGGCATCTTATGCCCTTATTCCTGACAAAAATTGCTGACGAATTTTTTAAAGATAATTATTTAATCTCTTCTTGCCATTAAAATATATGATAACTTATTTTTCAATTTCAATAATTATTTTCCAAGTTTTAAATAAAAGTTATTTGACAAAAGCTTTTTTTAAAATTTGTATTTTCATCTTTTCAGTCTTAATAATGGTATCAATCAATCATTCAATAAAAAGTATTTTATTTTAACAACGAATAATCACTCTTACTTTCATTGATTATCTTTTTTTCACAACATTACAATTAAATACACTAGCTGTAACTTGCATCAAAATTTATGTACCCTATTAGTTATTAAAAAATTAATGTAATTGATCTTGGACATGAGGCTGATATTCTCTCAACATTCTTTAATGCATTATAAATGTATTACTTTTTTCCAGTTAGCTTTGTGCTACCCAGCTCCTGAATTTTAAATCCTTACAATGATTTTACTCTACTAACAGCAATATGCTTGACATTTTGAGAAAGTTATTTTTCTGAAGTAAATTAAGACATCTGGCACACCAGCCCAATACCTGGTTGCCTAGTCTAAAAGAATTTTATAAAACCACTTAGTTTAATATTTTTTCTTTTTTTTGGGGGGGGGCTCATTTGGTTTAAAACAGGATGAAGAGTTTGTTCTAAAAGCTGTGGAAATTTCAAATCTTTATAACAGATACATTTTTAGTTGTTAGAATTTTTAAAGTGCCATAATGTTACATTTCATGATAGAATTACAAATTAAATTAATAAAACTACAGAAGATCAGCTTTTAATATGAAATGCTGGAAAAAGTGCATACAAACTTATAAAATGCGAAAAATTAAAAATGGCACCATAGATTTCATCGCATATAATTTTAAATACTAATCAATCGTTATACTCAAGTGTTTTTGAGAGCAATAAAAGGAAATTAATAATAAATATAAAACGTCTATGGAAAAAGGGGGAAGAAATAGCCTTTAATAAATGCTAGACTTCCAAAATAAGGTTAATTTCTTTGCAAGTAAGGGGGGAAAAAAGGACATTGAAGAACTACAAATTCTGTCTGCAGCACACATTAATAAAGTAGAAAATTGACCAATATCTTTTTATTATTCTTATTTTAACAGAGAAATTTGTTTCATAATGTGTACAAATTTCAAAACTCTATAGCAGATACAGTCTGTTTATCACAAGAACGGACTTGACCTCATCTGTTAAGAAAGGGCACAGTTCACAAACAGGAAAGACACACAGAACACATCCAAAGTTGTGAACAAGTGAATCCAAATTTCATTGTTATATAGAATATACTACTAGCAAAAGTAAGATGCTAGGATCGTTTGACACCACGTGATGAACAAGTCTCTTTTCATGGTAGACAAACAATATATTATAATGTAGAAATTTTAAAATAATGGAATTAAATAGTCTAAAAGAAAATCGAGCAATGTTCCAAAATTTCCCAAAAAATCATCCAATAGTGAAACACTAAAATACAGACATTTTTTAGTTTATTCCCTAAATGAAGATACGCACAAAAAATCGTTTCATGACCACAGACTAAATGCCACAAGTAAACCAAATACAAGCTTATATGATGTGCATAAGGAATAAACAGACTACGTTTCAACCAAATAAATAAATCACTCATCCTAAAAAAAAATTTAGCCTTCAAAACACATGGGTTCAAGATAATTTTTTTTCTCATACTATCTGCTAGGTCTGACCAAAATCTGAGCTCTAACAGCTCAATAGCTTCATAAGTACTGTTAGTTTTTATAACGCAAGGTTTTTCAAGTCCCTTTAAGTATAAATGTAATACTATAAGACCACAAAATTTTATTATATTTATGAAGATTCAGAATTCAACCAAGAAACAACCTTTTCAGTTTCCCTGCATGGCTTTAAGTCGATCATAAAACTGCTGGCCAGTGTGGTCAAGGCTCCAGGAGTATAGAATCAGATAGCCCCAACCTTTTAGAAACTGATTAAGCTTCAGAATTCCAGTAATAATGGGATGCAAACTGTAGATAGGATCTTTCAATGATGTTAAGGCACTCAGAGAATCTGTGTAGACATGAAATTCCTAGAATGTTCTTTTGAGAGGAAATGTCAAGCCTGATAAACTGCAATAAGTTCAGAAGTAAAAACCGATAAGGCTGGGTGTGATGAAAACACAGGAACGTGTTTTTTCCACTTTAAAAGCAGCACCAACATGGTCTTGTGATTCAGAGCGATCTGTATAGAGGGCGAGATAATTCCAGTATTTAAGTCTGCTCCACAAAGATTAACCTATATCTATATTTTTGAACGTGTCAAGAAGTAAATTTTTCAGATCTCCAATGGTGGAATTTCAGATTCGTTAGTTATGTACTGATATTAGACATTTTGTATTGCTCTAGCGAGGTGCCTACTCTTAGACCAAATGATGGTATACAAGATGGTCATGCCTGATATGAACGACAATATGAATCATTGAGTAAATATGTAAGCGAACGGGATTCTTGATTTGTGATATGATTTTATAAGCGTGCTAGAGACAATGATGTTCCCGTTTAAATGCAGGAAATTCTCGCAGCATATCACATACAGGCTTTTCCACTGAAGATGTTCTAAAAGTAACAGCATAGACCAAACTACTACCATTTAACTATCCTATTCAAAGATGGTATTTGTAATGCTCTCTCACTATATTCCAAGTCTGTTCCTGACAACTAACTTCCAAGTCAGCAACATAATGCATTCCATGGACTGTTGGTGAAAGCTATATAACACATTGAGGACAGCGTGTACCACCGTTGGCTCACATGAAAATGGTTTATCTGGCAGTGTGTACCACCAGTGGCTCACATGCAGATGGTTCATCTGGTGGTGTGTACCACCGGTGGCTCGCATCAGTTATAGTTTTATAATACACTTTTGTTAGATGAAAAAAAAGTTCATGCGGTTAAAAATAACTCTTTTATTAAAAACTTGAAAAGCTTATTTTTACAGGTAGATTATAACAGACTGAATTTATTTATTTGTTTTTGTGGGCCTTTTTTAAAAGATTTTAAACATAGTGGTAGTTCACCTTCACATAATCAGAAAAAAACATTGTAACCCTTTTCGATTTATTTGCAGCAATGTTTCTACCTCGTCAAGCAGGTAAGGATTTATAACATTCACGGCATCGTTTCCGTGACTTTCTTGCAGTTCTGGAATACTTCTCAAGAAAATGTGCAGTTCTTCTTTTAGGAGTTTGTGGTTTAGTATGCATTTCATCCAGGAGACAATCAATAATACTTTCTCTAAATTTAAAAATATTAAAATGCTTGGCACACCACCTCTTATGAATATACCCCGCATTGACAATTGATGTTGCACAAATCAATTCTATGATAAGTTTTCTGTGCCACTTAATGGTTATGCATAAGGAATTGTAATATGATGCAATTTGATCAGATATATCAACGCCCTTTTTTGCATTATTGTAGTCAAAAAGAGCATCAGGGTCTAGTTTACCACTTGTTCCTTCAATCATAGAACAAATATGATTGTCACAAGCAGTTAACATGCAAACTGACCATTTGTCTGTCCATTTAAAAAAAGTCAAATCCTTTAGGATTTTCAACACTCAAAATGTCACTTTGTTTCTGTTTTAGTTTTGCTTCTGCACGTAGAAATTTTCTACTTACTTTTACAGCATCACATAAATTCGTTGATTTATCTAAAAGTTCTTCAGTTAAAGGCACTGCCGTCTGGTGGCTCGATATAGCAAAATCTGCACTGTCCTCAATGTGTTAAAGATGAGTATTTATTTTGAAGCTAATTAGAGTGACACTTAGTATACTGTGTTGCAGAACACCCTTTTCTTTATACAGAGATTACAGAGCTAATCTTTCCCTGAAACTTTTGATCTTGTAAGAAATGCACTGAAAACAGGCAGATTTCCTCGTCAGTCACTCCTGTACATGTTGCAAAGGATGCTGTACCTCATCCAGTTTGCAAAGGCAGCTAGTTAAAGCGATGGGGTGGTAACTGGATTTTTAAGGGTCTTTTCATGGTTTGGCTATTGAAATAACAAAAGCTTTTCTCCACTCACTGGGAAATACATACTCTTTCCATACTCTGTTGAAAAGCAAAAAAAAAGGGCTGTCAATAACTTAACAGGAAGGTGTTTTAACACAGGATAACCAATGCCATCAAGACCAGGACATGATGTCCTTGTCTGTGACAAAGCTCTTTTCAACTTCAGCATAGTTAGATCTTGATTATGAAGTTCAGGAGTGGACATTTGAAATCAAAAGACTGTTTTCAAAGTGTTGCTTTGTAAAAAGGAATGCAGGATGATAGTTACAGCTACTTGAGATGGCAGAAAATACTTCTCCAATGGTATTAATAATTCTTTTCCAGCTGCTTATTATATCACCATTTCACTTTAAAATGAAAAGTGTAATCTTTGTATATATCAGACACTTTCTGAACTCTTCCCAATAGCTTCTACTCAAAGAAAAAGAATTTATCTATGAGGTCTGATTTGGTGGGATATCACTAAAAAAATGTTTCAGGCTTTTCTTTGTTTTCTGATGACATCATGGCATTCAGAATTCCATCAAGGACTTAGGTACTTTGGGAATTTTAGCGATGATTTCGGAATAAATATTTCAGCTGCTTGAACAATTTAATTGGCAAGAATCCTCACAGCAAGATCAATTTGCACATCTTTTATCATTTCTTCAATGACATAAGCATGCTGAGAGAAGGTATCCCAGTCCATTTTATCAAATTAAAATATATATGATTGGGAAATGGTCAATACTGAATGAATAATTCCTAATATTACTGGAGCAGAATGGTAGAAGATAGGAGAGATAATGGCAAGGTCAATCAAGTCAAAGGTCTTTATTGGCTGATAAAAGTATTTTCTGCATTGCTGAGGATACAGAGAAAATGATTATAGAATAGTTGTTTGGTTTGCTTTCCTTGTGGATTCGTATTTCTGCTAGATTTTGAGTGTGTCCATTGAAATCACCATAATAAACGGTACTGGTAGCTAGCATATTAAATTGTCTAAATCTCTCTAATCAACACCCTCATTTGTTGGAAGACAGATACTACAAACAGAAACCAGTGCCAGATGTTAACTGTACAGCAACTACTTGAGAGGCTGTAATCAAGGGAACGGCATTTGAACAGTCAGTAGGGGTAAGAAAGACTACAACACTACTTGCACATCTGTCGAGTGTTGTCGTTTCTTATCATTGAATATCACCTATGCAGCTTTGCTGGATTATTAGGTTTAAGGGATGTCACTTGCACTGTAATACAAACAGGTTGATACATATTAATAAGCTGTTTAATATACTATCAAGACCCTGGTGGAAGGCAGAAAAATTCCATGATATCAGGATGCCCATTAAGAGTGCTTATTATGATGATGCTGTTTCTTTGTTTTGTGAAACATGTTTTGGAAGATCTGTGCCACTGTTTCCAACTCGGATTTGATGAAATCAGAAAAATAAATAATTAAATTCCACAGAGCTTCTGTTTCTGGAGCTTTCAACTTTCTTTTTTGAGCTGCCCATTCCTGCACTTTTATTTAAAAGCTCTATGTTGCCTGTTTGAGGGAAAGATGATTTAAAAACTTTTCACTCCCAATTATTTTCAGTTTAGGTTTTTTTTTTTTTTTTTTTTTTTTTTGTATAAGATGTTTGGGTACTTAATGAGTGATATGATTTGCTGTCTTCAGTATACGAAATTTTTTATCTTGATTGACCGATGTTAAGCAGTTTCTTAATTTCAAGGATAGGGTTTTTTTTATAACTTTTACATGCTGCATTTTTCTCTTCTTTCCATTTAGAGCAGGTTCATGACGGTCTGCATGACAAATTTTCCACATAGATCAGCAATGCAGTCCTGACTTTCATGACTGGTCAGATAACAATGAGCACAAGCCAGGTTTCCAGGGCATGAGGCCTTTGCATGTCTGACTGCTGACATTGAAAACAGTGCAGTGGGTTGAGCATGCAAGGTCTCATGGGACAATTCAGGTAACCCGACTTTATGGACTTCGGCAGCTTTGGAGATGAGAACATCCAGAAAATATGTTTTGTGCTAACAAGTTGCCCATTCCTATGGATTTTAATTTGGTGAGCCCCCACATGTTTTGCTCACACAATTCTTTAAAATGTTCTATCTCAAAGACTAATATCAGGTCTATTTCTGAAATGACACCTGTGGACGTATTCGAATAATTAAGTGGAGGTATATTAATAAAATGCTTCACCATATTTGTCATTTTTAAGAGAGGACTGTGCATCAGATATTGTCTCTACATGCAGAGATCCTGAACGGAGCCTTCTTTATGCTGTTTTGGTTTGTCAGCCAAGGCCACAATATACTTCTGTATGAGGAATAGTGATAAATTTTCTATTTGACCAGTGATGACCAAGAACTTAGGACATTTGATGCACTTGCTAACAATGGCAGAAATGCATAGTCTGAACAGTTCCAGAAATTTTTATTACCATGTGACTGGGAGATTCGTTTGGTTTATGGCAAAGCCTTAAAGGCTATCTGCCTAAGTGGAAGGATGCCTATGTGGAACACTTTCTATAGTAAACTGGCTTATATACATGTTAGCGTGCTGAAAACAACAAAAACACCTATGCAGCCAGCCCATTCATGAGATTCAAACCTTGGACTGAACTGCTAGTGTTCAGCTACTTCATTGCTCGGCCACTAGTGGGCCTGTGACTGGAAAAGGAATTTAAAGTTTGCATATAATAAAGAGAAAAGATTTAAACTTGACTGTCCCACCCACCATGGAGCCCAAGAGAGGAAAACAGATACCTGCATTACGGTTAGGCAGACCTTACACATAGGCTGAAGTCACAGCCAGCTTTTCAAAAGGCAGGAATTTCCAAAAGCTTATCCCCAAAGCACAGGCATGAACTATTATGACACTAACGGACTATGACACTAACTATCAGCTAATGACTAATGACACTAACTATCAGCTGATTGACACTAACGGAGACAGCTCAGTGCCTGAATAAATACAGAAAGCAACACCATACAAACAGGAAGTTTTAAACAAAAGCCTGAGGGAGAATGGCAAAAAATGAGAAAAGCAATTATCAAGTCTACAAAAGCTTATGAATGAAATGCTAGTAGCATCATACCATTGGTGCATTGAGAAATACGGCAAAGCACACAAGGGCCATTTGCCTGAGGGATGCCTTCGTGGAGGACTTGCTAAGGGAACTGGCTCGTATACACATTACACATGGGGAAAACCACGAAAACGCCCATGCAGCCAGCCCGTTTGCGGGATTTGAACCTCGGACCGAACTACCAGTGTTCAGCGATTTTACCGCTCGGCTGCTGGTGAGCCCATCATACCATAGGAATGTTAAAGAGAGGAATACTGGGTTATTGGATATGCTGAACCAATGAAAGCCAGATTATTGGATTTTTTACTGTATTTAACGGTTACGCAGTGATCATATTATTAGAATGTCAATCAGTACTGATGTTTACATTCTCAGAAACATTATCACTTTCAGAAAAGGTTTTCTTAGCAAGGTGGTCACATCAGAATTTATTGTACTATATGTGAATCTGCAACCATGTTATACTGATGCATCCTAAATCTAAAAAATTCAATTGTCAATAGCATTAACAATAATAAAATAGAAACCTGAAAAATGTGTAACAAAAATGAATATTTTAAATTTTAATAATTAATAATGATATATTTCATTACAAAAATATCTATATCATAAGAAACTTCTAAGAAAACATTTATTATTACAAATGCTCACTTAAGCACTCTTGTCTTGTTGCATCACCATAAAATCCTTCTACACAAAATTCACAGTGGGGTCCAGCAGTGTTGTATAAACATTTAAGGCACTCTCCAGTTTGTGCATCACAGTTTCCAGGGACAGTTTCATCAATATTCCTATTGCAATCGCACTTCTTGCATTTTCCATTAGGAACTGTAGGATCTCCATAGTAATTATTAGCACAACGATCACATCTTTCCCCTGAATGAAGACATAATTCACATCATAAAATAATTTAAAACATATAGCTCACACAACTACACTTTACATAAGTTTTAAATTTTCGAGAAATTCCCTAAGGGGAGGGGGGGGAGGAATAATTTTTAAAAGTTACAACTTCAAAATTAATGAGAAAATCCAATGGCAATTCATACGGCCATACAACTTTAACAGAAAGATGGAAAATATTTAATTTTTATATTTTGATGTCATAGATGAAGCCTGTAGTTTCTTTGTTTGAACCTGTAAATGTTGTTTTACCATTCTTCATCATTTCACCATCATCTAAGAATCATTATGTATGATTATCTCGGAAAAGCGACAGGGGAAAAATCAAATTCTAAATGTCTTACACATTTTGCATGCAGAATTTCGGAGAAGGAGTGCTGGAGGTTTAAAAAACATGCCTGTAAGAAAGTATTCTCTGTGTTTCCCAATCCCTTTTTTTGAACATCTGAAAATGTTTTTGCAAATAGCTTCCAGTCCAGTGCAGTTTAAGATTGTACATAAAAACTTATTTTCCCTTAAATATTGCATGCCAGTACAGTCCTCAACAGAAGCCAGTAGATGAACAAGATGATAGTAAAGCTGAAGGCCAGAGAACAACAAATAAGTCATTGGAATGTGCATATATGTTGTTCAGTGATAAAATTAATCATAAAATTTGTTAGAAACCACTGGCATCACAGATTTGTGCAGTATTCTTTACATTATCAGAAATGATGTAAATATGGTTTTGAAAGAAAAACAATATTTCTTTTGTTCAATGAATATTAAATATTGAATACTACTGAAATTAAATCAATTTCTGAAACAGTCAATTAAGCTACTGTATCTTTACAGGTTCAAGCTTGGAAATTATGCAGAGGCTGCAGTAAAAATCAGCAATATCGCTTGAGCAATAAAGGTGAAGGAACAATTAATGAGAGAACCACATACCACTAGTTAAAAAAATTTTGGTCAGACGCTATGAGGCTATGAAATGAACCATGTGGTTATATTTCTTTCTTTACTTATTCAAATGAGCTAAATTACTCAATTGAATCAGATCAATGACAAAATGTATCACAGATTGCACAGACACTAGATGTATACTTATCAACTGTTTCATGCAAATGGCAATAACAGAAAATATAAAGAAAACTGACAATCAGGTGTCAAGTATTTGGCAGAGGAAAAGTGTTTGGAAGTGTGCTCTTCTTTCTGAGCAAAAGTAAAGAAAGATCACTGTGGATAGAAAGTGGATATTTTACAATAGACATACAAGCTTGCTGCAGTGGTTGAGAGGGACAGATGCTCCAAGTACTCCAAAGTTCCTTTGCACCCAAAGAATACACAGTTTACAGCTCAGAAGTCTGCTGGTATCATATACACTTCCTTAAATGAAATGATAAATGTAGCCTGATTTCCTACATGCATGATAAACTGTGGCTAGTGAATATAGCCCAATTAGCATATGTGAAAACAGGATTAGGACCTGGCCACATATGGCAATAGCAACTATATAGCAAATAAACAATTTGGGATATGAAATTGTGCTTCTTCCTTTATACTCTCCTGCTATTTTTCCAACAATTACCATTGTTCCAGCACTTCAGCCATATTTTTGTCCAAGAAATACTTTACCAAAGATGTATCAATTTATCAGGTAGTGGGTGATGTTTATCAATTTTAGAGACACTGGTTTTTCACAAATGTGGTATAAATGACCTTGTCATGCATACATTGGTAACAATGGAGATTACTTGTGATTAAGCAAGCATTCTTATTATCAAATTCTTTTTTAATTTCACTTGAAACCAGGCATTTCTTTTACAATAATCTAATAATATTTGACATTCTTAAAAATACAAATCCATTTAAAGTTTTACTTCAGTATCCTGCATGGAAGTGGTTTACCTATGAAATAAAACACTTTTATAGGTTACTATAAAAGGAAATGGTGCATAGAAATTTTATAAACATTTACATTATTGTGGCAGCCAATATCATATAAGTAAACAATGAAATTAGAACTTAGCATTAACAGCTATGCCAAAATCCAAAAAAAATTGTACAGCTGATTATTTTCACGAGACTATTGTAAAAACTAAATTTACCTCACACTGCAAGACAGCATTCATTTGAAGAGCTATACCCTAAAATTTATAAAATACCTTTTCCCAGATATCGATGAGTAAAAAGTGCAACTGCTATGAGTTAAGCATTATAAGAAATTTATATAGTGGTAATATTTTTGTAAATATTATAGAGGGGCAACATTTTCTAAGTATTCATTTTAAAACAGATTATTTGAAACATTATAAATTAAAATAGTAGCATTAGTTGAGCTCTACTAGATGCCAAATTGTTAAAACTAGGTACTTTCACAAAGTACAGTTAAATTTCCTATCAGGATAATACTTAGAATAATTTCTTAAATTAACACTTAGCAGAAAAAACTGAATGTATAAGTTTCCCCACACATAACAAAAATATGAACCAGTTTCTATAAGAAAGATCTCCATCAAGATTAGGTTACTGGAATATGCCAAAACACATGAGGTCTCTCTGCCTACAGAGTGGGACACCTTTTTGGAGGCCTTTCTACAGCATATTAGTTCATATTCATGTTATACATGAGGAAAACCAACTACATGAGGAAGCCTACCTATTCACCTAGGATCAGACACTCAGCATTTAGCTGTGTTAACCATTTGGCCATGGTGGAGCAGTCACCATTAACATAATTGTTATCAGGCACCAAGTCCTCATGAAATTAGATATACTTTAAAACAGCCTACTGTTAACTGAAATTAACCACCCAAACAAGATAGTGATTAGTGATGCTGTACCTAAAGAACCCAGGCTCGAAAAGACATATAGATATTTGCAAATATACAGTGTCTGCGTGGCAAAGTGGCACTCAAAATACGCAGTAATCTGAAATCCTTTCAAAAGACTGGTGGCAGGGAAAGAGACATAGAAGAGTCTGACACCCCCTGTGGAATTTCTGATGATTTGGCATGGGCAGAAGATTAGCAATTAAAAACACCTGGCCATACCAATATGCCTGCATCCTCTGTGATTGAATTAGGCACATGCATAAAGCTTTTGTGATTTTTTTCATATTTGACTAAAAGATGTGCTAGGTTTTCCTTAGAAATTAGACATAAAAACATTTTTTTATGGAAGATAGCGTCCATGCTACCGAAGAGACTAACCTAACCACTTTTTAAGAACCATGACCCTGTGTCATTGAAACAGATTTCATGATTAGGTTTAAAACGAGATAAGTATAGTTAGTAATATAATATATACAGCAGCATACTTAACAAGTAACTAAATGACATTTCACTTTAAAAAATATGCCGCATTATTTTGAATTTACTGTCAAATTATGATTTACAAAAATAGTGAAATAACTTTTGAACATGGAAAGCTAAAGATCGATAGCTGTTTAGAGGTGAATATAGCAAGTTGTAATCTAATCCCCCGAACTATTAGAGAGTGAAATATGTACCAATTTAGCATGAAAGACTCCCTATATGCAGCAACTTGAAAAGATGTTCTGAAATGCAGATCCCTCAGTATCCAATCACAGGCATAAAAATGTCTCTATTCTGTGGCATTTTTATGGCAGATGCAGTAAAAAAAAAGTATGCTGATATGTGTTAGTTATATTAATAAAACTAACACATGTCAGCAAAGTACAATTTATTAAAGTAATAAATTGATATAATAGTAGGAAAGTATGAAGAAAAAAACAAAAAAACAGCCTAAAATTAGAAAACGTCAGTATTAATAGTTAAGCATGCTTAATGTGACCACAATCCGCAGCAACACATATCTATAATCAAGCTACAACTTATATCTGATGTTCTGTAGTACTTCAGATGTTATATAACAATGCTTCGATATGGATTCATAGATTGTTAACATAGCTGGATGGCAAGATTTGATGCCTGAAGCTTTATTTGGTCTTCGATATAACCACAGAGGTACAGTAGGGTTAGACAGGATAACCTCAGTGTCATATACATATCACTTCCATAACTGATGACTTAAAACTGTGCAAAAAAGAAGCTTCACACTGATTCCAATGATGCTGGGAGATGCTGAAACCACACAAAATACAGATGGAGTAATAGCAAGTTATCTGGGAAATAAGGTACTGTTTGCAATAGCTCAAAGTATCCTCAACCAGAAAATATTCTGTTGTAAACACAGGTCCTATGAGGCAACTGCTCCAAAACCTATACCAGACACTGAGAAACAGCTGCATCCAATGCCTAATCTCTTGTTGCCATAATGACATCTCATGTGCCTAATAATGCAAGTTGTTTCAGTTCAGCCCTCTGTTGTAATTATTTGTCACATCTAACCAAACAAAATTACCTAAGAAATCCATCTAAACAATCAGTATGTTTATTGACTTTAAACAAGTCATCATTTCTGATAATCTCTTGGCAGCAATCCCTGCATTAGTGTTACAATGTATGGGTAATTTCTGAATTCATACACAATTTCCAATTCACAGCAAATATAAGGCCATAAACTGCAGCATGGGTGAATTAGCACGTAGGTCATGATGCCCACTAGCTGCAGGTACACATCTGCATCAGCCAGCTAACATTAACAGGAACAACTTTAAAACTATAATTTTTTTCAATGAAAACAATATGGTAAATCCTTGTGTATGGGTGATTTATATTAGGAAGACATCTCAGAATACTGTCATATGGCATGAGTATTTTCAAACAGAAATGTGTGCAGTCAAAAGGACCAGAAACAATCTGACGGTTCAGCTTAAAACTGAACAGATGTGCACATGAGACAAGGCTATTTAAAAGGGTTCCAAGAAGATTAATTTTTCTTGGAACTCATTTTCTTTGCATTTTTTCCTGCTAGTGTTTTTACACTTCATGATCTTGGAAAGTTTCAATGAATTCAAATGAATATATTTTATCCTTTTTTTTTCTTACTTTGCATCTTGTTTTTTGTACGTGAATGTGCATTACTTGGGAATAACTGGAACTTATTCTTCCTTATTTCAGTTTTCCATTTAAACAAGAATAATTCAAGTACTTACCCCATAAAGTTTAGGACCTGATTAAAAATTACATACACTGTTTGCCTTCTAACAACATTACACTTATAACATCTGCAATACCTACAAAATATTTTCATTTGCATGAAATTAAAAAAAAAAACCCTGCATTAAGTTATAAGAAAGCTAAGGATCAAATATAATAAAGAAATGTATTTAGAACAGACTAAGATGTATACACAAAAGAAAATTTTACAGAAAACAGGCAATGACATACAGATGGCCCAAACTAAATGCAATCCAAGAATGAAAAGAATATATGTTTAAAAAATGACAGAAAATGCAAGCAATGAAACTTTATTACATTTACTCAGTTTCCAAGGAGTTTACTCTAAGTTTATTCTATTTACTCAGTTTCTCAGTGTTTTTGCTGTTGAAATTCATTTACCACATGCTTGATTAAACTGTCTGAGATTTGTGAATCAGTAAACTTATTTTCATTGCTTTGCATAATGTTTGTACGAGGGCCATCCAGGAAGTAGATTACGTTTCCGTCTGTGTCCGCTAGGGGCGGGGCTAGCGCGGCCATCTTGGGGTCAGAGTGTTGCGCAGCTCAGTCTGCAGCTAGCCGTGCTAGTGAGAGGTTCGTGCTGTGCTCCGTTCAGATACTGTGACGGTTTGAAATGTCTGCGTTAATTGAAAATCCCGCGAGCTGCGAGGTGCGCTCAGTAATAAGGTTTCTGACTGCAAAAAACTGTAAACCGATAGAAATCTATCGGCAGCTTCGTGAAGTGTATGGGGACAACATTATCACTGAAGGTGGAGTGCGTCAGTGGGTCATAAGATTTCAAAATGGCCGAACCAATGTTCACGACGAAGATCGAAGTGGGAGACCCAGCATAGTGACCGCCGAACTTCTCGAAAAAGTCGATGCTAAAGTCCGTGAAAATCGAAATTTCACAATAACGGAACTTTCTTTGAGTTTTCCACAAATTTCGCGAAGTTTGTTGCACGAAATCATCAGCGAAAAGCTTGGTTACCACAAGTTTTGTGCAAGATGGAAGGCAAGAAGAGGTAACGAAGTGGTTGAAGGCGCAGGCGGCCGAATTTTTCGACGAAGGAATTTCCAAGCTCGTACATCGCTACGATAAATGCCTTAATTTGTATGGTGACTATGTAGAAAAGTAGTATTTGAGTGTGGCTTTCATCTGTATATAATAAAATTTGTTTCCTATACTTTGCTTATTTTTTTATTCCAAAACGTAATCTACTTTCTGGATAGCCCTCGTATTTAAACATTTATAAACTCATTTAAAATATCTCAAATACAATAAAAAATCATACCGGCATATCCAACATCACACAAACATATAACATTTTGTGTTCTGGGGTCTAATTCACAACTGTTTGCATGGCTCAAGCCACTATCTACTGTTCCAGGGCAAGGGCAGGGACGGCATGGAATGCCTACTCCAATTCTTGGATCTCCATAGTAACCTGTGTCACATCTAAAAAAGGTTAAATAAATTATTGGTATCATTACATATTCGAGTAGGGGATCAAAACATTTAAAACATCAATATTTGAAGTAAATCACATTTTACACAACACGCAGCACATTCCAGCATAGCTACCTGAAAGGGAAAAGCATGACACAAATTACTTATATTTACCCAAAAACATGTAAAAAATGTTTTAGCAAATGAGTTCCAGTGCCTATAAATCATATGAAATACTGTTAATGTATTAAAATAATGGCTAAAAGAGACCGTTCAGTTTCACTGTTTACTGGAATTTAAATCCATGTCTAACTACCAATGTTCAGCAGTTTTAACACTCAGCCACTGCTCGACATCAGCACAAAAAGTTTTATCATGCTATATCAGTATGCTTAACAAGACATAGAAAGAATCATACAAAATCACACAAGACAAAAATGAAATACCAATTAACTAAACGGTGTCACTATGGATTACCAAAATAATCCAATGTTTAACAGAACTCCAGCAGTAAGAAGATATGATTTTTTCCATAGAACAATAAATATCTTATGCACTATATTCCCAGAGAAGATAGTCAATAAGCAGCAATACACATTTTTAAGACCAGCTTTAGAAAAACTGAAGTGACATTTTCAACACAATCCTCTTATCATTTTACATGATACAGCTTGAGACATCAAACATACTCTGGCTGATTTCTTTGATTAATGGAGATCAGAAGTGAAATACCATCTATCATATTCAATGAAAATGCCTCCAAATTTGTCTTAACTTACATCACTATGACTGTTGTCAAAGGCCTAGGAATGAATTACTACAATAACTGAGCATTATTGTAATGATGAATGAGATACACACTTATATGATAGACACAAAAAATAAAATGTTTTGATTCTAATAAATATACTGCACATTTTATGAACTTTTTGCTCTCAAACTAAACATTATTACTTTTTGCTCTCAAACTAAACATTATTATTTTTTAAAGTTCTGAGCATCTCATTAAACACAAGCAAATACTGTAATACTAAATGCAATTATAAATGACTTAAATGTACAGTCTTACTGACATAAAAATAAAAAGGTTATTAATACAGGAAATACAGCACATCATAAACCCATTTAAATTTCATGAAATTAAATGAAGCACAAATGTTTTGTTTACCTATCACATTTTGGTCCCGTTGTAAAGGCTTTACAAGCAATACAATATCCTGTCCTTGCATCACATGTCTCAGCATGACCATTACAGTCACATCTTTGGCAGTTAGGATAATTCCAAAAACCTGGCTGGCATTCATCACACTGGCGCCCATATGTATTTGGACGACATTTGCAGTTTCCAGTTTGAGAATCACAAAAGTTGTCCACAGAGCCTACACTATTACAGTCACAAGCTAAATTAAATAAAGAGAGAGAATATACACTATTGTCAAAAAATATATGCTTAGAAAACATTCCAACTTAAAGAGCCTTTAAGTTTTAAAATGTATTTCATTTCTATATAAATATATGTAAATCAGTAGTCAATATTCTACACACAATGTATACAATAATATTATTCAATCTATAAAACAATTACATATACTAGATCTTTAAAATTTAACCCTTTCCAGACAGACATCCCATATACATATTCCCTACGAATGCCTCTCACGGGCAGGTGTCCCACCCATGTATCCCTGGAGACTGAATTCAGGGGACAGGTGATGCATATCCACATTTTAAGGTGAACCGATTCTTTAAAGAACACTAGATGGCATGCTATGTCCATTACATTTGAAATGAAGACAGCTTTAGGTTCCTGACCTTCAGTCTTATATAGCCTGACTTTGGTATTTTACTCATTAACCACTGTGGCGATGGCAGGAAAGCATAATGTAAACAAAGCTGAGTTCTTTAAATCGCCACATGCTAATATAAACATTTAAGCCTCTGATTTATATTCAATTCTTTTTTTTAATTCTTTTTTCCTCTCTACTATGTAGGGTCTTTTGGGGTTAACATGTGGGGCTTTGTTACATTTTGGGTTGCCTTCAGATATACTTCAGGTACTTCCCTTTTTATTTCAGAAAGCCTTTGACTCCAGTCTATTATGGCAAAAAGGCATTATTTGTCAGAGAACAAATATGCTTGCTGAAAATATGATTCAACAGAAAATAATTTCATTGACAAAACTAATATATTAAAATTAGAATACATTTTAGCATTATCATTAAAGCCCTTAGCTTTGAATTAGAGGTCAATTAAATATGATGTCTTATATAGTAGTTAGTCAATAAATAAGTTGGGGATCACTCTCCCTTAGAGTATTAAACTATTTAAACAATGTATATTCACAGAATCAGATTCATGGCGTACATCATATCTGTAGTTATAAAAGTCCCAATGAGTCTTGTTTTATTGGTATCATTATGTTTCGGCAAATGCAGCTGGAAGTAAATAGTCTGAAATAAACTCGTATCTACAACGAGATTCACATATTAAGCAGAAATAATTTTGTATTCAAATGATTTATCACTTTCTAATACTGCATGATACCTAGTACCAACAAAACTTCACTTTTAATTTTACAGGCTGTAAAATTTGCTGGACACAGCAAATGAAAAAGAAAAACATATTTAAGAGTTGGGGTGAGCACAACAGTTCTCCCACCGTATCCAAAAGAAAGAAACAAGAGTGTTGCAAAATTCAAATTTGAAAAAAAAGTGTACATAATTCGTAACATGATCATGTCACTTTGCATTTATGCAAAACTTTCATCCGATTTAAAACAGAATAAGTTTATTATTTCATTTTAAAATTTAATGCACATAAACATTTTCCTTCTTTTTTAATTTAGAGTCACTCGAATACTAAGCGCAAGAGGCATACTTCTCAAGTACTGGTTTGATGGCCTGACAGCCAATTATTACAGCAATGCATAAGATTGTGGACAGACTACTGGTACTTTATCATAAACTTGTTTAATGAATACAAACTATGCTGGCTGTCTATTTACTATGGAAAATTTATTTCACACTATGGAACACATAAAATAGTCACATTTATGATTAACTAAACATTGTTCAATTCTAAACTTCCACATGGCTAATAAATTTCATACCAGGCAATCTTTAACTTATGATATATGCATCTAATCATATAGTTATGATTAAAACAACCCCTTAATGCTAACATTCTCACTGGATCTTTACATTTACCTACTGACAAAACATCATCTAATCCACTAAAAGGAACTGCAAAATCACATACTTAAATGCCTTAAATGTGCATAATAAAATTTCATTGTATGACAAAAAAAGAGATTTTGAAGCTGGTCAGCAAAGTAAAGAAGTTTAGCTGGTCAAGTTAACAGTAACATAGAACAGCTAAACAGCTAAATCTACTTATTTATTTTACTCACCAGCTTTAAAACCCCCCCTTTTTTTTGTCAAGCATTGAGCTTTTATTTTATTATATATGTTTAAGACTTTCAAATATACACGAACAGCTCTTTTCTCCAATGATTTAATCAGTCATCTCTAGTCAACTATTCAAAATATGTTACTTTTGACTGGGATAGGCATTATGCAACTAAATCTGAAATGCTGGCTGCATGAGGTTTTCATGATCCCTTTGCCCAAGTAAAATAAATACAACCAGTTTACCTCAGATAATCTTACATAAATTTGTCCCCTTAAAGGCAAACATCCAATGGTGTCACACACATGTTAGAACAATGATAATACTCCATTGATTATGTTAATGAAAGAGAAAAATCTTACTATTTTCTTAAATACATAAAAGCATTATTTCCTAAAAGGGAAGGCCAAAGATGTAAAAAAAGCAATTTATATAATTTTCATTTACTATTTTATGCTGAATTATTTTAAATATCATCATGTATAATGATTTAATGTTGCTGTTTTGAACTTTGCAAAATGTTTGAACAATTACAATGGTCGCCAGCATTATCTTAACATTTACATTTTTAAATCATCTACTAAGATTTTATTATTATTTTTAAATACATTTTGTGCCAAAAAAAATTCCATTGAGGCAGATATCCCCCCCAAAAGAACACACATCTAAAAAGCATGCAATGCACTACTCAAAAAACACATAAAGCATATTTGGCCACTCTTTCAACTCTACAACCTTATGTGATAGCACTGTTTGTATTAGCAACAAGAATGCACTGACGACACACTCAATGGCAATAAAAAAAATCAGTTGAACAGATAACATTCTACTATTTTCCAGGAAATGAATTGCCTGACATTAAAATCAGTTATTTGAATATGACAAAGCACATGAGTTATTTCCTTAAAGGAGAGGTATCCATTTAGAATTACAAAAGGGAAAATGGCTTATTTTTTAGTTACACATGAGAAAAACTGCAAAAACCAATCATGCACAGCCAACCTGTTTGCCTAAGTTTAAAATCAGGATAAACTACTAATATTCAGTAGTCTACTCGCTTTGCCTCTGATGGGAAAACATAGACTTATATGATCTCATACCAGTTTATCAAAAGGGCATCCATAACTATTATGAAAGCACCAGCAGGATGACAGTATACCTTTAGAATGGTGCATTAGTAAGAACCTAGCTGCCATTCAGAAGCCCACTAGCAATTAAAGAGAAAAACTGCTAACACTGGTAATTTGACCTCAGTTCAAATCATAGCCAAATTCTGAAGTCCTTCAAAGAGCATTTATTTTAGGTAGAAGCACTCGAGCACTTCGCCACAACTACAACTTAAAGAATCCTAAGTATGCCATTCAGAATCACTTATCCACATCTCATGGATGTATATGCCATGAAGCAACAGTGAAAAGTGTGACAGAGGTACCAAGGTGGCAAAACATAAGATATTTCAAAACAGAGCTTGTAATGGCACAACAATGAATTACAGCAGGAGAATTTGCAGAATACAGAAAAAGCCTTTCCAACTTTATGGCAACTCAACATAATGCAGTAGCATACATTTACAAATTTACATTCAAGAAACCAAGGCAAATGATATTTAATAACCTTCAGTGATTTGCTGCAGTCTGATAATAAATCAACAATCTATTAGGTTTCTAATGATCTGCCATATGTCAAGAGCCATCTGCCAGCAAGATAATATTCAGTAGCATATGGAAAATATCTTCAGGAAATGATTCCACATTACCACAACCCTCTCATAGCCAGACAAATCCCCAGATTTTTCCCAAACATAATACAGTACAAAGTCTGTAATCCGGACTCGTCGGGACTTTGGCGATTCCAGATTAGGGTTTTTTGCAGATTATAGATTATGAATTTAAATCTGCTACGATGGCATGCAGAAATTATACAATTAAAAATATGAAACCATAATTCATGAAATAAAGAGCAATTATGATCTAAAGGATATCAACATTTACCAAAAAAAAGCTTAATATTTATTTGTTTACTTTATTAAACATTTCTTTCAATGTAAGTTGTTTAAGTTGCTTCATTTTTTGTGCTAATACTTTCTCTTTAATTCTATAAACAGACATAATTTCTTGTTCAGTTACAAAGTTCCACTGTTCAAGTCCTGTAATTGCTATGTCGAGAATACCGACTAACTTGTCAATCGAAATTCTTTCATTTTCATTCAATAACCTCTCTGTCACTTTCTTCACTATCGGAAATGCGCATGTGTAAGCGCTTTACTGGCTTTACGCGCATGCATAGCGGACACAAGCATCAAATGCGCATGCGTAAGTTTGTGGCTTTGAGATCCAGATTATAGATCATTCCGGGTAATGGACGTCCAGATTATGGACTTTGTACTGTATATATAGGACAAGTTAATATAACATTTGCAAACATTTTATAATGTGTGAATTTGCTGATCAATTACAGAATAATCTAGTGGTAAATTCAATAAGGAAACATTTGATCATTTATATAACGATATATCAGATTGAATGTCTTCACACACTGCCATCAGACCTGACTACATGCCATATTAATATGTAACAATTTTGTTGAATATTGATTCAATATATGAAGTCATAAAGTGACATACACTTTTAATCATGATCACTGTTTTTCTACATGCATGGATTTTCTTGACAAAACATATTTTGCACAACAGTTGCTACTTTAGCGGTGTAATAGAACATAATTCTTTTTATGTACAGATACTATTTCAGGAGAAGTCGAGGAAATTTTTTACACTTCTACCATAGGGCGACTTTTCTCCTTAAATAAATCCAACAAAATTTTAAATCAGAATTTTAATTCTCAACTAAAGTTTCACATATTAAAAATGCACAAACAATACAAAAATTCCTATATTGTTGATTTATCATGTAGTGATTACTCCAACAAGAATATCATAATTTTTAAGAGCTAGTTAACTACACTGTCCTCCAAAAGTTAAGGAACAGAATGTTTTTCAAAGCTCAACATTACAAAAATGTCAGTAACATTTCAATACACAGTTTATATGCATGATAGCAACAAAGTTTAAGAAAATATATGCAAAAACAATAGCTACAACTTTATTTTATAGAAATGTATACAGGAGTTGGAGAATAATATAGGAGTTGAGTAGAGACTAATATAGAAGTTGGAGAAAAAATGCAAAAATTTTAAATTTTGTTCACAAGTGTTGATCTTCAGTTGTTATTACAGATTCATGGACAATATCCAGCAGAAGTCGTTTGCTGGATTCGTTGAGGTGGCGAGCAATCAGATGGACGGAAATGGGGATCTCGCAAGCTGATGCTGCTAGACGTTTCAATGTCTCTCATAGTATGGTCCACCGAATATGGAATCAGTTTGAATCCAAAGATTCTGTGTCTAGAAGACCTAGAGTTACAACACATGTGGGAGACTTATTTCTCTCTTTCGGCCCAAAGAAAGAGTAACATTACTATGCCTCAGCTCATTGCAGATCATTTAGTAGCAATAGAGACAAGAATTTCAGCTATTACAGTAGGCAGATGCCGGTACAATACAGGTCTGTATGTAAGACGACCAGTTGTTTTTGTCCCCTTGACCCGAGGACACAGAGGTGTCGATCACGTCGCCTGGACGTGTCAACAATGGGTATTTATTCTCTTCACAGACAAGTCGAAGTTCACACTGGAGAGTGATTTAGGCTGTCAGCAGATCTGGAAGGAACAACACATCAGATACAACCAATCCAAAATTGTGGAAAGACACAGTTACAGAAGTGGTGGAAAATTGGTTTCGGTTGGGATCTCTCTGAGGTGTGAAATATCGAGACGAGATCCTTGATCAATACGTCCACCCATATGCCACTGCTATTGGTCCGGGATTTCTTCTGATGGATGACGATGGATGACTGCACCCGAGCTCGGGTTGCTGAAGGTCATAGTATGAAGCGGATGGAATGGCCAGCTGAATCCCCAGGCTTGAATCTGATAGAGCATCTTTGGGATTACCTTGGGATACAAATTGCTGCTTTAAGTCCTCCTCCAAGGTTGTTGGATGAGCTTGAACAAACATTACTCCTTGTCTGGTTGTTGCTTCAAATTTTACTGACCAACAACTTAATTTACAGCATGGAACATCGCTGCTGCCAATGTATTACAGCTAGGGGTAGACACATTCCTTATTAGAACCCATTTTTGTAATGTTACCATCCCATTTTTCCTCAAAACCCTGTGATATACAGTTTCTCCAAGACTGGATTTTTATGCCAAGAGTGCAATTTTTTGTTGTAATTTACATTTGTGTTGAACTTTAGAAACATTCTATGTCACAGTCATTAAAGAACTGTTTAGTGAACATGTCCTCTAAACTTATGGTTTCTATGTTACTTCATTCTCGAATTAGACATAAAAAACATGCTGTTCCTTAACTTTTGGAAGGCAGTTTATTTTTCACAATATCTGGCTCAAAGAGTAAAAGTACTTAAAAAAAATACTTTTGTAAATACTCTGATTACAATATAAAATTGATTATAAAAGGATTAGAATAAAAAAAATAACATACGTCTGCAACCTGATGGACCAAAACCATAAGTTCCAGGAGCACATCTATCACACTGTCGACCAACAACGTTGGCTTTACATCTGCACTGCCCGCCAAGGCGTTCACATTTCAGACTTTCAGAGCCAGTGGGATCACAAGAGCATTCTAAAATTTATATTACATATGAAAATATCAAGAATCATACTGATAATTTTTATTCCATTTGCGTAACACTTGCTGCATTTCACAAAATATATTAATATGAGCAATTAGTTACAATGTTACAATTTTATATTAATTTGTTATTAAAAAGATTTTAAAAAAGAATGCAAGCACACCTTAATCTGTTAGTTCTAGGCTTACCGTGAGCTTTATCATAAACATAAAAGCCAATGCTGTAAAGGTATTTTTTACACACTTCATTAGGGACTGGCCTGACCACTGAATAAAAGGCTTGACCACAACGAAAGCGCTCAAATTCTTGTCTTCTATATTCATTAACAGCTGAACCTTCGAAGAAAGGAATGCTGTCTATTCTAGGTATGAACACAATCTATAAAAGTAAAATTATGCTGGTTTTATACTATCAGGCAATAATAAATACTTCAAAATATTTTTGAAGCAAAAAATAGAAAATTTTTTAGGTTCATATATTATTAACAGAGTACAATTTCAACAATACACACAGGCACTTAGAATAATTAGATAATTACACATACTAGGAAAATTACAGAAAATATAGTTCAACCTCAGTTTAGTGAAGCTCAATTTAATACCAGTCTGGCACAAAATATATCAAACCACTGTTAAATTAACGTTAATAACATTTTATAAAAAATCAATATAAAATCATATTAACTTAGAAGCCAAACAACAACAAATCAGCGTCATATTTTCAAATTTTCACAGGACTAGTTTTGACAGTTTTACCGAATCATCATCCTCAGCTGCAAAAGTGATCACTTTTGCAGCTGAGTTCGGTTTCTAAGTTAATATCTGTTCGGCATGTTATTATACCTTAATTATAAAATCATATGTTGCTTTCAAATCATGGTAAAACATACATTTTCCTCTCATTTAACTCAATTCATGCTTAGTCACAGAAAACATCACTTCCTTTTCCTATGTATACAGGCTGGCAGGAGATTACACACACACACACACACACAAACAAAAACATAAAAAAAAAAAAAGATTTTTTACAATCATTCACACTTTTGCACTTGAAAGCATAATAAGTTCTAATTTTATAGAAATCTAAATGTTACATACTGAATCTATAAGAACAGATGCTGAAGGTGTTGATACACCTTCCACATAATTTGTAAACTCCAGGCGAATATTATAGCTTTTATTTTCTTCCAAACAAGCAGGAGGATATACGATAGCATATCTTTCCCCTGAAAATAAAAGAGATATAAATGTTTCTGAAACTGCTCAAGAAAAGAAATCTTTTTAGCATTTATCTTTAACAGACAACAAAATATTAATTTATTTAGAAATAAAAATGGTTTTAAAAATTTCTTATTGCCTCATAGATATAATTACTCATATCATAGCTTTTACAGTGAAAAGTGGGGCCCACCAGCGGCCGAGCGGTAAAAGCCGCTGAACACTGGTAGTTCGTTCCGGGGTTCGAGTCCCGGCGAACGGGCTGGCTGCATGGGCGTTTTCGTGGTTTTCCCCATGTGTAACGTGGATACGAGCCAGTTTCCCTTAAAAAGACCTGCACGGGGCATCCCTCCCTTTCCGTGTAGTGCCTAAGGGCGGAGCACGTAATAAATAATAATAATAATAATAATAATAATACAGTGAAAAGTGCAGATCAAATATTTCAATATTGTCATGCCTAAAATAACATAAATGTACATACTCCTTCCGATATTTTAAACCAATATACATATAATACATTGTCCAGTTTTGGAATTCAGGACCTATATATACATATTATTTACACATACATATATAGAGAGACAGAGATACAGATATATGAAGCTCAGAATTTTAAAATCTAACTTCATTAATAGTCTTTCGAAAAATCTGGAATAGTCTACACCTGATAATCTGATTTTTTAAAGTATGAATTTTTTTATCTGAAAGTTTCAAAAGACAAGGATAAAGAAGGATCATTTAAAGGGTTTATAGGATTTTTTTATTTATTTTTTTCTCTTGATTACTATTGTGCTATTAAATAAGAGTCTTCTATATTGAAAGTCATCATGATAAGCCCATAACATGAAAACTCTTTACTTTTCTAATAGTTCCTTTAACTTATTTTCCAAGCTTTCTTTTACCTTTTTCTGTACTTCTAAATAAAAAAATTTAAAAAATCTAAAATTCAACTTTATAGATTTTTCTACTCATATCTACAAATACAATTAACCGTTTTTGGGCACCTTTTTGAGTCTATTATTTTTAAAGACCAATTGATTTTAAAATTTATATAAAGTTTTACACAGAATGCCATTCTTTATTCCTATTTTTGTTTTAAAAGAGTCAGAATTCATTTAAATTTCATTTTAATTAGTAATTGTTTTCTTTGTCAAAATAAAAATTTTCATAGAAATATTAAAAAGTTTTCCTTTTGACTTCAAAATTCCCTCTTTTGTTCCAATTTTTAGCCTTTTGAGCGACTGCTTTCTCGCCAAGGTAGTTTAGTTTCGCCAATGAAGCCAAAATGGCAAATTGACACGTCACTACTGTAATGATCTTATTCATAGTTTCAATTGTGTTCCACTCTGCATTATTCCCCACACCTTTCTTCTCTAGAGATATCTTTACATCAATAATGTAACAAATTACTCTGAACAAAAGCCAATAGTAACTGAAAGTGTTCAAAGTTTTCAATTACCTCTTGTGAGTTTTAATTAAGTTTTTTGACTAAAGTTTTATAATTTCACTTGCTTACTTTAGATGCTTTGGATTATGTGCTATTTGTTTAAAGGTGAAATTTTGGTTTGAATTTATCAATGAAGTATTTTATTATTTCACTTACATTTTCAATTCTTTTTATTTAATGTACAAAATGCTAATTAGAATTTAACTTGTTTTTTCCTTGCTTTGGGGAAAGGCCAGAATTTTCAGGCGAACTATTATAATTAAAATACATTGAAATGGTTAATCAGATAATTCTGGATTCTTCTATTATGTTTGTTTTTCTTTAAATTTAATTGATGTTTTTGAATTGGGGTATTGCTTGTTTAAAGAGTTTTGGTTTTAACATTTTTTAAAATTGTTTATTGCATTTATAGGATTATTTGAAATTTATCACCTATGAATTTCAATTTTTGGTCTTTGTGAAAAATTAGTTCTAAATTTCTTATCATACATTTATATATATATACATACTGAATGTCTTATTCATGGCCCCAAGAATTAATTTACAAAGGTTAAACAATGCACAGTGTGTGTGTACATATATTATATAAATACTTAATGTCTTATTCACAGCCTTTGAAACTTGGCTCCAAGGATTGATTTGTAAAGGTTATTATTTCAAAAGTAAATATTTTGGGATATACCATATTATACACTGTGTATTGTGCTACACATATTTTTCTACATATTCAACATGAGACGCATGCATCCGATGAGGAGAAGAACCTGAGCAGGAATGCAGACTCATGTCGACTGCTCATTAATATAAAATATATCAGATCTGTTTTTAATACTCAAGTAACTATGCAAATTGAGATTTAATAAAGTATCTAGGTTTGAACATAATGGGCGCTTAATGAATTCCAAAGCAGCATTGGTCATGTCAGTTAGCTTCAATTAGCAATATTTCATCTTCTATGTCATAGGCTAAAGCTTCAAAACTCTGCATTATTCCCCACACCTTTCTTCTCTAGAGATATCTTCACATCAATAATGTAACAAATTACTCTGAACAAAAGCCAATAGTAACTGAAATTAAAATTATATATATACTAATTTTTATATATTGACCATAAAAATGACAGTTAAAACTGTTTAATCAATGTAGCTTTATTGAGACTAATGGCGAGATCACAAAATATGAAGCAAAATATTTAACCTTTGCAGGCAGGCAAACTACTCACAAGTATAAAGAGATGTTAGTACAATGTAATGCACTTTGTATTTGAATTTCTTACTGTTTAATTCTTTTATATTTTAATTCACTTAATTTTAATGAAATATAATTTTAAAAATTCCTTCTAACCTTTTTATTCACACATAGAAGTACAACCATTATAAAAATTTTTCATATAATTCTGCTTTTACATTATGATTCAAAAGAACGTTTTGAAATATATATTCGCTAGCATGCTTTTTCATTCATGGATGGTAATGACTATTAATGCAACTACAAAAAATCTACTAATCTTTACAGAAAGTCTTCGAAATATTTTAAAATCCACATTTCATAATTTTATTGTGTAGCACTGTTAAGCATTGGAAATTTGATCATAAAATACAGAATTAAAAAAGTATTTTACAGTTACAATGTAAGCAATGCAATAAAAGTTCTCCTATTAAGAATCTTTTTGAAAATTGAAATAACAGCTAAAAGGCATTTCATTATAATTTACATACTTATTAATTAATCTAAAGTAAACACAGACAGATACCTCAATTCATTTTAAATAACATTCCTAGAAACTGTACTCCTTTGTATGAACTTTAAGAGGAAAAATTGACTACAAACTTTTTTCAACAGACTCTTATACAGCCTTTCCTCAACAAAAGGCTAGGTTATAGTAGGGTTTCTTAAAATTAACGCAGGATTTAAATTGCTTCCCATTTTTTTCATGTTAATGCTCTCCGTTTATGAAGCACATGTTGCAGTAATCACATTCCGGTTAATAGTGAGTTAGTCATTGATGGAATAAAACACGATGCAGGAGACCATAACTACTTTCTTCCTTTTCGCCATTAGCAGCACAGCTGGATCCCGTAAATGGAATTAAAAAAAAAGACAGCTTAGTACTGTGTCCTCCGGGAATTGATTACATTTAGATCTTAGTGCTGTGTCCTTCGGGGAACATACTAAACGAGGAATGCTGAAAGAAGGACCAGAACATGGAAAGAAAGTGCATGGTGGGTACTGTTGAGTATTATGGTACATGTTAGGCAAGCAGTTCCAATTAGGCTTCCAATTTTCTTTTTGCATATATATTGGTTTCACAAATAACTTTTTTCACGAGCTCATTAGTGAAAAAGTTTAAAAAAATCCATTGGTTGCTTTATGTTAGAAACTATTCGTGTTGCTGTGGGGACTTTGACCAGGTATAAATTGTACGCTTCGCGGCACTTCGTCGTAGTCTCTGCAAAGTACCCATGTTGAACTGCTTGCACCTTCCACAGTTTCACTTTCAACTTCTCTTTCAACATCACTCTCAACTTTATTGTCACTCTCTATAATTCTTATTTTCCGTCGTCTCACACATCTTACTGCATCACTGTCTTCTCTACTGGATTCGTTCGTTTTGTGGCATAATCCGTCAGAAATCGATGTCAGCTCATCATCCAAAGTAGCAAAATCGAATTCGTCCAAACTCGAGCTGATCTGATCTGATCTTCATCCATATTTTTAGGACTCAAACACTTTTTAGTTACTATATTTACTGCCAAGACTGTTTCAAATGAATGCTATGCTGAGACTAACTAAACTGAACTAAGATTTGGCTACAATGTCAGTGGAGCCTAGTCCCCGAAAATACTTCCGAGAAAAATATCTTATCGCACATTGTAAATAAGGAGACTGGGTTACAAAAGACCACAGCATCATAGCAGCGGCGCTCGATCACACGGGACTTCAAATCACTCGTGTGCCGCAGCAGCATCGTTCGAGTTGACACTTCAAATTGGTCGGGCGCCACATTGGCGCCGCTCGAGTACAAAGGGTTATAAGGTCCTAAGCCATCCTAAGAAAGACAGATGCTATGGAATTAACTGCCTTCCTAAACAGACTTTGTTGGTTCAGAAACAAATTGATGTACTCTCTTTTGCTGCACTGACCCCCTGATGATGCAGTGAAAGAAATCAATTTCTGTTTCCTTTTCATACAAGTTATTCATCTTAAATTTAAATCTTTGTATAATTTTTTTACTTAAATTAACTAATTTGAAGAATTTTATGGTCATAAGAAATAAATACAGACTTTGATAACTATACAATACTAAAACCCAGTTACCTTTTTTGAAGAACAGAGGTTTTTAGGTTTTTTAACGTATTCAAGCAATCCATAGCCAAGAACAAGTTGTAATGCTGACTCGCTTTGCAAGGACCTGCTCACTTTCACCAAAGCTATTCTATTATATTATTGCATTTATTTTGTTAGTTTTCTGTTATTAAGTCTAAAGTACATTTTACATTGCTTTACAATTAAGAAAATGTGGATTTCTTTTAAAGTGTTAAATAATTAATTTTAATACAAATTTCATGAATACGTAAAAGAAAAGTTTGGTTTTATATTGCTAACAACAATTTTTACGAAAAATGTTTCATGACAAGAATTGTAAAATATTATGATTACGATATTCAGGCAAAGATTTTATAAAACGTGAATTTTTGCAGTTATTTCTTAAAAAAATTAGGACATTTCTCACAATATTTTTACAGAAAAATGCAGACTTTCAAAATTACAATAGAATTTTCAATTTTTATTTACTGTTAAAAATGATACCTACAAGATCTTATTTTAGAAAAATATTCAGATAAAAGAAAATTTTCCCCTAAAAAATGTATTTTCCTTGTTTCATTAATGCTTCTTTTAAAAAGGCCAAGACTTTTCCTTTGAAGGGATGGGATATGTAAGATAAAAATATGTAATCAGCTTTATAATAATTCAGTAAAGTCATAATTCTTCAATTTTTAATTGGGATATTTCCTCTCCATCTTTTGGACGCTGTTTGGCTGTGCTCTCGTCCTATCGCAACAGTATAAAAAATGTAAATGTTCTTGAATAGGCATAATTAGAGTGTCACATGAATTGCAGCCACAGGCTTTAATTGAAAAAAAAAATGAATATTTATTCTTACTCAGATTCCAAGTTTCCACGTCATTATGAATTCAACAAACTAGCATTTTATGCAATCAGAATATTTCTTCTCCAGTATGAATCAAGGTTCTGTGCCATTTATGTGTTTTGCCATCAGTATTTCTGTGTTTCTATGTCTCAGTGTTTCTACATCAGTACTTCTAAATTTGTTTTTAATACATTTGAAAGAAATGCCACATTTGTCCACCTACGCCATCAAAATTCTTGCTGTTCATGACGGATATACAATCAATGTTTCTGCACCACTGACATTGCTACATCTTTTTTTGTTTTCATTACACATATATAATAATTTAGAATGCACATAGGGAGAAGACATAAATACGTTTTAATCACAGTCAATGGTTGCTGATGATGCTGGCTTAATTGCATAATAATAGAATGAAACTTGAAGACAAATGTAGCCATAGATACAATATATTTTTTTTGGCCATGATAATTGACAGATATATTCCAATTCACATAATCATTATTAGCAAAATATGCATCCCACAGTTTTGGGAACTTAGCACATCTTCAGACAATGGATGATACAGAGAAGTGAGCTGCATTTAAGAAGCCTGGTAGAGTGCAAAGAGTTTAGTTTCGACTGAAATTTTACTTGGCAATTTACTAAAAACACCAACACTTCAGCATTATGCAAGATTGTTTGATGTAATTTAAATCGATATATTATAAATAGTTACTATTTGTAGGACAAAAGGGAAATATTGTAATACAGTGAAAATGTAGGGGGCTTTTGGCATACACAAGGTGTTTCGAAACTCGCAGGCAAAAATTTAAGGGGTGATAGAAAATAATTTAAACAAGCAATTTTTTACCATACAATGGATGGGTGCAGAGTAAGTGGTGAACCACTAGATGGTGCTGCAATGGCAAAAATAAAGCGTGGATTTTCTTACACATCATCATTGCTCACGTAGATTTCAGAAGGCATGCTGACGTACAAAAATCAATAAAAGGTAGACATGCATTTTATGTATGGTCTTGCAAATGGGGGTGCTCTTGAAGCCAAAAGACTATACAGCAGCATTTCCTGAGAAGACACATGAAATCAACAAACAGCATCCGTTCCAGTGTGAAATGTGATCCTTCATAATTGGCATGCACAATACATGGCCTGGCAGGAGTGTGTAGATGACATTCTATAAAGAGTGGAAGACTGTACAGATATTAGCACACGAGAGGTTTCCCATGCTGTAAATGTGCCCCACTCAATTGTTTGGTGAGCATTACAGGACGAAGGATTACACCCCTGCCATATACAGAAGGTGCAGGCCATGATACAGGCAGATTATGCACCATGTGTCAAGTTTGCATGCTGATTTTTGAAACAATGCAGCTTGATTTTAGTGCACATGTGTTATTCATGGATGAATACACCTTTACACACAAAGGCATTTCTAATACCCATCTTTATCATCCCTTAAATTTTTGCCCACAAGTTTTGAAACACCTTGTACCTATAGACATAGAAGAGAGAGAGGAAAAAAAAAAAAGAAAAACTTGAATTATGAAAAGTTCGAAGTTACATGCAACAGAAATCATACTTATTTCAAGTTTCACTGCTCATATTCTTCAGTTTACTAGCTATATGCAACAATTCCATAAATAATAACGAAAAACTTTCTTCTATCTTCAAATGCCCTTTACATTTTTCAGCTTTAGATATTCATGTCATTCACTTTGAGAAGTTAACTTCCAAATAACTGAAGTTTAAGGCAGAGGATCAACTTAGAATGAATGCTAATCATACAATCATTAAAACTTAAAATCAGACCAGAAGTTATGTAATGAGAGAAGCAAAATTTCTTCCTAGGTTAAACACGAGTTGATAAATCCTTATTTAAATTATTAAAACAATTATTATAAAACTTGAAATCGGCATTTTACCATAAGCTAATGAAACCATTTTTATGTCATCTTGAGCAACAATGGTATTTGCACAAGGCCCATTTGGATCAACTGGCCCGGGTCTCTCAATAATAATGCGAGCTTTCTCCCACTTTGCAGGAAGCTAAAATAAACAAAATTTAATTTAATCAAAAAATAATGCTTTGAGATCACATTTACAATAATGATATATGAATAACTGAAAAATATGAGTAAGTTCTGAAATTAAAATATAAATTTAAATGTTATACCTTAAGAAAGAAGAAAATGATTTAGTAAATATTATATTAGTTTACATCATATTGATATACAGTTAGTAACTACTGAAGAATTACATGGGTTAAATGGTGAATCTTAAATTATCAAACATTTCCTCCATACCCCCTCCCAGCCATACTGCAAGTACACTGTTTAGCCATACATATTACAATAAAGAAATGATATTAACATATTGAGTGTCTTTTAAAGATATGGTGCAAAAGATTACCTGATAGATTTGATCTTTAATATCAAACCACATCTGAGAAGCATGAATAGAAAACCACAAAAAAATTAACTCTCACTACTTTATATAAGCGTTTAGAAATACAAATAGAATGATAACTATTCAAAAAAAAGAAAAAAAAAGAAAAAAAAAAAAAAAAAAAACTAATTCCTAACAGCTATAGATTTTGAACAAATATTTAAATTCTGTGAAAAGTAAATACTTTAATCTAAATTCAAGAAAATTTCATAGCATTCAAAATGAAAAAATACTTGTTTATCATTCAATTTCAAATTTTGTCAACTATATCATAAATATGCATACTTTTAGCACAATAATATAAGCAAGATTAAAGGACAACGAATTTCTAAAATAGATTTATTTAATATTTCCAAACTTTAGAATTTTGTGAAAATTTTCAGCTAACTAGAAATTAGCACAGAAAAATAAACAACAGTCAAACAAGTGGAGTTCAGAGCTGTCAACATGAACATCGATCAAATAGAGCTCAACCATACTTGCTACATGTAATTTCCTAAACATGAAGCTTCTCCCTCCTCCCCAAAACAATACTGCAAAAAATAAATTTAGAGCTGTTGATGCCTTGACTTGCATATTATTAGCATATGCAGTTATTTGATTTTTGTTCGCATATGAAGTTATTTGATTTTACTTGATTTGCATACGCAGTTATTTAGCATATTTCAAGAATATAAATGTCAAGCCAAGTATAATTACTATCTCCTTTAAATGTATAAAACACAGATCATAAACTCCACTATTTCTACACTTCAGTGCATACATCATGCAACCAAAAGTAACTGCATACTGCCTATTAATATAGTGAAATTCCAATAATCTGTAATTTCTTAATCCACAAATGTCTGTGATCTGTGTTTATTTTTTTAAAGCATAGTTTCAATTTTCAGAAAATTCCACACAGTTACTTTAATACTCATTTTTTCTTAATGTAAAATGCAAATAAACTTCAAAAAAAAAAAAAAAAAAAAAAAAAAAAAAAAAAAAACATTAACATTTTGATTAAAGAAGTGAATTTATTTTACTAGAAAAATTATTCAAAATATCTCCTTATGCATCATAGTATAGAAATTTACCATAAATGAAATTTGTTGTTTTAGATATACTAGTTCTTAGGGGCATATTTAATTGCTTTCAAAGTTAATTTTAAATTTATGTGTTTAAGAAGTATAAAGAACCTATTTAATGCAACTTTTTAGATGTCGAGTTCTACATCAAAGGCACCTTGTGGTTGATTTGTATGCATTCTGCACTACAAGGAAGTTTGTTTACAGTAAGTTGGGATACACTTATAAATATATTAATCAGCTATTTTTTCTGGCATTAAACATGAAAAACACAGTAATGAAATTAAGAATTATTTTAATAAATTCAAAATTTTTAATTTTAGCACTTTTTGTAAGTTGCTAGTGCTACCAATCTCAGCACACATGCACAAAGCTAAACAAAAAAAGTCCAAGGATTCAATTTAAGGAAATCATACTGCTGGGACTTTCAAACAGAGTGTGCATTTAAACTGTATAAAAATTATTTGACAATAATTTCACATGTTGATATACAATTTTTTACATTACATTTTGGCAAAATGAGTTCTTTACTACCTGAAAAAATTTGCTTGTCATTTCTCCCTTTTCTTCCCCATTATGTTTTCCCTTTGTTCTGGTATTATTTTTTCATACATAAATGAATTAAATTTAGGTACTGTATTAAAAAAGAACAATTACACTATTGTAATCCGACTAAACTGAAAGTATATTCACAATATATGGTTGAGATTTGATGAAAGTATCTTTAGCTCTGAAAAGTCTTATTTAAGTGCTATATATTAAAACCTCAATAGTCATTCTTTATCAAATGAATGTATGAAAAACAAACTTTTAGAAATTTTTTGAAACTTTTAGAAAACAAACTTTGTGCAAACTAATTCCCTTCTTTTTTAGAAAAATCCATAGCTTCCTTAAATATACAAGCAGATATATTCACCATTTAAATTTCGCTACAGAAATTAATTATTAACAAAGAGCCATAATGCATCAATTTTTACAGCTTTTGTTATAACCTGGAGCTGCATTTCTGAATGCTAACTGATAGAGACTATCAAAAGACTTAAAAGAAAAATTACATGCTACATTTAGAGCTGAAATAATCCAACCATTCAGATTATATGTTTCTTTTATGCAAAGCATAGCATTAAAGGTGGCAGAAAATCAGTGCATAAATATATAATATATAACTGCATATTTTCCCATGCAGATATATATTAATAACTACATGATTTCCCATTCAGTTATATATTAATAACTGTATAATTGTACATATATGTTTTTCCCAGTCACGGTAAACATAGCCTCTATTGCAACAAAGGAAATACACTGATATTCTACAAAAGAATTTTCACTACGTCCTTTACAATTAATACACATTTTATGCATAATCACAATGTATAGTACCTCACTTTGGATTTCTAAGTTAATGTTGGAAGTGAGGAATCTAAGAACTGATAAGCGAATAATCGCTTGCATTCGGTGACAAGAAACAACAAGATAGAAGGGTTACTAACCCTTTATTATTCTAATAAGATTTAACAAACTCCGTCTGGGAGTGTACAAGCAAAGCCCGCACTTGGACTTGAACTAAAAAGACTAAGAATTAAACTAAAACTAAGATTAACTAAAGAAATATAGCCGAAGCTATCAAGGTTCAATTTGAGTTGGCCCCTTAACTTATTTTACCACGAAGCTTAGCAAGGGCCTGAGTACGGCCGTGCGTAATAACAGCTTTGAGAGAGAGAGTGGCCAAAAAGGCAGACGCACGTAAATCAGAAACTCTGATTCTCTCTGACTCAGTAAGTAACTTCGTGGTTTAAATACTGCTCCTTCTCATTAAATATTCAGCAAGATTCCAAAAGTACGTTCCGGCCGGAAGTAGTAAGTTGAAGTTAAGAATCTGACAGGAAAGGAACTTTAACTTAAAATTACCTGTTAATACAATTAACATAATCCTTACAACAATTAATACACATTTTCATCATCCATTGTAACTATTTTGTCTAACAATTTTTTCAGCAAAACATTTGTCCAGGTCTTAAAAGTTACAAGGAAAATTATAAATAGCTAAAGGAATGAATGCACACCATACTTTCTTGAAATTTTGTATTCATTCAATATATTTCAGTGCAGCTGCACAGTGCAAAAATAACAGCTGCATTTCTCATAATGAAAATTGTTCTAGGGCAACACAGTTAGGCATTAATTTCATACCAATGGTATATACTCTCACATATTCATACATAAAATATAACAATGCTACCTGAGGTTCATATCTGATAACTATGTCATATTCCAAAGACTTTGGTATATCTGTAATGTCAAACTCAAGATGAGAGCCTTCAAATGCTCTCATAAAACCAAGACCAGTCCACGTAGCTTCTCTTTCCGAGTAGGGTTCACGTACAAGTACTTGACAATCCTATCAAAAAAAATTAATAAACTTCATTAAAATGAAAATTTAAGGGTAGTAAGTAAAACATGCACAGTGCATAGAATGAAATGATATAGTGGCTGCTCAAAAGAAATGCAGTGGCTGACAATAGTTACAACACAGATCAAAGAATACTAAACACAATATTTCAATAATTGGGAATTTTCAAAGTTTTCTAGATATGCAACATTCATGTTTCTCAGATTACATTTTAACTATTGGAAAAAGTTTAAAAGTAGGAGTGAGCACTTTCTCACACTTCCTCAATTATACATCTTAATTCACAAAGTAAATCTTAGTCTACTTATACTACTAAGTCAAATAAAATAAAAACATCTGCCCTGAAGATAAGGATAGTGCAGACAGATCAACTTCCAATTCATTGTGCCCGCGACGTTCCCCCCCCCTACTGCAGAGCAGCGTGAAATTGATAAACAAATTTCGGAATGGTTACAGAAACAAAGGATATGCCTTTTTCCATTTTTTCCAGCAATTCCACTTTTTGTTTAACGGACATCGAAACATACTTTCGCTTTGTAGATCCTTTGGCAGCTCCAGCATCGGAAATTCTATTTGACATAATTGAAAGTTCAAGCTTACTTTTATAAAATTGCTCTAACAGTCTGTAAAAAATAATAAGCCCGATCCAATTTGAAGATTAAGCAACAACGCAATCTGCAACATTAACTGAAACAGATAATTGGATAATTTTAGCTTAGCTTATACCGTCCGTTATACATTAAATGCACATGCGCGCAACATGATGCGTTGACGCATGCGTGAACACATGATGCGTTGACGCATGCGCAGAAAGTTTGTAGCCTTGAGGTTCGGATTATAGATCATTCTGGATTATGGGTGTCCGGATTAACAACTTTTGACTGTATACTTTTTAGCTTAAATTAAAAGGACTGCTTTTCACCTTTCCCCACATTTCTAATTCCACATTTCAGTGATATTTCTTAACAAAAAGCTTAATTAACCCTCTGAGCGGCACGGTTTTTTGGACCTGTCATGAAGACCTGTATTCAAAGACACTTTATTAGCTAAATCTGTATATTTACTTACTTTAGGCTCTATTTTCATAAACTTACATTTATTAAGATGATACTTATATTATTAAAAAAAGTAAGAAAGCAAAATATCATCAATTATAAGCTTATATATAACAAATGACACAAAATCTCATCACCGGATAAAGACTGTCATAATGCTCACAGAGTTAATCCTTTATTAATAAATGAACCAGGTTCAGAACAAATACATTTTAAAAATTAAATGAGATTCAAGTTTTGAAATGATACAGTTTTGATATTAGATTCATAATTTTAGAAGAAGCAAATGCAGATAATTTCTGCAGGAGTTAATAAAATAAATAAATGCTTAGTTCTGAAATGTTTGAATTTTACACTTACTGCAGGCATGAAAGGACAACTACTTTAGTAAGCAATGTCTCACAGAACTCATTTAAAAAAACAAACTTTTCAAAATTATACCAAAAATGACCATGATTTATAAAAGCCTTACTTATGGGAAAAGAACAATTTCATAATACCACTACTACACTGTGCAGAACAAGAAGCACTGCACACAACAAGAGATGACACGCAATTTTGTTAGCAAATGGCTTATGACAAAAAAACTGCAAGGGTTATCAGCCTTAGAAGAGATGCCTATATAAAGGACTTACTATAAAATAACAGATTTGTTACTCGAGTAACATAAGAATTTTATACAGCCAGCTCGTATAATGAAAACTGAATCCAAGACAATTTACCAGCATTTAGGGTCTTAGTCACTGCTAATTACACCCAGAATAACTGAAGCCACATTTTTGATGATATTTAATATCAGCATAACGAATGGACTCTGTATGACACTAGAGAAAGAATGATGAAATGCACCACAAAGATGCTTACTGAAACCCATACAAAATGATATTTTCATGGTTGATTACAAAACGGCTGCCACTAACAGAAGATATAGTTCATAAATATTGTTTAAAATAGCCTATAGTTGCACCAGAAAAAATTCAGACTTCATTACAAATCCAAGCCATTATGTATTGTTCAAATGACTTCTGGATTGTGTTTCATGATATGATATTGAGCAGAAATATATCAAGGCAATAAATATAATATTTAGAATAATTTAAATATAAAATATTTAGGCAAGTTCAATGCATTTAAATCGCACACATTAAATAAAACAGATGAATGAAATTCAATGTCTGCATGCATATTTCCATAACAAATTTAAATTATTGTTCTATACTGATTGTCAAGAATCACCAACAAAATTTTATGCTTATATAGTGATTGTAAAAATGTCAAATTACTTTTAACAATAGGAAAAATAATACATGATACAAAAATTAATGCTAAAACAGAAAATAATATACACTTTAAAAACAGAAATTAATTGACTAAAAATACTAAATTTAAAACAAGAGTGCAATGAATTAAATTATACACTGATAGTATGCTTCACAAAACTAAGACATACAGGAGTGCCTTTTGCAAGCTCAGCTTCATAAACCAAATAGTCCAAGTTTGCAGCAAAATGGTAATCTGCTGGTGTGTCACAACGCGTACCATTTATATGAGTTAGACATCTGCACTGTCCGCTGCGTACATCACAATTATTATCCTTTGATCCTCCTGGATCACAATCACAAGGTTTACAACCTTCTCCTTCAGTGTCCAAACCATAATACTCAGGCTAAAAAAAAAAAAAAAAAATTGTAAAGAAATCACATAATTTTGACTGCATGTTATCAGAATGAACAGTATTAAAAAGTAGAAATCATAATTAATACTTTTACTTCTATTCATTATAATCTACAGAGTAAGTGAAAAATAACTTCCCATTTAAATTCAATAACTTTTTAAATAATCACAGCACCGGCACAGATTGCAAAATATTATAATCTCTGATATAAAAGAAATACATTGCTAATGTCTTTTTTATTTCAGAAAGGTATGAGCAGTATAAAATAATCCAATGCCTAGATCACATTTTTGCATGCTGTTCAGGAAATATTCAGCCTAAGTGTATAAAAGTGACATGCCAAACAGCTTTCGAAAGTGATAAAAACCCACTGCTATTTAGTTCAAAGGAGTTAAGACTGCTATCCTTGGAAGCTGCATTATTACCAGCACTTATCAATAGAATATCATGACTGCCAGCCAGAGTTTGGAGAGATCATGTTTGTTTGGCATGTAGACCAGATCCAACTGTTTTACAATAATCCTTTTGTGTAAGAAAGCCACCTTCCGTGTTGCAAGAACTGACAGCCTTCAGACTTGTTAACTACTGGGCACCAGGAGGATCCCTATTATTATTGATTTGTCCAAGGTAATACTGTTACTCAGCATAACCAAGTTTCAAAGACATTCCTTATTTGGGATACCACAAATGCAGACTGTTACCAAACCATGCTTCAAGAACATGTACAACTTAGTATCACCCATTGGTATGACTATGATGATCTTATATTTATATTAAGGCAAAAACCTTGGTTTACTGCATGAAGTCAGAAACCTTAGATTAGCTCAATACTGTCAAGAAAAAACACAATTAAGAGTTCCAGTATCAGTCAGGCATCATTGTTCTCAGATGACTGCTAAAACTAGTGGCTAGTGTGAATGCCTATATTAAATTTTCATATTAGCAGCTTATGCAAACCCTTTAAACAGTGCAGTGAAGTATTATTCTACTCTTCCATTTAAAACATGTTCCATAAAATCAATTATTATTACAGATAACAGTTTTTGATCCCAATTTACTTTTCAACCACTCTGTATTTATCTAACATTAATTACTCGTGAAATTTCTAGCATTATACAGCCAATACCACTTAAAGTGATGGTTGTACAGTCAGGAGGTTATTCTGATGCTGGAGACGTGAAAAATGAGCAATGCCCTCACCGTGACCTCTTGAATATGCTAACTCTTACACCATGAAGGCGTACAGAAAGGAGGAAGAAAATCCCTTATAAACTCCTGTTTTTAAAGAGCGAACGGGGTTTAGAGGACTCAATCACCAAATCCTGGTAACGAATAATTGTTCACCACCTTTTCGGCCGGGTGCCAGAGTAGGGTTATTAAGATTTTTTGATGCTAGAGATGTGAAAAATTAGCAATGCCCTTGCCGGGAGTTGCACCCTCTTGAATACATCCTGAGTGTGCTACCATTACACCCAAAGGCATGCAGAAAGGAAAGAGAAAATACCTTGTAGGTTAACAGATGCCGAATAATGGTTACCACTAAAAGTGATCAAGATATTCAGATATTGTTATCAAACTGCTGAAACGTTGCCTTCTTAAACATGAAAACATGGAAAATAGATCACTTATTGGCAGATACAAGCTGATTATTATGATCAAAATATTACGGAATGAATTTCTTAAACTTAAGGTGAGGCCATCAAACAGAGAAGGTAAATCAGGTCAAAATACAGCACAGACATTTCCATACGACGTAAAAAGGTTACAAAGTAAGGAATTAAGTTGCCAAACAGCTTGGTCAACCATTTTCTTTTCAAGTTTAGAGGCTTCCAGATTGATGAAACTAAAATTTTACATAACCTTGCTTTTATGTGCCAAAAAATCTTTTGGTTGTGTTTTGAGCTTTATATTTTGATGAATATTCTGTTCCCAGCAGCAATTTTTTTGTTGTAATGTTGCTGCTTATGCTCACTTGTCTGATGTAGTTTATCCAAGCCCACAAAATTCCTTGTGGCAAGGAGAGCTATATTACACCTGTCATTGCCAACAGTCTCAAGCACCTAACAGGTGGCAGTGCGATTTGGCTCAGTTCTGCCCCCAATTTTGATGGAGAACACCTTGAGGGAATGGGTCTGAGGGTCTCCGACCACTCTCCCCTTTCACCAAACCACACAAGAAGACTTGCAGCTTGCCGCCATACTGCATCAACACTATATACTTAAAAACATCCATGCCTTCTCCGGGATCTTCGGCACAGTGGTCAGAGACGCTAACCACTATACTGGTTGGGCAGCTTTTTTTAATAATGTTTAATCATTTTTATTTGTAATCCCTTTTACTCTTTTCTGGAAACTTTAAAATCATGCAGCATAGTAGAATGCACAATGCTTTAATGGATAACGCTGCTTAGATAGCTGTGATTAGCCCAATGGAATGCTACACTTTAGTTAAAACACATTTTTAATACCTTGTATTTTAAAGAATTGTTCCAATACTGCTGACAATCAAAGAAAAATCTAAATGAAAACCTGAAAGAGATGTATAGTGGGAAAGATGCTAATGCTGAAAAAACTTAGGGCTTGGTTTAAAAATGTTCATGAAAAAGATGTGGCAGTCAATGGTTAATTCATATAGCAGAAAGCTAAAGAAACAGAAATGGAAACAACAACAACAACAAAAAAAAAAAAAAAAAAAAAAAAAGAGCCTAGTAGCAAGAGATGACTGGTTTATAAAATAAAGGAAAAATAAACTTATAAACTTTACAACTACATTAACACGGTGTTCTCAAACTGACAGCCTCTGAAGCAATTTTACATGTACTGCAAATCCATTTCCTGAAAATTAACTAGCATTATTATGACAAGAATTTGAAGAAAAATTTAACAGTTTAATGGTTTGGAATCCAATTTTAAATTATTTTCATTACCAAAAGCAAATGCGAGTAATACTCTAGAAAATCTAGAAATGTAGCTAATTAATTTACACCGTGATGTAAATTTTATTCGAAGATACAAATTTGATTAACTTTTATTAGTATTTGTCAAAAGATAAATATTCTCAGTTAAGAATTTTTGCATTAAGAATAATCACTTTGTTTGGGAGCACATTTACATGTGAACATTTTTTCCACAATTGAAAATTAATACATCTATGAAAAGAACCAGACTACTGATGAGTATTTACAATTTGTGATGAAGATACTTTCCAGTAATTTTCTTCTAAGATTACCCACTTTCTGAAAATCGATAAGCCATGAGGTTGTTATAGCTGAAATGCATATTAAGAAACAAAGAAGCTTATAATTATTTACTTACAAATATGTATTTTTTGTATGCATCATAGAAAAACCTAATAAATAAATGAGAGGTTGTCATTATTTACTCTTAAGTTTTGTCTCTCCTGGAAAGTTTTCACATATTTCTTTTCAATTTAAGTTATAAGTAAAGCAATAACCCTGATATACTTCAATTACTTAAATAAATGTCAGTCTGAAATTCTTAATATTTAGCTGTGAATAAACTTAAATTGCAAAGTAACCAACAGAAATTTTTAGCAGATCCCAACCTTTAGATTTCAGACAGAAAATAAATTGAAATTTTTTCTTATACATTTTCAGAAATAAGTCATTTTTTTTTTTTTTTTTTTAAATTTAGTAAACAAATTTTTTTCTTCCTCTTTCTTGATTGTGGCTTGTCAGCTACTTTCAGATAGTGCATTTGGTCCCTGCACAATTCGAGTCTGAGATCACTGTATTAATGATAAAGAAATACATGCTGATCTAACTTGTAGACTCCCAAGATTGTTTATTGTATTTACTCATGGAGATCTATACTCTGATGTTCTCAGCCCTGGGGACATTCTCAGCCATGAACTACTCATAATCATCATCAATCTGAGTAGGTAGTGCTTCCAGGCAATAAGACAATTGGCTCATGTAGTTTCTCCTACGGTTAGTGAGCTGATGAAGACCACGTACCCAGGATTGGCGAGACTGTCTAGGCTTTGAGACAGTTTTCATGGTCCTTTTATGCAACATTCTTGTAAATCTGTTCCTCTCACCTAATAAAGAGCTGAACCAAATGGTGGGGATGTGTAGAGGAGCGTATAACTCAAGAACATTATACAACTACTTATTTGCTTTAGAAACAATGCTTTATTTTCTACAAAATACTGGCCTACATCATCATGCATATTTGAAATATGTGACCATCTTCTACAGCATCAGTAAGTGAGTTAAAAAAGAAAACTAACTTATCAGAAGGAAAATCCCTGATGCTTCAAGCAGCAGAATCTATCAATGGACTATAAGTACAATCATAGGTATGGTTATCTATAATTTTCAATGCAAACTTTTGAGGTGGACAAAGAAATGAAGTATGATATCCTTCAAACTGACAACCATAAAATATAATGGAACAGTTCTATATTGCCCGTTCTACTGGGCCAACTGACAAAATTCAAATTGTGTTTTTCATGTCTCAAAAGCACGACTTATATTTGATTATATATTTATATATTTGATTATATTTGATTTATATATAGCATTGTTCTAACATAGGTATTTTGACACAAAATCGGACTTTTACCTAAATAACATACCAATTTCTTTTCTATATTTCAATTCTATGACTCAAATTATGCCAAGATATTAAATTTTGTAAAATTTGGTGCGAAATTTTAGGAGAAATTCAAATATTTATCTTGGGAAAATGTTTTCAGTTTGCGCTAAGAATAATTCACTTGGTGAACTTATCAATATGTGGCAACCAATTTTCCTTTCCCATCCATTATGGCAGAGCAGAAAAAAAGGCACTCGTTCTACCTTTTTATATTGTGCCTGAGCGGAGAAAACGTCACATCGTTTCTACTTCCAAATAATTTTAGCAAAAGTGTCTAAACCACATTTGATGCTTTATCACTTTTAACAAATATACCAAATTTCTAAATGGGCCGATATATAAATTTCCGTATATCTTCGGAAATTTTGAATAAAATACTGCAATTTTTTGCAGGTACGCTTAGAAATATGTCTACTTTCAGATGATGGTAAAAATTTTATAGATTATAATTCAGAAATTTTTTTGAAAAATTTATAAAAATCATTCAAAAATAAATCAAATGAATGAATTTTATTTGGAATGAACCTAAATTTCAAAACATGAAAGGAAGAATCAAACAAGTTTAATAATAAAAATAGAGATTAATAAATATATACCAAACTCAATTAACATTGAGAGCTAATTTTTTAAAAACTACTTGCGCGATTTTTACATAACTTCGTAGTCTGGCGTAATTTGAGTCGCAGAATTGAAATACGGGAAAAAAATTTGGTATGTTACTTCAGAAAAAGTCTGATTTAGAGTCAAAATAACTATATTACAATGATGCTATATATAAATCTAATACATATCTTAAGTCCCGCTTTCGAGACATGGAAAACGCAAGTTGAATTTCATCAATCGGCTCAGTAGAATGGGAGATACAGAACTGTCCCCCCCTTTTTTTTGCGCAGTGTACATGTCTGCTTTAATTATACTGAAGTTATCCATTTAGCAACAAATGTACATCCATAATTCAACTTTCGGATCAAGGGATTATTACGGCAATGAAAGAATATTATCACAAGTTGACTTTTTATAACATAGATGATATGGATATAAGTGCAAATGAGTAAGGTAAATGCATTTTCTGAATATGTCTTCAGCCGCATTTGTTTTGGTTTGGTTTATTTAATTACGGCAAAGCACACTAGGACTATCTGCCTAAGGAGAGGGATGCCTTCGTGGAGGACTTTCTAAGGGAAACTGGCTCATATACATGTTACACATGGGGAAAACCACGAAAACTCCCATGCAGCCAGCCCGTTCGTGGGATTCGAACCTCGGACCGAACTACCAGTGTTCAGTGGCTTTACTGCTCAGCCGCTGGTGGGCCCTTCAGCAGCATTTGAGAAAAGACAATGAAGAATTGTTTTAAGCACACCATACTTTTAATGAATGATCAAATAAAAGAAATTGAAGATAAGGGGAAAAAATGAATTATCAAATAAAGGAAACCGAAGTACGGAAAAAAAAAAAAAAACAGCAATATCTCTGGTAGAGAAAAATCTAATTTGCAGTACTAATGACAAAAGAAACCATCAGATATAAATCCAAGCAAATCCTGTCGAACACTTTCTGAAGAGAGGATGAAACTGGTTAATTTGTTACAAATGCTGAGATGAGGGATACTCCCGAAATTGGAAACAGGATCATTCAGAATCTTCAAAAATTTGATATACACAGCTCATACATAAACTTTGCAAAACAACTGTTGCCATCATTTACAAATTGCTTTTTTCTAATTAAAATACTGTAAAAATAAGCTTTTATATGTTTCTAGTATGTTTATATTAAATTAGTTATTTATATTAGAAAGTATTATACATATTAGAAATATATAAGATGTGTTCAAATGAAAAGGTATGAAACTCCGTAACAAATAAACAGGAGCAAATATGAATATACTGGTTTGGCATAACATAGTGAGTTATCTAAGGACATGAATGTAGCATCCAACGTGGTTGTTCACAAGCGCTGGCTGTACACATGATACAGGAGAGAAGTAGGCAGTTGTGTGTTCCATCTAATTGATGTGGCAGTGCGTGTGAGAACATCATGGCATTTACATTGCAAAATTTAACAAGTGAGGAGCAGCAAGGTGTTATCAAATTTCTGACTCTGAAAGGGGTTTCACCACCCGATACTCATCAGTACATGGTGGACGTATACGAGGAGACTGTGTGCCCAACAAATCAGTGAGAAAAGTGGAGTGCCAGTTTTCGTGAAGGCTAACAGTGTTTGAGTGATGACCTGAGGCCAGGCCAGGTAAAAATAGCCGATCTCATCAATAAGGCAAACAGCCTGGTGAGAAGTGACGTCTCAAAGGGAAGCATTTTAGCTTGGATGCTGAATTGAAGGACACAGTGGAAGACTGGCTCCTGTCTTAGCTACAGGAATCTTGTAAAGAGGGAATCCTTTGGCTCGTAAAACAGTGGGATAGTTGTGCTCAGGCATTCTGTGATTACTTGTAAATGTGTGTGTGTGATTATGGCAAAGCCTCGAGGGCTATCTGCCTAAGGGTAAGGATGCCTTCGTGGAGGACTTTTTAAGGGAAACTGGCTTGTATACACGTTACACATGGGGAAAACCACGAAAACGCCCATGCAGCCAGCCCGTTCGTGGGATTCGAACCTCGGACCGAACTACCAGTGTTCAGCGACATTACCGCTCGCCCGCTGGTGGGCCGATTACTTGTAAATAAAGTCTGTAGTGTCGTTTTGTACCATTTCATTTGAATATCCCTCATATTAAAAAAAATGAATCCAAAAAATTCCAGCAATATTTTGAAAGATACTTTTTCACACCATTTGATGCCATCAAAGTACCCATGGACAGACGTCATGGCATTAAACTGTGCCTGCTGTATGTCCTAGCTGAAACACTGCTTCAGATACAAAATTCTCTTTCACATGTGACTGCATGACCAGAATCTTTATCTAATAGTTAGTTATATAAATTGAGGAAAATTAAACCATTTTTCTCCTTTAAAAATAAATAAAAAGGAATTAATAAATTTATTTCAAGAAATATCATGAAGACAAGATAGAAAACAATTACTTTTGATTTGGTTTACATTTAGTTCACTTAAAGAATTCACTACCTGCCCATTGGTATTTACTTTACATAATATCTCTTGACATTTTATGGCAAACAAATACTTATAACAATATGCACAAATAAAATATTTGGTAAAGGCATGCAATCAGTGAACAAATGTTTACAGACAAAAACAGGTTGAAGCAAGCACCTATACATCCATTTTGGCATATTTTGTATTGCTTGGCCTTATTAAGTGCTCAGGTTTTGCCCTGCAGGGAATTCCAAGGGACAGCACCCCAGGGAGGGTGGTCCCAGGGTCCCCTGATTTCGGCTCATTATACATTTTAAGCGACCCCTTGCCACACAGACACTATACACTATACTCTCAAACATCTATACTTTCCCCATATTTGAACCTGGGCCTATCAGTATGAGAGTCAGAGACATTAACTGTTATGTCATCTCTTAATTTTAAAGACAGATTCACATTACATATGTAGAAAAGTGCAAAACAGTTCATATAAGCTGATATTTTAGACAAGAATCAAATCCAGGACCAGGGCCAGCGCTAAGCTTTCTGCTACCCAGTGTTAATTCTACCGCATGGTTTCTTCCTAAATTCTAAAACTTTTGCCATCTAGTGCAACTGCACTAATTGCACTAGCACTAGTGATGGACCTGCCTGGAGAGAACTATAGCAACTGGCTATAATTTTCTTCTAAACCAATAAGGGTAGCATATCTTAATTATTCTGACATATTCGCCACTTTTTTAAAACTGTCAAAATACCAGAGAATATGTATACCAATTCTTATGACTATTTTCCATTAAAAATTTTTAAAAAGCATATTTGATTATACTTATTTATGAGAAAGAAAATTTATTTCATCATTTTTATTCTAGTACTTTTATATATCAAAATCAAGACAATTTTTTAAACTGTCACTGATACAGAAACATTCTCATTTGCAGTTAATGCTAATAAAATAAAATTTTTGCATACAAGGGCTATTAGGCCTAATATTTATTTGCTTATACGTAAAAACCATAACAATACTTTTAATTTTTCTACAATAATCAGTAATTGTTAAGCAAGTTATAAAAAATTCATGGAAATGAAATCCTAAGAAAAGTTTACTAAAACAAATCTACACAGTTTACAATAAAATATAATTGTCATTTAATGTATTAATAGTTAAAAAACTGAAACTCATTTCAGAACAAAAATGACTTAAAACATTGTTATTAATTAGTCATGAATCTCAATGTAGAAAGTACATTTATAATTAAAAACAACAAAAACTAAACAATTAACATACCAAACACTGATTACAATATCTGTTAATAACATTCCTTTTACAATTACAATTTCCAGTATCTTGATCACATGCATTGCCAACTGTACCAGCAGGATAACAAGAACATGCTGAAAAATTAAGACAAAGAAAAATAGAAAAAGATTATATTACTTCAAATTTACATTGAAACAATATTGTATAGAAATTATTTACAAAAAATACTATTCTGAAAGAAACATTAAAAAAAAAAAAAGATCTGTGCAGTAAACACTTATGCTAATATCTGTGTATTTTGCATTCACACATTTAGCTCTACTATGAATGATAATCCTTTTTGCACAATGCTCTTTAAAATTCCATGGTGACAACTTCATCGAATAATAAATAAACACTAAATTCTTAAGCTAAATTTCTGTCTGAAGGAGAATACACTACTACTAAAAATATTCCACTTAGGAGGAGAGGACTAAACACACTGCGAATAAAAGCAAACCCAATTAAAAACAGATTTAAGGGAAGTTAACAATGTAAATTTTTGCAGCTAGATTAAACCACACTAAAAAAGATCAATGAGCACATTTATCAAATAGTTTGTATGATACTCTCTGGCTGAAATGTGCACTCGAGAATACAATTCATCCTTTCAGTAGCACTGCTGATCATTTGCAACAGTAGTGAACATTCTAAGTGCCTGCCAAGAGTCCTTGGAAGCTACTACTGCAACTCACAATAGATCTCCTTACAAGTCCCCTACAAGCTCTTACCCAATTCAGGTCTACCAATTTCAGAGGCCACTGTGTACCTAGAATTATTTCTTTCTTTAAGAATGTCTGTTTGCTATAGAGTTTACCTAAATACAGCAAAGCAAATGAGTGTCATCTGCCAAAAGGAAGGGTTTAGTTATTTAAATATAGAGACGTCATGAAGGCCATATGCCTAAGAGGAGGGATGCCTTTGTGAAGGACTTTCTGAGGAAAACTGGCTCATATTCACATTACACATGAAAAATAACACCAAAACCAATTACGCAGGCAGTATGTTCCCTGGATATCGAACCCAAGGCAGATTGAGCTATTAGTATCGAGGGGTCTTAACTACTCAAGCTAATGGTGGGCCCCAAATAGAAGGTATTCTTTCAGAAAAAACTTTGTAAAGCAAACTGGCATATCACACTACATTTAGAAAAAACATGAAAATGCCCATATGACCAGCTGATTTTCAAGAATTTGAACTCAGGTCAAACCACCAGTACTTGGGAGTGTGAATTACTTCACCACTGGTAAGTAAGTACAAATATCACTGAACCAGGTAAGCTCCATTGGACCATGTTTTATTGTCTATACATATTCTGTCAGTATCCACTATAGCAACAATGTGGTACAAAAATAAAGTATACAAACAGTAAGGTGCAAAATTTCACAGAGATATCAAAATTAGTTATTCAAACGCCATTAAAACCATGAACATCAACATGGGTCTTCATTACTGCTCCAGCACATAATAGCTGCCTCCTCAGCAACAATATCTTTCTAAGGCCCATATCACATGGCATTTGTTTCACACGAACAACTGTTTCGGAGAATTTTTCTGCCTGCTTTACTTTGAAAGAAGGACGTGTAACTTTTTCCTTCCTTTCCAAAAAAATTGCAAGTTGTTCGTTTTCAACAAATCAGCTATCAGCTTCAAATGCTATCAGCTTGTTTGCAATGGGGAAGCAGTTTCACCGGTGTTAACCTCAAAGCGATCTATGGTGATTGGCTGTTATGACAAAGCAGAAAAATTGTTCCAAACAGTTGTTCTTTCGAAACAAATCAACGTGTGATAGCAGCCTAAGATAACTTTCACTCAGTATCAAGTCAGGAATTCTCTTCACATAAAAACCTTCAGGAATCATTCTGAAAGTTAAATTGGATTCAACCACAGAGTATGAAGCTACAGCACAGCAATCAGCATCTAAATGATATAATGCTAGTGACAAAGCTAAGTGTCCCATCAATACCAAGACCACATCTATGGCATAACATCATGTTTGCTGATAAATTATATTTCTGCTTATACCATTGTGACCACCTTAACTGCATGCACACACACCAAGGAAAATAAACTTTGGGAAGTTTGAATCATTCATCTTTAAACTAGCCCAGCACCTGTATTGATGGCATGGAGTCCCTTCATGTACACATCATTTTCACTCTGTCTAGTAATTTGACCAGGCAGTGTTACATTACTGAGGCTTTAATGTCAATGTTTATGCCACATCACCCATGTTTTAAAAGGGCAATAAGAGACTGCATATTGCATATACTGTCCTATGCTTGCACAATACACAGAGACTCACTTTCTACCTTGGCAAGTACATTCTCCAGATATCTCAGCAATTTGTCAATGCTTGCAGCAACATTGGTGTGACAATATCTGCTAATCAGTATGGCACTCGAATTCTGATATAAATCTAAAGCCACATGGACTTAAATAACTGCTATTCAAAGCATGTTCAACTCCAGGGTCAGTAGTTCCCTCATAATGTAGGAATTTTAATAGCTAGCAGTGCATTAAATATGAAGTTCATGATTGTCAAAATTGAATATTTTAAAATTTCAGGAAATCCCTGAAACAATACTGCATCACCAAATATAACAATAATACATGCTTTCAAATGTCTAACAGTTTTTCTTTTAACAGTATGTGCATAACAAATGAGCAGATTCATTGGCAGTTTTCTGGATATTGCTTACCTATTGATCCAATTTATAAATTCTAATTGATACTAAGAATTTGGCTGCTTTATAGAAATTGCTTCCTCAATGTTTCAGCAAGTATAAAATTTATGCTTAGAAATAAAGTTAGCAAACTGTTTATGTTTTACTCTGGTTAGCGACTGCTTATTAGCTGTATTAAAAGCATATGACAGTTGTAGATGATTTCGGCAGTTTTTTACAATTCTCCATCTAAACATATTTAATTTGGCACATATAATTTTTGTAAAACATACAGTTTTCATTTTTTTACTGTACATCATCTGTGCTATATATTTATTTCACAATCAGCATATCTATTACAATATGAAAACTGTATCATTTGCCCATTGCAAAACTGGAGCATAAAGAATTTTCCAACAAAAATTTTTCAGAACTTCACTGAATTCTGCCTGCTATTTTTAACAAAAATCGCTTCCTTGTTTAAGTTAGTTCATATTGATAAAAAGAATAAAATTTTTCTTGCATGAGCAGTTGTATGACAGCCTACTTCCAAAAATGACTACTCTTTAAAGCAATCAGTATTTCTGAGAACAGAATTAAATGTCTGCATAAGTTCATCTTTCAGAAATGGCCACCTTCAAGGAAGAACGAAATCATTAGAAATTAGAGGCGGTAGCCTCTGAAAAGATTCACAGTATTGTTTCCAATCATAAGGGAGGGGGAACTGAAAATCACAAATGAAATGTATGTAAATGAAGGTTACCATTTTACATTCCTTATTTTATATTTTCATTCCAAGAATCAATCATTTATGAAATTTGGAAATAGCATTGCATCACCAAATATTATAATTCACATATTTTTATTTGCATTTTAGCAGCTAAACTTTTTTACTTCCTCATACAAATTAAAGGAAGTATAGCAATCACAAAATATTCCAGGTATTATATTTCTATGAAAATATCCATTTTTACTGCCATAGAATGCAATTTAGCAATGTTTTTGCATGACTTCTGTACTTAGGATAGAATAAAAGACTCTTTTTTTTCCCCCCATAGGAATTGATTTAAATGGAATCAGAAGAGATTTTTTTTTTTTTTTTTTTTTGTGGTGTCTGTACGTACGCATCTTACATACCTTAAAAAGAACTAGCCTCAGAACATTGAAATTTTATATACAGAGCTGCTATAACATGCAGTTGTACACCTCTCTTTTTGGTTGCAATCGGCCGCAACAAAAGTGATTGCAACCATGAGCTCAGTTTTTTCCCCCTTATATGTTGGTAAATTCTGCATTTTCTCTTTAAAAATGATTGAATTGTGTTGTTATCTTCCAGTTAAGGTTTCTTGCCTTTAGTTAATCTGCATGCGATAGTTGTAGAATTATCAACAATTTAAAAGTTAAGTGCAGCTAAGCTTAATTTTTTTTACCATAGCAGACATATTTGTTTACATTTGAAACTTAGCAGAACAGTGAATTACGTCAGTTTATTTTCAATTTTGCACCTTCAGTGCCTTTTTACTGAGTGTCTTTTTATGAAATATAAAATTTGGAAACTTTCAGATTTCTTTCTTTTTATATTTTTCTATATTTCTAAATTTTTAATAAAGATATTTTGTTGTTTTTTTTTTCCCTTGTTGCGAAGTGAGAACTGAATTAATTGAATGAGAAATACATATCTGATAAAATTCAAGGAAATAATTTTAAATGAAATGTAGCCAAAAAAATGCATATAATTTAATATCCCACAAAAGGACATTGTGGTGTACACATCAAACTTTTATCACAATGTAATTTTAAATGAACAGACTAATATGTACACCTTTCAGAAGTAAATGTTGGCAGAACTCCTTTGCTGGAGATTCATGGGCCTAAGTTAAATGAGTTGACATGTTAACAAAGGGACATACATAGCAGGTCTAGATCATCCAGCAAATAATCGACCCTCAAAATGTCTATGCAAAATAGTATGTTGAAATATTAGCCTTCTTCTGTTAGTACAGATACAAGAAGCCAATTGTAACATTGCTGGTCTTTCACAACATATTTTACTTTAACACAGAACATAAGAGTGTTTATCACTGAAATAATTCTGCAGGATTCAGCTCTATACTATTTATAGATAATTTATCACTTAATAATGATGCCACAGTCAGCTGACTCTGCATTGAATATTAAGTTCTCTAACAATATCAGATTACCTTGCACCAATTTAAAATTTCTAAGCATTCCAATGCATTTGTCATACAAACATATATGAATTTACTTGCGATTTCTAATTAATCTATAGCACATTTCTTAAAACTAATTGCATCTGAAGTGCATGTAATAAATGTTCAATTATATATATTCTTAAACCTTGGATTATATTTTGCACAAATTTCATCTGCATATTTGAAATTACCAATAATGTTATTTCAAGCTTATAACTTTTAGGTTTTAACAACAGCTCTGATATAGCTATCTATCTAGTTTTTATAGCATATATATACATACTGATGCTCATCATATCATTATACACACACACACACACACACACACACACACATATATATATAAATAAATAAATAGAGAAGGATAGCAGTTGGACATGTTCAGGTTCAAAATTATATAGCACATTGTAAAAAAAGTGAGACATTTGACAAATACAAGTTTGAAATTTTTTTAAATGTCATTCAGAAAGTAATTCCAAGCTTTTACTCCATACCCAAGATGTTTAAAGTTTTTAAAGATATTAAAACACATATACTAACTTAAGATACAATTTTTAACACTAATTTATTCACAATTAAAGTTAAACCTATTCTAATTGACAGAGCTAAATTATGCAACTGATATATACAGTACACAGAGAAAGATAGAAAAACTTACTTTCACAGCCTTCAGGATTATCACCACGAAAATTCCAATAACCATTTTTGCAGCGATCACACCTACGCCCATCAACATTTCTTTTGCAATGGCATCGACCAGCAATCATCCCCGAGAAAGTATCAGTTCGGGCATCACATATGCCTTCATCTAAGGACCCATTAGGATCACAGTCACAAGCTGTTAAAAAAATAAATGACATAATCAATAAATAAATTTTAATAATTTGATTTTTGCACCCTCACCAAAGAGTGTTCATGAGACAATGCAGTACAAAAAGTATTTATGTGGCAAACCACATATGCACATAGTAGATGTGTGCTTTGCCCAGTGCAGATATTATATGTATGCCAAGTTTGTGCAAATCTCTGATGTTCTTTTAAGTAGTTAAAAAAGTAGATTTAAGTAATTTAAGATCGATTTATAGTGAAAATAATATAAGTTTTGGAAAGAAAAATATTAAATCATTATTTTGTTAAAGTATTAAAAATGTTAAGTAATTATGTACACAGTTTTTGCACACTTGAACACTAACTGCATTTATAACATATAAGTACATACACACATTCTTAAGGGGTTATAAAATGTTACACCACGGATTCCTTGACAGGCTTAATCAATCCCTAAGCATGACCATTCTGCCTCTGTCAGAGGGTGTATTGACTGTGCTAAAAATGGCAACATGCTTACAGAATGGCGAGAGTAGCATGACAGTACTTTATGATATACTGATGTGTCAGTACTCCTAATATTTATTGCATGTGCTTTGTTCTTGATGCTAATGAAAGGTGATATGCATCAAATAGCTAACGGCCAAACCAAGACTCTCTACTAACAAGATATATAATAGATAGGTAAACAAGGGATTCAACTAGTGGCCATGCCATTAGTAGAATAAGATTCATTATGGAACATATTTTTCCACTCGACAAATTTTATGGTTCTAGCATGATACCATTGCAGCATTTCACTACTACATTTTGGATTAAAGGATAGTCTTTGAAAAGGTCAGCAAGTCTGAAAACCTGCTTCACTCTATGCAGCCAATCTGTCATACACTTATATTTGAGCATTTAAAGAGATTTACATTTAAGCATTCAAAGAGATTTGAATGCTCAACTACAAACATGTATGCAACAATAATTTGTGCTTATACAGAAGCACAAATCTCTTTGGACTTCAACGTACACTAGTATGCAAAACTTAAGCAACTTTTTTGATTTTGATTATAATTTCCAAAAATATTAACTGGGAGACATGAAATTCATACTAAAAATACATAATGTAGTATTTAAAAGAAGAGGAAAGTATAATAGCAAAAAAAAAAAAAAAAAAATGAATAGGAAACATGCAGCACAGAATGAATAAAAAAATAAAGATTTTATCGACATTTTGGTGTTGGTACAAAAAAACTGGCCAAGAAGGAGAGCAACAAACCAAAGAGCCTTGGTAAGGGATATGACTTTCCTTAATAGCAATGGTTGCATTGCACCATCTATGAATACTCAATACCAGAGTTCCCATTCTTTAAGGGACATCTGTTTCAGTTGTCTGGTATTCTCCAGAAGGTTAGATCGTGCCACCAGGCATGCCTCTAAACTATACCACACATGTTCAATGGGATTTAAATCAGAGGAGCATGCTGGCCAGTCCACTCTGATAATATTGTTACGAAATGTACAGGCGCGGTAAGATGGCTTCCTCACAAAGCAGTTTTAGGATTGCCATAAAATGGCAAGGGAAGATATGGTTGCCACATTTGGCAAGAAATTACTTCCCTTTTTTCATTCCACTCTTAAAAAACTAAGAACATAACTGGAGAAAATATGCAGAGTTACATACTCAAATGCTATGTTCTACATTACCAAACCACAGCAAAGTATACTTATAAACATATTTAAAGCAATTTAGCTATGGAAGTCTAACAAAATTTTGGAGAGCATTTAATATTCTGGAATTACATTCATAACATTGGATGGTAAAAAGGAACTGGAGCCTAATAACAGAATGATTTTTTTCACAACTAACTTGAATTCAAATTTCATGGCATTAAAAATTATCCATAGTATGAATTTTGATTCCTGATACTCTGAAGTTGTTGACAATAGGCTGAAAAATTAAACAGGAAGTTCCAATTAAAATATATGTTAATGTACTAACAACCAAAAAGAATTTTCCACTTAAAAGTAAATGTTACTCACCTTGACAAATATTTGGATCTCTAATATCTCTACCAGGATCTTGATAAAAGAAAGGTTTGCAATGTTCGCAGTTTCGACCCATCGTATTATGCTCACAAGCATCACATACACCACCTGACTGTCTTGCAGTAGCTTCAAAAACAGCAGCATCATAATGACATTTTGTTGCATGGCCATTACAGTTACATCCTGAAAATAAAATTAAGAAATGAACACTGATATACCTCACACAGTCCAATTTTGATAAATAATATTTAATATAAAATTTTCAATTAGTAAATCTGCAGTGATTGGAGCAAAAATCTCACGTTTGTTCACAATCAGCATTCACTGTGTAAAGATAAGCATAAGAACTGTAAGCTATAAAGAGTAAAATGGTGTATGCAGAGTCTGTTGTATGATGTGAAAGAAGGCAAAGGTAAAATATATTAGTGTTTGATACAGGCGGCTGCATTAACAACCAGCTCTCCATAGTTAAGTCCTTATAAGTTCTTGTTTTATAATTTACTTTACAAATCATAAATTAAAAAAGGATATGTAATAGCTTTGTCTAAGCACCAGACACTTTATAATTAGGGAATCACTTGTAACTTTGACCTAAATTATTTCTAAGCCACTTCTTCAAAAATACTGCACAAGTTACAACACAGAATATAATATACACACAATGGGCAAGAACAATATACTAACAGCCAAGCCTTATACAGATATCAATCCATATCTTCACTTTGAAGAAGTAATTATCTTCCATTTGAAGACCACAGAAAAAATGTAAATGTATATAAGTGGTTAAGAAGCATAAATAGGTAACATTACAATAAAAACTCAAGAGCTGTGTTTAATGAAGAAAATGCAACAGAAATTTTAATATTATGAAGGTGCATCCTCTGTTCAGGCAAACTGAAGAATCATAAATTAAAATTTTTTAGAGAAAAAGATTAATATGAATAGCAAGATCTGGGCTACAACATTTTATTTGTTAAAAAGAAAATATAGACATGATGATACATATGATAAAATACAAACATTCAATATTTCAGTCTTTCAGCACACCACTTTTATACACATTATCATCTTTTATCTACACTACATTTTTCCTGTATTTACTAAAAACCACATTTAACCATTTTTAAAAAGAGTGTAAACTTAGGTCACAATGTTGTTAGAATGTAATGTGTAAATCTGTTGATCAATAACCAGATTTCCTTTCCAAACTAACATTTTTTTAAAACTAGACATGTGGTTCATTTTTTTAATTTCTTTGTAATGTTTAGTTACAATTAATTTGAAGATATTGTTTAGAAATCACTAAAGTTATCACATTTTTTAACTCGCATAGGTTTACTAGAACTTTAACCCTTTGATGCATGCAATATTATTTTTTCAAAAACAAGTAGTCTCAGAAAATTGAAAAAAATCATATTTTACTTCCTTGTACGAAGTAAAAAAGGAAGTATTGTACATTTCCGGTATCGTATATTTCAAAGAAAATATCCATTTTGACCACTATCGAATGCAATTTTATGTTTTAACTAAAAACTCTAGAAATCGAACATTATGATCCTAGAGACAAATAATATATGAATTTAAAAAAACTCTCTTGCCTACTGATCTGTGTGTGGTGATCGCACTGTGAAACTAGTGTGCGAAACTTACTGAGGTAGTAGGGAAAAAAGTTACCTTTTTTCGTGCGCATTTCCAATAAATGATGAAGTTTGCAAATTAAAAAAAAAAAAAAAAAGTATTTAAGAATTGCATTATATGTAAATTTTTTACATTATTTTACAAAAAAAATTGTCAGAAAAAATAAAAAATAAACATCTATGTAATTTTTCTATAGCAGTGAAAACATAAGAACATACATTATAAGAACATTCAGATAAATGGATAAAAAAATCTGAGTAAAGGCTAAAAAACTTTTTTTTTTTTAATGTCAAAGAACAATTTTTTTTTTTGGGACATTATTCTAAGCATGTTTTGCCTTTCTGGTACATGCATAGACTCACATTGCACATTTCACATATATCTTGTTCTAAGAGGTACTACAAATGTACACCACCGTGATTTGCATTTTACTGGCATATGTCCAATGTTCTTTAGTCTCCTTTCATCTGGCACAAGTTGGTGTTTATTATGTAAATGGTGGGGGGGGGAAGCTTGGTCCTTTTGGCTTTGGTATGGATCTTTTATTTTCCATTCATATTTATTTCATACGTATTTCATTGCAAAATTTTATAAAATATTTCAAATTTTAAATAAAACTTTTATGCAATTTCTGTTTTTAATTATAGCAAAGTATATTTACATTATATTTAAACCACACAAAATAATTTAAAGAATCACAATACTATCATACACAGAAAGCCTGTTGAGCTCAGAGAAAAATCACTGGAAATGAAAGACATTTTCACTGGGTAAGTGCATGTATTGTTTTGTAATAAAATAACTGTGCGGTTTCAAAGCCCCATATCTCTATCCAGGTAAAAATGAACATTTCTATTTGAAATACCAATGTGAAGAGCAGTGGTTTCAGGGTACAACCACTGAGCCTCTAGAGGATTGTGAGCACTGTAACACAATGCTTTAGTGGCTCAGTGGTCGTGCCCTGAAACCCCAATGCAAATGCCATAAATATATACACAGGTTAATTCAGAAGTCAAACAACAAAAATCAGCGTTATATTTACAAAATTTTCACAGGACTAGTTTCGATGGTTTTACCGAACCACCATCTTCAGCTGCAAAACCGCAAATTTGCGGTTTCGGCTGCAACCGCAAATTTGCACCGCAAATATACACAGGTTAATTCAGAAGTCAAACAACAAAAATCAGCATTATATTTACAAAATTTACCGCAAATATACACAGGTTAATTCAGAAGTCAAACAACAAAAATCAGCGTTATATTTACAAAATTTTCACAGGACTAGTTTCGATGGTTTTACCAAACCACCATCTTCAGCTGCAAAACCGCCTAGTCCTGTGAAAATTTTGTAAATATAACGCTGATTTTTGTTGTTTGACTTCTGAATTAGTATTTATTCGGCGTGTTATTGTGTCTTAATTATATACACAGGTTGTTTATATAAACAGTTTAATCGTTGCTATATTTTTTGTTTATGATAGAAATAAAGATGTGCGAAGAATAACTATTGAAATTTAAAGTCCTTAAAAAAAAAAAAAAAAAAAAAAAAAGCAAGCAAAAATTTTGGAAAGAAGAGGAAGAAAAAAATTCGAAAATTGGTGTTTTCAGGGCGCGAGAACGACGTGTCAAAGGGTTAAGAGAGTAGCTGCTGGGAAGTTTGGAAGGTGAGCTCAAAAAGTACTCAGGAATACCCCAGCAGATATCACAACAGAAGTCTCGCACGAAGTATCAAAACCATACTCTGGTGAATTACGAATGAAATTAAACATTGTATAAACTGAATATGTCAAGAAAAAGGCTTAGAAAAAAAATGTTACACATATTTTTATCTCACTTTTACATGCATTAGTCTGTCTTCCAATAGCCGGTTTCCATTCAAGATCATTGTAAAAATCTTCGCAGTCTTGACAGTTTGCCCCTTTCGTATGATGAGTGCATTCACACTGACCATGAACCTGAAATCATTTGTAAATTTATATTATTAACTAATTTAAATATTTAATTTGTATGAATAAATTTTTTGTCACAGTTGCAGAACAAAAGATTCATGTGTAGTTTCACTCATGAATAAAAATTTTGTAATTTGACAGAGAAATATTGTCAACTTGCTGATTTTTTAATCACTACAGGTTTCAAAACACAGTTCTGCATCTGCACAGACCCATGGTCTAAAATTGTCTGCATTTAATTCCCACCACCACTTTTACATGAAGAATATACTGAAGGTAAGTGAGTAAGCAAGTTCAGGCAGTCAAAGTTGAGTTTAAAATATTCACAGTTCCTTTTCATAGAGCTTACCTTGACTTCCAAATGTGTTCATGCATATGTCTGCTCCATTTCTTTCTGATTTGGCAAAGTTTGGTACAAGAAGTGAAGAATCATCACACACTTTAAAAATAATGGTTTAGGTGGCAGTCAGGGACATAGCTAGAGTTTCCAGTGCCTGGGGACAACTGAAGAATTTGCACCCCTTTCTTTGTGCCAAGAATGGAAAACATATAAGGTATTTCTCCCGCTTTCCTAGCATGCCTTCGTGGTCAGTACACCGAGCCAGTATTTCGGAGGTCCATGGTTCGATTCCCAGCAAAGGCAATTGCTAATTTTTCATCTCTCCAGCTTTTCCAATTAACCTAATGTCTCTACAATGGCACCTGAACTAAAAGGGTTGTGGATGAGGATTCTACACACCCAGGATTTGATGATTGGGTTCCCTAAAAACCCCAGTTGTCCTTTAAAAAGAGAAGTATATATGGTATTTCACCCACTTTCCTAGCGTGGCTTTGTGGTGTAGTGGTTCTGCACGCTGTGCCTGTATTCCAGAGGCCCGTCGTTCGATTCTCGGCAAAGGGGTTGCTAATTTTTCATGCTTCCAAAAAATACCTAATGTCTACAAACATTTCATTAAAAAATTTTGTAGCATCAATTTGGCGCCCCTTGGAAGCTGCACTTGGAGACAGATGTCCCCCCCTGCCCCACCCTAGCTATACCGCTGGTGGCAATACAGTAAACCATTTATTGTGATCCATAGAATATATTTTAGCCTTTCGTTAAATCCTTTCTTTAGATTAGGCAATCATTTATTTTTTAATTTTAAGCAGATGGTTTGCATATACTTTAGTCACACTGAACAAATGACAGCCAAGATGCATGGAGTGTAGAAGGCAGTACTGGTTCAGTTTTCAGAAAATCCTTACCTGATGAACACAAAAAAATTATCATTTTGCAGAATATTAAAATGAATTTGATAATGAAAATATAATACGTACAACAGACACAAAATTTTTAGACACTCGCAAACAAAAATAAGTGAAAATAAATTAATCGGGGTTCATAGCCACATTTTAGTTAAAAAAATAAGCACTTATAAGCACTTTTCAAGCACATTTTAAGGAAAAAAATAAGCACCTGTCTAACTACATTATACACAACTGCATAACCTTAAAAGAAAAATTAGACTTGCAATTTAAAATATGAGCAAGGCAATATTTATTAAGAGAATGAGCATTACCTCAACCATGGAAAACAATAAACTTTCTTTTTAAATTTTAAATGACAGTTCAATTTACAGAATTAGTTTACAATGAGAGAAAAAAAAAACTATGCAGAACTAAACTATATTACAAGACTTAATGATGAAATTTAAGTTCAAAATATAGAAATAAATAATAATAAGCCATATTAATGTATTCGCTTGGCACCTAATAACAAATACAATTTATTTTTCCACTCATATTAATATTTAAATAATTTAACTTAAATCAAAATTCTGAACAATTTCTAAATTTTCATTGCATAACAGTTTTCCCTTAACATATATTCCAAGCAAAGTAATTTAAATTTAAATAATTTAACTTAAATCAAAATTCTGAACATTTTCTAAATTTTCATTGCATAACAGTTTTCTCTTAACATATATTCCAAGCAAAGTAATTTAAGTAAAAAAGAGGAACATTTCTGAAATCAGGAGACGGGAAATTGCTTCATGCAGTCATCCTTTAACAGTAAAAGCTTAACTAACCCTCATACTCGGAAATTGCCGAATATTCCGTATAGTCGAGCGTAACTGGAAAAAGAGGAGGGGGGGAGATTGTAGCCGTTCTTTAGATTTCTCGGCTAAATAAATGATTTTGACATTTCGATATGTGCATCATATAGAAATAGACCAACGGAACTGAGAAATATTCTGCTTAGAAAGAACAGTAAAACTCTTTTAAGTGTTCATAAATAAATCTCAGACTGAACATCAAAATTAATTATCTCTGCAAAATACCGCAAACGTTATTGCGCAATACGTGCATCATAATTCTTCCATACATAATATTACGCAATTGGAATCGGAATCAACAGCTGCCGGTATTCGGAGAATAAAATAGGAAAAGAAAAATAAAGGAAAAGAAAGAAACTTACTAATCTGGGGTGTTTTTTATTCTAATTTTGAACAGACCCTTAAATTTCCGAAACAGAATCATTCTTCGCTTGGGTTGGGTAGACCGCAAAACTTTTAGTCCAATTCAATCCAGATTGGACAGTGACAAAAAAAAAAAAAAAAGTCCACTGCTTCAATATAACAGATTTTGCGGAGAAAGGGGAGAACCTCCCAACCTCCATACTGTATAATGTATTGGGAAAAAAGAAAAGAAATTATTCTGACTATTTGATTACTTTCCTTTTATTTAAGCCATTCCGAATATTATTCCTTAGAATGCTAATCTGTGTAAAAATAAACCCATTTTTGGAAGTTTATCTACACTTCAGCAGCTACTGCAACTATATTATTATAAATATTCATACGTATACTCATAATATAAGCATAACGATCATAATAAACACGAATATGAACGGACCACGCGAAACGAGAATGCAAATTATTAAAATCTTGATAGAAATTCAAACGTGTGTAGTATTTGGGTGGGAGGAAAAAGAATACCGAATGTACCGGAATTTTCTACGGTTTTCGCAATTCTTTGACCAATAGAACGACATGCACCTGTCCGTACTCTCGTGTGCACCATAGGTTATGTTAATGCAGAAAAATTGGAAAAAGCTATTTCCGAGAGTATGATTCACCATCTGACGTTCCATATAAGGAAGAAAAGTTGTTTATTTAGTTTCGGCTTTGGTACGGGGGGATGCGCGTTCATTAAAAAAAGCACTAAAAGCAAAAAATAAGCGCTAAAAACAAAAAAATAAGGGCTTTAAAGAAAAAGTAAGCACCTATAAAAGCCTTTATATTTTATTTTCAAATATAAGGACTTATAAGCACTTGTAAGGACTGCTACGAACCCTGTTAATGGTATTTTTCAGTTACAGCCATACCAGTTGACACTTCTTTTGTTTTAGCATATTTCCACATCAAAAGATGTTGCCACTTAGGTTTGGTTTGGCTTCTTTCCTAGCAATAATTATTTTTATACCCATTACTTATGCATCCACATTTTTGTACTTTATTTTTAATGCAACGAATTTCAAGACTTACAGTTTGACAAGCAATAAGAAAGCTGTTATCCTGTTTCCTCACGAAAGAACTATCTCATGAAAATTAAACTTGACTTAAAGACAAAATGACTAGATAGCCTTCATTCATGAAATGAAGAAAAGTATGTCCAAAGAAAAATGTAATTTGTTGGATCAGGCATTTCTTTTACTGCTGCTATCCGATTCATTTACTTACAATGTCAGAATTTAATATCTATTCAGTTTTGTAAACTAAAGCTTGCTTCATATGGATCACAACAAAATGGCTGATTGGAATAATTATGAAAGAAGTACATAACACCATCTCTTATCTTGTCCTAATGCTAAAATTGATGGATGCTACAGAATTGTGGGACTTGATGAAAGCTCACTGATAAAAAGAAAAAATGACAGAGTATGTTCTTCCACAAAAATAGGTTTTGGAGGATTTTTGTCATGAAATCACAAAATGTTTCCCTGTTGCTGTACCCAATCTAACCATTTCATCTAGTATCATACTAAAGATGATGGAAAAGAAATAAGCCAAAATTAGTAAATATGGAAAATGCATGGTATGGCTTTAGAGAGAAGCACATAATAATTATTATAACTTCTCAAAGTTTTCACAAGAATACTTCATGCACATTGCCATATTCTGAGCACATTTAAGACAATCAAAACCCTGATCTTTTTTTATGTTTTTCAGATTTTACTGAAATGTTCCTAAAGCTTCATCCAGCAGGGAACACTTTTTGTCTCAACTCCTCCTTCATTAAAGAAACTTTGCATCCAAAAAGTCTTTTGCATCCAAATTAAGTGATTATGGACCCAAAGTTAAATGATCATGGGTCACATTACTTTTAAAAACAATGTTAAGGGAGACTTGAGTCGTGATGTTCTGATGTCACGAGCTGTTATATCTGTTATTTCAGTAATCTCAGGCATTAAATCTTGTCTTGAAATTTAGAAGTAATACGTTAATTTTAAGGACAGATTTGGAGGCAACTAAGTAAAATAACAGCTGTCCTTGCAAATGAAATGTCTGACATGTTTGTATTTAAATAGTAGTTAAATTTTGCTTAGCAAATATTCTCATGCACTCTTGTGGCACAGGCAAGCTTTCAGAGCTTAGAAAATGTTTTTAATTTACCAGAATATACTTTTTATTATAAAACTCTGCCTTTTAAAAATAGTATCACCTCAAATCATAGGAAATTTTAAATAACTTCTTACCTCAAAACCATAACAAAAGGAAAAACATAACTGGAGACTATCAGAATACTTAGCTTTAATAGTTTAACAACTTTCTGAAAAGAGAAATTTTTAAAATTCTTTAGATTTGAACATATTCTTTTAACTCCTTCATGACAGCATGTCACTAAACTGAAAACTCTCTGCAGACGGGTCTGTCATATGTGCATCAGTCCCTTATCTCACTAGCAGCCGGGAGATGCATCGGTGCTTGTATTGATCTTACAGATGGATGTAGCATATATGTACTCTCAAACATACATGTTCTTTTAGAATTCTTCTAAATCACTAGATGGCACTCTGTGTCCACTACAGTTAAGTTTATTTGAACACATACCTTGTTAACTTTGTATCCGTAAAATACTTTTGGATTCTGGAGATTCAATTAGATGTATAAGCAGATGATAAGAAGCCAGCTGATGTGTAGTTGGCTTCACGTGATATAAACACTGAACAGTTTCTGATGCTTCAATTTCCCCCCCCCCTTATGGGAAGATTGGGAAGGGAGCTGTGGTTTCAGGAACTCCCAGTTTGTATTCCATTTACATCTTCTTTAGATGGCAGACGTAAGTTTTTTTTGCACCGGGAAGAGATTTAAACTAATAGTGCAATGACTAAGAGAAACAATTTTTTTAATGGAAGAAGAGTATATTCGAATTGTAAAAGCCCATGAGTGATTATTTTGACACCCAAAACTCTAGATTTACGTGAGAATAGCGATTTTGATACCGAAATTTTCTCAGACTGAACTGGAAGTCTGTTTTGCTTTCACCTCACAATCCAGCAGATCAATGGCTACTACAGTATGTGTGTATTTAATTACGGCAAAGCACACTAGGGCTATCTGCCTAAGCGGAGGGATGCCTTTGTGGAGGACTTTCTAAGGGAAACTGGCTCGTATACACGTTACACATGGGGAAAACCACGAAAACACCCTTGCAGCCAGCCCGTTCGCGGGATTCGAACCTCGTACCGAACTACCAGTGTTCAGCGACTTTACCGCTCGGCCACTGGTGGGCCTACTACAGCATGATCTCGATCAGTTAAGTAATTGAAGCCTTATGAATTTACGAAAATTGCAGAAGTAAATTTAATTCAAATTTATGTGAATTAAATTGATCCCCCCCATTTTTTTTGATAATCTAATGAACATAATAGTTGAAGAAACTAATAATTTCTAAGAACAAAAGATAAGTCAAAAATCCAACTTCATCCAAAATCAACATACTCCTCTAGATGTGCCTAAGATGAGAGGATTCCTAGGATTAACTATTCTGCTGGTATGGAATTAAAAAGTTTGACCTGAAAATGCGTTTTATAACTAATGAAATTATAGGAACTAGATTATCACACACCATCTCCTTTCTGAATCATTTATGCTATAATATTTGATCATCTATTTTATTATTTTTTACATTTGTTACAGACATAAGATTTTACAACATTTCATCAAGATGAGTTAAATATTTTATTTTGCATTTAGATTTTAATTAAAACTTTTTCAGAAGCTCTTGATATTCTGTATTTATGTTACTGTTAGATGACAGAGCAAAGAATCAAGTCAAACACTCCTGATAGTTATCCTAAATAAACTCCAATACCATATACTGGAGCAAAGGGTTTTACTGTATATTCCAACAAAGGGTTCCAAAAAGTTGTATTCCATACATTTACTTCATTCATATCATGTACTTTAGACAAATTAAAAAGACCACAAAAACTTCAGAGGAATGTTTCATAAAATCTATACACATACAGGTACAAAAACAATGCAATTAGCATACTTGATAAGAATACAAACTAATAAAATATATCATGTACATTAATGCTAGAGTGTAGTGTTACAGTTTGAATTTTTTTTTCCACATGGGGGCAGTTTCAATATTTGGTATCAATTAGAAAATGCCTTTGTTAAGGACTTCCTAAAAAATTCCCCTTATCTTTACACTGCACTTGTTAAAGACCTACCAAGCCCATTTTAATACTGCCTGTAATAAAACTACTACTGCTTTGCTTTAGCTATTCAAGACACAGAACAAATTAAGATGTCTAAAGATAGCAGGAATTTATACCATTAACAGGAAGACAGATTTCTTTCATTTACTTGTTATGGTGAAAAAGCAATGAGTATTTCTTTGTCAAAACATGCACCAATACCTTTCATCACTTATGACAGTTTTCATTACTTGGATCATTTTTCAGAGTTATGCATATCAGATTTCTTCAATGAAGATTATACAAGATGCTTATCTTAATTTTAAAGGTACAAACTTCCAGCTAAGTCAATTAATTCCTTTTAAGGGAAGTATAACAAATTACATTCAAAATTTGATTAATGCTATACTAATTTTTACTTATATTAGGCACAATAAAAGAAAAACAGGAATTCATAATAAAAGTTAACCCTGAAAATTGAGTAAAATTTTGGGAGAGGGAAGATTGCAGTTAAAACTATTTACACAATACAAAATGACTTACCATATCAGGGCGACTAGGAGTACCAGGTGGAGCAACACATCGACTTGCATGCCCATAACATGAACAACTTCCACGTACTACCATTTCATAAATAGCATAATAGTACTTTTCCCTTATTTCTGCACTGGAATCTAGAAGGTTGTCTCCTAACGTATGAAGCTTAGTGAAATTTATCCTCAGGTTAGTCATTTTCAGTAAATTCTGAACATCAGAGCTATATGGATCATCAATAGGAATATTTGGTGGAAGTACTCTAAAAATAACCTAATAAAAATATATTAAAATAAAGTGAATAAAGACAAGAAGACATATATTCAGAAACTCTTAATATATGTTTAATAATAAGAAAATATAGCAATAAAAATATATGAATTAAATTGTAATTATTTCCATATCTAAAATAAATAAAAATAAGCTATGAAAATTTTATTTTGAATTATTTTACCTGCAAATTTATTTCTAATATTATTTAATTATATGCATTTGCAACCAGCACACATTTCAATGTAAAGCCAAAAACATCAGAAATTTCATGTTAGTTTAAAATAAATGCTTTTGCAGCTTAATGATTGGAAATTTGTCTCAACAATCATTACCCTACGGTTCCACATTAAGCATATAATCTGCAACATAAAACCATATAAAAAAAATCTTTTAATTTGTAATAGTTTTCTTTGTTTTAAACTGTGTATTTTTCCTCTCTGTCTTCTAAAAGTAGAATCGGCTTATAATAAACCTATTTACGTTGTGTCATTTCAAAATTAATAGTCGCAATACAATGTTCATGTACACTCATGCTAAAAAAAAAGAGCAACAAATGCTAAAAGAAAAAGTACCACTGTAAAAAGAGGAATTAAAACATAAAATTTACATATGAGGCAGTTGTTGCATCGTCAAATGGAAATGGGCAACCAAAATTAGGATAAAATACAATCCTAATCCTACAGTCAAACCTCACCATCTTAAAGAAGGGCATGTTAGATCTATGTGTCATTTTGCAAGCAGCAATAGTTTCGTGTCATCCGAGATAGCCAAAAATGAAAGCATGAGCCAATGCCACAATCTGCATGATTGAAATACATTGGAGGTCTATCAGGATGTTGCAAGCCGTTACAAGACAACCCACTGTTGCAAGAGAGATGAATGCATTATAGTGTCATCAAGTAGACTGTTGAATCATTACCAAAGAGATCAAAGCCCTGTGGAAGATGTGCATCTGGAAGCCAAAGGACTACCACAATGGCAGGCAATTATTTCCTTCTACTATGTGCAATATGCTGTAGATCACTAATAGCACGACAGCTGGCGCTGCATCTCTGCTGCTGCAGCATGATTCATATCCTAAAAAACTGTGTCACTTTAACTGCATGAATGTGGACTGTACACCCAATGACCTGTGGTTTGCGCTCCTTTGTCTCCATCGCATGTCATAGCACAGCTGAATTGGGTCCTTGAATATTGCATACGGACACCAGAACAAAAGGAGCCATGCACTTTACAGATGAGTCTGAATTTAACATTCAGAATGATTCTTGAAAGGTGATAACATAGGAAGAGGCAATGACATTCTATCAGGTACCAAACGTTGTCAAAAGAGACATTACAGAGGAGGAGGCTTACTTGTATGGGCTGGGATAGCAACAAACAGCTGCAATGACCTCTACGTAATTCCCATTGGTTCCGTCACAGCTGTCCAACATCGTGATGAAATTCTAAACCCTCTTGTGCATTCCTATATCACTGCAATGGGTATCCATGCTATATTTACAGATCATAACGCCTGCCCACATAGAGCTCTGGGGAACTTTCTGGAGAGTGAAACCATATATATATAGAATATTAAAAAATACACAGGTATGACTCAGTTAATTACCTGCAAATAATCTGAATTTAGAGTACAAATTATAAAGGGAACAATGTAAACAACACCTAGACATGACTTAAATTTGCAAAATTGTCTGATCCACCCAACCCTTGAAAGTACAAACTATCAGAACTCTAATGTGTTGGCAAAATATTCTAAGTTTTCTATAAAAGTTAATACAAAATACACTAACTTCTCCTTCGGTACTTGGCTCAATACCTGAGTATTGAGAATCGCAAACAACATCAGTAATTTTCCGCCGTGGTCCACGAGGTATTCCAGGAAATGACTCAGCACAATCATAAGCAAAATACTGATACACCTATTAAGAATAAAAAGCAATCACATCTTAGAACAGTTAAAATAAGCCAATTATTCACTAAATTTCTTTTAAAGCTAATAATTCCTTTTCTTGCAAAAAAAAGTTTTCCCCTTGTTTCCTAATGAATAAACGAGATACACGATTTCAAATAATAATTCAAATGAGAAAATTTAAAACAAAATCAATATTCACGCTTATGAAAATGCATTAATTAACTTACATATAGTTTTCAAGTATATTCTAAAAATAAAAAGATCACTGCAAATTAAACAGCACAGATTATAAACTTTTCTAGTAACAAAACAGTATATTCTTGTCTCGCAAAAAAGGAGGGAGGCATTTATAACAAATGATAACTTGTGTACGAAATGATAGATTTGGCAAATTTTAAGACTGCTCAACAAAGTTTTGGCCTTATATCCCAAAATAACTCGCCAACAATTCTGTTGCCAATTCTTTTTTGAAACCTGTAAAAATCATGCATACTGAGAGTAGCCATGTCTTTACCTACGCAAATAATAACCTAGTATTTGCATGTGTTTTTCTTAAACTTTGTATTTACTGCTAATTGATTTCTTTATAGTACTTGCAGCACGTTGTTACATATAAAGCATATTTTAATGGTATTCTTTGCTTTATTTTTATGATACTTCTTGTTTGATTATGGGATTTTGATATTTATTTATAACAAAACTGAAGCTATTTATTTTATTTTATTTTATTTTATTTTTTTTTTCAAAATAATTACATACTGGTAAACATTCAAGAATGTACTAATTCTTTTCAAATGAGGTCGGATGCTCAAGAAAAAAAAAAAAAAAACCTTTTGTGGAAGTGCAACATCAAAAAATGTAAACAAGAAACATTAATGTATATCAAAAACTAATTCAAACAAAGCAATTCAACATATAAAAGCCATTTGATATATTCTTTGCTTATATAAGAAGCTGATATAGATCAAATTCTGCAAGTATCTATAGATGGTATATAAATATGTTGCAGACTTAAATAATCATCTACAGCACCTATGCACCTGTAAAAGAGATGCAAAAAAACTTGAAAAAAAAAATGAATGGTTAAGGACAGACTGTCAAAACTGATGATTAGAACAGCCCTATCACCTAAGAAAGCCAACTGGTGCTGGCATCAAAAGGAGGCCAAAACAATGATTTAGTATGTATCAAACAGGCCTTCAAAAAGTGCTAAATTATGATATTAGCTTGGAATATAAACTAAAAATAATGCAACAGATTTCCACTATGCAAGAAAGCTTTTATGAGCAGCAATTGCTTGTTCAACTGTCTTAGTGTCACAAAAGAGGATGAATTGTATAAAAACTATCTCACTGACTAATGTCTTTAAACTTTTATTTCCTAATTTGTATCTCATTCAGTAAATAATTTCAGAATTAAACATAAAGGGTATAATAAAAAAGAAAATATTTTTATAATCTCTGAATAGCATTAAAAATACTTCGTACATATTGATGCAGATCAAGCTAAAAGATATGCGGTAAAAGTTTCAAATTTAAGAAACAGAAAATGACTGAAGGAAAAAAATAAAGTTGATTTTATGCAGGAGGGGAAAAAACAGCATTCTAAAATTAATATAAAAGTTCCTATGTATACATTTCCAGACCATTAAGAGAACTGAAGCAGGCTGAAGAAATCTTTTTGAGAACTGTGACAAAATAAAAACTCATACTACAATGTACAATGCCTCTTGATAATGAAATGGGACTTATGCTACTCTCTCTCAAAACACACACAAGAGAAAAAAAAAAAAAAAAAAAAAAAAAAAAAAAAAAAAAAAACCTTATCAAAGAATGCAAAAAGTAAAAACTGATACATATGCAAGTCTGAAAACTGAAGAAAATGAACATGATTTATTTTTTCATGCTCAAGCTATAAAACATTTTTGCTCCCAATGAAATTGTCATTATATAGAAATAGATAGCTTTGAAAACTATTACATAGGAACAACTTACTAATCAAGCTATACGAGTGGTGCAAAAACATGTGGCTGCACATTAGGTCCTTTACTCAATAATGGTGTCATTGAATCATTGCCATTATCACCAGTAAATCAGCTATCTAAAGATGTTTTTGAGGTTACCTTAAGTAAGGCAAAAATATTCCCATATTTCATTTTAAAAATGTCAAGAATGAATACAAATAGCGATGTACTGAAAATAATGCTCATATCAAATGTGGTAATCATCAACCAGAAAACTAGAAAACAAAAAATTTCACGAGGTGAACGCCTGACTTAGAATTCTAAATTTATTACATGAAATGTCCATAAACAGCACTGACCTTTATGACAGTGTCTATCATATTGATGGTTACCACTTAACAAGTATCTAAGTTAATAAATACCAAATTTTTCCTATACATTTATTTTACAATAAACAGATAAGAAGGAATTTTTATCTATTTGAATCATTTTTGATGCTTATATATAATGCACCAACAAGAAAGCTATGGCTTCTATTTAATACTTCTCACATTGAATCTACACAATTTTTTCCCAATCTTCACATAAATTCCAATACATAATACCATATTCTCTCGTATATAAGATACACATTTTTTCACAAAAAAGGAAATGAAAATCAGGGGTGCAGCTTATACATGCAACTGATTAAAAATTGTTACATAACAAAAACAAAAAAAAATTCAGCTGGATGCATTTCCCCCACATTCTAATAGCTAAAAACGCAAAGAATAAAAACGAAGATAAAAAAAAAATTTCCCAATGAAACAAACAAACACGCCGGTATCCCTTTAACTTAAAGAGCTGTGATTCCCAGTTTGTTTCACCAATAAATCTTTCAAAACCAGAAGCACAGAACAGAAACTGATGCTCATACATGAAGGTCAAAAGTCACATGACTTAACCAATGTGAAAACCATTAACATTTAGCACCATCTAGTGGCATTTAAAAATTCAAATAAATTGTCCCGTTTTCATGTTATGTATATGCGATGCTGGGCAGTAGAGATTGATGGGAGACCTTCGTGTATATGCAGCGCTTGGCTAGAAAGAGTGGAATCATTGCATCGAGTATACGCGACGTTGGTTCTGAACGGGTTAAAATTAAAAGATAGATATATGTTGTGGGATATTCATGGCTTATCTTCATGTTTTTGTTTTTTCTAAAATTATACATATAAAACTTAAGGGTGTGGCTTATACACGTGAGAATACAGCATGTCAAATAACAGCAGCCACTAAAATTACTTTCAAAGGCATAAAATAGTCTTTCAATCTAAATAGCATATTTTGCAGAATATCTAACAAAACCTCTAAATTAACTTATTTTTACTGATAGCACCAGAACACTTACTTTAAATGTGATTACATACAACAAGAAACAAGTTATGTTGTCAAAGGTAACTAAGTCAAAGGTTATAAAACTTTAAAAGAAAACTGATTATTCTTGAAAACAAGTATTTTGGCATCAACAGGGAATATGATCTCTCTCCTATGAACTCATATGCATGTAGGAATCCAACTCCATACTGTTAATAAAGTTACAGTGAGTGGAAGAAAGTTTCATTCCTCTACGAATATGGCTAAGTCACTGATATATCAAGGAACATAATTTCATTATGCAACATTTTTTTCAAGAGTGTTCCATAAGTTTTTTATAGGATTCAATCTGGGAAATATATCTGGCCAATTCCTTTAAAGAATACCTTCAATTCAAATTCAGAATAATTACGTTTGCTCTATATTGAAGCTCGTTATCAGACATAAAAAAGAAACTCAAGATCCACATCCATTTTTAGATATAATAAAGCCATTTTAAGACTTCATCTTGATATTTTGAAGAAAATACAGGTCATCTGCTGCACACATACAAGAACGTTTATCCTTTCATCATTACTGCTTCCCACATAATCATATCTGCATTACAGTAACAATTCAATGCCTTAATGCTGATTAGAATATTTCATATTCTTGGCTACCACCAAATGTAAATGTGTTTATTATGAGATATTAAACAGAACCTTGACTTGTAGCCAAACATAACTTAAACCCATTATTTGCAAACTGAGCTAATGCTCTTATCACATATTCACGTGTACCATATTTTTTTGACAGTTCAATGAACACAAGCATTTGCTTCTCTGGAATAAAAGCTTTTCTCATTAAACCTTTAGCGTACAGCTTGCCAAGATACAAAAATTAACAAAACTAAATTCAGATACCTAGATGTTAAGTTCCGGCTGCAACAAGTAGCTACAGAAAAATTTATCCACAACCTTTTCCTAGCTCCTAGTAATAGCTTCAGAATAATTTTTAAACTGTTTCCAAATAACAATAGCAATCTGTCTGGAACTATTTAGTAATCTCGTCTTTTCTTGCTTGCCTTGCTCCTAAATAATCAACAGCTCTCTACTTGAAAGAATCCTCCAAACAATACTTCTACACCATTCAAAAAAAAAAAAAAAAAAAAAATGTTTTGACTTGATAAACATTGAAATCAAATCTTGAATTGTGAATTGTAGAAATTCCGAAGGAAATGAACTTTGTGTGAAGGATTTTCCATGTTATGCCCTTTTTAGCCTTTTTAGCATAGACACTGTTATGCCCTTTTTAGCACTTTAGAATCTGACCAAACTGAGTGATAACAGTCAAAGTTTGCCCTTTGCTGATTACATGAAAAGTAAATCAAAATGACTGACTACCTAAAGAAAAACCATTACTTTTACAAACATAATTTTTCACAGCAGTACATATAAAAAATACAAACAAAAATATCAAAAATTAATGTTATGAAAAACTGTAAATTACCTTCCATGTTCGACCAAAGTCATGAGATCTTTCAATAAGCATTGCAGCAGGTCTAAATGTCTTGAATGTAATTATTAAATGTGTAAAGTGAAATTCCTCAGTTAAATCTAGTTGAATTTGAACATTTTCAACCCCATTTTCAGACTGCCACCATTTACGAACTTGTTTGGATTTTTTTCCAATTCTAAAACAACAACAAAATAAAAAAAAAAAAAAAAAAAAATTAAACCTTCACAGTTTCATAGTGCTATACTTCCAACTTATATTTGAAAGTCAGCAATAAAATCCATACACATAAAAAGGCCTTAAGATGAAGTCACAGGTTATGTCCTTTAACATTTAGAATATGAAAAACTGTACAACATTTGATTTCTTAAATCATATGTATGCCTTACAAGTTGACTAAGGTGAACTGTCATTAATTAGGTATTGTATTGATTATCAAAACTGAACTATTGAAAGTATTTCAGAAATCATTCATATTTTAGATACTTTGGTTTTAATTAAATTAACAGAAATTTTGAATTATACAATTCCAAATACATGAGAGTTAACTATATTTATTTTGACAACATTTATATTTATTATTACATGTTATATTTATTTTGAAAATTTCAAATATGTGGATTCAAAATTTAGTTAAATTTCTTTGTTTGCATGAAATTTGGTTTAAATTACCAGAAGGAAATTCTATAAAGATATCAAATATATTCAAAATTACCAGAGGGAAATTCTATGAAGATATCAGATATATTCATAAAAAACAAAACAAAAGAAAAGGACAAAATCCTTTAATTTGGAATAGCATGTGGCAGGTAACCATGCAAGTAAAATAAATCATGCACAACAGCCATATAAGTTACTGACCACAAAGAGCTGAGTTATTTAGAAACATGAGATGAAATGATCTGACAGTGCAATAGTAATACTAACATTCTCATTAATGTCTGTACCTTGCATTATAAAAGTTGTAACTTTATGACAGCATCAAAGGATTTTAGCCATATGCACTGTGTCCGTCATTAAAGCCACTCAGATCACATTGCTCAGGACTGGTTTTCAGAGCATGAGGGTAAACTTTTACATTTACCATGACCACCACAGTCACCAGATATCAATATTATTGAGGCTTTGTGGACTAATTTGGAGAGAAATCTGCATGAGCGCTATCATTATTAACTGAACTTGCCAACATTTTACAGGAAGAATGGTACAAGATTCCCTTGCTAAGCAAACAAGACCTCTATAGTTATCCAATCAGAGATGACTGCAAACTGTTTTGAATGCCAACGGTATTCTTACACCATATTAGTCAGAGCAATATGTTTTTATTTTGGTGGATCCATATTTTTGTCCAACCCCCTGTAAACTTTCTCATTAATGTTTATGCTTTGCATTATAAAAGTTGTAACTTAATGATAGTATCAGAGGATTGTAGTAATATGCACTGTGTCTATGATTAAAGCCACTCAATTTCAGAAATTCATTAACCAATGGTTCTTCAGTTCTGATATTGTCTTCAACTGTAACAAATCAAAGGACTATAATGAATCTCACTTTAAATACCCAGTTCAGATTACAAAATGTAAAGGAAGTACACAGAATGCTCAGGATTTCTCAATGAGATCAGTGTCAGGTACTTGCTGTTAGAAAGAACTGTATCTTGCTTGAAACTGTACTGTAAAGAAAACTCAATGCATTTATTCTGGAAAGTATATACGTTAACACAGTGTAACTGCTATTTGATTGTTAGCTTGTCATTATTTTTAGCAATGTCATTATTGATTTCATACGCTTTTCATACAGTGAGAGTTCAATGCTACAGTTGTTCATGATTCAGAATATACAACCCAAGCAAACAATTAAATCAACAGCTGCACCAAGGGTTCCTTAGACCATACTGAAATATTCACAATTCTTCTACAGAACAAGTATTAATAATGAATGTTGAATTAAAGCCGCAAAAATTTACTAAAATATATTAAAAGATACATGGTTATGCTGCAAAAGTTTAAAGAAAATATATAAGAACACAAGGATCAAACACTCTCAGGAATTAATTTTCATAAAATGATAATAAAAGTATATTCTAATGGTATATTCTAATACACTAACTTTCTTAAATACAAAAAAAAAAAAAAAAAAAAGGTGGGGAATACAGAAAGCTAGCATTAGTACACAACCCAAAAGAAAAGTCCTAACCAATCTAATTTTTTTTTTTTTTTTTTTTTTTTTTTTTTTTTTTTTTTTTTTTTTTTGGTCAATGTAACTACCAGAACCATAATCTTCTTGAATGAACAAGTGAAGTAAAATTTATGAGCAGCTTTCTGAGGGGAAAAATTATTCTCTTTTTCTGAAGGTTTAAAGATATACAACTGTGAGAAATTTAAATGTAATTATGCTCAAATGCTTTTTAGCACATACCAAGAAAATCTTTCTTTTAGTTTCAACTTTATTAAATTCACGTGCTTTATATTTTACTGCAACCTTCTAGGAATTTATAGATAAATGTGAAAATATAATAACAATCATCAATATTTTCTTTTAATCTTCAGCTAAGTAATATACCTTCTCCAACATTTGGTTTTACTGCATGCACACACACATTTAACACTGTAGTGAATTTTTTTAACCAGGTATGGAACTGTGTAAAAATAGTATTTTATTATTCTTTTCTTTTCCCTTATTTTCTCCAACTTTTTTTTTTTTTTTTTTTTCTAAATTTCAACAGGGATTAAAGCTTCTAAATGCTCTATAAGAACAGGCAATATTATAAGAGTTACTCCAGTTGCCTTCTAAAGGGATAAATCAATGGTCATGGTGCCACCTAAGACAATGCACAAATGATTTTATGACAAAACACTTAGTTCTGCTTATGCAAATTGTTTTACTCACTTTCACTTCTTACAGAATAAAATCAAAAATAAATTTCTGTGTAAAAATATTTAGTTGGATAACTATTAAATAAATCCTCAGTTACTTGCAGAAATAAAATTTGAACAGAACAACTCACTGGAAAACACTTTTCCTGACAATCAGGAAACATTACGTATAACAATTTAACCCTATACTGTATGATGCTGCTATTTGTCAACATAAATCATGGTTATCCATCTCATTTCCAATTGGGAACATCATACATTATGATAAATACTGATATGGGTTCTCTGCATGTAATTCTTGGTTAAGTTCATGCATGTCACCGATGCTTTATTTGTATTGAAATATAGGTGATGGCATAGTAACAGGTGTTACTGAAATATGCATATTTGTAATATATTTCAGAGCCAATATTATTTTTGCCATTTTAAAAATCTGAGTGTTATATGTGTAGAAGAAATAAAAAATATTATTTTTGCCATTTTAAAAATCTGAGTGTCACATATATGTGTTGAAGAAGTAAAAAAATGGAAATTTTTTCCATTACTCTCTCGGTATAAAATTATGTGTTGCTATTTAGCAATACTATGCATTCAGAATTTGCTGGTATACTTATGTAAATCAACTGACTGCTTGCATTTTTTACTGTTTCCACAGTTTTATGGATTGTTTATGAAACTTATGTAATAAAACATTAAAAAATAAATAAGTTCATATTGTGCATAAATATCATTATTACTAAATCTGATGAAATATGGTTTTCAAACTCACAGGTTAACAGTAAAGATGAAAGTGGGATGATGATGAAATTTAGGAGTAGTAAAAATTCACAAAAACAAGCAATGACAGTCAAACTTATTGTTTCTGAAGTGAATCCAAAAAAGGCCTTATTCATTCCGAATAATCTTCTCTAGTAATCAAAACTTCAGTTCTTTCCAGGTATGTAAACCCACAATGCAGTATGTTCCTCTTTTCATTACTTCCATTTTTTTTTATTTCCGTTTTGCCAGCGCAGGCAATAAAGTCACCAATAATGGTACAACTGATGCCAAATGGAATATCCTCGCTGGTAACCTTTTACGCCTCATTTTCAAAACAAGTAACAGCCATTTCTTATCAGATTGATTGTTTCTTTCAGTACTGGCATACAATAACATAGAATTTTAACCCAGATAGATGAATTTTATGCCCTAAAGCCATTCGTGGTAATTAAGTCAATTAGAATGCAATCACACCACTCACCCGAAAGGAAAGATATAGAAAAGGCAAAGTCAAGGGTTAAACTCATCAATTCTAATGAGAATGCACTAGCAAAGTAAAGCACTGCAGTTTTACATAATTTCTGAGTAAGATATTCATATGAATTGAAATAATTCTTTCATTTAAACTTGTATTCCAAACTAAGAATTAGCTTGAAATTAATGTAGATAATTACTGAGAGAATTAGATTTTTGTAGCGTAGTTTACATGAAATGAGAGCACTTGGTGTCACGTGATATGAAATGCGAATCGAGATGTTGAACCATAAAAGCATAATAAATTCTCAAATTAATGTCTTTTTACAAATTTATTGTCTTTATTTTATTGGCTTTTTACAAAATTTTAAAAGATATTAAAATGTTTATGCTTTCAAAATAAAAAAAAAATCTTAGAACTAACATTTGCTAAAATTTTTTATGTGTATACTGTATGTTGTCGCCAAAAAAGTCTGCTTGATGAGATTTGCGTCGGTGAAATGGAAAAGTACCCTTTCTTGGAACCCTGCATATGGTAAACATCAACATAGGTTTGTAAGTTTAACATGTAATTTCACTTTTTTAAAGTTGTTTACACATAAAAACAAATCAAATGTATGTAGCTTCCTTGAATTTAATGAAATTTTAATGACATTTAGCTTTTGTATTTTAAATTTAAATTACCAACATTTTCCATTTTGAAAGCAAAAAAATAAAGAGTAAAGTTTGCAAAATATAGATAATCCCTGTGCACATCAAATTAACATGCTGTTGCCACAAACATCTCTTAAAATGAAACCTTTCTATGATTAACACTTTGTTAATGTAAGTAAAATATTTTACATATCAAAAAACTCATTTACCTGGAGACAATATTTTCAATTCCATGATATAATTTTGGGTCATTTTTATTTTTAGGTAGAGTTTCACACTGAAAACACTTTTTTTTGTCTGTTAAATAACTGACAATACAATAACGTTCCGAACCCTTTGTTCCACATGTTGATGATGCTCTTAAATCATTTTCTCTGCCAATTAGGAGATTGCCAGTAGCCGGATAACAACTTGATTCTTCACAAGCATGGATGGGGAATGATCCCTGAGAAAAGACACCTATAAAGTAAAAAAGATTAGGAAGACTCATGAACATCCTTAATAATTTAACAATGATTTAAATGACAGTTAAACTCAACAATATAAGATTTTGGAATAGGCAAGGTACTTAAAATTTACACACTGAATATAATAATTGGAACATTTTCAAGCTTGTATTCATAGCACTGCCATGAAAAAATGGCACCGCTCATGAAACCTGACACTACTTTTCAAATTTTCAGAACAGTTATAACTTTGTATATGGTATGCTATATTCCTACCAAAAGAGACTCTTCTTTAACTAGTAAAACTTCATAATGATATTTATAAGAAGGTAAGTATAAGTACGGAATATTTGAAATACTGCAAGTATATAAAGTTTGCCAATGTTAAAACATACAATAACTATTTACACTAATATTGAAAAGAACTAATAATTTCAATACTGCAGACATTACAAGTTTTCAATATCATTTTGCTTAAAAAAAAGTTGATATGGTAAAATCTTGGATTGTGAGGAACTTAGTCCACAAGTGTTTTATATAAGATGAGCAAAATTTTTTATGAATTCTAACTTGATAAATGATCGATGTCTCAAAATACAATTAATTCATATACATTCTACCAAGCATCTACAATCAAGCTGATAGTTTTTCTTCCTCTTATTGCTGGAGTATGGGTAATCATCATCTATGCTCAGCCTCAGACAGCTTACCTTACTCACATAGTTTACCTTATAACCTCATGACCACATTGGTGCATATAAATCTTTTTTAATATTTCCAAATGTAATGATTATTTAGTAACTATACTGCAATGCTTACCTCTAAGAAGAAAAAGGCTTAAATGAAAGAAGTAAAGAAGAGGAAATTATTACCATGGAAATCACTGAGAATCAAACAAGGTACACCTTGAGACACACCTACTAGCATTCATGCAAATACCAGGCATTGTAAAATTTTGATAAGTTTGCATCTATGACGTGTACCATTTATAAAAAACAATAAGGAGACAAAGTATAACCAAATGAGTGACAAGAGTATCAAAGCTATGGCCACATGTTCTGGAAGAAGTAGAAAAGTTGCTTCACATCTGAATAAATGGGAAGAAAAGTACGAGATACTATGACCAGGAAATTTTATGTGTGAGAAGGCAAAGACCTTGTTCACTGATATCAAAAGTAAACTATCAGGCTTTAAAAGACATGCAAGGGATAATTTGGTAACTTAAAAAAGAGAAATTGCACTCCTAGTGCTAAGAGGCATGGACAAGCTATGAATTTGGATACACAGGCAGCTGATGCAGTTAAGTTCCAGAAGTTCATGGTTTCCTACAGTATCCATTCCTCCTGCAACAAGTTAACTGCAATCATACAGAGTTTTTTTTGGGGGGGGGGGAAATGCCAGGATGGCAGAAGTAAATACAATGCCAAATCACAATTCCAGTTTCCCATCTTGCTGTGTGCTAATGCAAGCAGATTCCAAAAACTAACCTCTTACTTGTGCATCACTTTGAGAACCCACGAGCCTTCAGGAAATGAAAAATGCCAAACAGCTAGTTAAACATCATGCGTGAAAGTCCAGTAGCCAAGCTTTGGTTACTTGTATTCTTTTTGCTGAGAATATCAAAAAGTATCTTCAGTCTTGCAATGAAGAAATACCTTTTAGAAAGAAATCTGCAACTCAAAATCTTGCTGCTTTATGGTGTCCCTGTTCCCCCTCACAAATTGAGAATGAATTACTGAAGGAATTCAGGATTCATAAAGATTAAGTTTCTTTAAGTTTCTTCCTCCCAGTACCACTCCACTATTCTATTCTATGGATCAACATGTCATTTTGAACTTTAAGAAGCATTACACCAAAGCACTATTTAAGTAATGCTCTGAGGTAAACAAAGGAATAAACCTTGCCCTCAGAAAGTTTTGGAAAAGTCATTTCCATATGATGAACTTCAAAATCATTGACAAAGCCTGGAATGGAATTGCCGACAGAAGCCTCAATTCTGCTTAATTCTTTAAGCAGAATTCCCCACCCCCTCTTGGACAAAATTTTGAAGAATTTGCTCATAAACAGGAGCTTCTTGTTGATAAAACTTTGTTCTTGGGAAAAATAATGAATCCCATGGAGGTGAATAAGAATGACATTCAAGAACTGGTGCAGGAATGTGACATCTTCTAACCACCAACAAACTTATGGATCTGCATCATGAACAATAGCAAAATATTACAGAGATCTTGTCTGAGCAGGAGAAACTCCTCACTTCAGAAGATTTGAGAAATATGTAAAATGCTTGGAAAACAGTAAAATTTAATCAAAAAGCAGAACCCAAATAAGGCTGTTGCAGAGTAAGCAATGAATTTGTTTAATGACAATGCAATATCACATTTCTGCAAAATCCTCAAAAAGAGAGAAATATAACTGCCCTTGAATACATTTGTCATACAAAAAGACTTCAGTAAGGCAATAGATGACAGTGTTTCTGATAGTTAGTCGTTATTTTCAAAGATAACATACATATTTATTAATTTCATATCTTTTACTTTACATATACCTCTTTTATTTACATGTTTTACTCAAAATTTATACTAAATTTTTATAATGAACATTTCTGGGTTAAGGAGCGAATCATTCAAGTTTCCATTATTTCTTATGGGAAAGTGCACTTTGATATTTGATTGTTTTCAATTGCAAACATGTTTCAGAACAAATTATGCTTACAAAACAAGGTACCACTGTCATAGCCATAGCCTATAAAAAATTTTTAACCTTTTCGAAAATTCCTGGACTTCTTATTCCAATATATAGCAAATTAAAGAGTTGTTTCCAGAAAATACTTTTCCCATAATACCCAAGCTAAGAAAAACTGAAAAGCCCATTTCATATTACTAAATTTCTCATGAAATAATACATTGTGTTTATTTTCCCCTGGAATAATATGTAAATGAAAGTATTTAAAACAGATTTTTGTTTAAAAGTAATCATGCAGAGTGAAAACAGAAATATATATGCCAAAAAAATTAGTAAAATTTACAAAATTCTGAATACATATACTGATTATGTGATAAAAGATAAATATAGAGGTACATACATGCATTCACTATTTCAAGTACAGTGCAAGAGCTGTTTGTAAACATGAGCTCATTATGGGCAGGAATTCATCCTAAACACATTCTAGTAAGTCCATGAATGACTGCAGCAAATGTATGATGCAACAAAGCATCGCTGAGGTATAATCTTCACGATAGGTTCAACACAGCTCCATGCTTGAATATCAAAAAATTTCATTTCAATGAGCTATCATTTTTGTAATACAAAATCATTAGCAGTTAGTCCTTGTTAACCCTTCACATATATAAGTTTTCTTGTTTCTAGTTAAAATTTCAGCAGCATTAATGACAATTCCACATGGATAGCTTTAGTAAAAATTAAGCAACCCCACCATCACACATTAGACAGAAAAGTTCCAGTAAAGATATGCATTAGTTCAAGAAAAGATTTCGATCCAGAAAATTCATACTATTAAGATAAGCAGGTTATGATGTCAGTAATGTGCTAGCAAAATTAACAGCATAATAAATAAATCTCAACCATAACAACTACTTCCTCTCAATGATGGCATCTTCATGCGAGTGCAGGATAGTGCAGATGATCTACAAATACAATAAATTAACTATGATGTCATTGTAGATTATAAACCTAATTTCAACAACATTCTGAAAACTAAATTACTGGTACTAAATGTACAAAATAAATAAATAAATAAATTGTCAAATATATATATTATAAAATATACCAGAAAAACATTCAAACTCAAAGTGTTTAAAATTTTAAAACTTTAGCTGAATAATTTAACAAGTTAAATATGATTTTATCTGTTACAGAACACTGTCAATATAGAAATGTTTCCAAATGCTAAAATAAGACACATTATAAATATCAACAACAGCCTACTTAAACACAAACAGCAGAGTCTCACTTATCATGAACGGGTCAGCAGAACATTGGATAAGCAACTCTGCCACCTCATTTTCAAAAAAGATTCCATAAAAAGGTGGAACAACAATTATATTAAATGTAATGCTGAACAGAGCAGTTCCTGTATATTTTTCTTTGACTGATTCCAATGCAGCTTCATTTTCAGTTGCTAGTAAGATTTTCAGCTTTATATTTTGATCATAAAACGTATGTTAAAAATGTGCTGATGAACTCAAGACCTTTCTAAACAGCTTCAGCAATGCTGCAATTACATTTCTGGATTTTTGAAATTAGCTTTATAAAAGTAAGGGATTTCTGACATTTCATTTGACTGCCATATTAAGAACTTGTGACGGAATATTCTTGTTCTGTTGCATCTCAGTTCTCTTCTACAGTTTCTATGAAAACTGGCTGGTTCTTTACAGTATGGCTTTCAATGGAGTCATATACTGCGTTCTGATGTACTTCCAATGTTACATTTAAAACAGTTAATTAAATTTGGTTCAGACAAGACAGTGATTTCAAGAATACATCATGACTTAGTAATATTGGATGCATTTAAATCTTTAGCCAATAATTTACCTATGAGTGTTGAACAACAAAGAGATACAAGCTGAAAACTACTTTCCAATTCTTTTCCCATTTTTTTTTTCCATTATGTGACATTATTGAATACAAAAAATTACAACTTTTTACATTTTGTTTCCAGCTATTTTAATGACACCAACAGCATAATCCTTAAATTTTCACTTCTATATAGTGTACAATATTACACCAACTAGCATTATAAATACCATTTTCAAATATCTTAAATTTTCACTTCTACATGGTGTAAAATATTAGACCAACTACCATAATACATACCATTTGATTAACTATGCATTACTACATTTCTCTATGCATTCTTCATAGCTACAATTTTCTATTCATTCTTCATCTATATACTACAATAATTTACCATTTAAGTCACTTTCAGATAAGGGCTTTTACCCAGGATGCAACACCTCCATTAATTTTAAATGAAAATTTTCTAAATTATGAAATTATGTATTTGCAGCACAAAAAATTTTACTTATTTGATGTTATATTTTAGATGTTTGTGAAAAGACATTTCTACAACATATTTACTTAAAACAGGAACCATATGTTTTGAGTGAGTGAGTGAGATTTTTGGCGCAAAACCAAAGATGATTATAATGCACCAAACATGAGGTAGGATGATCTAAACTGATGAAATAAAAACAAATTTTTAGTAAAAAAGGTGGACAAATGTACCAAATCCAGAGGATGAAGTCATAAGCGCACATTAAAATACCATACACAATCTTTCAAAACAGATTAGATTAAGTAATAAAAGACAGTCTCTTTTAAATAATAAAATAAATTACAATTGACCTCTCTTCCAATTAATCATATGTTTTGAATTGTAGCACTCATCACCGGGTTTATGTTCAAGTCCAGACAGACATGTAAGTGACACTTTTTGCATTGTAGTAACATGGCTTTTTAAAAATATTTTAAACAACTTTACTTCTTTCAAAAATTCTACTTTTTGCATTTGATAATTAGTCTAAAGGGGCTTTGTCCTTGAAGGACTATTGTTTTCGTTTTGCAGTTTTGCGTTGAATAACTATAAATGTCGGTTTCACTTTTCAAACTGTTGCCACCAAATGTTAAGAGTTCTGCATTATATTTGAAGAAATTAAATAATAAAAAATCTGCATAAATGTATGAATATTTCTTGTATTGTGATAAAACAACGGTCCATAGAGCCATCGAATTTTGAATGATGTAATCCTACTGTGAATATGGGCATGTGGAAGCCCAAATTTGAAATTTGTTTTATTATTGATTTCATATTTTGTAAAACTTTAACGAATTTTTGAGTAACAAACTCGATTTAAAAGCGAGCAATAGCAACACTCTATGAGGGGGGGAACCTTTTTATCTCCAGCGGGCGCAAAACTGTCTATCGGAAATTCTAAAGATATGCTCATTTTAAAATTATTTTACGACATTGCTACTGAACTGAATTTTATGGTTCAAGTGCAAAGAATATGATATTTAATAAATAAAAGTAACATGCAAAACGTTAAAGAAAAAACGCCCCTTTGGACATAATTTAAAATCTGACACATTTCAGATTTTTTTTAAATCACCACAGATTATCTTAAGATTTGATTTTAACACATTTCCATCACTTGGGAAAATAAGAGAATATCTCTTTAATCAATGATGATTTTTTTAAAAAAATTGCTAATTAAAATCAATGAAACCTGAGTAGAACACTTTACTTTCTGTATGACAATTTTTATCTGATTTAATGCCTACTGATGTTCCATTCCTGCTTCCACATGCAAGAACTTTAATTCTCATGCCTAGAGAGTTTTTGTCAGCACACATTTTACCTTTAAATTTTAACAACTGATTTAAAATTTAATGTCTCATAAAACAGCCCAGTTTCATTGGTATTGAAAATATCTTTCACTGCAATGATGAGAGATATCATCCTAAAAACAATTTTCCAATTCCAGCATCAGTTATTAAAGCACAATTTCAACATCAGTTATTCAAACATTGTTCCTCCGCTAATTTTTTTATAAAAGAAATGTTAGTTTGCTGCTTCAATCAATCCAGTGAACCACTTTAACACAATAAGGCAGGCTCTTGGAATCACTTGGTAAATTCAGCCTCTGTTTTTACAAATTTATGCAAGTACACAAAAACAGTGGTGTTCTCAGAATGATGAACCAGTTCAATCATGTTTATGGAACACCCTTATAATTTACCTTTGTCAGCTTCTTTTCTCACATATTGATATCACAGGCAGGAAGTATAGTCTTAATTTCTCCATATGATATGAGCTTCAGATTTGGAAAAGTTATATCCCTGGCAGATACCAGTTTGAATACATCCATTTTGTTCTAATGTTTATGTTTAATGGGGAACACGTTATAGTTTGCCACATGGATGAATTTTTGATGCAATAAATTTGCAACAATATAAACTGAAGAGAGATAAAAATAAAGTTTTATCCACGTGGAAAAGTTGGAAATGAAGATCATTTAAATCACCTATCTATCTGATCAAATGTCAAGATAATTCTGCTTGCTTTCAACTATGATGTTCTTCCAAGAATTATAAGTTGCTCTGTCTTTACGTGAACTTTATTTGGAGAACAAAGAAAGATGGAGGCAACAATGAAAGAACCAGTATAACAAAAATATTTATTACCCTAACAGAACAAACAAACAGGGCTGATTTAATGTGCTAAAAATTTTTCGATTAATCCTAATAGAAATCCTAAAAAATTATAAAATCATATACATATTTTCAATCAAACACATCAAATTTTGTTTCATTTGATTTTCATATAGTTAGATATTCACTTGAAATGTCACCAAAATCTTATGCCTACAAGAAATTCAATAGAACCTAAAATTTCATTCATCACATCCAGTAGTTCCTTTAAAGATGGATTCACTGGTCTGGACTTTGATTACATTGCGGTTATGGCAGTAAAAAGATTAAATCTTACACATACTGCTACTGAGAAATGGACCGATTACGAAGATGACAAAATAAAAATACCGGGTAACTAACGAAAGTCCTGGGAGGGAGGAAGTCACGATATATTGAGCATATATTTGGCAAAATTACAATCATAATGAAACACTGCGTTTAATAATCGTAACCAGAAAGTGTACAGAAAACTTAATTTATCCAATAATGGCTGAAGAAGTTGATATGACACATCTCTTTACATGAGTTTTTCCCTGACTCTAGTATAAAAGATTTTATGTAAGAGAATATGCTGACCCTCACAGAAACCCTTGTTAGCATGCATCCCTTAAATCTATGAAGTTTTGGAGATTTATAGCAAAAAGGTCACACGACTTTTGCTATAAATTGACTTTTGTTATAAATCATATGATTTTTGTTATTACAGATTTGAATTCACCTAGTATCAGAACACATAAAAGCTTTTCATTTGGTGTGGATTTCACAAGTTCATATGAAATTGGTGCTCGTTACATACTAAATGCTAATACCGTTTATTTTCGTATATAAACCACTAAACTTTCCTATGTAAATGTAATTTTCCTAGAACTGTAGGCCTTAAGTTATAGAATATGCTCAAATGTAACTTGTTTTGATGACATAAACTGCCAAAATATTACATGGAAAATACAAATTAAATTGCTATCTAAAAGTTAAATTATCTTTGAATTTACACCTGGTTAGATTACATACATGCACATACGCACAGAAGCTTCCTTAATAGCACGTGCCATTTTGTAAAATAGTACTATTCCTTAAACGACACTGTTCAACATAAGATGAAGCAATTTGATTTCATCAAACACAGATTTTTAACCTAAAAGTAAGTTTTCATAATAATAGAAGATAAATATTCAAATAACTAAAAACAAAACATCTCAAGTATAATGCATATCAATAGATCTTACAAGTGTAACAACAAATTAAAATATTTATCAACATATAACTTTAGACAACGGTGCATAATTTTTATATATCACAACATTTTTACATATTAGACATATAAAATTAGTAACGAAAGATGGCAACTCAAATATTCAAATTTTGACTAAATATTTTACTTTATTAATCAAGATTAGATTATGTTATATACATTTTTCTGTTAGTATTTTAGTACAAAATGATAACAAATACCAAATATGATTAAGCAAAATGCAGAAAATATTTGAGAAATGCAGCATAATTACAAATATATATATATATACTGACACTCAATATAATAACAAGTCATATCCTAAAGTAAAAAAGATGTTACATGAAGTAGTACCTAGAATAATAGTAAATTTAATATACTGTCATCAACTGAGGACTTTGTAAAAGATCGCTCACTACAATGAGCAGTCGTTATAACAAGTATTGATTGTACTAATCAAAAATCTAACAAGAAATACTAATTATCACAATTATAATGACTGACATAAAACTAACTAATGTTCTTATAAACAATAAGCATTAAAATTTATAAAGTAGAAAATTTCAAACGAATTCATTGTACTACTAATAAGGCCTTTAAGTATAAGAGAAAATGCTTTATATCACTTATAAGTAAGACTTGTTAACACTTGCATGATACAACATAAGATAACCTTTTAAAAGATTTACTCAAATTACATTTGCATTAGGAAAATTATACTGGACTCATATGCTTTAAAGTGAAACTATTGGTATGCATACATTTAAGAAACAGAATATTATTTAAAGTTTTGCTCAAAACACAGGTCACTTTTTTAAACCCCTAATTTCGAATTATAGTCATAATTTCTAGAATACTTTTTCTTCATGTTAATCTAATTATGTGTATTAATAAAAATATCATATACATCATAGGAAAAATTTTTAAATGATTATGTTTAATATGAAGGATAAAATTACATTGAAATTTTACAAAACAAAATCAAATACACGACAATATTTAATTTTACAGAGTTAATTTTAAAAATGTAAATAGTAACATACATCTCCTTATATGTAATTTATGCAGTAACTAACAGACGATATTTTGGTGCATTTCTCACATACTATTTCCTCGCACAAAATTCAATTTCAGTTTGTGGGTCTCAGGATATTTTCTCAGAATGATACTGATATTTAATTTTGACACATCCTATTTTCATTAGTTAAATAATTTTTTTGCTATTTAATGCAATTTTTTCCTTCAAATATATTAACCTGGCATAAATCTGTAGATAGTCCAAACATTTACAGCTGCCAAATCTAACATACTGTACAATGTAAAAACTTACCATTATTTAATGCCATTCTTACAGTTTCAAGCCATTTTAAGGACAATCTCTATTCCCATTCCTCAGGAACATACTGTTTATTTTTGGGGGGAGGGAGGAAATGTTTCAAAGTTAGAGAATAAATAGAATAATGTTTTTCTACAGAATGGAAAGTTTATAAAAACTTATGTTTATCAGCAAAAATCACAAAAAAAGAAAAAAATGATTAAATTTAAGAGTGGTACATGAGATAAGCATGGATGCCTGTGAAGGGGTTTTTGGTGAGGAATTTTTTTTAAAAACTATAGGTGATGCTAACATAAAAAAATGCAATGGCTAGACAAAGAACAATAAAGACAGCTTTAAAATGATTATAACACCAGCAAGTGTTTGACGTGACTTTTGCTATAGAGTATAACCCACTGTAGGCAGGTAACAAAGCCAGCAATAACAGAATGCATTCATTATATTTGGATGTAGAGATGACATCTCCTGACAAATCAGATATTTCAGTTCTTTGCAAACAGGAAAATGATAGAGTAAACTTTGGAGACCAACAAAGCATGGAAGCTAACAGTGCCTACTAATGATACAGTCATTTCTGAAGGTCTGAAACAGGAACACACTCATCAGATGTGCAATATGACTAGGTGCTCCATCTAACTATTGAGAACTAAAGGTCTATAAATGCTACTAAGACCTTTATCTCTCAATCCATAGTTCGCAGATCACTGGTGCTCCTCGAAGCCACTTCAAGTGTTCCGTGAAAAGAATCAAATACACAGTAAAAACTGTTACATGGAATCATAATTCACAAACTTATTAGTTATATATGCAGCATTGTAAACTTATATACATCTAATTGTTAGGAAAATTTATGGTACATGCTAAACTAAGTAGCACAGAAAAACCAAGCAGGTTACCTCACTAAGATTGTCAAGAAAAAGGTCCGTTCACTGGCATACATGAAGAGAAGCTGTAGACAAATCATCAGAATAAAAGTTTTGGATGCAGGGGAATGTGAAAACAAAGGAAAACGACCTCAGTAATGAAATTATTTGCAAAACGAAAGAGTACATGAAGGGCAAAGGATTGATTCTGAGCTTCATGCCAACACTGCCATGCACTTCCACCAAACCTCTCCAGCAGTACGTTTTCAGTTTTAAAGTGTTTTAAAGTCAGCAGTCAAAGCAATTTGTTTTGTTGATTTCCAGTAATAATATTAATTCAATTTTATAAAATAATTTTTAATCATGATTTCATCGAATTAAGGCACCAATGCTTTAAAGCTTATTTGCACCTAGTGTGGCTGTACCAGTTGTACCGGCTTTGACATCAGCCCTGTTTCTATTCTAAGTGTTTTGAAAAAAAAAATTGTTAAAGTTTAAGATTTCCCAACTTATGTGATCGAGAACCAAGGCTGTGGACAATGCATCTCTTTCTTAAAAAGTTGACATCACATGCTCATATAAAAACCTTAAAGCTTTGCATTTGTTTTGCAAGTAGTCCAACCATTTAACTGGGTGTTAAGTTGACATCACATGGTCATATAAAAACCTTAAAGCTTTGCATTTGTTTTGCAAGTAGTCCAACCATTTAACTGGGTGTTATGTTTGAAAAAAACGGGATCCTAAATCCATGAAATCATGCCATGCTGTCCCTTTGGGGAATGAAGTAGTTTATGTGTGCACTTACAGTAACAAGGTGCTGCTTAGATGCAAAACAGTTGTAGATGTTAATGCCTCCATGAAGCAAAAAATGAACTCCATCTGTCCAGCAAGGCATTACATATCTGGTTCAGTTTCTGCACAATTTTGAACAAAAGGTCATGTGGCAGAGGTCTCTTTGAGCATTATTTACCAGTAAACATTAATGACATGACCACAGTCTGTATTAATAATGATAAAAAAATTTCATGAAGAATAGAGCATGCAGTGAATGCCAAAAAGCCCAGCTGCACAAAAAAGCAACTTCACGAAAGCAAATCATTCTTGTAGCTGTTCCAGATGCGAAGGCTACATTCTGATGCAACATGACTGGAATCATCAACTGTATACAACGTACATTTAAAAAATAAATAATAATAATAAATTCTGTGTATTCTGACACTTGATTTGCAATTAATAAAAGAAAACCATTTGTTATGCTAAAAGTGAAGATCATGACAAAGTGATGATAGAATGGATAAGACAGCATTGCAGCAAAGATCAATGCTAATGGTTCAAGTCAAAATATTTTGTGAAAAAAAATGAGACTTCAAAAGTAGGTGAATATATTCAAACAAGTTGGTTAACCAAGTTAAAAATCCATACTCTATGAGGCAGTTAAAAATTTCAGGTGAAAAGCTTCAGCTGATAATACAGCAAATGAACAATTTTCAGATGAATCTATTGAATTCATTAACAGCTAAAAGTTACTTATAATGCTAATAATACTGACCTTTTCTGATAATGTGTGCCTTGAAAGTATTTTGGCAAGTGTGAAAAAAAGCCCCAACTGGTATCAAAGATTCCAAAGTAAGAATAACAATTTTAACAAGCACAAATGCTTCAGGAAGGCAGAAATGTAAACTTTTCGTATTTGGAAAAAGTACACGACCTCAGGCATTTAAAAAAATAAAGATTTTCCCTGTCATCCATCATTCAAATGAAATGGCATGTATCATACAAACATTAATGAATGGTTTGGTTTGAAAATCATTTTCTACCTCTGACATGGGAACACTAGAAATCAGTCGATTCATCCCAAATAATGCAAAATCTGTCCTAATCATAGACAACTGTTTGGCTCATACTTCAGTACATTTTAGAAAAAAATAACATCTTTATCTGATTCTTTCCCCTAAACTGTACATCAATCATTCAATTAATGGATATTGGAATGCTGCACACAGTGAAATGCAGCCACTTTAAAATCTACGCAATATTTTCTGACCATTCAAGAATATTTGAAATATTTCAAAAACATCTGCTGCATAGAGCAAAGTTTCTTAAACTTTTTTCAGTCACGACACCTTTTTATCACTGAGATTTTTTCGCGACCCCATAAATATTGCACAAACCCGACACACGGGTGAGTGAAACTCTCAATTTTTTCACTTGTACTGTAATATACTATTGCAGTTTTAGGTCATTAACTTTAATTTTTAATTTTGAAACATAGAACAACGTGAAAATTTTAAATAAGTAACAGTCTAAATGACAGCACCACGTGCAAAGCAAGTAAAATAAATGTTTATATTATAAAAAGATTGCATCGAAAAGTTTTAATTTTTTTCTTTGTCTGTATTGTCTTATCTTTATCTATTTTCAGATACATTGTGTAAAAATATTTGGTAATTGTAAAATTATCATTATAAGTTAAAGAAATATCAAAACTGCCAAAACTTTTTATGAGCCCTGTATCCACAGTTTAAGAAACCCTCGTGTAGAGCAATTGCAAGGTATGAACAGATATTTTTAAAAAAATGTTTTGCATAATTTAAAGCTAGCTACCATATTTTCTGGAAATGATGATAAAAGCCATGAATTTGACAGTTTTCAGTTACCATAAACAAATGACAAAATTTCCCAATTAATGTAATTCATAAAAAAAATGTGGAGAAATGATAATAAATGAGGATTATATAACAGAAGTTTTTAGTGCAATGACTATCATCAATCCAGTGCTCCAATCATCAATCAACTAATGGATGGCAAAATCTGTAGTATGGTTTTAAATCCAAAAAAAAAAAAAAAATCAATACTGATAGGGAAGAAAGTGATAAAAGGGTTCAGAATTAAACGATTTTGATTGAAATTTTAATAGGAATTCTCAACACGGTAACTACATGACTGAACAAGAAATAAAGTTTGTCTATGAAAGAGCTTAAATTTATCCTGAAAGAAATGTTTAATAAAACAAACTATTATTGAACTTTTCTTGTAAAAAATTTCAATTTCGTTAAGGTCATAAACGATTCATTATTTCATAAACAGCTATTTCATATTTTTTTATTTTGTAATCTCTACAAGTCATCTTATTAGATTTAAAATGAGGACCTAACATCCAGAATCTCTGAATTTTAGACTTTGTACTAGGCAAGCACACACAAATACATGTACAATTTATTAGTCTTCATTGGTAACATTCTTACTCAGAGAGCAAAACTGTCTGTTTAGGTCTTTCAAAACATAAGAGTAATTTCCATAAATTCATACGATACATATAATAAGTTTTTAGAATTAACGTAGATTTAAGGATGCCCCTTGGATTATATCTAAGTTGTTGTTTTGTTGTTTCATTTATAGCCAAGTTGTTATGGTAACCTGAGTTGTTAAACGGTATGGAAACACTATTATGATGTAATTGGTTGTGTGATTGCGGTCAATTTGAATGATGGGAAAAGATTTGGAAAGTGTGTGTGTCGGATTTTGGATAAGAAGCACATTGTTATTTTGTGGTATCAAGGTAAAATGGCTGAATGCAGTAAGATTAATTTGAAGTTTCTGTACAATTTGGAACGAAAGGAAAAAAAGCATGAATTGACTGGTGTGCAAATGAGGGTTTACTTAGTAGCCATTATTAAGTGTCCTGTTTGTAGGAAGGAAATGAATTGGATTGGATTGGATTATTGTAATTTGGCACAAAACCTGTCAAGGTTATCTGCGCCAGACAAATGGTAACAATGCAATTAGTCATTTGTAAAAACTTCCAGCTTAGGTAAAAAGAGACAGATTACAATCTATGATAAAAGCTGATATCTTTTAAAAAACAGGTTAAGTCTATAATAAAAGCCAATATCTTTTAAAAACAGAAACAAATTACGATGATGTGTTTTTCCAATTAAATTTCCTAAGTCCAGTTCTGAACAATTAAAATGTTTTTGGCAAAAATAATTAAAATTCTAAGAAGGAAATGTGTATGGTTAAACGTCGGACAATACTGATACTACAGAAGATATTTTTGTGAATTTATGTGGCGACACAAGTATACAGATTCTAGTTCTAATTTTAGGAAGTTTTGGATGCTGTTTAGGAATTTTATTTGCCTGAAGACACGTAAATTTGTAAATAAGATAAGTGGATATTTGCTTTGTGTAGTTGCTAAGATGAATTTCCTTTATGTTATTTTATTGATTAATTTAAAATGTAGTTTATTGAGATTACATATTTTTTGTTCGCTGCTACTTTGACATTTTAAGTGAATATAGATCAATGTGTACATAGACAAAGTCAAGGGAGTGTGCAATGCCTAGTTTGAGCAATTCTCAGAATTTTTTTTTTTTTTTTTTTTTTTTTTTTTTTAAGTGAAAAAGTCGTTGTGCATTTGGATACAGAGTTTGTGCAATTCTTTGACTTATTATTTTGGATTATTTAATTATAGCAAAGCAAACAATCGGTCTCCAGGATGATTTTTGGCGCATGCATAAACTCGGTGTCCATGTACCGCCAATTATTGCCAAGGGGCATCCGTAAATATATTTTTACCATTTTCAGATATCATATAAGTTTCCAAATTAATAACATATCTGATTTTAGGAAGGTGACACAGAAAAATAAAAATTTTTAGTTTGAATATATGTTTTGCAAACATTAGAAGTCAATCATCATAATAAACATGCAACAACTAGACATCTTGGAAGTGACCTTTAAATTCCTTGACAACTCACAAAAACTAATTTTTTGAAAACAGAACTTAGATCTTGATTTTACACGATAGTTTGCTCTTGCTTTTACTGAAAATCCAAGTTGTTCTTACTGAAATCCACACTTTTGTGTTATCCATCATAAAACAAATGGAAATCCCTTTCGTTGTGCTGCTTCTTTGAAACTTCTGACAAGAGAATAAATTCAGTACTAAAATGTGCAGTTTCCTTCCCACAATGCAAATACTCCTAGCAAAACAAAACTATAGCTACAGAAGGTCACAATCAAAAATATTTTTGACCTATATAGGGGAGATATTTTTAATGGATTATTTAAAGTTTAATTATAACAAAGCAAACAATCGGTCTCCATGATGATTTTTCTAATGGATTCTAATGGAATATTAATGTTACACATGGGGGAAAAAAAAGAAAAAAAGGGACCTCATGTAACCAACCCATTTTACAACCAGAAACAGATCCCAGTGACTCAGACAGCAGTCAGACCAAAGAATATGTACTGTTAAGAAGGAAAACTTTGCAGCAGCAGGAGTGGCTCCTTTCGAACGAAAAGGGAAACAGCTGCACATGCATGAAATATTTGTCACCAAAAAGTGCCAAAGCTCGAAGCTGATGTAGAAGTTCGAGCAGGTTCAACGGTCACGTTTATCAAGAGTTTAAAGCTGTGTGATTCCAGTTTTTTTCCCTCCATATTGAAGGATATAAAATCAGACATCAAACTGCAATATGGATAATGCAAGTTCAATGGCCAGTCAAAGTGAAACTTCACCTAATTTTCTTATTCATCTTAACCCCTGTTCCTCAACCTCCTGTACACGTGGTGGAGGAGGTAAACCTCAGTCAGGTCCGGTACATCACAGAGGGGAAAATTCTCCCCAACAGGTTACATCGCCAAATCCCTTGGTGAATTTTCCCTCTTCTTTCTAGCAGCGTAGAAGACAAACTGGTTTACATTACGTCTATGGAGCCTTTCCTTCTTTACATAGACGCTCTTTGGTCAGACATACTCATGAAAATATGAAGGTTTTTTTTTCATTTGTTTCACACTTTAGCAATTAATTCTGACTAAAATAGCACAGCATATGTTTTGTTTAAATCCATTAGGTTGTAGATGAAATGACCTAATCTACTTATAGAATTTCTCACACACATACATTTAATCAAATTAGTGATTCCATAGGAAAGGTGGCATAGTGGCTAGCGCATCGCACAGCAGCAATACAGGTCCGGGGTTTAGCCCCCGGGCAGGACAAGGTCGACTCAGCTTTTCATCCCTTGAGGGGGTTGATAAAATGAGTACCAAGTTCGCTTGGGTACTAAACACCTGGGCTCCTGTGACAAGCTGACCACTTGTTCAAAGGGCGCATGTTCACACATCCCGGGGCTCACAGTCAAGAAAGCAGATTTTGGGCCACTGAGGGCCTTGGATCACTAGGGCTGTTGTGGCACAGAATTTTTTTTTTAAGTGATTCCATAAAAAAACTGACAAATATTTTTATCTACATTCTTTTCTTTCTCTTTAGAAACATGACAATTCACATAATTTAACATTAAGATCTAATATTATTAAAACAGACATAAATATGGTATATAACATGGGTTCTGCTAAAATTACCCAGAAAGTTGGTTTCATTAGGGAATCGGATTTTCTTGAAGCTTTTCACATTCACAAAAATTTATCCAGTTTAGTCAATGACTTTAATTCCAATCCAGTCTTGCCTAATGCCTTTAAAATTCTACCAATTTAACCCTTCACTTTTCATTAATATTTCTGCTGACAGATGGCACTATCAGCTTTACCACTGGTCACCTGTACAGCATAAATATGATCGACATTCACTTTTTCGCTATTGAAAAATTTTTTGCTCCTGATGAAGGGGGACCCGTTTTACCCTTGAAATCGATTGGGAACTTCAAAATCTATGCCGAATACAAGGTTGTTGATTTGCCTAGTGCGGCCCAAACGTAAATTATAAAAGTATTTAAATTTACACATTTTTATTAAAAAATAAATGTTTGAATTTAATTCATATATAATCGATTCATTGGCATTTATTTTAAAATAAAAATTTTTAAAAAAAATCTTAGTATGTCCTGATGTATTAACTGCAAAGTGATATTCAACTGAAAGAAAAATTTGAAAATGTTACTTTACTGGAGTTCCATAAAGATTACCTATCCCGCGATAAATATCCTAATTTTCATAATCATGCTTTATTAATGTCTTCAGCTTTTTGGCAGTACCTATATTTGTGAACAATTATTTTCAAAAATGAAGCATACAAAAAACACAAATAGGACAAAGATCACTGACAAACATCTTGAAAATGCATTAAGAATTGCAACCTCATCTATTGAACCCAATATCGATTTGCTTGTTCAACAAAAGCAAATTTTTCCATCTCATTAATTTGAATTTTTTCCATCTTTATGAAATCCAGACTAAATGAAACGAAACTTTTACAAATTAATAATAAATATGTACCTATACATATCTAATCCAAATTTTAAAAAAATAAGAAGTTATTTTAATAAAACAACACAGAGTTAATTTATTTTAATTTGTTAAAAAATATTGCATGTGTGGCCTCGCAATTTTTTTTTCCTTTGCAACATGGCTAAGTTTAGACACCCAGGGTATATAAGAATACAAGCATGCTTGTATCTTACATGCCATATTCACCAAAATCTGCTTTATGTACTTTTAAGGTGATATTCATTTTGTTCGAGATTCTAAATATTGGCTTATTTTTATTACGGAATTTAGAGCAAATGGAAGTATATTTCCCTATATATCAATGATAAAAAATAATAGCCACAATTGCAAATCATGCACTAAAATCTAAAAAGAATTTGGATACTTCTTACAGAAAAGAATCATCAGTTATAAAGTGATAGCATAAAAATAGGTTATAAACCATACAATGAATAATTTTTCAAACTCCATTTACACTTTTGAATGAAATTAACATAGTCTTCTTGATGGGAGAGGGCTCTTGAGTAAGTACACATGAAAGGTTCGCAATTTGGCTAGCAGTCAGTTCCTATATGGCACGAAATCTGAAAGTTCAGTATCCAAAACAATCTAATATCCGGTCCTCTGACCCAGCAGCAAATAAATAAATAAATATAATACTAAACAAAGAATTTCTCTTTCCTTAGAAAATCAAGAAATGAAGATTACTCAAATGAAAAAAGGGCAGGTATATAATAAACGATTTTTCTCCCAAGTGAGATTCTACATGTCACTTTCAAACTGCTGGCTAGGAAATCTCACTATAGCCAATAATAATACACTGATTTGCCAATGTCTAGATAATAGCCAGGGTCACACTTTCACCCCTTAAGTGTTTGTGGGCAGGTAGGTTCAGCATTGTGTATCTGCCATTCAATGGAATCTCTGCAAGTCCTAAATTCTGTTACCCATTACCTCGCTAAATTCTAAAAATTTTGCTCCCTTATAATTCTGCTGCCCACTGCCTCTCCTACATCCTAAAAATTTTACCATCCCTAATTTTTAATGCCTGGTGCTCCTCAAAATGCTGAAGTTTTCGCATCAACCATCGACTTTTGCCCAAGGACAACTTATACTCAAGGCCCGCCAGTGTAAAAATATTCTTTTGTGTTTTCGGTGGCCTCCGTGAAATTTCTACTGACCGCAAAATGGCGCTACTATTCCACTATGCTTTGCGACGTTAACAATGAACAGAATGGTACCCGAGACAAATAATTGTCTTGTTATATGCAAAATTTAAAAACGATTAATCTGTAGTAGTCAGAAATTATACATTTCTTTTTAATAAAAATATTCTTATTTTAGAAAGAAAGCATGAAATTTCAAATTATCCCATTTTTCTTTTTTCATATATTTCTTTTTCAGCTACTTGATTCTGATTTTAATTCCTGCCTGCATCTAGATATATGCTATTTTTAATTGTAGATTTACCTATTCTAATTTAAGGGTAATTTAGAGCACATGTTTTACTTTTAAATTATTTAAATAGTACGAAGTTAGCAGGTAGCTTCAGAACATAAACTATTTCAGTGCAAAATTTTCATTGTATTAATATCAGTTGTCCTGTACAACAAAATAATTTGGAGCCACTATTAAATATGTAATTAAAAAATTAATAAATGATTATAAAAATTTTTTTTATACATAAGAGAAAAAGCATTTCTAAAAGCTATTTGGTTTTAGGTACTAAAGATTTTTTCTTTTTTAATTAATATAAAATACTTTAAAAAATATGAAAAAAATAAAATTTTAAATAATGCATATTTAGAGCTCTGAAGAGTAAACGCAACATTACAGATATTCAAAATAATACCAAGTATTTCAATATTACCGTCAGCATATAATAATGACATACATGACATTAATCACAATGAATCTTATATAAAATTTTAAGCCTGTTATTGATGAATACCAAGTATTTCAATATCACCTACAGCGTATAATAACAACATGTATGATACACAATGAATCATATACTCCCACTGTCCCAAATTAGTTGTTACATTTGAGTACTGATTATTGATACTGAAGATTTTATGATTTTGTTTGCACATTTTCCAAAAATTTCAGGGCGATATATTATCAATTAACAACAACTTTACTGACCAAGCATTCCCTCCTTAAATCAGTACATAATTAGTTTTAAAAATCCAGCTTTCGCACACCCTTAAGCCACGCCCCATTTTGTAAGGACTCTTTCATCAGTAATTGCTTAAAATCTTCAGGGTAATTAAATGTAAATTCAATGATCTGTCTTGCCTATATGAGCAAGTTTGCCTTAGAAATTCTTCCACGAAGGCATCCCTCATCTTAAGCAGACAACCTTCGAGGTTTTGCCTTAATCACATAAACACGATCTTTCTGAAATACGGGCAGTACGGTCCTTACAAAATGGGGTGTGGCTTAACAGCGTGCAAGCCCTCTAAATTTGCATCGATAAAATAGTCCCAAAATAAGTGCTACATTTGTGGAAAGTAAAAACCGAGAATGAAAACCTAGTATGCAGCATTACATTCCTTGTAGTACACCTTATAATTTTACAGATTTCCATCAACTAAACTGCACTGAAAGTTATTTATACGACTCCACCTACTTGAAATGTAGCACCTAATTTGGGACAAAACTTTCGACCTAAGGTTAGCAACTAGTTTGGGACGGAGGGAATATAAAATTTTGAGACTACTAGTGTTGAATACTAAGTATTTCAATATCATTGACAGCATATTTTAAAAAATAAAGCCTTATTCCCTAAAACAAATATGATACTTTTATTTCAGAAAGAAGAAAAAATGAAGCTGAATAACACACATATTAAGAAGCTTATTTATATACAAAAGCTGAGCGAAAGAAACATACCAAAAGAATTTTAAAGCTTTAAAATTTTATGTGATGATGGCTTTTGTTTAAGAAATTTTGTATTATGTATTCGTATTAAATCTATATTACATGAAACTGATGGAAATGCTATCCATCCAACAGTTATATGTTGTGAATAATTATTTAAATACAATCGTAAAAATTTTTTTAAAAGGAAGAAAACTAGTACGCAACAATATATCATCCTATGTTACTATTAGTTACAGTAGCACGTTTTAATAAAATACACTTTGACTAATCTTTGGAATATGGTAACAGGTAGTTTGGCGACATTTTGTTAAGGCGATAAAGGTTACTAGCTAGGACTTTAGCAGAGTATATTGATAAAGTCAAGAGTGTGCGCAATACTATTTTTGTGCAATTCTGGGATTTTTTTAAAGTGAAAATAGGTCGACGTGTACATGAATACCGTGTATGTGGAATTCTTAAAAACGCAGCAAGCAGTGGGCCATTCTGCACATTCTCCCAATTTCGCACCTAACCTTCGTCATGATTAAGCACTTTTGTTTCATAAAAGTTCTAGCATAAGTGTAATTCGGCTAGCCGAGTGTTGGAAAAAAAAATGTTAAAAAAAATATGCCTTAACTTTGTGAAAACTAAATGGCGTCCAAAAAAAAAAAACTAGCAGGTTGTTGTAGCAGGGTTGGTTGTCAAATTTTCGCCAAGTTACCAAAATCCAAAGATTAACCTACACTTTTTGTTAATAACCAGCCACATTACAAATAGAGAATGTATAGAAAAAGTGTAGCAGAATGCGAGCGTCACCCAGTGATGAATTTTGGGAAAGCCACCGAAAAATGGGAACCAGAATTTCATTCAGTCTGGCAGGCCTTGAGCATAAGTTGGCCTCGCTTTTGCCATACTAGTCTATTGGGGGAGTTAGCGTTCTGTCTGAACAACAATAAGAGAAGCTACACTGTTGCTGTACCTACATCATCTTACTAGATTTAAACTGACAATATAAAATCTGGAAATTTCCGAAATCCAGAATCTCTGAAGTGACAACGATTCTAGATCTTAAACATCGTACTATATTATACAGAATAATAAAATATTTAATTTATAAAATGACCATATTAAAAATATAAGTTATAAAGCAAAACCTTTGGCATGCACTCTATTGAGAATTAATCTTAGATAATATTACACAAATTATCAAATTAATGACCAAAGTAATAACTAAAAATATTTTCAGATTAACATATTAATACATACTTAATTTTCAACAGTACTTAAAAATAATACATTTATAAAATAATGAAACTCTTTGGAAGCTCAATTAATGGATCATTTCCAGACACAGAATATGATGCAAGAATAAAAATAATACCTTGATCCCGATCATTTCGTCCTCGATCAGCTCGTCGCCGTTCACTTCTTCTGGAAGAAACTCCATTTTCTGCCAAAGCAGAACCTGAATAAATTATGAAAAGATTAAAATATAACTTCCAGATTTTGCCAAAATTTTATAGGTACATTTACATGCAAATAAGCATTTTGCTTGTTTCCAATGGCATTAACATCTACTTTCCCTTCCATATTTCATATTAAAAAAAAGGTGATATTAAAATTGTGTAAAAAAGAATTAGATCAACCACATTTTGAATACTCATTAGAATTAAAGGTAAAAGTATAGTTTAGGGTACCCCTTGGCGAAACTTGACGATTTTTGGCGGCACATGGATACCGATTTTGTGCAATTATTTGACTCATTTTTTTGGCTTGCGAAGCCAAAATAACAAGACAAACAATTGCACAAACTCGGTATCCATGTACACATCAACTTATTTTCACTTCAACCCCCCCCCCCAAATTGCACAAAAATGGCATTGCGCACTCCTTTGACTTTATCCATGTACATGTCAACCTATTTTCACTTTAAAAAAAACCTCGAATTGCACAAAAATGGCATTGCGCACTCTTTTAACTTATGTACATGTTAACCTATTTTCACTCAAAAAATATCCCAAAATTGCACAAACTTGCATTGCGCACTCCCTTTACTTTGTCCAACGAAGTCCGAGACTTCAATTCAGAACACTGATTTACATAACTCTTATTCTTTCTGATAATAGCAGAAGATATTTAGGTTGAATCACACAGGAAGCTACACAAACCACAATAAAAATCCTAGGAGGTTTTCTACACATGATGGAATCAATATATATAAAAGTAGAAGGGGCCTACTCTGAAAGGGATGCAGAGCAAATTTTGTTCAAGTAAGTTTCTGACATTTCATTGGCCTTATCACCTCCTCTATTTTCTTCCCAACACCCCCTTTTTTTAAAATAAATATCTAGTAGTTTACTGAAGACTTGCAAAATTTAAAATTCAGATATAACAAGACTATTTACACAATACTTTGGTTTCAAACTATACTATGCTTCGAAAAGAACTAAAGGCGAAAATGTCATCAAAACCATTTACAAAATTACTGAATTAATAACAGCATGTATTAACAGTCATCTTGCTTCCTTTTGAATTCTCCCTCTACACCCAAACTTTTTCTGAATCAAAACACCTAGAGCTTAAAGCAGATTCAAATGACTACCGATATTTCTATCTCAAAAAAGGCTTCCACGAGGACAAGCCAAAATACATTACCACTTGCACTTTTAACTGACAAAAGAAAAATTTTACACACATGTACAGGCATCTTTAAATAAGAGAGAAAATAAAATACTGCCCAAAAACATGTTAATTAATAATTTTAACATTATATGATTCTTGCCTAACATTTTTAAACCAGCTTTTTTGACAGACAAGAACTTTTTTTTTTTTTTTTTTTAAATTTTATAAGTGGTTGTACAAGTGTCAGTAAACATAAAACCTGATGGCTTGAATGTTTTTATTATAAGTAGCATGCAGTAAAAACATTCAACAAATCATATCAGGCTTCACCAAATTTAAATCTTGATTCTCAATTCCAACAACTTTGTAAGTACACATCTAGTTAAGTACTATAACAACAATATTCATTCCTATTAATTAGTATATGTATGCATGTAATAAATCTATCAATAACTTAACCTCCCTCAGCCCAAGAAAAGATTTTCTCAACACTGCATTTCAGTTAAAAAAAAAAAAAAATTCACCCCTAAATTAGAGAATTATCTTTAATGTGGTGGACAGATGTTTAAATGTCCCAATGATCGCCCCCCCTCCCCTCCGTGGCGGGTTGTGATCTGCTGGAGATGACCACACCTTAAGGAAATTTATAAAAGCTTTCTTTATGCATATGAATATAATACAGCGAATGTAAAAATTTACTGAAATGACAGATTATCATTTTTCATACAAACATTTATAAATGCGGAAGAATATAATGTGTGATTAATTTCATCAAAAATCTCATTTTGAAGAGGAAATGGTGATATATTTATCGCGTCTACACAAAAAAAATATCATTTGATGAAAGTTATGTTACTCCTCACGCATTTACTATTGCTATAAAATATATATTTCCTGTCAAATAAAAATTATGACAAACCTGCTATTAACAGACACACACACAGCGCCAACATCTCTACCTCCACGATATTTCCGCATTTCCCCATAACGAACAGTACCACCTCAGCCAACCCGACGACGAGATCGAAAGCCTCTGGAAGACCGCTTAAACAGACAAGACAGACAAAGTAGACAGATGTATTATTTTGCAACCACTAAGGCTTTCTACCCGCAGAGCGAAAAATCAAGTTTAGGTGCGAAAGAAAGGTACACAGAGGGTAAATTCGTATATCAGAGGAAAATGTTTCCGGCCTGGTCACTAAAAAGGAAACGATTCAAGGAAAATCTAAAATTTTATGGTACATGTATTCCCTGGGTCAAGTAGGTCCTTTATCTCGGGGTAATCCTCAGATAAGTAGTTTCGAGCACATAAAGCACAACTTTCCCTTAATTGCTCGGAACAGCGTTCTATCTATTGACTACAAGCTATCTATTGACTACAAGCTACTCATTTACAAATACATCCTGCGTCCAATATTATGTTATGCATGCTCTATATGGGCTTACTCTTGTCGTACTAATAGAAAGAAACCACAAACGGCACAGAACTGCGTTCTGCGCCCGACAACAGATTTGCCATGATTACGTACATAACAACAAATTTCACAAGGAACTGAAAGTTGAACTACTAAAGACCTGTTACTATCGGCTTGACAAAAATCTTTTATGAAAATAAAAAATTGACAGATAACCCTGTTATCAAAAATCTGTCACTACAATGTCAACGACCTTCTGAACTGTAACAGACCAATGTCTATTCTAAACAGGAATGATGATTAATTACTGGTTGTAATTTTATCTGCTAATTATGTATTGAAGAAGTTTTCAATGCAAACAACAACAAACAATGCTTCAACCGGAACCGTGAAGTCTACTTCCGGTATAATGTTTCTCTACGGAGTTTCGCAGTTTTTCAAGCTATATTTTCTAATTTTAAGTTTTCATTTACTCTCCATATATTTTGCTTAACGTTTTATTTATAATTAAATCTCTTGGTATTTAGTAGCAACGAATATTCCTATATTTAATAATAAAGAATAATTTTAATACAAAAATTGCCAGATTTGTTTTGTTATCGCTACCTTGGCGACTTTTTGTTTTCGCAAGATTCCGATGTATATGTTGGTATCATTAAACAAGTTTTGGGGATTCAAATAATTCTTCCTCGTATGCCCTCCTATAATTCTTCCTATATGGGTACATAAATGCCTTTTAAAAATAGTATGCCTCGAATATATATTTCTATTCCATGCTGTTTAATTAAACGAGTTATCTTTATTACAGATAAGTTTCATTTATACAGTGAATGTGTTGGTTTTACTACTGATAAGTTTCATTTATTCTATGAATGTGTTAGTGTTATTATAGATACGTTTCATTTATACTGTGAATGTGTTAGTTTTACTACAGATAAGTTTAATTTATTCTATGAATGTGTTAGATTTATTATAGATAAGTTTCATTTATTCTGTTAATGTGTTAGTTTTATTCTTCTTATATGAGTACATAAATGCTTTCTTAATGTGCTGTGTTTTGAAGATACAGTATTTCAACTCCCTACTGTTTAATTGAATTCATTTATTCTCTGAATGAGTTAATTTTTATGTCAGGTTAAGTTATTTTTAAAGGTTTTGTCACCTGTACTGTTGTTTGAGAGTCATTCTTCTAATTTTTGAGAGATAGATGAACAATTTTAGTTTTATTTATTTGTTTATTTAATTTTCTTGCAGTTAACAACATACCGTTTTCAGCACTCAATTTTGGGACTTTTTAGCTTTATTTAATTTTTTTTTTACGTTTTGCTAACCTCTGAAAACAAGCAACTTTTTCTTTTTCTGTTTGTCTGCCCTGAACTTTGTGCTTAAAAATTAAAGGCCTATAATGTGGATGATTAAGATCATTAGATGGTTTATCTGAAAAAACTATATATAGCATTTCAAAGAGAATAAAAAATAGCGTTACCTTCTATTTTAATATTTCATATACTAATACTTTCCTATGTACTCTCTTGAAATATTGTAATTTTCATAAAGAATACTTTGTGTAAACTAAGAATAAAAATTACAGTTAAAATATGTTAAAAGAATTCTTAGTAAATTTCAATTAGTGTATTGAAAATCATTTGAATTCCAAAAATAAACCAATATAACACGAAAAAAAAGCATTGGCAAATAATATTTTCTCTAAAACGTGGTCTCATGAATGTAAAAATTTAAGATTTTTAATAGATTTAAAAATTCCTAGATGCTTAAAAACTGAAAAAAATCTATCTAAAGATAATAAAACAATACATAACTTCTTAAAACATAATAAATCATTAGTGTCACAATGATAACATAATCTCAATAAGCGAAAATCGTCGCCAGCGGTCGAGAGGTAAAAGCCACTGAACACTGGTAGTTCGGTCCGGGGTTCGAATCCCACGAACGGGCTGACTGCATGGGCGTTTTCGTGGTTTTCCCCATGTGTAACGTGGATACAAGCCCGTTTCCCTTAAAAAGACCTCCATGGGGCATCCCTCTCTTTTCGTGTAGTGCCCAAGGGCGGAGCACGTAATAAGCAAAAAAAAAGCATCGCCAAACACCGCTGATGCATTCTTAATTTTTGTCAAAGATCTTTATGATATATGTTTACATATCCATTAGTATGATATAAAATGTTTATAAATATTAACTACCCATAATAAAATGAGTATTGCAGAGAATAGATTAATTATTCGCAATCCAGTTTTCGCTGCAAACGGCAGCTTTCCACAGGCTTCTACGTGATGGATTTCTATGAAAATACACTGACTACCAATAAGTATTTGGACACCTATGCAAATAACGATATCTGCGGTCCTAAGGTACGTCACGGACTCCGCTGGTATATATCGTGTAGGAAACAGCATAGGCTTTAGTCGCATGCAAGATGCCTCGCAGTTCGGAGCTCTCTGATTTCGAGAAAGGTATAATTATCGGGTATCACAAATGTGGCCGATCCTTAAGGGTCATATCTAGCGATCTGAAGTACCCAAAATCGACAGTGGCCTATGGGATTAAGAAGTGGAAGGTGAGCGGTGATTGTCGGAATGTGCCCCGAGTCGGCAGACCAACGAAACTGGAGACCGACGAGTGCTGTCCAGAGAAATTCGGAAGAACCGCACCCAACCGATGGCCCTCATCCGCGAGGAGTTTCAACAGGCATCCGGGAGTATTGTTTCAATGAATACCATTCGTAAGAAAGCACATCTGCTTGGTTTCCATGGTCGTGCTGCTGCCCATAAGCCTTTGATCACAAAGTCCAACCGCGCTGCTCGGTTAATGTGGTGCAAAGCACATCGAAATTGGACCGTAGATAGATCAGTGGAAACGGGTTCTTTAGAGTGACGAATCAAGGTTCACCCTTTACCGTTCGGATGGCAGGGTCTGGGTCTGGCGTCTACCCGGAGAACGTCTCCTGCCAGAATGCATTGTGCCAACAGTCAAGCTCGGGGAGAAATTAAATAAATAATTTATGGGTCTACTTTAAATTGAGAGAGAAACAGAAAAGTAGAAAATAACCTAAAAGTGTACCCTCACTGTCTTCCAAGAGTGCGAGTAAGGGTGTGTTGTATTTTATAATGTGTTGAACATTCTAACTAATAGGGATGATAAAATAAGAATTAGTTTGAAAAACTGAAGTTTCTTTTCACAAGTAGGAACAATTGTTACTATCAGAGGGATATCTATCTATCTATCTATATATATATATATATATTATAAGCAAAGTTGTAAGAACAATACAAAAAAGACCAATTTTGGTCAAAATGTTTTTGCGCAATGTGATGCAAAATTAAGGAAATGAGAAGGGAAATCGTAGTTAGCTCGCCAAAAAGTTACCAAAAGCTGTGGCCCCAAGAAAAATCTAACTTATGCATATTCAGTAGTTTTTACAAGTCCGATTAAAAAACTATATGTTAAATATTTTCGGAATATATATATATATATATATATATATATATATGTATGTATGTATGTATATACATATATAATTAAGTTAAAATAGAAATATATAGATAACCTTGCATAATTATACACATAAACACATTAAGGAGATTATGTTTTGTAACAAATACAGTTCAATTATAAAAGCTAACCTAAAGATATAAAAGTGGCAATATTTATACACATAATAAAGAACGTTACCATGGATAATAATATTATAATAGGGGAATTAAGCATAAATGCTGAGCATTTTTGGAAAGCAAAGAGAAGGAACTATAATCTAAAAAAACCTTGCTAGTAAATAGGAGCGTCACAAACTGATTTTCATTTTGGATTCACCGTTCATCATCTGAGGAAGTCCAGGCTAAAGTAACACGACTGTTTCCCCAACTGTTTAAGCTGACTCAGAGCTTTGTGTTGCAGCACACAGAAAACTTTATGTTAGTCTAAAAACAACTTTTAGTATAATGATATCAGCTAGCTGTACAGTAAAAGATGGAAGGGAACTAGGATTAATAAGAGAGCAACTTCAGGATGCTTAAATGCGACTTATGCTTATGTAGCCTGGTGGCTTTTATAAGCTATGCTCAACTAATCCCTAAGGCGATTAGATTGAAAACTATGAATTAAAAATCCCAGCCGGGAAGTCGAAGAAATGTAGGAAAGAGGGCCCATCGGCCATGTACGCAAGTCATATCATCGAAAACACGACACTTCCTTGACAGACAAGTGAGCTATAATTAATTGAAAATACAAACGTACAACTACGAGAAGAGTAATATCAGTGAGAACAAATGATTTGAACAATAAAATGAATGTAAAAATGTAAATGAATGGTAATTACAATGAAAGATACAAATTAAAAAGTGTCTATGTGACAAAATTATGGTCTTTCGTTCTGTGAGCAGTGAATGGTCTTATGTTGACATCCTGTGGAATGCAAATGTAGTTCAGAGAAGCGTTGAATTCTTCTGCAGTGCAATTTACACCTTTGTCATAGAATTTGTTATTAAGCCTGTGCAGGTATTTATCTATGTACTCAATTTGCAGGTCGTCATGCAAGAGCTTATTCTTGATGTAAAAATGTGCGTCGGTAATAGTACGCAAAATTTTATTTTTCATAACCTGCAACTTCTGAATGTCACTGCTTTTAGCTGTCGTCGAAACGGGACATCATGGACATAGCACATCATGGTCTCAAAATAAATATGTAAATCTGCCTCTTTCTGCGTAGATCCAGATTTGAGCACCTTCCAAGAAGGGTATTTAGCTGCTGGGCTACGCCTTTCGTCCTGTTTCCGATATAACTTAGTGGGTACTCTAAGTAAGTCTCTGATTGATGTACATGCCCAGATATTTAGCCTTATCTACCTGCGGAACTGTTTGCCCGAAGAGATAGAGTGGCTGGACCATGATTTTTAGCTTCTTTCTGCGTACTTTGAACAGCTGCGACTTAGCAGCGTTAATAGAAATTTTCCAGGAGCACCATTTTTCAATATCAAATACAATTTCTCAACATCTTGTAGAACGCTAATGGCCCTGTTTGGGTTGATGGACTTGACTGCGACCGCGGTATCGTCCGCGTAGCAGGCCAGTAGTGTGTTTCTATTCAATTTGGTTCTTGGGAAGTCAGCCGCGTAGAACAGATAAAGGACAGGACCTAAAGAGGACCCTTGGGGGACTTCAGCTGAAATAGCCTTGTAACCTGAGCGACTTTGCCTGAGCTCAGTGTGAAATATCTGTTGGTAATGTAGGAGGGAGTGAGCAGAATTAATTCTCTTCGTAGATTCATTTTAATCAACTTATAAATTAAACCCTCATGCCAGACGCGGTCAAATGCTTTGGCCACGTCCAGCATGAGTAATGCAGTGCAGCTCTTGTGATGTAAGGACGAGCCTATAATTTCTACTAGTCTGATGAGTTGCTTTGCTGTTGATAATTCACTCCTGAAACCATAATACTCATCAGGTAGCAATTATAAATAAGGCTGAAACTTGTTCAGAATGATCTTCTCGAAAATCTTAGCAAGGTTAGAAAGCAGACTAATCGGCCTGTGATTTTCAGCTTTTGTAATATCTTTTGCCGGTTTTTGGAGCAAAAATATCTCGGCATATTTCCAGCTTTCTGGGAAGTAACATAACGTGATGCAGGGGTTAAAAATTCCATTGAGTCTTGTAATACAACTTTGGGGCAAATTTCTGATCATGAGGTTAGAAATCCCGTCTATTCCTGGGGTCGTCTTGAGATTAATTTGGAAATACATTTTATGACTTCATTCGGAGTCGTGAGTCCACTTCCGTTGAGTGCAGTAGGAATTCTAAGCCATTAGGGTAAATTGCTCCTTTAAATAATTGGCAAAAACCTGACATTTGTCGGTGTCAACAGTAATTCCATTCGCCGCTACTGGTCAAATTGGTGTGTGCGCTTTAGCATTTTTGTGAAACGCCAAAATGAGTCGCAATCCATCTTGAGCTCTGCAATTTATCATTGCAGCTTTCCTTCTTAAATTCTCGAATTTCCTTCTTGATATGTTTTCTGACCCTATTAAGTTCCATTTTCGTGGTCAGATCCCAAGTAATATTATAATTCTTGCGTAGTTTATTGCTCTCAGCCTTAACAGCCTTAATGAATCTGGGAAATTTAGCAATCTTTTCAGTCTTTTGAGTGATTTTAGTAGCCTCATAGTACGATTCATTGAGGCACTCTGGGGAGTCGCTTCTTTACTACATTATGATACATCAACCAGTCGGTGTAAGTCTTCGTAGTAGAATAATTTGTGCTCGTGACCCCTAGAGTAGCCACAACCGGGTTGTGGTTCGAGCTAAGATCGTCATGAACTTCCAAAATCATATTAATGCTGGTGTTGGACAGAATGATGTCTAAAATGTCTGGAGTGTATCCTGCAATATGTGGCCTAAATGTGGGTGCGTTAGGCACAAAGACACCCATTGGAAGATTTCTGATGAATTGCTTCAGAATCTTTCCATTATGATTGTTGCTCCGACATCCCCAGTCAGTCTGTTTAATATTCAAGTCACCTCCTACAATAATATTCGTAGAGTCCGGAATAATGCATTTTAACAGTTCCTCAGACAGCCTGTTAGTCGGCGTGTTGTAAATTGCGGCAAACGATGTGTCGCTAAATTTGGGCATCTAATAGAAATAACCATAATCTCGTAACCTTTACTTCTATCCGAAGAAATAAGACGTGATGAGTATTTACAATGCAAATAGATAATCACGCCTTCACCTCTATGATGCAGTGGATCACATCGGTAGGACCTGAAGTTTTTAATATTAAGTCTATCTCCGAGGATGGCATGTGTCTCCGAAATCAAGCAGATTTCAATATCATTATCGTACATAAAATCTTCCAATTCGTCCTTCTTATCTTTGAGACTATTAACATTCCAAACTAACATTTTAATTGTTCTGCTACTGTTGGCGTAATTAATTTGTTTGCGCGTTGGAACTACTAGCAGCAGTGCTAGGAGTTAAATTTACTTGAAGTATTATCGAGGCTTTGATAGCTTCAATGAGATTTTTGAGGCCTTCAAAGATACCCTTGGCTTCATTCAGAGTATTAGTACTTTCACTTTGCCCACTTAATACAGCATCATGCGTTTTATTAGTAATAACTATGTCACTAAATTTCTTTGTGGGTGGGTTTTGCGTATTAGCCTTTTGAAAGTTCGGGCAACTTCAGTAGTTGCTCCTGTGTTCTATTTGACAGTTTATGCACCTAGGCTTTTCCTCCCTGGGTTTAGGGCATTCGCCTGAGAAGTGGTCTCCAGCACGTTTCATGCATTTTGGGTCACGCATACATCCTGCTTGAGCATGATGAAATGCCTGACACTGAAAGCACCGCACTGGTCTTTTCTTACCTTTATAGGCTTTCATCTTAACATTTTATTCACATAATTTCAAAATATTATCAATTCCCCTGGCCTTTTCGTTTCTGCTGAAGATAACAAGAAATAGCGTCAAGTTGAACTTTTCACCGTTTCTACGCGTAACTGCGTGACCTTTCTCGACTGGAAATCCTCTATCTAAAAGTTCTTCTGCAACCTCCGTAGTAAGAGTATCTGTTGGTAGGCTGCGTACTGCAATCTTAACGTTCTTATTTTCCGGCAGTGTGAGTGAGTGATATTTAATCCCTTCGTGTTCAATAACGCAGTCAAATTTTTACGCGTTTGAATATCGTCAACTTTTCATAATGATCTTTCGCTTTCATCTTTCCTGATTTTAAGGTCATACCTGCTTCCCTTATCATTTCCCTATACTTAAGCCAAGAATATTTTCCATCTTGGATACTAATGGGTGGAGCTTTAGTGTTGATTTTATTAGGATAGATAACGTTGTCCGAGTCCTGTTCAGTTGCAGTATCAGATTCCATAGCCTCATTAGCTATGCTTTGTGGGGGGCGTGGCCTTGTACTTGTGAACTAATCAAATTGGTACTAATTCAGAAGTCAAACAACAAAAATCATCGTTAATTTTCACAATTTTCACAGATTTCTTGTTCATTTGCGGTTTTGCAGCTGAGGATGGTGGTTCGGTAAAACCATCGAATCTGTGAAAATTTTGAAAATTAACGCTGATTTTTGTTGTTTGACTTCTGAATTAGTACTTATTCGGCGTGTTATTGTGTCTTAATTAATCAAATTATAGTTCGTTTCAATAGGCCCCTCTTCCATTAGAACCTGCGTCTCATTGGTGGAATTGTCATTTTGAGTGTTCGGAGTTATTTCCGAGTCATATTGAGCTGTGTGAGTTTCAGACTCCAGACCTTGGCATACATTTAGAACCTCAAACCTATTTTTAAGTGGGTTGATAGGTGTTGTGTGTCTACTATCACGTGTACCCCTAATGTCATGAACTGTTTTCATTCTTTTAGATTTTGACTTGCTACTGTCATTGGTAGGGTTAGTGACACCTGCAGTAGTGCATTGTGATATGAGATCGTCTACATTTCCGTTATTTTTGCTTATGAAAGTTAATAACCTTTCTCTTAGCTGTAACTGAAAAGTGGTAGCGCGCTTTTCCCTTATTAACTCGTCAATCGAGCTCACTCTGTCCGCTGCTAATAGCAGAAATAAATCCTTGTTTCCGTTCAAACCCATAATCGTAACCTAAGTCCTGGCCGTGGTCGAAAATCAAATCCAGTCCTTACTAGGACTCGCTCCGCAAGTTAGTAAGAACCTACTGCCCTCTAAAACCCACGGAAGGTTTTCTGAGGATGAGCAGAAGGGAACCTGCAAAACCTCTGTTAAGCGCTCGAGGTGCAAGCTAGGAGGGCGACTTGCAGGCAGGCAATCAGTTAGTACATTACCAAAATAAAATTAATTTAATACTATTAAAATAATGATAAAGCAATTACACAGAAATTATCTAATGACAAGACTTGGCAAATCAGTAAAGCACTCTTCGTGAATATCAATTGTCGAAGATTCGTAATAGCACATGCGCCCGTTAAAAGAATTGCGCAGATAGAAGACCCGAGACGTACACAGGTGGCGGCGAAAACGACGGCAACCTTCAATTACCTCTTCTTCCCTCCGGTTACGGTGTATTTACTACAGTGTATTTAATTATGGCAAAGCACACGAGGGCTATCTGCCTAAAGGGAGGGATGCCTTTCGTGGAGGACTTTCTAAGGGAAACTGGCTCGTATACACGTTACACATGGGGAAAACCACGAAAACGCCCATGCAGCCAGCCCGTTCGCGGGATTCGAACCTCAGACCGAACTACCAGTGTTCAGCGTCTTTACCGCTCGGCCGCTGGTGGGCCCCCGGTTACGAGAGATGCAGAGTAAAAAATGTCCGCCTCCCAATAAGAAGCCACTCCTTTATTGGATTTAGTATGGCATTTATGATACTAAAATGAGACGACGATTATGCCTCATGAGGCATTAACAGGTTATGGGCACCCGCGGAGACTGCCAACTTACTTCAAGGTAATTTAGGAAAGTAAAAAGGAAATATAAAGAAAAAGTTTGTATTAAAGCAATCCAAATATTCCGACAGATGAGATCGTTATAATAAGTGGGGGCAAGTAGCGGGAGTGATAAGGTGTGTTACAAGTCTTTCTGTAAGGATAAATGCTAAATTAAAAAAGAGAGAGAAAGCAAAAGGAATTACTTGAGCAGAAGCAAGAATCTGACGCTCTCGTAAGTTAGCCTATTAATTAGCTGTACAGTAAAATTACGCGCTGAATTCAGAAATCAAATGATGAATGTTGTCGGAAGCAAATTTAAATGATATCCACCAACTCTTTTGAAAGTAATTCTAAGATGTTGGTGAAAATTAAGAAATTAAGCCTGCAGAGAACGCTGCTTCTTTAAGTGAAATTTACAGATGGACAGATAACTCATCATGAATAATAATTTACCAGGTAATGTTGGTCTTTAAGAATTAATGGGTTAAAGAGGCCAAAGGGTTAAAAACAAATAAGTCTAGTGAAGCATGAAAGTAAAGGGTTTCACAAATTGAGAATAACATTAGAACATTACAAAGTCTATACATTTGAAAAGCAATCGATGTTAATGAGAAGAAAAAGGTAAAATTCCACCTAGGGGAAGATGAAGGTCAGAAGGCGTCAAAATATGGTTTTTACAAAGTACTACAATTTGAATATTACTGAGTACGAAACGCATGCATATTAATAAATGCTAATAATTGAAAAATAAAGGAAAACTATTGTTTAAATACAATGTACACAAACAAACAATGCAAAATAATAATTAATTACCTAACATGTTTGTAAGTCAAATACTAAATTTCTTATGATTGCGAAACGATCCGGTAGAATCGATAGCAAGCTCAGAAAAATTAAATATAAATTGATATATATTTCATTCTCTTTTGTACCTTAAAATTTAATTAAGTAGCTTACTCGGGTAATTAAATAGTTTCTATTTAAAATGGAAAATTACTAATGAAAATCTCTCAATCCACGAGAAGACCAGATCCAGGCAGGACAAAACCATCTTCAATAGGCTGTGTGACGCAGTCAAGTCTCGCATTAATTATCATTCACAACTCCGGTGGGCTAACTACCTGGAGTCCCTTTCTGCTGATAATAACTCTATATGGTTAGCAGTCAAAAGGTATAAAATATGCTACAACAACATTCCGCCTCTTAAAGGCCCTCAAAGGATCCATCACACAGAAACTGAGAAAGCAGAACTTTTAGCACAGCATCTGGAATCTTAGTTTCGTACAAACAACATTCATGATCCCACAACAGAACAATTAATTACTGTCTTTTACAACAGCTATACGACAAGCCCACACACAGACAACACGATCTTAGTCATTCCGTCGGAGGTCTGCTCGGATGCGAAGCTGAAAAACAACAAGAGCCCTGGGTACGATGCTATTAGCAACAGGATAATTAAGAAATTTCCAGCCAAGATCCTGCTTTACTTCACGAAGATAATCAACCTTTTACTCAGATGGCAGCACTTCCCGGAAAGTTAAAAGTTGGTTCAAATCACACCGATTCTGAAACCCAAGAAACCGGTAAGTTCACCAGAAGCTTACCGTCAGATAAGCCTATTGCCCTCACTTAGCAAAATTATGGGGGCGGTACTACTCAACAGGATCAACCAACATCTGGAACAAAATAGTATAATCATTCCTCACCAATTTGGATTCCGAAGTAAACATTCTACGGTCAACCAACTAATATCAGGTTGTGGAACTTATAAGCGTAGAGCTGCAGAATAAGAAAGTTACAGAAGGTTTGTTTTTGAATACAGCAAAGGCCTTCGACCGTGTGTGGCTTGATGCACTCTTATACAAACTACACAACCTGGTTACATTACAAACATATTTAAATCCTACACAACCCGGTAGACATTTTGTCGTTTGCGTCTCAAATATACTATCAACACGTAGAGCAATCCCTGCTGTGGTCCTCCAGTGGAGTCTGCTTGGACGCACTTTGTTCAATATTTATGTTAACGACATTCCCACCACACAGAACACAACACTCGCAATGTATGCAGGCGTCACTGCCATCCTCTCACAAAGTACATATATTAGCTCAGCAATACAACCATTACAAGACTACATAAACATACTCGAGACTTGGCTGACAAAATGGAAGATCAAAATTAATGTAGATAAGACTCAAGAAGAACAAATTCAATAAAAACCTGCAGCTCTATGGAGAAGACATTCCATGGGCCAAGCAAGTCCTTTATCTTGGGGTGATACTCAGTAGAGCTCTTTCATGGTGCCCACACATAACATCTATCCTTAAAAAGTTTCGAGTTAGTAGAGCTACACTTCACCCTTAACTTCTCGAAACAGTGTGCTTTCAATAGATAACAAGATGCTTATTTATATAAAACTGTATTGCGTCCCATACTATGCTATGCCTGCCCTGTTTGGGCATATTCATGTAAATGATATAGGAAAAAGTTACAATAGCTCAAAATTGTGCCCTAAGACAGATTACCAACTCGCCCTCGTACGTTCGAAATCAAAAACTTCATGATGAATTAGGCATTGAACAATTGAAATATTTTTATGGCTGGCTTGCTCGGAATTTTTATGCTAACCTCCCAAGTATCAACAACCCTGTTATAAGGGTTTACGATTATGCTGTGAATGACCCAAATAATTGTAAACGGCCTATGGCCATACTTAGTACACATACTATTTAAATTAACATGCTTTACCTGTATTGTACATTTGTGACTTATAATTTAAGTGCACCAGTTGACTCACACTATCTGTATTGAATTCATGCATTATATGCATCTCTAGGCCTCAGGTTTCTCCTTTCTCAGCTTTCCCAGATGGCAGTTTTAGGTCTTTATCGGAACACAGCACACACTTTATTTCTGCTAGAATTACCAGTTATCTCACTCTCCTTTTACTCAAAAATTATAACATAATAATTTTTAAAAAATATTTTATGTTAGTTACTCATGACAATATTCGAAACAACCTATATGTTCGACAAGGGGTAGGGTCCTTGACCCAGGCACCCTGGTGCTACACCGCTTCCATGTGCAAAGAATGTGCAATGCACGGGAGCAGGGTGATTTAATAGAATTAATGGTGAATTTTAAATTAGTTATTTAACAAAGTACCGGGGCTGCTCTAAATCGGTGCGCACTGGTCAGAGGTGGAAAAAAAAAAAAAAAAAAAAAAAAACAGAGAGAGAGAGAGAGAGATAGTGCAAAAATATTTTCAACAACTCTGGAAATTTTAGTTCGTAAATTTGAAAGGATTAAAATTAAAAACCCAATGGAAGAATGAACTGCAGACAATGATTAATTTCAAATTTTACCTACTATCTTGAAAGTAGACATAAATGCGACGATATTAATCAAGAAATAAAGTACACAGTGCGCATCGCCTTTTTAGGATAAGCTAATCATCATCTAATTGAAAGATCGATATAAAAAATAAATGCGCCGTCTATGGGCTACAAGAATAACTAATAGCAAGTTAATTTATGAACTGAAGGTATTAAGTAGTAAAGAGAAGGAATTTATACTGACCTACTGAAACATGAAAGCTAAAAGGTTGCTAAACATGTTATTCTGCACTTCAATTACTCTTCCACACCTCACAATACATATGAAGGAAACGTAAAAAATGTTAAACAAGAGGGTGAAACACACCTAATGAAACACCAGAAATAACACGATGCAAGTAAATTACAAATTATTAACACTTAGATATTATAGAATACAAATGCGTGAAAATTAGCCTATTAATGCACTCAATCATGTTAACTAGCGTACAATGAACTAAATTATTTCTGCACATTCAAGTAATGAAAAAAATCAAAGGGCAAAAAATCAGAAATGAATTTTATGTATGCTACAGTGATGAGAAAAATTATATTTGCTACAAATAAAGAGAGAGGTTGAAAAAAGGATCACTTACTCAATTTTTATTTGGGCATCAAAGGGTTTAATAGGTGCAAGCGAATGAAAATTAGGAAAAACTATTGTCTAGGTGAGAACTAATATCGGATATAGAGTATGACAGGAAAGAGGTGTGATAAGAGAGCGTTGAAGGACCTACGACAGTTGTTTCAAATAAATTGAAATGAAAAATGGTGATTTGGTAACAACAATTTTTATATAAGAAGGACTAGTCATTTAGGAATGCGTGTAATTAACGCAGCGATAGTGAACAAACATAGACGAAAAGGCAATGTAAGTAAGAGGGAAAAGGACTAGTAATTTAGGAATGGGTTAATTAAACGCAGTGGTAGTGCAATGAACATAGACCAAAGGGCGATGTAAGTAAGAGAAAACAAATACCAGATATTTTGTTAGAAATACGAGTAGTGAGAAGGTGGGTGAAAGGAGATAAGAGAATAAAATAAAATATAAAGATAAAAATATTAGAGATTATGATAAAAATACACAATTTTGGGAGAATACTGTCAATCAGAGGAGGTAATTAGCCTGAGAACAAAATGGTTAGGAGATTTGTGTAGAAGGTACTTGAAACGGGAGCAGTTTGTAAGAGTAAGGGTTAAAGCAGTGGGAGGGATTTTACAGGAATAGTGTGGAAAGCTGTAAGCTGGCCTTATGTGAATGTCAAAGTTGCTGCAGGTGACAATTAATACAATCAAATCAGTTAATGCTGATGTGATTGTAACGTTCCTCCTTTTACTATGACTATGAAAATACCACTGGGGATTATCAGTCCATACGGTGACATTGAAGAAACGGATGCCATGTTACAAGAACTGATAAATAAGCCCTAAAGGAGAATTTAAGGTGCAATTTAAAGTAGAAGAATACCATAGAGACATACCAGTTACTTATCCTGCATAATGACTATCGCAAAAACCTTTTGGTACCTTTTCTATCTTCATATCTCGTAGAAAGTTGTTTTTAGCACGTTTGCTAAGCTTCTTACTCCCCTTCTGCCCCCGCCCCCCAAAATAAAGAAACAGATTGGAAATCACAGGCCTGGGAGACTGAGCTAAGCCCTAAAACCAAATATTAAAAATTTATTATTAAAGCGTCAGGTTCATTCCTCACATTAAAAGGACTAATTTTTTTTGTGTCCTTATTTTATGTAAGAAGCCTCGCAGGCGGGAAGGTGGTTAGTGACTCTGAACATCGTACCGAAGGGCCCAAGTTCGAGAAGGCATCAATGTTATTTTTCTGTCTCTTGATAGGAGGCAACGGCCCCTATTAGGTGCCTCCATAATAAAGTGACCACCGCTTCCGGCCTTAGTCGTGAGCAACGCCTATAACAGCTAGTGCCAGCCATTTGAAAAAAAAAATAATTATGTAAGAATGTGCATTCTGTGCCGTTTTGATCGATAAAGGTGTATGAATGAAAACTTTCTTTAAAATTTTTATTTTTAAATATTCCACTTTACAGTAAACCCTCTCACAGTGAGTAGCTCCGTGTCAGCACAAAAATACGCTTGAAAATAGTGAATTAAAAAAATTCAGACCTAGGATCGCTTTCCAAAACCACTCAGTCAGTGTAAAATTTCGCTTGATAGTTGTCACTGTTAGGTAAAATTTCACACTATCAGATAAATTTCTCACTTGTCACATAACACTTCCATATAGTTTGCTTTCCCTCGAGTGTTTTGGAACGCCTTTGAAACTTTATCTTTGGTTTCCCTTTGTTTAGGAACACTTGAGAACAAATATTACACTGTCTGACTGTTATTACAATGATCCCTGGTCTACTAAAAACAGAAAAAAATCGGCAAGTAGTCTAAGAGTCAAACAATTTTTGGAACCTCGAAGTTAATAATTTTGCTATTCATCATCTTTAAGCGAGAACACGATAATTTTTGCCTTTTCCGGGATAAAGTTCAAGAACTTTGCCATAGGCCAAACAATTCGTTTGCTGTTGTCACTTCACAGCAACTTGACCTATTCTAAAGGCGATTCGAGTAAGATTCAATTGACCCAGGTACTCTATTCGAAATCTTTTCATGAGGTGTTGTTCCAGTTCACTCTGTGCTAAGAGTAAACTGGAAAAGCGTCTTCATCCGTTAGTAACCGTTAAGCTCCGTTTCCATTAGTGCGTTGCCAACGCCCGACGTATTGGGAGAAATGCATTACGCAGATGGACGACCGTCTACACTATAGACCCGTTTGCGCTACTGTGCATGCTTTGCGGTGCGTATGTGTTTCTCCAATCAGCGAGCGAATTCACTTTGATTGGCATCTGCAATCCGGTCGATGTGCGGTGATGGATGACGGGCCGATGAAGTTCTTCCATCCGTATGTCTGCGGATGCGTTGCGGTCACGTGGTAAAAAAGGAGCAATGAGGTGTTGTCACCAGAAACTAATGGCGGCGGAAATAGCGATGAACGCTGGCTCAGGGAAAGAATGCTTTGCTAAAAAGATACTTATTTCTGAATTAACATTATAGCGAGAAATCTGCGTACTGAAAAAGACAGCAATCAGCTGAATTTAGTTAAAAAAAAGATTAAAAAAAATAAGATAACTGCAACTACAGTACTAGTTCGCAAAGAGCAGTGATTACTGTCAAGAAAATCAGGCGCAGAAAGTATAATTTTAAGTCTATGAAATAGCAAAATTTGCCCTGACAATTATTTCCTAGTTCTGCATACACATTTACATTTAATGAAAATGAACATCTGACTATATCAAAATGCTGGTAGCAAATCAGATAAGACATTAAAAGATTTGTTATTTTTTTCTTTTGAAACAGATAAAAACTAATAACGTTAATTATAAATTAAATTTGATAGCCTTTTAAATATTCCACTGCATTTAAAGTATGCTAAACTTGTATTTCTCTATTTAAAAATATACTTTTATTTGTCTAACATATATTTGTAAGTACATGGAATATATTTTTAGCAGTCCGTTTAACTTCAATCGGAACGCCACTTTGAAAAATAATGTTTTTTGTAAGAAATGCCCTAGAAACTGAAGAACAAACTCTGGAGAATTTTTTAGACGATAGTACATTGAAATAGGACCAAAAAATTTAAATTTTAAGAATTCATTTACTTGATGATGCATATAAACCAAAATTGCCAACTCAGTTAGTGTAAAGATAGCGGAGTGGTAAAGCCGAGTATAACGAAATTTGACTTTTGGGGTCGTGAGTTCGAGTCTCATGCTCTTTTTCCACCCAGTTTGCAACTTTCTTAGCTCTATGTTCCTTTTTGATTTGTGTTTGTGTTTTATAATTTATTTCTATTATTATGTGCATTAAATATGTCTTATTTATTTAAATTTTCCCCTCAAGAATTTATTTTGAAATTTGTAATATAATACGAATTTAAAGCATACTCCCTATATATATATAATTTTTTTTCGTTCCACCTTTATGTGAATAAAAAGAGGTGTGATGAGACTTTGGGATGTTTCCAGCTCTAAACTTTCAATACCATTCAACATGAGACAGTATTAATGCCCTGAACATTTTTAATAAAACATTTTTTTAAAAAACTCATTATACTAATTGTTTTAAAATTCAGCCCTCTCCAGCTGAAGAACAAGAATTAATTAATTAAATATTTCTATTTTATTTAGCTTAAGTATGTATACATATAAAGAGAAAAAAGCTTATATTTATAACTTCTTCTATTAAAAAGCTCTGAAGTTAAAATTTATAAATAAAAAATAATATTTTATGGATTATGCATAAAATATAACTGCGCATAGTGCATTTTAAAACAAACGATATTTCTAATAAATTAGCCAGCTATGACACTGAAGAAATTAAAATTAAAATTTTATATACTATCTGTTTTCTTCCCAAATTTGCGTATATTTTAAAATATACAATCTCACATAACAGTCAGCGTTATTTACAAGCATAGCAAATTTTGTGTAAATATTGTGAACCTTTCTTCACAGTTGCTCTGTATTTTTAACGTACCAGCTATTTTTAAATGTGTTTAACTTTTCTATTTGTTTTTGCAGTAATAGTACATTTTAGTATTAATTATATATTATTTCGTTAATATTTAAGGCTTCTAGAAACGCACAGAAATTTTTAAAAATTACTTCAACTTCTATGCAGTTAGAGATGTTCATAATATGCATTATAACCTTACTTATCTAAAAATTACTAAATTGCTTTACTTTCACAGTTCATAAGCAGAAATAAAAATTTCCAATAAAATCGAATTTAAGTAGCTTAAGAAACTGAATTCCGTAAGTTAAATCAGAGACATAACGTGGCAATGAATGCAACTAACCACCGAACTTCCGTAAGCGTAAATCCAACGCACATAGCAGAACCCTTATTAAATTCAAAAAGGAAAAATGCTAAATTCACTTGTTCGGCGGAAGCAAGCCCGGCTTTTGCAAAGCTTAAGCCGCATTAATTCAAGCCACCGCCATGTACGTAATTTCTTGATGCAGTATGGAAATTAGCAATCGCTGCTGCTACGTCTTATTTCGTAATAGGGGCCGTGCTTACACAAGAGAAACAAACGGTGGCATATTTCAGCAGAACACGTTATCTAACTAAAATAAATTATACCATTACCGAGAGAGAAACAGTAGCAGTCCCTGTTGGCCGTTCAGAAATTTCGAGTTTATTTTGGCAAGGGAACAGTTACTGTATATACAGATAATGCGGCCAATACACATCTGTATTCTGGGATACATTTGTCGCCCAGACTCATAAAATAGGCTCTTCGAGTACAAGTTATAATTTGAAAACTAAGTCTACCCCGGGAAAAGATATTTTCCAAGTCTTCGCCCAGTTTTGGCTATAAAGGGAGTTTATGTTCATTAGGTGGGTTGGACTGCATCCAGATTCTAAGTAGCTTATCCCGGGGAAAGAAAATGTAATAGCGGATATCCTGTCAAGAATTAAGCTCGATGATGAAGGGAAAGATATTAAATGTGTTATGATGGCTTCAAAAATTTTAGATTCACGAGAAACACTTAATCCAGAATTACCAGTAGAACCTGAATTAAAAAAATATTTATGCTTATTGAAGTCACTTTGAGCATCATGATGTAAGGGGAATCCCAGTTAGGACATTCAAATTAGAGGTTCCTAAATGGGATCTATACTGTATGCTGAGCATTAAAATCTTTTCTTATGACATGATGTGATTTCTGGAATTGCCTTATTATTGAAGAGAGAATATGTAGATTATTTTCAAGGTTTTCCGCTGAGGATGTGTTATTATGAGCTGTTTTATTTCATAATTAATTGAAACTGAGATTATACCTTTATTTACAAATACTTGATTAAGTTCCGTTGATTGACGGACTAGGTTTGAAGTTGCAGACTGTGCATGTTGTAGGTTAATCTGTTGAAATCCATGGCAGGATAAGAGAAAAGTTTTGTAAACGACTGTATACATATTGTTTGTTTCGAATTTGAGTAAGAAGTTCTACTTTAGATAAGTGTGGAACTTTGGTATCTAGATGTGCGACGGTTTAAAATAGGAATATAATTAAACTGTTTCATCATATTCAGCCCTGACTTTGACTTTCAGTATCTCTCTTTGCTATGTGAGGCAATTGGAGCACATGCTGGGTGATTTGTATTGCGACTGGTACTGTTTTCAGCATTTATTAATTTGCAGTTGATGTACTTAAGGCTATCAGCATTGCAATCTTTAATATTGTGGGCTCCTCAACAGAAGGTATAGTAGTTTCTAAATCTGCAATTCTCTGAAGAATGTTCGAAGTCTTGACAAATGAAGCGTCGTCTACTCCAAAGAATTCTGTTAACTTTGTGACTCAGTTGTAATAAAAATGACTTGGTTCATTAGAGTCTAATGTATATGGAGTGCATTTTGTATTCCATTTAATTGCATTATTCCGTTTGAAATTTAATTTAAATGTAGGCTTGATATCAGAGCTATCGATTTGGAGGTTTTTTTTAGATTAAGTCTATTACTTCATTTACTGTGGTATTCCTTGTTAAGTTATTGATATTATATTTTGGAGTTCTTTTAGTTGGAAATTTTAAGGTGACAAGTTGGTTAATTTTATTATAAATTTCTAGAACTGAATTGATCTTGTGAATGTCTTATTTGTTAGAGCATGAGACTGCTAACCCGCCTTTTCCGTATGTGATATTTTATTGATCATCACTCCTAGATTTGAAACTGGGTTATATTTTTCTAGGTACTCTTGAAGTTGATCATTGGTCACATTTTCTTTTGCAAAGATGATCAACGCAGGGAGATGTTTATGTCCTGGATTACAACTGTATTTTAGGATTTGTTTATTAGAGTATGTTCATTATTGCAACAAACTGGTGATGAAGTCATGTTATTGTAGTTATGTGATTGAAAATTGTATTGAGAAATTGTTGTGACAGTGAGAGTCTTGAAAACTGGTTGATTGTAGACAAACCTTGGCTATAAAATGGTCTGTTAGTTTGTATATTTTCCTGCTTAATATGGCTGCATATAGGGGATGAAGATAAATTTTTGTATTGTTTTGGTTATGAATGTTACGAGATTGAATAGTAACTTGAGTTATCATTTGCAGTTAGACACGATGTATTAGGCAGACAGTTTCCTAATATAGGTAAATATTCATTACTTTTCGAAGTTCCTTCCATTGCTGAATCCTTAAGAAAGTTGATTAAAGTCTTGCTTTCTTGAAATAAATACTTTAAAACACACCTTTTGCCAATTTTTCCGGTCTGAAGGAGTTCTAAACATTTGCCGTATACTTCTTGAATCTTGTGTTTATTATACTGAGTTATAATATTGCGTTATAATAAACACTTGTGTTATTGATATTCTATATCACTGATGGAGAACCTATGCACGCGTGCCTCAGTCGGCACGCAGAGCCTCATCTGCCAGCACGCGTCTAAAATATTACTTCCTATCAATATTTAGAATAAAATGATACTATGTAATTTAAATAAGTGTTTTACTCTGTTCTTGAACGTTTCACTTACTTACTTATCGCATAATGCCACTGGCATAAGGCCTAAGCCTAGATATAAGATTTTCACATTTCGCCATAGAAATGATATACACATTTGTTGACCCAATTTCTGACGTTCCAATTGTTTGCACCTATCATATTATTTGTTATATGGCAAAGAATACGCCAAAGTTGAAGCAGCTGATGTTTGCTAAGCGAATTCAAATTTATTGCAGACTGCCGGTGCGTTTTAATACTTTCAGTATTAAACAGACTCCAGTTTTCAGATCTAAGCATTTTGATGTAACTTACGCATAAATCTAATTTAATAACTTAGTCGGAATGTACAAATGTAATGTAAAAACATGAAATTTGATAATACAGCAAAATAAAAAAACTTAGTAGGGAAGCCAAGCTTATTCACACGCGCTCAGCCAAAATAAGCCCAACAAAGCCGAAAAAAAGCATATGAAATCTAAGTTTAACAGAGATGTCCGGATTAACGGCTACGGTTGTCCGCTGCTCATATTTGAATCTGCAGCCATAGACTGGATTCGTGAAAATCAAATTCCTTACTATTGGCTAATAATGTTACCTCTTTTCAGTATGTGAGCGATCTATAGTTAATGCTTCATTTTTAAATTTTGTGCTTTTCTATACACCAGGTTTTGAATCCTCACAAATGACTCCAGCAAAAAAAGCAAAATTAAAACTAATAGTGGAAGAGGAGATCTGGACAGAATCAATTGGAGTTATTGAACACAATAAGCATTAAGCATTCTGTGCGAAGAAAGCGTTGTGTGTCGCACGTCTAGTGTCAGACGGCACTTTAACACCATCCACAAGGTTGTTCCGAACTTGATAAAGCTGAACGGGAGGTGTTTATTGAAAGGAAATTAAGGAATTATAATTACCAGAAAGTTGGTTTTTGCAATTATCTTTCTAAAACAAACCATCTAACAACGGCCAACTTTCAAATTTCACTATGGCAAAGCGCTCTCCGATGGGGATTTAATCAAAGAGGTCATGTTGTCTGCGAGTAATTCCCTTTTTCATGACTTTCCAAGTAAGGACAAAATTAAACAACAGTAATCGCTGAGGTGCCATTTAGCAGAAATACTGTTAAAGATCGAGTTCTGCGGATGGTGACTGATATTGGTCAGAAGTTCGCCACTGACTTGCAAAAGGCAGCTGTAACCCAATGTTCTTGGATGAAAGCACAGATATAAATAACTATTCGAGGCTAGCAATAGTTTTGCGTTATGCTGTTGGTGATACGATGAGAGAAGAGCTGGTTAAATTGGCACATTTGCCAGAAGGAACACAAGGAATAGATATTTACAATGCTGTGAGGGAAGCTTTTTTACAACAAGGCATGAAACCGGAAAAAGTAGTTTAAATTATTAGTCATGGTGTGCCTTACATGTTGGGAACAGCATCCGGTTTCATAGAGTTCTTTGTTAAAGAAGCAAAGCATCCAGTCATTCAGTTTCATTGTCTCATTCACCAAGAAGATCTTTGTGCCAGAGACAGCTGCAAAATATTAGCTGATGTTCTCAAAGATGTCACCAAAATGGTGAATTACATCATGGCTGGGACTCCAGTTTTTAATTGTCGACAGTTTCAAGCATTTCTTGATGAGGTTCAAGCACAATATAGCACTTTGCTTATGTACAATGATGTCTGATGGTTGAGCAGAGGACGGGTTTTAGAGAGATTTATAAGCTTAGAGGACGGGTTTTAGAGAGATTTATAAGCTTAGAGGACGGGTTTTAGAGAGATTTATATGCTTGAATGAAATTAGGCTATTTTTGAATGAAAAAGGGAAGGATTATCCGCAGCTCACTGATATGGTCTGGTTTAACAACGTTATGTTTTTACAGATCTTACACAGAACTTCAAGGTACTGAACAAGCAACTGCAAGGATTAGGGAAAATGACAGAAAGGATGTTTTGCGATATAAAAACATTTGAGACAAAACTGCATGTTTTTGAAAGAGATCTTGCAAGTGGGCAGCTGAAATATTTTCCAAATATAAAGATGCATCTAGAAAATTCTACACAATTTGCACACAATCCTTCAAGTCAGGAAGAAATCTATAAAGAATTTTCAAGCATCGTAGCAGCTGCAAAGGCAATGACAGATTTCATACACTTCCGACGCATGGACACAACCATGCGTTTTCTTATTTCTCCAGATAAATCTAAGTTTGTAGAACTTGATCTTTCTTGCTTATAATGGTTAGATCTTGAAAATCTGGAAATGGAGCTAATGGAATTTCAAAGAAGCTCTACGTGAAAAAGAAAATTATCTGATCTGCCCGCAACACTTGAGAAGATGGAGTGTTAAGAGATCACACAGGACAACACAATTGATAGCTATGAAGACGAAATCCTGAAAGCCTGGGATTTTCTGCCAAATAAGTTTAAATCAATGAAAACACTCTGCGTGCTATTTTTACTTTGTTTGGATCATCTTGTGAGTGTGAACAGCTGTTTTCAGCTTTGAATTATATCAAATGTGACACAAGAACAGACTGACAGACAATTTGAGTGCTGCATGTGTTGCGCTCAAATTAACGAAGTATGAGCCAAGGTTTGACGAATTATCATTATGTATACAACAGCAAAAATCCCATTAATTACGCAAAACCAACCTATTTCCTTAAATAAAAAGATTTTTGTATCGTTGAAAACTCTCTTCCTATTTTTTCTCTTTAAGTCTTAAGACAAGTGTGTGTTGATTTGCTAAGCCAAACTCCCATTTTCAGGTTTAATTGGACTGTTCGCACTTTGCGATAAATAAGTGGTTATTGGTTGAATTTTAGGCACGCAGTCCTAAAAAGGTGCGCCACCACTGTTCTATATCATTAGAACTATCTCTAATTTCGGGCAGAGCAGGAGGGATTAGAGATGGGTCAAGGCGCTAGATTTCAATTCTCGGTTCCAGAGTCGAGTAAGAGTTTAGTTCAGAAATGTTCAATGAAGAGATACTTGAAGAGCGTGATTTTGACATCATATTTGTATGGTACGTTTAAGTATAATTATAGCGAACTATTTCTTAAATTGGTATTCATTATGAATAGCAAGAAAACAGAGGTATGAAATTAGCTTCAAATAATGCTGATAAACTAATATTTTCTTTCCTAATTATCGATAATATAATTATGGTGTGTTAATACTCTATGGATTCAGAATTTTATTTAGGCTACAAAGATAAAAGTTCTATTTAAACAACTGCAGGGAAGGAGTTAGAAATCTCATGTCTGTTTGTATTGCTGTAGTTGCAATTTCATCAAAGTTTTAAGATTTGAGAACTTTCTTTCGATTGTTGTCCTCTAAAGTATTAAATATCAGGGTAAACCATTATTGCGAAGATAAATAAATGTTAGAATAGTAATATGTTACTTTAAGCTTATTACCTAAGTATTTAGCTATGTAAATGAGTTTAGAAATACATTGCCATTAGGTTTTATAAATTATCATTATGAAAAATATTTAGATTTATTTTTATATTATACTTTAAAATATTTATTTGAATTAAATATTTACAATATTTTTGCATATGCCATCCCATATTATAGCATGAGCTTAGTCAATAATGATTTTCTATGGATTTAAATATTAATTATGACGACAAAAATATTATAAATTTAATTCTAGCTTTGTTAATTTTTAATATTTTTTGATAAAACTTATATATATAAAAAAAAGAAAATTTTGCTCTCTAGGACTGTGAAAAACAGAACTGTGTGACTTTTGTATTTTGCATAAAACTTTTGTTAAATTTTAATAAAAATATACGTATATTAACAGTTCTAGCACAGTCAGAATGGTTTTCTAAATATTTTTAAACATTGAAGTATTAACACAAAATTAATTAAAAATTTTTAGTAACTTCTAAATTTTTTTATATTGTAAAATGAAACTTGCATGCTAAAAACGAAAATTTTTTCTTCACAAAGCTATTATAAAATTATTACATTTATTTTAACCACTTTCCTTATACTTTTGATTAAAACCACACAACTTTACATTGATTAATCGGAATATTGTTGAGTTTGCTAAGAAGTTGAAACCTCAAAGTTTAATCTCTTTTTTGCTGATTATGTGGTTGGGGGTATTTCTTGGACTGTGGTGCTATTAGACTCCTCTCCTGGAGGACTTCTGTTAACATAATTTTTTATATCCGAAGAGGTTTATTCCGCAAGTCACATTTTTACTTTGAGAAGCACAAATGCTAAATACGCCTTGAACTCATTAATTTCACAATAAGACTTTCGTAAGATGACAAGCGGACTCTTTCGGATATTACAATGTTCAGGAAACTCGCCCCCAAAAGAAAAAAAGTATTACAATATGCATAACAGAAATGGCCCAACCTTAATTTCAAAATTATGCAAATTTCTACCATAGATTCGAGTTTTGCCCTTCAAAGAAGAGGGATCTCTATCAAATTCTCTTGAAACGCCAGAATAACCTTTTACTGAAACACAAAACTGTTAAATTTTGAGTGATTTTTCGAATTATAATGCGACTTATGTAACTAAACGAAGTACAGGCAAAACTGATTGATTATGAAAAAATCATGAAAGTGATCCGAGCCAAGGAATTGAAAAAAATTGCCCACGTATTGTTGCAGCAAAATGAAAAATATTTTATGCAAGAAAGCAGGTCAAAAGCTTTCTTGATAAAAGCTTTTCCTCTGATTTCCTTTTTATTATTTACTTGTTTCGGAATCAAGGAAAGCTTTTTTTTTTTTTTAATGCACATGATGAGCTCAATTCGTTTCTGGCTGCGTTTTTTGACCTCAGATATTCTTTCGCAGCGGCACCTTTTTCATTTTATCTAAAAAAACAAATGAGTCAAAGGAACTTCATTAAGTGAGTAGAGTATTCTCTAATGCCGAAAAAAAAGGCTGTATAATTACTTCATTTCCTGAAATAATAATTTATTTATTTATTATTTTTTTTGAAGTATGACAATAATTTCTGGCATTTTAGAAAGTCATTGCTAAATGGATTAATCGTTGCGTACATACAATAAGTGTTATTAAGGACTCGATTTGGTTTTAATAATTATGGAAAAAACAGAAATTGTCATAATGAGACTCAAATATCCACAAAAAAGAAATATCACAACTGCACAACTGAATATCAAATTTTTTATTCCTTATACTCGAATAAACCTGTTTTGTTTTAAAAGTAAAGAAAGACTCTGAAAATTTTTTCGCCTAAAATTTGTATTTAATACCATTAATAATAACTGTGTAAATATAAGCCTCGTTAACGCCTTCTGAGTCATCATCAGATATTTTAACAGTCGTCATAATAAAAAATAATTAAAAAAAAGCATGTAGGATGTAAATAAATAAGACGAAACTATAATAACGATAAAGACGATAAAATAATAACAACAAAGGCGAAACCATAAATACATGTCAGACACAAAAGATGTTAATTTCATATTGACATTTGATAAAAAATATATTTCTTGTACTGGTTTCTGAAAAAAAAAACGCAAAATTACTTTCAGTAATTTTTACTAAAAAGTTTCAATTCAAAATTTCATGCATAAGTTTTGAAAATTTTGCACAATAATAGTTTTACTTAAAAATTTCACATAATTTGTGTCAATGATGTAACTATCTAAAGCATAATTTAAACAGCTCATTCACAGAATTTCAATTTCATATTTTGTACTCTCATAAACTTTTTAGTTTCAGAAAATATAATCCACGCACACGTAATCCAATACTACCTAGAAAATTTTAATAAAATTCTATGCCGAAAAGCTAATCAACTCAGTCGATTAGTCTAGTACAAGCATCTTGAATTTCATGGTCGCAAACCGGGACGGGGAATGCTCAACCTTAGATTGGTAGTCTTAAGTTGTAACTATGTAAAATCATGGCAAACAGCATCTATGTCATGATTAAATACATGTGACCAAAAAGAGGCTGAAATAGCACCAAATTTAAGCAACAGAAGTACTTCATTGATTATATTTATTAAACATAGTGATAATTTATGTATTAATAAATTTACAAATAATGCATATTTATTAAATATAACAAAATTTTAATATATATTACATATCTTTGGACACAAAGCAAAAATCTTCACATTTTAGTTTTACCTGCTTTAAAGTGCATCAGTAAAATAAAACACAAATTTTTTTTAAAGGATAGGAGGGCAATGAATTCTAAAAGGTGAAAGGGGGAAATTAAGTGAAAACGTTTTGAACTACTCATACAGTAAATTAAGTTTTCAGTCTCATATTGCGAGCTTATGCTTATTTGAATTAAGAAGCCTTATTTTAGTTTAACATTTCTGTTATTTCTAGAGGTAAATGCTCACCACTTGAAGTTAAGTGATTGGAGTTAACGGTAATTCAAAATGCATTATCTACATAACTTGTTTCAACATGCATGCAACATAATAAAGCTTACATGCAATGCATGTAAGTTTTATTACACATTATAAAATGCATTATGGGGCATAAACTTGGATTTTCGGCTAGCAACATATCAAACGGTCGAAAATTGTAATTTCTAATTTTTTATATACACTGAAGAGCAACTGAATTAAGGATAGCTGGCGATAAGCAAATTTTGAGCTGTGCGCAAACCTGGAAGTGACTTGCAAATGATGTAAGCAGCAGTTTGACAAGATAAGGAGTGTTGCTCACGGTATTAGTAACAGTCAAAAGCAAAATGGATAAGAATACGGATCTAAGAGTACTTGATTGTGGCGAAATCGTAGGAGCCCGACCAATGTGCTACTCCATTTCAAAAGTAGAGCAGACACTCGGATTTTCATGCACCATTGTGTCATGGGTGTATCGTGAGAACGTCGATTTCGGTAAAACCATCCCTGCCAATGTCAACTGCCGAGAACAATCACGTGTGGAGGACCGAGGTCGTCGACGGCAAGCCCGCTTTGTAACACCTCATAGACGGGCTACAGTGCAACAGATCAGCCTTCAGTTTAACGCTGATGCCCAGCAATGTGTAAACTGCCACACCATACAAAACCAGCGCAAAACATGGTGCAACGATCAGCACGGGCATAGGAACATCGACAACGGACCGTCGAGGAGATGTGGAAAAATGTTGCCTTGAGTGATGAGTCGAGATTCACTTTGGTACGTGTCCCGTGTAAACTACATGAAGCGATAGATTCTTCCTGCTAGCAGGGGACTCTTCAAGATGGTGCAGGTGGTATTCTTGTCTAAGGAGTGTTTACATGAACTGAAATGGAACCCCTAGTACGTGTGGCATCGTCTCTCACAGATGAACGTTCCTGGGATTTAAAGCAATGGTGTTTAAAGGGAAAAAATCAAACTCGAATTATTTTATTTTATTAAGCGACCCCTGACTGAAAGTTGGAAATCAGGTCAACTATCCCAAACTTTCAAATTAATATTTTGATCAAATTTTGTCGTACGGGAATCAAACGTTTTGTGTTTTATTTTTCCATAATTGTAAAATTTTCCTTAACATAAGAATAGGGACCAGGGAACAATATAAAAGCTTAGATTTTATAATTTTTTTTAAAGTGTTTTTTTAATTCATAAATGTAAAAACATGAATATTTGAGTCATTTAAAACAATTTGTATACATCTACGACATAAAATAAAGGCCAGGTAAGGAGCTTTGTGGATACGCTGTACATTGTTGAACACTTTAAGGAATAACTTTGCCTGATGATATAACACTTTCAGTAAATATTTTCTGCGAACTTATTGCTATTGTTTCACATTTTTTTATATAAAATGTTATTAGTTCCTCCTAGCTCCATATTTCAGGTATAGTTTGAATTATTAACGATTAAATTTGTCATAAAAACCTGTAGATACTACAAATAAAGTGTAAAATCGAACAAAGTGTTAACAGTATATTAACTGATTTCTTACTAGTATATAATCTCTGTTTAAATCAAAAACTGTGTAGGTTGCTCCTTTAATTGAAAAGAATAAGTTAGTTACCACAATGTAAATAAAGACGATATTTTGATACTATAATATCACATATCGTTTTTTAAAGTAAAAAAAGTAATTTTTAATACCATCTCGTTTAATGAAAATTTTTCCTTTTTCAAAGAGGTATTTTATTTCTACAAAAGTTAGGAAAATTACTAATCAAACCATTGCGAAGCAGAAATTATTGCTGTAAGACGACTGTAAGAGTAAGAGACATTATTTATTTTATATAAAAAATCAAGGTGCATGAATTCCGACATCTGTGCGCATGTGCAAGCACTAAATTATGCAATAATTTCAGATAAAGGATATTAAATAAAACTCTGACAGAAGTAAAGAGCCTCATTGCTGAAATATTTAATATTTGTAAATGTTTTTCATTATAAGAACTTCTAGATTTGAACTTCTGACTAAACAGCCTTAGAACAGCGAACACTTCTCATACATTAAAAGCTAAAAACAAGTTTTGCTGCCATTAATAACTGACATATATTGGAATTGACATATATTGCCATACATTAATAATGCATAAACATCTTCAGTACTGATTTTGAGAACTGTATCTTGCAATAATATACATGATGGTAAATGATATGTGAAATAACGAATACAATAATTCCTCATCATCCATGAGATTAAGAAAATGCACTTTTTTGAGGATAATGGAGCCGCAAGTACAGAGACTAGGAGGGTATATATATATATATAACAATGAATTAAATTCAATGTTAGCTATTAAATAGAGTATAAATAATTTTAGTTGAAATGATAATAATTTAGAAATTCAGATAGACAGAGCCGGCTTAAGAAATTTCCGACACTCCTTCCATGCTGGAACATGTGGATCTACTGACGAAGTCACCTTTTAAATTACATTTTCTATAGTAACTTCATACTATTACATAATTTATAGTCACTAATCGTTTTATTTAGAAAAAAACTTAGGCAATACGCTTTACATTTAGAAATTCCAAATTCAAAATGTGTAATGCAACATTAATGTAATACTGATAAAAAGTGCATAATATTTTCTGAGAACAGATCTGAAACATCTAGTGTATTTTCGCTAAATTAAAACTGTTACGCATTTAGCTCTTTAAATATGTAGTAATATTTTAAAACGGGTAAAATAATGAACTTACCCACATTTATTATACTTTACACTACATTTTTTTTTTAGTCCTTTCGAGATTTTATAATACTACAGGGTAAATATTTACTTAGTAGTATGTAGTAAGATTTATTTTTAGAATTATTTATTTACTTGAGATGTCTTTCTTTTGTTATACTAGGAAAACACCTTAATAGTTCTTCATACGCTGGAGATCGTAAATAACGTTTTACTAGGTTTGGCTGCTTTCAGATGAGCCTACAGATACTTTCAGATGAGTATACACAAATAATTGCTTAGTGCAACTGGTGTATAAGGGAAAATATCTCCCAAATTTAGGTTTTTTATAAATACACGGAAATACTATTACACAGTTGTTTTTAATGTGTTGTAACCTGAAGAACAGAACTTGCCTGATACACTTATACCTGTTGAATTTTGTTTGGAGTCCTTAGAACATCTGCCATCTTTTACAATTAATTTCAGATCTTGCTTACATTTTAACAAATTCTTAATATCACAAATAACATTGAACACATCAAGGCAATGATCTAATTGTTTAAATCTTTTTTAAGGATAACAATCAAGTTTACTCGTAATTGATTTTTTTCTTCTAAACTATCTTATCCCTGCTTTCAGAAGAAAACTGCGTTTTTATATTTATGCATTTGGTGCCATTACATTTACCAACATCCACTAAAGCTGTCACAAATTAATTTGTTTCTTTAGCTTTTTAAATCCATTTACTTAGAAATTTTCAAAAATACATAGCACTGCATTTATAAATTTCACTGTAACAAATTAAACAAATTTTAAAACACTGTAACAAATTTTAAAACAAATTCATTTGATTTTTCTTTAGCTTTTTAAATCCATTTACTTATAACTTATCTAGCATTACATTTATAAATTTCCCTGTAGTACCTTAATTGCATCATAATTGCTGTTTAGTTATAATTAATTGCTGTTTTATTGACACGAATAAGCATATTGCACCAGATCATAAGGTATAAAAAATTAAATGCTGCGATTTCTTTTAATAAACTATATGTCGAGTTAAAATAAATGGGAGTCCTTTTAAAAAAATTCGAGTTTTTCTAAGATATATATTGCATATCTAAACTCGTACTTAACAGCTTTAGTACTGCCAATTTTCTTCAATTTTCGTATTTCATCTGATTTTATAGAGTCGTTTCCGTTTAAAGAGCACAGCATTAGTTTAAATTTCTCATCTGTTCATAGATGCTGAAAATAAAAAGTAAACTGTCTTTTGTACTGTGCAGTTATTGAAGATTTAAATGCATCACTAATAACTAAATTCATGCTGCGAGCAGAACAATAAAATGAGGTTTTCTTGAAAAATACATGCTTATATGCCACTTTTTTTGTCTTTGCCGTTGTTTCCAATAGCGTAATCCTAAGTTCAGATAACAGATGGAGGAGTCATGAAGATTTAAGAATCTAATTATGAAGATTCAGTGAATATTTTTTCAACATAGTGTATAATACTCCCAGTTTCATGAAGTAAAAAAAGTTTAAATGGGTGCTGATTTAGAAAACATATGTACCACTTTTAAACTTTTCTCGTTGCTCTTTGTGGCTTACATCTGGCGTGCAGTCTAGTAATGTTGAATAACACCTGTTTCTTATATCATTTTCATAACATTACACTAATTTTATAACAAAGATCAGTTCATTAGAAATCACTGTAACTATTTCATTTTGAGTATACTTACTAAGGCAGCTAGTCTTCCAGGTTTAGCTACTCATTGAACATGTTCATTCAACAAACATCGTATTTGGCCATTAATTCAAATTGCCCTAAAAAGTTCTCATTGATTCCAGTGATTTCCTAGCTTCTCTGGATTTCTTCTTTCCGCTGGGAAAGATGATAGAAAGCAATACACATCTACTTTCCATCAATTTTCTTTCTTGTTAATTTGATCTTTAGTTACGTGATCTATTAATTTTGAGTTTTAGACTTTAAAAGATAATTCTTTCCACCTGCAGATGTCAATTACACAATTTCGAGATTATTCATTAAAGAGAAATTTAGACCGTGCTTCCGATTTCTGCACCCAAGTCTTACAAGAAAGCCGCAATTAGAAATGAAGGGCTCATAACAACAACAGTACACAATTTTTTTGGGGGTGGGTTGGGCAACCCAGTAATATTTAACGTTCTCACCGTTTGGAAACAGACGAAAGCAGTGCTACAGTGATAACCACTAAAACAACAGCTTATTTCTTTGTCTATGAGAAATATCTGTTCCGAACTCTAGAGCCACTAGATAGCGCTGTAGTACTCCAGAACTGTTTTTATTTAGTTAAAGTTTTGATCATAATTTAAATTCAACAAAAAGGGATGAATGTGTAAATTATGATCAAGTACTTACATTAGAAGTTCAGCAGATCAATGAGAACGGATAAGAACTTGCTATTTTATTTGAACAGATTGTCGATTGAACTTTTGTTTTCTTAAGAGTTATTGTAATTGAAAATGGGACAGTCTAGTATATTAAACCATATATTCGAATTTTTTTAACTAACGTGTTATAAATAAGTGATACATAAAAGAGAGAGAAAATACAGATGATGAGGATTTGGACGGAGCAGTTAGAAGAAAAACAAACTAAGGAAATCGTTTAGCTAGATTTCTAAAATGGAAAATATTATTGATGATTTAGAGCTGCTGGAAGCTCAGCTTCTAATAAGCTAGGAGTACCACGGAAAGCTCACGAGTTTAAAATCACAGTTTATTGTTAATCAATCTCAAATCCAAATGAATTTTTATTTTACAACTGTTGTGTAATTTCGTGCTTGAAAGAATATAACGAAACTAACTTGCATCTTTTACTTTAATTTTAAACATGATCAAATTCATATGAATTGCATTTCACCGTTGTTCGATTGCTTAATCGAAGAAAGAAGTGCTGTTCATTCATACACCAAGTTTAGCAAGCTATCGCCAAATGTGCAACCAAAGTAAGGAAATCGAGCTTTCGGGGACCTTTAGCGGAGGTTCCTCATGTTCCTCCCGTGGACGTAGAATTTCTTTCCAAACAAGACCCTCCTTTCGTAGGTTTTAGACTCTAGGGAAAAAATTAAAAGACGGAAAACTACAGGAGTCCCAGGTGCCGAACTTTTGAATAATGATGGCTGTGGTCAGAATTTGATTTATTATTAAACAATATAAACACATGTTTAACACACAATGTAGAAAACGAAATTTGTTTTGCTGGAAAAATTATGATGTTTTTCATCTCTTTTCTTCTTTTTCTGTTTCTTTTTTAGGATAACAAATCATGTGAAGAGTGAAATTTGAGGTTTCGGTCCTAGCCTTAGTTTAGAATATGAGACAGTCATAATCAACTTTACCTTCAACGTATCAGATTTTTTTAACAAGGTTTCCGGTAACCGTGGTGACATAATAGTAGGTCTGAACGGTAAAGAAAGCGTGACATATAAAATATAGAATGAATGGGGCCCTAGATATTATGGGTGTAATATTTAGAATCACATATGACTTTCTACTCATCATGACTGTAAATTTCTTTAAATTCATAAGATGTGCTTAAAGTGCTTTGTTTAGGAAAACTGCAAATCTCTGGAATGAGTTGTCCATTTCTGTCATCCAAGCCCAGTTTAACTCCATCCCTAATGGGGTAAGGGCCGTTTTAGCTGCCAGAGGTGGCAGCTGTTTCTACTAATTTCGCACCCCTGTAAACCTCCAAAATGCTTACAAATTTAATCATTTGGTCTTCATTCCATACTGTTTACGTACAATAAATATCTTATTTTGCATTTGCTTTCCTTCATGGTGTTGCAATTTTAATAGCCAGCAGTGTATTTTTGATTTTTCATTACTTTGCATTTGCGACTCGCAGAAGTATTAAAACATGAGATACTTTATTCATGTATGAAAGCTTACTCATTGCTGTATCTAAGAAAAAAGATTTCATCATGGGTGTACGTTTGTTTCAAGACGCAGTGTACATGAAGCATTTTATGATTTCTTAGGTATGATGATTCACTTTCTACTAATATATTATTTTATTATGTATATTATTTTCATAACTGTATTACTAACTCTTTGAAGTATCGGATATTAATAATAAACGATTTACTCATTTGCGACTCTATTGCAAATTTATTTAACACTACACTCAGTGAGGCTATACTCCCCAGAAACTCAACCACAACTAACTGTGGCCAGCAAGCACACAAGTCTTTTTACATAGGGATTTTCTTTCACATATACGTTTTTTTCATTCTTGCTTTAAATGGTGCTTTACTCATTAACATAGCGTTGGCCTTGTAAAGTATAACATACATTCAAGTAACTGTAAAATAAGAAATAAAGTATTTAAACTACAAATCTATTATTGGTTACAATAATGAGGGAATAAACACTCATCATTATATTATAGGATATTCGTGTTAAATTTGACACTTTTGGGGATAGTAAAATAGAGGGAATAACACTTTAAAACAAACTGTATTGAACTCATCGAAATCGTAGAGGAGTACCAGGAGAACACGATAAAGCAAAATCGCTCACAACAAAAAAAAAAAAAAAAAAAAAAAAAAAAAATTACGGCCATAACTGCCTCAATGTGGCTGCTGAATCTGGAGTATGCAGCCTTCACAATGTCCCTAGGGAGAGCTGTAAATGCCGCCTTAATCCTGTCGATAAACTGAGTCGTTGTGTTGAGAAAATACGGTTGGTGTATTTCCTCAACACAACCACGCCCCACATATCCGTAGGATTGCAATCAGGGCAGTTAGGCGACTAGATGTCGGAACAAAGTGAAGTCGTATAAATTGTCACACAAACACTTCAGGGTCTTCCCAGCCGTATGGCAGGAATCGGAGTCATGCTGCCGCACGTAGGGTCGTAGAGCAGTCACTCTCCCCACACACGGTTTCACAACGGTGGATATAAGCTCCACATATCCATTTCCAACTAGCACGAGTCCTTGTGGAAAGAATCAAAGTGTACCTGGTTCAGCCGGATGTTTCACTTTGTTGAGGAGCTTCTCTGCCTTGATAAGGCGATTCCCTTGTGCCTTTCCAATCAAAAGTTGTCCTTTACGCCTTTTGTAGGAGTATTAACGAAGGTCCTCGCTCGAAACCAGCTTCATGGTTGATGGGACGACACCCATTTCCTGCGCTAGAACTCGTATTCCCTTCGCTGGAACTTCCTACACAGTCTCTTGCAACTGGTGCATGAATTCCTCTGTGTGGCAGCAATCGGATCATCTTCTGAGAGCTTTTCTAGAAGCCACAGCTTTGTAGTCACCGTTGCACTTCTGCACGCTTTCACTGTGTTCAAGAAGCACTGAGAAACTGTCAACTGTCTTGTTTGCAAAATTTAGTTTGCCGGGGCGAATCGTCATGATGCGGATAACCCTTTTTCAATTTTCTGGTGGCTTTCGTTCGCCCATTGCAGTTCTGTTGGACTTCACAGCTGTATCTCGAACCATAGAGAAGTAATATGTGAGAACGCTGGCTGTATCTTCAGACAACTCATATATGCATGCAAAATAAAACCAACTGTCAAATTTATCTCGAACACCATAAATTAATTATTTATAGGGAATAAACATAACTTTCCGGTCTTTTATAATGACAGAAAGATATTTTAATATCTGCTACACTAATTTCATAATCTCTGCTTAGATATAATCTTTCAGTTTTACCAAGTGACCATCTGAGTGCATAATACCATTACTGATGTAATGCAAATTGTGTTTCTTAATTACACTAGTGCGCAAAACTTAAGCACGCATACAACCATAAAATTGTTGAAAAATTTTTTGGGATCAGTACAGTGAAAAATCACGCCAGTAGAAAAGTGATGCATATGCAAATATCAGCACCATGACGTCAGAGGGCAAAACGCAGAGTCAGAGCGTGTAATGCAAAGGAACTTAAAAGGAAGAAATAAAGGCACATTTCCAGACATTCTTCTGCAGGTGGAAATGAGACTGTACGTGCATTATGGCTACAAGAAAACATCATGAACCCCTTTACACGTGGCATAATGATTGACAAGCTCGAGGAAAGGCGTAGTTTGACGTCCGGTGCTCAAGAGTTTGGAACTGATAAAATTGTTGTTTCCCGATCTTGGAAAACCTTCCAAATGACAGATACAGTTGTAAGAAAGAATGGTGATGGTCGGTACATTTGACAGAAAAAAATACCTCGAAAGTCCATTCCAGTTACTTTAAAAAGAAAATTTTTATTAAGCTGCTCTGTGGCAAATCACTCATAATTTGATTAAACATTCCTGGTTTCACCTTGAAACATACTAAAAGATTATGCGCTATTTTCTTATAAAGATTTCCAGCATTTAGATCCAAATATTTTGTATCGTTTAGCTGTAATATAGATTGAGGACCAGCATGTAGGTATTTAAAATGACAGTAATTAGCTATTAATTTATGTTTAGAAAGCCAAATAATAGAATTTTTTTCTTATAAGTTCGATTACTATTTCTTAAAATGTCTCTTCCTTTAAATAATTCAAAATTATCAATTAAATGCTTAAGATTCTTAATGGAACTATCCTTTGGAAATATAATGCATAATACCATTACTGATTAATGCATAATACCATAACTGAGTTTTTAAGACCATGTATCTCAATTATGAATTACTCACCTTACACTAGCCTTAATAGTTTTTGTTCAGGTAACATGATTTCTCCCCTTTCTAATGCGCCTATCCTTTTTCGGTACTTGCTTACAATTTCTATAAAATCTAAGACAAAAACTTATAGTTGAAAATTAATTACAAATTAATTTCTGCCTGCCTTCGTGGTATAATTGGAAGCATGCTTGACGTGTATTCGAGAGGTACAGAGCTCGATTCCCGGCAAGGGCACTGCACAGTTTTTCGCGGCTCCTGCTTGAAAAGTTACCTAATTACTCTATAACTTTTTATTTAATTACGAATTAATTTCTAATACGTATTGCTGCAATTCAGTAAATGATTAATAAAATTATTCACATTTAGAGTCAAATATAGCGTAGATTAGGGATCAACACAGTTTTTAAGTTGCCGCATTGAACTACTTCTTCAGGTAGAATTCTAATAGGATACTCATATTTCATTAGAAAGCCAGGTTCATTCCACTATGCTGAGTTTATTTGCAATTTTTTAGCATCCATACATCTGGATATGGGATCAGATGGGTTTTCTTCACAAGCAATGCAATGCCAGTGCAGTGCTCAGCTTTAGTAAGATCTTAGCAACCGGTTAGCAACAAATGTCTAAACATCTTTAGTACATGAGACGCTTTCTTACTCCATGATTAAACAACCATAGAATCACTTCAAAGGTGAATAGCGGTAAGCTGCATTTTCAACGATGATATCACTCGATTCATTAAATTAGCTAAGAAAACAACCGCGCAGAACGCAAGTCTAGGTAATGCAGTTTTCTTCACGGAAAGACACGGGATTTAATACGTAATACCATTACTGGTGTAATGCCAGACTCAAGATTTAATGCATAATACCATTACTGATGTAATGCCTGATGCCGATGTGGCTTTACAGTAAATAATTGTTGCATACGCTGTCTCTGAGCCATCAGATGAACCATTTAAAGCTATATTGAAAGTATTTTGAACTAAGATGGATCGAGGAACGGATATGTTAAACACGTTTAGTAGGGACCCAATAAATTCATGCCATTCTCGATTTTCTTTCTCCGGTAGTGGCTCATTCCAGTTTAATTTTAGTAGCCACGACTTCTGCATAAATTTTTTTGCTTCTGAAACAAGAGGGCCCAAGCGGATTATATATCCTTTCTATTTGTGATAAAAGTGCTCTTTTCGTGTAAACATCCTTTAATTCTGGTTTAAAAATGAAACAAAAACAATAATTCTGCACGGTAAAAAAAAAAAGTTCGCTCTTTACAGGCAAAAGTTTTGTAAAGTTACAGAAATCAAAAAGTTACACAAGAATTTCTTGTAATGGTAACAGGTTGAAAGCAAACTGTGACGGGTACAGCAGATTTGCTTATAGCATTACAAATAATGTTTCAGAAGCCGCGCGGAAGAATCACGTGACTGACAGAAAATTAGCCAATCAGGAGAAAAGTGTTTGAAAGCTAGTTGCAGAAAAAAACATGGCTGAATGCATGTTGGTTGTATAGCGCAGGTAAGTAAGAAAATGTTTACAATTACTGTTTGAAATATTTTTTTGTTCATTTTATGCAGATTATTCTCATACACTTTGCACTGTTACATGTAGTGAGTAAGTATTTAAACGTTTAAGCTTAGCGATTAATTAATATCAGTGTTCGTAATGTCTAATGAGTTGAAAGAGTGCAAAATATTTATTCCAAATGCAGATCTAATAGTAGTATTTTGTCATTGTGCATCCGATAAATTACGCCTTAAATTGCCCGTATTATTATTTATAACTAATTATTCCAAAATTTAATCACTGTTGTGGTATTTAATTGAACCGGTAATGTGGTTGTTGAAAACAATATTAATTATGTTCGTTTGCAATCGTCTCGTTTGCAATTGTATGCGTTCGTTTGCAATCGTCTGACCAAAGAACGTTTGACATCTTTTTCCCAGCAGGCCTTGCGAGAAAAGATTATGTAAACATTTAGAATTCTGAATGTAATGTATATATTTTTTGCTTACTAGGTTTAGTTTATTCTTTCTTTTGGATTACCTGTTTAATTATACTTGGTTTATAATTCAGTCTAATAATATGTTTATGTACGAGTGTGTTATGAAGTAAAATTACAAAAACTTGAACAACGCGGTCGAGAATCTCATTTATTCTTTAGTATAATAATATTATTTTTTTCACTGGTATTAATTTCTTACGAAAATGTTATAATTCCAAAATGAAGTAATTATATTGATTAAAAATATGTCGCATCAAATACTTTTCGTTATGTTCTATTTTACTAACTAGATGCAACTTAATTATTCCATATATTTTAATATACCAATATCAACAGGGGAAAGATGGAAATGACCTAAAATATTTTTCTAAATATTCGTTAAACTAGTTATAAACGAAAACTAAAATTTTGTACATTATTTTCAAAAATATCATTTCATTAATATTTTATAAATGGCAAAATTTATTATATTGTATAAATATCTACCACTGCATACTTATAAGTTTTAAACATTTAATGTAGAATTTATGTTGATTTTATTTTGCCCAGTTTTAATACAGTTTTGAAGTATGATAGTCTTGTTACTAGGATAGCATGAATCTGCTAATACAAGTTTAATACATTTCTTGACAAATGTTTCTCTTATTCATGTAATATAATATATAAATCATAAAATAAGTTTTCTTAAAAATAAATTATGATTGTTTATTGGAATTTAAAACAATTCTGTATCTGTATGTTAGTATTAAAAATAAAATAATATTAAAATTTTAATGAAGCATTGATTTTAGCATTAACAATTGTAAATATATATATATATATATATATATACACACACACATGAATAAATGGAAATGCAAGCTATTTTTCCTTACAAAGTTGTCCATGAATATATACTTTACTTTAGGCTGATAGCCTTTGCATCCTTTGCCATATTCTATCAATCTAAATGATGCGAATATACAGAAAATTATGCCAGTGAAATTTTTTAAAATCAAAAACAAATTTCTGTGGAAAATTAAAGTTATAAATTCTAAATGCAAACAAAGGAGTGAATTTGAAAGTTATCAAATAAACCAAAGTATTGGTAATTTTTTCAGTTTTGCAGAAGAATTTTTATACTTTGCAGAACGGGAATATGATGTTTGGTTTTGTTAGTATTAATTATTACAACTGAATTATTGCAACTTAAACACGTAATTTATAATTTTCTAATTTATTTTGATCATGTATATTTCATGTGTCATATGTCTTTAAAATGAACTTAGTTCTCATCATATTTATTAACACAAATTTTTTTAAAGAAGTAAAAGTCACATTTGTTTTGCTTAGTTGCACACGAAGATACATGCCTATATATAGAGAGAAAGAAAGAGGAGTTATGTTTACTTGCAGACTTTTTTCTTCCTTTTTACTAATATTATAATATGAAAATCAATGGGGAAATTAAGCAATCCATTTAATTTTGAAGGATGTGATTACAGTAAGATCATTACAGTAAGATAACCAATCAAAAATATCCATGAATGAACTACTGGTAACTATCATATTATTATTTAAAAGAGACCTACATTCCAATAAGAATGCTTAGTAACATTAACATTTCAGTATCTGATAATAATAATTTTCATTCCTACTTCCCTATATCTTGAATTTCACTCTTATTATTGTCCACTGCTACTCCCTAGACCTCAAAGCATTTAATGCACCTGGAACTGCAATTTGTGTCGTCTTCTACAGCATGCAAGTTATCACCGTTCAGTTTGTACTACCACGAGCAATGATCTTCAGAATTACCGTATTTCGTTGCATTTTCCCCCCACCCCACCCCACCCAGCTTTAGAACCAGATTCTCAAAATTTAAAAAATATTTGCAGAATTTTCCCCTTTTTAACGCATTCAGAAAATGAAGATCCCAAGATTTTAAAATGGATTTATCGACATAATGATTGTTTTCGTCATACTAAAAAAGGCAAACATTTGCACACTAAAGACCCCGTTGAATCTTTCTCTTCTAACTGTTGAATATTATGTCAGGCTAATAAAAAAAATGATCTATGATAGTTAAAGCAAATACCAACTGCCATTCACTGTGCAATTTTGCCATATCAGCTGCATATTCACCTTCTCTAATTATTTATGTATGATCTGAAGCCTAAAGAGTTGCAAGTACAACAATGAGAATGAAAGAAATTCAAATTATAAAGAAGTAGAAATGAGATAACTTATTAGATGTTGCAATTGTGTGTATTCTTATTGAACTATAGGTTTCTTTTAAAGAAATAATATTGTGATAGTAGTAGTTTATCCATGATTACTCTTCATTTGTTATATTATTACTGTGACTCTGTCCTTTGGAAATTAAATTATTCGCCTAATTTTTCCCTCTCAATTTTCGGAAGATAAAATTAATAAAAATAAGTGGGAATATGGCATCAAGAGCATTAGATATCCCCATCCCTTAGCAAATCAGTTAGTAAGATGAAAACGACCACTAGGCGGACAAAAAATTTAGGGTAACTCGTTTTGTGAGCGCCTTAAGGAAGACAAACATTACCAAAATCATTAAAACATATTCAGAATCCTGTGCTAAAAGAAAGCTAGGGGTAAATGTTGTCCGAGTCCCAGTGATTCATTTGGACGAATATGTAATATTGTTTTAGAAATTTAAGGTAATAAATACAATATTTTTCGAATGCTAGAATAGTTCGGGAAATTTATTCAAGTTATGAATTCTGAATATAAGTATACTGTATATTATATTTAATAACTATGGTTGCTTCATTTATGAAAAGATTTGCATATTGGCCGTTTTTGTACAATGAACCTTCTCTAAGCTATACGTGATTCCTGAAGATTTTGATCTTCAATGATAGTGGGCATCCTAGAGAAGTTATGTTTACTAATTAGTTATTTTATGAGGAATGCTGGGTAAATTTAAAAAGTGGTTGACGGGTAGTTTGTCGTAATGAGACGGTTCACTGTAATCCAATATTTTAAAGAATTTAAACTGTTCTTAATTAATTTCTTAAATATTATAAAGAAATATGATTAAAAGTGTTATATAAGCACACGTTTAAAACATCTATTAAAATAATTTTTATAAGATTTTTAAGAGCATGGTTATGATTTAAAAAAAAATGTTTTTTTCTTTATTTAGGAGGCCTGGTTTACAAAGAGGGAAAAACCATTCATTTTTCCAAGCAGTCGAAACGAATTTTTATGAAATGTTATATTGTGTTATTTTTAATTAATTCTTTTTTCAGATTTTATGTAAAGTTTATGAATTAAGTAATAAATTATTTTTACTTCTGTATTTTAATTAGCATATTATTTGCTTCATAATATTTCACAATAAAATTATAAATTCAATAAACTTCTTAACATGCTGTAATATATATATATATATAGGGCATAAAATTTGTTTTCTGGTGTCACATGTATATTTCACAATTTTGTATGCAAATCTCGAACTTTATAATATATAGGAATACTTTTTTAGTATCACTTTCTAAATGGTAGACATTAAGCTTAAATTTATTACATATCATGTTTGTAAAAAATTATAGGTAAAATTAAAATGCATTAAATTTTAAGATAAAGGGAAGTATTAATTTTTGAAACAAATTTGTTCTAAAAAAATTCTTAATGCTTAATACATAATTGTATTAAGCATTAAGAATTTTAATGGAAGCAAGGCTTTGAAAATTAAGGTCAGTTGGTGAAGTTTTATACTTATTCAAAAAACATGACATTAGGCTTTTAATGAAAGACTTCTATCTGTTAATTCAAAGGAAATTATTTGAAGGTAAGTTAAAAACGTTATGCATTTACCATCTATTATTTCAAACAATAGCAGACTGTTGACAAACACTAAGTGCAGATAAGAATAAAGAGATTAGTTGGACGTTGTAATGCAAGCTTATGAACAAAATTTTGAATTCCTTGTAGTAACAAAATGAAGTTCATTGCTATGCTGAATTCTTTAATTTACTGAAAATGTCATTTTTTAGAAGGAGAAAATATATTTTTGAAACATAAAGAACAGCTGTTCTGAGTTCTTCATAGAAATATTTCACAAAATGTCTTTTACAGTAATAATATGATCATATCAACATGTAACATGTTTACTCATGTAAGTTAAATCTAAAGCAACATGTGTCTATTTTAGCTAAAATTACTAAAGAGAAAGTTCTAGAACATATCTTAATAATTGACACTAAACATGCAAATAAAGCATATTGTTTTTTTTCTCAGCTATTTTACTGGCCAAATATAAATTCCAGATGTCATTTCATTATTTTATATAAAGTATATACATGTAATTTAATGTAAGGAGTAGCATATCAATTTGAACTTAATTATCAAATTAAGCTCAAATCGATTATTAATCAAAATGATATATATGCATGCAGATATCATTGTTTTACTCAAAACATATTGATTTCAATGAATTTTATTATAATAAGCATCATTTTAGACAAAAAACTATTACATTTATAGACATATCCTTTAGTATTTCATCTATGAAAAATATATTCTACACACATATATAATTAATTAATGAGATATTAGAAGGAAATAATCTGAAACCTTTACAGATACAAACATTGGAATTTTACGTAAGAAAAGTATCTTCTACTCACATAATAACTTGCTGAAATAATACAAGCAAATAACTTGTAACGGTTACAGATATATCTGTTGAGATTTTACATGAGAAAAATATGTTCTTTTTACATAATTATTTGCTGTAATATTACTAGCAAATAATCTGTAACCATTACAGATATATCGTTTGGGATTTTACATGAGAAAAACATGTTCTTTTTACATAATTATTTGCTGTAATATTACACGCAAATAATCTGTAACCATTACAGATATATCGTTTGGGAATTTACATGAGAAAAATATGTTCTACTTACATAACTATATGCTGTGATATTACAAGAAAAAGATCTGTAACCATTACAGGCAAAACTCTTGTAATGTTACAAAGAAAACACCTGTTTTCTATTACTCAAATAACCCATGGCATCCCAGTTTCCATGAGTTTTCTTAGTAACCTTACAGATTTTTTTTACAGTGTGGGCTTTCCACAAAATACCTAGCGCGTTAGTATCAGGAGTAATAAATGAATATTTTCCAGGTGCATCCACTGTATCTTTCAAACGGCTTATGAATTGCAGACCATTTATGTAAAGATCCTCGATCTAAAAGCGAAATTAGTTCCTGTTGAAGGTCTTGTGTTTCGACGAACTGATCAGATCCAGTGCGTATATCATACATATACATGTCTGATAAAACACAGATACTACCATCGAGAAGTGCACTCGTTCATCGTACACCAACTGCTGTAGCATTCTTGTTGCCAGATACAGTATACTGGCTGTGCCGTACGTTATATTACATCGCTTGTAAGCTTTGATTGAATCACTGTCAGAAGACTTCCAGACAATTCTTTAAAAGATCTCTTTGCTCTAGATGGAGTTGTTACATCTTCTTGATCTCAGTAACAAAAGTAAATAAATGCTTTTTAAAGTGTAGCCATTATTGTAAATTGGTGCTCTTGAATCACTCCTCCATTATACCGATGAAAGTTTAAGTAGCTGCCATTCGATCTTAATGCCAAAGCATTAAAAATTACTCTAAAAGGTGTAGAAGTCGATTCTCTCTGAACAAGACCATCATGGGGCAGGTAGTAAACTATATTTGGTTCTTGACTTTCTTTAACTTCCTCCGTATGTCTCATATTCACATGTTTATCTATAAAGGACTTTTACATAGCCATAATTCCAGACTCTTTTCTTAACTGTGCCCAAAAGGAATTAATCTTTTCATAGCTATCTGCTTTGAATTTTAAGCTAGGACCTTTTGAACATCTTGTCATGTAAACATAAGTAAATACCGATGTTCATGTTCCCTATGCAGTTTTTTCTTGTACCGGATATGACATCATACTTTTATTTTGCATTTATTTCGAAAACTATGGGTCTAACGAGTGCAGTTCTTTGGGCAGTTTGTACGTATTTCAAGCGAGTAATCTGCTGTGCAGAATTTGGGCGATCTTGATGGGACACCCTGTCTTGGCACATTACCACTGACTCCAAACTCAAATATAGTGATGTGTAATGTTAATCTGCATTACATAGATCAGTTTGGTTTTTTTTAAATCTCGTAGAAATTTTCAGCTCCTAATAGTAAATCAATAGGACTTGGAGTATTAAAACCTGCATTTGCTAACTAAAGTTATTTAATTACGGAAAAAAAATATCAAGCTGTTTAGATGAATTAGAAGCTTAGACGTACCCGTCAACGACAACACATTCAAACCTGACACAGCAGTATTTACTTTTTATTTCCGGAAATTAAGTTTATCTAGACATAAGTTACTCAAAATATTAGCATTAGTGCCAACCTCAAGGAGTTACACGGGCGAGCAATTTATTTGCCTTACCATTACTTAAAATGCAAACAGAAATGCGGGAACGAAGTCCGAAACAGTGGGAGAAAGAATTTAAGAAATTTTGGAAGAATTTCGGGAGCAAAATTTCAGAAGAATTTACATTCGCTCTCTGCGCATTGTTTTTGTTTACTCGGGATATGTAAGGCCACATGGTTCTGACGCTTACTAAGATACACAAAAGTAACGATTTAGAAGTCGACACTAGGTGTTTTCCTAGGCAATTAAAACAACAATTATTACTTTTTTATGCACTCATTACGATCATTAACAGACAACCCTTTGTAACTAGGGCATTTATATAAGGGATGATTGTCAATACATGAAAAAATACACTTTGAGTTCTTGACATCTGACAGGAATACATATGATGTATATTTTCATTAAGATATTCTTTTATAGTTACTTTATAGCCACCTGAATTTTCTGTCAATTGTTTTCTGTGGGATACGTAAATAAATATAGGTCAACTTTCTTAGCCAAATCAACAGGTCTAAGCCATTTGTCACCCTGTCGTACAGAAATGTGTGAAGTGACATCTTTTTCTCAAATGTGAAATAGTTTATCTGATACAGTTAGTTCATTTACATCTATAAAGTTCGACACTTCCCTCAGTTTCAAATAATGCTCCCAATTTCTCATCAAACGAGACTCATATTGCGTATACGTTTCCATAAGTTACCGATTTGTTCTAAAATGATCCAGACACGATTGATGAGTCGGTTCAATTTCTAGCAATACTGTTTCATACTGAATGAACTGTTTCATACTTATTCAGATCACCATCCTTAATATAAGTGGTAATATTTGAAGCCTTTTATTTCTAATAAATTGAATGAAATTTCTGATTTGTACTTCTCAGGAACAACTTTCGCCATAAATTCTCTTTCTAGAGAGACCAAAAAATATGCCCACCCTTCTGGGCAACTCGGCACTTTCATAATTAAATTTCGAACAATCTTAATCAAAGAATCTAAAGAATTAAAATTATCTTTTTCATTCTCGGATTTTTTTTCTAATTACGTTTCAGCTCTAATTTTGGCAAGTTCTAGTCCTGCCTTAGCTCTTCCTAACTTAAGCTACTCTAGCTCATTTTTTTTCCGTTAGTTTTGCGATCTTCGACAGTTAAATTAACAAAATCTGTAACGAACTGAATGTTTGATGTAAAATATTTATTACCTTTGCTGAGCTCAATTAGCTGAACAATAGTTTTTTTAACTTATCTCGATAGCAATCTGCTAATCTCGTTTACAATTTTTTAAGCATACTTCTCAGTTACAAAAATACTTCAATAGCTTTAAAATCTCATAGAATGATTAAAATTCCACTTTACAGTACATCGATACTTCTATTTTCCTTTTTATATTTCGAACAGCCCATCATTAATTTATTTCCAATGGCACCCGCTGGCCGGAACATTTTCGTTCGATACCTTATGTTACCTTACCCAAAGGAAATAGTAGTTGTTCTAAAAATAAGTTCACTCATTTAGAGATGCATCACTATTAAACACTGCGCTCAATTGGCCTACACTGTACAGAAACCTAAGCACAACTAACTGTGGTCAGCATGCTCACGCAGGTCTCTTGTTATGGAGACGGCGCTTTACTCCTAAACAGATTGTGATGCGAAATATTTCGACACTGTAATAAACCCTATATTTAACCACATATCTATTTGAAAATATTCATTTTTTGAAGTTAACGCATTAATTGCTTTCTATAACTGAACCTAAATTATACTAAGCAAATGAATCAAACCTATTAAAATAGCATAAATCTGAGAATTATTTAATTTTCTACCCGATTTGGAATACAGATGAAGAGTCTAGGTATAACTTTCTAAAACCTTAATGCTTTTCAATGAGAAATGTCGAACTCGTCCACAACGCGGGAAAAAAATCCTGCTTGCAAGAGATTTTTTCATTTAGTTAAAATTATACGATATTTTATGCCAATTTAACAGGTTTAAAATTTGGATGTATATTATTACTTCTCTTTTCCGCTAGCTCTCATAAGAATATAAATGAGACTGAAAAGTATTTAAGGTGAAGATTTTGAATATTTCAGATATAGAGCTTTTGAAAGCAAAGTTCGCACCTTTACTTTCTACCGTGCAAATCTGCCAGGTACTATTCTATCAGCCATGTACTAGTTGAAATTAAATCGCGCCACTGAAGTTTCAGCCAGCTTAGTTAGGGCAGATTGTGTAGTCTCAGGCAACAAAACCATTTTAAATAGTAAATCAATTTCCTGTTATTTCAATACTGGAAATCGATTTTATAATATTAACTTCCTGTTATTTTAATACTCCATCCAGATGGTGTAGTGATTAGAGGCGCTCAGGTCGTACTAATGGGGTTGAGCTCGAATCCCGGAGAAGGCATGGATATTTGTAAGAGTAAAGTGTCTCTGCGGCAAAGGGGCACTCAAAATACACGGTGAGTCAAAATCCTTTCGAAAAGATGATGGTAGGTGAAGAGCGGTGGGCTACCCTCGGTATATTTTATTGATTTGTTTTTATTTTATTTTGGAAGAAATTTTTTGACTCAACTTTTAATTTCATTTTGCAAACATTCTGTTGACTCCATTTATAATTTGCAGTACCATTAATTTACTGAAATTGTTTTATTGATTATTCTCTTAATTGTCTTTCTTTTGCATTTTTAATCTTAAATTAAACTTAGTATACATACATACAATCTCTAGTGCGAGTGAAGTAGATTACATATGAAAACATCTCAAAATTTCCAGTAATTTAAATGCGTCAAATTGCTCTTGCTTTTTCTCTGCAGGAAGAATAAGTGGAATTTGATTTTACTCACTAATTAGTATATTCGGCGACGATGCCAGCTCTTGAGTAGCGCTTTAATTTCGAATTGCACGGAGTTTTATTTATTTATTTATTTTTTATTTTTGCGTATTTGGTATTAGACTAGACTTAGACAGGTTTCAAAAGAGAACAGGAAATAGGAACAAGCTGAGCGGGCACCCACTTGCTAGGACTAAAATACTCACATCTTTGAACTCAAAATTTCTTCGCAATGATATGCGTTATTTCATGTGCATATAAAAAAAATGTTAAGTTGTTGTTTTATCAGACACAGGTTCTAATGTGATGTTTTGTCTTTAAGCTATAAAGTTCAATACTGAACCTAAAGCGCGTCTGCTTGCATGTTTATTGTAAACACGATTACAGTGTTATTATAATTCGAGGTGTATTTCAAATAGTCTTCCTTTTCTTAGAATAAACAGGTTATAGGAGGTGTTCGAAGAAAGTAAATGCAAATTCTGTGCCCTTAAACATTAATTTTTTTACATTCACAGAGATTTTTATGATTAGAAGGGAGGATTTTTGTAAAGGCAAAACATAACTTTTCATACGGTCGCCGTAGTATTCTTTAATAATTAAAAAATTCCCATAATTTTACATGTAAAAATCATGGTGAATTTAAAACGTATTTATTAGCCTAAATCCTTTTTTTTTCTTGCACGTGTTTTTAGACAAAATTTAACAATTTTAAAAGCATATTAGAAGAGGTTGCAATAATTAATAGTAATTCATTCTTGACTATTCGTGGTTCACTAACAGAGAAAATAGCACTCGTTATTTCATTTATTGCTGAACCTAGGAATTTTTTAATTACGCCCGCGATTACCAATCTATGCACTTCCACATATACTCGAGGAACATAAAATAAATACAAATTAATAAAATTAAAGAATAAGAAATAAAGAGGAGAATAAAAATTGAATTCATTCTAAACAAATTGTCTGCTATAGGTTGGTTGGTTTAGTTTTGGTAATTATGGCAAAGCACACTAGGACTATCTGCCTAAAGGAAGGGCTGCCTTCGTGGCAAAACTTTCTAAGGGCAACTGGCTCGTATACACGCTACACATGGGGAAACCACGAAAACGCCCATGTAGCCAGCATGTTGGCCTGGAGCCGAACCAGGTCGACACTACTAGTGTTTCGGCAACTACGTAATCACGTTGTTATAATTTGAACCAAATAAAAACGAATGTTTTGGATCTCTAACATGTGCTGCCTCCTCACGATTTACATAGAAATATCCCATTCGTGCTACAGCTGCTTGCTGACAGAATTCATTGTCGAAGCTTTCGAAAGATGATGTTTGATCTCATTTGCAAGTCTTTAATTTTCACTCCATTGACAATTTCTCATGGATAAGTTAAGTACAGGTATGTATACTTCAATGCATATTTAACATTTGCATGAAGTAGTAAAATTTTTTAATTATAGTGGTTAAACTAGCAATTTTAAAACGTTCTTCATAAATCGTGAGAACAAAGAAAACTTAAATCTTTTAGTTTAAATTTTGTGTCAAATTTCCCAGCAGTTGTGTCTGCATGAAAAAAATAAATATTTATCACAGAAATAGGAAGTTTTAATCTTTTTCATAACCATACTACTGATCGCTTTTTTTACTGTGCAGAGAAGTGTAACTTTACTTAGCCAACATAAATGGAGAAACATTCTATGATTACAAAATGAGGAATCGATGACTCTTTAAAACATAGTTCTTTTGAACAAGTAATCCATAGATCTTGAAAAAATTATTCGGCTGTGGTTAAAACATCTGTTGCACCCTTCATTTAGTTTGCGACCCTCATAGCAGTAATTCTAAAATAATTTGGAGTGGGGTACCGTAAAACTTTATGAATAAATTTCGCTAAAATGTCATCAAAAATTTCTGTGAATGAAACGAAAACACAAAACAGAGTACGTAAATAAAAAATAAACATCTACCAGGGGCGTAGCTAGATGGGGGGGGGCAAGGGGGGCATCTGTCCCCGGGCGCAGAATCCAAGGGGCGCCAAACTGATGTTAGGACATTTTAGAATTAAATGTTTTCCATCCTTGGCAAGCAGTAGGGGGCGCGAAATCTTCAGTTGTCCCTGAGCGCTGAAAACCCTAGCTACGACTCTAACATCTACGTAATTGTGTTATACATTACGGCAGTTCAGTTTCAGTCAATGTTAAATTTTTTCAGCTATTGATGACATGACCGGAACAAGGCTAAGGCAAGTGAAACGCTTCAGTTGAGCGGATAGGTGGAATCCCAGATTATAAGAAAAGTTACATTAAAAAATTCAGATTTGTTAACTTTCAATTCAGCTCTGAAATGTCATTATTTAAGCAATAAAAAGCGCACTGCGTTCTGGACGTTGCGTTTGATTATCGGTACTATATGGCCAACAATTTGCTTTCCAAGAATTATCCCTTGTACTCGAGAGGTGGCTCTGACTCACCATGTGATTTGATGCCGTAACTCGAGAGGTGACTCTCGCTCACCACTTGGTTTGATGCAGAAACTCGATGCGCGGCACTAACTGTTTACATTTAGTTTCTTCGAAGCGGGTTTCTACCCTATTTCTGTATAATCTTATGAAGTGTAAAATGATACCACTTTAAACGGAGATAAGATTTTCCTTATCTGAAATCTTATCTTTTCTTACCTATCACAAAGTCTGTTCTCAGAGAAATGAAGCCGGAAAAAGGCGTCAAACGGCATATTATTGTAATACTTGCCCCGACAAACCAGATATGCATCTTGGGAATTGCTACATGAAATATCATACACAGGAAAATTACAGAGAGTAATATTTAATAAATTATGTTTATAAAGGTGTAAATATATATAAAATGTTAAAATATAAAACTTTTATGCATTAATTTGTGTGTGTAATGATTTCAAAGTTACTGGTAAGAAATGCGTCAAAAAAGCTGCAAAACGTCTCGAGTTGCTGGTGCGTTACGCGAAAAAGGCCCCGAGTGTAAAGGGTTATTTTTTCCAGTCATCTCCGCCGATCAGCGATCGAGAGATAAAATCGTTAACTCTGGTAGTTCGGGTTGGGTTCAAATCCTATCAGGGAGAGTTTTTGTGGATTTCCATCTGCATAAGTATGTAAGTAAATAAGAGTCGATTTCCCTTAAAAAGACCTCCAAGAAAGTATCCCTTCCTTTAAGCAAAGGGACCTTGCATGTTCATTTTAAAATAATCTGAACTTAACATTTTGTAACAATTGTTATGAACGTTTAATTCATTAATAACATTAATATATCAACGTTTATATCATTAATATATCGTCAATATTTTTATTTCTAAACTCCACTTTCAGTGCATACTATTATCTGCATCAAAATATAGAATCTAATGGTGATGATAAATTTCTGTAGTAATATACTGATGATATCAAGAGTCTTATAAAAAAATTTAAAAAAACATTCAAACAGAGTGATGTAATTTTTAATAATATTTTGATTCTGTTATGTTTATAGCTTCTACACTCGAAAACACGAACAAATAATCAAGCCTTTAAACTCGTTATGATTTTCGAGTTGATTTTCACTTTTGTGTCAAAGTAAAGATTTGATATTATTAGATGGTAATTAAAATTAACGATAATTAGCGAAGCGAAATATATTTTTGATTTCTTGTATTCACGCTAGTCCGTATTTTGATAAATTTCTATCCAATTCGAAGCCTTTACATTCCGCAAGACCTTACATTTTTGCAAGTATTATACAGAACCTTATTAATTCTGCAAGTAAGAAATGAAGAATTTTATGGAAAATTACGACATATTAAAGTATTTAATGAAGCAGAGATCTTTCAAGTGAGGAACGCTTAATGAATACCTCAAAGGTTTAAATTTCATATTCGATGCATAAATGCAGAATAGCATTCCATCCTGAATTAAAAGAAAGAATTTAGTAAATCCTTAAAAAAAAAAAAAAAAAGTATTTTTATCGGCTATTACTAAGATAACTTTAATTGAAGCCAGATAATGAACAAATGCTAAAGCTAGAAATTGAAAGAGTTTCTGGCCCATTATGACCGCTGACGTACTATTTCTCGCCTCTGATGCAAGTAAGTATAAATGTGTCCCTCTCATATGCAATGCAAGGTGCCAGGTGTTATATATATGTACGGTGCAAGTTAACTGTATTTTTACACTTTTATATGCATATTTAATTTATTATTACACTTCAAATAATAATACCACAATTTTATAATACTACAGTTCGAAAGCTTTTCTTTATCAAATGAAGATCGCATATAATTTTTTATTATATTAAGTCTTTTGAAGCTTCTTTCGCCGCTAGCAATACTAACAGGCAACCCCAAAAAGTCCTTAATACTATTTCAAAATTAACATGCGATTAAACTAGATTACATTCGATAATTATTTTTAGATTATCTAAATCTACAGCTTCTTTAATATCCAGAATTACAGAGATAACAAGATTTTTAAAACTAGGTATCTCTGACTGAATTCCTGCAGCATTTATGTAATTCGGATATTTAAATACTAAGTTAAAAGCTGTTGCTTTAAATTACCGAAATCTAACAACGTTAATTTTTTAGCAGATAGAAACAGAAAATCGGAGTGTACCTAATTGAATTTTTCATATATGTATTTCATTTCTGAGATTAGTTTCTTCATCATCTTTAGTTTCTTCATCTTTTGTCAGAAAAGTTCCAGGACAAAGGTCGTAAAAAACAGAAAATTGCATTTACCAAGTAATGATCCTAGCTGCTATCAAAGTAGTCCACTTGGCTACCTATACACAACTGCCAACGTTTCTGGAGGTCTTGGAAGCACGCAGAGAAATCTTCAAATCCGATGCTTGCAAGCTCATTTGTCACAGCCCGTTGGATGTCTGCAATAATCTCTATGAAGTTTTCTTTTTAGTCACCTTTTCACTCACGGAAACAGGAAAAATTCACAATAATATTTGACAAAAATGTGGGATTATGTCTAACTCTATCCAATAGTTTATCAGAAATTCCCCGTCTTTCCTCTTTCTGTTCATCTGTTAGTGAGCGAGGGACGATTCTTGCATTAAGTTTTCGTTTCCCTAAATCTTCGCGCAAAATCTTATGACACACATCACGATTCAAATTCAGTTCTATTGATATCATACGCACAGTTACACTACGGTCTTCTTTCAATAACTACCTTACATGCTCCACATTTGCATCGGTTAAACCTCAGCTATTGTCCCCACTAACCATTTAGTGGAAGGCAAATTTTCATCTTTTATTAATACACGAGTTTCCAACTGAACGTCTTCCTTTAAAAATTTCCACTTGTGACGTTCATGTAAATTATTAAGATAATCACGTTTCCATAATTTCCAAGTTTGTTGTGTATACTTAGTGATTCATTGCCATTTAGAAAGTCTGTTTTCATTTATGTGGGATAAATCTGGCTCAGCAAGCGTTGTGATAGGTCTACAAATTAAAATGTGACCTGGGGTCAAAGTTTCAAAATTGTCGTAATCAGCTGAAATTGGAGTAAGAGGTCTTGAGTTCAATACTCATTCAATTTCTGTGAAAACAGTTAAGAATTCTTCCAAAGTTAAGCACTGATTACCAATGACTCTCTTCAAATGACTCTTAAATGACTGAACCCCGGCCTCCCAAATTCCGCCGAAATTTGGCGACTTTGGAGGAATAAATTTCCACTCTATACCTTCAGTGGTATAAAAACTCACTTAATTCTCATCTGGACACACAACCAATTTTTACAATTTTTTTAGTTCTACACTAGTACTTTTGAAGTTTACACACTTACCTCTTTTCAATTGATTTATTTCTTCTCGAAACTCACTCTTTCGGGCCTCTAATAAAATATACACCTCAGCATCCTTTATCTCTTCTAAATCAAGTACTCCGTACTTCCTTACCTGGGGGCTCTTAAGATTATGGATAAACCTGAAAATGAAACTTACAATACGAATAAGTTTAGTATAATTAGAAAACGAATTAAGAATATCATTAAAGAGGTTTGGTTCATTACATGCAATTAAAACTAAGTTAGAATCGTTATGCAGTTCATTGTCCTTCTTAAGTTCATTTGGACACACTTCTTCAGCAACCTCAATTGGTAAGTCCTGATGAGGAATCTCTGAGCATATTAGAAAGTCACAACATGACCACCATTTGGAACAGTTCACAAGAAAGTCAGTTTGAACACCACGCGTCATAACATCTGCTGGGTTCTCTTTTGTTGAACAATAGAACCACTCTGTCGGCTGTGCTAACTTCCAAATCTCGTTAACTCTGTTGGCGATGAAAGATTTCCATTTGGTACTGGTACCTTTAATCCAGCATAGCATTATTTTGGCATCAGTCCAATGAAATATTCTCGAGGATTTCTTTTGATCGAGCAATTGTTTCACTCCAGAACCTAAACGCGCTGCTAGTAATGCACCAAGTAATTCAAAACGAGGTAACGTAATTCTTTTCACAGGTGCAACGCGACATTTTGATGCAACGAAACTCGCAGAAATTTCTTCTTGCTTACACAGTTTTACGTAGACAACAGTACCGTAAGCCCTCTGACTAGTATCTGAAAAGCAATAGCAATGGATCTCTATGGAATCGGCTTCGGGATTCAAAATGAATCTTGGAACTGCAATTTTACTTAGATGATGACACTCACAGCATCACTTTCCCACTCTTGACAGATATCTATAGGTAGTTCATCATCCCATGTCAATTTTCGAACCCAAAGTTCTTGTATCAAGAATTTAAGTCTAACAGTAAATGGATTTATTAACCCAAAGGGATAAAAAATCTTCCTTGCAGTTTTCAAGATGAATCGTTTCGTATTACGCTTATTCTTAAGAAATTCCATCAAACTGTCTGTGTCTATACTCAAACTGTCTTCATTAGTATCCCAAAACATTCCTAAGATCTTAAGTGTCTCGTTTGAGTCGTTGATTTTATGTGGAGGGATCTCGAACTCTTCTTCTTCCCATTTTCTCGTCAGCGCAGGATCATTGGATACCCATTTACGCAAGTTCATATTTGCTTCACTCATAATTTGTTTAGCTTTACGCGATAAGCTTAGAGCCTTCTCTACACTGTCCTGTTTAGTAATAAAATCGTCAACATAAACACAAGAATTAAATATTTCAAATACATTTGGCTGCTCATCTCGATATTTTCTAATGTGTTCTTTAATTGTTGCATCCAACAAAAACGGACTTGACTTAATCCCAAAATTTACGAGCTTTAATCTATATGTTGCTAGTTTTAGATCATTTGATTGTGTGTTTTCCACAAACAGGAATCGCACTGAGTCTCGATCCTTTTCTGCCAAAGCAATCTGCAAAAATGCTTTTTCCACATCCGCTGAAACTGCAACTTTATTTAATCGGAAATTAATTAGCAGATGGAACATGTTAGGATTCAAATTTGTCCCTGTCCATAGACAATCGTTCAGTGATAACTGCCCGAACACATATGAGCTACCATCAAACATTAGTCTAGTCTTCGTTGAAGCACTGGTTTCTCTAAATACCGGCTGATGTGGTAGGTAAAAGACTGGTTTACAGATAGGTATATTTTCATCTGACACTTTCTCAATAATACCTTGCTTGCTTTCGTCTAATATTTCACTATATGTAGAAAACAGTGTTTTGTCATAATTCATTCGCTTTGCAAGAGTCTTTAATCTATTTTCCGCTACTCGGTAATTATCAGTTAATTCCCTCCAGTCCCTTTTCCAAGGTAAAGTAGCCTCGTAGGGACCAGCTTTAAAACAAACTGTCTTATTAAATATTTCCAATGCTTTGTCTTCCTCATGACAATAAGGATCATCTTTAATTCCTAATGATTCTAGTTAGAAAAACATTTTCAATTCACTCTCTGAATTATCATTTATTAACCCACAATACGATAAATTATTTCGCCGTGAATCATTTATATTTCCACTAACTATATATCCAAACGCACTATTTTGTAATATCAAGCCTATGTGAGAAATGTAGCTCGTAACATATCGTAACAAATAATACCAGCTCGTAACATATCATAAAAAACTTCCACGCCGAGCAACAGGTTTACTGTCTCTGGTTTATAAAATTCCGGATCCGCTAAATTCACTTTCTCAGGAATCGAAGGTTACCAACATCGATAAACTTTGCGGAAGTTAAACCTCTATTTTTGGAATTACTAAAACCTCTAGTTTCCTTTTATACGTTTGTTCCTGATTACAATAAGGGCAACTGCTTTTCTTTTTATCGTAGTTGAAGTACCTGATATACTGCAAACCGAAATATTTGTCTTTTCCCTTTTTAAATTAAGTATATCCGCTAATTCAGTGGTGCAAAAACAAGAAACACTTCCACTATCACATAACGCTTTCACCTTAATTAAAGTTCCATCATTAGTCTCAATGAATACAAAGGCAGTAGATAAAATCACGTTTTCCCCACTATTAGTACCCATAGTTGCTGTAAAGGTTTCATTTTGAATTTTAGCTTGAAATGCAGGTCCATGTACATTTAACGCATTGCTGTTTTGGTCACCCAACTCCTGATCTGAAGTGTCTGCTTTTTCTACTGTGGTGCCAACGGAATTATTTTCGTTTTGATAACACAAGAGAAAGCTATGTTTTTTTCTTACACTTCTTGCACAAGTAATTAGAACGGCAATTTCTCACACTGTGCAAATTAAAACAACAAAAACATAAATTCTGTTTTTTCACAAATTCTATCCTTTCTTTTACACTTTAATTTCTGAAACTTAGGACAATTAAAAAGCTTGTGATTGCTAAAATTACATAATCTACACGAATTCTGTATATGTTTTTCATTTGCATTAGAAACGACAGCAGTAGCTCTATGTGTAACTTTTTTTGTATTAGTCACACTATTTGAAGCGTTGAGAGTTCTAGCGGGATCTTTAAGAAATTTTATAAGATCTATTAAATTAGGCAAATTCTCTTTCTCTAATTTTCTTTCCCACTATATTTTAGTGTTAGGATCTAATTTTTGCCCTAAAATGTATGCAAATATATTGGAAGGAAACCCTTGAACACTCTGATTTAAAACTTCTAATGGTCTTACGCATTCATTTGTAATGTCAATTAACTTTAGTATTGCTGACGCAGACTCATTTTTCATAGGATGCATATTCATAAATCGTTTCAGATGAGCATACACTTGTTCGCGGGGATTAGAGAACCTTTCTTCTAGTAATGAAAAGGCTAATTTATAATTAGAGTCAACTGTGGATATTGACTGCACAATACGATAAGCATCTTCTCTTAGCGCAGATTTTAAGTACTGTAATTTGACTGCATCTGTTAAATTAGGATGTGAATCAACGCTGGCTAAAAAATATCTTTAAATGAAAGCCACTCATGTAAGTTACCCGAAAACGTTGGCAAAGTAATTTTGGATAATTTAACATTGTTCTCGGTATTCGTGCAAACCGAAGGCTCCGATTTATTTTCTTTGGAAAGTTTAACTAATTTACGATTTAATTCTACTTCTATATCCAAGAGAATATCGTCAATCTCTTCTTTTTCTTTTACATAAGCATCAATACTTTCTTCAGTACATAACCCGAACAAAGAATCGAAATTGGTATTTATTTCTATCTCAAGCACTTTAAACTTATTCTTCAGTACTTCCAAATCACTTCTTTGGACATTTTCATCCGCAACTTCTTGTTTTAACTTTGTTAACTGTGTTTTCAATGTACGTTTTTTTCGCTAATATCTCCTTTAGTGACATTTTAATTAGCAAAATTCAATAAAGAAATAAAGAACTTCAAAAAGGTACAACGAGCTTCAAAAAAGGGGGAGGGTACTTATCCTTTTGTTTCTACAGAACTTCAATATGGAAGTATCCAAAGTAATTCTTCGTTTCACAAAACCGAAAGTAATATCACATTCTCATAAACTTCATTAGCTGTTCCGGCTCTGACCGGCCAAAAAACCTTGAATTGAATTATTCTATTTCCCGTCGATAGCTACATATCACAATAAAATAACACCACACACATTACAGAAATAACACACTCAAACTTTCAATACATTTATTTTCCATAGCCACACTCTGGCGCTAGATTGCCTTTTTACAGCTTAACATATGAATGGCAACTTCGAATGTACAACAAAATCAAGTTTCTCACAGACGATTCTGGTTTTTCAGCGTCGATTCTGGTGGCGCATGCGCTATTAGACAAGATTCTGCTCTGTCGCCAAGTGTTTCTAAGCTAATACAAAACACCTATATAGTACATTAAATTTTAAATTGATTTGCTTTAAAATACTACTATTTTAACCCCACTGCAATGGTTTATTATTTGATGCTATATCTTTTAATAATTGATATACTTCGGTTATTTGTAGGCACAATAATTTAACAGCATTTGATCTTGATGCCCATCGCGTAGCTGTGTTACTTATTTTTAAAATAAAGACGTTGTTATAAAAGATAAAAATAACTCATTTTGTTTAACGGTGGTAACAGGCGACGCTGACTTATATAAAAAGCTGTAGACAATTGTTGTCCTACAACGGAAAATATTCCATACTTTAATACGAGCTAGGATTTCGTTACATCAGATTTGCAGTAATTTTTCGCCCCAATTAATTTATTTAAGCCTTAAAATGTATAACAACTTTTAATTTACTCTAGAGTTCTCCAAAGTACGGCCTTTAAATGTTTTAAAATAATTTTATAAAATTTAAAATAAGGAAGTTAACATACTAAAAAAGTTTACCCATAATAATCAATCTATAAATACATTGTCTGTTATGCCGCATTCTTTAGAAAGCATATTATAAATATTCTACAACCATTCCTAAATTTACAATAAGGAAAATAAAGTAACACTGTACTAAAAATGTTTGTCATTGTAACCTTTTTACGAGAATAAAGATTTCGTGTGTTACTTTTACTTACTTTTACAGTTGTATTCTGTGTTTGTTCATAGAAATTTTCAGCAGCGATTTTGTTTAAATAACAATTTTTGTTCTGTGTATGTATTTTAATTTTGGAGGGATTTTTATTTTCCATACTAAAAAGCCCAAACTTTGTAATAATATACTTATGAGTGAAAATTAGCACCCATTCAAAAATGTAAATAAAATGCGTTGGCAGATTGTTAAAATGGGGAGGTACATTCACTTAAAAGTTACTTGCAAATAGAGAGAAATTGCCGATATTCTGGGACAAGAATATTTTTGCAAATATATAAGCATAAGAAATTTATGTTAAGACCTAACATAAATAAGAAATTTATGTTAGGTAAAACCGCAAGTCTAAAAAACAAGTCTGTTCACGTTATTATAGAGTACAGATCCAACTGCAAAAAGCACATCACCTTGTTCAAAAACGTGTATGGTATGATGAACTAACTAGGCGTTGGCTCTCGAAGCTTTATGAAAGAGCCAGTACGGTCCTTGGGTTAAAAAGTTTGGAAACCCCTGATTTACGCTAATAATTCTATGTAGAATATAAAACTGACGTAACCAGAACATAATTTTCATGTTGAAATTGCTTGACTTTCTTAAAATTATCTGAACATGTTTCCATCTCTAATTCGAATTCTTGTTAAGTTAAATAAATTTTATATCTCCTTCATTTTTCTTTTCTTCAGCTTTAACACGGATCAGTGTCCCACTAGCGGCAGAGTGGTTCAGATCAATGAATACTGGTAGTTCGATATTGTTTGAATTCGAACTAAGACGAACGGGCTGGCTGAATGGTTGATTTTCGCGGCTTCTCTCATGTGTAAAACGAATACGAGCTGGTTTTTCTCAAAAAGTCATCCACGAAGGCATCCCTTTTCTTAAGCAGATACCCCCATGGCTTTTCCATATTCAAATAACCTAATCTAACACATATCAACAAATCATCCTTTTTAATGCGTTAAACAAAACTGACAACTTTCATTCTAACAGATATTCCTGACTGTGAAGCTAAACAGCGGCCGAGCGGTAAAAATCGCTGAAGATTTGTAGTTTGATTTGTGTTCTGTTCCAGGTGAAAGGATTGGCTGCGTGGGCGTTTTCGTGTTTTTCTGCATGTATGGGGCGGATACTAGCCAGTTTCCTTCAGAAAGTCCTTAGACACTTAGGCAGGTAACTTTAACTTGCTTTGCCATAATCAAACAAAATAAACTAAATTAAACCTGACTGTGAAATTTCTTCTTAGCAACTCTTGAATAATAATTTCTATTTACCTTGTTTCTCTATTAATATTTGCGTTTACAAGTAGCCACTGGAATTTGTCCTGTTCATGGCGAATGAGTTGGCTGCGTATGGCGAATGCGTTGATCTCATCTGTAACTTGAATACGAGACTGTAACTAGTAGGATCTCATGTATAACTGTCATCAGTGCTTAATTATTATTTGTGTCTACTTACAGAAAGATGTATATAAATAAGCCGGGGAAAATGTTACTTACTGTATGCTTGTAATCTATAAAATGTAGGTAGACGCAAATAATGATTAAACACTGATGATAGTTTAATTTATTCCAGACTGTACAAATTCACAATTTTTGCCATTGTTGATAGTTTTCATGTAAAAGTTTCATTTTGGCCATTTAGCCATATTTTTTTGCGTACTTACCAAAATTTTTGATACATTGATTTTCTATATGAATTTTGATTTCATTTGCTTTCACGTTTGTTGTGGCAGGCTCGATAAGGAGGGGGGTGACGTCTTTAAGCTTCACAGGTACAAATAATTTTAAAATAGATAATTTCTCTGCTAATTTGAGAAGAACAGAAATATATCTAAGATACCTCATAAAGTGGGAGTATCGGTGTCAGATTCTACCACTTTTTGATAAAGTTTGAGTTTAGCAGCGATAAAACTGCCTTATCCATATTGTATGTATTGTAATTTTAGTTTTTTTTTAATTTACAAATTCGACTTGTCAAACTCAGTCAAGGGCTATTAGCGTTTTTTTAACAAACTCTAAATTTACATCTTTTTTTCGATTAATAATTTTAAATATTTTTGCTTAAGTTTTTCACCTTTTAAATTAAATGAATTGCTTGTTTTGTTATAATTAAATTAAATTTATTAATTATTTTATGTCAATCTTACCAGCAATTGCGCAGGATTCTAGAACGTCTTTCTTACAATTTTTTTTCAGTTACATGTATCTCAGTTATATTATAATTAGCCGGAACACTTTGTCTCAGATCTCCACAAAACGTTTGCAAAACTCAGCATTTGTTCTTAGAACCTTCTAGAAAATGAGCTGACGTAAAACAAGATGATAGTTGGCAGCTTCAGCATAAACTATGCGACATATTGTACTAGATGTTTAAATTGTTTTGCTCTTTATGAACAATTATTTGCACTTTCCGCTTTTGTAAAATGTAAAACATTTAAGTAGAATTTACTTGTTTTTTTACCATTATTGGTAAAAAACAAGCTTTAGTAAGATAAAGCTTTAATAAGATAATTTCTTTAATAAGATATAGTGTGGGCTCTTTGTTAAATTCTTTACTGGAAATAAATGCAGTAAAATTAACTGTGCAGTTCAGGCACAAATTAAATATGGAAACGGTTAAGGACAGTATGTCGAATCCGGCAAATTTTACACAAAAAACTGTTACAAAACACTAATAATACGGTACATTTTACTTTTGAACACCTTTTTTTTAGTCTTTTGATGCTATTACAATGGTACTTTTAGGCATTAGATCTGCTGCAACAAACTATAAGCAATTGCGTCTCTGTCCGTTCTCAATTCGTAGAGTTTGTAAAACTTGTTATAAGGAAATAAGAGCCATAACTCAAATTAAAAGAAAATAGTAGTGGATTATTGATATCGACAGGGTGCTGTTTTCAAAGCAAGCGTCAAGCGTAAATTGAGAGGCGCCATCCTGGTTAAGAAGAGAAATATCAAAGAAGATTAACGAAAGATCAAACGGTCAGTCATATAACACAGATAACAGAAACAGTACTATAAATGTAATATTTTAAATTACCATAAATACTGTTAATAAAATTATGTTATATTAAATATGTTCAATAATTCTGACGTGTTTCAAAGCTCAAAGCAAGTTAAAAATCAGAAGAAAATTTTGAGATAAATTTTTGATTTTTCATAGCTAATTTCGCTCCCCTTCTAGTTTTTTACCTTAAGCAAGTGCGTCATTTCCTCATGCTTGTATTAAGAGCATATTTTTTTCTAAAGATTTGTGAAGCTGGGGGAGACAGTTAATTTGACAAAATAAGTTGTATGTAAAAACTATTTTCTTAGGAGAATATTATATATATAACTTCAAATATTCATAACTTCAACACATTTGCTACGCAAAGGACTTTCCATTGCCATTAAAATAAATTAAACGTATGTCACTGTTATTGCTCAAGGAATAGAGTATTAAACCAATGGTTTAGTGGCTAAAGTCGTGGAAAAAATTGGCGTCTATTCTAAGCTCCTATTCTTGGAATTTTAGCGGATTGATTGAGTGATATTTTCGTGGTTTTCTTCATGTTCAAGGGGAATAAATTCAACTTTCCGTCAGAAAGTCCTCCCCGAAGTCATCCTTTCTCATAGCTAGATAGAGCTATTGCATGTATTTCGCCTTATTTCAATAATTCAAGTGACGCAATGGAGACGACTAATAAAAAATTAATAAAATAAAGGATATGTTCCAATACTATGAGAAGATAAGATGACAGAAAAACGGCGACCATTGTGGGTTCTTATCCCAGAATTAGTTGAATGTGGCTTTCATGTTTTCGTGATCTTCGCCATATGTAACTTGAATACCAGACGGTTTTCCTTACTATGTGCTTTGCGGAAGCATTTCTTTGAAGGTGAAAAACTCTCTAGGATTTTTGCCTATTAAATAACCTATTCTAATCTAGACTAGTAAATTTAAATCAGAGATAAATTTCTTTCAGAGAAGTTAATGACACTTTAATCGAGCTACAGAATTTGATTCAGCTTAGCCATTTTGTAAAAAGACACACACACGTACATATATGTATAAATGAATAAATACAAATTAAAAAGCGCTCAAAACCTAATCCAGTTATGCGTTGATTGTTGAAACAACTGGTGACAATATATAGCAAAATTTAAAAAAAAAATAAAATTAAGTATAAAACTTTTAGCTACATTCCATATTCAGCCCAGAACAAATCTTTAGAATCAAAGTCGAGAAACACAATGACGTATTGCATGATAAGATGGCAAAACAATGTAAACCAAAAATGAAAACAGTAAAAGAAAAAAAGAAAGGAGTTATATAGAATTTTCATTTGCAAAACAATTATTGCTTTGCTTTTACGGCTTCAAGAACTAACTCTTTCGCTTTTTCTGTGTTAGTGTGGCTTATATTTTACATGTGTGTAAATCGATTTCTTTCTTATTTAGACTCTATCTGCTCGAAAAATGTTTATAAAAATTTTAACAAATTTATGGTTTTTATGGTGTTTATTATTTGCAATATCAGTTCTTTTTGTAAATTTAGTATACCCACTGCAGCCTACACGGGGTTGAACAGATAAATACACAAATTTCTATGATTATTTTTCCTCTGGTTTATTGACGTAATAAATTCAAAATTATAATTGTGTCTTTGTCCGTTCAGAAACAAGCTGATGGATTTACTTTTGTCGCTCCACCAACCCCCTGACGGCGATGCGGCGAAGCAAATAAATTTTCTTTTAAGGTTTTCATTTTTGGTTTACACTCTTTTTGCACTTTCAATCATGCAATCTGTCATTTTCTTCTCGACTTCGATTCTAATAGTTTGTTCCGGGTTGTATATGGGATGAATTTGAAAGTTTTATCTTACTTTCATTTTATTTTGCTCTCTCTCTCGATATGTATATATATATATAATTTAAAGTAAAGTAAAAAGAATAAACGATAAAAGACCTATGTGGTCAAAAACTTTGCGCATTGTGCTGCAAAATTTAGAAGAAGGTTAAAAGAAAAATCCTAGTTCGTACGCTAAAAAGGCCGCTGAAATACTGTGGTTCCGTGAAAACTTTAACATGAGCAAAATAAGTTGCAATGAAATGTATTACAATAGAAAAAAATACAATATATATGTACATGTATCAATAATAGTCTCATTCACTGCATGTGCATTTAAATACTGATTTATTTCTATGGACTTAATTTATAGCATTCATTTGTTAATCATTACCTTTAGCTTATAAAAGTAAAGTAACTCGTGAGCTTGCTTTCTAAATAGCGACAATGAAATGCGGTTTGCTGTTTCAGGAAGCAGTTAACAAGAACAAATTGGCGTCGTTTAAAGAGCGCCGGATATTGAATTGATGCTGAATTTCCTGTGCAAGATAACTTTGGGCATTAAATGAAGCGTTATGTAACAACTAAGAAACATTTCGCTGTAAAGTAATTGAGCTGTCTCCTGATCACAGAAGAGTGGTATATTTTGTTTTCGTCAACAATGGTGTATATTTTTTTCTCGTTCTCCTTTTACATTTGAATTATTTTACTTAAGATTTTTATTGAAACACAGTATAGAACATATTTATCTAATTCTGACTCTAATTTCAATGTTATAACTAAATTCTTTTGCATTTAATATAAGATTTTTAAGCATTTTCAGTACAATTATTAGAATTCAAATATTTAAATTGTTAATTAATTCTTAACTGGTAGTGAAAATAGAGAATTTAAGAGTTTTGTGCGCCCTTCGCTTATTAAATAATCTTTGTGATTCTTAAGATACTTTACTTGCCAGATATTTACTCCTTGCAAAAGAAAGTTCATGAAAAGTGAATATAATTTAAAAATATTTTTACAAGTTTCCTGTCGAATGTTAAGATAGAAAGAAATAAAGATTGTACATTGTACTGCATTATTTAATTAAGGCAAAGCATATGGAGCCCATCTGCCGATGCCCATTTCAGTTGTGATTGAAAGCGTGTGTATTTAATAATGGCAAAGCACACTAGGGCTATCTGCCTAAGGGGAGGGATGCCTTCGTGGAGGACTTTCTAAGGGAAACTTGCTCGTATACACGTTACACATGGGGAAAAACCACGAAAACACCCATGCAGCCAGCCCGTTCGCGGGATTCGAACCTCGGACCGAACTACCAGTGTTCAGCGACTTTACCGCTCGGCCGCTGGTGGGCCGTGATTGAAAGCACCCTCGTGAGATGGATTCCAATGATCTTATCGCCTTCCCTCTACCAACAGTTTCTCAAAGAGTGCAGAAAGGACTGTAGGTTAAACCTGCTACTGTATCTATGTCTCACAGAACTAATATTGTATATTCAAAGGATGTAAACGAAGAAATTAAATTTACACACAATATTAGCTCGATTCGTTTAAGAGCAGTCTTTAATTTTTCTAAATCTAAATACGGTACGGATTTAGATTGCATTGGATTATTTAATTACGGCAAAGCACACGAGGGCTATCTGCCTAAAGGGAGGGATGCCTTTGTGGAGGACTTTCTAATGGTATGGATTTATAGTAAAAGGAATATTCTTTGTTAACTTTCAGCTGTTAGAGTGCGAGTACCAGGCGAGCAAGTATGATATTTAGCCTAATGACTTTTAACGATTTATTTATCATATTATAATTCTTAACCTAGGGAATATCATAAATGCCATAATGCCTTCATCCTTTTCAGTAAAAGCCCTCAGCATATTTTATGTTATAATGAAATATTCATTCACTTTTATTAATAACAAATAACGTATTTGGAAAGCGTTAACAAAAATGTGTGATTATATTTATGGCCTCCATAGTACAAGTTAAAAGCAAATATTTTAATAATTATAAATCTGAGTAAATAATTTACATTTTTAAATGTGTTAAATCTTATTATAGAATAAAAAACATTTGAGGAAGTGTTTTAAAATAAAAGGTATCTTCCTCAACGATTTCCGCAACTTTGCTTTAAAAGGTATTTTTCTCTCGCCTTTGCACATCCTTCGTGGTAGGACTAGGCACTCGCCGTGTATTTAGGAGGTATGGATTTCAAATTGTATATTTTTCATGTTCCTGCATCAATGTAACATAATGACTCTATAGCATAAATATGAGACAATTTGGCTCATCACGTTTGATTTATTTTATTACTCACATAAGCAAAGTACTGCTTCATTTCAGATGTTCCAGCGTAGCTATGCTCTTACTTAAGATACTCACTCAAGGCAATAGGAAAGGAGGAGGAAAAAAAAAAAAAAAAAAAAAGAAAGAAAGAAAGAAATCCCCAATTAGGTCATTTTTAAATAAGAGTTCTGGTTCTGCGATTTCAAAATTCCATTAACTAAGATAAGAATCCCTGTCTAGTAACGAAATGTACGATTTCCAAAGCAAACTTTCTCATCATTGCTAGGTACAATGGATAAATATTTACGCCTGGAAACAAGAATGAGAACGGGAAGATAGTGGAATGCGTTTGGAACCCAAGCACGTCGGAACTAAGATTTATACTTTTGAAGTTATCATGTTCAAAATCTTTCATCGCCTATCCGCTCAGACAAACTACCAAAAAAAACCTTAAAAGGAAACACAGATAACAACGCGGTAGGCGGCAGCAAGTCACTCTGAATCCTTCGTAGGAGGAGATTGCAAATGACCTCGACTTCGCAAAATGTTACGTAAAACGTTCTCGATACACTCATATCCGGTCTCCTATTGGGGCCAAATGTGCCTGCAGCATGGGCTTTTAATACGCACATTTACGTTACATGTAAACGTAATTTTGCAGTTTTATTACTTCATTTAATTTATATAGTGAAATTTGCAAAAAATTTTAATTAAAAAGTATCCAAGCATTTGACAATAAAAAAGGATATTCTTATTTTATAGAGAACTTTTTTTTTTTTTTTTTTTTTTTTTTTTTTTTTTTTATGAAAAACGCTAGCATGCTATTAGGAAAATATGTTATCCTTATTTGACTAAAAACATATATTAATTTAATTTAAAAAAAAGATAATTAGCTTTAAATTTTATTTGGTATGACAACGAAACACCGGTTTATTATGAATGCAAGTTTAATAATTGCATTACAGTCAACGTCCGATGTACTGGGGGACAAAAGAACTAAGCCTGTGTGAAAAAGACTTAAGTTTGGTTATTATGCTGGAGAAATGAGTATCACCATAAAAGTAAAAATCAGTCTTGGGGAAAATATAAAAATGGAAACTAAAAAATATGAAATAACAGCAGTTGTAGCAGATGATGTTGATAATTTACTTATCCGAAATCTGGAACGTGTAAAAATATTCCAAAATCAAAGAACAAAAAATTCTAACTGATTTTTTTTAATGAGAGTTTCAATTCAGTGACATTATTCTGTTATAATTATTGTTGTTTAATACCACTTATAACTTAAATTTTTCATTTGTAATGTTGCGTACTCTTCCGTTACTTACTACGCGTTATTTTTGTTTTAAACACTGAGATCATATTTCAGATTGAATTATTTGAAAATACAAATAAATACAAGTAATAGTGGTTTTATTTTAATTAACAGTATGAGTTATTCCTCTTTGCTGCGTTTTTGAATTATCCTTGAATTAACTATGATTTTTGAGTTAATCGTGGGCATCGTCTTCAATACTACTTCAGTAAGCTGGGAGTTGACTAAAATTTTCGTGCTTTCCTCCTTTTTCTAGGATAGCAAATAAATTTCATACATTATCAGGCGATAAAAAGTGCATAAAAACGACTATTGAAAGAGATGTAACTGTAATAAAGGATTATTCTAACTAAACGACATTGCTTATTAATTTTTTTTAAGTTAATAAAATTTAACAAGGAAAATTCTTATTGTTTAGTAGAGTTTTATGCTAAAATCTACTATTCTTATTGTATAGAGGTTTATGTTAAATAATAATTAAAAAAAAATACGCGGAGTGAAAAGGTGCATAAATTCATGGCATTGTGGTCATTGTGAACTACAAGCTGAGAAACTTTATAATGTTTCACTGAAAATCTTTTAGAATTATAGCAGCATTTAAAATGTTTTATCTAAAAATAAGTTCAGTTGGAAACAAAATTAAATGTAGGTTAATTTCTGAAAGCTAATTTTCTGCTTTAATACAGCAATATATAAGATATAGCTCTTAAACAATTGCGTATAAAATGTTGATGCGCTGCTCTTGTATGGGTGTCGAAAATGCTAAAAGTCATTATAAAGGCAAATTATCAATTATGTTGTTAGAAATACGCTTTTCTGAAATAATTTACTCTTACTTTGCATCTTTGTATAATGAAAATTACCGAATCAAACTAAGCTCACACTGGGCCGAGTGGACAAAACCGATGAACACTGCACTTTAACCCAAGTTCGAATCTCGCCGAAGAAGCTAACAGCATCGGCATTTTCGTGGTTTTCAAATGCATAACGCAAACACTACAAGCCTGTTTCACAACCCGCAACTAGGGCCTGGAGAAAGCGGTATTCACCACACATCATGATTCGAGGTGCTAATTTTGTAATTAATTTTAATTATTTGCGGATAAATGACTTTTATTCGATAAACTTACGCAGACGTAGAGTTATATTTTCCTTTCATTTTATTTCTTAAATAGAGGTAATTCATGGGTAAGAGCGGTCAACTTATACTACAAACAGGCACCAGGGTAAGAAAAGGCACTATTTTTATTAAAGGCCCAAAGCAAAGTAACAAAAGGGGATTTGTACAAATTTACTAGCTTATTCATAAGAATTTTACTGTCATTCAGTGTTACTGCGTTTTAGAGATTTATAAACCAAATTTTAATCCATTTTGAGAATATATAAGGCACTTTTATTTAAATTGTTTGTGCTTATAATGTGGTTGTTGTTACAGACAACGAGGGTAAAATCCTGAGGTCGTATTACACAGTTAAAACATTTCGAAAGAACAACTCTTTAGAACAATTTTTTCAACTTTGCCACATGATATAAAACAGCCAATAATCACCACACAAAGGAGAAACCAATTCTCCACAACAAATGGCATTTGACGATAGGGAATTCGATGTTAATAGCTGATTGGTTGTTGAAAACGAACAGCTTATAATATTTTGAAAAAGGAAGTACAAATTCGTGACTCTTTCTTTTTATGGTAAAGCAGATAGAAAAATTGTTTGAAGCAGTTGACCGCCTGAAATAAATGTATGTGTGATACCAGCCTTAAAAGACCCTGGTTAACCTGTATACTTAAAATACTGAAACGCCCAATTTCCTGCCTCCCTTATATTAACGAACAAAGAGGTTTGAAGGTTTCAAATGATGGTATTTACAGTTCCTAATAAAGAAGCTTGCATTAACTCTCGAGTGTACACTCTTTTATAAACCGATTCTGAAGCTAAAACAACTTCTTTGGTCAGACCAACAACAAAGCGGTCTGCCACAAAAGTTTAAAATTTTCTTGTGATCTTTTAACGCATATCAGAAATATATTTTACACTTTACATTGTGTCAAAAATTAAAAAAATTGTTTAGGATTCAGCTTTGAAAAGTTACTTCCTGGAATACATTCATTAAACTCTGTAAGTAAATAAATTTCTATATTTCATTTAAAAATAGATATTCGTTTAACCAGTCAGAAAACAGCATACGAATTGCGGCGATACTTCAGAGACGAACTGAAGGTCTTTGAATACAGTTTACGCTTTAGGCAATTTATGCAATGAATTTATAATGTCGTTTGCCCATCATTTAGAACTGATACTAATTTTATGATTATTTTCAATACTTTAAATGTCATTTTCATCGCCCTTTTCGCACGGGAGTGTTGAGTAAAACAATTTTAATATTTATTGGCAAAAGAATTGTATTTCCCATACTAATGCCAGTAAATATACTACTTTGTTGACAAGTAACTGTAAATAAGCACATATTTTTTTAAATTATTGAATTAATAGAAACTAGAAATGGGCGAATATCTGTTCTCGAATTCTAAAAGTTTCTGTATATCGAATACACGAATACTTTGAATACTCGAATGCCTCAAATTTATAACATAAAACCGATAATAATAATAATAATAAGTGCGTTATAAAATTACTGTTAATTTACCTTGTAGAGCCATTAGGTTGTTTTAAAGCAGGAGGCATGAAAAAGGAGCAATGCTTTCGCCGGGACTCGAACATGGACTTCTCGAATACGCGCCGAGTGTGCTAATCATTACACCACGAAGGCATGCTGAAAGGAGGGAGAAAATACCCCTTTTAAAGGGCGATTGGAAATTAGGGGACCCAGTTGCCAAATCCTGATGGTGAAGAATCATCATCCACCACCATCGTTGTTCGGGCGCCACTGTAAAGTCATTAGGTTGTTTTAAAGCAAGAGACATGAAAAACGAGCAATGCCCTCGCCGGGACTCGAACCTGGATCTCTCGAATACGCGCCGAATATGCTAACCACTACACTACGAAGGCATGCTAAAAGGAGAGGGAAAATACCTTATAATCTATTGCTACACGCAGTATTCGGTATATTCGAATTTATTATTTAATACAAGAATATTCAACTTATTCTATACTATTCGTCTATTTCTGATTTTAGCAGAAATAAAAAGTGCAATTTATAATCAAAACAACCTTGTGAATAATACGCAATTGCAAAAGTATATTTAAATAATTTTCTGCAGGAAAATATGCCACTAGTAAACCTTCCGGTGCACACTTTAAAAAAGTATGAAAAAAAAATGTAACATCTATTGCCACGATTTTCAAAAAAACTTTTCAACATTAACATCAACATCTACCTTCTACAAATAGTAATATTTCATATGAAATAAAAGATGATAATGAAGACAAAAATAAAACCTAAAGCCACGAAAGCGAAATGCAATGGAATGATAATAATATGGTGGATATTAAAATAGAATCTATGCATAATGCATCAGAACTAATAGATCTTAATAGTTCCACAATATGGTGCATAACAAATTATGACATTCAAATATTTTTCAACATACACATGAACTAGGTGATGATGTAATTGTTTATTCTGATACAGAAAATAGGCATTTTGATAAAAAGTGGTTTATGAAAATTCTGTTCTGTGGAGAGCAGGTACTTAGAAATTGGTTCATATAATCTAAACGAAATGATGCTCTGTTCTATTTCCCACGCATTCTGTCTGGTAAAAATCAAAATGTGTAGACTAATGTAGGATTTCGAGACCGGCGGCATTTGAAACCAGCCTTACCTCAAGATGAAACTTCCTTGCATCATAAAACCAATTGTATCTAATCAAAAATATATCATTCAAAAATTAAAAAATATGGTTTTTATAGATGAAAAGAAGAGATTTTTAAACAAAGGAAAAGTAGAGGCATATGTTTAAGTTATTTTAGATATAGCTGTACACTGTGTAAAATATAAAGACGCTTTGAGAGGACTTTTTCAGAAAATTGGTCATCCCAAACGTGGAAAATTTTTAACTATGGAATTAATTACTCACTACGCAAGCTGACAGTCATACAATAATAGAGCAAATATGACAAGTAAATACAAGGGGTACAGGACAGGATTTTACATTTAAATGAAATGGCGAGGTTTGTTCCATACACAGCTTACAGCCTTTCTTTAGTAGGCGTCCATGCTGAGCAAATATCTGTACAGATGAAATCATGTTTGGGAACGATTCAGTAATTATTAAATTTTTTTATTGATTCCCGTAGTAGATAGGATCTTCTATAGAAAAAAATTAGCAAAATTATCTGTTTGTCTGTAAAGTTTTAGTTAAACAAGTTGGTCTGCGAAAGCTGAAGCAGTAAAAGAGTTACAAAATCAAATTACATTATTAATACAGCTTTCAAAAAATGCGTGACGGACAAATGCAAGTTGCAGTAGGCACTGCAGTAAATGCTCGAATGTTTTTAAATTCATTAACAAAGATCAATTTCGTTATGTTATTAATATTCTGGGATACAATATAAAGAAAAATAAATAAAGTATGTTTGAGACACAATAACACGCCGAATAAATACTAATTCAGAAGTCGAACAACAAAAATCAGCGTTATAGTTACAAAATTTTCACAGGACTAGTTTCGATGGTTTTACCGAACCATCATCCTCAGCTGCGAAAGCGCAAATGAACGAGATAAGATATAGTGATTAGATGATAAAAGATAAGAAAGAAGTGACAAGATTCCAGCTACTGACGCCATCTGTTGATGAAACCAGAACTAAAACATAACTTCTTTAAAGGCCGAAGGCAAATTTGGATTGGAATTAGGATCGTTAACTAGAACAGAAAGATTTTTATGAATGTGAAATGCCTCTAGAAAATCCAGTTCTCCAATGGAAGATGTTTTTTGAATAATTTTGGCAGCAGAAAAACTGAAAGTGTGGTTTTCGGACCAACAATGTTGAGCAACAGAAGACTTCTGTGTTTCCTTTTTTCTAACATATGCCTCATGTTCCTTGACGCGAAATTTTAAGGCTCCACACTTTAAATCATGTCATCCGACTAAACAAAAGTTAGCTTCATTTCATTCCTATGTTTTCCGTGCTCTTCAAGTTTGCTCCTCCAAACTAGCCCTTGATGAAGAACTAAATTATTTAAAAGCAATAGCTATTGACAGGGGCTTTCCACCCAACATTATTAATCAAGCAGTTAAAAAATTCTCATCTCAACACACTAAAAGGTACACTCTTGTTTTAGGAGATTATAAAAATTCTGTTGTCATTCCTTCTTTCCATCAATTAGCTATAAAGTTGCACATATTTTGCAGAAATTTAACTTTCGGGTTGTTTATTCTCCCATCAATAAAATTCCGAGTTCCATACTCAAGGACCCCATTCCGGATATGAATTCCTGGGGTATTTATAGGATTCCTTGCCAGTGTGGTTTAATTTACATTGGCCAAACTAAGAGAGCTTTAAAATTTCGCGTCAAGGAACATGAGGCATATGTTAGAAAAAAGGAAACACAGAAGTCTTCTGTTGCTCAACATTGTTGGTCTGAAAACCACACTTTCAGTTTTTCTGCTGCCAAAATTATTCAAAAAACATCTTCCATTGGAGAACTGGATTTTCTAGAGGCATTTCACATTCATAAAAATCTTTCTGTTCTAGTTAACGATCCTAATTTCAATCCAAATTTGCCTTCGGCCTTTAAAGAAATTATGTTTTAGTTCTGGTTTCACCAACAGATGGCGCCACGATGGCGCCACTTGCTTATTCTTGTCCAGGCTTTCTTATCTTATCTAATCATTATTTCCTATCTTGTTCATTTGCGGTTTTGCAGCTGAAGATGGTGGTTCGGTAAAACCATCGAAACTAGTCCTGTGAAAATTTTGTAAATATAACGCTGATTTTTGTTGTTTGACTTCTGAAAGTATGTTTGCTTTTACTACTACCGTTGAAAATGGTGCAAAAGTGATAAAAGCACTAAATGATGAAATTCAGCACGATGAAAATGATTTCTTCGATGAGCTTCCCAATTCGGCAAAACGTTTAGCTGAAAATGTAGATACTGAAATTTGTATACCAGAAAAGAGACAACGTAAAATTTAAAAAAAAAAAAAAAAAAAAAAAAAAAAAAAATATGCCTAGTGAGAAGGATTTTGATGACTCGTTTTCAAGGAATGAAACTGTATTACTAAAAAAAAAAAGAAGATATTAGTGAAGTATTATATCTAATACTCACGCAATTTAGTAACAGATTTACAGCTTTACAAAAGGACGCAATGGTTTCATTTTTTAAAATGAACGTGCATTAAAAGTTTTGCCGCTGGTTCACCCGAAACAATACGCACCTAATTTGACTTTCAAATATGACAGTGATTTTAGATGCTTTTGAATTTTCATATGAAATATAGAGCTTCAAATATCAAGCAATGGAAATATTCGAAAATTTAGGATCGTTAACTAGAACAATGCTCTTCAAATATTTCGAAAATGTTACGAATTTCATTGCACTAAACATATTCCAACCTTGACATTGCGTTGAGGATTTTCTTAACAATGCCCGTATTACTAAAACACTTACAGCTTTTTGCGAACGTTCATTTAGGAAACTGAAGATCTTAAAATCGTACCTACTTTCTTCCACTGGACAAGAGTGATTGACAAATATGTAATAGCAACTGAAAAAGATATTAGAAACACATTAAATTATGATGATATAATCGATGTGTTTGCAAATGGAGAAGCTAGAAAAATTACAGACCTGTTCAAAAAATAAGCAACAAAGGCAAAACAAGCAATGAAACAAAAATTATTTAATAGATATGCGTGAAATTGATCCAAGAGGTTGGTGTGGCATTAGTAGATCACACAGCAAACAATAAAGCAAAGACATACAAAAACACATGTATTACGATCATCAAATCGCGAAAGACCAAACGGGTCGGAATAATGCTTAATAGAAACATCACGCTAATAACGTGTAGGATACCCTCTAGCTCAAATACATGCTTAAAAACCGCGAGGCAAGCTGACAACAGTGTCGTTGATCGCTTGTTGTGCAGTAGCTTTCATTCCTGCAGTAACGCATATCAGAGCTCGTGGAGGGTGCCTTGTGGCACACTATGACCTGATATCCGTCGTCTCAACATATCTCACACATATTGTGTGGGATTCAAGTCTGATGATCTAACAAGCCACACCAGATGTGAAATAGTTTCACTCTCCAGATAACTCCCCACCAGGGGGGGGGGTCGAACTCTATGCTGGCGGGCGTTATCGTCCATAAATATCGCGTCGGTACCCATTGCAGCAACAAAAGGACGCACAAGAAGATGTAGATTTTCGTCATGATATCGGACGGCTGTGACAGAACCATCAGGGATCACGTAGAGGTCGGTGCGGTCGTTCCTTGCAATCCCAGCCCATACAAGTAAGCCTTCTCCTCTCTACTGTTTTTTTCGATAATGCTTGGAGCCCGATAAGAAAGTCCATTTCTCTCGTCACAGTGTTGCCTTTCGGGAATCGTTCTGGATGCTATATCGAGATTCATCCGTAAAGAGCTGTGGTGTCCAGCTGCGATGGTCATACGCCAAATTCAACCGCGCTCTGACATACGATGGGGGACACGAACCACAGGTCGTCGCGGGCAGTCCATTTTGATGCAGTCAACGCGCCACATTTTGACGGGATATGTGTCGTCCTGCAGCAGCAGAGATATGCGACACCAAGTGTCGTGCTGTTAGTGATCTACGGCGTTTTGAACATAGCAACAGGAAGCGATCGTCTGCCGTTGTGGTAATCTTCCTGAGTGCAGGGATTTTAATCCCTTTGGTAACGATTCCACAGCCTATTGATGACATTGTGATGCACATTCAGCTCTGTCGTAACAGCGAATTGTGTTGCCCCAGGTTGCGACATGCCGACAACTCTCCAACACCATTTCATCGAGGAGATAGTGTCATCGGCTCTTGCTTTCATTTTTGGCTATCTCAGATGGCACGGACTATCGCTTCTTGCGAACTGACATTAAGTCCAGCATGCCCCTTTTTAAAGCTTTGTGGTGGGACTGCGCGATTGCTTTTTGTGCTAATTCTGGTTGCCTATTTGCATTCTACGATGCAATCTCTGCCTCATATGTAAGTTGTATGTTTAACTTTCCTTTTTATATTCGTACCTTGTCTTTTAGCGTTTGTTGCTTAGTTTTTAAGAACAAGTGTATTTTGCAAAATGTGGGAAACTTATATTTATTATGGCAAGTATTATTTTGATATTGTAATGCATTCATATTGTGAACTTTCCCATTTTTGTCTTTAAAATGTGATTGAAACTAGTTTAAACGATTTTTTGTAAAATATGTCAACTTATGTTTTTATGATAACTATTATTTTTATTTTGAACTGTAGTACCTGTATTTTACGAGTTTTGCTCAGTAAAAACGAATGAAAATTGTTTGAATGATTTTTTATTTATGCCTACGAATAAATCTTACAACAGATTTAAAATCAACTTATGTTGATGTAGATAATTCAATTTTAGCATTATTATCTTTAAACGGGGAAAAATAGGGGAGGGGCGGAAGTTTGACCTTGCCACAGGCGCTGCTTACCCTACTCACGGCACTGCCTCCTTCACCTAAAAATCTCTCCACGAGGGTGTTTCTTCCTCTTAGGCTGGTAACCTTAGTGCAGTTTGTTGTAATTAATTGATCCTGAATTGCTGAAAGGTGTGTACAAATAAATCAGTTAATAAGTAAATAATAACAATGCCAAAAAAATTTGAGACTGATGAAAGAATAAAATAAAATTAAAAAAAGGAAAATTCGAAGTTCAAATCAACAAACCAACAACAAAAACAACTTATACTTCAATTTAGATCATCTTTTAATCTATTCATATGATTATAAATCCCGCTCCTCTTATTCCCTATTTAAATTCCAAAACACTTTTAAACTTTTAATTTAACACCAATTATACATACTTTAAGATAATTTGCCATGCATATTATATACTATGTATCTGGAATGACAAGGAACGATTAAAGCTATTTACGATAACGTAATTGATCAGTAAGAAACAAACATTGAAATAATTGGTCAACAGCATACAAGAAAACAAGAAACACCTAAAAATGGATGTATTCTATCAGACTTTATTTATTATCCCTAAATTAAACAACAGCTTTCGGGCCACCATTTGTAATTTTTAAAAAAATTTTAATTTAATCTTCTATCACGTGTTCTTTCACACACATTGGCAATAAAATCATTGGAATTATATTTGTGCTAACGTTATTGATCAAACAAATTAAACATCCTACCAGAGAAATTACCCAAAATGTGGAGATTTTTTTCTAATTTATTTCATCAGGAAGAGAAAATTATTGATTTGTAGTGAATTATTTGACTATTTTCTACCATCTCTAACAAAATGCTCGCTTATTTTAACAGTTTATTTCTTTTTCTCTTAAATTGGAAATATACTGCTGGCTTTCTTTGACCTGGCGTTCTTGTTTCTTTTTCGAAGTTTAATTCACTTTTGATAAACGTTTTAACAAATATAATAGCTAATAACTTCATTATCCTGCTATTACTTGATCTTGATCTTTATTTAAACAGAAAGTTCTCTCACAATTTGTTTTGAGATTGCATTTTGCTTCCATTTTAATTTAAGTTACTTAATTATTTGTGTGTGTATGTGTGTACATCATAAAATGAAGAACTGTAGTTTCATAAATGATTAATAATAATAATAATTTATTTTAATTATTTATTTATGATATATATATCATGAAACACATTTCGCAATTAAAAATGATCGTAACAGTATTCCCATAATACTATTAATCTTTATATCAGCTACAAAACTGCTCGGATTCTCCATAAGTTTAATGTTCAAGTAATTTTCTCACCTATTAGAAAAATCCATTGCATGATTCCCAAGGATCTCATCTCTGATTTTATTTCTCGTTGAATTTTATATCATGGCAGTGTGGTTTGATATATATTGATACTACTGAAAGATCGTTGAAATTTCTCGTCAGAGAATACCAATCTTATGTTCAAAAAAGGGGAAGTAAGCAAATTTTGATAGCTAATCACAATTGGACACTTTTTTTTTTACTTTTTGAGGGCAGGGTTTGGAATAATTTTGGTTTTGGATCTGCAAAATATTATCCATAAAGATTCTTTAGTTAATAAATTGAATTTCATTGAACTATTTTACATGAACAAAAAATTTTCTTCTTCAGTTAATGACATTAATTTTCCAATCTAGCTCTTCTCAACGCTTTCAAATATTTTTTATTTTCTCATTTCATTACCTTATTTCACACTACATTAGTTTTCTCTTTGCTCCATCTATTGCTATCGAAACAAAATCGTTTCGCTCTTCCCACTACTGAAAGTAACCGAAACTTCTCATGGGCAATAGATATCCTTACTCTAATCTAACTTACTTCCAGCTTACGAAAATATTTGACATGCAGGAATAATGCAAAAGCAACTTAGACCCTTTATTTGAAGAACTGGTGATTTAAAAGAGTTCCGTTGCTTCGTTTTTGCAACTCTGCACACACTTGTCTAAAAATATTTAGGTCTCGGTTATCACAAAGGTCTGAGAGCCAGTTTTATCGCCAGTACATAATATCACTAATGATCCTTATCACTAACGGCTTGAAAACGCTCGTCTCTAAGGGGATATGCAGCCTGTTTCGTTTTTCAGTTAAATTCAGTTTCTGTTGACTTTTTGCCTAGTTCCCTATGCATCAATATATGTTTTTATAGAAGAAAATCGAGTCAGTTTGATTTTGCCTTCTAGATTTAAAATTTGTACATACACACTTTGTTCAATAAGATATGCAAGGGGCTCTAAGGTTTCAGTGCCCCTATGGGGCAGCCACATACCTTGCATATACCTATTTATGCCACTGCATATGACTATCCAATGAATCTGCAAAAGGTAACCCAACGTCAAAACATTTTTGGACAAATAATTCAGTAAGACGTTTTCCAACATATGTAGTATCTCTAATTTCTTAAACTAAATAAATTTAAAAAAATGAAACCGTAACAGATCTCGAACACATTTGTGACGCCTTAAATCACACTTGTATCTGGTAACAATAATATATATTCAATTATACATCAATAGTATACTGTGGGTAAAAAAGTATTTGCACACCTACATTTTGTTTGCATTTCATAAAAAGAAGCATTAACAAATAAAAGAATTGGTATTGCCAAATCAGAATAAGTTTAATCATCCAAAACAAACAGAAAAATTACAATAATATAAATAACAATGCTTTTTTGTAATAAAAATAAAATACCTCGTGTTAAAAAAGTATTTGCACACCTGCATGACTACAAAAGAAATAAAATATATAAGCAAATTTCAAATAACTAATATTTAGTATGCATTCCTTTAGCATCTATTACTGCTTGTAATCTTGCTGGTATTGATTTAATTAAATTTTCTGTAATAGTAGGGTCAGTATTCGATCACTCTTCAATAAGGGCTTGTTTAAGGGCAGATTTGCTTGAAATCTTCCTTTTTCTTATTTTTAAATACAATGAATTCCACAAATTTTCCAAAGGATTTAAGTCTGGTGATTGGGGTGGAGTGGCAAGTTTTCTGGGTACATTATAAAGCAACCACATACGTGTTATACCGGCAGTGTGCTTGGGATCATTGTCTTGCTGAAAATAGTACGAATTACTGATACCCAATTTTATTGCACTTTGTGGCAAGTTATCTCGCAACACATCAATATAGGTTCGAGCTGTCATATTCCCATCAATGAAACACAAATTACCAACTCCTTTGCTAGCCATGCACCCCCAAATCATAACAGAACCTCCTCCATGTTTAACTGTTGGTAACATATTTTTGGTATGAAAAGCATTACAAGGTTTTCTCCACACTAATTTCCTGCCATCTGATTTAAAGATATTGAACTTACTCTCGTCGGAGAATATGACATTTTTCCAGAAATCAATTGGCTTATTGATATATTTCTTAGCGAATTCAAGTCTCTTCAGTCTATTTCGTTGAATTATGAGAATTTTTTACCTTGGAGATCTCCCATAAATGTGTGCATCGTGCAGGACATTTCGAACACTTTGGGCACAGATTTGAACTCCAGATGTTGAAGCGACATCATTGGCTAAAGTAATTGCACTAATAAATGGATTTTTCGATGCTTTTCTTATGATTTTACGCTTAATTTACAGTGAAAGTTTCTTTGGGCGTCCAGAGCGCAAGTTATTTGATGTAGATCCTCTTTCTTTATGACGTTTTATAACATACCGAACAGTAGAGAAGCAAACATTTACTTTTTTTATCTATTTCTCGATAACTTAGGCCATTTTCACGTAGAGAAACAATTTTTTTCTCGCAACTAAATCGGCAATTCAGATTTCTTAGGTGCCATTACAATTTGAAATCGACAATCAACTGATAACGTTTCGAAAACACCTCCTTTTATAGTCGTCTTACGTATGTTATTTACTGCGGGATGACTGTCAAATAATAGCATAAAAATGCAAATTTGCTAAAATTGAGCTGAGTGTGCAAATACTTTTTTGGCATAAGATATTTTAATATTGTTGCAAAAAATGTTTTTTATTAATATTATTGTATTTTTTGTAATAAATTTAAATGAATAAGCTTATTCTGTTTTTTAAATGCCAATTTTTGTATTTCTTAATGCATTTTCTTATAAATTGTGAACAAAAATGTATGTGTGCAAATATTTTTTGTACCCACTGTATATTTCTGACAGTATTTTCATAACATTTGCTTTTCATAACATCTGATTTTCATAACAGAGATACTTTTATAGGAAACCAATGCAATTATTATTTTGGGGTGGATGTTCTTGCTGAGTTACTAATCAGTGTTTAAGATTTTACTATTCGCTGAAAATATTCTCTCAGGAAGCATCTACTTGGCCATTAATTCAAATTGTTCTACGAGATTCCCTTTGACAGGATTTTTTTATTATCTTGATCAATCCCTAAAAGATTTTTTTCCGTTCGAAACATAATGATAGAAATATAATATCCCTAAATCTAGTTTTCATCTTTTTTCTTCCTTCTCGACTTGATCGTACTTAACTTGAATTTTCAGTTTGGGAATCTTAGGAAATAGTTCTTTCTTTCGTAGATTTGATTTGCGTGATATAGAGACAACTCATAATTAGACAGAAACTTAGAAGGTTCTTTACAATCTTTGTACTCATGTCTTCCAAGAGTGCCACCATTAGAAATGAACGATTTTTTACAATAACAATGCGCAACGTCCTTTTATTCTGAATATGTAAGCCAATAATACTTCACATTCTGACCATCTGGAAACTAACAAATGCAGTGATAGACTCTAATACAACTCGTTTCTTGTACATGAGAAATATTAATTTTTCATCGTATGAGATATACCTATGAGATGCTTCTAGGCTGAACTAATTCTTAAATTATTGTGTGTCTGTGACCAAGTTCCCGCATCTTTTGCCTCCATTACAGTAACAGAAAATTATTCTTTTCAATATTTCATCTGTACATCGAGTTTGAAACTAGAACTATTATTTTTGTCACACATGACTGAATCAGAAACTGCTTCAGCTACTTATGTGTTTTCTCCACGGTTATATTTTCACTTAACAAATGATTTCCCACAGTAACTTGAGTTATAAGTTTTACGATACAGTCTTCTATTTCATCTCTATTCTTTAAAATTGAAAATTGTTTCCAGAATTTTATCACTATTATTGTTTGCTTTATTCTAATATTTTTCATCTGACCACATGTACTTTGCCTTATTATTGTAATAGAGTCTTCAACAAACATCTTGAACTTTGTCATTATACTTTGGCACACGGATAAAATACATATTGAACATTGTCATTATGCGGAGAGGAAGTACGTGAATCAGAAATTCGTGATCAATAAATATATATATTTACAAGTTCACATATAATTGAAAAGGGGTTGTTCTCGTCCAAAATTCAGTTCGTGCATCGCACAAAATTCTAAGTTCAAAAACATCTGTTCTTAGATACATTTATTCACATGAATACGCCATTAAAACCTGCACGTGTGAAAGATTTCTAAATTCGAGGTCATTCTAACCTGAGAGTACTGGATGTACTAGAAAGCGTATTGTCTACCACACTTCGTTCTACCTACATTCCATCGTTTCTCGTATTCGTATTTTGAAATTACTCAATGTAGTATAAATTTTATCCAGGGAAACAAAACGACTGACGAAAACATAAGAACAGAATTTTACTTTTAAATTGCTGTTAAAAAATGTAACCGTGTGCACGTGAATCATTTGGAATCTCTTGACAGGGATTCCGTGTATAGTATATTTGAAGAACCTAAAAATTGAAGTAACTCCAGACTTTCTTATGCTCTTCCTGAGCAAAGTAATTAAGCATTAACGTGTTCTATATCAGAAGAATGGACCTGCCTAATAACAACTGAATTACCAACAGCCAAGTTGTCACGGAATTAGTAGTTGACATTATTGATTTAAAGAACTGTTTCATTGAGAAATTCAATCTATTTTTACTAATAGTTACGTATACATATTAGTTAGTAATCTTCTGACGATCCATTTACCTTTAATTTCTTTCACAAAACTGCCATGCAACTAACAATCTGGAACTGGCAGATTTGAAGCAAATGTGCGAAAAATAATGCGGGAACCCTTTGCAACAGCAGATGTTGCGGGCACATAAACCGCCTTTGTGACTACTACACCCGAAAAGCTCACGGAAGAGATTCTGCTTAAGTTATTTAATGATATTCGAAATCTTTTCGACTGAGATTATTGTAAAGACACCGCATTAATAAAAAAATTAATCTAAAGCTATTGTAGAGCGCTTAAGTCAGGGATGGGCAAACTACGGCCCGCCGGAAGGTTCTATCCGGCCCGCGGATAGAATTTTAATTTGCCGGTCCGAGGCAAAGTAAAAGAAACATATATTTATATATCCATCTTCTGTCCTACTTTGTTTAAATATTATTTTTTCTTCCCTTTTTCCAAAGGACTGATGATCTTTTTACTTTCTATTTTTGTTCTACAAAACATAAATCGACGGAAATAGCAAGCACAGACACAGTGTTAAAAGCGAAATTTCTTTTTCAGTTATAGCTGTAGATTGGCGCCAACAAGCGTTATCTCTTTCTCGAGGAGCAGACATATAGGAATCTAATATAGGCGAATTAGATCTCACATGTGGCAGACTGCGCGTTTTAAGCTCCCGCCAGCGGCTTTTTCTTTTGGCGTGAGATCTAATATTATTGATTGCATATGGAAAAATTGCGGACATATAGCATCATTGTGAATAGTGGTGAAATTATTAAGAGTATAGCGTAGCTAGTGCTTGTTTAAGTTATTCGTAAGTGCCATGCTTTTAATGAAAATGGACTTGGAAATACTTTTTTACAGTTGTAAAAGATAAATCAGTGTGCCTCATGTAGTAAAAATATATTAGTATATGTAGTCAAAAATAATTACGGCAGCACCATATGTGGTGAAAATATTAATTGAGAAAAGCTATATGTAGTGAAAATATTTGTAGCAGTAAAAATATTTATATTTTTTAATTTCTTATGTAATTATCAGCGATGAAATTACAACAATGATTAAGAGTACATCACGTTGTTTCCGCAATTACCCGAATGACAGGGATAAAATATGTGACCCACAGAGGACAGCAAAATAAAGTACTTACCCCAAAGTATGACAACTGTATGTTACCAAATCAATTATATTTTATTCTTCATCTTTGATATTGAATTAAGTATTAATATAAATAAAGACGAATAAATTTGAACATCAAGCACGAGTGATGCGCATCACCATAACGTTATAAATAACGTTGCACTCAGAATAAAGTCAATCTTTCTTGATCCACTCGAAACAAAGTCTTGGTGTAAAAGGAACAATCAAAATTTGATGGAAGTCATTAAGCATACTTGATCAATCCTGGTATTTCTGCATTTTCTTCTTTAAATCAGGAAGTTTGAAATCTCACAAACACGTGCGCGCGAAGAGTTCTGGAAAGGAGGAAGAAGCTCAAAAAAATTATTTTCTGCAATGATGTACAGGAAACAGGAGTAATTATTTTCTTGAATCTTCATGTAAAATCTCACTAAAAGGATTTTCATCTATGGCAGACAGCATTGAAGGAACAGCAAAAAGCAGCAGGAAAAAAAAATGGCACATCATCATATTGGCCAGGGAGAGGACAGACCGAAGCCCGTCCTACACCCCCGAACGCCAGCAGCAGAAGAGGAAAAAAAACCGGTCCAACAACTGCCACCAAAGGCTTGGCCCGTATCCAAATTATTGCGCCAAACACACCCACCCATTATCAGTTTCCTGGGGGGTTGGGTGCTCCTTCCATTATTGATCTGGCCTTATTTAAAAATATCCCAGTAGATTATTCGATCGAAGTGATTCCGGAATTGTCCTCTGACCATTATCCGGTTCACCTCACCCTTAAAACATCCAAAATTAACCAAAATTTACCGGCGCAAGTCTCCACAAATTGGGACAACTTTCGGTATGTCTTGGAAAATGGTATTCTCCCCCCTATCAAAATTCACGATAATCAGGAGGTTGATTTTGCCATTGACAGGCTCAACCAAACCCTAGGAAGCGCATTTACGGCTGCTTCCAAACCCAAATTCAGGCAAAATTATTATAAATTACCTGATCACATTAAAGATAAAATCAAAATTAAAAACCGCCTTCGCAGAGACTGGCAAAATACACGTTCGGAAAATTTTCGAGTGCAATTGCGAAGGATCCAGAATGAGATCAAGTCTGACATTAAGAAATACACAGACGAAAAATACGCAAACTATCTTAAGTCCTTAAAGACTTCCGATAATAGCCTCTGGGTTGCTAGCGCACGGCTTCGCAAACCAAAACACGACATTCCCCCCCTAATGGGCACGGTCAATGACCGGATGGCATTAACAGACACCGAAAAGGCTGAACGCATAGCAGACAGCCTTCAAACACAATTTTCACCTAACACTGGACTCATGTTCGATTCCTGTGCAGAGCACACGCATGAAGTCCAACACCAAGTTGAAGAATTTCTCTCCTCAGATACAAACTCTGAGGATCCCATCACCACAACAATGACTGAGATTTCTGCTTTGATCAAAAATCTCACCCCTGCAAAAGCACCCGGCCTGGATAGGATTTCTAATCGCATGATTAAAAATCTACCAGTTAAATTCATATTTTACCTAGCAGTTTTGATAAATTCAATGCTAAGGCTAAAATATTATCCCCATAGCTGGAAGAATGCATTAGTCATTCCTATTCTAAAACCTGGAATGGACCCAAAGGTCCCTCAAAATTATAGGCCGATCAGCCTTCTGTCTTCACTTAGTAAAATTTACGAAGCTATACTGCTTAGATACCTGAATGATTTCTGCCGAAACCGAAACATTATTATTCCTCAGCAATTCGGCTTTCGTGCTAAACACTCAACTCAGGCCCAGCTACTGAGAGTAGTTGAAATCATTCATACAGGATCTCGCAGTGGAAAGCCTACAGCTATTGTTTATTTAGACGTAGCAAAGGCTTTCGACAGATGTTGGCATATCGGAATTTTATTCAAGCTCATGCGACTTGAAATTTCGGCTAATTTTGTGCACATAATGCACTCTTACCTCACTAATCGTACCTTTTCTGTCAAAGTAAAATATTCTGTCTCTTCTCCTCGCCCTATCCTGGCGGGGGTGCCTCAGGGAGGAATTCTTAGCGCCACGCTCTTCAACTTGTATGTAAATGACATACCACAAGCACCAAGTGTCGATCTAGCACTCTATGCAGACGACACAGCCATCATTTCACAGCACTCAACATTACATGCCACTCTCAATCACCTACAGCTGTATTTAACAGACTTGGAGTCCTGGCTCATTACCTGGAAAATCAAAATTAATGTCGCAAAAAGTGCCGCCACAGTTTTCTTTTCCAGAAAGAGGAATGTCCATAATCAACTCCCTCCACTCAGATTATTTGAAGAAAATATACCCTGGGTGGAATCCTATAAATATCTGGGAGTTTATCTAGATGCGAAGCTGCTCTGGAATACCCACATCAATTACGCCATCTCAAAAGCAAGGAATACAAGAACCCAGCTGATGTCTCTCCTCAAAAGAACCAGCAACCTCTCCCTCAACAATAAGATCCTTTTATACAAGAGTACCATCCTACCGATCCTGACGTACGCAGCTGTCGTCTGGTCTACTGCTGCCAATAGCCATCTAAAGAAAATACAAGTATTCCAGAGCGTCACGCTTCGTATCCTGACAAATGCTCATTATTTCGTCCGTAATGAAGTGCTTCATAACGATCTCAAAATTCTACCCCTAGATGCCTTTTTCCGGCAAAATTCGGCTAAATTCTTTAATAGATTAACGCAGATCGAAAACCCAGTCTTGCATTCGCTTCCTGCTTATGATCCAGCTGAGCCCAGCTCAGCTAAGCGACCTAGGAGCGTTCTTGAGAGAACTTATAACATCTTTCCTAGGAAGCCGAAGCGGAGGTGTCTGCTTGACTAGGAATTCTTTCTAAAAATTTTTTAAATTAACAAGCACTTCACGGGCCTAACCCGACGACCCTTAATTAATTCCATACTTCCACATGCCCGCCGGACCTAATCCGGCCTCGTTTCTCGGTTTTATATCCGTGCTGCTATAGGTAACATGCCCCTCCACTTGCCAGGACCTCATCTTTTCATAAAACACGGCCCAGACAATCTTAAATCAGACTTGCAATAGTTTTAACGTTTCTCTATTATTCTATCACCTAACTTAATTATTCAACTTAAACTGCCTAATTTTTCTTTTGAAGTTTAAATTAATATTCTAATCTTCTAAATCTAACTCCCTCACATGCTACTCAAAACACTTTATTAATGTATTTCTGTTCCAGCAATCTGCACAAGTACAAGCTTGCATATCTTCAAACATCAACAGCAATCAGGTATTTTTGGTCAATTCTGTCCCCATTTTTTATTTCTTTCCACTTTTTATTCCACCTCTCCTCTCCAACTTTTAACGTTTTTCTTTAATTCCCTTCCCTTTAACTATCCTAAAACTTCTCCGTCTTTTCCACAGTTAACTTTCTCTCACGGTTCTTTCCGCTCCAAAAGTTGCTCCTATTGTACTCTCGCCACGGGCGGTAGGAGAACTTTTTCTACTCTTGAATCCTTTCCACCCCTTCTTTTCGTTCCACCTTCCCCTGCTCTGCTTCAGTCGTAAGACTCTCTCCCCCCCAGCCCATCCCCAAGGCATTAGCGATTACTGCGGTTTTCCGTATTACCTAATATACCTTTCCCGAGCCCTGGAAAATTATGATTCCCGGCTAATTGTCTTTCAATCTTTGCGATTCCATTAATGCAATGCATTCAGGAATCTGCCCTTATCCGTCACCTCTCTCTCTTTCAACCTAGTAAAACAGGTTGAAAGCAGAAAGAATTTATCGTCCATAGAATGGACTCCTTATTCACTTCCTTCCCCGTCAGCCCATAATGGTCTCCTTCATTACCCTTCAGCCAGTGCTTTGTCTTAATCACCTCAGTTTTCTCCTTAACGAAGTTGTGGAGGTAATTGCATTAAGTTGCAAAGGTACTCCGGAAAATATCGCCTTGGGCCTTGGGCCAAAGGCTTGGACGATACGATGACAATTCTTGAAGCGATATCGTCTGATGGTAGATGCCGGCTTGCTAGCACATTCCCTCCGGCCAAAGAAAAAGCACAGATCACCGCATGAACACTGCACTTCACTGATGCTGAGCACTGTATGATAAATTTCACCGAAACACAGTTCATTGCATGATAAATTTACTGACGCACAACACTCATTACATGTATGATCTGGTATAATAGTTAAATCAAATGAAAAATAGTCAAAAATTATTTTATCATAATTTCACTGTCTGGGATAAGTGCTACACATATGAAGTACAATCAAAAATTAATAACTAATACATATGATACAAGTTACTCATATAATTACAGCATACACTTTCATTACTATTTGTAGTCAAGTTACAATTTTCTCTTTGTAAATGGAAATTGTAAGCTAATGCCTATTTTTACATTCATACATTTTCACTGTTAAACACAACTCTGCATTAATGATCATTTTCTTGACAAGTTTCTAATTATACAGATTCTATAAATTCTTCTGGATGACATCAATTTGCCCTTGAAATTCTTAAATTCATCTAGACCAATTACTCTGCAATTTCATTTTTTTTTGAACACATTAATTTTCTTCTTCCTCTTTTTATTATTGTTATATATGTATATATATTTTACTACTCAAGCTTGTTTTAGTAGCACAATTTTCATGTCTAGCTCGTTACTTGTAATGATCACTACGTGTACTGCACACTTTTTTTTTTTTTTTTTTTTTTTGTAAATTCCATGACATTAGTCAACCCGGACCAGCCTGCAGCCAACCAAACGTGTGAGTGAAGGTGGCCAACCGACACCCACACTGATCAAGAAATCTCAAAAAAAAAATTCTTTTGTTGGAAATAAATCCACTAATTTCCTAACACTTACAAATGTGTGTATGTTTTCTATTTATTTATTTTTTCTAACTTAGTGAACAAGAAAAACAAGCTCGATGAAATAAATGTTCTTAATTAATCAAATTGAACCTTGGATCAACTCTTTTAAATAATTTGCTACAATGAATTTTTGTAGTTTTGTTGTCTTCGATGTTTTGAATTAAGTAGTTTTTATTTCGAAAAATTTTTATTATTTTGAAAGGTCCATTGAATTTTGGCTGAAAAGCATGAGGTGGTTGTAAAGCCTTTAAAAATACCTCATCTCCAATATTAAATTTTGGTGGTTCTCTGCCTTTAACGACTTTATTTTGAGACTGAAAATATTTTTCTTCGTTTTGTTTCACTAATTCTCTAGTTGCTTTAATGTGTTCTCTCTGACGTAACAAGTATTGTGAAGGATTATCTACCGTTGCCGGTTCATTATTTGTATCTAGAGGTGTATTGAGTTCTCGCCCAAAAAATAACTGTGCGGGAGTAAAACCTGTCACTATGTGTTTAGAATTGTTGTAATATAGTTTGAAAAAAGCTAATCTATCTGACCATTCGATTACCTTATTGGATAAAGAAGCTATGCTTTCTTTCATAGTCCGATGAACTCTTTCTATGATTCCATTAGACTGTGGATAATAAATGGAGCTTTTTCGGTGTTCAATATTGAGATCTTTTAGAAATTTTTCAAATTCAGCTGAACAAAAATTTGAAGCATTATCAGATAAAATTACTTTTGGAATACCAAATTTTGAAAAATAAAGATTCATACACCTTATTATTGTAGCAGATGTAATATTTGCCAGAGGAATAGCTTCTAAATATCTCGAATAATGATCAATAATAGTTAGAATGAAAAATTTGCCATCATGTGATCTGGGCAATTTACCCACAATGTCAATTGCTAACATTTCTCCAGGTGCTAAATCAGATTTTTTTATATTACTTGTAATTGTTTTACATGACCTTGGTTTATTCTCCAAACACTGTTGACATTTTTCACAAAAGTTTTTTGTATCTAAAAACATGCCCTTCCAGAAATACTTTTTCTTAATGAATTCATAAGTTTTACTAGTACCAAAATGCGGAGCATGAGCAATCTCTAAACAAGGTTTTACTAAAGAATTTTGGAAGTAGAATTTTATTTTCTAAATGCCTTGTCTTTAAATGATGCGCTCTAGGTCTTAATTTTATCATTACTACACCATTTGTTTTTATCAATAAAATATTTTCCACAAATATCAGCTTTATTATTGTTAATTTGGCTTAAGATATCCTTAATATTTTTGTCATTTCTTTGGTGATTAACTATGTTTTGGATGCTTAGCTGAGTATTATCTGAATGAAATAAGTTAATATTGTTTACACTATGAGATGCTTCAGGAACTCTAGAAAGAAAATCTGCAGGATTGGAAAAACCAGGTATATGTTTTAGAGAGTAATCAAAATCTTGTAAATACAACAACCATCTGGCAACAATGTCAGGCTGCTTATCCAGCTGCATATGAAAAGTGAGTGGTCTAGCATCAGTTAAAATAGTAAATTTTTTGCCATATAAATGTTCATAAAAATGCTTGACTGAAGAAAAAATAGCATAAAGCTCACGCCTGATCGATGGGTATCTAGACTCAGCAGGAGTGAGAAGTTTCGAATAAAATTCTACAGGAAAGAATTTATCATCAATCTTTTGTAACAGAATACCACACATAGCTACTTTAGATGCATCAGTGATCAAAAATATCTCATGATTATCATCAATGTTCCTTATAGTTGGTTTGTCCAACATTATTGATTGTAATTTATCAAAAGCATCTTGGCAATTTTGATTCCAAACAAAGGGAACATTTCTTTTAGTTAAGTGTACTATTGGCTGAGTGATCTCAGCAAAATTATGGATTAAATGTCTAAAATAGTTCATCATGCCAAGAAAAGCCTGAACTTGTTTTACATCCTTTGGAATAGGAAATCTTGTAACCTTTGAAATATTTTCTTCAGAAGGAGAAAAACCTGCTTGTGAAATATTGAAACCCAAATAAGTTATTTCAGATTTACAGAGCTGCACTTTAGCTGGATCTAGAGTTAAATTAAATGATTTTAATCTGTCAAACACTTTTTGAAGAGTTACTTTTAACTCATACTATCAGCTGCAATAATAATGTCGTCTAGAAAAAATTGAACATTACTACCTTTAATGTCATTTAAACATTTTGAAATTAATGTATGGAAATAAGAAGTGCTATTGCGAGCTCCAAAGGGAAGTCTACAAGGATGAAAATTACCCAGCTCGGTGCAAAATGCCAACTTTTCTTTATCAGAGGCCTGCAAATTGATCTGGAAAAAGGCTGATTTCAAATCCAATACACAATACAATTTCCTACCAGCAATGTTATGCAAAATCTCAGATATTTTTGGTAAACAAATTTTGTATGATTCTGTGATACAATTTAATAGACGATAATCTACAACCATACGAAATTTTGGTGCATTTTTATCTTCACCAGGTAAATTCTTTTTCCTAACAAATATTACAGGAAAACTATAACTTGAAGAAGAGGGTTCTATTATGCCTGCTTCTAATAATTTTGCAATTTCTTGTTGAGCATACTGTTTTGCAATTTTAGGAATAGGGTAAGGTCTAGTTTGAATTGGGAAATTGTGAAGAAGTTTAAATTCTGGTACAACTTTATCAGTAGATCCTAAAGTATTATATGATTTTGAAAACACAGCATAGTTATTCATTAGCAATTCTATCATTTCATTTTTTGCTTGTTCATTTAAATGATCTAGTTTAAAGTCTGATACATTTAATTCCTCTTTTCTAAGTTTAATTACTTCTTGCAGATTTAGTGTGTTGATTTGTAAAGTCTCATGATTTTTGGGACTAACAATATCCTCAAAGTGAAATGGCACAGCAGTTCCAATAACAGAATTCTTCCTAAGAATTAATTTCTCATTGGTGTTGTTTTCAACAATAGTTTGAATGTGGTTGTGACAATCAACTATATGTAAAGATTCATTGATATGGAACTTATTTTTTGATGGCTTTGGAGAAAGCAAAATTTCTTTAAATTGTTTTAAAGCTTCAGGAACAGCTAAAGAAATGATTTGAGATTGACCTGGCTGGACAGTTATATTAGAAACCATTCTTAATGAGATTAAATTACAATTTTTTCTTGTTACATTAACTGAGTTGCTTAATTTTTTATTGGGATAATTTTCTTCAAAGTCCAAATGAGTATTATCTACTATGAGTTTCTTATTTATGGAGTCTAACAAAATTTTGTTACTTTGAATGAAGTCATAACCTAGGATTATCTGATAAGTAGAATTCCAATTGTTTTGGGTGACATAAAATAAATTAGTGAACCATTTACATTGAATTTTGAATTTTAAATTAACTGCAGACATGTAAGGGATGCATGAATCTTCAATAGTTTTTATTCTTACCATCCGAGAAACAAATTTAACTTTAGTGAATTGTTTAATTTCCTCAATAACATCTGGTTGGACTAAAGATAAATTAGCACCAGTATCAAGAAGAGCTTCATAAGTCTGAGAACCAATTTTAAGTTTGATTATTGGCAGATAATTAGAATTTTCTGAGTTACAAGACATCAACAATTTGTTTGAGTTTCTATTATTACATCTTTTATTTTTTGCAAACTTGTGTTGGACATTATTGCTGTTACTTTGGATCTTTTTTGGATTATGATGTCTATACAGGTGTTCTTTATAACCCCAGTCTCTGCGGATTCTTGCAAGGGGTCTAAAATTTTTGTTGTAATATATCTGGCAAGAATCCTTAGCTAGTTTAAATGCTTATTCTGACCTTTTTTGTATTGACTATTATTTCTGTAAGGATGATAGTTCCTCCGCCAAGTGTTTCGAAATTGTCTGTGTCCCCTGAATGTGTTGTTTCTAAAATTATGCTGGTCTTGCCTAGGAAAATACCAACAATCTGTTGTTAAGTGTCTTTTGCTACATATATGACAAGATACACTATTAAAGTTGCTAGAATTTTGAGATGTAGAAGCATTGTGATTTATTCTTGTATAAGATGTGTTTATAGGCTTATTTTGAGAAAGTTGATTTACTTTATCTGTTAGCTCCTGAATAATCTTATTCTGTTCAAGTCTTTCTTTGAGAAGATTATTAATCTCTAAATTTTGCTCAACATTTATACTGTTCAAATATGTTTTCTCATCATTCAATGCATTTTCTATATTACTTGCCAATTCTACAGCCTTATCAAAGGAAGATGGACCCAATTTCTTAACTTCAATCCTAATGTCTGTTCTGAGGGCCTCAAGAAATTTAGTGAGCTTCATTTTCTCTTTTAATTTATGTAAACTAGAATCCTCAACCGAATCTTCATTTATGTATTTTGTCGCTGTTGTAGTAATCTCGTCAGCTAATTCCCTAACAGATTGGTTACACTTTTGAGAAATGTTTGAGAATTGCTGTAGAATGTCCTGAAAGGATTCAACTCGTGCAAATTTATTCTTTAATAATTTTTCTAAATTTTCAAATTTATTTTCCTTAGCCACTCTTGGATCATTAATTAGGAAATCTAGAGCTTTATCCCAACAGTTTATTTTCAGAATGATTATTTTCTTTTCCTCTGACCATTTTTCTAATTTAGCAACACTATTTATTTGATCAAGAAAGAAATTTACATTTTCAGATAAGTTGCCACTAAATGTGGGCAGAGCAGAAGCTAGAGAAGTTGCCATACCAATGTTAGATCTACCTTTAAGTTTTGACATGGATGAAGAAATATAGTTACTTATGTTGCATTACCTTACAATCTGCTATTTCTATTTTAATGTTATTGAGATCTACATTATTTTACACAAACACTTAGCACTCTCTCTGATAATGTACATATACATTTACCAAACATGCATATAAGAGTAGATAGCAACTTCAACCATGCATATATCAAATTAGTGATGCAATATAAGTACATTGATCATTAACACTTCTGGATTCTAATACTGCTGAACATTATTTTATCATTACATACCACAATCCAATGAAATTACTGAAATCAGCTTTTGATTCAAATATCTTAAAACTTTCTTTAAATATGCACATATATATAACAATACATATGAAATTGAATTTTTGAATTATCCAAAATAGAATTACTCTTTCATGGCATATTACCCATCATTTATCATAAATTTTCAACAATATAAATCATATGTGTAGCAAATATACTATAGGTCACACATTTTATTTGAATTCTCAACCTGAACTAAATGATTTTAAGTTATTTCTTTTGTCACGGCACCATATGTTGTAAAAAATATTATTGAGAATAGATATGCAGTGAAGCTGTAGCAGTCTTCAAAGAATATAACATTTCCCGTCATTTCATATCTAATCGTAAAAATTCCAATTACGAAGCAATGTCCGAATATGAAAGAAAACAAAATGCAGAAAGTCTTTGTAAAAAATTATCAGGATGACAAAATTTTTTCAAGAAGGTAAACAGTATTCAAGAAGCATGCAAGTTACATTGCAGCATTCAATATTGCTAAAAATAATAAGGCTCTCAGTGATGGAGAGTTAGTTAAACAATGCATACTCAAAGTTTGTGATGTTTTATGTCCATACAAGAAAAATAATTTTGAGACTGTAAGCTTAGCTCGAAAAACGGTGACTTCTAGAATCGAAGACATCGATAAAAATTTGACATCACAATTAAAGTCAAAGATTGGCCAGTTTAAATTTTGCTCCATAGCTATGGATGAAAGCACTGATATAAATGATACTGCTCAATTAGTATTACTTATAAGAGGTGTTGATTAAAACTTTGAAATTACGGAGGAACCAGCATGCATGCGTTCTTTAAAGGGAACTACAACGGGATGTGATGTTTTTCGTGAATTTCAGGAAGGGCTTTTAACTTTGCCTGCAACAAATATATGTAATATTACGACCGGTGGAGCACCAAATACGACAGGAAAAAAATCTGGATTTCTTGGACTCTTTAATCAAAACTATCCCGGGACCCATGTTGTTTTTCGACATTGTGTTGCACATCAAGATGCTTTGTGTAAATCTGCATTGAATATGAAACCCGTGCTTGATGCAGTCGAGAAGCTTGTAAATACTATTCGATCTCGTGGGCTTACTCACAGTATTACACGAAAATAAGTGGCTTAATGCAGAATGTGTTTTCGAGCGAGTTTGGCAGCTGGAAACGACATTGTGTCGTTTTTTCATGAAAAACAGTGTTCTGCGGATGCGAAATGTTAGAAGATACAGAATGGCTTTCGGACTGCATTTTTCACAGATCTTCGTTGTCATATGATCAACCTGAATTTCAAGATGCAAAGGAAAAATCAGTTCATCGACGATATCTGGGCCCATCTCAGAACTTTTAAACTAAAACGGAATCTGTTTGCTGGGCAGCTAGCTAAGAACGACTTGTCGAATCTCCCGAAGTTGAATTCAATACTTTCAGTAAAGGAAGAGAAGCTTGAGAATTATGAAGATGTCTTGAAAAAACTACATTTTGATTTCGAACACAGATTTCAAGATTTCAGTGCCATTCAAACAGAATTGGATATTTTTACTATGCCTTTCAACGTAAATTGTGAAGCAGTGAGGTCAGATTTGCAGCTTAAATTAATTGAGTTGCAATCAAACATTTCGGACAGTTGTTTCTAAATATGCCAAAGTTTTACGAATCATTATCGAAAGTAAGTTGGTACTTACGTATTATCGCAACCAGGTTGGCGCGATTTGTAAGTTTGAGTAAAAAAGTATGAATAGAAAGAAAATGTATATTTATTAATTACAGATAATTTTTAATACAGTTTTTTTATATTATTTTGTTTTAAAATATAAAACAGCAATTAAACCCTTCCGGTTTCGAATTTGAATAAGTTGCAGAATTATTTTTTCGGCGGAAATCTTTTGGCTATTGCTTTTAGCACTGATTGAAAACCGTCTTCGCCATTAACAGCTTGAGCTTGGCGCCATATAAATTCGATAAGGTATGAGTCAAGATGATGACGGCCTGTTCCTCTCTGTTTTTTGTTGCGCCATTTGGCTGAGCCCCACATGCGCTCTACATGTTGTGTGGGAACGCCCGTGTTGGGATCCACAAAGTTATATTTGTGATTAACAGTTCCATGCAGAAATCCAGCATTTTCGAACTCACTTGTATTGTATATCCTTTCCAGCAATCCGAATAAATGATGCTTCCTTCCTTGATATTTTCGCAAATTTTTTCCATGAGGGTAACGGCGCTTCTGTTAGGTACAGTAACCAAAAAAAGTTTCTTTCTTTTCTCGGAAAATTCCGCCGAAAACCCATTGCTGTGGTAGTACACGCCCCATAAAACGTAGGGTTGCCGTAAGTAGGGTCGCCAAATTTGGCGATTTATGCGAATTTTGGTCTGGTTGCGTTAATACGTAAGTACCAGTAAGGTTCCCAAATTTAATATATCACGCCCAGAAAATCAGTGCTATGTTTGCTTCCCCTTATATATGTGAACAAGTGTTTTCAACTATGAACATTAGAAAAAATTATTTCAGAAGTAGACTGACAGATGAGCATTTAGCCTCATTCCTTAGAATCAGTACATATCACTTCGAACCTCAATATAAGGAACTTTTAAAAATGAAATCGCAGTTTCATTCATCTCATTAACATGCTTAAATTGTAATGCTTGTATATAGTTTTTAAAATTTTAGAAATATTTATACTGGCCGCCAAACTTTTTTTTTTTTTTTTTTCAATTTTTGGCCCGCGACCGAAAATGTTTGCCCATCCCTGGCTTAAGTGCTAGACGAGTAAGCTGTCATAGAAATATTCCTTTTTTCTAAATAACTAAACAATTTTAAGCACGAATATTAAAACATTTTTCCTTTTAGCAATGAAAGCATCAGTAAGCTGTTCTAGCAACGAGGAGGTTAGCTCGAATGCTAGAAGGATTTCAAGTTAGTCAAATTCAAACATGTGTTTTTTCTTGCAAGATTACTGTTTACAATCAAAAAAACTACCCCAATTGTTTGCCATTATTGTTAAAATTTAAATTTTACAATAAAAATATATTCATGCTATTTCTCGATAAAATTTCATTAATAATCAGAAAACAGTTTTATAACAAAGATTTGGTTTGGAAGAATGTATCTTAAAATCTCTTGCTTATCGCACTGCATTAATAATTCCATTTCAAAGTTTTGTCGAAGGCTGATATACATATATATCGTAAAAATATTAACTCACTACATTAAAAAAAGCTCAAAGGAATTCGTTTACAGTGGAGATCTACCAATTTGGTACTTAATAAGGTACAGGAACTAGAGATTTTCAACAAGAGTTAAAAGCATTTGGCAACTCGGTGTATGGTGTGAATTAATGAGCATTATAACATGTATATTTAAGTATTTTCTGGGTATGAACTTAATTATGAGCTATGATGCAACATAAAGCTTTTAAGGTATGAAACAAATTCTCCCAGAATTTTAAAATATTTCAATGTTTTCCAGAACACCTGGTTTCCAAGGCAACATTTCTACAAGTTTTCGTTTTGCATACTACAATTAATATAGTCTTCATAGTCATTCGACGCGCAGTCCAAAATGGGACAAATTCAGGCAATAATAAAAGAAAGTCAAATTCATTTTTATTATAATGATTATGGTTCAATTTGCTTAAAAAAAACCCTCATCGTGTTAAACTTTAAAAAAAAATTACCTTCCTTTTTTTTTTTTTTTTTTTTTTTTGGTAATGCCATTCCCTTTTATCACTACACTAGAAATGCTAACTGCAACGAAATCAGCTGAAGATTATATTTCCCCAAAAGAAAAGGGGAAAGTTTTCCAGTAAACTTCTATCATGAGAACGGAAGTGGAAGTTGAGATTAGTTTTCAAGGCTATTTACTGATGAGAAAAGATAGCGAAAAAAATCACGGAGATAATAATTACCCTATCAAGCAGACAGAAATGAGTTGAATATACTGAATGTAAAATAAGATTTATTTAAAGTTAGGTGTATTTTTAAACGGTTGAAGAGGCATTTCTTTTTTTAAACAGAATTATGTGTGGATAATTTTATTACATCGTATGATCTTGAATCTCATATTTAACAAACATACATGGTGATTTACATCAAACATCCTACAATTTCGTTTTAATAGCTTAAACTATATATATATGCATATGTTTCTCTTTTTAAGCTGAAGAAAAAAAAAATTCGAATAACATTTTTAAAATGCATCGCCAAAAATTTTAGCAGTTTCGATATTTCTTTAACTTATTATAATAATTTTACAGTTATCAAATATTTTTACGCAATGTATCTGAAAATAGGTAAAGATAGCACAATACAGACAAAGAAAAAACGAAAACCTTTCGATGCATTCTTTTTCTAATATAAACGTTCATTTTACTTGCTTTGCACGTGACTCTGTCATTTCGTCTGTTACTTATTTAAAATTTTCACATTGTTCTATGTCTCAAAATTAGAAATTAAAGTTAATGACCTAAAACTGCAATAGTATATTACAGTACAAGTGAAAAAATAAACAGTTTCACTCACGCGTGTGTCGGATTTCCGCATGCTTGTGGGGTGTTACAAAATATTCGTAATATTATGGGGGTTCTGGGGTCGCGAAAAAAATCTCAGTGATTAAAAAGTGGTCGCGACTGAAAAAAGTTTAAGAAGCCCTGTTTTAATGAATGTAATGGAGTAGAATGAATTTTTTGAATATCTGCATAATTATATTCTGTTAAAAGACATTTTGATAACATTTTTAAGTAAACATTTATTAAAAATTTAATACTGATAATCAAAATTTTAAAATAGAATAATTTAAGTAAGCAATTTTTAAAATTAAAATTTTCAGTTTATCGTATTTTAATTTTACCTATGCACTCTTGTCCCGAGAGTTCATTCTACAACACTTTTTTCATAGGTTTTTCTTTAAGTTTGGGGAAACCTCCTTATTAAGAGTTTCATAACCGTATAGGCATCATGTCACAATAAAACTTCTTTGTGCAGCTTGTGAATAATACGTGATAACTATCTCTCATAACTTTTCTCTCATTATATAGGACTAATACCATAAAACACTTCAAATCAATAATAATATAATTACAATATCTGCATTCCTAAAACGCCAATAAAAGTCTTAAATTAATTTGAACAAATTGCTTCAAGGTTATTAGTTAAATCATTATAATTGAATGATGCTGGTTTGATATATGAAAACCATGCTAACGAATAATTCTGAAGAACTAAAACCAGCTGCAACTAAAAGAAAGTTTCTTATGATATGAGATAAGCATCGACCTTTCAGGGTTAAGCAATCAAGATAGTAGTACTTGTTTTTCTTTATTGGATCGGTAATCAAGTTCAAGTAACCGAAGTTCAAGTTAAAAATTCCATTTTCAGTGTTACCCCAGATTCTTTTTTTTTTTTTTTTTTTTTAAAGAGGCAACTACTGTCACTTTTGTCAAGAGAATAAAAATTGTAGGATTAATAAATTTTGCTAAACATCACTTATTTCAGAAAAGAAATTCCATCCTCGTATTAATAAGTTTTTGTAATATTTATTTACGTATAAAGAATTTGCGAATATTAATTATACACAGGGGAGAGAGGGAGAATTTATTAGAAAAAGGAAAATATTGCCCTTCTTAGTATATCAGATTAATCTTCCCTTTAATTTGATATGCTGAAAAGCTGTATAGCATAGCATGCATTAAAATAATGAATACTGTAGACCATTATGGTTCAACTGTTTACAGAATGCCAATTAAACATTAATATTGGAAAATGAGGGCCAGAGACATTAAAGAAAGAAAATGAATTTCATATAACTCACTAGTGTAATATATCACTTTATTTTATAATCGAGAAATCAATGAGATGATTAGCACTGCTCTTATGATACAAATTTATCAATGCACTGTAACTTCAGTAAAGCAAAGTCTCAGGCTTGGTTCCAGTGAAGCACTTATAGTGCGAATTCTCGCGCTTTCACATACATATATACTGCTAAACTGCGATAACATTTGCAAAGAGAATTTAAGCAGTTTGGGGCAACGCACTTTAGAAACCAATTTCTAGAAATTTTCAAGGCCATCACATTTTTCAGGTAGAATGGGTCTGCTTGAAGATCACAAATTTCCATTCATTCTCCATGCGGTTGTTTAAAGGCGTAAAGTTTGGATTTAGGGAGGAAAATCATGGTATCTGTCCTGAAATTCTTTCTTGATATCAATTATCATTTCATGAAGCATACTAAAATTTGCGTCATTTTTTTCGTCTGCTGTCAACTGCTGACAATATGGGAAGTGTAGTGTATTATTTTCCTTCAGTGCAATTTTCATTACATCAAAAATTTTACTGAAGCCATAACACTGTAGTCATTATATGTCCATAAAGCTGGGGAAAATTTTGTTTTCTGCCTTGTAGTTTTAGGTTTAAAGCATTTAGATGGGATTTTAAATCTGTCAGGAAGGCAAGATTCTTTTAAAATTGGGTTTCTTACAGTTTTTCTTGATATTGATGCCCAATGTTTTCTTTTTAGAGTAAAATAAGAATTTCATTCCTTATTCAAAAAACACCCGTTGCCAGACAATTTCATCGCTTAGCCAGCGAACTTCAGTACAATAAAATGTCACCATATTCAGCTTCCAAATTATTCAGAAATGCAATAAATGCTCTATGTCTCTGCAGTTTATTGCCTTCCATTATTAAATTTTCAGAATTTGCAACAATTTTCGTTGTCTCACTTAGCCTTATAATTTTTCCGAAATGAGCCTTCTTGTGGATAATGCAATGAGAAAACAAACAATGCATGCTTTTTCCTTTACACAGTCCTACTAACCCAGTTCTATGACCAACCATTGCTGTAGTTACATCTGTTGTAACACAGGGCATTTTCTAAAATCTCCATATTTAGAAATCAAATTATCCAGTGCTTTGAATATGTCAATACATTTTGTGCTGGTTTCCAATTATTTTAATTCCAACAGTTCTTCATGAATTTCCAATTATTTATATATTGTTCTGACAAAATAAGGAGCTAGCTGATGTCAGCTGTATATGTGCTCTCATTTAGAGCTAAAGAGTAAAATCCACATTTTTCCAAAATGCCCTTGAGAGTACTTGAAACTTCACTACCCATTTCATTAATTCATTTGCTTACTGTCTGATGAGACAAGAACACTGTTTCAAATTTTTAGCCATCTTATCTCAAAATCAAATGCAACTCTTACTGAAAATCTTCTAACGAGCTTGCAGTACCGTGTATTCTTAGCTAGCATAAAATGTAGGCGACGTTGTAGGACTGTTTATTGAGCTATCACTAAGTCTTTTAAAATGCTACAAAATCAGGAGAAGAGTGTATAGAATTCTTTATTAACTCAAATAAAGTTTAACAGTCAGTACCTATTCGTGCTTACAGAAGTCAACACTTTTGGCTTATATCAAAAGGTAAGGAATAACATGATGCAGTTAAGTACAGCCTAACGGTTTCACAGTTTAACTATCGCGCAAGCTGACTCTAACCGAAGTCGGCGTAAACAAGCCGAATGGCAAGAATAACTCAACGCCGCAGAATTTTAATCGTTGCAAAAGCAAAGGAGCAACGTGGTCTTCGAGCAGGCAGAACACGCTCTGATTTCACCCTCAAAAACATTCCTTTAAATACTTCCTACCTAACTTGAATATCACGGGGGCTGGAAATTTGCCTTATGGCAGGGAAATGAAAAAAAGTTTTTGAAAGTTTTTAATAGGAAAAATGTATTTAAAATAACTGGTTAGGCAATTGAATGGTACTCTACAAGTTCTTCATCTCTAAAAGAGTTTTTACTTGTAAAGTCACTAGTTTTTTTCCCTTTTTTTAGGGGGGGGGGAGCAGGAGTCATGAAAAATGAGCAGTGCCCTCCACTGGACCTTTCGAATACGCGTCGAGTATGCTTCCAATTACAACACAAAGGTATGCGGAAAGAAGAGAGAAAATGTATTTTATATACTCCCGCTTTTAAAGGGTGACTGGGGATGGGGGAACCCAACTGCCAAATCCTGGTGGTGAGGAATTATTGTCTACCACTTTTTATAGTTCGAACTCCACTGTAGAATTTTTTAGAATTTTCCGATGCAAGGAAATTGAAGAAATTCGCAATGCGATTGCCAGGACTCGAAACTAGGCCTCTCAAATACGGGCCGAGTGTACTACCGTTACAACATTAAGGACTGCAGGAAGGAGGGAGAAAATACCTTATATACTTTTAGCTATCTCTAAATATACCTCATAAGATACCTTCAAGCCAGCAGTATTTGATGATTGTTGAAAGATAGTCTTTTGTACGCTTAATTTCAGCTTCAAATCATTAGACACATAGCTCCTGGCACTTCCCTGATATTGGTCGTATTTTCATTTATACAAGGTGGTATGGTGTCTAATCACATTACACGCCTTCGAAACACTTACTTCTTGAGGACAGACTGCAGTTTTTCATTTTGTTCAACAATAACGTAACTTTCCTGCCAGCAGAGTCGTAGCTAGGGTTTTCAGAGCCAAGGGACAACTGAAGATTTCGCGCCCCCTACTGCTTGCCAAGGATGGAAAACATTTAATTCTAAAATGTCGTAACATCAGTTTGGCGCCCCTTGGATTCTGCGCCCGGGAACAGATGCCTCCCTCTAGCTACGCCCCTGCCTGCCAATTAGACTAAAACTATCGTTTCTCATCTTCAGCAAGCCGTTTCTTTAATCCCTCCATTTTAGGTAATACTGAATGAAAGTGAAAAACGAAGCATGCACGCGACGGATTATAACGGTCGAGGAGTGAAGTTTATTCTCGAGGTAGCCGTTTTTTAGGAGAAATGAACGCTGTAAAGTGCTACCATCTGACAGGCAGCGTTGCAAATGGCAGCGGTTTCTCGTTAAATGCGCTTAGATGTATGCTCTGCAGTTCAGCAGGAAGAAAATAATGTTTAGTATTGGTCACTTTGTCCAGAATTGTTGTTAACAACTCTACTGAGGGCATTCCTTGAATTTTACTGAACAGCACCAGTTAGTTCTCATCCGTTTCTCAGGTTTTGTACTGTTTATTCTTATTTAAAGCAGTAAAAAAGGTATAGAATTATTTCCAAATACTTAATTAATACTTTTTTATATAGTAAGAAGGGCAAGGATCCTCAACATACCACCGTCCAGCTGCTTAGAGTTAAAAATCTCTCATTCAAAATAGTGCTGAGAAATTTTCCCAGATACTTAATACTTAATATTTAATACTTTTTTATATAGTAAGAAGGGAAAGGATCCTCAGCATACCACCGTCCAGCTGCTTAGAGTTAAAAATCTCTCATTCAAAATAGTGCTGAGAGAAACTCATTTCACGGGAAAGAGTCTTATATCGTCGCGTTTTGCGTCATGACTTCCCCAAAACTGGCCAAAACTCGTTCGTTACCTCCTCTGCCAAAAACTCTGTTCTTATATGCATTAAATAATTTGATGGAACCTATGAAATTAAAAATGACAGTAAAGATAAAAATTATAAGATAATGGGTTAATAAAACACAAAACCCTACATTTTATAACAACTGCAGCATTGTTTAAATTGAGAAATATTCTCGATTTTGAATTTTTTCGAATTATCCGTTATATTTAAAAGTGAATTCCGTTATATTTATGAGTGAAGAGGCATCCAAAATATAGTTTTCAGGGATCTGAAGGTGCAGTTTAAAAAAGGTGGTAAAACAAGAAAAAAAGAAAGAAAGAAATGTAATAGTTCCCCTCCCTTTCTTTCTTTCATTTTACTTTTTTTTAAACTGCATGAGTACAAATTTTGTAAAATAAAGACAGAACAAGTTGAGATTGATAGAATAAATTACACGTGTTGCTAAAAAATAAAATACTTTTATTTAATATCAGTAACGTAAATGCATTTAGTACGCCGAAATGTTTGGTAAATGTCTCTTATGCAACAGAAACTTGAGGACGCTGAGGACATCCGTTCATACCTCCACAAGGAGGTAATATTCTTGATTCCAGATATTCAAAGTGTAGAGGTTTCTTGCAAAATTCACATTCCTGCTGTAAGGAAAATTTACATTTTTAATACATTCTAAATTAACTCTTCTTTTTTAGCTTTAAAAAGAGAAGGGAAATTAAAGCATAAAGAAGTGGGTACAAATGAAAAAAAAAAGTTTAGTTTTTTAAAAAACTTTTTGGATTTCCAAATACAGTGGAACGCCGTTTATACGTCTTTAATATTTATACATCATTTCATCTTGGTCATGATACAGTCATATTTATTTTCATAGTAAAATATTTTCCTTATACGTCCCATAACTTCGGTAATACATCGTTTTTGCTTGACTTACTGCGCTGGTTTTACATATCACAGTCCTATCTTAAGGTATTTTTCCCAGAAATAGGGACAGGAGAAGGAAACAAAGGCATGAGACATTTCAGACAGGTACAAGAATTTAAAATCCGTTCATGAACATAGGGAATATTTGGAAGTTAAAAAATATATGTTTTTTTCTTTCTGATATATATGATGATTCTCAGATATAGATTTCGGTGTTAAATAAATTAGGTAGAGCAGAATTAACCGATATAAAATGTCACGAAAGTGAAATTCAGAATAAAAGATAAAATTAAAGTCTTATAAAGATAAAAAAGATCTTCGTTAATAGATAAAATTCAAATTTTAAAAGAATTTGATAAGAATACTGGTTTGATGAAAGCTGAGTAAGCAAAGAAACCGGTTATTCTCTGTGATAACACTAAAAACGGTTGTTTATGATAGAAAAAATGTTGAAGAACAAGCAGAAATTTGTGGACAGTCCACTTCAAAGAAATTACGTGTTCAAGATGAAAAGTATCTTGAGGTCGAAACCATTTTGCAAAAATTTTTTATTCAGTGTCTCCAGTGAACAGACCTATGTTAATCGAGAATTCAGGTAATTAATTTCAGGTAAAAGAAACAGCATTTCTATTGAATGTGAAGAAAGCTTGCTTTTAACCTGGATGGCTGCATAAACTGCGGCTTGGAATCTCATGTCATATAATAAAGATTTGGGGAAGTTGAATCCATTGAAAATATCGAAGATGCTTTGAGTGAAGAAGAAAAATACCGTGAAGAACATTTCACGCGTACTCACTATAGACAAAATGATGAAAGATATATAGTTTAGTTACCCATTAGGGAAGGTCTGAGAAAAGATTGCATCAAGTGTGGAATCGACTAGAAAGCGATTCGAATATGGAAACATTATATAAGAATTTTATCAAGGAATATAAAGATCCAAATCACATGGAAGAAGTTCAAAAAATTGAAACATCGACTTGCAATTATCTTAGTCATCATGGAGTTTATCGGCTAGAGAAAAACCTCTACCAAGCTTCGCGTTGTGTTTAATGCATCAGCGGTTACTAGCAATGGAAAATCGCTAAATTCAATATTAATGAAAGGACCTCAAGAAGATTTATTTTCTATTATTATTTGATTTCGAAAGTACAACTATGCATTAGAAGCTGGTGTTCAGAAGATGTACAGACAAATACTTATTGAACTATCTCAACAAACCTGCAGTTGATCTTGTGGAAAGAATCAGTTGGTAGTCCTGTGCAAACTTATCGTCTAAGGACTGTAACATACGGAACAGAAAGTGCACCATTCCTCGCAACAAGGGTGCTGAAGCAGTTAGCAATGGATGACGCGACTGAATTTCCTCATGCCTCAAGACCCATACTGAAGGACTGTTACGTGGCGGACATTATCACTGGAGCTAATACGCTGCAATAAGCCAAGGAGTTGCAGACACAGTTAGCCTGTCTTCTAGAACGTGATGGAATGCAGTTACACAAATGTTGTTCAAATAATACAGAATTATTGTAGAAAGTGCAACTCAGGATTACTCCTTTCAAATTACGGATAAGCCTCAGATTACAAAGGCCTTAGGAATGTCATGGAATACGTCTACAGACTGTTTTTCTTACGATTTAAAGATACTTGACATTGAAAAAACAGGAACGAAAAGAAATGTTTTATCAACAATAGGTCTCCTCTTTGATCCGTTAGGTTTAATTGGACCTGTTACGACAAAAGCTAAAATATTTCTACAAAACCTTTGGTTCTAAAAATAAATTGGGATACATCTCTTCCTAAAAATTACTTTGAAGAATGGAAGGCATTTTGCATAGTCTAAAAATAGTCAACGATTATCTCATCCCTAGATTTGTTCTAACCAATGGATTACAGCAAGTAGAAATTATAGGATTCTGTGATGCTAGTCAGAAAGCCTGTGGTGCTGCAATTTATGTGAAATGTATGTCATCTTCTAATGAATGTTCATCAAGACTTCTGTGTAGCAACTCTCGCGTGCCACCTCTGAAATCAATTATCATTCCTCGTTTGGAACTCTTGGTAAAACTAATGAAAAGAATATTAGAGGCCATTCAAATACCTATAGTCAAGGTGTATTATTTCAATGATTAGTCAATAGTGTTATCATGGATTAAGAAGGAAACTTATCAACTAAGAACATTTGTTGCTAATAGGGTGTCTGTTATTCGCAGCATGACTGATGTTCATGAGCGGTATCAAGTTAGCACTCATAATAATCCAGCAGATTTGATATCACGTGGAGCTGAACCTAAAGATCTTCTTCATAATGATTTATGGTGGTATGAACCAACTTTCTTGACTAAGGAGAGGTTTTTGACTAATCTTTGTAAAGTAATTTCATCTGATATGGCTGATGTGGAATACGTGAAAGAACTCAAACTTAAGGATAATGACTTTGTTAAAATAAATGTGAACTCTAATTCGCTTGTTTTAGATCAAATTCTTAACATTAGTAATAATTATATTCGTATTATTCGTGTGTTAAGTTTTGTTTACAGATTTATAGCCAATTGTAAAGAAAAAAAAATTAAAAGGTCTTCTAACTGTTAAAGAATTGGACGACGCTGAGAAAATCATGATCAGGCATGTACAGTTACAACATTTTAGCAAGTATATTCTATCCTTAAAAAATATGGATTGTGTTTCTTTCGAAAGTTAGTTAAAATTTTTATGCCCATTTCTAGATAGTGATTCTCTTCTGAGAGTAGGAGGCAGACTTGTCGCAAGCACTATTGCATCAGGTTCGTAGTAAATTTTGGGGTATTAATGGTCGAGATATATCTCGAAAGGTTGTACATGAATGTGTAACATGTTTTAAGGTTAAACTAATTGTATGTGAGCAACTTATGGGAAATTTACCTGGTGAAAGAGTTAACCCAGGGTTTGTATTTAATACTTGTGGACTCGATTTTTCTGGTCCATTCCTCATCAAGTATAAAAATCAGAGAAAGGTTAATTATGCAAAAGTGTACGTTGCTATATTCATATGTTTAGCTACTAAAGCGGTACATTTAAAGGTAGTAACTGATTTAACTACAGATTCATTACTTGCTACTATTAAAAGATTTATTGCTATACGTGGAAAATGTAATACCATAATGTCAGATAACGGTACTAATATGGTTGGTGCAAAATCAGAACTGAAAAAAATTGCATAGTTTAGTACTTAAATCTAATTCTGACATAGCAGATTTTTTAACATCTGAAGATATAAATTGGAAACTAATTCTACCTAGAGCACCAAATTTTGGGGGTTTATGAGAAGCAGGTATTAAGTCATTTAAATATCATCTTCAGCGTACAATCGGCAGTTATAAATTGACTTTAGAAGAATTTTGGACTGTTGACACACAGATTGAAGGTATCCTCAATTCTAGTCCAATTTTACCTTTATCAACAGATGCATATAACTTTGAAGCCTTAACGCCGGGTCATTTTTTAATTGGACGTTCCATTACTTCATATCCTGAACCGGATTTGTCTTATCTTACAGATAATAGACTTTCTAAATGGCAGATTATTAGCAAGTTGATTCAAGTTATTTGGAAACGTTGGCAAACTGATTAATTTAAATTATTTCCAACAACGCACCAAATGGTTTATTAATAAAGAAAATTTAAAGGCAGGTATGTTAGTTGTGTTAAAGGAAGATAATCTTCCCCCATTTAAATGGTCTTTATCTAGAATTCTAGAATTTTTACCTGGTAAAGATTGTAAGGCCAGAGTTGTTAAAGTAAAAACATTAAATGGTGTGTATATTCGATGTATTAGTAAAAGTTGTTTATTACCTACTCAAGATAATAATGCTTAGCTTACATTATTGTGTTCTTATTGGAAATTGTGCTTTATATTAAAATAGAACTGTTTAAGAATAAGTTCGATTGTAGCATAGTGAATGTTAATGTTCTTAAAATGTTTATATTATTTTATATTATATTCATGATAAATTACCTATTAACTTTCATATTTGTACTGTAGAATTATTTATTCTTTAAATGTTAAATTGTATGTTTGTCTGTAATTTACATGCTGAAATTTGGAATTTCAACGGGCGGCGGCATGGTAAGTTAAAATACAGTGCCAGCTATTGGATAGGGAGAGAAACTCTCACTTGGCCATCTGGATTCGGCTAAGCAACACGCCAGAGCATGTATTAGAACTGAATGTAGTTAATTACTGTCAATAAATTAGTTAGTTCTTTTGCTATGCAGTCCACTTATTAGTTTAGAATCATAGTACAATTAGTGTCAGAATTGTGAAGCTAATATATCGATAATTTACGATGTGAAGCATATAGATATATATATATGCTTCATATCGTAAATTAAAATTTCGTTCATACATCTTTTTCATTTATACATCGTTTGTGAATAATCCCTTAAAATACGTATAAACGGTGCTCCACCGTATCAGTTTCTTAAGTATTTGTGAATATACAATATTAATAAAAGAAGTGGTGAAAATTTTGGGATTAGTAAAACACATAATTTGAAATGTTGCTCTTTCAAAATTCAATTTTTATGAAATGTTTTATAAATTCTTATTATATGTACAGTATGAGCACTTTTAATTATTGGCATTTTCAAAGAACAAATTGAAAGAATAAAATTTTGAAGTTAAATCCCTAATTTTAAGTTTCAACTTTTATACATCAACTGATAAAAATTTCAGCAGTCGTAAAAATATTTAATTCATTTCAAAATGAAAACCATACATTAGAAAATATTATAAAATAAGTAATCCATTTTAAACGAAAATAAAAAAAGATTGACCATAATCTTACTTTGCTGCAGAAATCATGCTGTAACGTCAATCCTACGCTTTGCCAAACTTCAACAAGGCATTTCACAAACTCATCCATAAGCTTTTTTTTATGGAAAGGTGTTGGAGCTATCCTCAGTTTTTCTTCTCCAAAGGGAACTGTGGGGTAATTAATGGCCTGAACGTAATGTCCATACCTTTCGATTAGTTCGTTGCTCACTTTAGTTGAAAACCACGGATTACCTACCTGTAAAATATGCGAGAAACTATAAAATTTACCCGACAATAAACATTTATATTTTATATCAAAACTTTACGAACAGAAGACTACATTTCATAAGAAATTTTCACCCGCAGGTAAAATAATCAAATCAAAATATTGTAAGGATCTTAAGTTTCACTAACGTTTATTTTATTTTAGAACTTTACTATTTTTTATTTTCCACTTCCGACCAGAATAAATGCGTTAACTTGTTTATGCAAATTATACTTGGTAATGCTTAAGTATTTAAATTGTGGCTTTTTCCCAAGAGCAGAGTTAGATGGAGAGAAAGTGAGCTGCCTTGCCACTGCATTTCACGCTAGCTTGCCATCAGTTGCTGTCTGCCTTTAAGGCCAGAGGTTTTATTCCTCTCGAAAGCTAAAGACGTATCCGCAGTTTGCGTACTACATACGTAACAATTGAAAAGGTCAATCTTAGTGTTAATCATTTGTGTAAAGTATTCAAAGTTAGCTCTTATTTAAATTTTAGTTAGTCAGTAGGTCTCATATTTTTTACGTTCAGACCACAAGTTGTTGGTCTTTGTATCCCGAAGTGCGGGAGCGCCTGTAATATCGTGGAAAATAAAGGGTACTTTACCCCTTCTCGTCTTGTCATCCTCCATAGGACATAGTTTATAGTCAAACTCACTGTCTAGTCAGGACACGTTATGCTCGCCAAACAGATTAGAAGGAACAGTAGTCCTGATAATATAAATAATTATTCAATGAGCTACACAAAATTTGAATTAATGGGTTGAAATGCATAATAAACTTAAAATTAATTATGCATTACACAGATCAAAACAACTGAAGAATCAATGCAGGCTTTCATCTTTTTCATCTTATAGTTTATGAAAGTGTTATATGATATTGCAGAGACATTAGGTATATTTTTGGAAGCAGGAAAGATAAAAAATAGCAACCGCCTTCGCCGGGAATCGAACCACGGACCTCTGGAATACCAGCCCAGCGTGCAGAACCACTACACCACGAAGGCACGCTAGGAAAGTGGGAGAAATACCTTATAATATAACTTAATAAAGTACCTGTAATTTAGGAAACTGTTTTGTGCCTTAAAGTTATATCATTGTAAAATTACATGCTAGTTGATGACTTGACATATATATATATATTATGGAAATGCATTTGAGGTCTCTTAAAACCCATCTCCACAAAGAGTATCCCCGAACGAGTATCTCTACATGGCTGCGCCACTCAATTTATACAGGGAAATGTCTCCGTCGCGTCAAATATATGTCTCTGTCGCGTCAAATACATGTCTACGGCGCCTGCGCCGTGAATCGTGGTCATTGCGTATGATGGGCCACATTGTCGCTGAAGACATTTGGCTAATGAAATTACGTACGGAAATCATGAGTTGGAATAGCAATAGTGGATACTTAATCAGCGTTTAACTTACGGATAATATATGCCGCTAATTTCTTAAAGTTTTATTTGCATTTGCTTTTATTTTAACAAACTTAATTATGATGGCTTAGTTACGATTAACAAATTTAATTATTTATGATACGATATTTAATTTGAGATATTAATTTGCGCTTGCTTTCTTTATAAACAGAATATTTTTTCACCTTGATACAAGTGATTAGCTATTGTAAGCTATAGATCTATGTACTTTTTTTTTTACTTCATTTGGTAGGATTACCTAAATCTGGTACAATACTTTTTGCTGTTTAAGGGGATTATTATCTTCTAATGTTATGAGAAGTCTGACAAACAAGAAAAACTCAATTTATCATCTGTTTGCATTTGATGATATTTCCGAAGTTCTATTGTTAATGATTTTTGAACGTGTGGATGTGGTCTACCTAGCTCAATCACTTGGTGTATTTAACGAAGTGTATGAATTTTCCGTGAACCAGCAGACTGTGAGATCGAATCCATTTGTGTTATTTTCCGAGTTCTTTCCATTGAAAATATTTTACGTTTTATTATTTATGTAATTCTGTAAACAGAATTCAGTTATGAAAAATTATTAAAACTTTTACATGTAATAATTTTGTGTTATTTAATTATTATACATAAAGTTTTATAACAGTTAATCAATCACACAATAATTTTACATTGATAAAATTTAAATATAATTATTAGATTTTTTACATTGTAGAGACATTAGGTATTTTTTTAAAGCAGTCAAGATTAAAAATTAGCAAGCACCTTCGCCGGGATTCGAACCACGGACCTCTGAAATACTGGCTCTGTGTGCTGACCACTACACCACGAAGGCACGCTAGGAATGTCGGGATAAATACTTTATATACCCCCCTTTTTAAAGGGCGACTGGGGTTTTTAAATGGATCCAATCGCCAAATCTGGGTGCGGAGAATCCACATCCACAACGCTTCTAGTTCGGGCGCCACTGTAGAAACATTAGGTTAATTAATTTTGGAAGCAGTCAAGATGAAAATTTAGCAACCGCCTTCGCCGGGAATCAAACCACAGACCTCTGAAATACCGGCTCAGTGTGCTAACCACTGCACAACGAAGGCACGCGAGGAAAGTCGGGAGAAATACCTTATAAACTTATTTATAAAGTAATAAAATTTGTTTTTCCTCTTTCACGTATTTAAAATGATGCTTTATTATGAATCGTATTATCAGCAAGGTATGTTATATTTTACGCTATACATGAAGTAATCGATTATCTTCTTTTATGTAAATTAATATGAATATGTAATGAAAAGAAATTTTAGAGAATCAGTGATGTAGGAACACTGAGACGTAGAAACGCAGAAATACCGATTGCAAAGCAAGTGGATGGCATATTGAAGAGGGAGAATTTCTGATTGCGTAGAAATGTTGATCCATAATGAATGGGAAGACGAGGCAGATAAAATCTTTTATTTCATTTCAGTAAACGTGTTGCGGCCAGGCACATTATTTGTTCCTATTTCAAGAGGTTTACATTTTTGATAACTTTGCAGTAAGAAGGAAGCCACAAACAGCACTCTAGCTAGGCCGAAGAGTAGCGAGTTAGTGTGTTATGTTCAGGATGGAATTATACTTCAAACTCAGTTAGTTTTGGTTCTCAATGCATTTTGATTGGATAATTAACACTGCTCTAAAATTATTATAGGCTCTTTGAATTTTAGTTTTATTTACATGATCAGAATTATGTAAGAATCACAGGACATGGATTAGTACCGAAATGACGCAGTGCACATAGAGATTACTATTTTTAGAATAGAATACTGAGGGGAAATGAATATGCGTTGCTTGTTTAAATTTTATCTTTTACATATTCTTTATATTTCTTACACACACACACACATATATATAGATACTCGCCCTGTCTGCGAGTAAGACTTTACTGTGTCCTTGAGCAACTTTGTCTGTACGTATAGACGGGCTCATAGACAGTTGTTCACAGAAGACATCCGTCCCGAGCAAGCAAATTTTATATGCAATATAATAATAACTCTTCAAACATTTTCACGCTATATACATAGTGTTTACAAAGTTCAAGAACAGGACTTTTCAACTAATTCCAGCGAGTTTGCCAAACAACTACTACTGACAACTCGTAATACTATATCTCAACACGCTTTCTTAAAGGAACTTCTGAAGACACTAATGAGAATAGGTGCTAAAACGGTGAGCATTATTCAATGCTATGCATCAGACTGAACAAAGAAAAAAAATAAAATTTTGCGTTAAAAATAATAAAACTTTAGAAAAACTTTTACAAACAGTATACACAGTTTACAGAGGTCAAGCATCAATACGTTTTAACGTCCCTCCTTAATGCAGACAGTTTTACGATGGGAAGATATTAATGATTAATCCAACAGAGTTTTTCTTCGAAGTGACGCACCAGCAGACGAGTGGTAAAATCGCTGAACACTGGAAGTTCGGTCTCAGGTTCGAATCCTGCAAACAGGCTGGCTACACGGGCGTTTTCGTGGTTTTCCCGTGTGTAATGTGTATAGGATCCAGTTTTCCTTAGAAAGTCTTCCAAGAAGGCACCTTTTCATCTAGGCGGATAGCCCTCTAGTGCTTTACCATAGTCAAATAACCCTTTTCCTTGGAAGTATCAAACGGATCCTAATATTGCAAACATCTTACTAGTGAAAATCGTTACCAATCTCTTCGGTTTAGTTTATTTGATTATGGAAAAGCACGCGAAAGCTAATCTGCCCTATAGAGAGAGTTGCCTTTGTGGAAGATTTTCTAACGGAAAAACCACGAACACGCCCTGCAGTGAACCCGTTCGCCTGGAATCGAGCCCACGGCGAACTACCAATGCACAGTCACTTTAACGCTGAGCTGCCTGATGGGCCAACATATTTCTTTGGGTGACAGCAGATGAGCTGAACATCAGCTAAACTAGCGCGCGAAAATAGTTTATGGTAAAAATTTTGCATGCATGACAGCAAAACAAACGGAAGCTTGAATTGCAAGTGAAGATTTGTTTGAAATGGCAGACAATAATCTCAGTTTTGGTTTTAAAATCAAATCCTAACTGATGATGAAGTTTGCATTTTTCATGATTTAGAGATAAAACACGATTGTTATTATCCATGGATAGAAGAAAACTAGCCTTAACCATAACCAAGCTTTGTTTAAGAAATTTCAAGTTAAAAATATGGTAGTAATTCTTGTTTACAAGGAGTAATTTACATGAAACTTGTAACTCAAGCTAAAGCAGTCAGCTTAATGTTCTGTTAACTAGAAATAAATAAACTTCTGAAAAGAAATTTATCCTGTAACATTAAAACAATTTCTTAGTTCAATAGTTTTTGTGGTTTGATTATGGGCCTTCGACCTATGCAACTATCTTCAGCTCAGGAGTGCAGCTGTCGTCATTTGTATGAAAAAGTACAGGGTTTTCGAAATAAAAGTATAACTAGATCAAATTTTTGCTGCTTTATTATTACAGCCGGAATAGTAAAATAAAAGTGATGCCACTATATTTGAGTTTATTCTGCATTTGACGCAGCATGTTACGATTTTCTTCGTGGCAGAATGGAAATGAGAAGAGATTAAACAAATACTGTACTATAGGCAAAAGAATAAAACAGAAAGTCCAGAATTTCAGAAATAGAAAGTATTTAGAAATATTAACCGATGCTGCAAAATTAAAAAAATTTAATAATAATCTTAAATAGTAAGCTGTATTAAAAAAATTTAGAAAATGAATAACTGAACTTTTTGATATTAAGTCATGCTATGAAATTTTACGAAATGAACAACAAACTTCAGTATTATAAATATTAGGAAAAAGTTCCTTGGTGTTGCGTTTTTAAGTAAGTATTGCATTATTTTAACTTCTAAAAATTATAGTTTAGTTAGTATTTCATTCTCATTTTAAAATTGCTTTCCCAAAATCCTTTCTAAAACGCTAAAGAAACTGCAGCGCATTCTGTTGGGAGTGAATACATCAGTGTTGAATTATATATGAATCCCGTAGAATATACTGATATACAGAAAAACTTGATTAAGGCTTATTTTATAAGTTATTTTATACCACTTTATGAGCTCTTCCAAAATCCAATAACCAATTTATCACATTTGTTATTAATTTTATTAAAATGCAATCTCAGTTATTCAAGAAAATGAAGATCGATGCTATTTCGGGTAAAATGGGAAATTTATGATTCAGGGTGACTAAGAAACTATTACCAAAGTTAAACATTTAAATAATCTTTTATAATTTTAAGCTCATAACTCGTTGAGGTTAGTGTTATTTAAAACGGTTTTGCAGCATAATTTATTAATTATATGAACAATATATAGCAGCTGTCGCCAACCGGTGGTCCGTGAAAACGTTTTGATTGTCCGCTGAAAAATTGGGACATTATTTATATTTTTATCAAGATTCAGTTTAAGAAACGACGAGTAACAAAACCTATTACGGAATATGGATTATACTTTTTTAAATTTTAACTGCTACTTTTAGCGAAATTTCTTCTGAATTTAGCGACTTTTTAGCTACTTTGCAGGTGCATCTACCGACATTTGAAAGCGAGAGTTGGCATCCATGGATATGATGCTGTTATCAACAATAGCGCGAACTGGAATTTTCTTTCCTTTTAAATTATAAAAAATATGTTATTGTAGTCGTTACTAACACAGTTTTTCTCCGTGTGAATAAGCAACTTGATGGATTTTTATGAGAACCATCTGCATTCTTGTTTATAATTGCATCACTGGAAGTTTCCATTTTTGTTTTGTCTAACTGTTGATCGATTGCGCCATTGCTGAGTAAGCGATGATTATTACGTTTACAATAATTAAAATCTGGCGGCATAACAATATCAGTTTATTGATATTGCTTAGCGTTTGCCGGTTTGTTGATACTGCTTTCCGTGAAGCTCCTTTTCAGTAATAGGGAAATACGAACTTTCTGTACAAGCTAAGATTTTTATACTTTCATATAACTTTTCAATGTGCACGAAATATGTGTAGTTTGCTGATTATTATTGTATAAATAAATGTATTTATCTTTTTTTCTTCTTTTTTTAATTCATATTAGTTATCCGCCAAATATAAAATTATATATGTAGTGGTCCGTGAAGTTCTAAGGGTTGACGGCCGCTGGCATATAGTATGTGGAAATAATATTTGTAATCTGTATTAATGTTATAAACTTAGTCTTAAAACGAATGTTATAAATAGAATGCTATATTATTCTTAAAGTACCTCGGGAAGTGCATCCATCTGAAGTTTCTTGAAACTGATTTTTTAGAGCAAACTTAATGTGGAAATTTTATCAAAACCAGACATTTTATTTTTTAAAACGATGAAATTAAGCAAGTTATTTTATAGCTTCAAAATAATGACAAATTTCTACTAATGGTTACGATTTTTGAGAGATGATAACCAAGCTGCCTTGTAGCATGTCATGGAAACATTTAAAATGAGGTTAAAAGCTTTCATTAAATAAATAGAAATGAAACCAAAATTTTTATGTAGCGTTGTTTTCGTATATAATCACATCGCAACAAGATAAATTACGATAAAAATGTTGTTATGTTATTAAAAGCATTGAGTAGAAGGGGTGCCAAAAACACAGATGAAAATGAAATAGGTGACTATTTTCTCGATCGGGCTCAATTCAGAATAAAATTACTGAATGTCCCCTCAAAGACTCAGATGGGAACAAAGCTCTTAAACCTGTTTGAGCTCAATAGGTACTAAGCCTTCTAGTACAACTGATGATAATGTGCTAACAGTTGCAATGGGTTGCAGTTTCTGTTATTTAAAGCTATGCACTTTCAAAAAAGCTTTCCCCGTTTCTTTGCATACATTCGATGGGAAAATTAAGCCACCGCTGTTCTTTGGCATGATAAATGAATGAAGGGTACAGTGGTACGTCCAATCAGTACGAGAAGCAAAACGTATTGCTTACAGAAAAGTTTAGTTTCTAAATTTTTAACGATAAAATTAGGTATGTATATTGTTATGACTTCAGTGAGATCACTCAAATCACATAACAAAAATTATCTGATTTTATTTGCTATAAAAATACCAGTTACGTGTAACACAAAACTAATTTGAAGTAATATAAAATTACGAATATAAAATCACCGAAATTTTCATTTTCAAACAATCGTTTGAATAATCGTAATTCAACTATCCTATAAGATACTATTTTAGGTATACTATGTATTAAAAGTTAAGAAATAATATTTAAATAACATCACATTAGTTACATCTAACACTATCTTAACTCCAATGTAAACTACAGATAGCTACTTTCAATACAGAAACGACCACGCTTAAGGAAAGTTAACGCAAAAGAAAGCAAAATCAATGTGAATGGAAAGGAAAATATAAATTATTTTTAAGTACAATAACGACGTCCGCATGGAAGTCTTCATTTTTTATTCCTCAGTTCTTTCTAAAGATGTAACAGCAGAACAACAACCTATTGTATCCTTTTAGATTTTAAAAGTATCAAAATTATTGTTGAAAGTCTCATAAACGTCTGTAGCATCCCATTATAACGAAGAAATACACGAGGGCTGAATAAAAGAAAGATGATTCTGGGTAAAACCAACATTGAGTGGTTTCTGGCTTCTGATTTTGGGCACAATGTCAATTCCTTCTTAATTCCACGGCCTTGTACCGAAAATTGATAATGACAAATTTTCATTTGATACCAATACCATTGTACATTCTAGCACCTCAACAAGTTTGAAATTATAGTAACTGCGGGTTTTCTCTTGCGGTTACAATGCAGCAGTTATAGAGTGCTATCTCCATAATATGCTATTTACACTGGTGTGCAAAAATTAAGGACGAAGTCGAAAAATTAGCATATCAGCTGAACGAAGAGGCAGAGCGGACAGAAAGACCAATCAGGAGATAAAGTAAGGTGATGTACGGTAGCACATGCGCCGATATGCAGGTAGACGTAATGGGGGAGTGTCTGAGTAGTATAAAGCATGTTGTCGGTGTAAGATCATAAGATCAGTATTTCTGGCAAAGAGATTGCACGCCGTATAGCAGTTAAAATCACACCGAGTTGCTGCCTCAGCGAGAAATGGCGAATAATCAATCTGTTAGACGACATCTGGATGCTTTTACCCGAGGTCGAATCATTGGGAAGTTGGAGGAATGCCGCAGTGTGACAAGTGTGGCTGCAGAGTTCGGGATTGCTCACAGCATCGTTTCACGACTTTGGAGACAATTTCAAACTACAGGAACAGCTATCCGGGGGTTTAGTAGTGGTCGTCCACGAGGAACCACACCCGCAGATGACCGGTATATTGCCTTACAGGCCAAAAGAAACAGGCGGCAGACAGCGGGAGAAATCGCTAGACACTCGACACAGGCGACTGGACGACCGATATCGCGTTTTACCATGGCCAGAAGACTGCACGGTGGTGGTCTGTTTGCACGACGCCCTGTACGGTGTGTACCTTTAACGCCTGCCCATCGGAGAAGGCGTTCTCTGTGGTGCCGGGAACACCGGAATTGGAGAGACAATGAATGGGGACAAGTACTCTTTACAGATAAGAGCAGATTCAGTCTGAGTAGCGATTCTCATCGCATACTCATCTGGAGAGAGCGGGGAAGCCGCAATCATCCCTCGAACATCATTGAAAGGGACAGGTATGGAGGTGGCGGTGTTCTCGTTTGGGGAGGCATCATGCTTGGTAGTCGTACAGACCTTCACATCTTCGACGCAGGTTCAGTCAACGGGACCCGTTATTGTAACGAGATTCTTCTTCCATATGTGCGTCTTTTTAGAGGCGCTATGGGTCAGCAGTTCCTTTTCATGGACGACAATGCACCATGTCATCGCATAGTAGCTGCCGAACAGCTCTTAGAGAGTGAGGATATTGAACGTATGGATTGGCCGACACGATCTCCGGATCTCAATTCCATCGAGCATGTATGGGAGTTTCTCGGCAGACGCTTGGCAGCTCGTACCTTACCACCAGTAACGATTCCGGAGCTTCGATTGGCGGTGCAAGACGAATGGGCAGCAATGCCTCAACAACTCATTGACACCCTCATTCTCAGCATGGGCAGACGCTGTGAAACCTGCCTAGCAGTCAGGGGAGATCATATCACCTATTAAAGACCGGATGTTTCTTGCTGGATACCCATCACAGGGATGTTTCGGCCTTCAGTCGCATTGCGCTCCATGCTACTTTTTCAATAAAGCTTCTTTTTATCCCTCTGATTTCTCTTTTAGTAAGTGTTGCTTACATTACTCATGTCCTTAGGTATTGGGGATCTTACGGTATTAAATGTGTTGATTTGGAAAGCTTTTGTACAAAGTTATATTGAAAAAACCGTCTCGTCCTTAATTTTTGCACACCAGTGTAATTTGGCGCCGCTATCCGTCGAGGTGAATCTGCCATTACTTTTATTTTCCATCTCTACTACCTACACTGAAAAGCTCGAGACAGCATCAGATTACTTATTGTGAAATTAAATTAATGATATACGAAAGAAGAAGAAAAGAAACCCCAAAGAAAAGCTCAGTTTGTTTTCAAGAATAGCAATTTGCACCTTAAGGATCAAACTGTAAGGGGAAAATACTGCAATTAAGTTATTTGTAAGGTCAGGGTTACACCACAGGTTAAGACAAAATTTTTAATAATGTGGAACTAATAGTTTAATATTTCATCTATGAATGAAATCTATGGACGAGTTCTAATAACCTCAATTTGTACAAGAGAATAGAACACATGATGAAATTCTGATATTGAATTCGAAGAATATATCTTACGTGCACAGGAATTATGTGACTGGGGCAATGGACTACTGGAATTCCAGCTTCTTGAAGGGATTTACGAAGATATCTTACATTCTCTTGATGCTGTTCTCTTAGAAACCTTCCCTCTTCACTTCTTAAAATCTAAGTATTGGGAAAAGTATATATATTAAAAACAGAAAAAGCAGCTAAAATCCAGCTTACTATTATTTGATAATGTTTATAGTTGATATACACACAAAAAAATGAGGTAATGTGAATGGTCATTTAAGAAATTTAATTAGATATTTATGCTGAATTCAGACGCAGACAAAAAAGCATGATTCCACATATTTAATAGGTTGATTTCTATTCTTTTAATGTTAATCAATGTAACCTTTAGATTTATCTGTTTCTATCAATTTTAATCAAAACAAACGTTAAAACAATGTAAACTATTCATGCAAAAGAAGATTACGCATCCTGTATTTTGAAAACATTTAAAGAAACTGTTAATTTTTAAACAATGGTTAAAAGTGCTATGCGGATTACAAAGTCTACGCAGAAATATGCAAACTCCTTACTTTAATTGATGCAAGAGCCCCTTTTAAGACAGTAATGGGCAAAGATGTTGTGAATATGAATCCTGCGGCATAACTACGGACCATATCAACGATGGTGGCAGAACTGGCGATGTAACCACCAATATTTCCAAAAGCTTTACCTGTAATCATATTTTGAAAGATTAACATAATCTTATGAACATTTTCTAAAATATCATATAAATAACTAACATTAACCAAATGAAGACAAGACACATGCATTGAAATATGGTTATGGTGTCTCATTTTCTGCAACATTTTAAACTGCTTCAGAATGACTTACCTAATGTTCCTGAAATGATATCCATTTTATGCAGCAAACCATCTCTTTCTCCAATCCCAGCTCCATGGTACCCATACAAGCCGACAGCATGAACTTCATCAACAAATGTAATTGCACCATATTTATGAGCAATAGTACATAATTCATCTAATGGGCAAACAGCACCTGGAGGAAAACAAAGTTATTCTTCCTTTCCTCTGTGACATACAATAGGTAATACTTTGTAATCAACGCAGTTTTTTACTGAGCATTTTGCCAGTATCAATTTAAGTTTCGATCTAAATAAAAGATATGGCAATTACATTTATACTTAGTATTTGAGTATTAACTAATAAAAACACTATATTTTGGGTAAAATACCCCTTAATATTACTTTCTTAATTTCATAATTATCATATCCTCTTAAAATCATCAGAAAAATTGGCAAATTTGTAGGGCTTTATGGTTATCTACCAGTTACCTTAATATTTTTACTTTTATTGCCACTTCTACTTTCACTGGCTCCCATAAGCTTCCGAATTAGTTAGTGTATATAAGTATATAGTTCTTGAGCTTAAGAGGAAGATTTTGGCAGTGACCGCTGACCATCTCCCTACTATTTTTTCCAGCTTCTGAATTACTTGAATCAGCTTTAGCCTTCTAGCCGAAATGGTTTTCTTTAGTAAAGGGCCAGAGCCAAGATTTATAGGCGCGCTTTGTTCTGTAAATAAAGTACTTTAAATACATTTAAAATTCAAATTCTGCTCTCTTGTTCCGATGAGCTGCGGAGGCTATTTCTGTTGTCATGTAGGCTGTGTACCGTTATTTCTAACGAGATAGCAAAAAGATTTATAATAAATGTTCTTCTGTGTTGGTGTTACTTTACTAAAAGATTAGGATGTGGCGTTAAGTCGTCTGACTGTTTTCAAGGGGCCAGTAAAAAATATTTAAATTAGTAAGGTCTCTGTACAAATTTGATAAATTCTTTTCATTTGAAGTTATTTATAATAACGCTTATCCTGAATACTCAGAACTTTAATAAAAATACAGAAATAAGGTTTTATGGCATGTAGTTAATGGACAGCTCAGTTTTTAATATTGCTACGAAATGTACAAGCGCGGTAAGATAGCTTCCCCGCAAAGTAGTTTTAGGGTTGTCATAAAATAGCAAGGAAGGCAGGGTTGCCACATATGGCCAGAAATCGCCCATTTGGTGACAAAATTGGTGCTATATCATGGACGGATGGAGAACCTTCTGGAACGAATTCTTACCGGATTAGCCCAGAATGTTCTCGAACACAAGCCGAAAGCTATATAAACCCTGCTGGCCCGCAGTCGGGGAGAGTGCCTCGTCTAGCGCCGAGTTGGTCATCGAGTGCATCGAAGAGTCTCGTAGTGTATCGCGGTTAGTGCATCGTCGAGAGAGCGTGTTGAGCTCCAGGAACGACTGAACCGAAGAGTCGGGAGCTGTGTTCTGCGTGTCGTCGAGTGCATCGCGAGTTGTAGCGTGGGAAGTCTCAAGAGTACGTGGAGTTCCGAGAACGACCAAGCAGAGTCGAGAGGTGTACTCTAGTTCTTTTCCGTGAAGCTGTCTCCACCGTGATAGCCTGATAACCTGGAGGCTGTGTCGCTGATCATGTCAGCGTGTTTATAGTAGATCTTCGACTACTGTAAAAGTGTTTTAGAGCTGTCCTGATTAATATTGGTAAATAAAGTGTGTTTCGATACTTCATCAAGTGTCGTCGTTATTCACTCCAAATCTACAAACCCCGTACGAACGTGAAGGAAGAGAAAAACGCAACAACTGGTGTCAGAAAGAAACGTAACAATATATTTATAAAACATGTTCACGAGTTCCACATGCTTAGTAAAAGTTAAAAGGTACCTAATTATTTTGGTATTTGGATAGTCTAAAATATTACCTACAACATAATAGAAAACAAAATTTTTGATGGGAATATTATGCCGCGAATTATTTTAAATCACTTAATGAAAAGCATAAGGACGAACGTTTCACGCTGTGTAATAAAAATGAGTACTGGAAATTCTTTAACTATTCTTCCTAGCATTAACCATTTCTATTTCCCTTCAGGAATGCAATGCAACATATTCACACAAAAATTAATTGAAATTACGTAAAATAATAGACTTTGGTTTTAGAATACCGCAGAGGGACATCAGATATAGATCTGTGTAGGTCTTCGTTCACGGGAGGATCTTAAAATACTTTAAAGAAAATTGGAGCAATTAAAGACTTTGTTGACGTCTGCTGATGTGTATTCAAGTGCTCCAGCCAGTAGCGTCATGATAGTAATTGTGACTGGAGTGATTATTATACTAATGTAAACTTCAATGATAAGATTTATGAGGTCTTTCTTAGCAGCCTGGCTCAGGAGTCTCAGCTACTTAATTTTAGAATCAAGTAGTTAAATTTACTATGAAAGAACTTCTAGTATCCTGTATTCTACATTCATAAAATGCAGAATACTATAGTATTGATGCATTGTTACGGTTTTTGTATTGATTTATTTAGTTTGCTATTTTTAACAGAATTGTTATTAAATTGTTTCATTTCCCAGTGCAATGCTGCGCGCGACTTATTTGAAGAGAAAGCTACGCCGGAAAAATTAAAAATACAGGAGCACGCGCATTTAATAAATAGATATCTCGTAATTGTATTCTTTTAATATCCAAAAAACTCGAGAAGTTTTTTGTACTTTTTAAAAAGTTTATAAAAGCGAAATCAAAACCTCTCAGGTGAGAGTTTTTAGAAAACTGCTGTTGTTTACTGTAGCGAATTCGCCGGTGAAATCGGATTAGCTTTCTTTGTTTTGAATTATGGTCTGTTGAATGTTTGAGTAGTTTAAAAGATAACTACTGTGAGATATTGCAATATTGTACGAATATCTGAGGAAATTCAATAATTTTGTTTTATTTGTTCTGATAATAATAAATATTATTCACTTTTCATCTGATTTGTGCATTCAATTTACTACGAACCCGTACACATGCAACAGTATCTAAATAAAAGATGTGGCAATTACATTTATATTTAGTGTTTGATTATTAACTAATAAATATGCTATATTTGGGGCAAAATACCCCTTAACATAACTTTCCTTATTATAGTATTAATGCACTAGTAGTATATTGCTTGCAGTAACAGGATGGGGAAAGACAAGGCCGCTTTAATAGAATCATTAGCCATGACCTTTTATAGTATTCCGAAACCTTTATATTTACTCTTAATAAAAATGAGATTGATACATGGGCCCCTAATACTCGCGAGGACCTCAGGCAGTGACCAAAGTGTCCATTAACAATGCTGATATAGTGATATTCTCAAACTCAAACCAGAGGCATGGAAAGAAGACTGTTATCAACTAAATGAATCTGAAATAAATATTTAATTTAATCCAATATAAATGTGCTCAGCTATATATTCTAAAGATGAAAAAACTGTATTAGATTTTTGTAAAACGTTTGAGGATCTTATCAGAAAGCGTCTTACCAGCGATCTTATCAGAAAATACGTATTAAACGTGCATTGTGAGCAACAAGATTAGCCTTGTAAAATGAAAAGAAGCCTTTATTTTGTTACTTCAAAATTTCTGATTATACAGCAGTTAGCTTTATTCATGGAATATGGGAGCGAACTCTGTATATTCTGGAGAAAGGAATTAATCTCTGAAAAGGAAATTTTATCTTCTAGTAAAGGCATCAATAAACCTTCAATCATTTTAAGCTTTTACTCAAAGGATTTTTATTAATGAAATCAATGCAGTGCATATTTTGTGCTGTGAACCAAAATGAGGAGTAATATTTTACTACTGGAGGCACTAAATCATTGAAAAGCAATTTCTGTCATAAGAATATTTAGCATTTGTTCTGAAATTCTTTGCTGTTTAAAAATTTATAAATCCCTTTTATTGTTTTATATATAACCAGAATGCATTAAATTAAATGTAAAAATAAAATTCATTATTGATTCATAGTTTGAGAAATCGCAGCACTTCATTTAGTTTATGATGATTATATTCTGTAAACAGCTATGCAATTAAACTCACCCCGCTCTTAAATCTGCGTAAATCAATGGATATAAAGCCAATGATACTGTAAAAGATATTTTCTTTTATAAAAATATACATTTTTGTGTACCTGCAAGCATTAATGAATTATAAAAGGTTAAAGTGAAATAACGTTAACAGTTATAATAAAATTTTTCATTTCTTTGAGAAGAAGAACCTATATTAGATTCTCTGCAAGCGCAAAGAGCTTTTCTGTAGCATGAATGTCAATCTAAGATTTCTCTTCAATTTGATTTTAATAAGTATTGCCAGGTTTCAACAGAATTTTTTAAATGCCTTCTTTCGCTGAATCTGACATGAAAAATTTTGTATGTATCTTACGAGTTCTTTCAAATGCAGTTAGTTTTAAAGGATAAAACTTAAAAGCTTTTTATACTTTATTTGACATTTAGATACTTCGATATAATTTAGATTTATTCCATTTAAAAGGGCGGGTCACTTTTTTTTTACATACATTTTATCTGTAAAGTTGGGGTGCGGACATTACACAAGCGTATACGGTAGTAATCACTTTTGTTTTATACACTGCCTTTGAATGCTAATTTTACCAATAATATCCTGAAACTTTTCAATTAAATTTAATAGTATTTTATTTCTGTTCCTTCAAATATACTGATTATAAGAGTAAATATTATATCACATATTCCCAAGCCCGATGTTTGCTAATAATACATTGAAATGTGTGTGATAGTATATTTACGGATGCTTGCGCTTTCCAAATGTGAAATGTGAAAACATGTACCGAATAGTTTAAAGTTTTAAACTAATGAAAATAAACAAAGGTTGCAATAGTATTAACAAACGTGTACTAACTCACCAGTCATACTATGCACAGTTTCAAACGCTACAATTTTTGGCAGGCTTGGATCTACTGTACTTAATTTCTTCTCCAAATCCTTAGGATCATTATGCTTGAAAATATGCTTTGGTACGCCGCTGTCTCGTATACCTTGAATCATTGACGCGTGGTTACCGGAATCAGAAAATATATGGCAACCTATAATAAGAAATGTAAGAAATATATTAAATGAACATTCCTAGGAAGATTAATGAAAGTACCAGTAAAGAAATGGGTTTTTAAGACTAGCAACAGACTGGTAATGAAATTTTACTAGACAATAAGGAGATTCTGCCAGAGAGTAATGAAGATGACTTTTTTATTAGTTAGAAACACTCCATATGAAAAAAAAATATCACTACCAGAAGCGTGTAGGGTTTATTATTAAAACTATCCCAGACATGCGAAAGCTTTCAGTGAGATGGGTGCCAAAATATTTGTGTTATCAGAGGAAGGAACGAGCTGAGACATCTAAGGCGGGTTTGACCGATTTTGAAGCTACACATGACTTTTATGCTAGGTTAGTGATTGAGAATGAAATCTGCACATTTATCACTCCGAAGCCAAGAAGGAATCAAAAGAATGACGTCATAGAGGGTCAACATGGCGGAGGAACTTCCGTACGCAGAAATCGACGAAAAAGGGTCATAGCGTCCATTTTCTGGGACTATAAGGTATTTCTCCCGCTTTCCCAGCGTGCCTTCGTGGTGTGGTGATCTGCACGCTCGGCCGGTATTCCAGAGATTCGTGGTTCGATTCCCGGCGAAGGTGTTTGCTCATTTTTCATCTTGCCTGCTTCCAAAAATACCTAATGTCTCTACACTGGCGCTCGAACTAAAAGGGTGTTGGATGAGGATTATATACACCCAGGATTTGGCGATTGGGTTCCCTAAAATCTTCAGTCGCCCTTTAAAAAGGGCGACGGGGTTTTTAGGGAACCCAATCGCCAAATCCTGGGTGTGTATAATCCTCATCTTTTTAGGTATAAGGTATTTTTAGGTATAAGGTTTTTAGGGTATAAAGTATTTCTCCCGCTTTCCTAGCGTGCCTTCGGGGTGTGATGGTCTGCACGCTGGGTCGGTATTCCAGAGGTCCGTGGTTCGATTCCCGGCGAAGGCGTTTGCTCACTTTTCATCTTGTCTGCTTCCAAAATACCTAATGTCTCTACAGAACAACAATGACATTCTGTTAATGGACCACATACCTCAGGGATCTAGTATAACCGTACAATATTAAGTTAACCTTCTTGTCCAGTTGAAGGAGACAATTAAGAAGAAACGCAAAGAAAAGTTGACCAAAGGGATCCTTTTGCTGAATGAAAATGCACCTGCACACGCGTTCAGCGCTATGGCAGCCAAATTGAAGACCCCGGGCTTCCAGTTGGTCAACCAATCGTCCTACTCGCAAGACCTAGCCCCTTCGAATTATCATCTGTTTTCATCGAAAACCGAAGAAACACGTGAAGGGCCATCGTTTCAAGAACAATGATGATGGTAAAGAGACTACTGAGATCTGGTTTCGGGAGTAATGAAATGGCAAGAAAAGGTTATTTGAGCGGATTAGAAAAGCTGCAACAATAATGTAACAAATGCATAAATCTGAAGTGAGAATATATTGAACAATAGGTAATTTCATAACCCTGGGTCCCTTTCTTTCTAAGCAAAGCCAGAAACTTATCAGCCTCCTCATAGGTTCTTGATAAAATGTTAATCTAGAAAATAAAAACAAAACACTTAAAAACTTAATGACGTATCAGTGATTTTTAATGAGATGTTCCTTAATTATTAAGGACTCGCCAATTTCGAAGGAAATTAAAACTATAGAGTTTCTGTCTATTTCGTCTTTAGATGTATAGAGTCGATCATGTTTATAAAGAGTTAAAGCATATAGCAAAATTCCCTTATGATAATCGCTCCTTAGTGTAGCAGTACCAAATTAAATATATTAAGTTTGACTGACTCCTCTAAACTAAAACTTTATAACCCCAACTAAGGTTTACTAAAAAAAAAAAAAATCAATAGCTACGGTTTATAGCTAAAGAGCACAGAAGAATAGTTCTCACTGAGTATTTAGAATAACACCACAAAATTTAATTACGAATGGACGGAAACGCCTATCGAGTATTTTATCTCTGATTAAAGCAAACAGCGGTTCCTAGAGTGTAAACTTTTTCCGGGCGAACAAAGAAACTCAGATCGTTGCATTCAGGCAAACATTGGAATGCTTTTGCAGAAAAGCTTATCTACTTGTCATTCTAATCAGGTATATCATTCTTTTGGTTCTCCTTAAGTGCTAAAGCATTTAACCTTCCATTTAGGTGTTTCTGGAGTATATGAGTGAAATAAATGGTGGAAAGATAAGGCAAAAGACAAAAGGTAAACTAGTAAAAATCATACAAATCCATCATTTAATTCATAACTACTCAATAATTTGATAACAATTGAGATTATAATAGACCTGATATTAAAAACAATTTATTTACTCTTACTTTGAAAAAACTTGCAATTTGTATGTCTGAGTAATTCAAAATGATAAGAATTAAAAGTAATACGAGTAAGTTATGAATTTATAGTTATGGACCTTAAAAAACTCCCATTGCTTTCAAAGTTCAGCTTTATTGTTTTCAAACTTCCACTTCAATTGCTCAGTTTTTTTAAATGCTCCATTAACTGCCTCCTTTGCTCAAAAAGGCTAAATGTGCCAGTTGCAGCAGGGACTTGGGATTCTCTCGGCACGATTGTTTAATTTTTAGTTGTCATCACATCTCTGCTGCAGGCAATATCTTAATCATCATCGCATGCTTATAGAATTAACGACATGTGTACAGTTCATTTGTACAGCAAACTCGCTGTTAAATGAGTACACGTGTGTTAATACAAATAAATTGAAATCATTCAGATCTTTTGCCATTATAATAGTAATATTCTTTTGTTTCCTCCTCGTTATGCCAAAATTTGATTTCACACGTGTTATGTGAAACATAGTATGCACAGTTATTGTGAAAATATTTCAACAAGTATTTTATTCCATTACATGAATGTTCTACTTTATTTTGCATCATTTACTAACATGATTACTAAAACAAGGAAATAATTACTAACATGATTACTAAAACAAGGAAATAATTACTAACATGATTACTAAAACAAGGAAATAATTACTAAAATAATTTTTATGAAGGTGAAATATAACACAGATACATCCTACAGTATGAGACTTCATGAAAATCCTGTTAAAACATCAAGCAAATATTAAATTCAAAGCCATTTTATACAACCTGGTAAATGTCTTGCTAAAGTATATAATGTCGAATCATTTGCGACGTAACATGAAGTAAACAACAAAGCGGCTTCCTTTTGATGAAGGGAAGCTAGTTCCTTCTCGAGTTCTTCGTGGTAAGTACTGTTGCCGGAAATATTTCGCGTTCCTCCAGCTCCTGCACCATGTTCTGAAACAGCCTTACTGTAGGAGGAAATGGAATTAACACGTGAAATTAATAATTTTCTTCTTCCATTGAAATAAAATAATAAGAATAAAAACGAATAATACGCTAACTGTTTTTGTATTTATATCTAGTATTTTTATAAAGTTTTGCATTCTATGATTAAAAGAATTCAGCTGATACAAAATCCTTTTCGCTTAACAAACTTAACAATGAAACGATAAAAGCATGCAGTGAATGCTGTACACGTTGTTGGCATGTGCTTTTATAAATGCACAAAATAATTTGCATAAAATATGAAAGTGTACTCCAGTACCTTTAATTTGTACCAATACCTTACCTTTGCTGCAAAATCAAAAAATTAACAGTGGTATTATCTAAAACAAAATCTACCTCTACGTAGAAAACTTGAATATTTTTCATTTTATTTAAAAAAATGTAAAATCAAATGAATTAATTACTTTTTTAAAATCGTAAGAGACTTAATATTCAGTTATAAATTTGTCTATGTAAGCGAACTCAGTTCAAACCCTTACACGATATTTTCTAACTGTTTACTTGATTACAAATTAATTTTACCAAAGGCGTAGTGTCAAAATGCGGTTGTAAAATAAACTGACAAGAACATATGGCACGAAATTAGCTGGTCATAAGTCGATTTCAGTTTTAAACTTAGAGGTTAAATTTAACACTTGATTATCACAAACGCGTTTTCTAGCTATGTACTAATTACGTTTTACCTACAGTATGGTTTATCAAATTACTATATGAAATCACCATTATTAATTTAAAATTCTTCATTACCGTTTCTTTTTTTCAATATCATTGTTAGAATAGCAGACAGCTGCAAAAATTGAATTATAAATAGCAATAGCCAGAAACTATTATTATTGAAAACATTTGCACTATTAACACTTCTTAAAATAATAAATATACTATATTTCTCGACGTACAGTAGCTTATATTTTATATTTGCATTTAAAATAGCAGACATTGTAGAAAGAGCTTAAATTAGCAAGTGAACACTTACATAACTGCATCCCTTACAGATGGATGACCGCTCATTCCCAAATAATCGTTGCTACACCACACAATAATATCCTTATCACCATGAGTATATTCCTTTGCACAAGGAAAGTTATGAGCCAGCCGATTTACTTTCTTAAATACTCTATAGGAATGATCCCTTTTTTTCTTAGCTATCTGCTCTCGAAAGAAGTCTTCATATTGAAATTCTTCTGGGGAACAAGCAACAATAACAAATAATTATTATTATGCATTTTTTACGCTTATAAAATCAACTTTACCCATTTTAAACAAAATACCCTGAAATTAATTATAACTGGAACTATCAACTAATGGCTCAAAAATTAGTTACAATGTTTAGGCAAGCTGATAATGAGTAAAATAGTAGTCAATGTGATTTTTCATTTTTAGTATTTCTGTCTAAATCCTGATCTGTATAACTGATTCACACGAATGGAAAGATAATGGAAAGCATTATATCAGTCTAATTCATGAAGAAATGCAAACATAATTCCCTTCGTGTTCATTAAAATCTATCTATTATTGCAGATGATGTTCGTAGTTTGTACTTCAAACATTACTTTAAAAATACTCTTCTGATATTTTCTTGCTTATTTTCAATATTACTAGTTTTAATCTCTAACCTTTCTGAACAAACATTATCTAGTTTTAAACTTTAAATTAAGATCTAAATCCGAAAATCTACAAAAAGATGGTAACTGCTGTATTTTCAATAAAAGTATACAATATAAAGCTGAGCAAGCAGAAGAGGGAACAGTCATAGATAATTAATTATAGCTAATTTTAATGTCTTTCCAACAGCAAAATATACTACAAAAAAAAAAAAAAAAATTCTCGCCTTCCAAAAAAAAAAAAAAAAATACAGTTACGTTTTGCCCATTTTTTTACGTTTGCCCAAGATTGAAATATTAAATATCTGTTACGCAAAAAAGAGATATCATAAGCTAGTAATAACTGGAAAGAGATTAAGACATACTGTAACGTATAGGGATATTTTATGTAGTTTGAATGTTGTAATCTTTATAACGTTTATTTTATTCAATAATATACAAAAGTATATAAAAAAAATTAAATAGTATTATAAATGCTTTACCATTTTACAATTAAAAATTCTTATTTCATCATGCACGGTAACTTAAGAAATAATGAAACAGCATATGTCAGTCCCCCCCCCTTAGATTTCTATTGAAATAACTATGTAAAGAATTAAGAAAAAAAGAACTGCCTAAACTAATTGTTGATGAGTTGTTCATTAACTCAGTCAGCTGAAATATGATATCGAAAATCTAGAAATCATCAAGTCAAAACTCAAAATAATTTCTTTGAAATAAATTTATATCAATATCTATAGTTTATTGCATAGATAAATAGGTATATAATATGCGTAAATTTACATTTAAAGTATATACAGGGTTTATCAGTACAGCGGTTACAAACTTTCAGGAGAGATAAAGTACACCAAGAACGATGGGAAATCACATAGCATTGCGTGGTCTGAAACGCTTTCCTGGCGTGGTAGTGACGACACAAGTCAAGAGAGAAAGAACACGAACGGAGTTAGAAAACACATTTATTATTCGAAGTGCAACAAAAACAAAGAAAAAACATAAAGAGACAACTATCATCATCAAAGGTGTTCGAAATTACGACTCGGACCGTGATGCAGGAACCGTGCGTCATGCATCTTCCATGCGATCTTCCATTCGTGATGCAGATCTTCCATCCGCCAGAGAAATGAGGCTTGCGTCACAGTCCGGGGTCGTAATTTCGAACATCTTCTTTAATGACGATCGTTGTTTTTTTTTTTTTTTTTTTTTTTTTTTTTTTTCTTATTTGTAGATACTGTACTAAACATAATAAAACATGTTTTGTCTCACTGTTTGTGTCCTTCCTTTTTACGTTTTGTGTCGTCACTACCCGCGCCAGGAAAGCGTTTCCGACCATGCATTGCTATGTGATTTCCCATCGTCTAGGTTTACTCTATCTCTCCTGAAAGTTTGTCACCGCTATACTGACACACCCTGTATAATTCATTTACATCTACTCTTACTACATTCATAAGATAGTTTAAGATAATAAATTTAATTCGCATCTCTTTTAACACACTTTATTAAGTGATGATTTATGTTCATAATTAATTAGATACAAAAATTTAGTTTAATTTATTTTTACACTATTTTTTATAATAAACTTGCTAATCTTCACTTTGGAAAATTTTCTTGATTACTCAATATCTTAGAATCGTCTTGTTGTATTTTCGAAGCCCAACTAAGAATTTTACGCTTTAAGAGAAAATTAATGTCATGCTAATTTATTCCAAAGTATCCAATTAACTTCTATTCTAATAAGTGCAACATAAAATTTGCAATTTTTTAAAGTATTAAAAATGTAAAATGCTTCGAAATAAAGAAAGTGTAGAGGAATATGTTTTTTACTTTGTTGAATATTAAAGAAACAGTATAAAATCACCAGGTTTTTCAGTTGATGTCAAGTCAATAACATCACCTTCCGGTTTTGTGTTAGCAGCTTTCATAACAGGCTTTACATGTCCAAGCGCAGGGCAGTTCTTAACAGAGAGTAGTTCTAAAATAATAATATAATAAAAAATTTTCATAATGTTGAATTAATTATTCAAAATAAAAACAAATGATGTACAGGACTAATTTTTCTAACCATATAACTGCTCATTAATATTAAGTAATATCTTTTCTGCTGCACAAAATAAAATTTTACAAATGAAAGAAACAGCACTTGAATTTTAAGACTATATGTTTTGGATAATTTCAGAAAGCACTAACGTCAAACAACATAGCTTTAAAAACAATAATGCAACGATATTCAGCAAATATGCTGGAATGAAACACTTCAGCTATAGTAACAGGAATTTATGAACGCATTGCATAACATCAAGTACTAAACTCTGTCGAAATGGATATTTTTAGACTAATCATAAAGACTATAAGCTTTCTTATATATAATGGGCTGGGGCTTGCAGTGCCCGAAATCTGATTTCTTGACTGTGGGTCCCGGGGTGCGTAAGGATATGCCCTGAAGAAGTGGTCTGCTTGTTGCAGGACCCCCAGTGTTTAGTCCCCAAGCGAACTTGGTACTCATTTTATCGACCAAGTGATGGAAATCAAGGGGTGAAAGGCTGAGTCGACCTTGCCCAGCCCGGGTATCGAGCCCCGGACCTGTGGTGCTGCGGAGCGATTCTCTAGCCACTGCGCCAACGGGTCTAGAATGTAATAATAATACAATAAAAATTACCCGCCCGCTATGCTACATTTTTAATGCAACTTGATAACATTATATCATATTTATACTATATTTTAAACAATTTTTTACCAGTATAAATAATATCGCTTTCTGATCGGTTAGTTAAATCCATATACATTTATGAAATAAAGATGATGTTATAAGATACTTTCTCTCTCTTCCGGATGCCTTCATGTTGTAACTGGAAGCACACTCGACGCGTATTCGGGAGGTGCGGCGTTCGAATCCTGGCGATGGCACTGCACATTTTTCACATCTCCGGCACCAAAAACCTAAAGACTCTATCTACAATGTAACTACAGTTATTGTTCGGTATTTTCATTTTAAACTTCAGACATTTCGTATAAAGCTGAAATAATGTTCGGAATTATACGAAGTGTCATTTTGATACAATATTATCAAATGGTTAAATCGTGACATGAAAAAAAGAACTCACTGCTCACTTTAAATTTATAATAAATTTAAATTTTTCAAATTTAAAATGCCTAGTTAAGAAACTTTCGCAGATGATAATGATTACGCATATTTGGGATAAACTGAAGCCAAAACCTAATTTAAGGCTCTTTTTATAAATTAATAATGCAAAATTAAAGGAAGACTGGTGTATGATGTATTTAATTATGGCAAAGCACACTAGGGCTATCTGCCTAAGGGAAGGGTTGCCTTCGTGGAGGACTTTTTAAGGGAAACTGGCTCGTATACACGTTACACATGGGGAAAACCACGAAAACGCTCATGCAGCCAGCCCGTTCGCGGGATTTGAACCTCGGACCGAACTACCACTGTTCAGCGACTTTATCGCTCGGCCGCTGGTGGGCCTCAAAGACTGATGTACAAACGTGCATTATGTCCTCTATAGTACTCTATTACATGATCAAATTCGATCCTAGTAAACCCAAAAAAAGCTTTTCCATTTATTTTGAAATTCTCTGCAGACAAACGTACAGCTTGACAAGTATTTATATGCCTTGGTTTGCAACCTCTAAGTCTTTCAGCCAACAGTCGACTTTGCAACAGTGCGAACAACTCATCCACGCTGTTAAAAAAAAAAGGAGCTAATAATTTTTGATGTCTTGAAAACTTAATAGCTTCTTTGATCGAAAGCTTTACCATTACATAACTAATCGGTTAACACATAATTTATATGTTTTATGTACCATACACAACTACTGAAAAAAATCATTACTAAGAACATATGGAAAATGTAAAGATGTGCATAACCAGCTGATCCATTGAATAAAGAGTATGAGAGGCTTTTGTTCTGATCAAACGTAAAATGCGCGAAAGATTATCACAAAAAATTTGAATGCGAAGAAATGCGAGCCTCATGAGAGACAACACATACGCAATCCTTGGTCGTCCTGAACGCACAGTTAAGTTCGAAACAGAACTCTTTAAAGATATTCATTTTCATGGTTCTTGGAAGTTAACTGAAATAACATAGCTCTAAAGTAATAATGCTAATATAAAAACTACACTTCGAGCAGCAATGTGTCGTTATTATTTAAATACTTCTGAAGCCAGGCTGTAGAGGCGTTAGGTATTTTTGAAGCAGGAAAAATGAAAAATATGTAATGCCTTCGCCAGGAATCGAACCACGGATCTCTGGAATACGTGCTCAGCATGCAGACCACTACACCCCGAAGACACGCTAAGAAAGTGGGAGAAATACCTTATAAGGCAAGGTTATTGTATAATATTCAGTTATAAGTGTTTATAATTTGTTTATGTTTATTGACACCTACGTTTATGCCGTCATGTTAAATATTCTGCTTATCAGTGTCTACAACGCTACGTTCTTTTATGCACTATGAGGATTATAAGTGTTACTAAATTTAGATGTCAAACATAAACAGTTTTGGTTATAGATTTGCATACTTTTATAGCAGTAAACGATAAAATAAATTAGTATTTGTACATATTTCGCGTATGAATTATTTATACTGTCATAATTTCTAGGCTGTACTTTTTGTTTTAAATTTTACAATCAGTTCGAAATCTTAAAAAGAAAATTCACCGTATACTTATTGAAAAAATTATCTTCGAGTGCGCAGTTCGGAGGTGCGCAGTTCAACTTCGTATTGTTCAAGGGTCAACTGTAAGTAATGAAGTACAAAAATTCTTTGTTTAATAATGTTAGTTTGGAGAGTAGGGAGAAAAACTCAATAATTTGCTGTGTTAAGATAATTTGATTCTTGATTTTCAATTGCGAAATTAACTGCTGTCGATATAAAACGAATTTAAAGTGCATGCAACAAGTGATAAGAAGAAGAGTTAGTTACGTAACACTGGCTCGATGAAAAACACGATCGATCAATCTTAAGAGAAAGAGCTGTTTACAATGTAAAATCGCAAATAGCATCAAAACACTTTAATTACAGAAACCTGTGAGGCTTTCTTTCAATGTGTTTTACAAACATTTTGCATTTTACTGTAACTTCTAAAATAACTTAGTCCTGCTAACTAGAACAAATATTCAAAATCCTTTGCTTCCAAAGGACCAAAAGATGAATACAAAGGAATCCTTACCCGTGTTTTCAGAATGCTTGAATGCTGAGGCGAAACGTCTCATAAACGGACATTGGTCTCCATACATTTTAAACAGAGAAATTCCATAATTTTTTACAAATAGAGGACTTAATCCGGAAATGAATGGACACTTGAGAGCGGATAATTGGGCAAATTGTTTCACACCAGCTGAAACAAAAAATTCAGAAGCAAATAAAAAATATATACTAAAATATACTAGTATCCGTTTAAAGTTTAGTGTAAGATTCATTCTCTTACACTTTGGGAAAAAAAACGCATGCAGTTTTGTTGTAGTAGTGAAGCTTTGGTTTAGTATCAAACTATAAAATTTAGGAAAATGTTCAATATTTTTATGAAGAAATCAAATTACTCTCTAATTATTCGGAATACAATGTGTATTCAAATAAAGTAAAAAGGTGACGATCTATTAAAAATATGCTTTATATGGCTAGAAAGTATACAAAAGACACATATAAGTCTGCACTCTTATAACTCGGATTCTGTTTCTGCTCGAATTAGTATCAGAATTGTCTTCCTTTTTTATTTTCTTTATTCCACCATTTTTGATTGAAATATTGAAATAGCTTGTAATTTTTAAGAAGTAATCAGAGAAATATATGAACTTATAATCTTTTAGATCGTCGTCGAGTTAAATTTCAGGAAACACTTTAATTTCTTTCGAAAATATATAATCAAATAAACACCCATGTTGCCATTCTTTTGTCTTCTCTCTAACTACTATAATCTAAGATTTTACCTTACTTTTTGGCATCTAGTAGTTATACTGAATGCATTTACGGCATCTTGATAAATATTTCCCAAAGCTCACAAACAAATGCACCTTTTGAAAATCATTCAGCCAATAGTTCTCATAACTTCTCGATGCGGAGAAAAAGAAAAGAAAAGAAAAAGAGAGAAACCATAAGATATAAACTAAAGTATTAAGGATAATGGAGCAGTTAAACAAGATAAATGTGCCTACCTTCATGACAATACGTTCAAAATTGAGGAAAATAATAATTTTATCAGCGCAACAATGAGATATATGTATCAAACATAGTCCTTTTTCCTTTCAATGAAAAAATTAATGTTACTCTTTATGATTCTATCAGAACAGTATTCAATATTCATCCACAGTTAAATACATTCAAAATTTGGGATTTATGTTATTTTTCTATGAGGAAACTATTTAATGATCTACTAAATCTATGAGGATTTAACATGAATATATAATGCTATAGCTCATATAAATATTATCCATGGTCTGCTTATGAACTTTGATATTTTATCTACAATCAGAAATGCACAGAAGTGACCAAAAGACTAAATACGGAACTCTGGTAGTTTTTCGCTGTTTCAGTTTTTGGAGGTCTACTGGTCTATTTAATTATGGCAAAGCACACTAGGGATGTCTGCCTAAAGGGAGGGATGCCTTCGTGGAGGACTTTGAACTATAAAATTTAGGAATAAAATTCAGTTTGAGGGAAACTGGCTCGTATACACGTTACACCTGAGGAAAACCACTGAAACGCCCATGCAGACAGCCCGTTCGCGGGATTCGAACCTCGGACCGAACTACCAATGTTCAGCGACCAGCTCGGCCGCTGGTGGGCCAGTTTATGGAGGTTAAGCTCTTTGTGCATAAACTTTTCTATTATGTTACACAAAAAGAAATTTCTCTCTCTCTTACATACACACGCACACACAGACAGACACTTACTTAAAGTAAAACGAAAAGGAAAAGAAACTCTTTTTAGGTAGACAGACCTGGAATAACAGACGTGTAATCATTAATAAATTAACACCGACTGACATTTGATTATTTTCAATAACAAATGAAATGCTACTCTGAGATGTGAAATTTAGCGACCAAAAATAATTTAAAATTCATGAATTTAAGACTGTTATTCATTTCTTTTCAATTATTGTTCTTTCTTCGTTTTTTGTAAAACTCATACTTCTTTAATGCTGATAACATCTTAAATAGTAATACTTCTTTTTTCAGATTTCAAATTACATTTCTGAACTGAAATTACATACGTAAACATAACGCAAAATTCTGCGAAATTATTGCTTGTATTTTTTTATGTAAAGTTGAGTAGAAAATAGCAATTATATATAATAATTTATTATTATAATAGAATTGCTGTTTCCTATTCCATAATACAAAGTATGATTATGATAAGCAAACAAAAAATACTAGCGGCTGTCACTTTTCACATAAAAACCTTTGTTTACATAAAACACCCTTGTTCACATAAAAACCTTTTGTTCATAAGGGAAAAAAAAAAAAAAAGAAATATTCGTTTTTTTTCCCCTTCCGTCTAGCTAATTTTCGAAACTAATAAAACATGCAAAAATCACTACATTTACTGTAAACTCAGCTGTTTTGTGTGTGGTGAAATGTACCAACGCTTTCTACCTAGGGAAAGTGATGCCTACTTAGAAGACTTTCTAAGGGAAATTGTTTCATATAAACGTTAAATACAGGTGACAACCACGAAAACATCCATGTGGCCATTTCCGTTGGTACAGATTGTTGACTATACTGTTAGAAGAATTTTATTACTAAAGTCGTCATAACCCGTCACACCCTTCACAAAATATCTGTCTTTTTTTGCCATAATTTTAATATTTACTTTTCGGCAAGGTAGAAATATATTTTAAACATTCTAAGTAAAATATGAAATTCTTCTTTCCTTAAAGAGATCAGTAACTCCTTCCGAATATATTTGTCAACTACTCTGTTTTCTGTCGCTGAAGGTCAAAAAGAAATTTATGATAGAGGAAAAGGCATTGAGGAGGGAAGTAGGAAAATACCGACAGGCCCAGAAAACGAGATCTACCCTGGATCTGAACTTGGAATCTGTACATACCATAACATTTCTTGCTCTAAAAAGAACAAAAACACATTCACGACACACATGCGTTTTGGTATTTTAGATATTTTAGGAAAGAAGGTAATATATTGTAAACATATAACTGATACTCCAGCTTTTCAATTGCACGTATATTTCAGTTGAAATCTAGATAAATACTATTTCGGATTACTATATTTGACATTGAGCATTTATTTACATGTTAAAAATCGTTGAGTAAAAAAAAACCCATTTACATATCACGCTATCAAATGTATTACAACTATAATTAAAACACATAAGAATAAAATACCTGAATGGCAAATAATATTTAGAAAAAAAGAAAATTTAAAGCATAAAGTTCTTGAATTTATTCTAAGCACATAGAAACTTGTAGCATAATAATATATAAAAAATAATTTAACGAAAGAACATAACGACAATCATCAGTGTCAAAATTCACAGTAAATAAACAATACCATTTAAACTTGTAATACGTCTGTAAAAATAAATACAAACCCGAAAAACTGTTCGTAAGAACACTCGTATTAACCATAATTACTGAAGGGTAATTTTAAAGTAGTATAAACCTTCAAAAGAGTCAATTACGCCAGTTTATAGAGTTATTTAATGAAAAAAATCGGCCACTTCGAAGCGTCGTCTTCGGTCGAACTTCGAAAAGCGAATTATATTCACAACCCGGAAATCTGCCAACCAGCCCAGCGCTTAATCCTTACAAATCACGTGACCACTTGCGGCGCTCAGACAAGCGTGTATTGTCGTACGCGAACGTTTCAAATTTTACCTTCTGTTCTACACTATATTCCATGTGGTACGCTTGCGGAATAGCTTGTGTAAGTCTGAATATCTGCATGTATGAAAAAACTCACTATTTGCGCTGTCGTCATTGAAAAGGGATTATTTAATAGGTAGCATATATAAAAAATTATATCTGTTTTATGTTATTTGTTTTATACATAAACACGTGATCATGCCATTAAATCATTTTCGATCTTCACAGCAAAAAAAAAGTGGTCTGAAAATACCTTGCGTAAAAGAAAATTTTATAGAATAGCTACTATAGGTATGCTGAATCAGTCAACTTTCCATGGAACATGTCTACATTCAGGGATAATTTATTTTAATAATCTGAGATGCTTTTCCACACATTTGTGTTTTATCTATACGTACTGTTATTTTGCTTCAACTGAAAATTCTTTTGACTTAAAAAGACTGGGAAAAAGGGATAAAATGCGGATAAACCATTATAAAAATTGGATCTCTGGATATTCGTGCAACTATGAGATTCTTTGACTAAGTTATAGAATAATGAGAGCGGTATGTACTTACTTACAGTTCCTGATTACCGCTGATTACCCGCGAAGCTTGGGTCTATGACAACAGATTTTTGTGTGGGGAAGGTTCAACCAGTGCTGGCTCAAGGTGCCGGCAACAGCTGCTGCTTTCGGGGGCGCCATCAAGAATATCCCCCCTCCGGAAAAAGTGAAAATAATACATACAAATTTTTCTCAATCTCATGTTTTTAAAACTTTTCTGTCCAAATACAAGTGTCACTGGCTTTTTATTTTTCAAATACGAACATTTTACTTGAAAAAAATATATAGAGACGGCAGCACCAAACTGAAATCCAGTCAAGAACCAGCTTCTTGTTTGTTTCTTTTTTTTTTTTTCCTGATATTTATAATGATACACCACAAAGTTTTGATTTGTTTTCCACAGACAGTTTAGATTTATTGCATTTTTCCTACTCTTAAAACTGAGAAAGTATGAATAAGTATGAATTTTTTTAATCATAAGTGAAACAGTGGGAAGAGTGCAGGCTCAGCTTCTTCAGCTGTATATATAAGTCCAGATATCACATCTAATGACTGTGAGGTCAAAGCCACTAAAATTACTGTACTTTCTGAAGAATATAACAACTTTATGCATTAATTAAAAGATCAAAATCACAACTCCATGTCAACCACAATGATCCAGCGTACTGACCAGATGAATTTTCTATAGATCAGTGTGATCACATCATTATGAATGAGCCACATCTTGTTAATAAACAGTACAGTTTTCCATAAGATGCAAATAAACGTAATTTCTCTGTGAGAACTATGAATAGGAAATTAAACAATGGTCAGAATTTTCTTATAACTTGAATTATTTATTCAGAGTGCATCTATTAAATTTACTGCTTTCGTTGGCGAATTTTTGGCTTCTCCAATAAATCAATGTTAAGAAAGTCTGGAATTAATAACTGGAAGCATGTTCATGAATACTTACAGTTATATCAGAGTGCATGACTTGGAATATATAAAAAATGGTTTGAAACATCACTTCTGTTACAGACCAATAAATTCAATTATCAATAAGGAGTGTCAGTCACAAATGGAAAATAACAAAAACATTGATGGAATGGAAAAAGATGGAAAATTTTGGAATGTTTATTGAGAAACGTTCAGCATGTAGCTGAACGCAGTTTGGCTTACAGTTCATAAAGTTGCCTGAAGTTCGTATCTTTTTCTGGTACTGTACAGCGCATCATTTTTTTCCATGCCTCTTCTGGACGATGGCATGTACTGAAGAAACATGTTAACTGCCTCGCTGTAAAACCCTTTTGCAGGGTGTGCAGAACAAAACGTGTTAAAACCATTAAAATAAAATTATGGGAATTAGAGGAGTCTGATACTGTTGTACAACGTGAAGTAGTGACTCTTGTAACACAAATAAAAGATTACAGCTTTTTAATGATGAGAAATGTCTGGTATGAGGTCTTAGGCAGGGTAAATATTGTCAGCAAAACTATCCAGAACACCTGTGTCAAGCTATCTACTCCAGTTTCACTATGTAAGTGTCACTGATTATTTAACTGATTACCTTGCAAATAGATATGAAAAGTACTAGAGTCAGCAAAAGAATTGTATAGGCCAAGGCTTCTTAAACTTTTTTCAGTCGCGACTCCTTTTTATCACTGAGATTTTTTTGCGACCCTAGAACCCCATAATATTCACGAAAATTTTGTGAGACCCCATAAGCATTGCGCAAATCCGACACACGCGTGAGTGAAATTGTCAATTTTTTCACTTGTACTGTAATATACTATTGCAGTTTTAGGTCATTAATTTTAATTTATAATTTTAAGACATAGAACAATGTGAAAATGTTAAATAAGAAACAGACGAAATGACAGCGTCACGTGCAAAGCAAGTAAAATGAAAGTTTACATTATAAAACGAATGTGCCGAAACATTTTCGTGTTTTCTTTGTCTGTATTGTCTTATCTTCATCTATTTTCAGATACACTGTGTAAAAATATTTGGTAATTGTAAAATTATAATAAGTTAAAGAAATATCAAAACTGCTAAAAATTTTGGTGACTTCCTGCTGCAGGCCGCGACCACAGTTTAAGAAACTCTGGTATAGAAATTGGTTATGTTGAAGCAGGAAGACGTGAAAAATGAGTAATGCCCTCGCCGGGACTCGAACCTGGACTTCTCGAATGCTCGCCGAGTGTACTATCGTTACACCACGAAGGCATGCAGAAAGGAGGGAGGGGAATTAAGTAAAAGGGCTTCAGCAGTTCTTTTATGTAAGTGAAACAGTTTTCAGCGGACAAATTTTATTTGAAAAACAGATATACTTTAACAATCAATTTTAGCTTTCGAATGCATGCCTTTTTTTCTCCGTCACTTTGACAGAGGTTAAGATTTCTAAAGAAAGAAAACTCCTCAATGTTAAAGGCTTATTTTTGCTTCATTTTCACGTAGTGCAATAAATTTGTAAAAGGGGGTAAAATGTTTTGTTTTCAAAAATACTAAAAGTGATACCTTGATCATGCACATCCAACGCTAGACGTCCAGACTTTCGGTTTCTTCTCATGTTGTTATCGGATAGGATTCAGGGGAAATTTTTCCGCTCAATCGCATTCTACTTGACAGCTAGAATTCTATCGGCAGGGCATCGTGGTCAGAAAGCGTTAGACTCTTCCCTTTTTGTTTTCGAAGCTACACTTCTCCTTTAAAATTTCTTTTATTACTCTCATATTGTTTCTAGCATTCTCTCTAATCTCATTAGTGTTGCTTTATTCGTTTTACTTTTTTTTCCATTGGTGTGCTGAACAAATAGTGGTTTTTGTTTCTCTCACCCCTTGAATAATACTCTATATCGTACAGTCAGGGCTTAAAGTCAGCCTTAGGCCGGCTGAGTTATTCCTTAATTTTGAATGAACTTGCAAGTCCAGCCGGAGCCTGAAATTAGACGGGAGTCTGGTATTTTTCTTCTTTTATTTAACTGTGTATCAAGCATTTAATAATTTGTTAAATCTTTATTTATGTCTTTATATTTTATCGAATTTAAATTTATATAGTTAATCATTTAAGTTTATTATTTATGTATGCCAATACACTTGAGAATTATCTGCCTGAAGGAAGGCATATTTTCGTGGAAACTTTTCTAAAGGAAACTGGTTATTTACACACAGAGAAAACCAGAAGAGCTCTTATGCAGCAAGCCCTTTCTCTGCGTTTTGAACTCTTGGGTGGGAGTACTAATGATTAGCTGTCTTTTCTTTCGACCATTGGTAAGCATATTCGAATCCAACTCAACTTGCTTTTCCCAGGCTAAGGTCGTTTGCACTTTCCTCGCTCGGATCCTGGCTACACCCAGGCCGCATTCACAACTGCCGCAGTTAAACGAAAATATCGATACGATTTCAAAAATCGAACTCAAAATTTTCAATCATGGAGTCAAGAGACGTAGAAGCCAAAGTTAGTAGACAGACCAGGTTAGGTTTTTTTCCAGTGTTGAAGTCACTTACTTGCAGAAGTGGGAGAACGAAGTCACAACGAGAGTAGTTATCTTTAAGCAGACTTGCAATCAGTGACATCACGCAAGAGCAAACACTGGCAAAAGCACCTAACATGTACTTTCTATAAAATGCAGACAGAATGCAAAGAATTGGCTCGGTTATTCTGAGTATGTTGCTGTTCTTAAACTCGAAATAAACTACTTTTATTAACATTACCTACCTGTTTTGTTTGCTTTTGTTCACTTCATTTTTCTCATCGTTAATGAAATTAAAATGAAGGGTGAGGAAGAGGAAAGAATATCCTGTTAAACACAGATATTTTTCAGTTGAATTCTAATATAGAAAGAAAATAGAATTTATTAATACCGGTAGTATTAGAAGGAAACACTAATTCAAGGCTAACATGTGAAATAATTGCAAAGCCTTTGGCACAGTTTCCCTCAAACTGACTATACCTTCCCTTATAAGCCCCACCTCCTAATAACCCATTTCTTGCGGTCACGGTCGCAAGACAACTCAAAATGAGAAAAAGTGAGTTTTGAAATCTAACCCTTGAGAAGAAAGGACTCGAACGATTAAAAAAATTAAATTATGCCTTTCTGTTGAATGCATAAAATAAATGAAATGAAAATTTGTCTCTCTTATAAAATTAAGTAAAAATTAATTGAATATTTTCACTCTTTGCCCTTTCTTCCAAGCTACTGTTTCATGTTACACTTTCAATACAGAATAACCGAATAAAATATTCAGCAGCATATTTTCTTACTATTGATACTGTTAACCTATGATAGAGGATAGTAGCATTAATCTTGGTGATATATTTTACCATTAAATATTAGTAAATTACACGACTTCTAAATAACTGTAAATATATGTTTTTCTACATTGCTATATAAACCACGTGAATGTTTCTTAAACTACGATCTCACAAACGAATCACAGGAAGGATGGAAATGGGGTAAAGGAAACAGATGTTTAGTTTCCGGTTTCCTGATTCTTTGCAAAATTTTAAATGAGATAATTTCAGTGAACAGAGAATGTTACAGAAATTCTCTAAAGGCACAAACTCAACAGAAATAATTTTTTAAATTTAAAACTGAACCGAAATGTAATCATAATTTTTACCCTTGGTTTAATAGCAATGCTTTTAAATTTAGATAAAATGCATAGCAGAAGAAATGGAATTTTGTCTGAAAGAGATAACTTACCGCCATTTATAAAGCCATGAACCAGTTGCTGAGCCACAACTTGGTTGCCAAAAAATTTACTTGAATACATAGTCTGGAAAAAAAGTGCACACACAATGAGCAAAGTTTCTGAGATGAAAAAAAAACAGACATATATTTGATAACTATACATGGTACTGAGAAAATGTAAGAGACAGCATTTTATCATACTTTTATTTCTTTGAAGCCGAAACACATATTTGATCAAGAGCATAGTTAGCGAACGCAGCTGAGTTAATTATTATTACAGAACCTTCAGCTAGATATACAGTGAAGATTTCTAGACCAGTGGATTCTCAGCTCTTGTCTTATCCTATGCACGATTTTCACCACTGCTAGACGATAATCCACCCCTTTCCCAAACTCGAAAAATACATACACATTTGCTTAAATTTAGATTATTTTTAATGTGTTTTATAAATTAAGCATGAAAAAACTATAAAAAATATTGGTAAGTACCAAAACTTGAAAATAAGGTAATTTTTTTTATATTGATAAAATAAAATTAAATACTTAACAGTTAATAAAAGGTTAACCGCCTACCGCCTTGAAACCATTAAATTCCCCCCTCTTCCCCCCGGAAGTTGACAAAGTAATTACCTCAAAAGTAGCCTTTGTATGCCTTAATGTACTTGCAGTCATCTTGATTAGATAACTAAAGCTTGGCAACAATAATAAAAGTTTCCCGTGTTTTAGAATTTAAAATTTACTATTGCATTTATTTTGGACTCAGCGTTCAAAAGTGATTTTGATTTGATTGTCTCCGATTTAGTTTTATACTTATTCTACAAGCAGTTATATATGCTAATACTTATAGATAATTTCAAACTCTTTAATTGCATTGTTTAGGCAATAAATTAGTTTCATTCCAATCTGTCTTTCTGTCAGTATGAACAAATAAAGAAATGCATTAGAGAATTTGATTTAATCCAAGAGAAAGGCATAATATGAAGAACATCAATGAATGACTTAAGCAGATCAAAAAATGGTGAATTTTCTTCTTGATTAACAAAACGAAAATACAAAATATCTTTGTTTTCCATGTCTTTCTATTAGACAGCAAATCAAAGGCAGTCCACTGGATCTGGAAAGCGTAGCTTTCGAAAAAATGTTGCTTGAGAGAATAAAATGTGAATTAATTAGCCTGCGTTTAACAGAAACAAAATCATCATATCGTCAATACTTATTAAATTATGACTAAGAAATACTTGACAACTTTGAATAAGAAGGTTAGTACATTCATTATTTAGAGAAAGTTCCTAAAATGAGTGTTGACAAGTTGATAATAGAAATTAAAATTGACAGCAGGACTTGATAATGTTTCTCGGATATACAAGGAATTCATTAAATACGATTAAGTCTTATGCTTGGTCCTCGATTGATTTGATTGCCAAACACTGTCTTTGCAAACGTAAGTGAGATGACTACGCTCAATTAGTAAAGAGCAAGTTCTCCAAATTCAGTAAGCCTGGCAGCAATATATGTATCAAATCTCATTACCCGTACATCCAACTTACACAGATTTTCATAAAACTTTAGAAATTTAAATGAAGAATAAGGAGGAAAATTTCACCAGGACATAAAAATTATGAAGGAAAGGTATTGGTAAAGATGTGATATGCACCTCATTTGGGACTGATCTGATAAATCTTATTTTATGTTCTTAATAACTAATTACTTTCATGTGAAGTTTATCTTGGAATAGTATAAAATTTGTCAGACTTTAAATAAATTAAAAGACTGGTTTGACTTAAAAGTATAAAATTTACACTTAGTTTAATATTATTTATTTACTAAACTGTTATATTGTGTTAAAATAAATTATGATATATAAGTTTTGAATATTTATACGTGTAAAATATAAAATATGAAATAAAAATTTTAAACATAATTGCAGTCAATTGGCAGCAGGTCTTCAGATTTATGAATTTTAATTAAACGCATCCCCGCTTCAAAGATTGCTTTGCTGCGTTACTCTGCTACATGCTACGTTACGGTTTCCGTGCAAACTCACTGCACTGCGACATCTATAGCCCAATCACTGCTCAGAAATAACAGAATGACTTTCTCGTTATACTAAATAGGACCGAAGTGAATACGTATTGCTTTTCTCTCTTGCTGCTGCGTGAGTAATCAACGTTTCTTGCTTTGTCTTCTTCTTTGCCTAAAATGTAAACTGAGTATGTTAAAATTGTGGAGCTCGTTTAGCGCTCTTAATGTTGTATCAGTTTTAACCAGAAGTACATTCTGAAATAATTATTCCTCTAAAATTATAAAAATGAAGTTCTAATCAGTAAACCAGCTGCAATTTTTGCACCAGTTCTAAGAAAGTCTTCTCGGCTGCGACACAAGCGTGATGTGGGTTTCATCTTCTTTCCCCAAAGCCCACATCATTACAAATATCATCACATACATATTGATAAAATCAGTATTCGTATTATTCGTGCCTCTTCAAGTCATTCAGCATTTAAGAAAGTCATGCTGCATAACTAAAATTATAGCTGTTAGGATAAAATTGATGACAATTTTATGATCAGCTTCACGAATTGCAAAATAAATTTTCTCCAGTTACGTACTCTAACTCCACGGATTCACGCTCGAAACTTAAGCATTAAGTGTTCACTAATCATTTGCTGCTTCTAGCAGGAGTTTTGATATTTGTACATGATCTGGTGATCTAGCAGGCGAAGGCAACATGTCGAGACTATGTAGACACTGGGTGGCAGCAGTGGTGTGGTGGCGAGCGTTAGTTAACATGTCGTAAAATGCTCTCTGTAATATTGCTAAGAATGGCAGCACAATTGGGGCAGTCACCAGTCTGATGTACAAATTTGTTGTCAAGGTGTGTAACATAACGACGAGAGGGCTTCTGCTGTCATAGGAAATTGCTCCGCAGACTATTAACTCCTGGTGTAGGTCCAATATGTCTATTCCGCAGATAGCTTGGTTCCAAGCGCCCACCTGGCCTCCTTCTAACCAACATACGGCAATCACTGGCACCAAGACTGAAACTGCTCTTATCTGAGAACACAACAGATCTCCACTCCGCCTTCCAATGAGCTCCAGCTTGAAACCACCGAAGTTGCAGATGATGACGATTTGGAGTTACTTGTATGGCCGCTAGAAGACGTTTGGCTCGGAGCTGCCTCTCAAGTAACCGATTTGTTACTCTGGTGCCAACAAAAGCTCATATGTCTGCTTCAGATGCAGTGGGATGCGTCATAGATATGTGGGAACACGGTGGTCACCTTCTTGTGGCCATTGCTGACAACATTCATGCACAGCGGATATATCCCTGCCAAGACTTTCTGCATTATCGAGAAAAGAAAATTCAGTTCCTCGTAATTCTATCTCACGGCCTCATTTGAAGTTCAGCAAGCTTATGGTGTTCCCTTCTTTATCTCTTTAAAGGTATTCTTTTTTTCAGATCTCACCCACAAAGACCAGGCCGGAAGATAACTAAAGCACAGGAAGTTTACATAGCGTATTTAAAGCAAACGTGATTCGAGTATTCATAGTGGCAATACTAGCGCGACATTTATTCGACTAGCGCGAAACCTGAATAGACATCATCTTTCAGACGAGCAAACACGCTTCCCAAACTTTGTTTATCGAGCACAACTCATTCTTGGTTATGCTGGATAATTGGTGCTGGGGTTTCATTTTACATCAGTGTACTTACACCTCTCTGGATTAAACAAGAATTAACGAAAAATTTCTGAAGAAAGATTAACAGAATTTGTACTAAGGATCAAACTCGATTTCTCTCCCTCTGTTTCTCAATTCTTTACGCATCCGTTATAGACAGCCCTGCCATTTGGTGTTTGAATTAAACTGCTGGAAAACTGCTGCATTATACTCGTACAAACATTATGCAAAGCAATGAAATCTCGAAAATCGGAAACTAATTCCTGCGCTGCTCTCAGAATAATATGTCTGCCATAAAATTAACAAATCATTTTAAATACATGTTATTTATCGCGGAAACTACACGTTTCATACACTCTTACGTATTTTTCATCTGGTAAACCAGAGCCCTCTCGCTACAGATTACTTGTTTACAGTACCCTGTGTACTAGCTACTAGTAAAGCTTATTTATTAGTACTAGTAAAGCTTATTTTTTTCTGAATTTCAGTCATTAGATACTAAAATTTGTGAGACTTAAGTTATTAAGTCTCACAAATTTATTTGTGTAAATTAAGTTATACTCTTTTAATTAAATGCATTAAAAAGAGAAAAATAATATTTATGAAAATATTCTTGATCAAATGGAATTTAAAATAAAATCCTGGAGCTGCTAAAAACAAAAAGTTCTAAATGAAAGTTTTTAAACAGAAATTTCAGTGACTTAAATGTAATTATTCGTATATACATTTCTATGCTACAACTTCTTTGTTCTCTGAAATTCTATCATTATCCTCATGCATTTCTTACATTGTTGCTTCATCATTTTATTTTTAGTCTCATATGACTAAATAGATGTTTACATTCTAGGGAATTTAATGAAAACCGAGTAACTTAAAAGCTTTTCATGCATTTATCATTTTCTACATTTGAGTTCATAGAGTAGAGAAAATTAATACCAAAAAAAAGGAAATAAATGCTTCTGGATGTAGACAGATATTCCTTTTAATCTGGGTGGTAATGAAATATGAGAAGTTATTTCAATCTGTCTGATAGTGCAAAATTCTTTTAGTTCATTTAAATTTTCCTTACATTTAAAAATCTTATGTCCTGTTAACTTAAGATCAGATGCCTGCTAACAATGAAGAATTAAATCTTTGATTAAAAATCCTTTATTGTTAGTAGCCTTACAAGAGTTAAAAAAATCCATCAATTTTTTAGAAGCTTCGAATATTCAGAAAAACTGAAGATTCTAAAAAACTTTATTTAGAAAATTGTTTTTCAATCTATTCGATTTTGCAAATATCAGAATTTTGCAATGATTAATTTGAACGTTAAGGAAAGCTACAGGATAAAATCCTACACTTACTGAACAAAATCTATCTTAACGAATGCCTCTGAAATACTTTAGTCTCATTGCATCTGTGCGAAATTTCAAAAGCTCTGACTCAGTAAAAATGGTGAAAAATTAAATTCAAGATTTGACCCTAAACAAACAGCAGGGAAATATAGCTAAATAATTGTACTGATAACATGTTTTCATTCAGAATAATTAGCAATTATCTGTAACTTTCTTAAACTGTCGAACAGTAATAATTTTACCAGATTTAATACGGAAAATACATAGGAAAGGAATTTTGCCGAATAAATAATATATGATATATGATTATGACAGAAAATAAAGGATAATTTAATGTTAAATATATAACAGAAAGGAATAAGTCATAAAAGAATAGTCTTTGTAATATTGTTACTGTGTCAACATCATAACACATATGATTTTACCAAACGGATTATTGTCTCGTGTCACTGATTTCTTGAATAAAACAGAAAATAAACTGAAGCTGTTTTCAAAATTGCACTTATTAGATTTAATTCTCAATCGTGAATAAGTAAACAAAAAGGTGTTTTTAAAATTTTGTTATTAATATTCGACTGTAACAAATAAAAACTTCTTTTAATGGTACCACTTTTATCAGGCTTTGCTGCGCAGAAAACTAGAAAATGGTGTTTTCCAATTACAGACAATATGATTCTTTTGAGGTAAATTTTATCTACTCTATTTTTTATATTTCATTATTTGTTTTCTATTATTCATCTTATGGATAAAAAAATGTGCAGTTTTGTTCGAATTAAATGTTTGGCATACGAGTTTAGAGTATCTCGACTGAAAGAAACTCGGATTTTCAACAAAAAGTGATTTATCAGGTTTATACTGGTTGCTTCTTTCCGAACAGATGGCTCTACAAAGTAAAGTGATTTCTCACCTCTGTTTACATTGTTTATTTTCTTCTGATTATATGCTATGAGCGGAACGATGAGGTGAATTTGTGCACACACAAATGTGCTTCCGCTGCATAATTACAGCTGCCTTCTGCATTTTATTATTGAAATTATCAGAGCCATGTGAGCAACATCTTTCTGGAGATATTTTAAAGCAGAAAAAATGCAACGTTGTTGAAAAAAAGTATTCTCTGAGAAAATATTATTTTAGTTGTTTAGCTTAGTTAATAAAATAATTAAAATACCGAATCTTTGAAAATAGCAAGAGTGTATGATTTTTAAAACTGAGATGAGAAGAGAGTACTTCACAGACATTCCCGAAAAGAAATTAGCAATTCGTAGCTCTAAGTTTAATCTGAGAAGAACTGCGTGCAGAAAACTCTTGAATCAATTTACTCAGCTGATACCATGTTTCCAAAATGCGTCAATGCGCAGTAATGATAAAAATTTTGCTGAATAATTATTGCCTATCTATTTGCTGATAGTACCAATGCCGTCCTTTCACAACTGAATAAATATTTTTGACAAAATGAAGAAATATGAAAGGCTACAGCGTTGAAAAACTACTACGACAACCAAAAATACAATATAATGAATTAAAAAACTCACATATACCGATAAATATAAATTAAATACCTAGCAAATAAACTTTAAAGTTAAAAAAAAAGTTTATAGTTGTTCTTCATAGGGATATACTTTCAATCGTAAAACAATTTTGGTATTCTTAAATTTGAAAAAACTCAGTTTCATACAAAATTATGAAATCTAACTCTTTATACCGATTTGCGGTCACTATATAAGGTGAGTGAGTGAGTGCACCGCTATGATGGCTTCCGACCACGGACATGAACCAAACGGAATTATATACCATCACGGCGGGGAAGACTCCAGAGTAACAAGGTTGAATATTATATACTAATAACAGTTTTTACATATTGTTAACTGCAAGGCACTAAGCGTTATTCTAGTTATCTGCTTTAAGTTCTGAAATTTTGAAACATTATAATATTATCCACGGTTGTTTCTGCTTAGGCAGTGTCCTGAGATTTTTTCTATTTTATCAAGGGCTATTCTGTTTTTGAGTGTGTTAGTCGTCCACATTGCCCAGGCACAGTCCGCTGGTTTCTTCAAGTGCCAGGTTCTTGTATGTACACAATGGAAGTAATAATGGTCCGTGTCGCCTTCCTCTCCACATTCGCAGAAAGGAGTATCCCTAAGTCTGAATCTGTTCAGGTATACTGGGAATGGTTCATGACCTGTCAAGAACTGTGTTAGGCTAGCACAGTGGGTCTTTATTTCCATGTTAACTTTTGGCAGTAAGCGAAATGTCCTTCGTCCTACCTCTGCCTCTGTCCATCTACTTTGCCAATTTTGTAGCAGACTTGTCAAAGTTGTTCGCTTAATATGAGAATAAGGAAGTTTAGTTGGTCTTTCTAATATATTCGTGCAGTTGGCTGCCTGCTTGGCCAGTAGGTCAGCGGCTTCATTGCCTTGAATCCCTGTATGAGCGGGAACTCATTTTAAATTGGGTCTTTGCGAAATAGGCATTGTCAGAAGCTGTTTCTGAATTCTGTATACCAATGGACTCCGGCTGTTTTGACTTGCGATAGCCGCCAGACTTGATGCCGAATCACTGAGTATGGAGAATTTCTCCTGTTGACATGTGTTCTCATATCTAATTGCAGCACTGATAGCTAGAAACTCTGCTTGGTATACCAAGTTGTTCGAGCCTAATTTCCTTTTCCACTCGAATGTTACAACTCCATTTTCTAGTCTACAGAAGGCGCTGCCCGTGCCGTTCTCAGTTTTGGAGCCATCTGTGAAAAGGTTATTACTGTTCCTCTGAATTGGTTGGTCGTTTATACTGATACCATCAGAGAGATTAAAAGCTGCTGGATGAAAGTTATTGCAGTTGTTTTGCTCCTCGTAGTCCGAGTGGTGATAACTATGACCCCAGAGTGTTGAAGTTTGACCCAGCCTGGTAATCCTTACGATAGCTGCCTCCCTTTCTACTATCAAATCTAGGGGAGGAATTCCTGCTAGTTGTTGTAGGGCTAGTGTTGACGTGGTACGGTAGGCCCTGCATACTTGAAGTAGCTGCTGTCTCTGAATAGAGAGCAGGGATCTTTTCATATGAGAGGTAAGTTCGCCACCCCAGATTGCTGCTCCATAAGTTATTACTCTTTCTGTAATGGTTCTATGCCAAATTTTTAGTAGCTTAAATAAGATACCCCATTTATGTGAAGTCATGCGTCTCATGTTGTTGCTTAGGATGCTTGTTCGAGTCTTAAGATTCCTGACATGTGGCATCCAAGAAAGTCTGTTGTCGAGTAATAGCCCAAGATATTTCAATTGAGGGAAACATTTTACCGGTATCCCATGGAGTTTAATGCTTGGGTTGCGTCTTAGCTGCCTGCTGCGTCCTATGAGCAAAGCTTTAGTTTTCTCTCTCCCGCCTTCTTGGCATGCTTTCGTGGTGTGGTGGTCTACACGCTGGTCGCGTATTCCAGAGGTACTGGTTCGATTCCCGGCGAAAGCGTTGCTCACTTTTCATCTCTCCTGCCTCGAACTAACCTAATGTCTCTACAGAGGCTCCCGAACTAAAAGGGTGGAGAATAATGATTCTCCGCACCCGGGATTTGGCGATTGGGAGCGCTAAAAACCACAGTCGCCCTTAATGGTATAAACTTAAACGAGTAACTTGAACGTGTGAACGTGTGAACATATGGCGAGAAATAAATATTGAAGATCTAAAAACAAAAATCTGCAAACAATAAGCGAAAGTCGCTGGTGAGCAAAATAATCTATATTTTCAAAAATTTTTGACACGTGAAGCGATTCAAAATCGGTTTTATACATCGAAATTTTTCTAACGTTAAAGTCAACTTCAAAAAAATAAGTAAATAAATAAAAAAGAAAAAGAAAAGAAAAGGGGGAAAAGTGAATTCAGATGCATTACTGCAAAGATATTGAGCAAATCCTTGCAAAAATATAAAATAATTTTGACTACCCATGTATTTTTGAATCTTTTTAATCCTCTACGGGCACTTTATTCTGGTATTTGGAAACGCAGGATTTAAATCTATTTCAGTGCAATATTCTGGTAGAAACAGCACTTGAAGAATTAAAAAAATCCCATTCAGATTTATTTCACGTACTAAAAACAACCGATGACAAAGTCGGTAAATCCAAATGCTACACTACTGCAGAAATAGAAACAGCCATAACAGAAACATGAATAAGAAAAATATAAAAAAATGCCAGAGCTTACCAGTGATGAAAAACTAAAGGATTAAAATGATAGATATAGAACAGAAACATTTAATGTAATTCTTGACAAAATTATACAGTCAGTGGAAGATCGTTTCAGGAAAAATTTCGATGTACGTTAAGATTTGGACACATTAAATTAAAGAAACTTTAATGAAATAAAAGGCCAATTTCCTAAAAATTCCACATAATTACTCGGTGAAAATTTGAAAACATTCAGTTCAGATGTCACTCTAGAAACACTTCAAAACGAGTTAGACTTATATTTCTAATTGCGATTTATCAAAACTTAATGTAGAAGAGTACTACAAACAAATTGAAAGCACTGTAGAGACATTGAAATAGGTTTTTTTTAAATTATTATTATTTTCTTTTTCTTTTTTCTTTTTTATTAAAGCAGCAGACTAGAAAAACGAGCAAGGCTCTCTCGTCGGGACTCGAACCTGGACCTCTCGAATACGCCCTAAGTATGCTAACCATTACACCACGAAGGTATGCAGAAAAGAGGGAGAAAATACCTTATATACTCCCCCCTTTTTAAAGGGCGACTGGGAATTAACAGACCCAGGTGAAGAACCATCATCTACCACCTTTTAGTTCGGGCGCCAGTGTAGAGTTATTAGGTTTCTTTCTTTTTTTTAAAGCAGAAATGAAAAATGAGAAATGCCCTCGCCGGGACTTTTGAAATACGCGCCGAGTGTGCTAACCGTTATACCACAAAGGAAGGAGGGAGAAAATACCTTATAACACAGTTGAGGAAGAGAATCAAACAACTTTGTAAAAGCTGTAAAAATTGTCCACGACGTTACTGTGCAATCATATATAAATACAATACGAAAGTCATATCCAACACTTGCTTTGGCATATAAATATTTCTTTATGTTACCAATATCTCAAATAGCTTGTGAAAGGTCATTTTCAAAGTTAAAAAATATGCGAAAAATCACGCAGTACACTTGTAGAGTCAAATTTAAAAGCATTTATGTTGAAGAAATATGAAGATTTATTAAGCTAAATAGGAAGGTCACGGTAAAGTTAATTATTTAACCAGATTGATTGTAGAGACGTTAGGTGTTTTTGGAAGCAGACAAGATGAAAAATTAGCAACGCCTTCGCCGGGAATCGAACCGCGGACCTCTCAATTACGCGCTGAGTGAGCTGACCACTACACCAAGAAGGCTCGCTTAGAAGACGGAAGAAATACCTTATAAGATCAAGTGAACGTTTTTCTAAAAAACTATTCTATTAAAGAAGTTTCTTTTCTTACCGTACTTTTCCACAATCTTTCAGCAAATTTTTATATTTATATTTAAAAATTTTAAAATAGTCTTAATATGTTTGATTCGCTTTTGTTCTTTTATTATGTGTTATATTTAGTGTTTTATTACATAATATATTTTTTAAATGCAACAAGTGACTGAGATATACATTTGTATGAATAAACAACTCTTTTTAAATTTACATAAAAACTTAAATATTCTATTTTTTGTCTCCAGAAAATCACATGTATCGCTTTAATATCTTTAATAAAACATTGTGAACATTCGATATTGAATGTGGATTAAAAAAAGTAAGGTTTTTATTTTTATAAATGCTTCTAATGGAATAACTGGAATATTTTGTGATCACATTTATCGCTGTGATCGAAAGTTAATGTTGTTTATATTTGAATAAATTTTTATTATTTAAATTAGTTTATTATTTCATAATTACTTTTTAATTATGACAATTAATTAATTAATTGAGGATCAATAAATGCATTTCTTTAATCATAAACATTTTCAAGTTTTAAGTGACTATAAATCGGTTTTCCGCGTCGGTGAGATTAATCCCATCACCCCTGGCATACACAGAGACATTTAGGGTCATTTTTTATGAACTATAATAATCCGCCATCTAGTGGTGCATAAAAAAAGTGACCTGTTGGGCAAATGGGTTTTCGAGTAAACGTACCTATCGGGCAAGTGGAGTTGGGAAATTAAATTGTCAGGCAACTGAGTGACGGGCAAACCTAATGCAGGGAAAGTCATAAGAAGCTGATTGCGAGAACACTTTTATAAAATCAGTGCGTGTTCATTACGAGAGAACAAGTTGAGCAGAAAAGAAGGCTAAATTAGTGGAAAAAATGTGAACAAATACTTACCTACATTGACGTTGACAGTTTCAAAAAAAAAAAAAAAAAAAATTCTTGGTGATTTATTTTTTTCAAAAAGAAAAGATAATATAATGGAAGTAATACAGAGCATTAACTGTGTAAAACAATTCGTTCCTCGGTAAAAGCGATTTTTCTAAATCCTGCTTATAAAAATAAAAAAAAACTGCAAAAACACGGCAGTATTTTCTACCACAGTCAAACTTACCACAGTCAAAGACTTTTCTAGTCATGTTTCAAAGTTTCTAAAGTCATAGTTTCTAAAACCATAATCGGACTTAGAACTGCCTTCACAAAGGATAGAAAATTGACAGACAGGGTAGGAAAACCTACAGAAACTCTGATAACTGCCCGGACAAAGAACTGACAACTGCATGCATGTTTTGACTGTCCTGCCATCCTTGCTGAATTGTTAAAAATTGGAGTCCTGTCTAAGAGACCGAACCTCTGTTATGATAACATTTTGCAGATTGCCAGGGCTGTCATCTTCGCCTATGGCATTATCTTAATAGGCTTAACCATAGACACGACAAGAATAACAACATTTCCTTCGCCTGAAAATGCTTAAAATTAAAAATATAGTCGTTCAGGGACATCTTGACACCTGGGAGATCTCGACACTTTTAAGGAAGTCCCTTAGCAGAGTGGTCTGCACCCTGGTGTCGCATATGGAAAACCACTGTATTGGAATAACCTAAGAGTGTAGTGCGTCATTGTGAATCGAAAGTGTTGTAAAGTCAGAGATTGATCAAGAAAATAAATATTAATAATCTGTCATGTAAGTTCTTCATAGTTTGCAATACATAAAGTATAAGATTGGTTTTGATAGCGATGATAAATGTGGATGATGGCTTCGATTTATGGCGATTTGCAAATGACTGGCTAGTGAGATCAGGCATTCAGGAACATGGATGTCTACGCGAAAAGTTTTCATAGCCAGTCAGAGGGGGTGTTGCCATCTTTCATAGAAATGTGTAACTCGGGGAGATTTCGACAGTAGGTTACGGGGAGATCTTGACAGTCGAGTCAGGCAATTTTTCCAATGGCTTTCGAAAATGTGGAATATACCCATACAATCCCGATATTTTGGAAGACAATGTGTTTGAATAGGAACTCATGTCTACTACAAGTGGCACCATTCCAGTTATGGTAGAGGAAGACGATAACCTCCAGAGGTCATCATAACCATCTACTTCATCAGCTTCTACATCATTTTCGAATTATCCCCTGTACCAGTAGTACAGAACCACTCTGTACGGAATAGGAGAAAAAAACAAGAATCAGCCATTATAACATCCGCAGAATACAGGAGTCAACTACGCAGTAAACACACATGGACCTAGACGTCAGAGAGGAACTCAATCCAGTACCTCGAGGGATCTCGAAGACAGTGAAAATTACTGTGGCGAGTGCGGTGGGTACTATTTTGATGATACTGCCGAACAGAAGTGGGTGAAATGTGTTGGAAAGTGTCATACGTGGTTCCATGAGGCATGTGTACAAAATGGGAATCAACCCCAGTTTATAGGATACATATTGTTGCATTGTTAATATGTGTTTAGTCCGTCAATCTTTCTTTCCCATAGTGCGTTGTCCTTATTTCTTAAATAAAAGCCATTGTTCTGAATTGTACCTGCCCCCCCCCTTAGATACCTGTCGAGATCTCCCGCAGTTAAGGGAGAAGTGGACATCTGGCTTTTATATTTTTCATTGCATTTATATGACCTATGATGCATTTCAGGTAAGTCAAATTTTCATAATGTGTTACTAATACAGGAATAATTATTTTCGGTAAAAATAAATGATAAAATCCTTAAATGTCAATCAGTTATTCATAATTTTCCCTTAAGATGTCAAGATGTCCCTGAACGACCTTACTGAATTACTTACAAATAAGCCATTTCAAATGAAATTTGTTCAGTTTTTCTGACAGACATAACTATCTGTGTCAAACTCTTTAGTTTGTAGAGTTTGAAGCGGTAAATGTAAGAAATCAACTATGTTTTGGGCAATATCCGAAGTGCGGATCTTACGATTTCCAGTCGCACATGTTACCACTTACACAACGAATTCATGCAGTGGGAAAAGCAAAAATTCATTATATTTTCCTCTAATAAAAAGCGTATATTGAGTGGGGAATGAGATCCAGTCGACCTAAATTCTGTTGGTGACGAATTATTGCCTATTCTTTGGTATGGAACCACTTGTGGAATCTGTTAGAAGTATTGTAACTAGGAAACGTAAGAAATAAGATAGGGCGTCGTCGGGATTTGAATCACGGATTTTAGGATTGCCATTCAGACGTGCGACCTTGCACCGCGAAAGAAAATAGTGGCAGATGAAAATGCTTTATGTGCTTAAATACTCAGTTTCATTTAAAAGTTTTAGAAAAGCCTCCAGAAATTTAATACCTCAATACTGGTGTTCAAATTAACGAATCTTTCTCATAGTAATCAATCATAATATCGGGTTTTAGATGCATTTGTTAGGATAATTAGCTGAATAACTCAACATAAGTTACCTTTCGATACACGGTTCAGTTAATGAAATTCAACTTATTTTTAAAGCCTATGTTCAAATCTTCAAAGCCACCGCAGTTTTTCAGAATTTCTATCCTTCTTGTCGAAACTTGAATTTTTACATAAATAAAATCCGAAGAAATATATTTGTTCAGCTGATACGCAAAGCATTATTTGGCTTTCTCTTTCTAGTTTCGTGCAAGATTCTACTTAATTTTAAAATTGCGATACACGTGTTCTACCCCTACTTTGAATAGAATAAATTCCTTAAAAATGTCTTTTACATTTTCTTACAAGTGACTTAGTATCATAAAATAATCTTTCAGTTTCTAAAATAATTTCATAATTGTGTCCTGATGTCTGTACTTCAGCATTTTATGTTCTGGAACTTCTTCCCTTGCTGCACACAATAACAGCATAAATCCGTGTCAGAAAGATTTTGTTTCACTCTGAATCACTAAATGGTATATGCTAACATTTCAAATGTTTTGTTAACTTAGATAGGCCAAGGAAAGGAAAATACGTGCAAACGGTTTTTCTACCACTTATGTGCCTGACAATTATGCGTATCTCTTCCATACGTGCGAAAAGCCATGAATATTAACTAGTTTAATATTTAAGTGAAGATCCGTTTATTTCAACTGAAATCAAAAATGATTAATTTATTTCCTATCCATAACCCATTTTTAAATGGAATTCATTTATCTTTACATTCTTGAAACAAAAAGTTAAAATTTTTTCTAATTTTCGAATTATTTTTAGAGAAATTAAAATAATTCGTCTACTGCCCATATAATTTTCATATTAACAAAAGAATAAAAAGGTTTTGCCAAAACTACTACACGAAGAATTAGGCTAATCATTAAGCGAACTGTTAACAATAACATGTTTGCTATCTAAACAGTGTGAAGAATGATATTTTAGCTTTTCTGTCATTGGAAAACTGCATTGATATTATACCCTGCTTTTTCTAACCTCCTCTGCCACAAAGTTTATGATTTATTTGAAAAGAAAACTTTATACTATTCTTTTAAGATTTTATACTATTCTTTTGGCGCAACAAAATGTACGAAATGAGTTTTTATCCCTCTAATTAAATCACTATATGGGAAGAATAATGTATTGTGCTTATAGTATGATATCTTAACAAAAACAGATAACGCTCAGGCCAACCGAAATCATTTCCTGTCCGGAAAGGAGTGTGTGCCTTGTTTCCGCGTTTCATTTTCGTTCCAATTAAAATTTAATTTCATTCATTCTTATAATTAGAACGAATTGTTATTAATACTCTTACATACTACACATTCTCCGCGCCTCAGTACCTGGCAATGCTCTGCGTAATATTAAATGAGCTTAGAGTGTTGGAAATGAGTAATTTCGTAACTTTCAGAATTAAGCTTATCGTTGAAAAGCGCTGTTTCCAAAGAATGAAAAAATACAGCTTTTCAAACGTTGAAATAATTTTCAAAGTTAAATGGAAACTAATTAAATAGCGTTTAAGACAGTGCATTTAAATATTTCGAGTGTAATTTAATAAATACATATTTTCTCAAAATTATATATGTATTTAAAGGAAAAAATGTGCATTATTTCATTAATGAATGGATAAAAAATCGTTTGTACTTTGAAAAAGTATCTTATCGTTGTAAATTTTCATCAAAATTTTAAATAAAAGTTTAAAAATATGCCTTGTGTTCACAATTCTGAAACTCAACTTTATAGAAAGGGAATAGTCACAATTTGAAAGAGAAAAATTAATATTATGCAAACAACAATCGGAAAATTTTCTTTAACATATCTTACCTTTCTCTCTAACTTGTGAGGTGTAACTCGTAATACCAAATCTGAGCTACAGAAAGGTGTAAGATAACAACTTTTAAGTATTCCAGAACACGGACATCAATCAAGCAGATATAAAAAAAAAAACACAATCAGTTCAAGCGGCTGAAGAGTTATGGCAAAGTAGTGAATATCAAAAAAGACCACTCGGGTTCACGCCAGTGCTACTGACCTCATTAACTACAAACCGAAGGCGATGTGTGACGTGTACTGAAATGGTCTCTTTCAAAAGTGGAACAATTCAGTCATTAATCAAAAAGAAATTTGAAAACTTTTACATATATCCTGTAATTACAATAAAATCTAAATATCTCTCCATCATTGTACTTTGGCAATTAATTCAAATACACGTTCATTATGGCTAACAGAATTTCATTTGCTGCAGGATTTACGTAAACTGAAGACTGAAAAAAAAAAGTAATCCTCACAAAAATGTGAAATGGAATAGAAACTGAAAGTGTATTTCTATGAAATAATTAAGAAAGTTTCATCTGTTCATCTGCATGTTTTCTTATCTTATATTTTGAATACTAACGAATGATCGCAAATAAAGATACTATCGGTGATAAGCTTTGGAATTCTACGTTTTAATTAAGTAAGATTTTAAAGTATTAAAAATGTTTAAAATACATCTAATTAATGCTAACGAATCGTAACCATAAAATTAATGAAATAATATTGTGTAGCTGCCAGTGAACGAGCTTATATACACATTTTGTGACTACAAAACAATGAAACTAATGATTCAATTGGATTGGACTGGAATGGATAATTTGGATATAGCAAAGCACACTATGGAAAGGATTTTCTTTGTAGAGGATTTGAGGAAAACTGGCTGATATTCACGTTGGGAAAAACTGCACTGCAAACAAGCATTCAAATGCTTAGCGTGAACTTATTAATTAAGTGAGGAGTAAATTATGAATCACAGTAAACTGTTAAACGAGTAATGATTAATTTTCAATTCGAAATAAGACAAAAGGTAAACAAACCAAGCATGGGAATAATTTCATATTGCAATTTCTATTTCACTTGACCAAGATTCTATCGAGTTTCATGCTGACACATACAAAATCGCACATATGATAACGTAAAACCCATATATATGTATTGTTGTGTGTAAATATGTTTAATTAAATTAATAATTAATTAATGTACAGTCGATCCAGTCAATTGAGGCACGCCAGAATCATAATGTGTTGACGCAATTACACAGCTCTCCCAATAATCCAAATTTGAACTTTTAAAATTTTGTAAAATCTGTAAAGCCAATTTAACATTTTACAAAACAATTGATATTTATTCAGATGAACTATACTATTAAGAGGTTCTAAGTACTTAATGATGTTCAGTATCATTAAGTACTTAGTTCATCATTAGTGCAAATTCAGATGAACTATACTATTAAGAGGTTCTAAGTACTTAATGACAAAAACATTAATTGAATCTACCTTTATTCTATATTTCTTCGTTTTAGTAACAATACTCTGAGAGTTTTACTGGCAGGGGACCCTGAGTTACAGTTTACCATAGATTTAATATAGAATCGAGTTACATCCTTACGATGTTTATTCAAGGAAAGTCTGAATAAATGCCCCACAAAGCTAACATACTGTTTCTGGCAAGATAAGGACACGTATATTAATAAAAAGGGTAAATGAACTCTTTGAATACATAAATAAGGTAAAACTCGAGACTTTTTCTAAAAAATTGTTAAATAATTTTTTTCTTCCTAAAGCCACAAACAAATTTTAGTGCAGTTTCTGTCAGCTACTTACCAACAGAACAGGAAAGTTTCTATTTCTTGCAATAGAAAAATCACAGAAACCATGCTGCTCTGAAATTATATCAGTTAAGGATGTATCTATCTTTGAAAATTACTGCCTGTACGATTGCTTATAATACAGACTGTTACTGTCGTAATTTGTAAAATAAATAGAACAGGAATGAAATATGATGTGTTTCGAAAATGGATCAAACCTTTCGGTAAAAACAGTATTATAGAAAAAAAAAAAAAAAAAAATAAGGGTTTTGAAGGTTTTGTAAAATAAATGTTCATTTAAAACGGATAAAAAATTAATGACTTTATATGGTATATATCCCGCCTTCTTAGCGAGCCTTCGTGGTGTAGTGGTCAGCACACTCAGCACGTAATTGAGAGGTCCATGGTTCGATTCCCGGCGAAGGCGCTGCTAATTTTTCATCTCCCGGTCTCCAAAATAATCCTAATGTCTCTACAACTTAAAAAGAGAAAAACAAAATGATGCAGCAGATTTCATTCAAAATAATTTTAAGCACTAATCAATCATTAAATTACATCGTTTTATGCAGTTGTTTGGAAAGGAAAATTGAGACTTACGAATACTATATTCACACCCCTCTTTAATTAAAAAAAAGAGCTTTTATCAAATGCCCTAAATTTCCTATATAAAGTTTAATGTATTTACAAGCATTTCTTTCTAGCAAGTTGAGAAAAATAAATAAAATCAATATTAGAAAAATCTACACCGAAGGAAAAAAAATAAAGTGATCATACCTTCAAGAGAGATCAAGTGATGTTCAAAGAAGAACGAAAAATTCCTTTTCTGCTTAAGGTCATACTGCAGCATATTTAAAAGGAAATTCTAGAAAATCGCTCAGTTAAAATCATTTTACCATGATTATATTAAACTAGAGCGAAGAGTTTATTTTAAAATCTGTAAAAATTTTAAAACTGTATGACACGTACACTTTCGGATGCTGAAATTTTAAAATATTGGGCATCAAACGATAAAATAAGAGCAGTTTAGAAAATTCACCAAACGTTAGATGTCTTATCAAATATTTGATAGAAATATCATTTACTAGATTTTTTTTCACTGTATCCTATGGTGACGTAAAGTTCTAAAATTTATACTAATTTGGTATGTAGCGTAAAGTCCTAAGATTTATAGTTTGGTATGTAACGTAAAGTTCTGAGATATATAATTTGTTGTATAAGCGAAGGCATGTGCAAAAAGTCGATAAAAGTCGCTTCAACACTAAATAATAATAATAAAAAAACTCTAAATCGAATTTTGGAAACATTGCTTCACAACATTGTACTGTCATCCACAAAGAGAGTGTGTGTAATATCTGAGCCCGATGGCTATCAAGAAATTGTTTACAAATCGATGGTAAAATTTTGACCATAGCGACAAATACTATTAGCGAGTTAAATAAAAGCTAATAAAAAATTCTATGTCTGCTTGATAATATCCTCTCGGAAAAGCTGGTTGCATAACATGTTCGTGATTTTCCCCATGTGTAACATGGGTACGATCCAGTTTCTTTCAGGAAGTTTTCCACGAAAGCATCTTTCCTCTTAGACAGGTAGCCCTTGCGTGTTTTGCGAAAATCAAACTAATTCTAAAAATGACTGCTTGATAACTGCATTATATTCTTTCGAGGTAGTGAAGAAAATAAATTATGTAAAAATTTAATTTCTTCCCCCAAGTGTTAGACTTTTAAAACCAGTGGATCAAAAGGTAACCCAAAGAGATAGCAGATTTCGCAGATATAACAGGAGGATTACAAAGATATAGCAGAAAATGAACGATGACTAAAATTTTAATTAGATTAGGATGTTAAATGCCTGACAAGTAAGTATGCTAACTGTTGTCCACTTAAGTGAACGCCAGCTGGAATGAAATTTTCACTACAGCGATTCGCAAAGTATTTCGTCAGGCAGGATTTTTCAGTGAAAGATCTGATCAAGAACCAAAGTAGAAGGGAAACAGCTAATGTAAAATTAGACAAAAAAGCAGTAACAGTTTGACTTAAGGGTTGAATAACTTTCTACCTATTTGAAGGGTAATCAGTCATTAGGTCCCTCTTTTTCAGATTCTCTTCCTCCTTTCTGTATGCCATCGTGGTGTAATGGTTAGCACACTCGGCGCGTATTCGAGAGGTCCAGGTACGAGTCCCGTAGAGAGCATTGCTCATTTTTCACATCTCCTGCTTCAAAATATCCTAATGACTCTACAGTGGTGCTCCAACTAAAATGTGGTGGATAATATTTCTTCACCACCAGGATTTGGTGATTGGGTCTCCTAAAAACCCCAGTCTCCCTTTAAAAAGGGGAGTGTATAAATTATTTTCTCCCTCTTTTCTGCATGCATTCATGGTGTAATGGTTAGCATACTTAGGCCATATTCGAGAGGTCCAGGTTCGAGTCCTGGCGAGGACATTGCTCATTTTTCACATCTCCTGCTTCAAAATATCCTAATGACTCTACAGTGTGGTGGATAATGATTCTTCACGACCAGGATTTGGCGATTGGGTCCCCTAATCCCCAGTCACCCTTTAAAAAAGGGAGTAATTCTCTTCCTTTTTTCGCATTTCTTCGTAGTGTAACGGTTAGCACACTCGGCGCGTATTCGAGAGGTCCAGGTTCGAGTCCCGGCTAGGGCATTGCTTATTTTTCATGTCTCTCGCTTCCAAAAATCCCTATTTAGTCTACAAGGTTTCTTTACGAGGGTATAAGAAGCATATTGCTTTTTATGTGGGAGAAAATGGGCGGTCTAAAGCGAAACAAACGCAGTGCTATTTGTCGAGGGAGATAATAGTGAAATGAATAAAAGCTAAAATACTAGAATTTCGAAAACCTTGAAAGGAACTGAATTGGAATTCATGCCATTAACTAATAACTAAAGAAAATAAATTTTTGTTTGTTCGTTTGAATGATAAAGGCTTCAAGAAAATCCACTTCACCAACTGAAGAAGCTATGTGCATAATTTTCGAGGAACCAAAGTCAAAATTGTGATTATGGGCCCAGATACGATTAGCTATCGAAGATTTTTTTATTTCTTCTTTTCAAACATAATATTCGTATACGTCACACATTCCGTCAGCTTAACGATTCAAACGTTCTAGAACACACATGCGGTGTCGATTCAGAAAGTCTGAAGCCATTCTAAAATCAATTTGAAGACGTTACGAATTCCTGTCATATAAATAAAGCAGTACAAATGAAGCATTTCAGCTCTAAATCGAAGAACCTTCTTCTTTATTGTCGTTAAATTTGCGCTTGTTCATATAATAATTGACTAAATACATTAAGTATCAGATAGGAAAAAGTCTGAAATCTATATGTGAAGATTTCAGACTCACAAGTCTATCACAAGAATTATTCATTCCCTCGAACTTCAGATGCGCATTTCATTCTGTGGCCTGGAGTTAGTTTTCTTGAGACTGTAAAATAAGACGTACGAATTAGGTAACAAAAGTCAAACGCTTCTACAAATACGAGTCTGGTTCGCTTGTTAGCTCAGTCCCTAGAAATAGCTTCTACTGACAACCTGAGGGAAAGCAGTCGATTAAACTCAAGTCTTAAAAAAATATGGTATTTCGAAATAACTTTCTTATTCCAAATTCTCGTTTCCGAAGGAATCACGCACGTTAACATGTTTGATTTAAGTAATATCATCATGTTGGCAACATACGCGTGCAGGAAATGCGAGAGGAATTTCATAGACAAAAATAAAAACTGGACCGAACAGAAAAAGTACATATCAGTCTTCAATCAAATTTCCATTATAAGTAAAACTGGAGTAGAGCTGCTAATGTCCTCCTTAAATAAGACCCATCAATGGTAGAGCACATAAAACTGCTGAATACTAGTAGTTCAAACCGTGTCTGAATTCCGGTGAAAGGGCTGGTACCAGGGTATTTTAGTGGATTTTTCATATGTTGTAGAGTCATTAGGTTAATTGGAAGCAGAAAAGATGAAAAATATGCAACCGCCTTCGCCGGGAATCGAACCACGGACCTCTGAAAGACCGGCCCAGCGTGCTACCGTTACACCACGAAGGCACGCTAGGGAAGTGGGAGAAATACCTTATATACTCCCCTTTTTTAAAGGGCGACTAGGGTTTTAGGGGACCTAGTCGCCAAATTCTGGGTGCGGAGAATCATCATCCACAACCCTTTTAGTTCGGGCGCCACTTTTAGGGTCATTAGGTTAATTGGAAGCAGAAAAGATGAAAAATATGCAGCCGCCTTCGCCGGGAATCGAACCGCGGACCTCTGGAATGCCGGCCCAGCGTGCTACCGTTACACCACGAAGGCACGCTAGGGAAGTGGGAGAAATACCTTATAATGTAACATAAGCAAAAACAATTTCCGCAATGGCCTAGCCATTATAGACTTACGACTTCGTTTATTTAATTAAACAGCTTCCTTTAGTAGATCAAATATTTAACAACCAACGGAAACTTTATTAGATCATATAGCATGTTGAATCTATTTCTTGGTTTCACGAGGTCGAAAGAATTTCTTCCAAAAAGGGTACATCATTTTCACCTAATGTGTTTAAATAAAATCATAAAAAATCATAGCGCTTTCATAATTACCAGCAATCAAATCCCTTACCAACACCAGACGACACAGATGGCCTTTCACAATTCTTTGGGGTTTTGTCGTGTTATTTTGAGGCAACAAAAGTCTTAATAATGAAGTGAAATCTGAATAACAACGCATTTTACAGACTTCTTTTGTATTCTTTCAAAACGCTGCATCAAACAGATAAATCGCATTTTTCTGTAATATTAACATAATTATCTACATGCATGTATTGTTTACTCCAAGTATGATAGTTCTTAATAAACCAAAATTAGCTTAAAAAGAATTTTACTATTTTAAGTTGAATGACTGGGTTTTGTTTTTTAGATATATCTGAGCAGTGAAAGAGACGTTTGCATAATTATTGCCTTTCGTTTATTTCATGTTTAAACCATCTACAAAAATATTAAGGCGCAAAGTGTATCTTTTTCTGTACTAAACAGACAACGCTGCAAAGCTTTGTAATTGAAAAGTTTAGAGTAAAATATTCGTGCTTTGTTTTCGAGATAAGAATTCTAATTTTTTCAGTTCGGAACTGAAATAACTTCAGATGTTTTAAATGGAAAGCACATAGTTGCATTCCTATTAACAGATTGTTTCTGTAGTGCTCGACTCGAAATTGAAGAGACCTATAAAGACTTAAATGAGCAGAAGCAGTTATGAGAATTGTTTAGTATTATTAATTCTGCTATTGTTGATTCATCTGTGTTTCTTATTAAAAAAAGCATTCTCCTTAATACTTTTTTCTGGAATCTATGCACAGCTACGAAATAGAAAATTACAATGCATTTACTATTAAATAAGCCTCTCCCCAATATCAGACCCTCCTTACATTTTATTAAATTTTAAGAAATAAAAATGCAGATGAATATTTGTTGAGAGTATTATTTTGATTATAATACATTTGTTTCTGATTAGAATGAAATAATCATTGCCTACAGAAATATGTGTGGTTTATTTCAAATTTAAGCTTTGTAGCTAGTCTATATACACTGACTACCAATAAGTATTTGGACACCTGTGATAGAAAAGAAAAACTAACTTTATTCAAAACCAATAGTTGTTAGAGCCTCCACGAGAGGTAATTACAGCGTGGACCCTCCGGGGCATACTTTCCACAAGTCTTTGTATGACAGCTAGTAATATTTTCTTCCACTCGGCTTGGAGAAGACATAGAAGTTCCTTCACCGATTTTGCACGGGTTGTGCACCCCTGAATTCGGGATGCAACTCGTCCCAGAGGTTCTCGATGTCTGGACTCTGGGCAGGCCAGTCCATTTGATGAACTCTATTGGCACCATACCAAGCCTTGGTTAACGTCGAAACAACTGGCATTGTCGTCCTGAAAGTAACAGGGTTCCAACCCGTAAAACTGCCACAATGTAGGAAGCACATTGTCATCCAAAATAGTGCAGTAGGCATCGGAGCTTACCATGAATGGGGCCAAGGGTCCCAGCCCATACCAGGAGAAACACCCCCAGACCATAATTCCACCTCCGCCGAACTTGACTGTTGGCACAATACATTCTGGCAGGAGACGTTCTCCAGGTAGACGCCAGACCCAGACCCTGCCATCAGAACGGTAAAGGGTGAACCTTGATTCGCCACTCCAAAGAACCCGTTTCCACTGATCTACGGTCCAATTTCGATGCGATTTGCACCACATTAACCGAGCAGCGCGGTTGGACTTTGTGATCAAAGGCTTATGAGCAGCAGCACGACCATGAAAACCAAGTAGATGTGCTTCCTTACGGATGGTATTCATTGAAACAATACTCCCGGATGCCTGTTGAAACTCCTCGCGGATGAGGGCCAACGGTTGGGTGCGCTTCTTCCGAATTTCTCTGGACAGCACTCGTCGGTCTCTATCTTCCAGTTTCTTTGGTCTGCCGACTCGGGGCACATTTCGACAATCACCGCTCACCTTCCACTTCTTAATGACATAGTGCACTGTCGATTTCGGGTACTTCAGATCGCTAGATATGTCTCTTAAGGATCGGCCACATTTGTGATACCCGATAATTATACCTTTCTCGAAATCAGAGAGCTCCGAACTGCGAAGCATCTTGCATGCGACTAAAGCCGATGCTGTTTCCTACACGATATATACCAGCGGAGTCCGTGACGTACCTTAGGACCGCAGATATCGTCATTTGCATGGGTGTCCAAATACCTATTGGTAGTCAGTGTAGTATCAAAATTAATTCCTCCCTTCTATACGACAGTTTTACTTGTTAAAATACCCTGTTATAAGACATTACCAAATTTTACAGAAATATAGAATTTTGCTTTTTTGAATAGTATGTTAAAAATAGTAATTACAATTATCAAAATAGTTACATGAAGAGGTAATAGCAATAATTATTAATATTTAAAACTTTTCTTTCTTTAATTTGCTTCCTTTTATTTTTTGTAACTGATTTAATTACCTATCCTAAATGTTCACTTTAGTATAAACGCTTCACTGGTTTCATCTTTTCCTATTTCGGAGCTATATTATTCTTCTATGGCAAACGACAAGCATTTTAGTAAAATGTATTCGAATTATATAGTTCTAAAATTTAAATTTAAATCAAAAACTTAACTTTTAATATTGACTAACTCATTAATTCATTTCATCAGTAATGCTAATATCTTTTAGTTGTAAAAACTAGGAGTAAAATTTTTAATCAGCCGAAAAGGATCAGCTACTTAGAAATTTTAAAATGAGTAGTTCGAATAGTGACTTTTGAAACGTTTTGAGTGCAAGTATCAAAGTGTTAAGTATTCATATCTTTTCGTTTTCTTCAAGCATCCTTATCATATTTCCAAATAGCGTTGTCGACTATCTTTTCGGTTCATCGTACACTTTCCTAGCATTTCGACGTAATCTTTCTTCCTAAGGACCTTCATATTCATTTTTCAACACCATTGTCTAAGCAAAGATAAACTACTCAATGCAAATGTACAGACGATTTATCAAATATAAATACAGCGCGTAAAAGACACTATAACGAGTATACTGATTTTAACTTTGGAATCTGTTCTTAAAAGTGAAAAATACAATTAATAGGAAAATAGCGTAAAAAGTTATTCGTAATCTGCTATTCTTACTGCAAAGTGAAACTAACGGCAGAATTTACTTTGAAACATAGAAATGCAAGCTCCATCTGTAACTTTTCAAATATAATAACCATTTCGTAGTTAGAGGAAAATTCACTTACACTTATTCTCCACTTGTTGTTTGTGAATCAAGAATAGGCTGCATCGTAAATCATTACGAAAGACATGTAGAAGTATTAAACTCAAATATTCAAACGAGGATCATATGAAACAAAGTTATTGTACTTTATACATTATTTTTTATTAACATGTTCCAGATATCATATGCATTTTTTCCCTTTTTTCTGAATTTCTATTTTTTCCCAGGATTCCTTTCCTTTAAGTAGTTAACGAATGGTATAAAATCTCAAGTTTTGGTAATGAATGGATTTATTCACAGCGAAGCAGAAACTTTTGATGTTTTATGTTAATTAATCTTATTATTTTGCTTTATTTTCATTTCTTATTACGTCCACTAGAACGCTAATTAATTAAAGTGGAAGTAAGCTCAAAGTTTTTGAAGTGTTACAGAAAGAGCACTTCGCAACATAGTCAGATCATCACTCTGCTTAACTTTCTACGCTTAACTTCCTACTGCTGTAGAAAGTCCTCCACGAAGGCATCCCTCCCCTTAGGCAGATAGCCCTAGTGTGCTTTGCCGTAATTAAATAAACCAAACCAAACTCGCCTACTGCTGAATTTATCTTACAAACTTCTGCTAAGCTGCTATTGCTTCACGAACCTATAAGGCGAGCCAAGGTTTAGTCTGGCGCGTTAGTTGTATATTTCGCATTCAATTTAATTTTAATGTGCGCTTTGAATATTACTGTAACCTTTCTTAGCTCTGTTTCTGTCAAACTTTTGAGTTTGTATCGTCAAGTTGGACAAGTTAATAAAGTATTTTAAACTTTTACTTGAATTATAATATACTTTAAGTTAGAAGGAAGACAGGACGATAAGTCGTTTTACTTTCTCTATGGTTATTTGAGTTGATTTGGTAATTTAAAGTAATAGTATAATCGTATAAACTAAGTTCCAATTAAACAAATTCATTAACAAATTCTACATTAGTACTGTATTATTGTATCAAAACTTCTACATGCACATTTTTTTTTAAATTTGATACTCTGCTGAAATAAAATTTATTTCTGTTTTTTAATCTAAGTTAAAAAGCATGGACTGATATGCGTTACTTAGGGACAGACAGATAAAGTTAAATGGTTTTACAAAGTTAAAGGGAAAACCTTTTGCATCCTGTTCTTTCGCAACGTGAAAGAGCGGCCAAACTTTTCCTTATCTGCATGCGGGGTGCTTATCGTATCAAGTGGAGGAGTACGTTCTTTAGCATTAAATTTGATCCAAATTATAATTACATTTTAGGCATTATTATTATTAAGCATTTATTATTATTACGCAAAGGCGAGCTTTCTACTTCGAAGTTTACATTGTATTGTACATTTAAGTTTAAGTTGTTTAGATTCGTTGAAAATTGTGTATTTAAAGCTGGCTTATTTTAAAGATGTTTATTCTTATTTCTGGGCTTCTTTGAAAGCTCTTTATGATAATGAAGCACTTTTGGGGGGGGGTATTTAAAGTATGACTCAAAATGAAAAAGAGTGACTTTTAAAGGACTTAATTCAAACGAAATTTATATTTTGATTTGGAATTTTTGTCTTCTCCTTGCATGCCTTTATGGTATAAGTGGTAGCATATCCTGCTAGGAATCAGAAGATCCGAAATTCAAATTCCAGCGAAGGCATAGCTGATTTTCTCTTTCCTCCCCAATTAACCTTTAAGTAAGGGGAAAATAAAAAATTATCAGCTTTCCCACTGCATGCCATCTGTGGTGTGAGGGGTAACATATTCAGTTGACAATCAGAAGATCCATTGTTTGAACCGTGACGAAGATATAGTTAATTTTTCATGTGGCTTGCTTCGGAAAGCCTAACAGACTCTATAGACTTACAAAATCCAGCCATTTCTAACTTAAATATTTCAGAATCAAAGGTGATATCAACCTGTGGTTTCTTCAGTACTTTCAAATGCCATTTACTGCTTTGCAGAAAACAATCGTTATTTTCAACATATGCTTTTACAAATGAAATATTCATTTAACATGCTGTTAAGCTGTTGCAATAAAGTTTTATTCTAAAAGCCACTGTTGTCGGAAAATTGAAAACTCTGCACAGTCAATAAATAATATCCACTAAAGAACTTTTATGCATATCTTTATATGCCCACTTAACATTTATTGCTTATGTCTGACTAGTCAGATTCTCAAACATTTAGTATAAATTTCCTTGTGTATAAGGCGAAGTTTCCCTTAAAAATTCCCCCCCCGAAGGCCCTCCTCCTGCTAGACAGCTAGCATTTGTATGCTTTGCCATAATTCAAATAATCCAAATCCATTCAAAGCTGTAAAAAAATATATTTATATTAGAACAGCAAATGTGCATAATTTACGTTTCAGACGATATTTGCGCCATGGTCGTGAATAGCATAAATTAGCTAATAATCTATTTCAAGTCATAATGTCAAGTTTTGCAAGTATACTAAAAAAATTATGTAATATGTCCGTCGGTGTTGCCAATTTACATAGTTTCAATATGGATAAAATTCGTTTGTTCCGATTTCATTAAAAATATTGTAACATTTTCTCGAATATAAAATTTGTGTGTAAGTAATAAAATATTTGAAAGTGGTATTCAAGTTTTTTTTTATAGAAGTTAATGAAATATGACTGAAATTTAGTTTGTTACGAAGCAGTTGAATCTGTTATAGTACTGCAGATCATTTTCAGTTTCGAAGTACCCACATCCGACTGTTAAATCGCTCACTGAACAGAAAAATGAAAAAAAAAAAAGTAATATCTTTATAACTCAAGAATTTGAAAAAATTCTTCGATTACGCGTGTCCTATGAAATAATGAATAAATATAACTCGGTTATATTAGATGACGTATAGTTCAAAATCCTACAGTCACTTCACATTAAGAAAGAGCTTGTAGGATTGCTATTGTAACTGGAAATTAAAGTCCTACAGACCATACTTGACAGAAAGCGAGTTATAGCTGCGTTTTAATTTAAAAGAAACTCACAGAAATAGAAGAAGGTTTAAATAACCTTTTTATTTTAGTTTTAAATTGATCATAAAGGCATAAACTGTGTTACGGACGAAATCTTCGCCATTTGTGGGTATTCAGCTTAACAGATAATTAAACGTCGATAACGTAGTCTAAAACAACATATTAGACAGAATAAGTTGACTCAGATATTTTACCGCTGCGTATTTAAAACATCCGCTGGCAAGAATGCTAAAGCCAGAATATCACTTGTATGTAGAGTTAGCGAAAAATACTGTCAGCAAGGAGCAATTTTCAGAAGCTCTTTGAACTAAAGAATCAGAACCCTCAGCTTAAATATACACCAAGCTAATTTCCATTCTGGTGAGGAATACGGAAAGTAGAAGTTATAACCTTTAAATCATGGTAATTGGTAATTAACATAAGGTACTCCACAAGCTTTTGCTTAGAAGTAACTCAGTGAAAAATTAAAACAAAACTAAGATAACATTTCTAGTTTTGTAGACGAACCAAAATAATAATAAACAAAAACTAGAATAAAATCTCCTGTCTTAAAAAATATACTATACAAATTTAAGAAGTTGTAAACGACAATCGGGGGGAAGAAGAAACAAAGACTGATTGTTGTGGTATTCATCTTTGTTATACCTTACCCCCCCTATTTATATGATGAAGTTACGAACGTGTGATAACAATCATCATTAGAAGGGCACTTACATATTGCTCTCATGAAATTTACAGTATTTTTTTAATTACTTCCTCCGCTTTTTGGCATGAAATGATAACTTTTATTATTAGTCCAAAAATTCACTGGTATTCATTTGCGCTCTCCGCTTTAGCAAAATAGTCGGCAGTACGAAAACGTAGCGGTCCCTTTAAAGTCGACCGCTAGAAAGAAATACACAATAGCTCAAAATAATATCATACTAATAGTACTATATTAATTAATCTTATCAAAACACGAGAAAATGAATGCTTCAAAAACTGAAGTACAATCGCCAGATAAGGTCAAAATAAGTTATAAATTTGCCAAAAGCCCTGTTTTGTCAGCATTATAATTGCTTCGTGCATTGCCCCAAAATATATACTTATTTAAAACTCAAGTTCGAAAAGGTGTAAAATTTCGAAAGACCGTGAGACAGTTTTATGCTGCTTCAATAAGTGTGATTAATAAAAGAAAACTGTAGTAATCGGAAAAAGAAAAAAAAAAATCGATGCTTTAAAAAGAAATAAAAATTTTACCAGTAGACTACAGATACAATTCAAGGTGTGGATGGCGTCACTAATTTTTAATGAATGGTTTTTGAAATGGGATAGCGAACTGAACAATGGTATCTTTCTCGTTATTGAAAACTGTACAGCGCAAAACGTAAAGATATAGAAATTGTGAACTTACCAGTAAATGCCACTATCCTAATTCAAATATGAGATGACTTTTAGAGTCCCAAATGATATGGATACAAGTGCAAATGAATTAGCGAAGGAAACTTATTTTCTTGATGAGCAGCTTTTACCGATTTATGTCTTGGAACCACGTCCCAGGAAATATATTAAAAGAATTCTTTTATGTATCCCATCCTCTTAACAATTGAAGAAATAGTGGAAGCTGAAGAAGGAAAAGCAGCGTCTCTAACCAACAGGAACCGCGAGGAATTTAATGCATTGTGAATCGCAATACTCATGACAGAGGGAGATAACTGCACTGTTGTTTTCTGAAACAAAACCAAATACATGATGTGATAAACTGTCTGAAGTTGATTATCATGAAGTTGATGAATTCCCTACAAATGCTAGGATTAGATCTTTCCTCCTATCATCATGATTATCATGAAGATGATGAATTCCCTACAAATGCTGGGAGGAAAGATCTCCTCCTAGCATTTGTAGGCTGCTTTTGACTGACGAACTTTTGTGTAAAAGACATTATTCACAATTCAGGAATCAGCTTTTGCATTTTCCTAATTAACATGCTATAAAAGTACATATTTATAAGTTTCTTGTTTTATTTATATTAAATTAGTTAAATTCTATTGTTATTTTGAGGATATTATTCTCAACGTTTAATTTTATCATTCTGCTAATGTTATCAAATTAGCCGTGAACAAACGCAATCACATTAAGCGGAGCCTACCGTACTTCAGTTGCGAACTTCATGCTAATCTTCAAGGTTATCACCTTGCTATTCTCTCGGTAAACGAGTTTTTCCCAAGTTTGTTCCGCTTCAACAGAAAAATTTGAAGGCCATGCGTAGTGTAGAATTTTAACGCAGCTTTCTCAAACCCACTATTAATTATGAAAAAGTAAACGACTATTAGAACCCTTTTTTATTTTTATTAAGACCAAAGCTGGAAAACAATACACGATTAAGAGAATATGGCACCCAAATCATATGAAAAATCATGAAATCTATGAAAAAATATATATGATATGTTGTATGATCTTAAATTCACTAAGTGTAATAGACTTAAAGCATCTGAAGTTAAAAGTAAATGAATTAGCACAATATCTAACACAATATCTAAAACAAATCAAAATTAAAATAAGAATTCATAGCAGTACAAACTCTAAAAATAAAAATGAAAAGGGAAAAGGGAAAACATAGGAAATATAAATTAATCTCCTTTTACTGAAATTCCAATTCAGAACTCATCAGGGTAAAATGAATTAAAGTTTCATAAAAGTCGATTAATATGTTTCAAAAACGTGTTTCGTTCTCCTGGTTCATTTGAGATCAAAAACCGGAAAAAGAATCATTAAATTTTCGTTTAAGGCATTAAAAGTCATATAAAACCGAAAAATTGAATCTCAAATATACCAGGATTTTCCCTACGCACCTTCGAAACACTTGGAAAAACGAATAAAACATAACATTGTGCTAAATTGACTACTCAAAAAAAAAAAAAAAAAAAAAAAAAAAAAAAAAAAAGCCACAAACTTTTACATTATGTAAAAAAAACTATTCAAAAAAATCTAATTGGCCTAAAATCATTATATGCAAATCCGAAATTCAAAAGCAAATAAATACAAAAAGCAAAACAAATATACTTTAAACCAAAGCGAATCATTTAAGCAATACTCAAAAATTGAATGGTCCCTGATTATGCTAAACTAAACTTACCGAGAAAACGAAATCTTTTCATAAAGATTCTTTAAATAATAAAATCAAATCTGTTATGACTAGGAGCAAAAACAATTTTACTTTACACCTGACTGCCACTGGCTCCGACATAGCAATATGAATACTCTACATCTAAAATTTTAAACACCATTCCAGAATTTTAAATGTTTATTTAATAGAATTCTATTCATATATTTGCAAGTTATACACTATAAACACAATAACAAAATTTGAACTTATCTGCACTAGCGTGAATAAGCCTGGCATAATATTCTGAACTCGACGTAACTTTAGGAGGAAAAATACCGCAAATTCAAACACAAGGTTTCATCCTTTCCAACGCAGCTAATTTTCTAAATATATTTTACTAATATCCGCAGCAGGACAGCGGATTCATTTCATTCACCCAAAACTCAAATGTTTTAACGCAATATTATTGCAAAGGAAAACGTCGACTCAAAATCAAATTATTAAAATCTATAGAATATCATCCGCTGTTGCCATTCCAGCACTGCCAAGTTTTTCTTCCTGCAGCTGTTGCCAGACTTATCCTCGCTGTATGATGAGAGGTACAACATCCTCCCACCCTGATTTTCTCAAAATCAGACATCGCACAAAGTTTTCTAACATTACAAATAAAACAAAACAGTACTATGTATTAGTTTAGAAAACACATAAGAGAAACTCGGTTAACATACAATATATATGACAGATCATACTAAAATGAAATCAATAAAGAATAAATTTCTAATTAAAGTCATTGCTAAAGAAAAGAGGATATAAGTCCAAAACGTCTATATTGTACATTATTTCTATGAGCATGTCCTTGGTTTTAAGAGTCTACCGTATCTAGATCTGTTTTCAGTTGCCAGAGTTAGCACAGGATCACTGGTAGTTGAAACTTCTAGTGGATACAGTTTTTTGATTGGTCTTACCAAATATCCACTGCTTGTTTTTACCTGTACCACTCTGGTAGCCCCATCTCTGCTACTGAATATTTTTACAATTTTGCCCATTGGCCACATTACACGTTTTTTATTGTCTAGTTCTATGAGGACTACATCCCCCACCTTTAGGTTTTGACATGAAGCGCTTGCCTTCTGCACTAGTTGAGCCAGATATTCCTTGCGGAAGCGACTTCTCAGTTCTTGTCTCAACGTATTACAGTAATTTACACGCACATTCAGTTTCTGGGAATCGATGTAATCCAGATCTGGTACCCCCACTTGTTTTATGTGTTGCAAAAACAGGGAAGGTGTCAGAGGTACGTGCTCTTCCGAATCATCATAGATGTATGTTAAAGGACGGTTGTTTAATGTGGATTCAACATCACACAGGACGGTCAGTAACTCCTCGAAATTCACCGACGATCTCCCTAGAATTCGCACGAGAAGAGTCTTGGTGGAACGAACTAAGCGCTCCCACCATCCCCCCCAACCACGCAGCCGTAGGGGGCTGAATTTCCATTTTATTGGAAAACACTCGTTTTCTGTGATTTTTCTCCAATCCAGGCAATCTCAGAGCATTGTCTGCTCCGGTAAAATTGGTTCCGTTATCTGAATACATTGTCGCAGGACGGCCTCGTCTGGCAATGAACCGTCTCAGAGCCTGTAGAAACGTTTCGGTACTCAGAGAGGTGACAGGCTCCAGGTGAATTGCCCGGTATACGGCGCAGGTGAACAAGACGATCCAAGTTTTACTCTTTGGTCTCAGAAGTAGAGGTCCACAAAGATCGACTCCAGTTGTTTCAAAGACTGCCGAATCTCTTATTCTGTCAAGGGGTAACTGGATCGGAGAGGTAGATAAAGCCTTAGCGGTAAATCTCCTACATACTACACATCGACTTACGCAAGATCTTATAGACGAAATGATCCAGTATCGCTCTCTTAACTTAGCAGCTAATATCCTGCACTCCCGCATGACAGTTCTTTTCATGATACTCTCTTATGAGGCATTCAGTTAAGTAATGCTTGTACGGAAGCAACAGGGGATAAAGGAAGCAAAATTCATCATCACGTTAAATGATTTTAGTTTTAACTCTGAGGACTCCGTCGTTGTCTCTCACTACCAATAATCCATGGACGGAATCTCCTTTCTCTTGAAAGTGCTTCCTTTGCTCTAAACTCCACAAAAATGTTTCGGCGTTAGTTTTTTTCTTCTACTGTTAAGGTATCCGAAGAATACGAGGGCTTCTTTAGCAGTTTATTAGTAAAGCGTAGAACCCAGCAGAATACTCGAACTATTTTAGAAAAACTCGAAAAACGTTTGTACCACTCAGAATCTTCTAATTTTATACTCAAATTGACAATCACTCCCTTCTTAATTTCTGCTGCAACAGAATTTTCGTCTGGAGTAAACTCAAAGTCTGGCCATTCTTTCGGAGAGCTTTTCAGAAATTCGGGGCCCTCCCACCAATTGCATTGCCGCAAATGTTCAGGCGTACAGCCACGAGATGCCACATCTACCGGATTCAATTTCCCAGGGATATGTCTCCAACATTCCTACTTCGAGAGTTTCCGAATCTTCTTTACTGTATTATTCACAAATACTCCCCAGTTTTCCTCTCGTTGTATGCAGCTAAGAGCCACAGTATCGTCTGTCCAGTAATATATCGGGACATCGACTAAGCACAGGGTTTCAACAGTATACTTTGCCAAGCGTGCACCTAGAACACAGGCTAGCAACTAAAAACGCGGAATAGTTATTTTCTTTAAGGGCGACACCCGTGATTTTGCTATGAAGAATTTCACGAAAACTTTGTCTTCTTCCTTACTTCGTAAGTAAATGACAGTTGCATAAGCAGCTTGACTGGCATCGCAAAAGACGTGTAGAGTCCATGAATCCTTAATTCCATGACCCATGCGACGAGGTAATTTAAGACTGGAAAGACTAGGCAACCTTTCGTACCATCTCTCAAATCTTGTTTGAAGTTCATCCGGTAATGGCTTATCCCAGGTCGATTTTGTTACCCAAGCCTCTTGAAGAATTAATTTCGCAGGTAATATGACGGGCACAAAGAAACCTAGAGGGTCAAAAACAGCATGGATTAGAGACAATAGTCTCCTTTTTGATAAGTCTCTTTTAACGATTTCTCTTTGGACGGATATTGTAAGGCTGTCATCTCGTCGGTCCCACTGCAAGCCTAGAACTGCGGAGACTGGATCACTATCTTCAGCTGCTAGCTCTTGATCACCATATTGATTAAAAGTCCACATTCGAAGATCCATTTTGGCTTCTGCCATAATAGTAATCGATTGGCTCATAAAAACCTTTAGCTCTTCGTTATCATCGACTGACTGTGAGTATGGCAGAGAAGCGTTTTGTTCAGTAAAAAAGGATCACGTCTCACAAATCTCCTGGAATTTTTGCGTAAAGAGGTCGAAGGAGAGCAGAGAGTTAAACTAGCTAGGTCTGGATTTGAAATTTCTTCTACTTCGCGCAATGAACATTCTAAAGATGTAAAAGTTAAGACCAAAAAAAACCAATCGCTAGCGCAGCAAGTCTAGTTGCTGCCAAAGAACAAAAATGTGTTTTTTGCGGAAAATCTCACGAAAGCAAAGAATGTTTCACAGCTCGATCGATGAGCTTAAAGGAAAGATTAGACAAATTAAGAGAATTAAAATGCTGCCTCCGCTGTCTTAAACCAGGGCATTTTGCGAAGAAGTGTCAACATAAAATGATTTGGCAAGTTTATTCGCAAAAGCTTTGAATTCAGGTGAAACGCGGGACAAATGAAATGAAATCACAGCTGCCAATAAATAGGGGCTACTAGTTAACCCCAAAACAACCCCCTTGTAACGAAACACTTCAATTCTATTATTTACCCACCACAAAAACTTTAAGTAATTTTGATCCTCACGCTCTACCTCAATCTGTAAAATGGCCCGCCTAATATCGGATGTTACACCAATTGCCTTTTCCCTAAACAGCGTTAGAATGGCTGAGATTTCTTCTACAAGGTTTGGACCTTTTATCAAGTAATCATTTAGCGAAAGCGAACCAATGACTTTGCTCGACGCATCGAATACAGGCCTAATCTTGGTAGTGAGGCTACCTAATTTTATTACTGGATGGTGTGGTAAATAATGCCCTCCGTCATTCTTTACTGATTTTGGGACAATTTCTATGACATCTTCCGCTAGCCATTCGTTAAATACTGTACTATACTCATCAAATTTATTTAATTTTCTCAATTTTCTCGTAGTAGCAAAGAGCCTCTTTTCTGCAATATACCAGTTAGAGGGAATATCAAGAGGGAATTTTAGAGCCCAAGGTAAACTCACGCAATATCTACCATCTCTGTTTCTGCGAAGGCCCTAAGAAACTGCTCTTTCGCTGCTTGATCTTCTGCGACCCTGGAAATGCTTTGCGCATCATCTGCAATGCCGATAGTTTCTAACTTCCACATAAAGGAAGGTTCCATGTCTTGAATAATAAGATTAGTTACTAACATAGATGGGGTACCCTCAAAACTTTGGATAATCGTTCTTTTCGATTCCCCGCACAGCGTACATCCCAGTTTAGTATTTAGGGCTGTCAAACCACCCTCAAGCTGAATTACTTCACCAGTAAGTATTTGCCCATAAATATCACTCCCTATGAGGATTTCTATTTCCGGGTGACCCTCACCGACATTTGAAATCCAAATTCTGTGTCTTTTTAATTCCTTCAATAACGGTCCTTTAGGTATGCGTGGTATGCCTCCAAGTTTCAAAATCTGAGCCTTTATCAGGTAAAAACTGGAAACCAGTTAGAAACAAAAATTGAAAAAAACACAAAATTGCTGAAATCTTAGGACGACCTTCTAAACGAAAATATACTTATTTCTTCAGACGACCAAACTGTGTTCCTACGAGGAGGGTGATCGTCGACTCCAAAATGGTGGCGTAGAAAACTTCCAAAAGATGCTGTCTTCTGTAAAATCTTAAAACGCGAAAGCTGTACCGGCTCAAAGTTGGAGAAAAGAAAAAATATATCTTATAAAGGATAACATTTTTTACGTAATCGGGGTACAATACGTCTTAGAAACTAGAAACCCCATTTTTTTAGTAACAGATGGAAGATTTGCCAGTAATTAAATTTACAAAATAGTAGAAAGATAGTATAAATAATAATAAAAAAAGGAAAAGAAACAAGATCTTTGTACATATTTTACATTAAATTTCTTATCGTAGTGTGATGTTGCGTGGCCCCAACTTGCCCGCAACAATAGTAGTGACTGCTATTAACTGGAATTACACAAACTCTTAAGAAGGGTTTAACTCCCTTTTTATTCCACTTTAGAAGTTACAGATGCGTTCACTTGACGCTCACAAACTACGCCGACCCGGCGGTTAAATAAAAATAAGAAAGTACAACTAAAAATGAATAAATAACAAGTCACTACCTACGAGGCTCTATAAACGTGACTAACTTAACCGCGTTCTAAGATACAGCTGAGATTTCAGCAAACTTTCTGAATGAGAAGTTGAAAGATTCAACTAACTGCCGAAGTAGGCTCACAGGCCGAAACGCGCGATTCTTAAATTTCTACCTAGCAACCTTCACGCTCGTGAATCAAGAAAGCACACCTAGAAACTCGTTTCCCTTCTATTTAACTCAAAATACTTCTGCTAAAAATTTGAATACTTTGCGCGTTCTACTAAAATTTACATACTCTGGCATTGGCAATTCCAGGGAAAAGTAAGGCTTGACAGAAAAGATAGCTTAAACTTAAAATAAATGTTAGTTAAAATAAGTATAAACCCTACAGTAGTCATCCAACTATTACCTCCAGTTAAGGTTTATGTAATAATCATCATATCACTTTAGGTGAAAAAATTTTTAAAAAAGTAGTTAATACCAGCTTTCTTTAGAGTTTTATAAATTTTGAATAGAGGTGTTTAATTCTCTAACAGAATTTTGACTAAGTTAGTGATTTCTTCTTGTAAGTATTCCACATTGTTGCAAATAATTTTATTCTGAGGAGTTGAATATGTATGGTATTAAGTATTACTCTTTTGGAGATACTGGAGTGCCAATGGATGAGTTTTATATAGTAGGGAAATCAAAATCTCTTTTTCTGCTGCAAATTTTGGTACCTTTAAAAATTAATAATTTGCAAATCAAGATAATTAATAGCTCCTCGTTGAAAGTTAGTTTTATTGAATTTCAAACATGAAAGATAAATGTGATCGCATTCTATTTTATTGAAGTTGTTTATTGCAATACTATCATCCATGTATCTGTAAATGTTAGAGTACTTGAGAATGTTGTACTTGAGATAACTGCTGTTGGAAATGAAATTCCTTGGTGAAAAGGTACAAATTACAAATCGCTGAATTTGTGCTCGTTCCCATCGAGATACCGTTGATTTGTTTGAAAAAAAAAAGCATTATTAAATGCAATGTAGTTATTAAAAAGAATAGTTTTTAAATGTAGCTGCTATTCTTTGCAAATAACGTAGTAGATTGTGGAAATAAATCTGGTACAGTTAGAAGAATGTCAAAGACTCCTCGTAACGAAAAGCCGTGTATAAATTCTCAAAGTCGTAGCAGAAAATATTTTTAATCTTTAAAGTGCGAAACGCTTCTAATGTAGGTATGTTATTACTTATTGTCCAGTTGAAATTGTGGTCTTGCATCTGTGCATCCTTAATAAATATGAGAACTTTTTTAAGTATTTTAGTAAATCGGTAGTCTATTTCTTTCATGTAATTTCTGGTCCCGTTAGCTAATAATCGATATTTGACTGGCGTTTCATGAAATTTAGGCGATGCATAAAGGTTGGAAAATCTGTTGTAAAATAAATTCGCAGTTATTTTAAGTCTTCGTTGAATTGCAGTGAAACGTCTTTGCCAGGATATTCACCGTAGTTTTAATTTTATGATTTGTAACTGTGCTATGGAGTTCTTTTTTAATCAGATTATAGTAGAAACTTTTTCAAATGATACTAAAGTTGTTACTGGCTTTGTCTATTTTCGTAATAGTGAAAATATCCTTTAGCATTTTAACTTTCTTGTCTAAATCTTCCTTATTATGTATGCCATTTAGTACGTGTTCTTTGATACGTCGTTTGAAGTCGCTGAACATTTCTTCTTTCCATTGTAGGTAATCGTAGTGGGGTAAGTTATTTTGTAGACGTAGTATACTATGAAAGTTTCTACATCTTTTTTTTTTTTTTTTTTTTTTTTTTTTTTTTCCGAATTGTTTGATGCAGAATTTTTTGCTAACTTTGAAAGTGGGTCGAAATTTGGTGAAAGATTCATTAATGGCCTTAAATATAATTAATAGTATTAATGGCCTTTTCATGCGGTGTCCGCAGGGCTGTGGAGTCGTTAGGGAAATTGACAGAAAAAAATTGATGGAATTGCAAATTATTTATATTAATTAGTATTTATTATTAAATGGAAAAATTAATAATAAATACTAATTAATTAGTTAATTAAATTAGTTATTTTTAAGAAACAATATAGCTTTGACAGGATCGTCTTTATTGGGGGGCCATAGATCCGATTTGATAAACTTCAGAGCTGAGAAGAGTCTTTCCACACTAACTTGAGTAGGAAGAAGACTGTTACCGTTAGGGCTACTTCTTTTAACTTTTCAGGATAGATTTTTATATAAGTTCTAAAAGAGATGTCTTGCAAGCGCAATCATATTTCTCTATTTCTTCAAAAGCCGTGTAGAAATCTTGTTTTTGTTTTTTCATTTTTATATCTAAAGGCTCTTGGTTCTTTATTTTCATTCGCTTTGCCTTAGCCTTTTCAATATTATCCAAAAATATTTCTCAAAATCTAATTCATCGCTGGAAGAGGATAATAGAGACTCAGTTGCAATGTCTGCAGTTTGACTGTCCTGTTTCGAATTCTCCAATTGTTCTGATAATAATTTCATTCTTAGTAAAAGTTTATAGGTAGCTTTCTTTGCTTTTTTAATTTGTTCGTCATCCAAGAAAATTCGGTGTTTCGGATCTACATATATTGAACCCAGCAAGATCTATTGTCTAGCAAACTAGTTTCTCTTCATTGAAGAAATGATTCCTTCTGCAATAAGCCCTCCATTTCAGAAAGAACAAACATCACATTCTTCCAATCTCGCCTCCTGTCAATTCTTCAGATTGCAGTTTTTTTGTGGCTATATACGGTGTAGAAAGAAGAGTTTCCAATTCTGCAAGATCATTCCACAGTCTTTCTGTTAATGAAACATTAGGATTACCTACATCTTCTAAAAAAGTGCTTAATTCTAACAATCTCTTTATCATCAAATATGTACCTCCTTATCGCGTTGCTTGATCAATAATTGTTTTTTTCCTGCTCGCTTCCTAAGAATGGCATCAATTTTGGGAGTTCTTGCTGCTATTGCTGCTTACCTAAATTTACCAGTGAGATTTGTAACTAAATGAATCAGTTTAATCACTAATGGAAAATATCACATACATCCTCCTTCCTTATATTTATTTATTAATAGGTCAATAAAATAGAAAATAACTATTTATTAATGTATACAGTCCATAAATAAAAATAATAACTCAGCTTGTCAGTAATTTTTTTTTCAATTCATTTTAATTTCATTTCAAATTCAAGCTGTCCAACAAAAACTGGAGTCGGAGTCGACCTGTTTTTTAGCGACTCCAACTCCAACTCTGCTCGACTCCGATTCCGACTCCACAGCCCTGGGTGTCCGCATCAGCTTTTTAAGATGTTTCAAAATTAATAAATAAATATATGGCTCGTATCTCAAACGATCTGAAATATACGAGCTTTATTTGTTTGTAGGTATTCTACAAGGAAGATAAGAAATAATCTAAATAGCATACCTTGTGAGGAAACACATTAAATACACTTTCTTTAATGGAAAAATTAAAGAATAAGTGATTAAATTTTCCTTAAATATTTTTACGAAATATTATATAAAAACAGATATGGTTTTCAGAACGACAATTTAAGGAGGAAAATATTCTTTTATTATTGTGCGATATATATTCCTTATATAAGTATATATTCATTATACATTATTATATATATTCATATATCGCACAATATTCCCCCCCCTTAAATTGTGTCTCTGAAAATTATTTATGTAATATTCATTCTAAAGCAATAGTTCTGCATATAAATTTGATATCCTTAAATGTATCTCATCTACCTGAGTCAGTTCAAACACAATTTAACAATTGTACAAAATCTGTGTAAAGATCCATTTCTATCATCTATTTCCATCTATGATTTTATCCTCCATTTCTATTTATTCTATGAACAGCCAAAATAGCTTTTAATTATCCAGCTTAATATTCGAACGGGTAAAATATGTCAATGAGAATATGTGAAAGAGTAAAATTATCTCATTATTGTTACAGATGTTGAATGTGAAACTTCTTTTAAAACGATAACAAAACACATCAATGTTTTAGGTTTAGTTTAGTTTAGTTGATTACGGCAAAGCAAGTAAGTGTCATCTGCCTACTTAAGGGATGTCTTCGTGAAGACCTTCCCAAGGGAAACTAGCTGGTATTGACTTTACACATAAGGAAAACTACGAAAGCAATCCATGCAGTGAGCCCGTTCGCCAGAACTAGAATTCGGGTCGAACTACCAGTGTTCTGCGTTATTACCATTCAACCGTTGGCTAGCCCATGTTTATTTATGAAAATGTTACATTGTGTGCTATGTTAGAATTTTAAATCTATGTGGCATTTAAATTATTTAGCCGATGCAATGAAATAGCAAATTATTAAGTTCTCAATGACTCGATTTTTAGTAATTTTCTGTGAAACTGGACCTTCTGGTGGCCGAATGAATAAGCCAACAGAATTTTATCCTTCGACCTAGATTCGAATCATCTCGTGCAGCCTGGCTGCATGGGAATTTTTGTTGGTTCCTTCGTGTGGAATACAAATGTGAGCCAGGTTTCCTTACAGAATCCTTCACGAAAGCATTCCACTTCTTAGTCAGATAATCCTAGTATGTTTCATCGTTTTCATTTAAAACAAACAAGCTTCCTAGAAGGTGCGAAGTAAAAGTACGATAGAGGAAGTACGTATGTGTGTGTGTGTGTGTATTTAATTATGGCAAAGCACACGAGGGCTATCTGCCTAAGGGGAGGGATGCCTTTCGTGGAGGACTTTCTAAGGGAAACTGGCTCGTATACACGTTACACATGGGGAAAACCACGAAAACGCCCATGCAGCCAGCCCGTTCGCGGGATTCGAACCTCGGACCGAACTACCAGTGTTCAGCGACTTTACCGCTCGGCCGCTGGTGGGCTAGAGGAAGTACGAATTAATATACAGTCCTGCTATGTAGTACACAAATAAATGTCAAATATGTATATTAAATATATTAATCATTTATTTATTATAAACTATTCTTTCTTACTAAAAATATTTTAACCCTTTGCACTCGAGGCGCTTTTCTGTGCACACTGTCCATTCTGAAGGTTCGGTCTCTTCTGTACAATCACTTTGGCTTCCAGATTCACTATCGATTATTCGGATTTTTTGTCTTCTTGCTCCTCTAATGTCGTTACTATCTTTATCACTTCCGTCTTCGTTCTCATTGGCAAGCTGTCTATGTAGTGATGTAATTTCGTTCGTTATTGCCGAAAAATTCAACTCATCTTCGCTAGAAGTAACTTCTTCGTCGTGTTCCATACTTATTGGGCTCAGTAACTTTGAAAGAAATACTGCGATCGGCAAGAAGGTTGAGTTCGAACTGATGTCGAAGACAGAGTCCTACCCGCGGTTGCAAGTATTTTTGAGATAAGACATTTAATCGCATAAGCATTGCAAAAACAACTTTTATTTGAGATAAGACATCCTTATAGTTATTCAGCCACCTCGTAATATGATCTACAAAAGACCAAGTAGATCTCTCAAGCGATATTCCTTAGGTCAAACACAAATAAACACATCGATTCGAATGGTGCCTCCCTCGGGCACCGCTCGAGTTATCGCATCACATGCAGTGGTGCCTGAGAGGCACCGCTCGAGTGCAAAGGGTTAACAGCGATTTTGTTGTTTATATGTCCTACTTAATTAAGAGTATTTTTTTAGTTTCTTGTTATCTGTGTTTCTGTGTATTATAAAAATTCAAGAATTCAGAATTTTACATAAAAATAAATTTTTTCCGTAGTAACAAGTATAACATTTGCATTAAAATTATTCAAAATAAATACAATCTTTCTTTTCAGTAACAGAATGTTTTGGCTTATTTGACTACGGCAAAGCATACTAGGGCTATCTGCCTAAGAAGAGGTATGCCTTCGTGGAGGACCTTTTAAGAGAAATTATTCGCATAAACGTTACACATGGCGAAACCACGAAAACGCTCATGCAGCCAGCCAGTTCGCCTGGAATCGAACTCATGTCGGAACTACCAGCGTTCAGCGATTTTACCGCTCAGTCAAAAGTAACAGAATGTCTGTTACCTATATATTAATCTACTACAGAGATAGATGTTTCCAAAAATGAGATGCGAAACTGTTTTGTATCCAACTCAGTAAGAGAAACGAGATCATTTGCAATGTGCCGATTGGTTAGTTAGATGGTCAGTAGATCTCTAATTAGATGGTCAACGTACGAGTTAAGTAGGTGGCCAAATCAAGTAAATATTTTTTTCAGTTATTGCTCAAGTTATTATTAGTTCTTTGTCAAATATTTTGACTTAAGCATGAGGATGGCATGGAATTCAGAATTTACATTCCATTATTTCAGTGCCGAGACGCCTTCTGAAATCTTTATCATAAATATTAAAATTTGAAAGCCCGAAATCATAGAAAATACAGTATCTGAAACATATTATATTTATACGACTGTTTTGCAGTCGGAGAACACTTTCTACTTTGAAATTTCATCTGTAGGACTTACATAAAGTTTAAATTTCGGATCTTAGTATATGTACATAAAATGATATTCGATTTTTTTTTTTTTTTTTTTTTTTTTAAAGATTTAAAAAGGCGACGATCAGTTTACAGCTACAGTTTAAAAGTTTAAAAATGATCGAAAATAATATCGGTTTAGAATCGGTTCCATAAAATTGTCGAGATTAAGATGTCCAACAATTCATATAATGCTGTCGTGCTTGGAGGTTTATAAAGATTTATCCATTTTTGCCTTGCGTTTTGTAGTGGTGCAAACAGTAGCAGGTCCAACTAGTAATTTGAAGATCTGTGGTTCCAATCTCGGTCTTAAGACAAAAGAATATAAGGAATAATCGCCTTTCTCTGTGGCGTCATAGGGTAAGTATACATCACGTCCAGCTGAATAAGTTTCAAGATTCATGATTGTGACCCAGGGCTCATCAATGGCTGAGTGGCTAATACCTCTGAATACTGGCTGTTCAACCTGGTTTGAGTTCGATCCCAGAACGGACTGGCTGCATGGCTGTTTTTCATGGTTTTCCCTTTGCGTAACGTGAATACACTAGTTTCCCTCAGAACGTCCTCCTCGAAGGCATCCATCCTCTTAGGCAGATAACCCTCGCAGCTCTGCCGTATTTAAATAACCAAATCAAACCATGATTGTGATCCTGCCGAGAGCGTTGTTAAGTTTAACTTTTTCATGGCTTTAAGCACCTAATAGATTCTATATATTATTATTATCAGTGAAATCCATAGCTGTCTTGTAGAGGGATAATATACATTCAGTATTTCTTGCGCAATTGAACTTTTTAAATATAAAAGGTCGTTTCCTATATGAAAGTTAAATTAGTAATTATAATGCATTATAAAATTTATTAACTTTCTATAATAATTTATGATATAACTTTAAATAATTTCTCAAGAAGTTATCCAAAAATATATTAATATGACAGATTTTTCGAGGATTTGTTTTCCGAATACCGTAAAACACTTTGTTACGTAATTTGCTATAAATTGAAAGCTCCCAATCATCAGTTTCGACTGACAGATGGGAACTGATACATATGATTCTTTTCTAAAGCTTAAATTTGAGTTTGATTTAGTATGAGAAATAAAAGATACTAGGATGTAAAACAATGAAATTTTGATTAATTACATAGGAATAAACTGGCGATTCTAGATTCATTAATCGTGCATATTTTGCTGTTTGTAATTATTCAACTAGCAGTGGATCACTTGGTTTAAAAAAAAGGGGGTTGATTGTATTTACAAGTATCAGGCAAGGATATTTTTATGCACTCCAAGCATAAAGGTAACTAATAATATTTTAAGAACTGAGTTTGTAATTAAGCTCCACTATCCAGCAAACTTGTAATTAAGTTCAAGGTAGAATATAGCTTGCGATTAAGTTATATTTTCTTTTAAAAAAAAAGAAATATTTTTTTTTTGTTCGCTTATTAAAAATATCCATTAACTGCATGTGTGTTTTCGAAAATATCCCTACATGCAACATAAATACAAGGCAGATTTCTTTAGAGAATCCTTTATGAAGCTACTTTCCTACTTAGGCAGGTTATTTTTTTCTCTATTCAATTAAATTAACCGGCAACTCTAAATTTGCAAAGGCGATTTAATGAGAAAACGAAAAGATGACTTCCCATAGGATTAATGATTAAATAACAAGTTGTTCCTCAGTGGGAAATGCTGGCAATCTTAGATATAATGAAAACCAGATATAGTATTCAAAATGAACCTAACGATATAAACGGAAATTCTTCAATAAAGCACCTACACATATTAGAAGTTCAAGAAGATGAGAGAGAATGCTGTTTATTTTGTGAGTTCATTTGTGAAACTCTCTGAGAAATAATCGCATTTTATTTCGTAAAGTAGGATAACGTTTTGAGCTTTCACTATTTATAGAAAAATAAATACATTGAACAAGCATTCATTTTAAGCTGTTTCAAATATTATTTGTGTTCGTGCGTAGCAAGTACAAATGTTTGAATGCTGTGTTCATTCATACGTATATGTATTTCGCCATGATTTTCCTTTTGTACCTCCCAGTTTTTATCACATAACATAAAATTAGCATTTCATGAAAAACCTCAATTTCTTTTATTTATAGTTAATTGAAACAACAAAAGTATTGTAATTTTTATCGATTTTGCAAAATGCACCTAGTAAAAAACCTGATTTCGAATTTAGAAATTTTTTTAGGTTAGTAAATAATTAATATAATGCAGTATACTACTTAGTTATCTAAATGTTTTTATTTGAAACCCTTTAAGGACGTATTATAACGCTGAAAATTATTTTTATTCTTTTTTAAGTTCCTCTATGTATTATAATATTAACAAGTCAAGCAATATTTGCGTTTAACAATAGAATAAATACTGGAACACAGCAGCAACCCTTTAAGTGTCTTCTTGCCAACAGCCTGAATTACAACTGCTAACTAAAAAGAAAAAATGAGTCTCCCAAAATGCAGACTTTTCTATTAAAGCAGTAAAGTAAGTTTAAATATTTTGGAAGAATTGGTCAGAAACTACGTGAAAGAAAGTGAATCCAGTTTTCATATTTACAAATTTTCGTATAATATATCAATTTATTTTAAGCCATTTTAACCAATAGTTACAACTTAATATTGTTTCAAATTCAAATTAATGAAGGTAATATCATTCGCATTTCGAAATATGGGCTTATTTAGCTATACTGTTATAACTACAAAAAATAACTGTGGATGGAACATTTCCGTAGAAACCCAATTTTGATCTGCTGTGCAAGTTTATTTATCTGTTTAATTTTTTTAACAAATATTGAATCATTGTACGTAAAAAAAAGCATTCAGTTTAAATTTTTTAAATGATAATCTTTGAATTCAAGTTCGAATACAGCATATTTAAAACAGTGCAAGACTTAACTAGGAATCTGCAAGGGATACAAGAAAGAAACGTGTGTTACGAGGAAACAACTGATTGAAAGCATGTGTTCAAATTATCACATCTGCTATTTGATGTATCGAGGAAAGGTATGTCTTTTGTATGCGTATGTTTCAAAGCTTGTTTTTCCGTTCCTTAAATGAAACAGTCTCCAAGGGTGTAATTACTCTTTTGCCACAAATCTGAACTACTGCAATTTTTCTAAAACGTGAGTTGAATGTACCTACGCTGGCGTTACCGAATAATCTCAACTTCGTCGGGTATTGTGAACTATTTTAACGTTTTCTTTAGAAATATAGGTTTTATTTACACATCTGCAGGTTTTTTACACGTCTACAGCTATTCTTTTCTAATTTTTGTCATGTAACATAAATGCAAAACTAATCAACATATATTTATTCTTTCGCATAACATGTCAAAACAAATTTAAGTCATCTGTGCATAGTTGAAATTACTATATGTATTTCTTTAATTTATTCTAAGAGAGTTAAAAACATAGCGATCAATAAAAAATACAAAAATTATGCATATGGGAAAATAAACTTATAGCAAAATTCCTGAAAGCCATTTCTAATGAAAGAAATTAAATTTAAAAAATCGTGCTTTGGCTAAAATTTAAATCTCTTTCAAAATCTTTTCCATCATATGTAACAATTTTCTATAGAAGGTCAAGCTGTTTTTAATGCCTAGACCTACGAATCTTGGGTTTAGGGCTCAGATTTTATTAATCAGGACTTGTCGACCAAAGAAGTAATACTTTGATAAAGAAATTTAAAAAAAAAAAAAAATTATTCTTTCGTTAATTCAGAATATTTATCCCTAATCCAAATTTTCCTAAAAATCATGTAATGATTCGAAATGGTGCTTTAGGCAGGTGACGAATTTATTTAAACTAAAATGAAACTGTGTTTTATACTCTAATCAAGTTAAAATATCATTGCAACAGTTTCTTAAAATTCAGTCTAAAATTGATACTATTTTAGAGGAAAATTCTACGCATTTCAAATGAAAAATAACACAGGTCATTCTTCTTCATTATGTGTCATTTGCAAACGACAACTGCAGCATTCAACAATAATATATATTCAAAAACAATAAAATAAAACAAATAAACATAAAAAAACTGTCGTGCTTCATTTCTTATTAGTATTGCATTTTATATCTTTATTTACTGCACTTGTTTTTTAATTGAAATTTGTGACTCTTAGAAAAGTTGCGGTTTATAATTCGGAAACTTAGATATTACGCTTAGATTATTTTAATAATTTGTATAACAAAATACAGATATTTTAACTCTGCCTTGATGCTTGCGTTAAACAATGCGTTGAACAAAGTAATATATATTAAGTAAAACATAAGTACTCAAGAAAATTAAACTCATTAAAAAATGCCATTATTATATTTACTATCAAGTTAGTTTGCATTTTGTAAGCCCATAATAAGAGTACGCTTATTAAAATACACTATTGATGCCTATTTTTTATGGCTTGTAAGGATCTTAAGTTTTACTAACGTTTATTTTATTTTAAATCTTTACTATCACTTCTTATTTTCTACTTCCGGCCAGAATTATAAGCGTTAACGTATTTATGCAAAGTTTGTCTGGCGAACGCCAAGTATTTAAGTTGTGGCTTTTTGCCAAGCGAGAGAGAGGAAGGAGTTAGTCGAAGCAGGCCGCTTACCTTAGAAGTTTTACTCAGTTGCTGGTTGCCTTCCAGACCAGAGGGTTAATCCTCTTGATAACTCTAAACGTATTGTAGTGTTAGCAGTTCTCTGTACTACATACGGCTTCCTGTTAATATAAGGCCAATCTTCCACGTTTGTTATTTCAAACTTAGCGTTTAGTTATATTTTTATATTCTTACGTTTAGACCACGAGTAGTGGGTCTTTGTATTCCGAAGTACGGAAGTTATTGTAAATAGAGAAAAATAAAGGGTTTTGTATACCCTTCTTGTGTATCCTGTCTACTTCCCACAGTTATTGAACATAGCTTTAGTAAGCTCTCTGTTCCGAGTCAGGTCCTTGCATGTTCCCGAAGAAAGTAAGACGGAACATTGAACCTGATAGGCTTATTGCTTAAGTAAAGTTATTCTTTACATGTAATTGTATGTAACTCAGGTTAATTGAATGCAGTACTATTCGTTTCGAGCGAATAATTAAAAGTTTCAACTTGCCGGTTTTCATTACGTATCTATATAATCATAAGTAAATTAATTTAAATAATTTCAAATGCTATTTTTTAATTTCATTCACGAGCATTTTGCATATTTCTGAACAAAAGGATATTTTACGAAAATATTATCTGTTTAAAGACAGTATTGGAAAAAATTTACATGCTACTTATATGTTTAGCGAAGAATGTTCACATCTGTTTTTTGTTTATAAGCCACTGTATATACACTTATAAACACTGTACCATTTTTTTTGCCACATTAATCGACTAAAATTGAATACAAGTGAAATATTGGACAGAACTTGAGTTTTTACGACTATTTGATTAGAAAGATGAAAAATCATTGAAACTGCGAGCCATTGTTGCTGATATAATGATATATATATATATATATATATTTATAAATTTTGTAAAACTTACAAATTTTTAATTAATTTAATCTTCAACGCGCGAGGCCGTTGCCACTCGGAAAAATGAGTGCGAAAATTAATGTTTTTGGAGTTTTTAATTAATATTTCGGCTGATTAAAGTCGTACGCAATCGAAATGGCTTCCCACGAATTTTTGGAATGATGTATTTAATGTATGGCAATGCTATTTTTATTTCATTGTAAAACTTAGAAATTTTTTATTAAAAAACTCTATTATTTGAAAGCGAGCAGTGGCAACAACTTTCGAAATGATGTATGTTGAACTGCGGTGCTTAACCACCAGGGTGCCTGGGCGCCATAGCCCTACCCCTCCGAAATGATGAAAGCTTGCAGCTTTTCATCTCCAGCTTTCGAGACTGTTGCCATTCGAAAAATATGAGGGCGGAAATTATCGTTTTTCCGAGTTTTTAATATCTCTGATATTAGCTACTTTTTTTGTGAAAAAAGTGGACATCGACCTTTTCCAGAACCGAGAAAAGAATTGTAGAAAGTTTAGTGATGATAACTATAGTGGTGACTGAGTTATTAGCAAACCAAACACACACACACAGACTTTATATATATATATAGATGAAGGCAAGCTTTAGCATCATAAAAAAATAATTAAACTTATTAGTAAAATAATAAAGTGAAATACGTCTCATATGAAATGCTACTACGAATGGGAAATTTTATTCCTTATTTCAGAATTTCTTTTCACACAGAATTTTAAATACCGTTCATCGCACTTTTTTTTTTCTTTCTAATTTTGCGAAAAATTAATTAATTATTTCATTTATTACTTTTCTGAATCGGACAAGAGATGGCAGCACTGTCTGCTTTGATATATAAGTAACTTTCCAAAAATTTTCATGATATATTCCTCATAAAGAATCCGTTCTTTTTAAAGCAATACAGTTATCTTTCTCGAATATTCACATACTTTTTAAAATGGCTACTGTTGTTGCATTCGTTTTATGAAAGTAACAGAAAAAATCAACATCGTTTTTGCTGATATTTAATAGCTGTTCGTAGTGCCACCTCAGACTAATAATTCAATCGCTATGTCTAAACACAGTCAATCAGTAGCATACTGGAGTTTGAAGAAAGATCTGAAAATATGCTCTAAACGTCGTGGATAATACATGCTGTAAAATTTTCATCCGTATACTGTCAATAAAATTTTAAATTATAAAATGTTTCACATAAGGCTTTTCAAAGGCATTTTTAAAAGCTTTAAATTTATAGAATTTAGTTCACAATTCTTAATAGCGAATGAGAAACTAAGAAATTGCTTAGGTCCGACATAAATTATTAGGCCCTATGTTATTATGTTCTATGATTTAGATATTAACTGTTATGTCAAAAGAAAAGGTTTGTTTTAGCCGCATACACCATCATCATCTGCGGCGGCACCACCGCATTCTTATTCAAGGCGGCTTTCCAGTACGAATCCCTTTTTGAATAGGGAGTTTCAATTTTGAGCATTTATATGTTTCAGGTTATTTTTCGACATTATTTAAGTGTCTTAACTTCGGTCTTCTACGCATTGTTTCTTGTTGGCAGTATAGCTAATATTTTTAACTATTGATCTCATTTTATTGACTTCAATGTGCTGTAAAATATCATTCTCCTTAAAATCCTCTAGAATCCCTAACTAAATCTTTTTCTCTGCGTATCATCACGTTTTATTACGCCAAGTATTTTTCTTAAAAATTTATTGCCAAACAAGTTTGATATATATATATATATGTGTGTGTGTAATATTTTAATGCGCGCTGCTTGAAAGCGATGCGATGATAGAAGAAACCGGTACCTTTAACATCTGGCAGTTGTAAAGGTTGAGTGTAGATGCATGATGACCACGCTGACAAAACTGAATTCGAAGATTCACAATATTTATTTTTCTGCACATCGAATTTTTTTTTTTTTTTTTTTTTTTTTTTCTGTAGTAGTACACAAAATATTTCTAGATTATAGTTAAAATAATTTTTATGTGCACGGGTTAAAAATAATACTACATCATCTTAGGTAAAGAACAAAGGATGACAATTAAGCATAGCAGCGCGGAGATGGTTTGCAGGAGAAGTTAAGAAAAGTGATTTAATTCAACCCGATCCGAACTATTTATTGCTGGAATGTCTCCAGCTCATGAAGAGTCGCTCAAAGGGCACATGACGTTGAATGTTCAATGTTCAGGACGTAGTAGACTTCCAGAGGAAAGAATCTTGAGGTGAAGAGAAGAGTCTAGACATCACAGGCATAAGAAGTCATTCCGTCATAACAGTTAAAGTAAATGCGTAGCCAGCGAAACAGGTCTATAAGGTGGCGCTATCCATCGGAGCCTTCCAGAACTAAAAGAGAAATTCATTAGAAATCATACATTTTATTCATCTCTTCAAGGATCCGCAGTGCAAGAAGAATCTTTTCCTGAGGAGACTGCAGTTGTTTACATTTTTCAACAAACTCCATAAATTTGCAAATAAAATTTTTTAGATTTTCGTCCAAATGAAAATCGTTTAAGTCTTGAGACACAACATTAGAGTAAGATTTCGCATTTGGAGTCCAATTTTTCGCTTCTCATTTGCCGAAGGCTTGCTATTAATAGCATCAGAGACTTGCCGATTGGTTGATTGGGATTGCTTCCTCGGATGTTCAACTTTGCGAACTTTTGGTCGAAATTCCCATATTTTTACCGTTGCTACATGTTCTAATTTACAACCGGCACAGGTAGGTTTCTCTCCTTTTTGAAGTTTACACTTGTAGGTAAGATGATCTTTACCATATTTCATGCATCTAGGAAGGTTATTGCAAAATAATTGCCCACGTCGATATCGTTGGCACCGGTAACACATCATTGTGTTCCAATTGCTTTTAAATTTTCGAAAAGTTACTTTGAGATCTAGCAGCTTTTTCTTTCTTTAAATGCTTCTACCAGCATCCTTTCTCTAAAGAGAAACATATAAAACTGGGAGTTTTACATCTGAGCCGTCTATTTTCCGAGTAAATTGGGATACTTAAATCACGGGGAACCCTTCACTGCAAAGTTCATTCTTAATATCCTCAGTAGAAGAATCATCTGTGAGTCCTCTGATAACAACCTTTAAGGGAGTAACCTTCTTCGCTCTAAACGTGTTGAACTGAATTTCATTTTTCATCAGGATCGCAAGCGCTTGATCACGATATTCATCAGAATCAAACAGGATATATCTGTATAGTCAGCATACCCATAAAATTCAGTACTCCGTGTTTGGAGAACAGACTTCTAATTTCGATCCAAGACACCTCCGGTCGAGGGCAAATGATCGGCGGGTCTCTTTCCTTCTTTAAAATTTGCGCGGAAAAAAAAAGTGACGCAATTGCTCGAGGAGCAGTATTTATACTAGGCAGGTGCATTTATGCAGCTAAGCTGCGATTGGTAAATTTTAGGTTTTAGTTCTCTTTGCAAGCAACATTATGTAAGCGTCATATGATTCGGAAAGATCTCGAAATCGGGAGAAAAGATGAAGTTAGGGGGAGAAAATAAAATTTAGAATAGTCAACCTTGAGGTTGCCAATTATTTTTTAGCGCAGCCATCGTATTTTATTATATCTTACATAGATATATTGAAATATTGAGAAGAACATGAATCACTAATTGACGCCTTTATGGTCTTTCAAAAACAGGCGTCATAAATAAAAATTAAAAAAAAAAAATACTACTACATAAAAATATAACACCCCCATCTAACCACATGTCCCACCATTAATACTACATATAGGAAACTGGGAGATATTTATCTGAGAACAACAATAAAATGTCATTACAAACGTTTTGTAGTTTGATGACAATTTTTTCTTCAGTTGAGAAATTTCATCTGAGGTAACAAGCAGATTATTGATATTCAAAGAGTACGGTATAAAGAGAAATCGATCAAATCGAAACCATGCGAATCAAATGAACGGAGGAGCACGGCATGGGAGGATTTTCGTAATTTTAAAATCAAAACTTAAATAATTATATATATATATATATATATATATATATATAAAGGAGGCTATAAGCCCAAATTCAGTTACAAAAATTACAAAAATTTAATAGCACCATTGAATATTTCTAACATTCCAATATACTGCATATCGCAGTTCGAATTTAAAACAAAGAGGATTGAATTACATTAATATTACATTCTTACTCATCCGGGTAGGGAGGAGGTAAAGAATCAAACATATGAACTTTTTTGAAACATCAAGGAGGATTATATCCCCGTCGTCCTGTTGTATGCATTTCATTGTCCAGACTGCAACGTGTCGCCCGTTGCAAAGATATCACGAGCATCATAATTGGACTCGATAGGTACTATTCTTAAATGAGAGAAGGCTCAGTCTGTTACCGGATTAGAGACGCCACGTGATCTAGAGTGAGAGAAAATATCCAGGAAAGAACCGGGATCCGAGATGCAGTATCATGACATGGGCCGGCAGTATGATCAACGGCCGCGCATGCCCCTACATGTGGTTGCACCTGGAACTATTACTGGTTAACGATACATGAAGTATTACTGGTTAACGATATGTTCTTCTGTCTCATGTTCACCTGTACCGTGGTGCTGTCGGTGATAAATTTGTTTTTATGGACGACAACACATATCATCGAACAGTTGCTGTCCAAAAGTGTCTAGAGAAATATTCAACACCTCATATAGCCAGCACGTTCTCCAGATTTGAATCCTATTGAAAATGTTTGGGATGCTTTGGGGAGTTTTACTAGTCGACAATGCTTTCCAATACACTCCCATCTATGCATTGACAGAGGAATGGGATAAATTACCCCAACAGCTGTTGATAATGTTGTGCACAGTATGACACTATGTGTGGAATCTTACATCGCCCTCCATGGTGACCGTTTCCCGAATTACTTACCCTAGAATGCCTACGGACGGTAATTGCATTTTTTTCACTTTTACGTATACAGTACAATATGACCATTTTGTATCTTGAACACTTTTCAAAGCCTTTCATAGCATAATAAATTATCTTTATTGTTATGTCCTAGTATTCTGGCATTATTTTAGTTCACTTCGCATCCAAACACACTTATTTTCTAACGCGCTATATATTTCTAACGCGCAATATAGCCATTTGTGATCCATTCTTAGCAATTGTCAACCAGTGTTGTTCGATAAGAGTTCAAATCCTAGCAAACGAGCTGAATGCAGGATGTTCCCATGGTTTTCCCTCAGGGAAGAGGAAAAACCACGAGAATACAGATTAGTATTCAAGGTAGAAGAAGAGAACACAGGTCATTCAGGCCACGCAATCCACACAGTTTATGCAGGCCATTCAAGCTAAAATACAGGTCACGAACCCTGCGAGTAACATGAATGCAGGCTAGTTTCCAATTCAAAGTTCCCCGATGGCACACCTTCCGTTAGGCAGATAATTTTCACAGCTTTGCCATAGTTTGTTAAATCTGTTTGAAACTGGAGTAAAAATGTCAATGTATTTTGTTGATTTTCGCAAATTTCGTGGTCCTTTTAGCTTTACAACTTCTGCAAACAAAACCTGGAGAACAAGCAAAACAAACTTCTGCAACAAAAAACTCAGAAAGACAATCCATCTCAAGTTGACTCTCAGAGGAAAAGTTTGGGAAATATTCGCAAAATCCCTTTAGTGTACATGTACATACATTACAGGATGTTATAATCTACTACCAGCTCTAAAAATGAAATTAAGCACAACCAATTTATCTCAATTCTCAAATCCTGGCTAAGACTCAATGGTAAGATTTGCAGTGCGGAGCTTTTTCTCTCTAGTACAGTACCATTGGGAACTGGGAGTAACAATTAGCTGAATGATGCACGAGCCATTTTATGTGCTATGAAAAGAGCTCTGGACGGATCTGCTAAAAATATAAAATAATATAAAACGCAAGATGAGAGCTATAGCCCAACAATCATATGATGTATTTGTGGCACAAGTAGTGGTAACATCCTTACAGAACGCCTCGATGGAAAGTCTCTACTAAACTCAGCAAAGATTTATCTTTAATCCTAAAGAGATTTATCTTATGCCGCCTTCAGTCTTTCTGTCGAAAAGTGTACGAGATAAAAAAAGAGAAACATATACAGGTATCATGAATATGCAGTACTTTTTCTTCCCTATGAAAGACGAGGTTTTATCTGAAAAGGTAAAACACAAAGTGCCAAATCCTACAAACCTGACTCAACTCCATACACAGGAGTAAAACAAGTAATGAAATTAAACGGAGGAGGTGTACTAATCGAATGCCTTAAAATGAGTGATGCAGAGGCTCTAGAGGCAGAGGTGAAATATAACTCGCAACTAACTTTGGACTCTCTTTAAGAAATCCACTCAGAAAAGATTTAAAATAATAATGATAATAATAATAATAATTTATGAGGTAGACTAAGACTTTTGACGGAAAGGGATTGAAAGTACTGTCCAAGACAAGAAACCAGCCTTTCAAGAAAGTAACACTGTCATAACTTTTCCATCTAAAGCAAAAACCTATAAGGTCAACCGGGTTACCACTGTAAACCCAGAACTGTTCAAGTCGGTTTTTCAGTACAGACAAACGGAATATGCAATGGCTAGATAAAAGAATTAAAGAATACTTATAATTAATATAAGTTATTTGCTGCTAGGAATATTTTCATTCAAAATGTTCACATTATCAATTATCTGCTAAGTGTGGAGAATTCATCATAAGCACTGGGGTCATGAAAGTTCACCAAGATGTATTAACTACCGTGAAGACGATGAAAAGTACAAACTTAATTTATAAACACAGAACTCAAGGTTTGGATATAAAATGGCCCTGTCATGAATGCCAATTGGATCTACTCATAAAATATTTTTAAAAACGTATTAACCGTAACTAATTGTGGTAAATACATCTTTTAAGAAACAGAGGGGAAAATATTCAAGTAACCTAATAATTAAAAAGAAGTTCGACTATTCCATTCATTCGCTTAAAGGAGGCCCTGCTTCGAAAAACATCCGGTTATTCATTAGCATTTGGTCTAGCAGTTAGCAGCCAAATGGTTACTCAATTTGACTTTCAGTGTGTATCCCAGGAATTCATTCACATGCGTTTGAACTGAAAAATAAAATTTTGTTTCCTTTGTAAAAGCAAGTATTGTAAAGTAGGTAATTAATATGATACTGTATTATGTATTACATGCTGTTTTTTATATATTTCTTTCCTTATTAAAAATGTAATAAAGTACAGGTCTCTTGCGAGTAAAGTGGATCGCCTAGTTAGTTATTCAAGAAATTATATGTAACCGAAATTGCTTAGAAAGTTGGAATTTAAATTGTTCAACAGATGGTGGCTACTCAACTGGATTTACATGAGATGCGAAGACCGAAAGGTGTTTGTTGCCCAACTTTAATTTGAAATAGTATAATTAAAGATTGTTCATGCCAAAAAGCAACATGGTTAATTAAGCTACAAGGAACTTGCGAGCTTACAAATCAATCGTACAACTTTAATGAATTGAACTCGATCAAACTATCTGTGTTCAGCAACTTTACCTCTCGGCCGCTGGTGAGAATGTTTTATATATTGATATTTTCTGGTGTGTATTTTTTACATTGCAGTTTTCCGGTCTGTATTTTATGATATATTTAGTTTGCATTGTAGTTCTGAATTACTTGTTTATTTCATCTTACATTCTGAACATAGAATTTTCTCTTTATTTTCACCATTTGTGGCGTGATCTCATCTTATGTGGTCTTCCAGAGCCAATGATTATCGTTTTTATTTTATCAATTTCTACTTGACCTACGATGTCAAGAGTCAAATGTCAGCCCTTACCTCCTTCTGTTAACTTCCCCAAGAGCTTTAATCCCAAGAGGGATGCGTAAGCTTCTGACCAGTGGCGGATAGGGCCGCGGGCGGTGCGATTTCGGACTGATCAAGAAACTCGAACAATCGAATCGACACAGATAACTCGGCGAGACAGCCCTGCGAGTGAGGGTACGTGAGTAGAATTAATATTTTCACTCAAAAGTATACCTTCCAATGGTATACAAAATGCACAGATACGACAAATAGCTAAATCTATCCTGGATAAAATATCAACATTTAAGAATAATTTTGCCTGCTCACATATATTTGAAAATATTTCAATATACAGTCAAAAGTCGTTAATCCGGACGTGTCGGGACTTCAGCGATTCCGGATTATAGATCATCAGTTTAAATCTCGTATGATGGCATGCAGAAATTCTAAAATTAAAAATATGAAACCATAATTTATGAAATAAAGAACAATTATGATCTAAAGGGTATCAAAATTTACAAAAAAAAAAGCTTAATATTTATTTGTTTACTTTATTAAACATTTCTTTCCATGTAAGTTGTTTAAGTTGCTTCGTTTTATGTGATAATACTTTCTCTTTAATTCTATAAACAGACATAATTTCTTGTTCAGTTACAAAGTTCCGCTGTTCAAGTACCGTTAATTGCTGTGCCGAGAATACCGACTAACTTGTCAATCAAAATTTTTTCGTTTTCACTAACCTCTCTGTCACCTTCTTCATGTCTTTATCCATTTTTTGCAGCAATTCCACTTTTTGTTTGTTGGACATCGAAACATACTTTCGTTTTGTAGATCCTTTGGAAGTTCCAGCATCGGAAATTCTATTTGACATAATCGAAAGTTCAAGTTTACTTTTATAAAATTGCTCTTACAGTCTTCAAAAAATAATAAGCGGGATCCAATTCGAAGATTAAGGAACAACGCAATCATTAACTGAAACAGATAATTAGATAATTTTAGCTTACACCGTCCGTTATACATTAAACGCGCAGGCGAAAACGTATTCTGCACTTGCGCATACGCATATGCGCACGCGTAAAACGCCTGTGCGCATGTGCCAACGCGGCGCATGCGCAGAAAGTTTTTAGCTTTGAGGTCCGGATTATAGATCATTCCGGATTATGGGTGTTCGAATTAACGACTTTTGACTGTACTGAGCCAGTAACGAAATATTTGCAGACTAAAGGATTAGATTACAGCCTAGCATATAATATGGTTAGGGAGGCTACAAGCTCTTTAAAAGCAATTTCTTGGAACTTCTATTTAATATTTAACGCATCAAAACTGTTTGCAACGGATTGCAATAATAAACTAGAGAGGCTGGGTTATAGAAGAAGAGCTACCTGCTAGAAGATGCCGAAAAGTGAAACAAATAGACGACGAAGAATGGGCCGACTATAATTTCAATTGCCCTATCAAACAATTTGAAGTTACTGTCTTTAATTTTATAATGGGTAACACCATTTAATCCATGGAAAGTAGGTTTAAAGGGCATAGGAAGTTGTATGAAGACATATCACTTCTCGATCCCCAAAACTTTTCGAAGCCATTGTTGCAGAACACTTTCGACTATTTATCTATATTATTAGGGCAATATGAATGTGTAACAATTGATAAAAATCTTAACGACGAATATCAGGACCTAGTAATTAAACGGAAAATACTAAAAAATTCAAATGAAAATCAGTATGTTAAATCTAATACCGTGTCAGAAGGAGAGAGTGCGCTATCTATTAATGAGCATTCAATCCAAAGCTAAATGCAAATTTTTTGCATCTTGTGTGCATTGGCTTTGTGTAGCGATGACTTTTTTCGCCAAAAATCAACCGCTACACAAATCCAAAATAACAAGTCAAAGAATTGTGTAAACTCAGTATCCATGTACACATCGACCTATTTTCACTTACAAAAAACATCAGAGAATTGCACAAACTTAGGCACTGCGCACTCCCTTGACTTTGTTCATGTACAATCGATCTATATTCACTAAAAAGGTCAAAGGAACAGCCAACAAAAAATATATCATCTCAATAAACTACATTTTAAATCAAACAATTAAATAACATAAATTCATCTTAGCACTACACAAAGAAGTATCCACTTTCTTATTTACGAATTTACGTGTCTTCAGTCAAGCAAAATTCCTTAACAGCATCCAAACACTTCCTAAAATTATCTGAACTAAAATCTGTATACTGGCGTCGCCACATAAATTCAAAAAATAAGAGTCAAAAATATCCTCCGTAGTGGCGGTATCGTCCGACCAAATACGCAATTCCTTCCTACAAACAGGACATTTACAGTGGCAACTAAGTCAACCTTCATTCACACACTAGTCAATTAATGCTTAATGCCTTTTTCCCTTCGTTCTAAAACACACAGAAACTTCAAATTAATCTTACCACAATCAGCCATTTCACCGTGTAAACCACAAAATAGCAACATACTTCTTATCCAAAATCCAACACATACTTTCCAAATTCTTTCCCATTATTCAAATTGACCGCAATCACGCAACTAATTACGTCATAATAGGGTTTCCATAACAATCTTCTACTTATGTTACCATAAATGAAACAACTTGAGGATAAACGGAAAAACTTAGCGATAATCCAAGGGACACCCTTAAATCTACTCTAAACGGTTTTTTGCTCTTTGCCAATCATATACGCTAAAAAATGCGATAATTTTGCTGGTCTTGTCATATTATTTGCAGTAAGTATCATTTGGCGATCTGTTAATTAAAGTTATTTTAACTTTTTGATAGGCTATTTTGTTTGTTTGCATTCACTGCCTGACACAGAAAATGTATCATCGTGTAATAAGGAGTAGAATATGATGGAATTTGGCAGACAAATGAAATGCATACATAAGTGATTTTGATTTCAGAAAGATAATGCAATACAGTGATGAAGTACACAGGATGATCAGTAGGCAGTAGGATCCCCTTTTGCAGGGATACAAAAGGAAACAATTCAAGGTAGACAAGAAATCAGCATGAGGATAATGTCCTGAAAGAGGGATCAGCATACGCTTTCAAGTATCCTTCAGAGTTCATTATCCTGTTGAAGCTGCCCTACTGATCACATCCCATAAATACCTGATCAGTGTAAGATCTGGAGACCTCGGTGGCCAAGGAAGCAGACGAGTTCCTTGCAGGGTGTGTCTACTGAAGATTACAGTGAGCGGCCGATGCTATCTTGCTGGAAAACAGCATTTTACAGCATTGAAGATAGAATCGTGCAATTGCAGCATTTCACCCACGTACCGTCGTGCTATTATTGTGACAATTTTTTGTACTAACTATAGGTGACCGACAACCTATGGCGATGGCACTTCAAACCATGATGCCGTGCTGTCAAAGAGCCGCAACAGGATTGGACTTGCCTTACTTAGCGAATGTGATTGGTTAAACAGAAGCAAGAGCCTAAGCTGTGCACTACAATTCAGTAGTACAACCTCTGTCCTGACACCACTGGAATTGCTGGTGTCGGTGGCTTCGGCACTCCTTCTAAAGGACTGAACGACTGGAAGCCACTTTCATTCAACCGTCTAGAAAATGTTCTTGCTGATACTGGAGCATCACTGCATAATGTCGATAGTTGTGCTTTGTGCGGCCGCCACATTATATTTTCTGATGCATCGCTCCAAGCGTGTTGATGTTCGTTTCAGATGCACCAGTACACCTGGCATGATCAAATCCCTTCTTTAACCTAACTTCTCCAAATTCTTTGGACAGTAAATGGATGTATGTACACATGTTTTAGATGAAACAGGAGTAAAGAAGCAACAAGACCTAAAACGATGCAGGTCACTTGATCCACTGAATTCCTTCGCCTTCAAACTAATCGGTCACTAGTGCAGTATAGCTTGGATAAGTATTACCATCCATTAAATGAAGTTATTACCATTCGCAGCTCTAAATTATTTGAAACTCAAGAACCTCATTTCTCTGTACTATTTCAACACTCACTACTGCACTGGTAAAAACATATAGGTGGCTATTCAATATGCCAGTACATACCATGATGGTATTACCTTTGTACCGATGCCTTTCAAGAAATGTTTTAGGCTTATTACACGTGTTTTGCTTCCATCAGATTGTAACATGCCTGGAATCATTCACCAAACGAAAACGGGATGCATCAATAAAAAGAATTCTGTTTCAGTCCGTTCCACACCAATTACAATGAATGACCTCTGCACCACCGCAACATGAAAGCCTGAATCAGTGTGATACAAATCGTGGGTTTCCTTGTGCATACAACCCTGTTTTATGCAGCCTGTCATTCATGGTATATATGGATAGTTGAGTTCCTGTAGTTGTAGCGAACCTCCTTGTAATTTCAGTTGGCATCAGTTGTATATTTCTTTTAGCAGTCGTCAAATAATGATCCTGAAAGTCTGTTGTGGCACCTTTAAGACATTTACATGGTTGTCAACATACTCTCTAGCAACTGAATGGTTTCCAGATTCTTGACAAGATGATTTTTACAGACCTGTGTTAAAGTCTGTCTTGTTTCCATTCTCACAATCTGTCAAATACTTTCTGAATGACATGTTCCACCTTCTCCCACATGCTAAACTTTTATTTAATTGTAAAGTCAATGAAATTAGAACCTGAAGCATCTTCTTGCACAATTTTTCCTGCACACCAAAAATATGGGCACAAAAATTTGCATATTTCTTGGGTAGCAATTTAAATTCCATTGGGTTATGTGATAATGTTGACCCTCAACTACCAACAAACCACCTTTCATCTGACGTCATTTGATATAAAGCTCGTTTTTACATGTGTTCCTTTAATTTTCTCCAGTAATACGTATCTGAAATGAAAAAGGGCTTCCTGGAATGAGAGAGCTCAACTATCGACTCTCCTAAACGTTTTCTTCCTTTTCACTTCGCTAACATACCACATCACAAGCTTACATTACAAATCATTTATTTAAATCGTCTGTCTGTGTATTCCTTGCAATGTGCATAATTAATACAATCAAATCATGTTGTTGCATTTTTTCTATATGGAAGGCTCCAAACAAAAGTGATAAAGTTAAAAATTTTTTAATCTAGTTAAAAATGGAAAAATACAGCACAAATTCTATATTTTTCATTGAAAGGGGAACCACATCAAATAGCTTCAGAATAAGCCATTACATAACAGATTACAAAAATGATTTTGTTGTTATGTACTGGGCAAAGTAGATCAAGTGCAAGAGGCTTCTCTCATCTGAGTGCTGCTATTTGTTAAAGGAATTTTAGTCTTGCTTTTAGATTGTATTTTATTCTAATTAATTACTTAGTTTGTGGAATTTCAATGCAAATATAAAATGCTCTCCAGTGAAGAATGACCACCAAATTGTTGTTGAAGAGAGTGTACGGAGTTTGATGCTACTTTAGCTAATTTAGATTGTTAAGATTAAAAAATGTTTAATTTGACATTCCTTTAATAGATTACTTCTCAAAATTTACAAATTATAAACTACTAACTTTAGATTGTTCTAACCTACAAAATTACATACACACGTTACAAAACTTGTTGCAAAAATAAATAAATTTAGGTCATTAATTTTATGGTAACAGACAACTACTTGGCTTATAGAACTGAATTATGATTTAAGATACCCTAACCACATTTTACATTTCTGTTAGTTTAAGAGTTAAAAAAATGAAGGTCTGTGTAAATTAAGCCTAATTGCTTACAAAAAATGTAAATCTGTACGTCATTTTCTGTTACCAATGCAGTTTTAATTTTATGAGATTTTGAAATTTCGCTAATAAGCTTTCCTTTCTCACTTGTTTTAATAGGTCTCGTCAGAGTGTTAATCACTTGTAACTCTGCATTTCTCACAGTTTTAAACATGCTAATAAAAACATCACACAGAAATTAAACTAAAATGTTTTGTCTTTTAAAAAATTTCCAGTTGGTAAATAACCAGAAATTAAATTTAAAGAAAATAATAGATTCACTTCTGGATAACGTAACAACTTCTGTAATTATTTTCTGTACTTAATGAAAAAACACATAAATTGACTTGCACATGTATGTGTGTAACAACTTCTTGTATTCTACGAAGACAGTCTAAGTTACACATTCTTTTATTTTCCTCAATTTAAACACTTATGTCATAATTCTTCTTATCAAAAACTTAATAAGAATTATGAAATATGGTAAACAAAAAATACAAAAAAGAATTTTATATCAATAAGCAAACATTTTTCGAGTTACATTCTAGGATTTTAAGGGGAATATAGATCGCTGTGGACATCATATAATAACTTCTTTAGTTATTTTTTGTGATATAAGCGATTATATAAATGATATATATATAAATGATTTTGTTATAATACAACAAAATCATTTTTGTAATCTGTTATGTAATGGCTTATTCTGAAGCTATTTGATGTGGTTCCCCTTTCAATGAAAATTATAGAATTTGTGCTGTATTTTTCCATTTTTAACTAGATTAAAAAATTTTTAACTTTATCACTTTTGTTTGGAGCCTTCCATATAGAAAAAATGCAACAACATGATATAATATAGATATGCATTGTATTTTCACTTCCTCAGAGAAACAATATCTTTTACACACAATTTAGAAGCTTTCTTAGAGAGTGAAATGCAAAAATAAAATTTTTAAAAATGCTAATATATAATCTTGATAATTATTTAAATAACTTATTAAAACATAAAAATTTCAAAATTCATTCTAGCTTGAGAAATCAAACACAAGAAACTAAAAGGGACTTAATTTTCAAGCCCCAAAACACATTCCATAAATATCTATCTTGATCATCAACTAGTGGGTTAAAATAAAACAAAAACATTATTTGATTTTACTTATCTACAGGAATATTAATCTCAATTAATCTTACATAAAAATTAAGTAATTTAAAATTATCCAATGCTCCAGAAACAACACAAGAATGAAAAAGGACTTAATTATAAGCCTCAAAACATATTCTATGAATATTTAACATGATCATGAACTAGTGGTTAAAATGCAACAAACATTATCTGATTTACCTGTCTTGATTTACTCACAAAATTAATCTCAATCTTACATAAAATTAAGTAATTTAAATTGTATAAAAATTTGCTCAAATTTTGATTTTCTAAAAACCTTTCAAATAATCATAATTAATTTCAACATGCTATAAGATACTTTATGTAGAGTATCCATTAATTAAAAAGTCAAGAGAAAACATTTAAATAAATTCACATTCATCACATTCAACATTATCTTTTTTCCAATGTGAGCTGTTAATAGCATTTTTTATTCAAAAACAATCACACATACAAATTCTAACCCTCCCTCCATACACACACACATACACACAAAAGAAGCAATGTGAATGGAAGTGAAAATATGGGCTACTTCATATAAAAGAATTATCTACCTTAAGGCCTTAATCTTCCTTACCTTGACCTACCTACCTAATGATCTACCTTAGGAAGCTTAAGCCCTTATGTTTTTATCATTTATGAAGTTCATTCTGAACATCAAACAACAAACAATTCTAAAATTTAAAAAAATGTGGAAAATATTGTTGAGAGTATCATCGACACACATAGCATCTCATTGTAATGAAAGGAGTGGCATGGGCCAATATGTCGGATAAGAGCTGACTCATACTTCTGCCTAAATATGTAATGTATGTATGGATAATATATTGAGGAAAATATTACTCATTATAAAAAAAAGGCTTCAGAAGACTCGTGGCAAAAATTGACTATGCTATTTACTTTCAAAATTTGGCATATTTGATATCAACTTGCCTTGAGGGCTCAGTTAATAAATAAGAATAAGTTGAGATTTGTTTTCTCCCTTCACTGTTATTTAGTTTAGTCATATTTTTCTTATAACTGACGTGCCAAAAGAATTTTCATACAAGTTCTAGAAGTTTTCAAATACTAAAATTACGTTGTTGATGTTCTCAAGAAGCATCACTTCAGAATTATAATCGTACAAAAATTCATTAACAATCCTGAAGCTTGCAAGAATTTTCTAGAACCTAAGTCCAAGATTCTATGAATAAGATGTCCTTTTTTAAATAATTTATATCAATGAATCCTTTTCCCGACAAGTTGCACAGAAGCACTTCTCACTTAATCTATTATCATTAGAAACCTCTTCTAAACTGTTATTTTTAGTACAAATGCAAACATTGTCACACTTCAATTTATATATGGCCCCTGAATAGGATCAACTTCAAAATAAAATATCTTGGTTAGTTTTTGCCATATGAGTCACACTTTTAACATTTTAGTTTTTATTGAATACAGAGTTTCACTAAATACAAGGACTAGAAGAATGTACAAAAAATTTGATTTTGTAATTTTTACATTTTTTTAAAATTTAAAAATGCTAGACTATTAATATGTGTCATTTAAGACATTTTTATAGCTGGAAGAATGTTTCTATGACATACATTGTAAAAATAAAGGTCAGGTAAGAACTGCAGTCACAAAGTACATAAGATACAACCGTAATTGTTCCCATATACAAAGTGGCCCAAGACAAACCGTACTGGACACAGGAGAGAGAAGAAACTGAAAAGCATTTGTGTATTCAACATAGTAACACACAATAACATTTCAAATGCTATGCAGCAAGCTGTGATGCACATTCACCATTTATTTTATCTATTTATATAATATTGCATATAGTTCCTTTAATATTTTTATAGTTTATGCATTCTTCGCTTGCTTTTTTTTTAATCTAGGGCTACCCTGTATATGCGTACAGACATGGACACATACGTGCTTTACACGATTATTGCATTTAACATGAAGTCATATCCGACACATCAGGAGTTTCAGTTATTCGTGGTTCACAATGGAAAGTCCTCTAAAGTTTGAAACTGTACAAAATGAGATGAACAGTCTATGGTCAAACATGAAACACAGCCACAAAAAACGTTACACACATTCCACAATATTTAACAGATGCATGTGCAGATACTTTCCTAACATATGTAACTAAATGAGAGAGGGATAAAAAGTGATCTCTGGAACTGCATTATGTTCTCAGGTTACAGGTTACTTAGGTCCACCAGTGATCGAGCGGTAAAACCACTGAACACTGGTAGTTAACAACCTGGATTCGAATTCAGGTAAAAAGGGTGGCTAAATTGGTGGTTTTGTAGTTTTTTCCGATGTGTAAAGTGTATACAAGCCAGTTTCCCTTAGAAAGTTCTCTCCATTCTCATTAAAGATATTCTATCACACTCATCATACTCATATATTTTTTATTTACATAACAATAGCTTTCAAGCATGACAGCAGTAGTGCTACCTGTGTTTCTCAATTTAAGAGAAGCTACAGTATCTTATCCTCTAGAAAGAAAGAAAACATTTTGAAAAGTAAATTTTGCATTATTGTATTAACAATGCAGTTTATGAAATGATAGTGTGCAGTATATTTTATTGTTACTTAGTAATAACGGTCTTACTATGCCAACTTTATAAATTAAAGTTCACCAAATTTAAATATGTCACATGGATATCTTGTTCCACATAGCATTTGCAGTTATCTAATTTTCACGTGTCCATCATATAAACTCAAATGAATTACTTGCAGAAATTAAGGTACTATAATAGTGTTCATTTTATCTAGAACTAAGACTTGAAGTTTATTAACCCTAACAGAGGTATTACTGTTATACCAGTCTTTACTGCATCATACATGTCCACAATAGCAGAAAGCTCACAGCATCATCAGGTCATTTCAAACCTTCACTTCACAAAAGATTTATTTCAAACTGAGAAATAGTAATTGTTTATTCTGTTACTACTGATGATTTTTAGTTCTCTTATAGTATTAAACATGCCTCCTTTTTAAGAGTAATAAAAAGCACTATGTTAGGTTGCTGTATAGTTTTATTAAATAATACTTTTTTGTATGTAATTTTAATGTACATGTAAAAAATTCTGCAGAGTTATAAAAACATAGCTTCTTCGAGATCCTGTACATACTTTGAATTTAACAAACTTCACACATTTTTCCCTCTGGTCCTAGGGAAAAAAAATCTTATGTAAAGTCATACAACAACTCATCATTATTTTTTAATCTTTAAAGATATTTTTTATACTAACCTGCATTATACTCATGTAATATTATGTTTAACTAAGTACTTCAATCTAACTGCTTTTATCAAATTCTGTTTCCTTTCTTGATAAGAAAGCATGCGCTCTTTAGGAGTTTTGCCAAATGTTTTTGCAGCAGTGTTTAAGCTGAGCTGAAAATGTAAAAATTATGTGCAAATTTAAAATAAACATACCATTAGAACTTTCTAGTAAATAATTTAAATACTAGAAACAACCTATTACTATACTCTCAATACCTGTGCTATCGAGCTAGCAGAAACTGCATTTTCGGTCTGGAATGATACAGATGAATGCTGAGTAAGTTCTGGAGTACTTGACCCACCAGAGTAATTACTAGGTGATGCTAAAATCAAACACATTTTTCGCTTATGATCAAAAAATAAAGTCTATGGAAACAACTAAAAACAATATGAAAGAAAAATATACCAGTTATAGAGGTGGTCATTTGGAGGCGTTTTACAAGTTCTACTTTATCTGAAGAAGTATAATTTGTTGCAGCTGCACCCAAACCATCAGCCATGGATTGTTGCACTCTTTTGCTGAAGTCTTCAAGAGATTCATTGGGTAATTTTGCAATGCTTGGTAACATCCTAATAAATCAAGCATTAAAATGTTAAAAAATACCAAAACAAAAAGTGGTTAACACAGCATTAAAACACAGCAAGAACAAAAAAATTTTGACATTATTATACTCTATTATTACACAGCATAAAACAGCTAATTACTAATGACACAGCTGATTAAAATAATTCTGAAAAGTATTTCTGGTCTAAAATACTCACTAATTTCAACAAAGAAAAATATTTTAGAATATGAATCCAAGAAAATCATAATTCATTAAAATAACATCATAATTCAGTATGATTACCACACTCAAAATACTGTAAATGCTTACATACATGATGACTATATCACTTACTTTAGACTGTAAATTGTATAAGGCAGGAAGAAAAGCCATAATATGTCCAACCAAACATTACTTCCTAGGACTGACTATAAAACAAGAGAGATACATATTAAAAAAAAGACTGCAAATAAACAGTACGAGCATTAAAAAGTAAAATTAATTACTATCACTATGCTATTCTTTGCTTATTTATTTAATGTCTGATGCAATGATTTTTAGGTAGCATGTCACACATCTGCATTCATATTTTTTTAATTATTTCAGTTCGATGTTTATTCAAGGTAGTTAGCTTTTTTATTACAGTATTTCTTTCTATCCCTTTCTTCCTTACTCTTTTCCCTCTGCCACATTTATTAATCCCTTGAAATAAAATGCCGTCTGGGAGACATCCTTCATTTCATGTGTCATTGTAGTGCTTGACGTCTCTGAGATGTCAAGAACTGTCTTCGGTCAACGCCACGCAATATATTATTATTTTTATATGGCAATGTAAATTTGAAAATAAAACATTCTGTTTTAAAGTTTGCACATGAGTGTCCACAGTTCAGCCAAATTAAATGGTATTTTTTGGATTCGTCGATGGGTATTTTATTTGTGTGCCAAGGGGTCAATAAATTAAACTTAATCCAAAAATCCTGAAAATGATTTGTTGAAATTTCATGTCAGGTAGAGCTCTTACTTCACACCTTTTGTAAATTACAATTAGAAGTTTCCAAATTCTGCCTTCCTTATTTCTGCATACGATCTAGCATTACATTTACCTTATTACAATTTTCAAAAATATAATTCTTACTCTTCGGAAACTAAAACTATCACAATTTCGTAAAATTTTACTTCAGAGTGTATTTTGCGAGAGAAAAAAAATCAACAGGACCAATATTTTTAACACTTTACAAATTTTAAATGTCTATCATTAAATGTTAATAACATTGTAAACATTACATAAATAATAAAAGAAACTAAAATATTCAAATGCCTATGTTTTTTTGAAAATATAAAAAAGGTATATGATGCAATCCCAACTATTAAATAAAGACAGATCCTTAACTTTGTAAGTTTCACAAAATATCAAAAGAAAAATTATATACACTGTTACCACAAGTATACCTTTATTAAATCAATTAAGAAATCCAACATGCAAATTGACACAAATAAGCAAAAAATTATTAACTGCATTTTTAGTCCAACCCAATCCAAATTATCACAGCATTATTCTTATCACAAATATTTGCAGCAAAAGTTATAGTGTTACATGCAGAATTTGGAACCCTCAGCTGAACATAGATTAATGGGGATTGGAAGAAGTTTTCCCATACTTCCAATAGGAACACAATAGAAACATTATTCACAATGTTGCAGAGTAAAATTTCATGAGCTTTTATAATATTCAAATTGAGGGGTAAATTAGAGTAAATCTGGCTTGCAAAATCTGAAAGCTATGATTTTCCATAACCAAAATGCTTTGATGAAATAACAGTCGTATGGGATTATTTCTACTTATCAACTACTTTAACTATCACCTCTTAACACTCTGGTCTGGTAGCTTCAAAATTAAAAATTACACAAAAGTACACTCCAGTTAAATCTTAGTAACAAGTAAAGTGAACTAAAATACTGAAATAAGCCTTATTTTGAACCTTGCTTACACAACAGCTCATATTTATAATTCTTACGAGGATTTATAAAGACTAGTTTTGTAGTTACCAAAAGAAAAAAAACAAATAATTCATAAGCTTAATAATTATTATGTAAAATGCTTTATGTTTGTGTGTGTGTCTGCCTGATAGCAAAACCTATAACTATACAAGAACTCATGACATGTAAGCCTTAATCTTATGCTACATTTATGATGACACCAGTATTTACTATTTAAGTCTTGTACGAATAAAACAGTAAGACACTAAAATAATGTATGAAATTTAATTAAAATATCATCACAAGCATGTAAAAGACTGAGTAGGAAAAGATGACTTCTGAACACGTATTGCTTCTGCACTGTAATATAGAAGATGATAAAATATCACAAAAGACAATATTAATTCACTTCAAAATGGCTCATAAATGCAAGATGAATTAAAAAGAATATAATCTTTTTGATATTCTGGATACTTTTGTTGATAAGACAAGCATTAAACATAAAAGAAGACCATGGTAATTTTACAGTGGATTAAAGCAAAATCATTATAGTATAGTGTCAGGTTAGTAATAACACACTAACAAAATTAGAAATATTAAAATTTTAAATTTAAACAAGTAATGCCAACTTAAATGCACTGACAGTTTTATAAAGATTTATATGGGTACAGAGTGATATAAGGAGGGTAGATCAACAATGTAACTGAGAACAGAAAATACAGCTCTTAAATGCAATTAAGTCCATTACAGCAAATCACTCTAAATCACTCTAAATTACTCTAAATCAGATTAGAAACAACAATCTAGTAATGAAATTTAAAATATATATGCAAATGGGTATGGGAATTCTCATTATCATAGTTATTGTTATTTTAAATTAGCCATTGTGAATTCTCAGTGAAAGAAATTGGATTTTTTAAATCTAATCTAACCAACGAGGAAGCATGCAAATAATCAACAAACTAGACTTTTTAACAACTCTGATACACTGAACGTTTAAAATTCCAATCAGTAATATAAATGACACTATAAATTGAACAAAACTTACATCCCTATTGTTGTTCCAAATAATATTAACACATTTCAAAACCATAACTAAAAAAAAGTTAATTTATCTTCTAGTTGTGAGTAATAGAAACAAACATATGAAAAAGGGACAGAAGTAACCATTTAGAAATAAACTGTCAGTATTAAATAAAACAAAGATTAATAGTTGGAATTATATTGATGAAAACAAACTCTAAATATAGTTTATACATACATATGCCTTATATATAATGTATGCAGTTTCAATCAGAAAATACATACACACACAAATTCACAAATAGACAGAGAGATATCAATTCAATTCTAAGTGAAAACATTAAAAATATTACTTGAATGAACTAAAAATAGCATAAACAAACACTTACTGGTGAAATGGTGATGAAGGATGATTCAACATGAATAAATACCTAAATAAGAATAAAAATTAACTTAATACTGAAATTTATGCAACAAGTGCCTGGGAAAAATATACACCAAAAGCATCACAGCATTTAAAAGCATTCTTTAGAAATAATGATACATTGAATACAATATTTAAAAACAACTACATTTACATAATTTTCTAAAAATATCAAATAACTAATACTATATCTAATCGATGCAAAAGTAGATAATGGTAGTTTTCTGTTAATATGGCACCCTTTAGCAACAAACATAAATGTTGGAACAAATTTAATTAGATGATGGCAATCATAATTTTACATAAAGCTACATGGGAAAAAATAAATATTTAATCAACAGAATTAATTAAAGATAAAGACAAATACAAAAATAGAAAATTTATTGGATGTGCGCAATGCCGAAGTAGTGCATGCTACCGAACTGGCACAATTCTGCTTAAAAAAATGTCATGCTACTTCTGTGTCCAGTGTTTTTTTTTTTTTTTTTTTTTTTGGTAGCATCTACATAGGTAAACCTGTCTCTGCTGCACTGTCATGTGGAAGCTGCTATGATGGTTACTGTGCTGACAATCAATCTATGATGCTATGAATGCTGTTGCACTACCCATGGAGACACTTGTTCTACACACAAGCCAAGTTCCTGACTCAGGAACATGATGTGGCTGTACAATCCTGCAGGGTTGAGAGAACAACATATCTACTCTCTCTGGTCTTAGTGCTCTGGGGTTGCTTAAATCCTGCATGGCATTCAGTACGACCCTCCTGGACCTATCCTTTCTGTATTCACTTCACAGCCATAGGATCCCAATCAACATGAGCAGCAATGTGGGATGATAAACCAGAGAACTTGATAGAGCAAGATCCTGCAGCAATCAAGTTTTGACACATGGTGGTATGATTTTATCTTTCTTACAGAAGGCAAAACATGATCCTCACAAATGACCAATGTTCAGATGTGATTTCCAAATGCAAAATCAAATCCACTTTGCAATCTTCCCATTTATACACATGATAGATGCCATTGCTTATACCTGCTTTGTGTGCATGCAATGGAATGCTAATTATTTCAGTATTCCAGCATGTAATATCTTTCATGAAAATTTGACATTTCTTGCATGTTGCCTTCATGGTGTAGCAATTTTAATGGCAAGCAGTGTAATTTGTTAGCTTTGAAGTGTTGGATTCTCCATCATCCTCCTAGTTTGGTTACTCATGTTAACATTTGCATGGTTTTATTAGTATTAACTTGCTAGAAATTATTGTATAATTTTGGAGAATATCTCTGTCCTTGCATAGGAATTAGCATACTTAAAATTCTTTGACAACATACCCTAATTGTGAAAAGAGCTGACTATGCTTGTTTCGATGACTCAACAAATATCAAAAACCCACAATTATGACAACAACAACAACAACAACAAAAAAAAAAAAAAAAAAAAAAAAAAAAAAAACCAGAACTTGGAAAAGCATGCAGAGGAAAATTAAGTTTGTCATTAAAAAGTTACAAATGTTTGCAAAAGGTAGCCATGTATTTTAAGAAAACTACCTGCTATGAAAAATACAAGAACGAAACAGTACTGCAAGTCCCAACGCTTATAAAAATCAAAGGTATCAACGACATATGAGAAACTGCATAAAGAAAAAAAGCAAATGAAATATACATTTGCACATGAAAAATTTAACAATTATTAATAACTGTTTTAATTACAAGATTTTAAATAAATATAACATTTGATGTCCAAATATATTTATTTATTGCATATCTTATAAACAGATGTTACAAGACATATTCTAAGGAAAAATTATATATATATAAACATATACATTGTTAATACTTCATACTGTATTCTAACAAAAACAGAGAAGATGTGATTACTTGTTTTGTATGATCACTGAAAATATTTCTGCATAGTGCAGGTATGAAGAAGCTTTTCATGTGATATACATGCCTCAAAATCTTTAATTAGGGTTGGAGGGAAAGTTCTGTCGTATTTTAAAGAAAATATTTTAATTCATTTATAAAAATATGTGTTTAATATTAATCAATTATATATGCTCCGTTATTTGTTACAACCCGTTGCCATCTTCCAGGTAACCTGTAAATTCCTGTTTTATAGAAGTTCTCATCCATGGAGTTAAAATAGTCAGCAACTGCCTTAGAATCACTTTCAAAAGACTTGAATTTTTTTCCCGTTAGATAATTTTGCAGAGATCTGAACAGGTAATAATCAGAGGGTGCAATGTCAGGTGAATACGGGGGGTGACTAAGGATTTCCCATCCTAACGCATTCAGTTTTTGTAGTGTCACCACTGCAGTATGCGGGCGAGCATTATTGTGATGGAACACTATTCCTTTTCTGGACGCTAATGCTGGTTTTTTTTCTTTGATAGCTGCATTCAATTTATCCAGCTGATTGCAGTACAGATCCGCGTTGATGTTTTTTCCCTGTTTCAGCAACTCGTAATACACTGGACCTTTCCTGTCCCACCACAAACAAAGCAGTACTTTTCGTTGATGGATACTTGGTTTTGGAACTGTTGCTGATGATGTTCCTGGTTTGCAGTAAGATTTTTTTCTTTTAATATTCTCGTAAAGAATCCACTTTTCATCTCCAGTAACCAGCCTGTCCAAAAATGGCTCCACATTGTGTCTAATCAGATGTGATGAACATATTCTTAAACGATCAGACAAATTCTTTTCCGTTAATTCACGTGGAACCCAAACACTTTGCTTTAACACAAACCCAAGAGATTTAATGTGATCTCCAACAGTTGTATGATGAATGCCAAACTCTTCTGCAATTTCTCGACTTGTTAAATGTGGATTATTTTCCAACATGGATTGCAAAACATCATTATCGATCTTGGATGGTTGTCCAGATCGAACACTTTCTTTGAGGCTCAGGTCCCCGGAACGAAATTTGCTAAACCATCTTTGACAAGTACGAACATTTACAATATCTTTTCCAAATACCGCACATAAATTTTTACATACAACAGATGCGTTGCTTCCTTTTTGGAATTCATATAAAATGCAGTGTCGTAAATGCACTTTATCTACCGACATGTTTTTCCCTTTAAATATTACAAGTAAATGATGAACACAGTAAAAAAGGGCACCTTTTATATTATACAGCAGCTAAAAAAACAAAAAACAAAAAATCCGATTGACTCACTAGCCAGATGTTTTTTTTATTTACAAGAAAAATCACCTGCCTATTTAAAATACGACAGAACTTTCCCTCCAACCCGATACTTATCCCCAGGCTATAAAATATAAATAAATTCATTCAATGTCTGAGTTTTGTACACTGAATCAATCTACACAAGTAATCACAACAGGCATAGGTTGGGACAAAGTATAGAACTTACCATCAAAATTGATCAAAGAAAATTCATAATTGACACCTGCAATGTATAAAAAATCATTTAGAAAACTTAACCCCTTCGTGCCGACTGTCACGTATACGTGCCAGCAACGAACGCACTTATCTACCGGCCGACACGCAGGCGTGCCAGAGCATTTATGCGTTTTCTACCGAATGTCACGTATTTGTGCCAGTAGCTTGGAACGTTTTTCAAACTATAATTTCTGCCACAAGATGGCACTGTATGCCCATATGGTTTCAGATACATGTACATTAGACTTTCTACTCGAAAGGAGAGAAGCATGACTCACATACACGTGTTTTTGATTATATAAACAAACGGGGAACCAAATGTTTCCGAATGGCGTGATTTATGACGTCTCTTTAAATCGCACTTTATTCGCACGTGGTAGTTGTTTATTGTAAGTAGAAGTTTTATATGCGCTAAAGCATTGAGTATTTCGGTTTACAGTTCAGTTTTTAGAAAATAATTAGATCTTGTTAGACGTGAATTCTTTCTGTTTTTACCGTTTCAATGTCGAAGCGTCGAAAATGTTTAACGGAGCATGAAATAGCAGAAATGATGCAAAATATTTCAGATATTGATTCTGAAAGATTAACTGAAAGACATTTTCCAAAACTTTGTTCAGAAGAGACTGATAAAAAAATGAGACGACGATGCTTCGTTTGTTCACATTCCCGGAAAAATCCTCCAAAACGGCAAATGAGTTATTACGAGTTCAAGGAATGTAACGTAGGACTGTGTGTAGATCCCTGTTTTCAAATTTTTCATACGAAAAGAGAATTTTAAGTAATATATTTAGTTTTCAGATGTATAATGTAAAAAGTCATAAAATGGTGAGTAATTAAAATAAAATGTGTAAAATATGCATTTAGACAAGAAATAAGGTAATTAAAGTATATATATATAAATATCTATAAAGCATAAGCCGTTTAAATACTGTATAGAGCATTATCAAACAATGCGTTGATACTTCGGAAATTTCATGGATTTAGGCTTAGTAGCAAAAAAGGCCCCGGCCCTGGAGAGACGCTCGCGGAAGACGCCGGCCTCCGCGATAAGCGCGCATTTTCACTACCCAGCTCGAAGGGGTTAAGACACACACACACAAAACAAAACAAAACAAAACAAAACAAAACAAAAAAAAAACTTACTGGTTGAACAGTGAAATTCAAAGAGAAAATTCCAGGATGGAATCTGAGAAGGCCAACTTTGCCGTTTGTAATGGCATCCTCAGGGAAATTCAAAATGGGCATAGCAGAACCTCAAAAAGTATTAGATATCTAATTATTTCACAATCAGATAAATATTCCAACTGAAGATCAGATAAAAGTTATATATTTCTACCATAATTACTATAAAAATCATAAAGTCATAAAAGAAATGTACCTTCAGTACATGTAAGTAATGTTATAATATCATCTTCAGTTATTTCTCTTGAATACCCAACATCTGCATCCTTCCAGCAAGATACTTCATTCATATCCTTTATTTGAAACCCTTTTCTTATCTAACAATTAATATTTATTACAAATAAAGATAATCTACTAAAAATCACACAAATTTCCATTATATTTAATGCTTTAAGTATATACAAAACAATATCCTTTCAAATTTCATAATTTTGTTACTACTAAGACAGCAATGTATATTATAAGTTACAGATAAGAGGGATTTCACAAAATACTTTTTAAACAACTAAAACATAGTAAGTAAAACAATAGATATGTCCAAAGTTCCTTTGCAGTGGTGCTCAGTTAAGACATACACATTTCTTAAACATAAACAAGAATGAAGGAATAACATTCAGTGCATAAAATGAAAATAATTTAGAATGTGTAAGTGAAAGCTAGAATATCACTACGAAATACCCACAAACAATTAAAAAACAACTATCAATGTTAAAAAAAAATAATAATTTTAAAAAACTGAACAAAGATTACAATATAAAGTAGTGAACATTCATTATTAGCCTTATAAGTGGGATAACAAAAAGAAAAACATATATACGGTCAGGTCCTGGAGTGCTTACCATGCTACTACTATTAACTGTTGTAAATGACTGGCACCAGGTCGAATTAAACAGGTTAGCAACAGGTCAAAACTAAAAATTTACTTTTTATTTGGCTTAATTAAAAGCTTTTCCTAGTTTGTTTTTCAGTGCTTTATATAATTAAAAAAAATGAGAGATGCACATAAAGCCATTACTGAGACTGTCAATTTCTTTTCTCTAAAATATCAAAAACATTTACAAGTATTTTTCTCTGTGTATTAATTTTGGAAGTTCATTGATTTGGTACAGTGCTAATGATATGCATCATACAGGCTATAGGAACTGATCATAAAACAAGATAAAAAGATATTAGAAGGACAAAAAAAATATCAGGTACATCAATTATCAAAACTGTATCACATTTACTAGCATAGTTTCCTGCTCACATACTTTCCACTCAGGAGTTTTCAGAAGACTAACAAATAAGTTTCTAGAAACTTGATTTACTTCCTCCCCTGACAAAAATGACAAGTTTCTACAACTTTTCTGATTAACATTCTTTGCACATGCACTTCAGTCCATGTATGAAAAGGTCTAGACAAGGTTGTAGACATTTTTCTATTTCATGGGGGAAAATCTTCAGGAGATAATATATCATGACTTGGATACTTGGTTGAAAATTAGTCCAGCCCATATCTAATGGATAAAAAGGTTGTTGTGACTAATCTCAGTTGTCTGACCTCATCAGAATGAGGCTATGAATTTCATCATAGGAAGGAGTATAAGGTAATGCCTGTCATTGGCAACAGCATTGGGCATCATATAGCAATAGTACTATTTTTCTCAATTCCACCCCAATTTTGAGGGAGGGCACCTCGGAAGGTGGGTCCAAAGGTCTCTCACCCCTCTTCTACTACGACGAAACCATACGAGAGAACTTTCGACTTGCCACATATTTAGAATGCCTCCATGCCTCAAACACAAGATACATTTATAAATAGACATGCCTTCTCCAGGATTCAACCCCGGGTCCTTTGGTATAGTAGTCAGGGTCACTACTATCCTGTTTGGGTGGTGGATTAGAAGTTAAATGAACAATAATCAAATAGTATACTCAGTTCCCAGTGTAATTCAATTTTTAACTTCCCAGACTTTCAGTGACCAAATGGATAATCTCAAATATAATGGAATTATATTTGAAATATTGTCTACTAATCAAATATAATGGACATATTAAGTATAAGTAATTGAATATTACACATTTACTACAAAATACAGTGCAATAACTAAGAACATTATAAAAATTTATCTTACTTGTTACTGTGAAGCAAAGGAGAGAAATATAAATAGGAAATATGTATTATATAATAAATATGTATTCAAAACAGAACATGAGTGTTTTTAAAAAACCTCTTGAACAAACTGTTCATTCTGCAAAAGAAATTTAGAACAGTATATTATTCACAATGAATATTACTCTTTTGGTAATAAAAAATAAAATTGAAGATCTCAAAATTACAATGCACTGGAAAAAAAAACTGTTCATTTAATGAAGTTGTTGCTACTCACAGATATGCTGAAGAAGTCTTCAATTCACCCTTGCCTTGAGAAGACAAACCGGGGCCCTAGGAACAAGCAAATTACTATGCCCAGTCCACAAGAGGGCAACACACCCACTATCACAAAGAAACTTTGGGACAGTATGTGTGAAATCGATCAAGAACAAGTTCTAACCAGCCGTGGCAGCCATACCTCAACTAACAGCCTGGAACACCCCTGCCCACACGCATAGCATTGCATAGGAACGGCAGGCTGCATGCTCTTTGTAAAAGCCAGGACATGAGAGGAAATGAACACACTTCTTCACCAAAGAACTCAACAATATGCATGAAAGACTATGTTACCTCTGCTTTTGAGTTGAAGCTGTTGCCAAATCCTTGACTCCTCCACAGCCATGTTTGTCAATTTAATGCCCAGAAATTCTGCCAAACAGTAGTTAAGTAAATTTAACTCCCCATACAACTTTCCATGAAAAAAACCTTGAGTCAAAACGGTACTGTACATTTCCATACTAACCACAATCAACTACTGTACTTCTGTGTCTGAGCGAGATACAAAGCAATACATGTCTCATTCTTCTCATCAGCCACTATCCCATATATAAGGTGGCAGAGGTTATGTGCACAAACAAGTTCTTTTTCCAGGTATGATTTCTTTTTGTGTATTATAGGTTGTCTGTTCTTACACAAAAATAACACATTTTAAAGGATATTTATAAACATCTAAACATTAAATGAACCTTGCAAGAGAGAGGGAAGGGGAGAAAGAGCAGAGAAAATGTCAATAGCACGTAATGTTCCCAGATGGTCACCTTTCCAAGCACTGATCATGCTTAATGCTGCTTTAATTTAATGATTGGATGAAAAATGGTACTTTTAGCTCATTTAATATAATGTACAACTAGACAACGTAATAATTTCTCAAATCCACTACAGAACAGTTGATTAAAGCTCGGGAAAAAAAGCTTATGGGTGGATAAAATTATACAGTCAAAAGTCGTTAATTCAAACACCCATAATCCGGAATTATCTATAATCCAGACCTCAAAGCTACAAACTTTCTCCGCATGCATCGAGTTGATGTATTATCACATAATGTATTATCATATAATAAATGAAGCAACTTAAACAACTTACATTGAAAGAAATGTTTAATAAAGTAAACAAATAAATATTAATTTTTTTTTTTGTAAATTTTGATACCCTTTAGATCATAATTGTTCTTTATTTCATAAATTAAGGTTTCATATTTTTAATTTTATAATTTCTGCATGCCATCTTACCAAATTTAAACTGATGATCTATAATCCGGAAAAATTGATAATCCGGAATCGCTGAAGTCCCGACGAGTCCGGATTATCGACTTTTGACTGTATTAGATGTTTTGTGACTAAAATACTTTCTCTAAGTAAAATATTACACTAATTTTTCAATTGCTTTCCTTTAAAGAAATACAATTTTTATTTATTGTGCATCATTTAAAATATAAATTCTATTAGAAGAGAGATTTGATCAGTAATTTTTTTAACAATCTGGCATTTTTGGAAAAATTTTAATTTTTCCTGACATTTTTGACAAAAGTTTACATTTTCCCCAAACATTTTCTAAGGGGGCAGGGGGCTCAGCATATTACATATAATAACAGAAACAGTAAATAGTTTGGTAAAGATTAAAATGATGGAGGGTTCAACAAATGAAAACATCAAGCAGCTTCTAACTGTATTCATAAAAATGGAAAGTATAAGTGATCTTCATATTCTACAAAAGCGGGCATCTCTTTTTTTTCTCACAGTGAAAAGTATTTGCAAGAAGTGAATGCTTATGTTTCTCCTTGATGCCCATCACTTTTCATGGGCACTTATTATACACGACTGTTACCTTGGCATCCCTCAATTTATAGTCTCATTTCAACAATCGCAAAATTCACAAAGTTTTGATGTGAGATGTTCAAATTATTAAGCATGCTTTTTATGAACACATCACTGTTCATTCAAGTAAGTTCCACATGTTTACAGTTTGATGGAACAATTTTATAGAAGGAAAAATTACACAAAATATTTAAACTGCTAAATACTGAAATATGTTAGAACAAAATCATGTTAAGCTTATTTTTCACAATGGCGGGCACTTGCCTATAACAGGACTAGCCACTACTAATGCCAGAAGTGGTGACCATGTTAAACTAACAACAAAGCAGTTTAAAATTTAAACAAAATCTCATAAACTATTACAGCAAACAAAAATAATTAACATCAACTTCAAGAAGAGCTTTTTTCAGACCTAAAAAAAGTATCCGGATACTGCTAGAGAAGCGTAAATTATATAACATTCTAAAGTACAGGCTATCAGTGCCAGAACTAATGTAATTGCTAATAAACAATAACAGAAATGTCAATACATGTGTTTATATACTCATTTTAAATGTTTAAATTCTTCCTTTCCTTCTCTTAAAAAAGGGTATACAATACACAATGTTCTCTTTCAATTTTTAGCCTACGAAAATAGTAAAAAATGGAGGGGGGAACATGTCACTACATACAGTATAAAAAATGCTATAATATGCAGGATGTTGCATGATTTTCTCAAATGTAGAGATACATGAACATTGCATTCTTAACAGAAATTTTTGTCACTCCAGGTAACTCAATTGAATCTGCTCAACTAATATGAATAAATTAGCAAATATACATGCTTATATATAGAAATTATATGGGAGGACTATTGATGGAATGCATAAAGGGCAAAAATTTTAATGCTGTTTGGACAGATAAAAGAAAAAGATGATCATTCACAGCCTTTTACATATCACAAAAGAACATGCAAAACACAAACAGCTAATTATATACTCAAATAAGAGTTATTTCTTATCTAACATAACTACATCACAGTAGACTAGGTGCTAAATATTAGTATCAAAATTTTTGCTTTAAAAAATTCTTAACAATTTAATTTGTACTTCGTTAGCATATGTTAATATATATAAGTGTATGATATTTATCCCCCTTTCTGAATTTTAGACATGTGCAATGAAAAAGTTAAATAAACAAAAACTTGAAATGAGAAACTTATCAAAAACTGAGATTTCACATTAATAAGTCAAACTATTGATAAGGTGTCACAAACTTTTGAAGTTCTACATCATCACCAGAGTAGATTACTACCAGAAATCTGCAATACATAAAAAAGTGACTGATAAAATTTCTATTCTATACACCAGCCTTCTCCTTACATACTGTAGTTTTCTGGCAAAGCATTGAAGTTCTCAAATATGTTAGGCTTCATATTTCCCTTAGTTTCATCTCAAACAAATTATAAAAAAGAAAAATGATTGAAAAGCATAACAAAATAAAGATAAGGACAATATCAAACAATATACGATTGATAACAATCATTTAAGTCAAGAGAGATTCTGGACAGCAAAACAAAGTATGCCTGCTAAAAAATTGCTATTTTGAGAGGCGTAACTCATTAAATAAGCTTAAAACAAAACTTCTTTTTTCCTAAAGTACATGCTACAGCAAACTGAAATAAAAAGTATTTTTCATGTATTAAAATTATATTATGAGAAATTCATAGCTAGACACTATACAACTTAGTATATATAAAATCTATCTTATAAATAGCTTTTAAATACACTGAAGTGACAAAAGTCATGGGATACCTCCTAATATTTTGTCGGTCCTCTTTTTGCCCGGCGAAGTGCAGCAACTCGACGTGGCATGGACTCAACAAGTCATTGGATGTCCCCTGCAGGAATATTGAGGCATACTGCCTCTATAGACATCCATAATTGTGAAAGTGTTGACGATGCAGTATTCTGGGCACGAACTGACCTCTCGATGATGTCCCATAAATGTTCGATGGGATTCATGTCGGGCAATCTAATTGACCAGATCATTCGCTGGAATTGTCCAGAATGTTCTTCTAACCAATCACGAACAATTGTGGCCCGGTGACATGGCACATTGCCATCCAAAAAAATCCCATTGTTGTTTGAGTACGTGAAGTCCATGAATGGCTGTAAGTGATCTCCAAGTAGCTGAAGGTATCCATTTCCAGTCAATGATCGGTTCAGTTGCACCAGAGGACCGAGTCCATGTCATGTAAAAACAGCCCAGATCATTATGGAACCCCCACCATCTTGAACAGTGCCTTGTTGACAACTTGGGTCCATGGCTTCGTGGGGTCTGCGCCACACTCGAACCCTATCATCAGCTCTTATCAACTGAAATCGTGACTCATCTGACCAAGCCACGGTTTTCCATTTGTTTAGGGACCAACCGATATGCTGACGAGCCCACGAGAGTCACTGCAGGCGATGTCGGGCTGTCAGTAAAGGCACTCGAGTCTGAGTCTGTCTTCTGCTGGCATAGCCCAAGGAAGACAAATTTCGCCGCACTGTCCTATCGGACACATCCCTCATATGTTCCACATTGATTTCTGCGGTTATTTGACGCAGTGTTGCTTGCCTGTGAACATTGACAACTCTACGCAGATTAACTGCAGGTGGTCAGCCACTGCACTGTCCATCGTGGGATGTTATGCCTGAAATTAGATACTCTCAGCACACTCTTGACACTGTGGATCTCGGAATGTTGAATTCCCTAACGATATCCGAAATGGAATGACCCATGCGTCTAGCTCCAACTACCATTCCGCATTCAAAGTCTGTTAATTTGCGTCGTGCGGCCATAATCACGTCAAAGCCTCTTCACATGAATAACTTGAACACAAATGAAAGCCCTGCCAAAGCACTTCGCATTTATACATTTTCTACGCGATACTACTGCCATCTGTATATTTGCATATTGCTATCCCATGACTTTTGTCACTTCAGTGTATATTGAATTTAAAATGATTGGTTTTGAGGCTTAGTAAACAATACTATCATATCCTAAGACTCAAAAGAATTGTTACAAGTTCTTAAACATTCCGATTAATATAACCAAAATGAAATAAGATATTGAACACTGCTAAGAGATGGAGGGTAAAATTTTATCATTTTTATATATATATACATCAGCAAATATGAGTTTTTAATGAAGAAGTGCAAGCTTCAATAATTTATTAAAAAATGCACATTAAATTATATCAAGTGAAACAGGGAGAGAAAAGGACATGAAGATATGAAGATTTCTCCTAGTGATCACTGTCAGTTCCGACCCAGCAAACAAATATGGCATGCCTAGAGTGGAAAATGGTTGCTTAAGGCTATTAAGCTCATTTAGGTGTTGCAACAGTTGCAATTTGTAAGGAATGAATTAAGCTTTTAGATAAAATTTTCAGAACTGCAGAATGTAGACATTGAAATTAGTTTCATCTTTGTTATTGATTATCTTGGAAAATGCAACGAAGTAGATCAATTTGTTCTTTAAACATATGAAGCTGCCCAGGGTTTTACCCTTGTACAAACAGCCCACTCACAGTTCTTGCACCAATCACAGACAGATCTTCTGAATCTTGATTGAAACTTGTTTTGAACCAAGCAATGCATTCCATTTTCCCAAAGTCTAGAACACAAAATGCTTTCATTACTACATGCATGGATGTTAATATGATGCTAACTATCTTGAATTTCTATATGACTATTAGAGTAGTTTAGTAGCAGAAATTTACAATATGTAAAGAAAGTTACTGGTCAAATTTCTATCATGACAAACCAGTCTACACCTCACGCACTTTGATTTTCAAGCCCATTAAGTCCTCTAGAGCTTTATCTTTGTACAAACAGCCTACTTAAATTTCTTGCACCAATCAGATAATCATTTGAAGCTTGACTGAAGTTTGTTTTGAAGTTTGATTGAAGTTTGTTGAACTATGCAATACATTCCAATTAGCCAAACTTGAAAACATAAAATGCCTTCTCTACCTCATATTTAGATGTTACTAAAATGATAACTATTTTGAATTTTTACATCACCATAGTAATTTTGTACCAGAAATCAGCAATACATAAAAAAAGTAACTAGTCTATGATGATAAACAAGACTACTCCTCAAATACCCTAATTTTCTGATGGAGAATTTTGTCACATATTGTAATTTTCTGACGCAGCATTCAAAATATGGCTGCTCTCATACTTTTCTAACCTTGCTATCATTTTTCACATCAAAGTTAAATGGCCGTAAAGCAAAACTAAATGAAAAAGAGAACAAGGTCAAACCACAGATAAGTGATAAAACCACTCATGTCAAGAAAGACAGCAAACTGCTTTGGTCAGAAAAGCACGTCTCGCTCAGAAAGTGTTATTTTGAGAGGCTACAAGCTGTAAATAATTTCTTTCCATACATGGAGTGAAGAAAAAAATGATCTTGTGGATGCAAGTACATGACACAGCACACTGAGATGAATTATTTTCCATCTATTAAAATTATGTTGTGAGAAACTAACAGCTAGAAACTAAATTCTAAATATTTAAGCACCACTTCCTAATACTACCATATGATAAGTGGCAAAGTATTTGTACTACAAGTCTTTAATTTTGCAGTTCTGGCCTTACAAAATCACATGAAATACTGAGCATTACTAACACAGGAATAACGAATTTTTATAATATATATATAAATATGAGAGAATATGACACTGATATTGAAAATGTATACAGCTTCAATAATTTATTTAAAAGATGAACAGTGAAAAATACTGCAAGGAAACAAAGATTAAAGTACATGCAAGTATGAAGTCCCCTCCCCAGCATACACTGGAATTGCTAATTTGTTTAAAGTACCATGGCATAGACAAATTGCATGCCTAGTGGAAAATGTCTGTTTAAGTCTGTCAGACTCCTTGAGGTTGCTGAAACAGCTGCAATTTGCATGGATAAAAAAAATTAATGCTTTTTTTTTTTTTTTTTTTGAAAGTTACCATACATGTTTAAATAGTTTTTCAGACATACAAAGCTACCTAGATCTTCTAACTTTGCAAAAACAGGTCTTTTAAATGTATTGCACCAATCACAGATAGATGTCTTGAAGTTTGACTCAAATTTATTTTGTACCATAAAATGTATCCCATTTCTCTCATTTCTAAAAGACAAATATCTTTTCTAATGCATATGTGAATGCTAGTAAGATCTTGATTATTTTGAATTTCTAAATCATCAGTATAGTAAGTTTAGTACCAGAAATCTGCAATACATAAAAAAAGGTAACTGGTCAAATTTCTATCAATCTGATTAAACAGCTAATTCCTCACATATTGTAGTTTCCTGAAAAAAATATCGGTAATGGCATAAAATGTAAATAATTAATTTACAAGTAACTTACAAATATTTTAATTATAAATGTTAACTTTGAATACTATTGTATTATCTTTTCTAACAATAGTTTTTATATTGGGTTTACTTTTAGGATCCAAAGTTTTGTTTAAAAAAAAAAAAAAAAAAAAAAAACGTACCAAAAGTCAAGTTTAAAATAAATAAAATCGCAACTGAAGAAAATAGATTCAATCACTTGATATCACACCTTGAACCGAAGTATGTTGAAAATATATGGGGCATTAAAAAAAAAAAAAAAAAAAAAAAAAAAAAAAAAAAAAAAAACAATAAATGTTCTATACTGAATGACAGACTTTTAAATACTTTCAAAGAAAGTGAAATTATGCAAATTCAGCATCTGGTTACTGAATTATAACTTGGAGATAATAAGGCAAATCAATTTCTGCAAAAAATCAAAAGTCTAGCCACAGATGATTTTTCCAGAAAAAATGCTAAATCTTTATGGCTTGCTTGATTTTATAAAAAATATTCTTCTTGTAACTGAAAAAAATTTAGACAAATTGGGCACAATGGCTAACAAAATTCATGAGATGAAATCTGAAAAAGAAATTTATGCTGTTTTACCAAACATTAAATGTTAGTGGTGCTTTATATTTAAGAATAGCAGCCTCAGAACAAAAAATGATTCAATGCAAATAAACGATCCTTCTAGATTAAAATTCAGATATCAACACTGAAATATATATAAAAGTCATAGCATTTGATTAAGTGATTTAATACAAAAGCCTGTTTTTCTCATTTTAAATATGGCAATCATTGTCGACCTGAGAAATGTTATTTGCCATGTGCTTGGCAAGAGATGTTAGAAAACTCCATAGCACAACAAGATTAGAGGCTATAGCTGTTGCTGATATCAATGACAGGCACAAGTTTCGTTTATTTGCGAAGGATAAAAACACAGGACTGCAGTTCTTTGTAGATTCAGACGCTAATATTAGCTTTATTCCTTTGACTCATCATAACACTACAGTTGGTGATTTTAAATTATATGCAGAGAAAGAAATGGAAATTCCCACTTAGGAAATTAAAATTTCAACTTTAAACTTAAGACTTAGAAGAAAATTCTAATTTTTGTTGAAATTAGCTAACGTTGATAAAGCTATTATAAGAGTTGATTTTCTAAATAAATTTAAATTTTAAGTTGACATTCATAGTAAACAATTAATTGATGGAATAACTAACTTGTCTGTTTGAAGTAATTCAACAACAGGGTTTTTCAATAACTATATTAGTACTCCAGATAAAAATTCTAAATATACTAATTTATTATAATGTTTTGCAAATTTAGCAAAACTGAATTTATCAGTAGCACCACTTACAAATGATGTTTAGCATTATATAACAAGAGGACATCTTGTTTATACCAAAGCTAGCTGATTGCATTCCAAGCGACTACAAATAGCAAAACAGGAATGTCAGTAAATGTTAAAAAATGACATTATTTACCCCTCTAAATCATAATGGTCCAGTTCCCAAGAATGATGGTCATTTCTTCTGACCCCGCCAGATTATCACTGTTTGCATGTACAAGTAATACCAGATTGTTTCCCCATACCCTGATTAGAGAATTTCAACCACATTTTAAAAAATACTCTAACGTTTTCTAAAATTGATTTGCATAAAACATATTTCCAGATTCCTATTAATGAAAATGATAAGCTAAAAACTGCCATTATAAACCTTTTCGGCCTATATGAATTTAACATGCAAGTTTTGAATTATGTAACACATCTTCTACCTTTAAAATATTTATTAATGAGGTTTAGAGGACTAAATTTTGCTTCCCCATATTTGGATGATGTTTTGATTGCATCAAACACTGAAGCGGAACACAAAAGAAAAACACACTTAAAATTAGTTTTTGATAGGTTGCAAAAATATGAATTGAGACTTGATATTTCCAAATCTGTTTTTGAAGTCAATAAATTGGAACTTTTAGGCTTTCTAATTACACATAAGTGATCACAACCTCTGAAAGGGTTAAAGCTATTCTAAAATTGCTAAATAACAAAATCATCAGCTATGAACCTTTCCAAGAATAGTTCATTACTAGCCACTAGTGCTCAAGCTATTTTACATAACTACTCAAAAGGTGCAAAGAAAAGAGATAACCAAGAAAATAACTTGGATGGATGAGGTATGTCACTAAGCAGTTCGAAAAATGATAAAAAAGATTTAGAGAGTTAGAAACCATTTGGATTTTATTCCAAGAAGCTTAACCTCATGCAGCAAAATTACAATACATGTGATCATGAATTTCTTGCAATTTATCCTCCCATTAAATATTTCAAACATTTATTAGAAGGGTGAAAATTCAGAGTGCATACTGACCACAAGACCTTGATCTATGCATTTTCTCAAAAGCCGGACAGATCATCTTCAAGGCAAATTCAGCAACTTCAATATATTTTAGAATTTAAAACAGATATTAAGTTTCTTATATTAAAGAATAGTATAGTAGCAGATTCAATGTCCAGAATTGAAACAAATCGCCTTAATTGATTATGATCAAATTGCCAAAGCATGAGAGCGAGATACCGAATTTGAGACACTGTAGAAATCTACAAATTTAATTTTTAAACAGTTTTTCCCTCTGTCTGGAAAAAACCATGGTGTGAGACTTCAACATAGCATATTAAACCCTATATACATAAAAGTTATTGTATGGAAATATTTCAGCATTTTCACAGATTATCCCAGCCTGGAATTAGATCAATAATAAAATTCATCCCTTCAAATTTAATTTGGTCAAATATCAAGAAAGTTGTTTAGCATTGGGCAAAATCTTGCATTCCATGTCAAGAATCTAAAATATCTTGGCATACAAAATCAATATTAGGCAAAAATCAAAACCCATCACAAAGATTTTGAGAAGTGCATACTGATCTTGTTGATCTATTACCACCATCAAATGGTAACACAGTACACATATCTGACATGTACAGCTATATCACAAATTTTGCAATAATTGGACAAGAAGATTTGGTATACACATGCATCTCATTACTGACTGAGGAACTCAATACTCATCTGAAACATTTCAAACTCTGTCAAGAATCTGCAGCATTGAGGTTTCACATACTACAGCCTATCACCCTCATTTCAGTGGCAAGGTAGAATGCTCCACAGATCTATAAAGACTGCTTTGAAAGCCCAAAGTAATATAATTTGGAGTGAAATGTTACCAACGGTTCTCTTCAGCCTACGAACAGCAATCCATGATGATACTAACTATACATAAAGATTTAGGATCAACTTCACATGATTTTGTCACACTGACAGAGGCTGGAAGCAACTCAAACCCCTATATGAAGGTCTACATTATGTTATTAATCATTAACCAAAATATTTTACTCCCAAGATAAAGAATAAAGAAGTAAATGTATCAACAGAGAGATTGAAACCAGTATCTATTCCACCACAACAAATTCCTGAACAGAAATCTAAAACTCTGAACTGTATACACAATTAACCTACACTAGCTGATATTCAAATTAAAACAACTGTGGCTCAACCCACAATAAAATCTGCTTTAAGATTATCCTGAACTGGCAGCAGAACTCTTAAGATCATTGGGATTCAAAAACTGATATTTTATATGTACATATTAATTTTGTTATTATTTTGAGAATAGGTACCATTACTTTGTCCCCAACCTTTTTAATCCACTATTCGTTACTGATAGGGGAGGAAATGTAACAGCACAAAATGCAAACAATTAATTTAAAAGCAACTTTAAAACAAAATGAAGATGAAAACAAGGTCAAATCATAGACAATTGAAAAAATCACTCATGCCAAGAAAGACAGCAGTAAGAGCATTTTGGTCACAGAAACTAAAACAAGTATGCCTATTCAGAAAGTGCCATTTTCAGAGGGGTCCCTGTAAGCCGTAAAGAATATCTGATATTTCCTTAGCCTCCAATTTTTAAACACTGACAAAAAAAATCAATAAATCACCAGTGCCAGTCCTAACAACAATCAGCTAATTAGTTCCCTCATCATGAAAAAACTGCAAGCAGGCTGCATGTTAGCATATTTTCTTTTTAAAAATTGTTGATTTACTTATGACTGAGAAAGCTACTATAGTATTCTTCCAAAAAGGTGGCATCTTATCTCGCATCTGAATAAAGAAAATGTCCTCAGAATAAAATTATATAGCCATGAAAGCATTTGGAGGTGAAAAGTGGAACGTGAAAGATAAGCATGTGTTTCAGCAAATAGTTTAGCGGCATGAAATTTAATTTTAACCAATGTTGCAATACATTCAGTTTCGATGAATTCTAAAATACAAAATGTTTTTTCTATTATTTGGTTTGGTTTATTTGATTACATCAAAGCATTCTAAGGCTTTCTGCCTAGGAGCAAGGAACCTTTATGGATGAATTTCTAAAGGAAACTGGCTTGGAGATAACCACAAAAATGCACAGTCAGCCAGTCCATTCGCCTGGAATCAAACCAATTGAACTACCAGTGTTCAGTAGTGAAGTTTTGCAATTACTTTTCAGAACATTTGAATCACATGAGACATAGTGACTGTGTATGTGTGCATATACGCACAGAATTGGGATAAAACTTCATACTTATACAGATATACTTCTTCATATTTCATTAAGGTAAATTTATGAGCATTTTTTTTAATTTATTAAAAATTTGAACAGTTTTTTCAATAATCTTCATTAACTGATAACAGGCAGGAAGTAAGATATTCATAGATGCATTAAGAATAAAAGCACTTGAAATTAAAATTATGTTTAATTTCAAATTTAAATACTTACTGTATTACAAGGTATCATCATATTCACAGCCAAACGATCCAAGATGCTGACATGATTGGCTATAATTAGTTTAGCAGTCCTATCAAAGAATTTATCATCAATCTGTACTATCAAGCCAAGGACTTTACATATTCCTCTAAAAATGAATCTGTAAAATTAAAAGTATCTTCACAGACTTCATAGAATTAAAAATATTTAATGAGGAACTTTTTAATATCAAATAAAAAAAATAATGAAGCAGACAACATATTACATAATGAACATAATTTCAACAATCATAAAATATTATATTACACTTTGCCTCATCCATTTTTTGGATCTCTCTAAATTCTCTTAAGATGAATTAATACTTTAATAGCATCATTCTGCAAGAGTTAAATTTTATGTTAACAATTTTAAGAATTCAATATAATAGTTTGTATAATGTTTTCTAACTGCATTCATCTAAAATATGTGATACACATACAATAATATACATATAGGTCATTTAAAAAGGATTAATGACTAAATATGTTTTGAATGCTTGATTGTAAACCTATGACTTCAGTTCAAGAGATGACCCTTACTTATCCCTCATTGACCCTCAATGCCCCTTACTTATCCTGTGGACCTGCTGAAATTTAAGTTTTCATTTTTATCAATAGGTACCAAATAACAAAAACTGTCAGAGCCTCAACTCTTATCTTATTGGATGCATCTCTTAAATTGGAAGCAAGAGACTGGAAAACTGGAAGCATTTTTAAACTGGAAGTATACAACTAATGATTTAAAAGATATGTAGTTGTTCAAGCCTTAAAACACTCTGCATATGTATAAAACCATTCAAGAGGTGCATGAATTACTTAGTCACTTATGTCTAGGATATATAAATATTGTGAAGAAAAACCAAGTGTATGATAAATCCCCAAGGGAAAAAACTGTGCACACATATTTCATTTTTAAATTTTTATTTAAGAATCTAAAATATAATACATCATATCAGCGTTCTGATGACTAATGGTCAGAGAAAATCTTCTTGTCTACATTTGGCAAAGCTGCAATTAGCAATAATGTGCCTCAGCTTCGCTGAGAATAGAAACAAATAACATTTATTCACTGACTAGGAATAACAGGTTTTCACAAATGTATACAGTGAAAAGTCAGAAATCCAGACATCTAATATCCGAAATGATCTAAAAATCCAAACTTCTGGTTCATAATAAAATGTGGTGAGTCCTGATTCTTAATTTCATTTTGGTATTAAATACAACACTTTCACATCAAAGAAACAATGATTTATTAGCATAAATCTGCATGACCAATACTTTAGTTCTGCACCCACCTTTCTGCTTTGCACGCATCTCAAACGGAAACATTTTACATTAAAAAACATTGTTGATTTCACATCTACTGAATAATCGATATCTCTGATGCTGTATTTATTATTTGTTTGCTTGCAGCACTGCATGACAATCAATCCATGGCATCTTGAGAAATGACTCAAGCAGCAAAATTCTCAACTTTTTTTTTTTTTTAATATTAGTAATTCAATACCAAAGAGCATGGCAATCTTTTAAATTCACATTATTCTTGCCAATGATTAAGAACTTCAGGTGAGTTGTAAAGTGTTGAATGTGTTGGCGAGGAGAAATTTAACAAAAATTTCTTTCCATATGCAAAAAAAAAGAAATAAATAAATAAATAAATAAAAAAGATTTTGTAAATGACACTCATCAGCCAAAAGATTACATTTTGTGCTATTTGAACAAAGAATAACTGATTTGTTATTGAGATAAGCCCAAGACTTGTGCCAGAGCTGATGTGGTCGCACCAGGCAGTAGAATTTAAAGGAGGCAAAATTTTTAGAATTTGGAGAAGCAGTGAACAACATTATGGTACTGCAAAAACAAATTTTTAGAATTCAAGGAAGGCTCTAGGATGCAATTTTTTTTAATTTAGGGTGGCACTTGGCAGCCAAATTTATGACATGCAGAAACTACACCAGGCTACAAAATGTCTAGCTCCAGCCCAGGATAAGCCTTGAGCATGAACGAGTATAATAACTAGTTAAAGTAACATAATTCAGGCTTAACTTCATTAATGTGTGACAGAAGCAAGACAAAATTAAGCTCAACAATGTGTCTTTAGTTGCCAATCTTATGGTATACTGCCAATAGTGTATAGAGGACACTAGCTAAGCTTTATGATGATAGATGCGAATTTGAAGGTTTTTCAAACATTGCAAACAAAAAGCGAAATTTTCCAATTAATGTAATTTGTGAAGAAATGTTAGGAAGTGGTAAAAATGATGATGTAACAGATGTTTTATATTGTGATGACAATACCCCAAACATCAATCAACTAACAGACAGTGAAATCTGTCATATGGTTCTAAATCCATAAAATATCACTACCAATAGTGAAGAAAGTGACAGTTGCTGAGAATGAAAAAAATTTTGACGGAAAAAGTGGGAATTCTCCACACAGCAATTACAGGACTTAAAAAATAGAGCTTTATAACTGAACAAGAAATTACGTCTATCTATAGAATTAAAGAGAAAAGAATAGCACAAAAAAGAAGCAACTTGAACAATTTATAAAGAGAAAAAAAAAAAAAACTATTTAATAAAGCAAACAAAGAAATACTGAGTTTTTATATATATGGTAAAAATATATTAAAGGGTACTGGCAATTTTTGGTGGTACGGGGGACACATAGTTTGTGCAATTCTATGACTTGTTATTTTGGCTTTATGTAACAGCCAAAATAAGCCTATGTTCACTTAAAAAAAAATCAGATAATTCCACAAACTTGGCATTTCACATTCCCTTGACTTTATCCATGTACACATTGACCTATTTTCTCTTAAAAAAACATCAGAGAATTGCACACTCCCTTGACTTTATCCAAGTACACATCCACCTATTTTCTTTTATAAACATCAGAGAATTGCACAAACTAGGCATTGCGTACTCCCTTGACTTTGTCCATGCATACTTAAAACAATATTCATTTAAAAAGTCAAAGGAGTCCATGTATACTTAAAACAATATTCACTTAAAAAGTCAGCCCACCAGCGGCCGAGTGGTAAAGTCGCTGAACACTGGTAGTTTGGTCCGAGGTTCGAATCCCGCGAACGGGCTGGCTGCATGGGCGTTTTCGTGGTTTTCCCCATGTGTAACGTGTATACGAGCCAGTTTCCCTTAGAAAGTCCTCCATGAAGGCATCACTCCCTTAGGCAGATAGCCCTCGAGGCTTTGCCATAATCACACACACACATTTAAAAAGTCAAAGGAGCAGCCAAAAAATATATATATATAATCTCAATGAACTACATTTTAAATCAAAGAATGAAATAACATAAAAAAGGAAATTCATCTTTGCACTACACAAAGGAAATATCCACTTATTTACGAATTAACATGCCTTCAGTCAAACAAAATTCCTTAACATCCAAAAACTTCCTAAAATTATTTGAACTAGAATCTGTATACTGGCATCGCCATGTAAATTCACAAAATAAGAGTAAAAAATATCCTCCGTAGCTCCATTTCAACATTCGACCATACGCATTTCTTTCCTTAATAATCGCTACTAAGTAAACCTTCATTTACACACCAGTCAAATAATGCTTTTTTCCCCTTTCTTTCCAAATCGTACAGAAACTTCAAATTAATCTTACCACATTCAGCCATTTTACTCTCTAAACCACAAAACAAGCAATATACTTCCTAAGACACACACACACAAACTCTTACGAATTTACTGCAACCATGCAACCGATTATGTCATAATAGAGTTTCCATAACATTCAACTACTCAGGCTACCATAAATGAAATAACTTCACGATTATACAAGAGGTACCCTTCTCTCTTCTCTGACCATACATATATATATGTAGCGTATTCGGAAACTAAGTACCGTTTCATTCGAGCGCTGTCGCAGCACTGTGATAGGCGTCCCGCGCATGCACACTAGTCTTTCTTGTTCACTGACTTTCAATTGTCACCATTTTGGTTGCTCTATGTTGTGTTTTCAGTTTGCTGTGCACATTCAAAATGTTTAAGACAATTAGTTCTCCCGCTGACTGTGAGATTCGTGCCATGATTAAATTTTTAAATGCGAGTAATGTTAAACCGGCCGAAATTTATCCTCAAGTGACAGAAGTTTACGGTGAATACGCGATAAGTGCGTCCCGCGCATGCACACTAGTCTTTCTTGTTCACTGACTTTCAATTGTCACCATTTTGGTTGCTCTATGTTGTGTTTTCAGTTTGCTGTGCACATTCAAAATGTTTAAGACAATTAGTTCTCCCGCTGACTGTGAGATTCGTGCCATGATTAAATTTTTAAATGCGAGTAATGTTAAACCGGCCGAAATTTATCCTCAAGTGACAGAAGTTTACGGTGAATACGCGATAAGTGATGGAATGGTGAGAAAGTGGGTAAGAATGTTTAATGCAGGTCAAACAAACGTCCACGCCGAGGCTCGGAGTGGTCGGCCTTCTGTTGTCACCGATGATTTGGTAAAAAAAGTTGATGAAGCAATTCATGAGAACAGATGCTTCACAATGACAACTCTTTCAGAGGCATTTCCACAAATTTCACGTACTGTTTTGTTCGAAATTATGTCTGACCGCTTGAATTATTGCAAACTGTGTTCCCGATGGGTTCCAAAAATGCTCACTGATGTTCACAAAACAAAGCGACTTGGTAGTGCCCTGACATTTCTCATGCGGTACAGTGATGAGGGAGAAAACTCTTTAAACCAAATTGTGACAGGTGATGAAACTTGGGTGTGTCATTTCACACCAGAATCAAAACAACAATCGATGGAGTGGAGACACACTCATTCTCCGAAAAAACAAAAGTTCAAAGTGACAATGTCATCACAAAAAATCATGTGCACTGTCTTCTGGAATAGGAAAGGCGTTTTGCTTACTGAATTTCTTCCCAGAGGTGAAACCATTAATGCGGCACGATATTGTGAGACTTTAACAAAACTAAGGCGTGCCATTCAAAACAAAAGAAGAGGAATGCTCAGTAAAGGAATTGTGTTGCTCCATGACAATGCTCGGCCCCATACTGCTGGTGTCACTCAATCGTTAATTCGACAGTTTCATTGGGAGCAGTTCAATCACCCGCCGTACAGCCCGGACTTGCCGCCGTCCAACTATCACTTGTTCCTGCACATGAAGCGCGAGCTTGGTGGCATGCGCTTTGGATCTGACGATGACACGAAAAATGCTGTGGAGTCGTGGCTATCGAAACTGGCGGGAAGTTTCTTTGATGATGGTATACAAAAACTGGTCACCCGCTACGACAAGTGTTTGATCATTGGCAGATAATATGTTAAAAAATAGTTTAAGACATGTATTTTCATGTAAAAATAAAATTGGATTCGAAAAAATTGTTTTACTATTTTTTTTTTTTTTTTTTTCAAAACGGTACTTAGTTTCTGAATACACCTCGTATATAAATTTTGATTCCTCTAATAGATCTTAAATGCTTTATTTATACACAAAACCCTATTTCATCTCTTATAATTTCTACATGCTATAAGTATTTTCCAGGGCTGTGGAGTCGGAATCAGAGTTGGGCAGATTTGGGGGTAAAAGGAGTCCGAGCTGGAGTCGCTAAAAATAGATAGACTTCAACTACAGTTTTTGTTTGGCAGTTTGAATTTGAAATGAAATTAAAGTGAATTAAAAAAAATTAATGACAAACTGAGTTATTATTTTTATTTATGGACTATATACATTAATAAATAGGGCTCTACTCTTATAGGAGCCCTAATTTCGCCAAATGTGGCAATGTATAAAGTAAATTTAATATTAAAAGATACAATGTTGGAGTTGTTAACGAGTCTTTTGTTAACGGGTGTGTTTATAAGGATTGACGTGCATTTTTGGAATTTCTGTGGGGCTTTTAAAACAGAGTCTGAAATGCAGAACTGCTACGAGAACTCGGACAAAGAAGGTCGTTTCTGATAGTTCTTGTGTGGATTTGCAGTCAAATAGTTGCTGGTAAAGTACCGTATTTACGCGAATCTAATGCACATCGTTTTTGGCCAAATGAAGTATTCAAAATTGGGGTGCGCATTAGATTCGATGGCGCATTAGATTCGAGTGCAAAGTTCGCCGATGACGTCAACCAAATTTAAATTGTAACAATGGATTACTGTATTTCTCGACTACATTTACCGTTACATTTATCGTTGACACATTATTGCATAGAGGATACAAACTGCAGAGTACGTAGTCACGAAATGGAGGGCAAACAGAGAAGAATGTCATATGACGCTACTTTCAAACGTAAAGTAATTCTTTATGCTGAAAAAATGGCAATAGAAAGGCAGGGAGAGAGTTCAACGTAGATGACAGCAATGTTCACTTGTGGCGGCAACAGGAACTGGCACTGTTTGCAACTAAAGATTCAATAAATTCCTCATACTATTGATGCGCATTACATTCGCCGACAAACAATTTTTTTATTATTTAAAGTTTTAAAATGGGGATGCGCATTAGATTCGCATAAATACGGTATGTGGCTGTCAGCGGAGTTTAATATTTGGATTGTGGTTTTGGTGTAGTAAGTTAACTTTGGAGGAAGTTTTTATCATTGCTTTTGAAATTTTGAATCTCAAAAAGACATGTGATATAGCAAAATCGTGGCACTTTTGTTCAGAGACGTTGTATGACTGGCAAAATTTTATTCAGGAATGTATTATGGTAAGTGCATTTTATTTTACTGTTTTTATTTTGTAGAATGTTATGTTCATTGTTTTTTTACTATGAATTTTTGTTGTTGTTGTTGTTTGAATTGTTTGTAATTTAGTTTAACTTATTTGGTTGATTTGTGCACAATGCTTAGATTGTGCAATTCGTAGATGTTAAGTTTAAACAGAATGCTGTGTACATCGTATTCTTTGAAATTTATTGTTGTTATGTTAATTTATTGAAGCGAGGTGTGCGTAGTTCGTAGATTCCTTCGCTGCCTAGAATGTGCAATTCGTAGATGTTTTTTTAAGTTAAAACATATCGCTGTGTACATGGAGTCTTGTCAAATATTTTTGGTTAGAAACTTTACGTTTTTGCTATCTAAATTTTTTGTTTTTGTTTCGGATTTTTAGCTTAAATTGTGTCTTCAAAATGTAGTTTTTGCATGTGTGAAAACTGTGTTTTTAGAGCCTGGTATTTTCTCCCTCCTTTCAGCACGGCTTCATGGTATAAGTCACTCGCCACATATTCAAGAGGTCCAGGTTCGATGCACAAACCAACAAAACACTATAGTTTGCACTCGCTTCTGTTCTTGCAGTTTGAATGGACTAGCTGAATGAGTTTTATAACATGTAGAACATATATGAATTTGCATTGGAGAGCTCTTCAGAAAGCACCTCTTTTCTTTAGCTGATAGCTTTCAGACTTAAATAATCCAACTGAAACTTTAGTACATGACTTAAGTACATTAGGTAAAAAAAGGAGTAATAAGTACCTTCTAGCATAAGATGTTCTAGGAAGCAGAGATAAAATCAGCAATCCCAAAGAGCTAAATAATAATCGTATTAGCAGAAGGAGCAGTCCAAATGGGAAATACAAAGCTATTTTGACCAAGTTTAATTGACCTCGAATTCTGAAATAAAAAAATTCTTAAACTAGAGTTATAACATGTAAATTTACATCAAGTCAGATTAATTTTCATAACAAAAAAATGTAAATGAAGTACTGTTAAAATATCAGCTTACAGGTTTGTTAATGTAGTAACAAAATTCAGTTTTAATTTATTTTATTAGTATAGCATTAGAATACTGTAGAAAGAAGAAAATATGAGCAATGCAATGTTCATAAGTATTAAGTTCAAAGAACTATTATAAAACACCAGTCATATCTTTTCTGACACCGTACACTAAAAAGAGTCATATACAGTACAAAGTCCAAGATCTGGACTCGTCGGGACTACAGTAATATGAGATTTGGGATTTTTCCGAATATTAGATCACCAGTTTAAATCTAGTAAGATGGCATGCTGAAATTATAAAATTAAAAATGTGAAAAGGAGATTTATGAAATAATGAAGCATTTATAATCTAAAGGGTATCAAAACTTACAAAAAAAAAAAAGCTTAATATTTATTTGTTTACTTTACTAAACATTTCTTTTAATGTAAATTGTTTAAGTTGCTTCATTTTTTTTTGTGCGGTACTTACGTATTAACGCAACCAGGCCAAAATTCGCATAAATCGCCAAATTTGGCGACCCTACTTACGACAACCCTACGTGTTATACGTAGTTTTTCATTACATGCGGATTATTAATTACGTGCGGGAGATATGTGCCCTTGAAATGGATGAAAAAGAAAGAAAGCAAATAGGCGGCGAAGGACTTATTGTGGAAATAGACGAAAGTTTATTTGTAAAAAGAAAAAATAACTCTGGGCGTGTACTACCACAGCAATGGGTTTTCGGCGTAATTTGCCGAGTGCTAAAAGCAATAGCCAAAAGATTTCCGCCGAAAAAAATAATTCTGCAACTTATTCAAATTCGAAACCAGAAGGGTTTAATTGCTATTTTATATTTTAAAACAAAATAATATAAAAAACTGGATTAAAAATTATCTGTAATTAATAAATGTACATTTTCTTTCTATTCATACTTTTTTACTCAAACTTACAAATAGCGAGAACCTGGTTGCGATAATACGTAAGTTCCTTTTGTGCTAATGCCTTCTCTTTAATTCTAAGGACAGACATAATTTCTTGTTCAGTTGCTAAGTTCCACTGTTCAAATCCTGTAGTTGCCATGTCGAGAATTCCGACTAACATGTCAATCGAAATTTTTCGTTTTCTTTAACCTCTTTCGCACTTTCTTCACTATTGGTAGCAGTATTTTCTGGATATAGAATCATACTACAGATTTTGCCGTCCGTTAATTGATTGATGATTGGAGCATTGTCACTGAAATGAAAAACTTCTGTTATGTCACCTTCATTTATTACCGCTTCTCCACATTTGTTTACAAAATCCATTAACTAGAAAATTTCACCTGTGGTTTGTGTTATGCGGAAACCTTCAAATTCGCGGCTATCATCTTCATCATCCTCCCCATGAAATATGGTAGCTGGCCGTAAATTATGCAAAATTTTAAAGTATCTGGAGGCACATCCTCTCACGATCTTGTGATGCTCCAGACAGCAGATTTTATGCTAATATATTTCAAAAGTTCTTGAATAGTCTTGCCATTATTCAAGAAATTCAACATGTATTTAAAAAATGCTACTTTATATTTGCATTTTGCCTCGCGCACTATTCCGATATCCATAGACTGAATGATGGACATACAGTTTGGAGGAAAGACTAAGACGGATACATTATCTTTCATTAAATTTTTAAGTGAAATATGAGCCGAGCAGTTATCTACAATCAGGATAATTTTTGCATCATCAGGTAAACCAACCGAATTCAAATTTTGCCGAGCCTCAGGTATGAAATGATTTTCAAACCAATCATACATTAATGCTTGTTTAATCCATGCTGTTTTATTTGCATGATATGTAATGGCAAAAATGTTTACTTCTTTAAATCCTCGAGGGCGTGTATTTTTCCGATTACGAAATGTTTACACTTGTGCGTTGCTGCAGCATTTGTGCATGCTAAAATTGTTAGTCTAACTTTGGAATGCTAAAATGATTGTTTCTTCAATAATCGGTTATTTTATTTGGTGCCGAAGTGAAATTAAGAATTGTGATTCTCTACATTTTATTACGGAGAAAAAAATCAAATGCGTATGGTTAAAGCATAAAAAAATTCTTAAAAAAAATTTGGTTTGTGGCTTTAAGATCTGAATTTTAGATCATTCCGAATATTGGATGTCCGGATTTCGGACTTTGTACTGTATTACTTTCAGCATGCAATAAAATCTTAAAAATTATTTATCTAACAAAACACAGCTAATGCTGGGAATAAATGTCTTTTTCACCCATCCAAAAGCAAAGTATTATAATAATCATATATTAAAATTTTTAAAAAATGCAATCAAATCTTTCAGATTTGCCCAATACCTAAAAAGGCATCATAAAATGGCTCTGCTATAATGTTAAATATGTTAGTCCATCAAAATAAATAAAATTGACATTTAAAAAAACATTTACCTGTACATACATATAATATAAAACATTCCAAATTCTACAAATCTAATTTAATAAAACATAAACCATTTTAGATTGTACTCAGAAAATTCAAGCATTAGTCAGCGAAGAGTGATGCTTTCTCTTCATTTTCCCTTAAATGTTCTTCATAGGTGATTTCAAGCAAAAACTTCTACTATTAAACTAGTGAGAAATATAAATCAGAGAAAAAAACTCTGATATTAAAAATATCAGTGTGTTCCATTACAAATTCATCTCTGTTTGTCAGCACTCCTTCATTTTCAGACAGCAGAAGAGCTGACTACATTTATTCTTACGCAAATGGTAGCAACCAATTCCTATTCTGTTACGGTTTGATTTTTCTTCCCATACTAAAAGCACACATTTTTTCACATAATAATAGCAATCATACCTGCTTTAAGGAGTTAAAATATTTTTAAGATCTTCATACAAAATGAAAATAGCACACACAGCTGAATATTTTATATTTGAAGTTTCTGGACCTAATACTACACATCTACATATGCAGAAGAGAAACATTGTTTCTGAAGAATTCAACTTCAGCAATGTTAAAAATATCAAAAAATGAATATATAGGTGAAAAAATGGTCTGTATCATAAACTGGAATACTGGATTACAAAAACTACTTCCATTTATATATCTTGGTTTTTTTTTTTTTTTTAAATGGGTAAGGTAGCAAAAAATTTTCAAATATAAAATTTTCTTCACCAGTCATATCAAAATTATGAATTTTGTTGCATGAAGCAGGCCCAGACTTCTTCCACTGTTACAGGCACTAAATTAGATAAATTTTCAAAAGATCAATACGATTCCTGCATTTAGATAAAAAGACTAATTTATTACTTAATTAATCAGCTAATTATAAGCTATTATCAGCTAATCAGTTAATTATTTTTAGATGATAATATGTATTTACAGATGTCAAATTTTGAAGAGGGCTAACAATAATATTTAACAGAACTAACAGTGCAACTCTCAAGTGTTTTCTGTATTGGAGGGCACAGATTCAATAGCATAAACAGGATATTACATCACATAAAAGGCACAGTATTTAACAAATTTGCATGAGAAACAAAAGATGTAAAAAAATAATGTACTACGATACATTTTCTCATGTTACTGTCCTTGACTGCAGTTCAATTTCTTTTTTCATTCTGCATACAACTGTTCCCAACTAAACTTATCCTGGTAATAAAATAGTATTGTGAGTCTGTACAAAGTTTATTTTCTGTGTCAGTGGCTAAATAGGATTTAAACTGACTGATTTTTCTGCACAATACTGACAATCCTTCCAGTCAGTGCAGTATTGCGAGGTCCTGCCATGCTACATCGATACAAGAAGGGGAAAAAATTCATTAATGGAACTTTCCTTGTCAAAAAACACCCACTAAATCAACATACTTCAAAAACACACTGCTGAAAGGTATTTTCTGGAGGAAGAAGTCACAGCCTGCTTTGAAAAATTCCTTACACTGGAATAAAAGTGACTTATCTGTCAAGGTAAAGTTTCTTTTCAAGAATGTAAGGTCTTAGCAACAATAACCAGGTCAGTATCATCTTTCCAGGTTTTTCATTTTATGAAAGTCGATATCAAAAACCAATGTATCATCAGCCTTAAAGGCTTACATTTAACAAATCTTGCTATTAAAGCTGTGAAAAGAGCAATATGTTTTCTTCATGGAACACATATTTGGGGAGTTTTTTGTAGAAGAAATACATTCAAGGAAGCAAAGAGAAGAACATACATTTAAGTTTAGAAACAGAATTTTCTACTTACGATTTAATATGTAGGAACTGTGAAATAGAAAAAAAAATCAGCATTTTCATTATAAAAGAAATGCTTAATTTGTCCAATTATTCCATTAACAGAATCTAACAGAGATTATCAACAAGTGCTAGCACTGAAGTTCTGTGAAGCTTAGTTCCACATACAGCTTGGCAAAATTCTTATATTTCAAGCTTTTCTAAAGCAAATAATACAGCTATATAGAATATCATTCATCACTGAAGCCTATAAACAGATTTCAGATAAAACCCAAATATCCAGCATTCAACTATTGGCAGTCGTTACTATGGAATTCTGAAGGACATCGTGACCCACAACTGGAGCTAAATCACATTACTTGGCCAGCTGAAAGGATAATAAATAAGTACCAAAAAAGATTAAAAAGAGACTGAAACAACACTTTCAAGGATGCACATGAAGGGGTTCCAATCACACATCAAAATAACTTCTTCACGTGCTTATCAATATAATTAAATAAAGTAAATAGTTAAAACACGATCCATAATTTCTGTCTTAATTAGCAAAGAAGGAAAAAATTTCTAGAACTTGCTTATAAAATTTTCTGTTAATGACATAATATTAAAATAAGTTGAAACTTATACAGCACAGATGCTAAATTTTTACCTTAATTTCCATTTTTGCAAATAAAACAAAATTAATTTAGTCTGCAGTATGCTTGATTACTTTTCAGAGAATCCTAGCAACTAATTATACTAGAAAAGCAAACTACCTTTCATGAATGAACATTCTGTTACATGACTGAATTTCAAATTCTTTTTTATTGCTGAACTGCTTCATCAATACCACTAGTTATTTATTTCAAAAACTGTATCACCTCATAAAGAACAACTAAACATTAATTGTACAATGAGCTGAAAAAATCTTATGCTTAAATAAAAGATTCCTTACTGTAATTCCTAATAATTCAGCATAATACTGCCTGTTTTCTCAAGCAGTATATATATATACCAGTACACTGTTATATATAAATTTTTCTGATTTTTAAACATGCATTCAGTGAGAGTATTTAGGCAGAAAACTCAGGAAAAATGGATGATTTTCATTAATTATATTCATTTTATGATTAATTTTGACAGTAGCATAAAAAAAAAGCTTAAATACGTTCTAAAAAATAATAAATGACCTCTCTTGAATTAACAACATAAGAAATCAGAAACAAACTTCTTATTTATGCTACTGAAGAATGGTTACTGATTTGATTTAAAATGGCAGACAGGCAGTTACACTCACTCAGCAAAATACACAAAGGCTATTTATGTAAGAATAATGCCATGAAAGCAAGGCATTTTTCCTAGATAATTAATTTTTATGTACTTTGTTATATTCTAAGGTAAACTGATATACACACATGCCTAGACACAAAAAAAGAAATGTAAACCTTATACTCTCAAAACTTATTGAACATTATTTTATGTTGAAATTAGTTCCAATTAAAAGGGGAGTAATTCCATTATTAAACTACTAAACAGGCCAATTAGCTATTTTGTAGTCATTTCGGGTAAAGTGCAGAATCGCCCACTTATTTGTTTGGCGCTTTTTACAATTGTAAGAATTGGATTTTTGTCAATTTTATTTTACTTTTTAAGTGAAAATAGGTCGATATGTACATGAATAAAGTCACAATGCCCTTTTTATGCAATTCTGATTTTTTTTTTTTTTTTTTTACGTGAAAATAGGTCGATGTGTACACGGATACCGAGTACGTGCAATTCTTAAAAACGCTCCAATTCTGCACTTTCCCCGTCATTTCTTGTACCAATGTCCGAGACTGCAGAGCACGAGAACACTAAACGTTATCAATTCTGGAAGAACGAATGTATAAAGTTGTTGGTCACAAATTACTGTAACGCCAAAGAAAACAATTTAATTTTATCTAAATGTCACTATATTTCAACGAAGCAGAAGAGTAAAAAAAAATATATATATATATATATTCAAAAATGAAAATGACATCTATTTCCTAATATAAAAATTCCAAGACACAGAATGAATTACGCATAAATAACAAATTTGCCTATGAGAATCGAAGAGATCTTCCAAAGAAACGTGTGATGTCTTGCTGTCAAGTTTATCTGGATTTTCTGAGCTGCACGACATTTTTAATTCATAATCAAATATGAATGTTAGATTTTTTAAGCACTATTAAATGTAAGAAAACAACCCTCTCACAGAATAATACGAAACACACCAACTTCTCCCCCAACCTCCCTAAAAACACAAGATACACATTCACTTTTCTGTTGTGTACGTTGTGCAATTGCGTTGTGTACGCTATTAACAAGAGACAGACAGACAAACAAGGTAGACAGATGTCTCGTTTTGCACCCACTAAGTCTTTCTGCGAGGGTGGGCAAAAAATCAAGTTTAGGGGCGAAAGAAAGGTATATAGAAAGAGCCTGCATTAAATGAAGGAAGGTCCACTCTACTTTTCTGGCAACTTTGGCGAGTCATATTTGGAGTCAATAAATTTCTTGGTTGACGCCGCGCCAGAATGGAAGGTTCGCGAAATAGTATAGCTCTGAGTGTGCGTGAAGAAAGAATTGTGGCTCCAGTGGCAGATTGGCCAAAGAAATCAGCCCTGGAAGGGAAAATATATCGGCCCTAAGGCCCCATACGAAATATCATTATGTATATATTATTTCCAGCACTAACTCCAACAGCTAATAAAACCTAACTTGAGGCAAAAACAATTAGATAATTCTAAACAAGCACTTGGAATATTTTTGAACATAACAGAAATGGAGATTTGAAAATTAAGTCAAATTTTACTTATCTCTGTGATTTGGCGTGTTCACTCATCCGTTTGAGCCAAAATTTCTCCCAGGACGGAAATGTTCATGCAGTTGCTAACCGCTGCCGTCTGGATGGTCGGTGTCCCTCAGGTGCAGTCTCTAACTTCCTATTGTTGTCATGCTCCTCAATACGTCTTGACTTTCTAGGGAAATTATTCTCTGAGGGGATCTTTTCCTTCCCTGCCGAAACTCGTCCATGGACTGCGGTGGGATACCGTCCGTTTTGCTGTCTGTTCGCCCTCGTTCATTTTTTGTCGAGTTTTTTTTGCTTTGGTGGAACTCTGGCCGCTGCCGTTGCTTCGCAGAGCATTGCGGCTTTCCTTCCGCAAATCGCTGATGGTAACCTTATTGTTTCCTGACCGGTGCTGAAGACTGTTCCAATCTTTTTTTCTTTTCACTAGCTCCTTCCCGTGGCCCCTTGCCTTGTTCCTTTTTCCGTTACGTAAAACCTTTTCCTATTCTTTTCATTCGCTTTAGACTAGTTATGATTTGGGAAGACTTGCTTTTAATATAGTCTAGCTCAGTGATCGCCAAACCGTCGATCGCGAGCTACTAGTAGCTCGAGAGGACATTTTCGATAAATCGCGTTAACGCTCTGTTTGGCTAACCTGATTCCTCCACTGACCTGATGCTGACGAAAACTGCTTATTTCTCAAGCGCAACTGCCATTGTCAGCATCATATCATAGTTGATTGTATAAGCGTGAGGTTGTGCACGTTATGTATTTTGTGTCTATATTAGATACAGTGCTTAAATTGCGCAGGAGCACACCGGATCCCGGCTCCGGTACTTCTAAATTTTTAAGATAAACTACAATTTTAGCCGGAGCGCAGTGGAGCCCTAAATAAGATGAGCTCCGGTACATCATTTTATAAAACTGAACCACAATTTAAAGTGAAAAATTTTTAGAATTCCTAACGTTTTAGTTTAACAATAAGCAGACCTTGCAATACTCTATTTCTCTAGAAATACGAACTCATGAGAACATGAGACGTTCAAGTAAAGTCCCCTCATTCAAATGCGGAAACACTTCATTTTAAGAAGGGCAATATATTTGGGGGAGTTTGTCTAGGAACTCGTAAATTTCTTATTGTTATCTATGGTTAGTTATCCTCGCAGGAAGGAAAATTTGTGTTCTTAAATGTGCGTTAAGTAACAACGAGTACAATAAGAGTGAAATACTGAGATAAACTGCTCAAGCACGTCCTATATATCGTATTCCCACAGTGTCCACCAATGGGGGAGGAAGCGTAAACAGCAACTTTACATTCATCCTTAGGACTCAGATTCAGGACTCATTTTACCCCTGACATACATCTGCTTGATGGCTATAATTATATCAGCAGAGAGCCGCGGTCAAAGAGAACTTTCTCTCTCACAAAAATTCCCCTCATTTTTTGTTTCATCCATTCATACCCTCATTCTCTTTCGCCCTGGAATTTTCATCAGCTATACTTAAAGTATATTTAATTTTTGTGATGATAAAAGAGCTTTTTCTTCTCCTACGATTAGAGCCTGAATTGGGCCGGAGCCCACCGAGCCGAAACGTACCAGAGCCCTTAATAAGAAGGTTACGGCACTTCTTTTATGTAATTGAATAACAATTTCAGCTCAAAAGTTTTATTTTAACAATAAAATTATATTAAAAATCGCTTATTGAATTTCAATTTATCTCTCTACATTTTATTCAAGTTTAATTATTTAATTACTTCAATCTTTAATTATTTCAATAAATAATAATTAATTATCTAATAATTATGAATAAAATTATAATTAATTAATTATATAACGATTATTAATTAAATAAAAATTTATAAACATTAATTAAATAGCTATTGATTAATTTGAGAATAATTAATTATTTAATTTTAAAATTATTAATGAGTTTAAGTCATTTTATTTATTTATTTACTCTTTTTCCTCTTTGCTGACGGTCTTCCATAGGACTCCAGCACTTCTAATCATAGTAATTAAGCCCTGATTAGACATTTGCTAGCTTGGATAGTTTAATTTACACATTGGTACTAAGCTAGGTCTGTTCTAACGACGAATCGTTCAAGCAAAAACTTGTAACGGCATAAAATGCAAATAATTAGTTTGAAAGTAACTCACAAATATTTTAATAATTATTAATGTTTACTTTGCATATTATTGTATTATCGTTTTTGGCAACAGTTTTCATTTTTTGAGTCTAATTTGTTAAAAATAAGAGAAGATGAGGTTTTGACTACTGAGTTGGTGAATAAAAATTATATTTCGCATTGATATGGTAATCTTTTTATTTATTTATTTATTTATTTTGTAGTTCAGTCAAACATGTGGAACAGTAAAATTTTGTCTACATCTTATTACGTGGTATCAAGTGGGTTTCATAGTTTCATAACAGGCGTATTTATAAACGTATGACTCTCATTCGGATTGGGAAACCGATTGCTTCTTTACCTAGGTAAAGGACAAATGCGTATGTTGACTGTACTATGCAAGTATATCAGTCAGTAAGAAAGTAGTGAATTCAAAAATCGCTTCGAAGATTTCAAAAGGATTTCGATTGTTAGTCAACTAAAGATCTCTCTACTTGTGTAATTTAGCTTTTTGGTTTTGAAGAAGATAATGCTGCAGTGGAGTTGGAACTGATTAATTTTCAAGGGGATATATCTGTAAAATCGCTTTCTTCAAGCTCTGAAAATATTTGACTTCTTGTTCTTTAAAGAAAAATGACAAATTTGGTCAAGGTTTGTTTCAAAGTGAAGGCAATATTCAGCTCTACATATCTGTGTGAGATTTCTTTTCCAGTATGAAATTTAAAAATAAGTACAGAAAGACTAACGTATGAACACTTCGATCACTGTATTTGAGTGAATGGAAGCCACTACCTACTCTCCCAACACTAAAAAACATGTTGATGACAAAAAAAGAGTTCCATCCATCTCATTAAAGTTAATAAGTCTGATAAAAAGATCTGTCATTATATTTGTAATTTATTTGTAATTAATAACTACACATCAATTTCTTTCTTACGTACAATTCAATTTCAGTTTCTTTTTGTTTTATACAGCTTAATTAAAATGGATTTCATATTTACTAGAAATGTAAGTTTATAGGCAATAAACAAATGTAAGATTTAAAAAAAAAAATGTAGTATTTTTGGTTGGTAGCTCCCAGTAAGATTTAAAGATGGTACAGTAGATCAGAAGCTTCATAAGTATGGCGACCACTGGTCTAAGGTGGTCCTTAAAGTTAGGCTTTTTTCATTAATGCTGATGCCCAAGTATTCTAGACAGTTAACTATTTTTAGTTTATTTCCTTCGATTTCTAGTCTTATAAGTACTTGCTATCTTTTGTGAGGTTTATAGATATTTAGGGCTTGGGATTTTTCTTGAGAAATCAGTAGTTTTGCCTGTTTGCATAGAGAACTGAAACTTTCTAGTGTGTTATGTATATTTCTTTATAACTCGTCCCTGGAACTAGCAGTCACGACAAAAGTCTCATCGTCCACGAAAGCTGTGCATTTAGAGTGTTGGAGCCACTAGTGTTTTATGATTATGTCAAACGTTAGGTTCCAAAAATAGAAACCTAATAACCAAATTCATGTTGATCTGGATAACATTATCAAATTAGATAGATAAAATTATCAAATCAGCATAAATGAATATTTATGCATTATCAAATTTATTTAACATTATCAAATCAGCATAAATTAATATTTATGCAACTAGAATCTAGTTTCTGTTCGTAATCGTTATTTTGCTTTGTGACTGCCTTTATACATTTGCATCCTAAAATGGGCAATGTTACTGCAGAAGAACGAAGCTATTCATCTTTGAGAATAATGAATTTATTCACTTGCCTGTTCGCAAATAAAGAATTTCTTCGCGGTGTCGTTTTATTGCAGTGAGATACATTAAATTACAATAATATTGGTGACTTGGGCGAAATGGGCAACGCTAATTTTATTCATTTTCCGGTTTCATATAGGTCCGTTCCTAGCGGGGGTACAGCCTGTAAAAGTACGCGGGCGGCGAAAATCAGGGGCGGCCGGACTCTCGCCATACTACGACTAAATATTTTAAATTCATTGTAAGTACTTGTCATATTTAAGTACTTTTTATACAATTTTTCATATGTAAGTACTTAGTGAGTATGAAATAAAAATTGTCTTAATCATTGAATTTTTTTTTAAATTTTTGGGGTGGCAATCCAGGAAGGTACGCGGGCAGCCAATAGCCTAGGAACGACCCTGGTTTCTTAGCAAAAAGTTAATTTAAGTTTGAATTTTAAAACATAATCCATTTTAAACATTTTGGTACTATTTTTAGTTATCTACAAATTAATTTGACTTTTTGGTGCAAAACACATCTATGCTTTCGTAATGGATTCCCCCCCCCCCATTTCTGAGCTTGTTTCCGTGCGTAAGAAAATGTTGTTGGAATAGTTTCCATATATCTACTTATTCATAAGATATGTAGCTAAAAATTCTCATGATATCACTATTGTCAGGAGAATAAAGTGACACCTTTAATATGGGACTAAAGAAAACAAGGATAGGTCATTCCTTTGCCAAGAACTTGTTTAGGAAGCCGTGTGAACAACACTGAATATCATAACTTTTCTCTTAATAGGTTGCGTAAATCTCATAGTTTTAATTTAGTGAAAATATTTTTCTTTCGTGTTTTAAATAATAAGTTAAAGAATTTAATGTTTGCATTAAATTTATCTTTTAGGTACTTTCGGATTTCCAGAAATTTAATTCAAAAAGTAGACTAATTACTTTACATCTTTGACAGTGTATATCACAGTATACAACCGCCCCCCCCAAAAAAAAACACTACCCAGCAAATATTTAATATGAATACGTGTTATTTTACATCACAAAAACAAAAGCACAAAATAGGGTAAAAAATTATTTTATAAGATATATTAAATCTTATTTGTAAAGAATTTCATAGTCCCGTGATTCACGAAACGACCGATTTCAAAAATTAAAAACAAATATGTAATGAAAATAGCCTAAGTTTCAAAGTTATAACAAAACTAATCGTCCTAAGCTCTCTTTCCCGAGATCTGGGGACTGCAAACCCAGCCCATTCACTCAGTCTATTTCTTACAAGTTCCATAACATTTTAGCTGAATATCTCCTGCGGTCGTAACTTCAACTACCTATTATTTATTTTAACGTTCCAAATATGCCATGTATTATAGTCGCACATTTTCTGAGATACCTTGTATATACAAAGGCTAATCAAAAGATATTGCCTGTGATAACTACATTATTTTCTTTGTTTTTCTCTCTAAGTATAAAATATAGATATAAGTGACCATTCCACTTGTTATTGGCACATATTACAACCACAATTATGACATGCCTTTCGTGTTTTGAACCTAACATATTCGTTCTTGCATTCTTAATGTTAAGTAATAGAGCCACTCTAGAGACAGAACACCCACAGCTCCACCCACCTGCTGATGCCATTAATCCATAATAACAGTAAACAATTTTAATTTTCTGAATATGCCATGTATTATAGAGATACATCTTTTGAGATACCTTGTATATACAAAAGCTAGTCAAAAAGTATTACACAAGCCTATGTAACGATTTTATTTGATAAAACAGACTAATAAGGTATTGTGTAATGTAACTTCGGAGCTTAACTGAATAGTGTTAATGGTCACTAAACGATAACACTTCGTTTTCCTTTTTTATAAAAATGTTTTAATTCGTGGCAAAATGAATGTCTGCATCCGTGAACTGTTCGGTGATTGAATTTCCATTCAAATCTACAGATACCCGAGCCACGGTTGTATATAGATAATTTTTGGATGCATACGATGGTGTCACAATGGATAGCGGTACACAAGTGGTTTGTCAGATTTCAGAATGGCTGCCTTAACACACAATAAGATCCTGTCCTGTAAACCATAAACCATAATAAATTATAGACAATAAGAAAACTATGGCCCACCTTAATCAAAAGGAAACTGCATAATCCCAATGCATTTCATGGAACATACCGCGATGTCTAAGGAAACAACTTTTCAAACCTTAGATTACAAAAAAAAAAAAAAAAAAAAGTCTGTGTTTATTGACCTCATAAGTTACTGACTGGAGAAATGCCGCATGTGAGGAAGGATGCATGTGATGATCATCTTGAAAGGTTTAGTAGCCTTTCAAGATGTTTCCATGGTGTTATCACTGAAGATGAAATATGTTTGTTTCTTCATGCTCCTTGAAAGCAAATCGCAGTCAACAGAGTGGAGGCACAGGTGCTCTCCGATCAGAAGACATTACTCTCTAGATCAAACAGTAAAATGATGGCTTCAGTATTAGGGCATCAAAAGGGATATATTATACACCCCTGATCAAGCTTAAGTTTTTCCAGTGTACATTGACGATATGATATAGAAAGAACACTGGATAAAAAATGTACAGGTAATGGATTCTACATTGAGTGATAAGTTGCTTTGTCTTTTGACTCAAAATAACATCCTGCGAAATATCATTGATTCTTCTTATGAAGAAAACAGATTACATGGGATTGTGGGCTATTTTTGACTTGACTTTTATATATATAAACGAAATATTAGGTTAATATTTTGTAGAAACATTAGGTGATTTGGAAGCAGGAAAGATGAAAAATTAACAACGCCTTCGCCGGGAATCGAACCACGGACCTCTAAAATACCGGCTCAGTGTGCTGACCATTACACGCTAGGAAAGCGAGAGAAATACCTTACATACTCCCCTTTATAAAGGGCGAATGGGGTTTTTAGGGGACCCAATCGCCAAATCCTGGGTGTGGAGAATCCTCATGAAACACCATTTTAGTTCGGGCACCACTGTAGAGACATTAGGATTTTTTTTGAAGCAGGCAACATGAAAAATGAGTAAACGCCTTCGCCGGGAATCGAACCGCGGACCTCTGGAATACCGGCTCAGCGTGCAGAACCACTACACCACGAAGGCACGTTACGAAGGCGGAGAAATACCTTATAATTGACCACATTTATTTTGAATGGTGATATTTATTTTCACGTATTGTTATTTTTCAAGTCATTTATTGAAACAACGTGTTGCTAAACTTCAAACTCAGTTTCAGAGAATATCGAGAGAGTTAGAAAGTTATTACCTGTAAATTGCCTTTTGAATTTTGTAACTTAATTTAATTCTTAAATTCTTCGGCTTCATGACGGTTTCTTCTATGACTTCAAAGTATATCTAAAAATAATTGTTCTTTCAAAACGGATTACAGTTTAAAACAGGAGTCGATATAAGAAATAATGTTTAATTATAAAGTATGGAGAACGAAGTAAGAGGACAGTTTGGAAAATAAAGAGAAGAGGGACAACCAACGGAAAACTGAAAGGCGATGGAGGGTGGTGATTAGGGAAATCTCCCTAAATGAAAGAGGATATATATCTATCTTGAGAGAAAACTTTTGCAGGAAGAATGTATTGGACGGAATGGAGGTATGAATATTGAAAGCAAATATATCTTAAAATGAACTTAATGAGATTAGATTCTTACAGTCTTGTCTGGCACAAATGGGTGACCTTATTACATAAAACGCGTCAAATTTAGAAAAAAATACCATGAAGTTTTGAAATAGGTTTTTCACATAATCGTAAAGAAAATTTTTACAATTTTCAGCAGATTAAAATGTAAGTTTTCACGAAATAATTGCTGGAATTGAATCATTCATAGTGATCAAGTACAAGTGGTTTATAGTGAAAGCTAGTATGTCTAACTTTATAGCTCTTAACTAAAACTCTAGTTTCAGCTTGAGTTAGATCTAACGGCTTAGGTTATACTAAGCAAGTATCATCTTAAGTTATGGCCATGGCAATGATAAGGAACTTACAAATAATTATATACATCATAACTAAAAGTTTATTTAAAGCACAGCTTCTGGTGTAACTTAGTGTAAAACATGAAAACTTGAGGAGTCCTTAGCTTGCGAACACATATTACAGATGGCCTAAGGAAGTTCGAATTACTAAATTAACTCGACACCTGAGAACGACCAAGCTTTTAATTTTACGTTAATCAGAAGACTTTTAATTCATGGTCAGTGTGAACTGATCAAAGAGAAGTAGCAATGCAGAAGCAACTTTCTGAAGCTGAAACTAATTTCACCGTGTTTAAGCGTAAGTTGTACTTATCAAAATGCAGTATTTGGACTTTTTTTTTTTTTTTTTTGGTGCAACTGGGATTTGTATGAAACATCTCAACTAGGTGAATGCGGCGGAAGGCAAGAAGACTGGGAGCATTTAACCCTTAAAAAAATTTACGTAATTGCTATTAGAGGAGTAAATCAGCGTTATGTGAATGTCAGTAACGCGTATTAAAAGAAGTTCTTTCTCATATTTTGAATTTTATAGGAATACGAGTAACTGTGTAAGAAATTTTGAATTATGGCTACAGGCAGGCATCTGCGCTTCATTCTAATAACATGCTTAAATGTTTTTTTCTTTGGGGTATATGCGGATAACCAACTCCCTTACAGGCAATCAATCAATAGTTTGTAAACAAGCATTTAAAGTAACTAGGGGGAGAATCACCAAAAAAATTTACAGCACTTTTTTAAAAATGAAAATTGAATGGAAAATGTGTTAGGATATCTAATGAACGAACTCATATTACATGCTATAGGTTTTTTGTGCAATTTATAATTAAAATGGTGTCGAAGAATGAACCCGGATTTTAAAGGTTTTTATTAAGTTTAAAGCTATACTGAAGGTTTTAAGAAAAAAGTCTATAATTATTTTAAGATTTAAAAAATTATATATTGCTGTGTAATTGTATCTTTAAAGCCACCGTTCTTTTCTTAAAGTTATACTATTGTTATTCTTAAAGTTCTTCTTAAAGTTATGCTATTTCACCAGCGGCTAATCTAAAGCGTATTATTTCTCTTCCGAGTCATCTTGTCAATACAGTATTTGTTCCATTCTCGGTCAACAGATGGCATGAGTGTTAATATCGTAGGAATTTAAGAATGACAGAAACTTAACCTGTATTCAGCGAGTTTCGGTTTATACAAATCTTGTTTGATATAAAATCCAATATAAAAATGTACTGTTTTTATTATAAAGCTCATAATATCTTCCAGCAACACGAAACAGGTTTTTACCCAGAAAACTTGCAAATGAATTATGCAACGGAGACCAAGGATTTCATACATTCTGTGAAGAAAATGAAAAGAAAAAAATTAAGGATATCATTTTCCTGCGTGGTCGTGCTGCGAGTATCAATCGTAGCTAACCGAAGCAGTCTTGCTTGATTTAATTGATTTTATTTCTTTCCACTGACGGCATTTACATAAATTGATATATATCCATAAAGAGAAAAGTGAATAATTAGAAAGTAAAAACTAAAACTAACAGAGGTTGCCAGGTTGCCATGGCAATAGAAAAGAAAGGAAAAAAAGCATTTACATAGTCTTCTGACTTATTCATTAAAATTACTAACAAATTTATGAGCAATAACTTTGTTGAAGGAATTAAGAAATGTCTTTGCATTAAAAAACGAAGTAATACTAGCACTTGAAAATTTCTTAAATAGCAACTCATCTAACTATAAAATTTGGCTAAAAATCTCATTAAATACAGAATTCCTAGACATAAAACTTAAAATATTAGGTGCTGTAAAATTGATTTTATACATCCTAACTTTATAGAATTTAACAGATTTTTTAAAAAAATGCCAAAAATTTTTCTCAGTTAATGACACCAAAATCTGCTTCAAACACAACACAGAATTCAGGAATATTATTACCAACTATAACAGTGAATCAGTTAATTGATCTACCTTACTTCTGCTCAAGCTTTGAAAAATACATTAACCGCCACTACAAGCACATTATTACCGGAGATCTTAATATTATTAAAAACCAACAACTTAAGGAATTCATGGAATCTGGCACCAAATTCAGAATTAACTACAATCCTAATAAGAACGTTTGTCGTAAAAAAATTAAGCCCACCAGCAGCCGAGCAAAAAAATCGCTGAACACTGATAGATCGGTTCGGGGTTAGAATTCCGCCGAACGGCCTTACTGCACGGGCGTTTTCGTGTTTTTTTTTCCCATGTGTAGTGTACATACAAGCCAGTTTCTTTTAGTAAGTCCTCCACGAAGGCATCCCTTTTCCTAAGCAGATAGCTTTCGAGTCCTTTGCCTATACCAATAAACCAAACTTTAAAAGATTAAACAAAACCGTAACCAATTTATTATTACCACCAGCTACAAATACAGCTATCTACTCAACTCCCTTGAAAAATAGAGACATCATGTTTACAATGACATTGAAAATAATATTAATAAGCTTCCATTCAATAATATCAACAGCATCAGTTTTAACTACATAAAACTTAAGAAAAGTATTGAAGAGCTTAAAATCGATTTACTATTAACACTATTGTAAAAGCTAGCAAAAATTTTTGTATTATTTGTAAAAGGTTCTACCAAAATACGATTTGCAAAGAACTTAAAATAAGATTACTTATCAAATTTCTAAAAGTCAAGAAGAAAATTCCCTTGTTAATAGATTTAAAGCATTTCACACGTACAAAAACAAAAACAAAAAAATTACTAGCAAACAGTATTATAATAAAATCTCCAATTTTATGCACCTCCAGAATTTCATAAAATTCTAATTAAATTGAGATTTATAGCTAATGGAGTAAATAATTACAAAAAAGGGATTGATATTAATTTTGCCAAAGTTCTCCAATATATAGTTTGAGGTTCAGAAGTAAACTAGATTTGAAGTACATATCAACTGGATTATCAACAATAACAACAAAGTCATTAAAGCTATTAGCCAACAAAAAATTTACAATATTGACTACTATGGTTCTGAGGATTTGTACACCACCCTCCCAAGTAATGAAATTTATGATAGTTTAATTGAGCGCTATCATTTATTTCTCAGCATTAAAAATTTTATTAATTTCGATAAATGGAACTGTTATTTTATTTATACAAATTTTCAAAATTTTATTAAATCTCAAAACAAAATCTTTCTACAAATTAACTGTATTCCTATGGTAACCCACTAGTATTTAACTGCCATCTTTAACTTCTCTTCGTTAAGAAATATAATTTTAATAAACCTGACTTTTTAAATTTACCTACAGGTATACTGATGACATCACTGTCATTAATAATTACAATGAAGCTGAAAACAATGAAATGTCTATCCTATAAGTTAAAAAAAAAATAAATAAAAAAAGCAGGTTATTTTCACTTACAAATCTACAATCTCAATAATATTACTTTATTTGATAAAAGAGAATTTTCAATTTCAAAACAATTAATCTAGTTAATTGGTATTCTAATATCTCCAGAAAATTATTGCTAGCACTATTATTAATTAAACAAAATGAATAAAAATTATCTTTAATAACAGCAATGATTTTACAGAAGAATACTAAAAGATACTAAAAGATACCAAAATTCCACATAATTTCATAAAAAAAAATGCTACCTAAAATACGGTGGTCAGTCTAAAAATTATTTTCACAACTAAACTGCTGTTTTTCGTGATATCTTCTACATAAACCATTATGAATGTATGGTTCGAATGTCCTTAACACAGTTGAATTAAGCATTCCCGTCAAAATTTTAATATTGGTTTTAATTTAGATTGTAGAGACATTAGGTATTTTGGAAGCAGAAGAGATGAAAAATATGCAACGCTTTCGCCGGGAATCGAACCACGGACCTCTGGTACGCGCCCAGCGTGCAGACCACCACACCACGAAAGCATGCCAAGAAGGTGGGAGAAATACCTTATAAGATTAGACTGACTAATAGTTTTCCAACTCTTTTATTAACAAAATATGCCTAATTCAGCTTCCAAGTCTCAAGCAAGTTCGCTTGAGTGAGCTCTATGTTCTTTCGTTTTCTGCCTTTATATAGCCTTTATATATGCGAATATAGTTACGTTGTTACATTGGATAATAATAAATGTACAAAAAACTTAATATACTCAAGAAGGTCTGAATAGGCTGTTTACAAGCTCAATCGAAGAAAAGCAATTTTCTGCATAAACTATGTGCTAAAACGATATCAGAGTTTACGTCACAGAAGAATAAATGGATTATTTGAACTGAGAGAAAGAGAACTGCGAGAACTACTTAAGAGAAGAAATGTTTTGGTTGGAGAGTATTTGAAGGGAAATTGGCTCATATTAACCTTATGCATGGGAAAAATCACGAAACTTCCCATGCAGTCATTCCTTTCGCTGGGATTCGAGCTCAGATGGAAGTACGAGTATTAGTGATTTAATCGCTCCGTTACAGTATTTAGTGATTTAATCGTTCCGTTACTGGGGGATACAGAAGAACAGCTTGTCAAATGCTTGTAAAAGATGATGTAGCTGATGATGCAAAACTTGGTAAATGCACTCAAGGTGCAGAATGTAATAAAGTGAAGTTATTGCAATAAAGCGAATAAAGCGAAGTTAATAAAGCAATAAAATAATAAACTGTAGTAATTAACTGCAATAAAGCGAAGTTAGTGGAAAATCATACTTTAAAAAATTTAAAAAAAATAATAAAATAAAAATTTTAAAAAATCTGAAATGTTTCAGATTTTAAATTACGTCTAAAGGGGCGTTTTTTTAACATTTTGTGTGTTACATTTATTTATTAAATACCACGTTCTTCGTACTTAAACCATAAAATTCAGTTCAACAGCAATATCGCAAAATAGTTTTAAAATGAGGATGTCCTTTAGAATTTCTGATACAGAGACTCCCGCGCTGGAGATAAAAATGTTTTTTTCTGTACAACGTTGCCATTGCTCGCTTTGAAATCCTTGAGTTTGTTAATCAAAAATTCGTTAAAGTTTTACAAAATAGGAAATCGATAATAAAATAAATTCCAAATTTCAAATTTGGTCTTCCGCATTCCCATATTCGTAGGAGGATTACGTCATTCAAAATTCGATGACTCTATGTACCGTTGTTTTATAACAATGCGAGAAATATACATACATTTATGCAGATTTTTCATTATTTAATTTCTTTAAATATAACACAGGGCGATAATACTTTGTGGCAACAGTTTGAAAAGTGATTCGCCGTTTGTAGAGAATTGACGCAAAATCGCAAAACGAAAAAAATAGTCTTTCAGAAAGAAAGCCCCTTTGGACTAAAAAAATAGAAAAAATAAAAATTATGTGGGCATAAAAGTCTAGTGCACAAAGAGATGTACACTGTAAAAAAAAAGTTCGCTCTTTACAGGCAAAAGTTTTGTAAAGTTACAGAAATCAAAAAGTTACAGAAGAATTTCCTGTAATGGTAACAGGTTGAAAGCAAACTGTAGCGGTAACATCTGATTTGCTTGTAACATTAAAGATAATTTTTCAGTAGCCGCGCGGAAGAATCACGTGACTGACTGGAAATTAGCCAATCAGGAGAAAAGTGTTTGAAAGCTAGTTGCAGAAAAAAACATGAATGCATGTTGGTTGTATAGCGCAGGTAAGTAAGAAAATGTTAACAATTACTACTTGAAATATTTATTGTTCATTTTATGCAGATTATTCTCATGCACTTTGCACTGTTATATGTAGTGAGTAAGTATTTAAACGTTTAAGCTTTGCGATTAATTAATATCAGTGTTCGTAATGTCTAATGAGTTGAAAGAGTGCAAAATATTTATTCTAAATGCAGATCTAATAGTAGTATTTTGTCATTGTGCATCCGATAAATTACGCCTTAATTTGCCCGTATTATTATTTAAAACTAATTATTCCAAAATTTAATCACTGCTTGTGGTATATAATTGAAATGGTAATGTGGTTGTTGAAAACAAAACTAATCATTTTAGCGTTCTTTTCCAATCGTCTAACCAAAGAACATTTGACATCTTTTTCCCGGCAGGCCTTGCGAGAAACGTTTATATAAACATTTAGAATTCTGAATGTAATGTATATATTTTTTTGCTTACAAGGTTTAATTTATTCTTTTTCTAGGATTATCTGATTAGTTATACCTGGTTTATAATTCAGTCTAATATGTTTATGTACGAGTGTGTTATGAAGTAAAATTACAAAAACTTGAACAACGCGGTCGAGAATCTCGTTTATTCCTTTAGTGTAATAATATTTTTTTCAGTGGTATTAATTTCTTACGAAAATATTATAACTCCAAAATGAAGTAATTATATTGATTAAAAATATGCCGTATCATACTTTTTGTAATGTTTTGTTTTACTAACTAGATGCAACTTAATTGTTCCATATATTTTAATATACCAATATCAACAGGGGAAAAATGGAAATGACCTAAAATATTTTTCTAATAATTCGTTAAACTAATTATAAAACAAAACTAAAATTTTGTGCATTATTTTCAAAAATATCATTTCATTAATATTTTATAAATGAAAACATATATTATATTGTATATATAACTACCATTGCATACTTATAAGTTTTTAAACATTTAATGTAGAATTTATGTTGATTTTATTTTGCCCAGTTTTTAATACAGTTTTGAAGTATGATAATCTTGTTACTAGGATAGCATGATTCTGCTAATACAAGTTTAATACATTTCTTGACAAATATTTCTCTTATTCATGTAATATAATATATAAATCATAAAATAAGTTTTCTTGAAAATAAATTATTATTGTTTATTGGAATTTAAAACAATTCTGTATCTGTATGTTGTATTAAAATTAAATAATAATGAATTTTTAATGAAGCATTGATTTTAGCATTAACAATGTAAATATATATATATACACACACATGAATAAATGGAAATGCAAGCTACTTTTCCTTACAAAACCGCCCATGAATATATACTTCAAGTGCTTCCATACTTCCCTTTAGGCTGATAGCCTTTGCATGCTTTGCCATATTCTATCAATCCAAATGATGCAAATATGCAGAAAATTTTACCTTCTTTGAAAGTTAATACAGAAAATAAAATTCAGTGCATTTGTAAACTACATTAGTTTTCTTATAGCTTGGCATTTAATTGCCCAATGATTTACTAGTCCAAACTAAGGCAGAATTCAGATATCGTTCAAATAAAAGAAAATTAATAAGGTCTGATTTTTAGACGTATATATGAAGATTTAGTTTTTTAAATATTATTTTAAGTCAACCAAACTAATTTCAAATTTAAGTAAGTATTCATGCCTTTCAGTAGCATTATTTTTGATATCTTAAATTAAATAACTGAATGCAATATTTCTTGTTAATAAAAGAAAAGCAATGTTATGAAAGACTAGCGAAGTGAATTTGCAAGTTCTAATTACGAAAGGTCCCATGCTTTAAGGGGTCATTTTTAAAAATACTTAATTAAAAAAAATTATTTAACGTAAAACTTCCAAACTTCACACATGTGGAATATTAATTCTATATATTTTATCTCATTCTTATTTTATTAATTAATTTCATAGCATTTTGTGTGACACTAGTAGTAATTATTAATTAAATTTTATGCTGTTTCTGATCTATGTTTTGATTTTGATATTAATTACGTTAGTTTACATAAGATTTAAAATTATGTAAAAGGTACAAAAACCTTCTGCATCTATTAATATATGCTGAAGTGAATGAAATTATGCCAGTGAAATTTTTTAAAATCAAAAACAAATTTCTGTGGAAAATTAAAGTTATAAATTCTAAATGCAAACAAAGGAGTGAATTTGAATGTTATCAAATAAGCCAAAGTGCTGGTCATTTTTTCAGTTTTGCAGAAGAATTTTTATACTTTGCAGAATGGGAATATGATGTTTGGTTTTGTTAGTATTAATTATTACAACTGAATTATTGCAACTTACATGGCAACACGTAATTTAGCTTAAAATTTATTTGAACTTAATTTTCTAATTTATTTTGATCATGTATATTTCATGTGTCATAAGTCTTTGAAATGAATTTAATTCTCATCCTATTTATTTACACAATTTTTTTTAAAGAAGAAAAAGTCCCATTTGTTTTGCTTAGTTGCACACAAAGATACATGTCTATATATAGAGAGAGAAAGAGGAGTTATGTTTACTTGCAGACTTTTTTCCTCCTTTTATATTATAGTATGAAACTCAAGGGGGAAATTAAGCAATCAATTTAATTTTGAAGGATGTGATTACAATAAGATCATACTTCAAAAATATTCATGAATGAACTACTGTTAACTATCATAGTATTATTATTTAAAAGAAACCTACATTCCAATAAGAACGCTTAGTAACATAACCATTTAAGTTATCTGATAAAAGTAATTTTCATTCCTACTTCCCTATACCTTGAATTTCACTCTTAGTATTGCCCACTGCTACTCCCTAGACCTCAAAGCATTTAATGCATCTGGAACTGCAATTTGTGTCTTCTACAGCATGCAAGTTATCACCGTTTAGTTTGTACTGCCCCGAGCAATGATCTTCAGAATTACCGTATTGCGTTGCATATTCCACCCCACCGAGCTTTAGAACCAGATTCTGAAAATTAAAAAAATATTTACATAATTTTCCCCCTTTTAATGCATTCAGAAAATGAATATCCCAAGATTTTAAAATGGATTTATCAACATAATGATTGTTTTCGTCATACTAACAAAGGCAAACTTTTGCACACTTACGGCCCCGTTGAATCTTTCTCTTCTAACTGTTGAATATTATGTCAGCCTAATACAAACAATGATCTATGATAGTGAAAGCAAATACCAACTGCCATTCACTGTGCAATTTTGCCATATCAGCTGAATGTTCACCCTAGCAAGCATCGGACCACAACCTTCTCTAATTATTTATGTATGATCTGAGGCCTAAGGATTTGCAAGAAGAACAATGAGAATGACAGAAGTTCAAATTATAAAGAAGAAATGAGATAACTTATTAGATGTTGCAATTATGTGTATTCTTATTGAAATAGAGGTTTCTTTTAAATAAATAATATTGTGATAGTAGTAGTTTATCCATGATTACTTTTCATTTGTTATATTCCTACTGTGACTCTGTCCTTTGGAAATTAAATTATTCGTTTAATTTTTCCCTCTTAATTTTCAGAAGATAAAATTAGTAAAAATAAGTGGGAATATGGCATCAAGAGCATTACATATCCCCATTTTCTTGAAGCTGTTCACTATTATTGTTTCATCAATGATAGGCCATGCACCCAAAATCCACTAGCAAATCAGTTAGTAAGATGAAAATGACCACTATGCAGACAAAACATTTAGGGTAACTTGTTTTGTGAGCGCCTTAAGGAAGACAAACATTACCTAAATCTTTAAAACATATTCAGAATCCTGTGCTAAAAGAAAGCTAGGGGGAAAATGTTGTCCGAGTCCCAGTGATTCCTTTGGACGAATATGTAATATTGTTTTAGAAATTTAAGGTAATAAATATAATATTTTTCGAATGCTAAAACAGTTCGAGAAATTTATTCAAGTTCTGAATTCTGAATATAAGTATACTGTATATTATATTTAATAACTATGGTGGCTTCATTTATGAAAATATTTGAATATTGGCTGTTTTTGTACAATGAACCTTCTCTAAGCTAGCTATACGTGATTCCTGAAAATTTTGATCTTTAAATGATAGTGGGCATCCTAGAGAAGTTATGTTTACTAATTAGTTATTTTATGAAGAATGCTGGTTAAATTTAAAATGTGATTGACTGAGGTAGCTTGTTGTAATGAGACGGTTCACTCTAATCCAATTTTTTAAAGAATTTAAGCTGTTCTTAATTAATTAAGATATTATAAAGAAATATGATTAAAAGTGTTATATAAGCACATGTTTAAAACATCTATTAAAATAATTTTTATAAGCTTTTTAAGAGCATGATTATGATTTTAAAAGAAATGTTTTTTTCTTTATTTAGGAGACATGGTTTACAAAGAGGAGAAAAACCATTCATTTTTTCCAAGCAGTCGAAACGAATTTTTATGAAATGTTTATTAAATTATATTATGTTATTTTTTAATTAATTCTTTTTTCAGGTTTTATGTAAAGTTTATGAATTAATAAATTATTTTTACTTCTGTATTTTAATTAGCATATCATTCGCTTCATAGTGTTTCACAATAAAATTATAAATTCAATAAACTTCTTAATTAACATGCTGTAATATAGAGAGAGCATAAAGTTTGTTTTCTGTTGTCACATGTTTATTTCACAATTTTGTATGCGAATCTCGAAATTTATAATAACTAGGAATACTTTTTAGTATCACTTTCGAAATGGTAAAAATGGTAAATATTAAGCTTAGATTTATTACATATTATGTTTGTAAAAAATTATAGGTAAAATTAAAATGCATTAAATTTTAAACTAAACTGAAGTATTAATTTTAGAAATAAATTTCTTAAAGGCATAGTTGTATTAAGAATTTTAAGGGAAACAAGGCTTTAAAAATTAAGGTCAGTTGGCAAAGTTTTATGCTTATTGAAAAAGCATGACATTAGATTTTTAATGAAAGACTTCTATCTGTTAATTCAAAGGAAATTATTTGAAGGTAAGTAAAAAAGTTATGCATTATTTCAAACAATAGCAGACTGTTGACAAACACTGAGTTCAGATAAGAATAAAAAAATTAGTTAGACGTTGTAATTCAAGCGTATGAACAAAATTTGAATTCCTTGTAGTAACAAAATGAAGTTCATTGCTATGTTGAATTCTTTAATTTACTGAAAATGTCATTTTTTAGAAGGAGAGAATATATTTTTGAAATATGAAGAACAGCTGTTCTGAGATCTTCATAGAAATATTTCACAAAATGTCTTTTACTGTAATAACATGATCATATCAACATGCAACACGTTTACTCTAAAGTTAAATCTAAAGCAACATGTGTCTATTTTAGCTAAAATTACTAAAAAGAAAGTTCTAGAACATATCTTATTAACTGACACTAAAACATGCAAATAAAACATACTATTTTTTTCAGCTATTTTACAGGGCAAATATAAGGAGTAGCATATCAATTTGAACTTTTAAATTAATCAAAATGATAATATGAAAGGCCTTTCAATAATATCAGACATAAGTTTCTCTTCATAAAACAAAAATACTCTGCAACAGACTAATGTTACTTTTTGAAAAAAGAACATTGCTGTTGAAAGTGCATCTTTTAAATTAATGCTATGTGGTGAAATTGACTAATTTAAAAAGCCAAACTATTATGCTTCACTTGCATATATCTGTATAATGATATACACATGCAGATATTGTTTTACTCAAAACATCTTGATTTCAGTATATTTTATTATAATAAGCATCATTTTAGACAAAAAAATCTATTACTTTTATAGACATATCCTTTAGTATTATCTATGGTGTTGGTGTTGGTGTATTTAATTATGGCAAAGCACACGAGGGCTATCTGCCTGAGGGGAGGGATGCCTTTCGTGGAGGACTTTCTAAGGGAAACTGGCTCGTATACACGTTACACATGGGGAAAACCACGAAAACGCCCATGCAGCCAGCCCGTTCGCGGGATTCGAACCTCGGACCGAACTACCAGTGTTCAGCGACTTTACCGCTCGGCCGCTGGTGGGCCTAGTATTATCTATGAAAAATATATTCTACACACATAATTACTTAATGGGATATTAGAAGGAAATAATCTGAAACCTTTACAGATACAACCATTGGAATTTTACGTAAGAAAAGTATCTTCTACTCACATAACTTGCTATAATAATACAAGCAAATAACCTGTAACGGTTACAGATATATCTGTTGAGATTTTACATGAGAAAAACATGTTCTTTTTACATAATTATTTGCTGTAATATTACACGCAAATAATCTGTAACCATTACAGATATATCGTTTGGGATTTTACATGAGAAAAACATGTTCTTTTTACATAATTATTTGCTGTAATATTACACGCAAATAATCTGTAACCATTACAGATATATCATTTGGGAATTTACATGAGAAAAATATGTTCTACTTACATAACTATATGCTGTGATATTACAAGAAAAAGATCTGTAACCATTACAGGCAAAACTCTTGTAACGTTACAAAGAAAACACCTGTTTCTGTTACTCAAATAACCCATGGCATCCCAGTTTCCATGAGTTTTCTTAGTAACCTTACAGATTTTTTTTTACAGTGTATAAGCAAATAGAAGTTGAGAGCTAGTATATATTTTATGACTTTTATTAATGGCTATTCCCGTTGCACACACGTTTAGAGTTTTTAAAGCATGAAGGAACTGATATGCTTAAAGATTATGCTACATCCGTAAAGAATAACTTTAGAATTACAATAAAAGGTCTTAGAACTGGTAATGGCACAGAATATTGAAGTTAATGCTAAAAAATATTGGAAAAAGTCCTGGTATTTCTCGTCAAGCTCCATTTTCTTATTTTTTACCTCAAAATAGTAGAAGCAGAATAGCAGAAGGGGAAAATATTTTGCTAATAAAAACAACAAAGACTCTGTTAATAAACCAAAGGATTAACCAATTTACCAAACGGTGTCTACGTTGAAGAAGCAGCTATGGCTGTATGTGTTTAACAGGTTACCAGGTAAATACAGCAGAAAAAACACCCTATGAATAAGGAAATGGTTAGAAGCCAAGATTTGTCTGTGAAGCATAGTTTTACCTGAACAAGCAAAAACGGCGGAAATAAAAAAAGAAGGAATATTCGCAAAGTACGACTGACGAAGCAAAAGTTATCGGATTTCTCTAGGAAGAAAAATAACAATGAGCAGAACAATTAAATTTTCAGAAAACGCATGCCTGTCCTACAGACATGAGCAAAACAGTAATACAGATTCAGAATTAAGAACTTCGTTACCTCTTAAGGTGATAATATAATAATGAAGAAATTTCTCATGGCGATGATGGAGCAGTAAGTCCAAATTGAATGGACTAAAAATAAAGAAAAACATGCAGGGGGGGAAAAAAAAGAGTTTCTAGTAAAACGAATAAAGAGTTTTCAAGGTATAGATTTTCTTGCAAAAAATCTTCAAAGATCTTATCTGAAATTATAAAAGATCTCGTAACTTACAAAAATCGTTATCTGGAAGAGTAGTATTGCCTTCGAAAGAGAGATCCAAAATGTTTGAAGAAATTTTAAACTGGCGTAGTGAAATAAAAATATATTTAGAGATATAGCCTGTATTTCTGACAAAAGTTAACTGCTGTATAAAGTATTTTATATTAAAACTGCTTATTTGGTCTCTAATTTAAATTCTTTCTTCATTGTTATAGATTTCGAGCTATCATTTATGCCCAACATTCACTATATGTGAAAGTATTATGGATTTAAATGACAGCATAACCATTTAGTGTTCTTTGCTATACACACATCAGCATTGTTTAAAATGAATTGGTACTCATTAAAAGATAATCATCAGCCCTATTCTTAAATTAGAAGATGATTTAAAACTTTTATTTCCTCATATTTTACAAGTTCGACCTACTTATCTATTTTAATTATCCGTTTTCTTCTCATCCTTCTTTTCATAGTTCGAAATCATAAATACAGACTGAATATGAACAAATTTCGCTTTAATGGTATCTGAGAAAAAACAAAGTATATACAAATTTTAATCCTCTATTAGCGTTTATTGTAGAGAATTTGTTTTGTCGTTTCCAAAAAAATCTTATACATATCTCTTTTCTTCACGAAATTAAAATATGCTGCAGCCTTTTGACAATATTTCATCGCTTAAAATTGACAAAATAAAAATGTATCAGTTACCAGATAGGAACGCAAAACACTAATGTAATTGATTTAAGAATAATGCTATAAAAATCGTAAGAAGTTTCTTAGATTCTATAGGCCATTTCTGATAATGTCGGTTGAAAACTGGACTGAGGGTGTTTTCAGTAGCATTTCTTTACGTTCTGACATGCCAGTTTCGCGCAAACAATACATATGTCAAAATACACTCATGTCCATAAATTAAGGATAATTCGGAGTCACGCGGAAATCGAACACTAAAATAAATATATCATCTGTAAAATCACTACAAACAGCTTCAAGAATCATATGCAAATTTCAGGAAGTAACCACATGACACTGATGGTACGTCACAATGACGAGAGTGTAAGAGAGTGATATATAAGGAATACAGCAAAGAAGTAAAATTGTTCGCAGGCGCTTTATAAGCATTTCAGTGCAATAACCGAATAGTTATGACACAAAGGACGCATTTGGATGATTTTTTACGTGGTAGAATTATCGGCCGTCTGGAATGTGGGCGTACCCAATTGGAAGTATCGGACGAACTTGGAATTGCCTAGAGTGTCATCTCCAGGCTTTGGCAACGATTCCAAGATGATGGTAATGTGAGTAGACGTTACAGCACAGGTCGCCCCAGAGTTACAACGCCGAATGAGGACCGGTATTTGGCAGTTACTGCCAAAAGAAACAGGCGGAGCATAGCCTCAGACCTGTCTCGTCAGCTCTCTTTAGCCACTGGTACGACAATTTCAAGGCAGACCATGTACAGACGCTTAGGGCAGATTGGTCTATATGCTCGTAGACCTGTCAGACGCGTTCCACTTGCTGCAACTCACTGTCGCCTGCGGTTAGCCTGGAGTAGAGAGCATGCATTGTGGACACCGCAACAGTTGGCTTGTGTGATGTTTTCCGACGAGTCCAGGTTTAGCTTGCAGTCTGATTTTCACCGAACTTTCAAACTTTCATATGGAGAGCTCCAGGTACCCGTTACCACCAAGAAAACATCATTGAACGACACTGTTACGGTGGTGCAAGAGTGCTCGTTTGGGGTGGAATTATTCTGGGTTCCTGCATGTTCAAATTGGAACCATGACAAGTCAAATCTATGGGGACGTCATTCTGGAACAACATGTACGTTTGTTTCGGGGCGCCATGGGCGCACAATTTGTGTTTATGGATGACAACGCCCGTCCTCACCGTGCAAACATCGTAAGCGAATGCCTTCAATCGGAGGATATTACCCGTATGGACTGGCCAGCATTCTCACCGGACTTGAATTCAGTAGAGCACGTGTGGGACATGCTCGGCCGACGAGTTGCAGCCCGTCAACTTCCTCCTACATGTCTACCGGAGCTTTGGAGAGAGCATTGCTTTTTGAGTCGTGTAATATCCCCCAAGATCAGATCGATAATTTGATACTCAGCATACCTAGGCGTTGTACGGACTGTATTGCATCGTCTGGGAGACATACAATGTATTAACAATCATACCAACCATGCAATATTGGTTTTTTTGTAAATAGGTTTTTTTTTTTTTTTTTTTTTTGTAATCTGCTCCAGGGAGAAAAAATCGCTAATTTTCTTAATAATATCAAACATATAGCATCTTTTTTTGCTCTTTACCTTTTGTTTAATAAATAAGCTTTACGAATAAGTCAAATTTGTTTTTCTTCTAACTCTTCCTTTGCCTGATTTTGCATTATTCTTAATTTATGGACATGAGTGTAGTTAAAACTGATATACCATTAAACATACACTGCCGTTCTTCAAATTTAAGTGATTAAAATTTTGCTTTAGTACTCAAGGGCCGTATTCTGAATTTTAATGAAGGGAATATAGCTTAACTGCAAATATATAGTTAAAAATTATGCTAATGAAGAAAAGCTAGTTTATATGTATTCGAAAAACGACTATGGTTTAGCATTGCATTATGATATGCTATTAACGTTGTTCAATATTGCGTAGCATGTAAATTAATGAAAAGAAATTTTTTTCAGTTAAGGTTTACAAACAATTTATTTCAAAGAGTCATAATAAATTTGCTTGGTTTATACGAATAAAATTATGTACAATCAATTAATCAATTGTTGATTTGCTTTAGTTCAGATAAAAATTATCTCTAGAGCTGATATTGGTATTGGCAAAATTAGTGAAACAATCCTTAAATCTCACTCTTAATTTACAAATACTACTGGTGTTTATGCGAAGTATAAACTAACGTATAATTTTATTTTTTTAATATCTAAAGGGAACAACAGAGAATATTAGACTCAAATAAATTAGAAACTCAAGTAACACGCAAGACTAATGCTTACGTTTATTTAATAAAAATTATGGATCCGAAAACTGGACTCAAAAGGGAAAAAATTTCTCTACATCCAGAAAGCCCGTAAATTCGAAATTATTATTGAAATAATCTTACTTTTTGCATATTTGCTGAGACACATTACAATTTGACAATACAGTTAAATGATGTCACATTTTTCGTTACACATTCCGTTGGAGCAAAAACGATTTTTCTCTTATGCATAGGCTAACTGTCCGTTCTGACTGAAATAAACTGAAAAATCACTATTTCCTTTCTATGCCATCTATACAGACCTTCGAACTGCAATTTAGAAGAACCTTCTGAAGAATAAGATCTAGCCATGAAGCAAAATATAATGCCTAGAATAAAGGGAAGACAAGTATTTTAATCAGCATTCTTCTTACTCGATAAAATTGTGCATTTACTTTGGCTTCAAGTCCTTTAAAAGCCATTTTGAACATTCTCCCTTAGCTGCTCAAGTTTTCCTATTTTGCTTTTCCTGGTAAAATTGAGGCATTCATTCAGTATCTAGTGTTAGTACTAGTTTTACGAACTGCTAAATAAAAAGTAGCCTAATTTTCTATCATTACTGCTGCTGAATAGCTACTAAGTAGAGGAGCTCCTCTTATTTGGAGTTTCAGCACGTTCTGGCTGGAATTACAATTTCATTCAAAGGTTGAGAAATATAGATACTAATGACTCACTAAAATTGCTATAGCCACTCTTAGCCCGCACACGTTTTCTTTTAGTATCAAAGAACTGAGAAAGACAAAAGAAAAACCTTTCTTTAACATCATAAATTATTAATAAGCTAATTTTCGTGCATTATGTGGTTTGAAAATGACTTGTGTTTTTATTTTTATATTTACTGCAAGCTCGTTAAGTTTTTACTTTTTACATAATTTACTTTTTCAGAGAGAGCTGAAAAACCCTTGCAGGCGTTCCTTTCAAAGCACCTGTATTTTATTTCTAATCATGGTCAAAATTTGTAGAGCACGTACTCTATTTAATTTTAAAGTTTAATACGTTATCATACTGAGCTTTAAATTTAGCTCAGAAATAGGAATAGACCAATCTTAATTAAATGTAAACCCTTAGTTAAATTCAAATGGTTAACAAAAACACTCTTTTCCCTTTGCATTCAGCAACGCAACCGCATGCAGCTAGGCGAAATTCGCTCAGTCTGCCTTGTTGTGGGAGAAAGGGAGAAATTCCCTTCACCTGAAGATTTCTTAAATCGATGCTGTATACTAGACAGCATGCAATCGCAGAAAGAAGACATGAGAGTGCGCAGTTCGTTTTGCTTTAAATTTCTGGTTCTAAATAAAATCTATTAATCATCTTAAAGCTGTATATTTAAGATAATTAATAAGTGTCCACAGTTTAAAATTTACAAGCATACTCTAAAAACATCACATGCTTGAGAATGAAGCACCTGTGATACTTCGAATTATAGAATTATTTATAGGCATTAAAAGAAAGAACGAAATAATAAACAAATTAGCTTTAATTTCATCGCAGTGAAAGGTAAGGGAATACTGAAGCATAAAGGGAAAATCACGGATACAACAAAGAAAAATAAAAACTGTACACTTTTTACATGATTGATAAATGTTTGGTTGTATGAATTCACAATGATTATCCATAAAGTATTCGACATAGTATTTAGGCTAGTGCAATCTCGAATTTAAATTAGTAAATGTTCACTGTTTTTGCCTATCTTGTTGCGAATTAAATGTATAGCACAAGCAGGGCTTTTAATAGCTTCAGTGTCGTTCACAATAAATTGTACAATAAACAATGATGCACAATTGCCATCGAAGAGATAAAAGGAAGTGTTGCTCACTAGAGGGAACTTGGGTGGATTCCCGCGAAGTAAAACACCCTAAGGTTATTAGCAATGGGTGCTGACACTGCTCCGGAAATTAAAAGGTCGTTTGAGACATGGATATCATTTATTACTTAGTTGCGGAAACTAGACCGATTTCCAGGACAACTAATTACGTTTAGCCTTCCGCTCGGTTTTATAGCTGAGAGATATAACCTTGAATAATGAGCGAATCAAAACGTCTCGTTCCGTATTTGTTCTCCTAAGAGCAAGTGCATATGTGTCTTTTTATGAAGCTGTCTCCTTAAATACCATAAAACTTCTGAGTATAAGTAACAAATGAATTGATGGGAATAAGATATTTATTTAACATTCATAACGAAATATATTAATTTTCATCTTTATTGGAAAATTTAAAGCAACAAAATCAAAATAGTACGACGTTTTGTAGAGATAAAAGAAAAGTGCAAATACACTGTTCGGACCTGGAAGAAAACCAGTTTGCATATTATTTCCTTAATATCATATTCATTTTAAAAATGTATACAGCTATTGCGAGTTTATTAAAAATAAGAAATATTTAAGAGTTTGTTAGAAACAAGAGCTTGAATAGGAATTAGGTCACAAAAGAAATGCAGCTTTCTCTAACGAATTATCACTCTTGATACTATGAACAGAAACCGATTTAATGAACAATATAACAAAATTATTATTCTCATGTAATATGAGGCATGAAATATTCATTCTTTTCAAAAAACATCAAGAAAAAGAAAATTATTCACAAACAAAATCAGTCTTCTACGATAAATAACCAATTAAATCAAAAATTTTGTCTCATATATTTTTTTAATCCCTAAAATAGAATCAGGAGATTCCAATCTTTTTTCAGTATATCTTAATCGCCAAACCTTACGGAAAAAGATACTTTAAACCAGGAGTAGCCAACCGTTTAATACCTACCGCCCACTTTTGTGTCTCTTGTTAGTAGTAAAATTTTCCAACCGCCCACTGGTTCCACTTAGGTCGGAGCTCCCACAGAGGTGTAAGGTGTCACGCAGTTGTATAAGTAATGGTGATTTACAAAGTAGTGAAGTAACTTTACTTTGCTAGAGCAAGTTAAAGCATATAATAACAACTACTTACCAAGCACTTTATGTGGGATTTTTCTCTAAAGTTTGGCAGAATAAATCTTTATAAAACAACTTACTATAGTTATTACTTTTTATCCATACGTTGCATACATAGAAATTACACTAGTTAATTGAATTATTACTGGAATCTCTGCGGCTAATGCTAGGAAACTAAATTTTGAATACTCGGTTAAATTTTTGTGAGGAACAAACGAAGGTCTTCAATTTCGGAAATATTCAGGCGGTTTCTTTCTTTGGTCATAATATGATTAGCAGCACTGAATCCTGCTTCCACAAGATAAGAGGTAGGGAAAGGTATCAATAAACTGAATTCTATTTTACACATATTTGGATAACATATTAAATATGATGTCTTTATATACTTTTTATTACAGTAGTCTAATAATTGGTAATATAGGAAAGGTAAAACATTGTAAGGTATATTTAAATTTTGTAACAGTTATTTTAATTTGGAAAAATCTTTCCTATCAATTCTTGTTTACACTTACATCTCCCTATTAGAATGAGTTTCTGGAATCGAGTTGAATGCAAATAATTTTGAAGAAATATTTAAGGAAGGTTCAACTTACTTCGTTAGAGAGTGCTAGGAATCCGTAATAGCGCGTGTTTGCTTTCGGGCTAAGTCACTCTTGAAGCTGTTACACTCGGTCGTATTATTACGTGTCTTTTGATATTCGCCGGCTAGTTTAAATTAAGAGCCAACTACGTTAGATACTTGTGTTTAGCTTCGGCTAAGTCTCCTTTAATTAATTATAGTTTAGTTTCTCATTCTGAGCCCGAGTAAAGGCTTTGTTATAAGCCCGAGAAAGGGGCCGATTGTATTCTTACTTGAGCCAAATAAAGGGTATTTTAACATATCTCGAGCCTACGTTTTAGTTGTTTGAACTCAGAGATAAATCGCTACACAGTTCACCAGGTTTCTCGAAGTTCATCTTAGACAAAAAGAGCGAGGAACTCTACAACATATTAAGAATTTTAATACAATATTGCCATTCAACATTTGTGATGTGATATGTCAAACATCAACAAGTGTATTTGCACAGGTAGTTTTGACAGTAGTAACTTAAAAAGGAGTTAAACAAGTGCTGTCCTCGCAAAAGACTTGGAAGGTTGTGCATCTGTCAAGTATGAAATGGATGGCACTACTGGCAAATTTTGGGGGTACTCCCCTTCTCCATTATTGAATGAGGACAAACTTTGTTTCAATATTTATTGAAGTAGAGCAAGAGTAAATGCTTGCTCGTGCAAAACTTCAGTATAGGTGCCAAATGTATTCCAAGCACGGCTTACTGGATTTGTCATGTTATTATTATAGAACACTAAATAAACATATACAGTAGGTATTACTAAACATCATTACTGTGTAATTGAAAATTTTCATGTTAATACCTATATTGTAGCAGGTAAATGTGTGAATATGTGCAAGCATAAGTAAACATTTTCTAAACCAATACTGTGCCAATCACATTAAATAACAATTCGTGTAATGATCAGAGTGAAACATAAACAATAAAACAATTCTAAATTACAAAAAAAAAAAAAAAAAAAAAAAAAAAAAAAAAAAGTTTTGCGTTGTGTTCCATTTAAAAACCCATTCTATGACTAAGGTCCAGTGTAAAATAACTAAAATTAAAACAATACAAGGTAAGTAAAACCAATCTTACTTTAATTTAGAGACATTAAAGGTTTACAGTTACAATTTGTTTAATTTGGATGGTGGCGGTCGTCAACGTTAACATTTTTGGCTGACATATCAAAATAAACTGGCACATACCTTATAATGATTTAACATTCTAAAATTATGGGAAAGGACACCTCCGAAAATACACTGGCATTTTTTACATTCTAATTTTTCATACTGCAGTTGTAGGGTACAATACCGGGAAGGAAAATCTGTAAAACAAAAGAAAAAGAGAGACTGTTAGTTAAATGCTGATCCCGAGGCGGCGGCCTGGAACTCCGCCATTCTGCAATTTCCTTCAGGTAGACTCCTGGGCTGCTGGTCCCAAGCCGTCATTCTAATTTCGGTGAAAAATTAAACCTTCAGCGGCGCAGGGGTTTTTCCCGGGGATCTAGTGCTTTATCATCCAAGGTTCTGCTTTCTTCTCATACTCAGTAGCCATTCCATATTTCTCATCTTCGTAGGAAATTTTTCGACTTCAAAAGAGGTACTGTGCCGATCACGTTGCGATGCTTCTTGTTTTCGCTCTCTTCTTCTCCGTCTCTCCCGTCATCCACTGCGCAGCCACTTTAGTACCTGGCGCGCTTTTGAAAAAAAAATGGCGAAGTAAGATGATCGGGAGAACGCCAAGCGAAGGAACCCAAACAAAGAAATCTTCACGGGAAGGAGCTTCCAGACTACCAGAAGACGCCAACTATCGCGGTTCAAGCATTCGGCCTCCAAGGCCACTCCGCTGGGTCAACCTCCTCTCTGCTGATGGAAAAGGGAGGGAAGCACTAGCATCGTCTCGGGGTTCAACTCCAACATGGCGATCTCCCTATTCAACGATTTTTCACACTCATAAACAAACTCTTCGTAAAACATTTCCCCGCTAGAGATGTCATAGCAAACAGGGTCCTGTTTAAGTAAAAACTCCAGATGGTGCAATCATCAGAACATGTGTTAAAACGCTCGGCGAAAGAATTTCGGGGTGCAGTAATCCCCAGATAAGGAATTCTGAGAAACGAGTTCTCAGCCGACACTTTGTATGGGCAATGTATGATTAAAGTTTATGTAAATTTGTAAGATTTATTAGCACTGTAGCGTTCCTCCCTTTTATCTAATAACTAAGTGTGGATGAACCTAGTGAACAGCTAAGCGAATAATCGCTTAAGTTCAATAATAGAAAAGTAAAATGCAAGAACGGTTAATTACCCTTTATTGCTCAAAATAAGGATTAACAGATGGCCCCTTTCTCAGGACGTACAACAAAGCCTCCACTTGGGCTTAAAATCAAAATTATAAGAAATAAGAACTTAAATAGAGACTAACTAAAGAGATTTAGCCGAAGCCTAACACAATTCTAAGTAATTGGTCTCTAAATATCGAATTAGCTAGTGAAGCTATCAAGGGCCCGTAATACGGCCGAGCGTAGTAACAGCTTAGAAAGTCGTGGCCAAAAGGCAAACGCTCGCTAGTCAGGAACTCTGCTTCTTGAAGTCAGTGGAGTTTCGACTTATATTAAACTTTTTCTCATTTGCATTAAACGCGATTCTAAAAACACATTCTGGTAAGGAATTTGTAAGCTGAAATTAGGAGAGATAAGAATGGAGCTTTAACTTAAAAATAACTGTTATAAACTTAGGAATAACCTTACAGAACGTTATTTCTTACTTTGAGTTTTTCTTGTACCTCTAATGTTTCTCCTAATCCTTCAGAGCAGTGCAGAATTAAACAATACATAGACAAGACAAATGTATGGGGCCTGTAAGTCGGAGGACACGGTACAGAAAAAATATAAAATATTTATAAAAAATGAAGAATAATAAGTAAGAAATAAAATATTTACAATCTTTACTAATATACCATGTGGATATAGTTAAAGGTACCCTATTTAGACCTAAATAGAACCGTTCTAATAGATCTATATCGTTGAAATACAGTAAATACGTTATATAGACCATGGAGAAAAGAAATCTGCAATAAAAATAGTTCAAATTTCGATTGGCAAATAGAGCTTTTCATGCAGTGTCGAGAGGACATTATGTAAATTTGGAGCGTTTTAAGGTTAAATTACACTACATAGCTCTTGACGTATAGCAGACAAAATAACCTTCTTAATTTTATTCCTCAAGTGCTTATTCTTGACTGCATATCTTAGAAATGGGAATAAATCCTCTTCTGAATTTGGCTTCTTTAAATGAAGGGAATCTGTAAATGGGCAGGAAAATAGATAATGTTCTGAGTGACCCTTTTCACTACATGCATACGAGTCTGCTGAAGATAGATTTCTTGCATAGAGGTACGTGGAAAAGGGGCCGTGCCCCGTGATAAACCACGTGATATGTCTGGTTAGATGGATGGACGGAGAATCGATTTGGGGGAAGAGGTTGTAAACTCTTCTGCCTGTATTTGCAGCGTCCCACCATTGTTGCCATAATTCTTTAGTTGTGATTTGTAGTTTTAGTTTCAGGTGAGAAGCTGGCCAGGGAATGCTTATTTTCTTGGCATTGATTCCCTGTGCTGCCGCCTTGGCTAATATGTCAGCCTCTTTGTTTCCCTTGTGACCAATATGGGCCTTGATCCAGATTATAAAGAAGTGTTGGCCTTGGGCATTGCAGGATCTTCTAAGAATTTCCTGAGCTAATGATGATTTATTATTTGTGTTCGCGAGTGCATGCATTGCTGAGAAACAATCTGTATATATATATATAAATCCTTGGAAAATGATGATGTATGCTTACGTTGATTGCCTGCAGAATCGTGAACATTTTCGACTGAAAAACGTTATTCTCTTTGTCAAGTTGGAACTTGAAGTCTTTTGTGTCATGATCATTGAGATAGATTTTATAGCACATCCTTTTCCGTTGTTTATGCCAGAACCATTAGTGTAAATCTTTGGAAATAATGTTTGGTATCTATTGTGCCTAATTCATAGTATGATATTTTTTCGGCTAGCTGGGTGTCTCTCGTATGGATGGGGTCGGTGAGGTGTAGGGGCTGGCAACTACTATCTCATTTTTAAATATGCAGTCCTTTCTTAGATGAAGAACTGAAGACTTTGCATATTCCTGTTCCGCAACTAAGAACAGGGGAATGCTGTTGATGAGTTAAAACAGTGCAGCATTTGAGGTTGTTCTGTAAGCTCGGGAATAATTTAAAAGGAAGGGCCTTTGGATGGCTTGGAGTTGCTTTTGCTTTCTCACCGTCATTGGTGACGCCCATATCGCTGCACCATATAGTGTGCACAATTACTTAATTCCAGAATTGCTGCAGCGAAATGACGTTAATCACATTGATGGTGCTCCTCCATACGTCGCCACATGTTTTCGACAAGTGCTGCGATATTACTTTGGAGGTTGAGTCATATCGCGTAGCTTTGCAATACCTCACTCCACCTTTTTGGTTCTGGAGTTCTATCTGAAATATAAATTGTACAGATCAAATCCACGAGATTTGCCAGAATTGAAAGATTCCGTAAAAACGTAAAACGTTAGTTATATGGATTCCTCCTGCGAAGTGGCGTTCGTCATTGTAGTCAACAATCTCCAGCGTGCGAACCGTTATTATCTGTGAAGGTGGATAAGTTGAAAACTTGTATTCCAATAAAAGTATTTTACCCTTTTCTCTTTTTTGTTATCATGGCTCCCTTTAAACGGTTTTCTTTGCAGATATTTCACGATGGCAATTTTCGTCAAACGTATAACGTTCCAAAGTCATTTATGGCTTTTTAATGCCTGATCATTTGGCAGGAAAAAAGTAGGTGTTGCCATTCAAAACTTTCAAAATGGTTTCACCGTAACAGTGACCGTGAGAGCTCTAGTGTGTTAAATTATCACAATCTCGAACGCACACCTTCAAATAGCAACATATGATGTTTTATTTCCATTGGTTGAACGAATAAATAGGCCGCTAGGGATTTACATAAGAGGGAAGTTTCTTTTATGACCACCTTGCAGTTATGCATATAGAAAGGTTTCTCAGTCTTGAAAATCGAATTAATTCAATTGTAAGACACAAGTTTAATATATCTTTAGGTACATTTACAAAGAATCTGCTCTGAAAAGCACACTACATAGTTGCATAAAATGATATTATCCCCTATATTTTTTAAATTTTGAAAGAATTTCGGTTGCTTATGTTATCAGTGAAATTTTTCAACTAAATATAGGTGTATTTCCTACAGAAAAACGTCTGACGCTTTGTTCTTTTACTTCATAAATAATTCAAATACCAGATTAGTTTGAGAAAAATCTTTGAAGACTTCTAAAATTTAACACATTTATTCAACTCTTAAATTTACAAAATAATAAATGTTGAAAGTAGTAAGAGAAAGGACACTGATTCTACAGATTTTAGGAAGAGGTTTTCAAAATATATTGGATGAAACGGATTTCGAATCAGCTCATAAAGGAAAATGCGGTTCAATATTTGCATTATCTGTAACAAAAAGTAATTTAAAACTTTTTTATTCGTGTTATCTGTTCTATGTGATTCAATGCAGCGGCCTCAAGCTGAAACTGCGTGCGGGCCTCATACACGACCTGAAAGCAGTCGACGGGCAACATGTATGACATGAAAGCAGCTGGCAGGTCAGATTACGTTTTTTAACAAAATTTCAAGGTAAATTTCAAATAACTTAATAAATTTCAATTTAATTTCAAATTTCATTATTAAATATTTATCAAAATATAATAATAACAAAAACCCAAAGAATTTTTTAAATTTTATCGTGCTTATTTTCCATCTGTAACAATTTTCTGTTGATTACATTTCGTTATTCAAACGTACTAGCAGTTAAATATTCAATTTTTGGACTTATAAGGTATTCATCCCGCCTTCTTAGCGTGCCTTCGGGGTGTAGTGGTCTGGATGCTGGGCGCGTATTCCAGAGGTCCGTAGTTCGATTCCCGGTGAAGGCGTTGCTCCTTTATCATCTCTCCTGCTTCCAAACAAAATAATCTGTTGTCTCTACAGTGAATGTCTTGCACTTGACTATTTATGACATGCTAATGTATCCTGAACTGCAATGTAACACAATAGCTCATCTGCCCTTGTTGCACTGTAAATACTTTTATTAATTTAAATAAAGTTGCTGCTTCTACATAGGGTAAGGCGTGGACATATGCCTGTTTACCAATGTTAAACACCAGGCGTCCCCGTCTTCCGTCACCTGTCTCTACAGTGGCGCCCGAACTAAAAGGGTGGTGGATGATGATTCTCCACACCTAGGATTTGGCGATTGGGTCCCCTAAAAACCCCAGTCGCCCTTTAAAAGGGGGAGTATATAAGGCATTTCTCTCGCCTTCTTAGCGTGCCTTCGTGGTGTAGTGGTCTGCATAATGCGCGTATTCCAGAGGTCCGTGGTTCAATTCTCGGAGTAAGCGTTGCTCATTTTTCAGCTCTCTTGCTTCCCTAAAAAAAACGCCTAATGTCTCTACAGACTGACTGTAAATAATTCTAATATGTCAAACTAACCACTGAATAATTTGCATTAAACATAAACTTAAACAAATTATGCAAGCTTTCAGAAAATTTCCGGTGGAACAGAATTTGAGAATAAATATCAACATCGTGTTCTCTTTCTTTTATGCATTAATTTTTTTTATTGTTGCATGCATAAAGAATACATAGTATGATTGCATGTAAATAATTACACATTTCTCTAATTTGTACTACAGCTTGACACTTCATGGTGTTTTGAGTCTGATAACGTTTATAGCTTTTGAGTAAAATTACTGAAAACTATCTTCATCACGGATTACAGATGCCATCGGCCAATCGGGCCCTTTTGTTAGACCTATTAATTTTAAACTGCCGAAAGAACTATTCACATATAAATAAACGACCAATGGCTTTTAATGGTAATGAAAATAATTTAAAGTCGAACTCTAAGTCCTTAAATTCCTCAAATTCTACCTTCGAATTCTTGTCGTAATACTTCAGTTTTTCTTGCGGATTATTGAGGTTTTCCGTTTGGAATAGCGAGGTGGGATTAAGAACTTAGAAATGGTTGAATTTGTTTACATTTTTATTTCATTTGCGTTTCCCATATTTGCAGTTTAACATAAAAATCTTTAACGGAAGCATACGCGTCAGTAATAAATTTATCCTTCCCCTGCAGCTTTTTATTAAGAGTATTTAAACGGCCGGTTAAATCAATAAAAAATGCAAATATGTTATCCATGTAGCATCTCGTCTGTGGTTTTACTTTTTGGGATCATGGAAATTTTAATTTCATTTTTTAAATTAAAAAATCGTTTCAACACAGCTCCTCCTAGACTTAACTACGTTTCGTCCTTACAACAAATAAATTTTCTGTGCTCACTCACAATTTCTTCAAGCAATACAACAAATTTTCGATGATTCAGAGCTCATCCAAAGTTTACTACTTTTATTACCATTTTCATAATGTATTCCATATGCAAACTTTTGGTACAAAACGCACTTTGATGAATAATGCCATGTATAGCTCAAAACACATTCTGAAAGTTTTTTTCTTTCACTATAACTGTGAATTTTACCACTACTCTTTTTTTTTCTACCAACCGTGACGACTGTACCTTCTTTTGCAAATACAACTATTTTATCCAAACTTAAAAAAAAAAAAAAAAAAAAAAAAAAAAATCTGTCACAGTTTCTATTTCAGAATACAGAAATGTTTCCTTTCACGGGAACTATTTCCAGTAATTCCTGAATTACTTCGAATTCATTAATAACACCTTGTACGAAAACAGAAGACTGTACTATTTCTGTGATGTCAGCACTCTTAGCAACTGTTATTGAGAATGCTCTAAAATGTTTTCATTTTTCTGACATCGTAAATCACTAGCGATTTCGTTATTATGTTCCGCTATTGTGCTGGCTGAAAAACAGGTGTTTTTAAATAATTGTTGTTTGTCAGCAAAAAGAAGATTAGCAGATTTAATCAAACAGTCTTTAACGAATTCACCATCACTAAATGGTTCCGATATTTTTGCAGTGATGTGCGCCAGAGTAAAACTTGCATGCACTGTTACTTCACTGGATTTATTTGCTTCCGTAAAAGTCTGGTTTGGTTTATTTGAAATATGACAAAGCATTCTATGGTTATCTGCCTAAGGGAAGGGATGCCTTCGTGGAGTACTTTCTTAGAAAAATTGACTCGTGTACACGTTATGCAAGGAGAAAAACACTAAAACGCCCATGCACCCAGCCCTTTGGCTGGATTACTTAAGTAGTAACATTTTATTGCTGGTGTAAGCCAGATTTTAAAATGGGTAACTTTTCTTAGTTTACCTTCCAATATTTCAATTTTTATTATTATTCATTTCATAATGGCGCCATAAGTTGTATTCTTTCGGAATTATATTCCCTTACTACAAATAAAAAATGTAATTTTATTGCGCGCAACATCACAAAAGTATGTAATTTTCGATTTATTGTGAAAAATATGTTCTTGTGTCACTTTTCTCTTACCATTTATTAAAGACATGGCTTGCAGTTTAATCTCTTAATTAAAATCACAATTATAATGTTGTTTACAGCTTTTATTCAACAAGATGAATTTTCATATGAAAGCCATATCCGAACATTTGGCCCATTTTCAGATAACTGGTGTTAATGGCATTGACGTAATATAAATGTAGCGACAAGTACAAATAATAAGTTTTAGAAACTGTACGTTAGTGTGTCTTGGTTTATTTAGCCATATGAATTGCGTAGCTTACCAACAAGTGACTGACTCAAGAAAAGTAAAAGTACCAACTCATTATGGAAGGGAGAAGAAAAAAACCCCACACACCAGAATACAAAAGTTTTACCAACTGTCGGCAAGTTATTGATTGTAGCGATGTTCCACTTTAGCCCAGCCAGGGAAGCATACAAAGCCTGTAATTTTTTCATTTAAAAAAAAAAAGCTAAATCTAATCATGAATCTATTTACTCTATTTCGTTTTCATTCAATGGGAATTGCGCTCACAAAAGCAATGCATATGTCTTTAATGTTGCTTATGTTTATATTGTCAGCTGTCATTTTCTGAGATGGAATGATTTAATGACCTTCCCCCTCCTTAAATTCTTTTGCGGGTTTCTCAGAGAGCTGTTATATGCGTTACATATGCACACTTTTGGCTGTGTGCCAGCGCTAGTTTAGAAATCAGTTGAAATGAAATGACTGCTGAAATGTTTTTGTACTTTTTTATTTTGTTAATAAACTCTGTATTGCAGTCTACTGTGCTATGAATTTAGGCTATATTGAAATAATCTATAATCAAATTTATAACTGAATTGTGTTGGAGGGCCTCTGTTTGAGACCACAAATTTAAAGGATAAAAATTTTGATGCAGTCTCTGCATGTAATCTAACAGCAGTAATTTTTTTAGGATGTAATGAATACGCAACGTACAAAACAGCATATAGGACTGTAGTCATAAGTTTCCCTTTTATTGTTGCTGTAGTATTTGTGTCATTTTAGGCATTCACAGTTTTTGAAAAATCCTGCCATTTCAGCCTTTTCTGATAAGATACGTGAGAACAATTTCCATTTCAGGCTTTTCATTCAAAGTAAAATCCGAAAACGTGATAGAAAGTCACATGACTGCGAAATATGTGCAAAGTAATGTCGAAATGACCCTCCAGCCTTTAAAGTTAATTTAAGCAATGCAATAAAGCATTAATGATATTGGGGATTTCACCTAACACGTAAAACTATATGTTTATAAATTTTAATTGCAATTTATTATTATTATTATCTTGAAATAGGATTATGTTGATTTCTAAGGAAACAGCTCAGCTAAATTACAAGTATTTTGAGAAATCTATATTTTGAAAACTGAAACAGTGAAAGAGAAATATGAAAACTTTTGAAGATCTGGCTAGCAATAAATCTGTATTAAAATGTAATGTTCCGAAGACATGTGAAAAATCATCGGTAATAGTGCTATCACAGTTTTTAATAATATCAATTCATTGTTTCACAGAGTTTTCAAAATGTGACTTTGACCGCAATGGAGAATATTTAAGCCGCATATAAGAAAATAGTTTTTTTTTTACTAACGTATGCTGAATGGGGTTATTATATGGTATAATATGGTACAAAGGACTTTTTTCTGAAATAATTATTCTTTATGCACCTCAAAAAGTCTCCTATTTCAGTTCTTCTTGTTACGTTCACAGTTTATTTCGGAGTAAATTAAAATGTACGAATTTTACTTTGCAATGTTGCTTGCTTCCTCCAATGTCTTCGCACCAACTATAATGAAATGCAACTATAAAGAAAAGCTGAAATTGTAGACTTTTGATGTTCACTTCCAGAGTACCGGCAGAAGAGGGGAAAATGTCCGAAATGGCACGATTTTCGCGGCCACCTCCAGAAAGCCTGAAAGGGAAAAGCATGAAATGGGACATTACGGTTGCAGTAGATATCGTCTTAATGAGTGGATATTTATTAAATATAAAGTCTTTAATCTGCATAGATTCTTCATTTTTGTCCGTTTCTTTAATAAAAAAGCATTATTCTAACTGCAAATAACTTTCCTTAGCAGGCCCAACCTGAAACATTTAGAAGCATTTTAATCCCAAATCTACCAAATTTACCTTTTTTAGCATCTAATCTAAATTTAATCCAAATCCAAACCTAACAGTTGAAATCCATTTAATCTAAATATATCAAACCTGAAATCTTTTAGAAGCATTTTAATTCATATCTACCGAATCTCCAAATCAAATGTGTAAACTTCTGAAGTGCCGTCTCAGGCAACAATGATAAACAAATAAATAAAAAGATACATTGTACTACTTTGACATTCTTTTATTAAACGAAAATGTTTTGTAATATCTAAAATATTTTGTTGATCAGTTTAAGAATTTACTCATGGCTTAACTTTTCCCCCTTTGCTGAGCATATCATATATTAAAAAATAGATTTTCCAAGTGTACTTAAATATTTTACGAACAAAGTTGAACTGATATATATTAATAGATGAATGCTGCATTTAGTTTATGCTTACTAAGTAAAGATTTTAGCGTTGCTGAATATAAATTTGAGAGCTTTTGAAACATAATTCTATCAATTTCTAACTAAACCATCAAAAAAATCTCTAAGACCTATTATTTGAGTTCTCCGAAGACGCTAAATAGCTAGATGCCTCATTAGTTAGCGGAAATGAAGGTAATTGCTACCAGATACTCGTTTTCACGTGCAGTTATATTCGTTTCAAATGCACGATGAATGCAAAATTTTCTTTATGCCGAAATTGAACACTGAACTTCAAGAAATGCACGCGTCTGTCGATAATTTTCTTTTATATGAATTTTGCTAATATGAGGGATATATAGATAATGACTCAGAATAAGTGGAGGCTCCTCTATTTGTGCACATGAGCAAGTGCACTCCCAAGAAAAACGAAGAAACACATTAATTAACAAATTAAAAAGAATAATATTGAATTCACTCAGATTATTGTCGATTTCCAGGATGAGATTCTCTTCTCCCTTTTAAATACGCTTACATGGCTAACGTTCTATACTGTACGTTACTATACCTCAGCGCCGGATCTTTGGTTATTCTTTGGTTATACAAAAGCTAAAACTGCTGCCCTCACCCATCATCCTTTAAATTTCTCTAACAAGTTTTAATTTGTTTAATAAATACAGAAATAGGTAGGGTTTGAGGTAAAAACCTAGGATCCATTTAAACTAAATTCTTTACATGCCTTTTTTTTTTCTTATACGAAAAATACGTACCAAAGTTACATAATTAGAAAATTGTCCCCTCCTTGGAGAATCGCCTTTCTGGTGAGCTTATTATCAGATTCAATCCTAGTCCTAACTCTAATACTGAATATTTCTAACCCTCCAGTCCTCGAAACCATTCGTTTTTCCGCTCTAGGGGGAACGGGCATCTACTAAACTTTTCACTATTCCGTGTCATTGCATACTGGTTAAATTAGGTTAGGTTAGATTACATGAATATGGCAAAGACAGGAGGGCTATCTGCTTAGAGGAGAGGTGCTTTCGTGGAGGAACGTTTTAAATGAAATTGGTTCGTATTCACCTTACACATGACGAAATCCACGAAAACAAACCATGCAGTCAGCCCTTTCGCCTGGATTTGAACCCAGGCAAGGTCGAACTACCAGTATTCAGCGGTCTTAATCACTCGGCCACTGTTGAGGAAATTTGTCTGATTATTTACTATGTGTTTAGCCAGTAGGCACTGCATGGGAAAGAAGGAATGCCTCGGGGGAAATTCCTATGTATGTTACACACGGGGAAAATCACGGAAATGCTCATACAGTCAGCACATTCACATATACTTGACTCTCGGACTGAACTACCAGTGCTCAGCCACTAATGGGGCCATTGCATACAAAATATAGGCTATTGCGGAAAGGAAATATTCTGAAAAGATTATACAGAATATGGGCTATCACTGAGAGCATTCGTGCTTCCTGTCTTGTTTTTCATACTTCCTATTTCATAAGCAATTTTAAGTTCTTACCTGCCTTAACGCTATTAAAATATCATGGCATTAGTAACGAAAATTAAAATTTCACTCTGTAAGCCTTTTGTTCTGCAAATAAGTGCATGGAATCGTCATAATTTGATCTGCTGTTTGATTTTTCGGTTGCCTTAATCTCGAGACTTAATAAATGCTTCTGGCTGACCGATGATCGTAGATATTTTTTAATATGTTTTAACTTGATGAAACTTCTATCTGAAATGTTCGTCATTCGTCCTCAAACAGTTCATCAGATTGATTTTTGTGCTTTGGAATTTTTTCTTTGTCAGAATAGACTTAACTGCAATTTTTTCGGCTGCTGTTTTAGACTCTTGTATCCAATATTCCATAGGATTTTTCTCTCATTTTTTATAATTCCTCAGTTTTGGTCAGTTCTTTCGTTAACTACGCAGAACGCGGAAGAGGAATTCCTTTTGAATTTCTATATTTACTCGATTGAATTCTGGAAAAATAATACCTCAAATTTTCAGGTTGATAATAAATTCAAAATTTCTCCCAGCATGCACCAGGTGTCCTACCTCCTACTTTGGTTCCGCATCAAGAGAAGTACTATCTTTGATTTCTTTTAAATATTTTATTTTTCCGGTAAATTCATTAGAAGGACTTTCACAGCCACATATTTTGCCAACCATCTTGTCTGGCTGCTTCCTTTTAAGTTGTATTTTGTACATTTTTTCATAATATACCATCAAGTAGTGCATCCGACAAAAAAGAAGTTTTTTTTTTTTTTTTTTTTTTTGAGTAATTCCAAACAGATTAACTGCTTCCGGGCACGAAGAAGCAGAATGCACACCGACAAGATACGAGGATTGAGCCAAACAGGGCACAAATTCCTCCAGCTTATGCATTTCTGTAATCCTAGCCTTTACCGATTTAGAAATGCCAACCATATTAAACTCGTTGTCATAAGACTGACACCGACATTGTCCAATATCTAAACCATCAGATGTCAATTAAGACACTAATTTTCTACAGTGCATTGAGAAATACATTCTTCTCATTGCACTGAGAAATACATTCTTCTATCTACTTCAGATTGTTTTGCCTTTTAGTTAATAACTTCATTTTGAATTATCTTTGATAAATATGATTCTTTTCGCTTTGTTTAGTGCTTTGACTGGTACTTAAGAGTTGAACTATGTTTGGCAAGCTGAGAGATTAAATTCGGAAAATTTCTTTCGCTAGGTCGAGGACATTTTGTGAACAAGCTACTTGAGATATCATCAGACCCAAGAAAAGAACGGAGTTTTATCATCTTCTCATCAGAACGGTTATAGTTACAGTGAAAAATTTTCTTTTTTTTTTTCCAAATAGTAACACCAACTTTTTCTCTGTGTAAATTGATCAGCGCATTTGAACGAAGCTAAAGTGTCTGTGTATGGTGCACCATTGCAAGCACATTCGTTCTCTGTATTTCTTCGAGAAGGTCACTTCCGAAGGTATGAAAATATGCTCCATCACATATGCTCGATATTCAACAATGTTGTGATATTATATAATTCCAGAATCGCAGCAGCGAAATGACATTAATGACATTGTATGGATGCAAAATGGTGCTTCTCCATACTTCGCCACATGTGTTCGGCAAGTGCTGCAGTAGCACTTTGGAGATAGAGTCATATCGCGTATATTAGAGTCATATCGCGTAGCAGCTTCATGGCCATCACGATCTCCCGACCTTACTTCAGTGGATTTCTGGTTCTAGGGTTATCTGAAATCTAAAGTGTACAGATCAAATCAACGAAATTTTTCAGAATTGAAAGATGCCATAAAACACAGGTTATACGGATGTTACGTTCGTCATTGTTGTCAACAAGCTCCAGCAGGCGATGCGTTATCATCTGTGAAGGTGGACATGTTGAAAACTCGTAATTCCAGTCAAAGTTTTCTTAACCTTTCTTGTTTAGTGTTGTTACTGGTTCGTTACAATGCTTTTCTTTGAAAATGTTTTACCCTGGCAATTTCCATATACGTTAGTCGTTCCAACGCCATTTATGGTTTTTCAATGCGCTGATCAGTTTTGCAGGAAAAACGTAAGTATTGCCATTAAAACGTTTCGAAATGTTTTCGCTATAACAGTAACTGTGAGAGCTCTGTTGTATTAAATTATCACAATCTCGAACTCATAGCTTCAAATAACGGTATATGAAATGATATTCCTATTGGTTGAGCTAATAGCCCGCTAGGGGGTTTACATATCACAAGTTTTTATGTGACCATCCTGTATATAAGTACACCAAAAGGTTCAGTTGAATTTGAGAGTGTTTTTCCTTACTTTGGGGTGACAGACATCTCTGCACAACAGAACCCTTCAGCACGCGTTCCTAATTTAAATTACTCACCCTTTTTATAACACTCGCTTTCCTCTTAAGAAAATTCCTTTTAATTTCAGCTTGGTGAATGCCACCTTATCTATCTGACAAGGAATTCTGTTGGCATCCAAAGCGCTTTTTACCTCGAAATCCTCGATCACCTCTTTTAACAACTCTGTTCCTGTAACTAAGGCTGTCAGTACCGATGAAAGTGGAAAAAAAAAAAAAAAGCTTTAAAACTGGTAATAGATGCCGAGGCGATGGTTACTAATGCCAGATCAACGGATGCAGACGTCAGGAACTGGCCTATTTAGTGAAAGCAAATGGGTGGCTGTCAATGGTTATACTACTAGTAGCTGTAATACGATGCATGGCCAAGTACAAATATGTCTGAATATAAAAAAAATCTTCAAAAACAGTTCATCGGAGTCTGTTGGCTATGCGAGTGTTATTCAAGTAATTAAGTGCGTGAGATCGTAATTACCTTAGAGCGAATTTAATGAATTAATCTGAAAATAATGTCTCATTGCCATAAGAATGCTTTTTGAATATGTACAGAAATAATTACAGTATGATGTTTGGCTCGTAGATTGCTGTTAATTTATACAAGGTCTTTGGTGCATGAGACACCGTGAAGTCTAATCAAAATCTACTTGTGATCATACTTTTCTACGTGGCTAATAAATCGTTGCCTAATAATTTTCTCTAATATATTTCCAAAGGCTTGGAGTGGGCATTAGGTCTGTAGGTCTGAGATCTCAATCTTTTTCTGTAATAATGTTTTTTTAACAACGTTCGTTGCCTCAGGAGCTATGGTAACATTTAAAAGCAGCTCTTTGCAAATTAATTTTATTTAATATAATAAACACTGTTACGGAAAGTTAATTTGACATATGATCATAACTAAATATTTGCTTTAAGGTATTTTGGTGCTGAAATTTGAATCGCATGCCATTTGTGCATTCAAATGATTATATGATTATTGCAAAACATATTAGGGCTACTTCTCTACGAAAAGCATGTTTTCATGGAGGAAGTTCTACTGGAAACTGTACCGTATTTATGTTGCATAGGAGGGAAACCACTATGAGAATGCATTTAAAACGCATATTAAATCATATCATACGCTTAATTATTAATAATTAAAGAGTCTACGAGGTGTCACACACACACACACACACACACAAAAAAAAAAAAAAAAAAACCGAGACTGTGTAGCTTGAAAACAAAGAGGAGTTGGCAACAACTATTTTAGTGACACATGCCACACGTCAAGCCTCCTCCATCCATGCGGCCAGTTTCGATTTAACCGAGCACGGCAATCGGGAGTACTGCGTCATTGAGTGAACACGTGCAAATGTATTCTGCCGTAAAAATGTCTAATGTGAAAACCGAACAGCGAATCAACATCGAATTTCTTGTAAAACTTAAAAAATCAGCCCTGGAGGAAACATTTCAAATGCTAACCGAGGCTTATGGAGATGAAACTTTGTCTCCACGTGTGTTTGAATGGCCTAAGCGGTTTTCAGGGGGAAGGGTCAATCTGGCGCCCAGTACTTTCATCATGATTGAATGGGTTCCTAGTGGTCAGACTATTAATCAATACTACTAAATTGAAGTATTTAAAAGACTTCTTGGAAAAATTAGGAAAAAAAAGGCCACCGTTGTGGAGTGATGGATGGCTGTTACACCAGGACAATGCACCCGCTCACCCGACTCTATCTATCGAGAAGTTTCTAACCAGCAAAAACATTACTGTGATGGGGCATCCTCTTTATTCACCTGATTTGGTTCCATTCGACTTTTTTAATTTCCTAAGTTAAATCTTACTTAAAAGGAACCTATTTTACCTCAGCTGAAGAAGTTCAGGCAAAAGCACTGAATCTCCAGAAGGGTCTTACAAAAATCCTCGTTCCAGAACTGTTACCAGCAATGGCAGCACCGAATGCAGACGTGTGTGAATGCTGAAAGTGATAATATCACGGAGAACTGATTCCGTAAGTACAATGATTTATTGGACCAGTCTCTTTTTTTTTTTTGTCACACCTTGTATAGCTCAAATTTTGTATGCTACAATACTTCTTTACGGAGCAGTTGCATTTTAACATCCTATATATTGATACTTCAAAACCGCTGACTAATCACGCATTCAGATTTATAACTGAAGATCTCGATACGTGTACTTAAAGCTTTGTTAATTGCGTATGGATATACGAAGTATAACAACAACAATCTTGGCTGCTCCGCCCCGTGAACTAAATCACATTACGGGAACACTCCCCCTTTGGGCACTTCGTGGAGGTTCAACATCCACTATTACCCTTCCATAGGAGCAGCGCACCACCTGGATATGACACCAGGCAGCACCGGTCGTCAATTGCTCCTGCCAGTCGCATGGGCGAGCCCGTCGCAGTGGGCCGTTACCCAGCAAACCGAGGGGAACTAGCTCTCCGGCTACGGTTCCACACCGCTCAGGACATGCCAGACCCCGAGGCCGGCCAATAAGTGACCTTTCCCAGGGCCTTCAGAACCACCAAGTTCATAAATTTTATACCCCCGTGGCCGAGACTGCCTAGGTACAGATCCTAGCCAGTAGCTTCGCAGAATTCTCTACTTCGACCCCCCGGGGGATACGAAGTACAAGCAAGAGATAATGATTGAAGTTTAGTATTTAGAGCTATCAACTGACTGAGGGAATAAGCCCCATGATTTTGTATTAAATAAAATAGCAAATTTTAAATTGCTGGAAAATTACGTGGTCATATGGTTAGCCTTTTTATATGATTTCCTGAACACTTATTTGCCTTTGAATTTTATACGTTTCAAAATACACGTATACTTTAAACCTTTAAAAATACTGTATTATGTGATATAAATAGATTTACAAATTATACGTATGAATATGGTGTGGTGCGGTTTGTGTGGTGTATTTAATTATGGCAAAGCACACTAGGGCTATCTGCCTAAGAGGAGGGATGCCTTCGTGGAGGACTTTCTAAGGGAAACTGGCTCGTATACACGTTACACATAGGGAAAACCACGAAAATACCCATGCAGCCAGCCCGTTCGCGAGATTCGAACCTCGGACCGAACTACCAGTGTTCACCGACTTTACCGTTCGGCCGCTGGTGGGCTCTACGTATGAATATGAAAATTTATGCCTACTTACCTTTAAGAATGATGCGAATTTTATCTAGATTTGCATTGTAGATTAATTATTTGATCAATTCGTATTAATATTTTCTAAAATATTTTTCACTTATTAATTTTTCGTGCATTCTTCTTTGCTTGTTTCAGTGCTATTATCATAGCAAAGAGAATTTAAAGAGTTTCTTAATAATATAATCATTTAGAAATGTACTATATTTATTAATCTAAACCATTTTTACTTCACGTACAAACTGGGGAGTTGTAAATAATGAACTTTACGCCAAAAGAAGGCAATCTGAAGATTCGCTTTCTTCAATTTTCTGTAACCCTCTATTGCAAATGTATCACGAGATGATAACCCCACAAAGTTCCTTGAGTCTGTTGAGTTTAACTGAGTTTTGTGTCTTAAAAAACCCGACTTTAATGTTTATTTTCCAATATTTCACCTCACATCTTTCTTAAAGAGGATTAGGAATCAACAAACGTCCATTAAACTCAATAAAACGCATCTCTATAAAATAGCTCTTATATGCAGCAGACATATGTCTTGAAAGTCTGGTGTGATTTATCGGCATTATAAACTCTGCAGAGAGGAGAAGAAAAGTTTTTTTTTTCCTCATAATACCTTTTCTGTTGAAACGTGTTAAGACTGGGAAACGTATATTTTCTTTCAAGTTTGCTGTTCGCTTTAAACTGTTTGGGCGACACCAAGTATCTGTTACTTGGTGCTTCAAGATGCTTATACAGTATTTAAAATACAAGCGTATGGAAATGTTGTGTTAAGAAATAGAAGAAAAAAAATAAAATTCATTCCATAATGTTTGCAAAATTATCTATATTCTAAATATTTATAGTTAAATTACTTGCTTTTCTAAATATATAATGTCATATCCGCAGTAAAATAAAGGAAAAGAGTACTATTTACAAATAATGAATATGAAAAACTTACATATTTTTGTGCAAACATTCAAAAGTAGCAGTAGAACTCTGAAACGTCAGGTTATTATCATATGTAAATATGAATTATTGCATGAATGTAAAACAGAGAAGCTTTAAAAGAAGTTATATGAAGTATTTAAATTTTGATTGTATATATACACTTAATTATATATCCTGCTTTTAATAAAATGTATTGTTCGCGTGCACGCACGGATACACGCGCACATACATGTATATATATATGGATGGGTCAACCAGCGGCCGAGCGTTAAAGACGCTGAACACTGGTAGTTCGTTCCGATGTTTGAATCCCGCGAACGGGCTGGCTGCATGAGCGTTTTCGTGGTTTTCCCCATGTGTAACGTGTATACGACCCAGTTTCCCTTAGTTCGTCTCTCACGAAAGGCATCCTTCCCTTTAGGCAGACAGCCCTCGTGTGCTTTGCCATAACTGAATGATCCAATCCAATATATATATATATATATATATATATATGAGGTAGCTGTTAAATATAGATATATATATTTATGAGAGGTAGCTGTTTTTTAAAGATGATATTTTTATCTACATCGTAATTACGTGGTGATTCTTTTCTACGCAGAAGATGGAAGGAGGGACTTCCAGACCTGGCAATTGATTGAAAATAGATTTCTTTCGTAATAAAGGAAGTACTGATAAGCATAAATAGGTTCACGTATCATCATTATGCACCCCGACAGTTTTATGCAACTATTTACGGTTTTAAACAATGGCCGAAGCAGAGCGATGACAAGCGATGCATGTTCGCAGCGGCCAGCGAAGTGGAAAAAGGAGGAATGCTTCAGCAAAGCCTCAGATATATAGTGAAAACTTTCTTTAATCTGATGCGATGAAAGCCGTCCCCATTGCAGCATAATTACATAAGAAAGGATGAAATGGATGGATTTGAAAAAACGCAATTCAGTAAATTATTATAAACAATAGTCGAAGCAATGTCTACATTTAGAACAGAAAAGAGACGACTGCCAGTTTAAAAGGGGGAAAGAAAAGGACTATTTCCAAATTAAAAGTAATAAATTTCTTTCATATAATATACATATATATATATTGTTACTTTTTTTTTTTTTTTTTTTTTTCCCTGCCACCAGTTGTTGCGGGGAAGCCATCTTACCGCGCCTGTACATTTCGAAACCCCTCCCAAGGACTGCACGTCCCGGGCAGTACAATCCTTGGTCAGAAGCTAAATTCGATACACACAAAACATAATAAAACAAACAAATAACTTAACTAAAGAAACAAATATTTACACTATATACAGGTTATATACACAAATTAAACACATAACAATTTCAAATTATACAAATTAAAGTTCTGAATGAATTTCAGTCTCAGTCTTTTCATTAAATTATACCCGGGTCAAATACTTTTCCACTGCAGTTCTCAGACGCATTTCTGTTTTCCATACCAAAGTCTGATGATTCATCCTTTGAGACTTTCCATCCACAGAAAGATCTGAAACAGTTTGTTCACCACTCTGAAGTTTGTTCGCATCATGAGTACAGTTCACCTCGGTATTTTCAGCAGCTGGTATATGCACATTTCTTTCCATTTCCTGAGAACCAACTACAAATTCTGCATCAGAGTCATGAACGGAACCCGATACTTTACAAACGCAAGTATCCTGGTTTAGAATCAAAATCAAGTCCATGTCTGCAAAACCTGCACTATGAGGCATAACACACAGTTTGTGAGGTGGGTGAATTTTCTTGAATACTGGAGCACAATGCTTAAGCTGCACATCAGCTTCCTCCATCTCTGCATCACATGAACTTGTCGGCAGGTGGTTCAATACTTGCTAACTGCGACTTCGTAACCTCACTATCATTTTTGACGAACTTAACAGTCGCATTTTCACTTTCTTCCACTTCAGGCACTTGTGAATCAAAAGCTTCTTTCCCGTCTTTTATTTCTTCATGTTTTCGTTGTTTTTCTTTAATCCCGTTAGACGTTTCATCCATCATTTCTTGATCTTTCTCAAGCAGTTCATTAGCTACTTCCTTCATTTCTTCATCCTTTGATTCTTCAGATGCCACTTCTCTAATTTTCACATCGTCTTTTATGTCTCTAGTTTGTTCTGTAAGCTCCTTTTTCACCTGTCGGAGTTGCTCTCGCACCTTTTCTTGGCCGACATTTATTTCTTCTTCTCGGGTTTTCTTCTCTTCCAGTCCGGCTTTCATCTCTGTCAGTTCGGCTTTGATCTCAGGTGCCATCTCTTTATATCTAGCTTTTATCTCATCATATCCGGCTTTTATCTCAGCCAGTCCAGCTTTCATTTCAGCCTTCATCTCTTCATATCCAGCTTTTATCTCAGCTCTCATCTCTTCCTGCCCGGCTTTCATCTCAGCCCTCATCTCAGCTAAGTCCATCAAAGTCTTCGTTTCCTCCGCCATGGCTTTCCTCTGCAGGTGGGTCACTGGCATTCACTCGCAAATCCCACTTCTGACACCAATTGTTACGTTTTTCTTTTCTGACACTAGTTGTTACGTTATTTTCTTCCTTTACGTTTGTACGGGGTTCGTCTGGATTTGGAGTGAATAACGACGACACTACTTGATGAAATATCCAAGCACACTTTATTTAGCCAATATTAATCAGGACAGCTCCAAAGTCACTTTTTTACAGTCGTCGAAGATCTACTATAAACACGCTGACAAAATCAGCACAGCTTTCAGGTTATCAAGCTATCACGGTGGAGACAGCTTCAGTGCAAGCACCAGAGTACCGCTCTCGACTCTGCTCGATCGTTCTCGGAACTCCACGTACTCTCGAGACTCTCCACGCTACAACTCGCGATGCTTTCGACGACACACAGAGCACAACTCTCGACTCTTCTGTTCAGTCGTTCCCGGAGCTCAAGACGGTCTTTCGACGATGCACTAACCACGATACACTAAGAGACTCTTCGGTGTACTCGCTGCCCGGCTGTCAACTCGATCGACTCCGAAGAATTGACTCGCTAGACGAGACACTAACTAACTCTCCGCGTACCAGCAGGGTTTATATAGCTTTTGGCTGGTGTTCGAGAACATTCTGGGCTAAACCGGTAAGAATTCGTTCCAGAAGTTTCTCCATCCGTCCATGACATATCGCCAATTTTGTCGCCAAACGTCACCAAATGGGCAATTTCTCGCCAACTGTGGCAACCCTGTCTTATTTTGCCATTTTATGGTAACCCTAAAACTGCTTTGCGGAGAAGCCATCTTACCGCGGCTGTACATTTCGTAACAATATATACATATATATAGTGATTTTACTTTAATTTTAGATTATATATATAATTGCTGAATGAGAAGTATTTGGATCATTTATACAGGTTTTAACAGTATAAATGGCAGTTTTGTATACGAGATAACAAAATATTTTGCTTCGAACACCAAAGCAAACAGTAGGGACCATAAAAAGCAATTCGATCGTGCCTTTTCAAAGAATTTAGAAGTCACTAATATTTTTTATACAGCAGTAATGTCTTTTTCCCTCCTCACTGAAAGCAGAAGGTTTACTTTCTTTGTAACATGTAATGAAAAAAGGTCTTTTTCCAAACAGAAATCATTAACAGAAATGCAATTCATTCTTTCAATTTTTTTTCAATTTGGCGTAGAGGCAGCGGGAAGTGAAGATCATGGTATTTGCGGGTATTATCTATTTAACTGAGTGAAAGCCAGCTGTCGTGTTCCAGTAAAATTCACAGAAATTTTTGCACTGATTCTTATGGAATATAATTCAGAACCGGTAGTTAGATGTAAGATAGTAACTAACCCAGTGGAATTAGTTTTATTTCAAAATTTTCATTAAGTTATAAGGTATTTCTCCCGTCTTCTTAGCATGCCTTCGTGGTGTAGTGGTCAGCATACTCGGGGTGTATTCAAGAGGTCCGTGGTTCGATTCCCGGCGAGGGCATTGCTCATTTCTTACGTCTCCCGCTTCCAAATAACCTAATAATCTCTACAGTGGCGCCCGAACTAAAAAAGGTGGTGGTTGATGATTCTCGACCAGAAGGATTTAGCGATTGGGTACCCTAATCGCTAGTCGCCCTTTAGGGAGTATATAAGTTATTTCTTATATAAGCATGACTTCGTGGGGTTAGTGGTCAGCACACTCGGTGCGTATTCGAGAGGTCCGTGGTTCGAGTCCTGGCCAGGGCATTGCTCATTTTTCATATTTCCTGCTTTCAAAAAATACCTAATGTCTCTACAAATTATTTAATTACATAATTAATCTGTAGTATTTCATTTCGAATTTTTTTAACTAAGAAAACGTTTTGCTGAACTATATAAAAAATCATTTCCCTTATTTTTTCAAGTGATTGACATTCTCAACTTGTTTAATATTCTTTTCTCCTAGAATTTCGTCTTCGTTTCCTAGAATATTTTTCCTATAGTTTACAGTTATACTATAAAGTGTCGCAACGTGTATGGCCAATCATTTGACACCCTGTTTGTGCTCGGTGAAAGTGTCTAATTGTCTGTTAATCTGATCCAAAAAAGGAATTTCAATAAAATACTAACCAGTTTCTATGCATGTCTGTAACCACTGAAGAATTTTATTACTTATTATTAAATTTAGATTCTTTTAAGTTGTTGTAAGTAAAATGTATTATTCATGTACCTTATTTCGTAGTTAATACAGCTCAAGTAATTCAGGCTGAGAAGACATGACTGACTTCTATAACCCTCGATCTCTTTCTAAGATATTAATGCCCCCCGGATTCAGGATAAGTTTCAACTGATTCACACTGTTGAATAGAATCAGGTGTTCAGGACTGGACACGTCAATAGTAAGAGGTGTCTTCAACACATATTTTTAAGTTGTTTAGTGCATCTTAGCTTCTTTTGAAGGATTTTTCCTGGAATTTCAGCTTCATCTCTTTATCTAACATGAAAAACGCGGCATTATAGGGAAATAGCAGTCAATTTTGCTTTTTCATTAGAGACATGCATAAAATGTATTAATTATTACTAACGCTTATTTAATTTAGATAGCTACCTCTCGAAAAAACTTATAAATTTTCATTTTTGTTTGAAAAAGTGTAAATTTATTTACATGTATTCTAAATCAACTTGTGTCTATTAAAGGCTTATATGTGCATAATTTTGAACTCTCTTTCTCCTTTATAATGCAATTGCATTGAAATAATTGAGAAAATAACAAATATACAAAATGTATATATACAAAATTTAAACGTTCTGAGGCTACTCGTTTTTGAGTTATGCGAGTTACATACGTACGTACAGACACCACGAAAAATTCTCTTCAGAATTCATTATAAACCAGTTTAGAAATTTTTTGGAGGAAGACAAACAGTCTTTTATTCTGTCCTTACGTACAGATGTCCCGCAAAAACATCGTTAAATTGCATTCGATAGCGGTCAAAACGGATATTTTTGTTGAAATACGCTGTCTGAAACTTTTCGCGATTACAATACTTCCTTTTTACTTCGTATAAGGAAGTAAAAACTGTGAAGATGTTTTATAATGTTTTTGTATTCTTTATCTAGTTAATGTAAGCTTCAGTTTGTAAATGGAATCGACGAAGGCTAAAAAACATTTTATTCGGGAGAAAAGATCGTCGAGACACCCGAAGCTGATCATTTCCGCTTTTGCAGCTGAGGATGATGGTTCGGTAAAACCATCGAAACTAGTCCTGTGAAAATTTGAAAATGCTGATTTTTGTTGTTTGACTTCTGAATTAACATTAGAGATGATTTGTGCTCTGGTTTCATTCTGCATTTCTAGATTAAATCCTTACCATGTGATGTATCTCTATTTAAAATTTTAACAATCCAAGACAGTAGAAGAGAATACTACTTACATTTACTCCTCAAATCCGGTTATTGCACGTTATTATTAATAATTTTAATTAATTAAACGTACATTTTATAACAAGTGTCTTGATTTATTTATCAATTTAAGCTAATTTATTATAGTACCGCTAATAGAACTGGTGATATACTGCTAATATTACGAATGGGGAAGGTTGGCTATGACGTATGATGTTTTCCGAATTAACAGATGTAAATGGTCTTTTACAAAATGTTTTCTGAATTTCAGCTTGTATAACTTCTGATTTATCGCTTATAAAGTTGAAACCAACAAAAGCGAAGCTTAAAACATTATTTATAATCTAGTTAACCAAACTCTGGTTTCAAATTTAAAAGTCACTGAAATGGTAATCAAAAGCTTTACAAATTCAAATTTTGCCTAACTATTGTACAGCAAAATTTAAACGAGACAGAGACTACTTAAAAGAGTTTGTTCTCACACTGTAAGTTAAAGCTTTCTTGCAATGTATAACTTAATAGTGATGAGTAATAGTAGTGTTGCAGAGGCATTAGGTATATTTTTGGAAACAAGATAAATGAAAAATGAGCAACGCCTTCGCCGGGAATCGAACCACGGACCTCTGGAATATGCGCCCAGCGTGTAGATCACTCACTACATTATGAAGAGATGCTACGAAGGCGGGTGAAATACCTTATATACTCCCCTTTTTAAAGGGAGACTTGGGGAGACTGGGGTTTTAGGGGACCCAATCGCCAAATCCTGGGTGTGGAGAATCATCATCCACCACCCTTTTAGTTTGGGCGCCACTGTAGAGACATTACGTATTTTTTTGGAAGCCGGAGACTTGAAAAATGAGCAACGCCTTGGCCGGGAATCGGACCTCTGGAATATGCGCCAAGCGTGCAGACCACTGCATTACGTACACTACTAAGGCATGTTAGGAAGGCGGGATAAATACCTTATAGTGTAACATTTCCTACAATATATAACAAGAACGTAACCTCTCCTACAATACATAACTCAATAGTATATAATTCTCACAATGTATAATTTTTTATCTTTTTGTTAGCATTCCCTTCAATAGTAATGTAACCTTTCCTAAAATTGCATGACTCAATAGTATAGAATTCTTATAACGTGTAATTTTTTATCCTTTTATTAACGTTTTCCTTAATAGTAATGTAACCATTCCTACAGTATATAATTCAATGGTATATATTTCTTACAGTATATCAATAGCTTATATCAGTAGCTAATTCAAAACTATAAATACTCTTAAACGTACTAGTTTAATACTCAGATAAGTAATATACTAAATTAATAATAAATATCGTAACTTAAAATATTCTGTAAAAAGCTCGCAGTCTGATAGCAGGTGTTATTTTATGGTTTGGAGTTACAATCGAAAAACAGACGTGACAAAGAAAAATGCATGTGGAACTTAAACTTCATCTAACGCATATTCGGCTGTAACTCTTATCTAAAGCAAATTGGTTTCAGGCTTAACTCCACACGCTTTAAATTTCCTGCCAATCTGACAGCGGCTATAATTCACAGATCAAGTACTGTTGGCAGACGAACAATTCATTCGAACTTTCAACGAGTTCTTAATTAAGCATCTTTTTTTCATTTAATTTTTCATTTTTTCTAAACTGAGCGAGGTAACTAGCTGTTAAAAGGATAGAACAGAAAAAGAAGGATGAAGGAACAGTAAAAGAGTAAAATATTAAGGGGTATTTTAATGGATTTAGTCAAGTGATTCAGATATGAAAAAGTGAAATTCTATTAAAAATTGCAATTTTTTCAACTACAGCGAAGTGTAAGAATTTGAAAAAGTTTTATGAAAGTAAATTAATTGCAGGAACAAGTTGTAAAATACCAAATTTCAACAGAATATGGAAACGATAAAATTAATTTGTGGCATATATTCTTTATTGCTATTTTGTTTTATATATTTGTAGGCTTCATATATTCCTGTTATCGTGAAACTCAATGCTAATGTTTGTTTTGAGGAAAATGTTATATTCTTTGTAGATCAGTTTGCGGGTCCTTTATTTCACGTTTATGATTTTGTTATTTATTTTATTGTAAAACGTTTCAGTTTTCCATTGTTCAGTTTTAGGTTCACATTATTACTTTTCTTTTTAGTCCAACGCGGCAATGCGCCCAGAAGGACTATTTATTTCTTATATATGTTTACTTCGGAAAAATTGCTTTTTGCTTCTGAAGAAAAGGGAACTGTGTCTGATCACCCCCGAAATCGATATTTATTAAAATTTTTATTAAAAATCTACGGTAAACTAAGGTTGGTTTTTTGCCTGATTAAAACTTTTTCACTGGCATGTTGCTCTTTAATTTGATTAATCACATAAAACACTTCCGATCAAATTTCCATTATGCTTGCAAGATGACTTTTCTGGTTGTGACATTTATTAAAAACTAGTTATCAATATAAAAATCTCGGAAATGTAACTTCATATAGTTGCACTGCAATGTGCCACAAAGGTACTTAAAATTAGTGAAATAAATTCAGCCTCATTTGCTTAGCCCTTCTTAAAAATCTTTCCCTTTGCTTAATTTATGCTCAGTGTAAAGTTTTGCTAATAAGGAAAAGAAATTTTATCATTGTGGAAAGTTTTTCATTATTTTAACTTTTCATAATTACGTATGTAATGTAATGTTATGTGTATTTATATATGAAAGTGAATTATACTATGGACTAATACACTAATTTCGGCATGTAGCCGAATGGATAAGACCGCTGACCCGGGTCGGAATCTGTGCAAGCGGGCTGTCTGTATGGGTATTTTGGATTTTCTGCAATAAGTAAATTGAATATAAGCCAATTTTCTTTACAAACAATTCACCAAAGGCATTCCATCCCTTAGGTAGATAACCCTCGCCTTCTTTGCTGTAATTGATTAAGTAGCAAACATTAAGTATGACACTACTTACTTTTATTTACTTAGGTGAGAACAATAATAGGAATTTAGAGATCACTAGCCTTCTCTATTTTATTATACTAGCAGAAAAAAGACTGAGGTGTTTCAGTTTTTTTTACCTCGCTTGAATAGAGATAGATATGCTAGAAAAAAATGTCAGAAAGTTAGAATCTTCTTTCCGCTCCGCTCCATTTAGTTTTGGTAGGAAAGCATATACGGTAATTTCGTTTCATATTACCTGCTGTGTGTATCATTGAAAGTTAGTTTATTATCCATAGCTGTTGTAAATTAAAACGAACTGCACATAAAGAATTAGAACTACTTCATCTAAGTTCCATTATTTAAAACTTCTTACTTCTCGCCTTGAACTTCAACAATCAAAATTTGAAATGTGTAACATGAATACCAGATGCTGGTACTCATGTAAGTCCTTCACGAAGGCATACCTTTCTTATGAGCTTTGCCATATTCAAATAATCAAATCAACCAAAATTTGAAGAAGACTGATTAGCTTTAATTTCAGTGTAGCAATTTTATTTCTACAGCTGAAATTATTTCAAGCTTTTCTAGCTGTAGAATAATTCTGATATATAATAATACATTAAAATATAGGATACAGTGCTTTATTAACATTATAAAACAAAGGATTTCATGATACTTTATTAAATCCAATCCTTAAGCATATGCAAGAGTAATTATAACGTTCAGCAAACAGAATGGAGAAAGAACACTTACACGAGCTTCATTTGCAGTGTTATGCTACAAAATATGTTCACTGGTATAATAGCGTTGACGAAAGTATAGCTCTCACTCTACAGTGGCGGCCAAAATTGTGGACACTTTTGGAAATTTTTATATTTTTGAACTTTGTATGCTTATAGAAAATGTTACGTTTCGCAAAATGCAAACTTGTATATATCATTTTAAAGAAAATTTATTACTGAATTCAATACAAAACACAAAATTCAATTATTTGCAATACAAAAAAGTTATATGTACTTTAATATAAATAAAAAACACAGTTATGAAGTGGTTTGTAAGGTCTAGCTTTCCTGGCCAATCACTGTTCTTGTTCTGAGAACCAACCAAATGTTAGTAACTGCCAGTAGAAGCTGACATCATGTTTACACTTGAAACAATTCATTATTTTGCTTTGTTCTGTAGAAGGAGGACCTGTTTCTTATACACTGCAATTACAAGTAGGAATTTTTGTAAAATTTTTTTAATATTTAGTCAAGCACCAATGACATCAAATAAAAGAGTAGATTGGACACCTAGAAAGAGATGTAATATTATTGTGTTACGAGAAAGTGGTCTTTCCTATGCTGAAATTACAAGACAGGTGGGTTGTTCAGTGACTACATCTGGAGTCCGAAAGTTTTGTTTACGATCTCAGCAGACAAATTCAATAAAAAACAAAGAAGGAAAAGGCTGAAAAAGGTGCACCACATCTATTGATGACAGAAGAATAAAAAGACTATGTCTCCAAGATAGAAAAATGTCATCAGTGGCCATCAGAAGTGATCTGAATGAAGTTGGTGTTTCTGTTAGTTCAAGAACAATCAGGAGAAGATTAGCAGATGTTGGACTGAGAGGTAGAATTCCACGAAAAAAGCCTTATCTTAATTTTCAGCAACGAAAAAAAAGACTACAGTGGGCAAAGGAACACATTAATTGGACAGATGATCAGTGGTCACAAGTTATATGGAGTGATGAAACTAAGATATCGTTATTCGGTAGTGACGGGCGAAAATATGTAAGACGTAGAATAGGAGAAGAGCTGCATCCTGACTGCATTCAAGCAACTGTGAAGAACCCAGTTAGTGTTATGATTTGGTCATGCATGTCAGCAGATGGTATTGGTCGCCTTCATGTCATCGATGGGACACTGAATGCCAGAAAATACATTGACACTATTCTAGAACCAAAACTTCTACCTTCCATCAGAGATCTCTTTCCCAACAATGCTTCGTTTATTTTTCAGCAGGATTCTTCTCCTTGCCACACGGCCAAAATATCGAAAGCGTGGTTTCGTACAAAGAGCATTAAATTGTTGTCATGGCCAGGAAACAGTCCTGACTTCAATCCTATCGAAAATGTGTGGCACCGTTTGAAAACTCTTGTCCGAATGAGGCGCCCATCAAATAAAAGTGAACTAATTAAGGCTATAATTGTTTCCTGGCATCATGTAATAACGAAAGAAGAGCTTAAAACTCATGTCAGCTCAATGAAACGTCGATGTGAAGCTGTAATCAAAAATAAAGGGTACCTTACTAAGTACTGATAACTTACTGCAACCATCACTATCTAATGTATATCGATAACTAATATCGTTTAACTTTTTTTGTATTGCAAATAATTGAATTTTGTGTTTTGCATTGAATTCAGTAATAAATTCTCTTTAAAATGATATATACAGGTTTGCATTTTGTGAAAAGTAACGTTTTCTATAAGCATACAAAGTTCAGAAACATAAAAATTTCCAAAAGTGTCCACAATTTTGGCCACCACTGTAGAGTTAATTACCATGTCTTTATGTGTGATGATTATATCAGAGGCATTTCAACAAAAATATCAATTACATTGTTATTTACCTTTGATTAACTGAAATTTAGCTGTAGAAAAATAGGTTATGGCATAAACACGCATCCCTTTTTTGGACTTAAACTTGATCGAAATTCAAAATATACTAATATTTATTAAGTTTTCTTTTAATCTGTATAACTATGTTTTATTCTATTGTAAGAAATTATCTAAGTATCAAAGAGTATCAGCATAGGTACTTATTTTGATTAGAAAAATGAATTTTGCTACTCAAAGTAGCATTTTTTCTGTATCCAACTATATCACCTAGAAATGATTATGGCTATAATAATGGTAATAATAGTGATATTGTTATGAAAATTTGTTTCGAAAATCAAGCTAAAATATAAATATAGGTGAAGAGGCATATCGCTAATTAACGATGTCCTTTATTTATTCTTTTAAAGTTCATTCTAGAATCGTAATTCATTATTAAAATTCAGTATTCAGTATTGAAATCGTAATTCAGTATTGAAAAATTTGCTGGTGATCCCAGTAAATGGCTCGAATTCTTTAATTCGTATGATAATGCTATTCATTCTAATCCAAGTTTATCTAAAATAGATAAGTTTACATATTTGAAAAGTTTATTATCTGGTTCAGCATATAATTGTGTTTCTGGTTATGCTTTATCTGAAGAAAATTATGATCTATGCATTAAAAGTTTAGAAGAGAGGTTTGGTCGTAAAGATGTTATTATATCAAACTTCATGCAGATGTTGTTACAGTTAGAACCAGTTAAAAGTTCTTCAAATGTTTTTGGGTTAAGAAAGCTCTATGATCAGTTACAAATCTGCGTTAGAAATTTAAGTAGTTTAGATGTTACTAGCGGTTCATACGGACAGTTATTGAACCCAATAATTCTTAAATTGTTACCTGAAGATTTAGCTCTTGAATTCCATAGAAAAAGAACATCTAACCAAAATATAGAAGTAAGTGAATTAATAGAGTTCATTAAAATAGAAACTGAATGCCGAGAAGCAAGTATTTTGATTAATAGCTCAAAAGGTAATAAATACACAGGGGTTAATCCTAAACAAGGCTTAAAAAATTATAAAGTCAAATCACAAGCTTCTGCTTTTAACACATCGGTAAAAATGTTTTGCATATTCTGCAAATCAAACGAACATACATCTGCCGGATGTTTGAAATTTTCTGACGAACAAAAACGAAAGAAATTAAAACATGAAGGTCGCTGTTATAGATGCTTTCTAAAACATTTGTCGGCGTTTTGTCATTCAAAAATACAACCATGCGAAAATTGTAACGACAAAAATCATAATAAACTTTTCTGCCGTTTGAAATCGAAAGAAATGGAAGATGTTAACTTCGCAGATACGCAAAATAAAACTTTAGTATCTACTTCCCACTGTAACACTCTAAAACCTGAAAATAGTGTGCTTTTACAGACATGTTCTGTTATTGCTCAAAGCAAAAATAAATCGAGAATCGTAAGATTATTAATTGATTCAGGTAGTGAACGAAACTTCATCACCCACAAGTTAGCGCGCGATTTAGAGTTGCAAGTCATTAGAAAAGAATTTCTAACAATTTATTCGTTTGGAAATCAGCGCGGTAACTCGCAAGAATTTGATGTATATAGTCTAAAAATAAAAAATAAAAACGATGATCGCTGCCTTGTTGTAGAAGCTATCGGGATAGAATTAATATCATCAATAAACTTCCAGGCGCCATCAACATATCAAAACATTAAAGAATTTATGACTAAAAAAGGTTTGGAACTTTCGGACACAAGTCCCGTTAATGAGAACATAAATATTCTGCTTGGCGCGGAGCATTTCTGGTATATACAAACAGGAAGTAATTCAATGATAAATGATGGTTTGTTTATAGTACCGACCATATTATGGGTAAAGTAAAAAATAATAATACTCGAATTAATGCGTTGTTTTTATCTGCCGTTGAAGGAAACACATTTGATTTACAGTCATTTTGGAAATTGGATTCGATAGGAATTGAAAATGAAAACAAAACATTTTCGGAAACTGATTTGGATACTATTAGGCATTTTAACGACACTTTAAAATTTAATAACGGCAGATACGAAACAAAACTCTTTTGGAAGGACAATAAATCACAACTCGCTGATAATTTTTTCGTTGCTAAACATCGATTTCTAGGACTTAAGCATAAATTAAAGGGAAATGATTTCCTATATAATGAATATGATAATATAATTAGAGAACAAGTTGAAAGGGGGATTGTTGAACAATGTAAGTTTGTTGAAAATGAACCTAACTGTTATTATATGCCTCATAGGCCAGTTATACGTGAAGAAAAAGTAAAAACAAGAATAAGAATAGTTTATGATGCCTCTTCTAAGTCTGAAGGAGCTAAATCGTTAAATGAATGTTTGTTATCAGGCCCTAATTTAAATCCTAACTTGTTGGATATAATTTTAAAATTTCGCGTACATAAAGTTGCATTTTGTGCAGACATAGAGAAGGCTTTTCACCAAATTCAAATTGATAGTGAAGATAGAAATTTTTTAAGGTTCTTGTGGTTTGATCATTCTTACGACAATAGTGACAATAGTTTAGGCTTTAAGGTTTTCCGAATGTGCCGAGTGCCGTTTGGAATGACAACAAGTCCGTTTATTTTGTCCGCCACTATCAAACATCATATTAAGGGTTATGAAAAGAAATATAGCAAGGCTGTTGACATGCTAAATAAGTCCTTATATGTTGATGACCTTATCCATGGAGCAGACTCCGTTGAAGAAGTTTTCTCATTATCAACTGATGCAGTTAAAATTCTTCAAGACGCTGGTATGAACTTAAGAAAATTTGAATCAAATTCCGTATCTTTAAAAAACCATTGGCAAGATATTGGTTTAATTAATAAGGAAGATAATTTGGATAAGAAAACGTTAAAGGTGCTGGGAATAATTTGGGATTTGGATGAGGATACATTGAAATTAGATGTACAGGAACTTTTACAACCAGTTGACTGGAAACACGTTACAAAGCGAAAGGTATTACAGATTGTGGCAAAAATTTATGACCCAGTTGGATTCATTGCACCCTTTGTTATCAGAATAGAATTCTTATTACAAGAGTTATGGGAATTGGGTATTGATTGGGACACAATTTTGCCCAGCTATTTGAGTGAAAAATTTAAAACTTGGTACTTTGAAATTGAAGTTATTCTCAACTTGTGTATTCCTAGAAAATACATATTAAATGATGAATGTGTAAATTTCGATAAAATAGAGCTTTTTGTCTTTTGTGACGCCAGCCTCAAGGGATATGGAGCTGTTGCATATTTTCGTGATCCTGATTCTTGCTGTACGTCTTTTGTTCTTTCAAAGAGCCGTGTATCCCCACTTAAAAAATTAACCTTGCCTCGTTTAGAACTTATGGGAGCTATTATTGCCGCAAGAATAGTTAAATATTTAAGAAAATTATTTACTATCCAAGAAGATAATGTATTTTGTTTTAGTGACTCTAAAATTGTTCTTCACTGGATCAGGGGTTCCGCTGATAAATGGAAACCCTTTGTTGCTAATCGTGTACGGGAAATACAAGATGTTGTATCACCTTCGCAATGGAAATACTGTAAGGGAAATGACAATCCGGCTGACATAGTTTCACGTGGATTAAGAGCTTCTGATCTAGTGGAAAATAAACTTTGGTTCAATGGACCAGTGTGGTTAAAAGAGAAAATTTTACCTTCATCATCTTTTGGTCCTTTGATCGAGCCTATGGTGGAAGAGGTACAGGTAGAACAGCGTCAAACTACTCTATGTTCTGTTATTAGCCAAGAGGCTGAATTTGAATTGACATCCAGGTTTTCATCCTGGAAAAAATTGAAACGCGTAACTGCATGGTGTTTAAGATTCTGCCACAATATTAAACCTACATCTTTAAAACTCAAGGGTTTCAAGAATTGGATAAGGCAAGCAATTTGATTTTTAAAATCATGCAAAATTCCGAATTTAGAGAAGAAATTAGACTTTTGAAAGCAGGGAAGAAATTGAATCTCAGCAGTAAAATCCTGAAATTAAATCCTTTTCTTGATAGAGAAGAAATCCTTAGAGTCGGTGGTAGACTCTGTAACTCGAATCTTTCAGAAAACACAAAGTATCCAATCATTCTTCCCAAAAGTCACCCAAAAGTTACTGAATTGATAGTCAAACACTTTCACGAAGTGAACCTTCACGGAGGAGCCACATTAACATTATCTGCTCTGCGATAGAAATATTGGATCGTTAATGGCCGAGAAATTGTAAGAAAAATAATTTGGAAATGTATAAAATGTTTTAAAAATCGAACAAGCACATCCAGTCAGATAATGGGCGACCTACCTGCTTCTCGCGTATTGCCGGATAGAACATTCTCGAATACAGGACTAGATTTTGCAGGCCCCTTTTTAATTAAAGCTAGGAAAGGAAGAGGAGGAACGAGATATAAATGTTACGTTTGCCTTTACATATGTTTCACCACAAAGGCCATTCACCAGAAGTGGTCAGTGATCTAACAACTGAAGCATTCCTAGCATCTCTGAAAAGATTTGTGTCACGCAGAGGAAAACCCAAGAAAATCTTTTCCGATAGAGGAACCAACTTTGTTGGGGCTGATCGAGAATTAAGAAGATACATAGCTACACTTTTCTCTGACGAAGCATTTCAAAACTACCTGAGCGGTGAAAATATTCAATGGATCTTCAATCCTCCTGCTGCCCCTCACTTTGGAGGCCTTTGGGAGGCTGGAGTGAAACAAATGAAGATTCACTTAAAGCGGACTATTGGGACCCAGGTTCTGACATACGAAGAATTTCACACCTTAATTACACAGATCGAGGCGTGTTTGAATTCAAGGCCAATAGTTTCCATCTCATCTGACCCTGAAGATTTTAATCCTTTAACACCTGGACATTTCCTAATTGGGACTACATTAACAGCAATTCCTGAACCTGATCTTACAAATAATAAGCTAACCCCTGCTGAAAGATGGAAATTGACACAGCAAATTTTCCAGAGCTTTTAGAAACGTTGGTCTAGAGATTATCTTTCACTATTACAAGGGCGTACCAAATGGTTGAGGGATAAACGAAATTTAGCCCTCAATGACTTAGTCTTGATAAAGGACGAAAATTTGCCTCCATGAAAGTGGCGGCTTGGACGAGTAATTGAATTATATCCTGGTGCTGATGGAAAAGTTCGTGTTGTGAAACTAAAAACTTTATTGGGCAAAATGAAGCGTCCTATACATAAACTTTCCCGCTTACCATTGAGTGAATAAGACTCTAAAAAAAAAAAAAAAAAAAAAAAAACATTATATGTATATTCATAATTTGTGTCTTTATTATTATTATTAATTCAATTATGTTTCAGATTCAGAGAATGGACCACAATTGTGGATTATGGTAATTTAGCAGTTTCATTATTTTGTTTTCCTTCTAGAGATTGTAAGCATGTTTTATTTGTAAAATTTTGTGCTAAATTTAATGTTGTTATTCAATTTAAATTTGTCATTATGCATTTTTATTTTATATGATATACTGTTGAACTTTGGAAAACTTGTTTGAATCTAAAATTGAAGATTTTTATAATAATGTTGTAATGAACCAATGTTCATCGGGGCGGAGTATGTTCCGTCTTTTTGGTAGATAGGTGGCGCTCTTGATGCGCGCCGATGAAAAATATTTCACTTGACGCTTGAACATGAACAATGACGCATGTCATATTTATTTGATGCTTGATTATGTTTCATGGCCGCTATAGGCGGAAGTAATATAAGTTTATCGTTAATAAATGTTATTTCTATGTTCTAAGAAATCTTGAAGTTTTGCTTTGAAATTCTAATGCTCTCCCAACCTTGACTCCTGAAACGAAATGATCTTTGAATTTATGACTCATGAAGAGACATCACACACAACTTCCTTAGGGAATGCGTATAAAATTAAGCAAATCTCGGAAGCTTTAACGAATGAAGGTTTTAAGGATGATACTTCGTTTCCGGGTCTTTCAATTAAGACCGTAAGTTTATGAATAGCAAAGAAACATAAATTGATTATTAGAATAATTCTTAAGATTCCGTTTAAGTTCAAAAGTTATAAAGTTTCAGACTGGATTCGCGCTTTCGATACAGGCAATTTTTTAAATATGCTTTTATTACTGAAGTAAAGCTGTCTAATCTCATTTCGTAATTTGGTGATAAGTTAGTGAGACTATAAGATAGGCAATTAAACCGTAACACACTTTTCTGTTTTCTGATTCCGAATGCTTTCTGATTAGGAATTCTGCGGGGTTTGGCTAAGCTCAACAGCCATTTCATTGTTTCATTGCACAGAAGATTCTTGAGGGTGCACTACACGAGACAGAACGAGGCTGTATTTACGAAATGGGGGAAGAAGCATAAGGAATCGCCTTCGGCTGGGCAACAAAGCTTTTGCTAACTACTATATGAATGAGACAGCATACGTAAGTTTGAAAGTAAAATCCAATCAATAGCAGAAAATGGAGGTCGCCTCACAACTCCTTTCAAAACAGAAAGTACTTGTCACTCAGTACCCGTATTTTGAATTTTTATTAATTTATTTATGTGTATTGCCACATCTCTAAGTATTCGTTACCAGTAAATTTTTGCATATTTTCTTAAGTCGGCCGAAAAAAAAAACAGTTATTTTAAATTTTTTTCTAAATTTTCGTTATTGAAAGACTGAAAGATAATCGAAAAATTCCTTTAATATTTTGAGTGCATGTGGAAAGGATTTTGAAAATTAGACAATAATTCACATGGAAAATTTCTCAATTAAATGCGTACAGAATCAAAAATACCCAAATGTTTCCTACTTTCTGCGTCAGTGTATGAAGACTGGGAAAAATAATGGTACCTAAAGCTTGCAATCAGAGTACATGATACAGTTACCGTTCAGAAAAGAGAGAGTGTTATGATTTAGTTCATAAAAAAAAGGTAAGTGGACTGTAATATATCACTTGTTTATTTTACATAACACTTTGAAATAGAAGGAATGCCGTCCATGTGACGACACAGCTCACATCACTCCAAGCACAGTAGCAATTAATAAAACAAAAAAGAATAGAATACAAATCACATAAATTATGAGTTGAAAGTTCGTTACCATAGCAACCAGAATTGAATCATCAGGCGGCAACGCCATCTAATGTTGCAAAGACACACTAGTAATTCGTTTGGTACGAAAAATACTAAACATAGCCCCCGGCCTTGAAGCCTTCTAAGGGTTCAAAAATGACAAATAGTTAAAGCATACATAATAACATTAACAAAAAAAATTAACTGAAAATATAACTAAAATTAAAGTTCAATAATATGAAAAAAGTCAATAGTTCATAGTTCATATTAGTCATGATTGGGGATAAGACACAATTTAGTAACAGCTCGTTTGAAATCACCAGCGGCTGTATGGATTGTAGCCACTCGAACTTTTTTATCACTACCTGGATGAATTAAGGCAATTCTTCCAATTTTCCATTGGTTTGGAGGCAGTTGTTCGTTTTTGATCAGAACTAAATCACCACATTTTAGATTTGGAGACGCACGAAACCACTTAGCACGTTGTTGAAGTGTTGTTAAATATTCTGCACACCATCGTTTCCAAAAATGTTGCACAGTCTGTTGAACTAGAGACCAACGTTTAAGTCGTGAAGATTTCACATCACTCAAGTCAGATTCCGGAATGGCAAGCAAAGGGGCTCCAATCAGAAAATGACCTGGAGTCAATGCACTAAAGTCGTTTGGATCACTAGACATCGCACAAAGAGGACGGGAATTCATACACGCTTCCACTTGTGTAAGCACTGTTAAAAATTCCTCGTAAGTTAGAAGTTTGGATCCTAATACTCGTTTAAGATGAAATTTCATGGATTTCACATTAGATTCCCACAACCCACCGTAGTGAGGAGATGTCGGAGGATTAAATAACCAAGTTATACCTTCTGAGGTAATGTAGTCACATAATTCACTGCTTTTCTCAATGCGAGCTGCATTTTTATAAATCTCCTTCAGTTCCTTACTAGCACCTTTGAAGTTAGTAGCACAGTCACTCGAAATTTTAGATGGTTTGCCTCGTCGGGCGATAAATCTTTTTAGAGCTGCTAAAAACGTTGAAGTTGATAAATCACTGACTAACTCCAAGTGTACAGCTTTTGTTGAGAACACACAAAAATGGATATGTAACACTTGAAAGTTTTTGTTCTTCTCCCAACTTGGGACTTAATAGAATATGGACCAGCATAGTCAACACCGGTGACTGCAAAAGGTCTTGATGGTTGAACTCTGGGCGAGGGTAAATCACCCATTATCTGGGTCACAGTCTTGCCTCGATTTCTAATACAAGGAATACATCTGTGAATAATCTTTCTCACTACGCTTCTCACCGCAAGAATCCAAAACTGCATTCGTAAAGTGCTTATTAATAATTCTTGACTAGCATGCAAACAATTGACATGGTAATGAGTTACGATGAGATTAGTGACATGTCCTTCCTTTGGAAGCAAAATAGGATGTTTGCTATTTTCAGGAATGTTTGTATTTTTTAAGCGACCACCTACTCGAATGACGCCTTCTTCATCAAGGAAGGGAGTTAATTGTATTACTCGGCTGCTCACACCTTTTAATTCTCTCGATGTTTTTAAATAAGAGAGCTCTTGAGGAAAATATGATTCTTGGACATTTTTTATCACTGTTTTTGTAGCTAATCGAAGCTCATCGGTTGTCAGAAAACCTCTCAAACGATTTTCGGAGAAGTTTCGACAGTTGTAAATAAATCTTAGGCATAATGCAACTATACGACGTAATTTTGTCCAAGATGAATACCGTTTAAAAATGTCATTTTCCTTTGCCGCACAAGATACTGAAATGCAAGTTTTTCTTTCTTCTCTACGAACTCCTTCATAATCTACATCAGAAAGATGTTCACTGTCAGGACATGGTTCGAAATCTTGTGAATATAACCAAGTAGGTCCAATGAACCATCGTTCACACTTCAGAAATTCTGCTGGAAACATTCCTCTTGTACCTGAATCAGCTGGGTTCCGCTTTCCATTGATATGGTTCCACCTTACATTAGGAATTGTATTCTGTATTTTAGCAACGCGGTTTGCAACAAAGGGAACCCAACGGTATGGTTCTGCAGAAATCCAGGACAGTACAACAGTTGAATCTGTCCAGGCCAAAACTTTACGTATAGGAAACTCTAAATGTTCTAACACTGATTTAAGCAAATTCACTAACAAAACTGCGGCGCATAACTCTAATCGAGGTAATGATTGCACTTTCAGAGGAGCAACTCTTGTTTTTGATGTTAAGAGTGTTACTTTGATGTCCAAATTACGTGACACTGAACGCAAATAAATTGCTGCACAGTAGCCTTTTTCGGAGGCATCACAAAAAGCACAGATATCAATATAGTTCACATCAGGAATCAAAACAAATCTTGGTATTTTTAATTGTTGAATAAGATGTAAATCATTTCGGAAAGTCTTCCATTTGTTAGCAATCTCATAACTAACAGGTTCATCCCACGATAAATGGAGTTTCCACATCTCTTGTATCAAGATTTTGACATAAATAATACAAGGAGCAAGCCAACCCAATGGGTCAAATATTTTCGCTAAATCAGAAAGGATATCTCTTTTAGAGTATTTAAGCTTTTTACCAGAAATGGATACGGAAAAGTTAAAGTAGTATTCACGGGGGTTCCAATTAATTCCTAAAACTTTGATTGAGCTATCGTCTTGAATTTTCATAGCCTCAGAATCATTTCTCAACTCCTGGGGTATATTCTCTAACACTGACAAGTCATTGGATGACCATTTACGCAAAAGAAATCCTCCACGTTCCAACATTTGCAAGAGTTGATTTACTAGATTTTTGCACTCTTCAGTGTTTTGAGCACCTACCAAACAATCATCTACAAAAAAGTTTTGAAGTACAGCCTTCGAAGCTAAAGGATAGTTATTCTGCTCATCGTAGGCAAGTTGGTATAAAGCACGAGTAGCCAAATATGGAGCCGAGGCAGTGCCGTATGTGACAGTATTAAGTCGAAATTCTTGAATAGGATCACTTGGACGGTCCCGCCAAAATATCCTTTGAAAGTTTCTATCCTCTTCATTAACTAGAATTTGTCTAAACATTTTCATGATATCAGCTGTGACAACTACTGGGTAACATCTGAATTTGACCAAAACTGGAAAAAGCTCTTGTTGTATTCTGGGACCTGTCATCAATATGTCGTTAAGAGACAGTCCTGATGAAGACTTACTAGTAGCATTAAATACCACACGTATTTTACTCGTAGAGCTAGATTCCTTAATTACTGCATGATGTGGCATGTAGTATGCCTGACTTGAGGACTCTGAACTACGGACTGGTTCCATGTGCCCGAGATCCAAGTATTCCTTCATGAAATGTTTATACATATCATATGTATCAGGAGATCTTAAGAGATTTCTCTCTAAAGATTTAAATCTTTGTAAAGCAAGATCTTTAGAATTACCCAACCTTGAAGGGTTATCTTTAAATGGAAGTTTCACTACATAACGACCATTTTGATCACGGAAGTGTGTTGTTTTAAAGAACTCTTCACATTTTTTATCTTCACTTGAAATACGTTTGACTTCCGGAATGGAGTCTAAAGACCAAAATCTTTCAACTAATTCGTTTGTATTCAACTGAAGATTATTCACTGTAAAAGTGTTAGATTCGAATCATCAGTAATAGTGTTCCCGGAAATGATCCAACCCAACTGAGAACAAATTGCAAAGGGTAATGATTCTCCTCTCTTTATGATGTCTCCCTTAAGCATAGTAAAAAATACATTTACACCTAACAAAATATCTATTGGTTTTCTTTCATAGAACTTAGGATCAACTAAGACTAGATCGTCAAAATGATTCGCAATTTTAGAAGGAAGCGACACGTTAGGCACATCTGAAGTTATCCTTGGAATCACGAATGCATATGTTCGAAATTTGGAATTTGACTCAAAGTGCGGGGTAAAGATTAATTCCACTTCTCCACTTGTTACAGTGTTTAACGAACCAAGGCACGATACTTCAATTTTTTTGTTAAATCTGCCTAACTTTAGTTTACTGACACACTCTTCACTTATAAAGCTGGCTTCACTGCCACAGTCTAGTAAAGCCCTGCAAGGGATGGCTTTACCATTGGAATCACTAACTTTAATGAGAGCAGTACACAGTAATACACGTTTTGATTCACCTTTAGAATAACTAAATTGTCCTGTACATGTTGTGGCATTTGTAACGACTTCATTCTTTGGTAAGAACACTTCGGCTTTGGGGGAGAGTGAGGACGTTTGTTTTGGTTTCTCATTTTCACTAGTTTTGATATTTCGATCAAAATGAAGAACAGTATGATGAGGTAACTTACACGTCATACATTTATCTAAACTACGACAGTTTTTCACTAAATGAGGCTGAGAAGATAAACAATTAAAACAAATTTTGTGTTTCTTAACAAATTCGATTCTTTTTGACACTTAAGTTTAAAAACTTAGCACATTTGTGAAGAGAATGATCTTCCTTGCACATTATACAACTGTTTTTACTCGACACTAAAGAAGTTAATTTGGAATTAGAAAATTTCCTAAAATCTTTAGATTGGTTTCTACTATTCTGCAGGGTTCTAGCGTGGTCTTTTAGAAACTCGAGTAAATTATCTAAAGTACCTAATTCATCTTTTTTCAAAGTTCTTTCCCACCAAAATTTTATGTTTTTATCTAATTTCTCAGTTATCAGATAAAAAAAAAGAACATCAGAAAGATCAGAAACTTCTAGCTTAAGAGTTTTTTTTCAAAGAGCGTATACATTCATTCACTACATCAACACAATGTAAAATAGCTTGAGCTGAATCAGAAACATTTGGCAAATTAAACATTTTACGGATTAATGCATTAGTTAATTCTCTTTTATTAGAATAACGTTCCTGTAAAAGTTGCAACGCTATATCATAATTAGCATCAGAAATAGGAATTGACTCAATAATAGACAGAGCCTTTTTTTTTACAAGAAGCCTTTAAATATTGAAACTTCTGACATTTAGAAATATTCGGATTGTTATCTACACTGGCCTTAAAAAGATCATAGAAACTAATCCACTCATCTATATTTTCCCCTGTAAAGGTAGAAAGTTCTAATTTTGGTAATCGAACGTCAGACGAATTTACTTTTGCTGCACTACTTGTTTCGATAACAGAGTCACTGGAAAGTTTCTGTAACTTTTTATTTATAGTTATCCATAATTCATCTAAAGTTTCTTGTATTGTTTGTTGTTCCGTAATGAATGTATCACAATCTTTTTCAGGACACAACAAAAATATTTCCTCATAAATAGAACGAAGCTCACTGTTAAAAGCATTTAGTTTCGTTTCGAACAACTTTACCTCTAAAATTTCTGCTTGTTCTAAATTCGAATTTACCTTGCCTTTAAATGTTGTTATATTGCTTTTTAGAACCTTCTTTTTAGTTAAAACTGGTTTCAAATCAGCCATTATGAATAACAATAAATATTATACTAACAACTCTAGCAAAAGAAGATGAAATATTGGAACGTACTCACCCCAATGTTGAGGTTTCTACGCTACACCATGCCACGGGAATATTCCACAAATCGAATCGAAAGAACACTAAGCTGTTTATTAATCCACAAATCGAAAGTGATTTAACTTGCTAATATTTGAATAAATCACATCATATCCAAAGATCGCTAACTCTTCTCTCCGGTCGCTAGGACCATAAATGTTATGATTTAGTTCACAAAAAAAAAGGTGAGTGGACTGTAATATATCACTTGTTTATTTTACATAACACTTTGAAATAGAAGGAATGCCGTCCATGTGACGACACAGCTCACATCACTCCAAGCACAGTAGCAATTAATAAAACAAAAAAGAATAGAATACAAATCACATAAATTATGAGTTGAAAGTTCGTTACCATAGCAACCATAATTGAATCATCAGGCGGCAACGCCATCTAATGTTACAAAGACACACTAGTAATTCGTTTGGTACGAAAAATACTAAACAGAGAGAGAGAAGGAACATATCGAATTAATTAATTCAGTGCGGGGCTGTAAGATGATCTAGGATTTACGATCCCATAAGAATGATTGAACATGTTTCGTGGCGCCAATATGTCTTTTATCAGCATATAAATTATGCAACACTGTAGTGAGTTATAATGAAACAACGCAAGAAAAGCGAAGTTTTTATAAGACTTACAGAAGTGGAGAAGACTTTTATCATGCTTTTAAAAAGAAGTGATGCATAAAAATAATGCAAATAGGTACTTGAAACGCTATTGCTAAATTCGTCTAGAGAGAAAGAACGGAGAAGTAAAATAACATTATTCTAAGGTATTTTCTTTCTCCTTTCCGCCTGCCTTTGTGTTGTAATTAGAAGCATACTCGACGCATTTTCGTGAGGTCCAGAGTTCGAGTCTCGGCGAGGGCATTGCTTATTTCTCACGTCGCCTGCCTCAAAGTAATAGAGTGACTCTACACAATCATTGCAATTTTTATAACGTTCTAGTCTTAACGTTTCCAATTGCCTATTCTTAAATACTTTTTATTATCCCATATTTTCGCTACACATGTTACAGACAGCAGACAAACAACAGAACTCATCGTAATAAGTGCTCGTCTGGTAAGCAAATTCCTCCAGCCTTTTTGTCACTGCGCTAGAACATTTGAATTACCACATACTGTATAAAAAATACTTAATAGGAAAGCATTTATCTCAAAAAGTAAACTGTTTGCGTTTTACTGCTCCCACAACAATAAAAATTGGCCGATGGGAATTGGTGAAGAGAACATCAGAGCAAGAATTTACCAGTATGGACCTATATTACTGTCAGTGATACGTCAAGGCTTGATATAATACCAGGTCCTAAAAACTTTTATACTTGGAAGAAATGAAAAACGTGAATCGTCCTTACCAACATTAAGGAATGTGATAATGATGGATTGGTAGAGGTGATTTTATGAACAAAAATACTCGTGCATGAAGGACGGAGGATGTGTACACATTTTTAGAACGATTTCGGGGTCGTTTAATTAAAGTTTAAAAGGTAAAAAATAGTTTTTTAAATGTCGGTCTGATAATCTTTATTCTGGACTATAAGCTTTCGTTATGATTTCCATACTAGAAAGGCATTTTGTAAAATTTCCAGGGGTATGTTTTACCATTCCCCTTCCACTACTTTCTAGAGTTCATCAATTATGGTGGAGTTGGGCTTAGAAAGAATTATTTTCAATCGCTTAAAGTCATGCTAGTCCGTAGGTGAGAGGTTTTTTTTTAAATTTTTCCTTTTCGTTTTCTATCATAAAAAGACCCTTTTTGTTGCAGTCATTTAGCTGAATCCATCCTTCATCAAAAGTCACAATGCATTTCCATTTATCTCCTGCTAAATAGTTTTTATACAGGTTTTTACAAATTGCTCGGCTTTGAGCCACATGCCTCGGCAAAAGCTGGTGATCATCACCTTTTTTAATTTGCAAATCTTGGTTTATTATTTTACTTATTGCTGCTATTCAAAGACTTTGGAAATGATTTCTGAGATGGTGGAGTTTGTCTTTTCACCAGCAGTTGAACTTAGAAACATTAGAAAAATTACGCACCTTTTTTTGGGTATTCATTATTTTGGATATTAATTTATTTGTATTTTTGGGTATTCAGTCTTCTTCCAATGTAGAATTAATTACTCACGGTTTATCCCTTTCTGATTAATAACGTTGCTTATCTTCTTTTATAAATTTTAATACATGTATTTTACGTTTTAAATTAAGGAATAGGAATATAACTCATCGGAAAGCGCAAAAACATATCCTTTAATCCACAGCTTTTTTAAGTGAGACTTTTGGAAAGAAGAATAAATTTAGTAGTAGCAGACAATATTTATTATTTCAAATATTAGGCTGTTGCCAAAATTTTTATTCCAAAGCATTTGCTTTTTTTAAATTCTTTATCGAAATGGTTTTAAAAATGTGTAAACCGCCTTTGTAACTCACCTTTATATGTATTCAATAAAGGATGTTTGTTTCCCTAGGATATCGAGAAGAAGACTTACAATTCCACTTAAGATAATTCAGATGTACATGTGGATCAGTATTTCTTTTGATGGATGAAAACGCATATTCAGATTGAGCAAACCTAGTTGATAAATTTAATAAAACCGGAAACCGTGCGGGAATAGACTAGTCAGTCAAATCTCTTGATCTGTGTCCCACAGTGACATTTGAGACGTTTCTGGAAGAGCTGTGAAATTGCGAAACTCTTCATCTGAAAATTACATTATCTTGAAAACACTAAGAATGGAGAAGGGGACCCTGCTTTTATGAGGTTTAATTACACACCTTTCAAACAGAATGAAATAGCGTTGTGATACGAGTACACAAATTAATGGAAACCATAGTCCCATGTCATAAATCTGGATTCGTTTCCAAGGCGTTTAATATTGTTCTCATATTTTAGTATGATATAGCGTATATATGTGATAATACGCAACATCGTAAATAAATTAATTTAGCTGTATTCGCCGGTTCTTGAGTAATTAGTTTTCTGCGTGTAAAAGTAGTTTTGGACCTCATTGTACTTTTGAAGACATTTCTATTCTTTGTATTCAGCGACTGTGCGATTTCTCTAGTTTTCAGTCTCAGTGATTGTCAGGTATTTAAAATTTCATCAAGGAAATTTAATAGAAATGAAAATTATTTATAATTTACAGCATATTTCACCCTTCAGTCATGATTTCAATACAGTAAGAATAATTCAAAGTACTTTGCATCCTTAGGTTACCATACGTAGGTATAAGATTCACATTATTTATTCTGATTCAAAGAAGACATCAGAAAAATTTGCAGTTTGTAGAGTTTTTCCCACAGCATTCAGTACCTGAAATCAGTTAAAAGTGAAAGTCGCAATTAAACAGTTGCATTTAAGAAAATATAAACCTTGTTCTGGCAACATTGCCTCATTCTAAGTTGATTTGTACTTTCTGACTAAGTACGGCTGAATTGTGTTTGTAGCGCTAAAATCAAGATTTTAAAAGAGCAAACATTTTTTATTTTATGAAAGTAAATAATTCTCAACAGACAGTAAAGAATGTCGCGAGTTAAAAATGAGCCAGTAATGAGTAAAAAATAAATTAAGGTTCCCATGGATAACATAAAAATTAAAAAAAGTAAACTTGATTAAAAAAGTAATTCCGCAAGCATAAAATGAAAAAAACAATTGGATATGCACGGTGCTTGAAGTCGCCTGCTAAATATATGATACAATTTTAAAATGAGCGAAAAAAAACTAAATGAATAATATAAGCAACCAGAAAATCAATTTCATACTTAGAAGAGAATTAAGAAATCTAATCATGAGTTAATGGGACTCATACACCTTAAAACCCAGATCTTCAATTATGTAACTGTTGCAAGAATTGGGATACCTTATTTATTTTAAAAGCAATTACTTCCATTTTTTTACAGCTGACTACATAATATGGCTGCTTTCGGCAATAGTAACCAGACAGTTTGTGTTGCCACAAATATTTTTATAATTTAATCCGCTTTGTGACAAAATTTTTCGTCATGTTTCCACCTTGCGAGCACAGTTTAAAAGCATTCTGTTGCATACTTTAAGTCCATATTTAATATATAGCTTTTATAACGTTTGGAAATTACTATGAACCAAAAATTCTAAGAATTTCATGTTAAATTTTTATTTTATTTGGAGTTGAGTTTATAAAATGTATTTTATTAAAAAAATGTGTAATGTTTTCGTACATAAAATTTTTTAATATTAAAATATTCATCAGATTTTTGATTCAGTTAGAAAATAGTGCCCATATAAGGAATTCCATCAAATTTCAAGTATGTACCATTAGCCGTTTTTAAAATATCATGCGCGTGAGATGAAAACATGGCGAAAACTTTTGTCACAAAGCGGATTAAATTACAAAAATAATTGTGGCAACATAAACTTTCTGGTTACTAGTTCCCAAAGCAGCTACATTACGTAGTCAGCTGTAAAAAGTTGGAAGTAATTGCTTTTAAAATAAATAAAATATCCCAATTCTTGCAACAGTCACATATTCGAAGATCATGAGGGGTTTAAAGTGTATGAGCCCTCTTAATGAAATAATATGTTTGTTAACGAAATAGTACATTAATTAATGAAAATCAACTCTGTCCAGCAGCTCTGCGAATTCTGAACAGGCTACACAAGGGCTCTTGAATTAACAACAGATGATCCGTTTGTAATAATAAAGAAATCATCACCACGAGCAAGTGACAAAACAAGCAAGTTAATGACAAGCAAGTTGAGCAAGTTAAAAACTTTAGAAGGCTTAAAAAAAAAAGGCTTTAGTTTCCATAAGTCAGATGACTGGATGCGTAATGTTTAAATCTGAAAAACGCATCTAGATACCATTTCCGCAGCGAAAACTGGTGGTGTTCTTTGTAAAATGTCTGTTTCGGCGAACATGGGGTGGGCGGAAATTGTGGAAATCTATTCATTAAAAGAGAAGCCCTATTGGTTCCCCGATCCGGATATTTTTCGAATGTCATTGTTGCCTTTAGAATAAGGGAAAGGAAGAGCTACTTTGCTCCATTTTCTATTGTTTACTGCTTCCGATTTTTCTTCAGAATTCTCTCACAACTGTTGTTTCAGGTCATCACACATTACAAAAACCAAAAATGCATGTCTTAGTTGAACAAACAAAGCAAAGGAAGATGTCATCCCATTCAGAGCGTACAACAGCACTCTTAAAATAATAAGATTCCTAAAGGATTCAAAGATTTCTAATATAGATTTTAGAGGTAAATCCTTTCTAAAAATTATAAGGTTACAAATGCTTTCATGATTCTGGGATTTTTATGGAATTAAAAATTATATGCTAATAAATAAAAATATGCTAAAATATTCTTGCATCGTAATCTTTTTTATTTATATTCCTGGTATCTTAGGAAAAAATTTTCTGTACACTGCCAAGATAACACTTGTCTTAAGGTCGAGCCATACGGAATTGAATGTCACAACAGTGGAAAATTTTACTAGAAGAAAAGAGATATATAAACATAAGAATAAAATTACTAAAGTAGGTGCCTAAGCATATAAAATTACATGCATATATGTTCCAGTACCGCAGATGTACTCAACCGAAATTAATGAATCAATGTCATTCATTTCGGTTGTCCACATGTACTATACCGGTTCATACCATTACGCATATTTTTAAGTAAAACATTATCATGCTTGTTATAGATATTTATCTAGCATCAATATATATATATATATAGATTCCTATCAGAAATTAACGTAAAAGAGTACTTAAGAACAATTTAGGACTTTGGACATGCATAGGAATTTTGATACAATACGCGTGAAATAAAGGGGAAAATATACGCAAGATGCATAATAATAAGAATAAAATACATAATAACATATAAATACCTATATAATGCATACAGAGCGCACACATAATAACATAAATTATGCAAGTTATATAAAGCACATAATACTGCATAAAACAAAATAGATAAGAATCCTTAATAAAAATATTAACACAAAATACATAAAGGCATGAAGATATACTTTTCCTAAAGGTCACAGTTACTGACGACCATTAATTCTGGCATATGTGCAAGCACATTAATTAATGGCTGTTTTAGTCCTCAGATGTGCAACTTTATTAATGAGCGTATTCTCTGTCCAGGCCGTCCAATATTCAGGAGCTGGGAATTTGAGATGATGATCCCGAGTAAAGGGACAATCAAATATGTAGTGATCGGGGTTGCTTATTCCGCCACAAAGATGTTCATGTCGCTGTACTTTAATCGGCTTGGACTGGACAGAAAGAAGCCGTGATCCGCTCGAAACTTAATGAGAGTTGCTTTATCAGTTTGCAGTTCTCTCCTAACTTTTGTCATCTCAACGTTGCCCGTCTCAACTTTCTTGCCACTGCGCAAGAAGCTACTCGCGGGTGAACTGTTTCAGAAATGTAATTGGAAGTGAAATGGGATGCTACAGATGGGCATGGATCATTTCCGCATTCTTTGCAATGATATCTGCTAGTGGCCGATTTAATAGCATGTTTCAAATGAAAACAGATATTTTATTGTAATCTAACAAAACTGTAAGTCTCCGTTGCATCTGCTATTGGGTAGTAATGTGCATTTCTTGACAGTAAACAGTGCTAAAGATATAAGAGAAAGTTAATATTGAAGAAAGGTTTTACTACTACGGATATTTTTAAATGTTTTGTAGAATGGGAGCCGTAATCACTTAAAAAAGATTTTTGAAACAATTTTTTTTGCGGATGTGTGAGTACTAGTTTAACAAGTTTAAAATTTCAAAACACATTCTTTTTTTAATTTTTAAGTTATTAAGGAAATACGCTTTATTCATTGCTAGTTGATGCATCATTACTTACAAATTTCCCTTTAAATGAAACTACAGGGCCTTTTGGTTGCTGGAAAACTGGTGTTTTGCGTTTCTTCAAATAAAAAGCTATGAAAAGCACATTTAGAAAAGACTAGAGTCGTGTTTCCCATGCGATACATTAGGATCGAAATGCTGTGAAACTAAAATTTAAGAAACCGAAAGATACTGATATTTATTTACATTTCCTGTTGCATATGTGTACAATTATAGTACACATCAAATTATTTCTGATGTACGATTTAAAACAGTTTTTAAATCCATAATCACTGGAGCAGTTTGAAGACTGCGCTGTAGCCAGTGCAACTTGCTTTCCATTCCAGCATCTGTTTCTGTGGCCATTTTTTACGTATTATTTAATAAGATTATGTAACTCGAGACTGTACTACATAATGCAGTACGCAATGCATCATGTAGTAAAGATCTAAGAACGATACACATTCAGCTGGTAACTTCATCATCTGAAGATTCACTACTAGGACATCAAGACCTTTTGCTAATAAACGCAGTCTTCTTATTATTTTGCATGTACTATCAATTCTACCTTCTTCCACTCCCACTATGATGCAAATTACTTAATGTATTTAAGTGCAAAATTCTTGATTTCGACAGATAGACTTTGGCAGCTGTCTCTGAGCAATTACCCCGTTTTACTTCCCTTCTATAACTGATTTTTGGCACTAGATTTGCTTGGTAGGTGTATATTAATTTGTATTTAATTTTCCAATTTGACCTGGAAATTGAATCAAAATTTCCACTTCAGTGACACCAATGAGAAATATTTTTTATTTAGTTTTTCATCCTTGTAGACTGATAGTTTCTGTGATACTTCCCCGAAAGCACTTAGAAAGCGTATATAATGGCATCAAATGCACAGAAATTGGGAAGTGCACCAACGGGCTAATGTTTTCTTTTTCAATCAGTGTCTATTCAAACTACGATGAGATGTCAGACATGAGTTCAACTAACTGGCATAAAAATAGTAAAGCGTACCAGCAGTAAAGTGTACAAGAAAGGTATCGTTAATGTCAACATGGCATTTGACGACAGCATGATTGATATACTTACTGAGCTACAGGTACTGCACATATCCTATCTTATGAGGGGCACTCGATTTTATAAAGCGATAACTGAAAGCCATGTTCACTAGTTCGTGGTTCCACCGGATAATCACTGGGTTTTATAAATTAAATAGCATCCTGCCTCATAGCTGGGACTGTTATATCAAAATGAAGAATGCTCTGAAGAGTGGGGATATCCGTTGAATCAACTAGCCTACGTGTTCGCCATATATCAACCCAAAACACCATGTATGAAGCAATATCTGCAAATTATTTGCATGTTGCAGTCATCTGCAAAAAAAAAAAAAAAAAAAAAAAAAAAGCAAGGATTAATTCCTCGTCAAAAGGAGGTACAGGTACACGTAGAAGCTAGGCCAGCACCTCTTTTGATGATTGAGGTATTGCTTAACCTAGCTGTTAAGTTTCTGCCCCAGTTTTGAGGGAGAACAGCCCGGTGATTGTCCTTGGATCTCCATTCCTTTTTCTATCATCAACCTCTCGAGAGGACCTTAGGCTCGCCGTGTATTTTAAGTGCCCTGCTTGTTGCACAAATACTATACTCTGGCAAACATCTATGTCTTCTTCGGGACTCGAGGCAGAGCTCTTTTGTACAGCAGTCAAAGTCACTAACCATTGTACCGGCTGGACTGCAGCTCTGAACAAGGTGTGTAAAATCTGTCACATGAGTTCCTAAATCACTTTTAATGAGCATGCTTCGGCTTTTTGATTGCTGCATCATAGCTCAAAGCGAGCACATTTTCTGTCGAGTAGTGATATTGTGTGTTCATATGTAAATACTTTTCAGCCGTGCTTCATCTACGGGCAAATTCTATGCGTAACTATTCTGCAAATGACTGGGTTCCATTGCTTTGATTTGTAATTTCCAACAGGCTGTTTGTTGTTATCTTATGTTGGAGATTAGAAAATAATTAGCTTACTATATTTGCCATCAATTCTTTACATATATCTCTAAATACGTCGTAAAACTATCGCTCACTTTTCAGTTTTGGTCTTAAATATACAGTCACTCCATTGCATCAGAAACGTTTATTCCGTTACAGATAGATCTAAAGTGTAAATTGTATGATTGCTTGTTTTGAAATAAAAAGAGTTCATTTCCTTTGAAGCCTGTAAATGGGTATATCCAAACCAATCAGCATAAAGCAAATCCCGATCTCTTTTTAAGATACATGCATGACAACTAATAACTAAAATGGATTAGATTTCTGTTCTGATTATGTAATTATTTAGAACATTACTTTATATTTGCATTTATCCAACTGAATTCACGTCATTTCTTACTGCGATTCCACTGAATTTTATTTGCGCAATCAAACCATTATTTTAGCCTCTTCTTTCAAAGAAAACTCAATCTTGCGTTTAATTTTACTTTTTGTAGGAAACCGTACAATTTTCTTAAGAAGCTGGATGTAGGAAGGAAAATAGTTTCGTTTCATTTCGCAATCTTTTGAAGTTCTAAGGATTTATTTGTCTTTTGTATGGACTTGCTACGGATTTATTTTTATCATTTCTTATTTATTTCTCTCAAATTCCAAGAAGCGGAACGTGTACTCTTTCAGTTATGATTTAAAATTAAGTGTCCTGTACTTATATGTTGACATAACTGTAAAGTTCAGGATTAGAGTTAAAATTCTTTTGTAACTAAATTAATGTCAGTAAATAACATTTAAGGCTCAAGGCTGCAGAAAAAGTCATATGTATGACACTATTAAATATGTATACTGTGTAACAGGTTTAAAGTAAGCTTTATATGAAGTGTCTCTGAAAATAGGAATTAATTTCATCAAAGTAATCTTAAAGAAATAGTTCAGTACCAGATTAAAATGAAACACCTTAAAGCATTCGCGTCTTGCTTAACAAATAAAAACTAAATATTAGAACCAGAAAGTATTCTTATATTATTTAGCTTCGTTGCGAGCTCATTTAAATGCATGCACAGGCCAGTAACTGAGAAACTATAAAACTATATCTTCAGGAAACATTTAAAATTATAACGTGCTATCTCTACCATCTCCAGCAAAGCAAATATTGAAAAAACATTGAAAATAAATCGATGCTCATTTTGAACTTAGGAAACAAATTTAAGGCGTTTCTTAAGGCAATCATCACATTTTTATATGTTAAAACACAGTTTTCATAACTTCTATAAAAATAAATAGTCTTAAATTTAATTCTCTGGATGAGTAAAATAAAAATTTTTACTGCATTATCTAAGACTTCCTTTAATATATTCAGTATTAGTTTTACTTTCTTTTCTTTTTCCCAAAAGAAGGGCGGCTGATTCATTAGGGCGTTCGCATATGAGTCGAAGAGCCCCCACTGTTATAATTATGTGTAACACAATGCTTTGGATGAATATGCTTACAACAGGGTCTTTACCGAATATATACACTGGAATACCGAATACATACACTTTACGAATACATACATGGTAAAAATTTCCAGCACTAAGAATTGATTGTGCTAGATAAACGAAATTTGGTAGGTGCGTTTGTATATCTGAAAGATTATGTCTATTCAAATTTCGCGTTAGACGCATTAAGTGTGGCGCTAATAGTGCTACTATGAACATGTAATCAGGTTTTCTTTAAATACGTGCTATAAAATTCCTGAGCGTTATTTATTGTTGAGATCTGACGTAGTGAGTTGATGCTAGTCAAGAATGCCTTTAAGAAGACGAAGAAATCATTATCAAAAGCTCAGAGAGTTTGAACGAGGTGGCGCAATAGGGTTACCAGAAGGTGGATTTTCTTTCCGTGGTATTGCAGAAAGACTTGGCAGGAATGTATCTATTGTGCATGACTGTTGGTGGCAGTGGTGAAGCGAAGATAATATGTAAGAAGACTGGGCTCCAGGCGGCCAAATGTGGCGCTTTTGAGAGGGAAGACCCCCCGGATTCGGCGTATGAAGAGGGCGCTTCATACTCATCTACAGAAGAAATTTCGAACTGCATTTGGCACTACAGTGACCCAACGAACTGTTAAAAATCGGCTACTTGAATGACAGCTCCGAACCAGACGCCCTGTAGAGTGTATTTCCAAATCACTGTCATTTGCGAAGTCACTGGTGTCAAGTTAAAGCTCACTGAGGATGGCTTGGAGATCTGTTATGTTTTCTGATTAAGGCCGTTTCTGCCTTAGTGCCAGTAATGGCCGTGTGTTGGTAAGAAGGGGGCCAGATGAGCGCCTGCAACCAACCTGTCTGCGACCTAGACACACTGGATCTACACCTGGAGTTATGGTATGGGGAGCAATTTTGTATGACAGCAGTAGCACTCTCGTGGTTATCCCACGCTCCCTGACTGCTAATTTGTACGTCAACTTGAGAATTCAACCTGTTCTGCTGCAATTCATGAGCAGTTTTCAAGGGGGTGTCTGCCAACAGGATAACGCTGGCTCTCATTCCGCTGTTGTAACCCAACATGCTGCAGAGACAACATGCAACATATTGCAGAGAAATGCAAAAATACGTGTAACATTTAAATAATAATAATAATAAAGAAAGACAGAGAAAATATAATAAATTACATTAGTTTGTAATGTACCGTGCTAACAGCTAAAATTCTTGATTCATGTGAAATTATCAATTTTGATTTAGAAACTGACCCCGAATTAAAAGACATTGATGCTAAAGATCCTGACCATTTCGAGGATCGGGTGTGTGTGTGATTATGGCAAAGCCTCGAGGGCTATCTGCCTAAGGGTTGGGATGCCTTCGTGGAGACCTTTCTAAGGGAAACTGGCTCGTATACACGTTACACATGGGAAAAACCATTTCGAGCATCAGGACATAACGGCTATTAAAAACAGAGAGGCGAACTATGAAGTGATTGATAATCTCTCTTTTTTGCAAAAGCACTTAACGAAAATAAAGAACTCTGACCAGTTATCCTACCTAAATTAAGTTTGAGCATCTTGAAGGAACTACGTGATATTAACAAATTTGAGGTCACGTTGGCATTAGAAAAACAGCATCGCGAGTTCACGAGGCTGCTTGTTTTCCACAGTACAACAGTTTGTTAGTCAGTATGCCAAGTCATGCGATATTTGCGAGTTAGTTATGTATGTTAATTATAGCCCCGCCGGGGAGCTAAACAGCATGAAAAGCACTTTTTTAAATGGATAAATATGCGTTGACTTAATAGGTCTACACCTACATACTGAAGTCAATAAAATTAGATATTTAATCGTTATCACTGGTCATTTTTCAAAGTTGGTAGAAAACGTTCTCCTCAAAAGCGTCTCCGCAAAAACTGTTTCAGATTCTTTTCTAAAAAATATTTTTAAAAATATGAAATTCCACGCGCGATGGTTTCCCGTTTAGTCTAAGAATAGAAAATTTGATTTTAGTCCAAGAGACTGACTTTCAAGTAATTTTGGCGAAATTGTAAAATAATTTTAGTAACTCATGCACATGTGATACAAAGTGTAAACTGAATTTTATTAATGTATTTTTTTGTAAATAGTCCATGAAGCATGTTTAATAGTTTTTAGTATTGCAAGTGCTAAAGTTCTACTGATATATACAAGGTGATTTTAATTTTTTCTACAAATTTAGAGGGGTGATAGTACCCATCCAAAATAGCAATAATTATCATAGAACATAGGGTCACATTCCACTCTGAGAGGCAGATACAAAGAATATTAGAATTCCAACCTGAACTTACAACAGTGTTGGGAAAGCAAATGAACGAGACCAAAAGTAGCGCAATCAGATTTATTGTTTAGTGAAAAACTCACAGAAAGTGCTGAAAATGCTAATCACGTGTGTCATTGCACAGTTGACATCCGCGAAGGAGCGACTGCCGCACCCTCTCGAAGATTCCTGGTGTCGTGTTAATTTTGTCCGCGGCAACAACGATTCTCGCCACGAGATCTTCAGCTGAGTGCGCAGGTGTCTAGTACACTAAAAATTTCATGTGCCCCCAAAAGAAAACGTCCAGTGGGTTGAGATCCGGTGAGCGAAGAGGCCAAGCCACAGATCCGCCACGTCCGATCCTTCTTGCGGGATTTGTGGCATTCAAAAAGTTACGGACCGTAAAGGAAAAATGTGCTGGTGCTCCATCGGGCATAAAACACATGTCTTTCTGGATGGAAAGCGGAACAGCCTGCAATAAACTGGAGGCACTTGTTCCAAGAAGATACGGTATGTTGCTCCGGTGAAACAGTCTAGCATGATGTAAGGGTCTACCAGGTAATCACTTAGGATACCTGCCCAGTCGTTCACCGAAAATTTCTGCTGGTGTTTATGAGGGGTAGTGCAGTGGGGATTGCTGTCAGACCAAACGCGTGCACGTTGAAAATACCTTCTCTGATGAATGTTGTCTCATCATTAAATAATAATAATGCAAAACATCGTGGATCGTTATTCTTCATTCCAAGCATCCACTGCGAACGTCCTGCATTGCTCTTTGAGATGGCAAAAGAACCGGTTTCTCGTAGTCTTCTATCAACACTGGAAAAGGTTGGATGACTTGGAATACGACGAGTTGGAAATCGCTGTTAGTACATTCTTCCTGCTTCGTATCCATTCCGTTTTGCTTCACCGTATATGAAGTGAATATGTGCCAATTCCTCGTACGTGTACTCCGCCATAGCATTCACGGAACGTTTCAGACTATGTTATTAAGGTAATACTTGAAGCGATGATATTGTGCCATTTTCAAGGACACCGTATGCTCTGATTAGCTTTCTCCGGTACCAATTAAGAGCAAAATGCTGCTTCTTCTTAGTGCAAATTTGCATACGGTTAATTCTTGAGAGTCTTAGGAGAGAGTTTCCTTGTTCTTCCTTGGTGCGTTCTCTCTTTCCTTCCTATCAGAATGGACTGCGAACCTATGTTCTATGGTAATTATTTCTCGTCTGGGTGGGTACTCTCCCCCTTCTTAATTTGTAAAAGCAATTTATAATCACTCTTTATATTAAACAAAAAGTAAAATCTTGCACAATTATAATAATTGAAATCTGGAATTATAAATGAAATGTTTAAATGCGAGCTGGCAAAGTAAGATAAAATTAATTTAGAGCTAACGTTATACGTGTAATTGAAAGTTAGGCTCTCCGGCCAACACAAAAGTTTAATGACGTATTTTGATTAGCACATTAGGGGCAATTTCAAAATTAATGTGTTTTTGAGATCTAGTGTGACTGAGTTTCTAACATGTGTAATGTCAGTTAAATGGTAGTGATGTTACAACAAATGACTAATTTTGTAATAATATTTTTAACAATAATTTGTTATAACAAATGACTCTCGCTCGTACATTTCAGCACATTATACTAGACAGCAAAGAAGAAGAAGTTTTAATTACAGAATAAATGCAAATGCATTGACGTTTCAGAGAAAATTGATTGAAAAAGATTCGGATAAAAGTGATTTGTAGAGAAAATGATGTCAAGTATGTTGATTTTTTTCTGCTAAAATTGTGAATCCAATGCTTACCTTGTAAGCAAAACTTACTGCACATTTTCACTGCACTCATGACTTTATAAGGTATTTCTTTCCCCTTCTTAGCATTCCGTCATAGTGTAACGGCCAGCACACTCGGCGCGTATTCGAGAGGTCCGTGATTCGAGTCCAGGCGAGCACATTGCTCATTTTTCATATCTCCTACTTCTGAAAAATTCTAATGTGTCTACAGTTGCGCCCGAACTAAAAGTGGTGAGTGATGATTCTTCACCACCAGGATTTGGCGATTGTGTCCCCTAAAACCCAGTCGCCCCCTTAAAAGGGGAGTATATAAGATATTTCTTCTGCCTTCTTAGCAAGCCTTCGTGGTGTAATGGCCAGTACACTCGGCGCATATGCGAGAGGTCCGTGGTTCGAGTCCCGGCGAGGGCATTGCTCATTTTTCCCATCTCCTGCTTCTAAAAAATCCTAATGCCTGTACAAGTTACTCATGACAGAACTCCGAAGTTAACTATCTGTTTCTTGTAGTGCTAATTACAAAATCATCAAGAAGGGGATATCACTATAGTAAGGAATATTAATAATAAATAATACTGCGAATTCTAACGTGACTAAGCAATAAAAGTAATACTTACATGTTTCTCCCATTGAGTAGTTATTATTTTTAATCCAAGTACTGCCTTGTAACATCAGAGATATCATATTCTTTCCTTGACATCTAGAAATACCATTGGAAAATTAGATTCATACCATTCTAAAATCAGGTTCGAAAAAGTAGCAGGCTTTCTGAGAACACCAAAATTACTTTGATCTGTATACGTAAAGAATCCGGAAGGACAGCAAAACCGTGAATTTCATTTTCAGAAGCTGTGATAATCATATGATTAAAAAGACAGAAAGTTTTAATAAAGCTCTTTCAATCATTTTCAGGTCTTTCAGGGCCCACCAGCGGCTGAGCGGTAAAGACGCTGAACACTGGTAGTTCGGTCTGAGATTCGAATCCCGCGAACGGGCTGGCTGCATGGGCGTTTTCGTGGTTTTCCCCATGTGTAACGTGTATACGAGCCAGTTTCCCTTAGAAAGTCCTCCACGAAAGGCATCCCTCCCTTTAGGCAGATAGCCCTCGTGTGCTTTGCCATAATTAAATACACCAACATCATCAGGTCTTTCAGTCATAACCTCCAAGTAGTAATGGTAACTTAAACTGCTTTTCTAGATTCGCTAGAGCCCACCAGTGGCCGAGCGGTAAAGTCGATGAACACTGGTAGTTTCGAATCCAGCGAACGGGGTGGCTGCATGGTCCTTTTCGTGGTTTTTTCCCATGTGTAACGTGTATACGAATCAGTTTCCCTTAGAAAGTCCTCCACGAAAGCATCCCTCCCCTTAGGCAGATAGCCCTCGAGGCTTTACCATAATCAGACACACACACACTCTAGATTCGCTAGTAAAACAGTAACTTAAACAAAACTGTATTAGGAATATGACAGCATTGGAAACATGGCGCTGAGTCTATTTCTTACAGCAAGTTAGAAATTCACTCTTATGTCGAGTCACAAAGACCGGTGTTAAAAATAACTGTAAGTGATATTCATATAATTTTTCTGGACAAAAAATGAAGAATAAAAAGAACGAAATAAACTAGCAAATATGTAACCGCTGATTGCAGTTTTTTTGGAGATAGGTTCAACATTAGCAAAACCACGTTTTTCTCATTATCAACATTATCGTTATTCATATTATCAAAAGCATGCTTTTATGCTTTGATATTGTCGAACTAAGCTCCAACGAAACTGCACTTAGAGACTAAATTTTTTCTTTATTTGTATTACTTACTGCATTGACGTTCCTCATATTTTTTTCTACGCGATCTAAGGTTTGCGTCAAGTTAAATAACACAATAATGAAAAATACATCTTGAATAAATCTTTAATGTATTTTGACTAGTACTTAAAATTATTATTCTCATTTGTTTTGAAATTTGCAATCTTTTAGTGATTTGTCTCACACATGAAGTTTTAAGTAAGTAAAACACCCTTGTTCAGTTGTACTACATTCAAATGTAATGTTAATATTCAGGATTCTATTTTATAGATTTCTACCATATTACTCTGTGATAACGAATCTGTGTTTATTTATGGTAACAATTTTACTTAATGTTAACAGTGTTTTAGCATTGACAGATCTTTATGAAAACTATTACTATGTCTTTAAGAGACCTCCTAACAATAACATAAACTAAAAATTCCATAATGTCAGTAATTTCTCTCATTTTTTAAGAAGAAACTGATAAAAACTGATAATAGAATGTAATCTAGGGAAAAGTAGTATATCAAGGCACTAATCTATTACTTAGATGCAGGGTAGCTGTGGATGACAAAACAGAAATCACTTGAATTTTTTATTCCACATGCCTTAAAATGAGTTTCGTACACTGGATGGCAGAGTAATTCTCTATACGTAATTTTATAATCTTCAAGCTGAACCTAGAGACAAAATTATAATAATAATTCTGATATATCATCTGCATAAAACCGTAAGCATAAACCATACTTAGAAGGCCTAGAAGACTGTGAAATGGGTTGACAGGACTATCTAAATTACACAGATAAAGTTTAAAGCCATTAATGTACTTTGCATTAATCAAAATTTAAAAAATACAACAGTATTAATTTTTTCTCTTATCTTAACATACAGTATCTACTAACCTTTGCAAGATATTTCTCCTGTGGTATAGTGGTCAGCACACTGATCCGGTATTTCAGAGGTCCGTGGTTCGATTCCCGGCGAAGGCGAGAGCTAATTTTTCCTCTTGCCTGCTTCCAAAAAATACCTAATGTCTCTCCACCTTCAGTAACGCAAATATTATATTCGGTCACTTTATAGGCTTCATTTGTGAGATCTTGTACTTTTAGTTATCATGCAAAGAAAAGATCTTACTAAGCCAGACACTCGCACAGGCGTGAAGAAATAGCACGCAGGGAAAGGATTTAAATTGCCCTTTTATTTGATTTTTTTAAACTAAAATTGACGTACCTGTAAGGAGTAGTGTCGGACTACTTTAAATTAGCGGGCAGACGCAGCAACCTACGCCGGTGATAGATTTTAAATAAACGGCCAGAAGGCGTACCAGCAACTCAAAATAACAGCAGGAAGGACAGAATAGTAAAGGGCGCTAAGCAAGCGAAATAACGCGCTGACTAACTTTCTTTTTTCTGCCTCTTAAATAATCTTTATTACTTTAAAATAATTTGCATCCTGGCGAGGAAATGCGAGGGGAAATTGAGGAGTTCAGAAGAGATAACAAAAATTATAATAATTGTTTATTCAAACTAAGGGAAAGCATACACATTTATTTTTACTATAGTTATCTTAATATGTCAGCCTTTTCTGTCTTCTTTTATTCCCCTCACTTTTTCTCGTAAGGATGTAAGTTAGCTAGGTGAACGAGTATATTTAAACGGATGTAGTGAAAAGTTTAGTCAAAGCGTGATTTCGCTATTGTGAGCGCACGTTGACATTTCTTCGAGCTGCTAACCTTCAATATCGGCTATCTTGCTGCCGAATTATTATCCTTCCGGAGTAGGTTCCGAGTCAACCTCTTAGATTAAATTGAATTGTGTATTCTTCTACTGCTCTTACCTTTACATCACCTATCTTTTAAATTCTTACCGAAGGAGGTCGCTGTGTGTAAGTACATAAGTTCGTGCCGTCTGTAAATTATACTGTGTTCAATTAAAAGGGTCTTTTATACCCTTCCTCTGGTTGTATTTATCTTCAAGCCTGTACGAGAATCTGCAAGGATTAACTCTTAAGTATATCTAGTTACATTTTATAATAGCAAAGAAAACTGGATCTCATTACTTTTATAGAATCGTTCTCTAGTAATTTCTTTATTCTTAACTATTGGCTTTGGAACAGAAACAATCTTAATACTGAATTCAATAAAACTCTTTAAACAAGTGATAGGTTAAAGAGAAAATTACATTACAGTAATCACATTTATTCCTTTTGGATTTAGTACATTCGGGAAATATATATTTCAGCAAATAAATTCATTAAAAGCAAATAATGAAATATCTTTACCTTGGAAATAGATTTTCGGATTGCAGTATCATTAATCTTTAAGGATTCTAAAGCCAAAGTTATTTTTTTAAATGTAGAAAATAGAAGAATCAGAATCATGTTACTGTGAGATTCTATTAATATGATACTATATCTTGTAGATAACGGTTTATAGAAGGATGTGTATTTGTACAAGCAGATGATTTATTTATTAAAAATAAACATGGCTTTTATTAGTATTGTTAATTTTTAATTATATAAGAATGTACAGTCTAAAACTATTACAGAGACTGAAAAGAAAAAGTATGAGACATTTTGAAAAATAGAAATATTAATTTTGGTAAAGTAACTACAGAGATAATAATATATATGTATATTTAGAGAACATTCAGAGGACTTGCATTTAGAAAATGAAAATGTACATGTATTAGAAGGGGAAATATAGGGGAATTCTTGTTAAATACATTCTTACCTGACGACAAACAAATAATAATATAATATTTGAGAACAGAAGCTAAATTGGTCGTAATAGCTTTGGAAATAAACTATTGCTCAATGTTATATTTTACATGAAATTTTATAAGGTATCATTTCAGTCGAGACGCGTTGACGCATTATATTACTCAAATCCCTTGAGAAATCAAGTAAGGAGTTGGAAGAATATTTGTAGGTGAATTTTACAAAATGGCCAGTATATTTACCATTTTGAAATTGAATCGAAACAGAGAAAGAGGAATAAAATGTGGTAAATCTCCTTTGAGCATTTGTTCCTTTTATTTTCAATCATTTGTCAATCCTTTCATTATTTTAATAGTGTGAAGACCTGTTTTTGGGATCCAATTCAAGACCTCCTATATAGTATGCTACTTTAAATATGCACTCATGGACGCATACACCCTCCCCACATTTACGATCGTAACGCATAGCACCATGAAGAAAAAATTAGAAGATTTAAGAAAATTAAAGGATTCATATTTTTTTTTTTCCGTAGCAGTCGTTCCCATAGTTATGAGGCATGGTCTGGACAGAAAAATGCCCTTGAAGTGTCCATTCCAACAGAGTATAATTTAAATGTATGATTTAAAAGTATGATTTAAAAGCTGAACTCTATGAAACCGTTAACCAGCTTTGAATCATTCCTTCTGAATTATGAAACGTGCTTAATTTGACTCCGAATACTTAATCTGTTTACGTTGCTTTCAAATGCGCCCCACGTTGCACTTCCTGTTTGGAATGGAACGGCCTCGGCCAAAGTTAATGACCGAGGAGTGGGCCCGTATATCTTTTGTGATTATACATAGGCTGGTAGAGCAGGAATCCTTCGGCAGGTAGAGCCCAGGATTTCCTGGTTGACCGACAGATACTGTTACAGTTCAATACCTCGTTTTTTCTCGGCTATAAGTTTGATGCTAATTTTATACGACCGAAAAGTTGTTTAGTGTGGGAAAATAAATCTATCTGACGAGGGTGTTACTTTTAATTCAGATGGAAAAAGAAGCTAGTACAGTTTTTTTTACACTTTAATATATATTAGTTTGCAGCGTGATTAAGTTTATTTCAAAGAAAGAAGCATCAAAAGTCAGGAATCCTCTACCGGAATTCGAATTCTGGACCTCCAAATTTCCAGGCAGATGTACTTCCAATTGCACAACGAAGGCACGCGGTAAGGAAGGAGAAAATTAGTTAGATTCTCTCTCAGCTAAAGGAAGAACGGAGAGGGGTAGATCTAAGTAGTGAAGGATTATCATTCATCATCGTCACTTGTAGAGCTAGCGGGCCTCTGATTGCTAGCCTGATGTGGGCCTCCAGTTATACGACGACGGCAGATGGTAAAAAAAAAAAAAAAAAGAGAGAGAGAGATAAAATTCCTTACAAGTTATATTTCTTAGTATGAGGTCCATAAATCATTCAAAACAATCTTAAGGTTAAGTGAATTCATCAAGTTTGCATAGTAAACGTTTGGCACTTTATAGTGTTTTCCAAGGCTATGCATGAATCATTAGTAATAAAAAGCTCGAGTTTTAAAAGAAATAGGGAGAGGTCTAAAAACTAATTATTAGGGTTTGAGACACATTTATTCGTTTCGTTGAGACATTCATAGGGTTTGAGACATTCATGGAAAGACAAATTTATTCATTAATTTTGTGTTTAGATAAACTGACATTATCTTTAAATTTAAGGCTTAAATTGTTTCTTCGAAAGCATAGAGAAGTGGTAAGGAAAAAAAATGCTTTGTTGTAAATTTAATTTCAGATCCTTCATCCTTACAATTCTGCTATTATTCCTTATTCTGAAAGAAATGCAATTCCTAATGTAATGATTACTGTTCATAAGATATATATATATATATATGTATATTTAAACAAATTTAAATTTAAATTTTAACAAACACGTATAAAGTAAAAAAAAACAAATTTAAAGCCAAAAATTAAAAAAAAAAAAAAAAAAAAAAAAATTTAAAGCCAAAATAATTAAAAAAAAATTTTTTTTTTAATTTTTAAAAATGTGCAAACATATAATTAAACTAAATTATTTAGAGAGCGAGTTTAAAATTAGAATTAATTAAAATGAAAACAAAACTATTAGAATAAGAAAGTTGTATTTAAAATTTATAATAAAAAGAGAAACAAACCAGGTAATTAGCGCTAAAGCTGCTAAGTACAAACAAAATTGTTTTATAAGAATAAATTGAATATAAATACAAATTTAATTAAATAATTCTTTGCGCCTTTGCTGCAAGGAATGAAATTTAAATTTTAACAAACACGTATAAAGTATAAAAACAATTTTAAAGCCAAAATTTAAAAAAAGCAAATATATATATGTGAACGTTACATAAGCAGAACAGTATTTATGATGAATATTTAATACAGCTACCATTTCTTGCGCTCTGAACTAAAGTCTATAAGGTATTTCTCCCGCCTTCCTAGAGAGCCTTCGTGGTGTAGTGATTCTGCACGCTGGGCCGGTATTCCAGAGGTCCGTGGTTCGATTCCCGGCGAAGGCAATTGCTCATTTTTCCTCTCTCTGGCTTTTCAAATTAACCTAATGTCTCTATAAGTCCTAAATTAAGAACTCATTTTTGTAATGACATATTTCAATCATAGATCGGTGACAGGTCACAGAGGACGGGGTCACCTGGCGTTTATCAGAGATAAGCAGGTGCAATGCCCCTCGTCTTCCACTATCCGGCGTTTATTGAAGAATTTAAGAATTTAAGCAAGATACATGGCCATACAAGGGCTAAGTGGCGGTATAATGGCTACATTTTTTAGACAGAGGAAGCAAGAAACATTCCGCAATGCCAGAATATAAAATTGAACATAAAATAAAGCAGTGCAATAACTGCTCAAAGAAAATGGGACAGTCCTATATCTCCCGATCTACTGGGCCGATTGACAAAATTCAAATTGCGTTCTTCATGTCTCGAAAGCGCGACATAGGATATATATTAGATTTATATATAGCACTATTCTAACATAGGTATTTTGACATAAAATCGGACTTTTTCTGAAATAACATGCCAATTTTTTTACATATTTGGATTCTACGATTCCAATTACGCCTAAATATGAAATTTTGTAAATTTTGGAGCGAAATTTACGGAGAAATTCACAAATTTATGTTGGCACATTTTGTCAGTTTGCGCCAAGAATAGTTCACTTGGCGAACTTCTTAATATATGGCAACCTAGTTTCCTTTCCCGTGAGAGGAAAAAAAGTCACCATCGTTCTTTTTTTTCCAAATAATATTCTTTATATTATATTTTTAATTAAAACTTATTATTTTAAGTAATTTTTTTTTTCGAATTTCATTTTAATTGTTTAAGTTGCATGGTTTTTTTCGAATAACTGTTTTAAAATTTTCTATTTACCTATTCGAACTGCGTAAATAAAGGTGCAGCGTTTATTTTTTTTTCAAATACTATTCTTTATGTATATTTTTTGTCATAGTTATTATTTTAGGTAATTTTTAAATTCTTATACTTTTATTTTAATTGTTTGTGTTGCATTTTCTCTTCAGATAATTGTTTTAAAATTTTCTATCTATTCCTTCGAATTGAGCACATTTAATATATTTATTAATATAAATTTTCCAGAATTTGATTTTATTTATTTGAATTGCGTTTCTTTCGGAAGAATAATTTGTAACCCAGACTACGATGCCTTTGAAAACTGCATATATTAAAAGAGAAAATACAGTAAAGCACAGTTAACACGCCTTTCAATGATCCGTTCAGAAAAGATATATATATAAATAAGAGCGACATTTAACTTAGGATTGCGACATTTTAACTTAGGATGACTTGCATACACTGCTTTAAACAGTTTATCATTGTGCCCATTGCTTTACACAATTTTATCCTACATTTGGCTTCTTAAATGTTATTCATATTTTAGTCAAATATTTTATTTTTGAAATCATAAGAATCAAATATTATAAGATTAAAAGGTTTTTAAATTTAAAAAAAAAAATACAAATACTAAATTTTACCCAAAAATTTATTTTTTCTTCTCTTTTTCTTCAGGCATTCTACTTTATTCTTGCTCTTTTTCTTTAGGCATTCCGCAAGTATATTAAAAAGTATCCAAATTTTCGAAATATCTTGATACTTCTGACAATCATTTTAAATAAAGTTATCGCCTTCCATTTCATAAAGGCCCACAAACGGCCGAGCGGTAAAATCGCTGAAACCTGGTAGTTCGCTCCGGGGTTCGAATCCCGGTAAACGGGCTGGTTGCATGGGCGTTTTCGTGGATTTTCTTATGTGTACCGTGTATTCCAGCTGGTTTCCCTTAGAAGGTTCTTCCCGAAGGCATCCATCCTTATAAGCAGATAGCCCTGCTTTGGCGTAACTTAATAATCCAATTCAATCCATTTCATCAATATTTGGTCAGAGCCTTTATCAGTCTTTAGAGGCTAAACATTTTGAAGGTATGAGATGAAAGAAAAGACTGGTTTCATCAAGAGGTTTTGGTTTATTTAATTATGACAAAGCACACTAGGGCTATCTGCCTAAGGGGAGGGATGCCTTCGTGGAGGACTTTCTAAGGGAAACTGGCTCGCATGCATGTTACACATGGGGAAAACCACGAAAATGCCCATGCAGCCAGCCCGTTCGCGGAATTCGGACCTCGGACAGAATTACCAGCGTTCAACGACTTTACCGCTCGGTCGCTGTTTCATCAGGAGGGAAAAAAATCCACATACATCACTGGATAAACTCCTGAATCTTCAAATAATTCGAATGAGAAAATCATGGGATTCTCCATTTATGATACGATATGATGTTCTATAACGTAATTTAAATTTATACAACCATATAGTCTAAAACCAGTCGTTCTTCACTTTGATCTGCAATGATATTGTTTTTGTCTTTTCTGTTAACCACAAGCTCAATTGATGGTATTTGCTGGTGTACACGTCCAAGTGTTTTTTCTTTGAACACATAAATTCTTTGAAATATCCTGAAAGTATATTCAAAAGCGTCCAACTTTTTGAAACATCTTGGTATGTCTGACAGCAAATTTTTTTGACAGCAAAATTTCCCTGCAAATTTTTGCTTACTTTTCTCTCTAATTTTCTTCTTTCCTTCTACAGTTATTTTCAGTGCACACACAAGAAAATTAAGATTTTTCGATTGCTAGACTTCCATAAATTTTGCATTCTTGTCAATTTTTTAAAATATCAATTACATGAATTGCGTTTCAGCTGAAGACAGCTTTTCATTTTCTAGTCATTTTAACTATAAATAAAGTTTAAAGCGAAGTCCAAAGGATAAATATTTTAATTAAAAGATTTTTGCTAAATGACAAAGAAATAAAATAGTCCAGCAGGGTTCATTCTGTACCACCGAGTGACCCGATTCTTATATCGGCTGAAACAATCTAAATCATATTAAAGATAATTTTTTATACAATATACAACGCGAGAGAAAAATTAGCTTCTTAAAACATTCTTTCTAAGAGGATTAATATAAAAGATTATATTTATATATATTTTTTTAAAGCTGGGACTTGAACCAAACTGTCAAATTTCTAAAGTTTAATTTACATGGTGGTTATAATTAAAGTTGCAATTTGAAATGGTCATAAAAGGAAAATTACCGTACCAAATGTTATCAAACTTGGGAATCGTGTAAAGGAGGTTATGGGAATTTATTTTCCGCGGGGAAAAAAAAAAAAAAAAGAAAAGAAAAGAAAAAAAAAGAGTTCAAAAACTCAACACCAGGGGAAAAATGGCGCTGTATACAATATTGTTAAATGAAATAAGACATGAAAACATCTGTTTAAAATGTGTTTAAAAGTTTCCGAAACGTGTTACAAAGCATGTTCAATGTAGCGTCCAGCATTTTCCGAAAGCAAGTTAAATCCTGTTACTGCATTCTCAAGAGCAGCTCTTAACATATCAGGAGGAATGTTACGGGCATGTCAGTGTATCACATTTTTCATTTCTGCCAAACTGTTTAGATTATCACCATAAACAGTGCTTTTGAGAAAACCCCATAGCTAAAAGTCACAGAGGTTGAGGACTGGTGGGAAGAGGGGAAGTGTTGGCCTATAAGACGTTCATTCGTGAAATGTTGCCTAAGTAACTGTGCGACACACGTGAGGTGGGGCCCAGCCCTGCATAAAAATAGTAGTATCTAAAATGCCACGTTAACTGCAGTTCATGTATCACGAAACATTTTAACATTGACTCTAAGTGAGCTGCAATCACAGTGGTCCAGCTGGCGACTGCTCTTCAGAGAAAAATGGTTCAGTTATGAAACTAGCTGTCATTCAACACTAAACGGTGTGGAATGGCTGCTATGCAATCGAATGCAATAGGAGAATGGAATGGAACTAGATAGATAACATGAGGGATTTCTTTGGCCCAAATCGATTAAAAGCGTTTTGAATCAGTATCTTCATGTTTTAGGGCCGAATTCAGGCTTCAAAAATTACAAATTAACGATCTGTAAGAAAGCGATTTCCAGATTGTACGCACTTGTGCGAGTGATTTGGGATCTCACATTTTCTAATCGCTAATTCGTGGTTTTCACGGACGAATTTCTCACTACACTTTTATGACCGTTTCAATGTGGAACTTTAAATGTAACCACTCTGTAAATTATTAAATTTTAATTTGAAGCTATGTAAAAAATGTGTAAATTTTTCGCTTTTATGGAAAAATAAAGAATCGAAGCAAATATACTTAGGATAATGGACCAAAATAGAAAACAATTCCCCTCCTTTCGAAAATAAAATTTTGAAATTCAACCTTGAATTTATTGGGTTATCGAAATACTTAATTTGACTTATCTTCTAAGTCATAGTTCCGACAACAATTCCGTCAAAAATTCCGAATTACTTAAGCTGAAGTAAAAGATTTAATATATATTCACTGTATGTTAGTCAAGTAATCAGAGTGTAATAAAAATAGATTATAGAATTTACGCTGATGCAACTTTTTGTCTGACTGCACAACGTGTAATGGAAGAGAAGGCTTGTAGAGATCTGTTTTGACATGCCTCTAAAAGTAGATGTCATACTCCTTTTGTCTCTTCAATATCAAAAAACTTTCCTTTGAGAGGCAACTTTAGGTTTTGTGAAAGAAAAAAAATCACAAGAAGACAAATTTGAAAAACATGCAGGACGATCGAGTACACATACTTATTTTCGGAACACAAGTGGTTCTACAAATGGTTATTGAATAAGGAAAAGATGCATTATCATGCAATACAAAACATTTGGAATACGTTGTCTGACTGAAAACGTAAGATTAAAAGTCATATGCTTAATTCACAGCCATTTACAAGTCAACTGGCAATTGCAGAATCGTTTTGATCCTGAGCTTCTAAGACAAACCTTATATCACTGGATTTAAACACTTCTTTAATCTTCCGAGAATGTTCCTTCTTTAGCTCATATTCCAAGAATATTAAGTGAATACAATTATTGCAAAAGAAATTGAATATTCATTTGCACTACGGCTTAGTAGTTCTGCTTTTTGTGTCTAAGTATACAACAATATTTTAAATATTTACAAATAAAATATTAAATTGGAGATTTAATTGGAGCCTCACCAGTTGCCTAGCATTTGAAGATTGTTAAATACTAATTGTTTGTTGCGAAGTCTAACCCAGGGTGCATGGTTGGTTTTCGTAGTTTTCTAGGTTCTCTTTACAAAGGTTCTCTAGGAAAGCATCTTAACCAAATAGCTCCCAAGTTCTTTCTATGTTCAAATAACCAACTAACTTACTTTAAGCGCGATTTCCAAATGAAGTTACTAACAAAACCCGAATACTCATTAAAAATCATGTAGCTTGCCAATCGGGAGTAACATGAAAGATACGGCGCCAATAATTGAATTGCTGTTACGGTACGCTGTTTCTAAATTTAGATGGTCATTCCTTAATTAAATAGTCCACAAGCGGCCGAGCGGTAAAGACGCTGAGCACTGGTAGTTCGGTCGGAAGTTCGAATCCCGCGAACGGGCTGGCTGCATGGGCGTTTTAGTGGTTTTCCCCATGTGTAACGTGTATACGAGCCAGTTTACCTTAGAAAGTCCTCCACGAAGGCATCCCTCCCTTTAGGCAGATAGCCCTCGTGTGCTTTGCCATAATTAAGTAATCCAATCCAATCCTTAATTAATATAATTAATTTGTAACTTCTACTGGAGCTGACGGTAAAAATTGAAGTACAAATAAATAATATCGTGTGCAATCTTGATTAATATAAAATAAAAAATTTTGCATAGAAAAATATTTGCATTCAGACAAAAAGTTTTTTGAAATATTTGCAATTACTTTATAAGAAGGATTTATTAATAACCGTAATAATTACTTATTATATTACTGATGATTAGGATTCAGTTCTTGACAATTACATTCTAAATTTTAAGGATATAATGAAAATACGCTACGCACAAAAATACATTTTAGGATAAAAAATGAGTTGATTTTTTATGTGTTAAAACTTCTTAAATTCATTTAATAAACATCGTATCCTCGTTGTTAATTGAATCCAGAATGTTGTATGTCGTTTATATAATTATTCTTACTTGTCCACAGAAGCTGCTGACTTAACCAGCCATTAAGTAGCTGCAGATCATTTCTACATAACCATTGAACTTCCACTAATTCAGTCTCTAGAGGGTTGTATGTTTATATCATAATTTGACTTATATAAATGATTATTCTAAATCTTATGTTTCTATAAAAATATACTGTGCTTTAAAAATATGGATGATAGTATCTGCCGCTCTTTCAGGCACTTCAAAAGCAACAGTTTGTTTAGAAATAAATTATGCATTTAATGTCATAAAATTCAAATAAACATTAACCTTTTAACTGTCATGCCCGAGATTATCTCGGGCACAGCACTGGTGTTCGAAAATGTCACGTCCGAGTATTTCTCGGACGTGACATTTTCGAACAAAACTTTAAAAATTTTACCCATGTACTTCAAAATATCAATTTTTAACTACTTAAGTATATTTTATTTTGTACTAAACATTTGATTTTTCCAATTAAAAAATTTGACAATTTGTGTACCCAAATCATCAAAATAACTTGACAGTTAAAGGGTTAAAAGAAAATTCTCAGTTTTAGACAATTCGATTTAAACGAAGTAAAGTAGCAGACGATAAAACACCGAAGGTAAAAATTTACTCTTAGAAAAATGTACTCTTAATTAAAAAAAAAAAAAAAAAAAAAAAAAAAGGAAGAAAGAGAGAAATTAAAAAAAATTGTTAAAAATTTGAATAATATCATCTATAATTTAAAAAAAATTGATTTTCATATAGTATTAATAAATATTTATTACGCCTTATTGTGGAAAAAAATTTCATATAATTAATTCTTCGTAAAATTTGACTTGAAATTTAAGGTTAAAAATAGCTGTGGCAATTCAGCGTAACAAAAAAAATTTTTTTTGAGCAGTGTACATAAGGTATAAGGTTTTTTTTTTTTTTGAGCAGTGTACACTGCTCAAAAAAAAAAAAAAAAAAAAAAAAAAAGAAGGGACAGTCCTATATCTCCCGATCTACTGGGCCGATTGACAAAATTCAAATTGTGTTCTTCATGTCTCGAAAGCGCGACTTAGGAAATATATTAGATTTATATATAGCACTATTCTAACATAGGTATTTTGACACAAAATCGGACTTTTTCTGAAATAACATACCAATTTTTTTACATATTTCGATTCTACGACTCAAATTACGCCTAAATATGAAATTTTGTAAAATTTGGAGCGAAATTTACGGAGAAATTCACAAATTTATGTTGGCATTTTTTGTCAGTTTGCGCCAAGAATACTTCACTTGGCGAACTTCTTAATATATGGCAACCTAGTTTCCTTTCCCGTGAGAGGAAAAAAGTCACCATCGTTCCTTTTTTCCAAATAATATTCTTTATATTATATTTTTAATTATAACTTATTATTTTAAGTAATTTTTTCTTTTTCAAATTTCATTTTAATTGTTTAAGTTGCACCTTTTTTTTTTTTTTTTTTTTTTTCGAATAACTGTTTTAAAAATTTCTATTTACCTATTCGAACTGCGTAAATAAAAGTGCAGCGTTTTTTTTTTTTTTTTTTTTTTTTTTTTTTTTCAAATAGTTTTCTTTATATATATTTTTCCTCATAGTTATTATTTTAGGTAATTTTTAAATTTTTATACTTTTATTTTAATTGTTTGTGTTGCATTGTCTCTTCGGATAATTGTTTTAAAATTTTCTATTTATTCCTTCGAACTGAGCATTTTGAATATATTTATTAATATAAATTTTTCAGAATTTGATTTTATTTATTTGAACTGCGTTTCTTTCGGAAGAATACTTTGTAACCCAGACTACGATGAGTTTGAAAACTGCATACTATATTAAAAGAGAAAATACAGTAAAGCACAGTTTTACACGCCTTTCAATGTTCCGTTCAGAAAAGATATATATAAATAAGCGAGATGTATAACCGACATTTTAACTTAGGATGTCTTGCATACACTGCTTTAAACAGTTTTATCATTGTGCCCATTGCTTTACACAATTTTATCCTACATTTGGTTTCTTAAAATGTTATTCATATTTTAGTCAAATATTTTATTTTTGAAATCGCAAGAATCAAATATCATAACATTGAAAAGTTTTAAATTAAAAAAAATACAAATACTAAATTTTACGAAAAAATTTATTTTTCTTCTCTTTTTCTTTAAGCATTCTGAAAGTATATTAAAAAGTATCCAACTTTTCGAAACATTTTTGGTATTTCTGACAATCATTTTAAATAAAGTTATCGCCTTCCATTTCATTAAGGCCCACAAACGGACGAGCGGTAAAGACGCTGATCACTGGTAGTTCGGTCCGAGGTTCGAATCCCGCGAACGGGCTGGTTGCATGCGTGTTTTCGTGGTTTTTCCGATGTGTAACGTGTATACGAGCCAGTTTCCCTTAGAAAGTCCTCCACGAAGGCATGCCTCCCTTTAGGCAGATAGCCCTATTGTGCTTTCCCGTAATTAAATAATCCAATCCAATCCAATCCTTAATTAAATATAATTGATTTGTAACTTCTACTAGAACTGACGTTAAGAATTGAAGTGCAAATAAATAATATCGTTTGCAATCTTGATTAATATAAAATTAAAAATATTTGCTTTCAGACAGAAAGTTTTTTGAAATTTTTGCAATTACTTTATAAGAAGGATTTATTAATAACCGTAATAATTACTCATTACATTACTGATGATTAGGAATCAGTCCTTGACAATTACATTCTAAATTAGAATTTTAAGAATTATTAAAATTTTAAATTAGAATAATGAAAATACGCTACGCACAAAAATACATTTTAGGTTAAAAAATGAGTTGATTTTTTATGTTTTAAAACTTCTTGAATTCATTTAATAAACATCGTATCCTCGTTGTTAATTGAATTCAGAATGTTGGGTGTCCTTTATATAATTCTTACTTGTCCACGGAAATCCAGCGATTAAGTAGCTACAGATCATTTCTACATAACCATTGAACTTCCATTAATTCAGTCTCTAGAGGGTTGTATATTTCTATCATAATTTGACTTTTATAAAAATGATTATTCTAAATCTTTTGTTTCTATAAAAATATACTGTGCTTTAAAAATATGGATGATAGTACCAGCCGCTCTTTCAGCCACTTCAAAAGCATCAGTTTGTTTAGAAATAAATTGTGCAGTTAATGTCATAAAATTCAAATAAACATCAAACGAAAATTCTCAGTTATGGACAATTCGATTTAAACGAAGTAAAGTAGCAGACGATAAAACGCCGAAGGTAAAAATTTACTCTTATTAAAAAAAAAAAAAAAAAAAAAAAAAAAAGATAGAGAGAAATTTAAAAAATATTAAAAAATTTATTTAAAAAAATAGCTTTTCATATAGTATTAATAAATATTTATTACGCATCATTGAGGGAAAAAATGTCATATAATTAATTCTCCGTAATATTTTACTTGAAATTTAAGGTTAAAAATAGCTGTGGCAATACAGTGTAACAAAAATCCGTAGACCACATTTGGCGTTATTATCGCTCAAAAAAAAGATGCCAAATTTCAAAACGCGAAAATATGTAAATTTGTGTATATCTTAGAAAATTTTGAATAAAAAAGTCTAATTTTTTGCAGATATGCTTAAAAATATACCTACTTTGAGATGATGGTAAATATTTTATAGGTTATAATTCAAATTTTTTTTCGAAAAATTTATAAAAATTATTTAAAAATAGAAATTAAAAAAATAAAACACAAAAAATGGGTAAATTTTATTTGGAATGAACCTAAATTTCGAAATGTGAGAGAAAAAATCAAAAAAGTTTAATAAAAAAAGAGATACATATAAATATTTGCCAAATTCAATTAACATTGAGGAGCTGAAATTTTGAGAGTTGATATTTCAAAAACTACTCGTACGATTTTTACAAAACGTGGTATTCTGGCATAATTTGAGTCGTAGAATCGAAATATGTAAAAAAATTGGTCTGTTATTTCAGAAAAAGTCCGATTTTGTGTCAAAATACGTATGTTAGAATAGTGCTATATATAAATCTAATATATGTCCTAAGACGCGCTTTTGAGACATGAAGAACGCAATTTGAATTTCGTGAATCGCCCCAGTAGAACGGGAGATATAGCACTGTCCCATTTTTTTTTCTTTTTGAGCAGTGTACATATGTATTAAAATAAATAAGTAGTGCAATATAAAAGTACATAAGTAGTAAATAAATATGTAGTAAAATAAATAAGTATTACAATAAACAAGTAATACAATATAAAATTGCATTATTAGTAAATAAGTAGTACAATGTAGAAGTACATAAGCAGTAACTATGTAGTAAAATAGATAAGTAGTACAATATAAAAGTACATTTAGAAGATAGGTGACAGGTGACGAAGGGAGGTGACAGATGGCCTCTATCTGAGGTAAGCAGTTATACGTCCGACGTCCACCTCTGGCTAGAATCAACAACTCCCTAGACCTCCATGGGAGCACCCTTCGGGAGTTTAGACGAATACAAATACTACAATGAGTTTTCTTCAGTTCACCGGCCTCAAATAAAACAAATTTATGAAAATAATAGAGCTGCAAATAAATAATTGAGCACAAATACTTTGTTTTCACAGGCGGATTACGCGCTTATCCGTAACTGCGTAAAATAATTTTTCTTTATTCCTTTCGTCGGCAGACCAATCAGTCTACTGGGTAAGGTGTTCATGAAAGGGGTTGAGTCCTATCGATGGAATAAATAAACTTACTACTATGCCCTCCGAGACTTGGCTATGTAAGATCAGGAATACTTAAAGATGGACTAGAATAGGCAAGAAAAGTACGTGTTAGGGATACTGCTATTGAAAAAAATGTGAAAAAAGGCTGATGATGGCTTATCTTGAGTAGAGATGAACTTGGATTGTACTTAGAGTACACTGACTAAAGAAACAATTACGCTGGATGCAGTGACCTTCTCAGGTGCAATATACATGCAGTATATTGCGTATCCACAATTGTGTTGTGTATATTTTAGGTACTCTACAGCATTACAGTTCTATTTCCCGTTACTAGTAAATATCGTTTTTATACCTCTACTACACTGACTACCAATAAGTATTTGACCACTTATGAAAATGACGATATCTGCGGTCCTAAGGTACGTCACGGACTTCGCCGGTATATATCGTGTAGGAAACAGCATCGGCTTTAGTCGCATGCAAGATGCCTCGCAGTTCGGACCTCTCTGATTTCGAGAAAGGTATAATTATCCGGTATCAAAAATGTGGCCGATCCTTAAGGGACATATCTAGTGATCTGAAGTACCCAAAATCGACAGTTGCCTATGTGATTAAGAAGTGGAAGGTGAGCGGTGATTATCGGAATGTGCCCCTAGTCGGCAGACCAACGAAACTGGGAGATAGAGACCGACGAGTGCTGTCCAGAGAAATTCGGAAGAACCGCACCCAACCGATGGCCCTCATCCGCGAGGAGTTTCAACAGGTATCCAGGAGTATTGTTTCAATGAATACCATCCGTAAGGAAGCACATCTGCTTGGTTTTCATGGTCGTGCTGCTGCATATAAGCCTTTGATCACAAAGTCCAACAGCGCTGCTCGGTTAATGTGGTGCAAAGCACATCGAAATTGGACCGTAGATCAGTGGAAACGGGTTCTTTGGAGTGACGAATCAAGGTTCACCCTTTACCATTGGGATGGCATGGTCTGGGTCTGGCGTCTACCTGGAGAACGTCTCCTGCCAGAATGCATTGTGCCAACAGTCAAGTTCGGCGGAGGTGGAATTATGGTCTGGGCGTGTTTCTCCTGGTATGGGCTGGGACCCTTGGTCCCCATTCATGATAAGCTCAACTCCGATGCCTACTGCACTATTTTGGATGACAATGGGCTTCCTACGTTGTGGCAGTTTTACGGGTTGGACTCCTGTTACTTTCAGGACGACAATGCCATTTGTCATGTTTCGACGTTAACCAAGGCTAACATGGTGCCATTGGAGTTCATCGAATTGACTGGCCTGCCCAGAGTCCAGACCTGAACCCTATCGAGAACCTCTGGGACGAGTTGCGTCGCCGAATTCAAGGGTGCACTACCCGTTCAAAATCGGTGAAGGAACTTTTATATCTTCTCCAAGCCTAGTGGAAGAAAATACCACTAGCTGTCATACAAAGACTTGTGGAAAGTATGCCCCCTAGGGTCCACGCTGTAATTACCTCTCGTGAAGGCTCTAACAACTATTGATTCTGAATAAAGTTAGTTTTTATTTTCTATCACAGGTGTCCAAATACTTATTGGTAGTCAGTGTATATCTAATTGTCACTATGCTTGCACTCATCTACTTTTCCCTAACCACCACTACTCATTCTAGACTTTCGTTTACTCGATTTACTTTAGTTTGGGACCTATAGAAAAGTATGTTTTATAAATCGGAACAAAGGTCCAGGGCTCGAACCCCAACTAGGGTATTGCACATTTTTCGCATCTCCTGCTTTAAATTAACCTAATGACTCTATAAGGTATTTCTCTCGCTTTCCTAGCGTGCCTGCACACTGCGTGCGGTGGTCTGCACACTGGGCCGGTATTCCAGAGGTCTGCGGTTCGATTCCCGGCGAAGGCTTTGTTAATTTTTCATCTTGCCTGCTTCTAAAAATACCTAATGTCTCTACAATGACGCCCGAACTAAAAGGGTCATGGATAATGACCCTCCCACCCAGGATTTGGCGATTGGGTCCCCTAAAAACCCTAGTCGCCCTTTAAAAGGGGGAGTATATAAGGTATTTCTCCCACCTTCTTGGCGTGCCTTCGTTGTGAGGTAGTCTGCCCACTGGGCCGGTATTCAAGAGGTCCGCGGTTCGATTCCGGGCGAAGGCTTTGTATTTTTTTTATCTTACCTGCTTCCGAAAATACCTAATGTCTCTACAACTCTACAGTGTATTTCCTCCGTCAATTTAGTTTTCTTCTATGAATCTTTATTTTTGCATACAGTTCGTGACGTATCTTTTTTCTTCCTCAGTTTACGCCTTTTTTATCTTCCTTTATAAAGCAGTAATCTTGTTTGTCTCACAGCAGAGTGTAGGAGTTTGTTAACAACATTATCTAGGCGTGCTTTGTTTTTGGAGCAATTTATTTCATTTTCGATTCCTTGGATAGCACTTGTAATGGACTTAATGAGTTTTCATTCTCTTGATGGGTGATCTGGAATTTGTTGGTGGTCGTTGTGTTGATCTAAGAACAGATTTCGTATGAAATCAGTTTATGGTCTGAGATAGCCTCTTCAACGTAGACTGCCCAGTTTTGGATATATTGCGCTATTGGTTCGTTTGCGAGCGTTATGTCAGGCCATCCGGATCCATTGATGATTTGAAATGTTGGTTCTGATGAATTATTGTTAATCACTGTTAGGTTCTCACTTAATTATATCTTCCACCTTTCCGCCTCTTGCATTCATGCGTGGATAAGCCCATATGGGATTGTGCGCATTAATATCTCCCTTGATGATATGGTGCGGTTTTGAGAAACTTTGTAGGCTGTTTGTGAGAGTGTGCGAGTTATCTGTTATTTCTTCAGCTGGTGAGGAAAAGAAAGATGTAAATAGCATTTATTCGTTTTCTGAATTGAAGGCTACTGTTGCAACGTCTTTGGATGAGTGAATTATTGCTGGTGATGAAGCTTTGTTTTAGAAGATTATTGCTTCTCCTAGCGATGTTTGATCTTCTTCTTGGTGCTGGAATATGTTACATCTGGTTGGCAGTGCTCCTACTTTTCCCTTTGCACAGTACTGTTCTTGGATCAGAAATATATATTTGGAATTTTCGGAAAAGAAAATTTTTGATTTAGAATCGCTATTTGCGCCCTTTGGAGGTTTATTCGGGCAATTTTGATGGGTTCCTGCTGTTTATTGAATTTCCGTAAAATTTATTGGTTTTCTTGGCTTGGAGGTCTTTTGGATTATTAATATTTTTTTTATTGCTTTAACTGTTTAAACTTTCTGATCATTGGGCTGGAAGAATGTAGGGTGACGATTTCTGGGTGGCTTATACTGTTATTCAATTCGCAGTTGATGCAGGACGAGCGTTTTGCTCTGAAATTCTCTGATAGGATGTTTTTAACCCCAAAAGGCACAGTATCGAGGCAATGTTTTGGCTGGTGTGGACCGTCTTGACAGATGAAGCATCTGCGGATTCCAGTGGATTCTCTGATGGTATAAAAGCTCCATTCCATGGCAAAGGATTTTGTTTGAATAAATTTGTGAAATGCTTTCATTTTGCATTCTGACACCCACCTGACGCAATTATGGGTCCTGTTATTAAGACAGAATTTGGGTGTTAAGTCTTCTGTGTCCAATTCTAGGCTGGAAGTGATTTCTTGTGGGATGTGGGATTCTGAAATTTACTCTGGAGTTTTGTCTGTGGTCATCTTCAGGGACCTCAGCGAGGGACGATTAAGATCAGTATTGCTGATTACTGATTGAGATGTTTGCAAGGTTCTTGAAAGTTCATAAATCCTTTGTTCTGATTCGCAGGTCACTGCTATTCCTAAAAGTTCGTAAATGCCTTGTTCTGATCGCAGGTCACTGCTATTCATCTTTACTGTATAGGTAAAATTTTCTTACCTTTATTTTTATCTGTAATTTTGTGAATAGGAAGGTCCTTTTCTAAATTTTGTGACAGCAGCCTTTTGAGAAATTTCTTTGGGAAAATGAACAGAGTCGGTGTGTCGTTTTTCATTTTTTGAGTCTCTGCATAGAAGATCAGGTTTGCTTCTGGGAACTGGTTATTCTTGTGGCAACAAACCGACACGATTCTTTTTTGGTGTGCTTCGGAATAACTGCAGTGATGGCTTAATCTATTGGAAGGTCTCGCATCTTCTTGTTGTTGGAATGTAATGCTTCTTAATATTTCCTGATTGACAGGGCTCTGCTGGGAGTTTTCTGGGATGAATGTTGAAGCGCAAAAATTAGTATGAGATGTATTACTTCTGTAAAGTTCTCTTTTATTGTCTCAAGGATGATACAGTGGCCCTCTCTTCTTGTGTTAGTCGGTCCGATAATTTTGAGTGTAGTTTATGTCATCTGGCTGAGTGTCTTGAAAGTTCGAAATAGGATCTTCGATGACTGTAATCTCTTCCTGTGTTGGAAGGCCTTTATGCGGCTGTAAGTATTTATGTTTTATGAAATCAACTCTTGTAGATGACTGGGAGAGGCTGTCGTTGGTTATTGACTAGTAAAAAGTTTATTCGTTTGCTGATGCCATTCTGGAGGTTACATAGTTATTGGGGGATTTGAAAACTGAGAACAAGCAGTTGTTGGCATGATGCTGGATATCTTTGGAATTATTAAATAATACTGTGTAGTCTGGTATCAGTTGCCTTTTTAGGCGGATAGAGTTTCTTTGTTTCAGAGACCAGCTTTTGTTGCACTGTGTTGGGTAGTTGTGATTAGTGACTACAGTACACTTAGTTATTTTTGATTAGCATATGCGAACAAGCATCGTGCTCGCTGTCTGTTGTAACTTATTTTTGTTCACTAAAATCACTGAGTTAATGCCAATAAGGATTTCCGATGACGTGCGATTGATTTTAATCTGTATTCTTTGGTCAGAATACCGTAATCTATTACAGTTCAAGAGAATAACTAGCACATTTGGATAATTATTAGAAAAAATGTGATAATAAAGCGTTAAGTAGATTGCACTTAGGTACAGCAAACGTAAAATAATAATCAATAAGCTATTTGACACCAAGCACAACACTTAAATCCGAGGAAGTCTGATAGATAACGAGGGGCATTCTGGCTTGTAAGGTTGTTTTCTCTGTTAGGATACTAACTTAGCAGTGATATCGATTTACAGATGGAGGGAGTTCTATTTTTATTATGCTCTCGACTAGACACTCGCTTTAGAGAGGTGTGGAAAATCAAGTCCAAAAATCAAGTTAATTAGAAAAACAGAAATTAAACGAGATAAGTTCTTGGTTCAACTAATTATAGGAATCGCTAAATAATCGAGAAGCTGAAAAATTATTTATTTTTAAGATATGTTTTGAAAAGGAATTAAGGTTTTGTTTACATCAAGGTTTAGTCCAAATTTTGTAATTAATTGGAGAAACGATTCAAACTGAAATATTAATATGGTCTGGTTATTGAAAAGACGGGTAACTTAAATTCGAAAGATAATCTAATACGGAAGTTTGGGAAAAAAGTAAGGGAGTGGATGTCAGAGGGCCCTTAATGAGAATCCTCTCAAGTAATAGGTCTCTCTCAAGGCTCTCAAGTAATATGTCTAAAGTCCTTAGTGGGGATGTGGCCAAAACGTTCCTTCAATTAGTGTAACCTCAAACTAATAAGTGCAGTCTGTGTTCAAAAATAGCAGAACATAGCTTCTTAACTACAATGAAAGTGATAATTAACTAAAACTAACTTTGGATGAAACGAGCATACAATGTCACTTCTTAATACTAATTAAATGCACTGAGAACATAATAATGAAAATTAGGAATAATGCAAATTGGAACAAAAAAATAAATTAAATAGATGAATTAACTGAATTCATCATAGTGGTATTGTAGAACAGTCACAATACCATGTACGGTAATTATACATACAGTATTACAGAAAGTCACTAATTAATAATTGTAATAAATTAATATTGACTGGAACTTTTGAAATACACGTAAGTATTGATACACTAGTTAGAGGTTAATATAAATATTGTGTAGGGAATGATTAATACAATAATCTATTATCAGTGGGAAGGATAGAACAGTAGTGATGTCATTAAAAAGCAATAGTAATACACAAAGAAATACCAAAATTTAAAAGTATTAGTTAGTTCACAATAAATAATACTAATGTACTAAGATAAAAAGTTGCTCTGCTTAATTATACATTTAAGTAATTAACTCAAATGATTTTAGGTGAAAATGCCATGATGGTCTTGTCAACAATGATCATTGGCGTCTGGGGCTACAGAAAGCAACAGTAATCGCGGACCTGAGCTGCATACATAAAAGTTATAATAAAATAAATAGTCATACCCTATCACCTTGAAGAATTATTCCTATCAACTTGCGACATCACGTAACAGATACAGAAAAATTTTCTTAGCTTAATAAGGCAAATGCTTTTTTAGTACTACGTCAGTTGTCCTGTAAGTATTTTTTCCAAATAATTACTTATTTTCCTAATTTTTAAATAACACTCATAACACTACTAGGAAGCTGATTGACTTAATGGTGGACACTTTACCGTAAGAAAAGCAGCTACTCGACGCTGTTTAAAAACACTCGTTAATTATACAAATTCGTACTTAGATACATAACTCATGTATCCACGGAAAGTTTGTAATTACGAGCACAATATGAGCCTACTTTTGTATCCTTGACTTTGGTCTCATTGGGTCTATGATGTTTTCTTTATGAAGCGACATTTTGTCCATGCAACACCAGTGGGTGACTAGAGAACACTTGGCTTTCCGACGTAAGAGATTCAAACCAATTAGCAGTACAACCTAATGGACTCCGAATTTAATGGCAACCATAGCAGACTGATTGCTGTAAGAAGACAAGCGCAAGCTGCTGGAGATATTAAAATTCGTATAAGACATTATCGGTACCAAAGAGGTCACATAATTAGTTATCTCTGCTTTAATGCGGGGCTTGGGGGAACTTCTGTCATGATGTTCTTGAAAATATGGCCCTGCTTTCCAAGTATATTGTAATAAGATACTCAGACCTACGATGTTAATAGTGGTATTAATCCATATAATAATAATGCCAACTACAGCAAGGATGTTATAAATGGAATTCTAAGAAAAAATTATATGCTAGACTGCCAATGCAAGATCTTCGGCAGCACCAGAACATCAGATGTCAAATATATAACTTAAGCACTTTAACTGTCCAATGCATCGAAGCACCTCGTACCAGGAAGACCTCATAAGGATAATAACCGCATTCAGTACTAGAAAAGCTATAGGTCTAATAGGCTGGGAAACATGATATTACGTATCCTGTGTCAAGAATATTCATAAATCTGTATGTTCTGCCTGCCACGATTAGTGAGTAAGTGGTTCTATTCCTTAAGCAAGGAAAACCTCCTACAGATCCATCTTTCTAAATACCAATCTGCTAACTGAAAGCTTTGAGTAATATTCCTAAAAGGGTTACTTTAGAAAGAATGACTTTCCTTCTTAAGGAAAGTAATTTACTTCATAACTAACAGTACATATTCATGACATGAAAATCCATTGATCATACATTGGATGACGCAATCAATTTAGTTCGCACTAATGCGATCATAGTAATTATAAATATGAGGTATAGTAATATGCATATTTATACTTATGCGATATAGTAATTATAAATGTTCAGTGGTCTTATCCACTTGACCACTAAGTTTTAGATAAAGCGAAATCGGTTGAAAATCACATTTGGTCTAAATAACACAAATGGAAACTAGTATCCTCCCTTAAAACAAATATTTCAAACACAGAAATAAAATGCATTTAAAGTTTAATGAAGATTTGTTCATTTTCTTATATTTCGCATCCAGACTTCATCCATATAAATTGGCTTGAATATGAAAAAATGGCATCCACTTGTCTAGCATTTGAAAGACTATCCTGTGTCAGGAATATTCAGAAATATTATATACTTTCGTAACTACTTACTGCATAATTCTGTATGTTCTGCCTACCACGAAGAGTGCGTAAGTGGTTCTATTCCTTAAGCAAGGAAAACCTCCTACAGATCCATAAAATAATAATCTGACTTCAAAACAGATTTCATAATATTTGCATGCCTTTTAACGAAAATGAATGCTTAATTTGCTCTAAAATTAGCCGCATTTACAGCATTTAATTATAGGAATGCTCACATCTGTATACACCTAGACTACTAGAAGACCCAATCGCCACATCCTGGTGCTGAGAGGGACCAGGACCCAATCGCCAAATCCTGGTGCTGAAGAATCATCACCTCTTACTTCGTGCTCCACTGTACAATCATTAGGTTATTTTGATGCTGGAGAGATGAAAAATGTGCAATGCCTTCGCTGGGACTCGAACTTGGGCCTCTGGAATACGCACCGAGTGTGCTAACCGTTATACCACGAAGGCATGCTGGAAGGAGGGAGAAAATACCTTATATTATAAAAAAATCAGCAGCTGTGGACTATGACTCAGAAATGGCATGATGCGATATGTTATGACGTATAGGCTTTTACACCTTTCTCTGTGCTCCGGATCCTCTATGGTGCTGCCAAGTATAACCAGCAGTTGTAACATTTGTCTGCATTTTTCTGCGATCATGCTAAAAAACCAAGCAGCGGTACAGATACCTAAGATGAAGCTATTCTGAACTTAACCGTTTGTTGAAAGTGTGCATGACATATCTTGAAGGCATTATTTTATTTTCGTTCGTCATACTCGAAAACGCAAAAACATTTGATGTGTCTGAGTGTTGTTTTCATGCTTATATTCAGCGTACTAATTGTCTGACTGGCTTGCAAGTACAATCATTTGCATAACTTGTACATCTGCAGGTCGTAAAAATTTTTCATGATAACGCATTTGAAGTTTCTTGGTGGGGGATTTGCATTTTCATGCATCTTTTTACTCTGTCAAGTATTATATATTAAGATAACTTATTAATTATTTTTTACGTTTTACATTAAATGAAATACATATATTCAGTTTTCCCCTCAAAATATGCTGCGTAGGTAATTCATTTCCCTTGCTTGCAGATTACCTTCAACATATCAAGATAATATACTTGAGGACCACTCTTATGCAGCCTTTTTATGGTGTGCGTGTGTGTGTAAAGCATTTACTTTAACGAAAGTTCGTGTTACATGTAAGACCATCTTATGTTTCGTCCAATCAAATAATATACTTAATAACAATATTTTGATTCCTTCTAGCATTTTTACTACATTTTGTGATTTACAATGCAATGCTTCTTTACAACATATTTTCATTTTTATGTGCGATACAAGATCCAAGAGGAATTCATATTCTCTTGTAAAATGTTACAGCCGACCAGGTTGTAACAAATCGCCTTGGGCCAACAAAAAAGAGCGCTCTATCAAAGGTTCATATTAGAATTATTAGTTGCATTATAATGTTGCTCGAAAGTCGACAAAGAATAAAATAAGATAAAAGAGAAGAGAAGAAAATGAAAGAAAATTTGAAAAGATTCAGATTTTAACTTTGTATTAGATGATTTCATAACATTTTTATGATGTCGTCGTGCTCGCAGTTTATCTATCTGCTTTCGGACTCACTCCCGCTGACAAAACGTTTCATTTCTTTTTAACTTCATTATTAAACATCACTTTCTTCTCACTTACGTCACATATTCAAAAGCAAACTCACAGAATTTCTAAAAACATCATATATTTAGAATTTCTGATTCAGTGTTAAGAGTGGCCTGACAAGTTTTAACACAAATGGGCTATTATTCTCGAACCACACTTTTTATCGAATCATTTTTGTTGTGCGTTTCATTACCAAATAACTAGCCGCTGGCGCGTTCAGTAGCCTAAAGTAATTATTATAAAAAATGTAAAAAATTTTATAATGCTTTTAATAAATCCCGTTAGTGCAATTTAACGGGTCCAGCTGGTAATTAATAAAAGAATTAAAGAACTGCTTTTTTTGCTTTTAAATCACTTAGTTTGTCAATCAGTAACAGACAGGTTAAATTTCAAAGAAAAATTAAATATCTTACGTTACGTTAATTCGCAACAAACTGGTTAAAATATTTTTAAGTTAAAAATATTTTATATCGGATATCTTTAGAACTTCCCAACAGAGTGTTAAATTTTGTCATACATTTTTTATATTTGCTATATTATTTCTTTAAGAATAACATGTAGAGACAATATCTTTTTATTGGTATTTATATAATTTTTTTTATATTCTCTGCATTATTTCTTTAATGATAATATATGACGATAGCATTTGGTGGCAATACTTGAAAAGTGATACGGGAAAAAAAAGGGGAGGTCACCAGCACCACAAACGCTAATAAGTAAAGATTTATTAACATATTATTCATTTAAAATTTTAAATAATCTAGCAATTAAATTACTTTTGTAATGTATATTTTTAACATTTTAATCATGTATGTGTTATAAAGTAATCAAAACTTTCATTAATTAAACATAAACACTACAAAATACTTAGAAATTTCTTCCTGTTATTAAAAGGAGATATAGCACTTCTTTTCTTCGATGATATAGTTTTTTCAACTGTTTACTAGCATTTTTGATAGAATGATATTTCATCCATGTTTCTGTATATGGTTTTCGAAATACAAGCAAAAATTTAACTTTTAAAGTGGCTTGATTTTTTGAGATTTTTTGAGATTTTTCTATAATAAGTAGAGGAAGTTTTTCTGTTCCCAACTACTGGATCACGTCACCCAGTGGGTATGGTGGCCAGGAAAGCTGACTGCGATGGCGAAGGGCCTGGGTTCGAATCCCGGAGAAGGCATGGTTTTAACTGTCCGTCCCTTCACAGGAAAGGTGATGGTGGCCCACCTATTAGGTGCCTCCATAATAAAGAGACCACCACATCCGGCCTTGTATAGATTAATGGACTGGGTTACATCTGTAATTGTTCATAATCTGCCATTGGAAAAAAAACTATTGGATCACATCCCCTCGGACGAGGTCCTGGACCTCGGATATTAAGCCCCCAGAGGAGACTCGGATATTAATCCCCGAGGAGTGACGAGGTACCGGGGCGGGAGTCTGAGCGTCTGATGTTCTGTTTCCAACAATTTCTGTTATATTTGCAAAAAATGTACAATGTAATTACACTTAAATTTACACCATTACTACCTTCAAGAAAAAACAGTTACCTATATCTTTGAAAATCTTTTTTATTACACCTTATTCCTGTACTCAAGAAGAGTGTTATAATGCAAATTTGGATTGAAGAGTTGTTATATTTATAAAAGGAGTATTAAATTAGGCTTATAAAAGGTGAGTCGAAATTTCCTTAGGTGTCGTTTTATTAGGGTTGGTCGTTATAGTGAAGCTTGCACTACCGCAAGTCGATTCCCCCCCGGGGGTCGACGTAGAGAACTCTGCGAAGCTACTGGCTAGGATCTGTACCTAGGCAGTCTCGGCCACGGGGGTATAAAATTTATGAACTTGGTGGTTCTGTAGGCTCTGGGAAAGGTCACTTATTGGCCGGCCTCGGAGTCTGGCACGTCCTAGCGCGGCGTGGTTCTAGTAACCCGGGGGTCTCCCCCGGGGTCGCTGGGTAATGTCCCGCTGCGACGGGCTCGCCCAAGCGACTGGTAGGAGCATTAGACGACCAGTGCTGCCTGGTGTCTTATCCAGGTGGTGCGCTGCTCTCCTGGAGGGTAATAGTGGAGGTTGAACCTCCACGATGTGCCCAAAGGACATGTAGACATGTAGACCTGTAGTGGGCTTAGTTCCCGGAACAGGGAAGCCAAAAACTTACTTACTACCACAAGTCGACAGTATAATGAATCGAACTTTTATTTATGCAGTTGGGAACCAAACTTTGTGGTGTTACTTAACATGTCAAAATATTCAAAACGTAAAGTTTGACAAGTGCAACGAGAGTAAATTAACAGAAATCCATCTTATAATAATAAAATATTCACTCATGATATGACGATTCGTATTAGTCCCTTAGAGAGATTTTGAATGCTTGCATTGCTCAGTCTTCAACTTGTTGATTTAAACTGCTACAGAAAGCTCACGTTAAAGAATCGCTAAGGCGTAGTTAAAATCCCATGATTTAAATATGAGGAGAATCCCGGAGGAGGCATGGATGTAACACTCTCTGTCTCTTCATAGTAGGTAGCGGTGGCCGCCTATTAGGTGCCACCACAATAAAACGGCCACCAGTTATGGCCTTAAAATTGGCCAATGCCGCCATTGGAAAAAATTTTGAAATAAACCTAACGTACATAAATAGGAATCTAGGAGGAAACATAAAAATTCAAGGATGCTGTTGCAATGATTCTAACTCCAGATTTTCTGACTGCTTGCTGGAAGTGCTTTCCAACTACACCACGGAAGACGGTAAGGAAGGAGAAAATTCCTTATAAAATTATGAGAAAAATTTTATTCTTTTATTTTTCTTAAATATAATAATTACGTATACAAATAAAACATATTATTTAAATGTAATTACTCTAAAATATTTTTGAGCCATGCAAGAGTAAAACAAGATTCAATTTTTACTTTTATATATTATTTGAAATGCACAATGTTAAGAACATAAAACAGTTGGAAGTATGATAGTCAGATGGGTGGAAAGCAACAATAAAATCTGAGAACCATTGATTTAAATAATATGTATAACTGTCTTCTTTTGTTATTTAAATGTAACTTGGAATTACATTTAGGTCCGCTTTACTACATTTTTTTTTTACGTTTCTTTTATTTATTATGTTAAAAGTAAAAGTATAAGTCTATGATTTTTTCCGATTTAAGTTTTTTAAATTAGAGATTTAAAGAACAGTCATTTTATCTTTGTATATTTACCTAGATATATGTTCGAAATTAGGCAACGATTTTTTCTTTCAAAAAAAGACTAATATGGTGCGTGAATTATTAAATAAAGGCTTCATCGAAAAAAACTGAAATGTCAATTACATTCTTTTTTTCCTTGTTTCCAAAATACCCATCCATTGTTTCCATCAATAAAATTGAACTTTCGACTTGTTAATCATTTATAACAAAGGTGGTAGATTTATTGGGGCTTCCCAAGCAGCACTGGAAAAAAAGTTGTTAAATTACAAAGGTTTCTCTGCCTCATTGGAAGGGTATCAGATGTTGCTCTAGATGAAAATCACCTCTGTTGTCGACGAACTAGTTTCTTTCCTTTCTAATGTGAGTTATGATTCAGTATACTAAGAAAATAATATTATGACACGGAATCCGAAAAAATCTTAATATTCGGAAGTAAAATTTTTCAAACAAGATAATAAAGTAAACGGAAGAACAAATGAGCCCCAAATATTAAAAAATATTACGGGCTTACTGCTATCGCTGGATAATGAAGTAATTTTATTTGGTAAATTTTATGAGATTTGAAATGCTTCAAGATTTCAAGCCTAAAGCAAATACTGAAATGAAAATTTGAGCTAAGAAATACTAGCTAAGTATTATCAAAGCACAAAATAAAACTCTTCCCTTCGTTGGTAATCGTATAGGCGAAAATGAAGTTCCTGTAATACCTAGGTCATTTGATCCGACGAAAAAGACATTTCAAGGATCGGTGACTATAGAATGTTAAAGTTTTTGAAGAAAAAATAAACTACATGCTAATAAAATGCAGCGATTTAAAATTAGATGTAATTAATTCTTAGACTGACATTTGTTTTATGAAAAATTTTAATACTTACGTACCGCTTCTTTTCAAGGAACAAAAATATTTTGTGATGTTTTGTCAAAAAGTATAGACTTTTAAAAATAGACTATCTCATTTATGATTTCAGATGCATTTTAGAAACTGCTACATTGACGTACCTACTTCGTGTGTGTATTTAAAAAAAAAATACCTGACTGTTGCAGTATTTTTATATGATTATGCTGACGTATGTTTTCCTGGTCGCTGGATTGATTGCGTAGAAACAAGACCAAGAGCAATATTTTCGTTCTTTTGAACACTATTAGGCGTTCTAGTTTGGGATTTAATTCAGGAATACATTGGTAGCAGAATGAGTGTTGTTGCTAAACGTGAAAATATAGTATTCCCTAGCGCATTTTCTTCCCTTTTATTGCTGATTTTATTGCATGAAAATTTTAAGAGGGGAATATGATGCGAATAATTTAATTTCCGAAGTACACTGTTACAGTAAGAACAAAACAAATAAAACGTATTCACGGATAAATTATAGGTAGCTATAGCAATATTATTTATTTAAGGAAACCTATATTTTAATAAGATTACACGGTAATTTAACATTACCAATATTTAATAAAATAGTTTCATTTCTACTGCCTCCATCTTGAATTCCATTCGCTCTTATTCCTGCCCACTCCTACTTCCAGTGTCTTGAATCACGTACGGTAATGGATATAGTACGTCGTAGTCACTGAGAACTTCATATAGAATTCATTGCAATCATTGGGTATTGAAAGCATGTCATCCATTTCTGCTTATCATTTTTGCATGTACACATTTCCTTTACTTCATTGAGAAAATTGTTTCCCCTAAAAACGTTTATTAGTTCTTTGGAGGATATAGCAAATTTCCTTATCACAAATGCTAAATTTCTTTTCTGAATTAAATGCTGCATTTAAAAAGTTAGATTTCAAAAATTGAGTTTATAGTTCTGTGTCACTGATGCTATAAAAAGAGCTTTCAAGCACATTTCGTATTAAAACTTGTAGCATGAACAGACATCATGAGGTTTCTGTTTTATTCATAAGGTAGTAAATATTTATTTAGTTGTTTTATTAGACGGCCTTTACGAAGACTACACCTTTTCATGATTACGGAAGATTAGTCACTCACTCTTCTACAGAAGCCTACGTTAATATTTCTCTCTTCCATATGCATCTTGCTTGGGAGCTTACGGCAAGCCCATTTAACAAATAATCAAATACTATGAACCACAGAAAAGTAAGTAAATATGTGGTTTGGGGGTTACCCTCTGCATATATAACGATATCTTTAGTGAAAGAACTTTACACTGAAAGAGAGGGAAAAAGCAACTTGATAAATTAATTGTTGTTTACTCTGCAATCGGGACCGGTGTCTTTCCCCCATGACTAATCATCAATATTCTCTATTCCCTAATTAGAGAATATATGCTTTTGATGATGTAGATGCATTATAATGTGTTTCTTATGCTGGGAAGGAAATTTATGCATATATATCCTTTGCCACTTGACAGATGTTAAAAATGTTGCATGTGCTTCGAGAGAATCTGTGATGGGTCTGCATTCTTCAAGCAGAATGCGTTTATTCTTTTAAGAACATGTATGTCATATTCTTCTAAAGTTCACAGAAGGTTTTTCTTAAATTATCGGCAGACTAATTTTGATTTGTGTCAAATTTTATACCATCTAATATTGCACTGTTCAAATCAAATATTCGGTGAATATTTGAAATGAAATATTTTTCAGCATGGGTATTTGTGAAGAGCTGCACACAGGATTAAAACAGCAAGGAATATTAAAAATTTCTAATCGATAATGGTATCTCCAAAATTTCTTCAGAGGAAAATTATCACAATAGATCCCGTTGAGATTAGTATGGATTCCATGAAGAAATTTACGTTCTTTATTACAGAACGATTACTCTTCTGAGATGCTTTTTAGCCTTCTAAAACTTGTGCATCAGGTTTCATGCTCAAAAAGACTAGTCATCGCTCTTTCACTCTTAAAGTAGCCATTAGGTTCAGTTGTAACATTAAGAAATAGCAATGACGTATTTACTTCTATCGCCACGGTTCATGAGCCTGTTAGCTGTTACAGCAAAACTCGTTGATTACCAAAAACATTAATTATTACAAAAAATATGCTTTATAAAAATATAACTAAACTCTGCTAAAGAAACCAAATAATCTTTAATTTATATCCGTGGTATTAGCGCAAGTTCCGAAGTTTAAACTAAAGCAACACATACATACTCATCGAAAATATGGATTTCATTGGAAACCTTATTATAGTTCTTATATCGTCATTAGACACTATAGGTAGGTCTACAGTGATTCTCATTACATGGAGGTAAGTCAGAAAAGAACTCTTTCTTTATGAGTTACTCTCAATTCGTGAATATGTCAAATACGAAATTCAGTTTCAAATATTTCGTGTACTTTACACGTAGCTTCTGCTTTTATAAATTTTATTATTTATTTTTCACCGTTGTGGGTTTTGAAAGCTGAGAAAAGTTTGCATTTAAGCATCAGCTAAAAGTCTTAATATTCAACCTTACTGTTGCCCTTAAAGGACAACGCACTTGTTGCTCGACATCAGTCACCTATTATAGCGTAAATAAAAATAATAAAGAGGTAAACCAGAGTGAAAAAATGCGTGAAAGTGAAAAAGAGTCAACTACTATGTTTATATGTTATTTAACTCTATTTCTACCATCAAGGGCAAACGAGTAATGCAGCACCTTACAAGCCCGCTATCATAAACTTTGAAAGGAAAAAATAGAGAAAGATAAAAAAAGGGAAAAGCGAAAATCTGATTGTTTCAAAAAAGTAGCTTATACCACAGACGAGGGACTTGCATATAAATCTGAATAACGCTTATCATCATTGTAAAGTTCATTTTGTTTTAAAATTAAGCTCTGTTTTTAGTTAAGAGTCTAATGAATTTTCATTAATTCCGAAGATCGATGAAGAAATCAGTGAGGAGAATCAATCGATCAAAAATGAGAAAATCAAAAGGAGCAAAGTGAAAGCCCCACTGCAGTACATGCCAATGTCCCATTAAGATATTTGTGTGCAAAATACATACCAGGCTCTCTCATTCCATTCTCTGAGGTACTCTAGATCGAAACTGGTATGGAATAGGCACAGTCATTCTGTCACCACATATTTCCAAAGTCATCATCAAAGACAAGGCGCCTTTCTCACCTCACTCATGTTATTCAGAATGTTTTTCGGGTGGTTTCATGATTGTATAATGACTGTATATGGGGATAAGCCAACAACTAAACCAGTATAAAAGCACTAATATAGCTGGTCTCTAACTGTATTCATTAGCACCACCAGAATATATCTAAGAGTAAAAAAAATTGCATGTAAAACATTTCATTCAGTTTCAGTGCCGATTTTTGCCAAACATTCTCAAATGTATTTGTCTCTTATAGGTATAATTCATAAAACAATATTGTATGAATTTACTACAATAATTATTATGAAACATCATAAGAATAAGATGTGTGAAGTGTGCAGCAGCTGGTGATTTACGTAGTGAGCATCGGTAAGGAGTTATTTCACAAATTAAGTTTTTAAAATTTGTTTCATAGTCTGATAAATCTGACCATTAATTATTGTAATTCTTTTTCTTAAACAAATAGTTCAGAAATATAGTAATAATAATGATAAATTATAATAATATGATGAGAAAACATATTTGGAAAGCTGAACGTAATTAAAGGTTGACGCACGCAAAGATCGAATAAAACCTAATGCAATCTAATAATTTTTATAGTTTGTTATATTACATACCTTATATTATTTACTTATTTCATTTTATGTTATTATATGGAAGTATTCTCTATGGATTTTTCAGCGTATCTGCTTATTATTTATATTTATTTTCAAATTTGCACATTATTTTCGAAATAAGTTTTTCAAGAAAAAATTTTAAGCTCTTTAGTAATTAATATCAAACTGCAAAATGTCCTCATGAAGAAAATCGCAGAAAGGTCTCCTACATCGAGCTCATACTGCCACTAATAGTGTCTATGATTAAATTATCTGATTTCTGTTGGTGAAATCGGTTGTTGTAATTTAACGGAACGTATTGAAAGAGCGAAAGTTTTATTCTGTCTGATTGTTAGTTTTATCTCTCTATCCATTTGCTGAAATGTCTAGGCCTCGAGTCACCCACTCATTTCAATACATTTTATAATGAAACAAACTTATTTTTGCTATTGTTGAGAGAAATAATCGCGTAGGTTTTTATATTTATTTCGCAATTCCTTATTTATCAATCTCAGTGTAGAATGCAGTACCTAATTTGAGAAATATCTTTCTTTCTTGATCAATAGATATTTCTAAATTTGTTGTGCAAAGAGAAATGTTCTTGGAAACCATTTTTAAACTTTGCTCAATGTTATTTTCTTTCCTTTAAAATAAAATGAGTAGTATTTATTTCATTTTAAAAGGCTTATGACTTCCATTTTTTATGTTAGAAACATTTTTAGCTTAATCCTACCTTTATTTAAAGCTTAATCTCCCCTTCTTTTACTTCTTAATAATGTATAGCTGTATTTTATTTTGAAATAATGTCTCTCTAATTAACACAGTTTATAATACGGGAAATTCATGCGATTTATGATGCGTCCAAATATCGTGCTCTCTGGTATATGCTCATTCGCTGGAATATTTCTCGCTATGTACTGAGTGCGAATCCCAGCAAAATATGATTTGGACCTCCAGATATTTCTCCTTGAGCAGGCAATTTTCTTTTTTTTTTCCCCTTTCTCTTTCGCGGCTCTTCAGCGGCTTTCTGCAAACTGATGTTCTTTCTTCTAATTTCCTTCTTTCAGAAACATTTGTTTTCAATGTTGAGATTGTTTCGATTATTTATTTCCATAAATTTTGTTTCCTTATCAAATTTTAAAACTTCAGTTTAAAGTCACTTAGTTTTATCTTTCAGGTTGAAGCAGTATTCATCTTCTAAACATTTTAACTGAAAATTTAGCTTATCATAAAACCTGGAGGACAATAGTTGAGTTAAAACGTACTTACCAAATGACAGAAGAGTAAAGCATCTACCAAGCTTTTTTGGTTATCAGAATCCAGCGATTTTTCTATCCCACTGATGATCCGATGTTAATATCGAGTTCAAATATTCTAAATCATATAATTTTGAAAATTTTGAAAACCAGTAAATGACATATTGAAGAGTCATATTTTTTATCTGTAATAATATGAGAAAGAAACTAAATATTTGAAACATTCTTTGTAAGGCGGTTAATATAAAATATGTATTTTATATTTTAACTAAAAGGTGAGATATGATCCAAACCATCAAACTTTTGAGCATAGTTTATAGTGTTAAATAACTAACTTGAAACTACGCACTGAGCTGTAGGTATATCGTGCATACGAATTTCATGTTTATGGAAAAAAGTGAATGATCAATCCAAATATAGTTAAGTTTCAATAAATCAAAATTGAAGGAAAACACCCATCAAAAAATATTAAAAATTCGACTTTGAATCAGTATTTATTTCGAATAGTATGTTTCTTTATTTATCTGACTTAACTTCGAATTTCTAGTTGGGACAACCATTCCGTCAAAAATTTCCCCGAAATGAAGTAATTGAAATGTTAGTGCATATTCTCTGTACGGTGATTAAGTAATCGGAGTGTACTAAAAAATAGAAACGTTTCAGAGTTTGCATTGCTGCAAATTCCAGTCTTAATACGATTAAGATCGGTTATTAAAAAGAAGGCTTGCAAAGGTCTGTTTTTGAGAGTAGCTCTAAGAGTAGGATATTGCATTTCCTTTAGCTCTTCCATGACAAAAAATGCTGCTTGAGTTTTGTGAAGCGAAAATAATCGCAAGAGGCAAATCTAGAGATCACATGGGGCGACAAATTACACATACTTATTTTCAGTATAGAGAGGTTCTATGAAGTAGTTATTGACTAGAGAGAAGATGAATTATCATGCAATGCAACAGATTTCGAATGAAAAACATAAGATTAACAATCGTCCGCTTAATTTTCAGCTATTTAAGTCAGCTAATCAAAAAAATATTTCAAACTGCACCCTTGTTTTGACATTTCAACTTGTAAGATAATCTAATGGCGCATATTTTAAACATCAGTTTAATCTTCCCATAGTGTATAATGTAGAGAGATAATCGTTCAATCCTTAACTTAGATTCCAGGAATATCAAGTGAATACAATAATACCAAACGTAACTGAAACTTCATTTGCATTACGAGTTCTTAGTTTAAAAACTAACGCGTTAACAGAACTACTCTGTTTGTGCCTGAGGACATATAACAATACTTTAAATATTTGCAAATCAAATTGTGAATTAGAATCTGTAAGGTTACTATGGTAACTGAAAACTAGAGTTAAAATCCTGCAGACCCTGCTAGACAGAAAGCAAATTATAGCGATGTCTTGAACAACTCAAATAATTTTATTTTGCCCTGTAATATCTACTTGTTTATCTTTTGATGTGACAGCTGAAGTACGTGTAGGAACCGCACAGGAGAAGGATTGAAAGAACCCTTTATTAAAACTTTAAAACTCACAATGCGTCGACTTGACGCTAACGCAATAGGCCTCGCTCGGGCGGTAACTCAAAGAACAAGAAATCAACTAAAAATTCAAAGATATCAACAAGCAGTAGAATTACTCTTCAGTGGCCCTGAACCTAAAAAAGGTGGTGCATGATAATTCTACACTACCAGGATTTGACGACTGGGTCCCCTAACTCCTAGTCGTCTTTAAAATGGGGAGTGTATAAAGCATTTCTCCCGCCTGCTTAGCATGCCTTCGTGGTGTAGTGGCCAGCAGATTCGGCGCCTATTCGAGAGGTTCGCGGTTCGAGTCGCGGCGAGAGCATTGCTCATTTTTCATGTCTCCCGTATTAAAATTAACCTAATGTTTCTACAATCCTCAGTTGAGTATACAGGCATAACTTGTGCTACAAACGAAATTTCCACAATTTGTTGATATGTTAAGCTAACAGAACAGACACTTAAATTCGAACCTCGATAAAGTCCTCTAAGACACATTAAATATAATATAATAGCTGACTACAATGAAATATAATAAGTTGGCTCATATAGTTTACCGGCGTGTATTTAAAGCATCGTCTAACGAGAATGATACAACCGGAAGATAATTTTTAAACACAGCTGGCGAAAAATATTAATAGCAAGACGTAACTGCCAGAAGCTCTCTCAACTAAAGATTCAAAATCCTCAGCTTAAATACACACAAAACTAATCTGCATTCTATTGAGGAATATGGAAAGGAGAAATTATAGTAATGGCTTAAATCATAATGACTGATTAATTAACGTAAGATATTTTACAAATTTAATAACTGTGCTTTTAATTTAAGCTGTCCCACTAGCGGCCGAGTGGTAAAAGTCTGTTGATAGTTTGTCCTGGAAAGCAACTCAAGCGAACGTGCTGGCCGAATAGATTTCGTGATTTCCGTCTAGTGTAACGTAATTACGAGTCACGTTTCCTTAGAAAAGTCCCCTTAGGCAGGTAGGCTCCATGTGGTTTGCTACATTTAGATAACTAACCAATCTAATTTATGCTCGATTTCTAAGCTCAGATCTCTTATAAAAACCGGAAACTCACCGAAGCTTAGTGCAGTTATCCAATCTGGAGGTACATGATAAATACAGTGCCAGTGGTTCAGTCGCCAATGCCATTCATTTATACATTTTGATAGAGTTGATAGAAAGAGTAATAGTTCAGGTGTTAAAATTTTGATTGATATAAAATTAGAACTTTCTTTAATTCGTTCCAAATTTCTTTAGCTGTTGTTTTGTTTCTTATACGTATAATTTGGTTGTCTTCTACAAGTGCTCGGATATTCAGCTATTATACAGGCGTCGGCTCCATTGAGTAGATCTTTCCCATAGATAGTCCCCGTGTGGGGAATGAAGAAAGCGATTTTAAATTTTTGAAATTATTTTACAAGAAGAATTCTGAAATAGTACTTATATTTGAATATTTTTCATATTATTATTACTTTTGCTGCTTTTTCTGTAACAGAAAATGCAGCAAAGGTAATAATAATATGAAAATAAATGTAACAATAATCACCCTTTATTATATTACTAATGATTAAAATTCAGAGCTTGAAAACGACAATTTGACTTTTACAAATGTGGTTATTCTAAACCCTATGTTTAGATAAAAAAATATATTTTGCTTTAAAGAAAAGGGACAGTGTTTATACTTAGGGGCACATTCAACCGTAAACAACAGTTTGTTTAAGGAATTTACTATGAAGTAAAGACAATGAAATAGCTTTGGACATAAAACCTTTTCAAACTCATTTTTATTTGTTGCCTTTGTCACACACAGAAAAGAAGATAAAAATTTTTCATTACAGTAAATTTTGCCTCTGTTAGACAGTCTGTAGAAATCAGCAAAATCAATTTCGTTGCATATAAAATGAAATTAAGTAAAGCAGCAGACAATAAAATGCGAAGGTAAAATTTTACTCTTATAAAAGGAAAAACAATTTAAACTTTTGATTAACATTCTTTATAAGTTTAAAAAATAGCTTTTCATGTATTATTAATGCATATTTATGAAGCATTATTAATAAAAATGAAAATTAAGACATTTTGCATAAATGATCCTCAGCAAAATTTATTTGAAAATTTAAGGTTCAAATCGAAGGCTGCAATTCAGATTATAATAAAAGATTATTATAAAAACCGTAAATCACATTTTAGCGTTATTATCGTTTGTAAGAAATATACCGATTTCCAGGACATTTTTTGCAGGCATGCCTAAAATGATGGTAAAACTTTTATAACTCAAAACTGTTTTCGAAAATTTTTAAAAATTATTTTAACTTACAAATTTTTAAAGTAAATCATGAAAAATGTGCGAATTATATTTGGATTGAACATAAACTTCAAATTCTGAAAGAAGCAATTAAGTAAATTCAATAAAAAAAAGGGATATTCATAACAGTGAGAAGCTAAAATTTTGGAACTTAACCTTAAAAACTACTCTTGTTACTTTTGTCAAACCTGCCACTTTGGCATAATTTGAGGCGCATGACAGAAATATGGAAAAAATTCAGTACGAAAGTACCTTTTTAGAGAAAGTCCGATTTTGCATTAAAATACATATGTTAGAAAAATACTATATATAAATCTAATATATTTCCTAAATCGCGCGTTCGAGACATGAACGTCAGACAGTGAATTTCGTCAGTCGGCCTGGTAGAACGAAACACATATAACTGTCTCTCTCTCTCTCTCTCTCTCTTTTTTTTTTTTCTTTTTTTTTTTTTTTTTTTTTGGACTGAGTGTACATTTTAGGCATGTACCTTCTTTTCCAACCAACAGAATTCCGTTTAAGAGTGATACTTAATGATTTTTAAGACATGCTTGGAAACTAATATTTTTCAGCTCCGAGTTTCGTATGTGAAATTTTGCTTATGATTTATATCATTTTGTGAGTGAAACAAGACTCTCTGTGCAAATTAACGTATTAAACAAGTCTAAGCTCATTATTTCATTCTTTAAATTTTAAAGAAAAGTTCAAGTTCCTTTTCTTTATGTGTGTACGTGTCTATGTGAGTGTATAAAACTTTTATAGGTTGTTCGATAATGCATAATGCTTTCGATGTCTTTTGGCATATTTAATCTATAAAACATATAGTGTGCGAATAAATACAAATATGGTTTATTTCCATTTAATACTTTGTATTTGATAAGACACTAATGAGAAATCTGTGAGTAATTATATATTACTGTGGTCTTAATTAGAAATCAGGGACAGCTAAAATACCGATAGTGCCTTTTTCTCCAGCAGAAACCAAATTTTTTGCCGGTTACGACTGTACTTAAATTTTGTATCCTAAATTACATGTAGTTTAAAATCGGTTTTGAAATACAAACCTAATGATGATAGAGATTTCTTTACTTTCTAATTTCAGTACAAAATATTCTTTAAGATAATTCCTATCAATAAGATGCTAAGCCATTTTAGACATCTGTTATATATACGAATACAATTATGCTGTGAAGTTTTTTGTTTCCTTTTCAGTTTTTTCAGTTTTTTTCAATCAGGCAACCAGAAAATATTAATATCAAAATGGCGATCGAAGTGAAATATACTAAGAGGCTGACATTTTATGTCACAGATTTTTTTTGAACTATAAAAATTTCAATATCTAAAACTGTCTGTTTGCATGAATAAAAAGCTTTAATCACTAAACAATTTTCTTCGTCGTAGGCTCTTAAACTTACACTTAATATACTGCAGTGTATATTAAAAATATGGAAATAATGAAAGGATTTATTTTTGAAGGTGTCCAGAAGAAGGAATAACAAGAGAAGATAAGCAGTTATTGACTCAATCACATGGAATATTTATTAACAAAAATTATAATACGTAAAATTATAAAGTATAGCTTAACTTGTTGAATAGCAAGCCTATTGTGTCTCCCAGCAAAATAGCGTCTGATAATGCACCAGAGAAAAGAAACCCGCCTTTTTGTTTGATTTACATCAAGCGAAAATCGGGCAGTAAATTAACATACTAAACTATAGCATTTTTTAAGACACAATAACACGCCGAATAAATACTAATTCAGAAGTCAAACAACAAAAATCAGCGTTAATTTACAAAATTTTCACAGGACTAGTTTCGATAGCTGCAAAACCGCAAATGAATATACTAAGAGGCTGGCAAATGAATATACTAAGAGGCTTTGCGGTTTTGCAGCTGAAGATGATGGTTCGGTAAAACCATCGAAACTAGTCCTGTGAAAATTTTGTAAATTAACGCTGATTTTTGTTGTTTGACTTCTGAATTACTATAGCATTTTTGCTAAATTAATTTTTAATACGCATGGAATTCGGTAATTTTTTAAGCATATTATAGCAGACTGACCCTTATATTGTTGATCGTCTTTTAATTCTGCTCAGTAAACATGAAATATTTTTAATAATTTTAATCTCGCAGTTACGTGCTTTGTTTTTCTAGATTATCCCTCATTTCCGGGGTCATAAGCACTAGAACAGTTTCGTGAATCTTCACAGGTAGTGTCATGTATCCCCTTATTTTTTAAATAAATGCCTTTGTGTAATTGTAGTGACAGAACTACTTTCCTCATCTCTATCTCACTTTCGATCAGTTTAAACACCCCTAGGAAATAAATCTTATTGTCTTATTGCGTCTTCTTTCCCTACCACTAAACTCTCGAAAGAATTTCGGATCGACATACGTTAAATGCCTTATTTCTCAAAAACACTGTGCATTTGCAAACATCTACTCGGAACTCAAAACATAAGCATATTGGCTTGGTAATCAGTTTATGCTGATCTAATATGGTCTGGTACGGACTCATTACGTTATACATGAGACAATCTTTAACTGATATTTATTAATTCTGATGAGAGGTTTATTCTTCTATGTCTCAATTCTTATTTCAACAATTCTCAATTCTTTCTTTTATATATATATATATATAAGTAAAGTTTTATAAGTAAATATAATTATTAGAGTTCTGATATCGAAGCTTAAAGAAAAGTAGATATCTCTGAGAAATTCCTCCATGAAGGCATTGCTTCAGCTATGTATGTACGATTTCTTTCTTCTAGCTTATAGAGCAATGAACTTTGAATCTTAATATTAGATAAGTATATTTCTGAAAAAGTGGAAGGGCGAAACTTAGACTAACTCATGTAGCTTAATATCGAAAATAGCACTGAATAATTTTAAAAATAAATTATAGCGACTATTTAATAATAGAAATTCATTATAATACTTTATTATAAACATTATTTCGGTATTTATTATCAACTTTTATTTACTAAGCCCTCGTAATTGAATAGTAAGCCAGCTCGTTAAAAGGAATAAATTTTTCAAATATATTCCTTGAAATATGTTTAACCGTGAATTAGCACGATTTTCTCTTCGGTATTCCACATTGTTTTAAAGAATTATTTTCAAATGTTTAGTTTACACCTGAATTCTTCATGTTATAGTCTAAAATTTCAAAACGAGTTCGCAGTAAAAAGGGAAAATTTTTTTAATGTAATAAAAGTAAATAATTATTATTTCATTCCTCTTGTAAGGAAACGTAAATTGAACTGTAAGCAACTCAGGAAACTGTATCTCTCTTGCTCTATAAAATTAAAACAACTTAAAAAGAATTTAATTTTTAAATGATCTATGTTATCATGGTCTTTTTTAAGAGATTTCATTCCTTTTCTTATTTTTTATTGTTTTATCGCCAACCGAAAATGGTAACACTTTTTGTGTTTCTGTCTGTTTTAGGGTATTATAATACTAATAGTGTAGTAGAAGTAAATGCACAGTATAATAGTTTCCAAGTATAAAAAAAGGCTGACCAATAAATTCGGAAATGGATCCAGACGCCTTCTTCTTGCTTATTGGCCTATGATTTAAAGTGAGGGTCAAAGTTTGCTTGCAAAGACATTTACATTTTATATTGTAATTAGGTTGGCATGGTGGTACAGGTACAGGTAGAAGCTAGGCCAACACTTCTATGGTACCATAGGTGATTGAGGTATTGCTGTACCTAGCTCACTGTTAGCTTCCGCTCTATTCTGGAATACGGAAAGAGAACGCTCTGAAGGGAGCGGCCCGAGAGTCTTCTTCTACCACCAGCCTTTTGAGAGGTTTTCGACTCGTGGTGTATTTTTAGTGCCTGCTTGCCGCGCAGATACTGTATGCTTAAAAAATCCATTCCTTCTCCAGGTTTCGAACCCGGGCCCGTTGGTACAGAGTCAGTTTTACTAACCGCTATACCGTCTGGGCGGATGGCATGGTGGTAAGGAAGCCAGCTGCGATAGCAAAAGGCGTGGTTGTTTGAAAGTGTATAGCATGGGAGAATTTAAAATACTGTTGAGCAGAAAGTCCTCTCGAGAGATTGATGAAGATGAAGCGGACTAGGAGACCATCGGATCCATCTCTCGCGTAATTTTGCTTCAAAACTGGAACTGAGTCGGGCAAATTCGTACTATTACCTATATTGCGCTCAAGATCTTGCTAGATCACAGGGAATCTAGATCACGAATAACTAGCGGATTTGATTTGATGTTATAGTCAGATATATCACAATAACAGTACAACATTCTACGCTGCATAAATTATGAGTAGAATTTGAATCAGTTGGTATTCGTACTTTAAATTCAAGATGAATTACTTGTTAGAGTAAATGAAGAACGAATTATTGTGGTTAGAGGTTTCAAAAACCTGAAAGGCGATCATTTTTAAATCTTTTTATTCCACCACCCTAAATTAACTGAATTTTTCATTTTACTTCTTTGCCTTTGAAAATTCTTACTAACCTATATGTAAGTGATTGTGTAAAATAGGAAAGCTATTTTCCACAAAGAACTAAAAAAAACTGCTATATAGTTATCTTTTGTCTTCAGTAAGTGTGCAATATTTGGTGATGTTCATAAGTTCAGTTTTTGAGGAAAATTCAGTTTCTGCTATTTTTAATTCAATTTCCCCTTTCCTTCAGAAATCAAGGTATAAAATTAGTACTGAAAAACAGAAATTTTCTTCTAAGCGAGCATTTGTATTTGTTGCATTTTACCAGTCCTAATTACAGTGTCATTGTTAACAAATGAATTTTCTAGTCTTAAGCAATTAAAACTAATTAGGAATTATATATCTCAGCTGCAAAGCGCTTGAAGTATTTTACCATTCTCTTTAGTCGCCAAAAGAGCGCGTGGGACGATTCTTTTGCGATTAAATGACGTAATCTCATCGGCGCATGACAATTGGCAAAGGGGCGGAACTTAGTTTGGAAGAAATATTCCACTGTAGGTTCAGTCTATTTCGTGTGAATAGATTTTCAGTTTCGTTAAAGGGGGTGGGGTGGGAGAAGAGGAGGAGAGTACATAAAAGTCAGGTTGTCCGGCTATAAAAGTTAGTCGCTTAGATTCGATAATCTCAATACGCGCTTCGTCGTCTACATAAATTAAATTTGGAAGTTTACCTGGAAGTTCGCTATCTTTCGCAGAGCAACTTTTTCTCCGAATAATTCAAAAGCATAACAAAGTAAGTTTGTAAATATCATTTATTTCGCTTTCTTTGTTTTTCTTTTGGTTCCATTTTGTGTTCTCACATTAACTGAGAAATTTCGTAATACATAATCTTAATTGGAAGCGGTTACATTTGATGCTTTACATTTCTCTTGCGAAGAAAATCATATACAACGTTTTCAAATGCATATTCTAAATGAAAATTAGCAGTTAGAGAAGGAAAACTAGAAAAGTTAGGAGAAAAAAAAGAGAAGGAGAATTTTATTATGCTCTTTGTTTATTATTATATTTTCACTTCATGGCGAACATAAGCATCGTATGCAGCGACGCTGCTAAAAAAATCTTTGTTTTAAATAACTATTATACTTTTTCTATGGAATCGTTCTGCTGCGCAAAGCGTTAGTAGATGCAAAAAAATTTACTAATTACTTTCTATGTAAGTCGGAGAAAATCTCTTAGCTTTGTATGCAAATGAAAATTTCCTTTGTTTGATATGTATGTAAAAAAATGTTTTTTCGTGCTTTTCTTCCCTGCTCTCTTGATTATTCATGAAGGCTTGTTTGAACCCTGTTTTATTTCTTTTGCTATCTTAGGGTTTGCTTTTGTAATGCACAAATTGCCTTTTATGCGATTGCACATTTTCATTACCGTTTATTTCTTTTTTAGAATATTTTAGTCGTAGTTCCCAAGTCAGAGATTAAAAAAAAAAAAAAGAAAGAGTTTACAAATTTCGTGTTGTAAAATGCTTCGTGTTGTAAAATACTCGTTTTGTAACTAGAATTCTAACGTTTCGCGGTGTTAAGAAATTTGGGCTTTACGCTTAATATATCTTTAAAACATGGTTTTAAACATGGTTTTAAACATAATTTTAAATATTTTTACATGGTTTTAAATATTTAAAACATGGTTTTAAATATTGTCTGCAAAATATAATTTTACGTAATTCTCTCAACAATCGTTTTCCTTAAATATCAATATTTAATGGATTTTATGGGCATTGTGAATAATGAATTTGCTATTTATTTCAACTTAATTTGTATTTTTCCAAATAAGTTAAGATTTACCTTAAAATGAGTAACATTTTCTTTTATAACCCTGCAGAAAATGTATGGTTTTCTTTCTTCAGTAATAACTGCCCTTTTAAATGTTTATCGACTTTTCTAAATGTAACTTTGGAGATTGAAATGAGAAAATTATTTGAAAATATATCTGCTTCAACTTTTATTACAAAAATTCCGTCTAGTTCCAAATTCATTCAGAGTTTATTCTCTTGTAAGAAAAGGCTATTTGTACTTTTCGCAAAGTGAATCTTACTGTTCATGTATGCAAATGGCCAAATTTATATACAAACATGCTATTTTTTTATTGAGAGGATTGAAATTTCTTGAAAACAGACGGTAAAAATTCTAACCATTTGTGCCCAGGAAAGCGTTCTTTCTACTCTTAGAGCCGAGTCAGAAAGGTTTATTATTCGATTTAGTCGTTTGACTTCAAATATTTGTACTGCACCGATATATTTATTAATGTACGAAAGTTGGAACATGGTTTACCTTTATTAACTAAGATTTTATTTCGCATGTGTGTTGCTGTTCTTTTAAACAATCTTAAGTATTAATAACTAATTATACAGTTTAAAATGAAATGAAAGGAAAAAACCATTTGCAGCATTAGCATTAGCAAAGAAAACTGTTATATGCCGAAATTATTATTTATCTAGCTTTCTAATAAAAACCATTTCTGAAACGAAGTGAAAAACTGCATTCCCTCCCCCTTAACTTGTAACAAACATTTTAAGCACGTTACTGCACACTAATTATGCGATTTACACTGAAAATGCTTACTACAAAAAATGCGTTTAGGTGTAAAAGCTAATTAAAAGTTAAGAATTTTGTATTAAGTAATAACGCTGCAAGTAATGATTTTAACGTATTTTATGCGAAAAATGAATATTATAACATTATGAAGATGGTAAAAATGCACCTGTATTTAAAAAACAGATTTTATTTTTTATAACCTGATTTTAAAAATCGTATACTTTATTCTTTTACTTTCTTGTCATTGCAATTTAATGATATTTTTCGTTAGAATATTTTCCGAACACTGAAGATTGAAATGTTTAGATTACTATGAGATTCAAATATTTGATTTGATCTTTAATGTAATTCCTAGGTTAAGACACTATGAAATTATTTACAGTACTTTATGCATTTGTCTGATACTGATTTAATGTTTGCTTTCTACGTGATTGGAATATTATATATGTCTGTGCGCAGTATGCTGGAAAATTGATCATATATATATGTAGCCCCTTTTCATTTTAATTTGTTTGTTTCCCCTTTGTGTTCTGAAAATAATAATTGTTTATAATAACATTTCTGGACCGCGTTATATCCAGATTAATTCACGTCATATGATTTTTACGTAACGCTGGTTGACGTTTTGCGAACCGAAGCTCAAACAGTCAGAAATAATTTTAGAACTTCACTAACAAGCCAATCAGATGACACTGAAAGCGAAAGCTGTTCATTCTTGAACTAAGGATTCATCTTGACCACATAGAGCTTTCATGCTTCAGCACCTACGTGTTCAGGCTTTCCATATTGTTGTATATATATTATAAGATATTAGTCCCGCCTTTTTAGCGTGCCTTCGTGGTGTAGTAGTTTGCATGCTGGGTGCGTATTCCAGACGTCCGTGGTTCGATTCCCGGAGAAGGCGTTGCTCATTTTTCATCTCTCTTGCTTCCAAATACCTAATGTCTCTACAGTGGCGCTTGAACTAAAAAAGAGTGGTGGATGATGATTCTCCACACCCAGGATTTGGCGATTGCGTCCGCTAAACCCCAGTCGCCCTTTAAAAATGGGAGTATATAAGATATTTCTCCTTCCTTCTTAGCATGCCTTCGTGGTGTAAATGTCTCTACAATATGTCCGAAAAAATATTATTCATTTTTCTATTTTTCTGATTACAGAATTATTAAATTCTAAATCATTTTAATTTCTTTTCTTCGTATATTTTGAGCTATTATATAAACATTAAGAACCAACAGAGTTTATATTACGTACTGCAAATACAGTTTTAATTATACAGACACTATCTAAACAAACCTACACTAACTACCCTGTATTTTTACGAGTGTCATCCAGAAAATAAAGACAGTTTATTTATACAAAATAAAAAAACACAGTATTTATTTGAAAAAGCAACTTTGTTGCGTACCTGAAGCTTCCTTCCTTTCTCTACATAATCGCCTTCTACATTTAAACATCTGTCGTATTAGGTCATCGAACTTCAGAATTTCAATGTTATACTATTTCGCCGTTAGTTCATTAAGCCACGTTGTCACTGCGTTCTCCATATCTTCATCGCTTTGAAAAGGTTTACAGACCAGAAACGCTTTCAGCTTAAGGAAAATGTGGAACTCGCTAAGAGCAAGGTATGGGCTATAAGGTGGATGATCCAAAATTTTCCATCCGAATCGATATAGAAACTCTTGAGATGCTGCAGCAGTGTAAAAGCGAGTATTGGCATGAAGAGGTGCAATTCTTCCAGAAATCATTCGTCGCCTCCTCTTTTGGATGACTCGCCGTAATTTTCTTAGAGTCTCACAATAACAATTTGCATTGACCGTAGTGCCTTTTGGCATGAAATCCACCAAAAGAACACGTTTACGATTCTAAAGACGGTTGCTATGACCTTTCGTGTTGAGAGAGTCTGTTTGAATTTTCTCGGTTTTTTGGATGATGATGGATTATGCCACTCAAATGATTGGCGCTTACTCTCTGGGGAGATATGACACACCCAAATCTCATCACCAATCACAATCCGATCAAAAAGTCTTTTCCGTATATGTGATATCGTGTCAAGAATGTCAATGCTGAGCTTTGAGGGCAGTGACCACCTGTTTTAGTGAATTGGCGGCGGAAGAGTATACCATGGGAATGCTGAAGCTCGTGAACAGATACGGCAAATGTTAAATGAAGGTGGTGATCGTGGAAAGTTGAGGAAGCCCAATAAATAATTGGTTTTTCATTTTGTATAATTAAACAATCTTTATTTTCTGGATGGTCCTCGTATATTCCATTCAATGATATTAATGAGTACCATGTAGAATCGTGAAAAAATTTTAAAACATAACGCAAACCTCAAAATTGCTTTCCGTAAATAATTTTCAACTACCATCACATTAGTAAATTGTAAGAAGTGCGTTTTAATTCTTATTTATTTATTTCAGACAAGTCTCTTATTCACCTCATCTTCGGTATGACTCTGAGAAATAATTTTTATATTTTTACTTTATTCAAAGTGGTTTTATTGCAGGAAAATTTTTTTAAATTTAAATACGGTGTTACTTTTTATTATGAAAGCTATCAGGCTCCAAATGTTTCGGATAGAAATTTCTACTAAAGTACTTGTCTCAGAAGTTATTTTATTTATCCTTATCAGCATGAGATCTTTCCGGTGAATTTTGCATAAATGATATTGTTCAAGATCGTGATCTGTTAAAACTTAGACTATGATAGTGCTCTCAAGATTAGATGTTTGAGATCTTGGAGCAAGCACAAAACCGAGCAGTTTTCTTGAAGTACTTCAAGAATTATACTTAAAATGCCTAATTTTCTAAAATTTTATTTTTTCTATACTGTGATGCAGTTGACTCATTACTTGAAAGTTTGGGGCACAAATGCGTTCTGAACATGGAGGTTACTGATAGACACATAAAACACAAATTTAAAAGCATATTCCTCCAAAATCTACATTATAGCCATAAGTAGTATTAGTTCTTAGTACCGAATGGAAGAATAATATGAAACTTTTGTTCGGTAGTACACATTACAAAAAGTTCCTAATGACATACCTGCAGAGATCTAAATGATTTATTTCTTGAACCAACTCATAGGTACACAAAATATTGCTGCTTTTCGTCTGAGAGGAAAACAGAAAAATAGTACTAAAATATCTGACATGGCCAGCACATGACCTACCGACAATTCCGCGTTAAGACACCGGCTAGCAACAAGCGTTAAGTAAAGTATCATTTCCGGTTGATTTTTTGCAAAAAAAAATATAATTTTTTATGAAATTTATGACTCAGTATTAATTATAAACACTACTATTTTTTTTATTATTCTATTCTGCCACACAATGGACAATGATAACTATACGTGCTCATTTACACATCTATTCTCATGCCTTTGATTCGAAAATATGGATTGTAGTACATCCCCTGGTCGTATAGTACTTTGGAATCACAAATCAGTGATTTAAACAATATAAAGCTCTTAAAAGCAGCATATTTTTAGGCAGGAGTTAAGTACCACTTCAGGTTGCCCAATCGTACTCAAAATCGAATCAAATTTTATATGATTAGAGAAAGTTTAAGTGCAGAAAATGGAACTTTCTGGAAGTCTGATATAAGGTTTATTGCGAATGAAACAATCCTCATACAGATAGACAGATATCATCGTAAATGGTAGTAAAACTTTTGTGTTGATCCTAATTCTTGCTTATTCATTGGGAACTCACTACCGAATTTTTGAACAGAAAATATTACCTTCTTACCTATGCATGTAGTAGATTGGAGGGAGGTAAAATGTTTGACTTAAAAGCGAGATCACACTCCGAAAAGTAAAAATGTGGTTCCTGAGTTCCTACTCTTTCCCCAGTCTTCAAAAATGTACTTGAAAGTTCTACATTTTGAACTACATTTAATGAAAGTTCTTTGAAGTAGAGAATCCATGAGAGGATTTTCGGTTTCTACCAACAAGATTCTTTAAAATCCAGTGTAGCCAAAACTAAAGTGCATCTTTATCCACAGGCTGCCCACCAGCGGCCGAGCGGTAAAATCGCTGAACACTGGTAGTTCGGTCCGAGGTTCGAATCCCGCGAACGGGCTGGCTGCATCGGCGTTTTCGTGGTTTTCCTCATGTGTAACGTGTATACGAGTCAGTTTCCCTTAGAAAGTCCTCCAAGAAGGCATCCCTTCCCTAGGCAGATAGCCCTAGTGTGCCTTGCCGTATTCCCAATACACCACCAATTGTCCGCAGGTTAGGGAGCTAATGAGCAATCCTCAGTTTGAAAGTAAACTGAAGAACGATTAGTTGACGCATGAAAGTATTTTAAATGCATGAGGATATAGCTCTGAAACTCAAAGGCAAAACATTAGAAAAAGAAATAATTAGTAACCTTTTGAAACATTATAAAGCACTGAGATGTAATATGTAACGCATTTTCTATATTCTTCAACATATTCTCCACGGAACATTAAAAAAAGTTTCGATAAGCATACAGGGTGTATCACTACAGCGGTGACAAACTTTCAGGAGAGATAGAGTACACCGAGACAATGGGAAATCACATAGCAGTGCATGGTCAGAAACGCTCTCCTGGCACGGTAGTGACGACACAAAAGGCAAAAAAGGAAAGACACAAACAGTGAGACAAAACATGTTTTATTACTGTTAGAAACAGTGCCTGATAGAAAAAGTTGATAACTAGGTTTGAAATCTGCGCAGAAGTAATACAAAGCTTAGTAGATGAGTTTTCTCTAACAAACTTACTTTCTGTTTCAGTGAAATATTTCTGAGTAGTAGTTAGCTTCCGCTTTAAAAACTCAAAATTTTCAGCATTTAATAAACCATTGAAGCATATCAGACTGATTACTCTAGCAAACAGACGGTTCCCCAAAGATCCCGACTTATTTTCATACCTTTAGATACTATAAAATATAATTCATCAATTTAGGAGCACATGAACTATGAAAATTCTACCTAGCTTTAATTTAACTATGAAATTAAAGAAGAGAATTCTAGTTTAAAAACTCCAATCCTTCTTTCTGCATTTTTTGTTTGAATTAAAAAATAATAAAACTTTGAAAAAATTTATAAATAAAAAATTAAAAAAAAGAAATGCATAGAGAAGATTGCAATTTCTGATTTTTTTTGTTTGAATTAAAAAATAATAAAATTTAAAAAAATTTTTAAATATAAAATAAGAAAAAGAAAGAAATGCATAGGGAAGATTGCAATTTCTGCTTTATTACAGAATTTCACCATTACCATTTGATTTTCTTTTGAATAAAGAGTACAAGGGAACAAAGAGTAAAATACTGTTAAAAGTCTAGATATACTAACTTTCAAATTACTCACTGTCCGAACTTTAATGAGTTTATGTAAATAAAGATTTAAAGTATCACATCAATTATTATTTTTAAATAAATTCTTACAGTATCGCAGATGTATGAAGCATTTTGCGTATTGTCGATTGGGACTACTTATTCTCATATTTTTGATATTTATTTGTTACAGACAGGAAAATTACTAAAGGAAGTTAGTTACTAAAGGAAAATAATTACACCTCTTTCAGGTGCTGCAAATATCTGCAAAGGCAATTAAAGTTACAGAAGACGAAATTATCTAGATAAGAAATTTACAATAAAGGATTTAGCATAAATAACCAGTAAAAATTAGTTAAAAGCTGGAATAAAAGAGTCTATTAGAGAAAATGGCAGGTGAAATAATTTAATTATATGGATAATTGGTAATGATTAGTATGAATTGGATATACGAATCGGAAATGTAATTATACTTCTTTTTAAAAAAAATATGTTTTCATTTAGAAACTTAAAAGTTATTTCTCCCGCCTTCCTAGCGTGCCTTCGTGGTGTAGTGGTTCTGCACGCTGGGCCGGTATTCCAGAGGTCCGTGGTTCGATTCCCAGCGAAGGCGTTGTTAATTTTTCATCTCTCCGGCTTCCAAAAAAAATCCTAATGTCTCTGCAAACTATTATGAATTTTTTATTCCTTTTATATGTTTATACATTTCAGGACAAAAATCCACGAGTTTCCCATGCAGTTTGTCATCTAGTCAAATAAATAGTCTTTCATTGAAACATAAAAACCCATAAAATCAATTAAATTTTCATAACGTTGGACTGTTTGCAAAGTGGCATGAATATCCATGACTAAAATTAAAAACTCTCTTATTCTGTTTTACTCCATAAAATATTCCGAAACAGGTTTAAAACTCGCTTCGACATCATTCGAAAAATTGGTAAAATTTCTTACCTTTTAATCTTAAGATGCAGAACTGCTCAATTTAATAAATTATGTCTTTTGCTAACATAAGTATAATGTTAAATTTCTCATTGCATTACCTAGGCAAAAAAAAAAAAAAAAAAATAAACTTTATGGTTTCGTGAAACTGACTAATAGGGAAAGAATCGCCATGTCTGAATTTCTCCTGCAAATAGGGCTCACTTAATTTGAATTTCGTACAAGACTAATCTAGATTTGTGCTTATAAGCTCCGGATATTCTCGAATGTCTAATTTAATTAGAGCCTATTAATAAGCGAGACTTTATATATAAAGTCTCTAATAAGAGGATATAATGGGATAGGTTAATATCAATGTTTATGAAAGGAATTGTTCCCTAACAGTGAAAAAAGAATATTGTTCTAATTGCAGCATAGCAGAATTTATTGAACTTTATTATGTCTCAAATTAATATACCAAGTAAATTATTTTTAGCAAAATTAACTCATTCGAGATGTTACTATAATTAGAAGAACGCTAAGTGATTTCAGAAACTTGAGAAAAGGAAAACGAACTTCAAAGAATAAATATAGAATCATAATTTGAGGTATCCGGCTGAAACCTGAGAAGCGTTAATTTGCACGATTTCGTTCTAAGAATCTGTTTTATAGAATATAATATGAAAAAATGTGTGATAAATCAGGTTACTCTAAGTTTTGAGCCGGATCTTTAAACTTATAGAATCAAAATTTACTTGGAATCCCTCAAATGATTTTTATAATTTTCCATTTATCTTACTTAACGCTACTTTTACGACCGATAATTTAAGAGATAATTTTCAGACGTTTCTATTAATATTTAAAAACTGTTTTATGGAAAGCGAAGAGATTGGGTTATTGAGTTAAACTTGCTGTGTGCATTAATTGTTTGTAATATTAAGTGTTTTCTTTTTGTAGTTGAATTAACTTGTTAAATTTTGTCGAATGTAATGCAAAACATAGATTCATTGAATCCCTTATCATACCCATTAGACAACCTTTATAGTTAACACGAACAAAATTTTTAAGGCGACTTATTTATTAGCAGATAAATGTATTTAATCAAAATGTTTTGAGTATTTCTTGAAGTCCGGAGCAATATGAAACGATAAAATTTTAAATAAAATGTTAATATAATTTTTTGTAAAATTTACTCATGGAATTAATTGTATGACAAAAAAAGACTATCAGTAATTAATTTTCAACCTGGATGTTAGAAAGCCTTATATTTTTCTCTGACCATCGCATTAATAGGAGGGTATTTATCACATCATTCCTATACACAATTTTAAAACTATATTTAAAAGTTTCTGATATCGTCCCTCGTAAATGGATTGGACCGGATTATTTGTTTATGGAAAAGTACACTAAGATTATTCTCCGAGGGGATAAACTGAAGAATCTTCTGAGGTAAAGCGGCCCATATTTACGCTACACAAGAAAACATATTAAAGCTTTGGACAGGACAAAGACGTTCAGTTACCTGGAATGAAATTCTGGGATAAACTACCTATGTTTCGTGGTTTTAGCTACTCCGTTGGGCGCCGATTTAGCACTCTTAAAATAGGTATTAAATGAAGTGGTGCATATGTGAATATGTAGTTATTTGCAACCTGTTGCAATATATCTGAAACATTAGTGTCAGCAGATGAATATGAATTGAATGAAGCAATGGGCTGAATTTTACGAAAATAAAAAATTTAATGCTCGAAGAGATTCTCAGTACATTTTATTGTTTCAATTTTCTTATATTTCTTGATGTAATTTCTTGATTTAAATTCTTTCTTGTATTTCTTGATATAACCCGAATTTGCAATGTGACAAGAGTTAAATTTTTTTATAGTTAAAAGTTACATTAAAAAGTTATAAAGGTTAAAAAAACTATTTATCATTATTCTAAAGTTACATTTCTTTCATTTGTGAAATTTAATTTTGATTAAAAGGCCTTTATACTTCCCATTAACTTGTAGAGTTTCCCCTTGGTTCAATTAACCAATTATTCAGATTTTTGTTATCTTTTCTAAACTCCTCAATCCTTCTCGCATTACCTCGCCATAATGCAAGTTTAAAGTTAAGTGAAGTGAGTATTTAAACGAGTAAATCTTGGGGCTTATTCAGAGCGTGTTTTCGCTAGCTAGAGCAGGTTACGAGTCTGTCCTTGCTGTTACGCGGAGTTGCTGACATGCCTTTTTGGTCATTTAAATAATTACCAGGCCTGGTAGGTTATCGAGTCAACCTAGTTAACCTTAACTTAAATGCTAGTCCAGCACTAGTCTTTAACCGTGAATTTTCAGTGTAACGATTCCTAAGTTCCACCTCAAGTTGTTGGTGTTATCGTAAGCAAGAAGTACGTGCCTTTCTGTTCAGAGTTGGATAATAATAAAGGGTTATTTTTACCCTTCTTCTGAGTTAGTTTTCCTTACGCCTGTGCAAGAAGTCGCCAGGTTCCTTAATAGGATCTAGAAGAGCTTATGTAGCCAAAGAGAACAGGATCCTACAAACTCAACCATAGTCTTTTCTTCTAAAAAATTTAAGATTTAGTTTATTCGTTTCATTGTTACGTCTGTAAGAATGGCTAAATCATAAAATGAAATATGATCACTACGTTCTTAAAAAATTTCGTTTCTGGATCCTAAAAAGTGCTTTTTATCTGTCGAACAAGCTCTAAAAATCGTTGCAGGAATTTTCCATTATTTTTCCATCTAATTTCAAAATGTAACTTAATATTCCAGACTCAGCATCAAGTTTACCAATCAGTGTTTCGAACAATCTATTTCGCAGTGGTCTGGCACGAATAGAATTTCCAATTTTTTAACTGTTTCCATCGCGTCTTCACAATGTAAAATTTCTGTAGATAATGCCGGCTGATGATGATGCAATAGAAGTTAAAAAAGTGTGGAAAGTCACCATCATTCTTACATAAACTGATGAAACTAACAACAGAATCAATCATGGCAGGTGCGCTATCTGTTATTATTGACATACGTTTTTGAAGCGGATAATTTATTTCAGATATGCGATTTTTAATAACTTGGTATATGTCCACTTCGCGTGTTCCTCCACACCTCCATCTTCAGGGAACTTTGGTGACCTGTGCCTTTGTGGGGTAACTAGAACTCGACATTTCCTTTCCCCTCTCGGCACTTGTCTTCTCAAGACTGAGAAGAGACCAGACGTGCAATGCGAGCCAAATCTAATGATCGCGCGAGTAACACGGATTAGGCAACCCTGAGTTAAGCCATTTCATTTCCTGAAAAGAAAGTTTGGAAATCTTCAGGGTGAAAGAACCTAAAATCTTTTAGTTCTATTAGATAAAAATTTTCGAATTTTAGAACGTCTGCAAGTTATAAATATTTGAAACCTGTACATATGTATCTGATTGTAATGAAAGTTTTCCGTTCAAAAAACATTCTTATTAAAGTTTAAAAAACATGAAAGTACCTTTAGTGTGGGTAGTAATCATCACCCAAATATAGAATTTTCTGCCAATGCTTTGTTAGTTTTTCAAAGCCTTCGGCCCAGAAACTTGGTGTCAGCGAGTCCAAAAATAGATCAACCTGATTTCAGACTTCCTGTGCAGAATGGAAGATAGCACCAGCAAGATGTAGCTGCAGGTGGTAAAAAAGGTAATAGTCTGAAGAGCGATGTCTGGGCTATATGGTATGTGTGGCAAAAGATCCCATTCGAGTGTGCACAGAGTCTAGCCAGTAAATGCAGACACATATGGTCTTGCATTACCTTAATGGTACATTTCTTTTTTGCGCTGGAACTCAGTTTGTCTTTTTCCTTGATAGCAGCGTCAACACGGACTGACATCTCGCTGTACACCTTACTCTCGAGGGTTTTACCTTTTCCAGATACTCTTTACGGATAATACAACGGCAATCTCACCAGATACAAAGCATGATCTTTTTGTTAGTTAAATTGCGCTTTGTGACGCTGCCAACGGGCTCACCGGGCGCAGAACGACCCCCTTTCCGGCCTGTGTTGTTAAGGTAAATCCATTTTTCATCACCACTGATGATCCGGTCCAGAATTTTATCTTTGTGTTGATATTCGAGCATATTAGTGCAGGCTCCGAACACGTTTGTCCTTGCTTGAGTCAGCTTATGCGGCACCCAGCGATTGAACTTGTACCTCAAGTTTATGCGATGCATAGCGCGACTAATGGACATGGCACTAACTCCTTAGGAAGCTCTGGTCTAACTCCTTAGCAAGCTCTCAAGTAGTTGCATACTGATCTTCTTCCACTAGTTCTCGCCGGCAGGCCTCACCAACATCAGTAGGCCGGCCATCAACTCTGCTTCTTGAATGTCATAGTTCTTGTTTTTGAACTTCGGTACCAAACTTTCACAGTGCCGTATGATACAACATTAGTTCTTAAAACTATACACATGATTTGGTGATATTCTGTAGCTGACGTTTTGCAACACAACTGGAAGTAAATGATGATTCTAATCCGGTAGCGTGATAGTGCCATTTCAGACACCTTGTATTTAATGGTAACGATATGTTTTTACAAATTTCACATCAGTGTTCTAAAGCAAGTTTCTTTCTTTCAAATACCAAAAATCTTTTGACAAACTATGATTAAACACGCCAACGAAAACTGTTTGCGCCGTCGATATTTGCGGTGGCGGGAAACTTTCGTTAAACCCGATATTTAGGTTTCTGTGATACAGAAAGTATATTACAGAAGTTGACATTCGAAAAGTTTCTCACGTAGCTGTCATCAGTAGCATCTGTGAATGGTCCCCAAATTTTAGCTGTGAATGGTCCCAAAAAATACTGTAGAGACATTAGGTTATTTCGAGGTCGGAAAGATGAAAAATATGCAACACCTTCACTGGGAATCGAACCGCGGACCTCTCAATTACGCGCTGAGCGTGCAGACCACTACACCACGAAGGCTCGCTAAGAAGGCGGGAGAAATACCTTATAATTTGATGCCTTATAACCATAGAATTTGATGGTATGAGAATAGATATTTTGCCTATTTGACTAATTCATTTATAAAAAAGCGCTTTTAAATGTGCTTTTTTTCCCACATTTTTTACTACAGCACCAGTAAAAATTTGATTTTTTTTTTTTTTACTTTAGAAGTATGACATGGCTATAATTACCTAAGCCTGAAAACTTATCTTTTTTTTAATGCATTTCTTAAATTGAAGTAATGGATCTGTAAGTAGTTGTTCAAAGCAATATTTAATTATGAAAAAACTTTTGAAATATCAAGCATAGCATGAGGCATAATCCTTTAAGTATCTACGGCTGACTGCTTGTATTTTTTAGCTAAGTTTTCTTTTAGAAGCTTCGTAATGAAAAGAAACTTAAATAGCTTCATGCACGAAGAAATTTCCAACAATTTCAGTCTAGCTTAAAATAAAATAAATTTTGCTGTGAGGTATCTATAAGATATTTTTCTTTAGATGTGCAAGGTTTATGGGCTTCTTTACAAAAAAAAAAAAAAATACTCATGAAGAAATTTCTTGTTATTACTGTCTTCTTATTAGTATATTTTTGTCAACCTGTGCCAGTTTCACTGTCCCATATAATATTTAAACGTTTAAAACTAAAACTCATTGGTGTAACAGCCCTAATGGGCCAATGCCTGCAGCGCCCCGAAATCTGCTTTCTTGACCGTGGGCCCCGGAGTGCGTAAGCATAAGCCCTGAACAAGTGGTCAGCTTGTCGCAGCACTCACCCCCAGTGTTTAGTCCTCAAGTGAACTTGGTACTCATTTTATGCAACTTGGTACTTTAAGACGGAAATCAAGGGATGAAAGGCTGATTATTTAACGTTTAGTTATGACTAAAACTAATTAAATTGTCAAATGGGTAGCTTCAGATTTTTATAGTAGATAGCAGCATCTCAAATTTCACTTCTAATTATGACTAGTAACTGCTGATTAAATATTTAAATACATAACTTTAAATTTTACAGGCGATATTAACTTTCGAAATTTTACATTTAAGCCAACACTCGAAGTCGCTGGGGGCCGAACGGTAAAATCGCTGAACACTTCTACTATGTACTCATATGAGTTCGCTTCCAGGCGAACGTGCTAGCTACATGAGCGCTTTCGTAGTTTTTCTCTATATGTAACGTGTATAAGAGTCAGTTTCCCTTGGAAAGTCCTCCACGAAGGCATCCCTTCCCTTAGGCAGATAGCCCTCGCGTGATTTTCCATAACTGAAGAAGTCAACTAATGAAATCCCAGTTTCTAGATGATTAGTTCTCGTGGAATTTTTGGTATATGCGATGACTGTAGTGTTTGCATGCTGCTATATGCATCTGTAAAAAGCAACTTGTAACCTAAGTAATAACATGAGTAATTTTTCACATTAATTTTGAATTGCAATATAAATATGCAATAAAGACGGAATTATTTTTAATTTCACAGGTCAGAAAAGATGCTTATTTGGTTAGGATTGACTTGTCTTCTATTATCTATATGTTATGGTCGCGTTTTGGAATCTTCTTCTAACGCACAGGTAAGCAGATTTCTAATTTTCTTTCTCGGACAAGTATGTATACATGTATGTATGTATGTATGTACGTATGTATGAAGAAGGGAAAACATCGAATGGTTAAATTAGTTTTTTTCTCCTCCTCACACCCACAATCTTAAGCTAATTCTTTTGTTTAGTACCTGTATTAGAAGACAGTCTTTGTCTCTCTTTATTTCAGTGTAACCTGATACCTTAAATCTAACTACCTTAAATCTACTGAATTCTAAAAGAATGTATTTCATGTTTCAGCATCTATTATGAATCAATGCCTTCGAGGCTTAAAGAAAAAAAATCTAGAGTTAATTTTTAAAGAATTAATAACACATTTTTTTACACCTAAATGCGTTCCCTATTTTTAATAGGGAATAAATTTGCTTTTAACAAATTTTTCAGTAACTTTAGTTTTTACTTACTTTATTAATCTTAATTACTCTTCAGATATTTCAAGCCTACTTTGATTTAACGTAAGTAAGTAAAAACAGTGATGAAAGTTTTGTCCAACTTAGAGCTGGTTTGAACAGATAGAACATACACTAAATCAGTGATTCTCAACCGGTGGTAAGCAAGAGAAAAATAGGTGGTACGCAAAGAAACAAAATGTTTTTAACTATTAAATTCAAAAATTAAATACCCCAACATCCTGTTAATTTTTTTCTCTAACACTCGTAAATTTATCTGATCTGAGCTTTGTTCAAGGTCAATAAAATGACGAATAAAATGACGTCTTCTATATACATGACAAACATTTATTTGAACTACGAAGACGTTGAACAGCAGAGTAGAAACATGATTACACAGCGCTTTGCACTTCTCTCTTACATGCAATACTCAACATTGACTTTGGCTAACTGCGTATTAACTAAGTATAAGTATTACGCAGCAGAGAACTTGCTGATCATGCGCATGCGCTAGGGAAATCGACGGCGGTTGCCAACATACCCCCTTTCGACGTTGATTCTCCTATTGCTGAAAAGTAAAACAAAATACATATTGAACAGTATTCAATCCTACAATTGTACAACAGTTTTGATGTTTAACAGGAGTCAGGGGTTTGGTTAACACATCAGCTCCCATTTCACTGGTAGGTATGTACTTCACATCTAATTCACCGCGTTCATACACTTCACGCACAAAATGATGGCGAATGTCTATGTGCTTTGTACGGGAGTGAAACACTGAATTCTCCGTAATTTTCTGAGCTCCTTGATTGTCGCAGTATATTGTTGTTGGGTGTTCTATGTTGTAACCCAGCTCCTTCAAAAAACGACGTAGGTAGACGGTTTCTTTGGCGGCCTCAGACAAAGCCATATATTCCGCCTCCGTTGAAGATAGAGCTACTGCGTTGTTTTTGTGATTCCCAGGTTATAGCTGAACCACTTAATATATATACAAAACCGGTGTAAGATTTTCTATCATCGACATTTGATGCCCAATCTGCATCCACAAAGGCGATGAGTGGTTTTCCTGTTTTCGTATAAATTAGTCCTTGATCTTGGGTTCCCTTTAGATATCGAAGTATTCTTTTCGCAGCATGCCAATGTTCTTTTCCCGGATTGTTGTTAAATTGACTTAAGAAATTCACGGCGTATGTGATATCTGGCCTAGTAGCTACTGAAAGGTACATTAATGATCCGATCAGATTTCTAAATGGAACATTTTTCATGTCAGCGATTTCATTTTCGTTTTTAGGACTCATCTCTTTTGATAATTTTTTGCTGTTATCTATAGGTGAAGACACGGATTTAGCATTTTGCATATTATACCGATTTAAAATATCATCAACGTATTTCTTTTGAGAAATTTTAATTGAATTCTCATTTTGGTAAAATTCTATTCCTAAGCAATAATGTAACTTCCCCAAGTCTTTCATTTTGAAAGCAGAAGCTAAACTATTGCGAATTGTTTCATACGTTTGCTTAGAATCGGTAAAAACGATAAGATCGTCTACATAAACGATTATAATAGTTTCACTGTTAGGCGTCTTTTTAATATAAACACAATTATCTGAATTAAGAGATTTAAATTTCATAGATTTCAATTTTTCATCCAACTTTTTGTACCACTGACGTCCTGACTGTTTAAGACCGTATAATGATCTCTTTAAAAGACACACTTTATCTGAATTAGTTTCAACGCGAAAACCTTCGGGAATTTCCATGTAGATTTCTTCATCTAAATTTCCATTTACATAGGCCATTACAAAATCCAATTGGTAACCTTTGAGATTGTGTTCTACTGCGTAGGCTAAAACTGTTCTTATGGAACTTAATCTAGCAACAGGGGAAAAGTTTTCAGTGAAATCGAGACCAGGGATTTGAGCGCACCCTTTAGCAACTAGCCTAGCTTTGTATTTTTCGATAGTGCCGTCGTGATTATATTTTAAGAACCCATTTACTACCAATAACTTTCTTGTTTTCAGGTCTTTTTACTAATTCCCAAGCCTTTTCTTGAACAAGCGAGTTATATTCTAACAGCATGGCATTATGCCAATTTTCAGCATATGGTCCATTTAATACTTCTTGCACTGTAGGATTAATGCTTTCCTCAACAACATTTTGAGTTTGTTCATTTTTATTTACAACTGTATAGTGATATTCCTTTTTTATGCCTTCCTGGCAAACCTGTTTTTATTTTCTTGGGTCGACCAGGCCCCCTTTTAATCAGGATAGGATGCATTGATTCGCTATCTAAATCACTTCCGCTTTCCGGTTCAGCTTCAGATTTAAGTGGCGACTCGCTACCGTCCAGAGGTGATGATTTTTCACAACATGTTTTATTTATAATTTTTTCCTCCGGAGCGAAAGGCAGATTTATTTCTTGCTCTGAGTCATAACTACAGCAGTTTTCAAATTCATTAATAAATTTTACATCTCTGCTTATTATCACTTTACATGCCTCGGGATCCCAAAGTCTATACGCTTTTGATTCATCAGAATAGCCAATAAAAATACATTCTTTAGATCGAATATCAAATTTGCCTATTCCTGGCCTTTTATTTAGCGAAAATGCTTTTTGTCCAAAGGTTCTGAAGTGAGAGACAGCAGGTACTCTGCCAAACATCACTTCGTAAGGTGTTTTTATTTCGTGTTTTAAACCTCGCGTTGGGCAGTCGTATTGACGGCTTCGGCCCAGAATTTCTGAGGCAGATTGGATTGCAATAAGAAACATCGCGCCATTGAAACCAAAGTGCGATTTAATCTTTCGGCGACGCCATTCTGGGCTGGCGTGTAAGGAGTGCTCATTTCGTGTTTTATTCCCGCATTATTAAGAAATTTATTAAAGTCTTTCCCTAAATATTCTAGCCCGTTATCGGTTCGCAGAATTCTGATTTTAGAGTTAAGTTTATTTTCAAAAGATGCTTTAAAATTTCTGAAAGCTTCTTTAACCTCATCCTTAAATTTCAGAAAATAAACACGAACATATCGAGATTTATCATCAATAAATGTTGCGAAATAAAATGATCCACCTATTGATTCAGTTCTCATGGGACCACACAAATCAGAATGAATTAGATTCAACAATTCAGTACTTCTATATTCAGATTGTTTGGGAAGAGGGGTTGCGGTTTGTTTACCCTGAATGCATACCTTACAAGTAGAAAGAGAGTCAATTTGAGAAAAAGAAAGACCTCTAATCATGTTATTTATTTGAAGTTTTTTAAGATTATTTTCATTTAAATGGCCAAATCTTATATGCCACTGATCTATTTCTTTAGCAATTGATACAGATTCAAATATTGGCATGACAAAATAAAGATCATTTTCACGTTTAGCTAAAATTACTGTTTCGTTATTAGAATTAATTATTTGAGCACATTTTTCTTTGAAAATTACTGAAAGATTATTTTCAATTACTTTAGACACTGAGATTAAATTATTTTTCAAATCAGGTACACACAATACATTTTTGAGTTTGATATTTTCAGTTTTAGAACCTATGCGAACTTTAAATTTTACAGTTCCTTTTCCAATAGCTTTAACAGTTTTATCAGCAGCTAATTTAACATAAGTGTCACCTACCTCGTGAATTTCTTGAAACAGTTCCTTGCTGTTACACATATGCGATGTTGCACCACTATCCAGACAAAAATGTGTTTAGAATTACTATTAGTGCATGCTACGGCTTTTTCTTGCTCCAGGGAATTCTGATATTCTGCAGACATCGCAGTTTCACTAAGGTATTTGCTTTTAGTTTCTTTACTTTTCTTCCTACATTCCAATGCTCTATGCCCATAGATATGGCAGAAGTTGCATCTGTAGTTAACTGGATACTGTCTTCGGTTTGCAGACTTATCTGGTTTCGGTTTAGGAACCGGTCGTTGAGTATACTTCCGATCTTTCGAATAGAACGCATGCTGTGGTTCAGAAAACGTTGAATCTTTATTTTTGTGAGCGTTAGCTTCTTCCAACAGTTTAATTTTCAGCATTTCTGGAGAAGGCAGTTCATCACGAGATTCACTAGCTATTCGAAAGCTTTCATAAGAGTCCGGTATGCTATATAAAAGCAATATTGTAAGCAAATCATCCGCAATGTTTATTTCCATTTCTTTCAGTTTGTCCACAAGAATAAAAAAATCATTTAGATGATCATTCATTTGTTTAGCATCACTCATTTTTGTAAAAAGCAGTTTTTTTAGAATTGTTGCCTTTCTAGCTGATCCCTTCGATTCGTAAATAGAATGCAATTTACGCCACAGTTCGTGAGATGTTATACAATTCTTTACTTGTGGAAGTTCGCTGGGTAAGATGAATAGGATTATATCCGCTCGTGCTTTTTGGTCAGCAGTTTTCCATTTAGCAAATTCTTCATCACCAGGTTCTGGTTTCGGAATTTTCCCAGTTACATAGTCCCAATGATCATTTTTAATCAGTATTGCTTCCATTTGCAACTTTCACGTATCAAAGTTGTCCTTGTTTAGCTTTTCAATTGACACTGTATTAGTCGTCGCCATTGTCATTTCAGTCGACGCAGCTTGGCTTGCCGAAAGAATTTAACAATGGTAGTTGCACTGCACAGTTAAGCGCTATCTGGGCCCATAACCTATGAAGAATAAAATGATGTCTTCTATATACATGGCAAACATTTATTTGAACTACGAAGACGTTGAACAGCAGAGTAGAAACATGATATTACACAGCGCTTTGCGCTTCTCTCTTACATGCAATACTCAACATTGACTTTGGCTAACTGCGTATTAACTAAGTATAAGTATTACGCAGCAGAGAACTTGCTTATCATGCGCATGCGCTAGGGAAATCGACGGCGGTTGCCAACAAGGTGCTCACAAACTTTAGCAAAATAATCCGTTTTCATTTTCACAGATATGCTCTTAGCCATAGATATAACAAAATTTGTCATAAATGATGTTTTTAAAAGGAGTAATAGAAATGGATGTTGTATTTAATAAGAAATAAAAATAAGATCCTATAAAAAGATAATAGTATCTCATTAATTCTTTTAGAATTGATCGATTTATTAGCATGTCTACACTTTATGTCGCCGCCATTTCCGGGCTCATAGTACTCTATTTTCAATTAGAATAATTTTTTTTACGTCGATTTGCTGTCTCTAACAGCAGCTATTTTGTCTTCTTGTTGCATTATATTCCTTACTTGTCTACACGATTTGAGAATATAGCCGTTTGTTTTTGAAGAACTCGTAATATATTGTGAATTTAAATATTTGTCAAAAAATAATAAAACAAACATAGATTTAAAAAATGAAAAAATGGCTTGTATTGACTAAAGTAATGATTCACAGGCGATGGATCCAGGAAATCTACTAGAACTAAGAATATTGAAAAGAAAAATTGTTTATGAAAAATATAACGAAAGTTATTTATCATTCGTGTTTACTTGAAATGGAGATGAATGGACCTTCAACCTCAATGTGTTGTTTTCAGTGAGTCATCCAGTCAAAGTAAGAAACGATCGCTTCTTAAGAGATATCTTGAATCTAAGCATGCCAGTTTAAAGGATAAATCTGAAGAATATTTTAAGAGGAAATTATAGGAGTTCAAAAATAGTAAACAACTAATGAAGGGTTTCGTTACTTAAAGTGAAAAAGCATTGGAAGCTAGTTACCAAGTAAGCCTAAGAATTGCCAAGACTGTATAGGCTCACACTATTGGAGAAAACCTTATATGATCAGCAGCTAAAGATATCGCTTTAAGAATATACGACGAAAAAGCGGCTCATGAACTTAATAAAATTCCGTTATCAAATAATACATAAGTCGACGAATTCATGAAATGGCAAATTCCATAAAAGATACACTCATGCAAAAAATAAAATACAGTGAGTATTTTGCATTGCAGTTGGATGAAAGTACTGATATAATGAACTTTGTTCAATTATTTGTTTATATACGTTTCGAAGAAGATAAATGAATTGTCGAAGATTATTTATTTTGTGAATCACTTCATGACAGAACAACTGCAAACAAAACTTTCAAATTGACGATTTTATGTCTGAGAATGATATTATTTGAAATAATTGCATTGCCAACATTCCGGTGCTAGTTAAAAAATAAAGAAAGTCGCTCCTGAAACTAAATTTACTCTCTGCTCTATTCATCGTGAAGCTTTAATAGCCAAAACAATCCCCGAAAACCTGAAAATCGTTTTGAATCAAGCTGTGAAAATTGTTAATTTTATTGAAGGCCGAGCATTAAATTCAAGAATATTTACGATTTTATGCCAAGAGATAGGCAGTGAACATGAAACGCTTTTGTTAGGTTTCGAAGTAAGGTGGTTATCCAGAGGCAAAGTTTTAAAGTGTCTTTTTGAACCTCGATCATAAATTCAAATTTTCCTCTGCGATTCAAAATTACAATCGCAAAAATTTTTATTTAGTGAATTATGGTTGACGCGTTTAGCATATTTAGCTGATATCTTTGGAAAGGTAAATGAATTAAATTTAGGATTACAAAGACAAAGTATTAATTCGTTTAACATTAGAGATAAAAATAAATGCAATGATAAAAAAACCGAACTAATAATCAAACAATTGGATAATAATATTTTAAACTTTTTATCACTTTCAGAGAGTTTTCTAACCGAAAATAGTTTGAAAATATAAGAAAAATTAGCATCTGACATTAAAAATCATAGTTTTTCATTGATAAATAATTTCACCGTGTATTTTTCCGAGGATTATGAAAAATTCTGATTATGAAAGTTCCAATTTGTTCAAAGGTACTTGAAATTTTATCTCGTGAAGAAAAAGGACAATTGATTGAAATTTGCTGTGATCGAATTTTAACCGAAGATTTCAGAAGTAACAAACACTTTTGCTAACTTTTGGCTGAGCCGAAAATGAATTTAAACAAATTTATTTCAAGTAAAGCTATTAATTTTTTTTTTTTTTTCCTTTTTTTTTTTTTTTTTTTTTTTTTTCTCTTTTTGTACAACCTATTTGTGTGAACGATATTTTATTCCATGTTATATTTTAAAAATAAATACAGAACAAAATTAAAAGTAGATCCTAATTTACGGTTAAAACTAAATGAAATAAGAACAGACATAAAGAAATTTGTCTTCTTAAACAGACCCAAATTTTGCACTGAATTTTAGAATTAAAGTATTATAACTTAAATTTTGATAATTAGAATGGTAACCAATTCTTAATCTAATATTTTTATGCGTGCATATTTAATACAAATAGCCAGTAGGTTATTATTACAAATATATATATATATATATATTTGTAATAATAAAATTCCATAGTCAAGAATACACTTAAAATTCTAACTGTATGTTCTTTTCATTTTTAATGGCGACGTTCTCTTATTTGAAAGTACGTGGAATTAAATCCACAGCCCCGTAGTCAAGTTGTTTTTCCCGCTTTTTCTACACGTACAATTTTAGAATGTTCTGGAGATATTTAAAGCTAACTGGATTGGCTGACGTCATTTCTTTGAAGCTCCGCCTTTCCAGAGGCTATAAAAAGACTCGCAAAAGGAATATCGGGGCTTTTTCTTAAATGTCACGATGCAGTAAACTTCATACAAAAAGTTATTAGTAATTCTTTTTATTTACTCCGGATATCTGATTTTTGTAACTGCTATTTCTCCTGAATAATAATAAATGGATCCTGTTTTTTAAACTTATCGTCTGATTATTTAAGCTAAGACTAAAGCTGATACATCACATATATATATATATTAATGTTTCTATTGAGAAATTAAAAAACAAGCGTTGTAAAATATAGTTGTGGTACTAATGTTTTTCAAAATTAAGCACAAAAGAAACGAAAAGGAAAAACTGATAAAAACTTGCCAAAATAACTAAAGAAAATGTGCCAGCTCTCTTTTGACAATACCATTCCGTCTTCTTCGTCTTCAAACAAGATAAGGAAAGAAACTGTTTAAATTTCCTAAGACGGATTTCTTGTATTCCCTTGTTTGCCGTAAAGAAAGAAGTATTAATTTCCAGCGATAAGAAAATATTTTAATTCTTTCTTCTCTCATGAAAAAATATCCAAACATTTCGTTATTTGGTTTGTACCTACAAAAAATGGTTAAAAAAGTATGCTAAAGTTATTTGCTAACGTAACATTAATTGAATGTATAAAAGAAATAACTACTTAGTTAAATATTAAGGTTATACTATATAGATATAATTAACAGTGTTCTGCTAAGAGTAACTGTTCTCAAAATGTGAGACAGAAGTGAACAGTAGGTTTCAAATGATCTTTGGTTCACAAAGATAATTATGAGAGGTTGTTTGAATGTATCATTAAAAAATAAAAGTTTTGAATAAGACTAAGCATAATATAATTTTTTTTCTCTTCAGATAATTCCTTACTTAATGTTTGACCTTAAATTTTATATATGAAATATACACAGCACATTTTTTTAAATAATATCTTGCTTTAATCTTGAAAACTAATTTTCATACAGAAAAAGAAGGTTAGTTTGTTTATCATTTAAAATATATTGTGCTTTTCGTGTAGGATTAATACCAAAGAAAAGTCAAAACTGTTGAAATTCAAATTTGCTTGAGTTTCTTACTTTTATGGATACTTACTGATTAAAAAAATTATAAAATGTATTATAAGATTTTATTATTTCCTTAATTTTGTCTTTATATGTTTCAGCTTGAAAGCAACAACATTGTAAAATACAACACAGATGGTAAGTATAAAAATTCGTCTTTCATGCATGCAGTGGGATTGATGTACAAACAAACTAAAAGGAGCAGCAGAGAAATATTTCTATTAAAAACTTTGAAGTAGTCTTATTATAAATAGTATTAAAAACGTGCTGCCCAAACCAAACGACAGTTCCATGTCTAACGTAGGAGTGCTTCAAAAGTCGCGATTTATGTACACTACCGATTATTCTCATAAAGATATAGAAATAAGTTCATCCTTGTAGCCATTGAGTCTATCGTAATACAAACGTGCGTAAATTCGATACTTAATGTTGTTGTTGTCGATACTTAATGTCGATTTATGTACACTACCGATTATTCTCATAAAGATATAGAAATAAGTTCATCCTTGTAGCCATTGAGTCTATCGTAATACAAACGTGAGTAAATTCGATACTTAATGTTGTTGTTGTCTTGCTCATAAATTTCATGGAAGAATGGTCGCCAGAGCCTCAAGGCGGTTGGACCCCTACCACCAAACCCCACGGTAGGACTTTCGGCTCGCCATATATTTAGATTTCCCCCATGCCGCAAAAGCACTATACATTTACAAACATGCATGCCTTCTCTGGGATTCGAATCCGGGCACTTCGGTACTGCAGTAGGCTTCCCTAACCACTATAACGTTTGAGCGGCATTCGGTACTTAAGGTGGAGGTTTTATTAAGCGTAGATTTTAAAGATATAATTTCATATTAAATGAAGACGGTTTGTTTTGAAATTGTTGAAAACAAACGCTGTGTATTAGTTTAGATATCACTGTTGAAACAAAAATTAGTAAATGAAATAATGGTTTAAAAGTGAGACTAAGGCTAACCGTTGCAATTAATAAAAGTCTGTACGCCACCCAAGTTAAGCTTTTTCAGGCTGTAAAGCTGGTATCACACGTACGGACACGAAACACCACGCAAAACTTTTCCTGCAATTACATTGCCTCAGAATTGATTTAAATAGCAGGTTTCTAGTGCAATTTCGATGCTCGAGAAAGATGCCTTCGACACTGTGATTCGAGTAAGTCAACCATTTAGAAGAATGGAAGCACCACAGGTCATAACTACGCATAATTCCAAGAAGCAAGAAGTCAACGAAAAGTTACCTTTGACGAGGTGCTGAGGGAAATTGTGCCCCCGGTCTAATAGCAGCTTTAACTATACGGAGTTTTGATGTCCACTGGTTGGCTGGTAGCTTGTTATACGACGTGTCTGTGCTGTCGTAAGGTTGTTGGAGGTTGCGAATAATAATATTATTGATACATGGACAGCATTTAGTATATAGTACCCAGTGCAGGGCACCTTGAAAACAGATTCAAGTAGGGAATTGAACTTAAGCTTATTTTCTCGCATCACTTTCGAAAGCTAAAATGAAAATATTATACAACAAAGTTAGCAACAGCCTGGCCTTGGCTGTGTATACAAGTATTGGATTTTAAAATACTTATAAGAACAATAACTAATTACTTTCTAAGAGAGGCTACAAAACCGAGTATTGACAACTAACAGCTATTCAAAGAATCTTAAGTGATAGGTTGGATAAGCAGGCAGCCAACATTAATCCGACTGTCATACCACCACCCCAGTTGCCAGCTATTCCTGTGGCTTTATACTAAACTACTTGCCACTCAGATCTGCATTATCTCTGTAATGAAACAGTCGTGATAAATTGAGACAATAGGAAAGGGGCAATTTTTTTTCATATATCAAAAAGTATTTTTATGGGCAATAGTTTTTTTAATTTATAATTTTGTGTCTCGTTGTTTGTTAAGGTATCTCTGTATGAGATGTTCTGAAAGAAGCATAGCTAAATGTCTAAAGCGTTAACAAATATTTTTAGGCCAAGCTAATGCAGTTTCTTTTAACTTAAGGTGAGTATTAGGTTTCGATCTGTTTTGTTATTTTCTCATCGTATTTTATGTAAAGATGAATTTATTCTTGCTGCCTTTTATACGAAATTGTTAAATTATTTTATTAGTCATATTCGCATTTAATTGAAAACTGAACCTCATTGCTAAATAAACTCACAGCGTCAAGTTTTTCCGCTTGTGTGTGTAACGGCATTCGTAATTTAATAACGGTAAAATGTTAAAATGTTTGGAATGAGACTTAAAACTTTAATGATGTGATTAGCATAAAATATTTAGTTGGATGTTTTCAAATTATGCTTAGCAGAGATTTATTGATATCAATAGATTTGTTTACATAACTGGAGTTCGGATATATCGTAATAACTGCTGCAAGTATTGGATTAAACAAACTAATAAACAGATTATGAGATAATTTGGTTTATCAGCAGAACTGACATTACCTTTGTTTTAACTTTATGAAGCATAAATTATGAGAGACATAGACTACGAAAACTGCTCAAAACATTGTGACATTCGGAAAGTTCTGCCGTGTTTAAATGATAAACACAAATGAAGCTGTACAAAAACATAAAAAAATTCATGGAATCACATAAGCACCATTTGATTCTACGACTTTTTTCGATCTGTCCAGCAAGTGGAAAATTTCATTTTTAAAAAAGTTATTAGATGTATTCCTAAAACGATACCGAGTGCTGTTTGCCAGTCTTCAAAGAAATGAACTCCAGGGCATTCAGAAAATTTTGAAATGAATTGAAGAGATTAAAACTTGTCATGATGGAATTCAAGCATTGACATGATGGAAGACAACACCTCGACAACTGGGCAGTTCTGGACATTTTGCATCAATTTCTGCTTTTTAAACTGCCACAATAATTCATAGTATACAATTCCTTTGTACCCTGATCATACAAAAGCTCCCTCTCGAAGTTACTAAAATAGGTTCATTTGGCTCACCACGCGATGTTTCTCTTGTAACATTACTGAATAGTATTCACTTCTCATCTTGAGTAACGATCCATTTGAATAAAAAGGCCTTTTTCATTCTTCTCCAACAAATATTTATGTACGGAAACTCGAGCAAACATATTCTGCTGTTTTAAAATGTGAGGTACCTTATATACATAGAAGCAGCTTACATATCAGATCATCTTCAAATGGTGTCATGTACTATGAAATATATTTATTAAGTATTTAATCTGTCTGATATTTCTTGAACTATATCAGATGAATTTTCAGTCATAGCCTCCTTTAATAGTCCCTTGTCTACACAGGATGGTCGTCCAGAGCGGGCATCATTTTCAAGACTGAAATTTCCAAACTTAAACTTCTCAAACCACCTTTGAGCACAGCTCTTTGTTCATATATAGCACAAACTTTTTAAATTTATTATTTAAATAAGTATTAAAATAATAGAGCATGATATGACGAAAGTGAATTTCTGGGTTCCTCATTCATGGCATTTCACTGAAATGAAAATTGTGCTGCAATAAATCCTAGAAAATTACACAATGTGAGCAGAAAAGACCGTATTTAAGCATTTGTTTCAATCAAAATCATTCCTTATCAGCAGTAATATAATAACTGGAAGAAAACTCTCTTCGATTTGAATAACCGCATAACTTTCTTGATGACCCAATATTTACTATTACAAAACTTATATAAAGTACCTGATTCCCACTGGCATTGAGAAGAGCAATATTTAAGTTAAGTAACAGTACTAAAAATATTTTCTTCAACTTTGTGAAAAATGTTTCTGGTGCCTGTCTTTTTTTTTAATTTGAAATTGCTAAAATACTTCCATTAGATGAGGTGACAGCGAAGTAAAATGTTGCTATTTCCAGTAAGCTTTTAGCTAAACGTAACAATTATATTTTTGGGGAAAGCGTTTATTTTCCGTTAAAACAAAATATAAAAAGTTTTATTATAGGATTAATAACACTTAAAATAATAGTTTAAAGCTGACAGTTCATTTAAATAAATTTTTTTATAAAATTGATAATTATTATTTTCGAAAATGATAATATTTGGCTCTAGCGACGAAAGATGCATTTCTCAGTTTTTAAAAATAAATATGTTTCTTAAGAATTTAAAACTAACTTACTAATTTTTAAGACTTATTCACATCGAAATTATTCACCGAACATAAATTATAGTTTCAGCTATTCGTTCTAGATTAACATGAAAAGCATTGTACATACATGGTGATCAGCGAATAAGCCCTGATTTCAAAATTCTAATACACCATTTTTAAATACACCATTTTTACAGTTTAAATACACCATTTTTACAGTTTTGCTAATAAACGTACAGTTTACCGCATAATTCTATCGATCTTTGTTGTAGAGATATTTCATTTTGAAATCAGGGCTTATTCGCTGATCACCGTGTAGTTGCAGTATGATACTAATCATTATCACTTTCTAATTTAATGAGAAAAAAATTTTAATTATATAAAATAATCTAATAATATTGTTTAGAAGGTAAAACTAATCGTATTTCAGCGTTAATACTAAATTTCAAGAGCCATTTTCTCAGAATATAATTTTTATGCTAGACTTTTAAACTTTCCTACGTGAGTCTTTATTATTGTACTTATGGTAGTAAAAATGTAAAGAGAAATCAGATTTGATTTCTCTGGCAACCTTAAGGTTTGAAACATTGAAATCCATAAAAAGTGTATTTAGCTCATAACAGCAAAATCCCCTGATGAATAAGTAAAAAAAAAAAACTTTTCGCTTTTGGAGGAATAGCTCAGCAAGTCTAATCACGCTCCTTCCAAAAAGAAATTGGAACTTTTTCTATCTTTATCCGCTTGCACCAGTCCATGAAAGATTTTGAAATTTCCGCAGTTCATGTGAGTTATTCAATCCCTCACCCACTCTGTTGAGGAAAAAATTACTGAAACCACGTAATTTATTGCTGCTTTTTACTTGAAAGGTGGCCCCTCGCGCTATCAACATGTGTGACCATGGTATTTACTTTGCTAAATCCTCTTATCGTATCCCTTTCTACCAAATGTAGCTTACGTGACTCCAAGCTTGTATCCCTAGCTTATCTCCATATCATCCTAGTGCCCTCACTCTCACGAAAGTTTCTGCACAACATTTACTTTACTTCAAAAAGCATATTTTAAAGATATGTAATAAGATGAATTTAATTAAAAGGCGAGTGTTTAAAAATATCATTTTCCAAGTCATATAGTCAGCTTCTGACATTTTTTTCATTATTGCTGCAGACAAATCGATGCGAATAATTTCATACTTTTCTTTTGTTATTTTGTTTTATGATGTTCACAGAACTGAAAGGTCTTCTTTGCTCATTTGCCACTTGACCACCAATTTCCTTTTATGTTATACTAAACTGCAATCATTGCGTCATTTGAAACGTAAAATGCGTATAAAATGTAAGAGATTAAGTGACTAAACTTCAGTTTCTGTTTAGACGTGATTTTCATGTCTGTTTATACACTAACATTAAAACAAAGTGAACATCATTTTATGATAAAGTTTGGTTCAGTCCTAGGAAAAAAGCACGAATGAGAAGGAACATTAAACATCGCTAAGTAAAATAAATAAAATTATATTCACAAAAAGTTTGAGAATGAAAGGGATATTAGCATCCTATAGGCATCGTCATAACAAAATGTTCATTACGTTAGATGTACACTGCTCAAAAAAAGAAATGGGACAGTCCTATATCTCCCGATCTACTGGGCCGATTGACAAAATTCAAATTGCGTTCTTCATGTCTCGAAAGCGCGACTTAGGATATATATTAGATTTATATATAGCACTATTCTAACATAGGTATTTTGACACAAAATCGGGCTTTTTCTGAAATAACATACCAATTTTTTTACATATTTCGATTCTACGACTCAAATTAAGCCTAAATATGAAATTTTGTAAAATTTGGAGCGAAATTTACGGAGAAATTCACAAATTTATGTTGGCACATTTTTGTCAGTTTGCGCCAAGAATACTTTACTTGGCGAACTTCTTAATATATGGTAACCTAGTTTCCTTTCCCGTGAGAGGAAAAAAAGTCACCATCGTTCCTTTTTTCAAAATAATATTCTTTATATTATATTTTTAATTATAACCTATTATTTTAAGTAATTTTTTCTTTTTCGAATTTCATTTTAATTGTTTAAGTTGCACGTTTTTTTTGTTTTTTTTCGAATAACTGTTTTAAAAATTTCTATTTACCTATTCGAACTGCGTAAATAAAGGTGCAGCGTTTATTTTTTTTTTTTTTTCAAATAGTTTTCTTTATATATTTTTTTCGTCATAGTTATTATTTTAGGTCATTTTTAAATTTTTATACTTTTATTTTAATTGTTTCTGTTGCGTTGTCTCTTCAGATAATTGTTTTAAAATTTTCTATTTATTCCTTCGAACTGAGCATTTTAAATATATTTATTAATATCAATTTTCCAGAATATGATTTTATTTATTTGAACTGCGTTTCTTTCGGAAGAATACTTTGTAACCCAGACTACGATGCGTTTGAAAACTGCATACTATATTAAAAGAGAAAATACAGTAAAGCACAGTTTTACACGTCTTTCAATGTTCCGTTCAGAAAAAATATATATAAATAAGAGAGATGTATAACTGATATTTTAACTTAGGATGACTTGCATACACTGCTTTAAACAGTTTTATCATTGTGCCCATTGCTTTACACAATTTTATCCTACATTTGGTTTCTTAAAATGTTATTCATATTTTAGTCAAATATTTTATTTTTGAAATCGCAAGAATCAAATATCATAAGATTGAAAAGTTTTTGTTGTTCTGAGGCCAATATTTAGAGTAAAGAAGCCATCGTAGGACAACACACTTTATTTACATGAATAATGAATAAAGATATCACACAGGAAATCATATTGAGTATCACACAGCAAATAACATATCAACATCTCCCTACGCTCGAAGCTCGAATGACGGATGTGTCGGTAGAAGAGACAGCTGCGCCATCATAATTAATACGCATGCGCATAAGAAAAAACGTCCGCTCGCCTCTACCCAACACACCCCTCCTGCGAGCAACATTTTTCAATACAAAAATGAAATACAAACAATATATAACACATTACATTAAGAAATTAATGAATCACCTAGTAAAATAGTACCACCAGAAAATGACTTACCATTTTCTGCATTTCCCCAGCTAGCATCAGCATATGCATTTAAAACTCCAAAATCATTGCTATAGAAAAGTTTTTTATTTTTTGTACCTTTTAAATACCTTAATACCCTTTTAGCCAAAAGATAATGCCTTTTTTCTGGTGCATGATTAAATTGTGACAAATAAGTTGTTACAAATGATATATCAGGACGCATTCTATTCGCTAAATATAAAAGTTCCCCAATTAATTCCTGATACAAAATTGCATCAATTTTTTCATTTGTACATGAAAAACCTTTATCTGCCCCTTTAACGATTGGCGTTTTCACTGCTTTACAATTTTCCAGATTGTGTTTAGTCAATAAAGATTCAATATATTCTGTTTGAGACAAACATATACCATTTTCAAGTTTTTCTATTTGCATTCCTAAAAATTTTGAATTAGTATTTTCATGTAACTCAAATACATTTTTTATTTTAGAAACAATATTTTCAAGCATTTCTTTATTATTACAGAATACAGCTAAATCATCAACATACAAACACAATATAAAAATGTTTTTGGTATCATTATAAATGAATATACAATTATCAGATGCTAACTGTACCAGCCCAAGTTTTTCTAATTCATTTTTTATTTTCATATACCAATTTCTACCGGATTGAGGCAACCCATAAATACTTTTCTTCAATTTACATAGCGTATTTACGCGAATCTAATGCGCATCGTTTTTGGCCAAATGTAGTACTCAAAATTGGACTGCGCATTAGATTCGATGGCGCATTAGATTCGAGTGCAAAGTTCGCCGATTACGTCAGCAGTTCGCCTATGACGTCAACCGAATTTAAATAGTAACAATGGATTACTGTATTTCTCGACTACATTTACCGTTACATTTATCGTTGACACATTATTGCCTACTGCAGAGTACGTAGTCACGAAATGGAGGGCAAGCAGAGAAGAATGTCATATGACGCTACTTTCAAACGTAAAGTAATTCTTTATCCTGAAAGAAATGGCAATAGAAAGGCTGGGAGAGAGTTCAACGTAGCTGAGAGCAATGTTCGCTTGTGGCGGCAACAGAAATTGGCACTGTTTGCAACTAAAACTAGTAGAAAGAAATTCACTGGCCCTCGCAAAGGAAGACACCCTAAAATTGAAGAAAAAGTTTTGGAATTTGTACGTGAAAGGAGGAAGAATGGACAACCTGTGACTAGCGACACTATAAGAAATAAAGCAAAAGAGGAGGCTGAAGTTCTTGGAATACCGAAACGACAGTTTAAAGCTAGCCGTCGATGGGTGGATCGGTTTATGAAGCGGATGGGCTTATTTCTAAGACGCCGTACAACAATATGCCAAAAGCTTCCTGCAGATTTTGAGGGGAAACTACTAACATTTTAGCGGTATGTCATCACACTTCGGAAGGAAAAGAATTTTTCAATGGGGCAAATTGGCAACGCTGACGAGACGCCAATTTGGTTTGATATGCCTCGTAACTACACCATTACGGAGAAGGGGACTAAAAAAGTTATCATCAAAATAGTGAATAAAGACGTTTACTATTAATCACTGATTGTAGAAACTGTTAGCTAGATAGAAATGTTACCATTTATTTCATGTTCATACTTTACGATATGTACCGTATATACGGTAGTGGTAATTAACAATGATTGTTTCACATAACAATAGCCCACTAATAGGTTAATTCTATGTTCTGTTACTTTATGTATAAATCCATTGTTGTATAAAATATGGTATCTAAATTTAAATAAAATTATCATACCATTGATTGATAGTTTATATACAAATCCATTGTTGTATAAAATAAGATTCAATAAATTCCTCATACCATTGATGCGCATTACATTCGCGGACAAACAATTTTTTTATTATTTAAAGTTTTAAAATGGGGATGCGCATTAGATTCGATGGCGCATTAGATTCGCATAAATACGGTACTTTATCTTCTCCAATCAGTTTTTCATAACCAGGTGGAGGAGTCATATACACATCCTCGTTTAAGTCACTGTACAAGTACGCTGTTTTTACATCATAAAATTTAACAGTCAAGTTTAATTTAGCTGAAAGTGCAAGCAATAATCTAAAACATTCAATGTTAACTACTGGTGAATATGATTCGGTATAATCCTTATTTTTTATTTGATTAAACCCAGCTGCTACTAATCGCGCTTATTTTACTTCCCCAGAGTCTCCTTCCTTCAAAGTATACACCCACTTACTTTTTACTAATTTTGTTTTTTCAGGCCTCTCTACTATTTCCCACACTTCGTGTTTATGTAATGAATCTATTTCATTTTCCATTGCGGATTTCCAGTCATACCAATTAGCACTTTGTTTTGCTTTTGAAAAATTATTCGGAACATTACTGATTACACTTGACGCTAGTTGTTTTGATTTGAGCCTCTCGGATCGTCTTAATGGTATTTCATTTCCATATTTATTACTTTTTTCATAGCTATCAGATGTTTGGACTTTATTCCCCCTGTCATCACCCCCGCTACAACGGCTCATATCGCCGATTTCGAATTTCGATGAGTCATCATATTCGCTTGCTTGAGTATTTTCCGTAACAACCAATTCGAGGTGTGGTTTTTGATCTAATTCGTTTCCCTTTCTTTCTAATTCTTCAATATCCCAAGTTTCTAAGGTTTTATTTTTTCCCATATAATTACTACCCTTTAAAGATTCGTTAAATTTAACTGATCGCTCTTCAATTATTTTGTTACTTGCTATATCATAAATACGATATCCTTTTCTTTCTCTAGCATATCCTAACATTATCCCTCTTTTCCCTGGTATGTCAAATTTGTTTCGCATTACTTTCGGAATGTGAAAGTATGCCACACATCCAAACCTTTTTAGATAGTTTAATATGGGTTTTTTACCAGTCCAAATTTCTAAAGGAATTTTTTCTTTTCCTTTCCGGGGTGTTAAATTTGATACTTGAGTACTAAAATTAATTGCTTCTGCCCAGAATTTTACCGGAAGCTCACTCTCATGTAGTAATGTCCTAGCTCTTTCTAAAAGAACTCTGTTTGCTCGTTCAGCTTTTCCATTACTCTCACTGTTATATGGAATTGTTTTTTCATGAAAAATACCTGAATTAGCAAGATAATTATCTAATTGTTGATTTACAAATTCTAAACCATTGTCTATTCTCAAACGTTTAATTCTTTTACCAGTTAAATTTTCATACTTAGCTTTAAATTTACAAAATGCGTCAAACACTTCACTTTTACTTTTAAGAAAATAAGTAAAATACATTCCAGAAAAATCATCCACTAAGATCATAAAATATTTAGACCCACCAATTGATTCAGTTTGAACAGGGCCACATAGATCCGAATGAATTAATTCTAAAATTTCTGAACTCTGATTAATGTCAATATTTGGATGACCTTTTCTAGTTATTTTACTTATGTCACAAGTTTCACACTTAAAATCACTTACATCATTAATATCAATGTATTCTTTCATTTTAAGCATATATTTTGGATTTAAATGGCACAATCTACTATGCCAAAGTTCATAATTATTACCAGTACAATCATTAGCAATGCAAGATTCAGAATTATAATAAGGTTCTAAATTAACTTCAAGCCTACCGTTATTCTTAAATGCTTTAAAAAGTAATTCATTACACCTACTAAAAACTAATACAGAATTATTCCTTGATTCAATTTTACATCCTTTATCCATTAAGGCAGTGAGTGACAATAAGTTATTTCTTAAATCAGGAATATAACTAACATTACTAATAGTTAAATTAATAAAAGTAGAATTATTTGTATTTATAGCTTTTGCTTTAACAGTACCAATACCTTCTGAATATATTTTTGAATGTTTACCTGCCTGGTAAATTTCCCTCACCTCTGGTGTAATATTCTGAAACCAAAAGAAGTCTTTTGCCATGTGTCCGGTTGCACCACTATCCAGCAACCAAATTTTATCACATTCATCATTTTTTCCACGCGTAAGTTGAAGAGCAAAATCATTTTCTCTTTCACCAGAACGAGATGAAACGTTCACACTTGTAGGTTGTAACTTCATTCTTTCCTTGTTACCTTTGGATAACTCACTTTTTGGATTCTTGTTTCTGTAATAGCAGTCCTTCGCGATGTGACTAGGTCGTCGGCAAATGTAACAAATTCTTGGCTTATAGTTTTTATTCCTTCTTGATATGAACGCCTCTGCGTTGTTTCCATCAGGTCGTTTCCCATTCGTTGAATTGTGAACGGACTCTTCCTCACGGAGTATCTCGAGTACTTCATCAATAGTTTTTTCACGCTGAGTTTTTACAATTTCCCTAATTCGAGAGAATTTCCCACGAAGTCCACGGACTGTGTAAAATACCAGTTCCCGAGGAGATACATCTAGTCCTAGCGATTGACACTTAGTTGCTATTCCTTTCGCTCTTGCGATCTAATCATTAGCCGACGCATGCAACTTCATTTCTAAATTTTTTAACTCATTACCAGCATCTATTTTTCGATCTTCGGCTTGTCCCGTAAATGTTGACTTTATTTTTTTCCAAAGAATTTTTGCATTCTCTTCTGTGGAGAACTGAAGCGCCTGTTGATCCGATAGTGAAAGTTTTATATATGCTACGGCGTCAGCGTTTTTCTCATTCCACAATCTTTCATCTTTCTCATCTAAATTTTCTGGTTTTACTGTTGAAATTACCGAGTCAAGTCTTTTCAGTGATAAGGCAGCTTTAATTTTTAATGCCCAAATAAAATAGTTCTCTCCAGTTAATTCGGGAACGTTCCACTTCTCCATTTTTGGCTTCCACTAAGACAGTTTCGGTTTCGACTTGGTCTCTTATATCCAATTCTTCTTGACAAAACCACGGAGCTGCTACCATTTGTTGTTCAGAGACCAATATTTAGAGTAAAGAAGCCATCGTAGGACAACACACTTTATTTACATGAATAATCAATAAAGATATCACACAGGAAATCATATTGAGTATCACACAGCAAATAACATATCAACACCTCCCTACGCTCGAAGCTCGAATGACGGATGTGTCGGTAGAAGAGACAGCTGCGCCATCATAATTAATACGCATGCGCATAAGAAAAAACGTTCGCTCGCCTCTACCCAACAGTTTTAAATTTAAAAAAATACGAATACTAAATTTTACGAAAAAATTTATTTTTCTTCTCTTTTTCTTTAAGCATTCTGAAAGTATATTGAAAAGTATCCAACTTTTCGAGACATTTTGGTATTTCTGACAATCATTTTAAATAAAGTTATCGCCTTCCATTTCATAAAGGCCCACAAACGGCCGAACGGTAAAGTTGCTGAACACTGGTAGTTCACTCCGGGGTTCGAACCCCGGTAAACGGGCTGGTTGCATGGGCGTTTTCGTGGATTTTCTCATGTGTACCGCGTATGACAGCTGGTTTCCCTTAGAAAGTTCTTCACGAAGTATTTCGTCAGAGCCTTTATCAGTCTTTAGAGGCTAAACATTTTGAAGGTATGAGATGAAAGGAAAGACTGGTTTCATCAAAAGGTTTTGGTTTATTTTATTATGACAAAGCACACTACGGCTATCTGCCTAAGGGGAGGGATGCCTTCGTGGAGGACTTTCTAAGGGAAACTGGCTCGCATACACGTTACACATGGGGAAAACCACGAAAACGCCTATGCAGCCAGCCCGTTCGCGTGATTCGAACCTCGGACCGAACTACCAGTGTTCAGCGACTTTACCGCTCGGCCGCTGTTTCATCAGGAAGGGGGAAAAAAACATCTTTAGGTGACATCCGCATACTACACTGGATAAACTCCTGAATCTTCAAATAATTCGACTGAGAAAATCAGGGGATTCGCCATTTATGATACGATATGATGTTCTATAACGTAATTTACACAACCATATAGTTTAAAACCAGTCGCTCTTCACTTTAATCTGCAATGATATCGTTTTGTCTTTTCTGTTAACAGAAGCTCAATTGATGGTATTTGCTGGTGTACACGTCCAAGTGTTTTCTCTTTGAACACCTAAATTCTTTGAAGTATCCTGAAAGTATATTCGAAAGCGTCCGACTTTTTGAACATCTTGGTATGTCTGACAGCCAAATTTCCCTGCAAATTTTTGCTTACTTTTGAATTACTTACTTTTTACTTACTATGAATTGCGTTTCAGCTAAAGACAGCTTTTCATTTTCTAGTCATTTTAGCTATAAATAAAGTTTAAAGCGAAGTCCAAAGGATAAATATTTTAATTAAAAGATTTTTGCTAAATGACAAAGAAATAAAACAGTCCAGCAGGGTCTATTCTGTACCACCGAGTAACCCGATTCTTATATAGGCTGAAACAATCTAAATCATACTAAAGATCATGTTTTTTTTATACAGTCTATAACGCGAGAGAAAAATTAGCTTCTTAAAACATTCTTTCTAAGAGAATTAATATAAAAGATTATATTTATATATATATTTTTAAAGCTGGGACTTGAACCAAACTGTCAAATTTTTAAAGTTTAATTTACATGGTAGTTATAATTAAAGTTTCAATTTAAAATGGACATAAAAGGAAAACTACCGGACCAAATGTTACCAAACTTGGGAATCGCGTAAAGGAGGTTATGAGAATTTATTTTCGGTGGAAAAAAAAGAGTTCAAAAACTCACCATCAGGGGAAAAATGGCGCTGTATACAATATTGTTAAATGAAATAAGACACGAAAACATCTGTTTAAAATGTGTTTAATATTTTCCGAAACGTGTTACAAAGCATGTTCAATGTAGCGTCCAGCATTTTCCGAAAGCAAGTTAAATCATGTTACTGCATTCTCAACAGCAGCTCTTAGCATATCAGGTTTGGTTTTGGTTTGGTTTATTAGATTACGGCAAAGCACTCAAGGGCTATCTGCCTTAAGGGAGGGATGTCTTCGTGGAGGACTTTTTAAGGGAAACTGGCTCGTATACACGTTACACATAGCATATCAGGAGAAATGTTATCAGTGTATCACATTTTTCATTTCTGCCAAATTGTTTAGATTATCACCATAAACAGTGCTTTTGAGATAACCTCATAGACAAAAGTCACAGAGGTTGAGGTCTGGTGGGAAGAGGGCGTATAAGTGTTGGCGTATAAGACGTTCATTCGTGAAATGTTGCCTAAGTAACTATGCGACACTCTTGAGGTGGTGCCCAGCCCTGCATAAAAATCGTAGTATCTAAAATGCCACGTTACTGCAGTTCATGTATCACGAAACATTTTAACATTGACTCTAAATGAGCTGCAATCACAGTAGTCTATCTGTCGACTGTTCTTCAGAAAAAAATGGTTCTGTTATAAAACTAGCTGTCATTCAACAGTAAACGGTGTGAAATGACTGTTATGCAATCGAATGCAGTAGGAGAATGCAATGGAACTAGATAGATAACATGAGAGATTTCTTTGGCCCAAATCGATTAAAAGCGTTTTGAATCAGTATCTTCATGTTTTAGTGCCGAATTCAGGCTTAAAAAATTACAAATTAGCGATCTGTAAGAAAACGATTTCCAGATAGTACGCACTTGTGAGAGTGATTTGCGATCTCACATTTTCTAATCTCTAATTCGTGGTTTTCACGGACAAATTTCTCACTTACAGGGATGACGCACTCGACATTTATCGAATTTAACGTCTTTAAATGGTAATTTGCCTACTTCAAAGTTTCTTAAGGGTATACAACATATTAAACCCGTTTAACAAAAGGTTAAGTTAGATTCCGACCCGTATTTCGTTTAAAAATATTGCATACAGCGCCATTTCCCCCCCCCCTGGTGGTGAGGTTTCGAACTTCCTTTTTTTCGCGGAAAATAAATTCCCATGACCTCCTTTACACGATTTCCAAGTTTGATAACATTTGATCCAGTAGTTTTCCTTTTATGACCGTTTCAATGTGGAACTTTAATTATAACCACTCTGTATATTATTAAATTTTAATTTGAAGCTATGCGTTATATGTATACCATGCGTAAAATTTTCGCTTTTATGGAAAAATAAAAAATCGAAGCAAATATACTTAGTTTAATGGACCAAAACTGAAAACATTTCCCCTCCCTCCGAAAATAAAATATTGAAATTTCGAACTTGAATTTATTGGGTTATCGAAATATTTAATTTGACTTATCTTCTAAGTCCTAGTTCCGACAACAATTCCGTCAAAAATTCCGAATTACTTAAGCTAAAGTAAAAGATTTAGTATATATTCACTGTATGTTAATAAAGTAATCAGAGTGTAATAAAAATAGATTATAGAATTTACTCTGATGTAACTTTTTGTCTGACTGCACAACATGTAATGGAAGAGAAGGTTTGTAGAGGTCTGTTTTTGACATGCCTCTAAAAGTAGATATCATATTAATTTTGTCTCTTCAATGTCAAAAAACGTTCCTTTGAGAGGCAACTTTAGTTTTTGGGAAAGAAAATAAATCACAAGAAGACAAATTTGAAGAACATGCAGGACGATTGAGTACACATACTTATTTTCGGAACACAAGCGGTTCTCCGACTGGTTATTAAATAAAGAAAAGATGCATTGTCGTGCAATACAAAACATACGGAATACGTTTTCTGGCTGAATAACGTAAGATTAAAAGTCATCTGCTTAATTCACATCCATTTACAAGTCAACTACTCGGGCAATTGCAGAATCGTTTTGATCCTGAGCTTGTAAGACAAACCTAATATCACTAGATTTAAACACTTCTTTAATCTTCCGAGAATGTTCCTTCTTTAGCTCATATTCCAAGAATATTAAGTGAATACAATTATTGCCAAAGAAATTGAATATTCATTTGCACTACGGCTTGGTAATTTACTAACGAGTTAACAAAACTTAAATTCTGCTTTTTGTGTCTAAGAATACAACAATATTTTAAATATTTACAAATAAAATATTAAATTGGAGATTTAATTGGAGCCTCATCAGTTGCCTAGCATTTGAAAAAAAAAAAAAAAGATTATTAAATACTAATTGTTTGCTGCTCAGTCTAACCCAGGCTGCATGGTTGGTTTTCGTAGTTTTTTAGGTTCTCTTTACAAAGATTCTCTATGAAAGCATCTTAATCAAATAGCTCCCATGTTCTTTCTATGTTCCAATAACCAACTAACCTAGTTTAAGCGCGATTTCCAAGTGAAGTTACTAGTAAAATCCGAATACTCATTAAAAATCATGTAGCTAGCCAATCGGGAGTAACATGAAAGATACGGCGCCAATAATTGAAATGTTGTTACGGTACGCTGTTTCTTAACTTAGATGGTCATTCCTTAATTAAATAGCCCACCAACGGCCGAGCGGTAAAGACGCTGAACACTGGTAGTTCAGTCCGAGGTTCGAATCCCGCGAACGGGCTGGCCGCATGGGCGGTTTCGTGGTTTTCCCCATGTGTAACGTGTATACGAGCCAGTTTCCCTTAGAAAGTCCTCCACGAAGGCATTCCTCCCCTTAGGCAGATAGCCCTCGTGTGCTTTGCCATAATTAAATAATCCAATCCAATCCTTAATTAAATATAATTGATTTGTAAATTCTACTAGAACTGACGGTAAGAATTGAAGTGGAACTAAGTAATATGGTGTGCAATCTTGATTAATATAAAATTAAAAATATTTGCATAGAAAAATGTTTGCATTCAGACAGAAAGTTTTTTGAAATATTTGCAATTACTTTATAAGAAGGATTTATTAATAACCGTAATAATTACTTATTATATTACTGATGATTAGGATTCAGTTCTTGACAATTACATTCTAAATTAGAATTTTAAGGATATAATGAAAATACGCTACGCACAAAAATACATTTAAGAAAAAAAATGAGTTGATTTATGTTTTAAAACTTCTTAAATTCATTTAGTAAACATCGTATCCTCGTTGTCTATTGAATCCAGAATGTTGGTGTCGTTTATATAATTATTCTTACTTGTCCACAGAATCTGCTGACTTATCCAGCCATTAAGTAGCTGCAGATCATTTCTACATAACCATTGAACTTCCATTAATTCAGTCTCTAGAGGGTTGTATGTTTATATCATAATTTGACTTTTATAAAAATGATTATTCTAAATCTTATGTTTCTATAAAAATATACTGTGCTTTAAAAATATGGATGATAGTACCAGCTGCTCTTTCAGCCACTCCAAAAGCATCAGTTTGTTTAGAAATAAATTGTGCAGTTAATGTCATAAAATTCAAATAAACATCAAACGAAAATTCTCAGTTTTAGACAATTCGATTTAAACGAAGTAAAGTAGCAGACGATAAAACGCCGAAGGTAAAAATTTACTCTTAGAAAAATTTACTCTTATTTAAAAAAAAAAAAAAAAAAAAAAAGATAGAGAGAAATTTTAAAAAAATATTAAAAAAATAGCCTTTCATATAGTATTAATAAATATTTATTACGCATCATTGAGGGAAAAAATGTCATATAATTAATTCTCCGTAATATTTTACTTGAAATTTAAGGTTAAAAATAGCTGTGGCAATTCAGTGTAACAAAAATCCATAGACCACATTTGGCATTATTATCGCTCAAAAAAAAGATGCCAAATTTCAAAACGCGAAAATATGTAAATTTGTGTATATCTTAAAAAATTTTGAATAAAAAAGTCCAATTTTTTGCAGATATGCTTAAAAATATACCTACTTTAAGATGATGGTAAAAATTTTATAGGTTATAATGCAAAATTTTTTTCGAAAAATTTATAAAAATTATTTAAAAATAGAAATTTAAAAAATAAAACACAAAAAATGGGTAAATTTTATTTGGAATGAACCTAAATTTCTAAATGTGAGAGAAAAAATAAAAAAAATTTAATAAAAAAAGAGATATAAATAAATATTTGCCAAATTCAATTAACATTGAGGAGCTAAAATTTTGAGAGCTAATATTTCAAAAACTACTCGTACGAATTTTACAAAACTTGGTATTCTGGCATAATTTGAGTCGTAGAATCGAAATATGTAAAAAAATTGGTATGTTATTTCAGAAAAAGTCCGATTTTGTGTCAAAATACCTATGTTAGAATAGTGCTATATATAAATCTAATATATATCCTAAGTCGCGCTTTCGAGACATGAAGAACGCAATTTGAATTTCGTGAATCGCCCCAGTAGAACGGGAGATATAGCACTGTCCTTTTTTTTTTTTTTTTTTTGAGCAATGTACACTGTGAAAAGAAATGCGACAGTTCTATATCTGTCGTTTTACTGAGCTGATTGACGAAATTCAGCTTGTTTTTTTTATGTCTCGAAAGCTCTACTTAGGATATGCATTAGTTTTATACATATATAGCATTGTTCTAATATAGGTATTTTAACAAAAAATCGGACTTTTTCTGAAATAACATACCAGTGTTTTTCCATATTTCGATTTTACGACTCAAATTATGCCAAACTGCCAAGTTTTGTAAAAATCGCAGGAGTAATTTTTAAAAAATTAGCTCTCAATATTCAATGTTAATTGAATTCAATACATATTTATTAATATTTCTTTTTTATTAAACTTACTTGACTCCTTCTTCAAGAATTCGAAATTTAGGCTTAATCCAAATATAATTCGCACAATTTTTTTATGATTTATTTTTTTTAATTTGTATTTTTAAATATTTTTATAAATTTTTCGAAAAACATTTTGCATTATAACCTATAAAATGTTTAACATTATCTTAAAGTAGATATATTTCTAGGCACACCTGCAAAAAAACCTGCAAGTTTTTATTCAAAATTTCCTAAGATATACGTGGATTTACATATTGTCGCGTTTTGAAATTTGGCATATATTCATTACAAGCGATAATAATCCAAATTGTCGTTTACTCACTTTGTTAAAATTATTTCGAAGTAATGAATGTGAATTTTTTTCCGCTCGTGTACAATGAAATAAAATGAAAGGAAAATAGGTTGCTTTAAATTAAGAAGTTCGCCAAGTGAATCATTCTTGACGCAAACTGAAAAAAATATGCCAGGATAATTTTTTTTAATTTCTTCGTAAATTTCGCCTCAAATGTTACAAAATTTAAGATTTAGGCATAATTTGAGTCGTAGAATCAAAATATAGAAAAACAACTGGCATGTCATTTCAGGAAAAGTCCGATTTTGTATCAAAATACCTATTTTACAACAATGCTATATATAAATCTAATATATATCCTAAGTCGGGCTTTCGAGACATGAAAAACGTATTTTGAATTTCGTCAAACGGCCCAGTAGAACGGGAGATGTGGAACTGTCCGATTTTTTTTCTTTGCGCAGTGTACGTCTAAGTCATTCCAAAACTAAGAAGCAATGATAAAATTGTCGGTAATATACTTTTAAATACTTCCTAAAACTTGCATGTCTCGTCTCTAGTACCAAAATTTATGTTAATCCAAAATTCTATTATCTTCAGAATAACAACACTTATTAAAATGCTAAACAATAATCTTAGAATTGCAGAATAAGTTGATCTCAGGTATGAGCTAAAGTCAATATTTCTAAGAATTTACTTTTGCTGAATTTAATTCTTTAATAGATATTATAATGAAAAATAAACGGAAATACATGTTGATGTGACTGCATTTTTAAGACAATATTTCTCTTCTCTTTTCATTCTGATTGTTAGACTGTGAATCTCATTCCATTGAATACCATTCAAGTAAAAGATTATCAGCTGCGATGAGGCAGTATTATACTATAAGCATTTCCAAACGATGAGATACTGTGTTTCAGTTCCATTCGAAACCTAAATCGTTCCATTGCATTAGTACAAAATTTATAATATAATATAATAAATATAATAAATTTATAATTTTTTAATACAAAATTTATAATTTATAATACGACCCTTCGTGTTCACTCAATTTCGTCTAGTATGCTTTTCTCCCAAAGCGTTCAAGGAAAGAGCGTCTGCCATCTTGATTGTTAACGCATTCAAAGATCGTGAATGAGAAGATGGCTTTCAGGGCTTTCATTCCCCGACCTAAAGTCATTTTCGTAATGCAGAAAAGTGAAATTAAATGTTATCATTGTCCTTTACAAAGCTCTTTTTTTTTCTAATGTTTTAAGCCGGCATTTTTCCTCATACGTGTATCGTTCTAACGCTTTTACGATTTTTTAATGCGCTGATCAATTTGGTCATTCGAAAGGTGGCCATTAAGCGGACCATTAAAAAAAAAGGGGGTTGCCATTCGAAAATTTCGAAATTCTTTTTCTGTAATCGTAACCTTGGGAGCCTCTCGGCAATGCATGCACTCGCGAACACAAATAATAGATCACCATTAGCTCAGGAAATTCTTATAAAGTCCTCCAATGCCCAACGCGAACACTTCTTTATAATCTGGATCAAGGCCCATGTTGGTCATAAAAGAAACGAAGAGGCGACATATTAGCTAAGGAGGCAGCACAGGGAATCAACGCAAAGAAAATAAGCATCCCCTGCACCTTCTCACCTCAAACTAAAACTACAGATCACAAGTAAAGACTTATGGCAACAATGGTTAGACGCTGCAAATACAGGCAGAAGAGTTTACAACCTCTTCCCCAAAGTTGACTCTCCTCCAATCCCTCTCTCCAGACATATCACGTTGTTTATCACGGGGCACGGTCCCTTTCCCACGTACCTCTATGCAAGAAATCTCTCTTCATCAGACTCCTGTGCATGTGGTGAAAAGGGTCGAACATTATCTATTTTCCTGCCCGTTTATAGATTCCCTTCATCTAAAGAAGCCAAATTCAGAAGAGGATTTATTCCCATTTCTAAGATATGCAGTTAAAAACAAGCACTTGAGAAATAAAATTACATTACGAAGGTTATTGACTTTTTGGCTGCTAAAAGTCAAGAGCTATGTAGTGCAATTTAGCCTTCAAAGAAATGCTCCAGCAATAGCAAAATAAAGCAATTAAATGCAAATATAATGTACGCGGACGTACCTTTATAGGAAAGAAATAAGCATCGCAAACCATATGAAGCACAAAATATGTCACTCACAAGTAGGGTAAGGGGCTCCTATCTGTTTACTTCGGGTAAATAATAGATGACCCCCTACATTTCTATGTAACATATGGTCACATTACCTGATAAGTGAACACATATAATAAATTGCCAGCATTGAGTTGGTAAAGTATCAACAATGTAATATATCATAGAATGTAATTAATGTAAACTAATTATTGTAAAAACACACGAAATTTCATACAATGAACTGACAAAAATAAGTTGGCAATGTATCAGCATATGTATGCAGATATATCTAAAAGTACGTAGTACTCATAAATATGCAGATGAAGCTATTTTTTTCTTTTGTTTTCAGACTTATTTATTTATGTCTTTTTTATTATTGTATATTTTCTATTTTTGACAGCTGTTTGTAAAAAAAAATTATGTAAAAAAGTCATGATTGCAGACATGATCTATATACTGGAAATAATTTGCTTCTAGCCACCTCAATTTATAATGTCATGATCAATTTTTACATGCAAATAACAATGTACTGCTAGACCAATAATGTAATTTCTGAAAATCAACACAAAAACATACGTTACAGCACATAATGAATCGTCAATATTGAGCCGTTAAAGTTTCAGCACAACTTTACAGCAGTACTTAAATGTAAGCTTTGTAAACAACTTTATAGTTCTTAATTAATTATAATAGTAAACAGATCACGTTTACAAAAATGATTTGTAACGTGGGAACATCCCGCCTGTTTCTAATGCAATATATAATATTCTGAAACATTTTGCCTGTACCCACTACAATAGATAACATCTTCAAAATATGCACCTGCACAACTATGTATTTCGCAATGTATATCATGTAATTCAATCCCTTTTACTTGAGCTAATTTAACGCTGAAAGGTAGGAGTACCGTTGATGCCGCCGCCGGTGGCAGTACTTATAGTGCTCACTGGAGTCACATTTTCCATCACGACTCGAGGAATGATGCCAGAATGTTGTTAGGTTTCTAGTTAGTGTGTGGGGCTAATACCTGCTTACTTAGGGTAAATATTAGGTGGCCCCCTCACTTCTACATAACATAACCTTGGGAGCTCTATTGTTTAAACCATCACATCTCGAGCGATCTCTTCAAATAACTGTATATAAAATTTAGTTTCGATTGGTTGAGCGGAATGGACGGTAGGGGATTATCTATAGGGAAATTTTTATGCCCCCCTTTTCTTATTAAGGAAGAGAATTATTTATAAATTCACGCATTTTAGTTTTCTGTAATTTGTTTGGATTTTTTTTTTAAATCAAAATTACAGAGAATAACATTTTATTCTTTCCAATTCAAGTTTATTTCAATATTTAAGCTTGATCAAATCTATATAAATGGTATTATACGCTGAATAGTTTCGTTTAAAATATGAAAAAAAGTTTAATAATTAATATGCTAAATTTGGCAAATTATCGCCGAATGTAAGCGAACTGAAGACACATTACAAGGAAACGTTAACTTCCAAATAAATTGTGCATTTGGCTAAATGGGAAGAGTTTATTTATTTGGAACCTGCTTCGTTCGCCTTTTATGTGGGAAGAAATTGTGGCTCAAAATATACTATTTTCCCTTTCGTCTAATCTTCCACCGATCGAAAAAGGGTCCAAATAAGTTTTCATATTTTCTGGTTTCGAAACTCCTAATGATGTCAGGCTCTTTAATTAGGAACTGGAACCGTTAATGGTAAAAAGAAAATTACATTAATGATTAGGAGAAACTGTAACGAACCATTAACGATTAAGAGAAATTGTTTATGGTTAAGTAGGGACCATTAATGATTAAGTAGGTATGGTGTGTATGTACGGTATAATTATGTAATGTTTGTTAATTTGAAAATTGAACTGCCTCGATTAAAAATTATAAAGCATTTCTGCTTTGCTAAGAGATATCACTGATCTTTGAAAGTGGCCTTTGTCTTTATAAAGTTTGCGGCATAAATAACCTATGTTGTCCAATATAGACTTTAACATTTCCTTAAGTAAACCTACCGCTATTTGAGAAGCAAATCTTACTTTTCTTTTATATTTTGAATGATTACGTACTCCGTAACGCTTAACCCTCTGTGCATTATGACCGTCTTTATCCGGTCATCAGAAATTTTGCTACTTGGCATATATTAACTTATAATTTAAGATATTTTTCTTTCTTACTTTCTTTAATAATGTAAATATCATCTTCATGAATGTACATTTATGAAAATACAGACTAAAATAAGTAATTTACAAACTCAACTAATAAATGCTGCTGTTTAAATACCGGTCTTCATGGCAGATCTAAAATCCTGCGCCGCTCAGAGGGTTAAAAAGCGCGGACAAATAGCAATTAGCAATTTGGATGAAGTTATTGTTATGCCTGTCTTACTTTTTTTTTTTTTTTTTTTTTTCCTGTGTCTCTTATCAACCAAAACTGAATTTGAACTCTGATGATCCCTGCCTTTGTTAGAAAAATATTCTCATTATAATAAGTAAGAAACATACACCTAAAAACCGTTCTGTAAAAATTTTGATTTGTTATTTTTCAATTTATTAATGAAAGAAAAATGAAATTCTTAATGTAATAGTTTATTTATTTAATGTTAATAGCTTATTTATTGGACTTTTAATAATGATCATGATAATGAATGATAATGTTGTACATTTAAAGTATATATGTTTTAAAAATAGTATGCTTTCATCTAAAGTGGCTATTTGGCTATTTCTCTCGTTTACCACAATACAAATTCAAGAAGAAAACGTGTTTTTGATAACAAAAAAGAAGATACTTTCTAATTTTTGATATAAGTACTGTAATAGTGCACCCCATCAATTCCATGTCAAGTTGTTGATAAAACTTTTCAGGATGCCGATTTTCCAAATTTTGGAAGAAACTACTGTTCATGCAGTCATAAATACGTTCTGTAAATCCCATATCATTATCACATGCCTATTATTTTATATTTAATTGCTGTTTAACTGACTAAATTTATTAAATTGATACAATTTATCAACTGAATTCCTTTATAACCCGGAAATAAAAAAATAAGTAAACGCGAGTCTGTTATTATTTCATCTGCTGTGTCGCATTGTTTGTTTATTCAATTTTTTTTTCTGAATAATATTTGGATTATTCATTTCGTATTATTTTAAAAACTTTCAAAGGTGAATGGAGAGCTCTTTTTTAATACTTTTAAAATAATTTTTAGACTACAAATTGAAGTAAATGATAACAAATTAATTAATTGACTAGGATTTTGTTAAGATTGTTGATCCTAATAAATTAATTAACACATTGAAATTACATCAAATAAGTGAAAATTGGAGGAAATGTTATGATCCTCTCTGTATTCTAAAAATCCTCACGTTTGTTTTATTTATTTTTCTTTTCAATGGCGGGAACTTGCCTATGTTGGCATCTGCCAGATGTGGTGGTCTCTTTATTATGGAGACACCTGATAGGTGGGGCACCTTTGCCTCCTATGAAGGGACAGACAATTACATCCCTGTCTTCTCCGGGATTCGAACCCGGGCCCTTCGGTATCGTACTCAGACTCCCCTAACCACTATACCGTCTGGGCGGCTCGTTTGTTTTATTTATGCGCACAACGAAACACCTTAATCAAACTCTGTGCTTACAACAGATATAAAGATTCGAAGTCAGAACGACTCATTAAGTATTAACGTCAATCAACAGATTTCCCAGACGCTGCATAAAATTTTAAGAAATGCTTTCTGTGTCATTCTTAGAAAGCTGTTTCATGAGTTAATATACGCAGCTGTTTATTTCTTCCGATTCATATTTCCCTATTGCTTAAAATGAAATTAGTGCATTTTATATTTTCAGATATTTTCTTAGCTCGCTTCATGTATTTTCAGATTAGGAACTTAATTCACACACACACACATATATATATATATATATATTACTTTAAAAATAATTTTTCTATAAAGATATACTAGTTAAGTATTTAAATAATATAGAAATTTTAAAAAAATATTATTTTCTCCTCATCTAAGATAAATTAATTATGTTTATTTTAATTCCTGAAATTAATAATTGGTGTTATTAAATTAAGGATCTAATTCAGTTTTTCATTACATTTTATAGAATTATTTAAAATGCTTCAAATTTAAGCAACTTGCGCATAGTAATTACGAAGAACTTTAACACCTTTACAGGCAATGATCTTAAATAATTATTCTTTCAAGCTCAATTATAAGATAGTTCTTAAGTTACACCTATTACATTACAGTCTTCTTTTATAAAATCGTTAGGATAATTGGATCTTTTGGCAATGTAATTATGAACTCATTATAATATCAAATAGAAGACAAAATAATGTTCTTCGCGTGTCTACGTTTTTTAGAGGTAGATATGTTTTCGTCTGGGTAAAAGCTTTTTTATTTTACGGAATCGCGACTCAGTTTCAATGTCTACGTCAATCTAAGGTTACTTTTCTTTTGCCAAATTTTAAATTTCATTAACAACTTTAACACTCATTAGGTATTATTTTCAGCATTATTATTTCATTACTGCCTTCCTTATGCTATTATTAAGTATTATTTGTACGATTTACTAAATATTTCAAAACAAAATCATAAATGCTTGCCTAGAGGGAATGACTACCTCTAGTGCCTTAATCGTCTATATATCCACTTATACCAGCAATCACTATTTTCCAGTATTTGCTATTTAGGAACTCCCTCAGCTTTTTATGAACTAATATACTGCAACAAGAATTGCTTGTTTATTATTATTTTCCAGTATTTGCTATTTAGGAACTCCCTGAGCTTTTTATGAACTAATAATGCTGCAGCAAGAATTGCTTGTTATTATTATTGCACCCTTACCTTATTCTTCCAGTAACATTTTCTTTGTATTACATTTTTTGCTTTGCAGGAATTATTTAACCAAACGTTTAAAATTAGAATGGGTATGAAAGCAAATATTATTAAACGAAATAAAATGTTTTTTTACGTTGCTATACGAACGAGAGAATCAAACTAGCTGTTATGTTAGAATTCATAATAATTTATAATAAAAAAACCATATACCATCTCCAAATAACATAAATTTAAAACTATCAATGAAAAACATTTTAGAATTTGAATTAGTATTTTAAATAATTTCAACTATTTGTTAAAAAAATCTGCTAAGAAAAATCTTGGCTTTCAACTGCATTATCATTATAATAATATCATTTAATATACAATAAAAGAACTACTAAAATAAAATCCTTATAACATATTATTGGGAAGACAATAAAGAGAATATTTTAACTGGAAGATATTTTATTCCTCAATATTTATTCACATTTTTGTAATAGTTATAGATTAATAAATTTTAAGTAAAATTAAATTTTTTTAATAATGCTAGTAATGAAATTAAATTATTACGCTTTTAGTTTAAAACATTTATATTTGCAGTCTTTACTTTCTATGTATGCGCCAAATTTCATTTCTTCATCCTTTTCTAAACAGTGAAATAAATTTCAGGAAATGTAAAATGTACAGTGCTCTCAAACAAAAATCCGATATTGATAACTTAAATGAAAATGAGTGTAGGCTTAAGTACGATTCTACATAATAAGAAATAAACGTAAAAATAGATCTACGATCATAATTACGAAAAGGAAAAGATGCAAATAAAACTGAAATGATAAATACTGCCCTTACAGAAATTAGTAAGGAATATTCTGTTCCCCTTTCATTACTGCAAGGAAAAAATCAGGAAAATTCACAGCTGAGAAATTTTTAGAAAGGCTTGATGTTGATTGTTGAATTCGTCTATTTTAACATTTTTGTTTTTACGAAACTGTTAAATGCTCTGAATGCGTTTCCACATTGCGTAATAAATCATAGAGAAATCTATAACCTGTATGTAGTCATGCAAAAAATATAAGTTCTGTAGACGTTACGTTCTAATATTTAGCCTAAGAAATAACATATTTTCAGAATTGTCAGAAGAAGACAATGGTTATATTTCTGCGAAGTAACCCACACAACATATCACTGTTAACTGTACTATATGTATATGTTACGGTGAAACACCGAAATCTGGAGAATGTCGACTTTCACCGGTGAATGTCAACATTCACATAGTCGCTTGGAGTATGTCCGAAATATTTTCCAAATACTCTTATTTCTGACTTACACCGGTAAATGTCGCCATTCACCATGTGCTAATGGGGAATGTTGAACATATAAGAATATTATATTTTCTTCTCCGTAATTCACTCGAACCCTGACTACAACAGTCTCGAAAAAACGCACATGAGACTTAAAATAAGAACTTAAGAATATAAGAACTTAAAACACACAGTACATTCAAAATGAGAAAGGAAAATAACAGAAGTGAAAAACTTACTAAATTATGTGATTCAAATCTGACATATTGCAACAACTTAAACTGTTAGGACACTTTGAATTGCACAAGAGGCCCTTGCTTTTAGAACTGCATTTATTTGTGGAACACTTCCTTTTGCAATGACAGCATGTACATATACTCCTTTCTTTTCGACCTACACCAAAGCATATCTGTGATTGTCGACATACGCCGGTGAGGGTCCGAATGTACAAGAATGTAATGCAATATTCGATCTTTCACTAACGCATTTGGTGAATGTTGACATTCTCCGGTGAAAGTCGACATTCTCCAATTTCGGTCTTTCACGGTGACATATACATATATATACATATATGTCACCGTGAAAGACCAATATACATACATTGTTTTTAATTCCATAGAAATTTCAACGTGTTAAAGCTATATTATTAGTCCTTATGGATCTAAGAAATATATTCAATATTACACAGAGATATTTACAGTGTTTATAAAAAACGCGCTTTGATACTGTGTGCAGTTGTAAACCTGCTGAAAATCTGGCATTATCATTGACTGAAGTACGCTGCAGAAAACAAAAATGAAACAATTCTGTATCTCCCGTTCTACTGGGCCGATTGACGAAATTCAGCTTGCGTTTTTCATGTTTCGAAAGCGCGATTTAGGATATGTATTAGATTTATATATAGCTTTATTCTAATATGGGTATTTTGACACAAGATCGGACTTTTTGTGAAATGACATGCAAGTTTTTTTCTATATTTCGATTCCACGACTGAAATTATGCCAAACCGCTAAGTTTTGTAAAAATCGCACGAGCAGTTTTCAAAACATTAGCACTCAAAATTTTAGTCTCTTCATTTTAATTGAATTTGATATATATTTATCAACACTTCTTTTTTTATTAAACGTGTTTGATTCCTTCTTCCAGAATTCGAAATTTAGGCTTTATCCAAATATAATTCGCCCATTTTTTATGATTTATTTTTTGAATTTGTATTTTTAAATATTTTTATAAATTTTTCAAAAAATATTTTTTATTATAATCTATAAAAATTTTTACATCATCTTAAAGTAGATTTATTTCTAGGCACACCTGCAAAATATTAGAGTTTTCTGTTTATAATTTTCTAAGGTATACATGAATTTACATATTAGCGCGTTTTGAAATTTCGCATCCTTTTTTTTTTTTTTTTTGAGTGATAATAACGCCAACTGTGATTTACGCCCTTTGTTAAAATTATTTGAAAGTATGACCGATGACTTTTTTCCCGCTAGTGTACAATGAAATAAAATGAAAGGAAAATAGGTTGCTGGAAATTAAGAAGTTCGACAAGTAAATTGTTCTTGGTACAACCTGAAAAAAATGTACCAAGACAAATTTTTGAATTTCTCCGTAAATTTCCCTCCAAATTTTACAAAATTTAATATTTATGCATAATTTGAGTCGTAGAATTCAAAATAGGAAAAAAATAGGCATGTCGTTTCAGAACAGTTCAGTATATGATAGAACTAAACCGCATTAGAAGTTACTTTAATTAAAATATTATATTTATCATCATAATATACAATTTTATTCTTTTAAAATACTTTTACATCAGACACATTTACTGTTTTAAATTCTTTTTATCATTTACTCTTGTTTACTCATGTTTCAGGTAAAAGGCTGTAAAATAAAAAAGTGGTCAAAACTCATTTCGTTTTCGCTGTGTGAGTATTTGACTGCAAATAATAAGCAAACGTTCGTCCCACAAAGATATACTTTGCTCTAATTTTCAGAAGAATAATATGTCTCAAGTGAAATTTGCGATGGCTGAGATAATTAAATACAAAGCTACAAAACTGCTATTTAATAATTCATTTTCTCTTCTTTTAGTTGCACTTTTCCTCTACTCTAACAATTGTATTTATAATTTAGCTGCTTCAAAAGGTTTCTTCAAAAGACTTCTCCAGCCTAATCTTAGCATTCGCAACGGACCTGCTGAAATCATGGAGATTACTGCTGGTGATGCTAAATTCATCGAATGTGAAGCTGGAGGATCTCCTTCACCAACCATTCACTGGTTAAAAGATGGAAAAAGAATCGCACAGGTAAACATTTCTTTATTTCCCAAACAGAAACTGTCCTGAATGTCCATTAAGACATTATTTTATAGTAAGTTACAAATACGTTCGACCTTTATAAAGAACTTAAAAAGAACTTTTAAAAATTTGCAGAATATTTACTTACATATTACAGTTAATTCCAAGCAGATATTTCTTTATTAACTTAGTATTACGAGAATCCTAACTTTTAATATCGTCTAATACGAATCACCATACAAATGATGACTTCTTCAGCTATCGAAGTGACCTTAAAACACATTCTTATTTACGAACATTTCTATTATGAACATTTCTTTCTTATTTACGAACGAAACTATTCAATGAAACTCTAGAAATTCTATTGAATAATTTCTTCGAAGATTTTCTGGAAATCTGCAAAATGACGCAACTATAAAGTATGAAAGGAAAGTAATGGAAAGCAAAAAAAAAAATTTTTTTTGACTTCGGTTTAAGAGTTTATCTAGGAAACGAATTTCTGGTAAAAGGGTAAAACAGAAATAATAGGGTAGAAAACATTCTGAGCTAAACTTAAGGGAAAAGTAAGAAATCGAAACTAGGGTATTAAGTTTCATTATGCTAGTCAAGAGAAAGAAATTCTAAATAGATTGTTCATTTTTGCCAAAGAAACATAACAGCTTCATCCTCGGAGCATGCGTTACACAATATTTTACTAATAGTAAGAATATAATTTAACAATTCAAACCTTTCAGGAATTTTATGCAATTTAAATTTTCGGCGCAATGTTTAATTCTTATTACTTTGGCTTGTCGTATTTAATAAATAATAATATGCATCTAATATACTGCACATTTCTTTAAATTTTAATGTTGTCTCAAACTTTGAAGCTGGAAAATATTTCGTCGTTTCGTTTTCAAAAACAAAAAAATTTTCGTAATTATCTCAATTGTTTCACTTGATTTTTTAGATTATTATTCTTAAGTTGTTGTTTTTTTAGATTATTATTATTATTATTATTATTATTATTCAGCATGTCAAATGTTGAATAAGAATAATACCGATTAATGAGAAATCTACAAAATAAAATCCCGTCACAATTTGAACTCTTTGTTGAATGTACTGCAATCTACTTTAAGCTGGTAACTGACAAAACGTTTGTTCGTGTATCATTTTTAAGAGTGATTTAAAACGAATAAAATGCATCCGAGTCAGAAAACTTGACTGCATCATTCAATTAACGCAAAGCACTTGCGAATTATTTGCAACAAATTCCATTCTCGCTTTAACCTAAAGCACAATAATAGACCTAACTCTAGAGTATCATACTCTTCTTTCTTAGGTTTCTATAAAGAGACCTTAAAAATATGGATTTATTCAAAACTTCACAGTGAAATAAATTTCCATTGTAAAATTTTTGCTCCCCATCTATGTTTGAAACTAGAGGACTTCAAAAAATATAGATGTTATGTTTCTTATACATAATGATGTTAACGTCTTGAGTAAAAACTTTCCCAATATTTCCTTCTTTTGTAGCTTACAATATTATTCATACAAATACTGTGATATAGGAATAAAATCTCTCTCTCAGAGCGCCTACATGGATAATATAATGAAATTTCGATTGCTTTTGTTAGCTTGCTACAAAACATATTAAAACACTTTCAAACTTTGCTTTTCTTATTTTTTATTATAAGGAAGCTTAAATTTGTATATAAATTAATCATTAATATTTACTAAAAACTTTTGTTGTTATATTGTTATATTGGGTTGTTATATAAAGGTTGTTGTTATATTGGGTTTCAAAATTGTCCAAAAATATAAATTATTATTATTTCATTCTTTTTCTGCATTTCAACATTCTGAAAGTTATAATAACTGTATTAATTTGTAGTTGTTGAACGAGCTAATTCCCGGATGCTGGAGGGGAAAAAATCATGATTTTATCTGGATAGAAGTAATCATACCATTGTTCAATTTTAGTCATTACTCCGATGTGCTTCTGTTATGCAACAATTTGGTTGTCCTCTTATGCTCTTGCGATATAACAGTGTGATCCCGGAAGTAAAAAGAGAGATAACTAATTAGAGAAGTTGAATTGAGTGTAGTCCGGCTGTCCCTACTCACCTTTACGTGTAAGGGGAATGCAAGAAATGAATTTATTTTTCCCATCTGCTGTGGTGACTCAACGGGTAACATATTGGTGGGGCACGAAAAAGATTCCATATTCATCTCCGGGCGAAGGCTTAAATGTATTTTCCAGGGAGTTTAATCCTTAACTTTTTCTGTTTTTTATTACACGAGCATACGTTTTAATATATTATTGTAAGGAAATACAGCATTCACCTGTACGTGCTCCCGTGGTGTAAGTGGCAGCATGTCTGTCTGGTTAGTCGTGGTTCGACAATATATCCGATTTATGACATTTATAGACTTATAAAAAATAAACATCCCTATACATTGGCGTCTGGATTGAAATATGGACTTCGATAATTCGCCATTGCCTGGTTTTGGTTTAGTTTATTATAGCAAAGCATATTAGGGCTATCTAGCTAAGGGAAGGGACGCCTTCGTTGAGGACTTTTTAAAGGAACTGGTTCGCATACACGTTACACATGTGGAAAACAACGAAAACGCTCACGTAGCCAGCCCGTTCAAACCGGTTCGAACTTAAGTCGGAAGTACCAGAGTTCAACAATTTTACCGCTCGGCTGCTGGTGGGAACTCGTCACTGCCTACAAAAGCTGAAATGTGTCTCATTCTTCCTTCCTTAATCGCCTCTCAGGTAGGGAAAATATATAAGAAAATATCGCCTTATCATGCATACTCTCATGATACAATTGAGAGCACGTTGGACTAACAATCGGAAGATCGTGTTTTCAATTACGTTTTCTAGTTTAAAAAATTCTAGTTTTCTAGTCTCTACAGCATACATTATTCTAGTCATCTACGTTAGCATGAATCACCGCGAATATTTTTTGCATAAATCTGGCATTTTGATAATTGTTTCAAAGCTTTCCAGTGAAGAACACCGCATATTCAGCTTGAAATCTGAATTTTTCTTTGTTCAGGGAAGAAAGCGCTACTTAAGGCTTCTTAAATTGAATATCATATTCTATATATTTCTAATAGCAACGCCAAGTATGCCGATGAACTTTAAATTAGAGTAACTTTTTTGTTTTAACTGGTATACACACTATGCAATGCCCACCAAGTAATGACTAGAAAAAATACTAATTTCGAGTTTAAATTAGAACGTAAATGTGTATCATAGAAAGAAAGAGATATTAACATCAAAGGTTATTTGATACTTTTCCGTTTTGCCGGCGCAAATTTTGCCAGGCAGACTTTATTGGCGACAACATACAGTATACACATAAAAAAAAGTTAACAAATGTTAGTTCTTAATTTTTTATTTTGAAAGCATAAACATTTTAATATCATTTAAAATTTTGTGTAAAGGCAATAAATAAATGCAATAAATTTGTAAAAAGACATTAATTTGAGAATTTACTATGCTTTTATGGTTCAGCATCCTGATTCGCCGGTTCATATCACGTGACCCCAAGTGATCTCATCTGGCGTAAACTACGCTACAAAAATCTAAGTCTCTCAGTAATTATCTGCATTAATTTATCTACATTAATTATCTACATTAATTAATTTCAAGATAAATCTTAATTTGGAATACAAGTTTAAATGAAAGAATTATTTCAATTCGTACGAATAGCTTACTCAGAAATTGTGTAAAACCGCAGTGCTTTACTTCGCTAGTGCATTCTCATTAGAATTGATGAATTTAATCCTTGACTTTACCTTTTCTATATTTTCGCCTTCGAGTGAGCACTGTGATTACATCCTAATTGATTTAAATGGCTTACTGCGAATGGCCTTAAGGCATAAAATTGAACTATCTGGTAAAAATTCTATGTAATTGCATGCCAGTATTGAAAGAAACAATCAATGTGATAAGAAATAGCTGTGACTTGTTTTGAAAATGAGGCGTAAAAGGTTATCAGCGAGGATATTCCGTTTGGCATCAGTTGTACCATTAATGGCGCCGGCAAAACGGAAAAGTACCGGTTAATTTTTATCCAACTGGAGTTATTCTTAAGTTTGATGAAGCTAATTTTAAGAAAATGTACGAAAAGTTGTTCGCCTCATTTAGACTCATGATATCGATACATAATTATCCTCTAACTCATATTTAAATAATGGAGTTTTTTATTTTACCTTTTTGTTAATTTCAGAGTTTATACGAAGCTATGCACGGCGAAGAGGAGGAAATGGTGCCATATAAGTTAGGTATTGGTTTAACACGATCTCGGCTCTATATTGATTGTGCTACTTCTCGAGATGCTGGACGATACACATGCATTGCAGAAAACAAATACTTCAGAAAAAGCAGGACAGGAGAAATTGTTGTTATAGATTCCCTGGATGGAGAAAGAAACGCGATTTGTTTAGCCAAGAAGGCGTTTGGTAAATCTATGTTCAATATTCTGTTTTTCACAATAACATTTGTTATACTTGTATTTTAGCACATTCACCTAAGAGCGGCCTCTAAACAAGTTTGTATAATTTAAATATTATAATGCAAGTAGGTTAAATAATAAAGATGTGTTCCTTATTTGCGATGCGATAATGATTAAAATTTCATTGCGCTGATGACTTTCCTTTATGTAGGGTGATCAGCGAATAAGCCCTGATTTCAAAATTAAATATCTCTACAACAAAGATCGATAGAATTATGCGGTAAACTGTACGTTCATTAGCAAAACTGTAAAAATTGTGTACAAAAGTTTAGAAATTTAGTTACGAAAATCGTTAACAGATGGCGCTCTGCGCTGAAAACTCTTTTCTTGAAAAGTGTATAAAAATAAATAAATAAAGTGAAGCAGCCTTTGCAATCAAAATACAATTTTTTCAAAATCGTCACCGTTCGAAACAATGAGGTGGCGTAAACGAAGAATGAAATTTGACATTACGTCTTCGGGACTCAGATCGGGAGAATATGGAGGCCAAGCTATTTCTGTGTCAGTAAATTGCGGATAATCTAACGCGACTACTCTATTCCCAAACTATTCATGAAGAAAGCGAAAAACTTTATCTGTTCGATGTGGTCGAGCCCCATCTTGCGTGAACCAGTCAATACCTGGTCGATCCTCCAACGCTAGTTGAGTGCTGACAAATTGTTCCAAAATTGTAACATAACGTTCAGTAGCTATCGTTTCTCGTAAGAAAAAGGGTCCGATAATGACTCTGGCGCATACTGCAGCCCATGCAGTAACTTTAGGCGAATGCAGTGCTTTTTCTTCACATTACGGAACCCCAAAATCTCCAGTTTTTTTTATTAACGATTTCATTCAAATGAAAATGTGCCTCATGTGTGAACCAGATGCAGCTCACATGAAATCTGTCTTTGTCGACCATTGTTGGAATCTGATTCGCAAAGTCAGCCCTTTGTTGCACAGCTTTCATGGGTATGGCCTGATGACTTTGGATTTTTGTATGGAAACAGCCGTAGGCTATTTTTTAATATTTTTTGCGTGCTCATGTACTTCAAACCTGTCTCTGATGCAATCCGTCGGATGATTTTCCTAGGATTTTACTTTACAATTCCAGAAACTTTGACTGCATTTTCAGGAGTGACTACAGTTTGCCTAGGCCCAAGATTTCCCTTTCAATCATCAGCCACGCTGCCAGTCCGTTCGAATTTCGCGAAAAGCATGCGAATGGGTTTCGCATCGGGTTCAACTGGAGCATTGAATCGGTTTTGAAAACTGCGACGTGTTGCCGTAGGACTGTGTTCTAATCGGTGAAATTGCAGAACCAAAAAAAATGTTGTTCAATGGAATACATTATTTCACTTTCTACGCTAGCCTTTCTTCACTAGCCAACACTCGTACTGATCACTTTGCCAATGCCAATGATTTGCAAGTTTCGGAGTGCCTATGGTTCAAAACCATGTACCTCCACATCAGAATTACTAAAAGTGAGCAGAAATAGGAAAAATTTTGCATAAGTAATTTACTTGATGCTCAATAGAGGGAGCCACAGGCTCCAGAAAGTTTAGGGATAGGAATAAGAAATTAAAAACTTAAACATCATAATTTTTTTATAAGTTTTTAGGTTTTTATAATTTTTGGTACAACTCTAATATACGCCCTAATTTCACCAAATGTGGCGATATGTGTTCTGCGCTGGTTTTTGGCGCAACAGGGTTTCTATGGCAACCCTGTTGACATTGAAAAATCTTTCACTGGAGCTCGTTGGTTCGCATCTGTGTCTGAGAAGATGGGAGGGAAAGATAAAATGGTAGTTGTTGAATTGAAGTTCGGCAAAAGGAAATATGATTGTGGCTATCCTGTTGAGGGGTAGTGGGTATTTCGAAGTGTGGAAAGAGGGTCTGGGAGATTATTTTTAATGGCAGTGCATGATAGAAGTAGGGATTTGTGATTTTATTTATTTGTGAACCATAGTATAAATTTTCTGGATAGTGTGTCTGGCTGTCGTGTAAATACAATAGTGATTACGTGGCGGCATGTTAAAGGCGGTATGAAATTTATATTTCTGCTATTCGAAAACGCATTAATTCATGGTAAGTGCATTTTATTTTATCCTTGTTCTTATTTTGTAGACTGTTATGTTCATTGGTTCTTTATATGAATTTCTGTCGTTATTGTTGTTTTTTTAAATTGTTTGAAATTTATTTTAGTTTATTTTGTTGTTTAGTGTCTACACTGTACAATTCGTAAATGTTTTTTAAAGTTGAAACAGAACGCTGTGTACATGGTATTATTTGAAATTTATTGTTGTTATGTTATTTTATTAAAGCGAGGAGTGCGTAGATCGTAGATTCCTTCCTTGCCTAAATTGTGCAATTCGTAGAATTTTTTTTAAGTTTAAACAGGATGCTGTGTACATGGTATTCTTTGAAATTTATTATTATTATCTTAATTTATTAAAGCGAGGTATGCGTAGTTTGTAGATTCGTTCGTTGCCTACATTGTGCAATTCGTAGATTTTTTTTTAAGTTAAAACATGTCGCTGTGTACATGGATTCTTGTCAAATATTTTTGGTTAGAAACTTTACGTTTTTGCTATCTAAATTTTTTGTTTTTGTTTCGGATTTTTACCTAAATTGTGTGTTCAAAACGTAGTTTTTGCATGTGCGAAAACCGCGTTTTTGGAGACATTTTAGGCTAAAAGTTCAAAATGTAGACAAAATATTTAGATAGTAATATGGCAGCGTGAAGTTTCTCGCCAAAAATATTTGGCGAGAAATTTGGCGACTTGAGGGCGCATATCAGAGTAGTTCCTAATTTTTTTGTACTTTTATATTTTATACTTTTTTTGGTTTTTATAATTTTTTTAACACGATACAAACACTAAAGCAAAAAGCGGGGTTGATCTTTACATTATGGTAACTTGGCGTTTTTTTGGCGAAAATTTGGCGACCAACTCTCCTACAGCAACCCTCTATTTTTTTTTCCCGCCGCCATTTTGTCTTCACGAAGTAAAGACATGTTTCTTTTCTTTTTATCTACTGAACACTTCTTCCAACAATCTACTAGCCGAATTACATTTATGCTAGAAATTTTATCTAACAAAACTGCTTAATCATGACAAATATTCACTGCAAAATTGGGAAAAAGTGCACAATACCATACTCCTTACGCATTTTTCAAAATAACACATACACATAAACCATGTACACGCCGACTTATTTTTACTTAAAAAAACATCCCAGAATTGCACAAAAATGGCATTGCGCACACTCTTCACTATATCCATGTACACTGCTTTTTTCTCATAAATTAGAAAAATTTCACGAAAATACATGACAATTTTCTCAATCTTTAAACCCGGTAAAAAGAACATATATAAAATTACCTGATCGCGAAAAAGTATTTACCCTTTCCAAATATGAACATTTCCACATATAAAATAAATAAAATATCCAAAAACTTTTACCTCTAAAGCATCTATTACATTATACACGTCACCAACGAATTCATACCGCAAGCATTACAAATACTTAGTATCAAATATTTAAATTATTTCCATGCACGTTTACTTCAACTTAAACGTATACCAAATTCCTACAAACATAAAATTCACAAAATAACTATCATTTAATTAAAATATCACTAAACCATGTACACGCCGACTTATTTTTACTTAAAAAAAATCCCAGAATTGCACAAAAATGGCATTGCGCACACTCTTCACTATATCCATGTACACTGCTTTTTTCTCATAAATTAGAAAAATTTCACGAAAATACATGACAATTTTCTCAATCTTTAAACCCGGTATAAAGAACATATATGAAATTACCTGTTCGCGAAAAAGTATTTACCCTTTCCAAATATGAACATTTCCACATATAAAATAAATAAAATATCCAAAAACTTTTACCTCTAAATCATCTATTACATTATACACATCACCAACGAATTCATACCGCAACCATTACAAATACATAGTGTCAGATTTTTAAAATTATTTCCATGCACGTTTACTTCAACTAAAATGTATACCAAATTCCTACAAACATAAAATTCACAAAATAACTATCATTTAATTAAAATATAATTAAATTCAAAAACACTACTTAAAATATAAATGAGCACATACATTAAATTAATACATACATAAATACCCATTTCGAATTCACTTTAGTTACGGCCATGGGATCCAAAAATTCACGAACACTGTTTCACACAACACAGAATAAAGCCAAATACAAAATTTCCAGATTTTTTCCCGATTTCCCCCCTTTTCCGATTAAAGAACCGTAATTCGTCCATTAATATCACATGACATATCCCATGATCTCTCATTTCCCTCACACAAAATAATGCGTAATCGGAACTGAGTACTGCTCACATTATTACCAAAGTCTCAGGTAGTAACCTTTATCGCCTCCAAAATGTCGTCAAACTACCAGTTACCATATTGTAAAGATCAACCAAAAGCGGATAGGGAAGAGTTTACGATTAATAGGCTCATTGGCATGTGGCTTGTGTTGGATAGTGCAAATAATAAAAGGGAACGCGGTGAAAATATTCATAGGCAGATTAAAAACCTGCGGGAGATGTGATTCTAGGCGAACAAATTGATAACTTTGCTTGAAGATCTTGATTGCCGGTGCTGATGGTGGAATAAGCAATTATATGGCAGCTCGTTGAAGAGACGTCCTTCCCTCATGGCGCGGGAGCTGAAATTGAAGTTGAGTGCTTAAATGCTAATTGCTTATGCTTATATTAGCCCAGTTGGGCTTTAATAAGCTATATTGATCTAATCCCCTAAGGACAATCAGAATGTCAACTATCAGCTAGTTCCCAGCCGGGAAATCGGAGCGGGTAAGGAAAAGAGGGCCCATCGGCCATAGTGACAAAGTCCAATCATCAAAGTAACTTAACTCTCACCCCTGAGACAAGAGTAATAATCACGTGTATGGAGCTATGAAGATGCAAAAGAAATGAAAATACATGAAATGTGCATAGGATACAGTGTTGAACGTGTAATAAACAAATGAAAGTGAAGTAATGTACGCATAAAAATGTGTTATTTACATATTTGAAAACGAGTGGGCTAAGTGACAAAATTGTGATCCCTCATTTTGTAAGCCGTGAAAGGCCTGATATTGTAGTCCTCAGGAATGCAGACATAGTTCAGTACAGCATTAAAGTTTCCTTTACTGCAATTCAAGCCTTTGTCAAAGAACTTGCTGTTAAGTTTTGCAAATATTTGTCAATATATTCAACTTGTAAATCATCGTGCAGGAGTTTGTTACGGATGTAAATATGCGCTCCTGTCATGGTGCGTAAGATTGTGTTTTGAGTCACCTGCAATTTGTTGATATCTGAGCTCGTAGCAGTCGCCCAGACAGGGGACGCATAACACATAATTGGTCTTAAAATGAAAATATAAATCTGTCTTTTCCTTCTCAGATCTAACTGCGAGCTGCGCCCTAGCAGTACTTGTAATTGTTGAGCAATTCCTCTGGTCTTGTTTGCAATGTAATTGACATGCGTACTCCACGTGAGTCTTCGATTCAAGTAAACACCTAAATACTTGGCCTTGTTTACCATCGGGACACGTTGGCCGAATAGGTAAAGTGGCTGAACTGAGACCAGTATTTTCTTCCTTCTAACAAGAAGTAGCTGTGATTTAGTCGCATTGATGGAAATCTTCCACCTGTAGCACCACTCCTCAATGTCCATAATTATATCCTGCATAACAGAAATTGCCCTGTTAGGCTGAATAGATCTGACCGCTACAGCGGTGTCATCCGCATAGCAGGCCAACAATGTATTTCTGTTGAGTTTATCCCGCGGGAAATCAGCCGCATAGAAAAGATAGAGTACTGGGCCAAGACAAGACCCCTGAAGGACGCCTGCAGCGATAGTTTTGTATCCAGAATGACTTTGCTTGCAGCTAACAGTAAAGTAACGATTTGCAATATAAGATCTGGTGAGTAAGATCAGTTCTTTAGGAAAATTCATCATTATCAATTTATATATTAAGCCCTCATGCCAGACACAGTCAAATGCTTTGGCCACGTCCAGCATGAGCACTGCAGTACAACTCTTATGATGCAGAGCAGAGCTGATAAATTCCACAAGCCTAATCAGTTGTTTAGATGTGCAAAGTTTGCTCCTAAATCCGTACTGATCTTCCGGAAGTACCTGTAAATAAGGCTGGAATTTCCTTAAAATTATTCGTTCAAAGATCTTGCCTATATTAGAGAGCAAGCTTATGGGCCTGTGATTCTCCGCCTTAGTGATGTGTTTTGCAGGCTTCGGTAGTAGGAAAACTTTTGCGTACTTCCAGCAGTTCGGGAAGTAGCATAACGTAATGCATATATTAAAAATGCTGGAAAGTCTTGTGATTCCACCGCGCGGGAGGTTCCTGATCATTAAATTTGTAACTCCATCAATACCTGGGGCTTTCTTGGGGTTCAATTTGGAGATAATATCCGTAACTTCTCTTGGATTAGTTAAACCATCGGCATTTAGAGCCGTGGGAGCACCTAGCCATTCTTCTACTTTCATTCTGACTTGGGTCTCAAAGTGAATATTACGAGGTGTCTGATTGGGAGAAAACTGCTTTTCAAGATGTGAAGCGAAAATCTGACATTTGTCAGTATCTGAATAAGCAGTCACGCCGTTGGCAATAATTAATTGGCCTATCACACTGATGCGTCCTCTTTAACATTTTTGTCAACTGCCAGAAGGTATCACTGTCTAAGTTTAACTCCTCCATTTTATCATTCCAAGCCTCACACTTTAATTTATGCATTTCAAGCTTAATATGCTTACTGATCCTATTAACTCTGTTTTAATAATTGGGTCCCAGGTGATATCATATCTCCTTCGCAGCCTGTTTCTTTCGGCTATGAGAGATTTGATGTACCTTGGAATCTTAGCGATTTTACAAGACCTTTGAGTAACTTTGGTGGCCTCATAGTAAGAGTCATTAAGACATGTAGTAAACTTATCAATCTCCTTGTCAATATCAGAAGGGCTTTTCATAGCACCTAATTTAGGGAGCCTCACTTTCACAACATTGTGGTACATTCTCCAGTCGGTATGGGTCTTAACATTCGTATAATTAATACTGGTGACCCCTAGTGCAGCAATCACAGGAGTATGATCAGAGCTTAAGTCGTCTCGAACCTCCAGCACCATATTAATTCCTGTATTAGTCAAGATGATATCTAGAATATCAGGAGTGTACCTGATGTTGCTGGGCCTGAACGTCGGCACGTCAGGCGCAAATATACAAACTGGGTGGTTACTGATATACTCTCTCAGTACTTTACCATTGTGATTGTTGCTGCGGCAGCCCCAATCTTTATGCTTACTATTGAGGTTGCCACCAACAATCATTATTGAGGAATCCGGAATAATATTTTGTAACATTTCCTCAGTTAGCCTATTAGTAGGGGGGTTGTAGATTGCCGCAAATAAGGTATCTCCAATCTTAGGCAAGCTAATAGAGGCAATCACAATTTCATAGCCCTTGTCTCTTTCAGTCGAAATTAAACAAGATGAATATTTACAATGAACGTAGATGAGTGCTCCACCTCCTCTGTGATGTAACCTATCACATCGGTAGGTTCTATAATTTTTGATGCTAACTCTGTCTCCTGGGGTGATGTGCGTCTCGGAGATCAGGCAAATATGAATGTCGTTCTCATACATAAAGTCCTCCAACTCATCTTTCTTTCCTCTCATGTTGTTAGCATTCCACACTAGCATCTTGATTGGCCTAAAATTATTATCTTTCCTATCCATGATTGGGTTCATTATTGACCGCATTGAAACTACTAGCATTTGCGCTAGGAGCTAAATTTACTTGTAGAATGCCGGAAGCCTTAATAGCCTCAACAAGGTTTTTAAGCCCTTCAAAAATACTTCTAGCTTCATCTAGAGTATTCATTGTTTGCCCGCCAACAGCGGTGGCATAAGATTTATTGCTAATTACTCTATCACTGAAATTCTTCAAAGGCGGATTTTGAGTATTTATTTTGGGAAAATTCGGGCAGCTCCTGTAGTTGCTTGTATGATCTAATTGGTAATTTATACACTTAGGTTTATCTTCTCTTGGCTTGGGGCAGTCTTTTGAATAATGATCTCCAGCGCATTTCATGCATTTCGGGTCATGCATACATCCTGCCTGGGCATGATGAAATGCCTGACACCGAAAGCATTGTACCGGCCCTTTCCTTCCTTTGTATGCTTCTACTTTAACATTCAGCAAACATAATTTAGTTATATTATGTATCCCTCTCGCTTTTTCATTCCTCTTCAAAATAACTAGAAACAGGGGCAGATTAAATTTTTCTCCATTTCTGCGTCTTACTAATTGCGAGACTCGTTCAACTGGGAAACCTCTATCTATCAGTTCATCAGATATCTCTGAGGTTGGCGTGTCAATCGGTAAGCTGCGTATAACAACTTTAACCTTCTTGTTTTCGGTTAAAATAAATGAGTGATATTTCACTCCTTTGGCATTAAGTAATGCAGTTAAACTCTTATGAGTTTCTATACTGTCAACTTTTAGCTCATAGTGGTCTTGAGCTTTCATTATACCTGATTTTAGCTTAATTCCTGCATTTTTAAACATTTCCTTATATTTTGACCAGGAGTATTTACCATCTTGTATAATAATCGGGGGAGCTTTATTGCTCACTTTATTTGGATTATGGATGTATGAATTTATCCACATCCTGCTCATTATTTTCGGCAGAATTGGTACCAGTTTCATGATCATGAGCATCACCTATTAGCCCAGCCGGGCACGTGACCTCATCTGCAGCACCGATAGGCCGCACCATGCTTTCCGTCTGAGACGTACTCGCAGCCGGCTTTTCGGAGATCTCACTAGATGGCGCCACATTAGCGTGGGCTGTATCCATATTATCCACGTCTGGGGCTGTATCCATATTATCAGAAGTTGTTTCCCTGGTCGGCTCAGCTGTCGAAACTTCTGACAAAACAGAGGAATCCGTCAGAGTAGGCTTTCGAGAGGGTTTTCTTAGTCTTCTAGTAAAATCTCCTTTAGGACCTGAGTCCGTGTCGGAGCTGTCTTCATCCAGTGCTTTATATTTTTTCGACTGCTCTTCATCTGAGCGCGCAGGGCTGCTGGCTCGTCTGACATTAGTTTTGTTGATTCCAGTTATTGAAGAATCACTGTCATTAACCTTAGGAGCAGGGATGTTTGGTTTGAGAAGAGAAGTAGAAGAACGATCAGCGTTCAGTTCTCTGTCAATGAAAAGTTTGAGGCGTCGAAGGAATTTAAGGTCTCGTGCGTCCTTAGATGAGAGAGATCCATCAGCTTCTTTGATGCATTCTAAGTTGGTAATCTCAGAGGCAATAATATCAATCATTCGATCCATGGTGGAGCGGATGGCAGAAAATGAAGCAGCGAAGAAAGCAACCAGAGTCTATTGCAATGCCGGCCTACTGTGACAGCGGCATGCACTCTGATCAGGTATAATAAAAGAAGAGTTCCAATATCACAAAATCAGGAGCGAGCAGATGTACGTCTTACATGTACGACAGTCAAAACTCGAAATCTCTGAGCACGTGGCCACCCAAGCGCGGCGATTAGGCCTAGAACAGGATGATGAAATCGAAGAACCGGATCTGGTGGAACGAGCTCTCGCAAGCGACATGCCACTCTCACGAGGGATACGACGAACTCTAATTGAAGTTGAGAGGGCGTGTCTTGCCCTTTTGGATGGAGGATAGATGCCGAACTCTCGGCCAATCACGGCTCTCGGTCTCTTCTGTGAGCTGCGAATAGAAGGAACGTATGCTGGCATCTGCTGGAGTGCTCGGTTATCAATCTGTTCAATTTTGAGGAATAAATTTTGACTAAGTTTTTTAATATAGTAATCAACAGGTTTAATGTTAAGGTCCGAATGAATCACATCTGTACGGACGTACCAGGCTGCATTAAGGGCCATACGTAAGGTCGTACTCTGAAAAGATTAAAGTTTTTTCACATGAGTTTTTGCAGCAGTACCCCAGATTGTACATGCACACATAAAGATCGGTCTTATAATTGATGCATAGAGAAGAATTTTGATTTTAATTGACAGATGGCTCTTTCGAGCTAAGAGAGGGTAAAGTTGGGCTCTAGCACCTTTTGCTTTATTAAGAACATTTTCAATGTGGAGGTGCCAGCGTAATTTTGAATCAAGTACAACTCCTAGGTACTTGTAAGAATTTGACCAGGGAACATAGTCGTCGAAAAACTTTAAATTAATGGAACGGTACGGGAGGGGGCTACGTTTGAAGATCATAGCAGCACATTTTGCAACATTAATTTTAATTTTCCAAGTGATGAGCCAGTGCTCAAGGCTGGAGAGATATCTCTGAATGATGTGAACCAAGTTTTCAAGGCGTTTGTTTTGAGCTAGGATGGCCGTATCATCTGCATAAAGTGCAAGAGTGATACTAGGTGATTTTGGTATGTCATTGATGAAAATGTTGAACAAAATTGGGCCTAAAAGTGACCCTTAGGGGACGCCGCTGAGTATAGGACGGGGTGCCGAAATGAAAGAATTAACTCGTACAGAAAAAGATCTATTAGTGAGGTACGAGTTAATTATGTGAATTAAAGAGACGAAACGTCAAGTCGTATGAGCTTGATAATGATTCCTATATGCCAAGTCCTATCGAATGCTTTGGCTATGTCAAGAAATAAAGCGCCAGTAAGCATTTTGTTACGAAACCCTTCGTGAATGAACTCCACTGTCCTCAGCAGCTGGTGCTTAGTGCAGTGTTTTACTCGAAATCCAAATTGTTCATCGATTAGAACGTTGTGATTTCGGAGAAAATCATTCAGGCGTTTAAGTAACACAAATTCGTATATCTTTGATAACGAAGATAGGAGGCTGATAGGTCTATAATTTTGAGGATTTGAAAGGCTTTGGCCTGGTTTTGGAATAGGCACAATGAGTGCTCGTTTCCAGCTTTGAGGAAAATAGCAATGCTGTATCATAAAATTTATAAGCATTACTAAGAAAAATAGATAACTGGTGGGTAAATTTTCAATCATACGATTAGAAATAGAGTACTGATCACTTTCTTTTGGAACTTTGTGGTTATACTGGCTTTCAGCAGGAAATTAAAGTCCTGCTCTTGCCAGTGCCTGATGTGATCCCATGTGAGGCCTGACAGAGTAGAAACCTGAAAGAAATTTTCTTTCGTGGAGGTAGAAGTGTGCTGGAGACAGAAAAAGAGAAAAAGAAGCACTTTGCTCCTGTACTGCTACATCTTGGATGGAATCCGCCAAGCAGGGGCCGGAGATAGAAACTTCGGATGACCTGTGTAGAAAAGCCCGAATACTAACTGTTCATTCGTCGGAGCCAGTCACGTGGGAGGTCACCCTCCCAGAAACTGACCCCGATCGATGCTGCTTGAAAACCGAAAAACTGGAACTTAGAATTCTGAACTCAAGAGGTGGGCGGCAAATGGGCGGAGGTTTTTGTCTTCAGCCAGGATTTCGTAGATAAGAATGTCCGTGAAATTAGCGGGATTCACATTGATAATGTTATTTAAAAAGTTGTTTATTCTGCTGAGGTAGTCCTGAATAGTATCTATTTTCAAGTCGGAGTGGAGAGTCCTATTCCGAACATAGTAAGGAGCTTTTATGATGATTCTTAGCACTTTATTTTGAAGCACTTGGAGTTTGCTAATTTCGTTTGCTTTGTAGTTTGCCCAGGCTGTGATCACTTTCGAATTCAAAGCCCATTTTTAAAGGCTATTGATAGGTCATTGCGATTAGAGCGCCATCTGTTAACGACTTTCGTAACTAAATTTTCTAAACTTTTGTACACCATTTTTACAGTTTTGCTAATAAACGTACAGTTTACCGCATAATTCTATCGATCTTTATTGTAGAGATATTTAATTTTGAAATCAGGGCTTATTCGCTGATCACCCTGTAAATAGGTATGCTTATAAAGCCAAATATCTTTAACTTAGAAACTACTTAGGATATCTTGAAAAATGAAGCAGAATAACAAATAACCTATGAAGATGAATTTTCAAGTGGCGTAAAAGACGATGAACTTAGATAATTTAAAATTTCAAATAAGTATTCCTGTCGGCATTTTCAAAATTTCATATAACAGAAGTGTATTTCTCGAAAGAAAAATTGACTTGCGACTAACTGATTAGATATAAATTAACTAATTGAAAATATAAGCAAATTTCAAGCCATCAGAAGTGAGATATTTTACTCTTAGTAGGAACAAAAAGTAGAAAGAATGAGAGTTTTAAATTTTTGTTCAATTGGCGGTAGCAGTGTGCTAGTAAAAATTCACATATTTGGCTTATTAGACTTATGTTTTCCAAATATACAAAACAATGGAAAATTGGAGATTTAATCTTAATCTACCAGAGGAAGAACATCATGACCATTGAAGCAGGTTTTTAAGTATATTATATCGTTATTGATAAAAGCTAATCTAGAAAAGTATTACTATTGGTCTCAAAATACATATTCACATATTGTCAATGAAGTGAAAGATTTACAACTGGTATTCAGTCAGACAAAATGGAATAGAAGAGCAATCAATGTACTGTTTTATTTTTAGTGAATAAGAAGTTAAACTTCATATTTTAAGAGCTTCTGAAATCCAGCATGTTGTTCAGTTTAAGGATTAATCTATGTTTTCAACAATGTCGATTTGACCAACTGAACTGCTATTACAGAAGCAATGCAGCATTGGTTTGTTCAACTGAAGACGGATTATCTTCAGCATAATACTTTGTGGCGATCAACTGAACTCAAATAATCTAGTATTTGTGCATTAAGAAATAACAATAACCACATTAAAACATAATTAAAATATAAATTGATTGTACAAAAGTACGTGAGTGCATTACAAAGCATAAAATACAATAATTACGTTTATCGAAGCTATGTGCCTCGATAAAAATCTCTTTAAAGTAGATCTACAATTCTCTACCCTTAACTGAATTTGCATGGTTAAAATGATGTGCTATTTTGGCTCATTGAATTCGGTACTAAAAAATTGAACAAACTGAGCATAAAGGAATGTGAATAGATTCATATCGAAGTTCAATCAAACTCAGTCTATAGCCACATATTAATTGCTCTTTTCAGAGGTCGTAAACTACGCATTCTTTGTTAACGAAATTAAATATAAAGAAGTAATTTATTAAATTTATTACAATACATTGCTATTTTACTTTCAGTTTCAAAAGAAGTTTGGAATGGTGATTTAAGGATAATTTTGTGAATTTAAAGAATTAATAAAACTTACGTTGTTTTTATTATGCTAAACATTTGAGAGCTTTCTATTTAGCATGGGATATGTAGTGGATTTCTTAAGAATGCCTAATAGTAAATTTGGAAAAAATCGAGATGAAAGCTCATCAGTTAGCCTGCTCCACTGTACTTGCAGACAAAACTACAAATATCCTATTGCTTTAACTTCTTGGTCATAGTTGTCTAAATCAGAGATTCCCAACTTTTTTCTTGCATCAATCTCTTTTAAAAGAGTAGTTTTCTATACCGACTCTCTTACGTATTTTTCTAAGATATATAGCATACATCATAATCATAATGCAAATAATTTCATAAAAATAACTTTAAAATAACAATTATGCTAAAACTGTGAATAAATGTTTTAGAAAAAAAATATTTATTAGGTTTATTTATTTTCTTTCTTTTTAAATTTTCTGTACTATCATTATTTTGAATTTTGTAGGCAGAAAAAGTTTCCAGAAGCAAAATCGCAGATTCTAATTGCACAAATGTTCGAGTTTAATTAATGTAATGGCTGTATTTAATGAAATGTTTATAATATTTGGCATAAAACTGCTTAATTCTTAAATCATCTCCTTCAAACATATTCAAACTGTTTCTTGTTTCGTGTGGTAAATTATTGACTTAACAAAAACCTGTTTAGACTACGTAAGAAGACGCACCACAATTTTCTCTCTAAATGCTCTTGACTGTCGCATACGTGTCTGGAGACTGTAAGGTAAGCGGACCAATATGTCATTTGTTACCTAGCGGCACACAGCCAGAACAAAGCATATGACATTCTGGGGAGCGATCAGATGGGATATCCGTTCACCATGACTTGTGCTGCGAGGATACTCTGGCCGCTCAAAGATACGATGGCAACCTATTGAACCTATTGATTTGCAGCCTATTGAACTACCTATGCTAGCAAGTCGTCCAGGTTATTTTTTCTAGCAGAACAACGGTCGTCCACATACTATACGACTTTCCCAACAATGTCTTCGATGTGTTAATGTCATCGACTGGCCTGCCAGTTCTCCCGATCTGCCGCCTATCGAACATGTTTTGCAGGCAAATTGAGCCGTGTACAAATACGTCCCAACTCGCTGACTATTTGCTCCATTTGTGACTCACCACAACGCAGAAATGCAATGGCAACTTAATAGATGCTATGCCCTACCGAGTATCGGCTTGTAATAGCTGCAGGCATGGTTTTACCACTTACTGATTTCCACATGCATTGTCTTGTTACTCGTCGCTTTTTTTTTCACCCCAGTTTTTGATCATTTGTTTATCGACTCAAACACTATACTACTGCCGAGTTTCGTAGTTCCGGCTCAGTTCTTTTTGGGCGCATAATTGTTTTAGCAACAGATATATAAATATGCCCAATCTGAAATTTTGTATGTGCGGCTGCTATAAAATCTAGTTGTGCACCTTCCTTTTTTATTGTAATTGACTGTACCAAACCTATATATATATATTGCCAATCGCAATAAAAAAAATCAAGATGCGCAACTAGATGTTATAGCAGCTCCATGTACAAAGTTTCCTTTCTACGGCTAATCGTCTTTGAGTTATGTAAAATACATACATACATACTTAGGTATGTAAGCACAGACGTCACGAAAAAAATCCATTTTAAATACATTTTACAATCCGTTTGGAAACAAAGAATCCTTTATTCTGTGAGCTCTTCGAGAAGTCAGGCAAACAAATCGTCCAAATGGATTCGAGAACGGTCAAAATGGATATTTCTTTTAAAAATGATGCTCGAAATATTTCGCCTTTACAATACATGCTCTACTTCCTAAGGAAGTGAAAATGTATAATAAAATATTTACTCTAACTTCTTTATTTTGAATTTTGTGTTTATTTTTTCCTATTTCATTTTATAATTTCAGTTATACGTCTAGGAAAAACTTATGTCAGTTAACATATATACATTTTGAGATGGGTGGAATGAACACTATAAAGAAATCTCAGTAAATTTTATGTAAACATCATTTTACTATTATTTTGCAACTTTGTCTTATCAGGTACACCAGCCAAAGTCAACTTGTGGACTCACAGCAGACTAGAAAATATAGGAATGGATGTGCAGTTAGTCTGTCGCGGTGGTGGAGATCCTCAACCTCAAGTCATATGGACTGGGCCGGATAAAAATCCTCTCACAGACCCGCGAAAATATCAAGTGAGTTTCGTGAAATTTCTTCTTTTCATTTATGGAAAATAAATAATTAACTATAAATATGCGACTAACCAGATTTTATACAAAATGGGAAATTAACAACGAGAAAATTTGAAAACACGTCGGTTATAGTTAAGCTAATAGTTCTAAACATCTTATCTGTACTCTATAAATAACTTTTAGACAATGTAGAAACTTTATTCCACGCTAACAAAAAGTTTCTTTCACTCCGGATTTATTTACAGAACAACGAAAAATTCTGTATAAAATTTAATTTGAAAAAAAAATGCAGTTATGGGAAGAATGAAATATTTTTTGACTTACTGCATGCAGCGTTTCTGTGAAGTACTGAAGACTTAATGAGCATAATTTTATTTATATAGACATCCCTACTTTCATTGATTTGCTACTTAGGCACTTCTTGTTTTACCAAAAAATAACTAAAACTGGAAGATTATCCAATCTTTCGACCTGTAGTCACATTTTAATGGAAGTTTTATCCTTCATTTTATGTACTTTCGCATCGATTTAATAGTGAATTTTTGCATGCATTCACAAGTAATATCGAGTACATTATTTACATGTCTCGGTGATCAAAAAACATTTTTTTACGAAACTAAGCAAGGTTTGCAATTTATGAATTTCTAGTTTTTGATTGTGCTATTGTCTACAGCTTGTCAAATAAATGAACAATTTTACTGCTCACGAAGCAGTAAATAACCAAAATTTATAGTTACTAATAAATCATTATTGAAAGTATGAAGATTAAAAAAATTCTACTTCTAAAAAGTTATAAAATCTAAATAAAAGATTTTTAAAAGCGTAAAATAAAATTAAAAATAGGAGAAAACTGGAAAAATATAGAATCCACAAATAATTTGAATCAAATTTAAAATCTAACGATTACCAAGGCTTCGATAGATTCAGAAAAAGAGGAAATGCTCTCAGAATGACTCAAGAATGCATATTGTATAGAGTCAAAGCCCTGTACTGATCTTCCCTCCTTTTTATTTCCTTCCTCCTTTTTGAAAAGTTTTTCTACATGGTACTATTAATATAATGGTTTTGAAAAGAAGTGACTTGCCATTGATCAATAACACAGAACTTAAAAGCAACCAACGAGTAGTTATAAACATCAAAATATCTTCCCTGAATTCTATAAATAACTTCTTGAGAATACAGAAATTCAATTCCACATTAACAAAGAATTTCTTTCTCTCCGAATTCTGAACAATAAATATTTCTTTACAAACTTAAATTGCTTATTTGAAAGAAATCAGTTATGAAAAGAAATGTAATAACTTTTTGATTTACTGCATTTAGCGTTTCTGTGAAGAACTGCGTTTTCGGCTCAAATTTTCTATGGTAAGGGTATTAATATAAATTTAGCTTCTGTAATATTCTAAAATAGGCGCATTGTTGTGAGTGCATTCAATTCATTCAACTCATTCTGATCGTGCATTTACATGTTTGGTATGCCCTTTTTAGAGAAAAGATATGCAGTTAATTTCCCGATTTTTATTGAAATTTTCCAAAAAGAGCCAGGTCTATAAAAGCTGTAGGTTATTTTTATGATATTGTAATAGCTGTAATGATATCAGAGTGTGTGATAGGATCACTTTGACATCAGGCGTATAATAGAAAAATGGCGTGTAGTGGCATTTGATACTGAATAAGATAAGTCCTGATAATGAAACATTGGCTTGAGGGCCGGAATAGAGCTATGGGCTGAATATGTGTATCTAACAGGATAAACAGTTCTTTCTCTCGTTCAGAAACGAATCATGTTTGCAAAACTGATGGAAAACCCAAACTTTTAAGGAATTTGGGTATCAAAGCATTCAAGCGGATGTTATTGAAAGATCTCCCTGCATCCAGAAAGGTTGCAACATCAAATTTCTTTTCTTTTATATCTAAGCAAAGAGAAGATGAAATAAAAAATTTTCAGTTATGCGAAGAGTGTTCGAATGTTTAAATTCTCAGATAGGGTTAAAATACGCGAATAAAAACAAATTGAAAGACATGAATTAGAGTAATGAAATGGGGGGAAAGCAAAATTCTCTTGGATGATTTCTTAAATTTTTGGAGAAGGAGGAGATGGTTTCTTAAAAGATTTTCAGCTACGAAGTAGATGGTCAAAACCCATTCAAGAAGAGTATGATATAAAGCTAATTCGGAAAACTAAAATACAGGGCATTGTTTGTTGTCTTAAATAGAGAGCAAGGAAACCGTTTCGGTAGACCCTCTGTATCTCTCTAAAGATACCGAAATTGTCAATAAAGTGAGAATTAAAATGTTTAATGTTAGAATTATATTATTATATCGAAGTGATTATACCTGTAAGTCTAAAGGGCAAAACACAGAGTTTCTAGCACTTAGTACCTGAATTGAAGAGATCCTAAATTAGCACTGTAAACCCTGATCTATTTTTCTCTCGTTTCATTATATAAGATTATATAAGATTCATTAAAAATAAGAAATATTACCATTCAGTGTTTTTACAAGAAAACGTACAAGGAACATACCTAACAATCTACAGGCGTGTAATCTTGAGTTAATTAAGAATAAGAAAATAAGAGGTGTTACGAAGAGAATCCCTTAACTTTCAAAATTTTTCCTTCAACTTCTCCTTTCTTCAAGCAACGACTTTTAAAATAATACATAAAAATTGTACTGATAATACTTGTTATGAATACCTTATCTAATTTCTTATATTCTGAATGTTTAGCTTCTGGAGAATGGAGACTTGATCATCCGAGAAATCGAATGGTCCGATATGGGTGGTTACATGTGCCATGTTACAAACTCTGAAGGTTCAGACGAAGCTTTGGTGTTCCTCTACCCAGTATTGGTAATGTATTCCATCTTTTTCTTTGAGTCAGAAGTAAACAAATACTACCATGAATCTAAATTCAAAAGAGTTTCAAAAAGTTAGAAAATTCCTATTATCATTTGAAACTCGAAAATAGTTCAAAAGGTCAAGCTATAAAGTATTTTCTCCCTCCTTTCCGCGTGCCTTCGTGGTGTAACTGGACATCCCGTTCGCCTAGCAATCAGAGCTCCGGTACTGGAATGTCGCTGAGAATATTGCGGATCTCTTCAGTTTCCTGCATCCATAAAACTAATAGCCCTAAAAAATAGCTTCCGAACTAAAGCGCCCGAACAAAAAAGCTGGTGGACGATAATAAATCACCACGAGGATTTGACGGTTTGATCCCCTCATCCTCAGTTACTGTTTAAAACGGAGAGTATATAAGGTGTTTTCTCTCTCCTTTCTACGTGTCTTCGGGGTGTAACTGCATAGCACGTCCGGCTAGCAGTTGAGAGATCCTATGTTCGAATCCCGGTAAGGGCACTGCACATTTTTAACTTGTCCTGCATCGATAACCGTAATGACTCTAAAAAGCAATGAGTCAAAAAGTGATAAGTGTAAAATATTGAAGTTAATAATGCAGTGACTGGCGTCCACAATCCTACTCAATTATGTTAAGGATGATCTGTTTCCATGCGCTAAGTGCGAAAGCTAGCTTTCAAAAGTCTTGGAAAAACTGGAAAATCAAATTAATTAAGCATGAACAAAAATTACAGAAAATTAGCAACTGAGCTGCAGCAGAGTAGCTGTTTTTTCAGCAATTGAATTAAAAATGCAAAATATTGTAGAAACACAAATTTTAGAAAAATGTGTATGTTAAAATAAGAAAATAAAATATTTCAGAAACCTAGACACAATGGATAAAAATGCTACGGGGATAATGTTGAAAGAAATTAACATGTTAATTCGATAAACTTTATATGTGGCTTTAGAAAGCTGGATTCCGAAGCTGGACGTACAAATTGCTCTATCCATTTAGTTGTCCGGAGCCAGTAATTAGCTGTCTATATTTATGCTTATCTAAAAGATGCATAATTTGACCATCACCACCGTGGTGTGACCAGGTGCATCTTTTGGCCTTCTCTGTTATGCTTGGGTCCGAACATGTACCAGTCAAGTGAAGCCTTGTCTCACTAAAACAGTACTACTTTGGTTTTAAGGTGCCACTATAAAAACCCGGGCCACGACTGGGAGGTCAAAATCAAAACTTTTTCTCTGTGTTTCACTTTCCAACATGAACTATCAGAAGCCGATAACCAGTTCCACATCATGTATATTTGACAATAAGGTTCAGTCAATCTTACATTGTGAAAAAAATTCGTAAACAATGATGCCTTTTGAATCATCAGAGCAAATCAGCACTATCTTTATTCAAAGCATTCGGAAAAATAATTTTAATTTCAAATCATGTAGATTTCCATGATGCATTCTAGTGTTTAGTTTCCATGTAATATTTGGAAGACAGTGTACCATCACAGCTGGCGACAGTATCAAAGAATTTCGAATCTTGTTTTGATATTGCATGTCTTTGCAGAATTCAACGCCTGTCTTTTTTAATTGCTTGACAAGATATGAGTTTTAAATATTCTTTTTTTATGAAACCTTGGCAAATACAGCATGCATTATAATGTTTATTATGACATATTCTTCAGTAAACAGTCGCCTTCTGCATTTTGGATAGATAGCAATATCTTCGCCTTATTTATTTATTTCCTGATATTTTCATCGGTAGTCGCAGTTTTCGGACAATCGACATTTGAATCCTTTTCTTTAATGTCTTCGTCTCAGAAACGAAAGCACATTCGTAGACGCGAGATTTGGACTTCATAATAATTCTGATGAACGGCTTTAAGGTAGAATATATGATCTAAAAATAGTAATGTTAGATTGTAAGACCTATCTCTGTTATTCCACATAAACTAAATTAGATCCTACAATGAACCTGGCAAATTCTATCACATGCGTGAATAAATTACCAGCACAGAAGAAAAGGTGGAAAATAACCCTTTATTAATTCAAACTAATTTAACAGAAAGGCACGGACTTCTTGCGTTACAAAAACACCGTTCACTTGCAGTGGTAACCAAACGTAGACTATAATACAAGTCAAATCTAAAAATAAATAGTGCAAAAACGCACTTCAATTTACGCTTAATAAGAGATGGACTTACAGAAATCTAACCGGCGTGATACTAAACTGATAAGGCCAAGAGGCTTACTAGCGTGACCGCGAAATAGCAACGAAACGTGCGCTTGGCTAGCGAAACACGCTCTGAATAAACTGAGATAAACACACGTTTAAATAGCCCTTAACTTTAAATTTACATCCTGGCGAGAGAATGTGAGGGGACGTTGAGCAGTTTAGAACAGGAAAACTTAAATTTGTTATGCAAAATAAGGAAAACCCTACAATATCAGCTCTAAGTTCAGTTACATTAAACTTATTTCACAAATTCTATTTTATAACTACATAAATGAAATCTAAAATATGAGGAAAAACTTTTCTGGCATGTTCTCATTAGAAAACACTCACATCTAGCGGCTATACATTCTAAATTTCCATCGTACAATGCTGTATTTAAAATAATAAAAAATTTACATAGAATATCAGCTTTTCTTCTGAATAGCGGCTGCCTTTTATAATCCTTGTTTTTGAAAGCCGCTGTGATTTTCTTTTAGGGAATATTGAAAACAATGCGCAAAGTGATATCGTTAAACTCAAACTGAGTGTACTCACTCATTTAATTTAATTGTTTGTCTTTACATTCCAGCGTCCCACCGTGGCCACATTTGCAGTTTTAACGTCAGCTTTACTACTCTCTTCGTGTTCTTTCACTGAATCCTTGTGTGTCACTTCATAAAGAAAGAAGGCTAAGAAATTCCACAGTTTCAATTGTTCTTGTCTTTATCATTCACGATATTTCTTTTTTCTACCCTACTTTATAATTTCAAGCACCAAAATAGTTCTTAGTGAGACCTGATACTGTTGCTTCTTCATTGACAAAGTCTTCTAAACGTTACGATATCAGAAAGCAGTAGTCTTACTGCCTATGAATTAGAGTTAAAAGTTTAATTACATTGCATTGCTTAACAACGAAATTCAGAGCAATTGTCTTTGTCTGTCACAGCAATTATCTCAGAATGTGATTTTCTTCTAAAACATCAAAACTTTCCCATCAGATTCTAATACTGATCTGATATAGATTTTTGGAGGACTATGGGTTTATAATAGGAACTTGGCAATAGTAAGATCAGGGCACTTTGTTCTGCGCAATTAAAATACATACTTGCTATGTATTTCTTTTCTTTATAGAAATGTGATAATCCCGACTATTCTTTGTTTGAGTGTTTCTTCAAGCGGGCGATCACAATCATATGTTTCCATCATTTGAATATTAGATGATAAATGTGCGTTAATTGACTGTCACTTCACCAGCATTTCAATACATCAGTTCTACTCTGTTATAGAGACATTAGGTATTCTGGAAGCAGGAGATGTGAAAAATGAGCAACACCTTCGCCGGGAATCGAACCATGGACCTCTGGAAATACGAACCAACGTGCAGACCACTACACCACGAAGGCACGTTAAGAAGGCGGGAGAAATACCTTATACTATAATGAGGATTATTTATGCACTGTTGTTTGCTTTTTCGGGATAGTTAAGTTCAGTTACAAGCACATAATGTTTACTTTAAAACAGATGCGTGATTTTAATATTTGCGCTAAGGTTTCACTTTGTCATCTTGCTTCCTTGGGGAAAACAAGATGAAGCAAATGTTTTCAAAGCAACAATACATAAAAACGTTCTTTAATATATAAGATCGTTGAATATATAATAAACTTAATTTTCTAAAATCTAGGCTTTCATCCATGTCTTTTGATGAGCATAGGTAATAGCAGTTATGGATAGGTAGTTATTAAATTGTTAGAAAAGAGATCATTTAGATATCCCTCTAGCTAAATTCGATTCTTACATTCATCATAATTTAATTAATATACGGGAAACTGCGCTAATGCATAAATGGTGAATTCATGATTGCCAGGTTTAACTTGTAAATTTTGTAACTTAAGAAAAGTGCTAATAAATAACATGCTTGGTTTATGGACGCTGTCTCTAAAATATTACATGTATGTTCATATGTATAATATTATGCATCGGATACTAAAAATGATCAAATCGTAATAGGAGAAAAAGAGAAAATTTCAATGTGAACATTACTAAATTGTTTTTATTAAAACATTTTATTATTATTGTACATTTCTAGTTCACATAACTGTCAAGAAAAGATTCCATTTACTTTTTTCTGTTTACTTTTTCTCTACCCACCAAAACAATTTTATTTTGTTAAACAGCTTATTTTCTATTTTTACTTGTTTTAAAGTTGACTATTTGTTTTTAGTTAATTTTTTAAATCAAATTCTTCCCCCCCCCCAAAGAAAGCTTTTTTCTTATTATTTTTACTCTTTTTCTTCCCTTCTCTATATATTCCAGTAGTCAGAAGTACTTCAAGATTCTTATGCACGTAATAACCTAATTCAACTTATACTTTTGCAGCCCGAGGAGAAAAGTGTTGCAAAAGAATAGAAGTCTACAGCATTCTGCATAGTTCCTAGGATCACCTTCTAAAATGTCATCATGTGCTCATATAATTTGGACTCATGAAAATTCCCATGCTTTTCTCACACTGAAAACAATGATTACAGAGTTAACCTTGATTTGAAGCTACTTCATTTTACCTAATTTTTTTTTGCTTAATGTATGGAACTTTGTAATTAACTAGTCAATGAATGGAATTTCTTTCTCTTTCGTATGTCGTTGTCTCATACCTTAAGGTATGATCTGAATGTGTTTGAAATAAAGAATAGAGCGAAAATACACATTCTAATGATCATATTTTAATTGTTTTGAAGGCCCTCATAAGAACTTTAGATTCTTACCTAACATTCATGCATGACTTTTTTACTTAGTTACTGTTTTCATCTCTTGTAGTTAAAGCATGTGCCAAGACATTGCATACTATGAGTGGATTGAATGTCTTTTTTATTAATAAAATATTTCGCTTGTGATTTACATATATTAAAGCTTTAAATTCAGTTTATGTTTGTGTCCTTGATTGATTTAATGTAGTATGTAATTTTTAGTAAGAATTATCAAATGATAATAATCATTCATAGTGCAGTACAACTAATAATAAATAGTAGTACAATACTGAAAGAAAAATGAAGACTTATCAGTTCAAAGTTTTATTGTTTTTAAATAATCTAAACAATGATTTAGAAGCAATAAAAATTCTTATGTAAAACTAGCACTACTCCAGAGAACTGTAACAACTTAACTCTTATCAACACAGCATAAAAATAATTATTTAATAATACTCACTGGTGACCTTTATCATTTTTCTTTGACAAAATATATATTTAATTATTGATTTTTACTTATTAGAAATTTAATTTAGGAAATACTAGGAGCAGAATTTATGAAGAAGTAAGCCATATAACGTTACATTTAAATATACGAAAGCATGGAACCTGTGACAGGAAATAAATTGCCTTTTTCCGGTATTCATTTATTTGTCATAGGTGAAATCGTCCACGAAACCACTGACTTCACGCCAGTTAAGTCATTTCTAACTAAATATAAATATCTTAATGCAGCCGCTGATTTTTTAAATAACTTTATAAAAGCAGAATATACGCGCTGCTGCACTGTACTTTTATAATGTTATAACAAAAACTAAAAATGAGCGTATATGAAAGAATTTTTACGATACTCTTGATTAAGCACATTGTGCATAATCAGTTATAGTCATTATATCCCACCCAGTTCAAGACTAGGACAATCATTTATCACAAATTCGAGGTCTGTGACATTACCATAATATTCCAAAATCGTAATTAGTAAATCTTCGCTCATATCGGAAGCTTATGATAGTATTACGTAGATGGTTTTTGGAAAACATTTTCATTTACTCTTCAAGGACACGTTACTTTAAAAATATAACCAACAATTTTCGCATTTTGAAAATTTAAAAAAAGTTTTGGTTATGATTTTACCCTTTTCAACATTTTAACAAGATCTCTACAGTTCTACAACACTATAATTCAGTTAATGGTTGCCTAAATGAATGATTTTTTCCCTAATTGCCTCAAACTAAGATTTTTAAGAATATAAGTACATTATACAGATATGGATTGCAAAAAGATTTTAAAACATGAAATAAATATCCCCATCAGAAGGAATACTAAAAGGAATATAACTTAAATATGTGTAACCAATTTTTACTACATACGTAGTACTTATTAGAAGGAAGGAGAAACAAAAATAGAATGAGAGCAGCTTTATTATGAGAACTGAGACTTTCGTAATGCAATAGATTGACCAAGGACTATGACACTGAAAACTCCTAATCTAGTAATATCTGCTTTACTGGACAATAAATATGAAGAGGAGAATAAACTCCTGTTTCCATTAAAGTTTTAAAGTAATAATAAATTTTTAATATTTTCTGACACAAGGAAACAGGACGAGAAAACCTGGGCGAGTTTACAACCCGGAAACACAATATAAAAAGATTTTATCAATGTCAATGAAATCAATAAAATAACTCGTTACAGTATTTATTACAACAGCTTTTAAATATTCAGAAAGAAGGGAAGCTTCAATTAAATTAAGGGATCAGTCTTAATTAAGGGAAGCTTCATTTGTTTCTTTTCATTTATCCTTAGGTATAGTTAACAGCACTCAAAAAGCTTAAACCTGCTATCGTTCCTCAATGAGCAGGAATTCCAGGCTGAAATGCTAAATACACTAATATTAAAATTCCATTTCTTGAGATGTAGACAGTTTTGTATCACATTGACTTCAAGATATTTTATGTTAAATTGTATCTGTCCGCTTAGTGTCTGCTTTCGACTTATGTACTTTTCTATTATTCTTAATTTCTGTAAGAATTTATTATAGGTTAACTCATTACGGGTACTAATTCAGAAGTCAAACAACAAAAATCAGCGTTATATTTTCAAAATTTTTTCTGGTCACACATAACACATCCAACTTCAGTACTACGGTTTACCGTAAACCTTCATCGGTTTGCCTGCCCCCACAATTTAAATCATGTCATCCGACTAAACAAAAGTTAGCTTCATTTTATTCCTATAATTTCCGTGCTCTTCAAGTTTGCTCCTCCGAACTAGCCCTTGATGAAGAACTAAATATTTAAAGGCAATAGCTATTGACAGGGGCTTTTCACCCAACATTATTAATCAAGCAGTTAAAAAATTCTCATTTCAACACACTAAAAGGCACACTCTTGTTTTAGGAGATTATAAAAATTCTGTTGTCATTCCCTTCTTTCCATCAATTAGCTATAAAGTTGTACATATTTTGCAGAAATTTAACTTTCGGGTTGTTTATTCTCCCATCAATAAAATTCCGAGTTCCATACTCAAGGTCCCCATTCCGGATATGAATTCTTGGGGTATTTATAGGATTCCTTGCCAGTGTGGTTTAATTTACATTGGCTAATCTAAGAGAGCCTTAAAATTTCGCGTCAAGGAACATGAGGCATATGTTAGAAAAAAGGACACAGAAGTCTTCTGTTGCTCAATATTGTTGGTCCGAAAATCACACTTTCAATTTTGCTGCTGCCAAAATTATTCAAAAAACATCTTCCATTGGGAAACTGGATTTTCTAGAGACATTTCACATTCAAAAAAAATCTTTCTGTTCTAGTTAACGATCCTAATTCCAATCCATCTTTGCCTTTGGCCTTTAAAGAAATTATGTTTTAGTTCTGGTTTCACCAACAGATGGCGCCACTTGCTTATTCTTGCCCAGGCTTTCTTGTGTTATCTAATCACTATTTCTTATCTTGTTCATTTGCGGTTTTGCAGCTGAGGATGGTGGTTCGGTAAAACCATCGAAACTAGTCTTGTGAAAATTTTGAAAATATAACGCTGATTTCTGTTGTTTGACTTCTGAATTAGTATTTATTCGGCGTGTTATTGCGTCTTAATATATTGAATGTTTGACAATGGTATTTTTATTTCATATTTTGTAAAACATACAAACTTTTTATTAACAAACTCTACGATCTGAAAGTCAGCAGTGGCAACACTTCGAAATAAAGCATATTTTTGTATCTCAGCGTGCGAGATTGTTGGTTAAAGAATTCGTTTAAATATTATTACCTTGCTCGATGCTATGTTTTGCAGAACTCCAGGCATGTCGCACAGAACGCTTAAATTCCGGAAAATCCAGGGTGAGAAATATTGCAACTGCCATAGTGATCACGGAAACTCGTACCGCTATATAAATTACTATCGCTTATAAATCTGTTACCTAACCGTTCTTTGAAACCAAGTGTATAGGTCTATTTTGTCTCTTATTATAGTCAGCTAAATGCTCATGTTTCATCAATAGTCGCAGGACATTTCTATCTCCGACTAATTTATTCCGATAAATGGTTTAACATGTTTCGCATTCAACCATGTGTCTAGACAAAAGATGAACCTTCTGATTTTAGTTCCAAGATTTAAATGTTTGCTAATTATTTTGTCTACTATTAAATAAAGAGGTACTTAAATGCATTGTGATTGTATTGAAATTGAATTTTCTTCTAGACAAGTATGAAATTGCTTTAAAAGCTATGTATGTACATGTATTTTACACATGCAATCGTTCGTTATTTTCTTTCCCTGTAAAAGCAGTACTGTTTATTTTTATTCTTAGATTATGCAATTAAAATTCAGAAATATTAATGAAATTAATGGTAAGTTTATTCGGTCTTATCTTAAAAATATTCAAACCTCAAAGGATCGAGCTATCAGAAGATAAATATCAAAGCTTATTCGAAACAAAAGTAAAATCTTTTATGTAAACAGTGTTTATCATATCTGGGATACTTTATCTTTGTTTTACATGAAAGACAAGGAACAAAATGTAATGCAATTTTTAAAAATCTATCCCTCATGTTTATGGAGAGGTTAATATGCTTTTCTGGTGATAATTGTTTGAGAAAAAATGTTTGTTTTAGCAATGCGGGTATGAAAAAAATCTCATCTGTGAAAATTTTGAAAATATAACGCTGATTTTTGTTGTTTGATTTCTTAATTAATATTTATTCGGCGTGTTATTGTATCTTCATTACAGGTATTTTCTGTGTTAAATATCCATAGAATTGGTTTTTTTCTGTGTAACTACCGTTTAAAGTTTTAATTTTAATGGTGCTATCTGTCCAGAAAAATGCTTTAAAAACCTCTAGTTTTAGTGCACTTAAGACTCTACTCATCAATTTAACTAATAGGACAACAGCACAAAGTTCGAGACGCGGTATAGATATACACGTTAGAGGCGCTACCCTAGATTTACTAATGAGAAGTTCAACTTCAGATTCACCATACGAATTGATTGATTTCACATAGATGAACACTAGATGACTTCACATAGATGACTTGATTTCACATAGATTGATTTCACATAGATGACTGACTACATGCCACTTCCGAAGCATCAGCAAATCCGTGTAACTCCACACTCACAGACTATTCATTCAGAACCCATCTTTGGATCCTGATAAAGTTTACAGCCTTTAATTTTACGGCCCCTAGGGAAGCTTTTCCACTCAGCATTTTCCTTTAAAGGAAGAGTGTCACACCAATTTAATTTTAACAATCATAAATTTTGTAAAAACACTTTAGGCCTTGTAACGATTGGGCTTAAGACCTAAGGGATCAAATGTTCTTGCTATTGAAGATAATACAGCTCGTTTGGTATATACTTCACTTTGATCTATAAACAAAATTAAACCCAAAACAATCTGCTAGTGGTTTCCAAAGTTTACCTGAGGTTTTAGTATCATTGGTGAATGAATAATCAGATTCCGTAATAGCATCACGTATAAGAATATGATTATTCGCTGACCATCTGGTGAAGCTCCTTATCTCCTCTATCTAACAAAGATATAAGCTGTTGTTGAATGTCCTTAGCCTTATCTAGACTATTAGCTCCTGTTAGGATGTCGCCCAAGTAGACATCTTGTAACAACACCGAAGATGCTAGTGGAAAGTCATTTCCCTTATCTTTGGCTAACTACTGCACTCATCTTGTTGCTAAAAAAGGCACACTAGTTATGCCGTACGTCACAGTACATAATTTATGCACTTTTACTGGATCATGCATTTCCACTTTAAAAAAATTCTCAGTAAATGCCGTTTGCTAGGATCCATCAGTATCATCCGATACATTTTCTTTATGTCTGCTACAAAGGCGAACAGATGTTTCCTAAATCTCAGCATAATGCTCGACAAATCATCCTGAAATGTACCTCTGTTAATCTGTAAACAATTTAATGATTTCCCAGTAGATGTTAATGAACTTGCGTTAAATACGACTCTTAAGGGTGTACTATTTGATTCAGGACAAAACACACAATGATGCGGAATATAATATTTTACATCTGGTTCTTCAGATTTAATTACTTCTTGCAGGGTCCGTGACACTTAGCCGACGAGACACTTAAACGATACCAGTTAGCCGACAGGTGTCGTGTAGAGAATTTGTCTGATAGCGTTATAAAAACTAGGTGAATGATTTTCTGATTTATGGAAATCTTAATTTTATTTGATTCTGAATTATTTATTTTAAGGCTTTAATTTTGGGGAAAAACAGATGCTTCTGGGAATATTATTTAGTTTAAAAGAATATTATTTATTTACTTTTATTTGCAAATTTTGTACAAGCTTTGATTCATTGTGAAAAGAAGCAGGGAAAGGAAGGCAATTTTCGCTAAGTCATAATTTCGCGCGCTTTGTCCTTTAGAATGTTCTAGAAGGAATTTCATTGTGTAGTTGACCTTAAGAGAGGAAGTACGTGACAGAAAGGTCAAAGGTTGCTACTTGACTTTCAATGTAACTCATTCAGGTTTTTGGCGATTGAGGGTCCGGTTGTTGGCTAAGTGAAGAAGGGCGCGCATGCGCGATCACCCTTATTTCCGCATTCAGGGGTTGAAAACGCAAATTTTGCCAAAATTAAGGGGGCGATAAGTGAAGCCATAGTGGGAGCCCGCGTTTGTGAAGGAGACGAAGGAAATTCGAGTTGGAATCACTTACTGGCTGGATGAACTTACTTGTGGACGTTACTCTTGAAAACCGGCTTGAAAGCGATAGACAAGATGTAATTTACGACGAGGGATGTTTCCCGGTGGGGAGCGGCAAATATGCTCCCCGGCCGCGGTTTGGGTTAAGAGGCGAGATTGAAGAGGTATGAATATTTCCTGAAAGACTTAAGGACTTTACTCACTTACTCTTGGAAAGACTTTTTGGTGTGACACCTTTTTCGTGCGAGACTTGGAGAGACTGGCTTGCTGAACTTACTTTTGGAGGTTACTCTTGAAACTTGCTTGAAAAAGATGTAATTTACGAAGAGAGATGCTCCCTTGCCGCGTTCTGGTTAAAAGGCGAAATTTAACTTGGCGAGTGACCTAAGACTTTCAAGACCAGGAGGATAGCCGTGCTGGGCAGTAGTGCTCCTGTTTCTGTTTTCCAGAGTTAAAATAGTTTCGTCGTTATGAAAACCAGTTACCTGCGTGTTGACTTAAGACTTTCAAGACCAGGCGGATAGCCGTGCTGGGCAGTAGTGCTCCTGTTTCTGTTTTCCAGGGTTAAAATAGTTTCGTCGTTATGAAAACCAGTTACCTGCGTGTGTGTTTCGCCAATAGTGCCAGGACAGGACGATGTCTTCTGAAACTTCCATTTGTGACCGTAAAAATGAGCCCCGCCGACGTCAACGCTTATTAGGATACGAGTCCTCCACTTCAAGGTTCATACCAGTTAAGTCAATTTTTTTTTGTATTTTTGCTAATTATTTAACCCAGAACCTTGTGAAATGTGTAATTCTGTGGGGTAACGTTAGAGAAATTTTAATTTTTTTGACTTAATTGAATAATATTTTGTGAAATGTATGTAATGTTTTCATGATTATCTAGTTTACCAAGTATCTTATTATTTTTTTTATTACACTGTTTTGATATGATTCCAGTATATTGAGTATTGTGTTAGAAAATTTAATTTAGTATTGAGCAATGAATTTTATAAGTTGTTAAGGCATAATGATACAAATGAATGAGTTAAAAAATTGAAAGTTGTTTTGCAATTGCAAAATTCTGTTGTAAAGTGAACATGGGTTAGATTTGAATTTTTGCCTGAGATCAGCAATAGTGATGTTTGCATATTTAATTTTTTTTTGTTGGATTGAATTCATCAGCTTGAGTGAAGTTCTAATTAGTTTAATGAGTCAGAGTAATTGAGATTAGTTATCTTCTGAGTTTTAAGTTTGTGAAAAGTTGTCAGGTGAGAATTGTTTAAACAGTAGAAATTGAGTTAGTCTTGTGAATTGTAGAAAGTGAATTTTAATGAGAATTTTGGTGACAACGGGAATTGGTTTTATGAAATTTTTGAAATAAGTTTGAGAAGATTAGTTACTTTTGCTCTGTACTCATGTGTGGGAATTTTCTGTTGATTACAATTCTGATGTTACTGGTAGTATCAAGATAGTTGTATCAGGTTTTTGTTTTGTTTTGGTGGTTTCTGCCAAGGTCCGTAAAATGTAAGTTCTTTGATGTTTAGTTTCTGTGGAAGAATTGAGATTTCTGTGGTCATAGGAAAATGGTAGAATTTGAGTTATGGATTTGATTTGTGAGATTTTTAGGGATTTCTGAATTATGAGTATTTTTTTATTTTAGTTTAGCACTTTTGAGAACTTTGCATTTGTTGCTTGCAGTTAGGTCTTGCGTGAAGTTGCAATGTCCTGAAAGCTCGTTTTCTTGTAAATACTTGCACTTCATGGTGGCTCTTGACCTCTTACACCGGGGCAAACAGGAACTTGTTATCTGAGAAAACTATTGTTGTGTCTTTTTCATTGTGTTGGTTCAGAATTGTAACGTTTCAGTCAGCGCACTTTTCTTTCCGAGATAAGAGATCTGATGTTCTTTTTCAACGTGTCTGGAGGTTTGCTTGATACGTAGAAGTTCAAGGAGGTTAGAATAGAAGGAGGGAAGGTTCAACTCAAACGGTGAAGCTTGGCGGCCATCTTCCTGTTATCACCGTGACATGTGCAAGGAAATCTGTCATTGCAACATTTTTTTCTTTTCTTTTTGAAGCATGTCAGCTTGTATTGCATATGGATGCACAAATAGATTCTCGAAAAAAATTCCGGGCATTATTTTTCACACGTAAGTATTAATTTTCTTTTTTATGTAATATGACAACTATGTCAAAAATATCACAATGTCATGTGGTTTTCTTTCCAGATGTGAAAAAAAAGGACTTAAAATAGGTTATTTAATATAACTATAATCAAAATATATTAAATACATTTTAATGCTTCTGTTTATAGCTGGTATCTTCGTTCCTTAAGATACAATGCTATATGGTAGGATTTAAATTGTATAATTTGAACGTTTTAGTTAATTCGTTTTATAACTTTCATGAAAAGTAAGAAATCAATTGTTACTATTTTTATTAATTGTAAAGGTGTTAAATAAAGCAATGCTTTTCTTTATGTATTATTATTCATTTTTTAAGTTAAGATAAACTGTTATGTTTTTAAAAATTTTTTGCATAAACTTACAAATTTCTGGGCAGTATAGTGATAAAATTAAGTAAAATATTTACACAATTGAACATGTGGAAAGATGTATCCAAAAACTTATATAGGTGTATTTCTGTAATTCAATCAAAGGCAGTTTCTTTGAGATTAATAAATATGAAATGCGCATAAACTGAAATCATTGAATTCACATAAATCTGTTTTATTTTATTAAGATTTATTTTCTAACCTAAGCAAATTCGTGAAATATGCAGAAACATCATTTTTAAAGGCTTTAATGTTATGCGCATGCATTTAGATTTCGAACTATTTCTTAATAATTTGCTGTACATAGTAAATTATGGATATCATCTTTATTACTTTAAAACAAAAATTCAACAATAGCGAAGGATTTCATTATAAATTTAAGATATTTTTACTGGAAAATAAATGCACGGAACAGCTTAGAAACACGTACATGTCACTGCCGTAATGCAATGTTTTGAAGTCACAAACATGGACGCCGCTTGTTCGGCGGAGTTTCATTCCCCGATAGTGGAGGAAACTGCGAACTCTCCCTCCTTCTATTCTAACCTCCTTGTAGAAGTTTGGGTCTCTCATTCATAATACAGCGCTTTTCTCAGCTTACATGGACGCGGTAAAGAGTTACTTTGTTTCTTTTGTTTGGGTGGATGTGTTGCTGAAGGCTGCTACTTAGATTACTATACAACGTTTTGGAAGAGTCTGATGCAGAATAGATCTCAGTTTTTGCCTAAAATTGGGGGGTTTGTTTTGAACACTTTTTTGATTTGTGATATTTTATGTAGTGTTCTAGTAACGTGCTTCAGTCCAGCTTTGATTGATTTCTTTGACTAGTTGAATTTTTTTTTTTTTTTTTTTTTTTTTTTTGTGGACCTAATGGATTTTTAGAATTACTGATATTTTTTTGGTGTTGTCTTACTAAGGGGACTTAAGTTTGGTGTTGTTACTCACTAGTGTTTACTTTAAGGTTTGAAAATTTTTTTAGCGGCACTTCACACTTGCTGGTTGATTTTTTTGGCTTAATTTGAATTACAGTGAAATATTTTTGGCTTGATATGAATTACAGTGAAATATTTTTGGCTTGATATGGGTTAACGTAATGATTATGTGTGTATTTGTTTAGGTATTGCAGTTTAAAAATTTTTTTTTAAGTATCACTGATCTCATTGCTCATTTGAATTATGTACGAAATTTTTACAGTTTAATTGTATTTTCATTTTATGTCTATATGTGTATCTTGGTAGTATTTGTAAATTTTTGGCCAAACGCTATTTTGTATATGCATTGGGTTGTATTAGTATTATTTTTGTGTGTCTTGGATAAAATTATAATTGGTATTTGCACAGCGTATTCGTTATGATAATTCAAGGAACTGATTTTGGTTGGATTGAATTTTTTGGACAATCACGTTTTCATTCTTTCTGATTTTTTTTGTGTGGGGTATTTTCGGCTGGTTCCGAGGTTCCTTGTGTTGTAACGTTCTATTCTTTTCTAATGCTTGGCCCTGATCAGGCCGCTTCTGTTCTTAGACGTGATTGTTTGGGATTCATTCCTGGAAGTTATTCAATTTCGTAGTACTTAAGGGGGTCTTTACTGTTTGTTTGAATACGTTCATGTGACATATTTTATTTGGAATTGTTTGAATTATTAGTGTGTTTATTTTCTCAGGAATGTATTTTATGTATCTGCGGCGCGTTAATTATCTTACTTTTATTTATTTCATTTTTTTTGTGTGAACAATTGGATTAGATTATTTCTTTCTACGGGTGTGAGTATCCGAACACATTCAGTGGCTTATCTATCGTAAGGGAAAAATTGACAGATAAAGTCTTCTTCAACTTTGAAAGAGTGATTGTTCTTCCTTGGTCGAAGGTGAGACGTAGGGGGGTGAAATCTGGTTTCTTTTTAGGTCAAGTTTCTTGGCTTGTATTCTACTAAACGGTCTGTCAGCTGTTTGTTTTTCGAGCATTGTGATCCTCTACTAAAGCTATTGTGGTGCTGAGTTCTTACATTACGGGGTTGTTGCTTTCACTTTCTCGCGTTGAAGGCTGCAGGGGGGAGTTGCTAAAACAATGATTTCTAACTACAGGGTTTTCCCTCGCTTGCATTGACAACTCCGTACTCATTTAATGTACTCCATGATTGTGCTCAGCAGATATTGTCACAATAGTAGAATGTGCTCGACCTCAGGTGAAATTGTTTACATTAATAGACTGAAAAAGAATGAATAGATAAATAAACGTTCAGAAATGTGGCCACGCAGAGACTGCAACACTAGTGTGATGTAATGAACTAAAAAAAAAAGAGAGAAATTCTTTTTGTCATAAAATTCTTGAATCCTTGATCTTAGACATACTTTGTTTGTGATTAACGCCTTATTATTTGTTATTTTAATTTTTGAATGTGTTCTGAATATTTCTAGGTTTAATTAATTAAGTGATTTAATTGATGTTTTTGATGATCTTCCTTGAGTATTTTCATTAGTAACTGCTTTGATTAATCTTGTTTTGCTTGCACATGTTGGATTGAGATTTAATGTGTCAGTAACGTCACTGTTACCAAGGTGTCGTGTGAAATATTGTTACATTATGTTATCCTTTAGCCTTATTGCACAGTATGAGTCATGGTATTTCAATAAGTGTCTGTCTTTTAAATTTTGGTACACCAAAATTTAATTCCTTAGGGGAAAGGAATGTCGTGTAGAGAATTTGTCTGATAGCGTTATAAAAACTGGGTGAATGATTTTCTGATTTATGGAAATCTTAATTTTATTTGATTCTGAATTATTTATTTTACGGCTTTAATTTTGGGGAAAAACAGATGCTTCTGGGAATATTATTTAGTTTAAAAGAATGTTATTTATTTACTTTTATTTTCAAATTTTGTACAAGCTTTGATTCATTGTGAAAAGAAGCAGGGAAAGGGAGGCAATTTTCGCTAAGTCATGATTTCGCGCGCTTTGTCCTTTAGAATGTTCTAGAAGGAATTTCATTGTGTAGTTGACCTTAAGCGAGGAAGTACGTGACAGAAAGGTCAAAGGTTGCTACTTGACTTTCGATGTAAGTCATTCAGGTTTTTGGCGATTGAGGGTCCGGTTGTTGTCTAAGTGAAGAAGGGTGCGCATGCGCGATCACCCTTATTTCCGCATTCAGGGGTTGAAAACGCAAATTTTGCCAAAATTAAGGGGGCGATAAGTGAAGCAATAGTGGGAGCCCGCGTTTGTGAAGCAGACGAAGGAAATTCGAGTTGGAATCACTTACTGGCTGGATGAACTTACTTGTGGACGTTACTCTTGAAAACCGGCTTGAAAGCGATAGACAAGATGTAATTTACGACGAGAGATGTTTCCCGGCGGGGAGCGGCAAATATGCTCCCCGGCCGCGGTTTGGGTTAAGAGGCGAGATTGAAGAGGTATGAATATTTGCTTAAAGACTTAAGGACTTTACTCACTTACTCTTGGAAAGACTTTTTGGTGTGACACCTTTTTCGTGCGAGACTTGGAGAGACTGGCTTGCTGAACTTACTTTTGGAGGTTACTCTTGAAACTTGCTTGAAAAAGATGTAATTTACGAAGAGAGAAGCTCCCTTGCCGCGTTCTGGTTAAAAGGCGAAATTGAACCTGGCGAGTGACCTAAGACTTTCAAGACCAGGCGGATAGCCGTGCTAGGCAGTAGTGCTCCTGTTTCTGTTTTCCAGAGTTAAAATAGTTTCGTCGTTATGAAAACCAGTTACCTGCGTGTTGACTTAAGACTTTCAAGACCAGGCGGATAGCCGTGCTGGGTAGTAGTGCTCCTGTTTCTGTTTTCCAGGGTTAAAATAGTTTCGTCGTTATGAAAACCAGTTACCTGCGTGTGTGTTTCGCCAATAGTGCCAGGACAGGACGATGTCTTCTGAAACTTCCATTTGTGACCGTAAAAATGAGCCCCGCCGACGTCAACGCTTATTAGGATACGAGTCCTCCACTTCAAGGTTCATACCAGTTAAGTCAATTTTTTTTTGTATTTTTGCTAATTATTTAACCCAGAATCTTGTGAAATGTGTAATTGTGTGGGGGTAACGTTAGAGAAATTTTAATTTTTTTGACTTAATTGAATAATATTTCGTGAAATGTATGTAATGTTTTCATGATTATCTAGTTTACCAAGTATCTTATTATTTTTTTTTGATTACACTGTTTTGATATGATTCCAGTATATTGTGTATTGTGTTAGAAAATTTAATTTAGTATTGAGCAATGAATTTTATAAGTTGTTAAGGCATAATGATACAAATGAATGAGTTAAAAATTTGAAGGTTGTTTTGCAATTGCAAAATTGTGTTGTAAAGTGAACATGGGTTAGATTTGAATTTTTGCCTGAGATCAGCAATAGTGATGTTTGCATATTTAATTTTTTTTTGTTGGATTGAATTCATCAGCTTGAGTGAAGTTCTAATTAGTTTAATGAGTCAGAGTAATTGAGATTAGTTATCTTCTGAGTTTTAAGTTTGTGAAAAGTTGTCAGGTGAGAATTGTTTAAACAGTAGAAATTGAGTTAGTCTTGTGAATTGTAGAAAGTGAATTTTAATGAGAATTTTGGTGACAACGGGAATTGGTTTTATGAAATTTTTGAAATAAGTTTGAGAAGATTAGTTACTTTTGCTCTGTACTCATGTGTGGGAATTTTCTGTTGATTACAATTCTGATGTTACTGGTAGTATCAAGATAGTTGTATCAGGTTTTTGTTTTGTTTTGGTGGTTTCTGCCAAGGTCCGTAAAATGTAAGTTCTTTGATGTTTAGTTTCTGTGGAAGAATTGAGATTTCTGTGGTCATAGGAAAATGGTAGAATTTGAGTTATGGATTTGATTTGTGAGATTTTTAGGGATTTCTGAATTATGAGTATTTTTTTATTTTAGTTTAGCACTTTTGAGAACTTTGCATTTGTTGCTTGCAGTTAGGTCTTGCGTGAAGTTGCAATGTCCTGAAAGCTCGTTTTCTTGTAAATACTTGCACTTCATGGTGGCTCTTGACCTCTTACACCGGGGCAAACAGGAACTTGTTATCTGAGAAAACTATTGTTGTGTCTTTTTCATTGTGTTGGTTCAGAATTGTAACGTTTCAGTCAGCGCACTTTTCTTTCCGAGATAAGAGATCTGATGTTCTTTTTCAACGTGTCTGGAGGTTTGCTTGATACGTAGAAGTTCAAGGAGGTTAGAATAGAAGGAGGGAAGGTTCAACTCAAACGGTGAAGCTTGGCGGCCATCTTCCTGTTATCACCGTGACATGTGCAAGGAAATCTGTCATTGCAACATTTTTTTCTTTTCTTTTTGAAGCATGTCAGCTTGTATTGCATATGGATGCACAAATAGATTCTCGAAAAAAATTCCGGGCATTATTTTTCACACGTAAGTATTAATTTTCTTTTTTATGTAATATGACAACTATGTCAAAAAATATCACAATGTCATGTGGTTTTCTTTCCAGATGTGAAAAAAAAGGACTTAAAATAGGTTATTTAATATAACTATAATCAAAATATATTAAATACATTTTAATGCTTCTGTTTATAGCTGGTATCTTCGTTCCTTAAGATACAATGCTATATGGTAGGATTTAAATTGTATAATTTGAACGTTTTAGTTAATTCGTTTTATAACTTTCATGAAAAGTAAGAAATCAATTGTTACTATTTTTATTAATTGTAAAGGTGTTAAATAAAGCAATGCTTTTCTTTATATATTATTATTCATTTTTTAAGTTAAGATAAACTGTTATGTTTTTAAAAATTTTTTGCATAAACTTACAAATTTCTGGGCAGTATAGTGATAAAATTAAGTAAAATATTTACACAATTGAACATGTGGAAAGATGTATCCAAAAACTTATATAGGTGTATTTCTGTAATTCAATCAAAGGCAGTTTCTTTGAGATTAATAAATATGAAATGCGCATAAACTGAAATCATTGAATTCACATAAATCTGTTTTATTTTATTAAGATTTATTTTCTAACCTAAGCAAATTCGTGAAATATGCAGAAACATCATTTTTAAAGGCTTTAATGTTATGCGCATGCATTTAGATTTCGAACTATTTCTTAATAATTTGCTGTACATAGTAAATTATGGATATCATCTTTATTACTTTAAAACAAAAATTCAACAATAGCGAAGGATTTCATTATAAATTTAAGATATTTTTACTGGAAAATAAATGCACGGAACAGCTTAGAAACACGTACATGTCACTGCCGTAATGCAATGTTTTGAAGTCACAAACATGGACGCCGCTTGTTCGGCGGAGTTTCATTCCCCGATAGTGGAGGAAACTGCGAACTCTCCCTCCTTCTATTCTAACCTCCTTGTAGAAGTTTGGGTCTCTCATTCATAATACAGCGCTTTTCTCAGCTTACATGGACGCGGTAAAGAGTTACTTTGTTTCTTTTGTTTGGGTGGATGTGTTGCTGAAGGCTGCTACTTAGATTACTATACAACGTTTTGGAAGAGTCTGATGCAGAATAGATCTCAGTTTTTGCCTAAAATTGGGGGGTTTGTTTTGAACACTTTTTTGATTTGTGATATTTTATGTAGTGTTCTAGTAACGTGCTTCAGTCCAGCTTTGATTGATTTCTTTGACTAGTTGATTTTTTTTTTTTTTTTTTTTTTTTTTTTTTTTTTTTTTGTGGACCTAATGGATTTTTAGAATTACTGATATTTTTTTGGTGTTGTCTTACTAAGGGGACTTAAGTTTGGTGTTGTTACTCACTAGTGTTTACTTTAAGGTTTGAAAATTTTTTTAGCGGCACTTCACACTTGCTGGTTGATTTTTTTGGCTTAATTTGAATTACAGTGAAATATTTTTGGCTTGATATGAATTACAGTGAAATATTTTTGGCTTGATATGGGTTAACGTAATGATTATGTGTGTATTTGTTTAGGTATTGCAGTTTAAAATTTTTTTTTTAAGTATCACTGATCTCATTGCTCATTTGAATTATGTACGAAATTTTTACAGTTTAATTGTATTTTCATTTTATGTCTATATGTGTATCTTGGTAGTATTTGTAAATTTTTGGCCAAACGCTATTTTGTATATGCATTGGGTTGTATTAGTATTATTTTTGTGTGTCTTGGATAAAATTATAATTGGTATTTGCACAGCGTATTCGTTATGATAATTCAAATCACTGATTTTGGTTGGATTGAATTTTTTGGACAATCACGTTTTCATTCTTTCTGATTTTTTTTGTGTGGGGTATTTTCGGCTGGTTCCGAGGTTCCTTGTGTTGTAACGTTCTATTCTTTTCTAATGCTTGGCCCTGATCAGGCCGCTTCTGTTCTTAGACGTGATTGTTTGGGATTCATTCCTGGAAGTTATTCAATTTCGTAGTACTTAAGGGGGTCTTTACTGTTTGTTTGAATACGTTCATGTGACATATTTTATTTGGAATTGTTTGAATTATTAGTGTGTTTATTTTCTCAGGAATGTATTTTATGTATCTGCGGCGCGTTAATTATCTTACTTTTATTTATTTCATTTTTTTCGTGTGAACAATTGGATTAGATTATTTCTTTCTTCGGGTGTGAGTATCCGAACACATTCAGTGGCTTATCTATCGTAAGGGACAAATTGACAGATAAAGTCTTCTTCAACTTTGAAAGAGTGATTGTTCTTCCTTGGTCGAAGGTGAGACGTAGGGGGGTGAAATCTGGTTTCTTTTTAGGTCAAGTTTCTTGGCTTGTATTCTACTAAACGGTCTGTCAGCTGTTTGTTTTTCGAGCATTGTGATCCTCTAATAAAGCTATTGTGGTGCTGAGTTCTTACATTACGGGGTTGTTGCTTTCACTTTCTCGCGTTGAAGGCTGCAGGGGGGAGTTGCTAAAACAATGATTTCTAACTACAGGGTTTTCCCTCGCTTGCATTGACAACTCCGTACTCATTTAATGTACTCCATGATTGTGCTCAGCAGATATTGTCACAATAGTCGACCTCAGGTGAAATTGTTTACATTAATAGACTGAAAAAGAATGAATAGATAAATAAACGTTCAGAAATGTGGCCACGCAGAGACTGCAACACTAGTGTGATGTAATGAACTAAAAAAAAAAGAGAGAAATTCTTTTTGTCATAAAATTCTTGAATCCTTGATCTTAGACATACTTTGTTTGTGATTAACGCCTTATTATTTGTTATTTTAATTTTTGAATGTGTTCTGAATATTTCTAGGTTTAATTAATTAAGTGATTTAATTGATGTTTTTGATTAATTGTTTTTGATGATCTTCCTTGGGTATTTTCATTAGTAACTGCTTTGATTAATCTTGTTTTGCTTGCACATGTTGGATTGAGATTTAATGTGTCAGTAACGTCACTGTTACCAAGGTGTCGTGTGAAATATTGTTACATTATGTTATCCTTTAGCCTTATTGCACAGTATGAGTCATGGTATTTCAATAAGTGTCTGTCTTTTAAATTTTGGTACACCAAAATTTAATTCCTTAGGGGAAAGGAATGTCGTGTAGAGAATTTGTCTGATAGCGTTATAAAAACTGGGTGAATGATTTTCTGATTTATGGAAATCTTAATTTTATTTGATTCTGAATTATTTATTTTACGGCTTTAATTTTGGGGAAAAACAGATGCTTCTGGGAATATTATTTAGTTTAAAAGAATGTTATTTATTTACTTTTATTTTCAAATTTTGTACAAGCTTTGATTCATTGTGAAAAGAAGCAGGGAAAGGGAGGCAATTTTCGCTAAGTCATGATTTCGCGCGCTTTGTCCTTTAGAATGTTCTAGAAGGAATTTCATTGTGTAGTTGACCTTAAGCGAGGAAGTACGTGACAGAAAGGTCAAAGGTTGCTACTTGACTTTCGATGTAAGTCATTCAGGTTTTTGGCGATTGAGGGTCCGGTTGTTGTCTAAGTGAAGAAGGGTGCGCATGCGCGATCACCCTTATTTCCGCATTCAGGGGTTGAAAACGCAAATTTTGCCAAAATTAAGGGGGCGATAAGTGAAGCAATAGTGGGAGCCCGCGTTTGTGCAGCAGACGAAGGAAATTCGAGTTGGAATCACTTACTGGCTGGATGAACTTACTTGTGGACGTTACTCTTGAAAACCGGCTTGAAAGCGATAGACAAGATGTAATTTACGACGAGAGATGTTTCCCGGCGGGGAGCGGCAAATATGCTCCCCGGCCGCGGTTTGGGTTAAGAGGCGAGATTGAAGAGGTATGAATATTTGCTTAAAGACTTAAGGACTTTACTCACTTACTCTTGGAAAGACTTTTTGGTGTGACACCTTTTTCGTGCGAGACTTGGAGAGACTGGCTTGCTGAACTTACTTTTGGAGGTTACTCTTGAAACTTGCTTGAAAAAGATGTAATTTACGAAGAGAGATGCTCCCTTGCCGCGTTCTGGTTAAAAGGCGAAATTGAACCTGGCGAGTGACCTAAGACTTTCAAGACCAGGCGGATAGCCGTGCTAGGCAGTAGTGCTCCTGTTTCTGTTTTCCAGAGTTAAAATAGTTTCGTCGTTATGAAAACCAGTTACCTGCGTGTTGACTTAAGACTTTCAAGACCAGGCGGATAGCCGTGCTGGGCAGTAGTGCTCCTGTTTCTGTTTTCCAGGGTTAAAATAGTTTCGTCGTTATGAAAACCAGTTACCTGCGTGTGTGTTTCGCCAATAGTGCCAGGACAGGACGATGTCTTCTGAAACTTCCATTTGTGACCGTAAAAATGAGCCCCGCCGACGTCAACGCTTATTAGGATACGAGTCCTCCACTTCAAGGTTCATACCAGTTAAGTCAATTTTTTTTTGTATTTTTGCTAATTACTTAACCCAGAATCTTGTGAAATGTGTAATTGTGTGGGGGTAACGTTAGAGAAATTTTAATTTTTTTGACTTAATTGAATAATATTTCGTGAAATGTATGTAATGTTTTCATGATTATCTAGTTTACCAAGTATCTTATTATTTTTTTTTGATTACACTGTTTTGATATGATTCCAGTATATTGTGTATTGTGTTAGAAAATTTAATTTAGTATTGAGCAATGAATTTTATAAGTTGTTAAGGCATAATGATACAAATGAATGAGTTAAAAATTTGAAGGTTGTTTTGCAATTGCAAAATTGTGTTGTAAAGTGAACATGGGTTAGATTTGAATTTTTGCCTGAGATCAGCAATAGTGATGTTTGCATATTTAATTTTTTTTTGTTGGATTGAATTCATCAGCTTGAGTGAAGTTCTAATTAGTTTAATGAGTCAGAGTAATTGAGATTAGTTATCTTCTGAGTTTTAAGTTTGTGAAAAGTTGTCAGGTGAGAATTGTTTAAACAGTAGAAATTGAGTTAGTCTTGTGAATTGTAGAAAGTGAATTTTAATGAGAATTTTGGTGACAACGGGAATTGGTTTTATGAAATTTTTGAAATAAGTTTGAGAAGATTAGTTACTTTTGCTCTGTACTCATGTGTGGGAATTTTCTGTTGATTACAATTCTGATGTTACTGGTAGTATCAAGATAGTTGTATCAGGTTTTTGTTTTGTTTTGGTGGTTTCTGCCAAGGTCCGTAAAATGTAAGTTCTTTGATGTTTAGTTTCTGTGGAAGAATTGAGATTTCTGTGGTCATAGGAAAATGGTAGAATTTGAGTTATGGATTTGATTTGTGAGATTTTTAGGGATTTCTGAATTATGAGTATTTTTTTATTTTAGTTTAGCACTTTTGAGAACTTTGCATTTGTTGCTTGCAGTTAGGTCTTGCGTGAAGTTGCAATGTCCTGAAAGCTCGTTTTCTTGTAAATACTTGCACTTCATGGTGGCTCTTGACCTCTTACACCGGGGCAAACAGGAACTTGTTATCTGAGAAAACTATTGTTGTGTCTTTTTCATTGTGTTGGTTCAGAATTGTAACGTTTCAGTCAGCGCACTTTTCTTTCCGAGATAAGAGATCTGATGTTCTTTTTCAACGTGTCTGGAGGTTTGCTTGATACGTAGAAGTTCAAGGAGGTTAGAATAGAAGGAGGGAAGGTTCAACTCAAACGGTGAAGCTTGGCGGCCATCTTCCTGTTATCACCGTGACATGTGCAAGGAAATCTGTCATTGCAACATTTTTTTCTTTTCTTTTTGAAGCATGTCAGCTTGTATTGCATATGGATGCACAAATAGATTCTCGAAAAAAATTCCGGGCATTATTTTTCACACGTAAGTATTAATTTTCTTTTTTATGTAATATGACAACTATGTCAAAAAATATCACAATGTCATGTGGTTTTCTTTCCAGATGTGAAAAAAAAGGACTTAAAATAGGTTATTTAATATAACTATAATCAAAATATATTAAATACATTTTAATGCTTCTGTTTATAGCTGGTATCTTCGTTCCTTAAGATACAATGCTATATGGTAGGATTTAAATTGTATAATTTGAACGTTTTAGTTAATTCGTTTTATAACTTTCATGAAAAGTAAGAAATCAATTGTTACTATTTTTATTAATTGTAAAGGTGTTAAATAAAGCAATGCTTTTCTTTATATATTATTATTCATTTTTTAAGTTAAGATAAACTGTTATGTTTTTAAAAATTTTTTGCATAAACTTACAAATTTCTGGGCAGTATAGTGATAAAATTAAGTAAAATATTTACACAATTGAACATGTGGAAAGATGTATCCAAAAACTTATATAGGTGTATTTCTGTAATTCAATCAAAGGCAGTTTCTTTGAGATTAATAAATATGAAATGCGCATAAACTGAAATCATTGAATTCACATAAATCTGTTTTATTTTATTAAGATTTATTTTCTAACCTAAGCAAATTCGTGAAATATGCAGAAACATCATTTTTAAAGGCTTTAATGTTATGCGCATGCATTTAGATTTCGAACTATTTCTTAATAATTTGCTGTACATAGTAAATTATGGATATCATCTTTATTACTTTAAAACAAAAATTCAACAATAGCGAAGGATTTCATTATAAATTTAAGATATTTTTACTGGAAAATAAATGCACGGAACAGCTTAGAAACACGTACATGTCACTGCCGTAATGCAATGTTTTGAAGTCACAAACATGGACGCCGCTTGTTCGGCGGAGTTTCATTCCCCGATAGTGGAGGAAACTGCGAACTCTCCCTCCTTCTATTCTAACCTCCTTGTAGAAGTTTGGGTCTCTCATTCATAATACAGCGCTTTTCTCAGCTTACATGGACGCGGTAAAGAGTTACTTTGTTTCTTTTGTTTGGGTGGATGTGTTGCTGAAGGCTGCTACTTAGATTACTATACAACGTTTTGGAAGAGTCTGATGCAGAATAGATCTCAGTTTTTGCCTAAAATTGGGGGGTTTGTTTTGAACACTTTTTTGATTTGTGATATTTTATGTAGTGTTCTAGTAACGTGCTTCAGTCCAGCTTTGATTGATTTCTTTGACTAGTTGATTTTTTTTTTTTTTTTTTTTTTTTTTTTTTTTTTTTTTGTGGACCTAATGGATTTTTAGAATTACTGATATTTTTTTGGTGTTGTCTTACTAAGGGGACTTAAGTTTGGTGTTGTTACTCACTAGTGTTTACTTTAAGGTTTGAAAATTTTTTTAGCGGCACTTCACACTTGCTGGTTGATTTTTTTGGCTTAATTTGAATTACAGTGAAATATTTTTGGCTTGATATGAATTACAGTGAAATATTTTTGGCTTGATATGGGTTAACGTAATGATTATGTGTGTATTTGTTTAGGTATTGCAGTTTAAAATTTTTTTTTTAAGTATCACTGATCTCATTGCTCATTTGAATTATGTACGAAATTTTTACAGTTTAATTGTATTTTCATTTTATGTCTATATGTGTATCTTGGTAGTATTTGTAAATTTTTGGCCAAACGCTATTTTGTATATGCATTGGGTTGTATTAGTATTATTTTTGTGTGTCTTGGATAAAATTATAATTGGTATTTGCACAGCGTATTCGTTATGATAATTCAAATCACTGATTTTGGTTGGATTGAATTTTTTGGACAATCACGTTTTCATTCTTTCTGATTTTTTTTGTGTGGGGTATTTTCGGCTGGTTCCGAGGTTCCTTGTGTTGTAACGTTCTATTCTTTTCTAATGCTTGGCCCTGATCAGGCCGCTTCTGTTCTTAGACGTGATTGTTTGGGATTCATTCCTGGAAGTTATTCAATTTCGTAGTACTTAAGGGGGTCTTTACTGTTTGTTTGAATACGTTCATGTGACATATTTTATTTGGAATTGTTTGAATTATTAGTGTGTTTATTTTCTCAGGAATGTATTTTATGTATCTGCGGCGCGTTAATTATCTTACTTTTATTTATTTCATTTTTTTCGTGTGAACAATTGGATTAGATTATTTCTTTCTTCGGGTGTGAGTATCCGAACACATTCAGTGGCTTATCTATCGTAAGGGACAAATTGACAGATAAAGTCTTCTTCAACTTTGAAAGAGTGATTGTTCTTCCTTGGTCGAAGGTGAGACGTAGGGGGGTGAAATCTGGTTTCTTTTTAGGTCAAGTTTCTTGGCTTGTATTCTACTAAACGGTCTGTCAGCTGTTTGTTTTTCGAGCATTGTGATCCTCTAATAAAGCTATTGTGGTGCTGAGTTCTTACATTACGGGGTTGTTGCTTTCACTTTCTCGCGTTGAAGGCTGCAGGGGGGAGTTGCTAAAACAATGATTTCTAACTACAGGGTTTTCCCTCGCTTGCATTGACAACTCCGTACTCATTTAATGTACTCCATGATTGTGCTCAGCAGATATTGTCACAATAGTCGACCTCAGGTGAAATTGTTTACATTAATAGACTGAAAAAGAATGAATAGATAAATAAACGTTCAGAAATGTGGCCACGCAGAGACTGCAACACTAGTGTGATGTAATGAACTAAAAAAAAAAGAGAGAAATTCTTTTTGTCATAAAATTCTTGAATCCTTGATCTTAGACATACTTTGTTTGTGATTAACGCCTTATTATTTGTTATTTTAATTTTTGAATGTGTTCTGAATATTTCTAGGTTTAATTAATTAAGTGATTTAATTGATGTTTTTGATTAATTGTTTTTGATGATCTTCCTTGGGTATTTTCATTAGTAACTGCTTTGATTAATCTTGTTTTGCTTGCACATGTTGGATTGAGATTTAATGTGTCAGTAACGTCACTGTTACCAAGGTGTCGTGTGAAATATTGTTACATTATGTTATCCTTTAGCCTTATTGCACAGTATGAGTCATGGTATTTCAATAAGTGTCTGTCTTTTAAATTTTGGTACACCAAAATTTAATTCCTTAGGGGAAAGGAATGTCGTGTAGAGAATTTGTCTGATAGCGTTATAAAAACTGGGTGAATGATTTTCTGATTTATGGAAATCTTAATTTTATTTGATTCTGAATTATTTATTTTACGGCTTTAATTTTGGGGAAAAACAGATGCTTCTGGGAATATTATTTAGTTTAAAAGAATGTTATTTATTTACTTTTATTTTCAAATTTTGTACAAGCTTTGATTCATTGTGAAAAGAAGCAGGGAAAGGGAGGCAATTTTCGCTAAGTCATGATTTCGCGCGCTTTGTCCTTTAGAATGTTCTAGAAGGAATTTCATTGTGTAGTTGACCTTAAGCGAGGAAGTACGTGACAGAAAGGTCAAAGGTTGCTACTTGACTTTCGATGTAAGTCATTCAGGTTTTTGGCGATTGAGGGTCCGGTTGTTGTCTAAGTGAAGAAGGGTGCGCATGCGCGATCACCCTTATTTCCGCATTCAGGGGTTGAAAACGCAAATTTTGCCAAAATTAAGGGGGCGATAAGTGAAGCAATAGTGGGAGCCCGCGTTTGTGCAGCAGACGAAGGAAATTCGAGTTGGAATCACTTACTGGCTGGATGAACTTACTTGTGGACGTTACTCTTGAAAACCGGCTTGAAAGCGATAGACAAGATGTAATTTACGACGAGAGATGTTTCCCGGCGGGGAGCGGCAAATATGCTCCCCGGCCGCGGTTTGGGTTAAGAGGCGAGATTGAAGAGGTATGAATATTTGCTTAAAGACTTAAGGACTTTACTCACTTACTCTTGGAAAGACTTTTTGGTGTGACACCTTTTTCGTGCGAGACTTGGAGAGACTGGCTTGCTGAACTTACTTTTGGAGGTTACTCTTGAAACTTGCTTGAAAAAGATGTAATTTACGAAGAGAGATGCTCCCTTGCCGCGTTCTGGTTAAAAGGCGAAATTGAACCTGGCGAGTGACCTAAGACTTTCAAGACCAGGCGGATAGCCGTGCTAGGCAGTAGTGCTCCTGTTTCTGTTTTCCAGAGTTAAAATAGTTTCGTCGTTATGAAAACCAGTTACCTGCGTGTTGACTTAAGACTTTCAAGACCAGGCGGATAGCCGTGCTGGGCAGTAGTGCTCCTGGTTCTGTTTTCCAGGGTTAAAATAGTTTCGTCGTTATGAAAACCAGTTACCTGCGTGTGTGTTTCGCCAATAGTGCCAGGACAGGACGATGTCTTCTGAAACTTCCATTTGTGACCGTAAAAATGAGCCCCGCCGACGTCAACGCTTATTAGGATACGAGTCCTCCACTTCAAGGTTCATACCAGTTAAGTCAATTTTTTTTTGTATTTTTGCTAATTACTTAACCCAGAATCTTGTGAAATGTGTAATTGTGTGGGGGTAACGTTAGAGAAATTTTAATTTTTTTGACTTAATTGAATAATATTTCGTGAAATGTATGTAATGTTTTCATGATTATCTAGTTTACCAAGTATCTTATTATTTTTTTTTGATTACACTGTTTTGATATGATTCCAGTATATTGTGTATTGTGTTAGAAAATTTAATTTAGTATTGAGCAATGAATTTTATAAGTTGTTAAGGCATAATGATACAAATGAATGAGTTAAAAATTTGAAGGTTGTTTTGCAATTGCAAAATTGTGTTGTAAAGTGAACATGGGTTAGATTTGAATTTTTGCCTGAGATCAGCAATAGTGATGTTTGCATATTTAATTTTTTTTTGTTGGATTGAATTCATCAGCTTGAGTGAAGTTCTAATTAGTTTAATGAGTCAGAGTAATTGAGATTAGTTATCTTCTGAGTTTTAAGTTTGTGAAAAGTTGTCAGGTGAGAATTGTTTAAACAGTAGAAATTGAGTTAGTCTTGTGAATTGTAGAAAGTGAATTTTAATGAGAATTTTGGTGACAACGGGAATTGGTTTTATGAAATTTTTGAAATAAGTTTGAGAAGATTAGTTACTTTTGCTCTGTACTCATGTGTGGGAATTTTCTGTTGATTACAATTCTGATGTTACTGGTAGTATCAAGATAGTTGTATCAGGTTTTTGTTTTGTTTTGGTGGTTTCTGCCAAGGTCCGTAAAATGTAAGTTCTTTGATGTTTAGTTTCTGTGGAAGAATTGAGATTTCTGTGGTCATAGGAAAATGGTAGAATTTGAGTTATGGATTTGATTTGTGAGATTTTTAGGGATTTCTGAATTATGAGTATTTTTTTATTTTAGTTTAGCACTTTTGAGAACTTTGCATTTGTTGCTTGCAGTTAGGTCTTGCGTGAAGTTGCAATGTCCTGAAAGCTCGTTTTCTTGTAAATACTTGCACTTCATGGTGGCTCTTGACCTCTTACACCGGGGCAAACAGGAACTTGTTATCTGAGAAAACTATTGTTGTGTCTTTTTCATTGTGTTGGTTCAGAATTGTAACGTTTCAGTCAGCGCACTTTTCTTTCCGAGATAAGAGATCTGATGTTCTTTTTCAACGTGTCTGGAGGTTTGCTTGATACGTAGAAGTTCAAGGAGGTTAGAATAGAAGGAGGGAAGGTTCAACTCAAACGGTGAAGCTTGGCGGCCATCTTCCTGTTATCACCGTGACATGTGCAAGGAAATCTGTCATTGCAACATTTTTTTCTTTTCTTTTTGAAGCATGTCAGCTTGTATTGCATATGGATGCACAAATAGATTCTCGAAAAAAATTCCGGGCATTATTTTTCACACGTAAGTATTAATTTTCTTTTTTATGTAATATGACAACTATGTCAAAAAATATCACAATGTCATGTGGTTTTCTTTCCAGATGTGAAAAAAAAGGACTTAAAATAGGTTATTTAATATAACTATAATCAAAATATATTAAATACATTTTAATGCTTCTGTTTATAGCTGGTATCTTCGTTCCTTAAGATACAATGCTATATGGTAGGATTTAAATTGTATAATTTGAACGTTTTAGTTAATTCGTTTTATAACTTTCATGAAAAGTAAGAAATCAATTGTTACTATTTTTATTAATTGTAAAGGTGTTAAATAAAGCAATGCTTTTCTTTATATATTATTATTCATTTTTTAAGTTAAGATAAACTGTTATGTTTTTAAAAATTTTTTGCATAAACTTACAAATTTCTGGGCAGTATAGTGATAAAATTAAGTAAAATATTTACACAATTGAACATGTGGAAAGATATATCCAAAAACTTATATAGGTGTATTTCTGTAATTCAATCAAAGGCAGTTTCTTTGAGATTAATAAATATGAAATGCGCATAAACTGAAATCATTGAATTCACATAAATCTGTTTTATTTTATTAAGATTTATTTTCTAACCTAAGCAAATTCGTGAAATATGCAGAAACATCATTTTTAAAGGCTTTAATGTTATGCGCATGCATTTAGATTTCGAACTATTTCTTAATAATTTGCTGTACATAGTAAATTATGGATATCATCTTTATTACTTTAAAACAAAAATTCAACAATAGCGAAGGATTTCATTATAAATTTAAGATATTTTTACTGGAAAATAAATGCACGGAACAGCTTAGAAACACGTACATGTCACTGCCGTAATGCAATGTTTTGAAGTCACAAACATGGACGCCGCTTGTTCGGCGGAGTTTCATTCCCCGATAGTGGAGGAAACTGCGAACTCTCCCTCCTTCTATTCTAACCTCCTTGTAGAAGTTTGGGTCTCTCATTCATAATACAGCGCTTTTCTCAGCTTACATGGACGCGGTAAAGAGTTACTTTGTTTCTTTTGTTTGGGTGGAGGTGTTGCTGAAGGCTGCTACTTAGATTACTATACAACGTTTTGGAAGAGTCTGATGCAGAATAGATCTCAGTTTTTGCCTAAAATTGGGGGGTTTGTTTTGAACACTTTTTTGATTTGTGATATTTTATGTAGTGTTCTAGTAACGTGCTTCAGTCCAGCTTTGATTGATTTCTTTGACTAGTTGATTTTTTTTTTTTTTTTTTTTTTTTTTTTTTTGTGGACCTAATGGATTTTTAGAATTACTGATATTTTTTTGGTGTTGTCTTACTAAGGGGACTTAAGTTTGGTGTTGTTACTCACTAGTGTTTACTTTAAGGTTTGAAAATTTTTTTAGCGGCACTTCACTCTTGCTGGTTGAATTTTTTGGCTTAATTTGAATTACAGTGAAATATTTTTGGCTTGATATGAATTACAGTGAAATATTTTTGGCTTGATATGGGTTAACGTAATGATTATGTGTGTATTTGTTTAGGTATTGCAGTTTAAAAATTTTTTTTAAGTATCACTGATCTCATTGCTCATTTGAATTATGTACGAAATTTTTACAGTTTAATTGTATTTTCATTTTATGTCTATATGTGTATCTTGGTAGTATTTGTAAATTTTTGGCCAAACGTCATTTTGTATATGCATTGGGTTGTATTAGTATTATTTTTGTGTGTCTTGGATAAAATTATAATTGGTATTTTCACAGCGTATTCGTTATGATAATTCTCGGAATTGATTTTGGTTGGATTGAATTTTTTGGACAATCACGTTTTCATTCTTTCTGATTTTTTTGTGTGGGGTATTTTCGGCTGGTTCCGAGGTTCCTTGTGTTGTAACGTTCTTTTCTTTTCTAATGCTTGACCCTGATCAGGCCGCTTCTTTTCTTAGACGTGATTGTTTGGGATTCATTCCTGGAAGTTATTCAATTTCTTAGTACTTAAGGGGGTCTTTACTCTTTGTTTGAATACGTTCATGTGACATATTTTATTTGGAATTGTTTGAATTATTAGTGTGTTTATTTTCTCAGGAATGTATTTTATGTATCTGCGGCGCGTTAATTATCTTACTTTTATTTATTTCATTTTTTTCGTGTGAACAATTGGATTAGATTATTTCTTTCTTCGGGTGTGAGTATCCGAACACATTCAGTGGCTTATCTATCGTAAGGGAAAAATTGACAGATAAAGTCTTCTTCAACTTTGAAAGAGTGATTGTTCTTCCTTGGTCGAAGGTGAGACGTAGGGGGGTGAAATCTGGTTTCTTTTTAGGTCAAGTTTCTTGGCTTGTATTCTACTAAACGGTCTGTCAGCTGTTTGTTTTTCGAGCATTGTGATCCTCTACTAAAGCTATTGTGGTGCTGAGTTCTTACATTACGGGGTTGTTGCTTTCACTTTCTCGCGTTGAAGGCTGCAGGGGGGAGTTGCTAAAACAATGATTTCTAACTACAGGGTTTTCCCTCGCTTGCATTGACAACTCCGTACTCATTTAATGTACTCCATGATTGTGCTCAGCAGATATTGTCACAATAGTAGAATGTGCTCGACCTCAGGTGAAATTGTTTACATTAATAGACTGAAAAAGAATGAATAGATAAATAAACGTTCAGAAATGTGGCCACGCAGAGACTGCAACACTAGTGTGATGTAATGAAGTAAAAAAAAAAAAAAGAGAAATTCTTTTTGTCATAAAATTCTTGAATCCTTGATCTTAGACATATTTTGTTTGTGATTAACGCCTTATTACTTTTTATTTTAATTTTTGTATGTGTTCTGAATATTTCTAGGTTTAATTAATTAAGTGATTTAATTGATGTTTTTGATTAATTGTTTTTGATGATCTTCCTTGAGTATTTTCATTAGTAATTGCTTTGATTAATCTTGTTTTGCTTGCACATGTTGGATTGAGATTTAATGTGTCAGTAACGTCACTATTACCAAGGAGTCGTGTGAAATATTGTTACATTATGTTATCCTTTAGCCTTATTGCACAGTATGAGTCATGGTATTTCAATAAGTGTCTGTCTTCTAAATTTTGGTACACCAAAATTTAATTCCTTAGGGAAAAGGAATGTCGTGTAGAGAATTTGTCTGATAGCGTTATAAAAACTCGGTGAATGATTTTCTGATTTATGGAAATCTTAAATTTATTTGATTCTGAATTATTTATTTTAAGGCTTTAATTTTGGGGAAAAACAGATGCTTCTGGGAATATTATATAGTTTAAAAGAATATTATTTATTTACTTTTATTTTCAAATTTTGTACAAGCTTTGATTCATTGTGAAAAGAAGCAGGGAAAGGGAGACAATTTTCGCTAAGTCATGATTTCGCGCGCTTTGTCCTTTAGAATGTTCTAGAAGGAATTTCATTGTGCAGTTGACCTTAAGAGAGGAAGTACGTGACAGAAAGGTCAAAGGTTGCTACTTGACTTTCGATGTAAGTCATTCAGGTTTTTGGCGATTGAGGGTCCGTTTGTTGGCTAAGTGAAGAAGGGTGCGCATGCGCGATCACCCTTATTTCCGCATTCAGGGGTTGAAAACGCAAATTTTGCGAAAATTAAGGGGGCGATAAGTGAAGCCATAGTGGGAGCCCGCGTTTGTGAAGGAGACGAAGGAAATTCGAGTTGGAATCACTTACTGGCTGGATGAACTTACTTGTGGACGTTACTCTTGAAAACCGGCTTGAAAGCGATAGACAAGATGTAATTTACGACGAGAGATGTTTCCCGGAGGGGAGCGGCAAATATGCTCCCCGGCCGCGTTTTGGGTTAAGAGGCGAGATTAAAGAGGTATGAATATTTGCTGAAAGACTTAAGGACTTTACTCACTTACTCTTGGAAAGACTTTTTGGTGTGACACCTTTTTCGTGCGAGACTTGGAGAGACTGGCTTGCTGAACTTACTTTTGGAGGTTACTCTTGAAACTTGCTTGAAAAAGATGTAATTTACGAAGAGAGATGCTCCCTTGCCGCGTTCTGGTTAAAAGGCGAAATTGAACCTGGCGAGTGACCTAAGACTTTCAAGACCAGGCGGATAGCCGTGCTAGGCAGTAGTGCTCCTGTTTCTGTTTTCCAGAGTTAAAATAGTTTCGTCGTTATGAAAACCAGTTACCTGCGTGTTGACTTAAGACTTTCAAGACCAGGCGGATAGCCGTGCTGGGTAGTAGTGCTCCTGTTTCTGTTTTCCAGGGTTAAAATAGTTTCGTCGTTATGAAAACCAGTTACCTGCGTGTGTGTTTCGCCAATAGTGCCAGGACAGGACGATGTCTTCTGAAACTTCCATTTGTGACCGTAAAAATGAGCCCCGCCGACATCAACGCTTATTAGGAAACGAGTCCTCCACTTCAAGGTTCATGCCAGTTAAGTCAGTTTTTTTTTTTTTTTTTTTTTTTTTTTGTGTGTGTGTGTGTGTGTGTGTGTGTGTGTGTGTGTTTGTGTGTTTGAACTTTAAGTAAGGTTTCAACGGTTTCCTTGGAATGAAAAATAACAACGTCGAATCTTAATTTAATTCACAGGCTTTCAATTGTTTCCCTTTCCCCTTCTAAATTACCAAGACAACCTTAATGTTTTTATATGAATTTAAATGGAAAAAAAAAGTAAGTAAATGACAAATTGAAGAATTCCACTTAGACTCTCTGATGAGGATAAGATTTTATTTTATTGGTTATGAATTCGAATAAACTGATATTTAGTCTGGAAACCTATTACAGTATGTTTCTTTATATACTTAATATGTTTTTCCTATATATCTTGTATATGTTTTTCTTATGTTTACGATCTTTTCACGGCGCGGTCCCGGGATGCAATTTTTACAACGCAAATGCATTAAAAAATTCACTATACGATCACTAAAAGTTTGGTAATTATCAAATTCTTAAGAGTTTAGTTTCCTCCCTAAGAGGAAGTAGAAACCTCTCACGGCAAGTAGTTTCTTATTTAACAATGGTGCCGTGAGGTAAGCTTCATAACACAGGGACACTTAGCGGACAGGGCATTTAGCCAACACAGAGAGTTAGCCGTCAGGACATTTAGCTACGGGATATTTAACTGTCAAGACATTTAGTCAACAGGACATTAAGCAGACAGTTACGTTTAGCTGACAGGTATTCAATAATTATTTAAACTCTCTATCAGTTACAAAATTTCTCGACTTTTTAATTTCAGTATTTAAGTTGTTTGTTACATCTATCAGTAAAATTCATTTTTCGATTCTTAAAGATCCCGTATGTGCTTTTAATTATTGTGTAATTTAGCATAGTTTGATATATATCATGCTATTTGGTGTATATTGGCTAAACTGAAAAAGTGTTGAAATTTCTCGTCAGGAAATACGAATTAATTTTCGAAAGGAAAAAGAATTTGTTTTAGCTAGGTACGACGGTCCCTTAGTTACATTTTAATATAGGATCTGCAAAAATTGTCCGTAAAGCTTCTTCATTTAATCAGTTGGGTTCCTTTGAACACATTCACATCATTAATAATTTTTCTTGTTTACTTAATGATATTAATTTTCCAATCTCGTTCTTCCTAATGCTTTCAAATTTCTAATACTTTTACTTTTCATCATTATTTTACTCAACACATCATACTACATTGCTTTCCTTATAAAATCGTTTCGCTCCTCCCAGTACTAAAATTTCCTTTCCCTGTCATGAAAAATCTGAATAATGCAATAAAAACTATTGTTATTCTTGAATTACACTCTTTATAGAAATATTGGCGATGAAGGGTTAGTTTAGCAAATATATTTATTTTGTTATTAAAAACAATTAAAAAGGAGAACTATTAAGACAAGCAAAGCTTTAAATTATTTGTGACCTCTATAATAAGCACTTCATGCCACCATTCTTGAGAAAAAAATAAACAAGTCATACACATCACGGTAACTTTGCATCGCTTCCGTCTTTCGGAATCCAGCTTTTACCGATTTGCCATATAATCATGTGATGGTAACGGTTGTATTCCAGCAGAACTGATAACGTCGCGCTATTGCAATATATCAGTTATAATCGATATTGGACCCGTATTTGTAAACATTTTTACTTAACACTTTTCCCCATATTGAGACAGCTGAACAGCTGCAAAATTTTTATTTATAAAAAAGTCATAATTTGATGTGTGTATGTTCGAATATAATGCGCTTTTAATTAAACAGGTCCAATTAAACAGGAACAGTCAAATTCAAAATAAAAATGTGGACCAGTAGTCAAAGACCACACAATTTAATTTTAATCTAAGCTGGCTCATTAACACTTCGTATCAAACTCATAACTCATCGTAATGTAGTTATCGCGTAACAAATTCAAATATCGGCAGCAATAACGCAAAGACGAATAATTAAAAAGTGCCAGATCTGGTAGGAACTAATGCAGGATGCAAGCGAAGGCCAGTAACAAATTCTGTCTTGCAATCCCATAACCTTGCCTTTAAAAGGGCACCGGTATATAATATATACCGGTAGTTTGTCAATTTTTTAACCTCCTAAAAAGTGCTAATTTTTCTACACCAAAAGCTGTAATCTTGTGTTTCTAGTGTTTACTTTTGATTCTCTATGGCAGCACTGTCCTATAAATGCTCAGTATTTTGCAGTTATGAAATTAACAAACCTCGTTCAATGGTATTATGTTTCAATATTCATAAATTCTGTTGGAGGGTAGGAAAAAATTCAAAATCTTCCAATATATAACGCACACATGCTGAACCTTATATATTTACTGCATTTCAATCAAAACTAATAATTAAAAGAAGATTAGTTATACGTTTATATATATATATATATATATTACCGTATTTTTCGCCGTATAAGACGCACCCAATTTTAAAGGAGGCAAATCTAGAAAAAAAAAGATTATGAACCAAATTCTGTAGTAAAATATTTTATATCAACTGTATAAAGTTAACAGCAGTTTAAGAAAAATTTTATGTCAACCATGTAACATACTAAGAGCTATCTTTACTCTCATAAACAGTCAGCAAACAGTGAAAGTAACAAAAATAAGGCTGTCATGTTTTTATTCTAACCCCAAGAATTCCTCTTCTTCGCTGCTATCAGAAATGAGGAAGGACAGATCCACGCAGTCATTGTCATCACTTTCTTCCTCACTGGTGTCAAATAAGACGTCGTCTTCTGTTCCATCCAAGGCATTACTAATGCCACACTTCTTGAATGATTTTACAACAATGTCTTTCTTTACGGAGTCCCATGACCTTTTAACCCATTCACACACTTGTGTGATAGTATTCCTTTGGCATTTTTTGTGCAATTCTGGTTTTGGTGCGCATAGAAAGGCCAGATCTATTCATAAATCTATAGCACCACGATGGTGATCCGGTGAAATCCTGAATGCCTTTCTCCAGAGCAATGCGTTTGGCCTCATAGATTATCATTTTTGTTGAGACAGAAAGTCCATTTTGCCGGTGACGTGTGATCCACTCCTTTACTTCTACCTCTAACTCTGGCCACTTTGCAGTTGGTCCACGCAAGGTGTGCTTGCTTTTATCCAACTTTTGGAGCTGATCCTCCTGTTTCCTCCACTCTCTTATCATTTTCTCAGTTGGAGGTGGCCCAAAGTGTCTCTCCGCTGCTCTGTTTCCATGCTCCTTAGCAAATTTTATTACTTCCAGCTTGAAAGCAACTTTATATGCCAGTCTCTTCTGCTTCGACATCTTGATGGGATGGTATGAAATATGATATATTTCATTCAGATATACCATACTACATATATCACAGCTCACAGCTATCCGCGCCTCCGCTTGCTCCCGCACTGCGATTGGCTGAGCGAAGAGACGCGTGCCTTCACCCGCTCCCGCGCTGTCTTACGAGACTAAAAAGTGCACAAAGCCAGCGCGGGAGCGAGCGAAGGCACGCGCCTCTTCGCTCAGCCAATCGCAGCGCGAGGCAGAGACCGTCCAAATACAGTGCGAGGCAGAGCGGGGCTTCCTGGTCTCAGACGGCGCCAAGAGGTGGAAGGGAACGGAGTGGCCGAGTATTCCTGCGGTAAGGTATGTATGCAGAGGTGGAGGGGCAGCGGAGGGCCATGGTGGGCTTTTGTATTTGCCGTATAAGAGGCAGGCACTTTCCCCCCCCCTGATTTTGGGAAGAAAAAGTGCGTCTTATACGGCGAAAAATACGGTATATACCGGCACCCTACTGAGGGTACCGTGTCAATAGATAGCAGCACCAGGCTTCTCCTTCTCTACACTGTGAGATGACAGAATTTCCTTATATTATAATAGTTTATGATTATTTACAAGTTGTTTAGTATTCAATATTATTTTCGGAGTGGATGGAGTGTTTACTAACTCTGTGTTAGGACTGAATACAAAGTAGTATATTATTTTCTTTTCATTCTTTGTTTACTCAAGTTTCTCATTCGTATCTGTTTAGCTAAAATTTTAATTTCAGCACTTCACCCTTTCCCACGAGAAAGACTCATCGATTTCAATAATTCTCGTCTGGCGTCAAAACGATACTCAACTGTAGAGGTTAAGTGTGGCAAGTTAGTCCTTAAAGACACCCGTTGTTACGTGTTTTCCAAAATCGTACAGTGCAGCGAAAATGAAGAAAAAGTGATTCACGCGCAGGTGTCACACCATCTTCACAAAGGGGAAGCTCACTTAAAAATACGGGAATGGAAATGCACTTTAGCTCCATCTCTTAGTGTAATGGGAAAACTGCTGATTTGAAAGCTTGCTTTTATTCTTTAGGGTATCTTCTTTGTTATTTTCAGATAAGAGACTAAGGAACACAAGGGAAATTTTACCCCTGGGTTAGAATACAAATAGGTCGTTTTTCGAAATAAATTTTCACAGTTGGTGAAAGAAGGGAAAATGTTTCTAAGGCCAGTTTTAGATGCAAAACATTTACCTATGGAAGGGAAAAAACGGGCAAATTTTTTAGTTGTTTAGAACAATGAAGTTTTATAGAAAATGCCTAAAAGATGACTTTCTGTGGTGGAAGCACTGTTTGAAGAGCTTCCTTCTGATGGATCACATATTGCCGTTTCTGATACTTCTGATGAAGAATATTCGCACAAAATAAAGAAGTGTATGTATCGTATGAATCGGACTCAGAGGAGAATTAAAGTCGTGCTGATGATACGCAAGTGATAGACCATTCTCGGGCGTTAGAAATAACGTGAGAAAGAAGAAATGAAGTAAATGATAGTAAATCCGGAATTTTCGGAAAGACAAAGGCCATCAGTTGAGGTTTTATCCATGGAAGACAAATCCCCTATTGCGCTATTTCTGTTTTTTATTTGACATGGCGTTGATGGAAAACGTAAGTTTTCCAGACGAATTTAAATGCAACGCAAAAGGACAAACTTTTTAACAGTTTTAATTTAAATGAACTGTTAAAATTCTTAGGAATAAATTTATTGATGGGAATAAAGTGGATCCCCAGTTACAGGGATTATTGGTCCTCTACACCAGAAATGCATGGTGCCTATATTTCTGATCAAATGTCCGTGAAACGATTTACGCGGATTTTATCCCATCTACACCTTAATGATAATACTGTTCAACCTCAGAGAGAATCCCCAGAATTTGATAAACTAGAGAAATTGCGGCCAATTTTGTCAAATTTGGCTGAAAAGTTTTTGAATGCATTACAACCATACCAAAATCCAGCTGCAGACGAGTCTATGGTCAAATTTAAAGGTCGTTAATTTAGTTTCTTTAAAAAATTCTCATCTCAACACACCAAAAGGCACACTCTTGTTTTAGGAGATTATAAAAATTCTGTTGTCAATTCCCTTCTTTCCATCAATTAGCTATAAGTTTGCACGCATTTTACAGAAATTTAACTTTCGGGTCGTTTATTCTCCCATCAATAAAATTCCGAGTTCCATACTCAAGAACCCCATTTCAGACTTGAATTCCTGGGGTATTTACAGAATTCCTTGCCAGTGTGGTTTAATTTACATTGGTCAAACTAAGAGAGCCTTAAAATTTCGCGTAAAGGAATATGAGGCATATGTTAGAAAAAAGGAAACACAGAAGTCTTCTCTTGCCCAGCATTGTTGGGCCGAAAATCACACTTTCAAGTTTTCTGCAGCCAAAATTATTCATAAAACATCTTCCATTGGTGAACTGAATTTTCTAGAGGCATTTCACATTCAAAAAAAATCTTTCTGTTTTAGTTAATGACCCTAATTCCAATCCATCTTTGCCTTCAGCCTTTAAAGAAATTATGTTTTAGTTCTGGTTTCATCAACAGATGGCGTCAGTAGCTGGAATCTTGTCACTTCTTTCTTATCTTTTATCATCTAATCACTATATCTTATCTCGTTCATTTGCGCTTTCGCAGCTGAGGATGATGGTTCGGTAAAACCATCGAAACTAGTCGTGTGAAAATTTGAAAATTTAACGCTGATTTTTGTTGTTTGACTTCTAAATTAGTACTTGTTCGGCGTGTAATTGTATCATAATTAAAGGTCGTTGTTCGTTGAAGCAATACATGCCAAAGAAACCGATCAAACATGGCTACAAGGTATGGATGGTTTGGTGTATTGGTGTATTTAATTATGGCAAAGCACACTAGGGCTATCTGCCTAAGAGGAGGGATGCCTTCATAGAGGACTTTCTAAGGGAAACTGGCTCGTATACACGTTACACATGGGGAAAACCACGAAAACGCCCATGCAGCCAGCCCGTACGCGGGATTCGAACCTCAGACCGAACTACCAGTGTTCAGCGACTTTACCGCTCGGCCGCTGGTGGGCCTATACAAGGTATGAATGTGATGCGATGAAAGCGGATTCTACTGCTAATTTGACATTTATACTGGTAAAACAGATGAAGTAGCATAAAAAAAAATGTAGCAGGAATAGTAAAAAATGTGTGCACTGCGTTGTATGGGGAAAATCACAACCTTTTTATGGACAATTTTTTCACAACGTATAATTTATTTAGGTTTCTAAAAACGCAAAATATTTATTGTTGTGAAACAGTAAATATGAATAAGAAAAACCTGCCTAAAAACCTCAAAGAGGGAAAAGCCTTAACAAGAGAAGATTTTTGATTTCTCAGTTAGCAGCGACAAGATTACATGCATAAAGTGGAAAGATGACTGTCTTATCAAATCAAAATCAGCCGATTGAAATTCTTCAAGTACAAAGAAAAGAAAAAGAGGGAACTATGAAAAACATTACCTCAAAAACTATTGCGGACTATAATAATAACATGGGATTTGTAGACCACTTTGATCATTTGAAAAGTATATATGAAATTGGCAGGAAAAGCAAAAAATGGCGGCACAGAATTTTTTCATTTTTTAGATGTAACTCTAGTAAACTCTTATATATTGCTTAAAATATGCCACGAAAAATCTGAACAAAATTCTCTGAAACATTTTTGCCTAGAAATTGTCACAGGATTAATAAACGTGGACAAAAGTGATAATAAAGCCTGAAGCATGCTGAGCATCTTGCAGTGCGATGCACACTAAGACGATGCGCATTATGCAGCATGGAAAAGAAACAAAAAAGAACAAACTGGATGTGTTCCACTTGTGATAGTCCTTTATGCATGCAAACAAAAAATTAAACATGTTTCAAGAAGTTTCATTCGCAATAGCATTTCATTGATATGTTTATATTAATTGTAATTCATAAAAAGCATTGCAGTTTTATGCGTAATATTTTATGCCTGTTTTATAATTTGCTACAATAACTGAAATTTTTATGAACTTGGAAAATTAATCATAAAATAAATACTATTTTTTCTGATGAACATTCGGCCATATACACTCTTAGACAAAAAAAAAAAAACGACGCACCAAGAAGGAGTTATCCGAATGGAATGAAAATTGGTAGAAGTGATGTACATGTACAGAAAATCAAATGATTACAGTTTGAGAAAAATTGGATGATTTATTGAAGTGATAGAGCTTCAAAAAGTAAAAAAGTCAGTAACGCGTTTGTCCACCTCTGGCCCTTACGCAAGCAGTTATTCGGCTTGGCATCGATTGATAGAGGTTGCGGATGTCCAGGGATATCGTGCCAAATTCTGTCCAACTGACGCGTTAGATCGTCAACATCCCGAGCTGGTTGGAGGGCCCTGCCCATAATGCTCCAAACGGGCTCAATAGGAGAGAGATCCGGCGAACTTGCTGGCCTAGGTAATGTTAGGCAAGCACTAAGGTAAGCAGTAGAAACATGTGCAGTGTGGGGGCGGGCATTATCTTGCTGAGCCCAGGGTGGCGTGACATGAAGGGCAACACAACAGGCCTTAGAACTTTGTCGACGTACCGCTGTGCTATAAGGTTGCGACGGATGACAACCAAAGGGGTCCTACTATGAAACGAAATGGCACCCCAGACCATCACTCCTGGTTGTCGGCCTGTCTGCCGGAAGACAGTCAGGTTGGTATCACACCGCTGTCCAGGGCGTCCCCAGACTCGCCTTCGCTGGTCATCGGGGCTCAGTTCAAAGCGGGTCTCATCACTGAAGACTATTCTACTCCAGTCAGTGACATTCCAGTGCGAATGAGCCCGACACCACTGCAAACGGGCTTGACGTTGTACAGAGGTCAATGGTAGTCGGCGCAAGGGGCGCCGTGACCTCAGCGCTTTTTCTGTGAGCCATCTATGAATGGTCCTTGTGGTCACTGAAGCACTAGTTGCATGTACAATCGATGATATTGATGCATCTGGGGCTGTGAGTGCCGCTCTGACGATTGCTCGGTCTTCACGTTCTGTCGTTTCTCTAGGCCTACCGCTTCCTTCTTGACGCTGTGTGCGGCCATGGTTCACCCATTCCTGCCAACATCGTCTAATAATGGCATCGTTTCTGCTCAAATGTTGAGCTGTTCGCTGATAAGACCAACCGGCTTCTTTGAGCCCACTACACGACCTCTCTCAAATTCTGACATCTGCGCATAGCGTTCGCGCACCTGTATGCGAGGCATAGTTACTGTCTACCAGACTACACGGAATGCAATTCGTGAAGAATTTATGACCTGGAATCGTAATTTCTCCTCTTAAATATCCTGCCAGCTGCGCAGATCAGATGCGCTGTAGCGACAACCGTTCATTCATTGGCAGCCAAAATGTAAGATTTTGCATTTTCCGTCGAAACCTGTATGCATATCAATTTGTGTCCAATTTGCTTTATATCTTTGTAGGTGCGTCTTTTTTTTTTTTTTTTTTGTGTGTGTGTGTGTGTGTGTGTGTGTCTAAGAATGTATTCCAGAAAATATCTATATAACATACTTAAAATTCTTTTGATGTTATTAGTTATAGAATTTTTTTTTTTTTTTTTTTTTTTTTTTTTTTTTTGTAAACAGATTGCGGAAAGTCTAACATTTCTTTTTCCATTACAAATATATTATTATTTTTTTTTTTCATTATACACTTCATTTTAAGTATTATTATTAAGTATATCAAATATTTAAAAATTTTCTATGGTAATATTAACAAAATAGTATAACCTGGGTTTGTGAAAAAGGATACATGGGCCTGATAATCGAAAAAAAGTGGGCTTCGAGGTGTACTAGCACTTTACTTCTATTGAAGAAATATTCTTCCTGAGCTAAATTATATATTACTACCTTATTTATTCAAAAGTTGAAAAGGGGCTGAAAATCGAAATAAGAGCTTTGAGGTGTATAATATAACATTGTTCAACAGCGTTTCTCCGTAAACAAAATGATATATTACAACCTATATTTACAAAAAATTAAAAAGGGGCTCTTATGGGAATCGATAATAGAAAGTGTGTGTGTGCCGGGGGCGGTGATTCTTGGTATCATAGCATGAAGCATGCTCTTCTTTATATATTATCTATGGAATAAAATATAACAATTTAAAAAATGCAAAATAATTTTTCAGCTGAGTCATAGTTTCATTTTTCAATTTTTTCATTTTCGGCTGATTTACATTATAATAGTTTAGTTACAGAATGATAGGCTTACACATGCAGTGCTATATTTGCTAAATTTTTTCATAAAATAATTATATTATATTGAATTTAAATCAATTTCAACACGTTTTTACTCATATTTTACATAAATATGTTCAGCTGGATTGCATCATCAAAATGCATAAAAACATAAATTTAATTTTTAAAATTTTAAAAGTTTTGTCTTCAGATTTGCATAACTATATTCAAGCACCCATCTCTGTAGATGCACATCAAAAGTAAGCAAAGTTAAATTTAAAAAAAAAAAAAAAAATTAGCAATTGGCAGCTTAGAGGGGGACCATTATAAAATATATACCAGCTCTCAAAATTCAGGATCTGGCTCTAGTTTTTTTTTAAGTCTCAATTTTGTGTTTTTAGATTCTATATGTTACGATTCACGCAAAATTTTAATTATTTTATATACCGCCCCTCAAAGGGTTAAAAACTATCTCAGTGATTTGCATTCTGGTGAAGAAACAGAAAATTATAACAAAGGCTGAAATTATAAACAACTGCTTAATTTATATAATAATAACCATACATATCTTTGAAGACTAATTTTCTTTCTCTTTATATATTCGGTTTCCTTCTTCAACACGTTTCCTCTTAATTTTAGAATTTTTGTATTTAATTAACCGCTTCCCTTACAAATTTTTTTTTGAAAAAAATTGCAAAAAATCATCACATTTTTTTATTTTATTATTAAATACAACAAAACGAAACAAATCAAAATATGTAGGTTTTAAGTTGAATTTTTAATTTTTTGAAGGTGTGAAAGCATTTATTTTTAATATTAGTTTACTATCCCGAGTTATCTCGGGCAAACGGAAAAAAGTTAAATATTAATCTTTGTATGATAGTTTTTGAAACAAGGGACAACACAGAGTGATGTCCGACATTCTACACTGGTATCTGGTCTCTTTTCTTACTGGCTTACCGCTGGAATCTCTTTCACGGGAGCACAGAGTACACTGTCTCATTGGATTTGATTTTTTTTCCCCCACCTCTTCATAATTATTATCTGAAAAATCATCGCTTTCGCTATCTTGCATCATCGCCATCATTTTATTTTTTTTTCAACGCATGCATCCTTCTTTATACATTACTAATCCACAAGCCAACATATACAATACAATAGGAAGACAAGTGACCAGTTCCTCCAAAAGAATCACGCAACAAACAAAATTTGGCAAATTGCCAATCAAAGGTGAATATTTCTTTTCATTTCCTCCAGACCAAATAAAACCGTGATAAAAGAAATCATACTAACAAATTCTGCTTCGCCCGAGTTTTCTCGGGATAATAATTAACTGCAATATATACAAACCCGAGATAATCAGGCAAGCGGTTAAAGATTTCTGTTATTCTAAAAAACTAAGTGCATGTAGATCATATAGGAAAAGGTGCTAATTTTATTTCTTTAGTAATGTGAACATTCAGAATAAATATGAAATGATATACGGTAAAGGCCGGTTACAAAGCAGGTGTAACAGAATTTTTAGAATTTAGAAACGGCAAAATTTTATAATTTAGGATCCACAGAGTTTGCATCAGGTGGGAAAATGCATAGTATCAGCCCTGTGTATGATACACAAAGCTGTAGCTAGGGTTTGGAATCTCTTTCACGGGAGCACAGAGTACACTGTCTCGTTGGATTTGATTTTTTTTCCCCACCTCTTCATAATTATTATCTGAAAAATCATCGCTTTCGCTATCTTGCATCATCGCCATCATTTTATTTTTTTTCAACGCATGCATCCTTCTTTATACATTACTAATCCACAAGCCAATGTATACAATACAATAGGAAGACAAGTGACCAGTTCCTCCAAAAGAATCGCGCAACCAACAAAATTTGGCAAATTGCCAATCAAAGGTGAATATTTCTTTTCATTTCCTCCAGACCAAATAAAACCGTAATAAAAGAAATCATACTAACAAATTCTGCTTCGCCCGAGTTTTCTCGGGATAATAATTAACTGCAATACATACAAACCCGAGATAATCAGGCAAGCGGTTAAAGATTTCTGTTATTCTAAAAAACTGAGTGCATGTAGATCATATAGGAAAAGGTGCCAATTTTATTTCTTTAGTAATGTGAACATTCAGAATAAATATGAAATGATATACGGTAAAGGCCGGTTACAAAGCAGGTGTAACAGAATTTTTAGAATTTAGAAACGGCAAAATTTTATAATTTAGGATCCACAGAGTTTGCATCAGGTGGGAAAATGCATAGTACCAGCCCTGTGTATGATACACAAAGCTGTAGCTAGGGTTTTCAGCATTCGGGGACAACTGAAGATTTTGCACACACCCCCCCATCTGTATGCTAAGAATGAAAAACATTTCATTCTAAAATTTTGTAACATCAATTTGGCATCCCATGGATACTGTGTGCGGGGACAGATGTCCCCCTTGCCCCACCCTAGCTACGTGACTGACGATGCACTGAGAAATATAAGATGTATCTTTTAAACTGTCAGTTTTCAATTTCTTTATTAATAGAAAAATTCCTTTCTATAAATGAGTGTCCATGTGATAAGATTAGAAGCTTTCCATGCTTGTGTCTAGTGAAAAGTAGAGAAAATAATGGGAAGGTAAACAAACATGTTAAGGATACGTTAGGTTATTTAATTACGGCAATTGTCGAGGGCTATCTGCCTAAGGGGAGGGATGCCTTCGTGGAGGACTTTTTAAGGGAAACTAGCCTGTATACACGTTACACATGGGGAAAACCATGAAAACACCCATGCAGCCAGCCCATTCGCGGGATTCGAACCTCAGACCGAACTACCAGTGTTCAGCGACTTTACCGCTCGGCCGCTGGTGGGCCACAAACATGTTAAGAAAAAGACTTCTACTATCAGAAGTAAAACATTCAAATATTGTTTCCATTCTTCTTCAGAAGTTTCTCCAAAAAGTAAAAGTTCATCACAAACTTTCTGTAAAATACATCCATTTCGTGTTAATACAACGAAGACATTTTTCTGGAATCTGCTAGATTCATGGGTCTGTAAAACATGCCTTCAAATCTTTCTAAACTTTCCAAATTGCAATGTCTAAAATTCTAAAGAAAAATTACCCCTACCAATTCTGTAACAGCAAAACCCTAAAAATATTTTGAAAAAAAAAAATTCAGAGGAAAAAAGAAAAAAGTATAAAATTTATTCCATAGAGAAAACTGATGCATATTAAAACAACCACAAGGAAAAATCTCTTGCCATGATAAAATTAAAACAAAGGCATTTTAATTAACTACATAGCTATTTTGCTACAGCTAAGAGTTGTTTCACAAATTTTGCTAAAGACCAAAGCATTTATTACCTTGTTTATTTTTCAGTTTCAAAATACTGTATAAGTGGCCAAAATCAAAAATAGTGTCACTTTATAATAAGATAGCGAAAAATAAAAATGTTTCATTTTAATGTTATTTCTTGAATACAATTTCAATATATTAGCATTATTTTAATGAAATTGATCAATGTTATAATATTTAAAAAAATATCATCGAGAAATTCCTAGATTTCCGAACTAAAAATTTTCTATAGAAACTGATCTTAAAATCGCCAAAATGTTGATAAGTTGATAAATTTGGAACTGTTTAATAAAGAATTGACAAGCCCAAACGCAAAAAGTAGACGCAAAAGTTAAGAGCTCTTCATTGGAAAATATGAAATAATTTCGAAATGCTTACGTTTCACTTCTTGCTCAGAAACTTGAGTATCCCCTTCGTTTATATTTAGAAATAGGAACAAATTATAATCCATGAACCTCTTCACCCATTCAAAAGATAACTATATTTGTCAATGAATCATCAAAAATATTTGTCTAAAATTCACATTCAAAATAGCAGTCGTAAAAACAGACAGAAATTTCAGACAATTAAAAATAAGGACCGCCTGCTGAATTTGGTTGAAATTAAGGATTTTTAAGGATCGTGCGAACCCTCTGAAATTTTTATGAAAGTGCTAAGTAATATCAATTAATATGTTTTATTCCAGAACTATATTATGTCTTATACACCTAAATAAATACAAATTATACTAAATACTCTTTCACATGCACTTACGTAAGAAAGTAATAATTCCATACATTTTAGCTTAATCTTCAAAATGCAATAGAACAAACTGTAGTACTTTTATTACATAAAACCGTATACTGTTACAAGAGATGACAGAAATGAAAAATTTTCTCAAGTACTACAACAGAAACAAAGAAAAGAGTTAAGTACTCTTTCATCATTGTCAGTCATGACTCCCATATCACTATATTATGAGTGAGTCAATGCATGTCTGAAGGGTGACATATAATCTGAGAATACACTCAAAGTTCTACATACAGCATTTTCTCCTTACTTGATTAAATAAGTCTGATATGTGCTACAAACATTCTGACTTACTATAGAATTATAGTGGTATGTCCCCATGAAAGACACTACTTAATGGGAATAAGTTGTTGTTTCACACTGTTAGGGTGCATTCTACCTCCACACATATTTTGAAAAAAAAAATTTTTTTTTTGTAAAGTATGGATGCCACCCAGCCAGTATAATGGTTAGTGATCCTGACTGCCATACCAGTTGGCCTGGGTTCAAATACTGGGAAAGGTATGAATGGTTATAACCACACAGTGTCTATGCAGCAAAGGGACAGACAAAATACATGGTGAGTAAAGACCTCTCAAGAGTTTGATGGTAGCAGATGTGGGGGGGTCCAAAACTGGGGTGGAAGCTTAACCCTTTGAGTGGCATGGTATATCACTAAGATAGCACACAAACTTTCCAAAACCACTATAAGGAAGAGTTTTTTTCTTGATTTCAATGCCAAAATGCCCCTGCTACTTTACACTTGGATTTATGCACTTGTAAAATATTGCCTTAAATTCTTGGACATACTTCAAAAATGCAGAAATATATACTTTCTTAACGATGTCACAAAAATATTCTAGGCTGTATATATATACAGCCCTGCTTTTCAGAGGACTAACAGTTACCAAGGCCTGGCAATACCTAATATCCATAACAGAATTCTGAAGTACCAGCCTTCTTCAATCTGTACTTATAAACTATGTATACTAAATGAGAAGATATGGAAGCATGATTGTATTTATAATTCTTCGCTACAGGACAGACTTTTATCATATTCAACTAAAATATTACTTTTGTGAAACTAGTAGATAATTCTTTAAAGTTAATACAAGTAAATAAATAAATGTAAAATAATGTAATAAATGATGAGATCTGGAAATTAATTATCACAAAAGCAATAGATCAAATTTCCCTGGATTGCTTTGGTTTGGTTTGTGTGATTATGGGAATCTTCCTAAGGGGAGAGCTGCCTTCGTGGAGGAAGTTCTATGGGAAGTTTGCTCATATACACGTTACATATGGGGGAAAAGCACGAAAACACCCATGCAACCAGACTGTTCACGGGATTCGAATCTCAGACCGAACTACCAGTGTTCAGAGACATTACCGCTCAGCCACTGGTGGGCAAATTTCCATGGAAAAGAGAGATATGTACAAAGGAATTTAGATAAAATGCACACATAAAATTCTTCAAATATTTATTGTTCATTTAAAGGTATAAATAAACCTATTTTTTTATGATTCAAATAATTTTCTTTCACAAGGACAACATCAAAATATTTCCACACACATACAAAAATAGGGTTTTATTAAATATTTTATCAAAACCATCAATTTCAAAACTTGATTAACTGTCCCTTTTATTGCATTTCCAGAACACATTAATTTCAGCATTTTGCTAAAAAATAACATATATCACCTTCAATAATGACATTGCTGAAACAATTTATACACACATTTATACAAATGGTAAACTTTTCTAAATGAAAATAATACCAGGCTGTTAAACAAATTTATATTGCAAAATTCAGATGTAAATTTATTCACTTAACACACTAACATCTAATATCTAGGACCATATAAAAATAAATGTATTCTGTTCATATAAATGATTGAAGAGTTGTTTAGAAATATTGAAACAAAGGAGATTGTTTTCTGCTTATAAGTTTAAAATATATAAATTATTATGCCTTTGTAACAGATAATTAATAAAACATACAAATACAAATATACCTTTAACTCATTTCATATGAAGACGAGATACATGAAACAGTTTTCAATTTTTCATATCCCTTTTTGGGAGATTATTAAGATTTTAGGGGCACTGATAAACAAATGCAGTTAATAGGAGAGCTGGAAATGCAGGTATAAATACAGATGAATATAGCACCTACATTTGGGCAGTTTTTACCACTAATGATGGTTGTAAAAAACAATGTGCACTAACTATATTTAAAGTTATATGAGATATAATCCCGAATAAAGAAAATCACTTCCATAAATTTTGATCAATAAAAGTAATCTTTAATAAAGTATTCACGATTTTTAAAGCATTTAAGTTCCAGCCCAATAAATGTTTACTACAGACAGCTCAGAACTCATATGATTCAAAACACTGAATCCCATCCAGGTTACAGGCAGCTGCTAAAATAGCAGAAAACAAAAATTCTAAAAAGAATTCAACCATTTAACCACTTGCACTAAAAAGACGTGCCACGCACATCGAGATGCTTTTGTCTCAAACTACGAGCTACGTGAACACCACGACGCTAGGCATTTATCGCAAAAATGAAAATAACATGGCGCACACATCGGCTAACAACGAGATTGTTTATTTCTCTTGTTAGAGCTCTGGATGTTGCACTCGCAGACGCGGAGCAGCGTAAATGAGACACTTTACCGCTTGTTATATAACCAGCACACGGCACTGCAACCATGAAGTTTAGTCATAGCGCAAGTGGTTAAGAAAATATGAAATAATACAACACAGCAAGATCATTAATGTAAAAAAGCATACAACCCACACCAATCAAACAATACAAAATTTTCATAATCTCAAAGATGATAAACACATAAATGTTTTATTTTATTTAAATAAAGCATGGTTGTTAAATAGTGAAATCTTTGGTACAAACATAGTTTTGTTCTAACATCAACAGTTTACATTTACTTAACATAATAAATTAAGCTACTGAACAAAATCAAAATCCCATTACAAACATTTCAACAAAACGTCCCAAAAGACAATACAATATACATCAAAATGTAAAAAAAAAAAACAAATTATTAAAGTAGCAAAAGCATAAAAAAGATTAGTTTCATTAAAGCATAATTTTATCAGATTAAAAAACTTTTAAGTTAAGCAATATCACACCTTTCAAACATTTCGAAAAGTCTAGTAAAATAACATTAAATATAAGCAGGAATAAACAAGAACTATAAATACATCTAAAGCATGAACAGCAAAAATCACATAATATTTACACACAGAGCTTCCGAAATATAATTTGAAAAGAATGCAACAACCAAACATGCTGCTGAACTCAGAGATGGTGTACTAGTCATAAAGCCAGTACAAAGGAATTTAAAGTACACTTTGTAACCTTTCGTTCATTTTAAAGCATATTTAACATTAATAATTGACTTCAGTTTCAATCAAAATAAAAATAATACATAGGAATAAGCCCTGAATATCCCAGAACTGCAGTTCATCAAACTAATGTGTAGAACACTTCATATCCAACAAGTGAAAATCTGTATCAAATTTTTTACATAGAATAAATCCCTTTCAGAACAGCTTTTCAATAGATATAAAATGCACATTTATGGAGGCTTTTCTGGAACAAATATTATATATTTCTTTTGTTTTGCACCTCGACTTATGCATGTTGCTGAATTTTCAAACACCAAATATATTGCAAGAAGTCGCAACATGAGGCTGTATTAAAAACTAATACACAATATCCCAAATTTTCACATTACTATCTTGACCAGTAGAAACCAATACATTATTATCAAGCCACCCAATTCTGGTGATTTGGCTTTGAGGGTGAGCTTCTGTAAATGAAAACAAAACAATGTGAGAGACACCAATAATGATATCAATAAAGCACAACTTAACACAAGAAAAACAAACATGAACTAAAAAATATCAGCTTCTATATTTTGCAAAATTAACACGACTACAAAAAATACAATGTAAAAAACAGATTGTAAAATAATGTAAAAAAATGAATTATAAGAAATTTTTTTCTCAGTCTCTGCAACATAAATGTCATGCAAAACAGTTTATAACTGATAAGATTTGAAAATATTTATAATACAGTTAAATTATTTTTTATTATTTGTAATTTTAAAATTAATCATTAAGCCTTAATCAGGGTTGCCACTCAAACAGGAGAATGAAATTCCCTGACTTTTCCAGGTTTTCCAGGTATATTTCAAGAAAATTCCAGTCTATCCGCGTAATGTACGTTGGCTGTGCTAAGATGTAAATTAATTATGGTATTACTTGTACTGTGTAGCAAATTCACTTAATTATTCAATAAATCCCAGAGGACATTTATTCTTAACCCCTTAACTCCCGCGGGCGTATATATACGTCTTGCTCAGCCGATGCGTTAACTGCCCCTGATGCGCCCAGATGCGCAGCCGATGCGTTAACTTTGCGAATAATTTTAGGTGTAGCAGCGCAAAGCAAATGATAGCAGTTTGGAAGGACGTATATATATACGCCTGGGGCAGTTAACGCATCGGCTGAGCAAGGCGTATATATACGCCCGCGGCAGTTAAGGGGTTAATTATTCTTGGTACACTTTGTTTGATAATTTTGTTTACTTTTCCACTTTAAAAAACTTAATAAAATTTAAGATATATACACTGGATAACAACTGTACGTTTTATTTAATTATTATTCATGTTCATCCCCAGTTCAACACGAGGCTAATCCGGTTCTTATAAATCACAACACAATGCTAAAAGTTAGGTTAGATTTTAGGTAAATTTAATTTGTGTGAGGTGTATTCTTAAAAGGCACCTTAACACTTGAAAACACAAATATTATTATAATAGGAGTTGTTTTCTCCACTGAAGATTGAGATTAGAATCTGCCAAATCTGGAATAAAATAAGGCTTTTTTTGCAGACATTCTGCAGCCAAACAAAAGAAAGAAATCTATTTAATGATATTTTTTTACTAAATTGAGGTATTTTATATTTATTTCGCAGCACACATAAAGAAAAAATATGTGCATTAAATTTCATGATGTCATCATACTGTTAGAATTAATTTCAGGATTATGCCAGAGAAAATTTCCTGAAATTTGGAAATATTATTTACTAATGATAAATAAATTTAGAGGGAAGAAGCAACATTAAATGATATGAATAACATAAAAATAAAGATAATTACTTAAAAATTTAATTAGAATAATCAACGACATTTTAGCGAATATAGTTATATTACATGGTTATCCTAGATGATTGATTACTATTTTTTTATTTTACTGCAAAATGACAATGTATTTATTAAAAAGAAAAGAAAGAAAAAAAAAAAAAAAAAAAAGATTTTGCGGTAAAATCCTAGTATACGATACGGCCTTCGCATGATTTTGAAAATTGTCGTCAAGAACAAAATGACCCGTTTACTGCTCATCATCATGTCGCCAAATCCCTCTACCATACATGGACATTATTCTAACCAAAGAACGTCCATGTAAAAAGCGGAGGGAAAATTTGCCAAGGGATTTGGCGACGGAACCTGGCGGCCAGAATTTCATTCTCCGCGCTGTGTACAGGAAATTGAGAAACACGTGTTAAGAAGAAACGTTCTTTGAGGGGGGGGGAAAAAAAAAAAAAAAAACCACAAAAATCTGTTTTTAAAATATTGCGAAAAATCCAAGAAGAAATGTTTTATCAAAGAATGTTTTTTCTTGGATTTTTCGCAATAATTTTAAAAGCGGATTTTCGTAGTTTCCCCCCCCCTCAAAATAACTAATCCATGAATTAATTTACTTGCGCCAAAAAATATTTTCTTTTCCTTTAGAGTTTAAAGAAATTTTAAATGACATTCATTTTATGAACTTTTGATAACGTGACCTTCGAACTTCGACACCGGTTTCGAGCTTTGGCGCATGCACAGCTGTTTCCCACTATGATGGAACAGAGCCACGTCTGTTGCAGAGAGGTTTTCCTTCTTTACAATACATATTTTTTTATTCTAACCTTCATGGTACCGTATACTAGGATTAAACCCATTTTGTTTTATACGAGAACAGGTACTTTCTTTAGTTCATGCACTGCACATGCGATTCTTGAGGTTACTGGAAACCAAAAGTTGCGGGAAACTTGCTTTGCCTTTCTAAAAAGACAATCAAATTGCAGCTGCGAAAATTGGCTCTATGCCAGCTGCCCGAATGACACTCACGTGATACACAATTCGCCAAAAAAGTGATCTCTCCCGTCGTCGGTGCAAAACTCGCCTTTTTTGGCGGGATCGTTGTATGAAATTCCCTGACTTTTCCAGATTTTGACTAAAACACTTAAATTCCCTAACTTTTCCCTGAATTTTTTGGTCAATTTCCGAATTCCCTGACTTTTTCCCGGTTTTCCAGGTAGTGTGGCAACCCTGCTTAATTCAGTTTAATGTTCAGTTTAAAATGTTTGTGGATCATCTGGTAGGGGTGTTTTTCCATAGCTTTTTCAATAAGAACTTGTAGAGACATTATGTTAATTGGAAAAGCCGGAAAAATGAAAAATAGCAACCCCCTTCACCAGGAATCAAACCACAGACCTCTGGAATACCGGCTCAGTGTGCAGAACCACTACACCATGAAGGCACGCTATGAAAGCGGGAGAAATACCTTATAAACTTGTTTTATGGTATTTGCTTACCACTTTTAGCACTACTCTTCTGGGGTAAAACAATCAGTATTTGTTGATAATAAGTATTCAACCACTATTGAAATGAAAAAAAAAAAAAAAAATTAACTGTGTCGCTTATTTACAATTATCTTTACCTGCACGCTTAAGTTTAAATTTTTGTCCTCGGAAATAAATCTCTGTCAAGTACACACTGATAGAATATTCTGGAGTCCTACATAACCCTTTCAGCATCCAGATGGTGAAGAAATAATCAAGCAAGGTACTATAACACGAATATGGTCCTCGGCTCTTTAAGAAGCAAAATGACAAATGCTCCACTTACTTTAGCACAAAGACTTGGTTTCAAGTGCTCCTAATGTGAATCACTTGGTGGATAATATAAAGGAAACAGATTACTGATCTATGATTCCAGTAATGTCCAATATATCACAGTGCAAAATTGTACCCTACACTCGCTGTACGTTTTGCAATATGTTTGAATATGGAAAAGCATATAAGGGCTCTGCCTAAAGAGATTGATGCCTTCGTCTAAATTTGCTTACAGAAACATTTCACATGGGGAAAACGATGAAAACACTCACACAGCAGCCTGTTTACTATATATGATCCCAAGCTGAATTAGGAATATCCAGAAATCTTATCCACTTGATCTCTGGTAGGCCTGACGAACTCATTGATAACATACCTCAGTAAGTAGCTGCAATTCTAAGAACTAGGGAGCAATTATTATTCCACTCATATACCAAAGCCTTTGTTCTCTGAAGTTAATTGCCTGTTAAGTGACTTTACCCCTTTAGTATTCTTTCTCTCTTTTATTACCAAACTTCATACTTTTAAATGTTTTATATGGGATCTCATTAGCTTGCAAAATGCAGAATCAAAAAATTATTTAAAGTCCAGATAAAAACATCGGTATAAATTAAATTGTTCATTAAATGTTGTTTTGTAATTTAATATATTATTAAATTTTTAATTCAAATGTTTTAATAAAATAAAAACCAAAAAACTGTTTTGCAAATGATTTACTAGTACTAGTTTCATTAAAAACAGAGAGAATAGCTAAAAATACTTGATTATTTCACTATTGAAAGTGTTTTAGTTGTGACCCCACAAAAATATCTGTACAGATTAGCAGCAGCAAAATTCTTGGCAACTAGTGGCTAAAAAAAATGGCAGTTATTTACAGAATATGGTACATATACTAAGATGAACATTAATACACAGCCTGTCTTTCACAAGATCATCCTCTACATACATTATGCATACACTTGCAAGTAGTCCATAATTATTTCCTACAGCAGTGATTGATAATCAATGAAAAAAAACTGCACTTACAACAGAGATAGCATAAGAAAATTTATATATTTTTATCAGGTAGTACAGAAGAAAAAACTATCTCTAAGCAAGGTGGAGTTTTGTATCATGGAATATATACCTACTGTAAAAACAATTATTCTGTAATAGTGCAGATAATAGCATTAAAAACGTCTGTGAGTTGCACAAACAGTGCATGCATTTGTAAAAATTTAAATTTTTACAAATGCATGCAATAATTTGAGATATAACAAATTGATGTATTCCTAAAAAAATTAGATAAAATTTAAGTCTATTTACTATTTTCAAATCAAAATTATTATACTATATGCACCATAATTTTTAATTTGGTTTGATTTATTTGATTCTGGTAGAAAACTGCCAAAAGCGGAATGCCTTCACGAAAGACATTCTAAGGAAAGCTGGTTTAGTCATGGGCACATGAAGAAAACCATAAAACCACGATGCAGCCAGCTCATTCACCAGGATTGAAGCTCAGGGCAAACTCTCAGTGTTCACTGATTTTTCTGCTCATTCAGTTACTTTTTAATTTAAAAGATAAAAAAAAAAAAAAAAAAAAAAAAACACTTATAAGAATGATAGCCTTGGAACTAGACGTTTGCTAAGAAAGCTAAAAATACTACAATTGCTTGGAACAGTGAATTCTGAAACTTTTAACAGCAAGAAACTGTTATGAGATACTAGAATTTCATGGCAGCATATATGAAAAATCTTTGCAACTTGAACAATAAGAAAAGTGGACATCTAATTTCCAAATTATGAATTAAGATATACTAAAAACATTAAAAATATTGAAAAGATTTTTCTTTATAACAATTCCATGTATTTAAAAAATACTATTATTCTGTTGCTATTTACAATTTTGCAACATAACTTTGCAACACACATCAGTATATTTTCTAAATAATTTCCCTAACGAATATTAAATGGAGGTCAAATTTAACTAAAAAAAGGGCAACAAAATATTTTTCTTCCATAATACCACATCGATTAATCACAGCTTTTGAAGATATCTCTTCCATTTTCACACTCACCTTTCTAAATTTGTCTTTCACTTCGCATCTCCAAAATCAGCATAAATGGGTAATTATTGAACTTCTTTGCTCATTTGAGATAATATTTAAGTTCTTACTTATATTACTTATGCTAACATTTTAAAATAAAACATCAATTTAAACCAAACAGCCAAATACCCTACATTTGCAAAGAATTCTAAAATAAGCATAAAAACTAAGAATTAACAAATTTATCACTTACTTTTAATGCTTATATGCTTTGTAGGGTTTTCAGTGCTCCAGATAATAATATTAGTATCAAGACTACCACTAGCTAAATATAAAGAATTTGGTGCCCACGATAAACAATTTACACGTGCTGTGTGGAAGCACCAATCTTGAGTATGAGCCAACTAAAAAAAGAAAGAAAACCATTTACAAAATAATTACATAGCTCAGATGAAGAAATTTTCAAAATCCTAATGTTGGATTACATCTAAATTAAAGAAGAATGTTTAGAAGTTACTTTTACAATAATCAAAGGTGTAACAAAAATCTTACTGCAATAAAAAAACAATTAAATATGCATCTTATACGAGGGCTATCCAGAAAGTAGATTACGTTTTGGAATAAAAAAATAAACAAAGTATAGGAAACAAATTTTATTATATACAGATGAAAGCCACACTCAAATACTACTTTTCTACATAGTCACCATACAAATTAAGGCATTTATCGTAGCGATGTACGAGCTTGGAAATTCCTTCGTCGAAAAATTCGGCCGCCTGCGCCTTCAACCACTTCGTTACCTCTTCTTGCAGCTGTGTGTCGTCATCAAAACGCTGCATAGCCAGCCACTTCTTCATTGCTGGGAATAGGTGGAAGTCGCTCGGTGCCAGGTCGGGACTGTACGGCGGATGAGGAAACAACTCCCACTTAAAAGATTCAAGAACTTTACGAGTGACATTTGCCGTGTGGGGCCGGGCGTTGTCGTGAATCAACAAGATCTTAGAGCTCAACATTCCTCTGCGCTTGTTTTGAATTGCTCTTCTGAGTTTTTGGAGAGTTTGGCAATACCTTTGAGAGTTTATTGTAGTGCCTCTTTCCAGGAAGTCCACCAAAATTACACCTTTTCTGTCCCAAAAAACAGTCGCCATCATCTTCCTTGCCGACATTGTTTGCATGCATTTCTTGGGTTTTTGGGGAGAACTTGTGTGCCCCCACTGCATTGATTGCAATTTCGTTTCACAGTTCACATGTTTCACCCATGTTTCGTCACCAGTAACGATGCGATCGAGTAAAGAGTCACCATCCTTATGGTAAGCGTCCAAAAAGTTCAACGCTGCAGCCATTCGCTGATTTTTGTGGTCCTCTGTCAAGATTTTTGGAATCCATCTTGCACAAAACTTGTGGTAACCAAGCTTTTTGCTGATGATTTCGTGCAACAAACTTCGCGAAATTTGTGGAAAACTCAAAGAAAGTTCCGTTATTGTGAAATTTCGATTTTCACGGACTTTAGCATCGACTTTTTCGAGAAGTTCGGCGGTCACTATGCTGGGTCTCCCACTTCGATCTTCGTCGTGAACATTGGTTCGGCCATTTTGAAATCTTATGACCCACTGACGCACTCCACCTTCAGTGATAATGTTGTCCCCATACACTTCACGAAGCTGCCGATAGATTTCTATCGGTTTACAGTTTTTTGCAGTCAGAAACCTTATTACTGAGCGCACCTCGCGGGATTTTCAATTAACGCAGACATTTCAAACCGTCACAGTATCTGAATGGAGCACAGCACGAACCTCTCACTAGCACGGCTAGATGCAGACTGAGCTGCGCAACGCTCTGACCCCAAGATGGCCGCGCTAGCCCCGCCCCTAGCGGACACAGACGGAAACGTAATCTACTTCCTGGATGGCCCTCGTACATAAAACGCAATCAGCATTTTCCTTTAAACTAAACTACATACACAGTATGCTAAATGTTCTTGCACAGCATTTGTACATTTTGATAAATCATAAATAACTGGCTTTCTTACACTTAGAACCTAAACACTACCAGAGCCATTCTACATCACAGATGAAACTTTTAAATACTTTTTTTACTTCTGCGAGTTATACTGCATTCATAATTTTTATACAAATTAACCATGTCAATGTTGAACTAATTTTTAAATTTTCCTCATTATAAGAGAATTTTCAAAGAAAACTAGAAGCTTCAAATCCATATGCAGAAAGTGTTCAAATACGTGCATTTCTTTTAAATCATAATAAATGAATAAAAAATATGTGCATGCTTTTGTTTTACCTATAACCAATTACAGAACTCATACCTTTAAGTCAGTATTCTGATTGCATGTGGAAACACCCCCCAAATGATTTCTGTACCGCCGTTAGAGAGCGCTTCGCTTCTGAGAAAAAATGTTATTTTTTTAGTTTGCGATGTAGTTAGCAGTGAAGCATCGATGCAATCCAAGTTGCTTTGTAAATAAAATGATTATTTTTATAGATTGTTGAAGTATTTAGTTTCATTAGAATTAGATCAACCTTTCGCAATATGGTGCATCGGCCGGGAATCAAACCCGGGCCACCCGCATGGCAGGCGAGCATTCTACCACTGAACCACCAATGCAATCCAGGTTGTTTTGTAAATAAAATGATTATTTTTGTAGATTGTTGAAGTATTTAGCTTCATTAGAATTAGATCAACCTTTCGCAATATTGCACACATCAGTCCATTTTCAAATAAAATTCTGTAAGTCAGTATTCTGACTTAAAGGTAATGCTTAGCTAAGATAAATTGCAACATGACTGACTGCTGGAACATCACTCAAAACATATTAAGTGTTGAGTCTTTAACAAGTAAATAAAAGCTTGATAGCAGAGTTACTACAGCTTACAGATAAAAAAAAGCTTTCGGTTCTATTATTAGCACATGAAGCAGACAACGGGTAAAAATGACAACAGAAACAACTTGCACCATTTAAATTATACAAATTTTCTGTAATTTTCTGCTGAAATATATAAAATATGTGTTTCATATATTTAACCCTTTCGCGACGAGTTTTTTTTTTTTTTTTTTTTTTTTTTTTACAACAGAACAATTTTGATAAGATAAACTATGAGTAGGGCACTCTAGAATGCTAAAAATTAAGATGTTATATTTTTAGAAAAATTTTGAACACTGATTTAGGACCGGGACATATGTGTCCCAGTAGTCTTAAATGAGTAATTTTGTAAAGAAAACCAAGGATTTTCTAGTCATAAAAATTTAATTACCAATGGTATGGTTTGAAACAATCAATGCACAATGCGACATTACACATCGTGCACATTATTTTGGTGCGCGATTCCTTCTTTTGTTGTGCACATTTACGGCACCGCCGTCGTGTTTTTGTTGTTACTGGCAGATGGTCACCAACATTGAGTAAGCTTTGTGATGTTTTGGATGGGCATCCAGTTCCTCTACGGCGTTTGTACTGTGCGTTGAGCTTTCCGGACACCATCAAGGCTTCTGCAAGAGGTACAATGAAATCAAGAAGTGGGTTTTTTCGATGTTTGAGTTCGCAGTACGCAATCCATGAGTTGACCACTGCGCTTATCAATAGGCGAAAAAGTACTTTTTTCCACCACTTGCAAGATTTTCGATCTAATTCATAGACATTTGCCATTTGATCTGCAAGGTCTACACCTCCCATGATTTTGTTGTAGAATTCGATTGCCACAGGGCACTCAAATTCTTATTCGATTTACCCTTCTGTATTTAGCTTCGTGGCAATCACTTAGCATCATCACTTCCTTTGAATCAAGCCACCTCGCACACAACGTTCCATTTTTAGTTACGAGAAACTCAGCCTCACCCCTTTTGCTTAGTTTTGTTGCAAAATTAGAAACATCTTTGCGTGTCTTGATGCATGTACCAACAGCAGGAAATTTAAGGGTTTCCATCAGGTGCACGCTTGTAAAAAATCGGTCAAACGCAAGCATCATGTCTTTACCTCGGATTGTCTCCGTTAGCTTTGATACTACCCGTTCCCCGAGTGTGCCTTGAACTTCACTCGTTTCTTTTCCGGAATAAATGTTCATGTCATATACATACCCTGTTTTTGAATCACATCGCTGCCAAATTTTTATCCCTCTTTTCACAGGTTTCATCGGCATATATTGTTTGAGGGATGAACGTCCCTTGAATTTCGCCATTGATTCATCAATAGCTTGATATGAGCTTTCGCTTCGGCACTGTTTGAAGGTTTGTTTCAGGCACGAAACAACCTCATATTTTATAATATGTTTTACTTGAATTTTCTGGCTTTTCTGGTGCAGCAAAATATAGTTTCGACAGCAACGTTTTACATCTGTCTCTTGAAATAGCATTTTTTATTGCTATGTTTCCCAAGGAAGGATTAGGTGACCAATAATGAGAGAATTTCGGCACCCTATTGTAAAACATGACAAGCATGCATCCAAGGACAAGCATAATTTCAGAGTGGTCTGTAGGGTGAATTGTTTGTCCTAACTTTTCAAGTCGTTGGTTTGTGCATTGAGAGATCCAAATCATAAGACTTTTTGGAAATATCTTGAGAAACGCGTCCAATTTGGTAGCTGAACGATTTAATTTGAATAACAAACTAGGCGATGACTCTGCTGGAATTGTCATTCAAGGTTGGAAAGTTGAATCTGCATGGAACCATAAGATTGGTTTGCAGCCTGAAGCATTAGCTGATGATATCTCATCAACTGATGAAAGTGATGCCGTATCAGTATCACTCAAAGCATCGCTGTTCTTTGTATTTTGGGGAATGGTATCATGAACGATATCCATTTCACACTCATCTGAATCGGATGAGTACTGCAAATTGTGTGTTGGATCTTGAAAATCGGGATCGTCTATTTCATCATCCAAATCAATATCTTCGTCATCTGACTCTTCTAAAATTTTTTTGATTTCTTCATTAGTAAGTCCCCGGCGTCGAGTCATTTTAGATTGAATTAATATATGCCTAAATTAAAAATAATAAGCAACTATTTCAAAAGTAACCGAAAAATACAATATCTAGAGAAATGATCACATAGGACTGTTGGGACAATGTGTTCCCACTATCCAAGATGAGAGGGACACATATGTCCCGATAATAAAAACGGAAGTAAAACTTTGCCACTTACCAGTTTATTAGAGGTAATCCGCTTCGTGAGTAACTTATCTGGCCTTAGATTTATGGATAAATCAAAATTTAATCGAAAATAGGCGGTATTTTCCAAAACTAAACTATTTATGTTCGTAGGCTATGGAATGAGCTGCTACAACACTTCAAAAACGCGGGAATTGCATTATGTACGGTAGTGCCATCTATGTTCTGTGAATGGGAATACATTCAAAAATATTGGCAGGACTGGTGGGAAAGTCTACCATTAGACAGAGAAGCGTTTCTATCCCAAGAGTATTTTTTGAAATTTGCTTGGGACGTATGTGTCCCGTTAGGCACGAAAGGGTTTAGGAACAGCCATGATGCAAATCATTACGAAACGATGATTAATAGCCATACAGGAACAAAAGACATCAGTAACTATAATATCTAACACAAAACTAAAAGAATTATTTTTTTATTCACAAAAAGGTATCTTTCACTTCTTTATACCAAACTCAGCTTTAAATGCTTTATTTCTAAAATGGAGAAGAAGCCTCGAGTTTTATGTTAAAAACAGTGATCAGATAAAAGTGCACTGGACAAAAACGCACAATAAAACACCACAAAAACAATCACACTGTGATAAATACCTAAAAAATAAGCACACAAATAAAAGCACACATAGCTATAAGCTTAAACTGATAAAAGCCTGCACTGATAAAAGTGCATATTACATTTAATCAATACAAAAAATATTTCATTCCTTAAAACTGTGTGCTTGTACATTTTATTACTATTTTTTTACATATTTTACTAAGCCGAAAATAAGTTTCTCTGCTTTCTGGTTCAATGGTTAGCTATTATGTTTTGATGAAATATCTGCAAATTGTGAAAACAAAAATATCATTGTGAATATTGTATATTGTATCTTAATTGTATATGAGCCCCGATTAATTACACGTATGTTTCAATACTAAAAAATGGGAGATAATATTTAATAAAGGAACAGAATAAATTAATCTACAGTTAAAACACAAATTTATTTTTAAAATTATTTTTATTGCTTATTTTAATAGCCTCTTCCAGTTTTTACACTGTCATATAAAGCAGTATCTTCAAGGATAAAATTTTAGAATAAAAAGTTTAAAAGACATAGCAGTGACAAAGTTTCTTTTCTAAACTTTAAGGCTATTGCTTCACAAACACCTCATCATAAATTAAAGCTATTCTTGCACTTATCCTCATTTATAATTAATAAACACAAGTGGTGATTTCACAATTATAATTCATATGTTATGGTACCAAATGTTAAATAAAGATCCTAATTTTTAAACATGTGGTACAAGAAAATTTCTCTTCTTTTAAAGAATACAACCTTTTTTTTATATACTAATTTTATGACAGTTGCATAAACTTATCTCTCACACATCTACCCTTTTTAGAATATTAAACTGTTTGCAGATTTCTACAAATTCCCTTAAGCACAGCTATTTTTTGATACATTAAATTCTTTTCAGATTATATACCTCTTTGAAAATTTGATATAGGAAGCTATTTTCCAAGCATACCATTCAGCTAAATTAATTTCTCCAAAAGCGAGGACATGATTTGGTAAATTTTGTGTAACATAAAAAGCATAATATGAGTTCGAATTATGAGTATTTCATTATACAGTCAAAAGTCGTTAATTCGGACACCCATAATCTGGAATGATCTATAATCCGGACCTCAAAGCTACAAACTTTCTGCGCATGCGTCGCGTTGAGGCATGCGCGTAAGACATTTACGGCTGCGAATATGCGTATGCGCATGTGCATAATACATTTATGCATGCGCGTTTAATGTATAACGGACGGTATAAGCTAAGCTAAAATTATCTAAATCAGTTAATGTTGCAGATGTTGTTCCTTAATCTTCGAATTGGATCTGGCTTATTATTTTTTGCAGACTGTTAGAGCAATTTTATAAAAGTAAGCTTGAACTTTCGATTATGTCAAATAGAATTTCCGATATATATTTACTAATACGTAAAGGATCTACAAAGTGAAAGTATGTTTCGAAGTCCATTAAACAAAAAGTGGAATTGCTGCAAAAAATGGATAAAGGCATAATCCTTTGTTTATCTAACCATTCCGAAATCTGTTTATCAATTGCTGCTCTGCGACGGGAAGGGGGGAAACGCCACGGCGCGCAATGAACTGGAAGTTGATTTGTCAGCACTATCCTTATCTTCAGGGCAGATGTTTTTATTTTATTTGACTTATAATTCCTTACTAAATGTAGTATTTCATCTCAATATACTCCGTCTTTGATATGATTTAAATCAAATTCCTTGTCATTATTATTCGCTTCCGATAGTGAAGAAAGTGTCACAGAGGTTATTGAAAACGAAAAAATTTCGATCGACAAATTAGTCGGTATTCTCGACACAGCAATTATAGGACTTCAACAGCAGAACTTTGTAACTGAAGAAGAAATTATGTCTGTTTATAGAATTAAAGAGAAAGTATTATCACATAAAACGAAGCAACTTAAACAACTTACATTGAAAGAAATGTTTAATAAAGTAAACAAATAAATATTAAGCTTTTTTTTTTTTTTTTTTTTTTTGTAAATTTTGATACCCTTTAAGATCATAATTGTTCTTTATTTCATAAATTACGGTTTCATATTTTTAATTTTATAATTTCTTCATGCCATCTTACCAGATTTAAACTGATGATCTATAATCCGGAATAGCCGAAGTCCCGATGAGTCCGGATTAACGACTTTAGACTGTACCATTTAATTTCCTTTTAAAATTGTTAAATTAACAGTTACTCATACGTAAACAGACAAAATAGTGACAAATGTATATTATACTGAAAGTCAAATTTTTAAAAAAGGTATATCAGGAGAAACTTGCAGGTGTAATTATTATTAAATTATAAAGATAAGATTAGGTTATTTGAATTTGGGCAGAGTGCACAAAGGCTATCTGCCTGAGGTGAGGGATGCTTTCATGGGGAAACTGTAAAGAAAACTGGTTTATATTCATATTACACAAGAGAAAATCCATGAAAACCAGCCATGCAGCCAGCCCATACAATTTCTTTCACATACAATAAATTTGTCATCTGCTGCTTCTGATTGATCATTTTATCATACTTTGCGTTTAAGTCTCAAATAAAATTTAGTTACGTAAGCCACTTTGCCCATAAAAATGTTTTCACAAACAGGCAGGCAAAATGCTTAGGCATCAAATTGCATAAATGTTCTGTAACGGACCATTCAGATGATGGTTTTAAGTTTACAAATGTCACAAGCTGAATATCAATTGCAAGGCTACCAAGTTATACTCGATAAAATTTAATCTTTCTAACTGATAAACTTTATGCTATCTGATATAAGGACTGACCCCTAGTGCAAATGAGAACTGACATTCAGTGGATAATTTAACCGAGTCAACTGCCCATTCACACGTGCACAACTTTACCCCCCCCCGAAAGAATTCTTGCACAGATGTAAACAAAGCTACTGCTTTTTTTTAAGTCTTATGTCTATAACCACTATGATGGCTATATCACCATCTAAATGCTCTGTATTACAACAAAAATGACCAAAAAAAAGTTCTTACTTCATAAGTTAGGGCATTATATAGAACTACTTTACGGTTGGAATCACTTGCTGCTAAATACAAGCCATTAGGAGAATATGCTACATCAGTTATGGCCCCTCGATGCTCCATTGTTGTCTTAGGACTAAAATTAACACCATTCAAGAGAAATATGTGTACTTTATTGTCCTGTGAAAAAGATAATAACAAAATATAATAAATAAACATCCTTTTAATATATGGTATTGTAAAAATATACACTAATTTTATACTTACTTTTCCACCACCAACAGCAACATCAGGTTCTTGAGGATGCAGTGATATGCACTGTGCCTCAAAGTCAACAGGATAACTGTTAACTTTTTTACCACCTTGTACAACTGATAACTAAAATCAAAAGAAATTTTTTATTCTGATATTTATAGAAGCAAACATGCCAAAATATAACTAATTAACAGTAGTAAAAATATAAACTATTAAATGGTTACCTCACTTATCCCAGCAACCAATACAGTATCACCACTCCCACAGACAAGACCCCTTGGCTGAGAATCAAATTTAATTGTTTCTGTCCTAAAACATAAAAAGATCCATTAGTCACAAAATGCTGTCTAATACATTAGTAGAATTTAACATTTGGCTTAAAGAAATGCAGCATGAATGCAACTGATTTTAAACAAATATGCAATATAGCACAACCTAATTTTCATTCATTTCCATTTACTTACACATTCACACATTACATGGCTGGCAACAGGTCACAGACTTGTGAAAAAAGTGTTTATTTGAGTGTGCAGAATCTGAGTTACATTTTTCCGGTTTTGTTCTATTACTTTTGAGTTATGCTAAGTATTTCTTATATACAATCTTCTAATGTGCACTTGTTCAGAAATTGAGCTTTGAACTAACTGATGCTATAGTTGCATTTGAGTTGGTAAATGATCTATAGATATAGCAACATAAAGAATGTAATAGTTTCATAGAGTTAAATAATAGATTCATTTGAGAGACTTATTTTTCAAATCTAATACCAAGTAGTAATGTAAGTCTGACTTACATATTCATACCTTCATTAGATCAACCACGAATCTGTTTAAAAATGTTAGAAACGATTCAAGTTTGTTACTGAAAAATTAGGTGAATATGCCACTGATAAAATGACAGCAGATGATTTAAAGGGTCATATATTTAATAGAGAACAATATAAAAAAGATCTAAAGACTGTGGCACAATTCTTGAATTCTCTCATTGCAGATAAAAATGTAGAAGTAAAAGATCCTTAGATTGAGAAACAATTTAATTAGAAAATTAAAATTGAGTCGGAATTTTCCTAAATTCAAACTGAGTAGAAAGTTAAATGCCAATATCTAAAAGGCAGAACATCCTGAAAAATATATATTTTCTTGCCATGTGCAAACATTCATTATCGAGGTTTTAAGTAAGTCAGGGATTCTTTTTTCTCATTAGAAATAGCATTTGCATCAAAAAATGCTCCCTAAGAAAATTAAAAGTAATCATGTGTGACAATTTCAACAGTCCATGTCTCAAAATTTATCAACACAATTCTAGAAAAGCTTATTGCCTGAACAAATTTCACATGCAGTTTGCTTTCAATAAACTACTGGTTTAGAATATCACTTTAAGCTAAGTATGATTTCAAAAATTTAAAACTTATTCATTATGGCATACATAATTTTCTTACAATGTAAAATAAATTATCTAACATGTTGGATAAAGAAACAACTACTCAAGTACGTGTTAAAAAGTTGACCTTTATTTTGGTAATTAGATGTGGCATATTTTGCATCATAGAAAAAAAAAATCACTTATAGAAGAAAAGAAGTGCGAAAATTTCAAAATAATCCTAACATTGAGTATATTAAGACTGTTTCAAAAGCATTTTGATCTGATGCAAAAGATTAAAAAGCACTCTGTATAGAATAGAAATACAGTTATTTAAATGACCTCAATTTAACAAGCTATAAATAGTGAAAATGCATACTGATAGTTGAAAATTTATTTCTTCAAATTACAATGTTAAAAACTAAAGATTCTCTTATGGTTAGTGTAACAGGAGACATAAAAAAAATGCTTGCATTTTTCACATAAGGGAAAAACACAGCCAATTCTTTAAAAAATAAAAGTAACATGTACTGAAATAAATTTGAACTCGCATGCAACGAGTGATCAACTGAACAGAAGAAAATGGCAGTTCACCCAGCTCCAAGTCGAAATATATAAATAAAGAGAACTTGCTAAAAATATACTTGATTGCAACTGTAAACACATAAACAGTCAAAAATCCATAACTACTAAGTATGACTACTTGTATAGTAAAAGCATAAATTTAGGTCAAGAAAGTGGAATACTTCTATATCTGGGTTTCCATATCCATAATAAAAGAAGGTACAATTAGCCTTATATTGCAAGGTTCACAATTTTACAGAACACATTCATTAAACATCTCACAACTGGTAGCATATCCACAAAGAGCAATACTATGTTGTACTGTGGATTAGTTATAATCAATTAACAATAGAAAATTTGGGAAACAAGGAAATATAAATGAAGGATAGGTAAAAAATAAGGAAACTGCAATTTGTAAGAACATTATATATGAATATGAGACAGATCTTATAGGCAAGTATAATGATTACAACAAAGATACTGAGGAATAATTAAAGGTTAGACTAAGTGAGTATGGAATGGCTCACAAGGCCAACCTGAAAAGGGGAAGAAATGACTGTAGAGGACTTTCTCAGGGAAACTGGCTCATATTTATGTTACACATGGGAAAAACGGTAAATGTAACAGCGTGTTTGCCTCGAATTGAAACCAGGTCAAAGTCGAAGTATTCATTGGTCTTAGCAGCTTGACCACCGATGAAATGGGACAGTCAGAGATTAAACTCACTGTAGAAATCAATTGTGATAGCCTGATAATTTATTATCGCATACAGATTTCCTAAAAGAATACAAAAAATTAGGATACATGAGTGAAGTGTTGAAGGATTAAGAGGCTGATGATCATGAAGATCCTGAGAAAACAACTACAAAATTTAAAGCTGTTTTCTACTCGGATATGCAATGAGAATTCATCAAATTCTTTATAATATAATGATAAAGTTATTCAAGAGTATCTTATTTTAATAATGATTAGATTTTGTATACATATATTTGCATTATACAACGGCTAATAAGAAAATTTCTAAGAGCATATAAATATGTTCTAATTAATGAAATTTTCAATAGATTTTGTGAAAAGAAGCACATCAGGGAGTAAAAAATGTACAAGCTTTATATTACCATTCGTAAGGATTATGTTAATTTTATTAACAGTTAAATTTTGAGTTAAACTTCCTTTCCTATCGATTCTTACTTCAACTTACCACTTCCAGCCAAAACGTAGTTTTAGAGTCATGTCTGAATGTTAATGAGAAAGATCGGTATATAACTGCAAAGTTCTACAGTCTTAGTGAGAGAGATACCAGATATTCTGGCTGCATGTGTCCGCCTTTTTAGGCTACTCTCTCGTAAACTATTATTATGCTCGGCCGTACTTTAGGCCCTTGATAGCTTTGCAGTCAATTAGTGTTAAAGGGCCCACTCTGTTAGAATTTTGATAGCTTCGGCTATATCTCTTTAGTTAAGATTAGTTTAGTTTAATTCTTAGTCTCTTACGTTCAAGTCCAAGTGTTGGCTTTACTGTACAACTCCAAGACGGAGTTTTCTTAAACTTGAATTGGAATAATAAAAGGTTATTTTACCCTTCTATCTTGTTGTTTCCTGTCACACGAACTCAAGCAATTATTCGCTTATCAGTTCTTAAGATTCTTCACTTCCAACAGTAACTTAGAATTACACAGTGGAGAATCCTACACATTTTTAGTAAGTAAGAGTACCACACCTCACAGTGAGAAATTTCAAGCATCTATCAACAGATCAAGACCAAACTTAGAACTAGCAGTACCACTACTTCACAGTGACTTTTATACCAACAAATTATCTGAAGCTCGAGAAGGCCAAAACATTGAATGAAACAAAAGAATGAAATTCAATAAGTGGTACAAAAATGATCTACAGCTTTCACAGAGGACTGAAAATTATAACTTTTCCATTTCAGATGAATAAAAAAAGTTTTAGGGATTTGGTGGAAATTAGTAAAAACAAAGTGAAAGTAGATGCAAACAACACAACATTAAAAAAATACACTTTTTTACATGTGTTTTTTATCTTTAATTTTTATGTCCAGTAACAGCAAAAGGCAAGATATGTAATATATGTACACACACACAATATATATCATACACATATATACATTTTACTTTAGAATCTTTATGTCTATTTTACTTCACTATATATCTATATATTGTATGATCTTAAATCCATTTAGTGCGAATACAAGTTATTATTACTTGCGCAATTGCTGCAAAGTTAGTTAATAATAATTTATTTCCTAAACAGTATTGATTAATTGATTATATTATCTCCTAAGTTTAATTAAAGTAGAATTATTTTAAAAGTGTGCATCCATATTGGTAAGTTATATTTTGAAAGATGTTTTGAAGTAATCTGAAAGCAAAATGTTCCCCTTGAAAAGTCAACTAATTTCCGATCAATGACAATGATTACATGTTTTAATTTTTCCTTTTACAATTGAAATATTATTCTTCGTGATGATTTAACTCCAGTCCCCGTTAAAACATTATTAACATTTTGCTTTCAAATTACTTCAAAACATCTTTCAAAATATAACTTCCCAGTATGGATGCACACTTTTAAAATAATTCTACTTTAATTAAACTTAGGAGATAATATAATCAATTAATCAATACTGTTTAGGAAATAAATTATATATATATATATATATACAGTAATTATGATGCTCAATACATAAATTGAATTATTTCCATCCAGTCAAGGCATCAAAAGAATGTACAATATTTATCTCATCTTTGCACTTTATCAATAATTTAGAAAAAAAAGCAGATGCATTTTTTTCCAAGATGGAATTTAAGAGGAAAATATGAGTTTCTATACACATCCAAAAGTATATACAGAGAGATGCTGTCTACATGAAATCTATTGCCTCATCTGTTAAAAGTCAGAAACTAGGCTGACCCTGGATCTGCAAATCACATCTCTAATCAAGTGCATCACAATTCTCTGCCCAGAACTGTGTCCAGCAGTACTGCCATCAAAATTGATAAAACAAGTTTTGTCTGCACTAAGAAAAATTTGTTGCATCTGTCTGTGGTCAGATATCCGTATTCTTCCATGCATTTACACACACAGTCTAAAACTTTCAAGGCAAATCAAAGCAGTGATCCAGGATAGCATCCCTTCACCAATGGCATCATATTGCATTGATAGATATAACTTCAAGGAGCTTGCACCCAGGAAGAATTCTCCTCGATAAACTGTGGATGGATCTTCATTGAAGACCCCACCCTTCAAAGAAGCGCTGCAATTGAACATAAACGTTAGCTTAAACTGGCATAAGTACTACTTAAATCTCTTCTACTGCTACAGATACAGTGACTCAAATATCTGCATCTATTTTCTTAGCTACCAATAACATCTATTATAACATTCTTCAAGTTTTAGCTTTTGCAGATAAACAGAAGGTAACCAGGAGAGATTGCAGATAATCAAAAGAGAAGGATCTGAATACCTGAAAGTTGAAGCAATTCCTAGTACATATGTATCGGGCAAACATTTGAGACAGAAATTAAGAAGCTGAAAAAGGGAAAATTTTTCAGCTAACAGTAAAATAAAACAATTAAATTCCTATCTTAGACTACAATTACTTCATGTGGGTGTAAGCTTAGACACTCAGATTTCAACTGCAGTAAATATTTTATTATTACTTTCAAGTTAGAAACTAACACTTCTGTCTGTGAACTATTATCATAAAATTAATTTGCATTACAGTCCTTAGTCTAACTTCATGACAGCTGAAGCCACAAATTAGGACTCAGGAACTACTGAAAGCCACAATTAGATCAAGAGCCACAATACCATATTTATGTTATTTTAAAAAAATCATGATTTTCATAGAAAGAAACTTTTGAAGTAAATTAATGAGAATTTTACATCTTTTACATAATTATTTGATTACATTACATAAAGTAGAACTTTTATTACATCCAGGAAAATTTGTTTCTGAGATATAAAAATTTCATACTATTGGACAGTGCAAATCAACTTTCTTTCTTCGGGTTAAAAAAAAAAAAAAAAAAATCTTTGTTTCCTTTTCCCTTTGACTGTTTACACCTAGACTTGTTACTGAAAAGATACTGTTCCAAACATCAAAATGGGTAAATCTAGTATGAAACTATTGTTAAGGTGATGGATTGGGATAATGAGCATTATTTGTGGGCAGGGCTGAATTGAATACTTAATTATGGAAAAAGATACAAGGATTCTACTGAAAAAGAAAGACAGCTTTATGAGAACTTGGATACCATGTATTTAGTTACTTATATTGAACTTTCTATACTTCATGTCTAAAATATATATGAAATAAATCATTTCCAATTGTTTTCTATTTTCCATTCAAACAATATTGACGATAATTTTTTTATAACTCTAACAGTCAAATGTTAATCAAGATTCATAAAAATATACAAATATACTATTATAATCTAACATAGATTCAAAAATAATAAAAAACTACAATATGAACAGTAAAAGAAATGGCGAAGTTATCAAACTTATTTTAATCAGTTTTAGGCAAGGGGAAAAAAATCATTTTTTAAACATAGAAAAGAAATGAACTTGAATGCAAGTGTGAAAATAAGACTTAAATCCATCTTAATGTTCCCCAACAAACATAATCAATATCTTTGGAACAAAAATTTATATTTTCTAAACACCTGTTGAGTAATGAAATACTCACAAACATATAATTTTATCAACTGCTTTCCACTGGGCTAAAAAATATTCAATCAATTTACATAACAAGAAGTAATTTCCATTCATACATTTAAATTTTTTTCCCTATCCTAACTACTATGTATGACTTTATTATACACCAAAGAAAATATTTTTTTTAACTGTCATATAGCAATTAATAACATATGCTGCAGTTCCCCCCCCCCTTACTTTGCACTTCTGCATTCAAGACTATGATGAATTTGTATATGTTATGCTAATAATTTATTCATTCATAGAATATTATATACTTCACATATATCTGTAAAATTTTTAATAAACATCCAAGAGATTTTTTTAGTAGCATGTACACACAAGTACACAAGTACATGCCATTTCTTTCTAAAATGTTTTAATTTCATTAGGATTTGGAAATAAATTTAATAATTTTAGAAATATAAAATGACAATGAAAAATTAAATAACAAATATGCATAAGCAAAAGCAAAATCAGTTAAACGACCATAAGGAAAATTCAATTTATTCGCTTATAAAGAAAAACTAAAAATTAGAAGAAATAAACTCACTGATACTGATGATCTTTGCAGCTGATTGATTTCATAGTATCATCAAGGCTACATGTAAAGATATAATCAGTGTTAACAGCCATATTTTGCACTTGATTGCTGTGCCCAACTCCTTTGATTCTGTCATGATTACCAGAAGGCCAATCCCAATACAGTAAAACATTAAGGAAAATATCAAAATGTCAGTATAACAAAACAGATATCCAACTTAAAATCATTAAAGAACAGGGTTCATTCCATGTGTCTTAGCAACAAGGAAAAGAATCACTTACATTTTTATTAAGAATTACAAAAAATTAAAGCAAATATAAATAAGGGGGGAAATGAATTATAACGTTAGAAAGGATATTAACTGCACCATCATGACTCGCAGTAAATATAGTACTTTTGTCTGGACTAATAGCTAATGCTGTAATGGATTTGTTGTGACCCTGAAAAATCATAAATATTTTACTGATAATACTAGAAAGAGAAATTTTAAGAATCTACTATTAATCATACCTACCTTAATAATCCTTAAAGGTTTTGAAGGGTTATTTAAATCAAGGTAATTGATGAACCCAGATAAAGACACAGAGAGCAGATATTCACCTTGCCATAAACAACTCACTTGTTGATCCATTATATCAGTACCAAGATGAAATTCCCTAAAATAAATTATTTGAAAAGCTTCATAACCAGAACTAACTAAAATTATTAATTATTTCAATCTTATTTTTAATAAACATGCACATTTATGAAACAAATACATTTAACAGCACTAATACATACGATAAGACTGCTAGTGTTGATGCATCCCACACTTTGCATGTTTTATCACCAGAGGCAGAAAGAACCTTAGTCCCATCAGGACTCCATGACACCTTTATAAAAATTCAATACATCATTTATGAGTTGAATAAGAAATGAATTTAGAATAACTTAAATTCCATCCACTTCATCAAAGTGGATACATGCAGGAAAATAAACAAGAATCTTTTTTTATTTATTTTGATATTTCAAACACACAAAATTAAACATTTTAAGAATGCCTTGTTGAAGCAATACATAAAACCTGTACGGTTCACAAAGATTGCATCACAAAAAATATAACCTACAAAATGAAATATTTTTTGATCAAATACATAAAAGAATGCTTTTAAGATGTATTACTTTTATAAATGATATAAAACATTTTGAACTGGTCCCCATAAATAGAAATATGGAATTTTGAATGCTACAAGCCTAAAAATTTCAGTACAAAAAAACATGAGTAACAATGACAAAGATTTAACCACACTTGATTAAAAAACACAATCTAAAATTTGGTTAATTAAAAAAGACATTTTGTAAAGTACATTTAAGTAAATAAATTAGAATTTTTTATCAAGATTTTTATCTGCCATCTAAAAAATGAAACTTTATGTTTTCCTGAGAAAAGGTTTTACTTTCATTATCATAAAGGGGGAAAACATAACAGCTTAAGCAAAACTTTATTTGTGTTTGAAATGCAAAAATAAGAGAACTTTTTTTGTTATGTAAAAATAATCTTGGATAAAACAAGAATACAAAGAAATCTTAAAAGTACTTAAATAAAGTTGACTTTTAGCTTCAATACAAATTATTTCAGAACTTTCCATATACTATACGCATGATTTATTTGTTTGAAAAGGTTAATTTAATTATTAAAAGAGTGTATTATACAGGATTATTTGTCATGGAAGGAAATGGCTTTGTGAAGATGGCCCATGGATATAACCAATGGTGCATATCTTTTTCATATAATTTTGATTCCTCACTCTACCATAAGGAATACTTGAAATGCTGTGATTACAAAAATAAGCCTTTCTCATCGCAAATACTGATCAGAGCACACATTGATAGCATCATATGAATGTTCAGAACATCAACAGAGGATATCTCCAATAATGCTGGAAAAAGGATGACATATTCTCACATACTACAGCAGATGGTAACCATATGCTGTGTTCCTTAATAGAATGTGTAAATTTCTTATTGATCCTGTAATGGTAGGGTCTAATAAAGCACACTGCATAATAATGGACCGAAAATGTCTCGATTCATGCTTTTGTCATGGATATAACCTTTTATTTTAGAACACAGCTCATCTCATAAAGAAAATGCAACTTGAAAACTGTTCCCAAACCAAATGAAACAGCATGGATTCAGCAATAATAGAAGAAAGATTCATTATATCACAATACAGACAAACATAATTTTTTTTTTTTTTTTTCTAAATTTACTTTGGCTTCAAAAAGTTTTAAAAGGTGTGCGATGGAAAGGATTTTAAACTGCACTTAGTAAAGCAGACACTGAGACTAGGGTGCTTTAATTTTTTCATCTTATATAAAATAAGATAATCCAAAGGATAATAAACATTTTAGAAATTTGTATTTCATAGACCTTACAGTACATGAATACCTCTGTAATTAACATGGAAATGCATAAAATTACAGATTATTTTAAAGAATCTAATTATATATTTCCAAATATAAAAAAGGGAGCACATTTTTTTTTCTTCAAAAATTTACCCAAAATTCAAAATCTATGCATAAGCTGAAATGAAAAAAATTCTTCCAACGTTCAAACATGTCCTCGTGTGGGCAAAACTATAGCAAACTGTTAAAATGGATGGAATAGTTTTCAATCATGTTGCTATAAAATAGAATGTCAGACACTAACAACAATAATTTTAATTCTGGTTACCCTACTTAAAGATAGCATAATTTTCATATTTATTTGTTGTCTAGAATACAATCTGTGGTAGTCATATTTTCTATGTCATTTTATTTTTTGTCTGAAAGATGAGTGGAAAGAGAAATTTTTACATGGCAAGTTTCAAACTACGGATGATCACGTCTGATGAATATTCTAACAACAGCATGGCTGCTCGGCATTTCACCATAAATGAAAAATCAACTTCAAAAATGCCTTGAATTTGCAGACATGCCATAATAAAAAAAGGCTGCACATGGTTATTGGCTTATGCTTCGTGCCCTGGAGAAAAAATTTGCCACATTGATTCAAGAACCAAGAATGAACCATTTTACTCATACCCATACAGCTATCTGAATCAGGATGCTGAACATGAAGCAACCTGAATTAACCTAAAGCAAACCATTGGATTCTGTTCCTTCTATAGGATGTTGCGATCATTTTTTTGAATAGGCACAATTTATGCATAATAACTCACAAGTATCTATATTTTTTGCAAGATTAGCAGTTCCACATACAAGCTGAACCCCATAATTTAGCTTTAGAAAAAGTTCCAAAAATTCTTGGCTTACACACAGAAATATATGGTGTATAAATTTTGTAGTTACATTAACAGACAATATTACACCTTAGAATCCTAATTATATGTGCACCTGTTTTTCAGTTATCATTGTTGTGGATCAGCAATATACTAACTTGTTAAGAAGCATTATAATTCTAAAACTGAAAACAGAAACTAGATTTTCTGATACTCATGAAGTATTGAACACCATCTCACACTGCTTCTTATTCTCAACTTAAAGCAGAAAATGGAGTAATATGCTGGGACTTTTAGTATAAAAAGTGAAATCATAGAATTTCTGATCTCTAGATTTGAAATTCATTTTTCATTATGGACCTATATGAAGTTACAAATATACAGAAATCACGCTAAGTCACTGGCAAAAGAAGCTATGTGACAGCAACTACCATTTATTTCCACAGAAATGGTTTTTGTGCTTTCCTTAATGTTTTAGTTGGTATTCAAGCAAAGTCCCATGATGGTAGTCGTATCATTCAAGATTTCTCATAAGTATTTTGCTGCACGTACAGAACACACAAGTGCAATTAAAATTTTACATTTGCACTACATTTACAAAATGTGCTACAAATAAAATTTCTTAATCCATTAGTTCCTCCTGCAATTTTATGCTATACATATTTTCTATGCATCAGAAACTCACAAAATAATTTTTTTAAATGTTTGCCAACTTTGGATCACTCTGTACAGAATGTCACTAAATGTGGTATTTGTTCAGATCTTTATGCCAAAGTAAAAACTTCCCATGTCTCCTGATGAAGTCAAGCCCAAAAAATATTTTCTTTTGGGGGGGGGAAGAGGAGAGAAATAATTTTTTAGTGTTCAATAATTAGCTTCAAGATGGAAAATACTGTTTAATTATGAAAAATTTCTGTAAAAAATTTAAGACATTTCACAAAACATACATATCATGCTGCTTGGCAATTATTTTTCTTTCTAAAGGGAAAAATCAACTCTGTGAGATGCACACAGAACATTTGCTCTTAAAAGCTTTTATAATGTATTACATGTTAAATTCATGAGAAAACTTGTGAATTTATTTTGAAATTTACCTTTTTGGTTACAATTCATTATTGCACAATCTTCACAGCAGTGAATATTTCTTCCAAACAAGAGTATTAAATAATAAATAAAAGCAATTTCTGAACTCAATAAAATTTAAGAAATTATTCAAAACACAAAAACTTACAGCATAGACACCACCTGCATGAGCAGGGCTACCAAATTCTCCAACTTTTGAATAATCTCCACCTTTATATAAAAACATCTGGAAATTTAAAAGTATATTAATAAGCCTTCTATGACATTCAGTCTTTAAACAATAAATCATTCATTAAAAATTATGAGCAAGGTAAAAGAAAAAGAATTGTGGTAATCTATCAGTATAACTAACCTTGCCATCAAATCCACCGCTTGCAAATAATTCACCATCAGGAGAAAATCTTACTGATTGGACAAAACGGGTATGATCCTGAAAGAAAAATTAGAAAATTATGATTATACTCCAATCCCACAGCATAAATTATGGCAACTGCAATGGCAACAATAGTACTTAATGTTTATTTTTAAAAAAAAGTTAAATATTATTGCTGAAAGTATTCAGACTATTACTTATAGCATGTAAACAAATTTATACACCTCTCAAATTCTAGTACGAAGTGACATTCAAACACTATTTAACATAAGAATATTTAATAATCCACAGTTAAGAATATTTGATCAGACCCCCTATTTATATTTTTCGACTTGGTGAAATTTAACCATAGCTGGAAAACTGAGCAGTAATACACTAAAATAATGTACAATATAAAAATTAGGCAAACCAACAACCTTTTGTTTGATGTATATTTTAACCAAGACTAACGATGTTAAGAGCACCATGTGCAAGTCCCTTATCATCAAAAGAAAAGAATTATGCAAAGAACAAAGTTGTATCTACACCAGAAGCCAAACAAGTAAAACAAATGGGCAAGTAGACAGTCCACAGAAATAGTAATAAAACTTGAAAAATTAAGTTAATATCATTTTAAAACATTAAGAGCTTCAACGAAACCCAGGTCACTGATTGAAAAAGCTATTTGGATAACATTTGCCGACTCAAAGTCAAAACTGTGATTAAATTTCTCCAGCAATGATTAACTTTTGTTTATTTCTTCTTTTTGGACAAAAGATTAAGTTACTTGGTGCAAAACTTTAACACTCTTTTAGTTTGGCTTGGAATGTTCTCTTTGAAGGCAAGACGAACATTTTTTAAACATTCATCTAGTTTAGTTAATGACTTTAATTATAATTCAGTTCTTGCCAGCTTTTAAAATGCTATTAATTTTTCACACTTTTTTACTATTCCTGTGGATATATGGTGTTACTTTCCCATTTATTTTACTGTTTGGCTTTTGGTATAAATACAGGTCTGCTCTTTTCAGAATTTCTTTTAATATACAGCACTTCTCCACCTCAAATTTCACATTTAGATTTATGTTATAACTCAAAGTTGTACTATCATTTATTTTATATATATTTAATATTTCATGAAAAATTTAGAAGCAATTATTATAACAGGATATCTGTTTTCTCAAAATAGACTCATATAATAAAAATGCATAAAAAAAAGCAATACCAAATATAAGGCTAATAATTTTATTTACAACTGACCGTTTCAATATTAACATGCATTTTTTTATTTGATACAAAATTCTTATGAAATAGATGGCATTTTCATAGCCCAGTCTAATTCTTAAATTTTATTTAAAATAGGTTTTAGTACTAATATGCATTTTCGATACTTACGTGTTCTACACAAGTGTAAAAATCAGCAAATGTTTTTATTATGACAAACTCTGGCAACCACACGCATAATAATTCTTCAGTCAAGCAATGTCATAATTTTCTCACATGTTCTTTTCATTGTATTCAAAGTTCTAACTCTTTTTATTACTATTATTGAAAAAGAATTTCCCCCCCTTAATTTTAAAAATATGCTCTTATGGAAGAAACTGCAGTAAAAATTTCTGCAGGAAAACACAATTTTTCTGCAAAATTTCTAAAGGGAATCGTGTAAATGCATTTGGTAGATAGCTGGTGTAGCCAACATTTGTGCAATGCCAAGTCTCTGCAATTCCCTGTATTTTTAAGTGAAAAGAAACTGCTGCATACTTAGGAAAAACAACAGCACAAAAAAAATTAAACAGAGATTTGGAGATGAATGCAAATGTTTTACTATTTAATGTATCATGTAATCCTTATCTAATAATTAAATATTTCTATTTTAAATTGTTAAAGTATGTTTCCTTTACCTGTGTTGATAATGTTTGCTGACTTATGATAAATATCATTTAGGAACTTACAATAACTTTAGCATTTAGGAACTTACAATAAATATCACTTTTTTCAGGAATCTTTTAAAAACGAGTTGTGAAAACTAATAACTTGCAACCGATAAGTAGCCTTTCATCTGTAAAAAACTGCACTAAGGTTGTTGTATTAATATGCAAGTATCCCATTTTCAAAATATTCAGGTATTCGGTAATAATTTCATAACAAAAAAAACATATGTTGTATATTTACTTCTCTAAAAATACATTAACTAAGATAATAAAAGTCAAATATACCCACTAAAACAGATATGAAATTTATAAATATGTTGCAACATAAAAAAGATATAATATTTCCATTATAAATGAAGTCGTCTCAGAATTAATAAAAATTTTAAGGATACAGTAGTATTAGATTTAATTGCAAAAATTACTGCAAATGCCAAAACAAACAATTATTGTAATGGCAAAAAACAATGAATATTTGAAATAAGGAAAAAATTATTGTAATATTAAATATTGAATTCATATTTGCACAGTACATCTAAAAAATAACATGAAATTACATTTAGGGTTGTTTTGAACTTGAAGGGTGGTCCCTCGTATATGCCAACAGAGTTGTCTTCACTCCCAGTGATAATGCGATATGGCCGTTTTGGACGAAAATCGCATGAATTTATAAGGTTACTATGACCAGCTATTTCCCCTACAGATGTTCCTGTATCAGCCATAAACACATGCCCAAATCTAGAAGAAATGATATCAGTTAAAACACACAGTTATTAAAAATAACATCCCACATACATTACATTTACATACTGACATGCAGAATTTAAGGAACAGTATTATTTTTAAACATTATAATCTCAAAATTTAATGGAAAAGCTTGTAAGGTTGCAATAGTTATTTATACCGAAATTAAGACCCAGAACCCTATTAGGTTAGCAAGCTATTGCTAAAATATGCTTGGTATGACAAAGAATTGCAAAGGTTTTAAATAATTGTTTTACTTAATCTCGAAATTTTACCGTAAAAGGCATGACTTGTTCTACAGCCAAAACCCATTACTCATGATTATGTAAATTTAACAATAACAAGTCAAACAAATTTCACCATTCATAATGTAGTCAGCTACAAGCTGGCTCAATACTTTTACTGACACATAAGTTTAACCCTCCTAGTGGACTAGGCTTATGCCTTCTCTCTTTAGTTGCCTTCCCCTTACTCAAATAACCCTTGCAGGGTTCGTACACATTTCTGCACATGGAAATTAAGTACTTTTAAGGGCCATTAATGAAAAAATTAAGGACTTACGAGCAGATGGAAACTGAATAAATTTAATTAAAAATATTATGCCTGAACTTCATTCACATACGCAATACCATCCTAAAAATAAAATCAATCCGTAACTAGGATGAACTATTATTAAACATGAATTAATTAACAAAATTATTAATAAGTTTAAGAATAAAATCAACTTTATAAAATGTATCAAGTAGCATTAAATAGTTTATTTGAATTTATTATTTGAAAGAAGATAAGGGGCATTTTATTTATGTTTTACTAACAGTTAGCTTTATATTGTTTTGCTTTTTTTTTTTTTTTTTTTTTTTTTTGTTTGTTTGTTTCATTTTGTCACATACTTGCTCAGTATATAGGTTTAGTAAATATCAGGTAAATTTTATGTCAAGTGGCATGGATTAAAATGAGAAGTAAGATCAGAATCAGCATATTTCATAACAAAAGACTGGATGCTGTCACCTCTACTGCTTGCCTAGAGAGAGACCTGCTGATTAGAACAAATCTGAAAGGCTTGATGCAGGTACGGTTGGCAAGTTTTGAAAGTTCGTTGGGCTCTGTTTGAAGCAGTTAAGTGTCGTAGTTTCATGTAGATTTCCAGGGATTATAACCCAGTTAATATACTTTAAGGTTCCAATGAGCCACTAAAGCACCACAAGTGATAAGTTGTTTTGTATTATTTTAAGTCTTTCTAGATGCAAAGAATAAGTTTTACATTTACGTGTTTTATCATGTGACCACGGTAAGGTTTAATGAAAGGCAATAACTCGCTTTAATATGCAGAGATAATTTTTAAGGGTAAACAATTAGTTATAAATAATTAAATTAGGTAGTTAGATAACCTGTCATTATGGATTTACATGGCCACTATTAAATTTTATTTATCTTTTAAAAATATTTGTTAAAAAAGGCCCTATTAAAATCATAAAATTTCACAGTGTAAAATATATGTAATTTATGACATTGATTCTTAAATGATATTAGGATAATTACGTATTAAGAGCTTCAAAACATTTATGTTTTGTAACAACCACACTCAACAAAATATTTATGCGTCTTTTTAATTTGAAGCACTTCTCAGATATTTTGGCTAATTTATATCGATTTCCTTCTCTTTAAGCATCTTTTCTAGCAATCAGAAATTTGTCTCAACATGCAAACTAATGTTCTCACTAGTTTCTATGTGCTTTGACGTGCTACATCCTAACTTGTCAAAAGAACTTAGAACATAAAGGCATGCTAACAAAATCAATTACTGCTTGCGGTAATGTAATTAAACAAGAATAGTCACATTTAAACTAAAAATGTGGACTAGTGGTCAAAGAATATACAATTTAATTTTAACTTAAGCTGGCTCAGTAACTCTACCATATGAAGAAATAGAAACGTGAAATTATAGTAAAGGCTGAAATCATAAATAACTGGATAATAACATAAAAACTGTTAACGCACATTGGGTGTCCTGAAGAAGAGCACTAATACGAGTTACTTCGTGTTGGGCAGTCAACATAATAAAGTACTGAATGATTTTTATTCATTAAAATGTCTTTCATATCACACACTTATATAGTTATAATTAATAAACCATATGCTGAAAAATTGTAAATTACCTCACAGCAGACTTTAATAAATTAATATATACACACAGATAACTTCGAAAAATGTAAATTTTCTCACTTTCTGTTATTAAACCTTTAAATGCTTTCAACTTTAAACATAAAGTCAGATTAAGAATAATGTATGATTAAATACAAAACTAAATCATTGCAAAGAGTCTACAGCTCAGTTTTGCTATTCTGTAGTTTCAAAGGTAAAACTACTATCAAAAATTTCATCATAAAAGTGGTATTTTTATTATAAATGTAAATTCTAGAAACATATACTTCAACAGAAAGATTATTTTCAGAATTAAATTAAAATGCTTTTAAAAATATGCATCTTAAATTGTTAAGTAAAAATAATTTGCATTAGACACAGTACAAAGTCTTTAATCCGGAATGATCTATAATGCGGACCTCAAAGCTACAAACTTTCTGCGCATGTGTAGCATTTATGCATGCGCATAATACCTTTACGCATGCGCATAATACGTTTACACATGCACGTTTAATGTATAATGTACGGTATAAGCTAGGCTAGAATTATCTAATTATCTATTTCAGTTAATGTTGCAGATTGCATTGTTCCTTAATCTTCTCATTGGATCTGGCTTATTATTTTTTGCAGACTGTAATTTTATAAAACTGTATGACTGTAGAGCAATTTTATAAAAAGTAAGCTTGAACTTTCGATTATGTCAAAAAGCGTTTCCGATTCTGGAGCTGCCAAAGGATCTACAAAGCGTAAGCATGTTTCAATGTTGATCAAACAAAAAGTGGAAATGCTGCAAAAAATGGATAAAGGCATGGAGAAAGTGACAGAGAGGTTGGTGAAAACGAAAAAATTTCGATTGACAAGTTAGTCGGTATTCTCGGCACAGCAATTACAGGACTTGAACAGCGGAACTTTGTAACTGAACAAGAAATTATGATTGTTTCCAGATATAAGAAAAAGTATTAGCACATAAAACAAAGCAACTTAAACAACTTACATTGAAAAAAATGTTTAATAAAGTAAACAAATAAACATTAAGTATTTTGTGTGTGTGTGTGTAAATTTTGATCATAATTGCTCTTTATTTCATAAATTACGGTTGCATATTTTTAATTTTATAATTTCTGCATGCCATCTTACCAGATTTAAATTGATGATCTATAATCCGGAAAAACCCCTATATCCGGAATCATCGAAGTCCCAACGAGTCCGGATTAAAGACTTTGTACTGTATGTATTTCCCCCCTCCTACATAGCGTTATGTTAGAATCTATCTGTAAACAAAAGAGGTTTTAATGAAAATTCGTGGAATTATCACAGCATTATAATTTAATAATAATAGGGTTAAGTGATTACAATTGTTATAAATGGCACTTTAACTACTAATGGGTTAAATGTAATTGTTACTTGATACATCAATTATGTTTATAAATTTATTGAAAATTGTAATGAAATTTTACATTTGCATCTTTTGTGTCTTGTAAAAACACTGTTAGACTAATGTGCTTCATATATAGAGAGATAAATAGATAGATATATTCATGACTCCCTCACTCAATTAATCCTAGCAAAATGCAATATTAAATGAAAGAAAGTTAACTGACTACACAAATATGTATGTAATGCAACTCATCCAAAATTAAGAATTTACATTTCTTTTTATCTATTTATACAATTAACTGGGTTGATTGGATTATGGCAAACCACATTGAGGCTATTTGCCTAATGGAAGAGATTTCCGGGGATTTGAGGACAATGTTTTATGCAGAACTGGCTCGAATTCATGTTACTCATAAGTGAAATCAGGAAAACTCTTCTGAATTCAACCTGTTCATAGAGATTTACAGATTCAAATGACTGGTGTTCAATGGTCTTACTGCTTGTCTATTGCTGGGCAACTATTTGTGCATAAGAATAAAAGCAACATACACATAAAAAATTTTTAATTTTTTCTATACAGGCAATATTTAGTCTTATACACATGTATAATAAATATATGTATATATATATATAAAGTAAATAATTAAAAAATATATATGAATGTTAAAGGTAAAAATGTAATGCTATCGCTGCTAAGACTATATATTTAAACCAAATTATTAATTTTAATTTACAATTATCCCCAAAAAATAAATGAAGAGCAAAACTATTGTAAAATTAAACTTATTAAAAGTTAACACTTTAATATAGAGAAATAAGATTATGGGAAAAATACTTAGTAGAAATTTTAAATTGTAATGGAAATCATATCAAAAACTTAAAGAACTTTAAAAGTACTTTTAATATGAATTCCATTACAATTTAAAACTTCTTTTAAGTATTTTTACCCACAACTTTATCTAAATATTCCAAAGTATGCACACACCTAAATATATACATACAAATATATACATACATATATGCATAGGTGTCTGCAATTCTCTTCATATTTTTCCTTATACAGAAGCAAGGAATTTCAATAAATTTCTCCCAGATTTGGACCAAACACCTACTTTGCATTAACTCTTCATCAGTGTGAAAGATTTTCTACATTGCTACAATTTTATTTCAGTTCTATAAAGATTTTCTTCAGCAGTAAATTCAAGATTGTCATTCATATGCTTCATCTCTTTTGTACTATTTGTATGGAAATGATTTCAGATATCTTCATATTTGTAAATATTTCCCTGTGTTGTCTACAACTTCTTTTGATGAAGACATATGAGCAAATCTTGAGATCAAGCACAGAAATCAGGAAATAGTTCATAATTCAACTATAAATGTAACCTTAATAAAAACGGTGTTTATACCTTGTTAAGTGTAATTACTTCTGTGTTACATGAAGACAGGTTGCAGTTAAAGTTATGCTATAAAGTAACCTTATATTGGTATGAAGTTTGAATAGTACATAGAATATTTTTCCCTTATTAATTTTATCATCTGAAAATCGAGAGGGGAAACTTTTATAAAATTTAATTTTTGAAGGACATGATTAAAATAAGAACATACCAAATGTAAAGTATCTATGGATGAACTACAGGTAACTATAATATTATTTTAACCCTCCATGCATTACAGGTTTAGCTCTGAAATTTCAAAGTTCCTCAAAATGTCATGAATAAATGGTATTTTCTTTATTATAATTAAAAAATGACTCTCTCACTTAGTACCCTGAATCCTTTTCTTCCAATATGCATCCTACCCAAAATCGGATATATTAAAAGCTGGCAGAAATGTGCATGTGTAATGAATATGAAAGCCACCCTTCTGCATGGAATTTTACATCCATAACGCTGAGAGGGTTAAGAGAAACCTATATTCCAATCAGAATACATATACCTACTTACCGATGATATCTTCACTTCTACTTTCCAGCAACATGAAATCTGGCGGTTCTTATTGTTGTCCCTGCTACTCCTTAGGTCTCAAATCAGTTGAATGTACAACTGATTGAGTGAAATCGTAGACTGAATGCCAGTTTGTGTTTGTTCACTCTAACTGATTGGTTCTTGTATTAGGCTGGCATAAAGTTCAACTGTTAGCTTTGGCATAACCTCTGCATTTAATTTGTGAGGGTTTGTCTTTCTAGTAAGATGAAAGCAATCACTACATGGATGAATTCCATTTTAAAATTTAGGGGAGTTCGTTCTCTGAATGCACCAAAGGAGTATATTATGCAAATATTTTTGAAATTTTCAGAACTGGAACTAAAAAGCTAGGGGAAGTATACGTAAGAGGGGAAATACATACATATTAAAAAATCTTTCAATTCCAAAGTTTAATCAGAATGCAACAAAATGTAATGTAAAAAAAAAAAAAAAAAATTGATGGTAAGCTCTCCTTTAAGTTTAAAGAGCCGCTGGTGTTTAAATCTGTAGGACTACTAACAGAAATGTGAGGATGTTATTAGAAAATAAATAAAACAAACAAAAGAATTTACACAAAAAGTTATTTTATTTTTTATTTATTACATTTATTCATTCAAAATGACACCATATAAAATTGGTCGATATGATAAATACTATACATAATTTAGGATGTCTGCAGTTACATTCCCAGCGAATGTTAAATCTATGAATTCCCAGTGTACTTGGATAGTTACTTAGCACTATATTGAGATTAAAATCATTTTTCACAGAATCAAATATCTTTTCATTTCATTTGACTTCTACATTGAAATCTCCCATGGTAATAGGAACATCTGTATCTACAGTAAACTTTTCATCGATCAATAAATAGTAGTCTCAGAATATTTCATCAATGCATTAAACAAGAACATTTTCAAATCTGCATTAACAGCTGGATGAATATGATGATAGAATAAATCTTGACTCTATTAATAACTGCATCAACTATACAAATATCACCTGCTTCTGAATCCTGTATTCTCTTACACTACTTAACAGTAAATTCTGTTGGTACACAATCTGCTACACATGTAAAATTTCTATTATCACAACACCACTAGCTTAACAAAAGAAAATAAGTTCTAGAAAATGCCACCCGAACACACCGACTGTCTACCAGACGACCTTGCCACTCACACATGTTTGTACATGTGACCTCACCAAGCTTTGACTTTGCAAAATTTCCCTTTTTTTGAAGCATTACTATGTGTCTACCTTTTGTCCAACTGTTTAAAAAATTTCGTGTTTGCTAATGTGCTCTTTCACCTATCTAATGATGTAGTTGGATTCATTGTAACATTTGTAGTTTCAAAATATATGCATTCGCACACACCTCAAACAGCATCTTAACTTTTGCTTTCCCATCAGACCATTAGGAAGGAACATAATCATACATTAACACTTTGCCGACCGATCACCTATTAATTGGCTTTTTTTCGCCAATGCCTACTGACCGATAACCTACTAATCGGCTTTTTATCGTGAACGCCTACCAAACAATAGCCTATTAATTGGCTTTTTTCGCCAATGCCTACCAACCGATAAGCCTATTAATCGCTTTTTTCTCAGGGCTACCTAGAAATAGCCTAGCAATCGGTAACCATGGCGATAAACAACCTCCATTTACTACATCATCTGCATTTTATTATTACAGAAAATCTGCGGCTGAGCGGACGTGTGTATGCTGTTGAACTGCTAGCGGTTGGTCAAGTGTTAAAATAATTCTTTAGCTATCGCAATATATGATACTATTATCAAAATCATAGAGCACTATTCAAATAAACTTATCTTCATTATTTGTAAATACCTGCAATTAAAACACATATACTTTAATGTATGTATTTGGAACTTCATATAAATTCTTGTATTTAAAATCCTTCCCCTTGCCCACAACAGCTACAGCTTAAAAACTTAATTCAAAAAGAAAAACAGATTTCTTGTGTCTAACAATGAATGCAAATCTGCTTTTCCTTAAAAGGTAATCCATGAAGGCATCCCTACCCTTATGCAGGTAGCTGTTGCAGACTATGGCATAATTGGGGGGGGGGGAAATGTGTTACTTTAAGTGATCTGTGAGGTACCAACCAGTGCAGAAGTGGCAAACTGAATAGTGGTAATTCGATCTATGTTAGAGCTCAGATGAACAGACTGGCTATATGGGTCCTATTTATGATTTCCAACATGTGTAATGTGAATACAAGCCACTTTCCCTTAGAAAGTCCTCAATGGAAACATCACTCCTCTTAGGCAGACAGCCCTAATGCACTTTGCCATAACCAAATACCCTAACTTGACAACCTGTGTGGTAGCTATCTAACGGTAACTTTTTAAAATGAGACATGCAATGAAATTTTCATTCTTTATTTTTTATGTATTTCAGAAAAAATTATGAAATTAAAAAGATTTCTTAATATATTTCATTTTGAACCTTTCAGATTTTGCTTGTTTTGAAATTAATGACTGATTACCAGTATCTAAAGAGCACATTATCAGTGAAGCTATGGTGTAAATTTGGGATTTTTACATTTCCTTCGATTTTCTTAATTGAAATTAAAATAGTACCAATTAGGGAAAAGTTTGGATAATAATGTAACTAATACCTTTTTGCGCAAAAGCTATTGCCAGACATTTGGATGATACAATGAAAAATGATTTCTGTGCAAGTCATGGAAAAATTTGCTATAGACATGGAGTTCATGATTATCACAAATTTACGTGTAATGCAATTTCTCATCCAAGAAAATATCTCATTACTGACTGAGTGAATAAAACCACTGAACTTGGTTTCAAATCTTGGAGTATATAACTACATGAATTATATTGTTTCTTTCCATGCATATGAGCCACTTTCTTTTAGGAGGCCTTCATCAAAGTCATTCCTCCATTAACAAATCAGCCCTTGTGTGCTTTGTACGATTTGCAAATCATCCTCAAAACAATTGCAATTTTACTTCTCTAATCACTGTCTTTCGGCATGCCAATGGTTTAGTCCACAGTTTTTAATGTAATGACTTCTTACCCAAAGCACATACATTACTGCTCTCGAATCCCTAATTAAAAATCTAGAATTTAGACATTCAGCAAACTTTTTTTTTTTTTTTTTGTGTGTGTGTGTGTGTGTGTGTGTGTGTGTGTGTTTTATACTTTTAGTTATATTACATGCATGAATAAAAAGAATTTCACTTGGTATCTCAAATTATTAATGCATCAAATGCAGTTAAATAATTGTATTTTTCACATTACACTCAGTCGCTTGGAGGCAACTTGGAATTTCTTTTATATTTAATTTTTAAAAACTGAAAAAGACTATATTTGCAACTGAAACCTTAGTAATACTCAAACTTTAATACAACTGCATTTTTCCCCTTTTTTGGAATCTTTTGATGCTTAACAAGTAAAAAGATTTATCAACATAAATTCCTTACCACCAGAGAAGCAGTCGTATGAGCAAGAATAGTTATAGCTGGGAAAGAAACTACTCGCTGCTTTCTTTTTCCTGCCAGTGTTTTCTCCTTTTCTAAGCAGATGAGCTAATAGTCTCATAATTCTAAGTATAATTTTCAAATGCTTTAAGAATGTATTCCAATTATTTTAACTGAAGTAAACCTTATTTATTGCAGCCAAAGTTATGAAGTTCTATATAACAGTTTTATTGCTCCAGCTTTACAACATCTGCATCAGGAAATATTTCCTTAAAAAGAGTATTTCAATTACCCTACACTTATCCCTTCTTTCTAAATACCAAAACATCTAAATAGATGAGAAGGAGGAGTGCTGAATGGCCATTGGCTGTAGTCATTGTCTACACTGTTTTCATTTTGGCTACCTTTAGCGACATGAAGTTTTAGTATCAGTCAGTATGGAAAATAGAATCTATTTCACCATTAGTAATTTGACATAAGAATTCCAATTTTTTTTCACCTGTTTCAGGAGAAATGAAAAATTTACTAAAAGATTTATAATATCCATTATTGAACATGATAGATCTAATAAGTGAATCGTACAAATTTGTGCACATTACCTTAGTTTAGATTACAACACAATGTTTGCTCAGTTACATAAGCAAGAATCAGTCCTAAAACAAAGTAAAACTTTTTTAATTTAGCTATTTAAATATAAAATAAGAATCTTTTGAATTAAGACAAATTTTTCCTTGCTATGAATTTCTTAAAATTATATTTTACGAACAATTTATTAAATATTTTACATAGAGTAACAAACCCATAAATCTGAAAACTTTACACCTACTACGTTTTTAAACCGTTTCTCATGCCAGTTAGTACTGTTATTTAAATGTTGCAACACTGGAATTCTCAAATTTTAAATTTGTACATTATTTGTAAAATTATCGAACTGCTGCTGAATTTTTTATGTTGTTCAACATCTATCATATTCATTTTATGAAAATTATGGATAAAATTACTGAAAACTAATTTAGAATTTATTTTCAACCAAAAGGATAGATAACATGGCAATTTTCACGGATTTTTTAGTAAATTTATTTCCGAGCCCCATTCTATTTGAAATTTTTTTTTCATTTGAAAAATATCTAATCCAAAACTAATATCCATTATATAATTTGTTATAATTTACTGTTTAAATATCAATAATAAATTTCCTGAACAAAGTTGGAGCATTATTTGTAAATCTGTTTTCACAATACTAATTAAATTGTGAAAGTAAAATTTCTAATTAATCCAAAACAAAATTCTTATGCAAAATAGTTCATTCTAAATTTTGTTTAAATAAGCAGTATACCCATTCATTTTTTCAATGAAAAAATAGATCATTAAGATCTATTATTGAAAAATCTGTTTATTCTAGAAAAATCCATTACGTATAGACTACCTACTGCTTCTAATATGGAATGGCGTGGATCTTCATCGTCCAAAGCACATTAAATATTCTCACACCATTTATCAAAAACTTCAATCAGATATAATATACAAGAAGAATTTATCTAGATTTTAAACATGCATACTTCTTGCCAACAGCCAATCACGGTTCTCGCTTCTACAAAAATTTCTCCTTAGGGCTGCTATATTTATCGGCAGCAAAGTATGTTCATTTATTGCTTACCATGACTCATCACCACAGATTTCTTTGATGGCAACTCAAAAAAATCCCGTCAAATTATCAAACATTTCAGAGGATCCATAGTGTCGAAGTTTTTTTTTTTCTCTCTTAATAACAAAATTAGGCTATTAAATTAGAAGAGATCAAAATGTGACTCAACATACATACCTGCCAAGCTACGATACTCAAAAATCAGATTTTTTTAAGAAATCAGGAGAGTTTCATGAGAGTTTTCTCAAAACAATTTTTTTCCATGATAAAAATATTCATTAAGAGAATTTATATTCTAATAATGAGTCAACTTTAAATAGTAACTAGTTAATAACAGACAGTTCAGTTACTATTTCTTAAATGCAACTAGTTAAAAAATACTTACATGTAAAAGAAAACTTTTTTATTATTTGTACCTTTTAATAGAAAATAACATTTTAATCAGCTTTCATACAAATGCTAAGTACAGTAGCAGATTTTGCTTTCATAGCATAAGCTCTCTTTTGCTAATAAAAGTTTTCCTAATCTGTCATTACTAGTACTGTATCTTAATTTAGTCCTTATTTTAGTAACATTGAAAATTCTCTCATACTCTGCATTACTATGCAGAATTTACAGGATGGCCAACATTATTCTAGACAGTTTCCATTACGTTAAAATTTCGGTGTCAATCCTAGCTAGTTTTATAACTTTACCAAACTTTTCTAGTTGTAAAATGCAAAACTGTGATCATAATTTATCAGTTGCAACATCAATATATATATAATTATAGAGTATATAACATACATTTACTTTTAAAAATATATCAGAAATGCAGCACTTTTTTATATAAAAGTAAACATTATACAAGACAAAGTTCTCGCTTACCTTTCCCGTCCTTCACCAACTACAACAATTCTCTGATTGTCTGGGGACCAAGACAGGTCTTTAATAGTTCCTGCAAAAGGTTGAAACTCATTCTTCAGAATGTGTTCTTTTTGAGTGGTATCCCATATGCGAATTTTCCCAGACAGGTCTAAATAAGAACAACAAGCAGAATTTTTTAATGCTAATTTACAATACTAAAAGTTTTAGAATATCATAGTTAACATTTTTAACTGTGCAAAAATTATACTTAAAGTGTTTAAAATTTGAAATATACAATGTAATAAAAAATATTTCTTGAGATAATATAAAATATATTTTCAGAAAAATAAAAGTGGTGAGTCACTTCTTTCATTATTCTTTTAATTCTTTAAAAAAGAATGTATTCCTGTTACATTAAAAACTATCAGATTACAATTTTGGAATATAAATATAACAGTAATAAAAAATCGCAGGCACCCCATAGCAATTCACATTATGCATTCACAGTAACTCTACATGTATAGAACATCTGCTTTTGATTTATGGCTTTTAAAACATCTTTCTAAAGTTCTTTTTTATTATTTAGACTTCCTTTTCAACCTCAACATGCAATAACTCAAACTAAATTATTAAAAGTGTTCATGAGAGGCACACAGTACAAAGTACTGTTATTATACCACATTATTCATTCACAGTAACTCTACACACATAGAACAACAGCTTTTGATTTATGCCTTTGAAAACACCTCTCTAGATGTTCCTTTTTATTTAGACTTCCTTTGCAACCTCAACATGCAATAAATCAAACTAAAATATTAAAAGCTTTCATGAGAGGCACTATCATAACAGTACAATATACTGCAATACTACCACAAAAATATTCCATAAGAAAAAATTCTAACAAATTAATAAATTTGACACAGATAATTTATTAGGGCTAATGGTTATTTGCCTAGGAAGAACAGTTTTGTGGAAGATTTTTTTCATATGACATGGCTTGTATTCGGAACTATTAACCTTCCAATTTGTTTCTCTAATTAATTCCTAATTTCATTCCTTTAGTGCAATTAGACAGTACTTCAGAACCTTTCTTCAAATCATATCAACAGCCTTGAGGTGGGCACACCATCATGAAAACTGGTAATTGGCATCACTGATAACCATGTCTCTAATGCAACCACCTTGATAGAACACAAAATCATTTGGAGCTCAATGTGATCATCTCCAGGAGAAAATACTTCACATATGTGTATATAAATAGTTCTACAAAAAAATTATATATGAACATATATCAAGTTTGGTATGTCAAAAAATAAATGATTTTAGAGATAAAGATTGCAACTGGTACCCCATACAATAATGGCTCCCCTTACAGACTAGAAACACTTTTGCTTTTAGCACTTTGCTAAAAATCAATGTTTTTATTTAACTATTTCTTGGTGAGTTTTACACAATAAAAGTAAAAATAAAGAGAAATTTGGAAACAAATTTTTTTATCTAGAAAATTACAATAAAATTTTAATATGTCACATTAAATAAAACATCTTTAGTACCTGCAGATGCTATGTAAAATCCACTTGGAGAGTATTTTGCCACAGTAGTCTGAACAGAATGCTCAGTATAAATATCAGATATTAAAGGGTCCTAAGGAAACAAGAAAATTACTCAGACACAAAAATGTAATTGCAATAAATGAGCATGTCACCTTAAAATTTAATAATTAAAATATGATGCTTATTTGAAATTCATTTTCATAAAAGAATGCATTTCCAGGAATAGTAGTGGTCCTTTAAAATGCACTTAGCTTCTTTTAATAAAGGTTAAAATTACTAACATAGCATCTAACAAAATTTAAATAATACAAGATAATTTATATATCACTAATCCTGAACATAAAAAAAAAAAAAGAAAAGAAAGAAAGAAAGAAAGAAATTTAACCACAGTTAAATCACAAAGTAAAATTAAAACAAAAGTAAATAATATATAAGTGCAATAACCAACTGAAGCTTCTTAAAATTTTGGCTATTTTTCCCCCCTTCATTTTTATATCTTGATATTTATTGAATTCAATGCAACGAACTTCAAATTACAAACTGCTCAATTACATATGCATAATAAACTATAACAGTCAATTTTAAAGATTTCAAAATTCTGTTCTCATAAAAGTACTTTATAAACTTAATAAACTCTCCACCTTGTAAAAGTAGTGCTTTACACCTCTTATATTTCTATCACCTTTTTCAGTACTCTTCAGGTGGTATAAGAAAGAAATCTGAACAAGAATTTTCTTTCGCAAAAACAAGTGAAAAAAAAAAGCAAATCTTTCATCATATGTTCCATCCAGTGATAGTGAAAATTATGTTTTATTTGTTCATGAGATTTACATTGGTTCAATAGGATGTTTCCATCCTGTGCAACTAATTGTAGATGTGTTAGCCTGAACTGTCAAACATATCATATTCGTTTACATCAGCATTAGCATAACACACCTGGTTTAACACTGAGGTAGGGTGACAGGCAGGCAGATAAGCTACAGAGGTGTCATGACATTAATTTTGTCTTTTGTCTTATATATCCCTATCATTAGAACTTTCTACTACCAAATCTCCAATGGCTCAGCTTAACATACCATCATCCCTTCCACCATGTCTAAGTGCTCAAGTACACTGGAAAGTGAAAACATTATTTCAATTTACACAGGATGCATATCATTCCTATCAGTCATAGGTAATAATTTATTTAGAAAAAGTTTTGGGAAGTCCTAGGTGGAAGGCCTAGGACAGCCCAAAATGTTTCCTACATAAGTTATTGCAACTGTTCTTCAATTCATGTACTTTGGCATACAAAAGATTTCAGAAAAAACTGAAATTAATAAATCCTGCTTGCATAAAATTGAAGGGGGTGACCAGTACTTCTACCTAACTTTCTAGAAAATGGTTTTGTATAGTGACAAATCTCAGTTTTGATTAAATGGTTGGATGGCAAACTCTAATAGTTATTTCGTAAGCAATTGAATCTGTGCCTAGTGCTCATACACTAGCAAATAAAAAAAAAATTGTTACTTGATGAAGGAATAAATCAGAAGCTTTATTGACTCCATTTGTTAAAGAAGTTCACTGAAGTATTTATCAGACAGCATTTTGCTTCTGGGCGGGGGGGGGGGAATTATTTAACAAGGAAATAAGATCATTAGGACTTGATCTTGGAGTGCTATAAAGGAAACACAAACAGCTATTTTAATGTAATCTTGGATGGTATGGTTATTAACAGAAAATGATGGCTAGTCCGAAACAAAAGCTATCAATCTGACTGCCCTATACAGTTTTGCTGTAAGTGTACTTATAGCCCTTTTATCTTTTCCCGTCCTTGAAGATGTAATATCAGTCGATCCCAGTAATGCACTTTAGCAATGTTTTCGGTAATGAGAGGGATAAACGCAGAATGAGTTTGGTCATATTTCCCATTGAATTCTTAATTAACCAGAAAGTACCTGACCATTTGGAATAAAATAGCTACTACATTTACTTACATATTTTGTCCCATAGTTTTTTCAGCATATGTTTCAGAAACTTGTGATAAAATGCACGCACAAATAGGAAATTATTTTGTATAAGTAAAACGAATATTACTGAAATTGAAAAATGCTCTGAAATGCAACACATAATATTAGTGTGTCTATATGTGTACTTCTTAATGTGCTATGTTTATCATTAAAGACATTTCTTTAGAAATAGTATACACCTCATGCTTTTTCCCTCTTTGTTTTCACACAGTAAAATTACTACGATAAGGGAAGGAAATGTATGAGTAAATAAGGTATTATAATTTCTTCATTCTTCTCATAAGCAAGGCTGTCGTATGCGGAGGAAAAAGTAGAGGCTACTCAGTTTCCTTGTTAAAAATATCTTTACACTTGAATAAAAATAATTACTTTGATCTGCATTGTTTTTAGTTTTCTTAACTATATATGCTCACATGAGACAATCTCCAAAGTTAATGGCAACACAAAGTAAAATTGCAGTGTCAAATATTACCTCAAATTTTTGTTCTACATTCATATACAATCTCAGTCAAAAAAAAGTATTTTTACTAGCTAGAAGAATCATTTAATAATCTCAAAATTTAACACGTGAATGCCTCTTAGCCAGTTATGCAAAAGATAAAAAGTGTGCAGCAAATTAACATACAAAACAGTTATAAACTGCATTGAAAACATGCACTTCCAAATGCAAACACGGTACACAGCTGAATCACAGTATGAATTCAAACTAAAAATGCTTAAAAGGCATATTTAGTGACTGCACATTCAATTAAGCAACTTAAATAAAGGTCACATCCGTAGCTTCAGAGAAAACAGTCTAGTTATACAAAACAATCACAAAGCAAAAAGACTGAAATGATGATAGTTTTATTGCCAGCGATTGCAACTGTGCCTCATAATCATCATTAAGGTATCAAAAGAACCAAAATAAGAATATCTCAGAAGTATTGAGTAATCTCACAGCTCTGCATATGCACATGTGAATGATACATAGCAGACAGCTCTGCTATATGTCATTCAGACCATCTCACCTTTTTCTACTGAATAAGTAATATCAAGAAGTACTGCAGTAATAAGCCAGTGAGATATTAAATTATACTCTCATTGTCTTTTGCAAGTCTACCATTAACTCCTCGACAGCAATAAAGCTTACTGCAGGGTGCAGAGCTTGAAAATACTGCACTGGAATCACACTGTGTCCAATAAAGATTTACAGATTTTGCTTTCTTTTGATGATCACAGAATTTTTATGTGACAGAGGTCTGGCCAATGGCACTTACTCCATAAAATTGTAAAGCAGCATATATACTCATCGTCATAAAAATTTGTGTACCAAGAAATAATTGTGGGATCGTAACGAAACTTGGCATAAAGGTACATGTCGGATAGATATGCAAATGATTAGAAATGCAGCGTGATTGCGCATTGCATAATGCTAATAGAGAGCGTTGATCTTCGATCTTCTTGGAGTATAAAACAGGTAAGCAGAGCTTGTTTGAGTGTACTTAATCTTTTGCCAAGGAAACCCTGAGGTAGACATGCCAATTACGCCGCCATCGAAGCCAATATCAGCAGCTGTCCGAGTTCGAGAGGGGAAGAATCATCGAGATGATGGAAACTGAGTGGTCAGCTCGGCGAGTAGCTTGTCAGGTAGGCCGCTCAGATTTTACTGTGAGGAGGTGTTGGAACCAGTGGACAGAAGAGATGTCATTTACACAGCGACTAGGCTCAGGATGCCCTCAACAGATTAGTCATCGAGAAGACCGCCGCATCATACGACACACACACATAGAGCCCACTGCCTCATTGGCCACTATACACACACAGACAGCAGCTTCATTACGGGTCCCCGTGCCTTCCCAAACCATTGCAAGGTGCCTGGTTGAAGGTTGGTATCACAGCGCCCATTACGCATGCTGTTAATGATGCCTCTGTTTGAAGTGGTGCCATGCACGACAGGATTGGACTTTAACAGAATGGAATCAGGTCGTCTTCAACGACGAATCTAGATTCATTTTGCTTAATGATAACAACCGTGCTTTTATGTGGAGGCCCCGTGGTGAATGCCTCAATCCTGCCTTCGCTTTACAACGAAGCAGCACATATACACTCATTGCCATAAAAATTTGCGCACCAAGAAATAATTGTGGGATCGTAATCCTTCGCATTACAGCGACACACCATTCCCACAGTTGGAGTGATGGTATGGGGTGCCATTGCTTACGATACACGGCCACCCCTAATATTGATCCATGGTACAACTTTATATTTCTGCAGTTCTTTTAGATGCAGAATATTCTGGCACAGTGAATTTCATTATGATTGTATATAAAATATGGCAATTCAAAAACAAACCTGACTCCACAGCAGCTATTTCTGTGTCAAAAAAATTACCTGATTGATAATGCTCTGAAATGCAAATCAATAACTAATATCTTTTTAAATATAAAATAAATCAATAGATAATTATACTTACAGCAATGTCACGAATAATGACACTATGTCCATTAGTGTACAGAAACGTTTTCCCTTTTGGATCTCCACCTAATACCAAGGGCATTCCCCTCTGAGTTCGAGGAAGTGTAGCTAATACAGTGCCTACAATTCATAATATAAATATATTTATTAAAAATTCATGAAGTAAAAATAAATTCTTTTGGAGGAGTTAAAGCAGCAAGAACCAACATAATATTCACAAATGTGCAGGACTAGTTTCAACATTTTTAAATACAGAACCTTCTTCTTCAGTTGTAGAATTGCAAAGGACAAAAGAGAAGCCAGTGTCCAAGTGATAAGAATCAGAGGAAGTCAAGCTACTGGTGCCATCTATTGATGAAAATGAAAAATGCTAAATAATTTTCTTAAAAGCTGAAAGTAAAGACTGACTAGAATTGGGATCATTAACTACAAATGAAAGATATTTTACGAATGTGAAATGCTTCTAGAAAATCTAATTCAACAGAAGATGCTTTTTGAATAATTTTGACTTCAGAAAATGGAAGATATCATTTCTGACAAACACTGTTGGGTAACATAGGGTTTATTTATTTCTTTTAATGTTCCTTAATGCAAAATTTTTAACGCTGTCTTAGTTTGACCAATGTAAATTAGACTACATTAGCTATTTGCAATGCAAATTAAACTACACTGTCCTATAGATATTCCAGGAGTTCCTATCTGGCATGTGGTTCTTAAGTAGGAAACTGCAATTTTTACTGACAGAAGAAAAAATGACTCGAAAGTCAAATTTCTATAAAATGCATGCAGTTTTATAGTTAATCAATGGAAAAGAAAGAATGACAACAAAATTCTTCTCCTAAAACAAGATTGTGATTTTTGATGTGTCTCAACACATCAACCCCATCAAAACTCAACGCATCAAAAACTTCTTAATACGTCAAAACGCACTCTCTTGTTTTAGAAGATTTTTAAGAACTCTACTGTCATTCCTTTCTATTGATTAGCAATAAAATAGCGTGTATTTTGCAGAAATTCAAATTTGGGTTGTTTTCTCTTCTGTCAATAAAATTTCAGCTTTATAATTAAGGACCCCATACTAGATGTGAACTCCTAGGGTATATACAGGATTACTCGCCAATGTGGTTTAATTTACATTGGTCAAATTAAGGCAGTCTTAAAATTTCATGCTAAGAAATATGATGCATAAGTTAACAAAAAGGAGACACATTAAATCTTCTATTGCCCAAAAATGTTTGTCAGAAAATCACATCTTCCATTTTTCTGCAACCAAAATTATTCAAAAAACATCTTCCATTGGTGATTCTAGATTTTCTAAAGCAGTTTCACATTCATAAAAATCATTTCTAGTTAACAATTCCAATTCCAACCCATCTTTACCCTTAGGTTCTAAGGAAATTATTTCATGGTTGTTTTCATTTTTCATCAATAGATGCTGCCAGAAGCTGAAATTCCTCTCTCTCTCATTCTTATCGCCTCAGAACAACTGGCTTCTCTTTCATCATTGTACTTCTGCAGCAGCAGAACATTTTACATTTAAACCTTCAAAACTAGTCCTGCAAATTTATTAATATTACGCTAATTCTTGTTACTTTAACGCTTCTAAGACTCATTATTCGGCATGTTACTTTAACTCTTCTAATAATCATTATTCGGCATGTTACTTTGATTAAGTTCTTTTTATCAATATTACCACACAAACTGAATAAAATTACACAAAAACTTAACAGGTATTTTTTTTTTTTTTTTTTTACAATAAAATTTAAACAATATCCCTATATCAGTTTTAAACAACTTCTCAAATCTAATTCAAAGCAGAAAAAAGTCTCACCTATCTATTTAAACTATAGCTTCTACAGGGAATTATTCAAATAATGTTCTTTAACCCCTTAACTGGTCAGTTTTTTACCAGAAATGTTCATAAAAAAGCAATTTTTATTGCATATAACTGAATTCCAAACTTGTTATAAAAGAAAAATGAAAGAATTTTTTTAAGGTTTCATAATTAATGAATTTAAACATTTTTTTAATTTTATATATTTTTAACACTTATGCCCCTAAATGTTTGCTTTTTGCAATCACAGAGTACATGCAACAAAGACTGTATTACAGACCTCACGAACAATTACCTAAAAAAAAACTTACCCTATATTAAAAATTCATACTTTTCAATACTGTTTTCTTTGGAAGTCCTTTCTGTGTGGTACAGTTAGAAACATGGTGTTAGGCAAAATACTACATCACATTCAGGACAGAAATAGCGTGTTTCCTTTCGGATTCTCTTTCCATTTTCATTCCTTTGGGAACAGCAAACATTGTCTGGCAGGTCTTAGTTTCTTCTCTGTAGGAGCAATAACTTCTATGAAGTGTCTCTCTGTCAGTCTCAGAAGATTAGGCTCAGAACCAGGTTGTCCACATTTGAGATTCATTCCAGAATTATATGTCTCAATAATTCTGTCAACAAGATTAAGTCTGAACTGTAATTGTGTTTTTCTTCCTCCTTTCTTATAATAGATGACATATCACTTCCATATGGCAATATCAAAAATGTGAACAAAAAAATTTCTGTAATATTCCCCCCTTCTTTCTTGGTCCATGCAGTCTACTCCTCCCATTGTGTTATTATAATCCATAACAATTTTTGGTTTCTGTTTCATTTCAGAGCGGACTTGGATTTGTACCTTCTCACTATTGTGAAGTGTAGGCAGTAATGAAACATTTTTTTTTGTCCATTCATTTCATCACAGTAACTTTTCCTCTCTGAAATGCTATAATTTCTCCTTTTTTTAGTTTTTTCTTTTGCACTTCCTTTGGGACTTCTTTTCTGTTTAGGTTCAGAGTGCCATATGTATCTGTTCGACATGAAATTAATTTGTCAGGTAATTCCGGTGAAGAATAGTAATTATCGGTTGTACGACAGTATCCTTTATGGAGTAAAGGCTGCATCATTGTCATAACAACTTGTGAGGAAATACAAAGATTAGAAAACTCTGGGTTCAGAATCATGTCTTTACCTGTATATATTATTATAGAACACACATAACCAGAAATCGACTCACACGGCATTAAACATTTTATTCCGAATCTTGCTCTTTTTAGAGGAATAAATTGCTTCCACCCTAAGCTTCCTTTGAAAGCATACGGCTTTCACTATCGTTACATCACATTCTGGTGTCACCGCTGAACGAAACTTCATTCACATATTTATAAACTGGACATCATTTCACTCATTTTGGGCATTCGTGATTTTGAGCATCAAATACTGAATTATCTGAAAAATGCAAGTACCGTTGCAAAAGAAGAAATCGACGATGAGACATATTACCTTGAGAAAAAAAGGGTGTGTATGTGGAATGTCTTTTGCTCCAGTACTGATCAATTCCAGGCTTCTTTATAATTCCCTGGAGTATAGTCAGGGCAAAAAATATATGCATCTCTTCCACAGTTGTTTCTTCCCAAAATTTACTTCTTGAGAATTTTCCTGCAATGCTTGATTGGATGCACTGTTTCGCATATCTATTTGTTTGTTTCTTCTAAATTTTAGTCATCAGAGAAGAATCAACAAAAGTTTCATAAAACTGTAGCTCATCGAAAGTATCATCAAATTGCACATTTACTACGGCTGGGATACCAGTAAAATTAAACTGGGAACACGGGGGAGGTGAATTTTCCACATCAGTTTCGATAAAATTTCTAGCAGACATCAAATCTTCATCGGAGCTGAACTCAGTACATGAGTCAGCTGAAGAATAATCCAGAATATTACAAGACAGTTCTGAATTTGTATCAAAATCATCAGAAACATCTAACAATAAAGTATTATCATCAATTATATCATCCATAACTGAGACGTTTTGAATTCACAACCAGAAAACCGTGCAACAAAAACATCAAGAACAAACAATGACAAGTATTTCAGACTTCGGTAACAAAGGAAAAAACCAGTTTGAATACTTTTCAATGACATGGACCAGCTGTGTCATCTGTTGAAATATGTTAACACTAAAGACTCTCTCACACTCAATTAAAAATACAGGCGAATCAAAACAAGAAAGCTCAAATCAAAGCAAAAAAAAATAAATAAATAAATATGCTGTATGGGCAATTCAGATGTGGCCAAATATTAGTAACCCATATACTGTACGGGCAAACCAGTTAAGGGGTTAAACAGCAGCATAGTATAACAAGTTCTGATTCCTGTATTTTTATTAGTCTTTTAATCTTGAATAAATATTATTTTATGTGCCTACGCAGTCTAAATTTCACATCTACTGATTCATTATTCACAGCTTGATACATGTAGTCCAATAACTACATGCTTTTTCCCCTTCTAATTAAAGAAAGACATTAACAGTTCACATGTTACAAAATGTAGCCTACAATAGGACAATCTTATTTTCTGACACCAACATGTTTGTATCATACCAGCTTTTTAAAAAAACTCAGTCTCTATTTTAAATGCTAAATGCTTTGTTCACGTTTTCTTACATAATGCGTCCTTTGAGCTACATAATGAATAATTAAAATAAACCTATCTCATTTAACAGCCTGCCTAATTATCCCGAGTTATCCCGGGTTCGTATATATTGCAGTTAATTATTAGCCCGAGAAAACTCGGGCGAAGCAGAATTTTACTCAGTCTGGAGAAAATGAAAGGAAATATTGAGCTTTTATTGGCAGTTTGCCAAGTTTTGTTGGTTTCGCAGTTCTTTTGGCAGGACTGGTCACGTATTTTCCCTACTGTCTAGTATATGTCACCTTGCATTGAAAAACAAAATAATGGCAATGATGCAAGATAGCGAAAGCGCTGATTTTTCAGATAGTGATCATAACCTCAAGGCATTTTCCAAAAGTTACTCCTGCTACTGAAAAAAAATCAAATCCAATGAAACAGTGTTCTCTGTGCTTCCATAAAAGAGATTCCAGATGTAAGCCAGTAAGAAAAGAGACCAGATACCAATGCATAGAATGTCAGGTATCACTTTGTGTTGTCCCTTTTTTAAAAAACTATCATATGACGACTAATATTTAATTTTTTTTATTTAACTTGCCTGAGATAACTCGGGATAGTAAACTAATATTAAAACTAAATGCTTTTACACCTGTAAAAAATTAAAAATTCAACTTAAAACCTATATACAGTCAAAATTCGTTAATTCGGACACCCATAATCCGCAATGATCTATAATCCGGACCTCAAAGCTACAAACTTTCTGCATATGCGTCGCGTTCACGCATGGGCACAGGCGTTTACGAGTGCGCATAAGACCTTTACGGCTGCGAATAAGTTTGTGCGCATGCGTGTTTAATGTGTAACGGACGGTATAAGCTAAGCTAAAATTATCTAATTCAGTTAATGTTGCAGATTGCGTTGTTCCTTAACCTTCGAATTGGATCCGGCTTATTATTTTTTGCAGACTGTTAGATCAATTTCATAAAACTAAGCTTGAATTTTCGATTATGTCAAATAGAATTTCCGATATATATTTACGAATATGTAATTTGTATCTACAAAGCGAAAGTATGTTTCGAAATCCGAAATCTGTTTATCAATTTCACGCCGCGGATTGGAAGTTGATCTGGCAGCACTATCCTTATCTTCAGGGCAGATGTTTTTATTTTATTTGGCTTATAATTCCTTACTAAGTGTAGTATTTCATCTCGATGTACTCCGTCTTTGATATGATTTAAATCAAGTTCCTCGTCATTATAATTCGCTTCCGATAGTGAAGAGAGTCACCCAGAGGTTATTGAAAACGAAAACATTTCGATTGACAAATTAGTCGGTATTCTCAACACAGCGATTATAGGACTTGAACAGCGGAACTTTGTAACTAAACAAGAAATTATGTCTGTTTAATAGAATTAAAGAGAAAGTATTATCACATGAAACAAAGCAACTTACATTGAAAGAAATGTTTAATGAAGTAAACAAATAAATATTAAGCTTTTTCTTTTTGTAAATTTTGATAGGTACTTACGTATTAACGCAACCAGGCCAAAATTCGCATAAATTGCGAAATTTGGCGACCCTACTTACGGCAACCCTACGTGTTATACGTAGTTTTGTAAAAAGAGCATTTGGAGATTCACAAAATTTTCCTGCATTTTCGTGCAAATTTTTGTAATTTATGAGAAAATAGCAGTGTACATGGATAAAGTCAAGAGTGTGCGCAATGCCATTTTTGTGCAATTCTGGGATGTTTTTTTTAAGTAAAAATAAGTCGACGTGTACATGGTCATGGCGAATACGGTTTTCAATCAGTGCTAAAAGCAATAGCCAAAAGATTTCCGCCGAAAAAATAATTCTGCAACTTATTCAAATTCGAAACCGGAAGGGTTTAATTGCTATTTTATATTTTAAAACAAAATAATATAAAAAACTGTATTAAAAATTATCTGTAATTAATAAATGTACATTTTCTTTCTATTCATACTTTTTTACTCAAACTTACAAATAGCGCCAACCTGGTTGCGGTAATACATAAGTACCTTTTGATATCCTTTAGATCGTAATTGTTCTTTATTTCATAAATTACGGTTTCATATTTTTAATTTTGTAATTTCTGCATGCCATCTTACCAGATTTAAACCGATGATCTATAATCCAGAATCGCTGAAGTCCCGACGAGTCCGGATTAACGACTTTTGACTGTATTTTGTTTTGTTTCGTTTCCTTCTATTTAATAATAAAATTTAAAAATGTGATGATTTTTTAAAATTTGTAAGGGAAGCGGTTAATTCCTATTAATTAGGGCTTCTCAAAATGTTTCACAGAATGAAGAATTTGTTGAACAATAGAATAACGCTTCATCACAAACATAATAATAGTATCGTTATATGTGTATAGGTTCATAATTGCTTGAATGCACACAAAACTAATGATAGCTCGATAAAAATAATTTTACCAAAGAAACAGTATAGCTCTGGAACTTTCAACAAAAATACTTATACAGTGCTTCTCGGTATGATATAGCACAATCAGTTGCTACCACTTCAAACTACTTAGAATATCAAACACAATGGAATACAGCATGCCTCTAAAGAGCAAAGCTGGTATGGAGATATTTCAGTACTCTAAAGTCAAGTCTGAATTAAACTAAACTCTTCCATCTTATACAGTTTTCTCCCAGCCACTGAGGATAGAGTGCCTTAGATTTCCTGGAATTACTGGAAGGCATATACAGTTATGTCTAAGGACCAGATACAGTTACTGTCATGCATAGAGATCAATTAAAGTTATTCAATTACAGCATCAAGTACAGTTATACAAGGACTGGACCAAAACGTCGACATTTGGCAAAAGTTGGCAACAAAAATTAGTTGCTGAAAACCATCGCCACCTTGGCAATAGCTCACCAATTTAACGAGATAGCCATTTATTTCAATGTTAAACAGACTTGCCCCTGTAATCTTATTTTTCCAGTAGAGTTTCACTCTCTTCATACTTTCATGTTACACTACAAATGGTATTACACAAATGGAAATTAAGTTTATAAAAATGACTAATCATAAACTCTTGAAATCATTAGACAAAAATAACACATAAAACAAATGCTTTAAAACTGTTTCATTACTACATTATCCCATCTCTTTCCTAAAGTATGAAAATACTATTTCCTAATTCACATTAACTAATACTTTGTATAAATCCTGAGTTAATAAATTATTGCTGTGCTTTGTAATAGCGCTTTTTTGTTTGTTTGTTTGTTTGTTTGTTTGTTTCAGCATATTCCAAATTTTATTTAAAATAAACTTCGGAAAAACAAACTAAAATAAAAATAAATAAATTTCAGGAGAAAGTTTTTTAATTTAATCCAAATTTATGATAGATAAAAGATATTTTAAATCTAAAATTAAAAACCCAGTTATTAGTCAAATTATCTTCTCACAATAATTTTTTTTGTTAAAACAATATTAACTACCAGAGCTTCTAATATTGGAGAAATCCAACTTCTTAATTCATAAAAAAAAAAAAAAAAAAAAAAAAACTGATAAATTATTGAGAATTCAAATCGAAGCATAAAAAAATGTTTTCATTGAAAAAACATTTCTCCTCAGTTATGACTTTACCATAATAATATACACCCAACAATATTTTAGAATAATTTCAACAAGAAATCTGAATTAACAAATGAAATTTAATGTAAATTAATAACGCAAATAGTAGGAAAAAATTGCTTTTGAAAAAAATTTTTTATCCAGCAACTGAATTTCATCAACATGAAAACACAACTAGAAAAAATCTTCATACTTAAAAATTTACAGAGCTATTTAACCCAGATGCTCCAAACAGTCAAAATTTTAAAAGATGTACGAGATGATCACATTATCGACAGATGGATATGCACTGGCAATTGATCGGCATTATCTCAAGACGTCATTGATTATAAAAAAAAATTTATCAATAAAATTCATAATTAATTGCTTATTGATATAAAACCATATCATGTAGTAAAGAAATTATATAAAATAAGTACAAGAGAAAAATACATTAATATTTCTTAATATATTTTTTAATTAATTTTTATAAACAAATTTTTTATGCAATAAATACAATATAAAAATTAAAATGCATGAATATTTTTAACAATATGATTTTAAAATTAAATTAAGCAATTTTAGGTACTTACGTATTATTGCAACCAGGTTGGCGCGATTTGTAAGTTTGAGTAAAAAAGTATGAATAGAAAGAAAATGTACATTTATTAATTACAGATAATTTTTAATACAGTTTTTTATATTATTTTGTTTACCCTACTTACGGCAACCTTATGTTAATTTATTAAAGCGAGGTGTGCGTAGTTCGTAGATTCGTTCGTTGCCTACATTGTGCCATTCGTAGATGTTTTTTTAAGTTAAAACATGTCGCTGTGTACATGGATTCTTGTCAAATATTTTTGGTTAGAAACTTTACGTTTTTGTTATCTAAATTTTTTGTTTCGGATTTTTAGCTTAAATCGTGTGTTCAAAATGTAGTTTTTGCACGTGCGAAAACCGCGTTTTTGGGGACATTTTAGGCTTAAAAGTTCGAAATATAGACAAGAATCCATGTACACAGCGACATGTTTTAACTTAAAAAAACATCTACGAATGGCACAATGTAGGCAACGAACGAATCTACGAACTACGCACACCTCGCTTTAATAAATTAACATAAGGTTGCCGTAAGTAGGGTAAACAAAATAATATAAAAAACTGTATTAAAAATTATCTGTAATTAATAAATGTACATTTTCTTTCTATTCATACTTTTTTACTCAAACTTACAAATCGCGCCAACCTGGTTGCAATAATACGTAAGTACCTAAAATTGCTTAATTTAATTTTAAAATCATATTGTTAAAAATATTCATGCATTTTAATTTTTATATTGTATTTATTGCATAAAAAATTTGTTTATAAAAATTAATTAAAAAATATATTAAGAAATATTAATGTATTTTTCTCTTGTACTTATTTTATATAATTTCTTTACTACATGATATGGTTTTATATCAATAAGCAATTAATTATGAATTTTATTGATAAATTTTATTGATAAATTAAAAACATCTACAAATGGCACAATGTAGGCAACTAATGAATCTACGAACTACGCACACCTCGCTTTAATAAATTAACATAAGGTTGCCGTAAGTAGGGTCGTCAAATTTGGCGATTTATGCGAATTTTGGCCTGGTCGCGTTAATACGTAAGTATCCAATTTTATGCCAGATATTAATAAATTGCATTAATACATCGAGTACAGTTATCACATTAATTAAAATCAAACTTCTGCACAATTAGAATCTCTGATTTTGTTTTTGAAAACTTATGTTTGTAAAAATTTAAAAAATAATAACAGAAAAAACAATTTAACACATAACTGATAAACCATTTTTTTCAAAATTTTGTTCATATTCTTAATCTAATTGTTACCTTTAAGTTATTTATGTGCAATTACTTGTATTATGATTATGTTGCATACTATACATTATACAGAAAAATGTAAGGGGGTTGATGAAGAAAAAGTGGTTAATCTTTGGATTATGGTAACTTGGCGATTTTTTTTGCGAAAATTTGGCAACCAACCCTGCTACAGCAATCTGCTAGTTTTGTTTTGGACGCGATTTTGTTTTCACGAAGTAAAGGCATTTTTTTTTTTTTACTTAACATTTTTTCCAACAATCTGCTAGCCGAATTACGCTTATACTAGAACTTTTATGGAACAAAAATGCTTAATCATGACGAAGATTAGGTGCGAAATTGGGAGAAAGTGCACAATCGCAAACTGCTTGCCGCGTTTTTAAGAATTGTACATACACAGTATCATCCATGTACACGTCGACCTATTTTCACTTAAAAAAACATCCCCGAATTGCACAAAAATGACATTGCGCACACTCTTGACTTTATCCAAGTACACTGCTAAAGTCCTACCTAGTAACCTTTATCACCTTACCAAAATGTCGCCAAACTACCTGTTACCATATTCCAAAGATTAGCCGAAAAAGTTTAAGAATCCCTGACGTAACCCATTAAAAAATACAATTACTTTTTCAAAGTTAAATATAATTACAATTAAATAATATAATAATTACAACTAAATGTCATTATAATTAATATCAATTAAAAGAAAAAAAAGCAGAATTTTTGCAATTAAATAATATGTGAAAGCAAAAAACAGACAGTATCTACATGCCTTACATTAATGAATACATTAAATCATTTCTTGCTGAATGTCAGATTACTAAAGATGAAAAATATCACTAAGTTTTTAAAAAATAAGCCTTAAATGATTCTTTCAAATTTAGAAAATTCGTAAAGCAGTATGTTTTATAAAAGGCACTGAGATTTATCTGAGCTAGTGGAATTGGTGTTGTGTGTCGACTAGCTCCACTATATGCGACTTTCAGATAACACCATGGAGCTATGTCGGCTGTGCTAGATGTTTCTATTTGCTCAGATAAACTCTAGTGTGAATGGCTCTTAGGGTATGGAAAGGTTGCATAAGTCATACCCCCTAAGAAAACATAGGCATAAATCATAGTATCTATAAAAAAAATTAAAAAAAAATTATGTGTGGTAATAAAATCTTGTGTTGTTATTGCTGATATCTATCACAATAAAATTCCTCATAGTGGATCTCTTGGATAAAATTAATAAAGTTTATAAGCACGAGCTTAATATAACTTCTTATTTAGATAACCAGCATCCTAAGTTGTACTACATCTAAAACTGGACATTTCGAGTTATTTTAGAACATTATTTATATAGTTAATTTATTTATACAATTAATTACAACAATGATTACAAATATATTTTTCCGTTTTGTTGTCAACTCCAGCACTTAATTCGTGTAACCTTTCTTCGCATTTTAGGATCGAATCATCATTATCTTCATGATTTTCTTCACAAATATTACAAGGAGACAAACATAATGTGAAATAATATGGTTGACTAGTAGGCAACTCACTTTGCCAGAAGCAGCTCAGCTGATGTGATATTATATCTAATATTTAAAAGGTACAACTTCAAGAACTTTAACGTTTTCAAAAAGTTCATGTGCACTTTCTACTTTTCACATCATCATTACAGTACAAAGTCTGAAATCCGGACTCAACAGGACTTCGGCAATTCCGGATTTGGGATTTTTCCGGATATTGGATCATCAGTTTAAATCTAGTAAGATGGCATGTAGAAATTATAAAATTAAAAATATGAAATCATGATTTATGAAATAATGAAGTATTTATGATCTAAAGGGTATCACAATTTACAAAAAAAAAAAAAAAAAGCTTAATATTTATTTGCTTAACTTATTAAACATTTCTTTCAATGCAGGTTGTTCAAGTTGCTTCACTTTTTGTGCTAATACTTTCTCTTTAATTCTGTAGACAGACATAATCTCTTATTTAGTTACACTGTTGAAGTCCTGTAACTGCTGTGTTGAGAATTTCGACTAACTTGTTAATCGAAATATTTTCGTTTTCAGTAACTTTGTTCACTATCGGTAGCAGTATTTTCTGGATCTAGAACCATACTACAGATTTTGCCATTCATTAATTGATTGATGATTGAGAAGCACTGTCATCACAATGAAAAACTTATCATCTTCATTTATTATTGCTTCTCCACATTTCTTTACAAAATCCGTTAATTGAAAAATTTCATCTTTGTTTTGTGATATATGAAAACCTTTACAATTTGCGGCTACCATCATCAAATTTAGCTATCGTTCATGATACATATTTGGCTCTGCATCATGAGCTTGGCGACTAACGACAAGTTGTTCTGTTAAATTTTATCTTGCTTCTATCACGCACTGAGACAATTAAGCTTAAATTGTATTAGTTTAGTTATTTATTATACTTATGTCTATTTCCTGAACATGTTTAAGGCTTATCAGAGTTCTGAATAAATAAATTCCCACATATACTTAAGACTTATTGAGCGCCGGTGCTAGATATCTTAACGTCTGATGCACTCTCTTGTGGGTTATATATTCTGCGACCCGGTGCTGCCTTACGAGCCCTGGCGCTGGTTATGGGTTTAGGTGAATAACAAATCAGTTGTTCTTAATTCAAATAGCCATAAATGTAATCTTTTAGGTCTATGAGTATCATCAAAAAAATCTATTTTTTGCATATAGAAAGAAATTTTTGTTAAATTTTCCCGTCAACATTTTTAGCGTATTTAACTTAAATCTGTAATCATCGCCAAGCATAATGTCAACATAAAAGGTTACCATACTTCTTTGTTATTCAATTACTAAAAAAAATTGTTTAGGCATTGTTATGAGTCATTATTCAAGTTGTCATGTGTTGATAAACATGTGGTGATGAAAGGAATGTATAATAAATAATGATTCGCCAGGTTGGTGTCAGATCAACGATGTATCCATGTGGAATGTTTTGGTTTGAGATGTGTGCCAACTAGACATGCAGCAACAGAGCCAAATTACTGACTGTACAAATTTAAGCTAAAATGATTGTTTTTTCAACAACAAGGTATTTTATTTAGTGTCGAAGTGGAATTAAGAATCAGGACTCTCCAGATGTTTTATTATGCGTGGAGGGGGGAATGAAATGTGTAAACGTAAAGCCTACGAGAAAAACATTTCTGGTGGTTTTGAAGTCCGGATTTCGGACTTTGTATTAAGACCAGAGACAGCATCAGGTTTCAGTTTAATTCAAAGTTTAACTCAGATATAACTGTGCAGGCTGGGGCTTTTTTCTATACTGCCTTGTGTTCAATGTTCTTAGTAGTTTGAAGTTATAACTACCCACTGGGCTCTGTTATATCAGGAAAAGTGGTAAGAGTACTTCTGTGTGAAGATTTCCTGAAATGATGAGTTTCTTTTTTTGCAAAAATTAATTTCATCAAGCTATCATCAGCATTCAATCCATTATGAACCTGTATGTTGATAAAAATGTTTAGTGTTAGAAGTGGGGTTGAATGCCAGTGACAAGACTAATGGAGAAGCAACTAAGGCAACTTATAACAGCCTTTGCTGCATTTAAAGCAGGGATGAAAGTTGGCCAAGAATCCATTAAAGAAGATATGAAAAATGTTCAGTAAAATACTGAAGAGATCAAGAGGAAATGAAACGAGAAATTACTGCCATTACAGAAAACAAATTCAAAACTATGATAGGTAGAATAAACACAGTTGAAAATAAAGTTAGAGAAAGTGACGAAAGAGCTCCTGCTGTCGAACAACAAACCAATGACAGAGTTTCTGCTGCAGCTTGAAGAAATCCACAGTGACAGCTGGACACAATTCTGACACCTTTAAATTCCCACCTACAGTAGCTCCCAAGTGTTTGTACACTTACAAATTTCAGTGAAATATTGCTTTACTCATTAATAAAATTTGAGGATGAGAATTTTTTAATAATATTTATAAATTTTTCTTACACTTAACAGAGCAGAGAAAGACCTGATATCAACTTTTGAAACAAAAATCCTAAGAAAGATCTTTGGACTGATACAACAAAATGGTATGTGAAGGATTCTCTATAATCATGAACTATATGGAAAATATTGGAAATATGGTAAACTGATATTGAGGCATCTCGCATCAGATGGCTGGGCCATGTGTTTAGATATGATGATGCATTTCCAACCAAAAAGATTACCTTTTCGAGCACAGAGGGAGTAAGATGAAAAGGAAGACCACCCACTAGATGGACAGATGATGTCGAGCAAAATTTAAGGTTAATTGCAGTTAACCAATGAAAGACTACTGCGCCGAATGGGGTCAGGCGTAGGAAACTTGGAGAGACAGCCTTGGCCTGTAACAGGCTGTGGAGCTTATGAAGAAGAAGATAATTTTTTCTTAGCAAAACTACATTAATTATTTTATGAACATGACATTTTTTTAATCAATAATCAAGACCTAATAGAAAAGTTATCTCACAAAAGTCTTCGTACACTTTAAAGAAGTCTGCATTTAGTAAATATTGAAATATTTCTGTCAGTATTTTGTAGGATATCCTGCAGGATTTATGACAACTTTCAAACATCTCGGCATAGAGTTTCCCAGTTTTTATTTTTGTAATATCTGCCTCACTCCCTTCTTCCATCATTACCATTGTTTGATTTTCATTTAAATGCGTCTTCAAACTCAAATTCTTATTCTCTCCAAATGTATTCTATTGTTTTTAAATTTGTGACTGAGGTAATGTTTTTAGAACTTATAGACAATTATAGACACATTAAAGATGAACATTGAGGGCAGTGAGCTTAGGATTACCATCCTGATAAAAAATAAAGTTGTTTCCAATATCTAAAGTTTGGGCAGATAATTTTAAATTATCTTTCAAAATATTGGTTAGTCTATATTTTAGAATGCCCCTTGGATTATAGCCAAGTTGTTTCATTTACCGCCAAAATGGAAAAGTGGATGATGGAAAAACTGATGGGAAAATATTTGTAAGGGGCATATTTCTGCGTTGGATGTCAGTAAGAAAGTATGTTGCTTATTTTGTGCTGTACACAGTAAAATGGCTGTGTGATGAAATTAATCCAAAGTTTCGAAATGATTTGGATCGAAAGGGAAAAAAAGCATTCATTGATGTGTAAATGAAGATTTACTTAGTAGTCATTATAAGCATCCTGTTTGTATGAAGGAAATGCATATAGTCGAACGTAAAGATCGTTCGGATGGCTTTGAATGGATTTGTTGCAAGAAAGGTTCATGCAAGAAATGCCACCGAGAGTCCAGCACTACGGAGGATATTTTTTACTCGTATTTTTTAAATTTATGTGGTGACAACAATAAGCATATTCTAGTTCAGATAATTCTTGAAAGTTTTTTAGATTCTGTTAAGGAATTTTGTGTGCCACAGACTAAAGACACAAAAATTTCTAAATGTGGTAAGTTGATACTTCCTTTTTGTAGTGCATATATACGATAACATGCATTTCCTTTTTTATTTTATTTCATTGTGAGATTTAAAATGCAGTTTATTGAACTTCGATTGGCTACACAATTTGTTCAGATTTGATTATGAGTAACTTTGTTTTAACATTGTATGACGTTATCATTCTCCTGAATTTTTTTAAGTGAAAATAGATGGATGTGTACATGGACAAAGTAAAGGGAGTGCACAATGCCAAGTTTGTGCAATTCTCTGATTTTTTAAAGTGAAAATAGATCAATGTGTATATAGACACTAAGTTTATGCAATTGTTTGATTTGTTATTTTGGTTTTGTGTAGTCGCCATCTTCAAATTATGCCTTGCAGGCTAGCCTTCAAAAATTGCTAATTTTTGCCACGGGACACGCTTTTTACTAAAATATTTATATAAAGGGCATGGTTAATTATGCCATTAATAACTATTAAATTACCTAACCCTGATGCTGACATGCACCCCCACACAAGAACACCTTCACACCGCACTTAACTGCTCTAACCAAAATTTTGGGATTAAGTTCATTGTCTCCCCTCCACACAATTATATGTACATCGGAACTAAAAGTGTTAAATTTGCTTTCATCTGCAAATAAGACATGATTTCAGTATACTTCAGGGTTATTTACCATTGATTTTGTGAAGGAAAGCCTAAGCTTTATATTTTTTATATTTACCAAAAATTTCTTTCAGCAGAGTGCATATGTAATCCAGCTTATCTGAGTACTCATTGAACAGTATCAGGTGAAATTGAAGCAGAAAATTTTTCAATAAATTCTGCAGAAATCTTTACAGCACTCAAAGGTGGACTTTTCATAAATTTTCTAATGATAAATCTCTGATCACATTGAATTAACTTTGCCAGACCACCTCTTCTTACCTTATTTTTAATGGATGCTATTAAGGAATTTTGTGTGCCATAGACTGAAGACAGAAATTTCTAAATAAGGTAAGTGGCTATTTCCTTTGTGTAGTGCTTAGATGCTATAAGATGAATTTCTTTTTCTATGTTATTTCATTGTTTGATTTAAAATGTAGTTGATTGAGATTATATATTTTTTGTTTGGCTCTAGTATAGAGATGGAGCTCTTTTGACTTTTTAAGTGAAAATAGATCGATGTATACATGGACAAAGTCAAGGGAGTGCACAATGATAAGTTTGTGCACAAAAATCACCATTACACAAAGTCAAAATAACAGGTCAAAGAATTGCACAAACTCGGTGTCCATGTACTGCCAAAAATCGCCAATTTCTGCCAAGTGGCACCGTAAATATATTTTTACCAGTTTGGTTTTATTCCAAATCACATGTAGATGATATAAAAAAATACTGAGCTTTATATTCAAATTCTAGGATACGGCGCGCTTCTTTTATTCAGGGTTTTTTTTACAATCAACACTTTTGAAAGCCGATGTATGTCTTCTCGACCCTCTCTAAAGGTATCTATCTACATATGACAGACAGACCACCTTAGAATATTCTTAATCTGCATAATGTCTTTTCTATATAACATGAAAAATGTGGCACTTTTCGGTTAGCTGGGCACAAGCAGAAAGTCACCAAATAATTTAGACAAAAATCCAAGTCTTTTTACTCTTATAAAAAGCACCAAACAAATAAGTGGGCAATTCTGCACTTTACCCCAAGCTGCAAATCGATCACTTAGTCACTATAGTCTACCTTTTTCAAATACTGAGAACCAAATTCAATTACCAGCGTTTTACAACTCCAGTCGCTGATGGGTCAACGCAAGGCTATTCGATTTGCTATATATGCTGCGCAATGTAACATATAATGATTAGACAGTGAGAAATGTGACTGTATAGCTCTTAATATCCTTAACAAATAATAATATAATGACAGGTTTTATTCATTTGTTGACATGTCACACACAGTCTATTTTTCAGTCTGATTAAGTTAAATTAGCTGAATATTTGAGATTTATCCTTGCATAAATACAGCACATGAATAAATATGAGCATTTGCAATTGGAAAATGGATAAGTTCGTGTGCACTTCCTGAATACTGATACAGACTGAATTTCCAGATTTACAGAAGGTTCAATGCTGTTATGCAATCAATCAATCAAATATTTATGAAAATTTCAATCAAAAGAAAACTGCTCTTTTTTAAACTCCAAATAGGTGAAACTTGTTCACGTAAAAAAAAAAAAAAAAAATCGTAAATAGTAATAGTTGAAAACAAATTACACATCAGCAACTTTAGATAAAATAAACTAGCAGCGAAATTCATGAACATGTTTACTATGTGGCTTATATATAAATGATAACCTACCTGATGAACGAACTAACCGGCACATCATATTTACAAATAACTATATTCTCTTATATATTTGTAGGTCGATTAAAATATTAAGATTAGTATTTCAACCCAGAGGTGAAAACAAAAGCCTTCTTGAAATTTTCTATTCAATACAATAAAAGTGCAAATTATTTTGCAAATATTTATTTAAAAAAAAAAAAAAGAAAGAAAAATTTGTACTTATCTTGATCCATATGATACCACCCACATAGGATAGCAGATATTATTTCTTTACACATACAGATCTATAGTATAGGATCTAATATATATAAATATCAGTACAATTTAAAATACTTACGATTTTTGAATGACATAATTAAATGTCAACTTTCTCCTTATAAGCACAAGATCCCAGTGCAGCGGCAGGACGAACAAGAAGGACGGGAAAACGAGACACAAATACCGATTAGTGATGACGATGAAACGATGTGGACCTGTTTCCGGTTCAATAATTTCTAAATTTTCCAAACAGAAATTCTTCTGATGAAATTCGGTTTCATGAAAGAGCTTTATGTTTCATAAAAGTATTTTATGATCTTTGATTACATGTAGACTACTGATTTGCATAAATAAAAAATTAATTATCCTTTAGGGAAAGATTTATTTTTTAAGGTCTCAAGTGATGTTCCTTTTATGAAACATCAAAGGGGCATAATCTAAGAATAGAAAAAGTTTCGTCTGCTACAAAAGTTGGTTTGAATGCTTGTTTAAGACAAAAGTAAATTTTATTCTTTAGAAAGGCGTTCTATTAAAAAAAAAAAAAAAAGGATTTAGCAGATCTGTGTTTCTCAAATCTGAACCCATAATACTCGAAAACTGGAGCTGTACCTACAGTTTGTTATACTATAAATTATATTTTAAACAAAAACTACAAACAATGAAAAAATTCATGTAAGCTTTTCTCACTCTAGGAGCAAGGTTGGCGTCAGAGCCGATACAGCCGTTGCCAATCTACAGAAAACAATAGATAGGCTCTGTTTCGTTCTGGTCAGAGTCGTGACCTTAGGGGCTAATGGTAAAGAGTCTTAAGACAGAATTTGTGTTTACGTGTAATATACACTGGAAAGGCAAAACGCAGGACTGGTATTTTATTAACGATATAACTTATGTTACGAGGATGAACTAATTGCAAAAATATCTCTGTAAGAATGAAGAATATAAAAATGGTCGTAATCTTAGGTAGCCAGAATGAATAAGTGGAACTATCACTATTATATGGTCTGGCGTAAGAATATGGAGTGTTGGGTATGCACGTAAATTATACTAGCTATACAGATTCGATAAGTTGCCAAACTTCGCGTGCGAAAGCAGAGGTAGTTTCACGCGATTAATCAAATTTTTCCAGTTGGGAAGCATCAAATGAACATGCAAACCACAACACTAGAAAAATATGACTTCTGTACAGGTATAACTGAAATTTTCAAATCGCATGTGCATGGTACATTTAGGAAATTCGCTCAACTTTTAATTTAGCTGTTAAATATTTAGTTTTAGTTCATTAAAATCTACTTTTATTCATGTTTTCGTATTTACCAACATTTTTCTATACTTTTTGAGGCTTAATTTGTTAATCAAGTTAAAAAATAATCCAAATAAATGTATATGTGTTTTTCGACTTTGTAAAAGAAGGGAGGGAATGATCTTCCAGCAGTGGTGAAACAGGTGTATCCGGAAAAATAGATTTAGCACCACTGTTATATAAAAAATAAGACTTTACATTGTTTCCTATATGCCGTATTTTAACGAAAACTATAAGATGTGCTATATAAACTTAAATGTGTTATAAAATCTGAATGAAAATATTTAAGCGAATACAAAAATTATTTCTTTATTTAATTTAACTGAACTCTAGCAATCTTTAGACAGATTTCGTCAGTCTGTCTTTAAATGTTCTCAGTCACTTTTGGCCCTTTCCTTATTTTGCTTATTTTACATCTATTTAGAGATTCACAACCTTAAACTATACCAAAGATCTCCAACATTCCACTAAACACTTAAACACGAATAAACTCTTGTATTGTACTTAAGTGCATTAATAAGTACATTATTAACATGTTAAGAGTCAAGCCTGTTTTTTCTTCCTTCTCATTTAGCCCGCGATACCTGATTTCTCTTATATACTGGAGAAAGGAGATCTGTTATTTTATAGCATTTAGATTTGAAAGATGAATATAATGTTTTAAATTTTATATCGTCGGCAAAAATGACCGACTGGGCTTGAATGAAAATTACACTGTTAATCTTATGGACTGATAAGATCCAAATGGTAAGTACATTGTTTGTCTTTGGTGATTGACGCTGTTCGAAAGAAAATATAGTGTCAATGAGCGGCGACTGACGATATAACGCATGCGTTAAATTGAGTTTTCGCTCTCTAAAAGACTACAGGTAAGTTAGATGCAGGGAATAAACCTCATGCTAGAGCAAAACACTACATATGTGATTGGGTTAGGGAGGAAATAGTGTAGGATGATGCCAAAGAGATACTTAAGAAAAATTTGACTCAGCGATTCGTATCGAAAGAATAATAATTTACGATCTACATATTAAAAATCGCTTCATTTCGAGATCGATTATGGAAAACTAAACAGAATAACAAAATTTGCAATATATCCCCTACTTATAAATGATGCAAGTATTTGAAAAATTAGATCCATTAAATATATGGCAACTCGTGACTTAACGTTTGGACACTTTCAGCAGGCCCGGATCGAATAGGTGCGGGACCCGATTGGATTTTTTTTTTGTGGGGCCCTCTTTATATATTAAATATTTAAATAAAATTCAAATTCAATATATATATAAATATATCAAATGTCATGGATCATCATACAGGTAAGCTTCTACATAAATTTTAAAAAATGTTCAAAATACAAAATCTTTTACTGAATATAAATTTACATCACCGAATATGAATACATGAATTTACATATTTGTAAATTTTTGTTCTGTAAATTCTTCTAAAATTGTTTGAAAATATAATTTTCTTGCGTCTTCACTTTCAATCGACATAACTGCTAAACTATTTAATCTATCCTGATTCATTGTCGATCTCAGATAGTTTTTTTATTAATTTTAGCCTGTAAAATGATCTCTCTCCAGAAGCAACTGAAATTGTTAAGAATATTCGGAGAGCAATAAACAAGTTTGGAAATACCGTTACTCTCTCATTATCCGATAAAAATTTGAACATTTTTAAACGGATTTTCAAAAAATTCTAAAGGAAAAATAGATTTCAAAGCTTCCATTTCTTCAACTAACATTTTTCCGTCTATATCAGCTTCTTTCATCTAATGATAAAATTATAGGTTAGGTGTCCATTTTTAATCACATAATATACTTAAATTTTTATTTTAAAAATAATTGTTTGTTAATAAAGATTATGTAATATACTTACCTTATTCAACAATTAGTAATTGTAGTCACAAAATACGACTCTAATAATTACAGTGGTGGCCAAAATTGTGGACACTTTTGGAAATTTTTATGTTTTTGAACTTTTTATGTTCATTTTGAAATTTTTATGTCATTTTGATGGTAACGCGGGGCCCTTTCAAATGCGGAGCGCGATTGGGGCCAATCGCTCCAATCGCCCTTTATCCGGTCCTTACTTTCAGGAAGGCATGAAGCTTGAGGACACGCCGGAAACAACATGTATCATCAAATCGGGTGTGTATGCGTTTCTAAGACTGCCACTTTAATTGTGCGATGTTCCTGTTAAGTTCTAGGGGGGCATGGACATAATTTTAATGTTCATACTAGGCAGATAAACATTTGTGTACATAGATGCCATAATAGTCACTAATAGTATTGTAGGGTTTATATTTATTTTAACTAATATTTATTTTAAGTTTAAACTATCTTTCCTGTCAAGCCTTACTTTCCCCTGGAACTGCCAATGCCAGAATATGTAAATTTTAGTAGAACGCGCAAGGATTCAAATTATCAGCGGAAGTATTCTGATTTAAATAGAAGGAAACGAGTTCGGTGTGTAATATGCTTACTGCACGAGCGCGGAGGTAGTTAGCGAGAATTGAAGAACCCCGCGTTGCGGCCTATGTGCTTGGCGGGAAGTAGTGGTAATCGTTCCAGTGAGCTTCAAGTCTGCTGAATTAGCAGCGGTATTGTAAAACGCGGTGAGTTAGTTATTTTAGAGAGCCTCGTAGATAGAATCTTCTCTTTACTTTCTTTTCAGGTTATTATTTTTATTTGACTGCCAAGTTGGCACAGTCTGTGAGCGTCAAGAGCACGCAATTGTAATTTTATTACGTTGAATAAAAAGGGACTTAAACCCTTCACAAGGCTCTATCTTTTATACAAGTTTTCACAGTCACCTCTTTGTTGCGTGCAAGTTGGAGGCGCGCAACGTTATATTGGCGCCCGAACAATTATCGAACTGAAATGGCCGAAAATTGGATGGTTGCCGCTGGACAACACCAAGAAATGACAACTCAGTTAGAAAGATTTGGATACCTGGTCCAGACTTTGAGAGCGTCAATCAAGCCAAACGTCCATTTCGACGGAAAAAATTCGGTGGCGGTATTTCTCGAAGGTCTAGAAAACCACTTTCAGCTCTACCCTGTCCCTGAAAGACAAAACGTTGCCATCGCCACATCAGCACTAAGAGGACAGGCCGCGCTATGGTGGAAAAATATAGGTAAATTTTTATTAGGGGAATTTGCAAGCCAGACATATACATTTGAAAATTTCAAAAAATCGTTAGTAAAGGCCTTCCCCATAGTGAAAGATCGCGCACGGCTGGAAGCCGAACTATATAGTTTCTACCAACGGGATACAGCAGAACTGACGAACTTTATTCTACGAAAAATCAAGCTAACGGATATGCTGTATGGAAAGAAATCCGATGCGGAGATTATTGAAATAATATTACCAAGATTGTTACCCGCTGTCCAAGACTACTTTGAAATTAGAAACCCAAGCACATTGCAGGAACTTTTCGAATTGGCGGTGAAGTTTCAAAATCGCAGAATAGCGGAAAAAGCGAGAGGGGAAACATATTCTCAAAGTACCCGAAGGAAGGAGGAAACCAGAAATGGAAATCGCTCTTATGGGGGAAAGAACTATCAAGCTAACGCATCGAAACTCGAAGGTCAAGGCCCAAAAAGAAAATTCGAAAATAAGCATCCGCGTACCCAGAAGACACAGATTGAAAGGAAAGCTTTAAACGAGTAGAGGGGCCTGTGAAAGGGAGGGTCCAGACCCCGGAAGTTTTAAAAAAACCCTCAAATAGATATTTAAACACGGTCATCGTAAAAAACTCACAGCTACCAATTATACAAGTCCTGGTTGGCGATGTACCAGTAGAAGCCCTCATCGATACAAGAGCAGAAGGAAATTTTATGAGTGAAAATTTCTTCAAAAAGAATTTTTATAGGATACGATTATTTAAAACCAGAAATACGGAAATTATAGCGGCGCAAGGAAAAACATGTCACTGCATCGGGAAATTATCATTAAACTTACGGGTAAAAGAGGAAAATCTCAAAGTATTAATTTTTGTGGTGAAAGACCTGCAACACTCTCTTATTTTAGGTATGGACTTTTTAAGGGCCGCGAGGGCCAAATTAAATTTTCAAGATAGTTTTGTGGTGTTGGAGATGGACCAGAGGGTGGTGGAACCTGTGGAGACACCTGAAGTGGACCTTAGCCATCTGAATGACCATGAAAGTAAAGCAATACAGCAAGTGGTGAGTAATTTTTCTCATTTGTTTTCAGAAAAACCAGGAAACTGCCAAATCGTGACTCACAAGATTCAATTAAATGCCGAAAAACCTTGTAGGACTAAACCGTATCGTTATGATAAACAAAAAGACCTAATCATCGAAGAACATATTCAGGAGATGTTAAAGAATAAAATAATAACGCCCATAAATAGTGAGTACGCGAGTCCAGTCGTACTATGTAGGAAAAAGAACGAGTTTCCTCCTTCGGATAAAAGGGCTTGGAGGTTTGCTATTGATTACAGAAAACTAAATAGTATTACCAAATTTCCAGTTTACCCTTTGCCGGTTATAGACGAGATCATTAGACAGATCAAATCGACAAGATATATGTCTACTTTGGACTTAACGTCTGGCTACTATCAAATAGCTATGAGACCCGAAGATATACACAAAACCGCGTTTATAACAAAATCGGGCACTTATGTATTTTTACGCATGCCCTTTGGGTTGTGTGGGGCCCCATCAACATTCCAGAGAGCTATGGACATTGTTCTAAAGCCTGTCCTAGGAAAATCAACTTTAATTTATCTAGATGATATAATTACGTTGGAACAACACATTAATGACCTCGAACAAGTTTTTAAATTATTAAAAGAGGCCGGTCTTACAATTAACGCCTCAAAATGCAAGTTCGCAACTAAAGAACTTAAATATCTCGGTTATAAAATTTCGCAAAAGGGTATAGAAACGCAAGATTCAAAAATAAAAGCTATTAAGAATTTCCCACCGCCCAACACCCCCAAGAAACTTTCTTCTTTCCTTGGATTATGTTCTTACTATCGATCTTTCATAAAAGATTTCGCTAATATTGTTGAACCACTCTTAGTAATCAAAAGAAAAAGGGCTAAATTTACATGGACAGCGGAAGCTAACACAGCTTTTGAAAGATTAAAAGAAGCGCTTATTAATGCCCCTGTTTTAAAATTCCCTGAGGGGGACGAAAACCTGGAAATTGCAGCAGATGCGTCAGACTATGCGGTGGGTGCGGTTCTTATGCAAAATAACCATCCGCTGGCATTTTTTAGTAAAACATTGAATCAGACACAAAGGAATTATACAGCTACAGAAAGAGAAACATTAGCCGTATTAATGGCTGTACACAAATTTCGAGTTTATTTCGGCAAATCGCCAGTAACAGTCTTTTCGGATCATGCGGCTGTTGGTAGACTTTACTCGGGAAAAAACCTAACGCCCAGGTTAATAAGATGGGCTTTAAAACTCCAAGAATATAATATCACAATAAAATATAAACCGCGTAAGGAAAACAATGTAGCTGACGCACTTTCTCGTATAAAACTGGACGATGAAGGAAATGAACTTAAATGCGCTGTGTTGACTTCAAAAATTTTAGATTCTAGAGATACGGTTATTACTGAACTGAAAGCTGATCCTGAATTTGGAAATATCTATGCTTATTTGAAAGACCCCGAAAGCTTTGAGCAAAGAGATATCGATGCGATAAGAAATAGAGCAAAAAACTATGAAATAATAGATAATTTATTATTCTATACGAAAACAACAAACGAAAATCTTGAGTATAAACCAGTCATCCCAGCCTCGCTTCGATTAAGCATTTTGAAGGAGTTGCACGAAGAAAAAACAGCGGGCCACCTCGGGGTCAGAAAGACTATAAAAAGGGTACGCGAGGCGGTATATTTCCCGCAATTATACAAAATAGTAACGGCGTATGTCAGGTCCTGCAATCAATGTCAGTTAATAAATGATATTAATTACAGCCCGGCCGGGTACTTAAATAGCATTCGCGCTACATTTCCGAATGAAATTTTAGGCATAGATCTCCTTGGTCCCTTCCCCCAGAGCGAGTTAAATAAAAATCGTTTTCTTTTAGTAATAGTAGATCATTTTTCAAAATGGATAGAAATTGTTCCTCTTAAACGCGCGTCAGCCAAAACAGTCGCAGATGCATTCTTACACAGATACATTTTAAAATACGGTGCACCGATAAAAGTCATTAGCGATAACGGAAAACAATTCATTAGTCAAATATTTGAAAACATATGCAATGGACTTGGCATACGCCATATCAAAATGGTTCCGTATATACCACAGGCTAACATAGCAGAAAGAGTTAATAAAAACATAGTAAAAATAATTCGCAGTTACGTGAGCACACATCACAAGCGCTGGGATGGCTACATAAATGAATTAGCTTATGCTTTAAGAACGGCACATCATGATACTACGGGAAAAACTCCAGCAGAATTATTTTTAGGCAGAAAGTTAATTACGCCTTTAGATAAATTATTCTTTGTGCAACAAAGAGAGCAGGAGTTTAAACAAAAAGATGTGCAAAAGCTCATTGATCAGGCGCTTAAAACCTCGGATACGGCAAGAAATAGGCAGAAACTATATTACGATAGAAAACGCCGTGAAGCAGATTTTAAAGTTGGGGATAAAGTATTGAAGCGGAAATTTTCTTTATCAAGTGCCCCAGACAATTTTATGGCAAAGCTAGCTCCAAAGTTTGAAGGCCCCTATGTAATTCAGGAAATCAAAGGAGTAGTCTTATATCTTAAGAACGAGAGAGGGGAAATCTGTAAAGCAAGTCCCGACCAGGTGAAAAAATACTATAATCCAAATGATTTTGAAATCCTTAAAAGTTTCTTGCAGGACTCAAGTCTAAACGAAATAGAAGGGCCAGAGACAACAACTATTCCACCACCCAAGAAACAGAGAACTGAAGAGAGACCTAGCACTTCTACAACCCGGACGTCGGTATCAAAAAGAAAAAATAATTTTCAAACTCCAGCGTTTAAGAAAAACAAAAATACAGATGCACCGGGTAAAGAAACCGTGGTAAAGAGAAAAACACCACCTACAAAGGATAGCAGGAGAAATTACACATCAAGGAGAACGCGCACACGGCCACAGAGTCAGGTGCCAGCAAGGCCGCCGTTCCGGAAACTGAAACGCCAACAGGAGGCACAAAAATACGAGGAACAGAAGAAATTCAAGAAGGACTCCAGACCGGAGGACGTCAAGACCAGCCGTCCCAGGGAGAAACGGAAAGGCCAACAACCAGACGATTATTCCGTCTAGAGGCCAGCATGTAGAGGACGCAAAAGAAAAAGCAACGTGGACGACACTCGGAGGGCAGTAAGGAGAAGATTAACATCCATGAAACCTCTAACTTGGGACCAATTCTGCCAAAAACGAATGACGGAGTTTCAAGCATCGAAAACTCAAAGATAAGTTAAAACCTTCTATAATTTTTTTTTCTCTTTTGTTCCGAAATGTTATGCATAAGTACGAAGTTCTATGTTTTGACGAAAGTCAATATGTCTCGGTTGAGACTTAGTTTTGTTTTACTTTATTTAGCTAAGGCAAAAGTATTATTTCCTTTAAGTGTAAAAGCTAAAAACAAGCATTTTCTGTTGGTCGAATGACTAATTCTGTTATGTTAAAGCCAAAATTTGGCCGAAGATAAAAATAACTTCGTATTCTTGTATTAATAAGAATTTTACTTTCAGTGCCGCCAGCTTGGCGAAGAATGAGTAAAGTAAAAATTTATTTTCTCTTATTCATTTTATGGTAAATTGTAAAAAGCATATGTATTAAAATTTTGTAAATGTACGTAAAATACTTGAATGTTATGTAAAAGTAGAATTTAGTCTAGAAGCATAAAATTGTAGATGCTAAAAGTGAATGCTTAAAAGCAATGAAGTCAAAATTTAAGTAGTAAATTGTAGATAAAGTCATGCTTTAGAGCGAAAGCCTGCATGTTTAAAGATGAATGAGGGGGAAGTTAGAATGAATGTGTTTTGTAGGGTTCTCCACCTACATTTGAATTTTTAAGACTATTAAAGTAGCTCATTGAGTGGTAGAATGTCGAGTAAGGTGTGTCTATTTGGTCGTTGAATTCTAACAAATCATGGTGGTTAGGGGAAGTGTTGTAAGACTAAAACACAAATATTCCCGTTTGACACCACACATGGTGGAGAGCCAGGGTAAAGTTAAATTAATGCTTGAAAAATTGAATGAATGTGAAGTAAGCAATAACTAAAAAAACGAATCGTTTAAAAACAAAAATTTATTGTGTCAAGAAAGTCTAAATTATAATGTATGTAGAAAAATACTGATACTTATTCCTTCCAGATGCTGGAAGGAAAGACCAAGATTGATTGATGAAGTCCAGGAAAAGTTGCTGTAAGAAGAAAGCTTTGTAACGATCAGCAGAATTTTAGTATACAAATGGTTATATAAGATTTTTTTTTTTTTTTTTTGTGTAAACGAGGTTCTCGCCAATTAGTTCAGAATTAGAAAAGCTTACAACAGGTCCTTTGTAGGACCTGCTTCCAAGTTTTCCAAATTCTGGCAGCGGCAAATGTAGGGTTTATATTTATTTTAAATAACATTTATTTTAAGTTTAAACTATCTTTCCTGTCAAGCCTTACTTTCCCCTGGAACTGCCAATGCCAGAATATGTAAATTTTAGTAGAACGCGCAAGGATTCAAATTATCAGCGGAAGTATTCTGATTTAAATAGAAGGAAACGAGTTCGATGTGTGATATTCTTACTGCACGAGCGCGGAGGTAGTTAGCGAGAATTGAAGAACCCCGCGTTGCGGCCTATGTGCTTGGCGGGAAGTAGTGGTAATCGTTCCAGTGAGCTTCAAGTCTGCTGAATTAGCAGCGGTATTGTAAAACGCGGTGAATTAGTTATTTTAGAGAGCCTCGTAGTTAGAATCTTGTCTTTACTTTCTTTTCAGGTTATTATTTTTATTTGACTGCCAAGTTGGCACAGTCTGTGAGCGTCAAGAGCACGCAATTGTAATTTTATTGCGTTGAATAAAAAGGGACTTAAACCCTTCACAAGGCTCTATCTTTTATACAAGTTTTCACAGTCACCTCTTGGTTGCGTGCAAGTTGGAGGCGCGCAACGTTATAGTATGATTAATGAACATGCCAAATATCTACACGAAGTTTCTAAAACTTTAAAAGAAGTGGCGTTTAAAGTGAAAGCTTCCAAATGAAAGATCGTGGTTAATAACATCGAAGGATTATAAAAGATGAATCCAAAATAATTACAGCTAAAAATTTTTGAAAAAAAAAATGTTGAAAACGTAGCAACGAAACTAGCGCTTTTTTATTTCTGCTCATAATAAAGGAATTCTCGAATGAATTCGAGGAAATTTTAGAGCTCTTGTTTAACTTTAAAAAAAGGCAAAGGTTATTTGGCTAACGAAGACGAATAAAGAAGCGTTAATTTAAGTTTCGGTTTCAAATTTCCGGAGAAAAACTGGATACAGCTGCAAACATGTCGGATTTCACACAAGAGCTGTGCTTATGCAAGATGGCAATCCGACAGCATAATTTAATAAAACTGTCAACCAAATTCAAAGAACTTACCACCGAGCAAGAAGCAATAGGGAATGCTCAGAATTTCAAGGTATATTTCAGCAAGGCGTCTGCAAAAGGGTATATAAACCATACCTCAATCACTCGACCATATTTGGGAAAAAATTTATTTCTAAGATTGATCAAATTGGCTCCCAATTTAAGGAGTAAAATCTAAATATTAAGGGATGGAAAAGGATGCAATGAAAGGAAATGTCGTTGCCAATGCACAGTCGAGAATTAAACCGGGTGATAAAGTAAATGGGATAAAATATGCTATGCTAATTTTAAAAACTTTAGATTTTTAAGACAGAGTAATAAAGGATCTGGAAACAGATCCCAAGTTTAAAACTACTCACGCATATTTAGAGGATCCTGACAATTTTGATTATGCCGGTATTACTGGTATTAGAATTAGGGTCACGAAGTACGAAATTATTTAAGACATTTTGTTTTGCACGAAAGGAAGAGATAAATATACAGAATTACGATAATTTATCTCCCAAAATTTAAAAATAAATATGGAAACTGGGAAAGCAAAATGATTCATTGAAAAAGGAACGAAAGTAAATTCATAAAATACACTTAGGGATTTATTATTAAATAAATATGACATTCGCTGCTCAGTGACGCTGACGGTGAGGCATAGCGGCACTCTAAACATGCGGCCAGCCAAAAGTCCTCTAGTGTGGTATGGTAGAAGGGGAGAGGGGTGGGAGACCCTCGAACCCATACCCCCGCGGTGCTGTCCATCAAAACTGGCGGCGGAGCTGCTAAATCGTGTGCCACTTGTAGGGTGCTCAAGGCTGTTGTCAACGGCAGACGTATCTTGCGCTTCTTGCCACGACGAATTTCATGGGCTTGGGCTGATGTTACTGTCAGACAAGTGAGCATAAGTAACAGCAACAACCATTTCTGTCAATTGATATCACAGCTATATTACTTTTAAAGCAGGTGATGGCTCTCAGAACAGCACAAAATAAATATACAAATCGGAAGATATTTTAAAAAGTAATAATCTTTGCTTTTTTTTTTATCTCAGGTTAATTACTATATTTCAGGCAGTTTCTGTTTTTCTGTGTAATAATTCCTTTGCTTCACAACAATCGTAATCCAATGACTTAAAAGATTTATAATTTCTTGTAGAGTACCACTTTTATTCCCTCCTTGAATAGCTTGGGCAAATGCTGCAGAAACCTATTTCAAAGATGACAATCGCTTCCATGAAGGAACAGTTTGGTGAAGAGTTCGAAATTTGAAAAATTTTTGGTTGAGGTAAACTTCCCTGCTTCTACTGGTCAGGAGACTGGCCACAACTTTCCCATGTGCGGGAATCTTTCAAAATTTCTTTTCAATCCCTAAGCAAGTCAGATAATTTTTTATGAAGTTTTGTCACAATTTTTGCAACAATTCAAAGTAATATAGTGAAGTTAACACATTTTTCACATGAAACTCTATCTTACGCAAGAATTCCTTAATAATCCTAAGCAGAGATCTGCATTTATTTCACCAGTGCTTGAGCATCTTGAAATGTTTGAAGTCGTAGAAAGAAAGGATTTTTCAACTGGATTGACTACGATTTCATTGCTGGACAAAGTTTTTAATTCATGTTTTGTCAGTGCCTATTATTCGAGAAGGAAATCCTTCACCATCAAATCTTCGTTCAAATAACGTTGCATCAGACAATGAAAGATCAACTAGAGATCAAATATTTCCCTGCAACAGTTTCTGTCAAAGCTCGGCATGTTGATATTGATGAAACCACTACTTTGTGATATTTTCTCGTATATTGCCTAACGAACTTCTTTCTATCTAGCTCGACACAAATATCGCACTAGATTAGGGCCGGCTAAGCTCTTTGCTCCCCGGCACTTCTAAAATTTTCCATTCTTTAATTCTGCTACTCAGTGCAGCTGTATCGGGTGCCTCATTATTCATTTCCTTTCAGCAAAATAAAAAACGCAAAATATGTTAAAATAGAAACAAACTGCTTCTATTTTAGATCGTAGCCGCTTACATTTGTTTGAATTTGCTCCAAGCTAGAATAGCAAGCAAATGGCGCGAATAAGGAGGGGCAGGAACAAAAATGTGTCACCACGGAAATTACGTGCGCAGGCTCATTTAAGGTCAATTTAAATCCCTCGTTTCGGGCTTTTATTGGAAGGCGTTAGTAACTCCTAGGATCCTCGAAATGGAACTCAAAATGGAATTATACTAAAGCATACTTCGGTCTTTTACCAAGCCAACTTTGGTAAAAGCTAGGTTTTTACCGGTGAAACCTAGTATTTACCAGACTTCGGGCTTTTACAGACGCAGCAGACAAACATAGATCCCTGATCCAGTCCGACTTGCGGACCCATGCGGAGTTTGTATATCCTATGGTCCAGGGGACCTCGTCCTCGCGGGCGCAACCCCCGCGGTCCCCGCCCGGCTTTATACAAAGCATTGGGCAGAACATCGTAGATATGAATTGAACTTAGCCAATTTGCCTCCGGGCACCGTTCCATCGGCTAAACGTACGTCCTAAGATACGCTCTGACCACTCTGTCAGTCCCCGTAACGAGAACTGAATGGGGTCAAACCCCCGGGGCCTCGGTCGACGATCTCCAATCTAGCTCCATCACAACCGAACGAACAGATACGACAATACCAGTACGGTCCCTGCAAAGCCTGAACAAACCTGAGCACAATTCTCGGGTTCTAGTCCTGTGAAGTCAAATTATATACCCCCATGGTTGAGACTGCCTGGGTGCAGATCCTAACCAATACTTTCCAGGAAATCTCCTGAGTCAACCCCCGGGGGGGGGGGTTCGGGCTTTTACAGTAACATATGTTTATATATTTATTTATATATATATTCTACTTTGTTTCGTGTCTTTGGCAACAGCGCGTGAAGAAATTTTTTCTGGCTTGGGTTACGTCTAAATGTTGTCATGGTTAACTTGCAAGTAGATGAAATCTGCAGCTGATTACGATGCTCCCGCACATTATGAGATGATTGTAATCGGCGGTTTCCCATATCCCATGTATATTCCAATAGTCTTTCAATAGTATTCCAATATCTTCCAATAGTCATCTGTGACGACTTTAATTTAAAACATATTATATGTGGTCCAGTACAAACAAATCCTCGTCGATCAAAAATACGTGGGAACATTGGCAAAATCTAATTCTACTCTTAACGTCATGAAGTCAGTTATGCAACTTATGCATGTAAACGACTCAGACTTTATTGCTTATCTTTAATCCTACAATGTTTATGTCATTCTGATTGTCATTTTTTTCTTCCATTCACGTCAATGTAATGTTCAATTATTTAGTCACTATATTGTTTACTTACAACTGTAAGAAACTGCCTATCTGTTTACATGTTTACTTGAATTTTACACTGCTTTAATTAATTGTTTGTTTATGTATATATTTCATTGTGTATAATTTCGTTGTATGTATATAATTTTTCATTTGTATATATATTTTCATTTATGTATCTATATTGATTTATATGTATGTATATATGTTCCATTTATATGTATTTATGTATGTTAATTTATATGTATATCACTATAGATTTTACTTACAACTGTAACAAATTGTATATCTGCTTATATGTTTATTATTCTGTAGAGACATTAGGAATTTTTGGAAGCCGGAGAGATGAAAAATTAGCAACTGCCTTCACCGGGAATCGAACCACGGACCTCTGAAATACTGGCCCAGCGTGCAGAACTACTACACCACGAAGACACGTTAGGAAAGTGGGAGAAATACCTTATATACTCCCCCTTTTAAAGGGCGACTGGGATTTTTAGGGACCCAATCGCCAAATCCCGGGTGTGGAGAGTAATCATCCATAACCCTTTTAGTTCGGGCGCCACTGTAGAGACATTAGGATTTTTCGGAAGCCGAAGAGGTGAAAAGTTAGCAAACGCCTTCGCCGGGAATCGAATTGTATATCCCATATATCCCATATATGCTCAATTTGGAAAGACCTGGAGTTTAGGGCACGCTAAGGAAGGTTTATGATACTACGTAGGTATTTACTAGGAGCATTTGGGCCCGCAATACTCATTGTATGGATGGGCATACAGTATATCTTGCTGAAAGTTGGGCTCCCAACTGACGCGACATTAACTACAATATGTCGTACTACAATATGTGGTACTACAATATGTCGCTATCATATTGCCGGTCGTTGAATTGCAAAGAATTGGTAAAGGTGGTTTAGTTTCACGAGCTTAGCAAATGGTAACGCCAGATGCGATTAATGCATGCCGATCCACAATGAGATTTAAGCGTATAGTATTGGACATGTCAACGAGCTTCTCCAATTCTTCGATTATCCGACTCAAGGCATAATTGTTCTCTGCATGGCTCCAAACGGAACTGTATGGCTCTTGAATAAAGTTTGGCATCCGTTTGAAGCGATGGAGTGAACTGAACACTGCATGGCTCCAAGCAGATACATTGTGAGCTTCACGGTCAGAACATAAATATAAACATTACAGCAGATGCCGATGAAGTAGTATCAGATATCGCAAATTATATCTATAATGGAATCCAGCCTTTTCCAGCCGTGTAGCAACGGTGCTTCAGGACAGTACATATCTAAAAATAGGATAGAGCTGTTCAATGACACTGCTGATTATAGATGGCTTTTTGGAAGCACTAACATACTCTTTTGCAAAAAAATCAGAGAGCCATGAAGGAAGTGGTTGTTTTTATGAAATTGAATACGTGTATAGCTCATACGCAGATAATAAAATGATTAAAAATCAAGGTCATAGTACCTGTTCACGGCTCATAATCACCCATTGAGTGTTCAAATTAGTAGTTGGTAGAACCGCCCCTGGCGACAATGCATGTTGAATTCGTCGAGGCAAGGAATGGTAGAGGTTCCTAATGTCATCCTGCGACACATTCTGCCAAGCATTCATCAGTTGTCGCTCGAGATATGCGATATTTTGTGGGCCCGAATCTGGCGGCCTACTATGCCCCAGACATGCTCGATTGATGAAAGGTCTGGTGACCTTGCTGGCCAAGGAAAAATATCAATCGCACGGAGACAGTCCAAAGATATGCAGATTCTTCACATCAAGGATCTTAAAGGAAAAGCTGCATAAATTGTCCAATACAATGCGGAGAACAGCTGCTGCTAACTGGGGTGTCTCCTCGCAGATGCTCAAAATATGGTATGCCACAGTCGTTGAGCGCATAGCTCTTCATGGCGTTTTTATATGGGGGGTCAATGTCACGATTAACATGCAACATGCATTGAACTCCGCGCAAAGACCATTTCTTCTGGGCATCTGCAGAGTATTCCGTACCTCTCCTACAACTGCATTAAATGTATTAGCTGGGCTTCCGCCCCTGCACTTAATAGTACAGAGCGAGAGTGTTGTCGTGAAAGTGATCAGACTAAAACAAGACGTTACTATTTGGAGTAAGACTTGTGTATCCTCGGACTACGAGAATCACATTGCCCACTCTCCTTACCACCCTGCAGACTTCGATATAGAAGCAAACTGTAATCTTCCAAGTGCATTAGAACTCGGGACTGGCAGTTCCTGGTATGCAATAGAAGGTAACCACATAATCCATTTCTGGGCTAGGAAGCTTCGTCCCAGTAACTCGGTGTTTCAGGCAGAACTTACAGCCCTAAAAGCAGCTCTTGACATTACTGCTAACAATGGCAGGTATAAAGTAATTTACACAGACTCAATGTCAAGCTTGCAGGCCATCTAGGGCGGCCGCAGTAGACATCCCATTGTCAGAGACATACAGAAACTATTAATTTCGATTCCTGCAAGTCTGAGTCCCCAGCTACAATGGGTTCCAGCCCATACGGGGATGAAAGGAAATGAAGCAGCGGATATGATTGCGAAAGGCGTAGACAATGAACCACGTGAGTAGCATTGGTGTGCCCCTTCCGCACTCATATCTGAAAACTACTCTCAAATGTAAACTAATGAAGCAGTGGCAAAACTACTGGGAGACAAGCACCACAGGCAGAAAGCTGTATGACTTCCAACCAAAAGTTAACCACAATTTAAATAGCAGCTTTTCCCCCTCACACAGCATCTGACAGGGCATGGCCCATATATGTCCTATCTTCACATATTTCGCCTAAGAGACAGTGACCAATGTATTTGTGGCAGTATTGGTGACTCAGATCACTACCTGTTTGACTGCTCGCACACAGGGAATTCAGATTTAAAAAGACCAACTGCAATCAATATGCCGGCATGGTTCAAGAACACAAGAATAAATATGCCCTCAGCCGTATTAGAGACTGCACTACCATTGCTAAAAGCATTGCAGACAACCTGGAGTGACTTCTTTTCTTTTATACCGTGCCGTCAGCAGCCCGCTCTGTACATATATTAATTTACTTAATGTCTTGTTTTTTTGTTGTTTTTGCTGTTTTTTAATTATATTTAATATTATGATTAATCCAGAACTCATTTAATGTATTCCACAATTTGTAATGTATTTGGTCATCTTAACATTTGTACTTGATTATTATAGCACAACCTTAATATAACTGTATGCCTAACATGTACGATAATAGTGAAAAGTGTTCCGCTTAGTCTCAGCAGTCCCCACCATGCACCTTCTTTCCATGTTCTGGTCCTTATTTCAATGTTCCTCGTTTCGTGGCCAATCCCCGGAGGACACAGTACTAAGCTCTTTATTTATATTTATTCATGCATTTATTTTTAATTCCATCGACGGGATCCAACAGGCTGAAAAGCACCTAACCCAGTGGGCCAGCTGTTCCGTCGATGGTGAAAAGAAAAGAAAGTCCAGAGATATGCGAGCGGTATGTAACTTGGCATTATCTTGTTGGAAAATGGTCCCAGGATAATGTGCCATGAAAGGAATGCAACTGGACGCAGGATGGTATCAACATATTGTTGAGCTGTTAAAGATGTACGGAGGATGAGTAAAGATGACATGCTGTCATAAGAAATAGCGCCCCACACCATCACGCCAGGGGTTATGGCTGTATGTCTTTGTAAAACAAAGGCTGATTGGGACCGCTGGCCTCCGTCCTCTCCAGACACGAACACGGTGGTCATCTGCTTCAAGAGTGAAGCAGGATTCATCGCTGAACACTATACGATGCCAGTCAGATGGTAGCCATGATGATCGACTGCGACAGCACTCCAGACGACTCCGCCAATGTTGTGGGGTCAAAGGCAAATGTCTTAAAGGCTTCTGTGAGCGTAACCCCGCCTTAGACAAGCGCCGTGAGATGGTGGACGGTACCACGAAAGGTATAGACGTGGCTGTAGTGCGTTGAATAGTCAACAATGATACCGTTGGGGCGGTTCGGGGCCTAGCGAACAATCAACCTCTCCTGCCTCGCATTTGTGCTCCGTGACCTTCCAGAGCCTTCATTTTGTCAGCAATTTCTTTGTAGCAACCGTTGCTGCCAACATGTTTGCACAGCACTGTCTGTACGCTGCAGGTGGCGGCTCGGTATGACCACCCACCTTCCCGCAACCCTACAATGCGACCACGTTCGAAGTCGTTTAGTTGTCTGTAAGGTCTTCGATATCGTCGTAATGGCATCTCTATTGAATCCTTCTGTACGGAATTACAATGGCAGCAACAAAAAATATAAATTTTCCGCCTCTGTCACTGGTTTTATACTGGTTTATGCGAACTGCGCCTAGAAATGCGCGCTATGATCGCAATTCCTTTCATTTGCCTAGAAACTTTAATCATTTGCATGTTCTGTCAAGATGTTTTGTATACCAAATTTCGCCACGATCGCAAAAGTCCTTCTTGGTGCTTCGATTTTTTTTTCTGCAAAAGAGTGTAACGGCATCATCGGACTTGGAACATGGGTATAACTAATGTGCCAGAAGTTTCGTTGGGACAATCAGCTCACTTCCCTAAAGACGGTTATACAATTTTTGTCGAGCTCGCTCTATTGGTTGTAACGATGTGGATATGTTTTAGGGTATTCTTAATTCTTAATTGCAGTTCAGACGAAATTGCCATGTAACAATCGATACTGACAGAACGGCCAAGCAGCGAACATACGTTTTGAGGTGCGCATTCCACGTACTCTTTTTGGATCATCTCCGTAACTTTATTAGCTAAGCGTTTTCTGCAACTTGTGGGTGTTTCTAAAAGGCTTGTGCGATTTTTCTGCTATTAAATATGTGCGATGAAATGTTTTACATGTATATCTCTCTTCTTTTACAATGAGGAAGTCGTGTTTGTAGTAGCTCCAAAAGTATGAGCAGTATCACTTATGCATATTTATATTATTAAAGTTATGCTTTTTGGCAGCATCTGTCAAAGTTAATATGTATACTTCTGCACGCTACTGAATTTTATTTACGCGGTAATTTACCCTATTGGATAATTGTCAATAAAAATTAAGTATCTCGAGAATAGACTTGAACCAACTGTCTTCAACAAACAAATGTCAAGAATGACAAATATCAAGAAACGTACACTACCATTGAGAGTTAAATTTTTCTTCATTTGATCTATATAAGTATACTTTTGGATGACTTTTCCCGTTACTGTCCGGAGAATCTTATTTAAAGCGTAAGATGCCCATTTTTCAAATAAAGGGCGAAAAATGTCCGGGTCTGTATTGACGCAGAATGTCCGGATCCCAAGTATTTTTCAGGTTTCAAAAATGCAATTTAATTTCTTCGCCTTTGTACCAAAGCCTTCGTCCTCACATTATTACTTTCAATTACTTAACTAATTTCTAAAGAATGCTCCCGAGAGTTAAATAGCCCTCTTTCGTTGTTACACTTTTTAAGCAAAATTATAATGAAATTCTTTAAAGTTCTCTGATTTCAGGAAAAAAAAAGAATGACTGAAACTGCACAACAATGACTGAATAGATGGTAGCCTATCCCGGGTTTGGTTTTCGTTAAATGTGCTGGCAGCTGGCATGGGGTTCTCGTGGCCTGCGCATGCGTAAAGTTCATGCTTTTTCTGGATATATCGAAAGCATTCGACCGAGTTTGGTTAGACGGCTTACTCTACAAACTTATATCCCTGGGTTTCCCAGGATACATCATTAACATCACTAAATCTTATCTCTATGAGAGGCACTTAGTCGCTCGCTATAAAAATACATATTCTACTCAGAGAAACATTCATGCTGGGATCCCGCAAGAGTCTTTGGTAGGACTAATATATTTTCTAACACACCTTACACTACTCTTGCCATGTATGCAGACGATACTGCAAAAAATGCATCTCTAAACCACGTAGCACAACCACTACAAATACACATACATGCGCTAGAAGCCTGGCTTCAGAAATGGAAAATCCAAATAAACGTGGATAAGTCTGTTGCAATATTATTCATAAGAAAAAAAGAATTGATCAGTGCATAAAAAGGTATAACACAGTCATCCCGTAGGCTAAGCAAGTGAAATACCAAAGTGTTACGCTGGATAGGAATTTAACATGGAGGCCCCACACTACAAAAGTAATTAATAAGTTCCGAGATAAACAAGAACTCGCCCCCTTAATTTCTCGGAACTCAATTTTATCATTAGATAACAAGTTACTCCTCTATAAAGCAATGTTACGTTCCATTATATGGATGTTACGTTCCATATATGGTTCCACTTATGCATGTCCTGTTTGGGTTCTTGCCAGTACAGTTCACATGAAAAACTGCAAGTTTTGCAGAATGTTACGGAGACAGATTACCAAGAGTCATTGGTTCGTTAGAAACATTGATATTCACAATGAACTGAAAGTTCTTGAGATAAAGAAGTTTATGGCAAAAATTACCAGGTTTTACAAAAATATTCATAAAGTGGAAAATGATAGTATTCCAGAGCTTAACTATGACTATAATGATATTAACAATGCTAGAAGGCCTGGAGCTCTATTAAGACCATTAAACTAATGATCTGTTCAGAAAATTGTAGGATATAATAATTCTAATCTAATTTATACTTTATTCTGCCTCACAGCTTTTAAATGGATATTTTCGTTCAAAATGGATATTTTCGTTGAAATATTATACCGGAAATTTCTCGCGCTTACGATACTTCCTTTTTACTTCGCACAAGGAAGTAAAAAAGGGAAGGCGATGAATAAATGGCCATTTCTAAAACAATGATTTCATCCAGGATTTATTTGACTATTTGGAATTTTAAATAGAGGTCCTACAAGTGGAAGGCGCAATAGTGACCAAGTGGATAAGACCGTTGAATACTAGTAGTTCGGCTAAACTAGAAATCCCAGCAAACAGAGTGGATAAGCCCGCTGAACACTGGCAGTTCGACTAAATTAGAAATCCCAGCAAACAGGCCGGCTACAAGAGATTTTTCGCGTTTTCTCATGCCTAACATAAAGACGAGCCAGCTCTAAAAATATCCTCCATGAAGGTATCCCTTTCGCTTGGGGAAATATATTTCATGTGCTTTGCTATAACAATATGTTCCATCTAATCATGAACGAGAAACGTTTTCTCAAATTTGGGCTTTCATTTTATCCTCAGTATGTTCACAATATACCCATGTAAATAATTTTACATGAAAAATTAATGAATTGTAATCATTGAAACTCGTCTATAAATCATTGCTACAACTAATAAATGTAGCTTTGATTTATTTGGTGTGCAAGAAACCGATTTTCATGATGTTATTTTCTCACTTTATTGTAAATCAAATCATTAGTAGCTAAAAGTTCTTGCTCTTACATACACACGAAACAGCGAAGGAAATGCCACGAAAAGTATAAGGCTTTTGATTAGACTAATTTTTTCCCCCTGGAATGATGGTGTTTTAAAGCATAAAATATATAGTTTTAAAATCTGTAGCAAAGAAATACTGTTTTTTAAGAACGTAATGAAGATATTTTAAGGAAAATGATGTTTACGTTTGAACATGGAAAACATGAATTCATACATAAGTGACAATAAACGAAGAAAAGCACATCAGGGAGTTGCAGAAGGGCTATTAAACACGACATTAAAAAAAATTTATTTTGTCTGTGAGATTACAATGCCTCAAAAGCCACTTTTAAATCTACCTGCCAGGATACTGAATATCCTTTCCCACCTTTGTATGCCTTTGACAAAAGGTAACTACGCTAATTATACTGCATTATTATTGCACTAAGTCTATACTTTGCAAAATTCATTCCTTTTCCTTTTCCTGCTGAGAAGCTTTTCAAATCTTGGCTCTAAATCACATCTTGCAGCATTTAGCTAATACAAACACTCTTCTTTTCTGTTTAAATGTTTCTTTGTGGATCTATATCTTTTTCTGCTAGAGAAGCATGGCGGCAAATTATTATGTACATATTACAAAAGACAATGGTTTGTAATGTCAATTATTCCGACTCTAATTACCTAAATGGATGTCAAGGCATTAGATGTAATTCAAGGAACTTTCAACTATTAAAGAACAGTATAAAAAATTGTATTATTTCAAGAGGATGCCTAATGAAAATCTTCTTCCTCCAGAAAAGTCCTTAGGGCAGGGAAGAGGAAATTGCGACCTTTCAGGAAAAAAGAGAAAGAGAGACCTTTTTGTCCCTGGGATGCAAAATCTACTTTCTTTTTCGTGATAAATAAAGACCTAAAAAATGAGTGTAATTTGAGTTCTGATTTTGTAGTGTTAAAAATCTTTCCCGCCACTTTGCTATATCATTATTACTACTTATGCCACTGACAGTGCCCACTCACGGTTTCAGCTGAATGACTTACCAATGGTAAGGAACCGTAGCCCCCTAAAATCTCTACCCAGGGATGGCAGATCAAGAGTGCTTAGTAAACATTTTAAATAAATGTACGTAAGTACGCTATAAAAATTATATCAATTACATCCGTGGAACAGCGTTAAGAGACTGCGTATAATAAGTACAGGGTAATGTAGCTATTACAGAATGCGAATGAAAGTAAATATGGCAGGCTGCTGTTATACTACAACTGTTAGTTCATTTATATTTTCCACAAAGAATCTCACGATGCTTTGCATTTTAGCAGGAGTGCGGTTCATATATTTAAATGCAACAGTACATTTAAATGCAACAGTACATTTACCTCCGAGAAATCTCTAGTATCTTCCATTTCTCGAAATTACTGGAAGGCATGTACGGTAAAACTACATATAAGTATCGGATACGGTTACAGTTATATATAGGCATCAGTTGCAGTTATTCAATTGCAATCCCAATTAGATTTATACAGTGACTCGATCAAATTGTTGCCAAGTTTGGCGATTTTTGGCGATTTCTCGCCAGATATGAAAAATTAGTAGCCAAAACCATCGCTAGCTTGGCGATATCTTGCCAATTTCGGCCTGTACTTTATTCTCGCTTTACTTTATTCGCATTTTTCGTTAGCATTAATTACATTTCATTTCAAATGCTTTCTGTATGTTTTCATGTCTGAATTAAATTAAGTGAAGGAGTCAAAACCTGACTTGTACCTTATCTTTCACTGTAACAGACCAGCTGTATTGTGCCCAGTTTCACATTTTAGCTCTCTTAATCTCTCTAGTTTCAAATTTACCTTTATGTGACTGCTTTTGTTATTTATTTATTTATATTATAAATGCATTTTCAGTGCTCATAACATTTTTTTATTATTTTAATTGCTATATGAGAGTGAAAATAGTTTTCCGCCTAGTTTTGCATAAAGAAATAAGCCCATTTTAATATATCACTTTATTCAACCTTTTCTGCAGGATACAGAGCTCTCGTTTTGTCATTGGATGTCAAAGAGAAATCGTTGAGTTCAATATTTTGCAGAATATTAGATTAAAAGAGATCCCACTTGAATATTCTCCTCATTCAAAAATCAAGCTAATGCGGATTCGTTTAGCTTCACTAACCAATTATTTTACGTTAAAAACTATTGCTTTTTAAATAATAATTTAAATTTAGTAATTAATACTAATTAAAATTTAATTATAATAATGAATAAAATAAATGAAAGATTTTTCTTTTTTAAACTTATACTTCCTCACTATTATTTCAGCTGCTACTTTCATTAACTGCTGTTGACGTTGAGCTTCTGTAATATCGTACGAGAAAAATTATAATTTGAAAATCCTAGTTTATTAAATAGAATTTGTTCCGTATATGAGTGAGTGGTGTGTTTTAATTTCTTCATACTCTTAAAATCAAAGAAAGATCACTTGATATATAGGTCTGATAACTAAATATGTAGTTTAAAATGACAGGCAAAATATCATAATGCGACCGAACGTCTTTTAACTCTTCATAAATATGAAAAAAAAATCAGAAAGCCATCAAATGTTCAGCATGCACATCCATCGAAAGAGAAGTGTTAATTTTAGTCCTTCATGTAGCCGTTGAATGATTGATATGGATGAAGTTACGATATTCTAATTTTCAAAAGCATTCGTTATCATAAAAATTAATACCAACAATTCTATAAATTCGTAATTGGAATTGAAAAAGACGTCAACATGAATGAGGGAAGACAAAACATTGACTAAAAAAGATTAAAATTCAAAGAATTTGAATAGAAACTAATATATAAAGATTTTTTAATCCGTAAAATTTTAGAACACGTTATCCTTTAAAAAATATTCATACTAGACCTAGGTAAATTTTCTGAAGTTCCATGAGTCAGCTATTAGTGCATGATCAGCTGCAAACAAAAGCATTTTCTTCTAAATCAAAATTACAAGCAAGAAAATAATAAAAAGCGAAAGATACAATGGAAATTCAAGAAGTAAATAATGACAGTCGTAATTTTAATGAAATGTAGTTTATTCCAATTTAAAAATTTTTGGGAAGTACGATTAATATTTTTGAATAAAATAATGTCACTAAGTTATGTAATAGGCAAAACTATGGTCTCTCTCTAAATGAAGGAAATCTATTCTACATTTTTCTTATTATTTATGAAAGAAGCAGGTAATTATTTTTTTACAGTAAGCTAAAAAATTACATTGAAAAATTAAGCATAAAAAAGAGAGAAAAGGCAAGAATTTTTGAGAAGTTTGCCACAGAAGTTTTATAGAGGTAAAGCATTGAAAAATTGACTCAGAACAAAACACGAAACTTCAATTTAGCTAGGCTAGAGTAAATCATAAATAGAGAATGCAGCAACGGTTTGGCTGCGTGGGGAAGACCTACTGAAAAGTTTCTCAATATTCTTTTGTATAAACCATGGAGGTGGGAAAGGAAGGAGGGGCCAGTCAGCACTAGAAGTGAAGCACTACTTTGAAGCTTGGGTCACCAGATGGGGTGTTCTTTGTTTACATTCAGAAGCTCGCTTGACACGGTTCTGATAGTATTTCGACACACGACAGTTCCATACAAATCGAAAAAGGGACACTTTCGCATGAAAGAAACATTCATAGTGTGATGGATAATAGCAATTTGTATAGTTTAGTGACATTTACGCAAAAATCACACCTTGGTTATTTTTCGATAACTAACAACAGCGCGATTTTGATTATGAATTTGTTTTATAAAATTCTAAGCTGTTGAACTACAAAAATATAGATTTTAAGAAAAATGTTATGCTTAAAGAATGAAAAATACCTTACGGTACATTTAAAATTGTATACGTCTTTCGATACCCTTGATAGAGTATTCGCTACTTTTATTTTATTTTCCAAACGCCAAAATGTTTTAAATAAAACAAATTTTTTTCACATCCTTATATTATTGTTGCATATTATTGCAAAAAGCATGTATCTGCCTTTGACAAAATACATAAATATTCATTAAATTATTTATAAATGTATTTGAAATGAAGAATTTATTCACTTATAAACAACTGTGAAAGTACTGTGAAAAAATCTAATTAGTAAATGTATCTAATTTATAATGATTATAAATGTTATCTAAATATATAATAACCTTAATATTGAATTGTAAACGTAAATTGAAATCCTGTTGACAAATACGTTATAAAACTATTTAAGCAAGAATTGTTCGTATTGGAAAGCATTCTGTTAAAAGGTATTGTAAAGCAAATGCTATGAGATGCGCACTTAAAAAAGTAATAAAGATGTTTGGAATATGTACTGTTGAAATGAAGGGTAAAAAAAAATCTGATAAGTATAATTAAAAGAATTATTCCCCCTACATTTTATAATAATTCAGTTACAAGTTTTAAATAATACTTAAAAAAAAAAAAAACTTATTTTATTCTCTTTCAGAAATGTTCAGAGAAAATCAAGTACTATTTAAAGTATTTCGCTAATTCCTAATAATTCTCTAATTTAAAATGAACTGAATAGAGCATTAATTATAAATTGACTTACATTTTTCGATTTAAAAGATGCCTCAGAAGCCAAAAAATCATGTCATGCTTAAGAAAGTATTTTAGGAAGAAGCTCTATAAATAGAAAAGAAATAATGCATAATTTTAATATTAATAATACAATAAACTTTGATCTTAATTTTTGTACCTTAACCGAATAAAATCGAATTACCTTAATTTTTTTTTCTAATGTAATTAACGAAAACTTGTGAAAATATTTCACTCAAATTAAACCATTCTGAGAAAACTATCCTGTGAAAAGTATAGCATTTGATTCCGTTCAGAATGAAATGTTGTTTAAAAGTATGTTGTTTTCATATACTTAGGACTCTGAAGTGTTGTAGAAAAAGAAAATATATACATTTATATGAATATTTACGACGTAATTACAAAATATTTACATCCGAACGCGTCAAAACCCATTGAACTCAATGGTAAATGACCCAATGTTTTGTTCACCACGTAGGGATCGCCGGTGCTTCAGAGCAGGGTACGGGAGAAACTTGTTTAGGGCAACTCCATCTTACTTCCTACCTCCATGGTATAAACAGTCAATAAAAACAACCTTGACATCTGAATGAATAAGCCCATTCTCCATGCAGATCGAAGTGAACTGAAGACATAATAATAGACTTAACTGTAGAATATCAAAAACGTTTCAATCTGAGGTATCAAAATTGCTGCCCGCAAGTTTATTATCCGTAGCCAAGAGCAGGTAATATTTAAGCTGTCTTATATAAAACCTAGAAAAAACGAAATAAATATAAAATCAATGTGTGAATTTGAAATTTAGAATAACCTGTATTTCAAATTCACGCATCAAATTATAAATATTAACTCAGAGAATAAATGAATACAATACTTACGGTTATTGAAATTTCAGATAGCCCTGAAGATAGAAAAGAAGGTCATCATAGTAAGTCTAATTCTTCAGGATATAAGTGATAGCAACAAATTTCAAAGATATTTTTGGGAGTACTTTTCAGATACAAAGGTGGATTCTTCTTATTATTTTAATATCTGTAGCTTGCAAATAAAAAACTTCTCATTAAATTTAAGGTATACAGACAGGATTTCATAGCAGAATGTATATTTTTACTATTAATCGAACTATACACAAAAAGCAATTAAGTTTGATATGGACACACGAAAAGCAACTAAAGGTTACAATGTTATTTATTTAATTTTGAAATGTTAATTGAAGCTAATTTTAAGTTTTAGACATTAATTTTGTGAATTAATCAAGATTTGAAATTTATTTATGCAACATAACGAATGTTTGAATTACGAAAAAGACGATGTTTTTTTAGCTTAATAACAACTTAAGAAACTATGACTCATTTTTTATTTTTAAAACTCAGCAATTCATTCTGAGGAGTAGTTTTGTTGGCTATATATATTTTAATTTCTTAAAATATTCATTTCAATATTTTCAGGATTCTGCTGTTATTTTCTGACATGATGCAAGTTTGTTTGTTCTAGCGTTTTTCACTTACAGATTAGAAATATTTGAAGAAGAGTATTTGTTAAACATTCCTGCATAACTTCACAAAGGAATAAAAAAATTGTGACAACGGGATAGACATGAACTATTCTAAAGCGTAAGTGTTTCACCAAAGCTACTCAAAGTTTGCTATGGGCCTTGAACTTTTTATTTATATTAGAATGCCGAGATTAACTTCTTGTATGCAGTGACGCTTCGATAAACTGATAATTAGCTAAAATACTATGCACTGACTGTACGGCTGTACAAATATAATTAGAGAGTGTAACTTGCTTTAAGTTTACATACAGTGGAAGATGAAATACGAACAGGCTCAACGTAAGATGTATTTTATTTGCACCTTTTTCATTCTAAAATTTTTGTTATACATTACAGGAATTTTTGGCCATTATCCAGCAGCGCCTACTGAGTCTGCAAAATAATATGATATTGGAATTTGAAAGTACTTTGAAGGTGCTACGTGATTAATAATAATTCATCAATATCCGAAGCAGCCATTTAATTTTTTTCTTTCTTATTTGTCGAAGTGCCTTTCGCGACAGTTTTAAGCTTATTATTTTTGCAAAGAGAGTAAGTATTGAATGTCCTTTAGTTTCATTCTTTCAGTGAATCCATCACAGTTTTAGAATGTCAATCTAAATTACCCATTTGAGTACTGAGTTATTTGAAGATTTTTATGCCCATGGGATGGATTTAATTTATCGATATATAGATTAATATGTAAAAATAATACATTTTATTTGAAATATACTTATATTAGTGATATAAATATATTTTTGAAACAGCATTTTAATTACAAAATATAAATAAATGTATAAATGATACAAAATAGAAATATTTATATAGAACAAGAACCAACTTAAAGTCTAATAATTTTGTGTGGTATTTTTCAAAACGTGTTGGTAAGTGCAAAGGTACCAGGCATTGTTTGCATTGCCAAGTGGTTTCTTCCCTTATTTTATGTTTATAACATACGCGACAATAATAAAGATAAGTGGAATTAACCTTATTTGCAACTGTAAGATGTCATAAACAAACTTCAGGCAAGTGTTTGTAATCAACGCAAACATTAACGCCTGCTTCTTAAATTCAGATGACGAGTCAGACTCGTCCACGGTATCTTCGCACAAATAAGCAGATGACGAGCCTCACTCGTCAAATGTACCCAAAGGATACAAATCTCAGACAAATCTCGCAGCCTACAAATCTCATTTAAACTAACCCATTGTGAAACGGAAAAAACTTCTAATGTATGGAGCTCCATTTTCGAATGAATGAAAGATGGACCTTATGTTTAAAGTAACAGACCTTTAGACTGGGAAGTGTAGTTAACAACAATTCTGGCGGAGAAAAGGAGTTAAAAGGAGAAAGGTGGGTAATACAAGGGTTACATAGAGTAGGAAAGTTAAGAACGAAGGAATAAGAAAATATAAACTTAAACATAATAGAATCACAACTTAAGTAGCTGACAATAACTAATTATGCTTTCTCACTTCAAATACAATGCTTTGATTAAGTCGTGAAAAATGTTTTACGTGTTACTCATTTTCTTCATACCCTTTACATTCTATGTCAAAAAGAATCCAAACACCTAGAAAAGTCATCCAACAGTCTCGAAATTTATAATCTGAATAACTTTTAGTCAGACCTGTAAATAATGGAAATGCACAGCCCAGTGAACGCACAAAGAGAAACTAAAGCTCAGGGAAAACACACACCAGGGTAAACTTAATATCAGGTGCAATGTTCGGCATGCTGTGTCAATTCGAACTGTTCGCACTGGCAGGTAAAACCTTCAAAGAAACATCATATACAAACAACTCAATATAAACTGTATTCGTGTAACTACAGCCAAGTAAATGTAATGGATTTGCAAATTTAATGCTAAAGGTAGTGCCTAATGTCCTCATCACATTCCATTATATGATTCTTCAGACGAAACTGTGTGCAAAGAGCTTAAATGTGGGAAATCTGATGGAAAACATGGTAGCAGATTTATAAGATCTAATCAACATTCAGAACCTGGACCTTCGATCAATGGTGTAATTTACTTTTGCCGTGTTCACAGGCTCAGCAGTGTTACACGAAAATCTGTTCACAGACTATAGGTTTTGCTTGAAGAAATACGTTCCTTGTGAAACCAAACAAAAGAATTCAAGTTTTTTTAAGGTGAAAGACTGAGTATTTAAGTCTTCATAGCACATATAAAGCAGATTTTAATAAAAAATTGCAAGAAAGAAGATCAAATTTAACAATAACTTCCTGAATCGGAACCAAAGATATCACTGAAGTGAGATCCAAAAATTTCGAATAAAGATATCGACAAAAGGAATGTAATAAATTACCAAAGCACTTCGAAGTAATTGAAAAACTCGGTTTGTTTATAGGTGCAGTCTATTGCGGCACAGCAGTTGTGGGTTAATTGTCTAAGGAAGGAGTGCTTGGTCGATGATTTTGAAGAGTTAAATTAGGTTAGGTTATTTGAATACGACGAAGTACACGAGCACTAACTGTTCTAGGGAAGGGAAGCCTTCACGGGGGACTAAGACAAACTGTCTCGTATTCACATTACGCACGGGAAAATCTACTAAAATACTCATGCAACTGGATCGTTGATAAGATTTGAACTGGAGACAAATTTCTAATAATCAGAAGTTTATCAACTCTCTACTGCTCATTTGAAAAACTCAATAATTAATTCATTGAACTATTTTAGGATGTTAGGAGACATCAAGATAAAATAAAATTCCTGTCGAAGGCATAATTGATTTTTGTGTCAGGGCTTCAAAAATCTTCTGATTCCTCGAGAAAGTTAAAAAGGAAGGTTAAGAAATTAAACTTTCAAAAATCAATTGATAAGAGAACTGCCTTCAGGAAAATATGTTTTCTTAAAGATATTTTAATCTCACAACTATTTAAAATGAAGATATAAAAAATACATCATATAGCTTTCGATTTCTAGTTTCTAACTGATAAAAAATTAATGCTATTGGATACAGACATTTTAAAGGGTATGTTAGTGTGTGTGTGATTATGGCAAAGCCTCGAGGGCTATCTGCCTAAGAGGAGGGGTGTCTTCGTGGAGGACTTTCTAACGGAAACTGGCTCGTATACACGTTACACATGGGAAAAACCGCGGAAACGCCCATGCAGCCAGCCCGTTCGCGGGATTCGAACCTCGGACCGCTCGGCCGCTGATGGGACAGGGTATGTTAGTCATGTTAGTCTAGGCTAGGAAGCGTCTGATAAACACAGCAGAGCTATCTGCTTGAGGAAAGGGATGCTCAGGTATTTTGAAAATAACCAGATTAGCATTTAAAAGTGTAATAGTTATTAGAGATATAAAAATCTCTTGATATATCATCAAAAATATTTAGCTTTATAAACCACGCTTTTTCAATAATTCTTTTCGCTTAAGCGAAATCAGATCTTTAAAGCTAATTCAGGAATACAGTTTAGTTCGATCACATCTGAATTTGGAAATTATGTTCCAAATATTTTTAACGAAAAAAATCCTTCGAATATCGTTATTTTCTCTACAGAGCATGAATTAAATAATGAGGTACTTTTGAAAAAAATGTTTCAATTTTTTTTTTAATTTTAAAAGCAAAGAATTAATTTGTAAAACTGCTTTAATAGTAATGCAATACTTTCTATATTATTTCAGAATTATTTGTTATTTATCAAAACCGCATATATTTTAGTGTTTTCATTTAAGAATTAAAAATGAGTACGCGAATTATTTTTCTGAATTTTAGAAGTTATGATCACAAATATTATAATAATTATAGTATGATTTAGTAAAGTTAACCTTGTTAAATATAAAAGTATACAGATGCAGTTAGTTTGATTGTATATAGGAGAGCATATTTAATTCTTTGCCTCAGGTGTAAAAATATTCAGGCACGGCTCTGGATTGAAATGTCCTGTTTTCCATCAATAGCTGTGCACTATATAAATATTTAAAACTATTACGCATTAATCCTTTTATAGCATTTATTTTATAAAATCTATGATTAAAAAAAAACGCATTTAAGAGTCATTTAAAAACTGTCTGTATTTAAATTTCGTACGAACATTCATAAAATGTTAAGGCCAGAAAATATATACCATACAGTGCCCTGAACCTTTGCCGCGCCTTCACATTAATGTGAAGATGAAAAATATTGTTAATCAAAGCGCTACGATTATTTTATGTGAATTAAATGCAGTTCATATATTATATTTCCACTACATACCAGCACTGTGTTGCATATAATTTGATATCTAATGATCCATCCTGCAAGCATTCAAAAATTTATATAGCCAAGGATGCTTGAATATTGTCTGAGAACCATTAACCTTAGACACTTTTATTTTGATTTTATTTCTTATAGGCGCGAAGTTCTGCAGTCCAAAGTCATGAGAGGAATATATTTACCGCCTCACGAACTAGGAGGGGTGCGTTATTCGCTAACCGTTCGTACCAGTGACAGGCACGAGTGGCGTATCGTTGTTATTGGGACCTGAGCGGCGGGAAGTCCGGTTTTTCTAAGACGCGATTCATATATTTTGGCGTCAAGTGACTGGCGAGTTTGGCGAGCGGACGCAAGTTCAGTCGGATCGTAGGTTCAGCCACTTAAGGGCTTTAGTGACTCAGATGCGAATGGCTGCGAAAAGTCATTGCGTTGGAAGTCGGGTAAGTTACACAAACTTCTTCGTTTTGCCCCATATGTGAAATAGCTTCAGTAATACTCGAAAGTCTGTTCGCGGTACAAAGTACTTTTAATTAAGTCTGCATACCGCTTTCGGTGCCATGAAGTTACTTTAACAAGTTTCTGAAATTAAACGGATATCATTTGCTTAGTCAAAAAACAACATAAACAGGTTTTAAGTGATGCATGCCTAAGAGTTTTAAACGTTTAGTAATTTAAGGAAAAGCGTAAAGAAAAACAAATGGAAAATCGTAGTTGTCTAAAGTTTTTATCACTTCCATCGCTTATGGAGGTTCATATTATTATTTTATATTAAACAGAGTTAAAAAAAAATACGGAGTTTCTCATTAAATATGTTTTATGTTATCTTATATTTCTCTAATAAACATGCTATTTTTTTTAATAGAGAGGCTAATTCACAGCATACAAACATTAAATATATTTATTAATTAACATGTTTTTCACTGATATTTTTTCTATCTAAAATAGTTTTAAAATAGCTTTAAAGTTAATTGAAAGGTTGATTTTTACGAAAGCGAACCAGCTGCATCTCTTACGAACTTTACGTTTGTTTAAAGCGTAGAATACAATATTTCAGTAGCGTAAACACGGAAAATATATTCAGTGAACCATGATAAGGATTCATTGAAAAGCTTATTATTCAGTAACGGGGAACATTTGTACTTCATAAATATTCATTTAACAGCTATACTGCAGCCCGAATTAATGTACCGTAACAAAAATATTTTCGTGCTTGTGTTATAATATTTATATTTATTTAACATATTCAATGCGCTGTTTTTATCTTTGTATATATTTTTTGTTGCAATGAATGTGTTCGCGAAATCTCACGAAATGCCTACTTAGATTTTTAGCCGTCAGCTGAGGAAAGAAACATTTGTAATAAGTTTTGTGAGAAATGTGTTCATTAAATCATAATAAGATAAAATGAATTAATATGAAAATTGATGTACTTGTAAATATTGAGTAAAATCTGAATACATTTTAGAACATGCCTGCTGCGGTGTATTCGTAGTAATAATTATCATTAACGATGGAATTTTCATAATAAATATTATATTTTATAATAAAATTTTATTTTTGCGTTCTAAATTGTAATTTCGGCTGTAATTTCTGCTAAAGAAGAATTTAACAAAAATTTAGTTGTTACATTCTTAAAATTAACTTGCATTTCGATTAAAATTATAAATATTTGGTTTAATAAATTTGAATAAATCAATATTGAAAGATATCAGACCAAGAGAGAGATAATTTAAAAAATAATTTCTCAACTAAAGAATTTAAAGAACCTCGTTTTCAATTTAAATTGGTATTGACAAAATTCCCTTCCGATCTTATAATACTATAATCGATTCTTAATTCCAAATCATCATATTTTATGCATCTAGACTATTAATTACTTTAGCTTCCAGAGGCTTTAAATAAACAATCCTATTAGTTTGTTTCCCACCATTTGATTTTAATAATCAAAATTTAAATATTTACATAAGGTACGCAAACTTATGGCTAATTTGATGGGTACTTCGGACTTCTGTGTTGCTTAAAATGTAATTACTTCACTTTTTGTGTACTTGGAAGATGAAGAATGCTTTCCAGATGTGTGCAGTCCCGCTAAAAACGTAGCCGTCTGTTAGGGACAAAAAGAACACAAATAAGCCCGAAATTTGCTTTTGATGTAAATTATCCTGGCTACGAAAACGTAAGATCACAAAATGTGGACAGTTGTCACATACCAGTTTATTGTTTATCAGAAAACCTTTAAGCTTATTCTTAACTCTTGTATGCATGCTCATATTTTGCGCATGATTTTAACATTTTATTCGCTAATTAACTTGGAGATTCCGATTGAAGAGTTCGAGGGCCTGACGGAATAATAACACATCTTAGTGTAATCTGATCTTCGAAGAGGGAGATTTGACTTGATACCCATGCCAGAAATGTGTGGTCAGAAAAATGAAAATAAGTAAAATAATAATAATAATAATAATAATAATAATGTTGCTAAATATTACATTAAAATGTTTATTGACTCTATGAATTAAAACCTAAAATAGCATCAATTGTTCTCATTGAAACTAAAGAGTGATAACCGTTCTTGGATAACTTTTTAATAGGGCCTAGCGAGAGGAAATTTTGCTGCAAGATAATTCATCCCATGACCCTAGGTATAATTAAAAATATGTAGGATCCGACATATCTCGAGGTGGTTCTTCTTTTGTGTTTTCGAAATTTTCTTTTACAAAATTGAATTTTTAATACAATTAAATATGTCGAAAAGTGTTGTTTCTTGTTATGACTTAAAACAAAATTTGTAATGTTTTCTTTTACAAAACTGAATTTTTAATACAATTAAATATTTCGAAAAATGTTGTTTCTTGTTATGACTTAATTTTTTTTTTTTTTTTGTAATGTAAGCAAATAAGAATCTAAATGTATGTAAGAATGCTTCTTTAAGCATATTTCAAGTACACATATAGAATACATGCATTTAAGGCTCAGTAGACGTTAGTATTTATTTCTTTATTGGGTTCTGGAAGAGGAACAAGTTTCTAAAAAATAATTTTCCTTAGTTTTGAAATGAAATTAATTTACTTTTAAAAGCTGTAAGTTATTGTTGAAGGAGCTGAAGGATGACCCAAGTAATCTTAATCCATTTATTTGAACTCGCATAAGTATGATGATCACAAATATTGTATGCCTCGAGTTGATCAGGCCAAACTATGCTATTTGAATTTGGCAAAGCCGCGAGGAGTATTGCCTTAAGAGAAGAGATGCTTTCATGGAGGGCTTTCTGCGAAAAACTGGCTTTTATTCACGGTACACATGGGGAAAACGAAACATGCAGCCAGCCCATTAACCTGAGATCGAACTCAAAACAGGTCGAACCATCAGTATTCAGTGGTCTTAACCACTCAGCCATTGGTGGGGCTCAAATTGATTAAACTGTCAAATTGTATGAATTTTTGTTTTTATTGGATTTGACGTAACCCTTAGTTTAGTGGTCTCAGACTTAAATTACAAGCGGGCCGAATGCACTATATGAAAGGCCAAATTTTTTTAATAAAGTTTTTTTTTTTTTTTTTTTTTTTTTTTCCGAAATAAAAATCTTTAAACTAAATTTTAAATCTCACTTATTATGTATTTGCCAAAATACCCATAAACAGTAATAGTAAGAACTCTCTTTCATGTATTAAATTTTTCTTCGCATGCAGAAAAGATACGTACGTTTGTATGAAAAATTATGAACTTCTCTATTTCTTAGTAGAATTTTGATAAAATCTGTTAGCCTAAGAGAAAAATTATCATCATCTCGAATGCTCATCAGTCAGCCGTATTCTTTTCCAGGCGTATTAATTTTCACCTGCGAAAAGAGCTGTTCAAAAGACCGAAGAAAAATTCATTCTATCCGATATTTGAAGATTGGTACGCGCAAGAAATTTGTTTGTTATACTTCGTAATTCAAACGTATAAATATTAAATTTTCAGATTGACGTTTAGTTCAAATAATTCTAATACGTTGAATTAAGCACCAAATAACTTAATGTAATGTAAACTAAAATTTTAAAGTTGAAGAAAACTAGAGAACAAAATTATCCTGTGAAAGGAAGGCCTAAAGTGAAATAACGTTGTAGAGTCATTAGGTTAATTGGAAGCAGAAAAGGTGGAAAATATGCAACCGCCTTCGCCGGGAATCGAACCACGGACCTCTGGATACCGGCCCAGCGTGCTACCGTTACACCACGAAGGCACGCCAGGGAAGTGGCAGAAATACCTTATATACTCCCCTTTTTTTTAAAAGGGCGACTAGTCGCCAAATCCTGGGTGCGGAGAATCATCATCCACAACCCTTTTAGTTCGGGCGCCACTTGTAGAGTCGTTAGGTTAATTGGAAGCAGAAAAGATGGAAAATATGCAACCGCCTTCGCCGGGAATCGAACCACAGACCTCTGGATACCGGCCCAGCGTGCTACCGTTACACCACGAAGGCACGCTAGGGAAGTGTGAGAAATACCTTATAACGTAAGAACATTATTTTTCCTATAGAAGAGGTTTAATAACACGGCGAAAGAGAAAATGAGCCTTAAATTATTAACTAAAAATTTTCTCCTCGAATTGAGCGTTTTTTGCAGACTTTTTTTTTGTGTGTGTATACATGTGTGTTTTTGCCTGTATGATCAAGAATTTATTCCGCTTGGTTTATGGGAATAAATATTTTTTAAGGCAGAGGAAAGTTGATTTAAAATATGTTTTGCCTTAAATTATGAATCGAAAATAAAACTTATAATTCATTTCGCAAATTCTGTAAAAACTAATTTTAACTGTTTATCCTAATGGTGTCAGATGTAAACTATTTTATGCAGTTACTTTCCTCGGGCCTTAAGAATGCATTATATACTTTTTACAAGAATCCCTTATTCTTAAATATGCTAAATTAGAGTTTATAAGGAGAGAGCTATTTCACTTTACTTCTTTTTCAAACGTATGATATGTAGTAAATCGACAGTTTTAATTCCAAACCGCATATATATTTTCCCACGAAAAACGTTTTCTTCAACAAAAGTTTCATTAATGTCATTCGTAATGATGCTTTTAGAATTGTAACTGTCCAGTATTAATCAGATAATTTTTCATACGAGGAATAATATTTTGCTTAAATTGCTAGTTAAATCGCCTTTACAATCATTTTCTTTTTAGCGACATGACACTGTTTCTGGAAATGCTTCAATATTCAGTTATTTCTTTGTTCTCGTCTTTGATCTGATGGTGGTGCAGTTTTTAAGACATGAGTATATTTATGAGTCTACATTTGTAAAATGTCTTAAAAGCCTTTCTGGAAAATTTATAAAATGCCTTTCTGGAAATGCTTCAATATTTAATTATTTCTTTGTTCTCGTCCTTGATCTAATGGTACTGTAGTTTTCATAAGACATGAGTATATTTATGAGTCTTCATTTATAAAATGCCCCTTGATTAATGAATGGCTAAACACGTATTTATAGTAAAGCACAGCTAGAAGTATTCGCGCTTTGGCGTCCCTTTAAAAAGTAATGAATTGGAGTTAAAAGCATGAGTGTACGAAGTGATTCGTATTCCACTGAAGCAGTAGACTTGTGTATTGAAGCTTTATGGAGAAACAGAAAATGAGGATTAAGTTATAGATTTGTTACAGATGAGCAACAGAAGGGGAAGGGAGACCCACAGGCAGCAGTTGATTATCTGAAATCGAAAGCCGGTGTAAAACTATGTGTTCAACAATTTATACCGTTTGTTTCGGAATCAGGATTCTGTGAAGATTAAATTTTTAGGGGATCGCAAATTGAGACAAGTAAATTTCTAACGCAATATTAAGTAATTACCGTTTAGCTGTCATTAAAAAATAATGTTGAGAGATTTCATAAATAGAGTTCCTATATTATTAGACGTGTCCATTAGCGGTCATAAGTAGATAAGCGATGGTTGTTCAAATCTCAACGAACGTGATGTTTGCATGAGCTTTTTCATAAGTGTAACAGGAATACATGAACCAGTTTCCATTAAAATCAATTTTCCTTTAGGCAAATAGACTTTAAGTGCTGTTATCTTAATTAACAAAGCACAATCTAGACTCTTTCAAAACTACTCTAATCCTCCTATTTTGTACTTAAACTATCTCATTGCACCTAAAAATTAAATTTTGCACCTATCTGCACTTAAAACAGTCTGAACTGCCATCTACGATTGTACTGTGAATCTAAACGATAAAACAACTTTGTATTTAAATGTTATCAGTCTTAGTGATGTTAACTTACTTAAGCCGTCTCAGTTCACAGTAATGCAAATTTTAAAATAAATTTCTGAAAACTCGGAGAGCAAGGTATTATATTAATTTTTGCTTTATGTAAATAACAGTGAAATAGGGAATTTATTCAATATTTTGTCTAACTCTTGCATTAATCTCATGTCTCAGTGGAAATTATACCAATTTAGTTCTTTATTTTTTCACACTAATTAACATTTCATTGCAGTTCAGTGGTTGGTTCTTGATTTTTATACGTCATATTTTTCTGTAAAAACGAAGTAAAGTCCAAGGGAACAATAGAAATAACATAATGACGTAGAAAAAAAGAGCAAGATACAAGGTGGCTATATCTTTAGATGTTATAATTGCGAATGTGAGATGGAAATAGATGAAAAGCATCCAACCTCATGAATTTAGCAAAATTATTGTAAAAACAATTTCTAAAATATCGTCGGAGCGCCTTTGCTCCGACGACGCATGTTTCATAGTCAGCTGTTAAAACAAATATGCAGTTTGGGGGCCATGAAAGTTTTATCGATCATACCTCATGAATTTGTTGATCATACCTCATGAATTTGACAAAATTATTGTAAAAACTATTTCTAAAACATCGTCAGAGAATCTTTGCTTCGACGACGCATGTTTCATAGTCAGCTGTTAAAAAAATATGCAGAAAATATCCAGTTTGGGTGCCATGAAAGTTTTGTCGATCATACCTCGACGACGACGTCAATCATACCTCGACTCACTGTGGTATGTCAAAAAAAAAAAAAAAAAAAAAAAAAAAAACAGTTATTTATATCAAACATGTATTACATATCATTCCAATGATGATAATTCTAGAAAAGTGTCCTAAAAGGTCGGCTCTGAATGAAAGGACTCTAAAAAGGAATTTATCAAGTTGAATTACAAAGCTAATTTCAAGATGATCATTTTTGTAATCAGTTGCTTTTTGACTGGCTGCATACTGTATGAAGCTACCGACATTAGGAAAAAGCATGCTTAGAAGAACGCTGTTAGGAAAATACTTAAGTATTGACGACAAACCTATGTTACCTCTAGCAACTACTTTCGTCAAACCCATGGAATTAAAAATCCGTGAATTAAAAAAGCAGACTCGTGTATTGTAATGAAATATTTTTCGATGCCTGCACAAAGGTTGTATCAGATAAAATTTTGTATGATAAGGTACTACTAACAGATCAGTTGCCATGTATAATAACGACTGCCATGTATAATAAAGGTTTAATAATGAAATCTTAAGCAGTTTTGCGATGATCGTTTCACGCTTAGGCCAGGGTATGAGAAACAGTGCATTAAAAATTTAAATTGTTTAATCTTCTTAATGAAACGCGCGCTTATAAAGTGTAACGCTAACATTATCATATTCTCATTTAAAAAGGTACAGCCTGTGGTAAAATGTAACGCTTTTCATGCCAATACTATCAAAAAAGTCAGATTTAATCAGAAATATTAAGAACTAGGTGTACCCGCCCGGCGTTGCCCGTGCATTTAGAAAATGCAGATAAGTGAATAGCGCAGGAATAGTAGTGTAGGACATGTAGACTGTCTCTCTCTCTTCCCCCCCCACAAGCTACAAAAAAGAAATGAATTGTAATTAATCGATTTAATGTATCGTCAAAACAGCAAACTAACGCTAGAATAAAGAAATCAATTGTTACAATCGAACGTTATTTGAAAACAAATAATAATATCAGTGAGTCAAAAAAACCGTGATTAATAAATTATAAATAATTTTTTTAAAATTTTTCTAATTCAAAAATCGAAAATCGGGCTTCGAGGTCTGGTGGCCAGCCCCTTTGTGCTTCCGTATAAAAAATTCCAGGTCCCTGCGTGCGATAGATTTGGCTGGAGAGCTCGGTCAGACAGACAGACAGACACATTACACTTGCTTTTATTATTATAGATATCTCAAATACAAAAAGAAAAAGAACTTATTCTGAATTCTATTTTACAATGTAATTATTTTGTTTTCACTCTTTTATTTGCAAATATGTAAAACAATTGGACGAAAGAAAATTATCGGCATCTGAACAGTGGTGGATATTCACAGAGGTTAGTAATCAGTTCAGAGCGCTTTCTTCAAATAAGCCGAAGAAGAGAAGTTAAAAATTCCGACATACTGCAAAATGTAAATCTCGATACTAGCTTGTCGTTGTAAACAAGAAATTACATCCAAGTTTACCCGTAGAGTGCACATGCTGGTGAAGAAGTCATTTTTAAGCAAAACTCTCTCATATTTTGTGATAAAACCGATGCTGACGAGTTCATCCTTAGATAAATGAGTTCTAACCAAGATAAATGAAGACAGGACTTTATAAGTAATCACTGAATATATAATTATAGATATGTCATAATATCGTATCTTCACAGTTCAGATATAAAATAATATTAATGATTTTGCAGTTTTTATATTTTTTTGCACCTTTTTCGGCCTTAAGTGGCTAAAACATTATATCTAAAAATCCGGACCCTATAGCATTTATAAATATCTATGGCTGTATGTGATGTTCACTCTAAGCATTTTGCTCATATAAGTGCTTTGGCTCAAAGTTTATTCAGTTAATATTGATAAACGTCTACTTTTAAGCCAATAGCCTAGCTTCGGTTTCAAAATTAAAGAAAGAAAAGAAAAGGGGGGAAAAGAGCATCCTATAGATTGTTTTAAATTATTTTAATATCCGCATTAATCTTAAATTTTATGAAGTAATTTAAAATACCAGGCTGCCTCGTTATGTCACTATCATTCAGTTACTCTGAGCATAGTTTACATTTATTTTCATTTAGTTCGCTTAACTTTGCATTGCTTTAATCGAATTTTAAGTCCAGAGCCTGATATAAGAACTTGTTTTTCAATAGCATTCCAACGATCGATTCAGAGAGCAAAATAAATCGTTATTTCCTTGTGTATTTTTAAAGCTTCAGTAGATATAAGTTCCAGAATCCTTACAGCTGCTTCTGAATTAGATCAATCAAAGTTGTTTTTCGGAGCTTGACACTTGGATGCAGTCTCTTTAGACGAAGTTAAATTTGTATTGGTTTCAGTCAGCACTATCATTTAAGTCTGCTTGTCGTCTTAATTGCATAAATTCCTTAATTTGCATTTAAATCAAATCTTAATAACTAGTGCGCTTTGTCATTGACTAGTAATTCAATCTTCATGAAATCTTTATGAAATTAGAAATATCACATCATTATGAAGAAAACAAAAACAGGTATTTTATTTATTTTTACACGTTTGTGCATAGAATTTATACAAACATAAATAAACTAGTTATTTGCATAGTGTCTGTAGCTAATTGTAACATGCTCTATGCTCAAAATGTACAGCGTAAATTTGTTGTTGTAAATTCGGTAACCAATAAATCACCAATTACTGTTAAAAATTTCAGTAGAATTCATAGATAAGGAATAATGGTTTTACTACCAAAATAAAGCATCTGAAAGCAGAACGAGAACAAAAAAATGTATTGCAAAGAAAACTGATAAGGAAAACTTATTTTTTGCACGTACTGGATTAATTTTAATTTTCATTAAAGTGTAACAAATTACCGATTTTTATTTCATTTTCCTAGTTTAATGCTTGTTGTCTTGTCCATATTACATGGAACAATGGTTGCCAGAGCCTGCTCCGAAGAGAGGTTGGATTTCTATTTTTCACCCCCCCCCCAGTTTTGATGGAGAGCACTCTCGGCGGGATCCGAGGGTCTCCCACCCCTTTCCCCTCCCACCAATCCACACGAGAGCACTTTCGGCTCGCCGCATATTTATAGTGCCGCCATACTGCACCGACACTATATATCTTCTGCGGGATTTGAACCCGGGCCCTTCGGTACCATAGTAGGCTCCCCTAACCACTATTCCGTCTGGGCGACAGTTTAATGCTTTATACAGCATACTTCAGAGTTTATCCTTATGAAAATTTTAGGGACACTACAGTAAAGGTTTTTCTGACCACTTCTAACCTCTTGCTAGTATTATATTCCTCTTTGTGAATAATATGTCTTTTATCGTTACTTTAAAATATAATCAAAACCTGCACAATTTAATGTCTGTTTGGGTTCTCTTAGGTAGCATACACTGTAGACTCTATGTAGAAGACGAAGTAGCGAATATTCGCTATCTCTTTTGAGAATAAATGCTGTAGAGGAAGGTTTTAAATATATTTAAACTGCGTTAAAACAGTTGCACGCACATGGTGCTCCCAAATCACCACCACTTGTGACTAACGTAAATTTAACAGAAAATAAGAATGTAACAAATGACTAATAAATTAAGATATCTAACAACTGGCTCCTTAGCTTAACTAAACGCTAAATCGGTTGCACACAGCAAAGCCGAGCCTAGAAATATCAGTATAAACTGAAGGGTGTCTAACATTGACTAGAGAGCTAATTTCAAACACGCAGCATAAACTCGAAACTAAGTCCGCTACTCCTCACGAATTCTTGAAACGGAGCTTAAATGAAACCCGTTTAGATTAGCATACCTACGTCATACAAATTTACATTCCGGGAGGAAAAGGAAAGGAAAACTAAAAATAATTGGTTAGAATAAAAGAAAGTCCTTACAAATTGTAACTTGGTAGTACATACTAGAAGTCTTGTAAAATCAAACAATCTCTAATTTGCATGCAATTAACATTAATAACCTAATGAACTCTTATTACGTTGAGTAAGGCAGTGGCAAGAATCTCAGAGGAGGGGAATTTTGTTTCGGTTTTTCATTTAAAACTGTCTAAGCAAAGCAATATTCTCCTTAGAAGTACCTCTTCTAATTCCAGCTCACCAGTAACCGAGCGGTAAGGTCGCTGAAGAGTGGTATTTCAACCTAAGCTCAAATCCTGGCGAATAGGCTAACTGTATGGGTAGCTAAATACGAGCGAATTCCCCTTAAAATGTCTTCCACTAAGGCATCCACCTCTTTAGGCAGATAACCCTCATGTGCTTTGGCTTACCAATTAACCAGTCAATCTTATTTCAAAAAGATCACTGGACAGAGCTCTGAAAGTCTCTTGTCTAAGTAGGCAAATAGATCAGCATAGCTATTTATGTAACCAAATCACATACACTCATTTACGGTGATGCCGTTAAAAATCAAATTTTTGTGCAATCATTTTGAAATTTAAGTTTGTGCAAATTGTACCGGGTGATCAAAAAGTCAGTATAAATTTGAAAACTTGATAAATCACGGAATAATGTAGATAGAGAGGTAAAAATTGACACACATACTTAGAATAACATGGGGTTTTATTAGAAAAGCAATAATCTGATCAGAAAAGCAATAATTAGCATAACAAATTAAGACAAAGCAAAGATGATGTTCTTTACAGGAAATGCTCAATATGTTCATCATCATTCCTCAACAATAGCTGTAGTCGAGGAAAAATGTTGTGAACAGCATTGTAAAGCATGTCCGGAGTTATGGTGAGGCATTGGCATCGGATGCTGTCTTTCAGCATCCCTAGAGATGTCGGTCGATCACAATACGCTTGCGACTTCAGGTAACCCCAAAGCCAATAATCGCACGGACTGAGGTCTGGAGACCTGGGAGGCCAAGCATGATGAAAGTGGCGGCTGAGCACACGATCATCACCAAACGATCATCACCTTCGCAAGAGATCTTTCACGCATCTAGCAATATGGGGTGGAGCGCCATCCTGCGTAAAAATCATACGTTCCAGCAGGTGTTTATCAGCCAGGCTGGGGACGATGCGATTCTGTAACATATCGGCGTACCTCTCACCCGTCACGGTAGCAGTTACAAAACCAGAATCACGCATTTCCTCGAAGAAAAAAAGGCCCGATAACAGTACCTTTGAACTTTTTTTTTTTTTTGGTTCTAATAAAACCCCATGTCATTCTAAGTATGTGTGTCAATTTTTACCTCTCTATCTACATTATTCCATGATTTATTAAGTTTTCAAATTTATACTGACTTTTTGATCACCCGGTACATAAATGTGTATCCTAGACATTTTTTGAAGTCTGATGAAAGGAACCATGTCAGGTATGCCCGATAATGCATATCCTTTATTTACTTCTAAACTACCGGGTATATTATCGTCACGAACAAAAAGTGTTGAATTCCATTTCAATTAGCTTGCAGTTTTTATAAATAATTCCGGAGTAAAGAAGTTATTCCTGGATAATGAATTCTGAGGAACATATTCTTTTGTATTTCACGTAACATTTTTTGAACATATTCATTGTGGGTGCGCTGTGCACCTCACAATTTTATACAGATTTTATTTTTTTAGAATAAGGGACAATAGCTGGGAGAGGTTAAGCGAGCGTACTAGCGTCTCAAGCGGAACAGAGCTGAAGCAAAAAGTGCGCAGTTATCCTACAGGGAAGCTCGCCAAGAGAAGGTTTTTGTTTAGGTTGCTTATTAAGAGAAAGCTTCAATTCTTGAAATTTTAAGTTCAGGTTCCGTTATCTACATCAACAGAGTTACGCAAGCTATGCGACATAGACTGATCTAGAAATGACGCAGTCCAGAGAAGTTTTTACTATTTTTAGATTAGAGAGGGGGAATTAAGGACTGCTAGTTTAAATTATAATTTTGTGATATGCATATATTTTATTGAGATTTACATATTTTTTATATTATATAAATTTAATCAAATCATAAGGGTTAGCATTGATCAAAGTAAAAAGCAGTTAAAAATGGTACTTGACGATAAATATTTTGCATTAACAATAACATGCGTAAGTAAAGAATAAGTGTCAACTTTTCAGTTTGGAGTCATTGAAACGTACACTAGTTTAGCATGGTAAGCGTTAAGCTTGTTTTGCCTTCCTTTCTGTTTAGCCAGCGATATCCGATTTCACCGATATGCTGGTAACCGGACATTTGTGTAGAAATTGAAATAAGTTTATAGAAGAAGATAATTTTTTAAAGTGTATATCGTCAGTTAACAGTGACTGATGCGGCCTGAACGGAAGTATACTGTTAGTCACCGGTGACTGACGCGGTCTGAACGGAAAGTTTAGTGTCAGTCATCAGTCACTAATATGACTCTTAATGTGTTAATGTTAGACAGCAAGAATATCAACTATTTGTTTGGAAAGATTGTACTTTTTCTCCTTTATATATTTTTGCTTTTCCTTTTTTCATACAAGATGAAGAAATAGTTTCGCGGGCAAATAAGAAACACAGATCTGCTTTAGTTTAATTTTTATTTTAATTCTTTGCATTTAAATTACAAGTAATTAACATTCAAATGGTTAAAGCTGGCCTTTTTTTTTTTTTTTTTTTTTTTTTTTTTTTGCGATACGCAAATCAGATTTCTGACAAGTACAGCAACTAATGCAAGGTGATCCAGGTATTGTGAGAGGGTGGCAGGAATGAACAGAACCTCTGTAAGTGCAAGAATTATGCATAATCGTATAAATATTCATAAACCTCCCACGCTATTGCATTTTGACACAAGGTAATAATTTAATTTTAGGTAGTACGTATATCGTAAAATTTAAGTGCCTTCAAAACTGCTCAAAGCTGAAAGATTTCAGCGCATTTTCAACAATGATTATTGCATTGATATGCATTTTACTGGATATATTTTTGCTTTCTTACCATTTACTTTAGGTCGACGCTATCTTCTTTAAGTAAATAATGAAAGAATTTAATTACGACTCCAGCAAAGTATTAGCATGAGCCAATCATGCAGTTAAATCTGTTTTGTGGCTTTAAAGCAGCTCTTATAATCATACGAGAAACAAAGTAAAATGCTGGGGATATACAATTATTCCTTTGTTCATGTCCGTTTTATGCTTTTGTGACAGGATACGCTTTAATGCCCAAGGTACATCCGGAAAATCCTTTAGCTCTTCTGGATCACTTTTAATCTTTGTTTCAAAGGATTGTTACTTCCTGATAAAAAGCCGGCTTACAATAGGCTTTGCCTAATAGAGCTGATAATGTTGTTCTCTTGTACAGTTTAGGTGCTTAGAATGCGTAGTTTTCTCTCACAGGTATCGCAAATTATATTCGTTCTATAGAAATTTTGTCAGGTTAAACCTAATTGACTCTCAGAAACTAATCTTTGTTTAACCTTCCTGTGCTTCGGATGACTTACCATCTTCGCACTTTTAACTCGAAGCCTAGAATTCCAAGAAACATAGGTAAAGAGGTAGAAACAAACTAAAAGTTTAGTAATATTACATCTTAAGATAGGTACAATGAAGCTTAGCAAAGCTTATCCACCGCTACGTGAGCGGTTCTTGGAAAAACAAAGTTAAACATTACAAGCAATAAATTTTTAATGTCTACGCACCCGGCTCCAATTATTCTCGCGATCTGTAAGCATAAGTGCTGCCAAATATACTAAGACATTCACCAAAATCAGCTCAATCAAAAGGTTGGCGTTTCGTGAGAGAAACTGCTTTCCTGGTTATAGTGCCAAAGCTCCTTTTCTAAACTTCACATCCGCTCATTATTTAAACCCCATCTATTCTGAATTCTAGTAAAACTGAAGGAAGAAATAGAAGTAAAAGGAAAAAATAAATATAAAAATAATATATTACGTAAAATAAACCTTACAGTAATGAGTTTTAGTTTGTATCCATTTAAAGAAAGATAATAGTAAATTATTTTTAATAATTATTTTTACCTTAAGTTAGATATGCATAATAACTAAATAAACATAAAAGTGGTTAAAAATATATTGTTAATACAGTTCATAACGACTTACATAACTGTCAAGTCGGAGTTGTCACTTAACTGTCACGAAATGATGTAATTCCTTCAATGTTGAGGAACCGGGGATTTCAGATCTAAATTTCATTGAATATATTATAATTAGAAGCACGAAACAAGGCTTTAAAATCTTATGTAGGATGATTTTACAAATTCACATAATCAAACTGAAAATGTTGGAACTCAAACAAAAGGCACTGATATATTTGCTGATGTTTTGCTTCTGTGTGCTTCCCTTGCCTAACTTAGAAGAGTGAGTTGAATGAATTTTAAAGCATATATTACATTTTTAGTATTGAATTTGCTCAAACCTATCAAAAACCATAACTAAAAATATCAGAATTAAATTTAAGGGAATTACATATTAGTAAATTTGCTGTGAGTTTAATATGCAAATCTTAAATTTGTTGTGCGAATCAAAAACTGGTACGTTTGAATACAGTGTTTGCAAGAATCAGGTAAATTAAGGAATGATTAATTGCTTTAATTGAGGAACTAACTATGAAATCAGAAGTAAATAAGGACAAAAAGTTTCAAGTTTATTTTCAGATATTACACGCCGACTTTATGTTCTCTATTGTCTTCCTTCATTCTTAGAAAATAAGACTCTGATTATGTAAAAAAGTCTAAGATTAACATCACTAAAAACTAAGTTACTTAAAACTGCATTTCTTGAAACTTGCGACAGATCTCACTGTTAAGAAATGCGACAAATTAAACCGTGATTAATAGCAAAACTAATTAAAGCAAGTCTTGTGTGAACAAAATGAAACCATTTATAGAAATTGTCAGGTATCTTGCAGAATATTGACAACTGTTAGTGAATTATTGCATGTCTTTTTTTTACCCTTGTTAAAAGCGGGGGAATTGTTTCTTCTTTTTATTATTTTGCCTTTGGGACAAATTTTAAGCCAAATTAAGGCAGTCTTTCTTCATTTTTTTCGTAAGCTTCTATCGTAATGGATTATTCATAAGGAAGGGCCCGGGCTTGAATCCCCGAGATGGCATAGATGTTTGTAAATGTGTCTGTGTGGCATAGAGGCACTCAAAATATACGGCGAGGCGGGAGTCCTCTTGAGAGGTTGATGGTAGGGAAAGAGAGGTGGGAGACCCTTGGGCCTCTGTCCTTTAAAATTGGGGCAAAACTGAGTAAAGTCGTACTGTCACTTATTTGGTGCTTAAGGCCCTTGCCAACGGCAGACGCGTTTTGTGCTCCTTGCCACGATAAAATTCGTTTAAGTTACACAAGTGAGATTAGTCACAACAACAACGCTATACTATTTACAAACATTCCCTATTGATCCTAAAAAGAAGAAGGGGCATAAATTAAGCTTAAATTTTATTGCAATAATTGAGTATTCAGATTTTTCAGAAATTCGGAAAAAATATGTTTATTCTTAAACATTAATACCGTAATAAATAAACAAATTCTTTATTCCAGTTTAGCCTCTGTTCTCAGTTTTCTCATTTATAAAAGTAAATAAATAAATAAATTTAAATAATCCTAAATCATTTTATATTAGCTTGAAAGCTTATTTTATTCTTTATGTTAAATATGGCTTAAAATTCTTTTATGCGTTTGGAAAAGAAGTTTCCTATGTTTTTGCTTTATAATAACCATTTTCTGAAGATAGCTAAAAATAATTTTATTTGTAACATTTTCTACTTGAATTCTTGTGTTAAACCTAACTCCCCACCTCACTTTTTTTTAAGGTTACCAGAAACATAAGGAAATTCTTACCCCCCTAATTTTTTATTTTTTTTCCAAGCTTGCATCGTTACATATTATTACGGGGGCCATGACTTATCACCGATTCAGTTTATTTTTAAAGGTGCCGAATTTTTTGTTATATTCTTCCTAATACTATTGTCTTTTCATAATAATTCCGTAAGTTTATATAAGGTTAAATAATACACATGCGACATTGTGTGCTCGTTGTCTAGACTCAATGTAAGTTTATTTGAAGTGTTTTGCGTCTGAGCTGTCCACCTGCGGCATACATTCCCAGTCCATTGAGAAAGTCTCATCGACTGAGAAATGTGGTTTCAGACTACGCGGTGAGAGTCTCACTTGTGTCCTCAAGGCATTGATTAACGGGCAGGATGGACCGGTTTTCCTGCCAACGACCTCTCTTGTAAGGAATGGACTGTCTGCCTTCACCAGATTCTTTTGGGGAAAGGGCGAGGGGCTAACTTCTGGTTTTTAAATATTCAGACGGAAACGTAAGGGATTACATTTTGTAACAGCTGCGATCATTTCTACATTTTATTAGTAAAATGGTATCGTTGACCATACCTCAGATTTGTATTTATAAAGAACTTTTCGATTTATTGTACCTTGTACTCTTCTACTCTGAAAAATAAATCGTCCATTAATTTTAATGGACGGTCACTGGTCGTATGATTGATTTCATAGCGACTTGACCCTGTCTTTCAGCTCATGTTTCTCCATAACCCATTTGAAGACAGACGGAGTACGTCTTTATGATTTCTTTACATTTTGTTTTCAATGAAAAATTACTTAGAAACGATTATTTTGTCTCTGTGGCTTCCGACGCTGACTTTCTTGTAGAAATGACTTCTTTGAACGACTCGTATTTTTTCCTCATCTTCTAGTTTATCATCTCCATTATATATTTATAAGATGTATGCCAGTAGTCAATTTATTACTTAATAGTAAATTTTTTAAAGTATAAATTCGTCTAGTTTTCTGATCGCCCCGAAGGGTACGTTAATTAGCACAGACTTTTGGTCTTAATTAGCTCATGCTTTTGGTCTTGAGTTCGAATCTCGATGACCACATGATTGCTTGGAATTGTAATGTCTGTGTAGAATACGGGTTCTAAAATCCTTTCGAAAAGTGGAAAGCTAGGTTATTGCAATATGGCAAAACACACAGAAACTATATGCCTAAGGAAATGAGATGCCTTTGTGGAGGCAGGGGTGTAGCTAGAGGGGGGCATCTGCCCCCGGACGCAGAATCCAAGGGGCGCCAAACTGATCTTACGACATTTTAGAATTAAATGTTTTCCATCCTTGGCAACCAGTAGGGGGCGGGAAATCTTCAGTTATCCCTGGGCGCTGAAAACCCTAGCTACGAGTCTGTGTGGAGGACCTTTCTGAGGGAAACTGATTCGCATTCACATTACACATTGGGAAACCAACTATGAAACTGGCCCTTTTACCTGAGATAGAACCTGGGTCGAACTCCCGGTATTCACCGATTGTAACCACCCGGTCACTGTTGGAGCTGAGAACTGGATACTAAGTAAAAAGTTTAGGGGATCCTCATGTCATTGGAAGGAAAATGCTGTGATAAAACTTCTGTACAGAGTTATTGAAGCCGAAATTTTTATGATGTCATATCCGTATGGCAAAAAATTTTGCCGAAGTTATAGAAACACAACGTGAACTACTTCAAGATTACTAAAGATACTTTAAGATACTAAAGATTTCACAGTCATGTATTTTTATGCAAAAACGAATTTTTTAAAAGACAGTCAAGTGAGGAATGTGTTTTCCAAGGCAGATTTGCATTTCAAAGTAGTTTTCCTGTAAAACGTGCGCTGTGTTCTTGTAAATTAATGTTGTTATTCGCAGTTAATATATATCCCTCCCGTTTTTACGTAATTCGCTTTAAACGAGGCGTTTATGAATAAGGCAACATGCAGGTAGTTCGTTAACGAGGAAACAGAAGTCAGATGACCATTCTAAAATGACTACTTATAAAGCTGCCTTTCGAAAAACCGTAAAGCGGTTTTTGCTATCAATGATGCCAGTTGTTTCCTCTCAGATGTTGCTGCAATGATGCCAAGCACTCGGTGTCCGAGCTTGATCTGTTGTAGGCATTCAGTAAGAGAGACAATTAAATGGTTTACATATTGTGCTTCGAGATAAATTAAGAAATACGTTTTCTTCTAATGTAAATTAAAGAAAAGAAGATAAATTATCTATGTATGCATGCATATATGCACGTAGCGCATGTTAGTCGGCTATGGCCTTTATGGTGATTTTTCAAAGTGATATGGTAGTTCTTAGGTCATAAACATCAAACTGTCATACTCCTTCCTCTATTGCTTACGAAGAAACCATGGGGGCACTCTTAGTATGTATACAGTTGTTTAGAGCTATTAAAATAAAGCTTAAAATAAACATCAAATTTAGATTAATGATTAAAACTACCCAAAAGTTATTTTTTATTTAATAACATACGCAGCTCTCCTGTTATAATGCGCATTAATTCGTAAAATGCAGATACGTTCAGAAGTAATAATACCTTGAATAATTAAGACACAATAACACGCCGAATAAATACTAATTCAGAAGACAAACAACAAAACGCTGATATATAACGCTGATTTTTGTTGTTTGTCTTCTGAATTAGTACCTTGAATAATGTTTTTATGTTCATTTATGCTCTCTAAAAAGAAATTAAAAAGTCGTATCAAAGCTTTTATTACTAATCTTGAAGTACTACAGATCTGAGATTTATTGATCATTTTTTAAATTACATTAATGCTTAATAATGAAAATGGACTTAAGTCTCATTTGCAGTATTACCATAGCTTTATAAATCTTGTAAAAGGCCGCATAAATTTAAATCGCCGAGTGGCTGAAGTTGCAAAACGCTCCTCCTACTTTCTCTTTTGGCCCACTATTAATCGAGTGAATAAGACCGTGGATCACTAGTAGTTCAACATGGATTCAAATACCTGTGAACGGGCTAACTACTGGGGCGTTTTTATGGCTTTCACACTATGTAACATTAATACGTGCAAATTTGTTTTGGAAAATCCTCTACAAAGGCATCTCAGTGCTACAGGAAAGTTCTCCAACCTTGAAATTTCAGTTTTTCTGACAAAGTATATATGAAACTGCTCATCTAGAAATACGCAATAGTAAAAATGTAATTGCTATTTTATAGAAAGGCAGTTAAAAATTTGTACAAATTTTTAAGACTTAGATTTCTACTGAGGCAAAATTTAAACAGATTCTGTAGTCTAAGCGGCATTCTTAGAGGCAAGCCACTTTTGTTTCTGTTGAACTTGTAAGATACAGCTGAATGGCTTTCTCATCCAGTTCTGGATAATTCCTGATACAGCTGAACAGTTTCAATTTATTGCTACAGGGCTATTCATCATGTAACTTACGAATAATGATTGGAATGTATTACATAAGCATGTAATTATTATAATGGTTTTAATTCAGAGAACTTAGCACCAAGTAAAGTTTTGATGATAATCGTTTAATTATGATTATAATTAGTAAAAGCTAATGATTAATCTGAGTGTAGCATCCGACACGCTGTCACCGATTATTTTACGTTATTGTAGCATAAAGAAATATATTTTATATTCCTTCTTGGAAAGTATTATGTTTCCATTACTAACTCACCTGCCGCTGAAGAGTAAATCATAGTTAATATTCTTGAAATCTATTTTAATGGTACAATTTCAGTTCATTTAACATATGATTTGAAGAATTTTGTCTTAAAAATGTTGCGTTGGCTTTCATTTTAATAATTAACAATTCTAGATTTTTCCTGGAATTGGTAAGTGATATAATTTCTGAAACTGCATGTACTCTAAATTTTATTCATTTTATCCAAAAAAAAAAAAAAAAAAATCGCTAAAATATGAATGTTACTGAAAAGAAAATTAGATATCTTTTTAATTTCAGATTATTAATGTTTTGATCTATGGTGCTAAATTAATGAACGTGTTCAATTTTTTTAAATTTTAATTGATATCCATTCTTGCAAAGTAACTGACGTTCACAAATTACATGATTATAATTTGTAAGGAATTCTAGTATTATTCCTCAAATTAAAGTATTATGTTGATTTGAAGGTAACTTTTAAGAATGTTACTGTGACCCTGAAGTTGCAGAAATGTTTTAAAATTTTGAATTTAATACTTGAAATTCAATCTAAGCCTTGGTTTTGTTTAATCAGGATTTTCACTATGGTGTCCAAAATATAATATACATTAAAAAGGAAGAGAAGCTTAGGAAGACGTTTTAACAATCATGGATCAAAATTCATTTAAAAAATAATTCGTTAATAACTGCAGATGTCAAAATAAGCTAATGATTTGAAAATAGAGAAAGGAGTTAGAAATAAAAGAAATTAGGAATGAAAAAATAGAGAGGGGTAAAGAAAATCTCTCAGCCCCCCCCCCCCCCATTTGGCACGTGGGCTGAGATTAAGAGGATAGTGGTGAAACAGGCGAAAAGACTTCTTGGCATGTGACAAAGAGAAAGGAAAATTGGACGAAACGTCATTTTGGGCAAAAAAACTACGTAAATAAAGCCTTAGTGCTTTAACTACTGCTTAAAAAATTCGCTTTCAATTTTATAGAATTTAATATATGAAAAAAAAAAAGCTATCTGCAAAAATATGTTAACATTATTCCCTGTTATGTACTGACATATATTAGGAGACGCACAATTGTTCGACAAGGGGTAGGGCCTTCGGCCCAGGTACCCTGGTGCTAGCACCTTCTACCGTGAAACGATTAAAAAAATTCTTTCATACAGGCATTCCTTCTCTTACCCTGAAACCCTTCGGAGTTCTGCCTCGGATCTAATCATTTTCCTCTTTACACTTTTTCGATATGGTGGCTTCTTCAAACCTTTTGAGAAACTCGTGTCTTATCCCACTGGATAGAACAACTTTGAAGACAGGTCGTCTTAAATAACGAAATTGTTTAAATATCTTTTAGACTCTTTTTCTTAGTTCTTCGATTTGCTTAAGAATGTTTAACTTGGCTGTAGCATTTGACGAAGAAGAGATGTGAAAGAAATTTTCTTTCTAAGGGTAACTGATATGAAAACATATTTTACATTAAATAAACAGTTTAGAAAATAAACAGCTTAATTTTAGAGTATAGCGATAAAACGATATCTTGCAAACCTAAAAAATGAAAAACCGAAGCATGAATATTGCATATGTTTTGTATTTAAGACATCATATGACATCTAGATATCTAGTGTTATCTTTTAACATATTTTAGAACAGAAGCGTTGGTAATGCGGAGCATGTTAGATGCATTGTTTGTTAAGTACAATAATTTGAAAACACCGGATGTATATAAAGATATAAATTATATTTCAAATTTGGGAAGTGCTGATTATGAAACGTTAAGTAAACTGGCTTGTTATTGTTATGAATGCATAAAAGAATAGCATTTATTTATTTATTTCAAAACATGCGAGGGCTATCTGCTTGTGAAGGATCTCCTAATGGAGAAATTCCTAACATATAAATTTATATTTTCGCTACGTATGAGAAATATCTCGAAAACGTATAACCAGAACATTTCAACTCAGAACAGGTTCTCGAAAGAAGCTGCCAGTGTTTCAAATCTTTAGATACTCAGTCACTGTTTAATATTTAGAAAAAGGATAAGAAAATATCTTTGTGATCCATACAGGATATAAAGTGAAATCCAAGCTGATACGGATTTAACAGATTTTACTGTGCAAGTGAGCTTTTAATAGTTTCGTTGCCTTGTTATATACTCCATATGTAAATAAAGAATAAAAAGTCCAGAGTAGCTTGATTATTTATTATATAGTGTTAAAATAAATCTTATAAGTACTAATATTAATTAAAATAAATCTTCTGATGTAGTATTAAAATAAACCTTATGCGTGTGTACGCAAGTACATGAAGAGTGTGAAAATTAAACACATAAGACGATAATACTATTTCTTTGAAACTGTCTCGAAGCGATTTCTTTAACGTTCCATACAGCTAAGTAAATAATGACAACGCTAAACACGCATGCGTATAAAATCGGGCATTTCAAAATTGTTAAAAAAAAAAAAAAAAAAAGCGGTTTATGCCCACCTTTTAAAATATGTTTTGGCCTTTGCCGTCTGCATAAGTAGAAGTCTTACATAGTATCTGTTTCCTAGTACTTCTTGCTATGTAATTTTCCCTCTGGCCCTGGCTGCACTTGAAGCAGGGGGATAGCAGGTTTCCTTTCATGTTCCCGTCAAGCTGTTGGTTGGTTTTCCAAAGTCACGCTAGATTGGAAAGGGTTAGCTCTCCTGCAGCGTGATTTTAGAAAATCAGCACGTAACGATGTGGAGTCATTCCGCGGAAGCCGTTTGTAACTACTAGTTCTTTAATTTTTTTTTCTGACCTAGGTGGAAGAGTGTGAGATAGAATCTTTTGAACTCGATATTTATGATTGCAACATCTGGCATTTCGTGTCGGATATTACGGTTTGCTCTGTATTTTATCAGATGCAATACAAAAATTTCAATTAAATATTTTAACAAATATCAAACATTGTATTTGGGCTTTTCTATACAAACCATAAACAGAATATATATTTAAACTTCTTTCCATGCCGCTTTCGTTACGCAGAGAAAGAAAAGTAAGACTCACTGTCGGACTTTGGTAAGTTAAATCTTATGTTTTATTATCAGTTGTTTCCGAAAGACATTTAACAGCTGTGACTAAATCTTATCTGATTACGTAATATTAGATAATTTTAAAGAAAGAGATTAGAAATTCTGTCAGATGAATATTAAAAGGCATAAATCTAAACTACAAAATTTACAAAGTATGACGCAATAATTACTGAAGCATGTCCTTCCGATAACGTAAAATTATTTAAGGCTCTGTCTATTTTTAATGATTCACACGGGAAATTTAAATAAATATTTCTCAGCTTCTTTGTCTTTAAAATAAAAGATGCATAGTTTTCCCAGGAAAATCAGAATAATAATAATAAAAAAAAAAAAAAAAACTATCTGCAAAAATATATTAATATTATTCACTGAAATATTAACCAGCTACTGAAACAAATTAACTTTCCTGAAAAATCCTGTAACTCAGTAAATCTCGAAACGTTTTAGCAAAATATATCCGTTTCTTATTTAACACGGATGAAATTATTACTGTTGTTAAACAAACAGGAGGAGTTCCGCTATTGAAAGAACAAAAAACAGTTCTTAAAAAATAATTCATCGGTCTTTAGAAAGAACAGTAGAAGGAAGACAGAGTAAACGATGGAAAAAAGGGACATTATTTGAATTAAAAAATCAAAAATTTAAGTTCCAAGTTAAAAAAAAAAAATTTAAATAAAAAACAAAGTTCTCTTTTTAAGCAAAGTTGTAATCTAATGAAAATTAGTAAATCATTTTTATTAGTATCATCTAATCGGCAGTAGTTTATCAAAAGAGATAATTCATCGTCATTTAAAATGTAATTCCCTTTAGTCGATACGTTGGTCTAACCGAAATAAAAAATTCATCTTCATTACATGTTTATATTCATGCAGTAGGAAGTAGTTTTGCAATCTGCAACACACATGCATAGCATTTATTGTAGGGGGACTCAATTAGCATACAATTTTATACTGAAATACGTATTAGAAATAAGACATTGACAAGTTAATTGGATTTTTTGCCATATGGAGTGCCAACCATTACTTAAAAATCAAATGTTAAAACATTAAAAATCATTATAAATGAATAAAGCAAATTTTACGGAAGTTTTTTTAAAAATTTATTATTTTGTTGTCTTTAATTACAGTTTCATTTACAGTTCATTCACATTTTACGGCTTAATGCTGACCTAAGTCGAGTTACTACCAGCCAAACTAAGTTTTCTCATGGGTTAGTAGCTCTTCCGCACAAATCGAAAAGCATGGACGTAAGCACACAGACGGGGGGAAAAAAAAATTGCTGGATGGATTTTATTTGATTATGGCAAAATACAGGAGGGCTATCTGCCTAACTGTAAGGATGTCTTCACGCAGGGCTAGAAAAATAAGGGAACCTGGGTCGTATCTACATTATACACCGGGAAAATCGCGAAAGCGGCTATGCATTCAACCCGTTTGCTTGGAATTGAACCCAGGTCGAATTACCAGGGTTGAGCTACTTTACCCGCTCGTCCGTTGATAGGCTTATTGCTAGTTGGGTGATAGCAGTTTGTATAATTTAATGGCCAAAACCTCATTTCCTTGATTATCTTTCCATAACTTGGAACACCGTTTTTTTATTAATAATTTGCTTTATTAAATTTTAAACTACTGGACTGCGAAGATTTTAACAAAGTAATTATATTTAACATGTAAAGAATGATAAATATCTTAAGAAGTCAGGTACTCTTAAAGTATAAAAACATGTCAAACATATAACACATTTTAAATCTCAAAACCTTTCTAACTAAATATTTTGTGATTGGGAAATTTTGTATACTTAACCCTGATTCTAGATCTGCTATTTTTATTTCATGTTCCAAAGAGTAAAATATTTTGGTCCTTACGGAAAATCCCGTCGACCATTTTTGCCTAGTAAAGAAAAGACGCCAAACTACGCAATTTTTCGCCAAAAATGGAAAAGTGTTCTTCAAACACGCTGGTTTTGGTGTAACCTTAATTTAAGGCCATAATTTTCACAAAAATGAAGATATCGGTGATTTCACTGGCTGAAAATTTCGCGAAATTTGGTAAATGAAAAATTTCTGATTTTTTTATTATTATTTGAGGCGAAAAAAATATTTTGCGAGACTTATATTTTCTCGCGAAAATTAAAACCTAGCGAAAACAATTGCTTTTACAGTATATCTCTTTAATAAAAATAATGGAAATTTTTAATGAAAAATGAAATATAAATAAATGATAATATAATAAATTTGAAGAAAAATAAGAATGGAACGTTTTTTCTTGTATTTAGTAAATGTGTTTTTTTTTTTTTTTTTTTTTTTTTTTTTTTTGGTTTGGCGCTATTGGCGCCGTCTTTTGTGGTCGACGGGATTTGGAGTAAGTACCGATATTTTAAATAAGATAATAATAAATTAAAATAATTAAAATATTTTAAATAAAATAATTACTATTTTAACTCCCTTTTTTTTCTTCTTAAATTATAAAAATAATGTACAGCGAATTATTACATTGGGCTTGTTTTACATATGTTTTGCTTGTAAGAAATCGAATTTTAATATAAAAAGTTTAAAAAAAAAGTGATTTTATGTCTATGTAAAGATATCTGACGGCTTAAATCTGTTTCGCAAACAGTTGTAATTTCCCTTCAGATGTTATATAAGCTTGACCTTGCATTTGTAATATCCTTTCAAACTTTATTTAAGCTTCAAACTGGCAGCAAAATACTGGCAGATTTAAAAATTTTCAAAAGATTTTCTTCTTCGTCGTTGAAACAAAAATTTAAAATCCTATGTAAGCCTGAATTAAAATTTCTTCCAAGGGTGGCTTGACTACACAAATTTCTCTTAAGAAGGACTTTCCATAAAATAAAAGAGCATAATTTCGCATTATTAATAAGATTTTCTTAATGTAAGTTTAACTTTTGCACGTAACGTGTGTTGGATGCGATATTTCAGTGCTTGAACTAAGTCAGTCGTTAGGACGTCAGCCGTTAGGATTAATGTGTGCGTTTAGTGAACTGTTCAAGAGAGGCTTGCATAAATATTAACATCCGCTTACTTTAAGATAAGTCATGCCGCTAGGTGTTAATAATGGGCTGCGAAAGCTAAGTATTCTAATCTTACAAATTGACATAAGGCGTTTTCGTCCTTCCTTTGTTGACTTTGAGTCGACTGATGGCTACAAAGAGTATATTTGCAACTGAAAAGTCAATCGAGTACAGAAGACAGTATCGTAATCTTTCGTTTAGAACTGTTGAGAGCGTCTGCTCAAAAACATAAATTTATTTTAAAACATGACGAATGTGTAATGATAGTTGGAATGTATAGTGGTGCATAAAGTGTAAAGCGTCGAATAACATCTTTTTATATTTCATTACTTCCGTTTGGAATCATTGACATTAAGCTTTTATTAACATTTGCCTATATTGTTTAAAGATTAAGTAGCTCAGTTTTTAAATGCTAATCGGATACGTCTGTCATGTATAAACTGGGTACAAGGTCCAAACGAAAATGCATACCTATTCCTTTCATTTCGGATTGAACAGCCCCAGTCTGTGCTTGCTCAGCCCCCCCCCGAAAAAAAGGAATTCCAGATTAAATAGAAATAAATGATTTTAATGCATCGTAGCCAAAAATTAGGGAAAATACCAAATCTAAATCTGCAGTGAAGCAAAATAGAAGAAAAAGATCAATCGCGACGTTCCACAGCATCACTTAATCGTAATGAATTGACATTCAGAAATGTAATGATGTGTAGTAGCTAAAATTTATACTACACTGAATTTAAACTGTTACAGAATACATTGTTTTGACATAAAAGTGAATTTTGGTCATATTTGACGATATGTAATAAAAAACATGTTTTTTCAAATTTTTCCACTGGCGCTTCGATCATCGCTTCCGTCCTCAGGCTTGAAATGGCAAGCAGAGTGACCACTAATAGAATTTACTGATCGGGTATGTTCATCAACAGATACGCTTTGCTTAAAATGTGATAGATGTTCACTTTGTTTCTTCCCGAATATTACAACGTCATCAGGAAAGTTATATATATGAATTCATATTTTATTTTGAGCGAGACAAGAAGTAAGAAGCGAAATCAGTTTTAATATAGTTAAATCATATTTTTTTTTCATCCAGTCATTTTCCCGCCAGCAGTAGTAAATCTAAATTTGGAATTCTAGAACGATGACTATCGCCTTTACTTTGAAGTTTGAAAGATTTAACCGTTGGTTCATTTTAATTAATGCAAAATACGCGAAAGCTATCTGTCTAAAAGAGGAAAGCTTTTATTGAGAATTTTCCAAGAGAAAGCTTATTTATTTTTATGGTATGTGGGGAAAAATATCACAGAATTACTTACGCAGTCATTCCGTTCACTGGGAGTTTGAACCCGAATCGAGCTAGTAATGTTCAGCAATCTTCTCCATTTGTAAAGGAGTGGTTTAAAATATTTAGCGAAACTAAATTCTGAAATGTTTAAATAATTATTTTTGTAACGTAATGAAACTTACTTTAAAATTTCGGAAAGGGTTATGAAGAGCCCGATAGAGAATAGCAAAAACTGAAGACTGCAGAAGCCTTGAAAAATTGTCAAAATTTTTTGTCTTCTCGAATGTCTCTCTCTGTCCTTCTTCTTCTTTTTTTTTTTTTTGTTTTTTGAGTAATGAAAATTGCTGCAGGCAAACAAACGTTTTCTAATTTAAAAATAAATTAGTTAAAGCAGTATTGGGGCTTCTTTCGCCCGTCAGCCATATCTAAGATTATTTCTAGCAGTCACAGTACATAAGAATAAAACAAGGAATCAGTAGCAAAGCCTTTGTTGAAATCTCCCTTCCCTCAAAAAAATTATAATATACCTTAACTTCAAATTTTATTATACCAGAAATATTAATTCACTCGGTAAATTCGACTCAAATGGTGAATAATTTTATGATAATTAGCAATTATACTTTTTACAATCATAGATGACTACAATGACTCGCATGCTTCATATTTTTCGAACATAATTTAGCCCTTTCACATTGAGCTCATGTATGGTTATAAGACAGAATATTGGGAATAGTTCAAAATAAAAAAAAAAAAAAAAAAAAAACAAAAGAAACTAAAACCTGCGTACCAAATGTAATACTTTTTTCTTGCATAATTTTGTACGAAGTATTTTTATTGGGCAATCAGCCTGATGACAAGGGCGTATTTTGAGCCAAAGCCTCTGAAGTCACTCGGTTATCCAAAAGTATAGACCAGCTTAATGGAGGGCCTTACTAGCAATCTATGAGGTAAAACCCAATTCTTGTATTATGGGACAGCACTTGAAGCGGACCTAATGTGTAGTGTGCTTCATTTCATTTCGAAAAATAAATAAAGTGCGTATTGACAGTTTTTCCTTTGGGTAATCTGAATTGAATTCAAGTCAAACAATAGATTATCAAAACTGCGGTTTTTCGGGTCTCATTTTAAATTGTAAATACATCCTTACTTTTTGAACTTAATACTAACAGAACTTCCTAATCTGCTCTGTAATATAAAATTTTGGTTCTTAAAATTATTTTCTGAATTTTAACAGTGTTAATGAGATGCACGTTAATAAACGACCATCTCATTTGCTATTTCATTCCTAGAAAATAACCTTTGAGTAGAATAGAATTTATTTGAAATATTATCTTATTTATCTATTCGTGCAACTGACTCGCAAATGCAAACATGCTCTTGCTGTTGACAGAATTTTCGTCTTCTGTGTCATAAATTTCTTGCCTGAAGCTTGCTCCGAATCAGCTGTTCTAAAGTGTTATTACAGGCTAATTTAAGCTCAGAGCCACAATTACTTTTACCTAGTGTTTGGCATGTTAACTCTGTACGATACTATACCTGTTGTATTAACTATTCAAGTGTGTTACTTTGTAAACATTATTAGGTTTTCGGGGCAAGAAACGCGAAAAATAAATTATGCTTTCGCCGAGAATCGAACCTCTGATCTTGCGATTGCTAATTGTATGTACTAACCACTACATGACAAAAATACTCACAGGAAGAAGGCCGGAATTCGTTACTACCTAAATCTAAAATTTATAAAATGCAGACATCGTATAAAATGAGTTCTTGAAGAGAATGTTAAGAAGACCGCAAAAACTTTTAATTCATAAAAGTTAACAGAAATTACTTCCTTTATTAGTATTAAAACATCATTTGTGAACCTAATGTATGTAAATTTTTAAAATATTACGAAGGTAATATCTTTGCAGAGCTGACAGTGGATTATTAGTAAATGCCTTGGAAAACCATCATGATCACAACCCTTTAAAATAATAAAGCTTTTTTTTTTTTTTTTTTTTTTTTTTTTTTTTTTTTTTTTTTGCATATTTTAATGCAAGAAATGGTCTTCTTGCTGTCTTTAATTTGAAGTCTGAATTCTAAATCAATTTTTAAACAGATTTCAGGTAAGACGACTAGTAGAAGTAATATATAGTATGGACGATTCCAAAAGTAACTGATTCCGTGCAACTCAGCCTTTTCAAATAGATAACTATCCTTTAGATTAAAAAAGAAAAAAAAAAAAAAAAAAGCATAAACAGGAAACATTTGCAAAAATGATTGAAATCAGTTTTACTAACCTGATTAACCTCATCATCATCATCATCATAGAAATATTTGTTTATATGAATTTGAAATTTTTAAAATTAACTTTTATCTTATAAATTATTTAATTAAACCAAAAAAGTTTAAAAACCACTCCGAGCTGCTTCTATCTTTTCCTTTTTTTGCTTCGTCAGCCGAACTGTGTTAGTTTCGATCAATTCAATGTTAATTGATCAAAGTGTTTTCTATTTGTTTGCATTTTTCCATGCTATAACTGCATTATTAATGTTGCTGTTTCAGATAGACTTCCGTAATCTAATTCATATTTTACTTGAATGCCATTTGATAATTATTTCTCTGCAGTTCCACCTAAATAATCAGAGACTTAAATAACTAGCCGTGACTTAAATAACCAGTTCCCTTACAAATTCCTCCACGAAGGCAGTCCTTTCCTTAGGCTGATAGCTCTCGTGTGCTGTGCTATAATCCAACAACCTAAACTTATTCTCAGAACAGAAAAGTGGCATGGCTGCTGTTCTCTTGGAATCATGTGGCAACCCGATATGTTTGAATGACGTCATACATGTTAGATTTATTTTTATAACTTGCTCATATTTTTTTATGCCAATGACAATATTTTTTCAAAATTTTATTTTGTGGGAACGAAGATTTTTTTTTTGTGGCAACGACCTCTTGAACCGCGTGTTTCAAAGGATATTAGTTTTAATTTTCGTTTAGTATTTTTAATTATTTGATCTGTCATTATTTTAAATTCACCATCTCATTATTTAATATTTATTCATTTTTAACCGATTACGTTACTTATTTTAGTAACAATATTTTTTCCATTAATTTTAATCCATCATTTTGAATTAACTTTCATCTGCAAATATAGCCGAATTCAAAATATTCTGAGGTTTCTTGATGCAGGTCTTAGGGAATTATAACCATGCCCTTCGATTCGCTTTACTGAGAAATATATTTTTCCAGCTATTCGGCCGCATTTTCCTTAAGCTATTTTCTAACAGATTTTGCATTTCTATGTTTTCCATATATTCGTGGGCATTTAAGGTCAAACTGACTTTATTGGTTTTTTAGAATTTGAAATCATATTTCCAGCGATCCACTTTTCTTCACGTTCTGTGAATCTCTTTGGATGCCTTGTTAAGGTTTCTTTTCAAGAAAAAATTTGTTTTACAGTATATCAGATTTAAACTGAATAGCATATTTTATTTTAAATTCAATAGTTCAGGAATTTTCTTCTCAGATTTTTCACGATTCCAATGAAAAATTTTAAATCTGCTTGCATTAAAAAAAATCTCAATTTCTTCGACCCAGGTTAATAAGGTAGCTCGTAAACTTAACTTTTATAAGTTTAAAAACATTCTTTCACGTGTTTTGTAAGAAAAGCCTGCTAGAATTGGCCCTTTTGTAACTCAGTGTCCCAATACTTTTTTGTCACCTTAATTTCGTATTTAAAGGCAAGGTATTTAAAAATATCTTCTTTATCTTTAGTTTTATTTGTTATTCCTCGTAATAGATTTAGCATGGTATTTAAACGCGAGAAACAATGAAAAATATTTAGTTTTAAAATAATGGCTGAGATTTTATCATTAAATTTTTGAAAGTTTCCTATGCCCAATACTTTTGTGAGTCACTGTAAGTAATATCTTTACTTAAGACTTACTTCTCCAAAAATTCAACAATAGTAGTTTTGTCAAAGTGTTAAAACATAATAGAGAGACAGAGAGAAATAAAAAAAAGTACATTCTTAAAGTAAAACCTGAAATTTATGAATTTCACCCTTTGTTCTATTTTGAATTCCTCTTACCTAATCTATAACAGGTTTTCTTAAACTGGGGCGGGGGGTCGCCAAAAGTTTTAACAGTTTTGATATTTCTTTAACTTATTATAATAATTTTACGATTACCAAATATTTTTACACAATGTACTTGAAAATAGATAAAGATAAGAAAATACAGACAAAGAAAAAAAAAACGAAAACGTTTCGACGCATTCTTTAAACGTTAATTTTTCTTGCTTTGCACGTGACGCTGTCATTTCGTCTGTTCCTTATTTAAAATTTTCACGTTGTTCTATGTCTAAAATTATAAATTAATGACCCTAGTCCTGGGGGTCGCGAAAAAATCTCAGTGATAAAAAGTCGTCGCGACTGAAAAAAGTTTAAGAAACCCTGATCTCTAATATAATTAGGTTTTGAGAAATAGATCATTCTAATAAAATATTTCTGCTAAGCTTTTCTTGTGTTGGGCAGTAGCTGAAAGTTTTTATGAGCTATTAGAAAATAATAAAAAATTCTGCGAAAACAAGTTTGCTTAATTGCAGAATGCTGCTGTAAACTAATTTCCTTCAATTTTTCTTCATAATTCCTTCAATAAACATCTGCCATTCAGATTGCCAAAACTAGGAATCCAGTTGGGGATAAAACCTAGAACCACAACCTACTCAGGACACCTAAGCACTTGCTCGAATGTGCTCATGTTCGGAGTCTGATAGCAGCTCTTTATAATTTTTGCTTAATTATCTGCATAACCAGCAAACCGCATTTGCTTAATTATCCGACCAGCGAATTAAATTTTTATTGATAATGTTAAGAATTTTGTACGTATGTAAATAATTTTAATAAAGTCATACGTGATATTGTAGTTTTTTAGTCCAAAGGGACTTGTCCCTGAAGGACTATTGTTTTCGTTTTGCGATTTTGCGTCGATTCACTACAAACGGCGAATCACTTTTCAAACTGTTGCCACAAAGTATTATCGCCTTGTGTTATATTTAAAGAAATTAAATAATGAAAAATCTGCGTAAATATATGTATATTTCTCGCATTGTGATAAAACAACGGTACATAGAGCCATCGAATTTTGAATGACGTAATCCTCCTACGAATATGGGCACGTGGAAGACCAAATTTGGAATTTGTTTTATTATAGATTTCCTATTTTGTAAAACTTTAACGAATTTTTGATTAACAAACTCAAGGATTTTCAAAGCGAGAAATGGCAACATTGTACAGAGAAAAACATTTTTATGCCCTGCGCGTGAGTTTCTGTATCGGAAATTTTGAAGATAAGATATGCTTATTTTAAAACTATTTTGCGATATTGCTGTTAAACTGAATTTTATGGTTTAAGTGCGAAGATTTAATAAATAAATGTAACACACAAATGTAAAAAAAACGCCCCTTTGAACGTAATTTAAAATCTGAAACATTTCAGTTTTTTTTTTTTTTTTTTTTTTTTTTTTTTTTTTTTTTTTGTATAATGTAACATGAAAACCTAAAGAAGCGAAGCTTTACCGGAAAAGTAAGAATACATGAGGAAGCCTATTTAACATTAGGTAAATAACTATATTGCTAAATTGGCGAGATATTGCCAAGCTGGTGACTAATTATTATTGCCAAATTCAGCTAAAAATCGCCAAACCTGGTGACCACTTGGTGAAATTTGGGTCCGTCCCTGTATAATTGTAAAGGGTATTGTAATTGATCTTATATGTGTAACTGTTACCGTATCCAGCCCTCATATGTCTTCCAGTAATTTTGAGAAGTAGAAAATACTAGAGATATCTCGGCGGCTGGCGGAAAGTTATATAGAGAGAGCATGAGTTTCTCAGTAGTTGTGATACTTAAGTATTATCGCAACCAGGTTAACGCTATTTGTAAGTTTGAGTAAAAAAGTATGAATAGAAAGAAAATGTACATTTATTAATTACAGATAATTTTTAATACACCTTGTTATATTATTTTGTTTTAAAATATAAAATAGCAATTAAACCCTTCCAGTTTCGAATTTGAATAAGTTGCAGAATTATTTTTTCGGCGGAAATCTTTTGGCTATTGCTTTTAGCACTGATTGAAAACCGTATTCGCCATAACCATGTACACGTCGACTTACTTTTACTTAAAAAAAATCCCAGAATTGCACAAAAATGGCATTGCGCACACTCTTGACTTTATCCATGTACACTGCTATTTTCTCATAAATTACAAAAATTTGCACGAAAATGCAGGAAAATTTTGTGAATCTCCACATGCTCTTTTTACAAAACTACGTATAACACGTAAAATTGCCGTAAGTAGGGTCGCCAAATTTGGCAATTTATGCGAATTTTGGCCTGGTTGCGTTAATACGTAAGTACCGTAGTTGCTAATTCAGAGCTGAATTCGTAGTATTGAGATAAATCCATGAGAGCTTCGCTTTTTAGACGCGCTTTGCATTGCCTTGTGTTTAACGTTCTTAATAATTTGAAGTGTAACTACTGATTGTATTCTATGATGTTCCATGATAGTGATATGATTGTATGAAGAGCTGAACGAGCATTTTTGTGGAAAATTCCAGAACTATAAAGTTTTTTTTTTTTTTGCTAAAAATAAATTTTATCAAGCTCAATGGTTCCGTGAGCTTCCATTCTCTTACGAACCCGTACGCACGCAACAATATTATAAATGTTTGCAACATACATGTTAATTTCCATCTAGTTTATGTGATTAATATAACTTTAAATGAGAACAAATTGACTAAAGCTTTAAGAAGAAACAGCAAATTTATTTTATCATTGATTTTTTTTTTTTTTAAATTTGTAGTCTGGCCGAAAAGTTAAAATTTATACGAAAAAAAAGTTCGAGCATTTGTAAAGGAACTATACCTTCAGAATACTCCTGAAATCTGATTTTCGATACTCGGGTGTTTTTCGTACAGCTTATGCTAAACATATTTATTTTTAATTTTTGCGCCTGGAACCAAAAATATTTCACTTTCCTACATTAAAAATACAGTTAATCTGATTTGTATAATAGTTTATTGTACTTGTCTAAAATTTCTTAGTTCCGAATGAAACGTTTACTACCTTTCATGTTTAGATACGTTTAATTTAATTTAAATAATAGCTTCAAATGTATGGTACCTGGAATTTTTATTTCTTATAAGTCTATTATTAGGCATCTTAATTGATGTTTAGAAAACTTCTTCAAAGGCTATTAACTCTCATTTGAAGGACAATGCCTCATCACCTCAAACACAACAGATGCTAACCAAAGGTACTTAGTGTAGTTTTGAGATGCATGCAAAGCCGGATTCGTGAAATACCTTAGAAGTGTGTGTGTGTGATTATGGCAAAGCCTCGAGGGCTATCTGCCTAAGGGGAGGGATGCCGTCCTGGAGGACTTTCTAAGGGAAACTGGCTCGTATACACGTTACACATGGGGAAAACCACGAAAACGCCCATGCAGCCAGCCCGTTCGCGGGATTCGAACCTCGGACCGAACTTTCAGCGACTTTACCGCTCGGCCGCTGGTGGGCCCAGATGCTTTAGAAGAGATTTACGCTTATGCAGGTGCCTATTCGGGAGGAGTTTCCGCTTTAGGTTCTCTTGTATGCATGTGATATTGCTTTATTAAAGAAAAGCGGCAATTTAGTTCCCCCCCCTTTGTGATTTTATTTATTTATTTTTTTGTGCGTGTGTCTAGTAATGAATGAAACGTTAAGGTACATAAGATTTCAAATATCGGATACAATTTCACATTTAATTTTGTAAGATGTAAAATATTACTTTTGAAGCCATTAAAAACTTAAAAACTTAAAATTAAATTTTTAAGTTAAATTTTTAAGTTTAAAAATTAAACATTTTATGCTTTTTTTAAATTTTCAATGATTTCGTTTTCAACTTTTAAATAAAAAAAATCAGTTGTGTTTTGTTATTTACGTCGCAGTTACCCATGCCATGTATACTAGAAACTAGTACTTCATTGCTGTGAAGTTATTTGATGGGTACCTGAGTAACCATCAAATAACTCCATAGCAATGAAGTTTGAAGACATACGTATGTATCTGGTTGTTTAACGTATGTCACTTACATAACATACAATTTAATTTCTATGCCATAAAGGGCAAGATAAAAGCCAGGCACCATAATAACGTATACATAGCCAGTAATATTAGTAGTATCTAAAGCATAACAGCTATGGTTCTATAATGAAAACGGGTATTTTATTTGTTTTTATTTAAATACATATTTATGCATTAATACTTCAGTCATTTTATCTAAGTTTAAATAATCCTGTAATACTTGATTTTTGCCTTACCGTATATGTACATCGATATAAATTAATCCCAGAATAGTTTTAATCTTGAAACATTATTCTTAGTTTTGAGCCAAACTAATTTAGATACTGAAACGCATTTAATAAACTTAAAATAATTCGTGATGATACGTAACGCTCAAATAAGTGAAAAGCTGAAAGTGGCACCTCTCTTAATATTTCGAATATGTAAAAAATCTACGTGTTTCTAAAGAATTCAGAAGGATGGGAAAGATTTTATTAATGAGATAGATATCAAATGGCGAAGTGCTGTAAGTCTACATAGATTGATTTGGTTTATTTGATTATGACAAAGCACTCGAGGGCGATCTGTATAAGGGGAGGGATGCCTTCGTGGAAGACTTTCTAAGGTAACCTGGCTCGTATATATGTTACACATGGGAAAAACCACGTAAACGCCCGCAGCCAACCGCTTCGCTTGGATTTGAACTCTGAACGAACTATTAGTGTTCAGCGACTTTACCGCTCGGCCGCTGGTGGGCGCGTAAATCTTGGTAGAAGAACATAGGTTTAAAAAAAAAAAAAAAAAAAAAAGGTCATATCCCATTTTACTCCCTCATCTATCACCTTTTACTCGTTGAATGAAAGAAGAATCTGATGATTTAGAAAACGAAGGTGAAGCACTTGTAATAGTGGAATAATACAACATTTTCAAATACCAAGTTAAATAAAATCGTATCTAGAAGTTAAAATTTACATTTTTCGCATTGGTTATAACAACAAAAATTCATCGAATAGTAGTGAGGCCTGAAATTCCCCTCACCAACACAGAGACACATGTGGAGGACAAATCAAATGAATGGGGTTCCCCATTCATTTGTAAGTTGAGAAACTTATTCGATTAGCACGTTCTTCAATAACGCTTAGGAATATTTACTTACTGTTAAATATTATTGTGTGCGATTGATGTTAAATATTCAGTGTGGATTCTAAACGATGCAAGACAAAAATTATACATGTATATAGACAAGGTGCATGTATAATAAATACAAATAATAATTCCAGAACGCAAAACTTAAAACTAAAAAGAAAATGCCGCTTAAATATTTGAAGGCCAACCTATTATCTTCGTGAAAACAAATTAGTGAAACACAAAATTGAAGAAAAAATACCAAATATATTTTTAAAAAAAATTACATTGCAACTAGAAAAAATTGGAAAATAGTACAGAAAAAACCAAAACAATAAAAATTTGTTAATCTCCCTCTGTTTAATGCTTCAAACAGAACTTGTCAAGGGAGAAGTGTTTTGAAGATTTGAAACAAGTTGACCAACGAGTAACGATAAACATGTTTCGTGCATCAGTGAGACTTTGAACCGTTTTAAAGTATAATTCCTTATTCTTTACAAACTTAATCTAATTAAACAGGTCTCATTAAATTCTTTTTCCGACATGTTTTCGTCCTCTTATGTTACAAAATTTACATTAATGCGAAAAGAAATTAATCTAAAAAATTTCCACCCACCAAAAATATCATCAAAAAGGCCGAAAAAGGCTAAAGATGAAACAGACATTATAAAAAAAGTATAGAAATATGTGACAGAATTAAATAATCAATTTGTTTTCAGAAATGAAAATTACATTGAAAACCCTATATAAAAACCAAGGGCACGTTCAATTATTTGAAGTATAAGAAGAAACTTTTTTGCAATTAAAATCTTTTTAAAGTAAATATGTAATTTTTGAAGCAATTTTGCTCAAAAGAGGAAAAAGAAAGAAAAAAAAAGAAAACTATACGCATACAATTAAATTATTGAACAAATCAAACATACCTTTCTGTTACGAAAAGGCCGGCAGAATGTATGAACTGTAAAACTTTCAGACGCTGAAAACGTTGCCAAAATTCGAACGAACCTTGTAGAAGGGGTTTCTAGAAATTTGAAAAAGTCTTCTACAACGAATAGAAAAGAAGTTCAAACTTTAAACAAGTCTGCGCTTTCTTGTTGCTATGCCACTGGAGGCTTTCGTTACAAATTGGATATTTCAAATTTTTATAACTTGTTATTCTGCTTTAACAGAAGAAGAAAATAACGATCATTCTAAAATGCCTGTTTAAACGCTCTTCCCGATTATAAAATTCGATGCAACCAAGACTCATTGTCATATTTTACATTTATTTTAAGTTTTTATTTATTCATTTATTGCTTATATGGCCAATTTTGACTAACATTCTTTTGTTTTAAGCTTCACTGTCACAAACCTTTTAATGTTCTTCAATTAATGGAGACGATATTAAATTTACAAGTTCAAACATTTCATGTTCAAATTATGTTTAGAGCAGTTGTTTTCTAGATTTTATGTTGTCACTGTAAAATCCTTTGAGTATGACCTCACCGCGAAATATTAACTATTCATTTAAAAATAAATTAATTTATCCAAAAATGGAAAATTAAACTTTTACGCTGATTTCAGGGTTATTGGTTAACGTTGAAAATATGTAGAACACACTGGCATGTCGCTTTAATTTACTTCATAAGCGTGTTAAAGTATTAAAACTCTCTGCCGTTAATATAAAGCTACTGAATATGCCCTGAATACCTACAAGATTAAATTTAGGCTAACGAAGTGCAAAGAAATATTACTTGCCAATTAAAACTCACGTGTCAACTAAATGCCTACATTTAAAATCATTTTGTACTAACGAGTGTTCCAGATGCTTTGAGTGAATTTGAGAAATCTTCCGTTATACCAAGCCGAAAGATGCGTTTGTAAAATTTACTCTAGACTTTGAGAAAAGGGAAAATCCCTCCTCTTTGTGAGCTGTATAGTTGTGATTTATTTTTTGTTCCTTCGATGCAAAATCCACAATTAAAAAAAAAAAAACGAATTTTATTTAATTACATAAAAATTAAATTACAATTTTACATGAAATTTTTGTCATCTATACGAGTTGTAGCATTTTTCTCAGGTATCTCTAATTGATAGCTGTACAAAAAATATGAATGTACTCTCTTAACTGGCACATAGAGCATGCAAATTCCCCTGCACACAAAAATTCAATTGCTCTCATTAAGGACTCGATTCAAAGGGCTTTTACTTGTAAACTCGATGACTCTCGTATATGTCCTTAATAATCTCTAAAGCAGGCGCATAACTACTAAAATGCCGAAATTCACCAATTAAATCAAGAATTTCAGACCTCTGGGACTCGCTGCCTCATAATCAATAGAAGCGCAGTTCATTTCAAAGACCGTACGTAGGAATTTATGCTTTCGCTTTCAGTGAGGAATCTTACAGACTGGAATGCGAGAATTTGCATGGTCTATGTCGACTAGGCGCTTATTTTCTGCAAAACTGGATATTGTTTCTTGCTGGATATTTTGCGAAACAATCGTTCCTTGCAAGAAACCTTTAATTACAAACTGTTAGACGCAGCTTTTTAAATCGAATTAAACTATTATATACAATAAGTTGTACCTTTAAAAAAATCTGCTATAATGCATTGTTAAATAGTTTATAAAATTAAACGTATAATTGATCCATGAAACATTGGGTTCTTACTAGGGTGGGCTTTCAGGAGGATTTTTATTTCAGTAAAAGTACTGGAAATTTTTAGAGGTTCATAGCAGCTCGGAAAAACTAGCAAACAACACCAAATACACTATAAAGTATAAAAAACTCAAGAAAATCATGTATGTCATGAATGCATAAAGTGTAGATTTAAGTCTTAGTTTGAAATTCATTACCGTAACATAAACAAAAATCTGTTAAATGTTAACATTTGCTGAGCATCTTTCAAACATTTGCTGACATAAATGTAAATCAATGAGAAAATAAATCACATCTCCATAAAATATCGTAGCACCTATACTACTGGCCGAAATTGTGGAAGTGTTTTAGAATATATGTATGTTTTTGAAGTCTGAACACGTATAACTTCATTTTTTAGGGAAAATTCTGTGAAGTTTTCTATGATTGGAAAGATAATATTATACAACATTTAAGGTAACTTATCACGATAATTCATATTTATTATATAAAATGTTATACCTAAATAAACAAAGGAATAAAACAAAACCGTCTTACATTAAGAGACTGCTTTTCTTGAACTCAAAATTTTAAGTGCTTTTCACTGTTATTTAAATAATCTGTATAATTTACTTTAGGTTGACAAGCATATTAAAAAAAATCGAGTAGTTACGTAGAAAGAGACGCGAAACAATATCTTTACGAGAAAAATGGGATAACTGTGAAAAAAATCATGAGAACAATAGGTGGAAGCATAACTAAAACAAAATTGTAAAGTTAGGAAAATCCACAACAGCATGCAGGATAGACGAATTAAAAATTGCATTATGCGTCACGAAAATGAGATTATCTAAGGCAATTTAAACGTATTTATATGCATTTGTTTAAACTTAAATGTCAGGTTAGTATGACCAGAATGTTTAATTTAAACGACAGAATACCAGAGTAAATGATTTCTTATCTCTGAAAACATGCAGCCTGCAAATTGACGAATAATACTTTGATTCTTGTTGCCTTAACACTTCCAAAAATTATTATTCAGCGTGTTATTTTAACTCAGATAAGGAAAATATTGGAATGAGATAAAAGCACATTAATTGGTCATCGTACGGATGAAAAAGTGCTGGATTGAAGAAACCAGAATATTCCTGTTTGAGAGTGACGGAATGACGTGTCAGAAAAAGATTTTGAAAAAGTTTACTGTGAAGCATCTATAAATGGTATTACAAGTCGCCATATACGACAACAAAAAGTAGGCATGAAGCTGTGAGATTAATAACGTTTCAAATAGCAAGAGGTGCCCCAATGCTATATTAGAAATAAAGCTGATATCATCAGTTCAAGATGTTTTCCGAGGTAGACTTTCATATTTCAGCAGGACGCTGTACCGTTTCATATTTCTGTTCAGCACAAAAAGTGATCTTAGGAAAAGAATACTGTCTTGCTAGAATACTGCGTTGCCTAGATCTAATCCTAATTGAAAACCTCTGGAGCCGTGTAACAAAGCTTGCTACTCAGAAGCAAACATGGAATAAAATACAAAGAAAAAAAGCAATTATATAATTGTGGTATCATATTTTATAGCGCTTGATAAACTAAAATAATTGGCTTATGGATTCCACAAAATGTCGTAGTTAAACTGTAATTTCAGCAAAATGTTTCACGAAAAAGTACTAATCGAATTCATAAAAAATTAAATTTCATTAAATTCAAGACTTCGAATTTCGATCTTTCTACAAACAGCAATTTATTGGACTGGATTACTTGAATTATGCCAAAACATGCGTGGGCTATCCGCCCCCTATGGAGGGGACTTTTACGGATGACTTTTTACGGAAAATTGCCCCATATCCACGCTACACATGGTGAAAATCACGAAAACTCCCACACATCTAGACCATTTGCTAGTACTCGACCTGAACGCCAGTGTTAGCGATTTTACCACTCGATCGATGTTGGTTCCAAACGGTAATTTAACCAATGCTTCAGTGCTTCAAAATTTATGCCCCCCCATTTTTTTTACAGTAAAATACATTCACTCTTTTGCAAAGAAAAACGAAGCACCCTTAAAAATAATCCGACCATCTCGAAATTTTCTATGTAAATTCTGTCATACCAAGTATGCAAATGATTAAATTTTCAACCGATAATGCCGTTACGATGTTGTCGAAGATGTGGACGACTTCGAACAGGGTTGCATAGTAAAGATGCGGGAAGCAGGTTGGTCGTACCGGACAAAAAAGGCCGCCACCTGCACCGTATGAACACGGCTGTGCAAAGATGCTGGCAAAAGTGGTCATTTGGCGGATTCAAGGCTGTGGGGGAAGGTGGAGGTACAAAAATTCGAAGCAAGATCGGATGACTAAGCGAGAGACCCGAACTGTCTCAACTGCGTCGTTGTTCGCTATCCAACGTGCTACAATCTCTTTCATATCACCCATGGCACCTTTCACCATCTCACGGCGCTTGGCTGAGGCAGGAGTGCTCTCACAGCTGCCTTTAAGACGTCTGCCTGCAACCTCACAACACCGACAGAGTCATCTGGAGCAGCGTTGCAGCGGATTGCCATCTCATAATAGTCAGCGGTAGATTCAACATTTCATTGCATCCCATCCAGATGCCATTTTCCAACATGATAATACTAGAACCCACACGGCTGGCATATCTCTGGAGTGTCTCCGAGCTGTTGATACTCGTCCTTGGCCAGTAGGTTCACTAGACCTTTCGCCAATCGGACGTGTATGGGATATGATAGACCGCCATATTCGGGCACCCCAAAATATCGCAGATCTGGAGCAGTAATCGAGGAATGCTTGGCAGAATGCATAGCAGGATGAGATTAGAAACTTTATCATTTCTTGCCTTAATTTTTGTAAGCAATCATCGCCACCGGGGGGGTTTCAGTTGTGCAATAGCTAGCCACTGATGGGTCCTATGGTAAGCATGTATAATTTCAATAAAAACGGTCACTTTCGTAATAGTACTTCCCTCCCCCAAAGAGTTTATTTTAGAAATTCGAATTGGAAAACATAACTTGGGTAACTCAGCAATATTTTTATGGGCTCACTGAAAATTTGAGTTAATTACGCAAATAAAACTGATAGTTTGAGGGTTTTTTTTTTTCCTTTGAGAAGGTTTAACATTGAAAATATTTTTATTCACATTTCATTAGGCAGCTTTATACACGTTATTCACTAGGCAGCAGTCATCTCTGTCACACGAGATGGACGTCAGCTTCTGTATTAGGGATATTTCATTCAGCATATTTTCAGCACAAAATTATTTTACATTCCCTGAAATTTAGAAGAATGTTGATTTTCTGTCCTTCAGTTCGACAAATTATTCCTTTCATAACAGAAAAAAACATTTTCCCTATATATATATATATAGAGAGAGAGAGAGAGAGAGAAATACTTTTAATTACTTTATTTTGAATATATATATTTATATTCCAGTTTCAAATTACATTATAATGCATAATCTATCTTTTCATTAGAATTGTAACAATAATCTAACGGATCTTAATGTTGCATTTGCTTTATTTTCAGGTTTTGAAGTAAAAGACATCTTTTATTAAGGTAAGAGTTTATTATGTGTTTCTGTTAAAAAAATTTTGATAATTAGTGAAACTGAACTAGACATGAAGAAATAAGTTATGAAGTATATAAAATAATTATTCAAAATCTTGAATTTTGGATTGCTTTTATTTATTTATTTATTTTTTTAATTTGGCGGCTTTTTCTAACTTGGTGATGAAGTTTTACTTTTACTCTTTAGAATTTGATTATTAAACATAAAATTAGTAAACCATTTTATTTTTATAAATTTTTTAAAACCGAAATTTCACACAAAAATTGGACTTGCTATAATATGTTTTAGAAGAAAAGATGATTTATTTTTAAATCCTTTTCTCATGTGCTGAACTTTGGTAATTTGAATCCTAGGGAACGGCTTGGCTGCGTGGGCGTTTTCATGGCTCTCTCTCTCAAACCATTTTATTTTTATAAATTTTTTAAAACCGAAATTTCACACAAAAATTGGACTTGCTATAATATGTTTTAGAAGAAAAGATGATTTATTTTTAAATCCTTTTCTCATGTGCTGAACTTTGGTAATTTGAATCCTAGGGAACGGCTTGGCTGCGTGGGCGTTTTCATGGCTCTCTCTCTCAAGCCAGTTTTCCTTAGAAAATCTTCACCAAAGCATCTCTTTCCTTAGAGCGATAGCTCTCGTGAACTTTGCCGTAATCGCTTAAAATAATGAGAGATAATTAAACTCAAGTAAACACTTAAAGGGATATTCTAAACTGCTGCAGATTTTATATGTATCCACCGGAACTCGAACATGACGTTGGTCGAATGGAAAATTACAGCTATATCTCGGTTTGGCATTTTTAGAACTAGTGAAGGCATTTTTACAAGTAGTAGCTTTTCAAGCATGAAAAGACTTGAAAAGTTTAATCTTTTGCATTTATTATATCTTTTATAAGTAAATGTCATCTGTGTAAAGTGAATGTCTTCTTTATACTCTGTAAAGTGACTTCCTTAATAGTTTAATTATTTACTTCTCAAGAGTTGTTAAATGGACAAATCAGAGATGATCTGAGTGAGATATCGCGAATGACATTACGCGAGTCAACTGATTTATTTTCCAGAAGTTATTTATCCCTCCCCAAGGTCTGCATTCCAGTTACTCTTAAAAGGATTCTGCATATAATAGAATTAGAGATTCCTGGGTGGTTGCGGTTTCCATAGATCACCCCTTGGTGCGGAGTTCAAAAACAGGTTAGGAATTCATATACCAAACTGTGAATATCAAGCAAAACTTCAACTCTTCTCTTTCAGATTGTTAATTCACTTTGGGAGGATGGAGAAATTTAATCTATTTTAAAAAATTCTTCTGAATGTACTGAATACTAAGGTTATGTCTATGCGAAATCTAATTTAAGAATATCTATAGATGTATTCTAGATTTTTCTTGTGAAAACACTTTTGTTTTTCACATTCTTAATTCAAAGAAAGTATGAGTCTACCAGAGTCAAATGGAGAAGACCGCTGAAGTTTATTAGCTTGGTCTGGTTTCGTTTCCCGGCGAATTGGCCTCTCTACACAGTCTTTGTTTGGTTTCATCACGTGTGACAAACTCTTACCCTAAAGTATCCCTTCTTTCTACAGATAGTACTCGCATCGTTTCCCAGTCAGTTAAACAACAAGAAAATATTACTTCTGGTGAATACACCTTCATTTCGCTTTCAGTTTCTATTGTATCGGCTGCAACTTAATTATCAAAACTTAAAAAAAAGCTCATACATGTGTTGCATCACAATAGCAGACACTCTAAAATATCAACAAAAAATGGGAAACTGGGTCTTGAACTGCTTGAAAAAAAAATTGACTGTGGGAAACTACAAAATTTCTCTACTTGATAGATAAAAACAGACTGTTATGTTATGGACAGAAAATAAAATTTTAGACTTTCATAGGGGTTTAGCTTGTAAGGTTAATCAAATAGAAAAGCTAGTTCTGCCCTTTTTTATATATCTTCTGCATTCAGAACAATCCTTCGATATAGGTTATTTATTATAACGACTTATAAAGAAAAGGACAGGTAAACGCAAAAGCATACTAAATTTTTGTTTATTTAGTTATTTTTAAAATTTCTAATGACGGATTACAGAGACAACTGTAGCTAGAACTAGCCAAGATAAAAGAGAACAGCGAAACTAAAAAAGAGTCTATAGTATAATCTATAAATTAATTTTGTGTCTCGCCTCCCAATATCTCTCCGGCATTAAGTGCGGGGCAACGACTCAGATGTGAGGCATCCATTTCCTCATGTAGGTTACACAGTTTACAAACTGGAGCATGAACATTATCTCAACACAATGCATACTGATGTAGTGCACTTGTTATGGAACATATACTAAAGGTTAATTAGGTTTTTTTTCCACCGTTTAAGCTGAATCCTGAATTAAGTTTGTTGAATTCTAAACCTCAGCAAGGGAAGTCAAGCTTCATTAAATTAGGAAAAAGGTATTATTGAGTTTGGAGGTAAACTGTAGTTCTGACTGTATCCTTTCTGGGTTCATTTTAGGTTTAGGTTTCAAAATTCAGTTTGAAAGATGTTAAAGATGATATTTCGCTAGAGACTAATTAAATCTGGCTATATTCTTAAGGCTAAGGGAAGAACAGTTAAAAGCAGATCTTGCATTGAGATATGACAAGTGTTCGAGATACCTATAATAATGATAGCTTTGTTAATAATTATAAAAATGACTATAAATTATTGTGAAAGTTTAAAAATTGTGTTTTTGCATTTGCATCTTACTTAAAACAAGCAAACTGCAGTCGTATTAGATATTTTTGTGCTACAGTAAGTTTGAAATAAGTAATGCTTTAAGTTTGCAGTTGTTATTTAAGAAATTGTTTCAAAATTACTCTTAAACTTTGAATAACTTTAAAAACGTCAAATGCTCTTTTTCTTATTTTGCTCATCATCGACCGAGCGATAAAACTTTTGAAGACTGGTACTCATCGAACAGACTGGCTGCGTGGAAGTTTTCATAGTTCTCCGCATGCGGAACTTAAATACGAACCAGTTTCCCATAAAAAGCCCTCCACGGAAGCTTTCCTTCTCTCATAAGGTAGCTTTGCAAGTGCCATAATGTAATCTAAAGAATCCTAATCGTGTTTCTTATTTTAGCAGAATGTGAAAATACTGGTATCATTTACAGAAAACTGTATCCAAAAATTGTATTCTCTATGAAAAAATGTTAACTTACATGATTTCTGGTTTATATTCAAAAGCTGCTATAGATTGGCTTATATATAGGATTTTATTTCTAGCGGAAAGGGGGAGGAGAGACAATGGAAAGATTCCTCGGTTACGTTTGGGCAAATTAATCAAATTTTTCATCATTAATATGTTCATTTCAAAGAAAAGATACTAAGCGGACATTAAAAGAAGTATGTTTAATCAAGGTTTACATGTTTTATTCAACCATCTAAAACTAGAATTAATTTTTGCGGTAAGAGTAGAAAAAGATGGAGCAGCCAATATATCAAAAATGATATAAGTATTCGGAAAATAAATCCTGCCTTATGCCGAACTAGCATCAGCTGCAAGTCTTTTATGATACATTTTCATGAATTACTTTTCCTTTTCATAATGAATATTCGCTCTGAATGACCACGTTATAAAACAATCATTTTCATCAAGCATTACATATGGGCTCCTAAGATTTAAAAAAAACGTCATGTTACCGAATTCTGAAATAATGCTTTAGGTGGCATATATTTTTTTTAATAATTCATACTAGTAATTAAAATTTCTTATTTTCTTCAACTTTTCTGAAATTTCGTGTGCTCTTTAATATATTTATAGCCATTTACTCTTCAGAGGGGAGCTTGGCTCCACATATCCAGGCAGTGTTATTCCTAGGATAATTAATTAAAATCAAATGTAGTTCAGCATGAAAATTAAGTCCATTGACATGTCAATTGACATTTCAATTGTATAGCAGTGCGGGTTAAAGCAGTAGCTCACATTAAATATAAAATGCAATTTTTCTAAATGAGTTAGGCACAGGAAATTTGTTTCTACAGTTGTTAAAACTCTTTAATATTATTTTAGTATTTTCTTAGTTTCCACCTTTAAAAAAATTCTTTTCTTAAAAATATCCAAGGCATATGTTGAGTATGTTGTGCATAGAAGTTTTACATGCCTTTTTTTTAAACCTATAAAGATTTATTATCACTAACCAGTTATTTTATGTTAATTATCTTCACTGTCTTTCTCGCTTTCCGTTTTCCTGCCAGAATGAGAATTGCTAGTTCGCGTGTATTCAGATAAAGAAAGAAATAGTATTTTAAGGACGGTTTTAAATTGTAGAATTACAATGTGATCCACCTGGTGAAGACTAGCTGAATCTTTTGATAGCAATTTATCTGGGCGTTACGTTATTCTCGCCATTAGGCTTGTCACATCGATATTAGGTCTGAGCCATTTTGTGCATATTCTTTGGCTAACTTACGATTTACTTAATAGTTAAGTCAAGTTCCTTATGCCATGGTTCTGCAAGCATGAGCAGTGCTTTCTGTTAATCTACTGATACCCTTTCCAACTCTCTGTTATAAATTCCAAAACATAGCGAGAATTCGCTTCCCTCTTCCAGAGTTCGTATCTAGTTTGCTACCAAAGAGGGTGAGACTCTATAAACCATAGCATTCATAAGCTAAGTAGAATAAAACTGATTTTCTTCAGGCGTTAAGGATTTATGATGTCTAATACTGAACGAATGCTGAGTAATTATAACTAAAGTAATCGTTTAAAGGAAAACTTAAACTGGAAAACAGTATTTTTAATATTACAGAGCATTATTTATGTCACATGAGAGGTTAATACTGCGAAATAAAAACAGGAAATGCCACCTAATTCATCAAAATTGAATATATAGAAAATATATCCCACAGAATTTTATTTTAAAATAAATTCGCATCAAGATACTTAAATGTGGTATTTTCGTAATCCATAATATTTTAACCCATAATGGATTTAAAGTCCATCTTCCAGTAGTTTACTCACTTTTAAAATATAAAGTGGTTAGGAAAAAGTGCAGCAAGAGACCAACAGAGACATTTTTTAAATCATGATTCAGTTAAGGGTGCTGTAACTATGAAGAGGAATCTCTGACATTATGTCAGAAGACCTGTGATTTTAATTGTATAATTTAAAGAACTTACTTTTTTAAAGCTAGTAAATGGGTCTCATTTCTCGATGAGTGGTCTGTTCACCTGTTGTTAATCGCTAAACTGAAACAGTCAGTTGGTAGTTTTTGACAAGTTTCACTAGATGTCTTGAATGACCGGAAGATTTAAACAAATCCCGTTGATAGATTAAAAAAAAAAAAAAAAAAAGGAGTAGGAGTTTACTAGTTGTTGAACCGTAAGCAGCTGTCCTTTTTTCCTTCGTCTTCGGGTCGGCTGACTCTCACAAAGCAGACATAATGTTATTCCAACTTTAAAATTGTAAGTAAATTTACAGCTTTACGAAAAAGTGTTTAGTGCTGAAAATCCACTGCACATTCTAAATGGCTAATCAGCAATTCCCCTCCTCTGCAGAAGTAAACAAGGTTGCATCGTAGAGCTATTACGTTAATAGTTGTCATTTAAGCTTCTACGGTGCAGTAATTTTGAAGAAGCTGGAGCTCCGGATAACTGTTCAGACGAAATCTCGGATAAGTTAAAACAGGTTTCACACTATTGAAATACCTTGAAAATAGTTAAATTGCATTTCGCGAAACGTGTCTAACGTGGAAATTGCTACAAAATGGTCTGTTGATGTGATCTGAACTTATGCAAATGTAACAACAGCTGTAATTTTGCTAATCCTGCGTGCTCGGAAGATTATAATGAAGGTTGTAACACATTATGCTAAATATGAAGCCGACTTATGTAGGTTCCTCACATACGTTTCTATAAGTAAATCTTAAGGACAGTCGATTTTTTTGGGGGGGGGATCGGGCTGATTTATTTGGCCAAAATAGAATTACTTGGATTTTCCTGCAGTTAATGTATTTAGCTAGCATATTCCCTTCAAAATCTTCTATGAAATGCATCATTCCCAGAAGGGTTTTTTCAGCTTTGCTGAAATATCGAGTTAGTTATATTTGTTACTAGCATGCTATAATAAGTACAATATATGAAATATCTTCTTATGCAATTTATTAAGATTAGAAACATTTTTTCTTTTCTTTCTTTTTTTTTTTTTTTTTTTTTTTTTTTTTTTTGTTCAGCTAAACGTTAACAAGTATGTTATTTTTGAAATCTTGAGTTAGAGTTCGATCACAGGAAATTTCTATCAACTGTTCTTTTTCTTCACGATATTTTTGAATTTAATAGTTAAAAATACTTTGTTTCTTTGCATACCACATATTTTTCTCTTGCGTGCGACCAGTGGTACGTGTACCAATGGTTGAGAATCGCAGCTATAGAGTATTCTGTTACTAACATCTAAGGATTATGTTAATTTTATTAACAGTTAAATTTTGAGTTAAACTTCCTTTCCTATCGATTCTTACTTACCACTTCCGGCCAGAACGTAGTTTTAGAATCACGTTAATGAGGAAAAGCGGTATATAACTGCGAAGTTCTACAGTCTTAACAGTCTTAGGGAGAGAGATACCAGATATTCTGGCTGCACACGTCCGCCATTTTAGGCTACTCTCTCGTAAGCTATTATTACACTCGGCCGTACATTAGGCCTGTGATAGCTTCGTAGTCAGTTAGTGTTAAGGGGCCAACTCTGTTAGAATCTTGATAGCTTCGGCTATATCTCTTTAGTTAAGATTAGTTTAGTTTAATTCTTAGTTTCTTAATTTCAAGCCCAAGTGTCGGCTTTATTGTATAACTCCAAGACGGAATTTTGTTAAACTTTAATTGGAATAATATAGGGTTATTTTATCCTTCTATCTTGTTGTTTCCTGTCACACGAACTCAAGCGATTATTCGCTTATCAGTTCTTAAGATTCTTCACTTCCATCAGTAACTTAAAATTACACAGTGGGGAATCCTACAAACAAATAAAAATAACAGTAGCAGTTTCTAAAGACGCTCAAACTGCTTCTATTAAATAATATTTCCCTTGATAATAAGTTCGCGAAATTAACATTACCATGTGGTGGTGAATTCACTCAAATTATTACTAAATTTTATACTAAAATGTGAATGAATACTTTAACAAAGTGCGATGTTGATTTCGTATTAGAAAACAGTCATGTATACAAAACATTCTTTCGTGTTCTCGATATGCAAAGCAAAGTTTCTTTTTTTTACTAATATTCTTTTTTAAATTTATATTTCTTTTGTTTGATGAAAGCATACGAACAACTTCTGTTGATCCCCTTATTTAAATACACGAAGAGACTTTTTTAGAGCTCCATATAACTTTTATGAAAAATAAAATAAAAATATTAATTTTAATATTATGCATATACTAAAATTGATCATTAAAAGTAAAATAAACTCAGTTTGTTTCATTGCGTAGATTTACAACATAAAAGGTTTTCTTTGAAAAACTATGTAATGGTTTTCGTAAAGTAATGTAAAATTAATTTTATAATGCAAAACCATCTTTGTTTAAGCTGAATTATTTCTCAGCGCCAATTTATGAAATAAGTACTGTTACCCAAACTTGAATTATGATTTCTTTTAATTCTCTTATGTTATCCTAATTTCTTTCCTAATGGTAGAGTGAAATTAAACGCATTTCGTAATCATGAGCTACGAATTTAACTGCAAAGGGAGAAAAAATATTATATACGAAGACCTTTTCTCCTTTCACTGGTTGAACCCTACCAGTGGCTGAGTGGTAAAGACCGTTAAATAGTGGGAACTCGAATCCCAGGCTGATTGGTTTTCGGGGATTTCTCTTTGTGTAACGTGAATACGAGCCAGTTTCCCTTAAAGTGCTCCATGAAGGCATCCTTCTTGTCAAGCAGATAGCCCTCGTGTGCTTGCTAGATTCAAACAACCTAACCTAACTTTACAGTGTGGCGTAAAATATTTTCTTTCAGAAGCCGAATTGTAGTACTTTATCCCAGAATTGGGAAATATCAATATATATACATATAACATAATATTCGACGTGCGCCTAACAATTAAAAGACCTTTTCAATGTAAACACTGTCCGTTTTGACCAGTTAGTCTCGTTTGATTCAATAAATATATAGGTATATTTCTGTTTTCTTATTTCTCATTCTTCTTTAGAAAATGTTCTATAGCTGTAATTATTTATATATATTTTCTTTTCTTGTAAATATTCAGAGCTATTATTTCGGAATATTTTCTTGATTCTTTTGATATTTATTTTACTTCTTTATTTTATCGTGAATTTGAAATACCGTCATTTTAAATATGTAGAAGTTCTGTTTTTTTCAAAAGAAGAAAATTGGCATTCTAAAAATATGCGAATTTTTCCATCTGCATGTATTTCAGTTTCTTCTAACTTTGTGGTCATAAAATAACATATCTTCCGAGTTTCCTTAAAACTTGGCTTAGATGAGTGTTAATGAGTTGCATGTGTTGGAACTCCTAGCAACTTTTAAAATGACCTAAATTCTGGTGTCGGGTTTTAATTTTCGCAAGTTGTTTTTGAATGAGGTTTAAATAGAAGACACACATATTTAAACGCAAGAAGCGTTTAATGTAATGTACAGTGAAATAATTTTGTAAGTTAATTATAAGCTAATATCTTTAGCGGATTAGACCAGAACAGCCTGCATGCCATGTGAACTCCAGTACCATAATAAATTCTTTTCTCTTTTTCGAGATTCCAGTTAGGAACTTTTGAATGCGAGCTCAAAATGCTAATTATTTTAAAGGTGACTTAAACCTGTACTTATTATAGATTTGCAACGTTTTTATTATTTTCGGCTACGAATAAAATTCTGAGTTAAAATGCGGTTTCCAAATATATGTTCTGCAATTCAGACTAGAGTTAAGACGTTAAAATATTGGCAATGTCACCATAGACTGATTGTTGACATACGCAACATAACAAATTCACAAAGGTGAAGATATTGAAGTCATCTTTTCACTGTTTCCTTTGTTTCATAGCTGAATAAATAAATCGAAAGTATATAGTATTTCCAACCTCGATTGTATAGCCAATAGCGAAACAGGCCGGCTTCAGGGGTGCTTCTGCAGTTTTTTTTCGTATAGTGTAATTTTTTTCGAGAGGCGGGCACTTGCCTTAGCATTGCCACTCCTAAGGCCGGAAGTGTTGGCCATTTTAATGTGGAGACTCCTAATAGGCGGCTACCATTACCTTCTATAAGGCAGGGGTAAATAGAAATCTCTTTTAAGTCCTGTCTATAAGGGGGCGGATAATTTCATCTGTGCCTTCTCCGAAATTCGAACCCGTGCCCTGCGGTATTGCAGTCGGCTTCCCTAACCACTATACCATCTGGGCGGCCCCTTGCATAAAGTAAATACAAGTACATACTTCCAAGAAAATTCTACTTGATAGATTCTCTTTCTAGGTAGATAGATTTTGAGTACTTTATTCGTAAAAAACAAACCAAAACTCTATTTCATATGGTTTTATACCTGTTTTAGCAATGACCTCATGACCATCATGTGCTCATGAAGCTAAACCTACGAAGCACCAAGAATTTATACTGGTTTTTATATCCAACGACCGAATAGGTTAGCTGCATGGGATTTTCCTGTCTTTTCTCATGTGTAACCTAGCTACAGAGATGGATTAACCATTAAGCAAAATAAGCACATGCTTAGAGCATGAAGGAAGAGAGTCATCACTAAAAGGTTTTTAGGGACTCGGGAAAGGGGGTGCCAAAAACATTTCCTGTTGCCGATTTTACCGTGGAATGAATGGTGCAGCTAAACCAAGACCGAGAGACAATGAAAGGGGGAAAAAATGGGTAAATTTATGTGGAGGCACAGAAATCTTTTAAGTGCTTAGGGCCTCTAAAAGACTTTATCCAGCCTTGCTTAGATACAAGCCTGTTTCCATGAAGAAGACTTCAGTGAAAATACTATTCTCTACTCATATAACCCTGGAGTGCTTTACCCTAATTAAATATGTAATGTCACGTGCCTTCACAAAGATGCAGTTATCTTTGTGATGTCATATGGCATATTTGCTACTTTGATTTACATGTTGTCGGACATCTGTGTCGTAATGCGTATGTACATGCTAAACTTTGGAGGTACCAACGTACATCCTTAGATTCTTGCACATCTTTCAGAAAGTTTTCCCAGAAGTTTCCTGGAAAGAAATTTATTTTGTATTAATTCCATCTCCAAGTACTTCTAATGGAGTCATTTCCTTATTTTGGGGTCACATTCAGTGTTGTGCTTTACTTCTCCTATCAAATGATAATACACTATTTTTCTTCAGCATTAATAACTTGCGTGCTTTTGATTTTGAAGAATTTCCGCTAAAAGACTGCCGAATTTATGTACTGAAAATGTAGTAATGTAGAGAAGTAAATAAAGCTGTATTATTATTCTTGCAAATATTTTTGGGAAGTGTGTGCCCCTCTGTGTATTCCGAATCTCCTTACTTCCTTAAAAATACCGAAGTATGTATACATTATTGTATGTAGATGTAATTATATTTGTACATCATTTCCGTCCTTTGATAAATAACCAATTTATCGAAGATTGTGCTCAGTTTTTCTCTGTCTCAAGATATACCGTAATTTTCAAGAGAAAAGTGTTATTTTAGTGTAATTTTTTTTAAACTGAAAACCAGTATCAGACTTCATGTAATCATTCGAAATTAACAAATGAAAGAGCGTTTGTTGGTGTTTTTAGAGAAAGAGTGTTATAATTTATTGCAGACCTCTGTTTTTCAGTTAACTACGTAAATTTTATTTAGTTTACAAAACGAATGACAAATGCGTAACAGTTCAGGTCACTGAAATTTCTCGGAAATCTGTTTTGTAAGTAGCCGAAACAAGATAAATCTTTTAATGCTTTCAGGCGTGACCTGGGCTAAGTAAACAAAACTGACAATTGCTCATGCATGAAGTGATTTTGTCTCATTAGCATTACTGTGGTGAATGTTTTAGTTGTCATTTTGCACTTCCCTTCGCTTCTGTATAATTACCACTGAATTTTTGTTTTTAATCACATTCATATTGAAAGACAGCTGAACATAGGAGTTTGAATTTCTCATTTCTTCAAGCCTATGATTTAAGATCTTAGAACACTTTTTTAAGTAAGCATGTGGTTTACTAAAATCTACCTGGCTGTCTACCTGCTGGGAAGAATGCCTTTCATAGAACATATTTTAACTAAGCATGCGGATTACTAAAATTTACGGTTTGGTTTTGGTTATTTAATTACGGAAAAGCACACTAGGGCTATCTGCCTAAGGGCAGGGATGCCTTCGTGGAGGACTTTCTAAGGGAAACTGGCTCGCATGCAGCCAGCCCGTTCATATGCGTTGTCTTGTATGCAGCAGAAAATTTAATATTAAGAGAAATATTCAAAATTTAAATTAAATTTTAAAGCTATTTAATTTTTTTAACATATGAAATAAACAATTTAAAATTTTCAGCAAGTTAAGGGATGCAAAATTGAAAGTTTTAATTTTGCACTAGATCGGCCGCGATATGGAATTGCACATGACACCATTTTTTTGTATTTAGCTAATTATTGTCATCGCTTAATGTTCGATATTATGATGTTAGTAATTCTCGAGAAGTGTATTTTGCAAAGCTGGACGACTCACAATGAAAAAAATTAAAATGAGACGTGGTTAATTGTAGTTTATAGCACTAATTTGTATGTCCTATGTTCAGTTTCAGTCAAAGCATCAACAGGTCGAGGGGCAATCTCTTGGGTACCTTGTAGGTGACAGTACAAGTTTCCCCAATTATGCTCCAATTTTCTGGCCTTTGTTCGAACAGAAGCGAACGGGCTGGTAGGTTTTTCGTGGTTTTTCCATATATAACATTAATACGATCCAGTTACCCTTAGAAAGTCCTTCACAAAGGCATCCTTTCTCTTAAGCATGTAGATCTTATGGCTTTGCCGTATTCGAGTAAACTAACCGTCCCAGTTTTGATGGAGAATTCCTCGGGCTATGCATCCAAAAGTCTTTTACCCCACTTCCTTATTACAAACTTCTCGAGAGTACTTTGATTCGACAGTATTTTAAGTGCACACAAGCCATAAAAACATGTACGCTTACAAGCATCTATTCTTCTCTAGAATTGCAATTAGGACCAGGGTTATGACCCCTAATCACCATGCTAACAAAGTAGTAACTAATTAAATAAAGGTATAGATCAGGCATTCTCAACCGGTGGTACGCAAGAGAAAAATAGGTGGTATGCAACTATTAAGCTTTTCAATTCAAAAATCTCGTGAAGAAAACTGGTTAAGAAGACTGTTTAAGTTTTGGCTGAACCAGAAAAAAAAAAAAAAAAAAAAAAAAATTAAAGGCATTTCAAATAAAGGTGTTAAAATTTTATTGATTTTTTGCAAAACATATTTGTGCGAACAGGGATTTTCTTCCATGCTGCATTTGAAAAATAAATACAGAACAAAATTAGAAGTGGATCCTAATTTACGGTTTCGAATATTTTTAATGCGTGCGTATTTAATACAAATAGCCAACAGGTTGTACAAATGGCAAAATATAATTTTTTTTTAATATTTGAGAAATTGAAGAATAGTTATTGTAAAATGTAGTGGTGGTACTAAAGTTTTTCAATTTTTGTTTAGATGATACGCGTTAGACAAAAAAATTGAGAACCACTGGTATAGATAGTTCATCATTTTAGAATATTTTTTACTTTATTTTCAGCAACAGGTTATTTCTATAATTAGTTGTATCAAACTCGGATAACTTCTTATGTTTCATTAACTATTTGCTTTTTCTATTTCCTTTTCAACATCTGGTTTAGATTTTGGAAAAATAAGATTAGTCTGGTGGTTTCATGCATAATTATTCCGCAACTGGACCTTAGTTCCTGGCTCTGGGGAAATTTTTTTTTTTAAAGCAATAGTTAAGCAATTCTTTCTTTCTTCCACTTGTATCTGCATTTGAGTGATTTACAGCTTCCGTTTTAGTCCCCCCTTTTTTTTGCTGTTGGGCTTAACATTTTTTATTGAGTTATTTTTGCAGTAATGTACTTTGCTTTGTGCCTCTGGAATTATTTGTGATTTTTAATTCTTCCATTTTTCTTTTCCTGTTTTTAACACTTTTCTTTAAACTAACTCAAGTCTTAAAACGCATGTTAAATGGAAACATCTTCTTGCTTTCGCTTAAAACATGTGTTAAGTGGAAACATGTTTTTGGTTTCAGGGTAAAAAGACACTGCAGCTATATTTCTGCTGTACTATGCATAGTTTTTTTCAGCAGTTCCGCTATTTGCAATTTCGTTTGAGAAATTTTACTTCATAGGTTTTGTAAGCCAATAGCTTAGAGTTAATGGTTAGAGTGTTTGCGTCTTTAATCGATTGAAACAAAGCACGTTAGAGTTAAGGGGTTGCTTAAGTTTATCTTGTGGAGGAATTTGCAAGGGCAACTGCTTCGTATTCATATTACAAATGAAGAAAACCACGAAATTGCCCATGTAGCCATTTCCACGGAGTTTTTCAAAAGTTCAAAGAATAAAGGACAAAATTATCTTCCCTGTTTCACTCTGCTTTCAAATAAAGCAGAGAAGAAGCAGATTTTATATATTTTTTCTTTAAAAGTACTAAGCACACGTATTTTAGAATTCACTGAAAAAGGAATCTTGCAGAACTTATATCCTCTTGGGTTCAGAATTCTAAAGAATAGAAGGTTTAGCCGATTCGTGAGTTGATTACGCTGACCGTTTTTAATGTAACCATGCGACTAGCAACTAGGGAATGCAACTCAAGATTGATATATGACATATACATCGAAGTTTTAGAGCTAATAATTGAACTCATTTTAATACGACTATAGCTCTTCGATCACCCTGAAAAGTTCCTTTCTTTTTTGAAACTTCAGAAGCTAGTTTTTATTGCATTCGCAATATATTCATTCGTTTACATTCATCATTCTATCGTGAGCAATGGAAAGAATGGTGTGAGAGTCCTTTGTTGATGCATTTCCTTGACATCAACTTGATGAATGCGTGTGATTAAATTTTTTCCGCACTAGTTTTTTTCCTGTATGGATAATGCCTCATTAAAGAAGTCAAGACCTGAATTAAGCGGGGGGAGGGGGGAAGTGAAGAAAAATAAGTCTTCTGAGGCCAAATGTTCTCTGTTCCAAACAAAGATAGTATAATTTCAATAAAAGTATTTTCAGTGAGAAAAGGAAGCACAGAGATTTAAATGAATGTAAAGTTTCGTGGCTAACTTGATTTTACTAACTATTGCTATACAGAACTTCAGAACGCATGCATATTGTTTGAAAATAAACATCAAATAAAAATTTTAAGAAAATGTGTCTCAAATATCCGACTTAATTCAAAAAAGTTTATTTAGTAGCATACTGTTGCAATCGCAACACCTTTTTTTTTTCGGGGGGGAGGGAAGGGCAGGGTATGAATTCGCGTAGGGAAAATTAAAAAAAAAATCAGAGTGTAAAAAAGGATTTTAATTTGTTATAACTTTTTGGATAATAAATTTTTACATGGCATGTGTTTTTCCTCTTAATATAAGTAAAACCCACAAAAGAAATGTGTTTGTAATTCTGCTGAAGTCATTACGGAAAATGCTTGCAATTTATTTACACAAATGGATTTATAACTATACAAGTATTAATAGATTTAGTATATTATGTAAAGCATATAATTGAATGCAAAGAACGTAAAAATGTACTTCCATATATTACTCTTATACAAAGCATATTTATAAAATTAGCTGAATGTGTTAAAGTTAAGCATTAGCTTCAAGGCATTAATTCAAAGCAAGAATTTTCTTTTCGTTGATTTTCGCCTGCTTGTACTTTCTTCACTAGGTACATCTCTTTTTAACATCCAGCAATAGTCTGCTATCATGTTTTTACTCTACTTTCCTTGGTATGTTATTTCCATGTCATTTATATCCTGATGAAATCCTTCACCTTGTTATTCACTGACTTTTCGTAGATTCTCTTGAAAATAATCTATGTGTGCATGTGAAAAAATGCAATTTAATACAAATGTTGTATCCGAACAATCTTAATTTTTCTAGCAGGTTTTCTAGAGTAATTTTGTAATCTGGAAGTTAACTGTTCCCTAAAAAATTTTCATTTACCTGGTTAAAACTCAACCATGCTTCTTTTTCACAATCATTCATCGTCTCTTCAAATTTGGAATCTAACATAAGTTTCCGAATTTGAGGTCCAGCAAAACGTTTAAGTTTAGCATCAGAAATAGAAGGAAATTTGCCACAAATGTACATAAATCTTTATCATTTTCTTTATTTAATGCTTTGACAAACTCTTTTATAGTACCTAATTTAATGTAAAGTGAGGGACGAAAATGTTTTTGGATTCAACTAGTGGTTTGTGAAGAATATTTTTACAACCAGGGGACAAACACTCTCGAGAAGGCCAATGTTTGTTTCCAGTGATTCTTCTTATCCCGACTATCCCAGTCGCATAGAAAACATGGAAACTTACTGTAACCAGATTGTTGTCCAAGTAACATTCCAATTACCTTCAAGTCACCACATAAAACCATTGATGTTTGTTATAATTCAGCTTGTCTAATAAAAACGCGATGTTTTCATAGGTTTCTTTCAAATGAACAGAGTGTACCACTGAAATCGATGCATATTGATTTCCATTATGAAGTAAAACTCCCCTCAAACTTCTTTTTGAGGAAATTATAAATAGTCTTTAGTCAGAAGAATTGTGATTAATACCAAAAAATGCATTATTGCATTGACATCGCTGCAATATGCAAGTAAGCCTTCTTCCGAAAAATATAGTACCAATTCTTTTTCACGATGTCTATAACATGAAAAGTGCGTTTGTGGTAGTTGTAAATTCTTAGCTTTAAGGCGTGAATCAAGAAGTTCAACACTATCCTTTGGCAAGTTTTAGCTCTTGTACTAAATCATTAAACTCACTTTGATTAAATAATATTGCCATAGTTTCATTTGTTTCAGGTATATACAGATCTTCCTCTTTTTCAATTACTTGCAAATATGAATAAGTTTCTATATAATTTATATTTTCTATATTAGCTTGAGGATGAGAAACATTATGAACTATAGGTCTTATTGCTGAAGGTAGGTTTGGATATACAGTACCTCCTTTATTTTTTACATTATAACCAGCAACATTTGTCACACAAAAATAAAAATCATCATAATGATTCTTTTGTTCTCTCCACACCAATTGAAATTGCAAAAGGCATTGAATTTTTCTTACTTTTACTCCAAAGGTGCAAAGCTTCAACACAAGTTCGACTCGTTTTATGCGGATACTACGAATTGTCTCGATCGCCTCATTTAATTCCAAAATATGCAAAGTATGCGTTTTTAACAAAATCTGTGACATTTTGCCTTTGTTTTACTTGTGCATAGTTTCTACAAATATAACAGAATATATCGGCATCATTCACACATTATTTGCGGGAAGCCATACTTCATTAAATGCTAATTAAAAGCACTGAAAATAACTACTTAAAACTTAGCAAACGATTAATTTAAGGCTAAGAAAAAAAATTACAATTTAAAAGAGTTACATGATTAAACTATTCCAAATAAATTCCCACCGTCTATTAGAAAGGAAATTAACCGCAAATGTATATTTTCCACATAAATCATTCAATAAATAAAAGAAAACCTTACGTGATAGGGAAAAATATTTATATTTCTGAAATCAGCATCAAAAATATTTCTAGATACACTCCTCGGCATTGAAAATGCAACAAAGAAGGAGTGGCCAGAAAGTGATGAAATTTGGAAAAAAGACAGTCAGAAAGCAGCAATGAGTGATCTTTATTTCAAAATGATAGTCAGAACACAGAACGAGAACGGCGTCCGCTCAGTAGGATGTAGGACCACCGCGGACAGCGATGCACGAAGAAACACGTCTAGGCATAGAGTCAATAAGAGTGCGGATGGTGTCCTGAGGGATGGTTCTCCATTCCCTTTCAACCATTTGCCACAGTTCGTCTTCTGAACGAGGCAGGGGCAGAGTCTGCAAACGGCGTCCAATCACATCCCACACATGTTCGATTGGTGACAGGTCAGGAGAGTACGGTGGCCAGGGAAGCACCTGTATACCTTGCAGAGCATGTTGGCAGATGCAAGCACTGTGTAGTCGGGAGTTATCCTGCTGAAAAATTGCATTAGGCAGCCCTGGAAGGTAGCGGATTGCCACCGGCCGCAGTACATTATCCAAGTATCGTCGGGCAGTCATAGTGCCCTGAATACGAAGTAGAGGTGACCTGGAATCGTAGGCAATAGCGTCCTAAACCATTATGCCACGTTGTCGCGCGGTGGGGCGTTCCATAGTTACTGCTGGATTAGATCTGTCTCCACGTCGACGCCACACACGTATGCGGCGACTGTCACTGGATAAACAGAAGCGTGACTCATGTGACAACACGACGTTTCGCCATTCTGTCATCCACATCACTGCAGTCCGGCACCATTCTAAACGTTGGCGTCTGTGCTGTGGGGTCAATGGCAGTCTTCTTAACGGACGCCGTGTGTGCAGGTCACGTTCAACCAATCGACGGGAAATGATTCTGGTCGACATGGGAACATCCAGGGTATGTTGCACATGCTGCAAAATCGCGGTACAAGTGACTTGCGGGACCGCCACAGCTGGTCGGGAGATGCGTCGATCCACGCATGCTGACGTCACTCTGGCTACACCTGCACCCCTCCTTCTTCCTCGTTTCCTTGTTCCAACCATGTTCGCCATAGCCGATGCACCGTGCTCGCATCCATGTGGGTATCAGCTGCGATCTGACGTAAGGACCAACACGCCCTTCTCAGTCCGATCACCATACCCCTCGTAAAATCGTCTGTCTGCTGGAAGTGCCTTCGCTGACGGCGGCCTGGCATTCTTCCCTATTAACTTATCCTCCAGGACAAAAACCAACTTTCTTCGATAATTCGTCTGGCAGAAATAACGACACGAATATTGCCCATTCTGCATGTTCCTTCCCTTATATCTTACTTCACGTGCGTCGGAGAGCTGCGCATTTCATATCATTCGCATAACTCAGTGACGTGCGTCTACTCTAAAATTTGCATACATTTCTGACCACTCCTTCTTGGTGTTGCATTTTCAATATCGAGCAGTGTACAATGCAAAATATAGAAATATCAAAAAACATGCTGACCAGTGTTATTTAAAAAAAAAATCGCCTGCTACTTGAAAACTGGGAAAGAAATCTTTTGAGAAACGTCCTCATAGAAAAATAAAAATTTGCATTAAATTACTGTTGAAGAAATTGTACTGCAGTCTTAAATTAAAATTTAATTCTAAAATTTAAACAAAATTAAACAAGTATAAAATATAGATATTCTTGAAGTCATTGTCACCGTTTCTGTCGTAAATGTTTGAGCTATAGTAAAACATTTTAATTTAATGGAAAATATGATGTATACGACTTATATTGTGGAAAATTATATTATGGTGCACTTTTTTTAATTGTGTGCGCATGTTTAGGAATATTCACTGGAATCATGTACCAATTTGGTTTAAAAGTCCCGTATCTTGTTGGGTCTGCACGATCAGAAATTTCAGTGCACATGCTTGTACTGAATAGTTTGGCTTTTTTAAAGTTACATTAATTGAATATGGCAAAGCTCACCAAGGTTATCGCCTTAGTTGAGCGATGTCTTTGTGGAAAATTTTCTGAGGACGACTGGCTCATATTTACGTTACACATGGAAAAACCATGAAAACCAACCATGCAGCCAGGCTGTTCGCTTTGGATCAAAGGTGAGTTGAATTATTATTCAGTAGCCTTAATGATTCAGCCATTGGTGGGGGATATAGCTTTTTTAAGATTACTTGATAACCAAGTAATTTTTCATATGTATGCGGACTTTATGTGAAATTTAACCATCTCGTGCAGCATATTTGATGTTCTTGGTTAATATTTAAATAGTAAAGTAATGAATATTAGTATCAGAAATTAGAAAAAAATATTAAAAATTTATTATTATTAAAAATTTGAAAAGCACATTTAAAAATTTGAAAAGCACATTTAAAAATTTGAAAAGCAAATTTGTATTAAAAATTTGAAAAGCACATAACATTATAATTATATTTATATATGCTGTTTCCTCCTCCCCAATAGATTTTCTTAATTTGCATTGTTGAAAATTTCATGTTTAATTTTGTTTATATGTACTTCAAGTTTACAAAAACAAGTACAATAATCATTTTATTTTTTATTTTTATTTATTTATTTATTTAATTGTTTATTTATTTTATTATTTATTTATTTATTTTATTTTTATTTATTTTTATTTATTTATTTATTTTGCATAGGTAATCAAATAGCTGGACAGCCGCATGCCTTTAGATTTTTCATTTGACACTTTTAGGTAAGTTTCAGTGCACTGATTACTCACCAAGGAATAAATTCTGCATTCTAGAAATTTATCTACCTTAATATAACAAATTATTTGAAAAATCTTTATTTTAAATATTTATTTGTTTATCGTGTTAGGGCATTTGCTCATATGCATTATAAAAACTTCAGTACAATATGCTAGTTAGAATTCCGAAAAACGTTTTCACATATCCGATAAGTTGGTTACCACAAAGACTGGCCACGTAGTTTGGTATATTTTATTTATGAAATAATTTTTGATTTGTCAGCTTGATGCCAGTGACATAAATATCATAAAATTATAGCTGTATTACACAAATCAACAATAATAGTAGTTTAAAATGGAGAGGAAAAGCTCTTAGATACATTGTGAAGGGCCGATCGCATTCAAATTCAATTGGCACAGTTTCATACATCAAATAGGGAAGGCGGGAAACGAGAAGCTCAGTTATAGACTAAGTAGCACAGAAGCAGCCTGCCGTAATCTTACTAAGGGAGCCTACGTTCGAATTCGAATTAAAACCTACATTTTATGGAATTATTAATAGAATTTTAATACCAAGTAAAGACGAAAATGAAGTTGTGACTAATGAAGTGACTAATGAAAGAATAGAATGAATGACTTGTGACTAATATATTTCTTTCGTTCTGTCTATCTCATGTGCAAAAATATTATTCACAATTACTTTATATTTCAAAATCGTATTTTTATTTAATAACAATTGTGATAATCATGTAATGGTGATCATAATATAGTACAAATGGTAAAAGTGCATGAAAATAGTTAACGTAAATGTAATCGTAGTAACGTAAATTTCTGTTATAATGTATTTATAAAATAAATTGATTAACTGCGTTCCCTTCGTGTTGAAGCAATTTTGACTACTAGAAATTTATTTAACATTCGGACATTCGGGTATTACATGTGACTTAAAACTGTGACTTTTTTTTTATTTTTTATTTTTTTATTTTATTTTTTTGGCAAAGCCCAGGCGAAACAGTATTATGTGCGGTTGTATCTACCCGCAGGAGACACTACTGTGCTGTTAATTTTTTTTTTTAAAAAAGGGGGGGTTGAGAAGGAATACTAGAATCATTCCGTTTCTGTTTGTAATTGGGAGCATTTCTGAGAAAATTTTAAAAGTTTATTATAATGAAGATGACAGCCAAGCAAGGTAAATTGATTTAAGTTACAAGAAAATTTAATTCCCTTCGATGACTTTTAATACGTTCATAATACTTACTATGGAACTTTTAGCATTAATTACCTAAATTTCTACTGTTATTAAATTATTGTATTGTACCACTAATAATTTTATATCCGACAGCTATTAATCACAAGCTGTAAAAGATTTGATTAAAATACACACTTAGACAGACCAAAAAAAAAAAAAAAAAAAAAAAGACGCACCAAGAAGGAGTTATCCGAATGAGACGAAAATTGGTAGAAGTGATGTACATGAACAGAAAGACAAATTATTACAATTTGAGAAAAATTGGATGATGTATTCAAGTGATAAAGTGAAAAAAAAGTCAGTAACGCTCTGCCTCTGGATCTTATGCAAGCAGTTATTCGGCTTGGCATCGACTGATAGAGGTTCCGGATATCCTTTTAAAGGGATATCGTGCCAAATTCTGTCCAAATGGCGTGTTAGATCGTCAACATCCCTAGCTGGTTGGAGAGCTCTGCCCATAATGCTCCAAACGTGCTCAATACGAGAGAGATCCGGCGATCTTGCTGGCCAAGGTAATGTTCGGCAAGCACTAAGGCAAGCAGTAGAAACATGTGCAGCGTGGGGGCGGACATTATCTTGCTGAAATGTAAGCCCAGGGTGGCGTGACATGAAGGGCAACACAACGGGCCTTAGAATTTCGTCGACGTACCGCTGTGCTGTAAGGTTGCGACGGATGACAATCAAATGGGTCCTACTATGAAATGAAATGGCACCCCAAACCATCACTCCTGGTTGTCGGCCTGTCTGCCGGAAGACAGTCAGGTTGGTATCACACCGCTGTCCGTTACGTCTCCAGACTTCGCCGTCGCTGGTCATCGGGGCTCAGTTCAAAGTGGGACTCATCACTGAAGACTATTCTACTCCAGTCAGTGACATTCCAGTGCGAATGAGCCCGATACCACTGCAAATGGGCTTGACGTTGTACAGAGGTCACGGCGCAAGGGGCGCCGTGACCTTAGCCTCCTTTCTGTGAGCCGTCTGTGAATGGTCCTTGCGGTCATTGAAGCACTAATTGCACGTACAATCGATGATAATGATGCATCTGGGGCTGTGAGTGTCGCTCTGACGATTGCTCGGTCTTCACGTTCTGTCGTTTCTCTAGGCTACCGCTTTCTTCTTGACGCTGTGTGCGGCCATGGTTCACCCATTCCTGCCAACATTGTCTAATAGTGGCATCGCTCCTGCTCAAATGTCGAATTATTCGCCGATAAGATCAACCGGCTTGAGTCCAACTACACGGCCTCTCTCAAATTCTGACATCTGCGCATATTGTTCGCGCACCTGTATGCCAGGCATAGTTACTGTCTACCAGAGTACATGGAATGAAATTCGTGAAGAATTTGACCTGGAATCGTAATTTCTCCTCTTAAATATCCTACCAGTTGCGCAGATCAAATGGTCCGTACAACCGTTCATTCATTGGCAGCCAAAATGTAAAATTTTGCATTTTCCGTCGAAACCTGTATGCATATGAATTTGTGTCCAATTTGCTTTATATCTTCTCGGTGCGTCGTGGTGCATCCTTTTTTTTTTTTTTTTTTTTCTAAGTGTGTATGTTAAGTAAGGTTTTAAAATACGTTATGGGGGTAAGGAAACGTTTAACTTCCCCAAAACAATATATTTAATCAGGTTTTAGCTTAGCACCTGAAAACTGTAAGCCTAAACAACTAAGCATTTTAATGAGAAGAAATATATGCTCACGATACGAAAACTGTAACTAAAAAACAAAAACATTTTTTTTTCGCCACAAAGAGAACCATTTACTGATGTTTACAGAAATAGGAATTGCAATATTCGAAGCTGAGTGGAATGCGATTTGCTGAAATACATACCAAGGAAAAATTTAACAAATACTTCGCTTCTCTTGGTTTATAAATATAAATACTCAGTGTTGTCATCTGATAAAACTGAATTTTTACAGTTAAATGAAATTAAAACTGAACTAAAAAAGTACAGCAGTTTTCGAAGCTGAAACGTTTATTTCTGTATTTCCTATCTGAGTATAAACGCCAGTTAATTAACTGATTTTACCAAAGGATGCAAGGGCTGTGTGCCATAGGAAGAAAGCTCTCATAGAGAACTTATGAAGGGAAACTGACTCATAACCACGTCATACACGGAGAAAACTACGAAAGTGCTATGTAATCAGCCCGTTCGTTGAGATATGAGCTCGGAATGAGGTACCCATTATACCAGCAGTCTTATCCTCTGAATTGGCGGCGTTTCTTTTTAACACAGAAAGATACAATAGAAAAGTATCAAACTATTTTCTCTTTAATAAAGTACTGTTTAAAGGGAGTTTCAGTATGATGTAGTGATTCGCTCATATTTAAATTTTCCCTATCATTTCTGTATTCATAATTATTATAAATTTTATCGTCATACTTGCTCCGCTCTTGTTTCAAATATCGATGTGGAACCTTTCGTATGAGAAATATTAAAATGGTTCGCATATCTTAAGAGTATTATTTAGAAAGATGAACTTGTCCCATGTTCATAAATGTTGAAATAACGCTTCTCTTGCGATTCTTTTAATGGTACTCGTTAAACTATAAAATTGTAAATATGTTTCTGCAATAACTTGGTTACGTGTTTCAAAATAAACATTTCCACTTTTTTTATTTTTATGTTATTCTTCATGTACAACATAAATCTGAGCAAGTTTTCTTTGGAAAATCCTACATGAAGACATTCTTTCCTTTAATAATTAAGGAGATAATCCTGGCATGATTTGCCGTACTGAGCAACTGGTATGAAAACTACAAAAAATTATGATTTGTGAAAATTCAATACAAATTATTTGAAATTTAACGCTTTATTATGATCAGCACATCAATGTGTTTTCATTTTGCAATTGTTTTTACGTGATGTTCAACAAAACAGAATATTTCAACGTGGTAGTGTATAAAATAAAACATATGAACCTAGCCATCAAACCTGGAGTTTTTATTAGTTTAGGGTACTTAGGTTAATTAATTACGTAATATTTAATAAATACAGCTATTCGCGTGTTTTAAAAACTGAAGCTTGAACTACTGTGAACCTAATTTAAAGATGGCGAATTTGTGAAAGCTTTCTGTAAAGCCATCCTATCCTAGGCCAAAAGAGCTTAGTTGTTTTGTCGTAAACCAACTAACATAAAGGAGGTTTTATTTAATTAATATTATTCTGGACTCATGTCTTTCTTTAAAAAAAAAAAAACAATAAGGATTTAATTGTTGGTAATTTTTTTATAAATCTATTGTATAATTTTTATTCTAAGTATGCTGTACTGAAAATAACTGATTTTACAAACTTTCTTTTCAATGCTCTGTCTAATCTTAGTAAGAAAAGCGTCCATCAGTTGCAGAAAGTGTAAGATCGCTGAGCAGTAGTATACTGCTAACCATTAAAAATGCTAGACCTTGGAGGATAATATTGACCTCCAATATTGAGGATAATATTGATTAATATGCTAGACCTTGGAGGATAAGTGGAATAATATTTATTTTATAAATGCATTATGATGGGGGGGGGGAATAGGAAAATTTCACTTAGTTTTGGGCATACAGCAAGCGGAAATGAATAGCTCCAGCATCCACTTCTGGCAACAGTAGCAACTGTGGGCATTGAATCAAATGGACTTTGAAAGGCAGTTACTGATATTATCCTCCATATATCTTCAGTTCCTGCGCTAGAATTCATCTGGTAATCTATCGTACTGGTTGGCAGGCGTTGTTGTTCCACTTTCTCTGTCGCTGTTGACAAATGTTTCCATTTGGTGAAAGATCTGGAGAAGGCACTGACCAAGGCAGGAATCGGAACACCTTAGGAAATGAACCTCGCATTTAGGAAATGTAGGACTCCGTAGATAGCATGTGGTCTCAAACTGTTCTGTTGAATTAGTGAGACGATGTGGCCTCAAAAATACAGCACAGGTATGGGCATTAAAAACCTTGTTAACGCAACGGTAATTGGTCAAAGTATCAGATATGCGGACTGGAGGTGAACGTGTACTTATTAGCTCTTCGTACCATATTAAAGAAATGAACCAGTAGGGCAATAAAGAATGCAAGATTTCCACGTCCGATCTCTTCGCTGCCTGTATACTCGGATGTATTGCGGCAAGCAAAAGCGGGATTCGTCAGAGAGGACGACGTCACGCCATTGATATGTTCATGTGTGTCGCTGAATGCAGCATTGTTGGTGCCGATTTATGTTCTATAGCGGCAAGAGACTTGAAGCAGAGGTCGCCTTGCTGATAATCCGTGCCGTTACAGAGTTAATCAAGCCGTACGAGCGGATATTTGGCACTGTGCAAATCGCCGATTTCCTGACCTATGGTACGTGATGTGACTGCAGATTCCCTAATGGCGATACAGACTAGATGGACATTGACGAGTGGAGGCGGTTGAGATCCCATATGTCGCCCTGTATGGATCTTCTGGACCCATCGATCGCAAATTCTCATAAGTCATTGATCTTAACTGAAGCGCGAAGCAACTGCGTGGTAGGATAATCTGGTAATAATAAAACACCAGAAAATATATTTCATGAAACACACAAAATAAAAATAACGCTGTTATTTTGATGCTGTGATTAGAATTTTTTCGAGCGTGCTATTAGTAATATAAATGTGGATTAATCACTTACCCCCCCCCCAATTTTACCGACATCTTAAATGCCCATATTGGAGCTAGATATTTTGCACAAAAAGCACAAATTTAAGTGCACGTAAATTTTCCCATATTCTGAAACATAATTTTCAACCTATAGCTATATACTGAGTATTGACGCCCACACCAGTGGCCGAACGGTTAAGACCGCTGAATAATGGCAGTTTGACCTGGTTTGGGTTTAAACCCAGGCGAATGTACTGGCTGCATTGTTGGTTTTCCGTGCTTTTCTTCATGTGTAAGATGAAAATGTACCAGCTTCCTCAAAAAAAGTCTCCACGAAGACATCCCTCCTCATATGCAGATAGCCTTCGTGGCTTAGCCATATTCAAAAAAACTAAACTAACCTATTCAGTGTTGATATGCCTCTTCTGTAAATATTTTTATGTAAACAGAATTTAGTTTCCTAAAACAGATTAGGTTTTTTCCAATATGGCAGAGGACACGAGGGCTTGCTGGCTAAGGAAAGAGAACCAGGTAGCCCTCGTGGAGGAATTTCTAAGGGAAACTGATTCATATTCATGTTGAAGATGCGGAAAACCAACCATACGAAGCTTGTGACTGAGGAGATATTCCAACGACATTAACCGTTAGACCACTACTGCGGCTTCGTAAAACAGTAGTTAGGAGAAAATTATTAACTGGATGGAGAATCTCGCACAATATTGGACAGAATAGGAATAAAACGTCTAAATAAATTAGATCATTATATATTTGTATTCCTCAGATTACGAAGTTTACATTGCAAATGTTACACATCTATGATAATGTAAATAATACGTTAACGCTGTAATAATATAAATAATATGTTGATTAAAACTGTCCTTTTATAACTATAATAATCATACACTGAAGTACTGAAAGTTAAGAAAACTTATGTATTTTTAATAACGTGAATTATTCTGTTTCTTTTAGCAATGGAAGTAGGCCTTCTTTTGGGGTTGCTTCTTTCAGCTGCATCAGCCAGGAGACCAGGTAAATTTTTCATTGACTAAAGTATTTTCTATTCAAAACGAAGCAAAAAGCTGGCATTTCCCGGCTCTTTATGTTGTTATTAAGGCTCTTAAATTGTACTGTGTACTGTAATGATATACGATTTCTTCGCCATCTCTTGGCGAAAAAAACTATCATTCTTGCAGATTGATAATTTGAAGACTACAGGTCTTCATTAAACAGGATGTAACAAATAAATATTTGACACTTACCCCCTTAGAAAGAACGGCCTGTGCGTATACTATACTTTCAAAAACTTTATTTATGCATTACAGTCAGGAAGTGTGTTGATAAACATTCTGTCTTTTTTTTTTATAATATCGAAACCATTATAGGGCAATGTTTCTCAAGCTCTGGTTCTCGAAGCCTGCCCTTGTGGTCCTCTTAGATTTTTAAAAACGTCCTATTGCTGATGACATTTGGCTAAATAATCTGGCATTTCTTTCAATCGTATTCTCAGAATTAAATAAACTAATTCCCTGTCTACAAGGTCAGTGACTGTTCTCAGTACCCTTGCTAAAATAAAGAGGTTTGAGAGTAAACTTGTTTATGAGTTAGTTGTATTGTTAACCATGAATTAGTCTGTCCTACAGAGAAAATTTTCACCGTTTCCAACGTTAAAATCTTTTTTTCAGTAGAAAATAACATTATTGGGAAAGAATAACGCGATGACATATGTTCGCATATCGGAACTATGAGATCACAATTTGAAACCTATTTTCCAAGTGGCAAGCATAACGAATTTTCATACTCTCATGATCATTTCCATTGCGATTTTTAAAATAAAAAACTGTCATTGAATGAAAAGGAAGAACTAACTGAACTCTCTAATGACACAGACGTAAAATAAAACTCCATGCAGAAGGCATTGTTAATTTCTGGATTCCATTACCAATGACAATGGAATAGAATATAAACTGCACAACTGTGCTTTAATAATTATAATTCACTTTGCTTCTACATTTATGGATAATAAAAGATTTTAGTCTCCTACTCTAATAAAAACAAAGTACCAATATCCACTCGAATTATGTGCCGATCTTAGAGCTTAAGCTTACCCGCATGCGTCCAAACATAGAACAGCTGTGCAAGAATATCATCTGTGCAAGCTCATCAATTTCATAATGTGAGTACCAACATTTGTTTAATTTTTAGTTAATAGACTAAAGATTATCAAAACTCTAGTAGCCTTGAATTATTATAGACAAATATATTTTTTCTATTAACGTAATTAATACCAATATAAAATTAAATGAATTTCAATTAATTATATTTTTAAAATATAAATATACTGGTACTAACATATGCTGAGAAATTGCTTTCAAAGAGGATAAGAATAAGGTTGTAGAGACATTAGGTTATTTCGAAGCATTAGAGATGGAAAATGAGCAACGCTTTCGTCGGGACTCGAACCACGGCCTCTCGAGTACGCGTTGAGCGTGCTGACCACTACACCACGAAGACATGCTAAGAAGGCGGGAGAAATACCTTATATATTTCCCCTTTTAAAGGGCGACTGGTTTTTTTTTTAGGGTACCCATTCACCAAATCCTGGAGGTGAAAAATCATCATTTTCCACCATTTTTAGTTCGGGCGCAACTGTAGAGACATTAGTTCATTTCGAAGCAAGAGAAGTGTAAAATGAGTAGTGCCCTCGCCGTGACTCGGATCACGAACCTATTGGATATTTGTATTTAATAAGCTCACAAAAAATATATTAAAAATTGGTTGCCATTTTAATTAGCAAAATTTAAGTTATAATACTCTAATTCTAAAATTTAGTGTGATATTTGGGCCTGTTTAAGAGAGATCAATTTCGTTATGTCTGGTCTTAGTTCGATTAGTTTTAACCATAAATTAAGATCCAATTTTAATTGTGTTCTGTATTTATTTTTCAAATGTAACGAGGAAGAAAATCTTTGTTGGCACAAATAGGGTGTGCAAAAAGGCAATAAAAGTTTAATAGCCTTATTTGAAATGCTTTTAAATTCTTTTTTCCGCTTCAGCCAAAAGTTAACGAATGTGGTGTGATTTTTGAAATCTTCAGTTAGTGTTCGATCACAGGAAATTTCTATCAGCTGTTCTTTATCTTCACGAGATTTCTGAATTTAATAGTTAAAATTACTTTCCTTGCGTACCACCTATTTTTCTCTTGAGTACCACCAGTGGTAACGCGTACCACCGGTTGAGAATCGCTGGTCTATGCGTATAATTTGAGCAATGCTTGTAGATCCAAAATTGCCAACATCTAAAATAGGCGAAGCAGCCACTCAATCATTCCACTTCCTAAATTTAAAAAGTGTCACTATGGATATTTTTATTTAACTTTTTTACTATCCTAAGCAAAGAAAAAGGATTGCAAAATGCTACATTCTTGATTTCTTCATATCCTGATGTTCGGGTTGGAAATAACATGACTTTTTACGATTTCCTTTTCTGTGAAGTGTCAATACGAATCCTTAGAAATCCTTACCAAAAACCTTCAGTGAAACTTTTGTCTCTATCTAAGAGGTATTTCGTAGGATTTTATATTATCTTCTTTAACTATAAGGTATCTTTCTCATGAAATGGAGTAAATCGTCGTACTATTCGATGCTGACGATTAATTTCAGCAGCCACTATTGACATTTCCTGGATTAGAACATGTTTGTTCTGGACTGTATAGTTTATCAGAAAATGCTATCACTTAAGCCATTAAAGCTGTTTTTTCTTACTATTTGGAATGCTTTAAGAGAGTTTAGAAAATTTTAAATGTTTGTAATATTAGAATATACATTTAAAGTAAATAAAACGCAATTGTCTAATTAAAGGAACGTATTTTTTAATGTATTCACAAAAGCAGTAGCCAGTACCGCTGAATATTGATAATTTGACCAAGGTTCGATCCCAAGCAGATGGGTTAGTTGCGTGGTTGATTTTCCTCATGTTTAAAGTGAACTGCCTTAGAAAGCCATACACGAAGGCATTCTTCATCTTAGGCAGACAGCCCACGTATTCTTTGCCTTATTTCTTTCGTATTCCATTAATCTATCAGTAAGCAGTAAAATTATGATGGTTGCAGTCTGCTTCGTGATAAAGAATTAGAACTTATCAAATCGAATCATTCTTTTTTCTCCCTATCTCCTAATTACTTCATCGTTTCCCTTTCTTTTTCCTTTAGTATATACATATATCTAAACTAGCGTTCCATGAGGAGGAAATGAAATATTTTTGCTATTTTTGCTTACTTATTTACATTTTGAAGCAGCAACTGGCGCGAATGGAGTTAAAGAATCTTTGATTTGCTTTCTCCCATTTTCTGAATTTGTGAGTGTTTGTGCATATACACACACTCCGTGTCCTCTTAAGTCCTTACCCAGCCTTTATTTTAGGAACCTTTGGACATAGACCTACACTTGCAGTGTCAAAAGCGCTGAACACTGGTAGTTACTCCTGGGTTCAAATCCCGGCGAAGGTTTTCACGAAGGTATCTCTCCACATTAACAAACAACCCTCGAGCTGATTTGCTTTAAACAATTAACCAAACAACCATTCAATGATAAAAATGTTTCAAATGACGCAAAATGTTCATAACTTGGCAATTTTAAATTTAAAGTTTTTTTTTTTTTTTTTAAATTACGAAATCTAATTTTGCGTTCTCGGATCTCTACGGCCTTTTTGTATGTTCCCTTTGCCCTTAAAATAGGTAAATTTTATGCGCATTATAAAAAATAAAATACAAAATTTTTTACTGTAGTACCACAAAAATTACATTCAGCAGATTACATTCAGGCGTCTTACGTAATTTGAAGAGAAAATGTTTACATTTGTGGATAAGTAAAAATAAAATATAATTTTAGAAAAAGTATGATGTTAATAAATTAAGTGACGAACATTTCTAAGCAAATTTTTGTGAAAAGTTATTTAACAATATATTTTTACTTTTCTTCTTCCTTTTCTCTCCAAAACCGAGATCTTATTCACAGAAATCATAGAATTCATATTGTAGAAAAAACACCAGCGCCTTCAGTGTTGGCACATAGCCAACTAATATTTCTAAGATGTACAAATAAAAATATAGGCGCAGTGGCTAGCGCATCGCGCAGCAGCACCACAGGTCTGAGGTTCGATTCCCGGGCTGGACAAGGTCGACTCAGCCTTTCATCCCTTGATTTCCATCACTTGCGTCGATAAAATGAGTACCAAGTTAGTTTGGGGACTAAACGCTGGGGGTCCTGCGACAAGCTGACCACTTGTTCAGGGCATATGCTTACGCACCCCGCGGCCCACGGGTCAAGAAAGCAGATTTCGCGCACTGCAGGCCTTGGCCCATTAGTGCTGTTACGCCACTGAGTTTAGTTTTTTAGAAAATAAAAACATTCCTTATTTAATAAATTTGTATATTTGGAAAAGTATTAGATAGTTATAACAAAATTTCATGAAAGCATTAATAACATAGTTTTAGCGTTTGAAAACAATTTAATTGTGTGAAAATTCTTTCGGCGTATAGTTTATAACAAAATGATAAATTGAAGAATGTTGCCTAGGAAATCTCAAAAGAATATCACCGACTGGCATTAAAATAATATCAATTTCGAATTATTTTAATTAATTTGTAATTAATTTTGCCCCTCAATACAAGCTGGAAACTACGTCCCATATCCTAAATTTTGAAATTAAATATTTCAGTTTTTGTCGTACAGGAGTCATTGATTTTGTGATTTATTTTTTAGAAAGCGTATATAAATTTTAAAATGCTAAAACATAAATGTTTGCGTTATTTAAAGCATTTTTGTGATTTAACGTATATGTCTGTAGTCAACTGTTGAGAAAAATGCACCGAAGAGCCATTACATTATGACCACCCTGTTAATAACATGTGGAACCACCTTTATCCCTCAAAATTGCAAGCAACCGGCGTGTCATTGACTCCATAAGGTGCTGATATGTAGTCTGAGGTATCTGGTACCAATCGTTTACCAAATAGTCCCGCAATTCCCGCACATTGCGAGAGGGTAGCAACGACATGGTGCATCATCCTGTTGGTAAACACCATTCCCCGCCGGAAATACTGTTATCATGAATAGGGGAACCTGATCTGCAACGATGTTCACGTAGCGCAAAGACGTCAGGGATTGTTCTATGCGGATTATCGGTCCTAATGTGCCCCATGAAAACATTGCACACACCATAATACTTCCGCCACCGGTTTGTCTCCGTCCAACTGTGCATCTGGAAGCCAGGGTTTCATTTGGACATCGGCGTATTAGCACACGCCCGTCGATGTAATGGACCAGAAAACGTGATGCAACTTTCCATGCAACTTTCTTCCATTCTTCTAATGTCCAATTCCGATGTTTCTTGGCCCATTGCAAACCTACTGGCGATGCCGTACCTTCAGTTCAGGTACATGCTTCGGCCTCTGGCTGCGTAGGCCCATACGCAGTAATGTACGCTACACAGTGCGTTGAGAACTACTGTATGGGTCGCCACTGTTGTAGCTGGTGGTGATTTCGGCTATTGTACCTCTTCGGTCACGGCGAACAATACGTAGCATTCTGTCGTCGACGGCTTGTCGTTTCACCATCCATTCACCACTTTCGATATGTGCTCACAAGAATTGCACATGAACAGCCCTCTAAACGCACTGTTTCTGATATTGATGTTCCCATTCGCAGAGCCATAACGATTTGACCTTTATCGAAGTCTGATAAATCAGCTGATTTTCCCATTATGTCGCTAATCGCGCTATGTTTGGAAAGACAACGCATAGCCGCTTTATATACTTAAACATCAGCCGCGCATGCGCAGTGGTTTTGTTCCTGGGCGAGCCCATTGTTATAGATGGTGGTCATAATGTAATGGCTCTTCGGTATATATACAGGGTGTTTCAGCAAATCGGTTACAAAGTTTCAGGAGAGATAGAGTACACCTAGACGATGAAACATCACATAGCAATGCATGGTCGAAAAGGCTTTCTTGCCGCGGTAGTGACAGCAAAAACAAAGGAAGAATATGAACAGGGTTGAGAAAACATGTTCATTATGCTTAGTACAGCAGAAATCAAGAAATGACAACAAAAATACACAGTGATCGTCATTAAAGAAGTTGTTCGAAATTATGACTTTTTACTTAGCTTTACTTATTTTTTTAGCAATAATTTAATTTCGGAGTACTGCATTTTCTAAAAATGTACTCCGAAATTAAATTATTGCTGAAAATAATAAAGGATATATTATAGTGCTTTTCAGACGGTTTTTACTGCCACAGCGACATCTAATGTTGATGTTTCAATAAACAGTGAACGTGCACTTTAAAGTGCCTGTTTTCTAAATCTTTCTTTACAATAAGCCTTAGAATTCGCCAAAGGAACTCCTAATTAAGGATACTTTAAATTTTATTATACCTGCACTTTTAAATGTGGATATGTAAAAACTGTAAAGATATTTCAGCTTTAAAGATACCTTTTTTACAGAATACAGAACGGCGTATGCCTGCGAAGGCGGCCAGCTTCATATAAGTTGCGAAGAAGGCTATCTCATTCATCTCATCCGTGCCAATTATGGACGTTTCAGCATCAGTATCTGCAACGAACACGGTAGCTTGGACTGGAGTGTCGATTGCTCATCTCATCGCTCTTACTATGTTATTTATGAACGGTAAGTTTTGCGAATGCCTTTTAGGGAACTAAAGAGCGCGTATTTTCAAAATCCTAGGTTAATTTAGTTTTTTTTTTTTTTTTTTCCGGTATCGCCTTTGTAACTGAATGATGATAGCTAACAATCTGTTTCATTGAAATGTAAATTTAGTACACAGAAATTTTTGCTCCTATGCAGATTAGAATTTCCTATTTTATTTTCTCTCTTAATGTAACATATTTACTTCTCAAATCGTGCTCATTTACAGATATTTATTCAAACCGCATAATTCCAGACATGAACCGTAATCTAAGTTGCATTCATATGATCATGTGGTGGTAGAGGGCATGAACTCTTAAGTTGAAGGTTAGCACGCATTAGTCAACACGGTATAGTATAGATAAGATCCAGACGAGAACTCAAACCATTTATATATTTGGTACCATCTGTTACCAAACTGAATCAAAATACAAGTTTCACACCTGCAAATAACTACATTTTCTATACCATGTAGACATTTTTAAGTAATAAGTAATATATTGATAATCTCAGTAAACAGTAAATAATTTACTGACTCAATTTCAAAGTGAACTACAGGGTACTACATAACTTTGAGGAAGCGGTTTCGATAAAACAGTGAAGTCCTTGGAAGTAAAGCAATATTTAAACAATTTTTATTTTAGTTTTTCAAAATAGCAAAATTCTGTAAATTAAATATTTTTTGCCTGGATTACTGATAGGTAATCAGCTGCTAATCTTAACTGATGTTGTGTTTTTCTTGAATGTGTAAAACAAGACCGAATCTAAACGAATATCATATTCCAGTTTCAAAAGCATTTTAATTAAGTATCATGTTTAAATTCATTTATATTATTCTACCCAATTTTTCAATTTAATTTATTACTATCGAGAATGAAGAATGAAGAACCTTTTTTACTTTATTTTTTTTTTTTTTTTTTTTTTTTTTTTTTAGGTGTAACTTAATGTCCAGCTGCGTCGTAAGTGCAACCAGTGAAACATTTGCTGACCCTTGTCCAGGTACATTTAAATATCTGGAAGTACAATACCAGTGCATTTTAGGTAAGTTAAAAAATTTTATTTAAAATTTTTTTCGCCTTAAACACAATGATTGTTATGTTTTACTTCATTTTGTCATACGTAGTTTTACGTAATAAATGCGCGTCGATTAAAAAATGCTGCAAGGAAATATCCCAGAATTGTAAAAGAAAGCTAAATAATAATTCGTGAAGACATGAAAGTAATTTTTTCCCCCTCGTTTTCTTTTTCTATTTTTGGGGGGCGGGCGGAGGAGACGAAATAGTTTATTCGCTAAAATATGCAGACATTTCTCCTTTGTAAAAAAGGGTTGTCAAACGTCTGACCTTATTCCAACTATTTTTATTAAACGTGTATCTTTTTATTCATCTATCTATATATAAGAGAACAATAGGTAAGGTAAAATGTACTAATTTTAATTTTCAATAGATCCTTAGCTCTCCATTTCAATTTTGGTTTTTCTCCTTTCTGTCCAAAAAAAAAAAAAAAAAAAAAAAAAAAAAAAAATAGGAAATAAAATGCTATGCTCTATACTGCGTCACTTCAAAACTAAGCTATGTCATATAATGCTAACGATGTAGATACTTACATATCGCTTTAGCCAATGATGATTTCTCATTTGGGAATCGAAATTAACAGTAGCCAATGGGAACCAATCTGAACCTAAACTAAATCATTCTGCAAAAAACTTTCGTCTTAGACACGTTGCATTTCTGCTCGCACTTGCTGGCCTGCCATCATATTGCTGCTTATTTCTGAATTGCATTGATACTTGATGTGATCGATAATGGGCGCGCAGTTTGGCCTTTGACGCTGCGTAATTTAAGTAAAAAATGCGCTTCTCAAGATTTTTTTTTTTTTTTTGGTCCAAAAATAAAATATGTCCTAGTGACCATGAATGCTTTGTTTCCGCCATCAACCTCTAGAACATCACATACATACACTGTAACCATAGAAGTTCTTATCCGGCGTTTATTTTCGCAACCACTGCTCGTAGACACATACTTCTAACTAAGAAAATGTTTTAAATGCCGCATATACTCATTTTTTTTGCCATTTTTTTAACTTTAAAGAAATCAATTTTGTAAAAATTACCAAATATAACTTTTTATATGTTCCTTCGGTTTCTGTACTTATAGTTAGGAAACTTTTATACTCTATATAAAATATAAAGCGCAGAAATTTGACTCTCCATATGACCAAATGAACAGAGATATTTAATTTCAAAATTAGCAAGTACACAACTTCCTCTTCAAATATTTTTATCATAATTAACTCATTAAAAGTCGTGCTACGAGTGACTTCTTTGAACTTGTTAGTTTACCAGTTAATTAGTTTAATAGAGGTAAATTTAAAATCCCTTCTTTTCTTAAAATATTTTGCACAACTCTGGTTCTGCATTTCTACATTTTCAATTTCACTGCCTTCTCATTCTTAACGAGCAATTTTCTAACCAACTTCAGACTCTCATTTCAATACTTAACTTTTCTTTGTCTATAGCCCAATCAACAATATTCTCTTTTAGAAATTTTTCTCACCAATTTGCGTCCACAATTAGAGCACTAGGAATTTGTACGCCAATTAAAATTTGTCCTTGCAATTGCATTTTTAAACATCTTTAGCATCTCAGTTTAAAAGTTGGAACCGTCACGACAATAACAAGGCACTATTCTTCCAGAAGTTTTTCCAACAAAATGGCTAAAACTGAGCAATCTAAGCTGCTTAAGTGCTAGAAATTTATTATTGTGCTAATTATTATATAATTGTTGTGTATGGTGTATGTATGTTACGGTGAAACACCGAAATCTGGAGAATGTCGAATTTCACCGGTGAATGTCAACATTCACATAGTCTCTTGGTGTATGTCCGAAATATTTCCCAAATACTCTTATTTCTGACTTACACCGGTCAATGTCGACATTCACCATGTACTAATGGTGAATGTTGAACATATAACAATATTATATTTTCTTCTCCGTAATTCAGTCGCGAATAAACGCACTTGAGACTTGAAATAAGAACTTAAAAACATGAGAACCTAAGACACACAATACATTCAAAATGAGAAAGGAAAATAATAGAAGTTAAAAACTTACTTAATTATAAAAATTCTAAAGGAGAAAATAAAATAACAGTAATAAAAAACTTACTAAATTATGTGATTCAAATCTTATTTATTGCAACAACTTAAACTATTATGGCACTTTATGACCTCTCTTTTCGACTTTCACCAGAGCATATCTGTGATTGTCAACATACACCAGTGAGGGTCCGAATATACAAGAATGTAGTGAAATATTCAGTCTTTCACCGACGTATTTGGTGAATGTTTGATATTCTTCGGTGAAAGTCGACATTCTCCAATTTCGGTCTTTCACGGTAACATCTATATAGTATATGTATATACATTTATATATATATATACTATATGTACATAGGTGTGTATGTGTGTTTACATAAGATAAGGTATTTCAGTTTTCATTGCGTACCCTAAAATGTGATTCTTAGATGCAGTGACTAAAGATCAAAACTATTATTAATTTTTTAAATGGGAGAGCTTTGAAAAAATAATTAAATTCTAATATTTAATGTTTGTTATACGTCTGCAGAAAGTATGACAACTTCCAGTTCATCTAGTTCTGAAGTCATTAGCACTGCAAGTACTACGACGAGGCCGCCAATTATTATTCCTCTGACACGGTCGAGCAGACCAACAATTTTCACTACTCCAGTAACTACAACTTTTACCCCCAAACTGTCAACCATTTCATACACCACGGCAAGCACCCTGTCCACTACAAGTACGTATGCTATTACGAAAATTTTCCCTTTCACTGAATTTCGTGTTTTGGTGCATCTTTAATTTTAAACATTTTTTCAGAATATATACCTCCCAGATCTACAACAGCAATGACATTGTTCAATAAAGAAGAGCACTGCTACCCGACTCATTCAAGAAATCTTTCTTGGGACTGGACAAAAGCTGGAACAGAAGTTGTGCAAAAGTGTCCTGGTGGTACATTTGGTAAGCCCATTTTAAGCCAAATTTCAGCGTCAGCATGCAGAAGAAGAACATTTCTTTTGCAACATTCTTATGCCTTCGTTTCTAATTAAAAACGGAAGGGCTGTAGATGAACTTGGATGAAATTATTTGGAAGAACTCAGCATTCATTAAGTATTGATTTCAGTGTATAACGCTCTGTGTATTTGGAAAGTCAAATGCAGATAGGCTCCTTTTTTAAATGTTTAGTTTCTTAAAAAAACATAACCGTTTTCTCCACAGATGAAACATAGGGCTTCATATTTACAAAATATTTACAGAATTAATAAAAACATATTTACAAAATAATAAAAACAATTTACATACATTACAAACATATTTACAAAATTAATAATACAAATTACAAACATATTTACAAAATTAATAAAAAAATTAGTAACAGACAGTAGTAGGAAAGAGAAAACACACCGTTAAAAAGTAGACTTGGTAACAAATTTTCGCAGAGCAGACAAAATCCTTTTCCATTTAGTAAAATCAGAAAAAAAGTTGGCGGCAAGAAAGTGGGAAGTGTCCGGAATTCATTTCGAGGCGTAAAAGCCTCAAAAGCATTGTCTTTGGCGTAAAAGATTTTGAGCCTGGTGTGTTTTCCTGAAATCAAATAAACAAATCACAAGCTTGAACCTCTTTAAACCCACCAATGGCCAGCTCGATAAGAGTGTTGTATGACTGTTTTCGCTATTTCCTTAACACGAAGTGCTCGTACAAGCCAACTTTCTTTAAAAATCCTTCCATGTAGGCATTCCTCTCTGTCAGCACTCTTTCCACAATCCGTTAATCTAAACCTTATCCGCTTTACATTCCTGTTCAAAACTCTATGCACATGGAATAACTGAGTTAAAATGTAATCAAATATAAAATAAAGCTGTTTTAATTGAAGCCAGATTGATCAGATGAATGAGGCCACTAATTTGTCTTTCAGAATTCATTGAGAATTTTTCTTTTGAAATCCCTGCATAAATCTGAATTTAAAAAATATATATATATATGCCATTTTAGACAATTTAGAATATTTTTAAATTTCATCTTGATCGAAAAGTAATGCAGGATTGGGACAGAGAGCTTCAAATAAAATTATATTTGTTATGCAAATTTACCATGTTCTATTGCCTCTCATGTTTTCAGGATATTTCATTACTTTCTAATCAACCCTATATTTTATTTTGGCTAGCCCACTTAGTTTCTAGAGTAATATTATATTATATTTACATTGTTGATAACGTAATGATTATTTCCATATAATACCACATTTTTTTTTTTTTTTAGGTGAAGCTCGATGGCGATGTGGAACAAATCCTGTCCAGTGGGTACCTGAAAGTCCAGATCTGAGTGAATGCAGTTCTTTATGGGTGGATAATTTAAGAAACAGAGTGCGTGGTATCCTCTTGTAACTTATTAATAATTACATTATTTATGGAGCAAATATATCGAGTGCAGTTTTGTTGTTATACCAGTATAATTTCTTTGACTGCATAATATCCTCCCGTGTCAGTATTTTAGCATATAAACATGAAATTAATTCAGTAACTTTATTTTGAAAGCATCAGAATGCCTAGGCATTTTTAATTATTCATAATTTGTGATACATAAAGAAATTATTATTATTACACTCTTGTTTGCGAAAAATTGAAAAACTCTATGCAATCATGTGAATAAATTGACAGGAAATTATAAGTAGTGTACGATTGTAGGATGACTATTCTTTGTAAATCTAATCTGAAGCAAGTTTATCTAGCAAGGTTTTTTTTAAGGAGATAAAACCCTACTAGATTGACAAGCGAATTATCACTCTGTATGAAAGTACTACAGAATCCCAAAAAGGTTTTAAAACACACTTTTCATTTAAAACTTGAATGTAACAACGGCTAGCAAAATTACTAAAGCCGGAATACTAATTTTGCAGAGCTGGCCGAGAGAAAGTACAAACTGAGAGCATCAGTTCCAAAAGCTCTATATCTAAAATTTTCAAAAACTCCGCCTTAAGTACGCGTATTTATTTGCATCGTGGTCAGGGTTAACAAAAGGAGAAGAGACGAAGCAGATCCAAATCATGTGTAAGAAAATTGGTCATTTAACATAAACCGTGCGTGATATGCGAAGGATTAAAATTTCAGAGTGATAACGCATATGTGGCCAGAATATTTCGCTCTGAACTGTGGTGTTAGCCCTAAAAATAAAGGTCTACAGCGGATTTTAAAATAGTGTTTGGTTATTTGCCAGAGGTAAACGTTTATGAGAACTCACTATATCTTGTGGACTACAGAGGGTATAAGCATGCTAAACCTTTCGAACAGAAAAGAAGGATTTACCTGCGAGAAAGAGGGCTTTCCTAACGTAAAGCTCGTATGAGCTTAGTGCCTTGTCAATAATTTGTGTGTGTTGAAGGAGTGGGTTTAGAGAACTAGACAAGTCGCAAATTGGCAATGGATCACAAATTGCCGCTGTTGTCGTCGTCAACAGCACGCCGGCATCTATTGTTTGCATTCCTTTGGACAGGATTTTCGTCACACAAAATCATTGACGTCTGCAGCTACAATGGTCACGTAACACAGCCGTTGCTGTGCCAACTGGCAACAGATCGCTTCTTCCGATAAATCGCACATCAACTTGGATTACAACTATGATCGAGTACGCGTTAGGCACTGTGGGACCTGAACCCATTCTTCCGGAGTGCATTATCTAGCCATAAACATAAGTATATTAATGTTTTACACAATTGATATGACGACTAATTTTTCTTAGGTTGATGGCGGAGATTCTGTCGTAAATATTGCTACTGAATTATCGGTAATGACTCACAGGAAACCATTATACGGAGGAGATGTGAGGCATGCCACTGAAATCTTGCATCGACTTGTAGCCAAGATGGCAGATAAGATGAAAGAAATAGCAGATGATAAACAACGACATCAGCTACTTCAAGAATTATTAGAGGTATTCTCGACAAGATTACTTTATTAATGTGTAACTTTTTTAAGAAAATTTTTGTTATTAATAAAAAATGTTTATCTTTTATTGTATAATTCTCCCCAAATTATGAATTAGACGATAACCAGATAACTAACTTCCTTTGTAGAAAAATATATTCATTAACGAAGAACTAAAATCGCTTTTTTAAAAAAAATAACTTCATTCTGCTAATTAGGTTATTAAAGAATAATGATTTTTATTAAATCAACTTATTATGATAAACTCATTTTTGCTTAAATTAAAGCTAATTTAACCTCGAAAGATGAATTTTCGATCATAAATGATTACAACACAAATAACAGCTAAAATTCTGCATCAACATGATGTGCAAAACTAAAACTAATGAATATAAATACACTTCAGTTTCTCTCAGGAATAAGGACAACACGAAAGCAAATTGTTTAGAGCTCACGAGTTAAATTCTATTCCAACGCTTAGCTCGTGTGGTTTCACAAACGAATTACCTCATATTCAACAGGAAAAAAAAAAAAAAAAAGTCACCAGCTAACAGAAATACTTCTCACAACCAGAGGAGATCTTTATGTCCGGCGGGCGTTCGCAGCTCTCCTTCAGTTGATTTAGATTTTTACACCTGTTTAAAACTCCTCTCATTTACATATTCTGGTGAAGTAAATAAAATTGTAACAGTATGGGGCAGATTTTAGCATAAGCAAAACGTCTTACTTAAAATAAGACTTAAAAACTGGCTGTTAAAATAAAGGATGAATCGTATGAAGCCAAAAAACTTCTGCTTAAAAAAAAAAAAAAAAAAAAAAAAAATTCCACCTTTCTTTCAATAAAACATTTTGGATTGTATAAGTTATGTAGTCTGCGTTTTTAGAATGATTCGTAAATATAAAATCTAACATTTTACATGATCCTCATTTTAGAAATTCCAATTATTAAAATATTCAGTTTACTTAATCAGCCGAAAACTTTTCACACTTAAAGTGCAAAATTCATGAAGATAATTAGAAAACGGATGTACTGATTTAGATCAGATTTCAACTGTTATGGCCAAAGGAAAACAAACAAACAAAGGCTCTTTTTTTTTTTTTTTTTTTTTTTTTCCTAGGCTTAAATGATTTTGAAGTCTAGATGGTATATTGATGTAGCCAGTTCGAGTGAATTTGAGAAAGGCAATTATTTAAGCTCCAAATCAAACTATGTAGAAATAATATTTTTTGTCTGAAAAGTGAATCATAAAATTAAGTCTAAAAAAAGTCTAATCAAAGACAATTTTTTGTTATACCCATGCCTTTAAAAAAAAAAAAAAAAAAAAAAAAAAAAAAAAACAAATACGGAATTTTTTCAATATACTTTTGCGTGTAAAAATTAACACTGAAGAGGACATATTTCTATACTTCTTCAACACATATTTAACAGATCGTTAAAAAATTTACTAGCGGTCGAGCGATAAAGTCGCTGAACACTGGCAGTTTGGTCCGGGGTTCGAATCCGTGCGAATGGGCTGGCTGCAGGGGCGTCTGAATAGATTTTACACATGGGGTCTTCTCCAGTGTATATGAGCCAGATTCCTGTAGAAAGTCCTCCTCGAAGGCATTTCTTCCCTTAGGCAGATAACCATCGAGTACTTTGCCATATTCAACTAAATAAAACTAAATAAAACATTTGTATTACGCATAATCTAATAATGAGATGTTAATACTGCTAATGTACACGGCACCGCACAAAACATTATAAAGCTAAAAATTGCTGATAAAATGTTTAATATTACGGAAAAATTGATATTCTTATACTCACTTGGAAAATTTATGGTTTTCTTAAAATCTGCGTCAGTTGCTGTCGGTGAAATTAATATCTATGCCTCAATGATCCCAAACGCATCTTTTTCAAATTAGACCGTTGTATGTTGCCGATATGCGTTAAGCTTCAGCCGTCCATTCTGCTTAAAACATATGAATTCTAATTTATTATTTTTATTTTCTTTTTAAAACTTATTAACTGAAATGTCAAATGGTTCAAAACTGAAGTTAAGTCTCTAGAAAGCGCATCCATTTTTTGAAGCCCTTTCCGTTCTTTTTCACATAGATGGCCCAAGAAAATATCGTGCTCAAGGAGTGACGTTCTCAAAGTGATGACACCAGTCATCATCTGCCATGTAGGTTATCTTTACACCAAGTGATTCATTAATTCCTAATTCTTCCACCATTTTCCTTGTACTTGGACTTAACTTACAGGTGGATATTTAAAATATTTAGAAAGGATATTTCTTTTAAAATTCTGTCCACTTCTGTAAAGACTTTCAAGGTCTATGTAGAAAAAGATCTTTCCTTGTGATCTACTTTTTGTTTGTTTGTTTGCTTAGTGCCTTTTATTATCTTTGTTGCTTTAGTTTAGACTAGTGCCGAATATCTATTCGTTAACTAGAGTAAGAAACGCTTTTCACAATTCATACTCTCTCGAATTCATTCCCAGTAATTTCTCTCTCTCTCCTGTTGTTTGCACCAGTTTCTGAATGTGAAATTCTCTAAGACACGGATGTTTATTATGATGTAACACGCGTCTCTTGTTATGTTTGGGATTATAAACTCGAGTACATCTTTGCCATGGCTACCATGCTTTGGCAGACCGATGACAAAAAAACTTAGTGAAGAACGGGGATTAAATTGGTGGTCTTGTTTGAATAAGACAAATATTGGAAAATGGCATTTTTATTCCGAACATTTAATTTGTATTAATCCAATAACATAGTTTTTTAAGGCAAAAGGGAAACAAAGTGGAGGCAAACAATTTATAATTAAACATTTTAAGATTATATTTTTATCCGTTGGTTGGTTAACTAATTATTTATGGCACAAAGCACAAGGGTTGTCTGTCTAATTTTTTATATTCTGTGTAATGTAAACTATGTACTGACATACATAAAATGATATATTTTAAACACTAATCAGATTTTATATTTATGATAAATGTGTGACAGAAAAAATATTTTTTATAGTGCGCAACGGATGTCACAAGCAATTTGCTTGAAGTTTCTCCATCTTGGGGAGAACTAGCAGCTAGTGAAAGAAGACATATTGCATCGACACTTCTTGAAGCTTTGGAGCGAAGTGGCTGGCTACTTGCTTCGGCCCATAGGTCGACGTTCTATTTCCGCAAAGCTTTACACAATCTTCGTGAGTTATTTGCATTTATACTTTTTTCAGAAAGGGTGAATATAAATATTTCGGCCAACGTTTATGGTGTTTAGAAAATTCATATGCTTACTGCATGAAGCTATTTGAGGAATTTTTTTAAAAATTCATATTACATCCAAATCTGTTAATATTTATCTCTGAAAAATAAATCATACTTGCAATAATTAATTTTTATCAAAGTAAGGAAAACTTTATTGAATATTTGGACTGCAGAAATTTCTGTGAAAATGTGAGATCTAAGACAAGCAGTAAGTAGTTTTATCTTTTAGTGCATATTTTGTGTCGAAAAATATCCGCGAACTTGAAATAATTCGATCATGATGAAACTGAAAGTAATGAGAAGATAAAGGTTTAGAAGTGATTAAAACAAGTATCAATAAGTTCATTTAATGAGCAGATATAGGTTTGAAACAGGCAGGGTAGCTCCGGTGCGGGTGTTCAAATTGTGCCTTGCAAAAGAACACCAGACAGGCAGTGGTGCCATTTCAAAGAAGTGCATAATGATAAATTTTTATTTCATGTAACTAATTTAGAAGCAAACGTTATTACACAGACTGCTTGACAAACGCACAGGATTACAAAGCTGATCACAGTGAAAAAAAAACAAAACTTGAATGAGTTAAAAAAACTAATAAAAACTAATAAAAACACGGCTAATTAAAAAAAATTATAGAAAGTAGCCTAATTAATATTTTTTTTTTCAAATCGAACTTGTTTTAAAAGAGGATGAAGAGTTTCTTTCATAACCCTTGAAAATTCCAAGTTTTTATAATAGATTATTTTTAATAGATTATTCATGCCAAATTAAAATTAAGAAATCAGCTCTTAAAATCAAATGCTGAAGAAAAGGTACAGCATGATTATAATTAAAGTCCCACTTTCAAAAAGGCCGTAAAATAAATGAATAAAAAATTTTAAAAAAACGCTGGTCGGAATGACCTGAATATACGTGAAGCAATGGGAATTTATCTGGCGAAAGGAGAAAAAGAATAGTTCAAGATTTTATCAATAAGTAGCGCCGTATTCGTTATAATATGCTATGTTATAATAAGGCGTGACATCCTTAGTTTTGATCTCTGCCTATCTTCCACCTTTATCCAGAACAAGAGACAAATTTCCGGTGGAGGATTTTAACAAACTGCTCAATTTATTAGCCAATATCATTATCGCTGGTGATTTAAATTGTCTCCACCAGGCTTAGCGTTGTAAAAATTCCAACACCGCTGGTCGTGGCTTCCTAAAACGGGCTCAGTGCGCCCAATTTAAAATTATACCGCCGGATTCACCCACACGATACGATGTACGGGCAGCCCCTTCTTATACTGATTTGGCTCTTTTTCGAAATATTCCTTTTGACTTTCACGTGACTGTGGAAAGTTGTCTTGGGACAATTTTCGATATAAACTTAACAGTAAAAGTTTTCCCTCTCTCGAAATTAAATCCAGTGACGATATTGACAAGGTTGTTGGTCATTTAACGTCTATCCTAACAGATACCTTTTAAGAAGTATCAAAACCCACCCTTCGCCCCAATTTTAATAAACTTCTAGCTGAAATCAAACTCAAAATTCGCGAAAAGACTAAAGTAAGAAGGCTTTGGCAAAGAATTAGAAGTCCTGACTTAAAATTACAACTTCGTGCTCTCCAAAATGAGATCAAGGCTTCATGCGATCAGTTCAATCAATCACGATACTCTAATCACATTCAGTCCCTAACGACCACAGATAACAGTCTTTGGCGTGCATCTGCCAGACTTCGCAAACACAAATCTCACATTCCGTCATTAGCTAATGACGCAGTGGTGGCTCATACAGACACGGAGAAAGCTGAATTAATTGTTGACAGTCTCCAAACACAATTCACACCACATAATGAAGGGATTTTTGCTAATACCGCAAATTCCTTCCTACTAGATGCTGAAAGATTTCTAAACTCTTCATGTCAGAGAGACATACATTAAACAACCATGCACGAAGTTAGCCAATATATCGTTAAATTAAATCCTAAGAAAGCGCCTGGATTGGACTCTATTTCGAACCGCATGATTAAATACTTACCTACCAGCTATCTATTTTTCTTAGTAATGCTCATAAATTATATGTTACTGCATTGTTATTTTCCTCAAAGCTGGAAGAGCGTGCTTATTGTGCCTATTCCGAAACCTGGCCAGTGCCATTCAAATCCTCAAAATTATAGACCTATCAGCCTCCTATCTTCGTTATCAAAGATTTACGAATTTGTGCTACTTAAACGCCTGAATGATTTTCTTCGGAGCTAAAAAGTCCTTATTGACGAGCAATGTAGTTTCCGAGCAAAACACTGCACAACGCACCAGCTTTTGAGAACAGGGAAGTTCATTCACGAAAGCTTTCGTAGCAAAATGCTTATTGGCCCCCTTTTTCTTGACATAGCCAAAGCATTTGATAGGAATTGGCATATGGGTATTATTATTAAGCTCATGCGACTTGGTATTCCGGCTCAACTTATTCACATAATTAACTCGTATCTCACTAATCGTTCTTTCTCAGTACGAGTTAATTCTATCATTTCGGCTCCCCGTCCAATCCTAAGTGGCGTAGCTCAAGGTAGTCTACTTGGACCGACTATATTATTATATATAATCTTTATCAACGACATTCCAAAACCACCCAGTGTTACTCTAGCATTCTATGCAGATGACACAGATTCTATGCAAATCAAAACTTGATTTTTCCTATCCCTAAACTTTCTCGAGCTAATGTAGCTCCCTCTAGTGTGCATCATGATAACCAATTATGCAGTTTTCCTATTTCTGCTCATTACTTACATATTTTTCTGATGTGGAGGTACATGGTTTTGAATCATAGGCACTCCGTAACTTATAATCATTGGCGCACCTCACGTTTAGACGTAAAAAAACACTTGTTTCCGTTATTCTGCGTCTGGGAAGCTCGTCAAAACTTTGTTAATGAAGGATCATACTCTGCTCTTGAAGCCTTTTTACAAGAATGGTGACTAAGTCAACAGCTCTGAAGACGTCACGGACATTAATGTGTATAAGACGTGACTTTGGTCCGGTGTCTGCGAAATCTATCTGCGAAATATGATTTGCAAGTTCGAAGAGACTTCAGTTTACATGAGATCTGGCAGAAAGAGGAAGGTAGTTGCTTCGACAATAGTGGAAGATATAGCTATAGCAGCGTTTACCAAACTTTTTTGACCGCGACCCGATAAGAGATTTTAAATTTTTTATTAATTAAAGACAATCCATTATCTTCATTTAAAACTTAAAGTAAATAAAGTAATTTTTTTTTACATATTTTGACTTTAGTGCGAAGGATGATGTTGTCTTTCATAACATAGTAATTTCAAATTAAGACTTAATGATGTTGATTTTATTCTCAAATTAGATTCGACATCCAATCTGTTTCGATAGATATTTTTTAAGTACACCAAGGCTGAGAACGCAGTTTCACACGTATAAGTGGTGACAAAAGGCATTAAAAATTGTATCGCTTTTTCGCTTACGCTTGGATATTCCTTTTGACAGCGCAACTAAAAATTAATTAGTGGTACAGTTTCAAACACTTTTTTAAGATTGATGTCGCATGAGATTTCAATTAAATTATCAACTTCTTGTTCACTAAGATTAAGCATTTCTTCCTTTTCAATATCGACAGAAAAAGGATCTTTAATCCACATATTATTTGAAGGATTATCCGGAAAATAGTCTTTCAAACTATTTATTAGCTCCGAAAGATGTTCTTGAATTGAAACTGGATAATGTTTCAAGATGTAAATTTTCTTCATCGTAGTTTGAATGGGTTTCAATAAATTTATGTAATGTTTCAAAAGATTTAAAATTTCCTTTTGAAAGTAGTTGTTTCCACAGTCATTTTTTAAATTATTGCAGCGACTTTTTCCGATACTTTGAAAATATTTAAACCAAAGCCTTGCAAATTTAAATTCGATTCATTGAATGTAGCAAATATGTCGCACAAATAAGCTACTTTTATTAACCACTCAAAATCGTGGAATCTATCCTTAAATGGAAAAATAGCATCTGTTTTAGATGGGTGGGTGTTCATTCAGAAATACCAAGGCTTCGTCTTTTAGCTCAAACGGACGTTTTAAAACGTTTCCTTTTGAAAGCCATCGTGAATTACAATACAAAAGGAGGTGTTTATGGTCACTCATCATTTCCTTGCATAATTCGATAAAAAGGTCTGATATTTAATGGACGAGACTTTATGTAGTTTACAAACTAGACACATTCTTCCAAAGTCATGTTTAAATTTAAAGGCATTCGTTTTGCCGCCAACGCTTGTTTATGGATAATAAAGTGCACCCATACACAATTAATTGCTAATTCTTGAATTTTTTTTAAACAAACCTTTATGACAGCCTCCCATTGCACGTGCTCCATCGCTACTTAGGCCAAAACACTTCATCCAATTAATACCGTGACTAGTGACAAAATCATTGGTAGCCTTAAAAAATTTCATCTGAGGTCGTTCTTGTCGATAGCCTTTTACAAAACAAAAAATTTTATTGTATGGTGTCTTTGTTAATATATCTAATAAAACACATTAGATTTGCATTATCCTCGATATCTGTGCTTTCATCTATTTGCAAGGAAAAAAACTTGCTCTTTTTTACTTGAGCAACTAGTTCTTCTTCTAAAGGTTTCGCGCAATCATCAATTCTCCATTTAACTGTATTATTTGATAATGGTATCGCCGAAAATAAACATTTTCCCTTTATTCCGCATAAATTGTTTGCGACAATTTTTAAAGCGGGAAGTATTAATTTTCTCCAGCATTTGTTTATAAAATAATTTATAAGAAAAAGTATTTTTATTACTTACCAATATGAAGTTGCTATTAATAATAGGTAACAATAACTATTGTCAAATAAAATAGGTAACAAAAATTCAAACATCACCTTGTTTTGATACACGTAAGTTTACGGCGCATGTACCGGAGAAGACACTGAATGACGAATCGAAATTAGCCAATCAGAGCATCCGAATTTAAACGGTACGGTATGAAACGGTGGTAAAGGGTTGCCACCTGCAGTACTTGAAAAAGTTTCAAAAAATAATAAATTTAGAGCAAAATGTTATAGATTTTTTGTGTTTTTGCAATTTTTGCCACGACCCAGCTGAATTTTTCTGCGACTCACACTTTGGGAAACGCTGAGCCATGGCATTGCAAAACGAGACGAGCAGTGGTGTGAGAACGCGCAGTGCAAGCGGAACGGTTTAGACCTTGATTATAATCATTTGTAGATTCTCAGAGACAAAAAAAAACTTTTTTTTAAAAATTCAATTTTGACCTATTTTTTTCTTTTGCCAGACGAATTCCCATTGTTTTACTTATTATTCAGGGTCATTTAGCCCTGGTTCTTCTTACAGCCGTTTAAAAGTGGGACAAATTATAATCACCTGGTATATATACCTAAGGAGTAAGCAGCATTTTTCTTTCTATTTGACACTGTAGCATATTTTGTAAAATAAGTGTAGAAAATCGCATAACTAATATTTGTTTATCGTTCTTGTTTTAGACAATGAAGGGACAATGACTCAAAAGACAGCGAAGAGTTGGTTTTGTAATATGAAAAATTAAAAATTTAATAGCCAGTATAGTGTTAGCTGTTGAAATTTTAAAATCATAACCGAAAAACATACAGCAATTTTCGAAAATTCGCCAAAAAATCAGACACGATATTAAAAATTTGATACAAATTCCATTTACATTTTTGTTGTTGATGATATTGCATCTGATGTAACAGACAGTAAATTTCTGGGATTTTTTTTGTTTGTTTGTCAAACGAAAATATGTGTGAAATGTTAAGTTTAAAAAAAATCTACACTGAAATTTGAAAAAAATCTCTTCACTGCACTACATTGTCATCCACGAATACTAAGAGTACAAAATTTGAACTCGATAATTTATCAGGACGCAAATTAAAAATCGATGACAAACTTTTGACTATAACGACAAGGACCATAATGAAATAAATAAAAGATTATAATCAGAGTTCGTTGCTAGGGTTTTCAGCGCTCAGGGACAACTGAAGATTTCGCGCCCCCTACTGCTTGCCAAGGATGGAAAACATTTAATTCTAAAATGTCGTAACATCAGTTTGGCGCCCCTTGGATTCTGCGCCCGGGGACAGATGCCCCCCCCTCTATCTACGCCCCTGCTTATAATGAAGTTGTTTTATTTCGAAATTCCGCATATTAATGGAGCTAAAAGATTCTGAAGGAAGCTAGAAATATTGCTTAAACCCAGTACTTTCATAAGACTTTATTCTAGTTTCTGTGTTGCAATAAGCACTGAATCAGTCTGCACTTTGAGAATGCTTAAAAATGTGGATGATTTTAATGCTGATTCAGTGAATAATGATAATTATTCTATACATTTGTCAAGTGAGTGATGCAGATGAATTTTGAATGTCCTTTACAGAATTCAGCAGCATCACTTAACCGGAGCCCAGCAGGAGTGCAATAATGCTTTAAAGTATGCCGAAAACGAATTGGAGCACAAGCAGTATTATAAGGATGCTGAAATTAAAAATTACTTGTACAATATGAGCACAATTATGGGACAGACCTTTTACTTACATAAATCATATTATATGACCACCTACTTAAGATCACTTTTGCAGCTAGCCATGTTAGGCGGAATTCGGTCAGACAGTGGAAAGTTGTCACAATTATCTGCGAAAATGCCCAAATCATCCACGGATAATTTTAGCGTTGTAAAGTATCATACTGATGGATGCTATTACAATCCCTAAATAGTTCATCATGTACAAGTATACCTGATTAGTAACAACTGCTTGTAGAAACTAGATATAAGCCTCTAGAAACATTTAAGATTTCGTCTGCAGGCATCAAAGACCATGCCATGAAAGGATTCTTCAGGCTGCTTCATGAGTCTGCCTACGTCATGTAGTCATATCTTGGTATCTGATAAGTTTCATGCCTAAATACGCTATCATCCATTCCTTCTGAGCAAAAATTGCATTCATCAGTGGTCATTCTTCACTGCTGAGTTGGGTTCAGTTTCAAAATTCCTGCATAAATTGATGCTATCATGCATAGCTTTGAACATGATTGATATTACTAATTTATATTACCCATAGTCTAATATGTCTAGTTCACGGTACTGCAAAGTGGCCTTGTGATAAGGTAGATTGATTCACAGTAGCTCGCCGATACGTCCTGACGTACCATCTCAACTGGTTGGTTCGATAACAGGTGATACGTCTTGTCCAAAGTTACCTCTAACATTTCATACAGCTGTGTGGTGCAGAAATTCCGTAATGCAAAAAAAGGTTATCAGGCAGATTCGATATGCGCAATATCATTATCAATATTCTATGTGTAATATACATATGTAAATGTCACATAGTTTACTGTGCTGACGGGTGGTAAAATCGCTTATGCAGTTTCGCATACTTCGTACCCGCATAACTTAAAAGTTTAACGAACTGAAAGATGCAAGGTACAATAGGCAATTTTCCCCTTGTAACGTATTTCCCCCAAAACCTGTCTGAAAGGTAGATTCCGTAGTGCAATATTTTTTATTTGAGATCTAATATAGACCCTTAGGGTGGGGTTGCGGGTAAATTAGCCAGTCAAAAGCAAGATAAAAGTATAAGGTATTTCTCCCGCCTTCTTAGCATACCTTTATTTTATAGTGGTCAGCACGCTCGGCGCGTATTCGAGAGGTCCGTGGCTCGAGTCCCGCGAGGGCATTGCACATTTTTCATCTTTGCTGCTTTAAAAAAATATCTAATGTCTCTACAAAGGATGATCGGTAACCTTCTTCCACCAAAGCTAGCAATAAAAGACTTTTCTTGGTGTCCGATTCGATCTGCCGCTTGAAGTCAGTAACCTAGTTGCTTGAGAAGAAATTTTGAAAGTATTTCATGCCACGGGATGTTGCGAGAATTTATTCTTTCACTCTTGATTTAGATAAAATGATCATAGGTGGTTCAGATAAAATGTTGGCCATTTAGTCCAAATAGTGCTCCATTCTTCATTACGCAAGTTCAAACTGCAGTATGCGAGCTTACTCGAAATCCGCTTTTCCTTAAATGCTAGACGATATTTCCGATAACTGATTGTTGTCTCCTTCCCAAACCTGACACACTGTGTTTAAAGGTGGTAAACACATAGCTATTTATAGGCTTGCAATGAGGGCCCTTAGATGCAAAATTCAAGGTGAATATGTGATTACTACACTGGGAACATAATCTAACTCGATCTTACTTTTTTCATGTACATACACATCAGTGCCCGCGTAAATGTTTTAAGAAATACGTTCGTGAAGAATGATACTATTTTCTCATAAAACGGTATATTCTGTCATATTCCAAATATCTTTTTCCTTTCTTTAAAGCTTTTAGATTGGAATGAGAGTAAAAAGTCGACTGTTAATTTTATTTCTCAGTTTGTTTCATATTTTGAAAATGTGCACAAAAATACTTAACAATGCGTACATATATTAACAGTCTATATTACTTCTACAGTTCTATCAGTTCGGGTTTTAGAAGCCTGGGCAGTATCCCACATAACATTTCCATCTGCAGAAGAAGTTGAAGGGACTTCATGGGAGCAAATTGAAGACTGTGTCCATCTCCCAATGCAAGCACTGCTGGGTACTGCTTCAAACGGTTTGTGTTTTGTTATTAAGTCTTACATTATAATCTGGACCTCATTTATAATTAACTTGAACGAAAATTTTAGATATGAATCTTTTATTATGAGGTAAATATATTTAAAATATCTTTTACAATCTGTGTTGCATGTAGCAGTATGGAAACACTTGTTTTTGAATAAAAGAGTTAACTTTATAAAAATTACATTAGTGAAACTAATATTATGTGAAAATATTAGACCATTAAATTTGCGCGACAGACACGTTACACTATTGAAGTTAATATTTTGTTTTAGCACTTTTAGCTTTCAGGAAATCAGGCATTTACTTTGGCATTAAAAGTAATAACTTTTCGTTTTCATTTGGTAAAATTTAATGCAATGTTTAAATGTAATTTCTTTCAGGTTGAGAGTGGCGTCTTCAGGCTCTCTAATGAATTTTAAAACATCCCAAAGTTTTTTTTTTTATAAGACTGAGATTTGGCAGTTTTGGGGTCCCATTCAGATATTATATTATTTTTAAAGAACTGCTTTAAAATTTTAGATGTGTTTTAATAACCATTGTCATCGTAAAACACAAATCGCTTATCTAACTAACTGCGTACCATTATTCAGAAGTAAAAGGTACTCCAAAATATATTTATAAACTTCAGTGTTTGAAATGTCTGTTCCTGTGTTTAAAGAACTATTTAAAAGATGTATCCTCAACAACATCACACAAGTACATCTTTGAACGTATTGTTTTTAAAAAAAGCATATGATAGTTATATGCCACCTTACCCTTATGGAATTAATTCCATATTGGACATATTAATGATGAAAACAGCGAAACACTGCTAGTTCATTCGAGATTTAAAAAAAAAAAAAAAAAAAAAAAAAAAAATTGATTGCCGAAAATGTGATTCAATCTGTTGATCATCGAATGATCGACAAGATATCATAAATAAAAATTTGAATGTGAAATATGTGTGACTTATCTCACTTGTCTGACAGTAACATCAGAGCAAGCCCACGAAATTCATTGTGTCAAGGAGTGCAAGATTGCACCTGTCGTTCGCAAGAGTCTTGAGCACCATAGAGGTGACAGTCCGACTTCGCTTAGTTCCGCCTCCTTAATTTTGATGGAGAGCATCCCGGGGGACGGGCCCGAGGGTCTCCCACCCTTCTTCCCCTACCATCAACCTCTCGAGAGGACTTTCGGCGGCTTGCCGCATATTATACTGTCCCCCATGCCACACAGGCACACTAAATTTACAAGCATCCATGCCTCCTCCGGGATTCGAATTCGGATCTTTCGGTACCGCAAGGTAGGCTCCAATAGCCACTATACCATCTGGACGGCGAATGTGAAATATTCTGAGCGTCCTAACACCTATAAGTGAAATAATTTTTAGATTGCCTGGTATAAAGTTTCATCAACTTAAAACCAGTTACCGTCCTTTAAAAATAAAATTTGGAAGCATTTGCTTTTGTTTACTATATATATATATATATATATATATATATATATATATATATATGAGAAATATAAATTTCAAGTTAGCTGAACAAACTAATCATTATTAATTAATATTAGGTAAGGGAGTTATTTACAAATCTACGTATAGTAATACGTAATCTATATTCAGCATCCATCTGTAAGGCAACTAGTACAAATTTTAAATAGTAATGGATATTGATGAGAACTCTTTCTCACTTGTGTGCTATACGAACTGTAGTAAAATAGGTGACAGAGTAGGTTTTGCTTATCTCATCTATGAAGTTGGTGTTGAAATTGAGCACCACCAGTTTCATATTAGAAATAAATGTGCTGTTTATATTTCTGAACTTCTTAATATTAGTTTTACAATTAAATGGATACTTAGCCACGATAGACATATTTCCAGTTACTTAATCTGCTCTGATTCTCTCTCTTCTCTTAGAGTCCGTAAAAAATACCTGATCATGTAATGGTATTACTGTTAATATAGAGCAATCTGTCGGAGATCTACTGGAGAAAGGTACTTCAGTGTTTTTTATATTTGTTCGTTGGGCACACGGTGATATATGGAAAAGAGAAATTTGCTTGGCTTGCCGATTATGCAGCTAGAAAAGACATCAATGTTGATGTAAATATTCCAGAATCGAACCTTAAAAAAAATATACAAACATAAAATGATTGAAGAATGAAATTATGATTATATTACTTCTGATAGGGAGATATTACAAAAGCGTTCTTTCGAACGATCTTCGAAAGACTGCAAAATGAAGACTTATTGCTCAGTTTTAACGCTGCATAATTTTCATCTTAACGGAAAATTTAATGTTTATCCTGAACGGTTTAAGCTGATGTCTTCCAATTTGTGCAGTTGTGATCTCGGAGTTCCTCAAAGTGTCATTCATTTACTTTTTGGTTGTCCTTTGCTTAATTATGTAAGAAATTCATTAAAATGCAGATTGAAATTAATTCAATTAATTGGCCATCTAAATGTCATGAATTTGTTTCTTTGCCTTCGGTTTAACTTGCTTTTAAAGTCTATGGTGACTCTTATTTTAAATACTGTAAATGATTTTCTTTGTATATTATTTTTAAATCGTATGTTTGATTTATTTGCATTATTTAAAAGTTGATGTGTTTTACCTGCCCCTACATTTCGTAAGCCTCATGTGATATTTTGTGGTGCACGAGAAAAAAAATTTTTTCTTTTAATTAAAAAAAATGTATATAGCAAAACTAAAGATTTTTCTTTCCTTTTAATTTTAAACTAAAATTTATTTTATACACGATCGAATTCATATGAATTGCATTGTATCCTTGTTGAGTAATTATGTTTAAGACAAAATAAAGAAAATGTAGATCCACTTCTTTATCGAAGAAAGAGTTTCTGTCAATTAATACCCAAATTATTGCCAAATGTGCAACCAAACTGAAGAAATTCGACATTCGGAGATGGTTTGGGTACGGATATGTTGAAGAAGAGTAAATCTGCAAAGTGCAGGGCCAGAGCTGCCAGGATTTAGAAAAGGGGCTCTTAAGCCCCGGAAGTTGCTATTTAAACAATTACTAAGTTAGAGGCAGAATTTTCGGTGATGTCCGTTTTCAGTCGTTGAAAGATCAACCGAATAAGAAGCTACTGCATTTTCAGCTGAAAATTTTTCCTCCACTTAAGGAATAAGCAGATTGCCTTAAACAATTAACCTAATCTTACCTTGTATGTTTTGACTTTAAACCAAAATTCATGTTAATTTAGGCATTTTTTATTTAAATATTAGAGTTGTAAATTTTTTAAAATTAAAAGTTTACATTTATTATGTTATTTTGGATTGTAGATTTGATGGCTTTCATACCGTAGATACTGCACATTTAGACTTGTGATTTCAACAGATAATGCAGGTTAATAATATCAATAGATATTCATCTCAACGAATAAATTTCATTAAAAAAAAGAAGGGGGAGGCAAATTTATTTCTGTATAGTTGTGTAGTTTCGTTTCAGTATTTAACATTTTTGACGTTTCCACAGTCTTGCTTCTTAGGTAGCATAACATTAGACCTGAACTCTGAAAGACAACTGATAAGTGTGTGCGCCGCTTAGATTGTTTCTGACCACAGAGGTGAACCAAACGGAATTATATACCATCACAGCGGGGAAATCGCAAAAGTTATAATGTTGAACATTATGTACTAATAGCAGTATCCATATTTTAGAAAGTCTTTCTTGTCCAGAATTAGTTCATATTAATACTCGTTCTGAGTACCTGAAACAATCGCTCAGATTTTTACTTCTTGTTGAATGAAAACAAGCTTACTATTCTATGATAAACTTACCAGTAACTCGAGGATTATTTAGCTTGATAACTGTAGACTCTAATCGTTATACTGGTTATCTGCTTTAACTTCTGATCATTTCAATTATAATATTATTCATGGTGGTTTCTGCTTACGCAGTGTCTTGAAATTTTCTCTATTTTACCAAGGACTACTCTATTTTTGAGTGTCTTGGATGTCCGCATTGCTCAGGCACAGTTCGCTGGTTTCTTTAAGTGTCACTTTATTGTATTAACGCAATGAAAGTAATAATGGACTGTGTCATCTCTCCGCACTCGCAGAAGGGCGTATCTCAAGTCTGAATATGTTGAGGTGTACTGGGAATGGCCCATCGACCTGTCAAGAATTGTGTTAGGCTACCATGTTGGGTCTCGATTTCCATGTTAACGTTTGGCAATAAGCGAAATGTCCTTCGCCCTAACTCTGCCTCTAACTGTCTGATTTGCCAATTTTACAGCAAGCTTATCAAAGTTGTTCATTTAATGTGAGACCAAAGAAGTTTAATTAGTTTTTCTAGTAATTCTGTGTCATTAGCTGCCTGCTTGCCAGAAGGTCCACGGCTTCATTACCTTGAATCCCTGTATGCGCAGGAATTCATTTTAAAGTGGTCTTTATGAGACAGGCATTGCCAGAAGGTCCACAGCTTCATTACCTTGAATCCCTGTATGCGCAGGAATTCATTTTAAAGTGGTCTTTATGAGACAGGCATTGCCAGAAGGTCCACGGCTTCATTACCTTGAATCCCTGTATGCGCAGGAATTCATTTTAAAGTGGTCTTTATGAGACAGGCATTGCCAGAAGCTGTTTTTGAATTCGGTATGCCAAGAAACTCCTGCTGTTTTGTCCTGAAATAGCCGCCAGACTTGACGCTGGATCGCCGAGTATGGAGAATTTCTGTTGGTGAAAATTTAAATAGTGTAATACTTTGTCTAATTTTGATTTGCAGAAATCAAATTAAATTTATGAAACTTATGAATACTATTTAATTCAGTTTATGAATACCATACCATTTCTTTCCTGTCTTATAACTGTGCTTTTCAGTGGTAACTTTTGAAGTGGAATATTTACTATTTTTTCCCAGGAGTAGTCAAAATGGTTTTTGCATCATACAAACAAGTCAAGGATTTTCTTGGAACTGTGGCCTCAAGTCGGCGTGGAATTCTGCATAATTCATCGCGAATTATTAATTCCCGAGTTATTTCAGCTTCAACTGGTAGATATCCTGGAATGAAATTCACGGAACCTGTTACTGTTACGTTTAAGCTGATACAGGTAACAAAATTTACACTTGTTTTTTAATTAATTAATTAAGTTAATTTAAAAGAACTTTAGAAAAAAGAAATAATATCAAAAGAATGAAAAAAAAGCAATTCTGGAAGATTCAGATTTTAACATCGTACCAAAGGGTTTGTTAAGGTTTTTTACGCTCCAGTTGAGCTCGCAGTTTATCTATCTGCTCTTTTACTCACTCCTGCTGACACAGCTTTTTTTGTCTTTTTAATTTTATTATTTAAAACCACTTTCTTCGCATTTAGGCCACAAAAAATAATTCAAGAACAAAATCGCAAAATTAAAAAAAAAAAAAAAAAAAAAAAAAAAAAAAAAAAAAATACATCGCTTTAGTTAAGCACAGTGTTGCCTCACAATTTTTAGCCCGGATGAGCTATTAGTTTTGAACCTCACTTTTGCATGGAATCATTTTTGTTGTCCATATCACTTTTCAAATAACTAGTCACCTAAGATAGTTACTATGAAAAAGAAAGCAATACATAATGTTTTTAATAAACCAATAAAGATTTCATGTTAATTAACAAGTTATTATGATTTGAGTCCCTTACTTCTTCTTCCGAACTCCTCAATGTCAGAATGCAAATTAATCATGTGAGTATTTAAGCCGAGGGTTGGAATGTTTTAGTTAGAGCCTCTGCTTATTTGGAACTGTGGACTGTGTAGATAATGTAAGTTATCTGAGGGTTATCATTAACCAACGGCTCACATGGACCCTTCATATTAAGCATGACATAGGAAAAGCCTGTGTTATGGCCAACAAATGTTCTGTACTCCTTGAAACTACTCTGGACTATCTTAACAAAAAGGGAAGGAATTACTTATGCGTTATATGGCCAATTGCTACGCATCTCTCGCCTGGACTTTAGCCTCAAATGCAGACCTTGCAGGAACTTCAGGTAGTATAGAATAATGTTTTGAGAATAATTGTAAATTCTCATTATATGATTAGAAATAAGCTGATCCGTAATGATTTGAAAATAGACCGTATTGTAAGCCACATTACTAAACTTAAAAAGCGTTTCTTCGAAACTGGACTTAGCTGTATGGATACAAAATTTTTAAGAAGTTCTTAGTTACGAAATCATTCCAGAAGATAATTTCATCAGACCGTTTGCTACCCACGTGCCTGAAGACCACAACTTCGTAACTTAGCTTGGAATGTTGACGTTTACTTGTATTTTTGCGTGGCCTGACTTTTGTCTCTCGTTGCTTTCCATCTCATTGGTACACAAGCAGTACAGGATACAATGGTCTCTCCACCAGTGGTGTGCCGTGGTTTTCATTAAAGGGGAACAAGTATAATAAAGTATGTATAAATGTATGTATGTTTCTCTCATTGTGACTCACTGACAATGGTAGAGCCATCAAATTTTGAATAATGTACGTCTCCACACGAATATGGGCATCTGGAGGCTCGAATTTGGAATTTATTTTATTATCTATTTCTTATTTTGTAAAACATTTATGAGTTTTCGATTAAGAAAGTCGATGATATCAAAGCGAGCAATGGCAACACTACACGGGGGGGGGGGGCGGAAATATCTCAAGCGCACGAGATTGTATCGGAAATTCTAAAGCTATGCTCTTTTAAATATTTTGTGATATTGCTGTTGAATTGAATTTTATGGATTTATGGAACATGATATTTAATAAATAAAGGTAACACACAAAACGTTGAAAAAAACCGCCCCTTTGGACATAATATAACATCTGTAAGCTTTCAGTTTTTTTAACAACACTGTCACTATTATTCCTTTGCATTCCTGGCCAAACCATAGAATAATGCGGATTCTAGCATAGCGTGAAACATGAGACTATGCATGTCAAGTTGTCAAATACGGCGGCAAAGTACTTGTGTCCCAATCTTCCGTTACATGTTACCTTATAAGGCATTTCTCCCGCCTTCGTAGTGTAGTAGTCAGCACACTGGGCGTGTATTCCAGAGGTCCGTGGTTCGATTCCCGGTGAGGGCGTTGCTCATTTTTCACTACTCTTGCTTCCAAAATAATGTCTCTACAGTGGCGCCCGAACTAAAAGGTTGGTGGATGATGATTCTCCACACCCAAGACTTGGCGATTGGGTCCCTTAAAAACCCCAGTCGCCCTTTAAAAGGGGGTATATAAGGTATTTCTTCCGCCTTCTTAGCATGCCTTCGTAGTGTAGTGGTCAGCACGCTGGGCGCATATTCCAGAGGTCCGTTGTTCGATTTCCGCCGATGGCGTTGCTCATTTTTCACTACTCCTGCTTCTGAAATATTTAATGTCTCTACAACCTGTTCTCAAGAATGTTCACATTGTAAATTTCATATATATAAGGTACTAACCCCAGCATTTTTCCTGAATTCATCAGAAATTTTACCTACTTATATCACAAAAGCTCTAATGCAAACTGCAACAATGAATTAATCGTGAACAAGCATGCATATCTAGTCTTTCATATTTTTAGTCATAAAGGAGCAGATTTAATTTCGGAAATATCTGCTAATAGTCTTATAAACCAAGTTTGTTTTATCAGTTATGGTAAAGCACGTAAGGGCTCTCTGCCTAAGGGAAAGGATGCCTTCCTGGGAGCACTTTCCAAGTGAAAAAGGCGTGTCTTCACACTACGCATGAGAAAAGTCACGAAAACGCCCACGCGATTTGTCCGTTCTCTGGGGTATGAAGACAGATCGAAGTACCCGAAACTTTCATATCAATATGATTATACTTTTCACAGCTGCAAGAAATTTTATCATAAAACCAACCTAAGATCATCTGTTGCCAGTATCAGATCAGATATTTAAAAAAAGTTCTTTTCTAAATTCTGTACTCTAAAAAATTTGTGATCAGCTAAATCCCAGTAATCTAATTTTTGTATTCTGCCAGTGAATTCCATCTGGAACTTTCATGTGATTTTTTTTTACCAATAAATAAACTGCGACGAAATATAGCTTACATGGTTATTGTTTGCCTTTTGACATCAGTGTTAGTGTGGTAAGAGGGGAAAAAAAATATATGCGCGAATAAAGGAATATTTGACCCACAAGGTTAATTTTTAGACTGTATTTTATGATTCCAGAAAGCAGACTTAAATTTTAGTTAAAAAGAAGAATTTTGATCTACACATTCAACCGAAAAAATGCTTAGAATTTTTAGTTTTAGTCCAGGGTCTAGGTAGTTTTATAGGATCTAACTCTCTTCTGCCACATAAACTCATCTAGATCCTACTAATGAAGCTGGCTACCTCTCGCACAGACGTGAAATAGCACAGAAGAAGAGTGAAAATAACCCTCTATTATTTTCAAATATGAACAGAAAGTCATGTACTTTGTGCTTTACAATAACACCGACAACTTTTAAGCGTTGTTACATAAATCAATTCAAGTCGAAAAAGAATAGTGCTTAACTAGCACTTTTAAGTTACGGCTAACTAGGTTGCCTAACAGGCGTGATAATTATTCGAAAGGCGTATCAGCAATTGGGCGTAACAGCAAGATCAGAAACAAAACGTGCGCTGGCTAGCAAAAACACGCTCTGAATAAATTTCAAGATTCACCTGTTTAAATACTCATTTAACATTAAATTAGAAAAAACACGCTCTGAATAAACTCCAAGATTCACCCGTTTAAATACTCACTTCACTTAACTTTAAATTAGCATTCTGGCGAGGAAATGCAAGGGAAAGTTGAGGAGTTCAGGAAAGATAACAAAAATTTGAATAATTGGTTATTTGAACTAAGGGAAACCCTACAGTTTTAGATTACGATTGCTTTTGCTACGTATTTCCTGCTGCCCTTGAAAAACGGCAAGCAAGAAAATCAAAATGCCATAGCTAAATTATAAAAAGAGTAAAGCCAAATTCAGTTTCTTACCTAGTTTATATCTGCTGTCTGGATACTGTCCGAAAATCGTCCAACTGGAGTTAGGAATTTGACAACATTGTTTTTCTGTTAAACTTTAATGTTATGAAAACTGGGCATCAAGCTGTACTGCACAACACTTGAAACAAACGATTACATTTTACTTTTATTTGAATGCTGTCTAAATTTATTGTTATATGTTTTTGTGATCTTATGACTCTCATGTCTAAAATAAAACGCACCTCGAATAAATTGGATCTATTTTTCAGCTTTCTAGGTCAAATAAACTTTAGCTTTCTATTTATTTGTGTTTATAACTTTGTCGTTTGTTTAGGTAACATTATAAAATTACAATACAGCAAGTGTAAGAATTTAACACAGATTACCTTCTGAGTTAAAATAATACACCGAATGACGATTATTGACGGAGTGAAAGCAACAGAATCAGCTTAACAATAATAAATTTGAAGTTTATAATTGTTAAGCTAGTTTGGAAGGTTCTACATTTAAACCTTCGAAACTAGTTCTGCAAATTTATGAATATTACGCAGATCTTGTTTTTCTAACTCGTTCAATAACAGATTAATTTTTTCATCTTATTATTTTACGGCAATAGCCGTTGTTTCATTTTAATTGAATAAAAATATTCTCTCTTTGCTTTTTGTTTTATGCAGATAAAGATGTTTCTTTGTAATACAACAAAAATAAAAGGAAGTTTGCGTTATGTTTTCTAAAACTTAAAAATCTACTTTATTTTTTTAACTGAATTCCCTCTTTTGAATTGAACCGATTTTTTCTATGTTAATTCGAATAATTGGAGTTCCACTGAACAATTTTATTTACTTGGGAGGGGGAACATTGCAATTTTTTATGTGAAATAATTTCATTAGTTTCGCTAATTTCACAAAAAATCAAATATTTTTCTCGTTATAAATAGCAGGGAAGCAACTGCGTCTTAGTATCATGAAAACCGTAATTAATTACACTTTCATACACATGTGAACATACTTTTTTTTATTGTCTAATCTATTTTGTATTATTTACAGGAAGAAAATGTGACAAATCCTCAGTGTGTCTACTGGGACTTAGATACAAGGTAAGAGTTAAGTAACTTTGGAATTTCATTTTTACTTCCTTGTACGAAGTAAAAAGCAAGTATTGTAATTTTCAGGAAAACTTTTCAGGCATATTTCAACGAAAATATTCTATTTGATCGCTATCGAATGCAATTGCGGGACATCTGTACGTAAGGACAAAATAAGACTCTTTTGCCCCCAAAAAATTATAAAACTGATTTAAAATGAATTCTGAAGAGAATTTTTCGTGACGTCTGTACATACGTATGTATCTCACATAACTCAACGAGTAGCCTCAGAACGTTGAAATTTTTTATGTATGACTACTATAACATGTAGATGTGCACCTCGTATTTTGGTTGCAATCGGCCGTACCAAACGTATATAAATATATATATATCCACTCTGTTAACCGGCTCAGTGATCTCAGTTTCTTTACTCTTATATGTTTGTAAGTTGGGCATTTCTTGCTTTAAAAATGAGTGAATTATGTAGTTCTTATCTTCCGGTTAAGGTTGTTGTGCCTTTAGTAAATCTGTATGCAATATTTGTGGAGTTATCAACAATTTAAAAGTTGTTTAAGTGCAGCTAAGCCTAATTATTTTTGTGATGGTGGACATGTTTGTTGACATTTTACACTTGGCAAAATAGCGGATTTGTTGCCAATGTAGGTAAACTAAGCTTCGCAACAACAAAGATAACTCCTTCTTTTATTATTGCGAATTAAATCCTGTTTAATCCGTTCTGGAATTTATTCGAGGAAATAAGTGTTTAAGATTTACTTCGGAATTTTTAATATAGATATTTTGAGTTTTTATGTATTTTTGCCTTGTTGGGAAGTGAGAACTGAATTAATTGAATGAGAAATACTGAATCGTTTTTGAAAAACTGTTTCTTTTTTTGTTTTGTTTGCTTAATTTCTTTTATATATCCTTTTAGATTTATTATAGTATTTGAATAGAACATGTGGCAACGATTATATAATTCTTCAAATGATATAAATTTATATGCATTCTGAGTTATAATATGTAAGAAATGTAACGCTGTTAAGTGAAGCTAGCGCTAGAGTGTCGCTATGGTAAACAAATATAGTGAATTTTAAAGAGTGCATTTATTCTATTTTGGTTTATGAGCTATCGACGAAGTAGATTTAATTCAATCCAATAAGTTTAAATGAAATGCAAGAAAAAATGCATATAATTTAATATTCCATACAATGAAGTCGTATGGTGTACACATCAGATTTTTTTTAACTTCTTTGAATTATGTATCATATTATTACAGATTATGGTCCCAAGAAGGCTGTCGACTTAGGAAAGCAAACAAGACCCATGCTGTGTGTGAATGTGACCATCTCACAAATTTTGCCCTTTTGATGGAATTAAAACCTGATGAAGTAAGTTTCTTATAAATTGCATATATTCAAACCGAGCACATTTCATCTCAATTACGTGTGTAAAAGCAAAAAGAGAAAATATTGGTATTTCATGATGACATCAAAAATATAGTGTAAGCATATCAACCAGAAAAGGTTAACAGCATAACAGAAAACAGAAAAGGTTAACATTGTAAGGAAAAACAGGTTTTGGTTAAGCAACATAAAAAAATTTAATAGCGAAAGAATCGTAAAATTAAATAAAGTCTACATATAATAAAATTTCATGACTATATTGGAAAGCAAACTATACAAATATTGTCTTAGTTGTTATATTTTATTTTTATTCATCCTTTTGGTTTGTATAAATGTTATTTGTACTCAGAAATTACAGTGAAGTACATTTCAGATTCCTTCAAAATTAATTTTTCGCGTATAAAATTTGCCTTCCAATCTCTACGCAATATCCAATTATAATTAAATCAATATCCAATTATATATTCTGACAACATTTTAAAAGAGTATTTCTGGTGAGTAAAACTGATGCACGAAAGTATGCGAATAAGAATTTTTTGTTTTACTCACTATGGTTAAAATTTGGCTTGGGAAAGTAGAATTTCAAATCCTTCAGTTTCTCAGATTGGGGATACTGCTCAAATTCTACAAACCTAGGAGATTACCAAGTCAATTTCATAGATGCCAGCGACTTGAACACTTTGTCAAGATACCTCAAATATGGGTAAACACATTTAACTTTTTTGGGCCCACCAGCGGCCGAGCGGTAAAGACGCTGAACACTGGTAGTTCGGTCTGAGGTTCGAATCCCGCAAACGGGCTGGCTGCATGGGCGTTTTCGTGGTTTTCCCCATGTGTAACGTGTATACGAGCCAGTTTCCCTTAGAAAGTCCTCCACGAAAGGCATCCCTCCCTTTAGGCAGATAGCCCTCGTGTGCTTTGCCATAATTAAATACACACACATTTAACTTTTATTTGTGAACTGAAGAAAGATACGTCTACCTACTACCGCTAACAGAAATAACCCCACCGAAAAACTGCCGCAGACAGTAAGAACTCCTAGAAATCCTCCAATGATTAGACGTTCACGAACGCCGAAGCAAATATTTGAGGAAAAAAAGAAAAAAAGAATTTCTTTGGCTTGCAACTTCTTTCCGTGAAGAACACAGGAACCATCCCTTGACGAACTTCCTTCTGAGAAAGACATCTTCAAGCAGATGATGGATTCAAGTGCCCTATCCTTCTTCAAAGTAAAGACGAAAACAGCTGATCAATATCGAAAAGCTACCAAGGGCTATCATAAAATAGTTTTGACGCTAAGAACTATTGATTTAAATAGTAAAACTGAAATCAAAATGTAATTTAGGTTTCTTCCAAGAAAGATTAATTTAAGATACTCTTTGCTGGGTCCGCAATATGATGTAGTGCCTTACCATTGGCCACTGGTTACGCAGATGGTCGCCCCACCCAGGAAACATGGGCCTTCCACTATCAACTGCTGTAAGAACTTTTCACAGTGGACTACTTAATTTTGGTTACTATATGTGTGGTTTTCCTAATAGAGATCATCTGAGGTGCTAGTAATTACACATTAAATGGTTGTACTGTAAAGATGTTTTCTTTGGAAGTTGTAAAGAACCTACGATGTCAGACGGGGATAAAAGTTCTTTTCGGGCAGGTGCTTTAAGAGGTTATGAAATTTCTCGTGCAGTTGGTATGTTTTCCTCATTTTCTCGTTCAAATGAGTGACACAGGTGTCTGTTAAAAACGTGCAAGCAACCATTTTAATGCAAGACAGACGATTTTCGAAAAGACAGAAACCTTCTCGAGGGTGCCCCACAGACTTATGAAGATGATTTTCTAAAGTTAATAAAAAAACCTTGAAAAAAAATTTCAGTGTCTTTATACTAGGGCTTCTATTTAGGAAATATTTTTTAGTTTACTACAATTAATAAAGCAAATGAAAATCATACTCATTTTAGCTGTAGCTCGGCATGAAAGTTCCCGCATCTTTATGAAGGTCATCTTTTACAAGTTAATCTTCTGAATTATATGGATGCCACCTTTATGCAAGGCATCCTTATGAAAGTTTGTCTTTTCGAACGATGGCCGACTTGTGTAAAGGGGCTGTTACTTTTATGACGGAGCACTCTTATGAAGTTGCTTCAGTTATTTCATTGTTTGGCGAAGACAGAGCCAAATAATAATGATAATAATAATAATAATTTTCATTTAGAAATAAGATCAGTTTTTACTAAGAACAGAAAAGAATATGGGACTTTTAAGAAGTTATTTTATGTATGTGTGTTTGTGAGATAATTTGTATTTTTCCATGTGTTGTATGGTTCTCCTGTGTGCAAATTAGCTTTTTAAATCCTGCTTTGAGTAAAAAACGAGTTGGCGCTTCGTCTGTGAAATTAGAACAGAAATCTAACAATGTTTTAAATAAACTTTTTATTAAAAGCTTGAACAAATTGCACAACTTGTGCATAGATTAAAGCTCCGTCATTTGTTGGTATTTGATAACAGAAGGTCGAATTCACAAATTAAAGCAATTCGTAGCAGAAGACTAAAATATAAATGACCTAACAAAGAGTTCTTTAAATTCTAATTGCTCAATTTAATTACAGCTAGCAAAATGGCTAATGCCGACTAACTATCATAGCAAACCTCGGCGAAAGAAATGTTCAGCTGCTACCATCGGGGCCAAAAGTTGTATTTCTAAAATCTTCAAGAATTTCTCCCCACACTTAACTCATTTGCATCCTGGTGAAAAGTAACAAAAAGGAGTAGTATACTAACCATAAGAAAATGGGTTTGTTAACTAAACCATAAGAAAATGTGTTTGTTAACATAAACTGTACTAAGTAACAGTTTCCAGAGTATCACGTACACCGAATAAATTAATATGAGAAAGAACATAGCCAGGAAGTCTATTCTGGCAATAAGACTAAAGAGAAAAATAGTTAAACAAAACGCTCTCTAATAAATAGGCAATCATATGAGCTTCCCAAGAGATTTCATATATGATTTCATATATTCATTCATCATATGAGCTTCCCCTGCAGTCGTTGTAAATGCGTTATGCCATCGGCGCCTGTAAAACCACCTACAGCTCAGACACGAGCTATAAACAGGTAGTTTGTTTCTAAATCCTGTAGTTTCTTAATACTAGGGATGTATCTTATCACCAAATTACGTCACAATATATAGTATTTAGCCCAGGAGACAATTCCATCTTTTGTAATTTTAATGAACTAGTTTTGAGTGGACAACAGATGATTCAGTTCCTATCATTATGTTGAAATTCAGCAATCTGTGCAAAATTTGTTACATCCACTTTATTAATAGCAGCATAATATTTTCTAGTCCAGAACATACTGTATGTCGATGCTGGATTGGGCAATATAAGTCATATGCCTAAGCAATCTGGGGGATGCCGAATCTGATTTTTTTCTGAACGAAAATATTAGAGGGCGATAATCTGTATATATTATAAAAACTTGTCCCTCAAGATCATGTTGAAAATTCCTTAGAACTCAGTAAATAGTGAGTAATTCTTCATCGTACGTGCTGTACTTATCTTCAGTTGAAGTCAATTTTTGGGAGAGAAAAGCCAGTGATTGAAGGCCATTATCGTTTCACGAGAGCAAAACGGCTCGAATAGCCACATCTGAGGCAGCGAACATCAATGACAAACACTCACCAGGGGCATGGTAACCAAGTGTCACTGAATTTGTGAGATCAGTTTTACATTTTTAAAAGAACGCAGTTGTTTCCGCTGTCCAAGGAGCGAGACGTTTGTCATCATTCTTAGAGTCTTTTAAAAGAGAATGAAGTGGGGGCTTGGGTAGTAGCTGCCATAGGCAAAAAAAATAGATTTCTTCTCCCCCGTGCAGCCTTCATTCTCAGTGAAAACTAGGACACTCCCACTTACCCCCCGTACGAAAAGTTCTCGTGCAGTTATGACACTACTTTATACAGATGTATTTTATTTTCACATTTTAATTTCTGCAGATTCCAGTAGCATTGTTCAGATACAGCAATGGGGTGGGTGACCACGACCTCTATTCGTTGTACTATGTAGCTCCTGTTACTTAAACCTATGATTTGTATATAGATTCATGGAATGCCTTCTGCAACTAATTATATACAATCTTATATCTTCATTTATTATTTATTCCACTGTAATGTATTTTGTTGACAGGATGAATTCAATCCAAATCGCGTGATACATGCGATCATGAACTCTGATTTGATATTCTCTCATCAGTATTGTTATCCAAGTTAATCTGCATAGCGATTAGGACTGTTATAAGACTGTTTTATGTATCAATTACTCACCCTCCATCCATCCTAGCTGTCCTACTGGACTCATTGACTAAGTAATCACTCTACTTCAAGCTCCCACTGAGGCAAACACATCAAGACAGCCGGAAAACAACATGCACTTCGCATGTTAATCGCGGCGACTAGCGGGACCTGGAACTGGTTTTAGATCATCTAGCAGTCTCGCACTGTAGTTACGTTCTAGCGCCAGCTTTGCGAAAATTTATTTCGGCTTCAACCATTTTGCTTGCCGACTTTATAAGCATACCCTTAACTCTTTCGCATCGAAGTCGCCCCAAACGCCCGAGCATTTAGACATCGGCTGGACGCCCGAAACGTCTGAATAATTTCCTACCCAGTGCTTTCTCCCATCACGTTACTGCATTACTAATTGCTTTCAGGTGTTGTTAAATCACATGTCAATCATTCTTTTGAAGCTACTTTAGTAGCTTTCTTGTTTCCTTTGTTCCTTCCTTTTCTTTGTTTACTGTCAGTGTTTAGCTTTTGATGCCCGAAGTTGCAATCCCGTCCCAAGGGGGAACTTCCCGCAGTGTGGAAGCGTCGAAGAAAGAAGTTCTCGCTATACTTAAGTAAAGCTATTGTTAGCGCTGTAGTATTCAACTTGTCATGGGGGAAAGAAAAGCATTCCAGGAGAAATTCTTAGATACGGGCGTTTTCGATGTTTGGGGAATTGAGATTTTGCCCTCTCTCGATGCGAAAGAGTTAATTCCTTGAGCCAGCTAAAGTAGACTATTTTGTGTATAATCTCAGACTACATTACTTGAGTTTAGGCATTAAGTTTTACATTATTTTAAATACCCTCAATTGGTGGTGCTTCGTCTGTAGTACTAGCAGTGCCTTCTGTTAATTTCAAGAGTTCAATGGAAAGGTTATTTTAATCATCTTAAGATTTTGTCACCTTAATTCAGACAAGAGCGATAACTCGCTTGTCAGTTTTGTAGGGCCTAACGGACACTGACTTAAACTTCTAGACATAGCAGAACGCTACAATTCCATGAATGTAATCTTATTTTCTGGGTAACGTTATGGATGAAAATATTAGTGTAATTAAAAATATATTAAAATTTTCCTTTGCCTCTTTTTTCATATGCATTAAACAAAATAAATGTTAATTCGTTTGTTTTATGTAAAATATACCTTGATTGAAAGGTAATTTATTAACAGTATGACTATAGCATAAAGTTTTATAAAGACAAAAGTTATATATGTGTATATTATTTTGTTTACAGGTTTCTACAGAAAACAGTCTTTTTTCAAAAGTGTTTATTCTTACAAGCTGTGTTTTGGCTATTATATTTTTTCTTGCGACGCTGCTTTTACTTCTGTCTTTCAGGTAATATGATTTATCATATAATGGTATATTTATGTTTAAGATTAGAATTTGATTAGAATTTTCTTTCTAAAAGGCTGCTTATGAGTTAAAAAAAAAAAAAAACACCACGTAGCTATTTTTAAAATGTCTTGTAATTCACTCAAATAAAATATTTTTTCGTAATTGTAGACCAATACATATGTTTACGTTTCCGTTTACTTCCAGTAAAATCAAACAACAAGAATTATAAACGAAGGGGTAAAACGGAAATCATACCACTCCTTAAGTCATACCTTTCAAATATTAGGCATTATGTCACGCCATTTGCGCCTCTTCCGGAAAAATGAGTTACCCCCAGTCAACCATATCGTTTCACACATCGTGTTCGTCTCACTATAATATTTGTGAGAAAGATCACGAAGAGAATATGATTCGGTACCTAAAATTTAAAGGATGGGTACACGACTTATGTGCTGGAGTTGACATGAAAATGAAAAAATACCTTTGTGATCATTGTCATAATTAACTTTATAAATAAATTAATTGAGGAAAAGAAAGTTTTTATTATAATTGTTCAATTTTAAACGCAGTACGACTTAAGATGTAGTTGGTACGACTTAGAAAACAGATTGTCTAAAGTCGTATCAAGTTCGTGTTCTTAAATTTTATTAATTTTATCTTGGATTAGATTAGATTGTATGGAATTTTATTGTAATATTATCAACGGTGACACAAGATATTATTACGACACATAATTTTTGTTTTTTTCGCAAGTCCTATGATTTATACCTATTTTGTCTTAGGGGGTATGACTTACCATGTAATCACATATAAAATGCAAAATTTTCATTAATTTATTTCAGAAGTTTCGTTATATTCAAAAGTCTGTAATTATTTTTTAAACGATATAAATTTAGACTTGCGGCTCTCCGAATGTTCATAAAATCTATCATGTGGCTCCTATCATCTTGAAGTTTGGCCACCCCTGTTACATGCTGTCAATCATTATGATTATTATTTTCTGGGTATTTTTGATTCATACAACACTTCTTATTTTTGTATTTTAAGTTTTAGTTACTGAAGACTTAAAGTATTAATTCTTCTGTCAAAAGGCTATTTCATATTAATTATTGTTACGATAAGCGTTATTTTGGTTTCTGTTACTTGGTAACATTTTTAAAATTAATGTTCTATTATCGATTACTGTGTGTAATTGTTATAATACATGCTAAATGAATTCGATTAACTTAATAAATAAATAAATAAAATTCATTATTAAACCATCACTAATTCTGCAAGTTTATTTTCAAGCCAAATGATCCCATCCCATGTAATCCCATCCTTGCTAGGAAGGGAATCAACAATGTCTAGGGGCATTAATTGTTGTTGACTGATGCTCACTTGTCTGACCTATAGTCAGCATAAACCCATGAAATTCCTTGTGGCAAGGAGTGCGAGATTACGCTTGTCGTTGGCAACAGCTTTGAGCACCTCACAGATGACAGTGTGATTTAGCTCAGTTCCGCCCCTAATTATGATGAAGAACATTCCCGGGGAGGATGGTCCAAGGGTCTCCCATCCTTGTTCATTCCTGTTCCCCACTCCCGCATATTTAGAGTGCCCCCATTCCACATGGATACTATACATCTCGAACCCGGGCCCTTCGGCACGGCAGTCAGCGACCTAACCACTATACCGGTGGCTAGGGGCATTACTAATCCTTTTACTCCTAGCAGGGAATAATATATATATATATATATATATATATATATATTATACAACTTCTTTAATGTTGTGTTCGAATTTGCTTTCCTTTGACGTTTTGATGTCCGTAACATAGTGGTAAAGCATTCTGTCTAAATATTTCCAAGTACCTCCCGTTTGCATCAAGATATTTTTTTTCAGTGCCAGATTTATGAAATGGAGCGGGAGAGGGAACTTTCTTCTTATAACACAGGGCATTTTCCCTTTCTTTTCAAAATTAATTAATGACTTAGGAGTTCCTTAGAAAAGTGGATCCCCTGGTGATTGCTATTTACATGATTCTGTAACCCTGCCTCTGTTCTTTACAGGCAAAAAAATCAAGGCAATTTGTATTGTTTTGTTAATTTTGAAGTTTAAGTATGTATATCTAGTCCAACTACTGGGCAACTAAAGGCTTCTTAAGGTTTTTGACGATTATGTGGCAGCAGATTTACGCCACTGTTTATGCATAATTAATCATTTGTGATCTGAAGTTTTCCGTGAAACTTAAGCTTGTGCAACGGTTTTTATTTGTCATCTTATGCCCATAGAACTTACCTGTACGAAATACGTATTTGTGCAGTGATTATAATTCTCAGTAAATTAAGCCTAATGTAGTTTAGAACTGAAACTTGAGTTAAAAGTTCTTTAATATATGTGATTTCTTTTTATTTTATAGGGGTTTTCCAACAGATTATTCAACAATTCATAAGCACCTATGTTCTTGCTTAATCCTTGCTGAAATTGTGTTCCTCTGTGGAGCTGATCAAGTGGATACAGCATGTGCTATTCTAGCAGGAGCACTGCATTTTCTTCTCCAAGCTGTGTTTGTGTGGCTCTTTTTATCAGCATTTCAGTTATATCTCTTGCTAACAGAGCCAACTCACAGTAATCGCATATGTTGCTACTCACTTGTTGCGTATGGCATGCCAGCTCTTATAGTAGGTGTGTCTGCCGTAGTTGATCCCAAAAGTTATGGGACACCTAACTATTGTTTCATAAGATTTGATAACTACTATATCTTCAGTTTCGTAGGACCAGCTATTTCATGTATATTGGTGAGTTACAACTTTATTCTTTCTATTTTGCAATTAATTTTGTAGCTCTGTAATTAAAATTTTAATTCTAATTACAGGGTGCTCTAATGTTTCTGATGTTAACTATTTGTAAAACACATTCGTCCTCTGTTGCAAAGGATAAAGAACTAGCAAAAATAAATACTATCAGGTATGATTTTTTTATATTTTACACATAATTATTTTTAATCTTATAATAATATGCACAAATAGCTAATATTCAGCAGTTGACAAATTATATTTATAAATTTGCAGAATTCAGAATCGAGAAACCTGGTTCATAGTTTTGAGCAGTGGAAGTAGTTGGGCTTTTCTCCTTTGGTATATGAAACAAAGAATAGCAGTTCTATCATACTTATTTGCCACTCTGAATTGCTTACAAGGGCTAGCTGTTTTTATATTTTTTGGTCTAAACAATAGCGAGGTAATTTATCATCAAATTAGATTTTAATTTTCCTTTTCTTGTTATTTTTGTATTAAATTGATGATGACTTTTTCAGGTGCAACAAGCCTATCGTAAGTGGAAAATGAGATCCTGTGCTAAATCAAAAAATACAAGAAATCAGTTTCCATTGCAAACTACATGTAGTCCACACAGTATTGAAGCTCCATATCTGCAACCGTCTACCACAGTTTCATCACTGTCTACAGGTAACTAATCTAGTACTTGAGCATATTACACTAACTTTCTGGTTTCCCTACGTATACAGGTAATTTTTCTGCCAACTTGTTTTCGCGTTTTCTCTTCAGAATATACAATGTATATTATATATTCCGAACTCTTAATATCTAACGTTAAATTATCATTATCACATGCATACTTGTATTTCATAAAGTATACATAATCTAACTTTATTTACCTAAGTCTATCAAAGAGGAGAAGATTATGCAAAAGAAAACTATATTGATATGCTAAAATTATACATTAACTAATTCTATTTGTCTATTTGTCTTCCATATCTCCATTTTTTAATGAATGCTTTCACTTTATCTTTTTGAATCAATAAATGCATTTGTGGCCGTTGCATCGATTTATTCAAAACACTCAATTTTCCAAAAATTTCCACCATATAGGTAAGTTTAATAATAAAATTATCATATCTAAACGTATTTGCATCCTCATTATGATTTTCTTCGAGAAAAATTGCAATTTCTTCTTTGAGTTCAAGTACCCTTTGAATCACTTTTGCACGAGATAGCCAGCGCACTTCATAATAATACAAAAGTGAGGTGTTAGGAGCTTCCATATCTTCACACAGCTTTGCAAATAACCTAACTTTTAATGGACTGTTTTTTTGTGTAGTTTACAACTTTCGTTACTTTTGTAAAAACGTAGTTAAGTTCCTCACTCATATTTTTTGAATATGAGAGCTGCTTTGTGGAGCATGCAGTGCGTCCAGAGAACATCGGGTGTTTTCCTTTTAATTAGTGCTTGAAGGCCAGTTTTGTGTCCTGACATTGACTGTGCACCGTCTGTACAAAGCCCAATGCAATTATTCCACAATATGCCGTTCTCATCAAAAAAATTGTCAATTATATTAAAAATTTCACTGGATGCGGCTTTGCCAGGAATGGGTTTGCAAAATAATATATCTTCAATTATATTATTCTCTTCAACATATTGAACATATGCAATTAAATGTGCGTCTTTAGCTACACCGGTTGCTTCATCTTCTTGTAAGGCGAATTTTGAAGTGCGCATCTGAGAAACTAATTGATCACAAAGATCGTCAGATATATCATCGATTCTTCTGCCAACAGTGTTATCAGCAAGCGGTATTTGTCGCAGCTGTTTTACATATGATGCGCCAAACATTGTTTTGACCATATCAGTAGCTTTGATGGCAAAACTAATGTTTCTCCTATTGTGTGTGGTTTTTTACACTTCGCGATTCTGTTAGATACTAAGTACGATGCTAGTAACGCATTTGATGGAATATGAACTGTTTTTTTTGGACGTTTGCTTTTGTCTAGCATCCAGTTTTCTTTGAAAAAATTCTTGGGACTTGCCAACGTATTGAGAATGCATAGTTTCAATGTGGCGTTTTAATTTTCCGGGTCTCATACTATCAGCAGCCAAAACTTTCGAACAAAACAAACGCATTGGTTTTTCCACATTATCAGTAATAACACTTGTAAATCCGAACGATAAATGAGACGAATCGTATTTTCTTGTCTTGGGAGTTCTTCCTTCCTGATTCCTGCTACCTGTGCCAACATCAGATTTTTCATTATTTGAAGATTTTCTCTTATAACCAGTCAAGAACTTATCAATTTCTCTAAAAATATTAGGATAATTAATTTATTGTTCTTAAAAAAATAAACTTAATTAAATTACTATTGTGATTAGTGAATAATTAGGTACCTCAAAATTAAATAAGAAACACAATCTAACACTGCTGAGCTAAACTGAAGTCGATATTGTCTCAATTTTTAGAGAGTTACTGGTCGGCCAAGTAGCATAGTAGTTAATATGTACCTATATGTTACGTATTGTATTAGCTGCACGTGCACCAATCCTGGCTAATATTCGCGCCTCCCCTTAGATTAGTCCTTGCCTCCCAGTTTGGAAAACGCTGCAGTAAAGTAAAATACTTTTTCTAGTAACCCAATAATATTTAGTAATTATCTACTGTCTCGTTTATTTGAAGAATTTGGTGACACAATATTTCTGTTAATTGCAGAATTTACAGACTCTTCTAAATCTGGCGTATTGATATTTTTCTAATATTCATTCTTAGTAAGATTTTCAACTTTGTTTCTTTCACCAAAGTAATATTGTTTTCGACACGAAATCTCTTTTATTTGTTACTGTTGCAGGGTAGCATTACAGTTAAACAATGAAAATGTCTTTTCTTTATAACATGCAGTATTTCATGGAAATCACGGCAAAGGTTTTATTCTTATCTCCTCTTAAGACTCACATTCACCTTGCTTAGACGAGAAGCAAAATATCAATTTTGGACAGATCACTTTTATGTAAAATTATGTCTTGGTAAAAGAGTGACCCATATGAGTGTTTTTACCGAGCTACTGTTATGCGCTTAGTTTTCAACTACTGTTCCAAATGGAACCCAGTCACTCCAGATGTTTAGTTAGCAGAATCGAAGCAAGTTTTTTTTCTCTTGTAAACAAAAAATAGCTTTAAAACTTACAGCGACAATAAAAAACCACTGCATTTCACTTGTTAAGTGTTCTTCACTATTTCTGTTAGAGAAGCCATGTAGCTTCTGAAAAATAACGCTTCTTTACTGTTTCAAATGCTATGTTAAGTTTTTTTATCAGGGATTATGAGCGACAATTCACATGGGTATTCCAAAAATTTACGACATTGAAATATGTCCATAAAACGTCAAGAGGGAATATTTTATAATGAGATTTGGTAACTTAATGAGTTTGCACACGCATAGTCAGGACTCGGGCCAAAGGGTTGCAAACGATCTTAGATATTTTCTGCAGATGCTACTGAGACTACAAGCAAGGTTATGTGCCATAAATAAAATATATAAATTATGACGTTGTTCTGTATAGATTACAGCATACAACACCAAAAAAAATTATTGTTTTAAATTCGTTTTAATTCGTTAACTATCTTAAAAATCTGTGATATTTCAGTTATTTTTTTTTCTTTTTAAATATTTTTTTTTTTTCCTTTTCAAGAAAACAAATGTGATTAGAAATTCATAAGATATTTCTTAATTTTGCAATTGGAAAATATGAAATCTATTAAAAATTTGCTGAACTAATTCATTTAAAGGGCTTATCAGCTTTGGTATAATTAAATGTTACTCTAGAGTAGGGGGTTTCTCGCCCGAGGGCCACATATCTGTCAAAAAGTAGTGTAGTCAGAAAATTTACATGAAAAAGGGAGGTTTGTTTTGCAAGACTACAATTGATTCTAAGCGAAGAGAAGTGTTACACATTTGCATATACATTGGTTCCAAAAAGTCAAATGGAAATAGAATTAAAATCTTTTGCAACATTTTTAACTATGAAAAAAAGTACAAAGATGATTGTATAGAACGATGTTACAAAATGCATTTGCAATTAAAAAAAACTTAATATTAATGGCGGGAGATGGTAGTTACTTTAGTTTTAATGTGAAATTTGACATTGTTTTTGCTTGATTAAATACTCAATATCCGGTTTAATCTGCGTTGTTGTAATTCGTGAAGTTTCTTCCAAATATCTGTCAGCCGTGTTCTTGTTCTCAATTTAAGGATCTTCTTTTTACTAAAATGCTGTTCACATATGTAGGTACTGCCAAAGTTAGAAGACATGAAGAGTGCATGTTTACGAATTCCTGGATACTTGTCTTCGGTCACGTACTTCGAATAAAAATCAATTAATGTAGGATTTTCAGGAAACTTGCATTTTACTGCAGAGTCATACTGTAAATCTAAAAATTCTAATTGAAGTTCAGGTGGAACACTTCCAACGTCTACTGAAAACGGCGAGGAGAACATTTTCACGAAAATCGGAAAATCTGCTTTTGATTTCCTTTTTCAAATTTGAAATGCATTGTGCATAATTATTTGAATTCCATGTAGTAGATTTCTTCACACGCTCCATCAATTTTGGAAAAGGCGAGTGGAATTCTTATTTAGCAACTGACTTTCCCACAGGATTAATTCAAATTCAAATGTGGGGCCACTAAAATGCCTTCAGCGGGCCACTGGTTGAAGCCCCCTATTTTAGAACATGATTTGCGAGACCATTACAACTGTCCCTTGATATTCAGCACATTGTCAATATTAACACTAGCACTAATAACTGAACACTTGAGCTGAAACTTGCAGCAGAACTTTATTAACTATATGGAGAATTTGTTAATCCAGTGAATATTAAAATTATAATCCAGTCTGTTAGATATAACATTTAGGTGGAAAAAAGGGAAAACATCCACGTCTGCGAAAGAGCAGCAAAATGTAACTTTCTTTCTCAAATTAAACAAGAAACAAGAATTTTGAGTAATTGAATAAGGTAATATTTACTGTCAGATGTTAAATTGAACATCGTTGTTTGAACGGTCAGTTTTAACTACGGCAAAAGCAGAACGGAACATTTCAGAATCTGCATTTCAACTATAGAACATTGCAGAAGAGGAATTATAGTATGTAGATGCATGCAATCTTTTGAAACCGTGATCGTAAGGTTATTTATTATCTAGTAGGATAGTACAATCATGCTGCTACTTTAAAATGGATTTTGGAAATTGTCAGCACAAAAATATGAACTGCAATCTAATTCCAACTTTTGCCAAACCAAAATGCTAAACATTCAGTTGTGAAGGTGTTGCTCTTGACTTGTCCTGAGATACTCAGAAACCTTGCCTAGCAAGAAAGATAAAATTTGAAAACATATTGCTTTGAAACAAAGGAAATTAGTAATAAAAATTGAATGTAGGAAAATTGGGCGTTAGGTAATAAAATGTCATTTGATTCTACGTCATATAGAGTTTTAAAAAAATGCTTTAAAAGCTAAAAATAATTCAACAAAGAATTTTCCTTTTAAAAATTTTTATTATGAAAGAAAAGTAAGTACTCAATGATTTTTGTGACTCGAAAAAAGTATTTAGTTCTAGAAAATGACTAGCTAAATGAATGGTTCAAAGAAACCATGTTTTACAGTTTTAGTTTAATTGAATTAAAACTTTTTTATGTTATCTAAGGAAACCAAAAGAATCTGAAGCCTTTTGGGGTCACGGAATGTAACATTTGTATTACTCTTTGTGGAGGGTCTCTTATAAACTTCATCATTTGTTTCAGGGTGGAGTAGGAAATGTAAACGCGGAGACACGTTAAGTACGAAGAACACAGAGAACGAATAGTCATTTTAATTATGGATTGTTTACAAGAAACAATGTTTGATACTTATCAGAATCGTTCAAATGAACGACCGACAATTGCAATACATGCATCACAACGACGTCAGTTCTCATTTACGAGATGATTACTGACCCTTTTGGACATGGTAAAAGTGGTGCGACACCGGAGTACCTGGTTTAGAGAAAACCTACCTCCATCGAAGAATATATCCCAGTAAAATTATTCGTCAAATAAGAGGTGTTTCTTTTAAAGTTCAAGATGATGGAAAACATTAAAGTAAAATTATGTCAACATCACTAAGATCTCCTTCGTTGCTAGTGATACAAGACTGTGGGGCAGGTGAGATGAGTTCGAGCTGGGGAAAAACACTGCGTAGGGCATAAAAGGGGACTAATTAAAATGAAGTGCTAATCAGTATAGGGCAACATACAAAATACGCCATCAGCCGAGAACACAAAGTATAAGATACCAAATACTACATAAAAATAAGTTCGAAAATGAGGGCAAAATTAAATGTTAAGGAAAAGCTGTACATGTGAATTAATTTATGCTTTTACAAAGAATGGTGGCGTGGAAAATGTCCTAGAAAATGTTAAAAACAACAAAATAGCTTACGAATTGAAGTGGGTGCACTTCTTGTTTTATACATCCTTCCAGTGATTGTATTCATAATAGAAGATTTTCTTTATTTCTCTAATTAACTCAATGAAATTTGCAAATATAGCAGAGATGCTTCAGAATTATTTTGAGCGTGTTTTTTTAGTAGCTCTAGATTTGACTTGCGAGTTTTGTTTCTGGGATTTTCCTGTGTTGAGCACTTGCTGAGCATTTCTACATGAGGGAGAGTGCAGTTCTTGGATTTATCCACGTCCACATTTTACTTATGATCGATTGATGGAACTAATAATAAACCACTATATATGAGAAAGAATAACACGATGATGATTTCATATTTAAAGAATAAGCGAAAACTAAAATTTTACTGCTGTACCTTCGAACCAATGTAAATTTCGGAGTTCGTGAAATCAGATAACATGACTTTCAGAGCCAGAAGGCGTAGCTAAGGAGTAGTGAGAAATGAGCAACGCCATCGCCAGGAATCGAACCACGGACCTCTGGAATACGCGCCCAGCGTGCTGACCACTACACTACGAAGGCATGCTAAGAAGGCGGGAGAAATACCTTTTATACTCCCCCCTTTTAAAGGGCGACTGAGGTTTTTAAGCGAGCCAATCGCCAAATCCTGGCTGTGAAGAATCATCATCCACCACCCTTTTAGTTCAGGCGCCACTGTAGAGACATTAGGTATTTTGGAAGCAAGAGTAATGAAAAATGAGCGACGCCTTCGCCGGGAATTGAACCACGGACCTCTGGAATTACGCGCCCAGCATGCATTCCACTACACCACGAAGGCACGCTAAGAAGGCGGGAGAAGTACCTTACCGAAGGATCTAGGCTCATTCCTTGGCCTAGATTATACCTTACAAAATCTCTCTCTGCAATCTCTCTAAAAAAACGGCAAGAGGAATGCAATTTTTGTGAACAGTGCAGACACTCATTTAACTATCTCCAACAATTGACCTAAATCATGAAATTTCGATTTCACAAGATACATAACAAGACATGGTCCCTTCTCAAGGTTTTAATAAAAAAAAATGATTTACCAATACTGATCATTGCGTCTGCGAGGACACTAAATGATTATATAACAGAATGGTCCCTTAACGAAACACCACCATATTAAATTTCCAACTGCTAATACCATTTCTTTCAAAAGATTCCTTATTAAGCGAAGACATCTTCTTAAAATTTGTAAACTTATGAATCTGCTGGTGACAAGATGTAGCCTCGGCTACTGATGTGCAAACTAAATTATAATTAGGAACAGGAAAAATTACAAATAGTTAAAGTTACTGCTTTATTTTTAAGCTATCAAAATGAGCGGCTACTAGAATGACATCATTCGAAAAACAAAGTAATCATGAATAATTACTTGTTGCCATTTAGCATAAAAGAAATATAAATATTAACAAAATGTTGAAGTTAATTTTATGAACTAAATAAACACATGCAAAAATATAAAATACACTGCTCTCCAAAAGTTAAGGAACAGCATGTTTTTTGTGTCTAATTTGAGAATGGAGCAACATAGAAACAGGAAATTTACGAGACATGCTCATTAAACAGTTTTTTAATGAATGCAACATAGAATGTTTCTAAAGTTCAACACAGACATGAATTACAACAAAAAATGTGAAATGGGAAGCAACTACCAGACACTGAGTAATCCTTGTTCAAGTTCATCTACCGACCTTGGACAAGGACTTAAAGCACCAGTCTGTCTCCCAAGTTAGTCTCAAAGGTGCTCTATCGGATTCAGGTCTGGGGATTGAACTGTCCATTCCATCTGCTCTATACCGTGACCCTCAAGATATTTTTCAGCAACCTGAGCTCAGTGCAGTCGCGCATTGTCTTCCGTCAGAAGAAATCTAGGACCAATATTAGTGGCATATGGGCGGACATATTGATCAAGGATCTCGTCTTGATGTCTCACACCGGTCAAAGTTCCTCCCTGGAATACATGCAGGTCAGTATGATCACCAATAGAGACCCAGCCCAAACCATTGTTCCACCACCTGTGTAACTGTGTCTTTCCACAATGTGGGTTGTATCTGGTGCGTTGTTCCCTCCAGATCAGCTGACGACCTGAATCACTCTTCAGTGTGAAGTCTCCAGTGTCCTCTGTAAAGAGAACAGACGCCCATTGTTGACTGGTCCAGCGGACATGTTTTTTTTGCCCAACATAAACGGCCACTTCTGTGTCCTCGGGTCAAGGGAACACAAACAACTGGTCGTCTTGCATAAAGACCTGTATTGTACAGGCGTCTGCGCACTGTAGTAGCTGAGATTTTGTTCCTGTTGCCACTAAATTATCTGCCATGAGCTCAGGCACAGTAACGTTACTCCTCCTTCGGGCCGGAAGAGCTAAATAACGGTCTCCCACAGGTGTTGTAACTCTAAGTCTGCCTGGAACATGCCTTCTAGACAGAGAATCGTCGGATTCAAACTGATTCCATAGTCGGTGGACCACACTACGAGAGACATTGAGACGCCTACCAGTATCACCTTATGACATCCCCATTTCCACCCATCCAATCGCCCGCGACCTCAACGGATCGAGCAAACGTCTTCTCCTGGACACTGATAGACTGTCCTGGATATTGTCCACGAAACCGTAATAACAACCGTCAATATTCATGAACAAAAATTACAAGTTTTTCATTTTTTCTCCAGCTCCTATATAAATATTCATTTCTATAAAATAAAAGTGGTAGCCATTGTTTTTGCATATATTTTCTTAAGTTTGTTACTGCCATGCATATGAACTGTGAATTTAAATGTTACTGACAATTCTGTAATGGTGAACTTTGAAAAACTTGTTGTTCCTTAACTTGTGGAGGGCAGTGTACTTCGAATTAAAAATAATTATTACTCATATAATAACTGGGGCCACTACAAATCTACTTGCTGCACTGGGAAAAGATGCTTGCTATCTCACTTAAAAATATGAATATAGTAGTAACATTATATACATTAAAATTTCATTTTTTTATTTATAAGCTTACACACAATAAATTTATTTTATGAACATAAGGTGTAAAGGCTTAATTAAGACTTTATGATTATTTGTATGATCGATTTTATTGAACGCTTAATCGAACTTCATGAACCAGTATGCAAATGTTTTTCATTAAAAATTTTTATTCCTCTTTCTTGTAAATATGTTTCAAAATTTATACTTTAAAATTATACATATGAAAAATGTAATTATTTCGGTTATTATTATTTAAAATTAAAATAAATATAATTAATACTAAATTTGGATAATACCTGTTACCCATCGGTAAAGACCTACACTATCGCGTAGTAATATATTTCCGACCTTGCACTGTTATGTGATTTCGAGTCGTCTAGGTGAATTCTATTCCTGTTATAAGTTTATAACCCTGGAACTGAGATATCTTGTACATTTATGTTTTATACGAATATATATTCTCGAAGAACAATCTATTTAGATAAACATAATACAATCGAACCTTCGTTAACGATCACTCCATAGTAAAGGGTAGTTCTTGAATCCTTGGGGCCAGTGCATAAGTAAAGAACCAATGCATTTCCACTTAACGCACACTACCTGATAACGGACAAAATCGTTGGTCCCGCGAGCATTCGGGTTAACGAGAGGTTAAATTGTATTACATAGAATAAGCATATATAAAAGAACGCTACATGACAGTTTTGTAACTATGCATTTGCTGACTTTACTATACAGCTACAGTTATGTTTCATGGCAGTCTTATTCTAAGCTAAATGCAGATTTAAATATCATGTATGGTTAATCAAAAATGATATTACTGATAAAATGCCCTGATAACCACATTAGTTTGAAATGCACGTACGATTTACTATCCTATGTTCAGGCTAGTTTCCGAGAAGGATGCACAAGAAGCCGAATTTTTTGACAGAAGGGGGAAGAGTTGCAGTTAAAATTTTGTGTTAGCTTATAATTACCATTACTAAACTAGGCACTGTAGTTTTGTCTTCAAAGTTGTCCTTTGAGGTGAGTAACTCATCTCTGGATGAATTAACAGAAGAGACTAACGTGTTCATCTCTTCTTATTGAGTGTCGCATTAACTCTGCGCATCAAGAAGGTATATTTAAGTGAGCCCATGAAAAAAGAAAAGTGTATTATTATTAGTTTGAAAAATTCAAATTTTTGTTAACAGACAAAGTATTTTAAAGACATATTTTTTAATAATATATAACTGATTTCAGTGACCACACCAGAACTGGAGTTTCAGTTGGATACTTTTCATCACTCTGAACTTTGCCATACTACCAGGTTAGTATACGTTTCCTAAAATGTCATTTTTTTAATGTCTTTGAACGAGTAAAATTATAATTATTTATATTTCTAGGTCACCCATTTATGACAACAGAGAACAACTAGTGTCTTGATCCAAATCTCATTCCGCCTACATCGCTAGTCCAATTCATCTTCGAAGTGATTTTGTAAATATTGTGATTCATTTTCATATCGTAATTCCATGTCTACACAATTTTTTCTGTGATAATTGCTAAATAAACAAAATTTTATGTATATTTTCATGCTTATTTAATGCGCACTTTGTTAAATCATCATACACTGTTTTATTATTGAAAAACATATTTTAGGTTTCAGTTTCTGTTTCAATTTACTGCTCTGTTTCAATTGATTGAAGACTGTTTCAATTCATCAGCAATTTAATGGAGGCTTATCTATAAAATATTATATTTTCAAAATACTTCATTACTTATTAATTTAGTAACTAAAAGCTAATTAAGAAATAATAAAAACTGAACTAAATTAGTGAAATTGGTAAATTCTATAGAAAATAAAGAATATTTTTTAAAAACCTTTCAGTTTATTAAAAGAAATATGCTATAACAATTTCAAAAACAAATTAAATACCTTATATGGCATAAAATGGACAATGATCTAAGAACTGGCGATTTACAACCCAAATAGTTCATCCAAATGAACAACGACATTGTAGCATAGCATAAATTGAAAGATAGAAAAACTAGGTTTTTAGATGATTCTGACTGCAGCATCAAATCAACATTTTATAAGTATATAAAATTTTTTAACTAGTGCTGTCTATCAATTAACTGAACCTTTAGAATACGACAAAGCTAGCAATTTACATAAAATTTGTACATAACTTTCTGCAAATTATTTAGAATTAGATATTAAATTTCACTGACTCAAATAATTATAATCACTACATATAATGAAGGCTTTCCGAGTTTATTTCATAAATATTGTAGAGGTTATAACTTAATGTTACCTTGCATACTTATTAGTACATTTGACTGCTCGTAGCAGGCCACGTGTATCTCATGTTATGCGGCACTTCTCGACATTTTTATGGATAGTCACGTGTGTGCTCCTGTGTTTAGTTCATGCTTTCGGATCATACCGAGCATTTTATGTTTATCCTGTCAGGGACAGGAATATGCGACGTTCTCGCTCTTCACTTAAAAAAACATCAAAGTAAGGCAAATTTGCTCCATTTTCAAGTAAGATGGCATGTTTTTTAATGAAATTTATTTTACAGATAAGATAACTACTTGGCACTCTAGGAATAGAAATTACTGTCAATGAAACTTCATCATGAGATACTATTTCTCATGAGTTAAAAAGAAATTATTCAAAAGGAGAAATGTGTTGAATGGCTGCAGAAATGTTAAAAGTTGGTGAACCAAAATCTGGTGATATGAGAGAGCTTAATACAGAGAGCCTGTGAGAAAGCCTGTATTTCATCACACGGTCATAAACCGACTTTGGAATCATTGGCAAAGTGAATCAAACTGTCTCTAGAAGATAAGGAACTAGACGCCATGCCGTAAGATTGTTTCAGCCGAAGTTGATCGCTTTCTGAGACAAAGTTCAAGATGCTTTAGAATTTTATTAGTCTGAAAGTTGGCCTCGCGTATTTCTACTGGTAAAAACTTCCATCTTTCAATAAACTACTTTACTTGGGCTTCATTAGCGTGAGCTGTTTCCAAGATGGTCAGCATGTGTATCTCTTTACCACCATCCTAAGTCAGTATAACCCGGTCGAATGAATCCCATAAACACTGAAGGTGGAAACAAGATCAGTGGAATCAAGCACTTATTTTTCAAGTTTGTGTCAGTGGTTCAATTGCAGGTGTTCGATACCATGACGAAATGTTTCACCCTATTTTTGTCTATTTAATGCTGCAATGAGTGCTAGGGATGACAATTGACCGCAATCTTCCTTTTGGTTCAAATATACCTGGAGAATGAAAGAATTCAATATATGCAGTAGCCTCTAAGATTCACTATCCATAAATCCAATAACGCATGTACGAGATATGTTAGGAAGATAAATTGCAGGTTATAATGTCTCATCAAGTACCCACTAAAAACCTCAGCAGGCATTTATGCAAGGGCATTACTAACACAAATTTACAAATTTGGCTATCAAAATATTACAATAATAATTTATTTTATGATTAATTTATGATTTTTTTTCGTTTATTTCATTACATATTTTCTAACATGCGATTTAACCTATCCACAAAAATTTGCTTTTTAAAATTTCCCTCAAATCCATTAAATTGATTTCGTTCAAATAAGTCCTTTTTAAAATGTATCATATTTTATGTATCATTATTGATTATTAGTGTCAGTTTTCTATCTCACACTATCTCCAGTTCTTTTTTTCTTCGGAAAATGTTTAGTACTGTCAACGAGGATCAATTGGAAGGCAAGTCTGGTGCCAGCAGTCGCGGTAATTCTAGCTCCAATGGCGTAGATTAAAGTTGTTGCGGTTTAAAAGGATGTAGATGGATCTCAGTTCCAGACGGGTGGTTCACCTACCGGTGGTTACTGTCTGTTCTGAACAACCAATACCCATTCTGTGTCTCAGCCCCTAAAAATATGAAACACTAGTAATTTTAAGGTTAGCCTTGCTTCACACCAATGTACGCTGCTCAAGTGTCACATTTACATTGGTGTCATCTTGCTCAATGGAGCCATGAAAAATAGGATCATGTACTATTTGAGGCGAGTCCAGATATAGCCTGAACTGCAATTCTAAACGTGTTTTGATCTGAAAGGGGCGAGGAACATACAACCCGTCCTTTGTTTATGAAAGATCTGTTTTCATAGTTTAAGTGGAATCATAAAAAATGGCAGACCGAGCTGAATATCTTTGACGGAGACTCTGTAACCAGTCAGATATGTGGATGAGGTCTTGGAAGTCCATGTGAGATTGTTTAGGGGCGATGTTGGGTCATATTACTTTGCTAATGTATGACAGCGCTCGTGCAGAACAAGCATTTTTGGTGTTACTCTTTCAAAGGGAAGTTATCACTCAAATGGATTACCCAGCCTATTCAGCATGTGTGGGATGCCTTGACCGCCGCATTGTAGCACGCAGATGCTTCCTCGGACACTTGAGGATTTGGAAAGCGTAGTCAAAAGAAGTCGCGTGCACTTCCACAATCATTAGTTTGGTAAATTTTATGAAGCCAAAAGGTAACGTTTGCATTCCAGTCAGAGGTGACTGCACACCATATTAATGAAAAAATTGTTGCTAATTTGGGTGGATCATTCTTAAATTTCCATAAATGTGATTTTACAGTTTTCTTCTAATGCCATCAACAAATCTTAATTGCTTAGTCAAATTGCAATTGTAGAGAATTGCTTGTCCTCTAGTAGCAAAGTCACTGCGCTGGGGAGATGAGCATCGCAGTCGGCTTACTTTTTTGGAAATTATCCAGGAACTGTTGATACAACTACTGACAGCCTGTTGTCGGATAATATAAAAGTGAATATTTCGGAAATGGTGTATAACACACACCCAAAAGAAAAGAAAATCTGAAAGGTTTCCAATTTTAAATAACGTCCAAAGGGGCTTTTTTTAACGTTTTGTGTGTTACCTTTATTTATTAAATATCATGTTCTTTGCACTTAAAACATAAAATTCAGTTCAATAGCAGCATACATACATTTATGCAGATTTTCATTAAGATTCTTCATTATGTAATTTCTTCGAATACAATACAGGGCGATAGTAATTGGTGGCAACGATTTGAAAAGTGCTACGGCATTTATAGGATTCAGATGCAAAACGAAAACAATAGTCCTTCAGGGACAAAGCCCCTTTGGGTGGGGTGGGGGGGAGAGAGAGAAGAAAGAAAGGGGGGAATTGATTGTTTTTTGCCTCAATGTACTTTAAAAGGTTAAAAAATCTGGAACTAATTTCCATAAATTTCTGAATCTAAAGAGTAAGTTAAGTATGAATCTAAAGTCTTCTTTGTTATCCGAAGGAAAAAATGTATTAGAAAATCGATTTCACGAAGAAGTTGTGCATTTCAAGCACTTCGCTCCCTGAGATTAGAATTTGCTATGTTAGTATATTTCATATTTTCTGCTTATACGAAATAAGCTTATTCTTTTAAAAAACGATCATGCAGTCAAACCCCGATATAACTAACCCCTGGATATAATGAATCCAGTTTCCTATAATGTTATTTTATACTGCTGTAGTGAACTTCCAGAGGTATGAAAATCGAATATAACGAACTACATGGATATCTTCAATGAAAACCTTCATGTACTTTTCCCAGAATTTCTACAAGTCATAACAAAAAAATTACTAACTCTTAAAATATTCCATATTTAGGATGTTAGGATCCCCATTCCATCCTAAAAGGAAAACATCTTCACATTGCTTTTCTTTTATGTTCAACTCCACTCGAAACAAAGTCTATGTGAAACAGTTACATCTCACTTAGGAGACTGAGGATACAGTATGTAAATCTTAAGACACCATATGATGTTCCATTACACCAAAAAACATAAGAGCATTCCTTGAATCCATTCAAATTTTTTAACTGCATTGTCAGACAAAGCTCTACTCAAGACTGATGCAAATTTTGAAATTTCACTGTTTATAGAAAAAAAAAAAAAAAGTAGTGAATCTTATGGGTTTGGGACAACTCATTTGTATTTTACAAGAAAATTTTTTAACTTTATTTTTTAAATTAATTTATTTTTTGTGTGGAACTGGAAATTTTCAAATGAAGATAGTGTAGTTCATACTCAGCTCTATACAAACACTTAGTCTGTTATGATTCTGAGAATTGCTGCATAATTCTCATTTCTGCATCTTATCTTGATCAATAAGATGTTTCGTATGCAAATTAAATGATTATTCAGCAAAGTAGGCATATCATATGTAATATATTTGATAGTATTCTGTTTTCAGACTTTTTAAGAAGACATGACTACACATTTTACAATATTTCAGTAAATGTTTTGGATTCATTTCAAGATAATTTAAGATTTCAGCAACAAATGATGTAAAATAATAGCACACAAAAATTTTTCTTTAAAAAATTTTTGTATTTCCATAAACATCCATTTATGCATTAAATTAATATCATATAAAATTAGTGTGCACATGACAAAAAGTAATTAACTTTACTAACAAATACTTTGTAAAAATATCTCAGTTCTATTTAAATAGAAAATAACACCTTATATTATCACCTCAATAAAGATTTGCGTTTTAAATAGAAAAACTCAAATGTTTGTTTGAAGTGATAATAAAATTTATAATCCATATTCACACCTAGTTTCACAATATAGTAATTATTCAAAATACCAAAATTATGTGATTATTCATACGATAGAGGCCTTTAAATCAATTAAAATTTTCATATTTACAAGAAAACCTGATGTAAAATGTTTCTAAGACAACCAGGAATTCCATAGGAAATGCATCAAATGAACTGCATATTGCCTCTAGCATTTTCAAACAGATGATAGGCATAAGTTTTTATTTTAATGATAGTAGACGAAACAGGAAGGCAAATGCTGCTTGATTTTTTTTTTTTTTTATACAAGAACATAAAACTCTTTTCACAAAATAACAAGTTTTAGCTACAGTGTTTTACAAAAAGTACAGAACAAGGTGTTAATGTTGGTTTGCAAAGATTATAAAATTAGGCCTTTATAAATAAATTTTACTGTTGCATCAAAAATAGATTCTTATTTTGTTCCCACAGCAAAGAGTACTCTATTTTCAAAATTAAAAATGCTTTTGAAAATTGCCGTGAATTAATGTACTTCTGTAAGTAAAAGTATTCACAATATGTACATAGATCCGAAGAAAAAAAGAGAATTGAAATTTTAAATGACGATGCAAAAATATTTAAAGAAAAACAAAAAATATCGTGTATATTTATTAAAATTTCAATTTGTTACACAAAAACAAACAGTTAAAAACTACAAATGACAAATATGGCTGCCACAGAGCAGAACAATGAAATACAATTTTTTTTTTTTTTTTTTTTTTTTTTTTGCATCATGAAATGATTCATTAACTTTCTCCTGAAAGAATGTTGCTTTTTTGTCGATGGTTCACAAGAGCTCTCCAAACTTTTAATCTCATTCCTCCACTAGAAGAAACAATAATTAAATTAATAGCTATAGGAAAGAACTCTTTTTAAAGAAAAACTTAAATTTTTATAACAATAATTTTTACCAACAAGAGAGAAGTACATCAACTTTACCCCATTACAGAAAATAGCAAAAGCAAAGCATCAGTAAAAATCTAGTTTATATATCTGTGAAATATGCAAGAAAACCAAGGGAAACGTTTTCTAAGCATACAGCATAAATAAGCTTTCTAAATATCCAGTATAAGAAAAACTCCTTAATATATAAGCTAGTCCATACAAATTATATAGTGTCAAAAATCATGTACTGAAAGAAATAACACTGATTTTACAAAAACTGCCATTAAAACAATGAATTTATTTTGAGATGACTATTACAGACTAGTAAGTTGAGAACACTGGATATAGTAGAAAGTGCCGAAGAAAATAGTTTTACCGTTTCGAGAAGTAATATTGTAAAAAGTATGCTGTGAAATATGAATACTGCTGAACAAAGATAATTAAGGGGGAAAAATGAGTGAAACAATAGATTATGTTGTGTCCAGCTTTAAATTAAAAATTTGCTAAATTGTGTCAATCATTCGATGACTAGCAGGATGACATCCCCTTTCTTGGGCACTATAGGCGAAACTACAAATTTCAGCAATGCCAACTTCACCCCACTCTCAATAATTAAAGAAAGCATTCATTCATTCACTGACCGAGAGGAGAAAAAAAGCAATTGTCATGGCATCTGCATCATCTTTGGCATATGTGCATAATTTTCAACCTCATAAAGGTGGAAAACCACTGCGCAGTTCCGTAAGATTATCGTTATGAATGTTTTTGTCAAATTACGGGTGCATTTTCCTAATAAATCCGATAACGATATTGTTACTTTTACTGCTGATTTGACTGGTGTTTCTGTAACAAGCATAAATCGCATGAAATCCAAATTGAAAGAAAATGGAGGATTTTCAACTCCAGGTAAGAAACAACCTCTGAAAGTCAGTAAGCAAACCCGAATCAAACAATATGATAAGTTAACTTTAGCAACAATACGAAAGAAAGTTCACTGTTTCTTTTCCCGGAATGAAATTCCAACTGTGCAAAAAGTGGCTAAAGTTATAAATAATGAAGCTGATTTGGTAAATAAGACATAAACAAGCAACAAAGATAACAAAAATTTTTAAAAGCAGTATATTATTCTAATTCCCAACGGAGTGCCATTTACTTTTCTACTTGTTTTCATTTTTTTAGTTCATTATATCAATGTTCAGTTTTCTAACTATAAGACCTAAACAACCTCTTTTGTTTTTGTTAAATACCATACTTCACATGCCACATAAAATTCAACAGCAAAATCACCATATATTTAAAAGCAGCATGTGTTTATAATTCTTGATACAGTTTTATATGCTGAAATTAATTTTTTCAGTCTTTTGTCTTTTGTCAATGCATCATATTAATATTCAGTTATCATACTGAGATGACATTATATTCTTTGAATTTAAATTTCATTTTTTAAACACCACTTTTTTCATACACTACTTAAATTCACCAGTTAAATCATAAAATATTTAAAATACTATATCTTCAGAATTCCCAATAGAGTGCTAAGGGTTTCCATACATTTTTTTTTTTTTTTTTTTAAATTCACTACATCCTTTTGTTAAAAATGTTATTTAACATTTATTTGTGTGTTGTATTTACCAATGTTAACCTTTATTTGTGTTCCCATGCATGTTTTTATATGTGCCGCCTTATTTCTTCAGCATGGGGATTACATTGGATCTTTCATGAAGACCTGTATTTAAAGAGCCTTTATTATGCAAATTTGTATATTTACTTGTTTTAGCCTCTATTTTCATAAACTTACATTTATTAAGATGACATTTATGTTATTAAAGAAAGGAAAAAAACAAAATATCTTAAATTATAAGCTAATATATATATATATATACCAAGTGACAAAAAAATCTCATGACTAGATAAAACTATCATGGCACTCAGAAGGTTAAACATTTACAAATGATAAGTTACATAAACACAATAACTCACAAAAGTGCATAAGCAGTATAAGCAAAACAAAAACACAATTCCCAAATGCATAGAAATATGGAAGAAAGTAAAGAACAAATTTTTTCTGGAAGAGGGGGGAAAGGAGACATACATTCACTAATGAATTAATCATTAAAAATTCAACCCTTATGATAAATTATTAGATTTAAAACAATATATTTAGATTAAATAATCACAGTGATTATTTTATTTTATCCAAATATTATTATCTACAGATCTAGAAAACATTAAAATACACATAGCCATACCTTAATCCTAAAGTCTGAAGGTCTTCCTTTGTCATGAATGATAAAACATCATCTTTTGAGAATTTCTGAATGGCAAACTAATTAAAAACAAATCAATGTTAATTTTACCAATTTTATCCAAAAAATAATGAATATTCCTACAAAAATAAAAGCAAATAATTTACTTTTAACATTTATTTTCAAGATAAAATATTTTTCAAAGCTTCATTTTACAACTTGGTATATATGAAACAAATAATTTGACATACCAGTGAAATTATGCAACTTAAGTAAAACTGATGTTTTTTTGTGGTTAGGTTTTCTTTTACATCTCTTTTACCATATAAATGTTTTCTACTATTAATATTTTATCAAGAGAACTTGTTACCTCAACTGAATATGTTTCATTATGGTTTAGAATCTTAAAAATGAGTAAATAATCAATATACACTTAACAGATTGAAACAAATGATCCTAATACTATGTCATCAATGAAAATCTGAGATATTGAAAATTCTGACCTGAAATGAAAAAATAGCTATAAAAACCTTTTTACTAACCTAATTGTTTAATAAAAAGCAAACAAATTTTTTCATCTTAATTTCTTATACAAATACCTGAATGGCATGGCCAATCTTACCAGATCAAGAAATTTGTTTCTTCTTTAGAGTATGTTAACCTGTTCTTTGAAATTATTTGCTCTTAATATTTTTTTTAATGATTCAGAAATTACCTTCATGATCTCCCTCTTCCCAAAATTCCATTTTTTGGGAAGAGTGGCTGTCTCGCATCCCCGAAAAAGACATTAAAAAAAAAAAAAAAAAAAAAAAAAAAATTCCACAGTGATTGAAGCATATGGACAGTAACTCTAAGTGTTGCAGCTCAAAGTGTTAAATGAGTATATGTTTCAGCAAATTTTCTTCTTAAATGAAATTGAAGAAAAATTTTATGGTAGGTAAGACTTTATTTTGCAACGGGCAGTGGTGTTTGCAACGGGCTATATTTTGCAACGGGCATTGGTGGGGCACACCAATGCAAACACTGAAACTTGCAAAACAGGCTCTTCATTTTACTTGATTTACTTAACTCTTTGTTTCACACTTACCAGTTTATTCTAAATCATTTTTCTATCACCTCATGATTTATTAAGAGCTGTGCATGAATGAATGCTTTCTCCAGTTAGCCAAATTTCTTTTCTCCATGTGTTACTCTCTCATGAAATTTTACTAATAATTACAGCAATGAATTTAGCACTTAACTCCTGATGCTTTTTCCAGTTTTTTTATACATTTTTTGAATAATTCTTAACAAACTGACATAAAATTTATTCCGAATTTCCAAATGAATTTAGAGGCCGAAAAGGAGGGGGGAACAAGGAATTCATTCATTTTTTTGCTTTAAATGAATAAATTTTACACTTTACAAAACAGAATTTTACATTTTACTTTAGATAAACGATACTTTATGACAAAGCTCACGGGATATGCATCAGGGATCATTATCTTCAGCAGCAAACAATTCACCTCATGGAGTGGCCAACTTGATCACTGGATCTGAATTATAATCAAGTATGTTTGAGATGGTTTACAAAAATGTACAGCTACAATCAGGCCTCATTTTCAGTCCCCTGCCAACTGCTTTGCGAGAGTAGTTGCTCTCGTTTCCTATAGAACAGTATGTATAATTGACAGCATCACACATTGCTGTGTTCTGCTTCTAGGAGAAATCACACTCCATAGTGACATAGTGAATGTAATTTTTCTATACCAGACTGACACATCTGATTTGTTTATTTTATACATATGCTAATTTTTATAACAGTATAATTGTCCAGTAATTTATTTACATGTAATTTTATTCCTTACTATGCGGTGTATACTGTGGATCAGTTCATTAAATTCTATATGTAACTTACTGACTAATTGTTATTTTTGTGATTTTTCCTTAATTGATGATAAACAGTGCATTTATTTTTCTATTGGGGTGTAAGTTCAGAGTTTGAGTGGTTTCCTACAATACACATAAAATTTTGTAATGAGCATTTCCATTTCTCATATTTATTTACACTGTCTTCAAATAATCAAGATTTACAGAAAGATAATGGTGGACATTTTTAAACTACTTTCTCTAATCTGTGTTAGCGACTACTGTTACCTTAACTGCATTAAGAAATTTGTAAGCTCTGAGACTGAAATGCAGTTTTTTTCTCTCTGCCACTCTTAAATTATAGACAAGTGAAACTGCAGATTGTCTAACAGCAGATACAGGATAAGATTGCATTCAACATGATTGTAATGCAACCAAAAAAAAGTTTATAAAATGATAAAGTATTTTTTGTTTTAAAATTAAATTATCAGATTTGAATTCACACCATCTGCAGAAATATTCTTTTAAAATAATTTTAACAGAAAACACTGGTGGAAAATAATAATGTTATAATGTAGACTGACACAATTTACATTAAATATATATAATTAAAAAGAACAACAAACCTTCGAAATAGTATCATTATCTGCACCTATATTTTTAAGCCATTCATGTAATTCCTGAAATGAACTGTCCTTAACAGCTTCTACAACAGAAAAACTAATTAGGTAAATGAAAATACAAATATTTAAAAAGAGAAACACCTTGACATCAGCAATACAGGTAACAACCAACTCATTTTTTTAACAATAAAAAATTGGCTCGCAAGTGAAAATGGAATAATGATGCATAGAAACTTGAAAAATAATATAATCATTATGTTTTTATGCCTTTACAATTATTAGATGCTTTTTTGACAATGTGTAAGTTATATTTTTATGCAGTAAATTACATATCTTCCTAGCTAAAACCTTTTAATTATAGGAAGCTGTGAAAACTCTTTTTTAAAACTCAAGTTCATTCACATGAAAATTTCATATATTCTAAAAACTTCCTTTTCAGTACAACAGGTTGTTAAAGCCACACATTATCTTCAAATACAGGGTAAGTCACAATGAATGCTGGGATTTCAAAATTTTACTTAATAAAATGTAATTGTAACAATAGTTTGTTGTAACAATAGTTGTAACAATAGTTTTCCAACAACAACAACAACAACAAAAAAAAAAAAGGCTCTTAATAAAGTTAGAAAAGAAAGCATGACAGCAGTACCTTTAGTGTAGGTAGTAATCACCACCCAAATCTATGATTTTCTGCCAATGTTTTGGTAGTTTTTCAAAGCCTTCAGCCCAGAAACTTGGTGGTTGCAGTCCAAAAACAGATCAACATTATTTTGGATGTTCTGCGCAGAATGGAAAGTACTGGCAGGATGTAGTTGCAAGTGTGAAAAAAGGTAGAAGTCCAAAGGAGCAATGCTGGGGCTATATGGCGGGTGTGACAAAAATGATCCCATTCAAGTCCATATAGAGTCCAGCCGGCGAATGCAGACACATGTGATCTTGCATTATCTTGATGAAACATTACCTTTTTGAACCGGAACTCAGTTCGATGTTTTTCTTTAATTGCAGTGTCAACACGGACTAGCAAATCCCTGTACACCTTACTTTCGAAGGTTCTACGTTTTTCCAGACACTCTATGTGGATAAATACCATGGCAATCCCACCAGATACAAAGAATGATCTTTCTGTTAGTCAAATTGCACTTTGCAACACTGCCGATGGGATCACTGGGAGCAGACCAACCCCTTTTTCGGCCTGTGTTGTTGAAGTAAACCCACTTTTCTTCACAAATGATGATCCAGTCCAGAAATTTGTCCTTGGAATTGATATTTGAGCTGATTAGTGCAGGCTCGAACAAGTCTGTTCTTATCTGCTTGAGTTCAGCTCATGAAGCACCCGGTCATTGAACTTATATGTGAAGTTAATGCACGCGAAGTGATGCATAGTGCGACTAATGGACATGGCACTGATGCCTAACACCCTTAGCAAGCTCTTAAAGTGGTTGCATACTGATTGTCTTCTACAAGTTCTGGCAGGTGAGCCTCATCAACATCAGTAGGCTGGGCAGAGCACTCTGCTTCTTGAATGTCATAGTCCTTGTTTTTGAACTTTTGGTACCAAACCTTCACTACAATAATATGATACATTATTACCTAATACAAGCTTTAGTTAATAATGCATCATATTATTACCTAAAGCTGTACACATGATTTGATGACAATCTGTAATCTGTAGCTAAGTTTTTGCAACAAAACTGGAAATAAAGGATGGTTAAAACCTGATAGTGTGATAGTTCCATTTCAGACACCTTGGACTTAATGAAAACAATATTTTTTTAAAAATAAATTTCACAATACAGTGTTCTAAAGCGTCTTTATCTTCTAATGCCAAAAATTGTTTGACAAAATATGATTAAACATTCCAGCACAAACTGTTTGCACAGAAGATATTTGCGGTGGCTGGAAACTTTTGTTAAAATCTGATATTTTTTCAAAAGCTGCATGCTGTAGAAGGTAACATAGATAAGTTATGAATAGTCCTTTATAATTTTATATTTTACCGATATATGGCACCACAAACGTAATCGCTGCAAGTATGTGGAATAATAAGTTTATGCAAAAGCAAAGGATAAGGATGCATTCAGCCTTCATAACATGGTGAGGCAACAGTAGAAAGAGTTTTGCATCTTGAGGATGATGTTAAGCAGTCTTATTATCACTGTTCAGTACCATTTCTTAATGAAATATGGACAGGCAGCACTAGATGATAAGGTGATTTGTTACTGGTATTCACAATTTCAAGAGAGAAGCTGCATTGTCAAAGGAAATTCAACATGTCTTCCTGCAGTCGGAGAACACATAGTTCAGGGTATTCAAGATATCTATAGCAGATGGCCTATAATCTACATATCGATCTGGACAAGAACTGGGTGCACTGCAGAAAACTTTGAGGAGAGTTCTTAGGAAGTGTTTGCACATAAAAGCATATCATTTGCAGTTTATGCAACAACTGAAATGAAAAGACCTAGCACATCAATTATCTTTCTGCGATACACTTTTAACATCAGTGAAGGATGATGAATTTTCTGAAAAGTTAAGTGTTCAGTTATGAATCAAGTTTTCACATTTCCAGATTAGTGAATAAGCTTAACGTAAATATTAGGGGTTTCTGAACATTCACATGTGACAGTGCAACATGAACACGAACTCTCCGAAGGTTAATGCATTTTGCACAATATCCTCTGAAAAGATCTACAGACCATTCTTTTTTACCTAAAGCACTGTCACAGAAATTGTGCATCTCAACAGACTCGTCTGATACAATTATAAGACGACCTACCTAGCTTTATTCTGCAACAGGATGGTGCATCACTATATTTTCTGAATAAAGTGCTGGAGCACCTCAATAACATATTACCACAATGGTAGACTGATCACATATCTGCTCTAGACAAAACATTGTTACCTTGCTCATCATAATCCTTGGGTCTTACCCCATATCATGTTTTTTGGTGGGGGGTCATAAAGGATCACATGTATCCAGGTCCAATGCCCATATACAGATAGATTTGAATATCTATCTGTATCCAAGCTGCTAATGCCAGCATCGGTACAGACATGCTACGCAAGGTTTAGCAAGAATTGCACTACAGACTTTATGTAAGCCATGTAGCAAAAGGAGCTTACATTGAACATTTGGAGGTGTGAAAAAAAAAAAAAAAAAGAGAGGAACAGTTCTATATCTCACATTCTACTAAGCACAAAATCGGACTTTTTCTGAAATGACATACCAATTTTTTTTCTATGTTTCTATTCTAGGACTCAAATTAAGCCAAATTGCCAAGTTTTGTAAAAATCGTTTTTTAAAAATTAGCTCTCAAAATTTTAGCTTCTCAATGTTAATTGAATTTGATGTATATTTATTAATATATCTTTTTTTATTAAACTTATTTGATTCTTCCTTTGATATTTTGAAATTTAGGTTCACTCCAAATAAAATTCGTCTATTTTTTATAATTTATTTTAGAAATTTGTATTATAACCTAAAAAGGTTTTGCCATCATCGTAAAGTAGATGTATTTCAAAGCATACCTGTAAAAAATTGCAGTTTTTATTCAAAATTTACAAAGATACATGTGAACTTTTATATTGGTGTGTTTTGAAATTTGGCACATTTGTTGAAAGCGATAAAAACATCAGATGTGGTTTAGGCACTTTGTTAAAATTATTTGAAAGTAGAAACGATGTGACTTTTTTCCCTGCTCATGCACAATGTAAAAAGCTAGAAATGCAGTTACTTTTTTCCCACTCCTGTACAATGGAAGGGAAAGGAAAATATGTTGCAATATATTAAGAAGTTTGCGAAGTGAATTATTCTTGGTGCAAACTGAAAAAAATATTGCAAGTTAAATTTTTAAAGTTCTCCGTAAATTTCGCACCAGATTTTACAAAATTTAATATTTAGGCATAATTTGAGTTGTAGAATCGAAACATGGGAAACAACTGATATGTTATTTCAGAAAAAGTCCCATTTTGTATCAAAATACCTAGAACAATGCTCATATATAAATCTAATATATATCTCAAGTCGTGCTTTTGAGACATGCAAAACCCAATTTGAATTTCATCAATTGGCCCAGAAGAAAGGCAGATATAGAACTGCCTTTTTTTTTTTTTTTTTTTTTTTTTTGCACAGTGTGCATATCTTTTGAAAATATATTACTAGCATTTTGTCAATAAGGCTTTGAAATGCCAGCATCCATGTTGCCTTACTCTGTGTACACATATGACATCACTTATGACATATCTATGAAACTTAAAATTAAATTTTTACTATACAAAATAAAAATTTTCAATAAAAGGAATATTAAAAAGTAAATGTAATTTAATCCATATGAAATGATTTAGGTAATTATTTATTTACATGCATCAATGGATACTGCATTTAAGCAATATTTTTTTATAACCTCCTAAAGAAGAATTATCATAAGTAACTGCAGGATTGTTTTTCCGTTTACCTAATGAGATATTTAAAAAATTCACTTATTTTTTTAATCCTCTGAAAGAATTCTTTACAAATGAAGAAAAGGAAACAGAAATCTAATTTTTGCAGAAGAGCCTGCAGCAGCTTCTAGAGTTGCCAAATATTTGCAAGAATCAGAGTCACAGCTAGTATTTTTGTTTACATATTAGTGGTATAGAATAATTAACAAAGTAAATAAATAAAAGCAATTTTCATGAATTCAGACTAGTTATTTAATTAATTAGATTTAATTAGTTAGAAGTTATGAGTAAATTAACATTTATTATAATTTAATTTATTCTGCTCATTCAAAAAACAGATTTATAATCAGTAGGAGAATATTCATCTTAAAAGATATATATAATAAACCAGTTTGTAATTATACACTCTAAAAAAATGATCTTTAACAAATTAGTAAACCTTGAGGAATACTTCTTCCTCAGAATTACAATGGGAAAGCCATTAACATTCATAAAGCTCCAACAGACTTTAATAATCAAATTTTAGATTTCAGTATTTGTTCAGATAGAGTAATCTGTAGAGCACTCCCAAGAAAGAGTAATCTGTACAGCACTGCCAAGAAAGAGTAATCTGTACAGCACTGCCAAGAAAGAGTAATCTGTACAGAACTGCCAAGAAAGAGTAATCTGTACAGCACTCCCAAGAAATAATATCCTGACTTTAAGAGGTCAAAAATCATAATTATATAAATCTTATACCAAAAACTGTGACTTCTCTACGTGGACTGCATACTGAAAGGCCATCAAAATGTAAAATTTTAAGAGTGTTTTGTTTGAGATCCAGACTCGTAGGGACTTTGGTGATTCTGGATATTTTATACCATCAGTTCAAATCTAGTAAGATGACACATAGAAATTATAAAATTAAAAATTCCGGAATAGTTGTTTATGAAATAACAAAGCATTTATAAACTTAAGGGAATTAAAATTTAGAAAAAAGAAAAGCTGAATATTAACTTGTTTGCTGTATTAATAATCATTTCTTTCAATCTAAGTTTTTGAGTTACTTCATTTTTGTGCCAATGCTTTCTTTTTAATTATATAGATAAACATTTTTGCGATCCGATGTGAATTCAGGCTGGGGGTAGGTTATGTCAACTTCTAAAATGAATGAGAATCAGAGTTGCTCTTGAGAGATTTTTTTTTGTGTGTGTCTGTCTTTGTATGAGTTTTCATGCTTTCAGAATGAAATTTGTCTTCCTGCTTGTACTTACTTGGGTTTTATGATTTGTAAAATAATTGTCAGAAAACTTGCATCAAGTGTAAAAAACCCTGAACTTTCTTTATTTTTCTGAACTTGAAAATTCTGAAAAATATTTTATTTGTTTAGTTCAAACTTATTATTCACCTGAATGTAAAGTGACCTGAAGTAAAATCTTTGAATTTTGTTACTTTTAAAGACAGAGATAATACTTGAAGAATAAACACTAAAAGAATTCATTGAGGTGACGAAGAATTCTTCCTGAATCCAGTATTTTTACCATGCAAATGTGAAATTACCAGGCTATCTATCAAATTTGTACATGCTGGAATTCAAATAATGCGAATCTAATAAGATTACAAGCAAGATTTTGGATTAATTAAACTGCATTTGCTACGTGTTTGAGACACTTCCCAAGCCTCAACAGGGGGAGGAAGTTTCAAACTGAAGTGAATTTAGGTTGCGGTAGAGTAACGTCAGCTTCTAGAATGTATAAGAAACAGAGTTGGTCTTAACCAGGGTTTCTTAAACATTTTTCCAGTCATGACCCCCTTTTACTACTCAGATTTTTTGTGACCCCCAGGACCCCATAAGTATTGCACCAATCCAACACACACATGAGTGAAACTGTCAATTTTTTCACTTGTACTGTAATATACTATTGTAGTTTTAGGTCATTAACTTTAATTTCTAATTTTAAGTCATAGAACAATGTGAAAATTTTAAATAAGTAACAGACGAAATGACAACGTAGCATGCAAAGCAAGGAAAATGAACGTTTATATTATAAAAAGAATGCGTCGAAAACTTTTTGTTTTCTTCTTTGTCTATATATTTGGTAATTGCATAATTGTTATAATAAGTTAAAGAAATATCAGAACTGCTAAAAGTTTTGGTGACCCCCTACTGCAGGTCCCGTGGCCCCCTAAGAAACACTGGTCTTAACTTTTAAAAATGGTAGAGAACGTTTTGCTTTTGTAACTGTTCTTGTATTTGTCTTCAAGTGCTTCAGTAAAGTGGTTTCATGTTTTTGGAATGGCTTTTGCCTTTCTGGATTTTCCATAGACATAATTTCTTGTTCATTTACAAAGCTCAAGTCTTGTAATTAAGAAAATTCTCAAAATTTCAAATTGAAACTCCCCCCCCCCTTGACAATCTCTTTGTTACTTCACTATTAGCAGCAAAATTTTCCAGATTTTGAACCATACTAGATTTCACTGTCCACTAGTTGACTGAGACATTGTCATCACAATAGAAAACTTCTGTTATGTCATCTTCATTTATTACCTCTTCATCACATTTCTTCACAAATTCCATAAACTGGAAAATTTCACTTTTGTTTGGGTTTTCCAAAAACTTTCAAATTTGTGACTATCATCATAAAGCTTAGCATCTGTTTCTGCTACATACTGTTTTGCTCCTATTGTATGCTATAGAAATTAGGTCTGAATTATATTAATTTTGTTATTTATGGTACTTAGGTCTATTTGCCACATATGTTTAAGGTGTATCCAACTCCTGCTACACATTTTGGTGAATTTTTTTAATTGTAAACAACTTCTAGTTAAATATAGCATTTTACAGATATTAAACACATACACACTATGTGACAGATGCACAAAATAAAAGTACCCTTAAGAATTATCGAAACAATAAATTAGTTATTCTTAATTCAAACAGCATTTAATGACCTACGGATATCATTTACAAAATCTATTTTTAGAAACTTCCATTAAATTTCTCATCAACACACGTAACACTCGGCAACATAGTTGGCTAAACCTTCCGTTGGCTCAATTTTGATATATTCTGGTCCTGAAATTATAGGGTGTTTTTTTTTTTTTTTGTTTTGTTATTTTCTCTATCTACGCATATTACTACTCACATCTTTATAAATAAAATCAGTACAGTGAAGGAATTTTTAATAGTTTTTTTAATTAAAAAAATATACCATAAGGCTCACACAATTTTAGTGTGCATGGAATAAAAATATAAAAATACAAAGGACCTTTTTCGATTTTTGATAAATATACACGATACCTAATTTATACAGCTAACATTACCTGTACTCACTTATTATATAAATTTGTTTTCTATTATGGTAAATTTTGCAACATGGCTCTAAACATAATCCAACTTTATATTCTTCACACCAAATGTGAGTCTCTTTACATAATTTTTCCCACTGTTGTCTCTTTTGGAGCAACACACAGCACATTGCCTTCTAGGTACCTTTTTTATAGGATTTGGTGGTATGTGGCTTGCAAAATGCCTCTCTACCAGGCAAAAATCGTGCATACTATTATCACTAGACCGTACTGATGACTTTATAGCAGAAGAATATTTGTCAAAGATTACCCTTGATCACAGCTAGCTTGAAACCAAGAAGAGATTTTTTAATGTTTGTTATTTTTCTATATATTATATATGAATTCCACATCGCTTGATCTAATATACGGAAAAATATTTTCTTGTAATATTTATGAAGTTGTTTCCAGGTACCAGGGTTGTACAACATCTCCTGATTGCATCTGTCAACACCATCCATTGCAAAGTTATAATCATAAATCACTTTTGGTTTTAGTTTTTCATTTGCCATCCCTGAATAAATTGATACAGGTGACACATCATGAAAAGAACTAAGCATCTTTATTATTTTCTTATCATTCCACATTAGCACCATAACTTTTCCACACTGATATGCAATACACTGTCCTTTTTCCACTTTTTCTTTTGAAAAACCTGGTGGTAAGTTCTTTCTAGTACTAGGAAGCGTCCCATATATGTCTGTTTTCTTTTGAACAAGAATATCTGCCAAATATGGCGACACATATAAAAATTATCGAGAGTTATACAATATCCTTTGTTCAGATACTAGTGTACTAGTTGAAGAATAGCAGCAGTTGATTGTGAATATGTTGAGTATTTTTGTATGAAATGCATACCTTCTCCTGTGTACAAAAGAAAATTGCATATACAGTACAAAGTCTTTAATCCAGATGTCCATAATCCGGACCTCAAAGCTACAAACTTTCTGTGCATGCGTAAATGCTACGCATGCACATAATACATTTACGCATGCATGTTTAATGTATAATGGACAGTATAAGCTAGGCTAAAATTATCTAATCACCTATTTCAGTTAGTGTTGCAGACTGTTAAAGCAATTTCATAAAAAGTAAGCTTGAACTTTAGATTATGTCAAAAAGAGTTTCCGATTCTGGACTTTGTAACTGAACAAGAAATTATGTCTGTTTATACTATTAAAGAGAAAGTATCAGCACATAAAACGAAGCAACTTAAACAACTTACATTGAAAGAAATGTTTAATAAAGTTAACAAATAAATATTAAGCTTTTTTTTTGTAAATTTTGATACCCTTTAGATCATAACTGCTCTTTATTTCATAAATTATGGTTTCATATTTTTAATTTTATAATTTCTGCATGTCATCTTACCAGATTTAAACTGATGATCTATAATCCAGAATCACTGAAGTCCCGACGAGTCCGGTTTAAAGACTTTGTACTGTGTAACCTGATGAGGATTCACATAACATGAAAAACTTTATTTCAAACCGAGAGTATTTCAAAAGAATATACCGTTTCCATGACACATGACCCTTAAAAAGCATTAAGAATTCCTCTACACTGACCTGCTCTTTGGGATTGAGTGTTTCACAAAACGTTTTCCTAATACGCCCAATGACATCATAAACTTTCCACTATTTAGGGCAAGGGTGCATTGATGGGTTATAACTTTCATTATCAACAAAATGGAGATTTCTCATCAAGGAGTAAAAACGATCATGTGACATTATTTGCGTATATATTGGTGTTTTTATAGATTGCCTTTTTGACAAATACCAATGCTAATCTGGCTTTTTTACCACACCTTGGAAAAATAAAAGTGCAAAAAATAACATAATTAGTCAACATTAGTCCGCCAATATGGTTTACACTTCTTTCAAAGTTCAGGCTTCTTGGCAGAATGTTGAGATGCAAATCTATTAGTTTCATTTACTACCAAATCAAGTAAGTCTTTTTCCACAAATAAGGTAGAAAATTCAAAAAACTAATCTTTGTCAATTACATTGGCTAATGGATCACTAGAAAAAGGAAGGGAAGAGCTGGAGGAGAATTTTTCATGTTTATTTTTGTCCACATACGAGCATTTGGAATTGCAATATCATCACTATCATTAGCGTCTTCTGCTTCGGTTTCACTACCAAAGGACTGACTTCCTGATGATTTTCACTATTATCCAAATTTATGGAATATTCAGAATTACCATCACTATTGCTGTCTTCATAATCAACATAGTTTCATTCTTTATTCACAAGTAAAACACCACTGCAACCTAGCAAATCCATATTTTTGCACTTGTTTCTTGCGTAAATGACAAAGATAATACCCACCAAGAATGAAAGAAACAACGCGTGCCGATCGTGTTTGGCCATGAAGAATAATAGTACTCTCTCACAATGATATAAACCTGTAAAAAGTGCCATCTAGGTGCAAAACAGAACATGAAATATGAATATTACAATATTCTTAGCCTACATGGAGAAAAAGCGGGATCTGTACCGAATATAAGAGAAATAAACTTATGCATGCTATTTTCACATGACACATATTACGAGATGGAATTGATATCCAGTGGAAATCACAGGGGCCGTACGCGGAGGGTTAAGGTTGTAATTGTTGCCAAGCGTAATATCAGTATAAAAGGTTACCATGTTGTTTGGTATTCGAATACCGAAAACTTATTTTAGCTATCACTGTGAGTTATTTCTTAAGCTGCCATGAGTTGACAGCTATTAGATGATGAAAACAGAAAATAATAGAAAATGACTCGCCAGGTTTATTTAAGAGTTATATGATAACTAGGCGGAAACTTAGACAGAATGTTTTGGCTTAATATGTATGCTGAGCAATAAGGCAGCTACAGAGTGAAATTACGATCATGCAGATTTATGCTAATAAATGATTGTGTTTCTTCAATATGGAGACATTTTGTTTAGTTCTGAACCAAATTTAAGTATCAGGACCCTCCAAATGCTTTTTATTATGGAAAAAAAATATTTTATAAAAATTTATTTGAAGAATGAGATAAAAATTTCCAACTGTGAGCAGACATGCATGTATAAATACTTTTACTTTATGAATTTTGTTCAGTAATACAATTTAAAGTAAAATTTCAGTAATTCAGTTAAAAAATGCATCTACTAAACATATTATTTGAAACACCTGCTGACAGATAAATACATCATGTTACTTCTATGTATAAAAATTCATTTTCAGACACACACAGCAAATTTGGTTAATAAAACAGACAGACTGAAATTATTTAAACACTTATTTTATGTCATCATTCCATCTCTAATTTTCTATGTTAAAGTAAGATACTAAAATAATGACATTTAAAAATTAGAATAATTAGGCAGAAATTATTAATAATTTCACAAAAAAATATCGGTGCAGAGACTAAAATCAGAGAAAAATTTCAATTTTGTGGAAAAGACTCAACTAATATCAAAGTTGATCATGCAGATTTTCTGTCTGAGAAATGCTACAATCAAAGTTTCTTCAGTTAATTATACTCCAGTTTTCCTCCCATAACCAGAAATATCCATACATAATGATGAATAATCTGTCAAACATAAGCAACTTCAGAATAATTAGGGCTGTTAGTTTTGCTTTTATTACAAACCTATCAAGGGAGATAAATCACACATCATTTGGATAAGAACAGATAAACTAATAACAGAACTAAACCTTTTTCACAAAGAAAAAAATCTTTAAAAACTTTCTTGCACAGAAAACAAAATATAACTTAAAAAACAGCACAATTGTAAAATTTAAAATTTCAGACTTAGTAGTTTGCTTCTAAAAATTTCTGCAATTCACAAATGTTATCGGTTTAAAAATACCATGAAACCATAATTAACATAATTAATGAAAAATAATGCATAAATGAACCTATGAAATAAATTAACTTTCCGTTTAATGATGAGATGATTTACAGTAAACCACACAAAATTTGTTTTAGCAAAGTGTAAACGTTAATCATTTATTAGTCTAAGCTGACAATTTCAATGTTTCAGAAAATACTGCAGTTTTTTAACACAAAAAGATTAGATAATTTAATGAAAACTGAAAATTTTTTGAAGGAGTTTAGACACTAAAGCAATTCATTTAAAGAAATAGGTTTTTTTTTTAAAAAAAAAAAAATACCTGATATTGCACTATTCATGCCTTCAAGACTTGAGCCAGGACTACTTGAATTTTCATATATTCTGCAAAAAATGTACACAAATCAAATACAAGCAAACACCAATGCTTGCTTCAAAATATGCAATTTCAGTTACAAAAGAAAATCTTTTACAATTATTAAAATTACATACCATTAATTCCAAAAACTACTTGTGCAATAAATTGCAACTTTAGGAAAATGAGTAGGCCTTTATTTCAGATTTTACTCATATATAAATACTTTAATCAATTGAGCCACCCTATTCATATAGTGGTTAACACTGCCAGCTACCATACTGTTAACTCTGAATACAAATCTCAGAGAAGGCATGGATCTTTGTAGTTATCTGAAACTCTAGCTCTTGTAAGTGTAACATCACTCTACCCTCTGCGACACACTACGGGCAATGTTCTCAGTAATGAAACGGCCAAATATTGAGTGCAGTCAGTGACCAATACTTAATGGAGTAAATGTCCAGCCATTAGGAAAAGTTATAAATTAATAAATAAAGAATAATAAGATACTCCATGCCTACAATGGACCATAGCTATAATATATGTATACAGTTAATACAACTGCATACACTCACTTCTCATTTGAAAGTGTTATGAAAAAAATCAAGAAGTATGGGTTCACTAAATGATATTTAGATTTATCCTAACATATCATATTCTTGAACAATCTTCCCAAACTTCAATGAACTATGCTTGCATATACATGCCTTACCTTTATTTTGCAGTTGAAAATTATTTTATATCATAAACAATACTCTATATTTTATCATGCATATCATTTTATATACTCAGATATGGGATATTTTCTTCTTCACTCTAAAAACTTTCATCGCATTCTTCACAGATATGCTTTGATCAAAATTTGCAACTGAGTGAAAATATCTTTGAGGGCTGCCCAAATGAAAAGTGGACAGTGCGATTACATCAGAATGACTGTAGCTACAGCAGTGCCACCGAACAGGGATCTGAAGGCTGGCAGGAGGTGTGCACCACATATAGCATTCAACAGTGAAACCTGTTCACAGTACAGAAAACTGATTGAAAGTAAAGTCATGCTATACATGAATGCATCCAGATTGGAATAATGTCCAGTTATACGGTTTCTGATTGCGGAAGGTGAGCATAATGCAGACATCTATGGGCGAATGAATGATGGCAGTCTATAGTAAGCAGAGTTTAGGTCGAGGGCTTCAAACAATTGGTGTTAATTTTTTTATCAAGAGCGGCAAAGATATTGGATTTGCACAGATACTGTATCAAGAGTGGCAAAGATATTGGATTTGCACAGATACTGTATCAAGAGTGGCAAAGATATTGGATTTGTTGGTGATCACGATGTTTTTCAAGCAAACATTGTGATCACCAACAACTACATTGCTGCTATTGATAAAATGATCAGAGCTAACTGAAGTGTTCAGACCCATTACATCAGTAACAAACTCAGTCTAAGTAAAGGAATGGTTCACAAAATCATGTACCAATACTTAAAGTACAGTAACGTGTGTGTGGAATACCAAAACACCTTACCCTTGATCATGAGAAACAACAAATGAGCCTCAATCTCCAGCACTTGATCTGTTATGGGGAACATCAATTAAGGGCGATGAGCCCTGGAATTACCCCTACACCCCCCCCAAAAGCAGCATGCAGTGGAGACACACATCATCTATTCTATCAAGGAAATCAAAAGCGATGATGATTGCATGGAAAATCATGCTTTCATTTTTCTTTGATTGCCATGGACCAATCTTGATTGATTTCCTGCCTCAAAGGAGAACTATCAATTCAACACAATACTGTAGTACTCTGAAAAAACTTTGGAAAACAATCTAAAGTAAATGGCCAGGCCTTCTCACACAACAAGTGATCCTTCTCAATCACAATGCCTGTCCACACATCTCCTGTGAAACCCAGATGACCTTAAACAAATTCTGTTGAGAAGTGTTTGAATGTCTGTAGTACAAACGGAATTTATCATCCTGTGACCAACATCGTTGGGCTACTTAAGTACACTAGGCCAGTAATCCTCAGCCAATGGTACACAAGAAAAAAATAAGTGGTATGCAACAACCTATTTTTAACTACAGTACACAGGCCGAGATCCGGACGTCCAATATCTGGAAAGATCTAAAATATCCTGGCCTCAAAGCCACCAACAACTTTTTGTTTCCCTTTTTTAGGAATTTTTTTTGGTTTGCTTTACACATGCACATTTGATTTCCCTTCTCCCAATAATAAAACATGAAGAGTCCTTATTCTTAATTTCACTTTGGTACTAAATAAAATATCTTGTTATGAAAGAACCAATCATTTTAGCATAAATATGTGTGATCAATAATTTGACTGTAGCTGCATACAGCTTGCATACATCTTAAACTGAACATTCTAAATAGAAACATCATAGATTTTACCCCAACTAGTATTTTATATTCCTGATGCCAACTGGTGAATTACTCTTTATTACATTTTGTTTTTATCAGCACATGACAACTTAAATAATGACTCGTGCAGTGATGCCTAAAAATTTTTCTTATTTTAGCAATTGAATAACAGAGGGTATGGTAACCTTCTCTGTTGGTATTACACATGGCGATGATTACAGATTTAAGTTAAATATGCTAAGAAATGTTAACAGGGAAAATATAACAAAAATTTCTTTCCACATGTTAAAAATAGATTTTGTTAATGATACTCATACTCCAAAAGATTACATTTAGTGCTATTTCATTTAAGAATAACTGATTTGTTATTCACATAAACCCAGATACGGGCCAGAGCTCGTATAGTCACACCGGCTGGTGGAATTTTGGGAAGGCAGACTTTTTGGAATTTAGAGAAGCACTGAACAACAAAATTAAGGGAATGAGAAATTCTTTAGAATTTAGGAAAAGCACTGGGACCAAAAATTTAGAACTTAGGAAAAAAATTCGATTGACAAGTTAGTCAGAATTCTCGACACAGAAATTACAGGACATAAACATTAGAACTTTGTAACTGAACAAGAAATTATATCTGTCTATAGAATTGAAGAGAGTATCAGCTTAAACAACTTGTATTGAAAGAAATGTTCAATAAAGTAAAAGTTAAGCTTTTTTTTTCGGTAAAATTTTGATACCCTTTAGATCATTATTTCATATTTTTTATTTTATAATTTCTATATGCCATCTTATTGGATTTAAACTGATGATCTAATATCTGGAAAAATCCCAAATCCGGAATCACCAAAGTCCCGATGAATCCGGATCTTGGACTTTGTACTGTATTAAATTTAAAAATCTTGTGAAGAAAAAGAACAATTGATAGAAATTTCCTGTGATCAAACTCTAACTGAAGATAAAAAAAAAAAAAAAAAAAAAAAAAAAAAAACCATACTTGCTAACGTTTGGCTGAACCGAAAAAAAGGAATGAAAGGCATTTCAAATAGAGCTATTAAATTTTTACTGCCTTCTATTTCTGTGAGCATGGATTTTCTTCCATGTCATATTTGAAAAATAAGTATAGAACAAAATTAAAAGTGGATCCTAATTTACCTTAAAGATAAGTGAAATATGACAAGATATAAAGAAAATGATCTCTCTTAAACACGCCCAAATTTCACAATACTATTTAGAATTAAAGTAACTTAAATTTTGATAATTAAAATGATAACCAATTTTAAATCTAATATTTTTATGTTTGCATATTTAACACAAATAGCCAACAGGTTGTGCAAATGGCAAAATATATATTTTTGAATATTTCTATTGAGAAATTGAAAAATAATCATTGTAAAAGATAGTGGTGGTAGTAAAGTTTTTCAATTTTTGTTTAGATGGTACGCTTAAGTCAAAAGGTCGAGAACCGCTGCAGTACACTTACAGTACACTAGGCAGGAGGGGTTTCCAGACCTGGGCTTTAATATGCATGCTCTTACATGGTTATATGCTAAAATGCCTAGAGGCAATCTAAGGAGATACAACCCCGCTGGTCGACCCAGACGGACAAAACTGTACACAGTCTGAGATAAATGAATGCAAGTCAGTGGCAACTGGCAAGCAGTCACCAACAAAGGGAATGAAGATATATCATATACTGTCCCCTGGTGTTGACCAAGGGGAGCCAACCCCCCTGAAGAGAACCTTCGGTATTTCACCATGTAACATCCTTACAACCAAGAGGAAAACAAGACAATAACAGTATGGTCCCTACCAAGCCTGAACCTACAACAGAATAAACGATGGTTTTATTCACTCTAAAGACTATTGATAATTTATGATCCCAGGAGCCGAGTCTCTCTAGGTACAGTTCCAAGCCAGAATGCCAAGAGTTGCCCCCAGGGAGAAGAGAGCATTACAGGGGAAATGTTTCCCTCTTGACGATGAATTGAAGAAAGCTGTGCAGAAATTTTTCAAGAATCAATCATGATCTTTCTACAGTAAAGGCACAGACCTGCTGCTAAAACGATAGGACCTGTAAGAAACTACAAAATATCTTGAAAATGCTTTTACTAATTAACCATATAGTAAGAAGGAATGAAAATATTTATGTACCTCATTTTCATCTTTGAACAACAAATCTGACCAGTATAAAATTAAAAAAAGAAAAAATAGCTGGTAGTAATAAAAACAGAGAAAGCATCTTTTGAAGTAATTTTCCATGATGAATTACACAGTATGTTTATCAGAAGTGTAATTCTGACTGCACTATATAAGAAAGTAATTCACCAGGTCAACATAAGCACTCAGCCTATACAATGAATGTTATAAATAAATGAAGATACAAAGGAATTTGAAGATTCATTTACACTTAGATCAGATGAAGATTTCTGTATACAGGACACAGAATATAGTTCATGGAGGAAGGAGAAGCATCTCAGCACAACTACAACAATCAGATAAAACTTTTTTCATGCCTAGAAATTTTTAGGGAGACAGATGAACTGTACATCATACAAAGGTTACCTACCTCAACGATCAGCTCATATTACAGAATGTTCTATGCAATACTGTTATGTTCACATTACACATAGAAAAAATCCCAAACATACTTAACAATCCTGTTTTCCAAAAAATATTTTCTGCAGTTGGCATGTTAGTGGTTTCATTCATGAAAAAAGATTCTATAATTTTACCAGATATTAATGAAACATTTCAACAACACTAATGTTGTTATCAATGATCTCCCTGAATAACAGAACTACAAGTCAGTAAAACACTAAAAAAATTCATATAAGTAATGGTAAGAACAGTAACAATGATAAATTACTTAAGTTACTTGTCTATCAAAATACTCTATAAACCACTAAAAACATGCAACATATTTAAATTAATTATATAAAGGAAAACCATGAAAGTACCCATGCAATCAGTCTGCTAAATAGAAATGAAACAATGATAAATGGTTAAGTGTTCAGTGATTAACGGGCATCAAATATGACAGTTATGTGTATCATCCTAAGACACTAATAATTTAAGAAATATTATTAAATTCTCTTTCTTGCTTATGAAAGTGGAAAATTTTTATGATTTACCAACGTTAATTCTTTTATTGCCATTTCTCATTATTTATAATAATATTTAGCAGTAGCATAACTTAATGATGTTCTATAACCCAATAGTAAATACAGTACAAAGTCCGAAATCCGGACTTGTTGGGACATCGGCAATTCCGGATTTGGGATGTTTTTGGATATTAAATCATCAGTTTGAATCTAGTACGATGGCATGTAGAAATTATAAAATTATAAATATGAAATCGTGATTTATGAAATAATGAAGTATTTATGATCTAAAGGGTATCAAAACTTACAAAAAAAAGCTTAATATTTATTAGTTTACCTTATTAAACATTTCTTTCAATGTAAGTTGTTTAATTTGCTTCGTTTTTTGTGCCAATGCCTTTCTCTCTAATTCTGTAGACAGACATAATCTCTTGTTCAGTTACAGTGTTGATGTCTTGTAACTGCTGTGTCGAGAATTCCGACTAACTTGTTAACTGAAATTTTTTTGTTTTCAGTAACTTCCGTGTCCCTTTCTTCACTATCGATAGCAGTATTTTATGGATCTAGATTCTATGGTATTTTATGGATTACTACACATTTCGCCATTCAACTAATTGAAGATGATTGAGAAGCATTGCCATCACAATGAGAATCTTCTTTTATATCATCTTCATTTATTACTGCTTCTCCACATTTCTTTACAAAATCTGTTAAATGGAAAATTTCACCTTTGTTTTGTCATATCCAGAAACCTTTGAAATTTGCAGCTATCATCATCAAATTTAGCTCATTATATATACATATTTGGCTATGCATGAGCTTGGTGACTAACGACAAGTTGTTCCTTAAAATTTTATCTTGCTTCTATCGTGCACTAAGACAATTAAGCCTGAATTGTATTAGTTATTTATTATACTTATGTCTATTTCTTGCACATGCTTAAGGATTATCAAAGTTCTGAAACACATATACTTAAGCCTTATTGAGAGCCGTCGCTAGATATCTTACTGCCTCATGCAGCCTCTGTGGGTCCTAAATTCTGCAACCTGGTGTGGCCATTTAACCCTGGTGCTGGTTCTGGGTTTATGTGAATAACAAATCAGTTATTCTTAATTCAAATAGCCCTAAATGCAATCTTTGGGTCTATGAGTATCAACAACAAAATCTATTTTTACCATACGGAATGAAATTTTTGTTAAATATTTTAGCTCATTTAACTTAAATCTGCAATCATCGCCAATTGTCATGTCAACATAAAATGTTACCATACTCCTTTATAATTCAATTACTAGCATAAAAATATTGTTTAGGCATTGCTACATCAGTAATTACTCAAGTTGTCATGTTTTGATAAACATGCAGTGATGAACAGAAAATATAATAAATAATGATTCACCAGGCTGGCATCAATTAAAGGATGTATCTGTGTGGAATGTTTCGCTTTGAGATGTGTGCCAAGCAGATATGCAGCAACGGAGCCAAATTACTGATCATACAAATTTATGACAAAATGATTGTTTCTTCAATAACAAGGTATTTTATTTAGTGTTGAAATGAAATTGAGAATCGGGACTCTCCAGATATTTTATTATGCATGCAGGGGGAAATCAAATGCGCATGCGTAAAGAGTACGAGAAAAAACGTTGTTGGTGGTTTTGAAGTCCGGATTTTAGACTATTTCAGATAACATACGTCCGAATTTCGGACTTTGTACTGCAAGACATTTTATTTGAAAATTTGGGTCACATGGTCTTTTTAAAATATAACTTGTACTGAAATGAATAACAACTTATTAGAAATAATGCACTTTATGCCTTTGATTAATACTCTGATTTTTTGCTTTTCTAAAAGTAGATGACAAATCCAGTGATTGGTAAGAAAAATTCCTTTTTCGTGCTTTAGAAGAATAAGTAGTACACTACATGGTTTACAGTAATAATACAAGTAGAACAATACTTTTATGATGTAGTTAACCATAGGAAATTATTTACCTGTTTTTCAGAAGTTGGATTAATGATGATTTCTCTTCTAACATCTTCTTTAATAAATTTTGGTACAGTTCATTAGTAGATACAAGTTCTTTCATAAGCCTTAAATAAAGCATAAATAATCAAATCTTCAAAAACACAGTGAACATTTTAATGTAATGGCAGAAAACAAAGAAAAAAATAACCCACTGCAATTTAGCCTAGAAGTACTATTACATCAATACGAATCTGAACATTAATATTTGCTGAAAGCAGTGCTGAAATTATGAAATTATCAACTTTATTACATTATACAGATATATATATATAATTCATAATAATTTATAATAAGATATCTTTCCACATACCATCTCCAAGGAACACAAATTGAATTTAAAACCATGAAAGAAAAATTTTTTAGAAGATAAATAGCATTTTAAATAGTAATTTCAACTTCTTGTTTATAAATAGGCTATTTACTCTTGGTTTTGGATTTTTGTGATTAAAGACTTTTTAGCCTTTTCTTCTTTCTTCTAAAATATTTTTTCTTTCATGGTTTTAAATTCAATTTGTGTTCCTTGGAGATGGTATATGGAAAGATTTCTTATTATAAATTATTGGTTTATTATTTTGCAGCTTTAGTGCAAGTTTTAGGCTTTTTAATTTACTTTTAATTACTCTATATATAGATATACACTTTGCTTTATATTGCTCTTACAACTTAATTTTGATTTAATCATGCAATGTTATGCTTTTAATCTAATTTGAATGATATGTCTATTGAGAATGTTGGCTTCAGTTTAATATCTTTTATGAAAAAAAGATGTATAAATGGGTTATTTGCAAGGTGCATCTGAAAGTTTGGTGAATGTTTTCAGAAAATAAAGGAAAGAATAGTTACAAACAAATACCTTTATTGGCCTTCACAGTAATCACCATTAGCTATAACACACTTTCCAATAATGGTTGTAAAGCTGTTGGGAAATGTCAGCAAACACATTTTGCAGAATCACTCGAAGGATGGTTATCACGAGTTATTGGATCCGCGATGTCTGTGGAGCATTAAAGCCTTTCAGGGCTAATTTAATGCAAGGAAACAAAAAGAAGTCTAGCACCAAATCTGGAGAATAAAAACACTGAAGAAGAGACACCTTGTGCTGTGTGACAAAATTCAGCATGAGGATTGCAGTGTGCAGATGGACGATGTCGTGCAGGAAATTCCATTATCCACTCCAGAACAAATCTGGCTGAACGTGACGGATGCTTTGAAACAGCCATTTTAAAACTCACTCGTAAACTCCCAAGTTGACAGTTGACCCTTGAGTAGAAATTCGTGACAGATCAAGTCCTTGCTGTCAAAACAGGTGGTCAACATCATCTTAATCTTGGATTTTGTCAGGTGACTTTTTTTGGGAGGCAGGGAAGATGACGAACATGATGCCATTGACTGTTACTTGGTCTCTGAATCATACCGGAAGCACCAGCTCTCAGCTCCTGTAATAATGGCATAAAAAAATGCCGATTGCAGTCAGACATGTTGAAGATATCTTGAAATATTTCCATCCAAGTTTTTCTTCTGCTCGTTTGTCAGTATGTACATAACAAACCTGGCACAAATAATCCACTTTTTTTTAATGTTTCTTGAACAACACTGTCTTTGCCTAACTTCAACTATTCTGCTACCATTCTCAAAGACAGCAGACAATCATGCGCAAGCATCCGTCACACTTGTTCAATGCTTTTTGAGAATGTACTTGCTGATGGTCAACCCTAACACAACTCATTCTGGAAACCTTTCCTTTCAACTTTAAAGCATTTACACGACTCAACACATACTTTTCACTTTTTCAAGCACTGGTTAAACACAGTACACTTGCATTAATATTCCATGCAAATCTTCATGTTAACGTTTTGCTCCACTTTGCAATGACATGAGTTCTCATATTGATTCTTAGCTTGGTCACAGTATCCACCATTACTTCACTTCCATGATTTGCAGAATAGGGAATACTTGTCGACATGTCACTTAATGCATATGTGCTAGTGCCTCATCCTAACCAGCATAATTTTTAATATTTGAGATTATTCAATGAAATTTTTGAACACACCTTGCATATAGTACTTTCATAAAAATAATCAGCAATCCAAATCAACTTTTGAAAGCAAAGAAAAATTAAATATGAAACACAGATGCTTCAGTGTAACTAGTATGATTATATCAAATTGAACATATAAAATTTAAAAAAGGGGGAAAAAAAACCCTCGAGGTGTAATTACTTACATCAAAGTAATAATATTTCAGTTTAAAAAAATGAATACATACACTTTCCTCAAAACTTTGTTCCAAATCAGCATAATAGGTTAATTACATGCAAGAACCTAAACATTGTTAACATACTTACTTAATTATGTAAATATCAATTAAACAAACTCATAATTATATCTTTTCTGAGCTGTCTTAACATTTTACTATATTAAATTAAATTAAATTTCATAAATGAGTACGTATGCCGGTGCATTGTCGTGTAAGCAGGCGCATTGTTGTGGTGGAGAATTCAATCACCCTTGATCACCGGGCGGACGCAGTAGACTCAATCCCTCATGCGACAGAGCACTCCAGCATAAAAGTCACATGTGACAGTCTGTCCACAAGCAACAACTCCTTGTGAATCACTCCTTTACCATAAAAAAGAATCCACAATCAGCATGCACTTCACACGCGACTTGCTCATGCGAGCTTTTGCATGAGCAGGATTGTACTCAGTACACAGGATCATACTCGTAGACCCAGGTCTCATCACTAGTAAGCACTTTCTCCAGAAGGTTCGGATCAACATTCAACTGTTGGAACATTTCCTGGCAAACAGTCATGAGCCGTTTCTTCTGATCCACCGACAAAACTTCTGGCCCCACTTTGCCATACACTTTTTGCATCATCAAATTCTCCGTCACAATCCTCCACACCATACTCTGACAGAGTCCCAGTTTATCAGCAATTAATCTAGTACTAAGACGACAGTCATTGTTAAAAGTTCCCACACTCTCTCCACATTTTGATCCTTTCGGCTTGATGATGGCCTCCCAGAGCGGTTGTCGTCTTAAGATTAATTAGTTATAAAGAAAATAATCGATGCATTTTCAGATAGGCATAAAGCTCAAGGACGAGCTAATGTGACATTTATCAACAAATCAGGCACAAATGCATATCTATTTGGGTTATGCAGTGTTCCCACTACAGTTTAAAGGGCCATGAATATAATTTTAAGGCCCATACTAGGCAGATCATCATTTACATATACATATGACATAATAGTCACTAATAACATGATTGATAAGTACATCCATGAAATTTTTATACATCTAAAAGAAGCAGATTTAAAAGTGAATGTGTTCAAATGCAAATTTGGAATCAAAGAACTTCATTACTTAAGATAAAAAATATCACACCCACAGACTGAAACAGATAAATTCAAAATAAATGCAATTGAAAATTCTCACTGACAAATATGGCAAAGAAACTGTTGTTCTGAGCTTGTGCTTATACACAGGACATTTATTACAGATTTTGCAAAAACTGCAGTGCACTTGTTAAATTTAAAAAGGAAAATAGACAAAATTTAGTTAGTCGGCAGAGACAAATACAGCTTTTGAGAAGACTAGAACTGAAATTATCAAAGCTCCAGTCTTGAAACAATACATTAACATTAATTATTAATATACTGATTAAAGATTCATACTGCAAATTTTCTTTTATTAACAATTCATATTTCTGTTGCAACTCCATGAGCTCAGCATTTGAATACAGTTGAGCTGATGATTTCATGGACGCAGCAGTTGAAATTCCAAGTGTAGACACTTCTTCTGGTTCATTCTCATAATTTTTCCCTTCTAAATTATCACCAAGCTCTGCAAGATAAAAATAACTGCATATGACTGAAATCAGCTTAAAGATATTATATTTTTAATTTTTGACTTAGTAGTTTGACATATTTAATCATCATTTTATTGTGATTAGAAATATATTTCATTAATAAAAACTACATTTAATTCATGAGTACTGCTCATTACAAATATTTAGAAAATACACATAATCATATTTAATAATTAATGTAATATACATACACTAATTTGTGTATGATGATAAAATTTATGCAGATAAAAATGTTTTATGCAACAAAAAAATAACCAGCACAAATGACATACCTGGGGACAATATACTAACTGCAGCTTGAACAGAGCTTCTTACCAAATTATCTAATGCAAAAACAGCATGAGGCATGATGTTTTGCTGCCTTAAAATAGCCTTCACCTGCAAAATCATTACAATGATGATAATTCTGCAAAAACTTCCATTTTACTTGTAGCGATGTTTAATTATGAAAATATCTTATATAGTTCTGTAATTCACTGTACACATAAAATTAATTTTCCAGATAACAAGATTTTTAATTCCAAGTGCATATTTTACTTGTATAATGTTACAAAAAGTCTTTCATTTAATACTGAAGAACTTCAGAAGGAAATAGTGAGCAATACAACTTGAAAAACAGTAATTTGATAATGTATTAGTTTGAAGTTGTTTAGGCTTTATCATTTACAGAAAAAAAATTATGTTTAAGTAGTGCAGACAAATGCAATTAATTTCACTGACCTTGTACTTCGAAAAAGTATAAAAAGGTCTGAAATACATGAAGCACATTCCTTTCATTCCTAGATAAGATTGTAAAGTACACCAATGAGTACTGTGATATGCACTTGCTATACCAGTCATTAAACACACAAGCCAAATAAAGGTGTCATAGTGAACACATGAAGATAAAATGTGGCATATGATAAAATTTTGGTTTCAAATGCACTTGAAAGCATAAACTATTTTCAGTGAAATTTGTGACATCACGGAAACAGAACACACATTGTGCTTTCCTGACATAACAGAATAGATCAAGAGTTTTCTGAATGATGCTTCAAGAATGCTGAAAGATGCTCCAGTGAACTAACAATCCAACTCCAGAGGCATCAACAAATAATGAGGTTGGCAAAATTAAATGTCTGTAACATGCTACATAACAGCAAAGCCCATCTGTATCGTCTGGTAATGGTATAGGATTAAATTACTAGTGATTGAGAAAGCCATTAAAGATTTTGCAATTCTGATTCAAATGTTTTAGATGAAAACACATCTACTTTTTCAACATTGCTTAGTCAAATGAACTCATGTATTCAAAGAAACTTTGTATAAACAAGCTTATTTTAAAATGTACTTAAACTGAATAACAGACACATAGTATGTATAACATTGAAAATAACAACATGCATTGCCAAACAGCAATTAAAAGGCAAAAAATTCACTAACATGCATTTAAATAAAATTTCTTTTTTTTTTACATAAACAGACAACTTAAAAGACTTAAATCAGATTGGTATAGATATGAAAATCTAAAACTAAAAGTTCTATAAAGTTCTTACAGCATCTTGAAATATATACAAAGCCATATGCATCTGATGAACAGCTATTCCATCAAATTCAACTTCCTCCTTTAGATGACCTATGATAAAGCATATTTTTATTACAATAAAAAGGGGTTAAAAAAATTCAACAAATGTAATAACTAAAGTACCCAAATCCCAAATCCTGAGTACCCCTTCCCCAAATCCTGAGTGACGTTTCTCTATATGTTTATCATATTTTTTAAAAAGGAATTTTAAAATTCAGCTGCATATATTTTAATACAAATATATTGCAGATTTATGAATATACACTGTTTTCGAAAAGTTAAGGAACAGCATGTTTTTTTTTAGTCTAATTTGAAAACGAAACAACACAGAAACAAGAAATTTACAGAACATGTTTACTAAGCAGTTCTTTAATGAATGCAATATAGAATGTTTCTAAAGTTGAAGAAAAACATGAATTATAACAAAAAATTTCACTCTTGGCAGAGAAATCCAGTCTTGGAGAAACAGTATATCATAGTTTCTTGAGGAAAAATGGGGTGGGTACAATTACAAAAGGGGTTCACTCCTAGCTGCAATACATTGGCAGCAACCACATTCCATGCTATAAGTTGTCATTCAGTGAAATGGGAAGCAACAACCCGACACGGAGTAATCCTTGTTCAAGCTCATCTAACAACCTTGGAGGAGGATTTAAAGCAGCAACTTGTCTCCCAAGGTAGTTCCAAAGATGCTGTATCGGATTCAAGTCTGGGGATTGAGCTGGCCATTCAATCCGCTCCATAACATGACCCTCAAGATATTCTTCAGCAACCCGAGCTTGGTGTGGTCGCGCATTGTCGTCCATCAGAAGAAATCCACGACCAATAGCAGTGGCATATGGGCGAACATATTGATCAAGGATCTCGTCTCGATATCTCACACTGGTGAAAGTTCCTTCATGGAACACATGCAGGTCAATGTGACCATGGAGAGAGACCCCAGCCCAAACCATTATTCCAATGCCTCTGTAACTGTGTCTTTCCACAATGTGGGACTCACTGTATCTGGTGCATTGTTCCCTCCAGATCAGCTGATGACCTGAATCACTCTCCAATGTGAACCTGGACTCGTCTGTGAAGAGAACAGATGCCCATTGTTGACTGGTCTAAAAAATGTGTTCTCTTGCCCAACATAAATGAGCGCCTCTATGTGGTCCAACCAAGGGAACACAAATAACTGGTCGTCTTGCACACAGACCTGTATTGTGCAGGCGTCTACATACTGTAGTAGCTGAAATTCTTGTTCCTGTTGCCACTAAATTATCTGCCATGACCTGAGGCACAATAATGTTACTCCTCCTTCAGGCCAAAACAGCTAAATAATGGTCTCCCACAGGTGTTGTAACACTAAGTCTGCCTGGAACACATCTTCTAGACACAGAATCCTTGGATTCAAACTGATTTCATAGTAGGTGGGCCACACTACGAGAGACATTGAGATATCTAGCAGCATCAGCTTGTTGACATCCCCATTTCCATTCATCCAATCACCCGCCTCCTTAACGAATAGAGCAAATGACTTCTCTTGGATATTGTCAAGCAAACTCTAATAAAAACAGAAGATCAACACTCGTGAACAAAAGTTACAATTTTTGCATTTTTTCTCCAACTCCTATATAAGCATTTATTTCAATACAATAAAAGTAGTAGCTATTGTTTTTGTATAATTTTTTAAACTTCATTACTGTCATGCATATGAACTGTGAATGTAAATGTTACTGACATTTTTTAATGGTGAACTTTGAAAAACATGCTGTTCCTTAACTTTTGGAGGGCAGTGTATTTTATAATGTATTATTACACATACATTTTTAATAGAATTTAATTAATACAGTGTGAGCAAAAGCTCACCTTGTAGGTCATGATTAAAAAAGAACACTGACTTCATCTATTTTTATTACGCGGTGAAAGTATCTGCTGCAAAGCTCTTTCTCTATATGCACAGGCATGCCAGATTCTGCTCCTTAACCCATTTCAGACATGAAGTACAGAGCTTTCAGTCTGAAATGTGTTATCAATCATCAGATCACTTGAGACCATGTGATCAGATCATTTGGGACCACTACTATGCAAACTAGTTAGAGTTCCCATAAAGCAATCTTCATTTCATGCAGCCTATGGGTGTGATACAAATTCCTAGCTTGAGGAAATATTTGTGTGTGTGAATATTATTCCATCAGTGAAAACTTTCAGCAAAAGCACCACAGATATGTGCACAGTGTTCATATTTCTCCATCCCGTTAAAAGTGTATTCGTATATTTCATCTTTATTAACTAAACATTAGGAAGATAATGAATATTGTCATACTACGGTTTTGAGTTCAAGTTATAATTTTGTAATTAACTCTCAAACACATAGCACCAATTTTGCAGTGCCAGTTTCTGGCCCTCTATACGAGTTGAAACTTTAATAGTTACAACATTGCTGTATTTCTTCTTAGAATACACATTAGTCCAATACCTAATCTACCTCAAAGTAATACTCTCTTGCAACAATAAGTACAAGCGCTGTGACCAAGAAGAACACAGCTTCTTGCGAGTTGAAGGTTTAATGACAGAGTTGTTTAAAGAGTAGAAACATCTGCAACAGACATTGCTCAAATCCACTTGAAGAATTTGTCGAGAAATCGTTAAGTCTCGACAAATTCTTCAAAATTCAAAAAGTTGGCGACATTTTGGTCCAGTCTCTGTATAACTTATTGTTATTAATAATGTACTTGAATAACTGTAACTTGTCTCTATATGTAATTGTAACAGCATTTAAACTACTGCACTTCATCTGAACTTATTTCCTTGAATTATTCTAACTTAATTAACTGATTTATTAAAGTACAAGTGTCTTTGAAAAAGAAAATTATTTAAATGCCTTCTACATTAACTTCTCTGTATTGGTAAATATTTGAAAATTCCTCTCTCTCTATCACTTCAGTGCTTTTTAAATTATTTATAAATACAATTACTGTTAAATTTTTTAACTCTCCAAGTTCTATTCCAACATTTGAGAATATATGCAGTGACTAGAGCAGAGCATGCATTATAGATCAAAATGTCGACAAAAGTTGGCGGTCCCAGTGTAACTAATTGTAATTAATACTGTACTTAAATAACTGTAACTGATCCCTACATGTCAGACATGGCCAAAGTGCGGCTCTCTCACACCTTAACTGTGGCTCGCGAGCTACTTGCGATTCTTTGCCATCTGAAATGTGACTGGGTTCGAATAAATATACTTTAATTTTTTAATGCAAATGGAATTTGGAATAGAAATCATGCAGTGCCATGTTTCTTTATTAATCATTAATTTAATTTCTGCTATAACATATGCAAAAATTTGATAGCTTTCAAACTGTCCACTGTTGGCTTATCGTCAGAGCAGCAAATTCGTAAAATTACAAAAAAATTTCATTTCTGATAATTACTATTCCGGTTACCTTACTTTTTGATCAGGTAATGGTCATTGGAATAAACATATGAAGTTAACCTAAAACTCAATGCTAATATTTTTATTTAATCATTCTTCCTAATATTTTTTCTCTCAAGTTAATTTTACTTCAAGTAGTATCTGGTCACATTTCTTTGTGATCCCATTGTCTACAATAATTGCGATACACCTGGAAGATTTGCTGTTCATCATAGACTACTACTTTCATTCAGTCCTTGAATGGCATGAGTAACTGCTGAAGAAACCTGTTTCACCTTGCAATTTATATAGAGCACTTTTAATCTATGGAAGAATTTTATGAGAATTTAATGTTTGGTAGAGTGAACCTTCAGCCTCTTATAGGGTTAGGAAACTTGTCTCAACTATCTGAGGAACTCCTTCCATATTAATTTCCCACCCTTAAGCAAGTCAGGCATTTTTATGTAATTACTTCACATATTTTGCAGCCATTCATGACAATATGCTTAATGAACACTTTTTCACATGACACTCTTTCATAATAATTCCTTGGAAATCCTAGGCAGAGATCATAATTTATTTCATTAGTAGTTGTGCATGCTGAAATATTTGGAGTTGTGTGAAGACTCACTGGTTTGACTAAGATTTAAATTTTAGTCAAAATGTTTACTTCCCATTTTATCAAATATTAGTAATTCAGATAGAAACCTTTCACCTTAATCATCAAATCTTCATACCAATAACGTTGCATCAAGCAACAAGGGATCAACAGCACACAATATTGGTGAAATCTCTTTAGCTTGTGATATTTTCTTGTATTTTTCTATGTTTGATGACCTTTTTTCTTTCTACCTCACATTAGGTTAGAGGCATTTTGCAGCCTGGCACATCTGAAAATTTTCACCCCTTAGTACTGTCGCTCTGCAGCTGCATTAGTTGCCCTGGCTTACACTTTTTTTAATCTGCTGAAATTTTTTGTCTTCCTAATTTTCAATCATCATGTACATCTGACACATCCTTCATGAAAGCTTAGCAATCAAACGAAAAGTTGTACAATGATCCACTGCTTGATCACTACAAATTTCTGGCAATGTGAAATTTTGCTCCCGTAAACGTTTATTTTTAAAGTCTGATCTTTCATTTTATAACGTATGCTCTGCCTACAGACTCGATTTCAAACCCCATTCGAGACTGATTTTTTCTTACACAGGTTAGGTAAACCCAATGGTAAGTTGTACTATGTAACAGATAGGCTGACAATAATTTATTTTAAACTTTCTTCCGAGTTATTTTACTTAGAAATTCAAGATGGACTGTAAGCCATTTGACCGCCTTTATGGATTCAGCATGCACAGATGTCTGCTGTGTTACAAAAGGCCTTCACATCCAGCTTCTATGCATGTCTAAGAAATATGAAGAGCTACTCATTCATGTTATACGTGCATTTGCGAAATAAATTTATCATAACACTAGTTTCGATTCACCATACATTGGAAAAACAGCTGAGAATTAAACTGACCGATTGAAGAGATCAGCTGGTAGACAGATGGAATGTGTGCTCAAAGAAGTGTTTATACAGCCTGACATGAACTACTAGATTTATGAGCAATAGGTTATGTATGTCTAGAATTATCTTAATGACTGAAGGAGTGGTTTCAAAAATTTTCTACGATGCGCATGAACTTCGTTATCTATGTCCAAAATTATCAGTATAAAACGAGAAAAATTACATAAACATGAGAAAACTTATTTTTTATTTTTTAGTTGAGTTGACTTTAGAATACCGAGAGATCTCTGTGCGAGTTTTGCTCTTTAGATGAGCTTTGCATTGCAATGTGTTTAACATTCTTAGTAGTCCGAAGTGGTAACTACTGACTGTGCTCTGCTGTATTGAGAAGATATGCACAAGTACTTTTTATAGAAAATGCCAGAACTGTAAAGTGTTTCTTTTCGGAAAATAAATTTTATCAAGCTATCTTTGGTAGTGTGTGCATTTAATCCATTACAAACTGTACCCAAGTAACAGTATGCATATCTGAAACTACACATAGATTTTATAAAAATGCATGCATAAATGCAGTAGTAAATTTAGTAAGGATGCATTTATGCAGTTTCTTTAAATACATAATACACAGTAAAAAGCACAGGAGATTTATCTGAATTTTTGTCAAAATTATACATATATGCAAAGTAAAAAAAAAAAAAAATAAGGAAGATTTATATAAATTCTTACTTAAAATGTATGTATATACAAAGTAAACAATTCAGGATATTCACTTATATATAATAAACATATATAAACTTTCACCAGAAATATACATATATTATCTGTAAAGGTATGAAGAAAGCACAATCATTCATATGAATACATTTAAATTTAGAAATATTATAACATAAAAAATAAGTAAATAGCTACTACTTTTTTTTGGACACATTTTATGATATTTTTACATTCAGGTTTTTGTGTTTTTTTTATACAAAGAGCTTTTTGCAACTTCTACATACTTTTGCATGCAATTTATGAATGCATACTGCTATTAGAAACATTTCATTATTATAGTTCAACTGTCTCATGGCATTCTGCCAAAACACATAGACTAGCCCAAAAGGTGTATTATTACTTGCTGCGACGTGAAAGTGTTCTCTTTTCCGGAATGAGAGAATGGAGGAAAAGAAAAATCCCCGTTCTTTGAGAATAATTAGGTCCGAATGGCGCATGCGTGTTTGCACTCATGGTCCCAGATAAGGCGGTTAAACTATAAATAAAATTTCAAGTCTAAAATTATTATTTATAAAATTTATGGTCTAAATTACTTTGCGATTTTGCATGTATTAATACTTGTAAATTAGAGGGAAAATATAAGATTTGTTGACCAAAACCATATCTAAAAATACGTTAAATTACCTTACTGCTAACGTTAATTTTGCATTCTGAAATATCAAATGTAGCTACTAATAAAGTACATATTTTATTAGTAATAGAATAATTTTATTGGCCCATCCAGAAAGTTCTGTGGTTTTCCATATAACAGCATGTTCTCTTCTTATTTTGCTATTACTGATAACCAGTGATCTTGAGTGAAGCAGATGTTTAAATATGGCCTTTTCTCGTCAAGTTGTGTAGAGCATGTGCTGTGACATATTTTTTTTTTCAGTGCAGTGATAAGAATGGAGAACTCAAAAGTTCAGTTTGTTATATTATTAAAAAAGAAAAAAAAAAAAAATACTAGTCAGACTGCCTGTAAAATTTGTGCTATATATGATGCTGTTTCTAATAACACATTCTGAATGTGGTCTGAGATATTTAAGTGTGCAAATTTCAGAATCATAGATGAAAGGGCCTACTAAAAGAGGATATCTCTGAAAATCCATGTTATACAGTTCAAGAAGTATCAAACAGACTAAATATTCCAAAAAGAGCACTACATGATCATTAAAGATTAAGTATGTAAACCACTAGGATGCACGAGTACTCGTTCTTTAACACAGCAGAATACACTTGCTCAAATTTCAGCATGTGATTCTTTGCTGAAAAGAAATAAAGAAGATTCTTTCTCGAAATGTTCCATTACAGGAGATGAGAAGGGAATACTGTTTAATAATATTACAAGATTAAGATCACAGGGTAAGCCAAATGAACCTCTTTTAGTAACATTAAGAGGGGCTTGCATCCCAAAAAAGTAATGCTTTATATATGGTAGGACAACATTAAGAACTGCATACTATAAACTGTTGCCACCAAATAAGATAATAAATTCAGAAAAACATTGCAAGCCCAGCCCGAGAAATTCAAGCAAAGTCCTAACAACTGATCAGTCCTTGAGGTGTCTTTCATCATGATAATGCTTGGTCCCACATTTTGAAAAATGTCAGACAAATTTATTGAGTATAGATCAGATGTTTTTGTGACCCCATATATTAATCCCACCTTGTTCCCTCAGTTTTCATCTTTTTCATGTCACTTCAAAATTATTTGATTAATGAAGTTCACGCCTTTGGAGGCTGTCAAACAGCACATTGGTAACTTCTTTACAAATAAATCTAATGGCATTTTAGAAAAGAAATTTTTAAGCTGCTGGAGAGATGGGAAAAAGTCACAAAACAAAATGATGCTTATGTGAATCAGTATTTTGTTATGTTTTTGTACTGCATCATCAGTATTTATCATTAAAAACCAGCAGAACTTCCCAGATGACCCAACATTTCTAATTTAATTAAAGTGCGACATATATCCAAATATATATTATAAAATAAACTCAAAGGAAGTGAAGTTTCCCATACCCTGGTTGAGTTTATCACAAGGCTCCCTTAAATAATTCTGCTACCATTTGATGAATATTAATTTTGCATGTTGTTTTCATTGCATATTATTATGTTTGCAGAAAGCTAATATAGTGTGTAATGTAGATAAAGTTCATGCTGAGTAAAATAAATTATTTGTCATGTGTTATGCTTAATTTTCAGAATGCACTAACAGTTTTTTAAAACAGATGTAATTTTAACCATCATGCATAAAATAATACAGACAAAAATGAAAATACAGCATTATGATTGTAATAAAAAAATTTCTTCTCCACATACACAATGTTTTTTTTTTTTTTTTTTTTAGAATTCAGTTTTGATCAGTGGTTTTAGTTAGAATGCTTTTATGAATTATCTTATACATCATAGTAACTCTAGAACTTAATTCATGAAACAAGACCATATTTTCATTGTTAATAAAGGAAAATAAATGCAGCAAACATAAGTTGTTACCCGTACTAGTGAAAATATATTTACAATGAAAAGCTTTGATGTGAAATAGCAAATCACATCATTTCAACTGTTTTTTTATACACAGTATAGTTACTTTGATGCTGGATAATTAGTCACACACTTTTCAAAAAAGAAAGTACTAGAATATAAAACACAGTTTCTTGGAGCAACTCATTACAGAAGCAAGTTCATTAAGAAGTATGAAGTTAGTTCTTTACAGCATGCAACAAAACACTAGAATACAAGTACTGGAAAATAATGTATTGTAGACTAGATTAAGAGACTGTTTTGTAGATTTTAAAATTATAGATCAAACTTTAAACATAAAATGTAATTTTAGAAAAAACCACATATTGCATGTAAAACATTTAAAGTAAACCTAAAAAGCTAACGATAAATACTCACTAATAGCTAACTGAACAGGTTGCTTGTTTTGCTCGGGAATATACTCTCGCAAGCCTTCAAGTAAATCTCTCAAATGTTGCTAGGTATATAAAGCAAACACATTAGGCATCTATTATTAACTTCACCATCTATCACTTTACTCAAATAATAACAAAGCAATGAAACAAAATACTAAAAAAGTCAAAAAAATCATAAAAATGTATAAATCAAGTTCCCAGTAATAGTTCCAGTTTTGTAAAAATTAAATTTAACACTTGGCATTAGGACAATATGAAGAGCAATATTTAAGTTTATAAAACATGTGAACCATTTCAGAAGTAGAGAAGTATTTGAAAGAAAATGATTAAGCTATCATCCATAAGATATAAGCTTAATAGACATGATTTTGTGAAAACTATATATATTTAATTATTAAATAAAAAGCTTTCTGAGAAAATTATTGATATGGTTTTAATGAAAAATATTTTCTACCTTAAATATCAAGTTTGGCATCTTCAAAACTAAGATAACAGAATGCTTTTCATTTAGAAATTTATTAACTACTACAATTGTATTGCTGTTTTCTAAAACTGGTGGCTCATGAGCCCTAAAGCAATTTTACGCAGTCCACAAACATACTTTAGCTATGTATTTGTTGTAAATACACTGCCAAATGTGTGCAGATGGATAAGATATTGAAACAATAACTAAAGCTACGGAATTTATCAATGGGCAAACTCTGAATCATCGAATTTGCTGCACTGCTTTAAGAAACTCAAAGTGAGTGCAGAAAAATTATGTTGTGTAATGAATTATGCAGAGCGGCTCTATTAAAACAGTTCACAATTTAATAAATCAAAATTTTCATGTCACAAAATTAATATATAAATAAAAGCATCATGACATATGAAGCAGAGATTTAGCATTTAACTAGACATTCAAATATTCTTAATAAAGAGCTGCAAGGAAAGCAGAAACTTATTGACATAAATGCTTGTATTAAAACATTCAAAGTTAAACTAATAGGGGTATTGAAATGCAGATGGCACAGTCCCCCAGGAAGCAAAAAATTTCCTCCAGAACTCGATTAAATACAGTGTAAATAAAAATTAATCATTGCCAGTGATTCAAATTCTGTTAAATAATGTGTCAGCAGATGAATAGTGGGGTATAGAGGCACAAAGGAGTTTTCGTAGCAGAACATTTTGTTCAAACAAGTTTAAACGACACAGAATATTTGCTATTGAAGAAATGAGAGTTACTGCTGCCCATGGCAAACAGTATGAATGCACAAGAAAAGTCTTATCACATGAACAGCTGAAAAATGAGAAGCAGTCGTTTTCTTTGTTGCATAAAATCTACAAATGCAGGTGACTTGAGGAATGGATTTTTTAAAAGAAGCAGGGGTGAAAAATTAAATTTCAGGAAGCTATGGATCATTTGGACAAGAATAAACTGGAAGGAAAAGAAATGCAGCATCCAGCCTTAGACTTAAAAAAAAAAAAAAAAAAAAAAAAAAAAAAAAAAAAAAAAACTAGACAAACTTCTGAAACTGGAATAGTTGGTAAGAAAAATTTCAGATCTCTTTGATGAGGTCCCAGGGCCTCAAGAGGTAAGCCACAGCACTGACAGAAAATTGTCCCCCCCCCTGCCAAGGAAAGCTCTACTGCTATGATAAAGAAGAGATCACTGTAAGCTAATTTTAAGATAAATGTTAAAAAAAAAATTATAATTCCCATAAGTAGCCCTTACACTAGGTTGGTAGTACTATGCCAAAAGAAAAATAATCTCCAACCTATGGATTTAAAAAAAACATGACATTTTGCAACAATTATTGAAAGTTAAAGAGTATAAAAAATATCCAGTCTATCTATTGACAATAATTAAAGAAATTATCCAAAAAATTAAATCCACAAAATACATGATTACCCTAGATCTTACACTTGAATACTTTCAGGTATGTGTGAAACTGCAGGATCTGCCCAAAACCACAATATTACCAAATCAGGAGTTTATACCTTCTTGAGAATGCCGTTTAAAGCTTACACGGAGCACTCACCACATTTCAAAGTGTAATGGATACTATACAAAGATTTGTCCTCAGAAAATCAATAACTTCACTTAAGTGACTTAAGTGATATAACTGCTACAAGCGAGACTATAGATGAACATATTTGGAATTTAAATGAACAGTTTTCCCTTCTAAAAGAAGCAGGGTTAAAAATTAATGCAGCAAAAGAACTTCATTACTTGGGCTATTAGATAACTCAGAAGGGAATCAAGACTAAAAACTGCACAATTATTGCAATAAAAAATTATTTTTAACCAAATACAGCAAAAAGTTTGTCTCATGTCGGGGGTTGTGCTCCTATCATAGGACTTTTATCACAAATTTTCCCCATATAGCAGAATCATTATTAAACTTTAAAAGAAAGCCAGCTTTACCTGGTTGGTCAAAGCAAACACAGCATTTTAAAGTTTGAAAACGGCTTTAATTCAAGTCTTAAAATTCCTTGATGCAAATTGAAAATAAGAAATCTCTGCAGATGAATTAGATTTCAAGGTAGTAGTCTTGCTTATGCAAGATGGACAGCCAGTTGAATATTAAGATATTTCATCCACCTCAAAGAAAGTATATCGCTACAGAAAGGAAAACATTAGCAGTTCTTTGGCAGTTCAGAAATTCTGAGTATATTTAGGGAAATCAGCCATAAATGTTTATACAGATCATGTGGGCACATTTCGTTTGTATTCTGAGAAGAATTTATCACCAAGACTCATAAAATAGGCTCTTACATCTCAAGAATAATTACACATTACACAGAATACAACATAATAATTACACATTCTCCTGGGAGGAAAATGTAGCAGCATATATTCTATCAAGATTAAAATTAGATGATGAGGGGCATAAAGTCAAATGTGCAACATTAACTTTTGGATTCTTGCAAAAGAGACCCAGAGACCTGCAGAGTTACAAACAGGCTCAGAACTTATAAAGATTTATACATATTTAAATGATCCCAATCATTTTGAACACCAGCCTACGACAGCTATTGTTGCACATTGAGATTATTGAGAATTTTTCCTTATACTCCAAAGTTATGAATAATAACAACAAATTAAGACAAGTTATCCCAGCAAGTTCAAGACTTAATATTTTACAGGAATTGCTTGATGCACCAACTTAGAGCCATCTCATGTTAAGAAAAGCAGTTTATAGAGTTCGAGAAGCTGTTTATTTTCAACAGCGATGAAAATTTGTTATTCAGTATCTCAGGTCTTGCAACATTGGCCAGTTAGTTAATGATATTATTATAGCTCAAATGGGTACTTAAATAGCAAAAAAGCTACTTTTCCTGATGAATTAACAGGAATAGATCTCCTAAGACATTAACAGGAATTGACCTTCCACTGCCATGGGACTACAGTTGTACAATATCTTCTGGCAGATTTTGACAACGAAATTTGTTATTTACAAGTGACAGGCTAATGGGTACGCATTATGTAAAATTAGTAACACAGATCAAACCCCATTTACCGGGACATACCTATGTCTATAGTTCCACCAACAGGCTCACAAAGTAAGAATAAATACTGCAGGTGGTAAGAAGTAGCTGTGCATGATTATGCTGGCTGTTCTGGCAGATGGAAGAGCACTGCCACATACATTGTGTTAAAGCAAATGACTGTACCCAAAGACGTACAGTCAGGTATTGTCCTGTGTGTAAAGGAGAAGGGCTGAATGAAAAAGAACCTCATATTGGAGTGGCTAGAAACTGTTTGGAATAGAAAATCCGGTGGTTTGCTGAAACCTAACAGCTTGTCAGTTCGTGAAAGCTTCTGATGTCACTTAAGTTTTCAAGAAAAGGGAAAATTAAATGAGTTTAAAACAGATGTAAGTGTCCTTCCTGGAAGCTTAACTTCCATCGTCCAGCCCTTAATGTTACTGTTAATCCCTCCTTTAAAAGTTCATTCCAGATACTTCATAATAATTGGATGAATGGAGGAAACCATGACATTACAATAAAAGGAAACAAAAACAACCGTCTATGTGTGTAGTGTGTGTATGAATGGATTCTGGCAGCCTGGAAAAGCATCAAGCCTGAAAACAATCATTAAAGGACTTTTGATACGTGGAATCTCCAATGCTCTAGATGTATGCTGTGGGATACTGGTACCAGTGACAGTAATACAGGTAGTATAGGTAACTTCCCTAATACTCTAGCAGTACTGATAGTGGCAGTGAATAAGATGTACTAAACACAGAAACATGTTTCTTTTGACCAATAATACAAATTTTGCCACATTGTGTGATGTGTGCGGTATGAATACTATGTGCAGTTTTCATTTTAGGTGCTTTCGCAACCCCAAAACAACTAAAAAACAATTGTAAATAGTAGACAAGTTATGCACGACTGAGCCTGGGGGAATTTTTATTTTTTCAAAATTATACATAAAAATTAAGGATTTAGCTTATATATGTGAGAATAAGGTATGTGAAAAAGCATCTGTATTGGTCAGATAAACTAAGTAGCTTTAAGAAATTAGATCATAATTAAGAACACATAGGATTATTTGAAACAAAGTACTACTAAGTGCCTGAACTGAGCTCTAAAAGGCTGAAGAAAGTTGTGAGTAATGTCTGTGAAGGAACAGATATTACTGGATCATTCAACATTACTAAATGTAAGTTTCACTAGAAAGTTTGTTATGCTGCATATGGGGCAGTAAGTTCATACTCACAGCATGTATGTTCCCTCTTTTGAACAATTTTTCCAATGTATCTAGGCTCTTCTTTAATGTTTTCTCCATATTGTAATAATAAGGTAGGAAAACCCCTGCATGCTTGTTACATGACATACACTTCTGAAACTACCAACATTCCTTTTCCTTTGTTCTAAAGCTGGTGCAGGATATTTTTACGGACACATATTAAATGCTAATTCAACTAATTATTAGCTAAGCTTCATTAATCTAAAAAATATTAAAATTTACCATAGTCAATACTAATCCAGGTGTTTTCTGAACTAAATCTTCCATCCATATTTCACAGATCTATGTAAAAAAGAAGGAGGGTTAAGACTGAAAAAAATCTTTTGCCATATACACAGGAACAACATAAAAATTCAATTATGTCGTCTCAGATAAATGTACAAACCCTTGTATTTTCACCTATTTCCTTACATTAAAGAGAGAAAAAAAAATTGTTTAAAAGAAATACAAAAGAATAAAAAGATATTTTATCAAAAGTCTGTAACCAGCATATGTAAATGATCTACATATATGTTTAGACAAATGTCATGTTAATTTATCCACTTGAAATTATTAAATTAACTAAAATTCATTTAGTGCGAAAACAAGTTACTACTACTTGTGCAATTGCTGCAAAGTTAGTTAATAATAATTTATTTCCTAAACAATATTGATTAATTGATTATATTATCTCTTAAGTTTAATTAAAGTAGAATTATTTTAAAAGAGTGAATCCATACTGGTAAGTTATATTTTGAAAGATGTTTTGAAGCAACTTGAAAGTAAAATGTTAATAATGTTTAAACTTGGACTGGAATTAAATCATCATGAAGAACTAAATTTCAATTGTAAAAGGAAAAACTAAATTAATAACATGTAATCATTGTCATTGATCGGAAGTTAGTTGACTTTTCAAGGGGAACAAACCAACTCCCGTTCAATGAACAATAATTAATAAAAATACATAAATACGAAGGTGTTTCGTCTTTACTCGAGTTACAAGGTAAAGCCAAACCGGCAATTCTAGTCAAGCCAAATATTTCCGCGAATAGAAGGGATTACGAACCAATGCTGATACTCAAAGAACTTATTGTTATGAAGCATTTTAGCCAATTCAATTTGGAGTAAAAAGCAATTTCTGTAGAGAAATCCGAAAAAACTCGAGTAACCGTCCCCGACACCCTCATGTTTGTGCATTTGAGTTCTATATTATTTGTAAAAATTAAACATTGGAAATTGTCATTATGAAATAGAATTCAAAGTAAAGTTAAAATAAACATAGAAGATTACAAAATAAGATAAATAATGCAAACTTTGTAAAACAAATCAAAAATAATATAAAAATAATATAAAAAATATAATAAGAACAGTGAATGTACATGAAGATATAAAGGCCAGAAAAGGTATTAAGTAACTTACATTCTTTCTAGTAGGGAGTTGGCAAAGTGTTCTCTTCATGTCTGACTCATAAGTGTAGGGTGTCCGAAAATTCTTAGCAGCAGTGGGGGCTTTGAATAATATCAGTCGGTAAGACTTGGGTGAAGTAATTTATGGTAGTGGGTGGGACTCGGAATTCTTGAGGGATGTATTATGTGGGGTTCTTATTTGAGTGAAACTGTCTGTTAAGAATTTTTTGAAAATACTAGTGAATGTAAATTAATTAATTTCTGCCTAATTGTCATGTCACTATGCTTAAGAATTTAAGAAAGGAAAAAAGGAATTTTCACTGTCCAAGAGCTATTAGACAGACTAAAGTCATGAAATAGGCCCATTTTTTTAGTAACAGCAGAGTAACAGCATAAGTCTGAAGACAATTAGCTTTTTACAATATATACAACTGAGTAATTACACTATATACAAATCCTTCAACTGATAGTCATCCAACTTATACCGCCTTCTCAGGTTTAGAAACAAATTATCATATCCCTATCAGTTAAATGATTTAGAGTGAGTATTTAACGCCTGCTCTTTTAAGGCAATGGTTAATAAATTGAATGGGTATTATATTATTTTTGAGAATTTTAATAAGGAGCAAAATTTCACATTGTAAATCTATTGTATCTGTGCATATAATTTTAATTTTAATTCGTTGTATTTGATTAATTATTGTATTGTTAATTACTTTTTTGGATATGTTGGAGTTCCAATTTATTAATTTGTTAGTATTGAAATTGAAGTTTCTTGTTTTGTCAAAAAGTAAAATTTTTTTGTAGTTAATGATTTGAAGATCTAGAAAGTCTATGCTATTTTGTGAATTATTAGTTTTATTAAGTGTAAGACAATTTGGATAAATCTCGAAGTGTTCAATTTTTCCAAAATTATTAATTGTAATAAGGTCATCAATATATATCTGTAGGTGTGTTTGTAGTGATTTAACTCTTGTGGTTGTAGATTTTTTTGGAAGTTAAATTCTTTGATAAATAAAAACATATTACAGATCGAGGAGCTGGAATGTAAGCCCATTGGCAATCCTCTGACTTGTTTAAAAAGTTGATTTTGAAACTTGATGTAGTTATGAAAAAGTGTGCATTTTTTTCATAATATCACATTAATAGAAATAAATTAATCAGGAAAAATACTAAAATCATTACTATACATACAAAAATAAATACTATAAACCTGAAAAAAAATTTAGAAATACGAAATATAAAAAAAAACTAGACAAGAATTACCTGTAGGTAATTAAATTCCAATTTAAAAATTCTGCTGTGTGTGAAATAATTTAAAACAAGGATCGACACACAGTCCTACATTGCATATTTTGCCCTAAAAATACGTTGCTTTCGTTTTCCTTGGTTTTTGTGCACACAATGCATCTTCTCCTACCTTTATTACCTTTTTTGTCAATGTAAATTTTCAAAAAATGTCTTCCAGTTAGACAGAAAGGTGGAGTGTCTGGAGATTTTTTTAAGTAAGGTCTCTTAGCCATGGCTAAATGAATTAAACTGAACAGAACCCCAACACACGTCCCAAAACTTCTTCAAAAGACACCCAGAAGTATTTCATCCTCAAATCCTGTGTAACATCAGGTTTATATTAGAAAACCTCCTGTTTTTCTAAACTGAAAAAGTGTCCACCAGAATGACCGGAAAGTGATCAAGGAAAGACCCCTCGTTGGCGGGATATCCATTACTGATCATGTCAATACATACATTTACATTATATGTAAAGTAAATACATAATGCCTGGGTGATTATATATAACGACAATTCAAGGCATTATACATAATGACCCATTAAATCGAGTAAGAAAAACCAAAATGCTGGCTCTTTCCTGTGAAATGTGAATGAGTAAGACGTATTACGTGACGAGAAAGCTGATGGACTTTCCCCTTCCGCAATAATGCTGTAATGTCACTTTTTGATGAACCAAGAAAGCTTATGTTAAATTTCAAAATAAATGGAAAAAAGTACAACTGGTCTGGAGTTTTTCCATCACGGATGTTCGGCGATGTTACACCTGCTATAGTCAGCTCAATGCACTTTCCTAACGGAAAAAAAAAAGGGGGGGGGGAAATAACATAAATGAAAACAAGGAGCTGGCTGTGCTTACCTACATTCTAATAACAAAAAAGGCAAAGAACAAAATGAAAAAAAAAATTCCTAACGAAATAAACAAAAACGCCCATGCCTCTTTAATTCACAGGCGCACTTATAAAGAACCGTGATTCCCAGTTTGTTTATACCAATAAATCTATCAAAAGCAGAAGCACAAAACAGAAACTAATGCCAGTACATGATGATCAAATGCCATATAAATCAACCCATGTGAAAACAGTTACCATTTATCTCCATCTACTGGCTTTTAAAAATTCAAAAAAATCGTTCTGTTTTAAAGTTACGTATACATGATGCTGGGTTGGTAGGATTAGAATTGTTGTGTCACGTATACAGAATGCTGGGCTGGTAGGAGTGGAATCATTGCATCGCGTATACAGGACACTGGTCCTGAACGGGTTAATGGAGTAATAACCAAAATGTGTGTGCAAGCATGTTAGTGATCAAGGTGCAAGGTTGGTAATACACTTTGACTTTTTAACTTTCTGATCCAGACACAATTTTGATTCAAGATTTTTGTTCATTATAATTTTTTTATGAAACAACTAAGACAGATTCAGGTACTTTGAAGAAAAATAATTTCAGCATAAATGGAAGAACAAGCAGAATTTAAATGCATACTGACTTTAGTGAATTTAACCAAAGCTATTAAAAATCTTTATCTGTTGATACATAAATTTAAAACATACACTACCTGTTCAGCATTCTCTGACAAAATTTTTACTATAATAGCTCTTCTTTGGGAATCTTTCTTCAGTAAATAAAAATTGCCCTGTTCCTGCTCAATTTGAGGGCTATCTATTGGAGGACTCAATAGACCTGTGCTGGATCGCCTTGAATCTGATGAATCTGTACTAAAAAATAACATATATTGAAAGATTGATATTTATACAACTTCAAATTATTAATTTTGATAGTAATTATGTCTGTATGCATACAGTGTCTAAGGGAAGGAATGTTGTGAGTGTTTGTGTGGCGTGCATTCAGTAAAGATGGGCAAGGATTTTATTTATTCATTTTTCCCCTTTTTATAATATTGATCTTGAATTATAAATAAGTTATGCAGTTCTTAGATATCAAGTTAGAAATTTCTTGCATGAAAAGAACCTTAATATTGCTGGTGAAGGAAAGTTTTCATATAATCTCAATAGACTGTATATTTCAATGAGTAAAATATTAATAAAGTTTTGCAAATGGAAAAATCACAAAAATAGCGATAACACGTTAAAAAATAAGCCAATCTACATAAATTTGAATATATTGTCAAATAAGAATTGCTGAGTAAAACTGCAGCATGAAGATTAGTGGCACACAACCAAAAATGCCATCTGTGAGGAGCATAAAATTGCATGTTTCAGAGCAAGCCAGGAAATTTTGCTGTCAAATGAGATATTCAGATAAGAAATCTGGGACAGCCAATTTGTAACGATGACCTCCAGGCATCATTTGCCAGAACTGCGATGGAGGACTATTGTGAGACTAGAAGCAGGACAACGTCAGACCAAAGTGGCCAGATGGCTAAATGTGAGTCCTTCTGTGGTTCATAGACTTTAACAACAATTTCTAACCACAGATTTGACATCCAGGAGGTTCAGCCAAGGACAGCCAACCACTAAAACGAGTGCTGATGATTGATATTTGTTGTTATGTGCACAAAGGAACAGAACCTCAACTCCGACTCAACTCAGATCCTCCCTTGCCGCAGCCACTGGAAGGTTGGTATCAATGTCAAATATACACAGAAGGCTTCACAAAGGAAGTTTGTACATGAGGCTACCAGTCATCTGTGTGATGCTCCCATCATGTCATAGAAGGTAAATATTTGAGCTGGGCAAGTGAACATGTCCACTGGACAGCTGATGAATGGAGGACTGTTCTCTTTACGGATGAGTCCCAGTCTACCCTCCAAAGCAACACTAGACATTGTGATTTGGAGAGAAACTGGAACCTGTTATCATCCATCAAACATCCATTAAAGAGATCATATGGAGGAGGCAGTGTATGTGTTTGAGGTGGTATTTCTTTGGGTGGACACACAGAACTCCATGTTTTCCACATGGAACAATGAATGCTCAAGCATATAGATACGGGATCCTTGATACTTATGCATGCCCTTATGTCGGGGCAATAGGTGATTATTTCCTGCTACAGGATGACAATGCTGAACAGCACAGGGTAAGTAATGTGGATGATTATCTTCAGGAGCAAACAATTCAGTGCATTGAATGGCTAGCTTGATCACCAGACCTGAATCATATCGAGCATGTTTTGGATGCCAGACCTGAATCCTATTGAGCATGTTTGGGATGCCAGACCTGAATCCTATCGAGCATGTTTGGGATGCTTTGAGAATATGTATAGCTGCTCTCAATCCTCCTCTTCAGACCCTTGCCACACTTTCAACTGCTTTGGAAGAGCAATGGCATTCATTTCCTATCGAACTGATAGACCGCATAACTGACAGCATCACATGTTGCTGTATGTGTTACATGCCTGGGAAGTACTTGTTAGGATCTGTACCTAGGCAGTCTCAACCACAGGGGGTATATAATTTGACTTCACAGGACTAGAGCCCAAGTATTGTACTCAAGTTGGTTCAGGCTTGGCACGGACCGTACTGGTACTGTCGTGTCTGTTCCTTTGGCTGCTGTGGAGCTATATGGAGGATTTGTTGACTGAGTTCCTGGGGGTTTGACCCCATTCAGTCCTCACGGTGGGGACTGACAAAGTGGACAGAGCACCTATCTACAATGTGGTTAGGCTGATGGAGTGGTGCCCGGAGGCAAGGTGCCAGAGATTTTTAATACCAATGCTTCGTAAAAGCCGGGCAAGGACTGCGGAAGTTTCGCCCGCGAGAACGAAGTTCCATGGACGCTGGTTATCCAAACTCTGAATGGGTCCCATATAATGAAGACCTGGGACAGAGGTCCTTTCGTCTGGTGTGTCTGTATGTGTTACATTGCTTCTAAGGGAGATCATTCTCGATACTGAAGGTAATTTTCCTATACTAAACTGACACATCCAATTTGTTGAATTCATACATATGCTAATTGTCTGGTAATTTCTTTTCATGTTATTTTATATCATACTATATATTGTATACTACAAGTCAGATTCATTAAATTTTACATATAACTTTCTCAGCAATCATCATTCTTCCTTAATTAATAATAACTAGTGTAGTTGAGAACAATCCATACCTTTATGAGCGAAATTCAGAGATATATGCTTAACCCATTAACCACTAAAACTACAAGGAATGATGTTTCTTTTCTCATGAAAATAATAACAAATATTAAATTAAGCATTTATAACATAAATTTACATTGAAAATAAAAAAAATGCTCTTACCTGTGGAAAAAGCGAGTGTTGCGTTTGCGCAACGTCAGCGGAATAAGACTACGGATGTTTAGTGAGTAGAATTGTACTCTTGTGATGTTTCTTTTGAGTGGAGCGCAAGATTACTTTTTAGCTGTATAATGTTTTATAAATCTACAAATCACTTTACTTGTAATTAATTTAATATTAAAATATACATTGTATTTCTTTTACAAATACAGATTATTCCAACTGAAAGATTGAAGCATGAAAAGCTTGATTACAATCATGATGTAAAGCTACATTACATACTTTGCATCGATAAACAGTCTGGCTATGGTACTCTTTACAACAATGTCTTTTGTTATCAACGCACCTTACGATAAAATGTCTACCATCTCCATGCAATGGTTTTTGAATGCTGAATTTACTAGGTCTTCCTGTTGCTGATCTATTTCTGGCTAATTCTACACTCTCAATAGGAGTTTGCAAAAGGAATAATGCCTTCTCGTGTCTGAAATCTAAAAGAGACTTTATATTTAAAGTAGTAAAAAGTGGTGATATTTAGTAAGTTTAGATACGGTCTCACCTCATATAATTTATCAGTATTGGCAATCTGAATATTGTAAAACACAAATTCTGCTTCATATTCCTGTACTGCAAACGTTATATCGATTCTCATACAACAGATGTCCCTATCAAAATCATTATTTAAAACATTGCCATTCCTTTCTTCTTCTTCACTAGCTTCTGCAATTTCTGGAGGAACAGCAATAATATCAGTTTCATTCTGGTCATTATTAACATTATCATCATCTGTTTCTTCATCAAAAAAACTTTGAAGGGCTTCTTCTAATGTAAAATACTTCATTTTAGGCATTTTTAAACAACCAGAACATCGAAAGGAATGAGTGAAAAAGGAGATTGACTACCCAATTCCTGCTGATGTTGCGTCAGCACAACACCTGTTTTCCCTTCGATCCCAACACAAATATAAACATCTGACTGATGTAATGTTCTGATAAACGGTGACCTTGACAAAAAATAGATCACTCATAAAGACGGCGATTCTTTCGTTAAATATTTTCAGCAAAAATACCCGGTCGAAAATTTTGATTAAAGTATGAGATTAATTATTATAAACAAAATGATTGTTGAAGGCAAATATTTTTTTACACATATAATCTTCATAATATTTCCTACACAAAATCATCTGCTGGTATAAAATATCTTAGGTAGTTATATTTATATACGCATTTATTTTGACCGTTGCTTCAACGCAACACCAGCGGCTAATGGGTTAACAAAACTTTTAACCAAAATTAAAGGGGACAGCTACAAATTTAGAAATGAAAGTCGTCTTACTTTGGACAGTATAAAAGAAGTCATGCATTGCATTGGTAATAAAAAACTTAAATAATGTCATAAATTTCTTTTTGAATATTTCTGAATTTTCCACATAAAGGTAAGAGCATTTCATTCTTAACAAAGTAAAGGATAATGAAAGTGTTTCTATTCAAATTTATATTCTACAGGTATTATACAAACAACTAAAGTTTAATTTTATAAAATCCTTTCCTCTTACAATACAATACTGTCAGTTTTCATAAAATTTTCAATCTTCTTTTAAGAATACTTGTAACAAGGAATATGTGTCTAAGAGCAAAATCTAAAGAAATAAAATCCCTACACTCCCACATATAATCATCTTCACTTAGGAATGATGTAATAAGAGCATAGCAATTACAAGCATGTTAAAAATTTAACAATTTCTTTACACAATACTGTTAATTTTATGATCTAAATGAAAAATATAAAGGCTTGGTTTTAGAAAAGATAAATAATTTTCTGTTCACTATCTTTCACCTTTAAATAGTATACTTGCTCCCAATTAAACCTAATGGAAACCCAGGATATATTTACAATTAAATATTAATTTAACATAGCAGCTGTCTGGCATGCCCTTTTTGCTTCATTATGATAATTTCTTTAAATGTATCATTTTATAATTTCTGTAAATAGCACTTTATGTATTGAATTCACATACATCATATTTAGTGCTAGTCTTAAAAAAAAAAAAAAAAAAAAAAACCCGCAGTATCAATCTATACATAAAACATAATTTATTTTCCCAATATATTAAAATCTTCAGGATTTTACCAGCATGACATATATCAGACTTTGCTTTTCAGCAGCACAACAACAGGAATTGGAAACCATTACTATATTAATTGCACTACACTTGGCCACTGTTAACATATAATAACTAACCCAAAAATGGTTTCCAGTTCTGTACGAAAGTACTTTTCTTCTTCAAGCATTATAACCAGCGAAATTAAGAATGATAAGTACCGTAATTTCCAGAAGAAAGGCCGCATCAGCGTAAATGCCGCACTCGAGAAAAATGGCGGTAAAAAAATTTAAATTACACAGAAACGCCGCAATAAATTAAATTGCACGTTACATCCTCGTGGGCCGTATAGATGCAAAAACTCAACCTAAGTCCTGATATATGACATACCATCTCCCTTTGGAATAGTTTTTCGTTTAAAAATGATCATCGGCTTTAGCTTGTCACCGTTTGCGGCACAAGCTAACACACATGTAAATGACGTTCTTTTTCTTTTATGCCCCAACATAAACATAGATACAGTTTTTGCACCAGTTTCATCAACAGTTCTGTTTGCAGGAGAGTCAAAAGCTAACGGCGTTTCATCCATTTTTATTATCTGCGACTGAAGAAGTTTTTTTTTGTCAATAATAGCTGTCACATATTTTAGAAAAGATGAATTTTTATACTGGTAGTCCATTGGTAATTGTTGCCCGACTGTTGTTCTAGTATACACAGAAATATTTTTTCTTTTCAGAAATCTGCTACACCTCATTTGAAATCATTTATGTTCATTCGTTTTGCTATAAATTTTGCTTGTAAGTGAATTTTTACAGTCGAAATTGCCATTCCCTTTCCTCGTTGCTCCTTTATCCAGTTTGCAAGGTCGTCCTCTAGATTTGGCCACCTTACAGTACCACTTCTTTTGGCTCGTTTCTGTTGTGCCATGTTTTTAAGAAGTTCTTTTTCAGTTCTCCAACGTCGAATACATCTGTCGTCCACTTCAAACTCTCGAGCTGCTGCTCGATTTCCAATTTGTTCAGCACGCGAAATTACATTAAGCTTAAAACCAGCAGTATAGCTTCTGTGCCATTTAGGGACATTTTCAAAAATCTTCCCCTCCCTTCTTACTTAAAAACTATCCAACAAGTACTTGTACCCAAACTGATGGGATCTGTATCTGGCAGAATGCCAAGAAAAATCCATTCATGCTGAAGGGGAAATACGTCAGAGTTCATTATTGAGAGACAGGTGGAGTCGTGTCCACCTTTGAAAAAAATTGCAGAAAAGGCAGGGGTGGGGAGAGGATGGGTCCTGGAAGATTCATCGAATGGCAGAGGAGAGAGACTATTCGAACTGATGAGAATGTTGATTTGAAAGGGGGAAGAATGTTATTGTTCTGAGATCTCGTTTAGGGTGAATAAGGCATGTAGGTCCGTTCAAGGGAAAGCATGTAAACAAAATAACGTTCGCAAAAAGCAACTGAGTGGTCTTTTGTGTGGGAACAGCACCAGTCTATGCACAATGACAAGGCCATCCAAACTATGTACAATGACCATCATAGGAAATATTTTATTTTTAGTGCACCTAAACGGCGCATGGGTAGAAACGCCGTACCTGCTGAAAATTTAAGTTTTAAACACGTAAACGCCGCGGCGTTTCTTCTGGAAATTACGGTAGTTAAGCTCTATAACAATATTTTTCAGAAAACATTTTCTATAGCTATAGTAACACAAGGCAAGACAAATGACAAGTTCCTATAAATATGGCACAAATTTTAATATTATGTATGCTTAATATTATCCTCATTTGACAATAAATTCCATTAGGTTCTATAAAGTGGAAGTAAGGCTTATGTTGTTTGGAGTTCATAAATAATCAGGAAAAAAACTGATATAAAAAATCAGGAAATATACTACATACTTTTGAAATATGAATAATAATCAGAAATCATTAATTTTATACATAACACAAGAACAATGGAACCAGATTCATGAATATGTTTAAAGTTTATAAATTTACAGTATGGGCAAAAAGATCAATAATGTTGCGCAATATCTAGGTATTATGTATAATGATCAAGTTCTCATGCAAAGTGAAAAGACAAATAATTTTTTAGTTTATAATTGTGACCAGGCAACACACTTAATACTCTCTATTCTATGTTATTTGAAATGTTATCACATTAATTTTGCTAATTAAATTTACATATTTCACCATCTTATGCTCCAATTTGCAGCCAAACCAGAACATGGGTCACCACATGTAGCTATAGTTACAAATGATCAGAGAATGATCAGTGGATAACTAGCAGGCCAGTAAGCATTCATAGAACACTAAATAGCAGAATTAAACAAATCATATACAAGAAACTAATGCATCATTTGTTGAGAAGTTACCATTGCAGCTGAGAAATTGCACATACAGAAATTTTACTAAGAGAATGTGCAAGAAAATCAATAATTTATAAAATGCATATTAGTAATAGACATGGTTACAAAAGTGGCACTATTCATGAAAGGTACAAATGTTGAAAAGAAGAGCTGTTATTTTAAATATCATTAAAGTTATTATAAAAGAGACTCACTGCAAAAGAAATTTAAGGATAATTATAAGATTTTTAATCTTTTCAGTTTAGTTATTATACTGCGATTAAATTTCTAACCAAATAACTTACTGTAATACTTAATTACCAAAGTGACTTAGTATAATTTAGATTTTACTGAAACATCTTATATGTAATAGAATTTTACACATATTATGTATATTTTAGAATAAAATAAATGAATTTTTTTGACTTTCAGTTGCAAATAATTAAAGCCTGACTTCTGGTTCAAAATGATTTAATATTTAAAAGTTACACAGCCCAGAAAATATGAATGTATACAAAATGGATGGTCAAAGGGATAAATTAATAAACTTTTATCATGCTCCTAAATCAGGGATGGGCAAACTCCAGCCCGCCGGAAGGTTCTATCCGACTCGCAGATACAATTTTAATTTGCCGGTCTAAGGCACATTAAAAGAAATACATATTTATATATTATATATCCAACTCCTTTTCTACTTTGTTTCCAAAGGACTGATGATCTTTTTATTTTCCCTATTTTTGTTTTACAAAACATAAATCGACAGAAATAGCAAGCACATACACCTTTCAATCGGTAAAGTGTTAAAATGGAAGTTCTTTATTAGTTATAGCTGCAGATTGGCACAAACAAGCGTGATCTCTTTCTCGAGGAGCAAATGTAAAGGAATCCAATATAGGTGAATTAGACCTCGCATGTGTCAGACTGTGCATTTTAAGCTCCAGCCGGTGGCTTTTTCTTTTGGCTTGAGTTCTAATATTATTGATTGTGTATGGAAAGATTGTAGACATATAGCATCATTGTGAACAGTGGTGAAATTATTAAAAACGTATAGTGTAGCTAGTGCTTGTTTGGGTTATTCACAAAATATTTCAACTCCAAAATGGCTACTAAAAATGTAAAGTTCATTCAGTGCTTTTAATGATAAATGGACCTGGAAATATTTTTTACAGCTGTATATAAGATAAACCAGCGAGTCTCATCTGGAATGAAGCTGTAGCAGTCTTCAAAGAACATAACATTTCCCGTCATGTCATGCAAAATCTCTTTGTAAAAAATTATCAGGCCGACAACATTTTTTAAACAGTATCCAAGAAGCAGCTGCACATGCAAGTTACATTTTAGCATACACTATTGCTAAAAATAATAAAGCTGAGAGTGATGGGAAGTTCGTTAAACAATGCATGATCCAAATTCGTGATGTTTTATGTCCAGGAAAAAAAAAAAAATTTTTTTCAAGACTGTAAGCTAATCTCGAAAAACGGTGACTTCTAGAATCAAAGACATCGATAAAAATTTGACATTACAATGAGAGTCAAAGTTTGGCCAGTTTAAATTTCGCTCCACAGCTATGGATAAAAGCACTGATATAAATGATACTGCTCAATTAATATTATTTAGAAGAGAAGTTTATGAAAACTTTGAAATTAACGAGGAAATGATCTATATGTGTTCTTTAACCCTTTCCGGCACAGTGTGTTTGGTGTGAACACACCAAAAATATTCCCTTTTTAGACACTGAAAATAATCGATAAATATCATGAAAACTACACTAATGGTTACTTTTAATCTCTTTTATGAATAATAGATGGCAGCACCACACAAGCAAATCATTAACATTGAGATATATTCTGTTTTTAAAGATTCTGATTTTTCAAAGAAATGTTTCAGATTTTTTTAAATATAAAGAATATCAATGAAAAAAATATTTATATAATTTTGATGTTCTGCCTATTCTGTATTACTTTTAATTTTTATCTTTGAAATATTGTGTATAGTGTACGGTGTGTTCGGACTGAACACACTGTACTGGTAGCGCTTGTCACATGGGAGTGAGTCACAGAACCTGGTCTCGTGCTTCAAACACGTTGGGAGGCTCAGAGCCTAGATTTATTTATATTTGTTTTTACTCTTTTCTGTTTTTGGTTTCGAAGACAGTGCTTTTTTTCACTTAGCTATTTGAATTTCAGAGAGAGCAGACTCCTTTTTCCTCTTGCTTTCATTGTGCATAGTTTGCTTAGTTTTGATTTCTGTAGATTTTTATTTGTATATATATTTAATAATTATTTTTTTCTAGTCAATAATTAATTGTAAATATTATAGTATTTTAATTACTTTTCTTATAAATTTTAAAATAGTGTAAATGGCTTGAAGAGGCCTCAGCATTGCCAAAGCAATAAGAGTTTCCTTTTTGGGGGGATGTAGAGTAGCTGGCCTCCCCATGGTGCACCCTGGGTTATGCTAAATCTGCTACAGAGATAAGATTCTACTGTTTTTAAATCATAGACAAAGTATTTTACTGTAATACGTGCTTCACAGCAATGCTCACCTATCGCAGCTCGTGCGGCTCAGTGTGTTCGCTTCGGACACACCCACAAAATGAAAACGGTTTGTGCGATCTTTGTAAAATTATACCTGAATACTCTCCTAGGCCTAGACTGCCTAAAAATTTTTTTGGTAAAATTCAAACTTTAGAGTCACATGCCGGAAAGGGTTAAAGGCAGCTACAACGGGACATTTCGTGAATTTCAGGAAGGGCTTTTAAATTTGAAAGTGCCTATAACAAATATATGCAATATTACGACAGATGGTGAACGAAATATGGCAGGGAAAAAATCTGGATTTCTTAGATTCTTTACTCAAAACTATCTCGGGAACAAATTTCTTTTTTTACATTGTGTCAAGTTGCTTTGTGTAAATCTACATTGAATATGAAACCCATGCTTGATGCAGTCATGAAGCTTGTAAATACTATTCGATCTCGTGGGCTAACTCACACGCAATTTCGAGATTTTCTTCAGTCCATGCAATCTGAATACTCTGGTGTACTGTATTACGCAAAAGTAAGGTGGCTTAGTGCACGATGTGTTCTTGAGCAAGTTTGAGAGCTGAAAGATGACATTGTGTTGTTCTTCCATGTGAAACAGTATTCTGCGGAGTGCAAAATGTTAGAAGATACAGAATGGCTTTCAGACTTTGCATTTTTTACAGATCTTCTTTGTCTAGTGAGCAAATTGAATGTCAGCTTCAAGGGGAAAATCAATTTATTGACGATACCTGGGCCCATCTCAAAGCTTTTAAATTAAAATTTAATCTGTTTGGTGGGCAGTTAGCTAAGACCAACTTGGCGCATTTCCCGAGGTTAAATTCAATGGCCTCAGTAAATGAAGAGAAGCTTAAGAATTATGAAGATGGCTTGAAAAAAACTACATTTTGAGTTCGAACACAGATTTCATTGCCATTCAAACAGAATTGGATATTTTTACTATGCCTTTCAATGCAAATTGCGAAGCAGTGAGGTCAGATTTGCAGCTTGAATGAAATGAATTGCAATCTAACAATTATCTGAAGCAGTTGTTTCTAGATATGCCAAAGTTAGAGTTTTACAAATCATTAAATGTACATTTCCCCAATTTAATACCTCACGCCCAGAAAATCAGTGCTTTGTTTGCTTCATCTTATATATACGACCAAGTGTTTTCAACTATGAACCTTAGAAAGAATTATTTCGGAAGTAGATTGACAGATGAGCATTTAGCTTCATCTTTAGAATCAGTACATCTCACTTCAAACCTCAATATAAGGAACTTTTAAAAATTAAATCACAATTTCATTCATCTCATTGACATATTTAACATTAATGCAATACTAACTAATATTATATTAACATATAATAAGATATTGTTTTTAGAATTTTTGAAAAATTTATCTTGACCCGCCAAACTTTTTTTTTTTTTTTCGATTTTTGTCCTGCAACTGAAAAGGCTTGGCCATCCCTGTCTTATATATTCAGGTTATTATGCTTAAATAAATACTTGGACATAAGATGACTATTAATCATTTGGTCCATAATATTTACATGCTAAATAAAAAATAAAGAAAACCAACAGAACTATGGAACAATGAAGTAATAATAAAAAAAGCAAATATCCATTAGAATACTAGCATAATGAGGAACAATTAGAGAACTTCAAGTAAATGCTAATGAAAGAAACAAAAATCATTAATGGTTTTCAATTCCAATTCCACAAACACAAAAAATGAAAGTAAGCTAAAAATCATTTCATTATTAAGTTTTCATGTCAAATTTTTGACAAAAGCAATGACAAATGACTGATACTTATGATGCAGAGAAGTCTATATCTGAAACAGACCATATTTTCATTTGATAGTATCTCATCCATTATGTTTCTACTGCAAATGCTACTTTTAATATAACTATGTAAATGTGACAAGGTTTTTAAAGTTTTCATCAAGTTTCATTTGCCTGTTATGCAACTCATTTTATTCAACAGCATAAATTTTTTTTTTATAAATTATACCTAGCTAATTAAAAGTTTAACAGATAATTTTCTTTTACATAACTGGATTTCCTTTTTAAAAAATATTAACGAGAAATTATTCTAACTCAATAGTACAAAACCCACACAAAATGATGTCTTTGAGAAGCTTATCATCTAAGCAAATTGTCTAATTTAACATGTCATCAGTAAAAATACCTCGCATTTTCAATATTTTACATCTATAAAAATAGCCTATTTTATATGAATAAACTATTTTTAATTATAACACTTATAGCATATATCTGAAGTACGCAGTGTGTATCTGATGCATGACTAGTTAGTTAACATTTGAAAAGCACTTATAGTGTTTCCCAGAGAAAAATGATCCTTTTGTGGAACTCATATTTTCTATGGAAACTGATTCATTTATGCTTGTAACACATGGAAGGAAAACAAGGAACCATTTATGCAGCCATTCTGCTTAGCTGCTAGGAATTCAATCCTTCTTGACTCCCAGGTTCCAAACTTAAGAGAACAATGAACAGATGCATCCAGTGGAAAACTGCACTTGGAGAAAATTCATTGAAGAGCAAGCAGACTAAATATTATTTTAAGTGGACACTTACATGCACAGTTATTTTATAGTATAAGGGTATTTCTTAATTCATTAACAAAAGCAGCAGTAATTGTTATTTAGAAATGTTGCCAGTGGTATGGCAGTAAAAACAGAATATATATATATATATATATAGGTTATTAAAGAACTGGGATATATAATTTTGTTACAGTATTTGAATACCCTATTTTTCACAATTAAGTATAGTTTTCTTTATCTGCAAAATTCTGTACATTCTATGTATGACTGCAATGACCCTCTATTCATATAAATCATATCTTTAATGATAAAAGGAAACTGGCTAATGGTATTACAATCTCTTTTCCAGATATTTCTCTATTTGCTTGGCTATATTCCCTTTCTATTTGAAAACATAATCATATTTTTAAATAGGATCTAAATAACATATACTATTCAACTTCAAAAGATCAGCAAAATAAACTGGGTCATTACAACCTATGCAATTATACCGTCCCCCTTTATATATATGGAAATTAATTTTAATAAAATGTTGAATCATGACTAATCTCACAATTATTTTTGAAAGTTTATCAAACTACACAATATCTTCCAACTCAAAAGCCGAAATTAACCCCTTAACTGCCGTGGAAAACATACAAGATTCATTTCCTAGTACCACGGTTTTTCACACAGGCATGTGTAGTTATGTGATGTATTGGGGGGGGATAAGTGCAAGTTTTACTTTCTAAAAACTGTTTACTTTCACAAAATAAAGAATAAAAGAAAAAAAAAATTAATGCACAAAATTTAATGTTTTGAGTAAAAGTATAATAAAAAGATGGAAGTATAATAAAAATGATGTTTTTATAATAAAAAAGATCCCTAAAATGGAGTTTTGATCAATTCATTTTTAAACTAGTAAAGTGTAATACAGTCAAAAGTCGTTAATTCAGACACCCATAATCCGGAATGATCTATAATCCGGACCTCAAAGCTACAAACTTTCTGCGCATGCGTAAGACCTTTACGGCTGCGAATATGCATGTGCGCATGCCCAAAATACGTTTACGTATGCGCATTTAATGTATAACGGACGGTATAAGCTAAGTTAAAATTATCTAATTCAGTTAATGTTGCAGATTGCGTTGTTCCTTAATCTTTGAATTGGATCCGGCTTATTATTTTTTGCAGACTGTTAGAGCAATTTTATAAAAGTAAGCTTGAACTTTCGATTATGTCAAATAGAATTTCCGATATATGTTTACTAATATGTATAGGATCTACAAAGCGAAAGTATGTTTTGAAGTCCATTAAACAAAAAGTGGAATTGCTGCAAAAAATGGATAAAGGCATATCCTTTGTTTATCTAACCATTCCAAAATCTGTTTATCAATTTATGCTGCTCTGCGGCACGCAATGAATTGGAAGTTGATCTGTCAGCACTATCCTTATCTTCAGGGCAGATGTTTTTATCTTATTTGGCTTATAATTCCTTACTAAATGTAGTATTTCATCTCGATGTACTCCATCTTTGATATGATTTAAATCAAATTCCTCGTCATTATAATTCGCTTCCGATAGCGAAGAAAGTAAAGTAAACAAATAAATATCAAGCTTTTTTTTGAAAATTTTGATACCCTTTAGATCATAATTGTTCTTTATTTCATAAATTACGGTTTCATATTTTTAATTTTATAATTTCTGCATGCCATCTTACCAGATTTAAACTGATGATCTATAATCCGGAATCGCCGAAGTCTCGACGAGTCCGGATTAACGACTTTTGACTGTATCAGGTTTCAGTGTTATACCTTGTGAAATCAGTATGCCTAAAAAAACATACATTTCTTCTGAACTGGTTGAATGCCAGGATTTTGTTCTTGATTTTTCGTTTACAAGGTGTTGGTTCATATACTCATCTACAAAATGGTTAGTTTCAGTAACAATATGAAGCACGAGCAGATCATCAAAAAATAATTCAAAAAGGGTAAATGGGCTTGAAACATCCATTATATCTTTCTTTATTCCTGGAACCTACTACAAAAAATAAACGGAAACGGAGGAAAAAGAATAAAAAAAAAGTTTTACTCAAACAACACCAGCGAATACTGTGCAGTCATTATTTTCACCGCTTTAGACACACCCCTCTCTCCAATTTCCCCCACAGATTTCTGAAATAGTATCCTCCTTTGCATACTTTGTCAAGGTCATTGTGGTGTTGCATTCCAAAGCTTTGTGAATAATTTTACAGGTAGCAGCGCAAAGCAAATGATAGTAGTTTGGAAGGGCATATATATACGCCTGTGGCAGGTTAATGCATCAGCTGAGCAAGGTGTATATATATGCCCACGGCAGTTAACGCATCGGCTGAGCAAGGCGTATTTATACGCCAGCAGCAGTTAAGGGGTTAAATGGATTCTATGCATCGAAAGCTTTATTGCATTCATACTATTTCAAAAAAGGATAACATCTATAATAGGAAGAAAAAAGAAGTTAATAAAATTCCACCCAAACATTTGCCAAATCCACAGTTTGAATCTATAGCACATATTGACAGATCAGATATTAAAAAAAAAATGTGTTAGTTAATATACAAGTTATAATAATAAAAAAACTATAAAAGCTTCAAAAATAGAATGATGACTTTTAAAATCTATTATTATATCCAATATGATTAGCTGTCCTTTCTCACACAAGTATTTAATAGACTTTTCTTTGTTCAATCTGAGGTTATATTTCCTTAAAAGCTCAACTAAATGTATTACATGGTACATGATACAAAGTACTATTATGATTAAACAAAAAATTACTTAAATAGATAACTAAGTTTAGACTGAAAGGAAAATGTAATACAACTGTCAATTAAGTATGCATACTGACACATATTTTAACTATACTTGTCATTTAAAAAAATTTTTGGTTATAATTACTGACTTAATTTTGGAAAAATAAAGTATATAATTATTTTCTATTGCAATCCTAGTACAGTCAAAAGTCGTTAATCCGGACACCCATAATTCAGAATGATCTATAATCCGGACCTCAAAACTAAAAACTTTCTGCGCATGCGCATAGGCGTTTACGCGTGCGCGTAAGACCTTTTACGACTGCGCATATGAGTGTGCGCAAGTGCAGAATACGTTTTCGCATGTGCATTTTATGTATAATGGACGTATAAGCTAAAATTATCTAATTATCTATTTCAGTTAATGTTGATGATTGCGTTGTTCCTTAATTTTCGAATTGGATCTGGCTTATTATTTTTTGCAGACTGTAAGAGCAATTTTATAAAAGTAAGCTTAAACTTTCGATTATATCAAATAGAATTTCCGATATATATTTGTTAATATGTAAAGGATCTAAAGCGAAAGTATGTTTTGAAATCCGAAATCTGTTTATCAATTTCACGCTGCTTGGCGGGGGGAACGCCGCGGCGGGCGCGTAATGAATTGGAAGTTGATCTGTCAGCACTATCCTTATCTTCAGCGCAGATGTTTTTATTTTATTCGGCTTATAATTCCTTACCAAATGTAGTATTTCATCTCGATATGCTCCGTCTTTGATATGATTTAAAACAAGTTCCTCGTCATTATAATTCGCTTCCGATAGCGAAGAAAAGTAACAGAGGTTATTGAAAACGAAAAAATTTCGATTGACAAATTAGTCTGTGTTCTTGACACAGCAATTATAGGACTTGAACAGCGGAACTTTGTAATTGAACAAGAAATTATGTCTGTTTAATAGAATTAAAGAGAAAGTATTATCACATGAAACGAAGCAAAACTTAAACAACTTACATTGAAAGAAATGTTTATTTAAGTATAAACAAATAAATATTAAGCTTTTTCTTTTTGCAAATTTTGATACCTTTTAGATCATAATTGTTCTTTATTTCATAAATTACTGTTTCATATTTTTAATTTTAGAATTTCTGCATGCCATCTTACAAGATTTAAACTGATGATCTATAATCCGGAAAAATCGATAATCCGGAATCGCCGAAGTCCCGACGAGTCCGGATTAACAACTTTTGACTGTATTCTCATTTCTTTCAATTGAAACTAATACGAAAAACACAGAACAATTTTCAAGCAAATTAAACTATAGTGAAAATGGAAATAATAAATAATAAAAAACTTCATTTGTATAGTGAAAGCACAGTTCTAACTTTCATTTTAAGCAGTTTTCCTCCAATTATTTTAAAAACGAAAAAATAATTTTCTTTGACTATAAAACGTAGCAAAAAGAGTTCTTAGAGAAGAATCTTATACCATGTCTAAAACATTTTACACATATATAAACATAGCAATCCATTAATACAAGAAATTTGCTATGCAAAAATTAACAATTAGCACACTGCAAGTAGTACAAAAAATTTAAACAGAACTGTTTACTTGTAAATCTTCAAAATTAGCTGATATACTGAAGGCAAACTAATTCACATTTCTTTTTCAGTTCTACCAATTTTTGCATAAAATACTCTTCATAGCAGCATTTCAATCAATAGATATTTAAGCTTAAAGCTTGATGAAGATATTGACTTTCACAGCTGGTTATAAGTTCCTGAATATTTCTACAAATCAAAACTTATTTTGTCATAACATATGCAAGTTATCATAAACTTCCTTCTTTATAAGTTTGAATATTTCTGTATGCTCAGGCGAAAAAAAAATGTAGCTCATTCTATTTATTTTTTTGTTTAGTTGTACATACAGCAATTCCAGAAATAAATCTACAAATGATATTTTTTATATTATTTATTTACAATTATTTTCTTCTTATAATTTTGCACAAATCTACTTTCAAACAAAGAAATATCAATTAAATATCTGAGCAAAGGCTATGATAAATATTTAATGGAAATAAGAATTTGGTCAAAAAAGATCTACTGCAGAGAAATTCTAAGAGAAATTAAATTCTAATATCAAGTAATTTTTTATGCACAAGTGGGCAGCTGATAATTCACAGAAAGAAAATTTGACTTCTCTAGTTTTCCTGCTTTTGTTACACTAAAAGCATGCTTCAAATAGTAGCCCAACTGAAAGTTAAAATACTTGTTAACTATTTATTAAAGTATTTCAGTTTAATTATCTGCACGCTGCTTTTAAATATGATTTTTCTCACTTATCATGGCATCATTTATTTATTACACATAATTTTAGCATATTTCATTATTAATAAATCAGTGCAAAATTTTCTTTTCTTTTTAATGTCTAGGGCAAATGATGAAAACTAAACTTGCAAAGTAATCCTTATTATCACAGCAGTCTGGCAAATTAATATTACCTTTAAGTAGGTCAAATTGTAAATAATTTTTCTGATAAAATAAAACCATATTTATTGTGATAATAAGAAAGAACTGGAGACCTTTTCTGAAGGGATAAACAGAACTACCATTATTCAAAATGATGGTTGATCTGGAGATGTAATAGTGAATAAGAAATGATAATAGTTTAAATAGTGCATGAACTATATGCTAGATGCATATTTAATACATGTATCACAAAGTATAAGAATTATAATAAATAGCTGCAATACGAATTAAGCGTCTTTCACTTTCTCAAGCAAAGGAATTTATTTCAATATGCAAGTACAAAAAAGGGAAAAAAAATCTAAACTCTTTTTGTTACAGTAGTAATTGCAGAGTATTGCACTAAAATTTAAATCTTGTAGGCAATATTTATACATACATGATTTTCTATCATAACTCCATGAAACATGAGAATATGAAATGAGGGAAAAGGCTAGGTGTAGTACCTCAGATTTTAAGGAATTCTTACTATTCAAATTCATAATTCAGCATACCTAAATGTGAAGGGCGTTGGTATCCGAAGGGAGTTAGATGGACTGGTCTTGCATACAATAGCAGCGCTAAATAATGACAGAATGTTTGAATAAACTTCCACATATTAGCATGCATACAAGTTAATTTTCAGAAACACATAAAAATACATGAAAATTTTAAAAACGTAGACAAAAATGACTACCTCTCCTCGCCTGTACTTGCAAACCTTTCAACATTCATCGGTTTGTCTAATTTGGATACTCTCTCTGGCACTGAAATAAAGCTCAAATTAAAATGATACACTTTACTGATTAATATCTATTAAAATTTTTTAGAAAAATTAAGCACATATTCTAAACTACTGTAGCATATTATACAGAAGATAATATGTCTTTTTTCATTAAAATGGCAATGCACTGATAAAAGCTTTTTCTTGACTATATATATTAAGATAGAATATCATTCCTTCTTTTATTTCTATACTAAAAATATACACTTACAGAAGTTTTTCTTCAAATATGATATTTAGAGCATCGAATTATTTTTCTTATGAAATACCTTCAGTTATAACATTCATACATGTCGGACTCCATTACAAACAATTTTGTCATTTTCTAAAATACCATAAAAATACATGGCCATCTCATGTGCCAGGCTGTCTTATAAATATCCCACACTATATATACACATTACTTATACAAAAAGAATTTGAAATCAGCACATCTGAAATACTTGTCTATCTGACAACTTGAAATTGTAATTTACTTAAAAAAATGTGAAACATAAGGAAAAAAAGCAATTTTTTTATCATTTGAAATTATTAACCTAAACAAATAATTATGTTTTTCTGGAATGTTACTACTACAAGAAACTGGAATATATACTGTAAGAATATATGAAATTCATTTCATACTTCATCCTCCTTCCCTACACCTCTAAAATTTTATTTTACAAATGCTAAACAATAATGAATAAGGCATTAACTCATGGATCTCCAGTACTTTTTAACAATGTCCTCATGCCGAGAAAGTGCAATACAATTATTTAAACATTAAAAAATCATAGGCTGATTGGAGCCACACAAAATACAGTTTGGGGAATCCACCACTTCAATTCTGTAGAGGTGGTCTCGCAAACAGTCATGCACAGTCAGATATCTAAATAGAGCTACCGCTGCCTTTCTTGGAAAACTGGGAATGAAAGTTGTCATCTTCCCTCAGAATCCTCCAACTCTTATCCACAACATGTTGAATCATATCCTGCTTAAGAATTTTCTTAAGAGTAAGGTTAACAAACAATTCAATCGTATGAAAAGAAAGCGGTTCATTAATGTGTTGAATTATCAAAGATCCTTTCTTAGCCAATGTATCAGCTTTTTCGTTTCCCATAATTCCACAGTGGGCTGGAATCCATTGGAAAGATATTCTGTATGTCATTGCCATAAGCTAAGGCCTACAGTCTAAGATTCTTTGGGAACTATTTTGATTATTCAGAAGAATTTGAAGTGCACTTTTGGAATCTGACAATATGACTGCCTTTACAAAAGAGTGGCTATGAATTTACAGTTGTTAAATAGCTACAGCAATAGCTTTGATTTTCCCATCAAAGGCCCATTGGTAAAGTAGCAAGAGGGCCCATTGGTAAGTAGGAGCTAGAAAGCTCGCCATGGAACATGGTCCGGCATTGCACATTCTCTCTAACATAGAGTTATCAATGTAGACATGCAACCACTCATTTTGAGGTTAGCCAACTCCAATAGTTTCGATTGCAATAGATCATAATTGTGAATTGTTCATTTCATTTTAACAACTTTTTGGATAACATCAAGATTTATATTCAAATTCAAAAAGCCCAAGGAACAATGGCGAGGAGGTAAAATTGGACAATCTTGGCTCAGTTCCAAAGCATCAGATTCTCTCTGAGCAGCCTGGATAAAGCCAATTTGTGTTTTAAAATTTCTAGAAATTTCATTATTATAGTTCCTCCAAAAAGCATTGTCGGGCAAAGGCACCAGCTTCTGGTATAATAGGATCGCTTTCCTCTTAATATAATCATTAACAGGTTCCAAACAAGTAAAATCTGCATTGCAAGAATACGAGTAGAATACAGTATGCATAACGCTTGGTTTTAGAAGACTTCGAGGATCTGGACTACATTCTCTGGAGCCATGATGAGGATCTCGCTACAATGACCAATAATTGATTGAATGTATAATTTGTAAGCAGTCGTCAATGTCTCTCTGTCACAGCCTCACCTTGGGCTGGTCAGACGTTTTAAGACAGAGAATCTTCTCATGGCTTTTTTCAAATGTTTCCTCCAATTTAAGCGTGGATAAAGGATGCAACCCAAATACTTTGTCAAATCATTATGTTGAACATCTACACCCTTAAATGTCAACTTCAGGGTAAAAGGCTGTCTGTTCAGAATGAAGAACTGGGACCTGCTCTTATCCTGATTTACCCTCATACCATTTTTTACACATCAGCATTTCAGCTCTTTCAGAGACTCCTGAGAGTCACATTTAAGCAATTTTGCTTACTTTTAGAATCACTACTCCAGATAACCAAATCATCAGCAAAAAGGGCAGAATCCACCCACAGTGCCAGTGTTCGGTAAATCATTAATAAAAATATTAAAAAGAATTGGGCTGATGATTGTTCCCTGTGGGAGGCCAGTTTCAGTTTGTTTAAATCTAGAAATGTCACAGCCATATCTAACAGCAAAAAAACGTTGTGATAAGAAATTCTTAATGTATAAAAACATCCTGCCATTTATTGCCAACTTCTGTAATTCCTGAATAGTACGTAATCTTCATACTTTACCATAAGCTGATTCAAAGTCTATAAATGTTGCCAGGACAGACAAGCGATTGTCTAAAGAATCTTTAATGGCTTGTCTAAAGAATCTTTAACGGCTTGACTAACATAAGATACTTGTTGGTGAGCGGAATGATATTGTCTGATTCCAGCTTGTTTAGGAGACAAAAGATTGTTACTGTTACTCTCCAGAAACCAAGTTAGTCTAGACACAAACATCTTTTCCGTAATCTTCAACAAAACAATAGTCAATGCAGTAGGTTGACAGCTTTTAATATTATCTGCAGATTTATCCCTTTTAAAAATAGGGATAATAATAGCTTTTTCCCACATTGTGCACATAAGAGTTCCAACTATGATTAAAAATAGGCAGAAAGAACATTTGAGCATTGTATCCAATATGTTTAATAAACTCTGGATGCATATTATCTGGACCTGGACTTTACTTAATATCTTTAGGAAATCAATAGCTTCTTCTAGTTCTAACATGCCAGTCTCTATTAAAAATCTCTTGTCCAAATCCCAAAGTCATATGGGAGTCCTTGATCAATTTCTTCATCAGCTTTTGATCTCTCTTAAGTTCACTACTCAAACCTTGATCAGACATATAAAAATTCATAAAAGCATTAGAAATATCCTTGTCAAATTTCAGTCTTTCCTTTAAAAATGTCTGGTACCCTTGGGGAAAGAGGGTCATCATATTTCAATTTATTTACAAATTGAAAAGCCTTAGCTCCATTTTTTAGGGTAGTCAACATTATTTATAAAAATATTAAAACTCTTGTGCTTTGCTAAATTGATTTCCTTATGGAGAACTGAAATACTTTTTCTTCAACTTCTGACATCTTCCGGGTAATTAGAATTTTCAGCCTTAGTATGGATCTGAACTACACCAGTATATAACTGAACTTATAATGGGCCTGAACCAACCTTCACCTCTAAAATAAAAATTACTGTTAAGAATGAAATTATTCTTTCAAGCATAAAAACATTTTTTTAAAGTTTGTTCTAAAACATACTTATGTTAATTGCAAATAAATAAATGTAATGCAAATGTATAGAAGCAATAGTTTTCTCTGTCCACAAAATACTAAAATGAATAAATAAATCACAGTAAGAAAAAAAAATTATGAAATAAAAATTTCAAATGAATTGAAGTTTATATTTCATGACTTCATGGTAGTCATCTACATCAGAAATGTGATTTTCTCGACAAACTTGCAGTATCTGGATAATAGATTCTTTGTATATTTTCTACAAATCCTTGCCATTAACCATTGCATATTTATTGCCAATATGTTAGCCAGTACATTAAATTAATAGTAGACAATCTGATTTTAATATCTTTGTTTATTAGTTCAATAATTTGTTTGGATAGAATAGGCTTAAGAACATTCAAATATTTGACTACAGAGGCATGAAAATGCAAAATCATGCTATCAGTAACAGCACCTATTAAATTAGAAGAAAAATTTTATTTTTCAGAACATAAATTAAAAAAATAAAAAATAGGTTCAAATAGAATATTTCATGCACTAGTTTCACAGACTCCAGCTAGCACAATATCATAAAAATATTATTTAACACTTTAAATAATAAACCAAAAGTATTGCCTTTTTGACTACACTAATTTAAATCATTCCAGTTTAATGATTCTGGATGCAATAGAAATTACAAAATAAGATGCATAGAATTCTGTTTTTCAGTGCACAAGACCATATATGACAGTTATTTTTATTTATGCTTCGAAAAGTCACAGCATAAATTAAAAATAGCTGTCATATATGGTCACAGAATAAAGCACTTTTTTTTCGAGGACACAAACATTTTTTCTTTATCTAGAGTAAAAAAAGCATCTCACCGTTCAGCAATTAAATTGATTATTGAAATGTGGACCAGCTTATTCCTTTCATTCACACCTCCTTTAAATACATGTATATTAGTTTTAGTGTGCTTATTCTATTTTTCATTACCTACTGGCAGTACTGATATTAGCTCAAATATCAGTTGTTCCATTTTACTTTGCTTTTGTTTTTATTGAAGAATTTAATGACAGGGGACATAGTGGACATCATGTAGCAAACTTTACACATATAAAATCTGCTCAAAAATGACTTTTTTCTTTCTACTTATGCAATGAAACCTGGTTAATATTTCTCAAAGAACCATGAAACGAATCAAGTAAAGAGATTAAAGCAATATTATCAGAAAATACTGGATAGATTGAACAGACTAAATGCAATTAATAATGGAGAATTTCTGTATGAATTATTAGCACAACTCCAGTTTTTATTTAAATAAATCCTATAGAAAACTTTAGAAAATATTATTAAGAATAGCCTACATTGCTTTCAAAGTGATTAATTTGTTAATCAGTAATACACATTAAATAGCTTATGTTTCGCTAAATGGTAACACAATCGACCGAAAAATAAAATTACTTTATTTATAACACATTGTTTTTTAATAGCTGATTTTGTTGATTAGATTTGGAAGAAAAATATTTTACACTTTGGTATATGGCCATAAGTTAGGAACATAAGATAGAAAAGTTTTATTTTTATCAGTGGCACCACACTGCTTTTAAATCACTGAATTTGTCTATCAAAAATTTATAAAATTTTCAGAAAATATGAAATAAATAAAAAATGCACAATTCCACATTCGAAATGCACATGGTCTGGCAGAGGATGTGTTCGAAATTTGATGCTTCTAGGTACCACCATTCTTTCAGAATGCAAGAAACAAATACACATATGTACAGATTTTTCATAATTTAATAATAGACATTACCAGCTTGTAAAATTTATTATATGAATTAACAAACACCACTGAATTAACAAGCAGTAGTTGATTCTTGAAAACAGACTCATCATAACATTTTAAAAGTCATTACTCATCATACAATTTTAACCATACAGTTTCGTGACCTTTCGAATATCTATTAAAAAGTCTGATTTTAGAATTTATATATACCTTGGGATATGTTTCATAAATGAAGCACTCAACATAAATTTTTTTCTACTATCCAGATCAAAAGAAAATTTTCATCATGCTCCAGCACCTCCCCCCAATCATCGACACCATCATACTCAGCATACAGAATGCAATAGCCAAGTTCTGGATATGCATACCATCATCAGATTTTTCAACAACCTCTTTTTTCACCTCTATGCTATGCTAATCATAACAATTTCCTTCGTTGCTTGACTCTTCTCATTAACTTCCCTAAAATGTGTTGTTAATGAATTAACAAAACAAAAAATGCAAAATCACTTGAAAATTCATAGTGCAGGTTATTTAATAAATAGAAGCAACAGGTATAGTAATGCTCATGGGCAGCTGTAGCACTATCTCAAAAGTGGTAAATAAATAAGTATAGTGAGCTCATTCGTAACTCAATGAATTCAAGTCATATTCCAAACAAATACTGTACCCCAAACAAATATTTTCATGCCCGAAGAGGATGCATAGTAAGTTGGATATAATTCAAAGCAGACATATACTAAGTTACCACTGTATTTTTAAATGCAGATTTTCAATATTTTAATATGAATAATTTTATGACATTAATCAAAGATCAAGAGTTACTAAAACAGCAAGGCTCTGTCCTATGAAATTTACAACACACATGAATTGTGCACATTGTTTCACAAAGGAATTATCATTTCAATAATTATGGCAAAGAATGTCATGTGACCTTAACAAACTTATAAATTTCTACAAATAGGCAATGAACTTGAAAAAGAAATGGGTTTCTGATATTTTAATAACTTGGTGATTAGGGGGGGAAATGAAAACTACGTGTGAATGCAATGACACGAGAAAAGCAGAAATGTACTTATAATGCTTGCAGTAATCACTGCTGTAACAAAGTTATCACTGGCAGCAGTTTTTACAGTAACACCATGCCAAAAGTAAATATATTTAATATCATTTATATCAGTGCTAGGAAAAGAACTTAATGGCTGCAGTATGTGACTTTGAGCATGTTCGGCATGACCTGAATCCCAGCAGAGATAAACAGATTTGACAGCATTTCTTCATGGACAGGGATAAGCATTAGAGTTTCAGAACTTATCTCTTAAGTTTTTTTACCAAAAATATAAACTCAACATAATAATTAACACAAATTATCAAACATTTCATTGATGACTGAAGTTTCATTGGAGCTTAGACCAACATTATCAAAGCATTAGTGTTATGGTGCTGAATGTTATAGTAGTGTAGTACTTCATGTGAAAGTTGTTTGGTTGAAAGAAGAGAAATTAGGTTCAGAACTTTAATGGGAGCAGAGTGAAAGTTGTGTCATTAATGAGACTGCTCTGCAGGAAAATTAACCTTTGAATGTTGAATGTAACCTAAAATGAGGTTAGGTTAGGGATATGCTACTTGAATATGGCAAAGCCACAAGAGTTATCTCCGTTAGAGGACGGATGCCATCTTGGAGGACATTCTGAAGGAAACAGGCTTGTATTCATGCAACACATACAGAAAACCATAAAAAGCAACCATGCAGCCAGCCTGTTCATCGGTATTCAAAGCCAAAGTGGGTCAAATAACCAATATTCAGCAGTTTTTTTCACACACTTGTGATGGGGAAAGCTCCAATGAAACAATAGTTGGTAAACTAATTATTACACTGAACTTCATTTTTTTTAGTATTAAAATGCACAAAGTTACTTTCTACAAGTTTTTTTAACATTTAAAATAAATCTGACTAAACAAGTGAATGTGATCTCAAATGGGAAAGGCAGAACAAAAAAAGGGGGGAGAGCAGAATGCCTGTGTATAAGAGATCAATATCCCTAATAAAGAACACAGTTTGACACCAAAAGGAAAGATAAGAAGACAAATGATTGGATTGATTGAGTGGATAGTGAGGTCATAAGTAATGAAGCAACCACATGTACTCATAAGAAGCTTCTTACACACTAAAATGACAAAAATCCTTGATGTTAGCATGAATAGTGTTTTATGCCAAAATGAAGAAAGTGCATTGTACTTTCGATGACAACAGGGATACAAAATAATCGGTTATTTAGTATTTATATATAAATACAAATGTATGAAAGTGCATTGTTTATCATAATTTAAACATTTTACACACAAGACTAATCCTTTTTAATTAAATTATTCAACTTTAGGCTGCAGAAGTACAAATGTGTGCACATTACCAGAGTATATATATTAAGAGATAATTAAAATGTATGAACTGATTAAAATGATGGGGTGAATGTGACTAAAATTTATTTGTCATGAAATCCATTTTAATTAAAATCTGGATTCAATATGGTAAATTAGCTAAGATAAATAATTTTTTCATTTTGAAGAGATTAATAGTACCAGATATACTTCGACTGAAATCAGGAGGAGCTGCTCTATGTGTTTTCTTCTTTCCACTAGGCCTGAAAAATAAAAATTAGAAAACTTAACATAAGGAGGAGAATGCAGCACTAGAATCTGTAATATAAAATCACATACTCTAAAATGAAAGGTTCTTCTAGAAGATCTGCAGCAGTAGCTCTCTGATCAGGATCAGCAACAAAACACCTAAAACAGGAGGAGGGGAAACTTTTCACATAGCATACTTGATGTTCAGTAAGAATACATAAGCACAATATTCATTATTAGCTTTAAGATTACAAATTCCAGTGAATTATTTGTAGATAATAAAACCATAAATAAAAGTTGGCAAAGTTGGCTGATTAAGCTCAATCTTATTTAGTGAACAGTATAATTAGTTACAAATAAATGATACTGAAATTGTTACAGGCTTTTCCTACTTTGGTAATAGTAAACTTGCTGTTAAGTTCACAAATCTGTCAGTATGCAACTTAAACTAATAATTTTTCCAAGAACTACTTTAATTTCTCACAAAATAGTACTTTTCTATTTCAGGAAAGTATCAATAAGTGGTCTTAGTTTGCAGCTAATTTTGGAAATGAAATCGTTAATGTTATCTTCGGTGCTTTTAAAGCAAACTGAACTGTTAAATATAGTAACTGGTCTACATTTAGTTCCAATTTCAAGATGTGCACATAGTTTAAATTTTTGGAATTGAATATTTTTCCATTATTTTTCTAACCATTTCACCAGAAAGAAATTTAATTCAAATTTTGTAAAAATTATTTCTGATTTTTTTTTGCATTCATTTTAAGGTTTCCTAAAAAATGTAGGGTGATGTTCCTGATTTTCAAAAGTACACTTAATTTAATAAATGAAGTTGCTTTTGATTATTAACCACGGAAAACATTTTTTTGGGGCACCTGATGTAAGTTAACAGAATAACTTTAGATTAAATATCCCTTTAAGATATTCAAATCTGAAATTACTCATTTGATTGAAACATTTTCTTTGTGCTTCATTTATTATTGGTTAACTTGAGTTCTTTTTTACTCTTCAACAGCAATATTTTGGCTATAAGTGTTTGGCAATTTTTAAAATTCTAATATTAATTTAATTTTTTTTAATTAATTCATTTCTGTTTATGAAACAGACATCCGAGATAGTATTAATTTATTTTGCTTAATTAATATATTTATATATGTATACACAACTATTAAAAATGAAACCCCAATACGAAAGAGAAGTTGTGCTATATAAATGGCATTTAGGAGGTAAAGATGTCTATTCGCATTTCACCCTAGAGAAATAAGTGCGGTGCTACTAACAGCACTTATGAACATACAAGTCATATTTGCTTTAAACAGATGATGTAAACTTCATGCAATTTATTTATCTTCCATACTGAGCATTGTGAGCTAGATTTGAGTCAAGAACATCAGCAGCTTACTGAACTAGAACGAGGTTAAGTAATAAGGCTGATAGAAGGTGGATTTTCTTTTCAAGAAACTGCAAAACGATTTGGCAGAGATGAATCCACTGTGCACGTGTGCTGGCAGCAGTGAACACAGGAAGGTAACTGTCTCAAGAACGCCGAGGTCCAGTCACACATATGCCACAAAAAATTTTCGCATGTTTCAGTTGATTATGGCAAAGCACACTAGGGGGTATCTGCCTAAGGGCAGGGATGCCTTCATGGAGAAGTTTCTTATGGAAACTGGCTCATATATATGTTACACATGGGGAAAACCATGAAAGGCCTTCCCAGGTCTGGGAAGCAATTTCCTGTGACAGCAGGAGCACTCTCATCATTACCCGACACATTTTGACAACAAATATGTATGTCAGACTGGTGATTGCCCCAGTTGTGCTGACATTACTGAGTAATATTGCAGGAGGCACTTTCCAAAAGGATAATGCTTGTTCGCATACCATTTCTGTCACCAAACATGATCTACAGTGTCAATGAGTCACTTTGAATTGTGAGACCACCCAATCTTTCTCCCATTGGGTACGTATAGGACATGATTGGATGATAAATTCAGATCATCCACAACCAGCACAGACTATTACTGACTTGACTGATGGATAGGCATAGAACTCTATCCCATAAAACGGCAAGCAGCACTTGCCCGATAGAACATACTTCAATTCAACATTGTGTTGGCTACAGCAATTATTAATGTAACATCATTTCACATTTGAAATGGCTCTTCTTGCACATACTTTAACATGTGGCCTTGAAACAGTAATCATATAAATACGGTACTTAGACAAATGCTTTGCCTATATTTAATTTCTCTAAACTGGTTCTTTCTTGGTGTTCGAATTTCTTTTTCTATCAGTACGTATATATAATTTTCCAAAGAAGATAACGTTTTAAATAACATACTAGAAAATATATATGACAACACTCTATATGCCATCAGATAAATTGTTGGTCAAATACAGAAATAAATTTAAATAATAGTACCTTAGTATGAAGTTTTTCGCCCTTTCAGACATTGTTGCAGGTATTTCAGGGTGGATTTTATAAAAACCCACTTTGAACATAGCAGCGTGAGGAGATCCTAGCTGAAATGTATATTATTACACTTTACATACATGGTATATTAATGAATGATGAAAATAACAAAATTTCTTAAAATAGACATAATAACAAAAATATTTAAAGGAGAATAATAAATTCTAATGATAATTTTGTTGGCAGAACAGTGCAGTGGTTTAGTGGAAGCTGAATAAACGTTTATGGACCTGAGATTAATACTGGATAAGGCACTGAAGTTCATGAGAAATGGAGCACTTAAAAAAAAATATGTGTCAACTTGAAAAGTTCTGGCTGGAGAATAAGAGGCAAATATCCCCAGATACTAACCCCTTGCATAAAAATTATCAAAACTTGGACAATGGTTGGGCAGAAAGCCTACCTTTAGTTAACTAAGCTATCAAATCCAATGATAATGTCAAAAGCATTTAAATTATTTTGTGCAGGCTATTTCATTGAAAGTTACATCTTTTGATGTCAAAGTCATAGATCATAACACTTTCTCAGCCTGCATCTTCCAAGGGACTACAGAAACTCACGCTTTCTTTCTTTCTTTCTTTTTTGGAAATATCTGTTTTTTTTGGGGGGGGATACTCAAGACAGCTTTCCATTATTTTCCTTGTCATTAATCAAAGGAAAGTCTAACTTACTACTCCATTTTGAGTCTCTTATTTGAATCTGATAACTACTATCCTTTATATCAAAACAATTTAGTTTTCCAAATTTATTTACTCAACAGCTTTAGACAACAACAAACAAGACAAAAAGATAAAGGCTGAACTCTGCTGTTGTCTTCTGCCCCAGCGTAATCTAAACAACTTTAGAGAGTTGCATTTAGAAAAATGAAATCTAGCTACTTTTCACAAAGTGTTACACCTTCTTAGAATATCCTAATTCTGAACATGCACAGTATCCAGTTTCTCAATGTTTTAACTGAAATGTTTCAAACCAGACAAGAAAAAGTTTTCATACTTTAAAATGTCAAAATTTTAAGAAGTGGCAAATTTTATACAGATTTTGAATCTGGTGAGCAACAGTTGATACTGTTAAAAATTTTTCCAAGCAATTAATGCTTGATCTGAACTCTTTTCTATTATTATTATTATTCCTTATAAGTTTTTTAGAAACTTCTGATTTGCAGTTTCTTTCCTAAATTTAGAATATATAATTTTTAGACTTCAGATGCCTTATACTTTACCCATGTGTATTTGATATTTTTTCATCATAAAATGTGTGGAGTCTTGATTCTTAATTTTGCTTTGGCACTAATTAAAATATCTCAATACAGAAGAACAATCATTTATTAGCATAAATCTTCATAACCAATAATTTGGCTCTCTAGTTGCCACTTCGCTTGGAATACATCTTAAACTGAAAAATTCTACACTGAAATATGGTTGATTTTACATATTCTGACTAATTCATATCTCTGACACCAACTTAACGAATCATTACTTATTCTTTTTTGTTTTCATCACTGCATAACAATGAACACACGGCAACTTGAGAAATGGCTCATGCAATGATATCTAATTTTCTCTCTTTTTTTAATATTAATAACTGAAAACCAAACAGCATGGTAACCATTTATGTTGACATTATCTAAGGCGATGATTACAGACTTCAGTTAATGCACAGCAAAATGTTGAATGTGTTGAGGAGAAATTAGAAATTTCTTTCCCTACACAAAAAATAGATTTTGTAAATGATACTCAGGCCAAATAATTACATCAGGGTTGCCACTCAATGAGGAGAATGAAATTCCCTGACTTTTCCAGGTTTTCAAGGTGTGTTTTGAGAAAATTCCAGTCTATTCGCATGGTGCGTGTTGGCTGTGCTGAGAGGTAAAGTAATTATGGTACCACTTGAAAACACAAACATTTGCCAATTGCATATGACTTATTATATATATAATCCCGAAAGCATTACTATTATAGCTATAACAGGAGTTGTTTTTTTCCACTGAAGATTGAGATTAGAATCTGCCCAATCTGGATTAAAAAATGAGTTTTTTTGCAGACATTTTGCAGCTAAAGAAGAGTAAGAATGATATTTTAAAATAAATTCAGGTATTTTTATATTTATTTAGCAGAATACATAAGCAAAAATATATGCGTTAAATTTCGTGATAGTATTTCATTATACTGCTAGATTTAGTTTCAGAATTATGCCAGAGAAATTTGCCTGAAATTTAAAAGTGTTATTAACTAATAATAAATAAATTTAGAGGAAAGAAGAACATTAAAATGATATAAATAACATTAATGATATAAAAAAATAAAAAAAAATAAATTAAAGTTAATTACTGAAAAACTGAATTACAATAATCAATGATATTTTGGCGAATATAGTCATATTAAATGTTAGCCTAAATGACTGATTACTATTTTTTTATTTTACTGCAAAATGAAAAAAAAAAAAAAAAAAAAAAAAAAAAAAGTTAAAAAGATTTTGCGGTAAAATCTTAGTCTTTGCTACGGCCTTGGTACAATTTTGAAAACTGCCGCCAACACCAAAATGACCGGTTTACTGCCCAACACCTTCTTGAACAGAGACTAAGAGACAGAAAGAGCTAACTGTTTTTACTGCTGATCATAATGTCACCAAATCCCGTGTGTACTATATACGGAGGTTAGAATAAAATAATGTGTATTGTTAAGATAAAAAAAATTCTCTACAACAGGAATGGCTCCATCCCAACGTAGAGGGAAACAGCTCCATATGCGCGAAATATCTGTTGCCGAAGTTCGAACGTCAAGTTTATCAAAAGTACATAAAATGAATATCGTTTTAAATTTCTTTAAGCTTTAAAGAAAAAGTAAATATTTTTTCGTGTGAGTAAATTAATAGATTAGTTATTTTGAGCAACAAAAGTACGAAAATCCGAGTATAAATTATCGCGAAAGTCAAAGAACGTTTCTTCTTAACACATGCTCCACAATTTCCCATACACATTGCGGAGGGGGAAATTCTCGCCATCAGGTTCCATTGCCAAATACCTTGGCGAGTTTTTCCCTCCGCTTTCTAGCGGGACTACAGCAAACTTATTTACATTGTGTCTATGGAACCTTTCTTTACATAGACATTCTTACATTAGAATAGAGTACATGGGGACTATTCTAGCCTCCATGATACCGTATATTAGAATTAAACCGATTTTGTTGTATACGAGAATAAGAAGGTATTTTCTTTAGTTCAACATGCACCTGCACATGTGAGTCTTATGATTCTCGACGTTACTGGAAACCAAACTTGCCAAAAACTTGCTTTGCCTTTCTAAAAGACAATCTGATTGGAGCTGCGAAAATTGGGTCTACGCCAGCCAAAGAATGTCTTTGCACCAGCTGCCCGAGTGATGCTCATCCGATACATAATTCGCCAACTAAGTGATCACTTCCGTAAAACTCGCTGTTTTGGGGATCGCCGTATGACATTCCCTGACTTTTCGAGATTTTGACTAAAATCTTTATACTCCCTGACTCTTCTCTGATTTCTTTTGGGTCAATTTTCGAATTCCCTGACTTTTCCGTTTTTCCCGGTAGCGTGGCATGGCAACTCTGTTACATTTAGTACTCTTTGAATTGAGAACAACCGATTTGTTATTCAGATAAGTTCAGAACCGGCAGCAGAGCTTATGTGGCAGAATTTAGGGAATGCAAATTTTAGCAGCTCTGAGAACGAATTTAAAGGACAGCAAAATCTTTAGAATTTAGGGATGGCATTGAGATGCAAACTGAAAAGGTAGCAAAACTTTTAGAATTTAGGGAGGCACTTAGAATTTGGCAGCGGAATTTAAGACCCACCAGAGACTGCACCTGCCCACAAAATACCTAGAGCCGACCCAGAATAAGCCTTAAGTACATGTGGAAATTTATAAAGAACATGTAAATACATATAAATACACGTGGAAGGACTCAGATAAGCCTTAAGCACACGCAGGATATAGGCATAAATATAATAAATAACTAATAAAATTCAGCAATATGTCTTTAGTCACCGTTCTCATGCTACATCATCAACAGTGGATAGCAGCTTAGCTAATCTTTGTGATGACAACCCTGAATTCAGAAGTTTTCAGATATTGCAAACAAAATGCGAAATTTTCCAATTAATGGAATTTGCGGAGGAGTGGTAGTAAATGAAGATGGTAGAACAGAAGATTTTCAGTAGCTATGACAATGCCCCAATCAGAAATGAATTAATGAACAGCAAAACCTGTGGTATGGTTCTGAAGACAGAAAATATTGCTACTGATAGTGAAGAAAATGACAGACAGGTTGTTGAGAATGAAAAAGTTTTGATTAATAATTTAGTGGGAATTCTGGACATGACATTTACAGGACTTGAACAATGGAACTTTGTAGCTGAAATTTGTATATTTATAAAATAAAAGAGAAATTATTAGTTTAACAACAACTTTGAAATGAAACAAATGAAACAACTTAAGCTGAAAGAATTTTTAATAAAGAAAACTAAATAAATACTGAGCTTTCTGTCCTTTTCATTCATTCTTTTTTTTCCCCTTTTTTGGTCAATTATGATTTCCCTAATATCATAAATGCTTCATTATTTCATAAATTACTATTTGATATATTTAATTTTATGATTTTTACGTGTCATTTTACTAGACTAAAATAGATAATGTAATACGCGGAAAAATCCCAAATCCAGAATTTTTGACGACCTAACGAGTCCGATCTCAGAGTTTCTACTGATTTCTACTGATTGAGTTGATGGTGCAAACAAACTCTGGTATTGATGTAACACATACATACTTTTGTTTATTCCTTTTTTAGATGGTGCCACTATAGCACACTTAAATATGAAAATATAGACAAACAATTAAGAATATATAAATGCAAATGATTCTGTTAATTAATTAAAAATTCTACTAAATTTAAATTCGTTTTGATTTTATAAAACAAAAGCAGCAGTGGCCCATTATGTTTTTATGAGTCATTCAGCCTTTATGAATGTCCAAAAGATACTTTTCCAAAAGAAATCTTTGTCCAAAAGATATCTTTTGGCCATCATGGCCAGAAGATAGTCCTCACTTTTATTAATATGTTGACACCAGCCTGACAAACTGGTGGGTAATATTTCTCTATTCCGTGGGGTGGCATGACTCACCGATGGGTTACACTTGCATACAAAAAAAAAATTACGTAGCCCAAAATTTTATGTATTCAACAGTATACATTAACATTTCAACATAATAATCAAACATGCAATACAAAACAAATAATTTACAATGTAACTTATAAATTAAATATAATTATTATTTTTTTCTATGAAATTTTTTAAAGCAGGCTAAACAAAGTGCCAGCTTGCCCTTACAATTATCGCAAAATGTTGTTACTTTCTTTGCTCTATTTATGGCATACTGAGAACCTTTTAGGCTTGCTAAGCATTTATAGCATTCTTTACATCACTTTCTCATTTTCCTGGCAGATCCTTCGTACAAATTAAAAAAATGTTTTTTCTTTTTTGTTATTATTACTTCACTACGGGGATTTACAAAATGGATAGACCATGAAACAGACCACTAATTCAAGCGCCGCTGCATGAAAAGAACAATGAATATCCGCATCGCAGTCTATGTGTTAATGAATTCCCACCATGATTCTGCCAGATAATGTAGAAGCAACTAACAAAAAGCAAATTACATACTACATGAATACCCAAATTTTGGCATGGATAGGCATATTCATAGAAGAGAAAAGAGCGAAATTGAAGACAAGAAGTGTAAAACAACCTTGAAATAAATAACATAGTTATAGTTATAAATCTACTCACATACATTTTATGACAGATATGTGATTAAATGTATCTCTGAATTTAGGACAAAGTAGAGAAAGGAAATGAATCTGCACATTCAAATTTAAAGAACTGGAAAGCACCATTAATTAATGAATATCAGATTACCATCAAATTATTAATCAAATTAAGACCTTCACTTCCAGAATGCTTCTTAAAGTAATATGTAAACGAAGCTGAATCAACAGTTGTTTTAAAATACAGTAAAAGTGATAATTAATTTGTTCATTTAATGCACCTTTTACAAATTCTGTGCTTCATGTAATGATCCTTAGGATAACTAAAAAACTTTCTAATTTAGTTTTAAAACATACTCCATCCAGCATATCACTTATTAATCTATCTCAAATATGATGCATTAGTGAAGTTTGACTACACTACTATCTTAATTTTAATACAGAGAAATAGAATAAAAATAACAGAAAAACAATAATACACAGCAGTATAAGTACATACAGTTGAACCCCACTATAATGACAGGAAGATTGGTTCACTATCTCTGATACAATAAGAAATAATAATAAGAAGATCCGATAAGAATAATATCAAAACATATGAATAATAAATCTAACTGAGTTTAACTACAATTATTATTATGTGCAGTTATTAAATTTGTTGTTTATTCAAGACAGAAGAAAAACACAACAAAGTAAAACATAAAATTAGCAAAGCAACAACCTTGAGTTTGGCATAAATTTTAGTCAAGACTCTATTTCAAAGGCAAATAGGTGCAGGTATATCTTTATCAGAAACAAAGAAATTTGCTTGATGGCAGGTTTTGTTTCTGATGGCAGAGATAATGGCAGATTTCTTTGCCTCGAAATCGATACAATCTTGACTAAAATCTACATCTAACACCATGTTGTCTGTTGCTTTGCTAATTTTATGTTGTTATTTGTCCTTTTCAAGTTTCACTATGCATTGATAACTTTACATCATACATTACCTAGTATAAATATCATGGTTCTGATCTTTACCTCCAATTACAACATTTATAAGTGAATAAATTTTATCCAAGAAATTGAAAAAAACAATAAAACAGTATAACACAAAACAGTGATAAATTTACCTTTAACTTTTACTGCTGGTAAGAGACATTTACTTCCAATTATAGAAATGTTTTAAATAAAGTAAACATTCATGTTTTTAGCACTTTTAAGTTTCAAAAAGCCAATTTTTGTAAACATTACAAAATCTGACTTTTTCTATAGTTATATTTAGTAAAAGTTAATATTTATTGTAAAAAAAAACCCCAATATGTTTGACTCACATACAACAAAAATTGATTGAAATGTTTTAAGTTCAAGATAATTTTACCTGAAAAACCAGACTTTGTATACAGATTAAGAAGCAAATATTTAAATTTGGAGGTAACTAAAAATGAAATAGCAGTTTATAGAAAGAACTCATTGCGGTTAACAGATTAAGTGACAATAACTGACACGCAGACCATCATGAAACGTTTTGATCAACATAAATATTTTCAAAAAGTTGAGTTTATAAAATACATGTTCTGGAAAACAGTCATAGGCTTCAAGTTTTGGTACAAGGCCAACTCATAACATTCCCATAGATTAAAAATAACAAATATTTTTAATTCTTTTTTTTTTTTTTTTTTTGTATAACTTATTGTATTAGAACCTTAAACTAATAAAACGACACATAAGTATTATTAGTGCAGTTTAAGCATTTGAAATTTATTAATTACTTGTGTGATAATGCTTTTGGCAAACCAAATGTAAAAAATTGTACATTAAAGAATGTTACCTGTTAGTAATTGCAAATGAATATCATTGAATGACATTAAAACAGAAATGAACCTCAAATCATCTTAACACTTTTGCAAAATGGTAGAACTAGCCATTAATACAACACTAATGAATTTGATAAGTTGGTAGTTTGAACATTAAGTTAATAATATAGCATGTAGAAAACAAATACACTTTACTCATGACAAAAATACTTTTTTAACACTATATGAATGCAGGGTCTCCAATTTCTGTATCGTTACTGCACCTGTCACTAACTAATGTGATGTGTTTAGTGATTGTTGGATGCAGCTAGCAATTAGCAGTGTGAGGTATTTAGTGAATGTGAGTACACAATGAGCGTTAATTGTGAAAAAGCTAACTTATCTCTTGACTATTTCCCTCAAAGAAAGCAATAAAAATATATTTCTGTCTCTGAAAAATCTCAAAATTTTCCGAAATTTTAAAGTTTTACTGCATATGAGTCAAAATTTATGTTTATTTTTAAGAATGAGTACAAATTTTCACAGAAGGCTGTAACATGGACCAGGGCACTACAAAGTTTGATATCATAATTTTTATAAAGCTACTTTTTTAAAAAAATAATAATGGTATAAAATGAATATTTACATCACTTGAAATATTTTTGTATCAGAAAATGCATGCTGATGACCAATCAGTGCAAAAAATACATCTTGTGTAAGGACTTTTATGGATACACAGAATATTGGCTCTATTAAATCTCTTAAGTTCAAACCTCAAAATTCTTTACATTCATATTTTGTGAGAGAAAAACTACACCGTGCAGCATTAATATAATTATATGCTATATTTATTACTATATAACCATAATTATTATTACATTTATGTATAATGTATGAATTTTCAATTATATACAAAGTCAAACATTTGATATAGCTAATTTTAAGATGTATTAATCTATGGATGAAGAGACATTATCTGCTATACTAGCATGAAGTTTAAAATACAAGAAAAATTAAAATCTGATAACAATTATAATGATAACATGGAAAAGTAAAATGTAAATTATTATTTCAAAAGCAGAAACTTGTAATTTTTGAAAAAATAAAAAGAAAAGTAAGAGGATTATAGACCTAATCAAATTAGGTTATGCTGAGAAGAGGAAGAATTTCAGTTGTGATAAAAAAAAAAGGAGTTGCAGTATAGATGGTAATAATATATGGATACTGCAAAAAGAGAATAACGATTGTAATGTATAATATTAACAGTGCACACTAGATGCATGATAGATCAGTGCACTGTTAATGTTTTACTTCAATACACACTACCAAAATTGCTATTCTTATGCTCTCTAACTAGGATTTTATTCATTTTGAATGAACTATTCAAAAACAAAATTTTATGCTAAAAAAAATGGAAGAATAATTTTAACCCTTTCATTAAGCAAATTATTTCCTTCACAATTATGCAAACAGATATACCGATCAGCTATGGGAAAGATATAAATACTGTTTAAAATTAAGGAAATAACAGGAATAGAAATTTTGAGCTTGAAAGGAAAAATCTACTTAATAAACATTAATAACTACTTATATTATTAATATATATGTAAGTAAGGTATAATAAAATATTATAGCTATGTTAAGAAATAACTGGCAACCTCAAAATTGACAGTTCTAGATTTGGTGCTCTCTCTCTAAATTCATTTGTTCTCCCAAATTCGAGATCCTTCCATGTTATATAACACAGCTTGAAAAATGTAACTAAAACTAATATTAACGAATTATAGCTTGTTTCTAGAAATGCACCTACTTCGGTATAAAAACCACTGGCGAGTTAATTACATTATTACATTCATTTTCCCCCTAACTTCTGCCATGCAAACATCTCCACACTGCTTATGCTTCTCAGCCTGACATGACGTCGTATCTTTTTTCCTGTTACCTAAAAATTTATTGTATACAACAATCATTGAAAAGTAATTTGTTTGCCAAAGAGGTGATTTTAAATGTGTAAAAATAAAGATGCTGATTCTTCAATTCAGTTTTGTTATCTGTGTCTCTTCTTGCCACTCTGCCAGCACATATTTATATAAAGATTTATTTTTACTTTCAAGTTTTTAGTATTTTTACTTGATAAACACTTCAGTTTACAAATACTTAAAATTTCAACTATATGGAACTTCCTCTCCAAATAAATAAATAGACAACATTTCTAGAATAAATTATAATTTCCTTTAAAGTAAATTGCTAAATAATTGCAAGAATTTAATGGCATTCTTTTGTAAAGGCAACTAAATGAATAAGAAAATCATTGGAAATCCTATATACATTAATCTTAAGAGTGGTATCATTCATTGTTCAGGAATATTACTGTATTTCCTTGCATATTTCTCCCCCTAGCTTAAGCACAGGGTTCTGAAAATTTATTAAATATACACATAATTTTTTCCTTCTTCAAGCTGTTCAGGAATTCAGCCATGTAATAGTTTTTTTTTTTTTTTTTTTTTGTCTTACTAATTGATTTGCCTATCAATATTGGGTGCATGGGCTTTGACAGGCAAAGTAATTCTACCAAAGAGTTTCAAGAAAAGATGGATATCTAATGCTGTTGATGGTTCTGAAAATGATTATATGAGGAAAGGCAATATGACAAGGTGATTGATGACTTGCAAGTTCTAATGAATGACGAACCAGCATTTTCAGCAACACTGAATGAACTGAGGCCTAGGAAGTAGCAGTGGACAATAATAAGGGGGTAAGTTTCAAGAAATAGAAAAGTAGAAATGAAGATAACTTACCAGACATTATAATGTTAATATTGCCATGCATTCTTATTGAAATGTTAGTTTTCTTTAAATAAATAATATTGCAACAGTTCACAGCAGTTTATCCATATTTTTTAAATTTTTTATGTTCTTATTGTAAAAACATTTTTTTAAATTTAAATTACTCACATAATTTTCCTCTCTCAATTTTTATATAAGCCTGCTAATTATAGAGCGAAAATATGCAAAAAAACTACAGTATATGATTCAGCTTAATGAGAGCTGACCTTAAAAAGAATTGTAAAAACAATTTGAGCATCATTCAAAAAACGTTCCAACTTATTAAATATTTTAGTTAAAGAAATTCAACACTAAATTTTACAAAGTTAACCTGCTGCAAATAATAACTTATTTAGATGATTATTTTATCAAACATTTTAAATTACCAGTGTTTAAGTATACACAAGCTACCTGAAAAAGACGGATGCACATTTTATTTTCTTAAATATTCATCATCACCATGTATTTTCAGGTACAAAGCTTCTTAAGAGTATGACAGAAAGTTTTGAGGAAGCAATTTATACACAGGAAATTCTTGACTAATTTTTCACTTAAGGATACTGAATTTTTTATGTTTAAATTATGAAAACACAAAGAAGACTTTATGAATTTTAACTATACAATTTAAGGATCATACAAAAATTAGAATATTTGTACAACAAATTTATTTCACTCATCAATCATTCATCAGCTTTAATACTGACACAATATTCAGAAAATTTGCTTCATAATTTTGAGATACTAACTAGAAATACATATTTAGGATAAGTTTTTAAGGCAGCAATTGTAGCAGCCATCCTTCTCAAACAATCTTTGTAAAAGAATCACATATGTATATGTCATATAAATAAAGTTATCTCTTACCTCACCAAATGGGGGTTTCCCAGTAGCCATTTCAACAACAGTGCATCCCAGAGACCAGATATCAGCCTATAATTTTTCAGAATGTTTTTAAGTATAATTATGTCATAAATCATGCATGTAAATTTTAACATAGTACTTTATTTTAAAAACATACAAATAATACACAAAATCTGAGCAATCTTGAAATAAAAACATAACATTACATGCAAATTTATCTACTGATTTCACTTTTCTTATTTAATTGATATATAATCATTAAATATAGAATTAACTTACATACACTTACGTAGACGATGTTCAAAATTCATCTTTTTGATAGATTTATACTGTAATATATTTTTGTACACATATGATGCAAAAAAACTAAATTAAATTTTATTTAAAAAACTGGAAAATTCACAATACTTTAACCGTACCATATACTACAGTTTTTTCAAACTAAAACAGATGTAAATCAAATGTAGTTGTTGAAGTTTGGAAACTCAGAATTATTTCCATCCTTAAATTAATTTATACAGTTTTCTTATACAGAAGATATAATCTATAAAATAAAATTTTTATCTGTTATTTATTCCCTATAATAACAAAATTAAAAACAGCTAGAAAGTTATAGCAAAATTTTTCTAACTGAACATCATCACTAAAGATTTTCTTTTAGACTTAGATACTTTAAAATTTTGAGCTTCTAAAGCACATGATCAGAAAGTCGGTTAACTCTTAATTGGAAAATAATAATAATAATAATAATAATAATACCAGTAATGAGAAGGAAAGAGAATACATAAACTTTCTTATGTTATTCTCTTCTGTCTCAGCAAAATTATTAATGTAATTCATGTAAAGTGCTGAAGAAGAGAATACAGGGAATCATGTAATAAAAATAGGGTAAATTGCAACTCATTTGTGACCCTTAACCACTCAGCAGACCACACTTTTCTGCATTTGCCTGCATGTGATAACAGGCATCTAATTTGTAAACACTGTGATTCTGATTACAATATATCGTTTGTGCTAGCTTGCTTTTTGGTTCATAGTTGGCATTATTTAATCAGAAAGCAAACCTTTATTCTCCTCCTCCATTCAAATGGCACAGATGTGTGATTTCATTTGGATACCACATAATAATATACTTTGAAAATGTTTATACAAGTTTTCTTTAATATTTAATTAATTTATTATTAAAATGCATATACTTGAGATATAAGGCCTATTTCACATAGTTTATAAATTCAATTTTTGTGTGTTAGATATGCATAATTTCTCATGATGAAAGCAGTGACTGTGGAAGTTTTGACCATATCATCTACGAAAATCTGCTAAACAAAACAGGAAGCTTCAAAATTTTGCATATTTTCTCATCATGATTTTGCATCGGATGATACAGCAGTCACATTTTTTGGCTGTCTCATGCAGGAAAAATAAATCATCCACCTCCTCCACCAAGATTTTTTTCTTGCCCCTCCATCTCTTGACACTGGGACTTATTCTTTCATTGCCAATAATTCGTTATTGTCTTGATGACAGCATAAATGAGATAGCACTTGAAATAATTCTTACAATAGATAGTCATATCAATGAAATATCCTGAAAACTATAGCAGGTCAATGAAAACAAATGAAAATTTGTGTATTTTTCACACTGGTAACAAACACTGCAAGACAGTGAAAACAAAACCAAGGATTGTTGTACTTTGTTTTCATATGCATTATACAGAGATGGCAACTTGATATGGTAACTTGCAGACAGAAATTTTAAGACTTTTAATACATAAGAAATGTTAGTTTATGTAAAATTAGTTTACTACTCATACTAGCATGTATGAAAAAAGGCAGCAATAAAGAGGTAAATTTTTTTTAGGCCAACAAGTAATTTTGCACACATATTTTGTGTTAGAAATGCAACAGATTTGCAATTTCTAGGACAAAATAGGCAATTTTTAAAGAATTTCTTAATATATATTGAGCTAAGTAGTAGTTAACTTGAAATTAAGGCAGAAAAAACAAATTCTAAATGCAATCATGTATATGGCAAAATTACAGTTTGGATCTATGAGTATGTATGATATCCAATATTTTTCAAAATATAATGATTTTACTGCTCGTAGTGGGAAATTCATTACTATCGGGTTAAGAATTTTAAGCGAATAAAGTGTCATAACTGTTCTACATTTTTTGCTTTGCTTTTATTAAATGAGTTTCATGTCCCCACTTTCAGTAAGTTATTTACATGTAAACTGCACATTGCAATTCATATAAGTGTGGTGAATCCCCTTGTAACAATCGTCAGTTTTGATGAAAATTCAGGTTTAAATTAGAGGACCTTCCTGTTCTCATGGGAACAAACACCGAGTGTCCGCTAAATGACCGGAAAGTAATCAGAAAAAAAAAAAAAAAAAAAAAAAAAAAAACATTAAGGACACCCCCTTGTGCAGTTTCCTTGCGACCAAAACTTAAAAGAAAAGGGGAGGGCTTTTGTCTGAAAAATGCCGTAGGTATAAGACATGCGACTGACCTGATCCGCATCTTGTGGAAGCTTGTTTTTCTTACTGTAACTGTGCTGATATTTTACTTTTATTTACCACAGAAATCTTGTTTAAGTTTTAAAATAAATATTTAAAAGACCACCTGTCAGATTATTTCTCCACTTCAAAAGTTCGCTTACGGTACAACTTAAATTTTTGGTGGCAGAGGTGAGGTTTGAAATCCATGGAAAAACATTACAGATGTCAGTCCGGATAAAAAGAAATGTCAGTCTCCTGAATACCTTATATTAAGATGGGATACGGAATCCATGGAAGCAGTTTTGTGGGATGTCTAGGGTTTGTAGGTTTGAAGATCTCTAGCATTTTAAACTTTTATGGGACCGCCAGTGTCCACATGTTTTTAGTGACAAGAGAGGACAGGGTTCGTACACATTTCTGCACATGGAAATTACAGACTTTTAAGGACCATCAATGAAAATAATTAAGGACCTATGAGCAAATGGGAACTGAATAAATTCAATTGAAGATATTATCTATGCCTGAATTTCACTTTTGTAATACCATCCTAAAAATAAAATAGATCCCTAAGTAGTACGCATTATTACTAAACATGAATTAATTAACATAATTGTTAATAAGTTTGAGAATAAAATAAACTTTATGCAATTTATCAAGTAGCATTAAATATTTTACACTTACGATAGTTGATCATATATGAAAGAAGATAAGTGACATTTACATTTTACTAACAGTTAGCCTTCATGTTGATTTTTTTTAAGTCTCATTTTGTCACATACTTGGTCAGTCTAGAGGTTTAGTAAATAAGCAGATAGATTTTTTTGTCAAACTGCATAGGTTAAAATAAGAAGTAAGATCATAATCAGCATAATTCATAACCAAAAGACTGAATGTTGTCACCGCTGCTGCTTGTCTAGAGAGAGAACTGCTGATTAGAACAAACATGAAAGGCCTGATATAGGCAAGGTTGGCAAGTGTTGAAAGTTATGCTCTGTTTGATGCAGTTAGTGTCACAGTTAGCTTCGTGTACAGTTCCAGGGGTTGTAACCCAGTTAAAATACTTTAAGGTTCAAATAAGCCATTAAAGCACCAGAGGTGATATGTTGTTTTGTATTATTTTAGTTCTCAGTAGATGCATTAGAATATGTTTTACTTGAATTTTTACATTTTTATATTCTATCTTGTAACCACAGTGAGCATTAATGAAAGACAATAACTCACTTTAATATGTAGAGATAATTTTTAAGGGTAAGCAGTTAGTTATAAATAATTAAATTAGGTAGTTATTACCTTAGGCATTATGGATTTACATGACCACTATTAAATTTTATTTTTTAACAATATTTGTTAAAAAAAGCCCTATTAAAATCAAAATCTAATAAAATTCCACAGTTTAAAATACATGTAATTTATGACACAGATTTTTAAATGATATTTAGATAATTACACATTAAAAGCTACAAAACATTTATGTTTTGTAACGTTTATATCGATTTCCTTCTCTTTCAAGCATCTTTTCTAACAATTAGAGATTTGTTTCACTATGCAAACCAATGTTCTCGCTAGTTTTTGGGTGCTTTATCTCCTAACTTGTCAACCTCTCCATAATGTACCTATGAGGGTTTAATTGATCTTGTAAAAGTTAAATAGTCCAAAACCCTGACAGCCGTGAAGCATATTATCGCTACGTGTGAAATTAACTACAATATAAGATAAAGGTTTAAATAAACCTCTTATTTAAAAAGAACTTGGAACAAACATAAAGGCATGTTCTGATGCTAACAAAATCAATTACAGCTCACATTGATGTAATTAAACATCAACAGTCAAATTCACACTAATACTGTGAATATACAATAGAATATACAATTTAATTTTACTTTAATCTGGCTCAATAACTCAATAGAAATGGGAAATTAAAGTAAAGGTTGAAATCATAAACAATTGGGTAATTCACATAATAATAACTGCACATATCTTTGATGAATAATTTCCTTTACGTACTCAGCTTCTTTCTTCAACACGTTTCCTTTTCATTTCAGAATTTTTGGATTTCATTAAGGATCTGTTATTCTAAAAAACACTAAATGCATTTAGAATGTACAGAAAAAGAGGCTAATTTTATTTCTTTAGTAATATGAACATTCAGAAGCAATACGAAATATATAAAGTAAAGGCCAGTTACAGAGCTGATGTGGCAGAATTTCTAGAATTTAGTGATACATTGAACAAAAAAATCTAGAAATGGCAAAACTTTTAGAATTTAGAAAGGCAGTAGGCAGCAGAATTTAGGATCCATAGAGATTGCATCAGGTGGGAAAATGCCTAGTGCCAGCTATGTGTATAATGCATTAAGAAATATTAGATGAATCTTTTAAATTGTACGTTTCCAATTTCTTTATTAATAAAAAAATCTTCTATAATGCCTGCCCGTGTGATAACATCAGAAGTATTTTTTGATGTTTTCCATGCTTCTGTCTAGTGAAAAGCAGAGAAAATAAAGAGAAGATAAACATGTTAAGATTCTAGTATCAGAAGTCATACATTCAAATATTATGTTTTCATTGTTCTTGAAGATGTTCTTCAAAAATTAAGAAATTCATTGCAAACTTTCTGTAAAATACATCCATTACGTGTTGATACCATGGAGACATTTTTCACTTTGTCACATATTTCTCGAATATTCTAAAATTGTGGGTCTATAAATCTTGCCTTCAAATCCTTCTAAACTTTCCAAGCTGTAATGTCTAAAATCCTACAGAAAATCATCCCTACCAATTCTGTAACAGCAAAAAGCCAGAAATATTTTGGAAAAAAGTAGGAGGGAAAAAGTATAAAATTAATTTTATAGAGAAAACTGATACACATTCTGAGAATTTTGAATATTCTGAGACAATTACATGGGAAAAACTCTTACTATGAAAAAACTTAAAACAAGACATTTTTAATTAATTACATAGCTAATTTTGCTTTTGCTAAGAGCTGTTTCGTAAACTGTGCTTTATAGCATTATACCTTGTTTATTTTTCAGATTTAAAATATTGTATAAGTTGCCAAAATGAAACTTTATAATATGACAGCAAAAAATAAAAAAATGTTTTATTTTAATGTTATTTTTTAAATATAATTTCAATATATTACCAATATTTTAATAAAATTTATCAATGTTACAATGTTTTAAAAAAAATCGTCGAAAAATTCTCAGATTTTGGAATTAAAAAGTTTCTACAGAAACTAATGTTAAAATGGCCAAAATGTTGAAAAGTCGCCAAATTTAGAGCCGTTTAATAAAAGAATTCACATCCCCAAAAGCAAAAAGTTGTTTAAGAGCTATTTACTGGAAAAAAATTAATTTCGAAATCCTTATGTTTCACTTCTTGCTTAGAAACTCGAGTATCCCATCATTTACATTAGAAATAGAAACAAATTATAACTCATGAACCCATTCAAAAGATAACCATATATATGGCAATGAATCACCAAAAATATTCCTCAAAATGCTAATTCACACTCAAAATGACAGTTGTAAAAACAGACAGAAATTTCAGATGATTAAAATTAAAGACCTTCTGCTGATTTTGACCAAAATTAAGGACTTTTAAGGACCAAAAATCGATTCCAAAAAATCTAAGGACTTTTAAGGACCAAAAATCGATTCCAAAAAATCTAAGGACTTTTAAGGACTCTTAAGGACCGTACGAACCTTGGAGGAACATCAAGTTCTAGAATTCAGCTGATCTCAAGTTTGTGGGACAGTCATTGTCCAAATATCATCAGCACTTTAAAATTTTGTGTGACTGTCTATCATCAGCATTTTAAAATTTTGTGTGACTGTCTTGTGTTCAAATATACTTCCAAGTAGGTAAGTGTAAAAAAAAATTCATCCATTTTAGTAGTGGACCATCAGGTTCCAAAAATCCAGTTCAGTAGAAAATTTGTGAGACAATCAATGCCTGAAGATCATCAGCATCTTGTGGGAGTATCAGTGTCCAAAAAGTGATGTGTTATGATAATAAGTGATATATGTGTCTGGACCATTGGCATCTATAAAAATCTTAAATTGTGATTTATTAATTAAGTTGTGACAGTATCTTCATATTCGACGCATGAAGCAGTGCATGCTAGCTTTTCATTCAAAGTCACGTATTCCTCTACATGATATAATTTCTGTCAAGTCTTGACAAAATTTTCAGATAAATCACTAATTAAAGCTGATTTTTCACTCTTTCTTCTGTTATCCCGTATTCTGACATCATCAAATTATAAGGCACGAAGAATGAAAAGCAAACGCTTATAGTTCATAGTTTTGCAAAAAATATCCAATCCTGTGCCATCAGTCGCCCATAAATCTTTAACATATGCATGGGAAGATTTGTGCAATTCAGCTATGTATAAGTGTGTTAAAGAAAAGCAAAGTTTTGCATCTCCTTCTCTTTTGAAATTTCCAGAAATATTTTTTACATGCACATTACAGCATTTCACAATCATTGTGTTATCAAATAATAGGTTTCATGCACTGATGGGTGAAGACATGTCTTTAGTACATATGTGTATTGTCAGACAAATTTTTTATGATATTATGGGACACATGCATCTTTCACATCGAAAGGGTTCTTTCTGCCACTGTATTGTTTTATCTTTTCCTATAAAATAGTCTGTTTGATCATAAGGAATGTCTTCTGAAGATTCGCACTCTTCTTCGTACAGACTGATGATCGCTAAATATATCTTCATTATCTGATTCTCCTAATTCTTCTTTTATAGAATCTTCATCAGACGAAACCTCCGCTAATAATTTTTGAAGTCTTTTCATTTCTTGATCATACATCAAATGAGGAAGAGACCGAAATGAGTGACTTGAATAAACAATGGCTCGCGCTGAAAAATAGCAACACGAAAACGCGCATAGGGTGTCAGCACACCCCAAACTGTTCTTTAAAACACAATAAATGCCCGGAATTTGCCGTTTCCACTCGAACCATGCAGAACATGATCTTGGAGGCAGCTACTGATGGACCTAACCATTTCGGATTATGGGGGAGATAACGTTTTTTTTTTTTTTTTTTTTTTTTTTTTTTTAAAGTCTTCCCGGGTTAAGAAGCAATTATCTGACAGAAAACAGAGTGCTATTTTAAAACCTGGTGAATGGTCGGAATCCCTTGGTCATTCCTGAAATAATTCAAGAAATAAACATAGATATATGCGAACTCACCACGTCTACAGGAAAGAAAAATATACTAACAGCACCTTGTTTATCCTCCAAATAACAGGAGACAATTCCAATAGAAGATATCACTTCTGTTACTGGGTGGATGCATTACTAAAACCTTCCACCAAAATAAGAATTTCTAAAGATCAAGGAACGTTGGTTTGCTTGTTTTGGCCTCATACCAACCAGATAAACTCTCAGTAAATTTGACAGTGCCTGAATGTTTTAGAAGTGGTTTGTCTGAAACAAACTGCATTGTAAATTTACCAGGGAAAAAGGAAAGATGCACTGTTCGCCATCTTATTAAATTATAGCCATATAAGGAAATGCTTAAAATGAATAATTATATTTATTTTATAAATGATGTAAATCAAATTATAATGAAATGGTTCCTCCTTATGTTAAAACCAGATAAAATGTGTATGATTATTTTGAGATCATTAAGTGCAGTAGTTCTGGATCAAGCTTCGGGTCTCCACACAGTGATTTCCAGAAACTGATAATCAAATATCTGTAAGGCTTTCCTTCTCAGCCTGGATAAATGTATAATCAATATTAGATTTTAAGAATGTATGTTGTATATTGCATGTTTGCAGAAACACTGTAAAATTCTATTTTGTGTGTGTAAGTTAGTATCTGGTTTACTGTTTTTAATACTGGCCTCAATATACATTCATATTTTTTTATCCTTGGTATTTAACCCAGCATAGTGTCAAAATTTTGTGTTTATATTCATTGTTTAGTGCTAACTTTGTATGTTTTTAGCAGAGGTAATTAAGCAACAGATACTGGAATTCTGCAAACCCCCTCCACCCAGAGGAAGAATGGGTAGTACTGACCCTCAATTTTGATGAAACATCAGGTTTAAATTAGATAACTTTCTGTTCTCATGGGAACAAACAGTGATTAAGTGTGCTAAATGAACAGAAAGTAATCAACAAAAACTCATTAAGGACACCCCCTTGTGCAGTTTCCTTGTGACAAAAACAAAAAAGAAAAGGAAGGGGCTTTTGCCTGAAAAAAAAAAAAAAATCAATAGAGGCTTAATTAAATCTACACCAAATAGAAGATTGTTGTTTTGCTTACATTTTCTTTGGATATATATATCATATTTAAAGACTGGAACTGTGAAAGGTTTGTCTAATCAAAATTATAATTTTTATTGAAATGAAAGGCAGTTATGCATAGTTCAGAATTCTTTATTTTTTATCAAGACAAAACCTATAAGAACTACCTTTTCAAACTTCACAAACTTTTTAGACAACATTCCAAGAAACACTGACTCAAATTTATACTGTGAACACAGAAAACCATGAAAACACCCGTGCAGTCAGGTTGTTCGCCAGGATACAAATTCAGGTTGAATTACCAATGTAAGCAGCCTCATTTAGTCGGTCATTATTGGCCCCTCAAAAAATGGAAAGAAAACATAGCTTAAACTATGCATATTAGGAAACTCTAGGATGTGCAAGGAAATTTACAGGGTGCTTTCAAGATTAAGCAGTATGCTTTTAAAAGTCCAGTTATAAAAAATCACAAAATATGATTTAATACAAAAATAAGTTACCAGCTCTGTTAAGTAATTAGACATGATCTAAATAAATTCTAAGATATAGATCCCCCCCTAACACATTACAATATCTCTGTTTAAAATTTTATTACTGTGCCTTAACACATAATCTTAAATTTTTGACAAAGGCAACTGAAAGGCCCATCCTCTAATTTACTGAATGCGGTAATTTTCAAAACTCACTTTATGGAGTTAATCTACCAGGTTCAATAATAAATTTCTGATATCTTACCGGAGCTCCATAACCCCGTTGACCTTTGTCAATAACTTCAGGAGCCATGTATTGAAGGGTACCTGAAAATAAAAATCGTGAAAGATCCAGTTTTACAGAAAATATAAGGTTAGAAATTAACTAAGACTACTATAAAAGGATTAGTTTGCTAAAAAAGAATAATTTTTAGGCACAGTAATCAATCTGTTTTTACTTAAAATTTACCATCATCCACAAAATACTTCATAACTAAAGAGATAACAGTTTACAAGTTTCAATTATGTCCGAGCAAGAAAAACCTGTAACATTTATTATCACCTAGGCAACTATACTAACCCCCTGAGCAACGTGGCTGCTTTTATCTGATGATGAGATTTTTTGCTGCTTGGTATGCAATAGCCTACAATTTAAATTATTTTACTTCTGTATGTTCTTTAACAAGACCAACTTAATGAATAGAAATTTATGAAAACACATACTAAAATAAATAACTATACAAATTTGACTAATAGAAACTATTCAAATACAGTTTTTCAGGACCAGATCCAAAAAGCCATGACAATCAGAAGGCTAATAATATATAGTATAAACCAGTACTTTTTACTGCCCTCTTATCTCTTAAGGTTTAAGTTAAATTTTTTTCATACATATACGACAAAGAATGTATACTGTAAATGTATGACTGCAGCGATAGAATCTGCTGTGAATTAATTTACCCTAAAGCAGTGTTTCTCAATCTGTCGGACTACAAGTGCTTCTCTAAGGCTCTCTTTGTACACTTCTTAGATTAAAAAAAAAAATAACTGCATATGCTGCCAATCTCAGAATTTGGAAAATACACATGGCAATAATTTTTCACAATTCCTACCTATGGCTTCTCACACTAGTCTTAGAAAGAGATTTCTATTAAAGTATGTTAATAAAAATAATAATAATATAATATATAGTTTAGATAAGTTCTGGCAACAGGTTGTCGTCATCAGTAGATTGTGCTTCACGATACTGTTGTTCAAAAAAAAAAAGCTATAGTTTGTAATTCCAATAAAAGCATCGTATTTTTGCTCTGCTATTTGTTTTTCTCTCTATTTTTAGAAATACCTTTTTAGGTTATGTATTTTTAAAAAAATACTTTTTTAGGTTATGGGTCAAGCAAGCTCCCATATTGCGTCAAATGTTTTGAATTGATTTCTTCTCGAAGAAACGGAACTCGTTAAGCCTAATCAAGTAAGTGTTTTGTTTTCGTTATAGCAATCGAATGTTGTTTAGAAATCAAAGTATGGAATTATCTAAGGTCCAAGTAAAGCCTTTATCAGGTGAAAGCGATTGGCTTATATGGAAATACAGGATAAAATTTGTTTTAAATTATCATCTTGGTGCTTTAGAAATTGTAGAAGGAACTATAGTGAAACCAGAAATTCTTCCTGTAGATGTTCTGATTGCTCAACAAGAGAAATATAATGAAGCTGTTAAGAAGTTTCAAAATGCAAACACTAGTGCTATGATGGTATTAACGAATTCCATGATGGAAGAATGCAAAAAGTTATGAGATTTCAGACTGCTAGAGAAGTGAGGTTGGAATTACATAAGTTATTTGAAGCATCATCAGAAAATCAATTGTATAATATATGCATGCAATTTTTTCAATGCAAGTGGAATGAAAATGATAACATGGCAGCTCATCTTTCCAAATTAAAAAACTTATGGAATGAGTTGAATTAAGGACTTGAAAAGAAAAATGAAAATAAGTTACCTGACATGCTACTCAATTGCAAGATTTTAGATGTCTTACCAGGACAATACCATTTGTTTAAGTCAAGTTGGTTACTCTTAGGTGAAGACAAAAGAACAGTTGATGAGTTAACAGCACAGCTTTGCTCTCATGAAACAGAATTTAAAAGTCATGAGAAAGGCAATACAAATGAACAAGTGGCATTAGTAATGTCAAAATCTGAAAAACAAAAGCAATATAAAAAAGACAAATCCAGAAGAAAACCAAGAAAAGAAGATATTTGCAATTATTGCAAAAAGAAATGACACTGGGTAAAAGATTGTAAACAGTGGATTGCTGATGGAAGACCACCCAAGAATAGGTTAACAAAGACCAATGAAGGAAATACAGGCAGTGTAATACTGATGTCCATTGACGAAGAGACTAAGACTGCTCAAACATCTTTTTGGATTCATAGTGGAGCTACAAGACATATCATGAATTGTTTCACATACTTTATTGACTTTATGAAGTTTGATAGTCCCTGTAGCATCAAGGCTGCTCGAAAAGAAACTTTAGTTGCTCTTGGTAAAGGTACAGTATGTGTCAAAACAACTATTGGTAATAAAATCCAAAGAATTTACCTTAAAGATGTTTGGTATGTTCCTGAGATAAACAGAAATTTATTTTCTTGACTTGCTGCTCTAGATAGAAATCCGAATAGTAAATTTATTTCAACAGTTACAGAATGCTGGTTAAAGGTTAATGGTCAAGTAGTGCTTTTTGGAACTCGCAAAGTATATGGTACTTTATACAAGGCAGCTATCGAACCTATTATGCCTGATAAAATTATAGAAGTGCATTCTGCTGAAGCAGACAATTCCTTGTTAGAGTTATATCATCAGAGATGGGGACATCAAGATAAACGTCACATTAAGAACATGCTTGAGAAAGAATTAGGAATTAAAATCCCATTTGAAAGAAAATTGTGTGAACCATGCATTTTTGGCAAAGCACACCATTTACCATTTGGCATAAGAAAGCCAGCCAGCAAGCCTAGTGAATTAATTTCAGCTGATGTCTGTGGACCTTTTGATGAATCTTTCCAGAAGAAAAGATACTTAGTTGTGTTTAAAGATAGCTACACAAAGTTTCGTTATGGGTATTTTATCAAGGAAAAATCTGCTGTTGTAAATATGTTACAACACATGCTTGCACACGCTAAAATCTTCGGACATTCAGTCAAAGAATTTCTCAGCGATAATGGAGGCGAGTTTGACAATGACAAAGTGCGTGCTATTTTGCATTCTGAAGGTATAACTCAAAGACTAACAGCACCTTATTCTCCTGAACAAAATGGCTCTAGTGAAAGAGACATACTTACAATAATCGAAATGGCAAGAACATTTAAGTACTCAAATTCTGAAGCTCATTTTCCTGCAGCAATGTGGGCTGAACTAGTCAACACTGCCATATATGTACTAAACAGAACTGGCAAATCATCAGTAGAACGCAAGAGTCCTTATGAGCTATGGTTTAAAAAGAAACCTCGAATTAAGCATCTTCGTATAGTAGGATCTGTGTGTCATGCCCATATTCCTAAACAAAGAAGAAGGAAAATGGATAATAAGGCTACAAAAGCTTATTTAATTGGTTATGATGGAGATGAAAGATACCGACTATGGATCAAAGAAACCAATAGAGTGATCTGCTCACGTGATATTATATTTAACGAAAAGCTCACAAATTGTGAAGAAAGGGTGCAGTTACCTATTCAAGATCAAGATAGCCTAATTTCTGGCTCTGAACATCAACAAAATTCAGAAAAAGATAAGTCAGAAAAGTTTCTTTGTGAAGAAGATAATTCAGAAAAAGAATACAACAAAGAAATATCTAGAAATATATCAGAAGAAAATTTTGAAAAACAAGAATGTGAAGATATCAATTATCAAAATAATGCACAGTCAAGATACCTAAGAGATAGAGCTGACTTGAGAAAGGCAAAGCGTTTTGAAGATTATATAATGATAAGTGAAGCTTTTATTATTGATTCTGAAGAGCCCGAATCTTATGAAGAAGCGATCAACTGTAAGCAAAGTGTTAATTGGAAAGAAGCTATGGATTCAGAGATGAAATCATTAATAGAGAATGAAACATGGAGTTTAGAAAAATTACCAAAAGATGCTAAAGCTATACCATGCAAGTAGGTTTATAAGATCAAAAGGAATCCTGATGGATCTATTGATAAATTCAAGGCTAAACTTGTTGCCAAAGGATGTACTAAATGTTTAGTCCAGTAACAAAGTTAGGAACTATTTGTTCAGTTTTGAGCATCGCAGCCAATGAGAAAATGCATCTTTCTCAGTTTGATGTTGGTTCAACATTCTTATATGGAAAACTTGAAGAATCTATATACATGCAGCAACCAGAAGGATATAGTGACGGTTCAAAGAAAGTCTGTAAGTTGAAACGCAGTTTGTATGGACTTAAACAATCATCACGCTGCTGGAATAAATATTTTGGAGATTTTGTGTCACAGCTGGGCTTCAAGACAAGTGAAGCTGATCCATGCTTATATATAAGAAACAATAACAGCAAGAAGCTAATCGTATGTTTATATGTAGATGATGGTTTAGTAGCATCAACAGATCTACAAGAATCTGAAAAATTTCTCAGAGAATTGAAGTTGAGATTCAGAATCACAACTAAACCAGCAGTATATTTTCTTGAACTTGAAATTAAACATCTTGAAGATGGAAGTATTAAAATTAGTCAGCAAGCTTATGCAAGAAAAATTCTTCAAAAATTTGGGATGGAAGATTGCAAGCCAGTGTCAACTCCTATCCTGAAGGAAGGTCTAACTGAAAAGAAAAAGGAAGATAAATCAAACAGAGAAATTTTTCCTTATAGAGAAGCTGTAGGAGCTTTAATGTATCTTATGTTAAGCACAAGACCAGATTTAGCTTACTGTGTTGGCATTCTATCACGTTACCTAGAAAAGATGATTCCTTCAAAAGATGATTGGAAAAAAGTGAAACGTGTATTCAGATACATAGCAGTTCTCTAACTAAAGGTGTTACACACAAGAATAAATACAAACCAGGAATTCTAGAATGCTATAGTGATGCAGATTTTGGAGGCTGTCAAGAAACAGGAAAATCAACGAGTGGAGTAGTGATATTATATAGTGGTGGAGCTATATCATGGATTAGCCAAAGGCAATCAGTTGTTGCAACTTCGACGACTGAAGCAGAAGTAATTGCAGCTAGTGAATGTTCTAGAGAAGTAATTTGGTTAAAGCGACTATTTAGTGATGTAACCAAGTTACGTGAAACTCCAGTAATTCAAGTAGACAACGCCGCTGCAGTGAGACTGTTACAAAACCCAGAGTTTCATCGAAGCACAAAACACATTGATATCAAGCACTTTTTCATATGAGAGAAAGTTCTAGAAAAGGAAATAATTGTGCAGCAGGTACCTACAGAGGCGCAAGTAGCTGACATAATGACTAAACCTTTATTTAAACCGAGACTGTTAATTCTTTGTGATAAGATGGGACTTTTGTGACTTTTTTCTTTTAATTTATTATTATTATTTTTTTTACAAGGGGAAGTATTAAAGTATGTTAATAAAAATAACAATAATATAATATATAGTTTAGATAAGTTCTGGCAACCAGGGTTCGTACACATTTCCTTACATGAAAATTAAAGACTTTTAAGGACCATCAAAGAAAAAATTAAGGACCTATCAGCAAACAAAAAAAAATGAATAGAATAAAGCAATTATCCATACAACTGACTTCATGCTTGTAATTTCACTTTAAGAAACTAACAGAAGTGTGTATTATGCACTATTATTAAATTCAATTTAATACTTACCATAAAACAATTTTGAAAATTAAACTAACTCCCTACAAGTTATGAAGTAGATAACATTAAATTAGGAACATAATTTCTTGAAAAACATATATAAGTGTATTTTACACTAATAACAGTCACTATTTTAGAGATTTACATGATTATTATTTAACTTATTTGATATTTATTTAAACACAGTCAACTACTATTATAATCACAATGTAAGAATATTTTGCAGATTAAAATAACTGATTTGTAAACTTACAATTTATTTCCTTGGTTTTCTGAAAGATACTAGAATAATAAACTGTACAATAAAAGATACAAAACATTTGTGCTTTTTTTTTAAAAATCTGAAATCTTTTCAGCTATTTTAACATCTAATTTATTTATGTCTATTTCCTTTTCTTTAACTATTCTTCTAAGTTCATTTGCTTTGATAAACAAACAATGTTCCTGCTGGTCTCAGCTTCATCTGTTAAAGCATCTACTTCTTCATTAACATCTTTAATGACCCTTTGAAGAAATTTTTTCTTCTGCTTCATATAATCAATTTCTTCCTCAATAATATTTCTTTTCCTCTTTGAATTTTCAGATTTAGTTAAAGATTTTTGTTCTTCTAAATACTGAACGTTCTTCTAAATACTGAACTTCTAAACAATGAACTCCACTTCTTGCAGAAGCTGCTGCTGATCTCATTTCTTTATTAATTTCGATATTAAGAACACCTCCAGAAAATTTTATGTAATCAAATACTATGCATTGAAAAATGTATGATGAGTCACTTAAATTTTCAATTTCAATTGCTTTATTTACAGAGAAGCCCCTTTCCACAGAGGCCTGTTCATGTGACAAGATAAGAATACTTGTCACAGTGAATACTTGAATAGTGAAAATATACATTTTTACTATATATATATATATATATATATATATATATATAATTTATTTCCTAAACAATATTGATTAATTGATTATATTATCTCCTAAGTTTAATTAAAGTAGAATTATTTTAAAAGAGTGAATCCATACTGGTAGTTATATTTTGAAAGATGTATATATATATATAAATATACAGTACAAAGTCCGAGATCCGGACATCCAATATCTGGAATGATCTAAAATCCGGACCTCAAAGCCACCACCAACCAATTTTTTAGGGCTTTTTTGAAGGGAAGGGGTATGCTTTACGCACGCACGTTAGATATTTTCCCTCACCATAAAAGAACATGTCGGAAATCCCGATTCTAAATCTCAGTTTGGCACTAAATAAAATATCTCATTATTGAAGAAATAATTATTTTAGCATAAATTTGTGTGATTAGTATCTTGACTCCATAGCTGCGTATCTGCTTGGCATAATCTCAAACCGAAACATTTGTTAATTTTACACCAACTAATATTTTATATCCTTGATGCCGAAATCGCGAATCATTATTTATTGTATTTTGCTTTCATCACCGCATGTTTATCAACAGATGACAACTTGAGTGATGAATCATGCAGCGATGCCAAATAACAGAGTATTATACGATTACAGATTTCAGTTTAATGCGCTAAAATGTTGACAAGGGGAGATTTAGCAGAAATTTCTTTCCTTATGCTAAAAATAGATTTTGTTAATGATACTCATAGGACAAACAATTATATTTAGTGCTATTTGAATTAAGAATAACTGTTTTGTTATTCACATAAAGCCAGAACCAGTGCCAGAGCTCGCATAGCTGCAACAGGCGGCAGAATTTAACGAAGTTAAACAGAAGTTTTTCATTGCGATGACAATGCCCAATCATCAATCAATTAACGGAGGACGAAATCTGTAGTATGGTTCTAAATCCAGAAAATACAGCTACCGATAGTGAAGAAAGTAACAGAGAGGTTACTGAACGAGAAAAAATTTTGATTAACAAGTTATTCGGAATTCTCGACACAGCAATTACAGGACTTGAACAATGGAACTTAATAACTGAACAAGAAATTATATGTCTATAGTATTAGCAGAGAAAACAAATCAAACAACTCACATTGAAAGAAATGTTTAATAAAGTAAACATATAAATATTAAGCTCTTTTCTTTTGTAAATTTTGATACCCTTTAAATCATAAATGCTTCATTTCATATTTTCAATTTTATAATTTCTACGTGCCATCTTAGTAGATTTAAAATGATCTAACATCCGGAAAAATCTCAAATCTGGGATCGCCGAAGTCCCGACGAGTCCAGACTTTGGACTTTGTACTGTATAAATATATATATTATATATATAATATGGAATGTATATTTTCAGTTAAACTTCTACCCAATAACTTTAGTAATTCACGAAAATTAATTTTGCGTCTAGTTAATTCAAGAAAATTAGTTTCAATTAGTTGTTTTCAGCTTTAAAAATATTAAAAATTTTTTAATTAGTTAGTTATTTTCAACTAATACTTGTATCGCCATTAGCAAACATTATGCATTACTATCAACAACATAGGTTTAAACCAAATACTTAATTGTCTATTGAAGCTTCTAAACGTATTTCCGAACTTCACTTTTTCTCGGCTAGCATTACCGAATTTGCCCTTGGCGACCTAAAATCGAAATGGAGCCAACAGATTTCCCGCGAAATCGATAACAGACCCTCTGCAGAAATAAACTCATAATCCCGATATCCCATACATATAGTATGTGCAAAAGAGAATAAACTCCGTAGAAGGTGATAAAAAATTAATTTATGGCTTAATTGAAACAAACACAGAAATTAAGCTAAGCAAAACCGTGTAAAAACAAATTGAAATGATAAAACAAAACTTAATTTTCATGTAAATTTTCAGCGCTGACTCTCCCATTCTAGAAATTTCAATTTGTTTCAGACAAAGACCACATTTAAGGATTGCCATCCATCAATATCCAGTCTTTGTAGTCAGCTTGATGAAGCCACAGTTTATTGAAAATGTACTTTCCAGGCATCTCGTTCCTATTGGCGTCGGAAGGGTTGTGGCCTTCCAGGTTGGAATTGCTCCAACTTTGGCAAATATTTTCAGAATCCCCCCCTTTTTTTTTCTCGAGCACCTTCATCATCACTTTCGCCTCTTAAAGAACTTCCAGCTTCACGCTTTCGTCACAATCTGCCTAAATTTATGGATAACACCTGTTTCGAAAGATTGGGTGAATGGCCAATCGGACACCGATACTTTCGTTCGGGTAGCTAATTGTTTTTTTTTATCGTTTGCAACACAAATCCGCCAACAGATTGGTTAAGAGCCGTGTAATTTTAATTCCATATTCATGAGAAATCGTAATTCACACTTAGAATGGCAATCATTAGAAATGATAAGAAATGTCAAATGAGCAAAATTAAGGACCGTTTATTCATTTTGGCCAAAATTAAGGACTTTTAAGGACCAAAAATCATTTTTGAAAAAATTAAGGACTTTTAAGGACCGTATGAACCCTGGCAACAGGTTGTCATCATCAGGAGATCGTGCTTCGCGATACTGTCATTAAAAAAAAAGCTATAGTTTGTAATTCCAATAAAAGCATCGTATTTTTGCTCTGCTATTTGTTTATCTCTCTATTTTTAGAAATACCTTTTTAGGTAATGTATTTTTTAAGAAATACTTTTTTAATTTCAAGCACTACAGCATTAATGCTTCTTGCCACTCTTTTACTGAACAGCTGATGGCACAGATGTAACTCAACATGAGACCATCCCAGTCATTCACCACAGTGCATCAAAATACTGAATCTTCTTTTCAGGTATTTATGATCGCCTAAATAGCTTTTTAGACTTATAGAAGAGTCATGTATACCAATAAACTGCACCTGACCTTGTTAAAAATCGGGCATGCTTCTGATTAAATTTTTTTATTTGAGTTTTCTCTGATAATAAAAGAAATTGTGGATTCCACCAGTTTGAAACTGCAGGTAAAAGAAATGCAGAAATTCAAATTATAATACTTTCCTATTTTTATTTTTCTTGTAGCCAGTCACAAGAAACTTGTAAGAAATTATATACATAGTTGATTCATTGCTTTTCTGTAGTTCCAGTACTACTTAATGTGATCATTCAGATACTGTTATCGAATTGCTGAAGTCACCCCCATTTATATATAAGAAACATGGAAAATACATCACTTAATAAGATCAACCTGTCAGTTTAATATGATCAAAATATTATAGAATACATATTTTAAAATAAAGCAAAACTTCCAAATAAATTCAAGACAGGTAAGAAAATTTGTAAAGTGAAATAAAAGTAAGGGATTAAATCATGAAAAACTTGGCTTTGATCTTAATCAGTCATTTACAATTAGGTAAAAAAAATTTCCAGAAAAGTTCTGAATACTTCATAAACAAATTTTTGAATTTTACTAATTAAAATGCTGTGAAAATACCTACTTATATATTTGTAGTTATATTTATATCAATTTAAATTCCATGGTTATTTCGAAGGATGTTTTTACTCACTGTTTAAACCTCCAAGTGGCACAGGATTTTAGATCCATCATGAAGACCAGTATTGAAACATTTATTAATTTAGTTTGTATAATTACTTATTTTAGTCTGCATTTTCATAAACTTACATTTATTAAGATGATATTTACATTATTACAGAAAGTAAGAAAGGAAAATATTTTAAATTATAAGGTAATATATACCAAGCAGCAAAGCTTCTGATGACTGGATAAACCTGGTCATAATGCTCAAAGGGTTAATGTTATCAAACTAGCCATGGAAATATATGATCACATTAAGTGCTGCCTGCTGTAGTTTGAAAGCCTTCTTACCTGACAGATGGTTAACAGCCGTCTTTCTATTACATACTATTGTGCATAATAAACAACTAGCTTCAAACAGGAACACAACAGCACCCTTCATTTGGGCATTTCATAGAGCAGAATCTGCATGTTATTGTTATTGATCTGCATGTTATTTATCAGTAATGCTAGTGCAATTAAGAAAATCTGCTGTTAATTAAAGCTGTTCAAAGAAAAAATACTTTCATAAATATGACAAAAATTAATCAGAATTTGGATTTACTTGGTATGCCAAAGAGAGTGAGCCAAAACCTCAGTGTATTGTGTGTTACAAAGTGCTAGCAAGCAAGTGTATGGAACCTATGAAACTGAAGCTGCACTTAGAGAGGAAACACAAAAGTGTAAAAAGTAACCCTATTGAATTTTTAAAATTGTGTGTTGAAGAAACGAATACACCAATCAAATTTGTTTTTAATATATGTTCCACAACTAAAAATGAATTAGATGCTTCCTATGCTGCAAGTCTTCATATTGAGAAGAGCAGGACAGTCCATTCAATAGGTAAAATTTTAATACTTCCTTGTGACAGAGATAGTTAAAATGATGCTTAGTGAAAATTTATCTAATGATATTAATTAAATATTCCAAAAATAAATGATACAGTTAGAAACCAAATCAATGACATGCCTCATACGATAGAATCTTGATTTACCTATAAAATCAGAAAAGCTATTTAATTCATTTCAAAAAGACAAGATAACAGATGTTTCGGATGACCCATTTTTTGCTTTTTATGTCAAGTATAAAGATATGTTATTTTCACAGACTCTAAACTCATACAACTGAGAACAAATTTTGAAGTCTTAAAGGAGTACACGCAAGAGTATTAAACTGATTGAAAAAAATTTAAGCTTTTGATTGCAATGCGCTTGTGCTTTTGCCGGTAGGTACAGTAGCATTCTTGCCTGCTAGAGATTTGGCATTTATGTTACCTGGATCTGTTGTTTCATTTACGATGAAACCTCCATGGCCAAAGTACTCATCTGAATTCAAAATAGTGTTAGAAGCCAGCATTTTTTCCTATTTTGTGATGATGAGTAGTGGACACAAACAGCTTTTTCTTTAGTCTGAAATTCACTGGCTTTTACAGGGTAAAACACTCAAACGGCTTTTTGTATTAAAACAGGAGATCCAGAAATGTGTATATAATATTAACAAAGATTCTACACCATTTCTTGCTGAAGAAATTTGGTTAACTAAATTAGCAGATCTTTTAGATGTATTCTGAAATCTAAATGAACTAAATTTCTGCTTATAAGGTATTCTTTAAATATTTTTTCTAAATGCAGGTGAGGAAACAAAGGTATTTGAGAGAAAACTTGGCTTGCAGATTGTGTAAAAAAAAAAAAAAAAAAAAAAAGGGGGGGGGGATTTTTCTCAATTTCCTATATTAAAAGAAAATTTTCTCAATTTCCAAACTTAGAACATTTTTTTTCTCAATTTCTAACCTTAGAATTTTTTAGTAGAAGACTTAAATTATTATTCATTATAATTATGCAATAACATACGGTCACATCTAGAAAATCTGAGATCACAATTTGAAATTATTTTCCAAGTGGTAAATATGATGAATTTTCATTGGTTTGTGATTCTTTCCAAAGCCATACTGAAAATAACAAACCATCATCAAATAAAAGAGAACAGTTAATTCAAATTTTGAATGATATTTAACTTAAAATAAAATTCCAAGTAGAAGTCACTGTTAATTTCTGGACCTCATTACCAGTGACAACAGAATACAGAGAACTGCATAATAGTTCTTTAATAATTATAAATATCAATTTGCTTCCATGTTTCTGTGTAAGAAAAGATTTTCATCTGTAATTCAATATAAAAACACAGTACCAAAATCAACTTGACGGACATGCTGATCTCAGACTTTAGATCACCAGAATAGATCCAAACACAGAACAGCTGTGCAACAATCAGCAGGCTCATCCATCTATTATGCGAATACCAATATTTTTTTAATTTTTAATTATTAAGACACAAATTATCTAAACTCAAATAGACTTCAATTATTAAAAACGAATATAGCTCCTTTTAACAATTTAATACCAACATACAATCAAATCAATTTTAATAAACTGCACTTTAAAAATATAAGTACGTCAGTACAAACATATGCTAAAATATTTTCAAAGGGGATCAAAGAGGACAAGATTAATGTGGACCACTAGACATTTTAATTTATAAGGTTATCACTTGAAAAATGTTTTAGAAACACTGCCATAATGAATTGTGTTGTTCAAATTTAATTTCTAGGGAAAAAAAAATCATGCTTTCAAAATCCGAAACATTCTTTTCACATTGTTAATGGCTTAATTACTTACTTCAAAAAACAAACTTAGTTGTGGAACTCAAATTTTCCCTTACTTTGGCTACTAAAAAGCTTTAAAAACAACACTTATCTAAGAACTACAGTTACAATTTTGTTTAAAAATCTTTTCAATAAAACATATTTCTGAATTTTAACATACCATATTACAAGTGGAAAAACATTCTCTGAATAACGATACTGATGAGAAAAAGAATAAAAACATTAAAAACTATCTAGAAAACACAAAGATCATCAATGAAGCTTTTTTAAAGGGAAGAAGCAAATTTTGAAAATTTCAGAAACACTTGTTCTTTACATAAAAAATTATTTAGAAAAAACAGTTACCAAGTCTCCAGTGGGTAGTGATGCAATTCTCTGTTCTAAAAGGCAGATGATGCAGCTCAAATTAAAGTTGTCATGTCATTTATAAATATTATTGAAAGTGCAGACGCTGAATGGCAATTAATAACAGAGATTTCGAATAATGTCAGCATATGAATTCAAATTGAAACTGCAGCACTCTCTCAATAACAACAACTTTATCCGTTTGGATTCTGTCTGGAGAAAATCATGTAAGCAGCAAAATACAGGATATCATTAGGAATTTTATTAGACTTTTAGAACTGATTTCAAAATTTTAGAAAATAGTAAACACATCTGAGCACATCTGCTAACATCAAACACACCTGTAAACTCAAAAATGGAATGGAAAAATGTTATCAAGATGCAGATTTACTTAAGTAAATTACACAAGAAAAATTTACAGTGCTTCATGACATTCCCTGTTTATAGCATTTCTTTTTGGAGGCATACAGATGTATGATGTATTTTTTTGGCGGGAAGGAATATGAAGCATACAAAAGTAAAATTGCAGTAAAATTTTCTAATATATTTTGCATAATCACTAACATGACTGCAATACCATACATATATTCACTGATGTTAAAAGAAAATACTTAAGAGATATAATAAAAAATTACGCTCATATTTTTTCCCAATAACTATAATGGATTGAAAAGGAAATTGAAATGTAACTCAGACGTATTTAACCATACAGGTTATATAAATTAAGTTCTGTACACAGATCTTTGCATGTTTTTGCACATTTTGAGTACATCTTTTTCGGTTTTGCACGGCAGCAGCCTCAAAATGAACTTTTTCTTGAGAAAATTTTGCTCACAGTCATGACAAACAGAGTAAAGTTTACTTATTATAGAACAGAATATATATCTCACAGAATTTTAAAATTAAATCATCCCCTTTATGTATGAACATGAGCAATATATTACATAGAGCACTTAGTATTACACTAAATCTTGAAATGCATATGACTTAGGGTAAATTCATGATGAAATACAAAAATCCAGAAGGGAAAGGGAGAAAAGTACAAAATTGAATCTGACTCAGCGAGCTCTATGGGTTCAAATGTTTGCAACTACCTAATGGATGCTTAGAGATAAAAAAGAGGGATATAGAAATTGTACTTAATATTTATTTTTTTATGGCTTTCATATTATTATGTCCCCATTCTGCACCATTATGTAATGTAGAAAGTATATATATTGCTCAAAACTGTATTATGATTGTGGACATAAACTGCAGATGAGAAAATGTTTTAGTGACTAATATATGATGTATAGGTGTTATAAGATATGAGAAAAAAAAGGAAAAAAAAAAAGAATCAATGAACAAGGAATAATTAAGTGATTAGCAGCTTTACTCCGCAGAATGTCCCTAACATGTTCTACTGAGTTCATATCTGGAGAAAATGCTGGTCAATCTATTCGAAGGACCTTCATTGAAAAAGAAATTGTCCCCTAGCTAAGCACAATGTGGTCTGGCATTATCAATCACGAGAATGAATTCATTCCTGACTGTTATAGTGTAAACGACCACAAAAGCTCTGGGGATCGCATCTCTATATTGCTGAGCCATTAGCGCTTCATTCCTAAAAATGTGCAGGTCAGCATGGCCTTTAATAGAAAAGAGAATAATTTGTTTGTTGATCAATGCAGCTTAACTGTTAAAGGAGATATGTACCTATAGATGACATCACTGAAGTATGATGTCCTTTTTCTGGCTGCTCTGTTTTAGATCATGCTTGCACATACAATCCTTTGGATAGTAACCAATGCAAAATGTTTGCGCTAAAATAGCTGTCTTACTGCAAGTGATTTAGAGACGTCATTTTTATGCATGTAAATAAAGTTACCTTGCAGTGAACTTCCTCGCAGGGTTGAAATCTTTGTTAGCTTATATTTCATCATTACGTTGCAGGGAGGAAAGTGAACATTTATTGATGCTGCTCTGAAGCAATAGGTTGAGCTCGGCTATGTAATCATTCGGTTGAGGCTGTTGCTATACAGTTTATTATCTATATGTGAGGAACGGTAGCAGAGCAGCCAGTCACTTCCTAGGATCACCAAAGATGGCAAATTAGAAGAAAGCATTGTGCTGCCATTAGTTTTAAGACAAGATCAGTTTTGTAGCACATCTATATTTGGTAAGGAGAACCATTTGTTTATTGATTTATGCAGCTCTGTTGTTAATGGTAATGTTTTTGCTGACAGAAGGCACCATTGAAAGTTTATGTCCTTATAGGTTGCTCTGATTTGGCAAAATCTCAAATCTGTGACCCTTTAGATCATAGCAGCATGTTTAAACCGATCATGGTAAAAGAGTTCTCTCAGTGTATGCACATTTGAAGTAATGCATTTTCCGTGCATTGAGGAAAACTGTCAGTTATTATTCTTCCGCCCTTTTAGGAACAATGCAGTTTAAGACCTATGATGCTCAATGACATAAACAGTTTTGTAAAGTTTTGGAAGCTTAGTTTTCTGATTTTTCATGCATATTAAATATAATTTTAAAAATCATTTCTCATCATGCTAAACCACTAAGTTACGTATGAAGTCTAAATTCAGATTCTCACCGCCAACACTGATGAAATCAGCCAGTTTAGGTGAAATTTACCAGATTTGAAAGAATCGTTAAATTTTCTCACACAGAAAACAATATTACGATACCTAAATCACATTTAATGAGTTTTTCATATTCATAAAGTCTCAACACCCTCTCTCAAGTTCTGATGTTATTTACTTGCTGATGCAGCTAACCATGGAAGTTTTTATCCCTTTCTGACCTAAAGAAGAGTAGAATTTGACAGAGAAAATACAAACAAGGACTGATGCTGGCTAGGCACTGGATATGCATGCATGAGTCCTATGTAGTTTAAACTATTGATATTGTATTAATTCTATGACAGAGTGCTTAGTGAATATTTGAGTTTAAATAAGATTCCCTAACAAGGCAAGCTGTCCAAATTTTCCACAAAGAAACTGAAATACATAGGTTATCATATTTACAGGGTAATGGAAGCATCCAAATACTTTTTTGAATGAAAGACAGAATTTGTTATGCTTTGTTTCTATAACAACTGACCATAGTTGCCTAGACCAGTGGTCTCTAAAGTGGGTATGCATACCCCAAGGGGTGCTCAAAGTGTAACTTCGGGATATGCCAAAGTAAGCCCATGATCACTAGCAAGTATGTGATGATGTATAATATGACTGTGAAGGTCTCTCATTGGTCTGTTTTAGTTAGTGCCTGGGAAGCTTATCACAATAAATGAAATGGCTTTAAAATCAATGGGCACTTACTGTCTATATACATATATATATATGTCATAATAAAAGCAAAGGAAAAGATGGAACACTGTAGATGTGTGATTAGACCCATATTGAAGACGATTTTGATTGCATAGTATGCTAGTAATGCTAACTTGGTAATATCTGAAGAACTTGGCAGTCGAGGCAGTTTTAATTCTATTTTTATTTGCTACTGATATTTGTGGCCACAATCACTTGGCACTCTAGTCGTGCCTTTCCACAGAAGTTTTACATTTTTGATATAGTTGAGATAGAAAGCAAGCCAGCGAAATTACATCTTAGCACAGTAGAGAGCAAAAGCTGAAGTGCGTAGTTATTAAAGATGGAAGCACGGCGAAAAGTTTTGGTTTACAATGGCAGTTTCACTTCCCAATCATTACGTCATCAGAGCTGCGCAGGCCATAAAGTGATCTAGAAATGATGCAATACAGAGAAGTTATTACGATTTTAGAATAAAGAGGAAGAATTAATGTTTTACCATTAGTTTAAACTATAATTTTGATTCATATATTTTTTATCTTACATATTCCCCCCCCCTTCAGAAAGAAAAAAGCCATAGTGACAGAGAAGCCTTGTTAAAGAGAAAGAGTTAAAGCACTAGCAAATGTTAAAAAAAAAAAAAAAAAAAAAAAATAACATTTTTGTCCTGCAAAGTACGAGGGCTATCCAGAAAGTAGATTACGTTTTGGAATAAAAAAATAAACAAAGTATAGGACACAAATTTTATTATATACAGATGAAAGCCACACTCAAATACTACTTTTCTACATAGTCACCATACAAATTAAGGCATTTATCGTAGCGATGTACGAGCTTGGAAATTCCTTCGTCGAAAAATTCGGCCGCCTGCGCCTTCAACCACTTCGTTACCTCTTCTTGCAGCTGTGCGTCGTCATCAAAACGCTGCATAGCCAGCCACTTCTTCATTGCTGGGAATAGGTGGAAGTCGCTCGGTGCCAGGTCTCAAAGAAAGTTCCGTTATTGTGAAATTTCGATTTTCACGGACTTTAGCATCGACTTTTTCGAGAAGTTCGGCGGTCACTATGCTGGGTCTCCCACTTCGATCTTCGTCGTGAACATTGGTTCGGCCATTTTGAAATCTTATGACCCACTGACGCACTCCACCTTCAGTGATAATGTTGTCCCCATACACTTCACGAAGCTGCCGATAGATTTCTATCGGTTTACAGTTTTTTGCAGTCAGAAACCTTATTACTGAGCGCACCTCGCAGCTCGCGGGATTTTCAATTAACGCAGACATTTCAAACCGTCACAGTATCTGAACGGAGCACAGCACGAACTTCTCACTAGCACGGCTAGATGCAGACTGAGCTGCGCAACGCTCTGACCCCAAGATGGCCACGCTAGCCCCGCCCCTAGCGGACACAGACGGAAACGTAATCTACTTCCTGGATGGCCCTCGTATTTATAAATATCAATTTTTTTAAATAAATTTTTAATTTTTAGAGTCCTATTGAATTTTTCAGCATTTCAGCCCAAAAGTCTTTTTGTTTGAGAGTTCACATAATCATAATTCCTCAAGGAAGGTTCTTGTTATTACAGAATATCACAAAATAAACTTTTACATAATAATTACTGTAATGCACATAATTATTTATGATACTAATTTCCATATTAATATAATAGGAGTAACAGTTTCAGAAATTATGGTTTCACCATTATTATCTTTCATTTGCAATTCCTGATTTTACCAAACTGGAAGGCCTCGCAATACTTCTAAAGAAACATATCCATCAGTAGGGCTGTCCTCTTGAGCTAACCAGTATGTTCTCTGCACTGGTGGCCCAGGGTGCTTAGGCAGTTATTTGAAAAGGCCTCCGTTCCTTGCATAAGGTAACTGGCCTTTGCGAACTGCACTAATACATTCCATAATAAAAAATATAATAATAATAATAATAATATAAAAAAAATTACACACACTCATAAAATGAGAGCCTCCATTATCTTACTCGAAGAGGGTGAAGGGAGCAACTGTACAGAGGTAATTACAGGTCTCTGCTTAGGAACTCAGAACTCCCTCGACATACACTATACTTAACATACAATCACCCATAAATTTAACATGCACTTACCATAATTTCATATTACGTATCCAATAATTTCACTTATTTTTTACACCTACTTCATTTTTAGAATAATTATAAAATTCGTATTCAAAATTTTCAACAAAATTTCAAAAACATAAAAACTTATCTTAATATCCTTCCCTATGAATCATTTAAATAGCTTAAAATTTGTTACTTAATTTGCTCACACATAATTACGAAAATTAAGAAAATTAATGAACAAGAATTTCAGATTTTCTCAAAACAAATTGCAGAAATTTTAAACAAAGTTGAAATGAAAACTATAGAATCCGCAGCACATTAAATAATTTAGTTCCTGAGCTAGATTCACACGAATGTAATAATTTTTTAGCTGTTGAAAAAGCAGAAGTGCAAATAATTTTCTGTCGCACATACTTGCAAACACTAACTCAGATCGACCTTGAACCCGCTGTAATGCTTAATTCCTAAACGGTAATTCACTGATGATTTCCTTTTCACTAGGCATTCGAACTTCTCAATTTATCGAGAGATTACTTTCAATTTGTAAACACTATGCATGATTATTATTATTTTTTTGAAGCACTTGCAAAACACCACAGCAGAAGAATGATCTGTTATTTTTTAAACACTGAAAAAACAAATTTGATGATTCACTTCTTTCACATTATCTTGGATTTATCACAAAACGATGATTTGAAGAGCTGAACTAAATTTTCAATTGAGGTTCCTTTCAGGCTGCAAGAAAGTATCCTACCAGCTTGTAACTGCTAATTTGGCAAATCTTTTGGCCACTGGTGAAGAATATTAAACACCAGTTTGCTCAACTGGATAAACCAATATGATGGAAGTTCTAATATTTAGATAAAGTTGTGGAGTCTTCAAGTTTTGTAAAGAATAAGTACAGTTTAAAATGTTTTAATAATAGTGAAAAGTTTAAAATTTGTTGTGTTTATGAATGATGTGTTACAAAATTTTTATATTTTAAAATACCTTTCCTAAAAAACATAATTAAATAACATGAAAGTTGGCATCTTAAATTGTATTATAATAGAAATATTTTCATCAACAAAAATTGGAAAGACTTTTATTTGAGCATTTATTTGAGTAAATATTTGAACTTTTACTGTGTGGAAATTTCAAGAACTTTACAAAATTTCATTGACATTCTTACCTCAGAACTCTAAAATATGCCATTATTTAAAAATAATACAGTGCTAAAATTCATAATTCTATTCAAAATTTTATGATATTCAGTGAAATGTCAAAATATCGGTCAAAATTTTATGACAATTTTTTGTTTAAAAATTAATATGTTTGTATTTTCAAAATTATATCTTTCACATTTTGCTGCTCTAATGCTTGTTCTTCCACCTGCTCACCCAACTTTTCTTTTGAAGGGGGGATATGTAAGATATAACAAAATATGATAGCTGTTTCAAAAAAATAACTGACGACCTCAAAATTAACATTCTAAATTTGGTAATCTGGCCCTAAATTCATCACTTCTCACAGGTTCTAGACTTTTCTATCTTATGTAACGTTTTAATGCAGATGCCTCTTGTCCAATCAAATTAATTGTAAACCAGAACTGTGAACTGAAACTTTTCCGACTCCCACCCTTCTTCCTCTGAAGTTCTATGATACTCTGCACTTTTTCCGCATTAGCTCTCCTGCTTAAGATGACGTCGTACTACAAAATGGGAGTTATTCTATTCAAATATTATTAAGAAACATCTTGTCTGAAAAAGGATGATTTGATATGCGTAAAAAAAATAGATTGTGATTTTTCAAGATATGCTGTGCTAAATTGCATCATCATGCTTTCCACTCTGCCACCTTCAAGCCACTACGGTCTTCTCGGTCATCTACGCAGTATCGTAAGCTGTTGAGAGTTCCACTGATTTCATCTATGCATTTGAAATCATTACATATACGCGCGTGTGTGTGTAATATTTTAGGATGTGGGTAAGAGAGCACATAGAAATGCATTTTAATCATGGCCAATGGTCGTAAATGGTGCTGGCATAATTGCATAGTAGAAGCATGAGACTTGCTGATGAATGCAACTGTAGATGCAACATAATCTTATTCCTGAACAAAATAATTTGTGACATGAATATTCTGATTCACATATCATTACTGGTGGAATATGCATTCCAGATTTTTGGAAGCTTATATCTGAAGACATACGATGGATGATAGAGAGAAATAAGCTGCAGTGTGTTAGCAGAGGGCAAGCAAGTAAAAAAAGAGAATGATCCATTCACAAGAAGTGTGGGAAAGAGAGTGAAAAAGGTTTTGGTTTCAAATGAAATCTTATTCACTGATTAGGTAAAAGATATCTGCAATGGAGCATTATGTAAGACTGCAAGAAACAAAATTAATTTGGAATGATGCATGCTATAAATGATGATTTCATTGATAAGTTATAAATAGTCACTATTTTTATCACAGAAAGGAGAAATATGCCACATTAAAATGAACAATAAAAAGGCTTTCTGTCTTAGGCATATGTGCTCAGAGAAGAGCTATTTGCCCTAGAACTATATGTTGAAATTAGTAAAGAAATTCCTTAACTGAACAAAATTTCAAAATAAATGCAAGGTGAAACAAATGGAATTAACTAACAAACAGAAAGTTTGTCTCATGAAACAACTACAAATATGATGCAAATTCAAATAATCTGTACTCAAAAACAAAATGAAAAAATAAATAAAATCCATCAAATTTAGTATAAAGAAAAAATCAGTTCACAGTTTTCAACAATCACACTTTTGAGTAATAAGTTTTCATTTTGAAAACAGTTAAATTAAAAACCCTACTGAAGCTAATTAATAAATACACAAATACTAAACATAATATACAACTTAAATAAATAAATAATAATAAAAAAAAACACTTGCCTGCAAATGTCTGAGTTGCTGGATTTATTCCTGCTAGACGCTTTGATGTTCCAAAATCTGATATCTTAACAACACCATTGTATGTGTTAACTAACACATTATCCCCCTTAATGTCTCGATGAACAATTTGTTGATCATGCTAAAAATATATAAAATGCTTTATGGTATAATTAAAAATATAATTTGAGGTATGCAAATAAAAAAAGTAAAGAGAGACATATTTCTAAAATTTTAATTGAAAGAATACTGTTTTAAGATTCAGAGCTATTCTTGCATTGAAAATTCAAAGATACGGTAAAATTCCAAAATCCGCAAAGCTTAGGACCAGAGGTAGTGCGGACAGAGGTCAAGATAGAAAAGATAAATCATAATATTCAGACTAAAAGTGCAAAATAAATAAGGCGTATTAGATATATTTAATTAAATTATTGCATGCATTATTGCAATAACTTATTGTATGCATTAAATTATTATTACATATACAAATTGATTATATTATTTATTGTATTATATATATGTTACAGTGAAACACCGAAATCTGGAGAATGTCAACTTTCACCGGTGAATGTCAACATTCACATAGTCTCTTGGTCGCGAATAAATGCACTTGAGACTTGAAATAAGAACCTAAAACGTTCAAAATGAGAAAGGAAAATAATAGAAGTTAAAAACTTACTTAATTATACAGTACGTTCTAAATGAGAAAATAAAATAACAGTAATAAAAAAATTATTAAATTATGTGATTCAAATCTTATTTGTTGCAACAACTTAAACTATTATGGCACTTTATGACCTCTCTTTTCGACTTTCACTAGAGCATATCTGTGATTGTCGACATACACCTGTGAGGGTCCGAATATACAAGAATGTAGTGAAATATTCTGTCTTTCACCGACGTATTTGGTGAATGTTGATATCTCCGGTGAAAGTCGACATTCTCCAATTTTGGTCTTTCATGGTAACATATACACATCATCGAGGTTTGCCGATTTCGCCTCATGCAAAGATTTCCGGTGTTAGAATCACTGTTGCTGTAAAATTTCAACAGCTTTTCTTTAATTTTCCGTATATCATATTGCAATTCCATACGATTCTGCTATAAACCGAGGAGTAGCACCTGTCACCATCTTTTGTAGAATTTGCACTTTTTGTATTACCGTCAATGCAACGAACGTGTTTACGTTTCTCAACGTTGCAAGCAGTAAAATCATGAGTGCGTTTTTTTATCTGTAATTGTATTAAAAAGGGCTGAAATTTAAAATATTCTTAATTTATCCACAAAATATCCGGATAACAAAAAAGGCAGCACTAAATAATCTTGTGAAATAACAAAGCTCAGAAAATAAACAACGTGAATAGTGAATTTGAAAGAAGAGTTGAGTGAATCATCTGCTTTCTTACCTCGATGCAGATTAGAGGGGAAAAAAACTTTTATCATGATGTCAATAATTCGGTATTTCCATTATGACTCATTATTATTCGGTAATTATGACGTCATTATCCGGTAAGTATTTTTTCTTCGACATTTCTTGCTCCATGTTGCGGTTCCTGGAACCTAAAAACTGAATGTTTATATTTTGAGAGGCAACGTGGATTTCAAGGGTTGGCGGATTTTTTGGTATTTGACTGTATTAACTTAGACCAGCGGTTCTCAACCTGTTGACTAACGTGTAACATGTAATAAAAAATTGAAAAACTTTAGTACCACCATGACATTTTACAATGATTTTCTTTCAATTTCTCAATATAAATATTTTTATAAAATATATTTTGCCATTTGCACAACCTGTTGGCTGTTTGTATCAAAGATGTACACATTAAAAAAAAAATACTAAAATTCGGTTACAATTTTAACTATCAAAATTTAAGTTACAACACTTTAATCCTAAAGTTTAAGTGTGAAATTTGGGCTTGTTTAACATAAATCAATTTCTTTATGCCTGGTCTTATTTCACTTAGTTTTAACCATAAATTAGGATCCACTTTTAATTTTGTTCCGTATGTTTCTTTTTTCAAATACAACTATCAGGACTTGCATTCCGTTTAATTTGTTTTCAAAACATGACATGTCCTGACTGGACAAGGAGTTTGACTACAAACTATGTCTTAAGGAGTATTGAAGAGATAACAAGATGAGAAGGGTTTTGTTGCCCTTTATTTTCCACACTAATACAGGTCCTCATACACTTCGGAATACAAAGACCAACCTTATGTGGTCTGAACGTAAAAAATATAAAATACTACTAACTAAATAACTTTCATTATATTTTCTATACACAATTTTCCATTTTAAGATACAATAACATGGTGAACAAATATTAATTTAAAAGTCAAACAAGAAAAACAATTTTTTTTTTTTTCACTTTTGCAGCTGAGGATGATGGTTCGGTAAAAACCATCGAAACTAGTCCTGTGAAAATTTGAAAATATAATGCTGATTTTTGTTGTTTGACTTCTAAATTAATTTTCTATTTCTTTTCAGTATTCTTATTGCTACTAGATTGTCCTGGATCCACCACCTCCGAATCATCACTTATCTACTTAATTAGTTCTACCAATTTTCCATTTTGAAAATCTAGGTTTGTTTTATAATTTTTTCACAAATGTTTAAATGCACAATATATTCCGAGTTCTTCAAAAACAGATAACAATATTCTCAAATTGTGTAGAAAAGTAAGGAATATAAACTAACTAGAAGAAAAATACCTACTGTTAGAGACAGCAAATTGATGTAAAAAAATGATTCTAATTGAAAATAGAGCAATACGAGCACGGAAATCGTTGTGACATAAAGTGTAGACATGCTAATACATCAATCAATTCTAAAAGAATTAATAAGCTACTATTATCTTTCTATAGGAATTACGTTTATTTCCTATGAGATACAACATCCATTTCCATTACTCCTTTTAAAAACATCATTTATGACAAATTTTGTTATATCTATGATTCAAAGAATATTTGTGAAAATAAAAACGGATTATTTTGCTAAAGTCTGTAAGCGGCTATTGACCTTGAAAAAACCTCAGATCGCATAAATTTACGAGTGTTAGAGAAAAAACTCAAACAGGATGTTGGGGTATTTAATTTCTGAATTTAAGTAAAAAGAACTGTTTTTTTGCATACCACCGGTTGAGAATTGCTCACTTAAACAATTTTAAAGTGCATTAAGAAGCTGATGCAATTACGATTAGCATGCTTTAAATTTTAATAATTTCAAACAAATGTCAATCCACAGACAACAAAATTTTTTCTGTTAAAATTAAAGCATTGTCTTGAGTATGCCTTCTCAAGACACTGCATAATGTTTCTAGAAAGAGTTACGGAAACTGTTCTAGAAATTATTGTTATATTTGGTATGGTGGAATACTCAAACTTCAGTAATATCAAAGGTTAAGATAGGCTACTTTAAACATTGTAGGATGCATTTTATTACCTATGCCATTTCCTCATAAAATTTTTATACTGTAAGGAGATAATGTACTAAGAAAATTCCTATCTTGGTTTCCAGAGAAACACATCAAAGGTCAGCAAGTTCTGCTTGAGATTCCTAGTAATTACCCAACTTTTGCTAGACTTGAGAAATCTACAAGTGGGTCTGAAGAGTAAGCAACTGATCTGCAAACCTTTAATGAACTACCTTCTCTCTTGAAGCTCTAAAACATCTTTAGACTTTTCTTGAGGATATACCATGGAGGTAGGAAGTAAGAAGGAGAGGCCCTAACTGTTTTTCTCCATACACTGCTTTGAAGCACTGGCGATCCCTTCATGGTGACCAAAAGATCAAAGGTTTTGACATGATCGGATGTAAATATTTTGTAATTAGATCGTAAATATACATATAAATGTATATATTTCTTTCCCTACAGTATTTCAGAGTCCTAAGTATGTGAAAAGAATACATTTTCAAACAACAATTCATTCTGATCGGAATTATATGTTATACTTTTCACAAAACAGTTTAATTTGAATGAAATATTTTCACAAGTTTTCGTTAATTACATTAGAAAAAAATTAAGGTAATTCGATTTTATTCAGTTAAGGACTACAAAAATTAAGATCAAAGTTTATTGTATTATTAAAATTGAAACCATGCATTATTTCTTTTCTACTGATAGAAAAATGTAAGTCCATTTATAGTTAATACTCTATCTATGGATCTAGAACCATACTACAGATTTCGCCATTCATTAATTGAATGGTGATTTCATTGTCATCACAATGAAAACCTTCTTTTATATCATCTTTATTTAACACCGCTTTTCCACATGTCTTAACAAAATCCGTTATTATAAAATTTCACCTCTGTTTTGCGATATCCGAAAACCTTTAAAATTTGCGGCTATCATCATCAAATTTAGCTATACTTCACTATACACATTTGGCTATGCATCATGAGCTTGGCGACTATTGACAAGTTATTTTGTTAAATTTTATCTTGCTTCTATCGCACACCGAGACAATTAACCCTGAATTGTATTAGTTTAGTTATTTATTCTACTTATGTCTATTTCTTGCACATGCTTATCAGAGTTCAGAATAAATAAATTTCCACATACACTTAAGCCTTATTGAGGGCCGGCACTAGATATCTTACCGCCTGATGCAGTCTCTGTGGGTCCTAAATTCTGCGACCTGGTGCCGCCGTACGAGCCCTGGCGCTGGTTCTGGGTTTATGCGAATCACAAATCAGTTATTCTTAATTCAAATAGCCCTAAATGTAATCTTTTAGGTCTATGAGTATCATCAAAAAAATCTATTTTTTGCATATGGAAAGAAATGTTTGTTAAATTTTCCCTCATCAACATTTTTAGCGTATTTAACTTAAATCTGTTATCATCGCCAAGCATAATGTCAACATAAAATGTTACGATATTCCATTATTGTTCAATTACTAACATAAAAAAAAACTGTTTCTGCATCGCTAGATGAGTCATTACTCAAGTTGTCATAGGTTGATAAACATGCAGTAATGAAAGGAAAGTATAATAAATAATGATTCGCCAGGTTTTCGTCAGATCAATGATGTATCTATGTGGAACGTTTTGGTTTGAGATGAGTGCCAAGCAGATATGCAGTGACGGAGCCAAATTACTGATCATGCAAATTTATGCTAAAATGATTGTTTCTTCAATAACAAGGTTTTTTTTTTATTGTCAAAGTGAAATTAAGAATCGGGACTCTCCACGTGTTTTATTATGCACGGAGGGGGGGGGGGGGAGAATCAAATGCACATGCATAAAGCCTACGAGAAGAACTTTGTTGTTGGTTTTGAGGGCCGGATTTTAGATCATTCCAGATAATAGACCTCTGGATTTCGGACTTTGTATTGAATTTATAAGCATTATAAATTTAGATACATTTAACAATTAGATTTCTTTTATTTAAAACATTTTGGCGTTTGGAACATAAAATAAAAGTAACGAATACTCTATCAACGGTTTAAACGTACCGTAAGGTATTTTTAATTTTTTAAGCATAACATTTTTGCTAAAATCTATATTTTTGTAGTTTAACAGCTTAGAATTTTATAAAAACAAATTCATAATAAAAACAACTGTTGTTAGTTATAAAAAATTAACCAAGATGCAATTTTTGCATAAATGTGACTAAATTATACAAATTGCTATTATCCATCACACAATGGATGTTTCTTTTATGTGGAAGTGTCCTGTTTTTCGATTTGTATGGAACTGTCATGTGTCGAAATACCAGATGGTTATAATTAAACTTCCCCTATAAACAGCATCCTACAGAGCAAAGGGATGAATGGAATGCAATGAAATTTTGTATATGGGCTATACATGAGATGTGCTCACGGAATTTCGAAAAATAAATTTTAGTACTAAAATGGCCACCAGAGCGTGCCTTCTCGGGAAAAACAGAAGGTGAGTCAGTTGTAGGAGAAAAAAGTCAAGATTTGCATGCTTGGGAAGAAGAGGAAGCCGGTGTTTCTGGCTGTACTAATAATGATGGTCTCTTTAAATGAATTTGCGTTATTGGTGAGGCTGTTTTGCGAAAACAAGGGGAATGCTTCTACTGCAGTTCATGAATTTCGTCGTAGAAAGAACCTACGGCGTGGACTAGTGTCTACTAAAGTTATCCAGGCCATGATTAAGAGATTTGAAGACACAGGGAAATTTGGAGTTCAATTTGGAAGAGGCTGTAAATATGTCACACTGGTACTTGTTGATGCCATCAAGAGGCACAGTCACAGACATCAGAGTTTGGGGACAGTAGCGTGCGTGCAGTTTCTCGACAGACAGGCTATTCTTACAGCACCGTCCGAAAAGTATTCAGAAACATAATGCACTACTTTTGATACAAGATCCGCCATACCCAGGAGCTGCTTGATAGTCTATGTCTCTTATTCGCGGTCAGTTTTCTGAACAGAATGGCTGCTGACCAATCTGCATTTGCTAGATTGCCCATGTGGTATAAGTTGGCTATGTGCCAATACTCGAAGTCTGCCACTACATTTTTAGAACACAGATTCTCTAAGCGTTTATTGATAAGATCTTTTCAAAACTATTTGTATTGATAAAAATTTTTCATGATAGTCTGCATATCACTGCTCATCATTTAACCCATTAACGTCAGAAATTTTTTATTTAACTGATATTTAATTTTTAGACATATACACCATGTCCACAAATCTTGTTGACTGGCAATTTTTTTTTATGGTTCATAGATTTATTGTTCCAGGTACAAATACATTTCAAAATATACAAAAATTAATATTTTACCATTTTTTAATCGAAAAATATGAATTTTATACGAATTAGGAAATTTAACTTCCTAATTCGTATAAAATTCATATTCTAACTGGAAGATTTCATATTCTAACTTAATTCTAACTGGAAGAAATACATTCTTCCAGTTCTTACACAAAGGGAAATTTCGTACTCATCATGCAAAATAAAACACAAAAAGGGTAACTCCTATACAACAAAAACTCACCAAGATATTTGACATCACATTCAAGGGCTGTACACAAACTGAAGAATGGAATGTTTGCAATTGTATGGAACCAAAATAAAATATTCATTTAGGAAAAGGTTCCTGACATTAAAAGAATAAAAGATTAGATAGAACATTTCTATGCATATTACTGAAAAACATATTGATGCACACAATTTTTGTTCTAAATTCAGATCTTATTCAAAGAATTTGTATTCCAGAAAGTATAGGCAGGCTTCAGTATTGGTAGATAGCTAACCTGTAATATTATTTTCATTAATTAAAAACGAAAAAAAAAATATTTGTAATTTAATGACTTTTTGTATAATTACCAGGTTACGATTTTAAAGTAATAAAATTTTTAGTAGCAAATTTAAAGTAATGAAAATGCTAATAGTATATTTTTAGACTCATGCCAATTATAAGTTACTTGCATAAGAATTCTTTTGGTATGTCAAATGTAACAAAATTATAAATGAGACACTATTAAGTCATGAAAGGTCATCGAACTGCATTTAAGAGGAAAAATCAAACTCAAGTTATTCTAATTTATTTATTAAACCCCTTAATGCAATTTGAAAATGATGCCAACATTTCCAGATTTTGAATTTAAATATGTCTGTCTATTTGATCATATGCAAAGTCAAATATTTTGTGTTTTATTGTTGATAACAAGTCCTACATTCCAATTTACTCAGAAAACTTGTGAACAGTATGCCCTTCCATCTTCTGGCAAAATCTCTACATTGCTTCACTTAATGTGTGAGCTTTGACCAAACAATCATGGATAACCGAGTTGAAATTTAAAAAAAAAAAAAAAAAAAAAAAAAAAAGAAGCATGTCTAAACTTTAGAGATTTCAATTTTCCTGAACTTTTCTAACAAATTCCTTTACAAAACTTTCAGCTGTTTCACACACTGCAATCAATTTTTGAGATAGATTACTTCACAGTTAAATTCTCAAGTGTAGAACAATAAATAAGATAGCAAGAGCAATGAATGAGTAAAAAATTAATTTTTGGCAAGAGTAATTAATGTCATCATACAGCTATACAGCCTTTCCATGATGTGTTTTATAGGCATACCATTTGCTAGATTGCCCATGTGATACAAAAGTAATTGTACCATATAGACAATCTAGCAAATATCCACTGAGTTGCTGGGCACAGACAAAGACCTGCTCAGTTGGGCTATTAGGTTGTAGGGTGGATGTTGTGAAAGCCTAGTTGACACTACAGTTGTTTGCATATCTGGAAAGTCAAAATGGAACAGCAAATCTTTTTTTTTTGTGTGTGTGGGGGGGAATCTTCATTTACACACTAGACTGCATTGCCTTTATCTGATACTACCATTAACTGTTCTGTACAAAGAAAAAAGTAATAAAAGAAGGGATAAATGATGGAAAGAAATTTTAATTAAAAAACATGTTTGCAAAAAAAATCAAAGTGTAAAGAGCTTTCTATTCACTAACGGAATTACTTTCAAAGTAAATTTTATAGTATTAATTAAGATAAAAAATGGAACTAAATAAATGCATTGCTTATTATAAATAATAAATAAGCACCCAGTAATATGGTTTTCCTTAAATTGAATCCCTATGCCGATTCTCCACGTGTGCACCTATATGTAATACACTAACAGCAGATTACAAGAAATGTCACAAGGGCCGATCCTAGAGCAGGGACAAGATGGAGCACAGCATGTGGCAGCCAAATTTAAGGGCAGCAAAAGGATTATCAAACATTATTTTTCTGCAAAAAAGGGTGGTCAATTGAAATTTACATTTGCACAGTCTATGATCTACAATCGGCACTGCGTGCCAGCATCGAAACTTTGGATTCATTACAAGGAAATTTCTCTATTCTTTAACCTCTTGATGGCAGGTTTTTCATTTTTAACGCTTTCTACTGTTTTTAAAAATCCATCCTTATTTGTCCCCAAGGTTAATAAGCTTGCTCATTGTGTGAAATGTAAAGAAATCAGTTACAAGGTGCCATTAAGTGGAACACAACATCTAAAAAGTTGTGCACAAATAAATACTTTAAATAAGGTAATAATATAAACCCCAAATTAATTTTAAAAGAGAACAGAACATACAACCAAAAACAATGATTTACCTAAAACAAAAAATTGCAATTTCACAGTCCATATTTATTATAAAAAGGAAGTAATAACGTATGTGCAGAAAATACGAAATAGCTTCACTAATACACGAAATTCACTTCTTGTATAAAAATATTTAAAATACGATGTACTTTTGTTCAAAAGTTCATTTGCATATTTATATAAGGAAAGGTTGCAATATTATAAAAAAAAAGTATCACATTTAAAAGAATTTGTTTTCTGGGTAACTGCTGTAAGAGTTCATAGTTTTGGTATACATGATGCAATTTTTACCGTTAATAAATTTAAATGGAAAAAAGAAATATACAATATTCCAGATCAAATTTGGATAGCATATTTGATAGGGGTAAAGCACAATAGGGCTATATTCCTAAATGGACGAATGTCTTTGAGGAAGACTTTCTTCCTTTCTTTTTTAATTATTCCACTTGTATTCAAGTTATACATGAGAAAAACCATCAAGTAACCAGGCTATTTACCAGGATTTGAGTCCTGGCCAAACTACTAGAGCTCACCACGTTATCTTCACCACTGATGAGCTCAACATTATTATTGAACTTCACTCACTATGTCTGGTTTAAACTACCATAAAAGAAGAAGTTTTAAAATGCAACAACAAATTTATGGAACAGAGCTATGATTCCTTGGATCTTATGCAAAGCACAAAGCATAATTTAAAAATCTACATTAACAATAAATTTTTAAAGTGCACTCTCAGCAAAATTTTAAACCATAAATTCATGACTTTTACTGGTGGGAAAGAGCAAAATTACAGCTTCATTTGAAAGGAATTTTGTAAACAGCAATTAAAAAAAAATTTAAGAACCATATTACTTAGAAACATATCATCCCACAAGAATATATTTCATAGGAAAACTTAAAATTCCTTATCACCTGCAATTTAAACTCTTTTGAGACTAATCATAAGTATGCCAATAATGAATTTGTTGGGTTGTACTTTGTATGATAACATAATCAGTTTCTTCAGACTCTAGTGCATATACCTGTCTTTTTCTTCAAAGTGCTGTGTTTAAAGATGATTCATTTTCATCACAACTTTCTGAACCAGTCTATGCTAGTCATTAAAAAGTTAACAAATTTCCATCTATCTATGCATTATCCAAATTTCCATAAAAAGAAAGCTCAATGGAAGTATGTTCCAAATGGACTAAATAAGCTTTCCTATTTTGAATAATTTTTATCTTGAAAATATTTTGAGAAAAGATTACCTTTTCTTCTCCTCCGCTACCAACAAAAAGATTCTGAGGTCATGAAAAGCAATGAAATTATTATTAAAATTCTTAGCAAATTCAAATGGAAAACATCACTTCCTACAATTATGATTTAATCTTTTGTCACTCAGAGAAACCTATGAAAAGCTTATCTCACTCTCTAAGATATATTTTAATAGCATTAAAATATTTTTATGACATTAAACTCTTTTAATTCACTTAGTGATATATTAATGACATCATTGTAATTAATATTTTTCACAAAACTGAGTTACAAGGAAGTAAACTTTAATCCTTAAAATTTAACAAATACAACATCTGTAACAATAATGCAGATTATCTGAATATCGGCATTAACTTTTTTACATCTCACATTAACTGATGACAGTTTTTTCAAATTTAAAATCAAACATTTTTAAAATGCACCATACACAGTTACATACTAGCATAAAATTATGCAAGGAAATAATCTTGATGATGATAAAAAGATAATAATGGCAAAAGTAGCCAACTCTAATTAAAAAAAAGGAATCAAAGACAATAAATTTTTTAAAAAAATTAATAAAAAGTATCAAATACAATAAGGCTCTTTAGATAAATATTTTTGCACTCTACAATATTCAATTTTCTTATCCCATCCTTAAGTGGAGAATCAGTGATACAAAGGGTAAGATATACTTTCATCTTTCTCATATTCTCCTCTACACATACCTCACTAAATTAATCTGAGAAGGATTGTGCCAGACGTCTTTACCAGATAATACCAACACCATCTTCATCATATACACTGCCTTCAAAAAGTTAAGTAACAGCATGTTTTTCAAAATTCACCACTGCAAAAATGTCAGCAACACTTAAATTCACAGTTTATATTCATGATAGCGATGAAATTTAAGAAAATATATGCAAAAACAATAGCTACAACTTTTATTTTGTAAAAATGAATACTTATCTAAGAGTTGGAGAAAAAAATATAAAAATTGTAAGTTTTGTTCACAAGTGTTGAACTTTAATTGCTATTAGCAATTTTCTTGACAACATCCAGGAGAGTTCATTAATGTCCAGGAGAAGTTGTTTATTCGACTCGTTGAGGTAGTGGACGATCAGGTTGATGCAAATGGGGATTTCTCAAGCTGATGCTGCTACATGTCTCAATCTCTCTCGCAGTGTAGTCCAGCAATTATGGATTCTGTGTCCGGAAGACATATTCCAGGCAGATCAAGACTTACAATACATGTGGGAGACCATTATTTATTTCTTTTGGCCTGAAGGAGGAGCAAAATTTCTGTGCCCGAGCTCATGGCAGATCATTTAGTGGTCACAAGAACAAGAATCTCAGCTACTACAGTCTGCACGATACAGGTCTGTATGTTAGATGAGCAGTTGTTTGTATCCCCTTTACCTGAGGACACAGAAGCATCCGTTTATTTTACGACAGGAGAACACACCGCTCGAACTACTCAACAATGGCCTTCTGTTTTCTTCACAGATGAGTCCAGGTTCATATGAGAGAGTGAGAAAGGTCATCAGCTGATCTGGAAGAAACAACACACCAGATACAACCAGTCCCACATTGAGAAATGGCACACTTACAAAGGTGGTGGAATAATGGTTTGAGCTGGGATTCCTCACATTGGTCACACTGACTCAAGAAGGAACATTGACTGGTTTGAGATATCAAAATGAGATCCTTAATCAATACATCTGCCCATATACCGCTGCTAATGGTCCTGGATTTCTTCTGATGGATGACAATGCACGACCACATCGAGCTCATGTTTGTAAAGAATATCTTGAGGGTCATGGTACAGAGCAGGTGGAATGACCACCTCATTCCTCAGACTTGAATCCAATAGAACCTCTTCGGGATTATCTTGAGAGGCAGGTTGCTGCTTTAAGGCTCCTCTAAGTTGTTAGATGAGTTTGAACAAGGATTACTCCATGTCTGATGTTGCTTCCTATTTCACCGACCGACAACTTAATTGACAGGATGGAAAGTTGCTGCCGCCAATGTATTGCAGCTAACGATGAATACATTCCTTATAAAAACCCATTTTTTTTTGTAATGTTACCCCCATATTTTCCTTGAAAAACTGTGATGTACTGTTTCTCCAAGACTGGATTTCTCTGCCAAGAATGCAATTTCCTGTTGTAATTCATGTTTATGTTAATCTTAAGAAGCTTTCTACATCACATTCATTAAAGAACTGTTTAATGAACATACCATCTAAATTTTTTCTTTCTATGTTGCTTCATTCTCAAATTAGACACCAAAAACCTGCTGTTACCTAACTTTTGGAGGATAGTGTATTATGACCAGCTAAGCAAACATTTAATATTTTTCAAATCACAATAATTTTTATAATCACACTATAAAACTGCATTGTGTGCATCTTCTTTCCAAAACATAAATAAAACACAAATTTGCTTCTCAAATTTATAACTTAAAGAAAAGAAATTATAAAGACTTCCTTGATCATACCAAATATTTCAGGCCTTTTAGTATTTGTTTGGTATAATATGATATTGTTACTTCATTGTCTTTCAGCGGCCCCCATATATTCTGCAATAATTGAGATAAACTTCCTAAGAAATATAAAAAGCAATAAACACATCAGACAACTGAGTTTTTTAGGTTACTTTATTAACTGCTACATTACTGGTAATATTAACAAAAACTGAGGCGAGTGATTAGCCTAAATTTAAAAACAGCAAAAAAGCATTAATTAGTAACATACCACCAGGGACTCTTTCCATGAATATTTTAAAGTAGCCATCTTCACTTATTGATCCTAGGTACTGTACAATATTCCGATGTCTCAACTCAGAATGAAGTTTAATTTCTTCATGAAGAGGTTGAACAACCCTAAAATGTTAAAAAAGAAGTAAGAACCATTAAATCAAATTTTAAAATATTAGTTGAATTCTGATACATTCTTTGCATTATAAACTAGAATTACTGAGGAGAGGAAATCACCTTTACATATAATCACAACTGGAACAATAAATGAAATATGACATCATAAACTTAATACTGAATTCAATGTATAAAAACTGATGCACTTTAAATCCAATTCTAATGGCTTTTAGCAGAGTTAAATGAAAGGTAAGTAGTCACATAATCCTAGGACAATCTAATTTATTGTTTCCTTACTTTGGATAACATCCTCATCCTAGTCATTAATACTGGTCACAATTTACACATGAAATTAAGATCTCAAGAGTTATTTACGAAATTAACTAAGCAAATGTTGGTAACAATTGCATATATTTCTCAAATCTTGTGTCATTGGAGATCTAAGAAGTACTTCTGATTTCACAAACTGCACTAATGGGATGATGGAATTTCTTTATGGGCACCAAATTATTTAAAGGCACTATATTTCTTTCCCTTTGAAAAAGAGCAAGATAGCCTAAGAGGAGTAAATACCTTTCAAAGCTTTACAATTGCTTCACATTTTGCTAAAACATGATGAAAAAATATTTCCATTCTGTTTCAGTTGTTAGGTGATTTGAATATGGCAAAGCATGAGAAGGTTCGTACACTGATTTGGTAGAATTTACTTAACTGTTGATCAAGTTTTATGGAATGGCCCATCAATCTTCCCAACAGGCACTTTTCAGATCCTGGAGGGATCGATAAGCATTAGGCATAATGCAGTTCAGCATCATAAGACAGCCCATATATTTCAATTAAATTCAAGTCTAATAAAACATTTCTTTCAATGATGCCTTGTTTTTTTGGACTAATATTTTCTCACACAAAAGACAAAGTTTGTTTTACAAAGTGACATAATTTCTTGTTTGGTTAAAAAGTCCCATTGTTCAAATTCTGCAATTGTTGCATCCAGAGTTCCCATTTAATCATGAATCAAAGTTCTTACATTTACAGCAACCTCTCTATCTCTTTCTTCAGTTATCGGTAGCAATATTTTCTCGATTTAGGACCATACTACGAATTTTGTTGTCTGTTGGTTGACTGATTACAGGGCTATTATCATTGAAATGGAAAACTTCTTTACATCATCATTTAAAATATCACTTCTCCATATTTCTTCTCAAATTAACTGGAAAATTTTGCATTTGTTTGCAATATCCATAAAACTTCAAATTTGCAGCTATCACCATTAAAGCTTAGCTAGCATCCAATGTATACTATTGGCAATGTAGCATAAGACTAGATGCTAGAGACATGTTTTCTGCTAAATTTTGTCTTGCTGCTATGGCATGCTGAGGAACTTAAAGGTTAAATTGTATCAGTTTTGTTGTTTATTATCCTTACATCTATTTCTTGCACCTGCTTAAGGCTTATGTGAGTTCTGAATAAATAAACACCTACATATATTTAAGGCTTATCCAGGGTTAGTGCTAGAAATTTTGCTGCCTGAAACAACTTCTATGGCCAATGACAAACTGCCCACCATTAGTAACTGACATCACTAATAGAAAAGCAATTCTTGCAACAGTACTTTGAATTTATCGAAAAGCTTTCTCAGAAATGCTCAAGCTGTTTATGATAATGATTTGTGTCATATTAAGATAATTTGTAACAAAACATTGTCTATGAAAGAGCATATGCCCATATATTTTTGGTGGAAACAACACATCAGCTTTTTCCACCAATTTAAAAAGAGCTGCAGCATTTAATCAAGCATTTCACTACAGTTTTTTTAGACATCGGAAAGAGCTGAAAAGCACATATACTTTTATAGATATATTCTTGCATCTTAAAATAGTCATAAACTACCCAACTAATATTTCATTATAACATCAAGAAATAAACACACTTTAAAAATATTAAATTGCACTATAGCGAGAAAAATGACTTAATTATAAAAAATTAAGATCTTAAAAAAAAGGTTGGTGCATAACAAATTAACTAATGCATACCCTATATCACGTTCAGGAATTTCTTTTATTGCAATTTGTACTTGGGTTGTCAAATCTCGTGCAGCATATACAATTCCATATGTGCCTCTTCCCAATACAATTCGCTTCTTTTGATTATCAAGCTCATATTCATACTACCAAGAAATTTTTAATACATGAGATTAAAGATGACTTAAAAAAACAGGTATATAAGATAACTCAAATACAGCATTAATAATATTAGTCAAAGTTATTATATACTTCTTGTAAGGTTTTATTTCAGTTAATGAATTATCCTATTATTTTGGCTGTTCTAGAGTTTGGCATTTGTCAACTTCCACCAGAATGCAAATTAATTTAAAGTATAAATAAGAGTTAGTTCTGAAGATGATCTAACAACATTTGGCAGCTTAGGCTGACTGCTTACCTCTTTGTGAGTCATTGGTCAGGAGGAGTCAAAATCAGGCTTTGCTGATATTGTATTGTGAATTACATTCAATTTGGTTTGTGCTTGGAAGCTGTTATTCTACCCATAAGTTTTCAGAGTTTTGTTTTTATTGATTTCAATTTGTGTAACCCTGAAGTCAATGTTAAGAGATGTTTTTATTTTGGATTTTACTTTGATCATAATACTTTCACCTAGAAAGTCAGATGAGACAAAAATTCATCCAACACTCTTTTATAATTACTTTGATGAGCTCTTACTTCATGCTTGATGGCATGCCTATATATATTCAAATGAACAGGCAAACATTTACAATAAACTGCAGTTCATATCAGTTTAAAAATATTTTTTTTTCAAAGATTAGTCTTGCTTCAAGTAAAAAAATTAGAGTAAAATATAATAAAATATTTTCAGTTTAGCAACATTAAATACAACATTATACACAATTCCGTATATTCCTCTTCTCAATAACAATTTGCTTCTTTTGATTATCACGCTCATATTCATACTACCAAGAAATTTTTAATAAATATGATTAAATATGACTTAAAGAAACACAGGTATACAAGATAACTCAAATACAGCATTAATAATATTAGTAAAGTTATATACTTCTTGTGAGGTTTTATTTCAGTTAATGAATTATCCTGTTATTTTGGTTGCTCTGTAGTTTGACTTTTGTCAACTTCCACCAGAATGCAAATTAATTTAAAGTATAAATAAGAGTTAGTTCCGAAGATTATCTAACAACATTTGGCAGCTTAGACTGACTGCTTACTTCTTTGTGAGTCATTGGTCAAGAGGAGTAAAAAATCAGGATTTGCTGATATTGCAAAGTACATTCAATTTAGTTTGTGCTTGGAAGCTGTTATTCTACCCATAAGTTTTCAGAGTTTTGTTTTTATTGATTTCAATTTGTGTAACCCTGAAGTCAGAATGTTAAGAGATATTTTTATTTTGGATTTTAATTTGATCATAATACTTTCACCTAGAAAGTCAGATGAAACAAAAATTCATCCAACAATCTTTTATAATTACTTTGATGAGCTCGTACTTCATATTTGATGGCATGCCTATATATATTTAAATGAACAGACAACATTTACAATAAACTGCAGTTCATAAATATTTTTTTCAAAGATCAGTCTTGCAAGTAACAAAATTAAAGTAAAATATAATGATATATTTTCAGTTTAGCACCATTAAATAAACAGAACTTAATCAATAACTTCAGTATTCTCCTTGTTTTACAGTTCTGGGTGCAACAATAAAAGGGCTGTTAAATGATGCCAATAAATACAACTTACTTTTATAACACCAGTATTGATATCAGTATTTAGATCAGTAATTATGCCTTCCTGATCTGCAGTCATTTCTAAGAGCAAGTCATAAAACCTTTTTCTCATTTCTTCTGATGGAAAAAACATTTGAAAATCATCAGAATTTTGATGAACATATAGGAAAAGGCACCGTTCATCACGTTTGTAAAGACTGTAAAAGAAAATTATAACTACATTAAATGCAAAGTTTTAAAAATATCAATATAATAGATTTTCATTACTGTATTCATGCATTTAGATATAGTTGGTTCTTAGATTAACATGAAGGAATTCCTAACATGAAGGAATTCCTAAATGAAATAACGATAACACAAATTAGAGGAAGACAAAATTCTTTCATGCAGATCAAGTTCAGCATTCAATAAGCAGCTTCTAATCTAATACTCATGATAACCAATGTTCATCAGATCTCATCAGTTCTGCAGAACTTTTCTAGCATAAATCATGCAGCAATGAAAACACCTGCAATGATAAATCTTTCTACTCACTTTAGAAATCTAACCATCATACATAAATGTGGAGAACTCTTGGTAAATGCTGTGTGACTAGGCATTTGCCAGCTGTGAAATTGGTTTACAATGCAGATATACAGTACAGAGTTTGAGATCTAGACTCTTTGGGACCTTGGTGATTCGGGAATTTTTTGGATTTTAGACCACCAGTTTAAATCTAGTAAGATCACATGCAGAAGTTACAAAATTAAAAGTCTGAAAAAGTTGTTTGCGAAATAATGAGGAATTTATGACCTTAATGGAATCAAATTTATGAAAAAAGCATTTATTCTTTTCCTTCATTAAACATTTCTTTTTGCACGTTTTTTTTTAAATTGCTTTCTTTTTTTTATTTTTGTGTCTCAGTGGTTTTTCTTTAATTTTATAGAGAGACAAAATTTCTTGTTCAGTTGCCAAGTTTTGTAATTACTGCGTCAGAATTCCAAATAGATTGTCATCTTCATTTTATTACCATTTCTTTACATTTCTTCCCAAATTGCATTAATAGGAAAAATCTGTTTTTTTGTTTGCAATATCTGAAAGCCATCAAATTCATGGCTATCATCATAAAACTTACTGAGCATTCATTATAATCCATTGACAATGCATCATGAGATTAGCGATTAAAGACATAATGTTCTATTAAAATTTTTCTTACTCCTATCGCATGCTGAGAAAGTTAAATTAGCTTTGTTGTTTATTATATTTACGTCTATTTCCTGCATGTGCTTAAAAATTAGAGTAAAATATAATGAAATATTTTCCGTTTAGCAACATTAAATAAACAGAACTTAATCAAAAACTCCAGTATTCTTCTTGTTTTACAGTTGTGTGTGTAAAAATAAAAAGGCTGTTAAATGATGCCAATAAATATCTAAGATGATCTAGAATGTCTATCCTTTCACAGGTGATTTTAATTTTTTAAAAACCTCAAAGCACATGATACCAAATCTTGATAGTAGGGAGCACTATATAATATTGGTGATTTGATGTTTCTGAGGGCACTCTATAATATTGATTGATGATTTGATGTTTCTGAAAAACATTTACATAAAATGTGATAGATGAAATCATCAGTTGCCCACAGCTGCAGACATTTCTGTTAAAGTATGAGTCTAAGTACATCTCTCAAAGAACAATGAGATGAAATTCCTTACTGATTGTCTGGACAAGAGTGCACTTATGATGGCTACTAAGTTCACAATCAAAATACACTGAACATGGCCTTGATAACATAACACCATTTACTGGCCTTCTTCATGCATAGAGAAATAGCAAATTTCAATTCAGAAGACGAAGATTTTATTTCTGTGCAACAGACCTCAGGTCTTCTGCTGTTTATATCAGCTCTCTTCGATTTTTACATATGCTATCTGATTATGACTTTTTAAAAAAATTTCAACAAATTATGGTGTAGTTATGATCTGTTTACAGATATGTAGTTCTTTGGTAATGTCAAGCAAATCAGCAACAATTTCTGTGTTTCTTTTAATGTAATCACAGAATTGTGGAACTTATTTTGTCACCACACATTTCTTGCTGTGATCCTTTATAAAATAGTACCACACTGTAGATTTTTTTCTTTTGGTTCACGAACATTGAGAAAGCAGATCACTTTTAACAGATTCTGTGATAAATTTGAAGCATCTGTACCACATCTCTGTTTGCACAGAACCCACTGCATCACATCCCTGAGACCTTTTGAATCATCCAATACTATAATAATTTCATGTTCCAATTTAAAGCAAAATGTAGCATATATTCTCTACTACACTCATTCTGTCGTGAGTGCAATAGCCACACAGAACATGCCCTTATTAATTGATGTCTAATGCAAAACTGGTGAATTCAACATATATGCATCATTGTGAACACACCCATTCTCACTGCCAGTGAAGTTACATTAATACAGCACAGACCATTTTAACTATATTAATAATAGCTGACATTTTTCCTGACAGAAGTTCTAAAAGCATACACATTCATATATTGTACTGGTCTAACTCTCAGAACAAGGGAGACTTAGTGGTACCTACAAATATATTTTTCAAACTCTTCTAACCTCCCTATGAGTAAAGTGATCCTTTATTTGTCTGCAGTAGCTTAGTTAAATAAGTGCATATCATGGAAGATGATTAGCAGCTTCTAATCTCATTCAAGCACAAACCATGAATGTTTAATAGGTTTACAGTTTGGGAGTCTCAGAAGACCACAAGCCATTGTGGAAGATTCATTGCATTGTTCCTCTGATGGTAGTTGTATGAAACTGATGACAAAGTCTGTTGTTCTATTGATGGACAGCAGAGTGATCCGGCTAGTGCTGTAAATCAATGAAGAAAGTTATTTAGCAAGTCCCAAGAGTTTTCTATTAACTAGCAAGTCTCCACAATTTTCTACTCATTTTTTCCCAATGACTTTAGATCAGTCAAGGAAAAGCTTCCTGGACCAGCATACTTCCTCCTTCAGGCTGTTTAACTTAAAATGTATAATTAGGGACTACCAAAAAGCACAACAGATTTTAAAACAACAGACAAACTCCAGACGATCATCCATCATTATTTGAAAGTGTACTATTGACAGTCCATGGATCCCACACTGTGGTAATATATGAAAGGGGGCTACTAATTGGATTTCATTTATTGTGTAAAACTGATCACAAACCATTATGCAAACACATATCTTATAAATAATTTTAACTGAGGGCTTTCCAAATAGTAGGCCAGACTACAAAACTCATTAAGACAAAATCACATTGGATGGGGGGGGGGAGAAAAGAAATCTGAACTCCCATAATGTAAAAATAGTATTAATCATTAATATTTTAAACAAATGAATCACAATTTTAATATGGAAATATGTACTTGAACTAAACTTGATAATAAATAAAATAGTTACCTTACACTTTTTAATGCAGAAGCAGGAAACTCCCACTCATGTAGTTTTCTACATATACCTTTTAAAGCTTCTAAACATAAATTTACAATATGTACAGACTTTTCTTCTGCACCCATATTTACAGTCACATAACTAGGCATGTACACTTTCCCTGGGTCAAGGATCAGGATCTGAAAAAACGAATTACTAAAGTACTCCGGAAATGAGTAACACCCCAGAACATTCACAAATACAAACTTCAATACAGCAAACCCAGTTTATGAAGAATGAAATTTTTGTTTATATCCATTTCTTATACATTTAACATTATTTAAAATGGCTACAACAAACTTTTAAATGTGTCAAAAACTGAATAATGAAACATCTTTCTTTTGTAATTTCATATTTTCGCCAGAATTTCTGAAAGTTTTAGTGACAAATTACTAACCCTTACATGATGCATCTAATCATGTTAGAATAGAGGATAACACATTTATTTTTGTATTCTTTTCATGTTCATCTTGATCTTTCTGTGTTTTATATAAAATGCAGTCTAATAACTAGTTCATGGAGAACCAGAACATATAATAAGCATATCATGTCTACAACCACTGAGCAAAAGAACTTGATTAAATTCTCTGATTCAGCTGTCAGGTAGCCCTGTTCAAGGCCTGATGTGCTTTTTAATAAATGGAATGTTTTTATCTTTAATGGTTTCTTTTGTTTCAATACTTAAAAAACTATCCAAGTTCTCTCTTTTGAATGGATGGTTTTGCATTCTTGAAATCTTTTGCAAGATTCATGATTTTTTTATATGGTGTAGAGTCATTAGGTCATTTTAAAGCAAGCGACATGAAAAATGAGCAGCCCTTGCTGGGACTCAAATCTAGACCTCTTAAACATGCACTGAACATGCTACCATTACACCATGAAGGCATGAGAAAGAAGAGAGAAAATACCTTACAATGGATACTACACCTTTGTTTTTGAAACATAAATTTTCTTGGACAAATGAATGCACATTCACTGGACATTGGATACAACCAATTAGTGATCAATAATCTCCACTATCAATATTTTTAGAAAGCTGAAATTTCACACATTCTTTTATGAAACTCTTCACTCTGCACTGCGAAAATTTTCAGTATCAAAAATTCATCTGGTTGCCAATCAGTAAACTATAGTGTTCTGCATTGCAGGTAGGTAAGATGAGTATTATTAAAAAAATACACAACAGATGTAGACAAATCAGTAACTGTTGAGAATCCGGCTTATAAAAATCTATAACTGGTACTGTGTGGAAAAATCTAAACCAAAAATGATGAAGATCAAGACATTATAGAAGGACTGCTGATCTTGTTCACCACTAACGAAGCTGCAACTGCCATTGTGCTAATTATATATGTGTATTTTAGATGGAAATGTGTAATTGGAAGGATGGTTTAAATCGTGACTTTTAAGCTAAGGAAATTATCATGCAAAACTATTAATAAATAGTAAACCTGAACAACAATAAAAAAGAAATTCAACACTTGCATGAAATAATAACAGTAATTAACCCTTAAAATGATATTTTTAAAAATTAGAGTTATTCACTTGTTTCAAGAGATGTGACAATATTAGAAAGTTTTCCTGCAATTCACCAGTTAATTTTCATGCTTTGTGAGATAAAGCATTCCCCTCCTTACCAGATATGATATAGCAAAATACACTTTTAGTGAATTCCTTATAGTGGCAGTTTAACCATATAAGTAGTTATCTGATATTTGTGAATGTAGCTAATTACATTTGCATAATTCCATATCAATATCCACTTACAATATTAGATTTTGAAACTAGCTGGCACTATAAAATTTATTCAAACCTAAATAATCTCCCACCTACCAAAAATAAATTGAACACAAATGTATAAAATATCTAAGAATTAAATATGAACTTTAAAAGTACTTAAATGCCTCCTATGAAACACACTGAGATAACAACACTGTCCTAACGATAAAAGCAATTTGAAAAACAAAGCAAGAACTTTTATTTTATAAAGAATATGAAAAATCATATATAATAAATTAATGAGAAAAGTAAACATAAAAACAGAGGATATGTACTCAAAATTCTGGTATTTAAAATAAGGTGACAAGAATTTCATTAACCTCCTAAAACCTGGCCAAAATTCTCATAATATAGCGACTGACCTTCAGACTGGTGCGATCCGAAACATAGAATAATATTCATTACAATTAGATTTTGAGATGAACTTGCAGCAATAATAAAGTTTTAAATAACAACAACAAAGCTTTAAAGCTGCTTTTTTCCTTAATTTTGTTATTGTAATATAAAAAAGAAAACCAGATACATATTGGTTGCATTTGGTTATTTAACTTTAACAAATATTACACTGGGCTATCATGCAAAAGAGGTATAGCTTTAAAGAAAAATTTCTTTGTAAAATTGGCTTTTGTTTATACAGTACAAAGCCCATAATCCGGATGTCCATTATCCGGAATGATCTATAATCCGGACCTCAAAGACACAAACTTACGCACGTGCATAAAGAATTTACACACGCACATTTGATGTGCATGTCAGCTACGCATGCGTGTAAAGCCATTTAAGTGTTTACACATGTGCACTTCTGATAGTGAAGAAAGTGACAGAGAGGTTATTGAAAACGAAAAAATTTTGATTAACAAGTTAGTCTGTATTCTTGACACAGCAATTACACAACTTGAACGGTGGAACTTTGTAACTGAACAAGAAATTATGTCTGTTTATAGAATTAAAGAGAAAGTATTAGCACAAAAAATTAAGCAACTCAAACAACTTACATTGAAAGAAATATTCAATAAAGTAAACAAATAAATATTAAACTTTCTTTTTTGTAAATTTTGATACCCTTTAGATCATAATTGCTCTTTATTTCATAAATTACGGTTTCATATTTTTAATTGTATCATTTCTGCATGCCATTTTACCAGATTTAAATTGATGATCTATAATCCGAAAAAACCCCTAATCCGGAATTGCCGAAGTCCCAACGAGTCTGGATTACTGACTTTGTACTGTATTAGCAGCGAAAAAAATATCTGCGATCTATACATGCAATCCATTTTATACCTGCAGTGGGAAGTGAAGTCTGATGAGAATTTCTTAAAACTTCAAATTTTCGTGTCGCCCAAAGAGAGGGAAGTATTCTTAGGCTCCATTTTAATATTTGCTAAACAGAATTTTGCTAAAGTGAATTTTAATCTATGATTGAAAATTTTAGGAATGTTAATTCATCAAGTTTTTTTTTTTTTTTTTCCAGAACAGTTTTAAATGTTTATACAAAATTATAAGAATTATACATCAATTTCCTTTTATTTCGCAGATTTCGTCTAAAACCATCTTTATATCCAAAGGTTGAAGTTTGCTTGATTTTAAACGAGATGGATATACACCACACAAAAAGTGGGGCAACTCTATATCTCCTGTTCTACTGGGCCGATTAACGAAATTAAAATTGCGTTTTTCATGTCTCGAAAGCGTGACTTAGGATATATTTTAGATTTATATATAGCACTGTTCTAACATAGGTATTTTGAGACAAAATGGGATTTTTTCCAAAATAACATAGCTTTTTCTTTTCATATTTTGATTCTACGACTCAAATTATGCCTAAATATTAAATTTTGTAAAAATTGGTGCAAAATTTGGAGAAATTTAAAAACTTAACTTGCCGCATTTTCTTCAGTTGCACCAAGAATAATTCACTTCTTAAAATGGATTAGATTCAACATTTTAAGAATCCTGTTTAAGGTTTTAAAAGATGTGGAATAATATATAAATTCTGCAATGAGTCATGCAGACTTCTCACTGTTACCAAACAAGAAATCATTTTTAAAATTTGATATGATGTTTGACTCTCCTTTTATATCCAGTCACTAAAGAAAGATTATAAGTTGCACTACTCATGAGTTCCATCATAATTATACTCATCAATTATAACAATTAGACAGACCTTATGGACCTTTCAGTGCTGTTCTTGAGATACTCAAAACATTTTCTTCAGGGTGTTTACTCATTAAAATATTATGCTTTGGTATTAAAATGGAGTTTTAATGAAAACTTATAAGAAAAAATAATTTTTTCTGAGTGCGAATAAAAAAAGCTTTACATGAAAATTCCTAATCTTTTATGAGAGAACTTTTACACTTATAGCACATTTTATTTGGGCCTACCAGCGGCCGAGTGATAAGGTTTCTGAACACTGGTAGTTTGGTCCGAGATTCGAATCCCACAAATGAGCTGGCTGCATGGGCATTTCATGGTTTTCCCTGTGTGTAACATGTATATGAGCCAGTTTCTGTTAGAAAGTCCTCCACAAAGGCATCCCTACCCTTAGGCAGATAGCTATCGAGGCTTTTTATATATATACATATATATAAGGAAAGGAATTAAGAAAAAATCTTAAAGAATATAAATACTATCTAAGACAAAGGGAAAAACTGCGCTTCAACAGCAAAACTACAGTGTAGTTAAACTATATATATTATATACTAAAATTATAGCCTTTTGCAAAAATATAAACGAAAAAGTTGAGAAGCAGTAAAACAGAGAATTAGCTAAAGCTTTTGCTAAAGTTTTGATTTTGCTTTTTACAGCTTCAAAACTCCCCCCCCCCTCATTTTTGCAATACTTCAGAAAGTTATAATTTTAGTATTTAAAATAATTCAATTTAGTATTTAACAGAAGTTATATATATATATATATATATATATATATATATATATATATATATATAAGTATTTACACATATATACTATTATTCAACTAAACTAATACTGTTGCAAAGAAGAGTTTCAGAAAGTGAAAAAATTCAAAATAAAGTAATTTTTAATCACATCAAATTAGAACATACTTACGGGAAATCTAATTACATCAGACACCTCATCTACAGATGCTGCCACGAAGTATTCCAACCAGAAATTGAATATCTGCAACATATAATTTCATGACGGCATTATTTATTTTTGACACTGATTTATAAAAATAATGCCCCATGTAAAATAAATATCACAATAATAATTATTATTATGACTTTGCAAAATTCACATTTTTATTTTTAATTTAGAAGAAAAGCAAGAATTACATACTTCACAAAAATAGGTCAAATTTTACATTTCTAATATAATAATATGAATCTCAAGAAAGAGTAAATGTTAGCAAAACATTTCAGTACTCTTGATCTCTTCTGCATTTAACACAACAGAGGAAAAGAATTGATATTTCAATAGAGAAAATGACTAAATGAAGGAAAACTGGTAAACATAATGAAATTTTAAACCAAATATCATGTGACCGACAGCATACAAGAATACCAGAAATAACCATATGGCAAGTTAACTTTTATTTGACTGTATGCGCTTACCTTCAGAGCACTCTACAACAATGTATCTACCAAATATTCTGCAGCAAATTCATAAGATTTTAAAACCAAAAGCTTTTCGTAGTATAAAACGTTCATCAGAGGAAGACTAGTATAAAATCTAATTAGTAACTAAATATTAAAAGTAAGCTAATAACAGGTAATGTTTCCTTCACACAAAATTCTAAATCAAATAAATGAAGTCTTATAATAAAATTAATATATTAAATTAATTAGAACTCAGAATTGATATTACAGGATTTTACGGACAAATGGAAATGAAAAATGTAAAAAATTAGAAATGAAAATAGCTGCTGTTATTTCACTTGCAGAACAAAGGAAGATTTTAAAGTGACCAATCAGATTTATTATCTGCAGCAGCTCGGATCAAATGTAAGAATTAACTTTTCAATGGTTTTTCAGGAATAGATAATATCTGACAGCACTTAAAAATGAGCAACTGTCATGTGCCAATATCTGTGTTTCAAAACCCCATTAATTCAATGAGTAATTTTTGCCAAGTGCAAAATTGGCAGTGAATTATTACTAAACAACACCAAGGTTCAAGTATGAGAAACAGAAAAACTTGAACATTATTATTAATTATTAATTATCCGTTCCTTATACAGTAACCATTCTCACAAGAAATACTGCATATTTACAGTGAATACATATACTATGAAAAGACACTGCTAACCCTTCAAACTATGACGCAATGAAGAACAAAAGACTTGAAAGCAATATTTGCTTGGCAAATAATATAACGTACAAGGGTGAACTGATTAAAATTTCAATACTGTGCGCAGTGTTTTTTTGCCATGATGGCCAATAGCAACTGCTGTGATACACTTTGGCACTGAAAGAATGAGGCTTTTGATGTATGCTTGGAGTATGCCAGTACAGGGTGAAATATCATTAGAACAGGTAAGTCAAGGACATGGTAATCTGTCCTTGACTTACCTGTATGAAGATCTGTTGACTGTTGGGTGCCGTATGAGGTCACACATCATCTTACTGGAACTTATTCGTAGGTAAGTCTTGATACGTAAGATTACAGCAAGTTCCAAAACTACAGAGATGTTGTGTTCACTAGTCAGTGTGCCGGCAATGCATATTAGGTGTATACAAGAGTAAAATCCAATGCTCCCAACCATAACTCTAGGTGACAGACTGGTATGACTACGTAAATTGCAAGAGATATATTTGTCATTATGACACCAAAAAACTTGAATATGACTATCGTGATATTGAAGGCAGAATAAAGATTTGTCTGGAGAGACATCATGTCATTTGTTTGTCCATGTCCAATGTTCACTGCACCATTGCAGCCATATATGCCTGTGGTGGAAAGTAAATTAAAATTGCAGCAATAGATGTCTTGCAAAGATTCCCTTTCTTTGCAGATAATGTCAAATGGCCAGCCTTCTTTCCCTGTCCAACTCAAACTTTCTTAAATGACTGCCTTTATATATATACATATATATGTGTGTGTGTGTGTGTACTTAAAAACCAAGTCAGAAGTAAAGACCAGCAGAATGTTGGTGGCGTAGGAGTGTTGATCCATACTGAATAGGAAATTTGAGATGAAGGCAGATTAAACCTTCATTTTTTTATTTCAGCAAACATGTTGACACATTAAATGTGCCTATCCTATTACATTTTAGATAAGTTTGCAATAAGAAAGAAAGTGCAGACAGGCTAAGCCAAAGCATAGGAAGCAAGTGTGTTATGTTCAGGGTGAAATCCTCATTCAGACTGAGTTAGTTTTGGTTCTCAATGCATTTTGATTGGAGAGTTAATATTGCTATAAAATGACTATTGGCTGCTTGAGTTTTAGTTCCATTTACATCACCAGAATTATTTATGCAATTACTGCAAAAAATGGATAAAGGCAACATCCATCAAAATTATGTGAGGAGTATGGCACTGGAAAGCCAACACTATATAACCTTTAAAAATTTTTCTTTTAAAGGGTAGTAACTTTTTTGAATTTTTTGTGGATTCTGACGCCCAACTCGTATCAAATAACAGAAAAATCATTCATTAACCTAAAAGCAACAATCATGATAAAGTAATCATTGAATGAGTGTTGCAATGAGGGCATGACACTGATGAGTCCGATGCTAATAGCTCAAGACTAAATATTTCATGAGAAAATGGACTTAGAAACTGAGTTCACATACTCAACAGGTTGGTTAACGAAATTAAAAATTGTCATGATATTAGGTACTTAAAAAAATTCTAGGTAAAAAAAGCTTCAGCTGAACTCATTGAGTGCATTAATAGCAAATCTCCAGAACTAGCTCCAGTAAAAATTTATAACACTAATGAAACTGGTCTTTCTGACAATGTGTGTCCCAAAATACCTTGGCTACCTCTACAGAAAAGGACCCAGTTGATGTCAAAGATTCAAAAGCAAGATTAACAATTTTGACATCTGCAGATGTTGCAGGAATGTACAAATATAAACTTTTCAGAATAAAAAAAAAAAAAAAAAAGATGCACAACCTCCAGCATGAGTAACGATTTTCTCCATCATCTAAGGTTCACACAGTAAAAGCTCAAATAACACACATATTAATGAATGATTAATTTCAAAATCATTTCATACCCAAGACTTGGGAACATGAGAAACTGGTTGGTTCACCAGATGATGCAAAAACCATCCCAATTACAGACAAATGTTTGGCTCATACTTCATTTAAAGTTTCAGTAAAAGATAACCTCTCTGTTTCAGTATTTCCTTCAAATTGTACGTCTATCATTCAGCCAACACTGCATATATAACGAAATACAAATATACAATAATCTTCCTAAAATCTGCACTAAATTTTCTGACCATTAAATTTTTTAAAAATATTTTAAATTTATTGTGTGGAGCACCGCAAGAACATCGGAGGACATATGTAATATTTCGAAAAATACTTGGCATAATTTATGGCCAGCTACCATACTTCATGGTGATGATGATTGTGACAGCCTTGAATTTGAAGGTTTTCAAATATCACAAGCAAAAGGCAAAATTTTCCAATTAATGGATTTGTGAAGAGATGTAGAAAACTGTTAATACACTGATTACCAATAAGTATTTGGACACCTGTGATAGAAAAGAAAAACTAACTTTATTCAAAATTAATAGTTGATAGAGCCTCCACGAGAGGTAATTACATCGTGGACCATCCGGGGCATACTTTCTACAAGTCTTTGTGTGACAGCTAGTGGTATTTTCTTCTACTTGGCTTGGAGAAGACATAGAAGTTCCTTCACCGATTTTGCACGGGTAGTGCACCCCTGAATTCGGCGATGCACCTCGTCCCAGAGGTTCTCGATAGGGTTCAGGTCTGGACTCTGGGCAGGCCAGTCCATTCGATGAACTCCATTGGCACCATACCAAGCCTTGGTTAACGTCGAAACATGACAACTGGCATTGTCGTCCTGAAAGTAACAGGGGTCCAACCCGTAAAACTGCCACAACGTAGGAAGCACATTGTCATCCAAAATAGTGCAGTAGGCATCGGAGTTGAGCTTACCTTGAATGGGGACCAAGGGTCCCAGCCCATACCAGGAGAAACACACCCAGACCATAATTCCACCTCCGCCGAACTTGACTGTTGGCACAATGCATTCTGGTAGGAGACGTTCTCCAGGTAGACGCCAGACCCAGACCCTGCCATCCGAACGGTAAAGAGTGAACCTTGATTCGTCACTCCAAAGAACCCGTTTCCACTGATCTACGGTCCAATTTCGATGTGCTTTGTACCACATTAACCGAGCAGCGCGGTTGGACTTTGTGATCAAAGGCCTATGGGCAGCAGCACGATCATGAAAACCAAGCAGATGTGCTTCCTTACAGATGGTATTCATTGAAACAATACTCCCGGATGCCTGTTGAAACTCCTCACGGATGAGGTCCATCGGCTGGGTGTGCTTCTTCCGAATTTAAATTTTATAGTATATTGATCTCATCTCACTAGATTTAAAATCTAGAAACTGATCTAAAAAATAAAATTTCTAAAATGTAGAACTGTCCCACATGATCTTTGTTGTAGAATAAACAGACTTGGTTAACTACCAGTGCAGCACTTTCCAGTGCAAAAAATTATTGCATGTCATCAAACCTAGCTCAGCAATGAAGCAAGACAAACGAATGCTTTACTTTCCAAATTGATTAACTCCATTTTTCGAATTTTATTAAATTTTAATATCAAAGCACTTCATTAACTCCTAACTGTACATATTCAAAACAAATTTCTCTAATAATAAGTATTGACACCCCTAAATGACAAAACCGTTTTAGCCATTGCATAATAATTTATGTCAGAAGCCATTCTGATTAACTTCATACTATAATGTATTTATATCATAATAAAAATCTATTTAACGCACTGCACTATTTTTCCTCTCCTACGGAAACATCTGTAAGTTGTTCGTTTAATTTCATTATTCCTGTTAGACGAGAGCTGTTATCGCTCACACGAACTAAGTACGAGAAAAATAAAATATAAATTAGTTGTATTCAAACTGCCACAAGTGAAGTGAAGTGAAGCAATTTTCTTGTGAATTATTTTTTTAAAAAAAAGTAAATAAACCGTTATAACATTAAGATGGAAGATGTTAATAAGAATTATTTGAGTAAGGAAAATAATGAATCGGATGGTTCTTCAATACAAATTATTGGCAGAAAGCTCGGCTCAAGAACCCGATTTTGTATTTATTCGGATTCATCATCTGATCACAGCAATGAAAAAATCGCAGCAAATAATTCGACTGGGCGAAAAAGAAGACATAATCCTGATAAATGGGACCAAAATGTCCGAAAGCATAACAGAATAAAAGGTTTAGGATACAAAAATAGAAGTGGATGCTTAATATCTGAAAAAACATTTTGCAAGTCTGCCATGTCGATGTCGCCAGAAGTGCAATGAAAAAATCATTTCGGATGAAAGAAAAAAATGCCATGGAGGCATTTTATCAGTTAGAGTCAAGTTGAGCAAAATATTTTTTTAAGAGGGTGCATTAAAGTCAAAGAAATAAAAAGAAGCCGTCCGAAGGATAATAGTAAAATTCCGAGATCACGTTCTTTCACATATTATTTTCGAAGACTCGGAAAAGATGATATTTTGGTTTGAAAAAAAAATTTTAAGGATACCTATCAGATAAGCCACGGGCGACTATACGACTGCTGCTGTAAGGAACAAGTTTCATTGTTGATTGATCATCGTGGTCGCCTAGTTCCAGGTAACAAAATTGATGACACATATGTTATAAAACATATAAACTCATTTCCTGCATACACAAGCCACTACACAAGAGCTTATAACCCAAGGAGAAATGGTACGCAACAAAACCAAAGAATATCGCTTATACCACACGTGAACTACATACCTACCTTACCTCTCAGCAAAAAGACTCGTCCTGCCTACGTCATGCGCTTGCAGAGTGACGCAAAGAACGGATCCTTCTATTAGCTCGTGGTCTAAAGTAAGTGTCATCAGGATGTTTTCAAAACAAGAACAACGATGTTGTATAAAAATTGAATGTGCCAGAGGTCATACAGCACGACAGTGTCATCAAGGGCTTCAAGAGGCTTGCAGGGAATCTGCATTGCCTTACAGAACCGTAGCAAGATGGGTGAAAGCATTCAATGAAGGATGCCAAATTGTGGCAGACATGCTGCGGCCAGGTCGTCCGAGTGTCAGCGATGCAGACGTGCAAGCTGTTGCTGCACTAATGGACAGTGATCGCTGCCAAACGATTCGTCAGCTGGCCGGACAAACAGGATTAGCGCATACGACTGTGCTGCACATTCTGAAGGAACGCCTGTCCATGAGAAAAATTGCTTCACGATGGGTTCCACATCAATTGACGGAAATGCAGAAATGGCTACGATAAAATGCTGCCCGAACCCACCTGGAGTGCTGCTACGAGTGCGAAGGAGATGCTTTTTTACGCCGTATCTTTACGCTGGATGAGACTTGGGCCCAATCGTACCAGCCAGAACTGAAACGCCAATCAAACGAATGGCGTCATCACGTTTCACCATGATGTTTGACATTTCATCAGAACCCCAGCAATGTGAAAGTTATGGTGATTCTCGTGTACGACTGTGATGGTGTCATCCTAACGAATACCATTCCCCCACAACAGACTGTCACTGCACAGTATTACTGCTCATTTTCGGAGCACAATCTCCGACCAGCTTTGAGAAAAAAACGGCGACACTTTTTGCAGAACGCTCCTCTCATTTTGCATGACAATGCTCGGCCGCATGCAGCGCAAGCTGTGACTGATTTGTTCAAGCAATGGTGCTGGGAAGTGCTTTACCATCCACCATACTCCCTAGATCTAAGTCCTTGTGACTATGACTTAATTCCTAAGATGAAGGAACCACTTCGTGGCACTCACTTCCAAACTGTTCCTGAGATTCTTGCGGCAGTAGACCGGTCCATTCAAACTATCAACAAAACAGGCGCTGCTACAGGTATTCTGTGACTTCCACATCGTTGGAAACAGGTTTTACACAATGCTGGCAACCATATTGAAGGACTGTAAAACACGGTGACATGAATCACTTTTGTATTCCTTGTAAATATATAGTTGCCACTATTAAAGTTCCAACCCTTGTAAATCCGGACTTAAATATTAAGAAAATGTACGAACTCTACATCGTGCAATGTACAGAAGAAAATATAGAACCACGGAAAGAAAAATATTATTACAAGGTATTCTCGACTAAATTTAATTTGCATTTTAAGCAACCATCTAAAGATACATGCAAAACTTGTGATTATCTACAAATAAAAATTGAGTCATCAGACGGTGAGGAAATGAGAATGGCAAAAATCGAAAAGGACGCTCATTTGCAAAAGGCTGAACAGGCTCGTAGTCGCAGATCGGATGGCAGCATTCGAAGACATTTTTGTATTTTTTTTTAACTTGGAAAAAGCTTTACGCTTTCCGAAATTGACTACACCGATAGCTTACTATAAATGAAATCTATATGTTTATAATTTTGGATGCCATGATTTTAATAAAATTATGTCACATGTTCATTTGGCCAGAAACTGAGGTATCTTGTGGGTCTCAAGAAATTTCTTCATGTTTAGTAAAGTATATAAAGATTTGTGAGTATTATAAAACTTTAAGGACAAATCGACAGGATGGGAGCTCAAATACAGCTAACGAAGATGACATCATTTATAATGATGATAACGAAATTTAAACAAAGTAATAATACTTGTAATATTATGTACGAGGAACAGAATAGTTATTATTCATTTGTGCTAAACTCTTTAATAAAACATATATTTATATAATGACATTTTTCCATAATAAAAGAATAATTCAAAGACCGAATTTGAATTAATAACTTACTTTCACTTGCCAAATCGATTAACTCCCCCAATCATGAAAAATTGTAGTAATAATAACAATTACTCCAAGTATATTCCATCTTATACTTTCTATACATCGTCAAATCAAATAGGCTATTGCAATAATACAGTCTATATCGTATTTGCACAGCATTTTTTTTATTATTGAGAACTGACACTTAGAAACACACTAACTAGAAATAATTACTTTATACAACCATTAATAGTTACGTATTTGACCATCCCAAAATAGTTTTTAAGGTCTGTCAGTGACTTACTTCTTGGTGAAATGTACAGGTAAACCAGTATATGCAGCAACGAACAATTAAAGAGTCGTATGAATAAACAGTCATATGAAATGCAGCTCTTATCTCTTGATATACAAATCTTCTCAAGGCTTCTGAAGGCATGCTAATTACTTGAGCAGTATAATAAAATTTAATACTTAAAGAAGTGCAATAAAAATGGCAATAATACTTCTAAGCAGTATTACAAGGTATGTTTCACTTGGTCTACATATAACTGATACAAGGACTTCCAATAGACTTTGTTGCCTTAAGCAGACGAGTAGTGAACACTGCACTTTATTTGGCAAGTTAGACATCTAGAATTCATGTAGTTTACGAAGCTTTTGTCTTAAGATGGAACTTTGCCATTCCAAGTACAAGCACAGTGGCAATACATACCACTTAAACTCATTTGGTCAACTCTGAAAAAATATAACATTTATCTTGCATAACAAATATCAAATATAATAAGGCTAGCACCAGAGCTAACATAAATGTGCAGCTACATTGGGCTGCAATTTTTTTTTTTTTTTTTTAATTTAGGGAATTATCAAGCAACTGAATTTAGGACTCGCAGAGATTACACTTTGCAGCAAAAAGCTTAGCACTAACACTGAATATAATACAAATTTATCTATAACCATGATTCTCTCAATATTTTTTGTAATTGATTAATGTCCAAAGAAATGTAATTGGCAATTTCTGCACATTTGTGCATGAATGTCAGTTCATAGCTATTAAAATGATAATATCCAACATTATAAACAATTATTTTATTCTGTCTAGCTTTGCTGCAGAATTAATTTTTTAACCTGCCTAATTTTCCACTAGTTGAGGATAGCAATCACTCATTTGATCAGGGGTAGTTACTTTACAAGCAACAGACTTCACATGTGCAGTCTGAGACCATTTGTTGAAAATTAGAACTGCATATAGACTAGAGGAGCCACTAGCATAGAGCAGGAATGTTTTTACAAACTTTGCATTCAAACTTTTAATTTTCTCATCTTGATCACACTGAAAATGCCTGAAATGCTGCAGAAAGGAAAGACAGTCGAGAGTAAGTAAGTCCTCACATGAAGAATTTAATTTATCTCTGAAAATAGTCTGTGACAAATTTTATACAATCTTTTATCTTTTTAACTCCAATTTCAATTCCTCCATGTTCCACATTTCACACAAGCAAGTTATAGCACTAAGAAAATAAATAAACAAATGCACAATAAAACTGCAAAGGGGGGAGAAAATTAAAAAAAAAATTTAAATAAAAGAAAATAAAAAGAACTCAATATTCTAAATTGAGAACGATATTCCCCAAACCAGAAATTCTCTCTCAAAATTTTTCTCCAAGATATAGACAGGTGCAAGTGGATTGAATTATCTTCCTCTGCTGGGTATGATGAACACTACTCAAGAAGAATATGATTAACAACTTCATAGTCACTATAGAAGCTGCACAAAGCACTTGAAACAAGTCCAATCACTTTAACTAGCTCTTAAAATTGCCATATCCTGACAAAAATTGAGGAAATTTAAAATGAAAAGTTATCAACTTTTATTCTGTGAAAAACCTTTTGGCTCATTGTGCTTTCAGTGATGGAAGATATTCTCTGTTCCAAATATAAATAGCATCATTTCTATAAAAGCCCTTCCAGAAATTGGAACATGCAGAATTAAATCAGTGTGAAGTTTCATGGCTAGCTTTCTTAGAGAATAAGCCCCTTTTCCAAAATTTCCCCAGTGTCCAAGAACATAAAGCGAAATGAATGTCAATATTACGATCTCCTAAGGTCTCAATAATAACCTGAATTTTCATAGCAAGTTTCTCTGAAACACTAATTTTCTGTAGTAATCATAGCAAAGGAAGAAAATCACCACATATTTAAATGCACCATTGATCTGAAAACCACTATAAAAACTTTGAATCTATTTCACAACCAGGTTTAAATACAGCAACTGGACATGAAAAACAGATCACTTATCACTAATTCTCTAGTGTTTGAAGTTTCTTTCATGTCAAAAGCAGAGCCAACCTTATCATTCATCTTACTTGCATAAGTAAAACAAATTACTTGGTACTCTTCAAGAATGGCATCAGAATAGACAACTATTATAGGGTTTCTGTTAAAAGAATACAGCAAAGAAGAAACTGGAAGATTGCTATAAAAAAATTGATGAGAATTGCTTGCAAACACTCTCCTTCATCACAATATTACTCTAAGTTTCACTATCACTGGGTGGAATAAAAGCAATGGGAGCTTTGAAATTTTCTTAAGCTAGCAGTTTACTTTCTTCTATAGAGAACTACCTTACAAATATCAAATATAGGTCATAATAAACAGGAAATAACCGGCACTATTCCTCGCCTATACATCAATTAAAAAACAACTGTTTTGACTCTATAAGCGATTTTAAAAAATTTAAATGACCATGACAGTACCTTTTCACATTTGTTGAGATATGGGAAACATGGTTCCTCTGTTGAAATTTGTTATCCAAGATAACTCCTAAATATTTTGAGTAACTTCTATAGGAATATCACCAAGTGATAAACATATTCTGCAATCAGTACTATCTTTTTATGTACCATTACAGCTTTGTTGTTGAGTGGGTTGAATTTCAATTTATAAAGTTTAGACAACTGAAAAACAGCATTAAGTAAATCTTGAGACAAAGAGCAAGTATCATCTAAACTTTTACAAGGAAATCATCTGCAAAAGCTATTTTAAAACAGTTTTAAAAACCAGATAATCTACACAAAAGATCATTAAATATAAGATTCCATAATAAAGATTTAGACTCATCCTTGAGGACACTCTTCTCCAAAATCATTTCTTTTGTAATATCACCTGAGAAAGTTCTACAGTGCGAGTATGCAAAAATATCCTTGATCAGGTAAAAGATATGTCTAGGTCAGCATGTCTCATTACATTTATGATTCCTGCCAACCAGCATTATCAAAAGCCACTTTTCTGTCAAGACACATCAAAATCGTGATGTAATTTTTCTATTTACCTTGCTTTACTATGCCACATAAGCGAAGAAGCACATCTTCAGCTGAACGCTGAGGTGCAGAGCTTATCCAATATTCAGAATTACATAATCTTTAAGAATGATAATTCTAGACTATAAATCACTAATACATATTAAAATACTTTTGTTGGGAAATGAGAGAAATGATGGAGTAACTGTGTAAAATTCCAAATGTATCCAAGTAACACAAGACAACAGTAAAAACACTGCAAATTGAGGTTTCAGAGGGGTCATGGTAGCTATTATGACATCTTTGCTGTGCAGCAAAGACATAAAGCCTGTCACATATTAGTAATTTGTTGACACTGATGAAATGTCATGAAGTAATTGCTTTTAGACGTGATTATTCTAAGTTTTTTCCAGAATTTATCAGCATTACTTTTTCATTAATTATTATAAATTGCAGACAAATTATGCCCTTTCAAGAACTTGGACTCCCAATAAGATTCAAATCAGAATTTTTTTATTAACTTATTTCATCTAAATGTATTAATATGAAGTAAAATTAAATTTAATATAAATATTATTATTTAATACTTTACTTTTGTTATAAATTGCAAAGCTTAATATTTAAAAATAAAAATAATATAATTTAAAATATTTTATTATTCATTTATGAATTTCAAAAGAACTTAAAATTAGTATTTCCTAAATTTAAATAAAATATAAAATTCATTTCTATGTAAATCAAAATTTATTTTTATGCATGCAAGTTTAATAACATAAGTAAATTTATTTCTTTCTTAATAAACACTGTATCAAAAATTCACACATATTGTAACATATCCTCTATATTTTGACAAATTTATCTTGCTTAATAACATGAGAACTCTGGCTTTACTATTAGTGGGGTGATATCTATGAAGTACCTTTCGAGAACCTTTTGATATTCACCTTGAGAATAAATTGATATTAGCTGGAATAAAGTAACTAGAGATAAAAATATATCCAGATTTGGAAAAATGAAATTAGTATTACCAGTTGAAAATGCACGACAATATCTACTCGCCCTCCTTAAAAGAAAAATGAAGTTATATTTTTTTCAAAAAAAATCAATGTATATAAAAAGTTCTGCTGTAAATTTCATGTAACTTCAACCATGATGAACATCTCCCACAGCAGTGGTTGCAGAAATGTGTCAGTTTATGTAAGTAATTTAATATTGTGCAAATATATTTTTATTACGATTTTTTGTTTACAGTTTTTGTTTTCTCTTCCATTAATAAATCCATGATTAATATATTTCACATAATAATGCTCCCTTAGTTTCAAACTAATGCTTAGTCTTTCCCATAGAACATTTCAGAAAGCTGACAGAGATGTAGTTGAGCTGTCTTTCAGAGTTTAAATATTTACATCTAAGGAGTAATCAGTATTATATTTACTAAAAGACATCAAAATAAAGCATAATAGTCACAAAAAATAGATTTTGAAGACGAGAAGGTATGAATACAGTGTATGGAACATAACACTGCTACAATCTAACATCCTACATTTTTGCGACAAGAATGTAGTAAAAGATGCGAAAGTGCCGTTTTTCATAAAAAGATGTTTTTGCACAAAAGAAAAAAAGATATGAAATCGCTGTCTTTTCAATGGCCACAAAAGTGAGAAATTTTGCACACATCTCAGCATCTTAAAAATGACATAATGCGAATGTGAGACAAGGTTGCGACATTATGTGAGACAAGGTTGCGACATCATTATGACGTCATGCTGCTTTGGTAAAATGCAGCAAATAAAAGGTTGAAAAGGATTTCTAAAGCTACTATAACTGAGTACATAAAAGATAGCATGACGTATATAGGAAACATCTGTGCAATAAAACATGAAATTAATTTAGATTACAGCCATAAAATTATTATTTGTAACAATTTTTAATATCAGTCGACATTTCTGAAATAAGTTTTGATGCACAATGCACAAGGTAGCTTATATTTTGCAGTAAATAACAAAAAGGAACTCATGCTCCATATATTAATTACCTTTTAATTAAACACATATTAAAAGATTAACCGAAAAACTACTTCACTTTAAAATGTAACATTATTAAAAGATTAGTTTACCACATCTGACACAGTGGTTACATAATTAAACATACCTTTTCTTCTGCTGTTAATTCAATATGTTCTGGTTTTCTGCGAAATCTATTTATAAGCTCAATGTTTCCAATCGTTGATTTTAAGTACCTACAAGACATTTATCATATTCATAGCTTTGATATATGCATATGACATAAATTACAAAAATATTTCTTAAATTAGAAAATGCTAATAGCAAAATCAGAAATGAAAATTCATTAAAGCATATGTCCAGAAAAGAAATTCTGCTAAGATTTCTTTAAAGTCATAATGCAGGTAAATATACAAAGGTAGATATTTAAAAGTAACACATGTTAGATTTTGCTCATTTAATAGCATCCTGCACAACATTGAAAATCTATGACAAAGTATTCCAAATTATCAACTTAAAACGCCCCTTATATTTTTTCCACAAAAATGAAGAAAACTTGAGTTTTAAAAACATTTTGTCATGGAAAAAAACTTGAGTTTTAAAAACATTTTTTCATGGAAAATCAAGTTTTGCCATTTGTGATTTTTCCCCCCTACTGGTAATGACTGTAACAAGTCTGCAGTGTTACTAGTAGTCATGTTTGTAAATAGTTATCTCATTAAACAAATGCTTATAATTTCTTTTACTGAATGGTGTTAAAAGTAATGTGTTCCCCGAGTTCCAGTCTCTACATTTAAGTACTTTAATTATCAAAAGGTATATTATTCAAAATGTCTCTTTTCTGGATATGATTTTGAACAAATTTTCTATACAAAATTCCTTAACCATTCTAGCTGTTCTAATTTATGTTTCAGAAATCCCAGCAACTAGAGTTAAACTTCTAAAAGCTAACATCAGAACTTAGTACAAACTATCTTCAAAGCTTTTATTATTTACTTTTAAATCCACCAATGGTGGAGTGAACACTAGTAGGCTGACCCATAGCATGTTACACACAGATGGGTTGATAGCATGAGTTATGTGATTTCCACAGCTTTTATAGTGAAAAAGAGCTCTAGAAATAGCAACAATGTCTTTCAATTTTCCATCTTTAGCACTTGCTTGAGACATTTGAATTCCTTATTAGTTAATTAATTATAATTATTTGCTTAAGCTATTTGGGAATTTCCCAATTAAAATGAAGATTTTTTTAAATGCAAATACCAAAGATATCAAGATCTTTTAAAAATTTATCCTTATGCTTCAGTTTTTTCACTTGGCCATTTTCAACATATTTAAGACATGCTTCTTCTGTTCCTTTATTCAGCTTCAAATCCAATGTTTTTTAACCAGGAGACAGACTGAATTTTGCCAGATTAGTCAATTTTCCACTTCACAATTACAATCATGACCAATGCTTTCTTTGCTCTTTTCTTCAACCTACATTACCACTACCTTTCTATCCAAAGATTGTTAAGACAGTGTAATGGTCTAAAGCTTTACATAAGCCTTTTTAGAACTCTGTGTACATAAATTAGACCGTTCCAAAGGGAAGACTGAACGTGGAAAGCTTAAAAGGTGGAATACAGAAGTTGCACTTTCATCTCCTATCAGCCGGTGTTCGAGATGGAATACTCACTCATATATAATACCCCTACAGAACTATTTTAGTTAACCTTAAGATAAGAAAATTCTGGCCCTCTGAGGTACGGTGCAAAGAGCTCTGAAAATTGTGCCTCATGGGTACCAAAAATGGAAGGCATAAAATTTTATTCAAACTCATTTTATTGAAGCACTACATACCTGAATGATAAATAATCTATGGTCCATGGTAAGCTAAATGGATGAATTACCAACAACGTTTGTAGGTTGATACCATACCATTACCAACAACCTGATATAGAAGGTATATGTTATTTTCCATCTCCTTCCAGCATGCTTTCATGTGTAATGGTAGCACACTTGGCGGGAATTTGACAGGTCCAGGTTTGAGTCCCAGCAAGGGCATTGCACATTTTCCATTTATCTCTAATAAACTAAGACAATCTAAGCAGTGCTGTTGAACTTAATAAACAAAGTTTTTTCTATTAATTAGAAAGTATTTGTTTTGGTTCCTAAAATTGGAAGGTAATAAGTGGCTATCTTATTAGCCAATGAGTTTAAAAAGCAGTTAGTACTGTACACGAATTTACTGTTACAGAAGAAAACTTTGTTACATTATGTTATTCAAAGAAAAGTAAATTTTACAATTAAGAAAAGATACAAAATCCTTTTCAGAAATTAAGAAGACCAATTCTAAATGTAAAGATAATAAAAGCACATACCAGTTTGGGGGTTTTAAGTCAAACATACATTTAGATGCTTCAATAGCTTTGGAATAATCTTCAGCAAGTACACTAATTTCAAAAAAGGTTGCCACATCCCAATAGTCCTTAAGAGAATTGAGGCTGCCTTTGCGACCAATTAAATTATTGAGAACACGACCAATATGTTGCAGTTCCGATGACTTAGAAAAGTCATTTCCAGCTATAACTAACAGAGTAGCAAGATTTATTCCTGCATATTCATTAGGTTGGACCTCAAATCCTTTACGATACCTACAAAATAATTTACATCTCACATCTAACAAATCAAAAACAAATTTATAATCATGAAATTTCCAACTCTACTATAAGCAGAAACATAAAATAAAGGTTCTTTAAATAAAATAAAAATAAAAATAAAAATAAAAAAAAAAAAAGAAAGAAAGAAAGAAAGAAAGAAAAACCTGAATCTTCCACAAATGAGAAACTTTAACTAAATTTAATTACATTCTATAATAGAGATATTATTTTATCATATGATACCACACAGAAATTTTTTACGGTGAACTTACTTAAAAAATATATTTCTGACTACTTTTAAGAAAAAGCAACAAACAAATAAAGCAACAAACTTTTAAATTACTTTTCACATTATAATTCAAATATTTCACACAGGTTCTTCTTTATGATCAGATCATACAATGTGATTAAAAAACAAGCTGTTCTGCAAGGATTTTTACTTACTGAATAGTAAGCAGCAGCATGAATTGAAAAGAATATTTCACAATTAAGAATAAGATGAATAAAAACACAACTAAACACATAAGCTTAATAAAAAATTAAATACCAGTACTAAATAGGATGTGAGCCTACCATTTAATGGCATTTTGCAAACTATCCTGATCTTTATGCTGAGATTCTACAAATTTATCTTTATAAATTCGACCACAAAGGCAGATCATATCAGGAACTTGATTTTCCTTTTTTTCCAATGCAGTAGTTACTACTTGCAAAGCTTTCTCTCTGTCACCTTCCTTGTTGCGTCTGGAAATAACAGCATTAAACAATACAAATTAATTCGTGTACATTATTATAAACAATAAATTTTAATGAATTTTTCATCATTTTTTGCATGATTTTCACATTTAATATTGCCAATGTTTAGCACATTAAGTGCTATGCTTGTCATCTCATATGATCAGAATTTGTATTATAAAGTGGAGCTAGTAATGCAGCAGACGCACACTTCATATAAGTTATCTAGTCCTGTGTATTCAGTACATAGTTGATGAAATGGAGAATAGTTGGTAGATAAATTTAAAACAAATAAATAAAAAAATTAAAAATTTTATTTATTTATTTATTATAGGCAAAGTTTAAAAAACTTAAGGTTTACAGCTGCAGTAAGCACAATTCAAGTTGCTTTAGATAAAATAGGGGGTCCAAGAAGCAGGCAAGAAGTAAGAACAACTGAATACTATTAGTTCAACCCAGGTTCATATCCTGGTGAATAGGTTGAAAAGTTTTCATGATTTTTCTCATGTGCCAACATATGTACAATCCAGTTTTCCTCAAAAAGTCCTCCATGAAGGCACCTCTTCCCTCAAACCTTTTTGTGCTTTGCCATAGCTCAATACATATTTTCCCAAACATTTTCGATTCACTGCTCCCTTTTAAAGTATATTTTGCAAAGTCCCACTTTTTGTATACTACACTTGGCATCAAAACTTGAAAGCATAATTTTTAAATTTTGAAAGTTAGACAAAAAAACAAAATAATAAAAAACTGAAATTTTAGCTGTTTGTTAAAGTAAAGGCGTGAAGATGGAATTACACAAAATCAAATAAAAATATTAAAAAATACTCATCAATGAGAAACCTGTGCATGGTGTGCATTTGCTTGCATTTTTGTAGTTCACTTTCTCCCAGTTATTCTATAGCTGTTCCCACCTTTTTTTGTCACTAGATATAAATACACGTTGACAAAAAAAGGAATAGATTGACCCTGAAGTGATGTTATAAAATGTATACACATTGTTACGAAATGTACAGACGCAGTGAGATAGCTTCCCCGCAAAGAAGGTTTAGGGTTGCCATAAAATGGCAAGGGAAGGTGGGGCTGCCACATTTGGTGAGAAATTGCCCATTTGGCGACAAAATTAGCGATATGCCATGCACAGATGGAGAACCTTTTGGAACAAATTCTTACCGGTTTAGCGCAGAATGTTCCCACAGAATGAACATAAGACGAAAGCTATATAAACCCTTCTGGTCCGCAGTCAGTTAATGCCTCGTCTAGCGATCTGACAGTCAGTCATTGAGCGAGTGTCTCGAAGTCTAACGCAGAGTTGGTCATCGAATGCATCGAGAGAGTCTTTAGTGTATCGTGAGTTAGCGCATCGTCGAGTTTTGTCTTAGAGTGTGCTGAGCTTCGGGAACGACTAAACCGAGTCGAAATATACATCACAGATCATGCTTAAAAGATGCACTTAATTTTAAAGAACGTTTATGCTGCTTCATACCCTTTCTTTACATACCTGCACAGATGGCAATAATTTTGATAATGTTTCAGCAAAGAAATTTTGTATTGAGCTCTAAATTCATAGAACATAAGTATTCTGAGCACTAAGACTATCACGCCAAGAAATTTGTCGCATGTCTCTGATCAAGACCAAGATTAAACAGCTCTCAAGATAGATTTGTCAATCAAGTTCCAGTTTCCTCTTTTATCAGAATTGTACACAGCCTTACAGTTTAAGGATTTGAATACTTGACTATTTGCCCATTTAATGATCTTATTTAGTACAATTTGCAACTATATATATAGATATATGTAAGATTAAAAAAAATATGCGAATCAAAATTATAATTTAAACTAATGGTAAAACTTTAATAAACTCTTTCTTCTAAAAATCGTAATAACTTCTCCCAATTGTGACATTTCTAGATCATTCCTTTTTGCATAGCCTGCGCAACACACGGGATGACATAATAATTGGAAACTGAAACTGATGACTCAAACCAAAACCTTTCTCTTCGTGTGCATAACTAAGCACTTTCAGCTTCGCTCTCTGCCCCATTAGGATGTAATTTTGCTGTCTTGTTTGCTATTGCAATAATATCAAAAATGTAAATATTCTGTGAAAAAGCACGACTAGGGTGCCAAGTGATTGTGGCCACAAACGTCAACTGGAAAATAAAAATGGAATTAAAACCGCCTCTACTGCCAAGTTCTTTAGATATTACGAAATCAACATATTAGCATACTACGCAATCAGAATTCTTCAATCTGGATCTAAGTACTCATCAACACTGCTCCGGTGTTTTCCTTAATTTTATTATGTCAATTAGTCCAATAGGATAGTTTCCTGCAGCCTGAGACCTCAATGGAAAATTTATCCAGCTCTTCAAATCATCGTTTTGTGATAAATTCAAAGGCAATGTGAAAAAAGTGAATCGTCAAATGTCATTCAGTGTCTATGAAATAACCATTATCCTTCTGCTGTGGTGTTTTGCAACTGTCTCAAAAAATCAATTGCAGATAAATCCAGAAATTCGAATGAATGCCTAGTGAAAAGGAATACTGATTTTGCTTTGGCCATCGCTATAGTACAGCGTGTTTCAAAAAGAATATGCGTATTTCGAATGCATATATTTATTAAACTGTATGACATATGAATATGAAACTTTACACACATATGTACGAACCTCTCAAGTTCAGATTACAGATGTTACAGATGTTCAATATGTCCTCCATCAGCAACACGAACAATAGCACACCGATACTCAAATTCCTCACATAGTCGGGCAAGCATGTCCTGATATTATGACAGTACAGATACGGTTCTTCTTCTCTTGCAGGTTCTGTGGGAGTGGTGGTACATAAAGGCTGTATTTAATGAAACCCCACAGGAAGAAGTCACAGGGTGTCAAATCCACTGACCGTGGAGGTCAACGGCCAATCCACTGGTTCGGTAGCGTTTCATTCAGAAAATCATGCACTTGGCAACATTAATGAGTGCTTGCCCCATCTTGTTGAAAAATGAAGTTGTCTACGTGCAGCCTTGGAAACAACCAGTTTTGTAACATAGCGAGATACTGCTGACCGTTAACCTTTTTTTCTCAAAGAAGAATGGGCCATAAACAGATAATTGGATATCGCACGAAACACATTGATTTTGAGGAATCTCGTACATGTTCAATGGCTATATGTGGGTTCTGTAGGCCCCAAATTCGAATGTTGTGTTTGTTTACATGACCACTAACATGAAAAGTTGCTTCATCACTGAACACGATGCGTTGTGCATAAGTGTTATCAATAATCTCATTACAAAATGCCACACGTTTGCGTTTGTCAAGATGCAGAGCCTGTAACAAATGTAACTTGTATGGCTTCATAACCCACTGATGTCTCAAAACATGCCAAATTGTTGTTGTAGGCAGTTGTAACTCCCGAATGGCACGGCGAGTTGATTTTGAAGGACTACGTTGGAAAGCAGTTTGAATTCGTGCAACATTTTTGTCGGAAACACGAGGACGGCCAGAACTCTTTCATTTACATACACATCCTGTATTTACAAACTGTCAATACCATCTATGAATGTTCCACTCATTCAGAGGATCACTTTGGTACCTAAACTTGAAACGCCTTTGCATTGTAATCACTTTTTGCAAACATGTGACAGTTACCATGCAAAACAGAAGACAACTGACATCTAGTGGCTATATATTAATATAAACTAGACTATGTATTCGTTTCGCTAATAGCCGAGCTGTGGCACAGTGATCGATAGTTTAGACAAATAACACTTTGTAATGTGTATATTCTTTTTGAATCTGTATTTAGGGGCAGGGAAATGCTATAAATCATCACTGAATTACCACTTAAGGAGATTTAGCATTACAGTTACTTCAAGATCATTGATCTGTGCTTTGCTTCAAGTATGTGCAACAGAAAATTAAAAATTTCTGCAATTTGACTGTGCTGTTTTGCGAAAATGCGAGATTCTTGTTCATTATTTTTTCATAAGTATGTGTGAGCAAATTAAATAACAAATTTTAAGCAATTTAAATTATATTTAGGGAAGGATATTAAGGTAGGTAATTATATATCTGAATTTATGTTGAAAACTTTGAATTGTCGATAAGAATTTTTAAGTGAATGAAATAATTTTGAAAAATTAGTGTAGAACAAATGGTGTTTTTGAGTATTATTGTAGATAGTATTAAACACTTTGGTACAGATTAGTGTAATAACATATGAAAATATGAGTTATTCAAAAAACTGAATTAATAGTGTAAGTAGTATGGAATTAACTGATTTTAAAATTTACAGATCGTCAGATAAACTTTGAAAGCTCCCACTTTTATGTTTTTTGTATATAATATTTTTTTAATATAATGGAGTGGTTAATTTTTTTATAAATAGAGTGTTATAATGCAGTTTGACTTTTATAAGGCCAGTTACCTTATATAAAAGGAAAGGAGGCCTTTCCAAGTAACTGCCCAAATAGTTGGATATGTGTGTACTAGGAGAAAGCTGTGGGGTATCCCAGTTTGTACAAAAGTCAGTTAGAAAATTCTGTAATATAGTATATTATTTCCTATGATGTTTCAAATGAAAATTTAATTATATTATAACATTTTGAAATTTTTTGCAATTTTGTAATGCTAAGGATGTGTTTCAAATTTTTACAATTGAAAAGTTTTAAAAGCCTTCTCTAAACAGATATAATTACGAAATTTATTTTCTTATTTTATATTCTCAAAATTACAAGATCCATATTATTACTGTAGGGCAGTGTAAAATTTAATGTATCTTTAATTTTTGTATATTTTTTCCATATTAATTAAACTAGTTTGAAATTTTTATGGCCATAAGTTATAAATGTAAACTTTGATAATTATACAATACTGGAAGCCAGTTACCTCTGTTAAGGAATAAAAGCTTCTATGTGTAATTTTATTTGACCATCCCACAGCCATCAGCAAGTTGTCATGCTGATTTGCATTGTAGAGGATTTGCTAAATTTCCCTCAAAATGTATATTTCTATTGTACTGAATTTTTTTACTTACTATGTATTAAAATTTAAATTCCATTTTGCATTGCTTTACAATTAAGAAAATGTGGATTATTTAAAAAAATTAATTCAAATTTCATAAATCTGTAAAAGAAAATTTTGGTTTTTATATTGGCAACATCAATATTTATGGAAAACTTTCAAGATAAGGACTGCAAAATATTGATTATGATTATATTCAAACAAAGATTTTAAAGGACAGTGAAATTTTTTAGGTATTTTTGGGAAAAAATTGGCACAGTTTTATAGTATTTTCACAGAAAAATGAATTTGAAGACTTTTAAATTTCAACAGAATTTTCAATTTGAATTTATTGTGTCAGGGAGAATGACACTTGGTAAAGCAATAATGCAAATGGATGTTAAAATGTTTTCTCTACAGCTTTGCAAAAGCAGTCTGTATGTGCCACTGAGCAATATCTGACAGGACTCTGGTTCTGAGGAGATACCGTTATAAATAATTGCACTAATTTGGATAAAGATCTTAGACTGCACATTTTAAAAGCAAGCCAGTTTATTCATAAAAAAATTATTGATAATCTCATCACCTCCATGGAAAGACATAGCCAACAGTTCATAATTTAGAGAGTGGAAATCACATTGACTGCATCAAATAACTGTTTTAACTGGTTAACCAATGCAAAACAGCATTATTTAATTTGCCCTTTAAACTACAATGTGAATATGTTTTCTTCATGACTTTACTGTCCATCTGCTACATAGAATTGAGTAATACATCTATCTATATTAATAGTCTTCTCAAATTTCACTCCATTATGAAAAATGTTGATTTCTGTAGGCTAACTGGAATTTTACATGCCCTGTACAGCGCCTGAAACAATCAAACTGACAGAAATGTTTTAACCTAACCAACTGAAAAACAAATGCAAAAAAAAAATAATATATGTTTATATCATAGTTTACATGTTTATCATATTAATATAACATCAATTTTATTTACTCATTTTTTAGGTTACACAAACTTAAACTAAAAAAAAAATAAAGAAAATTAACTGAAAGTAAACAAAAATCATTATTAGAAAATGTAAATTAAACAAACCTGTTTAAAGCAAATGCATACAGATGTTGAATAGGCCAAGTAAAAGTAAATTTTAAATTTGGAATAGTCATTAAATCATCTACCAGTTTGACCATTGAATCATAATCCTGAAAAACAATAGATAATCAGTTAAATTCCTTAAAAAGTATTAGCTGAAATGGTAAAAACTCTTACAAGTAAGTTTTTGACACAACACAAAAGTTATTCTGTCAAAATAAACTTTTCTACTTGTCTTTTTAATTTAATGGGAAATACATGTATTATTTTTAGAAAATTCAATTTTGTCAATGGCTAAATCACACACATCACTAATCTTTACTTTAAAATTAGGCAAAATACTACTTCAGACTGACTTTGTTTTATTAAAAAAGCACTACACATTTTAAGGAAGAGTATTCAATAAAACTAACATAAATATATGGCTGGCTGTTTCTTCTTTAAGGAGCAAATGTATTTTGAGTAGGCGAATGAATATATTTGCTCTTTCAAGAAGTAGTTAACCTTGAGTTTTATTTTGCCTAGTTTGAAATCACATACCATAATTACCTAACAACAATATTACTGAACAGATTATAAAACTGCGTATATTATCAATACATATTTTAAATACTGCGAAAAACCATTTGCATCTGCTTTTTTTTTTTAATCATAGACATTTACTTTTCCATTATGAAGTTTCTCAAAATACTGTACATAATTCAATGGAAGAAATGTTCATACTAGATGTAGACAGGTTTTGTAAATACAAAAATCGAACATTTATAGGGTATCTTTAGATTAAAAAAAAAATCTATTTTGTAAAATGTTCATAAGCATGTAGTAAATTGAATAAAACAGTTTTTGCACACAATTCACAGATATTCAGAATAAATGAGCAGTTTTTAATAACATTTCAATACTAATATTCTATATGCAATTTCTAGAAGAGTTGAAATTTTGAACAGACTTGGGAATCAAGAATGACAACAAAAGAAACTTTTGCGATGGTTAAAACAGTACTTACTAGTATCAGCAAAACTATGCAGCAGATACAGGTAGTTTAATCAATAGTGACTTATAATTAAAAATTAAGATACAGTTTATTGATTCTGAATACAGCTGCAAGCCGCACCCTAAGCAGTTTTATGTAGCATGCCAATTATATTACAGTTACACATTTGTTTTAATACATCACTTATTGATTTCGATATAGTATAAATTCATTATGCAGTGAATTGCAATATAGTAATTATTTAGAAGATAGAAAAGCATTAGCAAAGATATGGCAATCATTACTTTCCAACTGAGTTTGAAGCTAGCGTTGGCACACAGCCAGAAGTAATATGTAATGTATAAAACAGTGGTCTGAAAAGACCCACAAAAGAAGCTAAGGGGCAGAAAGGACATTAATCACTGCACAGGAAATGGCAATTTAGAAAATAAAACACACTAGAAACATACGGATTGTGTATATATACGTGATTGGTATTGAATGAAAAAGAAACAGAATGAGCAGATTAATGACTTCAGTTAAATGATAAAATTATATAAACTTCATATGCTTGCATGTCAGGCCACATAACTGGGCTAAGGTGGGATGGCTGTAGAATCAATAAACTTATTCGCCAGCCAACAGCTGGTAGAACATTTGTGTGTGCATTTTTTCGTAATGAGTCGCTATTTATACTTTCCTGTAGTCAGTTACTAGTTGGTAAGCTAAACAGATGGAGACAAACCAATGTACGACTTGAAAAAACTGCTATTTTTACTAGTCATTAGATCTACTGTATATTTTGGCATATTACGCACACTTTGAAAAATGATATTGAAATTTATGGGTGTGGGTTAGATGTTGGCTATTAAGATGACAGGTTTAAAAATAAGGAAAAGATGAGCATAAAAAAAAAAAAATTTGATTTCTATATGTATCTAAATTTTGTTACTAGTGATTTTGGTAATTTTCTAGGACCCAGCTGGCAACACTCTTTTAGGATAGGCCATTTTATTAACCTTTTCTGCAAATCATTAAATGGCATAATTACTGTGATATCATTTGTCTTTCACTACAAATATCAAACATCCTTGATGCAGCACTATTCCTATTTCCTTTCGCAAACTGAATGACTGCATTTGAAACCAGCACTAAGTTTGTTTTGTTTGGAGGGAGCCATATTTACTACTAAACAGAATAGATCAACTGCATTTCAGCTAAAGCAAATGAGATTTACAAATGGTTTTGAAGTTCACTTCAAAATCACAGCTTCAAATGACTACAGAAAGAAAAAACGTCTGACTCCTTATTCTGCAAATTCATTTGGGTCGGAAGTACATTTGTATCCCAAATGATGTAACCCTTTTCTTGAAACATTCTGTGTGCAGCTGCATTGAGTACAACCATCCATTTTCACTGAAAAAAAGATACCGAAGGTGTAGAAACTGATTTAATTTGTTGTGAACACTATGCTAAATGATAATTCCAGAATGGATTAAGCATAATTTAATTCGCAATAATAAAAGAAGACATTGCTTTGTTGTTGCGAAGCTTAGTTTCTCTAGATTGGGAATAAATCCACTATTCTGTTAAGTTTCAAATGTAAACAAATATGTTAAAATTTTAATTTTAAATTGTTGAACTTTTAAATTGTTGATTAAAAAACTTGTTGATAATTATACAACTAAAACACACAGGTTAACTAAAGGCATAAAAACTTAATTGGAAGATAACACAATTCAATCATTTTTAAAGCAAAAAATGCACATTTACAAAAATATGAGAATAAAGAAACTGAGCCCACTGAGCTAATAACAGAGTGGATATATATATACATATATTTATATACTTTTGGTGCGGCCAATTGCAACCAAAACGGGAGGTGCACATCCGCATGTTATAGCAGACCCACAAACAAAATTTTAACATTCTGATGCAATTTATTTTTGAGTTATACGAGGTACATACATACATACATATGTAGGTATGTGCAGACACGATGAAAAAAATCTCTTCCAAATCCGTTTTAAATCAGTTTTATAATTCCATTTGAGGAGTCCTTTATTCTGTCCTTAAATACAGACTTCACACAAAAACATCATTAAATTGCATTCAATAGCGTTCATAATGGATATTTTCGTTGAAATATGATACCTGAATTTTTTTAGCGATTACAATACCACCTTTTTACTTCATATAAAGAATATAATAATTTACTTCATATAAGGTTTTTATGAGAATCATGAGCACAGATTCTACATAAGACAAATTTATCGTATGGAATGATTTTTCCCAATGGTTTTTAAAAAGAAGGAATGCAAATTACTACTTCAGAGGTATTACAATTTCTCAAGCTACTAAATTGGATGTAAAGATAACAGCCATGTAACAAATGGAAAGGTTTATACAAATTTACAAGATACAGATTAGGAAACATGCTCTCCATCCTGAAGCATTCCTCCTCTTTTATGCTTTCCACTTGGGGGAAAAAAATAAAAACCAAATATACAGAATTACAGATAAAACAATTATGACAAGATTTACAGATGAGCAGAAGTTTATAATGAATTACTAATTCAGCTTTTGGATCACCTCATCAGCTAACAACAATTTTTTAATATATCAGGACTGCCTGATGTTATGATGAAAATAGAGTTAATAATCTGTAATGCAAGTTAAGGCAAAAAATGTAATAAATTACTTTCTTAAATTAATGTCGGTCTATGGATTTTTTCATTGAAGGGGAAAAAAGGCAAAGCTCAGAAATGATATAGTAACATAGTTCCTTTAACAGAACAAGGAAGCAGGCAAAATAATAATTGTATGAAAAACTTTATAAGTAATCTAACAAGCACAGACAGCACTGAATGATCATAGCATTGGTCAAACAATCTATTGCAAAAGTGACAGTGACAAAACAAATTACACCCATATTTTTTTAAGAATACAACTAATGCATCAAGTGTACAGAAATGGCTTAGCTTTATAAGAATTATGTATGATATACTGAGCTCACTTTAACCCTTTTACTATGAATTTTTAAAAGTGTTTTTTTCACCCCATTTTTTTACGCAAACAAAGAGCATAGATTTCAGACACAAACTTATTGTATAGAATTTTCTTAAGTGTTTTTCACATTGTTTTTTAAGAGAATCATGAGCACAGATTCTAAATAAGACAAATTTATCGTATGGAATGTTTTTTCCCAGTGGTTTTTAAACCAACGGCTGGCAAACATTTTTCAGTTTTAAGCAAATCACAAAATGAATATGTCCCATTCATAGTGAATGACATATTCAGTAATCTGGAATATTATATGAGAGAATTAAATTTACACAATATAGTATGGAGTAAAGCATTCATTGCATACCCTAACATTACACATTGGACAAATTATATTTGTCTTCTTATTGTTGTTCATTTGTGAGTAATGAGCACAGTAGCATCATGGTTTTCCAACTGGTGGAAAACTATCCTTGCATTTGTAAGATATTTTGCAATTCAGTAGATGACCACAGCCACACTGTCAATAGTGGTGATGATTTTTCCTAGGATCCTCATATTTTCAGCCAATGAATAAGAAATATTTAAATTCATCTTTTTATGCTTGATCTCTTAAAATAAAATCCATGAATTTACAATTAAGGTCAGGATGTGGGAAAATATTTTCCTTCACCATTTAGTAGATTTCTGGTCCCAGCTATAAAATGAATTTTTTTTATTTGACAGATATACCTCACTCATCATTTTAATATAAACTTCTATCCCTTTTAGGTAGTTGAAATCTTGACCCTTCATCATGTGTTATACCTTCAAAACAGTGGAGTTATGGCAATTAGGACAATAACTTCTTTTGAATCCATTTATTTGGCACACAAGTTCTACCAAAGAATGATAAAAACTGAGCATCTCCTCATTTCTCTGGTTTTGTATGGAACCTCAAAGACATCTGTGGCATATGATAACACTGTAGACAGCAAAGAAATCTAATGTGCCAAAAAACTGAACAGTTGTGAAAGATCTGTCACACCTAACTGAAGTACCTTACAGTTGTCACCTATGGTTGATACAGCTTTTTTACAACTATCTCCTCTAAAGTCCCTTCTGCTTGATATGTTTCTTTTCTCCTACATAGATACAAGTCATATGTATAACTTGTCTTGACATTTAACCACTACAACTCTTTCATACCTTGTTTGACAAGGTATGAAAGGAGGAGCATATACTGTTATACTGTTTTAGAGACAAACATATTTTGAATTTTGTCATACTTTCATCAGCTAATTCAAACAAGCTTCTTGCATTTTAGAAAGTTTATTTATAGACTTCATCAACAAAATACATCTTGGATGATTTTGAAAGCTTTTTGAGATCAGTGTAATATATTTTAAATGATATTAAATGGAACTAATCATGGGGCATAGCATTCTTAATTGGTATATTACCCAGAAATTAGTTATGACCAATAGTCCAAAATGTTTGGCAAACGGCTGCAGCACAACTAAACTGCTACCTAACACTATCAATATCTTCCTAGGACCTGACTTTACAACTGCTGCTTTTGTATTTGTGTTTCAAATTTTTAATACACTGATTACTGCTTTGAGAAGTTTGATCCAAAAGTTTAAAGGAAATAACTTTTCAAAAACATCCAGTTCATTTGCTGAGCAATATACATTAAGAAAACATCAAGGTCTCTTCTTCTAGAACTGAAAATTGAGGAATGAATAAAGGGTTAATACGATTTCAGATAACATGAGGTACAGGCACAGGCAGCATATCCAAGATAATTCTCTCAGGTTCAACAACCTGACTTTTTAATTCAATACATCATTTTAATGAAGTGCCTATTCTTCATATTGCTTGGTGTGTTTGGAAGACAAATCATTTTTCAGTAATTTGAAATCAGGATCATCAGTGTCTTCAAAGCCAATTTCCTCAGAATCTGATTCTAATATTGAATCCTCTTGAGTAAGAAATCATTTTACCATTTTGAACTGAAAATATAAGAGAACCTATAAGGGATAAATATTTAAATAAATCTATGTGTATATGGGGAAAATGAATCCCAATGAATAATACAAGTGAGCTAAAAAAAATTACTTCTTTTGTATTAAATTTGATTATTATTATTTATTATTTAATAATTTGATTATTTATATATTTACAATATTTAATCAACATTACTGAAAAAAATTACAATACTTACAATAGATCAACATTATCAAACATACATGCACAGAGCAAATGTCTTCAGTAAATAATGACTTTCGGTGGGAAAACATGCAGCGCCACCTAGATGACTAGAGATGAAATATGGACAAATGTTCCTGTTCTAGAATTGTCATATTACAATCAGTTTCGAAGTAATTTTTAAAATGTGAATGGAATGTATATCTCTCACTAGTAGTCAAAAAGTTAAAGTATAATTAGCCCCTTCAAAAAAATAATCATGACAATTGCTGTTAAGTTATACACATGTCTGGTATCTGACACAAAGCAATTTAAGGACAAGTAAAAAGTATATTAACAAAGCATATAATACGATAAGAGAAACTAACCTGAATTTCCCTAAAGGAAATTAACATATTTAAAGCAACATCGCCAGAAATAATATTTGGATCATCAAGGCGCTTTCGCATATCTTGAAGCACCTGAAACAGAAGAGAAGCATTTGTTAGTACACATGCTGAAGTGCATATAGTCAAAAATTTAAATAGTTTAATTGTCACTATCATTTATTTAGAGCAGTAAAATTTAATTCTTAATGCTTCATATTATTTCATAAATTAGCTTAAACTGCACTGACAGACTCTTTCTATTTGAAAAAGAATTTCTAATTGCTCTTTTGTCGTAATTTTTGTCACAAAACATTTTTTAAACAAGTCTTATGAAAGTTACAACAAATACTTTCCGTATATTCCACCCATCTATCTTCCATTATTCCCCCACCCCACCCCAGAAAAAAAAGAGGGGAGAGATGGGCCATTAACACAGATTCTGTATTTATTTGAAGTGCAAACAAGTTATTCATACTTACCCAATTATCCATTTTACACAAAAACTAATAACTCAGTCATGCAAAAAATGCTAACAGTATTAAGTCAGATTATGGCTAAGCCATTTCGAGGAAAACATCTCTCTTCGAACAGGCTGCAAGATCATTAACCTCCTGAGTCACAGGACTGGATTTACCTGGTCATAAGACTTATTATTAAGTGTACATTACCTAATTATTTAAAATATTTTGTTTTCTTACTTTCTTTAATGATCTAAATATTATCTTAAAGAATGAAAGTTTATAACTACTGAGACTACAATAATTATTTTTACAAATTTAGTAAAAAAAACCCTCCTGAAATTAAGCTCTTCCGAGAAACATCTAAAAGGTTGTGCAACTTAGAAAGCTAAAAATACAGAAATGCATGTGACTGTCTTCTATTCTGATTTTCAAAATCAGTAAAGATACCTGTTTTCAAAGAAAAGCATTATCTGAAGTGAAAATAAATAAATAGCTGATAACATAAATAGGTTTGAAAGCTGCTTTAGTTTGTTCTTAAAATGTTATTTGCTTCTTTATTTAGTAAATGCCAATACATTTTTTTGAATTTCCTCCCAGATATTCATACAAAACAATTACAAAAACTCGTCAAATCAAAAAGAATTTAATAAGCGTCTCAAATGGAGATTTCCAATATGCTAAATACACTGTCCTCCAAAAGTTAAGGAACAGCATGTTTTTTGTGTCTAATTTGAGAATGAAGCAACATAGAAACAAGAAATTTACAGGACATGTTCCTTGAAAAGTTCTTTAATGCAGTATAGAATGTTTTTAAAGATCAATATAAACATGAATTACAACAAAAAGTTGCAGAGAAAAACCAATCTTATATCAGTTTTTTTAGGAAAAATGGGTTCTAATAAGGAATGTGTCCACCCCTAGCTGTAATACATTGGCAGCAATGACGTTCCATGCTATCAATTAAATTGTTGCTCAGTGAAATGGGAAGCAACAACCAGACACAGAATAATCCTTGCTCAAGCTCAACCAGCAACCTTGGAGGAGGCCTTAAAGCCGCAACCTATCTCCCAGGGTAGTCCCAAAGATGCTCTATTGGATTCAGGTCTGGGGATTGAGCTGGCCATTCCATCCGCTCCATTCCGTAACTATCAAGATATTCTTCAGCAGCCTGATCTCGGTGTCGTTGTGCATTGATATCCATCAGAAGAAATCCACGACCAATAGCAGTGGCATGTAGGCGGACATATTAATCAAGAATCATGTCTTGATATCTCACAACGGTCAGTTCATTCATGCAACATATGCAGGTCATAGTGACCACAGAAAGAGATCTCAGCCCAAGCCATTATTTCACCACCTCTGTAACTGTGTCTTTCCTCAATGTTAGATTGGTTGTATCTGGTGCATTGTTCCCTCCTGATCAGCTGATGACATGAATCACTCTCCAGTGTGAACCTGGACTTGGGTCAAGGGGACACAAACAACTGATCTTTGCAATTTAATGATATTACAATTCAAATTCATAAAACAATAAAATAAAAGCTCGTAAAGTTCAAGCATATCTTAAAAATTTATTTCATTATTCCATCTTAGAGGATCCCATTATAGGCCAAGATGTTGGAGCAAAGATGTATTGTCTTTCTCCCATACCACCCCCTTTTACAATCAGCTTTAATCTGCTACATATTTACATCCATCAAAACACTCTCAAAATCATTTCCTATTTATTCTATTTGCTGCATTTTCCATCTATTCTCTGCACATTTAATTCAGGTCTTTGAATAGTCACCTTTAGGCATATGCAAAGGAACGAACACTAGCAAATCAGCTATTGAAAAAGAAATGCATTTAATACTTAATTTTTAATTACCATAATTTTCCAAAATCAGACAAGGTATCATACTAGTTTTTGTTCATAAAGATGCATCAGGGCAGTGGTCATAAACTGGCAGAACCTGAAGCAATTTTATGATGTCTGACAATATATTTCAGTTCATGTATTTGATTCAATACAGTGCTTAAAGATTCTGATAAAATGTAAATTTATTGGGCAGTGGATTGCAATATAGTGCTTATTAAGGGCACTCAAAAACATTTCAGGTGTCAATATATTCCAACTCAAGTTTGAAACTAACACTGGAACAAGGACAAAAGTATATATGTAATGCATATATAAAAGCACATTGACAGATCTGTAAAAGATGCTAAATGGGAAAATGGACATTAATCATCACTTTTCAGGAAATGACAATTTAAAATATAAACAACATTAGAAACACATCTATTGTATTTATATATGTGATTGCTACTGAAAGAAGACGAAATATAATGAATAATTTCCAATGTCAGTTAAATGAAAAAATTAACGACTTTGTATGCTTGCATGCCAGTCCATATGATCAGGCTTGGGTCATCGGTACAAGCAATGAATTTAAGTACCAGCCAACAAATGGTAAAACTTTTACAGGGTTCGTATTTCTGCACATGGAAATTAAGTACTTTTAAGGACCATTAAGGAAAAAAATTAAGGACCTATGCGCAAACGGAAACTGAATAAATTAAATCGAAGATATTATCTATGCCTGAATTTCACTTTTGTAATACCATCCTAAAAATAAAATAGATCCCTAAGTAGTATGCATTATTACTAAACATGAATTAACATAATTGTTAAGTTTGAGAGTAAAATAAACTATGCAATTTATCAAGTAGCATTAAATATTTTACACTTATGATAGTTGGTCATATTTGAACGTTTATATCGATTTCCTTCTCTTTTAAGCATCTTTTCTAACAATTAGAGATTTGTCTCAATATGCAAACCAATGCTCTCACTAGTTTCTGCGTGCTTCATCTCCTAACTTGTCAAACTCTCTATAATGTACCTCTTAGGGTTTAACTGATCTGGTAAAAGTTAAATAGTCCAAAACCCCCGATAGACGTGAAACATATTATCGCTATGTCTGAAATTAACTACAATGTTAGACAAAGGTTTAAACAAGCCTCTTATTTAAAAAGAACTTAGAACATAAAGGCATGTTCTGATGATGCTAACAAAATCAATTACAGCTCACAGTGACATAATTAAACAAGAACAGTAAAATTCAAACTAATAATGTGGACTAGTGGTCAAAGATTATACAATTTAATTGTCATTTAATCTGGCTCAATAACTCTATCATATGAGGAAATAGAAATGAGAAATTATAGTAAAGGTTGAAATCATAAACAATTGGGTAATTTACATAATAATAACTGCACATATCTTTGAAGAATAATTTCCTTTACGTACTCAGCTTCTTTCTTTAACACGTTTCCTTTTCATTTTAGAATTTTTGGATTTCATTAAGGATCTGTTATTCTAAAAAACACTAAATGCATTTAGAATGTACAGAAAAAAAGGCTAATTTTATTTCTTTAGTAATATGAACATTCAGAAGCAATATGAAATATATAAAGTAAAGGCCAGTTACAGAGCTGATGTGGCAGAATTTCAAGAATTTAGCGACACATTGAACAACAAAATCTAGAAATGGCAAAACTTATGTGTATGATGCATTAAGAAATATTAGATGAATCTTTTAAATTGTAAGTTTCCAATTTCTTTATTAATAAAAAAAGCCCTTTCTATAATGCCTGCCCGTGTGATAACATCAGAAGTATTTTTGATATTTTCCATGCTTCTGTCTAGAAAATTCTTCTCTCTAGAAAATAAAGAGAAGATAAACATGTTAAGATTCTAGTATCAGAAGTCATACATTCAAATATTATGTTTTCATTGTTCTTCCAGATGTTCTTCAAAAATTAAGAAATTCATTGCAAAATTTCTGTAAAATACATCCATTACATGTTGATACCATGGACACATTTTTCACTTTGTCACATATTTCTTGAATCTTCTAAAATCGTGGGTCTATAAATCTTGCCTTCAAATCCTTCTAAACTTTCCAAGCTGTAATGTCTAAAATCCTAAAGAAAGATTATCCCTACCCATTCTGTAACAGCAAAAAACCCAGAAATATTTTGGAAAAAAGAAGGAGGTAAAAAGTATAAAATTAATTTTATAGAGAAAACTGATGCACATTCTGAGAATTTGAATACTCTGAGACAATTACATAGGAAAAACTTACTATAAAAAATTAAAAACAAGACATTTTTAATTAATTACATAGCTAATTTTGCTTTTGCTAAGAGCTGTTTCGTAAATTGTGCATTATAGCATTATACCTTGTTTATTTTTCAGATTTAAAATATTGTAAAGTTGCCAAAATAAAACTTTAAAAATATTACAGCAAAAAATAAAAAATGTTTTATTTTAATGTTATTTTTTAAATATAATTTCAATATATTACCAATATTTTAATAAAATTTATCAATGTTACAATGTTTTAAAAAAAATCGTCAAAAAATTCTCAGATTTTGGAATTAAAAAGTTTCTATAGAAACTAATCTTAAAATGGCCAAAATGTTGAAAAGTCGCCAAATTTAGAACCGTTTAATAAAAGAATTCACATCCCCAAAAGCAAAAAGTTGTTTAAGAGCTCTTTACTAGAAAAAAATGAATTTCGAAATCCTTATGTTTCACTTCTTGCTTAGAAACTCGAGTATCCCATCATTTACATTAGAAATAGAAACAAATTATAACTCATGAACCCATTCAAAAGATAACCATATATATGCCAATGAATCACCAAAAATATTCCTCAAAATGCTAATTCACACTCAAAATGACAGTTGTAAAAACAAACAGAAATTTCAGATGATTAAAATTAAGGACCTTCTGTTGATTTTGGCCAAAATTAAGGACTTTTAAGGACCAAAAATTGATTCCCAAAAATCTAAGGACTTTTAAGGACTCTTAAGGACCATATGAACCCTGTTTTACATTACAGCATGTTCATATTTTTCCTTCTAAGCAGTTGCTACTTTTACTTTCTTTGAGGCAGTTGGTAAGCTGGATGTACAACTACACAATTCATATTGCATAATAGATGGAGAAAAATTAACATATAGCTTGTAAAGCCTGTTATTTGAACTTGTTAGACCTACTTTATACAGTTGAAATACTGAAAAATGTTTCAGCATTGAAAATTCATCTTGTTGAATTAAGGTTGTAAGAAACATCATAATTCTGATTTTTATTAAGAGATTAAACTGCAAGCAATGTCTTTAACAGAAGGTAAAAGATTTGGAAAGTCACAGAAGAAGGATATGTGTTTCAAGATTAATGGGAAATTAAGTACTTTTATGGTATTGTGCCCAATAAAATTGTATGCTTTATTTGTAATACAGGAATATAAGTTCAAAAAGAATACAACTCATGCCACTACTACGAAAGAATCAAAGAAAAATTTGAAATGTTGGAAAAAAACTGAGGGAAGAAAAGTTACACCTTTTAAAATCCAGTTTCCCAGAACATGTTTTACAGAAGCAAATAAATCCTGCAAAGCAACAGTTCATATAGATTTTGCTTTCACGAACATCACTGCAAAAAGAGCTACTTAGTGGCTGCAAATTTGTTAAAAATTATTTGATGAAATCTGTAGAACTTCTTTGTCCTGGCAAACAAGTATTAAAAAATATCAGTTTGTCAGCCGACACATTAGCGGAACATATTAATGAAATCATTAGTTATTTATGATGTCAATTAAAAGAAAAAATTAGAGATTTTGCAACCTTCTCAACAGCAGTGGATGACAGCCCTGACATTACATAAACAGAACAGCTTGCTCTTTTTGTATGAGGTATTTTGCATAAATCTGAAATAGCTGTGAGATTACAAGAAACAATTCTGTAGAAAGGAAAAAATGTTGTACAGAGTTTTTTTCTGAAATAAAAATTCTAATAGATAAATATAAATTAAATTGGGATAAAATGGTTGGATTTTCAAGTGATTGTGAAACTGCTATGATTTGTAAAAAAACAAAAGTAATGGTAAAGGTAATAAATAAAGTGAACGAAAAAATTTTTCATAATTGATTTTGCCCCACCCATTGCATTATTCATGTTGAAGCACTCTGTGCAAAAAGTTTGCAAATAGACGGTATTAAGGAAACAGCAATTAAAACAGTAAATTCTATCTGTGGATGACTTTCAAATCATTGAGAATTTGTTTAGTCCTTGAAGAAACTGAATGTGAGTACAACGAAATGATTTATTATAAGGAGGTGAGGTGATTATGTTGAGGTATTGTATTAAAATGATTTTTTTATTTAAAATATATAATCAAAATTATCATGACACACACACACAAAAAAAAAAAAAAAAAAAAAAAAAAAAAAAAAAAAAAAAAACAGAACCATCAATGAGCTACATAATGATATAGGGATAACAGATTTAGCATTTGTTGTTGATTTAATCAATCATTTAAATATTCTCAATAAAGAGCTGCATGGAAAGGATAAACTTATCACTGACATGTATAACTCTATTACAGCTTTTCAAGATAAATTGCAAATATGGGAAACACAACCAAAATAAAAATATTTTGCCATTTTCTGTCTTAAATCCTGCCCTATTATTCTAAATGAAAAATCTCAAGAATACACAAGAAAATTAGCAATGCCACAACAAGAATTTGAAGTCAGATTTAAGGAATGTAATGATTTGAAGACCGATTATTTTCATTACTGATTAATTACACTAATTACATAATTATTAACTAATTAATTTATAGTATGATATAAATCTTATTCAAAGATTTGAAGATACAGATATGATTAACCTTTATTTGCACTTGTCAAAAGATAAATATACCCAGTTACAAATTTTTGCTATAAGAATAATCACTTTGTTTGGGAGTATGTTTATAAGTGAACAGTTTTTGGTTAATCTTTGGATTATGGTAATTTGGCGATTTTTTTGCGAAAATTTGGCGACCAACCCCACTACAGCAACCTGCTAGTATTTGTTTGAACACCATTTTGTTTTCACGAAGTAAAGGCATGTTTTTTTTTTTTTTAGTCAACATTTCCAACATTTTTTTCCAACAATCTGCTAGCCGAATTATGCTTTTATGGAACAAAAGTGCTTAATCATGACGAAGATTAGGTGCGAAATTGGGACAAAGTGCAGAATCGCCCACTGCTTGCCGCGTTTTTACGAATTGCACATACACGGTATTATTTATGTGCACGTCGACCTATTTTCACTTTAAAAAACATCCCAGAATTGCACAAAAATGGCATTGTGCACACTCTTGACTATATCCATGTACACTGCTTAAGTCCTAGCTAGTAACCTTTATTGCCTTACCAAAATGTCCCAAACTACCTGTTATCATATTCCAAAGTTTAGCCCAGTTTTTTAACTGTTGAAATTAAAAAGTCTAATAAAAGGGCCCTGTTGCCCGATATCAAACTCAAAATGTCATTGAGTGTCAAGCTGCAGTAAAAAATAGAGGAATGTACAATTATTTATATACAATATGATGTATTTTTTCAGCACATTTTGATAAAAATTTTAATACATAAAAGAAAGAGAATAGTGGTTGTCATTATATATCCTCAAGTTCTTTCCTACTGAGGAAGTTTCCTTGGAAAATCTGGCACATTTTCATAATTTGTTTATTTTCAGTTAGTAAGTTATTTAATGGTTAAGTCAATATATTAGAATTAGTGGAAATGAATGTCAGTCCAGATATTCAAATATTAGCTGCCAGTACATTTGAATTATGAAATGTAACCTACAGAATTTTGTTGTACAGAGAAAACTATGAAAAGTTTGAATTTTTTCCCTTTGCATTACAGTTATTGTTAATATATGTTCTGATAAATATTTGTTATGTGAAATTTGAAGTCAAGTCAAAATTTAGTTAGTTATTTCAAATTTTCTTTAAAAAAAAACTGCCCCCAGCTGCTTTCAGGTCGTGCATGGAACAAGCCATTTGATTTCATGTCATGCATGCTGCCCGCATGCAATCTGAGTTTGAGACCACTGCATTTGGGTATATTTTGAGAGGATGTCTTATTTTCTTATATACTGCAATTAAGGCATTTATTCATTTTGAACATTCTATATCAGGGGTCGGCAACCTTTTGAATCGGAAGAGTCAAAATTACAATTTACAAAATTTCAGAATCGGTGCCTAATCCTCGTTAATCGATTCAGAACAATTTTTAATTTTTTTTTTGATAAAATATATAATATTTGCATATGGAACTAAAGAGCTGTAGCTTCACATCCAAAGAGCCGCCTATGGCTCGTGAGCCACAGGTTTCCGACCCCTGTTCTATATTTATTCATATATTCATGTAGAAGAATCTACATTTATTCATATACTTAAGAAAACAAAATTATCATCTTCTGAAACATCATCATAATGCTCCAAACCCTGGAATCTGGTATGAAATTTCTTGTAACTCCATTTCCTATAGAACCATTGGCCTTAAGTAGATTTATAGACAGTACCTTACTCTCTCATATCTAACAACACAGCTCTCTTCTTTTTATTGTATAAAGACATCCCACTTATCTTAATAGAAAGCTGTAATTTTCTTGCCACAGAAGTCCTACAAAGATTTTTTTTGTACTCGGCGGAATAGCTCATGTGTGCACTTATCTTATTTAGGAATAAAAATATAAATTTAAAATCTACTATAAAACCTAATTTTAACTGAAGACTTATAGGACAAGAGTGATAACAGAAATTGTTAACAATGATGAACCACACAAACGCACTGAAAATTTGTAGGCACAACATTTCAGAAACATTTCTTTATTCCCCACCAATACATTAAGTACATCCATTATAACACAACACATTGAATTATGAATATTCTGAGTAATTACAAGCACTTGTGTCTTCCCTCCATCTGGTAATTTGGTAGTAAGACTGGTATCCATCTGGCTTATGATTGTAAATGGGGCTTACTTTTTGGGTAAGAATTATAATACAAGCATTCTGACAAAACTAGAGCTCATTTTCCAAACAGGTCTTATTTTGGAGAAAATATAGTACTTGAATCTATAAAGACAGCACATGGGTTTCATTACCCATACTTAAAATATAATAATTTTAAGTTATGTTCTTTTTTCACTAAGTGTGTTCTGTTTTAAACATTAAAGATGCTCAAATAAGTGAGATTTACAGTATATTTTACTGCTCCTCTACTGATATATCACTTTTCATATGTAGTATTGAGAATGAATTAAATCATGCAAGTTTTTGAAGAAAAGGTAGGGGGAAAATAGTAAATAATTAAAATAAGAAAATGCTTTCTATGATGTATTAAATTTTCTCTTTCATGTTCGGCACCCTTCTTAATATTTCTCATAAGGATTAATGAAGTCAACACATCATTATGATTCATGGAAGAAAAGTTAGGGCTGTATGATTATATATTGTTTCCATTGAAACAAAACTAAAACTGCCAATAATAATGCTTCAGCTATGATTTCATAGAAACTAATAACACAGCTGATATTCAGCTTTGTAGATGATAAGCATACAGTGCTATGATGTATGGTCAACATACTTCATTCATAAATACATACGAGAAATTAATGCAAAAGCAGAGTTTGCTGTATGTAAAAATCATTCACTGAACTTGGTGCATATGCATATAGCTTCTGTTGTTGTGAATTGTGTTACCTTTTTGGGAAATGTTTGCTCACATTTGTATTTTTCGTCCTACTGCAAGGATATTTTAATTTCAGTTGCTGGCCAATGTCTGAAACTCGTTGAAATACACTGATAAATGCACATAAGTGATGGGAAAGGCTTATTCAAAAATATTAATTACCATAGAACATTTAATTGATGAAGAAAAAAAGCAGATGCCAGCATTTTGATTGCTGTGTTTTCCTTCTTGTGCTTTTTTGGACTGTAATAATCCATTTCTCCCATCAGAATTTTATTTCTGTTGTTGGGAAAAAGATGTCAGACTTTTATCCCCATTGCTGCTATGGAAAACAAAGCATAAAAGTCAATGGAGAATTTCTTTAAAGCTACAATTTATTTTAAAATACAGTCTCTAGAAATCAATTCCAATGGAATCAATACAATTTCTCAAATACTGAATACTGTGAATTTCCCTCAACTGTCATAATTATCACTGGCTGTACGAGGAGTTTTTCTAAGTACATAATAAATTGCTTATCAACTACAAATGAGACCTTGCATTTATGAAATCCAATGTGTACTGAACAGCAGGTGAGAATAAATTTTGATATCACTGACAATTTTGCTAAAAGCAAGAAAAATGACATTTTAGAGGGTTAAACATTTACTTCAAAAACAATGTTTTACATCTCAGTATATTATGTTCATATTTTGTAGCAGTCATGATGAGTCTTTAGAATGACAGAAAACTCAGGGACCACCCAAAGCAGGAAAAGCTTTGGCTATACTAGGTCATTTGATATACGTGATGACTTTTTAGATCATTTGATAAGTTACATAACTATTTAAATCACTTTTGTAATTTGATGTATTATTTTTTTTAATATTACAACCTGTAAGATGTGTAATAAAAATACAAAACAGATTTTTAACACTGACTTCTTCTAAAACATACATAAATGTGCACTTAAATTATTTGTTAATGATTTATTTGCAATAAAAATAATGTGAAATTGTATAAACTTAACTAATGAAAGACATGGCATTCACATTTCTCCAAAAACTGAGAAAAATTATGGGGAAAGTTCATTCCTGCATTTACTCTGTGAAGAAATGGAGCTCCTCACAAAATCAACCTTTTAAGATTCCCATTCAAATTCAATTCTCAACATATTTATCTGTGGTTTTGTATTTCTATTTGTTTAATCAAATACATCAAAGTATGTGAGGACGACCTGCCTTTGTAGATGATTTTTATTACTTTTTATACTCACATTATACATAGGGAAAATTATGAAAGCAGTAATACAATTATCCCATTTGTCAGATTTCAAACCTGAGTCTAACCACCAATGTCTAAGAAGCCTATCCACTTGCAACAGGCAGGGCTATATTTGTTTTTAAATAATTTCATATTGGTAAAGATTCACTTAAGGAGGGTAAAACAATACCTTTTACTCGATGTGATGTCTGAACTACAATGAACTACAATGAATACTTCTCAACAAAAACAGTAGATCATGAAAAACACCTGAAGTTGAAGCTACACATTTCAATGAAAAAACGACCACAATTCTATCATTTCTGTTTCACTCAGGGCCTACCCCACAATGCAGCTCTGAAAACATAAGTTTTGACCTTAAAAGTAACAAACAATAGCACATGAAATATTCAAAGCTACCAGCGAATGGCTCTTAATAGTTTACTGACCACAGCATTAGGTTATACTGACTTCCTGTTTGTAGCTATTTTACTTGGAAAAAATGGATCCATTGCTTTGGTTAGTGAAATGATTTCTTTTTCTTTTTTTCATTGACATTTGGGTGATTCTTCTTCCATAGATTTGTCTTATTTTGAGGAGGAGGCACAATATTAAAAGACTGTAACTGATCAAAGAAGAACAGGTAATGAAATTTTCAGTTGTGCTCATGATAACATCTGTTCATATCTCTTTCACCTTATAGCAGACTGCAAGTATAGTGACCAATAAAGTAAAACACTTTTCATAGGCTATAAGTATGTAAGCTTTCATAAGCTATAAACATGTAGGGATAACAAATGACATACAAAGGGAAATATAAAATAAGAAAAAGAAAATACCCCTCACACACATACATACACACACAAAACAAAACAAAAGCCATTTCTCTTTTATACAAAGTTACTGTATTTGATTTTCTAAATCATTCTGAGGCTTTAAAGATACCCCATACAATTATAATAGTAGAATATAGGGTTGTTCAATCACAGATTTATTTTTTAATTAACGTATAGAGTTATAAGTAAACTATGAATGGAAAATTGTTCAAATTTTGCATGTGTTCCTTAGTTGCCAGAAATAAAGTCAAAAGAAAAACCAAACTTGTGCATATTTATTCCATCACACCCATTGTAGACTGTCATAAAAGTGACAAGAATTTATAAGAGATTATGTAGAACTACAGGAAAGATACAATGAACACAGTACTTTTAGCAATGTAATGTAAGCACAGTATACTCTAAAGTTAAAAGTCTACTTTCAAGCAAGTACCTTGCTACCAGAACAAAATATAAAAATCCACATCTAAGTGCAGTGATTTAGGAGACAACTGTGTAAAAAATTCATTGGTACAAAGAGATCAAGCCATTTTGCACTTTAAGAAAACTATACATAAACTTTTCAATTATGTTCCTAAAACAATTTTCTTTTTATCTCATGTGCAATCAAAGCCTGCTGTTATAAACTTCCAGGGACCAAAAGTTTGGTTCGCTATAAAGTCAATTAAAAAATACACTCTTGGACCAAAAAAACCCACGCACCACGAAGATATAAAGCAAATTGGACACATATTGATATGCATACAAGTTTCGACAGACAATGCAAAATTTTACATTTTGGCTGCAAGAAACAAACGGTTGTCGCTACAGCACATCTGACCTGAGCAAACTGGCAGGATATTTAAGAGGAGAAATTACAATTCTAGGTCACAAATTCTTCACGAATTTCATTCCGCGTACTCTGGCCTTGCATACAGGTGCGCAAACGATATGCGCAGATGTCAGAATTTGAGAGAGGTCGTGTAGTTGGGCTCAAAGAAGCCGGTTGGTCTTATCGGCGAATAGCTCGACATTTGAGCAGGAGCGATGCCACTATTAGACGATGTTGGCAGGAATGGGTCAACCACGGCTGCACACAGTATCAAAAAGGAAGTGGTAGGCCAATCGAAAAAAACAGAACATGAAGACCGAGCAATCATCTCTCACAGCCCCAAATGCATCATTATCATCGATTGTACGTGCAACTAGTGCTTCAGTGACCACAAGGAATATTCATAGATGGCTCACAGAAAGGGGGCTGAGGTCACGGCGCCGCACTGGAATGTCACTGACTGGAGTAGAATAGTCTTCAGTGATGAGTCTCGCTTTGAACTGAGCCTCGATGACCAGCTAAAGCGAGTCTGGAGACGCCCCGGACTGCGGTGTGATACCAACCTGACTGTCTTTTGGCAGACAGACCGACAACCAGGAGTGATGGTCTGGGGTGCCATTTCATTTCATAGTAGGACCCTTTTGGTTGTCATTCGTCACAACCTGACAGCACAGCGGCACATCGACGAAGTTTTAAGGCCTGTTGTGTTGCCCTTAATGTCACGCCACCCTGGGCTTACATTTCAGCAAGATAATGCCTGCCCCTCCACTGCACATGTTTCTACTGCTTGCAGAACATTACCTTGGCCAGCAAAGTTGCCGAATCTCTCTCCTATTGAGCATGTTTGGAGCATTATGGGCAGGCCCCCCCCCAACTAGCTCGGGATATTGATGATCTAATGTGCCAGTTGGACAGAATTTGGCACGATATCCCTCAGGAGGACATCTGCCACCTCTATCAATCGATGCCAAGCTGAATAACTGCTTGCATAAGGGCTAGAGGTGGACAAATGCGTTACTGACTTTTTCATTTTGTGAAGCTGTCACTTCAATACATCATCCAATTTTTGTCAAACTGTAATAATTTTTTTTTCTGTACATGTACATCACTTCTACTGATTTTCTTCCCATTTGGATAACTCCTTCTTTGTGCGTCTTTTTTTTTTTTTTTTTTTTTTTCACAAAAACTAATTGATGAAGCATAAATAACTGATTAATTTCATCACTTCTAGCAAAAGAAAAAAATTACAAATCTAACTATAAAAATTATATCAAGGTTTAACTACCATTATTATTAAATAATTTGAAATTTGTTCTTTTCTAGTTGCATGTTACATTGCTAACTTTATATAGTAAATTACTTCACATAGATAGCTTTGATCTTTTTCCTCAAATTACATAGTTCTCTTAAACACACATTTATAATTATGAATAATTACTTTATGGATAAAAACATAAAAAACGCATATGAACAATTTAAAAATATTGGCAAATTAACTCTTAATTTAGCTTTTGAATACAAAAATAATCTGTAATTTTCTGCTGACATTATACAAACTGCAGGAAAATTTTATCCCCATTTTTATCCAAAGAGAGAAAAAAGACTTCATCACTTCAGTTCTACGGTTTGTATTAAATAAAAACTTATTGACATCCATTGCAGATTTGGCATCCACTATGCCAAAGAGTCACTTTCCATGAGTTGTGCTTCTTCAACATATTCATCAGCAACAAGAGAAACATCTTTAACATTAATATTTATCATTTTAATTTATGCCAAAATGTCTTCATCATTCACAGCTTCACATGTAACACTGTCATTGCATGATTTAAATAGCTCCATATTATCTTCTGAGAACACTGAAATGTCATTGTTTCCCCACCACTTGGTGATGGAAAAATCCTCATTTTCATCATCTTTCCCATAAACCCTTTTGCTAAACCAGCACATAAAAAAATGCCTGCAATGTTTGTTTCTGTAACTAGTCACCAAGGCTTTCCTAGTGCTAGTAGTATGGCATCAAGAAGTGAAACATTACAATCTAGTTGATAGTTACGCTTTTTTAAAAATGCTTAAAACAAGCTACTCTCTGTAATGACATTTCAGGATCCTAGTCGTGCTTCAGTCCACAAGTTGAAGCATCGAAACTACTTTCAGAAGTCAAATGCAGTCTTCATCCAATCTAAATTTTCGACAACTGTATAAGCAATATGGCTTTCAATAAAGAATAATGAATTCTGATTTTGGGCCAAAAGTTCATCACACTTTTGAAGCTTCACTTCTAATAGTTCTAAATAATTTTCATGTCTTAAAATTAACTTCATAATGAAAAGGAAGAATTTTCACCTTTCTAAGCACCTTAGCTTTTGAGAAATTCCATTCATCAAAAACCTGTGATGTTCAGTGTCCTTCATAGTAGCGCACATAAAAATCGTAATTTACACCTTTGAGAATTTTAAACTAGTACATCATTGATGCTTTAAGTTGAACATTTAGTATCATCTTGTAAAAAACACAACTTTAGCAGTGTTAAAAATGTCTTCTTTATAGTGTCCAAAGAAATATCCCAAACACTTTTCCCGCTTCACGAGACCTAATTTTGAAGCACTGCCTGTTTCTTCAACAATTTTTTCCAAAGTAATGCAATTCTGCTTCTTGAGCCCATCCATCTAATGATTTGGGCACAAAAAAGCAGTCTTTCCAAAGTGTTTGACAAATGCATTTACGTTTATCTCAAGCATTTGTCGAGATATTGGCAGATTAAAGCTTCTACGAATGGTGAACTATTTCAGCTATGCTTTTTCACTATTCTTATGCTCAGCCCTTCTGTGGTTTTCCCTCATACTCAAAACTTTTAAGCAGAAATTATCAAGGTTCAATTTTTCCACAATGGTACCAATGCCAGATTTGAAACAAATATGTTCCCAATACATGTTGATTTGGCTGTATCCATTTTGAGCAATGCTCATCTTATCTTTAGTGCAATCTACTTTATGTTTACAAATTGTCCTACACATGAATTTTTAAACAAACTTTTTAACACAAAATTTTCGTCAATGCAGAGTGAAGGGTGATGAAAAGTATGCGATGTGTTGCCACTTTTGAAAAGGTGAAAAACGAAGATAATTTCAGCACTATTCTGTCTTATACCTAATACAAATGCATTCATTTATCCCAAGAAATGTATGGCTGCAAAGCAAAAAATCAATTGTCTTTATAAAGAATATCCTAAATTTTTCTAAAAGCTTTAGAAAGCGAAAAGCTCCATTCAAAAGGCAAAACTTCTAGAGTTCATAACTCAAACAGAAAGATAAATAATATTAATTCCCTAAAAACAAATCACCTGTAGAGCGACAAGCTCACAAAAACTACTCACTATTTACTCTTGATATGATTAACAAAAAATCTGTTTCCATCAATTCATCACCCTGAACATATCTGTCTAACAGCTCAATCAAAGAACTTAAATTGAATCACAGAAAACATACAAGTCCGTCGTGTCAATGGTCATATACACCAAATAGTATTCAACGGTATGCTTATTTTAAGACTTTGTTTTCTAAGAATTAGTCGTTATGTCTGTCTCACAGTCTTTTATTTACAACACAAAAAGGTGGGGGGTAAAGGTAAAAGAACAGTAACATAAAATTGTTTTCCTCTATAAAAATGGAGGCCCACCAGTGACCGAGCGGTAAAGTCGCTGAACACTGGTAGTTTGGTCCGAGGTTCGAATCCTGCAAACGGGCTGGCTGCATGGGCGTTTTCATGGTTTTCCTCATGTGTAATGTGTATACGAGACAGTTTCTCTTAGAAAGTCCTCCACGAAGGCATCCCTCCCCTTAGGCAGATAGCCCTCGAGGCTTTGCCATAATCACACACACACACTCTATAAAAATGTTCTGAGCATGGATCGATTTAAGGGATAATAATTTTGTACGTAATTAAAACTTGCAAGAATTTTGGAAAAAACTATGAAAATATAAAAAAGTTTCAATTGAAGATATCCACAATATTCATTATATCCAATTTTCATATCTTTAGAGATTTGTTATAACAGCCAGTGTATATGAACTTGGATGGGAACTAAAATTTATTCGTTATATTCAGGGTTTTATTATAAGACAGATTTGCTATACCAGAGTTTGACTGTATATGAAATTAATATGTGGATAACTACCTAAACAGAAAGTGAGGCATTCCTTTTAAATACACCAGTAGGTTTTAACACATGCATGCTCTCAACTTGGAACAAATATGAGGATAAATAATATCGGAAATCATACTTAATTAGGAAAATCAAAAGTAATACTAACTTCAGAAAGCGCTTCACCTGTATAACTATCTCTGGCTTTTCGAAGATCTGAAAGGAATTTTTCCTTCATGTGGGCCCTATAAAAAATAAAAATTATATTAGATAGAAAATTATCTTTAGATACATTTAACCAAGCAATATAAAAGCTAACAAACAAATTTAAACAAAATTAAAGAACTTATTGGCAAACAATTCATATTTAAAGTAAACTTTTGTGTATAATTTTAACTCTTCTCAAGTGTGCATAAAATAATAGTCATAATAAACTTCAACGAATGAACTCAATGAACAGTTCTCCATCCACATATTTTTTATGAAATTCAAATTTTATGATTTCTTCAGGAAATTTTTCTTTAAGTTCTGATTTTTGAAACTGATTAATTATATTTGTTCTAACAAATATTACACAAAAATTCAATCTTTTTTTAATTCCATCTTCCTCAACATACAAAAATGTGTCACATTAAACTAAATTATCCATCTACTACAGTTAATTTATCCATTTCAAGCCACATTCAGTATTAAAACAAGTGTATTTATGTTATAACTTTATGCATGTACACAAACACATGCACACACACATACACACACAAAAAAATTCATCAGGTCAAAAGTGATGAATTCATTTCCAAGCAAGATTTGAGCTTTAAGAAAACACAAAACTAAAATATTTCCAAAGACAATTGTTTCTAAAAGATTCATATTTACATGAAAGCAAATTGTTAAGGAACACACATGCATGTTTTAAAATGCATTAAATTTCATACTCTTATACCACGAGATCTAACATTTCAATCATATTACTGCTGTGACTAGCATCTTTGCATTACGCAAGTTTTCGTCATCATAAAAAATTTAAATTCAGAAGCATAATAAGTAACCATACAAATGAGTAATAAAAAACTAAAATTATTGATACCTATTAATTTTCATGTACATAACTATGGTTCTGTGGCTTTCAAAAAATATTGTCCCTATGTAGCTGACAAAACATTACAAAAATATTACTGTTTCTTCAACCAAAATTGACATAACAGAGGGTGGTAAAAAAAAAAAAAATTTCTGCACTCGAAATTTTTATGATTTAACCGTCTCAGTGGTATAGACATAAAATCCTTACACATGAAATTCTTAATCTTTACACATGAAAACTTCTGCCAGCTTTTTTCATGCATCTGATTTTGGGTTGGATGTACACTGAAAGAAAAAGAATCAAGGTACAAAGTGAGAGAATCCTTTTTTAATCATAATCAAGGAAATAGCATTTGTTTATGTCATTTTGTAGAACTTTAAAATTTCAGGGCTACACTCATAGTGCTTGGAGCGGTAAAAGAATAGAGCTCTCATGGTTATGGTTAGAGTAGTTAGAGTAAAAATATTTCGACTTTCTGAATGGCAACACCTACTATTTCCCTGTGTAAATTGATCAGCACATTGAAAAACCATAAACGATACACATATGAAAAAAAATTGCCTGCACAAAACATTTGCAAAGAGTTCAACAACATTCCTATCAGATATGATGAAGATGATATGATGCAGCAGCTGGGGATATTATGGAGAGATGAGGTGCATTTTTCCTTAAATGGGAATGTAAACTCCAAGAACTGCATTCACTGGGCTAAAAAAAATCCTTACGATGTGGCACCATCACAGTTACATGAAGTTAAATTTTACTAAAAACTTTTCTTAATCATCTTTTAAAATTAAATTAATTAATCTCCGTTAATATGTTATCGCTGCCCGTAATTTTAATTACTTAAAATATTAAATACACCTTTGCTATTTTCTCAACGCATTTAATACTTAACAAACACCATTATTTATTCTTTAAATAAACTTTCTTTTAGCTAACACAGCACATTCAGTATTTATACATTTCTTTAGCCACAATGGCCTTCAATTTCTGTATCCGAAAACAGAACTAAAAACAGCTGATTTCGCCTCCTCGCATAACTTCTTTTCACTATGCAGCCAGTTCTTTAGGTCAATGATCTCTCCCCGACCACTATATCAAGGCTCTTAGCAATCTTCGCTGGCTAAACACTTACTTTAATTCCTTTCTTGAAGCTTGGACAATGCTCCCACTTCTTGTTCTTTCAACCTATTTGACTACTATTCATACTGTCGCATACCAGTAATCATTCTCAATCATCACCTCTTTCACTACTTAATTGCCTTAGCGGGGGTTCCTGCCCTCCTCTCAAGTAAAAGAGTTGTTGGAAGGCGCTTCTTGTCCCTCTCGGGGACTTCTTATCCAATTTTGATCTTTAAGCCCATAAAAGTTCTTTTTCGCCCCTTTAGCAATAGCCTTTTCTGAATTATTTCATTCGTCTTAACGATGATGTGGAGGTAACTGCTTAATTAAAGCAAAGGCACTCCATAAGCCTTCAGCTGGGGATGTTGTTTGATACATTAGACACTGAACTTGCCTTACCCAATAATATAAAGCATGACTGAGATGTTTTAGTCACAGAGTTACAGCGAGCCAGTTCCATCCCAGAATCTACAGGAGCTCAGATATGCCATCTGAAGTGAATGGCATATGATCCAATGCATTTTATCTGATGTTTTAATAAATAATTTTTAAAAAAAAGCTGTGAAGCCCGCATTTCTGCCAGAAGAAACACAATTAAATAACTATATCTCTGAAAACAAAAATGATGCAATTTTACCTTTAAAAAATTGTACATTGTTTGATATTATTCATTCCGTAAATATGGTACTAAGTCTTTACACAAGTTTGTGTACAATTTCTATATATTCTCTTGCCCTGTAACTAAAGATTTATAAATGCTATAATAACTATATCATTTATTATTTAGTTTTGAACATCAGTGTAATTATTAAAATAACTAAGAACTTAGGAGACTAAGTGTGTAGCTTGAAAAAGAGAGGAGTTGGCAGCAACTGTTTTGTTGATGTCATCCCCCACACCTCCTCTATCTTATGTGGCCAGTTTCGACTTAACCGAACACACCAGTTGGCTGTGTCACTGAGTGAACATGTGCAACTGCATTCTGCTGGAAAAAATGTCTAATGTAAAAACCGAGCAGTGAATCAACATCAAGTTTCATGTGAAACTTAAGAATCAGGAACCTTAAAAAAATGCTGTTTCTCTGAGCATTTTTGGGAAAAGCACATTGTGTTACTATCCATACTCCTTGAATTATTAAATTTACACTTTTTCTGCTACTTTTCAATCACCCATTACATCTATCAGATAATCATTTTCACAGCAGCCATAGCTTAAAAGCTCAGTCTATATTCCACTTTTTTCCAAGCTTCTATATGTAAAACATGTACTAGGCATGACTATTAATTACAAATCGGGCACAAAAATAAAGCCTAACTTGAAGTATTTTAGTGCTGCATATGTAAAATTATAAGTTCACAATACCTGGGATTTATTGAGGGCAGTGTTTAACATATATTACACTACACTTAAGCAAGAGTAATACTTGCCTGACAAAAGCAAAAAAGAGAAAAACATTCTTGGGGGGAGGGAGTCTTCATTTTGAAAGTGCATAACTTGGACTCTTATTCCATGCAGGAATCTACAATACTGAAGCATTTATATTCTGAGATTAGGATCACAGTTAATTTAATTATGGCAACATACACAAGGCCTATTTGCTTAAGAGGAGAGATGCACAACTTTTCGAAAGAAACTGGCTCATATTCACATTAGACATGGAAAGAACAAAAAAAAAAAAAACTCCCACACAACTAGCCTATTCACTAGGATCTGAAACCAAATTGAACTACCATTGTTTAGCACTCTTACCACTCAGCCAAAGCCTCTCCTTATCATATTAGAGACAAGTTTTTGAATACCTTTGACATACATTTTTGCAGACTACAGATAGCAACCACAGACAGAAAGCTATTCTGTCCATAGAAGGATCAAAAGGTAGCATTGAAAGCTGTAATTCATGGTTTCCATACTAGAAACACTCAGGCGTGTGAAATTCTCTGTTAAATAACAGATATTTATTTTGGTAACATGACAGAAAAATTAGTATCAGAAATTCAAGGATCAAAGGATCAACAATAATGATTAAAAAACAAACTACAAAGTGTGAAAACAAATACATTGTTACACAAATGTAGCACTTTGTGCACCACGAGAGACTTGTCAAAAACAATCCTGAAAATTAAATGCGGGGAACTGTGACCTTCAACCTTTTACGGTTTCCTTTTGTAAAACAAATAAATAGACAAAGGTTAGCTTGGCAGCAGGTGTTAGTCATGTGATTTTCTTGGAATTCGCAAAAAGGTTTTCAAGAACTGTAGCATTCTGTGCGCCACCTGTGTAACTAAGAGTTAACCATTTGTTACACACATTGAACATGTTGTATACCCTTAAGAAACATTGACCTAAACAAAATTACCATTTAAACGTTGAGCGTGCCATCCATGTAAAGGAGAAATCCATCTGTTAAAATCACAAATTAGAGCATGTGAGATTGCAAATCTCTTGCAAAAGTGTGTGCATTTAGGAAATCGGTTTCTTACAAATCTCTCATGGTATCTACCCAGTTCCATTGTCTTCTAAAGTCACCGTTTGGTATGGTACGAGAGTTAATTTCATAATTGGTCCATTTTTCTTTGAAAAGCAGTCGACAGCTGGACCTGTTACATGCAATGTGACTGCAGCTCGCTTACCATTAATGTTAAGATGTTTTATGATACCTGAACTGCAGCAATGTAGCACTTTAGACACTATGATTTTTATGCAGAATGGGCTCCCATCGCACACTGGTACATGTCACACAGTTTATTTAGGCAACATTTCACGAAAGAACGGATTATAGCCAGACTTATCCCCAATTCTTAATCATCCCATTCACCAGACCTCAACCCCTGTGACTTTTGGCTACAGGGTTACCTCAAAAGTACTGTTTGTGGTGATAATCTAAACAATTTAATGGAACTGAAAGATGTGATACACCGACATGTCCATTGCTGTTGAGAATGCAGTAATACAAATTAACTTGCTTTTGGAAAATGCTGGACACCACATTGAACATCCTTTGTAACACATGTTTCAGAAATGATTATTTAACAGTATTGCATGCAGTGCCATTTACCCCCTAGTGGTGAGTATTTAAAAAATTTTTTTTGCAGAAAACAAATTTCCATGACCTCCTTCACATGATTAATAAGTTTGATAACATTTGATCCAGTACTTTTCCTTTCATGAACATTTCAAAGTGGAACTTTAATTATAACCACCTCATCTCCCAGTATGGTAAGTAACTCAATCCCATGGATACTTATGCATCATAATATGCACTTTCAAATAAAAAAGCATTTTGGTATTAATTATAACCACCTCATCTCCCAGTATGGTAAGTAACTCAATCCCATGGATACTTATGCATCATAATATGCACTTTCAAATAAAAAAGCATTTTGGTATACATAAAACAAAATTAAATGCAAATATTAATTGTTTAAACATTAGCTGAATCTGTGCGTAAAGTGGATTTCTAAGGTAATTTGCAGAACATTACGACAATTGAGATCAAAACCATTGAATAACAAAAAATATGCTGAAAATCCCTATGGAGAGATAGAATAAAATTTGAACAATTTAAAAGTTATATTAATTCAATAAATTTCATTTATTGGTGAGGAAACACTTTTCTAGATAAAAGCTAAAAATTTAAATCCTGGAGATTCAGTGATCTATTAAGAGAATGAAAGATGTGATGAAAATTTGAAAGTCTCCTAATGAAACCAGGAGAGTTGCAGTTACGTTTTCAGTTTTCTCGTCCTTTTTGTAACATTTTAAATAAAGATACTTTTTTCTGAAAAACTGTCCAAGATCAAGATACGTACAGTGAAAAGGTTTGTGCATTTGGAAACTGAGACATAGAGCGCATGCGTCAAGTCTAAATGTATGACGTCACAGGGCGACCAGAGTCTAAGGAAAATGCCAAATCATTGCTTTAGAATGCTGAACTCCTGTGAGGTTCTGTGTTTATGTCAGTGAGAATCTTTTCTTCAAGGTTAGTAAATTTTCAATAGTTTTGTTTTATTTTAATGCTACGTAATATTCACTTCTGTTTTATACCATCAAATATTTTATCTTCAGTAGTAATTGTAAAATAATAAGCTTAAATTCAGAGCTTGTTTATAGAAGAATTTTGTATATCTTTTTGTGCCAAAACAGCTTAAATTACAGAAGATTACAATATATATATATATGAAATTACAAAGCATTTTTTAAAAACAAAATATAAACATGTCTAGTATTTTCGTGCATTAAGCTCCTGAAAAATTATCAGCAAAGACATAACGTAAGAAATTTACTTTTCACAAAGACCAAAAATTGAAATTAATAATTAATTTCAAATAATCCTATAAAAGCAAAAAAAATTTTTTTTAAGTTTATAAAAAAGTATTTAAAAATGTTAAAAAAGTTAAATATTAATGTAATGTAACTGAGTTTTTTATATCAAAAGGTAAAAATATTTACTGAGTATTTTTATATTATACTATGGAATAATGACAATGCAGAAAAACAGATTCTTAAATTATTTAGCCAATAAAGAAGTGAATTGTAGAGGTCATTTTTTATAACATAACAGAAGCGCATATTTTAATAAATTTCTCCTCTTAGAGAGCTATACATTTCAAGAATCCTTAGCCATATTTTAACTGAAATTAATAGATATAATTTCTTGAAATACGTTAAAATAATGAGCTGAATCTATTTATTAATTAATTCTTAATTTATGTCACATATGAATTAATAGCTATTTTATTATGATTTCAGATCCTGGAGAAAAAGGCTGTTCCGTCAGTATTTATATGGTCAAAAGATCCTCTTAACCAAAAACGTGATTAACGACAATGCATCTTCACAATATAAAATAAATAAATAATTTTAAAAAATTATTCTGAAAGGTTTCAGATTTTAAATTGTGTCCAAAGGGGTGTTTTTTTAACATTTTGTGTGCTACCTTTATTTATTAAATTTCATGTTCTTTGTACTTAAACCATAAATTTCAGTTCAATAGCAATGTTGTAAAATAATTTTAAAATGAGCCTATCTTTAAAATTTCCGATACACAGTTCTGTGCACTGGAGATAAAAAAGTTTTTTTTTTTTCCTCTCGTAGATTGTTGCCATTGCTTGCTTTCAAATTGTTGAGTTTGTTACTAAAAAATTCGTTAAGTTTTACAAAATATGAAATTGATATTAAAACAAATTTCAAATTTGGTCTTCCACACGCCCATATTCGCAGTAGGATTACGTCATTCAAAATTCGATGGCTCTATGTACCGTTGTTTTATCACAATGAGAGAAATATACATACATTTATGCAGATTTTTCATTATTTAATTTCTTCAAATATAATGCAGGATTCTAAAATTTGGTGGCAACAATTTGGAAAGCGAAACGGCCATTTATAGTGATTCATCGCAAAATGAAAACAATAGTCCTTCAGGGACATAGCCCCTTTGGACGAAAAATATTTTCAATTCTGAAATAGCGAATTGTCACATAAAAAAATCTGCAAATGCAAAAATCTCGTTTGTTCTTTTACAGCATTTGCAAGTTTCTTATGTGCCAGTTCCTTATTCAGTATGATATTTGAGTTAGCTTAGATTATGTTTAGAATTTAATAAATATAGCCACTAATTTATGCAATAAACAGCACATAATTCGGTTTTTGATTTTGAACTTAATCTGCCCTTGGTTTAAATCAGTCAAAGTTATTTTTATAAAATATCTTTATAAACTGTCTTAGATATTACACGCTTAGGTATAAAATATGTCAAAGAAATAAGGGTACGTACAATGCAAATTTTTTTTCATGTCAGTGTTCATTCATTTATTTATTTATTCGATTACCTTTAGTTTTAAATATATATTTCAAAAGTTGTATGTATGTCAATACAAAATGTTTATTACATATTTAGACATGTTAAATTATGGTTTAGTTAATATCTTTCTTCAACACTTTAATGTAAATACCTAGCAAATCAGAACAGTCAAAAAAGCGCAAATTCTTTTCAAGCGCCTACCGTAGTTTCTACCCTCGTAGTATGAGAGAAAGCGACAGAGGTCTCCCTGTGATGTCATGATGTCGATGACCATTCAACACGTTTTCTCTCTTATGCGCGAACCTTTTTACTGTATGGACCTTGGTCCAAGATGGAGTTTTGCACCTTGTGCTCTGAACTTCTCATACACAGTGAGGCGAAGGGGAGAAAAGAAAGTTCTAGGAAATAGAATAATCATCTAATCTTTTATTGTACAAAAATAGAAATTATATTATAATTTATTGTAGTTAAGCTAACAGCAGAAATTTCCTCACTCACTCAAGAAGGTACTTTAAATTTTAATTTCATCATTTACCTTAAAAAACACATGATAATACTTTTAGCAACTCAGCATATAGGAAAATTAGCAATAAAGTTATTTACTTAGTTTGAACTTCTACTTCTTGTAACATTTTTTTAAGGCGGCAACTCAGCACTATTTTACTTTCTGACCCATCATCTGCACCTCTTACACCAGAGGGATCAGTAAGGACACACTGACCACTATCATTTAGCTTGTATGATAGAAACATGTAGTTTGCACAAGAAAGCTGAAAGATATTTTAGACAAAGTTTTAATTTTTTTAAAAGGTAACAATCAGCAAACATATATTCCATTTCATTATTCAGTATATTATTCAGCACACATTATTAAATTCTTATTAGATATACATTTATTAAATATGCATTCATTCATAACGTATGTTTTTAATTGTTTAGATACCTCAAATATTACTAACTACAGAAAAATGTCGTACTTGGTGCTGACTTATTTAATGTAACTAAGTTTCTAAAATAATGCACAAAACCCAAACATTTGTTTAATACGGCTTTTCTTTATTTATTATTTTTATCAAAACTCAGGGAACATGGAGAAAATCTGTAATTTGTTCAATGTAACATATTAAAAAAAGGAAAGAAAGAAAGGGAAGGGGGGAGGGGAAGTATAAAAATGAATTTCTTTAGCTGTTTAAATTTAGATGTTTGCAGAAATACGGTTGATTAATAAAGTTAAACAAGAACAAAAGATAAAATATACATAACAATTACATAACATATACATAATTACAGAAATGAAATATATTTTAATATTTATAAGAAAAACCTGCAGGAAGTGAAACTCCAGAGGTGAATAAATAAGGAAAGGTTGAGCTTGAAATCATTAATTTTTTTATATATATAAATGATCGCTCAAAAATATTCTAAAAAATCCATTACAGCTGTTACCTGCTTTTCCTAATTTGATGGTTTAAGATATGCTAGTGGTCCAAAAATGACTTTAGCACATAATGCCTGTTAACTTTAAGGTGGGCATAATGGAATTGCCTTGACTTAAAAAAAGATAAGGTCCCAATATACTTTATTCATCCACCTCATCCACCTAATAGCATATACCTCCACCATGATGAAGTAGCTAGGTGGGGCTTAAAAGCCACTCTGCAGCATAGTCTCAGCTGAATCAGTATAAATTATGACAATCTGATTGTGTATCTCATTTTAGTACTGAATGAACTAAAGGTGAATCACTTTAGAGAACTGATATAATTCAAATCAGGAAAATAACAAACACACAATTAATAAAAAAGAAAAATCCACAGTTTCTTTATCAGAGTTGCAGAAATCAGAATTACGTTCAGAACTACTGTTTAAATCATCAAGTGCACTGAACAAATCTACACTGAACTGAACAGTAGATTAAGTTACGTTTGTAATGGATAAGGTATGTGAAATCATTTTATCTTCCATCTGAAAAAATACGAATGATTTTGACAAAAAGCCAATAAAAGGCATAGTCATGTAAAAGCAATCAAAATCTAATATATAAAGGGACAAGTCATCCATGCAGAAATCTTGCCAGTATTTGAAATAGTGGCATAGAATACTAATTTTGAAAACTTCAGATGAAAATGAAGTCCAATTAGATTTCGGAGAAAGGGTTTTTAACGCAGCTAAAAAGATAGTAGTAATTTTAAAGTAGATAACTTTTGAGTGGAAGAAAATGTGGGGGGACAGCGAAATGGCAGCATATAATTCCGTTCAATAACATTGTTGTCATAACCATTTTTATTCACAATAGTAATTTGAACTCTATTATATGCATTGAAAGCAAAAGCAATCATGTAAAGTAGTCATTTTTTCTCATTAGCTAATTCTTATCTTTCATGAAGTGCAACCAAAATACGCTTCATACCTGTTTGGACAATGATAATGAACAAGAACACCTGAGACACCCCAAAATATTTTCCCCGAGTTGCCCGAATACCTGCCAGCAACTAGATTATTATATATTTTTCACATTAATCAAAATTCAAGCATGCAGGATTTTTTGAATTTTCAACATTGCATACTCAGAATGACTATTTTAATAGAAACTTCAGCCTATGTTACCACATTTATAAAATTTGTAATATTTGTATGTAAGTAAAATGGAATGGTTTCAGTGTAGCAGTAATATTCAGTATACTGCCATTACAATAAACTGCTTGAAATAAATGGCACATTTAAATTTTAATGTGTTCAATCTGCCCTTAAAAGAAAACCAACTCCATTAAATTAAAAAAATTTAAATACTTTTATAAGATGTTGTAGTTGTGTTTATTAGATGTTGTTAAAAAAAATATTTATTTATCTACTTATTCTTAAATTTTAGCAGCATAAGAAAACATTCTGAACAGTGACTGTTAGAAGTATAGATGCAAATTATCATAGAAGTTCATTTACATTCTAATATTCACTTGTTAACTTCATCACACAAGTAACTGTTGAGTTTAGGTACATTACTTACATTATCCGCACCATACAAATAACAACAAATCAAATTATTCATTTCATTTAAAATCTTCTCCAACTTTAGCACATTTGACTTCAAATTAGGAGGTTGTTTATTCAAATTATATCCAGGTCATGTAGTATTTTGCATTGAAGAAAAGTATGAGAAGCTTCATATTCACAAAGATGTGAATTGAGAAAGTTAATTATTTATCAAGAGATCTAAATAAGTTGCATTAAGAGAGAATTTTTTTAAAAATAAATATGATAGATAATCTTGAATTATTTTAGATCCTGATTTTAGTTTGGTAGTCAGCTAAATGGTGACTTTAAAATGCTTAAACCAAAACTTCTAATTTAAAAACATAAATCAAACTATAAAAAATGCAATCTTAAAAACTTAAATTTCAAAATTAACAAATTTCTTTTCTCAGTTTACAGATAAAGACACAACATGAATAAAACTGCAGTCACAAACACAAATAAAATTAGGCATTCAATTAAAATATGATGAACTAAATTCTCTCTTTTAGGCATCATTAAATATACATACAAAAACAAATAAATACATAAAATATTTCCTAACAGAAGTTTTTTTTTTTCCTTTATCAACATAAAAAGAAGATAAAGGTATACAACAATGGAACTTCAAAAAAAGTTAACATGCTCCAAGCAGTAACTTAGCTTTTATGCTTTTTAGCAACAATAAAAAAGTCATAATTAAACAACCTCTCATGCTGCTTTGTTCAAATTTCCACACTGACATTTACAATTAACTTCAATGAAATATTTCCCCCTGAAATATAATTTACGGTACATGGATTAAATTTTCTCATTCTAATAAAATTTGTAACTTCAATTTAATAGAATGCAATGTAAGAAATTTTGTTATTTATCATTACAATTTAGTCCCTAAATCCTATACAGCTCTGACTGCCTCAGCTTTGTTAAATTAAGGCACTGTATTCACTAAGCCAGAAAGATAATATGCCTTTTTCTTCAAAGAATTCTTTTATAAATGTTTTTGTGACTCCTGTATTCATTGAAAAATAGAAACTCATCAGATTTGGTCTAAATACCACCACAGTTGTAAATTGGACATTAAGAAAACAAGATATCTGCCAACATTTTGATGTTGAGGTGATTGCAGAAACCTGCTGCAAAGTAAAGAATGGCTATACTCGGCTAATCCAAAAGCAATGTTTAATGACTCTCTCAATGCTAATTTTGAGACAGCTGAATCAAGTAGTCCTGCCCTGGCAAAGTGAAATATTTAGAAGTATTTAGTATTAGAATAAGATCTGCTGTTGTAAAAATTTCAAACTCATTTTTCTTTGAAAACCATTGGTAAACATCTTTATCATTGCGTGTTCTATGAATTTTGCAAAGCTATTAATTAGGAATATGTAATTTTCACATTCAAAAACGGAAATTTTATGAGAATTAAATGTCAAAAATCGAAATTTTGCTTTTATTCCTAAAGGAATAAAAATAAAACATAATAATAAATCAAACGAATAAAGAAATACAGTTCACTGTTTCTGTTATCAATCTAATGCAAATAAAATTTAAAAACTCATGTTTTATCAACAACCACAACTAATGAATTATCTTTTAGTTGTTTTTTTAATTGCTTCTTTTCTAAAATATGTGTAAAGTTTATAAATTTATATTCCAAAGTATCTCTAGAAATAAGATTATCTGAACCAGATACATATTTTATTTAAGAATCACGCACAGATGGGTGATCTAATTTATGATGCAGGAGACTGGCTTTCAGACACACTTTTACTGTATCATCCATGAATTCTTCTCTCCCTATTTTGAAACAGTTTTTTACTTCAAAACTAGTGACTACTGTAATCTGCCACTTAATTTTCTATGAGCCTGCGCTGTACATATTTTTCCTCTTTAAATTACTAGAAGTATGTTTTATCATAGTATCCTTTTTTTTTTTTTTTTTTTTTTTGTGCTTTTTACATTATAATATTTACACATAACAATAAAAGCACAAACCCCCTTATAAAAACTCCTTTATTCTGTCAATTATTTTCTTTTTATGGCAGCCCACACTGATTAAAAAAAATTACGATAACTATGCTTAACTACATATTTAGAAAGTGAAACAAAAGAAACACCCAGGTTGGTTTTTTAAATTCCAGCTGGGATATTTTGATCTGGTAGATGCACTTTATTCAAGGATACCTGGATAATACTCTGCTGCTTTCATACATTTTTCTGCAATAATAAGTCCCTATCAGATCAAGGGCAACCAAAGGCAGTCATCATAGTCTACCATGCAAGAGCACTTTCAATGAATTTGGGATAGTCTATATGCATGGGTTTTTAGGTACCACAAGAATTCTCAACTACCAAGGTCCAGTATTTCCTTTATCTGCAACTTCATACTTAGTAGCCAAAAATAAAGCTGTTGTTTGTTAAATTGTCACAGGATGGCAAATGGTTTTCTACATTGAAAATCAAGTGCAAAAAAATAATGGCTGTCAATAGTTTAGATTCTACTAAGTATGAAGTTGCAGCACTAAACCAAAACATATCCCCCCAAACACTTTGTTGTGTATGTGGTGGAATACTATAAGATACAGTTGCATTAGGCAGACTGTCATCACAAACCTCTGCTAATGACCACTCAATTGTATTCAACCAAACTTCTAATGTTAAATATCTACCATTAATCAATTTAGGCTTGGAAATTTTGCCCCGTATGCCTCATTCACAAGACTATTTTGACAAATTATAATTGGTTTTGATTTCTACAGCACTTTCTGTAACAAGCACAGCTTGAAAATACTGATCAGATTAAACAAAAAAAAAAAAAAAAAAAAAAAAAAAAAAAAAAAAAAAGATATACACTATATTACCTAAAACATCTTTCTTTTACAAAAAAGAAACCAAACATTTGGTTAAATGGAAAACTGTTAAAACAATGGATAACTTTATAAAAATTTAAAACAATAAAAAATGCATTACAAAATTTTTTACCACTTCCTTGTTATTCCAGTTCTCATTACCCTTGTAGAACCAAAAGTACTTTAGTTTATGGACTACACCAAAGTATATAACCCTACTCATAGCTCATTGCAAACCAACAATAAATAGCTGGCAGTCTTAATCAGTTATTATGGCTCAAAATAAGGGGACTGCTTTGCCACAATTAATTAACAAAAAGGCTCTTGATGCTATCTAAATAACAAAGGTGTAATAATATGCAAGTAACAATTATTTCTTTCAGTTTCATTTTATCATATTAACTTTAATAAGTTTAATAAGCAAGAAAAATCACTCTTACTGAAATGAGAAGACAAAAGAGACACTTTTGTCCTTTAATGTACTGTATGTGTTATCTGTGAACACAATGAAGCAAAATAAAAACCATGAACATGTATGCTTTTATGCAGTGTTTAATTCACTACGTTGTGAAATGAAACTTTAAAGAGAATCTTAACCATAGAAATAAGCAAAACTTTCCATCTCCATAATTTTTTATCCGAAATATCTCCAGCCTTTAACTTCTATTCTAGTTCCCGGTTATCCATAGTCATCATAAGATTGGATAATTAAGACTCAGCTGTCTGTACCTCCCAAAACTATTTTCTCCCCCTTGATGCTTCATAAAATACTATATTCTAATATAATATAAAATAAATCATTTCTTGCCCATATAATATGCATACCTTTAATGGAACAGCTGAATTTGGATTACAGTCATTATATAGAAGAATATTCTGTTTCATTCCAAAGCTCTCTCTTACCCCTAAGCGATAGAACAATGGACTTTGCTGATCCTAAATGATGAAAATTAAATTCACATAACTTGCATTAAAAGTAATACATGACAAAATTAAAATTTTAAATAAAACAAAATGCTTTCACTTACTAAAACAGACAAATCAACTATTGCTACATCTGCATTGTAGAAAAGATCCAAGACATTCATTTCACCAAAATCTAGTTTTTCAAACTGTATGTGATAAAATGTGCCACCAACAGCTTGACAAGCCTTCTGAATTTCTTCATATGCTTTTTCACGCTGAATGAGGTATTCAGGTACAATCTTAACAGTAAAAGGAAAATAAAGCCATACACTTGAAATAATCCTTTAAAAACATCTTTGTTTATAACTCTAGATAAACTGATAAATTTTACTGAATAACTTCAGTAAAATTTATCAGTTCACTTCGGATTATTAGATGTTCTTTGCCTGGCACTCAAATAATACATGACACCTATAACTTCAATCAGAAGCTAGATGGTTAGAGAAGCTGCGTCAGATATCGCTCAGTTTAATTACTTTGTAAGCTTTTTAATTTCACTTCAATGATAATACAAAGATTTAATGGCAGTGCTCTTTCCAACACTGTTATTAAATCCTATAGTTCTAATCAGTGCTAAGCTACAAAAATTTTCACAAAAGGCTTAATTTAAAAACAAAAGTACCATAGAAAGCACATAAATAATGCGTATGCAAAAAAGTTTCAAATTAAATTCACTTAAAGGTTTTCTGTTTAAGAATATTGTCGTTAAATATGAAATATGTTGAACAGTCAAAGCAGGTTTTTAGAATGGAAATACTCATTGCCTCAAAACTCGCTCATTTTGAACACATATTCAGCGACAGTCTCCATACTGACTTTAACTTCATTATTAAAAATTTCATTATACAGTCTTCCTGTTAAAGCAAATTCAACAGAATTGTAGAGTTATTAGGTTTTTTGGAAGCAGAAGACATGAAAAATAAGCAATTCCCTCACTGGGACTCGAACCTCAGACCTCTTGAATACACGTTGAGTGTGCTGACCATTATACCACGAAGGCATGTTAAGAAGGTGGGAGAAATACCTTATATACTCCCTCTTTTAAAGGGCAACTGAGAATTAGAGGACTCAATTGCCAAATCCTGGTGATGAAGCATCATCCACCACCACCTTTTTTTTTAAGTTCAGGAGACAGGTGACACGAAAAAAAAAACAATTCCCTTGCTGGGACTCAAATCTCGGACTTCTCGAATACGCGCTGAGGGTGCTGATTAAGGCCCATTTCTATTATTGCATTGTGAATGCAGTGCATATGAGTTTCTCCAATCAGCGAACAAATTCTCTTTGATTGGTATTCGTAATCCGGTCGGTGTGCAGTGACATACAGATGAAGTTCAATGATGTTCAACTTCTATTCGTATGTCTGCAGAAGAGTTGGGGTCATGTGGTTAAAAAGGAGCAATCAGGTTTGTCGCCAAAAAATAATGGTGACAGAAGTAGCGATGAACGCTGGATCAAGGGGAAAATGTTTTACTAAAAAATACTTAATTCTGAATTAATATTATAGCAGGAAATCTGCATACTGAAAAAGAAAGCAATCAACCGAATTTAGTTAAAAAAAAGAAAAAATAAGATAACTGCAACTACAGTACTAGTTTGCATAGAGCAGCAATTACTGTCAAGAAAAATCAGGTACAAAAAATATAATTCCAAGTACATGAAAAAGCAAAATTTGTCCAGACAATTATTTCCTAGTTCTGAATACACATTTACTTTTAACGAAAACGAACACCTGACTATATCAAACTGCTATAGCAAATCAGATAAGGCATTAATTTTTTTTCTGTTGAAACAGGTAAAAAACTAATAAATTATTTATAAATTAAATTTGATAGCCTTTCAAATATTCTACTACATTAAAATTTTGTTAAATTTGTATTTCTCTATTGATAAATATACCGTTTTGGCTAACATATATTTGTAAGCACATCTTTCATATGGAATATATTTTTAGCAGTCCATCTAACTTCAACCGAAACACCACTTTAAAATTATGTTTTTGTAAGAAATGCCTCAAAAGCCAAAGAACAAACTCTGATGAATTTTTAGATGAAAGCACAATGAAATAGGACCGAAAAATTTAGTTTTAAGAATTTATCTACTTGATGATGTATATAAGCCAAAATTGCTAATTACATCTACGTGGTGATAGCATAGTGGTAAGCTGAAGGTAGCGGTATTTGACTTTTGGGGTCGTCAGTTTGAATCCCATACTCTTTTTCCCACTGTTGCAAATTTCTTAGCTCTGTGTTTCAATTTGATCTATATTTGTGTTTTATAATTTATTTGTATTATTATGTGCATTAAACATAATGTTTTACTTATGTTCTTATTTATTTATTTAAATTTTCCCTGTAAGAATTTATTTTGAAAGTTATAATATAATACGAATTTAAAGCATACTCCCAGTATATAATATATATATATATATATATTTGTTTCACTTTTTATGTGAATGTATATAACATGTGCTGAGACTGTGGGATGCTTTCAGCTCTTACATTTCACTAGCAAATTAACATGAGACAGTACTTCCCTTTTAATAAAACAATATTTAAAATATTACTATAATAATTGCTTTTAAAATTCAGTCCACTAGAGCTCAAGCGCAGGAATTATTTAATTAAATATTTCTATTTTCTTAACTTATGTTATATATATCTTTATATAAAGAGAAAAAAATTTATGACTTTGTGAACTTTATGACTTCTATAAAAAAAGGATATGAATTTAAAATTTTTAATTTTGCATAAAATATTATGTATAAATTTATAATTATGCATAAAATATAACTGCGCTTAGTGTGTTTTAAAACAATAGAGATTTCTAAATTATCCAGCTATGACACTGAATAAACTGATGCAAAAATTTTATATATTATTTGTTTTCTCGCAAAATGTGGGCATATTTTAAAAATATACAATCTCACATGGCAGTCAGCCAGATACAAGCACAGCAAATTTTGTGTAAATATTGTGAACCTTTCTTTTTAGTTACTCTGTATTTTTAAAGTACCAGCTATTTTTAAATGTGTTTAACTTTTTTATTTGTTTTGCACTAACAGTACATTTTAATTCTAATTATATATTATTTCATTAATATTTAAGGTTTCTAGAAATGGAGAGAAATTTTTAAAAATTAATTCAGCTTCTATGCAATTAGCGATGTTCATAACTTGCATTATAACCTTACTCACCCAAAAATTGGTAGTGTGCTTTACTTTCACAGTTCATAAGCGGAAATAAAAATTTCCAATAAAATTGAATTTAAGTACCTTAAGAGTCCGAATCCCATAAATTAAATACGGAGACATCTGGTGTCAATAAATGCAGTTGAACACCAAAATTCCGCAAGCGCAAATCCAAGGCAGTAGTGTAAACAGTCGTCCATCTGTGTAATGCGTTTCTCCCAGTGATGCTACAAGTTCGCAACACACTAACGCAAACAGGGCTTTGCATCACAAAGGCATGCTAAGAAGATGAGAGAAATTCCTTATTGAATTAATTTTTTTTTTTTACTTTTATCCCTTTATCTTCTTCAGGCCATGAATATGTTACATTTTTTATGTCCAAACATGAAAAATAGGTTTTAATTCTTCATTGCTGAGCTTACCATTTTCATTTCTTATTTTATCATTACATTTTCTAAGACATCATGAGGCAGTTCAGAAATTTTTCTCATGCTAATCTGTGAATTTTTTCTTGTTTTTCATCATTAATTCTTCAAATTCATTTAATTTTAGTATATAATTAATTTATGTGTGTTAAGATAACAAAAGGAACTAAAAACTTGCAAAATTCAAGTTAAACTTAACAAAAGGTTCATATAAGCCTCTTACAGCTCATCAATGGTTCTAACTGCATTGTGTACTAGAAGCTACATCCTTTTCAACTACCCGATTAATATTACAGTAATACTAAGTTACATGACCAGGGATTTATAAATTGATTTTCCTAAATTATTACATCTTTTTATGGGAAAGCTCTAATTTTAAAAATACTAGGATTTCACTTCAATGATAATACAAAGATTTAATGGCAGTGCTCTTTCCAACACTGCTATTAAATCCTATAGTTCTAATCAGTGCTAAGCTACAAAAATTTTCACAAAAGGCTTAATTTAAAAACAAAAGTATCATAGAAAGCACATAAATAATGCGTATGCAAAAAAGTTTCAAATTAAATTCACTTAAAGGTTTTCTGTTTAAGAATATTGTCGTTAAATATGAAATATGTTGAACAGTCAAAGCAAGTTTTTAGAATGGAAATACTCATTGCCTCAAAACTCGCTCATTTTGAACACTTATTCAGCGACAGTCTCCATACTGACTTTAACTTCATTATTAAAAATTTCATTATACAGTCTTCCTGTTAAAGCAAATTCAACAGAATTGTAGAGTTATTAGGTTTTTTGGAAGCAGAAGACATGAAAAACAAGCAATTCCCTCACTGGGACTCGAACCTCAGACCTCTTGAATACACGTTGAGTGTGCTGACCATTATACCACAAAGGCATGTTAAGAAGGTGGGAGAAATACCTTATATACTCCCCCTTTTAAAGGGCAACTGAGAATTAGAGGACTCAATTGCCAAATCCTGGTGATGAAGCATCATCCACCACCAAGTGATTATGTAGTATCTATTTGAGATTGCCAAAGCTTAAATACTTGTTAAATGAAACAGATAATACAGTATCTTTAGCAGATTTTGAAGAAAATGAAGAATTACAATCATCAACAGAATCAAGGATTTCACTGTCTGTGAAATAATAACTGGTCTACAGCCACTGTAATAGTTTTTGAAAGCAATAAGCAGTTGCCCATAATTGATCTTTGCACAAAGAAATCTGTTATCGTAAATTTTTATTTTGGTCTAAAAAACTGCCAGCTATCAACTGATGCAGAACATGATGTTTATCCAGCCATTCAGAAATATCAGAGCTTCTAAATAGCACAAATTAATCCTCCCGATTCTTCGTACAAATTAATTTAATGTCTCATGAGTTTACCTACACAAGAACTCAATATTTCATCTTATTTGTACATTGACACACTGACATAATATTCTCAGACTCAAAAAATTATCAAGATAGAACTGTGAAATTGAATCTTTATTGAAGTCATTACTGGTGTAATGTCTTCTATATTTATTTTCCCATTTTATGCTGCTTATTTAAACTGAATTTTATTTCTACACATATGAAGTGTTACATAACTTTTAAGTTTCCTTTCACATAATAGATGGTTACAAAATCTTAACTGAAATTAATGAAGTGGAACATGAACCTTGCAACAATACAGCAACTACAAGTCCAGTAAAAATCTGGCCTATTTTTAAATTTATTCTTGTTCATTTTGAATGTTAATTAATTTTCAAAGTACAGACTGCAAAACAGTTTTGCTGTAATTCTCTGCCAAGTCCTTTATCTACATACAGTCATTAATCTAGTCTTTTATAAAAATGGAAACTTACTGTCAAAGTTAACACATAAAAATACACTCCAGCAAACATTTCACCTCTTGAAATGTTTACATAAAATAAGTAGCAAAATTAGATATTATATTTCAAAGTTTGTTTGCGTCTACTCTTTCCATTTTAATAAATACATTGAACTGCATAACAAAAGCATTCAACAGTGTTTGAACAAAAAACACTGAACATGAAATGTATCAAAAATTTGAAAACAACTCAATTTAGTTAACTGTTCAATGTATGTTTTATTCAGTGATCAGTAAAGTTCTGTTCTTTTTTTTTTTTTTTTTTTTTTTTTAATGATAAATACAAATGAAGGAGTATAAAAAAGATGAGAAAATTTCCTTGAATCGCATATGCACCATTTTGTTCCATGAGTTTTTGCCATCTCTCTTTCAACTCGAAAGCTGCATTTAAAAAAAAAAAAAAATATTAGGTTTACTTGTAAAGAAGTTATTAGGCGCTGTTCGACAGCCTTTAAAGAAGTGAATACCACACCATCCAAAGAATGCTTAAGTGACCTAAAGAGATGAAAATCTGAAGGGGCAAGGTATAATGAATATGAGGGGTGACACAAAACAGCCGAGTTGTACTCAATTAATCTTTGACATTCATCAAAATTTGGGGTCAATCATTATCATGTTTGAAATTATCTCCTTGACAAATGGTCAGCTCTGGGCATTTTGCTTGTACTCCTGCTTTTAAAACTGCTATTTGGGAACAGTATTTTTCCAGATTTATTATCTGATTTAGTAGCAATAATTCTTTTGCAGTCCCACCACACATAAAGCATTATGTTTTTCAGATGCAGCTCCCATCTTGATATCACTACAGGAAATTCTTTTGGCTTACCCCATGATTATTTTCTAGTAACATTCTTGTATAATATTCACTTTCTATCTTCAGTTATGAACTGTTTTTAAAAGTTCTTTATTTTTTTATTAACAATGAATCACATGCTGAAACTCAAGCAAGCATATTCTACACTAATATGGGGTTCCCATATATCATAGCAGATTACATACCAATATTCTTAAAATGATTATGCACTGTACTTCTTGGAATATTTAGTCTGTCTGACAGTTCTTAAACTGTATAACATGGATTTTCACTGGTACCTTTTAACAGGCCCTTGTTAGCAAATGAAGGTCACCCGTGAAATTTCCATGCATAAACTTCTCAAACCAACTTTGAACTGTGTAACCAGAAACAGCACTGTGTTCCTATACAGCATAAATTTTACGTGCAGTCTGACTGGTAATTTTTTTTTTTTTTTTTTGAAACAAAAAGAGCAAATGAATATTTATCCTTGAAACAAAGAGCAAATGAATTAATATGACAAAAATGAACTTTTGGATTCATTATTCTTAGCACTGCACTAAAACAAAATTTATGCCACAACATATACTAGAATCGGGCAACATGAGCACTAAAGATCATGCTTAAACATCTTCCTTCGATCAAGGTCATTCCGTATCATCAACAAGAAAACAATTAGAAGGAAATGTGCTTCGATTTGAGCTTTGCAGACAGTTTAGTTTATTATGGCAAAGCATACTAGGGCTATCTACCTAAGGGAAGGGATGCCTTTGTGGAGGACTTTCCAAGGGAAACTGGCTCATATATACATTACACATAGGGAATACCATGAAAATGCCCATACAGGCAGCCCGTTCATTTGGATTCAAATCCAGTTTGGAACCACTAGTGTTTGGCAATTTTATCGCTCAGCCACTGGTAGGCAAATTTTGCAGATGACCTAATACATTTTATGCAAGGTTTCAAAAAGATATGATTTTTAAACAGTGTGGAGATATAGAGAACCCAACAACAGTGTGGACGTAATGTATTCCAGACTAAGAATAAAACACCTCTTTTATCCTCAAGTATATGTTAAAAAAAAAAAAAAATACTTGACACAAGCTGAGAAACCAAGTTAAAATTGAGATTTTAAATAATAATTTTTAAATGAATTAATAAATAGAAAGATTTATTTTAGATGTGCCTTCATGCTCAAGTAATATTAAAATAATTTGAATAAGAGATGAAAAAAGTACAGTAATATGTTTCATTTTTGAATGATATAAAAAAATTGCAATAACATGATAATGAAAGTAATTATTCAAAACTAACCAAGTCAATTACACAAGCAATGTCCATCGGTCTCTGATGAGGGCTGATGACAGTCATGGAAGCATCAGAGTCAGTCATACCTGCAGCACCACAACTAGAATCTTACTATTCAAAGAATCCTACGATTGGAAGCAAAAGTCACATATGTATACTTTGAGGAGTTGAAAACAATAAATTTTATGCTTTAATGTTAAAAAAAAACTATGTACATTACTGATCAAAATTATTCTATTTGAAGAGAATAATTGTATTAAAATTATTCAAGCACAACACACAAAATTAATTATTTTCATATAGCCACGTGGCAATTGTGACAGACAATAAAAGGCAATTCCTTAGAGAACAAAAGTACTTTTTCAGGTAAAATCAAGCTCATGATACCAGCTTTATTTGTATACAGATTATATCCATTAATTTGCTTCACACAAGAATTCATTCTTACACTAAACTTGTTTCCTTGAATCATTTACCATTAAATATCTACCATAAATCCTTTTCCTAGTTTTCCGTGTTATGAAAATCAAAGAATTATTTAAAAAAGTTACATTGTATGCATGTAAAAAAATTCACAACACCAATATAATATTGATTTAGTACCATGCCTAATTTTCATGCAAAAATACTTCAAAATAATATTGAGATTAATTCAATTGTATGGGATGCTTGATGCTTGAAAGATTAATGTAAAAATTTTGTCATATGTATGATAAACATAAATATGTTGCTTATCACAAACTTTTACTTATTTATTTAGAATCTCTAAACAATTACTTAATTTTCATACCTCAAAAGTTGGCAAAATTAAGTGCTATAATGATCACAGTAAATTTTCAATTCAGCACCCGATTTCATATCAAATCAAAACTATTTCTATTTGAATTTTTTAAAGTGAATCATGCATCTAGTTAATTTTTTTCATCAGTCAGTTAATTTTTTGCATTATTGAAAAATATAATGACAATTATTGATTTAAGATGAACAAAATTAATTTTTTTCTAATTCCATACCAATGACATAGTGGGAAAAAAAAGAGCAAATGAGAGGAAAATTTTCTGAAAAACCACAGACAGAAAACAGATGTTCATAATGCATGGTTGCCCAAAAATTAATACAAATTTCTTGAACTGAGTACTTTACCATCTGAACTGCTAAAAGGAGGCTGTTTTTCCCCTCCTTTATTTTTTTTCCCTTTAGTCAGGTAAGTTGGCTTGATACTTTTTTTTTTTACTTTAACCTTTCTTTTTCATATGAGAAATATATAAAAAAATTATACATACAATAACTTGCATCAGCTGATAACATTACAATAGATATAATTAAAGAAAAAAATTTAAAGTATAAATGACAGATACTAAACTTATGATTCTGAAATATATGTACACAGTCCTTTGTATGGAAATTAAGGGCTTGCAAGAATTTTTAAGGACAATGAATGAAGAAAAATTATGGACCTTTCAGCAAACACAATTGAAAAAATTATCTCTGCAACCACTGTCACTCTAGCAATACTGTTCGAAGAATAAAACAAAAGTACATAGAATACATTATTATTAAACACAATCTAATATTTAACATAACTATAAAAACAAGTCAGAAAACGCTGCTATGATGGCTTGCTAGTAGAAGAGCCATAATCTTGAACCTGGGCATTCAGGAGAAGGCGCATGCATGTTTATAAGTGCATAGTACCTTAGCACAATGAAGAGTACTTAAAATGCTGTTGAACTGAAAGTCCTCTCTAGAGGTTTGGCAGTAGGGAAAGAGGGGTGGGAGATACCCCTAAGGGTGTTTTCGGTCAAAACTGGAACAAAACTTCCCCTTCCCCACGTGTGTAGTTCTGTCACTGCATGGCTAACATTTTCAGTGATGAGATGGCTAAATTACTAATGACTTTTGCCATTCCCAATAAATGCATTAAGTTGCAGGTGTCTGGCCTTCTTAAATAACAACAGTTTGAAAATAAAACTCTTTACAACTTTTCAAGCTAAAATTAAATTATGAATATAGCTTTCTGAAATTTTTATATTTTACACTTAAAACTGTGAAATATATTTTTAAGAAGATTTATACTGTCATTATTAAAAAATTCCTTTATTAAAAAAAACATATATTAAAAGAAGCATTATTTAAATCACAATCTATGAAAATTTTGCAGTTTATAATAGCAGATAATTACAAATAAATTCTTGCACTAATTTTAAAATGATATTAAGACAATCATATACTGTAAGAAACAAATTGTCCATGTGCCTTTTTAGTCTGAAAATGTTTCAGATATTTCCGCTTATTGAGATGTATCTTCCTCTCTTTCACCACATTTCTAAGTTAATTTGCTTTAGTGAACAAACTCAATGTTTCTATTTGTCTGCATCATCTGCTGCAGTATGTGTTAATTTGTTAATATTTTCAACGACATTCCTTTGGAGAAGAATTTCCTTTTGCGTACTATAATCAACTTCTTTCTCAGTAAGATTTTGTTTCATCTCCGAATTTTATGATTTACTTTATAAGTTCATTTTTTTTTAAACTGTATGTCTCTAGAATGAGCAGAAGTTACTAATCTTAATTTAGTAATTTCAATATTGAGAAAATTTTCAGAAAATTGTATGGAATGATACAATGCAAATACAAATTAAGGAGACTATTTTAAATTGCCAATTTTCAATACCTTTCTACAAAAAATTCTTCACTACAGATGCCTGCCCATACAACAAATTTAGAATCAAAGTTTGCCATATTTCTGACTAATGAAAATCACAAAATAAAAGAAGAGAAAATAAAAGAAAGAGAAATGTGTTTAAGAGAAAGACATCTGGGGTGAAAAGTTGAAAATGTTATAAGATCTGGCCTTCTTAGATAGCATACAATTAAACCGGAACTCCAAAAGAAAATTTGTGAGTTTTCACTATGTCCTATAAATACATAGAGACAGGGAAAGAGTACAAATGATCCTTTTATTAACCCAAATAAAGTTTAACAGACAACATCAACTTGCACTTACAGAAGCCAATAGTTCAAGTTTTAAATCAAAAATAATGGATGAACAAAAATTAATGAAACTTAAATAGAGCGTAATAGCTTCACAATTTAACGCACAAGCTGGTTCCAACCGAAGTTGGCGTAAACAAGCCTAATGGCAAGAATAACTCAAAGCCGCAGAATTCGAATTGCTAGAGAATCAAAGTCACTGAATTCACCCTCCATAATCTTCCTTTAGATACTTCCTTCCTTCTACCTAATTTGAATATTATGCATGCTGGAAACTTGCATTCTGGCAGGGAAATAAAAATGAAACTTTATAGAAAAGTAAATTAACCCAAAATAACTGGTTAGAAACTTAAGTGACACTCTATAATTCAGTTCCTTATTATTACAGCACTGTTATTAAATTGCATCAAAGGCCTTCTTGTTAATTACTGTGCAAAAATGGCAAAAATACACCGAACTCTTCGCAAACTGTTGACAAACGGCTAGAAATCCTTAACATAGTCATAAATGCACCTGTCACAAGAAAAGCTGTCAATAGGCTTGCTGGTTTATTACAGTTCATTAATAAGAGGCCTCTTGGTACTGTTTAAGTAACGGGAAGGGGGCTTGATAATAAGGAAGTACTGCCGTTTCACAGTTTTTTTCCTGAGAATTCTCCAGATAACACAGAAATCTCATCACAAGTTCCCTCCAGTTTACTCTATCTTATTACTGTTATTATATTTTTCACAGTGGCTTTTCCTTGATTTTTAGTCAATAAAATACTTGCCAACTTTATGAAAATAAAAATCGTAAGACTTTCTAAAGAATTTCACAAAAATTCATAAAATGAATTTTATAGAAAAAGCTTATATGTATTTTATACACATATGAGTATTTTGAAAGAATTAAACAGGGAAAATTACTTATGAAAATTAGGACAAATGAAATTAATTTGAACATTAATGGAAAAAAAGTTAAAAATTCAGCTTTACCATATTTATTATTTTGCTTAAATTTCAGAATCAATATATTCAAAAATCGTGAAAATGAAAGGCAAAGGCGTTTTAAAACATGACTGAAACAAAAATAATTTAATATTGTTTTTCTAAAAAACCAAATTTTAATATGCTGTAGTTATTTATAACACATCATAATTACATTCTTATATTTGTTAAAACAATTGTCATAAAATTCACAAATCAATAAACAAAAGTTTCTGTGAACAAATTGATCTCAAAACTACCAAACTTGGCAATGAACAACAAAAGAATTCATAATGTAGCAAAAAGGGGAAAAGATTGTTTGTTCTCTGCATTACAAAGAGAACAACTTTTAAATAGTAACCCAAATTTCTGGCAAAAATACGAGCTTTAAATACAAATCTTGTGTTAAAACTAATGTAATTCTTCTATAAATTATGAAAACTTTGTGAAAACTGGCAGACACGCTTTAAATTTTGCTGAAAGCTATAATCTGACACAGAAAAATTATCCCAACAGCCAAATGCTGTCATGGGTCCTTTTTTATTTCATTCTATAGATTTGTTTTTACTTAAATGGTTATTTTTTTCTAAAAATGGAAGCTCTAGATCAGGGTTTCTTAAACTTTTTTCAGTCAAGACCCCTTTTTATCACCGAGATTCTTTCCCTACCCCCAGGACCCCATAATTTTACGAAATTTTGTGTGACCCCATAAGCATTGCACAAATCTGATACACACATGTGTGAAACTGTCAAATTTTTCACTTGTATTGTAATATAATATTGCAGTTTCAGGTCATTAACTTTAATTTCTAATTTTAAGACAGAGAACAATGTGAAAATTTTAAATAAGTAACAGACGAAATGACAGCATCATGTGCAAAGCAAGTAAAATGAATGTTTCTATTATAAAAACAATGTGTCGAAACATTTTCTTTGTCTGTATTGTCTAACTTTATCTAGTTTCAGATACATTGTGTAAAAATATTTGGTAATCATAAAATTATTATAAGTTAAAGAAATATCAAAACTGCTAAAATTTTCGGCAACTCCTTGCTGCTCGTCCTGTGACCCCCCACCTGGAGTAAGAAATGCTGGTCTAGATCAACATTTATTAAACTGTGAATCCTGATCCCAAATAGAGTTGCAAAGTGAAATTTTTGCATCGCAAAAATATAATTCAAATACATGAATTTAAAGAAACATTAGCCACACTGTTTTCATTATCTTTAATTTAATACACATCCTTTTCTGTTTAGTATATTTATAAAAGCACAATATTGGCCAAGTTGAGATGTAACCTAAAATTTGCATACTGAAAAATAGCGTTTAAGACAAATCAAGAAAATCATAATAACGGTGTCGCACTGCAGTTTTAGCACATAAGATTATTTTAAAATCAAAATATACCCACATACAAAGTAAGTAACATCCTGCACCACACAGGTGTCCCGAGAATAAGGCTGGCATCGCCGAGACCAATGTAGCAATGTCACTTTTCCAGTTCTCTGCATAAATATGCTACACAAATGACATCTTACAATCAGCCCATATTAAAAGGCAGAAAATTCTTACCCCTATGCCATATCACCACACAAGTTAATAAAACCTAACCTAACATCTCAACTTAATATATTTGCTTTCTCTTTCATGTTAAACCTTGCAATATATGTATTCTTTGGCACTTATATTAAACGTTGGGGCTTCAGAGTACTTTTGATAATATTTAATACCGTATATGCTCACATAATGTCCACACTTTGTTTAGCAAAATTACATCACTAAAATGCAGGTGCAGATATTACATGGATCGTTCAAATGTCGCGTTTTTTCTGAGTAATTTTGGGTGTAAATTCCATTTCAAACAGCCAAGTTAAGTTCTAAGTGGAAGAAAATGGCATAAGTAATAAAAGTATCAAATTTAAAGTTGTCTAATAGCTACCTAAAATTTACAAACTCACTTTCTCCTATCCACATATATCTATTACCCCGTTTACGTTATCAACACTCGGTGGGTATTAGTTACCACAGGAGCACAATATAAATGCACAAATTAACCAACACTTGCAATTTAAATATTTACTTTTACACAAATTAAATAAACGTTGGTTCTTTTAATATCTTGTACACATTATTTTTTTAATAATCTGTTGTGACGCACTGTATGAAAATCCAATTCGTTTCATCATTCACCGCAACCAGTACTCGCCTTGAAGTGTGATGTAGTAATGCCTTCTTGTGCCACAACAAGCATTCTTATTTGGCACATTTTCCCATGTTACTGTGTATCCTTAAGCACGCATATCATGAACATAAGCAGCTATTTGTTTTCCTAAGTTCGGAAACTTACATTTTGAACCATGAAATGCACATCTTGTTTTGTTCGTTGCTGCCAGCTGATCCCGCTGTTTGCTTCAATTACGCACACACTTTTTGTACACCTTATACAGTCAAAAGTCGTTAATTCGGACACCCATAATCCGGAATGATCTATAATCCGGACCTCAAAGCTACAAACTTTCAAGACTTTTACGGCTGCGAATATGTGTGTGCGCATGTGCGTAATACGTTTACGCGTTTAATGTATAACAGACGGTATAAGCTAAGCTAAAATTATCTAATTCAGTTAATGTTGCAGATTGCGTTGTTCCTGAATCTTCGAATTGGATCCGGCTTATTATTTTTTGCAGACTGTTAGAGCAATTTTATAAAAGTAAGCTTGAACTTTCGATTATGTCAAATAGAATTTCCAATATGTATTTGCTAATATGTAAAGGATCTACAAAGCGAAAGTATGTTTAGAAGTCCTTAAACAAAAAGTGGAATTGCTGCAAAAAAATGGATAAAGGCATATCCTTCGTTTCTCAAACCAGTTTGAAATCTGTTTATCAATTTCACGCTGCTCTGTGGCTGGGGGGGGGGAACGCCGAAAAGCCGCGGCGCGCAATGAATTGGAAGTTAATCTGACAGCACTATCCTTATCTTCAGGGCAGATGTTTTAATTTTATTTCGCTTATAATTCCTTACTAAAAGTAGTGTTTCATCTCGATGTACTCCGTCTTTGATATGATTTAAATCGAATTCCTCGTCATTATAATTCACTTCTGATAAAGAAAAAAGTGATACAGAGGTTATTGAAAACGAAAACATTTTGATTGACAAATTAGTCGGTATTCTCGACACAGCAATTATAGGACTTGAACAGCGGAACTTTGTAACTGAACAAAAAATTATGTCTGTTTATAGAATTAAAGAGCAAGTATCATCACATAAAACGAAGCAACTTAAACAAATTACATTGAAAGAAATGTTTATTAAAGTAAACAAATAAATATTAAGCTGCGTTTTTTTTTTTTTTTTTTTTTTTTTTTTGTAAATTTGATGCCCTTTAGATCATAATTGTTTTTTATTTCATAAATTATGGTTTCATATTTTTTATTTTATAATTTCTGCATGCCATCTTACCAGATTTAAAATGATGATCTATAATCCGGAAAAATCGATAATCCGGAATTGCCGAAGTCCCGACGAGTCCGGATTAACGACTTTTGACAGTATACTTATGCTGCTACTCTTTTTCCGTTTTCCTACGCATATTCTACAACTTTCAGTTTAAAAGACGCTGTATTTTCCCCCATTTCAAGCACGCTACATACTAACTATCACAAATTCCAAATGATACTATGAATGAAAAAAGAAAGCTTGAAATATGCAAATGCTCTAAGGAGGAAAGAGGGGAAAGTCATTTCATTACAAAACGGTATTTTCTGGAAATGTGAAAACCTGTTTGAACTGCATTTATTATCACATCTACCAAGTGCTCTGCTGGAGCCAAGGTTATGACTGAATCACAGCTGCACCAGAATGCAAGGAAAATCTTTGCTTTCCATCCTGACAACAGCCAAGACAAAGCAAATGCATACTCTTTCTTTAAAGATGTTTATTGACTAAAGGGAAAAAGGCGATGTTATAAAATATATTTTAAAGTAATACATTCTTTAGTTTTTGGGGTGTGGGTCATCTTTTTTTTTTTTTTACATAAATTCCATCGGTAAAGCTGGGATGTGGACAATACATGAGTGCGGACATTACACATATATGTTACATATTTTTGCATACCTTTATTGTGCAGAAAATTAAAATCAGATGCTCTAAACGCTTTAAAATATAAGACTTTATGAATTAAATGAGCACTCTGCAATATTATCGTAAAACTAAACTACTTTGACTAAAAAAAAAAAGGAAAATGGAATACTCACATTTTTGCAAAAGTATGACAGCTCCCAGAAGGCCATTATACCTATAATTAAAAAGCAAACCTTAAAAAAAGGAACAAAACAATCTCTATTTATGTATAATTGATACAAAAAATACTCGTATCTTTTTAGTCAAAACATGTGAAATGGAAAGTTTTAGTGATGAAAAAGGTTCTGGCTTTTGGATCCGTCCTTTACTATAAGTAGTAACAATGAAGCATGGTAAAATAGAAGTCTCAGAAAAAAACAAAAGAGCATAACAAAAAGAAATCAGATTTTAAAAGAAACAATTGTAAGAAATTTAAAAAGACTACATGCAAGCGCCAAATAGCTTTCATACTTCTTGACAGATTAGGTAGGTTATTTAAATTAGCAAAGCTCACAAGAACTATCTGCCTAAGTGGAGAGATGGCTTGTGGAGGACTCTCTTAGGGAAGCTGGTTCATTTTCATATTACATATAGGTAAAATCATAAAAGACCAACCATGCAGCTAGCCCATTCACCAAGGATCAAAGTCAGGTCAAACGTCCAGTATACAGTCCTTAACCACAGCCACTGGCAGGCCACACATCTTAGCAGAGTCAGAAGACGAGGAAAAAGTAAATCTCCGATTCCAGACAAATAACAGAATGACATAACATTAACAGATTCATGCCAAATTTCACAGTGCATTATACATTTAGCAAATAAGTTAAAATCAGCTTCACTTAAAATAACTTTTTAGCATTTCTATGCAATTTCAGAAGTTATGAAATCAGACATATCAATGATTGTAATTAACAATAATTTCAAATGACAGGTGTTTTGTATGCTTTATCACATTTGTAACTTCAGGAATACTCAGCCTGACATGACTAAAAATATTAGGAATAGAAAATGAAGATTTTTTTAGTAAATTTAAAGGCTAAGATATAGTAATCTAACCCTTTTTGGGGCGGTATATAAAATAATTTAAATTGTAACTTACAGACCCTTAGGACACAAAATTGAGACTTAAAAAAAATCTAGAGGGAAACCCTGAATTTTGAGGGCCGGAATTTATTTTATAAAGGTGCCTCTCTATGACATTTTTTTTCCAGGTAGCTGCCAATTGTTAATTTTTGTTTTTTTCCATCTATTTCTGCAAACTTTTTATGTGCATCTATAAAGATGGGTGCTTGAGCACAGTTATGTAAGTCTGAAGGCAGAAAACTTTTAAAATTTCACTAGAAATTTAAAATTAGAAAATTAAACTTACGTTTTTCGCACTTTGATGATGCCACCCAGCTGAATATACTTATTAAAAATATGGGTAAAAAGATTTTAAAAGTGATTTAAATTCAATATTATTATTTTATGAAACATTTTAACAAATTTGCATGCATTGCTGCATGCAGAAACCGTATCATGCTGCAAATTTGCTAAAATTTTTGCATGCAGAAACCACATATGTTACAACGAGATGTTACTCAGGTGAAAAAATTAAAATGAAACAGTACGACTCAGCTGAAAAATTATGTTGCATTTTTGAAGTTATTATATTTTATGCTTTAGATACCATATAAAAAGAGTATGCTTCATGCTATGATAACAAGAATCAACCCCCCCTACGTACACTTTCGATTATCAGGCCGGTATATAATATATACTGGTGCACTTCAAAGGGTTAACAGGTTAATATTAATAATACTCACTTGCATTTCCAAAAAAGAAAAATAATTTTGAAGATTAATGTGAAATAAAAGCACCAATTTGATATAAGATGCATAACAAGAAGTAAGCAATAACAGTTTTTAACTAAAAACAGCAAATTATTGGCTGGGATTTAGTTGTCCTAAAAGGATTAGGGATTAAATTTAGGGATAAGTAATAAAAATAAAAGTAAGAATGATTTGTTGTGGGTCAATAAAGGGTTAGACTTATTTTTATAGATCCACACAAATTTATTTTTATGAATAATTTGCACACATTTAAATTTCATTCTAATTTTTCCAGACTTTTCATAATATTCCTCTTTGAAAAATTAGCTGTATGTATCCAAATACTTTTTGAAGTTTGTTTTTGATACAGAGATTAGATACAGACAGGATAGCTTGCTACATACTGAGTCTTTACATTAGTTACTGAGTCTTTACATTCACTGGTCTCCTCAAGAATAATAACTATAATAATATACTTTTTTAGACTGTGTTAAGTCTTCTTATGCTAATAAATACAAAGCTTTACCATTTACTGATCAGAAACATTTATACATAGAACATAAACCCCTCCATCAGCACAGATATTGTGAAACAAAATTTGAGAAAAATTTTTATTAGTAATGGCAATCCATATCCAATCACAGTTTGTTGCATACTGGAATTTGGGGCCAAACTCTTTTCAGTTTGTGAAGAGAAGATTCAACAAATCTTTTGTTTCTGTGAAAAGCTAAAAAGCTATTATAACACTATAACAACAGCTAACAATTAATATTAAATGCATAATAACCAATTATTTGTAAGTAAAATATTGTCGTCACCATGTGAAGATGTTGACAGTTTTGAAGCGTTTTGGGTTCTTTCTCTTTTTCTAAAGCAGTTTGAAGACTGAATTAGTCATGTCTTTTTAATTTTTGGTTGTGTTTTACATCATCTGATTTGTCATAGTTGAAGACAATACTAAATGAGCTAAAGGGTCTTTGGATCTTTGGCCCCTTCTATTCGAGACCTTGATGACAGACACAATGTGGATCGCTCAAATCTCTTGATATTGATTGTGAAGTTATGATTCCTGAAATGTCAAATGGTGGCAATACTGAACAAGTTATTGTTCCTGCAGTATCAGAGTATATGGTGTCTCATACTTTGAACTAGTGAGATCACACACATGAATTTCTATCTTTGTGTCTGTCGCCCACCACATGTGTCATGTGAGGTGTTGCAAGCACCGCGAATAGAAGTTGAATATTTACAGCTTGCTCCAGACACAGCTATTTCAGAAGTGATAAGTAAAACTGTCATGCTACAGACAGAAGATTACAGGTTCTCTCCTTGCAGGGCAGCATCAGTTAGATGAACACGCACTTCACAGGCACCTTCTATTGGCAGACATTATCGTTAAAATACCGTACTTGACGGCATATAAGACGCACTTTTTTTCCTAAATTTGGTCTCAAAAAGTTACCTGCGTCTTATACGTGAAGGACACAGGTTAACTTTCAATACTGAATGCTATTTTTAGCCCAGATAAAGATCTAGACACACATAACTTTTTCTACATCTACATGTGTGTGGCCTTCTAAATAAGGATGCATCTTATATGCCGCCAAATACGGCATTTTTAGTTATAAAAACAAAACCAGACAGCAATTTTGCAATACCAATTACAGATATGCCATGAGACCAGAGAGGTCAAAATCAACTAACAGCAACACGGCTAAATCAACTTCCACTTCAAGCTTTCCTTTAAATAAGTTCTTTTCTTTACTGAAGCTGCTCATCAACAATTATGATTACTGTCATTATTTTGGTAAGTTATCAACATAAAAGGAATTACATACTAACTACACTCCCCATGCAATTGATAATAGGATGTGATGAATAATATTCTACATATGAGATTCTTAGCAATGGAAATTTTAAAAAAACCTTTTTCATTAAAAAGATAAAATGCAGAATGATTCTCTTGCTCGGAATCCTAACCTATTAATAAATAAATATATATGTGTGTGTGGGTTTTTTTTTTTTTTTTTTTTTTTTTTTTGTGTGTGTGTGTGTGTGATTACAGCTTAAAAATTAGCAAATAATTACTTTCAACAATTATTTTAATCAGATATTTTTTATTTTTTATTAATTACTTTATTAAATTAATTACATTCATTTATTAAATGGTTTCCATGTGTTGAAGGATATCAAAGTAATTAAACCTCTCTATTCGGATGATATTAAGAAGCATAATAAACATTCTTACTATTATAATAAATAATTAGAGGTCATATAAATTGTATATAATGTTATTAATTAGCAGCATAGAGCAATAATAGAGTACAAAAAAAACTTCACAGCTTTTTGGCATTAATAACTCAGAGTCATTTTAATCCCACAAATATCAACCTACCTACACACACATATTAACAAACAAAACAAAACAAAAATATTATGCTATAAACAACTTAGAATGATTTGGGAGCTACTGCAAAATATTGATCAGTATGAGAAAAAGAAACTATTGAATTAATTACTTTACATACCAAAGACACACGACTAACTGGTTAATTTAGAAAGATGGTTATGTAATACCCAGACAAAGCAGTTATTAAATTTTCCATTCTATCATTCACAATACGATGTGAAAACTAATCCAATTGGTGCATGTTCACATGACTACTTCTACACCAGATCAATATGAGAGCTCTCACCTCCTAAACCATTTTTCTAGTTTTGCAAAAACATTTTAATTCATATTAATATGATTTGGCATGTTTCATGCCAGTTAATACCATTAGATTAGTTAAGAATACATATGCAGACAAGGAAGGGTTACTTTCTAATCAAAACTCATGCTCTCATTTGCATCATGGGATTATCTATAAGCTATATCAAAGAGTAAACTGGGATTTAATATAATTGTATAACAAATGTTTTAAGGGCAAGCAGGTATATAGAAATAACAGATGCAAAACAGAAGGGGGAAAGCAAAGCCTATGAATTTTATCAAGAAGCAGCTGTCTCAAGATAATAGTTATGCCTGTCTTACTAAATGTGTAGCAAACACAAAATGCAATTTTCATATCGAATATTTTTTTGACTATTCGTAAGCCACACATCCTTTCTTGCCATCCTTGGCATTTAGCTAGTGCAGATTGACAAAAATGCTAAATACTCGAGTGAGCGGGATGTAAACAGAAAGTTTGCTTATTTTGAAGGAAAACTTCCATTCTTTGTGGCTTGACACAAATGAAACTTGGGAATTTTTCACCATAATCAAATAGGTTTTGGCATTACTTGCAGATCTTTTTTTATTAGAAACAATTACTAATCATCACTTGATAAAGGAACTTGAACGTAATGAACAAGGTGAAAGATCTACAGTCTATTGTAGAAAAACTGTAGTAGTAGAAAAACTGCTAAGAGAATAGTCAGTGTAAGAGACAAATCATAAGCTTTCACAAAAGAAGCTACCCAAATTTAAAAAAGAAGCACAATATCATGCAAGAGATCAGAAACACATTTTTTTGAATACTTGTGTGCTTGAAACTAGCAAATCAAACATTTTAGGGCTATTATGAGACAGAGAACCTAATACTTTAGAGGTTAGTCCAGAAGGATGAGGGATGCAAGGAAGATGAAGTAATGGAAAACTCTGTTAGCTCTTAACTGAGTTCCACAGAATCTCAAAAGATCTGCATGCCCTATAACATTATGCTTTAAACTTTTACTGCCCTCTACCCAGGAGAGAAAGGAAATTTAGGATGATGAAATGAATAATGATGCAGCAGAAGAATTTTTGAAGCAAAAAGACTTACCATATTTAACCTATATAAAGATACCTTGATAGTTTGGTGGGAGTAGGGAGGTTAAATTAAGTTTGCATATGCTCTGTGATGGATATTGAAGAACTGCAAATAATTCTTTGTGACTGTTAAACAATCATCAACTCTCGACCTTTTCCTGAATGGGACATTGAAGAAGTTGGATTTTTTAATCTAGACTTGGTAGAAGATCAGGATCTCAAAAATGACTCAGATACAAATTAAGATTGAGAAAAGAGTTACAACAAAGATTTTTGTAGTGGGGGTTAGGCAAGGTGAAGATGAAAATGAATAAAAGGTTTTTGAAGAAGACAAATGTTAATGACATCACATTAACTGGAAGAGATAATAAAACTTGTTTAGAATGTTTATTGGTGAGGAAACATAACAGTCTTTATACTTTGATAATAATTGCAATTTGATGCATTATAGAATGATTGGCATTCTTTCTAGAGTGCCATGCAGCCCTTTCATTCTGGTGTCCATTATAATAATAAAAAAAAAATAGAAAAAACAGTTTTTTTTTAGATGTCGAGTGGCTCAATCTAGGTAGATGATGTTTTCTATGAAGCAGATTTGGTAGAATAGACTTTTAAGTTAAGTACTGCAGTAAGACGCTGGGTTGAATTTGCATCAGTTTAGAAAAAAAATCAGAACTAAAAAATACTTTGAGATGATAGTGGAATAATTCAGGAAATGAATAAAATAATTCTTTAAATACATTAGGACTTAACTAGTATATTAGTAAGAGATGTAATTTCCTTGAATGTAGATAACCTGCGCAAAACACAAAATAGTTTCATATAAAACACAGAAAGAAGTATATGAAAGGTAACAGCTACTATTTTCTATCCAGTAAGTTTCCGGGCACCATTTGTGTTACATGCAAAATTGATAATGCAGAACTTTTGACAGATGAGTTTAGAATTTGGCAAGAAGATTCCAAATAAATGCAAGCAGTTGTGGTCCAAGAGATGCAATAAAATTGAAAAGTTAAAAAAATTCCAGATGTTTCACAAAAGATTTCCCAAGCAAACTGAATCAAAATAAAAGTACCAAATCACATTTCTTCTACGACACATTAATTAGAAGTATATGGTGCAGCTGTATGTTTCAGATTGGTTAACAATGGGAAGATAGCATTTGTTACAGTAAAATCTAGAATTGCACCAATAAAACAAAAACTCACACTGCCAAGGCTAGAACTGTCAGGCACATTAACATCTGTAAGACTTGCTTAAAATTTAAAAGAACTTTTCCAGTTTGTGAAAAAAATACCTATTTATGAACTGATAGTAAGTATGATAGTAGTTCATTGAGTCCCATACTGCTCTTGAATGTTAGAGAATGCTTGTAAAAAAATCAAATATAGGAAAACAATCATTAATGATCAAATCATTAAGTAAATGGAGTAAAATATCCCCAAGTAAATGCAGCCATTGTAGTGGAAAGTCTAGTCCAGTACACATTTTATATACCAAATGTTCTCCTGGATATTAGTTATTTTCAAAATTATGACACTCAAGACCGGATTGGTTAGCTGAAACAGTGAGTGCTTCACTTAAAAATTATTGCAACAAATGGAATTTTGTGATGCCGAATTAGAAGAGAAAAAGTGTATAAAGGCACTGTACAACCATCACTACAGAAAAATCTAATCTTCGTTTCAGTCTTGTAAAGTACAGTAAATTATTTAGAGCTATTTAAGTGACTGGATGGATCCTTGGATTTATTTACAACTTAAGAAATAAAAATGACAAGAAAAAAAGAACCTTGACTGCAGAGCTCTGCCACAGAACTGTATTTCATAAAGGAAGTTCAATATAACATTTTATTGATGAAATTAATAGTTTAAAATCTGAGCAGTTACTTCCAAAAACTATAAAATTATGAACTGAAGAATCTTTTTCTAAGCGAGGAGTACTGTTCACAGAAGGAAGACTATAAAAATCATCTTTAAGTTTTCATGTACAGCATCACCCAAAATTAAATTTGTAGATTTTCTGGTGCATGATGCAGCGACAAGCCATGACATCATTACCTTCACCTAGAACTAAATCTTTCCAATTTGCCTTTCATCGTCGAATTATATCAAGAAGACGGTTGTGCTCTGAATATACTCAGATAATGCTCATACATTCAAGGCATGTATTAAGCTATTCTGACAAATGTTTTTTATTCCACAAAGGGCATTCAGTAGACGTAACTCATCGAAAGAGGAGCCTGGTGGGGCGGATTATAGAGCAGACTTGTGTGGTCCATTAAAACATTAAGAAAAATTATTGGTTGAAAATCACTTCTAGCCAAAGAGAATTAGAAATTGTACTGGTTGAAAGTGAAGTGGTGATAAATCGACAATCCTTGATTTACAAACAATGAGCCTCAAGTTTTGTCACCTGCTGATTTCCTGCTAGGATAGAAATTTGCCTCCTATCAAATACATTGATAACATGTACAGCACTAAAGAAATTCTCTTAAAAATGCATCTGTATCATGAAAAGCTGTTAGATAATTTTGGAAAATCTTTTATAATGATTATTTGCTGAATCTGAAATCTGCGAATTGTGTGAACAGTCATTCTACAAAACAGGGTTTGAATGATATAGTGATGAACACATACCACATAACATGCAGAGATTGGGGAAGTTCTGAAAACCTTTCCTGGAACAGATGCACTAATCTGCAGTTGTGAAACAAAGAATAAAAAGGAATTATAAAGAGATGTTTACAGTTAAGAGAGAGTGCTAAAAATATTAGATATATAATTATGGAGACATTGTAGCGATACTTATTAAGTGCATAGTTTTGATATTACCATTGTTTATATGCATATTTAATACTTTAAAGATGAAATGCACATATTAGAAAGTTTAAGGATGTAGAAAATGCGTATTACTAAAATTTTAACTCTGGGGGGGGGAGGGAACTTTCTGGTACTAAGCCTAGCATTTAATTTATATTTCGGTTTGAACAGACACTTTTCTCTGCCTCTGAATGGCAACAGTCTGAACTTAAGAACTTATTTTTTGACTTGTTTTGACAGCTTGAATGTTGTAAATGAGATGTCAGATTAGATTATAGAGCTTATGATATCCAAAGAAATTTGTTTTAAACTAGATTTGGGGGGGGATATAGAAATATCACTGAACCACTAGTTGTAGAATTTTAGATGCTGCCGGCCTTAAATAGAATTTTCATAGAATTTCGGAGATATGCAGTGCCCTATTGTCTATCGAACATTTTGGTGCATTAGTCAGGAAGTTATATTTTTGATTCTTCAATTCAACATTTTGTGTGTGTGTGTGTTTGGATTTATGTTGGTTCATTCCAAATGAGCTGACTGCATTTGGATATTATTTACTTGGATAAGTATTTACACTTCTTGTTATATTTCATCAGAGCTGGTGTAAGGAATCGCAAATGTCAAGATTTGGATTCCATTAAATAGTTTGATATACATCTGAAAAGGTACGAAAATTTAATTTCTTTATTTACAATAGAATTGGAAAAGTTGAAAAAAGTAAGAGCTAGTCAAAAGAGATCAATTACAAAGCTTATTGGTAAAATAGATAAGAATATTGAAGAAAATAAGCCAGTGTGTAATTTAAAGGCATTACTGAATCAGATGAATGCTAAAATTGAAAATATAAAATTGACTGATAATTCTATACTGAAGGAAACAGATTTAAAGAATTTTAATGCAGAAATTTATTCCATAGAAGAGTATCATGATAAACTACTAGAATACAAGAGTAATTTGACTGTTAAAATAGAAGAATTACATGAAAGTACTTAAGATTGTAATTCTAATGAAGAAGTAAAAAATAAACCCAGTTCTAATTATCTTGCGAATCGAAGTACAGAAACTTCATCTATAAAATTACCTAAACTTGGCGATTTAAACAATTAGCAGGAATTTCGGAATCAATATGAAACAGCTATCCATAACAATGACTCCTTATTGAAAGTAAATAAATTTAGTTACTTAAAGTTGCTATTAGGTGGGGTAAACTATACTGGATTTTCTGTCTTTTGCTCATAAACGAGAATTACGATTCAGCTATAGAATTGTTTGGGAGAAACGATTTGGTAATAAATATATGGTGGTATGGCTTATCTGATGAACTTTAATTAAGTCAATTATCATGTATCTGGCACATACATCAGAGTGACCTATCTACCCGAAATTACGGTATTATACTGTGTCATAAAAAATATATGCACCCAGAAGAAATTGAGCCACAATCATGAAACTCGGAAGGATGTGGTCTGGTAAAATATATGCAAATGGTTTAAATATTGATGCTAATGAGACAAGGCTAAGTGTGCTATGCACATATGAGATGTTCAGCTGGGAGAGTTTAAAAGCATGATTGCTCATGCCGTAAGACTATTCAAACGAATTTGTCGACTTGGGTGGGCAGTATTGTGACTAGAGATGGCTCTGAGATGTAACTGGCAGCAGTATGAACAGTTGTCAGACTTTGAGAAGGGAACATAGTGGGTCTCAAAGAAGCAGGTTGGTTGAACAGGTATGTCGGCCGCCACCTTGGCCAGAGTGATATGGTAGTTTTTCGGTGTTAGATACAATAGTTCACGAAGGGGTTAATCTATTGTTGCGACGGGTCAAGGAATCTCAGAAACACAAATGAGTACGAGGATCACACAAGCATATGAGCAGCCACTTCAGCACCAACAATGATGCTAGAATTGATTCGACACCATTTACCACCTTCCAGGCATCTGGTGGTATCAAGGAAACCATTCAGACACAACTGGCTGATGCTGGTATATGCTGCCGACATCCATTAACCCATTCTGTACAGGCATGTCACACGTGCATCAGCAGTGAACATTACCTCATGGCCAGGTATGTCATATTTGAATCGCCATTTAATTCACTCTACCGGACACATTTGACCTTTTAGATAGAACGTTTAATTAATATTTTTTGTTGTCACTAGACGTAGCTGTATGCCTGTCATGGGGAAATATATCAAAAGTTAAGTATGTTTACCTTCATTCCTATGCAATTTTTATTTTTGGTATTTTGTTTCAGAATGAGAGTGAGATTTGTGGGTAGGTGTTGAGCAATGTAATGTCTAATTCAGAAGTCAAACAATGTAATGTCTCTTTAACTGCGTCATTTGATATATACAAATGCACGTGCTCTCGCTGCATTGAGGTACTTTTTATTTTTATTTCTGCGATATAGTGGGATAGACATTCTATCATTAGAGATTTTTTTATTACTCTTATATTTTTTCCTTTTTTTTTTTTTTTTTAATTATTCTTAGATTTTTTGTGCTTTCAGATGAATATTTTTAATCGTCAGCGGAACGTATCTTTTTTTAATGGCAAACGAAAGCAGTAGCTAAACATAGAATACACACAATAGCTAATTCGTTAGTGTTGAGTAATGTAATGGCTCTTACTGCATCATTTTACTCTCGACAACAAATGCCGGATAGAATCGCTGGCTTAATTTTACTTAGATTTTTTGTGCTTTGGGATGAATATTTTTAATCGTCAGCGAAACATATATTTTTTTAATGGAAACGAAAGTAGTATCTAAACATAGAATATACATAATCGCTAATTCATCAGTGTTGAGTAATGTAATGGCTCTTACTGCGTCATTTTATATAAACAAATGAACATGTTCTTGATGCTCTGGAATACTTTTAATTTAATTTATTAATTTTTCTTATTTTTATTTTATTTTTTTTATCGGTTATAGTGGAGTAGATGTTCTATGTAGATGTGTGTGTGTGTGTGATTATGGCAAAGCCTCGAGAGCTATCTGCCTAAGGGGAGGGATGCCTTTGTGGAGGACTTTCTAAGGGAAACTGGCTGATATAGACGTTATACATGGGGAAAACCATGAAAACACCCATGCAGCCAGCCCGTTCATGAGATTCGAACCTCGGACCGAACTACCAATGTTCAGCGACTTTACCGCTCGGCCACTGGTGGGCCTGTTTTTCCATATATATTTGTTTGTGGGATAAGGGGGAAATTAGTCTAGAATGATTATTTTATAAAATTTTTAAAGAAAATATAATAATAAAGGCTTAAAATTAATTTTGACGACTACCTGAATGTTCTTTTCATAATGAACCCAAAATTCTAAAAATTGGATGAAAAATTTCATTTATACAAATTTTTTCCAAAGCAGCGTAAATTGCCCGTCCCCGCATCTAGTTAATGTGCTGTCTCAAGAGAACACTTCGGTAACAGAGGTGCCCGTCGCAAACAGGTTAAGGTGCTTACCACTGACCCCACATCATAAGCAGTGTCGATTGGATTTTTGCTAAACTGGGGTAAGCTGGAGTATGGTGAAGGATCTTCAGTGATGTATCTTGATTCAGTCTGAGTGCTGCTGACCAACACACATGCGTGTGGAGGCAGCCAGGCCAGTGATTCTATCCAGCATTTGATGTCAAGAGGCATACAGGAATTACACAAAGTGTGACAGTGTAGACAGCGATTTGTTCAGACACGATCACCTTTAGTTGTCCTTTAAGGCACTATGAGCTCCAAGTTACGTGGACGACATTTTAACACTGGCTGAACTGTGCTATAAAGTCACCCAGGTGCCATTTATCAGCAAGACAATGCTCGTCCACATACTGCACGCCACTCCTAACAGTCTAACTCCAAGGATATGACTTACTACCATGGCCTGCAGCTCACCAGACCTCTTGCCAATACAGCACATTTGGAACATGCTTGGAAGGCAAATGAAGCCGTTCCAGAATATTGACGAATTAACTACCCATTTGCAAAGATTACGGCATGATCTCCCGCAGGGGATTATAGCTGACCTACTTGATTTGATGCCATAACGTATTTCAGCTTGTATAGCTGCCAGAGGTGGGTATACTACTTAACTGATTTGTAACCTTTTTCATGCCGTAAGTTCTTCATAAAACGATCTTTTGTTCTGAATTTGTAATAATTTGTTTATCTCCTCATACACTACATACATGTTAAGTTTCGTGACAGTAGTTCGTTTCCTTCTGGGTGCATTTTTTTTTTTTTTTTTTTTTTTGTGACAGGATGTATTTTTATTTCCATGAAAAATTTAAAATTTTTTCCATATGATATAAAATACTGGCAAAATATATGTCATCAAATGAAACATATTTATATATATAAAATATGTTTCATTTGATAACAAAACTGCATTTATTCTCAGAGTCCATTAAATCATCTTGCAGCAGTTCTGGGAGCCATCAAACATCACATAAGAAATTCCGGACCAGAATACATATCAAATGGTACAGACTAGTGGGTCTCAACCTTTTTTGCCCGATGCACCCCTTTCACTAATGTCAAATGACAGATAGATGGCCGCTTTTTTTTCCCGTAAAATACTTATATATTTATTTAAATTTATATAATTTTAATGTGTTTCATAAATTAAACAAGAAAAAGTACAAAAAATTTTGATAAATACCAAAATACGAAGAAAAGTAATTTTTTATACTTATAACTAAAACTCGCATAAATGAAAGGCTGACCACATTCCCTCCATGAAACTATGAAATTGCCCTCCCTCGAGTTGAGAACTACTGGTCTAGACTGCAATAAGTAGCATGAGAAACAACAAACAGGAACACTTTGTTCCAGTTTTTAAAACTGCAGTCAGATCTATTACATAATTTCAACAGCACATTGAAAGAAACATTTTCGAGAATTTTGAAATTCTGGATATCAGATTGGTTGACTTGCACAGAAACCAGTTCTTTGGCGAAGATTTATGCAAGACACAGCATGCACATACATGTACAGATAGAGGTAGACAGTGCACCAGAATTTCACTATTAGTCATACAGGTATAGTCCTGTGGCACTAACCGCGTAGTTCTATCCAGTTCTGACAGAAAACAACCCAGAGTTGATGCAAGGGTTTCACACTCCTCCTCCCTATCTGCAACCTCTTGAGAGCATCCTCGGCTTGTTGCACATTAAGAATGCTCCCTTGCTGCACAGGCACTATATGCTTACAAAAATCTGTGCATTCTTGGGCATTTGAAGTAGAGCACTCATCAGTACAGCACTCAGCGTCACTAACCACTAGACTGGCTGGGCAGTGATAGAACAAGCACAATAACATTTTCACCATTCGCAAAATGTTCCCTAGACAAAGTTTACGCTGAAACTGTTTCAACTAAAGCACTTTCCATTTTAAACCAATAGTAGGGAAAAACTTGTTTCACAGAAAAATTTTGTCAAACAATAGCTAGATGTGATAATTTCACAAGTTTCCTAAGAAAACATGCTCTAATTTAAAACAGAAAACTACTCAAAACTGGTTTTATTTCTCAAACAGTACTATATATTACATACATATACCAGACATGTTGTAGTCAATCTTGAAGAAACAAGAATTAAAAATGTGAAGGTCATACATACTTTATTTTAACAAAAGCATTTGCTGTGAACAAGAATGAATAATTTAGAAATGTAGCAAAGAATCAGTATTATGCTGTACCCTAGTGATGTTATATACTCATTCAATATTGGCATGAAGTTTTTCTCCTCTAAACTCAATAGCTTTACCCATCCAATATACAGTGTACAGAAAAACAATTACCGTATTTGCCGGCGCATAAGCGCACTTTTTTCCTTTGAAAATAAGTCTGAAAAACAGGGAGCGTCTTATACGTCGATACTCAGTTTTTGATTACTTTCATTCCTGAAAATTCTCTCTATTTTGAGTTATGTGATTTTTTTTTCTTATTTCCTTGCAGAGTGTGGTAATATTACAGTTACGTTTAATTCAGAGAATGTGCAGGCGCTGTCATCAATGATCACAGCTGGATTTGTTTAAACTTTCCGATTTTTGTGAACGATTTTTAAGTGTGGGAAATTTCTACTGTACAATTTTCTTATATTTGTTGGCAAGTTATGGCTCTAAAACAACGTCGGCATTTCTATAACACAGCATAACAAGCTATGTGTGATTGCGTAGGCTAAAGAACATGGAAACAGAGTGCAGAGGACAATTTGTTGTATGAGGACTCAGATGCTGATTTAGAAGACGTTTCAAGTGACTCTTCATTTAGCTTTGGAGATTAAGTATCTGGATACTGATGAAGAAAATTAAAAGGTGTTCTTTCCCAGATAGATTGGGTATTTGCAAAAAGTATTGCTTTGTATCTGTAGTATTACTTTATATTTAAAATACAGTAAATTCATTATAATGATCAGTAACAAAGTTTTATCTTTCAAAAATGTGTATAAACAAAGGGGTGCCTTTTATACGATGGCAAATACGGTATATTACCCTTTGGCAAATTTTATTAAGGAAGTACACAGAGATAGCCATGCTAAAATTGGTTTCAATTACTATTAATTACCTCCCATCAGTGCTGTAACTAGAACTCTTAGGCCCCTATGCAAAAAAATTTTCCTGGCCCTCCTGATAAACTAACTGTGCTTAAAAAAATGGAAAGTTGAAAAAAATCAAGTATTCCAGAAGCCCATGTTTTGATGATGATGTTGATCAGATCTGGAATAATTGTCAAAAAATAAAAGCACGTTTTTAGGAAACCAGTTGAAAGATATGTAACATAAAGGAAGAATAATAAGGAAAATACAGTCAAAAGTCTTTAATCCAGACTTGTAGGGACTTGGTGTCCTGTTTCCCCCTTTCATTCTAAATAAATTTAAATGATGAAACTCAATATAATAATACAGTCAAAAGTCTTTAATCCAGACTCGTCGGGACTTGGGCGATTCCGGATTATAGATCATCAGTTTAAATCTGGTAAGATGGCACGCAGAAATTATAAAATTAAAAATATGAAATGTAATTTATGAAATAAAGAGCAATTATGATCTAAAGGGTATCAAAATTTACAAAAAGAAGAGCTTAATATTTATTTGTTTACTTTATTAAGCATTTCTTTCAACGTACGCATGCGTAAAGCATACATTACGCATAGTCAAAATTAGAAAATTGCAACCATAAAACTATTGGAAGCGTATTATATTTATAATGCGTGTGATATTTATAATGACGAGGAATTTGATTTAAATCATATCAAAGACGGAACACATCGAGATGAAATACTACATTTAGTAAGGAATTATAAGTTGAATAAAATAAAAACATCTGCCCTGAAGATAAGGATAGTGCTCACAGATCAACTTCCAGTTCATTGCGTGCTGCGACGTTCCCCCCTCCCCCGCAGAGCAGTGTGAAATTGATAAACAGATTTCAGAATGGTTAGAGAAACAAAGGATATGTCTTTATCCACTTTTCGTTTGATGGACATCGAAACATACTTTCCCTTTGTTGATTCTTTGGCAGCTCCAGCATCAGAAATTCTTTTTGACATAATCGAAAGTTCCAACTTACTTTATAAAATTGCTCTAACAGTCTGCAAAACATATAAGCCGGATCCAATTCGAAGATTAAGGAACAACGCAATATGCAACATTAACTAAAATAGATAATTTTAGCTTAGCTTATACCGTCCGTTATACATTAAACGTGCATGCGTAAACATATTATGTGCATGCGTACATGCATATGTGCATGCGTACATGCATATGCGCATGCATAAAGGTATTACGCGCATGCGCAGAAAGTTTGTAGCTTTGAGGTCCGGATTATAGATCATTCCGGATTAACAAATTTTGACTGTATTCTCCCTTTACCAACTATAAAATACGAATATACTTTAGTCTGGGTATAATATTTGACATCAGATAATTTTAACCAGTTTATTTAAGATATTTTGTGTGCCTGCATGTGAGTGTGAGAGACAGATTTTTTCCTCCATTCACTGAGATACATACTGATAACAAATAAATACGTTTATATAAAAAAAGGAACATGTCGATGTAAAGTATAGCATTAAAAAAAGGAAAAAAGTCTAGCTATGGGAAGGTTTTTAAATAAAATCCAGTAAGTGTTACACATAAATATACACTGGTGTGCAAAAATTAAGGACGAGACTGTTTTTTCAATATAACTTTGTACAAAAGCTTTCCAAATCAACACATTTAATACCGTAAGATCCCCAATACGTAAGGACATGAGTAATGTAAGCAATACTTACTAAAAGAGAAATCAGAGGGATAAAAAGAAGCTTTATTGAAAAAGTACCATGGAGCGCAATGCGACTGAAGGCCGAAACATCCCTGTGATGAGTGTCCAGCAAGAAGCATCCGGTCTTTAATAGGAGATATGATCTCCCCTGACTGCTAGGCAGGTTTCACAGCGTCTGCCCATGCTGAGAATGAGGGTGTCAATGAGTTGTTGAGGCATTGCTGCCCATTCGTCTTGCAGCGCCAATCGAAGCTCCGGAATCGTTACCGGTGGTAAGGTACGAGCTGCCAAGCGTCTGCCTAGAAAATCCCATACATGCTCGATGGGATTGAGATCCGGAGATCGTGCCGGCCAATTCATACATTCAATATCCTCACTCTCTAAGAGCTGTTCGGCAGCTACTGTGCGATGACATGGTGCATTGTCGTCCATGAAAAGGAACTGCGGACCCATAGCGCCTCTAAAAAGATGCACATAGGGAAGAAGAATCTCGTTACAATAACGGGTCCCGTTGACTGAACCTGCATCGAATATGTGAAGGTCTGTACGACTACCAAGCATGATGCCTCCCCAAAAGAGAACACCGCCACCTCCATACCTGTCCCTTTCAATGATGTTCGAGGGATAATTGCAGCTTCCCCGCTCTCTCCAGATGAGTACGCAATGAGAATCGCTACTCAGACTGAATCTGCTCTCATCTGTAAAGAGTACTCGTCCCCATTCATTGTCTCTCCAATTACGGTGTTCCCGGCACCACAGAGAACGCCTTCTCCGATGGGCAGGCGTTAGAGGTACACACCGTACAGGGCGTCAAGCAAACAGACCACCACCGTGCAGTCTTCTGGCCACGGTAAAACGCGATATTGGTTGTCAAGTCATCTGTGTCGTGTGTCTAGCGATTTCTCCCGCTGTCTGCCACCTGTTCCTTCTGGCCTGTAAGGCAATACACCGGTCATCTGCGGGTGTGGTTCCTCGTGGACGACCACTACTAAGCCCCCGGATTGATGTTCCTGTAGTTTGAAATTGTCTCCAAAGTCGTGAAACAATGCTGTGAGCAATTTCGAACTCTGCAGTCACACTTGTCATACTGCGGCCTTCCTCCAACTTCCCAATGATTTGACCTCGGGTAAAAGCATCCAGATGTCGTCTAACAGATTGATTATTCGCCATTTCTCGCTGAGGCAGCAACTCGGTGTGATTTTAACTGCTATACAGCGTGCAATCTCTTTGCCAGAAATACTGATCTTACACCGACAGCATGCTTTATACTACTCAGACACTCCCCCATTATGTCTACCTGCATATCTGAGCATGTGCTACCGTACATCACCTACTTAATCTCCTGATTGGTCTTTCTGTCCGCTCTGCCTCTTCGTTCAGCTGATATGCTAATTTTTCGACTTCGTCCTTAATTTTTGCACACCAGTGTAGTATAAATAATATATCAAAATATTTCACATGAAATCTGCTCCAATCTACTTTTTTTGTTTAGTTTATCAAATAATAAATGACTGGTTATACTATTAACCAGTGTTTCTTAAACTGTGGGTCGCCAAAAAATTTGGCAGATTTGATATTTCAGTAACTTATTATAATAATTTTACAATTACCAAATATTTTTACACAATGTATCTGAAAATAGATAAAGATAAGAGAATACATACAAAGAAAAAAGGAAAACACTTCGATGTATTCTTTTTATAAAGAAACATTCATTTTACTTGCTTTGCATGTGATGCTGTCATTTCATTTGTTACGTATTTAAAATTTTCATATTTTTCTATGTCTTAAAATTAGAAATTAAAGCTAATGACCTAAAACTAGAATAGTATATTACAGTACAAGTGAAAAAATTGACAGTTTCACACACGTGTGTGTCGGATTTGTGCAATGCTTATGGGGTCCCACAAAATTTTCTTTTTTATGGGGTTGTGGGGTCGTGAAAAAATTTCTATGATAAAAAGGGGTCATGACTGAAAAATGTTTAAGAAACCCTGATATAAACTGATAGACAGCTTAATAGGTAAATGTACAAATAAGAAATTACACTAATATATAGTGCAGTGTGATTTACTCTCTTTGCTCTGTGAACATGACTTATGCAATTATATACAAGTAATAAATAAGAACTTTTATGATGTAAATGATACATTTGTTAAATATAAAACATATTTATCATAAATTTCATAAAGAGAATTATTTGAACATACAATCTTTGTAGAAAATAGGGTAAGTGGTAAAGTTTTTTATGGTATGGTATAGTAAAGTTTTTTTCCCCTCTCTTCTTAAAATACTTTTTGGTACACTAAACTAGTTGAATACATGATTTTCTTTAAAAATATGTATGGTTATTTTCTCCTTGTTTTCTTTTAATTTTTCTCCATCCATACTGGTCTTCTCTGATGTTTTTTTTTTTTATAATTAAGTATAATTGTAATGCTAGTGGCCAAATTCATCATAAAGACAAAACTCCTTTATTAAAATTTGCTGCTCCTAACCTCCATTTCCGCAAAATTATTTATCAATACCTGGACGTCTATTCTCAGACATCTCATCTTCAACGCTCTATAGTGATAGGTTTGACAACCAATCTTGTGTCATAGTGTTTCTCAAATATGTTTTTAAAAGTTACAGTTTGAAAATAATCTCTCACTCATGCCTGTGGTTACAAGTAATGATAAACACAATACAAATAAATTGTACACTTCAGAATAACTGCTTGCCATGTCATAATATTTTACCACTGCTAATTTAACTACATTCTTAATGGATTTCTGATCTGAAAGTATTTATAAAATAACAGCAGCTTACTTCCAGCGCATTAGTAAAGTCTCCTTTATATGTTTTCTGTATTTTTGAAATATTATTAATAATTTCCACATTTGTTAATTATGACAGATTTTTAGGTCCAAAAAAGGAAAACGTTATTGCGATTTTTGTCATTCCAGTCATTCTATATGTTAACTGAGTATTTAAAAAAGCAACAGCAGCATAAAAAACATTTACTTTAAAAGATATATTTTCAAACCTATTATCCTCACATTAAACCATACAATTTTTTGTCTTTATTTTATTTATTTATTTATTTTCATTCTCAAATTTAGTTCCCGCACTCCATTTATTTGCAACAAACTCAAGCTTCTTTCATAATATATTCAAACTTGTTTCTCATATTTTGTATACTGATAGAAACACCTTTTGAATATTGATGAGACTGATTTTCTTTGCAATACTTGAGACGCTGCGATAGTAAAAGATAAAACGTTTTCCATAAAAATTGTTAAGAATAAAAATTTAACTCCAGTTTTTTAACCCATTTGCAATGTCTTTTCTTTATGCTTTCTTTGATGTTAATATAATATAATTCAATGTTTTTAAGATGTCAAATTATCTTAGTTTAATTGCTATCAAAAATGATAATCGTCCAACCCGCCTTGTAGGATTTAGAATTTTAAGAATAGTATCAAAGAAGAAAATAAACTCCATCTTTTAAAAATTTCACCAAAATGCACGTAAATATTTTGAAGAAGTTCAATATATTTACGTAGCTGTCTTACACCTTGGACTGCATCTTGCACGTGCCCGGCCCCAAGAAATATAGAACTTGTTCTCACAATAGATGATCAACAGCCTGGCCTCAGTTATTACTAATAACTTGAAAGCTGTTCTCTAGAGGAGAATCAAAATGAAATTTTGCTTTCCTTCAGTTGAAATTTAGGTGTTTGTAACACTGAATTTAGCTGTTTCATCTGCATCGTATATTAGGGGGCCCTTAAAAAATTAAAAAGAACTATTATGTATGTGTTAATAGATAATAGAAACCGTGTTTTAAGTTTAAGCATGCAAACGTAGTTCAGTAGGACACTCAAGTGCCCCCTAAACCTTTGGGCCCCTATGCGACAGCATTCCTTGAATACCCTTATTTACGCCACTGCCTCTCATTTAAGGACATATAAAAAAACTTTACAAATTGGCAATACCCTTAATTAGACAAAAGCACATTACAGCTTAAACTAATACGAACGTAAGTTCTAACCCTAAGTAAATTTCTCAAGATTCCTTTTAATATAATTATTTAATTTATGTTTTATTCTTAGATTCCTAAATTTTTTCCAGAATACAGTAATTCACACAAATTTGTCACACATATTAATGATGAGGTGCATTACTTATCACTAATTTCAAACATAAAAACAGATAGCTACAGTAAATTTTTTACTGCTTTTCATTTTCCATTATAAATAAATTATTAACTAAAAATTTATCTTCCATTTTCTTAAATCGTGTCGCACAGAGAATCATATGACAAGCAAAGTTCTGAAAACTGCATATGTTAATGTTTTCCTTAAGAAGTATAATAGTATCTGTCAAATAAATTATTTATATCCCTTCAGTGAAGGTTAAAAAGTAGCCAAATAAAATTACAAATGGCAAGAGACAACAAAAAATAATTTTCATTCCTCTTACTCAATTTTTCAATCTTTTAAGAGTAATGAATTATTATTTTACTTCTTTATAAAAATGATTTTACACTCACCTATCCAAAAACAGACAAAACATTTCTTTCAGCTCATTTCTTGGATAAAATCAGTCAGCTGAGTGATGAATTACGTTTCCATGAATGTAACATAACGTGAGCAAAATGCTTTGAAAAAATCCTCTATGTAAACTTCTATTCCAGGATAGACAGTCTTCAGCTTTCTCACATAACCTAACTTAATATAAAAAGAATTCCAACATTACTTTTATGGCAAATAAATAAGCTGAAAGCTAAAGTTTTGCAAGAACAATATGTATGAATTTTTACAGACCAGATTTAATTTAGATACAAAAGCATAAATGCTACAGGTAAAAGCCATGCTCCTTATTTATCACAAAACATATAACTACAGTTTTCCCTATCACTCCATTAATTCTGAAAATAAACATAATTTTTCAGCAACAAAAATAACTGATATTTATGTCCAAATGCCCAATCACACTTGGCAACATTAAAGGCAGCTTGAAATTTTTCAAACAGATGGACATTTGTAGAACCAATTTAAAGGGGAAATTTCTATATTCAACTTAACAATTCAGAATCCTAAAATATTATTTCTAAAATGATGCTAGCTCAGCCGAGCAGAAAATTATATGCTTAAAACACTCTTTTTAAATTACAAACAATAATAGATTTCTACTTAATATCCCATACAAGATGCCAAATGAAGATAACAACTAAAGCAAATTTTTAAGAGATGTTTTGTTTGACATGAAGTTGTGCCAACGTTTTCTGATTATGACAGGACTTACTGGCAGCGTAAAGGATAAGTACAAAGTGGTCATAAAGAAACAAACATAATCCCCTAATGACAACCTCAGGAGAAGAGAAAGCAAGGAATATACTATTTTTTCAGAATAAGTGTGAGAGACATGCACTAACATTATGCAAGAATATGAATCAAGTCAGGGTTCAGTTCAGACAAGGGCCTTTTGATCATAAAGGGAATAAGTTGAGCTTTGTTGCTAGGCAACCAGACCTTGCTATGTTGCAAAGACTGCTTTAAGGATTTTGCTTAAATGTTCTAACTTTTTGATTTTATGTCAACAAAACCAAGCAATCATACAGAAATAAACATAAACTGACATTCAGTCAATGATTTTGACAAATCAGCTGCACATTTCCATGAGTGTGAACACGCTTAATGACTTTGAAGCCTTAAGCCACAGTCTTTGACCGAATGAAGTCTAAAATGCACCCACAATTGCAATTAAAGTAATAACATCTAAAAACCTTTCTCTACAAACACTGAGATTGAACAATGGCACACAATTCTAACTGATGATGAACAGTATATGGCATTGGAATGGTGCAAATAAAATTTAAAAAATTGAGTTACTGGTCAATAAGCAATAAGAAGTAAGCGAGCTATGGTAGAATACCTGTACTATATGGTATGTACTTTGCAGATGGAATGGTAAAACAAATGTACTAATTCTTCCCAGTTTCAACAATGGTTACACACTTCATGGCAAAGAAGGATGTGACTTTCAGGGAACTAATGCTGTAAATTTGTGAAACTGCATTACACAATGCTCCAATCTCATTGGATCCCTAACTTACAGGACAGCTACTCAAGAATTGTTTTTATCACTCTGAAACTAATCTTAATGTGTTACTGCAGACACCACTGCACAATTCCAAAATCACAATATGGTGGTCACAGCTCATTTTATCCCAAATCTAACCAGCTGATTTTATTTCAAAGTTATGGGTATGGGATGGTTTCCAGAATGCCATTTGGATGTAGGATGGCATTTCAGACACACATACCATTTAGCACGAAATGACTGCTTTAAGGGCCCACCAGTGGCTGAGTGGTTAAGTCACTGAACAGTGACTGGGTGATTTTCGTGGTTCTCCACATGTATAACATGGAAATGAGCCAGTTTTCTTTAAAAGGTCTTTCACCAAGACATCCCTTCTCTTAGACAGATAGTCTTCGTGTGCTTTGCCATAATCAAATAAACCAAACTCAAATGCTTTAAGATAATTATGAGACCTGTATCATCTCTGATCATTTTCCATTCTCATGACCTCTTTATTCTTTGATTGAACAGCAGCGAATCTCTGACTATGGTTTTATGTCCAATGTCAATTGGGATAATAACTTTACACTGAGCACCTTTAATAAAAGTATTGTGACAGAAGTATTGACTGACACAGCTGGTACTAATGATACCACTGTTTCTTTTTTTTCTAACCATATGCAGTGGATAACAGAGGTGGGCATATCGCATATCATTTTAACATCTGTCTGGAATTTAAAACTTTTTCTTCAACTTTGCACATCCTTTTACTTACTTCTATTATTTTACATGTATCTTTCTATGCTTGTATTTCATCAACCCCCCAAGAGAGTTTTTTGATCAAAATCAGGCAGAGCTCAGCAAAGTTGTACTGTCACTTAGAAAGTGCCCATGGGCTTTGCCAACAACAGGCACTCTCTCTCTCCTTGGCCATGATGGAATTCATGGATCTGATCTTATACTTCACGACAAGCTAATCTCAGAACACATACAAGGCTAGAACGACCTTTTCACCCTGTTCTGCAAGTTATCCATACGCACCAAACCGACCATGGAAATTCAATTCCTCCAATTTGCTACACATTTGCCAACTTTTTGCCAAACCCAGTGTATTTTTAAGTAACAATCTTTTTATGCGATGAAGCTGCAGTTGAAATTGTTACATAGTTCATAGTAGTGTAAAATGTAGGGCATGTTATTGTCTTAATTTATATGAAATTTTTCACTATAATCTAAATAGGATGCATACAAATTTGATGACATTTAAAACCCGAATCATTACTTAAAACTTGAAACGGAAGAGCTAACAATGTATTCCTTGTAGTTTGGGTTAAATTTTTTTCCCAAGACCATTCGCTTAGTTAAAAGTAAAATGCATAAATTTAGAAAATCTGGTAGAAGTAATTTTCTCTTAATTTTTAAGAGTTTTTTGCTTCCGAAACAGTGAACCAGAGAAAAATGCCTATTTTTATTTTCTAAAGATGCTAATTTGATTTTAATTTCCGATTATTTAAAAACTCTGATTATATTTTGTAACAGACATCAATAAAAATTATATCCTGCATTATCTCCTAAGACACATACTCTTCCAGTCATGCCCAGACAATCACTCTCCTACAGTACGTCTTATCCTATCTTTTTTATTACTGTTTAAAATCAAAAATAAAATAAATAAAAATACTGGAAACTGAGATCTTCGGATTACAGTCTAATGACTAAAGAGTTTACCATTAAAAATTTCAAAATATAAAAAAATATTAAAAACTTTAAAATTGTCAAACAAACATAAAAATTAAGACATAAATGATCTTATACCAATCAGTTAAAAATCTAACATTAGAAATGTCTTTTCTTAGTTATAACAAAGCGCAAATGTTCATATGAACTAAAAAATTATTAAAAAATTAAACTGTAATGTAAGCTCTGCATTAGAGTATCTCAGTGTATTATATGTAGTCCTTTGCCCTTATAAAGTCTCCATGAAGACATCTCATCCTTTAGACAGAAATCCTTGTTCCTTCTACCACAGTTAACTTAATTGATCAGTACTTCCGTATTAATTAGGTTCAGTGATTTGAATATGGCAAAGCACACAAGAGCTATCTGACTATGGGATGAGATATATTCGTGGAGGACTTTCTAAAGGAAACGGGCTCGTATTCACATTATACATGGGAAAAACCACGAAAACTGAGCATCAATCCAGCCCATTCGCTTGGCTTCAAACAATGTCAAACTACCAGTATTCAGCGATCTTAAACATTTGGCTACTGGTGGGACACTTTCATATTATATTTTCTAATGGATGTTAGCTTGTATTTATAATGGACATACTTGGCAAATCAGCTTCATCGTTTATAACTTTAGCCATTTTTTGCACAGTGGGAATTTCAGTTTGTAAAAAGAAACCACGAACTTTCCTTCATATTGTTGCTAAAGTTAACTCCTCATATCGTTTGATTTGGGTTTGCGTACCAAATTTCAGAGGTCATTTCTCCCCTGGAGTCGAAAATCCTCCATTTTCTTTCAATTTGGATTTCATGTGATTTATACTTGTTACAGAAATACCAGTCAAATCAGCAACAAAAGTAACAATACAGTTATTGGATTTATTGGGAAAATGCACCCATAATTTGACAAAAACATTCCTAACGGTATTCTTGAGGCACTGTGCAATTGTTTTCCAGCTTTATGAAGCTGAAAATTAAACACATATGTCAAAGATGATGCAGATGCCATGACAATTGCTCCCGAGCAGTGAATGAATGAATGCTTTAATTGCTTTTCTCATTGAGAGTGGGGGTGAAGTTCAGGGTTGCTGGAATTTGCAATTTCGCCAATAATGCCAAAAAAAGGGGATGTCTTCCTGCTGGTCATCGAATAATTGACATGATTTAGCAAATTTTTAATTCAAAAAGCTGGACGCAAAGTAATCTATCGTTTTACACATTTTTTCCCTTACGTTCTCCTTGTTCAGCAGTATTCATATTTCCCAGTTAATGTTTACAATATTACTATTAATGTTTACAATATTACTTCTCAAAAAGGTTGAACTATATTCTTCTGCAGACGCATGAACTTTCTAGTATATCCAGTGTTCTCAACTTAGGTTGACCTGTAGTACAGATTCTGCTCAAATCTGGAGAATAAGTACCAACAGCAATATCCCACCCTCACTCATTAATATTCATGTACTATGAGTGTCTCTGATGAGTTGCACAATTTTGGCATGTCATTCTTCAAGTCCACCATAGTAGTAAATTCAATACAATTTTGGCCAGAGTGAGCATGAGTGCAGAATACTTCATAGAAAAGTAATTCTAAAGCGATTGTACCAATACTGTTAGCTTACTTTCTTTACCCATAAAGGCCCCATACGGATTTTTATGGATAAAGAGAAACCACACTGCATAATGAAGAACTGTCATCCAGTTAAAACATACTGGGGTTGCAGTAAATTTTATTCTTTAAATGTCATTATGCCAAAGTTTAGCAAAATCTGACTACCATGTACCCGCAGAACATCGCAACTAATTAGATGGATTAACATCATCAAACATACATGGAAATACCTGCAAAGTTTTATGATGCATAATACTAAAACTGTGCAAGAATGGTTAATTTTAAATGAAATGTTATTTCATAACCTGTAACATGCTTCAGTGGGTACAATATTTTAAATCTACATAATTATAGTCTTTTGAAACTAAGCTTTTTCATTAGCAGATTTTTATCAGCAGTATTTGAAAATTTCTGCCCACTTTTATTAAAGGTTTGGTTTAATGAGATTATAGCAAAGCCTCGAGGGCTAACTGCCTAGAGGAAGGAATGCCTTTGTGGAGGACGTTCTAAAGGAAACTGGTTCCTATATACATTACACATGGGAAAATTATGAAAACGCCCATGCAGCCAGTATGTTCATGGGATTAGAACCTTGAACCAAAACTACCACACTTTAATTAATTTTTTTTTTTTTAAATTTATGTTTGTAGTTAACTACTATATATCTCTAAAACAGCCAATGCAACACAGAATCATTTCACTAAGTTGACATGCATGGCTTACAAATACATCTCCTAGTAAAAGTCTGCATGAATAAATTTTACTGATTATATTTTTATTATTTTTATTCAAAGCAAATTATGAGGGGGGGGGGAATTAAACTGCAATAAAAGGCAGCATTATAAAATACTGTGGTTTAAAAAAAGAAAGGAAAAAATGTATATGAAATAAAAAAAATGCAGTTCACTCAAGTAAGGCTTCATACAAAAAGTAATTCAGAAAATCGTAACGGGAAAAAAAAAAAAAAAAAAACCACATTTCAGAAGATGCACTCATTTGGAAAGCAATATGTGAAACAATGGGTTGTTTCATTGCTTGACATATGAGTATCTAAAAATAACTAAGAGATTTACATTTAAACAACTCTGAAATTTGCTTTTATTCAAATGCACATCATTTTCTGCAGAAAAAGAAAGCTAATCTAAGAAATTTAATGCAAGAGATCCTCTTCTAAATAATGTTTCCCTCACTTTCACTCATACATGAAAATAACATAATCTCCAAAATTATACTAAAAGCAAGTCTGGAGCAAATGCTCTGATGATTTACCAGATTGGTCTCAAGACAATACAGTAGCTGTGTTCCAACTAGCCAAAGGCCATGATTGCTTGGCTACCCATTTGAACAAGACAGGAATTTTTCATAGTTCTGAGTGTACCATCTCCAATTCTGGCTTTATGAATAGTGATCACCTGCTTCTTTATTCTGTCGTAACACAAAGTAATTTATTTTAATGCTACTCAAAGCCTCAGCAGCACATAAGACTTTCTTCATGGCACTTGAAGGCATGTGCTCAAGATTGTGATGCTGTAAAACAACAGAGCTCTCACGGTGACAGTTACGTGAAAAAAATTCAAAATTTTTTAATAGTAACAGCCATTTTTTTTCCTGTGCAAATTGATTGGTGAAATGAAAAACCATAAATGACATTGGAGCAATAGTTGTGTGATGAAAATTACCATGCGAAACATTTGAAAAGAAGATCATTGTTGAAGGCCAATGACAAGACAAGAGAGGAGGGGGGAAACTTATCGAAATTACAAGTTTTCAACATGCCCTCTTTCACAGATGATAATGCATTGCAAGTGTGAAATTGTTGACAACAATGATAAACGTAACATCATAGGAGGAATCTAACTTGCATTTTATCGAATCTTTCAATTCTGACAAATCTCGTGGATCTGATATGTACACCTCAGATTTCAGCTAATCCAAGAACCAGAAATCTATTGGAGTGATGTTGGGGCATCACATTGGTCTTGAAACTGCAAAGCTACAGGAAATGATTCCTTGAAACGTTGTACATGTCAAAAACTTGTAATTCCAATAAAAGTTTTTTTCCTTCTCCTCTCTCGTGTTCTCACTGGTCCTTTGCAAATGTCTTATGCCAAAAATTTTCATCGTACGTGTCAATACGCCAATCAACTTGCGCAGGAAAAAAGTGGCTGCTGTCAATCAAAAATTTTGAAATTTTTTCACTGTAACTGTATACGTGAGAGCTCTATTGTTTTAAATCATCACAATCTTGAGCACACGCTTTCAAGTAACTATATCTGAAACTTCACTTCGACTAGCTCCGCTAGGGGTTCATATATCAAGGAATTTTTTTTTATGACAATTCTGTATATAATAAATAAAATACACATTAGCATTTAAAAATACATTAACTGCAATTAAACCAATTGCCAGCTGGCAATTTGGTTGAATCAGGCTGATTTAACATGGAACTATAAGCCTCAAAACTCTGTAAATTAAAAATAAACTCATTTCTTTCGTTTTCTTAAGACAAAGTTTTCTGTACTATACCACATTAAAGATTATGTTTGCTAATATAAGTATTGCTTAACACTACTTAAAAGCTTTATTGTAACAGTGCAAATGTTATGGATAGCTAATTCCAGTGTGTTTGTATTTAATATTAATTCATATATTCTTCGAATGTGTATATATTTACAGGGCTTAAATTGTGCCGGCTCCGGTACTTTTCAGTTTTTAAGATATATTACAATTCTTGCCGGAGCGCACCAGAGCCCTAAATAAGATGAGCTCCATTACGTCTTTTTATAAAACTGAACCACAATTTAAAAAAAAAAAAAAAAACTTTAGAATTCATAATGCTTTACTTTAACAATAAGTAAGATCTTTCAATACTCTGTTTCCCTAAGATACAACCTCGTGAGATATTCAAGGAAAATCCCCCTCACTCACATGTCGAAATCTTTCTGTTTAAGAAGCACAATAAATTTACGAGAGCTTGCTTAGGATCGCGTAAATTTCTCGTCATTCCATTGTATCTAGTGTGTTGCTATCGATGGTTTCAGTTTATTATCCTCGCAGGAAGGGAAATTTATGTGCATTAAGTGACAGCAAGCATAATAGAGTGAAATACTGAGATGAACTGCTCAAGCATGCCTTACACTATTGTCTTCTCACAATATCCACAAATGTAACCAAATACGGGGGGGGGGGGGGTGTCACCAGCAACTTTATGATCATTCTTAGGAGTCAGATTCAGAACTGTTTTTGGCCCCCGACACACATTCCGCTTGATGGCTATAATTATATCAGCAGGGGGACATGGTCAAAGAGAACTCTCTCTTTCCACGATTCATCGGCAACTCTTTCTCGTTTCTTAACCGCTCATTTCCATTCAAAATGTCTCTCACACCCTCAATCTGTTTCACCCTGTTTTTACCATTACCTGTATTCTCATCAACAGTAATACACACATATTGTTGCTTGCGTATGGGTTCATAATAAATCGAATGCACAAATCCGATGAAAAGTGAATAAAATTTATACTTATCGCAACAAATAAAACAAAATGCTGAAATTTTCTCAAAGATATTTGTACAATATCGCAATATCTCACAGTAGTTATATTTTAAACTACTAAAACTGAATAGAACTCAATTCAAAACACTGAGAAAGCTAATACGATCTCACCATGAATTCATTTCAATCAATAACAGCACTAAGTAAACAACTGAATTGACATGTTTTTCTTCGGCTTTTATACGCTTTTTAACCCTTTGAAGGGCACCGGTATATATTGTCAATTTTTTAACCTATAAAAAAATGCTAATTTTTCTACACCAAAAGCTATAATCGTAAGTGTCTAGTGTTTTCTTTAGATTCTAAATGGCAACATCACCCTATGAATGCTCAATATGTTACAGTTATGAAATTAATATACCTCGTTCCAAGGTATCATGTTGGAAGATTGATAAATTCTATTGGATTGGAGGGAAAGAAAAAATTCAAAATCTGCAAATATATCACGTACACATGCTGAATCTTATATATTTACTTCATTTCAGTCAGAAGTGATAATTAACAGAAGATTATTTATATGATTTTAAAACCGGTATATAGGTACCACGCCAATAGATGGCAGCACCAGTCTTCTCCTTTTCTACTCTGTGACATAACAGAATTCCTTTATTATTATAACAGTTTATGATGTAATAATTTTTCATGATTAATTTATAAGTCGTTTAGGATTAAATATTATGTTCATGGAGGAATGGGGAATTTACTGACCCTGCGCTAGGACTGAATACAAGTATATATATTCATTGTGTACTCAGCTCAAGTTTCAATCGTCTGTGTTTAGCTAAAATTTTTATTTCGGCACTTATTACTTTCCCAAGAGAAAGACTCATCGATTTCAAAATTGCCGTATGGGATCAAAACTTTACACAATTGTGAGGGTTAAACGTGACATGCTAGCCCCCAAAAGACACCTGTTGCTTTCTGTTTTCCAAAATCCTAGAATGCAAGAAATTGAAAAGAGGTGATGACAACCAATTTGTTATTCGGGAGTCACGCCTTCTTCCCTTTGTGAGGTGTGATAAGATCACACAAAGGGAAAGCTCACTTAAAATGAAAATGTACTTAAGGTCCATCTCATAGTGTAATCACAAAAACTGCTGGTTTGAAAGCATGCTTTTATTCCTTAGAAAAATTCTTTTTAATTCTTTGTTAATGTCAGATGAAAGACTAGAGAACACAAGAGAAATTTGCGCTCTGGTTGATACAAATAGGTTGTTTCCGAAATAAATTTTCACAGTTGGTGAAAGGAGGAAAAATATTTCTAAGGCCCGTTTCAGATGCAAACTAAAATTTATCCAGAAGTTGGAAAGGAGCCCCTATGAAGCCAAAGGGGTTGAAAATCAGAATAAGAGCTTGAGGTGTATCAAATAACAAAATTGTTTAATGCCGTTTCTTCCTGAACAAAAAGATATATTACAAACTATACTTACAAAACTTATACTTACAAATAAAAAAGGGACCCTTACGGTCCTCGATGATCTAAAGTGTACGTGCGTGGAGGGGAGGACGATTCTTCGTATCATAGTATGAAGGATGGTTTTTTTCACATATTATCTAAAGCATAAAATACAACTTTAAAAATGCAACATACTTTCTCAGCTGAGTTGGTCGTAGTGCTTCATTTTTCAATTTCTTTAATTTTCGGCTGAGTTACATCTGCTTCTAATATTATACTAGTTCAGTTACAGTATGATACGATTTACACATGCAGTGTTATATTTGCTAATTTTTTTTATAAAATAATAGTGAATTTAAATCAAGTCAAAAAGCTTTTTACCCATATTTTACATAAGTATGTTCAGCTAGATTGCATCATCAAAGTGCATAAAAACATAAATTTTATTTTTTAAATTTTAAATTTCTGCCGAAATTTTTTAAAAAAAATTTGTCTTTAGATTTACATAACTATATTCAAGCACTCATCACTACAGACGCACATCAAAAGTACCCAAAATTAATTTTAAAAACAAAGATTAACAATTGGCAGCTAACTGGAAAAAAAATGTCCTAGAGGAGCGCCGGTATAAAATATATATACCGGCTCTCAAAATTCAGGATTTCGCTCTAGATTTTTTTTTAAATCTCAATTTTGTGTCCTTAGGGTCCATAAGTTATAGTTCATGCAAAATTTTACAACAGTTTAAATTATTTTATATACCGCCCCTCAAAGAGTTAATCCTGCATGAGAACATTCCAGTATTTTCTTAATTTCTTCTGCATAGCTATATAAATACAAAATCTGTAACAATATTTAATTTTTGTGCTGGTAAAAGAACATTTTTTAACCTACAATCCTTTGAAATAGTGCATTAATATTGTACAGAAAGTGTATTTATTTCTTTTCTTACTCAGCTTTTAGAGGATTAGAGTAAATCATAAAAATCTGTTACTTTCCATATGTACGAAACAATATGAAGTAGATTATGCATTACTTTATGTATCCCTACAGTATGTAACATAGTGCAGCCTATCAGATACTTCATTTTACTATTCCTTAAATTTCAGACGCAGATACTAATTAATATTCGGTAATTTTTTTTTCCGTAATTTGAAGCGTAAGGTTTGGAATAATTATAAATGGTCATTGCTAAAAATTAAACTTTTCGGATAAAATTTAATGCTCAAAATATAGGTGGTGTGAAAGTAAATAAAATTAAAAATTTTGTTTAAAAATGTACATATTAGTTTTTGCGGTTCTGTAGAAAAATTATTTAGGTTAAATATTTTTATTCAGATATAAAAATCGGTATTGATTAACTGAATTAAAAGCATATATTGCAATAACGAGTGCAATAATAAGTGCAAAATTTATTATTTATAGTATTTACTCATCTTTTATTCCTTGTAACCTAGAGTATTTTTAATTTTCTCATATCACATTTGTTTCACGACTGATTTAATTTTTATAATGTATTTGTTACTTATTTAATTGGTTATTTATCTACTTATAATTTATTTAATAGCAATAATGTACTTTATATTTTATTTAACTTTAATTTCTCATAATTTAGTGTTTTATTTATTATTATTTTTTCATCCAGTTTTTATATATCATTCCAAACGGGTTAACGTAGGGCTCTGGCACTTCTGATTTTAGAAATTAAGCCCTGTGTATTTAATATTTGTTCATAAGTCCTCGTATAGTGTATTTACCTTACTTAATTTATTTGAATTATTAATTATTGATAAAATTTTTCAATTCAATATTTTACTTTGATTGCAGATGTAAGCACTTGCTAGAGGATGAATATTTCGATTCATATAGATTACAGTTTCTACTGTTTTTAGTATTTTTAACACAACTGTTAAATTAATTTTGTTTCCTTGACGTGAAATGTATTACATTTATTTATATTAAATGGATGATATTGGTTTTACAATTCCCGATCCTACTGGATTTTGCTTTGTATGAATTTGGGCAAGGTAACTTTCTCATTCCAGCCTGTAAGGGCTGAACCATTGGCATAGCTAAGGTGGAGCAAGGGGGGACACCTGTCCACGGGTGCAGCATTTAGAGGGTGCCAAATTGATGTTATGAAATTTTAGAATGAAATGTTTTCCATTCTTGGCACACAGAAAGGGGTGCAAAATCTTCAGTTGTCCCCAGGTGCTGAAAACCCTAGCTACACCTCTGGGCTGAACTGATTAAGACACAAATTGCTTTGTAGTGTACTGAGGTTTAAAATTTAGTACATTTGTATCATTATCAGCTCAAAAACAGGCTGATCTATTTACTTCTCTTGATACACCAACCCCTTAAGGAAAATGTACTGGGAGATGTAAGTTTTTTTATAAGTGCATTTATTCACTTGTTATTTACAGAATTTCAAAACTGGATGTTGTATTTATTTATTTATTTGAAATGGTTTACTGCTAATGGTTTTATTCCTAGTAAGAAATAAATCGTACACCTTTCACTTCTGTGTCCTTTCAACTATTTATTTAGTAATAGATTAAGGAAGATCTGCATTATAATCTTGACATAAAAACTTTTTATATCTTAGGTGTATGAAGATATTTGAAGTGCAAAATTTAAAATATTCACTCATTTGATACACAGGACTGTACTCCTTGAATCACTATAAATCACACTATGGTGGTCTACCTATGGCAGAGACATCTTAGTGAAGAAAACCTTCTAGAGAAAATCAACTCATGCTACATATAGGAAAAAACAGAAAAATGCCTGTACAGCTAAAGCCCATTAGCTGGGATTTGAAACCATGATGAACAACCGGTGTCCAGCAGTTTTATCCACTTAGCAGTTGGTTGGCCATTTTATGCACAGAATGGAAAAATATACAATTTTTTTTTAAGTTTAATGTTTCTGATATACGAAGTATCTTGGAAGGTATGTCAGCTTTCAGATAAAGTGAAAATTAGCTATAGAAATTTTTCAGTTTTATCACATTTTAAACTAGACATAAAAGAACTATCCCCCCCCCAATATTGTTCCACATGACACATAGGAAATAAAGATACAATTTAAAATGCATGAAAATTATATATTTTTAAAAACATTTGAGTTAGCTGGAGATACACACGTATTAATGAAATTACTTTTGAAAATATAGGGCGGGACAAATATTTTTTAAAACCTTATGCAATTCAGTCACAGAATAGACTACAGTCAAAAGTAGTTAATCCAGACACCCATAATCTGGAATGATCTATAATCCGGACCTCAAAGCTACAAACTTTCTGCATAATGCGTTCAGGCATGCGCGTAATACGTTTACGCATACGCGTTTAATGTATAACGGATGGTATAAACTAAGCTAAAATTATCTAATTATCTACTTCAGTTAATGTTGCAGATTACGTTGTTCCTTAATCTTCGAATTGGATCCGGCTTATTATTTTTTGCAGACTGTTAGAGCAATTTTATAAAAGAAAGCTTGAACTTTCGATTATGTCAAATAGAATTTCCGATATATATCTACTAATATGTAAAGGATCTACAAAGCGAAAGTATGTTTCGATGTCCATCAAACAAAAAGTGGAATTGCTGCAAAAAATGGATAAAGGCATATCCTTTGTTTCTCTAACCATTCTGAAATCTGTTTATCAATTTCACACTGCTCTGCGGGGGAGGGGGGAACGTCGCAGCACGCAATGAACTGGAAGTTGATCTGTGAGCACTATCCTTATCTTCAGGGCAGATGTTTTCATTTTATTCAGCTTATAATTCCTTACTAAATGTAGTATTTCATCTCGATGTATTCCGTCTTTGATATGATTTAAATCAAATTCCTCGTCATTATAAATATAATACGCATCAAATAGTTTTCTTGTTGCAATTTTCTAATTTTGACTATGCGTAATGTATGCTTTACACATGCGCGCGTTGAAAGAAATGCTTAATAAAGTAAACAAATAAATATTAAGCTCTTCTTTTTGTAAATTTTGATACCCTTTAGATCATAATTGCTCTTTATTTCATAAATTACGGTTTCATATTTTTAATTTTATAATTTCTGCATGCCATCTTACCAGATTTAAACTGATGATCTATAATCCGGAATCGCCTAAGTCCAGACGAGTCCGGATTAAAGACTTTTGACTGTATTATTATATTGAATTTCATCATTTAAATTTATTTAGAATGAAAGGGGGAGACAGGACACCTTTTTATTTCCAGCTGAAGAAATGGACAAGCTATTCAAGAAAGCTCCAAAAGAACTATAATCACAAAGTTTAATGTACATGACTTTTATTTTTATCCTACAATTTAGTGTTTTTAGAATAAAAAACAATAATTCATTAGTAAACATGATTTCAATCTGATGCATGGATTACATATCTGAAATTGATATTTTCTTTAAAAATTTTACATTGTTACTTCTTATAGTCCAAACTTAAAACATACATTCCATTAAAATTCTTAACATTTGCCTCAGTTGCTTTAAAAAAAACTGACTACAGCCTGTTACTTTAGAATAGACATTTCAAGGCTATTCTCCCACCAAAACAATACGGTACTATAGTAATGACTGTTGCAGAGAAAAAGGTTGAATCCTCTAATTGTTTAAAATCTCCCAATGCCCTCTGTGAAATGATGACAACACATATTAAGATAAAAATGAGGAAGGATAACTGTTACCTTAAAGTACCTATTTTTAAGTAACATACATGAGCTCATATCCATTATATTGGAATCAACTGTGTATTTCAGATTCCAACTAGATTTCATTATTGATTCATACTGAATCACTCAGTCAAGTCACTTGTAAGTATAAACAATGACTTAAATTAAGAAAAGAAGAAAAATAACAAAATATCATTAGAAAAATCTTAACACAGAAAAATTCTACCAAACATAATTTGGTTAATCTTTGGATTATGGTAACTTGGTGATTTTTTGGCGACCAGCCCTGCTACAGCAACCTGCTAGTTTTTGTTTGGACGCCATTTTGTTTTCACAAAGTAAACGCATGTTTTTTTTTTTTTTTTTTAACTCAACCTTTTTTTTTTTTTCCAACAATCTGCTAGCCGAATTACGCTTATGCTAAAACTTTTATGGAACAAAAGTGCTTAATCACGACAAAGATTAGGTGCGAAATTGGGAGAAAGTGCAGAATCGCAAATTGCTTGCCACGTTTTTAAGAACTGCACATAGACGGTAACCATGTACACATCGACCTATTTTCACTTTAAAAAAATCATCCCAGAATTGCACAATAATGGCATTGCGCGCACTTTTGACTTTATCTATGTACACTGCTAAAGTCCTAGCTAGTAATCTTTATCGCCTTACCAAAATGTTGCCAAACTACCTGTTACTATATTCCAAAGATTAGCCCATAATTTTTCAAAATACTTGTGAAGAACGTTCATAGCTAGTTTATAATCACAATATTACTGTCAGAAGTATTTTCCTAGAGCTAATAGTAAATTCTTTAAAAATGTAAAAACCAAGTTTATCAGTAAGTAACTGGACTTTCAAAAATAAATTAAACAATATTAATATTTAAACCATCCTTCGCAACATACTTCAGTATTAATTTCTTTTACTTCCTCCTCGTTTCAGTGGTTTTAATTTGAAATTTTATTGCTTTAATTTATTACTTTATAACCTTTTAGGTAAAATCCTAGTATACGGTGCAGCCTTGGCGCGATTTTGAAAATTATCGCCAACACCAAAAATGATCCAAAGAACGTCTATGTATATAGACTATACACTATATACTATGTGTGTATATACACTATATACATAGTATTATGCTATGTATAACTATATATATTCTTTTGAATGACCCGTTTACTACTCATCGTATATGTCCCGTTTTTACTGCTCATCATAAAGTCGCCAAATCCCGTGTGCACCGAATACTAGGATTAAACCTACTTTTAGACATTCACTGCATCTTTAAAATATTATTTTAAACTGCATTCAGTATAGCCATCCATCACACTTCATACAATGGTAACTAACTACATGGAATTATACCTAAATTAAAATCCTTATTGCATTTTCATTCATTATGATCATGATATTGTTATCATTTCTGTGTTTATTACAATCTATATACAGCTGGAAACTTTCAGTACACACCTCGTATCATAATTACAAAACAATTTTTTTAAAAACATAACCATGCCTAGTATTTTTGTATTATAAGCTGCTGAAAAATTTCTTACATATCTATATATACAACTAATTAGGATACTTAAGCAAACAACTTAGTGCCATCTATCTTTATTATATAAGTAAATTATTACAATGTACTAAAAATTTTATATTTTACTAATGACTAACACTCCCTTGTCCATTTAAAATTTCATATATTATGACAGAATATTTTCCTTATAAAAAGAAATTAACTGTCAATGCTGGAATATACACAAATATGTAAACTATCCTTTCATACACAAGATACATTTCGTACAGAAATACTTAGTGTATAAAATGACACACAAATCTTTTCAATTACCTTTAACTGCTAATTTAGTTCAAATAGTTATTTAGTTCCCTCTTAAAATTCAGAAATGTACCAGTCATTCTTTGAAATCAAAATAAAAACATTTTTTATTCGAAAAAGATATGAATGAGCTCTTTTACGAATTATAAATTGAGTATGAATACATATAAATGTGCTCAGGGGTTGGCAAAATGTTTCTTTTTGTCAAAAGGGAAGGGGTAAGGCAGAAGTTCCTAATGTACACATTACCTTTCAATAAAAATTTCAAAACAAAAAAGGGGGAAAAAAAAAGATTATTTGAAACTAATTTTTGAAATATAATCCCTTCTATTCACGGAAATATTTGGCCTGACTTGAATTGCCAGTTTGGCTTAGCCTTATTGCTCCAGTAAAGATGAAACACCTTCGTATTTATTTATTAATTATTGTTCATTGAATGGGAGTTGGTTTGTTCTCCTTGAAAAGTCAACTAATTTCCGACAATGATTACATGCATTTAATTTAATTCTTGCCTTTAATTTATTCCTTTTACAATTGAAATTTTGTTATTCATGATTTAATTCCAGTCCCCGTTAAAACATTTTACTTTCAAGTTACTTCAAAACACCTTTCAAAATATAACTTACTAGTATGGATTCACTCTTTTAAGATAATCCTACTATAATTAAACTTAGGAGATAATGTAATCAATATTATTTAGTAAATAAATTATTATTAACTTACTTTGCAGCAATTGCGCAAGTAGTAGTAACTTGTTTTCACACTAAATGAATTTAAGATCTTACAAATATATATATATATCAATTTATTTAATAGAACAGTACTTTATATATATATATATATAAAGAAGCAGAAAGAAGCGTTTATACACACAACTGCTCTTAGAAACATTCCAGATTATCTAAAGTAGGAATTTAACATCGCTTTACAGATTTCAGAACTCTGTTTTAGATCATGACTTACCGATTGCAAAAAATAAAGCTACAGGGTCAATGACAAAATCAAAACCTACATCTGACATACAAACTGAGAGAAATACCACGATTAAAGTTCTCAGCGCAAGATACAATTCTTAATACATTTAAAAAACACATATATACACAGTTTCATCCATCTGCACAATAATCAGGAGCAAGAAAAAGACACTAAATAGTTTTTTTTTTTTTTGTTTTTTGTTTAATTATACTTTTTAATAACACACATTCGAAATCAAAAACATCAGAAGCAATGAATCCGAAGATCACGATAATTCTGAAGACAAAATATACAGTTTATTAACACGTCTGAAGTTATGTTTAAAGTTACATGATTTTCCGTGAGAAAATATGTCAGATAGTGAGAAAATTTCCTCAATTAAAGATAGCAAAGATCTGTTACTCCATAAACGAAAAAAAATGATGTTATCTTGAAACGGCAGAATTGAAACAAGTGGCTTTTAAAGTGATCTATTTTAGAGGACTAACCTTCACGCCTTCACCAAGGAATACAGTTGTGGCTTTCTGTTAAATTCATTTCTCCAGCGTTATTTCTGTAATCATAACATTCCATTCACAAATTAAATACACAAATTATGTTTGATAAAAATTAAGTGGAAAATTACACATCGATTAATTGATACTGCACTGTGTCTACCGGTCCGGTTACCCAAACCACAGTAGAAATGCGAAAGGTCCGACTAGTTGCGCAGAGACATGTTTTCGAAATTTACGCATTCTCAATGGTGGGCATCAACGCCATTTTGTTTTCGAGCATAATCGGATGGCTCGGTTGAGCATCATTGTAATTTCTGTCGTATCTTGTAACAAGATAAATTTAAATTTGTAATGTATTTTTGTACTTTACTGAACAGTCTTTTAAATATAATTATTCATTTTTATGCAAACTCAATTTTTCGTTGAGAACTAGAGAATCAGTTCGTTTTCTCCTGAATGTATAAGTTAAAATTATTTCCTAATTTGTAATGATTTAATTAATTTTCAGTTCAAAATTATTTTTTAATTATGCCTAACTTTTCTGCATATTTATTGTTGTGTTATAAAACTTAAGAAATTATTTGTCTGGAAGAAATGAAATACTATTTTTCTAATGCCTAAGGACCTCGAAGCCTAAGGGCGAAGCACGTAATAGGTTAAAAAAGAAAACAAAAAAAGTTATGTAAACGGAGATTTCTGCAGAATGGCAGTTGCAGATTTAATAATTTCATAGTTTTCTTTTCTTTTTTTTTTTTTTTTTTTTTTTTTTTTTTTCATTCAGAGCGTGAAAATTATTTACTTAAATTGTGATTCATATATTTATGTTTTTTGTTGTAAAAGGGTTTATTTCTTGTCTATGCTAGAAACATTAGTTCTTTTTTAAGATAATTCAAGTAATTTTACATTTCAGTAAATAGGTCACATGATTTAAAAAATATATTTGGGAAAAACTGAAGAATCGCTTACATTTTTTAAAATCGCTAACTAGGCGCGCTCTCGTGTCTTGCCCCCTCCAGAAGACAATACGCAAAAGAGTAACATTTAAAATGGCGAAAAACTAAAATAAATGAGAAAACGTCGTAGAAAAACAATTTTAAAATCTTAAAATCATTGCAAAAATATAGTAGTTTTTAAAACTAAAAACCGTTACAAAACACTGGAAAATGAAAATATTTTCACTTACCTTAATGTAACATAAAAACTGTTTTCCATAATTCCTCCACCCATTATTTTTTAAATTAAGGAAGAGATGACCCGGGCACATCGACGTCTGAAGCAGCTTCACCATCAGAGTCTTAAATTCTTCTTCGGGCATTGGATCGTACATACTTTCGTACAGAAATTATACCAATTGATTAGCATGTGATTAGAAACATTCAGGTCTTCGATTGCATATTTATGAGGGCACCTTCCAAACCACTGTCACATCAATAACAAAACTGTACACATATACAGTTTGCTCTAACCAATCCAAGGTCCTTTCTTACACTCCTACACTAATCGTATCTTTCCTCTTTCATACCAGACTGATTCCATCAAAACCATTAAATATTGCCTTTTTAGCCTTTCTTTCTCCCAGTTTCATATTTTTCCCACATTTCGTACATGCACACGGTGATACGATCAAACTCTCTTTCATACACTATACTAATGCTGCTTTCTTTCCTTAAGCAGGAAACGTGACAAAAAGCTTTTCAGAATACTCAGCACTCTTCAACATGCTTTCATGCAGTTTTCAACAATCCTAATATCATTATAAAGGTTTTAACAGTATCTGTAAAACGTTCTGTAAAGAAATCGAAATTTACCTAAAACCTGCCAGGAGTTATTCACTCCTGATCCACTGACAGGAGTTATCCACACCGACTAAGCTGACAGAAGTCATTACTCATGTCCTGTATCACACACATATATACACATGTATTTACCCAATAATCGGCAGATATTCCACTCTTAGTCTTAACCCTAAAATAATTTTATATCTACAAAGCATACGGCCTATTTTACTATACGCAGTAAGAGCGTGGGCTGGCACAGTTAGAAGCAATAGACAAATTCTGCAGCGACTTCAAAACAAAGCGCTACGAACTATAATGAACAATAGGGGACGAGGGAAGACCAATCACACACATACCGAATTTATTCTGGATTTAAAGGGACATACTTAGTGAAGCTACTAATTAATCTATTCTAACTCTATACCACCGAAGACATCATTTGCATGATGAAATGATTTGAAGGGATTTCGGGAGGTTGCAACTTGATGCGAAACAATCCATTGTTGCAAGAGAGCTGAATGTGCATCGTAATGTCATCACAAGCTTGTGGAATCGTTACCAAACGGACAACATGTGGAGTCGCATCTCTCTGCTGCAGGACGGCCCATATACCCGAAATGACTGCGTGAAGATGGACTGTATTAGGCAGGCAATGAAAGTACAGCCTTAGAGCCACCTTGACACAAACTCAGCTTGCAGGGTCTTAGGGGATCCATCTCTGGAGTCCTATGGCCTTTTATAAATCTCTCTGATAATCACAATTCGGAACAGGGCCCGAGGGATCACCATTCTCTGGTCTTTCAACATTGGAAGGGGGCGCATAATGCCACGCAATTTTTCAGGACCGGCAAAACATCAGTAAGAAAGCTTTGCCATTTAGTAATAATGGAGCACACAGATACACACAGATCGTATTTTATTCTCGAGTGTCAAGATGTAGAAACATCTTTAAGAAACGAGTGTTCGCTATGAAAACTTTTTATAGAGTGATTGCTATTCCAGGGATCATTAGCATCTAGAGCATCATGGTTGGACCTCACGGCTTATGCGATTAAAATATAGGCAAGTAATTTCGAAGTGCTCAACTCTGGAAAAGGTATTCCTCGAATCGCGTTCTAAGGGATCGAAGCCCAGAAATCATTGAAGCTATTTGGCTTGCCATTGAAAGGAATGCTAGCTACTTCGTTCGATGACGCGCCTAATAATGAGGCGAAGAAGGACACAAAAAGTGGTAAATGGCTCATACCTGTAAGTTACAGATTGTACAGAATTTAAATCGTTGAGATGCGTGTTGCGTAAAGGAGTTTGCTCATGACTAAGGCTAACGAGGACATAAATTTCTTTATCAACGTGTGCATATCAGATGATATAAATTGCCTGCCCTGTCTGGTATCTGAAATAAATTTCGTTCTTCCCACAGTGGGGTATTTGCTGGCTAAACATACGTGAAGGAATGTGGTGAAACCTATTGATTATTTTTCATGTGTCATCACTAAAAACGTTGAGCATTATGCACAATAGGGAATGAGGGAAGCCCAATCACACACATAACCGAATTTATTCTGGATTTAAACGGACACAGTGAAGCTAGTAATTAATCTATGCTAACTCCATACCGCCGAAGACACTATTTGCATGATGAAGTGATTTGGAGGGATCTCGGGAGGTTTAAATTTGATGCAAAACAATCCATTGTTGCAAGAGAACTGAATGTCAATCGTAATGTCATCACAAGGTTGTGGAATCGTTACCAAACGGACAACATGTGGAGTCGCATCTCTCTGCTGCTGCAGGACGGCCCATATCTCGCTAAACTATGTTGCGACGACTGCGTGAAGGTGGACTGTACACCCGACAACTTGTGGTTTGCGGTCTTGTTTCCAACGTATGTCAGTGCGAGGTTGAATTGGGCCCGGAACATCACAGATCGACACCAGAGCAGTGGGGTCATATGCTCTTTACAAAGGAGTCTTGATTTAACATCCAGAACCATTCCCGAAGGACGACCTAGCTCTCATAATATCAGAGCTAGGGACACGTTATCAGGCTCCAAACATCATCGAAAGAGAACATTACAGAGGAGGAGGCTTATTTGTATGGGCTGGGATAGCAACGAAGAGCAGCACCGGCGTATGCATGATTCCTAGTGGTCTCCTCACAGTCGTTCGATATCGCGATGAAGTTCTATATAATCTTGCGCGTCCTTTTATCACTGCAATGGGTACCGACGCGATATTTATGGACGATAACGCCCGTCCGCATAGAGCTCGAGTGGTGCGGAGTTATCTAGACAGTGAAACGATTCCACATATGTCGTGGCCTGCTAGATTACTGGACCTAATTTCCATAAGGCATGTGGGGGACATGTTGGGATGATTGATATCAGGTCGCACTGCGTCACCAGACACTCTTCAGAAGCTCCGACATGCATTACCATTGAATCATTACCGCAAAAACCATTACCACTATCACCATCACACATTCTAGAAGTTGACTTCACTCTATCCCAGCTTTAATTCACTTCAATTCGCAATAGGCTGGTTGCGTGCGATTTTGTTGTTTTCCCTATATATAAAATATACCAATTGGGTTTCCTTAACCTACTCCAAGGCTTTATCCATTCAGTCACAGAGCCCTTCTACGCTTTACCTTAATCTGTGATCTGGTTTGTTTGATTAACAGTTCTACCCAAAGCTTCAGGATTTCGAAAGCATACTAATTTTTTTGCCCCCACTCCAGTGAGCTAGCTTCTGAGACCGCTTAATGTTGTTAAATAACCTGGAAGCAAATCCAAGCGAATGGGCTGTATGGTGTTTTTCTCCTTATGCTTTTCGGTTTCTGTCTATGAATAACTTGAATTCCTCAACCTTAATAACACATTCAGGCGAATCATCGTCCTGTCTGTGAAATTAACTACGGTAAGAGAAGAAGGTTTAAACAATTTTTTTATTTAAAACGTAAAATTGAACAAACGCACAACTTGTACGTACAATTTAAATCTCTTCAGCCTGTGGGATTTAAACTTATAAAGTATTTACATGCCATATTATTTACAGACTCTTTTAGCCAATTTTTTTCCTTTTTCTTATGATTTTAAATAACGATTTTTTATTATATATGTAAATTAGGTCTTCATTTCTTCAAGTCTTGTGATGCCAGACATTACCTATTTTTACACTGTTTTTCATTTTATTGTGAGCACGGTGAAAATATGTATCTTCAATCTCGCATTTATCATTTAAATTGAAGATACACTTCCGAATGATTTGGTTTTCAACGGAGACGATCGTTTTAAAGAAATTTGTTCAATACCAATGTTTTATTTATGTTGTCAGAAAAAGATTGGTCATTTTCGACGGTGGTAGTCTTAAAGAAGTTATCATACAAGAAGACTGACTGTAATATGATTGCGCTATTTTTTATTTCATCTCTCCTTCCACTTTTGCGCTCTAACGCAGAAATTTTAGAACGTCCGACGCTGATTAGTTCAAAAGGCTTAAATAAGACGATAATAAGTATAAAAATGTTGCCAATATAATGTTTTCTTAATAAAGTAGCGTTGTTCACTAATAAATACTTATCCTAGAGTTCATAATCCTATCGAAATGCGAGTCAGCGTCTTTGAAATTTACTAAATCTACAGAACGCAGGTAACATCATTTGAGAACGAACGAACGAACAGGAAATGTTAACTTATCAAAGCATTTATCACTGCAAAGTAAATGGTAGCGTTTTTTAAGACAATCACAAATTCTTAAGCATTTATTTTCTTGCTGACTCGAAAAAGGCATATGCGGTATTGCTATGGTTATCCTGATCATCGGCTTCAACTCTCTTTGGCGACGAATTCCATGTTGCCCTCAGGGATAATCCAGCCAAAGTTAGCAGCCGGAATTCGGATTTCAGAAATCCGCTGCAACAGTCAGTGCCATCTATTGACAAAAGGCAATACCGCTTTTCTCAAAGTTTGATCTTAAAATACGCAGTTCTAGTTCATAATTATCCTCTCATTTATTTAGATAATGTCCTTTGTCGTTATAATCACACAGAGAGAATTAAGGGATTTTTGCAAATTACTCTTTCGCAGTAGTCGTTATCCCGGATACGAGGTAAGGAGGAAAAATGACCTTGAAGTGCTTATTTTAAAGTAACAGATTATACAGTAACCGCCACTTAATTGTTCTCACGTTTGTTCACGACTTTCATAGCATTAATGGAATGGCAATATTAAATGATGAGAAATTAATTTCCGTTCAAAATATCGATGGAGTTAAATTGATTTAATATAAATTATACAGTCTAACCTTCTTGGGAAGCATAGACTAAATCGAGACTCGAGAAGACTAAAGTGACTTATCGCTATGGCTTGTAAGAAAACAGAGAATGTAAGAAGTGTTTAAAAGACCCTTTTATTAAGAACTTCAACTAGTTGACAGATTGCGCTACTTACTAAACTAACCAGCATTTAAGGCATAAATCAAAAAGTTAGTACTGTAAATTAAAACTAAGTTAAATCCTAAATTAGCCGGAAGGCTACACAGAAATAATAGAGTGCAAGATAGCTTAAGCCTATACCGATGTGATAAGCACTAATGGAAGAATAACGCAACGCCAAAACAGACTGCTATCGTAGAATTAAACTAGTAACATGGCCTTCAGCAGGCGGAACATGCTCTGACTAAACAATTTAAAACCTTCCTTTAAATAATATCTCTTTCTATCTCATTTAAATACGCTCGAATGAAAATTAGCATTCTGGCAGAAAAACTGAAAGGAAGAATGACAACAAAGATGCTGAACATAAAATAACTGATACTTTAAATTAAATAAATACTTTTTACAAAATATAACTAAACATATGTAGTCATACATATGTAGTACATATGTAGTATACTTTTACAATGTAGTATACTCATACATATGTAGTATACTTTTACAATGTTTTAATTAGGGCAAAGTTATTAACAATGGATTGTCTGCAGCTGTTACTTAAAAAGTTAATTTATGAACTGTTTATGGTGATTCTGGAAATTATTTGACCGATGTCCTTTGATCTTAATCAATTTATAATCTTTATCTTTTACAGTTAATTCGCCAGTTTTCTTCCTGATCAATGGACAGTTGATTTCCATATCCTTTTCACGAACATCTGTAAACCAAAACGTCATTGTTTTCTTAACATTGTGATCTTTGCCTCTATGCGTCTGTTTCATATTTAAATTTCGATTTGATTTTGATTTGCAAATAATTTCTGAACGATACTTTGAAATCTAGCATCAGAACGGTTGAGAAACATTTGACTTAAGAGCAGTATTCAGTTAACACAGTTTTGGGTATTGGTGATAGTCTAACAAGTTGACTTTATTCCACGCAATTAAATAGTTCCTACACAATTAAATAGTACTTAATTGTGTAGGGTATATTGTATCCAGAAACAGGTGTCAAAGTCCTGCAAACCCTACTTGAGTGATAGCGAGTTATCGCTTAATCTGGAGAAATTCACAGACTGAAATAGGTTCAAATAACCTTTATTATTGAAGTCATAATTGAATAGTACGACACAGCTTGTGCTATAAATGAGCTTTCGCTACGTGCGGGTATTTAAATCAATATAACAGAAAGTTAAATTCAGATGCAGGTTAACGTAGTCGAAGAATACACTTAAAATAGACTAATTATGCTCGCTCAGATATTTAACAGCTTGTATTTTAAAACATCGGAAGACACTAAAGCCGGAATACAACTTAGGTACAGCAAAGGACAGTAAGTAACAGGAAGACGAAGTTGCCAGAATCTCTAATCTAAACATTTAAAACTCTCAGCTTAAATACCCCACACAACTAACTTGCATTCTAGTGAGGAATACGGAAAGAAGATGTTATAGCAAAGGCTTAAAGCATAATAATAGGTTAATTAATATTACGTACTTACAGCCGATTTACATTATTATTTTCCTGCAACCAGGTTTTAAAATACATATTTTTATTGTATGCTTTCCATTAATTTAAATTAGCAGCCATCCTAGGTTGTGCCGCATTTCAATGCAATGTCTCACTTCAGATATATCACAGTAAATATCCCGTATTCAATAAATATTTCCAGATTTTTTAAATACAGTTGATATGTATTTTATTAATGCAGCGCCACATACCATGATAAAAATCTTTTGTGGAATCCGAAATATGTTCAATAATTCAAAGATTCATGCTTTAAAGGATATACTATGTTTTAAAAACCGCACTATTTTCTGAAAAAGATATTTTTTTAAATTTCTGGATTTCTACCCCAGCTACATTTCATCATTCAAAAATGCACAGCAAAAATAGATCATTTGAAGAAATTTTAATAGAGGGGGGGGTTGAAAATATTGTAGAATATGAATAACAAGAAGACAGTTTAACTTCCGAAAGATAATATTTTGACGAAGAACGACTATTTGATGTCAAATTATTAAATACAATACTGTGTTTAGAAAAACAAGAAGTACCAAAAAAATTTAACAGTTGTCTGAGGATGTAACTAAAATCGATCAAAATGGAACGAAACTTTTACTATAATTAGAACAATTCTGCTTCCACCTTTTCCAAATCTGTAATATTTGCAACTAATAACTTTTAAACATATTTCGATAATAAATGGAGTGAAACTTATCTAAAAGTCATTATTTCTGGAAGTAAATAGTATTTCTGAGAATATAAATAAAGTTAGTAAATATGTGAGCTACTGAAAACTCAATTGAACGTATTAATTGTTTGAACTATTAAAATCATGCTTCAAACAAAGATTTGACTTTACTTCTCTTCTTTCTTTCTTCACCCCTTCCAGCTTAGTCACCGAAATTTTCTTGTCTCACATTGACTTTGGAAAAGTTTAAGGACTTCACAATAATTCTAAGGATCGAGCTTAGAGTAACTACGCATTATAAATAACCCAGCTGCATTAAGAGAAGAATTAATAATATTAAAATGTTTCAAAAGTTCTGCAGTTTCTCAATACTGTGTGCGCCGCTTCCTTAGATTAAACTTTATTATTCGAACTAAGGTTTTGATGCTAATTTACATTTATAATAACGAACTGCATGGACTGTACGTGCCCAGGACTTCAATTATATCACCTCCTACAAGTGGCCGGACCATACAAAGCTCATCGCCTTTGCCGACGATGTGGCCTTTGTAACAAATGGGCATTCAAGAGACATACTAGAAAAGAATAGTAACGAGACTCTCTCCATATTCCATTCCCTCTGCGTCAATCAAAAACTAATAATTTCAGAGCCCAAATCACATATTATTTTATTTCCAAACCGGGCAAATCGCTACAAAGGCTACCTTGCATTAAAATCAGTAATAGAAGAATCAAGATCTCAAAAGAAATCAAATTTCTTGGATTGAAAATTGACCAAAAGTTTTCTTGGATCCCACACCTCATGGAAATTCGGAAGAAGACCCAAACTTTTTCTAGAGCCCTTGCAAGGATGCAAGGCACAACGTGGGGCCTCAAGTCGAGGATGCAAAACATTCTCTATAATACCGTGATCGAAAAAATAATCCTCTACGGGGCATCAGCATGGACTCACCCTATGACAGTGAAAAAGAAAAGACTCTTAGCTTCGATCCAACGCCCCTTCCTCTTACAAATAGCAAAAGCATACAGAACTACCTCAACCGGCAGCTCTCTGTGTATTAACAGGAATCCCACCCCTCCACCTGAAAGCAAAAGAAGATGCAGACTTAGCCACGTTATTCCACCTCAAGAAAAACATACATTTAGAAGATCAAAACCTGTGCCCCCTTGATTTTGAACAGCCACGAAATCCTTACCTAAGACACCCTGCAGTACATGCAAAACTCAGAATATCTACAAAAGAAGACACCCTCAGTGTACCTTCATTTCCAGTCGTGTACACAGATGGGTCAAAGTTAAACGAAGAAGTAGGATGCGCGTTCTTTGCACTCCTCTCAGAACAAGAAACAACAGAATGGAAAGGACACCTAAGGAACAACAACAGCGTTTTCCAAGCTGAGCTTTCAGCCATAAAACACGCTATTCTATGGTCTCATCAAAAGCATCTAACATATGTTACCATCTACAGTGATAGCCAAGCGGCAATTAAAGCTGTCGATGATGCAAGAAACAAATCATCAATAGTGCAAGATATCTACGATTTATTATCACAGCGCAAGAGAACATCTATAAAAATAAAGTGGGTAAAAGCGCATGCTGGACAAGCCCAAAATGAAAGGGCAGATGCGCTTGCTAAAAATGCAGCTCAAGACCCATCTCTACCTCCAATCAATGTCCCATTCCCTAAATCGTATGTGAAACATATGTTGAAAAAAATTACATTAAAAAAATGGCAAACTGAATGGGAAACTGCAGAAGTAGGTAGAAGGCTTTTCAACTCCTACAAGAAACCCACATATGATCCAATCTCTTATAACTTCTTCATCAACATATTCTTATCTGGACATGGTCCTTTCCCCACGTACTACTTTGCACGAAATTTGAGCGATTCAGACAAGTGCGTATGTGGGGAAAAGGGAGACCCAGAACACTATATTTTCAAGTGCCAGCTCACAAAAGAGCTACACTGCAAAGGAAGGTCACAAATTACGCCTGAGTACATTAAATGCATGCTAACGATACCTCAATTACAACAAAAGGTTTCCTTGATTATGAAGAAACTTTTTGCATATAAAAGAGAAGACATATGTCAAGATGCTATCATATCTGTTTAAATACCTCTTATTCTACAACTTGCAAAAATAATGCAAGATTTCAGAAATATTGCAAGTGTCTGAAACAGGCTAAATATGGTTTAAATAGTTTTTATAAAATAGCTACATTAAGAATTTGGACTGTATTAGTGTAATAATTAAATCATTAATTAAAAAATAATATAAATAATATACGACTCTATTAAGTATTATGTGATTTTCTAATGTATATTTTCTGTATTTATGATACATTAATTTACAAAAATAATAATGTAAGACTTCAGTGCTGATGCATTTGTGTGTAACAAGTTAAAAAATGAAAGGAAATGTATTAATAAGAGAATTGGCCTTAGTAATTCAACTAAGTATGATAAAATGCACAAAAAAAAAAAAAAAAAAAAAAAAAAAAATTCTTCAATTAGCTCCTTAAAATGATGTTTATTTTAATTCGATGTTACTAGATATACTAATGTAAATATATTGTTTGTATGAAGTACAATATACAATGAAAGTTTGTATGTATGTTCGAAGTAATTATGTTATTTCAATCTGCCATAATCCAACTTTTGTTAATAGGTTAATTTCTTTGCAATAATTGTATACTATGTCTTTGTAATTGTATATTCAATACGTAAGTCTAATATTAATGTAAAATTACTATGTAAATGTCTTGGTAGGCTAGCATCCGATGCGGGCCAACTAAAAGCCCAGCGGGGTACAGTAGTGCGGCGGAGCAACACCTGTAAAAGTCACTGACGAAGTTCTGGTGCTCCGTCCACTTTTCCCTGTCCCTGCCCAGGAACTTGCTTGCATCAGTGATTCTATATCGTGTCCCATTAGTATCCCTTGTAATTATGCTTGCAAGAGAAAAATTTAGATTTACTTTGGCAAATCACCCATTACAGTTTATTCTAATCATGCGGCCATAGGGCGTTTGTATTCAGGAAAGAATTTATCGCCCAGACTGATTTAGATTAAGATGGGCTTTGAACTTAGAGAATTCAACTTAATTATCAAATATACTCCAGGAAAGGAAAACACGGTGGCCGATGCACTGTCAAGATGAGAAGGAAATACTGTAAAATGCACTATGCTTACGGCAAAAATACTCGACTCACGCGAAACTATTATACACTGCTGCCCACCCATATTGCAACACCAAGAAAGACAAGAGATATCACAACAAAATTTATTTAATAGATAACATGTTGACCAAGTATCAAATGATTAAATTTATAGACTTCTGGGAAGTGGGGTCGCTTTCAGAATCAGTTGCCAGAGTAGCCGCCATTGTTGGAGATCACCGCTGCCACACGCCTCGGCATTGATTCAAAGAGACTTCGGATGTATTCTTGGGATACAGTAAACCAAGCAGCTTCCACACGTTGCCAAAGTTGATCTGGTGTGGCAGCTGAGATGTAATCTGGGTAAATCGTTCAGCAACCATGGACCACATGTTTTCTATCGGCGAAAGATTCAGAAAGCGAGCCGGACAGGGAAGCAATTCAATCTGGCGATTGACGAAGAAACCTTGGACAGTGCATGCCACGTGTGGTCGCGCATTATCCTGTTGAAATATGGCTGTGGGAAAGCCCTGAAGGTAAGGAAGGACAACTGGCTCCAACACCTCGGAGATGTAGCGCTGGATGTTTAAAGTACCGATAATGCGTACTAGAGGAGTGCGAGAGTGATATCCAATACCGCCCCATACCATAATACTCGGTTCAGGACCAGTGTGGCGGTGCATAACGCAGATGTTCAGCCTTCTCTCTCCAAGGTGTCTCCAGACTCGAATTCGACCATCATGGTGTTGCAGACAGAAGCATGACTCGTCAGTAAAGACAATTTCATTCCATTCTGCCGTCCACATCCTTCTTTCATCGCACCATTGGCGGCGGAGACGTCTGTGGTTCTGCGTCAAGGGTAGACGAAGCAATGGAAGTCTTGCAGACAGACCACTCTGCTGTAAACGGCGTCGAATGGTACGCGCAGACACTGGATGATGCGTTACAGACTGAATGTGCTGTGCTATGGTTCGTGATGTGACTGAGCGATCCATCACTGCCATGCGCACAATGTCCCTGTCATCACGTGAAGTGGCGCACTGAGATGGATGCGATCGAACACGTCGGTCTGTCGTCCCCTCCTGCATCCAACGGTCACATATTTGCATTACAGTTGTTTGGTTTCGTCCAACGCGACTACCGATTTCCCTGAAAGATAACCCACACTCTCGGTAGGCCAATATCCTTGTCGAACTCGGATACTTGATCAAACGGATGATCGCTGTTTACTACAAGGCATAATTGATCGTTTTTGTTTTGGAAAAAAAAAACGCAAGAAAAACACAATTGCCGAAAACTCCAAGCCTTAAATAGCGTTTTGAAGTGGGGCCACAGGTGCGCGTGATGTACGTCTGCGTTGAAATTCTAATCATTTGCAGATCTTACCTCCGCTAATGCATGTTGTAAATTTCATGTTATTTGCATGCTTCCTTCGGGGTGTCGAATTTATAGTAGCCAGCAGTGTAGATAGAACAACTGCAAAGAGATCCGGAATTCAAAAATATTTATTCTTATTTGAAGGATCCGGATCATTATGAGCACTCCGACACTACAGCAATGAGAAACAGAGCCGAGAACTATGAATTTATCGATAATCTTTTATTTTATGTAAAAACCACAAATCAAAATTACGAGCTTAGACTGGTTACCTAGCCAGTTTAAGGTTAAACATTCTAAGCGAATCACACGATTCGCCTATTTATGGCAACCTGGGAGTAAGGAAAACAGTAAAACGAGTTCGTGAGGCGGTGTATTTTTCGCAATTGCAAACGTTTGTAAGTGCATATGCTAGGTTGTGCCATATTTGTCAGTTACACAACGATGCAAATTATAGTACAGCAAGGTATTTAAATAGTATAAAGGCAACGCTTCCAAACGAATTAGTCGGAATAGATCCATTGGACCCATACTCTCGAGCGAAGTAAAAAAAACAAACAAACAGATATTTACTTGCTATTGTAGACCATTTCTCTGAGCGAAGTAGTAGTCCCCCCCCCCCTAAGAAGAGCTGTGGTTGAAATAATTGCAGATTCCTTCTTAAATAAATATATTTTAAAATATGGAGCTCCGTCAAAACTAATTTCCGTTAATGGAAGTCAGTTTGTTAGCCAAATATTTGAACAGTTACGCGCAGGACTTGCATACGACATCAAAAACTGGTGCCATATCGGCCGCAGTCAAACATAGCAGAGCGGTTCAGTAAGAACATGGTTAAATTATGCGTTGTTATGTGTAAAACTATCATAAGTGCTAAGATAACAGGATCAATACGTCAGCATTTGCATTAAGCTAGGCAAGATACAACAGGAAAAACTCCAGCAGAACTATTCTTAGGCCAAAAGCTAATTATGCCCCTGGATAAATTATTCTTTGAGCACAAGTGAACCCCAGAACTTAAGATAATATACATATGAAAGATAATAAATGAAGTCGTGAAAAGCTCGTATATGGGAGAGGAAAAACAGAAGCTTAATTACGACAGGAAAAGACTCGAAACGAATTATAAGATAGGAGACTCAAGCACTATTTATAAATAGTGCTTGAGTTTTAACACCTGCAGATGAAGACAGAGTAGCTAAATTTTGTCCACGATTTCGAGGCCTATACCTATTTGCAAGAATTCGAGAATCAATAGTTTATTCAAAAGATAGAAATGGGGAACAAACAGTGGCTAATGCGGATCAAATTAAGCCCTATTATGACCCGGCTAAAATGCAAATATTTAAAGATATTTTTCAGAAAGTTCAACAAGGGGACTCGGAACCAGCCAGGAACAGAAGCAGAGAACAAGTGACTTTGAAAGTATACGTGCCCGATAGATAAAGACAGGCGATACAAATACGAAGAAACAACCAAAGAAAATGAGGACGCAGCCAGATTCGAGAAAAGATAATAAACCGGTCAAAAAAGCAGCTAAACCGAAAGGAATCTGGTAGAAAATGAGAAACACCAAAGGAGGTTGAGCGTACGCGCATAGAGTCTGAGGAAAAGTCCCACCTTCAGAATCCAAGCACATTAAGGAACCGAGACCGAGAGTTCTACGGAACAGACGGTCACCTGAGCAATTTCCAGAGACGCATATCCGAACGCGGACATTTTACCTCTCCCGGGTTACCTGAAGAACCTGAAGAAGACCCAGCGCGAAATTCTAAGCCGAAGAAGCGATCAACGGAGACGGAGAATCCGAAGGAAGGTGCCGAGAGTGCGAGATGGGCCAAGCAATGTCCTGGTGGAAAAAGGGACTCAGCCTCGTAGAAGGTTCCAGGTTCGGCTAGCAGAGGTCTATCTCACATATCCCACATGGCACGAATTCTTGAAGAAAAGAATGGAGGAGTTAAAAAAAAGAAAGAAAGAAAGGTAAGTGAAAATTTATTTTCTCCTTACTAAGATTCACTTTTATTTTACATCCAAGATTTCTAAATTGCTAGACTTTATGAATTTTGCCTCAAATGAGGTTATTTCACTGTTTAAGGAGCAAGAATTTAAATTGCCGTTATTCATATTTAGTTCAGAAACAAGAATTCTATTTTAGTTGAGACGCTGGCATGAGAAAATGTTAATGAAAATGTTAAGAACTTCTAAGCAACTTATGTGCCTTGATGTCAAATGCATGCTGAATTTTCTAATTTAATATATTGTAAATATTTCATCTAATGTTGTATGTCTTAGGTTATGTTGTAAATGTTAGAACACTCTTGAATATATGACTTAATTAAACTAAAACTTGCGTAGTTGTAATAATTAAATTTGTATTGTATGAATGACACGTTTATATGCAAACTAGCAGAATTAAGAGAAATTTAAATGAAAAGTAAAAAGCTAGTTGTGTGCATGAAGTGAAGCTCTCGAATCAACACTTAAGTTTAAAGCACGCTCTTGTTAGCATATTAGGTCCAGTTTTGAAAGTAAGATTTCTTTGAGGTTAAATGAATCTGAATTTCTAAAATATAGGTTGCGGATTAGGTGCTAGAGTCGTGCCACTTATACGAAAAGCATTGTCTCGATCTTTTACAGTATATCTTTACTGGAGAGTAGGGAACAGATTTTATTGATAGAATGGATGAGCAAAATGAAAGTTCATATAAACTTTAATAAAATGTTTAAATAAGAAAGATTGAAAAGGGATAATATAAATTGAAGTAATGTACTACGTTTGAAATTTTTTTCCTAGGTCTTTTTTTCTTCCAGATATCGAGAAGGAGCTCAGCAGCTAAAATACTGCCAATAGAAGAGGATCCAGCTTTTTGTTATGTAACTTTAAAATTAATTATATAGCTTGAAATTCCATGTTATTGTATGAAGTTGGCTCTGAAGTCTTACCCATTCAGCATTTAAGTTCTTAACGAGGTCATTCAAGACCTCTTTTTGGGTAAACTTTAATTCTGGCAAGGAAATTTGTAGAGCTCACTTTTAAGTTTCTAACCAATTATTTTACGTTAATTTACTTTTCTGTCGTCCTCATTTCCATTTTCCTGCCAGAATGTAAATTTCTAGCTCTCGTTATATTCAAATGCGGTAGAAAGAAGAGACTGTTTAAATGAAGGTTTTAGAGGATAGAATCAGAGTGTGTTCTGCCTGCTCGAAGGCCACTATGCTAATTCGATTTTGTTGCGAATTGTATGCTGCGACGTTGAGTTATTCTCGGTATTACGCTTGTAGAGTTCCTCCCTTTTATCTATTAACTAAGTGTTCAGGAACCTAGTGAGCAGCTAAGCGAATAATAGCTTAAGTTCAGAAAGAGAAACGTAAACTCAAGAAGGGTTAATTACCCTTTATTGCTCAAAATAAAGGTATATAGACGGTCCCTTTCTCAGGACGTATAAAAAAGCGTCCACTTAAAAATATAAGAAATAAGAATTTAGCTAATGACGAATTAAAGAGATTTAGCCGAAGCTAACACAATTCCTAACTAGTTGGCCCCCTAATATTAAATTAGCTAGTGAAGCTATCAAGGGCACGCAATACGGCCGAGCGTAACGGCTTAGTAACAGCTTAGAGAGACGTAGCCGAAAGGCAAACGCGCGCTACTCAGAAATTCTGATTCTCTTTCTCGAAGTCAGTGGAACTTCGATTTAAATACTATTCCTTCTCATTTGCATTAAACGCGATTCTAAAAGCTCATTCTAGTAAGTAATTGTAAGCTGAAGCTAGGAGAGATAGGAAAGGCGTATAAGCTTAAATATAACTGTTATAAACTTAGGAGAAACCTTACACGTTTATTACGCCGACCTTAGGTCACAGCCATCTTGGGCATTATTCCAGTTGTACAGCGATTAGGCTAAACTTACTTCCCAATTTTAGTTAATCCATCATCTTTGAGTTAAGCCATAATTGCTGGTTTCTGTAAGCATGATTTGGTGCCGTCTGTTAAACTTTAATTTCTTTCAAATAAAATGATCTTTTAAATCCTTTCCCTGTCTCTGCGGTACTTACAAGACAGACCCTGCGGTACTCACTCACGACTTTTAGAGTCTTAGTCTAGTTTATGCTACATAAGAAGACCAAACTCTCTTAACTGTATAGTTGGTTTAAGGTTATTCGTTGAATGACTATAATTATTGCAGAACGGATGAAGCGAATGTGCACCTTCGTTTATTTTCTGTCAAAATTGGAATGGAAGGCGATAAGGTAAGCTATGACTTCTCTTTTTCTGATTTGTTCTTGAAATTGAAAATAGTATTAGAGAAATAAAAAAGAGGATTTTAAATTTGAATTCGGTTATGGAAGATTTAAGGCAAATCATTTCGGCTAACTCTAAGATAACTGATAGAGGCTACAAAATGCTGATTTTCATCACTACTGATAACTCTCTACCCCCCCCCCCCTCCCAAAGAAAAAATTTTATTAACTGATATTTTAATTAAAAATAGAAACTAAGTTACAAAAAGAAGTTTTTCAGCTGATTCAGTAGTCATCACAAAAATAAGTTACTAATATCGGGTTATAACTAAAAATCTCGGCAAGCAATTGCAATGAAAGACGTCTCTACTTAGTATCACCAGTGACGAGCGTGTTAAGACCGCTAAATTTAGAAACTTTACTCTCCCATGTGAAAGGGCTAGCTGCACTTTCACCTGGAATTATATGGCCCCTGATTTTCTCACATGTGTAACCTGAATCGTAGCTAGTTTTTCTTGTAAAGCCCTCCCCGAAGGCTCCCTTCCCCGAGGAAGAGAGCCATCGTGTACTTTACTATATTCAAGTAACTTAACCTAATTCACTAACAGCAGAATGGATAACATTGCAGATCCAACCGAGTTCAAATGGCGGCTAATGAGTTTTTTCCTGCTTTTTTCCACTGAAAGCATTCCTTTCCATGAACAAATAATATTTGCGTGTTTTTACTTAATCAGTTAACCAAACCAAATTTAAAAATCGGTTATTACAGAAAAATTTAAATTATTTAATATTTAAAATGAGAAAGAAATGTCATTACAGGTAGTTTTCAGCTCATAATTTTTATGTAGTATTTATAAATGCATCATATTATAAATCGCTGCAATGGACTGAAGCAAATCAGTTTTAAATTTAAGTATGTACTGCAAGATAAGATAAATAAAACCTTGCAATCAAATACTGTATCTGCACATAAAGCTGCTCGCTTAAAGAGAGATGAACCTGGGTTCGAATATCAACGAATGAGTTGGGTACAAGGGTGTTTCGCTTATGTATAGGGTGAATACGAGTCAGCTTCTCTTGGAAAACCCTTTCGAAGGTATACTTCTCCTGTGTGCTTTTTTCCAATGAAAGTATCCCTTTCCATGGCTGCTTTATCGTATTGAAATAACCTAATCTAATCTACTAGTGGCTGAGTGGATAACACGTTGATCAGTGGTAAACGGTGTTCAAATCACGGCCAATGAGTATTTCCTGTTTTCTCCCCCCCCCCAACGAAACCATTCTTCCATGGCAGATAATACTTGCGTGCTTTCCCATAATCAATTAATCAAACCAAAGCAAAAATTCAGTTAATTATTAACAATTCAAAATTATTTAATATTTAAAATGAGACAAAAAATCGTTATCACATACTTTTTATAGTTTTCAGCTCGTTCTTTTGCTTAGTATTTATAAAATTGCATCAAATTTATATAAAACATTGCAGTGGTTGAAACAAATAGCCTTTCGAAGTAAATCAGTTTCAATTTTAAGTTTATACTGCAAGAAAAGGAAGGATAAATAAAGCCTTGCAAAGTCTGCCATTTGCACATAAAAGTGTACGCTTTATGTGCATACTATTTTTAAAGTTGCCAGTTTATTATCTGCGAGGTTGGAAAGAGTTTTAGCGAACTTAATGTAATAAAGAAATATGAAAAACTTTCCTTAATCAAGTAAATTTTTCAAACATGGCTATTCTTTGTTTAAAAGCTGAGTTAATTGATCAAGCAGATTTGAAGAAAATGTTGACGATTTATTTTGTTAAAAAAATGTAAATTACAAAAAGAAAAAAGGCTTGGCAATTAATGCAGAACATTTATATTAATTGCAGTATCATAACTGATAGTATTTCAATTTGTTTATAAAACATGTTAAGTTTCAACCTTTTCATTTATAAATTATAAATCATTTCATGTAATATTTTTTGAACACATAAAACTTCGACTAAACTTATAAGATATATATAGCGCTTGTAATTTAAATCTTCACTGAACATAAAAGTATACAAGGATAGTTAATTTTTTTGCAAATAGGGGTGCGCATTTACCTATTTGCCTGAGGTGAAAAAATATCTAAACACGGCTCTGTCTCTAAGTATGGAAAACTTTCAAAAGTTTAAATTGGTGGCTGTAAAAGTTTCATTTGCGCCATTACCATCATCAATTTCAAGGAGGCTAATTTGATAAATTTACAAGAAGTAGAAACTTGAACGGATAAGCTCTAAATATTCTGTGAAAAGCACGATAATAAACTATTCTGAGTACAGATGAAACCGCATTTTTTTTAATGAATTTTCCCGATAAAACTATTTGCTTAAAAAGTGGAAAATTTATTAGATTAAAAACTTCGAAAGAGCCGCTAACTGTAATATTATATTGCAGTATGATGGCTGAATTCATAAAGCCACATATAAGAGAAGAGCAAAAGAAACTTCCGTGTTTTAAATATATTCATCCTCAAAAGCTTTATGTTGAAAGGAAAGAAAATAAAATGTCTTGGGTGACTTATGACGTAATATGATGTTGGCTTTTGGTGAACAAATTTTTATGGAAAATAGAAAAACTATGTTCTACATCTGCCAAATTCGAAAAAATACATGTGAATTTATTAAAATTTTGATTATTTTTTAACGTGTTATATAAATCAAACACGAATTCAAATTATTCATAAATATTAATTTATATTTATAAACTAAAATTAAATACTTGATAGATAAATAAAAGGCTGACCACATTCTGCTTCTGGAATTATGTATTTTTTCCAAAGGGGGATTTTCCCTTAGTTAAGAAACCTTGGCACAGACAATACATTCTCCTAATAAAACCATTTTTTTACATGCCATGCCATCATTAGTTCAAAGCATATTCAAACTTCGAAACTTAATTACAGAACGTTTTCTTAAACTACATTTTATCCAAAGCACCCTTAGCTCGAAATTTAGATGATCTGGATAAAAGATAATGATTTTAGACGATATTCACTGGATTGCTTTAGCAACTGATCAGATAAAACAAAAGCAGGTTGAAAAATGTTTTGAGTTCGTTTTTTGAATGAAAAAGTTCGTTTTTTTTAAAAAAAGTCCTTTCCCATTTTTCCAATTTCATTGACACAAATGAAGATAATGGATAAGATTTCTCTGTGCTAATTAAAAATATTAAAATAAACGTTAGTGAATATGCACCATTCAAAAATGAGTTATGCGCAGATGAATTTAATGAATGTAATAATTTTTTTTTCCTTATTTAGCGAAATGAAGGCTTCTTAAAAGGAAGAAGTGAACAATAATAAAGAAAAGAAAAAGAAATTACATCGAATAAAGCTTTAAAATACATAGAAGATCTGGAATAATATTTTTTAAATTTAAGACCTAATGAAGGATTAACTGTCGCCTCTAAATTAAACTTTTCTTTACAGAAACGTGTTTATGTGAGCAGTAGGGTATAGAAAATGTGTTTAAGTATTTACTTTAAATAAAACTGATATATCTAGTTGGAAGAGAAACCTATCAGTGTAAGATTTAAAAGTAAGCAAAAAGCAATATTAGACTGGTGTAGATTTTGAACAAAACTCTCTCGATTTTTTGGGTAATAGTAGTAATAGTAATAGGCGATCAGTAATAGGCCCCTCTTTTTCAGTAACCAAAAAAAAAAAAAAAAAAAAAAAAAAATTGCTTGAAGAAGAGAAGAGGAGGGATTTATATCTGTTCATCCTCGCGGTAGATAGTCTTTTATTCAAAATTAAAGCCATTCTATGCCTAATTATATTTTGCCTAGTTTTAAAGTTGAAATACGTTTAAATCTAATTTATTTTTATTACATGAAATTGAGTTTTTTATTCGTTATGACTGCATGAAATATAAACTCCAAAAAACAGTCTTATATTAAATATATGCGTAGTAAATATTAAAGCATTTAAATAATGGTATGCGCATTTTAGAGGAAATTTATTGATTATTCATAAATACATTATGAATATTAATGCCTATTCTTTGCAGCAACCTACGTAACATGTTTATTTGAAATCAATTTAACAATATGAAATAGCAAAATTAAAAAAAATATTAAATCAAAAATTACGTTTTTTTTTTTTTAGATTAATAATTTTCAATCGATCTGAATAAGGGAGACCTCTGTTTAGTGGATATAATTCATGGTTAAATAAAAGGCTTTCTCTGAAAACTAATTTCCTTAAATAGAAAAATAAAAATACAGTCATTATTATTATAATGTAATATGCGGTGTGTACGTGAGTAAAATGTAATAATAAATATTCGTCTTACACAAAGCCCATTCAAAAAAGCCAATTTGAAATTCCTATTTAAATTAATAAGCTTCGTAGTTCATGCACTTTATTTCCCTAGAACACCTTTATAGACTGATTTTTATTGAACTGTAAAAATCAATAAAAATTTGAATATTGAAAAAAAATAATGCAACCGGAAAAGTTTCTGGAATTTAGAAACCATACATGGTCAGAATGCGTCGATGGACAAGATTACGAAGAAAAAGAGATAAGCAAGCTTCTAAAGACAAAACGGATGTACCACTCCCATAAAGTTCTGAACGCGATTAAAATAGCTAAGAGAATGCAAACATTTCGCCGAACAAAATCTTACCGAGTTATATAAAGGGATCTACGTGAACATCCGGCAGGGCTGATCATTCATCAAAGGTTCAAGATGGCTTCGGACGCAGCGGAAAAGCAGATGCGGGTTTTACCCCTTTTTGAATACTGTGCACTGCCGACCAAAACGAAATTCGGTTTACGGGTGGAAAGAGACCCAAAACTCCAAGGATTAGGTATTCTAGGTAGAGGACGACTTTTCTCTACTTTCCACCACGACCATCTCGTAGAAGCCAACAAACTCGCGGAAGTCCTCCTGGGTAAGTGGCGAAAATTCTTTCTAAACTATATGTATTCGTTTAATACTTAATTATTTATTTCATAAAGGATACTAGAGTTATCTTTTATGACAAGCATCATCCATATTTACAGTATATGAGATTTGTCTAAATCTGCTATCACCCAACTCAACATAACGGAGAATAAATGTCACCAAAAATTTAGTACTGTCGAAGGAAAATTTCATCCGTTTCGTTCGCGCGAATGTCTTTTAGTGTTCTGAATAAAGCCAGCCCACATATTTTTATCTAAGGATTTATCAGTTTAGTATGTTATGACAAAAGTCACGATAACTATCGACCTAAGGAAAGAGAGAACTTCATGGAGAACTCTTAAAGGAAAACTGGCTCCTATTTATTTTATAGGTAAACCACGAATGTAGCTCATTCGCCAGATGGGACATGCAGCCCATTCGCCAGAACTGGATCCTGCGTCATACTGCCAGTGTTCAGCCTTCATCGACAGGAATATTCTTTGTAAGGAATTATCGGATTCCCCGTGAGTGCTCTTATGGTGTAAATGTAGCACGTCCAGCAATCTGTTGGAAGATCTGTGATTCAAATCCTAACGAGGGCATAAAGGATTTTTTGTGTTTTCTGCTAAAAGAAAATCTAATGCCGCTACAGGTTTTAAATGCTAAAACGATATTCTGCTTATAAGTATTGAATTGTTTTCGATAGAAAACGTATGTGAAATCATTGAGATCCTTAGAATCTATTTAAGTGAAATGTTATTGTTCATAGACTTAGGCTTAAATAAGATAACATGGGGCAATCGAAATATTTGCTTAAGTACTACTCTCCGAAAAAACTGTGACGTAATCAAAGTAAGAAAACTACAGCTGAATGCACTGCTTTGATTTTGATGTACGCTTTTGTTCGTTAGTATAATAGATTGCTCAAAATTTCAGAAAAAATAGGCATAATGGCAATTACCCGTACTTCAAAACACAAATTGGAGTAATACGAACTCTTGTAAATCGTTGTTAAAGGAATAAAGAGTATATTATATTGAACACAATCTGAAAAGTTAGGGCTGCATATTTCAGTTTATTAAATTATATCAAAAGAATCAAAAAAGCAGATAGTTTAATGAAATGCATCACGATTATAGCAATCAGTACGTACTTTCATTGAAAATTTATTTAAAGATTCTTTTCATACATTAATTTCGTTTCCATTTCAAGCACTTTAACACGGAAAGAGAAGACCACTAAACACAGGTGACTGCTCAAGTTTTTAAAATAAAAGTTTAATTAAGAAAAATCTAAAGAAAATGAATAAAAAAGCTTTAATGCGATGACGAAGGTTAACAGTCGGCTAAAAAAATGGACCACTGATTATTTTAGGCGAAGTCCGATTCGCATGGCTGCACAGGCCTTTTTGTATTTTTATATCTAGCGCCATGAAATATGAGTTAATTTCCCTTACTGTATTCGGCCCACAAGCGGCCGAGCGGTAAAGTCGCTGAACACTGGTAGTTCGGTCCAAGGTTCGAATCCCACGAAATGGCTGGCTGTATGGGCGTTTTCGTGGTTTTCCCCATGTGTAACGTGTATACTAGTCAGTTTCCCTTAGAAAGTCCTCCACGAAGGCATCTCTCTCCTTAGGCAGATAGCCCTAGTGTGCTTTGCCATAATTAAAATACACCACACCACACCCTTACTGTGTTCTACAAGACGGCACCGCTCGCAGAAGCTTTCAAATGCTGAAGCATAATAAATTACACACCTACATTAAAAACATGAACTCACATTAATAACTGGTTTTCCTTATGTGTAACGTGTATACGAGCCAGTTTCCCTTATAAAGTCCTCCATGAAGGCATCCCTCCCCTTAGGCAGATAGCCCGCGAGGCTTTGCCATAATCACACACCATACACACACATTAATAACATTCAAACTGTGAGTCCTACACTTCTTTTTGTTAAATGAATATGCACAGTGTAGTATATTACTTCTATAAAACGTTATGTTACCGTACAGGATTCTTAACAAAGCTGCAAATTAAGTAGTTAATACTTTTAAGAGTTAAACATTCAGGGCAACAATTTAAGCGGGTTTGCAGCAGTAAAAACCTTTAAACATTTGCTGCGTTTTCTTTAACTTCTAAAGTTTTTATAGCGATTTGCTGTACAGCACAGTTAGGAGCAAACACAGTGGGCGAAACCCGAAAGCAGACCATCCTGATGTTGCAGAATAACTTTTGCATTTCAGGACCGAAATGCTTTTTTTCTTAATGCATTAGACGTTTGTTGCATTTTATTGTATCGAATTTTCGTTATAACTGATTTATGGAAAACTTAGAGCTTAGTTAAAGAGGGAAAATGACACATTTGTTCTTTTACACATGATAAATTAAAAAATATACTATTTGTTCCGTATTCTTAGTGTTATCAGATGTATTTAAAATTCTTCTATTAAAATTATATTCAGTAAATTAATTTCCGTTCAAATCGGTGATTTTCATTATGTGACTTGCAGTACACTGGTGTTTCAAAAACAGCCCACTTCAGTAAGACCAACATTTTAAGTAGAATAAAAAAACTAGAACGAAAAAATTAATGAAAAAGAAGAAAAATTTAAAGCACTTTAAATTTTTCATAAAAGACGGACTAGATGAAAATCATAATAATGATAACACCTGGTGCAAAAAGCTGTATTCATCTGTGACCTCCTAAGTTTTGAGTACTTTTAATTTTAAGTAAAACTATTAACTTCATAGGATGTCAGGGAATGAAGGAAAGTATATTCATTTGTACTAATAAAACCGATTCCTTAGGAATGAAGGAAAGCTCCATACTGTAGAGCCAGAATATAAGAAACAGAAAGAAAATGAGGCATCTGAAACTGCAACAGAATTTTTGATTTTACAAAAATCTAGCTAATTTAATTTTACAAACTTTGTTATTGTTAGGAAAAATATTGAAACTTATTTATAATCTTTTGATGGAATGGATGAGAGATATTGCATTACTGATATATATAATACTGTGTTCAGTAAAAAATATAATTAATTATTGTAAGTAAAAATATTCATTTATCATTCAAATCTTTGGGCCATCGTAAAGCTTTTTCAAAAACTAGATATTTCTTAATTTTATAGCGAAAACTGGAGAATTTACCACAGAAAAGGACAGATAGAGGAATAGGGTGGAGGTATTTCTTTTTGAAATACAACATGCGATTTTCTTTGATTTTTAAATGACATGACTTTTAATGCGCCTTAGTTTAATCAGAATAACAAATAGGTACAATAATTTAAAAAGTAAATCTTTTAAAATACGTCGTTATCATTGTTTTTAAAAAGAGCCCAGTGATTGAAATGCTTATTAGTAACCATTTAAATAATATCTTAAAGCTCATTTTCCAAATGAAAAAAAAAATGCTTAAAATATCGACGGTGGATTTTACGACATCAGTATATTATCTAGAGTATAAGATGTTAACAAATAAAAATGGTTAAATATCAGTAGCTGACGGTATTCATGTGAAAATATGATAAAATTTTAATGGGCTACTGAACAGTGGGGGAAAAAGAAACCTATTTTTAAAACATTATGATCATAATTTAAAATAGTTTATCAGTTTCCCAGTTTAATTAAAATTTTAATATTTAATTTTATGAAGATCAATTTCTGTTGCCAGAATTTTTTTTTGAATGAATTAAAATGGAGAGAAAATGAAATGCATAGAAAACAGAAAACGAAGAATTGGGAATAGACTAAATGTATCTGAAGGTCTATAAGAAATCTTAATCAACATTAAGAAAATAGTTTTGGGAATAAACTATTTTCTTAATTTTTACCGCTTTAGTTTTAAACGCCAAATTTGCTGATTCTGTAAATCTCCCTCCTCTGACCTTCGTTCTATAGCACAGAGATTGGCAGATGTTAAAACTTCTGTTATTTTGGAAAGGATCAGGAAATCTGTTGATGTTGGGAAGGGGAAACGAAATAGTACCATTAGAAAAATAGTGTAAGTTTCCCATTTAGCATGTGAAACGTTTCTGCCAATAGAAAAATGTGTAAGTTTCCCATTAAGCCTCTGAAACATTTCTGCCAGTAGAAAATGTGTAAGTTTCCCATTTAGCATGTGAAACGTTTCTGTTCCAGAGGCAAAAATATGAATATTTATTTTTTCTCCTTCATGCTCCAAAATTAAATGCACAAAAATATATTTAGTGCAACATTATTAAATCGGCGTCATTTTCTGTATGTAGTTATTCAAACAGTTTTAATTAAAGTTTATACCTTTTCTTTTTTCCTTCTCTCTCTCTCTCTCTCTCTGTCATTTTTTTTTTCCAATTTGCTGGAAAAATACCTCTTTCATCTCTGTACCTTCATCAGTTTCATCCCTAGGTATAGGTGCTCAAATATGTTGATGTATGAGTTTGAAAAAAATAGAGGGCTTAACTTTCAATAACAAATTGCGAATTTTATTTCGAAGTGAAATAATTTACAAACGTGTACTTTGATTTGATTCGAAAGCTTTCAGAATCCAAAGGGCGAATAAACGAAAAGAAGTGTTAGTGGTATTATAATTTAATCAAAAGGAGACAAAGTATAGAAGACAATATCCTTCTTAAGAACCGCGTTGTATTTGACACAATATAGTATATAACGCAAAAATATGCAAATTTTCGGTATAATGTTAATAGTCGGAACGCTTTTGCATTTATTATTTCATTAACTATACTAATCAAAACGATTTTAATTTTCCACCCCAGGTGCTGAAACATTCGATGAATTCGTCGATTTGTGCCACCAGGCTCGTGACTTCGTCAATGAGGGACTGTACGTCTACGCAGTGTCCGTAGCTATCTTGCATCGTAATGACTGCCGAGGTGTCTCACTGCCTCCTGTCCAAGAAGTCTTCCCTGACAAGTTTTTCCCCGTGGAGACAATTTACAAAGCTTTTAAAGTCGCTAACAGTCACCCAGACAAAGATGTAAGTTCTACTTCTATTTCCACTGCGTAAAAGAATCTAACTGAATAGTAGATCTTGTATGAGAATTTTTGTGGTTTATGTTTTGCTACAATGCAAACAGACGGGCATGCTCTGCAATTAGTAATTATAACTTTGGGGGGGGGGCGGAAACTGCCTCAAGCAATTCGACTTACTACTAATACATAGTTAGAGGAAAACTCATGTTTTATCTGAAGGAATTTTACCGAAATTTAGAGGTAATATTAAAAAAATGTACCACAGTACCAAATTATTGTAATGTGCTAAAGAAACTCTAATGATATTGAGCTTTTAACAACAGGGTAATAATATCTAGATAAGCAATGAAGACATTTTCATACAGTCAACCAAAATGTCATCTAACTGAGTGAGACAATAAATAAGAGGTGCTGCTTGATTTATTCCGATGAGACAGATAAGCATATTGACTGTTTTAATAGTCTTCAAACTGCTCCTGCACATAAAACTATTAAAAAGTGATGCAGGCAAAGAATGGGTAATGACCATATTACCCTCGGAAAAAAAAGAAAATTTTAAAAAGGGGTGTATTTTTGAGAAATATCTTTATTACATAAAAGCTTACATCACCTATCATCTTATTTTAGCTAATTTAAGTAAGTATTTATGTCTATGATTTCTGCTGCTCGAAACTATTTAGCACATAATTTTATTTAACACAGTTTTTACCATTTTTCAAAGCCTTAATTTCATACCTAAAAGTTCACATAAAGATGTTTTAAATATTCCCGCTGTGAGATATTTAAAAGAAGTCTAGAATGAGTCTAAATTTTATTACAAATAATTAAAGATGAATTTCACTTAAAACACATGTCTTAGAGCAATCAAAACTCTGAGAAATCGGTTTTATTTTTGTGAAAATTAAAAATGATTTAATTTTATACTTTCAACTGTATACATTCTTACACAAAATTAGTCGGCTTCTCAGAAAGATTTGCCTTTATCAATATTTTCATAATTTTCCCTACCTCAAAACTACTTGACATTCACTGTATCAAACAGTAGCCATAACGTAATGCATACATTAAAAATTGATTCATAACAATTAAAATTTACACATTGCAGTTACGTAAGCAGTGTTGAAGAATGATCATCGCAGTATGATGATTCTATGAAAATGCATTGGGGGGCATGTAAAACGTGATGCTGTTTAATGAAAGTGATTCTAATTTACCCCGTCACCAAACCATACACTTCCATTTAATTTTTTTTTAAGTTTCTAAAAATCTGTAGTTTATAATTTAGAGGTTCATAAATAAGCGAGTCCACTGTAAAATAAATTTAGAAAAGTTTCTAGAAGAAATTTTAGTGAAATTGTTCTCCTTGATCTATTAAATAGGGACTGACTGAATTACAAAGTTATGAAGTTATGATGATTTGTTTTAAATAAAAAAAAGTATTGCACAAAGTTGGTAGTTTATAACTCATTAACTCAAACCAGATCCCAACCAAAACTAGCACAGGAAAATGTCCTCAATTTTTTTATTTTATGAACGTTACTTCATTGCCTATCATTAGCCATCGTTTAGCCTTGAAAATACAGAATATCTTTTGGTGGTATTATTATTATTACTGCTATTTTTTACTTCTTAGTGACTGTCAGTTTTCGGCTGCAGTCACAACTTCGAAAATATTTCTTCAGTATTATACGATTAATATGTATAGTAGAGTCTTTGTGGTTATGAGCTGTGGTTATGAGCAATAATATATTAAGTTACTGTCTTCTATATTTTCACGTCTAGAATATGCAGAGACATTAGGGTTTTTTGAAGCAGAAGACATGAAAAATGAGCAATGCCCTCGCCGGGACTCGAAACTAGACCTAGCCTAAGAACTACTGAGCTAAAATAATTATTAAAACTTTCATTGTTTGCATACATAAAAATGCAACTTTTTATTTTTTAAAATATGTTTACCGTTTTATAGGAATTCCAAACACGATTTAGTGCAGTAGAAAGTAATTCCTTGAAAATTATCAAAATAAATCTTTTCACTTTCGAAATATTCTTGTGAGATATTGTATTGAGTGACAAGTCACCAGTCTAAATTTCCTGAAGCTAAATTTTCTTTTCAAGCCGGCAAGGCGAAAAATGTATCGGATACTGGGACGCCTAAGGACTATAAAAATAACAGTAGATGTTTTTATGTTCAGAGTCGGGTGATCAACGAAGTCGGATGACCCTTGTGTCAAGATCACATTTTCTGATAGCAAAGGAATTGTTCTTTAGCTGCTGCTTGTAAGTTCCGATTTCTAATATTCGAATTTTTTACCTCTATGAGAAGAGCCGATGAATTTTATGTTAAATCTTATGCTAATCAGTCAAATTTATATCAAATACGAAAGAAGATTATCAAAATAAAAAATATATTTTTATTAAAATATTTTTGAAACTATATCCGTCAGAAGTTTTTAAATTTGCTCTATGTTTGGACATGGCGGGCGCTCCGGGCATCTCCCTGAATACACACAGTATTTAGTACATCCAACTAAAAACTACATTCCCGCTGAGGGCAGAGTTGGTTTTTCACACTTACACTCCAAAGAACACTCAGTAATATTTGCGAATTGTTCGAAAATTTATTACTGAAGATAACAAAATGTTTCAATTAAACACGAAATATATAAATATTTGTATCGTAAATTACTTTCGTGTTTTCTGAAAATATATATATATATATATATAAAATTTGCATAGAAGTTGAAAGCCAATTTATGGAAAGATTTAAGGAAAGTAGGGAAGGTTAAAAATCAAATATACGAATACATATACAGGGTGTCCCGTAAATGTTGCGACGAACGTAAATGTTGCGGGGGAGGTAGGGCACATCATAAGGATTAAGAATTGCATAGGAACCCATGGCCAGAAACGTCATTGCACGCCTCCAGGGGGTGTTGTACAGGAGAGTGCTAGCGGAAAGTGAAGATTGCCTCATTCGAGCGATAGGTACCATACAAAGAGAATGGAACGCTGTACGAACAGAGAGCTTGCGGACATTCGCTTAGTGTATAGTAATAGAAATATATTTTTTATTTTGATAGCTGAGAGTAATGGACGAGCTGCTGCACGCATTTATCGAGAACGCTTCCCCGACAGATATCGACCACCACACAGTTTGTTTGCATCAAAATTTGTGATACTACGGGTCATTAAGAGGTGGCAGGACAAGTGAGGGCAGGCCATGATCGACTCACTCGGTCGTTAGGGAAGAAAGTGTGTTGGATACGGTAGAGAGTAAGCTAAGCACCAGCATACGTATCATAGCGTCTTAATTAAGAATGTCTCGTACCAGTATCCAGCATGTCTTGAACGCCGAGTCCTTCCACGCCTTTCTTCTCCAAAGGGTTCAGTTAGTGCTCCCCAATGATCATCCTGAATGTGTGCATTTCGCACAGTGGTTTCTGCAAGTAAAAGCCTGGAATGTTATTTTCCAGCTTATGTGTTGTTGACGGATGAGGCCATATTCAATAAGCATGGCGTATTCAATCACCACGCTCAGCATTTGTGGGCTCAAGAAAATCCCCACGGTGTACGGCACCACGCGGCACAACAACGCTTCAAAGTTAGTGTGTGGGTGGGTTTGGTCGGCGACTGCTTAATGCTGCTTGTGGGGAGCAGTCAAAAGTGTCGTGTATCACGATCCTGTTGTGTCTGAGATGATCTTGTGGCAAAACTCGCCTGCCCAGCTGCTTTTATCAAAGAAATTCTCGGTGTGTTTGAACATGTTCGGCAATCAATGGTCCGTCGGTGTCCGACATGTTTGGCGTCTGATGGTGCAAACTTCGAGCATCTGTTGTAACATTCAAGCTGTCGTACACCATTTGTATTCACGTCCAATAAATGTTTCAAATTAATGACTCTCTTGTTTCCTTTCCCATCTTCTACCTCTGCTACCACTTACCCCTGACATTTCCGGGTATGGTTTCTTACGCAATTCTTAATCCTTATGGTATGCCCTACCTCCCCTAGAAGTTTGTCTCACATTTACCGGACACCCTGTATATATATTATAAAATTAGGCGCCTAAGTGTATTTAAGTATCTTTTAATAAGAATTTCTCCTTTGTTATATATATTAGAGACCAATCCGTTCAATTATTCGCCATCTTATGATGTCTGAATAAAAGAAAATCATTTACACACTTGTAAATTTAGACGACCATTTATACATATTTCGTACCAATATGATCATATTAAGATTCTTTCGAGAAACACTCCAGATTTTTCTAAAATTATGAGTAATTAATATTCTGCATTTTTAATGTAAAGTTTTTGTTGTAATACGACAGTATTTAGAAATTTTCCTTGTCACCTGAAATAAAAACCTTACTGAAATTCAGTGCGTTAAATAAATCATTACTATCGTTATCATTCTGGATATTTTATAAATCACAAAGTAAGAAAGGTGAATTCAGGGGAACCTGAATTTGGCTTAACAATTAAGCAAGATGCTAAATCAATGAATTTATCAGTGAGCTCGAAATTTTTATAACTATGCATTTATTAATTATACTTAGAATAAATTTCATATTTCTAATGCAAACAAATGTTTTTCAAAAGAACACAAATGCTTCTTCTAAAATAATGTTTTGAGGGAAAGAAAAAAGCCCAAAAGTACATTTTAACTTTTCAGTACTTTCCATGTTAATAAACGCCCTGCTTTTAAAGCATTTCTGGCCTGCTTATTTAGTTATTATTTTTCTTTACATAGAATAGGGGGAAATTTGAAAAGCTATAACTTAAAACCAGCTAATAATTTTAAGCATTTTATGCCATGTCTAAAGAGACTAAAGTTTTGAAGTCCAAAGAGACCTATTTTTCTTTGGTTTGTATAAGGGGTTAAATACGTTAGCTGTGGAGCGGCTTTGCCCATATTCAGAGTACACAAGAGGGCATTTTCCTTAGAAAATCCTCTACCCTCTACCAAGACTTCTTATTGGGCGGGTAGACTTCAAGGGCTTTGCCATAGTTTAATAGTTAGGTACTACAATTGTTTGTCAATCGCTCAGTAATCATTTACTAGAGTTTCGGCTTTTGTCTTTTTACAACATTCATATTTAGTTACTTAAAATTTTCTTAATGTACAAAACATTCGGAGCATTTCTTGTGACCAAAATTTTCTGAATACATGACATGTTTTCACAATCGCGAAAGAAAGATTAAGATTAGAATTTCATGATTATTGATAATGGTTAGTTTTGAGGTTTATACTTTTCCAGTTATCAATTTCTTGAATAATATTTATAATTTTGTAGATAACGTATAGTTTTAAGGTTAACTAAAAATACTCAAATAGCCCCCCCTCCAAAAAAAAAACCCCTCAAAATTTTAATGCAGTTTAGATGACTTTGTTCTTTTTGTTGAGCTGCTTGTTAAAAATACTGCTAGAATAGATATTAATGCCAACTGTTAGCAAAAATCTTTCATTCTGGATTAACATATTCACAACATTTGCTTCTAACGTGAATGCAAATATCATTAAGTATGCAAATAAATTACTTATATAGCTCAGATTTAATTACATAGCTAAAATACGCGTGAACAACAAACATTAATTGTTTTAAAGTGTAGCATGCGTAAGTGAACTAAAAATCCGTTTTTCATGTACTGAAGCAATAGGAATCGGAGAAATTTCAATCAACTTGCAGGACTAGTTTCGAAGGTTCAAATGGAACCTTCTTCCTTCAATTGCAGGAATGAAAATGACGAAGGTGAAGCATGTACTCATTTGAGAACAACAGAAAATAAAATTCCAAACAATTCAGTTGAAAGAAACAAAACTACTACAGCCATCTATTGACAAAAGTTGAAAACAACCAGCAAATAATTTCTTTAAGAGATAAAGGTAAAGACGGATTATAGTTGGGATCATTAACTAGAATTGAAAGATTTTTATAATTATGACACGATTTTAGGAAATCTAATTCATCAACGGTAGTTTTTGACTAATTTTGGCGTAAGAGAAACGGAAAATGTGATTTTTGTTTTTAATGAGAAATATTGGGCAAAAGAAGATTTTATACGTTCCTTTTTTGTAACACGTCTCATTCTCCTTAATGCAAAATTTCAAGGCTTCTTTAGTCTGAACATTGTATATTAAGCCACACTGGCAAGGAATACTGTATATAACGCAGATGATTAGAGGAATGGGGCCTTTAGTGTGGAAGTCATATAAGTTTGTTACCTTAAATGAGTAGAATCATTAGGTTATATCGATGCAGAAACGTGAAAAATGTACAACGCAGTCGCTGGTATTCAGGCTCCGGATCTCCCGAATACGCGTCAAGCGTGCATGCAGTTACACCACGAAGGCATACGGAAAATAGGGAAAAAATGCCTCAAAACCGAACTTTGTCGAATTTTCTAAACTATTGTTATAGCGTAAGAATATGCTTCTCCTGCGTTATTTTCACGTCTGCAGCTGAAAAAGTAGATTTTACTCAAACGTTTGATTATTTATGCATATTAGCCGGGCAAATTTATGCAATTTACGCTGATTCTTGTTGCTTTAGTGTCTCAAACATTTAATTTTCGGCGTGATATTTTGGTTAATAAAAATGATATATTTGCCATTATTAGGATGAAATCGTTGTGGACGTGGAAGCAACAGGAAATATCTTAGACCCTGAATATAATCTTGCCTACTACAGAGAAGATGTTGGAATTAATGCGCATCATTGGCACTGGCATCTTGTGTATCCTAGCACCTGGAATGCCGCAGTCACAGGAAAGGCTAAAGATCGCAAGGGAGAGATCTTTTACTATATGCATCAGCAGATGTGTGCCAGGTAAGATTCACATAATATCAGGATTATCACTGGATATCATTCGCACCCACAGGAAAGTGGAGTAGAAACTTTCTTACATCTCATTCTCATGTTAAATCAGAATCTAGGTCTTTTCAGACGTACTCTCTTTCCCTTATTTTGAGCCTAAACTATCTCATTGCAAATAAAGCAGAATTTTGCATGTACCTTATGTATAACGAGCACCGGTATATAATGCGCACATATAATGCTAAACAACATATTTTAATTTTAAAGTATATTCGTCATATAAACGCGCACCCTTTTCTTCAAGAAGAAACCTGAAAAATACATGTGAGGTGCTGTTATTTTTTGAAGTCATTCATTTGAAGATTTTCCCCAGAATTTCGAATAATATATTGAATTGACAAGCCATAAAGGAAACAATATGCGTGTGGGGGAAATGCTTGAGGGAGTAAATAATTCTGCAAAGAGGGTGAGTTGTATTCAGTGCAAGTGTGCACAAGAATTTTATTTTAGTGTTTCGAGAAAAGGGGGACATAATTTGGGGTAAGAATGCACTTCTGACGCGAATGAATTCCTGGATGAATTCGCGGAATTAGCAGTCAGATGATTTCTCTGAATGAAGGAAAGCACAATAATTAATATGCTTTATGTAATGAAAATTATCTGATAATGAAAATTTTTAAGTCCATAAAATGTGTCATTTCTTTTAAATAAACAGCATTTAGGTATATGTAGAAATCTAATTTTTAAATGTATAATTTTTATATCCGGTGTATTACGCGCACCGGTAAATTTCGATCTTATTTTTTTTTTTACATTAAATGTGCGTGTTTATACACAAGAATATACGGTATTCCTTATACCAGGGATTCCCAACATGGCGCCCGCCGCTGTGCGATCACAATATAAATGTTTTAGATTTCAATATAATTCTATGTGAAAGTTTTTCTCATTTTTAATGAAATAGAAATTGCGTCTTACACAAATACCAGCACAAAGCGAAATGCGACCGATCTCTTTTTTTTTTATGCACATGTATTATTAACTCAATCCAACTATAAATTCATCTTGTAAAAGTAAATGGTGCCCGCCCGTCCAACATATATTCTAGAATGTGCTGTTAGGGACAAAAAGGTTGGGAAACTCCTGCCATACAGTGATTACCGGTAAAATATTGTTTATGCGACTACAAGTTCATTCCGTTGTAAGGCTTCAGGTGGCTTGTCGCTAACTGTGTGAATGAAAATAAGAAAAATGGGTTTCCCTATGAAAGTGTCCAGTCTTGTTTCGTATGTATAGCTACGAATATAACATCAGCTTGCATGAAATACGTTATATCATAGTATAGTAAAAACCCGATAATCAAGCTAGCATTCCTTTCATCAAGATTCTTGCCTTAAGATGGCGCTACTATGCTATTTTATTAAATATAAGAATCAGAAGTTATTTCGCATCTTTTCGCCATATCTGCTCAGTCTTTTCTCTTTTTTTTAAACTTCATATTTATATATCGTTTGCTTTCTTTATCTGTATTTATTTACAAAGTTTCAGCAGAAAATCGAACCAAAAGCAATTCGTGGGAGGCTAATTAAGCATCAGATATGTTCGTGCGATTCTCTAAAAAATTAAAAATATATTAGTAAAGTAGATAGTATTCATATTCTATGGAATGACATTTTAAAACAAGAGAGGAATCTATGAAGCAGGTGGACATCTGAAAAGATTTTGCGCATTAGCAATGATGATGATATCAAATTATAAACTGAAAATACAATTAAAAGTTTTTGCGCATTGCCAATGCTTATGATTTCAAAGTATAAACTGAAAATACAATTAAATTATTTGAATAAATTCGTTTACTATTAAGTTTTCTCATTAAATAGGTTGGTAGAATTACTATACGTAGTTTTTTCATTCTTCTATGCATTCAGTAACGGAAAAAAAAATCTTTGCGATAAACAATTTTAATCCGATAATCTCGCACTGCTGAAGTGCCAGAGGTACCCACCGATCTCATCTTCAGCTGACTTAAAGCATTCCTGCGAACATAAATTACGGTGCGTGTATTAGACTAATTTTTAAGTAATAAACTACGGAGAAATTATTAAACACTTTGTCTGGCTTTTACACTATCTCACATCTGAATAGAATAAATCAAAACATGGTATAGATGGCCAAGGAAATTTCGTCATTTCAGTTGCTGCTTTCTGTTAGAACTATCAGCATTTTATGTTAGTTCTTGCATGTTTCCAAGCTGTAAGTATTAAGTCCCTCTAGCTTTCTAGCGCTAGGTTCTGAAAAATTAAAAAATATTCATATAATTTTACCCTTCCTCTGTTACAGATAGTTTTCTCCTCTGAGGGTTAGTTTATTATTAAATTGTATTCCATCGATTATTTTTATTTTTATTCAGTTCATTCAATTTATTTTTGCATTCGCTTTTCATTAATTTTATTTTCCCTTGCATTTATTATCTGAAAAATATAATAAATGAAACACTTAAGAAACTTTCGAAACATGTCATTTCAGCTTACTTCTTTTATTAATGTTAGAGCTTATTGTAGCCGCATCTAAAGCTGATGTGTTCGAGGTTTCGAAATCCGTGTTTTAGTATTATTATGTATTTATTACATTAATATTATTATGTATTTTTATTGTAATGTAAGTTTCTATTAAAGAAATAATATTGTGCTAGAAATAAATAGTTACTAGTACTTTATCCATGACTATTTTTAATTTGCTATGCTCTTCCTGTACCAGCGTCCTCCGGAAGTAAAATTATTCGTATAACTTCCCTCTCTCGATTTTTGGACGATAAATTTAGTAAAAAATGGGGGAAAATACGCCAGGAAATGCAGTAAATAAAATGCCTGCTTTAGACTAAAAATAACAAGAGAAACAATAAAAGGTAATAAAAAAACAGTAACAATAACAACCGACAATAACAGACTATAAAATATAAAATGCATGCTTTAGGTCAAACTAACGAATTATAGTTCTGTTTTAGATTTATTTCTTTGAAAATAATACAAAAAAGATATCTATCCACTATTTTTAAGACATTACATTACTTTCTAAGGCTAAATACAATTTTAGTAGCATTCCATTAATATAAAGAATACCTTGCACGATCTTTCAGTGAAAAATAGCTAAGAAAAATGCATTCTATAATAAAGATTTCTATTAACAGACAAAAACATAATAAGAATTTTGATTTCAATTTTAACTTCTTACAGGTATGACTGTGAGCGTCTGTCTAACGGACTTCCTCGAATGATCGCGTTTCATAATTTTGATGAACCCTTAGAAGGATATTCTGCCCATCTTAGTTCAATCGTCAATGGACTGCCATATGCATCTCGTCCAGCTGGTATGAAACTTCACGATATCGAGGGCGTAGGTGTTCAAGATTTGGACCGATGGAGGGAAAGAATTTTGGATGCCATCAATTTAGGTTATATCACAGATGCTGAAGGTCGTGAAACAATTCTGGATGAAACACACGGAATTGACTTTTTGGGAGACATTATAGAATCCAGTCACGAATCGAAGAATCCTGAATTTTATGGAAGTTTGCATAACTGGGGCCATGTGTTGATGGCAAACGTGCTTGACCCAGATGGAAGATATCAGGTAAATTACTAAATCAGTCTAATTAACAAAAAACAAATACAATTAGCATGAAGCAATCAAAACTTCGTAAATTCATAAAGTAGAAACTGTTAATTTACCTTAAAGGTATGAACAGAATGCTTAAGCTTTAAATATAACTTTGGATGTATAGTAAATGCTATTAAATCTGCTCAGTCACTGCACCAACCGTAACGTTATATACGGAACTATTTGCAATTATTTGAATGAAAGACTTCTTATCAAAGGAATAAGTATCCTTCAACTTCCAAATGAGAGCTTTCGCTTAAAAAGCACAGAAATATTTGTACTTTCATTTCATTTGCGTTGCTTAAATTGTTTGACTGTTAAAGTATTTAAATTTGAAATGTGTAAGAATGTTTTTAGAAAACATAGTTAAGTGACTGTATAAAAGAGAAATTCAACGCAAAATGTTCTAAGCTGCATATGCTGATTTACTGCGTGACTGTGCATATTCCATTTTTCAATAGCAAATAAAAAACAGTATCTATATATTATGAAGAAAATTTTACTTCCGTGTTTTATTTAGTTTTTTATTAGTATAATAATATTATAGAAAGAGATGGAGCTGTTTTCCGTGCTGCTACTCGTTAGACAGCGTATTGGAGATAAGACTAAGTGTTTGCTGCTGGTAATCTTAAGTACCGATTGAAAATGAAAAGTTATTTGGTTTCTACAACCTTTGTGAGTGAGAAGTTTATATAACTACAATTTCAACAGTTGAATCAGTTTAGGTCACAAATATAATCTGTTTAATTGTTTTCAAACAACTGATATGAAAACATACTTTTTTAAATAAGAGTTAGAAATAAAAATATTAAGAGCATTAAGCTTCTAGTTTAATGCGTTATTTTTCTTAATATTTTTGCATTTTCTAGTATTTTTTAAACGTGATTGCTACAAATTATGATGTTATGTTAGTCGGAGGACAAATGCACATATTACTTATGTTTTGAAATTAGGGTTTACTTTTGTGTAATTACATAGCAATTACTATGGATAGACTGCGATTTAAATTATCTATCACGCAATATGCGTTTCCTCTCTTCAGTACAATTTTTTCATCATTCACATTAATTTTCAAATTTAAGTTCCGATGTCTTAATCAAAGGTAATTTGTTGGCGTATTTCATAAACAACTCTAAAGAAGAATACGTGGTATTAAACTATCTCTCCAGTTCATAGTGTTATGGTTGATCACTTGTGGTTTAATTTGACTATTAACAGTGAGGAACTTTGTACATAAGATAACTATGATTTTTAGGGTAAAAATGCCAGTTTTTTTAGTGTCAAGTAGCTCAGAATAATGTGTATGCTGTTTTACATAAACGTAAGGGAACTTTACTTACTTATTTCTATAAAAAGGTGAAAGAAACACTCTTCAGGAGAAATTACAAGCAAATTCATGCCCATGAATGAATTAATTTACAACTGATAATATTAACTTTACAAGAGAAGCAAAGATTCTTTTCTTCCTCTAAATCCTAGTTCTGTAACAGATATTGTGCATGATAAAGCCCAGAATTTAAAATAAACTTTGGATAAAAGTAGAAGGAGATTATAAGTTTAGTGCAGAATGCGACAATTCTTCACTAATAAAAGCGTAAACATCTACACAGATTAAACTAAGAAACTGTAAGACTGTTGGTTATTTTTCCAGCACAAGACTACAATAAATCAATAAAAGGAAAGAAAAGTTCTGATTAAAAAATATTCGAATTTGAATCTTCGCGTCAAACACTGATGGTGCAAATGCGATGACGACATAGCTTGGAAAACTAACTGTAAATTAATATGCTAACGTAAAACTGTATATTACCGACGTAGCTTATATCTGATCTATTTTGATGATCGAAATAAAAAGTGGAGCAGACACCTAATTAGATGACATTCATTAAGTTAAATTCAGTTTTTGAATAGACAAATCGAAAGTAAGGAAATAACTAGTATCTGCCGATGAAGTAGATTTACTTTCTGCAAAAGGAAACGATATTAAAAATTTTTGCATATCTTAGAGCAATTATTAAAAAAAATTAGGAAAATAGTAAAAATTTCCTTTCAAGGATGCAATTCTCTACAATTATGCAAAATCATAATATGATGTTGAATGTTAATCCTAGATTAGAAAACTGACTGGAATAACTTAATCAGGCTTGTATTTTCAAAAGTATATCTATTGCTTTTTATTAAAATGAACAATTTATTTTACATTTAAACGCTTATCGTCAAACGAAAGTTTATATTACGTTAAGTTTTTATATTCTTATTACGTAGAAAGTATTGCAATGGGAAAAGAACGTTATACATACTAAGTAAACAGTGTCTCGGGTTACACTAACGCCAGGAGAGCATGACTACGAAAACTCAGATGTAGTAAATAGTCCAGGCAAATATACTTTTAATCATATTTTATTACAAATTTATATTTTAACCCAATATTTCTGTATATCTTTTGCTATTTTGTTTTTTTTTTAATTGATTAGAAGAAAGCACATCAAGACTGTCATCGTTTGTTAGAGTTATTGCTCTTTTATTCAACAAATTAATTAGTACAGTGTTTAATGAGCGTTGCTGAGATATAGGTAGAAGTAACAACAAGTGTTTCTAAGATGTTGAATTGATACAAAGGAAAAACAATGTCTAACTAACGAAAATTCAATGTTTCGCAAGATAATTTTTACTGCTTACAGTAAATTATAATTTTAGAATAAAGATAATAAGTTTTTAGAATAAAGATAATAATTTATTGTAATCAGTAAAAATTAGGTCAGAAAAATTATGCAAATGTATTAGTTGTTGCAGTGTTTGTTGCATATACCTTTCTTTTAGCTATGTGTACTATAGATAGATGAAGCAAAGCCATCCCATGTAGTAGATTCTTTTTAACTTTCTGACGTGAGCGTGCGTACGAATATACAGTTTTCATTCCAAGTATTACTAATTTTGTTCTAATAAAAAGCAGTGGTTCTATCTAGGGTGAAAATATATTTATTTTATGTCATTTACAATCTATTGCTTTATTCTAAAAACTGAAGTTTTGTATTACTATATAATCTCGAATTTTTCCTAGTAACTCCTAATGAAATAACAATAAGCCTTTTTTTTAAAAAAAAACCTACTTTGTAATAGTTCTTTGTTCTTTCCACTATAATTTCTACGAAAAGGCCTTTCACTGCTAAATTTAACACCAGCAGCTGCAAACTAATAATAATATATATCTACCCGTAACTCCAAAATACGAAAATTCAGTTGAACCTTTTACTTTTTGTTAGAAATACAACTGTAGTATTAACAAACACTTACTTTCTTTATATACAATATTTTAAGCATTTTAATCAAAATTAAGAAAATTCAGTTAGTATTATAAAAACCGGTAAAACAATGTTTATTCTCTTCCAGAATAACCCCGGCGTTATGGATGATTCAGCAACTTCTCTTCGTGATCCCATTTTCTACAGGTGGCATCGATTTATTGACGATATGTTCAACGAGTATAAGAAAAAACTACACCCATACACAAAAGATGATGTAAGTGAGATATTAAATATACCTAACGGGAAAAAAACCAAAAATATAATATTTATTGAATGAATAAATAAAATTTTCTTAACCTTTTGTTCTAAACCAAACATTTTTAAGTGGAAGACCAGTAACTTATGCTTACAAATTCATTTTTTATGTTTTTCTTCAATACAATTGCCTTCGAGAGACTAGTTTTTCTTTAGTTTACATGAAAGAAATTTAAAAATTGATCAACTGAACTTCTTTTATAGCTTGGTTTCAACGGAATTGAAATTGAACACGTGAAAGTGGTAGCTCATCAAGAAAATATTGTGACAACAACTTTCGAGGAGGCTACATTGGATTTGTCAAATGCATTCAACTTTGGCAGGCAGGGGCCAGTAAAGGTAAAAAATTATTTCAATTATTTTTACTCTAGCACTTGCAGTATTTTTGTCTAAGTTTTAGATCACTCATTCTTTTATTTTCACTTTTCTTAAGATTCGTTACCAACACTTAGATCATGAACCATTCTCCTACGAAATCGAAGTACAAAATCAGACAACCAAGGTCAGACACGGAACGGTGCGAATTTTCCTTGCTCCAGTCTACGATGAACTAGGAAATGTTATTAAAGCTGATGAACTGCGACGTCTTATGATCGAACTCGACAGGTTCCGTGTTAAATGTGAGTATATTCTGCAACAAGTTTGATACTTATAGAATTAGGCAAAATAATTTTAAAAAATGTATTTCTGAAATGAAGGCCATAAATTAGTGTATACGAATATTGTATTTATGAAATGAAAAATCATAAATTAGTGTGCTAATATACGAGTATTGTATTTTTGAAATGAAAACCAGAAATTAGTGTACTAATATACGCGTATTAAACCAGTAGTGGATTAAAAACATTTAAGAACAAAATTAAATCATAAAATATGCTATTAAGTTACTTACATAAATATTAAAATCCGATTTTAATAACTGGTTTTGCCGAACTAAATATGTTTTAGAAACCAACGCGGACTGGCTGATTCCAAAACTGCATTGAAAACATTAATCAAGTTAATGTTGCCTGAATCATCAAATAACATTAAAATAATTCAGTTATTTTCCTCCTATAAATTAGAAAAATCTGAATTTTAAACAGCCGACATGCCGAGCTGGCTTTTGGCATTTTGCCGCGTGTTGCAATCGCTGCAGGTCCTTAATTCTGCTGCCCCGATGCCTTCCTAAATTCTAAAAATTTTGTTGAACATAAAATTTTTGGAATTTATATGAGGCACTGCTACCCAGTACTTCATCTAAATTCCAAAAATCTTAACGTCACTAAACTGTACTTTTCTAAATTCTAAGACTTTTGCCGCACGGCTCTGGCGCTGGCAACACATGTACTTGTCTAATATTTTTCAAGTAAGCTGGTAAGAGTATTATTTTCAAGCTTGAGCTGGTAAGAGTATTAGATATAATAATTCCGTTTATAATAATTAGTAAGACATGAAGGGAACAGATAGTTTAAAAAGTTATGAGGAGTAACAGGTAACATAAAGAAGCTACAATTTGGATACAAGTTGCCATGGAATAGTTGACACACTGATTTTAAATTGAATTATTTAATTACAGCAAAATACAGCAGGATAATCCGTCTACGGGATGTCTTCATGGAAGTCTTTCAACTGAACACTTTTTCTTATTCTCTCTTTCGTTACGCAAGGGTAAAAATCATAAAAATCTCATATACTGAACCTATAAACTTTCGGGAATAGAGCACAGGACCAGGGTGAACTATTTGGATTTTGCGGATTTAGATAGCCTGATGCTTGACATAGGGAAGCAAAAGTCGTTAGAGTACTATAACAAGGGCCGTCTTTGGATTAAATAGCATGTGCTTAGGGCATCAAGGAAAGGGAGAACCACAAAAATTCATGATTTCCAGTTTTACTATGAAATGTATGGTGCAGATGAACGAAGACCGACAGAGAAGAAATGGGAAAAAACAGATATAAAAGCATGCAGGGGGCAGTAAAAGTTTTTAAGTGTTTAAGGGCCTTAAAGGTCTTAATCTGGCCCTTACTATAACACTTCATATTAGAATTTGATCCTTTTTTCTTCGAAAAAATTGTAATAACCCCTTTTTTGCGTTTTCCTGACACAAACAGCTTCGTGATTGACACAATATTTTAAAATAATAATAATAACAAATATTTAATGCCCAAATTAATTCATTTTCATGTAAAAATCACGAATTTGACTTCTTTTGTTTCTGATAATATATTATTAATTTTACCAAAACTATTAGGTCATTAACGCAATATATCTTTTAAATAACAAAAGCCGAAAAGTATTTCAATAGAAGAAAAGAAAAGAGGTAATAAGGAATAAAAAGCAAAACAAACAATTCTGTTAACACTCTGAATAAATAAAAATGTAGTTATACATTTTTTATGATCAATAATTAACTATGAAACACAGTACAAATACTATAATATTTAAGATTTCAAGCGAAATTTTAAAGATGATTTTAGACATTAACTGATGTTGCAGGTTTTGACTATATAAAAGATTATAACGCAATTTGACATGGCGAAATAAATTTTATCAGAAAATTCTTTTCTATTGAAAGTTCATTAACCGTTTCCAAAAGAGGTTTTACCTTAAATAACACAGCCTCCCCCCTTATGACCAGCATTTTATCATCTTAAAAATAATAATACGATTAGTTTTCAATTACACACATTTCTTTATGGATTGGGGGGATTTCTTAGTCTTCTTCCTCGATGCAATAATCACGTTTACTCTGTAATTTACCGTACACAAAGAATATCAGAAATATCCTTAAATATCTTTAAATCCTCACTAAAAATTCTCAGGCTGTGTTTGCTTTTTACATTCTACATTTTTAGCATTATGAATCTTTTCTTTAGCAATTAAATCTTAAATTTCTTGAATATTCTTTAAATCTGTAAGAAATTTTCTAAATCTAATTCTAGTCCTTCGAATTAAGCCCTAGAATTCCCACAGACTACTTAGGCCATTTCTGTATATTTTTCTTCCACAAGGACTTCAGTTTTCCTGTTTTCACAGTTCCAGTCTTTATTTAGAACCCGAAAGCAATTTGGCATGATTAATTTGCTCATTTCTTTTAATTCAGAATATGCTGCCTCTCCATTTATCAGTTTGCTAGTTTCAGGAGATAATACCTTAGAAAGCAGGCATTCTGCTTCATGCTCAATACTGTCAAATATGTGCAGATTATTTTTCACAATATAAAGAAGAACGAAAAAAATTTATATTATCCAAAATAGAGAGAAAGAAAGTTGATTTACCCGACAATGACATTTTCATTCAAATACCTGCTGACTAAACCTATTACGAATGAAAACTAAATCATAATGAAATATATTCATAAACTAAATAGCTATAATAAAATAAATAGAAATTAAATAATAGTATCCTTTTTAGTTTCATTGCTGTAATGAAAAATATCAGGTAACTAGGAAACATAGGTAAGAGAAATTTTGTCAACGCTTGTTTTACAATAACAACAAAGCAGCTAACGTTAAATGTAAAAAAAAAAAGAAAGATCTATGAGCTTTCTAATGTCTTTATCAGTTTATTCATAGTTTCACCCGCATGGAATGCTTTGAAGGTGATAAAAATTCGCTTTAGCGAAGAGAAGTTGATAAAAATGTCAATATTTCTCACGTTATCAGTAAAACATAAATCTCAGCATTCTACAGATTTAAAAGTTTTTTCCCCACTCTGGTACTATTGCGTACGATATGAGGTTAAGTGCAAGCGTGCTGTAACCCAGTGTTTTGAGGATGCATTTACATGTACAACTGAGTTCTTCTCGCAGTAGTAATACTCATCATTTTATAATTAGATTTATTACATGAGTGTTCCGCTAATTTGGGAATTAGAAGACTTTAAGGAACAGTAAAAGTATCATTTCTGTTATTTATCGTAAACTACAACAATTAATCTAAAAGTGGGGGGAAGCAATTAATACCTATTAAAGTTCTTACTTATAAATCATCATTAATTAAGAAACTTCATTCTGTCAAATGCCTGCAGTAGATTTATTTATAATTGCCTAGATTCTGGTATGTAAGCCAAAGGATTTAGTTCTTTTTTATACTGTACTGATGAAATGCTTTTGCGTAGGCTTATGAACACTTCTACCTAGTCCTTCAATTCGATGGTTACGTTCCACCTGAAAACAGTAACTTAACTGCATATCTGCTCCATTTTTCTTAAATTTTCGTAGCTATCAAAGTAGTTTCTGAGACTTAAAAAAACTGCAATAATTTTACATCACAGTTTCTCTTTATTGTCCTGTTCTGTATCTATTTTACAATTTGTCAGTCACTGAAGCCTTTGCTAACCATCGATTGACGATAGTCAAATTTCAAGTTTACTTTGCTATAGAACGTTCCTTTATTATGTGAAGCAATAATGGTAGCATGTACGCTTTCACGTACACATACATGCACATATACATACACACGAATCCACATATGAAATTACCTATGCCTGTAGACAAAATGCATAAGCATTTTGTCTGCAGACATTGGTTATTTTTTTTTCAAACTTTACAAACATAACGCATCTAACGTATATCACACGTTAAGGTATAGACATTATATCCAAGAAAATTTTTAAACAGCAGATACCATTTAAATACCATTTTTATTGGTTGTTGTCCTTTTTCAAGAGCCATAACTTGTAATGTTATAAATTTTCAGGTCATAACTTTTGAAGTAATGGGACATGTTGTATTAATCTGTTCAGCTTAAGAGTTTCCTTTGCATTTTCTTAAAAACTGAAAGTCTGAAAACAGTGTATTTGGTTTCAAAATGGCGTCTCATCCCCAGGATCATCCCTCCACTTCGAACAAGATGAGCGTAGCTATAGAAAAGAGCACTAGCACTTCTCAGCAACGAAAACTCCCTCCAGTTTTCTGCCCTAGGTCTGACGTTCATTGGAAGGGTCTTTTAGGACGGCTCACAAAATCTTTGATTTCGAGGGTACACTGAGACCCGATCACAAAAGATTGTATGATTATTAGTACGCAAAAAAGAGTTTAATTTGTTTGTTTGAAAAGTCGAGCACTCAGCATAACATCCAGAATTGGAAAAGGATCTTCATTTGAAAGTGACCATTGGAAGATCCCTCTTGATACTGAAGAGAATGCTATCGCCTAATTCCCTAACTGCCTTGCAGTCCTTGCCAGGAAAGTAAAACGATTTATGAAGGAGCACGAAGGGGTTACGGAAAAAATCTTTACTATCCTTGCGCAACTTCCGCGCACGGCGAAGGAAGAAAAATAACTACCCATACAATGCTAATGATGACAATGCTTTGTTTATGGTCAACTTAAGTGCTTTGATAACTCAAGGTATTTAAAGTGCTTAAAAACCTGACTTTCACTTGAGAGTTAAAGAAAGACGAAACATCGAGATGTTATCGATGCCTGTAAGAACATTCAGCAAATTTTCGAGGGTGCAGAAAACTGCAATAAAAAACGCAAAAAAATGCAATAAATCCGATCGCTGAGAATGTCTTAGAAAATGATGGCTTTCCTTAGCTTAAAACTTCAAAAAAATGAATAAAACCACCGGCCACTGGCATCCCTTCTACAGTGAAAGAAATTCTCAGCCTGACACTTTTCTCTTTCTCAGTCAGTTAACCAAAATTTCTCTTTCTCAGTCAGTTAACCAAAATTTCTGAGCAGTGCCAAATGTATCTGAATTCGTTCAACAAGATCCTTAATGGAATTTAATTCGCAGCATTACTTGAATTCTGAGTTTACTGTAATTACTTCTTCGATTACTGACTGACGAGATTCTACAGCACTCCTTTTGGTCCAGAATATGATGTTACTATCATTTCACCTCTGCTCTTTCTCTTGACTGATCCCAGAAAAGCAGATCCCTTCTCCGAGGCGTGTCACTTTCTCTTAACTTACTGGGCGTTTCGTTCTGGAAATCTCTTCACTTTGGTCTGGCATCTTTGATTCCCTTCACCGAGGTCATCAGAGGAGACAGTAAGAGCGCAAAGTTAATTGGCGCTTACATGAGTGAGTGTCAAAATATCATCAAAGTATCGTAAAGTTTATCAAAGTATCATATGCTCATAAAGTATAAAATAACAAAGTATCAAAAAGGCAAGAAGTACGAGAAATCAACTATGCCTTCCCTAGGATTCTAGCAGTGGATCTTTCAATACTAACTGGACGTGCACTACTTACACCATGACAACACAGGAAAATGCAGCAACTCCTTAAATAGTTAATAACGAATCTCTACTTTTAAGTTTGTAAAAAATGCTTAATTATGCAGTATTTAAAATCTATTCAACATGTTTATATAAGACAGAAAGTAGCCATTGCAGCTACAGAAATACTAAAGCATTTTTATAAAAGAGCTTAATAGAACAAAGTTAAAATACAAACAAATTTGAAACATTTTATTGACGTTAAAGAGAACACATTGGACTAATTGAAATGTTTTTTTAGACTGAATGAAAGCAGAACGAATTGTTTTTGCTATAAGATAGAAAGGAAATAGCGTTTGTTTCAAACTCACAAGATTACTCATCAAAGTTTTGCTAGATTGGTTTTTAAATACAGCCTTACATAGAGTTCATTTTAAACGTTTCTTCAAATTTTTTGTTATTATCAGCTGAGACTTTGTAGTTTAATTTGTCATAAGAGATAATACTTTAAGTAGTCACAGATTTTAGGAAATTAATTCTAGAAAATTTAAATTAAATATTTTTCTCATATTAATTGAACGCTTATAATACAAAGATACTTAACTGTAGATAATTCTTTGCTGTGCTTGATGAAGTGTGATAAAGTTACGTTTCGTTCATTTGAAGCTTAACTGTTAAATAAATTTGATCCTACTGGAAATGAAATTTGCGATTTCATTGACATTTATAGTTTTACAAAACTGAAATTCGAAGATATATTAAAATGCATATTTATGCTCTGTTTTTAGTGGAACCAGGAGTTAATGCAATTTCTCGTTCATCTCGAGACTCCAGCGTTACTATTAGAAAGGAGAGAAAGTTTGCGCAACTACTGAGCGGAGAAGGAGCAGGTGAGCATATTAATGAATACTGTAGCTGTGGCTGGCCAGACCATCTTCTCGTCCCAAAGGGAAATGATAAAGGAATGGAGTTCCACCTCTTTGTCATGGTCACAGACCACTTAAAAGATCTGGTAAGTTTATATTCAATTTCTTAGTATCTTAGTTAGTCTTATTGTACAAGCTTTTCTGCTTATGAAAACAACTGCATTAACTTTCTTATATTCGCAGGTTGGTCAGCTTACAGACCATAAGACCTGTGTAGATGCAGTTAGTTATTGCGGAGTAAAAGATGATCTTTACCCAGACCGAAGGGCTATGGGATTCCCATTCGATAGAACCATCGAAGCAGAAGCTGTGAGAGAATGGCTGCTACCAAACATGTCAGTTACTACAGTAAAAATTATTCACCACTGAAAATACGTCGTAAACCACAGAAAATACTTCGTAAATTGCACGTCAGATTGTTTCTAATTGAACTAAAATTTTAAATTATTATTTGCCATAGCTAAATTTATTCAAACATTCATATGCCTACTGAAAAATTGTAAACCCAAAATAAAGTTTTTTAAATGCAGAATGTTACACTTATTTGTTGTTACTGTTCTTGAAAATGTCAGTCTGTAGAACACAACTCGCATACTGTTTTACCAGAAGCAGAACGTAAGCCGATTATACGCGTGTGCAAAAATGACGAAGTCAAAATATTTTAAGAAATTACATTAAATGTAAAAGAAATACTATCTAAAAAAGCACGTAACAGAAGAATTAATTGTTTCTAAGGGAACATATTAATGAAATATTAAAAATGGGTTTCAAATAAACGAAACTATACATAAATATTCATTATGGTATGTTTTAAGAATTCGTGATATCAGCAAAAATTAATTTTAAAAATAAGTAATAATCAGAACACTAATAAAAAAGATGAAAAAGGAGCATGAAAAAATTACTAAGGTATAATCATATTCTATATAACAAAAAAATTGTCAAAAAATCATCATAATGTTTAGTTAATTATAAAATAAAGGAGATATTTATAGAGAATGTTTACATGTTATAAATTTGATGTTGCACTTAAAAGTGTAAACAACATAATTTATCTTCTTTCCCAATACAGTAAATATCTTAGATTAATTTTGTACAGTTACATTAAGAATTTTAAAGTGCCAGTCCACCTTTGAGTAACCCTAGAAGAATGTCGGACAACATTTCGTCCCATCTCACTGCTAAGTAAAAGAGTCACAACTAAAGTAAAATTTAAAATACAATTCTTTATTATCATGTCGACCGAAACAAAACAAGTTACACAAAATAAAACGTTAACCTAAACTATACTTCACCATCTTGCGGGTAACCAAAGCACATGCTCAAATTAAATTAAATGAAGGGAATAAAGTAAACATACCTTGGCTATCTTTGACAAAATGGCTCAAGAAGAAAACGCCGTTAGCAGAAACTTGCGCCAGCAATGATAAATTACAACAGCAGGAAACCTAAAAAAGTATGTGTGTGATTATGGCAAAGCCTCGAGGGCTATCTGCCTAAGAGGATGGATGCCTTCGTGGAGGACTTTCTAAGGGAAACTGGCTCGTATACACGTTACACATGGGGAAAACCACGAAAACGCCCATGCAGCCAGCCCGTTCGCGGGATTCGAACCTCGGACCGAACTACCAGTGTTCAGCGACTTTACCGCTCGGCCGCTGGTGGGCCCGAAACCTAAAAAAGAGCGATAACCAACCTATGCTGCCAAGCACTGTCGAAAAACTTAACTTGAAGCTTATTTATATTTTAAATAATTTGCATCCTGGTAGAAATTCATGAACGTAGAAGTTACACTAAAGCCTGAATACGCCAAAAGGGTTAATTAACATAAAACATTACAGCCGTCCCCATCTGAATTTAAATATTTCAAAACTAAAGGTCTTAATCACCTTAGTAAAGAAATTAAAGTTCTACATTAACTGGAGCTAAGATTTTTCCATGAATTCGATTGATGCTTCAATGTCTCCTTTATCCAAAAAGAAAAGAATTTTGGAACTATGTGCAGTAATCATTTCACACAATATGATGCTATGCGAATTTTTATTTAACAATTGCCTTTACATGTATAGAAACATTTACTTTACGCGTCCATTATTTGAAACTCTTCACCTTAATGTATATATAAAAGAACTATGTCTCTGTTATGCACCACGCACTTTTTGCTCATATCCCAGTTCCCCAACTGTTTAGTTTTTTTTTTTTTTTCCAAACGTTAAAGTCTAGTGTCTTTAAATTAATGTGAAAATAAACTGTCGGCTGGGGAGTTCATACAACTTTCCCTAAATCTTTACATGTATTTTCAACAAATATTTCATTTCACTAACTCTTTCATTAAATTTATAATAATACATAAATTTTTCTTATATGAAATGTACAGTTTTAATAAAAGGTTGCCATTACTTGCAATTCTCATAACTTTAAAAAACAATTCGACTGTTTACAGTCACATTTGATTAGAAACACAGTTTTGTGGTTATATATTTTGGACTAACTAAGGATACCATTATTAAGAGTTTCGGACAAGGTCATTAAACAACCATGTCACATGCGTAGAATCGAAATGTAGCATTATGTGCGCGATACCGTAGAGAGATAACTGCTGTAGAAATCCTTCATGCCTTCACTGCTACGTCAATGCTACGGCCAGGCTATAAACATGGCTAGCACAACACGTTCTCTAAACTCGGTTACTAGCAATATGTCTGTCCCTCAAAAACCGTAGAACAGAGTCCGTCTTTTGTGGAACCAGGCAGACCAGTTTTGGACATAGTATGCTTGACAGCAATGTCCTCTTCAGTGATGAGTGGAGTTTCAGGATATAAACTGACTCTTCACGAATTTTTATCTGGAAAGATCCTGGAGCCCGCTAGTGCCCCTCCAACATAAGCGAAACTGATCATCCTAGAATGCAGGTTAATAACGCACATTTTCTGCTAGCAATCGTATACCATTTTTCAAAACGGGGAGAATTAATTCCATTACGGCATGCGTCAGCAAATTCAGTAGCCGACACATCTTAAAAAATACATTTTAAAATTTCGGGGCTCAAAATCATATCGGCTAACGAACCGCAATTTGTCAGGAATATATTTGAAAAGCTGTACACAGACCTGGACATAATACATTTGAAATTACCCTGTACAGACCTCACCTCAATAATATCACTGAGTGTATAAATATAGCGCAATTAGTTCATTGCTATGTTAAAAAAGGGTCATAACAACTGGGATAGACATACTTAAAGAATTGACATATGCACTGCGATCAGCAAACACCAGACTCCAGATGAAACGCCCTCAGAACTATTTTTGGGTTGGAAAATCAAAATGCTTTTACATAAGCTATTTTATGGGAAAGAGAGGAAAGCGGTATAATTGTTCCTTTAATTTTTACCGGTAGTGTATAACCCGTCTACTACTCATAACAGAAACACCATCAGTTTGGGTCTATTCCCACTTTTGCTAAATTGATAAACATATTGTCTTCTAAATTCTTTAATTTTTTTTTTAATCTACTAGGCTGCAAACGAAATTGCAAATACGTTCGTTAATCCCTAAAAAGGGGCAAAATTTCACAGCATATTCAATTCTAATACTTTTGTTAAATGTTATGCAATTCTTCTATAAATAAGTACATAAAAATAAAAAGTATATAAACGAATAAAAAGATTCCTCAACCTTGATTTAGGCAATGGTGGTATATTATCGATTCTCCTTTAATGTCATAATGACGAAATGTGCGTAAAAATATCATTCAACTTCTTTGAAAAACATACACTTTTATTTACTTATAATAATAATGAAAACATGTACATTTTAGGCACAAAATATGTAAGCAAAATCAGCTCGGGAATACATTCGAGTTCATGAATATATATATATCTATATATAAAGGAAAATAAAATGTTCTACTATTGAAAATGTTAATGATTTTTTCAAAGGATCTTCTTCACCTCATAGCAACATATATACATCACTTAATATATATGTACACCTTCAACTAAAATTTTAAACTGTACATGACACGAATGATGGAAAGTGTTATTATTTTTAGTCCAATTGATTACCGGCACATCAGACTTCTCAATAATCATTGCCAAGAACTATCATGTCATATATTGAGCTATTGCTGAAAGCGAGTAAAGAAGTTCCGCTTGCATTCGAGCCTCAAACACCATTAGATTCACATGAACCTGAAATAAAATTATATAATAAATAAATAAGGCAATAATAAGTTAATAAGTATCTCTTAAATTTTGTGCGAAATAATTTTTCATACATAATTTTTTAAAAATATAAAGAAAATAATCATATAAAATATAAAGAAAATAATTATATAATAAGAGAATACATAGAAAATAAAATACAAGTGAGATGGTTATAACGAGAAACCGTTTTTTTGTAGAGGACAATGTGTCTACGAAAGTCCCGTGGACGTGCTGCAAGTAAACAATCAGGAGAAATAAAGGACTACAAAAGAGATTAGCAATATGCTTATTAGCTTCATAATAAGACAGTAAAGTGTACACATGCAAGATGATAGGAAGTGCTAAAAGTTCCTTCTGCCAGATAAAAAAAAGCACATCTCCGCGCACTGGCGCTTGTATGCAAAAATGCTAAGCCTATCGTGAATACATCCAGCTGTTGCAGCAACTATTGCAAAGAGATCAGCTTCAGATCCAGTTAAGTAGGTTTTTGGAGAGCCTTGTTCTTCTGAAAATCTCCTTTACCAATGGTAGCACAACAAGCTATGCATTTGCTGTACGCATTATTATACACAGGATGGGTCTTTCTGCCCAGGTACCTGCTTCCATGACAAGATCGTCATTTAACTCAAAAGATTCAGCGTAGTCTTTCAGACGAGACCTTTGAGGTAACCACAGAAGTAGAAGTCAATAGCAGATATTAATGGCGGAAGTGCAAAAGAGATAATTTTCTGCTAAATAGCAGCCCAGAACCTCCAGATCGAGTTTCTTGGTCACAGATTCCTATATGGTGGTTTCTTTGTGCATGCCGGATCTGTCTTTAAAGTTTGCACAGGGAACTTTCAATGGCTCAGTATCAATCCTGCGAGCTACATTTGACAAACACAAGCTATTAAAGTTCTTTAATTCAATGCATAAAAGAATCCTGATAAACCCAAAATAAAGGGATGGTCGGTATCCGATATACCCGAGAATATCGGATTACACGAATCTACCAAACATGAGTTATTAAAACAGATCCTTTGAAAAATAACTACTTTACAGCTGACGGCCCTAAATTCACGGTTTCGGTTCCCATCGGAATCCCCCCCCCCCTCAGCTTCAGATTTTCCAGCAATCTGGGAAACCTAAGAGACATTTTACGAAATCTAAAAATATTAAGAAGGTTAAAAAAATTTGGGGTGTGCGAAAAATGCATAACACGTAAGTAGACACTACTGTAATTTATCATTTATAACATATACGTACGTACGTTACAATTAAAAGACGCCTATCTGTTCTAATATGTCAAAATTCGCCAACCCGTCTGTACAGAAATACCTGTGAACTTCGCATGGTGCCTACTGGAAAGAAGCAAAGTAAACTATTCAGCCTTCTCCCTACTATTAGCGTTCTTAGTATCTGCTTAAAACGAGTATCATGACACCAAATTATCTTAAGTAATACAGTAAATCTTGAATAAAAACTATGACTTTCATATGAAGCGCGCCTAGTTATGCTGGCATTCACCCCAAGAAACATAGTAGTCATGCTAATTGGGGGGGGGACAAAATGAAGACCTGAATATGTATAGCAGACGTTTTCAGCATTCTATTGTTATTTATTACAAAATTCCATGGTTTTGGGGGTGCAGTATTTTTAATACTCATAACAGCTAGAGTGTTTTGTAATCTACGTAAAGTTACGTATTAACTGGGACCCACGAAAAGCCGTAAGACGAATTCGGGAACTTAAAAGAAAATGGATTCTATGACGCAGATATGGGACCCTTCGAAGAGACAAAAAAGTTGAAGTTAATGTTAGATACACCAAAACTTCAACTGAATACGAAACGCTAAGCCAAAAAAAGCTATATGCTTTTGTCACCATCTAACTTTGAAAATGAGTTTAGCAATGTAGCAGAATGTAAAATATTCAACGCGCGATGAAGACTGACAATCCAGGAAGGTCATGTTTTGAAGAAATAACTATGAAATAAGAAAAGTACATCAATGTTTCATAAATATGACGTTTGCTGAATATACGAAATTGGCAAGCCTGATGAAAACTGTCCTTTTATACACGATAATATATCATATCATATAAAGCAAGAAATGTAGTATAAAAGATTTGCTTTGGCCGGGAATAGTCCAAATACGAATCCTTTGTGATCCACTATAAAAACAAAATGTACGAAAAAGGTTCACTTTTTTCCATCTGTATAAATAAATCCGTACAATAAATATGGGGAGGGGGGTAATACTTATGCTTGATGGCCTACCTTGATCTTTGATAGGTGAAAGTGTACGATCAGTAGGTTATCGTCTTTTGTACTTGCTATTGCTAACGTTTCCATGGAATCTTGTTCCAACGCTTACGGTAGGAATTCACCGTAATAACCATTCATCCTTTTCTGAACACAATTTCACCATTAGTGCATCTGTACCAATAAACATCAATTGAAAGTCCCTGACTGGCAAGGAAAGACGCCTCCATACATACCATGATAGAAAAGTCGGACTACCAAATGAGCTTTAAATTATTTTGTACCATTACTTAGACTATAAGGTATTTCTCCCACTTCTCCTAGCGTGCCTTCGTGGTGCAGTGGTTCCGCACGCTGGGCTGATATTCCAGAAGTCCGTGGTTTGATTCCCGGCAAAGGCGTTGCAAAGTTTTCAATCTCTCTTGCTTTTAATTAACCTAATGTCTCTACAGTGGCACCCGCTTTAAAAGGGGGAGTATATAAGGTATTTCTCCCGCCTTCCTAGCGTGCCTTGGTGGTGTAGTGGTCAGCACACTGAGCCGGTATTTCAGAGGTCCGTGGTTCGATTCCCGGCGAAGGCGTTTACTCATTTTTCATCTCTCCTGCCTCGAAATAACCTAACATTGGCGCCCGAACTAAAAGGGCTTTGGATGATGACTCTCCACACCTATGATTTGGCGATTGGGTTCCCTAAAATCCCCCAGTCGCCCTTTGAAAAGGGGAGTATATAAGGTATTTCTCCCGCTTTCTTAGCATGCCTTCGTGGTGTAGTGGTTCTGCACGCTGGGCCGGTATTCCAGAGGTCCGTGGTTCGATTCCCGGAGAAGGCAGTTGCTAATGTTTCATCTCTCCGGCCTCGAATTAACCTAATGTCTCTAAAAGACTTGTAAGGCTTCATAACTTCTACAGTTGCTCAAAGATGCCAATCGGTTTTATAATTTGTATGCGTTAAAAATGGTAGTTCCACTAATGATCTGAAATCTCAAAGTTTGCGGAGCTTCTATCAGATGTAAGGCTCTATTCACCTTTTAAAGCCATTCCTAACGTTGTCGGCGTTCACCACTAAGATACTTAATTGTTATGTAGTAAAATGTCTGAATTTATTGACAAGAAAATCGTAGTTGTAATTTTTTGGAAGCTAGAATTAATCTAGTGAAGTTTTTGTTTCCATATTATTTGACAGTCTTAATGCCTGTTCGTCGAGAAGGATGAGAATTAAGTTGGAATTCCATGGCTAATTCTGCTGCTCCGTTTAGACAACCTGCGGGCGGTATCCTGGAGCTAGGTCGACCAAAGTCTAGAACTGCAGTTCCAGAGTCCTGACTTCTCCCTACAGATGTGCCGAGTTTTCGTCCTAAGGATGGTCTTGACTACAGTTCTTCGTTCTCCGCCCTCCGGTTCTCGAGGACAAGCCGAGGAAAGAAGCTCCTTGTCCGGTCCAGTTTCAACCCACTGATGCCAAGCCATGTCTCATCCAAGATAAATTTAGTTTAATCATTTATTTTTTCTGTTAAGTCTTGAATCTGTCTGGAGTGAAAGCTGTTGGAGTCAAGTTTTACTTGCTAACACTCCCGATGCCTGTAATACTCTACGTAAATTTTGGTTTAAGGACTAAATTAATTATTCTTTGCTACAGTTGCTCTTCACCTATCTGGTTGAGGATAAAATTTATTCTTGAAGAATAATTAAAAATATTTTTTTTGTTTTGTAACTGACATAATGTGTTTAAAATTTTGAAATGATATACTGTAGTAGTTCTAGTGGTTGATCAAGTACATAATATTATAATTGTAAGATTTGGGTACCCAACCTGTTTATCGTTTTTTAATTATTGCTTACTCAAATGTTCCATGTAAGAAAATAGAATAATCAATCTTTAAAAGTTTTAATAAACGGGCATGAAAGAAGTATAATTTAGTCTGTCGATTATTATTTGTTTTATTCTAATATTATTACATTGTAGGTATTCTTGAACTGTTAATTGACATATATTCAGTATGTTCGTTAAATACATGCTTCAGTATGGCTAACTTTAGGTAGGAGAATTTTAAGTCAACATGTAAATAATCATTCAACCGGCACGAACCCGGCAATGAAAACAAAACGCAAACACCCACTTTCTAGGCTTAGTTAACGTCAGGAGGAAAGTGAATTAAATTAGAGTTATAATTTATTAATTGAGTTATTATTTGGGTTTAAAGTTAAACAAATGTTACAAATGGTCCAGTGAAAAGTTATATTAAATAAATAGATTTATATTTAACTAATGGTGCCGTTCACAGTTCCCTATATTACATAATCCACCAGCTGAGAAACGCATATCAAAACATATTGAACGTAAGAAAATGTATTATGGTATCAAAATACGTTAACAAAATGTGTGAATTAAACGAATTCCTAAAATTCAGAAAAGTATATCACGGTAACAATAAAATTAACGCAAACTATCAGGATGAATGCCTGTTCAATAAAATACCTTTCAGAAATCCTTACAAAGATTCTCCAAAGCATGTGGAGTATTTTAGAGTACGCATAGTGATGGAGTTATTATTTTTTAACGAAATTCTATTGATGGAAAAAAGAAAATAAAAAGGATTTATTCTTGTAAATATATAATTTTGCAATCGTATTTTATTTAGGTTTAGAAATTAAAAACAGAGGAGTTGCGCGTGGTTGTGCCTTCTTTTAATCTAGAGGATTATGCGCGCTTCCGAATGTAGAGCGTCGTAAACATTAGTATACGCGGGCAAAGTGAAATTCTCCTTTCCTCCTTACAAGGTAACACAGTGACAGAATTTCAGCTACCTGGACGCGATCGCATTACCAGTTGCAAGTGGAAGAGAGTGCTTGTTGTCTACCATTGAATTTAGAGCAATTCATTATTATTGTTTAGTTACGATAAAGGCGAGTTTTCGACTTCGAGGTCTACACTGTACTTGTACATTCAGTTAAACGCTTTTATTTTCTAGAAATTTGAAGCACGGCCGAAAATGAAGCAGAAGCAGTGGCGTAAATAAGGGTTTTCAAGGAATGCCGTCGCATAAGGGCTCTACGGCGGCTTAGGCTCTTAAATGTCCTGCTGACCTACATTTACATATTTAAACTTAAAAGAAGTCGGATTCTATTATATATATGTGTGTGTGTATAATGAATTGTATGATGCAGTTAGGGGGGGCCCTTGGAAACTTAAAAGAAAAGGGATTCTATGACGCAGATAGAGGGCCCTTTGATAGAGACAAAAAAGCTGAAACCTGTGTTAGATACACCAAAACTTCAACTGAATACAAAACGCTTAGCAAAAAGCTGTATGCTTTTGTTTTAATTTCTCTCTAGAGGAGAGCTTTCAACTCATTAATGATAACTGGGGGCAGACTGCTGCTCGGCCTAATTTTGAGAACCAGTTCGGAATTTCTTGCAGGGAGAGCGTAGCAAAGACGGTAGAAATGAAGGATTTCTGAAGTTCATTAGAATTAATAGAACTCTTAGTTTTACGAAACGGTTTTGTATTGCAGCCAAACGTCAAATTTTCACGCAAATCGAAAAGTTGGCTAAGGGTGAGAATTACTACTTTTTTTGGGCACTGTAGACTTCATACCAAATCTTGCGTTAAAACTTTATGATACAATTAATTTATTTACATAAATCTCATAACAGTAGTTTAACCCCGAAAAACATTTTAAAACAAAGATTAAAAATCTCCCTTTCTTTTTTGTTCATGTTTCCTACTTCTTTCACAGTTTTCCACATTTTCTTTTTCATTTGTCTATCTAAATAGTTTATAACTCTTCTGACGCTCAATAATTTTATAACTACTATTTGCGTACATAATTTTAGGGAAAAAAATCTAAGCTTCTTTGTTTAATAAAATTTTTAGCTGATAATGAAATCTCATTTGACACGATTCATAAGATATCGATGTAAATATATTTTAACTCCTTGCATCGCACAGAAGAAAAGATGCATTATAGTGAATAACCGTTATTGCGAAAATTGCCTTAATATATATTCTCATCAATTGCGGGCCTTTCATAATGTCACTGTAATAGAACGGCCGTTGTATAAAGTGTTGACTGTACTAACATTTCTAGCATATTTTTCTTAGATTCTTTCTATTTAGACATTCACTTTCCAAATCAGAAAAAATTAAAAGGGTTATAGATAAGAATCAGCTGTTTTACATAAACAATGTATGTTTTCCTGAAAAATTAAGAAACCCTACAGAAGCTTTTCATACATGATATTAGGCCAAAGAAGAATATTGCATAAAGGCTTGTAAGGATTATGTTAATTTTATTAACAGTTAAATTTTGAGTTAAACTTCCTTTCCTCTCAATTCTTAACTTGCATAAAGGCTTGAACGGATTATGTTAATTTATTAACAGTTAAATTTTGAGTTAAACTTCCTTTCCTATCAATTCTTAACGTACCACTTCCGGCCAGAACGTAGTTTTTGAATCACGTCTGAATACATAATGAGGAAGAGCGGTATTTAACCACGAAGTTCTTCGGTCTTAGTGAGAGAGATACCAGATATTCTGGATAATACGCGTCCGCCTTTTTAGGCTACTCTGTCGTAAGCTATTATTACGCTCGGCCGTACTTTAAGCCCTTGATAGCTTCGCAGTCTATTAGCGTTAAGGGGCCAACTCTGTTAGAATTTTAATAGCCTCGGCTATATCTCTTTAGTTAAGATTAGTTTATTTCTTAGTCTCTTAAATTCAAGCCCAAGTGTCGGCTTTATTTGTACACTCCAAGACGGAGTTTTGTTAAACTTTAGTTGGAATAATAAAGAGTTATTTTACCCTTCTATCTTGTTGTTTCCTGTCGCACGAACTCAAGCGATTATTCGCTTATCAGTTCTTAAGATTCTTCACTTCCAACAGTAACTTGGTTTAGTTTGGTTTATTTAATTATGGCAAAGCACACTAGGACCATCTGCCTAAGGGTAGGGATGCCTTCGTGGAGGACATTCTAAGGGAAACTGACTCGTATACACGTTACACATGGGGAAAACCACGAAAACGCCCATGCAGCCAGCCCGTTCGCGGGATTCGAACTTTGGACCGAACTACCAGTGTTCAGCGACTTTACCGCTCGGCCGCTGGTGGGCCTGCAACAGTAACTTAGAATTACACAGTGAGGAATCCTACAGGCTTCTTATAAATGGTAAAGCTCTTTTTTCGGAAACTTTCCATAAATGCTTTTTTTTTTTTTGTCTGACGAAAGCCTTTTCTGTGCATTACATATGCTTTATGTATGCGTATCAGAGCCATGGCGAAGTTTCGCCGAATTGCTTAAGAAACGAGAGGAGAAGCAAAATTAAATACAACAAATTAACCGATTAATGAAGAAAATGATAAATCGAAGTATTTATAGGATGCAAATTTTAAATAGTCGAAGATTAAAACTGTTTAAAATGCAATTACAAAATTTTAATTTCTCGAAATTCCATTCAAAAAAATTGCGCTGTATGTGAAATTACCAATAATAGGTTCGATATGCTTACCGTTACTCCATAAAAGTACATGAGAAGGAAGCTTTCATTCCTTACAAAGTCTTAATTTTAGAAATGTTTTAAAATTAGTTAAAATAATTTTCACGAGTTTCTAAAAAGTTTTCGTTGACAGCATCTGTGAATTATAAACTGATATAAAAAGTTTAGTATTTTTATTTTAATGGAAAATTTAATGACACATATTTTAAACAGAAATGAGAGTTTTCTAAAAAAAAAAAGTAGAAATTTTTATATGGCCATAAACCAGTTCTCATTTATTATTTCCAGAACTTGAAAGACGATTTGGTTAAACCATTAAAATGACCACAGAACAAGTTTTTTAGGTTTCCTGGGATTCCTCTGCATAAAATTAATCGTTCTTTAGGACAACTTCCAATAAATCATTTCAGAGCAATCGGACAGTTTTAGAATAATAGTTTCAATCACAGCCGATGCTACGCAGGACATCGCAAAGCACGACCAACTAAGTGTTATTTCCAAGTAAGCATTCAAAGATGATGACACAAATATACCGACTGTTCTTGAAGTATTTTTCCTCGGCTTAGTTATAACACAGATAAACAAGCTAAAGATATTCTCTTCATATTTATATATAATATTCTGGAAGCAAATGAAACTGATTTGTTTCGGGATCAAAGGTATGGTAGAGCATGTAATATGTATGGAATATATAATGGAGTGCAAAAGCGCATTCAAACAATACCCCCAGCCAAATGCTCTCTATGTACATTGTGCTGCCCATAAACTTAACTGTTTGTCAATGATGGGATGCAAGATGTAAGACAGATACTCAAATATTTTAAAATTATTCAAAATATTCGGAGAAAGTTTTAAAAGATAGAGTTTACGTTTTTAGGGAGATTAATATTATTCTCAAAAATCTAAATCCTAAAAGGTGAGCTGAAAGATTATCATCTTTGATAGCAATTAAAATAAGATACTTTGACGTCTTGAAAGCATTAAATGAAATTACATTAATTTGAAAGAAAACACAAGAAAAAGACACTTCAAATGCAGGAAAATTTCTTATTCTTAACAATTTTTATGGAAAACGTTTTACTTTTTATTAATGCAGCGTCTCATGTGCTACTGTTCCAACTTAAAATCTCTAACGGGGTAAATTGCTGATGGCTTTTACCGCGTGGGGGTAAAATATAATTAGATGAGAACGATGAAACAGAGGGATGTGCAGATTGATCCAGCACTGCGACGCGTAGGATATTACCTTCTGTTTGAATCATGTTTTTTATTATTTACAATAAATAATCAAAAGGACTTTATGTGAGCATAACTGATTCACCACTTCAAAAAACGATGAAACTATATTACAAAGAAAATCAGTCGACTTGAATGAAGCTCATCAACATGTAAAAATTGTTTCTATCTGTATGCAACATCCGAGAAACAAGTCTGAAGATATCGTGAAAGAAGCTGAGTTTATTGCAAATAAATGTGCATAGAAAGTAGATTCGAAAATAAAAGACAAACAATTTTTTTATGAATTATGTGAGGATAATAGGTTTGAAAATTTAGAAATATCTTTTAAAGGAGCAGTTTTTTACGCTGTTCTCGAAAATACAGACTTGGAAAAAAAGTCGCAAGGACATTTTCATTTTTGGAATCTTAAACTCTGTCAGCTTTAATAAATACAGAAATTATTATAATGTTTCAAAAATACACAGAATGATTAAAGGCGACTTTATTAATCTCTAGAAGTGCAACTATTATGATTTATAAACACTTTCAGAACAGAAATCCAATAAAGATTTAGTTAATTTAGCAATGGTGAAATATTATGACATGGCAAGCAGTTATTCGGAAGTATGATATTTATTTATATTGTATTTATCATTACCTGTTACCATATCCAGCAGTGAGAGATCATTTTCAAAACTGAAACTAATAAAAACATATTTGAGAAACCCTACGACACAAGATTATTTGTTAAACCTATCACTGCTGAGCGTTGAAGGTGAGATGGCTGAAAAAATGGACGTCCAAGTATTGATAAATAATTTTGCGGAAATAAAGACTAGAAAACAAATTTTAATAAAGAAGGATTTTTGTCTTTATGAAGCTACTTGGCCATCAATGTTATACTTAATTATGAAATATTTTTAGAGAAGAAGAGTAGAAAGGACTGAAGATAATTAAAAGAAAACAGGAAGAATACCTTTAGCGTACATATTTTTATAAAAATAATGTATTCAAGTAGTTTAGTATATAAGGTATTTCTCCCGCCTTCTTAGCATGCCTTCGCAGTGTAGTGGCCAGCACGCTAAACACGTATTCCAGAGGTCCGTAGTTCGATTCTCGGCAAAGGACGTTGCTCCTTTTTCATCTCTCCTGCTTCGAAAAAACCTAATGTCTCTACAGTGGCACCTGAACTAAAAGGGTGGTGAAATTCCCCACACACAGGATTTGACGATGGGTCTCGTAAACACCCCAGTCGCCCTTTAAAAGAGGGAGTGTATAAGGTATTTCTCCCGCCTTCATAGTGTAATGATCAGCACGCTGGGCGCGTATTACAAAGGTCCGTGGTTCGATTCCCGGCGAAGGCGTTCTTATTTTTCATCTTTCCTGCTTTCAAAAATTACCTAATGTAAAATTTTTAAAAGGAGAGGAAAAAGAAAGTTTAGCATATATATTTTCTATAAAATTATATGTTGATAAAGTTTTCTTTATGAAATTCTCGATAAATATGTTTTAGAAAAGCTCTTATTTATTATTTGTATATTACTGCATAAGTCATGTTCGTAAGTTGAGTAAATCACAATGCACTATATATATTAGCGTGACTTTTTTTGTATTTTTACCTATTGTCCAATTATGGTTTGTAACATAAACAATTATTTATTAGCTTGTTAAACTAAGAGAAAAAATTACATTGGCAATGTTTCTTTTTCATATATCAATTCTTATTCATTTGTTATCTGTATCTCAGTGAGAAGAAAAAAATATCTGTCTTTCACACTCACACACAAAAAAGGCTTTAAATTGATTTAAATCATCTGATGCCGAAGATTATATCCAGACTGAAAAGGACATTTCACAATTTGTCCAGGTACATTTCCCTTTTTACTATTTCTTCACCTTACGTACCTTTCAAGTGGTTCCCTAAGAACACGGTTTTATTTTTTAACAATTAATCCATATCTGATAAAAATTATAATCAAAACTTTGGTTCCTGAAAACCTCGATCTTTTTCTTCTTTTCACATTTTTTTTTGCCGGGGGGGGTACTGTAAATTTATTGAGGGGACCCAAGAAAAATTTTTGTACAGGAGCCCAAGAATTCTAGCTACGCCACTGAGCAGAGGTTTTTTAACTCACCTAATTCAACACATGTTTACTTTTTGTCTTCTTCTGGATAAGAAATTACTTGAAAATAATAGAATTTCCGGTAAATTTAAAGATTAAAAACACACGATATCTTAAACCTTCCACCATAACACTTATAAAACTATAAAAATACTAAAAAATTCATAAGAAATTGAATTCATTAAAAAATAATTTATTTTATCACTGTAAGAATAAATTCTTAAGTTCTTAAATGTTTTAGACAAACTTTACCAACGGGAAATTTATTACCTTTTCTGAATGCCTAAACGCTCTCATAATCTCATCATGGGCATCTTTAGTAATTTTGTGCGGATAGAAGCATACAGTTTCGATGTAAGATTTAAAACCTTTCTCAAGCAAGTCGTCCATTTCTTCATAGTTGTAATCATCATGACTAATTCCATATATCTTATGAATGTAGTTCCAAACAGCCCTCCGAAATATAGTAGTGTCAACATTTTTCTTGTGACCCATGCTAAAAGAAAGTAAACAAATAAATATTGAACTTCTAATTTTTTACCAAACTAATTACTTAAAAGTTATGTAAAATTTAGCATTTATAAACAAAAGCCTAGAGCATATCACATAAAAGGTTTCTATTAGCAAGGACATACACTATTAGAATATATAGCACTCAGAATTGATTCAGAAATTTAGAGATATATTCCATAAAAGATAGCTCATAATACTTTCCAGAAGGTATCCTGAAAAAGAATAGTAAAGATGAACATACCGTTTACTTAATGTAATAAAGATTAAATTTTCGGAATTGTTTCTTCTTACATGTTCAAACTCGAAGAGCAGATGTGCAAACACATTTGTCACGGAGTTCTTATCATTTTACACTGAAGCTTTGGTAACTAACAACCAATGACGAAATGTTTGATCTTAGATAAATTTACGCATTGTACACACACATAAAAGACCAATTTCCAGAATTTTTGGGAAATGTATAGACAAACTTCGATAAGCTGAAAGGTAGTGAAAAATTTCCAGTAATTGAAATTTGACTTATCAAGTGAAGTTAACATTAATTTCGATTTTTACATTTCGACATTCAATGCGAGTTATCGAAAATTTCGACTTAGTGAAGTTCAGTTGCCTTGAGTAAGCCTGAGTTATTTAACAATTGCCGCTTATTCATAAAATCACGAAGGTTTAAGTCGTCAGTAATTAACGCATTTTTTATCATTACGTATTTTTATAAAATTACAGGAAAAGTTTCATCGATTATTTTGATTAAAAAGCTCAACGATTTCAAAGCGAGCATTGGTAACAATGTATGAAATAAAACATTTTTATCTTCAGCGCGCGAGCTTGTCTATAGGAAATTCCAAAGATATGCTGTTTCTAAATATTTTTAGCCCAAAGAGTAGGTAGCCCAAATGCTCGCGTATCTGAGTGTAAATGAAGAAAACGTCCCTTTGGGTGCAATACAAAATCTGAAAGCTTCAGAATATCATTATCATATCGATATTTGCTCTTTATTTGAAAATTGATTTAGCAGTTAGAGAATAATGAGATAAAGAATGAAAGGGTAGACGAAGATGGGGAAAACTCCCATCTCCCCCCTACCCACTTGCTACGCAGCGCTAAGATTGGGAGGATAGTAAGAAAACTGAGAGAAAGGACATTCCTTCGTAGGTGACAAGGGAGGGGAAAAATTTAGGCGAAAAGTTTTTGGGGTGGATATACCCTTTAACTCTGCAGCCAGCTCATTCATCCGGCAAGAACAGAGCTCGGAACGAATTACCAGTGTTTAGTGGTCCTACACATTCAACCACTTGCGGGCGGCTTCCATCTCGATAGTAAAAGTTTCGTTAGAACCTAAATATAATTTGAAGAACAGCACAATCAAGTGGTTTACCAAATACAACCCATTTCTGATGATCGCTCTTTGGTTCTCTCGCTCAGAAGAAGAATCGCAGTTGCGATTCAACTTCCTGCCGATCATTTCTGTGTACACAGGAAGACGGACAACTGCTTCAGATGTGGAAACGCTACACGTCTAAAAACTACTTATCTTTCATTTTTCTGCATTTTACTTAGTCGTTTAAGGCGCTCAATTTCGCTGAGCAAAAGAACGTGTCACATGTAACAGACAAAACTAAAGCACAAGAATGCTAACTAATGAAATAATAAATTAAAATATTTATAATTTAATATAAATTCATATTTTGAAGAATAATAAATTATACTCACACATTTTAAAAAAACGGAACGAAAATTATTCTGTTCCACTTGCAGTCAAAATTAAAACGTCGGACCTTCATGCCAATGTAGCGCTTTTCATAAAGAGGGTACCTTTATGCTGATTCACCATTTTTCAAAAAGGTGCTGGCACTTTTATTATAATTTAGCGTTCTTTTTAAAGGTATACACAGCCCTTCTCCTTTTCATAATGGCACTGAAGATTTATTTCATCCCCTGCTTAATTGCTAACGAATGCAAACGAATATTGGACTTGCATAAGGATGCCCATCTTCATAAAGTTTGCCTTTTTCATGTCAGAAACAGATCTTTATAATGACTATTTTTGAAATTCAAAAATTTACATTGGCGCTTTTTTTTCAGTTTGCGGCACAGACCCTTATTCCGGAGACCCTTATGAAATTATGAAGGTTTCTATTTTTTCGAACAACGGCCGACATTCACCCTTATGAAGGGGTTCCGTTCTTAGGAAGTCAGGCTCTTGAGGAAAAAAGGGAAAATATAAAAGTAAATTAGAATAGTTCGTAGTTTTTCTGGCAACATTTTGATGACTTTCTGTAAGTCTGTTAAGAATGAGAGATAGAAATGTTGTATCATTAATTAAAATTTGTGCATATGGGAGTCACCTGACTTAGTTCAACATTCATCAGATTATGAAGGAAGAAATGTAACTACTCCCCACGGTCACTGAATGAAATGCAAAGGTAATTAAGGGGTGTACGGGCTTCTTCTCGCCTGAAATGCCTAATAACTCAATTAACAGCATGATTTAAACTTGCATGTGCACTAAAAATGGACATATTTCATAAAAAGTTTTTTTTTGGGGAGGCAAACGGCATTAGTCGTCTTTTCTTCATTCACGATTTTCACGAAACAACTTTTTATGATTTTTATGCAAATTGCACCAGCACTGCACGCGTTAAATTTCTTATTTCACTTATATATGTGCTAAATTATATGTTTAAGAGTTTTTGTTTTCATAACTATGGTCTAAAATATATTTGTTTCTTAGTTTTTAAAAAGCAGTGCATTTATGTTTACTAACAATAAGGCTTTGCTGAATAATAATACCTAGAATTTATAATGCATCAATATTCACACAATTAAAAATATAGTATAACATACGTGTAATATGTGAGATCATATGCAACTTTAAATTTCTCATCAAGAATGGTTCCAAATTCATTGTAATATCGATTTAGAAGAGAATAAGCATGGTCTTCCCACGTACAGTCCTACAGAGAGGAAATAGAAGTCAGTAAACAAATATTCGTAAATAATTAAGTAAATATGAAACTAATTTTTGCTTAGTTGATATCTTGCCTGAATGTGAAAAACTCCATCATTTTCACTAAAATTTGAGCAGTCCTTATGCGATGAATGTTGATCATCTATGAATCTCTCCATATCGGAATCACTAGCTGATTCTGCTGCACACGGTATATCCCTCTTTTCTTCATGTGAAGACTCTTTCTCCTTTTTTTGTACTATTATGCTCATTTTTTCCATAAGTTCTTCAACAGTTCCAAGCGCTTCCTTAAAATACAGAAGATATTAAAAATATTAGTTGCAGAACTTATAAACCAATATCCCTTTTTATTATTCTAAGTTTACATATATAACACTATCAGAGCATGCATGCAATTGTTTCGCATCACAATTTAATTCAGGTGTTTTCAGTCATTCAATTAAAATAAAAATAGTACTGCTTTTCATTAAAAATCATTTTCGATTAAATTAATCGGAAGTAATAAAGAGTTTCGAATCTGCTTACGTAAGAGTATTAACTAAAAGTTTTAAATGTTTATAGTACGTAAAATAAGGGAAACAAAATTAGTTCTGATTCTTATTCGCGTAACTAGCATATCCTAAATTTAGTAGATAACGCAATACCATAGAAGTATTTATTTATTTATATTCTACACATTCTCATCTTTGAAACCAAGCAGTCCAATCATTCAGTTTCATGAGACATATTAAAAATGCACTTTTTTCGTAAAAGTTATCCAAAATTTTAATAAAAAAATACAGTTCGAAGAATATACTTACTTTCTATCCGATTTTCTGAAATATACTGTTTTCTACAGAAACTCCTCAATCTGGAAGAACGCATGCTTACAAAGCAAATTAATAATACTACACAGAAGATATAATCAAAGACGCAAGTTTTTACGAGTTATATCTAATATGAAGCGAATCAATAAATAATTCGATACAAAAAGCCTCATTACATAATACCACAAATCGCAAAACGGACGGGGGTGAGTAAATAATTTAATCGAGGTACATAACCATGGATCTCTCTCCTGCAGATCCCTTAAAGTCAATTGAAAAGGAGTTGTCAATGATTGATTGAAAAGTATGACACGTTGCTAAATCATATCCGATGTGTGTTTAGTAACGACAATCGAATTGCAGGACAGGTTTAGAAAACAAAAATATGATTAAGGCACTAAAAGGGAACTCGAAAGATGTATTGCCTTACACGCAAAAAGAACTTGTGTATGCTATATAGCTCTGGTTATAATGACGTACTTCAGCATGCTTAACATTATTGAGCTGCTATTTGTAATGAAAGAAGAAGGTAACCGGATAACAAAGACAATACTTCAGTAACTTAGTGCAAGCGTTAAATTACTGTATACCACAAAGCATAAAAAAGACACATGTATTAAAATATAATATTTAATTCAGACAAGATATGCAAATAATACATTTATGGCAAAACAGAGAAAGTCTTAAAGATATTAACTGAACAAATTACTTTTAAGACCTTCATTTTTGTTATTAATAGCAGGTAACAGTGTGATCCTCTCATAAGGATCCAATTCATCTTAAATTCACTTCACATGATCCAATTACTTGTACCAATAGATGGTTATATTAATTTCGATATAGTAACAGATTGAATGAAGGTTTTAAAAACGATCTAGGACGATATCTTACACCCAATAACCTGCAATCTGTGTCGCATATTAAGTAATGCTCGCTTTTTGCGCGTATAATGTAACGAAAAGAACAAATTGCAATATATCTGTTTTTTTCTGAAACTTGTTCATGTTAGAGATTACAATGTTTCTTTATGTATTTTTTAATGCTCTAGCATAGAATAAAGGTGATTTTTGTGTAAAACTTCAACTCAAAAATTCCACTTTTCTTACTCGTATTAACGACTTAATGCTAATTAATCAAGCATAATTATGTTATTAATCAAGCAGAATTAAACAGTAATAATAATGTAGATTTTGCTGTGCAACTGTTTGGTCAACAGTCGCTAAATCAAATCATGAACTGATTTTTTTTAAAGTAAATCATGGACATAAATACCCCAGAATAAAAAAGTAGATTATTGCTACAAAACAAAATTGGATTATTACCATAGTAAAGTATTTAGTCTCACACAGAAAGTTACAGTACTTGTTAAATTTCACACAGGAAAAGAATTTAAATATAATTTGGTGTGTGTATTTAATTATGGCAAAGAACACGAGGGCTATCTGCCTAAGGGGAAGGATGCCTTCGTGAAGGACTTTCTAAGGGAAACTGGCTTGTATACACGTTACACATGGGGAAAACCACGAAAACGCCCATGCAGCCAGCCCGTTCGCGGGATTCGAACCTCGGACCGAACTACCACTGTTCAGCGACTTTACCGCTCGCCCGCTGGTGGGCCCTAAATACAATTTGGACTTGAGTAGCTAAACAGTTGAGGTCATTGTGGGTACAATTGTTACTCTGACTGTCTTCAGGCGGTGATAGATGAAAAGCATTCATTTGTAACCTTTTTCGCTGCAAGGCTCAAATAAATGATATGGCTATCTTCGTTACACGGATCTTCATTGCAGGATAAACAATGTTCATTCTCATTTTGTATTAGTGCGACGTGATAGAGGAGATATCTCAACAGAAACGTAAAATCAAGCGATGTTAATTGCTAAACGAAATTCTGAAAGAGGAATTCAAACGAAATTTTAAAAGAAAACATTTTTTTCCCTCTTTTTTTATTTTGTTAATAATTAGCTTTCTGTTTTTTTTTTTTTTTTTTTTTTTTTTTTTTTTAAATTTTATCCTTCCTTTTTCATTTTACACTTTCATTTCAGAAATATGCAAAAATAGATTAAATACACACAGTCGGGCAGATTTGACAGAATGATTCCTGTAAAATCAGTATTTTGTGAGAAATTACCGGTATAACAGCCGTCAACACTGTTTGACTGGCAAATTTGTGGACATTATACCTCTTTTTACGGACTTTTCATTACAGATACGCCCCTTTTTTCATTTATCTTGCAGGTTCAATAATTAGATACATGGAAAGATATGGAAAATTACGCAAAGAAGTGGAAGGATTCAGGGTGTTTTCTTTAATGAACGCTCGTGCTAATGCTCTATTCCAATGCAGTAGCGCTCGTCTTCATACCTAGCATCTCTGAGGTTTGTCTTCCATCCAGCTGCATCGCTAGATCTGTCCCCAATATAAAACATCGTCGATTCTAGAGGCTACTCTGTCAAGATTCTACCGCTACCACAAAATCTGCAAGAAGAACAAGGAAAGAGTCCTGTCTGCATGAGGTGAGCTAATGATTACATTAGGGACCTTTATGATTCAATGCCGCGGCGATATGTGGTAGAATGCTTCAGAAATAATGGCAATCTTCAACTACCTGTTGAGAGTTATAATGTTTTGTGTAATAATAAAACAGTTCAATAAATCTTTGTCATATCATTTTTACTTTTTAATCATTTATTGTTGTTGGTAACTGCTAACTTCCTATCACATTTCAATAGGACACTTCCTGTTGGGTATAACTTTTCCCCTCCGCCATTTTTGACAATGAGTGTATATCTTAAATCATCCCTTCGCGATCTGAAAACGAAATTTAAATTTTGCCAATTGCTTAATTAAAACTGAACTTTTGTTTAAAAACTTTAGAAGGTATTGTTTTCAGTAAGGGGTAAAATCCAGTCTGTTACTAACAATGATCATAAAAACCGAGAGCACGCTGTTGCCATTTGTCGAAAAGGAAGATATTTTATTTATCTTAAATATTATGAATATAACAATATTAACTCTTCAATTTCCTGGCTTGGAAAAATCCTAAAAGATCTTTACAAGAGTCCCCGAAATAAAAGGATGGTGGACGATAATTCGTCATCCCCAGGATTTGGCGATTGAGCCACCTATTCTTCCAGTCGACTTTTAAAAGGAGTAGTATATAAGGTATTTATTCCTTCCCTTCCGGAATCCTTCGTGGTGTAACTGGAAGCATGATATTCTGGCGGTCTGGAATTCCGGCGAGGGTAGGGCGGATTTCCTTAGTTTCCTCACATCGATATAACCTTATGAGACTACAACCATCTGAAGTTTAAAATCGGAATGCAAAAGCAAACTGTTGACTAAAGTTAATTCATTTGGAGGATAAGAAGAAAGAAGAAAGTTCTCTTATTTACACTTATCTACAGTGCGGGATATTTAAGCAAAAGCTAGTATTATTTAACAGTGAATGCGGCATTTTATACAGACCTTGAAAGTCATCAGTGGAAACGGTGTGGTGTGTGGTGTATTTAATTATGGCAAAGCACACTAGGGCTATCTGCTTAAGGGGAGGGATGCCTTTCGTGGAGGACTTTCTAAGGGAAACTGGCTCGTATACACGTTACACATGGAGAAAACCACGAAAACGCCCATGCAGCCAGCCCGTTCGCGGGATTCGAACCTCGGACCGAACTACCAGAGTTCAGCGACTTTATATCAGTGGAAAAGATACCACATTTAGGACAGTATATACCGCACTAGTCCGAATTTAAGGGTGATGCACGCACTTGCTCACGTGGCAGTTCCGCGCGTCATCTCTACGGGAATATGAAACTTTCTAGGAGGTGTAACCGGATATGGGCAACAAATGACAGTTCCTCACAGCCTGTCAGAAATAATCAATCAGTATTATAATTTTAGTGTCCAATCCTGCTATGATAGTAGTTCTGAGTGCTTCTGGTTTACTGTGAATTATTCGTTCTTTTCGAAGTTCTTTTTAGAACATTTAAGTAATGAATTTCACCCTGATTGTTTGGGCTCTTTTATTATGACAAAGCACTCGAGAGTTATCTGCCTAAGAAAAGGAACTCCTTCGTGGAGGACATTCTAAGGGATGCTGGCTCGTATATAAGTTACACACGGGGGAAACCACAAAAAAGCACACGCAGCCAGCCCGTACGCCTGAATTCGAACCCAGGTCAGAACTACCAGTGTTCAGCAATTTTACCGCTTGGCTGCTGGTGAGCAGTTGATCAACTATATAAACGCTAAGTAAGTTTAAGTGAGCAACTGCTATGCCTTTCATCTAACAGTTCTAGAAATTATCTTTAATTATGTTAAAAATAATCGATTTGAAGTTACTTTATTTTAAAAAACCTACAATTTTATTATTTTTAAAGTAAGTCATTTTAATTCTACATTATTTTACGATAAAAAAGGGCTGAAAATTGTGACTTGTTTATATAAAATGTTGGGATTTGGTTTATTTAATTATAGCAAAGCACTCTAGGGCTATCTACCTAAGGGTAGGGATGCCTTCGTGAATGATTTCCTAAGATAATGTTGGGTGTAGTATATATAACAGTGTTATGTGGATGACAAGATATTTTATTTAAATATTCTAAACGTCTGGAATATAAAATGAAAATACGGAATACATTAAGAATATCAAAATAAGTATACAAAATTCCACGCTCGAAATCAGTTATAAAGATGCTGAGTTTTAAAATGTATTTTTGAGATATTTTGACATTTTAAAGTTATCTGACTGCTTAAGGTATTGATCATTCTTTATACGTTAACACATATACATTATAAATATTTTAGTTATACATTAGTGCATTAAATACATTAGTGCAGTTTAGAAGCATAAAATTTTGTAAAGCAAATTAATAACCCAAAACGCTGTTCCAAGTTTTCGAAAGAATACAAAGAAAATGCGGTTTTGTGTGGAACTACCACAAAATTATACAAACTACTTTTACGCTTTTAGCAATGAATGTTCCTTATGCTCAAGTACCCCCTACTTTTCGATTTGTGCGCAAGTGCCACTAAACCGAATTTAAGAGGATGCTTCTTATCTCAAAAATCTTCTGAAAATCATCTTCATCTTAAAAGTTTATCTAAATATTTAAAAAACATACTCTGATTAATTTAACTCTTTTCACCTTAGCTGACTGCTAGTTCGAATTCCAGGGTGCAGGTTCGAATCACGTTTAAGGCTTGGTTGTTTGTGTGTGTCCTTTCCCCTTTCTCATGTCTGAAATATCAATTTACTCCTTACATAGCACCGTGGAGCAACGCGGAACGGTGAAAATACAGCTGTATGACAGAGCTGTTCAGCCATTCCCGACCAAGCAGTCATTGTCTGGCCATTTGGGCGAAAAATTACCCTTTCATCTCTTAATTTTATCGTTAAAATATTTCTAGCTCCAAGTTTAAACAACTTAATTGTCTTTCTTGTACAATGCCCACCAGCGGCTGAGCGGTAAAATCGCTGAACACTCATAGTTCTGATCTGGGTTCGAATCCAGGCGAACAGGCTGGCTGCATGGGCGTTTACGTGGTTTTCCCCATGTGTAAACGTGTATACGAGCCAATTTCTCTTAGAAAGTCCTCCGCGAAGGCATCCTTCCTCTTTAGCAGATACCCCTAGTGTACTTTGCCATAACAAACTAAACCAACCAATCAACCTTTCTTGTAAAACATCCTCAGTATATCAAATTCACTTACGTGAAGTTGACTTCATTACTCCTTTTATTTTTTCCCTCTCATTGTGGAAAGGTCTTGTTACACGCAAGGCCGCCACATATTCGGGCAATACGCGTCCTGAGTTCTGAAAATTTGTAATATCCAGAAATTAACGCTTTGATTAATTACGAACCCAATTTCGATTTTCGTATAAGGATTAAACACAGTTTTTCATAACAATAATGAACAGCAGTTTCTTATCACTGACGAGCTTATCTCCAGTTTGATAATTAAGTTTTTCAGAAATGTTTTAACTTAAAAAAGCTCATTTCTAGTGTAAGTTAATGCTTCTTGCATGCTAGCAGATGTGAATTAGCGCTTACTATGACAATGTGAGATTTTCACTTTCATATATATTCAAAGCCTGGCTCAAGCATAGAGGCCAGAACTCAAGCGTAGAGGGCGTATTAGTTTAAGTTTAAACATTTACATGAGTTTTAATGACTAAGTACTTGGTGTAGAAGATTCGGACTGCATAAAGAACGGTATCAAATTTGACACAATTTTCCAAAAGTTATCTCTCACTGCCCCCCTTTTTTGAACTGGTTGAGCAATGCAGCTGAAAGCTAAAACAGATCAGCAGTGTCTCAACTTGTATGCGTGAGAGGGAACGTTCTTTGATCAGCATGGCGTTCGTGAATGATTGCTGTAGGTTTTGTTTGCTTAAAATAAAATAGAAAATAAATACATAATAAAATGGAATAAATAAAACAATTCTCTCATTTATCCAAACAGTCTTTGTAGTTAGCATAATTCAGTAGATACGGAATCTCTCTTATATCATCCCCTACGAGTAAAAATTCTAATTAACAAAATACTTTTTATACCTCAATGCGTTAAAAACAAAATGCTCCATACTACATACTTGTCACATTCGAGCAGATATTAATGAACGATTTCAGTAACATAGACTCCTCCGTCATACCTGTTATCGATTTAAATTTAAATCAATTTAAATTTAAAGAAAATCTTCTCGTTTTGATTATCGTTCACCAGTAGTCAAGTGGATTAAGAACGCTGAAAATTGGCAGTTCGCCCAGACGAATGAGCTGGCTGCATGGGAATTTTTCCTGTTTTCCTAAGTATAACGTGAAATACGAGCTAGTTTCCCTTAAACAGCTCTCTACGAAGGCATCTCTTCCCTTACAGCCCTCGTATTCTTTGTCTTAAGCACCGTCTTAGCTATTAAAAAGTTCTTTCATTCTTGAGGCAAACGCAATTAGTTATCAAATATGTAGCCGGCTTGGGGAATATCGTGTACGCTTGTGTAGTGTTCGCGCTCTGATTTTTAGCAAGGATTATGGAGAAAAAATATTGACTAGTCTAATCTTCACACCAGCACTTTTGCAACAAAAAATTACCAAATGGAATCACTGTGCGAATGCAGGAAATGGGTAGGATGGGATACGAGCTTCTTGTCACGTGTAAGGTACATAGGAGACAGTTTTCTTTAGAAAATCAGACAAGAATGCATCCCTCTCCTTATGCAGATAGCTCTTGATGTTCTACGGCATATTCTAATAAATTCAATGCAATATTATTGTAGATTGGTAATCCGTGGGAATATTTATTATCAAAAGGGGAAAGTATGTCCCAGGACATCATTCAAAACGTTTAAAAGTTAATGGGATCTCATATGCAATGGACTTAACTGTAAGATGATTTACTGTTAGTGCTGAGCAAAGATTCTCGCGCTTTTGTGATGACACACAGTGCGAAACCTATTTTAAATAATGTGTTAAAAATAAGCTGTTGAAAACATGTTATTGGATGCATGTACTTCCTGCAAGTGCCTAACACACTGGGAGCGAATCACCGCTGCGTCCGAAGCTAACGAATGAGACTTGACAAGGTTTAAACAAACCTTTTTATTAATTCAGAACTTTGAATATAAGTGTACGATTCGTGCTTAAAAATCAGGCAACCACTTATGGCAATGTAACTTAAAAAATATTAACTTCAAATTTCAGATTAAAACTAAGTCTAGTAGTATTTACATTCTGGTAGGGAAACGGAAGCGAGAGGTGACAGTAAAGATCTAAAACATAAAATAACTGGTTAACGAAAAGTAATAGTAATAACTATGCAGAATTATTAAAAGTTATTCTAGCAAAAGCAACCAAATATTATATTGCTTTTACTCAATTTTAAACAAATGAGACTGATTTTAAATAATCCAGTGTTACCAGTGAGTCCGTGAAAATACTCCACAAGAGGCTTTCAAATTGAATGAATACATGGAAAACATCAACAAAAACTCAGTACAGCATTTTATTTAACATGATAACAATAATAGCTTCCACCTAGTTAAAATGTTTTTTAAACTATAGCAACAATCCCCTTTTAGACCTTTCATATCCTTGTTAGTATTTACTAGCAATTAAAAAATATCCGTTATTCCAGCCAATAACGTATTTTAAAAGTGCACTAAAATATGACTCAAATATTTCTTCGAGAAGACTACAAGAACATAATTCATGTAAAAACAACTGAAAAATTATTAATGCATCATTACCGCTTATTATACATAATAGAAAGAATTTCAGATAAAAGATAAGTAAACTGAGCTGAGGTGTATTTAAATATTATGAAAAGGAAAATTTTCAGATTAGGCCAATTTGTTTTTACTGTAAAATGGGGGTGCCCAAAACGCGGCACGAGAGCCACATGCGGCCCAACAAGCGAGCGAGAAGCGCAAAAGAAATATCCGATACATTTTTATTTCTGCGATCGGGGTTCGAAAGTGGCTTTCAACATGGACGGGTTGTTGGACGCCCGAGTTGGAATGAAATAAAATGCATCTTGAGTGGCGTGACGGTTCCAAATCTTCTTTTGTCATGTGCGGGGAGTGATTATTTTAATGCATTGTTTTGTGTTTAAATACATCGCTAAGGTGAGGCTATTAAGGTTAGAGTTTCTAGCATTTCTCGTTTTCAAGTTGTAATGGATACCAGCGATGTTTTCAAGTGCTTCAAAGTGTTTTTTAAGTGGCGTGATCTTATTTCGGACTATACTATTTCGGCGTGGTGCTATCCTATTCCTTAAATCCTATATCGAGCTGTGTGCAGAATTATTTTCTACATTTTGTTATACAGTTTGTGGAAATACGACATGCTAAGTGAATATGAAAGTAAGAAAACAGTTTGGTGCTTCGACGTTCTGTTCATATGGATGCCATAGTGAATAATAGCGTTTGAATTATGATTTTAAATTTTTTAAAATCTTTTTTGTTCTCTTCCCGCACATTTCTTTCCTAGAGGTTAAATTCAAAAAAATTGTCTCAGAGATCAGACTTGAGCAAACCCGAAAATTTTCAATGAAATGTACGCAAATGTCTGATTCATTTATTTTGGAGGTCACGAGCTATCACTGATATTAGAAATAATTTGTATGGCTTAAAGTATCTCGTTTTCTCCCAACGGGTGCCACGGAATCTAAAGAAGTTGGACACCTCTGCTCTACAGCAACTTTTCCTTTCCCCTTCTTGTCTCAGGAGAAGAAGATGCTCAACTTTTCACACAAAGCGCTCTGAGCTAATTTAGCGTTATATCTCGTTTCCTTTAAAAAAGTTTGCTTAAAAAGGTTTGGCTGATTCTAAGTTGCTCCCTGACGCATGTTTCTCTGAAAATCTTGCAAATAAATAGATATGATACATTCAATTCTTTTCAGCTATATTAATCGGCCTATCTGGTCAACCAGTGGACATGAAATTTCAGATACTGTTATTTGAAGGTATGCGCTCTAGATTGTGATGAATTAAAATAACACAGCTCTCAAAGTTAAAGTTACCGCGAAAAATATTCAAAATTTTGAATGGCAACACCCACTGTTTTCCTGCGCACTGACAAACCAGAAATGGCGTTGGAACGATACACGTACGACGAAAATTGCTGTCGTAAAACCTTTGCAAAGAAGAGCATTGTCAAGGACCAATGACAACACGAGAATGGAGTGAGAAAAAACACTTTTATTGAAACTTTAAAGTTTTCAAGGTGCTCACCTTCGCAGATGATAATGGGAGATTGCTGACAATAATGACAAACGTACATATCAGAAGGAATCTGTGTAACTTCACGTTTTACGATATCTTTCAAATCTGTCAAATTTCGTGGATTTGATGAGTACACCTTAAATTTCAGATAACCCCAGAACCAAAAATCAAATCCATCTGAGTGAGGTCGACGGATCGCGGTGGCCAAGAAACTGCAAAAGTTACTGGAGATGACTCTATATTGAAATGGTGGACATGTTGAAACCTTGCAATTCCAATAAAAGTTTTTTTTTCGCTTCGCTTTTCTTGTGTTGTCATTGGTCCTCTACAATGCTCTTTCTTCTTAGCAAATGTTTCACGCCGGTAATTTTCATCATAAGTGCATCATTACAAGGCCATTAATGGTTTTTCAGTGTTCTGATCAATTTCCGCACGAGAAAAGTGGGTGTTTTCATTCGAAAAATTTCACTGTACCCGTAAGCGTGAGAGCTCTACTGTTTTAAATCATTACAATCTCGAGCGCATACCTTCAAATAACAGTATCTGAAGTCATATTGACTGCTTGACAGGATATGACGCAAGGAATTCATATATATAGGGGAACTTTGCTAATTTAAATTATAATTCTGATTTACATATTGTTACGAATTTTCTTCTCTTCCTTTACGTTACGTACGGTACGGGTTCCTGTGGATTTGGAGTGAATAATGACGACAGCACTCGATGAAATATCGAAACACACTTTATTGTCCACTATTTCCCCAAGACAGCTCAAAAATACGTTTTTACAGTCGTAAAAGAGCATACACATACTGTAACTACCAGAGAGACAACCTTCAGGCAATCAGGCTATGACGGTAAAGACAGCTTCACTGCAAAGCCCCAGAGTACAGCTCTCGACTCTGCTCGGTCGTTTCCGGAACTTCACGTACTCTCAAGTCTCTCCACGCTACAACTCGCAAAGAACTCGACGATACATTAGACTACAGCTTCCGACTCCTCAGTTCCGTCGTTCCCGGAGCTCTCTCGATGATGCGCTAACCGCGATACACTAAGAGACTCTTTCGGTGCACTCGACGACCAACTCGGCACTCTTTGACTGACTATCAATTCGATGGACTCCGCACGGACTGACTAACTCTCCGCATACTAGCAAAGTTTATATAGCTTCTGGCTTGTGTTCAAGAACATTCTTTTCGGGGAAGCTATCTTACCGCGCCTGGATATTTCGTAACAATATTTTTTCTTTTACATATGTACATATACACATATACATATATGAAAAAGAGATTCATTACCTCCAGATGCTTAAACTATCAGTTAATTGGATGAAACGTACCTCCTCAGAATTTGAATCATCTTCATTTAAATCTTCACAATCCGTACAATCATCCGTTTGCCTTAAAATTTCTGATGCGTAAACGAAACTACACAGGCAGTGGATATGTGCTAAAATCACCACAGCTTGGCAAAGCTCTCCAATTGACCAGCTATTAGAGCCTTTGTTAAGCTTCTGAAATGGAAATTGATGAATTTCATACACTTTAAATACATACGAAAAAAGGCAGATAAAATTTTGTGTAAAATCTCAATCTCCACGCAAAATATAAATTCATTAATTATCGCGCGCTAAGAACTACAAAAGTTCTTCCATTACAAAAATAATGCATTTGAATAATTTGTTTAAAAATAATATACAGAGTTACCGGTTCTTTTGGAAATCTTTTAGGTACGCTTATCGCCGTAACGGTGCAAATACATAAAAAACGACACTGAGTACAAATGGGTTAATCTACAACCCGTTTTTTGCAATACCATAATCTACACAGGTTTTAATATGATGCAAGGCCTGTCCATTACCTACCCAAGCATGTTGTCAAGTGCTTCAGGGGAAGAAAATACTACTTTTAGAAGAGCTTCCAGCAATTCTTACCTTCCAAGGCTAACACATGAATGTCAATTTGTTCTCTGAAGATCTGTTATCAGCACAAACGTGCACTGAAAACGAAAATGAATTCGTCCAACGAATTCTATATACTTCTCTTCTAGTAAAATTAATTTTAAAGTGAACCTAACCAGGAAAAAAATTTCTAAACCACTACATGTATGCTAGAAATAACTATTAAATGTTTGGTTATATACCAAATGTTAAAAATCTTGACATGATTCTAACTTACGAGCTTATAATGAATTTTTTCTAAAACGTCTGACACATTGACTGGAATTCAACGACTGCAGATCTTTCTTTAGACTTGAGTCTAATGCTTTATGGTTATATTTTAGGCACGTATAATTGAGAGATAACCATACGCGACATACCCTTGCTCTGGCGAACCGCAGTGCGTTGATACTGGATTTAAAGTTATCGAAAAATATTTCTGTTGAACTATGATTTTTATTTAGTATCTACGTTTAAACTGCTTCTACATTTGACAACAGAAAAATAATTTCATAAAAAAAAAAGGTTTATTACGATAAACTATAAACCAGCTCACCCATCATTCTGATGGGTATCCGTAGAGATAGGTATACATCATACAGAACTCTTAACTTAAAGAGCTGAAGGGAAAATAAATTTGGGAATGTATTCGTCTTACTACATCGATATTTATCAGCATAAAACAGAAAACTATACAATTAATGGTTTTCGTAATTTTGCTCATGAAATCCGAAATCCATCAAAATGACGGGTTCCGTAAATCTAGTGTTAAAATTGCTAAAATCATGCACCGCGGTTGAATATATGATCGTGATAAAATTTCTTGAGACTTTTGTTCCGCAAGCATATCACATAAAATACAATACTGAAAATTTACTATGCGAAATCGCAATAAACTTGTGTAAAGTGTCAAATACTTGGCAAACTTTTCCGTTCAGTGTATATATACCTCTCTCGCGAGCGTACTTTTGTACGGCCGACTTATAGGCAGGGGCGAACTGCTCCAGGCCTCTGATCAGGAGAGCCGCCGTACTATCTAAAGTTTTTGAATATATGTACCTATATAAAGGAATGTAAAAAGAAGGGTAAAAGAGAATTAAAAAGTAGTCTGCATTGAAAATGTTGATTTCCTTGAGGCTCTGTCAACCATCCTTCCATGAAATATGGACTCCACAACAAATAAACAGCGAACATTGAAAACGTTAAAAGCTTATTGTGGAAATGGAATGCAAAGAATTGTAACTTATATATGGCATTAAAATCTTTTTTGATAGTGTGAGTTTCAGATACTTCTTGCGAGAAAACCTTTTCAAAGCTGAAGATGTTTAAAAGCTATCTTCGATCAACAACAAGCTAAGTAAGACTTAACGGTATGGCAGTCCTTTCCATTGTAAATGCCGCAGTTAAAAACATTAATTTTCGATGAAGCTTAAAATAATTTCAGAAATCAAAGCTCGCAAAAAAACAGTTTTATCTTTTTTTTATTGACAGAAAAGTTACATAAATTTTTAAGTCATTTCAAATTATTGATTAATAAGGTTTTTTAAATGTATGTTTGTCTGCAAGTCTTTTTTTTTTTAAGCTTTACGTTTTCCAAATCTTTTTTACTATTTAATTTTAATTAAATAAATGTTAATTATATATTTGTGCTGATATTTTGTATGGTGATCATTACAATAAGGTGGGCCAAAGGGAGATTTCTGCCTCGGGCCTCGTAGCTCTGATCTGCCGCTACTTAAGTAGAAAATTTGGTTTGCTTTCTCGTTCTAACTTATGTTACATGCTCCTGGGCAGCAAGCGAGAAAAATTTCAAATTTCAACTTACATCGTAAATAAAAATGATAAGAAATAGACGAACTCACGTCTGATGACTGTCAACTATGCGAATTCTATTTAGGTAGGGTGAATTAAGTACGAATTCTATTATTATGTCCATTAAATTATTAAATATCACACGAGTCATTCGTACCATCCCCTCCTGACAAAACAAAACAAAACAAAAAAAAAAAAAAAAAAAAAGAAACGAAATTTCCAATGAATGCAATCTTCGGTAGGGCTTTTAAGGATTTCAGATACAGAGGAATACATGAGGCGCTTTTAGCCCTAAACTCGACAAAACTAAGCGAAATAAAATAAAACTGAATTGACTAGCAGTTACAAAAGTGAGCTGAAATACCGATGAATTTCTGCACAAGTTACTTCTGCCTTTATTACTTGAAAAGTGTATTTTTATTAATAGTGTATTTCTTACCTCAATATGGCATTTTCGTAGATTCCAAGGCGTGTGTGCAAGAATTTGGTTTATTTCATTCAAATTCCTCAGTTTCTTAGGGCAATATTGTAGTCCTTGAAGCCACTGTAAGTTTCCTCCTAAAGCTGCAAATTTTTGTTTGTGGTGGTTTATAAGGCATGTGCAATGGTGTCTAGCCGCAGCCTGTAAAATGTAATTATTTACTCAAACATTTCAAACTTAAAAACAAAATTTGAAAATATTTATACATTTTAACTTTTTGTCATCTTTTACTTATACCTCTTGATTATAAATAAGACAACTAAAATAAGAGATGAAGTTTATTCCTTATAAAACGCCGAAAACAAAATTCAAACATCTATTTACTTAAAGGACCGTTCAATAGAAAAACGTATTTTATAGTTTGAACTATTACCTCCTTGCGTATGCAATACTTAAAAAGCACAGTACTTTTTTTTGCATCCAATATGTAAAGAACTCTATACGTTCCATTTCTGCATTCCATACGTAAAGAATTTAGCAACTGAGACACATATATCACCGTGTAGAGTTGCGCGCCTCCAACTTGCACGCAACCAAGAGGTGACTGTTGAAACTGGAAAATAGACAAAGTCTTGCTAAGGGTTTAAGTCCCTTTTTATTCAACGTAATAAATTACAAGTGCGTGCTCTTGACGCTCACAAACTACGCCGACCCGGCGGTAAAATAAAAATAAGAACCTGAAAAGAAAATAATAACAAGACTCTAACTACGAGGCTCTCTAAAAGTAACTACCCTCACCGCGTTTTACAATACCGCTGCTAATTCAGCAAACTTTGAATATCACGTTGAACAATTAACAATTCTCCTAGGCAAGCACACAGGCCGAAACGCGGGGTTCTTCAATTTCTGGCTAACTACCTCCGCGCTCGTGAAGTAAGAACAGCACACCTCGAACTCGTTTCCTTTCTATTTAACTCAGAATACTTCCGCTGATAATTTGAATCCTTGCGCGTTCTACTAAAATTTACATACTCTGGCATTGGCAGTTCCAGGGGAAAGTAAGGCTTGACAGGAAAGATAGTTTAAACTTAAAATAACTGTTATTTAAAATAAATATAAACCCTACAACCGAAATGACGTAAAATATTATTCATCACTATCACGTTACCGGAAACTGCTAATTAATTTCTTAAACTTATTTTAAATTTAGCATCTCATTTTTTTACAGCTTTGGAGAACTCTAAAACATATATACTAATAATTATAAGGTCCTTTATTACTTCAAATAAATATCAATAACTTATTGCAAAAGAAGATCTTAAATGAAAACAAAATCAGTTTAGAAAGTCTATCTACGAGACTACTGTGGAAAGTAAATATTTTTTAAAACTTTCTTTATTTCCTCATGCATTACAAATTTTTCAGTTACGAAATTTAACATATGAATGAGTTTGTTTGTCGTATCCAGCACAATCAAGAAATAACCGGTATAAAAAAGCGTATATAATTACCATTATAGCTATATAATGTCTATAATGAAAAGGCAGTGGGCCATCTCCTTTCAGAAGAAAACTTTCAGTCCTAAGAAACTCCTTCAAATAGTCAGGATGATAGCTTATTTGTCGTATAACATGAGTTAAGCCGTCATTCTGAAATAAAAAAAAAATTAAAGGGAATTAAATAACATTTGAGGTATTTTTTTTAATTGCAAAGGCACTTGATTATACATCATTAGCTCACACACATCAAAGATGGATGAGATTAGAGCATGGGGAAAATACAAAAATAGAAATAAAAAAGAGAAAACAGTAATTAATCTCATTAAAATGACAATAACTACATCAAAACTAGAAAACGGAATACTAAATGACTACATTACACATTAATAATAATAATAAATTAGTCTCTGGATGTCAAATGTATTAACTCTCTAGCCCGCCAATATCGACTGGATAGGTCTTCTTCCTTCAACGAGGAATATTTTAGCAAATGAACTCTGTCCTCTCAAAATTCTGGTTGTACAAAGAACACAACGGACTGTCATACATATCAATGGCGGTTCAAATGTTTGAAGTAATAATTTGTGCAAAACGTCCGATTTTTTCATATAATTATTGAACACTCTTAATACGTCAGTCTTGAAAACAAATACTGTAGAACCGCGATTATTTGAGGCAATTTGTACCGCAATCAGACAAAATTTGTTTCCTTCGATTAACAAATAATCCATGAATTTTGTTTCGTGACAAAAATATTCATGAAAAACTGAAATACAAACTTCATTTACAGTTACACAAATTGTGAGGTTTCGTCAAATTTCTTTTAAGTATGTTAAATTTTTGTGACAGTACTTTAACTACGCCAGCTACGGCACGATGATGTCATTTTCTGATCAACAAAAGATTAGTAGGAGAAGCATCATGATGTTGCTTTAAATACTAAAGAGCTTTGCTCAGGGCATTGAGGGTTCAAATCGCAGAATACCGATAGTTCGACCCCGTTTCAAATCCTGGCAAACGGGCTGCGAGCGTGGAAGCTCTATGGGTTTTCCCACATGTAACGTATATACGAATCTATTTCCCTAAAAAGGTTTCTACAAAGGCATTTCTCTCTTTAGGCATGCAGCCTTTGTGTGCTTTGCCATAATCAAAATAAACGCACATTAAGTCTTCAAAATAGCTAATTTTCACAGTTTCGCTTCATCATTATCCTCAGCATCACTGCAAACTTTGTTATTCTCCAGAACTATGCCGCGAATGATTTTTCGTCACTCGAAACCTGAAAAATCTGGTTCACTGTTTTCTACATTTATCCATTCCGAAACGTCGGCAGTCACTTGAAATTCGTGACTATTACTGATTTACGATGTATCCTTTCTAATGTTAACATAGTTTCATAATTATTTCTATACACTGATTGCCAGCTCGGATAACAAAGATCTCGATTGGTAGAGGCTCTGTTAACAGCGGTTCTACTTAATTACATAATAGTGCAGTGCACTAACTACAGGTTTCGCTTCAATTGTACATCTGAGGAAAAGAGATGACATTAAAAATGGAAGGCAAGAAAAAGTGCCTAGAAATAAAAACAAAATAAAGGTATTAACAGGAAATTTTAGGCAGACTGAAAACAGAAATGAAAATGTGAGGTTTCTTTCTATAGGATGCCCAGAAAAATTCAATTTGAAGGATCACTTATTGCCTACAAACTATTTTTAATATATTTATTTTTTACGCATAGCCCGCAAAATAAAATAATATCAAATTGATTTCATGTATTCAATTCACATTTCATTGCAATATGAAAACAGATAATAACTAGTAATAACTAGTAACCAGAACTAAAAGGAAACTAGAAGGAAGTAATATAGAAAAACTAGAAGAACTAGAAGGAAATATATTAATTATTTATAATATCGCTTGAAATGAGTTCACAAAAGTAACATAATTTTTAAGCGAGTACAGCTTGATTATTTGTAAACATCAACCACCATTCGACTTCCGGATTCAAATTAATTACATGTTTCTTTTGAGAACTTCATCATCACCTCAACCCACTCATTCCCTTTTAATCGTCGCGCAGTATTATTTAAACTTCTACGGGGAAAAATGTTAGACAAAACAGGAGAACACATTCTTTTATTGCTAACTGCCGAATAGCATATATAGACTATCAGTAATTTCAGAACAGGAAACGTGAAAATTTAACTGCCCATTCTCCGGGATTCGAATCAAGGATCTTTCAGTAGCTTACTGCACATGCTAACCACTTGCACCACGAAAACACGCGTTGAGGCATGCAATAATTCGTTATAAACTGAGAGCCTGTCAATACTCTGTGCCTGCTGTAGTTCTTCTCGTGTTTACATACTCGCTACTCTCTATTCCAATAGTTTACAAACTTAGGTAGGTGGATACTTTTTTCTTGCTTCTTCCTTGGTTCTTTCTGAACTTCATACATAGTTTTAATATTACTGCAAGGCATTCCTGTCACACTCTCTGAGTGACAGATAACCTCAAAAATAGTCTTCATAAAGAAGGCCAATAAAACCGCCCCACTCAAGCAATAGTTCTTGTCGGAAACGAAAAATTGAAATTGAACCATAAAGTGTTTTGTCAGAATTAAAATCAAGAGAATGAATGTTTTGTTTGCGATGTATACACAAAAATCATGGCTTTTTAATGCATTTCCAATAAATGTTAAAATGTTTAACTTAAGGAAAAATATTAATGGTTAAACTAACACAAACGAAGCAAGAAAGCGTAAATGCTTTTTTCCATATCTGTGCTCCTAATTAGATTATTAAAAGCAAATAAATATGTTAAAACATTTTTGCCTATTTGCTAAGATGTTAAAGAAAACTAAATTATAAAAAGTGCTCTGCAAACGTTAAACCATTAATTGTGTATAAAAGCTCTGGCTAATTATTAATTTTCTTATTACTACCTGTTTAATAAACTAAATTCTAGATTTTTAAAATTTGAAACATTCAGAGAATATATATGCTATAACGGGAGACGGGATACCAGAGAGTGCAATTAATATTTCTCCCTTTTATATGATTTAAATTTCTGACAAAAACGAAACAACTAAATAAAATTAATACTTTATTTATTCACTAATTATTATTTTAAAGTGTAACTTAGTTTTTATTTAGAGATTATTAAGACATGACACAGTCACTTGGCTATTCTTCAATAAGCTTTTAAAATACATTTTCAGGAGGGGGAGGACTCTAAAAAATTGATCTCTAAATAGTCTGAAAATATATAACAGATCCCCTTAATTTGAAAAAAATTCTTAAACAGATAAAAATGAGACTGAAGAATCAATGGAACCTATAAATATAAAAATGTAGCCATGCTTGCCTAGCAATGCAACTATTTTAGATAATAATGGATCATATTTGTCTTAAAAGTGCGATTTCCAGAGAAATGGCGTAGCACAACTAAGTCCTTTTACCTGAAATTAATTAATTACCCTTAGATCAATCAACTGAGGACTCGTAAAATATTTCTCACTCGAAAATAAAATAAATCAATAAAAATAATAAAGCACGTGAGTTCATACCATCTATAACATTATCAAATTTTAGAGCTTTAGGAGCTTTGCTATCAATATGACAGATTAAGAACAATATCAAACTTATCTATCTACACCTCCCTCTTAAGTGGAGGTTATTAGTCTGAAGAAAAGCTTATCAGTTGAACTCTTTTCTACCGTATATCATTAGACTGCTTGCAATTTTCTCGAAAGGTTTAACTGCTGAGTTCATTTAACTGCAAATAGGAGAATATATAAGAGCTAGCTGTCTGAAGCGGAAGAATATCTTCGTGTATTTCTAAAGGACATCTCGAAAAGTTAAGATTATCAAACTAAAGAATAATTACTTTAAAAGATTACGCAAGATTAAGGAAAGATCATAATTACGTTTCACACGTGATTCACGTTTTGGAACAAAAAAAATACAAAAAAAATTTAATGGATATTGCAAAAATGTATGACAGACACTTTTTTGACACCAAATACAATTAAAACAAATTTAATTTAGGAATTGACAAATAACACAAATTTAATTTAGGAATTGACCAAGGGCTACTACCAGTTTGTAAATTAGAATGCATAATAGCTTGTCAAGTTCGTATGCACAAGTATCTTTCAAGAGGTATCATAATACTAAGTAACATACAACCACACCTTCGATACTCATTAATCAGTTTGGTTTAAGGCTTCAAAATACTTTTCCCTTGATAATTTCTGTTTGAAGCGTTAAACAAAGGAGATTAAAGCTTTTATTATTTTCGGTTTTTTTGTATACAAATTTCCTGTATTTTATATGATTTTCGCCTTCGATTGAAATTTATTTGATTCTTTGTATTTTTCTTTAATTTGCGCTCTACCAGTTTATAATGTAACCAACCCGGAGAAATTAGGTTGGACCTTCAAAATTTTAAAACGGAATTTCATTCTTTTGCTTGTTGATTTATATATATAATATATACATACATATAATGTATACTACAATACATATATAAATGTGTTAGAAGATAAGGATTCTAAACGAAGGCTTGGATTAACACATTCGGTCAAGGCGAAAAGTTTTGCCGGCTCAATGACTGCGCAGCCACGTACATTAGGTAGCATAAAACACCATCTTCTAACGTGTAGCGGAAATTTTGAGGATAAAATGCAACGTTTCATCGATACTGGCATTTTCTTGATACGATACCACTTACAGAGTGCCATAACGTTGTTTTTTGTATTTTGTGTAATACAATTTCAATTTTGCTTTGTAAGTTATTTTCTCACTGGCTTTGTATGATAATTTCATAGATCTTGTTTACTTTGAGAAGTGAAGGTCAATCCTGATGAGTGAAAGATTTTTCTAATTTCTGTTGTGAAAGGATAAGTAGCACTGCGAAAACGTGAAAAAACATAGACGAAAAAGTGAAGACATTAAATGACACGCGTGCCAGAACAGACGTTTTGATCAATCAGATTCGCAAATCAGAAGCAGCATATTTGCCAATATATGGGACATTTGGCATTGTGGTTTATGGAGTATCTAAACCGAACCTCATAGCAAAAAATAGCAGTATACATTTTGTAATGTTGCACACTGCCTAAATGATAAGAACTGTTTTCAACAGTATCATCAAAAATAAATCAAGACGTATAACCATAGTGGTATAGTAGTGCAATAATCATAATTTGTAAGATAATTTTAAAAAAATCAATTAAAATTTTGATTTTTATATTAATCATCACTGATATGCCAATCAAGTGACAAGCAAATAATTTGTTTTACTGACTACTTTTTTGGGGGCAGAGTTAAAGGGCTCAGAGAAAGTGGTTTATATTCACGTTACATATGCTGCATTTAAACATATTTAATATTAAGAACTTACGAATACATTCTGTTAATTTAATGTTTCAATTTCTTTCCTGGAATAAAGTTTTGCCTACAGCTTCAAGAATTAAATATACTCCCTTTTTTATTTTTTAGCACAAAATTTTTGTAGGGCAAAATTATTCTGACGGCTACAATTTATCTATATTTATGCGACAAGATTCTTTCAAGGACTGAGAGAAAATTGTCCCCGTGAAGTTGGGGTTTTAAGGCAGAAAGAAAAGCAAACTGCAGATGGTAAGATTTGACTCTTTTCAACACACAAATTGATAGCATTTGAAAGTCGTAAATAAGCTGCTTATCGCCCCTTTCAGGGAGGAAACTCTCAGCTGTTCCTGGCTGAGAAAAGAATATCAGTTCTCTCTCATCTTTCCTGCACCTTATTTCAGATGAGGCAGTCAAGTTGTGGAAAAGATAAAACAAGGTTCTAAAGTACACCTTTCTTAAAGAGAGTTGAGCTGTAGCGATTAGTTGGTAGGCAGATCTTGAAAGCAATCTTGCTTGGGGGAGGACCAACATGAAAATGGGAAGCGAGTTTTTTATTTCTTCATAAAGCATTCACGGGCTATCTGTTATGCAAAGTTCCTTTGCCGAAGACTATGTAAGGGATAATGCCTCGTATTTACATTACAATGGGAAAAGACAAAAAAAGCTACCATGTTGCCAGTCTGTTTCATATTTGAGTACCGAACTGAGAACATACGTAACTATATCTATAGATTCTATCAACCCGATCACTGATAATCTCACGGTGAAAATAAACACATAAATTGTAATGAAACCATACATAAGTATACAGTATCCAGGCAAAGTATGAATGCATTTTTAATTAAACAAATATGCGGAAGGTACCCAAAATGACCTCTCACTTTTTACAAAATAAAAAAAAATTGGGTATAAATAAAACAAAGTTTATTTAATTAATATGCTACTAAGTTAGTAGAGACTATATAAAAGTTTAATACAATACTAAAAGTTGATATGCCTAGGAAAGAAAACTTTTGCAGTACGCTTTTGATGACTCAGAGAAATAATACGGAATTATGGCTAATTTGTCAATCAATAAAAATATCAGTTTTTATATGTGTCTAACATTTCCGTTTGGAATAAAAGATATCGCTTTAATTTGGGGGGGGGGAAGTTAAACTGGTTTGGAGGAAAGAAATAAGTCAAGTAGCGTTGCTTTTTAAATTCAAAGTCAGTAATAATGCAAATACAGCTAATAATTACACGCGTTTTATGATTTGCATTTTTTTTTCAAAATTGATTAAGGGTGCAATATGACTTTTAATAGAATTCAGGGAAATCGAATGAAGACGTAATAAAATTTTTTCAATAACTTAAGATTTTCGTTTGGGTGAAGAATAATGCAACGTTCAAAAAGGAAAACTAGTGATTTTTCTTTATTGTTATTCTGTATCAATCCTATGGAACAAATAAAACCTGATGTTACGAATTTGGGCGCGCTGCGCGGAATTCAAATCAAGATACTACTTCTCTTCCTTAATAAACTATACACCGCTAAGATGACATTCGTCCTAATTCTTGCCGTACGAAATTGAACGTCATTTCTGCGGAAATTAGTTACATTGGCATACAAGGCCTGTTGTTCAGTACGTATTATTTATTTATTTTTATTTATTTATTTATTTATTTATTTTTTGTTACAAGATATTTTGAATAGCACAGTATTACATATGAACACTCTTTTAACATAAATCAATACTATATATAAGTGAAATTATATTATATGTATGCACATATATGCATTTGGCAGTGCATTAAATGAATACTACATTTGGTGTATAAATAAGTGAAATGTGATAAATTTAAGTGATGACAATCAATGTGGAAGAAATATTTTTACACTACAGAAATATATAGACATTATGCAACATTGTTATTGTTATTTCATGTGTTAGGTTGGCATATTTACTATATTGGAATGCCCAAATACAGCAACTTTGCCAAGAAAATGGAAAGAAACACTTGTTCTATTAATCAAAGAAAAAAGAAGGGTGGAAGAAAGAAAAAGAAAAAAATAATATGTCTAGCTTGTAGTGTGACATCTCATGCGAAATGATTAAGATGTAATTTGAATAAGACTTTGTTTTATATTTACTTTTAATATGACTGAGTAAACATTTTGCAGACTCGTATGTCTTAAAGCAAAAAGAAATTAATTCGTAAAAAGATAGCAGTTAGCAATATTTGATAAATTTAACGTCATTCGTTCCTTAATTATGAGCTTTAAATCCAAACTACTGATGTTAATTATAACAATCATCCTTTTATCGCGTTAGAATAGCGTTTTCATACCATTTCACATTTTTCACATCAAAATGAGCTGTGTCAGTTCGAAATAAAAAATGTAAATATTTTATTTGATATAAAATAATATGAAAATATTTCTAATTTCGATAAAAACAGATTGTAAATTTTATTCACTCGTAGAGAATTTACTCATAGTTCCAATATTACACATGAAGGTATAAAAAGTATTCAGTAAAATAGCTTTTACAAAGCTGTCCTTAGTTAAGTTTGGAAAAAAAGTGTAAGTTTCCAAGTGCATTTCGATAAGTTAAAGAAAAGAAAACTTAGGATTAAAGGCGTTTTCAAAATCAGCTTCTTTAATTCAGCTACAATCAATTAATTCCTTATAATGCTAGTTTCGAGCGTACAACTAAGCCCCCCCCCAAAAAATTTAAAGAATGCGTCATCTGATTTCAGTCGTAAAGTCGCTTTATTATGCAGACAACAATCGATTTATTCTGTGGATGAAACTATTTTTAATTTGTATTGGCAAAGGTAGATAAACGAATAAATTAATTTGTCCTTATCGTTTGAAATTATTTAGAGCGCTTAGAATTCAGGAAGATCAGCTCGTAAATGAAATAAACAAAACACATTCAGTGTTTGTCTCATTCTATTAGAAACATTTAAAAAAACAGTGCAATAAATAATACTAAGGACATTTTCTAATCGCATCCTCCTTTTTTTTTTCGGATCGGGGAGGGGGGAGTTTTGTCTCTCAGATTAAAAAATGCAAAAAATTTTACTTATTCTATTTGCATATTTGCGACTTATTTATAAAGTTGGAGGGCATTTTAGGTTAATTAACTAGTTATTATAATTTCAGTCTTTACTATAACTTCTCCTTTCCGTATTCCTCACCGGAATGCAAATGAATTGTGAGTATTTAAGCTAAGGTTTTTTGTATTGAGACAGATTGTGTCTGGAATCCCGTGTGCGCTACGTGGTTAGTTCCTCCCAGCTCTAAGAGTGTAATTATTCGGCTTTGCGGTCTTTCGCTGCTGACACTTTAAATGTGACGCATCGGTAAGGTTACTGAGCCAGCTTCTAGTATAGTGTTTAATTGTGTAGTCTTCGACTACTGGTGTATACCAGCCAGTAAAGAAAATTTAATAGTAACTTCCCAACGTTTCAAAGAGGAAGAGAAGCTTTCTTACCTTTTCCTGAAGATGTCAACAACCCTGTGATGTCTAAAACCTCAATCACATTATGTTTCGGCTTAGCGGGACTTGACGTCGAAAGGGACAATTCTCAGAACCCGCACTATTCCAGGAAACCCACATGGCTAGGTTACCCTTTTCACTCACTACAAAGACTTGAACGCCAAACACTAATCGATTATCGCTCAGATTGGGATCACGTGAAACTTCAGAAGCAGAAGTTTCGTCTGATTGATTGTCTCTACCCGGGACAGAGGTCCAGCCGAGGCATTTTCGGCAAGGTTTGAAAAACTTCCGCGTAGCCGCAACATCGTTTACGTAGCTAGGCGGGACTTCGCTTCAGGCGAGGCTCTTTTTTCTAGGAAACCTCCCGTTTAAACCAGTGCTACCAGAATCTCGTTTCTCAGAAAAGTCCCGTCTAGCAGGGACTGTAGCCATTGTGATAACCTCTTTAGAGGGTGGAAAACATTTCTCTTGCAAATGATTTTACGGGGAAAGAAATATTATTCGAACGAATTTCATACTATAGGCATTCTCTTTCAGTCCTCTTTCAGCCATGCATTCGGATATAGACAACATCGACCTTGTCCTCACCATTTCTCCCACAGTTCCCTCTATCAGAAGGGGTCTTTGCCCTTCGCACAACAGGGGTGCTTTCCCATACTATCTCTTATCGCCTTCCTTCACTTTCTTTCTGTTATTTTGGAAACCATCGTCTTTTGCAGTCCTCGGTAATTTGCTTAGTCCTTTTTTTTTAAACTCTATTCTCGAAACTTACTTGTTAGAGCATCTTTCTTTTGCTTCTCCGTTTTAATATAAACTTCTTGATGTTCTTCATGCATTGATGCAATTGTTTTTAATATCTGACATACAACTGTTCAACTTAAATCACATGATTAAAAAATATTCAAACCTTTTTTTTTTCCTGTAGTAAATTATTCACTAGACTAAAACCTTCCTTTATTCTTCTACCCTCTAAGAAGAGGCGAAGTCAATAATGTTGGTTTGGTAACAACTTTTATTTTGGGATATTTCTCTCGGATGGTATTGAAATTCCAAAGCTTAGCACACCCATATATCTTGAATAAGACCTGTGCTTGAACATCCTCCTTCAATGCAATCAACTTTTCTTGCATCATAATAGCAAGATCAAATACATCGCAGTTCTGCGGTTCCATGAGCTATGCTGGCAGATTCAAATTTTCATTGTGTTGGAAGGAACATTAAGAGCTTCTTTTAAATTTTGCAGGTGGTTTGTACATAACAATACATCTTTTGAGGAAGTTTCACATACTGCATTTTTTTTTTTTTGGTTGTGTTTCCTAGTGTTTTTATGTTTTACTCCCTGTGTTCCTGGTGCTCTTATGTTTTTGATTGTGTTCATGTTAAAAAAATGTACATATTTGAAAAAAATATTATTGATTTTTAAAATGTATTAAATAATTTTCGTGCATTTTACTTTAAATTTATTTTAGGAGACTGCTTTCTTACTTAATGATATAACTTTATAAACAATTTTAGTTATCTAATTTATTAATATACTTTTTTTGTAATCAATGGGATCTTCATTATGCTGATTATGCCGATCATGCTTATGTTGTTGCACATCGGCTTTCGACCCCCAGTTGATCGTTACGGACTCCTTTCAAATTTCTATAATAAGATACATTTAAAATTATTATTGTCCTTTACAATGTTTTTCAGTTCACTTAATTAGGTTTCATCAACGCAGTTAATTTATTTCTTAAGAGCAGATTAACATCACGAAATGCCTTGCGATGTCTGCTATTTTGAGAAATGGAATATCTGATAACAGTTTACTTCAATTTTAATACTTTGTTCGAGTAGAAATTTAGCAGTTTATAACAAATACTTGTCTGTTCTATAATCTTAAATTGAAAACAGATTACATCAGCGGAGCTTTTTAGACTTGCACAAATAAAAATTAAATGGTCCGAAAATTGCTGAGCATTTAATTTAAATTTTCTCTCGCTTTCCTCTCATATTTTATTCAAATATTTAATATATCCTGTACAAACTAGAAGAAAGCTCTTGCTATAATTGACGGGGGAACATCATATAGTTAAAAAAATGTTGTCTCGCAAACATTTTTACTAGAATTTTTAAAAATTTTAAAAATAATCAATGGAATACAGAACAATGGAAGGAGAATCGTTGGAAGACAAATTTGAAAGAGGCTTTGCTAATTGGCAACACGCTTGTGCTTGGAGATAATAAGTATTCTATTTGAGGCAGTGGCAACTCAAAATAGAATATTTATTACCTCTACTAACATTAACAAATATCTATATCCATTAACTTTAACAAATTCATTAAATTTGTACAAAATATGAAAAAATCAAAAACAAACGTGAAATTCAATATCTGGACTTCGAGGTATTTATGTTCGGGTGAAGACTACATGTATTAAAAATTCGGTGTCTCTAAATGTCGTCGTTTCTTCACAGTGTGAGGAAAATACATACATATATAGATTCTTCATTATTTAATTTTTTTAAATGATAAACCGCGATAACATTTGGTAGCAATAATTTGGAAAGTGATTCGAACACAAAAGTAATACATACAAAAAATGAATTTCGAAATTAACAGCATCTCTAATGCTTAAATAAATAAATAAAAATTTAAACAAATGCAGCCGTTTTTACTCGTTATATATTTAACAATTTCCATTTCGGTGAAAATAAGAGTTAATTTATTGAAATATACTTATGTTCTCTTTCGGAAACCACAATCTAAAGCATTATTCTGGTTCACTGCAAAAGTTGTGTTTTATTAATTAGAAACTGGTCTTCATAAGGGTGAACGCATCCTTACGTCGGGGCTACATTATGAAGGTTCCTCCCATGAACACCGGCTTTCGTGCATAATGTTGCATAATGCTGGAAACTTATGCCTTTATGAAGCGGTAATCTTTTCAGTATAAAGTGAGAATGTTCTTGCAAAAAAGTTAAGAAATATGAGATAAATAAATAAATGAAATTTAAGATAAATTAATTGAAAATCGGTTAAAAATACCTTTTTTCCTTTCGATAAATAATTATAATAATAACAAAAGGTTTATACACATTAATCAGAAATAATATACCAAATGTATCGGTTGTGATTAAGAAATATTTCAAATATTTGTAAAACTTCGGCTAAGGGCCAGGTTCTCCGGCGACCGAAAGGAAAATTCGCTGAACACTGGTAATTCGATCTGCATTCGATTCCCGACGAACGGGTTGGCTGCAAGTTCGTTTCTGTGATCTTCCTCATGTGGAAAGTGTATACCAGGCAGTTTTCCTTACAAATTCCTCCAGGCATCCATCCCTTTAGGCAGATAGCCTTAGCGTACTGTGACATAATTAAACAAACAATATTTTTTGGTCACCAATGACCAAGCGAAAAAATACTACTTAATGCTGGCAATTCGATATGAGTTCGTATTCCGGAATGCTGAATGGCTGCATGGATGCTTTCGTAGTTCAACCTCCTCCGTGTAATGTAAATATGGGCATGTTTTCCTTAGAAAGTCTTCCCTCACCTTAGGCTACTGTTTAATTTAGTTAATCAAACAATTTTTCCCTCTGTCCCTTCTTTCATTTTACCATTCTAAAAAATGGACTTTATGATGCAAAAAATGTGTTTTAACTGCAGCATGATTCTCGCAAATTATTCCACTGTGCTTTCAAGTTGAAAGCAATTATTTTAAAATTAGGTATAATATATTTATCTTACAACATTTCGATAAACAGATCGAAATTTCATAAAGCAATCTTTATTGTTAGTGTCTAAATATTCTTAACAGCTTTTATAGTATGAACTATTTCTACAATTCCTAGAAATGTTGCGTTACAAGATTCGTAAAACATAAGGAATACCATGTTAAAATAATAAGGGTAAAGTTTAGAAAACGTGAAAGAGAAAAAGAGGCTTAATAATATACAAAAAATAATAATATACGATTACTACCAGTTCTGCACTAGCCACTTTCAGATCACTGTTTCCAGTTAATCTAAGTTTTGAATATCGTTAAAATAATTTTTTCTCTCCTCCTTTATTTTTTATGCCGCTTTACTCTCAAAATAATAATACCAATAACATTCTTTAACCTAAAAAATTAATTTTTAATGTCAATTTTTAATGTTTTTAATGTCATTTTTTCCACCTTAAATTTACTGAAAACAAATGTCTCGTTATTTTTAATTATCCAGTTATTTAAAGTTTTACATCTTTTGGTAAAGGAAACAAAACAAAATGAAAACATTTTGCTACTCTTCGATAAAACATTTCATCTAATTCGAAAACCCATAAAAGCAAAAAAGAGAGGGGAAAAAAAAAAGAAAAAAAAACATGCATTATATTTTTTGCTTGTCTGAAACCTTTTTAATTTATTTTTTTTATATAACACTTAAAATTTATTCTTCTGATGTTGTTTCAAACTAAATATTTGTTTCTGGTACTATAAGTAACAACACTCAACTAACTGCAAATGCAGTTCTTTTTTTTAATCATTATTACGGCCTGCTGCATAATGAAATGGAAAAAAGCTTAATCGGTGATATTTCTACAGTTCCTTATTATTAAAATCACACAAAAACTGACTCTGTCCCACAAATGGAGGATAATGTTTCTTATAGATTTATAACTGAAGGCAAATTGTTTTACAAGTAGCAATTTTACGCACATATATTTAGGTATCAAATACATATGGTTTCTAGGAGCCATTCTCAAATCGCAGCGCAATTTTTTTATATAATCGTGAGTTATGATTTTAATATTCACAGCCATGCTATTAAATTGTTGATTACAGAGGTTCCATTTAAAATTAACTTTTCTCCCGAAGAATTAAAAAAATATATATATCTTTATTTAAAGTGAACGCTTCTAAAAGGAGAAGTTACATCTTTTATGATTAAATAATAATAATTTCAACAGCTTCAGAAATATACTAGCGGATACATACCTTAATCATAAGATAACAGCAATCGTCCTCTTCGATGTTCATATACGAGAGTGTATCTTCACTAACAGTATCAAAAACTGAAAGAACCGAATCTAAAGGTTTCTTGCAGTTAGGTTTAGAACTTGGCGGAAAGGGAATTAGAGACATACTTAGCTCTTTAATAACACAATATGCACTCCTAACAAAATTAATTAAAAATCGCAAGTTTTAAAACTGACTAGCTTTCAATTGCAATATCACACACAAGCCCACATATGGGATATGTGGGTCTTATATTAGAAGCGAAGTCGGAAACCGGTTACTCGAAACACACCAGTTGAAAGACGGCAGGTTCCTATTGGATGTAGATAAATCGCACCCTGCAGGAAACGCAAAAACTTTTTCCTTATCAAATAAACGAATAACAGAATGCAGATCACCTCTTCTTCTTTCTCTCCCCCCCTTTTTAATATCTCGCTTTCTCTCTCTCTCTTCTTTTTTTTTTATGTTTAATTACCTGACATGCGTGACAAGGAATAAAAAATTCTCTGCATGGAACACAGTAAAGCCGATGCATCTCCTTGCCCAGTGAACAGCTTTAACTTATTCAATCCCACTCCTTTAATACACATTCATTACTCCACACTTTAATACGTATTCATTTGACAATTTAAATAACAAATCTGTATTAAGCATTTGAGGAGGAAGCGAAAAAAAAATTTTTTTTGAAATAAATGACAGGTTTAAAATAAATGGTATTATAATATGCTGCGAGATATTTGAAGCAGAAGCTGAAAACTAACAGAACATATCTTTTTTCATTGTTTTCCTCATGTATAACTGAATACGAGGCAGATTTCCTTAAAATTTTCTTCACAAAGGAATCTCACCCTTTAGGCAGGCCGACGAGCGGCCGAGCGGTAAAAATCGCTGAATACTGGTAATTCCGACCTGGATCCGATTCGAGGCAAATGGGCTAGCTGGATGAGTTTTTTCGTGGTTTACCCCCTGTGCTAAGTGTTTACAAATCAGTTTACCTTAGAAGGTACTCCATGAAGGCATCCCTTCCCTTAGGCAGATGCCCTAGAGCGCTTTTCCATAAACCAATACCCCATTCTTATTAGCATGGTAGTTTTTACTATCTGGAATTACTTTTTTTTCTAAATAATTTTCATTTTTATCTAACTCATTTACTTGATTAATAAACATTATTTGCACTGTTATAGAAAGTTTTAACTGCTAATTCAGGAAATTAGTTTCAGGAATTATAGGCTTAAATGAAGATAATTCTCACTAAGTCGCTGTAAGAAACTTGCTTCTAAAAGTTTCAAATTCAAAGAATTCAAAGAGAAAAATTATAAAAAAATGCACTTGCCAAAAAATAATTTGGAATCTTAACCGTTAAAAGACAACGCGCGCCAAATAATTTTCTTCAAAAAAATATATGCACTAACACTGCCTTTTCGCTACAGTTAAATTAAATGTATTATTCTTACCTCTTATAAATTCTTCTTTTTTCCCCTTTTTTTCTTATCACATATAGTTAATAACAAGCTTAAAGTTTTTAGTATTGCTATTCTCTTTCTTTATTGAAATAACTAACTCAAAAGAGGTACTTTTTTTGTGTGTGTGTTTAGATAATTTGAAAGTAATAGAAATGAGCTAGTGACGAAACTATGTTTTGTCGTTGAAATTTATCAAATTAACGCTTATACTAGCTGTCTACAGAAAACTGATTGACTACATAATCTGTAATTTACTGCTGCAGTATTTATTTATTTTGGGCTTACTTATTTATCACAGATTTGGTCATTCACATTATTAAATGTAATTATTAATTATTTAAAAAGTATAATACTATGATATATCTGTAAACACAATGTCCACAAGTCTTTAATTTCGAAACCGTTGTAGAGACATTAGGTAATTTTTTTAGCAGACAAGATGAAAAATTAGCAACCGCCTTCGCCGGGAATCGAACCACGCACCTCTGGAATACCGGCCCAGCGTGCAGAACCACTACATCATGAAGGCACGCCAAGAAGGTGGGAGAAATAACCTTATATACTCCCCCTGTTAAAGGGCGACTGGGGTTTTGGGGGTACCTAGTCGCCAAATCTTGGGTGTGGAGAGTCATCATCCATCACCCTTTTAGTTCGGACGCCACTGTAGAGACATTATGTTATGTTATGTTTTGTAGAAGTGAGGGGGTCACCTTATATTTACCCTAAGTAAGCAGGTATTAGCCGCACACACTAACTAGAAAACTAACAACATTCTGGCATCATTCCTCGAGTCGTGATGGAAAATGTGACTCCAGTGAGCACTATAAGTAATGCCACCGGCCAGCGTTAAATTAGCTCAAGTAAAAGGGATTGAATTACATGATATACATTGCGAAATACATAGTTGTGCAGGTGCATATTTTGAAGATGTTATCTATTGTAGTGGGTACAGGCAACATGTTTCAGGACATTATACTATATTGCATTAGAAACAGGCGGGATGTTCCTACGTTACAAATCATTTTTGTAAACATGATCTATTTACTATCAGAATTAATTAAGAACTATAAAATTGTTTACAGAGCTTACATTTAAGTACTGTTGTAAAGTTGTGCTGAAACTTTAACAGCTCAATTTTGACGATTCATTATGTGCTGTAACGTATGTTTTTGTGTTAACTGATTTTCAGAAATTACATTATTGTCTAGCAGTACATTGTTGTAGAGACATAGGTATTTTTTTTGTGGAAGCAAGAAAGATGACCACGGACCTTTGGAATACCGGCCCAGCGTGCAGAACCACTACACCACGAAGGCACGTCAGGAAGGTGGTAGAAATACCTTATACCGTTAATTGCAGACATACATTTCCAGCTACAGAAATGCTTTAAATGACGCAAATATTCATGTTTTAAATAAATAAATAAAAGAACAATTTGAATATGAAATCTAACTTTCATACGTTCTCCCAGTACCTACACTAGAAAAATGTTACTCATTATAAAAAGACAGAAACAATACAGAAACTGTGATTCCAGTTCGGCAAAAATTGAAGAAGATACTCAGTTTTAAATCAGGACATCCTATTCAGGAATTGTACACAAACTGAAGCAGGAGGTGTTTGCATTTGTACTCACCCAAAAATAAAATAACAGTTTAGAAAAGATTTCTTTTGTTAACAGATTAAGTGACGAGCATTTCTGTGCATATTACCATAAAAAGTATTGACCGTTATATATACAGGGTGATTATAATTAAAGTTTAAGTTTCAAAACGCTATAAAAAAAGAACCACTGATGAAAATGATGTGAAATTTGAAAGGAATGTTATTGAAAAAGGCGGAAAGCATATGGCAGAAGAAAAATTTTAGTTTCAAAAGTTAGCAACAGATGGCGCTGTAAGCGGCAGAATCACGACGAGAAACGAGAAATGATTCGTAAAACAATGGCTAAGGTGGAAGTTACACATTAAAACGCATTGAAAAATTAGAATTGTTGAATAATTTTATTTGCATGACTGTACATATCACATCGAAAGGGACAAATCGGTTTCAAGAGTTTTGCGGCGACATACCGCATAAGAACCATTCATCAAAGAAGTTCGGAACTGTCGCAAAACATGTTCAATATGGTGTCCACCGTTGTGTGCAACAAGTTGAAAGTGACAAACAGCATGTTCCACAACGGATCGCAGTGTCTCCGGGGTGATGTTCAGAATGTGTTGCGAAATGCGTGCCTTTAATTCCGCTAAATTTGCAATTGGAGCACGGAACACAACATCCTTCAGATACTCCCACAGCCAGAAATCACACGGAGTAAGATCAGACGATCGGGATGGCCAGGATGTAGGGAAATGACGGCTGATAATTCGAGCATTTCCGAAATGGCGCCTCAGCAGCTGTTTCACGGGATGTGCAATGTGCGGAGGAGCGCCATCTTGCATAAAAATGATTTCATCCACACATCCATGCTGTTGCAGACCTGGAATCACGTGGTTGCACAAAAGAGACGCATACCTCTGACCAGTGACGGTTACGGGAACAGGACCGGAAGCACCCGTTTGCTCGAAAAAATATGGTTGTAGGATGAATGATGCCGTAAAGCCACACCATACCGTGACCCTTTCAGGATGAAGTGGTACGGGGTGCGTTGCCAGTGGATTTTCTGTTGCCCATATTCGACAATTCTGGGTATTCACGTATCCTGTCAGATGGAAATGGGCTTCATCTGTCCACAAAATTTTCCACGGCCATTCATTATCCACTTCCATGCGAGCCAGGAATTCTAACGCAAACGTCTCCCTAGCTGTCAGGTCAGACGGAAGCAACTCCTGCACATGGCCAATTTTGTACGGATAGCATTGCAGAATGTTTCGCGCAATTTTCAGCACTGTGCTCATAGGCCTGTCCAATGTTCGGACAATTCCTCGCGCACTGCACGATTGCACACCACCGGCCGACCCCTCCTGTAATGCTGTGACCACTTCTTCAACTACCGTCGAATGCACTCGTTTTCTCCCTCTACCAGATTGCACATCAAACGAACTTGTCGTTTCGAATTTTTGCATCATTTTCTTTAGACCTTAGACACTCATTGGACCAACGCCTTCTTTTATACCCTTCAGTGTCCTGAATTTTTGCAGAGCTACTCTTGACAATCATCATTCTTGTAATACAGCTTTACCAGCAGAGCGCGGTCCTGCAGTGAAACACCCATGGCGAACGTCTGAGACGCGAAATGAGGAAAAGCCTGGTACCTGGTGGCTTTATAACACTGAAATTTAACTAACATTTTAATTTAAGTCTTCTTTCGCTTGCAGCGCCATCTGTTGCTAACTTTTGAAACTAAATTATTTCTTCTGCCATACGCTTTCCGCCTTCTTCAATAACATTCCTTTCAAATTTGACGTCATTTTCATGAGTGGTTCTTTTTTTATAGCGGTTTGAAACTTAAACTTTAATTATAATCACCCTGTATATATATATATTTTTTTTCAAACAAAGAGGTCTTATTCACGTTAATATTACGGAATTATATTTATAAAAATCACTCAGTACTGCCATATTGACAACTCGCGAATTTATTTGTATGTATTAAAAAATGATGAATATTTCTAGTTTAAAGAATTTTTTGTGTGATTTTTAAATTAGGATTCTAAAGCAATAAAACTGCATGAGAATATTAATAACTTATTTTTAACCTTTCAAAAGTTATAAATTACTTATGTGAAAATTCTTTCGGCACGCCAGTTGTAGCAAAATTATAACTTAAAAACCATTACAAACAAGTAACTCACAAAAGAATATAAGTGAATAGCAATTTAGGGAAAAATTCAACACTGAATTACTCGAATTTAAATATTAACTAGCAGCCTTCGTCTGGCTTTTAAAATGTACCGAAAAAATGGCTGAAGGGAACACCACACGTTAAATTTAAAAACTGCATAGAATTTTACTCTGCAGAAAAACTTCATAAAAAAAAGTTATTGCGTATAACAAAATTACAATGAAATAAGCAATATCCCTTAACACAAATATTAATTATCCTAATTAAAAAAATTAACCTATTTTCCGTTGAAGGAAAAAAATGATGCAAAACTTTTCAATATCTTACGAACAGAACATGAAAGAAACTCAATAATGCCAATCTCTTAAAAACAGTGATATAAGAAATACGATGAAAAATTGTTGCCAAACCAATATTTCTAAAAGAATGAAACTATTCAAAATGATGCGATTTCATCAAAAATCTATCAAAAACAATAAGAAAGGAAATTGTTGCCAAAATCACATTTTTAAAGATGGCAGATGTGAGAAGTGTAGTCGGAAGCTTCATTTAAAAATTTTTTTAAAAATACAAAATATTATCATTTTTCCAAAATTCTTTTTGTAAAAGCAGTCGCAAGGATAAAAGTTTAACGTGTCCAAAAATCAAAGAAAAATAAACTGTACATTTTTAAAAATAAACTTTTTTAGAAAAAATTCCGTTGAAAAGGTGTTAAGCTCACTTTGTTAAATAAATTCGTATTTAATCGATTTATTGAAACACGAAATTTATTTTAAGTTCATAAAATAGCTAAGTGGCTACGTTTCATGACGATGTGAAAATGGAGTGTGTAGAGTAAAATATAGCGCATTATGTCTCAAAATGACGCAATTTCGTCACAAAACATAAAATAAAAAAAATTCGAATTCGAATTTCGAAAAAATTGCTTCGAGGTGCACTGGCTCTTGTCTAGATGCACCTATGTACCAAATTTCGTAGCCGTGGGTCTATTAGCTTACGCGCAGCGCGAACGAAAGACACACACAGACAGACGCTTTGTTTTATTATATGTAGAGATTGAAGGCTCAAGACAGGCTGAAGGGCATTAGAAATCGTAAATTTTGAATTAAATATCTCGTTTAATTTTTGTCTTACGAGAGGGAAACTTAATGTGTTTTGTTTTTTATAGTGAGTATAAACATTTTTCTAAATATAAGTATAGGGATAGGCGGAAAAGTTAGGTTTTTGTGTTACAAAAGTAATTTTTTCAAATTTAAAATACGAATAGACATAAAAAGCAGCCGTCAGAATATTAAGCGTAAAAAGATACCATCTAGCAATTATTATTTTGGACTGTTATTTATTTACGTCTTATTTGCATCACAGAAAATTCGCAAAAGTATTAGAATGCTAAGTGTCCATTGTTGATAATATTTTTAAAAAAATACACTTCTTATACGCTTCACTATACAGAACAAATTATTTATATTGTCACCATATTATAACAGAAAATGAGAAGCTATTATATCATCCTCATTCGCAATGATTCATAAAAATTTCCGGCTGCCTCGGGAAAATTTTGCTTACGTCTGAAACAAAAAAACAAAAAAAAAAAAAAAAAAATGTGGTTTCTTTGTTGGAAGCTATACTTGCTTCAGGATCCTCAAAAGTAATTTCATTCAAATTGTCAGTCTCCAAAGACCAGTAAACCGACTACCCATCTGAATTCCAACTACGATGACGCCAGGGGTTGAGTTGGATAGGTTGAGCTGACCTTGTATATTAACGAAGGTTATCTGTTCACCTTTTCTTCCAACCCTCCTTCGGAATAAACAGCTTTAGAGATAGTTCTTGACAAATACGAACACGTGAGTAACATTCTTAAAAGCTCTCTGTCACAAATTAACACAAAAGCATTTCAACAGAATACAAGAAAATGAGAACAACTATAACTCAAGCTAATGAAGTAGGTTACATTAAAGGGAAAATAAGCACGCGAATCTCAGAAAATTGTTAGAACGAGAAAACTGTATTAATTTAATTGTTCTGAAATAAGATTAAAATATAAAAACTCACAGATTAAATAAGTTAATTATCTATTTTTCTTACCAAAAGTACGGTCCTGCTGTTATTCTGAAAGTTTCTCATAGCTAAAAAATAACTCTTCGATATTCAGTACCGGATATTTTTAAAGGTAGAACTCATTATCATTACAGACATTTAAAAGTTTTTAATGTAAACAACAGACCCTCGAGCAAATGTAGCATGTTTCTGTAAGATAATAAACAAACAATGGACTGATGAAAACTTTTAAAACACTTTGCAGATAACACGATACTGTTGAGAAGATTTGATTAATCCTTTTCGTGCTGTTAGACGTATTGCGAATTGAGTTAGAAAAACGCAAGCAACACGTGTAAAAGATTTGGTGATCACATGTCGCAAGTAAATAAATGCGCTGGAAGAATTTAACAAATAAAACGAGATATTCTCATTGGTGTTTTCTCAAGTGAACGTCTTCTTCACATCTTATTTTTTCTTTGCTGTTTTGCATGCAAAATCTAACACAGTAACCAAGTTACACCCTGAATTACTTTCGTTCGCTCTTAATATTCTTCCGCTTACGAAAAAAACCGATGCAATTTGCATATGATCTGGTTGAAATATGCAGTTGAAATGCAATTTATTGGATGTTTTGCCAATTATGAAAGCTAGAAAACCGTAAGGAAGATCAACTAATGTAATAGATGCTTTTTACCTTTTAAATGACATTCCTGCGAATGTATGATAACTAGTCAGCGAATAGATAAAAAGTAGGGGTATCAAAGTAACATAAATTAATAAACGTGGGAAAAATTCTTTGCAAAACATTCAGCCGGCAAAATGAATTCTAAAATAAATGTAAACCGAAAAAGTATCCTCATTCATTGCGCAAAAGCTGTAAACATTTCTGAGGATTTTACTAACCCATATCCTCTGATATGAATAATTTGCAATATTTTGTAACAGCTCATCATAATTGTCTCGAATCATTGCCCCCTCACATCTTAATCTTTGCGGTTCTAATCGCTTTTTCAACAGAATACAGATTTTTTTATAGTATAACTTCATTGGCATACTTCTTACGTTTTCAGCAGAGCTGAAAAATTTCTATTTTCAGATTTTATATTACATCCAAAGGGGCGTTTATTTAACGTTTTGTGTATTAACTTTATTTATTAAATATCATATTCTTTGCACAATTTAAACCATAAAATTCAATTCAACAGCAATATCACAAGGTAATTTTAAAAGAGCATATCTTAAGATACACAGAATTTAAGATACGCAGTCTCGCGCTCGAGATAATTTTTTTTCGTACAGTGTTGCCATTGCTCGCTTTGAATATTACAAAATATGAATTAGATAATAAAAAAATTCAAAATTCAAAATTTGGGCTTCCACATGCCCATATTCAGGTGGAGACGTACGTTATTCAAAATTTGATGGCTCTAGGTACCGTTGTTTTATCAGAATGCGAGAAACGTGCATACATTTATGCAGATTCTTCATTATTTAATTTCTTTAAATATAATACATAGCTCTAATATTTGGTGGTAACAATTTTAAAAGTGTTTCGCCGTTTATAGCGAATCAACGCAAAATGCAGAAACGAAATTAATAGCCCTTCTGGGCAAATTGCCCCCTTGGGTTGAAAAGATATTTGATAAAGCACTTAAAAGCTAAAGAACTGCAGAGATATCGTAAATTTTATATATGTAATTTCATAAACTGCTTTAAGAACATTAATTATTTGCAAATACCTTTCCTTTCTAGCACGAGGTTTTATTAAGGAAATAAAGCTGTAATCTATTTATATAAAACAAATACGTATATCCGAGGTTAACGGGGAAAAAAAACTGCCCATAAACTAATCTGTCTACTAAATTTTGCTACGCACAGAGATTTTAAGAGATATCGCATTTTCTCTATTCCAAATCTTCATCTATTTTCCTTCTTATAAATTTCTTCTTTTATCGCCTACGTTTTCCCGCTCCTTACGTAATGTACTCCTGTTCTGATATTCATTAACATTTGGACAAGTATTCTTAGATAAGAGCGTCCATGCAACGATTTTAGTAATGCTGCAGAGTATTTTTACTTTTCGAGGACGCAGGACTGAATGGCATCCAAAACTGTCTACGCGATTCAAATAATATATAAGGCAGCTTCAAGAAAATTTAGAATAGAACTGATTTAGACAAAGGATTTTACAATCTGAAGCACTCAGGTGACATTACTGATAAATTCACAAGAAAGTATTTGCTAAACATTGTTGTAAATTATAAGTACGTTAATAAATATGCGTTTGTGCAGATTTCACTAAAAACTAATTTCAGTTTCAGGCACCGAAATGAACTACACTCTTTTGCAGAAGGGTAAAAATGGGGGAAGCAGCCTTGAGTCATAATACAATCATCTCAAAATTTTGCATTCAAATTCCTTCATCCAAGCATGCAAATGATTCAATTTTCAAGGCCAATGAGTGATAACTTCGATCATAAAGCACATTACTACTGCGCAACTAGCACCTATAAAACAGGTACAATTGCGCATGGTTTTATTAAATAAGCGGTACTACTTGTGGTTTTACAGCCGTTGTTTCCCTTAACCAGGGCCCATGCCACCTTCCACCATTCCACGGCGCTTGGCTGAGGTGATGTTGCACTCACAGCGGCATCGCAGACTGTTCAGCGATAAATTCCGCTTTAGTCTTAGAGCAGATGGCCACCGGGTCCGTGTGTGAAGAGGCCAGGGTCAGCGATCATAATTAAGCCTTTTCTTTACACAGACACACAACCATTAACCAACCTTGGTGTAATAATGTGGTAGATCTCGTGAAGCACATATGAAGTAGATGCCATATGACTCGCATATCTCTGGAGTGTCTCCGAGCTGTTGATACGCTTCCTCGGCCACCAAGGCACAAGACATTTCGCCATTCGATCATGTATCGGATACGGTAGGCTGCAAGATTCGGGCACACAAAAATGTCGCAGATCTGGACCAACAATGAGAAATGTCTGACAAAATGTATCGCAGGATGAAAATAGGAATCTTTACTTCAACGTTCAAAAGCATGCATCATCGCCAGGATGAGTTTCTCCAGTTACCGATTTGATCAATGTGCAACTGATGCAATTAGCCATTGATGGGAGTCCTATGGCCTTTAATGTTTAATCATTTTATTACCTGTGTATGAGCTTTACGCTTATTTAATTTCAAGAAAAGAAATCTCCTGTTACTTGGTGCTTCCTGTTTTTTTTTTTTTTTTTTTTTTTTTTTTGTAAAAGTGCGTATTTGAGCTATTTTTATTTTATTCATTCAAGCAAATTATCCCCTCAAAAACACATTCGCTTTTATAAAATATTAATAAGATGCTTAAAGATAGAGTTCTTGAATCTCTGTATGTAAAAATGTAAACTATAACCTAAAGTTCTCCTCCCCCCCCCCAAAAAAAAACAGCTCACTTTAGGTAAAAATAACCAACCCGCTTCCTAACGAACGGAAACTTCTTTAGGCATTTTTAATCTATTACTTACGTAACTAGCTATGCTTAACTATGATCAACTTCCCTGTTCACTAATTCTTGAAGAATATATGAATCTTGAAGTATGTTCCAGTGCCTCATCGTGGTTCGGAGGTACCTCTGTGCAAAATTATAAGTTTGCCCCCTTCCCTAAGGAAACAAAAATCTGAAAGTCAACAATAAATTAATTTCAAGAAATTTGTATTTTCTTAGCATATATATGTATGAGTGTATAAAATACAGCATCTCGATAATAAGAGTAGAAAATAATAAAAATCTGTTATTACAAAGAATGTAATGTAATAACAGATTTTGAACTTTGTATATAAGGTTATTTATTAAGTCCTTAATCTCCTCATTCTAGCCGCCACAAAATTTTTAATTAGAACATTTATATATAAACACATGTACCATTATTTTCTATTTATATATCACTTATAATTCTGTAAGACATCATTTAGACATTGTTGATCGCAACCAATCTTTTATTAACGTTGGATTTGAAAATCTTTTTTTTTTCTTCCCAGAAGATGAGGATACAGACATCGTTAAACACTACGTAATACATGACAGGATTTAGAAACGTAGCTTTATTTCCATTTAAACATTTTGTAACATCGTGAGGGCGGTACATACAGCGTATCAACAAAATTTTAAGGCAGAATTCATAAAACGTCTAGATCTGGAGAAAACGACTTTATAACTGTTTAGCCTTTTGCATGTTTTCTTCTAACATTTCTTGACACACTGATAGAACTTCTGGATTCTTCGCAAAGTCTAATCGTGAAACACTCATTCATTGCATCGTTACGGTGTCCTGAATTTCTGGAGTAGGGTGCCTTTAAAATGAGTCACCACATTACCACTTATCCGTTCATGGATACTTAAATGAAAAATCGCCACAATGGTGGATTAGTCACACAGGTGGAATGGTCATTTAAGAGAGCTGAAAGTTGTTGTTAATCGAATATGGCAAAGAATATGACAGTATCTGCTAAAAGGAAGCATATAGTTTTTTGCGGACGACTTCAGAACAGAAATTAGTTTGTTGCTGACTTATCTGGCAAGTAAGGAGAATCATTAAGAGCAGTTTCAATTTTTGCTTGAAATGGACAGCTTGACGATAAGCGCATCGCACGAAGAACATTTTCATGCTCTCACTGTTGACTCACTGCGTCCGTACCGTAATCAGGTATCAACTACATAAATCTAAAAAGCAAGCTGATAACATTTTCATGGAAATAAGTTTAAAAATGTTGGTAACATTCTCATTAGTTATAATTTAGCAGTTTCATATAGATTAGCTGAAAAAATACAGTTCTAAAATTTTGTAGACATACGGTAAACTATTTTTTTATAAAACAAGAATCTTTTGCAATACTATAAAATCTTACTCTTAGTATTCCTATCTTCCATATTTTTCTTTTCATTTGCTTGCTAAGTCATTATTGAGCTGATCATTCATAAAGATCTTTCAATAACGCATAGTAGTGTCACATGTCTTATAACATGAGAAAACTGAAACGAATATTAAAATGTTCTTACGCATCTTAAACATATTGTTGTGTTTTCTTTAGATTTTTTGGAAAATCAAAAGAAATGGACGGATGTTTAGAAATTTACCACCTTCTTCCTAGAAGTAACAACTTTTACAAACTTTTGATTCATCGTACAATTTTTCAGATTCTTTCTAATGAGATATAAAATGTTGGATTCACCATCATTTTGCTTACAACATTTACGACATTTAAGATGTATCAAATATTATAAGAGCAAAAATATGAATGAATAAATTTTTTAAGTTATATTATCAGTCTAAATTTCAGAATTGATATCTTCATTATTATCTCGGGTAATTTCTAGAAAATGCGTCATCAGTTTCTCAGGTGTTACTTTTGAGCTATCTCTCTGTTCTCATTTAAGTGTAAAAATTAATTTTGAACTTTATTTAACCCATCACATCAGAAATATTGCAAAATAAAATTTTCACCTCTACGCTCCCTTAAAAACTAATTCTTTGATATGATATTTTTGCATCCTTAATCAACAAACTCAAAATTATTTTGAACCTACTGCAACGGTTTTTGATAAAGTTTTTCACATTTGCCTTGCGTATAAAATATTGATATTCAGTAATATTTAATTATTACAAATTATGTAATATAAATTTGATATATGCGTTCATGTGTAGAATGAAATTGTAAGCAATATTAATGAACTTCTGTGACATTTTTATCTTTATTCTAAAACACACCTAATTGAAATAAAAATATCAAATCTAACTGAAATAATAATAATAATAATATCAATCATCTGTCAATGAGTTTAAAACTCAGAACAATTCCAAAAGTTAAATAATTTCAACATTTTAAAAATTAGCAATATATTAGAATCGTTAAATATTCCTAAATTATAAAAATTAGCAGTATATTAGAATCGTTAAATATTCCTAAATTATAAAGTAACCTTTCGACTACTCATGGTTCCAAATAATTGAGATCTTATGTTGAAGTGATCATCTTAAAAAATGACGTTCAGTACCGATATTTATTTAGTCTCAAAAATATCTTAGTCAGTGTTTTTTTTAAGGTAGTTGCCAAGGCAGCTTCAGTGAATTCTGTTGTATGCCTTCACAAAGCAGTGAAATAACGTTTTAGATCCTATTAACTAAATAAAGATAATTTTTTCCTGTGATATTCGGACACGATGCAAATGTAATAACATTTTTTAATACAATTTAGAGACCTTATCCACATTTTACCGAAAGCTAACTTTTAAAAACTACCATTATCATCATCAAAAATTCATTTGAAGAATCTCTAAAAGCAATGCATTTTTATCTGACAAACATAATGGTGTAAATGTTCAATAACAGTCTGCCAGTACTCTTTATAAATTTCATATAAGCTTGAGGCCCACCAGCGGCCGAGCGGTAAAGTCGCTGAACACTGGTAGTTCGGTCAAAGGTTCGAATCCCGCGAACGGGCTGGCTGCATGGGCGTTTTCGTGGTTTTCCCCATGTGTAACGTGTATACGAGCCAGTTTCCCTTAGAAAGTCCTCCACGAAGGCATTCCTCCCCTTAGGCAGATAGCCCTCGAGGCTTCGCCATAATCACATACACACACACACATATAAGCTTGATTAAGTTGGAATCAATAGTACATTTATCAGTCAGCCAGCATTTTTAGATAGCTATAATTTACACAATTTTTAATACCGGCATTTGTTTCGTGTCTGGAATTCCGTACAAGGTAATTATCTTAATTATTATTCTCGTGGTTAGCACGTCCAGCTACCAGGTGAACGATCCATGGTTTGAATCTCACTAAAGTCATAACTGGTGTCTCGGTTTTCTGGCTGATGCCCGAATTAAAATGTGGTATACGTTAATTTATTATCATATGAAGTTGATAACGCTAAATACAAAAATCAAAAATGTAATGCTTCATGCCATAGAGATCAATTTGATAACAAAATCTAATCCTATATCCTGCTTCACCAACTGACATATTTGTCAATACTGACGGACAGCGGTAGGCGACTCAGCTTTCTCTTGGTACACATCCAGTCGGTAAAGAATGGCTGCCGTGATAACGAAAGTATTAATTACTTTTATGTTTATGCCGTGCTGAAACGCCGTTGGACAGAAATTTGTTTAACTTAATCGTATAACAAAAGCATTATTAATTACTTAAAATACACAGCTTTGTAATGAATCTTGGCTTCATTCCGAATCAGATACATGTGTCAGGCTGTCATGTCTTCTCTCCGCCCTAGAGACTCTAGTGAGTATATAGCACGATGACAAGATACTTTAGGCGGGCAAAGGGAACTCTTTCTTCTCACAGTATGCCAGAAGGGGCAAATTTCGCCCACTTGCACGATATTGCGTTATCGCTATAGAAGACAGCATTGGCTGCTTACCATTGAAATTAGCGCAATCATTACTGTTTTTTAGTTAAGGGGGGGGGGAGAGTTTTCTACTTTAAAGTTTGCACTGTATTGTAGATTTAGTTAAGGTTGATTTATTTTTATTTCTGTGTTTTTAAGAATTAAGTATGATAATATATTAAAATTAACATAATTATCATTTCAAGAAATTTTAAGTATGACTGAATATGAAACAGAGGTGATTAAAAGGAGCTAATTCTACAGATGTTTACTTTTTATCTTTCTACAAAAAGAAAATTACTTAAAAATTATAAACCTAAAAATGTTTCCATTACGTATAAAAAGAAAAACACTAGGCATTTTCAAAAATCTACGTAATGCACGAAAATTTGCTAGCTTGTTCGACGTTGAAGAAAGGTTTTCTTTTGGCCTGCTCAAATGCATGATATTACAAAAATAAATGTGTGGACAGCAGATGTGGCAAAAACAAATTTCATGAGTGAGTTTCATGTCACATTGAAAACCTCACTGCAATCAGATCTTAATTTCTGCTGGATTTCAGTCTCCGTACTTCTCAATTTTGTAGTGAAATTACAGTCTCCACCGAAACTCCAAATAAGACGAGTTCCTGTTCTTGTACAACTGAATCGCAATAATTATAGAAAAATCTGCTATTAATGAAACATTTTATTTAGCAGTTAATAAAACTGGTTTTAATACTAGATACTGAATGAGGCCTCACTTTTGCTGGGAAGAGTAAAATGGAGAAACCCTGAGTATTTGAGGGAGAAAAACCTCCATGCCAAAATTGGGTCCTATAAGGAAAAATAATTTTCATGGGCAAAGCGGGCAGCACGGCTTCAAACGGATCAATTGTTTTACTATTTTACTTCCTTTTTATGACTTCTTTAAACAATTATTACTAAGTTTCTCATTTTCATTTAATGCAACTCATCAAAATGCTTATCACTCTATGCTTTACATAATTTTAATTATTCATTAGTTATTGTTTTATCTATTATTATTTATTAAACCTATTTTTTATTAACGTTCCTGGCGGCTTTCCATATAGCTCAAACATTTCGAATTTTAGAAATTAAGCACTGGCAGTAATAGTAGAACAAGTTTAAAGCTTTTCACATATAGTGATCAAAAAGAGATCTTCACTTAAATAAGCAAATGAAAATATTTGTAAAATTTTATAAAGAGGCAATAACAAAAGGAATAAAATTTTAAATCGATTGAGAAATCATATGCATTTCTTCATAAAACAAGAAATGCCATTTAGAGGCCTTATCATTCTGATTAAAAAAATAGATAAATTTACAGAAGACTAAAAATTTTAAACAACAGTAAACAAGACTGTTTACTGTTGTTGTTTGACTTCTGAACAGTAAACAAATTATGCACATTTAGCATGGATATTTCTTATTGTTTTCAGAATGATTACATAAATTGAAGTTCAAAATTTCGCAAGAATATCGCTAAAAGAAAATAAGAATTTCTCAGCTTATTTCAATCAGCCATCACTCAAGAAAAGGTTTTTTTTCCGAAATGCATATTGAAAAATGTGAAATGACTTAACTGTATTCTGAAACTGTAATAAATGCATAAGCAACTGTGCGGAAATCCAGATTCTTATAATGAGTTTGAATTTACGAGCTTTCGGAGTGCAAGAAATTTCCTTCTAATTTTTTAGAAATTTATTAAATAAACTCAACACTAGTCATGCGATTTATTAGAGTTAATAAATGATTTGAGTTGAATGTTCTATATTTTCCTCTTGAGATAGAAAATAAACTTGTACGTGAATTTACACTTTATATAAACACCAGCAGTACTTGTAATATTAAAAGTGAAACTTACAGATTGATTCACAAATGCTGCCTGTATCAGCGTCAACTATATCAAAATCGATGATTATTTCCCTAAGACGAATCTGTGGTTAATTAATTGATTATGCATAAGGCAATATGTATAAGCTGCATGAAGTTAAAATATGATTCTCCGATATAAACTGTTTGTAAATGTGAATTCTAAACATTTCTAATTCAGACTAAATAGAATTAATTTAAATTTTTTTTACGTATATTTCATTATTTTACACGCTGTGAAGTATTTAACGATATCAAGATGTAAACACTGCAGCTAACTTTCAATTACATGCAATGCTAAGTTTCATCCATTAATATAATTAAAAAAATTATACGAAGCAGCATGCCTTTACGAAAATTTAGGCTACTCCGTTGCTAATTATTATACGTTTTTCATTTCATCTGGAAGCAGCATATTGGCGTGAACGGAAATTTAAGCAAAATACACTTAGGTGGTTGAATATGTTATTCTTCTGCTTCCTAATTTATTAATTATTTAAAAATGTCTAGAATAAATTCCTACAGAATCTACTAAAACTATCGCGTGAATATTCGATACTCATTTACGCAGAGAAAAATATCACAATAAGTGATATTCATAACTATCATTTTCACTTACAATCGTATTAATTACAGCAAAGAACTGTAAAGAAAGGTGAAAAGCTCTATAAATATACCTAAAATAAACTACTGAGGCATTGCATAAGCAAGGATCGAGATATCATTTGGAGAATATAGTACACTAAATAAAATTACAGCGAGGTGATAATTCACAAATTAACAGCGAGGTGATAATTCACATTATCGCATCGCTTATCACACATTATCGATTAAACAGCTAGGCAAGTAAGGTGATAATGTGAACATTATAATTCACATTATCACCTCGCTTCACATTATCGATTAAACAGCGAGGAGCGAGGTGATAATTCACAAATGCAGTGTAATTCCTTATTAGAGAAAATACAGGTATCACTACAATCATCATTTTTACGTAATGCGTGTAAAGGGGTAAGTATTCGTCATGATACATACCTTAAGATAGGTGAAGTCTATTCGCTTTATAATTTCAGCAGAAATAATTATTCTATAATTTGAACAATGTTTCTTGCATAGTCGAATTTTTGAAAGTTTTGCAATAACTATTTGCAGCAGTGGTGGTGGCATTCTGGCCGTTGCTCCAAGAAAAATCTTTAAAATTCTTGCGAGACAGAGCGGAAAACGATAAATGTAACTAGGCCCCCGAAAGCACCCCAAACATGTTTCTTAAGGATACAGGTCGTCGGGCTTCTCTTCCGAGAGTTGTACATGTATGAAGGCTGCTGCAGGCGTTTTATAGTAAATGCTATAAGGTAATGCAAGTTTTAAGTCTTACAGCGGAATAACAATTTAAGAGAAGTGAGATATTTTATGCGTCATAATAATTTGTTAAAAGGAGATCGAGATGTTACAGAAACGATAATTTGAAGCAGTCGAAATTCCCACAGTTCCCGTTTCTATTACCGGTGTCTTTCCTCCTTTAGCTAACGGGTCTTGAGAGGGTTCTTTAGAAGGACTTAGATTTTATCTCTCCCCCTTCCAATCTCTCTTTAGTGATACCAAATTTTCAAGCGCGAGCCATCGTTACTAAATCGAAGAATTTATAATCTGTTTCGTGTATTAAATCAGATGCCGCAATGTGCTCTTTTCTTAGTTGCGATTTTCCTCTTTAAAAAAAATCCATGTTTGCTACGACTGTAATTCTGAAGCAGATACAAGTCATCTTCATGTTGAGCAATGATCTTGGCGAAACACTAATAGTGAGCATATTTATCTGTCGGCACATGATAAACCGTATGCTGTCAAGTTGATTGCATTTTAATATTAACCGTCTGCAATTTGCTGGCTCCACTACAGAGCTACGTATTAAACCGGCTAAAAATTGTTTATCTTGTTTTTTGTAAATACATATGTGATGGTAAGATGTTATCTTGTTCAACAGGTTTAGCGCAAAACAGTTATCTTTTACACTGCATATTTAAATACAAGTTCCAAGCAAGAAGCTGAGACAAATGCTTAAGCAGAAAGACACATCTTGTTATATGAAGACGGTACGCTTCGAATAAAGACTTATAGAAATTATTTACTTACTTACGTGTCATACAAATAATAATAATAAAAATCTGCTCTCGCAATTTTTATGTCATATACTTTGGCAAGCTATAATGCGAACTTGCTTATCTGCTACTAAATCGATCCGTCCAGTGAATAAGACAGCTAAACATTCGTAATTCGAATTGGGGTGAATGGGTTAGCTGCACTGGTTTTCTGTAGGTTTTCCCATGTATAACCTAACTGCAAGCTAGTTTCTCTTCGAAAATCCTCCGCAAAGGCATCCCTCCCTTTAGACAATCCTCGAGTACTTTGCTTTAATTAAATGGACAATGTTGTCAGATAATGAAGTGGTCTCAATAAGGATTTAATAGACACAGTTAAGTCAATTTTTTGATAATTGATTTTACTTTTAAATTTATTTCATTTAATGACTTGTTTCCTTCACCAGCAAATTTTTTTAAACATATAATGTTAGTTTCATACTAAACCTTCTTTTAGTTTCGAGGAAATTAGCAGAAAACATATTCCACATTCTTCGAGTTCTCAAAATAATAGCTGGAATCTTTTTATGTTTTTCGTCTTCGTCATATATGAAATCGCGAAAGTTCTTTACTGAAAAGATGGATTTTCGTGATTTTATTTAACTGCTTTAAGAATACAGTTACAACATAAGTTAATTCTTAAGTGCAAAGATTTTCAAATGAATATCCGTTTAACAACGTCCGCAACATTCGTCTTTTCTGTTAATAGAAACCTGCAACACTATAGTTTACCTTTTTAATAAGCAGCTTATTACTAATATTCTAGTCATCAGGCGAGATATAAAGTTTATAATAAAATCATAAACAGTAAGTATTCGCTAGATGAATATTGGTCAACAAGCCTACGAAACGCTTCATGGATAATTTCATTTTAAATCGAATACATCCATATGATAAAATTCTTTTCTCACTGACAGTAATTAGTACGATTTTATATAATACTATAAACACGTATTTTTAAGATTTCGATAGTCCCTATAAGGCAAAATGATGGGTGGGGAAGGAGAGATGTAGTTCTCAAATTGCGAAGTGGCAGTTAATACTCGTACATAAATTTCATAACATAAATCAATCTCCTTTCATCTCAGTACATTTGACCCTTGAATTACGTGCAATTACACCACCCGGATCAGCTTACCAGAAAGTTCTTCCAACCTTGAAATCTTAATTTTTCTGATAAACTATATGAATCAACTCATCTAGAAATGTAAAAGAATTAGCTGCTGATATTCTACTGGTAGAAAGTTTAAGTATTTAAAAAAATAATGAAATTTCGTGATGCAGCGCTATTTCGCAACATCCAGAGTTTTTAAATACTCAGTCTGGAAAATTTCGAAGTCAATAAGGTGACTGACGTGTTGAAACAAAATTATAAATTAATGAATGGAAAGATAACAAGTGACAGATATGTATTTTGGCTTTCAACACACAGTGATTTCAAATGAAAAAGTGGTGATGAAAATTTAATCTTCGAAAAATTACGTCAGAATACAAGCAATTTTGGAAATTATTTTGCTGTGGAAAGACGTCTCATTATGTAATTATTTTAGCTCGACTTTACGTAATAATAAATAACTGCGCTGACTACAGACTGAATGCACAGTACATATGAGGTGCCGTAAATAATGATCAAAGCAGTGATCTATTTTATCAGTCGCAATTAGCGAAATAAATCGAATTTATGAGTTTAATATATGCAAGAGTACCGGCAGCTTAGCGGCTGACCACAGGTAGTGCGGAAAGCGTTCAAATCACAATGAATGGATGGCCCGAAGAAAGATTTTTTGTTGTTATCCCCATGCGTAATGTGAACATAAGTAATTTACCTTGCAAAGTCTTTTTAAAGTAAATTTCTTATTTCTTCAGGAATTCCTTGCAGCTTTTCCCCTCCAAGAATAAAAATGCTGCAGATTTTTCAGAAATCAGATTTTAAATAACGTCTACAAGAAGATATCTGTAAAGTTTGTTAATTTCAAATATGTTCGCAAGGCGAAAATTTAGTTCAAATATTTCTCGATCTAATGATACTGAACGAAAAGAATTCTTAAAGCTGAACAATGGACAAATCTCTACAAAACGTTTGCATCTGCTAACTAAAAACATTTTGTTTATTTATTTTATTTTATCTAGTAGTTTAGTTAGAATTTAGCTGCTAACAATAAACTCAACAGATTTTCTTTCTGAAGTTTCCAACTACATTCAGTTTCCAAATCGCTTAAAGTAAAGATTGCAATTTTACTGAAAAACTAAGGAAGGGTTTTTGGAAAAAAAAAAAAAAAAAAATGAAATTTCTGGAAATAAAGAAATACACAAAATCGCTACAAATGCTTTTTATCATTTAGAAGTAAATAACGTAAAACAAATTCTCCCTGCTAAATCATGCGAATGAGAGACTGAAGATGTATAAGCCTTACTTTATTTGGTGTCTTTATTTCTCAGTTAGTCTAACTATACATAGCCTAACAATATTTGGTGTCTTTATTTCTCAGTTTGTCTAACTATATATGACTTAACTTGGTGATGCTGCAGCGCTGTTTCAGGTATTTCATGAAATTTTAAACTTTCCTTAGAAAATTTGCTATTGGTAAACCAAATTCCTCACAAAGTTCTCTTTTGGGATCAAAAATCCCGTATTTAACAATTTCTTTTGGATTTTCTACACAACATTAGCATCTAATTCTTTCACTATTACGTATTTCTTGATGAGAGGATTCATATATGTACACGTACACACATAAGACCGTATTTCAGAAAATTTGAGACCTTCTTTGTTAGACAAGATTACAAGACCTTCTTTGTTAGACACGAATTTTTCCTACAAAGATATTAATTTTTTTTAAGTTTACAGAAATCTGGAAAAATAGCAGACAAAATGCATATAACTTAGGAAAGTTAAGGAAAAACTAAGTATATTTACAAACGCACAAAATATACGCAGATACTAATATAGTGTTACGAATTTGGTATTTAAAAAGCTAATATTAGTTTAATTATAAATTAATTGGTTTTATTTCTCGCGCAGTGCAGCGCGTGACGAATATTAAAAGAAAGCTAAGCCGGAAAATTGAAAATACAAGAGCGCGTGCATTAAATAAATAAATATCTCTTTTTGATTTCGAGAAAGTACTGGAAAATTCTAGCGCGTGATTTTAAAATCTTATAAAAGGAGGAAAACATCTCAATTTGTAGTAGTTGCTTAGTTTGTTGTTGTTTAGAAAACTGCTCTTGTTGATTGTAGCGAATTCGCGGATTAGCGTTCTTGAGCTGTTTTGAATTACGTTCTATTGGACATTTGAGTAGTTAAAAGATAACTGCTGTGAGATATTGTAATACTACATGATAATTTGAGAAAATTTAAGCATTTTTGTTGTGATAATAATAAATTTTTGTTCATTTTTCATCGGACTTGTGCATTCATTTCATAACGAACCCGTACGCACGCAACAATTTTTGGTGTCAGAAGTGGGATGGTGTTTGAATGCCAATAACAAGAGCGATGGAAGAGCAATTAAGGCAGTTAATATCAGCCTTTGCCTCATTTAAAGAAGAAATGAAATTGGGCCAGGAATCCGTTAAGGACGAAATGAAAGCCGTTCAAGCTGGTCAAGAAAAGATTGAAGCATGTCAAGAAGAAATGAAAAGAGAAATTACCTGCATAATAGAAAATAAATTTGAAGCTATCGAAGGCAGAATTGACACAGTTGAAAATAAAGTTGGACAAATTGAAGAAAAAGTTTCTTTCGTAAAAGATCAAATTGAAGAAAGAGTTTCTTCGGTGAAAGAAGAAATATAAAAAAAAGTTTCTTCTGTAAAAGAACATATAGAAGGGAGAGTTTCGGCTGTGGAGGAACGAATTGAAGGAAGAGTTTGTGCCGTCCAACACCAAGTCGAACAACAAATTGATGAGAGAGTTTCTGCAGTTGCCAAAGAAATGGAAACTTTAAAGAAATTCGTAGCGACGGCAGGGAGCAAGAATGATGATTTTAAATTCTTACCGATGCCTGCTCGTCCATTTCTGAAGCTATCCACATATGATGGGAAGACATCCTGGCAAGTGTACAAGACCCAGTTTTCTATCGTTGCGGATGCGAATGGATGGGATTCCCAAGCTAAGGCCTGTCATCTCGCCGCTTCTTTAAGAGCCGACGCAGCGGATATCCTTCAGACTCTTCCCGAAAACAAAAGGTTAGATTTCGAAGCTCTGTCCGGCGCTTTGGAGCTGCGCTTTGGCGAGAAATGTTTAAAAGACTACAGCAGGCTTCAATTAAAATCCCGTCAACAGAAGCCCACTGAATCACTTCAGGAGCTCGCCACGGATGTTCAAAGGCTGTCACATCACGCCTTTTCGGAATGCCCGACAGAAACAAGGGAAATCCTGTCCCTGCAATATTTCATCGATGGCATCCGGGATACTGAAATACAAAAAGCTCTACGAATGGCGGATGTAAAAGATTTAAAAAGCGCTCTAGTGTACGCCATGAAATTCGAGGCAGCCAAGCAAGCCACTCGTCGAGACCGCCACCCAGTCAGAGCTGCTCAAGTCCAGGAGCCAGGGGATCAAGTCACCGCTCGTCTAGACGATTTAACTAGACAACTGAACGCCTTGAGACGGAATATTTGTGAGAAGAAACCGACCGTTAAGTGCTGGAACTGCGGTGCTGAAGGACACATACGACGAAACTGCAGAATACCCCAGGGTACGGATGTTAAGACCGCTTCTAACAAGCAGCAGGGAAACTAATTAGTGGCCATCTCGCGGGGCGGAGGTTGCCAGATAATGAAAAGCCCAGTTTAAAGCGCTTCAGATTTCTGCAGTGAGAGGCGGCAGTAATGGACTTTTCATAATAGGACATATTAACGGAGTCCCCTGCAATATGACGAGAGACACAGGAGCCAACGTTACCATCATCCGAAAAGATTTGGCTCAACAACTGGAAAGCAAACTTATCTGGACGCCGCCCTGCGTTACCCTACAGACTGTGTCCGGTGAGAAGATCGACATCAATGGGAAAGTAAATGTTAACATCACGTTTGGAAGTGCCGCTTACCATCACACAGCATATGTAGCAGAGATCACTGATTCTTGCATACTCGGATTGGACTTTCTAAGGAAATACAATTTTTCCTTGGACCTTAAAAATAACGAATTGCATTCTGCGTCTGAGGACATAACGTTATTTGGAATTAATAATGAAGAAGTTAAATCTGTCCACAGAATCATAGCACAAGACAATATCACAATACCGGCAAGAACAGAAATTTTACTCCCTGGATCTATAGCCGAAAACAGAGATTTCCGCTACGGCATCATAGAATATCCCAATAACTGTAATAGCCCGAAAGGAGTACTAGTAGCCTCAACACTCGTCGACCTATCGAGAATGGTTATCCCGGTGAGAGTTGCCAATGTAACTGAGAAGGCGAGAGTTATTAAGAAAGGCGACGTGGTTGCAGCATGTACTCCAGTAACCAGCGTTGAAAGAAAGAGCAATATCCAAGAATCCGTGTCCTCATCAGAGAGCATTACATCGGAGTTATTGCAGAATGCGCAATTGAACGATGAAGAGAAGAATGCTGCCGATCGCGTCATCAAAGATCTTCAAGTTGTTTTCTCCCGCTCGTCTTCTGACGTGGGTCGAACTAGTTTGACACAACATAGAATAGATACCGGCGATCATCCCCCGATCAAGCAACATCCAAGACGTCTACCCGTTTGCTAAACAGGAAGAGGTGCGAACACTGTTAAAAGATATGGAAGAAGGCGATGTCATCGAGACTTCAGCGAGTCCATGGGCATCTCCCATCGTTCTCGTCAGAAAGAAAGACGGCTCAACAAGATTTTGCGTTGACTATCGCCGGTTGAATGAGGTTACGAAGAAAGACAGTTACCCTCTTCCTAGAATTGACGACATTCTAGACACTCTTTCTGGAAGCAAGTGGTTCTCAACACTTGATTTAAAGAGTGGGTATTGGCAGGTAGAAATACAGCCTGAAGACCGAGAAAAGACGGCATTTACTACGGGACAAGGGCTTTGGCAATTCAAGCTGATGCCGTTTGGACTGTGTAATGCGCCGGCAACATTCGAACGTCTTATGGAGACTGTTTTGAAAGGTCTTTCCTACGAAGCCTGCCTGATATACCTGGACGACATCATCATCGTCGGAAAGAGTTTTGAAGAACATTTAGAAAATCTTAGGAAGGTGCTTCAGAAACTGAAAGAAACCAATCTGAAGCTGAGTCCCACTAAATGCAAATTGTTCCGAAAGGAAGTGACTTACCTGGGACATGTCATCTCTGCAGAAGGTGTGCGCACGGATCCTGAAAAGGTATCAGCGGTTAAATCCTGGAAACGTCCTGAAAATGTCCATCAGCTGAGAAGCTTCCTAGGGCTTTGCACCTACTATAGGAGATTCGTGAAGGACTTTTCTTCCATCGCAAGACCCCTTCACAAGCTGACAGAGAGCAAGCAAAGATTCTTGTGGACAAAAGAATGCGAGGATGCATTTAACAACTTAAGGGAGGCTTTAACATCTGCTCCAATCCTGACGTATCCTCAGCTCGACCGACCATTTATTCTTGACACCGACGCGAGCAATGAAAGTGTCGGTGCTGTTTTGTCCCAAGAAATAGACGGCCAAGAACGTGTAGTGGCGTACTGGAGCAAGTGCCTGTCTAAACCGGAGAGGAATTATTGTGTCACCAGGAAAGAGTTGCTCGCCATAGTCAAAGCCGTAGAACAGTTCCATCACTATCTATATGGCAGAAAATTCCTGCTCCGCACCGATCATGCATCATTGACCTGGCTTTTAAATTTCAAGAATCCTGAGGGTCAAATAGCCAGGTGGATACAGAGACTCCAAGAATATGACATCACTATCCGTCATCGTAAGGGTTCATCACACGGAAACGCCGACGCCCTGTCTAGAAGACCTTGCCAAGAAAGCTGCCGATATTGTTCCAGGGTGGAAGCGAAATACGAGCTGCTGACTCCGGTCGCAAGACAAATTACAACATCAACATCGGTTGATCGAGAACCGTGGAGTGATGATGAAGTCAGGAAAGACCAGCTGGAAGACCGAGACATTAAACCGATAATTGATTTAATGGAGTCATCAACCAGAAAACCTACCTGGCAGGACATTTCTATCTGTAGTCCTACAACCAAACAGTATTGGGCACTCTGGGATTCACTTCACATTCGAAACGGCGTCTTATACCGGAAATTTGAATCGGATGATGGGAAGACGTTCCGATGGCAGCTGATACTTCCAAGATCCCGCATTCCTGATGTCCTTAAAGAACTACATAACAGCCCTACGGGAGGTCACTTTGGAATAATGAAGACCTTACAGAGAGTTCGTGAGCGCTTTTACTGGAATAATGCAAAGGATGACGTGCAAAAGTGGTGCCGATCCTGCGATGCCTGTGCAGGTCGGAAAGGACCGAAGAGACGCAGCCGAGGCAAGCTGCAACGTTACAACGTAGGGGCGCCTTTTGAACGTATCGCCTTTGACATCTTAGGACCTCTGCCACGAACTGCTGATGGCAACAAATACATACTCGTTGTCATTGATTACTTCACCAAGTGGCCTGAAGCGTACCCTGTTCCTGACCAAGAGGCTGTCACAGTAGCTGAGGTAATGATACAGCACTGGATTTCCAGGTTCGGAGTGCCTCTTCAGTTACATTCCGATCAGGGAAGGAATTTTGCCTCGGCAGTAATTAAAGAACTATGCAAACTACTCGGCATTGACAAAACTCAAACGACGCCATTGCATCCCCAGTCGGACGGCATGGTAGAGAGGTTCAATCGAACCATCCTTAATAACCTCTCATTAGTGGTTTCCAGAAACCAACAGGACTGGGACAAGAAATTACCACTCTTTTTACTGGCTTACCGCAGTGCTGTCCACGAGACTACCGGCTATTCTCCATCACAAATGCTCTTCGGTCGTGATCTTCGTCTGCCTTGTGATCTATTGTTTGCCCGCCCTCCGGATGCTCCTCACATCGTCTGAGGAATATATTCAAGATCTCCAGGCCCGGTTTGAAGTGATGCACAACTTTGCACGAGAGCGAGTCAACTTGGCGACGGAGAAGATGAAGACCCGATACGACACAAGAGCTACTGAACATCAATTCCACGAAGGAGACAAGGTGTGGTTGTGGAATCCGACTCGACGGAAAGGACTTTGTCCGAAATTACAGTCACCTTGGGATGGCCCGTACACAGTCCTAAACAGGCTGAATGACGTCGTGGTTCGGATTCGAAAGTCTTCGAACTCTAAACCTAAAGTCGTTCATTACGACAGGTTAGCACATTACTATGGCCATAGTACATAATGTAAATAATTGTAAATAGTATAAGACCATGGTCCATTTTGTTTTTAAATGTGTCTTTGATTTGATTTGTATTTAGTATTTGATTTGCATTTAGTATTTGAATTGAATTTGATAGCATTTGATTTGTTTTATGTATTGCATTTATTGTTCGTTGTTTATTATTGTAATGTAATGCTTATTAATGCATTTATGCCACAGTTGTAAATTTAGCTTCCTGTCCAGGGATTGTACTGCCCGGGACGTGCAGTCCTTGGGAAGGGGGCAGTGTTACGAATTTGGTATTTAAAAAGCTAATATTAGTTCAATTATAAATTAATTGGTTTTATTTCTCGCGCAGTGCAGCGCGTGACGAATATTAAAAGAAAGCTAAGCCGGAAAATTGAAAATACAAGAGCGCGTGCATTAAATAAATAAATATCTCTTTTTGATTTCGAGAAAGTACTGGAAAATTCTAGCGCGTGATTTTAAAATCTTATAAAAGGAGGAAAACATCTCAGTTTGTAGTAGTTGCTTAGTTTGTTGTTGTTTAGAAAACTGCTCTTGTTGATTGTAGCGAATTCGCGGATTAGCGTTCTTGAGCTGTTTTGAATTACGTTCTATTGGACATTTGAGTAGTTAAAAGATAACTGCTGTGAGATATTGTAATACTACATGATAATTTGAGAAAATTTAAGCATTTTTGTTGTGATAATAATAAATTTTTGTTCATTTTTCATCGGACTTGTGCATTCATTTCATAACGAACCCGTACGCACGCAACAATATTTTACAACTGACTGTCTGCGGTAAAAAGTTTAAAACTTTTCAAAATATAAGCATACTGTTACGAAATGCCCAGTCGCGGTAAGAGAGCTTCCCCACAAAGCGGGTTTAGGGTTACCATAAAATAACCAGGAAAGGCAGGGTTGCCAGATTTGGCGCGATTGCGTCCATTTTAGCTATAAAATTTGCGATGTGCAATAGATGGATTGAGAACATTCTAGAACGAATTCTTATCGGTTTGGCCCACTCGAAGGCAGGCCAAAAGCTCTGCCTTCGAGTATAAACTCTGCCTGTACGCGGAGTGCAGTGTATCGTCAGTTTATCATGAGTACATCGCAGTGCATGGTGATTGCATCGTCGAGTGTATCGTCGAGTTTTATCTTGAGTGTGTTGAGCTTCGAGAGCGATCGACCGAGTCGAGAGCTGTATTTCAGTGTTTTGCCGTGAAGCTGTCTTCCCAGTTATAGCCTGACAGCCTGAAGGCTGTGTTGCTGATTGTTTCAGCGTGCTCGTCGTAGCTTTTCGACAACTGTAAACGTGTTTTTGGAACTGCTTTGAGTAATACTGACTAATAAAATGTGTTTTGATTCTTCGTCAAGTGTTGTCGTCAATTACTCCACATCTACGAACCCATAGAAAGCAACAATACGAATACCTAAAGACTTCATATTGTGGCATAGAAAGCGAAAACGATGTAAACACAAAGAATTAAATCATATCTGCATAAAATAAATTGTAATACATATTGTTTTTTAACAACTCCTATTGTTATAGTCTCTTACTTTTTCAAGTCAAAAAGCGACCCCCCTCCAATTTCTGATCGTACGTTGTATAGTCATCGTCACAAGGACAAAATAAGAAATTTTAGTAGCTGTTGTCGATTATTTTTCATCGTGTTTAGTCACTTCAAATAAACACTGAAAACCTTAAGTAACAACGTGAACACTATTAAGCTCCTCTTAAGATTTCCTCCACAAAGACAGCTCTCCCATAGATAGACTCACGTATTTTGTCTTAGTTAATTAATCAGCTAACTTAAATTGACATACGAAATGCTTCTAAGTATGATGAAGGGGGAAAAATATGAGGAAAACATTTAAATATACATTTTCTTAATACAGTAATGTTTTTAAGACAGTATAATGAACATGAATATAACTAAAATTTTTTGAACAACTATAATAAAACATTAACGTACAGACTAAGCTACCGCAAAACAACCGCATTTCTCGCATTTATATTGTTATTATAAAAAAACACAATACAAATCTTTGTAGCTGTTAATACAAATTCAGCTTGCTTTTTGGTAAGAAAAGAGTGCAGAGTATATATTTTTGAAAAGAGTACATTTATGCATGCATATATAGCATGCAAAAAATATTAAACTGTCATTAATGTTATTACTAAAATTTCTGGTTCACAGTAGGCTATTTGTAACTTTCGTAAACCTAAACGCGGTTACGGAATAACACGGTAAACCTTGCATATTTAACACTTCGCTTATTTCTAAGGTCAAATATAATTGAATCACTCAGCCGCTTTGCTGAACGAAAACTGCAAAAGTCAAAGGTTACCGAAGGATACTTTTTCTAAGGAATTCCCAAAAGGATCTAATTTCTATTTTCTTTACACATCCTCAAAATGGTGAAATTTCACGTAGTCAGTTTTTTCTTTTCCAAATGTCAAACTGGGAACAAAAATGTAACTATTACATAGCTTCAGTCATTCGGCCACTAATAAGCCAATTTTTTTTTATCAAAAGCGACTTGACCATTAAAATAATTATTATTAATTAATTACTTCAGGAGTAGAGTTCATTATAAACAGTACTGTGTCGTATCTGCTATTTCGTTTTATAGCACAATACTTATTGTTTTTGAAATCAGGTGTAGGGAGCTACAAAGATACATCTACTAATTCTTGGAATAAAATCTCATTTTGTTGCAATAACAATCTTTAAGATATACGTTTAATTAAGAATTACAGTAATTTTACCAAAAAGTCATTGTGTTATTCTTACAGAAATGCTTCCTGGAAAATGATCGTGACTTGACTTGTGTTCTGACACTGACTTGACTGTGACAAATTCTATAAAACATGTGACTTTGCTAAATTTACATGCTTCATTTAGACCAACAGACTGCAAAGAACTGCCAGATTTCTAAAGGATGCACTTAGTTAAACTTCAGGAAGTGGTTTTTGTCCAGTCTTCCTGTTTACAGTAATTTGAATATGACTAGGTTTTTATGTATAGTGGGAATAATTGTCTGATAAATTTTAATTTATAAAGGTGTTAAACCTTAATCTTCAGGGACATTTAAAAGCTATTTTTTACTTAGCATGTATGATTTATCTACTTACGGAGAGAAAAATCAAACTAGAGTAAGAAGTAGTCAAACTAGAGTAAGAAGTAGTCAAACTAGAGTAAGAAGTAGTCAAACTAGAGACGTTTCTTTTGACACATAACCTTTCCCCCCCCCCCTCAGAAGGGTCACTATTACAGAAAACATACTATGGGAAATTTTTTCATAAACTTGGAATTTATAGATTTATATATTAAATTTTCTTCACCGAATGAAAATTATAACTTATCACTCTCAGAGTAAGAATAACTCATTCAATTGACAGTCCCCCCAAAAAATCAGGCAGATGCCGTCAGCTTGGAAACTCTAATTTCATATGTGATCCGTACGTATTTGTACCAGAAACTATTTTCCATTTTTAAAGGCTATTTTTAAGGTACAAATCTAAATCATAAAACTACGTTCTGATAGCACGCAAAAGGATTCATATAGCGTTTCATTAACAGATGGCGCGCGCTACTAGATGCTAAAGTAAACGTCTGCGTTGAAAACTGCTTGCTGAGTCAGATGTTAAATATAAACAAAATATTAAGAATTTCCAAAAATAATTGATCACGCAAAATTTAATTAAAGCTGAGTGAAATTGCAGTTGCTTAATAAACATCATATGCTTAATAAATAGAAAAAAAACGGTGCTTAATGAATTTCAGAACGAAAACATTTTTAAATAAAATATTAAAAAAATCTTATGTGTGCACCACATGACTTCCTTGTACGGAATATTAAATTATACCCATTTTTTTTGCATTTCATTTAAACTTATTGGGCTGAATTAAATCTACTTTGACGATAGCGCATAAACCACATACACTCTTTAAAGTTCAGTACATTTGTTTACCATAGCGACATTCTGGCCTTACTTTGACGATAGCGCATAAACCACATACACTCTTTAAAGTTCAGTACATTTGTTTACCATAGCGACATTCTGGCCTTAGGTTCACTTAACAGTGTTACATTTCATTCATTTTTTAAGTCAGAATGCACAAAATTTATATCATCTTAAGAATTGTCTAATTGTTACCACATGTTCTATTGAAATACTATAATAAATCTAAAACGATGTATAAAAGAAATTAAACAAAGAACAATAATAATAAAAAAATAAAAATAGGAAACAGTTTTTCACAGACAATTCAGTATATCTCATTCAATTAATTCAGTTCTCACTTCGCGACAAGGCAAAAATACATAAAAACTCAAGATGTCTATATTGCGAATTATGAAGTAAATCTTAAACACTTATTTCCTCGAATAAATTCCGAATGGATTAAGCATGATTTAATTCGAAATAATAAAAGAAGGCGTTATCTTTCTTATTGCGAAGCTTACTTTCTCTAGATTGGCAACAAATCTACTATTCTGCTGTTTCAAATGTAAACAAGCAATGGCCACCATGGCAAAACTTATTAGGCTTAGCGGCACTTAAACAACTTTTAAATTGTTAATAATTCTAAAAACATTGCATACAGATTTACTACAGACATAAAAACCTTAACCGGAAGATAACAATATAATTCAATCATTTTTAAAGCAAAAAATGCACAATTTACAAACATATAAGAATAAAGAAACTGAGATCCCTGAGCCGAGTAACAGAGTGGATTTATATGTACATATATTTATATACTTTTGGTGCGGCCGAATGCAACCAAAATACGAGGTGCACATCTACATGTTATAGCAGTCCTATATACAAAATTTCAACGTTCTGAGACTACTCGTTTTTGAGTTATGGGAGATACATATACGTACGTACGCACAGACGCTACGAAAAATTCTCTTAAGAATTCATTTTAAATTAGTTTTAGAATTTTTTTGGTGGAAAAGAGTCCTTTATTCTGTCCTTACGTACAGATGTCACGCAAAAACATCGTTAAATTGCATTCGATAGCGGTGGAAATGGATATTTGCGTTGAAATATGATGCCTGAAACTTTTCACGATTACAATACTTCCTTTTTACTTCGTACAAGGAAGTAAAAAAGTTAATCTAAAAGCTACTTCTATTAGATTAATTCACTCTAAAAATAAATATAAAGATATTAAGAGCAACAACAATTTTTGTGTGTTGTAGTCTAGAAGTCATGTAATTATTTTATTTCATACTTTTTAGTGCGAATCAAGCTAGAAATAGCCTTTAGATTAAATTTTTTATATATTTTTTATATTTCTTTTCATTACAGTTAAAAACGTCCTTGTAATATGCTAATGCTACTCCATCCCTCTCTTGAATAAGAACTGTTGGACGTCACTGAAACAGTCAATACGTTACTCCGCAACATATTTGAAACTGAAAAATTGTTTTTATACGTGTACGAGTCATTACAATAGACATTATTTGTATGTAACTAATATAGCGTTTGAAATACGAATCAGCACTTAATATTTAGAACATTCATTTTATAAGTAAAAAATTTAAACATTCCTTTAAAGACAGTAACATGCCTTTCAATGATGCATAAACTGAACGCACAGAAAATAAGATAGAGCAATTTTTTTTCCAGTAAGTATGACTCATTTTACATGCGTAACCTCAAACATGATCAGAATTTGTGTGTTTATTTAATAAAACGCATTAATTGGTTTATTTAATAATACGCAACGAGTTATTTTTCTTTTGTTGGGAGGGAAGTAACAAGTCAGCCGCGTCACCACACGCAATTTTTTAACTCTTGACTTACGGAATTTCATAGGTCGCTATTACAGCCATAGAATAAAAATTCTAAATAATGAAATATTATGTGTACTCCAGTTACTTAAAAATAAGAATTTCCACATCTTTATTAACAAAATTTATCGAAATACTTTTAATAAGCACTTTTGTCAAAATTAAAAGCACCAGCTACACATTTAACTACAGTATAAAACGAAAATTATTTATTGACTAAATAAACAGATTTTGTTTTTCAAAAATTTCTTGTTCTTACATTTTTCAGTTTAACTCAGTAACAGGCTGGGAAAAATTATCTGTGTAAGCAACTACCTGTTGCCATGCTAAGTTCGCTGCCATAACCTTGGGCGCAGGTTCAAAATATAGAGACTGCATGGATGTTAAATGTATATGTTTTTCCGGCGTAGGGGAACTTAAAATAACTGTCGAGCCGAAAGCCTTCTCGAAAGATTGGTGGCTGGGGGAGTAGAGTTCGGAGATCCTCCAATTCACCGCCTCACAGTGTACTCCATTAAAACTAAGAAGAAGCTTCCCCTTTCTTGCAAGTGTAATTCGGTTGCCCCATTTGATACCCCCTGGGGAATGTTTTCGGTGATAAGGCGGTGAAATGACCAATGGATTTGGACATTTCCGGCGAATGCTGAACTAGAAAAGTATTTTGCGACTGAAGAGTAAGAAGGAAAAAACTAAATTTTCTCACGAATACATCCCTATATTTTTCACATAATGGTACGGTGACTTTTATAACTAAATAAGGAATAGTAAATAATTAAATGCATTAACTGATTTTTTTTTTCAACTCCGCAGAAGTCATATCGAGTGTTAGATTATACACATTCGTGTGTTTGTATTACAATGATGCAGAAATACCAAATACAATACTGATTAATAATGAAGAGAAAATTTGGCAGCTGAGGCAAATTAAATATTCTTTTTTATTTCAATAGACATTTGCAACCACTATTCATTCTCTTTATGGCACTCTAGTCGTGGCCGTTACAAAGCATTTACATTTTTGACACTACTGCGATAAAAAGAAAGCAGCGTGGCAGTGTCTTAGCGGTAATAGAAGCAGAAACAAAGTGCGGAGTTTTAGGATATGGGAAGTTTAATTAAAAGATAGTTTACGGTTCTCAAAATTTTGATTATTTTTCTGATTGAATTAGCTACATCATCGTTATGTAAAAGTAAAGTCATGTGATAGGATTATTCTAGAAATGACACAGTCCAGAAAAAAAGTTATTACTGTTTTTGAACAGAGCAGCAATGATGAGTTCATTTTCATATAATTCTAAACCTTACTGTAAACAGTTTTAAAACTGAAAGCACATGTCTAACCAATATTTAAGAAAATAAAACAAGACAGTACCTTATTATAGAAGGACATCCAGTGCTCAGGGAAGCTTGCGCTTCCCATCCTCTAGGAATAGAAGTTAAATACTGGAGAGCTGGAACAAAAATAAAATAACATTACATAACGAAAATATGAAAACAACGTTAAAAGTGCTTAAAAAACCATTAAAAGCTAAAGTTTTCAGGGAATATCTGATCATTCTTCATCAGCAGTAACACGTACGGAATGTACCCGCGTTGTCATCCATTTAACACCATTCAATCACATAGAACTTTAAATTTTCCTCATGTATATGGATTCCTTGAATGTTTGAAACAAATCCTCTTCGTTTAAAAAGTAGAAAATGAAATGCAACAAACTGCAAGGATTTTACTTCTTACGACGTGCCCTATGCATGTAATTTAATTCAATAACCGATCATGCTCAGCTGCTTCAATATAAAGTAGTCAGATTTTTATCAATTATATATTTAAGCAGATGAACATGTTATAACCTGCACATGTGATTCAGTCAATGATTGTTTATATTTATTATGTTGCTACTGACAGCAGAAGATCAGATGGCCACTGAAACTATCATATCATCGCCCATTATGCACTTTCAACTTTGTTTTTATACCTTCGCTACGCCAGCGTATTTGATGGATTTTAAAGTTATTGTAAACATTAGATGGCCCTAACAAGCAAAGATTTATATATTATTATATATATATATGTAGTATATATATAAACACAAGATAAAATAATAATATTAAAATGCAGATCCTGGCCACAGAAACCTTATATTCACCAGTAATATCTCAATCAACATAAAATAAGTGAACAACAGACGAAAAGAAATATATTTAACGCTTTTTAGAAATGTCAGAATAAAACAAATGGACAACAGAAATCGGGAGAAAATAATTAAATCAAAATTAAATCATGAAGCGACAGTAACTCTTCGACAGTAACCACTCAAATCAAAATCAAAACAAAATTGTATTTGAAATTTCTCCAACTCTTGTCTATATACATAATGAAAACGGAAACGTGTGTAAAGAGGATTTTCAAAACTTAAATCCAGCACAGTTGCTGCTAAGACTTCAATAAAATAATTAATTAAAGTAAGTTAGAACTATAAGCAATTAGAAATTTTTTTGAAACTTAAATCATATTAATTAAACAATATTATAAACTAAAAATTATACTGCACTAGGAAAGACAGTTGTCAACAGCCTTAGGCTAAGAGTGACAGTTTGCTGCAAATATTAAACAACAATTTTAAAATTATTTAAACAAGACAAAATTTAAAAATATGAGAAATTAATTGATGCAGTTTAATATCCATTTCTTGCTCAAATCATCACGAAGTGGTCAGTTGAATTCTCTATTTCACAGTATTTACACAATTCTATTTTAAAGTATAATATAAATTTTAGCTTATAATGTTGTTTAGTTACTTTTTTTAATTAAAAAAATTCAATAATTAAATTCAAATTATAATTTATTTTAATTAATTAATTACATATATATAAGAAATTAAGATAAAAAGCAACATTTTTTAAAAGATTATTTCTTGAGGAAGATTGTGTAGGGAGTAAGATGTTTGTATGTTAATTGGAAGTGGAAAAATAATAAAGCGGGATAAGGAAATTTCTTACAAAGTGGCATTTAAATTGATAAAAAGGTACGAACTGGAGTAACAAATAAACATAATCACCCTATGTTTTAATGTTTCACACAGAACCTTTCAAGGGCCACTGAAAGTATTTGAAGCATTAAAGCCTGGACGATTAATTAGGGCTGATCACACGTTCCGTTCTTCCTGACATTATGCCACTCCAAACGCTATTAATTAATTGTTCGCGAGTGTTAAATAATACTTCTAATAGTCTCATAGTGTCAAAGAACTACACCGACGTGTTGTTCGTCCTTATTAGTTACAATCAAAGAATAAAAATAAACAAAAAATACAAAAACATAATATCCACAAAGAAAAATCTAAAACACTGACCACAAACACATTTTCAAAACGTTATTATTTTTTTAAATTATGAAAACGTACGAACAGGTCTTATAAACGGCACTAAAATATAAATGGAACTAAAACTCAAACAGCCAATAGTAATTTTATAGCACTATTAACTATCCTATCAAAATGCATTGAGAACCAAAACCAACTCAGTCTGAATAAAGATTTCACCCTGAACATAACGCACTTGCTTTCTACGCTTTGCCCTGGCTGGACTGCGGTCTGTCTGCTCCTTCTTTCTTACAGCAAATTTGTCAAAAATGTAAACTTTTGGAATAGGCATAGATAACGTGCCAACTTGTTTGTGGCCGCAATATGTTTGCTGAAATAAAAGTTGAATTAAATATACCTCGACTGCCAAATTTCTTATACATTATGGATTGGAATTTCAACACTTCTAAGCAATCAAAGTTCTCGCTGTTCATTACAGATTCAACCGCGTACGTTCTGCTATTACATATAAATAAACATTACTAGATTCAGACATACATATTTTGAACCTGTCTGAAATTCATTATCCTGCTTAGAAAAAGTTGTCTAAATGAAATATTTAATAATATTACAAATCAAAAGATGAATCGGGTCAAAGTAGTAAGAGCCACCTCTTCTAAACCGTTTCAAATGGCGAAAGTAAGTGTTTCCTCTGTCAGACATAGACGGTTCAAGGAGCGGATGAACTGGGTTTGGTTTGGTTTATTTAATTACGCAAAGCACACTAGGGCTATCTGCCTAAAGGGAGGGATGCCTTCGTGGAGGACTTTATTACTATTGCAACACGGTGTAGGTGGCATGCAGCAAACGTCAATTTGCATGAAAGGTAGTACATGATGGGATACGCAAATGATTTGCATTACAGACCATGCTCACAAAGTAAGTACAAGGAATCCCATCTATATTGTTCATAAATGGGAAGCCTGCGCAACGTGCTTCTCATTTGGAAATCACATTTGAACATTGCTTTTTTTGTGTAAAGTTCCTGTTATGCCTCGTATAAGCAAGAGATACTCCTACCAGCTCGTCTCGGAATTCGACCGCGGCGGGATCGCGGTCGGGACTGCGGTTTACCGTTCTGCGACGCTATTCGTGTTAATCGGGATCTTATTACTGTCAAGGTGAATATGGAATGGATGGGTCCATGAAGTCTATTTTGAACGCTATGCAGGATCTCAGCGGCCCCGGGTCACTATCGCCTGAGAGGTAATATATGTTGTTCTCTCGATTTCTTGAGAGATCGTACACATCATGTATCCTAATTCAGTAACCTGCCTCGTCTGCAGAACCGCGGATTGTCAGCACGACGACCATAGTATTACTTTCCTGTGAAGCTATAGCAGGGATAGGCGCGTCTACAGTGGTGCGATGAACGGTAATGGACACAGGAGTGACCCCACGTCTTTTTTTCAGACGAATCCCTGCTCTGCTTGCAATCTCATAATCCATCTGTAGAGGCACCGTCGAGAACGAACGTTTCCAACTCGCATTCTTCATCGTCATACGGGTTCAGCACCTGCCACTGGGTACATATTCCGGTCACCTCTTGTTCAGATAGCCAGTAATGTGGATAGCCGCTGTTACATTTATAGCGTGTTAAGGATTATAGCTGTGCCCTATTTTCGAGGCTTGAGTGACGCCATCTTTTAAAAAGATAATGCATGACCGTATCTTACCCGTGCTGTTCTGACCTATCTCGATACAGAGGGCTTTCGAGGTTATTGCCCTGGCCAACATGTTCTCCAGATCTCTCATCCACTGACAGCATCTGGACATGGGTTAACGAGATACTGGCCACCACTACGCGACAGCAACTTACACTGATGAACTCTGGCATAGAGCTGAAGCTACACGGAATGAAAATACCCGTTTCCAAGCTCAGTTCGACTCGATGAACATTTCAATTATAGCCGTTGTTGCTTCCAAAGATGGCAGCTCTGTGTACTGAATTCTATACGCTGTGTACCCGAAACCGCATGCATATTTAATTATGTTTTCCTCCCATTACACTGTATAGTACAATAAATAAGATTTTGCTATTTGCTTTTCTTTCTGGTGTAGAGGTTTTAATGGCAGTAGTGCAGAACAAAAGCTACGGAAAGAATGGTACTAAGTCCTAGAATAAAACATGACTCAGAAATACGAAAACTTATCAGCCGTATCACAGTAAATGTAAATATTAAATAGTTTACATTTTGAATTGACGGGTTTTATGCTTTTTAACCCATTATATTATTATTTTGCCTGTACTATTAATTCCCACCACAGTTCTTATCAGAATGCAAAATAGTTTATGTATATCAGAACAGATTTCTTGAATTTATTAGAATGCTTTTAGCAGCGACTACTAACAGTCTCACTACAATTTTCCTTCAGTTTCTAGATTTACTTGAATTGGCTTCAGCCTTTGGTAGCGTAAGTTATAGGCCTAAACCAAAACGCATAAGCGCACTTTGTCTTGTGAAATTTCACATTTTAAAATGCATCACTTCCATTTTAATGTTTGTGATCTGTTAAACTGCAAGCGGAGCAGCCTTCTGTTATTATAACAGCTGCATAAAATGTTAGAGGAGCTAATGAAAATGTTTTTCTCCTGACTTGGTTTTACTTTAACGAAGGATTACGATGGGAAGTTAAGTCGACTAGTGATTTTTACGGAGACAGAAGTTAACATTTTAAATAATTATCTTCCGTGCAACGTCAGCCATATGTCTGATACATTTAACGAAGCTTCAGTATGATTAGTGAGCAGATGAGCTTTAAAACTCATTAGTTTAGTAAAGAAGTTGCTTACATAAAATAAAAGCAGCAAACAAAAACACATGGATAGTGTAATCAAACTGTTTTGCACCTCTACGAATCACTTTGTTAAGAATAAAGCAAATTGTAAGCAAATTTTTTTCGTAAATTTCCTTTTCTAGTTTTGATATGCTTATAGGAAAGAGTATAGTGTTTAAATAGTAATGCTGATCATATTAGATTAATTTTAATGTTATCAATATTCACATCTAACGTATTAAACTAATTCAAAATAGAATTTAACATTGATTTTCTTCCCTTTATATGGGCAGACAGATGACTCAATCAACCGGAATGATGTCGGAGGGGACGATATGCATGATGAACTTAAAATCACAGTTAATCCGAGAACAGTTTATAAACACAGGAAGGAAGAATAATCCATATTATAATAAACAGTTGAGTACGCTTAACAATTTACCAGCGTTGTCAATTAGTTTAATATAAAGAATCAACTCATTCGGTTACGTAAATTAAGTCATTATTAAAAAAAAGACCCCGTTTTAAATAACAGAAGAATAAACGTGTTCAAAAATAATAAACTGCGTTATAAATGACAATAACATTCTGCTATCACTGCGATTATTCTATGCGTTTTCATTTTGCATCTTTTATTTTACAATGATAGTTTGTGATAGTAATTTTTTTCATTGCTTCGTAATGAAAACTTTTTCATCCCGGTTACTCGAAATTTGGCTGCACATTTAATTTTAGTTTACTGACCAATATTTTAATAAATATTAAACTGAGATTTCTATAAGGAAAAAATCAAGATCAATGTTCATCGATATTTTTGAACTCTCTATCATTAAGAAAAATCTACAAACCGAAATAAATTTTAAAGCTTTTTTTAAAAATTAACAACAATTAAAAATTAAATATGACACAGCGAAACTTATTTGCATAAATTATTTTATTATTTCGCTTGATTCAAGATATTACTCATAGAATATGTGTACTTTTATGAAGCATTCGATAAACAATTATGCCTGTGTTTTCCATAATACAAGTTCTTATTCTTTGCTGCCTGAAATGCACGAATCAGATATCTTACATAAAAATTATGAGCTAGTCAACTACACGCTTGATACACGATTGCTGATTCCTGATACGTAATTTGGCGCAAAACAAGCCTTATTAGCAATATTATACATTGCCATGTGAGTTCGAATGCTTTCAGAAAAACAGATTATCGGTTATGCAACAATAATGTATATATTCTGGTAAAAAGTTATACTTGCGTTAACTATTAAATGTACGCAAAGTTAATTCAAATTCCGCTTACGATTCTTTGTCTAGGTCGTTTTCGGATGACATTTCGCAGGAGTATCAGCAAGAGCAATGAACTGCACAGCTGACAGATTTCGGAACTGTCCCAGATAACATTATTGACTGTTCTCTTCGACAAGATGATATCTAACAATATTACTTTTTTCGCATACCCTCCGAAAATGCATTTTAAAATGAAATAAGAAAACATTTTTCGATGAACTGTAGCCCATATTTCATACACAGACACATTTAATAACTACGCGATTTTGCTGAAAATGTTAACACAAAAGATTTTCAAACTGCTTCTAAAGTGCAGGAATATTTTATAACTAAGAAATATCATACATTTCAAATTTTACTTAATGAATAAAATACCTTTGAAAGATTAAAAAAATCTTTATGCTTCAGTGGAAGTTAGGAAATAAAATCATACTTAATTCTGGAAACAGCCAGAATTTGATAAAATGAAATATGATGATCTGAAAAAAACTACATTTAATTAAGAAATCACACTATGACTTGATATAAAAATTTTGACAAAAGTTACAGCTTAATATAATGGACAATATTTACAAGCTTTTAAACTATCATACTATTTTTTTTTCAAACGTTATTTGTTATAAACTACGGAAAGATATTGGGCACTACTTTACGAAGAAAATGTCACACTGTAAAGGGATACTAAAAATAAGAAAGTATAACAATCGCAAAGATAAAATAATTTAGAATAAAAGATTATAAACTAATTTATCTTTGTGATTGTTATATTTTTAACCAAGCTGTGAATATTGATTTCTGGTTTGGGGTTATTATATCATATCATTTTTTACAAATCATTTTTAAAGTTAGTATATCATATTAATCAGATTTTTTGCCAGTAGATTGCATCAATCTATTGACTAGATATCCTGAATAACTTGGCCTGATGCTATAGCATACGACTGCTATAATGGACAATAGGCGTAAAACTGGGTCTGTATGTCTTCATATTCGAGGTACTCATTAGAATTCAAAATTCAGTATTTTTACAGCATCTGATTCAGGTCAATAATTTTTTAATATATTATCTTAATGGATTAAATCTGGAGGTCTCGTTGGCCAAGGAATTTGGATATTTTGCAAGAATGGTTTGGACATTCCAGCTGTATACAGTTGTGCATCGCGTTAACCCTTTCAGTCCCAATGGGTTATATAAATCCCAGTACATGTTTAAAGAAGACTGAGGTAATTAATTACACTCATCAATTTACTACGTAGATGATATCCTACTGGTAGTAGGTATCATTTCTAACATCCCCACTGCAAAATTGTATAAGGTAGACCACCACTACAATATGGTACCATACCATTACAATATGGTAGACCATCATCCAGTTCCAAATTGTTGAATACAGGAGATCACTTACCCATCGAAGGGCCCACTAGAAAAAGGTGTCACAGGTGTACCAAGAGAAAAGAAATAAAACAATTTCTGTGGCATGCAATCTACCACTATGAAAAAACTGTTTTACTTCTTATCACACATAAGCTATGAAAATAAAAATAGTTTCTCTTGATTTTTTTCTTTTATGTGTCAGCAATTTAGTATTAATGGGACACATATGTCCCACCATTACCCCCAGTGGGACATATTTGTCCCAGACCCCTAGAATCCCCCCTCCCATTTTAAAATAAAATGTTTAAAATGATATTTTTCATTTTTTTGTGATAAATACAGAGAGTAAATAAAAAATCAAGTCAATTGAAACACAAATAAATTAGGACTGAAAGGGTTAAAAATGACAGTTGGCTTGCTCTGAAGGTACGATTGTAAAGGCACTAATTGGTCTGTCAGTAAGTAGTTACTATATTCGTTAATTGGATATAGTAACCAATTATGCGCACCAGAGTGATAGGTTGCCCAGACCATGACTTAAAAGTTACGAGCTCTATGACACGTAAAAAACAGTAGAGCCAGCTCGTTGGCCATATTGTCTTCACCCTTAGTCGACATTACCAGCGTTTATATACAAAGCGTGATTCGTCGCTGAAAATATTATTATACAATTTGTAACAGATAAAGCTGCTACTGCATTCGCAAATGTGTAATGTTTTACTATTAACAAGAATGATTTGCTAAAATAAATGCTATAATCAAACCGAATAACCTTAAGAACAATTCTCTTGGTATTTTAAAGGACCGTGTAGTGATCTGAGTAACAAACAAGCTTGGGGAGTGATATGTATGATGACTAATGGCGAGATCATGTTTTGTGCCGCTAGCATTATTTCTTCTCTGCAACATCACATTCAATAAAGACAATGGAAGACAGGGGCTATGAGTCTCTCAAAAAAAGCTTTATGTTTAATTTAAGAGAAATGAGTTTCACTAGGCTATACCATCAGTGAGACAAACTGTCGAATATTGTCCCCTGGAGGTTTTAATGCAAGTCTTTCTCCTTTAAAGAAAAAGGCCTCCAACAACCTGAAATCGAAGATGCTGATATATTAGAAGGGGTAAAAAAGGACAATTCGGGAGCGATCATGATTTAAGATCAAAATAAGCGGAGCTTTTAGGGACGTGGTTACCAGGTAGGCGAAGTCACTACACTTTAATGACGTCAACCACATATTTAATCCTGTTTAGAACACTTTTTGGGAGGCACACTGTTGATCCACCCTGTTGTTGCACTCTGATTCCAAACTGTTATTACAAAATGCCCAAGTTTGTTTTGCACTTTTGATCCAAAGTGCCTGCTGTGTGAGTTCAAAACATGATTACAACATGCAGATAATTGTCCACTGCTCGAACTTCCTATTACTTTCTTTTTAGTTCAATACCTGTCGCTAGAAGTAACAGTCTCTCCCACCGCACCTTCTGACTGTCTCTAATAGATCCCGACCTAGCTCTATATAAAGAGATCATGGGCTTTGGTTTATTATTTAACCTTTTTCATCTAACCGCTCTCCACTAGATTTACTATGCCACTGGACCCTTTCATGTCCTTTTATTAATCTCCCCAAGTGGGAAGTTGGGAAGTATAAGTCTATAAATTTTTTCAAGGTGGGAAACCTACACTGGAGCTATTTTCGTGAATTTGTAGTGACCTAGCTTTACGGCCCTCCTTTCTGCATGCTTTCATGGTTTAACGGTAGCACACTCGACGCGTATTCGAGAGGTCCAGGTTCGAGTCCCGGGGAGGGCATTGCTCATTTTTCAGAGACTCCTGTCTCAAAATAACCTAATGGCTCTACAGAGCGCTCGAACTAAAATGTGGCGGATGATGATTATTCACCACCAGGATTTGGCGACTGGGTGCCCTAATCTTCAGTCGCCCTTTAAAAGGGGGAGTATAAATGGCATTTTGTCCCTCCCTTCTGCATGCCTTCGTGGTGTAATAGTAGTACACTCGGCGCTTATCGAGAGGTCCAGGTTCGAGTCCGGCGAGGGCACAGCATATTTTTCCCATTTCATTTTCATTTCACCCGCACAAAAAAAAAAAAAAAAAAAAAAAAAAAAAACCCTAACGTCTCTACAATGTATCATGTATCATGTTTCCATTATTTCTGCCTCTTCTGGTACGTTACATGCTTCGCTCTTGCTTATGCCATTCTTGTTTGAATCAAAAATTGTTATTTGATGCATCTTTTATTCGTGATTTATCGTTCAGATAGCTGACATATTTGTATTTACGTTATTTGCGTTAAAATTTAGTTCAATTATTTTCATTACGGAACACTGTATACTTCTTGCGTTCTCTTTTATAGTTTGTATTTTTCTCAATTTTTCAGATGGAATTGGAACGCCAATTTGAAAAGCCTATGCATCTCAACAAAGATGTACAAAGCACTGTCGATTCTGGCTGCAGTTCTAACTAACTGCATGATACCCCAAAATAAGCACCCATCTCACTGAACCTTAGTGGCAAACGAAAAGCAGAAAAAGATAGTAGTCGCTAGAAGAAAGTAACTGTTCGTGAATATAAAAATAGTTTATTATACGAAGACTTGCTTTTATTATTTATTTATACATGACTCATATGTGTCTTTTTCAGCGCAAAGGACGGTTTATTGAGGACACGATCCGAGAAGAGCGGACACATACTCGTAGCAATGTCTTCTCGTTCAAGAGAATAAGCTCAAAAATGTCTTCGCTTGGCCAATTCTTTTCAAAGGAAGAACCGTTGTATAGATTAGGCAGTAAAGCAAGTACAGGAATTTCTACTTTCCAACATGCAGCGATGTAAATTTAGAGCCCTTGCCTAAGACATCTTCTCACAGAACTTACTCACAATGACTCTGGAACTGCTCAACATTTTTCGTGTTATACACGACGGTTCCCTTTTCACGCAAAGCAACTGACAGTTAAAGGAGCGGAGAAAAGTAGAATTTCTCTTACAATCAACTAGTAAGAACTGACGACAGAATAGTAATTCCTCCACTTGGTGTATTGCCTAATCTGCATAGTGACCGTTGAAAAGGTTAGGACCATTTCTAAACTGCGTAATTTCGAAATTAAGCCACGTCATATGATTCTTACATAACGCTAATGATCCAGACACTTGCATAAATGCTTCAGCGAATAAGACCTCAATTGACACCGAAGCTTTTTCTTAATAAGCAATAGGAACATTTGTAAAATTGCGAAGTGAAACTTATATCACTTCTGACCAAGATGTCATCATAAATACATCGCCTTCCTGGTCTTACCTGCTAACGTGTTGCAGCTTATTTCTGCCTTTCATCAATCGTATTGCCATAAGATATACAAATGTAATAAAGACGGGTGAATAGATTGCGCCCATTACGATGTATGTAATTCACATTATGGTCCTCCTTCTCAACAACGAAGAAAAATGCATTTAATGGGCCGTTTTGTCTGCCTCATCTTTTATGCAATAAGTTTAATCTCTTCGTAAGAAATTTTCTCCGCTTTAATGCGACATCAACTTCTAAATCATCACATATATTACGATACAGTCCCAAGGAAGGAATGGTTAAGAGGCAGTTTTAGAAAAATTATTAACTCAGTTGGGTAATCTTCTTCTCTCTCTCTATTACTGTTTCAACTTTTTTGTATTAATGCTCTGCGGATGAACTTTACCGTCGTTTGAGTTAAATGAGATAAACTACATTCAGTTATTAGACATTCAGTACCAGAGGCAATACTTATACCCTTTGCCAATGAAGAATTCAAGACAGCTGAAATTTTACCATAACTATATTAAACTTTATTAGCGACTACTTTCCCATCCAAAAGCCTTACAGTGCTTGTATTACATTTAATTAGCGAATGCCTTCCACAGGCGCTGGTATTTTCCTGTAATTGTGTTTCGGCTTTAATGAGAACTTTCATTTTTATTTTATTTATTTATTTTGAATCCGATGACAGTAAATTAGGAATAATTCCCAATACAGCATTCTTTGAATCCATCATCGTATTCGAAGAATATAAGCTTCATGAGAACTTGAGAAAAATATTTATGAAGAAATTTATAATAATAATTATCAGGGAATAAGTAATACAAGTTTATAAATATTCATAAAGCTTATTTTAGTGTTTCGTTTAGTGTTTTCATACGGCTTAAAAAGCTGATATCTGAAAAATTCTATTTCATCCACCGCAAAACAGGATATTTATCAACTTCAAATTAGAGCATGCCGATAAAAAAACGGCCTTGATTTCCTTCACCTCGAATTAGAAAACCAGATTTACCATATTAGAAGCGTTAGAACGAGACAGATACTATGGAATATAAAAATATGCGAACCCATTTCTTTAATGGTTTTTATTTTTCATTTCTTTATCAACAAGTGATTGTTTCGAAGCGCACGTACACGATATTCATATTCGCTATCTTTCTTGATCTCCACTAAATCAAACGAAGACGTCATGCAAAAAATGCTGTGTCATGGTCACAGAAATACAAACTAGTTGCAGATTAATATGAAATCTCCTGTAACACTTTGAAACGAAGAAATGCTAAATATAAACACACAAAATATAAATTCATTACGAGAAAAAAATTGCTAATTCAAATTAATGCCATTTATTTTTCGGAAAATTCTCGTAACAAACTAAACCATCTTATAAGGAAAATAAATAGCTTCGAATGGTGAAGGACATCAGTATACTTATAAAGTATTTTCTCCCTCCTTTCAGCATGCCTTCGCGCCGTAACGGTAGCACACTCGACGCGCATTAGAGAGGTCCAGGTTCGAGTCCCGGTGAGGGCATAGGTCATTTTGCGCCTCTCTTCTTAAAAAAAAAAAAAAAAAAAAAAAAAAAAAAAAAAAACCACTAATGACTTTTTCTTAAAAATAACACACAATATTAAATTTACTATTAATCGAAAAATATGAGTTAAAACCAACTATAAATGTTTTCATTGCGAGTGACAGTACAATATACATAGAATGCATGGTGCATTTATGTTGGAGTATATTTATTCACTCATTCCTTAAAAAAAAACAACAAAAAAAAATAACCCAAAAAATTCATGTTTTTGTTTGAAAAGGGCTGTGCTACCGAGGATGTTTCCTTACGATGTAAAGATTGCGTTAATTTATATTTGTATATTATCAATTAGATAGACCGATATTATAATAAATTAATAGACAGCCCAAAAAGTGTCTCAGTGCTTTTCTGTCAATATGCTTATTTGGATTATGTTTCACTCCAGAGCGAGGCAAAACTTTGTGGAAGCGTCGAAAACTTTCAGATCGCCGAAACATGAAATAATCCACATCATGAAACATAATTAGGATGATTTATATAAAATTAAAAGAAATAAGAAGTAGATCCAAGAGCCCTAATAGCGTAGTAGTTAAGATATTTACGTGAATGGATAGGAGATGTCAAGCTCCCAGCATGAGATAAAAATTATAGAAAATGTAATTAGATTATTGAAGATTTAAGAGCTATTTAATAATATTTCTTAGTTTCTTTACAAAAACGCTTTCGAGGAAGATGACTACAAGCTTTGTCTCCCAAATACTAGAGATCCCAAATAAATAATTCTAATTCTAGAGTTCCTCAGTATAAGATAAAAAAATTATGCTTCGTCTCCTTAAGCAGTGAGCCCAGATAAATAATTCTAATTCCAGAGTTTCTGAGTTCAGAAGAAGATAAACATATTACAAAGATTTTCTAATTTAATATTTTTTGTAATACACAAACAGTAAAAAGTTTCTTTAGTAAAGTATTCATTATGTGTTACAATGTTTCATACATTAGCATGCAAAATTCGCGAAGATATTTATAATTTATAGTTTTACGGAGCCAGATAAAAACTTAATAACCAGTGCTGTTGTATTCATTAATCGCGGAAATAAGCAACTTTTGTTTTGTAATTTCTTCCAAAATGTCCTGAAAGTCTGTTCTAAATTGCTTAGTGATATATAAAAAGTGATCTAAGATACCACATTTGTTTTGGAATACCTATGCGAAATTTGTAAGCAAAGATATGGAACTTCTTGTATTTAATACATGAATACATGCTGAACATTTTATTAATCGGGCGTTTCCATTTCCAGTACATTATAAAAAAATTTGATTTTTCGTTTACGAAATAAGCTCACCACCACTGATGAAACTGTTTTCACTCTTTACTTTACTTTGAGAAGCCCTGCAATTACCAAATACATGTTTAGGATGAATATTTAAAGTCTGTAACCAACTTATTCGAAAACCATTTATAATTTTCATTTCAGTGATTCAAAAATAAATAAATAAAACGCATAATAAATAAAAACAAATCTTCCCATTTTAGTTTTTAATAAATATTTTCATATTTTTAATTCAACTTGCTACTCATTTTACCCTTTAAACTATTACTGTTTTTTTGTTTTTATCTTCATTAGAATTAATTTATCATTAATTACATTAAAATACTCCACGGTAAAATATTAATGAATACACGTTAATAGGAAAAAAATGAAAAAACTAATCTCAACATGCGTCAGCTGCAATGGTGAGTGAATTTATCAATTGATCTAATTGCTTTTGCTTTTCGTTTCGTTGCAGAACGTGAACACAGGTCTAAGAACCCAGCTGAGACCTTTTTCGGTCATAAGATTATGACACCACTCCAGAAACTGCTTTTTTGTTGATAAAACAAATCTTCTTTCGTTCCTAAGGCTCTTAGTGATAACTCTCAGAACGGAGAAATATTGCGAAAATGTTTAGCAAAAAGGAGAAAAAGCATTACAGTTAAAGGTTTATAGTCATTTGAGTGTAAGATAAGAACATGAAATTTATTAAATCATATTATTAAGCGCATGTAGCAGTATATGTATGTTGGAGGTAACATAGCATTTATCAGTTTTAAGACCACATTATTCAATAGTAAAGCAGCCTGAGGCAGCAGGTAAAGTCATAAATCAACGTTTTACTCTATCGCAAATGACTGATCTAAACGAAATTGATCATTCATTATAGTTCTAAAAATTTGCAAATAAATACTTTTCAGCAGAACAGGGAAAGCAATTTTTAAACAAAAGACTCTGCAAAGCAAATAATCCATCCGTTAAACTCATTTACATATTTTGAAGATGGAAGTAGATTTTGCTAATTCGTTTAACCATTCGAATTAAAAGTTAAGGTAATTTTGACAAATATTTTACATGCAGAGTGTTCTAGTTTTTCACAATGTGCTGTGGAATTAAAGCGCATGTGCCGACGAATCATTATAAAAAGAACAAGGTTATAAAAGGCATAAGTCTGTCAAGTAGCCATAAAAATTTCCTCAGTTATCAAGTGCCACTAATGACCATGTGGCTGAAATCATAGAAATCTGCTCCATGAGTAATCTGCCCCAACCTGGCGGATTTTCCTTATTAGAAACGCAAATATCACTCAGTTTCCTTTACAGCAATGATTCCCAAAATGAGGGGGGGGGACCTAGCTCCGAATCCTCAGACAACTTTTGATACGCTGCGAGATGATTCAAAGTTTTATGTTTTGTTGCACGCAAAGCATCTACAAAGATTTTATTCAGAATTTTTTAATGAGTTTCAATGAAGCTGTTAAACGAAAATGACAATGGATACTAACATATTTCAACTGGTTTCCATTCAAATATCGTCCGTTTATCGATAGAAGTTCAAATGAAATACTTCGTTTGATACTACGCAACCGATACCGTGTCTTTTTCGAACTGAAAATTCAACTACATAACTGCCCTAAATCTCGCCACTGGACGCATTGCGTTCATGTAACTATAAAAAGTAACATAAAAATTCGCATGAGTCGTAGCCACATTTCACTTTGCCAAGCAACACATACTGAATACATAACGCGTTACACTAAATACATAAGCCATCAATTTAGTAATCTTTCCGAACTAACAGCAGATAGGAATATATATGAAGCAGTGCCCTTTAGTTAATATGTTTTAGTTTAAAACAAAGATCATCGAGTTATCAGTTTCAGTGCAAAGCAATCTGATTCAACTCGATTTAATAAAAAAGAGTATTTATCTTCTACATAATCTACTCACCAAGTAAGTCCCTATATTTGTAAACGTCACCATGCAGGAATCATATTCTTAAACCCATAAACAGCACTTTTCGGCCGCTGCTACCATGATCCTTATTAGTACTTTGCCAAAATAGTTAGACCTGTTCATTATGGCCATCAAGCAAAAGTGCATGCATATCACTGAAACCAAAACTGCAACTTTGTAGGTCATTAAACCAGATAGGTAGTGGTATTGTTGCAGCGACATTTCTTATAAATACGTTATCAAATATATTTTAGCTTCAGTCAATAACCTACAATCAATTGAAGACAAAAAATAAATTCATAAAACATATTCTACTTCAGAGACTATCATTATATTGATAAACGTAAGAGTTTTTTGCTCCTAGTCACGAATGTCGCATTAAGGCAATTACAGAACGAGAATGTTGCCGAGATGGAAATATAGACAGTCAGAAAGATGGAAATATAGAGTCAGAGAAGACAAAGAGGGCGAAATGATAGTGCACAGCACGTAGGCGGCCAAATTTAAGGGCGGCGGAATTATTATCAAACATTTAGACTTCTTTTAAAAAAACGGACGATCAATTTTAATTTTCACGTGGGCAGCGAATATCTAAGATGGGTACTGTAGACAGTCTTGCGACAAAACAAATTATAGAAATAACCAAAAAAACGAAAGTTGCTACAAACAAGGATACACATGAAGATGAAAATAAAAATACGAAGTTCGAGAAGACTTGAGAAATATATATTCTAAAGTTACCGATGGAGTTACCGAAAGTTCCGAAGTAACCGAAAATTCCAAAACACAAATTGGTCAGTTGATTGACAGATTGATAATCTAAACCTTTTCGCGAAATTGGGTAGAAGATAACAGAGCAAATAAAAATTGCTAATGGTACTCAAATGAAGTCCGATGGCTTCGGAGATGGTTGCTTATACTGTACAAACGATGAAGGTAACGAAAGAGAAATAAAACTCACAGACGTTTTATACGTTCCTGACCTCGAATGGGGACTAATACTCGTACGTAAAAGCAGAAACAAAGTTTTTACAGTAGAATCTGAAGAAGATACTTGCAGAATAAAGACTAAATATAAAACCATACGAAATGGTAACACAGAAGGAAATTAATCACAAGAAAAAGCCAAAATTGCAGTCACAAAAAGAAATGAAAATAGCACGAATCTTTGGCATAAAAATGAGGACAATAAAATTAATAATCAATAACGGAGGCTGATGGCGACCTGGAAACTTGAATGAAAATCGACCGAGAAATTAAAAAAAAAAAAAAAAAAAAAACAATGCTAATGCCGCATCAGAAGCAAAATGTCAGAACTGCCACATCTCAAATTGAGCAACTACAGAGCAAAACCAATTCTGGAATTTATATACTCGAACATTTGCAGACGGAGTAACACAACATCACGAGGAGGAAGAAAATGCTTTATAACATTCATCGACGGTCATTGCAAGTTAAAGCAATTGGTAACCATGCCAAAGAACAAATTTGGAAAGAAGCCAAAATACTTAACAGATAACGCAGGAGAATATACTAACAAAGAAATTGAAGAATATCTAAAAGAAGACGGAATCGAACATCAAACTTCTATAGCATATTCACCACAAACTTCTGTAGCATATTCACTACAATGGGACGGTCGATCAGAAAGAAAAACATCAATCCGTAATGAAAATGACGAGATGCCTACTACTCGAATCGGGACTCAAACGGGAATTTGGTCTACAAAAGCCGAAATCTATCTACAAAAGCCGAACTTAAATCATATCATAATTTTCGGCAGCAGCCAGTTCCAAAGCAGAAGAAAAGTAAACTGGATGGGGAGGGGAAGAGCAGAAAAAGGAATTCTCGTTGGAAACAGTGATAGTACTAGATACATAACTTATATGCCACATACAAACTACTTTGTCATAAAAAGAAGTGTAATATTCTGTGAAAACAAAAGGGAAGTAATACTTCGTCAAACTAATAATCAGAATGAGGAAATACAATAGCCTCTTAAAGAAAATGAATCGAGAGTGTGTCCGAATGCTACAACTGGAAAAACTGCAAACTTTTCCAACCGAAGAGAATGAGCTATCGTTGAAATCCACAAAAGGAGAAATAGAATCACTACAGAGAAATAAAACATGGAAACTAGACGACCTTCCAAAAGGAAAGACAGCTATAGGAATAAATTAAAATTAAAAATAAAATCTGCCACTTTAGAAAATGTCAGAACCAGATATAAAGCTCATCTAGTAACTAAAAGATATTGCCAAAATTTTGGGTACGACTACAGTGAAACATCTGCATCAGTCGTAAAATAATACACTACAATAAGGACTGTCTTGGCAATAGGTAGCTCAAAAGGATATAAATGTAAAACATTTCGATGTAAAAAAAAAACATTCCTGCACGGAGACCTGAAATAAGCAATATACGAAACAATCAGAAGGTTGTACTTCATCAGAAAAATAAAATAATGTCTGTAAATTAAACAAAAGTATCTACAGACTAAAACAGGCAGTCGGGATTTGAATCACAAAAGAGCTAAAATTCTGTGCAAACAAGGATATATCCAAGGAAGGGCTGATCCATTTTCCTTCACATCAAGCAAGGAAAATAGATTACACTGATGACATATTAGTCATGAGCGACAAGCGTGAATCAATTAAAAAAGCTGAACGAATTCTCAAAGAATATTTTAACATTTGAAGTTTTGCAGAAGTATTCACATATCTAGGAATCGAAACCGAAGGAGAAAAAGATGGAAGCTTTAAACTTCATCAAGCTAACAAAATTAAGAGCATAATCGAGAAATTTCATGAAATATCCGAAAAAAAAAACTAGGCTTTAAAACCACGACTATGAATTTTATGGAGAACAAAAACAAACAGGAAAACACTTTTCCTGATAATCAGGAAGGATATAAGAAGCAGTGGGAGCACTTTTCTATTTAACAACAGTATCAAGACCCCACATAGCAAATTCTGTTGGAATACTTAGCAGAAAAGTAGAAAATCCATCGACATCGAACTGGGACGGTGTAATTAAAGTTATGTTATAATACGAGAGCTACAATCAATTACATTATATCTAAAATCAAAGGATGAGGAAATCGTTACAGCGACGTTGATTGGGCAAGAGGCAACTCTGACAGGAAATCCACATCGGGATATTTATTTCAAATAGGAAACAGTACAGTATCATGGGGCAAGTAAGGAAAAAATGCGTTGGCGCTAGCTATCATGGATGAGCAAGAAAAAAATGTGCTACAGCGATATATTCAGCTTCGATAGAGGCTTAAAAGCTAAATATATCGCTCTAGCTTTAACTCTACGGGAGCTAAAATGGATAAAACAACTAATGGAAGATAAGGCTTATTCAACAGGAAGCAAACATTATGTCGAGGGCAACATATCTGCATAAACCTTTTCAGAAAAGAAAAAAGGAGCAGTTACACTAAACACACCGATGTAAAATATCACCAGGTATGCGATTTACAAAACCAAGGACTCGTCAAATTACAGCACTGCGACAGCAAGATGATGTATAAAGACATGTTTACAAAACCTTTGCCTACGCCACAATTGGAATTTTTGTTGGAAATATTTGATCTTGTTCCAGATGGGTCGAGTGGGAGATAATAGAATCACCATTGGAAGCGGAGGCGAGGAAGCCGCCCATCCGATGTTACTTTCAGCCCCCTTTTAATTGAAATATAGACTTGATCCTACAGAAACTCTTCTTATATAACTTTTGATACACCGCTGATGGAGAATTGGTCATGCTTGTGTTACTGTAAATATGTTTCTGCATTCTAATTGTATTTCTCTTGTTCGCAGTTTAGATTATTCCTTAATGAGCTAAGAGACTTTGATTCTACTTTAATATATCTTCACTTAACTGCATTTAGATGACAAAAAATGAATTGCGCGTTCTTCAATAGCTTTTTTGCCAAACTTTAATTCCATTGGCGAGTTTCTCTCCCATTTGATTAACCTATTTGTTACAGTTTTCTGCTTCAATAAGCTTTCCTTTTTATGATTTACTTTTATGCTCTTTATTTTAAAATGCCTATCTATAAAATTTTGACTTCTCTCTGACCAATAAAAACACTAAAATACATATGACAACGTTTACGAATTGAATGACACTAAATGGTAACGTTTAAGATCGTTGATTTACAATCTGTCCGAGCCATGGGAATAATAAATACATTTTCTACTATATTCCCCCATCACCTATTTTTTATCTTCGTGTCTATTAACTCTAAAGTATTTAATCATATAAAACATTTCGTATTATATATGTATAGAAAATGGTGAATACATTAAATCGCTAATACTTTATTACTGGAACAGTGAACAAATTCATTATAGATTTCGTTCAAGCAACACTGGCATCATCGGAAAGCAGAATAAAAAAAAGGATTTGACAACTGGTCAGTTTCCGTTCTATATAAATAAAATATTATTTTGCATACTGAATAAGTTGTAAATAGCAAAATGCTTTTCTTCCTCTTATAAAATGCTGAATGATAGCCAGTTATCACACAGCTGTCAAAACAAGAAGCGTAACGTACAAAATCTCTATAATCATTAAATCATTAGATGACGAATGTGTAATCAAACGCGATCAAATTCTGTCCACTTGAAACATTAAACGAATATTTATTTAACATCACATTTAAGTGATGATATTAAATGCCTGTCAGTTTTGAATATGAATGCCCAAACATACAGATTTTAAAGCTGACAGATCTGTTTTCAGAAAACACTTAACTGTGTAAATTTAAAAGGTATATCTTATTTTTTTTTTAATTCTAAATCTTCTCTTCTTGATTCTTGTACACGGATATACGTCAAGTAAAATTCTACATTAATTAATACATATTGCTGGCATTAAAATCTCTCTGCCATGCAAGCGGCTTTCAACAAACATCAAATTTGCACTAAAGGTATTACATGCTAGAATACCTATAAATGGTTACAGCGTTACCAGTGCATGCGCAAAAAGCAGGTCTGAGTAACGTTACCGACAATGTATATAAATGGGAAGACTGCACACACGGATCAATAATCAACTGGAAGGTACTCCAAAAATTAGGAATGCAGGACTTATTATAACTCTTTCGAATTCTAAACTTTTGTAAAAATACACTATATTTCATTCGAATATATATGAAATTAATGTTTAAGTTCTATTAAAAGTCTGAAGGGGGAAATACCTAATTTTTTATTATATATAACCTCATACATGCATGCAAAAATCTCTGCACTAAATGCTTTTTACCTCTTTTTAGAGCCAGCTTCGTGCGAGATTTAGACCTGTTTTTAGTACCGCTTTTTTTCTATTAAAATCTTTTGCGCATAAAAATTTGATTTTTAGAGAAAGTTTCAATCTAATAATATAATCATTTAAAATATATTTATATAAAGATTGAAAGATTTCTTTAAACTCTATATAATCCTATTATACATTTAATATGGCAATGATAAATAAATTATTAAGAAGTATTTTCCTCCCAGCAGGAATTCTAAGACGTATCTTGACGTCACTCTAGACAATCAATTAAACTTCCAATAACAAGTTGATCACGTTTTAAACCAAGCTAATTCTGCCTTTGTGGCAATATACAGTTTATAGGGGGAAAATCAAGGTTAACTTAAAGTGAAAGAGACATTTCACTAGCTTTTATCCGTCCAGTAATTTTCTACGTTCTCTCTGTATGGGTAACAACACTAAAAAACCTACAGAAACAAAATCGTTTTCTTTGAGAATAAGATTTTGAGAGCGATTACAAACGCCCGTGGTTTATAAAAAAATTAGCAAATTCTTGAAGGTCTAAAGATGCAACATGCTCAAGACTTGGTCCTGACAAGTCTCATATTTTTTTTTCCACGCAGATATTGAATTGAAATTATCCACATACCGCAGAATTGGTAGATTACAATTCAACGGCTTAACATCCGTTTAAACGGCCTCGTACCATCCATCATGGTGCTTCTTATTAAGCAATAACTCGTGAATGTATATGATGTACACAGTATTTACAAGAATGGCACCTAATTATTCAATAATGATTTAGTATTCTTAAGTATTGTGTATTTAGGTTTCATATTATGTTTAAAAATTCAGTTCTGTATATTATTTCAAACTCCAAGTTTGCGTTTATGTCAAGGTTTATATTTCTCCAAAGCTACTTTCGTAATTCCAGCCCCCTATTGCTTTGTATATCAAAGCCTTTATTTCCATCATTTCATGCTGCTCACTGCCAATTAGGACACAATGCAGAGTTTAGCAGCCAATTTTCATTACCAGCTCGAACAGCTATAAATTCTTTCACCGTTCATCGGTAGTGCTCTGTATTTGTTTTAACGTTTAACAGCCAATGGCCAAGAGCAGTTAAACTTCTGCAAAACCTTATGCAGTTAAACTCGTAGTTGTTTTAAGACTGATCAGCCAATCATTCGGAAATCGTATTGGAAGGTTGGCTATTTGCGTAAAGGTCGTGTTATGTTTCGTGTAAGAAGGAGAAACTTCTATCAGAACGTGTCGGAATTCGACCGCGGCAGGATCGTGGTCATTGAGACTGCGATTTATCGTTGCGCAACATTACTGCTCATGCTGGTCAGGATCTAATGACTGTAAGGCGAATATAAAATCGATGGGTCCACGAAGGCCATACTGAACGCCATGCAGGATCTTAACGGTCCCGGTACACTAACGCCTCAGAAGAAACACATGTTATGCTTTTGGGCTTGAGGGATCCTTCAGCCATGTAATTAATGTATCCTGAGTCAAGAATCTGGCTCGTGCGCAGGGTGACAATATCTGCAGTACCACAAACTGTCAGCATGGCGACCATTGTTACGGTTTCTGAGGCTGAGAGATAAGCGCGCCTACATTGGTGTGACGAATGATCTCTGTTATATGTACAGCATTCTGATAGATGTATTCATGTGCGCAGGCACCGGGTAGAACAAGCATTGCCAGCTTGTATTCGTCATCGTCCTACATCATCTCTTGTTCGCAAAGCCGGTAATACGCCCAGTCGCCGTTACATTTCTGACGTGCTAAGGCTCGTAGTTGTGCCTTATCTTCGAGGTCAGCGTGACACCATCTTTCAATAACTTAATGCATGATAGCATGTTGCCCATGGTGTTTTGGCCTTCCTCGATAGAGCGTATTCGACTGTTGCCCTGACCACAACATTCTCCAGATCTCTCACCCGCTGAGAACATCTAGTTATGGGTTCTCGAGAGACTGGCACTCCACCATTCGCCAGCCATTACAGTTAATGAACTCTGGCACAGAGCTGAAGCCACATGGAATGAAATATCCGTACTTATCTTCTAAGCTCAGTTCGACTCGCTATCCAGTTGGATAACAGCTGCTGTTGCTGCTAGATGTGGATGCTCTGAGTATTGTATTCTGAAAGTTGTGTACCCGAAAGCACCTGAAAATTTAATAATGTTTTCTCCCATTATACCGTGTATGTACAATAAATACGATTCTACTTTTTGCTTTCCTTCCTGGTGTAGCAATTTTAATGGCAAGCACTGTACCATAATTTGTCACCACCAGGATTTAGTAACTGGGTCACTTCCTTCCCAGTCATTCTTCATGTCAGAGAGAATTAAAACAAATTCTATTTTCTTACTGCATTCCTTCGTGGTGTAATTTGAAACAAGCCCGGCTAGCAATCGGAAGGCCAACAGTTCGAATTTCGACATGGGTATAGCTGATTTTTCTGTTTCTTGCTCCGATAAAACCTAATGACTCTACAATGTATATTTTAATATTATAAATCTCTTCTTTGCTTTCTCCTTCGCAATGCTCCGATAATATACGATGTGTAGTTAATAGTATTACAAAGAAAATATAATGCAGCTTGCATGTCTTTTACATTTCATTGTTTGGGTAATTTATTATATTCTTGTTAAAACTTCATATTGGACATGTTTAAATTTGTAGCAGCAAGTTATAGATGCAATTTTGTAACAATAATGTGTTACGCCATGATATTAATTCTCAACTATATGCAACGTTTTAATCTTAATTATAAAAATACGTTGCGCCTATGTCCCATGCTTCGTACTGATATGATATCATATAACTATGAATAATTTAATGTTCTTGATTACAAACAACATGCTATAACCCCACTGATGTCTACATCTTACATCCTGCAAGCCTTGCAGAAGTGAGCCTACGTTCGTCAAACTGTATTTTGTTATAATTGCTACTATGCAACCACTTTTACTTATACTAGCGTCCAATATATGGCTCCCCTTCCAATATAAGGCCCCCCTACCCCTAGATTTCACAATGCAATAATTAGACACACGTCGCTAGGAAAGTATTTCAATTCTGTTTGGTTAGCGTCTTGGCCGGAAGCTATCCCAGCGTTATTAAGTCAGGTGCATCGTTTCAGCAGAGAATAAGATGCCTCCTAAAAGTTTTATTTTTCAGAATAAAATTTGCTTCAACACCGTAAGCAACAATAAATAAGTAAATAAATATATAAAAATAAAACATAAAAAAATAAATACAAACTATAATAACTTTTGTTCTACTCATAAGGAAAGATGGAAATGTCTATTAACTCCTACGCGTCTAGAAATTTGTACCTTACTTAGCATCCAGAAATTCGCTGAAACGTTTACAAGACATACTTATTAGCATTAAATACTAGTAAACTTTATTCGTAAAACATTGATCTTATTTATAACCGGATTTGTTTCAAACATCACTCGCAAAGAGTAATGTTTTAAATACCACAGATCGAGTGATTTTCAGAGAGTGGGAGAGGCATTATACCAACAGAAAACTGAACATTTCTTTCGTGGTTTGATTCCTGGTGGAACGGGCTGGCTGCCCAGGAATTTTCATGGATTTCCTCAGGTAGTAACTGGCATACTGGAGGCTTTCCTAAAGAAAGTCCTCTTGCGAAACAATCTCTCAAAAATACTAGATAAGCCTTGCTTTCTCTGTTATGTTTCATTGCTTACTTACCTTAAAAGACCTCTTGACTAAATGAATTTTGTAAGATTTTTGTATTCATTGATATTTTACGCTCACGAACACAGCAGATGAGACAAAAATTAAGAAATGACAAAGTAAATACAAGTTAGCTATTAATTGTCATACACCGTGCATTAAAGCCAAATTTAATATCATATATGCTTTTCCTCAAGTTTTAACAATGTATAACTACTGCTGTATACGCTCACTTTCATCTCCGTGTTATGGTAACTGTATATACAAGGCGGCCGTAAAAAGTCCCTATGCCGCTTGTATTTTCGCAACCTTTGATCGAAAACATATATTTCAACTTACAAAAATGTTTTAAATGACGTAAATAGTACTTTGTATTTTTTATACATTTTGGTATTTTTTACATATTTAGTATTTTTTGGTACATGTTTTGGTATTTTTAAATTAAAAGAGACAATTCTGTAAAAATTCCAAAATGTAACTTTTTATACAGTCCTCCGATCCTTATAGTTATGTTTATTAAAAGTTTATATTAATAAAAACAAAATACAAAACGTCTGAAATCCGTGCGGTAGAAATTGACCAAGATTCAGTAACTGAGATTTTTTCGGCTTTCTTTAAAGGGTACGTTGAAAATAAATTAGAATAAATACAGATTGGTTTTCCACTTTAATATTATTCAGTGATAGTCCTTTGTGATTTACTAGTGTGTAACATTCTTTAATTTATAATTTTGTTACTTTTGATATGCCGAAAGCATTTTCACATAAGTAGGTTATAAGTTTTTAAATGCTATAAATGAATTAATTACGCTGACATTCAATTTTTTACGTTAGAATCATAGTCTAATAGTCTTTAAAATTCATTAGAATAGAAATTGCTTTCTTTTTTAATTTATGAAAGTACGGTTATGAATTAGTTCTGTGCCAATACTGAAGCGGTCACTGTTTCCTAGAAAATTAATTCTATAAGAATTTGCAAATAAGGTATCCCTTTTGGAAAAATTTGTATTGTTCAAAATGTTTCACGACAGTTTGTCACTTAATCTGTTGAGAAACGTTTTCTGAACTGATAGTTCACATTTAATTGTGTAAAAATTTAAATATTTCTCTCTTTAATTTGATTACGACCCCTGAAAACGATCTCAAACTTTAACATTAAACATTTCGAGCAATCTTTGTCGTACGGTAGTCAAACGTTTTGTGCTTTATAGTTTAGAATGAGTATAAGCGTTAATTGAATATAAGTATTGAGTCTGAGGAGCCTCATAAAAAGTCAGACAGTTTTTACAAATTGGTTTTTAAGTTTTAAAATGTCCTTACATCAGCATTTGCCTTCATTATGAAACTGGAAGTACATGTATACGACCAACGACTGCGCAAATAAAGATCGTATTAGGGACATTAATAGGTACGGAGTAATTAGAGCAGTAATTTTTTTTTTACAATTCGAATTCCAATAATTATTTTACCAACTTTAAAGGACTGTCTTAAGATTTTGCAAATATAAAATAAATAAGTGAATAGACCCATAATCCTACTATAAAACTGAAACCAAAATTCTGAACCTTGAATTACTTCCTACAACTTCAGGTCCACCGAATGATTGATAGACTTCTGGAATAAGAAAAAAGTTATCTTCCTCGGTAGCTTGATGACACGATCTAGGATATGTCATTTATAGTAAACAGTGTTGTTGCCTTATGATAATTTTCTAGATTCAAGAGAAGTGTTACAAAGAAAAAGATACTGCACTGAAGATGATAATATGTAGGCGTATAATTTAATGAAACAAAAAGTATTCCACTACCTGAAATCTTTAAATTAACGAATAACTCTGGTATTATCCTGCCTGAATATGACTAGTTTATGAAGCAAGCCTGCAAATATATATTATAATGGCTATTTAATCAACGTACAAAGTACTAGCATTACTACCTCGCAATTGGCTTACTTATTTTTGATTAGCATTAAGTCCGCCAAATTTCACATTCATTCATTGATGCCCCACGAATTTTACTCTTTCTCACGCGAAAAGTTACTGCTCCATATTCAATAAACAAAAGCATATAAAACATAAAACAAACAACTGAACGTAGTTAAAAAAATGACTGAGATCATTTTTATAATTTACAGATGCATTGCGTTTTTAACGAAATGTGAGACTGCCTATTCGGAAACCAACGTAGTTATTATGAGTATAATTGATGCATAAATTCAGCCATTGCTTACAGCTGTTTGTCTAGAAAAGCTATACAACTCAAATAAACAAATATATTATAACCAGTGAAATGCAATTTCTGAAAAGGAACAGTTAATTCATAATCTCAGAAAAAGAATATAATTCTGAAGTGAAACCTACCTTTGTACCAGTACCTTTCGCAGGTAGTTGATTCATGACAGATTTCATCAACTATGCTTACACAGAAATGCTTAAACTTCTCACCTGAAAAAGACATCCAAGCATTCAGACTATAAGATATGACTGGAGATATAGTTTGAGTTGCGTCACTTTTCTAGACATGTCATCGAACCAGACCGATTTTAGAAAAGTCATCTCTCGGCATCCACCCACGAATTATGTTCTGAGACAACGCGATAGAGTAGTACACCGAAAGCTCTAAAGTTTGGTTCTAAGCACCTGCACTGAAACTACCTTTAATAGTGTCTGAATAACCTTTACCAGAAGCCCGCTGGCATTAAAAATATTGTTTTATGAGATCTAAATCATCCTTATCCAACGCTTGTTTGTTAAGTTAGAAAGTGATTATGATCGGACTAATTTGTTACCGTACGGTTTTTGTTTAGAAGATCAACTTTCTTATATATATATGGCAAAGTGATAATTCCAACTATTTTCATCGTAGAAATATCTGAAAGTCCATCATTTAGATTACTTATTCCACGTCAATGACGAAATAACTTTCTCTCATCAGTTATCTCTTATTACATTTTAAATAAATCAAGAAAGATATTGGAGTTTGTCCTTTCCAAAGTACTTTACCTTCGTTATTGTGAAACGATTATGTTAATGAACTTTGCACCCTTAAATCATATCTAAAAAAATATTAAACAAGCCAAAAAAAGTGACACAAATGGATATGAAATCTTAACCTTTGTTCCCATTTCTCACAACAATTCACCAAAATTCAGCACCCTAAAAAATTATTGCAATTTATGCGTAAATATGCAACGAAAATTTCTTAGAAAAAAGAATTTTGAGCATCCAACTACATTCAAAATGAATGAAGAAACTTATTTTCCCATTAAGGATTCTTATTAATCACTCAGAATTTTTTTATTAAAAGCGCTTGAAAATGAGAAAATTACTATGAGTTTAAAAACTTAATTCTTTTCCTAATCGAATTCATCAAGCTTCAAATTAAAATAATGATAATAATAATTTTGGCTACATTTTAATAACTGCAAATAATTAATATAACAAATTATAAAAAATTTGCTTTGAGAATCTACTTAAATTCAAACCAATTACGAAAAAAATCATTTAGTAATAGTTAAAAACAATTTTTAAAATTAAGCTCCATTTAGAATTTCAAAGACCATTTAAAATACAATCAGTTACATATAAGACAGATAAAATTTTGAAAAGAAATCTGCAGGCACAAGAAAAATTATTAAAGGTTTTGTTAATTACGAGTCAGTTATCATTATTTATAACTTTTGCTTAGCTTAAGACTGAAACTGAATTTTTCCTTAAAAGATATCGAGAAACACTTGACTGAAGATCAATTACAATAAACAGCCGGTTTTCCTGGGAAGAACATACCGGCGGAGTGTTTCAGCTGTTATTGAATTAGCGCGCTCGCAAGAGATTTTAAATTGTTCTCACTGTTATCGGAAGTTTGCTATTATTATGAATAATATTGCATTTTTTCAAATGCGAATACATTTAATAAAATTATTTATCTCCAAATGCAAAGCTAAATGTTGTAACACATTAGTACCATCGCGGCACAATACGCAGCCGGTAATTTTAAAAAAAGAATTAAATTCATAACGCAATTGAGAAAAGGGTATAAAATGCATAACACCATAAATAACCTTTGAACCAGGTAGTAATCAATTTTCAGCTAATTTTAGGCTCTACTACAGCGGTTCAAGATTTTGCACCGAGTTAATTTTCGATGCTTAGACAAGAAGCAGTGAAAAAGCAGTTTCTAGTACGTCCACAATTACAAAAACTGTACTAATTGTAAAAAACTCCAGTACTTACACTTTTATATCTCATCTGACCCATTTTGCTTTAAGGCTAAGAACAGCACGAACCTCTAATCGAACAGCTGGAAGGAAATACATGGGCTAACAGGCAACTTTTCCACCAATAACTGATAACAATGACGTCATGCTCCGCTACTCTCTGCGCCTTTTGCGAGTTGCGTAAATAAGTCTCAAGGTCCCTATAGGGTAGTTCTCTCAGCTACGCGTTTTCTGTTTTTTATTTTTATATTTGCGGTGGAAGCTCACTTGGGATGAGAGGAATTTTTTCCCCTTTAGCCCTAATTTATTTGGAACGCGGTGAACAGTATTTCAGTTTCTGCACTAACTTTTCGTTAATTGATATGCATGTAACGGGGATGGAGGAAACGATAGCATTTTTGGGAGACGCACGTGTTATTACTTTTTGTCATCTTTTACATGCTGGAGCACTTCCTGAACGGTTGTACCGATGCCTGTTATTTTTCTTATTTTCGGAACGTATTGCTTGTAATTTTTATTGCATACAAGACAAAGTTAACTATATTTTAGCAATATAAAATGTCATGCTTCTAATTTACCAGTTAACGGACGGATGATAAGGAAAAACATAGGAAATCTCTGATAACGTGAATACTCTTTTTCAGTTATCAGCATCATCATCATAAATAATGCCTTATTTTTGTTAGAATAGCTGCATAAAGTTAAAAAGGTCACAGGGGTCATTTGAAAAATATTATTTTGCTACACTTAATAAAAGATTGAGAATTAAAAAGCGTGTTAGGTGATGAATCAGGAGTATTTTACGATTAACTTCCATCTAAAGCCTTAGCAGGAAAATTTGGTACTTGTCATGGTATAAAGAAAAACAAACTCTGATTAGCTCTTTTATCGTGCGCTAATATCCCTGGTTGAGAAAAACAGCCTCAATAATTAATGGAAATTATGAAATGCTTCGTCATTTTAAAATAGGTGACATCCTAATCACCAAATTTCTCTGCGAATAAAAGTGTAAAAGTGAAAGAACAACTGCCCCACTGTAGAGTATTTAGGGTAATATTTTTTCTTTTGTGAGCAGGAGACATGAAAAATGAGCAATTCCCTCGCCAGGACTCTAACCTAGACCTCTCGAATATGCGTCGAGCGTGCTACCGTTACACCACGAAGGCATGCTTAAAGAGAGGGAGAAAAAACTTTTAGTTAACATTTTGATTATAAAGGGGAAACCTTTGATTACATTTTGAAAACTTCCAGAGAGTTAAAAATAATTCCCATTTCCGCATTAAGCTACGATATATAAGTAAGTTTCACATTTTAATATATATTTTAAAGCAATTATTATTCATTAAGATAGTTGACTTTTTTTAAGTATGCTATATAACTCTGGGTATCCGGATTTCCTGTTCCTCTTCCGTAGGCAGATAAAATTAACTTTTCTGTTAATTTATTTGCGCTTTTTATTTATTGTCTTTTGTTTTAAATAGCACAAAAAGCCAGCATAGTATTTATTTTTAAGAAGTTTAAATTAATTTAGATGAATTGACATCATATCTTTATTAGTTTATGCTGGAGGTTTGGTTTATTTGATTATGGCAAAACACGTTAGGGTTGTTTGTCTGAATTACCTTATAATGAATAATAATTTATTGTTAGTTAATAAGCATGTCACATACATTTATCTCAATTAATTCAATGATATGTCATCACATATTAATAACAACCACAATATAATGTGATAAATGTGTAGTTTAAGAATGTTAACAGAAGAGACTGTTATATCCTGTAGATAGGCTTGCAGTTTTTTGTACACCCAATGTGTTTAGCTGTAATGAGAATTAATCTGTCTTTATTTAATGTTTGAAAAAATAAACATCTTGAAGACTTTATATGTATTCTTTTCTTACTCGCAATGAATATGTATTTAAGTACAGTGCACATAACAACACATTTCTTATCAACTTTCAGTGAAGTTTGCGATTTCTTATGCGATTTTTTTTCATATTAGTGAGCAAAGAGTTGTCTTTACTTGAATGCAATGTACTAAAGCAAAGTAAAAATAATTTCGAGATTACATTTTATTTTCATAAAGGCCTTTTGCATTTAATTTAACAGAAATCAAAATAAAGTATTTGTAAGGAACTTTTGCGTTTAACTTAACAAAAATAATAATAGAAAATATGTAAAAAGATAGTTTTTCTTAATGGATGAGAAACATGCCAATGTAAAATTTGAAATTGGGGGGGGGACCTTTGAGCTTATATTTGGAGTAAAACTATATGGATTTCTGTACAATCCATTTCCATATTATTGCTCTTTAAAAGCATTAAGACCAACATTAGATATAAAGCATTAGATATGAAACATTTAGATATGAAGTTCCTGTAGGAAGGTTGATTAGCATATAGATCTGTGTGCGCTAAATTTAAACAAAGCAAAGCTTATATTGGAGTTAATTTTATGCCAAATCTCTATGCTTTTTGAGGGAATCTAACACTGGCCTCTTTTTTCCAAGGAGTAAAACTTTTCTGAAATATGACTTTTATATCATTTTGCCTGAAATGCATTGTTTAAATAGACGAAGCTAAAATAAATAAATAGAAGAAAAGAAACTGTCATAATATCATCAGTTTTTGAATAAAATGTAAAGATAATAAGTTAAAAATTATGAGATAAGGGAAGAATGTTTGGGCTTCTTAAATAACAAGGAAAGGCGTAAAATTTCCTTGAAATACACAGAGGTTTTCTTTATAAACTAATGTCAGTTTAATTTTGGGTTTTGTCTAATTTTTAAGTTGGTGTGGAAGGAAATCGAAAAAACAGTATTTCTGTTACGAAATTTTCTTTTAGGTTTAACAATTTTTACAAGTACTGTTAATATTTATTTTAAATTTGGGAATTTAGTGAAATTTAAATTTATGTTCTGAATTTTTTTTTTGTGAGATGTTATGTAAATAAGACAAACAAGAAATATAATAAATATAGAAACAAACTCCAACGTCTTTTTGATCATCAGTAAAAGAAATATTCAATCCATGTTGACTATCCGAATCTCTTGCTATGCAATTGCGTTTGTTCACATTTTATTTGACTACAATGAGGAACTGATGATGCGTTTGGAGCTCGCCGAAATCTACTCACTCTATCTAACTGATAATTGTTCTCCCCATTGTCACTTTTTTTCATATAAATCATATAAATCAGGGGTTCTCAACCGGTGGTATGCAAGATAAAAATATGTGGTACGCAAATAAGCAAAGTATTTTTAGCTATTAAATTCAAAAATTAAAACCGCAACATCCTGATTGAGTTTTTTCTCTAACAATCGTAAATTTATGCAATCTGAGCTTTGTTCAAGAGTGGTGGTGGTACTTTGTAGTGGTGGTACTACAGGTTTTCAATTTTTGTTTAGATGGTACTCATTAGTCAGAATATTGAGAACCACTGATGTAAATAATATGTTCCTAGTTGCCTTGATTTTAATTACTTTTGGTCAAATATTTTTGATTACACGTGTAAAATGCAAAAATTCTTAATTTTTAAAAGCAAGCAATATTTTAGTATAAGCAAATGCTATGCTACTTAGCGTTTTTTGGCAATATTTTTAATAAGTTCCTGGAAATCAAACAGTTAAAATTGGACCTGTAACTTTCATATTTATGAAACTATAATAATAGGGGGCCTTCAGCAATAATGTAACTGGAAATTAAGTTAGCTCGCATTTTTTTTAAATATTGACTTCTGAAAGCGTTCCACCTTGTTTTAATGCTTCTTTTATCAAAATTTCCCTTAATGCAGAAGAAACTAACGTAATTCCATTAAAAACAATGATAGTATAATCCTAGATAATTTGTATGTAAAAACCATACCAAGATCGAAACTGTCTTTAACGCGAGGTATTGTTGCTGGTTGTACCGCTCTGGAAGAAAATTCAGTCTTTTCACTTGGAAACTAAATTTCTGTACTTGACTGCTAACTGATAGCATCAAATTAATAAAACTGTAGAAATGTAAGTTAGCGAAATAGTAGAAATGGGAAAATACATTTTTTCCCTGAAGTTCCAGCCCATGCTTGTCGTGATTATACTCGTTGAGATAATTATTGCTCACGCAAAGCTGCTAATTTTATGTATTTTTTGCAGAATTTGTCGTCTTTCTTTTTACCTTTAGGAAAGATAAAAGTGTTTTAAAATGATTTGTTAACGCAAATAAAGCCTAGTAAAATTATTCAAAAATTAAATCAGGAAAGGACCTTATGTGTAAATGAATAAATTAAAAATGAACTGAATAACAACTGACTAAAATTGAACTAAAAACTTAAAAATTCATTGATATTTCTGTGCAAGGATGCAAGACAGAGAAATCTGTGTCGAATTCTTAGTGAGTGATTCCTTGCTTTGATCCAGAATGTCTGACTTCTTTAATTACTGAAACCCAGGTTGCTAAACCTCTGTAGTTTGACTGCTATCATAAAAACCTTTTACGCTTACAGCATTGACTCTTTTTCTTAGCCATCGAATAAGATCTAGAATGTAGAATAACTATCGGTAAAACACTTATCAAAATTTTGTTACTTTAAAAACTGTGCATTTAATTTTTTTTTTTTTTTTATAAAAATTACATCAGTTGAAGTAATATCCCCCCCAACTGAAAAGTTCCCCCGACGGTTATTAGGCAATTTATTATTCTATCTGCTTATTTTAAGAATTTGTAGCAGTCCTCGCTGTAGCACGTTTTCAGAAATAATCCTTTTCCTCTACAACGAAATTATACAGGATTATACTTTCAAAATTGTAACTCAGTAGTCTAAATAATCAAGATAAATGTCAGTTTATTGTTTGGGCTACTGAGATTCAACAGAAGTTTAATAACAAGAAAAAAGAATGAAAATTCTTCACGTGTAAATAAATGTTTTTTTTTTTTTTTTTTTTTAAATCGAACAGCGGGCACTTACCTTTTTTTTAGCATTGGCCACTCCTAAGACAAGAAGTGGTGGTCATTGTATTGTGGAAGCAGCCTAATAGGCGACCATCGTTACCTCCTGTGAGGGGACAGACAATTTACATCCCTGCGGGATTCGAACCCTGGCCCTTCGGTATTGTAGTCAACTTCCCTAAAAACTATACCGTCTGGACGGCATGTGAATAAATGTAACAATGTGCCAATTTTCGCAAATTTTCTACTTTTAACAAACCTGTGCGACTAGCAGTTTTGCGAAATGTTTGCTATACCATCATTTTCTTGTGGTACTTTTTGCGACTTCAAAAATGTTTAATATACCGTAAAAAGCGTATATGTTAAAATAATGTATCTACTAAAATTATTTTATTATAAATAAATAAATAAAACATTATTTAGGCTTATATAGAAGTTAATACCTGGCAATCCTGAGATCATAGAACTGGTGCGCACAAAGCAGGTTTTCAGCGATAGTCCCTGGCGTTTTTACGTGTTTGGATGATTACTTTCATTATTCTTTAAAATTTGTCAATTAGTAATGCATACTTAGACAAAAACCGAGCATTGAAAGGGAATGTATTTGGAACTCGTAGACTCCATACTTCGAATGAAGATGCCATTGGAAGAAAAAAGTATCTGCTATATTTAATTTGTACCCGCACCACTCATGCATACATGTAGCTCAGATATTTATTAAAAGAAAAAAATGAGGATAGCTGACCAAGTAAATGAACAGGATATTTAAAATTTTTTCTTTGCACTCATGAAGCAAAGTTTGTATTGTATGATAGACAGATAGGCGAATTCCATTAAAATAATAGTAATAAAAGGGAAAATATTGCAAAAGAGCGTAAAACAGAGTTATACACTAATATTGACAGTTTTATGGCTTTATAAACTATGTTTTTAAGTCAATTTTTTCCACAATTATATGGTGATAAAAAAGCGGTTTGTACACTGAGCGCCATATATTGGGTAATCAAACAGAGAAAGAAATGAAATTCATTCTTCGAATTAATATATTCCTAAGAATTAAACAATCGAGATGACTTTAAAATTAAAGCAAAATCAATTTCCTGAATAACAACAAAAACAAATTTAACAGTCAAAGAACGAAGATTTTATTAGCAATCAAAATCTGATAAAGTTAAATAAGTCAAACAAACAGTACTGAAGATTCACTGAAAAGTATTCAAAATTAAAATGAAGCAAAAACAATGAATTAGAAAAGTGAACTATGGACTGAAAATATTAGTACAAAAGCGCTAAAAATACAAATTTGAGGGAGTGTTTAACAATGAATTAGAAAAATGAACTGTGGACTGAAAATATTAGCACAAAAGCGCTAAAAATCCAAATTTGAGGGAGTGCTTAACAATGGATATGAAAAATTAATTTAAAAACTTAAAACTGACAGTTAATTCAAAGAAAAATGAAACGTTTAGGCAATGGATAATTAGCAATATAGTTTTAAAACGTTTGTCAAAATTGTAATACCTAATTAAAACGACTAAGAATCGACTTGCAGTCCGTAATCTACGGAACCAGTGAGAATAAATTTATGATGACATCAGAGCTCATGCGAACTACGTAACTATGACGACACCCAAAATCACCCGATCTCTGACGTCATGTACTACTTTTTCTGACTTTTCGTTTCTTCTCCCGCTACTTTACTTGAAAAATATCTAGCATTACTGTTTCTTGTCGTCATTTTCTTAACTTTTTCATCCATTGCATTTTCCTCTCACTCTTTCGCTGCCAAACCAATCCTTAAAACTGCATATATTTTACATATCTACAGTTCAAAAGCCACCCATACGATAAAGTGGTTAACGACGCTGACTGCTGTGTCGAAGGGTCCGGGTTCGAATTCGTGAGAAGGCAAGGATATTTGTAAATGCTGACTGCCTGTGCAGCACGGGGTCACTAAAAATATGCGGTGAGCCTAAAGTCCTCCCGAGAGGTTGGTGGTAGGGAAGAGCGGTAAGAGATCCCCCGGTCCGCTCCTCGCGGGGTACTCTTCTTCAAAACTGAGATGGAACTGAGCGTAAATTCAGACTATCGCCTGTGTGGTGCTCAAGTCTCTGGCCACCGATAGACGTAATTTTTTACTCTTTGCCATGATAATAATTCTTGGACTTTTTCTTATTGCATCAGGCAAGTGAGATTAGTAACGACTACAACAATAGTTCATAAGCCTCAAATTAATCTCATAAGGTGTACCTTATGAGGAAGGATTTGCCTTAAAGTAGGTAAAATGCAAAAATACGTTTTTCTAACTAACAAATATTTTTCTTGGCAAAGTATCCTTCCTTTCCAAAGTTTTCTACTATACCTTTTGTGTCATCGGATAACTCCGCTTATTCCATTAAATACGCATGGATAAGCTGTGCAGATATTGTTTACAAAGGTATCTCGTATGATTGAAATTCTAGCCGTTTAATTTTCCATTGGAATTTTGATGCTGTAATTTAACGTACAGGTACTATACTTAGCATCATGAAAAGCAATTCAGAATTATTGAAAGCAGAATTCCAGTTACTTGTAATAACTGAGGCCATATCCATTCGGATATTCGAAAAATCCAGAGAATTAGATTTTTTTTTGCTTCCACCGTATATTAACTATCTATATTAAAGCGGTAATAAGAAAATTTTATTCGTTACTGATCAGTATCGTATTTAAACAACCATTGCACAGTTCAGTGTGTAATTCTGTAATATTTGCCGAAAATTATAGGCCAGTTTCCATGTTCACACTCACAAATTAATTTAGCATTATGTTTATATACATGTAATATGTTATGTATATATATATATGCAAGATAAAAATATGTAAAATATAAATTACAATTTAAATTAGCAGTAGCCCCCTTAATGCTTAATTTGGTATATCCTTTCTCTATTCTAAAAATAGTAATATCGCTCTGCACCGCGTCATTTAGAGACAAATAATACTGTATAACACTGACGATGTAAATGGAACTAAAACTCAAATAGCAAATATTAATTTTATAGCAATATTAATTATTCAATCAAAATGCGTTGAAAACTAAACTCATTCCCAACTAAGATTTTATCCTGAACACAACTGCACTTGCTTTCTATTCTTCGGCCTAGCTGGACTGCTGCTCTCTTCTTACTGCAAAGTTGTCAAAAATTTAAATACTTCGACATAGGCACAAGTAGTGTGCCGAGTTGTTTGTGGCCGCAACATGTTTACTAATATAAAAATGAAGATCTAATATTTCTCTGCTGCCAGTTTCCTATTCATTAAGGATTCAGCATTCTACGTTCAGTGCTATTTACATTTTACGCCATCAACAATTCTACGCCTTTTTCATCATATATATATAATAAATTCAAACTCAGAAGCAATGACCAGGAGCAGGAAGTTTGATAGCGTAGCAGTGTTGATCCATAATGACTAGGAAATTGGAGGCGAATGCAGATTAAATCTTCAGTTTATTTTCAACAACATCTTACGGCTATACACAAGTCGGCACATTAAATGTGCCTGTTCCAAAAGGCTTACATTTTTTATAACTCTGTAGCAAGAAAGCAGCAGCAGACAGACAGCACTGTAGGTAGGCCAAAGCGTGGAAAGCCAGTGCGTAATGTTCAGGATGAAATATGAAGTCAAACTGAGTTAGGTTTGGTTCTCAAAGCATTCTGCTTGGATAGTTAATATTGCTGTAAAATTATTATTGGCTGGTTGAGTTTTAGTTCCATTTACATCATCATAATTACGTAAGAATCATATGACAGATTTTTCTCGAAATGACGCAGTGCAGAGAGAGATTACTATTTTTAGAATAAAGGGAAATTAATTTACGCTGCTAAGTTAATCTTTTACATATTCTTTGTTTTTCTTACATATATGATGCAATGCACAAAGTGGATTAGTGCAGTGCAAAAGGGGTTAGAGTTTTCCCTCAAGGGGTCCAAAATTTTGAACGGAGAAACTGTAGGGAAGAGGGAAAAGGCAGGATAGGAAAGGAGCCAGAGTGGGAAAAGGTCAAGATCGGGAAAGTAATTTGTCATAATTAGGTTTTAGGTCTAGATCAGGTATTAAAAGGTCATAATCAGGAAAAATTTTAATAGAGAATTTTGAAAAAGTAAAATTAAATTAATTTTGGACAGAGATAGGAATTCTACTATTTCTAACAGTTAATTTGTTAACAGTTAATTTTAACAGTTAATTTGTTAACAGTTAATTTAACAGTTAATTTTGTTAACAGTTAATTTAACAGTTAATTAACAGTTTCTAACAGTTAATTTGTTTCTAACAGTTAATTCGTTTGCTGGATTAGAAGGTCTTATACTAGTGGAATGAACAATTTTTGATTTCTTTTTAGTTAAAGGATTAGGTTTATCAATTTCATAAGTAACTTGAGAATATTGTTTTAGAATTTTGTAAGGTCCTGAAAATGGAGGAGAAAGTTTACGTGTATTAGGATATTGAAATTCTTCATACACTACTAAATCACCTATTTTAAAATTACTAGGTTTAAAATGAGTATCATATCTTTCTTTATTAACATTATGATAATCATCAGATCTTATTTGACCTATTTTTCTAGCTTCTTCTATTGGTGGATATAATTCTTGATTTTGAATTAAAGAATCATAAGATAATTTTCCATACATTAAGTATGAAGGTGCGAATTTTGTTACAGAATGAGGGGTGTTATTATATTCTTCAGTTGAGGTAATAATTTTGTCCAGGCAATATTATCTTGATAAGAATTTAGCTTACATTTTAATCTAGTTATAATTGTGTGATTAACACGTTCAATTTTACCGTTAGTTTGGCGTCTAAGCTATTTGTCTTAAATTTTAATTTTTTAAGATTTTGTATTTTTACAAAAACACTTTGATACAATGTACAATACCAAAAACCAGTTACTTTTTATTAGGCAACGGAGGTTTTTTGATATTTTGTACCTAGCACCCCCCAACCATCAGCAAGCTAGTCACGCTGATCTGTTGGCGAGGACACGCCCAAACTTCTGATTCAAAGTGTTAATGTCTTATTGTATCATATCATTATTTATATTGAATTGTTTTGTAATGTTTTCTATTGAATTTTTAAATTATTTTAAAATATGTCAATTTATTTTTAATTACCTACGATGAGAAGAATGAATGCACATAATACATTATTTATAAAAATTGTATAAATTGTATATCTTCTAAGTTTTATATGAAAAGAAAATTTTAAATATCTTCTATTCAAAAATTATTATTGAATTATATTTATTGGAAAAAGTGCATAATATTTGTGAACTTATTAGTCCACAAGATAAAAATAAGCTGAATTACTGGCATCAAGAAACTTCACCAGTATCTTCATTCGAGGAAAAGGACTGTTTAATGGACATTTTGAGAAAAATTCAGAACTTTTATGCTTGTAATTTATTTATTATTATTCTTCCATATAAAATTTAATTATATGTTTATTTATAAATCATTGTAAAATTGTATAATTCGAAAACTTTATAATTATATCAGAAAAGATCATGATTTATGATAGGACATAGTTAAAGCCTGTAAGTTAAAGTCCTGGATGGTTCTTCATGCCTTTCCTCATACTTCTTGCTTCACTAATCTACTAATGCTTTGCTCACCCGGCCTCTTGTTTTTGAGGAGGGGGGGGAAGATGTAAAATATAAAAAATACGATGGCTTTGCTCTACGCGAACAAGCGACCTCTAATTAACTTTCCGCAATTTAGGATCTCTCCTAGACCAGTACATTCTGGCCTCTAACGCAACCGCTACTATAAATGCGCGCCATTTTGCAGACAGAAGCTCGCCTCTCCTCCTGTGCTATACATCTCGCTGCTGCTTAACTTATCTTTCCTTTGTTAGAAATAGTAGTGACGCAGCGCAGAGAGAGATTACTATTTTCAGAATAAAGGGAAATTAATTTACGCTGCTAATTTAATGTTTTACATAATCTTTTATTTTCTTACATATACGAGTATATATATGTGCGTGTGTGTATGCGTATGTAATAAATTGGATAATCGTTGATGATGCAAGATGGATGTTGAACCATACGCCTGCTGACCATTAAAATTGCAACACCATGAAGGAAAGCAAATACAAAAAAGATATTTATTGCACGTAAACAGTATTGCATGAAGACAAAATGAATAAATTTGTAAGCATTTTGGAGGTTTACAGGAGTTCGAAATTAGTAGAAACAGCTGACACTCCTGGCAGCTAAAAAGGCCTTTACCCCATTAGACATGGAACTGGTCTTGGATGACAGAAATGGGCAATTCACTCAATGCTGCTTCAAGTCTATGCCACACTTTATCAACCGTATTAGCTGGAGAGGGGTGGCGGGCCAGTCTCTCAGAAACCCATGACCAAATGCTTTTAATGGGTGACAGATCTGGAAGTCAGGGCAGCAGTCGAATACCCTATATATCGAGGAAGGTCAGAACACGACGTACAACATGTGGTCTTGCATTATCTTGTTGGAACATGACGTTTGGAGGCCTTGAAGATAGGGCACAACCACTGGACGTAAGATGTCAGAAATGTACCCATCTGGCGTTCAAATTACCCCCGACCCGAACTAGACATGTGCATGTTCTGTACCCAATGGCTGCTCAAACCATCACACTAGGTGCAGGGCCCCTATGCTGATATCGAGTACAAGCAGGCAATGGGAGGTCTCCTCGGACACTCCAGAAACGTGTACGGCCATCAGAATACTGCACGCAGAACCGAGACTCGTCTGAAAAGATGACATTATGCCACTTCTGTATCCAGCTTTGTCGTTCGGTGTACCACAGTTGCCATCTCTCTCTATGTTGCATTGTCAAGGGAAGCCGAAGTAAGGATCACCCTGCTGATAGTCCACGTTGCTGCAAATGTCGACGCACCTCACGAGCTGATACTGGGCCTGCTGCAAACATGCCCATTTCCTTACTAATGGTCCGTGACATGGTCGTGCGGTTTTGCAGTGCTGACCTCACAGTATGTCTGTCCTCTCTGGCGTTAGTCATGGGACGGCGTTGAGATCCTGCATGCCTTTCAGTATGAGCCTCAGCAACCCATTGATTCCATATTCTCATAAGAGTGGTTGGATGTCGATCAGTGTGACTGGCGATATCACGGAACGATACTTTCGATAGGCAACGATTCTGCCTCTTTCGAATTTCGGAACTTGCTGGTAAGCGTATCCTCTTATTCGAGGGATAATACGATATTTTGAGCAAAGTTTAACCTTACGAAGTACTTTCCAAATTAGAAATCCACTACACAACTCTCTTTTATGTAGTGCTTAAAATGGCGTTTCTCCCTCTTATGTCGTCTAAAATGTGCTGAAATACTAATCCATTTGCTTATCCCAACTTCTTCTTCCGTTCACGTGATTTTGACGTTCGTCAGACCATTCTTTTCTGGTGTCGCAATTTTAATGACCAGCAGTGTAACTCTATATGAAAAAATATATTTTTGCATAAGGTGGGAGCCTTCACGTTTATCACGTATAAGAAGGGTAAAAGGAACAATTGTACAAAGGTAAAAAGTTATTTATTAATTATAAAGTTCGTTTACCATAAATACAAATTACTTTTTGTATTAATTTGACCTTTTAATTATTTTACACACAACCAATTTTATTATAACTGTTATTCAATTTCTTAAATATTTAATATTCCTTATACAACATTCACTATCAGGCCGCGCAGCCGGTATAATGGCTAGTGACCCTGACAGCCGTAGCGATGAGTCCGGTCTCGAGTCCCGGAGAAGTCATGGTTGTAACTGTCCGTACCGTCATAGGAGGCAAGGATGGCCACTTGTTAGGCACTTCCATAATGAAATGGACACCACTTTAGACCCTAGTAGGGGGTGCAAGGGTAGCTAAATAAAGCTAACGTTACTACTAACTAAATAAAGCGCCTGACCATTAAAAAAATTCATTATCAGAACATTTAATATTTTATACATTACACTTAAAACACAATTTCTTACCCATTTTTTTTACTAATATTTAGAATTACTTCATTCATTTTTTAACAGTTCCCTCATTCTTAAAATAATCGAAAACTCTTAAAATTCAAAATTTTTAAACAACAGTCTAGTTCACAAAATAATACTCAAATTATCAATATTAATTCAAAGATTTAAAAAATAATTCAAGCCTAAAATTATTAGTCGCAATAAAATTTAATAACCTTCCCTAAATAAAATAATTCAAAACCCTTAAAAATTCTTAACTTATTAAATATAATTATTAAAAACTATATCTCTAGTACCATAAAATTTTAATTTGATATTTTCATCAAATACTTCTTCATTTTTTAAAAACCGAATATACTAAGAAAATATTACATGCTCAAATTTCATTATAGAACGAATTATTAAATGAATTATTTACGATGTAAATGCGATTAGCAAAAGCAAGTCAAAATAATTTTCTACCACATACATTGGAAGCACATTTTTCAATCTTGCACACAATAAAAATATTGTTTTTTAATTTATTCGCTGGATCCAAAGTAATATGGGTTTACACGCAGGTCGATGATCTTCAAAGCACTGCATCTTTAAAACATCGATTAAATCACTATATTGTAAACATTATGCTGGTCTCCGAAAGCACTTTCCTATCGTAGGCTTACTAAGTTGAGGCTTTTTTAAAAAATTATGCCATTTCAGGCTTTCTTGATAGGCTGTGTGAAAACGATTCCCATTTTAGCCTTTTCATTCAAGGACGACGCAAAATTCGAAAGCGTTTATAAAACGTGACGTGACTGTGATGTATATATAATGTGATGCTACAATAACTCTTCGCTCTTTAACCCCTCGTGGAGCAGATCGCGAAGAACGAAGCGCAGCCACGGGTCTGAACCCCCTGAAAGGGAACGTCGGCCACCGATCCACGCATTTTCAGCAGTTAAGCCTACTTTTACAAAAAAAAAAAAAAAAAAAAAAAAAAAAATCAGCATTTTAATATAATGATTTCGATTTACTTACGATTATAGTTACGTACTTAATATACTCCTTATTAATATGTATTAATATAAAGAATTTCACATTAGTAGGAATAAATGAAAGACGTGAAAGACTAAAATTACAACTATAAGCATGAAAACAAATTCTGTACACATAAAAACAAAATCGCAAATACGAAATGTAAAAAAAAATTAAGCATCAAGTAAGATGCATCACGCATCGGGAAAGCTGATATCTTTCCCCTCTGTAATAATGCTGTAAAGTATTATTACAGAATCCTGTAAAGTATTATTACAGTTCGGCTTTCAAGTTACGTATACACCATTTATTAAGAAATAAATAAATAAAGAAAGAAAGAAAGAAAAAAAGAGAAGGAAAGAAAACATTGAGCTGGAGGAATTTCCCCACAGTCTAATCACGAAAAACGCAAAGAATGAAAACGAAGACGACAAAAACACGAAATTCCTAACGAAACAAACACGCCGGTGTTCCTTTAACTTAAAGACCTGTGAGTCCCAGTTTGTTTACACCAATAAATATATCAAAACCAGAAGCACAGAACAGAAACTGATGCTCATACATGAAGGTCAAAAGCCACATGACTTAACCTACACTGGTGTGCAAAAATTAAGGACGAAGTCGAAAAATTAGCATATCAGCTGAACGAAGAGGCAAAGCGGACAGAAAGACCAATCAAGAGATTAAGTAAAGTGATGTACGGTAGCACATGCGCAGATATGCAGGTACACGTAATGGGGGAGTGTCTGAGTAGTATAAAGCATGTTGTCGGTGTAAGATCAGTATTTCTGGCAAAGAGATTGCACGCCGTATAGCAGTTAAAATCACACCGAGTTGCTGCCTCAGCGAGAAATGGCGAATAATCAATCTGTTAGACGACATCTGGATGCTTTTATCTGAGGTCGAATCATTGGGAAGTTGGAGGAAGGCAGCAGTGTGACAAGTGTGGCTGCAGAGTTCGGAATTGCTCACAGCATAGTTTCACGACTTTGGAGACAATTTCAAACTACAGGAACAGCTATCCGGGGGTTTAGTAGTGGTCGTCCACGAGGAACCACACCCGCAGATGATCGGTATATTGCCTTACAGGCCAGAAGAAACAGGCGGCAGACAGCGGGAGAAATCGCTAGACACACGACACAGGCGACTGGATGACCGATATCGCGTTTTACCGTGGCCAGAAGATTGCACAGTGGTGGTCTGTTTGCACGACGCCCTGTACGGTGTGTACCTCTAACGCCTGCCCATCGGAGAAGGCGTTCTCTGTGGTGCCGGGAACACCGGAATTGGAGAGACAATGAATGGGGACGAGTACTCTTTACAGATGAGAGCAGATTCAGTCTGAGTAGCGATTCTCATCGCATACTCATCTGGAGAGAGCGCAGCAGCCGCAGTCATCCCTCGAACATCATTGAAAGGGACAGGTGTGGAGGTGGCGGTGTTCTCGTTTGGGGAGGCATCATGCTTGGTAGTCGTACAGACCTTCACATCTTCGACGGTTCAGTCAACGGGACCCGTTATTGTAACGAGATTCTTCTTCCATATGTGCGTCTTTTTAGAGGCGCTATGGGTCCGCAGTTCCTTTTCATGGACGACAATGCACCATGTCATCGCACAGTAGCTGCCGAACAGCTCTTAGAGAGTGAGGATATTGAACGTATGGATTGGCCGGCACGATCTCCGGATCTCAATCCCATCGAGCATGTATGGGATTTTCTAGGCAGACACTTGGCAGCTCGTACCTTACCACCAGTAACGATTCCGGAGCTTCGATTGGCGCTGCAAGACGAATGGGCAGCAATGCCTCAACAACTCATTGACACCCTCATTCTCAGCATGGGCAGACGCTGTGAAACCTGCCTAGCAGTCAGGGGAGATCATATCCCCTATTAAAGACCGGATGTTTCTTGATGGACACCCATCACAGGGATGTTTCGGCCTTCAGTCGCATTGCGCTCCATGCTACTTTTTCAATAAAGCTTCTTTTTATCCCTCTGATTTCTCTTTTAGTAAGTGTTGCTTACATTACTCATGTCCTTACGTATTGGGGATCTTACAGTATTAAATGTGTTGATTTGGAAAGCTTTTGTACAAAGTTATATTGAAAAAAACCGTCTCGTCCTTAATTTTTGCACACCAGTGTATGTGAAAACCGTAACTATTTAGCACCAACTACTGGCATTTAAAAATTCGGAAAAAAAGAAAAAAGTCGTTCCGCTTTCAAGTTACGTATACACGACGCTGGACTCGTAAGAGTGGAATCGCTGATCCTGAACGTATTAAAGTTTAGACACTCCTTAAATACAATATTAATTGCTAATTATACCTTCTACATTATTAATTACACTTAATGCATTGGTAATTTTACCTAATACAAAAAACAAGATAAGTTTTAAAATTTGAGAAGGATATACTATTATTGTTTTCTTGAAATGTAATTCTAAATCTTGAAAATTGAAAATATTGAAAGTAAAAAAATAACATAGAATTGGAAACATAAAAACTTTTGAGGATTTGGCTAGCATTAAATCTGTATTACAGATGTAATGCTGTAAAGAATCATGAAAATCGTGAATGGTACTACTATCGCAATTTTTCATTTTCTCGTTCAGAGATTCACCCTTTTATAGTCACAAATTCACTTGATGTGAAATGTGACTTTCGTAATAGAAAAGAATGTTAAACCATGTCTAAGGTTACGGGCTTTTTTGCCATTATCTGCCTAACAGAGTTAATGTATGGTATTCAAACAAAGAATACGTCTTATTTTCTGGTTGATATAAGTTTTTTATGCAACTTAAAAGCTTCCTTTTGCAATTTTCTTGTCCCGCGCACAGTTTAGTAACTTTTATTTATTTATGTAACTTATAGCTACTTAAAATATATGAATTTCATCTTACAGCTACAGCATCCTTACTATATATGTTAATTTATTTATCAGCAGTATGAAAACTTAGATATCAAATTCTAAATTAAATATTAAACTTTTATTTTTATCATAAGACATGCATTTAATTATACTGTGTAGGCATTTATATTTGTTTTAAATAATCAATTTTATCTAATTTCACATTCTTTCCTATAAGCCTTCATTCTCCTAATTGTCAAAGCCAGAATATTTAAATTTGGTAGAGTGCGTGAAGGAATGTAAATTCTACCTTGTGAAGAAAGAGTTTAAAAACCGAGGTTCAGAAGGAAAGTTAGAGAGAGTAAGGCTATTGTCGTCATCTATGTTGCGTTGAGCTTGTACTCACGGAGTTGTTGCTGGCTTAACGTGGCATCACAGCATTTCTTTTGCTGCCACTAGCTTAGACGCGGTTCTATGTAACAAGAGTTACCTGAGCCTTGTAGCGAATTTTTACTACTTGCGAACATCTTCGAATTTTTAGTTTAGTTCTGTGTTTTCAGTTACCGCCCAAGGGAGGCGTAGTGTGTTAGCGTGGAGTTGACGCATTGTAAATTTTAAAGAGTTTAATAAAGGGTACTTTTAACCCTTCTCCTGTGCAGTTACTACGCGTACAATTGTCACTTAGAAGATAAGCAAGTAGACTCTACAACTGAATTAAATTTCTGTATAATAATTGAAACTATTTGGTTCTGAATCATAATTTATGTCATCTTTGCTTTAAGTGTTTCGTGTTTTCCTCAAGCATAAACTAACTAGATGCTAGAAGACTGTGTCAGAAATTATTCTGGAGAAAAGTCCAGGATTCTTTAAAGAACCCTTTATTAAGTCTACAGAATCACAAGGCCCCTACTCTTGCTTACAGAAGACAGCACTTTTGGTTTAACTCAAAAAGGTAGCGGTAAATGTAGTAAGTTTAGCTTAACAGCTTACAGGATAATTTAACGAGCAGTAACCCTAGCTCCTAAAAGTCGCCGTAAACAAGCCTAATGGCTTGAAGCGTTCAGCCCCACCAGCCTTCTAATCGCTAGTAATTCAAAATAGTAGATGGCCTTCAAGCAGGTACCACATTCTCTCTAAATAAAGAAGACAGCACTTCTTTCTACTTCATTTGAATGCACGCGGGCTGTAAAAGTCGAAGTAAACCAGCCTAATGGCTTGAAGCGCTCAACGGCACCAGAAATCTAATCGCTAGCAATCCAAAATAGCAACATGGCCTTCAAGCAGGTATAACACACTCGTTCCAGATAGAGAAGACATCAATTCTTTCTACTTCATTTGAATGCAAGCGGGCTAGCTTGTTAATGTTCTGGAAAGAAAGCGTGGGTTGAAAGCGAGAATCAAAGGAAAGTTACATTAAAATAAATATTAATTTTTAGATGAATTAAATGAAGCCCCACAACTTAATATCTTAGGCAGTGCAGAACAATCCAAATTGAAAGCTATGAAAAATATTTCATTGTGAATAATTCTTTTGAGAAGCTAAATGATTTTTCGAAACATTCAGTCCCACCAACTCTGCTTAAACGTGAAATTTCGGCTTTAGCGTTTTGCTAGCGGCTGTTTTAAAATATGCGCCGATAAAGTATTTGAGCCAGCTTAAACTAATCAATTTTATGTGTAGTCTTAGACTACGTTAGGAACATTTTAATTTAATTGTCTGTTATGGTAATTTAAGTATCCAGAGGTAGTGGAAGTTCAGTTGCAGCAGAAGTTGCGCCTGCTCCCTTACACTAAGACAAAATTTAAAAAAAAAAGTATTTTAGCCCTCTAAGCATTTTGTTAGTTATTTAAGAAGTAATGGGAGCTTGCTATTCTTCCAGTAGGGTCTGCAGGACTTTAGCTACAAGTTACGACAGAAGCTCAGCAATTTAATTGCTATTTTTTTTTTTTTTTTTTTTTTTTTTTTGGTGTGACTTTATTGAAAGTAACATTTTATATGATATTTTAGGAAGGAAAGAAATGAAAAAATAGAGTTTTTCATATGTGTGAAAGGAAATGAAGGAATTAATTAAAAGAGTTTTTTCATTTTTCTAAAGAAATGAAGGAATAGAGTCTTTCATTTGTGTTTCAAAGTATAACAAATTTATATTAAAAATGCTTAGATATTATAAATGCAAAAGACGATTTAGTGTTCGTAAACGAACTCCAGCAGGGATCTTACACTTTTCAAACTTCGTAACTGTTGTTTTCATCACTTCATTTAATTTTGTATACCTTTTTACTCTCTTTTTTCCAAGAATTTTCATCTCTGCTCTACATCTCAGCGCATCATAATAATGCGCGTCTTCTCTTAATTTCAGTATGGGTTACAAAACTTTTGGATGAGACTTTTCTCATGTCATTATATTCAATTTATGATGCCAGCCTTCTAAAACATTTGTTCTTTTATGGATTTTGCCATAGCAATTCCAGATGCCTTCCACATTTTCCCCAAATTTGCATCTCATAATCGTTAAATCTCTCAGTTTCGTCAGATGTCGGAGAGGTCTCCAGCAATTTCAGCCAAACCTCATCAATACTTTGTGGAGGTAAGTGGGCTGATAATTTTTAGTAAATTATTCTCCCTTTGGCATTAAATTGTAATTTTTTGTATATATCTACATTATGAATTTTATATATAATTTTCATTTAACATTTTGCTTTGTTATGCTTATCTGCATTTATAATAAATATATATATTTTCATTAAAATTTATAATTATATTTATTTACGTGACTGCAAAACTATCAGTGTTTTATTAAATTTCACAAGGGCTATAATAATATTAAAATCAATAACTGGTTTCTAAATTCCTGTCTTTCAATTAAAACCATACACAAATATAAGCATGAAGGAAACGGAAACGATTTAATATAATCTAATGCGAATATAAATTTCGATCTGATTTCGATACTTTCCCCGTACTGAGTAGTCAGACCTATGCGTTTTACTTCTCGCTATAAGCACTCATTAAAATGGAAATTATAACCTTTAGTTACAGCGTTTGGAAACACATTTCTTAAGGCTTTTATCACAGCAACTTCAAAATCAATTTTCCAAGTTTCTAGTTTCCAAAAAGTTATTTTCCATGTTAAAGCCAAAAATATTTTTTTATAAGTTAATTGAGTTTCATCTTACAGAAGAGCATATACAGAAGGATGCATTGCTGTTTCATCAGCGGTGCTTACGGAAACAGTGTGAATACTACAATATATATTTGTTTAAACTGGGGGCAACAAGATTTAAAAGTGCCATCACCAAAGCAATATTTATATTTTCCTAGAGACTATAATCAATTACTTGTTGCAAATAACAATATTCTGTCTGTCTCTACCTTATCACTAATAAGAAAATTATATATACTCCGTAATACAATACTACTCGGTAATACAAGAGTATAGCTTATTACCGAGTCTGGCTGTATTACCGAGTATAGCTACTCGGTAATACAAGACTGTCTCTAGTTTGCGACATAGTCGAAAATCCTAAAACTTTGTGTCTATCTCTGTTGAAAGAAGATTTCAAAGATTCGTATTCCGGCATTTCTGTTAAGTCTAAACCGAAATCCATAGCTCTGGAAAATAGCTGCTTATAAAGTATCGATACAGGAGTTAAATGTGCTCGAGAATGTTTTTTGTATAAATCCAGTGTTGCCAGATCGTGCGATTTTTCGCAAATTTGCGACTTTTGACAAACTTGTGCTACTAAAATTTTAGTATTTGCGATTTTGCGAAATTTTGCGACATCCATTATTTTCTTATGCTACTTTTTTGCGACTTCAAAGATTTTTTTTAATATATCGTAAAATGCTTTTTTGTTAAACTAATGTATCAATTAAAATTAATTTATATTATATAGTTTATTTAAGCTTAAATAGAAGTTGTCATCTGGCAATCTTGTTTACACGTGGGCTTCCCTTTTCAAGGCTGAACAGTCTGACGCCAGTATAACAAAAGGGGGTAGGGGAATAGGAAAAGCGGGAAAGAAAGAAAAAGAATCTGCTTCGGACTTCTCACCGTGTGTTTTGTTTTTAAGTCAGTATCCTCTATGTATAACCCCAAGGTTCCAAAAGTTCTATGATGATAAACCCAGGTGATGGATTGGTGCTTACACCAGAGTACCTAGGTTCAGAGACCCTACCCTTTGTAGAACGTGCAAGTAATTTCGAATGGTGAGAGAAGATGAGAGATGACATATATAAAAGCTGTAAAAAAGGGTAATAATTTTTTTTTCTTAATTTTTTTGTTAATTTTAAAAATAGAGTTTAAGAAGTGATCAAATCAATGTGAGCAATAAATGCATGAATGTGATGAACACCTAGGAAATCGGCCTAAATTAGAAAAGCTCATAAGATCTGGGGGGTGTTCGAGCTGGAGCAAATTTCTGCAATAGAAGGGGTTAGTGCAAGTTTCTCAGTGCCAAGTGAGATTGAATGTATACACACAACTCTATGATGATAGCGAATTGAACAAAAGAACTTGGAGCTTGCGCGCCATATATTGGGTACCCAAACAGAGAAAGAAATGAAATTCATTCTCCCGATTATAAATATTGCTAAGAACTAAGCAATGGAAATGACTTAAACCTTAACCTCAATCACATTATATTTTGGCTAAGTGGGACTTGATGTCGAAAAGGACAATTCTCAGAACCCGCATAATTACAGGAAATCCACGTAGCTAGGTTACCATTTTTACTTTTTACAAAGACTTGAACGCCAAGCACTAATCGATTATCGCTCAGGTTGGGATCCCGTGATGCTTCAGAAGCAAAACTTTCGCCTGATTGGTTGTCTCTACCCGGGACAGAGGTTGAGCCGAGACATTTTCGGTGAGGTTTGAAAAAATCCCGCGTAGCCGCAACATCGTTTTTGTAGCTAGGCGGGACTTCGCTTCAGGCAGGGCTCTTTTTTCTAGGAATCCTCCCGTTTAAACCGGTGCTACCAGAATCTCGTAAAAACTCTCGTCTACCAGGGACTGTAGCCATGCGTGATATATCATAGCAAAATCAAAGAAACGGCATTTTTCTAAATAACAACACAAATAAATTTAACAGTGAAAGAACAAGACTTTCTTAATCAGAATCTGAAATGAATCCACCACGCAGAATGGAAATCTCACTGAAAAGCACTCCTCAATTAAAATGTTAACAATTAAGCAAAAAGTAACAATGAATTAAAAACAATTAACTGCCAACTCAAGTAATTTAGTACAAAAACGCTAACAGTCTAAACGTGAGAAATCTCTTAAGAATGGATATGTACAAATTAATTTACAAATAGAGACCTAAATTAAATGAGAATCAATTTAAAAAAAATGGACATTTAAACAATTGAAAATGAGCTATATTTTTTTAAAAGTTTCGTAAAGTAATTTTCGTTTCGCTCTTTCGTAAATTTTCGTAATTTGTAATTGAAAAGATTAAGAATCGAATACAGTCTGTGACTTACGCAACCAATACACAGTAAATTTGTCATGACGTCAGAGGTCATATGAGCATGCGTTACTATAACGTCACAAAAAATCACGCAACCTGTGACGTCATTTGCGAATTTTTGCGACTTTTTTAAGTCTTCTTTTGCTACTTTAGTTGAAACATTTCTGTCAACACTGCATAAATCAACGCGTTTTAGAAATTTCTCTTTAGCAATATCCAGGGCACACAAATATTCATTTCCTTCTAATAAGTATTGTTCTCACTGAGTAGGTAAACTTGCGAAATAATTTGAGTTTCAGTATATCCACCTTGAGTTTACCGACATATGTTTTTGTTAAATCGATAGGTATAATTCACATGCTGTAGAATGGCTTATCTATTAAAGTTTGTGAAAATTCAGTTTCAGCAATTAGCATGAAGAAAGCGCTCCTTTCCTTGATCGATATAATTAAAACTGAGAACAGTCCTAAATGAAATTATAACACGTGCTTGTGCTTCATTTACTTTGTTTCTTTGAACACCTGTTCTTCCCTTTCCAACATCTCGCTATGAACTATAATGAAAAGCTAAAATAGAAAGGCTGAAAGGATACGATATTTGAAGTTATGGAGTTTTACTTGATCTGGAACTAATAATTCCATTAAACGTGAAGCGAATTATCGCTAAGTCTGAAATAACAATAAGTCTGGAGAAGGTTAAAGAAACCTTTTTATTTAAACAGAAATCTAGAGCAGCGTTTCTCAACCTTTTGACTAACGTGTACCATCTAAGCAAAAATTGAAAACCTTTAGTACCACCTCTACAAAGTACTGCTTCCACCACTACTCTTGAGCAAAGCTCTGATCGCATAAATTTACGAGTGTTAGAGAAAAAACTTAATCAGGATGTTGGGGTTTTAATTTTTGAATTTAATAGTTAAAAATACTTCGCATCTTTGAGTATCACCTATTTTTCTCTTGCGTACCACCGGTTGAGAACCCCTGATCTAGGGCATAAACACACTTTCTGGGGTTAACCATATCAGCCACAGCTCGTGGTGATGCAGCTGAACAGAACAGTCAAACAAAAATGAAACGTGTAACACTAGTCAGTTTAAATCTTACTCCAAGTTGCTCAATAATTCGGAACCGGATCGAACCTACATTCGAAGCTCCTCAGTAATTCTAACCGGAGCGTCAAACCAATGTGTCGGCCGCGATGTAACGCAAAACCGAACGAACTAAACGCAGCGTACAAGCGCACACCAGAAACCCGCTTCGTCTTAACATCCAAAAAACTTGCAGTTTAAATGCTAGCTAGCTTATCTACATTATGGTGAGGCAAACAGAAAGGATAATTTATAATAAAGATCCAGTTAACTGGGTAACTTAAATAATAACTCTATAATATTTACATCCAAAACACTTGCGGAAGGGGGTGAGGAGTCTGAAACGCACGATATTTGTTGCCACCCTCAGAAAGCCTGAATCGGAAAAACCCGAAATTAGATCACGATGCACTAATTAAGTCATTTTGATGATTCAAGCACATTTTTTCCCACTTCTCGTTGGTTGAAATTTATCACAGAAGCCAAGATTTGAAAAGCTGGCAAAAACATCCCAGTCATTCCGTTAAAAAAAAGTTTAACACTTGTAATTTAAAAATCACACTTTTTTTTTAAATTCTGTAAGTGAACTTTACGTTAGAGATTCCGTGCACAAATAAATCTATCCTGTCAAACTTAAATATCTGATGATTTGCGAATGTCCCAAAAATGAGATATCGAACCATGAAAGTAGTAATTGCAGACGTAACAAATTTAATCAGCAGCAGACATAGCAGATTTAAATAAAATTCCTTTTATTTCAGTTAAACATTTTGAGTCCACAAATAACTTGACACTTTAATAGTGCCCGTTCCAAAACATCTGCATTTTTGATGTTGTTGCAGTAATAAGACAGCAGCTCAGCTGCAATCTAGTTAGGTTGCAAGCAGAAGCGAAGATCCTTTTGTTCAGAATGAAATCATAATTCAGAATGAGTTAATTTGAGTTTTAATAACTTTGACTGGATAATTGAAAATGTTCTAAATTTATTAATGGCTGAAGGCTTATGAAAGTTGTTTTCGTCAAAGCGTTATGTAAAAGTCATAATCTAGAAATGACGCAGTTCAGAGTTATAATAAACAGTTACTATTTTTAGCCCTGAAAGCGAAATATCCACTGTGGGGATTCATTTAATTTATCTAACAGTTAATTTTATTTTTGAAACAACCTTTCCTATTATTCTCGTTTTTCAAACCACGCTTTCTTGCCAGAATATTAATGAGCCAACTCGTGTGTATTCAAATAAGGCAGAAAGAAGTTAGTATTTAACGGAAGGTTTTGGATGGTGAGTTCAGAGAGAAAGGAGTGCGTGTTCTGCCTCCTGAAGGCCACATTGCTATATTGATTTACTATCGATTAGATGTCTATGGCGTTGAGAGCTTCTACCCATTAGACTTGTTTATGCCGACGTTTACGAGTTAGAGCCTGCCTGCACGTTAAGTAACCTGTGAAATTTAATTCTATTCTAAGTTACTTGTTACCTTTTAAGTTAAGCCAGAAGAGCTGGCTTTTGAAAGCACGAGTCGATGCCATCTATGAAGACATTGAGTTAACACAGGGATCATTAAATCCTTCCCTGGATTTTTTTTCGCGCATAAGACTTGAGAATCATTTCTCACATAGTCTTCTAGCATTACGTTAGTTTATGCTTGCTAAGAATGAGAGACGCTATACAACATTAAAATGAAGAATAGGAGGACTATTGCAAATTTAAGTTATAAGAGTTGATTTGTATATTTCTTTTATCTTACATATATATATATATATATATATATATAAGACAAAAACTGGGTAAATTAACTTTACATATTTTTATCACTACATATCAACATTACATATCATCTGCATACTTTTATCTTACATACAATCTACATATTTTTATCTTTTATCTTAAAAATATGTAGATCGAAGTACTAGTTATAATACGTAATAATCCCTTAATCCTCATTTTAATTTGGATATTTACCCATTATTTACCCATCCTCAGATCCTAAAAAGAACGCTGGATGACGCAAATGATTCGGAACTGAAATAGTTAACTTACTGCTTTGCCTCTCTTCAAAATTATATCTCAAAACTATAACGGGTGCCAATGCAATTTTTCTGAAACAGGAGCGCTTTTTGCGCCCAGTAATTAATAGTTGCCTAAAAAAATGTGTCTCAAAACGACAAAAAAAAAAAAAAAATAAAAAAAATAAATAAAAAAAAAAATAAAAAAATAAAAAATAAAAAAATAAAAAGCAAATATTATTCATTCGGCCACCCCTCGGCAAGTTTCATCATTCTAGTATGCTTCAGATATGAGTCTATCTGACATGTCTGCAACTTATTAATTCTGAAACTACAACATACCATTATGACTTCCAAATTTTTTCTTCTAGTATACCTCAAATCTGCGTCATCATCCTACCTTCCAAATTAGTACAATCAACTCCTTCTTATCGCATTTAGATGACTGTAATATTTATCTACAGTATAAGCAAATTATTACATATTTGTAAAGTTACCAACTTTTCTTATTACCGGCGATTCGATAAATTCACAGAACTGGCTTATTGGCAATTTACCGATATTTTTATTTCCAAAAATTTGACAGAAAGTTCAAAAGTAAGTAGCACAATGACTAGTTATATTGCAATTTCTGGCGAAAACACTAGAGAGTTTATTTGCGTTAATCCAAAGGAGGGAAACAAAGCGATTAAAAATAACAATTGCCAGGAATCCATTGAACCAAGAAGTAATAACGAATCAAGATTAAAGTGATAAAATAATCTGTATAGCGGCATGTAAAACAGAAACTAAGTGAAAATGAAGCAATTCTCAATGCAATTACCACAACCGTAGGTCTGAAAAATCAACACAAACCTTAGAAGTAAATACAGATTTCTGTCACGGATCAGAAAAATAAATTCAAGATTGAAACAGTGACAGAACTGTGAAAAACAAGAATGGTAAGAAAAAACACTAATGGTAGGGTAAAAACCATGAAAGATCAGATAAAAGCAACCAAAGAAATACACATATTAAGATGGGTATTAAGATAGTACTGTACGTATGCAGTTTGATAATAACACAGATTACAATTTATGTTAAAAGCCAATATCTTTTAAAAACTGAAACGATTTATTTGTAATGAGATTATCTTCATATTCTGGAGTTCTCTAAGATTAAAACAATTAAAATATTTTAAAAGAAAATATTTAAAAGATTGGCATTCAAGTATAATATGATGAATGTTCAAAATACCATTACAATTTACACAAAGTGGGTCTCTCTTGTCTTTCTAGAAGATACTCTTGCTTCAGTCCATAGTGACCAATTCTTAAACGAGTCAGGAAATCTTCTGCTCTTTTTAGCTTGCAGGGTCAACACTCAATAGTGGGTTTCAAATTATTAGTTTGTTGTTTTCTTGATCATACCAATGCACCTGCCATTTATTGAAAATTTTAAGCTTGATTAAAGTCTTGAAATCTACAATTGAGACTAGAAGTCTGGAGATTGCAATAGCAGAAGTAGTACCCACTAGTTCATTCCCTTTTATGCCGATATGCCTTGGGCATATCGGCATAAAAGGGGGAAAATATCTGATATCTCCAACATTTTAGATTTGGATGAGCTTCAAAATTCCGGTAATTATGGGATGCGAGCTCTCGCATCCCATAATTACCGGAATTTTACTTATAAGTAAAATCTTTCAACGACTTTAGTACACTCAGGGAATTTGTACAGATAATGAATTTCCTGCAAAGTTGATCAGAGAGGAAAATTAGATAATATATCTACTAATATTTATTGTTATGAAGTTCTGTTCTTAACGAAGGAACAGAACCTCAATTCCGACTCAATTCAGATCCTTCCTTGCTGTAGCCATTGGAAGTTGGTGTCGCCATCAACCGTGCGTAAAAGGCTTCAGGAAGGAGGACTGCACGCGAGCGACCAGCCATTTGCATGCCGTTCACGTCACGTCATAGAAGAGAACGTTTGAGATGAGCACATCAACATGTCCATTGAACGACTGATCAACGGAGGACTCTTTGGGCATGAATCAAGGTTTGGCCTTCAAAGCTATAGTAGGTGTTATTTGATTTGGAGAGAGTCTGGAACCCGTTATCATCCATCAAACAGCCATGAAAGAGATGCTTACAGAGGAGGCAGTGTCTGTGTTTTGTGTGGTATCGCTTTGGGTGGACGCAGGGAAGACGTATGCTGCTCTCAGTCCTCCTCTTCAGACCTTTCCCACGCTTTCAACTGCTTTGCAAGAGAAATGGTTCTCATTTCCTACGGAACTGATAGACCGCATAATTGACAGCACCACATATCGCTGTATGTACTGTATTGCTTCTAGGGGAGCTCATACTCCATATTGATGGTAATTTTCCTATACCAAACTGAGACATCCGAATTGTTCATTTTATACATATACTAATTTCTATAACAGCCTAATTATCTGGTAATTTTTTCATGTTATTTTATACCTTATTATGTGTTTTACACTGTGGGTCAATTTCATTAAACTTTACATGTAACGTTTTGAATAATCGTCATTTTGTGATTTTTACTTAATTACTGATAACCGGTGCATATTCCATGACTTTCCTACTCAACGGTTGCACAGTAAGTGATATGTGGAATTTTCTTATTAATAGACTGAAAAAATCGCTATCTATGGTTGTTCGAAACCTCGTTTCTTTGGCCAAGCCAGAACTTCATCGGAGTTCACGAGTTGTGAAAATGGGTTTTCGTTCACAGTTTTCCTTTTGTTTTCAGACGAATGTGATTTACACAATCTTTATACATTATAGAACTATGTTTTTGATAATGTTCGCAAACTTCCTTACTCTCTTGATGTTATGCTCTTTAGACCGACCAAAATTGCAATTTTTTAGGCCAACCGCTTAAATCTGACCTTTTATCCATTAATTTTAATTTTCTCCAAATTTTCAACTTCAAATGTTCCTGCAGAATTAAAAAACACATATGTTTTGTGTTATAAAAGGCAAAACTATTTAAATCAAATGCTAGTAATGTATAACTTTAGGCATACATTGCTTGAATCATTTATACACAACATAGTGCAGCTTATGTCTAATCTGTTGTCCAGTTTCTGTACTTCCACAAAGACATACATGCATAAACATACCAAGGTCCATCGACAATATTCGTTTTGAGACAGACTATAGTATTTCATAGTCACGTAGTAATTATGCGTCTAACTCATGCATGAGTTTATTTTGCGTTATATGAATCAAAACAAGTTTCTCGATGTATAATGGTAAGTATAAATACATCATTTTCTAACGAAAGGCGATTATTCTTACTATTATTTCCTGCGAACGGAGAATACTTTCGTGGATTATTCTAAGAAACAAAATGTTACGTTAAAAATATGTTCGTTTATAAGCAAAAAAAATCTTCCCGTATGCCGAAAATACATGGTATAAATTAAGTCAACATTGTCAGTACATCAAAGCTTATTGATTGAAGCTTGTACTTGACATTTATAAATTAAAAAAAAACGTTATTAGTATTTCCATTTGTGGTTAGAAAATTTTTAGTGCTTAAGAACAGGGATAAAACTTTAGCTCAAACACAGTCTGCACCTCTAACTTCAAAGCTAAACACCGTGATGCTTACTTGGGGCGAGAAATTAACTTCCCATAACTCAAGCCATATTTACGAGTTGAGGGTTAAGCGGGCTCTGTCTAAATTGAAAGTTATATTTGTTTATTATTGAATGTTGGAAAAATTACTATAACAAACCATCAGCGTAAAACAAAACTGTGAAAAATGCAAAAATGAAAAGATTATTGCTTGGGATAAGACAAATTACAACAGACATAATTATTTTCTTCATATCTCATCATGTTTATTCCTCAGTTATTTTTTTGTTTTGTTTTGTTTTGTTTAGAATACTTTTTTAATTTACATAAACAAATGAGGTTATTCTTCAGATCAATCTTCTTGAAAACAAAAGTAAATTATTAATAACAATTATAATAATTAATAATTATTTTCGTTAATTACAGTACGTTTATTCCACTTCACTGCGTTTTTTTATTTGGCCTCGGATTAACTTTGGACATTTCCCCGGCATTACCCATTTCAAGATACAGTCAGCTTAAAAAATTATGATATAAAAGATATACTATCACTATGTTTCGTGAAATACCTGTCTGTGAACCACTGCAACCTAGGTGTGTGATGAACATATGCTCATCATTGGTTATTGCAAATGGTGACCGAAAATGCCTTGCAGTTTGTCAATTTAAGCTACCTGCGACAGTTTAGCTGCATCAGCTAGATTCATTCTGGCATACTGCGCATTACAATTAGAAACTATGAAACACTGATTTATTTTTTTTTAACAAATTTACCTCTTATTCCTGCTTTTATTTAGATCATACATTCACGTATCATTTTCAGCTTTTACGCTATCTCTCGTCGTTAATTATTACTATAGGGTTTTAGACGCTACTTTGTAGGGTTTTATTTATTTCTACTAATAGTTATTTTGAGTTGTGAGCCTCTTCTGTTTTCTGTTGTTCCCTTCGCGTTTCTTCTCCATGATGTAAATAAGCTGGGTTGAACCAGAGCATTTAAACTGTTGGAGCAAACATTTTAGCAGAGCGTGATTTCGCTGTTGTGAGAGCACGCTGCTAATTCTTCCAGCTGTTAAACTTAAATATCAGCTGCACATTCTTGCCACCGAATTACTATTCTTCAAATGTAGGTTCTGAGTCATCCCGTTAGCTTTAAATTGAATTGCAGTCCTGTGCTAATCCTACTTTTAATTTAGTATTACGTGTCTTTTAAATTCTCACCGCAAGTGGTAGGTGTTTGTAAGCACGTAAGTTCGTGTCGTCTGTAAATTATAGCGTGCTCAATAAAACGATCTTTTGTTGTGTTTAAATCAATTCGCAAGTATTAACATTTAGGTAGATCTAGTCACATTTTACGATAACTAAAAAGACTAGATCCTACACCTCTTGTTAATTTTGACATTCATCTTAATTTTGAATATTCACTCTCAATTTAATTTTATATATTAATTCACTTTAATTTTAGTTATTGTTTTCAATTCTGCATTGTACGTATTTTCATTTAGTTTTACTTATATGGTTAGGTACCACTATTATATATTACTTAAATGTATGTTTAGGTTTTGTTAGCATTTAGAATTTGATCTCAGCTGGGCAAGCCGATTACACTAAATACAATCAAGGATAAAATGAAATATAAATTCTGTGATGCGAGAGATACTGCCTAAAAGTCTTCAGAGAATGGGCACATATTTTATGAATTTAATTCATAAATATAGGATTGCTGACGGCACTCAACTCGCGCTGAAAATACACATTGGGGAACTTCAGATTCTTTAAACTCGGAAGCTTTTTCATTGAGCAGTTCAGAGCAGTTAGACCAACAGTTTAGATCTGCTACTCTTACGGACTGATTCTACAATTTTGAATCAGAATAGAAATTTGTTTAGTAATTTGTGCATATCGTGCGGAGGCTATGAGGTATAGCTCATTTTTTATACTCCACAGACAGTAGAGGCATAGTATGATAAATTGCATGAAAAATATGTTACTAAACCATTTCACACTGAAAGAAATAGTGAGGTCTTTCGAAGGCTCTTCATTTGACATGTCGTTATTAGAGTTGAGATTTTTTGTTCAAGGATCTGTAGTTTTACTGAATAAATCAGGTATCCTAATTTACATATATGTCAGGTATTTTTGCATCCTTTCCGCATGCCTTGTAATTGAAAAGCACTTTCGGCTAACATCGGAAAGTTCGAAGATCAAATCCCGGCTTGGGCATTGCATATTTTTCATCTTCCTACTTCGAAAAACTTAATTACTCTACAAATGTCTCTCAAACTGAAAAGTGGTGGCCGATAACACGTCACCGACAGTACTTGGAAATGAGATCTCCCTCCTCCTCAATCGCCTTTTGAGAGGGGAAGATTGTAAAGTTATAAAGCATTCTCTGCTAGCATCGGAAGGTTCTGTGTTCGAATCCTGGTAAGGATATTGCATATTATTCACGTATTCTGGTCCGAAATAAATATATAACGGTCTCTACAACTACTTTGTCCTAATTTGTAATTGTTCACCCTTTTGTAATTAAATTATATTGTTTGAAAAATTGGCTTTTAGATTTTTATGCATAACACAATTTCACGCATACCGGGTAATGTTCATAATATTCCGCAGAACTTTATTTTGGAACATATTGCTTCATCTTTATTATGTTCGCTTAGACAAAAACTGTATATAATAGCATAAGGGGTATCACTGATAGGTAGAAATTTTTGTCTGTGTCGAAGCACTGCAAGCTCTCATTATCATTGTGTGCAGTTTTATTAGCTTTATGAGCGGTGCAACAAATACAATTTTTGGACGTAGGTTTAGAATACTGAATCGCATCTAGAAGCTTAACAAACTTCCGCATAGGGTCTCTCTATTATTTACGCAAATATGGGTGTCATACTGCTGTCCCTTTTAAGCTACCTGTAAAAAGCAGTTATGACAGAAATGGTGATAATTTTAATTCTACATTACAATGATTGTTCCGCTGGCTGACCAGATACTCGGACTAGTGTTACTGTTATTTTTTTCTAAGAAGTCGTAGCGTATAGGAGTTGATAGTTTGAATACCTTTTTTCTGTATATAATATAAAGTTCTAAAGATAAAGCACTATATCTGTAGGTGTGGCATAAAAAAATCGTATGTTCAAAGTCTTCGCTGCTGGAAAGGCTAAATAAAATGTAGCTTTTTTCATTTCATTATTCAGTCATTTTTCATTTCATAATTCTGCTGCTTCAGAACCTATTTTAACTTTTTGGAAGAAAGGGGATTTCTCCTGCGTTGCTTTCGGCATCATCTCTTTTACAGATTTATAAGAAAGGTGGGGTAGAAGAAAACCCTAGGAACTCTTATCAGAAAACTTTCGATAATACATAACAAAAATACACTTAAAATACTAACAAATACATAACAAAAATACACTTAAAATACTAACAAATACATAACAAGAATACGCTTAAAATACTAACAAATACATAACAAGAATACACTTAAAATACTAACGAATATACTTAAATACAATTAAAATACTAACGAATATACTTGAATACACTTAAAATACTAACAAATCTAGAATATCATCGCAATCCTCTCCCATAATAGGATTTTATTTCAGTGTACTTCAGTTCGAAACGTTTTATTGCAACGGCAATTCGGCGAAGGCAAGTCCGAACAGTCAACCGATACAGCATTTTTGTCCTAATTTCATTCATAGAGATTTAACCTCATTTATTTCTCTAAAGTTCTACCGATGATTTTCCATAAGTATGATCAAGACGCATGATAGCAATTAAAGCAGAGTTTTTTGTTTTGTTTTGTTTTGTTACCAAGTCTTTATGCGATTTCGCATTTATTTATTGAATTCTGTAGCTACTTAATTCTTATTTTTAGAACTTACACGGCACTATTTCATCTCTCAAAACTTTATTTCGTTTTATTGCTTTTTAAGTATGCAGTTATAAGATAAAACATACCTTAGTGATAAAAATCAGCTTTCTTTGTAAAAGCGGTTTTCAGATCTGCGAGACTGAATGGAGAGACACAGAGATTATTCTCATATGTGTAAAATATTTATATGTTAATTATTCTCGTAATTATAGTTAGGGCATTTTCATGAAAGTATTTTAAGAGACATATTCACGTTTAAAAAAGAAAACTCAGTGAAAAGAAACGAAAAGGGAAAAAATTTTTAGGAATGGAGTCAAAACAAAATAACAGATCAACTCTAGGGAAAAACGCAGCTTCTGAAAAAATTTAAAAACTCAAAATATAACAATGATATAGAGAAAACTTTATGATTATATTCACATAAACACGAGAAAAGAAAAGAAAGAATTTGTATAGACTTTGACCTTTACGCGTTTCATATTTAGACCTTGAAAACCTTTTTATTTATTTTTCGCTTTGTGTTTTTACATTATCTTTGTTTATATGCATGTATATCGGATGATAAAATGATCTTGCTTGTAATGGAGCCCAAAGTTACGAATTTTTAACGTTTTTAACATACCGTTCTAGGAATTAAACAAATTTATAAATGCAGTACAGATTTTCTGCGAAATTATTTTGACACTATTACTAAGTTACAGTTGTGGAAACAAAACCAACAGCAGAGAGATAGAGTAAATTACTGTATACCTTTCAATAATGTTTGTCGAGCAAAGAAGAAATTGAGAAATTGTGATATACACTCCTCAAACCTGTTAGGGAATATTGTAAATTCGGTATGAAGCAACTATATAACAAATTAGTCTTTTAATAAAAATGAAAGAAACGAAGTTAGAAAAGAACATTATAGCGTTCAAAAACTGTGACTTTTAAAATTACAAGCTTTCGATAAGGAATGAAAAGGGATCTGCAGCACTCTTTATGAACGAGAAGACTGGAAACAATTAGCATATGAGGAATGCTTCGTAACCGTGAATGCGATGTCTCAACGTAGCTGAATACTGGAGGGTCATCGGTCGTTTAGAAACGGCTCAAACTCAACGCATTGTAGCGAAGAATTTGGAGTACCACAAAATGTCATTTCCAAAACATGAAATTGATTTTTAGAAAGAAACGTTTGGCGAACACCAGGAGAAAGTCGTAGGTGTACACCAACACAAAATGAAGACCAGTGTTTAACAGCAACAGCAATAAAAATCGTGGCATGAACGCCACTCCTTCTGCAACAACACTTTCTGAGAGATGCCGGCACAGTGTTTCAACTCAAATTATTCGAAACTGCTTCCATAGTGTTGATTTATATAATCACAGACCTAAGATTTGTGTCTCCCTAACAACAGGCTACCGTGCTGCCGGTAGAAGTTGGGCATAAGAGCATCTCAGAATGGGACGAAAAGAACGGAGTAATAATCTCTCATCAGACGAATCCCGCTTTAGTACACAACTTGACAGTAGACAGTTTATAATCTGGAGAGAATGTGGCACTCAGAATAATCTTGCAATTGTGAACGAAACGTGTCCGATTTTGAAAATGCGAAGTGATTTTCTAGCCGATGTCCGCATTAATGTCAGGGCCAACCTGTTCATAATCAGAAATGGGTTTCTAACAGACCCTCAAATATATTATATATTAGATTCTCAAACCTTTTGTGGTCCCTTATGCTGCAGCATTCGGGGATTAATTCATTTTCATTGGTGACAAGTTTAGGCCATATCGTGCTTGACTAGTAGAAGACTTGCTTTTGACAAAGAAATGCTTCAGATGCGTTTTTGGACAAAAACTCAATAGAAAACGTTTCAGATATTCTCTGGAGTATGGTTTCTGGTAGTTTATCACCTCTTAAAAACCAGTTTGGCACCTGAAAACCGCCACAGTAGTTAGAGAGAATAGCTCAGTCCCTCCTTGGTAAACTTACAGATTCCATGCTCCAGAAATGTGGAACATTGCTTCCGGTCAAAGACTACCACACTTGCTACTGGTCAAAGACTACCACTAAAACTTGCTTTCATCCAAGAAATCACACTTTTTCCCTTTTTATGACATGCATGAACTATGCATAATCTATGACTTTTTTTTTTGCTTTCCGACAAAAATGAGAATAAAAATGTATTATTATTCCTTGTTCCGTACATTATTTTCTTTCCTAATAGTTTATAGTGCTTACAAATCATACATAAGATAAAAAAGTTTTCTTCATTCGCAGTTTATATACAAAATCTGAATATCCCTTAACCCCTTAACTATTTTTAGCAGTGTAATTCTTATTATGGCTTCAATGTCTTTGTCTGAAGAGCTTGGGCGATCGAATAATGCCTTCAGGGAATTTACATTGTAAAGCATCGTGAGCTCATTCCTTTTGACCCTGAGATTTTAAATCAACAGGTTCATTCAAATCACTGACAAATGGAAACGATTTGTTAGAGTGTTTAATGATACCTTGATTGACGTCAATTTATGTGTGTTTAGAGTTAGAAAAACTGAATCGTGTTGGAGCCGTTGAATTTTATTGTAAAAAACTGCTGATGAAATAAATATTTTCCTTATCGTTATACTGCTCAGTACCTATGTTAACATTAAATTTATTCACCAACTATAGCGTATGTTTTTCTGTCTAGAAAAATCTACGCTGTTTACTTGTAATTAGAAGATAAGAAAAAGTCAATATTTTTACACATACAAGTCAGATGGCAATTTAACATTGCCGTATTTGCAGGTGAGTAATTTTTAGAAGCAGACTTTTCCCATCTTATACAAAGGTTTTTAAACTGTTAGAATGAATAAAAATAAATTAGTTCTAGTAGAATATATTTATTTTTAAATAACATAGTTTTCGTGTCTGGTATTTAGCCTTAATATACATACATACACATTCTAACAGACTTATTTCAATTAAAATCTAAACCGGATATTTCATTGCTTTAATAATTGATTTTTGTGTAAAGTTTTATGAACTAGATTTTGCGTAAATTTGTCAGTTGACAAGAGGGATACTTTGAAAGTTTGTTAATTGACAAGACAAGACATAAAGATTTAATAAGAAAAAGTATTATTTTATAAATATCTCTCAACAGGAGTATATCTCAGTACATTTATTATTCACTTGAAAGTTCCCAAGCATGAAGTTTAGGGTTTCAGATTTTACTTTCATAGGTGATGAATATATTGTTTTCTTTTATTACTGTATTATACCCTATTGCCAAAAAGTAAATAATAATCTATAATTTTACTAATTATGTAATTGAATTATCCTGTACCTATGTCTTTAAATATATTTTTTATATATGTCACTGAGTTAATAACTAGTGTTTAAGGGGAATGTTAAAATCCATGAAATTCTAATGAAAGTAATAGAAGGTATAATTTGGTCTGCTAACCATGTTAACTGCTGTTGCTGCAAAACTGCTGAAAACCGTTTACACAAACTGCATGGTAGTCTCGTGCATACGAAACTGTGCAAGTTAAATTAATTCAAAGTGTCACAGTTAAGTTGATCTTAAACTAGTATTTTGATCCCGAGATTAACAAAGGTATTATATTACTTACTGGCCTAAAAATTCCCAAGAAAACAAATTTAAAGGAAATTCTTTCACGAAATATTTCTACTTCAAAACTTTACTGACGTCCACTGATAGTTTTTAAAATTTTGTAATGAGATGGAAAGGCAGAGAAAGAAAAGCAATTTGACGCAGGAGCTAATGCATATAGAAATCGATCAAAATTATACAGAAAACATTTATCGAATTTCTTAAGACCTGAAACGCATTTTAATATTTACATTTCGAATATTTATCCTTGAATAAAATTTGCCAATCGTACATTTTCTTTTAAAAGACTATCGAGAGGTATCTTATTTCTGTGTACAAATAACCCTTTTTTTTCATTTCTTATCTTTTAAAGGAAACTCCTTACTGTTCCATAAATAACAAGCATTATAATTAGCCTTTAATTTCAGAGATGTCCAGAACAATATTACATTTTAAAGCTTTTATAAAATTATTTCAGTAAGTATTTATTGTAAAAATTACAACGTAAACATTTTTTTCTGTTGGCGAAGGTTAAATAAAAGGGCTCAGAAACCTGAAATTAAATACTTTATTTATTACATGTGATACAATGACATCATGATTATACCCCTAATATAGGCAGTCATCCTGAGCTAGTGTAGGAAATGGTCCATGCAGTGGCTGGTGACAAGTGTTACCTCTGAAACAAAAAGCATATTTATATGAAACAAAATGTAACGTATGTATATATTATTATAGTTATTAAATACATTTGAGTACTTCCATAATAGGCTAGGTTATTTAATTATCACCAACCATTAAAGGCTGTCTGCCTAACAGGACGAATGCCTTCATGAAAGCTTTCTAAGGGATACTGACTCGTTACATATGGAAAAGGGAAGAAAATCTGCTTGCATCCAACCCGTTCACTTGTGTTTGACCCCGGGGTCGAACTGCTAGGATTAACCGATCGGCCGGTGGTGAGGCAAGTTCGTACCAGAAACAAATATAAAATACTAATATAAAGACATCAATGGCATCGCTTAAAAAGTAATTATTAAATTGTAAACTGCATAATAAAACTTAATTTTTTAAGTTGGTACAAAAATTGCTTATTAATAATTAATAAACTGGCAAATTAATGAAAGGAATAAGAATAAATAAATTCTCATTTAGTCCCAGACTGTTGTTGTAACTGAGCAAAAGTTAATCAGTTATTCTTAGACTTTCAAAATTTTTATTTTAAATTTAGGCTAAAATTCATTGTTCCTAATACATATACAGAGCTGTGGTTAGGAATTTTTTCCACGTATGAAAAAGAGGCAAATACGCTACCCTACCTAGAAACAAATTAATTATATGTCAATGCTTTTATATTAAACAAAGTCAGCTACAGTACTAAATTATAAGTAATTTTTATAATATTTGCAATCATAACTTCATGTATTTAGAATATTAATACGCGTAGGACTTTAAATTTTTAAATGAAAACATTAAAAAGTACCTTTTTGTTAAATAGAAAATAACACAGAACTAATTAGATTAACAGTCAAGCTATTTTTGTAAAATAATTTTTCTTGCTTCTAAAGAAATAAGATCGACAATATTTTTTCCCCAAAATCTTCTTCATTATTTAATTCATATTCTGTAGAGAAAATAGTGATATCTGAAAGTTTTTTTTGGGGGGGGGCGAGGAAGGGACAAAAGTCTTTTTTGCATATTATTATTTTAGCTTTTCCTAACAATAGTAATTGGCAAAGTTAAAAAAATTTTTAATGTAATATCTGAGTTCAGACATGACTGAAACATGTCTTGAAAAATCTTTAAAAGATCTGGTTTATTGAGATTACGGCATAGCCTCAAAGGCTATCTGCTTAAGTGGATGGATGCTTCGTGGATGACTTTCTAAGGAAACTGGCTCATATGCACGTTACACATGAGGAAAACCATGAAAGCACCCATGCGGCCAGCCCGTTCGTGGGATTCGAACCTTGGACCGAGCTACTACGGTTCAGCGACCTTACCGCTCTGCCGCTGGTCGACCTTTAAAATATATGATTTTACTTTAGATACCAACAATACTGAAATTTTGCGTCATCTTTAAAACTTTATCTTTTTGAGGAAGTATCTGGAGAATTTATATCATTTGAATATTTAAATGTTAAGTTAGGAACTAGTCCTTTTTAAAATACCTAAGTATCCCTTCCCTTAGGCTGACAGTACTCATGTGTTTTACCAGACTCAATCTAACCTAACCTACTTTTAAAATACCTAAATACAATTATATTAATTTTTCACCAGTCAGAAACGGGAAATCGGTAGCTATCATACTCTCCTTTTAGTTGTGAGATTAAAATATGTGTAACGTTTTACATTTCGGCTATGAAAATATATTTTTCTAAAAAATTAGTTCTTTTATCAACTGATTTTGACATTCTACTTTCTTAACATCTCTTTTTGACTTCTTATTATATTCATTTGACATATTCATCTTTATAGCTAAATTTTCCCATTTCTCAAGACAATTTCTGTTTTTTTTGTAAAGAAAGAACAACTCATCCGTTATATTTAGCCCAAAGGACGTTAGCCCAGAAGGGCTATTAATTTCGTTTTGACATTTTGCGTTGAAAACCTTAAATGTCGATTCATTTTTGAAACTGTGGCCATCAAATATTACAGCCCTGTATTATACTTAAAGAACATAAATAATGAAGATTCTGCATAAATGTATGTATGTTTCTCACATTGTGATAAAACGATGGTACCTAGAGCCATCAAATTCTGAATAACGTACGTTTCCACCCGAATATGGGCATCTGGAAGCCCAAATTTGGAATTTGTTTTATTATCTATTTCGCATTTTGTAAAACTTTAACAAATTTTTGATTAACAAACTCAACGATTTCAAACGAGCAATGAGAACACTGTGCAGGCCTCCCCCCAAAGAAAACATTTTTATTTCCAGCACGCGAGACTGTGTATCGAAAATTCTAAAGATATGTTTATTTTAAAATTATTTTGCGATATTGCTGTTGAATTGAATTTTATGGTTTAACTGCGAAGAACATGATATTTAATAAAGGTATCCCACAAAACGTTAAAAAATACGCCCCTTTGTGCGTGATATAAAATCTGAAAGCTTTCAGATTTTTTTGTTGTTGTTGGTGGTGTTGTTTGTTTAATTTAGTATGACGTGCGAGGGCTATTTCTCTAAGGGTAAGGATGACTTTGTGTGGCTTTATATATATATTTAAAATCTTTAAAAGTAAGTCTTTATTTATCTTTTCTTCTTTTTGCAGTATGAAGACAGATAAAAAATTTTAAACTGATTTGGCCAAAGAAGTTATTACATTCAACCTATTTAATAATTTGGTCGATACCTTGTTAAAACCTTGTTTAAACTTTGTAAGTTATCTTTATGTTAATTGAGCAGTTATTATGATTTTGGTCTTTACTATAGCTTCTCTTTTCCGTTTTCTTCACCAGAATGCAAATTACCTTTGAGTGTATTTGAAGTGATGGTTTTGAATCTTAGCGAGAGAACTTATGGCAGTCTCATCTGTGTATTAGAATATTATGAATAAAACTCTGCTTCAAACTGATATTTCCGGCCTTACCATTTCTCGCTAGCCGATGCTTTAAATTTGCTAGCCCGCAATACTTTGAACCAGCTTATTTCTTATTCTATTGAATGCGTATTCTTCTTATTCTATTGATTGCTTAATTTAAATAACAAGTGCTGGTTTTATCTGAAGTTTAATTTAAATAACCACAGTTGGTAGTCGTGCCTTTATTTTCAATTTAGACAAAAATAAAAAAAGGTTATTTTAAACCTTCTTCAATACTTTGTGTTTAAGACATAGGGATAACTCGCTATCTTGTCTAATAGTTTCTACAGGAGTTTATTTCTAGCTATAACTTCATATAAATACGTATAAAGCAAATTACTTGAACGTTACACAAAATATGTAACAATAATTTTTTGCCCCATTTTAAATATTAGATCATTAATAATTAATTAAATATCTGATTTGGTTGATTAATTTATTAAAAGCCCGCGAAGTACTCGAGAATACAGAGCCCTTTTTCATTGATTTAAATTTCGAATTTTAAAACTGCGTTTCTCGATACGTTTCAAAATTGAAAGCTAATTATAATTTACTTTTTAAATGTATATCTAAAATTTTGCGACTAACTTAGAGCCCCTTCAAGCCATTTACCTGAGGCGAATGCCTGACTTGCCTCAGCTTTTTCCTGTCTGTATAACTAATGTATTCAAAAATATTGTCGAAAGTCTTATAATTGCCGATCCAAACATTTTGCCTATTTCTCTGGAACATATTAAATAATTTAATGGAATAATAGCAGGACTTAGATAATTCTGATAGTTTTAAGTGGTTGTTCAGTTGATTTCTTTTGAATTTTCATTCACTAAGTTACAAACTCATTTAATGCTTCCTAATTTCTTCAGTAAGAAGGAAACCGTAACCAAATGAGTTTTAGCTCTAAAAAGGCTTGTTGCAATGTACTGTAGCTTCTGTAGAGAAATTATGATTTTGTGTAAAGTAAGTTTTATGATTCTCAAATATATTCATGAATATTTTTTACGAACTTTGCTATGTGTTTTGATCGTGATTCTGATTTGCAGCAATTGTATGATATATACTGAGTTAAAAAAAAAAAAAAAAAAAAAAAAAAAAAAACTGAATTCAAATAATTGTTTATAAGCTACAAAATATGAGTCAGGCAAGTATCAGCTACAAGTGAAATACAACAGTCCGGACGTTATCAATACTGCCTTCCACATGGTAGTCTCGACTATAAGCATAAATATGGAAACGCGATTTGGACCGATGTTTCATTACTTACGCTGAGTTCTGACAGAAAAATCGATTGGAAGTATAATGCTTTCTTGTCGTTTTGCCATCCCTTCTAACTTTATACTATTACACGGTAAAGGTACAATATTTTTCATGGTTTTATTATCTTTTAGACTTAAAACGTCACGACCTCTGACTTTTAATTGGCAATTTTATATTTAAGAGAGAGAGAAAAAGTGTATCATTGATGTTTAAGACAGCGTACGGTATATCTTACTATTACTCTATGTAATAAAGGTAATGTCGGACCAATTAAATTTTACCATGCTATAAATTAAATTTTACCTTGCTTATGTATACAGGAATATCACTTTACGTGTAGTATTATTACGCACTGTTTTACGCAATCGCACTAGACCTTCAACTCTAGTGCCCGCGGTCATGATTGCATAAAGGTACCCAGAATACTCACGGAGTTATCTCCGACAACTGTGGAGATCTCTATCTAGTAACAGGATCCAATAATTTTCAGAAAGGTCTACTTATTCATCGCTTATGTCGTAGTTTCAAGACCTTTGAGTTTAAATGAAATCTGGTTTGCTCATATGATTAACATGATGATTAGCTATAGAAAATGATCATGTGATGAGCTATAGAAAAATAATAGAAATTAACTGAAAATCCTTTAAATATTCGCCTTTGAAATATTTGTCAAAGACTCCACCTAAATAACAAAAATTAATGTGGAAAACAATTGTTCGAATATCCTCAAATGATTTTCCTATTTTCAATATAAAATAAATTATTTGATACAGAATTATTTAATTAGAAAATATCCAAGGTAGAAAACTAAATTTCTCGAACGAGAAGAAATCTCTAGGAAAAAAAAATCAGTTTCAAGTATATGAGTTAAAATGATACTAATATCATTAAAGTTTAGTAAAAACGACGATTTTTGAGATGATAAGAAAACGTAACGAATTAATTCTCATTAATTCTTGTTTTGAATCTGGCTGTTCTTTATTTCTCCTTCTGAGAACAATACTGCGCAAAATATAACGTGCGTTTAGTACGAATGCAGTTGGCGCTTCGAAATAAAATAGCGAGAAGAGTAAGAACCGCCCGTTGATTGAGTTTCTGAAGTTTTGGCCCTGCGTTTGCCTTTTAATGAATTTGGCGAACAGCCAAACGGTTTGAAGGGGGAGTGAGTGAATGTAAACTTTATTAGCTGTAACGCCAATCTTCTGAAAAAAGTTAAGTTATTAATGTCTTTGAGAAATTCTGACCTGACATGCTGAAACACAGTTTCTGCTACTGTTATATTTTTGTATTAAGTATCTGCAAGTGGCAGCGGAGCGAAGTCTTTCAGCTGTAATTCAGTTCAGTACATACACTGATCGTAGGGGCCAATAAGTATTTTATATTTCATATTAGTTCTATTTGCTTTTGTCTTTACTTTCATAATCAATACTTGAGTGAGCAATAGCGTGCAGTCTACTAGCTTGCTAAAGTAATGGATATTTTTCATATTTATTGTTTACAGATTCGCGGATTTTAATGCTTTTAAAAATATACTCCCATACAAAACCGAACGTTACAAAGTGAACTTAAAAAAATTACATAAACCAAAAACTCTACATCCAGACCAGGGATTTCCAACGGGGTCTTGTACAGACTTCGTGGGGTCGATGAAATTTTAAGAGGGATCAGTGATATTTAAGGGGATCGACAGAACCGTAATGTACTCTCTCAACTGATCGGTATAATGAAGATTCCGTTGATTAAAAATTATTCATCAATAAAACTGATAATTAATTATTTATTGATATAAAGCTATATCATTACAAAGTCAAGTATTAGTTAAAACATATGGGTGCTCTAAACTTTGGAATAGAAAAGTATCCGAAAGAAATATAAAATAAAAAGTTGTTACCTTTTTTTTTAACCGACTTTATTGGCTTTCCCCTTCTTCTTACCTATTAGACCTACCTTCTCACCTTCTTCCCTGCCTTCTTACTAAGTTACTAATTTATTACGGAAAACAAGAAACAAGTTGAATATCCGAAGTGGTTTAAGAATTAAGTTAAACAATTTTATGCCAAGTATTAAAAAAATTGCATCAATACATTAAGCGCGGCCATCACAGTGATTCAGATCAAACTCTTATGCAGTTAGAATCTGTGATTTTTTTTTTTTTTTTTTTTTTTCTGAAAACTTGTTTATATTTGCAAAATTTAAAATAATAATACCCAAAATGCTGAAACATTAATCAAATAAACCATTTTAAAAAAAATTCGAAATAAAGTCGAATTGTTAAAGTTTGTGATTAATTATTTATATTATGATTGTGTAGTATGCTGCAGATTATTTTTATGGATTATTTATAATTTAAATTGATTATTTTTAATTTAAACAATAAGTCTTACTTTTGATGTTTCGATAAAAGAAATCTTTTATTTATTCTGAATTCTATACCTATAATTAAAAGAAATATGTATTAAATCAAAGACTACTGAATAATAATTTTTAAAGCCTTGGAATTAATACTTCTAAAAAACCTTTCTTGTAAATAAGCTTCTTAACCAAGTCTCAAAGATTGGATATCGATTAACTTTTTTCTAACTAATGCGTGAGCAGAAGAAAGAGGAAAATGGGAATTGGGAAAATTAAAGATATACGTTAAAAGAGAAAAAAAAACTTGCTAATAAAGCCATCTGACTGTTATTGTTGTTTTTTGGGTTAAAAGAGGGTTTCTGATAATACTTTAAAATGCTTCCTCTCTTGGCTTAATAAATGTCACTGATTCAGGACGATTCATTTGATAATACTCAGCATCTGTGCACTGACTCTCAATGACTAACCTTTCTCAGAACTCCTGAGACGGTTTTAGGACAAAGATATGAATAGCTGGCTGTTTCACCATCTTTCCATCATTGTTCTATTATCTCAAGTGCAGGTTTTTAACTAATTCAGCATTGTTACAGGTAGTGTTTTCAACAAATTGAACAAAGTGTGGGTTAGGCCTTAAATTACCTTAAACTGCAGCATTTCCAAAGCATCTTGTAAGGTAAAATAAATGTCTACCTTTCGCCTTCCTCCTTATCTCTACAGAGATTGCATTTCAGACAAAATTCTCATTCAGAAAGCAGTTACTTATTCGTAATGCACTCTACCAGACCGCCTTTTAATTCAGTAAAATGGATATGTTTAATTCTGTTTGCGAATTTGCATACCCCCAAAAAATACAGCTTATACTTTTTTCTTTTACTTTATTTATTTAATTCTTTTACTGAACTGATTTACATGATTTTTGCTTCGAGTCTCATTTATTAAAAGAAAATAAAAAAAGAGGTGCTGGAATAATCTGTAAATGGACGACACAGCTGTAAACAGCAGGAAGTTCTGAGCACTTTCTTAAAAACAAAAATATTTTCCTGTGATTTGATTTCAAACTGCACTTCGTTTACATTTTTAGAATTTCGATAACACTAGTATTTTTACGCTAGTAACTCTCCGCGCAATTTGAAACTTTAAACATGATTCTTTCCATTTGGAAAAAAAAATTCAAAAGGCAAATATTTTGTGCAGTTTTAGGTAATTGAACAAAAATTAAATTCCTATCTATATCTAAAACTGCAAATTTGTGAAAAAATTAAGATTACTAAATTAAGAACTTTTTCCTTATTTCGCTAAACCATTTTTGAAGGATAAATGCCAGTTACCTTCGACTGATAAGTTGTACACATAAAAATTCACAAAACAGTCGTAACATAGAAAGATTTTATTTATTGAACAGCTTAATAAAACTAAACAATTAAAATCGTGTGTATAAATCAAAACTATAGCCTTTATTATATACAGTTCAGTACAAAATTAGGCATAAATTGACTGAACTTCTCGCTCTCTTTAATGTAGATAATTAGTAATTACCGATGCCATAACACAAGAGCTAAAGCAAAAGCTTTATATTAAACTGAAATGGAGAGTATATGAAACAATCATAGAAAAGAAAGGAATGTCTTAATTCATCTCGCCATATATTACGTGAGAATACGCCCGTGCTCATAATCTTAAGGTCTGCCCACTCCTCTGGCTGATGCCTAAGACTTAAATGCGATAGTATGCATGATAACATATTCTGTCACAATGTTTCTAGCTAGAGTAATTCGTAGGAAAGTAAAACATTCTGCTAAATTGCCTTACGTCTTGGTGTTCTTTGGATACTAAAAGCATATTTTTTCAGATGAATAATATTTTTGTTTTTAACAGTTATGCCAGTTCTTCATTAAAACAGAGGCTTCTTCAAACGTTTTTCGAGGAAAAAATCCAAACAAAAAGCGTGTGGCTTTAATGCAAAAAATAAGTGGCATTTCGTAAAACGGGGATACTCATATTCTTTGGTATATTTATTGCATTGGAAGTCTCTGAGGAAGTTATTTCTTCATCTTACAGATAATTTAGGATACAAATAAATAAAAATACATTTAATTAAAAGAGAAAGAGTATGAATAAAAATGAACAACTACAGCGAAACACCATTAACTGATTTATGCTATCTTTTTTTTCTTTCATTATAAACTCGTTTTCAAAGAAAAAATATCATTGAAACTGATAGACAACGAAATTGGGAAAACGGGTCTAAGAATGTTCCCTGCTGTTTTTGTTTATCTTTGTCCAAATGATAAAGGTTACACAAATAAACAGAACCTTCAGCATTATCAGGATAACCTGGTGATTTCATTTACCGATGCAAAGATCCTCGGCACACAAAAGCAAAACAAAACTGACACATCCACGTGTTAAAGAAAGATATTTCTGTGCTGTTTTAATAATTAGATTAATAAATTTTCTATGAAACAGGAAAATAGCCTAAAATATTAAGTCGTTTAAATATATGTAATTAATTAAATACAAGTAAATACATGTACATACGTACATATACACATACATTTAAATACATGTATCTAATTCAGCGAATACCTAAATATTGACTTGGAGCACTGAAGGTTATATTTAAACCTGCTTTTTATTAATTTAGTCAGGTGATTTATAGAGGTATGGACAGTACCAGTGTCTTTCCTCATCTTATAGCATGCGATAACATTTTAAATTCAAAAACAGAGAGTGAGAAGCTGTATTGAGCAATGTGATAAACAGTTTGATGAGTATGCATTTGGTATGCGTGTATCTTATTATTCAATTCCTAAAAGTGCAGTTTCTATTTTCAGTTCTCAAAAGGCATTTGAAACATTTCCTTTTTCAGTTAATGTCATAGATGCTTCATTTCACAAAATCTCTCTCAAAATTTCCATCTATTGAGTTTATCTCAAAGTCTATCTAAAATCACCAAATATTTCCATCTATCTCAAAAGTTTCATCTAAGATCTATATCTTAAATAATCTAGATAAATATTTACAAATGCGGTAGGGAGTTTATTAATAAAAACCACCTCGCACCTCAGAAATCATTTGGGAGAGATAACTGTGTACAGAATTTTCTAAGAGAAACTGGTTTAAACTACGAAAAATACTAGTAGCTCCTCTGTTCATTCCGTTATCGAAAGCGACGACAAAAATTACCTATTTTTTTTAACATAGGTAATTTAAGAATTTAATTAATTCATGAAAAGGATTTAATAATATTCGACAAATTATGATGCACAGATTTACAAAAAGGATCCCGTTCATTATAATTAGTTCTTTTTAAATTAAATAAGGTGACATGAGATTAAATACCAACAATTTTTTCCGTAAATACATCACCCTAATCATTTCATTGGAGATACATAGTAGAGACATTAGGATTTTTTGGAAGCAAGAAGGATGAAATATATGCAACGCATTCTCCTGGAATTAAACCACGGACCTCTGGATGCGCGCCCAGCGTGCAGACCACCACATCACGAAGGCATACCAAAAAGTCGGGAGAAATACCTTATATATACTCCCCCTTTTAAAGGGCGACTGAGGTTTTTAGGGAACACAGTCGCCAAATCCTGGGTGGGGAGAATCATCATTCACCACCCTTTTAGTTCGGGCGCCATTGTAGAGACATTAGGTAATTTGTTGGAAGCAGGCAAGATGAAAAATTAGCAGCGCTTTAACCAGGAATCGAACCGCGGACCTCTGCAATACGTGCCCAGCGTGCAGTGCCAAGAAGGTGGGAGAAATACCTTATAACATAAACGCTGTTTATAATTAGAAATTTTGGTGATGATACATTTCATATTTTGGCTGATTGCTCAAGTGCGACAGAAGTGCTTCATGAAGATGATATGTGCAGATACGTCAAAAGCTGATAAGCTATTAGACAAAGCACACAACTGTATAATAGCCCAGATATGTGTAGCTTTAATTGTGATTCTTTAACACAGAACGCGATGTCAAGTACTGGATGCAAAACTCTTTCCGTTCGGCATAGTGGTTAGTTGAAACTATTACTACTTATTGATGCAATTTTAATGAGCTTCGATCTGAATCCCCATTAAGATCTGAATATCTGCAACCTTTGCATTTAAGTGACGCTGAGCCGTTTAAGGGCTACGTGTCCGAAAATCCGCTTTTGTTAGTTGGCAGCAGCTAAAGAGGAGTAAGACAGCCACGGATGATATACTACTCTGCGGTTCTCTATGGTAAATCTGGAATGACGTGTTACACTAAATCATATTATCATCACAGTCACCCGCAAGTCTACGGCTAAGGACACCTCCATTTACATCCGTCTTTGATGCTTCATGAGAGTATCCAAAAATAAACACAGAATAAGTGAGATAAAGATCAAATAAAGTAATTATGTTAGATGTCTAAACTGAACTTAAAACGTAGCACATTTCAAAATTCATGTGTACATGGAGAGAGAGAGAGAGAAAGCATGAAAATCATACCAATAAAATTTCGCAAAGTAATTGAAAAAAATAAAGTGTACCTGAAATTATCTCTGAATATATACGTAGAATTTAAATAAATTAATTATCAAAATAGTAAAATTTAGTCAATTAAAAATTGGTTCTTAAATTCTTCATATCTAATTCATTCTTCCTTTCTTCTAATTTTATATAGTCTTGTAAAAGTAACAATAGATAAAAGACTATCTTTCTTCCCTTACTTATTTGAATGTAAGCTATTTTTTATGAAATTATATGCTTTACAAGTAAATAAAGTATTTTATGCCAAATTTAAATATCGTAATCGCAAATAGTACCCTGTAAAAATCATTCTGTTCCTTTTCTTGATAACAGAGTTTAAAACTCAGAGTAAATGTGTAAAAGACTTGCGTCCATATTTAAGACATAGCCATCATAAATATTCATGCATTTCTGGTCCCAGCAGTTGTCATAATCAGTCCACGCTAACTGCCATATCGGCTGGCTAGGCTGATTCAAATTGGTCGCGCGGTGAATGCTTTGAAAAGTGGGTGAGAGTAATTATATTAAATTTGATTGATGAATTATCATAGGAGGAAAAGCAAATTGTATATTTCTCAGGCAGAAAGCTTTTTTTACCATATTGAAATATTAAAATGTTTCTTATAATGCGATTATTGTCCACCAACAGGTCATTATATTGATTGAGGAATTACATTAAGCTGATAGCAGATCGGTCCAGATGACTTTATGGGTTGTTACACCAGAATAAAACGTTATATCAAGTGTTATACTAATACGAATTAATTCAATATACAGGGTGGTCAAAAAATAACTTGGCCAATTAACGGCGACCATTGGAATCAAAGAAAATAAGGAATTTATTGCAGGATAAGTCAGAATATCATACGCGTAACGCATATCATGGGTGCATTTTACGTAACCGTGTCTTGAAATTTTCTCTAGTAGACACACCAAAATTTTGCAGTCTTACGAGACTCTACATGGCAGAAAACAGCTTAAACCATTGAAACGTTTAATAAGGACGAAAGAAAACTCAAATAACGATCTTTCAGAAACAGGAAGCAAGCTAGGCTACATCTTCAATAGAGCACCTGTACTAGGTTCGTGGATGAGATGGTAATATTGTACTGGGTTGAAAGAAGCTACAGAAGTAACAGAATTTTTAGAATATATAATGTGTACAAAGTGCAGCAAAATTTGTAGGAATAAAATTTGCATAAAAACAAAAATTAAACTGATCATCAATGTGTACGGGAATAAGTGTCATAAAAGTTTTAGTCCTGAAAATATTTTAAATGAGCAAAATATAAAAGCAATAATAAAAAATTTGATGTGGTCAGCACATGACCTTGCGCTAATTCCGTGTCTTAACTCGGAATTGGCGGAATAACCAGTTCCGAATTAAGTAAACTATCACTTTAAGCACTAGCTTTAAGTAAACTATCACTTCTGGGTGATAATTTGTACGTAAAATCTAATGTATTTATAAACGTTATTGTTGAATATTAATTATAAACACCATTAACCTTTTATTATTCTATTCTTCCGTAGAACGGACAATCACAACTATTTATATTCATGTACATATAAGTACATATAAGCATAAGCATTTGGTGATAGCATCGTTTTGTTTGAAAAATAATTCTACACGAAAGTGAAACGAACGCAAAATTTAGGATTGGAGCTAATATACTTAATTGCTTCATAATGACAGCTAGTCTTCATAATGAGCTCATTCTTCTCACATTTAACACAATTACAAGAGATTACAATTAATGCTTTTAAATGCAATACTTTGTTCTCGATCACATACCTATTTTAAATATCAGATTTGAAAAGTTTTGAATTACCCATAATATATATGTATATTTTTAAGAAAGTCTGTTCTCAGCTTCAAGTAAAATATCGCTCCTGACTTTAACCCTATTAAGCATATCTGAAACACCATTGGTAGGGCATTTTATCTCGCCATGCCCCTTACCTCGCCTGTCCCCGGACGCTTAATGGCAAACCGCACACTGAGTTGATCAATGCTAAACGAATTTCTCTTATTGCGCATGCCCAAAAGACAATTTGGCGCAATTTTAAAAGAAGATAAATACGGTATATGATTTATATTGTGTTATCTTGTACGTAAACAGTTCGAGGTTTTAAAACGTGTCAGGTTGTAATCTGCATCATTACTTGGAGTGTAAATGTCGATTGTAAACTACCCAAATTTTCTTTTAAAAAGGATTACAAAACAGGAAACATTACAAGATATTAGCTGATTATACTTCTGAGGAATAAAAACAATTGATTATTTACCATACGTTCCATTCATGTATACTTTAACAAATTAAGGATTAAATCTAGTTTAAATTACTGAATTAAAGGTCAAATAAATTATTGTAAGTAAATGAAATAGAGTGTTGCAATTGTAAACAGTCGATAAGAACTATATGACGAACAGGCTTGTGTAGGGTTGCTTATGCTTTGTCGCCAGTATTTTCTCCCACGCCAGAGGTGCACCATTGAGCATGCGCAATAAGCGAAATTCGTTAACATTGATCAGTTCAATGTGCGGTTTGCCATTAAGCGTCCCCGGACTTGAAAACTGCCTTGCTGCAATAGTGGGATCGGCTGCCCCACGGACTCCTCAGCTGCCTCTAGTCCAGTATACCGTCATTTCCTGTCTGGCTGTGAGAGGGTACCGTACCCCGTACTGGATTCATATTGATTTCGATATTACAACGTGGATTTTGGACATTCCTGCACTATGAGTTTCCCTGATCCCTGTACTTGTGTTTAATAAATATTTTTACTCATTCTAAAAAATAAAATATAAAAGGTTTGAGTACCATATGACAAAATTTGGCCGAGATATTTAAATTTTAGTGCGGTTTTCATTGATTTTGCGCGTCAGGAAATTAAACTTATCACGCTTCTCGAACGATCGGTTAAAATAAAAATTAGGATAATTCCAGATACATTTTTTTTCCAATTTTATATTATTCAGTGATATCCTTTTGTGATTTATTCCTTAAAGTTTAATTTTGTTCCCTATGGTACACCGACTTTTTCCAAATGCTAAAATTAAGTCAATAATATTGACATCTAGTTTTATTACTTCGGGAAGATAATCCAATAATAACACAAAAAGGAGGTGAATCAATATTTTCACTTTTTTATTTAGGTAATTTATGTTATTAGTTGGCTATATGCCAGTAGTTGAAGCCTGCTGTTGTATTCTAGAACACAAATTCTGTAAGATTTATATGCGTATATAAAGGTCCGTGTATGAATAAGGTCTTATTCATGAAAAAAGTTCTAATGACTAAAACGTTTCACGCGAGTCTGAATATCAATTCTCATCACTTAATCTTTTAATGTCAGAAAATTTTTACTAAGCTCGCATTTTATTATTAGCTACTTACATAGTTATATATTTCGCTGTTTAATTTGTGCTTGTAACAAGAATCTTCTGAAAGCATGGTCTGAAACTTATCTCTTAAATATCTCTGTAAAGGCTATCTCATGAGATTGTGCTTCTTTTTCTAGAATGAGTATAAACGTTTATTAACTATAACTAATGGACTAACAAGGAATTGCCTACACGGAAACTGAGAAAGCTGAGTCTCTCGCCGATCATTACGCTTCTCAATTCTGTCCTAACAACATATCCCACCCACCAACAGAACACCTGGTCACCTGGTCACTAGTAACCCAATACCTTACAAAGCCACCCACAAACTACACTCTTCTTGTCAAACCGTCGGAAGTCTACGGCTACATCCAAAAACTCAAGATCAACAAGAGCCCAGGATTGGATAAGATTTCCAACAAAATGATAAAAAAATATGGGCATCCTCATGCTGCTGAAGCTAGTAGCAATTATCAACGCTATGCTCAGACTGAGGCACTTTCCTAATCCCTGCTGTGGTTACGCCAATACTCAAACCTGAAAAGCCTTCTTCCGAACCATCATCATACAGGCCCATCTGTTTACTCTCCTCTCTGAGTAAAGTAGCTGAATACGTGATTCTACAAAGAATTCTGGAATTCACAGACCACCACAAGATCATTATCCTAGAGCAGTATGGGTTATCAACTGTACAGGGTTACAGAGATGATCTCCTCAGGATTCCAGGAGCGAGAAGTTACTGGTGCCATATTTCTAGATGTAGCCAAAGCCTTCGACCGTGTCTGGCTTGAGAGCCTCACATACATCCATCACACATTCCTATCTTAAGGAAAGACACTTTATCGTTCGTGTGAACAACTGACTTTCTACACCACGGGTCATCAAGGCTGGCGTTCCACAAGGAAGTCTCTTGGGGCCCGTTTATTATAATATCTGCATGAACGATATACCACAAACACCACACACCACCCTAGCTACGGCAATTCTCTCAAAAAATGCACCTCTCGGCTCAGTCATTCAATCACTACAAACCCACGCCCACGCATTTGAGTCTTGGCTTACTGCCGGAAAAGTGAAGATAAATGTGGGAAAATCAGAGACAGTCCTTTTCCACAAGAGAAGAAGTAGGGACGAAAATACCTGCGTCCAGATCTACAATACTCCTATCCAGTGGGCTAGGCAGACCCAATACCTAGGTGTCATTTTAGACAGGTCGCTCTCGTGGTCCCCACACATAACACAGATGGTTGCCAAGTTCCGTGTCCGTAAACGAACACTTACCCCTCTAATTGACCGGAACTCTGTTCTATCTACTGATAATAAATTACTCATTTACACGACCCTTTTGCATCCCATTCTAACTTATGCCTACCCTGTTTGGGGATACGCGTGCAAAACCAACCTAATGAAACTTCAAGTTCTACAAAATATTGTACTCAGGCAAGCGGTGAATTGTCGATGGTTCATTCGAAACTCGGCAGTTCATCGCGAGCTGGATATTCCTGAACTAAATTGTTATATGGCAAAACTTACCGAGAAATTTTTTAATAAGATTCCAGATGTGTGTAACAGCGTCATTCCTGTGCTCTCTTATAATTATGAATCCGATGCTAATCGGCATTTCGGCTAGGCATCGGCTAGGCGTTTCTTTAATACTCTGCCATAATAATTGCATGTGCACGTTCATTACTTGCGCACTTACCTTCGCCTCAGGCCTGCTGCCGCAGGTGTTTTCGTTCGGACTCTCTCATGTGGTACACCGCATATATTGAATTTCTCCCGTTGGAATTTTAGTGTGTTATTTTCCGATTCCAAGTGCTCGTACAACTCAAGGAATCGAAAATCGACTACCATTATGCCGGGTTAGCGATCATACGCGGGCACCCTTTTCTGCGAACGTCTTCGAGTTTGCCTGAGCCGACCATAGATAAGTTGAATTTCGTAATTTTTTCAAAATTAATTATTTAAATTTAAAAATTCCCAAAACATAAATGCTTGTATTTTTTAAATATTTTTTGTAACTGGAGGTAAATGCCTACAACTAACAGTTGTGAAAATAAAGGCCATATGAGAACTCTTATGGATACGGTATATACGTATGTACAGGATGCTCGGAAAATAACTAGCAAAAATGCAAACCAGATAGAAGGAACCTAAAAAAAAAAGAGATTTTTAATGGAATGTGTGTGCCTAAGTGAAGCGTTGAGGTGCTAAGCTTGTTGAGCGGAAGATAAAAACGTTCTGCTGACATGAATTGTCATTTCATGTCCACATTTCGAGTGGCATACATCGTTACCACAGCGGAGCTAATCGACATGCCTTTTATCTGTAAGGCTGCAAGTGGAAGCGGAGCAGCTGCTCAAAGAAGATACACGGGAATGGTTCAAAATTGTGCCTCTTTTAAGTAGCTGTTCTGCTTTAATTGCAATCCCCTAGATAAAATTGCCCGTCGGCGAGCTTCTTGTTCATGCATACTACTCGAAATCTGTGCGGGGATAATTTAGACCACCTGAAAGTTTTTATCAACCGCACAACAGCCTTCTGTACCACCTCAAAGCGTCGTTTTGGTAAACAGATTCCATTACAAAATCTGCTTGTTTTGGTCTCCTCTATTGGCCCTTACATTTTTCTAGATATTTTCCGAGCTTCCTATACTAAGGAAAAGTCCTTTATGTTTCTTGAGGCGGCTTTTTTGTGAGGGCAATGCCTTTTGTCACTTATTTATGAAGGCAGTTGAGGATATTTTTATATAAAATCGCTGAGGTCAATGAAAAGAAATTATTATTGCAAATACGAACACCATGTAATTATATGCTACATGCAAAAGGAATTCCTTGCAAGAAATGTAAGCATCATGGAACTATCTGAAACAACTGTAAAACTACAACCCATAAAATACTGAATCAAACAAACATGTGAACAACTATATTCCATATGATTTAATATTATGCAACAAATTTGTAACTATCATAAATCACTTGTATCACCATGTTGAAGTAATATTCATGTACCACCATGCATAACGTTAACTTTTGATAGATTTAAATGTATATACGAAGCACTCGGGACATGCGGTCGAGCCCCTAATGTACTGCCGGCAGTGGTAGGCCCCGCGGTGTAGCGTGAGGCGGTCTGTTCCAAGCTAAGCTATTAGGGAATGTTAATAGGAAGGGACAACACTTGGATCACCTGTTGGTAAATATCTGGTGTCCCCGCTACCTTTACCTATAATTATACCTATCAAGAAACTCTGTAATTGACGAGTTTCTTGAAAACAGAAATGTGTAGCTTATTTTTTATATAATTTTGTGGATAACTTTTTTTTTGTTGTTGTTAAGACTAAATTAGGAATGACAACAACAACAATATTAACAATAATATAGGAAGAAAATCTTGCAAGATCTTCCACAAGTACAAATAACAATATTCAGCATATTTTTGAGTTAAATACATTTTTTTGAAATATATCATCCAAAAGTAAAGGTATGATTTACGCAGAAATCAAATCATTTCATAAGTAATTTGTGAAAATGAAACTTTTATATTTTCTGAAAAGATGTCGTATGGAACTACTGTAAAATATAGAGGTATTGCCTTTTTTCAAATCCAAGTTGGAAATTCAACATACATATCCGGTTTTTGATGCATGAAGAAATTTTTGATCATTTATGTAAACATTAAATACTTTTAAATATTAAAAATACTTAAAAATATTATTATTTATATTAATTTAAAAGTAAATATTTTTAAATATTAAAAATATTTAATAAAACTAAAACTAGGTCAATAATTAACGGCTCTCACTTTTCTAAGAAACACAGTGAAAATGACATACTACTCGTATAGTTTCTAGTGAGGACACCTAATTTTTTTTAAATTAAGATTTTTTTTCCTTGAACTTACTTTATTCTCTTTTTATTTTTTAGGAATTATTTCATATCATCATAATAAAATTTAAGGTAATTTATGTTTACTCTAGGAAGCGCTTTCATTTCCAAGGAAACGTACTTCTAAAAACTTGCGGGAATCTCTGGAAATGGTGTCCCGGGTTCTTGGGAAACAATCGGTGGTAGGAACGCTATAAAATTAATCTTTGTTGTACAGAAAAGCTTTCCAATAATAATTCGGCGTTAAAATTCTTTTTTTTTTTTTTTTTTGAATTCAAAGTTATTACTAATATTAAATAGTTCTAAAGGTTTACTAAAGTTTAGAGGCCTTTAACGATATATTTGTCAGTTTTTCATCGAAGAGATCTAGTAATTTCCTTTTCATAAAATAAAGCACAATGCTTTGAAGTAAATCAATGCTATGATGAAACGTTGGCACTTTGAATCGAAGTAATGAAAAAAATAAAAAATGAGCAAAAATTTTTAGCATCTGTCTTAAAGAATATCTAAAAATGTAAAAATAAGAAGCGACAATTCGATGAAATAAAAAAAATTAGAAAGTTGTGCTGTTTAGAAAGATTTTCTCTGTACAGAGAAATTAAGAAACATAAAATATAGATGCATTAATTTGTTAAATTATACAGAAAATTCATTGCTGTTATGAGCTATAACATCTTAAAGTAATTCGGCATTTAAAAAGTAGCTTTGCTTTTATTGCTTAGTTAAAAGTATTCAAGTGCAATGAAGTGAATCCCAGAATTTCTGCATCGCTGTAATGTAAAAATTACTCAGAAATACCTCCTGTTAAGGATTTTAGAAATATTTGAGTCTATTTAGAATACTTTATGAAATTACTCACTCATCCGCGGTTATGATTATTAAGTATTATGCTTTGTAAGCAAGTATTGAAATATTTTAAGCGGTACGTTAGGTCATGCATGAGTATGGCTTTTACTGATAGAGAAATTATTGCTATCTCGGTGATTACCTGTACTCCTAATATCATATCATGTTTAAATGACATATCAGCTGTTATCATATCAATGGAATGAATAATTTTCATTCTAAGGTCACCCGGCGAAACTTTTGTCATTTATTTTAGCCTACTTTGTTTTTGCGAGAAAAATAACAATCAGCGATATCGCTTAGAGTAAAGAATTAATGAAGTACGATAAGGAAGAAACATGTCCTTTCATAAATAAATAACTCTCTAAGCTTGAACAATATTTATTATCGAGAATGTCACAAATAAGAAGGGCATTCATCCAAAGAACATGAGAAAGGAAGGTAAACGGTACTTAGTAATTTAATTGGTAGTTTAATCAATGTCACTGGTAAATCAAAAGATCTCAGTTCGATCCCAGTTAAGCAAATTCTTTGTAAAATGCAGAAAGCAGGGAGACATTAAATTATACCCATACAGAAGCTATATACTAATTGCTAATTGCAAATTTAATTGGGTTTCTCATTCAATTTCAGTAATGGTGGTTCAGTTTAACTTTCCTGTAGTATTATCACTTCATAACGGGGGTGCATCTGGAAGTCTATCAATGATCGATTCGATAAGATCATGCAGCACTAATAGTTTATCTCAGGCTCTGCTGCGGACAACTGAACGAGTTGACTACATGGAGCTTTCGCGATTTCCCATTAGTAACGCAAATATTAATATTTTCCTTTCTAAAGTCCTACACTAAGATATTCCTCTATAAATAATCCGCAGATGTTTTGTCATGACTAACTCAACCCATCTCTCGTTCATTAAAAGTAAATTTGCATACCAAGCATACCAAGTGTTCAACTGAGATTATTCATAAAATTTCTGTTCATGCGTTCTTAAAAGATATTGTCGCTAGCTTACATGCTAAGAAAATTTCATTCAGAAAAGATGTTTTATCGGAAACGGGATGCTGGGAAAACTCTCATTTCTCTAAAGTTTTATCTACACACCGTCGAAGAATAAGAATTAAAAAAAAATCAACATGGTTTGATTTAACTTTTTCTCAGGATATTCAAAAACTGTACGAGTGATAAATTCTCTTATCTGTTTAAAAGTTGCACAAAAAGTACTTTTCGGTATTTAAATTGCTTAGTTGGAAAAATACGGCATTCAGTGTCAGTTCTTCTGAGAGGCGACTTAATAGTTGAGCTCAGGTAAACAGCTTTAAGTAAATGTGCTTTATTAACATAGAAATATTTACATTGACATATTCCATCATACGTTTTGAGTGGAAGATAAATTCATCGAATACATAAAATGGTATCCAATTACTTGCAAGCAAATAATCAGCTCGCGTTTTCAACGAAAGGTTCTATGCAGCACTGGAAGGGATTATTTTCATTTTCCGGCGCATATCCTCTGCAGTTTGAAGAATTTTCGTTTGTAAGGCTTTTACTCAAATATATTATTCATATACAGGCGAAAATGAATTACATAGCTTATTCATCAACGAAGTACCATTGTTGCACGAACTGGGAATTGTGGATTGAAGTCATAATCGAGAATTAGTTCATTTTAGAATTACCGGATGTAATAATAAAAATTAACTTCAAAAGAGATATGTTGTGTAATAGCAGTTTAAAAAGAGGTACAAAATAATCTCTGCAAAAAGAAGGACAAAGAGAAATATTTTCCTAGTGGTGAGATATTGACGTTAGAAATATCTTTAGCAAAGCCTTTCAAAAACTTTTAAAACTTCATGTTACATTACATTACACTAGTAAAAATATCACCCACCCCCACTTTGGCAAATATTGCCAGAGCCTCCAACATATACCGCATTTACACGTGTATTTTCCTCCTTCGGATATGTTCTACCTAGCATTTTAGTTCAAGCTTCTAAAATGTTTTTCAATATTCACGTACATTTTCCTTTCCTCAAAGCGATCAGAAAGTGAGTTCCCCAACATTTTAAAATGGGTTTCTTTCGCGTTGTAATTGTTTTCATCTTCCTAATTGATTTGTTCATGGAATTTGAATGGGCTGTGACTGATGAAGCAGTTACAGTGAATAACTCCAAGAAAACGGGGATATCTAATGATCTTGATGGTTGTGATCCTTGCGTATAGGAAGACTGACCGAATGGTGAAGGAGACAATGATTTTTAAGACGTTGACAACGATTTTTAAGCTGCTTCGGACAACACAGACAGCATTTCCAGTAGCGCTGAATGATTATAACCTAGGGAGTAGCAATGAACAGCAATAAAAGTTGGCAAAAGATACAGAGAAATAAAAATGAAGATATTTTGTTAGAAGATATTGTAATATTAATATTGCTGTGTATTCTTTTTGGAATATAGATTTCTTTTAAATGAATAGTATTGTGATTGTTATTGCCTGTTTATCAGTGAATACTCTTCATTTTTTAAGTTCTTATTATAACAGCGTCCTTCGGAAATTAAATTACACGTTAAGTTTCCCTTCTTCATTTTCGTATGATACAATTAATAAGAAAGGGGAGAAATACGCTAGTAAATATGATGTCTTTCCCATGGCCTAGCACATTGCCAGCTTTCAGGGCACATTCAGCCATTCAGTAAACCATAAGCTATTAATTCGTATTACAGATTTGATCAATCGATACGTTTTTAAAAATAAATGAGGAAATTAAAATCAGTAATACAATATTTAATAAATCAAATCTTTATTTTATGCTCTTAATAAAGTATCTATCTAACTGGTATGAATTAAAATACGTTTAATTTACAATGTACCCAAGCCCACCAGCGGCCGAGCGGTAAAGTCGCTGAACACTGGTAGTTCGGTCCGAGGTTCGAATCCCGTGAACGGGCTGGCTGCATGGGCGTTTTCGTGGTTTTCCCCATGTGTAACGTGTATACGAGCCAGTTTCCCTTAGAAAGTCCTCCACGAAGGCATCCCTCCTCTTAGGCAGATAGCCCTCGAGGCTTTGCCATACTCACACACACACACACACAATGTACCCAACTGATAGTTTTATACACATTCGAAACCTATTGTATTTAAGAGATATTTCTAACGCCATGTTATATGTACCTGAAGTAGAAGCATTTGATTTCTTTCATTGATAATAATTATAACTAATTAAATGCCGAATTTTTAATCCTACAAACAACAGTGAGTTTTAAACGTTACGATTTAAGAAAAAGGTTTGAAATATGGTGTCTTTAGTTAATCCAAATTAAACTTCAGTTCAAAACTTAAAATATATAAAATATAAATTATACGTGCATGCAACAGAAGTTCTGTTTAAAGCCAAAAGTCACAGATTTGACTTCCATTTCAAATTGGGACTGTTTGAGTTATAGATATTCGCTAAAAATTTCTTTGATACTTTACCATATTAAATAATCCCTGCTAAATTAAGCAGATAGAAATATACTTACAAGTTTCAACCCAGGTAAGCTTTTTTATGACACTGGCCTTCGTTTACAACTATTTGTCTAATATCCAAATACTGTGGTGCAGCCCCATGTGGCACTTCATATGTAAGGGACATCTGAAAGATTTGCATGATAAATTTCATTGAAAGTCAAATGTGCTTTAGCACAGTTTACATCAATAATTTTCATAAAATAATGGTACATTTATTCAGAAAAATTACATACAATCAAAATTCAGTTTAAATGCTTGAAATATTAGATTACGAAAACATTTATAGCATATGCAAAATAATTTCGTCTAGAGATCTTCAGAAAATTCATCAGTAACAGTTATTTGATATAGAAAATTAAACTGTGATAACAAACAAAGTGTGGTTAACTTTGGATTCTTCTTTACATTATAAACAGATAAATTAACGTTTCTAAGAACAAAGGAAATTGAAATAATACATGAAACTAGAAACTTCATTAAACCCGTATGAAGTATAACATTTATACAGAACGTCATGTTCACGTCATGTGCTTTAAGCTTGGTTGGAGACAGCCATCCTACTAATGAGTTCGGAAACTTATTCATGAAAAGAAGATAAAACAGATTTATTTGAAGAAATTTAGCTGTTAACACTATTTAGGACCCAACGATTTCAAATGCTTTAAAAATACAATTAATAGGAATTAACAGCAGATGAGGAGCAAAATGGTGACAATAATTTTCAACCTTCATATGTTCAGTTTTAAGGTACATCAAAATAAGTATTCACTTGAATTTCAGTCCGCTTCCTTTATTAACATTAAGAGAGAACTTTAACGTATTAAACAATTAATCACCTATAACATTAATATACTCCCAAATCGAATTTTTCATCCTTGAAAAGAAATTATTTAAAGCAGAGATTAGCTTGTAGAGACATTAGGTATTTTTTTTTTTGGAAGCAGGAGAGATGAAAAATGAGCAACGCCTTCGCCCCGGTAATCGAAACACGGATCTCTGGAATACGCGCCCAGCGTGCAGACCACTAAACTACGAAGGCACGCTAAGAAGACGGGAGAAATACTTTATATACTCCCCCTTTTAAAGGGCGAATGGGGATTAGGGGACCCAATCGCCAAATCCTGGGGGTGGAGAATCATCATCCACCAGCCTTTTAGTTCGCGCGCCACTGTAGAGACATTAGGTTAATTGGAAGCAGGAGTGATGAAAAATGAGCGACGCCTTTGCCGAGAATCGAACCATGGCCTCTGGAATACGCGCCCATCGTGCAGACCACTACACTACGAAGGCCCGCTAAGAAGGCGGGAGAAATACCTTATAAGCTTAAAACAGCTCAGTTAGGAACAGAAAACAGCCTTCATATGCGGAGCTGGAAGTCTTGTGTTTAAATCGCATTCCAGAGCCATGTTTAGTATTTTTCAGCTTCATTTTCTGATACTTTATATATTCTAATATTGAATTAAATAAGGTTTTGAATTGATCTATCATTTATTTTCATTTAAAAGCCGGAGGATTTCCAAAATTTTTAATATTACAGCTGACATATTAACTGAAAATGGCCGAGAATAAATTTGACCACAAAGTGAATAATTGAAAATATATTAATAATTGAAATTATTGAATCAATATTTTATTTAATCTTAATCTTAACGGATCAATATTTTATTTAATCTTAATCTTAATGAATCAATATTTTATTTAATCTTAATCTTAATGAATCAATATTTTATTTAATCTTAATCTTAATGAATCAATATTTTATTTAATCTTAATCTTAATGAATCAATATTTTAGTTAATCTTAATTTTAATGAATCAATATTTTATTTAATCAATAGTTTATTTAACTCCTCAATATCAGTATCTGATTCAGAAATTTCTATCAGTTCTCAGAAGTCTTTCTCTACGCAAGTTTAAGTGAATGACGGAATCTATATTTTTGTCATTAACATCATCGCATCTGCCTCGTATTTAATACAATTTTCAGTTTCGCCCTCGCATTACTAATTTAATTCTTTTTTAAAATTATAGGACGATAGTTTCTGGACAGTGTTTTGAATGAATGAACTTTCAACTTCAGCTCGTTCGATAGGTCTCGGTCTGTTAGATGACTAACTATTTGACTTTATGGCGATATGTAGCTGGATTTATAGGGCAATTTAAAAATTCCGTTGTACATGGGCTTTCAGTTTTGGCTGAAGTTTAGCGCGAAATCTTATCTTTCTTCTTATGTACGAACAGATTTATATTAGTAAAGACTACATAATTTACATTTCAGGACCTTTGTAAAAATGTATCATCATTCTGATATACAATGAAACCTTGGTTCACGAATTTAATTCGTTTCTGAAGATTGTTCGTCATCCGAAATATTCATAAACCGAAAAACGTTTTCCATACGAATTAGTATAAAATGAGTTAATCCGTTCCCGCACCCTATATGATTGCTTAGAAAAGTCTACTTTGTATATAAGTTCGCAATGCAAAACCGAAGGAATTCTTTAAGACTAACATACACAGTATTAATATATATGCAATATTCAACAGAATACTGAACATATAAATAATAGGAGAGCTTAAATTATCTCTACAAATATAGAGGCGTAAGTAGATCGTAATAAATTGCTTAATACTTGCGCAAAAGCTAATACTAAATAATAAAATAATAATTTATTTACTAATGGATTATTGAGTATATTATCTCCTTTGAGAAAGTTAGTAGAATTGTAGTTGAATGAAGTAACTTAGAAGCATTTCATAATGAATCTTCAAAATATTTTTGAAAAGGAACATCAAATATAAATCATGAACAATTTGAAATTGGAACTTTAAAAAATGAAAATTAATGAACAAACCAAGTAATTATCGTCATTGATCAGAAATTGGTTCACGTTCCAAGGGGAATAAACCAACCCCGATCAATTAATAATAATTAATAAATGCGAAGATATTTCATCTTCGCCATTTGCGTGCCGTTTTCACCAAAGGGGTCTAGGTATGAAAAAAAATCGTAACCCACTCTAAGATGATTACCCGCATTTCTCAGTTACCTTATTCATTTTGAAGTGGTCATTTCAGAGATCGGAAGGTCAGAAACAATGCTTATTTAATGTTGTCAGAAATACTGATGTCTTTCATGGTCGCTACGACGAGGCTTACTGCATTTTGAATACGAGTTCAACAATGCTTAATAATCCTGATAAATGTGCAAACATCAAGTAAGGAAGAAAAACCAAAGCAAATAATCAGTTAAAACTATTCCTGTCTCAAAAAGAACACAAGGTTAGCAAAATGGAATAATTCTCATTTTGTATATGGATAATCATTTTGAAACTGTATAACATTTGAGTTTGGAATGACGAGTGTACTGATTTATATTAATACAAATGATAGCATATGAGGTAGATTTAAATTTAGTGTTTATTTCTTATTTCTTTCGAAAATATAATATACAAAGCGTTTAGTAAATAGGCAGTTGAGACCACATACCTGTAATACTGACAGCTGACTAGCGCGTTATCATGAAGCGGCTTCACAACGTGGTTGTGCATGCTTCTTAATGATTTCATGTATGAGGATTCGCTCTTCTTATAGTTTCCCACTCCAAATATTAAACTAGGAATTACTGCATCGATGTATTTTAGTTCGAATTCTTTCACATACCTCAAGAACATTTTTACGAACACAATCTAGTGGGTATCACTAATAGTCAAATTAATTTCACATATAAAAATTACGAAAGAATCGCAAGAAACTACCTCTAGTTGTTAACATCATGTATAAAGCGGTACAAAAACTATTGAGAGGTATCTAGCCTTTCCTTAAGCAGAGGCTGCGCAACATGAGAGCATCGATTCGCGCGAAAATCCGATGTCTCTGGGATGATGCGCGTTGTCAAAAAAGGTGAAACGATGTTATTTTTAAACATTTTTTAATATTAAAAAAATTTACTTGAAAGTGTTAACTACCTAAAATACCACGAAGCTAGCCTGATTCTTTTATTCCACTGGCTACAGTCCATCCACACATTGTACATGCAAAGGAATACATTTAAATTTTTTAAGAGATGGATAAGATGAGACTCAGTATAACACTCCTCCCTCGTATTAATTTATTTCATTATAAATCGCTTTATTACTCACTGCACATACGCACGCCCATACATACATAAAAACAATTAAATCTATGTTATGCATTAAATGTATGTATTGCATACTGATTAAACAAATTTAAGCTATAAAAGTTAAAAACTTTGCACAATAAATAATTATAAAGCTTACCAAACTTGGGCCTCCCCACCACGAAACTGGCAATTCAATAGTTGTCCAATCTTTAGCATCCGATGTGACATTTAAATAGTAATAACCGTTTGATACTGTACTGTGGAATACAGCACTCAGTTTATTGTTTGATCGATCGGCAGCAATATGAGGACCTTTACGATATTCCATGTTGAAGCACATTAGCTTCGAGAAATCCGTTTCTCTTGTAAAATGTAAAGATGTTTTCTGTCCGCCTTCTAATACAATTGCAGCGTATGTTCCTAAAGGTATAAATGATTAATTAATGAAGATTATTTAAATATTTACAAGTATCATTTTTAACAAGAGGAAAAAATTTCTGAAAATAAACAAGAGAGAGAGCAGGAAACCATTTAGCTCTTGTAATGACGCCAGTTAGATACTTCACCCTCGCTCGACGTCTTAATTATTATTCAGACGTCAAGGGATGTTAAAATATGGTATTGCCATGTTATGTAATTTCGCTCGGCATCCGTAAGCATTGTTGAGTTTTTGAAGACAAATAAGTTTCATAACTTTGAAGTTCTGATGATGAGCTTTCGTCAAAGAAGAAAGATAGAATTTAGAGTACTACCGGTTGCCTAGTTATGAAGGCAGTTCATATGCCAAAAGAAAATTCTTTCATGGAGAATTTTCTAATAAACGGGAAACAGATTCTAAGAGGATAAAAAGATAAACAGTAATGAATGCTACATGTATTTTTTTAACATTAGATTTGTCTCGAGTTATCAAGCATACTACGAAACAGAAAGACATGTATTACATAGAGCGTTTCACTAGTAAGAGATCTGAAGTTATCGTTCATTATATATCTAACTATCTAGGCAGATATAATGGAGGAATTACATGTTTTGACAGAATTTACTTCAACATACAATGGAAATGATAGCCTCTTTTCTCGAAGACGCTTGGGCATCCGATGCTGCATGTTTGCGAATATCTCGATCAGCTAAGACTGGCTGATGTCATCAACTGCGGTTGCGATTTTTTCATCAGCTGTGCGTGATTGCAGAGGCTAGGCGACTCTGCTCATAGTCCTTCGAAGATACTGGTTACAACTGCCATATGAGTTTGGAAATCTGAGAAGTCATCTCATCATTACAGAAGTAACTAACTGTAATGTAAATGCTGCCCAAACGATTTATTTGTTAATAATGTTGCAGTACACGTGCATATTTCTCATATTTTCAGTAATTCCAGACTTTATGGTGCTTCCAAAAGGTACACTGCAGCTGCAAACATCTTCTTGAAAGTTTTGCAGCATATGTAGATTTCTGTACTACCTACTTCTGCCTATCGAACATGTAAATTACAAAAGTCCTTGCAACTAAACCACGCAATGTATTAGAAAGCTGACAGGAAAACTTAGGCTGCAATTGATAACGTTGGCCATACGCAGTTCAGTGAAACATTTCCAAACATGGAACTCCAGTTTATCTGGTGTGCGCAGGAAAAAGGTAATCTCTTCCATATTTGTGATATAATATTTTGGATATCTCTAAAAATACGTATTAGAAAACTGCATTGCCTGCCATATATATTATATTTGTAGCAACGATAACTTAGATTACTACAGATGAAACTGTGTTATCAGTCACTCCTTCTTTCAGGTGAATCTACAATGTATGCATTCTAATTCTTGTTTATACCAAGAATTCGCAATGAACTGATACTAATACATTAGTAAAGAGGTTAATTATTGACATAAAATACTAATCCTTAGAAAAATAATTCATTATAATACATTGTAATCAATTTAGACATAATAGAATTTAAATAAAGAAAAGCTTCAAACGTAAAAACTGCAGGATGTGCAGAAGTACAGATTAGCTATTAAAATCAATGATGACTGAAAGAAAGAATCACACAAGGGGTCAAATGCAGACCTCTTTTCAAATTCCGTGGGATCTAACCCTATTGAGAGAGGAGAAAGACTGTGTATTATCCTGTGTCATTTTACTATATGTTTGAAAAGAACTGAATAATATGTAATTATTAATAATTCTGTAATAATACTCAATAATTATTTACTATTATTTTAGGTTAAGGATTTCGACGTTATCCTCATGTGAACTTGTAGTCAGCACATCGAGTCAGTTTGTTGAAAATCGTGGTTCGCCTCCAAGTAAAGGAACAGTTTATTTTCAAAGACTCCTTGCTCCTAATTTATTCTCGTCTCTGGACTCAAGAATCAAAACCGTAGAAAATAGTTTCTCGACAGACTTTTTGATGATTTTCCCTATTTCAGCCAACATTTTATGAGATTTAGAACATTGAATTTCTCTTTAAAATTCGAGCATTGGCTAAAAACTAATTTTTATGCAAACCGTTTTCTTTGAGGGGAGATAAAATTAAACATCACTTCATACTTGTGCTTAAGTACAGAATGAATGAGAAGCATAGAATTCAAGAATGGGAGGAATTCTTCACATTCTGAAATTTCGGGAAAGTAATTAAAATTTTGAAACTTGAAATTATGACTATCAGAAATCTGAAATATTCCAAAAGCTACAAGCTACATGTATTTTTGTGGTTATTTAAACGTTTTCCCCAAAGAATTCCTTCTAAATGGTTCTTTGGTGAATAAATGATTTCTTGATATGTCTTTTCATTTCTTTTTTTGATAACAAGCCCCATTAGGCGAATACAATATCAAAGTTAATACGCAAATCTAAAACAAATATAAAATATCGATGTGAGTGCACTTTCATCTTTATTACGTCAAGAATATCTTATTTTAGACAGTAATTTTTACATTGCCTTTGACCTAGTGCTTTGCGAATGCTTGAAAAATTATATATGTCTCGCAAGGCACTTTGCTGCTTAAAAATTCTTATCCATTTGTGCTCAATTTACGGCCACATTAAAATGACGTTGAAAATATGCAAGCATACGTTTACAGGAGATTTGCATGAAAACTCATGAAATAAGTTCAAACGTATTGGTCAGTTATGAACAAAAATATTAGCGACTTAGTAGTATTTTTTTACCAGAATCATTGTTTATTTAGCTCTATCTTGAAAATACCATTATCTTTTGCTACTAACTGCTTTTAATTAAACATATTAAAGTATATTTTGATCATTTACTACTTATTGTTACGCCTTTTTTGCAAGCTTCTAGTTGCCTCTTTTTTTCGCTGTTAGTGTACCTAGCTCTAATTTTTATTCTTTTCGCAATGTAACCATAGAATGCATGTCACGTATATGACATGTGGGAAAAGCCTTAATGCGTATCTTTTATGTGCGTGAGAAGATTTCCTTAGATAGTATTAATTTATTGGCTTAATGCAGTTTTACCAAGGTGAGCAACAAAACATTTAACTCTTCAGAAGTCATCTTAAAAATATATATAATGCTTTTGGTATAACTGGCACGAAAATGCCTCAAAGCGGTGTTTACATAACTGCATTATGACACTCAGTATGCTCAGTTAGTCAAAGGAAATTTTGCTTTGAGTTTCATTTCCGTTTAAAACATGTATTCACTCGTTTATCGTTTAAAGTAAAACATCATAACATGCATGGGTATTTTAAAATTCAGTTACATCTTCCCTAAGTTTACTGAAAATGTGTTATTTGTTTTAGCTATTAGACTTAAATTGAATTCATTTTTTTTTCTTTAGCAATCAGACCTAATTCTAATTTGAAGCATAGGAAGGTAGTTTGGATCGAAAGGGTGGGAAGCTACGTTGAAGGAAATGTCAATCTAAAATGTAATCTTATTAATAAAGTCTGTCACTAATTAACACGATTCTATTTTAAGGCAATCATTTGCAGCGGATTTAAGATAGACTTTCAACAGTCGAACACTTTATTCCATCTTAAATGCTTTTATTTGTTATAATAACGCTAAGTCTACGTTATTTAATAAAATGTCTCACCTGTAGCAACTTTTCTTGTTTTCCATTGCCTTGCACCTTCAATAACAAATTCGCACCATTCTCTGCTTGGATGACCTTCTCTGAAATTGCACCACAAGTAGACATTTCCTCGAGGAAATTCCGGCTGAGGTCCAAAAGAGTTAATTGTCTCTGGAATAATACATTTATTAAATACAGCATATTTTGGTTAATTTTAGTACCATTTGAATGCTATATAATGAATCTGCGTCATGTGTACATCATTGCAACAACAGCTTACATAATTTGACAAATTTATAAATTTAGACATTCTAAAATAAAATACATGTAACAACCATTATATATTTTCAAAGGGAAAAAAGGATAATAATACAACTTTATACTCATATGAAGTATTTTATATGCATGAGATAAAAATACAGCTTCGTATGTATATATATCTATTTTACGATCCCTCGTATTAACATTGCTTTTTATAATTTACAAGGCATACCTGTAGTACATATTGAATATGTAGTTGAGGTTGTGTACATAATGTACATATATATCGAGAGAATTTTTTTAAAAGAATTTTTTTCAAACGATTTGAAACTTCATTCTTTTTAAAGAAACTGCTTCGCCCTCGCCATTTTTCTTCAGTGAATTTTCGGATGTTGGTAATAATTCTGTATTAAAATTCTTTGTTTATTCTAAGCAACCTTCTGAATTTGATTACGTTAAGTCTAGGGGGGTTTACCTTTATTTATTATTTTTTTAATTCTTCGTAACTCCCGAGAGCTTCTTTTGCATCTTTATAAGCTTTTAATATAAATTCGAGCAACGTCAGCAGCTTTTTGTTTCAAAGTTTATTTTTTTTTAATTCAGATTATAGTTAATTTAACACGCATTCGAACCTCCCCTTTTTTAGGTTTTAAATACTGACCATTTAAATTTGTTGCTTTGTTCAAGGTTCATATATACATACATACATATATATACATATATTTTTTAAAAGAATTTTTTCTATATGATTGTAATTAGTTCGTTTGGGCTTTTTGCACATATTAGTTTTTCAGGGTACTTCCTAAAATATTTTTAAGCGGTTTTTACTTGAATTTTGTTTTGTATTTTTAAATATTTTTTGTGTTTTCTCTTAAGTATTGTAATTTTGCTGTCTTAAGTAAGTATTATAATTTTGCCGTCTTAAGTAAGTATTGTAATTTTGCTGTCTTAAGTAAGTATTGTAATTTTGCTGTCTTAATTTTTCTGTCTTTCCCTACTTGCGAATGCAAGTAGAGAAAAGGTCTGGGCATTTAAGAGCCATTGAAAGCTATTTTAAATAGAAAATTTATTTCAAAAATTACGGTCCTGAATCTCAAATGTCTCAGAGGAACGAAACTTGTATTCGGAACTCATTGATGAATTTGGTTTTGGGCTTCAAAACAATTTTCCCTTGATAAGTTCTGTTTGAAACGTTGAACTGATAAGATCAATATTTCATTTTTGTTTCTTATTTCATTATGTAATGCTTTCAGTACTATTTCAGTATTTGTAAATTTTATTTGTACTACCTTTGGGTACGATTTTCTTCGAGATACAAAATGGTTAGAACCTTCATAGGAAAGAAATTGTAAACTTGCATTTAAGCTCCAACTATTTCCTTTTCTTTTAATTAATATATATATATATACGCTTTTGAACATGCTTTTGAAGCGTATATTTATATACGCTTCAAAAGCATGTTTTATCTTTGATTAATTCATATCAAACGGTAATATATTTTGCCTATTTCCAAATAGTTTTCTGCCCCGATAATTTCACATAGAAAGTTTAGACGATTACTGAAAATAAGTGGGATAGAAGTTAAATACTTAATTGAATTTATGCTCTTAAAATGAACTTCAAATTGGATTCAATAGACTAATGCAGTGATTCCTATTGATGGCACATTTAACTGAATGCCTGAAATCGTGCGAAACACCGATCTAGAATTTTAATTACTTTTATTTACATTAGCACCGATAATTTGATTTTGATGTCTATACATGATATTTTCCCCACAGTCTGCAATGACGTGGTCATAGCTTTGACAGACCCACGTGCATGCAAATCATTATAATGATGCAAAACTCTGGTTCTCTGTTTTGATTTCAACAGTAAGAATAGTTCAAATTTTACTGTTTTCATTATAGAAATTTCTGAACCTAATGTTTAAACTTGGGAAACAAAAGTACGATTTTCAACCTAGTAAATAATTTTGAAAAAAAAAGGAGAAACCCCTTGTAGGTTTTAAAGACGTAACAGTTTGGAATACTGGACTAAGGCATAAATTCTGAATATTGAATTAAGTATTTTGGATATGATGTGTTCTTTATTGTTTAAAATTTTGCCTTGCACTACTTTAAAATTACTGTGACTGCTTTAAGAATAAAATGTTGAATACTGTAACTTGGATAGAGTAATAGCTTTATTAAACTATAATGACTATAAGGCAAAATTAACGCTTCGTGAAAAGGCCAGAAACTGTTCTGGAACATACGAGAGTTAAGTAATGTTAAAAACCATAACAGAAATGAAAACATTAATATTTTTGTTAGTTTAAAAATAAATAATCAGCATAATATGCTGTCACAGATTATTGAATATCCCATTAAAATTTTATATGCATGTGAAGAGATAAGCAATAGAAACTTATCAGAATTTCTTTGTATCTTTGAAGCTTAAAGATAAAAATGCAAGAATATATCTTTGGCCGTAACCTTTCTCCTTCTGAAGTTTTTTTATTTGTACTGCAATTAACTACACAACGTTAATGCCATAAAAATACTAACTTTGTAATATTTCCCAGTATCTGGTAATAGTTAAATAGTCCCAAAACTCTAACAGATGTAAAGCGAATTATCGCTATGCCTGAAGTAACTACACAGACTTGAAAAGGATTAAATAAAACTTTTTATTTAACAGAACTTAGAACATGAATGCACTTTCTTTGCTAGCAGAATCAATCAAAATTTGTGGCGATGCACAACTAAATTAATAGTCAGTTTTAAATTTAAAATGTATACTAGTAACCGAAAACTACACAATTAAATTTTAAAGAGATCTGGCTCAGAAAACTCTAACCAGCGCATCAAGTTCAAATATCGGCAACAATAATTGCAAAGCTGAATAATTACAAACTTATCAGAGCTGACAGGAAATACGTAACGCGCCCTGGAGAAACAGAAACATGCTCTGTCTAACAATCCCAAAACTTCAGCTTCTACCCTAACCTCATTTACATTATGATGAGGAAACGGAATATCTTCCCAGAAAATGTGTCACATGTGAAGTGAGAACCTTAAAAACATTATTTCGGAATTATTTTTTAAATTTAAAAGTGAACAAGAGAGAAGTTATTTTCTTGTCCAGACTGGCATAAAATTTTTTCTTGTTTGCATAACAACACATTTTACATTTAATGTTTCTCTAGAAGATCTTATCCTGAAAAATAAGTGAAATCCACGAAAGAAGTATGCTTTCTGATTAAATAAACACTATATGCAGTCTCTGCCAAAGTTTGATATCTTCATGATTTCGGAAGTTGTGATCCTGTGCTTATCATGTAAAGTAGGTCAGTGCGATAAAGGACTAAATGTCTGGATTTAGCTGGTAGCGGAATTTATTAACTGAAATCTCGATTAATTTCAGAAAATTAACTTTCATTTTGAATGCAAATTTTATTTTAATCGACAGACTTCGTGAACAAAATGTAAATTTAGTGAAAAGGAATTTAAAAATCTGAAACAACGAATTTTGATTTTGCATTCCTCAGGAACATACATCACAGAAAGCATACAGCATATTAGAATAAAAACTTCTGGAAATTTAACAGTAATTTTTTTTATCTAGCCAAAACGTCGAAAGCAAAATTATTACTACGAAATGGTAAAGCTTTAATCCTGTTCAGGTGAATAAAATTTTACAGGACTTATACCAGGGAAGTTAAAATATACTGCCATCAAAATTCAATTTAAAATCGTGATTATAGTTTAAAATTCTATTGTATGAAAATAAAGTGCGTAAACTAACACATGTAAAAACATGTGTGAATACTATATCTTTCATTCGACCGCAAATATATATTTTATACAAAAAAACCGAGATTTAGGGCTTTGGAAGTTAGGAGATCGTTGGTTTTTATATAGGAAAATGTGATATCAAATAATTATGCCGATTAAAATGAGATTTTCAGTTGCTGAAAAAAGAGTGTCAGGAAATAAATTATGTAAAATAATTAATTATACGGTGAAGGGATCTCACTATTTTATATTATTAGGAAGTTACAATTTATGACATAACATGTTACATCACCATAATTTTTTCCCATGCCAAAAAAAAGTGCATTTGTAATTATTACCGTCATTAACATAATTATTTGAATTGAAATTCTCTGGCTCCGTGTAGATAGGTAGGTGACTTATAGTCTCATCTTAATTATTCAATATACACCAAATCAGCAGAAGACTCACAACAAACCTTTTTATTAGATCTTCAGCTTGACAACTACACAAATCATGTAATAACAGATGGGTCACCGATACTTGCGGGATTTAAGAGCCGCTTATACTAAAGTTTATCTGACCTAACGGAGTCGGCTTCATGTGTAAACTAGCTTTCCGCTATACGTAAAGTTCAGATTTTTCAGGTGAAAGAAAACTGGTTTTCTCAACACCTAAATAAACCAGATAAAACCTAATGTGATAACCAGATAAAACCAACACCAGGTAAAACCTAATGTGAATAGAAACACAAAGGTTTACCTGAAACTTAAGTACTTAAATATTATATTCACAAGGCAAAGCCTTTTTGTAAGTTTTTACTCAGGCACTTGATCCACGCTGACAGATACGCCTAGCAAAGACTTAAGCCGATTCAAATTAGTTTAAAAGTTGGGCGAAAATAGTGATGGGATGCCCAGCGGTCGCTTCCAAAAGCTCTACTTTAACTTAAAAGACTTTACTGTTATGCATATCAAACTAATTTGAATTCTGGTTGAAGCAGCAGTGATAGTACTAGCAAAATGACAAGTTTAATAACCATAAATTCTACAAACTGCTGCAGAGAATATTGTTGATTTACAACGTTTCATGATATATTAAACTGCACTTATTATTATTTTTCAAACTGTAAGTCTTCTTAAGAGATCAATAACAATATTATTTTTAAAATAATTTATCTATGCTGCAGCGTTTCGCATTGTTTGTTTGATTTTCTCGTTAATCTCGTTAGCACTTTTCTTATTTCTTTCCACTTATTTTACAGTTATGGAAAAGAGTATTTACTTATATCAATAGTTCTTTGACATTTTTCTCTCTTCCTCTTTTTTTACTACTAGGATACATATAATTCCTATTTCAATATCATTTTCAAAACTTTATTAAGATTTCCTCAGTAGGGAATTAAAAAAATGTAAATATGAATACATTCAACATTAGGTCTCAATAGCATGTTACAAACTTGTAGAAGTTTGTAACATGCTATTTTTTTGTATAAAATATATATTTGCGGTCGAATGAAAGATATAGTATTCACACATGTTTTCACATGTGTTAGTTTACGCACTTTATTTTCATACAATAGAATTTTAAACTATAATCACGATTTTAAATTGAATTTTGATGGCAGTATATTTTAACTTCCCTGGTATAAGTCCTGTAAAATTTTATTCACCTGAACAGGATTAAAGCTTTACCATTTCGTAGTAATAATTTTGCTTTCGACGTTTTGGCTAGATAAAAAAAATTACTGTTAAATTTCCAGAAGTTTTTATTCTAATATGCTGTATGCTTTCTGTGATGTATGTTCCTGAGGAATGCAAAATCAAAATTCGTTGTTTCAGATTTTTAAATTCCTTTTCACTAAATTTACATTTTGTTCACGAAGTCTGTCGATTAAAATAAAATTTGCATTCAAAATGAAAGTTAATTTTCTGAAATTAATCGAGATTTCAGTTAATAAATTCCGCTACCAGCTAAATCCAGACATTTAGTCCTTTATCGCACTGACCTACTTTACATGATAAGCACAGGATCACAACTTCCGAAATCATGAAGATATCAAACTTTGGCAGAGACTGCATATAGTGTTTATTTAATCAGAAAGCATACTTCTTTCGTGGATTTCACTTATTTTTCAGGATAAGATCTTCTAGAGAAACATTAAATGTAAAATGTGTTGTTATGCAAACAAGAAAAAATTTTATGCCAGTCTGGACAAGAAAATAACTTCTCTCTTGTTCACTTTTAAATTTAAAAAATAATTCCGAAATAATGTTTTTAAGGTTCTCACTTCACATGTGACACATTTTCTGGGAAGATATTCCGTTTCCTCATCATAATGTAAATGAGGTTAGGGTAGAAGCTGAAGTTTTGGGATTGTTAGACAGAGCATGTTTCTGTTTCTCCAGGGCGCGTTACGTATTTCCTGTCAGCTCTGATAAGTTTGTAATGTCTGATGTCTGATGCTCTGATGTCTCAATAGCATGTTACAAACTTGTAGAAGAGGACAGGTGCATCCAGACGTCTCAGAATTACATAAAAATGAAAGTTGGGAAATGCTTTACTGACGCAGTAGATGGCATTGTGTCGAGCGCTCTTGCATAAAAGCTTCCACACACGGTCTCGGGCGAGCCGCACTGCGATATGTGTTTAGTTATCTTATGAGAAGGATTAGTTGAAACGGGGTTGTTCTAAATAGCTGGCATACGTTGGGAACGATTGGCACGGACTTCGGACATCGAGCAGACTATTGTATGATGCACAGGGTACTTCAAATTCGAGTATGTAAGCCAGAACGCACGAAGTCGGGATTTCTTGCTGCAGAATCTGGAGGATTCTTAGAGGAAACGAAATGCATGCGTGTTACGTGCAGCGCGTCCAGACATTTTAACCGGGTGATTATGCAGCTCTGATTGCTTTTGCAGACTTTTATCTATAACAGTGCGCTACAGGTTCTCATTTTGCCTGTTTCTATGTTGTTGAGAGATAAGTAGATAAGTCGTACTTCACAAGGGAAGGAATCTTCGATTCACATAATGGCAAAGTGTGGGCGGTGGCGAACACCCTTGATATTACTGGATTGATATAACTATTGATATTACTGGATTGATTATCCTTGATATTACTACATGTTGCCACAAATTTTGGATGACTAACAGTTTTTGACATCGATGCGATTTTCATTGCGCTTCCAGCACGATACAGTCCCGCCCATTTTAAGCGTAATATTCGTAACCATCTAGCCATGAAATCTTGCACAACAGTGGATCGTAAGTAGTGGGGCAATGCATTGGTCTGCTGGATTTTTGGACTTATCATGCCTTGATTACCTCTTCTTGGGGTACATAAAAACACTGGTATATGGCATTTCCGTTGACATCGCCGAGGAAATGGCTATGCATTTCGCATTAGCTACCGGGGAAATCCGAAATAAGCCAAAATTTTCCAGAATATTCCGAATTTCATGTGTCTTAGATCTGAGATCTGCAGTAAAATCATGGAGTATAATTCGACATCCTCCTCTGATCTCTGTTACTTTTGTGAATATACATTTATTACTATTAAAATGAATATTCACTTAAGTAGCGTCCTTTCCATTTTTAACATTTTCTGCATATACACTATCCATACACAGGCATATTTTTCATTTCCGACCCTACGTTTGAGTGCAATTCCAAATCATCTGGTTGCAGCTCTATATAAACTAACCCTATAACTATTCCTTTAACTACTACCCTATAAGTCTGCGACCCTGATACTGAAAGACTCTATTTACAAACAGTTTATATTTTAATGTAGTCAATATATTAGTTTTAAATGTTTAGATCAAAGTTTGAAACAATGTTATCTGGCGCTTTGTAACAGATTTTTATCAGAAGACGATTTTTGTAATACAGAAGGTTGCAATAGGTCAAAAATAAAATGCAGAAATAGAGATGGCATTGATCAAAGCATAAGAGGTTTCAAGCTTTCGGAGGTGTCAAGCTGTCCTCAAGGAAGAAAAAGGCTGTGTCACTCGATAAAAGGTAATTGCATCTATTAACTCATATTCCAATTAATGACGCACATATTTCTGTACTAGAGTTGTAGATTAGTAGCTTCTGTTGATAAAGAAATTTTATATGTTTTTACTACCCAAATTATATGATATGTTATCATTATACATTTATCTATTATTTTCCTTATTTTTTATCTTCGCTGATGAAGAAAAATTACTATTCATCAATAAATGTTTTAAGAAACAGAAACAGAAAATTTACTTACTACAAAGTCCAGGATAATCAGCTCGGATACCTAGACGCTCACACTGTTTGCCACAACAAGTATTTTCAGGGCATTGACTACAAGCTGGTCCAATTCTGTACATATCTTGCATGTATAAATTTCCCCTAAAATAATTTCAGGTTAATTAGTTATTATAATCGTTACACAGTGAAATACAAGAGATTTGATAAATTTTATGAGCACTGAAAACTGAACAATTTTTGTGGTATGATTTGAAATTAACATATAAAAATAACATGCGTAACTATAAACTGAAGAAAAAGACGAATAACCTGAAATGAAAGTTCTAAAAATAGTCTTTTGAAATAAAAAGCACATTAATATGTGATCAGAAGGAAAATACTCACTTATTAACGTTGAAAGTAGCTAATATTTGCTATATTTTTACTTTCAGAACCAAATGGATTCGCATGTATTAATAATGCTCTAATTTGACTCCTCAGTGATTAAATATTCTTAATGATTCAAATTGCACTTTGTTCATCTTCTAGAAAACACTAAAAGTCTCACACGAGGAATATACTTATATTTTTTTCTCATTTTAAAGAGCTTGTTGATTGCCCCCTTTTTGATATGTTGAACTTACACATTAGCATATACCGTTTAAAAATCATTGTTGGAAGCGAATTAAAATACATTTTCGCTGATAATTTATAAGCTTATTATAGTTACAAATTTACGCTAATTATAAAATATAAATTTTTGCACAGTAGTGACTGCCACATGCAATGTAAAATGTAATTTTCAATTATTACGTTGTTTTGGTAACAAAAAAGTAACCATAAAGTGAAGATAATAATTCGTAACAGTAAAGTGAATCCCTCATTGCGTTGCTTGATACATTTCGCTTTAGAATTAACTTTTTGTTAAATTTTCAAAAATATCCCTGCAAATTTTTATGAATTGCCTAATTAGCATTCATATATATCTTCCATTTGCAGAAACAATCTGAAATTCCTTCTTTTAAATATGTTATTTAATTTTTACATATTAATTATATGTATAATATATTAATTACTCGTAGAATATTTTAGGTGTTTAAAATAGAAAAAAAATGTAAACTTTTATGTTAGATATAAAACTTAAAATTAATTATTAAATAACTTTGTAAAGGAAATTATGTGAAACAGTTCCATATTCTTGAGATGCTAGGCAAACGGAAGCTACAAGATTAGCTTTCTTGGTTTTCCCCGTGAGTAACGTGAATACGCGCCTGTTTCTCTTAAAGAGGCGTTCATATCCTCAGGTATACCCTAATGTTCTTTGTCGTATTTAAACTAACCTAACTCAACAAAATTCTTACGAAACGTAAGTAATTTTATCAGATTTTGATGAAATAATAACTACTTTCGATATTATCATTTATAGTACATATGGCATACCAAACTTTTCATATAATGTCTTAGCTCTACTAATTAAGAAATATCGCATTTATAAAAAATTATTAGTTCGCCATTTTGAAAGTGAAGATGTTCCATAAATCTGTACGAAATTTGTCTTTGACATTTGTGTTTTATTCGAATTCACATATTCTTTTAACTTCATCCTTATATATTTTAAACGCATTGTTCATTTAAATAAAAAGTAAAGTTCACTGTTGTATTCAGACTGTAAGGTGGATTTTAATTTTATAACAGTTATTTTTAATTTTGAAACCTTTCCCTTTAAATTCTTGTTTTCCACTTACAACTTCCTACCAGAATAAGTTTTTAGAATCGCGCTGAATGTAAATAAGGTAGAAGCTTACTTTAGTAGGAGAGCTTAAGGAGTCCTTAATGGCGCATGTTTGCCGTCAGGCTGCTTCGTTATCGAACCTACTACGCTCGGTCGTATTGTAAATGCCTGTTTATAATCGCCGGCTAAGTTAAATTAAGGGCCAACTAGTTAGGTATTTGTGTCTGGCCTCATCTACGTCAGTTTAGTTGGTTTCTTATTTTTCTTGATTTGAAGCCCGAGTGGAGGTTTCACTGTACTTCCGAGAAGGGGTCATCTGTTATTATTTCTTTGATTGAATAAAAGGGTATTTTAACACTTCTCTGGACTTTGCCATTACACAGAACTCAGCGATAAGTCCCTACACAGTTCAATTGGTTCCTTTACATTCAGCACAGACCAGATAGTTAGGAACATTATTATATTACTATTATTATTATAGCATTATAAGTTTCTATTGTGCAAGGAAGTCTGTCATTAGTTGCTCCAGTTTTATGCAAGCCATTATTTTATAACTAAGAAAACTGAATTTAACAGAACGGAGAATTCAGTGAATACACAAAATGAATTACTTATTCAGTTTTTCCATTTTAATAGCAAGGAAGTATTAAAAGACTATACTTTGAAATGATAAAGAAATATTAAAAAATTAACAACTGAATTAAGATACCCAACAAAAAGCTTTGATTATTTACTAAAAAAGAAGCAAGAGATGACATAATGCTGTTGAGAAAACGTTGCAAGGCTTTAGCAGGGCAGTACGCATGTGATAGCGATATCTTCAACGTTAGTAATCCACATACGCGACTATTTTCGAAAGAGAAAAAGGGGTAAAGAACATTTTTTATCCAACATAATTACATTAAAAAACAGGTTGTAGAGTTCCCCACTTTGTAAATGCTAAGTTATAGTTGAACGTGAAGAATCTTAAGAACTGATAAGCGAATGAGTTCGTGTGACAAGAAACAAGATGGAAGGGTAAATAGCCCTTTATTATTCAGATAAGATTTAACAGAACTCCGTCTTGGAGTGTACAATAAAAGGTGACACTTGGGCTTGAACTTAAAAGGCTAAGAAGGAAATTAAAACTAATCTAAACTAAAGAGATATAGTCGAAGCTATATCTCTTTATAGCTTTGAATCTCTCTCTCTCTATATATATATATCTTTTTTATAGGTTCTATATATATCTTTATGTATATATATAGAATCTCTCTCTCTCTCTATATATATATATATGTTTTATATATATCTATCTATATATATAGGATTTATACATACATATATATATATATATATAGTGTTGCTGCGATCATCTAGCCGGCTGTCTGTCCTATCACAATGTAGTTGGATGACTGCCTTAGGATTATTTGATAATAGAAGATTTCGTTGCATTTTTTGCATTTTTAAAAATAGAGGGAAATTTAAAATCGCGAATTATAAAGCTAAAACATGAAAAATGTGTTAAAAGTAATACAGTAAAATTATGAAATCTCATTAGGTATTAATATCCTTGTATGTAACATCATAATGCAAAAAGATGAAAATACCCAAAAGTTTTACAGATTTCTAAAAGTAACTATGTTTCCTTCGCTTTTAAAACGTCTTTCTGTAAGAAGCGTAAGTGATGCAGAGAAATTTATCTTTAAAAATTGGCGATGATAGTACTTGCTTTTGTCGACGAAAAGATAAATCTTATCTTTTTTTTCTGAAATTTGTAAATTATTATTCATTAAAAAAATTTTAAAAATGTGTTAAAGACTTCGGCTTGTCATGAAAAAGCGTTTAAAAAAATGGCGAAGATAAACGAGGCGAACAACTTGTCAAGCGTCTTTCCATTACTTTTTACTGAAGGGAAACGTTCTGTAACTCTTCAGCCTATTACTTGAACTTTATAGTCAGTAAAATGTTATTTGCGATAAAATATAATACCAGTTAAGGAAACGAATAAATATTGAAAAGATTACGAACTTATTTAAGTTGCTGAAAGAAGTGCATTTGTATTAAACTTGGAAATATAAAGTATTATGTTATATTTGTGTCTGTACTGCAGTAATTTTTTTATTCTTCTATATTTAAAGAAAGGATAACTAAATCTGTGTGTTACATTCTCAGATAATTGAAAAATCAGTAATAAACTGTACAATCATCATGCAAACTGAATCTAAAAGAATATGCAATAGTCCATTCTTTTAGTTCTTTTAAAAGTAAAAATCGAAAGATACATAATAATATTATTCGTAGTCGCGGTATACTAGATATGATATCCGAAGAATATTAATTTATTAGTAAGTCTTTGCACACCGCGTATGATACTTTTGTTCCATAACTTTTTTGAATGTTTAGTTTCTGTTTCAATAAATTATTTCTGATACCCATCGATTTCCATTCACTTGTAGTTTACTCTGAAAACAGTGCCGTAATGCAAGTAACTTTTGCAATAAAGTATAATTTATCATCACACTTGAAAGAGAATCATAATGCATTTCAGCAGCTTTCTTTTGAATTTCAGATGGTTTGTTATTCTGTGGAGTGTGACAGCTTTTAATCACCGCATTAGTATTGCTGTCCCCCTTCCACATGCACACAAGAGAAATCTTTCGTGATCTGCTCTGGTCATATATTCAAGAATTATATTCAAACATAATTCGTAATTATATTAAAACATAATTGAGAGATATTTTTCCAAACATATGACGTTTCAAGTAGTTTGAACATACAAAATTTCTAGTTTCATAGTTACTAAAAATTAAAATATTGACATAGCCATAAAGAAACAAAATACATGCGTAACATTGGCTAGATACAATGTTCTTTCTGGAGCCCTCACTGTTCACTCTTCTTATTTTCATTAATGAAAGCAATTTTATGAGGAGATAAAGGGCAACTGGGGGGGGGCTTTTAAAGCATCAAGCTCAAAGTCTGTGGTCCTTGTGAGCCCAGATAGTGGCCAAGGTAGTGCAACTGAAGGTAAAATGATGTATTGAAACATAATGAGATAGCTTTAATAATGTGTTCAAAATTTACTTTGTGAAAATTGAAATAAAATGTATAATAAAATAATTTTATTGCAATTAAGCAACAGGTTAAGTACAGTATGATGTTAGTGTCAAATGTAAAATATCCTACTCTTGATAGGGGGAAATCGTAATAATCTGAATGCAAAATTAACGAAATGTCTTTTTTTGTAAAAAAAATATATATATTTTCTATTAAAACACATTTTATTTCAAGAAATATGTAAGCTAAGACTGCCACACAGCGCATCTAGGAGATTTACGCAATTTAAAATAGGCTTTTCTCCACAATGCGCAGCGAATACAGAAAGGGAAGAAAGCATGAAGAAACTTTTCGAGATATCTGAAGATCTTAATTATCCCTTACTTCCTGTAACACGCAGGACTGAATTCTAATTTTATTTATTTTTGCGAGAATGTAAAACTTCTAAGGAACTTAAATAGCAAACACGTTTAATTTCAGCAAGCTTCGTTAAGCTATAAAACTGAAAAAAGAGAAAACAGAAGTGCGTAACAAATATTTCTATGCCAGATACAGAAGTATATGCTTAATGTAATAAATGATTTATTTCAAATATTTCTAAAGTCATTGTCTTTAAAAGTGATCAATTATAGCAAAGGTTGATTAAAGCAAAAGAAACTTAAAGAGGAAAAAAGAAGGATGATGAGTGATGCAGGTTTTTATATACTTACGTTGGTCCATAGTTACATGTGTACAATTCGACGTATTGAAATCTTGGATCATTCGAATAACTATGAACGGTATAACCGCAGCCTACTTTCCAAGATGATGCCCATAGAGCCTGAAATAAACATTGCTGAGAATTGAAATTACTTGAAGAGGAAAATGTAATTTAATTACTTAACAATTATATTATGAATTTTCTTTAAATAATTTTACAGCGATTTTAGTTTTAACATGAGTAATTTACAATTACTCATGTTAAAACTAAAATTCTAAATACACTGATAGAAAATGAAATCTCATCACAAAGAAAGAGTCGTGCTAAATAAAAGATATTTGGAAGGCGTGTTAACACATACGAAAGATGAAGTATATTCAAATTTCTCTATAAACAAATAAGTGTGGAACTACTAGTGTCACCATGAACATGCAAATCACGTTTCCTTTAAATTCGTGTGCCTTATTTATCTTCCGGATTGAGCGTTGTAAAAAAGATTTGAATCAAAGATGTCGTTAAGGAGACGTAGAAGGCAATACCAGCAGCTTATTGCGTTTCAACCGAGCTTATTGAGCCTGAATATGCTTTTCGCGAAACTTCAGAAAGACTTGGCAGAGATGTATCCACTGGGCATGCATGTTCTCAGCAGTGGTCACGGGAAGGTACTATCTCAGGAAGGTTGGGGTTCGGTCGAATACCTGAAACCATTCAAAGGAAAGATCCTCGTATTCGCTGCGTGTCTGTGACGCATTGCACTGCATCTGCAGCAGACACTCGAGAGTTTTGTTGGCTCCAAAGTGACTCAGAGAACTGTAACAAATCAATTACTTGAAGAACAGCCTCGAGCCAAACGCCCTGTAGGGGCCACATCACTAACTCGAAATTATCGCCCTCTGAGAATTCAGAGGTGTCAAGCTAGAGCTCATCGGGAAGGAGGGGGGCAGAGTGATCTGCTGTGTTCTCAGATGAGAGCCATTTCTGTCTTGGGCCAGTGATAGCCGTATATTGGCTAGAAGGCGGCCAGGTGAACGTTTGGAATCAAGCTTTCAACGGCATAGACACACTGGACCTACACCAGAAATTATAGACTGAAGAGCAGTTTCTTACAGCAGGGTTCGTCGTTGTCCAGTGCACCTTGACAGCAAATCTGTGCGTCAGAATAGTGACTGCACCGGTTGTGCTACCATTCTTGAGCAATATCCCAGAAGACATTTTCCAACAGGGTAACGCTGGTCCCCATATTGCTGCCCAACATACTCTACAGAATACAGATATGTTGCTTTTTGGTCTGCGAATCCACCTTATCTTTCTCCCATTAAGCACGTATGGGACATGGTGTCCGCCGAAAACATCGCGAAGAAAGCAATGCAACATCGTGGTAGAAAAGAAAACAAGGAGAAATCATTGCAATTCTAAAACATCGTGGTATAAAATATTGCGGTCGAAAATAAAACAGATTCAAAAACACCGCAGTTTTAAAACATCGTCGGTTTGTGACGATCTACTATGAATCATTGCATGACGAAAATATCGTAGATAAATGTTTTCTAGGGTTTAACAGTCATGAATGCATGTTCGCATAATGATTTCCGAGCGGACGGAGGAATGAGGAATATCTTTACCTCTAAATTTCATTTTTTTGATTATTTAACTAATTGAAAGAAAACAAGATTTAATTTTTTCTAAAAGAATATCAGAATAACAAAGTAAAAAAAATAACTTTACAATCTTATAATTAATGAATGAAGCATGTTTTCGCATGTAACCATGGGACATGATTGGATGACAAATACAGCGTAATCCACAATCAATACGGACCACTGCTGATTTGACTGAACAAGTGCAACAGGCATGGAACTTCATACCTTCAGAAAATGACTTATGGCACATGTGCGACACAATGCATGCATATTTGCATGCTTGCATTCAACGTCGTGGCGACTACGGTGTTATTAATGTACTATAATTTCGCCTTTGAAATAGCTCTTCTTGGGTATACTTTAACTTGTTACCTTGAAACATTAATCAAACAAATATCTTGTAAGGTTTTCCTTATTTTGCATAACAAATTTATTTTAAGTTTGATACCTGTTTTAGATTTCTCAACTTCCCCTCACATTCTCTCGCCAGGATGTAAATTTAAAGTTAAGTAAAGTGCTTATTTAAACGGGTGAATATATGAGTTTTTCAGAGCGTGTTTCGCTAGCCAAGCGCACGTTTCATTGTTATTTCGCGATCACGCTAGTAAGCCTCTTGGCCTTATCAGATTAGTATCACGCCGGTTAGATTCCTGTGAGTCCACCTCTTAGGCGTAGCTTAAATGCGATCTTGCACTATTTATTTTAGGTTTGACTTGTATTATATTCTACGTTTTAGTTTCCACCGCAAGTTGACGGTGTCTTTGCAACGCACGAAGTCTGTGCCTTTCTGTTAACTAGTTTGAATTAACAAAGGGTTATTTTTACCCTTTGTCTGAGTCAGTAGTTTTATTCACGCCTGTGCCAGAATTCGCCAGGTCATTATAGGGTCTATTCTAGTTTATGTGGAACAAGAGAGGCAGACTCTATAATGTTACCTCAACAAAGGCTTTGGTTATATATCATTGCTTTAAATTAATTTCTTTTGGGGGTTGGGATTTCATTTCCATTAGTGTAGTTCTTAAATAAATTTAATGGAAGTCTTAAACTGTTGCAGTCAAACTCACTTTACAAAACTTAATATAAATTAGTTTCAATAGCATACCATTTTAGTGCTTTGGAACAGATTTTTGTTAATTTTGGAATGCCCTGAAATCTCTTAATCGTAAATATAAGCGATTGCTGTTCAATCACAACATAATAGTTGTATTCCAAGCTATATGAAGTGTCAATGCCACTTGAAAACTCTTTACTCGAATAATTTGCTGACGAATCTTTGCAGAATGACTGTATAAAAGTCCAGCCACATCACGGAAATCTTTTCATTAAAAGAAAACTATTTGGACATAGTTTCCGCTTCCGGTTAACTCATGGCAGTAACAGAAATTAGATCTGCTTAATGGAAATTAGATCCTGGATTTCAGTTCCAGTATGAGTGCATGTTTAGAAACCAGGATAGAGAGTTGTTCTTTGTATAAACAAATAATAAGATTTCTAACAGTTGGAGAGTGGGACACAAATCTACAGTTTACTACTGTTTGATCACACAACAATGCAACTCTTGCTGTGCTCTGCCAGAACATTTAGATTCGCCTAAAATATCCATCTAATGGGGTTGTAAAATTTATTTTTATTAAGTTATTTAATAAAGTGCATGACGATGGTATTGCGATCATTTATGTAATTGTTATCAAATATTTTCTGCTTAAGTTAAGCCATAAGGAAATAAAATCACGAAAGGATCCTGTTTCATACATATTGCAGTCATCCACGCTGTTTAATAAATACAGTGGTTTTGGTCTCGCATGTATCTTCGTTCATGGTCAGTGCTTCTGTGGAAAGATGGCAAATGTGAGTATTTAGTTTCGTTGTCACATTTGCCCTACATTGTCTAATTTAATTTTCCGAATTCCTCTTTTTAGGCTTTATATATGAATATGAAACATGTCTTTTAAATACAAACCATGTCATATATTTCGATTACCTGCGCTTATATTGTTTTCGTTTAAACTTTGGTGAAGCGTTTAAGTTTTGACAAAATTCAGAAGTAGTTGGACATTTCTTTTTAATACAAAAACTCTAATGCATCTGAATAGGTGAAATACGTTTGCTCATTAAAGAAGAAAGATCAGTGACAACTGACCTCGAAATCTACAGAGGATTTATTTGAAATAACTATTAATCTGAGAATTAATTTTGTTTAAGTTTAAATTTCAAGCTGATGTGCCATGTACTTTGGAACAACATCTTCATATCACATCTTCTAAAAGTAAAATGTATTTTTTATAATAATAATATTGTCGCACACCGTACATATAATATCTTTAAAATGATGAATTTTAACTCGCTAAAGCTCATTACAATAAATTTTTATACATGTTTTACATCACTTTATTAAACTATTTAATATTTATTCACTGTAAATGTAATTAAATAATTATATGAAAATGAAGGAGCTGCATAACATCTCACTTCAAAAATTATGTTAAAATTAAACTCAGTTTTCAAGCTGATTCAATACTACGCATAAATTCAGTTAAGTACAATCAACATTTTTCTTGGACATAATGGTAAATATTATTAATATTATTTTAAACTTAAATCAAGTTACACATTAGGTACCAGAAAGTATTCATCGTTTTTCACATAAATAGAAGTTGTGCAAGTTGACAGTTTTATTTTTTAACTCACTTTTATGATTTAAGGAGGTACTTAAAGTACCCTCAAAATGCATACTTTAAGTAACAGCACACTTTTCTCTTTTATTATTGTAGATATGAATGGAATACTATAAAGTGCATTTATGTCACAGCATTCTTTTTTGTTTTAAAAGAATAAAGAAAGAAAAATTGCTGCCGAAACAGTATGGATAATATATGAAAATCTTCATCCGTCGATATGTGTGCGCGTGGTGCAAAAAGTCTAGAAGGCGCACTGACGGGCAAAGTGCGTTTAGGGAAGATCAAAAGAATTCAAAGGCGATGAACTGCAAGAACGTTTAGATAGAAACATACTAGTGGATTTGGAAAACAAATTTATGTAGCTTCTTCAAAAAAGTATATTTAAAAATCAGACGAGCTTTTGACAGAGCCTAATAATTTTCAATTAGCCTGTACATTATCCTGAAAAAAAAAGTTTTATTAATTCAAATTTTTCTCAGTATATACACATTGCCAGATTAATTAAAGTAAATAGGAATTTTGCTGTGAAATAATTATATTCGAATGAATAATCTACATTTCGAAACATCTAACGAGAAAACGAAAAATCATCATTTCGACATTTTTACCTGGGTGTAGTGACCTGTCATTGGATATTTTGGTGCTCTGAAAGGACTGATCCATTTTGGATAAAAATCTTTGACTTCATCGTAAAGACTTTGTATTGTTGATTCCCAATCAGATGTCGGTAATGAATTTCCAGTTTTAGCTCTTGTTGCAATATTTTGACCTACCGAGAAGGCTTCTAAAAAGGGAAAGACAACTTAGTTTGAATAAAAACATTCATATTAACAAATACTATGTATATTATATAAATTTTGGGCAAACATTTGGGTATACAGAGAGTGACCTAAGTTAAAGAAATTCTGTATCTAGAATAAATATAGTAAAAATATGCACCTTAACATGAATTTTGTAAATACTGAATCGTTTCACCTTCAAACGTGACCTCACTAAATTAAAAAGTTTTGTTTCTGGGAGATATAATTAATCTTCAAGCTTATTCATCTTTTAATCAGCATAAAATTTTACCGGTTTCCTTATCATCTACAGTTATTTTATCTTGATTTCTACATTTGCTGTCACATGTTCGGATGGTATTGATAAGATTCCATATGCTGAATTTGAAATTTAATAATAAATTTATTTTGGCTAGCATATCATGTGTTACTGAAAGTGCTTGCAATATTTATATTACTTTTCTTAAAGAAATATGTAAAAAATAACAAGTTAAAAATAATAATAAGCTAAACATAATAAGATAAAAAAATAAGCAAAAAAAATTCTAATTAAAATATAAAAATTTAAGGAAAAAATAAAAATAAAATATTTAAGAAATGCTCCTAAATACGCAGCAGATGAGACTAGGAATTAATTATAAATGCTTAATTAAACTTTTTAAATATTTATTGAGCATAGATCTTAAGTGATTATAAATACGCATCGAGGGTGTATATACGGGGGTAACTAATCTCGCAAAAATAGGGGAATAAATACCGTATTCTCGCCTGTATAAGCCGCATCCTTAATTTATACCTCTAATTTTGGAAAAGAAAAATTCAAAAAAAAAATTTTTTTTTCCATGTGAAAACAGCTGAAATGAAAATAGTACTTACCACACACTAAGACAAAATTTTTATTATCGATCAAAAAGAAACGTGTTTCGATATTTAGTACCTCTTATTCACTGCCACTGTCGGTACCACTAAAAAAACTGTCTGCACCACCTGTGTCACAGTCGGCTGGTATCGGTATCCCACAGCATGCCATCCTCAGAGCCATCTAGAGCAGAGCTTCTTAAACTTTTTTCAGTCGCGACCCCTTTTTATCACTGAGATTTTTTCGTGACCGCGAATCCGACAAACGCATGAGTGAAACTTTCAATGTTTCACTTGTACTATAATATACTATTATTGCAGTTTTAGGTCATTAATTTCTAATTTTAAGACATAGAACAATGTGAAAATTTTAAATGAGTGGCAGACGAAATGACAGCGTGCGATGTCGGAAGCTGTCCAAAACTAAAAAATGCTCTCAGGTTTCAGTAAACCATTGAATCTTCTAAAATGTTTTTATCTAGCCCAGTATGAGATTTTCTTGCATTCACATCTTTTCCTGTGCAAGCACAAAATTTCGCACAGTCTGCACAAAAATACGCAAGGCTTTCCGCACAGTCTTTCGTTTTAACACAATGTACGGTGGCAGTTTTCTTTCATGTACCAGAACAACCAGCATAACTGTACATCGCTGCATCTCATCCCCTACAGTCTTGATGCGTATTGCCTGAAAGCATCATCGTGAAAAGCTACTAGACATAGGCATGACCCGATAAATGGAAGTTTTATCTTCATTACCGATTTAAGACAACGTATACCCATTATATTGCCGCTTGCGAATAACCTATCTCTGAAATTTCCAAATTTCCAACTCAAAGTCTGCCGGAAGGCATTGTGCAACTGCTATCCTACGAGGTAAAGAAAAACCATTCTTGCGCATAAAAAGTGCATGACATCCTGCACTTGATTAAAAATCTCTGCTTATATCCATACGATCAGCTTCTTCATAAGCTTGAAAGTGTGTCACATCAACAATTACAGCATAACCAAAATTCTTTTATCATTTAAATACGAAAAAACATTGTCTTCCAAATGCGGATACTTTGTTGCTTTTCCACAAAACGCTTTCCTCTTGTGGCTTGTTCATTGAAAGTACAATTTTATGCTTCTTCCACCGTCACACTTTGGATTCTTCCACGTCAAAATGATGTGATGCCGCTCGATTCCCGTGTTCTTTAGAGAAACGGATGGCTTGTGATTTAAAGTGTGCATCATAGCTAAATTGATCTCCTGACAATTTCCTGCGGGTAACTTGAAGCCACAATTAACTTGTACAATTCTCTGTAACGTTCACCCAACCACGATGGATTTTTATACTCAATCATTAAATGCACTCTGCTGTGTTGCCACATGTTTGTATGTACCTACTTCTGATCATTCGCGTGTATAAGCCGCATCTCTGATTTTCATCTGCTGTCTTGTGAAAAAAGTGCCAATTATACACACGAGAATACGGTATTTACTTTGGACATTGTTGAATAAAATGGTAACTCTGTAGAGACATTAGGCATTTTTTGGCAGCAGAAGAGATGAAAAGTTAAAAACCGCCTTCGCCGGGAATCGAACCACGGACCACTGGAATACCAGCCCAGCGTGCAGAACCACTACACCACGAAGGCACGCTAGGAAAGCGGGAGAAATACCTTATAACTCTTCTGAAAATGAGCCATAGACACCAGTTAAGAACCTTTTACTGGTTTCTGTGGATTTCTACTGGTGTCAAAAATATCTTGTTGATACCAGAAATCAATAGAATCGTATTGATACCCGTACAACCAACATCAGTGTTAATGATGCTGGTTTGTACTGTTCATATTGATCTCTACTGGTTTTCTTCAATAGAATCCGACTGACACCAGTACATCAGAAATCGATGTTAATAATTATATGGGTTTGTGCAGGGTGTTTTTACTGACATTAGTAGAACACTTTGGTAAACAATGAAAATTAATACTGACATAATAAGGAAAAATTAAATACTTTAATGTTGTCCACTGACTCTTTTTTAATTTTATGTCTGCATCACATTTGTTTCCCTATTACTTTTCAGATATTGCCACCAAATATTATTTTCAAAGAAATAATATAGCGATTGCAATACAAATGAAAGAATGTTGCCACCAAATGTAACCTGTACGTATTATTTTTAAGGAAATATTATAGCGAATATGAAAAGACATATGGCAACATAAATGAAAGGATGTTGTTACAAATGTTATGACTAGGTATTACTTTTAAGGGAAAAATATAGCGAATATAAAAAACTGCATGGCAATATTTAATATTTTATCGGGAATTCTAAAGATATCCGATACAAATATTTTTAACACCCACGCGCCAGTTTGTTGGCATTTGGCGAAGCGAAAGATTTAATTTTAAATTTAAATTTGAAGTAATGATTTGATTTTAAATTTTAAATATTTAATTTTAATTTTAATCTTAATAACAGGCTAAGCGATATAAAAGCAATAAACGCAGTTCTTTATTTCTTTCATTAATTACCAGCTGGATCCACGAAATAATAGATTTTGAAAAGTGAAACGGACAACAAAAATGATTCGAAGCAAAACAGAAATTCGAGAACAATAGCTCTTCTGGGTTAAAAAATATACGTACTGTATAGAAGCATGTGTAAATGTTTATTAGGTATTTTCTCTCTTCTTGCCGCATACCGTCGTGGTGTAACTGTGAGCATACTCGATGCGCATTCCAGAGGTAAAGAGTTCGAGTCCCGGCGAGGGCATTTCAACTTTCCCGCTCAAAAAAAAAAAAAAAACAAAAAAACTAATGACTCTGCAAGCTCCGTGGCTAAAAAATTAGCACTGTGCTGAGAATTCTAAATAATATTTTAAAAATATTTTGTGTTGAATTTTATGTGACATGAGTGATGCTTAACAGTAAAGTTAAAAAGGAAAAAAAAAAGCAAGATAAACTTCCTTGCTCAACGAGAGCATAAGAAACCTTAAAACTCTGGTGCTATGTTAAAATTTAAAACCTTTCGTAATTTCTTTAATTCTGTTTATGCTATTTTTCAATATTCCATATTTATTTTTTGTTACTGCTCAGGAAAGCCGTGCCTAGATATTTTGCCACCTAAGGCAAAGAACTCTTATATAGAGTTAAATTAATTATACATGAACACTTTTACGTTCATCAAATATAACTATTTTTCTCTAAATCTCATATATTTCTAATCGTAGCTTTATATATTCGATTTATAGTATTTATTTGAAAGACATTAAACCGTAGCCTTTTTATGAGTGACAAACAACACTTAAATACTTTTATTAATAATATAGTTCATACAAAAGGTATTGCCCTAATGCTCAAGTACTTTTTTATAATTTAATTTTCTAATTTTCACGTTGCAAAATAGCCAAATTTAAAACCTATATTTAACGAAGTGGAAGGATCTTATATAATTGTTTATTATTTTTAGCTTACTGAAGCTTCTATCATCACTAACAACAGTAATTGGCAGTATTCTTAACGCATCTTCCAAATTTTAATAATATTGAGCTAACTGTGCCTGTTTCAAATTACGTAAAATTTCATGAAATTAATTTTTCAGAAATGGAAATCGAAAGATGTTTCTTTTACTTTTTTATATTTCCATTTTTTGTAAGATTAAAATGTCTATCACTTCTTTCATTTTTACTCTGAAATAATATTTTTCTAAAAAATTAGTTATGTTGATTATGTACAAATTAATTATGCGAATCGATTTTTGACAGTTTGCTTTATTAAGATTTCTTATTCATTTCTCTTCAATTATTAACCTTTCTTATTCATTTGACAACTTTTCTTACTGCCTCTTATCTGTAGGCAAACCCTCGTTTTCATAATCTTCTTCTTCAACACCCATTGCAAGACTAACAGACCGAAAGTAATATCTGATGGTTGATTCTGTTACTAGTAGACACAAATTTTCTAGCGATAGCGTTGCATCAAGAAGTGAAACGTTACAATGTATTTCTCCAAAATGCTTAATATGAGCTGCCTGTTGTAATGATGCTTCAGGCTCTTCATCACGCCTTGGTTGATAGGTTGCAGAGCTGAAGTTGCCTTTCGAGGGAAAGGAAACAATCTTAATCCATTTTAAATTTTCGACATCTGCGTTGTGCAATACAGTTTCTAACCGAGAACAGAAGCTTTGGTTTTTGTCCGAAGTTCCTTCTCCCGCTTTCGTGGCTCTTCTTCAGACAGTTCCGCTATCACATATGCCTTAGATTAACTTTATAGGAGCAAGGAAGAACTTTCACGTTCTTAAATATTTTAGCTTTTGAGATTTTCCAGTCATCAGAAGCCTACGACGCTCAATGATGTCTATACACAAGAAATGAAACTCGCAGCTGAAGAAGAAAACAAAAATTTTGGCAATTTTACTGCAATGCATCTTTGATTTGATTTGCTTTGAAGGCGTGGTCCCAATCCACCTAGCCAACTCAATGTTTAACCTTAAAGTCGTTTTGTTCGCCAATTGTATTTATAAAGTTATGTGTCTTCTTTTGTTTTGAATATTGTAGTACATACTGTTGGCTTATGATTGTGAAGTTGGTGATAATTTGCTTTAGACTGTTGGAGCAGGTGCAGATATTGATACTTTATTCTATTAAGAGCAATTCAATGCTGCAACTGACCTACCAGCGGCCGAGCGGTAAAGTCGCTGAACACTGGTAGTTCTGTCCGAGGTTCGAATCCCACGAACGGGCTGGCTGCATGGGTGTTTTCGTGGTTTTCCACATGTGTAACGAATATACGAGTCAGTTTCCCTTAGAAAGTCCTTCATGAAGGCATCCCTTCCCTTAGGCACATAGCCCTCGAGGCTTTGCCGTAATTAAATAACCTAACCTAACCCAATGCTGCAACTCTTCACGAACTTTTCTACTTGTGCTTTTGGATTGTCTGTAACGTTTACTGATTTCTTCATGACACATCTCTTCTAGCATGAATGTAATGTAGATACAGGGTGATCAGCGAATAAGCCCTGATTTCAAAATTAAATATCTCTACAACAAAGATCGACAGAATTATGCGGTAAACTGTACGTTTATTAGCAAAACTGTAAACATGGTGTACAAAAGTTTAGAAAATTTAGTTACGAAAATCGTTAACAGATGGCGCTCTAATCGCAATGACCTATCAATCGCTTTTAAAAATGGGCTTCGAATTCGAAGGCTAGCGTAGAAAGTGAAATAATGTATTCCATTGAACAACGTATTTTTTTGTTTCTGGAATTTTACCGATTAGAACACAGTCCTACGGCAACACGTCGCAGTTTTCAAAACCGATTCAGTGTTCCAGTTGGACCCGATGCGAGACCCATTCGCATGCTCTTCGCGAAATTCGAACGGACTGGCAGCATGGCTGATGATCGAAAGGGAAATGTTGGGCCTAGGCAAAACTGTAGTAACTCCTGAAAATGCAGCCAAAGTTTCTGGAATTGTTCAGTAAAATTCTAGGAAAAGCATCCGACAGATTGCATCAGAGATTGGTTTGAAGTACACGAGCACGCAAAAAATATTAAAAAATAGCCTTCGGCTGTTTCCATACAAAATCCAAAGTCATCGGGCCATACCCATGAAAGCTGTACAACAAAGGGTTGACTTTGCGAATCAGATTCCAACAATGGTCGACAACGACAGGTTTCATGTGAGCTGCATCTGGTTCACGGATGAGGCACATTTTCATTTGAATGGAATCGTTAATAAAAAAAATTGGAGATTTTGGGGTTCCGAAAATCCTTATTTGTGTTACGAAAAAGCACTGCATTCGCCTAAAGTTACTGCATGGGCTGCGGTATGCGCCAGTGGCATTATCGGACCCCTTTTCGTACGAGAAACGATAACTACTGAACCTTACGTTACAGTTTTGGAACAATTTGTCAGCACTCAACTAGCGTTGGAGGATCGACCAGGTATTGACTGGTTCACGCAAGATGGGGCTCGACCACATCGAACAGATAAAGGTTTTTGCTTTCTTCATGAATACTTTGGGAATAGAGTAATTGTGTTAGATTATCCGCAATTTACTGACACAGGAATAGCTTGGCCTCCATATTCTCCCGATCTGAGTCCTTGTGACTTCTTTCTGTGGGGCGCATTAAAAGACACTGTCTATCGAAGCAATCCCGCTACTCTAGATGAGATTGAATCGTTGATTGGTATTGCATGTGATTCCATTTCCGTTGAGACATTGTAAGACGTAATGTCAAATTTCATTGTTCGTTTACGCCACCTCATTGTTTCGAACGGTGACGATTTTCAAAAAATTGTATTTTGATTATAAAGGCTGCATCACTCTTTTTTTAACCCCTTTCAGGAAAAGAAGCTTTCAGCGCAGAGCGCCATCTGTTAACGATTTTTGTAACTAAATTTTTTAAACTTTTGTACACCATTTTTACAGTTTTGCTAATGAACGTACAGTTTACCGCATAATTCTATCGATCTTTGTTGTAGAGATATTTAATTTTGAAATCAGGGCTTATTCACTGATCACCCTTCTATGATGAACTAAGGAATCTTCCTCTAGTACTGGCTAGTGATAGAGCTTATTTGTTTTGTTAGCCATTGATAACGTTAAGTCTGTTAGGGATATTGAAGATTTTTTTGTCCAAGTTTGATGAAAGGGTCATTGTCAATAAATCCTACGTCCAGGCTGTTCAATCTGATATTTTCGCGGGGAAATTTCAGAAAGCTGTAGCAGACGCTCAGCAGGTCATGAAGAACCTTGCTGATCTTATAGCGCTTCTACACAATACAAACGCCATGGCAGAAAAGCAAACTGCAGTGAGGCCCGATACTAAGATAAATTATGGATCGTAGGTCCTTAGTAAAAATGACCCCAGTGACGATCATGACATGGAATGCGCAGAACATTATCACCAAAATTAGCGAACTGCAGGACTTTCTCACACACTACAACATCGACATTGCACTAATCACTGAGACACACGCTGCGCTAGCGCACTCCCTGAGCATTGCTAACTATCGCAGTTATTGCTGTGATAAGATCAAACATAGAGGCGGAGGTGCCGTAATCTATGTTAAGCGGAGTTTGGATTCCTGCTTCTATGCTTCTGACAATTCTCACGGGTTTGAAGAAGTTAGGGTAGTCGTTCGGATCCCTAATTGGGGAAATATGCTTGTATGCGCCCTTTACAACACTCCAGATCTCAGGCTGCAAGATCAACACGTACAGAATTTGCTAAATAAACCCTTTCCCACCATAATCGGAGGTGATCTTAATGCTAAACATGTTAGCTGGGGGTGCCGCAAAACAAATAAAAACGGTGATATCCTTCAAAACTTCCTGTTCAATTACCCATACTACATTTACCCTCCAGAAGATTTTACTCACTCAAGACAGTATCCAGACATACTGGATCTTTTCCTCACATCTGATAACTTACCGATCACTACGGAAGTAATCAATGATCTTTCTTCAGATCACGTGCCAGGTCTGGCACACCTTGGTATTGGCAAGCCTGAAAAAAACACCACTTACAAAATTACTGATTGGGACAAATTCAAATCTGAAATTAACAATCACCTCCCCAAAACAGAGAAACTTAAAAATACGCATGATATCGACCAGGCTATCACAAGCATCACCACCTGCATTGATACGGCATTGCAAAATTCTACTACAGAAATTATTAATAAAAAACATCACTTCAAACTTCCGCAAGAAATTAAATTAATTAGCTAAACACGAAATAGACTTCGTAAGATCTTCGCCCACTCACGTGAACCAGCAATTAAATCGCAAATTAATAAACTTAATCGCAATATTAAAAGATTAATTGACTCCCACCAGACTAAACTTTGGAATAACAAAATTGAAAAATTAAATGCGGAAGACGGAGAATTCTGGAAGTCCCTCCGTATAATGAAGTCGACAAAAACAAGCAACAAACCTCTACAGGACGACACTGGATTCAAATACAGCAACGAAGACAAAGCTAAAGCCTTTGCCATCCACTTCGCCAAGCAGTTCACTCCAAATGAGACCCCTTCAGACCGAAATTTCATTAGTCATATTAACATGTTTGTCGATAATTGGATTAACCAGCCCAGTGTCAAAAATCTCCCTGTTTTTACCTCTCCCACAGAAGTTAGCTCTATTATAGCTAAAATTCCTAATAGAAAAGCACCTGGAAAGGAAAAAATCTCTAATTCAATGATTAAACATTTGCCTGGTAATTTTATTAACAAACTCTGTAGCATTTACAACGCCTGCCTTTACCTATGCTATTTCCCAGCTGAGTGGAAACAAGCGGTTGTCACCTTAATTCCCAAACCCGGAAAAGATAATACAAGAGTGGATGGGTTTCGCCCAATCAGCTTGCTTCCTGCACTGGGAAAGATCCTAGAGAGAATTATCTGCAAAAGACTACAGCTAGCCCTAAACGCACTTCCAAACCAGCAGTTTGGTTTCCGTAAAGGATTGTCTACCACAATGCAGCTTGTCAGAATCGTTGAATTTTTAAGCGCAGCTATTCATAAGCACCAGACAACTGCTTTCCTTATGCTGGACGTGGCAAAAGCCTTTGACCGCGTCTGGCATAACGAACTTATCTACAAGCTTGCTTCCCTTGATCTCCCCAGGTAAACGATTTTGATTCTTCACTCCTTTCTAAGTGATCGATCGTTCTATGTCAGGCAGGGTGATGTTTATTCTGAAAACACATTAATTAAAGCCGGCGTTCCCCAGGGAAGCATCCTTGGGCCTATTCTCTATCTTAAATATGTTAAGGTCTTCCTTATGATTGAAAATACAAACTGCATCACCACCTGCTACGCGGACGACACCGCCATTCTTTCTAGTTCAGTTAATCCACGACATGCCATGATCAGAATACAAAACCACACACACGAGATAGAGGAATGGTGTCGCAAATGGAGGACGTCCATTAATGCCACAAAATCTAAATTATTACTGATAGGACGGCATAGAAGAAAAAACACTGATGCAGATCTGACCCTCTTTAATGAAACGGTGCCCAAAGTCAGAGAGGCTACATACTTGGGAGTTCGTTTTAACGGCTCGCTTACATGGGGTCCTCACATTTCCATGACCATCGGGAAAGCCATAGGAGTCTCTAAGAAGCTCCGAAACTTTCTTGACGCCTCCTCACCACTGGATCTTGCTCGCAAGAAGCACATTTACACATCAATATTAAGACCCATCCTTACATATGCCTCCCCTGCACGGTGCTCTGTTCCCCCTTCGGTATTAAATAAATTGCAGGTTTTCCAAAACAACTACTTACGAAAAATCACAGGAGCCCCCTGGTTCGTTCGCAATGAACAGCTACACAGAGATCTTAAACTCCAAAATCTGGCATTATTCATCAATAAATTAAATAATAATTTTTTCAAGAAAGCCATCACCAACGCGGAGGTAAATTATTCTGACAATTTTAAGTACGAGCTCCTAGAAATTGACATCAATTTAAGGCCCTATGCAACCCACATTTATCGGAATCCCCCATAAATACTCCTAACTTCTGCCAGCCAATTTTTGAAGTTTCAAAGTATGACTTCTTCATTTACACTGGCCTGGGCCACATCAACACAATCTTCCTGCAGTCCCTTATCAAGGTATTCCTGCGAAGCACTGTATGTTATGTCTCCTCTAACCGGGGTTCATTGAGGTGCCTGCAATAGAGGGATATAATTCCTGCTGAAACAGGCATATCAAAAGTATCAAAGTATCAAAGGATATTGAAATCCGCTTCCTCTTTTATTAGTGTTGAAATAGCCTCAGATGTTCACACTGTCATTATTAGAGGACGAAGTTGTCTAAAGGGAATTTAAACACCCTTCTTAAAAGTTCCATAAAGACCCAGACAGAGCTCAGACAAGGGTGAGGCACTTGCTTCAGGTGAAAAATATAGAAGAAGCGTCAAATTAGCTCAAACCAATTAAAAATTCATTTTAAAAAATAAATTATAATTGTAACTTTCAATCCTGGAATACACCAATGAATATGAAAAAGAGTTTTGTTTTAAAAATTATCAATCTGATTTAAAACAAGAATTAATAACATTAATTCATTGTCAGAAGAGAAAAGGTTTCGGAGAAGAGCATGTATTGTTTTCTAACTATTAAAATTTACTATTGGAAGTAGTATGTAACGAGCTGCGTACGTTAAACTTGCATAAAACTATCACACTTCCGAGATTAGTACCTCTTTACTTGGTCTCACATTAATTTATGCTGCTCCTACTTTGCCATAACAAGCTTTCCGTCCGCTAACTGAGCATATAACGGCGAGGCAACTACAAACAGTTTTTTGTAGCATGACCCTCGAAGACCCATTGGAATAGCGTCCGGAGACTGAGCATATGTGTTTGAAAATGAAATGTACCCTATTATTAGTCTTTGTTCTATTTTTTACGTAAAAGGTTTCAATGAATTTGTGCTTATTTTGAGGTTTATCTTCTCGTGTCCGTGTTTAATTTGCTAGGGAACTATGAATATGGTTTCATTTATGGTTATTTCTGGGCAGACACATATTACTTAGATGGATTAAACAAATTGGTACATTAGTTTCTCTTATTCTTTGTCGGCATGAATTGTTATGTAAGGTAAGCTAGAACTTCGTTTTTTTTCTGGCGTTCTGTCACTTATAGTGAAACAATAAAATGAATTTTTTAGTTTGAAAGAAATATAAAATGGCGTTTTATAAATTCGAATATTTTGTGGAAGATTTAAGGTAAACTGTTCTGACTAATTCTAATATCATTGATTTTGACACACAACAACATATTTAAAAAAATCTAGTTTTGTTCCTTCGACATAAAAATATATTTAAAAAAATTACTACTACATTTTCATAAAGAATTTTTTAAAATAAAATTTCGGAAAGATTGAAACGTGAAAAAAGAGATGCAGATGAAAGCTATGAAATGTTGTTTTATTTAAAAACATAAAACATCGAATTCAGTTAGACCAGAAACGGCAAACTAGTTCATCGCTTCGTATAAATCGACGAAATCGCTGCATTGACAAAAGTTCTTTCCAATACGCGAATCACGATTTCTGATTTGTCAAAACATTTCACGATCTTTATTACACGAAATTGTAGCTACAAAAAACTGTATTGACGTTGGCTACCGAAAACAGTAACGGTTTTGAAAAAAGGAAACGCAATGGGATTAGCCTTGAAATTGTTGCAGCGTTATGCTACAGAAGGAAATAATGTTTTTAGAAGGATTGTAACAGGCAGATGGAGCATGGATTTGTCACCAAATGTCTGAAACGAAACAACTTTCTCTGGTTTTCCGGAGCCCAAGAAAGCAAAGCCACCTCTTTCTTCAAGAAAATTAATGTACACTATATTTTGGGATTATCAAGGAATTTTGTTAGTGGACTGGATGAATTAGACCTTAATTCGCATGGTGAATGTGTCGAAAAGTAGTTTAGGATGTGTAGATTTTTCTGTAATAAAATACAAATGAAAACAAATTGAGTATCTCTTTTAATACCCAAACGGTACTTACTTTCTGGATGAGCTTTTATCATTTGAACCCGAAAAATTGCTTTTGTATTGCTTAATAAATCTGAGATTTTTATAATGATTTTCTGACTTACCTCTTATAGCCTAGGGAAGGGTTTCTTAAACTTTTTTCAGTCGCGACCCCCTTTTTATCACTAAGATTTTTTCGCAGCCCCCAGGACCCCATAATATTTACGAAAATTTTGCAGGATCCCATAAGCATTACGCAAATCCGACACACGCGTGTGTGAAACTGTCAATTTTTTCACTTGTACTGTAATATACTATTGCAGTTTTATGTCATTAGCTTTAATTTCTAAATTTAAGACATAGAACAATGTGAAAATTTTAAATAAGTGACAGACGAAATGACAGCGTCACGTGCAAAGCAAGTAAAATGAACGTTTCTATTATAAAAAGAATGCGTCGAAAAGTTTTCCTTTTTTCTTTGTGTGTATTGTCTTATTTTTATGTATGTTCAGGTACATTGTGTAAAAATAATTGGTAATTGTAAAATTAAATAAGTTAAAGAAATATCAAAACTACTAAATTTTTTGGCGAACCCCTGCTGCAGGTCCCGCAAACCCCCTGGGGGTCGCGACTCCCAGTTTAAAAGTGGCTTAAAGTAAACGCTACAATATTTACAACAGGCTCACTTAAATTCCATTCATAAATTGCTTTCCTTTAACTGGGCTGGGAGTACTTATTTGCCATTCCTTTCGAAATCACTTCTTCTCTCTTCCCCACGATGTGTACAAAATTATATTTCTGTGGGTGGACAGCAAGGAGAAGACAAGATTTTGACCGTTGGAAAAGATTCTAAGATGGCGTGTTGTTTTGTTGTCTTAAAACATCCAGTATAAGCAATCATCCATACCCCGTGTAAATAATAAAAATGTGCTTTAATGCAAGGCTTGATGATCCAATTATTTCCCCACATTTCAATTTTTTATATCTTGTTCTTCCAATTATCATTTTATTACTGTGACCTGTGGAGCATTAGTAGCACTTACACCAACATTATGCCTTAAATTCTATAATTTTAATATAAATTTTAATTTATGGTACTTGCCTTATATTCAGTGGTTACTGATAATACCATGTTTCTCAAAATGTCATAAAAAGATACTTTCTTCAGCAGCTTTTTATTGATTACTGATTGGCATTAATTTATCCTACTAGCAGTTGATGAATTCTGTTTCGCACACATACACACAAACACACAAAGTAATATTAATCCAAACCTTACCCACGGATCTGCATTCAGGGCAATCATGTTGAAAGATGCACTGGTCTGCATGCTTTTGAGCCACAGCTGCCAGTTCTTCATCCCAAACCTGAAACCGAACATATGGATATTTTACAAATTGTTATAAAATAGATTATATCTCGAAAATACGAACACTTATAGCCAGGAAGTTCATTTTAAATCATACAGATATAATCCTCTGAGGAACACATAGACTTTTTATTGAAGTAACTAATTCACTAATTTCATAAACATGGATATAATCAGTATAGAAATTTTTTTGATAATACATTCTAACATAAAAGTCAGCAGATACATTATAGCGAATTATTGCATTTCTCCTTGTATGCTGTTGTGGTGTAACCAGTAGGACGTCCAGTTAGCAGTTCGAAGATCCGTGGTTTGAAGCTTTTCGAAGCATAGCCGATATAAGTCGCATTTTCAGCTCCCATAATCTATAGTGACGCCCGAAATGAAATGTCGTGGTCGCTTATTCGCGTATTCACCTGGATTTGGTTAACTGGATCTGATGTCTCTCCACAAGCACCCTTCAAATGGTTAATAATGTAAGGAATGATCGTATTCCTTCACGTTTAATCTCGTGGTGTAAGTGGTAGCATGCCCAAATTTACTTTTAATGGTTTCGAAAATTCTAATAATGCTTTACAGTGTCTACAAATCAGGCAGTGATGAAACAAGTCAACAAATCAGGTAGTGATGAAATACTGTATACCGATCTAAAATTCGGGAGGCAGTATTTCGTTACTTGATTTGCTGACTGCATCTGATATGCCTCTCCCAATCACCTTTCCAGCGGTTGAGAGTATAAGAAATGATCCCATTTCTCCGCACTTGCTTTCTATGTGTAGTAGGGCATTTAGCTAGCAAGTGGAAGATAAAACTTTACTCGAATCCTGGTGAGGGTATATTTCATATTTCACGTTTCTTACTCCGATAAACATTACGTCTTTATAGAATTACAGTGCAAGAATACGTTCCTTAGTGAGTTAAATTACAACTGATTGTGGCAAAGAACATGCGGCTGCCTACTTATGTGGGCCTTCATGAAGGAAAATGGAAATTTTTAGGAAATGGTGAGCATGGAATAAATAACAGAAATTTCAGTGTTGTCAATGCGACTATCCGCGAATAAGATTGCGGGCAAAATTATCACTATAAAAGGTTTCCATCAGCTCGGCCATTAATGAGCTTACGTTTTACAATAATTAATGTGTGGGAAATTTAATTTGAATCTGATCTTAAAAACCTTCAACAATTTTTTAAAACCTTCAGTCATTTCTGGTTTAGCTTTTCCAGATAGAATTTTAGCTCATATTTTAATGGAAAAGCTTCTTTTTAGTCACATTCTATCCTGTTAAGTTTTTTGATAGTGAATGCAATTATAAACTTCTCCTATGGATATTCAAGGAATTTCTGGCTATGACAGAAAGGCTCATCAAGTACATATCTTGTTTTGTACCTGAAATTTTTTTATTTGAAACTGTTAACGAGCTCATCAGCTATTCTCGAGTAAAAAATTTCAAGCTATAAAAAAATTAAAAAAAAAAAGGGGGGGAAGAAAGAAGTGCATAAAAACCGTTGGATATGTTATGTCCTTTATATTTATAACATAGAACGAAAACCAAACGCTTTGATTGTCATACCTCTGTGTATATGCAAGACAGTATGCAAAACAATTATGGCATTGTTATTTTATTAACTAAGAGGATACAGATTATCCAAATGAGAAGAAAATTAAACGATGGCCGCGTGGGAGTTCTGTACTTAATTAGGAGTAAAATTCATTGCGTGTAAAAAATTTATTTTGATAAAACATTATATTTCGATATAACGAAGTTTTTGCTGTTGTGAAGCGCTTCCTGCACGTAATTAAACCGCGAAAATAGCATTTTCAAGGACAAGCTGTGAAAATGTATTAGCGGCAAAAAGTAACTTTTATGAGCGTTTCCGGAGAGACTGCCATCTTGTGGCAGAATAATGTACTACAAATCTCTGGGTGGAAGCGAAAATTGAATGATCGCTTGCTAAAATGAAGATCAATGAACTATGAAGTACCACTCAGTTCGGAAAGGAAATGCATTTTGTGGTTAATTTATGCGTTTCTGTAACACTGCGCTACATAAAATTATACTCATTTAACATTTTTTGGTATAATTTTTTAATTTATGCATCTCTGTGAAGGTGGGAAAATCTGTTGTTAGACAGCGTGCTAATGATTATTTGTGTACTGAAATGTGTGAAGTAGTAAGGCACAGTTTTTATTATTTGTTATAATGGAGCAAATGTTTATAAAGATTACCTATTAGGTATATTATAAATCGCATAAATTAGATAAATTTCATCAATCAGACTCATTATTAAAAGCACAAAAAATGCACATATTTTTAACAAATACCTGTATTACTTTAAATCATTAAGTTAATGAAGCAATGGGTAGTAATTTAAACGATAAATTAAAGATCTTATACCATGTCGAATGGCTACACCTCTAAGAGTACAAGTTGCCAAACCACGTCGATGGTAAATGCCCAGCTATTGTAACTTGATGTAATTGAAGGCGAAAAGACATTTTCTAACGCCAAAAAAATTTTTATAATATTCATATGACAGTTATTTTTGCGCTTTTAAACAAACAAAGAAAAGATACACGACTAAACGTTCATTATTATGAGAAACTGCTTCTTGAAAGCATTTTAAATCAAAAGCTTTATGAAGAGAAAGATATTATACTTTAAAGTCACATTTGAAAATTAATTCACATAACCTTATAGAGTCATTAGGTTATTTTGAAGCAGGAGAGGTAAAAATGTGCAATGCTGTCACCGGGACTCGAACCTGGAACTCTCGAATACGTGTCGAATGTGCTACCGTTACAACACGAGGGCATGCTAGAAGGAGGAAGAAAATACCTTACATACTCCGTCTTTTAAAGGGCGACTGAGGATTTGGGGACCCAGTCGCCAAATCCCGGTGCTGACGAATTATCATCCAACACCTTTTAGTTCGGGGGCCACGGTAGACTACATTAGGATTTGTTGATGCTGGAGACTTGGAAAATGAGCAGTGCCCTCGCCGGTACTCGAACCTGGACCTCTCGAATACGCACCGAGTGTGCTGCTGTTACACCACGAAGGCATGCAGAAAGGAGGGAGAAAATAACTGATATACTCCCCCTTTTAAAGGGCGACTGCGGATTAGGGAACCCAATCGCCAAATCCTGGTGGTGAAGAATCATCGTCCACCACCCTTTAGTTCGGACGCCACTGCAGAGTCATTAGATAACTAAGCAGGAGAGGTGAAAATGTGTAATACTGCCACCAGGACTTGAACCTGGAACCTGGACCTCTCGAATACGCGTCGAGGGTGCTACTGTTACAACACGAAGGCATGGTAGAAGGAGGAAGAAAATATCTTATAATCTTACACTTAAAATACATGGCCATTCTATAAAACCTCAATTAATTTCGGCATGAACTATGTGTCTTCTGAACTTAAGGCTCAGAAATAGCATTTTTCTTTAATTTCACCTCCGAAAAAAATGTTAAAGACTGTAGAAACATCTTTGGCAAACTGTAAATAATTTCGTTGTGTTTTTTACTGTTGAACAAGTGAGATTAACTGCATTAAATATTAAATACGATCCTGCGGTCCTAAGATAGGCAATCAGCGGGATTTCTAGCAGATACATAGTTCTGATATTATAATCGCATTATATATTGCTGTAGTATACATTGCATTATAAAAGAAGTCTTCATAACTGCCAGCATAGCATATTTTGAAAATTACAGAACCTAGGAAAACTTGCTGAAGCATTATTTACAGATTGAACTCTATTTAATAATTTTCTGACAAATTTTGATATGTTTAACTCAACTAATTTGAAATGAAATTCGACATCACTTGTAAGTGCAATGTCAGTTGTTATTTTACATGCAATAAAACGCTTATTAAATTATTTATATAATCGTATTAAAAACATCTAAAAAATATATCAGCCTCAAATTTTAAACTAAATTTTTTCTGTTCTAGTTAAGAAAAAGAATTGAATTTGGAAAACCTGTTAAAAATTTCTAATCCTTAATTAACAAGAGGACTTTATCAAGAGCTTGGTAAATTTTTGTAATATGTTTTTGCTTATAAGTTAAAAAAAATATGCTAGCATTTAAAATTGTTAAAAGAGCTATGTTCCTACCCAAGAGTTAAGCATGGAACAGTGAGATGAGCTTATCTTCAAATTTCGCTAACCAAATAATGACAAATTAATACAACAGTTTGCATAGCGTAAATTACAGAACTATGATACAATACGTAACGCCACACAGTGTGAAAAAAATCCAGATCCCAGGCTTTCGCATTCAAAGCGACAGTCAGTATGGGATATAGTCTCCTTCGGCTGTAGTACATTCTTGACACCGACAGTCTGCATCCTCAATTAAATTGTCAAGAGCAGTGATTGGCAATAATTAACTTTGGCGGATGAAAGCAATTTGAGTTTGATTTTTATCAGACCCTCCTGTAACTCAAATCCTGTATCAGAGTTTGTCCCCGAAGGAAGCACACAGCTGTTTATCAAACTGAAATCTAAAAACTGTATAAAACATGCAATTTTTTAGATATTTTTCAGATAATTTCATGCTATTTAATTGGATATCTTTTATGTATTTGCTTTGTTGTTAAAGAATCGTTGAGCATGAAAATTTTTGCATTGATGGTATGCTTTGTTAATTCATTTTGTTTAGCGTGTTTTCCATAGTTGTGACAGCAATTCCACTTTTGAGGCATTTATGAAATTCCTTTGATTTCTTACAAGCTGTAGTTATTACAGCCTAAATCAGCTGTTCACAAACAATTAAGAATATAATAAAAGTACTGACAGGACTTTTATTAAAGTAACTGTTAGCATGTATAACATATCCGTTTAATTTTCTTAGATGTTGTACTTCGATTTCCATTTTACAAATTTGTTAGGATAACAACAAAAAGAAGTATTCCTTAATATTGTAGTTTCAAGTGAAATTTCAAGATATTTCATTAAAAGCAAAACAAATACCAAGCAAATGCAGGAATGCAGGAAATTTTCTGACACTAAATGTTTCACTTTTGAATAATTTTGCATCTATTTACAAAATAATAATTAAGATCAAATCTGCGAAGTTAAAATTATGGTAATTTTGAAGCTTATGATTGCTTATCTTCCCCATGGGCCGGAGCGTGGTCGATTAAGGGTAAAACTTCAGCTCACTTAGCCTTTAACTATAGAGATGGGATTGGCCATGGCATGCAAGTATAGTTAATATAACCTCAACTCTTAATTTTCTGTTTTACTTGCGAAAGGGAATAGAGTTGAATTTAACTTCATAACGGCGGGCCGACAGATATTACACCACACACAAAAATTAATATGATTAAAAAATGGTGGATTAAATTTTAAAAAATTCTTTTCAAGCTGAATTACTACCCTCTTGCACGGAACGATAGTACTGTTAAAATGCTCTTGCACTAACAAAATGAGTAATTATAAAATTAAAATAGGAGAAATATCATTTGTTAATTTGTTAGTTTCAAATCTTGCCAACAGTCTCAAAGAATTTAATAAACACGAAACTATAAGGATACAGATTTTCTTTTCTTGTTTTATAAATCAGTATTAGGCACTGAAGTTAATTTAAGTAAGGGCTGCGGAGTATTTTCATATGAAGTATACTCTGCCCCCAAAAAAGGGGGGGCAGTTCTATATCTCTTGTTCTACTGGGCTGATTAACGAAATTTGACTTGCATTTTTCACGTCTAAAAAGCATGGATTAGGATGGATATATATTAGATTTATATACAGAAATTGTTCTGACATAGGTATTTTGACACAAAATCGGAATTTTCGTGGCTGACATACCGATTTTTTCCCATATTTTGATTCTACTACACAAATTATGAACGTACTGAGAAATTCAAACATTTACCTTGACGCACTTTTTTCAGTTTGCGCACTTTATGGTAACCTATTTTCCTTTCCCTTTCATAGTGCACGATTGGAAAAAAGGCGCAATATTCATTCTTTCAGATAATTATCATTATTTTATATTTTTTAATCATAGCTATTATTTTAGATAATGTTCTCCTTTTTAGGATTTTATTTTAATTGTTTGAGCTGCGTGGTCTTTTCAAACAAATGTTTCTAAATTTTCTATTTATTCATTCGAATTGCGTATTTTAAGTATACTTATTAATATAAATCTTCCACAATTTGACTTTATTTGTTCGACTTATTTGGAAAGAATACTATGAAACCCAGATTACGATACATTTGAAAACTGCATATATTGAAAGAGAAAATCCAATAAAGCAAAGTTAATGCGCCTCTCAGTGGGCTCTTCAGAAAAGCTATATAAATGAGAAAGATGTATAATCGACGAATTAATTTCGGATGAGTTCATTGATTTAAACAGTTTTTAATCACTGTGTCATTGCTTTACACAATTTTATCATCCTACTTTTAGTTTCTTAAAATATTATTCATATTTTATTCAAATATTTTATTTTTAAAATTGACAGAAACAAAGAGCGTAAGATTTAAAAAATTTGTAATTTTATTTGCTAAATTTTATGAAAAAACATTATTTTTTTCTTCTTAACGGTCTATCGTTTTTCTTCTGGCATTCCGCATACCATAAACATTTTTTAAACAACTTCGTATTGCTGACATTCATATAAGTAAAGATATCGCCTTTCACTTCATCAGTATTTAGGGGAATGTATATCATTCTCAAATACTATTCATTTTGGGATACAATACGTATTACGATAAAATACGATACGTGCCAAATACGATACGTATCAGCTATACGTGTCCTATTTGGAAACGTTTAGAAATTAGCCTATATCTTGGGTAATTTTGAATAAAAACTCTAATCTTTTGCAGGTATTTCTAAAAATACATATACTTTAAGGTGGTGGTAAGGTACTCAAAAATGTTTTCGAAAAATTTATAAAATTTATTAAAAAATACAAATTTAAAAAATTAATAAAGAAATGTCTGTGAATTTTATATCGATTGAATCTAGATTTCGAACTGGAGAGAAGGAACCAAATAAGTTTAATAAAAAAAAAGAGTGATATTTATAAATATATACCAAAAATTCAATTAGCATTAAAGAGAAACATTTTGAGTGCAAATGTTTCAGAAACTAGTCTTGCGATTTTTACAAAACTTGGCATATTGGCATAATTTGAGTATAACTGAACTATGGAAAAAATAGGGTGTGTGTGTGATTAAGGCAAAGCCTCGAGGGCTATCTGCCTAAGGGAAGGGATGCCTTTCTAAGGGAAACTGGCTCGTAGACACGTGACACATGGGGAAAACCACGAAAACGCCCATGCAGCCAGCCCGTTCGCAGGATTCGAACCTCGGACCGAACTACCAGTGTTCAGCGATTTTACCGCTCGGCCACTGGTGGGCTGGAAAAAACAGGTACGCTATTTCAGAAAAAGTCCGATTTTGTATCAAAATACCTATGTTAGAACAATGCTATATATAAATCTAATATATATATCCAAAGTTAAGCTTTTTGGCTCTATAGAACTTGAGCTAAAAGTCCCAATGTATGAGTTGTTGAGAATAGTTCTTACGGAGAAATTCTGAAAGTCCTTATTTTAATATTTCAGATTTCTTGTTTTGGTAACAGAAATGCATTTTTAAAAATTTTATACAGGTCTTAAACTTTATTAAAATGATTAATTTTTTGTGATTTTGAAAAAGCCTTTTTTATACTGAAATCAGTTTTTAGAATAACATTTTCTGATGTCTTTAGCAAAGTTTATTGCAATCCGACTGAAATACATTCATTTTCAATTCACATTAGCAGATAAAAGCCCTTTTACTGTATTTTACCTGTATATTTAACATAAATAGTAAAATAAATGGGTATAATGATAAGTAATTACAATTCATTTCAGATTTTTCAGATTTTTTTTTGCTTTCAGTCTGCAATTTCAAATTATGTAGATGATGGCGCGTATTGCCTCTACCAATCTGAGTTGGTAACCCTGCTAACGTGTGAACGATACCTACAGTCGTGGAGAGCTAAGAGGCAAGCAATTAGTACACTATAGATCAGCGGTTCTCAACCTTTCGACATGCGTACCATCTAAATAAAAACTGAAAAACTTAAGTACCACCGCTGCATCTTACAATGATTATTTTTCAATTTCTCAATAGAAATATTTAAAAAAATATATTTTGCCATTTGCACAACCTATTGGCTATTTGTATTAAATATATATACATAAAAATATATTTGATTAAAATGGGTTACCATTTTTATTATCTAAAATTTCTTAAAATTCTAAAGTTTAGTGCGAAATTTGGGCCTGTTTAAGAGAGACAAATTTCTTTGTGTCTGGTCTTATTTCACTTAGTTTTAACCGTAAATTAGGATCCACTTTTAATTTTGTTCTGTATTTAATTTTTAAATATAACATGGAAGGAAACCCTTGTTCACACAAATAGGTTGTGCAAAAAGGTAATAAAAATTTAATAATTTTATTTGAAATGACTTTAAAGTTATTTTTCGGTTCAGACAAAAGTTAACAAGTGTATTATTTTTGAAATCTTCAGTTCGAGTTCAATCACAGGAAATTTCTAATTTTTTCACTTTTCATTTCTTTCTAAATAAAATTTCTTTTTCTACACGAGGTTTTTGAATTTAATAGTTAAAAGTACTTGTTCTTTGCGTACCACCTATTTTTCTCATGCGTACCACCAGTGGTACGCGTATCACCGGTTGAGAAACCCTCTTATAGATCATTGGCTTAGGAAGTTGAAGACTGCGACAGAGGAAGCCTTCATTAAAATAGGCTGTGTCACAGACCCTGTGTATTGCGGGGCACTATGCAGATCGGCAGAACTGTAGGCAAGACATTTGATTATACTTCTTATGTAAACTTATGGTAAAATAACTTGTTACGTATAAATACTTATTATGTAATATGAATAATGCTGCAAGCATAACTAAGATTTTTATTATGCATTATTGTGCTCGGTTATTTCTTAAGTAATTGTGTGCCTAAGTCTCCCTTTATGTCAGTGGTGTCCAACCGGTTTTACATTAAGGGCTATTTTTAAATTTCTGCTGTACGGGCATCTGGTGTTTTATGTGTGAAAAATAACAATTTCTTGAAAATAGATGATTTTTATGTTTCCAAATAACAAGAAAAATTAATACGAACCTACAAAAAAACTGAAAAAAATCCACAAATAAAACGCAAATATAATGTAGGCTCGAACTAATTTTATTTCAAGTTAGAATATAAAGAAAAGCACATGCTAATAAATTAATTATTAAAAAAAGAAAATATAACTGTTAAATTGTCAAATATATTGTTGCTTTCTACGGGTTCGTGGATATGAAGTGATTGACGACAACACCTTGATGAAGAATTGAAACACAATTTATTCGGGCATTTACAAAGACGCGTTACAATCGTCATGAAACTACGATAAACAAGCTCAAATAACCAGCAACACAGCCTTCAGGCTATTAGGCTATAACTGTGAAGAGAGCTTCACGGCAAAGTACTTAGGTACAGCTCCAGACTCGATCAATCGCTCTCAAGCTAATCAAAGCACTACTACTACCACTCAAAGTACTACTACTGAAGTCAACACACTCAAGATACTTTTCACAATAAACTTCTACTCCGCGTATAGGCAGGGTATTTATAGCTTTTGATCTGCCTTCGGGAACATTCTGGGTAAAACCGGTAAGAATTCCTTCTAGAATGTTCTCGCTCAGTCTATGGCATATCCCCAATTTTGTCGCCAAATGTCACCATATGGGTGATTTCGCGCCAAATCTGGTAACCGTGCCTTTTCTTGCTATTTTATGGCAACCCTAAACCCGCTTTCTATCTTAAGGAAGCTATCTTACCGCAGCTGGGCATTTCGTAGCAATATCATTAAGTCTGCACTGCATTAAGTCATTAATTTGTTAATAACGAGATATTTGATTATTAATTTCTCTAACAACTTATTAAAAATTTGGTGTATGATTTAATACACAGCATGTCGGCACCATGTGGTTTTCCACATGCTTTGGAGTCAATATATGTTTATACTTCCCTTTATTATTTTAAGTTTTGAAGAAGCCTGCTCACAGAGGGTATGTTGACCTAAAAATGCTTTCACTGTTAGTGCACATCTAAGTATATTTTTGTATTCAACAGAGTCCGTTATTTTAATTTTCTATGCTTTTGAGTGCTATATCAGAAAGAAGAGTAATATTCCCTAATTCTGCCTCCGAATTGTTATATTTCTTTTATCAACAAACGGTTTTTTCTGAATAATAAAATGGGCTCCATAAAAAAATTGTCTTGGAATCATCTTTTAAATTCAGAAAGTTTTTCAACATGCTTAGATGGATCATTCTTCAGATTTTAAATTCCGAGTATAGGAAGATGAAAAATGACAGAAAATGTATAGTCTTTCTTCCATAAGTTGCTCTTCCACATTTTAGCCAGTAAAACAGATATTGAGTACATAATATTGAGTACGAGTTTTCCTTTTCCTTGTAATGTGGTATTTAGGTTGTTGAGATTTATCAAACTGTAGGGGAAAATACACACATATTTCCAAATCAGATCTCATACGTAGATGTAGTTCACCATAGCGTACCTTTGCGGCGCTACCGTATTTCGGGACAAAGGCACATCTTTTATAACTATGATTAACTCATTTTTGTTTTTAAATTTGTGAAATAAAGACTCTGATATTGCCATCATAGCTTCTTTTATAACGACCCCCGTCTTTCCTTCTTATGTTATGCAAGAATGTAACGTGTTTTGAAGGTTGCTTTTGTGTGATTCTCTGTTTCATTTTTGAGAGTAAAAAGGCAGCTTTTTTTAGCTTTCAGAGGAAATTTCAGTAATAGAACTTCATGTACAGATCTGAACCAATATTTACAGTTAAATACAACAAAAAGGGCTTACATTAAAGCAGGCAATCTAATTCTAATCCGTAGCGCAGATAAAACCGCGGAAACGGGATAGAGTGAAGATGAGAACATGCCAGTAGTGGAGCACAAATGCAATGCCCCTATACATGACGTGTAACTGTACGTTTTTTATGGTTATTTTTACATTAGGATTAGAGTAAAGTTTTCATCTCATATTGTGATTGTGGATGGCGAGCGTCTAAAGATAGGATTGCCAGGTCCGCGAGCCACCTTTTGGGACACCACTGCTTTAAGCGTCTGATGGTTCCCTTAAATTGTATTTCTGCGCAAACGGTCATTCGAGGAGGCATCACTTCTGCGAATCTCTGCATTCACAAATATTTGTTTCATGAAATCTATAGCTGTTCAAACATTTAGAAGCGGTTCATGATTCGTCCACGCTGCGAATTTACAAGTCTGAATTGACATATGGAATAAGCCGATAATATGCCTACCTCTATTAGTAATGCTCCAGTCTGCCTGATATTTTCTCATCATAAGTTTCTTTAGCGAGGTCTTCAAATGTGAGACAGTAAAACTCTTCGTACGGTAGCACTTTTCACTGTGTGTTAGCTACACTGTTAGTCAAAGGGTCTGTACATACATTCTCTTCAACTACGTTATATGCGGGAACACTAAAAATATGTAAAATATTAAAGTAGGTTTTAAACGATGTAATGGTAACGGCGACTGTTCAAGTGCCCTCTATTGCTTATCCGATATACTATCAATTTGCACTGTACTCGACGACGGACGACTGATGAAACTAGGAACAAATATTTTCACTTTTCATTGTCTAGCACTCCATTAACGCCAGTTTTCGTTGCGTTTCTCAATGCTTCCCTGGAACAGGGACTAGTTTACAAAACCGAAAACCCGACGCAAGTTCGTTATCGAGTCTTTCCTTCTAATGTTTTCAGAATAGTAACTATCCTAGAATTAAGAATACACAAAAAATTTTGACGTGTTTAAAATAGTCTAACAGGATTTGGAGACAGCTTTGAAAATACCACATGTACACCATGGGACACCTGCATGGGAACTCTAATCCGGGAGAAATAGCTAAATGTTCTCGGGGAAACAGTTGTAAGATTTTATATTTATTTTAAATAAACAAGTTAATTTAATTTCACGTTCTTTCCTATATGCCTTCATTCTCCTAATTGTCAATCCAAGAACATTTAAATTTGGTAGCGCGCGTGAAGGAATGCAAATTCTACCTTGAGGAGAGAAAGTTTAAATACTGAGTTTTAGAAGGAGAGTTAGGCTATTGACGTCACCTCTATTGCGTGAGCTCTATTCCCACAGTTATTGCTGGTTTACGTGGCATATAAGCCTGCCACTAGTTTCGACTCGGTTTTAAGTAAAGGAGTTTTCTGAGCCTTGTAACGTGATTTCTATTACTTTTTAACATCTTCGAGCGTTAGTTTAATTTTTGGTTATTTCAGTTACCGCTGAAGTGAGGCGTAGTGTGTTAGCGCCAAGTCGACGCATTGTGAATTTTAAATAGTTTAATAAAGGGTACTTTTAACCCTTCTCCTGTGTAATTCCTACACGCATTTACTACATGTACAGTTGTCACTTAGAAGATAAGCAAGTGGATCTCCCACAGTGACGAATAAAATAAATTTTATGTTAGTGTTGCCTAAGACATGAATGCTATTTTAAGAGTTCCTAAGAGAAAAGAGGTTGGAAAAAGCTAGTATAGAACATCTGCAGTGCAGAGAAGGATTCACCTGGACAGTAACTGGGCAACGAGCGCTTCTGAGATAAGTCACATTTCTGGTTCGTCGTCAGTTATGGATATGACTGTACGTGCAGACAGGTGACAGAAATATTATGCTATGCATTCTGACTACAGTACTTGGCAAATCTCTAGTATTCCTAACGTGCCAACAAATGTTTAATTATAGCAGGTGGCAGTTTGGCCCCAGAAAAATGTGCTATATCGTGAACCCACCGCTCTGTTCGCTTTACCAACGAATTATCTCCAGTGTCTTCGACACTGTAAGTATATGAAATCAAATGAATGTGAAGAATCTTGAAGTAAATTTAAAGAAAGCTATCAGAAGTTTTAAATTAATATTAACTTAAATGTAAAACTGTTCATGTAAATTTAAATAAGTTGCAGAAGTGGTTTTTCGCTTCAAGATATGTACTACAGTAATACACTGCAGGACATTAAATTGCTACATGGCAAAGGGGGCATCACCAAGCGTCAAATTTGCGTGGAAAATACTGCATGCTGGTATATGCAAATAATTAGCATTCCAGCTCATGAGCACAAAACACGTACGAATAACGCCATCTGCACTGTGTATAAATTGTAAGACTGCATCGTGTAAGGAGAAACTTCTACCAGCATGTGCCGGTCGTTCACCGGTGACTCCAGGGAGACCAATGTGTTAAGAGAGGGGAGGATATAAGGAAGTACTTCCCCCCGTATTCTATTGTAGTGTAACTGATAGCATATCCTGCTAGCAATCGGAAAATTAGGAGTTCGAATTCCGTCGATAGCATAGCTGGTTTTCTTACATTTCTCAATTTCGAAAACCAATAGTTTCTGCAATTCTTCGAAATCATCATTCTTAAAACGTTATTATCGCTGTAAAACTTTTCTTACGAGTTTATGTCTTCCTGTGCATAAATTAAAATTATTTTCATATAGGTTTTCCAGAAGCCTTTAAAATAATTAATTTTATAGAACCTATTGTGTTTATTATAGTTAAACAAGTGTTATTGAACAAAACAGTTTATCATATATTTTGGTTTCAATGATCATTCTGTCGTTAAGAAATTCTTTTATTTTACTGGTACATACTTTACATAAGTTATAATATTGTAAATTCAATTTCTTATTAAATCAGACTTTGATAAATAATGATGATAATTATTTCTATCACGTGTTAATATCGTTGTTCTACACAAAATAATTTTAATTATTTAAATGCTACCATAACTGCTTCATTCCTTTGTAGATATAAACTGCACTGACTTGAGCTGAAGAGTTCCACTGTTCTATATTAAATACCTCTTTTAAATTTGCTTCCAGAAGTTTTTAATTTTTAAGAAAATATATAATAAAAATTTTCTTCCTTCGTGTATTAAATGGAATTTAGATCTTATGTGTGTTTTATTACTGCGCTGCGCAATCTTAATTAATCAAAAAATTCAGTTTTTTCTTTAATCATTTACATTGTAATCTGTGTTACATGCATTGCATTAAATTCTGTAGGTTTGTTATTTGTGCTTAAACTATGCTTAGTTGATAGAAGCTTCTGTCAACTAAACATCTACATAGCAACAAAAGTAAATCGAAAATAAATTCTTTTGCTTTTGAAGAATGAAAAGTTGTGATTTCTTAACTTCCCTTTTCACTATTCTCTGAAATAAAATTCATTTCGCAGGAGGAGCAAATCTACAATTAAGTTACAACGTTAAATTCAGTTTGGCTTAATCAGAATGCTAGTCTAAACTTTTAGACCTCCAGACAAACTTTCGTCCTGTTTTTGACTAGCGTCAGTACCAGAACGCTAAGTAAATACAGCAGAAATCTAAAGATATGGTTACTGTACTTATTTATTACCACTAAAGATTTCTTTTAACTTCATTTGAAGTACAGAAATAAATTAACTAACAAAATTTACTTCCGTTTCTAGCCGGAAAGTCACATAGCAGTTAATAAAATTATTTACAGTTCAAAAGTTTAAATTTTGATTCTACCATCTGGCTGGGCAATTTGCACGATTACTCCTTGAAAATGAAACTCACCATATGGTAAACAAATGCTCACGCTATGCGAATTCTCCGGCTTCTTTCCGGCTAGACGATATTTTCCTCTCAAACTTAGAATTTCGCTACTATTTAAAACTCCTCTTATTTTCATATCATGGTAGAGAGACGAAATAATTGTAGTATAGAACAGATTTTAGTATAAGAAATAACGTGTACATTAAAATAAACAGTACAAAGTGGCAATAAAATATTATGTAGTGGTCATGTAATGAGATTGGTTAATCACGCAGTCTTAATTAGAGTGCTACGTAAAATTTGTGGGGCTTATGTTTCAAAATATATAACGCTTATGGTAAACAATGCAACTCCATAGAAGATCTAAAAGACTATGGTCACAAATTATTTGAGGTTACTGCCCACAAATTAGAACTCACGCTGTTAAAGACTGTAACGATTCTATGCCTTAAGTGAATTTATTAAAATTCCTTAAATGTATCACGCATAGGATTTTTTTAACACATATAAATAACCTATAATTTTATATTTAACGAATAAATGTGAAATGGCAAATTTATCGTGAGAACCGATTTTCTGTGTTTGCATAATTATGTACTAGTACTATGTATATGCACTAATAACCTTCTTTTCTTTGTTTTCTCCGCCAGCGAGACAGCCGGTTCGCTTATGAAAGGTGCTTGTAAGCCTGTTTAAATCCCGTTGACGACTATAAGTATTTCTTAGAGTCTTACATCAAGCTTCCCAAAGTCTTTCTTTGAAAGGGAAAGCGGTTGAAGGAATTAAAAAGAAATTGGTTGGTTGGTTTCTGTTTATTGAGATTACGGTAAAGCACACTAGGGCTATCTGCCTAAGGGTAGAGATGCCTTCGTGGAGGACTTTCTAAGGGAAACTGGCTCGTATACACGTTACACATAGGGAAAACCACGAAAACGCCCATACAGCCAGTCCGTTCGCGGGATTCGAACCTCGGACCGAACTACTAGAGTTCAGCGACTTAATTCAGCCCACCAGCCCGCTCGGCCGCCGGTGGGCCTAAAAAGAAATTGGATGGTGAACTATACAGTGAGTAACATTTTGGAAGGGGAATAAGAACAATGTGCTGGCAGCGAAGCATTATCGCTGTGTGCAAACTGATCGATCATTCAAATAACGAATTCTTCAAGTTGTCGAATTTTTGTCCCAGACACTATAAATTTGCACATAGAAACATGTGCATACACTTAAGTATGTTGATGCAAGCATCACTAATGCAAATGTATAAATACCGAATACTATTACAGATATTACAGATGATTACATGTAAATATACAGTCATTATTAAATACATTAACTGGTTCGAATAAATACGCTGGTGCAAACACGCCTAATACAAATAATGCAGGCACACAGTTCCTGTTACAGATACCGTAAATTTGGAAGTAAATGCGTGTGTGCATAGTTATACACTTTAAAAGTACATAAGACTAGCACAAAATATATTAATGAGACATCGTTAATGCAAATTTTTCGGTACCAAGTTCTGTAACAGAATTAGATAATAACATTTATGAATACAATCACTATAGAAATATATTAATTAGTTCAAATAAATATAGTTCACATGTTGATGCGGGCATCGAAGATAGAGATATAGAGTTAGAAATTTCCTTACAGATATTATTAATAAATACATGTGTATATGCAAACATTATTAAAATTCATTTGATGGTTAAAATAAATATGTTGATGCCGACACTCCTAATACAAATCTAGAGATGTTCAGATTCTGTTTCAGACACGATTAATTTGTAAATGAATACATGTAAAGGAATACATATAGTCACACAACACTTTTCGTCACTCCAATAAATGCCGGGAAAAATTATCGTGCGAAGTGAAATTTTTATTTATTCATGTGTGCAAATTCAAGATCGTCGTAGTGAAGTGTCATCGGAAGCGTGTGATTCCATTTTTGGAGATTTCATAAGCAATTTTGTTAGATGTACTAGTAACTATAATAATACAAATTTTATTATTACATTTATTTATTAAATTTTTAGTCCAAAGGGGCTTTGTCCCTGAAGGACTATTATTTTCGTTTTACGATTTTGCGTTGGTTCACTATAAATGTCCGTTTCACTTTTCATACTGTTGCCGCCAAATGTTAGAGTCGATGGATTATATTTGAAGAAATTAAACACTGAAAAATCTACATAAATGTATATATAATTCTCGCATTATGATAAAATAACCGTACATAGGGCCATCGAATTTTGAATGACGTAATCCTCCTACGAATATGGGCATGTGGAAGCCTAAATTTGAAATTTGAAATTTGTTTTTTTATCGATTTCATATTTTGTAAAACTTTAACGAATTTTTAATTAATAAACTCAAAGATTTAAAAGCGAGCAATGGCAACACTCTACGGGGAAGAAAAACCTTTTTATCTCCAGCACGCGAACTGCGTATCGGAAATTCTAAAGATAGGCTCATTTTAAAATTATTTTTCGACATTGCTGTTGAACTGAATTTTATGGTTTATCTGCAAAGAATATGATATTTAATAAATAAAGGTAACACACAAAACGTTAAAAAAACGCCCCTTTGGACGTAATTTAAAATCTGAAACCTTTCATTTTTTTTTTTTAATTAAATAAAATTTCTACAACGTCCAAAAATTTTTGAAGTATATTTTACGATAGCTAATAAATATTAACCCACATAAAATGAACTGGAAACTGGATAAACCATAATACAGGGAAAATATGATGCAACCTTTCCATTAACTGTAGTTTGTTAATTAATAATTAATAAATGTGACATTTATTTTTAAATTAGAGCATCAGATAAGAAAGTGTCTAAAAAAACCTGAAAACACATTGCAACTCCAAGGCAAGACTAACAGAAATCATAACTTCATAAATGTGATTGTAAACTTAAGAAAATATTATTAATTAAAATAATTATTTCTTTTCAGGAAAAAATTTTAATTGAAATGCATAACAACAATTAATTAAATGAGTTAGCTATTTAATTATTTTTATGCCAACTAAGAAATCCTTTATTACTATTTTTTAGTTTTTAAAAAGGCGAGAATAAAAGACCAGAAAATAATTTTCAGCCTTTTCTTAGAAAATCGCAGGAACAGAATTAAAAATAATTGCCAAGTGGGATTTTAATATAAATTTTGCTCTCAGTTCAGAAATTAATTTTCGTAGTCAAAATCTGCACTTTCGGCAAATTTATGCAATCTAATAATTGCGTTTATGATTCATATAATTTTTTTCTAAGAATCTACGTTTCTTTCCGAAATAATAAGCCGAAGTTACAGGGATTGTGAGATTTAACCGCTAGCTACCAAGCTAGTTGAGCCAGTAAGAAGTGTCAACGCATCATTTTTCCAAATTACTTTTTTTGTATTGTTTCGTCTTTTAAAGAAAACTTAAAGCTTAAGCATTTTGTAGAGTTTCACTTCCTGCTGAGTCAGAAGACGATTTTAACAACCTTTTATTTAAAACTTTCAACTTAAGAGATGTACGTATTGTGTTTACAAATCAATCACCGCTTCTTGCAGGATTTCATGGTAACATAAAATGGAACTTAATATTCAAAATAATTTAGTGCTATATATTTATAAATGCCAAATGTCTAACAAACGTTAGATCAATTCTAACTGGAGCGAGTAACTCGGCTGGCGAAAAACTAGCGCCGGATAACGCGATTCTCCAAGCTGAGCGAGGGAAAAGTACAACGTTTACGTCACTGATAAAGCTTACTAACTTTGAAGAAATTTTCTTATATGCACTCGTTTACGTTCTGATGAGAGCAAATGAAAAGTGGAAGTGATAATAGAGTTCACATGATCAGATAATGGGCTAATCAAAATGAATTTTTTCAAGTTTTTAAGCTAAGATTAAAAGTCCATGTAAATTAATTTATAAATCATAATGAAATTGTAATTTGAAAGACAATCTACATCAAAATTATTTTTACCATGTGAATAACAATATGACTTAATGTGCATTCAGTTCTTTTATCAAAACATTTTTGAATTTTGTATTCAGGTACAAAAAGCCATCCCAAATTTTGAACACAAATTTGAATATGATGTTTAGTAGCTAATGTATAGATTGACTTGCTCGTCTTCGAATACTAGTTTGTATTACCCTGTAGAAGAGCCTACTGAAATTCAAAATTCGTAAGGAGAATGGAATGCAAATTGTTTAGAGTTTCAGTTTAGTATCTGTAACCTTTGTTGAAAATTATATCGTTTGATCCATCTTCATAACAAATACTGATTTATTTCTATGTTCGCAATATTAATACCATGTTTTGAATTTACCTGAAATAGCAGGAAAAGAACTAATAAGGCCACACAACAGTTACAAAGTATTCTGGGAAATGACAGAAGTCCCACATACCGAAGGAAAAGTTTCTGGTTGATTCATGAAGAAAATTCATAAACAAGTGGTCGTAAACATTATATATGGTAAGGCAAGAAAAAAATATGCATGATGTCTATTTTCTTTTCTGTTGTTTGTTATTGTTTTTGGCAGTAGAATTAAAATTAACTGGTTACAGACGAAAACATTGCGGACGAAAAGATCGCGGAGAAAACAACGCAAGGCGAAAACGTTGTGGGAGAAGAGAAAGCAAAGAGATAATATCGCAGTTCTAAAATGTCGTGGTACAAAATATCGTCATCTAAAATAAACCGGTTAAAAAACTTTGCAGTTTAAAAACATCGTCTTCGAAAATATCGTGGTAAAAAATAAAGCACCTATAAATAATCGCATGACGATAACATCCCGCACATGTTCACACATCGAGTTTTTCAGGTTTTAAAAGTTGTAAATGCATATTCTCATAAACATTTGGAAGCGCAAGAAATATTAACGAAACTTTAAGAATAAAGGGGAAAACAAGGTATAATTTTCACCAAAACAATATCAGAATAGAAACGTGAAAGAAAGTAATATGATAATTAACTAAGCAAATTTTATAGTGCAACCTCATGCAGTTATTTACCTTCCTTTTTCTAAACAATTTTAGGCTGTATTTTTCATGAAAAATTATGAGTAAAACTTTATAAAAAAAAGATTAATTTATTAATGACCTTTGTAAAGTAACTATGTAAATTTAAATTTCCATTAAGTGCTGTAAGTTGCATTAATTTTCTACTCATTTTCAATTTTTAAATGCTTAAGTTATCTTCTTATTTTTTCAGTAAAAATTTATTAGTTCATTCAAAAATATGAAATACAAAAGTAAAAATATACCTCTTTTCTTCTCGCGCTCCCAAATCATTATACAAAAATGAAATTTACAGCTTTTAAAAACCTGAAAAACGCATGTGTGCGATGTTATCGTCATGCGATGATTTATAGGTACTTTATTTTTTACCACGATATTTTCACCGGCGATATTTTTAAAATGCGACGTTTTTGAACCGCTTTATTTTTGATGACAACATTCTGTGCCACAGTGTTTTAGAACTGCCGTGTTTTCTCTTTGCTTTCTTTTCTCCTACGACGTTTTGTACCACGACGTTTTCGATTTGCGTTGTTTTCTCCGCGATGTTTTCGGCGGACGCCAGTTAACCGAAATCCAGGTACTTGGATCTCCACTTAAACCGGATTACTTGTTTCAAAGCCAAGTAAAATTCTTCTTAATTTGTTGACATCTTTTAACCTTTTTGTTTATTTAAATAATTCAGAAGGTACTGCTATAAAGGATACGTTTTTTTTTAGAAGTTAATTTTTGGGCGAATATATATGATCTTATTCAATTTGCTTGTAATGTTTGACAGCAATGAAGGCTATAGACACAATATGGAAAAACAATTATTCGTTCCGCATATAGGCCTAGTTCTCTGTATGTATTATAGGAATTCCCGCTCAGATATAAGAAATGAATTTTTTTCTAAAAATAGGCTAAATAAACGTGGTGATGTTTTATAAGGCATTTTTGCCTTAAAATATGCAGTTTGCATTATGTTAATTCGCTTGCAGTAAATATATTGTTACGAAATGTGCAGCCGCAGTAGGATAGCTTCCCTGCAAAGCAGGCTTAGGGTTGCCAGAAAATGGCAAGGAAAGGCAGGGTTGCCACATTTGGCGAGAAATCGCCCATTTGGCAACATCGGCGACAAAATTGGCGATATACCATAGATGGATGGAGAACCTTCTGGAACGAATTCTTACTGGTTTAGCCCAGGAGGTTCTCGAACACAAGCCAAAAGCTATATAAACCCTGCTGGTACGCGGTGGGTTAGTTAGTAGCGAGTTGATAGTGAGTTGAAGACTGCCTATTCGATTCAGTTAAGAGTCAGTGAGCGAGTGTCTCGTAATCTAGTGCCGGGTTGGTCATCGAGTGCATCGAGAGAGTCTCTTAGTGTATCGCGAGTTAGTGCATAATAGAGCTTGATCTTAGAGTGTGTTGAGCTCCGAGAACGACCGATCCGAGTCGGAAGCTGTAATCTAGTGTATCGTCGAGTGAATCGAAAATTGTAACGTGGAGAGTCTCGGGAGTATGTAGAGTTCCGAGAACGACTGAGTAGAGCTGGGAGCTGTACTCTGGTGCTTTGCCGTGAAGCTGTCTTCACTATTATAGCCTGATAGCCTGAAGACTGTATCGCTGATTGTTTCAGTTTGTTCATAGCAGTTCTTCGACGACTGTAAATGTTTTACTGGAGCTGTCTTGAATAACACTGGTTAATAAATTGTGTTTCGATACTTCATTAAATGTCTTCGTTATTCACTCCAAATCCACGAATCCGTACATACGTGAAGAGGAAAATACGTAACAATATATCTGTCCTATATAAACGGGAGACCCAGTTATCAGGATTTTTCAAATGTCTAGACGAACAGTATTTCCAGTTACTCTGAATAGCCGAAGTTTTACTATGTTGCAAAACCTTTTTTTAATCAAACGTTCCGAAGCTTGCTAATTAAGTATTAGTTATTAATGGCAATGCAGTATTTATTGTGATGAACCCATCTTTTATTTAGCCATCTAACACACAAAACTGTAAGGAAATTACAGTTTAAAAGGCGTTTAATATGGGATTTTTAAAAACAAATAGTGATTCTCTTCGCATAAGTTATTATGCTACAACCAGCCGTTTATGATTTCAAGAAAAAACGTAAGATCTATATCCTGATAAAGATTCGAACATAAAAACAGTTAATGATTGCTTCTCATATTACAAAAATAATCATCAAGATTATAATATATTCCAGCTTCTACGGCAAGCGTTTGTAGTTAGAAAAACTGACATTGAGTGACAAGTTTAGGGGTTAAATAAAGCAGAAGAAATTCATCTCTTGCAACGTGGAGTAATTCCGGCATTTAACGGTGATTGATGATGACATATAAAGAATTCTATTCATCTAATGGTGTTATTATTACGATTCGAAAAATATACCAATTTTTTTAAAAGGTTCATTTACTACTGATTATTACTTAGCTAAGTATTGAAAAGAAAATTCTATACTTTGGACTTAATTGTTTTAACAAGTATCATAGACTATTACAATAGAAAAACTCACAAATTTATTATATCCAAAATTGAGCAATGGACTTTACTTGTTTGTGGACTTGAATTTCAAATGAATATTAATTTTTGTAAAGTGTGGTGAACGCACGAATTAAACTTTACTCAGTCTTCTTCGCAAGCTGAATTCGAGGTTTATTAAAGCTTTATAAAATTATAAGATTTACTATTATTTAAATTAATTAAAAACTAAATTTTCTTATTATTACGCCTTCACAGATTACTATTGCTGCGCAAAGCGAGATTAATACGATTTCATCGCACAACAGCAGTGACATTTAGGATTGCGGTCTTTGCTTGTAGGATTTAATACTGGAATTCGTGATGAAATTCCATTAGAGCAAAGCATGACAATCTGTTTTTAGCTTAATAAAAGCAATTAATTAATCATAATTTTCCTAGTCAATTATTATTTATAGTTTTTATATTTAAATTCCTGAAACATGGATACGAGCACTAAAACGCATACAAGAAATAGTAATGCTGAATAACAGAACTCGGTAATGTAGAATAGAATTTATTGCTCAGTAATTTGTGTATATCCTTTTCAAATTTTCAATTTCAAGAACATTAAAATTATAAGTAAATTTTAGGTTTAAATATTTTACAATGGGTAAGAGTTCCATACGCATGTTTAAGAATTGTAATGATTATCATACACCTCATCGGAAAGCAAAATAAATGTAATGCATCTTCTAATCATGAAAATATTAAAGCGTCTATATAATATGTTTCTCGCTGAGGCATGAATTCGTTCTGATAGGGATAGTTACAGTAGTTCATAAAATTATTTTGAGCCTGGAAAACTATCTTATTAACATTTTTTATTCGCACAAGAAAAAAAAACGTTTGCACCAAATAGAACTGAAAACATGCAAGATATTCGATCTCTTTAAAACATGTATGTAGGTAAAGAAAAGTTCATAATAATTAACTTAATCTAGTTAATAATTTAGTTAATCTACCTATATTCAAAGAGAATTCGAGTATAAAGTTAGGAAACGTTAATTGAATGAAAAAATTTTATCTTCCTTGTATCATGGAAAGGAGCAAGGCTCTAAAGAAAGTATTCAGAGAATAATATTCCAAAGCTAGAGTAAGTTTTAATATTTTGCCTTCATTCAAACTATCTAATTTATAATGGGAGCGTTTACTATATCTGCATGCTGTCTGCTTAAGCTTTAAAACCGTACATAATTAAATACAGTATTTCCGTTCAGTTCAACAGTATGAATAACACAAACAAAAGACATTTTTTAGCCCTTTTCAGGGGTATCTTTAACCCTCATACATATCGCATCAGTACCAGAAATGTGTGAAATAATGTCGAAGATAATGTCAGTATGCATTTTCATAATCTAATAAATCTAATCCAGACAGTCCAGAAAGAATCCAGAAAGAAGCAGAATACCAGATAGGGCATATGGTTGCTATAAAATTGAGTTCTGAATGAAGACTTAGGTGCAAGTCACATGTAGTCAGGCGCCTGGGCGTGAGCCTCATCCTGAGTTTAACAGCATAGCAACAGCGCTTAACTTTTCTTGTACGTAACATAGGAGAAAAACCGAGCTGAGAATAAGACCTCAGTACTGCAGATGGATAAGTCTTCGCATATGCTATCTAGGAGTTTCTGACGGAAGATAACAGCTAATTTGCATTGACCTGTTTAGAATAAATTGAGGTTACAGATGAAGATTCGGTATGGGAAATTTAAAGTTTCTTGCTTTAAGACTATACAGGAGTTCATGTTCTAAGTTTAAATTTTTTTGAATACTTTCATTTTGTAAAGTAATATTTTTTAATCCATGTTAATTCTAGATCAGTTGCACCGTTTCGGGTCTTATCAACCTGCTATAGAAAATAGCAGGTTGAAAACTACATACAGTCTTCATTTTCCAAACTTTATGACAACGCAAGAGCGACAATTAGAAAATATACCGTTACCCTCCTTCTACCGAGAAATGCTTGGAAATGACAGATGATAAATGAGGTTATCCAATTTGAGATTTTATTAAGCAGTTGATTATCATCGTAGGAATTTCACATATTTTTCGTTAACATGCTGTTTTTCGGCAATGCAGAAAAAATTCAAAATGCTTATTTATTAAATTCGAGTGATTATAAAAATAATATCAATTTGAATTTCACGTACCATTTGCATCATGTTTGCAGCAGGAGGTTGATTATTTGTTCTCTCATATCCTTGCGCTACGATACTCCTAAGATAATTATGTTTCCATACTATAAAATCTTTTTCATGTTGACTAATGCCTCGAGAATAGATAGTGCATCGAGGGTTAGGAGGTCGGCAAGCTGTATGTTGGTAACTGTATCTCATGTAGATGAGTGGGCATCCTTGATAGTATCGTGCTCGACTGTCTACTTGAAACAATAGATGGGCCAGCACTAGACAGAGCCCTAATATGTGATGCATTTGTTCAGGCAGGTCCTTATAAGATCTAAAAATAGAAAATCAGTTAAGCAAAAGGTTAATATTTAGTATCATATCCGAATAAAACAAATAAATGACTACTTTTTTGCCTCAATTTTGAAAAGCATAAATTATTTATTAGTAACACAATGTTTGCATTTTTAATATTTTCTTGACCAGCTGAAGTACCTATCGTTGTCCGTGCTTTGCGCACAGTTAAGAAGCTTCATTTAGGGGGATGTGGATATTTTTTTTTTTTTTTTTCAATATCTAAGGTAGAAAGTGATTTCCTCTTGTTTTGGTAAGGTGATTTTTTTTCGAAATCTTAGATACACTGTCACCTTCCTTTTGTTTTGAAGGTCAAGTGGTCAAAATTTCATCAAGAACGGAATAAAACTGTAGATTTGTGTGAATGACACGCGCACGTGCAGACAAACGGACACTCTTCTCTATAGATGATTTTAATGAATTCAGCTAGGGTAATTTCGGTGGTTCAGCTAGTAATTAAGAATCAGCGAAATGAATCTGCATTTATTGCTTTTAAATCATTTAGCTTGTTACTTAATAACAGGACAAATTTGAAAAAAAATTAAATGTATGCTATGTAGAACGATAACATACTTAAAATTATTCGACTTGTGCAGTGGCAACACATTTCTCTTAAACCGCTGTATTTATTTATTAAATTCGAAAATCAAATTACATATTGCGTTTTGCTGAGTGGCAACATACTTCTTTTATGCCTATGAGTTTTTCCATTAATTTTGAAACGTAAATATCTTACACTTTGCAGAATGGCAACATAAAGCTTTTAAATCGCATTATGTGTAAAAAGAATAATGATATCATAGGGGGATTTATGAGAAATCTTATGTAGACAAGGCTTTTCTCTTGTTTTGAAGGTCAAGTGTGTTAAGTTTCATCAAGATCAGAATAAAATTGTGGTGCTTTTTACAATGTATCTTTTATAATGAGATAATTTTATTGATAATATCGTTGCTGTATATAAAGATTAGTCAAACGACAAAAAGAAACCTTTAAGATTAGAAATATTAGCCTTATAAATCTGAGTTAAAGCTATCAATAAGTCTGCTCATACTCATGTTAAGACTTCGCTATTAAAAGAGAGGGATATCAGAGTTTTAAAATCCTGCTAGACACACGCACACACACATGCAGTTAAGTTTTAATTTCGTCATTAATTCATGAATTTATGAAATAAAGTCACTGCTTTTATTATCTCGAAAAGAAGATATCGCTAATCAGTAATAAAGTAAATAATAAAAATGACAGCGAAATTTTTCTAAGTAAATGTAGATTTCAATTAATTTCAACAAATTCTTCTTACTAATTAACGCTTACACTTTTCCTTCATTATTTTTTAACTTCCATAAAATTAAAGAACAGAACGAATGTAAATAAGTTTTCTTACAGGCGAATTCATGATTTGTGTATCCTAATTTAAATAAAGGAAAGATTTTTTTGCGCAGAGCTATTATTAAGGTAACGGTAAATAAATATGATTTTAAAACTGAGCAAATTAATTTTGCGTAACCATTGGTATTTATGAGCCATAATTTATCTTTTAACATTGTATCAGAGAGATCTGAAATGAAAACTGGGGTTATGTCCTACTGCGTTGTCTGAAATTCGCGCAATGATTAATGGCGCTTGCATAAACAAATAAGAAGAGTACAGCACTTTCACAAGCGGAAGAAAATGTCTAAATTGACGAGTTCAAGGTGAATCACAAGTCGAGAATGATGCCACAAAATAAATTTTTAAAATCTCAAGGGAATTTGTTAGAGATTGTTGTAATCTTTTGTAATCTTTATAATTTGTTGTAATGAACATATTAAATTAACATTATAGAAACAATTTTTAATTTTTATTGAATGTACTGAAATTAACAATCATTGCAAAAAGTAATTTACTGGTTTTATAATTACACGAAAATCTATTGCATGGCCGTTATTAAATATGAAGCGAAACATACTTTTATATTAAGACTATTAAATTAATTTCAGCCATAAAATGTAATCAGATTGCTATAAGTTCCAAGTTCGCCTCGAGGGCAATTCCCAGCGACGTGGCTAGGATGTGTACTTAGACTCGGCTCCTGGGATACCTAATCAATTTTCACAGTGACTACAACTATCGTTTATTCGGTAGTAGGTTCAGGCTCGGCAGGGACCACACTGGTACTGTCTTGTCTGCTCCTTGGTTATGGGGATGTAACATTATTAGATATCGAAGGTTGTCCTTCGAGGTTTGGCATCCCTTGGTCAACATTTCCTTCGAGGTTTGGAGGAAAGTCTTAGACCTGGCTTCGTTCTCTTTGTGGGTGAGTGCTTGCCGGTCGCCACTGATTTGTGTACTTTAAACTTTGACTGTGTGCAGATTTATCCCCCTGGGTTGACTGGGGGGGTATGCCTTCTTAGATCGCCTTTAGGGGTTGGGGCATCATTAACCGTGTTAAGGGCCTTAAATAGTTCGGTCTTCCTTCTTTCTAATTTACTACTATGAGTTCCAAATTTCCTTTGCAAATAACATTATTAAGAATGCCTGTGAATTAAAGAAAGTTCTCCATACGTTTTCTTGAGATTACTGTAATTTGAAACGTCTTGTCTTAAAGATAAAAGGAAGCGGCGCAAAATTTGCTACTAGTCTTATATTATTATAAATGAAGTAAAAAAAGTTCATGTACTATATTTGTTTAGTTTCGGATGTGCTAGCGATACATTTTATACGTAAAAATTTTTAAACTTATTTTTTCATGGATTATCTAAAGTTAGCTACTAAGTTTGGCACAATAACTTACAGCTCATGCTTACAATGTTTTCTCCTTATAGTTCATATCTAAATGTTTTGCAATATATAATTAGTTTTAAATATTTGACATCTTATAAGCGTACAAAATTTTTATAAAAGTAATCTCCAAATAGCGATACCAGTCCTCTGTTTAATAGAATATTTCGAAAATTCTGCTATATATTTCCACGACATTTCATACTTTTCTATATTTAAAAACACTTTTAAAGCGTTCTGTTAGAATCTACTGCGCGATAGGAAAAGCATTTGTGCATTTCTTTAAAACTTGTCTATATTTAGTAGAAAGTGACAAGGGGAATTTACTGTAAGAAATGATAGATTCTATGGCCGCAGATAACCTTCGCAAATGGATTTTTAAGTTTTCCAAAAAATGGCATAGCCAGTGAGATTGTAAGGTTTATTTTAAGTAACACGCTTTTGCTTATGCTAAAATCTGTTCTGCGCTCCTACGTTTTTTGCTGCTTCCATCAAAATACGCAAATAACATTAGTTTTAAATTGGATGATTTTGGTTTAGTTTATTATGGGAAAACACTCTAGGGCTATCTGCCTAAGGGAAGGGATGACTTTCTAAGAGGAGGAAGAAAAATAGGTGTAATCTTGTACGTCAATATCCGCAGTTTTAGATTCATGGAAAAGAATTTTGAGGAAATTAAAGCGGATTTTCAATTTAAAGATATTTATGTATATTTAAAAGGTCCGGATAATTTTGAACATACCGATATAACAGGAATAAGCTACAGATCAAACAATTCTAAAATAATGGATCATTATCATAATAATGGATCTAAAATAATGGATTAAAAATTATAATTAACAAAGAAGCATATCCCAGTTGCATTAAGATTTAGAGTCCCAGTTATATTATAATTCAGAATTTTGCTTGATCGGTTCATTTCGAAATAGAAAACACATTACAGTTGGTAAGGGAATCAGTATTTTTCCTTCAACAAAAATTTTTACTGAATATGTCAAAATCTGAGAGACATGCCAATTTGTTAACGATATTAATTCCAGTTCGGCCGAATAAATACCGGTATAAACAACTTAAAGTTAAGTTTTTCGAAATAGGTAATTGGAATTGATCCGTTAGGTCCATACGTTATATGTTCATCAAATAAATATAGAATTATTTTAATAATAATGGACCTTTTTTCAAAATAGGTAGAAAATAATCCCATTTCAGCAAGCCTCCGCAAAAATCGTTTCAGATGCATATTTAAATAAATTTATTTTAAAATACGGTTCCCCTTTAAAAAAAATCTCCGAAAAGGGTCCGGAATTTATTAATCAAGTATTTAAAGAAACATGCCTAGGCCTTGACATAAACCATTTAAAGATGATTCCATACGATTTCAGGCCGATACTGCAGAGCATGTAAACAGGAATACGAGCTATACGTACATGAACCAAATATTACCACTAGCCCTGAGATGATGCTCCGGGATTAATGAGCTCGCATGTGCCCGAAGACGGCTAAACATGATACGATAGGGAAAATGCTCACAATTATTTGGGGGAGGGGAAGAAAATTAATCACACTGTTAGATAAGCTCTTTTTGTTAAAAAGAAAAGGGCGGGAAGCATTTTAAGTTGAAGGCTATTCAAAAGTTGGTAAGCGGAAGTAAATTTGTGTTGAATTTGTCATGTACTTCAAGAAGTCTGTAATAAATTTCAGTTATTTTATTTTATCTTAGTATTAGTTCATTTAGCATTTTGTGGTTGTAATAGAAACAGGGACGAGGTTTTATCTTTATACTAGTTTAGTTTAAGCAAATTGGAGGTTAACCCCATAAAATGACATAAAATCTGGTTTATTTTTCCAATTCTTACTGCAAAAAATGTTAACATTCAGTAGTTAGAAATGTTACTGAAGTAAGCAAAGCAAAGTTGAAATTTTTACGTATCGAAAAAGTATCCGAGATATTTAAAAGAAATTAAATCCTTAAAAGGTGATTAAGATTTCAGCAAGGTATCATGGATGACGTTTGACATTTTCATGAAACAAATTCTAGAGTTATATAAAATTGTCTTAACTCATAATAATTATTTGCGCTCATCATTCCTGTTTTCAAAAACACTAAAACAATTAAATATTGCTTTTATTTTCAAACTGGAACCAATAAATCAAGGGGTGGTGCACAGTATGACCACGCAATACCGCAAAATATTACTGAAGACCATAACAATTGAAATCCAAAAAAATATAAATCGATCTAAATATGAAATAAATTTATTCGAATGCATATTTTTAAAAATGTGGAATTACGATGAGGGATGATTCTCAGTTTTTTTCACAAAACTTGGATTTGTCACTAAGAATGGTAATAAGATTGCTAACGTTTTCTAATTTTAAAGAATTGGCTGTTTGAAACTCCTAGTTATTTATATTTAAGTGAATTAAAAATGAAGATGAAGCAAACTTCTTCCCCCTCCCATAATTTAAGTGTAATACATTTCAGTGGTGGGATGACATATATATGTATATATTCTCTATATTGACATTTGAAATTGTATTGCAAAATAGATCATTTGCATTTACAATATTTAGGACCGTTGTGGATGTATTGTCGTATAAAATTGTACTGAAGTCGTAATTCAACATACTCGTAATTAAGTTCTTCGCCGTATTCTGCGACTCCGTTAAACAGCAAGAAGTCGGACTGTAATATGAAATAGTCAATGTAACTGAACGTTTGAGACTTAATCATAATGATTCCAGAGAACTAAAAACTTTTCTGTATATATATGGAAACCATTAATTTTCATTTTTGATAGATTCTTATGTAGCACAATGTTCATAGCTGCACAAAAAATTTGCCATTTTGCTTAATTTTGATTTTATAACAATTATTTCTTCATTTAGATGCATAACATTCATCAAAAAATATCCCTAAAACGAACAAGTTTCTCTCAATTACGAAATTTTCCTCAATGAGTTAATTAGTATGACATTTAGGTTAATCGTCTCTCATTTCGCCATAGCGCTAATTATTCCTCGAATAAAAGGAAAAAATACAAAGTACATGATAATTAAATATACATTTTTTTCACTTTCGAACTCATTATGTAATATAAGAAAGTGCCTTTGAACTCATTCCGTAATGTAAGAAAATACGCTGCGAAACAAAAATTATCAAAAAATAACTAAAACTTTCTTGCTCGTTAAGTTTCCAAGCTGTTGTGTTTTCCAAACCAGGAACTGTAAAATATGGCCATCATTATAAATTTGAAGTTAATACTTGGGAAAATGAAGTTTTGAATTAAATTTGATAATGTGAACCACTAAATAAAATTAAAACACACGCACACACACAGTAAAATGTGAAATTCCTTATATGATCATTCTATTATATGCATGATTTAACTCATCATACAATACATGAATCATTTTTGGGAAAGGCAATTCTTTTAGCTTCTGCTAATTTAAAATATATTTCAAGATGAGTTTTTTCCTTGTCTGAAAAAAAAAACTCTATCAGTCAGCATGGTTGCTCTACTTCGCTAAGCCGCCGCCCAACCAGTATAACGCTTAGTGTCGATGCCGTGCCGACGGGCCCGGGCTTGAATTTCAGAGAAGGCATGGATGTTTGTAAATGCATAGTGTCCGTGCGGCAGGGGGGCACTCTAAATATATGGCGAGCCGAAAGTCCTCTCGAAAGATTGTTGGTAGGGAAAGAGGGGTGGAAGACCCTCGGCTGCTCTCCATCATCAAAACTGGGGGCGTGTAAGGTGCTCAAGGCTGACTGTTGCCAACAATAGGCGTATCTTGTGCTTGCCACGAGAAATTTCGGGGGCTTGTGCTGATTATAGGTCAAACAAGTGAGTATTAGTCAACAACAACAAGAAGTTCGGTAAGTCGAGCTCTAAAAATTTTTTGGTGCTTTAGACTATCAGTACAGCTGGCCTGGCGTCTAACCTGTAAACATGAATATCTAAAAATATTGTTGTGTTGTGACTTATCTCACTGGTCTGACAGTAACATCAGAAGAAGCCCACAAAATTCATCTTGGGAAGGAGAGCAAGATGGCACCAGTCGTTGGCAAGAGCCTTGAGTACCACCCAGGTAACACACGACCAAAGAATTTGTCGGGTGAAGAAATAAAGCTTCGACAGCAACGCCAAATGGAAACGGTCTGGCTTCGTCTGTGTATATCCAAACGGCAATCTTTACAGGGGCAAAGCCAAGTCTGGCTTATTCATTTGAGCATACGCTCCGATGATCTATTTGCTCAGTCCCGCCCCCAATGTTAAAGGAGAGCACCCCCTGGGGGGAACGGGTCCTGAGGTCTCTCACCCTTCTTCCTCTACCTCCAACCTCTAGAGAGAATTTTCGGCTCGCCGCATATTTAAAGTGTCCCCATGCCCTACACATACTATGCATTTACAAACACCTGTGCCTTCTCGAGGATTCAAACCCGGTCTCTTCGCTACAGCAGTCAGAGTCGCTAACCACTATTTCGAATGCGCGGCTTCTAAAAATATTTCACTATGTTTGTTATCGGTTCTCTAAATAATCTTTCAAAGGACCTATTTGCACGTTGAAAAGGAAAATATTTGAAGAATACTTTCCTTTCTAGACATATTACTACGCAGTTCATTAATTTCGATATAGGTGAGCGTATAAGGATTTTAGAGGCGGATTTAATTATGCGTAGTTAAGTAGTAAAATTAGAAACGATTAATATAAGTGAAATATTCTTTTTTTCTTTTCTTATGAAAGATTTTTCATTTTTGGAAAAGAATATTTCAAACATGAAGGGGAAAATCCTACTGAGACATTTTACTGTATTTTGGAGGTCTGTTGTATAAGAAAAGGCAAAAGATACTTTTCTTTTAATCTTCGTGGAAAAAGGATAAGAAGATTGGAAATCTCCCATATGCTGAAACATGAGATAAATTTCATACGTGGGAATGTCTGGTGAAATTAAGCATTTCTAGTTCAAGCTAAACTGCGTAACTTGTAGAATGGCGTTTTTCTATCGGTTCTTTAAGATTTCCAGTGTTAAGTTGGGTTAGCAAGTTAACCAAAATGACCAATCAATAAAAATCATATTATATCTTTGCAATGCAATACGTTCAAATATTTAATCTCCTTTAGCTGAATTAGTTTATATGAATCTTATATATGCGCTGTTTGCTTTTCTAAAATTGGAAGCAAAAACTCGCACGATGCTACTTTTTCTATTTGTAAGTGAATTTTATCAGTGGATTGTTCTATTTACTATTGGGACAAATTTCATCAGTAAAAAATCCGTTTGAAAAATACAGCAGGTTGAGAGATCCTGAAGTAAATCATTCAGACTACTTTCATTTAGAAAAAAGCTAAAAACGACACAGGTGGTACGATTTGTGGATGAGCATGATAAATGACCCACCAAAAGCTAAGCATTGAGAATATAAATGAGGTTTTTGAAAAAAAGTAACGATGACATCATCTTTCGCTTTACTTAATCCTTTGCTTCTGATGCTCCATCATAGCGTTTGCCCGTTATTTATACAGACAATAAGAATGGAATAATAAACGCGCATATTTATTTTTAATTCCTCACTCAAAGTCAGCCAGCTCTTTTCTAAATGATATCCAGCTCGCCAGAGCCTTAGAATAACAATGTTATGCTCAAAATGTTTCCACACGCCATAAGTCGGCGAAAATGAAATGTAAATTCATCGTCGAAGAGATTAAATAGTTTGTAATTAGCAAAAAACAACAACAAATAGTACTTCGTATATTGCGATGTTCTAAGAAAAATATTTTGCGTTGGGAAACAGTTATTTCTAGGCCTGGTCTCACCATTATTGATGGCCTACAGACGCATTTTACTTATATGCAAAGGAGAAAAGATTTTTAAACATTCTCGATTCTTTAATTCCAACAAGAAATTATTTATTATTAAATAAACAAAATGCTCCCAAACTAATTTCTATAACTTTTATCTAATATGTAATAATTTTCTACCTGTACAAATATTGAGAGCAATCATACAGGAACAAATATGAATTAGTGTTAATCAATAGCAGTTTTTTTAAGTGTTCGTAAAAATATTACTTGCACAAATTTGTGTAGACTTGGACGAGTACGGTGATATATATTTATGCGGGTGCGGCAGAGAAACTACCTTATTTTAAAAAGGAATAATGCAAATAGTATAAACGATATAAGTTTAATTTTTTTTCAAGTTATAGAGAGACACTTAAAATTTTTTATTACAGTTTAAAAATAATGTCATTAAGGTGGCCTCCGTTTTGGTCATTTCATTGAGATAATCGAGTACTGAAGTTTCCTTCATCCAATGATATCTAATCTGGACAATGTCCAAACAGTCACACGTTGTGTATGGAGGGGCTGCTCATGAAATTCTCGGGGATTCGGGTGCCACTCCATTATCGCAAGTTCTGCTTTGCATGCTGCAACCGGAAAGATGAAAATGAGCCTCATCGCTAAAGAACACAAGGGCATCATGAGGCGTATTTATCAAGAACGGCTTTGCATGCATTTTTTCGTGAAAGAAAATCGCGTGGGTTAAGTTTTTACAGCACTGCCAATTTATATAGATGAAAATGCAGCACGCTGAAAAGTAAGAAAGACTCCACGGAGAACACGCGCTACTCTCTCGTCCACTGCATGATCGGTACTAAACCTACATGGTATTTTAAAAGGAACTTGAATGTAAATCATAAAAAAAAATTTAAGGGGACTTGAATTTAAATCATGAAAAAGATTTTGAAAGGTATTTGAATTTAAATCATGAATAACAAAAATTCAAACTTTGAAAAAGAAAATTAATAAACCAAGTAATTATCGTCAGCGGTGGGGATACTTTGCTGATAACGGAATTTCGGATAGTATGGCTTACAACACTCCTTCTGATTAAGAAACAGAGGAAAACACATTACCGACATCCCACTAGAAAGAACATAAGTTAAATAATTCATATTCTGACCTTTTGTTTTTCATGTACATTTCACATTGTACATTTCATTATATCTTGTTATATATATTTCAGTTTTTCAACTTTTATTTCATTTGCTTTGCAAAGATGGCATAGTTTATTATATTTCTTGTGTGTCTTATGTTTCTCGTGTTTAATTCAATTACTTTAAATTCTATATCACAAACCCAGTTAAGATAACTACTTTTTATGACTTTTATAAAACTAGTTTTGCATTAACATGCATGAAAGCGAGGGTATCGAGGAACACTTTTCTCAAGTATCATTTAATTTTTACTACATAATTTGGCTATTGATACAAAATTTCTAAAGAATCTATTGTCTTAGCGAAAATGCTATATTCAGAATGAGTTCTTTGGTACTCTAATTTGGCTTTCATGTCTCAAGTTTTCTAAAAATCCAATAACTTAACGGAACTACAATTTTGGCCTTAACTAAATTTGCCCTTTTGGCATCTTCATTCTTACTTGAGTAAAAGATGAAAACCTTCGCATTTATTATTTATTGTTCAATGAACGGGAGTTGCTTTGTTCCCCTTGAAAAGTCAACTAATTTCCGATCAATGAAGGTAATTACTTTGTTTAGTAATTTTCTTTTTTAAAGTTTGAATTTTTGTTATTCATGATTTAAATTCAAATACCTTCCGAAATCTTTTTCATGGTTTAAATTCAAGTCCCCTTAAAAATATTTTTTTCGTGATTTACATTCAAGTTCCTTTTAAAACACCATTTTCGGAATTTAATTTCATACTTCTGGGTTATCTCATTTTGATACATTTTACTAAATTTATATTAGGAGATAATATAATCAATACTTCTATAGTAAATAAATTATTTTTATCTTAATTTGCAGCTATTGAGCAAGTATTAGAAAAACTTATTTTCGATTTCAATGAATTTCAGGTCATTCAATATATATAGATATAGATATATTGGCACACACAACATATATGTATGTACAATCAAGTGATAACAATTAAATCAAAAATGATAATTAATAATTTTAATTTTGAAATGTCTGAACTCTTGTATATATTTAGAGAGATATATATAAATAAAAATTTTTCAAGTTAAAGGCGCAAGGCTAAATCAAGTCCTCTTCTTTTCGGAAAGCAAGAAGAGATTCGTGATGAAACTCTTAATTGGTTCAAGTTGTTTACAGCAGTAATAGGCTCTTTTTTAATGGGAGTTTTGAATTTTATTTCATTTCGTTTCCAATTTTTTTCATATACATATATATATGTGTGTGCGTATAATTTATAACACATACATATTATACAGAATATATATATATATATATATGTGTGTATGTGTATAATTTATTTATTACGCACGCATGTTTTGTACACATGCAACAAAGATATATGTATTCAGCCTTGAGTATTAATCCTAGTACTCAGTACCTTGAGTGGTTAATCCTATCATGACATTTTAATTACTTTCGTTTAAAACCAGCAGAGGGAAGATGCCGAAAAAGCAATATAACAATATAAAAATAGTAAATTTTTGAATGAAAGTTCGTAAAAATAATAAAAATTAACTTCTTAGAGAATTACCATTTTTTCAGCTGCTATACAGTGCAAAATATCGAAATAACTTGAAGTATTAAAGCGAAGAACAACTTTTTTTTTTTCCGCTAATCAACCATGATTCCGTAGAAAAATATTTTGACACATGTTTTTTAATGTTCGGTACTTTCTATACTGCAAGAAATGTTCCTGAATGCAATCGTATTCGGTAAAAGAATATTCAAAGTAAATTTGCTACGTATCCAAAGTTAAAAACTTAACTCAGTAGGCATAGTGGCGCAATGCCTGCAGTGCCCCGACATCTGCTTTCTTGAACCTGGCGAACTTGGTACTCATTCACCCAAGCGAACTTGGTACTCATTTTATCGATCCAAAGGGTGGAAATCAAGGGATTCTTGCATCACACATCACATCGAGCACCACAGGCCCGGGGATCGAACCCCGGATCTGTGGTGCTGCTGCGCGATGCGCTGCTCACTACGGCACCAGGCCTCCGCGTATCTAAACTTAAGCATTTCTAATATTCAGAATTTTTAAGAATTCTGATTCCTTAATTTGTTCTCCAGAATTCTTAAAATTTCTGAAGAACAAATTAAGGAATAAATAGCAATAATTCTCATTTCATGTTGACATACGTGTTTTTGGGAAGCGAATTGGGCTATTCTAACTGAAGCAATTTGACCAACAGTATTCTTTTTTCCTTTTTAAGATAATAAAATTAAGTTAAAAGCCCAGCTTATATATTTTACAATATTAAAACCAAACTAGTTTAGGGCATACTACTAGGCATTGGCCATCTTTCAAACTGAATATTGGAAATTAAATTTAAAAGCTTGACCTAAATTGAATATCTTCTATCATGCGGAAAAAAAAACCTGACTACTAAATCATTTAAATCTATTTCTGAAATAGAATACATATTTAGACATAAAAAGACCGCATGACGTTTTGCAACGTTTTGAAGTCCTGATACTGCTTTCGTCTTAATGAAAATCGTATTTGATTGCTCTTTTGGACGTACTAATGACTAAAATTCTAACATCATACTTATTTATTGAAAAGTTACAATAGTTCTTTAGCGAAGCGTACTAATGGATTGGATTGGATTATTCAATTATGGCAAAGCACACGAGGGCTATCTGCCTAAAGGGAGGGATGCCTTCGTGGAGGACTTTCTAAGGGAAACTGGCTCGTATACACGTTACACATGGGAAAAAACACGAATACGCCTATGCAGCCAGCCCGTTCGTGGGATTCGAACCTCGGACCGAACTACCAGTGTTCAGCGTCTTTACCGCTCAGCCGCTGGTAGGCGTAGCGTACTAATGACTAAAATTCTAAAACCATACTTATTTATTGAAAAGTTACTATAGTTCTTTAGCGAAGCGTAATTTGTATAAAATTGCACTAATTTAGATGATAAAGGATTTTGAAAAAAAAAAACTCATTCCTTAGTCATCATATATTTCCATAGTTGAAGATTATGACACGAGGTAGGAACTGCACAAGAGGTGCTTGATGGTGAAGCTACAATACAAAAGTAGAGAAGAAAGAATTTCGTTCGTTCGCTCATATGACTTCAGTGCGATTGATTAGACCGATTCCACGTTTTTTTTTTGGGGGGGGGGTAGGAACAAAAATATGTTAGATTCAAGAAAAATGGAAGAGTTGTTTGTGTAGCTACTACACATAATCGTGGCATCTGTTATTCGAATATGACAAAATGATATGTAAGAATCCTTTACAAATGTAATTCTCTTAAAAATATTTGCCACCACAGAAAATAATTCCTAACTTGCAAAATCCTTAAAATTAATTTTCACGAGTGAATTTCTTTTAACTTTATTTGGATCTATGAAACATGATCGAAAGCTTAAGATAATAAAATATGCTATCTGCCTAAGAGGAGGAATATCTGCCTAAGGGGAGGAATGCCTTCGTGGAGGACTTTCTAAGGGAAACTGGCTCGTATACACGTTACACATGGGGAAAACCACGAAAGCAGCCAGCCCGTTCGCGAAATTCGAACCTCGGACCGAACTACCAGTGTTCAGCGACTTGACCGCTCAGCCGCTGATGGGCACTATCGACTGATTAAAAAACACAATAAATATTTCTGGCCCTAAATACTACACAAATACATACTACACAAATTTAGTACTGCACAAAACAGTATTAAATGTAAATACTCATCAGGTTTTTTTTTTTTTTCTCAAAGCCTTCCAGTTTCTCAAAGCCTGCCAGAATCAAAGCCTTCCACTTTCTGGAGGAATGTGCACACCGCTGTAACATTAGGACACGAAGGAGAAATCTTTAATTCTTTATGTCCGTTTTCAGTTAAAAGAGCGACAAGTAGGAAAATAGATATAGTAAATAATATCAAGGTGGTGACGAATTACCATATTTTAGTTTAAGTGCCACCAAAGAACGATTAGAATCTTCAAAAAGCAGACAACTTGAAAAATCAACTGTGCCCTCTCCAGAAAGTGAATCCTTCTAGTAACTATCAGGATTTGCTTACCAGTGAACCGCAGCAGTCCACGGGTCAGATATCTGTAATCCCTTTAAATATTGCTTTTAAAGAAGACACGTTTAATATTTTTCAATAAGCCGCTCTGCTAGGTATAGTGGTCAGTACTTTTGGCTGTTGTACCAGTGGGCTCGGGTTCAAATCCCGGGGAAGTCCTGGACCTTTGTAAGCGTGTAGTGTCTGTGGTTCATGGGAAGAACTCAATGGAACAGAATTTACCCATTATCACCCCCTGTGATTCATCTTGGGTAACGTTTTTGGTGATGAGACTGCTAAATGACCGATGGATATTTGCTTTTTGCGACGAATACGTTAAATTGCAAGTGTCCAATCACTTGAAATAGTAGCACATTTCTCAGGGATAAAATTGTTCTTCGCATTTATGCTGCTATATTCAGTATTAATTTGAAAGCAATTCTTCAATGATATCAATTAAATTTAAGTTGAATTTGATAATGAAATATATCGCGATGAGTCTATCGTACAAAGTAGTGTATTTCCTTGTATTCCAACGCAGGCATTATATCTTAAAAATTACCAAATTTAATGCTTTAATTTTAAATTTTAATACTGTTTAATGATAAAGCACATTTGGAATAAAATCACTTTATTTCAGATTTATAATTATTTTTAAATAAACAGTCACAAATCTGTCAACCAACTACTACATAGTTAAGTTATTTAAGTAAACCTAGGTAGAAGTTAAATACGCGTTGACAGTGTTAGCCATCAAACTGATTGCTCAGTTTCAGTGCGGAAGTTTGATTCATGTTGATATGCACGTGAGTGCATTTATGGTAGCTTTAGAACAAAACTACCAGAATCTCGTGCTTTTTGTCGGCTTCATTTCATGCTTTAAACCCGATTAATGGAATAATATCATCATGGAAAACAAAGCGAGATACATTTTAATCCTCGAAGAGTCCCAGTAGTGTCTCGCTTCAGATCAGACGGTTCAAAATATGATAACTGATTATAATGATTTAATAGCTGTGCTTCTAAAACCGAACATTAGAAGCTTCAAGTTTATTTTACTTTAATTCTGCAGCTATAGCGCAGGATGGGTATAAAAAAATTTGTTTTTAATTTGTGCCTCTTATTTATATTTCAAGAATATAATAAAGTAGTCAAAAGTGCTTTTTTTAAAAAAAAAAAGAAAGAACAAATAAGACAAAATTAGCGCCTTGGGCTGCTAAACTTTTTATAAAATTAATTAAAATAAGTAAGGAATTTAAAGCCTAACAAAAGCCGCTTAAATATTTGAAGGTGACCTTTCTTGTTTCCAGAAACACGTAGTAGAAATGAAATACTTAAGAATAAGACAATTTATGAAGCAAAAATTTATTGATATATATATATACATAAATGTAAGAATATCTATATGATTCCCTTAGAAAGATAATTCCCTAACAAATCTAAATTCTTTCCCACAGAATGAAGAAGCTCAGAAATCCTTCACCTTCGCTTCTATTATAAAGGAAAAGAGTTATTGCTCTTTCAATTTCATTAACTGCTTTGATGCACAGGTGGTAAAATCTCACATGAAGAATAAGCCTTTAAACATCTTCTTTAATGGGTTGTCTAGTATCTCTGAGATCCTTTCGGGACATTACAATATATAATACGCATCCCGATGACCTTCTGCGTTATAAACGGTGACAGTTGAGTAAAAATGACTACCCGCCAACTTGCAAACTGCTTAAGCATTCAGACGTTGTACAGTCAATGTGAAAAATGATAAGCTCTTGTATCCTGTTAAAGCGAGCAGAATACTTAGAGCCTCATACTGCGATATTAGTACGTTTTTCTTAAAGTGAATATGTTCATACGCATTATTTTAAACCTTATCTCAAAGTCGGAATATTATAATTAGATTGTTCTTAAGCAGAACATGCAGTTCGTGTTTCTGAGATAATATCAAATTCATTCGTTATAGATTAACATCAGTGAAAGTTACATGCTTATATTAAACTCTGCATGAATAAAAACCGCTTAGTTAAAGACAAATTTATTACTTAAGATGGCACAGAAGAATAAATTTCGTTAAACGATCTCAGTGATGCTTTTCATTTATGATATGGTTTTCTACAATTCAAACTTTTAAGAACCATCCCTGCAACGGCTGGACTCTTTACTAGTTAAGCATTCGTCAGAAAAGGCCGACCTTTAGAATTTAGCGGTTTCATGCTCCACAGAAAATACCATAGAAGGCGACCAAATTACTCCCCTGAAAAAGAAGGAAACATCCGTCAACTTCCAGGATGGATCCGAATGTCTCCTTTTTTTTCTCTGCCATCAACCACTCGAGAGAACTTTCAACTAGATAATATTTTAAGTGTCTCCATACTGCAAAGATACATTACACTTGCAAACATCCATCTACTGTATTTAAATGGCAGCCGTCTTCCCTATCGCCGTACCCACAGGACGGCCTTAAAAGAACTGCTAATAATATACTAAAATTTATCAGCAATGAATGCGCAAAGATTATGGAGTGACGTCATTTACACATAGTGTCTCATATCATTACACGGTTTTTCATTACAACGGTTTAGTCATTACACACACACACAAAAAAAAAAAAAAAAAAAAAAACGTTGATGATTCCAAATCGATCAATAAATTTTAACAGTTCATAAGAAATGTACTCGCAATTAAAACATTTTAAACTTTCTGTAAAGCTTTCAAATATTTTCTTTTTTTTTTTCAAACTTGACAGAAATTGTAAAATAGCGCTTTTTCAAATGAAAATTCTCCTTGCTATCAGGAATCTGAGCTATCTGAAAGATATTATTTATCATTTTATAGGATCTATAAGAATTTGCAACTAAGTTCATTAAAATAATTTATTTGTCGTATTAAATGCGTCAAATAGTGCAATTAAAATCTTTTTTAGAGCTTCCCAAGTTTTTTAAATGATTTTTAAAAGCATTAAAAACTAACATTTTAGACATGTTTCATTATGAACAGTGTTAATATACAGAGTAGAACAGTTACAGAGAGATCGGTTACAGAGAAATGCAAATTACACTGTCAATAGCAGCGGCTTTAAAGATTAATTTATACTGAAAAAAGAAATCAGAACAAACTTAACAGCACAAAAAACAAAAGCATAAAACGGTTTTTTGTGCCTGAATATTTGTCTAATTAAATGATATTACTTGAACTTAAAAGACTAAATACTGAGAAATGCTTCCATATCGATGAAGATCCAAAACTGAAATGTTCTGCCACTGAAAGACCATCGAGAAAGGGAACGGTCTTATCTATCAGATTAAACAGCAAGTGAAACATAGGACAGTTAGAATTCAAAATAGGTAACAGGTTCGTAATGGCATCTTTGTACTGTGATAAAGGGTGAATAGAAGACAACTGAAGCCAGAAAGGAATGAAAACGAATTCAAATGTTTTACAGTAAAGTAAAAGCTAAATTTCAACCGGTATGGAGTTAAAAGAACTTATCATAAAAAAATTTATATATAAATAAAGATATGAAAATAAATTTTTCCGCTTTAAAGGGAAAAAATATTGAAAATTTTCGTTACATACCACAAAATGCCTTACATGCCAATCATCAAGTGCCATAATGGAGAGTTTTATGCTCAATAAAGAGTTATCTTTGTACTTTCATTTCAGTTTTCGTCAGCTCCTACCAGAATCTAAATTAATTAATGTATGTAAGCGCACAGTTTATGCGTTCGAAAGGCAGCCTTTGGCTTTTGTAGCTATCGGTGACCGTCACTCTATTATTTTTAATCGCGAGTGAATTACTTAAATACATTTAATTTTGCTAGCCCCAAATGCGCTGGCAAAGACTGAGGTCTGCCCCAAAGCTTAGTAGACGCGTTTTTGATATTTAACATTTTAATTTCATTTGAGCATTTGTTCTGAATTTGAAGCATGTTGTGAAGGTTTGATTTTCTGTTTCTGTTATTAGACTTGCCGAGTAGATAATGAGGTTTATTTTGAGCTTTCTATTAAGTTTATGTTTCTATTGAGTCTACTTAGAAATTAAGACGGAGGTGCCATGTAATCTGCCTTTACAGTTTTAGAAGTTATCGTTTAAAGTAGCGTGGAACCTCAAAATATTATCTACGAAGTAAGTAATTAATACCGAAACACAACATTTAATTCCTTACAGACCATATTTTATAACCTAAAGTTCTTACAAAAGACGCAAACCTTAGATTAATGAAATCACTTAAGAATAATGAAATAAGTTCATTTTGTAGAGACAATAGTTATTTTTGGAAGCACGGAAGATGAAAAATGAGCAACGCCTTCGCCGGGAATCAAACCACGGACCTCTGAAATAGGCGCCCAGCGTGCAGACCACCATACCACGAAGGCATGCCAAGAAGGCGGGAGAAATACCTTATACACTCCCCCCTTTTAAAGGGCGGCTGGGGGTTTTTAGGGGACCTATTCGCCAAATCCTGGGTGTGGAGAATCATTATCCAGAATCCCTTTAGTTCAGGCGCCACTATAGAGACATCATTAGGTATTTTTGGAATCAGGCAAGATGAAAAAAGAGCAACGCCTTCGTCAGGAATCGAACCACGAACCTCTGGAATACGCGCCCTGCGTGCAGAACACAACACCACGAACGCATTCGAAGAAGGCGGGAGAAATACTTCATAATTTCTCTAAACGTTTACATAGTTTAATAATGCACTACCTAAAATTGTGAACAAACCTATTTTACCGAAATTTCTGTTTAAAATTGTGAAGAATTAAAAGGTGTACTCAGGCTGTAGTGGTCAGCATATCATTTCAGCAATCTGAAGACCCGGGTTCGATCATCGGCGAGGATGCACTGCATTTTTTAATGAGTTCCATCCCAGAAACTCCTTGAAACTGCATTTTTTAGCTGCAATGCTTCCAAGCTAAAAGTTGCTGATGACAAGTCGTCATCAACATGGATAAGTCGACTGTGGATCGTCCGTCCCCCAAGTCACGTTTTAAATCCTGGGGAATGTACAGAATTAAAAACACCCCCCGTTAGCTCTTATAGTGTAGTGGTCACTATATCAGTCGCGTAATTTATACAGCAAGAGCAAAGTGAGCACAGTGCACGCACACAAAAGCGCAAGGAACTATATAAAGATTCTTTGCTCCTAAACTTTTTCTAATGCCTTTAAAACTAAAAATTTATGAACTATAATTCATAAATATTTAGTTTTAAAGTAATTCATAAATTTTTAGTCATAAATTTAATTAATTCATAAATTTTTAGTCATAAATTTAATTAATTCATAAATTTTTAGTTTTAGCCAACTTGGCGATTACTGATCTTCTCTCCTCAAGATCACCTCAAGAAGACGTAGATCAAGAAGATCTCAAGAAAGATGTAAATCATTAATAACATCCCCTTTGTTTTGTGATGGTAAGCAAATTCATAAGCTAATGAAAAGACGGGATCTCAATTTCTAGCAAGAGCATAGTGAATTTTTCAAGGAAAGGCTGGTGTCAGATTACTTGGAAACAAAAGATATCACGCGAACGGATTGACCAGCTTCCTCAACACTCTGAACTCGACACTGAGTGTGTGTGGGATGCAATAAGCCTTAGCTATAGCGTGCCAAATGCTCTTCTGGGTCCATCAGGATCTGAAATATGCACATTCAACAAAAACGAGGCGGCTTGAAATTCTGCAAGACTAATTTCGTAGAAGTTTTTTAACACTTACGAATTCAAAAGATAAGGTTTGCATTTCTGTCAGAAGTGTTGTAAGGATCCTAAGTTTTACTAACGTTTATTTTATTTTAAATCTTTACTATCACTTCTTATTTTCTACTTCCGGCCAGAATTAAAAGCTTTAACTTATTTATGCAAATTTGTCTTGCGAACGCCAAGTACTTAAGTTGTGGCTTTTTTGCCAAGCAAGAGAGAGGAAGGAGTTAGTAGAAGCAGGCCGCTTGCCATAGTAGTTTTACTCGGTTGCCGGTTGCCTTCAAGGCCAGAGGTTTAATCCTCTTGATAATTTTAAACGTATCGTAGTGTTAGCAGTTCTCTGTACTACATACGGCTTTTTGTTAATATACGGCCAATCTTGGAGTTAGGCACTTGTTTGATTAATCCAAAGTTAGTTTAGTTAGAGTTTAGTTAATATTTTTATATTTTTAAGTTCAGACCACAAGTGGTTGGTCTCTGTATTCCGAAGTCCGGAAAATCATTGTAAAGAGAGAAAAATAAAGGGTTTCGTATACCCTTCCTGTGTGTATTGTCTACTTCCCAAATTTATTGAACATAGCTTTAGTAAGCTCCCTGTTCCGAGTCAGGACAGTTAAATGTTCCCTAAGCAAGTAAGGAGGAACACAGAACCTGATAGTGTAAAGCAAGATTTATGGAAAAACAAGGGAAGCAATTTTGCCATCATTTTAAATTTTCATAAATCTGATTTTAAGTGTCATATTTTTAGATTAATCCGTTGCAAACATAGTAAATTTATGTTAAATAATGCTTTTGTGCCGTTGCTTTTTAATAATTGTTTCAATATTAAGTTTTATTTCTGATGCCATTATCCTTTAATTCCATCCACCAATGTTTATTGCAAAAATATTACGGTTAAAAATATAAAGCTTATTCACTTCACTGTAGCCAGCTGTTTTATAAAACAGCTAACATATACTTGAATTTTATCCTGCAGCTTTTCCTTTCGGCAAGAGGACATTTAAAACAGCTATCAAAATTATGAACAACAACTATCAAAATTCAACAACTATCAAAATTATGAACAACTATCAAAATTCAACAACTATCAAAATTATGAACAACAACTATCAAAATTCAACAACTATCAAAATTATGAACAACTATCAAAATTCAACAACTATCAAAATTATGAACAACAACTATCAAAATTCAACAACTATCAAAATTATGAACAACTATCAAAATTCAACAACTATCAAAATTATGAACAACAACTATCAAAATTCAACAACTATCAAAATTATGAACAACTATCAAAATTCAACAACTATCAAAATTATGAACAACAACTATCAAAATTCAACAACTATCAAAATTATGAACAACAACTATCAAAATTTAAAACAGCTATCAAAATTATATTTTCTCTCCGTTAAGTTTTGAGATAGTACGTTGAAAATTCCAAAATAAAGTACTTATCTTCTTAATAAAAATTGGCTTAAGCATCGGAATGGCAGCTACAGTTTTAAAACTTCATTTTAGAAAAGAAAGCATTGCAAGAAACATTAGGTATAAATAAAGATGACTGGATGGGGCTTGATTATTTTATTATGGCAAAATACGCTAACATAAGTAAATTAAATCTGCCACATTTTTTTCTTTCCCTAAAAAGAGAATGTGTAAAAATTTCTTCAAGAATAATCCGCAATTATTTTATCTCAGTTAAAAAATAACTGACAGTTATATTTTTGAATGATTATCTCATTTCCGTTTTTTATCCAATTTAAAGGCTCTATTTTTACTTATTTGTGTTAGCAACAAATAGTTACAGTAATTTTAAACAGATGAAGATAACAACTAAAAGTAATTATCTCGGCACAAAAAAAGTAAAATGCTGTTTTTGAATTTGTTAATTTGTGAAAAATGTAAATTACAACCGTAATGCTGCGTCGAATGATATTAAAACAGCAACTTAAAAAAATAAACTTGCGTGGAGAAGTGGTCTGCTAATTACTTTCTCATCAACAGAAATTCTATTGGAAACCAGTCTTGTAGATAATGTGCATTTAAAAACGATACCATTTTTCTTTAAGTATACATTAAAATTGCAGCAGATATAATTGAAGGAAACTCCCATCTAACTCGGTCATTCCCAGTAGCTCTACAAGAAAAGCTGAAATTTTGAATAAAGGAAATTATTCAGTTTTATAAAACAAATTCCATTTTCAGTTTCTTGCTGATGGGGAATTTAACTAAATATAGGATTTTCAATTCTGTTCTTTGAAGCAAATTTTATCGCTTGCCGAAGTACGGAATAAATCGAGATCAGTGTCATAAAATCGAACTGTCTTCAAAAGTCGTACTGTATTGCCTTCGAAATACTAAGGAGCAGTTTTTCGATACAATTGAAAAAAGTAAAAATATGAATTCATCTCAACTGCTGATAGTGAAGCAGTTTAAAATACTTTATTTTTTCCCACGTCATTGAAAAATAGTAAGCAATGATTTAAAAAGACTACAAAATTAAGAGACCACAAGAAAAATACTCCCGTATAAATAGTTGTAAAAATGGATTTTAATGCAAAATATATCCCTCTCTCCTCCACGGTGCTCCATATTCCTGCACATTGTTAGAAACTATTTATCTGTGGAAAGTAAAGACTATATGCAGCTCCAATATTGTTAATTTTCTCTTTTTTTAATTCCGTAGGTATTTGATAGTATTTATCTGGTGATCCAGCTTTTGTCGATCTTTGTCTGATTCACCGAGAAAACGTGCTCGGCGACAGGCGCTTTTTGATGCTAAACACCATCGTTTATTAAGAGAAAAACTCGATAAATATGCCACATGTCGTAAGGAATTCACACCAGTTATTGTACTAGGGTATAGTACAAATGCTTATAAATGGCTTGCTATTAATCTTTAGATATTTTATTGCCTCATACTGTGAGATAGCAAACTAATAAATCTCCATAATGATTAATCAAATAAATATTAAATCTTAGTTTAATCAGCAGTACGTGTAGCCGAATAATCAGCAAAATATTTAGGTATGCTAACATTCAGAAAGGCAAGAGCATTTTTTTTTTGCGGGAGAGAGGAACAGGAAACAAGTAAAATAAGCTATGCATAAAACCAGGTTTTGAAAAGCAGATCTTCCATTTACATACTGGACGTGCTTAGTTATAATGCCTTATATTCTTTAGTACTTAAAGTACAGCAAAGGTCTGAGTAAGGGCCTGAAACGCAGTAAGTCCAATATAGGTTGTGATGAATTACCATTCTCAATACTTTTTTTTTAATTCGGACGACACTTCAAGAACATCACATTTTTCTGAGTAGAAAACACAAAAAATCAATTATGCCGTCGCCGGGATTCAGACCACAGATTTTCTAGATGCTTAACTTGAACTTGCTACTATTTGCAACATGAGACCACTCATGGGGAAATGGTGTTCATTGTACAGAGTAAGTCAAATTGAATGTCGGGGTTTCAAAGCTTTACTGTGCAAAATGTAATTAATGTATTTATTAAAAAAATATACACTGTAAAAAGCAATATATACAAGTTGCGAACAACAGATTGGAATTGTAAACCACGACTGATTTCAAAGCCTGTATCACAGATGGTACCGTAAGGATTGATACAGACATACTGCCCAAGGTTTGGCAAGAGATGTTTATTGTATGCCGTTTAACAAAATGTGCGTATATTAAACATTATATATGTAATAATGACTTAAAGTAAGCTGCAACAGATTGATGATGGCTCTCAGAGTTATAACTTGGAGAGACTATTGCATAATTAGAAAGATGACACTTGAAGAAGAGGCTTGTAGACAGACGTAGCCGAGCCGAGCATAATCTTTACTGCTGGACACGAACTAATTATCGAAACCATACTTTTCATTACACATGAGCATGAGTGCAATACGCGCACCACAATTTTATATAGAGTATCTCATTTTAAATAACGGCGTAGTTAGAAGCACGACAAAGCGCAGCGAAATGAAATAGCATCCAAGCAGCAACAGGGCTGCAAGCTAACTACGCATTTAAAATCCAATCTATAAATCTGTTAAGCGAAATATTTTGATTTAAGATAGAAAGGTTTCGGTTCTCAGAGTTTAGTTTCGGAAATAAGTACAGCATCAGCGTTGCGCAGGCCATGTGAGGTGGACTGATCTAGAAATGACGCAATCTAGAGGAGTTATTACGATTTTTAGAATACAGAGGGAGAAGTAAGGGGTTACCGTTAGTTTAAATTATAATTTTGATTTACATATTTTTTATTTTACATATCCTTCTTTCGAAGAACAAAAGGCTTGGCGATAGAAAAAAAGGCGTTTTGAGAAGAAAACGTGTAAACCTCTTTAAATAGGCACAAATAATGTGCCAAGTTGTTTGTAGTCGCAATATGTTTACTGAAAATAAAATAAAGATTTTAATGCGCCTCGGCTGCCAATCTTCTATTCATTATGGATCAACATCTCTACGCCATCAAAATCCTTGCTGTTTATTACTTCTAAGTTTGCTTCTATATATGTATATATTATTTTTGAATATATACATTAACTACATTTTACGTAGTAAAATTTTGAAATCCCGGCATGAATTTTGATTTACTCAGTACATTTATTAGAAAACTATGAATTAAAAAGGGGCAGGTTATCAAACTGTTTTTATATACAAAAGTACTGGATTTTATTTTTCTTCTTTATCTTTTTCTTAATCAGTTTTATTTTAAGCTTCGGCTGAGAGCCGTACCATTCATTTAAACAATTATTTTTGGTAAGTACCTCATTATACTCTTTATAACCATACTTGAGTTCTTTATCTTTGTTTTCTTCAGAGAAAGTGCTGTTTCTATCACGTGATGGAAAATATTTCTCTGACAAGTGAGTTCTATTTAATTCAAATAAAATTTCTGAATGTAGTGTTATGCATTTTTGTGACCTAAAACACATTACATGTCAAGTGTTCTAAAAATAAGTGACTGGGATATAAAAACAAAAATGTTTAGTTAAAATTACTTTTTAATTATTTTTGGAAATTCAGTCGTGAAAGAAAACTTGAATGAGAATAAGAAATTTCAGATTACAGTTCAGAACTGTTCATTTTAAATTCATTTTAAAATTTACAGAAGCATAATTTACTAAATACTTTTCCCATAACATTCAATAATTTTGCAGATCATATTACTTAAAAATGTGTTCGTAAACTCCTTCTCTGTCTTATTAAAAGAATTACATTATATGAGACGCCTTTTCCATAGAATTTCTTAGCACTTTTATGAGTATTACAAACTATATTTTTGATTTACCTTTCAGTTTTTTTACATGCTTCTTGATTTCGTCTTTGTAACATATTTAAAATAAAGTAGAAAAATTATTAATTTTTGATTTTCCAAAATATTTTGAATGTTTATCATGTACTTCTGCAAAGCTATGTCTTTTAAACCTCATTGCAAATGATTAAAGGATGCATTTTCTGCAGATCTGTTATAATTTTGCAGTAAATATTTTCTGCCTTTAAAAAAAATTAAAAACAACCAGTATTAAAATGGAAAATATTTTGAAAAGCACAATGCTTTTCAAAATATTTGATGAGATGTTTTTGTTCGCCTTTCTAATTTTCGGAACTTTCATTTTATTCCATTATGGAAGGCAATGCAAAATTGCCGCATAATTACTGGGCTAGTGATGGGCAATCACTGGCTCAGCGAGTGGGCAGAACCAGAGATCGCCTTCAACTCTCTGCGCGGGTCGAAGAATTGAAATCGGGCATTTCCATTAACCATGACCCTATGAATAATATTAAATATTCTTAATACGCTGAGAATATTTCGCAACAAGCTGCAGAACATGCTTAATCGGTCCTAAATTGATCACCAGCTCCACATCGTGAAAAGACGGGATGCATGCACTTGCACATTGTGGAACATTAAAAAAACTAGTTGTTTTTCTTACAGTGCTAACCCATTCTAATAATGAGCAGCAGTTAAGCTCCAAGAAACCGACAGAATTAATTACATCTAAGTTCAGCTCAATTTGTTTAATATTACCACTAATGAAGTGCACACTAATTACATTGTTACGTGAATGGTTTTAAAAGTAACAGTTTATTTATTAATTGAAACATGGCAATTTCTTTCTTTGATGATATTCAATTTCGATTTATTGCTAGGGCAGGAGAAGGAAAAATTAATTATTCTTTCTCGTTTTACTACATATCAATAAATTTAATTATTTTGGCTAAAGATACACGATTTCTCTGATATCTGTGCATATTATCACTTGTTTGAAGAGGTGTTCAAGACCTTCGTAATATATTTAAATTGAGTGAAAATGTGTAGGTATATAGCTCTGTCTGTCTGTCTCTCTGTCTATATATATATACACATATGTCTGTGTGTGTATGTGTATGTGTATACATACTTACATACATTTCAAACTTCGTATGTATACACAGATTAAAAACGAAAGTGTACATTTTTCGGCTACTCATGAGCCCGCGGATAGAAGTATGGCAAATATGGTACCATTCGTCGAAGCAGAAAATATTTCATGTGAACTATTTATAGGGAAGAGTAGTCATATAAAAATTTATAGGGAATATATTTATAGGGAAGAAATATATATTTATAGGGATTTATATATATTTATAGGGATTTATATATATTTATAGGGAAGAAATTCATATAAAAATGTAAATTCGGTCATGGTTTACTTTGACTTGTGCTCCAATATATATAATTATTTACTAAAGTATTACAAATCTTACCTTCAAGCCTCAAAAAATTTTAAAATGTAAACAATTTTCAGAGTTCAGAAATAGAGAAAGTTTATCATTATATGAAATATTCTGTCAAACTTTAAAAACAAGAGCTCTTTTTATTGACATGGAGATTTCAAAATCAGAAAAAGATCTCGCATCGTATTTTTTTAAAAGCATCGTATTTTTTTATATTACACCTTAATCCTTTATTTTGGAATATTTTCATGTAGAATTAACTTTTATAAATAAGCTACAGAAGATTATATATTTAAACTGTTTCGCTTAACTGTTACAAAGCTCAAACGTAATAAAATATTAAAAATTTCAATTTTTATGAAGATTTCTGTACTGAACTCTTGGTGAAATGTTTAATGAAATTTAATCTTAATTAACATAAGCCTTCATTATACGTGATATAAAAATTAAGCTACCAGGTATAATTAACGTACTGATGAATATTATTTTATCATTTAAATTTAATTTTGATGTTAAAACGAATCCTAAAATAATTCACTGTTGACATCATATTACCAAAATAAATCCTTTTTTTGTTTTGAGTGAAAAATAAATATATTTCTATCAATAATAATAATGCAAATAATTTCATGCATCTCATACTAGTGCTTTTATTTGTCATAAAACCAATATTTGTCTGTCCCGCCGTCCAAAAAGTATTTCTTTAAAACAAAAATTACAAGTATTTCTTCCTTTAATATGATATATAAGGGCGAAACAATACTTCAGAATATGAATAAAAAATCAGAGTATATCTGACTGTTTTGAAAAAAATTATACAAATTAAAAATATTAGATAACATTATTTGAGCATGAACAACCTCCAGAATAAATTTCAGTTAAAAGTATTTTACCTTTTTCCTTTTTATCTTGAGTTCCAACCTGGGCTTCTCTTCGGCAGCTTCAAAGTCCTCAAAATTAGGATTTGGATACAATATTTTTCAATATATTCACATTAGAGTATTATAGAATATACTGAAACTAAATTTTGAAATGGAGTGTGCACAATTCTAAAGTCAACTGATATTCCCCCAAGTAACTCAAAAAGAGGAAAATCGTTTGAGATATATATTAAGAACAAATGATAATTTTCTTAACGTATCTCTTATATGAACTCTTGAGAGGTTTGCGGAGGATAAAGGGTTGATTAACGAAGCGGCTTCTCAAGAGGCGGGTTAGAAACAACTTTATTAAGAAATAGACCATGCTGGAGTTAACCTTGACAAAATGAGAAAGGAAAACAAGTTATTACGTAGGGGGCGGAGTCATATCGCTGCATAAAAAGTAATGCAACGTTTAGTATTGGGTGCTGAAGTAACAATATTTATCCACACCGCAGAAAAAAAATGAACTAGAAATTGCGCGAAATTTAACCTTACAAACGTAATTAAAAATGCGGTATTTTAGATCTGCAGTTTCTCAGGTCAATGCTTGTAATTGGTTTGCGTGAACTGTTAATATAGGGTATACTATTACAACGTTATGCATTTTACTGTCTGACACTAATCTTCTTTGTTTAAATTAATGTAATCAGAAATCATTTAGACAGGATAATGGCTAGAAAAATGAGACAATGATGTTTCCATTAGGTATAGCAACATCAAATGGAAATGATAATATTTATAGCAGAGATGCCGAAATCTTACAGGCATTGATGCTACTCAGCGTTTTTAAGCATTAAAAAAAATAGTTCTAACCATTTTCATTCTTGATAGAATTTTTTGCTTCAAATAATTTTCACGTTGCATTTTATTTTATGCTTACTTCAAGCATTAAAAAAATTGATTCAGATAATATAAATTCATCTTCTTTATTTTAACTTATAAAAAATATAACTACAGTTTTTTAGAGGTTTTTATTTTTCTAAATGCGCATTTATGATAAAATATTTTATATGAATTTTTTATATGTATTGTATTTATTACAAATCCTAAATTTTTATTTATTTAAGTAAATTGATAATTTCTCTAAAATTTATTACACTGTTTCTAAAACCGATCTAGGCTATTGGTCTTCAAACTGCTTTTCGTGAGATTTCGTGCTTTTCGTTGGGGTTGTTCCATACAACTCTTTTAGTGTTCCAGAAGTCGAAATCAAAATTTGAAAGAAGTAAAGAGTTTCTGAATACCATGTGGACATAAAAATTAAGCTTCTAAAATATTAATTATACAATCCCTTTTTTTCAGCGCAAAGGACGTTATCCCAGAAGGGCTATTAATTTCGTTCTGGCATGTTGTGACGTTTTACAATAAATGCCGTTTCACTTTTCAAATTGTTGCTGCCAGATAATTTCGCCTTGCATTATATTTAAAGAAATTAAATAATGAAGAATCTGCATAAATGTATGTATGTTTCTCGCACTGTGATAAAATAACGTACCTAGGCCCATCAAATTTTGAATAACGTAATCCTCCACCGAATATGGGAATCTAGAAGCCCTAATTTGGAATTTGTCTTGTTATAGATTTCATATTTCGTAACACTTTAGCGAAATTTTGATTAACAAACTCAACGATTTCAAAGCCAGCAATGGCAACACTGTAGGGGGGATTTTTTCTATCTCTAGCACGCGAAACTGTGTATCGGAAATTCTAAAGACATATCATTCTAAATTACTTTGTGATATTGCTGTTGAATTCAATTTTATGCTTTTAGTGCGAAGAACATGATATTTTATGAATAAAGGTAACACACGACGACGATATTTTTTTATACGATTTATTATTTAATATTAATATTTTTATACGATTTATTATTTTTTTATTACGACGACGATATTTATTTTATATTATTTTTACGATATTTTCGACGACGATATTTTTAAACAGCGAAGATTTTGAACCGTTTTATTTTCGACGACGATATTTTGTATCACGATGTTTTAGGACTGCGATGTTTTCTCTTTGCGATGTTTTCTCCCACGATGTTTTGTAGCACGACGTTTTCGCCTTACGTTGTTTTCTCCGTGACGTTTTCGTCCGCGATGTATTTGCCGCGATGTTATCGGCGGACACCGACGGTCTGGGTAGTCCTGGCATGCTTTATGGGGAGGCATTATACACTTCACATTTTACACAGAATGAACTTCACATTTTACACAGAGGTTCGTTTACATGGAGGTAGGAAGTAAGAAGGAGAGGCCCTAACCGGTTTTCCCCATACACTGCTTTGAAGCACTGGCGATCCTTCGTGGTGACCAAAACATTGGGGGACTTACCATTAAGATAAATGGGTTTGGACACGATCGGATGTAAATATTTTGTAATTACGGCGTAAATATACATTTAAATGTATATACGTAGGCCAGTCAGAAGGTTTGTTGCACTACTGCGTAAATATGTTCCGTCTAAGATTGGATGTTTGGATGACACTGTGTAGCAACACTTTAGACATGTACCTTTATCTCGTGACGTAGCGGCTGTCCCGAGGCAAGATTAGTTTTTCTGATAATCAGTCGCAAACATGTCTCGACAGCTGCAAATAGCGTCCAAATTCTCAAATTCTAAATGCGTGCAGTGATTCTTTTTTTGTCGGGAAAAAGGTGCTACTACACTGAAATTTATGGGCAGTTGCATGAAGCGTATGGTGAAAATGCAATGTCACGTCAATTTTCTTTTTCTACAATATTTCAGAGTCCTAAGTATGTGAAAAGTATAAATTTTTAAACAACATTTCATTCTGAACGGAATTAAATACTATATTTATAAGGCATTTCTCCCACTTTATTGGCATGCCTTCGTGGTCTAGTAGTCTGCGCGCTGGGCGCGTATGCCAGAGGTCCGCGGTTCTCTTCCCGGCGAAGGCGTTGCTAATTTTTCAGCTTGCCTGCTTACAAAAATACCTAATGTATCTACATACTTTTCACAGAGGAGTTTGCTCAGAACTGTTTAATTTGAATGAAATATTTTCACACGTTTTTCGCTAATTACATTAGAAAAATATTTTAAGGTAATTCCATTTTATTTGTTTAAGGATTACAAAAATTAAGATCAAATTTTATTGCATGATTAATATTAAAATTATGCAGTATTTGTTTTCTATTTACAGAGCTTCTTCCTAAATTACTTTCTCAAATATGACATAATTTTTTAGCTTCTGAAGCATCTTTTAAATCGTAAAATCTAAGTCAATTTATAATTAATGCTCTATTCAGTCCATTTCAAATTAGAGTACCTTTTATTAATAGTGAAATACGTTAAATAGTACTTAACGTTCTCTGAATATTTCTGAAAGGGAATAAAAAAGAGATTTTTTTTTAATATTATTTAAAACTTGTAACTGAGTTATTATAAAATGTGAGGGAATATTTTTTTAATTATACTTATTAGATTTTTTTACCCTTAATTTCAACAATACATATTTTAAAACTCTTCTTTATTACTTCCTTAAGTACGCATCTTATTGAATTAGCTTTACAATACCTTTTAACAGATAACCTTCCGCTACGAGCCCACCAGCTGCCGAGCGGTAAAGACGCTGAACACTGGTAGTTCGGTCCGAGGTTCGAATCCCGCGAACGGGCTGGCTGTATGGGCGTTTTCGTGGTTTTCCCCATGTGTAACGTGTATACGAGCCAGTTTCCCTTAAAAAGTCCTCCACGAAGGCATCCCTCCCTTTAGGCAGATAGGCCTCGTGTGCTTTACCATAATTGAATAATCCACTTACGCTAAGAATAATTTTTGCTTAAATAGTTTTATAAAAGTATTTGTCAACAGGATTTCAATTTACGTTTACAATTCAATGTTAAGGTTATTATATATATTTAGATAATGTTTATAATCATTATAAATTTAGATGCATTTAATAATTAGATTTCGTCACAGTAACTTTCACAGGAGCTTTTGAGTCAATAATTCCTTCATTTCAAATACATTTATAAATAATTTAATAATTATTTACGTATTTTGTTAAAGGCTTTTTACAAGCACATGCATAAATACCTGTACAATTTTCATATGTTTCGAGTAAAGTAATTTACAATAATTTAGCATATACCCGAAATTTTTATATAAGAAATATGTATAAATATAATTTCAATGAAAATTACATGCATTATTTCTAATACCCACGCAAAGGTCAGTTTTTCTTCGAAATTTCTCCGCGATGGCATCTCTCCCTTTAGGCAGACATCCCTTGCATGCCTTACTGTATTTAATAAAAACTTAACCTGACCTGTGTGCGTAATTACAAATATTTTAACAAGCATAATTTTATATTTACATTTAGCCATCAAGTTTCAAACTTTTGATTTAAAACAGGGGTTTAGGATACATTCATTATCAAATTCAAATCATCTTGTGAATATAATTTGGCAGAGCACGAAATACCTCTTTTAGCGATTCTACCCAGTTTATTAATTCTCTGATAATATAATAAATAATAACTATCCATTTCACATTTAAGCATTAACCGCATTGTCATCAGATCGCAATGTTGATTGCCTTATAAGGTTTATTAACGTTTATTTTTAATTTAAAACTTTGCTGTCCTCTCTTATTTTTCATTTCCAGCCAGAATAAGTGCGAGTAGAAATGCTTACGCTAATGAGGTTGCAAACTGTATGGGTATTTAAGATGTGGCTTTTAGCCAAGAAGAGAGAGTGGCTTCTTGCTGCCCTGCCACGCGTGTTCTTTTTAAGGCCACGCGTGTTCTTGCTGTTATACTAAAACGTATATAGTATCTGCATTTCTCTCACTACATACGCAGTGTCAAAAAGCCAATCTTCACGTTACTAGCACTCTGTAAGGCATATAAGTTTAGTTCTTATTTAGTTTAGTTATTTCTCATTTTCTACGTTTTAGACCAAAATTGGTGGTTTCTGTATCCCACTGTACGCTGTGAGAAATAAAGGGTAAAGTTAACCCTTCTTATTAGTGTTGTTTGTCCTACACATAGGAGCATAATTTGAGCAACCTCCCTGCTTCCATTCAGGATTGCTAAATGTTCCAAAAGGCAATTAGAAGGAATAGCAGTCCTGACAGGCTTACTCTGCATAATAGCTTCATTTTTAAAACAGTTAAAACAACTAATTGATCTAAATTCACTTACCTGAAATTTTCATACTGTGAGGTAATCCAGAAGGTAACAATATACAAAGTATATTGATATACCGATTAATAACACTTTTTATGTCTCGAAATTGTTTCAAAAATAGCGGACCACTACTCAAGTATATGTATTGAATAGCAACGATTTTTCATTCACAATTTTGTATTACATTTAATCATCAGTTAAACATGTTGCTAAATAAAATTTTGAAATAGAGAGACAGAACTTAATTTTTTTCCTTACAACTCTGTTAATCGCTGACCATGAAATAAGATAAGGTTTGTATACAACTGACGCATAGATACTGAATTATTTACAATATTTTTGCAAAAATAAGCGTATCTTATTTTCAAATATTTTTTAATGATTGCTCTTATTAAATGTAAAATGTGGTTATGCACCGGGTCAATTTCAAACAAATGTTCATTTAAAGATGTGAACAGACTTTGTCCTTTCCAGTTTATTTAATTCTAGTATTTCTACTCTTAAAATGCTGTATTTCTACTTAATAATTTTTCCACTATTCAAGTTCAAAACATACCTAAATGCGTCTTCACAGGATTTGAAAATTTTAAAAACATCAGTTGATGGATAAATTAAGTATCCTTTACTTTTATAACACATAAACGATCGAATTTCCTAGAAAAAAAAGACTTGCTTGGGAAACGTTTCGGATCTCTTTAGCAGGATACACAAATGTTTCCACCTCCGTCGATTACCCTATTTTCAAATTCTTAATAAGCTGTCTTGATGATGTGGCATGTTCACATGGTCACATTATCTTGATCGTACATAGTACTTCCGCCGAATTCGCAAATGTATCCGTCTTCTGTTCCACGCATTTGCGTAAATCTATACATAACTGTACACAAATATGTGGTCACAAATCAAGGAAAAGTTAACTTATTGGCATATCTGTGTGTATATTTATTAATTTTGACGAGGGTCGCAGCATTTGGTGTTAATTTTCCTTCTTAACTAACCCAAATAAGTAAAATCTATAAATCCAAAGTGATTAGTTTTCAGTTATATAAAATTAAAATGATGAGTTTAAAATGAGCAATTATAAAGCCTTTCCTCTAAAAATTTTTAAAAAGTTCATGTTACATGTTTAAAAAGTACATATTTTTAAAAAGTACATGTGGATGATCAAAAAATTTATTTTATTTAAAACATTTTGGCGTTTGGAACATAAAATAAAAGTAGCGAATACTCTATCAATGGTATTGAAAGACGTATACAATTTTAAAGATACCGTAAGGTATTTTTCATTCTTTAAGCATAACATGTTTGCTAAAAATCTATATTTTGTAGTTTAACAGCTTAGAATTTTATAAAACAAATTCCTAAGCAAAATCGCTGTTGTTAGCTATCGAAAAATAACCAAGATGTGAGTTTTGCATAAATGTCACTAAACTATACAAATTGGTATTATCCATCACACAATGAATATTTCCGTTTTTTGTTTTGTATGGAACTATCGTGTGTGGAAATACTATCGAAGCGCTGTCAAGGGAGCTTCTGGAATGTAAGCAAAAAACAGCCCATCTGGAGACCGAAGCTTCGGAGCAGTGCTTCACTCGTAGTGCAGGGTTGGCCCCTCCTTCCTTACCTCCCATGTTCACTTATCGAGAATCGTTACTGTGGTAAAGTTATCTTCATCCACATGTGTCTTTTCCAGGGAGCCATTGGTCCCGACTTTGTTTTTATAGATGACGATAAGGCACTGCCACACAGTACTCATTCTCTTGATGAGCTCCTGGAAAGTGAAGATATTCACAGAATAGATTGGCAAGCGTGCTGCCCTGATTTAAATCCCATTTAACGTGTATGGTGTACTTTAGGAAGACACCTGGCAGCATGATCGTACGTTCCGGAGAACACTAGACACCAACATATTCAACATATGCTTCTTGAAGATTGAAACCTCTTATCCCAACAATCGTTAGATAATCTGGTTTTGAGTATCGGCAGAAGGTGGAACGCAATGGGGATGTCACATCCCTTTCTAAAGCTCTTCGGTTTGTTGCTTTCCATCTAGGTCAAACAAGGTTTTGTACAAACGCCATTCTATTAATAAAGCCTTTTTTTCTATTCGTTCCGTACGGTACGAGTCCTGTTCATATTTTTTATTGTCTTCTATACATTCTTCATCCTATAAGTACTATGTTGTGCCGCTGTAGTAGGAATTTCATGACTCCCAGTTGATGTTTTGAAGAATTACGGCCAAAATCAGATAAGTTACTTTTGTACACTATTGTATACTGTATACAAAATTTGCATTTTAATCTTCTCAGCAGCAGCAACACAGAAAGCAGCGATAAGAATCTAAAATGTGTATATTAATTCTAGAATTAAATGTAAAACTTTAACACAAATAAAATAAACCAAACAAAGGAATTTAAAAAGTTGACGATCTTTTTTAACCGTTTTTAAGGAGCAGCCAAGAGAAGTGTCAACAGAGACACGTTTCGGAATTATATTTGGATCAATTGCTAAAATGAGTAAAAATCGAATTTTAAGAATTAACGATTACTTTTGAAAAAAAGGAATAAAATTCATTTAAATGTTAATTTCAATAAAATTAAATGAAAAAAAAACTATACAGTTAATAAAGCCTGTTTAAATTAAACAATATGAAAGCAAAACAAGCAATTCAAAAAAAGCACAGCCTGTTTAAATTAAACTTTCGTCAAGGTATACGCTGTTCTGACGTATACAAAGTATACGCTATTAAAAACGGGAAATTCTTCAAATAGACAAAGGCAGACGCATTTCCGAAACCGAATCGAAAATTTCATTATTGAACTAATACAAGGGTATAAAAAGGGAGTCAATACAAGGGAATAAATTAAAGCTTGATAAAAGTAAAAAAAAAATAATTAAAGCTTTAAAATTCTAAAAATTAAAATAGTTATGCTTAGATAGATCCGAAAGAGCAACGGATTTTTATTACAAAATGGCTCAAATTATCTCACGGAGTAAGGTCAGCGCAAAAAATCAAAAGCTTCTATTTGAGCTAGATTCTAATCAAAATGTTAAATGAAGGACAAAGAAAAATTTCTTAGGCGAAATATGTATAGAAACACTGAAAAATAAGTTTATCTGCCAAAGTGTAAATGTTATAATACGTATAAAATGTATATAAAAACTTAAATTAATAATTTTGTAGAGGTAAACTAAACCACCCCAGGAAGATGCTACAAGTGCATAAAGAATCTTATTGCATTTTAAAATTATAAATCAAAATTAAAGACGATCCCATACTTTTTTGAAATTTTTATTTATAATTTATTTAAAATGGATATTCCAATCATATTAAAATTTTATAATACATTATTGTTTATTTATAATTTTGTGATGTTTCAAGGAGTAATAATCTGAAACATCAAAATCTGAACAATCCAAGAGAACTATATGCATAATTATATGCGTATGTGTGCATAATTTAATGAATTCTAAGAGTCCACAGAGTTTGAAGACCACTTGCATAGAATGACAATGAACTTACGCTGCCAAGACTGTTCTAGAAAGAAAGAACTCGCGCTTTCCAAGTTCATTGTCACCAGCCTGCCTGATGTGTCGTCTGATTTAAATTCATATGCATATATTTTTCGTTTGTTATTAAGTAAGATTTGATGTAGAACATGAGCTAATATAAATGTCACAAGCATTTTATGTTTTTCATTTGTACATTTACTACTTTTAATGTAATACAAGATTTCGGGATGGAACTTAAATTTTACCTTTTTCACAATGCTACGAAAGGGCTATTGCTAAGTTTTTTTCTGGAGAAAATGCTTCATATTAAGCTACAATTGCCAACATAAATCGGGGGGGGGGGAACTTGTACTTACTAGGAAATCTAACATAAAATATTTTAAATCATCCGATTTAAACAACTTTTCTTTAGTAGTAGTAAGTCTTAGAACGTTTGAACTACTACAATCTATTAGAAATGCAGTGAGGCTATAACGCAAAAGTACTTTTTTTCTTTATTCATATAAATGTACATCAATTCAAATGGTAAACAAACTAAATCACGAAGCATAATTATTCTGCAAATATCAATTACGATTCACTTTTTTTTTTTTTTTTTGTCTTTTGTTAAGGGTGTTTTAAATGCATGCGATGGTTCTTGATTGATAAAATTCGGTTTTTCAAATTAATATTTCTTCATTCATTATAAAGAATTATATTTTAAGAGTATATTCTATGACTGTTTACATTAGTTATACAGTAGAGTCTCACGCGGTTTGGTAACATGCGCTAAGTCAAGACTCTAAGTAGAAGTGAGCGACTTGTCGTTACGTATAATTAAGCAAACGTAAACGTAAGGAGGGACCCTTCGTATACCCTTCTTCTTTCGTTATATATTCTTTTATTAAGAACTCAAATAAGTTGAACAGAAGGTACTCCTGATGTTTAAAAACTAGTCAGTAGTTATGGCGTAAACTCAAAAAGTAGAATTTTAAATTAAAACTAAGTCTTACCCAAATGCTGCACATATATATTAAACCTGCCCGTTGGCTCTAACCTACACCATACACCAGAAAGACAGCACTATTTACAAGATTAACGCAACGTCGTAGACAGGATTTCTATCGTAAAATATCACCTACTAACGGGGCCTTCAGCAGGCGGAACACGCTCTGACTAAAGCAATCTCGAACCCTCATTTAAATATGCGGGAGCTAAAATTTGCATTCTGGCAAGGAAATGAAGAGGGAAAATGATAGTATAACATGTATACGGGCCAGTTTCCCTTAGATAAAGTTTCAGAAAATAAAATAACTGATTAATTAAAATTAAATAACTTACATTGCTATGACACTACCTTTTAGGAAGGCGCTTAATTCAGATGCTGTGAGAGAGGACAGCATCTGAATCTTATCTTCTGCTGCTTGCATTTAAAGCCATTAGCCCACCATCAGCCGGATTGTAACTGAACACTGGTAGTTCGCTCCGGAACTCTATTCCCGGCGAACGGGCTGGCTTCATGGGCGCTTTTGTGGTTTTTTCGCTCCAAGTTTAATATGTATACGGGCCAGTTTCCCTTAGAATGTCCTCCACGAAGGCGTCCCTTAAAATAGCCCTCGAATGCTTCTCCATAATTTAAAAAAAAACATTAATTTTAAAAACAGAAACAATTGTCTGAGTCTATGTGCATCGTCTAACACTAAACTCATATCTAAATTCAAAAATTTTGTTTTGAAGTTTGTTTCATTTTATTTTTTATTTATTAATTTTGAGATTAGAGTTGATTTTTGATTCATTGGTCCAAAATTATATTTTGATCCACTAGGTTTAGATACTTGATCTTCTATATGCAATATTATATATATCTTATATATGAAACATAGTAGTTGTCACCTGGTTAATATTGCGATAGAGAAATATGAAGCCCATAGTTATTTAATTGGATTTGAAATTATTAGATTAAGGAGTTTTGCATTAACATTACACATGAGCAATGCCACGAAAACGCGCATGCATTTAGAACGTTCGCCTATTTATCGCGTTTAGCTATCTTAACTGTTCGGCAGCTAGCCTATTTTTTTCCCAATCATCCGTGTGTTCTCTTGACACTGTAGACCAAGAAAATCCTAGCCTTCTGATGATTTGGAAAACTGAATGGCCCATGCGTCTAGTAGACAGATAAGGCTATGCGGCCTTATGTGTTTTTCATGTTTCGAAAAATCACATTATCTTGCAATATGAAGATGCTTTTCATATTGTAAGTTCATGCTATACAAATGATGCACTTTTTAGGCAACCGTTATGCAGATTGTAGATTAACTGTGTAAAGTAAGGAAATTAAGAAAGCAATAATATATTTTTGACAATTAAATGTACCGAATTAATTAAAAGTAGAAATCGGAGAATTGTAAATAAACTACAGTTTGAGTACTGAATACAAAACATTAATTGTGGCAAAAATTTACATTTATATAAATATATATAAGCAGTTCATAAACAATCGCAAACCTGAGTAACCCAAGTCATCAGCTTGCAGATTTTACTCCAAAACTGTAGCCTGCAAATTTCATGAAACATTCAGGCATAGATTTCCTTAAAGCAATGAAATTATTTGAATCAATTGCAATATTATGTATTACATCAAACATAAGCAATACAAAAAAACTGGAAGCGGTTCTGCTCATTTAGAAGAATAGAATATTTAACAAAATTAGTGCATATTTGACGTAAGTTAATGCTCAAAAACAAACGTAACTGTCTTTGGGGATGCAGCACTGTTTTGCGACTTATAAAAATTTCAAAATGATGTCAAATTTTGTAAAAACTTTCACTTTGACGATCAAAAACTTCACCACTTATATTTTCTTGTAGATTATATTTAAGGATTTAGAAGCTAATTTTAACAGATATCACGCCTTTGGAAAGTAAAGAATTAGCTGCATGTTTTTCAAACCAATCTAGAGTTCAAAGTCTTCAGCGTTTGTAAGATCAATGTTGAAGATTTTAACCAAAATATAAGTTATTTTTTTAAAATATCAGTTAAATTTTTATTGTTATTTTGATTGTTTTGCTTTAGTTACTTGGCTCTAATTAGAGCAGTAACTAGTTAAAAATATAATGAAAGAACTGATGTGTAGTTATTAAAACTAGCCAAGCCATTACAAACTGAACATACCAACAACCAAACGAGCGAATTAAGCTAAAACGCAGCAGGACGAAGGTCATCAAACAGTTAAGGATTTATATAAAATGACAACAAATGTATGGGTCAATAATTTTCTTCCTCTTCGCTGAGTGCCTCCGTGGTGTAATTTGAAGCACGTATTGCCTAGCAGTCGGGAGCTCTGGAGTTCTAATCTCGAAGAGAGCAACACCGCTGACTTTTCCTGTTTCCTGCTTCGTAATAAAACTAATGACTGTACAGATGAAACACAACCTGTAATAAAACAGAGCACGAAATATTGGCCCTACATTGTAACAAAAGTCAAGGATGTAGCATAAAGTATCCAAGCAATACCAGTGAAACTTAGATACTTCGACAGCTGATGTCCGGCCAAGTAGCCGGAATTCATCAGACTAAAGACCTGAAATTTTTCATTACGTAAAATCAGAATAAAAGCTATTTTTTTCCTCTCACTTTTTATCAAATTGTTTGCATTTATTCTTTGAGTGAAAATAAATGCATTGAAAATCCAGTGAAAGGTATGTTCGCTCTCCAGCACAGACTTTGCTTTGAAAGTTTTTGAAGTTAAATTGAAAAGATATTAGGCCAAATATTTGGAAATAGGATGTCTTGCAGATCGAGTTAAACTAGTCATTTGTGAAATGACATATAAGATAAAAGTGCAAATTATATAACATAAACACATGGAGGCTTCAAACAGTTGGAAAATGTAAAGTAATAAAAGCGTCAAAATATCAAATTGTTTGCATTTATTCTTTGAGTGAAAATAAAGGCATTGAAAATCCAGTGAAAGGTATGTTCGCTCTCCAGCACAGACTTTGCTTTGAAAGTTTTTGAAGTTAAATTGAAAAGATATTAGGCCAAATATTTGGAAATAGGATGTCTTGCAGATCGAGTTAAACTAGTCATTTGTGAAATGACATATAAGATAAAAGTGCAAATTATATAACATAAACACATGGAGGCTTCAAACAGTTGGAAAATGTAAAGTAATAAAAGCGTAAAAGGAAATTCAATTATAAAAAGCAAATGTGAAAGTAAAATTCATATATGTAAAGCAATAAATTGTGCGAAATATGATTGTAATTTTTACTGTACCATTTTTCGTTCCAGGAAAACTGGAAGTGGTAAGCCTCCAAGAAAACAATGGTAACTTAATCTTGAGTATCTATCTATATACAAGCCTTGGCCCCATTTTGGTTAGGGTTTTAAATTATCTACCAGGGTCATAAAACACTTTTCATTTCGAATTATTTCAATTCTTCTAGGGGGTTGACTGTAAGGCTTTATGTTAATTAACACAGCTATCTTATTATTTTGCACCACTTCTTTAAATCACACGGGAGTGCAAAATACACTCATGTCCATAAATTAAGGATAATTCGGAGTCACGCGGAAATCGAACTCTAAAATAAATATATCACCTGTAAAATCACTACACACATCTTCAAGAATCATATGCAAATTTCAGGAAGTAACCAGATGACACCGATGGTACGTCACAATGACGAGAGTGTAAGAGAATGATATATAAGGAATACAGGCAAAGAAGTAAAATTGTTCGCAGGCGCTTTATAAACATTTCAGTGCAATAACCGAATAGTTATGACACAAAGGACGCATTTGGATGAGTTTTTACGTGGTAGAATTATCGACCGTCTGGAATGTGCGCGTACCCAACTGGAAGTATCAGACGGACTTGGAATTAATTGCCCAGAGTGTCATCTCCAGGCTTTGGCAACGATTCCAAGATGATGGTAATGTGAGTAGACGTTACAGCACAGGTCGCCTCAGAGTTACAACGCCGAATGAGGACTGGTATTTGGCAGTTACTGCCAAAAGAAACAGGCAGAGCACAGCCTCAAACCTGTCTCGTCAGCTCTCTTCAACCACTGGTACGACAATTTCAAGGCAGACCGTGTACAGACGCTTAGAGCAGATTGGTCTATATGCTCGTAGGCCTGTCAGATGCGTTCCACTTACTGCAACTCACTGTCGCCTGCGGTTAGCCTGGAGTAGAGAGCATGCTTTATGGACACCGCAACAGTGGGCTTGTGTAATGTTTTCCGGCGAGTCCAGGTTTAGCTTGTAGTCTGATTCTCGCCGGACTTTCATATGGAGAGTTCCAGGTACCTGTTACCACCAAGAAAACATCATTGAACGACACCGTTACGGTGGTGCAGGAGTGCTCGTTTGGGGTGGAATTATTCTGGGTTCCAGAACTGACCTGCATGTTCAAATTGGAACCATGACAAGCCAAATCTATCGGGACGTCATTCTGGAACAACATATACGTTTGATTCGGGGCGCCATGGACGCACAATTTGTGTTTATGGATAGCAATGCCCGTCCGCACCGTGCAAACATCGTATGCGAATGCCTTCAATCGGAGGATATCACCCGTATGGACTGGCCAGCATTCTCACCGGACTTGAATCCAGTAGAGCACGTGTGGGACATGCCTGGCCGACGAGTTGCAGCCCGTCAACCTCCTCCTACATGTCTACCGAAACTTCGGAGAGCATTGCTTTTTGAGTAGTGTAATATCCCCCCAAGATCAGATCGATAATTTGATACTCAGCATGCCTAGGCGTTGTAAGCACTGTATTGCATCGTCTGGGAGACATACAATGTATTAACAATCATACCAACCATGTAATATTGGTTTTTTTGTAAATAGGGTTTTTTTTTTTTTTTTTTTTTTGAATTTGCTCCAGGGAGAAAAAAGTGCTAATTTTTTTAATAATATCAAATATATAGCATCTTTTTTTGCTCTGTACCTTTAGTTTAATAAATAAGCTTTAGAAATAAGTCAAATTTGTTTTGCTTCTAACTCTTCCTTTGCCTGATTTTGCATTATCTTTAATTTATGGACATGAGTGTAGTTAAAGTATAAATTAGTGCCGAGATTTTGAGTAGGAAAAAAGCTTTTGGCAAAATAGGCTGATCTGTGCTCTGTTTACGATCTTTAATGGTTGAATTTAATTTAGCGGCTTAAGCTTCGGCAAACCGCTTTTACTTCATGAAGACGTAAGTCCGAGTAGAGCTTTCATTGGGTGTGTTGAATTTGTGTTTTGCCATTAATCATATTTGAACCTGTATTTGAGTTACCCGCAAACAGCGGGGTTTGGTTTCTCTTATACTTTTAAGTTTGTGTAACTGTCTAGTTCACATATTAATAAATATATTTTACTTTAAAGCTTCATTTTGAATTGTAAAATTTGCACTTAAGAGGTAGTCGGGATGATATGTTCTCTGACAGCCTTTACCGTTCTGATGAGTTTGGCATGTTAAAGTATCGAATAACCGTATAATTTATCAATTACTAACTGAACTTTCCCAATTACTAGCTGTTTTATTTTATAAACCCAAGAGCAGTTCGTTAAAATATATTGTTTTGTTAATAAAATTTTTTGTTTTTGAAATTTGTGTTGTTATTTAAGATGCTTTTTTACGACCTCCGACTTATATACATAGGTAAAGGAGGTCATGTTTTCGGTCCAATTATTAGATACCAAGATTTCGGAAAATAAGCACGAATTTCGGTACCCACAATAGGTTTTTACTATTTTTATAATGATGTCTGTGTTTCTGCCTGAGTCTGACGGTTTTTTCGCCCACCAAGACTCTAACTCTGAAACATCCGAAAATTTTTGCTTTCTGTATTTCAGCTTTCTATGTCCATACAAAGAGTTGATTAGATATTGGGTAAAACTAGACAACCGGAAGAAGTACTTTATTGAAAGCCAATAACAGTCTTTAATAGACAATCAGAAGCGGTACTTTAGTTGAAGAATAAGGGTTTTTAGTGAAAAACTGCATTAAAATATAATCCAAAACTTTGAATTTTAGTATTCAAAACTTTCATGGGCATGGAAAAAATGCATTAGATTTTGGTTAAAACTGGTAAACTCTTATCAGTTTAAAACTGATAAACTTTTGATATTTTACTTCAACTTCTCAATCTGACGTAAAATATCACTTCCGGTTTCCATAAAAGAAAAAATTGTATTTAACTTCTCAAATTTCGTATTTAAAATAGATATGTGATTGAAAACAACATGCTACATTTCTAAGCATTAAATGTATTTTTGTAATTACGTTAAATGCAACATAAATAAGCTTATTATGAAGACGAACTCTCGTTAAAAAACAATAAAATGTATAAGCCGCAATCCTCAATTTTGTGTTCATTTCACTTTTGTGTCGAATCACTTTTCAAATAAAAGAATGCTGCCGGTAAGTGCTTTCGCTATATACTATTTTTAAAGGAATAATATAGCAGATATAAATGATATAGCGAATATAAGAAGAAATATATGGCAACACTTAACACTATATCGGGAATTCTAAAGATATGCTGCTTTTAAAAATCTTGTCATTATAATCTTGTTAAACGCAAACGTTTTAAAGATCTTGCGATTTAAATTCGTAATATGAAATTTATTGATTTGTGAATGTGAAATACTGCATGACCAATACAATGTGACCTACGATGCACGCTATATTTTCAAATGAAAGCATGAGAAATGATGTGCTCACAATCATGTATAGTATCATTGTCCATTGTATGAGAAAAATAACAAAAAAATGAAAATAATGTTTATAATTAACACTGATCTGTAAAGTTTGTGAATTTTTTTTTCCAATGGCAGACTACAATTACAAATGTAACCCAGTCCATTAATCTATACAAGACTGGATGTGGTGGTCTCTTTGAATGAAGGGACGGACAGTTACAACCATGCCTTCTCTGGAATTCGAACCCAGGCCCTTCGGGGTCGCAGTCAGCTTTCCTGACCACTATAATGACAGGGCGGCGTTCGTGAATAAATTATATTTTATTTACAAACAATCAACAGGAAGTGATAGTTCATTTAAAACTCGTTGCTGTCCTCCAGCTCTACGTCTTAATATGGAACACAGATATCTAATTATTCAAACGATTTGTTAACACAGATATCTGATTATTCAAACGATTTGTTAACACAGATATCTGATTATTCAAACGATTTGTTAACACAGATATCTGATTATTCAAACGATTTGTTAACACAGCTATCTGATTATTCAAACGATTTGTTATCACAGATATCTAATTATTCAAACAGCGCAAATATTTTTGATTATTCGTAATATACAGTATTTCTTTGATTCTAAGCTCACTTCTTAATTTCAGCAATATCATTCATAATTTCAGTATCATACAGTTCAGAGGAAAAAAGCTTTCATTTAAAGCAAACAAAATATCTAGCAATTATCTAGCAAAGCTACCAAATATTTATTCCGAATTGACTGTTAATAATAGTACATCTATTTGAATTTGAAATTTTTAAGTATTAATTATTTCAAAATAATTAGCATCAAGGAGATTTTTGAGTTTAAAAGAGTTCATTGATTTTATGATATACCCTGTTTGTAGTAATGTTTGTATGGAAATAATAAAGATGAGTTTTAGAAAAGAAGAAATATGGTTACGCTATCAAATATTATGTACATATAATTATTATGCCAAAACTCAGCTGAACCTCCTCCAAAAAACATTATTATTTTTATGGGAAACGAAAGTTCAAGATGATGATTATATTGTGGACATATAAAGAAATTACATTTCAAAAGGAAGGCTATAAGGTATTTCTCCCGCCATCTTAGCATGCCTTCGTGGTGCAGTGGTCAGCACGCTCGACGCGAATTCGAGAGGTCCGTGGCTCGAGTCCCGGCGAGGGCATTGCTCATTTTTCATCTTTCCTTCCTTTCAAAAAATACCTAATGTCTCTACAAGGTTTCGATAATAAAAGAACTTGAGTAATTTATATGAGCCAATAAAATTACTAAATTTTTATCTTTTAATTGGCTTCTGCTATTATTTTTGTTCACTTTTATTTAGAATTTTATCAGTTACTTAAATATTTTTAATGTCTAATACGAGGGAAAAAAATGTCTTAAATATTTACGTGCAAAGCATGAGAAATATTCATATAAATTAATAAGAGATTTGTGTAAATTAATAAGAGTATTCGATAACAATTAGCGGTTCCTCAGTGTTGTGTTTCATTAAAACAATGCATTTTATAGATTTAAAGCTGTAAAAAGCCTCTTGGTTTTTGTTTTCCGAATTTTATTTAGAAAGATCAAATTATTAAAACAGGGACATTTTCTCATTTATCTTAGAAGGCATGAAGTCCTTGAAACAGCTTACTTTTCATTCATCTAAGATGTCGCCGTATTCATAAGGCCGTCATGTCATAAAAGAAAAATGAATAAGGAAAAAAGTATGAATGAAGTTCCTACGGAATACGATGCAGTTCGGAGAAAAAAATTGCGTTATTTATGTGAGCTGATAATAATCTGCTTTCCCTCTTTAAAAATATAGGAATCCTTTGATCAAGATTAAATTCATCAACAGAGCAGATCCACTCTGCAAAAAGAGGTTTTAGTAATTTCATCACGATTAAATAGCTATTCACAATAAATAATGTGTTCATAAATTTTCTTAGCAGTGCACCTGCATGCACTTTATTTTTCTCTTGTCAACAGTTCTCTTTTTCTCAGTCAATAACTTTTACGACTCATATTTCCATAAAATACTTTTTCTTTAAACAGTCATATAAAAATGAAAAATATATAATTCGCATAAATATTCAAATGAAAATGTTCAGTGAAATTTGGAGCAATACTCTAATAAAAAATATATAAAAATCAACAACATTCTCATTTAATTAAGAGATTATAGTTTTATATGTAAAGATTATAGATTCAAATGGAGGTATAGTCAAGTTATTCTCGGCCGTCTGATCTTATAAAAAAAGTTACATTAATTTCACTCGTTATTCCATTGTATAACTGAACCCTAGATTGTCAATTATACTTTTGCTTGAAACATCTTTAAATTATTTGTTATTCTCTAAGGTTATTAATTTATTCTCTAAGGTTATTAATTCTCTAAGGTTATTAATCTCTAAGGTTATTAATTTGTAGGGTTTATATTTATTTTAACTAACATTTATTTTAAGTTTAAGCTATCTTTCCTGTCAAGCCTTACTTTACCCTGGAATTGCCAATGCCAGAGTATGTAAATTTTAGTAGAACGCGCAAAGTATTCAAATTTTTAGCAGAAGTAATTTGAGTTAAATAGAAGGGAAACGAGTTTGTAGGTGTGCTTTCTTGATTCACGAGCGTGAAGGTTGCTAGGTAGAAATTTAAGAACCGCGCGTTTCGGCCTGTGAGCCTACTTCGGCAGTTAGTTGAATCTTTCAACTTCTTACTAAGAAAGTTTGCTGAAATCTCAGCTGTATCTTAGAACGCGGTTAAGTTAGTCACGTTTATAGAGCCTCGTAGGTAGTGACTTGTTATTTATTCATTTTTAGTTGTACTTTCTTATTTTTATTTAACCGCCGAGTCGGCGTAGTTTGTGAGCGTCAAGTGAACGCATCTGTAACTTCTAAAGTGAAATAAAAAGGAAGTTAAACCCTTCTTAAGAGTTTGTGTAATTCCAGTTCATAGCAGTCACTACTATTGTTGTTGGGCAAGTTGCAAGTTGGGGCCATGCAACATCACAAATTTATAATAATTATTTGTTATTCTCTATATACTAAAGCTTGCCTTTTAGGATTACATTGTAGGCAGTAGCTTTAGCGCGGGAGATAAAACTAAGTTCTCTGAGATAGAAGAGTAAATCGCGGAATTTCGAGGATTAGGATTTACATTAAAAATTACGTGGCTAATGGTTTAAGACTAACAGCTTCACAAAATAACAAAAATAACTATATATGTAGCAATTATAATAGAAGTGTATATGGAGTAGCAATACGAAATATTAATGAATATCTAAATGATAATAAATGAACATTTTTCTAACAGATTTTAAAAGTAATGCTTGCTTTGCTTTTATAAACAGTCAAATTCAGCAATGTAAGGAATTATGTATATGACATTAAATTTATTTTACAGTCTACGCTAAAATCTTTATTTTCATTATATTTTGTACTCATGCAGTTTTTTTCCCTTTAACACTCTGTCTATCGTCTTATTAGAAAAGATAGTTTGGCATTGACACTGTTTGAGTACACTGACAGATAATAGGCTGCAATTTTATTCTGTTTAAGAAAGTTTGTTTCGATTTGGAGCAGAATTACTTTTCATGTAAGTTCTAATGAAGAGAGTATTAAAGTAATTTAAATAGGAAAAATAATGTTATATTTACAATACAAATTTGAAATTTATGGGAAATTTTCACGAAAAAATTTGATAGTCACGAAATCTTGGAAAATCACTAATCTACATAAATAATTGAGGAAATTCACGTCGCGATAAAATTACTGCCTAAATGTCAGTAATCTAAATTTCTGATAATTAGACAGTAATTTTTGTAATTTATCGTAAAACTACACTGGTTATCATAAATTAAGGAAAAATCACAAAAATATGGATAACTCCCTCAAAAATAAGCCAAACCTTGTAAAATTTGAATATGTTGCCAAGTAAGATTAGCTGAATAAAACTGCAATATGCAAATTAGTGGCGCTGCATTCGGAATACGTCGTCTGCGAGGAGAATAAAAGTCCATGTTTGAGAGCAAGCCCGCATATTTCACTGTGATAGTGACATCAGAAATTTGAGATAGCCAATTCGTAACAATGACCTCCAGGCATCATTTGCCTGCAGAACTACGATGGAAAGCCATTGGGAACTAGAGGCAGGATAAAGTCAAACAGAAGTGGCCAGATGGCTAAATATGAATCCTTCTGTGGTTCATAGACTTTAGAGGAGATTTCAGACCACAGATTCGGCATCTAGGAGGTTCAGCCAAGGACGGCCAATTGCTACAACGAGCGCCAATGACCAATATTTGACATTATGTGTACGCAGGAATAGAACCGCTACTCCGACTCTTCTTAGATCCTCCCTTGCTGCAGCCACCGGAAGGTTGGTGTCACGTCAACTGTGCGTAGAAAGCTTCAGGAAGGTGGTCTGTATGCGAAGCGACCAGCCATTTGCGTGCCGCTCACGTCACGCCATAGGAGGGGCCGTTTGCAGTAGGCACGACAACATGTCTACTGCACGCCTGATCAGTGGAAGGCTGTTCTCTTTACGGATGAGTCTAGGTTTAGTCTAGAAAGCGATGGTAGGCATTATTTGATATCGAGAGAACCTGGAACCCGTTATCATCCGTCAAACATCCGTAAAAGAGATGCATACGGAAAGGGGCAGTGTCTGTGTTTGGGGTGGCATCTCTTTGGGTGGACGCATAGACCTCCATGTCTTTCCAACGGAAATCGTGAATGCTCCCGTTTATAGAGATGACATCCTTGATGCTTATGTGCGCCCATGTGCCGTGGCAATAGGTGATGCTTTCCTGTTACAGGACTATAACGCAAGACCACACAGGGCTCGCATCGTAAATGATTATCTTCAACAGGAAACAATCATGTGCGTGGAGTGGCCAGCTCGATCCTCTGACTTGCATCCTATCGAGCACGTTTGGGATGCTTTAGAGCGACGTCTAACTGCTCTCAATCCGCCCCCTCAGACCCTTTCCGCGCTTGCAACTGCTTTGCAAGAGTAATGACTCTCGCTTCCTATGGAACTGATAGACCGCATAATTGAAAGCATCACGCATCGCTGTATGTGCTGTATTGCTTCTAGAGGAGACCATATTCCATACTGAAGATACTTTTCCTATAGCAAACCGACACCTTTGATTTGTTCATTTTATACAAAATGCTAATTTCTGTACTACCATAATTATCTGGTAATTTATTTTTATGTTATTTGATACCTTACTATGTGTTGTATATTGTAGGTAAGTTTCATAAAATTCTACATGTAACTTTTTCAGTAATCGTGATTTTTGTGATTTTTCCTTAATTTATGATAACCAGTGTAGTTTGTTGCTGGTAAGACGGTGTTTCCTGATTATGTTTCAAGCAATTTATCTATATATACTATCTACTGAATAAAACGATTTTACATCTTGACCTTGACATTGTGCTACAAAATGAAACTTCCATTTTGCTTATCTGAAGCTTAAGAACATGTTTGCAAGCGCTGTTTCAATCAAAGCTCTTTAACTAGAAGACTAGAAGAACTACACATATCAAAAACTTTCCAACAATGAACTGTTGAACATAGTTCCAACGGAGGACAAGAGCAATCTAAGCATTTTTGCAAGTAAGATCGCAATTCTATACATCCTTTCGCCCAAAATTCGCTCTCTGGAAAAAAAGCCTTTAAGTATCAAAGCAGTACTAATTTCACTTTAGCTTATATAAAACGTAATAACATATTAAAATGTATCGCTCAAGGTGCTCTTGCAAATTATTAGAAAGCACATCCTTTTATATTAAGGGAATACTTGCCCAAGAATACACAAAGAAAAAAAGTGTCCTTTCTTTATTATCATATTCCTTTATAAAGATTTTTCCCTGTCTAATTCATATTCATAACGCGATCTGAGAACATTACATTTTATCACAATGTTATTTTCTCTCTCTCAGCTTATTCGTGCATCTAGTATAGAGAAGCCATAACGATACGAGACACAAACTACAGCTATTCTGAATTTTTTTTTTTTTTTTTTGCTTACGTAAATATTCTGGTTACGCTTAAAGTGAGTCTAAAAGGAAGAAATAATTCCGTTACGCAAGAGGTATATTTTTTTCTTTTGTAGCACGTAGGAGAAGATTTATAGTCGGATTCTGAACGGATAATTTAGAGCATTGAAATGCGATTGCAAAATTTACTACTTCTTTCTCATAGTTTTTTTTTTCGCTTTCAATAAGAAATCTCACTCGCTGTTGCAGTCTGTATATTAACGTAAAATTATATTAGTTAAAATAAAAATTTTCTTTCTATGACATTCTGGTGATTACAACAAAAATAATTTAAAATTTGAGATGGAAATTCTAAGTTTTCAGAAATTTTCATAGCATTTATGCTTTTTTATCTTTCAAAAACAAAACCTGTTGGCGTTCAATTTATTTCCTAAAATTCCGGAAAATAATGGGGAAAATGAGGCTGATATGTTGTATGGTTAAACGAGCTATTCTTCAAGTACACTATCAATGTAGCACGATATCATTATAATGATACAACATTCACGCATGTTGTTGCATGCAAGACGTCATATTTTAATGTCTTTAAATCGTCTGGATGTTGACGTAATTCCACTCTTATATGACCAGTAAAATTCGTCGCAATAAATTAATTAAGATTGAATTCGATTATCTATAGCTTCTACGATTCACTTTTATATTTCACATAACAAAAGGTACACTTCATTTGAGTAAAAATAGCTTTTCATTTCTTTATGATTTTAAATATCCTCCTGGGAAGAATATTTATTTCTGCTGACAGAAAACATCACCAGTGGTTAATATCGAGTGCTATGACTTTTCAGATTTTCTAAGAAGACTCGACAAACTGAGAAATACGACTATGCAAAAATGTGTTTCGTATGTCTGAAAAGGGTATTTCTTCACATTTCTTTATTCTTTCCTTTCTTTTTCTTAAAACGTTATATAAAAGAAAATTGGCAACATTGAAAAACCGTTTGTATTTTTAATTAGGCATTTATATACGAGATTCGTTACTTATCAGTCAAATCTCAGAACACGCCTATAACATTTACTCAAACAATATTTTATAGATTCCTTGTAAAATTTGCTACAACCAATAACATTAAAACTTGTACATAATTTATAAAACCAAAAATAATTTTTACCATTTACCACTTTTTTGGTGAATACAATTTTAGCATGACTGAATGATGATGTTAATTTCACTGAAATTTCGAACTCATTCAAGAAAATGAAATCTTTAGCAAAAAGGAACTAAATTACCATTTTTTCTAAAGTAAGAAATGTATTATTTACAACATAATAAGTAAATTAAACACATTTAATACGCAAATCAAAGAAGCAAGATTTATATCAAAACCTTGGAAGTTTCACAGAATATAGCGTAATAACTTATTTAAAAGGTATTCTTGTGTTTCATATTAAATATGACGATTACTGATCTTTCATATTAAAATAATCTAAGATTTTAATAGGGTTACACTGATATGGTAATGTTAATTTAATCCTACAACCATAACAGACTTGAAATGAATTACCGCTATGTCTGAAACAACGATAATGTCTTGTGGAGAATAAAATAAATACAACATCCGGAACATTCCTTACGTTTCTTTTCTTCTACTCAACTGAAGATTAACTTTTTGATTCCTATATATTACAGAAGCTGACGCCACAGCTTCAATTCACTTCAGTTCGCAACATGCACGCTCTTATGCTATAATGAATACAACTCGTGGTGATGAAAAATAAATAGAACTGTTGTAGGTGATGAAAAATAAATAGAACTGTTGTGTGTGATGAAAAATAAGTAGAACTATTCAATTTAACTTAAACGTCAAAGACTACACCATTAAGTACTGCTAGAAGCTGGCTCACTAACTCTAACAGAGCGTCACAATGAAAGTGTCGGCAGCGAAATATCACAAAGCCGAATAATTACAACTATTACAGCTGGCAAGAAACTAACCACATAGCACGCACGCGATGCCAGAAAATCTCTCACTTCCAAATCCAAAAAACCCTCAGTTTAAATATTCGCTACTAATATGCATTCTGGTGGGGAACATGGGACAGAGAAGACTGAGATTAACTCGTTAATTAACGTAAGAGTCCCTACACGTTTTTTAATGTCAACACTAATCCTTATGTTCTGAAAGAATCCTTAAACATTTAAAGCTAATAGTTTTTGTTACATGCACATAGCCACATCACGCATTCTAATGAAAAGTTTTCAAACAGTTATTTCAAAATGAACCTGATAAATAATTAAAAAAAACTTTAAAAATATTATGAAACTTTTCAATATTCAACATCATCTCTTCACGAATATCTCCTAATAACATAGGCACGCTAGACCTCAACGACACCCTATTTCAAGGCTGTACTTAATGTTCCATACTTAATTTTCAATAAATCTCATAGAGTTGCCTGGAGAGCCTAACTTATAGCTACTAAAATTCACTATGTTAGCTTCTATTTTACATAAAATAATTATCAACTGCTAACTTGTACTTTAAATTTGTCATACATAATATAAGAACATCTAAGTTTCAGAAAGCAGTTAACGAAGCATTCTTCACTTGTACAAAGCGTACTTAATAAAAAAATATTTAAAATTCATTTACATGAACAAAAATTATTTAGGTTATATATCTTTCCACGGTTAACCAATCAGTTGCCTCTTTTTCGCCAGTGAAGAGCCAGTAAAAGAAACAGACAGTTAGTGAAAGACTATAGTTGTCTGTAAGGAGCGTGGAGTAAGGCGTTCGCACCCGAATTTGGTTTTTAGCCGGTATGGCCATTATCACCGAAAGAAAAAAGCCTTTGCGCTGTGGTCGTGACGTCACTAATAGCGGGTAAAGGAAAAAAATGCGCTTGCAACTAGTTGATTCAGAAATGAGACTGTTTCTCTGGTAAACGAGGCTGTATTCTCCACCACACCCCATTATCAATATGAACAGTCTGTTAATTAAGCATGTACCCTTTAGCAGAACTGAATTAAAGCCTATTTGTTGAAATTTCTTATAATCAATCAGTATTAATTCATCTTCGAATTTTACGTTGTTTTTAACTAATTTACAGTATTTGTTACAATGCATGTACGATAAGCAAATCTATAGAATAGAAAATATATGCTTCTTAAACCATTTATTTAAACACCTTGACACTCATATTTGTTTCTATATGGTTTTCATAGGTATTTCATTCAACATTAGTGCAACTGTAAGGTTTTCTGAATTTAAGCCATATAGCTCTTGTTTAAAGTAAGATAAGAAATTTTCATCAAACTCTTCTCTAACGTGTTTGCTGTTAAATCCATGAAATATTCAATAAATAATTCTTGGGTGGGTCATAATGATATTACAGGGAGAAACAGAGTATAAAGAAACGAGGAAAACATACATATGTGATTAATAACAAATACGTGTCTTTTTACGAATACGATTTGACAGTTACTTTATAATGAATATAACAGCGTTCTGTGAGTCACGATAATCATTATCAACAGTCTTCATTACAGATAAAACTATTTTTGTTACAACTGGAAAACAAATTTTCATTTTTGTGGTTCAGAAATATTCAATAAAGCGTCTAAAACAACTTAAGAAAACAATTTATATTATTTATTGCTTTAGAAAACTGTTACTTATCTATTAATTTTAACGTCGAGTTACCAATAAAAGCATTACACATTACATTATCTGTCGCTATTGCAGAGGCTTCAATAATCGTTATTAATAATAAGAAAACTTTATCGTTTTCGGAAATAGCAGTCTAAGTATCAAAAACTTTCTCAGATTTTATGTACGACAGAAATTCAGAAAATATGTAAAAACATTTTTTCTTCTCATAAATATAATTACTGGTAAGACTTGCGGCAAGTGCGAGCTGTAAATTGTTTCTCTCAATTCTGTCTATATCCCATCATCAGTACTTTCTTCTGAAGTTGAAGATTTACTTGATAAATATTTTGCAGTTACGAAGATAAAGCATCCTTTCGAAGCCTTGGACGTACCAAATTTATTTTTACAGAACTTCCTCTTCTCTCATGAAAATGTTCGATTACTCTTTCAATATCTGATCCAAGAAAATGTTTTTCACAAACATAAGAAGGATAACAAATTCAGTATAAACTGCCATTACAGATTTATAAAAAATTCTTACAAATATATAGTTTCAGTAAAAATGGAAATGCATGTTTCTTTGTTAATGTTAGGTTTGCGCTCAAAAATAAATTTAGAAATCTGGAGAGTGCTAACTAGCTGAATTCTAGGATACGTACTTATTATTCTGATGTTCTAGAAAATTTATGAACTTCTAGTCTGTTTATTATTAAACTTAAGTGTTATGCTTTAATTACTATAACAGCACATTCATTATTAAAGGTTTAATTAAATGCTTTTGCATTAGTGATTAACTGCAATGTTATTTTTAGTTGATGTGTCAGCATAATTAATTTCAGATTTGTTGAATTCAAAATGGCATTATAGAAGTCTAATCAATATCAAACATGAAACAATAAGACCTAATATTTTGAACAAACAAAAAGTAGTTACTTCTCAAATGTACTAATTAGATTACGTAACTTGAAGAATTTTGCTGTTAAAAAATTCATAAAATTTTAAAATCTGAAATTTATTGTTAAAAATATCGTACATAACTTAGAATGGTTTTATGAATTCAAATTCTACCGGTGCATGTAACCACTTCTTGCAGACAAAATTCAATTTGGTAAATGAAAACAAGTGGACTTTTTGGATAGTGTCTTCTGCAGTTAAGCACAGAACAAGTATAAACCATTCTTCAATAATTTATCGCCAATAAAATGCCTGTAAACCCTTTAGAATTCAAACCCTTTAGAATATCGCCAATAAAATGCCTGTAAACCCTTTAGAATATCGCCAATAAAATGCCTGTAAACCTATCGCCAATAAAATGCCTGTAAACCCTTTAGAATATCGCCAATAAAAAATGGCGTGCATGCAATATAAAACTCTCCCGCTACAGCTAAAAAATATTGATCTTGGATCTTCGTCATCCTGTCAAGCACTATAACCATGCTCTTTTACGAGAACCAGAGGAAATTAAAAGTGATTGAATTTCATAAAAAGGTGAGAAATTTTGTTGTAATTTTTGAGAAGATTGTTTCTAAATATTTTTAAGGGAGTAATTAAGAGTGATTTGATTTCGGTGCTGAGGGAACTCGGTGAAGAAGCCGATTCCAATTTGAAAGTTGCAGAATTGAAAGATAAACTTTTAAGTTCTAAAAAGCATTTAAATGATAAAAATTTCGTCTTTGAATTTTATACAGAGTATCACGTTTTAGAAAGCAGCGTAGTTAGAAGCACTACAAAGCAAAGGGAGCGAAGCAGCATCTTGACTGCAAGAGAAGAATTAGAAAGGTTTCAGTTCTGGAATTTTGGAGTTCCGAATTAGTTACGGCATCAGCATTATGCAAGTTATGCAAGATGGATTGATCTAGAAATGACGCAGTCCAGAGAAGTTACTGAGGGTGAATTACGGTGTTACCACTAGTTTAAATTATAATTTTGATTTACATATTTTTATCTTACATATATAGATATATAGAACCCATCATTAATTAATTGATTAATTAATTTTATTTAATACTGCAAAGCATAACAGGGCTTTTTGTTTCAAGAAAAAGATATCTTAGCATATTATTTTCTAACAGGAACGGTGTACTATTTACGTTATATATGCCGTAAACTTCGAAACACCAATGCAGTCAGCCAGTTGACTGGATTTCAAACACGTTTATAAATAAATCTATTAAGAAGTCTTCCTTATATTGAGATACAGTTTTTAATTGTATAATTTTATTTACTTTTTCTCTTCCTTCCAAAGTTAAATGCAATGCAGAAAATGTAAAAATTTTTAAATGATTTTCTTCAAGATGCTGTTATTTTCAGACGATTGCAATTATCTACCTTTGAATACCTTACATGACTTGATGCATTATCGTAACGTTTATTAAAAACTACATTTTTCGAAGAGATATTTTCCTTCGATATTACTGACATTGGCAAATTTTGGATTTTTTGCAGTAGCCGAAATAACTTTCACAATTCTACTACAACAAAATTCAGAATTTTAAGTTTTCTTTCTTATTTCTTTGATACTAAACAATTGATTTTATTATATCATTGTAAGTAATAGAAAATATCAGGAAAGAAGAAGTCTTGTTATAATTTATCATTTTACATTCCAATCTTAGTATAAAATGAAACTAATAAAAGGTGCCTATTCGCTCAATCCATGTAGTGACAATTGTAGCTGCTCCATGAATAATTGTAAATATAATAAGCTGCACCAATTAGGAAAGAAATTAAATTGGTTGAAAAAAGGAAAAAATTTTACATTTATTCTTTAGCAATAGAGCAATCCAAATCTTATAAGAAAAATGGAGAAACAAACTGATAACCGACTATCGTTCCTTTATTAAAGATCTTTAGTTAAACTCCGGATATTTTTCCAATATACTTATATGTATTAGGCAGCTGAAATAAATTTCACACAACCGCCACTTTGTCCAGCTTCAGTAAGTGGACTGAAAACCTTGTTGTAGCGAAGTAAAAGAGCAGAGAGCTACTATTCGGATTAAAGAGAAACAGAGGAAAATTACTGATGTCGGAAATTTGATATTTCTCAGGCAAGTATAGTCCATAAAGTTCACTACCACAAATGAAAATTAGCTTCAATACGTTAGTTCCAGCAATGCTAAAAATATAGTATAGTAGTAAAATGTAGTAAATATAATATTAAAAAACGGTGAAAAGGCGGCACGTTTGAGAAAAAGTTAATGTCGTCAGTCCTTCTCTTAATTCAGCTTGATTATTTAAAAAAGGGATCTTCAACTTATGGCCCGCGGACCACTAGTGGTCCATCGAAGATATTTTATTGGCCCTCCGAGACCTTCCGATAAGTTAAAAACGAAAGTGTCGGTGCAGTTTTCTTATTTGCTTTTCTTTAATTTTACCAGTAGAGAAGCTTGCGAGATGTTTGATATTTATTTCACCCAACTCTGCTTTTGTTGAGATTTAATATATTTTGGTCATTCCAGCGTATTGACATTTTTGACTAAAATAAATACAAACGGAACAGTGCTTGGGATCTTTCTCATACATTCATATACATATTGTTCAAAAGTATTGAAAGAGAAAAATGAATGAAATTCTATTTTTCCCAAAATTACAATCAGTTAGCAAAGGAAGTGGTGGATGTAAACATCGCGACTAGTTGGTGATAAACAGGATTTGCCCACTTTATTTAAGCTAAGATACTCGTATTTATTTCATATTTTGAAATTTAGAAGAGTTGAGTTTCTGGTCTTCGAATGAGAGCGCAGTTGCAAGTTGTGATACCAAAAAAAGGAAAGTTCAAGAAAGTGCGATTTTTTTAAGAATGGGTGACATCTCTTTATTTTTTCGTTGAGCACAAGAGTAAAGCAGCTTGTCTTATTTGCAACGAGTGTGCAGTTGAAATGAAATATTATAACATCAAGAGGCATTATAATACCAAGCACAATAGAAAACATTCTGCATCGGAGGGACATTTTCGAAGCGATAAAGTCAGAGAATTATAATAAGAGAGTTATGATTAAGTTAAACTGTCAGCACTTCAGAGCGAATAAAGTGTTCGAAAGTAGTGTTCGTGTTATCTTTATAAAAAAATTGCTAAAGATGGAAAGCTTTTTGCTGATCAAGAGTTTTTAAAAGAACGCCTTCAATGCGCACCAACGTGCTTTGTCCATCGCACGCTCAAACTATTCCGAACATTAACGTATTTGGTGTGACAGTAACGAGACGCGTGGAGGATCTGGCAGCAGATATAGTCAATAAATTAAAATCCAAATGCATAGTCTTTGTGTTTTATTCTCTAGCGATAGATGAATAAACGGATGCAATAGATATTGCCCAAACAGACATTTTTATTCTTTACGTTGATAGAAACTATGATTGTAGAGGAATTAACCAGTGTCGTTGTTTAAAAGTACAAAACGGTATCCGTATTTGACTCTGACAAAAGCTTTGGATAAATATGAGTTTGACTGCAGCAATATATCTGCCATAACCAAATATGGCGTTCCCTCTATGACCAGACAGAAAACAGGAGCAATAATATTACTCAAATATGATGCGAAGGCATGTGTTAATAATACAATGATAGCTTTAAACTGCATCCACCAACAAAATTTAAGCAAGAAGAAACTTTCCAAACTTTTAACATGAGATGACTTTTGTTGTGAAAGTAGTAATATTCATACAATCCCAAAGGACTTAATTATAGGCAATTTCAACAGTTCTTGAGTGGTTTGGAAAGTACTTGAGTGGTTTGGAAGCTGAACATAGTGACCTTGTGTATTATGCGGAAGTTCGTTGGCTGAGCTCTACAAGGTTATGTGCAGTGCATTTCAAATATGAGACTAGTACTCAAAAGCTGATTTTTCGACTTCCGTGAAAATGAAATTTTCATGAGAATTTTATCCTCGCCATTCTCGGCAGACATCGAACATGTTTCATCTGAATTTCAGTTAATTAGTAGATTTGTAGTGTGACAGCAGTAAAATGAAGTTTCTTGAAAATCCTACATCAATTGATATTTATCTGAAGTACGTGTCCAAAGACAAGTATCCAGGAAGACGTAAACATGTTTTGTTCATGTCTTCTATCTTTGGAAGTACCTACATATGTGAACTTGTTTAGTAAAATGAAGAATACAAAATCAAAAACTAGAACGCATCTAACAGATCAACATTTGGATAATATTTTACGAATCACAACACAGATTCTACTGAATTTCGAAGCATTAATAAAACAAAACCAATGCTGAGTTTCTCGTTAAGACTGAAATAACTTCCATCGCGCCAGTAATGCGAGTTTTTTTTATTGTCATTGGATTTTGTAACATTCTCACACTTTCCTAGCGTGCCTTCGTACTGTAGTGGTTCTGCACGATGGCCGGTATTCCAGAGGTCCGTGGTCGATTCTCGGCGAAGGCGGTTGCTAGTTTTTCATATCTCCGGCTTTTCCAATTTACACAATGTCTCCACAACTATATATCATGTCACTTTCATTCTTTTCAATAATTAAAAAAAGCATAAATTGTTTCGTCTTCCATTGAATTTTATTTTTTGAACAAAAACCCAAAATATTAGATATTATAAAATTCTGTAACACCATTTCTGCCCTTATGATTAGTTGTTGTCTTATAAACATCTCTCTTTTTATAAGTTTTCGGAGTACACCATTTATTTGACAGATGTGTGACCCACGGAGCTTTATGAACTAATTGATGTGGCTCGCCAGCGCTAAACCTATAGTTTAAAGCATAGAATTCATCGTACCTCCTTTCTAGGAATTATAGAAACCACATGCTAAAAATATGTATTAAAAACCCTGAATGCAATTAGTTAGCTCCACTCTGATCAAGAAGACAGCTACGAAAGATGGTTAATGTACGTATAACATACAATCAGCCATGTAGCTCAAAGCATGAAAGAAGTATCAAGAATGCAATGCTTTTAAATTATCGCAAACTGTGCTAATAAGGTTTTGTTTCTTTAAATGTGAAGATTTTGAGCTTGCTTCTTGGTGTGTACCGATGTGAATGTTGACAACTGTCATTCCTTTTTAAAATAACTTTTTAACTGTCCGTGAATAATTTTCCACCCCTTTCAGTTGTTCACCTAAGGCAAGGTCTCACCCCTGTCCCGGTCCTGTGCGAAAGGTAGACATTTCGAGAGAATAACAGGTGAAAAACACGCCAGTTATCGAGATTAATTCAACAAGAATTCTAAATATATTCCACAAGCGCTGAGAAAAGATTCAATAGTAAATGAACTTAAAACCACGAGAATGTTAAGTTTGTAGTAGCAGTTTACATGTAGCTAGAGATTGTCCAAACAGGTGGGAAATAAATTTGATAGGTCAAATAAACAAAGCGATAATGTGCAAGTAAATTCAAAGCTAACATTTCAAGTAAAAACAAAGACATTGATACTAATTCTAAGCATTTACAGAAACGCAAATATTTTAATAAAAAAATTAATTTATATCCTCTGCAAAAGATTACTATTCATATTGCAGAGACGCAAGCAGAAACAATAAATAATTCGGGCACATTTTTTAACACAACATTAGATCCTGATTTAGAAACAGAAATTAAGGGTAAAATTATTTTAAGTTCTACATTTGGTGACGTCTTTGAGGCAATATCAGGAACTATTCCCTTTTATTTAAAAAAACTAAACAGTTATCTATGTTTGCTGGTCGAATCGTTCCACGTTGACAAGTAAACTTAAATACTTCTTCTTTTCTTTTCGGGACTTGCATTCTGGAATTCGATTGAACTGTTGCGGTTTATTCAGTTAGTTCTTCACTTCAGCCCGAAAGTGGTTCCTGCAAAGTATCTTTGAACATGGGAATATCAGCTTATTCATAATATCTCTTTAACTGATCAACGTTAGCAACCACAATCTTCCCATTTTTTTATTTAAGATGCACTCCTTCCCTTTCGTATTCTCTCGATGAAAAATGGGTCTTTTAATTTAGGGCAGAAATATTGCACTCTATCTTCATATGCACATGAAAGAGAAGGTTTCATTTTCAGAGCTTTATCCCCCACTTAAAAATTAAAATCATAGTATAATTTTGGTTCTTCAATATCCGAATTACGGATAGCTTCGATGATAACTTCTGTATGTGTGCCATTTTACATGCAGCCTTCTTTTGAACGAAAAATAGTTTATGCGAAGGGGTAATTAACTTTCTACCAAGAAATAATTCAGCTGGCGTGTTCCCGGTAGTATCATGTTTAACCATCCTCAAGGCAAATGTAAGTTCATTGATACAGCTATTACAGCACTTATGATAATTCTTTACATAACTGCGAATAATCTTAACTATATTTTTATTTTCCCGTTCTGCATTATTCGACTGCGGCCGATAAGGAACCATTTTTAGATAACATATGCCAAGCCCCTATACATAACACATCAAAACTTTTAACAAAAATTTGCTTTCCGTTGTTCGAAATTAATTTTAATGGGGCCCCACATTTTAAAATCAATTTATTTAGGAAAGAACCTGACACAATTTTAGTGGAAGCTCTTTTGAGGGAAATTATTTCTCTACACTTTGAAAACTGAGTCGCGATAACGAATAAATATCTGTTCTTGTAAATTTCGCTACCGCGAGTATGGACCTAATAAATCAATTCCTGTTATTTCATTCGGAAAAATGACTTTTATGCTATTTAGTTATTCAGTCGAGCTATAATCAATATTGTTAACTAATTGGCAAAAATGGTAAGACCTGAGATAATCAGTAGCAAATTTTTCTAGCTGTGGAGCATAAACAGCTTCTTCGCGAACTCACGGTATCGTTTTCCTTACGTCGAAATGACCTAAAGTTTTTGAATTATGCAATTCCTGCAAATCTTAAACTAGCTGGGATAACCGGTCATAATTCGTTATTTTTATTTGTTACTTTTGAATAAAAAAAAAGGCTGTCAATAATCGCATAATTCTCGGCTCTGTTTCTGATAGCCGTTATATCGTGATGTTCGAAATTGTCACGATCGTTTGAATAATAATTATTAATATTTTTAAATTACTGCTCTCTTTATAGTCAGAAATAATAATTTCATGAGAATCCAAAATTTTTGAAGTTAACAGTGCACACTTAAGTTCATTCCCATCATCATCTAATTTCACTCTGGATAGAGCGTCAGCCACGACATTCTGTTTTCCTCGATTATGTTCTGCAGTTTAAGTGCCCATTTAATAAATCTTGGTGATACATTCTTTCCTGAATACAACCAATCCACGGCGATATTATCTGAGTAATTTGTAACCAGTTCCTCCCCAAAATGCACTCGAAATTTCTGAATCACTAAAAGAACTGCTAACGTTTACTTTTCCGTAGTCGTATAATTTCTTTGAATTAGGTTGTGTCTTACTGAAATAAGTTATAAGCTGTCAGTTGTGCATCATCACGGCGCCAACCGCATAATCCGAAGCATTTGCATCAATTTTTAATTTCCCGTCGCCTTCAGGAAATTTCAAAACTAGAGCTTGAATTAGCAGTGTTTTAAGTTTTCCGGATGCTGTTTTAGCTTCGGCCGACCAGATAATCTGGCTTTCTTTCCTTTTAATTTTACCAGCACTTCTACTATACGTGCAAAATCTTTGATAAAAGACATCTAAAATTCCTATAACACAAGTCTAAAAATGAGGACAACTTTTTTTGCTGTATTTGGTGGCGGATAGTCTCAATTCCTTTCTAAGATTCTTGTAGGCTGAGTAACGAAGTGCCTTGGCCGCAGATTTACATTTTGACAGGCTTTCTCTTATGCAGGGGGCAAATCCAGCCGTATTGCTTAAAGCACAGTATTTAAATCCATTAGCATGAACGGAACATAGTTAAAACATTCTTTTTAAAATTTTCTATCTTAGGACAGTCCTAATTTATATAGTCTGTACATAATAGATTTTAATTAAGATTAAAAATAATTTCATTTTTAACCCATTCACGTGTATGACAGAGCAAATAGATAACAAGAATTGCAAAATAATACGAAGATGAGTATAAGGTAATACACCATTATTAAAACTTATGTCATGACGATTTTTTGTTGCCTACGCAAAACACTTTGACTGAGGGAGCGATAAATTTTCCAATATTCAGGTAAAATTTATCAGCAACTGTGATATCCTTCATGAATGGAGAAAAAGGCTAATTCTTCAACAATGGAGCATCAACTGAAAGCTTTTGACATCGATAGCGATCGGAGAAGACATGTTAACGACTTGACGCCTCAAAGTTAAATGATGTAGTTATTTATCTAGGCTGGTAGATGTAGTTATTTATCCCAGGAAAGATGCCAAAGCGAAGGGGAAACTTTTCGTTTGTTTCAGGTTGTAAATCAACGATGTAGTAACTGAAAAGTGTTGAAATAGCATACTAAAAATTTCTTGAAAAGCTTTTACATTTCTCCGCAACATTTGTCTAGCTAAATCCATGATTTGACTTATTTCTGTAGGATTTTTGTATAAGACAATGTAAAGGGAATCAAATATTTCTCATCTCCCTGGTGAAAAAGATTTTGCATTACAAATATGACTGAAAGGTTTCGATGATGACTTCATTTTGTAAAACATTTGCTTGAACTAGTATCGCTTGCTAGTTCAAACATTAAATCGTCTGTAATATTTAAAGAATTTGGGAGAGTCTACAGGTAAGATGGTCATAATTCTTCAAAATTTACATTTTTTTATAGAATTAAAAAAGAGGTTGATAATTTCTGTGATGATAAATAATGTTGGGCGGCCTAGAAGGGAACATTTTATGATCTATCAATTTTTTAAAAAAAGGGTTTTTCCCGAATATGTAGGTCCACTCAGAAGGTAAGTAGAAGGGTGTACTAACTTGGGCAGGTCCATTCTCTAAAAGGATAGAGCCTTTACCAATACATTGAATTCTGTACTTAACAGAAAATCTCTAAACTGCCGTCAAATAAAACTGCAACAAGAAGACATTCAGTCATTGAATTCACAGTAATCCGCATTAAATCTAAACGGCAATTTTTGAAAACATTTAAAGAGTTTTGAGCGTAACAACTAATCGGTTCGCCACCCAGACAGTATAGTGGTTAGGTTAGCCTACTACAGTACCGAAGGGCCCGTGTTCGAATCAGAAGGCACGGATGTAAATGTATAGTGTCTTTGGGGCATGGGGGCACTCTAAATATATGTCGAGCCGAAAGTCCTCTCCTCGATAGGTTGGTGGCAGGGGAAGAGAGGGAGACACTCTGACCCGTTCCCTCCGGGGTGCTTTCCATCCAAATTGGGGACGGAACTGAGCAAAGTCGTACTGTCGCCTGTATGGTGCTAAAAGCGCAACGACATGTGCAGTCTTGCTCTCCTTACCACGACGAATTTCGTGGGCTTGTTCTGATGTTACTGTGACACAAATAATTTTCCGCAATGTGTTTCATTTAAATAAAAACTGGGAAATTCATGGCATTTGATAAAACGTTTTGAATCAATAGTTTGATCAATTTTATAAATTTCAAGTATTGTTTTATTTTGAAGACAGTTAAATCTTGTTTGGATGTCCATTTCAGACAAGAAGTATGAGAGCCATCACACCATCACTTGAAAAAATCTACAAGCTTGTAGGGTTTTTCTTAATTTGCATAACAAATTTATTTTAAGTTTTCCTATTCTCAACTTCTCACATTCTCTCGCCAGGATGTAAATTTAAAGTTAAGTGAAGTGCTATTTAAACGCGTGATTATCTTAGTTTATTCAGAGCGTGTTTCGCTAGCCTAGCACACGTTTCGTTGTTATTTTGCGGTCACTCTAGTAAGCCTCTTGGCCTTATCAGTTTAATATCACGCCGGTTAGATTTCTGTGAGTCCATCTCTTACGAGTAATTTTGAAGGGCGTTCTCGCACTCGTTTATTTTTTTCAGATTTGATTTATATTATAGTCTACGTTTAGTTACCGCCGTAAGTGAACGGTGTTTTTGTAACGCACGAAGTCCGTGCTGTCTGTTATTTTAGTTTGAGTTAATAAAGAGTTATTTTGCACCCTTCTTCCGTGCTGGTATTTATTTCACGCCTGTGCGAGAATTCGCCAGGTTCATTGTAGGATCCAAGTTAGTGTATCTGGAAAAGTAGAGATAGATCTTACAAGTTTGGAAACAGTAAAAATCGTTTCTCGTCTCGGCTCTTCCAAGTTCGATTTTATGATTCTTTACAAAGTGTGCTCACACTATTTACGGAGAGCCAAATTATACCCAAAAATACGTGATCCTTTCTTGACAAATTGAAATATTCGGAAATCATTATTATTTCCAGCTAGGGCTGATACATGAAGTTTAAATACATATTCGTTCATTAATTTTTTAAAATCCTTATTGCTTGTTATAGACAGCAATTAAAGTTTGATTTTACTGTTATGATAGTATTATGTAGACCTAAATTAAGGCACATTATAAGAAACATATAAAAAGTTTAGCAAGACAACTGTGGTTCCATTTCTTTCACAAAGATTTCTAAATTTAGTTTCAGTTGTTTATAACTGCAGACATATGTCTTCTTATGCACTGATGCGGATTCCATATATAGTTTTGGTAAAGCAAAGAAGCCTGCTTTACAGGGATGTGTAGATGAGAGATCCAGGAGCACTACTTTTGCTTTCTTAGACAAGATTTGAATTCATACCGTATTTAAATACAGGTACTGTTTGGTTTTAAAATGAGATTTTTAGATTGCTGTGAGAAGTAAAATCTATGATGATCCCTTATGCCGCTGAGTTTAAGTTCGATAGTTGTTTGTTCACAAGGAGCAAGTTCAAAGTCATTCAATAACCTTCCTTTAAGCAATCAGAAAATAAAATTCAAATGAGTATTTCAAAGCTTCGAGAAACGGAATATTTCTTTTTCTAGATGTAATTTTCTTTCAAGAAAGTTTTTGTAAGAGGGATGCAGATATTATCTACCTTTCTTAAGCACTCCAATCAATACACAGATTTTCTTTTGAATGTAGACACTTTAGCATTTGTTGTGTTTTCACCTAACAATAGATTCACTTCGTTCATTTTGCTACAAATTTCGACAAATACGCCATTTTACACTCCCAGTCTTCAAAATTTTAAATTATCGCCAATACTGCATTATAGGTCATTACAAATGCTACTGTCGTCCAGATGGTATAGTGGTTAGGGGAGTCTGCTACTGTACAGAAAAGGCCCGGGTTTGAATCCTGGAGAAAACATGGATGTTTGATGTTTGTAAATGTAGAGTGTCAGTGCGGCATGGTGGCACTCTAATTATGCGGCGAGCCAAAAGTCCTCTCGTGTGGATTGGTGAAATGGGAGAGGGGTTGGAGACCCTCGGATCCCCCGCGAAGCGTTCTCCCTCAAAATTGGGGTTGAAAAATAGAAGTCCAAGCTCTCTGAGTAGGCTCGCGCAACCTCTGTTCCATGTTCCATGTAATATGGGCAACAACAACAACAAAACTGCTACTATGTGTGCATGCAGTTTTATCAAACATATCATCGCTTTTCCTCAAGACAACTACCTTACTTCAGTCTTCTCTGAGTCCTGGGTAAAATTCTCGACAAATCGGAAGAATCGGAAGAATTAAAATTTCACTTATTCAAAGAACAAATATATAAGGCGTATATAACAATACGGATTCCGCAGTCAGTGCTCCACAGTTAATGCCATTGATTTACTAATCAAACAGGAACGGGTAAAAGTCTAAGGAGCACCGGGAAATTCACTAATCAATCGGACAGTTATTGCCACTAATCAAACATGTAAACAACAATAAAGCAAATTAATTATATTCAATAATGATGTGCCTGAATCTTGTCAACGCTTTTGATTCTCACTGGTGGCTGGCGGTACTCCATGCACTCAATATCCACTGCCTTAGAAATATCTTTTTGATTATTAAAAATTTTCTGTACAGTTGTAAGAGTATCGTTCTGCATAGCAATGAAATGATCTCACCGGAATAATCCAGAGGATGTCGACAAGGATCCTGCATGAATGTAGATCTGTGAAACACTACATTCATCAGAATCGTCAATTTCACTTGGCCTCCATTTATTCGAAATTTTTATCTATACAGATGTCGTAGCTTTTGTGACAAGTGGAAACACAGTAGAATTAGTAATGAAAAACTTAATATCTTCAAAACCCAGTGTCAGCAAATGAAGCTAAAAAAGTGCTTCCTTGAAATCTCAAGCACTAATAATTAAAAAACAGGGAAAATATCAAAAATATAACTCTGAAAATTTATAGCCATAAATATCTTGGTGTTACAATAGACCAGAAACTCTCTTGGTTTCCACACGTCCAAAATCTTAAACTTCGAACAAAAGCAATAAGCCTTACGTCGCATGCAAGGTTTCAGATGGGGTCTAAGTCTTCATATAACGAAGATGCTGATTAAAACGGTCATCTTCAAAATAATTACATACAGAGCGGCAACATGGGCTCATCCAATTACTGGAATAAAAATAATAACACTTAGAGCCATACAAAGACCTTTCTTGCTGCAGATCACTAAAGCCTGCAGAACTGCTCAAATGCAGCCTTAAATGTGTTCGTGGAAGTTATTACCCTCAACATTATGTCAGAAATTGCAGCAGAAAGCACAAAAAATTTACAATTAAGCCAAAGTTTGTAACTGAGAGAGCAATTGTTCTTCGTAGATCATTTTAAACAAAAACTTCTTCGCTGCCAAACGCATACGGCATCCTTTGTAAACAAAAGACAGTTTAAAATCCAACTAAGTAAAATGCACAAACAATACTCAGTAACATTCCCTGATGGTTTCAAAGTTGATAACAAGGTGGGAGAAGCAGCTCTGATTATGCTTTTCGAACAAGAACAGAGTTTTCCAAGCAGAATTAACCGCTATGAAACTCCTATGCAAGCTCCTATGTAACTGAATTACTGAACTATAATCTCCTATGCAACAGAATTACACTAGAAGAACATAAATGTTCTCAAGGACAGCTAACCAGCACTCCTGACTACGAAAAATCCAATTAACTCCTCGTCAATAGTAAAACACATTAATAGCACCTCAACTTAAAACGAAATCAATTGCACAATATCCTGGATAAGAGGTCACTCCAGCCATCAAGGAAATGAAAAGGCGGATGAACTTCCAAACCAAGCAGCTCAAATGCAAATAGGTTCATCCCTTGACTATGCTCTCATCTGACGTACAAATTGAAGAAAATAACATTGGAGAGCAGAAAACAAGAACAGAACTCCGCTCCAGAAGGAAGGAGAACACACGATTTCTTCCAAAAATTTCAGAGACACTAACGAATTCTAACCTCTTTCTTACCCAGTATGTATCAGATCATGGCCGCCTTTTTCTTCGATAGAATTAATTCTTCTTCTAACATTTGCATGCGGGGAACGGAGAGTCCTAAATAACTTCGTCTTCCAAAGCCCAATATATTTCATTTGAAATGTCCTCATTTGAAATGTCTGGATATTTAAAAGACTTATCACTAAAGATCCAGCCTTAATCAACATTATCAACAATATCATAAACAAATTAGCAAGTGATTGCAAGGATTTATAAGGTATTTCTTCCGCCTTCTTGGCATGCCTTCGTGGTGTGGTGGTCTGCACGCTGGGCGCGTATTCCTGAGGTCCGCGGTTCGATTCTCGGCAAAGACGGTTGCTCATTTGTCAACTTTCTTGCTTCCAAATAACCTAATGTCTCTACAGTGGCGCCCGAACTAAAAGGGTGCTGGACGATGATTCTCCACACCCAGGATTTAGCGATTTGGTCTCCTAAAAACCCCTGTCGCTCTTTAAAAGGGGGGAGTGTATAAGGTGTTTCTCCCGCCTTCTTGGCATGCCTTCGTGGTGTCTGCACGTTGGGCGAGTATTCCAGAGGTCCGCGGTTCGGTTCCCGGCGAAGGCGTTGCTAATTTTTCAATCTTTCTTGCCTGATTCCAAAAATAACCTAATGTCTCTACAAAGTAACATTAAAGAACATTAAACTACTGTTGCTAATAACATCATTGACATGCTACAATAGTTCTTAAATGAAATATGGTTTTAAGCCAGGATTACTTTATTACCGTATTTAATTTCATTTACTATTAATTACATTAAGATCGTAGTTTTATCGAAAAATATTTGTATTTAGGACTATAACTAAGACCGAATTTAAGACTACATTGTTTTAAGACTAAATTTTATGTCTTATTCTACAAGTAAGAACGAGTTAACTTGATCATTATACCAAGTAATATTGTATTAAAGTAAGAAATACTGTAACATGGATCCTGGTCGAGCAGTCATTGCGGATGCTCGCAGCAACCTTTGGGTGCTCCAGATGATCGGTAGATAGGTAGATAGAGACGATACTTGCCGGCCAACTGGACACGGACTGAGGCCTATTCCACGTCTACCTCTATGTCTTCCGTATTTTAGAGTGCAGTAGAATAGCTTCTTAAGTTCGCTTTTAAGTCTACTAAGTATGCTAAAGTCTGCATTGAAGAGGTCGTGATTTAATACTATTTGCTATTTTATTATTACCTTTGTTAGTGAACATTTACAAGCTAAGTAACTACAGCTCAAAGAAAAAAATCATAATCACGAGAAATTCATGAAAGAATCGCTAAGAAATCACAATATTTTCTCAAATTATTAATTCTCAAAAAATCGAGAAAAAGAGAGAAGCTTTTCGAATGTACAGTATGGTGAAGTTAAAAAAGCCCAAAAAAAAAAAAAAAAAAAAAAAAAAAAAATATTTTTCAAATTTTATAATTTTCTTAGTTCGATGAAAAATACACAGTTCAATAATGGTTCTGTAATACAATAAGGGTTCTGTTCAATGAAAAATACACAGTAAAAAATATGCAGCTCAATTGCTTGTCATCTTCATGTCATATCAAATTATTTTTAACAATATTTTTTAATGATTTTTTATACAACACTATTGTTCCTGATTCAACATATGGTTGTAATTGGTAAAAGAATGTCAGTAAAAACGTTTCAGCTTAATCACTCGTCATCTTCATGTTCCACAAGAAAGCCGAAGAATTATTGAAAACTACTGTTCACTAAACCTGAGCAAAAAGAGACTTATTTACCTCTCCGTTATCAGACCAATCATGAATTATGCTTCGCCAGCGTGGACAACTATCTCCGATAAGATCCTAAAAAGCTTCAAGTGATGGAAAGCAGATACCTTTGCATGATTACAAATGCCCATTTCTACGTATGTAACAAATGTCTTCACAACGACCTTAAGATCGAACCGTTGGCGAAGTTTCTCAGAAAACTCAATAAACACTTCTATCAGAAGGCACAAGAATGTAATATAAATAACCACTTTGAACTTTTCAGCTACGAGTGTCTTCAACAGGACCGCCATCTGCGCCCATTTAAGGCTATCATGCTCGGCGATGATCAAAATTTTCCTACATAAAGCTTAAATGTGCTTTTACATCTGTTCTGTTCAAGATCTCAACTGAATCTGTGGATATAGCATGATTTGGATTTTATCACTCATTTTATGCAAAGCAAATGGTTATAAATATTGCGTATATAGTCTTCCAGTTTATGAGAAAAATTTGTATTTTTATGTATTATATCTTGTCTCCAGGACTCACTTAGGCATTTTTGTCCCTGCATCGCTACATGAAGCAACCAACTGAGGATAGCCGGTATACAGCTTGCACTTTTGCAAGCTAGACGCGATGACAACGGCAAACGAAACGGAAGTAGATACTAGTGTATTTAACCATTTAATTACTACGAAATGAAAACAATTTGTTATAAAAAGTTTGCCACTAAGTTGGTATATAAACATTAGCAGATTTGAAAGCGTTGCCGTTGGCATTGAGTGAAATATAAACAAAAAGATAACTGTGTATATGTGCTATTGAAGTAACTCCGTAGTCACCTTCTGCTATTAATGCGCCAGTGCGCTAAGATAAGGAATCTGCTTCAAACGTGTCTTATGACTAGTCATCTTCTCTTGCATAATCTGTCAGGTCAATAAACTAAGTTGTAGTTATACTTGATTTTCCGCAATTCTCGGCTAATTCATCTTCATGGTTAGTATATGTTACTCAAAACTTAGGCAACACAATACACTATAAGTAACGCAATAATCCGCGTGTAAAGTGCAACTAATTATGCTAACACATGGTTTAAAGGAAGTAGAGAAAAGTCATGCTGCTTCAGAGAAAGGTTGAATTGTTTGATATGCGTTTAAGCATTTCATTTGGTACAAATCATTTCATTTTAAAGGTGTAATAACACATAAAATATTGCAGTGTTTTTTAAATTGTTTAACACTAGCAATGTGAGTACTAACAGATAAGACAATCCATTTTGTAAACTGACTACCTAAGTTTTACGTGGTTGAATATAGTGCAGTATTAAAAACGTATTTACTCATTCTTGTGATTTCTCTCTCAGAAAATCTTTCTTTTTTTTAGCTGAATCTCCGTGAGAATGTAGCATACAAATACATACACGATAGTTCTTCAAGTATTGTTTATTACCGATAAGACTTATGGCCAACAATAAGCTATATATTGTTAAATTTTTGAGGATTCAAAAATTAAACGAGGATTTGAAATGGCATCCCAAGCTCTTGCTTACTTCGAGAGTCAACTGTGACGAAAATTAGAAAAACAACTATTACATACATGAGAGCGCATGATTCAACCAGAAGAGAGCGCTCTCAGAAGTAAGACAAGTTAGGGATTAGGATTAGGAACGGGGGACGTGGGCACCATCCCTTTACCTTTATGGTTAATTGGTTTAGCGCCACGTCCTCCAACATCCAGAGCAAGGACAGAAGAGGCCACACGTGAGATTCGCACAAGACACCCAGACCCAGCACCCTATTCATCCGGGTAGCAGTCCAGCCGACTAAAGTGCCCCCGAGGAATACTCTAAGCCAAAATGCCGGGTCCCGCCTTAATTTGTTTACAAGGGCAGAATCTTTACATAGGTTAACATACAATTACATAGTTTGTAAGGATCTTAAGTTTTACTAACGTTTATTTTATTTTAAATCTTTACTATCACTTCTTATTTTCTACTTCCGGCCAGAATTATAAGCGTGAAGGAGTTTATGCAAAGTTGTCTGGCGAACGCCAAGTATTTAAGTGTGGCCTTTTTGCCAAGCAGAGGAGAGAGGAAGCCGTGAGTTCGAAGCAGGCCGCTTACCTTAGAAGTTACGCAGTTGCTACTTTGCCTTCCAGGCCAGAGGTTTTAATCCTCTTGATAAATTAAACGTATTGTAGTGTTCACAGTCTCTGTGCTACATACGCTTTCTGTTATTATAAGGCCAATCTTATTCTAAAGTTAAATTAGAGTTTAGTTTTATTTTGATATCTTTTAAGTTAGACCCCGAGTGGAGGGTCATTGTATTCCGAAGTACGGAAGTCATTGTATATAAAGAAAAAATAAAGGGTTTTGTATACCCTTCGTCTGTATCCTGTCTACTTACTACAATTAGTGAACATAGCTTTAGTAAGCTCTCTGTTCTAGTCAGGTCATTGTATGTTTCCGAAGAAGGTTAGAAGAAACATTGAACCTGATAGTGGCGCCCGACGAAGAATAACCATGGCCGAGTTTCAAGAAGAACCTGTGCTGCCTGCAGAAACAGCTCAGAATCCAGAAATGCCAGCTGCCGCCCTGGAAGGATTTGGGTATATTGTCCAGACCATGCGCGCTTCGATGAAACCAGAAGCAACGTTTAATGGAAACTCACAGGTAACCAGTTTTTTGGAAAAATTGGATGACCACTTCATGCTCTACCCCGTGCACGAGTTTCAAAAAGTTACCTTAGCTACCAGCGCTTTGAGGGGCCAAGCGCTTAACTGGTTCAAATGTATCGGCAGAAGTCTCTTGGGTCAAGCAGGAAGTCCCACCTATACCTACGAAAATTTCAAGACTGCCCTACTAAAAGCCTTCCCTGTTGTAAGGGATCGTGCGAAATTAGAAACAGAACTTTTCAGTATATATCAACAAAGAATGGAAAACATCTCCAGGTTTATTTTAAGAAAAATTCACGTTTTCAAGCTCTTGTATGGAAACCGTCCGGATCCTGAAATAATTCAAGAGATTTTGCCGAGGTTACTACCCCAAGTGCAAGACTTTATTGAATTGAGAAATCCGACTACACTGGAAAAATTATTTGAGCTAGCAATCCAGTTTGAAAGTAGAAGAACGGCGGACGTCGAAAGAAGACGTCAATATCAACAGCGAAACCAATTTGGTACGCCAAGACTACAGCAAACTCAAGCACATGGCTACGGAGAAAAAGCGAATCAGTGGGCAAGGAAACCCGAGCATTCAAAAACAGCCGGCGAACGTCGACAGTTCAATAGCAACCCAGGAAAAAAGTCTCAAGGCCAGTGGAGAAAGAAGGAAAGCACCGAAAGGAAAAATAATTTAAACTAAAACGGATTTCTGCTGACGAGAGGGTGCGGAAATCCGAAGGCCACGAAAACCCCTCTTCCTACAAGTTAAATACAGTAATGGTGAAAAATTTAACTCTTCCGAAGATTGAAGTCTTGGTAAATAATATCCCGGCCACCGCACTCCTGGATACCGGCGCGCAGTGTTCCTGTGTGGCAGAAGTCTTTTTTAGAAAGTATTTTCGCAAATACCGCATATATAATGCGGATAATACAACAGTATTAGCGGCGCAAGGAGAACAATGTAAGTGCGTAGGTAAAGTACCTTTGTACATCCGTATCAAGGACGAACAAGTAAAGGTGATGTTTTTTATAGTAAAGAATTTGCAAGCACACTTAATACTAGGAATAGACTTTCTTTCAGACGCACAAGCTACACTGGATTTTAATGAAGCGTCTCTTAAGCTGACGATGAAACCAGTGCGTGTAGAAAAGGTTGAACCGCCAAGGTTAAATCTCGACCACCTGCCTAATGACGAGCAAGATAGAATCCGACAAGTGGTAAGTGAATTTGCTTCCTTATTTAGTGATATTCCAGGATTTACCCAGGTTACTAACCATAGTATTGACACCGGAGATGCATTGCCGGTTCGTCAAAAACCATACCGGTATGATAAGAATAAGGAAAAAATTATAGAATGGCATATTACCGATATGCTACGTAAAAAGATCGTAACGCCTATCTCAAGTAGTTATGCTAGTCCGGTGGTTTTATGTAAGAAAAATAATGATTATCCTTTGGAGCATCCAAAAAGGTGGAGATTCGCTATTGATTACCGTAAATTAAATTCCATAACGAAATATCCGGTATATCCGTTACCGATTATAGAAGAAATTTTAAGGAACATAAAATCAACCAAATTTATGACAACTTTAGACTTAACGAATGGTTATTTTCAAATAGGGATCAGGCCTGAGGACGTGCCTAAGACTGCTTTTATAACCAAGTCTGGCACTTATGCATTTTTGCGAATGCCGTTTGGCCTTTCAGGCGCCCCAGCAACATTTCAGCGATGCATGGACATTGTGTTAAGACCTGTTCTCGGAAAGTCCACATTTATCTATTTAGACGATATCATTATTACTAGTGACAATCTAGACCAACATGTACAGGATTTAAGACAGGTGTTTTCTTTATTAAATGAGGCCGGTCTAAAAGTTAATGTCGAAAAATGCAAATTTGCAGCCCCTGAATTAAAATATTTAGGTTACAAAATATCGCAAAAAGGGATCGAGACAGATGAATCAAAAATAATCGCTGTACAAAAGTATCCGACTCCAAACACGGCAAAGAAGCTCTCTTCTTTTCTAGGACTTTGTTCATATTATAGGTCCTTTATAAAAGATTTTGCGGCTATCGCTGAGCCGTTGTTAAAATTAAAAAGGAAAAAGGCAAGATTCTCGTGGACGGCCGAAGCCAATAGTGCTTTCGAAAAATTAAAACAAGCATTAACGCAAGCCCCTGTGTTGAAATTTCCTGAAAAGGATGAAAATTTAGAAATTTCAGCGGATGCTTCGGATTATGCGGTAGGAGCGGTACTTTCGCAAAATCAGCAGCCAGTAGCATTTAAATCAAACACAAAGAAACTATTCCGCGACCGAGAGAGAGGCACTTGCAGTTCTGTTAGCAGTGCAAAAGTTCCGAGTCTATTTTGGAAAGGCGCCGATAACAGTATATTCTGATCATGCGGCGGTAACTACATTGTACTCTGGAAAAAATTTATCCCCAAGGTTAATAAGATGGGCACTCAAGCTGCAAGAATATAATCTGGTAATCAAGCATACCCCCGGAAAGGAAAATATCGTAGCAGATGCCCTGTCACGAATTAAATTAGACGAACAGGGTAATACCGTAAAAGTTGCAATGCTGACAGCGTGTACAATAAATTCCCGAGAAACTGTAATAACCGAACTGGGTAAGGATCCTGAGTTTGGAAGTATTTATGAGTATTTGAAGGATCCTGAAAATTTTAGCCACCAAGATATTGTGGCGATAAGAAATAGGGCGGCCCATTACGAACTAATAGATGGTCTATTATTTTATACAAAAACTACGAATTCCAACAACGAATTTCGACCTGTTATCCCAGCTAGTCTTAGATTAAATATCCTGCAAGAGCTCCATGACAGCCCTTTAGCTTCTCATCCTGGTATTCGAAAAACTACTCAACGCGTACGCGAGGCAGTCTACTTTCCTGAACTGCAAAAGTTAACAAGGGCGTATGTCCAGTCCTGCCCAACATGTCAAGCCGTTAATTATATTAATTTCCGCCCGGCCGGGTTTCTAAATAGTATTAAATCCGAATTTCCAAATGAAATAATCGGCATCGATTTATTGGGCCCTTTCCCAAAAAGTCAGTTAAACAAAAGTCGCTATCTCCTTGTTATAGTTGATCATTTTAGTAAATGGACCGAAATTGTTCCCTTAAAACGAGCCTCCGCGAAATTAGTTACCGATTCTATTTTAAATAAATATATTTTAAAATACGGGGCGCCCCTAAAAGTTATATCGAATAATGGTCCTCAATTTGTAAGTAATATATTTGAAGACATGTGCCAAAAACTGGGCATACGTCATTTAAAAATGGTCCCGTATCGGCCGCAATCAAATATAGCGGAACGGGTCAACAGAAATATAGTGAAAATTATCCGTAGTTATGTTAAAAATTTTCATAAAAGCTGGGATAACTATGTCAATGAATTTGCTTTCGCCCTTAGGACCGCAAAACATGATACAACGGGCAAAACTCCTGCTGAGTTATTTCTAGGCAGAAAGGTTATAACACCGTTAGATAAACTATTTTATGTGCAACAAAGAGCCCCAGAATTTAAAATGGGTGATATAGAAAAACTAATAAAAGAAGCAAAAAAGAATACGGAAGTAGCACAAAGAAAACAAAAATTGTATTATGACTTGAAACGACGGGGAGTAACTTATAAAGTAGGGGATGAAGTACTAAAAATTAAGCATTCACTTTCTTCAGCACCAGAAGATAAAACTGCCAAATTTTTTCCACGCTTTGAAGGACCATATGTTATAGAAAAAATAACTCACGCTGTTGTAGTATTAAAGGCAAGAAATGGTGAAACCTGTTCCGCAAACATTGACCAGATAAAACCATTCTATGACCGTAATAAAATGCAAATCTTTTCAGATCTTTTGCAGGATCCGGTACGGCAGACACCGCAGGTACAAGTTCCAGAGGTGGGAAAACGACAAGTACAAGGGCAAGCCAATGAGAGACAGAAGCAAGTGAAAAGAAAATTGCCCCGCGGAAAAATTGAAGGTACAAAGAAAAAGAAGCCGTTCCACCGTCCAAAAAACAGAGTTCACGAACACCCCCAGAATGAAGAAGGGAGAAGGACGACGTATGTGGAAAAGACCGGGAGAAAGGACGGCAACTATAACCCGGCTGTGAAACGGAAGATTGACTCATCCGACAGAACTCTCCGCAGCAAAAGTCGCCGAACTGCGGAAGGGCCATCAGCGGCGGAGGAAAAAGTACAAGAAAAATTTGAACGGCCAACAACGAGGTCCAAGCAGGATCACGACAGAAGTTTCCCGGTTCCACCAAGACCAGCTGCCTTCAAGCGGCCAAGACCACAAGCAGAGAACAGAAGGAAGATGTTCAAGGGTGGCCGTAGTGGTGAAAAACGGAAGCTTCCAGAGGAAAGCACTGAAGGGCGAGCCCGTACAAGAAGGAGGATCAACCAAGCTACGGTCTGCAGCACCTTTAAAGACTGGGCCCAGAAAAGGATGTCTGAATATTACAAAGATAAGTAAAATTTTATGTTACTCTACAAACTTAAGTTAATCTTTCATTCTTACTGCAGGCCCACCAGCGGCCGAGCGGTAAAGACGCTGAACACTGGTAGTTCGGTCTGAGGTTCGAATCCCGCGAACGGGCTGGCTGCATGGGCGTTTTCGTGGTTTTCCCCATGTGTAACGTGTATACGAGCCAGTTTCCCTTAGAAAGTCCTCCACGAAAGGCATCCCTCCCTTTAGGCAGATAGCCCTCGTGTGCTTTGCCATAATTAAATACACCAACACCACCATTCTTACTGCAAGTGGCAGATTTCAAGAAGTTTTACCTCATGCGAGGTCTACCTTTATCGCCAAAAGGGCGAGAAATGAGTTGTGACCGATTTTCTTATTATGTTTTTCAATTACTCGCGCGTAAAACTAAAGTTGATGTATAATAGCGTTGTATAAAGACTTAAATATTGTAAAAAGTTATTGTATAAATTTTATTTAAAACATTCTAACAAGAAAGAAGTTTTAGTCTGAAAGACTTTTTGAAATGTAGTATTATTTCAATGTAGAAAGAATTGGCACTTGCTTTGAAAAGAATAGAAGTTAACAATGTACTACTAATGTATGTTTTCAAATGTGTAAAATTAACGGCATCTTGATATGTTCTTGTATACATGTGAACTGTTATTTTGAATGTTTAGAAATAACGTGATATGGTAAAAGTGAAAGTAATGTTAAAAAATTTATTATTCGTGTGACTGTAAAGATTAAATCATGGTGAATATGTGTTAAAGGTTGAATGATGTAGTTAGGCTCTCTGACGCTACACTTTAGAGTTAGCCACTTTCAGAATAGTACCTCAGGGTCTAGAGTTGAAATTAGGGTGTGTTAAGAGGTCTAGTATGTTGAATTTTAACACGTTAGTGTTTTGATTGTAGGAGGAAGTGTTGAACACATAGACAGAAACACATTCGTGTTTGGTGTTTTTACAACACATGTCAGAGAGCACGGGGAGAGATAATTAAAATAGTCATGAATGAAATAAGAATGTTAAGAAAAGTATATTCTATATGTTATTTGCAATGTCATTCTGTAACATTTCATTAAACTAGTTTTCCTTCCAGATCTCTGGAAGGAACCAGAATTGAATAAAGCTCCTGTTTTGATGCAGTACAGATGAAAAAGAAAAAAGATTGTTGTATATTCCGGGAGCTGCTTGTTTGAAATTGATTACAAATTGATGTTGTTTAGAAATTGATTACAAAATACAAATATGCAGACATTGAATATGAATTATAACAATTAATACATTATTCAGCAAATTAAAGACTATTCACTTTGTACATATTTGAAATTCAAATTCGTACATTTGTACGTTTATAATTCAAATCCTACAAGTACGCTTATGCATTATGTATTCAGATCATACATGATGCTGCAAGGATACATTACAAATACTTAATTTACCATTACATGTACACAAACACATACACATATAAACTCCTGTTAAGAGTATTAGTAATTTGTACAGATTATGGGCTACACGTGTTTGGCGTATTACCTATTTTTAAAAATAAGTCTTACAATTACACTTAATTATGTCATACAAATTAGTAAAAGATTACAAAATACAAAATGCAAAATGCAAATATTGATAATGAGTAACAGCAGTTTTATACATTATTCTGCTGATTATGGGCTACTCACTTTTACATGTTACCGTTTTAAGTTTAAATCCTTCAAATACATTCATGCTTTGTAAATTCAAAGCGCACAAAATGCTACATAGATATACTGTAATTACTTAATGAGTCATTGCATATACATATACCAATACATATGTTAACTTTTTGCTAAGCATAGGGACAATTTGTACAGCAAATGGGCTACTCGTATTTGGCATTTTGCCTTACAGGTAAAAATTTTACAAGAACACTAATTTGTGTCATACAAATTAATTAAGAAAATATTATACAAATATGTAAACATTGATAATTAATAACGACTTAATCAATCATTGCATATACATATATCTTTACATATGTTAACATTTTGCTATGTAAGGTAAGAGAGTGCTTTGTGGTACACTCATGTCCATAAATTAAGGATAATTTGGAGTCACGCGGAAATCGAACTCTAAAATAAATATATCACCTGTAAAATCACTACACACATCTTCAAGAATCATATGCAAATTTGAGGAAGTAACCAGATGGTACCGATGGTACGTCACAATGACGAAAGTGTAAGAGAGTGATATATAAGGAATACAGGCAAAGAAGTAAAATTGTTCGCAGGCGCTTTATAAGCATTTCAGTGCAATTACCGAATAGTTATGACACAAAGGACGCATTTGGATGATTTTTTACGTGGTAGAATTATCGGCCGTCTGGAATGTGGGCGTACCCAACTGGAAGTATCAGACGAACTTGGAATTGCCCAGAGTATCATCTCCAGGCTTTGGCAACGATTCCAAGATGATGGTACTGTGAGTAGACGTTACAGCAGAGGTTGCCCCAGAGTTACAACGCCGAATGAGGACCGGTATTTGGCAGTTACTGCCAAAAAAACAGGCGGAGCACAGCCTCAGACCTGTCTCGTCAGCTCTCTTCAGCCACTGGTACGACAATTTCAAGGCAGACCGTCTACAGACGCTTAGGGCACATTGGTCTATATCCTCGTAGACCTGTCAGATGCGTTCCACTTACTGCAACTCACTGTCGCTTGCAGTTAGCCTGGAGTAGAGAGCATGCATTGTGGACACCGCAACAGTGGGCTTGTGTGATGTTTTCCGACGAGTCCAGGTTTAGCTTGCAGTCTGATTCTCGCCGGACTTTCATATGGAGAGCTCCAGGTACCCGTTACCACCAAGAAAACATCATTGAACGACACCGTTGCGGTGTTTCAGGAGTGCTCGTTTGGGGTGGAATTATTCTGGGTTCCAGAACTAACCTGCATGTTCAAATTGGAACCATGACAAGCCAAATCTATCGGGACGTCATTCTGGAACAACATGTGCGTTTGTTTCGGGGTGTCATGCGCGTACAATTTGTGTTTATTGATGACAACGCCCGTCTTCACCGTGCAAACATCGTAAGCGAATGTCTTCAATCGGAGGATATCACCCGTATGGACTGGCCAGCATTCTCACCGGACTTGAATCCAGTAGAGCACGTGTGGGACATGCTTGGCCGACGAATTGCAGCCCGTCAACCTCCTCCTACATGTCTACCGGATCTTCGGAGAGCATTGCGTTTTGAGTGGTGTAATATCCCCCAAGATCAGATCGATAATTTGATACTCAGCATGCCTAGGCGTTGTACGGACTGTATTGCATCGTCTGGGAGACATACAATGTATTAACAATCATACCAACCATGTAATATTGGTTTTTTGTAAATAGGTGTTTTTTGTAATTTGCTCCAGGGAGAAAAAATCGCTAATTTTTTCAATAATATCAAACATATAGCATCTTTGTTTGCTCTTTGCGTTTTTTTTAATAAATAAGCTTTAGAAATAAGTCAAATTTGTTTTGCTTCTAACTCTTCCTTTGCCTGATTTCGCATTATCCTTAATTTATGGACATGAGTATACTTTATAGCACCATCGCCACATGACAATACTACATTATAATGACTCTGAAAATACAAAATACCCCTCATATATACCGCACACATTGAAATGGATTTTGGGGCTAAGACGATGTGCTTACTCATAAATTTTCAAACATTTTGACAGATAGAATTATTTATATATTTACATGCTATGCCATACAGAACTATTACATTATTTGAGTATACATATATACTTAATTTTAACATGAATTTGCATAGAAACATTGGACAAACGAAAACATAGAACATTGGCTATACACAAAAATTTGCACGTTAAATCTTTATAAAACATGATACTTAATCCTTAACTTTTAATATAATGCTCCAGCTTATCCATGCACGTTACTAGTTACTACTTAAATGGAACATAATACTCAAGTAAAACATAGTTGAAATATTGATTCACATATTATTCTCAAATGCAACATTAGTTTCCTAAAAGCAAAACACTTGTGTTTCATTCTATTACTTCTAATAGAAATTGTTACTGTTCAATAATACCGTACCGTAAAATACTACATAATTATATTACGCAATTAGAACGTAATATCGCATAACTTAAATACATTACATTCATTGCACATTACAATTATTCTTTTGAACTCGATTAGAACATAATATTACATAGCTATGCAAATATTCAATTAAACATAGAACAACTTAATATCTAAAATTGTTCAATTAAAACATAGTGCCACTTAATAGCTTTGCATACACTAGACTGATATGCTGTTTCGTAATTCCGTTACTACATAAGAAAATTGTTCACAATAAAGCTACTTTATAGTTATGCATACTGACATTGCTTTACAGTGTTACAAGTGCTTTAACGTTGTTTCGAGTATACATCCATTGTCAATTGAAACATAATACTGTATAGGTATATTATGTACATGTAGTATGGAACTTTTACTACGAGTATATATATTTGCATCACATTAGTTTACATAGTGCCTTAGTACGTATTAGAATGCATGGCTTGGCATTACAATTGTATATAATATATACTTAAGTTTTCATATTGTCCATGCATTGGCACGCATATGTAGCAAATTGTTCCTTATCGTTTATACATATAGAAGGTGCATATAATTGCAAGACTGAATAGTTCATGTTTAAATGTTCGATCATAAAGCATGTAGCATATACTGTCATTCCATGTAAATGTTGTAGCTACATATAATACATATAAGCAGTTGCTGTACTGACCCGTTAAGCACTCTGGCATAGGTCAGTACCCAGTGAGGAGAGCTTTGACATTATAGCACAAATTTTACGAACCAGATGACTTTGCTTTATTAAATATTTACAATACGCTTGTGTATTAGTATATGGAATTAAGAGATGTTGTCCAGCAGTGAGCTGGCAGGTGGTAACATAGTGTTCGGGTGTGCCTTGTGAGCCACAGACACACATATCTGAGTTACTGATTCCATGTCGCGCGAAATACGTTGGAAAAGGACCATGGCCCCTTATGTATCTAATTAACAAAGAGTTACCTATATTTCTGTCTGGGTCGACATATGCAATGTGGAATGCTGTTCTTCGTCCAGTAGGACTGGAGTCCCACTGTTGTTGCCACTTCGATATGGCACGTAGTCTGGTAATTCTCTTGAGATGGGAATATGGCCATGGTATAGTAAGATTGAGAACATTTGAGTTGACAGCTGCTTCCTTAGCCATCTGATCAGCAAGCTCATTACCAGCATTACCGACATGAGCCTTAACCCATTTTAAATAATAATTTTTGCTTTGATGATCCCTAACAGTGCGCTGAATGTCTTGGATAATGGTAGATCGGTGGTCGGGATTGACTAGTGCATGTAAAGAGGACAAGCTGTCTGTGAGAATGATGCCTGTGGGTATTTTCATATTAATTAGGTAATCTATTGCATGCTTTATTGCTACGACCTCGCTCTGGAAAACACTATTGTTAGATTGCAAATGTGCTTGCCAGGTATGGATTACACCATTTTCAATGGTAACAATGAATGAGCAGCCCACATTATCTTCTATTCTGGAACCATCTGTATAGATTTTTACATTGCTTGCTGGCTCATCCTCGGCAGTATTGGAGAGAATTTTGACTCCGATGCCTTTCAGCGCGGGATGCAAGGCAGTAGGAAGGACTAATTGTTCGTATTGATCTGCTTGATAAGTAAAATCATCATAGGTAAGCTGTTTACGAAGATGTTTGACAGTTTGGATGATTGCCTCCTCTTCAATTCTGAAATGGAGTGGGAGCAACCCAGACATAACATTGATGGCGGCCGTAGAGGTGGTCCGAAATGCTCGTGTAATTAAGAGCGCAAAAGGCCTCTGTATGGTAGCGAGGTGGCGTACTTTCCTGCCCTGCATCGGGAAGGCCCACACTGCTTCACCATACGTAACAATTTTTTTCTATTACTGTAAGGTACAGTATTTTCTGAATATGCTCACTTAAACCCCAATTGTAACCTTAGAATGATCGTAGTAGATTTGTAATTTGCATTGTTCTCTTTTTAAGCTCTAAGACGTGTGCTATCCAGTTGAGCTTAGTGTCAAAAGTTAATCCCAGGTATCTGAGGGTTTTAACTATTTTAATTCTTTGATTATTTATGCAAATACGTGGTTGCCTGTTCAGGGAACCTCCTTTCTTTGGAAATAGCATGATATGGGATTTGTTGTGGGTAATTTCAAGTTTTATCTTTTGGCAGCGGGAGTGGAAAAGACTACAAATTTCATTACTATGGTTTTGTAATTCTTCTCGTGTACGTCCACGTACCACGAAAGCTGCATCGTCTGCATACGCAAACATTCGCGTATGATCCGGCCATTGATCAGCAAGAATGGTGTTAAAAGTGACGTTCCAAAGAAAGGGGCGCGCGCATGACCCTTGAGGGCAACCTCTTGTTTGTAATTTTTCGATAATCCCGCTGTTGTGCGGCATGATGAGTGTCCTATCAGATAGGTAATGGCATAAGGTAGCATACAAATTGAGCGGGCACTTCATTTTCCTCAATGCCTTTTTAATGGAAGGCCACCACAGCATATCAAAGGCACTTTTAAGATCAATATTGACCAATGCCGTATGATAGCCATGGTGCCTATTATCAGTTATTGCTGCGTGGACGTTATGCAATGCCTGTATGGTGGAAGAACCTGCCTTGAAGCCATACTGACGTGAGTGCAGTAGGTTATTCTGTGAGATGTGGAAACGCAGCCTGTTTATTAACATCTTCTCATAGATTTTGCCCAATGAAGAAAGTAGGCAGATTGGCCTGTATGCAGCTGGATCTTGTGAATCTTTGTTTTTCTTATGAAAAAGGACAATTTGGCCTATTTTAAACGGACGAGGGAAGGTACTTGTTTCCAGAAGCTTATTGAAGTAGTTAATGAAAAATAGAAGGTTGGAGTTTATGACTGTAGTTATAATAGGATAGTTCAGGCCGTCTGGACCCGGTGCTTTCTTCTTTGGTAATTTTCTGAGAGTATTCAAAAGCTCTTGCACCGTGAAGCTTCATTAGGCGTATCTAGTGGAGGGTTGTTTTCACGTATTTCAGCTTGTTGTTCGTCATCTTCTTCTGGGTGGTCTTGTTGTATGACAGAATCGAGAATGACTCGGAGAGTGCTGGCATTAGTGGGATCTATGAGGTTGAGTGAATTCAGAACCTGAAATTGCGTCGGTTTAAACACTTTGCCTGTTGCTATCTTATGCGGGGCACCGTATACATCTTTCACATTCGAGCAGTAATTTCTCCAGGAGCGTATTTTACTCTGGACTATAAGTCTCTTGTAGATAGCCCGTTCACGTTGAAATAGTTGCAGAGTATTGGTTTCTAAGTTAAGCCCTCGTTCCGTTTTGAGTCTTCTTCGTAAAGCTCTGCATTTTTTCTTTTGAATGTTTAATTCTGAACTCCACCAATTGATTATTTGCATTTTCTTAGTGGAACGTAGTGGAAGTAGGTCTTCACAGGTTTTTATGAGAGTAGACATGAGTTTTGTTGTAAGGTGCTCAAGGTCATCCCTTGTAGTGGCACTTGCTAACTGAGGCTCCAAAGACTGTACTTTTGTTTTGATCAGTCTGGTAAAAACTCGTCGTTTATTACTTGGGAGGTAGTATCTTTTTATGTAGGTAATGGAGGTGGGCTGCGCGATGTTGAAAGTAATATACTTGTGGTCCGACAAGCTATCTTGGTCTTCTACTTACCATTTCTGGATAGAATTTGCTAGGTGGTGGGAAGTGAGAGTTATGTCTGGCCATCCTTGTGCGTAGACGCGGTCGAAAGTAGGGGGTGCATCTGTATGGTTAAAGTTTGCAGTTGATGCAAAGGACTTTCATAGTCAGAGTCAGTTACGGAGAACGTAAACTTAATTTTAAAGCTGTATTAAGCATGGACGTTTTCTTTGTAGGTATATTATCTTTACTTCAATAAGAATCTGTTATTTTGTGAAAATTAGTGCTAATAATGCTTTAAATAACATCTAGTGAGTAACATGCGCGAAGTTTAGCTTGCTAACACAAATTAAAGATATACATGACATAATTTATGTTTCATCAGACATTAAAAGTTTACCTTTTAACTGAAGAAAGGATTTCTATACAAAAAAATTACTTTGGAATGAGTACGTTTTGAAGGACTTGTAGTAAAATTTTATCCGAAGACTTTCCTATAAAATAACTATTCTTTAATCACCGCAATTTCATTTTGATGCCCTTTGCAAGATTTTTAAGTTTGTTTATCTAGTTTTAGTGACTTTTGTTCCTCTAATTTGAATATATCATGATAATAGATAACTGAAGAAACGTCTCCAACTGTCATTACGACTAAATAATGAAGTTACATTTTATAAAAGTGGCGAAAGAAATCTACAGTTTTATTTAAATTTATACAAAATGTAGCAATATGTTATCTTGAATTTCATGGAATGTAATTTGGCAAGAAAAATATTTTTTTTTTATTTTTAATGAGCATTACTTTTTTTTTAATTAATTTTAATATTTTCTTTCTTTCTGCTGGCTTTTCTTTTATAAGTAATTTATACGTAGTTTTTAAGGTAAAACTTGCAAAATGCCTGGTGCATCAGCTGATAAAACAGCTAGATAATTAGGATCAGGAATTAAACACATTTAGTTGAATTTATCTTAAATAATTTTACAAAAACCTTGAAAACTAGTTTATTGTGAAATATCATGCAATGCTATTACCATTGGTGCTACTACTAACTGCAAAATTATCCAGCACTCTTGTCAATATTTTGACGATGAAAATATTTTAAATGCATAAACTGTTGACTCAAGTGCATTCATTGGCCAGCTCTTCTTGCGTAATGATGTTTTTCCTGATAAAGGGTATGTTTAAAATCTGTGGACTAAAATAAGTGCTTCGAAAATTAAATTTCAGCTTATGACTTAAATTTCGAATTCGAAAATGGAAGTCACGTTGACATCAGCAATAAAAATGTTAGTCGTAAACTCAATTCCTCATATCTGAATAAATGTTCGAGGGAATTCTATGTTGCTCATTATAATGAAATTCTTTTGAGACAAATTTCGTCTCGTAATTTTAATCTGTCTTTCTTTAGACACTATGTACTCTCAGAAAATAATTTCGTGTTACAATAATAGTGAAGAAGAAAGGGGGATTCATGCAAATATTACACCCCATTATTATTTAATTTTATGAAAACATCAATTTTTATTCTTCAGACAAATTATCCACATGTATCAATAGCTCCACTCTGGTTACAATATCTACATTCGACTGCTTTTGTTACGAAGTTAGACAGAATATGGAAAATTTTTGTCTATATTATAAAGACATTTTAGGTTAAATAGCATCTCATAAATGCTTCTAAACGATTATTTTGTGATTATGGGACGACATAAACCATATGCTAGATGAAAAATATCAAGCAATTATTCCTTCGCGTAAGTATAAAAAAACATGAAAAACACAGGCGAAGGTTTTAGTTAAAACATTTAGCCTTTCAAATATGAAATAAAATTTTCCAGTAAATATTGATGCACAGCGTATTTCAGTGTTTCTTAAAGTAAGGTTTTAAAGTAAAATAAGCGAGTATTAAAGCAATTTTTCTATCGAAAATGTCAGTCCTTTCCGATTTGTTGACCAACTGGATTTTTCAAATTCTAGGCGCTGTAACATTTGATCACCCGTGATGGATGAAGGAAAGACCAGATGTCTTTTAAATATTTATTTTTAAACTTAACAAGATTTCATGATTAAATAAACCTAAAAACACATTACAGACATGATAATAAAAACCGGGGGCTTGTTACGGCTTTTCGTCGCTGGTGCGACTTCACTCAAGTCTCTCTCTGTATAAAATCAGTCACAAAAGTCTCTTTCTTTCCTTTTAAGTTAGCGCCTTTAGGAAAAGAAATCAAAAGGGGTTTTTTATGACTTCCTTTTGTTCAGTACTTTGGCCATTTAGCGGACATTGGATGACAGTTTCGCCCGGAAACCGCCCATTGGATTTCCTTAACGCATTTCCGCAAATAATGTAACTGTCTCTGGACAAACAGGAAGTTGTTCTCTAATTAAACGTATTGTTATAAGAGGTGAGAATTTTGTCACAGCGCTCTCGATTATTTTCAAAAAACCACTGCATTTATTAGTTATAATTATCAATGCATTTGCTTCACATCAGTGATTGTCCTCACTTTTGAAGTAGTTCATACAAGAAGGCACGTTTTGTAAATGGGAATTAATAATTCTAAAAAGTAGAAAAATTGGCTGGAAGAAGAAAAAAAATTAGTAAATAGATTGAAGCAGAGCATACGACGGCTATTTGCCTCAGGGTAAAACATTTTAAGAGAAACTGGCCCGTATTCACGTTGCATATGAAAAAAATCATGAAATCTCTCATGTAGCCCGCCCGTTCGCACCAAATTTTATTAGAAAGATCGCCTTTTGTTAATAAAAATTTTCGTATTTAACGACATTTTTCTGGATTATCTATAGATAATTTAGCCGCTAATTTAAACGGATATTATTTTCTCTTAATTAGTAGTATTTTTCAACCCAATCTTGAGGTCAATGTTCGAATAATTGTTGCCAAAGAAGAGAGGATTCAAGTTCAGTTGCGTTACGTATTAATATTAGTGCTACAAATATTACATTGTTGCAAATGAAATGACAGATTTTAAGGCCGATTGAAAAATAAAATAATAAAGAGAAAAATATTATATATTTAGTACATGTAATCTCCATCAGCACATATATTATTTACAACATGTGACTATGTGATTCGTACCACGTTTGTTAAAGTCTGTGTATTTGGAAATGATGAATTCCTTCACTGTACGAAAAATCGATTCCTCATTGGGAACGCGTTTCTTCGCAAAAACTAGCTCAAGTCCTAGAACAAATCATAATGTGTTGGGAGACATCAGGAATAATCCAGGCATAATTTAGTAGCCCAAATTATTGACTTTCTCTATGACTGACCCTACAGTAATTGGTCATGCGTTATCCTGAGAACTCCATATCTATTCATAAGGGTTAATTGTTTAAGGCACATTTCGCTACGCATTTGTCGCATATCTGTGCAATATCGAGCTACACTTATCCCTTCACGTTCTGGAAAGCATGAGTAATACATAACACCAGCTGGAAATCACCATACAATAAACATCTTTGGACTCAAATATACCTTTGGAGCCGTTCTTGAAGAGAGTTTTACTTCCATCGGTGGACGAACGTGACGAACGTGTACGATTGTCATAGGATATCCATTCTCATTCACAATCCCCATTCGTTGCAAAAACCTTTCTTTTTTACTTCATCTTAGTGCAGATTCAAATCTACTTCCAAATGCCGTGTTTTCATCAGTGAATTCATGAAATACATACTTGTCGATCAAGATCTCTATGGAAGTGATGCACAGTTTCGCACGTGAGCGAGTCAGCTCGGCGACGGAGATCAAGACTCGATATGACATGAGAGCTACAAGGCATTGATTCAACGAAGGTAACAAGGTGTGGTTATGGAACGGAAAGGACTTTCGACGGAAGTTCGACGGAAAGGACTTTCTCCTAAACAAGTCACCTTAGAGCGGGTTTACACAGTCCTAAACAAGCTGCTCGACGTCGTATTTCGTATTCGTAAGTCACCAAATTCTAAGACTAAAGTTGTTCTTTACGATAGGCTATATACGCAGTACGACCTGTTTGAATATAAATTTGTAAATTTATGAATATTTTATTGCTTTGTTTAGTGTTTGATTTGTTTTATGTCGTGTATCGAACTAACTGTTTTAGTACTGCTCTGATTTTTCTTAGTTGTAAATATGGTTTCCTGTCCAGGGATTGTACTGCCCAGGGACGTGCAATCTTTCGGGAGGAGACAACGTTACGAATTTTTATCTATGTAAATAATTTTAATGAAATTACACGTGAAATTGTCGCATCTTTTGTATAATGTAACAAGAATAGTCTGAAGCCATGTAAGCTATGCCGAAAAAATAAGATTACAGAGGCAATTCTGTAGGGTTTTCCTTAGTTTGCACAACAAATTATTTTAAGTTTGGTACCTTTCCGGAACCTCTCATTTTCCCCTCGCATTTCTTCGCCAGGATGCAGATTTAAAGAGAATATAAAAACAGACGAAACTAGTAGTTTATTCACAGCGTGATTTCGCTAGCCAGCGCACCTTACTAGTTTGTTCTCGCTGTTGTTACGCTGAGTTGATGATACGCCTTTTTGGCCATTTAATATGTATATTGTCGGGTAGGTTGTTGGGTCAGCCTAGTTAGCCTTAAACTAAATTATTAGTTCGGCCCTACTACTTATTTTTGTATTTATTGTTAAATTATTCTTAAGTTCCACTGCAAGCCGTCTGTGTTATTGTAAGCACGAAGTACGTGCATTTGTGTTAAGAGTTTTATGAATAATAAAGGGTTTATTTAACCCTTTTTTTTGTGCTGGTATTATTCACGCCTGTAAGTCGCCAGGTTTCTTAGTAAGGTCATTTTACTTTATGATTGCGAAGAGCAGAATATCATACAAGTCTATTTAACATTGAGGTAAACAGCTATCTTCCTAAATTAGCAAGAAATCGCCAAGCCGGCGATGGTTTGGGCGACTAATTTTATTCGCCAAAAGGGGCCAAATTTGGCGATCATTTGGTTACATTTTGATCCGGCACTTGAGTATCTGTAATTGAATAACTGTAAAGGACCGTTCCCACTGGTGTTTATCTGAGCTAACGGGGACAACTAACGTAGCCGACCCATCTCCAAAACCAGTTTTTCCCCACTGGGCAGCAAGTTGAAAAATTTGAACTTCAGGCAAAGCGGAGCTAGTCGACACAGGGAACTGACTCGGTTAGCTCAGATAAGCCCCAGTGGGAACGACCCTTAATAGATCTCTATATGTAAATGTAACTATATCCAGCTTTTATATGCAACTTTAACTATATATGCCTTCGGGTAATTTCGAGAGATGGAAGGTGCTAGAGATTTCTCAGTGGCCTGGGAAAAAAACTACATAAGCCCAAAATCGCCGTTCCCACTGGGGTTTATCTGAGCTAACGGAGTCAGTTCCCTGTGTCGACTAGCTCCGCTGTGCCTGCAGTTCAGATTTTTCAACTTGCTGCTCTATGGGGAAAAACTGGTTTTGGGGATGGGTCGACTACGTTAGTTGTGTTCGTTAGCTCAGATAAACCCCAGTGGGAACGGGCCTAAAGAGAGCAGCAGTTCACAGTTGTTAGTTCAGAGCTGACTTCGGATTATTGAGATATCTGTGAGAGCTTCACCTTTTAGATAGGCTTTAAATTGCACTGTGTTTAGCTTTTTTAATAGTTTGAAATGTAACTGCTGAACTGTGATTGTGTTTTGTGATACTTAGAAGAGCAACGCGAGTGCTTTTGTGGAAATTTCCAGAACTGTAAAGTGTTTCATTTAGGAAAATAAATTTTATTAAGCTATCAGCGGTTATGTGTGCATTTAATGCACTAGGAACCACACGCATGCAATAGTATGTTGTGTATAAGCTAGTGTTCGTACGTAGGATTCGAAAATGTATGAAACATCAGGAAGGAAAGCGCCTCTTGTTGCTGTGACTTATCTCACTTGTCTGACAGTAACATCAGAGCAAGCCCACGGAATTTATCGTGGCTAGAAGAGAAAGATTGCTCCTGTTGTTAGCAAGAGCCTTGAGCACCATACAGATGGCAGTACGACTTCATTCAGTTTCGCCCCCAATTGGATGGAGAACACCTCGGGAGGGGGAACGGGTCCAAGGATCCCCCATCTCCTCTTCCTCTATCATCAACCTCTCGAGAGGAATTTCGGCTTTCCAAATATTAAGGGTGCCCCATGCCGAAGAGACACTATACATTTACACACATCCATGCCTTCTCCGGGATTCGAATCCGGGCCCTTCGGTAGCGCAGTAGGCTCTCCTCTACCGTCTGGGCGGCGCTCCTCTTGTTTTGACTACTACTAAATTTAAACTTTAAGCTTCTTCTGTATCTTCAAATATACCTGCAGTTGGAATACAAATATACCTTCAAATAAAAAGATTTAGGAATGGAAAGAAAATTAACATGATAACCGGATTTTCAGGCGAATAATAATTCTGTCAACAACACGATAACAGTCGCCCCTGTGTCTGGCAGTAGTAGGCTAGACACGAAAGCGTATGGCTATGGCACTTATAGCAGTGGGCTGAATGACTCTTGTTTTATACATCACGATATCAGTCTGGCACTTTGTGTTCTGGTATTGGTTGTTTTCGCATTTCAATTCTGCTAGTGCTTAGTACACCCGCACATCGGACAGCCACTGTTGCATCTCTGAAATACTGCAGCCTGTTACTGCCCATTATCTTCAAGACATACCTGAAATAGTTACCATCAGAACAATGTGCGACAACATATGGCTTGCATCTCTTAAAGAGTTCCTGGATATCCACTTCTTAAATTTCCTTCTTGACGGCGGTTTCATTATATGTATGTCATCTATTTGATGCATCTGGTACATAATCGCACTGCGATTGGCCTACAGCAGACCGTTCGATATTACAACACAAAACCTTTGACAATATATTGAACACTCATGAAATGACTACATCAAACACACATCCATATTGCTCCGAATATTTCTGTCCTGGTAGCCGTGTAGAAGTAATTAATGTTGCCTATGAGATTACGAGCGATAGTGATTTCTTTAGCTTCTAAAAGTTGAAGTGACTATAACTGTAATCATTTCGTCCTTGCATCTTATGTTATTAATATGATATATATGGCTTATGTTTTGTTGTGTTGCACATTTAGTGGCAGCAGTATATTTCATTCTTTGCGTAAATAGTATGATGAAAAGTGTGTTTTGATCAAATTTGTCAGTTTCGATTTAAACTTGGTGTACCTACAATAATTAAGAGTTATTAATTAATAAAATTAATAATAATAAAGTTGGAGAACGCCATTTCGCGAAATCAAGAGACTTCAGCCAGTGTGTCGTAAATAATGAGGCTCAGCCTAAAATCAATCGATTGACACTGCCTAAAATCAATTAACTTTTTTGCCAGCACAGAATCGACGCGGCAGCTCAAAAATCAGTTCCGTACCTACCCTGGTGGCAGTTTCATGTCATTGCCGACTTTACGCCCTTGTCGATATTATTCCCTTCCCCTGGAGGTCGACGTAGAGATTTCTGCGAAGCTACTGGCTAGAATCTGTACCTAGGCAGTCTCGGCTACGGGGGTATAAAATTTATGAACTTGGTGGTTCTGAAGGCCCCAGAAAGGTAACTTATTGGCCGGCCCGGGGTTTTGACACGTCCTAGCGCGGCGTGGTTCTAGTAGCCCGGGGGGCAGCCTTCTCGGGTTCGCTGGGTAATGTCCCGTTGCGACGGTCAGTCCGAGCGGCTGGTAGGTAGCAAATTAAAAACCAGTGCCGTCTAGTAACTGCCAGGCGGTGCGCCGCCCTCTCCGAGGGGCAAGACTCCTTTTTACAAAACGGATTGTAGAATTCGAACGAGATTTTTTCTTTGATGTACGTATACGCTTATGTATGTATCTCACATAACTCAAATACGATTAGCCGTAGAACGTTGAAATTTTATATATGGGACTGCTATAACATCTAGTTGTGTACCTCCTCTTCTTATTGCAATTTTCGCAATCATTAGTCGTAGTGATATACTTTCAACTGCAGAAGTGTTTAAGTGGTGAAATTATTCAAGTTTTGGCAATGTCAAATTTAAAAATAAATTTAATTTTCGACAAATGACGAAATCTAACTTTTAGCGCGATCTCCCGGTTCCTTTTCTTATATTTGGAAAGCAGCCGCTCAAACGAAAAGCGCTAGTGACTCTACTGCCGTACCTAAGGTTTGAATCTCGGAGAAGGCATGGATGTAATTTGTTCGTCCCCTAATAGGAGGCAACGATGGCCCATCTTTAAGGTACCTGCATCAAAAGTGACCACCACTCCTGACTTTAGTAGTGGCCAACGCCTATAAACGGCTAAAGAAAAAAAAAAAAAAAAGAGAGAAACAAGAATAGAAGAATAGAAAGCCAATGGAAAAGAAAAACAAGTATTTGAAAAAGTTTTATACTCGTTTTATGAAAAAATAAAGTTAGAAAAAATTTGAGTCTCATTCGACAAACTTGACCGGGATATTTGATTTCGAAATTTGCAATTTTTTATGACATTTTCAACTTCCCTTGATGGATCTGTTAATTAAGTTAGAATAATTTGAGGAAATAAGTTTAAATGAAATGCAGCAAAAAGCGAGCATAATTTAATAGGCCGCACAGGGAAGTCATAAGGTGTCCACATATTTTTTTTATAGTTCATCAAGGAAAGTGCAATCTATAATCTGATTATAATATTCAATTAATATTCCTACGTATCCATGCAGTTAATCGGGCCCACCATCAGCCAAGCGGTAAATTTACTGAACGCCTGATAGTTCAGCCGGGCTCTCATCCCGGCGAACGAGTTGGCTGCACTGGGATATCTCGTGCTTTTACCCATGTGTAATGTGGATACGAATCAATGGCCCTTAAAAAGTCCTCCACGAAGGCACCCGTCTCCATACACAGATAACCTTCGATTTGCTTTGCCTTAATCAGTTAACCTAATCTAATCTCATCTAGTATTTAATGATGCTTTGTGTGCTCGTAATTATTTAGTATCTGAAAAAGAAACCCGCAGTATGAAGAAAGAAATGACATATTAAATACCGTAAATTTTTGAGATAGAATTTCTAATAGCAAAGAATTGTCTTGTTACATAGCGCTACTTACTGCATTTTTTACTACCGTTACAGGTAAAAGATGTGTAGCACCGCATTTTATTTCAAACTAAGCTGAAAATCCAAACACTTAAAAAATATTTATCATTTTGTGGTTACATCTTGTTTTGGATTTACTTTGAATGCTTGGATATTTTGAATATATTTATTATAAGAAACATGAAATAAATATTTTTATTTTATGTTATAATAAGCAAGTTGTGACCAGTTCTCAGTTTCAATCCTGGTTTTTACCCTTTCTGTTCAATTCTGTATTAGAAAAGAATCTCGGTCATCGATTTTTCTTAACTGATGCTTGTTACGTCAGGACTAGTGACGTCACAGCATTTCAGCCCATATATTATAGTCATTACACATAAAGCTGAAGGAACTTCTTTAGAAAGCATTAGTTACCATGCATGCAGTGCTTTTCCAAGGCCTAAATAACAGCTGGGAAGAAATCGAATGTATTCAGAGCATGTTATATTAAACAGCTTCCAAGTGCAAAACATCAGCGAATCCGCATCTTAAACCATTGAAAATAATATTACAGTACTAAATCAGTATTATATATTTTGTTTTAATGGTATATTCTGATCTACTGCATTGCAAATTTCATATTAACAAGTTTTTATTCGTTGATGATTTATGAAGATAGTTGAACTTATTTTTAGAATAAAAATATAATCTGCTTCTTCAACGAAGGTAATACTAACTGCTTAAGAGTTGATATAGTTTAAAACTCCTCTGGCTTATTCATACATAAAAAGAAATTGGTAAAACTGGTAAAAGAAAGTCCCGCATTCGTAACCTATTAAGAAGACTGCGTATCAGAATAAAAGAATTTTCATTTTTAATGTTACAACAGACGAAGAAATCGTACAGCAAAAACTGCGACTCTATTACATTAAATATATACAATCAAGCTTTGTACTATTTTCTAAGTTTCCAAGATTTTTTTAACTCCATTTCTTTGCATGCTAGGGAAGTGTTTTAAACTGGAAATTTTTTCATCGGAGGATGAAAGGGAGCATGAGTGAAACTCGCAACTTTCACGCATGCGCATTCGTTTGTTTACTACAAAATTGTTTTTCTCCAGTTACTACGATCTTAAAGATATTTTTAAACCTCCGCATTCTGTAGTTGACAACAGTGGTATTTAGCATTTGTCTTTCATTGCAAAGCAATACAATATTAAATTAATAACAGTGATAATAATCATATGTAAATACAAGACGTAAAGTACTAGCATTAAATTGTTTCTCATTTCCATGTCAAACTATTATTTAATGACATTAATTAAAAGGTGACATATTAGAAATGCAGTAAATATGCTCGTGCTACCTTTTAGAATGCGACAAGGGAAAAATCTTCTAATTAATAAAAGAGTTAAGCTTTTTTAAACTATATTACACATCACTGATATAATATATATAAACTGCATTGCACGAAGTATGAAAGCTGCCTTGTACGAAAAACTGAGGTTTTTTAATAACATATTAATAATTAACAATAAAGATTATTATTATTATTACATTGTTCTTTAATCATTCAATGGAGAATTTTTATACGAAGGCCGTCATGATATAAACAGATGAAACATTTTAAAATAGACAAAAGGGGTAAATAATAATATATAAGCTTTAGCTATTAAATATAAAACTATTCAAAACAATATATAACTTAATTCTGTGCCGAAAAATAACAATGCAGAAACTGTGAACGAACCGAACTGAAAACAGAAGTGAAACCACGCGAAATGTTTAGAGCTGGAATTAGTTCATTTTAGTTACTGCTCGTTTTTTATTGCTAGGAGAAAGATAAAGAAGAAAGATAATTCCCTCAGCTATGAATAAGATAAGTATGCACAAAATAGCAAATGAGGACAATTACTTTATATATGCATATAAAAGAATGTACTTTATATATGCATATATAAGACAGGTATAATTAAAGCATCCGAAGTAGATCCTTACAATTGCGAAACAAAAGAAATTAACAAATTAGACTATGATCTACCAAGAAAGAAAAAAAGAGCTAGAGTGAGGAATAAAAGCTTAAAAAAAGTAAGATTTATTAAAGATTACTATCTCGCGTTTAATCATTCGAGGTATATTTTGTGGTGCCATACAGTTACGAAAATGCCACACAGATGCTGCATAGTGTTGAAAAGATTTTTTATAGTACTATATAACATTTTTCAGGAGAACAATAGATCAAAGTTTAAAGTAATTCTGAAGAGACATCGATAAGACAAAAGAGTTTTGGCAAAGCATTGCTAGAATTTCCACATTAATTCCAATTTTCGAAATACAAAACGTTGTATTAGAGGAAAGTCTTCACAGTACTAGAATTTCTGCCTCTTATGCATTTTCAAGCTTCTTGAAGTATTTCTTAAGGTTTAGTTTGGTTTATTTCATAATGTCAAAGCACGCAAGGGCTATCTGCCTGAAGGAAGGGAAACTGGCTCGTATATACGTTACGCAAGGGAAAGACCACGAAAACGCCCCTGCAGCCAGCCCGTTCGCCTGGAATCGAACCCAGGTCGAATGTTTTGCAGAAATCATTTATTTGAAAGTAAAAGGGTAACATAAATAATGCCAAACACGTTTTTCGTCAGAACTTCCTTTTAGGGGGTATGGGTGTGCGTATTAAGGAAAGCAGCAAATAAACGTGCTTATTTTTATATTTCAATTGCGAAATACTTTTGCCTACTTTGTAAATATGATGGGCTTTGCATACATATTAGGGTGATAAATGAGTTTAATAATTTTTCTGTATTGAAGTCACTAGATTTACAAAAACGTTAGTTATTTGCTTAGAAAAATTTGCTCTTTTGGTAAATGTTTTATCTAAATTAAGTATGGCGCAAAATTTCTAACTTCACCATTCTTGAATATACACGAAATATCTTAAGGGATATCTTATACCTAATACCTTAATACATCGATACAGATGTTACATCGCTGCTGTATTACTTTAATGAATCTGTATCAGGTACAAAATTATCTAACATTGATTTTAGCATTCGAAGCACATTTTTGCAATGGATATATTTGTCGTTATGCAGAAATGGAACATGAAGTATTATCTAATTTTAAGTTAAAATGCATATAGTTTATTAAGCTTTAAAAACGTTAACGAATGAAACTACTTTCCTTTCTTTAGGAATAAATGATTCAGTAAGAGAGGGTACATATGAATAAATCATTTGAAATAAGGAACGTAATTAAATGCCCCTTCTGTCCAAAGGCAAGAAATAAGTAGCGTAAATGATACAATGAGTATTTAAAGAAAAAGACTAAATAATAAGAGAAGTATTGAAAAAAATGCATAGCAAGCGGTAATTTACAATAATAAAGCTGTAGAGATCAATCTCATTTCTTAGAAAAACCTTTGCAGATGATTTTGTTCTTTATTTACACTGCACCTGAAGAAAAGATGGGAAATTCCTATCGACAACATTTTTCTTCAGAAAACCATTCTTAAACTAAATTAAAAATTTGCTGTGATTTTATTTGTTCTGCCTGTGGTGAGTGTGTTAAATTAATCATACGGTAACAAACACCTGCTTAGGTATACTCTTACCCTAACCAATTTTGTAGTAGCCGACCGCTGAATGCTCGTAGCTCGACCCAGATTCGAAACCAGGCGAATAGGTTGACTGTACAGCTGGTTTCTGTAATTTCCCTGTGTTTAATGTGAATAAATGCCAGCTTCTCTTAGAAAGTCCTCCATGAAGACATTCCTTTCCTTCTGCAGATATCCCTCCTGTACTTTTTCAATAATCAAATAGCCTGACATAACCAAATCTGTCAAACATTCATTTTTGCACCAGACGTCTAACTAAACCGTAATAGCACAGAGAAAAAGTTAAAACTTAAAAGGTTTATTTAAACTATGTCTTGCAGAGCAACTATAAATTGACAATTAATAGCCGTTATTTGCAGGATTTCGAGAATCCAGTTATTTAAAGCAGTAAAACACGAAAGTCAAGTTTCACCTAATAGTTTGATTCCAAAAGTGGAGGTTTCCAACTCATCATACACACAGGAAAACTAGATGGGTGTCTTAAGATAAACAAAATTACTGGTTGGTTGCCACAACAGTTTCCCAAATTATAAACTCGCTTTGTATTTAAAATCACTTTAATTGCATCTTAGAGAAGGATAACGAAAAAAATTGAAAGCCTAGAGAGAAATTTATATAAAAATGTGTTAGCTAAAATAAATTATTTAGGTGTATACAAATATAAATATTTATAATAAGGTATAATATAATTACTGTATATTAAAAAGGTATTATACAGAAAAAAATCAAAATTTTTTGTACCTATAATAATTGACATTTATCTGTTATCTGTTGCAAAATAAAAAAAAAATTATATAAAACTTAGTCTACCTGATAAGCTGAATGTTTCTTCTATAAATTTATCGGAATCTCTTATCCCAATCATCTTACATTTTTATGTACGTACGTTTTCTGGTTTGAAAACCTTTGTTGCTATTCAAACACGAATGTGCGGTTGGTTATACCACAAGACTTCTGGATTCAATCTATGATTTTTTTTCTTTCATACTAATACTATGTCTAATAGTAATAAATCCATCTTAAATAAAATCATAGTAAGAAACAAAGCATTATTTATATTACAGTTCATTAATAATGCTAGCGAAAAAGTAATTTTTTGCTTAAAAAGATTCAAAATTATTTCCAGAGGAAACGTGTTTTTACTGTGCTATAACTAAGACTTTTGAAAATCCTGAAGGGAAAAAAATGAAATTCAATTGAAATGAAAAACAATATGGTGAAAAATCCCATAACAAATAATAATGAAGAAGTCTATGTTTATATAAAATGATTTTCGTAAAGGATTATTTTAACGGTTATTTTTCGCTATCCTTTATATGCTGAAATGCTCATTAATGAGACCACTGAATTATTTGTCTGATTAAATATGGCTATTGTTATGCTATTTAGTATTATATCTCACTGCTTTACATCCCTGATCTCTTTTTCTCTGTATATATATAGAGAGAGAGAGAGAGATTTCTGATTGTGATGATAAAATTAAATTAAAAAATTATAAAGCTCGATAAAATATATATAATTTATTTTCAAAATATGCATCATAATTTTCATGAATTAAGTAATAATACCTCCTGAACTAAACTGGTAATCAACTTTATGAGATATTGAAATTAGTTTTTAAATAACAAGTAATAATAGTTTAACTGAAATTTGCACTTAGTTTCTCTTAATCAAAAAGCAATCCGTTGTTAACTACACTGGAAATAATAAAGATGATACTTTTCTTGTAGTATCAGTCAGTTGATATTAAGTGAAAGAAGCCAAGAAGCAAACATCACTTATGTGTGTTTAAGCTGTCTCCATATAATTTCATAATCAAGTTATAATTTTTATTTTACTAAAGTATGCAAATTTTCTAAATTTTCCCATAGTCATGAAGCAATAGAAATTGTAGAATACATCTACTTCTGATGTCATTTTCCTGTTGGGGGAATGTTTCGAAAATAGTTAAACGAAGTATTGAATATGATTGTTGGATATCGAAACTTCTCGACAATATCTAAACTTTCCCTGACAATATAAATTTTTAATTTCTTTTTAAAATGTTTCTGTCATTAATAATTCGATATCGGACATAAATGTCTCAGCTTTCATTTTTTGCATGGATGTACTATCAAATTACTAAGGTCACAGAAACATTAGAATTTCAAGAGCGAATAATCTTGAGAATGTCCTAACCTTGAATCAACAAAGTGCCCATAAAATAAATCTTTAATTCTCTTAATATAATTCGTGTTATACGATCAGTCGTGGCTAATGTACGATTAAGCAAATCTGCGCGGATTGCTCATTTCAAGCTTGTTTTTCAAAATCCCCAACAGAATGTGCCTACCTAGAGTTTAATTCCCTAAGAAGTTTAAGACAGTTAGTTGATCACGGTGGCCATTCCACTGAACTCTCATATCCAGTAATTAATTCCAAACGTATTTCACGTATTTCTTAAAAAATCACGTCGCCATGCGTATGTATCTGCTAGAGCACCATCATGCTGAAAACACGCAGCTGACAAATCTCTCAGAGAGACGTTATCTTGTAAGAAATCAGACAACTCTTCATTCAATATTCTTAATTTAATTTATGTGTACTTTTTTCCTATTAAAGTACCACCAAAAATGAATGACCCATTCAGCGTTTCATTTCATAATCCACACCAAACAGTTATTAATTATAAAATTACAAATGAATGATTGTTGCACATTAGTAGATAAAAAGGAATGTCATTGAATGACTTTAAATAGAAATAAAAGAAACTTAGGTTTATTTTAATTAATTTTTTTAACTGACTTCACAAGGATAGGCGATAATTTCGAATATCTGACGCCGTAAAGTCCTTAAGAATCGTAAAATTTTAATGCAATAATTATTATTGTTTTTGAACGAAAATCAGACCTTTTTATATTTCACATTTTATAATGAGTATAACATTTTCCTAAATATAAGGACTGAGAGAAGATATAAAAAGTTATATTTCGAAACTTTTATAATTTTTTAAATATTTTAAAATTCTATGTCTCTCTCATTTAGAGCATTTTTGTAATTAAAAGCATATGCCTACGAACAACAATGGCGAAAATAAAACAGAGTAAGATCACGGTGTATAAATGCAGAAGGAATTCGTCGTTTTTTGTAATCAGGAAGTCGTTCAGTATGATCAAAATTTAAATAGCAATCAAAATTAACTTACCTTTTTAACAAAAACAGAGTCAGTGTGTGGAAAGGGAGTGAGAAAAATTATAGTAATTGGAAGAAATAAAAATTCCCTTTGCTTTAAAGGTAAAAAAAGTGCCGATGGTAACTGCAGTTTAAAAGAGCGAATGACAGAAGGAAGCGTTTGTAAATGAATTCTGAAATGGAATAACGAAGTAAACGGCATTCTTCTGATTATCAACTACATACCACCCAATGAAAATGTTACATTGAAGTTGTGCGTTTTACAGCAGACACCACATCCATTCACAACTCACTCGTGTAATCAAAAGGCAATTAGAGCGAGAAAATATATTATCATAAAAAAAATTAAAAACCGTCAATCTAAGAGCAAATAAATTAAAGTAATCGTCTCTGGAAGGAAAACTAACCTCTTCGGTAAATCAGAGCTGCATGCTGAAAAGCTGGAAAAACGCCAAATAGCGTATACTGCCAAATCTCCTTATTGTCTACAATTTTTAGCTAACTATCTCTAAAATATTAGAAACTGAATTTTCCTCTCATATGTATTTCTAGATCATCAGATTCATAAATATCTTTCCAGGAAAACTGTCAATAATAAAAGTGCGAAAATGAACTGAATACCTGAGACTGTAGAAAATGTGAAGTGTAACGTGAACAGCTTGGAAGTCAATTGTTAAGAAGAATGTTAGGATGATATGCTTTGATTCAATATAAAATGCAAATTATTTATAACAATTAGACTTCAGGAAGCAAAATCTGGAATTTTAATATTACGGCAATTAATTTGATTTTCTCACATTGCGATATGTGAAGATTAGGATCATCTCATTAACGAAGCTTGATATTGAAACATATGTGGTAAGGTAAGTATAAATACATATATTCTTGAGGTTCTTTTTATATCTCTAGAGTTTGCAAAAATGATTGACTGAAACCACGATGTTGCATCTCACTTTTGTTTCTCGGCAGGTAAAAAGTCGTATGTGGATTACTTTTTGAGTTTTCTTTGTTGCAAGTGTAGTAGACCCACCACTTGTGTGTAGACCCACCAACCGCCGAGCAGTGAATGAACACTAGTAGTTCGACCTGGGATCGAATCGCAGCGAACAGGCTGGCTGCATGGTTGGTTTTCGTGGCTTTCCCCATGTGTAACGTGTCTACGAGCCAGTTTTCTTTAAACAGTCCTCCACAAAGGCATTCCTACCTAGAGGCAGGTAGCCCTCGAGTTGCTTTGCCTTAATCATTTAATCTAACCTAAACTTGTGCAATGCTAGTGCGAATCAATAGAAAGCGTCCGAGGAAAGTAAAATTTTACAGGCAGGTAGCTGTGGATTGTTTTGCTTTAATTAGCAAATCAATAAAGAGCTTCCTATTGTGCACCCACTGTTATCATACCGATTTACCGGGAGCGAGTTAACTCGGTTAAAAATGGCTAAGTTAGTTTATTGCGTAATGATAGAAAAATTACTTTCACAAATCATCAGAATAGAGGAAATTTCTATAACGCATGAAAAATTGAGAAGAAAATGAGATAACATCAGGAATAGCAAAAGATATTTCAGTATTTAGGAAATGTTTTTATGCACAATCATATTGAATTTAATTGTACATAATCAAGAATATAGAAGTATTGTTAATTTATTCATCAAACATAATGTACTAAATCACAAAAATGAATTAAGCAGATAGCTATTAATTTTTAATTTGCCTATTAGTTCCTGTCGAAATACAAGAGAAATATAAACAAAAACATATATTTTTTCAGTTATGAAATGTGTTCTTGTTTTGAATGCTGATTTAATTTACATAAGAAAATACACTTACCGTCTAAATTAAATTTCTTAAAAAATACAGATAAACTGATAATATTATTTTTCTGTTAATTATAATGTAGGGTATTTTTCTTTTCAGTGATGTTAATTGAAACCGTAGTTTTGGTTTTATAGTGGAATATCGTCGCCAACATTACCCTGGTTAGTACTGCATTAATTTCTCCCTGTCATACGTAAGCAACAAATTTAACAAACAGCAACAATCATAAAGTTAATTAGATGACACTAATTAGCTTTTTTAATGAAATCCTGGAAGACAGCAAAGAAATCATTAAAAAGTTTCAAATTTACTATTAATAAAGGCATCCTCTTCTAAAAATCAGGAGTCAGCAATAAAATGACCAACGCACAAATTGTCATCATTTTTTTCAAAAGGAAGAATTATTTCTTTCACTTATTTCTTCAAGTAACGTATCTGAATTAAGTTTTTTTTCTCTTGACTATATGTCTGCAATTTTGAACTTAAAGTCATGTATTTTTATTCTTATTTTCTGCTGAGATCTTTCTTTGGTGTTTACTTTTTCCGATTTTGCGTATTATTAAGCTCAGGAAAATCTAATACAGCAATGCAATTTTGATTCCATACGTACAAAAGTGAAATTTTGAATACCTTGCATAGACATTAAGCGATATGAAAGACCTGAATATCCGAATATTATTTTTCGCAATATTTTCATTTTAAGACACACCATTGATAAAAAAGTGCTACTGCTAACAAATAAGCAGATCGAAATGAAAGTTTTTCATTTTGAGCAGCCTGTGGTGCATATTACTCTAATTATTACTTACGTAACGTTATATTACTCTAATTATTACTTACGTAAAGATTTAAATTTAGAGCTTAATTCTTATTTCCTTTCTTTTGGAATATTGATGCGTAAGTGCTGAATAGTTAATAACAATTGATTATTATTGAGAAGATGGAAGTAAATATCAGACTATTAAAAATTATCTATTTACATTTCGTGCGTTATAAATTTTTAATGTGAAATTTATTTACGCTTTAAAAATTTATTTGTTAAATTTGAGCTGTCCGTGAATGTCAAAGCTGTTGCACAGAAAGGTATTTTGCGAATACACGTTTATGGTAACTACGGATTTTTTTCCTTATTCCTGGAATACTTTTCTCATAAAAATTCATTTATATTTTAGGAGATAAAAATGATTTTTTATCTCCTAAAATATAAATCATGTTTAAGTATTTCAACTGAAATTCATATTCATATTTCAGAATGCACTTTTGTTTATGAAATTACTGATTATTATTTAGTTAATTATTAATTATTATAAAATATTTTTCAACATATTTTGTATATAAATTATTGTTAAAATTTCGAGTATTGATGCCAATAAAAGATAAAAAAAATGTTTTTTACGCTATTTTCAAGCTATTATTATTTTCAAGCTCATAGATTAAAAATTTAATTAGTAATTTCCTGAGGAAAACTGATGAATTTTTTAACCTTGCAGGAATGTGCTACATATTGGGCAATGAATATAAAGAAGAAATTTTCTTCCGATCGGATGTAAAAGCATTCTCACTTGACCTACATCAAGTTCGCTTAATAGAGGCCCGTCGTCTGTTTGAGGGTGCGGGCTTCATCCGTCAAACTCGTTGTGGTCTTTATTATTATTTATTTTATTATTTTTTGTTATCATGAGCATTTTTCTGTTAGCATATTCATTCTTTTTCTACCCTCCGTGGTGTCAGCAACCGCAAGTATCACTCCGCCAAAGGTCATTTACAAAACCCTCAAGATATCTGTCGCAACGTGTCTCATTCCTAAGTAGGTGAACGAGTTCACCTGACCTGGTTGCCAGTAAGATATTTAGGAGGGGAAAATACTTTCCCTTTTTGCATAGCAGATTTAAGCAAAAGCGAAGAAAATTCTTTTGGCAGAATAGAAGAATTTGATTTTTTTTTCAAACATGCCTCTCTTTATTTGCGTCCTCAATGTATGTGCATCTCAACTTAATATAAAGAACGAACTGTGCATAATAATTTGTAAGAAACAACAATACTTGTAAGAAACAACAACACAATATTTCAAACATACCTCTCTTTATTTGCATTCTCAATGTGTGTGTATCTCAACTTAATATAAGGAACGAACTGTACATAATAACTTGTAAAAAAATAACAATACTTTTTATTTTTATGTTATTGTCTTAATAAATTTTTAGGCGTTTCCCGAATATTCTAAATAAAAATGCAAAGTTTGAGATGGAATATCGAAACCTCCTTATCTATTGGAAAACACTCGATTCAATGTTCTAAATTTGAGGAAACAAAAATCCAGAGGATATTGGCAGTGACACGCTTGTCAAGGAACGCATTGAGCGTTATCAGATGAACTTAGACAAGAAATAAATAGAAAGTTGAAATGTAAACAAACTCTGAAGTCAAATTAAGAGGGAACCACGCCAATGTAAAATTTAAAAATCAAACAAAAAAGCCAACATGGGTTAGGTTTTTAAATAAAATTGTATCTATTTTGAGGACGATCAGACACAGAGCACTTTTGCTCAAGCGCAAAAGCTTGTTTGCTTCCGAAGAAGAAGGACCTCTTTCTGAGCGCCCTCGAAATTAATAACTTAATAGTTTTAGTTAAAATCAGCGTCAAACTAAGGTGACTTTTTTACCTAATTTTAAACTTTGAAATGTGTTTCACAATAATTTCAAATTCTGTAACTTAGAACACATATTTAATAATAAATATGCATAATAATAAATATATAGCCAGTATGAAGAAATAAAGGGCATCTATATAATGGTAAAATGAACAAAACATGAATACCTGTCGCGAGAATAATTTTACAAATTTCCTATTGCTGTCTTAATTTTTTTAATTTTATTTGAATAAATTAAAATTTTAATCAAATAAATTAATTAATTGAATAAATTAACATTTAGAAACATATACGACGTTAATGCAGAATATACATATTTTAGAACATTGGTATCATTCAAAGAATTTTTCTCCTGCATATCACATGTCATGTTGTAGTCTGATTTCGTATACCAAGAGGTAACCCAATATGAAGGCTTTATAAGCAACTGTAATTTTGCATGTTTTGAAAAATATACTTGTTAATTATAGAATTTCTGATCAACTTACACCTATGACAACAACATTAGGTATGATTATTCTATATGAAAATACAATATAGTGGTGGAATTTATTAAACCTGGCCATAATGAAAATTTGAAAACCTAATCAGTTTCCATTCAAGAAGATAATGCGATATCCATAACACATGAAGAAGTTCGAAATTGTTTTTGCTACTGATATCTATGTATTGAAATGTGAATGGTAAAACTATTCAGAAGCGTTACAATAAAATCAGTCCAATAAGAAGCAGCGGAATTTGTCGGGGGCTCCTGGCGAAAACATTTGCGAGACTGCTAAGGTATTGTTTACATACCTATATGGTGACAACAGAATTAAGATTAAGTATAATCAAGAATTAGTTTCAAGATTAATAGAAAAATTAATTGCGTATAACAGCTGCATGTAAATATTTTAATATAGGGATTTAATATCTTTGCTACAATTTTTTCAGTAACATTAAACATAAAACATATGGAAATGAAAATTATATAGAAAAGCCATAAATATTTCATGAAAAGAAAACATTAAAACATTTATGATATTTTTAAAGAGGAAAAATTAGGTTTTTTTTTTTTTTTTTTTTTTTTTGTTGTTGTTGAATGACTATAAAAAGTTTAAAAGCATTTTCCTGAATTTCTCTGTTAAAATTCATAAATTATTTTTGAAGTATAGATGTTAATTAATACTTTGAGCCTCAAATATAAAAGTGACTTACATTTTAACTTTTTTTCTTCCATCGTGCTTATTAGGTAGTTTTTACCTTTTTTAAGCTACAGAAAGGTCTATCTCTGAATGAATTAAGCACTGGAGTAATCAAAATATTAATCATTTACACACATTTGAAACCGTTGAAAGCATTTTACTGGCAGCTTGGCACAATTGTATAGAAGAATTGAATCTATCTTTACGTTATCTAAATATCTTTACCTAAATATAAAATCTGTTCCAACTTATTATCAATATCAATATAAAACTTGTGCATATCTTTTAACTTTTTGAAAGCTTCATTTACCTAGATTAAGAAACTTTAGATAAAAGAATATTTCCTATATTATTTTCACATAAATTTAAAAAAACAAGTTCTGTTACTATACGGTGATGAATAATACATGTTAAAGGATTTTAAGATAAAACTTTCGTCGCGTAATGAAAAAGATTTGATTTCTTTGCTACTTTCCTTAAAAACAGCTTTCATTTTTTTCGTCGAATGCGTTTTTGATTCTGCTGTTCAAAGATTGAAAGTAATATACCACTGTTTCGGTTTCTACATTAAAACATTTCATGGTAAAATCGGGTTACGAAATTTTTAATGATTTTTAACCAATTACTTCTTTTGTATAGGGATAGTAGTGATGTGTTGACCTTATTTATTCCCTGTCAAATAAAATTCTCTATTAAAAAAGCGATTCCAATAAGCAAAGTTTTATTGTATTTCATTTTTTTTTCAATAAAGATGTAGTTTGCAAATACATTTAATCTCCTCTTCTGTGAACGTGAACAGAAGATTTGGAAGGACCATCTAGTATCCGATTCTGTTTTCATTATAAAGCATTTTCATAGTTATCCAGTCTTTTACGCAAAATTTGGCAGCGTTGAGTAGATTTAGAAGAAAGAGGATAATAATTTTATCACAAAATTTAGATTCTGAAGAATGACTGTACAAAATCCTGCAGCAAAACCACAGTCTGGATTTAAAGAGTAAGTTACAAATGCACGGGATGTAGATCGAACTCGGATTGCAGTGTTTAATTCGAGTCTGTGATTCCGAATAATGTTCTGATATGTTCGTATAGAATATTTGCCGTCGACAAATTTTAATGTCGAGTCTTAATTTTGCTATAGCAAGTAGTAATTCCTGTTCCAAATATGATCATGTATGATTTTTTAATTGGTTCATAATGTAAAACATTTTTCTTTTATGTCATCATTCAGAAATATGTTCCATATACGAAAAGTGCAAGTACATCCATATATGAAATACCAAGTGTAGGCTGTATAAGACTGTAATAATGAGCAGGTTTATTTTTTGTTATATATTGTTAAATACTTTCTGATGGAACTTGCGAACTCACCACAAATATTATATCTAATTAATAAATATTTCCTCGCTCTCTATTATTGTATTTTTGTAAATGTGCAAGAAAATATCGCATTCTCTTCTGCTTGCTCTCATGGTGTAAATAGTAACATGTCCAACTAGCACTGCAAAATCCGTTGTTCGAACCGCGGCGAAGGTGTAGTTGATTTTTCATGTTTCATGGTCTGAAAATTGAATGGTCTCCACAGCTGTTGATTCAAAAACTGTCTTATTAACTTATGAATTCCAAACATGTCAAATAACTTCCTTTCCGACTTAAATATGTTCTTCATAAACTCTAACTACTAGTGCGATCAATGGGATAATTTTACACTTGATATTATTCTTTTCAGCATTTCTATTTTCAACAATTTTTTCGTGTTCTTTATTACTGCAATAAATCTGTATCATTTATTTACTCCATTAAAACTGAAGCTCTTTTATAAGTATAATCCAATAACGTACAGTAAATACACTCACCTAGCATATGTTCTGTTGAAACTTCAGAGCTTATCAAAGCTGCAGTTGTGTATTTACAGAACTGGAACTTGATTTTGATGTCGAAAATATTTTGTACGTAGTAATTTATTCGTTTCAGAATTCAATTTCTCATTACTTAGTTCTATTTGTTTTTAAACGGTAAAAGTTAACTTATAGACCTCTTGCATACTTGATCCCATTCCCATCCGCATTGATTTTAATATCTGGGTATTTCCAACATGTTTTGGTTCTATTTCATAGATTCCGAATTTTATGAATTTTACTGAAATAAAAAGTGACAGGAAATTCATATACATTTTTCTTTCTTTCTAAATAAAAATTCTCCCTTCTTTCCAAATAATAGCTATTTCCTTCTTTCCATCTAACAAAACCAAGTTTTTATTATTTAAATGCACTTTAAAAGGATATGTAAATCAGAATTCTTCAAATAAGGTTTCAGACAGTCGTACATTATATGTATGGAATAGAAAGCATTCTATTCTTTAAAAGTAAAAAATGTTGCAGTCACAAATTTGTTTGACTAGCTAGATAATATTAGAGCCAAATTGCTTTTACTGCAAACCTTGTGTACTAAAATATCTCTTTATAATTACAATCAAGAACCAACACACAAAATTTCAACTATATATGTTCGTGCAATGTCCGCACTTTTTATCCAAAAAATTAAACGCAAATTTCCAGATGCGAATATTACACAAATCATCCATTTCCGAAGTTTATTCATTACTCTTATTCTATCATGGAATATCCATGTTAAATAACAGCTTTGAGTTGTTGCCTTCAAAATGGGTAGAGAATACTTCCACTAACAGCAATTTTTATAAATTATTTTTAAACACTTTATTTAAAAAAATTATGGTTTACATACTCGCAACAGCACGTACAGAAAAGTATATGCTAAATATATTTTCTATCCGACTAAACAAAAACATTAAAACTCAAAACTATTTAACCTGAGTTTATACGAATCTTTATACATTTAACAGCATCTGAAAATCAAAGCGTACAGGTTACCCAAGCGCATATGGCTTGCCAAAAGATATTATTAAAAGGCTTTGGCGACGTGAAACCTTATCAAATTAGATGATCTGGAAAAAATACTTTCTTATTAAAGCACATTTTTAGTGGACTTTTTCCTAACCCTTTAATAATACAGCAGAAAAGCAAACAAAAAATAGAGGCTAAAAATTTAAAAATGGTACCTCGAAAGTTTTAAGAAATTAAAAATTATTTTAGTTAAAAAGTAAAAAAAACATAAGATTAAAAGGAAATTACAATCTGATATTGTTATGTAGATTTAATTTTGACTCCTTGAATATTTTTAAACTGTGAGATACAGTGGGCTCATTGATTAAGTGTTAGTTCTCCGGCAGTTAAAGGTAAAGAACGTAAAATAATTTTTTAAATGAGTTTTTAGAAGTGGGAAAGCCAAACGAGAAAGAACATTTTCGGGTAATATTTAATTGTAAATTTAGCCACGTGGAGACTTATAAGTTCTTATTTAATGAAGAAAAGAGTTGCTTATTCATGAAGTTGCACTGCATTTATGTACGTATATGACTGGTTCTCTTGTACTAGGCTTCCAGCAATTTTTTTTTTAAAGTTCCAATGCTTTCTAATTTGCCAGGTCACCAGATACGCGAAACGAAAGTAATAAGCTTTTCGAAGAGGCTCTCTTCTAGTAAGGTACCCAACGGCCGCTGAAATGTAAAGTCGCTAAACATTGGTAATCCGATTCCAGGGGAATGGGTTGGCTGTATGTGCGTTTTCATGCTTTTCACATGTGTAACGTTTATACGAGCCAGTTTCCCTTAGAAAGTACTCCACGAAGTCATCCCTCCCCTTAGGCAGATCGCTCTAGGATACTTTGCCATAATGAAATAAACTAAACCCTCCAGGAAGAATTCTTAGTATGATTTACTAAGACTACTGTTGTACTGTTTTTCTCCTGACGGAAATGAATGAAGGACGGTTTTATTTGACCTAGAATCATAAACCATTTTTGTCTGCAGTGAATTCATTGTATATGTTAGAGTAAAAATATTTAAAGAAAGAGTTTCCCATATGTTTCACAAAAGTAAATAGGAACAAAAGTAAATAGGAAAGAAATATTTAAATTTTCCAAGAGGAGTTTAACTGACAAACGATTCTGTAAACAACTGCGACAGAACTTTTTTTTATTACTGTCAGATTTTTTACTGATGCAAGTTATGGTGTACATGTGTAGGACTTTACTTCTAAAATCAGAAATGGTGGAAAGATCTAGAAGACCGTCGAGAAGACTGAATCATAACAAAATAAATAAAATTAAATTAAATTAAAGCAAAAAATAACTAATAATTAAACGAAACAAATGTAAAGAGGTAAATGAAAATAAATAATCAAATCAATGAAAAGTAATTAAATAATAAATTAAACTAGTAGAATTCATCTTGTTCGGGGCTCTAGGTGAAATTACGATTTGTCTCAAAAACTGAGCAACTAATAATTAAGCGAAACAAATGTAAAGAGGTAAATGAAAATAAATAATCAAATCAATGAAAAGTAATTAAATAATAAATTAAAGTAGCAGAATTCATCTTGTTCGGGGCTCTAGGTGAAATTACGATTTGTCTCAAAAACTGAGCAACGGAACCGGGCTTCCACAGAATTTAAGCTTCGATAAATCTATATTGACAATGAAGAATTTTTAAAGGGCTCAAATTATTAATTTAAATACATAAAAATAATAAAATTTGACGTAATTTAATTAAGAAGCATTTAGCTAAATTACATTTGCCAGTCTAAATTGCACTGATAAGTTGTTGATTTCCATGAAAGTCTGCATCTAAACCTATAAACGGTACAAATTGGATTTTTAACCGCAGTTGAATTAAACATTTTTTGGGGAGGGTCAAAGGTTTACATTTCGTACTAGTTTGTAATATTATGTTTAATATTGTCTTACTATTCTTTTATTAACTAAAAAGGTCTATTTCCTTTTCAAGGCTTGTGGAAGCCCGCATGAGTGAATTCTGTAATCTGTAATAATACAACTCCACTTACTTCATCTTCAGAGTTCCTTTATTTTTATCCGTTGAAAACTACTTAAAATTCTTCTAATACAAATTCATCAGAGTCGTTTTGGATAAAGTACTCTATGTTAAATTCTACAATTATTAAGTTTATAAGGTATTTCTCCCGCCTTCTTAGCATTCCTTCGAGATGTAGTGGTCAGCATACTCGGCACGTATTCGAGAGGTCCGTGGTTCGAGTCCCGGCGAGGGCATTGCTCCTGCTTTCAAAAATAACTTAATGACTCTACAGTGGTGCCACATCATCCCAATGGTGGATGATGATTCTCCACCACCAGGATTTGGCGATTGTGTTCCCTAATCCCCCAGTCACCCTTTAAAAAGGGGAGTATATAAGGTATTTCTCCCGCCTCCGTGGTGTAATGGTCAGCACACTCGGCGCGTATTGGAGAGGTCTGTGATTCGAGGCCCGGCGAGGACATTGCTCATTTTACACGTCTTCTGCTTCCAAAATATCCTAATGTGTCTACAAGGTAAATAATTATTTTTCACGTTACTTTTTTCTAATTACGATAGTTTTAATTCTATTTTTATCTTAGTTTTTAGAATTAAAGGTGCATTAAAATGTTTTATACTCGTTTAGTAGTTACAAATCATTCTCTTGACAGTTCACACATTAGATTATTTTTTTTTTAATTTTACCTCCATTTTGAATGCTATTTTTAATTATGTGTTTTAATGTATATATAGTATGTGTGCATGTGTGTGAAGATAAAAACATGTAAATCAAAATTATAATTTAAACTAATCCCTTAATTCTCCCTCTCGATCCTATAAATCGTAATAACTTCTCTGGGTTTCGTCATTTCTCGATCAATCCATCTCGCATGGCTTGCATAACGCTATGACGTAACTAATTCGGAACCTAAACTCACAATTTTGAGAAATGAAACTTTTCTAAACTAAACCAAAGCCTTCCTCTTGGCGAGCTTCCATATTGGATCAATGCGCCACTTTTAGCTTTAACTTCTGTCCTGTTTGGGACGCCATATCCCTCACTCTCTTCCTATTGCAGCAGTATTCAAAAATGTAAATGTCTTGAAAAGGCACGATTAGAGTGCCAAGTAAACTGTGGCTACATATGTGAATTTAAATAAAAATGAAATTTAATTCTAACGGGAGGAATCCTAATTCGGGAGGAAGGAAAATGTATATATGTATTTATTTAATCAAATGGTGACAGCTGTGAATATCGTTATCATACACCTGAATGTTTAATTATATTTATAAATGTTAAATGTAGATATTCAGAGTTTACAATTAAAAATCTTGAAGTAGTAAACAAGGGATGAGTATATTGCTAGAAGGAGCAAGGGTCTCAGGAAATAACTTTTTTTTTTTTTGCAGTATTAAAAAATTAATTAAAAAATTCAATATTGGAAAAATTTTAATGTATTACTGTATAGCTATTAATATGATCACAATATGTATGCAAAGAGACAAATGTAATCACATATTTATAAACTTTTGTTTAGGTAACTCATGGTGTTTGTCGTTATGTTCATATTGTCCTCGAATTTTAGACCCCGTTCTAGTAAGCTATCGAGTTCGTATTTTGCATACATATTGTTTGTGGACGAGAGTACAAAGTGGTGAAGAATTTTTTTTAATTCAATTTAGATTTTTTTAAATTGAAGTAATTTTTGTACATACCTTCATGTAACGGATAAACTAAAATTTTCAGAGTTTTACCATATGCACCATCGGATAGAGTGGAAAACATCTCTTAAATGAAATTTGCATGAACTGTTTAATTTAATTTTAGATGTTTTCGCGAAATTCTCAAAATTACTCGATTGTTTTGGACTATTTGGAGCCCATCATTTTAAACTTACAATATTTAAAAATGTGTCAGTGTAACACAACAGATTTGAAATTTTCGCAAATTTACAAATCAAACTCTACGCCGCCTTTTAAAAAAAGAATGATAAAGCAATATTAATTGGCTATTTTCGAAATTTTTAAAAAATACGCTATGATGCAGAAGGGAAATATCGGTTCTTCCTTGGGCATCGCTTTAAAACATAGTTTCACAGCTTATAATATCACACATCATACTACTTTTTTTTTTTTTTTTTTTTTGCTTCTATATAGATTTCTATCAAACAGATTTTACTTATTTATTTTTTGTTTGTTTGTTTATTTTTCTTGTTGCAAAGAATTACTCGCAAATAAATTAATTTCATCTGCCATGGTTTTACTCTTCGTAATATAAAATTGTAGTTGAATTTTATAAAAAGATTTATTTAACTTCTTGTTCTCATTAAACTGAGGGATAAATGTTTTTCATGATTTTAGTTCGTTAACTGTTTTATGTGTTTTAAATAAAAGCATACTTTATACAGCAGTTTTCTTTGTCTATCTCAGGTTTACCTGTTTTAAATTGGCTTCATTTTGATAAGTGCATTTTTGGAACATTTTCTTTTCTTTATTAATTTCTTTTCTTTATTAAATGGAGATATTTCATTTCCTTCATTCCTTTGAAGTTTTTGAAGTAGTTAGATATGAAGCACAGAGAATTATTTAATTTGCTATTCACACCTAGTTACGCATGCAATTTCATAAATAGCCATCATCAAAACGGCCGCTCTATACAATAGCGCAAACAGTATTTTTGTTCGGTCTTCGAAATAAAATTTCTCCTCTTTAAATAAGCAAAATATGCAAATCATTTAATGTAAAAACCTCCTCTTTATTAATGACTGAAGCAAGATTTTTCTCCATTAATTTCTCGTACCTTTGTAGCTTCCGGAAATTTCAGCTGTTAAAATTTTCCATTTTTATGGTGTATTTTGTGTAACACTTTCATTAAATATTATTTCTGTTCCCTACCTCTGATTTCAGTTATTTACCAACAAGAATGATAATGTTATATACAGATTCCATTAAAACTGTACTGCAAAATTACATAATAAATAATACTGCAAACATTACAATTTCTTTGTTTAATTGCAAATTTCATTCTAAAATTCCCAGATGAAAGAACTGTTGAATTCATGATATTGCATCAATGTCGAATTCCAAAAAACGAGAGTGTCTGGAAACACTAGACAATGGTATTAAATGCAATGTCGCATTAAAATCAAGAGGGATGTTGCAGTTTCATTTCATGAGATAAAACAATCGACAGTCTAGGATAGATATGGCTAAGAATGAAATAGAGTTAGACACAAATTCAGTTACCCGTTAAATTGCTTAGATGAAGTTTATTAATTTGCAATTTTTATATTTTCAGTCTTTTGTTCTGTTGCTTCCATTTTTTTCGTGTTTGCCATTTGAACAAAAACAGAGTGTGAAGTTTTTATTACACATATATGTGAAAAATTTCCTACTACCAATTCATTTTTAAAATGCATGCAAGACATAAAGAGTTTTAAGTTTCGTGGATTTCATTTTGTGGAATTAGTTGTTGCCGCAAGGTACTCATCCTTAAATTACACAGAAGAACAACGATTTATTCATTATGAAAGAGGCAATGTTTAGTTTTTAGTTCAGCGGGATAATTATGAAATATGCAGCAATTTAAACAGAGATAAACGGATGATTCATTGACTTCCATCTGCTGTTGTTATTTTGTGGCTGTAATTCAAAGCTCTTTTTTTAATTTAAAGTGGTAGATATTTGTTTTTTTTTTATTTTATTTTTATTCATTATTTATTTATTTAGTTTACATTTACCTTTTATTTGATTTGATTTGTTTATTTGTAGTTCTAATGATGTGCAAAATATTGCGTATTAATTGCATGTTTTAAAATTCATATTCTAGCAGCTGTTACTAAAAGATTTATAAACTTGTTATGAGATGATAACTGAAATGATTATAAACTTGTTATGAGACTATCTGAAGTAAATTTTGTGTTGATCTCTGATCTGAAGAAGTTTTGAAGAAGATGTTAAAATTTGCGAAGAATTTTGACGTATGTTTATGCTTTATTTATATTTGCATGTTTAAAATTTAAGACTTTCGTCTAGATTCTTGCGTTAGAAGCCTAATTTCGAGAAGCTTAAGGGTAAGGAGAAAATTTAAAAAGCGCGAATTATAAGCAGTTATAAATATGTTTTAAAAACATAACAGAGATATCTATGATGAGTAATGAGTAATACTTTACTTAAGTGTTAATCTTAAATAAAAACGATAAGTGAATTTTGAAGAACTGACAGCAGAATATTTTTTCTTCAGGAGCAAAATATTCCAACAGAAAAATTCCTGTTTGGTATTTTTTCAACACCACTTCCTTTTCCCTTAATATCTTTATTTGTTCACTTTATACTGAAAGTGATTGCAATAGTTATTATCATACTATTTACTGAAAACTTTCTTTAAAGTCTGTCAGAATGTGTTTCAGAATCGTCCAGAATTTTATGCGTTACTTAATGAAGAGTTAATTGTGACAGAAAACAGTTTAAATAAGTGAATAATTTATTTATTTATACTATTGTTGTTTATAATAATTTGTAATAGTCTTAGATTCTGTTTTCTGTGAAGTTCCAAATGTTATATTCATAATTATTTATTTCAGGCTTTTTACATGGAAGTAGCATAATATTTTATTAATATCTGAAGCACTCGAAAAATCAAGTAGGATGATTAATAGAACATTAAGTCTATGTACTTGTTTTCTCCAAACGTATAATCCGCTGTCCTAAAACTTATACTCATATGCTTAATACATTACAATTATATGAATACAAGATGATATAAAACGAGTTCAGTTACTTTTAAACCCCTATTCCCTTCTACCTACGCACGCAATATAAACCGTTTCATTACCGGGTCAGTAGGTTGTGTAGTGAAGTTTTAAATTTCATCTTTCAGATCTGCTGCTTATGATTAGCGTCCTCTAGCACACGAGAATCGCACCAGAAATGCCTCGGATTTGATCTATTTCATTATCACGTAGAACTTCGGGCAGAGAAAGATGTCATATTGTTGTGTCCAAAATTATCTTTACCTTCATAAAAATAATAATAATTCATAAACTCAATCTCTTTTTTTTTACAGAATGATTGAAATCAAACCTGATTATGACTATTCGTCCCAATTTAATTAAGCTGGTCCAAAATTGCAAATAATGGTATGACACTGAAGGGTTTTATTTTCCTAACAATTGATTTTTAGTTTGGAAGCAGCCTTTTCTCTACATTCTCATTTTCCTACCTACGCTTCCTGCCAGAATGAGTTTTCATTTTCACGAACTTTATGCAATGTAGAGTAGAAGCTACTGTTTAAACTGAGGTCTCAGCTACTTCAGGCAGAGTGTGGTCTGCCTTTCGGCAACGTTGTTCGTTACTAGTCAAAGCCTGCTATTTTACGATCGTGTATATTAATTGCCTTTTAACCTACACCGGTGATTTTAGCCAAGAGCCAACTACGCATTAAATAATCTGAGCAGCTTCGGTTGATTATTCAACTTAGAATTAGTTTAGTTTATGTCTCCTGCTTTTAATTTTAAACCATAAGTACTGGAAATTTGTACGCCCACGCGTGGACCCATCTGTGAATATATTTGTTTGCGTTAAAATAAAAGGATATTTTAACCCTTCTTCTATTGTTGTTCCTGACTCAGTAGAACTTAGCAATTAGTCGCTTCACAGTTCTAGTAAGTTCTAGCAGTCAAAGAACTTTAATTTAGCTAGAACACTACATCATCGAAAGAAGTAGTAAGCGAGTTACACAAAGTACGGTTTCCTTAAAACTTCTCAAATTCAAAGTTTGATTTCATCATTAGTCAGCCAAAACAGTCTTTTATAGAGTCGAAGTATTGTTTGGAATAATCTTTGAGGTAGTCAGTTATTGATGATTTAGAAGTAAGGCAGATAACTTTGAAAGTGGAAAGTGGCTGACTACTTCAAGACTGGCAATCTTTCGCCCTTCCCAAAGTAACTTAAAAGTACTGAACTACTGCTGTGAAGCCAGGATAAGTTTGTAGAAAAACAAAATAATTGCTAACTTGGGATAGATTTTTTGTCCAACTGGCCTTTGCAACAGGAAGTTTGTTAGGCATTTGAGTTCATAGTTAACAACCGCTATTTAAACTTAAGTACTGCAGCAAACTCATCGGGAGGGGTTAATGATAAAAGCTTTTGCGTTTTTATTGACCTCAGATTTTTTACATCAAAAGGCATGCGTTATCTTTAGAGACTAGTCGAAGTTTAACATCTGATTCGTTTGCAACTGAAGCGCGAAGAACACGAAACATTCCTACCAAAATTTAGGAATATGACTCTTGTTATGGTATGGGAAGGAATAATGATCGTATTTGCACGTGTTCTACACAAAATCTGTGACTATCTACAGAAACTGAAAGAAAGCATTTTCAAAAATACATGTTAGACTGATTTCCTTTTTAATGGATGATAATGCACCTTCACATTGAGCAAACCTGATTAATGAATTTCTTGAAAGAAAAGACACTGTACAAGCAAACTGATCAGCAAAAACTCTAGATATAGTTCTCGTATAGAATTTGAGGACACTTTTAGAAGAACCTTTTGCTCGGGGAAATTTTTCTTACAGATCTGAATGCCTTAAAAACCATAATAGTTGAGTAGCGACTATTATTTCTTCAAACTCTAATTAACTGTATTATTAAAAGCATAAATTCCGTATAAATGTGAAAAGACTATATTTGTTTCAAATGTGTTCACTTTTCTAAAATTATTTCAATTTTGTTTGCGTTCTAATATAGTTTTATGTTGGGCACATTCATATTCTACTTTGCAGTTTGTATCTGTACCTTATGATACTATGCATCGTCCCAAATATATTTATTCAATTTTATGCAATAGATTTTGAGATGTCAGTATTTTTGAGCATATAAACATAATTTTGATATCTAATGGAGTTTTGATTCATTTATTACATAATCCGATCTTCTTAAATATTTCTATCGTACCACCAGTGCTATTTTATTTGATATTTAAATCTGCTGTTTTTAGTCTTTCACCTTCTCCCCACCCGTTTACAATTCAGCTGACATTCTCAGTTTTTCAACAGTACCCCCCAGACATAATTTTATCAATCTTTTAAACAAAATATTTTGATCTTAGCTATGTGCAAATAATATCTTTGAAATGGATTTGTTGAATGTTTTCCTTCAAATAACAATTGAGATTGCGTCTACATTTCATTGTAGGCAGCTGTATTGTAGGCATTGTAGTTGTTTGCAGCTCTTTTGTTTTTTATCGACATGAAAGTCTCAGATAGTAATGTTATTAGACATCTCCAATAACTGTTTTTGCACAATGCTTTATAGATAGCAGAATAAAGAATATACTGAAGCGAAGTAATTTTGAAACATTTCCTGTAAACATATTCTCTATGGTCCAACTATTAATTAGGTTACAATGCATAGTGATTGAAAGATTACAAATGCTTATTAGAAAATAATATAGTACAAAAGGTCTGCAAATAGTAAGGTCCAAAACGCAACTTGGCTGATTAGACTTCACTGTTTCGGGCGCATCACTGCTGTCGCAAAACTAACTCAAGTTTATATTCCTTTTTTCACTGTAAGGCATTTAATATCTTACAAAGTGACTAAACCAATATGGTTCTCAGCTTTTATCGCTTCAGTCCTTCTTCTATCACCGGAGAGAATGCCACTCCCTCCCCTCCAAAATTTTTTTTATAACTTAAGTGGTGCATTTCAAATAATACGTAAAACTTTAAACTGAATTTATTTTTATTTTTAGTTTGCACATACTACAGTTTATTGCTACAGATATGCTCCTAAACTCAAGATTTATCATATTTAATATATATTTATCATTTATATATTTATTAATATATGAAATTTTATTCTATTTAATAAATATAAATGAGGAAAATTTCGTTATTAATTTTGCTGCATGATGTACATGATACATATTTTTAACTTTTTCTGCTCTTCAAAGACATGTAATTTCAACCACGCCTTAGCACTACTTTACCATGATCTTATCATTAAAACCAATCTGAGGTCGAACGATTCCTACTCCGAGACTGTGAAATCTCTCCTTTTCTCTTTGGGGAAGGAAGGAAGATCTCAGCCATTCAGAATGTCTGAATTATAAAAGCATTCAGAAAGAAAGTAAACTTTTACTGATACGCAAAACTTTGTTAATTAAATGTTAATTATTTAACCATAACAGTAAAGGGATGGTGCCCACGTCCTCCGTCACTAAACTAAACTAAACTACATGTCGTTGAGCTGTTAAAGACGACGTGCTGATAAAAAATAGCGCCCCACACCATCACAACCAGGGGTTATGGCTGCATGCCTTTGTAAAACAAAGGCTGATAAGGACCGCTGGCCCCGTCCCCTACAGACACGTACACGGTGGGTCATCTGCTTCAAGAATGAAGCGGGATTCATCGCTGAACACTATACGATGCCAGTCTGATGGCAGCTATGACGATCGGCTGCGACACCACTCCAGACGACTCCGCCGATGCTGTGGGGTCAAAAGCAAACGTCTTAAAGGCCTCTGTGCACGTAACCCCGCCTCAGACAAGCGCTGTGAGATGGTGGACGGTACCACGGGAGGTATAGACGTGGCTGTAGTGCGCTGAATTGTCGACAATGATACCGTTGGGGCGGTTCGGGCCTGGCGAACAATCATCCTATCTTGCCTCGCATTTGTGCTCCTTGGCCTTCCAGAGCCTTCATTTCGACGGCAATTTCCTTGTAGCAACCAACTGGCAACCTCTTTGCACAGCAGTGTCTGTACGCTATGCCCAAGTTGTGTTTTGCTTCAGAAGTGTTTTTAGAAGCATAAAAAGCACCTGTTTTTTCATATTCATGCCAAAAATGGGCAGGGTATCTGAAGAGAAAGGAGTTTACCTTGAAATCCTAAAAATAATATTACACCAGATATGCATCAGACCAACTACCGTGACATTTAATGCAATTGCTTAAATTTAACAAATTCTGATTTTAAATTATTTGTTTTTAGATATCTTGGAAAAATTTTAGGATAAGATGAATCCGTTTTTATTTCTTAGTCAAACTGTAAGAGTTTTGTGTAAGGCTAAATAAAAGTCTGTAGATTTATTAAGTTTATTTCGGAGCAGAAAGCACGGATAATCAACAATATTATAGACGAAATTCAGGCTCCGGATCCAACGAGGTTAGACGGATATGCTTCAATTCATCACAAATGTATACGGTAAGGAAGCAAAAAATCCCTTAAATTCTTCTCTAGGGCAAACTGTGGAGGAGATGCTCCTGTCGCCAAATCAGTGTGGTGATGAACTATCGCCTACCACATTTTCAGACTGGGCGCCACTTGCAGAAACTTCAAATTTTTCAAAGTCAAGAAACGTGAAAAGTTCGAAAAGTCGGGCTTCGAATCCACCCCTATCGATGCTATCCGGCGGTTCTTACAATTGCGCCACGAAGGCATATGGTAAGGAAAAGGAAAACTCTTTACGAATTTGTGAAAAGTGTGTGAGGCATCTCATAATTCAAAATTCGAGTAATATTTATGTTAGAAAATTTACAAATATCAGTATTTTGAAAAACCTATTTAATTTAACAAAACGTTATTTCATCAATATTCATTCAATTTAACACTTTATTCACTGCGTACGTTTTTTAAGGAGGGTAAATTTCATTGGAAAGTAAAACAGAGCGAGTAAAAAGTTTTAACATGTAATCTATTTTATGATAAATTAGATTTTATGAAAAAAAATTATGAATTTTACAAATATTGGTATTCATCAAGTTAACTGGAAATTCTTGAATATGTAATATTGTAATTTATGAAAAATATCAAACCTTTTTAAAGCATTATTTTGAAATTTATGCAGCATTATTATGCTCTCAGGACGAAAAACAAATGTTGGTTTATCTTAATTGAGTTGAACTTAACTATGTAATTTAATTCTTGGGCTCCCACTGGTATGTAACTTTCTTTTCAATACTTAAAACTATGTACCTGTATTATTCGCTACTCAAGCTTGTTAAAGCATTTGTAACTTACTCAAAATTTTTTTATTCCACATGCTTTATGACAGAAATCATCACATATAACATTCCACTTTGCACTCATATATTACATAATAAATGCTTTGCTTATAATTACAGTACCTTAATTAGTATCAGATTTATAGTCTTCCATTTACAAAGACTGGTAAGAAAGATTTTCTTTATGAACATTGCAAGCAGCTACATAAATTAAGTATTTGTAAAGAGATTGTAAGAAGTTTAATAACGTTCTGAATGTCAATAATCCTATGTGAAATAAATTTTCCGCGTATTATCAGTCGAGGAAGCAATTTTTATCCGTTTCAGAACCAAATAAAGCAGGTTTTTTAAGCACTGAAATTGTGAAATTGATTTGAACAAACTCCGATAACATTTTGTTATGTCTTTTATCAGTCTCCATTTCGAAGTAATCAGTCGCTTGGATATTTAGTGCAAAAGAAAACAAACAGACTTATCTCTTTCAGTCTAGAAAATTGAAAAACAAAAGCAATTAAATTCTTTGCTCATAAATAGAATTTGTTTATTTTTAGCTTTTATTAACCATGATTAGCACTTATATTCAAACACTTAAGTAATAAAAGTAATTATTTGTTCATGATCAATATAATTTTAACTACACTTTGAATAATGAAATGTAGACCCACCAGCGGCCGAGAGGTAAAGTCCCTGAACTCTGGTAGTTTAGTCCGAGTTTCGAATCCCGCGAACGGGTTGGCTGCAGGCAAGTTTTCGTTGTTTCCCCCATGTGTAACGTGTATGCCAGTCAGTTTTCCTTAGAAAGTCCTCCACGAAGGCATCCCTCCCTTCCGTGTAGTACCTTACGGCGGAACACGTAAATAGTAATGAAATGTAACAATTTATATAAACGTATGTCTACTTCTATTATTTGCTATCGGATTTTGTTCAAATCAATTTCACAATTTCAGTGCTTAAAAAACCTGCTTTATTAAGTTACTCTTTTCTAGTATGCATATTAGTATTTTTAAAATAGCAGCCTATGGACCACATGAGGCATGAGAAGATTTTTACAGCTAGATATGAGCTTTTACTCTAATTTTTTTCCTTTATTGTTAGCATGGCACGAATAGGAGGGAGATTTACTTAATTAACGATATGCAAGTTCTCAAGTTAAAAATCGTGGTGTAATTTTTAACCGAAGTTCCATCATTGCTTAACAATCTTAAATGAGTCCCTGAAAAAAGAAATAATAGCAGTATTTCTAAGTACACAACTAATTACTAAGCATACAAACAATTTTGGAATAAACAATAATTTTAAAAATTAAAGGCAGGAATTGTTTATTTGAAACATTGTAAAAATATTTTCAATAAAATAGCAAAACATTAAAAAGACCTGGTGTAAATTAAAAAATAAACTTCGAAATAACTGTTTCAAATTTATGAAAAATTTCGAAAATGTTATCGATAAATTTATCGTGTGTCTATTGCTATTTAACCCAGTTAAAAGAAAACAGTATTTTTTAAATCCTGTAAATCTCAGGTTGGAAAAGCCTGAGCTAAACTTTATATACGCTATTACCTTCAGATGTATGTACTTAACTATAGTCAAAGAAATAAAGCGAAATTTCTTAGACAGTAAAATACAATTCCTCAAATATTAACTCTAGCAAATATATGAAAACATTAGAAATTCAGAACAAAATGATTTTAACGAATGATAGAAATTTTAACTGTGAGGCGGGTCTCTTTAACTTCATTGCATTAATTTGCCCTATTAAAAGTGCCGCCCAACCGAAATAGTGGTTAGCGACACTAACTGCCGTACCGAAGGTCCTGGGCTCAAATCCCGAAGGCATGGATGTTTGTAAATGTATAGTGTCTGTGCGTCATGGGGGTACACTAAATATGCTCTAGAGAGGTTGGTGGTAGGGGAAGGGAGTTGGATGACCCTTTTCCTGAGGTGCTCTCCATCAAAATTGGGGACGGAACTGAGCAAAGTCATACTGTCACCAGCATGGTGCTCAAGGCTCTTACCCGCGAAAGACGTAATCTTGCACTCCTTGCCACAAGGAATTTCGCGGGCTTATTTTGATGTAACTGTCAAACAAGTGCGGTAAGTCACAACAACAAACTCTGAAAATATCATTACGGTTATTTAATTCTCTGCTTAAGAATACGACTTCCCAGTCACATGCAGCAAAATTTTAAGTAATTGAGAATTCCTTAAAGAAGTCAGGCTTATCACATTCTTTTGAAATACCTAAGGCATTCCTCTAAAGTCAGTTTAATTACATTGAATCTAAGGTTTCACTCTTCTTAATTTATAAACAGTAATCCTGAAGAGCTGCTATACACAACAGGTAAACAAATTTAGATATTAATGCTATTTATAGATTATTATGCTATTTATTTGTAGTTTTTTCCCCCATACTCAGGATATTTTGATATGCTATTGTTAAAAGACTGTACAGTTTCTGATAATGAAACAGCACTTTGAAATTTCTTTTATTTCAATCGAATGCTGTCGTTAAACATATCCAGCCAAAGAATCCTATTTATCCTGAACATTTCGTAAATAAATTATTTCGTTTGTTAGCATTTTATGCTGACAATGTAATATTTTAATTTTTCTTGTGGTAAATGCGTGAGACGTTATTTAAGAATTTCTCCCTGTTATTATATTTTTATAAGGAATTAAAACTTGCGTTTACGTAGACAATACTCGCAATCCGAAAATTTGTAAATAATGCTCGTTTAAAAGTTATTAAAAGTATCTTATACCTGTTACAAAGACAATGTGTCCGCAGATTCAAGTGATGTATGTCATACTGAAAGTGATAGTAATTTAAATTCAAGAACATCCCGAACAGTTAACATCAATGTAAAAGAAAATCCTAAGAACTAGGTGATTTATAACAACTTAGTTAATCATAAAAGAAATTTAACGTCCTTCTAAAAGGTCAAGGTAAACTATCATTACCAATAATTAGAATCACTATAAAACTTCAGATATAACAATTAAAATAAAGTACACTTTTTTCTTCCCACTTTTCTTTAAACCGTTAATTAACATAATTAAATTAATGTCTTAAAAAGAAAACCTGACCTTAAAAATATTTTCACTCCAATCTGTAACAAATAACTTTTAGAACTCCTTAGTGTTACATTTAATTATATAATTAATTTAATTATTATTTACATTTATGTTTAATTACGCTATCTAAAAGCAAAAACAAATCATACCTATTTTAAAAGAATAAAATTATAAACGGATATTATAATTTTATTCTTTTAAAAACCTAATTTGGCTTTTTTAAAACTAAATTTTTATCAAAACATTTAATACAGTAGACTCCGTTTAATGTGATCACGGTTAATGCTATCTTTCGCATATTGTTATCGAAGTCCTGTTCGTTTGTATACGAAAATGTAGAAAATATGTCGCTTGTTGTGATCAGCACTTCGGTTAATATTATCGATGTATTACCAAATAATTTTTTTAACTAAAGCAAAGTCACCAAATAAGGTCAAACAGATTATAAAAATTACCAAGTGTCAGAAAAAGGTCGCCAGGTAGGGTATCATGTCGCGATACAGCTTGTTTTTTATTTTAGTCGACGATTTAAAATTAGGCTAAAAAGCGACCTCAGTTTACCTTAGGTTCTGAACAAATAAAATTTCTTAGGATTTTGTAAACTCTAAATTTTCAGAATGATCAGATACAGGCCTCTCTTCTACGAGAGCAAAACAATTTCTGCTGAATTATTTCTCCTGCTCATTGCTACTTAAATAAAGAAAGAAAGAAGATCTTCTGAAAGCATCTACTCTAAATTGAGGCTGCTTTTTTGCCGAATTTTAAATTTTACATTTGTATGCTCTCTTCCAGTGAATAAGGGATGCCCTCCGAGTATTAAGATTAAGGATGAAATAATTTCCGTAAATGTTGTGAATACTTCGTAAAGGAACTGTTACGTTTTTAAAACAAACTAAACAAATTTTTGCATTTTTCTGATAAAAATTCTGTGAAAATACTAATTTACATGTTTCTTGTTGTAGTTATGTGAAATTAGTTAAATTCCGTTGGTGTTTTGAAGGATATTTTTTCATCGTTTAATGTTATCAAAATAACCGTGAACATTTGTAATCACACTGAGCAACGCCTACTGTAGACGTATTTTTCATTATTTTTGCAATATTTTATAGTTAATTTAACATATTGCTAAAATATTTACATTTAATGAGAAAATTAAACATGTTTTCAGGCTGTGTTTGTAATAAATTATTTCAGTAACAGAATGCAGCAAAAAAAAAAAAAAAAAAAAAAAACCTTCTTGAGATTTGTTGCATAATAACAATAAAAATAATTATAGAAAAAGTGGCATTTAATGAACTTTATTGTAGATCGGCATATCAATCTGTGTTACTAAATTTATGAACTATAATAACAGTTTCTTTAAATTAGTTTTCTTATTTTCGATTACACATTAGTGCAAGATATTCTTCTCTATGATTCTAAATTCTATAGCTTTTGAATAAAAAGTTATGAAATTATTTTCGGTCTACAGTCTCCTCAATACTAAACGTTCCCGCCCTTATTTCTTTAATTCATAAGTTAATAAAACGAAGAAAACAAATCAATCCCTTAAACCACTATTTCGAAAGTATATTATGCTAATGAAGAACCTATTAATGCCTTTATTTCTTGATTATGTAATTAAAAATGATTGCACATTTCATTTAACTAGGGAATATTCCAAGAACCATTTTGTGGCACAGATAGGTTAAAACAACTGAACAATATATTTCTAATTAAGTACCCTTGACATTATTGCCGTTTTTCGTGATTAATCATGAGAAAGTTGCGTGAAAATCAGCGTTGTTAAAAGCTTGTCTTGAGGCTACATGGCAAATATCTAGTAATTATAAGCTACGAATTAGAGGTCACATATTTAGAGATACGAAGAGAACCGCGGAGTTCTTTTGATGAAAAGTAAAGTGCCGTAATTATCGACGCAAATTTGCTCCATGCCTTATGTGGGTCAGGTATTAACCATGGATTGTGCTTCTTCTCGAGACTCATTAATCTGAAGACTGTCCCTGAAAACCACACTTAGCTTCACTTTCGTAATACAAATCTGGTGAAAATCCATAATGTAAATCATTTTATCATACCATTCTTCAACACTGCATTTGAACGATACATATAGTACAGGAATTGCTATTCTGAACATTCACACTCTGCGAATTTTACTCTGCGAATTTCGGGAAAAGAACGACTTAGTTTTGTTGCTAACTGATAGTGACACAATGCACATTTTAACACTTTAAATTCCTCTTCTTAATAAAGTATTCATCCCATTAAATAAGAAATTACGTTACGTAGAGTTCAAGAATTAAGGCCTCTGGGACACGAGTCTTCTCAATTCTTAATGTTCATTCAGCTAAGTCACATCTGAAATCACGTAAATTTATTTATGTCAGAAAAAAAAAAAAAAAAAAAAAAAAGTATTCTGAGGCTGAAGATTTTTTTATTGAAATATTTAAAAAAAAAAACAAAAAAACAAAAAAAACAGTCGCTTCTCCAAAAACACTGAGTAATTATTTTATGTGTACTGGCTTTCTTTACTGTCTTCTATTCCAAGTAAAAACCATAACAAGAAACTGCCACCCAAACCGGGATAGTTGTCAGCGACGGTGACTGCCGTACCGAAGGAGCATGGTTTGAATCCAAGAAAAGGCATGAATGTTCGTAAATGTATGATGTCTGTGCAGTGGCACTCTAAATAAGCGGCGAGCAAAAGATCCTCTCGAGAGAGTGTGGTGGGGAGAAGACGGGTGACAGATCCTCGTATCAGTCCCCCGGGATGCTCTAAATCAAAATTGGGGGGGGGCGGAACTGAGCAAAGTTGTACTGTCATCAGGTTGCTTAAGCCTATTGCCAACGGCGGGCGTAATCTTGCACTTCTTGCCACTATGAATTTCTTGGGCTTGTTCTGATGTTACTGTCGGACAAGTGGGATAGTCACAACAACTATACATAATAAGAAACTACTAATTTATACTTTCTCATGATTATGTCTGCCTGGTAGAAAGAACTTACGCTTAAATCATGGCATGAGTATAGTAACCCCTGTCCTTTTCTTTGCATTTCGTCTTTCGTTAAATGAACATAATAAAAATCTTGAATTCACCATATTTAAGGTGCAAAACTGAAATTTTTTCAGTAGAGTTTGCAAACAGTTTATTTCCTGGAGTAATTATTCAATTTTGCTTCATTTATGCTTCCAAATAAAATCAGTAAATAAATTCTGTTAATTAATTATTAATTCATCTTAATGCCAGGTAAAAGTTGAACACTGGTACAGTTAATTCTTATATCCGAAAAATCAGGTATTTAATCAGCGACTTTTAAGTTTGTCATGTTACGAGTACTGCTGGTATTTGCACATGCTATAAATTAACTTACACGTTTACTTTCAGTCTCAAGAGAAAAATAGAAAACATTCATTTCAAATAATTCGCAAGACTACGGTTAAATATGTTTAATAAAATTTCGGAAAAACTGCAGTTAGAAGAAGAAAATTTGTCTATATTCGAGGAAGATTGTAAATTCACTCTTATTAGTAGAATCAAACTTTCGCATATTTTCTTGGATATATTATAGTTTCACAATACAATTAACAGATTACACATTTTTCGATGCACATTCTGATTTGGGGGGGGGGAGTATTTTTGTTTCCCTTGTGCTTTGGCATTTTGTGACTTGTGACTCTGCTGTTCGATTTAAATAAACTGAGAAATCGCCATTTCTTTTAGATGGCATTCATACGATTAGCAGCAATATATGAAATCATTCTTAACGATAAGAAATGCCCTTGCTAAATTGTTCCTACATTTTCTATTCTTATTTAAATTCATCATGTTCGTGTAATTTTATTTAATTACTGAATCAACAGACTGATAAAGGCCTCTGAAGGCAGCTCTTGTTTTATAAAGGCAAGTGCATAATTTATCAGTTGATTTAATACTATATTGATTTTATTATCACATCCTTATGAAATTTTATAGATATTTTGATTAGTTTATTTTACTTGTAGAGACATTAGGATTTTTTGGAAGCAGACAAGATGAAAAATGAGCAATCGCCTTCGCCGGGAATCGAACCACGGACCTCTGGAATACCGACCCAGCGTGCAGAACCACTACACCACGAAGGCACGCTAGGAAAGTGGGAGAAATACCTTATATACTGAACATCTCTTCTTTATCACTCGCATGTGAAAAGATCCAAACTTGTTTTAATATAAGAGCCAGGGCTTAATTTTTAAAATTAGAAATGCTAGATCTCCACAGGATGCTATCAAGGAGGGAGCAAAAAATAAATAAGTAAAATAATAAATAAAAAAATAAATAATGACTAATTAAATTAACTATAAAGGGATAAAGATATTAATAAATTAAGTTGATAACATCTAAAAACAACAAATAATGAATAAGTAAATAAGGAATTAAAATATCAAAAAAATTTAATGAAAATATCTAATCGTATAATAAATTAAAAACAAAACAATTCTGCGAAGTAGTTAAGCAAGTGAAAAGTATGTAACTTCATACTTGCAAAATGTGATATAGTGAATAAAAAGTAGGTTTATCTTTCATTTTTCATTCTTTTCCTTTCTCCTTCCCTCTTCAAATGACCGGACACTTGGTTCTCACGCTTTTGACGGGAATGGCCGAACATTCAGTCATAATAACCAAGCCTTACACTCTATTCAGACACTCTCAAATTCAGACTAGCGATTAGTGTTTATAAACCGCTATACAATCTGGGGGGGGGGGTTGAGATAAAACAAAAGCAATTATTTTTATAAGTGCTCTTTGCACTTGAATCAAACAGCAATTTTATTCTGGCTTCTAATCCATTTATAGATTTTGTCCAAAGGAATATATCAAAGAAAAATTCCTCCTACTGATGAGTTTGCATTTTGGCAAGGAAAATTTTTTTCCTTAGCTGCTAAAGTTTCTCCACACATTTTGCTTTTTACAGGGAAATTGAGTCGTTCATTCTAATATGCAGTACCAATATCAGTTTTACTGTTAAATACGCCTTATTTGAAGCTGCAATGCGCTCTACCTAGAATTACGATTTCATCCAAAAAACTGAGAATTGACATCGGTTGAATTCAATCGTTGATCAGAGCAAAATTTTTATGTCTCAAAATTGGTACTATAATAACACATTGAACTTATTAAATTCATAGCTTACAACTGACTAAGGCAAAAGAAGACCATAAGCATCATAAGCTATTAACTAGCTAGTTTTTCTTTCATTATATAGTTTGAGTACGTCTCGTTAACAAATAAAAGTACGTTTTTACCTTTATATTTTTTACTCTTGTTTTTTAAGTTTCATAATTGTTAAGTAATTAATAATTTTCAGCTATCACGATCAAAATCTAAATATCGCCTGGATTAAGCCTTTTAAAAGCCTCTCTATTTCATTTTCAGCCGTGCTTAAAATTTCTGAAAACGGATGCTTAGCGTAATATTACAGGTTTAATAAATACATTATCATATAGTACTTTTGAAAGAAGCGGAAAAATAAGAATCAGCCAACTTTAAACTAAATGTAAAATTAAACTTAATGTAACTAAATATACAATATAAAATTCGAAGCAAAAAACTCCTTTCTGCGTAATAATAAATGCTTAATAATAATGCTTAAAGCGTAGTAACAAATTGCTCCAAATTCATTGGTAAACAATAAACATTCACTTTCTTCCAGGTGGATGCGATCAGCAGACGGCAGCAGATAAGGGAAAATGTGCCTGTTCTTTTATGCTGCAGAAGGAGAGGAGGAAAAATAAATTCTTTTTACCCACGTAAAACACATATATCGGTAGCTGATGCTGTATCTGGATAGCATATAGGAGAGGTAAGAGACACGATAAGCGCTCAGCTCGTTTTGTTTTAAATTTCTGATTCTAAATAAAGTCAATGATTTAATGAAATAATTAATAAGAATTTAACAATACGATAGAGTTGAAAAATAAGAATTCTTTTTTCACAGTTTCAAATATGTAGGTATGCGCCGCATGCATCGCTTCGCCTAAGACGACGCCTGTGCGTATTACAGTAAGTCTGCTTTTATAAATTTATACCTTAAAATTACATTTTATATTTTTTAATCTTCTTTTATTTGAAAATCCTGAGAATTTTTTTAAACCCATGATATCTGCGATGATGTTTTTATATTTTTAATTTTAATTTTAGCTGCCCAGAGGAGAAAATGTTTAGTGACTCTAACTACTGTACCGAAAAGCCCGGGGTCGAATCCCAGAGAAGGCATGGATGCAAACTGTCTATCTATTAAAGGCGCCTCATCTATTAGGTGCCTCCATAATAAAGAAACCACCGCTTCAGTACTGAGAAGTGGCAACACCTATAACGGCTAGAGCCCGTTATAATATATGTATATGTTACGGTGAAACACCGAAATCTGGAGAATGTCGACTTTCACCGGTGAATGTCAACATTCACATAGTCGCTTGGTGTATGTCCGAAATATTTTCCAAATACTCTTATTTCTGACTTACACCGGTGAATGTCGACATTCACCATGTACTAATGGTCAATGTTGAACATATAAGAATATTATATTTCCTTCTCCGTAATTCATTCGCGAAAAAACGCACTTGAGACTCAGAATAAGAATTTAAGAAGATAAGAACTTAAAACACACAGTACATTCAAATTGAGAAAGGAAAATAATAGAAGTTATAAACTTACCAAATTATGTGATTCAAATCTTGTTTATTGCAACAACTATTATGACACTTTGAATTGCACAAGAGGTCCTTGCTTTTACAACTGCATTTATTTGTGGAACACTTCCTTTTGGAATGGCAGCGTGTACATATACTCCTCTCTTTTCGACCTACACCAGAGCATATCTGTGATTGTCGACATACACCGGTGAGGGTCCGAATGTACAAGAATGTAAAGAAATATTCGATCTTTCACCGACGTATTTGGTGAATGTTAACATTCCCCGGTGAAAGTCGACATTCTCCAATTTCGGTCTTTCACGATAACATATATACTAAAACACCTACAGGATCACATTTCGGATGAGTATTTAGACTAGGTTCTCGACAAAAGGATGATGCATTACTGAATTATTGTTCCCGAAATTTATTTAAGATATTCCATTTAAAAATACCGAATTCTTGAAATATTTATTAGAAACCGAACTGCTCTATGGAATTTTATGATCTTTCCATATGGAAAACCTAAATATAAGCCAATTTTCTTACAATATGAGGTATCTTAGGTTATAGAGAATTTGGGTATGTAGCAGTTAATAGTCTGCCTACCCTCCTGAAATTTTTCTGTTACCTGAGCATCGAAGGGTATTCCACAACCCCCTTCTAACTTCATTTTTTATTTTATTAACTTCTTACTTCATTCATTTCATATTTAAGACGAGACGGCTGCCGATCCTGCAGCTGTTAAGTCGCACAAAATAGCTGCGGGGTCGACCGAATATTATGGTGATTACTAATTTCTTGGCTGGTTTACTGTTACAGAAAATGCGTGCTGCTCTTGTTTATAGTGACTGCAATACTAAGCATATAAGGTATTTCCCCGCCTTCTTAGCATGCCTTCGTGGTGTAGTGCTCAGCATACTCGGCGCATATTCAAGAGGTCCCGGCTAGGGCATTGCTCATTATTCAAATATGCTTCCAAAATATCCTAATATCTCTACAGTGGCGCCCGAACTAAAAGGGGTGGTGGATGATGATTCTCCACCACCAGGATTTGGCTATTGGGTCTCCTAATTCCCAGTCGCCCTTTAAAAGGGGGAGTATATAAGGTATTTCCCCCGCCTTCTTCGCATGCCTTCGTGGTGAAATGGTTAATGCACTCAGCGCGCATTTGAGAGGTCCGTAGTTCGAGTCCCGGAGAGGCCATTGCTCATTATTCAAGTCTTCTGCTTCCAAAATATCCTAATGTCTCTACAAGCATATGTCTTTGAGCTGTTTAGAGTTACAGGTTAAGTAAGAACAGACAAATTTTACAAATTTCAGGGCATAGATTTTGTTCAATAAAGTTGTGTTTACCGTGAATACCGCAATATGTTTATCATGGTACTAAGATACCTTAAACTGTAATACATTATTTCAGTTCACTATATTCAGATTTCATAAATAATTCTATTCATTACTAGATTTAATACATTACGCATTCAGAACACTAAATTACACATTGAATTGAAATACTTATTCGCAGAAGGCACAAATAATAAAGTAAAAATTATGAATAAGTAAATCTAATTACTGTACAAGCTAGAAATATCAACAAACATAATTTAAAATTTTGCAATAAAATGATTAACAACATAGCAATAATTAGAATCCATCTAAATATAGTTAGTGTGTATGTCATAGGAATCATATATTGATAGTCCACGACAGACACTATTAAGATGAGGTTTCCCTTGTAACTGTGATCTTCGCATATTGCGATTCAAATACAAAGCCAGTGACAGAGCCTTATTAAATTTCAAGTACCATTTTTCAATTGAATACAGCATCATATTACTTTCGAGTGAAATCAAACTAGAGATCCCTAAGTATGCATGTGTTGTCATAAACTCTACATAATTTGTTAACATAATAATATACTATCTCTACACTTCATAATTTCTTTTACATAGAAGGCTTGTCTACCTTTAATACCTTTTAAATTAAGAGCATGTGGAAATCGTGGTGTTATTCTATGATAGCAAGAAATATAAAAAATCAACTGTGAAGTCACCCGAACTCAAACCACAGATCTTCACTTGTTAACTGGCTGATATACATGTTATTCAAATTTAAAATTATGCATGATATACATACTAATCAAATTTTCAAATCTGTTTCGTATAGATGCGTATCGGTGAAATTCTTGCCTTTAAATTCATTAGTGTAATTTCTATAATTCTTAAAAATATGTGATACATACAAACATCCATTATTTTTATTAAAAATGGACATTGAAATCGTGTATAAACAATCCGCTATTCATACATCATTTAAAATATTTGGATTCGCAATGAATTTAGTACTCTGAATTTCTCTGCAGACGGCATATTACTCGTAGTTAGTGTGAGCCAACTACTAAGAAGTTGACTTCGACTTCAAATCCCAAACAAGATAATGTCTTTTGTAAGTGTAAATGCATCTGTGGTAGCGAATCATAAAAATCTGTCAGTTGGGAAGTCTTGAAAACTTGGGGTAAGCAGAAACGTTTATAAGGCATTAGGATTTCATTGCTTGGAATGTTTTCGATTGAAGTTGGAATGGAGCACCATACAGTCCTCCTACCTTTGCTTTGATAAAATTAAAAATTCATCTCACGAATTACTCTGTTTAAACTCCTGAATACATCATTTATAATTAAATTCTTGAATTCATAAGAAAATAAAAAGTATACTGATTTTTTTGCTCAATAAATGCAGTCACAAAAGACAAGAATTTACTAAAATTAACGCACAAGTTAATAGTTTATAATCAATCGGAAGAATTTGGGTAGCCAATTCACTGAATGTTTATCCCTAAAATAACACTGATTATCAATTATCTATTGTTGATCAACGTCATTTGCTACGTATAAATCATAAAGTAACGAAATACGCCAGTAAATTCGATCTCATTGGATACAATTGCAGTTCAAGCGGCAAAAAAATAAAATACTGGTTGAATAAAAGTGACCTGTTAAATAGGTTTCATGTCAGTACTCTTTTTAACAGACTTTACCGTAACCAGTTTCAGTAGAGACTTTTCCTAGACTTGATATTCTGTTTTAATACCGTTAAATACTGCATTAAATTTATTATGTTATTATTGGATTATATCTCATGAACTGGAAGCCCCAATATCATAGTAGCATTCCTCATAATCCTTTTTTTAATCCTCATAAAAATAAAGAAAGTGGGTAGTGGAGAGCCTGCGTGTCTTGGGATATTGCTTTATTTAGAAAACGGAATGTTTTTCCTGAAAAATAGTTGTTCGAAACAGTAATGAACTATTTTGCTTGATGTTGCTGCAAATGATGTAAATGTGTTTAAATTTGGTTATTTGAATCTGGCAAAGCTACAGGAGTTATCTACCTAAGAAAGCGATGTCTGCGGGGAGGATTTTCTAAGGGAAACTGGCTAATTCATGTTACACATGGAGAAACCAACCATGCTGCTAGATCGTTCGCCTGTGATTTAACCCAAGCTAAGTCGAACTACCAAGATTCAGCGGTCCCAGTCAGCCACTGTAAATGTGTTTATAAATGCTGCGAAGTACATATACACGCTTTGTAGTAGAACGTTAGTCTCATATAGTAAAGCAGTGATATATGTGTAGTAATAAAATGTAGCAAAGAAAAAGGGAGGGGACCATATGAAAAAACTCTAAGAGGCCTGGTACTGGTCGGAATATAAGAATTTCAAGCTTTAGAACAAGGCCATGATTATCGCTTAAGCCCATGAGTGCTCCAACTTCTGGAAGCTCCAAAATTAACTTAACATTTCTCATAATATTTTTTAATCCTCATAAAAATAAGTAAAGTGTGTATTGGAGGGCCTCAAAAAACTCACATTCATAAACTGTTCTGAATAGACCGTATTCGGAAAACAAAAAGCAAACAAAACAAACCAAAAAAAAAGTGAAATGTAAAATATTTTTATCAAGAAAGTATTGGAAGTATATTTGGGGAAGTATATTTGAGATAAACATAAAAAAATTCATCATTTCACCATTCTTTTCACGCTTAATGAAGTGCAGTTTGATGAGTCTGTTTCTTGAAATTTCTCATACTCCAAACAAAGTCCAAGCATATTTCCTATTTCCATGATACCTCCCTTATTTTTGTCTAAGTCTGGCTAACCGTCTTTGAATCTATCTATCGTAAATACATATCTGCATGTGAAATATATATCTGCATGTGAAAGCGCATTTATGCATATAATATAATTTATAACTTTTAACCTTCACTTAGTCCCCTTTTTAATTAGGAGATTATCTTATTTTTCCATTCGTACCCGTGTATATAAAGTTAAAAAAAAATTACATATTCTTTTTTTTTTTTTTTTTTAAATCGCCATTTACTTAGGGGCAGGAATTTCAGGATTTGAAGACAATGAAAGTTTTAAATCTCGTCTGAATGATGAATGATACAAAAGTAAAACGGGTAAAAATTTTTTATCTACCCACTAGTGCTAAAAGCGGTAAGCAAATAAATAACCGGTATTATCAAAGTGATAGTATTAAGGCTTAACATATTTTCTGGGGTCCAACCCAGGACGTATTTTTGAAATAACTTAAATGTCTTAACAATTTACTAAAATATTAAACTTTATTTATTCATGTGTATTTTTCACTGGAGATGACGTTTTTTTTAGAAATGATTTGTTTGTTTTAATTACGTCATAAAATTAATTACAAAAAATTCTGAAATAATTTTAATATTTAATAGATATTTAACAGTACAGATTCAACTACTGGATTATCAGTATGAAAAACAAATTGCCAAAATTGTTATAAAAACAGCTACTTTTTCCAAGGAAAAGAAGTTTGCAATTTAACAAAAAATTGTTGAAGTAATTTCGATTTTAACGAAAACTATTGCACTGTTATAAATAATTTATTTGTGAACATATTTTTTGTAAACATACTGTACCCATCTAGTTTGCAAATAATAACGAAAAATTAAATCATATTGTATATCTAATTTATTTAGATCTAGTTCAGATTATTCTGCGTATTATCTTTAAATTCCTTACTTATTATTTTGAAGGATTGTTTTTTTTAAGATGATTTTTTTTATTTGCTTTTGTCGGATATGCTCCAAGATCTTGTCACTAATAATAAATAATTTCAACCCCGATTCTAAACTACTTTTTCTCATATTTTTAAATAATAGTAAAAGTTTCGACTTTACGTCACAACTGCCTTCATGATCGTTATGCCAATTCTCTCCGATGCAAACATTATTGTGATTCAACGAAATTATAAACACATACAAAGTGTAATAATTTCATCCCCAAAATGCACCGTTAAAAATATATGTATATATATATTTTTTAAATATATATATATATATTTAAAATATATGTATATGTATGATTAATATTGTAAATTGTACGTCTATTTACTGTGTTGGATGACTTTTCCATTTCTGGAAGCAAGTCTGGAACTCATTTTTCGAATACTGTTGAATACCTGTTTTACAATCTGTTCGATACCAGTTACATTAAAAATTCCCTATCCCTTTAACTAAGCTTTAAATGGGCTAAAGAAGCCTAAATTTCACAAAACCGCCAAGAGAAAAAGATATTTTCTTGGTTTTAATGCCAAAATAACCATGGTATTTTATACCTGGATTTATGTTCTTTTAACATATTGCTTTAAATTCCTGGACATATTTCAAGATCCCCATATATATATGTAAGATAAAATTATATGAATCAAAATTGAAGTTTAAACTAACGGTAAAACATTAATTCACACTCTCTATTCTAAAATCGTAATAACTTCTCTCTGCATTGCGGTATTCAAATTGGTCATGCGATCTTACGTAACCGTTAATACCAGATGCCTCTCGACGACCAATCACCGAATTGCAAACAAAAACTTTTCTCTTCGCGTGCTTCCATCTTGCATAACTATGCACTTCAGCTTTTGCTCTCTACTGTGCTAAGATGTAATTTCGCTGGCTTGCTTTCTATCTCAACAATATCAAAAATGTAAATCTTCTGTGGAAAGGCACGACTAGAGTGCCAAGTGATTGTGGCCACAAATATCACTTGGAAATAAAAATGGAATTAAAACTGCTTCGATTGCCAAGTCCTTTAGATATTACCAAGTTAGCATTACTAGCCTACTACGCAATCAAAATCCTCTTCAATATGGGTCTAATCACGCATCTACAGTGTTCTGTCTTTTCCTTGTGCTTTTATTATGACATATATATATATATATATATATATATATATACGTTTTAAAAGACGTCAAAAAATATTCTAGGCTGTATACGGCCTTGCTGATCAGAAGGAAAAATTACTGAGAGACTCCTATTTTGAGTTTACAGGAGGGCGGCGAAAATTGTATCGCTATCTCTGATCTTTCGTATTATAAAAGTGCAACTCATGAGTATAAGACAGTGAATTATTTAAAAAATTAATTTATATATTCTCCTGAAAAAATTTTTAACAAGTAAATTTTCATTCCATAAATAATGAAATATGTTCTAATAAGCAATTGTTCTTAGTGCCTTGAGTAAAAATATTTATTTATCCATTGCAAAATTTCCTTTCCATATAAGCTTCTGTATCTGAAATTAAATATAAAGGCAACGATAAAATCCTGCGGTAAAAATATATTGAAAGCTTCTTTCCACATAGTCCTTTGAATTTTGTTCGAACGGAAATACATATTTTTCTAGTATTGCGATATTATATCTTTCTCACTACTCCGCGCTCAGAAGAGAAATGCGTACACAGAAGTAGAAAATTTTAAACTGAATATTGTTTTAGAGTTAAATTTTAATTTTATAAGCAACAGCAAAAACTTTGTTTTATGAATGGGCAATATTCGATATTGTTTTTACTTTAAAAGAGAACCGAAATATTTGTGCGATTTAATTATATTTTGATTCCTTTTATCGTTAACTCTTTTTCGAGTTGTTAAACGGAAGTTTTAAGTTTGCCATTTAATTTCCTTTTAATTAATTGACAAGTATTTTAAGAAATACGGGTTAGATATACCTGTATTCGCTAATGACTTTTATTATAATTAGTTTTGTATTATCTTAAATAATACACAAATTAAATAATACTAAAATTATAATTATTAATCCATCAAAATTTCAAACTTAACTTTTAATAATGTAGATATATATTCAATGAACTGTGACATTTCGTCTGATTTGTTTTGGAGGGCAGTGTATTTTATTTGACAAAAGTAATATATATTTTCATAAATTTAATTTTTACCTTTTTGCTCATACAACGAAACTTTTTATGCTTATTTTTTTCTTTTGACTGGTTTTTACATCGAAAAATTTTAATTTTTTTAATATATTTTTTCATACTGTAGAGATATTAGGTATTTTTGGAAGCAGATAGGATGAAAAATTAGCAACGTCTTCGCCGGGAATCGAACCGCGGACCTCTGGATTACGCGCCCAGCGTGCAGACCATCACACCACGAAGGCATTCCAAGAAGGCGGGAGAAATACTTTATAATACTTTTAATGATTTTTTTTTCATTGTCACATTTTTTATTTTACACTTACTTGTTCCCTTTGGTTTAAATACATTTTTATCTTGAATTTCCATTTCCCTAAAAGTGAACTTATAAATACTATTTGTTTATCTACAGAATTTAACCTGGAATTTAGGTGCATATCCATTCATTCTACAGGTCTTCGTAGATAATTTTTTCTGTAACTTTAAACCGACACATGTTCATCCTGCAACTTTGGTTGGAATATTACATTTTTTATTTTCTTTATGCTACTATACTAAATCAGAGATGCTCAGAACTTTCTCTTCTATTACATTGTACTAACTACTAATGACTATTATTTTTTTTCCAAATGCTATACGAAACAACACGTATTCTCCTTTACACATGTTACCTTTATTCAAAAGATTCACCAAACTATGTCTATGCAAATGTAAATTTTACACTTCTGACTTTCTGACTCGTATTTACACATTTTATCTTATATTTAACTTTTGTCCTACTTATCATGTTACATTTCTAATTCCATTTTCCAAAAGTAAATACAGACTTACACGCGTTTTTTATAATAGATCTGACTTTGGATCATATCTTTTAATTAAGGAATAATAAATTTTCATGGAATAAAATCTACTTAAACCAATATATATGCATTCCTACCCCGGTATAGCTGAAATACATGGCAAAATATTTCATTCTTTTTATTTCATGCTACAGAAATTTACGCGAATATATTCAAAACACTTTAATTTATTCAGCAGAAGGACTGATTTACATTACTAAATATAATTTGCTAACTGTTTGAAACATTAACAAAACTATTTTGTATTTTCTTGTTTACATCCTTCCTTAAACCACTTAACGTACGCTAAAACCTGATTTTCATTATGTGAAAACATCACTCGGGGTCTTAACACGGTGCCACCTTTTACCACATAGCCTCATAATAACTACTACATTCGAGTCTATAATACGCATGTAATTAATATTAAGGCAGGAAATATCCCCATTCTCCCAGCTCGCGATTTTTCTTTCAAATCAGTATCATCATTAATTTTTGTGAGTCTCAAAACTATTTAACTTAAGCTACAAGAAATGCATTTTAAATTGCCATTATTTTATTTAACATTGAATCCTTACAGACGTTTGGGAATATCTGACATTTAATTTTTCATACTTAGCAAGTAATTCATGCACAAGCACCGAAACATAACAGGAAATATTGACATGAATTCCAAATAATGATCTAATATAGCAGTTATTTTAAACATTTCAACGCATTTATTTTTAACTTCAGTATACAGTTCAAACTGACATTACTTGATTTAACATTGAAGTCTTACAGATCTTTCAGAATAACTGACATTTAATTTTCTATTGTAAATTAGTAGAACAGCTCCAGGCGTATAGAAGAATTACGCAATATCCATGGGAAAATGCCTTTCCAGGCTAAGCAACAAAAGCGAAATATAAAATGGAATAAGAAAATGTCAGGTTTTCGGGAAAATATAAACATCTGAGTATACAAAACATAAACAAGAACATTTTTTTCCTACTTATATTCTCAATTAGGTATGTCAGGGATAAGAACCTTAAGAGTTTCATGCGCTGTGCATGAAAAATAACGAAGCATTCTTAATCTTAATTTTGTTTATAGCATTTTAAATTTATAGTAAAATCTACCGTTTTCGATAACTGTTTTCATTTAGGCACAGACTGATAATCTGAGTGATTCCGTTTTCTGAAGCTTCAGATTCAGAAATATGAAAACTTAAAAGCAAAAAGGTTACAACGACAACGATATGCAGCGTTATCAAGCGAACATAATAAATTGATTTTACACTTAATTTTATGGGTTCGCATATCAGTAACACAATTATAATGCAATTCGTACGAACTTTTAATTTCTTTTCATGTTAATTACGACTATTATTTTCCTTTACATAGATTTTAAAAAAACATTTCGTCTTAATTATACTGGTTTTATATGCCTTAGTTAATTTTTGCTTTTTTTTTCTTTTATTTGCAGTACCGAAAGATCATAAGAGAATATATTTTGAAAAATATCCATAATTTGTGTCAAGCATTATTTCTTTCGTATCTTTGAAGCAATGAATTAAGCATATTCTATTGCACCAGACTGCCTTGTATTGCACAGACAGCCGTTAGTGTTGTCCATAATTTTTATTCAATGAGAGAAGTAATGTTTCGCTCTAGCTAAAGAATTTAAGTAATATGTTAAGAAAGTATGCTTTTTTTTTTTTTTTCAATGAAAGCTGACAGAATTTAGAGTTTTATTACTATTTTGGGACTTTTTAACCACTTCTACTCGATACAAATACATTCAGAAAGGTATTCCCCATGGGTCTATTTTTCTGCTCTTCAAATCCTTTCATTTCCAATGAAATTTCATTCATTGCAAAATAGTGAAATTTTTGTCAATTTTCGCATTCGAATGCATTTCGTACCTCACATATATTCATAACAGTGACTTAACAAACTTATAAACAAATTAGAAAGTAAGTGAATATTCCTTGAAATACTGTATATTTCTCTTCGGAAAGTTTGCATTCATTCTCCATAATTTTAATCCTTTAACATTTCTTTCCCTGCAATGCAAGCAAGTTTAGTTTTGATAGAAGTTGTTTACTGATAAGTATGAGGTTATCGTGTTTTCATAACCTGTTTTGGTGAAGACCCTTGTCGATAAACTTTTGAACACTTCGAATATATTATTACTTCTTTTTACATTGCTGCCACTGCAAATCATTTAATTTTCAAATACTTTCCTATTTATCTTTTACAATGCCTTCTAAAGACCTTGGGAACAAATTTCACTATATAAGTATATTGGTTGATTCAATAATTTTGTTACACGTTTTAAAGATAAAACTTCAATAACACTACCACTTTGAATGAGAATTAGAAAAAAAAAAAAAAAAAAAGGATTTTAATTTTAATACACTACTGCAGTGTTTCCCAACCCTTTTTTCCTCGCGCGAACCAAAAAGAAAGGTCCGAAAAAATTTGACGCACCCCCTATGTAGTCTATAATGACAGGTTAAAAAAAAAGCAATAAAATTTGATAGAATATATATTTTTCATATTGCAGAATAATTGATTATATTAATCGTGAAACATTTAAATAAAACATTAATAAGACTAAAATGATGGCTATAAAAGTTGAAAACAAGATAAATTTAAGAAACTGGTTCTTACGTTTTACATTTGCAAAACTCTTAATGGGATATTTGTGGCTGTTTGATAGAACAAAGCAATTCAAAGTTAGACTCAATATCCGACAATTTCAGTCTTAGATCAGATTCTGCATTTAACCTGTTTCTGTATTTATCTTTCAGATAAGTATATGTTGAAAATCCTTTCTCGCATAGATATGTTGTGCAAAATGGTAATAGAAATTCAATGGCATTTTTTTGACAGAACAGGATATTCATTTTGTATACTGAGCCAGAAGTCAATTAAAGATTGATCTTTAAAAATTGCTTCTAGAGAACTGTCACAAGATAACTCTATGAGTTTTTCTTTTTCCAGTATATTTAGAGAGGTTTCTGAACTTACATTTCCTTGAAATGGATTACGTATCCAGTTGTTTGAGATGGATATATTGCATCTGTTGGGAAAATAGTCATCGAAAGTTAATCGAAGATAGTTCAGATGTTCACATATACTCCTTTTAATGTTTTCGTTAAGTTTAATAGAATTTTCTGATAAAAATGTGCTGACAGAATCGAAACATCCATACTCATTCATCTGCAGGCATTGAATCTAAAAATTGATCTTTTTCAACATAGCCTCAATTCTATCATGTACACTGAAAATGGTGACACCCTCGCCTTGTAAAGACATATTTAATTCATTCAAAAAATGTCAGCTAAATACGTAAGCTTTTGCAGCCAAAGAACATCGGATATACAAGAAGACAAATGAAACGGATGATCAATAAAAATTCTTGAATTTCAGACTTCAATTCAAACAAACGCGTCAAAACTTTACCACGGAAAAACCATCTAACTTCTGTGTGAAGTACTAAAGAAACGTGGAAACTTCCAAAATCTTTACAAAGCGTACGGAATAGACGGCAATTTGTAGCACGCAATTTTATAAACGTTCACAATTTTCACAGCATCAGATCACAATTTCACAGCCCAGTAGTAGATAACTCTGCAGGAATACGCTTACATACTAAAGCTTGTCTATGAATACAACAATGAGTCCATTGAATTTTCACGTCGATCTTCTTCACCCGTGCCACAAAACCAGAAAATTTTCCTGTCATTGATTTTGCACCATTTGTACACACACCCACACAATAAGATCAGCTTATTCCATTCTTTTCAAAATACCCATTGATCATATCGAAAATCGCTTCTCCAGTTGTGTAGGTTTTCAAAAGTTTTGCAAATAGTACATCTTCTTGAACAATATTCGTAAAAAGATATCTAAAGTAGACAAGCAAGACTGCGGCATTTGTTACATCCGTCGATTCGTCAAGTTGAATTGCAAAATAATTCAATTTTATTCTTTTCAGAAGTTCGTTCTCCACATAATTAGCCAAGTCATTAATTCTACGCGACACCGTGTTGTTTGATAAAAAATAAGCTCAATTTTCTTTGCTGCCTTTTCCCCAAGCATACATTTGGCGATATCTTTCGCACATGGTCCAATTAAATTTTCTGCTATTGTATGCGCTTGTCCAGATCTTGCAATTCTATAACTTACTCGAAATGATGCTTCAAGGGCCATTTTACTATCTTCGTTTGAAGTCAAGAAAGAAGAAAGGCTACACTTTTTGATATCTGCTAATTTTCTTTTGAAAAATTCAAGAGGTTTATCTTTGTGCGTCGGATATTTTGTTTCAATATGTCTACGAAGAAGTGATGGTTTTAAACTGCTGTTGGCAAAGAACTTCGTTACATATAGCACAAAGCGGTTTAGCTTCCGACTCATCCCCAGTAAAATAAAAACCGAATTGTAGATAGTCGCTGTCATATTTTCGCTTTTTCCCTTTTCTATCATCATTTCCTTTGTTTTTCGTCCGGTGAAACGGTACCTCACTACAGCTTTCAGTACTATCATCTCGATTATCATGTCTCGTTTCTAAACGACCCGTTTTTAACCATCGATCCATAATAAAAATAAGCTATAATAATAATTAAATCATTTACACGAGAACTTGACAGTCACAGTATCACTATCACTCAAGCTTTACAAGTGCTAAGCCTATGTATGAACGTCGACAGACAGACAGACAAAATAGTTAATACAACACTACTCTCCCAATTCCCGGTTGTGAACAAGTATCTAATTCTAAAATCTGTAGTAAACTGCCTTAATTTGATATTTATTTCCAATTGTATTGTAAAAAAAAAATATTACATAGAAGGGAAAACTGCTGCAATGATTTTAAATATAAAGCAGAACATGATACTAATCACATTGATAAAATGTTTTAAATATGAATAAATGTTTGTAATAAAAAGAGAATAGTATTTGATTACTTGAATAAGAGGAATAAATTATAATGTATAAAATTGTTGATATAATTTGATATTGATGAAGTAATTTTGAAAAACAAATAAGGAAAAAAAAAATGAAAATATTGAAATTTATAACAGATTTCTTAACAAACAGGCAGCGAACAATCGGTTTTATAGTGGGTGTGATCTTTAATCTTTGTGTTTTTTTTCTTTTGATTTTAATGTCGTTTTTAAAAACCCTCCATTACAATATTATTCTCGCGAACCCCTCGGTTGGGAATCACTGCACTACTGTGACAGATTAATTTTCTCTGCCGATACATTCGTATGCAGATAACGGAGACTTTTAACCCAGCTCATATGGACTTTGAATACTTTCTTTAAGTCATCACAAGCACTAACTCAGACTTACATAACAAAGGGAAATTTTATAATAATTTTATAAGAAACATGGCTAAGAAAATATCAATATATCATCTTCATAAGAAACATCAACTTTTGGAATTCTTTAATATACATATCAAACGAATATTTGAAGAAAGTTAGTTTTTCCTCTATCTGCTCATATTTTCCAAGTTGAATTTTACCAACACACAGATCTCTTTATTACATTTTGTAGCAAAATCTTAAAGATTGAATTAAGTGTTTCATTATCAAATCTGTACTTTCTGACTAATACTACTAAAAAGAAAACATTCCTAACTTATTAACGAAGAAAAATTTATACATGTTATATTTTTGTTATATTTTTGATTAATATTCGTACCATTTGCTTATCCGTGAAATTTGATTCTAATTCGAAAGTTATTACTAATTTCCGTCCTAATCCAATGCTGTTATTAATTAATATTACCAATAGCCCATTATTAATGCATTTCGTACGAGCAAATTTCTCAGTGTAGAACATTTTGCTTACTTAACGCTTTGTATTGCATCGCTGAACTGGGTCATGCTTTAATTTGAATTACATATCATTTAAATAGTTTTTAAAATGTCATGTTTTTTTAATGTGCTAGCACAATTTTAAACAGTATTTTAATATTACCGCTTTACTGTACACTTACTATTACCACAGACTTAGTTTTTCAGTAAAATCATAAATATTGAACGGAACATTTCATGACTAATGACTAATTTTGAAGATTCTGGATATAGTATGTAGGGTTTATATTTATTTAACTAACATTTATTTTAAGTTTAAGCTATCTTTCCTGTCAAGTCTTTACTTTCCCCTAGAATTTCCAATGCCAGAGTATGTAAATTGTAGCAGAGTGCGCAGTATATTCAAATTTTAGCAGAAGTAAGTTGAGTTGAAATAGAAGGGAAACGAGTTTGTAAGTGTGCTTCTTGAATCGTTAACGTGAAGGTTGCTAGGTAGAAATTTAAGAACCGCGCGTTTCGGCCTGTGTGCCTATCTCGGCAGTTCGCTGAATCTTTCAACTGCTTAATCAGTAAGCTCGCTGCATCTCAGCTGTATTTTAGAACGCGGTTATGTTAGTTACGATTTCAGACCCTCGTAGGTAGTGATCTAGTTGTTTATTCATCCTGTCATTAATTTTTAGTTTCACATTTCTGTTTTGTTGAACTGCCGGGTCGGCGTTGTTTGTGAGCGTCAAGTGAACGCAGCTGTTATTTCTAAAGTGGAATAAAAAGGGATTTAAACCCTTCTTACGTGTTTGTATAAATTTACAGTTCATAGCAGTCACTACCACGGTTGCTGACAAGTTGGGGGCCACACAATACTACATTGGCGCCCGAACATCTTACGAACTCAGATGGCCGATAACTGGATGGAAGCTCCTGTACAACTCCAACAGTAAGAAATGGCGAACCAGTTAGTAGGATTTGGATACCTGGTCCAAACGATGAGAGCATCTATCAAGCCAAACGTCAATTTCGACGGAAAAAATTCGGTGGCGATATTCTTATAAGGCCTCGAATATCATTTCCAGCTATACCCTGTGCCTGAAAGACAAAAAGTTGCCATTGCCACGTCTGCACTAAGAGGACAGGCCTCACTATGGTGGAAGAGTATAGGGAAATTTTTATTAGGAGAATTCGGAGGAAAAACATATACCTTTGAAAATTTTAAAATATCATTATTAAAGGCCATAGTGAAAGACCGAGCAAATCTAGATACCGAACTGTATAGTTTTTATCAACGTACTATGGAAGATTTGACGGACTTTATTTTACGAAAAGTTAAGCTGACAGACATGCTGTATGGAAAGAAACCCGACATGGAGGTAAATCAAATAGTTTTACCAAGATTGCTACCTGCTGTCCAAGATTACTTGGAAATCCGAAATCCAAGCATCTTGCAGGAACTCTTCGAGTTGGCGGTCAAGTTCCAAAACCGAAGAATAGCGTAAAAATCTAGAGGGGCATCGTATTTTCAAGGTCCCCGAAGGCAACACTCAAATCAACAGACCGGAAACACAAATCGCTCTTATGAGGGAAAGAGCTATCAAGCCAAATCAACGAATCTCGAAGGTCAAGGCACAAAAAGGAAATTTGAAAAAAACCGTCCGCGTACCCAAAAGACTGAAGTTCAAAAGAAAACTTTAAACGATTAGAGGGGCCTGTAAAAGCGATGGTCCAGACCCCGGAAGTTTCGAAAAAACCCTCAAGAAGATACCTAAATACGGTTGTGGTAAAGAATTCACAATTACCAATTATACAAGTCCTGGTTGGCGATGTATCAGTGGAAGAACCTCAGCTAGACTTGAGCCATTTGAGTGTCTATGAAAGCCGAGCCATCCAGCAAGTGGTGAGTACTTTTTCAAACTTGTTTTCAGAACGGCCTGGTAACTGTCAAATTGTAACACATGATATACAACTAACTGCCGATAAACCCTGTAGGACTAAACCCTACAGGTATGATCAACAGAAAGAGCAAATTATTGAGGAACACATTAAAAAAAAGCTGCATAACCAGATAATAACGCCCATAAATAGTGAGTACGCGAGTCCAGTCGTACTATGTACGAAAAAGAACGATTTCCCTCCTTCGGATAAAAGGGCTTGGAGGTTTGCTATCGATTACAGAAAACTTAATAGTATTATTAAGTTCCCGGTTTAACCTTTGCCGGTAATAGAGGAAATTATTAGAAAGATTAAGTCTACGAGATACATGACTACGTTGGACTTAACGTCTGGCTGCTATCAAATAGCCATGAGACCTGAAGATATACATAAAACCGCGTTTATCACAAAATCGGGCACTTATACATTTTTACGTATGGCCTTTGGGTTGTGTGGGGCCCCGTCAACATTCCAGAGAGCTATGGACATTGTTCTAAAGCCTGTCCTAGGAAAATCGACTTTAATCTATCTAGATGATATAATTATAACGAGTAGTACGTTGGAGCAGCGTTGGTACGTTGGAAGAGGTTTTTAAATTATTAAAAGAGGCCGGTCTTACAATTAACGCATCAAAATGCACGTTCGCGACTAAAGAACTTAAAAATCTGGGTTATAAAATTTCGCAAAAGGGTATAGAAACTCAGGATTAAAAAATAAAAGCCATCAAATATTTCCCACCTCCCAATACCGCCAAGAAACTTTCTTCTTTCCTTGTGTTATGTTCTTATTATCGGTCGTTCGTAAAATATTTCGCGAATATTATTGAACCGTTGTTAGTATTTAAAAGAAAAAAAAGTTTTACGTGGACAGCAGAAGCAAATACAGCATTTGAAAGGTTAAAAGAAGCACTCATCAATGCCGCTGTTTTGAAATTCCCGGAAGGGGACGAAAACCTGGAAATTGCAGCAGATGCGTCGGTCTATGCCGTAGGTGCGGTTCTCATGCAGAATGGCATCCTTTGGCATTTTTTAGTAAAACTTTAAATTCTACGCAAAGGAATTATACAGCTACAGAGAGAGACACATTAGCCGTATTAATGGCTGTACAGAAATTTCGAGTTTATTTCGGCAAAGCGCCAGCAACAGTCTTTTCGGATCATGCGGCTGTTGGTAGACTTTACTCGGGGAAAAACCTATAGCCCAGGTTAATAAGATGGGCTTTAAAACTTCAAGAATATAATCTAATAATTAAATATAAACCAGGGAAAGAAAATAATGTAGCTGACGCACTATCCCGAATAAAACTGGACGATGAAGGGAATAAACTCAAATGCGCTGTGTTGACTTCTAAAATTTTAGATTCTAGAGAAACAATTATTGATGAATTGAAAGCTGATCCTGAATTTGGAAGTATTTATGCTTATTTAAAAGACCCAGAAATCTTTGAACATACAGATGTCGCCGCAATAAGAAGTAGAGCAGAAAACTATAAAATAATAGATAATTTATTGTTTTATACGAAATCAACAAACGAAAATTTTGAGTATAGACCAGTCATCCCAGCCTCTCTTCGATTGATCATTTTGAAGAAATTACACGACGCGCCAACATCGGGTCATTTAGGGGTCAGAAAGACTATAAAAAGGGTACGCGAGGCGGTATATTTCCCGCAATTATACAAAATAGTAACTGCGTATGTCAGGTCCTGCAATCAATGTCAATTAATAAATGATATTAATTACAGCCCGGCCGAGTACTTAAATAGCATTCGCGCTACATTTCCGAATTAAATTTTAGGCATAGATCTTCTTGGTCCTTTCCCCAGAGTGAGTTAAATAAAAATCGTTTTCTTTTAGAAATTGTAGATCATTTTTCAAAATGGACAGAAATTGTTCCACTTAAACGCGCGTCAGCCAAAACAGTCGCAGATGCATTCTTACACAGGTACATTTTAAAATACGGTGCACCGATAAAAGTCATTAGCGATAAGGGTAAACAATTCGTTAGCCAAATTTTTGAAAACATTTGCTCTGGACTTGGCATACGCCATATCAAAATGGTTCTGTATAGACTACAGGCAAACATCGCAGAAAGAGTTAATAAAAATATTGTAAAAATAATTCGAAGCTATGTTAGCACAAGCGCTGGGATGGCACAACGCGGTTACATAAATGAGTTAGCTTATGCTTTAAGAACAGCAAATCATGATACTACTGGAAAAACTCCAGCAGAATTATTTTTAGGACGTAAGTTAATTACGCCACTAGATAAATTATTCTTTGTGCAACAAAGGGAAGAAGAATTTAAACAAAAAGATATACAGAAACTTATTGATCAGGCGGTTAAAAGTTCGGATACGGCAAGAAATAGACAGAAACTTTATTATGATAGAAAACGCCGTGAAGCAGATTTTAAAGTAGGGGATAAAGTGTTAAAGCGGAAATTTTCTTTATCAAGTGTCCCAGATAATTTCACTGCAAAGTTGGCTAGAAAATTTGAAGGCCCCTATGTAATTCAGGAAATCAAGGGAGTCGTATTGTACCTTAAGAACGAGAGAGGGGAAATCTGTAAAGCAAGTCCCGACCAGGTGAAAAAATATTATAATCAAAATGATTTCGAAATCCTTAAAAGTTTCTTACAGGACTCAAGCGCAAAAGAAGTGGAAATTCCAGAATTAACGCCGCCCGCTCCACCACCCAAGAAGCAGAGAACAGAAAAGGAACCTAGCCCTTCTACAAGTCATTCTAGGGTCCCGAAAAGAAGGAATGAAAATGGTCAGACTCCAGCATTCAAGAAGTGCAGGAAATCAACGCCGCCTCGTAAAGAATCTTTGGTAAACAGGAAAAGACCAGGTACAACTTTCCGCAGTAGAAAATCTGCGTCGAGGAAACCACTTCCAGGGCCAGATAGACCGGAGGCCGCCAAAGCCAGCCGTCCAGGGGCCAAACGGAAAAGACAGGAACCCGAAGACTACCACCCCAAGAGGCCGGCGTACAGAGGGCGAAAAAGGAAAGTCACCATGGAGGAAACTCGAAGAAACCAGAAGAGGAGGTTGACTTCCATGAATTCTGTAACTTGGGATCAATTTGCCAGAAGAGGATGTCGGAGTTGCAAGCATCGAAAAGTCAAAGATAAGTTAAAATCTTCTATAAATTTTTCTTTTGTCTGAAATGTTATTTGTAAATACGAAGTTCTATGTATTGACGGAAGTCAATTTGTCTCGGTTGAGACTTAGTTTTGTTTTACTTTATTTAGCTAAGGCAAAAGCATTATTTTCTTTAAGTGTAAAATCTAAGAGCAAACAGTTCGTGTTGGTCGAAAGACTGGTTCTGTTATGTTAAAGCCAAAATTTGGCCGAAAGTAAAATAACTTCGTATTCTTGTATTGATGGAAAATTTAGTTTCAGTGCCGCCAGCTTGGCGAAGAAAGCGTGAAGTAAATTTTTATTTTCTCTTATTTATCTTATGGTAAATTTTAAAAATCATATGTATTAGAATATTGTAAATATAGGTAAATACTTGAAAGTTATGTGAAAGTAGAATTTAGTCTAGAAGCATAAAATTTTAGATGCTAAAAGTAAATGCGCAAAAGAAACGAGTTCAAATCTAAGTATTAAACAGTAGATAAAATCATACTTTAGAGCGAAAGCCTGCATGTCTAAAGATGAATGAGGGGGAATTTAGAATGAATGTGTTTTTTAGGGTTCCCCGCATACACTTGAATTTAAGAATGTTAAACATAGCTCATCGAGTTTCAGTATATTAGATTAAGGTGTGTCATATTTAAGACAGACAGACAGACAAAGTAGACAGATGTCTTGTTTTGCACCCGCTAAGTCTTTCTGCACCGATGGGCGAAAAATCAAGCATAGGTGCGAAGGAAAGGTATATAGAAAGAGTTGCAATTTCGTATTTGAGGAGAGTAAAAAGGAACTTCGTACATTTTTTACGAGTTCAAAAGGCCAGAAAGAAAAGATGGGACAAAATAAAATTTAAAATAAATGGCCCAAAAATAATAGAGGAGAAAAAAAAGGGCCTATAGAAAGAAAAGGAAAAGAAGTAGAAAATATCCTAAAATACGATTGTGTCCATGAGTGTAGTTAAGGAGTTCATCTGCAAAAATTAGTGTCTTTAAGAAGCAAACTTTAGCTAAGTTAAAAAAAAAAAAAAAAAAGGAATGAATTCCTACATGGTAATGTGTATGCCCTTATCTTGAGACCTAACTAGAAAAGACATATATCATCACAAAGATGTACATAATATTTTAACTAAAGTAACATTAAATATTACCGTTCCCAAAAAAATTTATGTATATTTCAGAAAAACAGTAATTGACAAAATTATAAATCCATCATACACAGTGTGAAAGCATTTCAGCAAAAATAAATTATACAGTTTATTTTTCTTAAATATTAGTTAAATATAAAATTAATTTATAAATTTAACCGTTGAAATTTATTATAGTACAAGTTGAACAAATTCCGTCACTGTATTTTTATTTGCTCGTAATTTTAAGTTTGAGACCTGGAAAAAAAAAAAAAAAAGAGTCGGGGATCTTTGTTACAAAAATCACAATCTATACTCATCGATGATCAAGAGATCCCCATTTTTCCCTCACAAGAAATTCCTAAGCACGAAAAGGGGGGGCCTCCGAAGGGTGTGAGTTGCTGATAAGAACGGACTACTGATAAGGAATGTGGCGTCTCTACGGAATAGTTACGAAGAAAAGAACCACATGACCTGCTACTATTACCAACTATTGTATAATGCTAGAATCTTATGAAAAATAATAAATAAATAAATTTAATGACACTCTAGTGATAGAGAAACAGATATTTTATAGAGAACAGAATGTTACTTATCTGAATATTCCGTGTCAGGGCCTCTTTTGGATTTCTCGTGTTCATAGTGAACAGCTAACAAAACACCTGAAGTTTCGAAGAAGCGAAGTTTCCTTTTTCAATTTGATGAATGAGATATTGCATAGGAAAGGTGCATTTAACTATTTTAGAGAGTTGAAAACATTTTTGAAACACTTATTTAAAAAATTTCGGAGCTGTGTTTAGACACTGCCTCCAGCTTTCGTGATCGCAGGGCCTAATAAAACATTTGGTTACCTTGTGTCATATTTGGTCGTTTGAATTCTAACAAATCATTGTGGTTAGGGGAAGTGTTGTAATACAAAAACACGAAGATTCCCGTTTGACACCACACATGTTGGAGAACCAGGGTAAAGTTAAATTCATCTTTGAATGAATGTGAATGTAAGCAGTTAATTAAGGAAAAGAAAAGGTTCGAAAACGAAAACATTATCGAGTGTTAAGAAAGTGTTAAATCATAATGTATTTGGAATATACTGATACTTATTCCTTCCAGATGCTGGAAGGAAAAGAAAAAGATTGATTGATGAAGACCAAACAGCAGAAAAGATCCTGTAAGAAGATATTGTATCCTAACCCTCTACAGAAACGATTGTAAATGTTTTAGGTAAAAGTTTGTTTTATGTAAACGGGGCTCTTGAGTCTTAGGTTAGAATTATAGAAACTTTTCAACATGTCGTTTCTAGGACCTGCTTCCAAGTTTACCAAATTCTGGCAGCGGCAAATGTAGGGTTTATATTTATTTTAAGTTTAAGCTATCTTTCCTGTCAAGCCTTTACTTTCCCCTAGAATTGCCAATGCCAGAGTATGTAAATTGTAGTAGAGTGCGCAGTATATTCAAATTTTAGCAGAAGTAAGTTGAGTTTAAATAGAAGGCAAACGAGTTTATAAGTGTGCTTCTTGAATCGCTAACGTGAAGGTTGCTAGGTAAAAATTTAAGAACCGCGTGTTTCGGCCTGTGTGCCTATCTCGGCAGTTCGCTGAATCTTTCAACTGCTTAATCAGTAAGCTCGCTGCATCTCAGCTGTATTTTAGAACGCAGTTATGTTAGTTACGATTTCAGAGCCTCGTAGGTAGTGATCTAGTTGTTTTATTCATCCTGTCATTAATTTTTAGTTTCACATTTCTGTTTTGTTGAATCGTCGGGTAGGCGTTGTTTGTGAGCGTCAAGTGAACGCAGCTGTTATTTCTAAAGTGGAATAAAAAGGGATTTAAAACCTTCTTACGTGTTTGCGTAAATTTACAGTTCATAGCAGTCACTACCACGGTTGCTAACAAGTTGGGGCCACACAATACTACAAGTATTCTAATCAAAAGAAAATGTTAATAAATTATTCACAAAATAATGTATACATGTACTTTGTTGTACTCTTGGTTAATTTTGATAGTGCTACTTACATGTGACGCTTAGATTTCTAGTGAAATACTGAAATTATTATAACTTTCCGCTCTTCTAAAAAATTTCGTGGTCCCATATGTTCATTTCAGAAAATTGCCCTGACTTATCCATATAGAAATAGAAAATATGCAAAATAGAAAATATGCAAAAATTTCCTTATAAAAATGTATATATTTGTTTCTTCGCAAACATGTGCATTTGGTTCTTAAATTTGTATTTTCCTATAAATTTTTAAATAATTTCATGTTTTGCGAAATTTCATATTTGCGATGTTGTGTTTTCGCAAACGTTGCAAGAGTGGGATCTCGATAGCCTTTGAGACACTTTGAAATTATTTTCACTTTTCTATTGGTATTATCACATAGTAGTATATAAACATATAACTACAACAGAAATATATCACGTATATGAAGATAAACGATCTACACATATATTTTTAAGTATTTAAGTAACTCGTAAGCTCAAAATTAACAGAAAAAGTATCAAAAATTCATTGACATGTACCATTAGCAAAGAGAAAATAATTTCAAAGAGCCTCAAAAACTACCGAGAGTGCACTTTCAAAACGTTTGTGAAACCATAGCGACATCGCAAATACGTAAATTTCGTAAACGTAGAACATAAACATAGGTCACACACACATAAAAATGACATAGGTCGGCATGGTCGGAGCTTTCCTGGCGCGGTAGTGATGACACAAAACTCAAGAAAGGACTAGAACGGGATGAGAAAACATATTTATTATTCAGAGTACAACAAAAACAAAGAAAAAAACAACATAAAGAAACAACGATCATCAAAGAAGGTGCTCGAAATTACGACCCGGACCGTGATGCAGGAACCGTGCGTCATGTATCTTCCATCCGTGATGCAGATATCCATGCGCCAGAGAAGTGAGGCTTGCATCCCGGTACAGGGGGCGTAATTTCGAACACCTTCTTTAATGACGATCATTGTTTGTTTTTGTTCTTATTTGTACGTTTCTGCTGTACTAAACCTAATAAAACATGTTTTATCTCACTGTTTGTGTTTTGTGTCATCACTACCGCACCTGGAAAACGTTTCCGACCACACATTGCTATGTGATTTCCCATCGTCTAGATGTACTCTAACTCTCCTGAAAGTTTGTCACCGCTGCACAGGCTATCTGTAGTCACCGTAGGTTCTTATGTATCATGTATCTAGGCATAAAGGTGCTATTCTATCTCTCCTGACACCCTGTATATAGTTCTAAGGCATGGATAATGTTAGTAACTTGTAATGAATAGCTTTTGAAATGGGATAAGAAACTGAAGAGTGATATCCTTCTTCTTACCGACTACACAGTATATAACATATTGAAGTATATTTACTAGTATATATCACAACCATAACTCAGTTCATGTGATCAAGATTATTAGTTCGATGTAAGAATATTATCGTCATGAGATGAGTGTTAAGAGTCCTTATAATACAAATGATGTGGATATAGAGTAATATTCCAGCATTTGCCAGTAATTTGGTCCAGGATATGCCATGGGATGTGAAACAGCGGATAACAGTGAATGTTATGTACAATAGACTTACATATACAGTGGCTACCGCTTAATATGATCCCGTCTGTTCCTACCTAATTTGATTGTAAAAAAGAGGTTGATTTTTATATGCGGTGCTGGGCCACACGCAGGATTTTGCTATATAAAATTGGATATTTTTGAAGGGGAGGATATAAAAATAAAACTTTTAAAAATAGACTTACAGTATATACCCGCGTATAAATCGAGATATTTTGGACAAAAAAAAAAAAAAAAAAGAGAGAAGACTTCAAAGTGCGGGGGGGGGGAAGGGGGTCGACTTATACGTGGGGCCTTAAAAAATTAAAAGAATCGGAAGTTCAAAAATTTCTTTATATAATGCAGTTGTTTTCTTCCCGCACTCAAATTGGACGACTTATCAAATAAGTCACTTACTTGATGTAATTTCATGACTTAAATTATGTGACGAACTAATCACAGAGTTCCATACTTTAACTAGAGTAAGTTTCGATTAAACCAAAGAATTTTCGGCCCCCGAACAACCGATCAATATCGAGCAAATTTTCAAAAATACATTATCGATGTAAGAAAAAGGATTTCTTTTGAACTTTCCCAAATAGGGGGACGAAAGCCCCATGCGTTTTGATCTACCAGAAAATAAAACAATTGACTGCAAGGGGGAAAAAAGCATTTTGATAAAACCGACCGGGCATGAAAAAACCCATTTTACGATCGTTCTTTCGTGCTTGGCTGACGGCAGTAAGCTTCGTCCGTTGATCATTTTTAAAAGAAAAACGTTGTGTTTCCATCAGGTGTGCTGGTTTGCGCCCATGAAAAGGGATGGATGGATGGATGCTGACGGAACAGTCGATTGGCTTAAAAATGTGTGGGATAAAAGACCGGGAGCAGCTTTCAAAAAAAACCTTCTCTTTTTTCTCTCTATACCATTCTTTTCGTGGACACTTTTCTGAAGAAGTGACAAAACAGCTAAAAACGACTGTGGCCGTAATTCCGGGAGGATTGAAATCAGTCATTCAACACCTAGATGTCTGCCTCAATAAGCCCTTCAAAGTAAATGTTAGAAAATATTGGGCAGAGTGGATTAGTTCCGGTCGACCAACATTTACAAAGGGAGGCAACATTAAAAAGCCCGATATTACATTAATTGCTCAGTGGGTTAAAGATGCTTGGAACGAAATACCCTCTGAAATGATTATAAAATCATTTTAAAAATGTTGTATTAGCAACGAACTAGATGGCACGGAAGATGATGCTGTTTTTGAAAGTGAAAATGACGACGAAGGTTCTAGTAGTGATTGTAACAATACAGAGTTCGAGACTGAAAATATGTATGACGACGAGCCAATGACGACAGAAGAGTTCTATGAAATGTTTGGCGAATCTGACCATGAATCGGACGTTGAAGGATTTTGATTTTGTTCATTTACCAAGGTATTTTTTATCGTATATTTACTTTTTTTTCTCAGATGATTTTGAATAAATGTAGTATTTAAAAAAAAAAATTTTTCGAAGTTTCTCGATCGATTTCGGAAGTGAGGGGTCAACTTATACGCGGGTATATATGGTATTTTATCTAGGATTTCAATAAATATTTTTCGGAATGAAATGTGCACATACCTGAACCTCTCTATCCTTGTATATGGTCCTGCTGTTGAGAGTAATAATCTTTTTCATTATGCTGTTTAATATTTAAGTTATATACACTTTTTTATAAATAAAATTTCATTATTTTTTCCATGGATGACAAAAGCTTGCTTAATTCAGAAAAATTTTTATTATTTCAACATACTACTCAGATCAATCAATATATACACATATTGTATGGAAACATTATTTAACCCCTTCGCGCCGACTGTCACGTCTACGTGCCAGCAACGAACACACTCACTTCCCGGCCGACACGGAGGCGTGTTTTCCCGCTCAGCGCCGACTGTCAAGTATTTGTGCCAGTGTCCTAAAACGTTTTAAAAACTATAATTTCTGCCACAAGATGGCACTGTATGTCCATATGGTTTCAGATACATGTACATTAGACCTTCTACTCGAAATGAGAGAAGCAGCATGACTCACATACACGTGTTTTTGATTATATAAACAAAAGGGAAAATAAATGTTTCCGAATGGCGTGATTTATGACATTTCTTTAAATCGCACTTTATTCGCACGTGGTAGTTCTTTATTGTAAGTGTAGAAGTTTTATTTGCGCTAAAGCGTTGGGTATTTCGGTTTGCAGTTCAGTTTTTAGAAAATAATTAGATCTTGTTAGACGTGAATTCTTTCTGTTTTTACAGTTGCAATGTCCAAGCGTCGAAAATGTTTAACAGAGCATGAAATAGCAGAAATGATGCAAAATATTTCAGATATTGATTCTGAAAGATTAACTGAAAGACATTTTCCAAAACTTTGTTCAGAAGAGACTGATAAGAAAATGAGACGACGATGCTTCATTTGTTCACATTCCCGGAAAAATCCTCTAAAACGGCAAATGAGTTATCACGAATGCAAGGAATGTAATGTAGGACTGTGTGTAGATCCCTGTTTTCAAATTTTTCATACGAAAAGAGAATTTTAAGTAATATATTTAGTTTTCAGATGTATAATATTAAAAGTCATAAAATGGTGAGTAATGAAAATAAAATGTGTAAAATATGCATTTAAACAAGAAATAAGGTAATTAAAGTATATAGTATAAAAATATCTATAAAGCATAAGCCGTTTAAATACTCTATAGAGCATTATTAAACTATAGAGCGTTGATACTTCGGAAATTTCATGGATTTAGGCTTAGTAGCAAAAAAGCCCCCGGCCCTGGACAGACGCTTGCGTAACACACTGCCGGCCTCCGCGATAAGAGCGGGTTTGCGCTACCCGGCACGAAGGGGTTAAAAACTTATTCATTCGAGTGTTTGCATATTTTTTGTTAGTAGCTTTTCAATGGTAGTCTCCAAGCCACGATATTGCTTCTAAATTTCTGGATCTCCACCTTTAAGTTTGGGCATTCTTCTCAATATTTTTAATCCTTGTTCAGACTGCTGCTGTTGGTACAGGATCGGGATTTTCATCTTCACTAATTAGTTTTTCTCTGATAACCTTTACATACCAAGTCTGGATATTTCCATTGATTCCCAAATATTTGACAAAGGTCTTATCATGCATTTTTTTATTGTCACCTTGTCTTCTGGCAATCCTTCTTTATCTTTTTTAAGCTCAAATGCTTGCATTCGGACATTTTGAGCCATGACGAAACAATGAAAGCACGATGTGTATGATGTACTGAACAAACCGTGTGAGCCAAAGAAGACAATTTTTCATAGATTTCTCCCTCACGTCTTTTTTATGCTTCCCTTAGCTGGCCGAAGCCAATTTTAAACCTCTTGTGACCCACAACCACCCATGATTGGACCAGATACAAAAATTCTAACATCTGCACCTCCATGAGTGAAACAGAGTTCGCACACATTTCTGCACATGGAAATTAAATACTTTTTAAGGACCATTAATGAAAAAAATAAAAGACTTATCAGCTAATGGGAGCTGAATAAATTCAATTAAAATTTAATCAACTTATGTCTGAACTCCATTTTTGTAATGCATCTCTAAGAATAAAATCCACTTTTTAAAATTTATTAGGTAGCATTCAGTATTTTACACATATAATAGTTGAACATAGTTTGAAGATTTTGAAATAAGATTAGGGACATTTTATTTAAGTTTTACTAACAGTTAGCTTTATGTTGATTTTTTTTTTGTCTCATTTTCCCACGTACTTAGTCAAGAGGTTTAGTAAATAGCAGGTAGATTTTAAGTCAGATGGCATAGGTTAAAATGAGAAATAAAATCATAATCAGCATAATTCGTAACAGAAGATTGGTTGTTGCCAGTGTTGCTGCCTGCCTAGAGAGATCTGTTGATCAGAACAAAACTGAAAGCCTGAAGTAGTTTTGAGGTTGGCAAGTTTTGAAAGTTAGTTGTGCTCCATCTCTCTGACACAGTTAGTGTTATAGCTTCGTGTAGAGTTCCTGGCATTATAACCTAGTTAATATATTTTAGGGTTCCAATAAGCCACTAAGGCACCAGAGGTGATAAGTTGTTTAATATTACTTTAAATCTCACTAGATGCCAAGAATAAGTTTTACATTTTTGTGCTGTATCTTGTGACCACAGTAAGGATTAACGAAAGGCAATAACTTGCAGAGGTAACTTTTAAAGGTGAGCAGTTAGTTACAAATAATTAAAATAGGTAGTTAAATACCCTTAATCTTTATAGATTTACATGACCACTATTAAATTTTATTTATTTTTTAAAAACATTTGTTGAAAAAGCACTATTAAAATCACAATCTAATAATATTTCAGTTTAAAATGCATGAATTTTAAATTGTCAGTTTTAAATCAATGTCATAACATTGATTATTAAACGGTATTAGGGTAATTCCACATTAAAAGCTACAAAACATTTGTTTTGTAGCAAAAACAAAATAATTATGAGTCTTTTTAATTTGATGCCTTTGATTTAATTTATATCAATTTGCTTCTCTTTAAACATCTTTCCTAACAATTAAAAACCTGTTTCAATACACAAACCAATGTTCCCACTAGTTTCTGTGTGTTTTATCTCCTAATTTGCCAGTCTCTTAACAGGGTACGTAATGAGGTTTTACTTGATCTGGTAAAAGTTAAATAGTCCAAACCCTCTTGTAGACATGAAGCAAATTATCACTATGTCTGAAAGTAACTACAAAGTCTCATAAAGGCTTAAATAAACCTTTTATTTAAAAAAACTTAAAACATACAGGCACATTTCCATGTTGACAAAATCAACTATAGCTTGGGGTAATCCAATTAAACAACAACAGTCAAACTAAAAATGTAGACTAGTAGTCAGACTACACAATTTAATTTTAATCTAAGCTGGCTCAATAACTCTATCGTCATAACAAATTCAAATGTTAGCAGTGATTGCGCAGAGATGAATAATTACAAATTATCAGAGTTGGCAGAAACTAAAGCAACATCCAAGTGGAGAGCAAAAACACTCTGTTCTTCAGTCCCAAAACTAGTATATGATTTGCATTATGGTGAGAAAATAGAAAGGGGAACTTACAGTAAAGGCTAAAATTACAAACAAGTGGTTAATTTGCATAATAAGAGCTGTACGTATCACCAAAGAATAATTTTCTTTCTCTTTATGGATTCAGTTTCTTTCTTCAGTTCCCCTTCACTTTAGAATTTTTGGAAGATTTCAGTTATTCTAAAAAAGAGTCCGAGTATATTTAGAATCTAAAGAAAAAGCTGATAAATATGAAATGATGTATAATAAGGGCTGGTTTTCAGGGACAATGAGGCAGAATTTTTAGAATTTAGTGACACATCGAGCAACAAAATCTAGAAATGGCAAAACTTTTACAATTTAAGACAGGCAGTAGGAGCAGAATTTAGGATTCACAAAGTTTGCATCAGGTGGAAAAATGCCTTGTGTCAGCCCTGAGCATGATCCATTGATACACATAAGGTGAATATTTTAAATTATTTTTCAATTTCTTTATTAAGGGAAAAATTTCTTTTTTATAAATGCCTGTCCATGTGAAAGGATTAGGAACATTTTTGATATTTTCCATACTTGTGTCCAGTGAAAAGTTGAGAAAATAGAGGGAAGATAAACATGTTAAGAAAAAAATTTCTAGTATCAGAAATAAAACACTCAAATATTATGTTTTCATTGTCCTTCCAAAAATCCCCCAAAATGTAAAAAAATTCACTTCCTGTAAAATACATCCATTATGTGTTACTACAATGAAAGCATTTTCATTTTGTCAATTTTTTCTGGAGCCTTCTACAATTGTGGGTCTGTAAATCTTGCCTTCAAATCCTTCTAAACTTTCCAAGTTGCATTGTGTAAAATCCTAAAGAAAAATTAGCCCTACTAATTCTACAAGACAAAAAGGGCAAGAAATATTTTGGAAAAAAAAAAAAAAAAAAAAAAAATAAGTAGAAAAAGTAGAACAGAGAAAACTGATACATATTCTGACAATTCTGAATATGCTGAGCCAGCATGGGAAACATTCTTGCCATGAAAAAATTAAGAGGAAGAGATTTTTAATTATATAGCAATTTTGCTTTTGCTAGGAATTGTTTTGTAAACTGTGCTTTATAGCATTTATTACCTTGTTTATTTTTCAGATTCAAAATACTATATAATAAGTCACCAAAATGAAAAGTAATGTCACTTTATGTGACAGCAAAAGAAAATTAAAATGTTTTATTTTGATGCTATTGCTTAAATGTAATTTAAACATATTACCATTATTTTAGTTAAATTTATCAATGTTATAATGTTCCAAAAAGAAAATCGTCGGAAAATTCCCAAATCTCCGAATTAAAAATTTTGTATATAAATCAATCTTAAAATCGCCAAAATGATGATAAGTCGATAAATTTAGAACCATTTAATAAAAGAATTCACATCCCCAAAACCAGAAAGTTGTTTAAATGCTCTTCATATATAAAAAAAAAAAAAAAAAAAAAAAAAGAATTTTGAAATGCTTATGTTTGACTCCTTGCTCAGAAACTCCAGTATCCCCACCCTTTACATTAGAAATAGGAACAACTTATAACCCATGAACCCATTCAAAAGATAATCATATTTGTCAGCGAATTGTCAAAAATATTCCTCCATAATGATTATTCACACTCAAAACAGCAGTCGTAAAAACAAGACAGAAATTTCAGATGATTAAAATTAAGGACATTCTGCCAATTTTGGCCAAAATTAAGGACTTTTAAGGACCAAAAATCAATTCCAAAAAACCTAAGGACTTTTGAGGACCGTATAAACCCTGGTGAAAGTGAATTGAACAAAATCACTAAACTTGAAACAAACTTTTGACTTTCAATATTTTAAAAGTAATTTGATTTTTATAAGCAGTTATTTTGTAATGATATTGTATTAATCTGAATTCATTCCTTGGGTTTTGATTGCAAAAGTGGTTTATTTTATTAAGCAGTACAGTAAATTAGATGAAGTTTAATTAATATATGTAGCACAGTAAGATGTTAACAACATCAACAAATAATAACAATATAGTATATATTATGTCACTCCATATACAGTAAATCCTTGCCAAAAGTCATTAACAGATTGAACATATAGCGTTCTGCAAGAATAATGGAGTTTTTGAATGACTGTCATTAAGAGTTCTCTTCTTTCTTCAATTTGATCGCCCTCTCCATAACAAAATCAGACAGTTACTGCACCTTCTTAACAATTCATTTAACTTCTTAAAGGCACTTTATTTTTTCTTTGCTGTTGGGCATTACAACTACAACTGGCTCCTTTGGAAACTACAGATTTGACTGCAAGTGGAAATGAATTAATAAGGAAAACTAAACTTCTTAATATGGAGCATCTACTGAACATGGCTTGGAAATGCCCCTCAGAATGATAAAAAAGAACTGTTTTGAGCATGCCAATATTTTTAAAAATCAGGAAATGGAGGAGGTTGAGGAAAGCATTACCTCCAATTAATATGAATTGCAATGAATATATGCTATATTGGTTGGATGGATATTAATGGGAAAAAAGTCAGCTACAGCACTGATGGCAGATGAAGTATAAGCTAGTCATTTCCTACAATAAATCCATGCACATCATGTTATAGCTTTTCTGAAGATGAAAATAAAGCAATCAAATTTCCTGCAAATGCTGAGATAAAGGACACCAAAGCAATCAAATTTCCTGCAAATGCTGAGATAAAGGACACCTTCTGAATATTAAGATTAGAGATAAAGAATCAAATAATCTCCAGAAACATTATGAGCATAAATGAGCTCTTGCATAAAAGTTGCACACAACCCACAATTGATGATTTTTCCCGTTAACTAAAATGTTGTGAAAGTATTTGTATGTCTTTAGTATATTTATACTAAGTTTCACTGATACCTAATAGCATATTTTTTTATCATTTAATGTTAGCAATGAGCAAATGTGATCATATTAAGTGACCCCCAACTTTAGTCAGCATATAATGCAGCAAATAAATTCTGTGGTAAAATTGACAAAAATTTTGTATATGCTCTATAAAAATGCCAATGTTCAGAAACACAGGAAAATAACAAAGAAATGAAAAATCACTTTATTTGTGTTAACAGTACTTACAACAGCAGCATTAAAGGACATATTTTCAGAATATGTAACAGTAGCAAGTTCAATGCTGAAGTAAAGCAGCATTAAAAAAATACTAGGGAAATATAATAAATAGGGAAAAATACAAGGGGTTTATAAATAGTTAAATAACGTTTTTTCCACACAAACAATACATCATGGTATTTGAAATTGTGGATTCCATGACCATAGTCTCTGTCATTCATTTTCTTGTTAAAATAATGACATTTTTTAAACCACGATACAATATACTACTATGAAAGTCAGTTTCATAGAAATGTTTTTAAAAAATATGTAACAAAAAGAGGCAGATTTCCCAGTCCTGGTGCACATGTCCACCTAGACTTTTGCCATTGGTGGGGAAGAACTCAAGCTGTTTCAGCACTTTGAAGCTATGAAAATACCATCATGCTAAATAGCTGTAAGTATCCTTTTCCGTGCGTTCCAGATATTCCTTTTCTATTAAAATATCTATACATTTCTATGAGGGGGAGGAAAAGATAACTTAGCATTTTGTTAAGAAAATAAAATACTACTTACACCTAAAATTAAGATTTTCTTATATATTTAAAGAAATAGCTAATACAAAGATACAGACAGTACTTCCTTCCCTATGTACTGACATTCCCATTCACTCATATATATACACACACATATTAATCTAGAAAATTATGCATCAAAATAATAATGAAATTTCATGAAATAATCATGCTTATTTTTACATAAAATGAGCAGAAAGAAAATTTAATACCTTCATCCAATTATATTTAATCAAGTTGTTTCTAAAATGCACACATAATTTATTAATAAATGCATTAATGAAAATAGTAAATTACTAAATAAAATAGTATACATGTTCAACATCTCAGAAGTTTGATTAAATGAATATACAGTATAAAGTCCGTAATCTGGACTCGCCGGGACGATTAGGGGTTTTTCCTGGTTATAGATCATCAATTTAAATCTGGTAAGAGCATTCAGAAATTATACAATTAAAAATATGAAACCATAATTTATGAAATAAAGAGCAATTATGATCTAAAGGGTATCAAAATTTACCAATAAAAAAGCTTAATATTTATTTGTTTACTTTATTAAACATTTCTTTTAATGTAAGTTGTTTAAGTGACTTTGTTTTTTGTGCTAATACTTTCTCTTTAATTCTATAAACAGACATAATTTCTTGGTCAGTTACAAAGTTCCACTGTTCAAGTCCTGTAACTGCTGTGTCGAGAATGCCGACTAACTTGTCAATCAAAATTTTTTCATTTTCAATAACCTCTCTGTCACTTTCTACACTATCGGAAGCGGTATTTTCTGCATCTAAAACCATACTACAGATTTCGCCATCCGTTAATTGATTGATGATTCGGGCATTGTCGTCGCAATGAAAAACTTCTGATATATCATCTTCGTTTATTACCACTTCTCCACATTTCTTTACAAAATCCAATAACTGGAAAATTTCACCTTTAGTTTATGATGTCCGAAAACCTTCAAATTCACGGCTATCATCTTCATCATCCTCACCATGAAGTATGGTAGCTGTCCATAAATTATGCGAAGCATTTTTTAACATATCTGGAGACACAGCTTCCCACAATCTTGCAATGCTCCACACAGCAGATTTTATGCTAAAAAATTTCAAAAAGTCTTGAATAGTCTTGCCACTGCTCAAGAAATTTAACATAGATTTTAAAAATGCTACTTTATATTTGCATTTCAGCACGTGCACTATTCCCATAACTTTAATTCTTAATTACAGTTGACTTTCCAATGTCATACTCCTCGCATAATTTTGAGACGGATATGCCTTTACCCGTTTTTAGCAGCAATGCCACTTTTTGTTTAATGGACATCGAAACCGAATTCAAATGTTGCTCAGCTTCAGGTATAAAATGATTTTCAAACCAATCATTCATCAATGCTTGTGTCATCCATGCTCTTTTATTTGCAGGATATATAATTTGGAAAATCGTTACTCCTTTTAATGCTCGAAGTCCTGCATGTTTTCCGATTACAAAAAGTTTGCACTTGTGCGTTCCTGCAACATATGTGCAAGCTAAAATTGTTAGTCTCGCTTTGAAATCTTTGACACCAGTTGGAGCCTTTTCTGTAGAGGATGCCAAGGTATTTCGCGGTACATATTTTCAGAAAAGACCAGTTTCATCAGCGTTGTAAATTTGTTCTGGAGATAATTGTTCACTAGTAAAGAGTTCATTCAATGAATTCATCTGCAAACTGTTCAACAGCTTCAGTATCAGCTGAAATTTTTGTCTTATACCATGGCGATTTTTAAATTTGGTTAACCAACCTGTCGAATATGTGCACTCAGTATTTAAGTTCATTTCTTCATGAAATATTTTGGCTTGAGTCATTAGCATTGGACCCGTCAATGGCACGCCCTTGCTGCGACGCTGTCTGACCCATTCAATCATCACTTTGTCATGATTGTCACTTTAGCATAACAAACCCTTTTTCTGTTATTCATTGCAAGTGGGGTGTCGGAATCCACAAAAAATTCAAAAAGTTCCTTTTTCTTTTTGCTTATGTCATATACAGTTGACTTTCCAATGTCATACTCCTCGCATAATTTTGAGACAGATATGCCTTTACCCGTTTTTAGCAGCAATGCCACTTTTTGTTTAATGGACATCGAAACATGCTTTCGCTTTGTAGATCTTTTAGCAGCTCCAGAATTGGAAACTTTTTGACATATCAAAAGTTCAAAATTAATTTTTATAAAATTGCTCTAACAGTCTGGGGGAAAAAAAATTGGATCCAGTTAGAAGATTAAGGAACAGCGCAATCTGCAACATTAACTGAAATGCCTTAGAATCAGTAAAGATAATTTTAGCCTAGTTTATACCGTCCATTATACATTAAATGTGCATGCATAAATGCATCACGCACATGCATAAAGCATACAAAAAAAAAGTTTGTGGCTTTGAAGTCCGGATTATAGATCATTCCGGATAATGGACGTCCGGATTACGGACTTTGTACTGTATTAAAGTTTATCAGTACGATAAAATGGAACAAAATTATCAACAAAAATAGCTTAAATTGAAGTAGCAATAAAATCATCAACCACATGGTGTTGCAATAATGTATTTCCTTTTAATCTCCCATACATCCGACCCATTCTTATAAGTATGGCTCAAATCCTAACAAGACAGTGAAAGCAAGAACAGAAAAGGAAGTGAAAAAGATTCATCTGGATTGAAACTGATGCCATAAATAGGTCATCCATGAAAGTATCAATTACACCGAACTCTTAATCTACTTTTACCATTTGAATCAGTTTACTTACTTCTGACAACACAGCAGAATGAGAATTTTAATAGAATTATATATAACCAAAGTGTAATAATACTTTATTAATCTGGTTATCATATGTTTCAAACATATAATAATGCATTTTATATTTACATTAATTATACATATTCATTTCTTCTTATTATAAGATTCAAGTGCATCTTTTAAAATTATTAATATTAGTTCCCTTCAGTCTAAAGTACATGTCAGAAATTGCCTTTTCCAGTTCTTTAAAACATGTCAAAGGAGATACATGCATTACCATCCACTTCATGTATCTCATTTTTAATTGCCTACGTAGAATGCTATGTACACATATTTCTCTATCACAGAAAACATGCTCTAAATCTTTATAATAATTCTTTTCTCTCTTTTCTGAAAATAGGAATTCTAACCTGAATTCATCACTAAGAGTAGTGCAAATATTCTGAAACAAGAGTCCACAGTCACACTCCTGTTAGTAGACCTCATTTCAGCAGCTTTAGAAAAATTCAGTCAAATGTTAAAGAGATCAATAATAACTTCAGCTAGACACTTATACCCACACATATATAGTAATACACAGTCATGCTACACTACAGCAAACCCAGCTTATAATCAATGAAATTTTTTGTCTTGTCCAGTTTCCTACACTTGAAATAATATTTCATATAATTACAGTAAATGTTCAAAATGGACAAAATTAGATATAATAAACTTTATGGTCTGACCCTACAGCATTTTTGATATTATTACCTAGCATTCTTACTATTTCTGACTGAAAATTTACAGCTCCTTAAATCATCCATATTTAAGCAGTAAGTATAGTGATTCTGTCAGTAAATAGGGCTATTTCTAAATGTTAGTGAAATAATGGAAATACTACATGGTACGGAATGCTTACTTTTATTAGAAAGTGTAAATCTTAGCATTTGTTGAATGAATTTACATGAAACATCGTTTTACTTGTAATATAAAGTCCACCAGTGAATCAGACAATGTGGAAAATGCTGTGTTCCATTTTTAGCACAACCATCTAAGAAGAATATTACCAGCTGGTGGTACAGACTCGAATAGCATTCAGCGTATGGTGAGGTCTCACACTGGGTGAGCAACATGCATTTGCTCTGAATGATGGTAGTATAAAAATGGTTAGAACCTCACAGAACTATGACAATCTGAGGTTGCCAGTGAAACAAAGTCAGCAGTACATTATGAGAAGAAACTTGGATTGTCCAAAATCATTTTTAGGCATATTTTACACTTCAATTTGTGCTTCCATCAATGTAAAATTTAAGTGGTGGCGAAACCTCAACGGATTTGCTCCAGTTAACTGACTAAACTTTAGGCAACAAATTTGGATTTTATAGACAGGAACAGAGGTTCTGATCAATGGACATTTCACATTCACTTTTCCCTGCATGCATCATCTCGAGAAACGGTGATATGGAACAGCCAAAGCAATCATTAGACTTAAATGAGCGTGATTTTTCTTGTAAGCTCATTTAAAGTGTTATGTATCATCCACCAACACTTCTTCCAACTAAAGAACTGAAGGTTTAGATACAGGAAGAGATTTCAGTGGACATGTTACATTGGGCTGTGAAGTTTTCATGATCAGTTAGTTGGCAGAAGTGCATGCAGGAAAACGGAGAGCACCTTCAGGATGTCATTTTTAAACAGTAACATTATCAGTGCAATAGTCTCATGCTATGTTCAGCAAATGCATATATCATAGCAGGTAGTATTTTCATGATTTCCTTAAGATTTCAAAACTGCCTGATTCACTGGCAGAACACAACCTTTCTTTGTGTTCAAATGAAGTCCATGTGAAAAAAAGTGCAACAACCCAGTCTTTGACACCAAGACAGAAAATAAGCATACCTTAATGAACAGCAATGTGTTCTCGGTTTACTTTTATTTCCAACTTTCCCAAATGGGTAAAATTCCTTATTCTCTCTCTCAAATTTATTTATTGCATCAAAAATTCATCCACATGTCAAGCTGCACACAAAGCATTCTGCATTGAAGATAAAGTAATAACTATTACAAATAAAACAAATGGATGTAATTTGCTTATGTCTGCATGGAATAAAAATTATCCAAATATGAGTAGAGTCAAATATATTCTAATACAGAGCACTTTCATATAGTTAGTACTATATGGAAAACTGCGACTCCACAGTTCTACGCATGGGTAAAAAAAAGGTTAAAATGTTAAAAATGTGGATGTGAGAAGGAATCTAGAAAAGAACAAATTTAAGGACATTAAAGCACTGCTGAAATGGTTCACCATTCACAGAAGATGCAATCTACTAATATTTGGCCAAATCAATCAAAACTAATAATTGCAAATTACTAGAGCTAGTAGGAACTAAAGCAACATGCAAGCGGAGGCCAGAAAGAAATTCTGTCTTACAATCCCATAACCTTAGTTTAAAAACCATCTAAGTGATTTTCATTCTGGTGAGGAAATGCAAAGGCTGAAATTATAAACAACTGCTTAACACATAATAATAACAGTACATATTGTTGAAGAATAATTTTTTTTCTCTTTATGTACACAGTTCATTTTCGCAATATGTTTCCTTTTAAGATTTTTGGATTTAATTAAAGATTTCTGTTATTCTAAAAAACTAAACACATTTAGAATGTACTGCAAAGGGTGTAATTTTATTTCTTTAGTAATATGAAGATTCAGAATAAATATGATATAATGTATGGTAAGGGTCGGTTACAGAACCAGTGTAGCAGAATTTTTAGAATTTAGTGACACACCCAGCAACAAAATCTAGAAATGGCAAAATGTTAGAATTTAGGATCCACAGATTGCATCGACTGCGATAATGCGTAGCGCCAGCCCTGCGTATGCACAAAGCCATAGCTAAGGTTTTTCAGCATCCGGGAACAACTGAAGATTTCGTGCTCCCTTCTGCATGCCAAGAAACTTTTCATTCTAAAATTTTGTAACATCTGATTTGGCAGCCCATGGATGCTGTGCCCCAGGGCAGATATCCCCCTTGCCCCATCCTAACTATGCTACTGATGATGCCTTGAGACATACAAAATGAATCTTTTAAATTTTCAGTTTTCAAATTCTTTATTAATAGAAAAATTCATTTCTATAAATGTCTGTTTATGTGATAAGATTAGAAGCATTTTTGATATTTTCTATGCATGTGTCTAGTGAAAAGTAGAGAAAACAAAGGGAAGATAAATATGTTAAAAGACTTCTAGTATCAGAAGTAAAACATTCAAATATCATGTTTTCATGATTTTGACTTTAAGACCAAAAATCGATTATAAAAATAACCTAAGGTCTTTTAGGGACTGTACAAAGCCTGCCTTAAGCAATTTTTTGTTAACTGCTTTAACTGGAAAATATTTTTATAAATTGACACTCATATCACAAAAATAACAACAAAATTCGAGTATTAATATAATTTAGTACTGTTAATTCTCCCCCTCTACACCTAGCCCAGGGCTTAAAAATGGTTAAATTTTGAAAATTCGATAGCTGATAACTTGCTTTTGATGAAAAGTCAATCTCGATAAAAAGAACACATTAGCCACATCTAGTATATTCAGCGGTACCTTGGAATACATCTACTTTGAAACATATCCAACTTGGTAAACGTCTTGTTTGGATATAAAATTTTTTGTTTAGTATATGAAACTTGTTTGGAATACAACTTGAGTTGAATGAATCACGACTGAAAACATTACACATGCTTAGCTCTTTTGAAACAAAGCTACAACTGCTCATGAGCCTGCTGCCAGTATAATATTCAGTAAACAGCCTGTATAATAACTCTGAACTTTCAAGAGATTTTGTGCATTTCTGAGTGCAGTTTTTATAAGTGCATTAACAGTGAGTTTTAGAAAAGTTTATGAAAAGAGTCAAGCAACAAACAAAATTGTTACGATCACCATCAAGGTGAAAAAAGAGACTGAAAAGTATGAAGATAGGACGTTAAATATTAACAACTTGGCTACTGCATATTATGTGCCTAGGTATACTGTCTATGACTATGAGAAACTATTAAATCAGCTAACGTTATAAAGGAGGTGAAATTTATTATCAAAAAAAAATTAGAGATATTAGTGCATGTTGAAAATCTGCCTTTGATCTGAACAGCACAAAGACATGTATGTACAGTATGTACAATGCTTAATTTATGGACATTATATATTTTACCCGCAGCATTTGCACTTTAGCGTTAAAGTGTTATTATCATAACAATTCTTAAATAAGAATGGATTATTTTCCCTTTATTTCTATTTGGAAATATTCATTTGGTATGTGTCCAAGGATTTGGGATGAATGAATTATGTACACTCAGGTATATGTGTATTCCATTAATAGAGGGATACCATTCACAGAAAAATATAAGTTAAGTGCTCATACCACCTGATATTAAATAACAAATTTCACAATTATTTTAAATGAATGCCTAAAATACACAATAAATCAGCAGTTATTTCTTAATTACTCAGTTAGAAAAAGAAACAATAATGCTAAAAATGTGACTTAAATGTAATAAAAATATATTTATCAAGAAGGTGGCTTTTAATAATTGTTTAAATAGTTAAGATAAAACTTTACTTAAATGCTACATACTTTAACAACAGGCACTCTAGGTTTAAATCTTGAAGAAAGTTGATTTAGAACTTCAGCCAATAACTGCTGATGTTTTATCACTTTCCTCATTTTCATTATCCTAACTATTGCAGCCTAAAAGAGAAAAGCGTGCATTATTACACATGTTTGACTCAAACATATTAAACTTTTTTTAATAACAATAACAACACAAATACACTTAAATATTAATTACAGAATAAAATACAATTTAGTCAGCAGCAATAAATTATATTATCTTCACTGAAAACAGCAACATATATACAATACACTTTTGGTTGGATGACATATACATTTTGCATAAAGTTAATCATTCAAAAAAGGTTAGGCACACTTTTATAAATATAAATTCAAATTGCACTGAGGAAAGAAAGAGAAGTCACAAATAATTATCTTTTTAGTGGCCAACAATTGGAATTTCCTTGCACAAAAATTTTAACCTAAATGACAGAACTATACTTAAAACGTCGATGATATTAAAAGTAAGAAATTTCAAGAATGAAGGAGATTTAGACACATAATTACTTCAATGGAACCAAACCTTCCCACCAAAAGTTAAATTCTAAAACAAAATTCTTATTCTCTGTGACTTTATCAAGTCATCCTTCAACTCTAGCTTTGGCTTCCTTCAAAGAATATTGCCTAAAAGTATTTATTATTGTTACTCAACAACTTCTTATATTCTACATAAAGCAGATTTTAAATTATTTAACAGTTTTGTTACACACAGGCACTGATGATGGTATTATTATCTAAAACTCAATCATCCTTACAGGCAGCTAATGTATTAAAGCAAGCAAAATAATCTACTTTAGAGAAGATTTATATTCTAAAGCTCATTTTACTAAACATCTAAAAAAAAATCCTGTATGAAATCATAACTGTAACTTTACAGCAAATATTATGCACTCAGATATATTGTGTGAAATAAAATACTGCAAACATTAAAAATATGAAAATTCAAATTTTTTTTTATTTTACCTGAATAAGTAGCTTCCTGTCTTCTTCAATATGTTTATGTGTAGTTTCCTGTTCAATTTTCATTTCTGTTTTCATTGGAACATTAATATTGACTCTTAACTTTTTGTTTTTATATGCAAAGAAAAGCATTACTGTGGATGAAGGTTGCAAATCACTTTCATCATCTTCACTAGTTAAAAGTTTTGATTTTAATAATATCTGTACAACTTGTATAAGAATATCCTGCAAAAAAAAAAAAAAAAAAAAAAGTATATGTAAACCATAAATAAGCAGTTATAATAATAATAAAAATCATAAGTCAGTTTTTATAGAGCAATCTCAACTGTTGTTTCAGATTTTCTTACATAGTCTTATGTTTCATAGTAAATTCCTCCTAATACTTCTCCTTTCTGTAAGTAATTGGTAATGATTCCTTTGGAATCCCTTGATATAATGTGAATAAGCTGTCAGTATTGGCTGAAAGTCTATTTGAGCTCATTCGAAGAGTATAATATTCCATCAACAATTTAATTGCAGCACAACTGAATAAAAATAGCCTTTTGAAAAAGCAGATTCGTGCTTGCAGATTTGAAAAGCCTAAGAACATCTTTAGCTTTAAAATGGAATTATAAAGCCCAACAATAACTTGCACACAATATTTTAATGCAGTGTAATTACAGGAAAGATCCATGCAAGATGAATTTAATATGCAAGACAATCAGGTCCTGACCGAAATGATAATATTTTCTGCTTAACATGAGAGATTAATTAGTTAAATTGAATTTTACATTGAATGGAATCTTTTGTAAGCAATTTGAAAAGAAATCATTATGTTTAATCTCGCAATATTTTTATAAAAATAAACAAAAACAAGCACTATAGCATTGAAGAAACACTAAACAGGCTTATACAGTACTTTCATAACATACGATCAGGACTGAAAAAGACTTATGGGCTGTTCGCACTAGGATTTTATCTAAGCTAACGGAAACATCTGACATAGTCAATGCAGTTCCAAAACCAGTTTTTCCTCACAGCGGAGACAGCTGAAAACTCTACTTGATATATAGTGAAGCTAATCAAAACATGGAACTGACTCCATTAGCTCAGATAAATCCCAGTGTGAATGGCTCCAAACCATTGAGAACCATCCAAACCATTGAGCTAAACATCAGAGATTATGGTATTTTATTGCGATATCTAAAATCAGACCTTGCATCAGATTTTTGTAGATGGTTTAATTCCTTCTCTATCTTTTCTTTATTGATCTGCAAAAATTTCCATAAAAATGAATGCCTGCACTTTAAAACCTTTTTGTTAAAACAGATTTTTTAGCTCAATTCCAAGAACAGAACTGCCAAGTTGTTTTCAATAATACTTAAACACTAGGAAATTTTGTTTGATGTTGATCCTGGTACAGAAAAACAAAATCTGGAAAGATCCTGATTGAAAATTCTAAAAATAACTTAGAGGATCTCTTACGCTGTAGCACTGATTAACATAAAGAGTCCCCCCCTTAAAATGCACGCAAAAAAGTTTAAAAAAATCTAATACATGATTAAGCAGTTTAATAAAGGGATTTTATATCACATGTTTTTCAGATATGTAAGTTGAGCCAATCCTTCTCAGAAAATCCTCTATGAAGGAATCCCTTCCGTTAAGCTGATAGTCCTCGTGTGATTTGGGCCCAATTAAACCAAAATCTTCATACAGCAACCCCCAGACAGCTACAAAAATACTATCAAAATAGAATACTACAAATTTACCCTACTTTTAAATTCTTCTCCTCATGCCTCTCAAATATTTCAAAATTTTATCTAAATATGCATCACCACATTATGTTTATGATATGTTTTTATCTTATTATCCATTCTCAGATTTGATTTACCTGTAAATATTTCTATCTTATGCCTATCTTTCACTATACACAAGGCCTACTTTAAGAAATCAATGAATTTTTTTCCCATGCTCATTTGAGTATCATGCATTTTATTTTTCTAAAGAATAATTAAATATGCTCCAGCTGCTGATCAAAAGTTTAACAGTTCACAATTACTGTGGAATTTGATCAAAACAGCTTTCAAGTAGCTTTTCAAGTATAATAAACAATACAGTGCAGAAATTTTGAAAGCAAGACTACTCTCAATTTAGTGGGGAGAAGGGGGTAAAGAATATTGCAACTACCTTTAATTTACTCAAAGTAACTACCTTTGGAATTTACCCACTGCTCTGTATGATCATGAAGTATGTATAATGATTATTGAATACCAGTTAAATGACTGCCATTTAGAATCACCATCTGTTTCCTAGATGATTCCCACATTATCTAAATTGCCTCCTATTTTAAAACACATATCTGGTGAATAAGTAGGATGTTTGAAAAGTTCAAATTCAACATTTTTCTCCCATTTACACATCAAGCATATCAGCAAGCATTAATCATGGTGAAGCTCAGAATAGATTTTTTTATGTTACTAATTACTCTGGAATACCTTATTTTTCAAAATTACTAATTTAAATTGAAATACTCTTGCTGCTAATAATTCAGAAGGCAATTACTAAAAGATATTTGCTACATGAATTCCAACTATTTTGTTTGCTTCAAATCAATATTTTCTCTGTTGGTGATATTGAAATTAACTGAAATGAAGAGGTGTCTCTCAGAACCAAAAATTTTTAATGATCACTTGAGCAAAGAAAATTAATGATACAGCTATAAGTTATGATTAAAAAAAGGAAAATAAGTAATTGTTACTATGCATTCTGCAGCCTTGACTGATCCGATCAGCTGAAACCATGACTCATAGCTGTTACACTGAATAAAAGACAAAGTGCTTAACTAATACCAAGTTCACAGAGCAAGAGCTACACCATACTAGTTATTTAATTTATTGTTATTAAGAATTTCTTGTAGGTTTGACCAATTGTACAGAACTTCGAGCAAGAAGACTGAAGAAATATAGAAACTATTTTTTCGTTGAACCAGAGGAAAATTCAGAATAAGATTAAATCAGAAAAATGCAAAAGTACGGAAAAATAGTTTTAGTTTGATTAACACTAAGAAAAAGCAAGTAAATAATAAAATAAAAAATAAAAAATAAAAAAATAAATAAAAAAAAAAACAGAAAGGAATTAATGATGAAAGAAAATATAAATGCAGACAAATTGATAAAATACTTAAATTCTAATTTTACGTGCATCACTGTGACCAGTAAACACCATATGCAGTATGCTTTCTGTTTAAAAATATTTTTTACACAGTTTATGCCGTATAGCAAACTGAGATAACAAATAGAAAAGATTTATCAGAATTGTGTAAAAGCCAAGACAATGGACTTCATTCACGTTACTTTATGCAATAGCATAAAATAAGATTCAATGAATTATGATATTCTGACATGAGTAGCTAAAACAACTACTTTGGTACTTTTATAATACTAGACACTAACTTAACAATCAATTGTTAATTTTACGCTACGACTGGAGTTAGCTTTACGAGTTAATAATTTTCTCAGGAGTTATAATAAAATTGTCAAAATTTCTTCCTATGTAAACTCTGCAATAAAGGCAAGCATTCAAAGCTTAAGAAACTAATTTACCAGAATATACCTTCTGCAACAGAAAATTTTGCACTTCAAGAATATTTCAATCTTAAATTATGACATATTTATGCAATTAGTTTATGTTGGACTAAAAGAAAAGCATAACTAAAGATCAACATATATATTTTTTAGAATTTAGTAATTTTCTGTAATTACTTAAAACATAAAATTTCTTAAACCCAATTCTACATAATTAAGAAGCTCAGTTTTTTACTTGAAATAATAATTGTGGATAATACTAGTTTAGATTGATATTTAATATACAAGTTATTAATTGTGCATTACATTCATAATTGTTCATATTTAATATCAAAGATATCATTATATATTCACCAAATGCAATTATAGGAATTGTCCTGAATATTTTCTATTTCTTCTTATACTTTAAAATGTTCAACACCGATTCTAATTTGAAAGAGCACTAAGAAGCCAGATGCATCATTCTGCCACTAAAAATATTACCATAAATTTCATACAATACCTATTTTTGTGCTACTATGTTTATATATTTCTTCATAAAATTCTAAATTATTTTATATTTCATTCTGTAACAAAGAACTTCTTTCATCTATACTTTAAACATTTCTCTGAGAAAATATAGTATGCAATGTGGCAACTTAATGGCTTTAAATGTCGACTAGTGGCTCAGAGAGTTGACTCATTGAAACCAGGACATTTTTCCATTTTCAATCTTCTGAACATCAATTAAAATTTATTTCAGGTGAAAATTAACATTATTTTTTTAAAAAATTGCTTACTTATTATATAACTGAAATTTATTTTCCCCATAATTTTATGCCCTCTGCCTCATTCAAATATTTTTTCAAATAAATTTTTAAGTTTTCACCTTCTGAGTGGCAGGATTTTCACTATGAAAGCACAAATTTCCAAAAACTACTATGAGAACAATTTTTTTTATTTTAATATAAAAACTCTCCTGGTATGAAATACCTGGATTTGTGTACTTTTGATATATTGCATTAATTTCTTTGACATATTTTAATATGCAAGTATATATATGTTCTTACAGATATCACCAAAAATATTCTAGAATTCTTGCCGCTATTCTAAATTCTTGCCACTTAGAGGGTTAACTGCAGTTCTGTATATTAATTTTTGTTATTGAGTTTATTAGATTTTATGTTTTGTTTATCAAAACACATAATTTGAATTCAAATCATTTCCGGTCGTACAATTTCTGTTCTGTTGAAGCATAATTTATATGCTTTACACAAGCTTGCTGATTTTCCACTTTTGCTTTATATTTTGCATTTGTAAATAGTCTTAAATTACAATTTTTCTATATAAATTGTTGTATACCGAATAAGATAATAAAATAATTTGAAAATACACTCTTCGCTCTGTTGGTTGATTCCAAGCTCTTACCTAATAGCCCAATTTTAACAACCTTCCTTTATCTTTGCATGCAATGTGCAGTGCCAAACAAGTGTTCAAAGACGGGAATATGAACTTAGTAATCAACCTTATGATTTCAGGGATCTATTAATTAAATAACAGCTCATTAGAAAATACTACTTTTCTCAGAAAAATTCAGAAATTTTTCATTACAGATAGAAATGACTATTTCCAAACAGGTAAGTATCAGCTTGAGAAACTCTTTTCAGTGTCTCATTAATGCAGTCTACTGGATAGCAAAAAAAAAAACCTTAAACTGAAAAATTCATTTCAACGTGTACTCAGTGTCCCATTAATGAAGTCTACTGTATAGGAAAATAATAAAAAACTCTTAAACTGAAAAATTCATTTCACCGTGTACTACACATTTGTCTAATATGCATTAGGGATTTGCAAACTCGACATTCCATATAACTCAGTCATATTTTTTAATCACCAAGTAATTTCTGCTGGTGAAGCACAACATTAGCTTTGAAATAATCTATGGCGGAATACTAATAACTAATATTTTTAAAATCTCCTATACAGTGCAAAATGTATAGGTACACTTTAATTACCATAGCATTGTAATTTTAGTACACATTTGTACACATGAATGTCTGCATGTCAAAGATTTGTTACAGTAATATACATTTGCAATTTATGTTCCTTTCCCTTTGTGACACTAATTCTTGTAGTTGTCAAATGAACTTAGCAATAGGTTTTGTTCTTTTCATGGAAGTTCTAATCTATCCCATTTCTCCCTCTCGGTAACAAAGTGGCTGAAGGAAATCAAGTAGCCAATTGTCAACCACATACCTTTCTGTTGCTTGCTGTTAGCATGGTTTCTTAAAGGTTACTGGCTGTACCCTATAGTAAACTAAACTTTCCATTTATTCTTAAGTACAACTTCTCAATTTACATCTAGGCTTAGAATTAATTATTTTGTTTTCTATGCAATGGAAAATGTCGAACAAGAAGAAAACATATTAAATAGGCAATGGAAATAAAACTGGATGCCTCAAAGACAATGAGGGATAAAGGGGAATTATACATAAAATTGCCATGGATTTAGGTGTTGGATAAACTACTGTATGGTGGAAAATGAAGAGGTCCAAAACCAAGTCTAGGTATATGAAAAAGCATATGCTGACAGCTTAAAGGAAAGTATGAAAGACTGAAATGGGAGAAAGTGAGGTAATTTATTTGTTATTCAGGCAGCAGGGGGATGGATAAAGGAACAATTTCAGAACCCATTTTGCAAAGTCTATGAGGAATTTGAAGGCTAGGGTAGATTTAATGCTAGTACTGGCTGAAATTTTCAAATGCTACCTTGTATCCATTGTCTAGGCATACTCTGTCTCTTTTGAAAGTTTGTAACTGATTTGCTGAAACACCCTGTATAAACATTTAATATATGACAACCTCAAATTTCGGTAATTACTCCCATCAGCATTTAACCCTAATCTGCTCTCTGATAACTAATCCAATAAAATCAATAGCTAACTATAAAACTATTATGCAAAACTCGGCGGGCACAAAACAAAGGAAATTTTTGCTGCATAATGCTACAGGTAAGCCATGAAAAGTATACAATATGCCAAATGATCTGAAAACATAACAAGAATGAAAATCTCTGACTTATAGCAACACATACAAGAGAATAGGATCCTATGGAATTGAAAATGCATGATGAGCAATATCTATAAAAACTTAGAATAAACACAATTTACAATTTGTTAATAACTGCATGAATGGCACAGCAAAATTTTCAGCTTTTCATTTTGATAAATAAAGTTTGAACTTTTAAATAAGACTGAATACTTATAAATGTTTATTACTTGATAATGTATAGTAAAATATAAAAGTTATCATACTCAAATTTTTTAATTAATTATATTTGTTTCATGTCAAAAGCTCACATTCAATGAAATTTATTTCTCAATCTCAGCTACAACTATTTATAAAAGAAACTAGATCAAATCATAATGCATTTAGTGGTTTGTTTCAATATATAAACTTTAGAGTCACTTTTAATCTACAGTAACACAGATTCTGCTCTTCTTTCTTAACCTTTTATAATTTTTTTTATAATTTCACTTAACTTCAATATTTATTGTGATGTTTCATTACAGACCTTCAGATGCATATAAACTATTAAATCTTTATATCTAAGCCCAAAATATGAAGTATTTCATATTTTACAACATGGCATACAAAAATGTAACACTCTGCAAAATATCCACAAGGATGACTGCAACCCCATTTCAGAAATTCTCAAATTTACCATCAAGTAAAAATCCAGCCCTGATTACAAGTAATTCAGCATACTAATGTGATACATACAGTCATATACAAATTCATTTGCGATGAAAAAATAACAATGTTTTTAAATTTATTAAAAATTAATTTATCTTTTACTGCATCATTCTCCCAGTTACCTACTTCTTGGTTTCTCAACATTTTTGCAAATTACTGCAAAGTGCTAACTTCCTTTTGGGGGGGGGACTGTTCCATTTATATTTTTCCTTACTAACAATTTACTATGATCAGCAAGACATTTAAATACAGACAGCGGCTTTTCACTGAAACATTTAGGTATTAGAAAAGAGTACAAGTATGGATATCAGTAAGTTTCAGAAATGAGGAACTGCTAGAAAAATCACAATAGTCTATAAAACAAAGAATTTTGGTCATCTGTCCAGTTATTCCATATGTTAGCCCCCAGTCTTTACCACGGGCTTTTTAAAAGGATTTTCTTCCCTAATAGCTTAACATGCATTTTTGTGTAACAAAAGTGAATATTATTTTACACCCTCTACAGCTTGGCAGGCTATCACAGCCACAGGATGTTCTACTTTTTATCATAATATCAGATGCGCAATTAAGTGACTTTTGACAACATGTCCATGGAAACTAGTTAAAACAGATTTAAACAGTTGTGTAAATGATGAGAATTTCTGTTTCCCATCATCTCTCAGCTCAAAAGTTTACTAGCATTGTTTACATAATCTGATAGTTTTCAGTTTATGTAATCTCTGAATGATATATGTTAACTATAAGAGAATTTGAGAAAGATGATGAGTGAACACAGAGTTTTTTGGAATTTCCTCGTCAGGAAACTGAAGAAATCGTTGATGCTTTTACCGAGTTTCGAACCTCTCAAATACACATTGAGAATGCTTTCAGTTAAAACCATGAAGGCATAAGAAAACATTTTTATTGGGATAGAACGAGGCCATTCTTTTTCCGGCAGGAAAAGAGGAAAGAAGATAGAGAAGCCGGAGAGTTAAAAGTTTATGAATTGACAAGGTTTAAGAAATCTATCGTGAAGATTATTCAACATGATTCTTTTTCATCTGATGATATTAAGAAGCTGAAGTCAATAAGTGTGTTCAAAGAAGATGAAGGCATTTTACGTGTCAGGTCTAGGTTGACTGAAAGGAAAGACCATGAAAATTTTGTTTATCTGATGTTCCTTCCAAAGAATTATAAGATTGTGGAGAAATTGATAAACATCTCTCTATGTCTCATGCAAGAATTCACGTACTGATGTCAACACTTAGATCTTTTGGATCCTGAAAAGCAGAGCTAATTCGAAAGGCTTTATATGCATGTGTCAGGTGCAGGAGACATGGAGGTAAATGACTACAGACTGTGCCTGCTACTCTACCAGAAAACAGAGTTAGAGAGGCTCGTGTTTTCGAGATTGTGGGTGTTGATTTAGCTGGCCCATTAATTTTGAAGGATAAAAGAACAGCTTGGATTTTACTTTTCACATGTGCTGTTTTCAGGGCGGCCCATTTGGAACTGATTTTGTCTCTTTCAACTCAAGGATTTTTACTTAGCCTTAGAAGATTTATTGCTCGTAGAGGGAGGCCATTGATAATTTATGGCGACAAGGGAAGCAATTCTGTCAGATCCAATAATCTCTCAAGATCGATTAATTGGAATACCATAGAGACAGAAGCCACCACAAACAAGATCGATTGGAAGTTCAGGCCACCCGCAGTACCATGGTGAGGTGGCTTTTGGGAACGACTTGTTCAAATGATTAAGATCCTTTTACGTTGAGTCTTAGGCCAGTCATGTCTGAATTATGAAGATTTGATGAGCGTGCAGCACGACTGCGAAGCAAATGCGAATGCCAGACCACTCACTTAAGTGTCAGAGGACTCTGATGATCTCATCCCTTTGACATCGTCCTTGTTTATAGGTGAAATTCCAGTCTTTAGAGTTCCTGACTTGGATCATCTTGATAAAGTTGATTTCCACAACAGACTGAGACATTTACGGAATTTGCGAGAGCTCTTGAGAAAGAGATTTAGAAATGAATATCTCGGCCTGCTAGTACAACTTCCATCTACAGTGCCGATTTCTCAACAGATAAAAGTCAGGGATATAGTTTTTATCAAACGTGATGACAAATGCAAGGTTTTGTGGCCTCTAGCAAAAGTGATTGAACTATACCCCGAAAAGACGGCAACATTCAAGTAGTTCATGTCAAAACCATGTTTGGAGAATTAGTTTGACCAATCGAGAGAATATTCCCTCTCGAAATACCTTCATCTTTGAAGTCAGATGAGGCAAATGAAACTGAGATGCAGGGTAAAGACGTTTTAGTCTCAAAGAATAATTCAGCTGCAGATTTATCAAAGGACATTAAGACTGTCATGACTAGAAGTGGACGACAAATTAAAATTCCATCTAGATTTCTAACCTGAACACTACTTGAGTTATTTAAGAGTAGAAACTTAAAAACTTATTTTTTTCTTTTGTTTACTATTTAGCCTCAATATTTGTGTGGACAGTATTTTTTTATATTTCGTTTTGATTGATTAAGTACATGTCATCAATCAAAACCATTGTTAGAACCCACCCTCAGTTGTTATCTTTCTTTTCATAGTTTGTCACTGTAAGAGTTGTAACCATCTGATGTTTGTAGTAGTTTGTTGTTGTTCTACGGATTTTGAAAATAAATATGATGCTTTGGAATTTTATATGTAAAGTTATTTTATTTTAAGTTTATTAGGAGAAAGGAGAACGGTTAGTTCTTGCAAATCTCGAACAATAATCACCCGATATCAGCTAATTACTTATTTCAGTTAATAACAACTATTTTTGAAATATATTCCTTCATATTAATTTTAAAGAATTTTTAATTATTTTCAAAACAAATGAGTAAACATAAAAATTAAGGCTTCACTGATAAAATTTAAATAGCCACCTGTCAATAATGATAAATTAATGTCAATAATGATTAATTTGAATTTTAATTAATAATCTAAATTCATAATTTAAACTGTCTAAAAATCCTAAATTAGATTTTTTTTAAATGTAATCATGAACAACTGTTAAAAAACTTTAAAAGTAAAGTGAATGGAATATTTCTTATTGTAAAAATAAAGCATAGCATTTAATTTTTCCTGTCCAGTTTTCAAATGCACTGAAGATATTCCTCTAAAATCAGCATTTACAGAACTATAAACTAAATGAACTCGGTATCGCAAGAATAATATATTTTTCACATACAACATTTACAAGGGCATTCACATATGAACCCATATGATTGCAGGATAGTTGAACAAAGGTCATAGTACTCGAACTGGCAAAAAATCAGATAAAATGGTAAATGGCCTAAGCCAATCCAAACATTACTGTGTAATCAACAATACACTGGGAGTTTAATCTTGTCAGCCCATACGACACTTGAATGGGTAGGCCTCAATCCAAAGACCAATAAAATGTTTTTATTTTAAGCTGGGAAATTAGCCATGCAGACTTAAAAATGTTGCAGACAACAACTGCAATGAGTCACAGAACACTTCAATAAGTTAATTTTAAAGAAGTCTGATTTTTGCAGAGTCCTCCATATGCTCAAATGCAAAAAAGGTTGAAGTCAATGCTTTGATTCAGTAAGATTTAATAAATTCTTATATGAACAAAGATTTCAAATGAACTACATCATTAAATTTCATGAGAAGATATATACATGAGGCATATTTCAGTAAAATTTCCAGGCTCCTCACAGGAAATAAAAATGTTGCACAGAGTTGCATAAATTGATGTTTGTACAGTTTTTAAGAAAACTATAAGAAAGGACCCTGCATTCTTCCCAAGCATTATTATTAAGCATAAATGATGGGTTTATTGATACATATGAGATTAAATAAATATTGTTACAGAGGAAGACATCTTGATCTCCTAGGCCACAAGGGGCAAGCCAGTGCTTCAAGCCAAACCTTCTATCACACAGAAGTGTTAACAAGTAATGCTGATAGTATTTTTTGACAGTAACTATCTGATGCAGTATGAAATTGTGCTTCCAACTTGGACTTCTGATTAGAATTTTACAGAAAAGCCTTACAACTCTTATGGGTGTTGGCAGCCAGAAAAGTGGACTTTTGGAATTTGAATATGCTCCATGACAATACTTCACATCAAGTATCAATCAAAATAACTTCTTAGCAAAAAATATTCAGGGGTTCGTTCATGTCACTCCCACACTCAACCCCCATGCGACCTTTTCCTGCATCTCAGAACAAAAAACACTTTAAAAAGGAATGCAATCCGAGACATTAATGACATTAAAAGAAAAAACTTTTCCAGTATTGCTTCAGATTCAACATTGGCTATGAGTACAACAGCAGCTGAACTGTTTTCTAGGTGACAGAACACATAAACTGTTATGTCACTGCTGCTTTTAAGAAATTTAGTCTAGAAATTCAATAAACAGTCACAGTAGCATTAAGATTTAAGCAGAAGAATGTACCTCAAGTGCAAAAATTGTGAACAACTTTTACAGATGTTATAGAAAACAATGTAGATCACACATCCAGGTATGCTGCTGCCAGTCTGTTACAGCGACAGATTCATCTCTCAAAGAACCATGTTTTACAATGACCTTCTTCACTTATTTTACACTTGCAAAACCTTGTATTTCTTACTTTCAGTAGCAATTCAAAATTCACCATATTCTCTATAGCTTCAATACTGAGTGATCATTAACAGAGTGTACAGTGTGGAATACAGATGCAGAAAACCCATGTTTCAATTCCAATATGTTTGCTGGATGCAGCTAAAACACAGGATCCAAGCTGCTTACAAATATGCTGTGAAACCTTTGATTAAACCTGACAAAACATGTCAGTATAATGATGGATTTAGAGTAAGGGCGTAAATACAGCCTGTAAGAAGGAATGCACTATTTCACATGCAAAAGAAGTTGAAGAAGACATGAAGGTATCATTTACTCAGATCTCAACATGAGAAGGAACAAGCATCCACCTACTTGCACAGATGAAACGATCTAGTAAGACAGAATTTTGAAAACAATGATTATGACAGCTTCCCTACAATGGATAGACAACCAACGAAACTAGAGGCCATGCACCCAACCAAAGCCTTGGAAAGGGCAGTCAACAGCTTTCAGAATATTACAGAAGATGTATTGAAGGACATGGGAATTATTTTCAATAGTGGCATGCAATGCAGTTATGTAACTAATCCACTTTTCAATTATTTCATTTATCCAGGTCATACACAATTGCCCTTGCATCAAAGATATTTATCACATGAAACACAATATAAAATTAATAAACAATATAAAATTAATAATCTTAAAATCATCTTACCATTTTAATTTGTGTGCTTTCTTGTAGCTGCTGCAGAGTAAAACTATCACCAGAGTTATATTGAAGTAAAACAGCCATTTGAAATGTAGAGGCCTAAATAAACAAAACGATTTTACTCAAACATATTATGAATTGAATAATATATATATATATATATGTAACATCCTTTAAAAATACAGTTTATATGTATATATATAATAACAACATAAACAAAAGGAAAGAACTATTAAGAATCCTGTGCCAAGGATGCAATGATTGAAATGAATAATTGAAAAGACAGCATAGCAATACAGCCTCTTTAGGAGGAATTAGCTTATTTCACACTCTTTCCAACAGTTCAGACATTGTGCTTTGTTCTTAATTAAAAATCAAAATTATACTAAAATATTCAATTTCCCAAACTTAGCTAATTCATATGCATGTCAAGAATTTTTATACACATTGTACATCAGTTTAAAATTTATTTAGAACACCATATAAAGTGAAAAAGCATTATTTAAAAATGAAAAAAACTGTTAGAACAACACACGAGTATTGAATCAATGATGTGATCAAAACGTAAAAGTGTGTAAATAAAACATGATAATGCAAATGTAAACAAAAAGAGTACACTTTATATTACAAAAAAATCAATTAAATGAAATTGTCATATTTAAAATAATAAATTAGGCCAAAACAATTTTAAAGGCTATAAAAACTTCCTTCCAGCACATCGTATTTGGTAACTAACAATGAACGGGTTGTTTCCTTAATTCCAAGAGCAGGCGTGTTCATCTACATTTGCCAGGCTTAAGAGAACAGCAAAAATTAAACTGATGAAAATGGTAATTATGGCATGGCTAGATAGTACAACTAGCTATTAAATCGAATAAGTAAGTACATTTATTTCTAAAATTTCTGACAAAAAGTCATGAAACAGAAAATAAGACAACGAAAAAGATAAAAATCTTCATGCAAAACAAGCTGTAATTGCGACTAAGAAAATAAATCGGCTTTTGGTAAAAGCTCAGAAGCCAATAAATATAAATTTATGTTTTGATCGCATCACTGATTCGATACTCGCTATTGTTCTAACGGCTTTTTTCATTTTTAAATAACGTTTTTTCATTTTATATGATGTTCCAAACAATTTTTTAATTGATTTACATCATGTAGGGGAATTCTTGACATGCATATGAGTTAGCCAAATTTGGGGAATTGAATATTTAAGTACAAGGTTGTAGAGACATTAGGTATTTTTTGGAAGCGGTAGAGATGAAAAATAGCAAACGCCTTTGCCAGGAATCGAACCACGAACCTCTGGAATACTGACCCAGCGTGCAGAACCACTACACCACGAAGGCACGCAAGTAAAGTGGAAGAAATGTCTTATATACTCCCATTTTTAAAGGGCGATTGGGGTTTTTAGGGAACCCAATTGGCAAATCCTGGGTGTGGAAATTCATCATCCATAACCCTTTTAGTTTGGGCGCCACTGTAGAGGCATTAGGTATTTTTTGTAAGCCGGAGAGAGGAAAAATAGCAAACGCCTTTGCCGGGAATTGAACCACAGACCTCTGGAATACCGGCCCAGCGCGCAGAACCACTACACCACAAAGGCACGCTAGTAAAGTGAGAGAAATAACTTATAAGGTAACCAAAAAAGTTCTTGTTTTTTTTTCACAGTCAGAAAGAAAAAGTCATAAAACAAATAAAAATCACTGCTCATCCTCAACGTAATCACCATTGACATCCAGTGCTTTTTGCCAACGAGTGGCTAGCTGTCGATGCCATTGCGGTAAAACTCAGAAGTCTTGGATGCAAAGAAGTCCATGAGAGCCTTTTCAAGGTCTGGGCGGTTGTTGAAGGATTTCCCATGAAGATGGTTGTCCAGGGAATGGAAAAGGTGGTAGTTTGTTGACACTAGGTCTGGGAAGTATGGTGGATGGGGGCAGTGTCTCAAAGCCCAGGCGCAGGATGGTGTTCCTGGCCTCCCGAGCCACATGTGGCCTCGCATTGCCATGGAACAGGAGTACACCCTTACAGTTGACCAATGCTGGCTCTTTATGCATCAGTGCCTGATTTCACACGTTCCAACTGCTGCGAATACAGGCCTGCCGTGATAGTTTGGCCAACTGGCAGGAGCTCAAAGTGCAACACTTGGCAACTAGTCCACTAGACCACCAGATACACAGCATGATCTTATGTGGGTGGAGAGAAGGTCGCGCAGTGTGAGGCACAGGGTCCCGTAGTGACAACCAATGTCTGGAACACCTGGGTGTGTCATACCAGACCCACTTTTCATCGTTAATGAGTACTCGACCAAATATGGATGCACAGTGGTGTCGAGTAAGCAATGACAAACAGGCAGCGACACGCTGTTGCTTGTTTGCATTGGCCAGTGAGTGGGGTACCCACCTGCTCAGCTTGTATGCCTTTCCTATGCATTGCTAATGGAGTCTGATCTTTTCATCACATACCTGGAAGTGTGCAGCAAGCCCACATGTTTGGCTACTGTCACGCTCTATGGCTGCTTTCAGGGCATCATCGTCCAATGCTTGTGGCCGACCGCTGCATGGTGCACCACTAAGAGACATATCCCCTGACCTGAACTTCTGGAACCATTCATTGCATAGCAGTTCGTTCGTTAACGCCATCATCCCCAAAGGCCTGGCACATTCCGTGACTTGATTCTGCTGCTGACAGGCCCACTTTAAAATCACAAAACAAACAACTCCGAACAAGCGTCTTTGACGCGTCCATTTTAATCAGTCACTGCGGGAGTTACGTTTAAAATACCGATGCAACACGCTTTTATATTCTTGGTCAATGTCTGGACTCCCGGCAGCTTTGCCGACAATTTTTATATTCAGGTTCAGTCTTCCAATGTTATATCAGAAACGGGAAGAACTTTTTTGATTACCTTGTATAATTTTAATTTATATATGCATAGGAAGGACGAAACACGGTGTCTGAGTGGTTGGAAATAAGCTAGTTCCCTTTGAGGAGTCAGTATTGTTTCGCTACCTTTTCAACTGTTCATATTTAAGGCAATTTTCTTTATGTGGTTATATTTTTTAAACTTAGTTTATACGCATTTCCAATACTATTAACAATTGCTTGTAGGGCAATTTTTCCCATCTTCCACTTTTCCTTATTCAAATACTTTTAAATAATATCAATTTTTATTTTACCTTTGATTTTAATTTTTCTATTTTCCCTTTCCTATTATGACTTTGTAAATTGGAATTTATGAAGACTTCAAATTGTAATTCTTAGTTTTCTTAAACACTGGAATAGAAGTATTTACCTATTATTATTATGATTATATATACACCGAACAGCTATCACATTATGACCACCCTGTTAATAACATGTAGGACCACCTTTAGCCCTCAAAACTGCCAGCACCTGGTGTGGTTTTGATTTCACAAGGTGCTGATATATACTCTGAGAGTACAAGCACTCACCAAATGGTCCTGCAATTCCCTCACATTGCGAGGGGGTAGTGTGGCAGCATGAATTTGGTTTTCCAGGTGGGACCACAATGCTTTACTGGATTAATGTCAGGTGAATTTGGAGGCCAAGACATGACTTAAAAGTCACTGGAATGTTCCTTGAACCACTCTCTGATGTTTTGACCCTTATGACATGGTGCATTATCCTGTTGGTAAACACCATTCCCTGCCGGAAATATCATTATCACAAATGGTGAACCTGGTCTGCAATGATGTTCACGTGCACACAGATGTCAGGGATTGTCCTATGGGGATTATGGGTCCTAATGTGCTCCATGAAAACATTGCCCACACCATAATGCCAACACAACCAGCTTGTCTTCGTCCAACTGTGCATCTGGGAGCCAGGGTTTCATTTGGAAATCGGCATATTAACACATGCCCATCGATGTGATGAACAAGAAAACGTGATTCATCGGACCATGCAACTTACTTCCATTCTTCTAATGTTCAATTCCGATATTTCTTAGCCCGTTGCAAACACAGCTGTAGATGACGTGCCATCAGTGCAGGGGCATGCTTCGGCCTCCGGCTGCATAACCCCAAACAAAATGCAGCAATGTACGCTGCAGTTCGTTGAGAAACACTGTCCAGGTCACCACTGTTGTAGCTCCTCAGTCACAGCAAACAATGAACAGAGGTATTCCAGTAAGTGGTCATGCTACGAACCATGATTACTAGTGGCTACTATGTTCCGTATGAACATTATTAATTAATTTTTTTTTCATTTTAAGACAGTTTATTCAAGATAATGATTTTTAAAGAGCTAATTCAAAGAATTTAAATTTTTTATAAATATTTTATTGCAAATTTCTGAGTCAGCATTGTTGAATTTTTTTTTTTCTTTTTATGTTCCTCATTGAAGTACATTTTTTAGAAATTAAACTCAAATACATAATAAGATACTGCTGTTATCATTTGGCTTTTATTATATTTTTAAAGTTTTCCAATCACTTTTTAGATGTTTATCTAAATATTTTCATTCATTCTTGATTTTTTTCCCCCCTTTACAGCACACACACAACACCGTGGCTTTCTTTATTTTATACAAAAAGGCAACATTATATTTCTCTTGTTAAAGTGTATTTGGTGAAACACAAACGAAAATAGGGATCCATCTAATATTTTGGACAATATATGGGAAAGATTTTTACGAATATCAAAGAAGCATGCTTTTCATTTAAAATTTTAATGAAAAAGTAACATAAAAATATTAATTTCCATTAAGGTATTTTTTAATGTGCCTCAAGGGAACTTATTTACATTTTGAATATTTTTACAATGAGCATCTTATAATTAAGTCAATTTATAGTAAAGCTCAATGAGTTTAATGAAAAAACATTTTTATAAAATTTTGTCCTATGCCAATTTTTTGCCCTTCTAAAAGAATATTTTTCATAAATAAGTTTTCTTTTTAAAATTATCAGAAACTCAAAGAACATAAACAATAAAAGCAGAATACGTGCTGCAGAATTCAAACTTCAGAGCATTAGGACTTTGCTACAAGGCCACCAAAACTACGGGAGATACTGTATTCACATAATACATGTGTTGCAACTTTAGCATGATTTTCTTGCTCATATTAGACAGTTGCATTAGTCATTTCAGATTAATATTCATTTTAAGATTTATCATTACGCAGAATTTGGATAAAATCAGGGAGTCAAAAGCCACACACCAGCTTGTAAGACCATATTTTACCCTTCTTGGTTTACACAGCACATGACTTAAACACTGCATTAAGATTCAGGAAAGAAAGAAAGAATTAAAAAATTTTACCCATTTAAAAAGAATATAAGTAAATTATAGCCCAGAATATAAATATTTTTTTAAAGACATATTGAATAAATTGATGGTTCTGTCTTCATCTGTGATTTCATCTGAAAAGTAACAAAGAAATTTTGCAAAACTAAAGTATACACACAGCATATCATTAATTTCCCTTCAAAAGTTTGAAATATGAACAACCAGATTTTTCATACCATTGTGATGAATAAAATAATAACCACAAAAGTAACCACAACCAATAATAATAACCACAAATCATAATAACTATGAACTCCTAGTGGTTTATCTGCTCAACCAATCAAAACCAGATTTCAGATATTGTTATTTTTTGTTGTTGTTGCTGTTGTTATTTGAAGTTAAGTGCTCATGGATGAGCACATTAGAAAAGCAGAAATGGCGTTGGAACAATATACATATGATGAAAACTGTCACCATAAAACATTTGCAAAGGACCAATGATGACAAACAGAGGAGGTGCATTCTCATATTTTGCATAATTCACAGGGACAGATAGTAGCAGCATCAATGATAGAACACCATGTGCAAAGTACTGCTTGTACAAAATCTTTAATAAGAACTCTGGGAAGATTGTTCCTTCAATCAGGTGTTCAAACATATTAACAATATATGACTCTTACAAGACAATAACAAGGTGAACTGATAAAGTTGTTTTATCGGATTGGGAAAAAAAAAAAAAAAAAAAAAAGCTTTGTGAATTTATTATAGAAATTATAAGCTAAGAAAGAGGCCCACTAGATTTAGTAAAAAAAATCTAAAGATGTATGATCTAGATCAACATGTGTACCTACTGAAGCTGTTGCAGAAGTGCATAATACAATTACTGTAGGTCCACTGCATACCACAAGAAGAGAACAAAAAAAAATTCTTAAGCTTCTGTGTTCTAATTTGTGAATGTGTCCTTATTGATTCCAGTGCGTGCACATGTTGTAACCATGAGATGAGCAACAGTGCATTGGCTTTGAGAATTTTTTCCTTTTCACACGTAATAAGATAGCAGGTGGCCGCTGTGGATGGATGAGGCTCTTTAACTGAGAATGTAAACTCCACAAACTACACTTAATGGGCTAACGAAAATCCTCACAATGTGGCACCAGGGTCTTTACACGAGCTAAAATAACTATGTGGTATGGCATTGCAAGCACAATCATTCTCAGCTCACACTTCCATAGGTATGATAACATTCTGCATCACAAGAGCCCGGTATTCAACAATGTTGTGGAATTATGTAATTCCAGAATAATGACATAGCATGGATGCAAGATGGTGCTCCTTAATATATCACCATATGTGTTCAGCAAGTGCTGCAACAGACCTTAAGAGAAAATCTCCAATAACTTTGTAGTTTTGAGGCCACCGCGATCCCCCCTCAATCTAACAAATTTCTAGTTCAGACGTTATGTGAAATCTAAGGTGTATTCATCAAATGTATGAGATCTCTCAGAACTGAAATATAATATAAAAAGGTGAAGCTATACAGATTCCTCTGCAACGTTACGTTTATCAATGCATGCCACATGGAATGCAGCATTGTCTGCAAAGGTGGCCATGTTGAAAACTCGTAACTCCAATAAATGTTTTTTGCTTCCCTCTCTTGAACTGTCATTGGTCTTTTACAATACTCTTCTTATTATCAAATGTTTTATGGCAGCAATTTTCAGCATATGTGTTTCATTCCAACAACATTTCAATATGCGATTTTCAAACAACATTTCAATATGCGATTTTCAATGTTTCAGATTTTCCAGTGCAGTGATCAATTTGCACAGGAAAAAATATTCCCACTGTAACCATAACCATGAGAGCTCTATTGTTTCAAATCATCACAATCTCAAGTGCATAGCTTCAAATAACAATATTTGAAAATTTATTTTGATTTGGTTGAGCAGATATACTGCTAAGGACATAATGGGGAATTTTTTTATGACCACCCAATATATACAGCATAAAGTCTGAAATCCAGATGTCCAATATCTCGAATGATCTAACAACTGAACCTTCAGCATTTTTTTTTTTTTTTTTTATTTTTCCTGGAGAGGCAGAAAGAATTAAGATTCCATGAGCAGTGTCTCACTAGATGCTTCATGCATATACGGTAAACATTTTTTCATAATAAAGCGTGCAGATGAATTCTTAATTTCACTTTCGCTCTAAATAAAACATCTCCATGCTGAGGAAAAATAATCATTTATTATATAATAAATAATTTGCCTCCATAGCCACCTTTATGCCTGGCATACACCTCAAAAACCCTAAGTTCATTGCCAATTGCATATCTACTAGATAACTTATGTCACTGTCATCAACCTGGTGAATCATTTTTGCTTTCATCACCATATGACTATCAACTCATGGTAGCTTGAATGTATAAAATCTTTTTTAAAAAATATTACTAATTGAATACTAAACAGAATGGTGACCTTTTCTGTTGACTTTATGCTTGGCAAAGATAACAGACTCAGCCAATTGTGTTGTAAAGTACCACTGAAGAGAAATTTAACAAAAATTTCTTCCTATATACTAGAAATAGATTTTGTAAATGATATTCTTAGGTAAAAAATTTACATTTAGTACAGCAGACATTAACTAAACTTCATTGTGATAGCCACAAATATTAAGGTTTTTGGATATCACAAACAAAAAGCAAAATTTTTCAATTAATGCAAATTGTGAAAAAATGTGGAAAAATGGTAAAAAATGAAGACGATATAATTGAACTTTTCCATTGTGATGACAATGCCCGAATCCTGAATCAACCACATGTGAAATCTGTTGTATGGTTCCAAATTAAAAAAATATCACTACGAATGGTGAAGAAAGTGACAGAGTGGTTGTTGAGTATGGAAAAATTTCAACTGAGAACTTAGTGAGAAACCTCAACAGGGCAATGACAGGACTTGAAGAATGTAATTTAGTAAATGAACAAGACATTATGTCTATAAAACTAAAGAGAAAGTATTTAGCACAAAAATATAAAGCAACTTAATTTATACTGAAAAAAAAAATGTTTAATAATGGAAAATAATTATTGAACTTTTTTTTTATTATTACGAAACTTTGATTCTGCTAATGTCATAAATGCTTTATTATTTCATATTTTAAATTTTATAATTTATAAACATCATCTTACTAGATTTAAACTCTAGATGTAAGATCTAAAAATTTTTGAAATCTAGAATCATCATAATGCTGACATGTCTGGATCTTGGACTTAATTCTTATATGCATTTATACGTAGTATTGCAATAAGATCAATAAGTGCTGTCTTTTAAAAGGCAGATGAATAGTAATGAAATCCCTTTCCACAGTAAATTTGTTATAAAATATATTGAATTTTCTTAACATTTCTAAAATTATCATATCTTTTGGACAGAATGATGAAGTTACACTTGCTGTTAACAAGAAATGTAGTCCTCAGTGATTATTTGTTATATAAATTGGCAGATTACAGACATTTGGAAAAAGATTTCAAAAGCAGTGGATGCCTCCTCCACCGAGGCACTTCAATGTTTCAAATAAAAGCTTAAAATGTCTAATTTAGGACAGTTTACTATTAATCAGACTACTAACATATTAATATACCCCGGAACAGTGTTGCACTCCATCTTGTATTATGCTATTTAATTTTACCCAAATACTTACCACTGTTAACTTTTTAATTCCTTAACAATTTCAGTGGATTCTATCACAGCAAAAAATGCCAATGTAAAATTTAAAATTTGGTAAAATGGCAATATTATTTTGGCATTGATTTTGAAAGAAACTATCAGTCTCAAGGGTTATCAGACACAGGACCCTCTTCATCAAGTGTAGGGAGGACACAATTACAGAATATCTGCTTCTTTGCTTCTGTAAAATGGGACATGTATCTGCACACAAAGCTGTTGTGAAATAAATAACTTTAGAGGTTCCATTGGAATGAAAATAAAGACTTATTTAGGTATAGAAAAAAAAATTGAATATAAAAGGTTTGGTGCAAAACTGCTGATATCAATTATAGCTACCGAGCTTATCTGCAACATACTATGCAGTTTACTTAACTGCAATGTAACTAGATACACAACTAAACATTCTATAAAATCAACCAAACACAAGAATGCATCCTAATTTATACGTGTGTTAACTCACTGAATGCACCAGTCAGTGTTGGTTAATATCATGGACCTAGAGGTGAATTATACACGTTCTGCATATAACTGTAAATATGAAATCATACTATTAAAACACAAAACACTGAGCATGGGATTATATCCACAACAAAAGCAATTATTATTCAAAATCTACATCAAAATATGGTTGCTACTTTAATACACTCTATAACAAAAAAATTAATACACCAAAAAGGAATCAACCGATTGCTTTGAAATTTTGTATGCATAAATGTTTTGGCCAAATACGCAAATGATTAAAATTTGGTGTTCAATGAATGAATAGTGTGATCTCCAGGGCCTCAGAACTGCACATCCAGCAGATGTCTATAAGGAGCTGTTCTTGAACTGTTGTTAAAAATTTCTGTCTCACGGCAATTCAGGATACCTTTCAACGACTAAAAAAAAAATGCCTCGCTGCAGCATTCGAGCGTATTACGAGCAACTGTGAGAATTTGAAAGAGGTAGGTTGGGGTTAGGCAAATCAGAGAATCGCTCACCATACGAGACAAAGCGATGAGACAATTAGAAGACGCTGGCAGGAATGGGTGGACAAGGGCCGATTTTAGCGTCATGATGGTAGCAGTCAACCTGGGTCACAACAGATCGGGAGGAGAGAGTGATTGCCAGATCAGCTGTCACAGTGACCAATTCATCGCTACCAAGTATGAGACGTGCGAGCCGCACAAGAAGGTCCACCATGACCATTAACAGACAGCTGAGACACTGAAATCTACACTCGTACTGACCGTTACACCACCTGCCACTCACGTCAGCACACTGTCAAGCCACATTACAGTGGTGCTTAGTTCAATTAGGTTGGAATGATGCTGACTGGGGATGTACAGTCTTTAGCGACGAATCCCGCTCCCAACTGTGCTCTATTTTGCAGTACTCTGGCCTTATTTTTCAGCATGATAATGCCAGACCACATATGGCACATGTTGCTATGAACTGTCTTACAGCTTGTCAAACACTTCCTTAGCCAGCCAAATCCCCAGATCTCTCTCCCATCAAGCATGTATGGTAGATGGTGGGAAGGCGACTGCATCTACGAGGGAATGTTAATGACCTAGCTCAACAATTGGAGCAAATTTGGCATGAAATACTGCAGGAAACCATCTGGGAGCTTTATCAGTCTATACCACACTGTGTTGCAGCTTGCACCCAGGCTAGAGATGGGTCAACACCTTATTGAGCTCGTTACTTTGTAACTATATTAACTTTGAACTAAATCATTCAATTCTTCTGAAATTTTCCTCATCTTCTATTCTATACATAATCCTTCTATTCACCAATTTTTGTCTAAATCGGGCAACTCCTTGGTGCGTCAATTTTTTCGTTATAGAGTGTAGTTTGAAACACATTTGCTACCCTGAATAGTAACAGTTTGCAAAGTTGAAGTTACACTTGGTAAGTGCAGAAGGTGAAAAGTTAAAATGCATTTCAAATAACAAATACAGTGTGCTTCCCTCTTCAACAGGGTATATTTTCTTACATTAGTGTTCTACTGACTAGCAGACATAACGCAGTACTAGTTGAAATGTAACATACACAAGTAGCACTCTATTTTGCAAAATATGACACAGAAATCAATCAGATAACATATGTATACTTTTAAAAGAGTAGAATGAAAATACAATCAATAATGTAAAAAAAAAAATCCACTAATACTAATCAAGATCTGCAGAAATCAAATTCACTATAGACACAATTGCTGTATAAAAATTGTTTCAGACAATTTCAATTACAGCTGCTTTATACAAAAATCTCAATCACAGACATCAAACTACAGTTATATAATTAATACCATAATCTCCTTTCTGAATTTATATAATCAGTTATGCAGTAGAAACTACATTTTAAAAAACTATGGTTACAGGACAGTCTTGAGATATGATGATAAATTCCTCTGGAATCCATCTTTCAAACTTTTATATAACAATGGTAAGAGCAGAGAGGAAATACAACACAGCTGCATGTAACTTGTCCCAAACAGAACAATTTTAGCACAATACTGATTTGATTTTTTACAGATAAAAGAGACACACAGCCATACATATCACACTGCACTTGGAAAGTTAGGGGAAAATATACTTCTAACAGTCTAAGCTTGTATGATATACATATTTGTTCAAGGGTTAGGTTATTTAATTATGGCAAAGCCTCGAGGGCTATCTGCCTAAGGGGAGGGATGCCTTCGTGGAGGACTTTCTAAAGGAAACTGGCTCGTATACACATTACACATGAAAAACCCAAGAAAACACCCATGCAGCCAGCCCGTACGCAGGATTCGAACCTTGGACCGAACTACCAGTGTTCAGCGACTTTACCGCTTGGCCGTTGGTGGGCCCTATTTGTTCAAGGGAATCGTACGAATGATTTCATGAACACAAAACATTAAAAATGACTTTTTTCCCTTCATGATGCTCTAGCAAAAACCAATTTATGCTGGTTAAGAAGAAAATGAAAAATAATTTTAAATCGGGGATTGCATTTTTTCTAATTTACAGCAAAGATACTAGTATAATTAATTTGAGCAGTAAGCTAAAATTTACGATAAATTTAAAATGTAATGTTCTCTTTAGTACAGCAGAAAATAACAAAATTCACAAGAAATATGGCAAAGAAAACTACCTCATTGAAATTCCAGTGACTGCATTTAATTCAAAAAGAATTGTATTATTCTTCATATGGATGTATAACCATTTAAAAGACAATTTTAATAGAATCTCTTCATCCATGCAAAGCATCACACTTCTGATCACAGAATGTCATTGTGCAACTGTATGGCACTGCATAAAATGCATAAATTTCTACCTCACTCATTTCACTAGATAGATAAAACATTTCGAATATTCTTCCCATATGGAAGTATACACATATGAAAACATGGTAGTGTATCTTAAAATGTAGAATTTCATTTCAATACTTTTTATAAAATAATCCTTCCATTAGTTTTTACACATTTTTCATGTTAATGAAGAAGCTTTAGAATATGCATTAGGAAGCACAGCCTCAAATGAGTGCAAATTTTGAATATGAAACTTCCCCCACTTGTCTTTATTTAGCATATATCAATTAAAATGTGCTTTTGAACAAATGCGCTTTTCTGCACATAACCAGAAATGATACAAAATTCTTTACATGAATCAGGCATTACTGCTTTTCTCAGTGCAATAAATAGTTCTTTCTGACTATGTATTTGCTGTATAATTATGTATTGGCTTTATTACAATACATAATTTCGGAATACTTTTTAAGAATTATTCCACCAATTGTTAATAGCAATCATGGTTAAAAAGCTAAATATGCTTCTTAACTACAATTAATTTATTCATTTTTACAAATACCTTTTATTTTAAACTGATTATGGACTTTCATAACGAAGCACATTTTTTCACTTAAAATAACTTTTTCGAAAATGTAAGTCTTCTAATGGGTTGAATGCTTGTTAAATTGCACATAAAAATACAACTAAATACATAATTCTTAAAAAGTATTCAGAAATTATATAATAAAATATTTCAAACCTATTTGGATAATGCTAAGTTCTCTCTCATTAAAATCTATATATTATCTATATTATTACTTCGAAATTGCACTTCAAATGCTTTAAAATAACTGCTTACAAAAACTTTAATTTTACAATTTAAGAATAAATTAACAATGATAAACTTATTAACTTTATCAAAGAAAGCAAACAATGATTTTCAGATCATTGTTTGCTTCATATATGTGATTCCTGAAACAGACAGTTGATAGACAGTTTAAAGTACCAGCATATAAACTGATAAAAATTATTTGATTTCCTCAGGCAACACACTTATAATAAATTTCAAATCTAGCTAGTGACTGCACTAAAATGTTACACAGAAGATTACACTTTTTTGGACCATCAAAGCAACAATTCTTAACACACACTTTTTTTATACAGCAGAGCAGAAAGGAATAAACCATTTTTTCACATATTTAACATATATACCCACCACTTTAATTGGTCAAAATGTTCAAGCTGCATTCTTTGAACCAAATCTAATTTTAACAAATCATTTTTTTTTTATTCTGTCAAGATTTTCTCAGCATCATTATTTATTAACAATCAGAAATTCTAATGAATTGCTAAACAGAATGCTTTTCTTGAAACATACCTAGATATAAACCAAACAGCTGTTACATCTTTCTTTCTGACACTAATATTAATTGTGATATTTTACAAAAAGAATCTATGAAAAAAATTACTTTTTAAGAAAAAGATTGTCATTACACAAACACAAGAATACTACACAGCAATAGTTGCTTATCGACTAAGTGAAAGAGACCCAGAAATTAAGATTTAAAAAGTAAGAGCAACATCTAGATTTTTCAATTCAATTTGGTTTTAAAACATTTAATCAGCATATTACATATATTTGGTGGTAATATTTTTTACAATCCATAATGATAATTTAGAAACATTTAATAATTTTATCAATAAAATACGAAACAAATAATATCAAATGAAGAGTCTGCTACACAATCATGCATCAAATAAATTACATGTATCTTTTATATGATCAGAGAAACTAATGCCCCTATTAATTATAAATTACCATACAATGAGCTTATATTCTAGAGTTACTTTAAAGATTGTCTTATTAAAGTTACAAAAAAATTAGCAAGAAAGCTTTAATTGGAAAATATTAAAGATAGCATAATAGCAGAACAATCCAGGCATTTCAAAAAGAAGCAAAACAACACATATCTTAAATCGTTATTTTGCAAATTAAAGGATAGTTGCCATCATAAAAAGGGGAAAAAAAAAGAAGTGTAAATAAAGTTACTGAAAGAATCAGAGAAACTAGAGGCCCTTGTTAAAGTGAACCAAACTAGCATCAATACACATTCTTAATTAATGCATAATGCTATTAAAATATTTAAAAGAAACAATACACATGTGCATATTAATAATACTTTACCTGTAATGAGTAACGATTTTTAAAACAATTTGTTACAAGCTCCCCTTTAGACATATTGTACAACCAATGAAGTTTCCTGCCACTGTGTTGCCCACTGTAGAATGTAGTAAAACGCTGTACACTACGCTCCAGCTATATTTTAAAAAACACGTTTCATATTTGTATCAAGCAAAAGAAAAAATAAGTACTTCAAACAATGTGAGGCGAACAAAATATTTGGAATTATAAAGTAAAACAGTATCTAAACATGAACCATTCTTCCAATGATTCTAATTTATAACTAAGACAAAGCATGATCAAATTTATAACACAGTTTAATTAACCAATCCATATTACTAAATAACATGTATAACATTATATAATTAATCACACAATTAACACTTATTTTGATTACACAGTATTCCATGACAAAATAATGCAATTAAAAGAATCCTTCCAAACAAGTAAACAAGCATAAAATAACTAACATTTTTAAGGAAATTCTGTACAATTACTTTATGTCAGCATGCAGATTACTACTATGAAGTGGTAATGACAAAATAAACATACCTCTTGAGGCAGAGCAAATGCTAATGACTGTTGAAAAGGCCAAGAACCTGAGCTTAAAACTTGTATGCTGAAGTCCACTGATTTAAAAAAAATTACACGCTTTAAAACACGTTACCACTTTAAAGAAACACACCCAATTAATAAACATAAAAATTCATTCAAAGAATTTTCCAAAGAATTTTGCATTTTAAATTACAGAATCATTAAGCACTTCAGTCAGAAAAAATTATGCCTAGTTTTATATATCAGAAAAAGATCATGATGTAAATTCGTTGGGATTACAATGGTGTTGTGCATTTTCAGCTACTTCCAAACAACTGAACAATCAACTCTGATGTTCACTGTCAATAACTTATGTAAGTGGAGGAAGCAATCAAAGAGAAAAGGCCAGAATCGGCAAATCGCAAAGGAATCATGTTCCACCACGACAATACAAGACCTCGCACATTTTTAGCAACACGTACACAAAATTACTGGAGCTTAGTTGGTAGGTGATGTTGCACCACCCATATAGGCCTGACCTTGCACCATGAGATAATCATTTATTCCAGAGTTTACAAAACTTATTAAATGGTAAAATGTTCAGTGATAACGATAACTTCAAATCACACTTGGTTGAGTTTTTTGCTGATGAAGACCAGCAGTTTTATGAGCGAGGAATCATTAAGTTACCAGAAAGATGGCCAAAGGTCATCGAATAGAATGGAAGATATTTGACTGATGAGAGTTCAGTTTTTGTATGGACAAATTTTAGTTTTATTTGACACTAAGTGCGAGAAATTAGTTTTTTGAAAACCCAATATTTAATGCAGACAGATATAATGTATTTGAATTATTCTGAACCACAGATCTTCTAACTATTAACTGGATTCCCAACTGCTGCCATCGATGCCACCAGAGCATAAAAGGAGAAATTTTATAATTCCTTTAAACCAAAAATTATATTCAACAGATAATTCTAAATCTTCAGTCACAAAATTGATATTAGTGTTAAAATTTAATTAATTTTCTCATACATCAAGAAAATGTGAAATTTTTAGGAATTTACAATAAGATTTATTTATTAGAATGCCAAATTTAAGCATTTCATTTAAGTATACTTATATAAGCATATAACCAGAAATTCTTCATTAAAATATTTCCAATGATAAAAATAAATAAAATGAAAATCAGTATCATTCTGATTACAGTGCTCATATATCAGAAGTAAAAAAATCTGATGTGTACACCACGACTTCCTTGAACAGAATATTAAATTATATTCATTTTTTCCAGCACTTTATTTAAACTTATTTCCTCGAATATCATTAGATATATTTCTCATTCAATTCAGTTCTCACTTTGCGACAAGGCAAAAATATATAAAACCTCAAAATATCTTTATTGAAAATTTAAAAAAATATAAAACATAAATATAGTTAAAACATCCACTACTCTGCTAAGTTTCAAATGTAAACAAATATGGCTGCTATGACACAAAAAATTAGGTTTCACTGCACTTTTAAATTGCTGCTAATTCTACAACTATTGCATGGAAGTTAAGGTATAAAAACCTTAACGAGAAGATAAGAACAATATAATTCAATAATTTTTAAAGCAAAAATTGCACAATTTACCAACATATGAGAATAAAAAAACTAAGCTCAGTGAGCCGAGTAACAGAGTGTGTGTATATATATACTTTTGGTGCAGCCACTTGCCACCAAAAAAGGGAGGTACATAACTATATTCTATAGCAGTTCTGTATACAAAATTTCAACTTTCTGATGATACTCTCTTTTACGTTATGTGAGATACATACATACAAAAGCTATGAAAAAAATCTCTTCTGAATCCATTTTTAATTAGTTTTATAGTTTGTTTTGGGAAAAAAACAAAAAGGGTACTTTATTCTGTACTTGCGTACACATGTCATGAAAAAACATCGTTAAATTGCATTCGATAGCGGTCGAAATGGATATTTTCATTGACTGGAATTTTTCGTGATTACAGTTCTTCCTTTACTTCGTACAAGGGAGTAAAAAGAAGTGAAATCTGAAAAAATGTTTTAAGTTATTTCAAGTTATGTTTTTTAGCTTAAAAAGAAAAACAGAAACAACTATGTTAAAATAAAAAGCACATCTGACAAAATCATCTCTTTGCTAAAGATATTCTGCTGCTGACATGTGCACATGACATATATACCGGAATACTTAGGAATAATTGACTACTGCTAGATTAACATAGCCATAATATATTTCTATGCCATGACTTCCTATAAACACCACCCAGACGGGAAGTAATTAGTGACTTTTACTACCAAAGGGCCTGTGTTCGAATTCAGGAGAAAGCATAGATGTAAACTTTCTGTTTCACAGCAATCTCATCTTCCATGCTTAAGAGATGGAAAACAAATTGGCAGGGGATGAATATTCTTGCTGAAGGCAAAAGCATTAAGAGACATTTTGAGCAAAAGCATTTTGAGTGTTTGCGAAGGCATACCCATTTTGAAGACAAAGGCAGAAACTTTTGCGAGACATTTTGGTCTGTTTTTCTATTTAGCTTGAAAACCGGCAATGGGTTGAAGTAAGTCACTATCATCATTCTTAAAGTATGTATGCCATCTTAAGTTAGGTAAAAATTAAAAGTTAGTAAGTTATTGATAAGCTAAAAGATACACAGGTGAAAACAGTACTAAAGTGTTCCATATGGTACTTATTCTTTTCCAAAAATGGAAGTGTTCAACTTGAACAAGAAAGTTTTGGTCACCAATCCTTCAAAGACGAAATCTTAAGATTTTCAAACAGAGGGAAAAATAATGTAATCATGAATTTTTTTTAAAAAAGACTTTAAACCAAAGCTATGCAGTTCCTAACTAGGCTAAGTGAACATCTAACCCTTCACATGAGCTAGTGAATTTAGATGCCAATGAACATAAGAAATGAAGTAACGAGTGAAACAAATTACTGCAAAGAAAACTTTTTACCCAAGTGTCATATGAAAATCAGAGATAAAAATGCTTGTATCAGTTTCTCATAAAACAATATCAGTAACAGCCACATATTTTAGACTACAGTAATTAAAATGTCTTAAGAACAACCACAACAAACATCCAGCAAACATAGCATATCCAGTGCAGATGCCAAAAATTTGGCAAAACTCAGCCAAATTATGTGATCATCCAGGCATACAGCTAACAAATTTAATATCTAGGGAGGGAGGAGAAATTTCTTTTTCCCTTAATTTTTATTCCTTTCAAATAAGTTAAACAGGGTTCATAGCCACATTTTAGTTAAAAAAATAAGCACCTATAAGCACTTTTCAAGCACATTTTAAGAAAAAAAATAAGCACCTGTCTAATTACATTATACACAACTGCATAACCTTAAAAGAAAAATTAGACTTGTAATTTAAAATATGAGCAATGCAATATTTATTAAGAGAATGAGCATTACCTCAACAATGGAAAACAATTAACTTTTTTTTTAATTTTAAATGACAGTTCAATTTACAGAATTAGTTTACAATGAGAGGGGGAAAAATATGCGGAACTAAACTTTATTACAATATTTAATGATGATATTTCAGTTGAAAATATTGAAAATAAATAATAATAAGCTATATTAATTGTATTCGTTTGGCACCTAATAATAAATACAATTTATTTTTCCACTCATATTAACATTTAAATAATTTAATTTACATCTGAACACTTTCTAAATTTTCTTTACATAACAGTTTTCCCTTAACATATATCCCAAGCAAAGTAATTTAAGTAAAAATGAGGCACATTTCTGAAATCAGAAGACGGGAAATTGCTTCATTCAGTCATCCTTTAACAGTAAAAGCTTAACTAGCCAGCATACTCGGAAATTCCCGAATTTTCCGGATAGTAACTGGAAAAAGAGGAGTGGGGGAGATTGTAGCCGTTCTTTAGATTTAAATTTAGGCTAAATAAATGATTTCGACATTTCGATATGTGCATCATACAAAAACCAACGGAACTGAGAAATATTCTGCTTAGAAAGCACAGTAAAACTCTTTTAAGTGTTCATAAACAAATCTCAGGCTGAACATCAAAATTAATTACCAATGCAAAATACCGCAAACGTTATTGCGCAATACGTGCGGCGTAATTCTTCCATATGTGATATTACGCAATCGGAATCAACACCTGCTGGTATTCGCAGGGATAAATAGTCCTGGGTATTCGGAGAAAGAATTAAAGGAAAAGAAAGAGACCTACTAATCTGGGGTGTTTCTGATTCTAATTTTCAACAGACTGGAATAGAATTTCCGGAATAGAATCAATCTTCGCTTGGGTTGGGTAGACCGCAAAAACTTTTGGTCCTATTCAATCCAGATTGGACAGTGACAAAAAAAAAGTCCGCTGCTTCAATATTAGAGATTTTGCGGAGAAACTCCCAACCTCCGTACTGTATAATGTATTGGCAAAGAAAATGAAATTATTTTGACTATTCGATTACTTTCCTTTTATTTAAGGCATTCCGAATATTATTCCTGAGAAAGCTAATCTGTGTAAAAACACACCCATTTTTGGAAGTTTATCTATACTTCAGCAGTTACTGCAATTATATTATTATAAATATTCACACATATGCTCATAATATAAGTATAACGATCATAATAAACACGAATATGAACTGGCCACGCGGAACGAGAATGCAAATTTAATAAAATCTTGATAGAAATTCAAACGTGTGTAGTATTTGGGTGGGAGGAAAAGAATACCGAATGTACCGGAATTTTCTACGTTTTCGCAATTCTTTGGCCAATAGAACGACGTGCACCTGTCTGTACTCTCGCGTGCACCATAGGTTACGTTAATGCAGAGGAAGGGGGGAAAGCAATTTTCGGGAGTATGATTCACCATCTGACATTGCATATAAGGAAGAAAAGTTGTTTATTTAGTTTCGGCTTTGGTACGGGGAAAAAATGCGTGTTCATTAAAAACAAAGGATTAAAAAAAAAAAGCACTAAAAGCAAAAAATAAGCACTAAAAACAAAAAAATAAGGGCTTTAAAGAAAAAGTAAGCACCTATAAGGGCCTTTATATTTTATTTTCAAATATAAGGATTTATAAACACTTGTAAGGACCGCTACAAACCCTGTTAAAACTTCCTCATTTTCGATAGTAATAAATTATAATATGAAAACAGCAACCGTTTATTCCAAAAACTACTCAAATCCTAATGTACTTCTTTTAAAAAAGTATCACTACTAAAAATAGTGTGTTATAGTATATGCTATTAGCTGGTGGATATTTCTGCACCATTTCAGATAAATCAGGATAATTATTTGCATTTTCTTCCAGATGACTACTGATCTTACTTTTTTTCTTTAACTCGTTAAATAAGGCATTTATTTAACTCATGAATAAAAATTAATAAATCATCTGATGGCACATCCTATAAATATAGGCTACTTCTTCAAAATGATCATCAAAATGCCTTATTAACATGATCTCAATTTTCATTTGAATTATTTTAAGATTTAAATTTTTAATGGTGATCTTGAATTTTCTTTGACAGTTTTGAATTCCATTTTTCATTAATCAGATTTAAAAATATTTAATAATAAAATGATACATCATTGTCATCTTGTTTACAGAATAAAATATTTTTAAATCTTAAATCCAAATTAGCTGTCACTGAAAAATATCCTTCAATTAACGAGAAATATTTATTTATACTCCCTTTCAATGTGTCTTTCATGATTTTAACATTAAAACACAAATTTCATATTTGGCAACCTGATAACTGCATATCCATCTGAGAATTAAGCTGAATCACTTGCTATTAAGCTTACAGCCAATGTGATATCCACCATCTCTGCAGCCTTAATTTAGCAAGACAAGAATTTCTTTCAAATTAAAGAAAGGAATATTCAAACCTCATATAAAGAATTACATTTAACAATCAAATACTTTTTGTCATCTGTTCATAAAATGAATGAAATAACTATGATGTTCCTATTTTTTCTGACTTCTCAGATTGCAAATCAAAAGAAACGATTACATAAGAGCATACCTTACACACTTTAATTAATAACGTTTGCTACATTCAGTAGAAATAAGAAATTTAAAACAAAAATAAACACTTACAATCTAGTGGTTCATTAGAGTTACTAAGATGTTTGCGAAATTGTTCATTCAGATCTTTGCTGACACCTATGTCCTGGAACATTCTTTGTAATTTTGACGTATACTCAAATCCACAAGCTTGCTGAAACATTAAATTTGAAAACTATTAACAAGAACCTCAAAAACATTACAGCAAAAACTAGTTACATTAACCATGTTATAAGTACTCAGTGGGTAAAACAGATAATGGTTAATGTTAACAGTAGTTTAGAAATGCAGACTTAATGGCAAATAGCATTCATTACATTCATATAATAGTTTCTCAATAGCACAGAATAAAATTGTCATTAATGTCTGCCCTTCAGAAAAGTACATTAGAATTTTTTTTGAGTAGTTGAAATGAATGCTTAAATGCTAAATTAAAAAATAATGTTACTACTTTTAAAACTTATAAAAGATGCAAATTCTAACTTCCTGGTTAGAAGATAAAGAAACGTTTATTCAGAGCATGAGACAGCTAGTTATATAAATTGACAGAAAAATTTCAAGAATATACATTTCATCACCTTTCAAACTGATGCTAATTCCAAAGAAGGCTGGCAATTTTAGTACATCAAATTGAGATCACACTTGAGGAATGAACTCCTCAACTGTTTTGAACAGGCGAAAAACATAAAAATTCTGATTATAGCAAGAACTTCCTTCTAAGTAACAAACAAAAATTTTGGATTTAAAAAATATTACAAATCCACGTTATAGCAAATTTACACTACTGTTTATTCCAAACAAAAGGAAAAATCATAACATAAGAGCCTTTTTAAGATAGAACAGGCAGACAGACTTAAAAAAAGATGTCTTAAATACTAACATTTATGACATTGTTTGAAAAATTTTTACAACTGTATTTCAGGTTTTGTATACTTTGTTACACAAATTTAAAATTCACTATTATGTGTGATAATTATGTTTCACAATTCACATACATATTTGATGCACAAGTTTGGATTTTTAACACAGTATCAATGAATTTTCTATTTTAATTAACTGCATATCAATTTAATTAATATCCATTCACAAAACTATAAATTTATTTTAAATTACTGACCATAATGGATCCATTATGCATCAACACATATTTCGAAATGTACAAACCCATTTTAATTCCCCCCCCCAAAACTTGCCAGACTGCATATGCTATTAAGTTTTTAAGTTTCTTTTCGTCAATTTTATATATTATAGTTTTTGACAAGTACGACTGAAACTTGTCCTCATTACTTACACAGTTTTAAATTTCCCTGTGTTTCTATACTTCACAGTAATTTTCCTTACTTTCCACATATTTCTATTGTTTAGTCGAGTAAGCATATAATAATTCAAAGATTATGCTCACCCTCATATAAATCACAAGTCTGCGTTCAAAGCCCACTCTCAATTCGCACACTCCTTCACTCAAACTATCACTTCCTCACATATCAATTACATTCAAAATTCATTTATTCTATAGAAGAATGTCACTAAATTTCATTGATTTCTCTTGTACACATGTTACTTTAAACACTGCAATCATATATCTTGTTTATTATGTTATTATCTCATTATAAATACGTTAGAATTTAGGGTTTATGTTATTAGATTTAGGTATCAAATAATTTTAATGATATTTATATATTAATCAGGATTGCCACTCAAACCTGACATTTCCAAATGTGTTTTAAGAAAATTCCAGTCTAACCGGACATATTGGCTGTGCTGAGGGTAAATAAATTATGGTACCACTTGAATACACAAAAGTTTGCTAGCTACATATGACTCTGATTAACACGTTGACTGCCATGGGGGTCACCGGCACTCGACTTGGCTACAGCACCGTGGGGGCCACCGGTGACCGGCGACACAGCAAATAATAAAAGTACAAAATTATAGTAAATATGGATACTGATAAATTTTTCAATAATACCATTGTTATTATAAGAAGAAATTAATGCAATATAGAAGATACAAAAATAATTTTATTAGTACATGAAAAATATACATTTTATCAGTGCTATTGCAATGGGTCAGATTGAAACATTCAAGGCAAAGGTGAATCAACGTAATCGGAACAATACGTCACTACTTTTTTAGTCAAATTCTTTGCTCTAGTTCTTCCTAGCTGCTTTGAATTTTTGTTATAGCATGCCTTAGAAAATCGCCTTACATTTCCTGCCATTTCCCACGATTTTTTTTAATTCACGATGAGGTGTGCTTTTTTGGAAAATACAATCAATATCCGAGTATTTCATTAGATACATTGCTAATTTCATCCTAAAATCAGGAATTGCAATATTTTTATGGGTTACTTGTTTGAATACAACTATTGAATTTACAGTAGAAGTATTTAGTAAAAGTTCCATTGCCTGTTTCTTGGACCATTTTATAGTTCTACGCCGTGGTGAGTTAGTTATAAGCAATCATTTGATCAGATAAGTCAACTGCAGATTTCCCTAAATTATATTTAATTATCATTTTCGGCTTCTTTCTGTATAGTTGTCATTTCTGATGAATGTTTTGTAAATAACATCAACACATCTCTTTTGCCTTTCCATTTTAAGACAGTTACTCCATTTTTATTATCTCGTGTGATAACATCTCCACGTTTTAATTTTTGGGTCAATACTTTTGGATTGCTGTGGCAATTTTTTTGAATGGTACCTAATAAATGTGTACGCATATCAATTAATCTTTCTGCCAGGTGAACACTTGTGAACCAATTACCTGTGCAGATAGTGTGGCCTTTGTCTAAAATATCTTGACAAAGAGCCATTACAATCTCAGTCGACTTATTTCCAGATTTTCCATTTGTATTTTCATCTTTGTTTGTGTAGATTCGAAATGAATAAGTATATCCTCGCCCACTACATAATTTAAAAACTTTAGTGCCATATCTGCGACATTTTTGTTTTATATATTGGAGAAATACTATGCAGCCTCGAAATGGCACTAAGGATTCATCCACGCATAGTATCCCATCTGGTTTATAATATTCCTTAAAATTACTACTCAAATAATTGATAATAGGAGCAACTTTGGATAATCTATTTTTAGGATCCTTTTCTTCACTACTGCTGAAATGAACAAACCATAATAACAATTTGAATCGATTTCTTGGCATAATTGTGTGTGGAAGTGTCAGGTTACATGCTTCATATTTACTCCAATACAAATAAATTTTTGGTAATCGCACTAATCCCATCCATATAATTAGGCCAAAGAAACATTTTATTTCATTAGCATTTGTTTCATATCATTGACCTAAACGATGCAATTGCAGTTCTGATTTTTTTTGTGTAGTATAGATGTTCGTTTGCTTCGCAATAATTTCAAATATTTCATCAGTAACAAAAAGGAAATAAAAATCATGTCGTTCCGTACAAGAAAAAATTTCTGACTGACATGTGTTGATACTTAACGAATCAGAAAATGTGATGCTGGTTTTATTACTTAGCGGAATACTCCAATTCACTTCAAACTCTTCTCATATATAATTTTTCATTGTTATCGCTATCTTCAGATCTAGTTTCACTGTCAGACTCAATTCGGTGCCGACGTACCATGGAAGCTCTTATATCCAACAAACTACTACTCATTGAACTTTTCTCGCTGTCTGATAGCAGTCGCAGTATTTTTGAAGGCCTTTGTAAAACTGCACCGTCAGATGATGTACTTGATGAATAATCTTCATTCGAAGCCATATTTTTAAGGGATAATAAAAAATTGATTGAAAGATGCAAAACGCAAAAACGTATGTAGAGTGAAACAATATAACATTGCACTTACTTGCTTGTAGAACACACCGAATAAGTCTAAAAAATGAGAGTAAGCACTTAGGAATTGAAGCATGATTGTTTGAAAAAAGGACAATCGTAACAACTGCCTACCGCTCTGTGGCGGTCGCCGGTGACCCCACCATGAAAACTGCTTCAAGCATGATTTCATAACTCATTTTATCTGCTGCAAATATTATTTCAGGATAATATGCATCGCATAATGAAAAGTTCACGTCGGTGCTTTGGGCAAACCCTTGAAAATGCATCTGGCAGTCAATGTGTTAAAAAAAAGAATTTACTTTTGAATTCCCAAAGGATTCCCATTCGAACTATAATAGAAGTTGTTGTCAGTAATTTTCCAATTAAATTTTTTCTAAACTAAGAAAACCTGCTATAAAATAGTTACACTCTTCATTAGCACTCGCTTCAGCAATCACTTGCATCACAAAATTAATAAATCTAAATAAAGTTTCTGAGAGTGATCATTATCAAAGAGTATATAATACAAGACCTGATTGTTTACTGCATTTGAAATATTATTTGCAGTCACTGAGACTAAGATATATTTATACACTGGTCATCAAAGTTAAAGGATAATGAGAAAAATAAGTAAATATTAAGTTAATGTTGCAACCAATGGCCAATGCTGTAATTGTTTATGTTGATTAAATACAACTGAACACAAAATTGCACTTCTGCACAGACGTCAGCATCAGCAATAATAAATTCGGTGATTCACAATGTGGTGCGCAATGTACGCATCCTGGAATTTTGGTCTGTTGCGTTTAAGGTGAATGTGGTTTCTGAGAATGATCATTATTCAGTAGTTATGGCTGAAAAGCATCACTTAAGTATAGGTCAAAAGTGGCGAATAATTGGCAGAATCAAGCGAGGTCATCCAAGATTTGTGTATCCCTCAAAGTATCATATCAAGAGATTAGAGCTGCTTTTTAAGCACTGGATCAGTTGACAGACAGCCTGGTTAAGTGCAAGAAAGAGCAACAACTGCATAAGGCACTTTTCTGTCCTTGTTGGCTTGAAGGAACTATAAAAGATTTGGATTTAGACCTTCAGGCTGCAACAGGAACTCAAATTAGCCATTCTACTGCAGCATGAAGGGTTAACAGAGTTGCACTGTATGCGATTATACCAATGGTTTTGTACCACTCACTCCAGCTTCCAGAGGAGCCGATTTAAACTGGTGCATCATCATGTTCAATGGAAACAAGATGACTGGACCCAGGTACTGTTATTGATAAGTCCAGAAAGAGTATAAACAGTGATTCTAGACATGCATTGATCTGGAGAGAAGAAGGAACATGCAACTTGACTTGTCCTGTGTGTAAAATTCCCCGTTTCCATAACTGCAGTTTAATGGTTTGGGATGGAAATCATGACAAATGGCCACACCAAGTTCCCTATCTTTCAAGGAAGTTCTGTAATTGCTCAGAGATATTTGGACAAGGTATTGGAACCCCAAGTTAGACTGTTTAGGGGTGCTATTAACCCATAGCTTTTGCTAATGGACGACAATACTCGGCCTCAGCATATGTGGTGTCAGAATGCTTGCACACAGAAGATACCACTAATGAATTGACCACCTCACTCACCCAACTTGAACCTGATTAAGTAGTATAGGATTCTTTACGGTGCCGAATTTCAGGGTGCCAAATTCCTTCACAAACCATTCAGGAACTGAAAAGTGTACTTCCACAAGACTTGATCAACATTCTTGTAAAGTCTATGAAACCAAGATGTGAGGTATGGATTTCTGTGCAAAAGAACCATACACCATATTAAAGAAAATTTCCAACAAAAGGAGACTATTTTCTACCATTTTCCAAGTTCCACAAATTTGGTTTTAATATCAATATTTTGCAAATAATCAACTGCCAAACATTCTAATTTATGTTAAATAATGCTTCTGTACAAATTTCTATTAATATTTTTATTAAGTAACAAATATGTTTTATTTCTGTGATTGTCCTTTCATTTTAATAAGTGAGAGCCCACCAGCGGCCAAGCGGTAAAATCGCTGAACACTGGTAGTTCGATCCGAGGTTCGAATCCCGCGAACGGGCTGGCTGCATGGGCGTTTTCGTGGTTTTCCCCATGTGTAACGTGTATACGAGCCAGTTTCCCTTAGAAAGTCCTCCACGAAGGCACCCCTCCTCTTAGGCAGATATCCCTCGAGGCTTTGCCATAATCACACACACACACATTTTAATAAGTGTAATAAAATGTCAGCACAGATAAAATTAGTTGAAAGTATAACTTAAAAATAAATTTTGCATGCATGAAAACATATACTTACAAAGGAAATTAAATACTTACAATTCACTCCAACTAAGTAATAAACAAAATCAGAAATAATACTCGTTTTTTTAATGCTATGTATAAACTTTTTTCAACACTGAATTTTTTCCAATTTTAATTGCAATAACATTATGTCATGAATGACAGCTTTATTGCTCTATAAAGTATTAGAAATAAATTCTGGAATGAAAGTTATTGTTTATAAAATGACAATGGGGAAGCAGTTATAGCTATCCTGTTAAATAATATATAATTGCCGAACAATCTCCTCTGTAGTATATGACTACTGCTAAATTTTGGAAGGTGAAAAAAAGATTTCTTTTTTTTAAGACAACAGACTTTTGAAGCAAAACTTTTAATATATGTATATATAACACAAATTAAATGTAATTTTTGACTAGCATTGAAGACTGAAAAAGGGGGGCATTTAAAATACTTAAAACATTAATAGAAAAAATGCTAGTAAAAAATTGGCACAAAATTAGATTTGTTCTTTAATTTCCATGTCAACCGAAGAAATACCTATGCTCTATTTTTTTTTATTACTCCAAAATTTTAATCTGTACCTGTGCTTTCCTTTTATTCGGGGGTTCTGTTATGGTTTGGGCAGCCATATCGTGGTTCTCTGCTAGCCCCATGACAACTGTGTCAGGGCACATGACTGCCAAGACTTATGTGAACATTTTGGCCGATCAAGTTCATCCCATGGTACAAACTTTGTTCCCCGATGGTGATGGTGCCTTCCAAGACGACAAAGCTCCTGTTCACACAGCTCACATTGTCCAGGACTGGTTTTCTGAGCACGAGGATGAGTTGTCCCATCTTCCCTGGCCACCACAGTCACCAGACCTTAATATTATCGAACCTTTGTGGTCTACATTGGAGCGGAAAGTGCGTTCTCGTTATCCACCGCCAACATCATTATCTGAACTTGCCACCGTTTTGCAGGAAGAATGTATAATATTCCCTTGGCAAACATACAAGAACTGTATTTATCCATTCCGAGAAGACTGCAAGCTGTTTTGGATACCAACGGGTTTCCTACACCATATTAAGCAAAGAAACATTTTTTTTAAAGGTGTTTCCATATTTTTGTCGAACCCCTGTAGCTTTTTGTCATTGAATGCTTGATGATATGAACAATGGATAGATTTGGCAGAAGTTATATTAATACTCATGACACTCCATTTACCACCATTATCATAACTAGTTCACATTGTTGTTAAAGAATTTTCCTGAAGGTTTTCACCAACACATCATTATTAACTTAAAACTATATTTACAGCACTTTAGAGTTCCTTGAAAATTTGAATTATTAATTAAGTCCTAATAATAGAGACCAAGTTGCATTGCAGCATAGTTAACAGAAGTGAGATTCGAAACACCCTTACTTCTGCACTATTCTTTAACCTGCTCATTTAATTTATCTGCAACTGCAGAATTTATCCATTCAATTTCATACAGTATTCCGCAGTAACCTCTCCATCCTTTTCGCATATAAAAATTCATTAGGCATAATGAGCTTAGGATATAAGGAAGAAATGTATCTGACCAAGCTATATTTAAATTGGCTTCTTCCAACTACATTTTATCAAGCTTAACCAAAAGGATTCTGCAGTGAGTTCTGAATTCTCTTTTCTTTAGATCAGACACTCCACTTTTAGCTACAGGTAGGTTCCGACAGGTAACTGAATGAAATCTGCTGCTTTTCAGCCAGTTTGCTTCATAAGTCGATTCAGGCAATTTCATAGCAAAATAAAAGAAAAAGGGTACCAGAAATGTTCACAACTTAAGGGAAAAAGATGTTCTTACCAAGAGCATTTTTGAGACTCACAGGTTTGTTGAACCAGAAGGACAAGAGGTAGCATTTATTTTAAAACTGCCACAGATATACCAATGTCTTTTAAATAGTCCCTCATAACAAGCAAATGTGCAACGCTATGTGTATGCATCTAATATGATATGAAGTGATGTAACTATACAGTATTTATGTACTTCATGAAATTTTGTGATACTGAGTTTAAATATAGTTGAAAGCATTGTAAAATAGCTATACCTTCAATTTTGATATCATGCTGGCCTCAGCATCATCACTTGCAGACATATGTTGGACTAATCTTTTAGCTAGCATTTTGCTGTAAAACTTCTGAAAAACGTCTTTATCTTCTATGTATTTAAATACTATCATCTAAAATAGGGGGAAATTAAGCATTAGAATGATAAATATCAAACAAAGTGTATATATATTCATTACATTACCAAATTTCAACAAAACAGGAAAAACATTTTTAGTTAAAATATACTTATAAACTGATACCATTATTTTAATGGTTTCACCATCACGTATAACTTGCTAGTGAATACTTGTAATGTCTCATTATTACAAATATCAACAAACACAGAGGTATGGAAAATAGATAAACTGACAGATAATTATAAATACAATCTACTTCTATCAAGCTGATTCTCTTTCATTCTTATGGTTTAGTTTACCTGCACTTAAAACCATTATATTTTCACCCAATAATCACATAATTTCATTTATATTTTATTTCTTAAATATAATTTAAATTTATTATCACTATTTTTGTGATATTTATCAGTGTTGTTATGGTTGTTATGGTTGAAAATTACAAAATGAGATGTAACAAAGTCTAGAAAACCTACATACTCTAAGTAAATGAGTAGCTCACATTCATTTGCATCTTGTTAATTAATCTGAGGAATTTTTTAAGACAAGTAAATACAGTTGTTCTCAGGAGATATATTAAATTTAAAAAAGAAACCCGTTTCCTTTTTTGGAAAACAAATACTTTTTTCACACTACAAATTTGAATGGGATCCAACAGCAGGCAAGAGCATCTCAAAAGTGATACAACTACAACTATATATTTCATCAAAATTAAATAGAAATTAATCATGGCAAGAAAATCTGACTTAATAAATGACCTAATACCTGGCTACCAGCTTGACTGTATTGTGTTTTACATTAACTATATCTAAACACTGAAAATCAATTAAGAATTAAGTCACCCGGAGGTTTACATGTTTTTGCAGAAATTTATATGTATATTATTAATACAAATATACATAACTTCTCACAATTTAAAAAACTCAAAATAAATTACACAAACAAAAATCTGGGATAAAAAATGCTTTTTTAAGTACAATGAAATGGCTAATTGTACCCTTTATTTCATATGGATATAGAGCTTCGCGATTGTCCCTAAAAAGGAAAATTAACTCTAATCACCTGCTTCAAGTTCAAAGACGAATTTTACTGCAAGTTATAAGGGGTTACCAAACTATTAGTTACAATGCTGTTTTCTCTCTTGCTGGATTTCCACCACTGGATTTGTTTATTTTGACCTTTATAGATTACAAGAATAAGTCTTGCAAACTGTTCTAGCTCTCATTTTGATCATTTACTGCCCTTGTCTGTTCTTCCACATCCTTCAGTAAGACAACCAGTACAGATTCTGGATAGTATGGACACTGATGCAAATTCATTCTCACTTGTGTTTATACGGATGGTAGTAGGATTGATGATAAATTTGGCTTTGTTTATGTTATTTTTGAAGATGATGTTGAAATTGAGTATCACCAATTTCGCATTAGAAATGAATGTACTATTTATTTCTGAGCTTCTGTGCATTAATTTTGCAATTAAGTGGCTATTTAGCCAGGATGGATGTGGTTCCAGCTACTTAATCTGTACAGATTCACTCTCTTCCCTGCAGTCCCTTAAAAATACCTCTTCATGTAATGATATTATTTTTAATATACAGCACTCTCTTGGGGATCTGGAGATAGCTATTTCAGTGATTTTACATGTCCGTAGTCACACGGGTCATTAAGGAAACAAGAGAGCTGATTGGCTTGCTAAGAATGCAACTAAAAATGATATTAATGTTGATGTAAATATTCCAAAATCTTATTTCAAAAAACATTCAAAACTAAAAATGATTGAGCAGTGGAACTGTGATTATATCTCTTCTGATAAGGGATCTGTTACATTCTTCCCAACTATTTTTGAAAGACTGAAAAGTAAGGACTTGCTGCTCAATTTTAAAGTTACGCTATTTTTGCCTGAACATGGTAAGTTTAAAGTTTATCTTGAACGGTTTAAGCTGTCTTCCAATTTGTATTATTGCAATCTTAGCATTCAGCAAAATGTTTTCCTCCTGCTTTTTGACTGCCCATTGCTTGATAAAGCAAGAAATCTATTAAAATGCAGATTAAAATTAGCTTAAATTCATTGGCTGTCGAAATGTTATGATTTTGTATCTTCAGCTTCGGCCTACCGAGCTTCCAATGATTTTGTTGACTTTTATTTTAAACATTGTAAATTATTTCTTTATACTTTTTTATACTTTTGTATTTACTTTTTTTCCCTTTGTGTATGATTTCATTGTATTATTGAAAATTGATGTTATTACTTACAATTTTGCCTTTTTTACTTATGATTTGTAAGTCTCGTGTGATACTTTGTGGTGTACTAGGATTTCTTTTTCTTTAAATAAATAATAATAATAATAATAATAATCAAATGAAATGGGTAAACACTACAAGAAAATAACTTTGTAAAAAAAGTTCGAAAAAGGAATGGCACAGTAAATGCAAATCTAATTACAGTTAGTGATAATTTATTACTTATTTGTGCTAATTTTCATGTTACACAGTTTTACTTGTTTATTTGTTACAAGTAGTTATCAAATGCTGCTTTCACAATAGCTTATTTTAGTACTGAAACATTTTTCACAGCTCTTCCAATAGAAATAAAAAAGATTTTAAAAGGGAAAAAAATGCAAAACTTACCACTTGATTCAAAGTATCTTCTAACTCAGATTCTTCAGGATTTTTTGAGCTGTAAAATTTTGATGTACATTAAAAATTTAAATAATACATGATTAACATTTTCTTAAAAATTGAATGAAATGAAAATATTGTTAAATATATTACTTTATATAGAACTTAAATGTCATAGTCATAGGGTATCTGTGTATGTTACTTGAAGCTTATATATACAATTTGTTCAATTGTGCATGAATGTGACAGGCTCATTGGAATCAAGAGACCTTTTATATTGAAAGATACACCATCAGCAAATCTTCCCAAAGCAAGAAAGAGCAGTTCTGCACTCCCTCCCACTCTCTAAATACTACACAATGTAACAGAATTCTAATAATAAAATACTCAAAAACACACGATAAAAACATTTCAACAAGCGCTGTTAAAGATGAGCTCAAAAACACACATTTGTGCAGGTGAAATAATTTAAACTAAATACCAACCACAGATGAACTAGCTACCTCATAAAGAGTAAAAGCAGAAAGAGAAATTGAGAAATTTCAAGAACACACACCTGCTTTGAGATATCAAATATTTTAGTGTTTCTCTAATTTGGTGACAAAATTAGCACATTATCACCAAATCATTTAACAGCACCTGGAATTTTTAAAACTATTTATTTATTATATATATTATTTATTCATATCATTTATTTATATCAAAATAGTTTTTTAAATATACAACAGCTTAACACAGTTATTCAATTATATACAAAATAAATATACACAGCATTAGCACAAAAAAATGATCTATTGGGTCATACTGAACAGGTGACTTACCCTGTATATACCTTCAGTTATCAGCTTGAATCACATGATACAACCATCTGACGGTAAATCATTCAAGGAATTTTGTTCATTCTCCTATAATGCCAGTACTAAGATGATAAAATATCTATGGGGTCATCTTAAACAGATAATTGTAAGCAATAAGACAGGAACAACCTCTGCGATGCCACAGTTACCTTGCTAAATTGTGATGCTGATTTATCAACAATGAGAACAAACTCAACAACACATCAATGCATTCCTTCAGGTAAAGTTGTACAATATAATAATGTAGCAATATAACAAATCTCCTCATAACGTTACAAGAGCAAGTATGCATAATTTCTTTGCATTCATTTATTTACTTATTTTTGTGTCGTCCAACTGGGATAATAGTTAGTGACTCTGACTGCCGTTCTGAAAAATCCGTTTCGAATCCCAGAGAAAACATGGATGTTTGCATAATGTCTGTGTGGCACGGAGGCACTTTAAATATGTGGCGAGCCGAAGTCCTCTTCAGAGATTGTTGGTACGGAAAGAAAGGTGGGATACCCTTGGATCCATCCCTCTGGGGTGCTCTCCCTAAAATTCGGAGTGGAACTGAACTTAAGTCAGGCTCTTCCCTACATGGAGTTCAAGGCATCCCCCAATGCTGTCAATGGCAGGCACATTTGATGCCAATGAATGGCATAGGCAAGTGAGACTAGTAACAAATGATTTATATATTGCTGCTTTTCATACAGTTTGGTACAGTAATCTTGTCTATTTGATTGTGGTTCACGGAAGGAAGATAACTCACTTGTTATGAGAATACTACATAAGTATTGAAACACTACTTATACACTGGCAGACACAGAAAATGCCACACTATGAAAGAATAACATGAACCTCACCAAACTTTGTATATAAATAGATAATAAAGCACTTAACAAATTATTTAATTTGCAGACATGTGTAATAATAAAAAAAAAATTAGATACACAACACATAAGATGCTGCAGCACCATTTTAGTCATTATTATATATAAGACATTCCTGAATCAAACCAAAAAGTGCCATGTCTTAACGTATCATGGACCATAAGTGACTTATAACATAAGTCACTTATGGTCCATGGAAGAGATGGATGAGAGAGGAAGAGAGGTAGTCAACCTGTGCACAATCATACCCAACAAATGCTCAACTAGTGAGATCGGGGAATTGGTCTGGTCAAAGGAGTACTTGCATATCTTGCAACCCATCCACGCTAAGCCAAGCTGTATGCGACCATGCATTCTCTTTTAAAAAATGATGCAGCCCAAGATCAATACAGCAGCACTGCATTAATATGCCTGTAATGAGCATTAGGTAAAAATGGCTGTCAGCACTAATGCTACCTAAAATCATATATTTTCATACTGACAAGCTATATGTCACTGAAAACTTGTACATGTATCATCAGCTGCTTATATCGCCTGTGTACAGATCATTCTTTTAGGTGGCACAGGCAAGATTTGTCACTGAAAATTGCATTATCCCATTCTGAACACAAAACAGCTCTCCTGCAACACTTGAAAACTTCCATGATCATAGCTTGTTAATGGAAGCCTTTGTAAGGAACAGCTAAAAACCACATCTGTATAGAATATGAAAAACTACCCACATTGATATTGGACCATGAAACTACCCACATTGATATTGGAGCAGGAAAAACATCCAGTTCATTGTCTCGAGTTGTGGGCCAATTGCTTCAACATCTATCTCCATGCTCTGAAACAAATATGTTATGGCACATTTCAATCCTGAATCAAGTAACAAAGTCCAACCTATAGTTGTGGTATCAACCTACATTTCTTTTGTGATACAGCGCAAAGATAAACCGATGGTACAGAGGCCTAACATTAGCTTGTCCATTAGTCCATACTGCATACAATGACTTCTTAAAGGCATTACTTTGCTCTCTACATTCACAAAATTCCAAAACAACAGGGAAACTCGTATATTATGGTTGTGATGCAATCAAAGCTGATGGCTCTGTGCATTATTAGATGCTTATTGCCTCTGTGCTAATTATTTGATTGATTTGCAAATGTAATTACAAGACTTGTGCATGTGTACTCTAATAGAAATTTGCAGACAATACCTTTGTTATGTCATTTCACCTTTGTTATGTCATGCTATATGTCATTTTCTAAACAGGCAGTGAATATTGTTCATTCATGAATAGTTTATAAGTCACTTTATCTATCCCAATTCATTCCTACTCATGCTAATCATAAAATATTTCATTAACATGATGCATAACTTGTTTCATTTCATCTGTTCCCTGATTTGTTCATCTACATTTCTTTTTTAAGTAGCTCACAAAAGCTGTGCATAGCAATATGAGGAGTTACATATAACAAAACATAAAACAGCAGATTTATCACACTGGTAACAGAGGTTTAAATCTAGCTGCTGAATAGAAAGTTGCTTTGAAGGACAGAAAGAAAAAAAAAAAAAAAACAAGTCTTGTGATCGTACAGGTTTGATAACATGCAAAACTTCAATTCACTACACCTTGTTAACCACAATGCTATTTATTCTTTGTGCACTTCTACTTAACTTGCAACCAAAATGTCACAAAAACAAAAGGCACTACCATTAAATTACAAATCTAAACGATATTTTTTTTTTTTTTTAACGCAAGGTATTCCTGAGTCAATATTTAAAACAACTGCTTCTAACAAAAGAGATGATGGAAAAGCATCATCATCAGAAAGATGGAAAAGCATCAGTTTGTACGAATATGCTTCAAGGAAGTTGTGTACGGCAGAGAATTTTGCAAGATTCAGAGAAATTTCCTCAAGCTTTACAGTCACTGCCATGCTTTGAATTTTCTAATAAATAGGGCTATACTGATGGAGAGTAAGAATTTAAGAAAAGAAAGAAGCAGCACTGCAATTCACTGTAAAGGAAGGATGCTTGCTTTCCAGTTACTTTGCTAAATTTAAATCGCACCATGGAATCTCGTGCATGCCATTAGTGGGGAATCTGAAGATTTTTCAGCCTAATACACTCAAAACTTGTTCAGGAATTTATATAATGAAAAATATGTACATCAGAAGATGAATATTTTTTAAATTGGAAAACTTGATTGCCTTTCACATCATAGCTATGAGAACCCTAGCTTTTAAACACAATAAATATAATGCACTTCACAAATAAAGATCTGTTTTACTCAGTGAAAATGCTGATGCATTTAATCAAAGAAACCCTATTTTTTTAAATTATTAAAGCACTGACATTATGATATAAAGCAACCAAAAAAATTGTGGATGAAAATGGAGGTTCTTACAGAATGGATTAAAAAAAACTGCAAAATTTTGCTCTCCAAGAAATTAATGCACAATCTATCTGAAACCAACTAACCTTTAGAAAAATATAAATCATTTTTCCCCTACCCATTCATACAAGTGTATTGTAAACTGGGCCTAATCAAAAACTTAAAAACATTTTCATTGCAAGCATTTAATTAAAATCACTCTTCAGAATGCCATTGCAGGAACTGTAAAAACACTTAAAAAAAACACACTAAAAATAAAGAAAAACACATTAAAAGAAATAAAAAAAAATGAAAAACACACTTAAAGGTTATCAAACTTATTGTTTTGACTTGGACTCAAATCAGAAAATAATTAAAAATTGCTCTGTCAAAGATTTCACAAATCTAGAATCGGGTGGAATTGCTGACAATGATGAAACTGCAAACACAGACATAAGACCAGAACCTCCAAAGAGAATCAAGAAATATATAAATTGTGATGCTAATCTAATGTCAAAACTAAATATAGTTGATGGCGTGATTAAAAACAGCATTCTGAATGAATCATTAATAGGGATGAAGAAAAAGTGGAAAATTAATTATATCTTCTATTTAATGAAATTCATCACACCGACACACTTAACAAATTTGTTTATTACGATGCTAATAACAAAATTTCCAAGAACTTAAAACAAATTCACCAAGCTTTTAAATGCTCAAAATCAAATGACATATCTGATTATATCTAAAAGTTCCTTCTTTAAAAAATAAAAATCTGTATCTTTATTTACATTTCCTGGGAGGATCAGACATAATATTTATATAAGAGGAGCAGCTGCAATAAAGGTATGGTCTTTTCTCTTCATGCTGAATGTTACACATTTTGAATTCTTAAGAATTATAAAAACAGATTATTTTAACTTCTTTAAAATATTGAGTATTTTAAACAAATTAAATGTTTGTATCACTAGTAAAGAAACTACATTAAAATAAACATATCAAACATTAAGTAAAATTTTCATTACACATATTTTTCTCATTTATATATTGGCTTGGCAGATGCATAAATAAAGCTTTACAAATTTTTATGCATATTTAAAACAAATTCTTATTCAATAAAATTGACATTTCACTGCGTGATCAATCAAATAAGAACACAATGGTACAGACGTGTACCTGTATCCACTAATTCAATGTTCAGGTTGACAAAAATATATGCATAAACCAAAAATTAAATAACAATAAGAAAATCTTGCAAGGCAAAAAACTTTGAATTTCAGTCAAGCTCATTAAAAGAAAAATTGACTCGTAAAAAATTTCTTAAATAATGAAAAATTACACAAATGTTTCTCTTCTTAAATAAAAATATCTATGAATCTGAAATCATTGAACTAATATTTATTGCTGAATTAAATTAAAACTCAACTTAGAAAGCTTTCCAATTTTATGAGCTCCATTTGGTTTGCAGCTGCTGAATTTGCGATGTGGGGTCCTTATCTTTTCGAAGAAGATGGCTAACAGAAACAGTTGCTATGAATCACTACTGTCATATGATCAAGATCTTAATTCGATCTAAATTAAACCAGTTTGTTGGGAACCATGAAGAGGGAGAAGTCTGGTTCCAACAAGACACAGCTTACACTTTGCTGTAATTTCCAGCAATTCTAAGAGAGATGTTTCCTGGATGTCTTCTCAGTTTACAAGGAGACATTGGCTGGCCACCAAGGTCACCTGATTTATTACCTTGCAATTTTTTTTTTCTTTGGAAATGATACACAAAGAACTAGAGACAACTCTCGAGAAAGCCTTCATCAATCTATCAGCAATGGAGGACAGCATTTATTGGACATAATTTTTTAAATCAAGCAATGTAAAATAGCATCGTATTTATTGTCCACAAATAAAAGTATTTTTTCTGTACACTTGTTTTTTTGTAACTCCTTTTTGAAATATGAGAGGTCGATTTGCAGGATCCTGTACTTAAAAGGCAATTTATCAGACAAATATATTTGGAAATGATACACACAAAAAGAATTAATGCAGAAATTTATTCACAATGAGAATCTGCTAAGCTACAAAATGCAATTTAAGAAGAGTAGTCAACATCTATTATTTTTTTTTCTTCTAAAACCAGGGTGGCTTCTGGTGAATTTTTATAATCTGCCAGTAAATGCATTAATTATCTTGACATGAAATTATAGTCTTGCGCATAAATATGTTTAAATATTTGGAACATTTGCATTTAAATTTCTAGGGAAATTAGTCATTCACAATTAAATATTCAAAATCCCGATTCAATCCAGAAAATTAAACTGATCAGAATTGGAAAATAGCCAAATATTTCACATGATAAAATATGCCCACAAGTAGCTGTAAAGATAACTAAATGGAATACTGACTATGAAAATTAAATAAGTTTCATTTTTTCACCTTCAACATGTATTTTATGACTCTGTCTATACTTATTCTGTTATTAACATTAATGATTTCAGAGTAGAAATGTTGAGGTAAGACAATAAAATGACAGACAGAGCGCACAAACATGCAATCAACAGAAAATTATCAAAATGCATTTGCACTACTAAAATTCTATACTCACTTCTCATTGAAATCTTTGACCATAAAGTGTTTTTCTCTCTGCACTTTGGCACAATTCCTTTAATTTCACTTTTTTTTTTAATATTGATAAGATTTGTCTCAAAAAGAACTCAATTCCTTGCATATTTCATAAATTTTATTTCATTTCACTTTTTTTAAAAATATTGAAAAGATTTGTCTCAAAAAGAACTCAATTCCTTGCATATTTCATAAATTTTAATATATATATATATATGTACATATATATATATATATATATTACTAGTAAAACCATATTAATAACTGCTGTAAAACTATTAGGATTATTTATTGAAATATATTTCTGTGTTAACTGTAAATTCATTTCCACAAAAAATTAATTAAAATTACCATGATTTTTGCTTTACTTTACATAACAATATGATCACTACTTTTGTACATTTTACCATTCTCCCGCTAGTTTTTCTGTGATTCTTTAAAAAAGATAATGCAAAAATTATTCGAATTTTTTGGGGGCATAAAATAAACAGAAATTCATTGCCAAAACGTGAAAAAAAAAAAAAAAAAAAGATACGTAGTATATATTCGAATTCTTCAGCTCTTGGATAAAAAAGATATACAGATTTTTCCCAATGTTTTCTGCATATGAAGTAGTAAATACTAAAACTTTTCCTTAAAAAGTATACCACAAAAGGCACCCTTTTAAGGCAAGGGAGTTTTCGCTTTTTCAGTAAAATAAACTGCCACCTTCATTGTTAATTATATATCAAAACTCAATAATTAATATTACCATCTAAAAAATAACAAATTTTCAATATTCAGTTTAATGTATTAATACAAAAACCTTAATGTTTTTAAACCAAGTTAACAATATTTTATATTTTTAATGCATTAAGTCACTTTAATTAAAGAAAGAATCTCAAACCAGAACGATTCAAGAGAACACAGATGCTACCTTTAAAGACCAGAATAAGAATTACTATACTTTAACTTGCACACTATAATCAATTATGAAAATAATATAATCTCAAATTGCCAGGTTACCCAATATTCCTCTGCAACCTTTCGCATTCAGCAAAACTTATTAATTTTAGTTCATGGTTCTATTCCAAACCAATCGTGTTTCCCTATATTTCAAAAAATAATAATAATAATCTTATGTTTTTGCAATCCTTTATTCAAAAGATATTTGTAAAACTGCTTCTATGTAACCATTTACAGTCATTCGCCAACAGACCAAAATGAGACACCAAAAAAATTCATTCATCAGAAGTTCCATGTTTACAGAAAAATTAATAGAAATTTTAAATACAGTAATACGTCTGAAATAAAAAATTATCTAATACCCCAGACCTCCGGATCACTGGCAACATTTTTTTTCTCTTAAAAAGTCTGACAATTGAAAAAGAACAAATGTGGCATAAAAAGCGATTTTTTCCCCCGACCAATATTCTTCAATGGCACTTCCAAACTGCTGGCTAGGAAATCCCACAACGGACAACACTACATTGACTGACGTATTAATATTAGCCCCACCACACCTTCAGCCCTTGAGCTGTTAGTGTGAGCATTCTTCTATCTATCCTAAAATTTAAGTTAACCCTAAAGGCACATTAATGTGGGCCAAGATGTTGATATGGGTGTTCTTTCATTGGGATAGCAGCAGGAAAAAGAGAAAGAATTAAGACTCCAAGGAGCCCAAGTTCAATTAACACAGCAAATTGCACTATTTTCTAAACTTTCTGATTTGAAGCAGGTTATTATTTTGTTCCATGTGAATCTAATGAAAATTACTGCCAGCCAATGGATATCAGAATTTTGTGCACACTGAAATGCAGATTTTAAGCAACTTCTTGAAAACTGATTCTGAAATAATACATTCAAGTATTCTAGAAATATTTTAATTTAAAATCAGATGTGTGAGGGCATAACAGGATCATGAAAGGATGTGTCTAAAGAAATCTTTCTACATAAGTCACGCAGTTTACAACCAGTTCATAATGGTGACAACATCCATGAATCTGAAGTTTTACGGATATCATAAGTAAAAGGGAAAATTTTCTAATTAATAGAATATCAGAAGAAATACTATATTAAGATTATATAACTGACATCTAGTCACATTTTAATTTCATGTAATGATGATACATTCCCAAAAAATTCTTTTTGTAAAATGCATTTCTTAAAAATATTAATAAAAGTTTTTGAATTAATTTCTACAAACTATCTTAGCGGGCAGATTATTCTACTGATTGGTCCTGCACAAGGTAGAGCAGCAGTTACACAAAAGTAACAGTTACGCAAAAGTAACTCCTCCTAATCCACCAAAAATCCACAAAACAATCATGACACAGCAAATCTCTATCAACATGTATGTAACTTCAAACATGAGTACTAAATTAAGCACAAAAAATTAATACTAAAGTTCACACTTCTGCAAGCAAAAAAAGGATCAGTAATTTAATAAATTCCCTTTTTTAATATACAGAAGAAAAGTCAAGACAATGTAATTAAAGACAAGTGATGCAGCCGCTTATAATGGCTTAAGGATAAAGGTCAGAAAAATTAATCTGGTGGTGAGTTCTAAATATACCTTGAGATAAGAAGCTACATTACACTCTTTGATCTCACTTTTTTTTTTTTTTTTTTTTTTTTTTGGGGTCAAGAGTAACTGTTTAGATATACATCACCTCAACTGAAAAAAAGAAACTTTGAAGAATGATGCCTGTTTGATAAGTAAATGGAAGTAATGTATAATCCCTAAAAAATTATTTTTAGCAATTATGCACCTTTTGCTTAAAATTCAATAACAGTCAGAATAAAAAAGGTATTAAAAAAATAGAAGATATTGGCGGCCAGCTAGCCTATGAGAATTCACTTCTTTAAAAATACTTCATTTGAGTGGTACATAATTAAGCAATTACTGTTTGGTGATGCATTCTGCTAAGCATTTGTTACCTGCAAAGAATTAACTGCATTTATACAATAATTTATTTACACAGGTTTACACTATTTCATACGGACTACTGCATGGAAAATTTTGAAGAGAAAGGCTATACTAACAGTACAGCAAGTCAAAAAATTTATATAATCAGGTACTTATTTGAAAAACCAAGTACAGCTGTTTTAAGGATAATAATGTACTGATCTACATTTTCCTAAAGATAATTGAAGGTAACTTTGCTTTTTACTTATAACTTAATACATTATTTTTCAGACAGCATAATCATACATTTCTTTCAATTATAAGAAAATCATAAAAATTTCTTGCTGAGGAAGGAAACAATACATTTAACAACAATACCTCTTTTTTAATAGTAAGTCACAAAATTTGGCCAATAACTCTGGAGATTTACTAGATGAATTAGCCATCCTAGTCACAGCGTTATTATTTATAAACTTCCCACAAGCCTATGAAATGAAAAAAAACAGAAAAATCTGAATAGGAAAAAAAAAAATTCTTAAACGATACAATTAAAATAAATCTCATTAGAACACTTTTTGCTGAAATATTTATTTTATGATGTGTAAAAACTGATTCTCCTTTCTGTTACCCTGCAAGCCACTTACAACACATTATTAGTAAAGATATGTAATACTTCCAATGCATAAAAAAATTGCAAGAAGGTATGCAGAAATAAAAATTAATCCCTTAACACAAATAGTTAAAAATGCCTGTATAACAAGTAAAAAGAAAGGAAGATTATTCTACAGACTCAAGATTAGTATCTAAATAACATATTTTCATAATTATCTTAAGAGAACGAGGATTCATTTTCTGCTCATAATGTAATGCTGCATAAATTCTACACCTGTTACTGAAAACTTGATAACGGACATTACAAAGTTATGTGGGCACAGTATTACTATATCCAGCAAATCTATGTTAGACATAAATATTCAGATTTAAATTTAGATGTTACACAATGTCCACAATTCTCTGTTACAAAACAGTTCAATTGAATACTAGACACCTTATATTATTTTATCATCTAACTAATATTATAATAAACTGCTAATCATTACTTCATTGTATATAGCTCTATGCAAAAAGCTTGCATAACAATCTAAATATTTGGTCACAAATTCATAAAATTTCATTAAATGGAATTCACACTAAAAATTCAATTTCGCTTTTTTTCCTATGTATTATCAACTTACTTACAGTTATAATTTTGTTAATCAAAATTAAAAGATAATAATTTAAAAAATCAAACCAATAAATGATTTCTCACTTTCAAATTGTATAAACTTTAAAAAATTTGGCAGTGATATTCAAAAATACTACTGCTAAAAAAAAAATGCAGAAACAGCACAGAGAAACCATTAGTTAGTTATTTAATTCATGGTGAAACAGGAAAGGTTATTGGCCTAGGAAAAGTAGCCTCATGAAGATTTTCTAAGAGAAAATGACTCGCATAAGTCTTCTTTGTCTAAGACTAATAACCATAATAAAGCACTCAAGGGCTAGATGCCTAAGAAAGGATGCCTTTGTGAAGAACTTTCTAAGGAAAACTTGCTCATATTCTGTTATATTTTACACAGCAGAAAACAAAAAGACATTCAAATGCCAAGGAATAAGTCCTAAATGCAAATATTAAAGTTTTAAGGCCTAGTTTATTAAGGGAGGATGCACAAGACTTATTTTTTATAAAGTATTTGAGGGAGAATTTGATTCCACTATTAAAAATACCTAATTATACCCAACCCATATTATAGCATGTGTTTTGTTACAATATACCAATCAGAACAAAGTATTACAGATTTAAATCTGGTGAATTTTATTACAAATTTTAAAAACAATATCACTTGAAATTTATCTTAAAATAAATAATAATTTTTGCTTGTCTTTGCAATATTATTTTAATGATAATGGGTGCAGAATTTTAAAATGACCAAATATTTTACTTTCAACTTATAGATCAGAGAAAATACAAATAGACGGTAAATTAAAATTTCCCCCTTAACAGTTTTTTTAAGGATTTTTATCAAAAGCCTAAATACAAAACACTGTTTGACATTAGCATGTTAATAATAGAAATTAATAGCAAAATGTGTAAAAAAATATTTATGCTTCTAATCCTGAAAAATACAACTTAAGCTACTCGCCAATAGATAAGATACAGACTACTAGTATTTCAAATCATTATTATTCTTACAATATCTGAAGAACTTCTTAAATTATTTTATTTCAATACAAAAGGAATAACACATTTTTAAAATAGCAGTTGTCCTTAGTGCATTCATTTATCTCAAATATCATATGTTCAGAAATTTCAAAGTGAGTTTTCACAATTCACAAATCATTGCTCTATTTATGAAAAATTATTAATTATTATGAATTAATCTATTATGAAAAATTTATGAAATTTTCCAAGGTTTACTTACTTTATCTAATGCAGCAACAAAGCCTGCTTCGTTATTAAATGCAGTCATTACTAAGGCATTATACTTTCGATGTACATCTAGTATAGTGTTGACATAAATTTTGGGGTCATTTAATGCACTTTCTCCACATTTTTCAATAGCTGAAAGACCTTGATAATGAATATGAGTCTCTAAACGTGTCCTCAGTTCTCCTAGACCATCAAATATTCTGGAAACTAGTTGAAACATTCTTCCTAGATCTATAAAAATGAATACATCAACTTAAATATTCAAATCACAATATAATTTTTAAGGACAACAGCAATATACTGAGTTAACTTCTGAAGAAGGAAAAAATGGCCATCAAGTAAAAAATTAGATAGCAATTAACATTATGATAAAATGCACTTATTTGAATTGGTCTTTGAAAGTAGCAGTGCCAAAAAAAGGGGAGAGGTACACTTACCAAAAACAAAAATAAGGAAAAAATTTTTTAGAACTCAAGGGAATTTTCTGAGATGAAAATAACTCTTAAACAATAAAAATATGCTAAAATAATTTTATTTTAAATGATAAACATATTTAACAGCATCAGCCCTTATACTGATTGAAATTTAAAAAAATCACAGACACACAGTACATCATAAATATACCGAACTTTCTTCATGAAGTAATACTAAGAAAATCATTTAAGTATGGTTTTTTTAAAAATATATGTTTATGTATTTTTTCACATTTTCCTAAATCACATAGAAGGTCACAATTTCTTAAAACATTTCTTGAAGCATGTAAAACACACCTTTTTCAGTAACAAAAGAAATGCAAAGAATAGCCTTGCACTACTTGCTTTGTGCTCATTTGTACCCTAGTTGAGTCACAACAGCACTTGATGCTCACTGCAGATGTTTTCAGTCATAGCTTTTACATGTATAGCGACAGCATAGTGTAATATCTCAATAATTCAGAAAAAAGTCAAGCAATTTCAGATGCCAGAAATCAAGTTTTGGGGTGCAAACTATGAAAGCTACATAAAAATTGTGAAAAATTTTAGGAATGATAGCTTAAATTAGACTGGTAGGAGAATGGTCAGAAATTTCAGTCTCTTACTTAAATTGGAGGAAGAGGCATCTCTTGAAAAAATCTCAGTAAGCAAAACCAAAATCATTTTAATTTTGAATTTTCATTAAAAAGCAAATCAATTATTATAAAAACTGAAGTCACACAAGCGCTAAATATTTCACCTTGAATATATTTGCACATAAAAAGTGCTCATAATTCACAAAGTTTTCATGAGTAAAAACTAGTTGATTAACTACTTTCCACACTTTATATATATTTAAACCAAATAGCTTCTTTATCCAATTAGAATTACAGTTTTGATATAACGTGGAATATTTTGCTTAAAACTCTCTAATTATTAAAGTCAACAATTTCAACATAAAGAATTAATTTTCTGATTTAAAATTAGTAACCTTGACCTTCTGAATAAACAAGAAAATTTTAGATTTGATCTTTAGTTAATCACTACATATGTTCAGCACAGATTAAAAGTCTACATATCCATGCACAAGTAACATAAGGCATTGCCTTACACTGAAGTATTAACTAAAGCAGCAAAAGTTTACATTAAAACTATGTATGGTTTAACTGAATTTAATGGTCAGACTTTTGATATTGCGCACAGACAATCAAACATACACATCACATCCATCTTACTTTCTTGGCTGATAACATTATATGGACTATTAAAATGTAAATAAAAATAGTACGTGCATGTTTGCATATGAGTTTTTGCTAATTTGAAAGAGACTTCTACTTTGAGTCTTAAAAAAGATAATTAAATTTTTCTATTAGTGATGTAATCTTCAATCTTCTGACAGCATTTCAAAGATTTTTTTCCCACTGATATATATATTCAAAAACCATTTTTTTACCGTATTATTTCTAACTTAGAAATTCATCTTTTTAACTGAATACTCACTAAATTTTCCCATTAATTTCCAACAATACTAAACTGCAAAAAAATTCATCTTAATTTGTTAAGAGACCCTCTTTGATGTCAACCTAGAATTCAATCATGATCTTCATTGATGTCATATCAGTATCTAAAGTATTACTTTGATGTTAAAATATTACTTAGGGTACTTTATATTTTTGAAAAAATATCATGCTTTTAGAATTTCAATTTTACAGATACAGGAATTAAAGAAATCATTTTTAACAAAAATTTCTCCAAATTAGATTCTCAGCTTTTCACAACAATTACAGGTATCCTTCTTGTAACACAGCTTCGAACAACACGGTTTAACTTTTACACAATAAAAAAGTTATGGATTCCCTTGTATAGTACTTTTCATTCTAACACCTTAATGAACCTGCGCAAAACATCTTATAACCCTCTATGTATGCACATATTCCAAAAAGATTTTCATTTTAACCATTTACAAAATTAAGTTGTGTAATAAAATTAAGTTCTGTACTATACTATTGTGTTAAAAATATAACAACTTATTTATTTATACACACGAAAATAAAATAGATTCTGGAATACCTGCATTAAATCACATAAAAATTCATTTGAAATTTGAGTTACGTCCATTATTTACATAGTATGTATCTTGTGCTCCAAGTATTTAGTTGGCAGACAGCATAAATTATGCAATTGTGAAAAAGGAAAATTTAAAAAAAAAAATTGGGGTATGTGTTATTAATTTGCTTTGCTGTTTTTTTTTCTTTTGCAAATTCGAAAAGTCCAGGGTTCGAGTCCCGGCGAAAGCATTGTGCATTTTTCACATCACCTGCTTGAGAAAAATCTATTAACTCTACAAGTGGAGCCACAACTAACAAAGGATGTGGTCAAAAATTTGACATCACCAGTATTCAGCAACTGGGTCTCCTATTTTCTATGTCTACTGCTTCAGAAAAATCTAATAACTCTACAGTTATTGCAAAATTATATTTCAGTATGAAACTCTGCCTAAAAGCAAGAGAAAATTTAATTTTTTGGAGATCACAAATTTTTGTTCGTTCAAAGAAGAAAAGGCATCTCTCTAAATTTAAAGAAGACAACAATGAGAACCATTAAAAAAATATTTTGCTTTTAAGTTTTTAGAATGCATCCCTTTATTTTGTTTGGCTTATTAACCTCATACAACACATTAGTTTCAAGGAACCTATCTACTGTATTATAGGAGAGATATTTGTACCATAAAACTGAGATTTCCATATAACAAACTATCACAAGTTTTGCACATTTTTGAAACCACGATTAAAAATCTAAAAATCTTTTCCTAACACCATTTTTGGAATGCAGATGATATCTTTACATTTTTTTTTTAATATAAAGGTAGACGTTAATTTAGAAGGCAAACAACAAAAATCAGCATTATATCTGGAATGTTTCACAAGACTAATTTCGATGGTTTTACCAAACCATCACCAGGGCCCACCAGCGGCCGAGCGGTAAAGTCGCTGAACACTGGTAGTTCGGTACGAGGTTCGAATCCCGCGAACGGGCTGGCTGCATGGGCGTTTTCGTGGTTTTCCCCATGTGTAACGTGTATACGAGCCAGTTTCCCTTAGAAAGTCCTCCACGAAGGCATCCCTCCTCTTAGGCAGATAGCCCTCGAGGCTTTGCCATAATCACACACACACACCAAACCATCACCCTCAGCTGCTGAGGAGCAAATTAATGAGATAAGATATAGTGATAAGATATATCTCATTCATTTCTCTTTGGCAGCTGAGGGTGATGATTTGGTAAAACCATTGAAATTAGTCCTGTGAAAAATTGCAAATATATCTTGTTCATTTGCTCTTTGGCAGCTGAGTGTGATGGTTTGGTAAAACCATCGAAACTAGTTCTGTGAAAATTTGCAAATGTAATGCTGACTTTTGTTGTTTGAATTCTAAATTAATTTTTGTTCGGTATGTTATTTCTACCTAAAGCAAGGTAGATGATTTAATAAATGTTGTCATAAATTTCATTGATCCCTAATGCACACATACAGTGTTGATGATAAAAATTACACTCATTCATTTATTTTATTTGTAGAAGAAAATAAACTCTAATCCTTCAACAGGTAACAGAACATAATTTTCTTTAACCCTTACATATTAAAGATGACTTCCTTTAACCCATATGCATTACACAAATCTTTAAAACTTTTTTGCATAGTATTCAATGTCAATTAAGTATGGTTAATGCATTAAACTAATAAACTGTGGCGCAAACGTATAATAGTCATGCTACAGAGAAATGACAATGCAATAAAAATTCACAACAAAAATTTGAAAACTGACACATGAAGGGGCAAAATGATATAAAAACACATTTTAGCATATGTAATTATTATATTTATATAAATGATTTATTTAGACTACTAAAAAAATATGCTCCAAACTTCAAATTTAAAAAAATTAAAAATACGTGCAGAAAAAAATTGTATGACCTTAAAACTATTTTTCAATATCGTACATAATTCTTAAATAACAATTTTAAAGAAATCAGATATCTTTGTTACATAAGAATTTAATCTTACCTTCATTTTTATCATCATTTAAAAGATTTTGAAATTCAGAATGGAATATTTCTAAGTGCTTTTGAATTAAAACTTTTTCACAAGTTTTGGCAACAATCTCAAGTGTTGTTTCATGAAGATACAACTGAACTCGTCTCTGTTCCTCCAGAAGCCTTTGTTCTGCCTAAAGAAGGAAAAAAATTGCATATTTACTCCCAGTTTCAAAAAATTTATTTCAAGAAAAATACAATAAGAAAATGGAATATTAAAGAGAAATTAATATGCCATACTTTGCTCAGATTAAGTTTTCCTCTTCAAAGACATACCAAAAATATTTGTAAGCTTTTAGATCAAACAACATGCAGCTGTAACCTTTCACACTGTCTGTCAACTACAATCTCACATAAACTTTTGACATTCAATGAATAAAAGCACACAAAAATTGAAACTCAATTTTTTTAATCATATCTTAAAAGAGTAATCACAGAATAGATATGAAACATGCCTTACTTTTAACAATAAAATTATAACTACAGGGTAGTCATAAAAAATTTCTCTGATATATGATCGCCTAGCAGACTATTTGCTCAGCCAATCGAAATGAAATATCAGACATTGTTAAGTTATGCACTCAGGATTGTGATTATTTAAAACAACAAACAACAATTTTATCACAATTATGGTTACATTAGAAAAATTTCAAAATTTTCGAATGGCAACACTCAGTTTTCCCTTGTGCAAATTGATCAGCACACTGAAAACCCATAAATGATATTGGAACAATACATGTGACGAAATTTGCAGGTGTAACACATTTGCAAAGAACAGCATTGTAAAGGGCCAGTGACAACACAAGAGAGGAAAAAGGGGGAAAACTTTTATTGAATTACAAGTTTAAAATGTACCCATCTTCACAGATAATAACACATTGTATAGCCGAGACTGTTTACAGCAACGATAAACATAACATCACAGGGGAATCTGTATAACTTAACATTCTATGGTATCTTCCAATTCTCACCAATCTTGCGAATCTGATATGTGCACACAGAGTTTTGTCATTGGTGCTTCTACTGTCTATGCTTGTGAATTATACAAAGTGCATAAATGCACCTCCTCTCTATGCTATCGATGGACCTTTGCAATGCTCTTCTTTGCAAATATTTCACGTTGGCACTTTTCATCATATGCATATTATTCTAATGTCACTGTGATCGTTCTTTCCACAAGTTAAAAAATTTTCAAAGTAATTTTTTCCAGTTTTATATGTTATTTGTTTATTATTACTGCAATTAGATTTATCATATTTACTTGCATATTCCACACACTTATCCTACTAATTCTACTACTTGAAAGCCAGGAGGGGGAAAATGCATGGTGCATACTGTTTGGAACAATTTTTCTGCTTTGTCACAACAGCCAATCACCATAGATCGCTTTGTGGTTAACGCAGGGGAAACTGGTTTCCCATTACAAACAAGCTGATAGGTGATTGGTTGAAAACAAACAACTTGCAATTTTTTGGAAAGGAAGGAAGAAGTCGCATGTGTTTCTTTCAATAGTAAACCAAGCAGAAAAATTGTCCCGAACAGTTGTTCGTGTAAAACAAACGGCGTGTGATATAGGCCTTAAAAAGCACACAGAAAGACACATTAATATTATTATATTGCATAGTTCAAAGAATTTATCAGTTTTAATAATATTCTTTTTACTTACATAAAATTTGTAAGCATACAATAGATACTGTTACCATAAATCAGATGTTTCTACATCATATGCAGAAAAACTAAAGAGAATTATGCAAGTAATACCAAATGCTGACTTTAATTGAACTTTTAAATTGAACAGCTCATTTGCATCCAGATGGCTAAAGTCCGCCAGAACTTGTACTTTATTCTTATTAACTTCTATTCCTTATAAATAGTCTAGCTGCATGGAATTCCTGTTTCTGCCATGTGTAATGAAAATATGATTAGCTTTTCTTTAAATATATCCTTCATAAAACTATCTCTCTTTTAATAGATTTATTACACATATTGCCTTAATTACATCAACATGCTAAAAATTTATTAAGAGATCAGATTTATCATATTTATTTACGTTACACTACTTGCATATATGTTACGCTAAAATTTGACAACTACTGTTACCTACTAAAATACACAGGGCAATTCTTTTAGAACTGACCTATTTCATTGGGCTGTAGCTTTGTTAAAAAGTATTCGATTTTAATGCAGTTTGCGGAAAAAGATTTAAGAAAGGATGAAAATTTAGTGGTCTATCCGGTTTTTTGATATGCAATGCCAAAGAAATAAGGAAACCCACTTAAACTACAATCATCAATCTTGAGACATTGTGGAGTGTTGCACCGAACATGGAGTGGCAAGTTCGGTTATACTCATGCCAAGAGGGTGGTCATTTTCAACACCTACTTTACGGTAAGTGATTACAAACCTTTACTAATCATGTTTGGTATGCCACATGGCAATCAGAGTTTTTAACAATGTTGAATAAGGCACAAGGCATCCCTCCTTGTATATCATTTCTCAGTTTTCGTTATTTCTCCTTTTTTTTTTGGCATCGTACATCAAAAAATAAGATGGACCACTAAATTTTCAACCTTCCTGAATCTTTTGCCACAAACAACGTTAAAATCAGATACATTTTAGCAAAACTACACCCTTATGAAATAGGTCAGTTCTAAAAGAATCAACCTGTATAATTTTACTGAAGCTGTTTATTAAACTATTGTAAATCTAATTCATTTCAAGTAATGAAAACAAATGCATACATTAACAGTTACAATAATTACATTTTGTGCACTCCTTAATTTGTGAGTTATTCTTTTGAAAATTTATTAATGATAAATACCACATCAATACTGCTAAAACAAAAAATTTTGTGTTCTTTGCATCAGAGTATCCATCTTAAGTACACCTTTTGAAACAAAAAATTGCAGAGGAAAAACTTCATGTAGTATTATTGCATCATGAATACATGTTACATGGGAACTTTTCATTTATTTAATAAAGAATTATATAATGAGTCAAGACACAACTGAATATCTTCACTGGATTACTTGCAAACAAGACTTGCAGCAAAAATTTCCTGCAAATAAAATGAAAACTTCTATTTTGCTCAATAGGAAATTTGCATAGGGAAAGCCATAACACTACCTCGAAATGTTAGGAAAAAAAAGTAAGAAAGACTTCAAAAACTTAGTCTTGCATTCTACATGACTTTTTGAATCTTTTTCACAGTTAACATTTCTAATTTTGTTGTTTATCTTTCTGTTTGCTTTCTTATTTTAATCAGAATGTACATGAATACATCTTAAAATAGTATTTAATACTGCAGACTGAGATCATAATTAAAGATTTGTACTCTGATGGAATTTACTCTTACTACTTTTAATTGTGCACTGATTTCTCATTTACTGAATTTTTTAAAATAGCCATACATAGTAACTAACAGTTAAATGCAGGAAACTTCCAGTATAAATGCATTTTAAGCCTTTATCTTTATACTTATAAGCAGAAGATAAGGTTAGCCATAAAACATCACTAGTGTAGTAATTTAAATTATTTTTATTTTGATCAAACAGCCTGAAAGTGTTATCATCATGCACTAGAATATCAACTTATTTGCATTAATTTAAACAGTATAAGGCAGTCCATTCTAATTAATCTCAAAAGTCAAATTTTTAAGCAAACTTTGTAGAATTATGATGGACAGGTATAAAATTTTATCACAGTTTCACAGTAATATTTTAGACAAAACAATGCTTAATTTCTCTCCTTAGCAAATTTAATCTGAAACTTTGAAAATGAATTGTTGCGTTTGAATTCGATAATTCAATCATGGAGCAGTTTTCAGTTTAACTTTAGACAAAGCTGCAAAAATTGCTGACAGAATCTTAGAAGTAAATCCAACCCTAGGGACTTAACAGTCTTTTGAGGATAAACTATTTTAAAAATAATTTTTCATTAAATACGTTTGTTTTGATTGCATTTCCCTGCTTGCCAAATTGCACTGACTGGTCAAGATATGCAACTGTGAAGGTTTTCATCTTATTAAAATTCATGTTATTGTTAAAACTTGTGTTTGAAGTTTCTTTCAACCCTGTGTCACAGCCCAGGGTTTGTGTGGCGGTTTCGGCCACTATACCACAATCATAATAGTTCAGTTTCTGATTTATGAATGCAAAGTGTTTGCCTTGGAAATTTCTCTTTTCATACTCTGCGTGGAAAATTTACCAAAGATACCCCATATTATCACTGTAACAAGTTTTGATATAATGTTCCCTTCTATGGTCAGATAAGCTCAATAATGAGACCTACCACTTGGCCAATGCAAGTGAACACTACTCCTAACATACAGTTTTTACTTTGCTATGTGTCCAACTCATATTATCATGCATTCATTAAAAAAAAATAAACTAATCCTGTCTAAATAAATACGAATGATTTCTGCTGGTGCCATAGGCATTTTGGGGAAAAAATGTAGAGAATGCACATGTACCACCAACAAAGAAAAGAGGTGACTTCTTTGCCTCAAATTTTGTATTGCCTGTTCATTCCTAATTGGAGAACAAATGTTTCATTCTTGGTCGATACCGACTCTAGCATGTCCAAATATGATGTAATTGGGGCATTTGAGACCTTTGAAAAGCAATTACGCATCCCCACTTCACACGTTTTCAAACAACGGAACTTTTGAAGGGAGACATGCAGATTATCAAGTGTTTAATGACCAAACAATAAAAGATAAATACCCTATCGCATGCTTAGCTAATTTTACTGCTGCACTGCATGGTACCAAAATTTTAGTCATGTTGAACTTATTAAGGCATACCATAAAATACATATCAAACAATACAATATTCATAAAACTGTTATATGCAAACCATTCGGTTTATTCAAAAGTACCCATATGCAATTCAACTTAAGCAATGCATCCATGACTTTTCAACATTTTTTTAACAGACGAAGTCACGCGAGATTTAGAAGGTGTTTATGCTTTTGTCGACAACTTCCTCACAGTCTTTAAAGATTCTGAAAAACACTGCAGACATTTGAAAGGCCTTATTTTCAAAACTTCAGGAATGTGGACTTGGCATAAGTGTTTAAATATGCACCTTTTGTCAAACAGCTATTGATTTCTTAGTTTTCACTTCCATGAAAATGGAATTAAACCTCTTTCTAACAGTCAAATGTATATTATATTTTCTTCAACCTACCATCCTTACTCAGCTTCACCAATTTTTTCGCATGTTTTTGCAGATGTTTCATACCTAAAGCAGCACACATTTTTTTTTCTCCTTTAATAAAATTGTTAGAAGGATGCACCAATAAAAATAAATCTTGCTCCCGTATTCAGGACTCATCCCTCACAGTTAAATTGGAACGAAAATGCTGAACAAGCCTTTATTGCTGCCAAAAATGCCATTGCTCAGGTTACCCTTTTCAGACACTCTATTCCTGGAGCCCAGTTAAGCATATGGGTAGATGCTTCAGACATCGCAATCGGCAGCACTCTTAAGCAATTGTCTCAACAAATGTGGGAACATAAAGCATTTTTCTCAATGAAACTCGGATAAAAGTCAATAGAAATGGTTTGCGTATGACGGAATTATTTTCAGCTTATTCTGTAATAAAGACATTACGACACATGTTAGAGGACAGAAATTTTTAAATTTATATGGATAAAAAAACATTAATATATGCTTTTAAGAAGAACCCACACAAATGTTCATCTCGGCAATTACATAATTTAGATTTTATTTCTCAATATTCTACTGAAGAAGAAATCAATGCAAGGTTCTAAAAAACATTGTTGCTGTTTTTCTTTCCAAAATTGAAATTGATTCCATAATAAAATTTCCATTTTTGTTTTCTAAAAAAATTTTCTGATGCTCGATAGCATGATCTGGAGTTACAAAAGCTTCCCAAAAACAATACATCATTTTTGATGTTGGAATTCAAAACTAGTCAATACTCTGATGGCAATTTTCTTTATTACATCTCTACAGACATTCCTCATCCATTTGTTGCAAATTTCTTTTACAGACTCATCTTTAATCATCTGCATAATCTATCACATCTAGGAATTGCAGCTACTACACAGCTTATTCGTTATCATTATGCATGGCGCAATATGAAACATCATATCAAACATTGGAGGAAATCCTGTGAATCTTGCCAGAGATCAAAAATCACCAAGCACACTAAAGCACCACTGGGTATATTTTGTCTTCCTGTAATGTTTTTTAAAAATCCACATGGATATTTTTGGCCTGCAATTCGGCTTACCACAATCAAAAGGCAACATGCACCTTTTGACTCTAACAGATAGATTTTCCAGATGGCCTGAAGGCATACCTATCTCTGATATGAAAACGGAAACCATTTGCAGAGCTATTTTCATATCATGGACTCCTCACTTTGGCTGCCCATCAGTCATAACAAAAGACCAAGGTTCCCAAACAGGTCTGCAATGTTTGCAGATTTACTTGCATTTTAGATACAAACAGAATCACATAGCCAATCGTCCAATGTAAAATGGCATTGTTGAACACTTTCATCGACATTCGAAATCCTCTCTCCAGGCTCTCAAGATCAATAACTGGACTGAAAAACTCCCAGTTATTCTGACAGCCATTAAGGATGATCTGCAGACATCTTGTGCAGAACTGGTATATGGCACAAATCTCAGACTGCCTAGTGAATGATAATGACATCTAATATACGAGGGCCATCCAGGAAGTAGATTACGTTTCCGTCTGTGTCCGCTAGGGGCGGGGCTAGCGCGGCCATCTTGGGGTCAGAGCGTTGTGCAGCTCAGTCTGCATCTAGCCGTGCTAGTGAGAGGTTCGTGCTGTGCTCCGTTCAGATACTGTGACGGTTTGAAATGTCTGCGTTAATTGAAAATCCCGCGAGCTGCGAGGTGCGCTCAGTAATAAGGTTTCTGACTGCAAAAAACTGTAAACCGATAAAAATCTATCGGCAGCTTCGTGAAGTGTATGGGGACAACATTATCACTGAAGGTGGAGTGTGTCAGTGGGTCATAAGATTTCAAAATGGCCGAACCAATGTTCACGACGAAGATCGAAGTGGGAGACCCAGCATAGTGACCGCCGAACTTCTCGAAAAAGTCGATGCTAAAGTCCGTGAAAATCGAAATTTCACAATAATGGAACTTTCTTTGAGTTTTCCACAAATTTCGCGAAGTTTGTTGCACGAAATCATCAGCGAAAAGCTTGGTTACCACAAGTTTTGTGCAAGATGGAAGGCAAGAAGAGGTAATGAAGTGGTTGAAGGCGCAGGCGGCCGAATTTTTCGACGAAGGAATTTCCAAGCTCGTACATCGCTACGATAAATGCCTCAATTTGTATGGTGACTATGTAGAAAAGTAGTATTTGAGTGTGGCTTTCATCTGTATATAATAAAATTTGTTTCCTATACTTTGTTTATTTTTTTATTCCAAAACGTAATCTACTTTCTGGATAGCCCTCGTATCTGACACTTCATTCTTCCTAATCTTCAACATAGAATGCAACAACTAAACCCAACAGTGACATCTGCAATGTTGTCAAGATAAATATTACTTAAGTTCTACCTTAAAATCCTGTATACATGTATACTTATGTTTCAATCTAGTAAAGCCACTGCTGCACCAGCAATACGCAGGTCCACACAAGGTCCTTACCAGAACGAACAAAACTTTCACAAATGAAATAAACGGCCTTCAATCTGTGTCTAAAGACCATGTAAAACCAGCCTGCTTGCTTTCAGGCTCTGATTTACCTGAACTGAAATAGACAGAAACTTAAAAGAAAGTTCAACAGAATAAATCTGCTAACGAACTCCCTAGACACAAACTGTCACAAGATCGGGAAGACGTACCACTTATCAAAGAAACTGGCTTCTTACAATTTTATTTTTTTAATTTACTTTGTCACATGTTTATCATTTCCTTTTTTATACATAACCTTGTCATATGTTGAATCACTTTTTGATCTCTTCTAATATTTGCATTCTATTTTCGTTATTAAGAGGGGGGAAATCAACAGCATGGATGTCTGAAATGTTTCATAATCTGAATCCTTTGAGTTGCCATCAAAGGAGCTGGAGGGGGGGGGAACTCGAGCAATAAGAGAATATAATAATGATAGCAATAAGAAGCATGCCTTGTACCCATGTTTCTGCTGATAAATACAGCAACCCTAAGGAAAAGGTTTTGGAGAAGCACAGAATTAGAACAGAGACTGACCATGAAGGAGGAGTATGCAGATCTGGTCCTGAAATAAAGATTAATTTTTTTACTGTGTATTAGGTCCGCAGTGAGAATATTTAATGTGACATAGACAACGAGGATTGGATGGATAACAAGATGCTTCTACAGTCCTAAATAAATGTATGTATACATGTGAAAATACATGCAGATTTCTCAAAAAAATGGATGTATAAATGCAGTAGTATATTTAATAAGAAAGTAGTTAATTTACGCATTTTTTTTACTTATTACAAAAACTGCAGATTTTTTACAAAACAAAAAAGTATAAATTTACCTACATTTTTACCAAAATTAAACATTTGTGAAATACAAAATTGGAAAAATTAACATGAATTTCTGCCAAAAATTATGTAAACCCTTGACATTTACATAAATTAAGTGTGCTCATTTGCATGTATATACCTAAATTTTACGTATATTGTAACATAAAAATGTATGTAAATATCTACTATTTTCTTACACCACATTTTATCATATTTCAACATTCAAGGTTTATGTTTCTTAGGCGAAGAGCTATTTGTAAATTACCCCTATTTTCTGCATACAATTTATGAATGCATACTGCCTAGGAGGTCACTAATAATTAATTTATATTCTGTTGCATTGATACTGAACCGCTATAATCAATATAGTGATTAGCAACACTGACTGCTGTACAAATGAGCCCAGGTTTGAGTTCCGAAGAAGGAGTGGATGCTTGAAAGTGTATAAAGTCTGTGTGGCATCACAGCACTCAAAATACTGGTGAGCTAGAAGTCCTCTTCGGTGGTTTGGTGGTATGGGAGAGTGGTAGGAAATGCTCAGACTGCCTCCAGGGCTGTTCTCCATAAACTGGAGCAAAGCTGCACAAGTTAATACAGTGATATTATACTTGTACAGATGCACGAAATCTTTGAGAGTGAATTGATTAGTGGGGATTCAAAATTTACTCCAGAGCTAATTCAAAGAAATGATTCTTTTTATTGAGCTAATGAAAGATGATTCCATGAAAAAGAGTGGAGTCTGAAATTCATTCACTAATCAATTCACTTTACTAAATAAGCTAATGCCTGATTGATGAAAAAACAGTGAGCTCTTTTAGAATTCACCCAGAGCTCCTAGAAACGCTCCTGGAAACTTTCAGTCCCATATTAGAGGAGAAAAAGAGTTCTGTTAAAAGTGAGTTTAATTTTTATCATTTCCCAACTTCTGGAAAAATTTTACACTACAATTTTATTCTTAGTTATAGGTAGAAATGTTTTGAGGCATCTTAAGTACAATTGAAAGAAGAAAGTTCAGGTATTAGCATTTGATTGAAATGATTCTTCCGATCCCACTGCTTGTGAGATTCCTTTCAATCTTCATTCCAACCTCGTTAACCATTCCCTACCCCACTGCTCATTAAATTCTTTCTGTTCTTTTACTTCATCCTCTTTAATTGCTCCAGATTCACTGATCATTCCTTATGTTTTTCATCAAAGTTACTGTTCGTAAGCGATGAGTTATCCAAAAGAACTAATTCAGTTCAGTTAGCAAAGGGTTCTGATCTAATCCTATTAAAAGAGTGGTTCTGCCCATCTCTACAACTAATGGTGAAATTCTAGTGTCCCACCCACTTGACACTAAGTGCCAAACTTGGTCATCTGTTGTGGCTGACAGCGGAAGACAACAAGTAGTAAATAGTACTGAATTATAATATGCTTGACAACTGAAGTTCACAAAGTTTTTTTTTTTTTTTTTTTTTTAATTTGCATTGCAACTTATAACAGTGTCATAAAATTATATGCCCCTTCAAACTCACTTTTCTGCATTTTCCTTAACGTGAAATTCAATACTGAATGCTTGATCCACTTTTCACCTTTTTCTTTAGTAAAAATGATCTTCATATTTCTTTGGGTTAATGACAATAGATACTTACTGACATCTGGCTTTCAAAAACCAAACCGGAAATTAGCATACTTTGATGAAGCAAAGGATACCAATATTATAAAAATGAATCATTCCTATTTGCACTTAGTGAAAAAAATTTAGCAAACCTTTTTCATATATTCTGTTACAGGATTCTGTCGAATGAAATCTGTGCTTTCTGCGATATAAAATCTCTCTGTATCACCCAGGAATGTATTCTCAAATGCTTCTTTATATATAGAAAGATTCTGTCCCTTTGCAGATGGATCATCTTCATTTAATCCCAATTCAACTGAAAGAGAAATTTTACCATGCAAATTAACATGATTATAATACAGTAACACCAAAACCAAAATTACACAATATATTTCAGGATATGGATAAAGTGAATGGTAAAACAGTATCAGAAATCAAAGATGATCTAGAAATCCATCAATCATACAAGATTTTAGTACTGAATTACAGATACATACTTCATTTCCAATTATTGAACGTTACTGATTTAAAATCAGCAAAAATTGCTGAAAATTTTGTTGTCAACAAACAGAACATATACCCTGTTCTTTATAATACTTTATAATTTAAGTATTTTCAATGCATAAATCAAAAACATAATGGACAAAAGCTAAAAGCATTACCTAAAACTATGGGCGGACATACTTTTAGTACACACAAGGCACTGCATGAAAAGGTCAGATTTTCCATTACTTAGAGCACAGAATATTTAACATACAAATTGTTTCCTCTCCGATGTAACCTAGCATTAATAATAATGCTGATGCTTCTCAAAGATTTCGTGCATATATTATAAATTAAGAATAAATGAGCAATAATAACTATGGAGAAAGGGTCAAAACTCATCAAATTTCAGATTTCTGCACCAGTCAGATAAGCATATATGTCTTCACAGGAAAAAAGGTAACATGCTTGTAGTATAATGTTTTAAATCAAATCTATTTCTCAAGCTTACCAGTTTGGTAAGTCCATTAAAATGAACCTCTTTAATGGCCTGACCAGCTTTATCTGGTTAGATTTTTTGGCTTACTCAGTGTATATTAGTTTAAAATATTTTACATTTTTACTTTCTTTAATGATGTAAATGTCATTTTAATGAATGGAAATTTATGAAAATGAGAGACTAAAATTTAAAAAACTACAAATTTAGATAATAAATGCTGTTTAAATACAGGTCTTTATAAACAAATCTAAAAAAATGGGCAAATGAAGAATGCCATGCCACTCAGATGATTAAATAAACAGAATTAAAAAAGATGCCATGGTAACATACATATTTAAATAAAAAGCAGCAATATGCCCTCTTAAATATGACAGCATAATTCACTCTTATTACATTGTTTCTCTAAATTGTGCATAATTCAAAATTTTGTGAGAACTAGAATAGCCTTTCCCAAAAACTTACAAATTTGACACACACATTTTTTCTACTAGAGTAAAGAATAATTTCTAATACAAAGCTCATTAATTTGTGCACAGTAAATTTTTACATAATGTAAAGTCTCATCATTTTAAAGACACAGGCTAATTGTGAATATATTATAAAAAAATTACCATAACAGTTCATGACACCACTCACAAGTCTAGTGTTGATAGTTTCTCCGTTGCGCTCTTTCTCTATTAACTTTAAAACAGCACTAGTAACCTAAAATTAGAATGAAAAAAACTTATCAAAACCATGCACACATTTAAAAGAAAATAGCCCATCTCCTATGCATTATAACTCATAAACACTAAACTGATACTCAAAATTTTGCAAAAACTAAAACTGACAGCAAAAAATAGTAAATTTTAAATATGACAGACTGCCTTTAAAAGCACATAATGGATATTTATAATATTTTTTATAGAATCATTACTATAATTGCAACTTTCATCCTCATATTTAACTACATGTGTATTTAAATATCGTTTGTAAAAGTATTCGCACATGTATGCACCATATCTTTTATTGTATTTCTTTGTCCCTTCAACTACTTAAAAGTTGATCTACTTAGCAATAAAATAAGATGGAAACCAGCCTCCTATGTATATATATTTTAATTTTTAAAAAATAACGAATATCAGTTTCATCAGGTGGGTATTAAATTCTATACGAAAATGTACAGCATTAATAATTCCTATATATCATGGAAATATTATTTTATCAATTCTTCAAATGTTAAAATATCACAGCAATGAAAAACTGTACATAGTGTATTTTAACACGTTGAGCACCACACATATGTTTTAGGCAATCCCGTTCAGGCCATGGGCTTCGCTTAAAAGCACTGGTATTGTAGGGCCAATGATTCGTATCGCGGTAGAAGATAGCAACAAGTTGTGAAAAAGAAGACATTCTGTCAAACAAAAATGCAAGAATATCTAGAAAATGACAACATAAACTCCGAAGAAAACCGGGAAATGCCTCTGAAGTACAAAAATATTGTAAATTACGTTATCATAAAAATGCAACAGAAGCTGGTAGAGTAATGGCCAGAAAAAAGACTAAAAGACTGTTGTCACATTTTGTAATAGCTGCAATGGAGAACCGTTTTTATGTTTACCGTGTTTCAATGAAATCCAATGAATCAAAATTAAGAAAATTTTAAATAAATTTTGTGTAATTTCATAAAACTGTAAATTTTATAGTTATATATGTTACACGCTGTCAGCCAGCGGCGGTCAACGCGGCCTAAACGAAAAGGTCTAGTGTCAGCCACAAATGGCTGAGGCGACCTAAACGGAAAGTTTAGTGCAGCCACAGATGGCTGACGCGGCCTACACGGAAAATCTAGTATCAGCCAAGGATAGCTGACGCGGCCTAAACGGAAAATCTAGTGTCAGCCACAGATGTCTGACGCAGCCTAAATGGAAATTCTAGTGTTAGTCACAGATGGCTCACTTGGCCTAAACGGAAAATCTAGTGTCAGCCACAGATGGCTTATGCGGCCTAAACAGAAAATCTAGTGTCAGCCACAGACAACTGACGTCACGCTCAACGTGTTAATTATGTATAAACTTTATGACATGCACATAGCCCCCTTACATAAATTACCACAATACAGAGATAGTGCACCAAAAATTAGCAAACCATATATAATTGTACTATAAAGTAATGTTTGCCAATATATATATATATATATATATATATATATATAATTTTTATAAAGAAATACAAAGAGAAAAACTGTAATGAATTTCAAAATTTATATATATATGCATACTTGACAACCTATGACACTCAAAAATCGGGAGATTTTTCACAATGTTAAAAAGACTTTAAATGAGGAAAATATAGTTTTTAATAATGAATTAACTTTAAATAGTAGCTAATTCTTAAATGCAAGCAACAGAAAAATACCTTACACATAAAAAACATTTTTATTACTTGCATCGTTTAAGAAAACAAACAAAAAAAAAAAAAAAACACCTTTAATCAGTTTTCGTACAAATGGTATAAAAAGTGGCAGATTTTGCTTTCTTTAAGAAAGAAACTTAATAATTTTGTTCATAGCAATTGCTATGTAGGCCTGCTTTCACTAATAAAAGTTTTCTAATGTGTCATCACTAATATTAGATCTAAATTTAGTCCTCGTTTTCGCAACAACACTGAAAATCCTCTCACACTCTGCAATACTATTGGGAACTGTCAAGATGGCCAACATAATTCTAGACAGTTCACTCAATTCCATCAGCATCTTTCAGTTTTCCAATTAAACTCCACTGGGTGTCAATCCTAGCTGATTTTATAACTTCATCCAAGTTTTCTAATTGTAAACTGCTGTTATGCAGCTTTTGGACCTGTTTCAATTTTTCCTCCTTTTTAGAACTCCTTTCAAGATAATAATAAATATCAACAATGTGTTCATCCACATTTATTGGTAAAGAAGCAACTCCTTTTTCAGCTGCTAAATTTAAGAGGTGACAGGTGCACTTCATAATCTACAAATCTTAATTTACTTTTCTGAAGATGCCTGCAACAACAGTCTTCAAGCCTACCAATACTGGTGCATTATCGGCACCAAGTGCTAAGCAATCATCCAGAGGGACTGCATTTTATTTTAAAGTTTTAATAGTGAGCTGTGCTATATTAAAGCCTGTCAAATATCCTTCTAAAGTGGGGACAGAAAGTAAACTGCACTCAATTTCTGAAGACTGGATTAAAAAAAGAAACAATTGGATACAGTTTTGAATCGGTATTATTGCTTCCATCCGTAGAGAGGCAGAACGGAGCTGTTTTAATGCAATCAATAACTGAAGATTTATCTTTCAAATCCATTTCTTTAACAATTGCACCTCTTTTTGGTTCTTGCACTTGAGTATTTCTTAGCGATTTCACTATCGGGAAACATTTTTCTAAATAAAGCTGCAGCGTGATCCGATGCATTCAGTGGCAGGTTGTGCTCCAGTAAAAAGGCAGAGAACAGACATTCTGCATTAATAACTTTTTGGTCCTTTGTTTCCGAAGAAAAATTTAATTTTTTTTTTTTTTTTTTTCCAAAACAACTCATGTTGCCCTTGTGTTTTTGTGTACGCACATGTTTGAGAACATCCGCCCTTCCACCATGCGAAATCGAAAAATCGCAACGACAGGCGGTACACATCGCAAATTTATTACATTTCCTTGAGGAAATAATGGAAGGAAAGTCAGCTGTGTACGATTTTTGAAACGTACACGAGTATTTCACCTTTCTCGCAGACATAATAAAAGATGATAATTTCTAAAACTATTTCCCGAAGGCACGTGTACTCACACAACTCAGGACAAAATGACCGAAATAACTAAAGAACATCCAAATAACAGCTTGTTTTGTCCTCATTGGCTAATATATGCCAGATGACACGCAGTGGAGCACGATGCCCATTGGAGAACTAGAGAAGGACGTTTCTAGATACGTATATGCTCTCACTCACAATACAGAAGTTATCTAATTCGCAAGGTTTTGTTTTAGATATAATCTAGACAAAATTCATTTGCTTGGGACGTCCAAAATCACGTTTTTTGTTCATATAACAAAAGTATTAAGCAAAGTTCCATAAAAATCGTGAGAAATTTTAAGAATAAGAAAAAGTCGGGAGAAATATATTGTAAATCGGGTTGGCGGGAGAGCGGTCGAAAATCGGGAGTCTCCCGCCTAAATCGGGAGAGTTGGCAAGTCTGTATATGTAATGACACTGCGGTTTGATGACACGACATGAATGATTTGATTATTAATGCGTTGTGTCACATTAATAATCAAATTAATTACAATTTTCAGTGAAACAGGACTTTTCCCGATTGACTGTGAACATAAAATAACAAACCCATGTAGATTTCTTCATAATTAGAAATAAAAGCCCAATGTACCATGAAATTGTAATAACACAAATTTGGAAGCATTAAGATATAGAACACTGAGTTGTAGAAGTGTAGAAATGCTAATTGGGAGGATACTTAATGCTTAAGAGCGTCCATCCATTTTGATAAAGAAGCAGTGGAGCTGGATTAAATTCCATATTTATTTAAATTCTAGTTTGCGGCCACAATTCACTTGGAACTCCAATCGAGCCCACTTCAAAAAAATTCACAATTTTGATATTAGCAGCACACAGATGATTACAGCAAAGCATCTTAACAGGATGAAAGCTTAAGCGAAAAGAGAGAGTGCATCGCAGTACTTCAGAGGAAGAAGGAAGGGAGTCAAAAAAGGTTTTGGTTTACAAATTATTTTTATTGGGCAAGAGATATCTGCCTTAAGGGTTACGTAAGATCGCATGATTAATTTTAATGACGCAGTTTAGATTTATAGCGCTATTTTTAAGGCAAAGAGTGGAAGTCCAAATTAGAAGTTTGTTTTCATATTTTTTATCTTATATATATACAGAGAGACAGAGAGAAATAGATAGATCAGAGTGAGATTTTCATCAGCACTGCGATGCTAATAAATTGAAAAATACTACAAAGTACAAAGGATTACATCTCCTATCCTAGCATAAATATGAAATCAGGATATGGAATAAAACAGCCTCATATTTATGTTAAATATAAATGCAGCTAGTTCCCCTGCCTAGAAATAAACATGAGGCTTAAATGCTTAAAACCTTCCTTTCAAGAAAATCATGAAACATCCATTCAGCTTTCCCATTACTGGAATTGAGCTTCAGATACAAATGTTTCAAGGCTTCTGCTATTCTGCTTCTCGCAGACATGGCATTAAGCCAAAGCAAAATAAATCTGTTCCAAATAAACTGTATATAAAATACTGGCTTATTAAACGAACGTCACATTCAACAACTTTACATTATAACGCAGTCCATTTAAAACATGGATGGGTATTCTCTACTAAGCTCTAGCATGATTTTCAAGTATACTTGAAATATAAGCCCTACCCCATAAATAAGCTTCAGTAAGACTGTTAGACAGACATGGACACCAGACTTAATAACAAACAACTACATGTGGACATTTGATAACAAACATATGTGGGTGTGATTAATTAGAATCGTCATGATTATATATATCATGTGATGGAATGGACATACTTAATATGATCTTGAGTGAAAAATGTTTTCAGAATTTTATGCTGGTAATTTTTTGTGATTTGTGTGATCCATCATTCTCAAATGTTTTTGCTGCCATTCTTGTCTTCTAAACTTTCAATTAACACTTGATTTATTTAATTTAAAGGGGAAAACATTAGCAGTAGTCCTTTCCTGTGTTGGACAAAAAAAACATGTGCAAAGAAGCCACAGCAAGAATCTTAGAACTTTCTGAAAACAGTCAAATCTCAATCTTTAGATGGTCTGAAAATGGTGATCACAGTAAAGTAATGTCACATGTGCCACACACACAAGAATCTCAATCAACAGATGAATAAAGGGCATGAAAGGATTAGGACAGCAATCATTTTACGAGTTGAAAGACATCATGTGTGAATGAATTGCTAACAGAAGAGTACAGGTTTTGGTTGTTTGCAGGGATGGTATTCAAGCATTTGCTTTTGCAGCAAAACAACAGTCATATACATCCCAAGAATCCAAAGCATTCACAACACTAAAAGACAGCTTCTTTCAGTGATATCAGCTATGTCTCAGATGACAACACTGTTTAAGCTGCAAGATGTGCATCTGTATTAAAGTCTTTTATTGGCAACATCATCTGTTCTAAAAACCAACTCTCCAACACGACTGTTATGAGTTTGTCAAAGGTCTCAAACGCCTGTAGTAAGAGGGGGAGCTTTGTCAATCTACATTTTCTACGTGAATTATAAAGGTAGTGTTATTTAGGCATTTCTTCTGGACAGAAAAAAAGCTCTGCCTCTGATTACTACTCAGGACATTAAAAATGAGATTGAACATGTTCCAAGCCTTTATGTTATTGAAACTGAAAAAGGCTGCTGTGTACAAGCAAGTCGATTAAATACTACCACCTGTTCTGTGGCCAAAAAAAAAAAAAAAAAATCAGCAAGTCTGGGATCGAGGCAGAACTCATCACAATAAAGATAAAGAATATATCAAATAAATTTTCACAGGAATAATTAACTGTTTATCTCCAATCTTGATATTGCTATAAATAAGTTAGTATGGACTACCTTAGTTCCTGTGTATGGAAATCAGTGATTACAATGAAAAATGACATGGAAATGCTGTGATGTCTAGCCTGCAAGAGGTTGTGACTTGTGAAGAATTCATGAAACAGTATCACTGACAGCTAAGCCAGTGCATTATAACTAAGCTATATGGACAAGAAGCAGTTATTTAAGGAGAGTTTAATTGCTTAAATGTAAGGAAGACTAATGGTTTAACAGAAAATGGCGTGACAATAAAAAAAAGGTTTGGTTTTTTAAGCTTTTTGCTGATGTTCTAGATGAGGACAACATGACTACACTTGAATAATTTTGTATACGAATACATGAGCAAATAGATTTTTATTTCTGTCTTTTCACTTTTTCTTATTTGTACAGACTTTTATCAAGAATATATGAATAACTATAAACTATTGTGCATATAAAGTAAGATATGCACTTAATGCATCTTCTGTAACAAATTTTAGTTTCTGGTTTAATTTTCAGGATAAACTTGATAGTTTTTGCCTTTTATATTTCATGTACTTTAATATATATATCAGTTTTCTTTAACTCACACAAAACTTTATGGGCATAGCTTACATAACTCTTTGCAAGTTTTAATAGTTCGGTTTCTTTTTTTTTTAACTTATAAAAGTTAAAAGCAAAACTTTGCATAATATAGTTAAAATACAAGTGCAAGAAAGTACTGAATAAAACCTGTGAACAATAACAGCACTTTTAACTCTAGTTATATTCGAAAATATTACATTACTTACATTACTGAACAGGCTAGAATAAACAGCTTGAAAGTCTGTTCATTCTATTGCATATATATTCTATTACATTACATCACACATACATATGGTTTTTTATTCTATTACTGTAATTAAGCAAAGTAAAGAGGCTTAACACCAGTGCACCTTGGCAAGCTGCATAACAAAATAAAGTACCGTAACAAATGTAAGCCCAAAACTTTTATGGTAATGACTCTATTTTTTAAATAAATACTTTTAGCTTGGTTTATCATAACATGTTCAACAAATCACCTGACATTATGTACACACCGCTTGCAAGTGACTCAAATAATTGCTGTACTATTGCTCTGAAACTTTTAAGGAAATGTTTGCGGGTCTGCTAGAAAACACTTTTATGATAAATTAAATACATCAGCATCGAAAATTTTCATTTTTACAACTTCTGTTTCATACTATCTGCAACGCCATTTCTCCATTTGTAGGTTACGAAGACACAAAAAAATGGCTCAAGGTCACACACAGTATTTGTTGCTAGCATACTATGAAATAATTTACTCTCATAAATGCATAAGGTGGAATAAATAGCTAATTAAGAGTTAATAGTTAAACATTTATATGCAAAAAACTAATTTAAAATAATCCAAAGCATTTTATTTATTCATTTTTAGTATTTCCATTATTAATTGAGAATTAAAAGAGTTCTGCAATAAGTTATCCAAAGGAGTTAGGATTAAAAAGAAATTAAAAATATAATAGAATTTATTATCTTCATCTAATACACAACTCCTTTTTTGGCAATATGTGTGCACATGCTTGCATTGAAACAGAAATTAAAACTATATTAAAATCATTTTATTTAAACAAAACACAAAAGAAAAGTAATAAAATATTGCACAACATCAGTCAAAATTCTGCAGCACTGTTACAAGCATAATACAACAGATGCCAGTAGAAATTAAATAGATAAAGTAGTAAATATTGGATTAAAAGGTACCAGACTGCGACAAAACATACTATGACTATACATTAGGACCTGCACCAGAAAGCAGGCATGTCTTCGTGAACGATTTTGTATGGGAAACTGACTTGAATTCATATTACACATGGGGAAAACCATGAAAAATTATGCAACCAACCTGTTGGGCAGAAATTGAATCTAGCTTTAGCTATTAGTAGCTCTTTGTCTGCTTAATAACTGCTAGATAGTGGAATGCTACACCCCACAGACAGGTAACAACAGACATGCATAATGAACAATGGAATGATTAGCTTATAGGTGGGGTAGTGGAAATGAAAGTAAATTAACATCCCTAGTGTGTCAAATGGAAGATAAACATGGCAATGCAAAATTTAGAACTATGCAAAGCAGCAACCTTAGTTCAGCACATATTTTGAATATAACTATTAACTTTAAAGGTACTCAGACGCAGATCTCCATTCAGGATAAAAAATGTTCATAGTTTAGAAGTCAAACTTAGGCTGCTTTTTTTGCCTAATTTTAAATCTCTATGCTGTACATAAATCTTTGCAGGAAAACTAAATATATATTACCTCAATGATTTATACCAGATGAATATAATTCAAACTCATGTAAAACAAAAAACAAATTACCTTGAAAATGTTCACCCACCTGTTTATGTAAAGGACGAAACAAAAAATCCCGCCAAGAAACTAATGCAAGCTAGGAAGAAAAAAAATTTAAAATTTCAGATAATATATACATATAATCACAAACATATTAATTAGCAGATATTTAAATTAAAATAGATTTCATTAACTTTTAAAGCTCTACGCTTGCAGCAGCATGCTAACTAAAACCTTCTGAAACATGCTTCGCAACAAACTCTTTAAAAAGAAATTTGCATTTTCTCTCAATGAATCAGTGGTGGTCCCAACTTTAGCTCGCTTTCTTTGCTACTCTGTCAGCACAGATAAGAAGTGCGGCACTTCATGGGATTTTTGTAATGTCGAGCAACATTCATCATTCGTCATGCAGAAAAGACACTTAAATCATACAGGTGAATATAGCTGTTTTGACATAATCAATTCAAGCATCAAGTTATGAACTTGAGGTCACAAACTCTTTTTTGGCACATGAGCAGAACTGCTTTAAAAAGTGACCCTCAAAGGCACCCTCTATCAGCTAACATCACATAAACTGCTTTGCACTGCATAGAACAGGAGCAGTGGTCCCTTATTACCAGTTACTGATGGCACTACAGGACCAGCAAGGTCTAAAAAGAGAGCACAAAAATGTTACACGTATTACTGCGTTAAGGACCCTAGAAAGTAACTGGCTGCTCCACTGGTACTCGCTCACAGACAACCAATTACCATTAATCAGACATCCATAGCGCTACATGCGATTAACTACATCAGAGCAATATTGACTACATCACACTCTACCCCTTAACAGCGAAACACATGCCCTTAAAACTGTGCAAGCTCACTCATGCTTCTATGTGGGTTGTCTATCAAATATAGTACCTATTGAATTAAGCCACTACGAAGAGTCTCATACAGTACATTACTCACAGAAGCCATCACTCTAAATTCCTAAGGTCCAGACAGTTGTTTTGACTCAATCAGCTTATTCTTCAAGTTATGAAACTCTAGGTCTGGAGTTCTGCTCTGGCAAATGAGCACATCAGTTAAGGAAAATAAGCCTCTGTCAATGAACAATGCAAATAACAAATCTAGACTGGGTAGACCAGGAGCAACAAGTTTACAATTACAAGTATAGACAGCACCAGGAAACCGGCTTAGTCTGGAAAACTACCAGAGGTACATCTAGCATCTACCATGTCACTGCAAAATCTTTAAAAATTCTAATAACTAATAATCTGAGTAGTTCTTACAATTCTAGCATGTGTGTATTACATTTAATACATGCAAAAGACAGCAGAAGGAAACAGAATAAAGAAATCATTTTCTCTATAAGCATACTTTTCATGAGAGAAAAATATAAAAGTGGGAAAAGCAGAAAGAAGCAAAGGTACGTTCAATTGACTAACTTTCAAAACGTAACTAATTACATTAAATTAAAAATAAAAGTGAGAAAAACAGAACCAAAGTTATATATTCAATTGACAAACTTTCAAAACTTAAATAATGACAATAAATTTACAATTCAAAATTTCTTGTAACAAATTTTATAAAAAATAAATTTATTATAAGACCATATCAAGTCACTGAAACACACAAAGGCATTTTTAATGATATTAAAAAGATGTACCCATAGCAAAGTAATGCCCTCATAGAGGTACAAAAAACAAGAGTACAAAGATACAGAAGTTATAAGTAAGCAATGTACACACATTTACTGTTATACGGGATATCCCGTAAACATTGCAACAAACCTCTGGGGAAGGTAGGGCTTATCATAAGGATTAAGAATTGCATGGGAACCCATGCCTGGAAATGTCAGAGGTAAGTGGTAGCAGAGGTAGAAGATGGGAAAAGAAACAAAAGGGATTAATTTGAAACATTTATTGGATGTGAATACAAATGATGTACGACAGCTTGAATGTTACAACAAATGCTCAAAGTTTGTAACGTCAGACTCCAAACACATCTGACACCGACGGACCATTTATTGCCAGATATGTTGAAACACACCAGGAGTTTCTTTGATTGTAGCAGTTGCACAAGCGAGTCTTGCCACGAGATCCATTTATGACAACCCAGGATCGTGATACATGATACTTTTGATGGCTTCCCACAAAAAGAAATCAAGGATCGATAAATCCAGCTAGCATGTGGGCCAGGAAACTGATCCACCACGCCCAATGCATCGATGCAGGAATGATCTGTACAAATGGCTACAAGTATCCAGTTCAAAATGAGTCCACTTCTTAATGACCTGTAGTCGCACAAATTTTGATGCAGATGTGCAAACTGGGTTGATGTCTGTCGGAGAAGCATTCTCAATAAATGCATGCAGCAGTTTGTCCATTACCCTCAGCTATTCCACACACTAAGAGCATGTTTGCAGGCTCCCGGTTCGCATTATCATTCCATGGTCTTTGTATGGTACCTACTGCTCGAATGAGGCAATCCTCACTTTCCATTAGCACTTTCCTGTACAGCATCCTCTGGCAGCATACAATAACGTTTCTGGGCATGGGTTCCTATGCAATTCTTAATCCTTTATGATGTGCTCTAGTTCCCCCCGCGACATTTATGGGGCACAGTGTATATAAACATACACCCTGTCCACAAACATGTTCACTCGGCTTTTACTTTATAAAACTCTTAGGCATAGACTCTTAGGCTTCCAGGGACAAAAATTTTTTAAATGTTCCAAATATTCATAATTTTTATTTTAAATTATAAACAGGAATAAATTTTCTAAACATTAAGACATATATATTTTTTATGTTTTCTTGGTACCCATATTCATATTTAGGAAAATGTTATACGAAATGTGCGACTTAAGTTGCATGTTTACACGAATAGACTGGGATATTTAGTTTTAAAGCTGTATATCGTACTCAGGGGTCACATACAAAGTTAACAGCAAAGTGTTTGTTCTTAACTAAAATATCTTATATATTATATAAATAATATAAAAATTAACTAAAATATCAGTTTAGGAAGATTTCTGATGTTAACAGATTCACCATTTCTATCTATATTATTGCAGAAAGTGCTCATGAATACAATTTTTTTCCTCCTAGAGATCTTATTCATGGAATCTTGCCTTTTTCTATCTGACATAAATAATAAGTCTCAAGATATGATGAATTTGGAGTGGGATTTTGCTTTTACTCATTTTCTTTGTTGGTACAACAGCTAGGAAGGGAGAAAGATTTTGAAAAAAACTTAAGTGCAGATACAAAACAGCCTTTTTAAAACCTGCTAAATTTTCCAATCAGTGGCAAGGCTGTCCAAAAATTCTAGAAAATTTGATGAGTGAAGCACTGAGAAAGTTTCTGCAGATATTCTTTTAAATGTTTGCAATGATTTATAATCGGCTCCAAATTTCATGAAAATGAAAATTTATAATCTGAAGCTTTTTTTGATATCATAAGCAGGAAATGAAATTTTTCAGTTTATGGTATATGAGAAGTAATGCTAACTAAAAATGATATAATGTCTTGCATTGTGATGACAATGCTTTAACTGTAAATCAGTTAATGAAATGGTTAATGCCTATAGTACAATTTTGAAGCCATAAAATATTGCCATTTTGGTTGATTCATATTTTAATTCCATATCGTAATTCAGAAAATTAATTTTTATACTAAGTACCTCTTTCTTAAAGCAGTATCATAGCTACCTAGCTTGAAATATGAAAGACTGGGAGTTTCTTGCACCAAAAACTGACAGTTTACGGAAGATTTGGTGCTTCCTGCGAAAACAATTTTAAAACAGCTCAAACCTGAATGAAATTCACTTTATAACATATGATTCAGTTTCTTCAATTATTTTTAATGTGATTCTAACATAAATCATATTCAATCACATATTCTAAGTTTCATGTTCTTTGACTAATTTTATTTTTTAATTTTCTTACATTTTTTTAAATGAGAAAATTCCGGAGTAGGGAAGGAAAGTTTTTATTTATTAAAGTATTTTACATGTAGTAACTATAAAGTTAATGATTTACATACTATTGTGAGAATAAACTGAGTAATGTACTATATATTGACTTAACAAAATTAAATAAAAATATTAATGTATTATTTATGGATTTGATTGAGCCTTCAAGTTCTATAGCAGGTTAAGACAATTCAGATCAAATAAAATTCAATAACAACCATCATGCTAAAGATCCATCAGGGATGGGAGAATGAAATTTACATAAACTTTATTAATTCTATAATAAAACTTAAATTAATTTTATTTGCACTATTTTTTATTGCTGAAAGCACTTCCTTCAGTAAAATAAAATCTAAAAAACCAAGAGATTCTGCGATTTGCCAGGAGATCGGTAAAAAAAACTGAAACTCTCTCTGTATGCAATATTAATAAAAAATATATTTAATTTTATTTCTCCATGCCATCTCAATATATTTGAACAGAAGATCCAAAATCCAGAAAATTCACCGAATCCTTTTTCCTCCATAAAATCACCAAACTGTGCCAAAGTGGTTACAATAATATGAGCGTACCTGCTCAATTAATAATTTTTTTATTATTATTCTTTTGAAAAAAGGGTGAAAAGTTCATTTTAAATCTGAAAAAAAAAGCAAAACTCTATCGAACACAATTTTAGACGTTAAAATTTTAAAGTCTAAAAAAATTTGGCAAATTTTCAAAAATTTGTTGAAAATTCAGAAATTACAATACAATTTTTCATACCAGTTTCATTGGGTAGATTTTCCTTCACTCTATTTGATGGTGCAAACAATAAAATTCTGATATGTTTTGTATGTTCATTAAAGAAGATATGTCTAAAAAATAGTTTAAACGTCAAATAATAAAATCTAAATCGAATTTTGAAAACATTTCTTCATCATACTGCACAGCCGTCGACCAACAACACATGTATGAAATTTAAACTTGACAGCTCATCAGAAAATAGGTTAAAAATCAACAATAAAATTCCTACCATAGTGAAACACCATAAGTGACCTAAATAAAATCTTACAAAAAAGTATCTTGTCAAGTTCTAAAATGGCGAGAACTGTCCGAGGAACCCAATATAATAAAGTCTGCATGTTGCCTCACACCCCCACCAGTAGAAATTATGAGAAATTTCCAGAAGAAACGTGTTCTTTGTTTAGAAACAGAGTGAACTTTCCCTGCAATCCAGCTTTTTTATTATTATGTGGCATTAAAAGTATGTTATTCTAGATAATGTAGGTAAAAAAGATACCAGAAAAAAATGTGGAAAAAAGATCACTTATTTTCTTCTTATTTTCTCTATTCTTTGTTTTTGTTGTTCCATACCTAAGAAATATTCAACTTAAGTGTTGGAGCTCACCATTTAAGTACATTCAAGCACCTCTGAAATTGCACTCATTCCACTTCACTAAGCACTTCCTGGGTTTCGAAAGTATGTATAAAACATATAAAGCAGTATATATTATAAAGACAATGTTGAAAATAAAGGCACCAGATTCATTTTTACAATTTCCAAATACCCAGTTTCCCTTCAGATGGAGATGGTGCATAAAAAGATTTCATTAAAAGCAATTAAGGAATAAATGATGATTTAAACCCAAAACTTCACCTGCCAAGTCTGCAGTTTATTCCAGTAAATCTGAAGCTCTTTCTCAAACTGAAGCAGACTCCGTCTTGACAAAATTTTCATTTCTGAAAGTTTTTCAATGGTTACATAAGCCTTTTGGTATTTAATAAATGTAAGAACCTACTTGGAATAGAAAATCTTTCTAGATATTGAATCAGACATATTGAGAAAGGACCACAAGAAGAAAAGCTTGAAATTAAATAAACTTGAAAGAAAAAATAGAATGTATCATTTTCAACCTTCTGAGTTGCAAAGGTTTTGTTATTTACTGATAAAGATATGTATTAGACTATGTATACCTAGTTTGATATAATTATTAAAATTACTGTTTATTCTCATAATCTCCCATTTCTTAAGATAAAAATTATATCTTTAATCTTTTGATGGTCATCAATGAGCTCAGTTCACACTCCAGTTACACATCACAATTGGCATAAGTAAATGCACTGCGCATTACAAATTTATGACTGACAGATATTGTGCAGATCTGGCAAGAAACTGCTTAATCTTGCAACAGCCAAATGATTAAAGAATATGAGAAAACATGGCAGTCTTGCTGACTGTAAGAAAGCTTGCCAACTCAGGATTTCTGTTTAAAAATACAACTGTATGTCAAAAATCAGTAAGTAGCTGTAATAAGATATACACAGGTAAAGGCCTGCTATATACAGGTAAAGGCCATATGAAATTTAAGTTTACATGTTACACAGAATAACAAATTAGTTTATTAATGCAAAGTATATGAATATTATTTCCAATAAAACGATTAAAGGCTTTTAAGAGAAGCTAACTTGAAAAATAATAAACTAAGGATAAATTTTTTAAAAAAACCAGAAAAAAAAAGGTATTAAATTTTGAGAAGTAAAATTTAATTGGCTGTTAATCATTTTAATTGGGATATCTGTACATGCAAAAATAAAGGAATTAAATGTTTTAAAACTGATAAGCATATGCAATGGCTTGTATGAGACAACAAATGCATAGTTAAGCTTGCACTGGAAATGCACTGAAATAAATGGAATTATGTTTCTATTAGTGTCTAAAAAATAATGGAAATAAAATTTTTATACAATTGTAAAATGTTTGTGCTGTTATTGAACTAATTTTAAAAACATATTTGGAAATAATCATAAATTTAAAAACACAGCAAAGAAAAAGGAGAAGTATGGCTTAACATAAAAACAATTTGCTAATTTAAAAAAAGCACCAAGGCTTCCTACAATACTTAGCACATGATGGCAGCTATCAAGAAGGGCACTGAAAACTAATACAGACATGTATGAAATGTCCTCCATTTGATCAAACAACAAAAGAATTTGTTATGCCTGCTGTTCTAATGATCAATTTCTTCACAAAATAAAGACTTGATGTGAGAATGACCAATTTTAAATTCCATCACTTCAATTTTTTAGACTACATTTTAAATTTACCTACATCTTCTCAATACTAAAGGTTTTGAAGAAAATATACAATCCTGCAGTCTCATAAAAGTGAATTAAAAAAGCATTACTTCCAATGACTATAAAAATCAGCCACCAGAGTAATTGCCACAGGTTTTAATGAACTGCTCTGTCAGTTAATCTGAAAGATTAAATTAATATTTATGTAAGTTTTCTATGTGCTAAATTTGTATTTTGTTTATGTTGATTATAAAAGCAAGTAAAGAGTGAGGTATCACTTTATATTAGACAAAGAAATGTCAGTTCCTTCAGAATTTTGCATGAACGATTGGCACAGAGTTGACAGGATTTCTGCCAACTTTCATGATTCAGTGGTAGCCAGACAACTTGAGCAGTCAACAGCAAAATACCTAAGTACCACAGGTACAAGATGTAGGCTAAAATGACACTATTTAGAACTGCACTTTTAGGTGAAAATGAGTCTACAAATTTGTAGACCATGTTTTTGTCAATAAATTGCTTTTTGTTTCTTATGATTGGGATACTTAACAATCAATTTGTTAACTTTTCATATCACTTGGATAAACAATAACCATTCTATTTTCCTCAAACATTAAAAACTTTCCACACTAAAAATATAACCAATGAACAAAATAGTGCTTGTTTTGAACTACTAACATGTTGTTGAAAATTTTGAATAGCTGCAACACATCATAGTTACAAACAAGGGAAAACTCTTAATGAATACATATTTCAAAGGCAAAAATCATTCTAAAAAAAAATATATGAATATCTAAACAATAGCAAAGAGCCTCGTTTTACATATAAAAAGGCATGTTTATGAATATACATGGTTTTTATGAAAAACATTTTTATGAAAATTTATGAATATTTTAATAATACTTTTCTGGAACATGAATTACTTGATAAATTTCATATATTCCTTTGCGGCCCTCATCACACTCGCGCTTCACCCAATGACGATTTAAATAAGAGCAAATACCATTTAGCACTTTACTAGAAAACTGATATTCTTCCCATTGCCTTGTATAAAACCTTAAAACATCTTCATCCATTAAGTCTATTCCATCCTGAAAAATAAAATAACAGTAGAAAGAAGAATAGCTAGTACAGAGTAACAGATAATTTAGAAAATTGAAAAAATACTTAGGTTGCTTAAACTAACAAACTACCAAATGTAAGGCACAGAGAAAAATCTATTACAACCATGAATGAAAGTAAAATATTGATTTTATAATAAATATTTACTTACTTTTAATAAATTTATGAGATAGCATTTTAAAAATTCCTTCAATCTTTTATATAATTCATGACCAACAAATTGAGCACCACCTATAGGAGGACTTTTTTTGCATTTGGAAGAAGAAGGTCTTGACCCTGATTGATGAACACTTGTGCAGTAATCATAAACATGACTAATAACATTAAGGAACATCCTTTTAAAAACTTCATGAATATCTTTTTAAAAATTTCACAAAACAGTAGTAAAATAAATCACTGAAATGGAAGGTAAAGTTTTTGACACATAGGAAGTAAAAATTCATATAATATCACAGTCAATTTTGTTTGTTTCAATGAAAATCATATAAATCTATATCAATAAAATATTAGAGTTATTTTAAAATACATAAATCAGCACATGAGTATCAACCAGTTGCCCAAAGTTTGCATTTCATCAACAGAAAAAAAGACTGCCATTTTCAAAGATTTCAAGGTCCACTTGGGGGGGGACAAGTTTTGGATTATCTTTTCTATGGCTGACAGCCAGATACGTTAGAAACAATTTTATCTCCTTTCAGTTAAGTGTTTGGTAATTCTTGTCTGGTTAAAGGAGATGGGGAATGAAAGTGGAATCTGCAGCATTTTTTAGATTTCAAAAAAGGATATTAAAATGCACTTGGAGATCAATGTGATGCTTTTGGAAAATATCATTTTTGCAGAACTCAGGTTAGTGAATCCAAAACATACATTAATACTGAAGAAACAGAATTGAAATTGCTTTGCATAACTTCTCCAAAATTTCTAGAACATTAACAGCTGTCAATATTGAAATATCAAAAATCAGGAGGTTTTATGCATAAAAAACTAGTTTCTGGGAGCTTTTGCATTACATGGCACCACCTTTTCAAAAGAACAAATTATTTAAATTTCTTTTAATATGCATAATTTACATCATTCAACTATTCTGACACAAAATATATTAATATTTAAGTAGATATTCTAAAATTAGGTTTTTTATTTAATTTCATTTTATGCCTTTATACTTTTATTAAAAATATTTTGACACAATATATATTAATATTTAAGTAGATATTCTAAAATTAGGTTTTTTTAGTTAATTTCATTTTATGCCTTTATACTTTTACTAAAATTATATTCAAACAGCTCTTCTGGGCTGCACTTATTTATGTACAGATATCTGCCATTTCAGTTACATGACAGTAATAAGTCACAAAATAGATCTCTTCAAGGAGGAAGAATTTATAATATATGAAATATACTTTTCTTATAAAGAGGCTCATTGCTTCATTGTCAGACGTATAATACTTTATCAGAGCACATTTAAGAACAGAGTGAGAATTTTTATTTTTCTTATATTTTATAATTTTCTTACATTTTAATAGTAGTAAAATCGTCAGCACAGAAGGAAAGCTTTTAATTTATTAAAGTACTTTTAAACAGAGGGAAAATAAAATTAACAATTAATGCTCATACTATTATGCAAATGAATTTCAGTGTTTCATTTAGTGATGTAAAACAAAATTATATATAAACATTTACTGATTAAATATTGGTTAAATCTTCTACAGTAGATTAATAATTCAGACCAAATAAAATTTAATAACAAAAAATTCTCTGAAAATCATTAGGGGTGAGAAAATGAAATGGAACATGCAAGTATGAACACATAGGGTTTACATTAACTTTATTTCTAGCTGTGTACATTATTTAGATGAGATAATGCAGAATAATACCAATACTTCAGGTGGCCACAATGAAAATAAGACAGCAGTTTGGTGTAATAATGAATCATACAGCATATGCATACCATTCTGATAAGCTACACACCAAGACTTGTCTTTATCCCATAAATCATAGATATCTTGCACTGATTCACAAAATATGAAATTCAGTTGTAGATACCAGTGCATATACTTTCACAGATTATTTAAACTGGAAAAGTTATCTCCTAAAACATATGTTAAAGGCTTCAGTATGAGTAATATTTAAAGATTCTGGTGGTTTGCATAGTAGTTGGAAAATGAAGTGCCGTAAGTTAGTCAAGAATTGTCGCAAAACAGCTCGCCATTACACAGAGTATCATGATACAGACAAAAGGTGACATAGCAGCATTTCATAGCACAATCTCTTCATCATGGAAGGTGTGGCATTCATATGTGAAACTAGGGATTCAACACTCATCACAGCACCACCAGATACAGATTCATTGATCATCAGAATTGAAAGCGAAACAGGTGTGTGTATTTAATTATGGCAAAGCACACGAGGGCTATCTGCCTAAGGGAAGGGATGCCTTCATGGAAGACTTTCTAAGGGGAACTGGCTCGTATACATGTTACACATGGGGAAAACTACGAAGGCGAAACAGGATCCGCCACGAGAGACAGTGGAAATCCACTCACGAACCTGGTACACATATTTTTGGTAACAAGCCAGACAACCATTTTCACAGCAGGTTTTACAAATTCACCAAAATCAATTGCTTTATATTTAGTGAAAAACCAAACAGCTAACAGATAAAATTACCATTGACCTTCAGAAAATCACCCCAACAATTTCTTAGTTGATAAGCACACGTCCCCTCCAAAAAAAAAAAAAAAAAAGAGAGAGAGAGAGAAGAAAGAGAAAAACAGGAAATGAAACACAGATGTAGACCCACCTTTCAGTTGTCAATGAACTGACCGATGAAATGCAAAGAAACAAAGAATGCAAACTCTCAGTTGTCGTAAATTATCGGTGAGCCCGGTCTGGGCACACCTGGGGTTCGCCATTTAATTTTAGGCAAGATTTCAAGGTAAAAATTTAAAACTAATATAAATAAGGAGATAAGCATACAGCCAAAAAAAATAATATACAAATTTCTTTTCAAACAATTCCTTTTATAACCTAAAAAAATCTGGAATATTTCTTTGAAAAATGAGGATCTCAAAAAACTAAAAATGGCTAAAATATATGGACTGGTTTGTGTTGAGCTGTCATCTACTATAAATAAAGAAGGTTCAGAATAACCTATAGTCACCTATAAATCCTTTTTAATTTAATTTTTCTGTGCATACAGAAGGATATTTTTAGGTGTGCCTGGTCTGTGCCGCAAAGGATTAAAGTTGTGACCATCAATTCTGTTACATTCCATTATACATGGAAGCACTAAGTTTTGAAGCCATCAGAGGGCAATAACACAATGCAAACAGCATCACTTGCTTACTTGAGAGAGAAACTGGTCAAACCACATGAAGGTGAAGAGTATTGAGATTTGTTCGAATTCCGGGAGCACAAGAAAATGTCAAGCAATGCAAAATGTCTTTGTGTTTAACTAATCCAAAGAAGCACTAAAAGCAACTATTTTCCCTTACTCTAATCTGCTGTACTTGCTAAATGTTCTGCGGTGTGAAAAGGAAAATCACCATTCTTACCAAGCAATGTCGTTTAATTTCCCTACATATATAAAGACACATACACACATTTTCCTCACATAGTTTTAGACACACACACATACATCCCTCACATAATTAATCTTTAAAAATTTGTATTAAAAAAAAAAACTTTAAATGCACAATTGACTGCAGCAACATTTGTATACAATACATGAAAAACTTTTTTTAACAGTGTCATTTGGGTAAAGCAAAGGTTTCTTTCAATGTTGTTAGATTCAAAAAATGATTTTTTCCCCCATGTTCCCATGGCAGAAAACTGCACTGAATATCTGGCATTTATTAGACATGCAAAGTCTCTATGGTTGTTAAATTGTTTTGTGTACATCACCAAGTATATTCCAAAGATTTATTTATAATGCGTTCAGGATGACACTGTTGTTACTTACATGGATGATTGCATTATTTGATTATTCGAGACAAGAAAGAAGGTTTTTGAAAAGTAAAAATGCATTTTAGAAAGAGCCAAAGAATACGGTTTAGAAATCAATTTTAGGAAATGCCAGTTTTTTAAGAGAAATATAAAACTTCTCGGGTATATTACTGAAAATGGTAAAATTTCTTTCTATTCTGAAAAAAAACCATGGCTGTTCAAAATTTCCCAGAGCTCAAAAGTTTTAAGCAAATTCACAGCTTCCTGGGTCTAAATGAATATTTCAGTATAAAATTCATTGCCAAGTATTCAAAAATAGCCAAACCACAAAGCGATCTTCTTCATAACAGAGTAGAATTCGCATTTGGGGCTGATCACATACACACATTTGACAAACTGAAAAAACTATCGACAAGCTCTGTTCATCATACTTTCAAATAAGAAGTCCAGCATACAGATGCAAGCAGTCACGGTTTCGCCGCTGTTTTGCTACAGAAGTATGACAATAAACAGTTACACGTCATTCACTTCATGATTTAAAAAAAAAACTTATAAAATGAAAAGCTATCTAGGTTTGAGTTCCCAGTTTTAGCTATAGTGGAAGTTCTAAAGAAATTCAGCAATTACCTCTTGGGATCTAAAGTCAGAATAATTACTGATGCCTTTCAGAAGACTATGTTCCAGAAAAATTTCGACTCTTAAAGTGTCGAGATGGGCATTACTTCTAGAAGAATTCGACTACGAAATGATTCAAAGATCTGGGCAGCAAATAAAGCATGCCAATGCTCTGAGTAGAAATGCTCTCATGATGGTTGATGGCTATCTGCCATGGATGGACTTTTATATTCCTAACTTTAGAAGATGAATTGAACAAATCGCGAATTGTGTAGAGCGCATTTTGTGTAACAAAAAATGAGATAAGGGTGAGAGTTTCTGAACCCCATACCAAAAGACAGTATCCATTTGAGCACTTTTCACTGTTTTCCATTACCATTGGCAAATAAGAACTGCAATCATATTTTGATCATGATCGATGCATTTACAAAATTCTTATGGCTCTACCCAGTGAAGTTTACATCAGTCCAAGAGGCACTGCAGAAGCTGAAACTGCAACAAATCAACTTTCAGCAATTCCTTGAGAATAATAACTGATAAAGGTACGGCTTTTGCCTCTGAAGACTTTAAAGACTATTGTATGGAAGGAAAAAAATCCAGCACATATTTACAGCTACTGGCATTCCTAGAAGGAATGGGAATGTGGAAAGATTTCATCTGACTTTGACTCCAGTCCTGTCTAAATTGTCCATAGAAGACCCTACTAAATTAATATATTGGGAATACACAACACATCTTGAACAGCACTAAGAACAGAAACTCAAAGAGCTCGCCTTTTGAGCTCCCCACTGGTGTTAAAATGAAAAATCCGAGGACTTACAAGATTATTGGAATTCTCAAGAAACAAATACTCTGATGAAAGATCAAGACGATATTAGAGAAGAAGTGGGGAACAACATTCTAAGAATTCAGGAAGAGAATAGAAAACGCACAATAAGATAAGGCACAGGTATATAATGTCAATAACCTAAAGGACATACAACAAATGCAATATGGAAATGGTCTTCTAAAGGCCAAAGTTCTTTGGTTTGTACCATGTAACAGCGAGAAAGTGCAAAAATCGGCACCAAGTAGATAAAGGACAATATGAAGGTCCTGGTTTACAACCATGGCAGCCAATCATATAAAGCCTTGGATTCCTTCCACTTAGAATTGTGCAATTCCTGTGCACTTGGTTTTTTTCCCTCTTTTTTTTTCATTTGCAGTTATTTTTCAGATGTTGTCTTGATGTACCAGTGTCGCTAATCTGTGTTTTCTGGGCCAAAAACACAGGTCAGGATGCCAAGATGCAGATGCACTGTTTTGCAGCCCCCAGAGGGCCCTTACACGACACAGAGAACATCCCTTGCTTACCCGAGAGAGAGAGTGATGACAGCGACAGGTCAAATCATGTGAAGATCATGACTACTGAGATTTGTTCTGATTCTGTGAGTGCAAGAAGGCACAAAGTAACTGTAACTATGATGTGATGCAAAACTTCTTTGTGTTTAACTAATGCAAGGAGGCGTTGAATAACTTCTTATTTTACTCTAATCTTTTACACTTATTAAATGTTCTGTGGTATGAAAAGAAGCCTCATTCTTTAACAAGCAATGTTACTTAATTTCCCCAAACATATATATACATAGAGACATACACACACATTTCCCTCACATAATTGATCTTTCAAAAATGTGCATTAAAAAACATAAAATACATAACTGACCGCAGCAATATTTGTATGCAATACCTCAAAAACTTCAACAGTATCTAAAGTAATTTACACTGTATAAGGATGGGCTTCTTTTTCTAAGTTACGACATTCTTCTATACACTTTTCTCCTATAGGTATGCACAAATATTTCAGATTATATGTAGCGTATTCGGAAACTAAGTACCGTTTCATTCTAGCGCCGTCGCAGCGCTGTGGTAGGCGTCCCGCGCATGCACACTAGTCTTTCTTGTTCACCGACTTTCAATTGTCGCCATTTTGGTTGCTCTACATTGTGTTTTCAGTTTGCTGTGCACATTCAAAATGTTTAAGACAATTAGTTCTCCCGCTGACTGCGAGATTCGCGCCGTGATTAAATTTTTGAACGCGAGGAATGTTAAACCGGCCGAAATTTATCGTCAAGTGACAGAAGTTTACGGTGAATACGCGATAAGTGATGGAATGGTGAGAAAGTGGGTAAGAATGTTTAATGCAGGTCGAACAAATGTCCACGCCGAGGCTTGGAGTGGTCGGCCTTCTGTTGTCACCGATGATTTGGTAAGGAAAGTTGATGAAGCAATTCATGAGAACAAACGCTTCACAATGACAACTCTTTTAGAGGCATTTCCACAAATTTCACGTACTGTTTTGTTCAAAATTGTGTCTGACCGCTTGAATTATCGCAAACTGTGTTCCCGATGGGTTTAAAAAATGCTCACTGATGTTCACAAAACAAAGTGACTCGAAACTGGTGGGAAGTTTCTTTGACAATGGTATACAAAAACTGGTCACCCACTATGACAAGTATTTGATCATTGGTGGAAACTATGTTGAAAAATAGTTTAAGACGTGTATTTTCAAGTAAAAATAAAATTGGATTCGAAAAAATTGTTTTACTTTTTTTTTTTTCCCCAAAACGGTACTTAGTTTCCGAACATGCTTCGTAGATATAAATATATTGCTAAAAGATGTTACATTACTAAAATTATATCAGTCTAAATGCTTACCTGATTTGATTCATTTCTTTAAGCTAGAAGCACAGATTATATTCCAGGTTTATTTGGGCAAGCAATCTTTTTACTATGTTTATACTGACATAAAATCAATGAATTTGTGTTTCAACATTAGCTGCAGGTATCTACAACTTCCAAATCTCTATTTGGAAATCAATATATGTAGCTGGTGTATTAATATCATATAATCTAAATGTGAATTAACTATTCATTCGACAACAAGCTCACTACTTATCAGAGGAAATGTTTGTATTATCTGTATTCCAAGAACATGACTTAAGATATTTGTTTCCCACAATACATCAGATTTCAGAATTCTTTGCCTTACAACCAACCTTTTTAAATGACTAAACTTCCTTCATTTCTGTGTAGCCTTTTATATTACTTACTAAATTAGCATGTACCGAGAAGGACAGAAGTTTTTGATTCATCAGTTCAGACTTACAAAAGACAATTTTGAAAAGTTGCAAAATAATACTGTTTCACCAAAAACTGTTAATTTTTTATGATTTTTAACAACAATAAAGAAATTTTTTATTATTATAATGCACTTACATATAAGGTAAAATCCCTTTCATAATGAACTCCAAGAAACACTGGCTGTTTTGGAATTAAAAACCTTATCATATACAAATAAATTGCCTTCACAGACAATGACATGCATTATTTATTATGACAATGAGTGCCATATTTGCTCACATATTCCCTCCTCCTGTATTTTTCCTCTTAGCGTCCTAGTGACAAGTTTTGAAATTTTTTAAATATTTGTGTCATTTTCCTCTTCTTTCCTTTCTTTCAAGCTTTCCTAAATTTTAAAATGATTTTGTCCAAGTAGTTGAATGCTTTTGTCTTATTAACAAACACCTGCAAACCATCCATGAAGTTCATACTGAACCTTTCCATTCTGACTGTTGAACTTTATACCAATCTAATACAAGAACCATCCAATCACACAGAAACAAATATGACTGATATTAAGTACAACAACTACAATCATGCAGTCAACTAAGCATTCAACCTTCTCTAATTCCTTGATGATTTGAGGCCTAAGCAATAGCAGAGACAACAAGAATGGGCAAAATTCAAGTTACAAAGAAGTAGAAATGGAGGTATCTTATTAGATACTGCAATTGCTATATACTCTTATCGAAATGTAGGTTTCCTTTAAACAAACAGTATTGTGATAGTTAACAACAGTTTATTCATGACTACTTTCCATTTGTTACGTTTCTTTGAGACCGAATCCTTCAAAAATTAAATTATTTGTATAATCCCCCTTTTATTTTCAGACAAAATTACAGTTCCTGCAATTTATTAAACTCACTGATCAAAAAACTCAGCCACTGATTGCATTCAAATTTCTAAGAATCAAAAGAAATGCATACTAATCAACAAAAGAGCTGCCATTACTTAAACTAATCTCCACCGCTTACAAAACACAAACTGGCTAAAGACCGATTCCTCAGATCTAGAATAAGCTATTTATGGCTGGTAAAAGCTGTTTATAGTTCATTATTCATCTCTCAGTTATGTAGTGCTTCAATAAAATGAGTTTAGCATTTAATAGCGTAGTGCTTCAATAAAAAAAGTTTAGCAATTTTGGCCAAAGAGAAGCAGCACTTAAAATAGGAATTTCCCAAACAGCATTGTACAATTTACTTAAACAAAGAAATAAAACTGATAAATAATGAGCAAAAAACTAAAATGTCTCAAAGAAGTGCAAAAGGGATGGAAAAACAAAAGACATTGAAACTATTCTTTATAATGATTTCAAGCTATAAATGTAAAAAGGGTTCATATTTTTAGAGCTGTTTTTGCTACAAAAACTATAGAATTCTTTAGGAGAATAGAATTTAGGAAAATAGGAGGAAATTTTGTGCTTCCACACTAGATGGGGAGAGAAAAATAACATTGTTTATCGGAAATTACATGATCAGAATTAAGAGGCAGATCATCATTCAGCTGAGAATTAGATAAAATATGCTTTATTCGGGCTTATAAAAGAATACAAGCCTCACGAAATTCATAAAAGAGCTGAAATTGGTCAGTTTTTCAGAACATTACTGCATTACTGGATTATGCATTAATATTTAAAAGTGAAATAACAGCTGGTTTTAAGAAATTAAAAGAATGAGTTAACGTGCAATATGGATCTAACAATTAAGAAGATGCCACTAGTTACTGGAAAAAGAAAACTTGATGTTTAAAGAAAGTTAAGAATTTACCTTTAACTCAACCATAATAATAATAACTCAGGGATGACAAGCAGTATTTTTGCTCATTTTCGTAAAAAATAGGACAGAGAACTGAAAAACGAGAAAAATAGCTTTAATGTTAGATAACTGTGCTGCAAAATCCTTTGATATCATTTTGAAACACATTAGATTAGTGTTTCTTCGTTGCCTTTAGACAAAGGTATTACAGAAGCTTTCAACTGTCATCACAAAAAAGGTAGTGTTTTAAAAAAATAGGCAATCTTGAGAAAAAGCAAGCAGTTCAAAGAGGACAAACTAAGTTGATATCTTTGATAGAGGCTATGCATATTTTAGTCCATGTACGGGAAGCAGTTTCCAAAAACACAGTTTAAAATTGTTTTAGAAAATATTTAGAAGCCACAGAGGAAGTGCAAGCCATTTCTAATATTTCAGATATCAGTGAGGGAAATTATAAGGAAGATTTCTTTTTAGAATACGTTGTAACTTATGATAATGCTGAGAAAGCATGTGAAAACACTGACTATGATAGAAAGTGTTAAAAGAGCTGCAGAAAATGAAAGCAAAAGTCATATGAAAGAAAGTGACTACAAGCCAACCTCAGTTGAATCTAGAAAACCACTGCAAACTCTTAAGAACTCTTGAACTGAAAGGTGGAGATCAGAAAAGCTACCAGCAGTTTTACGAACTTGAAAATGTAATTGAAAGACTTTTGACGAATAATACAAACTAATCATGGGTACAGCACTTCTTTGTAAAATTTCATCAAGTAATTAACTGTAAATTTTTTTCAAAAAAACTTTTTAATAAATTTTCCAAATAATTTAATTTTAGCCTTGATTTGTAATATAAAATTTAGGTATTAATTATTATATTAATTGTTAGCTAGTATCTTACTAAATAAGTTCAAAGTTGATACTGTAACTTGCAATATTGAAATTGCCATTTATATAAACTCAAATATGTTTGGAATGGAAGTGATTTTAATAACTGGTGGATTCTGCATTAAAAAAGGGGAGATATATGTGAGGAATGTTGTGCACACGAACACATACACATTCTTAACAAAATAATAAAGAAAAATATATAAGATGCACAGCTATCAATTCAATCACACTTAAAATGCTTCACTTTCTATTACCATATTTGACGGCATATAAGACGCACTTTTTTTCCTAAATTTGGTCTCAAAAAAGTTACCTGCGTCTTAAACGTGAAGGTAATTGCATTCAATAATTTGTTTATTTGGCTTTTATGAAATGTGAGAACTAAAAGAAACCACGCTATTGAAACTTTTTTTCCTTGTGTGTGGCCATCTAAATAAGGGTGCATCTTATATGCCGTCAAATACGTTAAATACTTGGGCCACTAATATGCAATTGCTCTTCAGATAGAAGTCCTTAGAAGGATATATGCAATATGGTTTGTAACTCCACTAGCTTGCATCTTAAATGTTTTGCCTCATTGGGATATAACAATTCCAAACCCCACTTTTGGTATAATCAGTATTTATTTTAGGATGGTAAGTCAAGCAAATACACAGTTCAACACAAGTTGAATCTGTTTTAAAAACTGTTGCACTGCTTCACTCAGACATGGAATCTCTCACTGCACAAACTAAAATAATCATAAAGCCATTCTGCAACAGTTTTCTTTTTAATTAATCCAGTAAACATGGGAAAGCATTCTTTGTAGCTCTTACAGCTGTCATAAATTAATAATGAAGTGTATATTCAAGATCAGATATTGTCATCTGCAAAGCATATTTACTAAACATGTCAGATTTCAACAAAAGTCATTTTTAATATACACTCTTTTGCAAAAAAAATCGATGCACCAAGAAGGACTTTTGTGATCGTGATGAAATTGGTATGCAAAAACATCTTGATAGAACATGCAAATGATCAGTATTTAAATACTATGATGTAGAGAATGTAAATATTGTAAAAACAGATTAATTCCCATATTTAAGCAAGTTAGTCTTATGGGAGTCAAAACTTACTTTTTATTTTTTAAAGCAATAAATGTACACTTTTCATAAATATAACTATAGGGATAACAGGACAGTACAGTACATCTTATTTTTTTTAAATTGCAAAATCCTGAATATTTACATAACTTAAAACATTTTGTAATCAGAAATACACGGTGCGGTAGTGAAATGGATGATTCTGAAACCTCCACCAGTCATACAAATTTATTCACAGCGATATAAAAGAAATACAACATGAATTCACAATACTTGCAATTTATGATGAATATTTCTGAACATATTTATGATGAATATTTCTGAACAACTTGCACAGGCATGTCACAGTAGAAAATGCCCATCACTTGAAAATAACATAACGTATGTGGCTCCCATTTTCCTTCACACATATTCCAAGTGTTTTACAAAAGTTAGACATCACATCTTGCAGGACTGGAACTAGAATATGCTTAACTTCCTCCCGAATTTGATCCTTCAGTGAAAGATCAGGGGATCTTGTAGGCTAGCAAATGTGACCAGGAAAGATGTTCTGTAGCACGTTAATAGAAATCCACAAGGGAAGAATGTGTTTGCTGTTACAGGAAGATCAACACACTGTGGCACTAGGCAATGGTTCAAAATGTGAGCATGTGTTCTGTATTCACAGTAACAGCACTGCCATGATCCATCTTAAAAAAAAATCAGCCCCGATGATTCCAAATGATGATAAGTTACCATACACTACCACTGACTGTGAAGTGGCTTTTTATGAAGCGTTTCAGGATTTTCACATGATCAGTATCGAAAGTTTTACTTGTTAACAAAGCCTGACAGATAACATTGACCTCATCGTAGATGTTCAGACTGTTACACAGGCCTGGGTTGTCCTTCATGAGTTCCAACAATTCCTGGCAAAAGCGTAGTCTCTTTGGAAGTTCGTCCACATTCAGTTTTTGCAATATCTACATTTTGTATGGGTATTCCAGTTTCTTGTACAATATTTGCCATACACTGTGATCCGATATGCAAAGCTGCAGGGCCTGCTTGCATACAGAACGGCTGAAGGCTTCTTCCACTCTTGCAACATTCTCTGGTGTGTATACACGTTTTGCACTTCCACACCTCTTTTTCACCATATCACCCATTTCCTCAAAGTTTTGTACCCACAATTTAATAACATGCACCAACAAGACTGGAGCATGATGTGCAAGATTGTAATGAAAACGAAATACACGCTGCGAGGCCACACAGCTGTCTTTGTTTTTTTAAGACACCTTCACAGTAAAAGCATGTTGTTCACCGGTCCATGACACCATTTCGACTGAACAAAGATATCAGGGTCAATGGCAAAGGTTTGTAGTCCAGATGGCATCACTCCCATTTTCTGATTCCTAATATAACTTGCTATTTCCAGGGTTTCAAAATCGCCCGTTGTACTGCCGCACCCTGTATATGTCTATATTGAATGGTTGTGAGAATGGCCTTATAATGTATTTTGTGATACTCAGTCCCTTTAATAAATGGTTAAAAATATCCAACATTATGACTCGATAAACAACAAAATTTCGATTGAAAAAATAAATCATTTACTGACATATGACATTATAATAAATATTTTTAGCTTCCTAATCTTCCCACTTCGTATCTTGGAACTACTTAGAAGCTTTCAGTAAACCTTAGGTAAAAATTATGGTATTTTTCAATTATCCGCACCCCCACTGCTCTCCAAGGTCGCAAACTCATTGCCAACTTCAGAGAACATTTGTGAATTCATTAGACACTAATTTTTTGCCAAGCCAATGCACAAGAAGCAGCAGGAATTTTGAAAAATGGCATAGCAGTTAGAATTTCATACAACAGCAATCAATCAATCAAATTTTACAAAGAAACATCAGTAATAAAAGAAAAAAACTCTCAAATCCTTTTCTGCACTGTTGATCTCCCCATGTAAATAGCAATATGTTCTTTCTAAAAACAAAATCAACAGAATTACAACTTCAGCACTATACACTGGCCAAAACAGATATGAGCTATGCAAATATTTGGGTTGCTACATAAACACTTTTGGGCAACATCCATGGGTTAATATAACTATTTTGGTAACAGTACTTTGCCTCAAGAATACCTTTTCATGAACTTTTAGTAGGCCTGCAGTACCAAAATTACTTTGGAATTTCAAGTTTCTCATATTCATTCATTTAAAATCATATAAACTCAAAATATAATTTAAGAAATACAATGAGGACTTTTTCACGGGAATTTTTAATTTTTTGATAGTACATCAAGATCAAACATCAATAGTTTTTAATCATTTCCCTGCTGAAAGCACAGAAATATAGGTACTCTTTGATTAACCTCCCAACCTTGAGAAAAATCACTGACAATGATGGTAAATAAGAATTTTACGATAACGTATTTATATAGCAACCCACAAATGTTTGTGTGTGCATTACACAAGTGCAAAATTCGGCTTTGGAAATTTGACGGTCATCTCTGTGGCAACCGCTTATCAACTGTTCTTAGGTGACTGTTGTAATAGCTTTTTCCATATCTGTGCAATTCTCTGATCCTTATTTAATGATAATAGCTTTTTCTGAATTTGTGCAATTATATATTTTTTTTAATTTAAAAAGGTTGATGTGTACATGGAAGAAGAGCAGAAAAGTGGTTTATCAACTGTTCTTCAGTTACTGCGTAGCTTTTTCCAAATTTGTGCTGTCTCGGACGTTTTTTAGTGATAATAGCTTTTTCGAAATTTGTGCAATTCCCACACTTTCTTTTAAGTTAAAACAGGCCGATGTGTACATGGCAGATGAGAGAGCCATTGTGGCGGTGGGGAGTAAATGTTTTATTACAGATGTTTCTTGCATTTTTAATTAATCAGTTGTTGTTTTACACCACCTTTTTTTTTTTTTAATGGCTACTGTTATTCATGCCTGAGGTTCACAAAAAATTGGTACACAACAACTGGCAACTTTGAAAGAGCACTGGGTGGATAATCTAAGAGTACCAAAACTATGTTCTGAAAAATTGTCTGTCTAACATGAAGATTTCTCATTTTTTCCCCCCATTTGGACAAAATACTAAAATTCTATGAGGACAGTCAACAAAAAGAATAGTATGGAATTGAATAGAGTTAGCTTTAACCTGTTTTGTACCACAACTATATATATTTAGTACTGAATGCTACAAAGACATATTTTTTTTTTTTTTTTTTTTTTTTTTTTTTTTTTTTTAATTTTTAGAAAATAAAAATATAATTCACAGGTTACAATAATGCAGTAAGCTATGATTGTATAACAAACATGCTTTTAAACAATAAAATGAAGAAAGATACGTATATAATTCCATGTAACGGGTCTTGGACATATCCTGATGTTTATTCATATAAACCTGCTCAATGCCATCTTTCAAATCACCCCATATTTGATCTAAATCAATCTGCTTTAGACCATGTGTGCTTTGAGACTTTGGTGTCAAACCTGATGGACCTGGTGATGCCATTTTCAGAATTCTAAAAATTAAAATAATAAATAAAACCTTTAAAAAATCATATTCCAACATACTTTCATATTTTTATATACTTTTTGGGGGGAAGGGGTACGGAAACAAAATTTCTAAAATAGAAAAATAGTTTCCAGATACGATAAATTTTAATATCATTTACAATTTTTCATGCAAGCAACTTCTATGTAAAAACAAATATAAATCTTCAAAAAAAAATTACAATTAGGTATACAAGAAAATACTGAAAATTCAGATAATAAGCAAATTTTACTAAATCATAATTTTAAAAGATTACAATTGTAACGTCAAGATAGCACAGTCAAAGATTGTGTTTCATGAACTCTCACACAGACAAAAGAGCTGCTCCTGCTAAAAATTAGTTCCGACTTATCCAGAAACATTTGACTGCCTGAGTGAATAAGAATAAAAACATGTAGTACAATCGTACTTAAAAATTTGAGAATTTAAGTTTGGACAACTTTCACTGCAAGCTCAACGATTTTTGCATTTTGCAATTTATTTTTTATGCTGAAGAAGTTCAACATTTAAAGAATTCAATATGGTGTCATTCTTCATAAAAATATGTTTGATTAAGCCAGCTTTTTAATTGCCTTGGGGCACAGGAGTTCATGGTCAGGAAAAAGCAAAATCCTTCCCCAGTCAAGCAGACTTATTAAGGACATCAAATGCTTCCCTAGGCTAATGGTCTCAAATTTGCAGTCCCCCAAGCAATTTATATGGCCTTAAATACATTTTAGTTATGTAATTGTTGTAAATACAGTGCCAAAAGTTTACAGATGGATAAGGTTATGGAATCAATAACTAAAACAGTAAACTTTGTCAGTGGACAAGCTCTGAATCATCAAGTTTGTTGCAGTGCTTGAAAGTGAGACCAGAGAAATTATTTATTATAAAGAGGTCAGGAAGTTACATCAAGGAGCTGTATTAAAACAGCTTTTTGGTTTAATAAATGAAATCAAAATATTCATAGCACAACTAAATAAAACCATCACTGGATGAGCTATATCATACACAGTCGAATGATTTAGCATTTCTTGCTGACTTAAACTGACAAGGACATGTATATGTGTGTATTGAAACTTTTAAAGTTAAATCACAATAATGGGAAACACCATTTGAATTAAAATATTTTGCACATTTCCTACATCTCAGATCCCTGCCTATTATTTCAAAAGAAAAATCTCAAAAACACAGATATTAAGCAATTATTATGACAAGAATCTGAAGAAAGATGTATTAATTTTAATAATTTGTAGTCTAATTTTACATTATTTTTATTACGGATAAAATGAACTTGAATAAATGCACCAGAAAATCGACAGACAGCGCTGATTAATTTACCGGTGTGATATAAATCTTATTCAAGAATTGAAGATACAAATTTGATAAACCGTATAAGTGGCCCAACTACAAATATATGTTCAAAAATATTAATCTTGATATTTTTAAGTATATAAGCATGCATCTCAAAATGCGCACATAGAATTAAAATAGCAATACATATTGGAAGAAAAAGAGTTTTTATGTACAAATTAGGAGTACAAAAGTAAAAATTAGGAGTCATTTTGGAATTGTATTTTAAAAAAAATAACTGAATATTCATGGTCTTTGGAGGAAATTTATGGAGTTTGGTGCTAAACCCTTGACCGACTAGAGTGGTAACTTTTACTTGTACTTGTCAAAAGATAAACGTCAGTTACAAATTTTTGCAATAAGAATAATTGCATAGTTTGGAAGCACATTTATAAGTCAACAGTGTTTTGTAAAGCGGAAAGTTAATAAGTCTGAGAAATGAAAATAATTGCTAATAATTTTTCTTCAAGGCGACAAACTTTATCAGAATTTACATGTCATCAAGTGTCAAAAGTTTATAACTGTGTACATAAAATTCATATATATTTTTTCTGCATGCGTTGGAAAAAAATTTAACAAATAAAAGAAAGAGGATTATCGTTATTTATTTTCACATTCTCGGTTCGAAAATGTTTTCTGGAAATTGGGAAAGTTACAGCAAAATTTGTTTATTTTTAGTTGAAGTAAGTTATTAGTGGTAGATTCAACATATTAGAATTATTTGCAATGAAAGCCAATTTGGAAAGTTAACATTTAGCTGTCAATATGTTTGAACTGCAAAGCATAAATGAGAAATTTCTTGCAGGTACCAACATTTAGATTTCAGACAAAGAAAAACAATACATCTGAATTTTTTCTTTTGTGTTGTTATTTTTGCTATCTACTCTTTATTATGTTTTTATAAATATCTGTAAAGGATCAGGCACCTTAAAAAATGAAAAAAAAAAAGAATTTAACTGAAAGAACTTTAAAATTTTAGCTATACAGATACAAAAAAAAAATTTTAGAAACAAAAATTACAGAGAAAAACACTGTAGAAAATATAATTGAATATTACTGAAATAAATTTTCAATTAAACTGAGGAGAATTAAATTTCAAGAATATTACTTCCAAGCATTTTATAACCTTGCTTGCAACACACCACACATATGCATCACATGTAACATCAAGTTAAAAAGTGGTGATAACTATACATTAGGGTTATATATGGCACAAATTCACATATTTGTGGCATATATAACCCTAATTTACCTTAGTTTGCTTAAGGTTTTGAAGATATAAAAAAATATTCAAGTAACTTTACCCTTCCTCAATACATTAAGAGCTCCTCAAAATTTTAAAATGAATTTGCCCACATAAGGAATGCTTTCATCTTATTAACAAAGACAAATCATTGCAAACCACCAACAAAGATTATAAAAAACCCTCTCCTCTCTAACTTTTCAACTTAATGCTACATTAATTTTAAAAAAACTGAACAATCAAAATGAAGCAAACAAGAATTGACATTCAGTGATCTAGTATTTCACTAAGTGCAGCACATTTACCTTCTCTAATTATTTATGGATGATTTGAAACCTAAAAGTAGGAGAGGCAACAATAAAAACATGCGAGATTCAAGTCGCAGGGAAGTAAAAATGAAAATATTTTATTACATATTGTAATGTTAATATTACTATGTATTCTTAGTGGAACGTACATTTATTTTAAAGAAATAATATTATTGTGACATTTATCTGGAATTTATCCATCACTACTTTTCATTTGTTATGTTGTTATTGTAACTATGTTATTCAAAAATTAAATTCTTTGCATAATTTTCCTCTCTCAATTTTCAGACAATAAAATTGGTAAAAAAAAAAAAAAAAAAAAAAAAAGGAGAATATGCAAAGAAATATGGTGCGTGGGTGTTCGGCGATTCCGGATTTGGGATTCCTCCGGATATTACATCATCAGTTTAAATCTAGTAAAATGGCATTTAGAGATTATAAAATTAAAAAATATGAAATCGTGATTTATGAAATAATGAAGTATTTATGATCTAAAGGGTATCAAAATTTACAAAAAAATCTTAATATTTATTTGTTTACCTTGTTAAACATTTCTTTCAATGTAAGTTGTTTACGTTGCTTCGTTTTTTGTGCTAATACTTTCTCTTTAATTATATAAGCAGATATAAATTCTTGTTCATTTACAAAGTTCCACTGTTCAAGTCCTGTAACTGCTGTTTTGAAAATTCCGACTAACTTGTCAATCGAAATTTTCCCGCTTTCAGTAACTTCTCTGTCACTTTTTTCACTATCGGTAGTGTTATTTTCTGGATCTAGAACCATACTACAGATTTTGGCATTCATTAATTGATTGATGATTGAGAAGCACTGTCATCACAATGAAAAACTTCTTTTATATCATCTTCATTTATTACTGCTTCTCCACATTTCTTTACAAAATCCGTTAATTGGAAAATTTTAATTTTGTTTTGCAATATCCGAAAGCCTTTAAAATTAGCGGCTAACATCATCATATTTAGCTATCCTTCACTATACATATTTGGCTGTGTATCATGAGCTTGGCACCTAACGACAAGTTGCTCCATTAAATTTTATCTTGTTTCTATCACGCACTGAGACAATTAAGCCTGAATTGTATTAGTTTAGTTTTTTTATTATACTTAATTTCTATTAAGAAATAATAATAATAAATATTATACTTAATATCTATTATTACTATTTCTTGCACACTTATCAGAGTTCTAAATAAATTCCCACATATACTTAAGTTTTATTGAGGGCCAGTGCTAGATATCTTACCTTTGATGCAATCTCTGTGGTCCTAAATTCTGCGACTCTGTGCGGCGATATGAGCCCTGAGCTGGTTCTGGGTTTATGTGAATAACAAATCAGTTAGTCTTAATTCAAATAGCCCTAAATGTAATCTTTGGGTCTGTGAGTATCTATCAACAAAATCTATTTTTAGCATACAGAAAGAAATTTTTGGTAAATTTTTCCTTGTCAACATATTTTAGCACATTTATTAAATGTGTAATCATCGTCAAGCGTAATGTCAACAAAAAAGTTTGGCATTACGCTTGGCGATGATTACACATTTAATATTATTCAGTTACTAACATAAAAAAATTGTTTAGGCATCACTGCATGAGTCATTACTCAAGCTGTCATGTTTTGATAAACATGTGGTGATGAAAGGAAAGTATAATAAATAATAATTTACCAAGATGGCATCAGATCAACGATGTATCTATGTGGAATATTTTGGTTTGAGATGTGTGCTAAGCAGATATGCAGCAATGGACCCAAATTACTGATCGTACAAATTTATACTAAAATGATTATTTCTTCAAGGTATTTTATTTAGTGTCAACAACAGGGTATTTTATTTAGTGTCAAAGTGAAATTAAGAATCAGATCTCTCCAGATGTTTTATTATGTGCAGATGGGGAGAATTGAATGCGCATGCTTAAAGAATGCTACGAGAAAAGCGTTGTTGGTGGTTTTGAAGTCCGGATTTTAGATCATTCCATATAATTTCGGACTTTGTACTGTATATATATATCACAAAAACTCACAAGAAGCTGTGTATAAAAATTGCTCATTTGCTTAATGAAAATACATATCCTAAAGAACTTTCATCGTGGCTGCCCTAGTGAACTTAGCAAACGAATGTGCTAATCAGTCACCAATGTAAAGAGACAGCCCCCCTCTCTCTTTCTGCATATATATATATATGTGTGTGTGTGTGTGTGTGTGTGTGTAAGAAAATAAAGAATATGTAAAAAATTAAATTAGCAAAGTAAATTTCCCTTCTCAATTCTAAAAATAGTAACCTCTCTCTGCACTACGTCATTTCGAGACTATTCTATGTCATATGAGTCTTACGTAATTACGATGATGTAAATGGAACTAAAATTCAACCAGCCAATAATAATTTTACAGCAATATTAATTATCCAATCAAAATGCTTTGAGAACCAAAACTAACTCAGTTTGACTTACGATTTCATCCTGAACATTATGCACTTGCTTTCTACGCTTTCCCTTAGCTGGACTGTAGTCTGTCCACTGCTGCTTTCTTGCTACAAAGTTATGAAATATGTAAACTTTTGGAACAGTCACATTTAATGTGCCGACTTGTGTGTAGTCGCAACATGTTGCTGAAAATAAAACTGAAGATTTAATCTGCCTTCACCTCCTATTTCCTAGTCATTATGGATCAACACTTCTACGCTATCAAAATTCTTGCTCTTCAGTTACTTCTGAATTTGTTTTTATTACAATTGAGTCGACAGGACACATGTCCTGTGCGTTGGAATTCCAGTAGAAATGTGTCTGCTTATCTGCAAGTCCAAAAATGCTAGCGTCAGTAAAAACGAAGTGTACAGCCATCTGTTATATAATTTAAAAAAAACAGACATTTCCCATCATCAAAGTGTGCCTGTGCTTCACAGAAGTGTTATCATCGAAATTGTGGCTACGATTGTGAAAGCGAATTAGTTAATTAATGCCTTCAAGATATCTACTGCTCTGTCAATCTATGTGCGCAACCTGGAATCAGCAAGTCAACTACACAAGTTTCACAAGTAAACTTGTTCACAGAAAACAAGTAAAAATCTTCACATTTTATTATGGAAAGAAAAATAAAATGCACGTAAAGCATATAAAAACAAAATTTTTGTGGGTTTGAGGCCGAGATTTTAGATCATTCCGGATAATGGACGTCTGGATTTCGGACTTTGTACTGTATTAAATACCTGTAGGGTGATATAGAAAAAACTAAACCATTTACAGCGACTTGGGTAGAAAAATAGTAGAAAGAGAGTAGTGTTATGCACCTTTTTATATGTGTAACAACTATATGTGAAAAAGCAATTGTGTAGTACTAAATCCCACAATGTATATACACGTTGTTTCACTATGATTGCATCAATGAAACTCACAGTAATATGGGTAACATATTTGATTATCAAGTACACAATGGTTATATTTTTTGAAATTTTTTATTCTACTTCAAAATGAAGTGTATCTTCAGAACAATTTAATGTTATTATAAACTTAGCAAATGCTTTATGTGTTTGTGTGTGTGATAATTTCCCTGTCATTTCAGCGTAATCACCGCACTCAAGAAAAATGGCACCAAAAAACTCAAATAATGTATAAACACTGCATCAGCTTTAACGGCACACTAAGTAAATTTCACAGGACGATCGCCATACAATTCATAGTCGCAAGACATTGTCGTATGCTGCGATATATAATGCATCAGTTAAAAAAAAAAAAAATTAATGAAATGAAATCATATCTCAAAAGTAAATTACGATGATGCACTCGCTAGCCTCGTGATCGACCAACTCGACACTAGACTGACGATCAACTTGATAGACACGCGATCAACTGATATTCAGATAGGGTTTATATCAAGCTTTTGAGCTGCTTTCAAGACCATTCTGGGGCAACTGGTAAGAATTTGTTTCCAGAATGTTCTCCACCCGTCTATGTCATATCGCCAATTTTGTAGCCAAATGGGTGATTTCATGCCCAATCTGGCAACCCTGCCTTGCCTTTTTCTGGCAACCCTTAACCCAGGGAAGTTATCTTACCGCTGCTGAACATTTTGTAACAATAATGACACATAGAACAATAAATAATTATAAATAGCTCAAAAGAAATGCGGATATCAAGCTACTCCTCCTTGGGCAAAGGGAAATAATATAAATTTCTTAACTCATTGACAGAACAAAAACCCCGAATAAGGTTGGAATAAAAATTTTGGAAGGTGGTGAAATTTTAAGGGGGCAGTAATGATCCACTTAAAAATGCACCAGCAACTGATCAACACTGATCGGTTAAAAAGCTAAAAATGCACCAGCAACTGATCAGCATTGATCAAAATCCCTTGATTATGAAACAAATTTATTAATTAAATTGATAATCATTTATATATATAAATTATTCTTTATATAAATTTGAATATTTATATAAAATATTATTTCATGTAGTAATGAAATCATATAAGGAAGAATACTAAAATTATTTAACATACTTTAAAAATCAATATTTTTTCAAATATGGTACAAAGTCCGAAATCCGGATGTCCGTTACCCAGAATGATCTAAAATCCGGACCTCAAAGGCACAAATATTTTTTTTGGGGGGTAGGGGGGATATGCTGTACGCATGCGCATTTTATTTTTTTCCTTTCATAATAAAACGTGTGGTGATTTTCACTTAAAAATTCCGATTCTTAATTTCACTTAGGCATTAAGTAAAATACCTCGTTATGGAAAAACAATCATGTATGCATAAATTTGAGAGATTAATAATTTGGCTCTGCAGCTGAGTATCAGCTTGGCATACATCTCAAACGTTCTGCTGTTCGCGGGGCTTACCGGAACATTCACCTATTTTATATCCCTGATGCCGACCTGGCGAGTCGAGTCATTATTTATTATATTTTGCTTTCATCACCGCATGTTTATCAATACATGACAGCTCCAGTAATAACTCATGCAGTGATGTGTAAACTTTTTTTTTATATTAGGAACTGAATAACAGGAGTATGGCAACCGTTTATGCTTAACATTTCACTTGGCGATGATTATAGACTTTTAAATGTGACGAGGAAAATTCAATAAAAATTTCTTTTCATATGCTAAAAATAGATTTTGTTAATGAAACTCTTAGGCCAAAAGATTACATTTAGTGCTATTTTAATTAAGAATAACTCATATGTTATTCACCATACACCCAGAAGCGGCGGTAGAATGTGTCGGCATCGGACGGTAGAATTTAGGGAAGATGAAATTTTTGGAATTTGGGGAAGCACTGAGCGGATTTAAGGAAACCACTGGAATACAAAGCTTAGGTGCAGTGAAAATTAAGAACTTAGGAAGGCGCTTTGTAGCAGAATTTAGGACCCGTAGAGACTGCACGATGCGGTATTTAGCGCCGGCCCTAGATAAAGCGTTAAGTAAATGTGGGAGTTTATTTATTCAGGACTCAGATTAGTTTTAAGCATGTGCAAGAAATAAACGTAGGTACAGTAAATAACTAAACTAATACAATTCAGGCTTAATTCAGTACGCAATAGGAGCAAGACAAAATTTAGCGAAACAACTTAGCTTTCGTCGCCAATCTTGTGATACACAGCCAATAATGTATCAAGGATGCTAATAAGCTAGGCTAAAATTATCTTTACTGATTCTAAGGCATTTCAGTTAATGTAGCGGACTGCGCTGCTCCCTAATTTTTTAGTTTGATCCAGCTTATTATTTTTTGCAGACTTATTTTATAAAAACTTAGCTTGAACTTTCGACTATGTCAAAAAGAGTTTCCAATTCTGGAGCTGCCAAAAAATCTACAAAGCGAAATCATGTTTTGATGTCCATTAAACAAAAAGTGAAATTGTTGCAAAAAATGGATAAAGGCATATCCATCTCAAAATTATGCGATGAGTATGGCATTGGAAAGTCAACTGTATATGGCATAAGAAAAAAGAAAAAGGAACTTTTTGAATTTTTTGTGGAAGCAACTTAAACATTTAAAGAAATGTTTAATAAAATAAACAAATAAATATTAAGCTCCTTTTTTTTTTTTTTTTTTTTTTTTTTGTAAATTTTGATACTCTTTAGATCATAATCATTCTTTATTTCATAAATTAAGATTTCATATTTTTAATTGTATAATTTCTGCATGCCATCTTACCAGATTTAAGTTGATGAACTAATTCCGGAAAAATCCCAATTCTAGAAGTGCCACCGTGTCTGGTTTTCGGACTTTGTACTGTATATATTTTAATGTAATATGAAAAAGTGTAACACGATAAAGAAACGCAACGAAAAATTTGTGAAAAATGCAACACTAATGAATCACAGCAAAATCTACGCATATTCTTTCACCCATACCGGCCACTGAAACTTCTTAAGACAAGTTCTATTTAAATGACAATTATCGCGCCAATATGTAAGTATAAAATTTACATCTGACAAGAACTCCCCTTTAAGTCAACCCCCGTCCACAGAGAAACATGCAGGAGGAGGAAAATTACTTGCACCATGTTACCACATCCACTGTGAAAACTGCTGCTTAATGAAACAAAAGTACATAGTAGAAGAGATACTAGCGATCACAGAAGTGTGTTATAATTATAGTCACATTGTGTTTGTAGTTACTGGCTTTTTCAAATGAACTTGCTTGTCATTTATAAGAACAATAAGACAATCTTAATACTTTCATTTTTTTAATTTAAATTTATCAATTCTATCAACATTTAAGTTTATCAATTCTCAGAAACTAATGATGTCACATGAAGAGAGGAAATGGCAACATTACCCCTTTGAGGGGTGGTATATAAAATAATTTAAATTATTGTAAAATTTTGCATGAAATATAACTTATGGGACCCTAAGGACACGAAATTGAGACTTAAAAAGAATCTAAAGTGAAATCCTGATTTTGAGAGCCGGTATATATATTTTATACCGGTGCCCCCTCCAAGACATTTTTTGTTTCAGGTAGCTGCCAATTGTTAATTTTTGTTTTTTAAATTAATTTTGCTTATTTTTGATGTGTGTGTGTAGAGATGGGTGCTTGAATATAGTCTGAAGACAAAAACTTTAAAATTTTAAAAATAAAATTTATGTTTTTATACACTTTGATAATGCAACCCAGCTGAAAACTTTTGAACTTGATTTAAATTCAATATTACTATTTTAATAAAAAAAAATTAGCAAAAATAACACTTCATGCATAAATCGTATCATGCTATAACTGAACTAATATAATATATTACAAGCAAATGAGAACTCAGCTGAGAAAGTATGAAACATTCTTGAAGTTATATTTTATGCTTTAGATAATATGTAAAAAAAAAGAAACCATGCTTCAGGCTATGATACCAAGAATCAGCCCCCTCCACGCACACACACTTTAGATCAGTGCTTCTCAACTGGATTTACTTCAAGGACCAGTAAAATATTTCGGTACGTTCTCGCGGACTGGCAAGTTTAATAATTTGACCCATTGGCACAATTTTTTCACATGGATAAATCCTGAAGACAAAAATAATTTTTAAAGCATTGTATTTGTTATAATTATTTAATTTAATTATAATAATTTGTTATAAGGGGTAATTATTGGTGTAAACAAACTAGGAATCGCAGATCTTTTAAGTTAAAAAGACAAAAGCGTGTTTAGTTAGGAATTTTTTATTTATTTATTTATTTATTTATTCTTTGTAGTTTTGTTATTAGAATGTGGGGAAGTACATCCAGCTCAAAGTTTTCATTTATTAGTCCAAAGGGACAATTTGCCCAGAAGGACTATTAATTTTGTTTTGGCATTTTATGTTAAAATGTTGGTTCACTTTTCAAATTGTTGCCACCAAATAATAGAGCCCTGTATTATATTTAAAGAAATTAAATAATGAATAATCTGCACAAATGTATGTATTTTTCTTGCATTGTGATATAACAACGGTATCTAGAGCCATCAAATTTTGAATAATGTATATTTCCACCTGAATAAGGACATCTGGAAACCCAAATTTGGAATTTGTTTTAATATCTATTTCATATTAAACTCAACGATTTTAAAGTGAGCAATTGCAACACTATACCGGGGGGGGGGGGGGGGGGGGAGAATATTTTTTATCTCCAGTGTGAGATACTGTGTATCAGAAATTCTAAAGATATGCCTATTTTAAAATTATTTTGCAATACTACTGTTGAACTGAATTTTATGGTTTAAGTGTAAAGAACATGATATTTAATAAACAAAAGTTAATGAATAAAATGTTAAAAAGAACACCCCTCTGGACGTAATGTAAAATCTGAAACCTTTCAGATTTTTATACTTTTTTTTTATCAGGAGAATGTGGGAAAATGCATTTAGCTGAGTGTAACGTCGCCGAACTTTCATAACGGAAAAACTCAGACAAGTTGTCCTTTTTTATATTTCTTTTAAAACTTAACATAGACTTTCTTGCTGAATTAAAAAGTAACTTCACAGTATTATTTACAAAAGGGAAAGACATCAGCTTTCCAGACGAATGATGCATCTTACTTGCTCGGCGAAAACGGCCATCGTCCTATGTGTTGATCCTCGTGTTGAATTATTCCACACTCAGCAGAATTATTAAATTGGAATTTAATTACCTACAGATAATTATTGCTTAATTTTCTTTCACATTTAATATTTGTAATTTTGTTTTCATGGGTATAATATTTGCTTTCATGCGTATAGTTATAATTTTAGTATTTCGCATGTTTCATTTATTTCTATTACTATGATATTCTTTATATTAATCCACGTTACATACTTAATATACTAATATTAAGAATTAGTTTATTAAGTACGTAACTTGAAAAATTGAGGTCATTATATTGAAACGTTGATTATCTATGAATTTTTTTGTAAAAGTAGGCTTAACTACTAAAAATGCATGGGCTGATGGTGCCGTTCCATTTGGGGGGGAAGTCGGTCCCATGGCTGAGCCTCGTTCTTCACGCGCTGGTTCTCAACAGGTTAAACTAAAACAACAGTTATATTTAGCAGCATGTATATTAAACACTTTAAAGTAACATAAGTATTATAATAACACATTTGCAAGTTGAGAAAGAAACTTTGCCTACTCATTTTACTTCAAAGAGGGCCTACATGTTTCCTGTATGAAAGAGTAATGACAAGAGATACTGCGTGATGGCAGAAAAAGCATTACATTATTTTTTATTTGTATTTCTGAAAGTTACTGTAAATATGCCTGCATATTTGCTTGACATTTTGCAGTAGTATGGATTTTTAGTCCAAGGGGATTTGAGTCCCAAAGGACTATTACTTTCTTTCGTTTTGGCATTTTGCTTCGGATTCCTATAAATGTTGGTTCACTTTTCAAACTGTTGCCACAAAATGTTAGAGTCCTGCATTACATTCGAAGAAATTAAATAATGAAAAATCTGCATAAATGTATGTATATTTCTCGCATTGTGATAAAACAACGGTATCTAGAGCTATCCAATTTCAAATGATGTAATCCTACTGCAAATATGGGCATCTGAAATCCCAAATTTGAAATTTGTTTTATTATCGATTTCATATTTTGTAAAACTTTAACGAATTTTTGAGTAACAAACTCAGCGATTTAAAAGTGAACAATGCCAACACTTTACAGGGGGGATACCATTTTATCTCCAGTGCGTCGAACTGTGTATCGGAAATTCTAAAGATATGCTCATTTTTAAATTATTTTACGACATTGCTATTAAACTAAATTTTATGGTTTCAGTGCAAAGAACATGATATTTAATAAATAAAGGTAACACACAAAACGTTAAAAAAAAAAAAAAAACGCCCTTTTGGACATAATTTAAAATTTGAAACATTTCAGATTTTTTTTTAATTTATTTTTTGTATATATTGTTGTGACAAATATAAAGACGACAACACAACTGTGCAAAGTATATTATATTAAGTTCAAGATCGTTGCTGGTCTTTTACATGGACAGCAACCTCAAAATGGCCCACTCATATAGAACAGAAATGAAAAGGATGCTGGTTTTCAGATACTCTCCCCATAAAAACTTTTCCATAGAACTTGGGTATTTACGTTTATAAAAATGATGATAAACTTATCTCTTCCATTTTATTTAAGAAAGTATTCCATTAAAGAAACTGTTAAATATTCTTTCTAACAGAAAAGTTCTTGATATTTTGCTTACTTCAGAAGTCAAACAACAAAATTCAGCGTTATATTTTTAAATTTTCACAGGACTAGTTTTGATGGTTTTACCGAACCACCATCGGCTTCTGAATCTCCATTGTTTGACTTATGAATTATTATTTGTTCGGCGTGTTATTGTGTCTTAATTATTTTGCTTACTTGCTTTCACTCTTCACTCTCCAAAAAATTTAATTTCCAGTAGGCATATATCTTTAAGTAATTACAATCACATTTTACCTCTAGTCCATTCATTATGTGCTACAATAAGGATATTTTACTTATACTCCTTTTACAACAGGCATATTTTACTTCCATTTTTTTATTATTAATAATTTAGATAACTAAGGAGTAATATTTAAATGCATGCATTTTAAAAGAATTAATTTAACATGAGTATTGTAACAAAAATTTATCAGCTGAGAAAGAAACTATGTTTACTAAATTTGATTGAAAAAATATAATCTACAAGTATCCTGTAGGAAGGAATGGAGGGAGATTCTGTCAGAAGGCATGAAAGGCATTAAGAGCAAGTTACAGTAGGATTTAGCATTATTTCATTATTTATGATTCTCCAAGTGAAAATATATTTAGATACTAGGTTTAGATTTGCATTACAGCTAATTTTTGTATATATCATTGGGTCTAATGAAAGATGATAATCACTGGTAAAAAATAATATTAAATTCAGCATATCAGCAGGTCTTTTACAGGGATAGCAACCTAAAACTGACTCACTCATCCATACAGAAATGAAAGTGATGCTGGTTTTCTGTTACTCTCCAGATAAATACTCTTTCATGGACTTTAGCTACTTATGGATATAAAACAATTTGATTATAAAAATTATCTATTCCCTTCTATTTAACTAAATACTCAATTACAGAAGGTTTTATAGAATCCCTCATAACAGAAAAGTTCAAGCTATTTTATTTAAGTATTTACATCACTTCTCATTATATTAAAATGTAAATACTAAGTTTCCCAGTGAGCATATCATTTCACTAGATTAATTTTATATTTTTCTTGCTAATTGAGATAATTATACGTAGCGTATTCGGAAACTAAGTACCGTTTTATTCTAGCGCCGTCGCAGCGCTGTGGTAGGCGTCCCGCGCATGCGCACTAGTCTTTCTTGTTCACCGACTTTCAATTGTCGCCATTTTGGTTGTTCTACATTGTGTTTTCAGTTTGCTGTGCACATTCAAAATGTTTAAGACAATTAGTTCTCCCACTGACTGTGAGATTCCTGCCATGATTAAGTTTTTGAACGCGAGGAATGTTAAACTGGCCGAAATTTATCGTCAAGTGACAGAAGTTTACGGTGAATACGGGATGAGTGATGGAATGGTGAGAAAGTGGGTAAGAATGTTTAATGCAGGTCGAACAAATGACCACGCCGAGGCTCGGAGTGGTCGGCCTTCTGTTGTCACCGATGATTTGGTAAGGAAAGTTGATGAAGCAATTCAGGAGAACAGACGCTTCACAATGACAACTCTTTCAGAGACATTTTCACAAATTTCACGTACTGTTTTGTTCGAAATTGTGTCTGACCACTTGAATTATCGCAAACTGTGTTCCCGATGGGTTCCAAAAATGCTCACTGATGTTCACAAAACAAAGCAACTTGGTAGTGCCCTGATATTTCTCACGCGGTACAGTGATGAGGGAGAAAACTTTTTAAACCAAATTGTGACAGGTGATGAAACTTGGGTGTGTTATTTCACACCAGAATCAAAACAACAATCGATGGAGTGGAGACACACTCATTCTCCGAAAAAACAAAAGTTCAAAGTGACAATGTCATCACAAAAAATCATGTGCACTGTCTTCTGGGATAGGAAAGGCGTTTTGCTTACTGAATTTCTTCCCAGAGGTGAAACCATTAATGTGGCACGATATTGTGAGACTTTAACAAAACTAAGGCGTGCCATTCAAAACAAACGAAGAGGAATGCTCAGTAAAGAAATTGTGTTGCTCCATGACAATGCTCGGCCCTATACTGCTGGTGTCACTCAATTGTTAATTCGACAGTTTCTGACGATGACACGAAAAATGTTGCGGAGTCGTGGTTATCGAAACTGACGGGAAGTTTCTTTGACGATAGTATACAAAAACTGGTCACCCGCTATGACAAGTGTTTGATCATTGGTGGAAATTATGTTGAAAAATAGTTTAAGACATGTATTTTCATGTAAAAATAAAATTGTATTCGAAAAAATTGTTTTACTTTTTTTTTTTTCAAAACGGCACTTAGTTTCCGAATACGGCTCGTATTTTGCCACATGCCTTTTAAAAACATTAATTTAATATAAGCATTATCCCACGTTTATCAATGGATGGAAAAAACTTCATCTATTAATTTCTACAGTAAAAGTATAACAGACATGTATCCCACATGAAAGCATGTAAGTCATTATAGGACAACCTACTCTGTGATTTTGTATTACTTAGCTATTTGCATTAGTTTTGTTCATTATTCACATTTCTGAAAAATAAGTGTTAAATATATCTGCACACTAGCATTACATTTTGCATTAGTGAGTATTTTCATACACATACATATAATGATGGGTCAAAGGGAAAGATGGCAATAAATGTTAAAAATATACTAAATTCAGGATCATTGCTGATCATTTACAGAGATAGTGCACTAAAACAAGCCCTTTTAAACAGAATGGAAATGAAAGTGATGCTGGTTTTCAACTACTCTACCCAGAAATACTCTTTCAGGTAACTTAGGTATTTTTGGTTATAAAACCGTTAATAGAGAATTATCATAATTGTTTATTACATTTTATTTAACCCTCTCAGTGGCATGAATGGCTTTATCTGGTCAGGAGATTTTTTTATCACAGCATATTCAAGCTCATAATTAAAAATATTCTGCTTTTTTACTTTCTTCAATGACATAAATATCACTTTAATGAATGAGAGTTTATGAAAAGAGAGACTACGATAAGTAATTCTATAAGTTTAGCTAATAAATGTTGTTTAAATATAGGTCTTCATGAACAGATCCAAAAAGCTATGCCATGCAGAGGGTTAAAAAAATACACTCCATCACAGAAACTTTCAAACAATTCTTTCATAAGAGAAGAATGATTCTGGATATTTTTCTTAATTACGTATGTATTTTACTTATAATTCTCCTAAAATTTAAAGAAATAATCATGCCTTCTACAAAACATATTTTTTAACAACTACAAGGCTATTTGATCTCTATTCCCTTCTTTATATTGTTATGAATTTAATCTGTTCATAATTTTGGTGAAATGATAACCTCTTTTGCATAATGTAAAAAGAAATGCCTCAAACAGGGTTGTCACTCAAACAGGAGAATGAAATTCCCTGACTTTTCCAGGTTTTCCAGGTGTGTTTTAAGAAAATTCCAGTCTATCCGCATAATGCACATTGGCTGGGCTGTGCTAAGAGGTAAATTAATTACGGTAAAACTTGAAAACACAAAAATTTACCAATTACATATGACTTATACGTATATAACATATATTACCCAAAGTATTACTATTATAACTATACAATAGGAGTTGTTTTCTCCACTGAAGATTGAGACTAGAATCTGCCCAATTTGGATTTTTAAAAAAATGCCTTTTTCGCAGACAAATGAAAGAAAGAAATCTATTTAATGATAATTTTAAATAAATTCAGGTATTTTATATATTTGTTTAGCAGCATACATAAGCAAAAAGTACGTGCATTACATTTTGTGATAGTATGTCATCATACTGCTAGAATTAGTTTCAGGATTATGCTAGAGAAAATTTCCCAAAATTTTAAAGTATTATTAAATAAATTTAGAGGGAAGAAGCATCATTAAATGATACGAATAATATTAAAATAAATTACTTAAAAATTGAATTAGAATAATCAACAATATTTTGGCGAATATAGTTATATTAAATGGTTAGCCTAGGTGACTGATTACTATTTTTTATTTTACTGTAAAATGACAAACAACACTTTTATTAAAAAGGAAAAAAAAAAAAAAAGGTTTAAAAGATTTTGTGGCGAAGTCCTAGTATACGTTACGGACTTGACATGATTTTGAAAATTGTCGCCAACACCAAAATGACCCGTTTACTGCTCATCATTATCTCGCCAAATCCCGTGTGTACCAAACATGCAGGTTAGAATAGAACACATGGTACCATGTACTACGATTAAAACCAATTTTGTTTTATATGAGAATACATATTTTCTTTAGTTCAACATGCGCATGGGAATGTCTCGATTCTCGAGGTTACTGGAAATCCAAGTTGCTGGAAACATGCTTTGCCTTTCTAAAAGACTGCAAAAATTCGCTCTATGCAAGCTGGCCGAATGACGCTCACGCAATATGTAATCCGCCAAAATTTTTTTTTTTTTTTTTGAATCACCCTATGAAATTCCCCGACTTTTCCAGATTTTGACTAAAATATTTAAATTCTCTGAATTTTTTGTCAATTTTTGAATTCCTTGACTTTTTTTCTGTTTTCCCGGTAGCGTGGCAACTCTGCTCAAAAATGCAAAGCTCAGCCAGAAAATTAATGTTACCGGGGCAAGTCCATTTAACATTGAGGTAAATGTCTACAACAAACTGTTGTCAAATTTGGCAATAAATTGCCAGAAGTCATGGCAACCATTCAGCAACATTCTGTATCTGGCCCTATGTATCTTTATATAACTGTATCTGGCCCTATTGTATAACTGAATATGCCTTCTAGCAATTTCGTGAAATTGACGGCACTGGGAATTTCTTGGCAACAGGAGGAAAACAATACCAGGATGGGTATCAGTTTTCAGTTTACTTCAGTTTCTAGTTCAGAGTACTAACATATCTTCCTGGAAGCTTCGCTCTATAGAAGTGCTTTGCACTGCATTGTGATTAACAGTCTTACTAGTTTTAAGTGGTAACTACTGATACTGCTGTATCACAGTGATAAGAGCTGTACGAGTTCTAAGGTTGTGTAAACATAATTTTCCTTAAAGTTTTTTCACAACTTGAAACACTGTATTTTTTAGTTTTATGTTAAGAATATTAAAAAGAAATAACAGATTGATGTCATGCTTTCATATTAAGGTGGACAGCCTGTTTTATTTTGATTGCTTTTTTTTTTTTTTTTAACTTTTTTACTTTACAAAACCGACTAAAAAAATTAAAATCAGACAGAGTCTCACTACAAATTGACTTACATCAAGTATGTTATCCCCACTGCATGAACGGAATGAATGAAGGTGCATGAACGGAACCAGAAAAGTGTCAGCAATTAAAGATTGGAAGACACACTGAAAACATTCATCAGTCATGTGAGAAGTTTCCTTGGGCTTTGCCCCAACTATAGGAGACACGTGAAGGATTTTTGCTTCCATCACAATACCCCTTCACAAGACAGAGAACAAGCAAAAATTCTCACACAGAATGCAGAGATGCATTTAACATTTAATGATTAACACTTAACATTAAGATGCATTTCATTTTGCTTTTTTGCAAAGAAAGTAAAGAATGTGAAGACGCGTTTAATGCACTGAAAGAGACTTTGGCATCTGCAACAATCTCAATATATCCTCAGTTAGACAGTTTATTCTCGACAAAGATGCAAGCAATGAGAGTGTCAGACCTGTTTTACTCTGAGAAATAAATGGCGAAGAATATGTCCCAGCATTCTCGAGCAAGTGTCTATGTAAACTGGAGAGGAATTACTGTATTAACAGATAAGAGTTGCTCACCATAGTTAAAAGCCGAAGAACGTTTCCACCATAACATCTAAGGCTGAAAATTCCTTCTCTGCACAGATTATGCATCATTGACCCATCTCTTAAATTTCAAGAATTCCGAAGGCCAAATAGCCAGATATATAGAAAGAATCCAGGAACATGACATCAATATTGATCATTGGAAGGGATCATTGCACTGCTCTGTCTAGAAGACCCTGCCCGGAATGCTCTTGATATTTTTCAGGGTTGAAGAGAAATATGAGCTGTGTAATCCAATCATACGTCAAGTTACAAATTCAACACTATCTGACCCATGGAGTGATGAAGTCAGGAAAGACCAAGTGGAAGATGGGGGCATTAAACAAATAATTGATTTAATGGAGTATTCAAACAGGAAAACTACCTCGCAGAACATTTTGATCTAGAGTTGTACGATACACCAATATTTGCCTCTCTAGGGCTCACTTCATATTCAAAAAATCATCTTGATCGGAAGTTCAAATTGGCTGGTGGAAAGGCATTCTGATGGCTGCTGATACTTCCAAGATTCCAGAAGTCCTTAAAGAATAGTCCAACAGGAGGCCACTTCAAAATAATGAACACTTTGCATAGAGTTTGAGAGCACTTCTTCTGGTGTAAAGCAAAGACTGACATGTAAAAGTGGTGGCAATCATGCAATGCTTATGCAGGTCAGAAAGAACCGAAGAATCGCAGCCAAGGGAAGCTACAACATTATAATGTATAAGCGTCTTTTGAATGCATCACCTTCAAAGTAGCTGGACCTCTGTGACAAACTGCTGATGTCAATAAATACATTCTCATTATCACTGATCATAGTTCACGACATCATAATTTGGAACCGTTAAGTCATCAAATTCTAAGCCTAATGTCATTAAATATGACAGGCTAGCCGTTTACTATGACCATACAAAATAGTCCCCATTGTGTAAGTAATAAAAATAGTTTATTAAGACCATGGTTATATGTGCATATAGATTTGTAAATTCATGCATTTATTTGATTGATTTTATATTTGATTTATTGTATGTTGTTCACTGAAATTATTATTTTAGTACTGCAATAATTTTCCTTAGCTGCAAGGTATGACTTCCTATCCAGCGACTGCATTGCCTGGGACCTGCAGTCCTCTGGAAGGGAGCAATGTCACAAATTTTGCATATACATAAATAATTTTCATGAAATAATATGTGAAAATGTAGCATATCTTGTACAATGTAACACAAAATGCTCAAAAATGTGAAGCTCTGCCGGTAAAATAATGTTGCAGGGACAAGTTCATTACATTGAGGTAAACGGCTATCTTGCCAAATAAGCGAGATGGCAAGGTACGACTAAGCTGGCAATAAATTTGGTAACTAATTTTTGTCACTAAAAGTCACTAAAATTGGCGACCAGTGGGCAATGCTATAACAAAGAAGTACCATTTTTTCCTTCCTTTTAGTTAGTTGTGTTTATTAAGACTGTTCCTGAATAGTTTTATTGTCAATAAATTTTGTTTATTATTACAATAGTCTTGAATTGCTTAAAAACATTAATCAAAGCTCATTTGACAAAAATGTATTTTCAATTCATAATTATCACTGCTAATATGACATTCAGTGTGTGTGTATATTTATATATATATATACTGTAAATACACACACACTTATTTTAAGTTTTGCCTAAAGGCGCAAAATTTTTAGCTACAATACTGTATAATCAGTTATCAGTTAAAGAACTCTATGATAACACACTGCTTTTGATAATCTCACTGTTTTATGCTGCCTTATTGCTAAAACACCAATACATCCAATTTTAAAAACACTTTGACCCCACCATATAGCACACTTCGCATAAAATTCATAGTTTTTTCTATTTTTTATGTAAACAAAATACCTTTTTCTTGTCAGTTCCACAACTTACTTGTACAGCTAACAGCACTAAATAAAATGTCTAAACACAAAAAAGTATGCATATAATAACTTAACAAAAAAGTACCAAATTCAGTGAGTGAATATTTTATACAATTACGCACAATAAATACTTTAGAAGAATGAAACAATTATAAAACCAACACATTCAACATGTATCCTAAGAGGAAAGACCAAGTGACTGTTAGAGCAGTACTGCCAACTGGCATTCGTCCGTCATAATGTGACATTGCACATAAAATTAAAGAGCCAGCAGAACTGTTCAAATTACAATACCAGGCGTCATCATTTAACTGCAAAAGATTTTTAATTTTGAAATAAAGGACATTGTCATTTTTACATAACTCAAAAAAGGTCAAGGACAGAACAGCTGTTAATGGAATATCCTTTCCAAAAAGGGATGGTTGGCACTCTTATCCAATGACTTGTGCCAAAAGGGATTATCCAAATCCCCACCAAAAAGATGTTAAAATTATTCAAAAGGCCACCAATATAACACAAAAACAGTTATGCAGCAACCCATAACATTGCCAAAAAGTATTTGTATAGCAACCCAGATATGTTGTAGCATAGTCAGTTGCATTTTTTTAATTCAGCTGTTATTTTTCTGATTAGTTTTTTTTTTTTTTTTTTTTTTTTTTTTTTCATATTTCATATATATATGTTTTTCTCAAAACAAATTATAATGAGAGCATGGAGTCAGGCCCGCTCCGACAATAGGTGCCAGGTTGTGCGGCGCCCTCGTGCACAGAGTCAAAAAGACACCAGGCAATCATTAAAACAAGCAGTTCGTCTCGCTGCATGTCTGACGATGAAAATTCTTGTCGTGTTTGAACGCCTCTCCGAAAGTTGACTTGGGTAAAACCTGGGAAGCTACTGATTAGGATCTGTACCTAGGCAGTCTCGGCCACGGGTGTTTAAAATCAATCTCCACAGGACTGTGTAGCAGGCTGGATTGGTGGCCCCATCTGTTTGACAGTATACTTTGTGACTTTGTAGACTCTGTGACAGCAGAACAGTGACTTTGTTCTGCTGCCCGGTGTTGGGGGCCCCTGTTAATGACAGACGATTTTCCCATTCCTCCAGAGCGGGGATGTGGAATATGAGTTGCTGAGTATTCCTGTTGACTCGGCTTAATCTTAGCTCATCGGCTGTGCCAACAAGCGACCTCTTGGATCGCCTCTAGGAGTTGAGGCATGTAACTGTATCAAGGAAGCCTCCACCTTGCCAGGTCTGAGTGCCCCTTCCTTTTAGTACACCATCTTATTTGACCAAAAGTTATAACCAGGGCAGGAATTCGTCTCTAATGTTCTCTTCTGTCTTATTTGAAAGCGAAAATACATGATGTCGATGCTAGACGCATTCGACAAATTGCTTAACCTTTTGAGGCCAGGGCTTTGGTAGCAGTAAAAGCTACCAAAAAACGGGGAATCTTGAACCGAATGCTTTCACCCCTTTAAGAAATTAACTCCTATTTGCAACAAAGATTCTTGTGTGTAGTTTAATGGATTCTCAGAGGGGTGCATCTATGTCGCAAAAGGAAGACCTTTGAAAGAGATAAGTGGTTAAAACCCCAGGGACGTCAAATTTGACATTTCACCCAACTTTTCAGCCTAGAAAATGGGGGAAAAAGACATGGCCACTAAAGTGGACAACCCCGTCTTTTCAAAGAGAGGACTCCATCCCTTCTTCAAAAGGTTAATCCTTATTTTGTGTCTACTGTTGAAATAGTAATTTGGGTAACCCTTCTTTTTTTTTTTTTTTTTTTGTGTGTGTGTGTGTGTGTGTGCGATTGCTTGTTATTGTTTTTCTACATAAAAAAAAAAGGTAATTGCAGTTAGGTATTATGCTAAACTTACGTTAACTTTTTAATTCGGAAGAGCAATAATTTAAGCATAATTACTGGAAAACTGTTTACCTCTGTTGTTTGAACCATTGATGTTGTGACAAATTGCTTAATCCTTATTTTGTGTCTACTGTTGAAATAGTAATTTGTGCAACATTTATCTTTTTTCTGATTGCTTGTTGTTACTGTTATTATGCATAAAAAAAGGTAAGTGCAGTTACATATTATGTTAAACTTGGGTTAACTTTTTTAATCGGAAAAGCAACAATTTCAGCATAATTACTCGAAAATTGCTTACCTCTCATGTTTGAACCATTGTCGTATTCTTGGCCGCGTAAATTACTAATATCTAAACCATTTTCTTCAAAAGTCTTTAATGAGAATCTTGTTCGTCCTTCACCGGTCGTATCTGTTGTAACACACGATACTAAAAACTTTTCTTCGATACTCATGTGTGTATTTTTTAAATTAAGATACCTGATACAAATTAATATCTACTCTTGATAGCTGGCATCAGGAGTACAATCACGTAAAATACAAAAATGCTTTGCCTGTTTGACCTCACTTAAAATAATTTACTTTATATTATCCCCTAATAAGCTAATTGTTTCAATTTGAATTTTATCTTCAAGGTAATGAAGCATATTTTTTTTAGTTTGAATTTTATCAATATATACAGACAAGACAAGGTCAAATTTTGTGATCATTTCTATACACTTTAAAAATTTATTATTTCTTTCGAATAATTTGTTACTGGAACCACGGAAGGCAAGTTTTGTTTGGCTAAATACTGAATGGCATAGATAATTCTTTCAATAACATTGCGACAATGCTTAGTCTCTTGTTTCTAATAAATTTTTAAATTCTTAATCAACAGGTTTATTCTTTCGTAATCGTTCTAAGAAATCGAACCAAAGATGTAGATTACGGAAATGCATTTTATTTTTTTCATGAAGGTTTAAATGCTCATTTAAGTGGTTCCAGTTGTTAAATTCAGAACTACTCATTTTTAAGCTTCTGAAACTGTTAAAAATTTTGCAACAAAAACAACGACCAGAATTCTTTTCTGCAGAATTTAGCAACTAATCCCTTTTTACTATTTCATTGTTTGACAAGATTCGACAAAAGTAAATCTAAAAAAAAATGACGTCCATTTTTGTTTTTTGAGAAACTGAAACTCGAAACCAGGTTATTCAGGACCATTTTCTATTAAGGTTTGAACTGGGGATGGCAATAATGGACTTGGGCATAATCCGGAATCATCAGGCACAGACAAATGCGTACCTACTGCAGAAAGTGTAGATTTTACAAGTATTTCTTCAATTTTTCGACCAGCTGCATTGAAGTTAAAGGTAATTCCCGGGTGAAAACACTTTCTCATTCAAAAACTCATTCTGATTATTAGGTTCTTTTGGAAATTTCAATGGTAGCCAAGACGTTAATTGACAACTAGTGCTAGTAGCGTCAGCTTGGGTATTCTCTGGTTTTTGGAAAAACTGAGTAATTTTAAAGTTCTGGTTTATTAAATTAAATCTGGTTTATTAAGTTAATTTTAAAGTTCTGGTTTATTAAATCGTCCTCCCACTTTCTTTTTCTTCATTGCATTCTGATACTCAGACAGTTTTTTCTGTTTTTCTTCCAAAATCTGGGGGAAAATTAAAACAGAAAAATTGGAAGTAAAAATAAAAGCAGAAAATAACTATCATAAACTATTGCATAAAACAGTTCTTAAACACACTCGAAGTAACTGTTTGAAATATTTTACCTTACTTTTGAAACAATGAGTATATCTTAAACCATTGCTTAGAAAATATATGAACTATCAGATCAATACCAAATACTTCAAGGAGGTGGTAGTATTCTTTTGTTTATTAAATTAAATAAATCAAATTTAAAGTATGTATTTAAGACGTAATGAAATAACGAAACATTTACCTTCAATTTTCCATATAGCTAAAAATCAGAAAAAGGAAAATTTTGAATTTCAAAATACCTTGTACATTTTTACTTCTTCAAATCTCAAATAGGTTTATTTTAAATTCTCCGTAAGTATGTCAATGCTTTCTTCTCGAAAGATAATAACTTTTAATTTAATAAACAAATGGTTGATGTAAAAACATTTTTCGAGTAATTATGCTCAAATCGTCGCTTTTCTGAATTAAAAAGCTAACCGAAGTTTAACAAAATATGTAACTGCACTTACCTTTTTTATGTAGAATAACAATAAGCAATCACCAAAAAAAATAACAAAAATGATAAATGTTGTACAGATTACTACGATTGCAACAATAGACACAAAATAAGGACTAAGCAATTTGTCGATCGCGTCTACGACACCTGATTGTACCCTTACATTTGCATCGGCATCACTTATTTTCGTTCACATATATTTACAAGATCAGCTCAACTTATGACAAAAACTGCAAAAGGCATAAACTGTTAAAAAATCAGTGATATAAATAGTATATATCTTATGCATAAACCGCAGTTTTTGCAAACTTTTGGAGAAAATGTAGCATCGCCAGTTGAAACTCTTAACTATATCGTTGTCAACAGCATAGCGGTGTGCAAAGACGAATTTCGGATATATCCCTAGAAATAAAACGTACAGCAGTTTTTGTGCTCTTTTGTAATCACAGTTTGAACCTTGTCATAAACTACGCTATAAAAAACAATTTATTCAGTGCAAACTTATTAGATATCTAAATTAATTGGTTTTTAATTTTAAGATAATAAACAGCGTTCAGCAATATATTTGGTATCCAATGCGTTTAGTATATTATTTCTCTTCGCTTGCAGTGTTACGTTTTTATAATATGTTGCTGTTGTTGACTAATGCTCGTTTGTCTGACTATAGTCCGCCCAAGTCCACGAAATTCCTCGTGGCAAGAAGCGCAAGATAGGCCTATCGTTGGCAAAAGCCTTGAGCACCTTACAAGTGACAGTGCGATTCAGCTCAGTTTCAGCCCTAATTTTGATGAGGGACATCCTGGGGGGACGGGTCCGAACATCTACAACCCCTCTTCTTCTACTACCAACTTTTCGAGAGGACTTTTGCCTCGCATATTTAGAGTGCCTCCATGCCACATGGACACTATACATTTACAAACATACATGCCTTTTCCGAGATTTGAACCCGGGCCCTTCGGTACAGCAGTTAACAACGCTAACCACTATACCAGTTGGGTGGGGTTTTTTATAGCATAAATTCACGTATAATTCTTCAATAAGCATGTACGAGTGTGGGTTTTTTAACAAAGCACAAAATGTTTGCATATTTAGACAAATTTAAAGATAAAATGTAATTTTTTTGGTTTTTCATATTATTATGTTGTTGAAATTATTTCTTTTCCCTCCGATGGAGCCAATTTGTCTTTTTTTATTTATTGTCTGTCACCAGTCTGTGTCACGTGACTGGCGGCAGAGAAAGAATTACATACACTCTTTTCAGGATCTTTGTGGCTGCTACTGGAAGGCACTAAATAGGCTTCCTTATTATCTGTTTTGTTGTATAGTGTATACATATGTATATATACTTTTGTCTACCATTGGAAATAAAATTATATGCATTACGAAAATAGAATCGTGAATTCGTAATCATAATCGTAACAAGTTTTATACATGTTTTTGGTGCCGAAATTCCCGGACCTTTATATATTACCAAATCGAAAGTGAATATAATTCTTGATTCGTCCTATGCTGGAATAATGGAAGGATACCTGAAAATATCAGGTAAGCCATTTTCTTTCATTCTTGAAGTATTCAACCTTGAAAAATAATGATTGAGTTAAATAAAAGTATTGAATATTTATGTTGATTTATTGAAATATTACTTGAAAGAATAATACTTCATTGATGGTTGAAAAAATAATTTATCTTAATCGAAGGAAATTTGTGGGCTATATTGTTTTTAAAGGAAGTGCTTAAAATATAGAAATACTGTACTTTAATTTTTGTTACAATTATTTGTTGAATTTTATAAGGTTATATTCCATTACTTGAAATATGGAAAACATAGACAAATTAAAGTCGAAAAGAGCTGCTATCAGATCTGCAATCACTAAACAAATAAATAAAGCAGAAGATTTGCTGGTAGCAGTGATTGAAAGAACTGACACAGATTCCTTGTTAGAGTGTCAGGATATTTTGTCAGAAAAAGAAAATTCTTTAAATGAAATTGATAAAGAGATAGATAAATTGATTGAAGATAAAGCTGAATATGAAAAAGAATTAAAATCGGTTAAAGAATACTCTCATAAAATTTTGAGTATGAAATCCAAAATTAAGAATAGGTTAAGAAAATGTTAAGCAGATACTGAAGCTAACGTAGTTCAAAATGTACCTGTAACTCCTGTAATCGAAAGTAAATTTGTTGCGGCAGTTCAGTTGCCGAAATTAAATATTGAAAAGTTCTCTGGTGATCCCAGCACTTATTTAGAATTTATTAACTGTTTCAAGAATGCTGTGGATAACAATGATTCTTTGTCAAAAATAAGTAAATTTCAATACCTGAAATCTCTTTTGACAGGTACTGCATATAATGTTGTATCAGGGTTTGATCTCACTGATGAAAATTATGATGAATGCCTAAAATTGTTAAACGAAAGATATGGTAGGCGGGATATAATCATAAACTGTCATATAAATAAAATTTTTAACTTAGAGCCAGTAAAATCATCAAATAATAACTTAGAAATCTGTATGATAAATGTGAAATACATATCAGAAATCTCAAGTCAATGGGGGTAACGACAGGTTCATACGGGCATCTACTTATGCCTATACTGTTAAAATTGGTACCAGAAAACATGGCTCTAGAATTTCATAAGAAAAAGAATACAGAAAATGAGTATAAGGTCAATGACCGGTTGGAATTTATAAGAGAAGATTTACGTGCCCGTGAGGCCACATTATTAGTAAATAATTCTTCTAATAATAAAATACATGACACTTACACTAATTTTAATTCCAAACAAAAATATAATCAGAACGTTTCTTCTAAGAAAAGTGTTCCTTCGCCTGCTGCCTTGAACACTTCTATAAAAATATATTGTGTATTTTGTAATTCTTCAAATCATACAAGCTTGGGTTGTAAAAGGTATACAGACCAAGAGAAAAGTTTTAAATTAAAGAAGGGAGGACGCTGTTATAAGTGTTTCTTAAAATAACACCTGTCTTCTAACTGTAAAAGTAAATTAACCCCATGTTCGAAATGTGGTAATAAATTTCACAATGAGCTGTTCTGTAACAAATCAGAAAAACATGAAAGTCCTGAAAATATTAACGCAGATAAATCCACAACCTTAGTATCTTGCAGTATGGCCCTGCATTTCTTTCGTTACCTGAAAGTCAATAGCCAAAACCCAAACTATCAACGTCAAAATTACATGACGTATCAGAAGAATCTCGAAAATCGGAAGCTATCCTAGCGTGTTTGATCAAAACAGACAAAACTGAAAATGTTCCACTCATGAATTTGACAAAATTTAGTTCCTTGAAAAAACTTTATCATGTGACTGCTTGGATTTTCAGATTTACATCAAATTTAAAAGTAGAAAGGGAAAATAGAAATTTTGTGGAAATTTCAGCAGAAGAAATCAGTAAATCTGAAAGATTTTGGAACCCATTAACCGCCAAAACTACAAGGAATGTTTCTTTTCTCATGAAAATAATAACAAATATTAAATTAAGCATTTATAACATAAATTTACATTGAAAATAAAAAAAAATGCTCTTACCTGTGGAAAACGCGAGTGTTGCGTTCGCGCAACGTCAGCAGAATAAGACTACGGATGTTTAGTGAGTAGGATTGTACTCGTGTGATGTTTCTTTTGAGTGGAGCGCAGGATTACTTTTTAGCTGTATAAGGTTTTATAAATCTACAAATAACTTTACTTGTAATTAATTTAATATTAAAATATACAGTGTATATCTTTTACAAAAACAGATTATTTCATTTGAAAGATTCAAGCATGTAAAGCTTGATTACAATCATGATGTAAAGCTACATTACATACTTTGCATCTATAAACAGTCTGGCTATGGTACTCTTTACAACAAAGTCTTTTGTTATCAACGGACTTTACAATCAAATGTCTACCATCTCCATTCAATGGTTTTTGAATGCTGAATTTACTAGGTCTTCCTGTTGCTGATCTATTTCTGGCTAATTCTACACACTCAATAGGAGTTTGCAAAAGGAATAATGCATTCTCGTGTCTGAAATCTAAAAGAGACTTTATATTTCCAGTAGTAAAAAGTGGTGATATTTGGTAAGTTTAGATACGGTCTCACCTCATATAATTTATCAGTATTTTTCAATTTGACTATTGTCAAATGCAAATTCTGCTTCATATTCCTGTACTGCAAATGTGATATCAATTCTCGTACAAGAGGAACAGAAATGTCCTTATCAAAAGACCAATACATTTTTTCTTGAGGTAAAGAATGATATCCTGTAAGCAATAATATTCCAATAAATCTTCTCATATAGGCTTCAGATGCAATAAAATCTCTTTTTTTTTTTTTTTTTCTGAGCGTATATATATTTGTCTGTTCAACGAGAAGAGAGTAAATGTCTAAACCAAAAAGAAAATCGAAAATCTGTGCACTAGTTTTACTTTGTGTTTTGTCTTTTACAATTTCTCTTCTATCTCTTTCTTCATGTTCTTCCTGAGACATAACTAACAGTTCCTTTTTTATCCACTTCAAGATTTCAGTCTTCTGCTTTTTAAACTTTTTAGTATGACTGTAAGTGTTTTAGAAGGCTGAAACTTACTTCTTACGTGAATTTCAACTTCCCCAGCAGTATCATTTGGTAAAATATCATTATCATTATTTAAAACATTGATATTCCTTTCTTCTTCGTCATTAGCCTCTCCAATTCCTGGGGGAACAACAAAAATATCAGTTTCATTGTGGTCATTATTAACATCATCATCTGTTTCTTCATCAAAAAAATCTTTGAAGAGCTTCTTCTAATGTAAGATACCTCGTTCTAGACATTTTTAAACAACCAGAACATCGAATGGAATGAGTGGAAAAGGAGATTGACTACCTGTTTCCTGCTGACGTTGGGTCAACGCAACACCTGTTTTCCCTTGCTTCCTAACACAAATATAAACATCTGACTGATGTAATGTTCTGATAAACGGTGAATCCCTTCAAAACATAAATTAAGTGAATTAGCAGTACAAGACGCTCATGAAAAGGTTTATCATGCGGGAGTATCCGATACTCTGGTGCATATACGTGAGGGGTTCTGGCTCTTAAGAGGAAAACAATATGTCAAATCAATCCTGAGTAAATGCATAATATGCAAAAAATATAATGTACGTCCTGGACAACAAGTCACTGCACCTCTTCCAGCGGATAGGGTTAATGAATCTCCGCCTTTCGCAATTTGTGGACTCGATTTTGCAGGTCCTTTGTATGTAAACAAAAATGACAACAAATATTACATATTATTGTTTACTTGAGCCACTACAAGAGCTATTCACCTGGAGCTCGTAAAAGGCATGAGCACTGAAGAATTTTTACTTGTGTTCCGCAGGTTCGTATCCCGAAGAGGTCTGTGCTCCACAGTGTACTCGGACAATGCTAGAACATTTAAAAGAGCCGAAATTGAATTAACCCCTTCGCGCCAACTGTCATGTATACGTGCCAGCAACGAACACACTTATTTAACGGCCGACACGCAGGCGTGCCAGAGCATTGTTGCGTTTTCTACCGAATGTCACATATTTGTGCCAGTACCAGAAATTCGTTAAAGTTTTACAAAATATGAAATCGAGAATAAAACAAATTCCAAATTTTAAATTTGGGCTTTCAGATGCCCATATTCGCAATAGGATTATGCTATTCAAAATTGGATGGCTGTAGGTACCGTTGTTTTATCACAATGCGAGAAACATATATACATTGATGCAGATTCTTCATTATTTAATTTCTTCAAATATAATACAGGGCGATAGTATTTAGTGGCAACGAATTGAAAAGTGATACAGCCTTTTCAAGTTTTCAATGCAAAACGAAAACAATAGTCTTTCAGGGACAAAACCCCTTTGGACTAATAATGCATTGACTTCAATGAATTAGTTCACTGAAAGTTCAGTTATTAAACCTTAAATACAAATCCAAAATTCAAGCATCCTAAATAAAAGCTTAGACTCAATGGCATTTTATAATATTCCATTTAAAAAACGCCAAACTATGATGGTCAGAAATCATACATTACATATTTTCCAACCTATGACCCTCAGAAATCAGAAACATTTCTCAACAAAAATTTGGTTCTTTTTTGTTATCAGGACGAGATTCAGAAGTGTATGTATATGTATGTATGTGCGTATATATGTGTGTACATACATGGACACATATGTATGTACACAGCGAAAAAAGGGGGCAGTTCCGTATCTCCCGTTCTACTGAACCGATTGTCAAAATTTAGATTGCACTTTCCATGTCTCGAAATTGTGACTCAGGATATATATTAGATTTATATATAGCAATATTCTAACATAGGTATTTTGACACAAAATTGGACTTTTTCTGAAATAACATACCAATTATTTTCCATATTCTAAAACTCAAATTATGCCAGATATTAGGTTTTATAATTTTTGGAGAGAAATTAAAAAATTTATCTTGGCGCATTTTTCAGTTTGTGCCAAGAATAATTCACTTAGCGGCTCTAGTGTAGAATTGGGTGCCCCTTTGATTAGCGACAATTTTTCTTTTAAATTTTGGCGATGAAACCTCACTTCTGGTTACCATGATAGTTTTAGCTTCCTGATTTTATTTAAATTAAAATAGATTGATGTGTACATGCACAAATTTACGGCAGTGCGCAATGCCTAGTTTGTGCAATTCTAGGATGCTTTTTAAGTGAAAACAGATCGATATGTACATGGACACAGAGTTTGTGCAATTCTTTTACTTCTTATTTTGGTTTTGTGTAACGGCCATCTTGAAATTGTGCCTTCCTGGTGCCAATCTTGGCGTCAAAAAAGAATCGCCAAAAAACAAGGGGCACCCAATTGTAAACTTTTACCCACTTGGCAAACTTCTTAATTTATAGCAACTTATTTTCCTTTCCTTTTTACATTGAACACGAGTGGAGAAAAGGTCATCATTCATTACTTTCAAATAATTTTAAAGTGCAAAAAGCACATTCCACATTATTATCGCTTACAACAGATATGCCAAACTCAACTTCTAATTTTTCGCAGGTGTGCCTAGAAATGCATCTAATTTAACCTGATATTAAAAATGTTATAGGTTATAAGAAACAAATTTTTTTGAAAAATTTATTAAAATATATTTAAAAATGCAAATTTCATAAGCTACTTTTTTAAAAACTACTCGTGGAATTTTTACAAAACTGGCAGATTGGCATAATTTTTATCGTAGAATGGAAATATGGAAAAAAATTGGTATGTCATTTCAGAAAATGTTCGATTTTGAGTCAAATTACCTATATTAGAATAATGCTATATATAAATCTAATACATATCCTAAGTTACATTTTCGAGACATGAAAAGTGCAAGTTGAATTTCATCAATCGACCCAGTAGAACGGGAGATACAGAACTGCCTCCCTTTTTTTTAACACTGTGTACATATATACATGCATATATGAACACATACATTTCTGCACCTGCTTCTGACAACAAGAAAAGCAATAACAAATTAATACAGAAATGCCATGTGTAAGTAGCTTTGCGTAGCTTTGCATAGCTTCCCTAAATAATGTACAGTACTTTCTGATTATCCACCCCCTTCCTAAAGAGGTTATCACTTCTAGCGACAATCCTTGCTAGACGGGACTTTTCTGAGAAACGAGATTCTGGTAGCACTGGTTTAAACGGGAGGATTCCTAGAAGAAAAGAGCCCTGCTGGAAGCGAAGTCCCGCCTAGCTTCGGAAACGATGTAGCAGCTACGCAAGATTTTTTCAAACCTCACCGAAAATGTCTTGGCTAGACCTCTGTTATAGGTAGAGATCAAGCAATCAGACAAAAGTTCTGCTTCTGAAGGATCACGTGATTGCAATATGAGCGACAATCGATTAACGTTTGACGTTCAAGTCTTTATGGTAACCTAGATACGAGGGTTTTCTGGAAATATGCGGTTTCTGAGAATTGTCCTTTTTGATGCCCAGTCCCGTGTAGCTGAAACATAATGTGATTAAAACTTAACTTTTCTGCCAAGCTAATATGCAAAAGCCATCACCCATTTTGAAAACTGGTGCGTGCTACGAATTCCATGACAGGGCAATGACTCACTAAAATTTCAAAAGGCAAAAAGCACCAAAAACAGAACACTTACCTTCTTCAAAAAAAAACTTATGCAATTTTTTGTGTTGTTCTCCCCATGCACATAGTGATCAGTTTTTACTTAATATCACAGAATTGTAAAAGTCTGAAATAAATACATTGCTTTTTCTTAAAAACACATCAGAGAATTACCCATACTTGGCATCATGCACAAACTTCAATCCATAAAATTAGTTTAAGAAGTAAAATTTCGTGGAACGTGAATTTTTACATTCTCTGTTGTTGGGTATTTGAAAGAAACATGATCCTTTTTCATCAGCCAGAACCCCCCCCCCTCAGTCCTACTACAACTCCTTACAAAGAAAAAAAAAAAAAAATTACAGCACTTGTCTGCTGTACACGTGTACATATCTGGATTGCCACATAAATACACTTTGGCAACACAGTACATTGCCTAGTGAACTCTTTTCAGGGAGGTGGGGATAATCAAAAAGATACAAATGTACTATAATTAATTTCTGCGCCACACAATTTTTCAGAAGAGTATTTGGTTGATCTTTACAATACGGTAACTGGTAGTTTGGCGACATTTTGGAGGCGATAAAGGTTACTACCTGGGACTTTGGTAATAATGTGAGCAGTACTCAGTTCCGATTACGCATTATTTTGCGTGAGGGAAATGAGAGATTATGGGATATGTCATGTGATATTAATGGACGAATTATGGTTCTTTAATCGGAAAAGGGGGGAAATCGGGAAAAAATGTGGAAATTTTGTATTTAGCTTTATTCTGTGTTGTGTGAAACAGTGTTGTTTAATTTTTGGATCCCATGGCCCTAACTAAAGTGAATTCGAAATGGGTATTTAGGCATTGTGATAAAGAGAAGTTTGCTTTTTATTTAGTGGAGGAAGTATGGAGAAAAAATTCGCAGAAAAAAATCTTTCAATAATTTTATTGAATGAATTAGAAAAGTGTATCTGCCACGTAATCAAGATTCTGAAGAAGATTAGGTAAGTTAGTATTTTTAATTATTTGAGGATATTATTTTTATGCATTGTTCTAAATGTAAGGTGGAAAGGAATTTGGTATTATTGGGAAAATTGTTATTAGCAATGATTTAGTTTAAAGTAATTAGGATTGTAAGGTAATTTTTATTAATTTAATGTATGTGCTCATTTATATTTTAAGTACTGTTTTTGAATTTAATTCTATTTTAAAGAAATGATAGTTATTTTGTGAATTTTATGTTTGCAGGAATTTGGTATGCGTTTTAGTTGAAGTAAACGTGCATGGAAATAATTTAAATATCTGACACTAAGTATTTGTAATGGTTGCGGTATGAATTCATTGGTGACGTTTATAATATAATAGATGATTTAGAGGTAAAAGTTTTTGGATATTTTATTTATTTTATATGTGGAAATGTTCATATTTGGAAAGGGTAAATACTTTTTCGCGATCAGGTAATTTCATATATGTTCTTTTTACCGGGTTTAAAGATTGAGAAAATTGTCATGTATTTTCGTGAAATTTTTCTAATTTATGAGAAAAAGGCAGTGTACATGGATATGGTGAAGAGTGTGCGCAATGCCATTTTTGTGCAATTCTGGGATGTTTTTTTTAAGTAAAAATAAGTCGACGTGTACATGGTTTAGCGATATTTTAATTAAATGATAGTTATTTTGTGAATTTTATGTTTGTAGGAATTTGGTATACGTTTAAGTTGAAATAAACGTGCATGGAAATAATTTAAATATTTGATACTAAGTATTTGTAATGCTTGCGGTACGAATTCGATGGTGACGTGTATAATGTAATAGATGATTTAGAGGTAAAAGTTTTTGGATATTTTATTTATTTTATATGTGGAAATGTTCATATTTGTAAAGGGTAAATACTTTTTCGCGATCAGGTAATTTCATATATGTTCTTTTTACTGGGTTTAAAGATTGAGAAAATTGTCATGTATTTTCGTGAAATTTTTCTAATTTATGAGAAAAAAGCAGTGTACATGGATATAGTGAAGAGTGTGCGCAATGCCATTTTTGTGCAATTCTGGGATTTTTTTTAAGTAAAAATAAGTCGACGTGTACATGGTTTAGTGATATTTTAATTAAATGATAGTTATTTTGTGAATTTTATGTTTGTAGGAATTTGGTATACGTTTAAGTTGAAATAAACGTGCATGGAAATAATTTAAATATTTGATACTAAGTATTTATAATGCTTGCGGTATGAATTCGTTGGTGACGTGTATAATGTAATAGATGATTTAGAGGTAAAAGTTTTTGGATATTTTATTTATTTTATATGTGGAAATGTTCATATTTGGAAAGGGTAAATACTTTTTCGCGATCAGGTAATTTCATATATGTTCTTTTTACCGGGTTTAAAGATTGAGAAAATTGTCATGTATTTTCGTGAAATTTTTCTAATTTATGAGAAAAAGGCAGTGTACATGGATATGGTGAAGAGTGTGCGCAATGCCATTTTTGTGCAATTCTGGGATGATTTTTTAAGTAAAAATAAGTCGGCGTGTACATGGTTTATGTGTATGTGTTATTTTGAAAAACGCGTAAGGAGTATGGTATTGTGCACTTTTTCCCAATTTTGCAGTGAATATTTGTCATGATTAACCAGTTTTGTTTGATAAAATTTCTAGCATAAGTCTAATTCGGCTAGTAGATTGTTGGAAGAAGTGTTCAGTAGATAAAAAGAAAAGAAACATGTCTTTACTTCGTGAAGACAAAATGGCGGCGGGGGGGAAAAATAGAGGGTTTCTGTAGGAGAGTTGGTTGCGAAATTTTCGCGAAAAAATCACCAAGTTACCATAATGTAAAGATCAACCGAGTATTTATACAGCATTTATTTGATAAACTTCTATAATTAATTATTTTATTCTCCGTTTTAATAAATTTTCATTCATTAACGCACAGATCATTAAAGTAAATAAAAAACATAATTTAAATAATATGCCAATATACACCAAATGACAATAAACCTCATGATCAATCATGCCACTCAGGTTATATAATCATAAAAACTTATTAAATTTAAATATATAAAAATATAAAATGAAAAGTGCTCATTTTAAACTTTTAATTCATCACATTTGCAAGATTCTATAATCCCTCCCCCCCCCAGAAAAAAAAAAGAAGGTTAATCTTTGGATCATGGTAACTTCGTGATTTTTTGGCGAAAATTTGGCGACCAACCCTGCTATAGCAACCTGCTAGTTTTTTTTTTTTTTTTTTTTTTTTTTTGGGACGCCAGTTTGTTTTTACGAAGTAAAGGCATTTTTTTTTTTTTCCCCTCAACATTTTTTCCAACAATCTGCTAGCCGAATTACACTTATGCTAGAACTTTTATGGAACAAAAGTGCTTAATCATGATGAAGATTAGGTGCAAAATCAGGAGAAAGTGCAGAATCGCAAACTGCTTGCAGCATTTTTTTAAGAATTGCACATACACGGTATCCATGTACACATCGACCTATTTTCACTTAAAAAAACATCCCAGAATTGCAAAAAAATGGCATTGCGCACAATCTTGACTTTATCCATGTACACTGCTAAAGTCCTAGCTAGTAACCTTTATCGCCTTACCAAAATGTCGCCAAACTACCTGTTACCATATTCCAAAGATTAGCCAAAAAGAAAACTGCTGTTGATACCTATCATTAAAAAAAAATATATCATATAATAATACAAAATAAAGAACAAGATCCAGAATCATTGGAATTTTGGCTATTCCAGATTTTAAATCACCAATTTAAATCTAATAAGATGATATGTACACTGGCAACATTGGGCCTTTACTAATTGTTTATGTCAGATAGAAAAATATTAACCTCGCACAGCCATTCAAGGGGCAAAAGAGGGATATGTCACTAGCCACAGTGCGACTCTAACTAGGAGGTGTTTGAAAGTGACATGCAGGAATCTCAGTTAAGCAGAAGAAAAAACACATTTACAAACACCTGCTTCCTTATGCAGAGTATTATATTCCCTATTCCTCAACTTTGTCAGGAGGAATTTCTTATCATTTTTTATGGTGTTTGTGATTTAGAGGTCTTTATATTAGTCATTCTGGATACTGGGTGTCCAGATGTCAGACTTTGTACTGTACTATAGAATAACAGAATATGATATATATGTAGCAGAATCATAATATATAGAGGAAATCATACCCTAACTAAACTTTCCCAAGAGCCTTTTGTTACAGTTTGACTCTACCAATCTGAGATTGGCTAATGTTCTCAAGGTCATAAAATGCCCAACTTACATGTTGAGAACTAGATATATATTATTACCAAACCTGCAATCACCACTTTATTTTTTTAATTAAAACAATTGTTATATACAGCATTTTAGGAAAGTTCGAATTTTATAGCAAAATCCCCCCCAACTGCAAATAAAATAAATGTGTAGCACCTAAATAAGTAATTAACTGACTATTACGTAGAAATACATTTTTACAAATAAGAAATTTAAACAATTCCTAAAATGATACATTAAAACAGAACAGCAAGATATGCGACACACGAACTATACGTCAATATAACTCTAAAAAAGTTTTAATTTTCTTTTGCCACAAAAAATACGCTTCCCAACAAAATTACAATGCATCACCCCTATTTAAGGATAGACACTTTACGAAACTGTCAGATACGTACATAAAAATCTTAACGCAAGTTTAAAATATTGCATATATTTCATCACTGCTTTAAAGGAAATAGGGCAACTGCATGTAAAAATGCTTATCAAACTGTCAGGGTAAAGTAATTATAGCTTTCCAATTTCATGTGTGTTATTTCGACATTTAATTTACTTCCCATAATATTAAAACGCACTTAAAAGGAAAAAAAAATATAGAGAGAGAGTTTAAGGTCAGATTTCGCAGCAATTTCACACAAAATAAGTAAAATGTGGCCAAGCATTCCATAAACATGGATTGCAAACGAATTAATTAATACACAGCAGACTACAAAAAATTATTAGCTGTGCTGAAGGGAATTTCGGAATACAAGAGAAATATTCTAAACCATTAACTTAACATACCTGATTTATAAAAAGAGAAAGACGGGTCACAATCCAACGCTCATAAACACACATCCGATGCTCATTGTCCAATCGAGTTGAGTCATAACGCTTTGCTCTAACCTAAAATAAAAATTGTTCTTGGAAATTAAAAAATTACAAGGATATTGGGCAAAAAAAAAAGGACAGAGCGAAAATTAAAAATGTGCTGTTGCTAAGCTTTAATCAAATACAATTTTACTTCTTAATTTAGCGAGTGACTTTGAAATATAAAGACACAATGAAGTAATAAAATTTGTTTGGCTGAGTTGAAATCCGAAAATTTACTTTTTTTCCAAAGATTCATATCACCGGAACCCTACCCCACTTTTCGAATTTTTGGCGTCACGGAAATATCAACTAATTTCACCTGGCAAATAGAAGATGGCATACCCCACTTTGACTACTACTGTGCGCTTTCGAAAGAATTGCAATGCTGACTCGTGTCTGTAAGTGCTAATTGTGAGATTTTCGTAATTTAAATATGAAAAGTGGGGTAGGGTTCGGAAATACGCCTCCAGGTAGTGCATTGAATTTATGAGAACGGCTAAAATGTCTTGTTCAGGAAAGTACTGGAAGTGATTGCCTTGGTCATGCATTCCTGGGCTAGTAATTTCTAACTAAAGAACTCTGCAGATGGAAAACAAGAATTGTCATTTGAGCAGACCTTACGTTTGTTCTCATATTGTTATCGGATTAGATTCGGGGAAAATTTCTTTGGCTCAGTTGCATTCTCCTTAGCGTCTAGAATTATATCGCCAGGGAATAGCGGTCAGACCCTTCTCTATTTTCGAAGTTACATTTCTCCGCTAAAAATTTCCATGCTCTTATATTATTTCTAGCATTCATTCTATTCTCATTAGTGTCACTTGAATTGTTTTACTTTTCTCTATTAGTGTACTCAAAAAAGAATGGTTTTTTGTTTCTCTCATCCCTTGAAATAGTGCATTATACTGTATAATCAGGCTTAAATTCCGCCGGAGTCCAGCTAAGCTATTGCTTAGTTTCTGAATGGTAGTCCAGCAAGAGGTCCAAATAAGATGAGGCCTAGTATTTTATTTCTTTTATTTAACTATTTATCATTAATTTAATAATTTATTAAATTTTTATTTATTTCTTTATATTTAATTGAATTTTAATTTTATTTAACTATTAGTCATTTGATTATTTTATTTATTTATTTTCCCCCTTCTTCCTTACGACCTTCCATAGGGCTCCGGCACTTCAGGTTTCAGAAATTAAACCCTGCTTATGAATACATGAAGAAAAAATGCAAATTTTAAAATCTTAAAAGTTTGGGTTTTCTGATAAATTGATTCTAAGCTTGTTAAACAAAATTGTTACCAAGTTTTAAATTACTGAAGTTTAAATTCATCAATGAATTTGCTATTCAATGGTATTTATTTTTAACGTAAAAGGAAATTCGAATATTTAGCATTTGCATCATTTTTTAGAAAATATATCATACAATAAGACTTCTGCTTCCACAAAAGCAACTCGAATTTTGAATTCATACATATCGTTATCGGAACAATTCTCATATTTCGGCATACAGGAAAATTGGTTAAATTGATCTTTTTCCAGCTCATAAATCAAAGAAAATTTGAATGATATAAATATGCGTAACTGTTGAAATAAATTAACATAAATGACATTTTTAAGCTTTATATGTTTGAGAAATTATACTTTTCTTGTTTGACTTCCAAATTAATTGCTTTCTTTGTTATTAATATGTCTCATCTTTCCTATTTCAGATAAAGTTTACTAGTGTTTCTTGGACAGGAAAGCAAGAATTTTTAAATTGACAATAAATTTATGATACACTGAAAACAGTTTCAGGTTATAATTCCCTTTCTGAATATCTTTAATGTATATAAAAAGGTAAAATGCAAATTTAATATTCATATTATCACCCTTAAGTAACAATGTTCCGTTTATTACTCTTAAAACTACGTAATAATTAGAGCAAAAAGAAATTATTTGCATGCAGTTGAAGAATATAGGAAAATGTTGAAAGTTTGAAAGATTTTTAATTAATGACAAAAATACAGACAAAAAATCGGAAATAATATGAAATGTTTCAGCAATATCTCAGAAGGAATGAAAGAGATATTTGTCAGAATAGAATTTAGTGACAGCAGTTTAATCAGTCTGTATTGAGATTGAGATTCAGGTGATAATCAGTGACATACAGATTTAGGATACTTAGGTTAAAATTCGTAATAATTAAAAATTTAACCGGGTAAATTCTAAGACCAATTTATTTGAAAATAAGATTGTTTTAGGGAAGTAAACTTTTAAGTTTCGCAGCTGTACCCTGAGGCATTGAGGCGGTCATCACGGAGATACTAGTCTTTTGCAATTCTCTTGACAGCTAACATCTACGGAACAATATCTAGTAACCAATCTCACTTAGCGGAATCATTGAAGTAAAATTCTGGGAGGGATGGGAAATAACAAAAGAACTGCCTGACAATTTTCAGAGTTTTAGGGTTATTTTCGCGACATTTTACGGGAGGTTCGGTCCAAAACCAGCGAGAGTTTTAAAGGGATTCGCAGAAAATCGCTCGACAGGCTAAGGGTTAAAGGCTCGTTGAATTCGCCTACTCTACCGATAGAGGTGTTTCGCCTCAGACAACCAATTATATCTGACTATATAGCTCCACCACAAACAACGGAACTGACAAAGCAGTACCATATGGTCCCTGCCGAGCCTGAAACAGACATCGCTAGCGATGACTCCAGTCCTGTGGAGACTGATTTTAAACACTCGTGGCTGGCCGAGACTGTTTAGGTACTGATCCTAATTAGTAGCTTCTTAGGTTTTACCTGAGTCGACCCCCGGAAGGGCGCTCAAATGAGACAGGAGGCAGGAGATCATTGGGTGAGCAGCTGTGCCGCCATGAAGACTTTCAGCTTTATTGCTCACTTAGTGGGACAATGTTTATTAAAATTTTATAATCTATACACTATATGAAATTTGAATACATACAATAAATCACTATACATAAATATATACATTAAACAAAGTTATGAAAAACATTTTGATATATATACATAAAAATTAAGTAAATCTAATTTGAAAGTTCTGTAATAGCTGCGGAGATGAATTTAGAGATTTTATGAGTTCATAAGTGTTTATGAACAGGTCATAGGAATCTGATTTCATAAAGATACTAAGTATATAAGTTCAATTAGTACAGTCGGTCACAAAAGTATTCGAACACCGGTACCCTATCAGAAAATGACAAGATGGCGTTTTTTTTCTCTTTCTCTCTGTGTGTCGTGTTATTCCATCCTAGGTTTTCTTCTCCCCCCCCTCCATCTTGGAAAAAACTGGAAAAAATTGGTTACGATCTCTTTTTGAATGGGGAGATGCCATTTTGAGAAAAAGCTGACGACCCTATCTTGGAGAATGAACATGACCGCTCTACACACCCTTTCTCTCTCTCTCTCTCTCTTTGAATTGGGAAGCCATTTTGGGAAAAAGCAGACGACCCTATCTTGGAGAATGGAAATGAACGCCTCTCCCTCTCTCTTTGAAATGGAAAGCCATTTTGGGACCCTCTATTCTTGGGGAGGGAGAAAACTGAAGTCTGCACTTCGCTGTCTCTGAAAAGCGGACCCTCTTCTTCTGATCTTGAAGAACTGGAAATGAACGCTCTACACGATCTCTCTTTGAATTCAGAAGGTATTTTGGGACCTTCTAATGTTGGAAAACTGAAATGAACGCTCTACGCATTTTCCCTCTCTCTCTCTCTTTGAGATGAGTAGCCATTTTGGAGGATTCTCCACCACCATCCTAACCTTGGAAAACTGAAATGAACGCTCTACACCTTCTCTCTCTCTCTCTCTCTTTCTCTGAAATGGGTAGTCATTTGAAAACTCCCTAACTTTGGAAAAAAACAGAAATGAACGCTCTACACCATCTCTCTTTGAAAATGGGGGGTGTCATTTTGAGACCTCCCTCCCCTAAACTTGAAAAAAAACTGAAATGGACGCTCTACACTTTCTCTCTTTGGACATGGGTAGCCCTTTGGGGACCCTCTCCTCTTGGTAGAAAAAAAAAGAACTGAAGTGAAGGCTCTACACAATCTCTCTCGGAATGGGATCCATATTTCGGGAAACGTGGATCACCTCATGCTGGAAAACTGAAGTGAACCACCAAGATTGGACTCTATATAATATTTTTTTTAATTGACATCATGACCCTCCTCCAATTTGTTATTAAAAAAGTTTTTTTTGTTTTGGTTTTTATCCCATTTCCGATGTGATTTCAGAAATGCAATTCCATAACAGTTCAATTTCATTCGAGGTTAAATGATCTAAACAGTCTTTGACCCACCCATCCGTATGATTATTTTCTTCTTCCTGTTGCATCAAATTTTGTAAGTCCATATAATCATTCTATACGGGAAGGGCTGGATCCTCACAAGGCTGTCTTGAAACACTTGGAGTCTCTTTGGGATAAGTGGAGGGATCTAGGATGTCTGGACCCGGCTGCGATTCTACCTCCATGATTTCTGGACCCGTTGGAACTTGTAGACCGGGCTGAAATTCTACCTCTACGATTTCTGGACCCGTTGGAACTTGTGAACCCGGCTGTGATTCTGCCTCCATGATTTCTGGACACGTTGGAACTTGTGGACCCGGCTGACATTCTACCTCTACGATGTCGGGACTTTTTGAAGCTTGTGGACCCGTCTGACATTCTACCTCTACGATGTCGGGACAGGTTAGAGAAGAAGAAGAAGAGGATATTGGAAGAGGTTCTGTCTGTGAGGAGTCCAAAAGAGGTTGCCTGTTTGAACAAGTCGGGGAAGAAGAAGAAGAAGCTTCTGGGTTCTGAAGCGGATCTTGCACGCCAGGTAGGTTCCGGTAAGTCGACCGTTTTTTAAGAGGTAATTTTTTTTCTTCCTCCTCATCTTCAATTGTGATGACTTCAATTTCATTCCGTTGCCGGGTCGATTTTGTTTCGGGCCATGACGGTTTGGTCCAGCTCCTCTTATCATCTAAGGAAGGGATGGGTAAAGGTGGCGGAGGGTTTTCTTCTTTTTCTTGAAACATCATCGGCGATTGGAAAGAAATCTCCACTTTCAATTGTTTCCAAAGCGAGTACGAGCACCGATCGACGAGAAAGAGACTCTTCTGGGTTGTGACGATGAGATATTGCGTTTTCGGGGGAACGACATAGTTTTGAAAAGGTCTTAGAATATATTTCTTATATTTCATCCTGTCGCTGACTTTAAAACTTCTTTCCTTCAGATTGGGGGACGATGATTCGTAATAGGCGAGAGGAGCGGCTGTGGTTTGAACAATATGAACTTCGTCCTCAGCCGTCGTTCTCACTCCAAACGTAAAATATCGTTTCGTGAGAAAAATATTCTTCCACCGAAAACTCGTGCGCGGATCCGTATATTGCCGGTCTGTTTGAATGGGCCGTCTCAAAGCTCGATCCATCCGATTCCAAGAGAAGGGAGATTCCTCTTTCGTTTGTTGCGATTCGAATAAATTTCTGTATATATTCTGAACGAGCAGGTTGGAGGATTCGACATCTTGGTTGAAAGAAACGATCGCTTGATGAGGTGGTAAATGCGGAATAAATGTCGCACAATGACACGCCAAAAAGATTTTCAAGTTGGAGATTTGCTTTAGCGTCTTCAAATCCTCCCCGTTCGAAATCCGTTGAGTTGGAAAAACGTCTAATAGCGACATGGCTCCCAATGGAAAAGAAATGATCTCGCCCAGTACTCTCGCCTTTTTATATATATATACACACACAGACACACATAGAGGCTCTATGACGTCCGTTTTATTTTTTTTTGTTGTTTCTCTCTCTCTCAATCTCCATGACCTTTTTTTCTTTTCTTAAAAAAATGAATGTGTGTGGGAATGAGGAAGTGAAAGTAATAATTTAATAAACAAAAAATTATCCAACCATGACCTTCTTTTTTTTTTCAAAGTCACCCTTTCCAATCCAAGGACTTCCAGAGATAGAGGAAGCAGGGGGAGAGGAGGAGGGAAGGGAAGGTCACACTCTCTTTCTCTCTATAAATAAAAGGGGAGAGCCCCAAAGTCGTATTTTTGTCCAAGTGGATCATGAGGAGGCATCCCCAGCTCACTACGTGTATTCCTTTCAAATATAAATATGTTGATCTTTCCTTTTATATCATCCAAGGAGTCGTTTACCTGAAAGCCTCCGATTTTTCAAAATGTGCGGGTTATCATACCGTGGGGAGTTGTCAAAAGATGCGGGACGAATTTTTGTCCGACGAAAACGTGAAGATGGCTCGTGACATTCCACCTTTGGATGCACAAATTTTGTTAATGAAACGAGCCAAATATTTTTACACGTCCCACTTTCTAACCGTCTCGCAAATGAATAGGATTATGGATCGTCTTGAGAAGACAAAAGGGATTCTCGTTCATTTTAGTGAATGGTTGCACAAATGTCTGCACGAACCTCTCTCGATCGAGAAGACTGGGAAGAATACCTATTATATTCTTCTCGAGGACTCTCCTCCTTCGTCTCATCTTAAGGAGGCCACGACTTTTGAAAAAATCCTCGAGCAAGAAAAAATAGAATGGTGGAACAACTACCCCATCCCTCTCCCCGAGCATCAAGAGGAGCCTGTTCAGAAGAAAAAGAAAAAACCTTTCCAAAAGCCTATCCTCATCCTCCTCGATAATGATGGGGATGAGGAGAAGCCTGTTCAGATTCCTCTCCGTTTGTCAAAACCCGTCGAGGATGAAAAACCTCTCCCTTTCTCAAGACCCCTCGAGGAAGAGAGACTCCTCGAGAAGGAGAGATCTCTCCCATTGTCAAACCTCCTCGAAGATGAAAAACCTCTCCCTTTCTCAACACCCCTCGAGAAGGAGGGACCTCTTCCTTTATCAAACCTCCTCGAAGATGAAAAACCTCTCCATTTATCAAGACCCCTCGAAAATGAGGGACCTCTCGATTTGTCAAAACCCCTCGAGGATAAGGGAACCAAAACTTCTCTCTCTTTCGAAGAGGAGGGACCTCTCAATTTGTCAAGACCCCTCGAGAATAAGGGAACCGAAAATCCTCTCCCTTTCTCAAGACTTCTCGAGGAGGAGGAGGAGGAGAGACCGCTCCATGTCTCAAGACAGGATCCCCCTCTATCTCTTGAGGATCCGAGGGAAACGATTCCTATTGAAAAACCATCTATCGACGATCCCCAGAAAAGGTCTTCGGAGGAGATTAGACTTCCATGTAGAAAACGAATCTGCCACAATCATCATCATCATCATAATAATAATAATAATAATAATATACCCCCTTCTCAACAACAGAATCCTACAACATTTGCAGATAAATGCATTCAAACCAATCCCTTTATAGTAACCCTTTTGATTGGAGAACCCGTGCATTAGCCTCGAAAAAAAATGAGATTCTAGACTGTTTCTATGACCAGAATGTTAAGCCAATAGATAGGTCTAGCTCAGAATTTTTCTTTTTAAAAGAAAATAAATAAATAATCCAAAGACTATTCGTAAATATAAATGGTAAAGTCTCGAGTCGGCTGGAAAAAAATTTTCAGAGCTAAGAAAAATTCTCTAACTCAAAAAAAAAAACACTTTTTGTTAATTTTTATCATGTCTTAGACATGATAAAAATTAACTACCCCCTTCCCTTTTCGTCTGGGAATGTTGTCTCACTCTTTTGAAAAACATATCCTGATTCATTCATGGAATGATTGCCATTAGAGAAAGGATGAGTCATGGTCTATTTTTAGAAAGGGTGAAACATCCTTCCCAGACAAAAAGGGAGGGTCATTAATTTTTATCATGTCTAAGACATGATAAAAATTAACCAAAAGTTTTTTTTTTTTTCATTAGAGAATTTTATTTCAGCTCTGAGAAATTTTTTTTCTCCCAGCCGATTCGAGACTTTACCATTTTTTTTAAGAATGATTTCTCTCTGATCTATTATTTCAAAATTCCAAGTTTCGCTTCAGAACCATCTATGCTGTTGAAGAAGTAACGTGATATATGTATTTTTTTAATGAATTCTGTCAAGATTGAATTGTGCAGGATCGACCTTGCGAATTTCTTCTCTGTGTTCTTTAAATAATAATGATACCGAACTGCTTTTTGTAGAGCGCAATGGAAAAAAACCTTTTGTATGGTTAGGACAATTCATGTGTTCGATCCCATTGTATTTGAGAATCTCTTGCGTCGATCCCGAAATGCAATAAATGGATCTTTGCAACCATTTCTCTAAAAACCGCCGTTTCATTTCTCCTCGCACCCAGATCATGGGAAAGGGTTCCGTCAACATCGTTAACACCCATGGAAAATAACTGTACGGAATTTCTCCTTCGTACCACGACAAGCCGTGATAATAATCACTTGCCCACACAGCGGTTCGTTTTTCTTTCTCGGTGAGCATTTGCCATAGAAACGGGGGTTTAAAAACAAATACCCCTCGAGAAGTACCATCCAATGTGACGTAAGCAATAAAGGCTCCTTGAGAATCGTAGAAACTTTCAAAGAATAAGGGAACCGAAAATCCTCTCCCTTTCTCAAGACTTCTCGAGGAGGAGGAGGAGGAGAGACCGCTCCATGTCTCAAGACAGGATCCCCCTCTATCTCTTGAGGAGAGTTCCATGTTTTTTATTTCTTTTTCTTTCCAAGGTGACCTTTATTATTATTATGATGGATGTGTATTGAGATACCCACGATATTATTCAAAAACAAATATATATACGAATGTGACCTTTCCGAGAATTCATACGACCTGTCACGTGCAACCTTCTCTCTCTCTCTATAAAAGAGGAGACGGCGAGAGAACGCTATCCATTTTTTCCTTCAGGACACACAGCGAGAGAGAGAGAGAATTTTGTTTTTTTTTCCTCAATTGAAGAAGATGGACATTTTGAGTGCCAAACCTCTCAAAGATTCCTACATTGTTCTGGACATGGAATACTTTCACTGTTATGATCCAAAGACGGGAGATATATGTTTCATCTTGAAAGAACTGGGCTACATCACTTGCGATTTAACCTTATGCGGATCCCTGATTTTTCTCCCTCCTGTCCATTACGATGGCTTATCGTCCCGCAATCAAGCTGAGGTCAACCAGACTACAAATAACCGACACGGCCTGCAATGGACCGAGGGTCGTCTTTCCTACGAGCATCTTCCTACGATCCTGAAAATACTGACCGAAAATGTGGAGACGATCTACGTCAATGGATACGATAAAGCCGAATTTTTCAGCAAGCTCTGCCAGCGATGCGTTTACGAGTTTTACATCCCAGGGAAAACCGTGTGGCGGAACAAGTCGAAATGCACGCGACACCAATATTTCCAAAAGATGATTCATTGTGCCGAGAACAAGGTGAGAAATTTTCGATACCATTTGATGGAGGGTAGTTACGTTTTCCGGAAATTACATTGTTACCCCTCCGAGAGCAAAGCTGTCGAAGACGAAGAGGAGGCGGAAGAATCTCCCCAGGAGAACTCGTGCGACGATGAGGAGGAGGAGGAGGAGGAGGAGGATGACCTTTCTAATAATAATAATAAATGTCTAAGTTGGGATGCTTTAGAGACCCAAGAATATTGGTCTCAACCCTTATCTCACCTAGACCTGAAAGAGGATCCTCAAGTGTACTCTTTGTGGTCCTCTTCTAAAATTTGGTCTTGGAGAGAACCCTTGAATGTTCATGAATGAAATGGTATGTAAATCCCTAGAGAAAAAAATAAAAAAAAAGTTCCTTTTTTTTTGTAATATGTTGATTTCTTTCCAATCCCATTTCTTTTCCATAACTCCAGCCCAATCGACGAGAAGAAGAAGAATTTTCCAAGTTACACAAGACGAATCTTCCAAGTTACACAAGACGTAGAAAGATTTCACAAGGATTTATAAATCACACGCTCCCACATGATATATGTATAGAGAGAAAAAGACCCTCTGTTCTCTAGCCAATACGTCAAGACTTCCCTAAACTAAGAGAGATCATGAGTACCGAGGAAACCTTAGCAGAGCAAGTGGAAAGACTTTCAAAGAGATTAGAAGAGTTAAGACGGGATAGATTTACAGTTCCGCCGACTAAAGAGGATATTATCATCGATTTCAACAAACCGCTGTACTTTCATCCCCTACCCCAAAGAATGAGACGAGTGGACTCGCCGTTGAACAGTTCCAATGAGAAACAAAATGTCACTTATTTGAATAGCCAATTTCAACACATGAATATTTCATAAGTATTTTTTGTTTTTTTCCCTAAAGCGTAGGGAGATCGGATCAGTATTTTTTCCCTTTTCATCGTCGAAAAAGATTGGGAGGAAAAATCTTTCTCAGCTCTCTCAGAAAAATTTTCAGCCTTAAAAAAAAAAAAAAAAAAAAAAAAAAAAAAAAAACTTTTTGTTAATTTTTATCATGTCTTAGACATGATAAAAATTAACTCTACCCCCCTTTTGTCTGGGAATGTTGTCTCACACTTTCTAAAAATAGACCATCACTCCTCCTTTCCTAAACAATAGAACTCCAAGAATGGGATCTGGTCTATTTTTAGAAACGGTGAGACCCTATTCCCAGACAAAAGGCGGGTAGAGTTAATTTTTATCATGTCTAAAGTTCAGGGTCCATCCATCTTCTTATGTGAAACGCTGACCCTGACGAGATCGAGATAAACAAGTCCTGTGAGTTGTTTTGTAATCTTGACGCGATCCAAGAAAGACTTTTTATTTTTTTTTGAAATAGGCGGGGGGTGGGGAGAGAAAATGTTCTCACGACCCTCAGATATCTTTTCATAAATATATTTTTTATCAAAGTGTTTCTTTCATCCCGATCCTTTTAAGAGGTTGGAATGACCCTGACATTTAGATGGGGTCGCGATCCCGACAGATGTCGCGCGAGTATAAAAGTGTGTGTCCTCCGCGAGATTTCTTCAGAGAACAGAAGAAGACGTGAACTGAGCTGGTAAGTCCCTTTGGTCCTATGAATATGGTTATCTATAAAATCGATTTGATTCTTAATTTTTTTTAATAATCATAATAATCATAACTTCATTTAAAAAGACCTTTGAAACTTTGAAACTTCTTAACCCTTTGAAAAGAAAAATGTCTCTTTCAAGACGACGACTCTAAAACGTTTTACTGTTTTTTTTCCCTTTCTAGATCTTCCCTGTTATACATATATACTTTTTCGACTCTTTTCTTCCTGTTTGTGGAAGACATCACCGTATTCATCGCCATGCCGTGTTCAGAAAACTTTATCGTGCTCGATCTAGAGGGTTTCCAGTCCTACAACCACAAGAAGGGTGAATTTACCTACGTTTTAAAAGAATTGGGCTATGCGACAAAAGATTTTTTGACCGTGGGATCGTTGACGTTTGCTCCTCCTCACCCCTTCCACCAACTGAGTGAAAAAAACCAAAAGACGAATGCCTGGCTGACGAGAAACCGGCACGGACTTCGTTGCAACGAGGGTCATATTCCTTACAACCATTTAGGACGCATTCTCCAATCGCTCACTCACAGCTTCTCCACGATTTATGTGGTGGGATGCCAGAAAGCTAAATTCTTTGCTAAAGCCTTGGATTATCAAAAACCCGTGACGGAAATTTATATGCCAGATGTAATCATTTGGAAGTATCGGGAAAAATGTGCCCGACATCATCAAAGGAGGAAATATTTCCATTGTGTCTAAAACAAAGTGCGCAACTATCGATGGCATATTACGGAAGGAGATTTTCATATCAATCACGTCTATCCAGACGGAACGGAGAAAGAGGAGAGGATTCAGGAGGAAGCAGACAATCCTCTGCAAGCTTTTGATAAGGCCTACGATCAGTTAGAGAAGGATCCGTCCCCAAAAGCGTACGATAACCTCATCCAGAAATGGGATAATCTGTCCTGTTTCCAAGTGATGGAACATCCGGATGAGCATACGCCTTTCCACTTGATGTGCTCTTCTACTTCTTCTTTGTCGTCAACTTCCTCCAATAACTCGAGGAAGACGGAGGGTTGGAGAGACATACCTGAAAATATTCCCCATTACGATCCAGCAGCCAGTTGGGACGAACCTTCCAAAGAATCTCATGAGACCCCCAAAATATCTTCAGAGGATCCAAAGACAAAATCCACTGAGTGTTGGGACGATGAACGGACGACTCATGCTCCAAAATCCACTAAGACTATGTCCACGGAGTGTTGGGACAATGAACAGACGACTCATGCTCCAAAATCTACTGAGACTATGTCCACTGAATGTTGGGACAATGAACTGACGACCCATGCTCCAAAATCTACTGAGACTACGTCCACTGAGTGTTGGGACGATGAAACCGAAAAGACAACAGAGAATTGGGATGACCGTTCTCAAAAGTATTTGAATTGATATATACATAAACTCAGGAGAAAAAATAAAGAAAAGTATTTTAGAAATAAGTAGGGAACGGTTCTCCGCTTTCCCTATATTTATGGAAATGGACTGAGAAGAGAGAGAGAGAGACGAATCAGGAGACCAAAAAAATGGGTCTTGGAAGGAATGAGTGCAAATGCATTCGATTCCTTCCGAGACCCATTTTTTTGGGTCCCTCTCTCATCCAATCTTGGAAAAGAACCTTGTCCTATTTTTCTAGGTCCATTCAAAAAGAAATGAATGTATCCATAAATTTTCTTAAAAGAAAAAAAAAACAAAAAGAATCTTGGAAAACGTCATCCACTCTCTCCATCCAGTCAAGCTTCTCTGTAGAAAATCTAGTAGGTGCATCTGCATTCTTGAACACCCGGCAGTTATTATTGGACGCGAAACGTCGAATGCTGAAATAGTTAACAGTGAGCCCATTCTTAAAGAAACGCGGATGTTTTATTCATCCAGTCGAGTGCGGAAAAATTTCTGAGAGCCGGAGAAAAATTTCTCTGGTTGAAAAAAAAAAAAAAAAAAAAAAAAAAAAAAAAAAAAAAAAAACACCCCCTTTTAGTCTGAAAATTGATGTCTTGAATTTTTCCAAAATTGAAGACATCAATTTTCAAATTTTCAGACTAAAAAGGGGGGTAATTTATTTTTCAGAAACTTTTCCCAGCCGACTCGATGTGAATAAAACTTTACTGTTTGTTAAGAATGTTATTTAATGGATCGATTTCAACCTATCGAGTTTCGCTTGAGTTCCGGCCGTGCTGTGGGCCCACCTGGATACAAGTTTTCCCCTTTTGGAATAGAATAAAACTTTACTGTTTTTTAAGAATGTTATTTAATGGATCGATTTCAACCTATCGAGTTTCGCTTGAGTTCCGGCCGTGCTGTGGGACCACCTGGATACAAGTTTTCACCTTTTGGAATAGAATTTCCGTCAATATAGGCTACTTTTCCTCTTTTTGCATTTTTCATGTCATTTCATTTGTATTACAATATACTGAAAACGGGCGTTCGAACTGATTTCTAGGCTATTTCTATACAAATGGAGCTCGATCCAAGAAAGAAATGATGTCTTTTTTTTTTTATTTTGTGGACTGCCAATTTGTATTGGAATATACTGAAAACGGGTGTTTGAGTCGGTTTTCAGTATATTTCAATACAAATGGAGCTCGATCCAAGAAAGAAAAGATGTCTTTTTTTTATTTTGTGGACTGCCAATTTGTATTGGAATATACTGAAAACGGGTGTTTGAGTCGGTTTTCAGTATATTTCAATACAAATGGAGCTCGATCCAAGAAAGAAAAGATGTCTTTTTTTTATTTTGTGGACTGCCAATTTGTATTGGAATATACTGAAAACGGGTGTTTGAGTCGGTTTTCAGTATATTTCAATACAATGAGAGCTCGATCCAAGAAAGAAATGATGTCTTTTTTTTTATTTTGTGGACTGCCAATTTGTATTGGAATATACTGAAAACGGGTGTTTGAGTCGGTTTTTAGTATATTTCTATACAAATAGAGCTCGATCCAATAAAGAAATGATGTCTTTTTTTTATTTTGTGGACTGCCAATTTGTATTGGAATATACTGAAAACGGGCGTTCACGTCGGTTTTCAGTATATTCCAATACAAGTGGAGGTCGATCCAATAAAGAAATGATGTCTTTTGTTTATTTTGTGGACAACCAATTTTGTATTGGAATATACTGAAAACGGGCGTTCACGTCGGTTTTCAGTATATTTCAATACAAATGGAGCTCGATCCAAGAATGAAATGATGTCTTTTTTTTATTTTGTGGACAACCAATTTTGTATTGGAATATACTGAAAACGGGCATTCACGTCGGTTTTCAGTATATTTCAATACAAATGGAGCTCGATCCAAGAATGAAATGATGTCTTTTTTAATTTTGTGGACAACCAATTTTGTATTGGAATATACTGAAAACCGACGTGAACGCCCGTTTTCAGTATATTCCAATACAAATTGGCAGTCCACAAAATAAAAAAAAAGACATCATTTCTTTATTGGATCGAGCTGTATTTGTATTGAAATATACTGAAAACCGACTCAAACAACCGTTTTCAGTATATTCCAATACAAATTGGCAGTCCACAAAATAAAAAAAAAGACATCATTTCTTTCTTGGATCGAGCTCTATTTGTATTGAAATATACTGAAAACCGACTCAAACACCCGTTTTCAGTATATTCCAATACAAATTGGCAGTCCACAAAATAAAAAAAAGACATCATTTCTTTCTTGGATCGAGCTCCATTTGTATTGAAATATACTGAAAACCGACTCAAACACCCGTTTTCAGTATATTCCAATACAAATTGGCAGTCCACAAAATAAAAAAAAAAGACATCATTTCTTTCTTGGATCGAGCTCCATTTGTATAGAAATAGCCTAGAAATCAGTTCGAACGCCCGTTTTCAGTATATTGTAATACAAATGAAATGACATGAAAAATGCAAAAAGAGGAAAAGTAGCCTACCTTGACGGAAATTCTATTCCAAAAGGGGAAAACTTGTATCCAGGTGGTCCCACAGCACGGCCGGAACTCAAGCGAAACTCGATAGGTTGAAATCGATCCATTAAATAACATTCTTAAAAAACAGTAAAGTTTTATTCACATCTAAAACTCAACCGAAACTCGATAGGTTGAAATCGATCCATTAAATAACATTCTTAAAAAGCAGTAAAGTTTTATTCTATTCCAAAAGGGGAAAACTTGTATCCAGGTGGGCCCACAGCACGGCCGGAACTCAAGCGAAACTCGATAGGTTGAAATCGATCCATTAAATAACATTCTTAACAAACAGTAAAGTTTTATTCACATCGAGTCGGCTGGGAAAAGTTTCTGAAAAATAAATTACCCCCCTTTTTAGTCTGAAAATTTGAAAATTGATGTCTTCAATTTTTGAAAAATTGAAGACATCAATTTTCAGACTAAAAGGGGGGTATTTTTTTTTTTTTTTTTTTTTTTTTCAACCAGAGAAATTTTTCTCCGGCTTTCAGAAATTTTTCCGCACTCGATTGGATGAATAAAACATCCGCGTTTCTTTAAGAATGGGCTCACTGTTAACTATTTCAGCATTCGACGTTTCGCGTCCAATAATAACTGCCGGGTGTTCAAGAATGCAGATGCACCTACTAGATTTTCTACAGAGAAGCTTGACTGGATGGAGAGTGGATGACGTTTTCCAAGATTCTCGACTTTGGACCGTCAAGAGGTAATGGATCTTTTTGTTTTTTTTTCTTTTAAGAAAATTTATGGATATATTCATTTCTTTTTGAATGGACCTAGAAAAATAGGACAAAGTTCTTTTCCAAGATTGGATGAGAGAGGGACCCAAAAAAATGGGTCTCGGAAGGAATCGAATGCATTTGCACTCATTCCTTCCAAGACCCATTTTTTTGGTCTCCTGATTCGTCTCTCTCTCTCTCTTCTCAGTCCATTTCCATAAATATAGGGAAAGCGGATAAACTTTCCCTACTTATTTCTAAAAATCTTTTCTTTATTTTTTCTCCTGAGTTTATGTATATATCAATTCAAATACTTTTGAGAACGGTCATCCCAATTCTCTGTTGTCTTTTCGGTTTCATCGTCCCAACACTCAGTGGACATTGTCTCAGTAGATTTTGGAGCATGGGTCGTCAGTTCATTGTCCCAACATTCAGTGGACATAGTCTCAGTAGATTTTGGAGCATGAGTCGTCTGTTCATTGTCCTAACACTCAGTGGACATAGTCTTAGTGGATTTTGGAGCATGAGTCGTCCGTTCATCGTCCCAACTCTCAGTGGATTTTGTCTTTGGATCCTCTGAAGATATTTTGGGGGTCTCATGAGATTCTTTGGAAGGTTCGTCCCAACAGGCTGCTGGATCGTAATGGGGAATATTTTCAGGTATGTCTCCCCAACCCTCCGTCTTCCTCGAATTATTGGAGGAAGTTGACGACAAAGAAGAAGTAGAAGAGCACATCAAGTGGAAAGGCGTATGCTCATCCGGATGTTCCATCACTTGGAAACAGGACAGATTATCCCATTTCTGGATGAGGTTATCGTACGCTTTTGGGGACGGATCCTTCTCTAACTGATCGTAGGCCTTATCAAAAGCTTGCAGAGGATTGTCTGCTTCCTCCTGAATCCTCTCTTCTTTCTCCGTTCCGTCTGGATAGACGTGATTGATATGAAAATCTCCTTCCGTAATATGCCATCGATAGTTGCGCACTTTGTTTTCGGCACAATGGAAATATTTCCTCCTTTGATGATGTCGGGCACATTTTTCCCGATACTTCCAAATGATTCCATCTGGCACATAAATTTCCGTCACGGGTTTTTGATAATCCAAGGCTTTAGCAAAGAATTTAGCTTTCTGGCATCCCACCACATAAATCGTGGAGAAGCTGTGAGTGAGCGATTGGAGAATGCGTCCTAAATGGTTGTAGGGAATATGACCCTCGTTGCAACGAAGTCCGTGCCGGTTTCTCGTCAGCCAGGCATTCGTCTTTTGGTTTTTTTCACTCAGTTGGTGGAAGGGGTGAGGAGGAGCAAACGTCAACGATCCCACGGTCAAAAAATCTTTTGTCGCATAGCCCAATTCTTTTAAAACGTAGGTAAATTCACCCTTCTTGTGGTTGTAGGACTGGAAACCCTCTAGATCGAGCACGATAAAGTTTTCTGAACACGGCATGGCGATGAATACGGTGATGTCCTCCACAAACAGGAAGAAAAGAGTCGAAAAAGTATATATGTATAACAGGGAAGATCTAGAAAGGGAAAAAAAACAGTAAAACGTTTTAGAGTCGTCGTCTTGAAAGAGACATTTTTCTTTTCATAGGGTTAAGAAGTTTCAAAGTTTCAAAGGTCTTTTTAAATGAAGTTATGATTATTATGATTATTAAAAAAAATTAAGAATCAAATCGATTTTATAGATAACCATATTCATAGGACCAAAGGGACTTACCAGCTCAGTTCACGTCTTCTTCTGTTCTCTGAAGAAATCTCGCGGAGGACACACACTTTTATACTCGCGCGACATGTGTCGGGATCGCGACCCCATCTAAATGTCAGGGTCATTCCAACCTCTTAAAAGGATCGGGATGAAAGAAACACTTTGATAAAAAATATATTTATGAAAAGATATCTGAGGGTCGTGAGAACATTTTCTCTCCCCACCCCCCGCCTATTTCAAAAAAAAATAAAAGTCTTTCTTGGATCGCGTCAAGATTACAAAACAACTCACAGGACTTGTTTATCTCGATCTCGTCAGGGTCAGCGTTTCACATAAGAAGATGGATGGACCCTGAACTTTAGACATGATAAAAATTAACTCTACCCGCCTTTTGTCTGGGAATAGGGTCTCACCGTTTCTAAAAATAGACCAGATCCCATTCTTGGAGTTCTATTGTTTAGGAAAGGAGGAGTGATGGTCTATTTTTAGAAAGTGTGAGACAACATTCCCAGACAAAAGGGGGGTAGAGTTAATTTTTATCATGTCTAAGACATGATAAAAATTAACAAAAAGTTTTTTTTTTTTTTTTTTTTTTTTTTTTAAGGCTGAAAATTTTTCTGAGAGAGCTGAGAAAGATTATTCCTCCCAATCTTTTTCGACGATGAAAAGGGAAAAACTACTGATCCGATCTCCCTACGCTTTAGGGAAAAAAACAAAAAATACTTATGAAATATTCATGTGTTGAAATTGGCTATTCAAATAAGTGACATTTTGTTTCTCATTGGAACTGTTCAACGGCGAGTCCACTCGTCTCATTCTTTGGGGTAGGGGATGAAGGTACAGCGGTTTGTTGAAATCGATGATAATATCCTCTTTAGTCGGCGGAACTGTAAATCTATCCCGTCTTAACTCTTCTAATCTCTTTGAAAGTCTTTCCACTTGCTCTGCTAAGGTTTCCTCGGTACTCATGATCTCTCTTAGTTTAGGGAAGTCTTGACGTATTGGCTAGAGAACAGAGGGTCTTTTTCTCTCTATACATATATCATGTGGGAGCGTGTGATTTATAAATCCTTGTGAAATCTTTCTACGTCTTGTGTAACTTGGAAGATTCGTCTTGTGTAACTTGGAAAATTCTTCTTCTTCTCGTCGATTGGGCTGGAGTTATGGAAAAGAAATGGGATTGGAAAGAAATCAACATATTACAAAAAAAAGGAACTTTTTTTTTATTTTTTTCTCTAGGGATTTACATACCATTTCATTCATGAACATTCAAGGGTTCTCTCCAAGACCAAATTTTAGAAGAGGACCACAAAGAGTACACTTGAGGATCCTCTTTCAGGTCTAGGTGAGATAAGGGTTGAGACCAATATTCTTGGGTCTCTAAAGCATCCCAACTTAGACATTTATTATTATTATTAGAAAGTTCATCCTCCTCCTCCTCCTCCTCCTCATCGTCGCACGAGTTCTCCTGGGGAGATTCTTCCGCCTCCTCTTCGTCTTCGACAGCTTTGCTCTCGGAGGGGTAACAATGTAATTTCCGGAAAACGTAACTACCCTCCATCAAATGGTATCGAAAATTTCTCACCTTGTTCTCGGCACAATGAATCATCTTTTGGAAATATTGGTGTCGCGTGCATTTCGACTTGTTCCGCCACTCGGTTTTCCCTGGGATGTAAAACTCGTAAACGGATCGCTGGCAGAGCTTGCGGAAAAATTCGGCTTTATCGTATCCATTGACGTAGATCGTCTCCACATTTTCGGTCAGTATTTTCAGGATCGTAGGAAGATGCTCGTAGGAAAGACGACCCTCGGTCCATTGCAGGCCGTGTCGGTTATTTGTAGTCTGGTTGACCACAGCTTGATTGCGGGACGATAAGTCATCGTAATGGACAGGAGGGAGAAAAATCATGGATCCGCATAAGGTTAAATCGCAAGTGATGTAGCCCAGTTCTTTCAAGATGAAACATATATCTCCCGTCTTTGGATCATAACAGTGAAAGTATTCCATGTCCAGAACAATGTAGGAATCTTTGAGAGGTTTGGCACTCAAAATGTCCATCTTCTTCAATTGAGGAAAAAAAGAAAACAAAATTCTCTCTCTCTCTCGCTTTGTGTCCTGAAGGAAAAAATGGATAGCGTTCTCTCGCCGTCTCCTCTTTTATATATATAGAGAGAGAAGGTTGCACGTGACAGGTCGTATGAATTCTGGGAAAGGTCACATTGGTATATATATTTGTTTTTGAATAATATCGTGCGTATCTCAATACACATCCATCATAATAATAATAAAGGTCACCTTGGAAAGAAAAAGAAATAAAAAACATGGAACTCGTGCTCGACTTTGAAAGTTTCTACGATTCTCAAGGAGCCTTTATTGCTTACGTCACATTGGATGGTACTTCTCGAGGGGTATTTGTTTTTAAACCCCCGTTTCCATGGCAAATGCTCACCGAGAAAGAAAAACGAACCGCTGTGTGGGCAAGTGATTATTATCACGGCTTGTCGTGGTACGAAGGAGAAATTCCGCACAGTTATTTTCCATGGGTGTTAACGATGTTGACGGAACACTTTTCCGTGATTTGGGTGCGAGGAGAAATGAAACGGCGGTTTTTAGAGAAATGGTTGCAAAGATCCATTTATTGCATTTCGGGATCGACGCAAGAGATTCTCAAATACAATGGGATCGAACACATGAATTGTCCTAACCATACAAAAGGTTTTTTCCATTGCGCTCTACAAAAAGCAGTTCGGTATCATTATTATTTAAAGACACAGAGAAGAAATTCGCAAGGTCGATCCTGCACAATTCAATCTTGACAGAATTCATTAAAAAAAATACATATATCACGTTACTTCTTCAACAGCATAGATGGTTCTGAAGCGAAACTTCGAATTTTGAAATAATAGATCAGAGAGAAATCATTCTTAAAAAAAAATGGTAAAGTCTCGAATCGGCTGGGAGAAAAAAAATTTCTCAGAGCTGAAATAAAATTCTCTAATGAAAAACAAAAAAAAAAAACTTTTGGTTAATTTTTATCATGTCTTAGACATGATAAAAATTAATGACCCTCCCTTTTTGTCTGGGAAGGATGTTTCACCCTTTCTAAAATAGACCATGACTCATCCTTTCTCTAATGGCAATCATTCCATGAATGAATCACGATTTGTTTTTCAAAAGAGTGAGACAACATTCCCAGACGAAAAGGGAAGGGGGTCGTTAATTTTTATCATGTCTAAGACATGATAAAAATTAACAAAAAGTTTTTTTTTTTTTTTTTTTTTTTTTTTTGAGTTAGAGAATTTTTCTCAGCTCTGAAAATTTTTTTCCAGCCGACTCGAGACTTTACCATTTCTATTTACGAATAGTCTTTGGATTATTTATTTATTTTCTTTTAAAAAGAAAAATTCTGAGCTAGACCTATCTATTGGCTTAACATTCTGGTTATAGAAACAGTCTAGAATCTCATTTTTTTTCGAGGCTAATGCACGGGTTCTCCAATCAAAAGGGTTACTATAAAGGGATTGGTTTGAATGCATTTATCTGCAAATGTTGTAGGATTCTGTTGTTGAGAAGGGGGTATATTATTATTATTATTATGATGATGATGATGATGATGATTGTGGCAGATTCGTTTTCTACATGGAAGTCTAATCTCCGAAGACCTTTTCTGGGGATCGTCGATAGATGGTTTTTCAATAGGAATCGTTTCCCTCGGATCCTCAAGACATAGAGGGGGATCCTGTCTTGAGACATGGAGCGGTCTCTCCTCCTCTTCCTCCTCGAGAAGTCTTGAGAAAGGGAGAGGATTTTCGGTTCCCTTATTCTCGAGGGGTCTTGACAAATTGAGAGGTCCCTCCTCTTCGAAAGAGAGAGAAGTTTTGGTTCCCTTATCCTCGAGGGGTTTTGACAAATCGAGAGGTCCCTCATTTTCGAGGGGTCTTGATAAATGGAGAGGTTTTTCATCTTCGAGGAGGTTTGATAAAGGAAGAGGTCCCTCCTTCTCGAGGGGTCTTAAAAAAGGGAGAGGATTTTCATCTTCGAGGAGGTTTGACAATGGGAGAGATCTCTCCTTCTCGAGGGGTCTCTCTTCCTCAAGGGGTCTTGAGAAAGGGAGAGGTTTTTCATCCTCGACGGGTTTTGACAAACGGAGAGGAATCTGAACAGGCTTCTCCTCATCCCCATCATTATCGAGGAGGATGAGGATAGGCTTTTGGAAAGGTTTTTCTTTTTCTTCTGAACAGGCTCCTCTTGATGCTCGGGGAGAGGGATGGGGTAGTTGTTCCACCATTCTATTTTTTCTTGCTCGAGGATTTTTTCAAAAGTTGTGGCCTCCTTAAGATGAGACGAAGGAGGAGAGTCCTCGAGAAGAATATAATAGGTATTCTTCCCAGTCTTCTCGATCGAGAGAGGTTCGTGCAGACATTTGTGCAACCATTCACTAAAATGAACGAGAATCCCTTTTGTTTTCTCAAGACTATCCATAATCCTATTCATTTGCGAGACGGTTAGAAAGTGGGACGTGTAAAAATATTTGGCTCGTTTCATTAACAAAATTTGTGCATCCAAAGGTGAAATGTCACGAGCCATCAACACGTTTTCGTCGGACAAAAATTCGTCCCGCATCTTTTGACAACTCCCCACGGTATGATAACCCGCACATTTTGAAAAATCGGAGGCTTTCAGGTAAACGACTCCTTGGATGATATAAAAGGAAAGATCAACATATTTATATTTGAAAGGAATACACGTAGTGAGCTGGGGATCCCTCCTTATGATCCACTTGGACAAAAATACGACTTTGGGGCTCTCCCTTTTTATTTATAGAGAGAAAGAGAGTGTGACCTTCCCTTCCCTCCTCCTCTCCCCCTGCTTCCTCTATCTCTGGACGTCCTTGGATTGGAAAGGGTGACTTTGAAAAAAAAAAGAAGGTCATGGTTGGATAATTTTTTGTTTATTAAATTATTACTTTCACTTCCTCATTCCCACACACATTCATCTTTTTAAGAAAAGAAAAAGAGGTCATGGAGATTGAGAGAGAGAGAAACAACAACAACAAAAAATAAAACGGACGTCATAGAGCCTCTATGTGTGTCTGTGTGTGTGTATATATATAAAAAGGCGAGAGTACTGGGCGAGATCATTTCTTTTCCATTGGGAGCCATGTCGCTATTAGACGTTTTTCCAACTCAACGGATTTCGAACGGGGAGGATTTGAAGACGCTAAAGCAAATCTCCAACTTGAAAATCTTTTTGGCGTGTCATTGTGCGACATTTATTCCGCATTTACCACCTCATCAAGCGATCGTTTCTTTCAACCAAGATGTCGAATCCTCCAACCTGCTCGTTCAGAATATATACAGAAATTTATTCGAATCGCAACAAACGAAAGAGGAATCTCCCTTCTCTTGGAATCGGATGGATCGAGCTTTGAGACGGCCCATTCAAACAGACCGGCAATATAGGGATCCGCGCACGAGTTTTCGGTGGAAGAATGTTTTTCTCACGAAACGATATTTTACGTTTGGAGTGAGAACGACGGCTGAGGACGAAGTTCATATTGTTCAAACCACAGCCGCTCCTCTCGCCTATTACGAATCATCGTCCCCCAATCTGAAGGAAAGAAGTTTTAAAGTCAGCGACAGGATGAAATATAAGAAATATATTCTAAGACCTTTTCAAAACTATGTTGTTCCCCCGAAAACGCAATATCTCATCGTCACAACCCAGAAGAGTCTCTTTCTCGTCGATCGGTGCTCGTACTCGCTTTGGAAACAATTGAAAGAGGAGATTTCTTTCCAATCGCCGATGATGTTTCAAGAAAAAGAAGAAAACCCTCCGCCACCTTTACCCATCCCTTCCTTAGATGATAAGAGGAGCTGGACCAAACCGTCATGGCCCGAAACAAAATCGACCCGGCAACGGAATGAAATTGAAGTCATCACAATTGAAGATGAGGAGGAAAAAAAATTGCCTCTTAAAAAACGGTCGACTTACCGGAACCTACCTGGCGTGCAAGATCCGCTTCAGAACCCAGAAGCTTCTTCTTCTTCTTCCCCGACTTGTTCAAACAGGCAACCTCTTTTGGACTCCTCACAGACAGAACCTCTTCCAGTATCCTCTTCTTCTTCTTCTCTAACCTGTCCCGACATCGTAGAGGTAGAATGTCAGACGGGTCCACAAGCTTCAAAAAGTCCCGACATCGTAGAGGTAGAATGTCAGCCGGGTCTACAAGTTCCAACGGGTCCAGAAACCATGGAGGTAGAATCGCAGCCGGGTCCAGACATCCTAGATCCCTCCACTTATCCCAAAGAGACTCCAAGTGTTTCAAGACAGTCTTGTGAGGATCCAGCCCTTCCCGTATGGAATGATTATATGGACTTACAAAATTTGATGCAACAGGAAGAAGAAGAAAATAATCATACGGATGGGTGGGTCAAAGACTGTTTAGATCATTTAACCTCGAATGAAATTGAACTGTTATGGAATTGCATTTCTGAAATCACATTGGAAATGGGATAAAAACCAAAACAAAAAAAAAACTTTTTTAATAACAAATTGGAGGAGGGTCATGATGTCAATTAAAAAAAATATTATATAGAGTCCAATCTTGGTGGTTCACTTCAGTTTTCCAGCATGAGGTGATCCACGTTTCCCGAAATATGGATCCCATTCCAAGAGAGATTGTGTAGAGCCTTCACTTCAGTTCTTTTTTTTTCTACCAAGAGGAGAGGGTCCCCAAAGGGCTACCCATGTCCAAAGAGAGAAAGTGTAGAGCGTTCATTTCAGTTTTTTTTTCAAGTTTAGGGGAGGGAGGTCTCAAAATGACACCCCCCATTTTCAAAGAGAGATGGTGTAGAGCGTTCATTTCTGTTTTTTTCCAAAGTTAGGGAGTTTTCAAATGACTACCCATTTCAGAGAAAGAGAGAGAGAGAGAGAGAAGGTGTAGAGCGTTCATTTCAGTTTTCCAAGGTTAGGATGGTGGTGGAGAATCCTCCAAAATGGCTACTCATCTCAAAGAGAGAGAGAGAGAAAATGCGTACAGCGTTCATTTCAGTTTTCCAACATTAGAAGGTCCCAAAATACCTTCTGAATTCAAAGAGAGATCGTGTAGAGCGTTCATTTTCCAGTTCTTCAAGATCAGAAGAAGAGGGTCCGCTTTTCAGAGACAGCGAAGTGCAGACTTCAGTTTTCTCCCTCCCCAAGAATAGAGGGTCCCAAAATGGCTTTCCATTTCAAAGAGAGAGGGAGAGGCGTTCATTTCCATTCTCCAAGGTAGGGTCGTCTGCTTTTTCCCAAAATGGCTTCCCAATTCAAAGAGAGAGAGAGAGAGAAAGGGTGTGTAGAGCGGTCATGTTCATTCTCCAAGATAGGGTCGTCAGCTTTTTCTCAAAATGGCATCTCCCCATTCAAAAAGAGATCGTAACCAACTTTTTCCAGTTTTTTCCAAGATGGGGGGGGAGAAGAAAACCTAGGATGGAATAACACGACACACAGAGAGAAAGAGAAAAAAAACGCCATCTTGTCATTTTCTGATAGGGTACCGGTGTTCGAATACTTTTGTGACCGACTGTCTGATTATACTGGGAGAACCATAAAATCGGAAAAGCGATGGGTTTCACAGTTAACGAGGCAATCGAAGACAGACTGGGAAAGAGAGATCCTTTTTTTTAGCTGAGAAGCAGATTACCCTGGAAATCCGTGACTCTGACCATATAATTTCTCCATAGACTCTTTGAACGGTATTCAGGAGACATCCTCCATGAGGGAAAAAAAATCTCCCCTTCCCCTTCTAAATCGACTGGAAAGAGAATGAGGTGGAAGAGATCCATCCACGAGAGATCATACTCTTGAACGTCAGACAAATATGAAGTCGAATAGCTTAAACAAAAAATGCTTGAAAAGTCATCCAGTCTCGAAAATCTAGGCCTCTCTCTCTGAAGGAAATGAGAAAATGGGAATCTGCGTTTTTCTTCCTAAACGGCTAACATTCATCTGAAGTGACACTCGAAATGTTTAAATAGATAAACGAGAGTCCATTCTTTAAAAAATGACGCTGTGTCGTCAATTGGAGAATCGAGTCGGCTGGGAAAATATTTTGAGAGCCAGGAAAAAAATTTTCTAAATTTGAAAAAAAAAAAAAAAAAAAAAAACTTTTTGTTAATTTTTATCATGTCTTTAGACATGATAAAAATTAAGTACCTTCCCCTTTTGTCTGGGAATATTGTCTCACCGTTTCTAAAAATAGACCATCACTCATCCTTTCTAAAAAGAATAAAATTCCAAGAATGGGTTCTGGTCTATTTTTAGAAACGGAGAGACAACATTCCCAGACAAAAGGAGGGTAGAGTTAATTTTTATCATGTCTAGAAGACATGATAAAAATTAACCAAAAGTTTTTTTTTTTTTTTTTTTTTTTTTTTTTTTTTTTTTAGAGTTAGAGAATTTTTTTTTCGCGGCTCTCAAAATTTTTTCCCAGCCGACTCGATTCTCCATTGACAAGACAGCGCCATTTTTTTAAGAATAAACTCTCGCTTATCTATTTAAGCATTCCCAGTTTGGCTTTAGATGAGTGTCAGCCGTTGAAGAAGAAGCATCCTGTCACTTGGGAGAGACATATTTTGAGGAGTCAACATGTTGTGTGGACCGTTGAGATCAATTTTTCTCTTCCCATTGTGTGGACATTGTTGAGCGTTTTGTGAAGCTTTGAAAGAATGGAGGGGTTTTGATGGAGAATATTTCTTTTTATTGAATTTTTAAAAAAAGATTTAAGATTGACATTTTATAACAGGTTTTACATGGAAAGAAGATTTTTCTTCTAGTTTGACGACTTGTTTTTCTTGGGAGATGTTTCTATTGGAAAGATGGAAGGAAAGACGATTCCCACATTGAAGAAGGTTCATGAGAAACTCGTACGGATCTTGGTTCTCTTTTCGAGCCGATATATCATACGGAATCCGGGACATGTTTTGCAATCGCTCCAGTTCCTCCTCGTATTTTTGCTTGCTCGCCAATTTCATGCGGGGACGAAACTGGTCCAGAATATACAATCCCTGGGGTTGAGTCACTCGAGAAAAAGCGACATATTGCTGAAATCGATTAAAAGGTCCGTGCATGTAAATTGCGATCGACGGAAAGGTGGCTCCTTGGGCTTTCTGAGCCGTAATCGCTTCGGCTAACATCAAAGGAAACTGTTCGCGATAAAATGCGAGTCTTTTCGTCGAACAGGTGTCAATACGAATGGAGACGCGATCGATAGGAGCTAGACTATTCGAAAATTCCAGCCAGACACGCGTCACAACTCCGTCTTCATCCTGGTCTATTTGGTGTAGTGTTCCAATCGCTCCATTCATCCATCCTTTGGATCTGTCGAGCGTTTTAGTCAATTGATATCACGCTCCTCTTTGTAAATGGAGGACGGATTCGAGATTCGCCATCTGAGATCGATGTAAATGTCGACTCCGTTTCATCATCCTCTTCCGCAATTTTTCGCTCTCGGAATAAATCACGTCTCGAGCCAGACACGAACAGTATGTCCCTCGGGATTGGAGACGTTTCATATTATATTTCTCTGCATCCTTGCTCGAAAAACAGAGAATAATAGCTTCGCGAGGAATTTCGTCGAAACTGCGAACGCGGGACTGGAAAAATGCCACATCGTCCGGTTCTAAAAAGTGATTTCTCGTTAAACGATCGAGTCTCTCGTCGTAATCCAGACAGAATCGCATACATTCGACTAGTTCATAGTAGAGCGTGGATTGAGGCGTCCACCACCCTTCAGAATAAAAAATGGGCGTGTCGCGAATCGGTTGGAGCTGCTGCAAATCTCCGAATTTAATCATATGCACATTCCCAAACGGCTTATCCGGCACATGACACAATTGTCGAAGTTGCTGGTCGAGGCGCGAAAATAAATTGGATCCGATCGTGGAAACGTCATCCAGAATCACCATCCGTAAAGGAGCATACAGGGGTCTGTAATAGTCTAAAGTCTCTTGGGTCAGAGGTCGAACAAAAGTCCCGTTCATTTGAAGACGCAGGGCATGATGCAAAGTATCTCCCGTAATGTAGACCGCTCCTTGAGCACTGAGTGCGAGTTTGAGAACCGAGCACGCTTCGCTAAAAAGAGGCGTTCGAATCAGAGTTTGGCATAAAGCTTGGATCAGGAAAGATTTACCCGTTCCGGCAGATCCTTGCACAATAATATCCAGAGGAGGGGGACGTTTCGATTCAGGTAACGCGTAATAGGTGTACAAACGGACGAGAACGTAGATCAGGAAATTGTATTGCTCTTTATTACATTGTCGAATACATTTTTGATAGGCTTCTTCGGACCACATATCCTTATACTGCAAATTCGTATAGCTTTCCCACTGCTTGGGAGGAAGATGTTTCTTTCGCGGTCGGGAGTTCTTTTTAAGAACAGCATAACGTTCCCTTTGAAGTATTCGTTCTCGCTCTCGATTAGCTGAATTGCTTCGCCAGCGTCGTATCTGTTCACGCATTCTTTCCCTAAGACGTTCTCTACTGGATAGGCTCATCGTGACACCACTCAAAAAGGTGAAGTGTGTGTATGAAAATCACTTCCTTTAATTTATATATATATATACTTTTTGAGGAGGGGGGTGTGAAATGACCTCGTCTCGAAACGAACCAATAGCACTTCAAGAAGACTTGGAACGAGATAGGTTTCTTAGAGAGAGAGGGACACAAAAAATATATAAAAAATCAGAATGATTTATCCGTCGACCTCTGGGCTAAAAGTAAACAAACAAAATTTGAAAATGTCAAGGTGAACTCACTGAATTCATCTTAGAAATCAGATAGGAAAAAAAAATGAGGGTACCCATGTTTCCTCTTCAACAACATAGACTCATCTAAAACGAAACTCGGAATGCTTACACAAATAAACCAGAATCCATTCTTAAATAAAAATGGGGACGTCTTGTCGATCGAGTCGGCTGGAAAAAATTTCTGTTACTCAAAAAAAAAAAAAACTTTTGGTTAATTTTTATCATGTCTTCTAGACATGATAAAAATTAATGAACCCCCTTTTTGTCTGGGAAGGATGTCTCACCCTTTCTAAAAATAGACCATCACTCACCCTTTCTAATGGGAACCATTCCAAGAATGAGTCATGGTTTGTTTTTTCGAATTTTCGAATGGGTGAGACATCCTTCCCAGACAAAAAAGAGGGGACAGTTAATTTTTATCACGTCTATAAGACATGATAAAAATTAACCAAAAGTTTTTTTTTTTTTAAAGCTCTGAGAATTTTTTTTTCTAGCCGACTTGGATGGACAAGACATCTCCGGATTCTTTCTGGAATGGACTCTATGATCTATTTAAACATTTCGAGTTCCGAGTTTCGCTTCAGTTGAGTGTGAGCCGTTCAAGAAGAAGAAACCATCCTGTGAGTGGAGAGAGAGAACTATTCCTTTTTCCATTCACCCGTTGTGTTGAACCGTTCAGATATTTGCTTTTATTATTATTTTTTTTTCCTAACCCACCCGTCTTTAAACAATGGAATAGTTTGAAAGGGTCAACCCATTTTATAGATATCACATCATACCCTCATCTCAACGGGTCTCGAGTGGGAGGAAGGAAGGAGCAGGCGACGAGAACTAAGCATGTCTGTTTATCGAGTAGACGCATCGGGGAAAGAACGATACCCGACCGACCCCCAACATCCTCACTACGAATTATACGTTACGGATCCTGAAGGAAATCCTATCTTGGCTCGAGACGAAAACGGTCATGAGTATTACGCGGTAGATTTAAACGGAAACCAATACATTTTAGCTACTCGACGGTATGCCCGAACGGCTTTTGGACGAGAATACTACCCGAAATTTCAAAATGGGGACGAGTATTCGCTTTATACGTCTGTTTTATTCCCTTATGCCAAAGACGAATCGGGGCATGAAATGTATCCTAAAAAGGCGGATGGAGTTGAATATTGTTTAACGGCCGGCGATCGAATTCGTTATGCTCGCGATGCTTGGGGAAACGAGTTTTATCCTCGAAGAGCGGATCAGCAAACGAAATACGTCTGTGAAGAAGTGGGGTATGCGAAAAGAGCCGACGGATCCGAAACGTATCCTAAATTTTATATCTACACTTCTGGTTAAGATCTCTCTCTCTCTCTCTCTCTATCGAAAGAGAAGAAAATAATAAAGAGTGTGTTACTGCAATGGAGCATTCTGACGCGGAACCTGTTTCGTATTCCATTTGGTGTGTGAAATGCCGAGCCAAGACCGATACGGTCGACGTCCACTATCGCATGTCGAAAAATCGACGGCCGATGGTCACGGGAAAATGTCAGGCGTGTGGAACCAAGAAACAACAGTTTATTACAAATGCTTCCGTTCCACCTGGAATTCAGTTCCTGGATGAGGAGGAAGAAAAAGGAAAATGTTCCGAGTAAGAAGAAACAAGTATACAAATCAAAAATTGGAAAAAGATGGATCTTACTATTATATGCTCTCCTAAAGCGGGTGGTTCTCCTTTACAGTTTGGTATACAGACGGATTCGCATAATCCGGTTCCAAGACTCGTGAATTTTCCTCAACCGGCAACTCCACCCTTAGATACTTCTTCTTTGAATGAGTTTTCTAGCATTCTGAAAGAATATCTAAACGTCGTGAGAGAATTGATTCTTCCCCTGCATCGAAATGTTGAAGAAAAGAGCTCTGAATGTGGAAGCAAGGACACGGATCCAAAGCCAAACTCGGAGGGTTGAAAGGGATAGGTGAAAGTCCATTATTAAAAAAAAACAATGGTCATGTCATGTTTTGTCGATCGAGTCGGCTAGAAAAAATTCTCTAGATAAGATTAAAAAAAAAAAAAAAAAACTTTTGGTTAATTTTTATCATGTCTTAAGACATGATAAAAATTAACTCTCTCTTCTTTTTTGTCTGGGAAGGATGTCTCACGCTTTCTAAAAATAGACCATCACTATCTATTTTTAGAAACGGTGAGACAACCTTCCTTGACAAAAAGGAGGGACAGTTAATTTTTATCATGTCTAGAAGACATGATAAAAATTAACCAAATTTTTTTTTTTTTTTTTTTTTTATAACTTAGAAAATATTTTCCAGAGCTCTGAGAATTTTTTTTCCAGTCGACTCGATGATCCAAACAACAAGACATCCAAAATTGTTTCTAGAAGAAACTCTCGCTTTTCTATTTAAACCCCTCGCGTTTTCAACTTCAGATCCGTGTGTGCTGTGCACTCAACCTAGATACGCGCTTCTCCTCCCTCCTGGAAAGAGCCTTTTTTTTCTGAGCTCTTAGCATTTTTTCTCAGCTTCATTTCCATTCTCCAGGTTTCTGTCTCCTCCTTTCCGTTAACACTGCAAAATTTCTAAATTTCTCATCACTCGGAGCTTGGAAATCTGTCATCAAAAAAACATGACATAGCTTTCAAGGAGTCGGTTTAGATTCGTCAGGATCATGGCTGATTTTCCATGACGGCTCTCCAACCGCAATATTAGAGTTGGAAAGGAATAAGGTAAAAAAGTTCGTCCTAGATATCCAACGAAACGTAAAAAGAGCGACGAGGATCTAAAAAAGCTACGACCCTTTCCAGAAGGGGAGGGAGCAATGGATATTCAGGTGAGTCCATAGCATGGACTGCACGAAAATGAAACGGCTTCCGCAGATAACAGAATGTTCGAGATGTCTCTCGTCGATCGAGTCAGCTGGTAAAATTTTCTAAGAGCTGAGAAAAATGTTCGCATACCTTCACAGAAATTCTTTCCAGGAGGGAGAAGTGTGTATCCAGGTCGAATTCACAGCACAGACTGAACTGAAGTTGGAAACACGAGTGGTTTAAATAGAGAAGGGAGAGTTCCTTCTAGAAACAATTTGGATCTGTCTTGTTTGGATCATCGAGTCGGCTGGGAAAAAATTCTCAGAGCTTTGTCTCATGTCTTCTAGACATGATAAAAATTAACTCTCTCTTCTTTTTGTCTGGGAAGGATGTCTCACCGTTTCGAAAAACAAACCGTGACTCATTCTTGGAATAATTGCCATGAGAAGGATGAGTTTTGGTTTCGTTTTCGAAACGGTGAGACATCCTTCCTTGACAAAAAGAGGGGACAGTTAATTTTTATCATGTCTATAAGACATGATAAAAATTAACAAAAAGTTTTTTTTTTTTTTTCAGAGCTCTGAGAATTTTTTCTCCTCCAACCAACTCAATGGACTAGACGATGAGTTTTTAAGAATGGACGTTTTGTTATTTATGCAGATATTCCGAGTTTCGCGTCAGGTAAATGCGCGCTCACCTTAGATTGAATTCCCTTCAGACAGGTCTAGAGAGTGAATAACTCATCAAGAATTCTTCGACAGGTTTTTGGAAAAAGAAATCGTCAAGAAGTGAGTATTGATTTTGATATTTTTTTTCAACCTTGGGTCAGTTTCTAGTACATTCCTATACTAATTCCATTGTATTTAAAAAAAATAATGTCAGCACGGACTGATCTGACCCGAAACGCTTACCCATCCAGTTGGCTGGAGGGAGGGAAAAAAAAAGAAATTTGTTGTGAAGGATATGTCAGTTTTTTCTAAAAATAGATTTCTAAGAAAAGAATGAACCTTTGTTGGAAATCTATTTTTAGAAACATGTCTAGACAACATGTTGACAAGAAAAAAATTCTTTTTTTTTCTGAGAGCGAAATGATTTTTTTCTTTCCACCCACTTTTCTTTCTTTGGGAGGAAGGAAGAACTTCCCTTCCCCCCGCCTTTTTTCCTCTAGTATTTATATAGATCCGAGTTTTTCTGCCTACAGGGTTCATTCTCGTTCTTCCTTCCCAACCAAGCAAAACTAAAATGTCGACCGATGCCGTTGCAGTTCTACCTACCCTGGTGGAAATCACGCCCGTCTGTCATCTCGAACGAGCTCATCAATGGGAACCTCTCTCCCGTTTCGAGGAATGGTTTCGGGACCCGGAGCGTATGGAACAAATCGTCCAAGAAACCATGTGCTATTTATCCTGTTACGATGGAAAAATCCTGCATTATTTTTCGTCCATCGAAGCTTTCAAGCATTTTGCTTTCCAATCGATGATGGAGGCAGGAACCTTTCGCTTACACGCTTATCTGCGATGGGAAAATGTGATCGCCGTCGATGCTGGAACCTTTTTAAAACTGTTTTACGTTTCACCCGAGTGGGTTCATATTCTTCAAACCGGAGAAGCTTCTATCCGTCTTTATGGATGGGAAATGGAATCAGAAGCCGACGGGTATCGTATGATTCCCTATCGACTGCGAGCTCGCTCCGTGTACATTATTCACGGACCTCTTTACTACCAACTCCAATTTCATGACAAGACGGTGTTTGCCGTAGACGCCCTCTCCAGGAAGAAAATGGAGCCTTTACAAGCGTTGCATCCTGAACAGCATTTCCAATTCCCTGCTCACGAGGAAGAGAGGAGAAGGAAAAGATCCAGAAGGAGGAGACACCTAAAGAGGTACTAAAAAGAAGTCGGAAGGTAGAAGCATTTTTTTTCTTTCATTAACGGAAAAAAAACAGTGGATCATTCTTTGTATATTTCTTGGAAAAAAAAAAGAAAAGACTAATAGTCATAATAGAGGGAGTTAGGAGGAACCCTATCTATATATAGCTCTCTATATAAATCGGAAGCGTTAACAGGACGGTCCACCCAAAACAATCTACCTTATCTTTCTCAGAGCAGAGTGGAAGAAAGGCCAAGATGCGTGGACTCATTGGAAGCAAAATTCGAGTGGTTTAAATAGATAAGTGAGAAAAGATTTTGAGAGGTGTTGTTTTATGGATGGAGCTGGCTGGGAAAAAAATTGGCAAAGCTCAGAGAAAAATTTCTAAATTGAAAAAAAAAAAAACTTTTGGTTAATTTTATCATGTCTTATAGACATGATAAAAATTAACTCTCTCTTCTTTTTGTTTGGGAATGATGTCTCACCGTTTCGAAAAATAGACCATCACTCATCATCCTTTCTAAAATAATAGAATTTCAAGAATGGGATATGTTCTATTTTTCGAAACGGTGAGACATCATTCCCAGATAAAAAGAAGAGAGAGTTAATTTTTATCATGTCTATAAGACATGATAAAAATTAACCAAAGGTTTTTTTTTTTTTTTTTTTTTTTTCAGAGCGCTGAGAAATTTTTCCCAGTCGACTCACTCATCCAAACAAGACATCTAAAATTGTTTCTAGAAGGATCTCTTATTTTTTCTATTTAAGGAACTCGAGTTTCGGCTTCCCATCAGTCTGTACTGTGCATTCAACCTGGATACCCATTTTTTGGAGATAGGGCGGGGGAAACTTTCGCAGTTTTTTTTTCTGAAACCCTCTATGGATCAGAGAATCTCACACATATCCTCCTCCGTGGATCGAAATGGACTGACCGCCACATCTGTTTTAGATAATAGTTTTGAATTTTCCACCTCCTCCCCAAGATTGGACTATCTCAATATTTTTTTTAAAAGAAAACGAAATTATTTTTTATGATTATTCTACAATTTTTAGTTTTCCCCCACTCTTTAAGAAGAATAAAAACATAAAGCACATTGAAACAGTTCCGATAAATTTTGAAACCACCTTGTTCTCCACGGGACTAAAATAAGTTTCCCCGGTCTGAGAATCTTCTTGGATTTGAAGAGGTTCTCTCATCACACTCTGAAGCCAGGTCGAAAAGAGGAGAGCGTCTGGACCCAAATCGTTGAGCAGTCTTTCCAGGGAATCGAAGGTGATAAAAGGGGTATGGCGGAGAATCCGGCTGGGGCGGTCCGACGTATCGATCCAGAGATCCGTCGTTAAGGATCGGTAAGGGCGAAAAGGAGCTCGAGAGATCCATTGCTGAATAGTCCGTTGACTTTTCGGACTCATCCAAGTCCCTTGCTGGGAAAGGCAAGTCACGAGTTCCGATCCTCGAAAATAGAGCGTGCCCGACCCCAAGTAAAACGTGAGGGGAATTGTCTTGGCGAAACGGAAACGAATCGCGAGGGAAAAAGACTCTCGCCGTAACCACTCCATGGCGTTTGGTTTTCTCTTTCTCTCCTGAGGACGAGATGGAAAAAAAAGAAAAGACAACTTTTCTCTTGGCTTCTTTTATATATAGGAAGAGAGAGGGGGGAGTGTTCTCGAAAAGACTCATGGGAAATTTCTTTTTCTTCTTCTTTTTGGGGTAGGTGGGAGGAACTTGTTTTTTTTGGCGGAGAGAATGCGTCGGATGACATCCCTAGACATTTAAAAAAAGAATAGATAGGATGGATTCTTCAAGTGGGAAATGCGGGGTGGCTAAAGGATCTTATTTTAAAGAATATTATTACCATTCTTCGAGGGTGAGACGTCTTACCATTAAGTCAGGTAATCCGAGATGATGAGCATTCCTTTTGACATGCCTCATATGTTTTCTAATAGTTATGTAACATAAATTTTCCAGGCTAAGAATACGTGGTTCAACAGCATAATTGAGTAACCGCATATTTTCCTCTTCCAATTTTCCATTTTTTCGCCAGTGTTCTAAAACTGTTTTGGGATCGCAACACCGGACATTTGCACCAGCAAGCAACAACATATCCACGATGAATTTGCATCGTAATTGACAGGCATAGTGTAAAGGGGTAAAACCAAAAATATCATGTTTGTTCATGTTGCATCCAAGAAGAATCAGTTGCCGAACGATATCATCCATTGAGAACAAAATAGCGAAATGTAAAGCATTTCTTTTCGTTAATCTGTGTTCATAAAAAACGGGTGGTTCCGCGTTTATTATTAATTTTGTGAATATCCATTGATGAAAACTGTTAGAAAAACTCATATTGAATTCAACTCTATTAAATTTACGCGTAGCTTCTTTGATAGATAGGTAGGAGATATCCTTAAATTCTTCACTGGACGGGGTTCTTGAGAAGAGAGGGTAGAACCATGTTGGAGAGCACACACTCATTCTAAAAGGAAACACGGATTGAACTAAAGCGAAACTCGGAATGCTTAAATAGATGAGCGATAGTCCGTTCTTAAAAAATTGGATGGTTTTGTCCATCGAGTTGGCTGGGAAAAATTTCTGAGAGCCAAAAAAAAAATATATATATATACCTTAAAAAAAAAAACACTTTTAGTTAATTTTTATCATGTCTTAAGACATGATAAAAATTAACTCTCTCTTCTTTTTGTCTGAGAATGATGTCTCATCCTTTCGAATATGTTTCTAAAAATAAATTTCCAAGAAAGAAATGAGTCATGTTCTATTTTTAGAAGCATATCGAGACAACAGGTTATCAACATCATTTAAAAAAGAGGGTATAGTTAATTTTTATCATGTCTAAAGACATGATAAAAATTAACAAAAAGTTTTTTTTTTTTTTTTTTTTTTTTTTTTTTTAAGGTTTAAAATTTTTCTGAGAGAAATATTTTCCCCAACGACTTATCTTTTTTACTCCTACCTACTTTCATTCCCCCCCTCTCACTCTTTCTCTATATAAACGATTGCAGAAGGAATCGCGGCTCATTTTCTTGAGCAGATAGGTCGAGAACAGATGGCTACGGGAGACTTAATCATGACGTGTGAAGACGATGATGAACCCTGTTTGGACTTGCAACCTTCTTCGCCTTTATATGAATGTGTTTCTTCGGAGAATGAGTATATCACGTCGTGGTCTGATATATCGCCAACTCCTTCTCCTCCACCTGTCCGCCGTAGAATCAAAAAGAAGAAACCTAATCCAATTCGTGATACTCCTTCTCTGAATTTTAATCCGCCGTTATCGCCCATTTCGTCTTCTTCCTCTCATTATTCAGAAATAATGGACCAATCCTCTCCACCACGCATGCGTTCTACAATCGAAGAAGATCTTCCCTCCCCATCTCATTCTACTTCTTCTACTAAAAAAAAGAAATATCGAACTGAAATTCATCCGAGTGTCATAGGTGTGCTGGCCATCACGTCTGATGGATACACTCTGACAAACAGTGTCCGGTTTGCCTCTAGAGACATGAAAACGTATCGACCGCATACCAAATGGATTCAGCAATTGAATGAGGATCTGCGAAAACTTCATATTCAAAGACTGTATGTCGCGAATGAACATTGTCGAAAAAAATTTATCAATTGCTCCGTGTTGAATCTGTATGGACAGTAAGCTATAAACCTTCTCGTCGTTCACAGCAATGTGAGTATTGTGGAACGAAATATTGTCATCGATTTATGGCTATGATCGCCCTGCAACAAATAGTGAAATATGGTGTCAATAAATATATTCATTGAAGAACCAAATGAAGTGTCTTTTTTTTATAGATGATGATTAGTATTTTGTCCAACCTCCTCTGTGTTCTATGACAGATGCAATTCGTCGAGGCATGGACGCGATTAATGTTTCAAAATAAGTTTCTTCCAAACTATAAAAAGCATCGCGGACCAAGTCCCATAATTCCAATCGGTTTCGAGCTACCCGATTCGCTAATCGACGTTCTAATTCCGCCCAAACATTTTCGACGGGATTCAAATCGGCTCCTTTAGGAGGCCAGTCTTCGACCATAGGAATTTCATGTTCTCGAATCCATTGTGTGACGCGTAAACTCGTATGGATCGGAGAGAGATCGTGCATGAACAAGAGACGGTGTTCGGTGATCAAAGGGTTTAAAGAAACATCGGGAGGTTGACTATGATCGAGAAGCACCGGCTCTAAAATATTAGAGAGGTAATAGTCGGCATTTAAATGCTGGATCCCGATTCGACGGATTTGGTTGGGAAATTTTCCGCTCATGCACATCCAGACCCTGAGATTAAAACGACCGGAACGTTGACGGCCTTCTAACGCAGAAGAAAAATAACGTTCGTCTTGATAACGCAGGACCTGTCGAGGCCGCCATACGCGAATAGGACCGTACCCGATCGAACTGAATACTTTCTCGTCGGAAAATATAATTCGGGACCAATCGTCGACCGTCCATTCCGCACACTGAGAAGCAAAGTCGTAGCGTCGTTGACGATGAATCTCCCGCAAATAATCTTTTCGGACGGGGATGCGCGACACTAATCCTTTTTCTTTTAATCGTCGACGAACCGTTTGAGCGGTGCAAGGCACTTGTAATCGACGACCAATATCCGTCGCGGGTAAAAAGGGATCACCCGTCGACATTTCAAAAATACGTTGATCCATTTCTTGGGTCGTGGCTCGAGGTCGGCCGGATTTGTGTTTGGTTTGATAGTTCTCCTCATTTTCCGAGGAGCGGGAGATCCAATATTGAACTGTGGAAGGAGCGACATTCAAGTGTCGAGCAATTTGACGAACCGTTTGCCCTCGTTCATAATACAAACGACGAATTTCCCGTCTTATTTCAATAGGTGTATACGGCATGATAAGAATAAGAATAATACAAGTAGGATCTTGGTTACCATGTTCCTTGATTTCATTTCAACGTGTCACGGTCCCGATAAAATCGTAGCAGGTGTCAATGGTCAATTGCAGTGCACGGAATGTGATCAAATTCAAGATGCGTATGCTTTTATTTTACGAGCGTCCTTTCCTGATGACAGTGATCCGTTCTTATCGGCTCGTCTAGCTCGAGAATATGCGAATTGGACGGGAGATTTGAACGTACCCTGCACATTTCCTCTCATAGGGATTCCTGGTATTTTACCGATCCGTAATGTTTCCGTCACGTTACGTATTTTATTAAACGGGATTCGATTATTACAATGCGTGAATGCCCCTTTTCGATCCCAGGCCGAACCTTTTGAATTGTATGAATCGCTCGAACGGTTCATGATCGAATACATGGACGAATACGCCCAGCATATTGAAAAAATCGCCAACGAAGAATCACTCCCAAGTCGATAAAGCAGCTCTGCACGCTCTTTTCACCAACATGAAATCACTCATGGAAAATGTCCATCAAGACGAGGACCAACCTTTCAATTTCTTAAGTTATTATCACAAAGTCCTAGCTCCCTACGTAAAAATATGTGACGGCGACGATGCTTCGTTCCTTCTACCTCCTACTTCCAAGGATGTTGAAAAGGATCCTGCTTATCAATTATGTTTGGAAATGAAAGCCTCGAATCAAATTCGGGCTCGTTATTCTCCTTACACGACCCTATTTGATCTTGTGCACGTCATGATTTATTGCAATTTATGCCGGAACGAACTCAACGTGGTGGCGAATTTCGTGTTTGAGTTTGGAGTTCGCATTTGTCGTCGCCCCTTCTTCTTCAAAGAATCGTTCTTGACCCAGCAATTGCGAAAACTGGTCACTTCTCAAATTACGTACCATCGGAATACAGAATTCTACTACCTCCTTCGAGAGATTCAACAAGGCGGCACGTGCGATGCCTTATCACTAGAATTTATTGAAAAAATGAGTCGAATCGAAACCTTTTTAGCGAAAGTGTTCCTTGGAAAAGCGGATGATCGAATAAAGCAGTTTGCGTTCAAACAAAATTTCCCCTACGTCCTGTTTGTTCCGAAAGAAGACGAAGAGACGACGAAAAAAGCCACCCAAATTGATGAGTACCTCGGATATCTTTTCGGGACCGGGTTTATTATTTCCAAGCTCAAAGGTAAAGGATTAGTGAAAGGTTCGATCGCGACGGGTAAGAAATTTTACCGTCTTGTACAGAAAGTGGCCTTGAAAATACGCGAATTTGAAAAATCCGACGAAGAAATTTTCTGGACGATGGAAATGGTGAAACTGTTCTTATGTTCCGACGGGTATATGGAAAAAGAATTGAGAATGTTACTCAATGTAGCGACGAAGGAATCTCAAGCTCCCTCTCGTCAAGAAATATGTCAAGGAGGAGGAGGAGGAAGAAGAAGAAACGAAGACGGCGAAGAGATGGATATGTCATAATCAAGTAAATCATTGGGAAAAATGGCAGACGCAGAGGAAGAAATCTGTGGAATTTGCTTGAAGGCCTTCAAAGAAACGAAACGCCATAAAGTCTACAATCTCGACTGTGAGCATTCCTTTCATATTAAATGTATAAAGAAATGGATTCGAGAGTATGGTAAAAAGAAATGCCCGACCTGTCGGACTCGTATCAGCCAGGATGATATGCTCTATTTCACCAGCGGAACATTGCAAATGGAACATTTAAGAATAGATTCGGATGAAGAGGAGGAGGAGGAAGAACCAGAGGTGGAAGAACCGCCAAGGCAACGACGAAGACGAAGACCCGAAGAAGAATTAGTCGATCTGGGAGGCCATGGTCTCATTTTTTCAGGGCCTAGTACCAGTCAGACGAGACCCAGAAGACAGAGAAGAGAAGATTTAGTGGGAGATTATGCTTATATGGATACACCCAGACAAAATTCACCTACCTCAGATGATGAAGAACGGGAAGTCAATCCTTATTTTGGTCGACCGAATGCATTTTGGAGAGAAATGAGACGACAAAGACGAAGTAGAAGGAATTAGATGATTCTTAAAATAAAAATAAATACAGTACGCAAAAATGGAAAAGTAAGACTCACGACTGGTGTATAATATTTCGTTATCAACAGATCCATCTCCTATACATCGTTATATCAACAGATCTATTTCCAAATGGAAAAGTAAAACCGACCGACTGTTGAAAAATATTTCTCAAAAAAAATTTGATAGTAAAAAAAAAAAAAAAAAAACTTTTTGTTAATTTTTATCATGTCTTTTAGACATGATAAAAATTAACTGTACCTTCTTTCTTATTTTGAATGATGTCACCTTTTCTAAAAATAGATTTCTAAGAATGAATCATGCTTTTCTTGGAAATTTATACTTAGAAACATGTCTAGACAACATGTTGACATTATTCCAAACAAAAAGGAGGGTAGAGTTAATTTTTATCATGTCTAAGACATGATAAAAATTAACAAAAAGTTTTTTTTTTTTTTTTTTTTTTTTTTTTTTTTTTTAATACCACATTAGATTTTTTTGAGAAATATTTTCCACCAGTCGGTCGGTTTTACTTTCTTTTTTTGGAGATGTTGATAACGATATATAAGTCGATATATAAGTTTCACTCACTGGGTTCTGATTCATTCGTTTTCGCCTTTGCTTTCACGAGATATCGTGACCGCTTCAGCATTTCGAAGGAAGCCCCTTTGATGTTATACTGTTTCTTCAATCGTCGCTTTAGATTAAATAAATACTGGTAATGATTTTTTCCAAATAGTTTGGATGGAGGAGCATTGAAAAGAAACTGGAATAACTTTATCTGATTTGGATCCTTATAGACTTCTAAAGATTTAGACGCAAGCGCTTTTCGTTTCTCTGGATCATCGTTTAGATAGCCCAAGATGTGAATCATCCTCAATTCCGTTTCTAAAAGTAATAAGACTATCAGCGACAGTTCATCTGTTTCATAATTGGAGAGACAGTGATTACGGATTTGATTCATCTGCTCTGCTGTAAAACGTTGGTGTTTTCGACGACGAGGTTTCTTGACCACCACCTCATCTGCAGAAGGTAAGAACCATTTTCGTCGAATAGCATTTAAAGCATTTGAAATATATTTCGCGGAACGTTGTTTTTGATCGATAAGATATTGGTGATATTCTTGAAGTGTTTCGGTATGATTTAGATCTTTATGCATTTGTAAACACCAAGTTTCATATTGATTTTCATAAATAGAGTAGACTAATTTACTAGTTTTTGAGGGAGACATGATGCTTCTTTTATTTTTGGTATAATGAAGAACTCTTACTTATTTATAATTTTTTTAATAGGTTTTTGAATCAAAAAAAAATATTTATAATAATAAGAAGAAACAGTAGAAACAAAATGGCCGAATGTTGTCCAATTTGCTTAGACGAACTCATTGCCGAAGATGTAGAAACCATTTCTACTTTAACGTGTCAACATCAGTTCCACACGAAATGTATTGACATTTGGAGAGAAAAAGCATTGACGTGTCCTGTCTGCCGCGAACCGTTTGAAGATGGCCTGCAGAAATTAATTTCTATGTTTCTCCCTTTGCGACGTTCTTTTTTATATGATGTAATTTACGATTATGAAAACCGCATCAGGTTTTCAGACGATGAGGCTGATTTAGATGATTTACTCATGTATGAATTATTGGGACCTTGGGAAACTTCTGATGAGGAAGAGGAGGAGGAAACAGAATCAATCGAACCTGAGGAAGAAAACCAGAGTGAGGAAACTAATTGAGACTGGAAAAAGGAATCGAGACCATAGATGGGTTTGAGTAAATTAGCCGATGACGGATGTAGGGATCGGACTCGAACCGATGGAATGGATTGGGACTGATATTCATCCCATTTCTTTAATCCCATCCGAAGATTTAAAGCCAATGACTTTTTCATATATTCGGAAAGAAGGAATTGCCAGGTTTTGGGACGATACTTTCCAACAATCTCGAGAGCGTTTAACATGCTGAGATAGCATTCTTGAGCTGTCCGACACAGTTTCAAATGAAAGACAACATCCATTTCATTCTCGACTTGCTTCCACCATCTCCCAGTTTGATATTTCCTTGGGTACAGCACTTCATTGTGTGGATATATTTCAGCCTCATCTTCGATCCACGGTTTCATGGTACTGGAAGGAAGGTCGTAGGGATCGCCTAAATGATAATTCAGTAACTGACAATTAGATAAATTGAGATGAAGATGGCTCGTGAAAACAATGAGACGATCGGCATAGGCTGGTTTGACCACCGAGTCTCCAAAATTCGGTTCGATCCAGATGAGAAGATCGCAATGCGTGCCGTCGCATTCGTAAGACGGATCTAACCCGCTGACGAACCAATCGTTGGAATCGTCGAGAAGAATATGGACCGTTTTATGATGTCGAATAAAAAGGGTTTCCAAATGATAGGATAAGAGGGAAGGATGCCTTCCTAAATTACCTAATACAACGGTCACGGGTGCGTCTTGACATTTCTTGAAAAGATCTTGAATGGAACCCATGGTGGTTGTTCCGCATACTTGATTCCCGAGACGAGTCAGAAAAGATCCCATGCTTCTTATTCTTTATTTTTTTAACGCAGCTCGCATATATTCTTGATCTTTCTGGAATTCCGATTCAGGATAAGGTGGCTTTTGAAGACTGGCATTCACTTCATTATGAAATTGAAACCAGACGTGGGCAAAGTGTTCGCCTAAAAACCGTTCTTTATACGTTTTGAGTTTGGATAAATAATGATACACACAAATCCCGCATCGGAGAGTTCGATATAAAGATTCTGTCACAAAGTCTCTCCAAAGAGTTTTCGCGAGACGAATATCCTCGTCCTGAACCGAAAACGCTTCGGCCATCCAATGTAAAAGCCGCCAGTAATAAGGACCAAAGACCAACGTGTTGTGGTAATTGATGTGATGAAAATAATCTTCGGCTGAAAAAGGTTGTGGGGATACGGAAATGCCGATCCGGGTCATCAAGTCTCGAATCGCCTGACTTTTCCCCTGGAGTAATTCAATCACCGCTTCGTCTAAAAATAAAAAGTATTCGCTCTTCCATCGAATACGGTACAGGAGCGTTAAGACGCAGTACGTGGTCAATTTAAAGAGTTGAATCCAACTGTATTCGCCTACCCAAGCTCCAGGTCGTAGAAACGTCCGTCCCCATTTATCTTGGTTCATTAAATTGGCCATGAATAATAAATAGGTGACGACGACTTCATCTAATCGTTGTTGGGGCTCTTCTCGGAAAGCGGTCGTAAAGTGGGTGACGTCGATACCCGGAGGAGGAGGTGGAGAAGAAGGGGTTTTGAAGTGTAAAAGTTCATGAATTTTATGAGCCACGAACGGTGAAACACGAGCCTGGCTTTCTTGGAGTTCGTTCGAAACGATCGGTTCATCTTCTAAATAAGTTCGTTTTAAACGTTTAAAGGTTTGAGCATCCATTCTCTTTACTTAAACCACCATTGACGAAAACGGCAATACCAATCTCCCACGTCTTTATTTTGCACCAAACTGCCGAGCAATTCCCCGAAGGTTGTAAAAATCGTCAGCTTGCGAATGTATCCAAAAGCCAGAAAGAGAAAAATGAGTCCGTTGATGAGGAGGAAAAGGAGAAAGAACCAGCTTTGTGTTAAAATGAGACAAAACAGGATCACGAAGGACGTATACGCTCCAGCGACTAAAAGCGTTCCTAATGTTAAGGAATCCATTTGTTTTTTTTTTTCTTCTTCTCTATTCTTGACCTAATGTCTCGTAATAAAGGGTCCGATACGTAATATTCTGGTAAGTATTATAAACGGGATGGTGGATAAAGAGAAATAATAAAATCCATAAGAGGATCGATACCATATTTTTGTTTTCTTTGTTCTGAGTCAGAAGAGAAGAGATAATAATAAAGTAACTCATATTAATTAAAAAAATGGTTCGAAGGGATAAATCCAAATCTGATAAAGCGGAACGAAAATTGCTTCGAATGGAAGCAGCTCCTCCTAATCATGTAGGAGACCCAGTCGTTGACAACCCCCTTAACAATCACCCTCCAAGCAATCCATCTAACCATCCTCCTCCAATCCATGACAATCCTCCTAATAATGATAATGTAGGCAATATTCCCATGGACGTGGATGAGGAAATAATTCGTCGGCATAGGCGAGATCTCCTGAATTACGAAGAATACTACCCCGATCGAATGAAATCAGATAAGCGCTATGCCAAATTGGCTGACGGAAATGAGATTTATGCTAAGAATCGACAAGGAGATGAATTTTATATGCTGGATCCCGATGGAAATATTGTGTTTGCAAAACAAATCTCTCCCATCACCGGTAAAATAACCCCTGTCTATGCCGTCGATCATCTGAACCGTTCTATTTTACCCGTCGACGCCCAAAACCGTCCCGTGTATGGATTTGATAGTGATGGGGAACCCATGTTTCCCATGGAAAACGGAAAAATGGTGTATCTGTTCTACGGAGGAAAAGAATGGTATCCGGAAAATCCTCACACCAAAGAACAAATCTATGCTTTAGACGAGCACCATCGACCCTATTTTGCCAAAGACGAGCATCAAAAGCCTTACTATGCTCGAAAACTCGATGTCAATCAATTCCCTATCGAATATGCCCCTCTCGATTCCAACGGTCAACGGATCTATATTCCCTTAGAGAACAATAAATTCCAATACCCGTTTAATCTCGTCACAAAACGACCGCTGTTTGAACTCTCTCCGGATCAGGACGAAATGTATTTCCGAAACAATACGCTAGGCGAATATTATCCCGTCAACGAATTCAACGATGAAATTTACGCTCGAGATCGTTTGCACAATGAAATGCCGGCTAGGAACATCGATGGAACCCCTTATTACGCTAAGAGAGCGAGTGGGGACGAATACTATCCCAAGCAACTCAACGGTCTCGAAACGTATATTCGAATTGGAAATAGGGACGAACCGGCCTTAGATGCTTTAGGAGGAGGCATTTATGCGAAAGATGAAAACTTGGACGAATATTATCCGAGAATTTACCATGACGACAATGACGAATAAAGCAAAACGATTACCAAAGGATCTTCGATGGCAAAAGATGAGTATTATGCAGTCGACAATCTTGGAAATCAACGATATAGAAAGGATCGAAGGGAATTTGAAACATATATTACCACTGACGATCCCAGTCTACTGTATGCCCTAGACAAATATAAAGTTCCCCATTATGCTAAAAAACCCGTGTATATCGGTGGAGAAAAAAAATTTGAGGAATATTATGGAAAAATCAATAACTTGCCCGTCTTTCTAAAGTACCAGGGTCGAGAAATTTATGCCAAAGAGTATTCCGGGGCCGAGATGTATCCCAAAGATATGTTTGGGAACGACATGATTGCTCGAGATGCCGACGGGCGGTATTATTATGCTAAAGATGAGACAGGAAATGAAAAATATCCCTTGTTCGCCGACGATACGGAACACAAGCCCGAATACATGTCTTACGCTCTCGATAAAAACGGTATTCCGTTCTATCCTATCAATTCTCAGGGTAAACCCATCTATCCTAAAAATGCTACAGGCGATGAATTTTATCAAATCCTTCACCCTTTCACTCAGCAAGTCATCTTTGGAAGAGATACCGATCAGAACCAAGTGTATGCGCGGAAAGCGGATGGAGGCGAAATTTACCCGGACAACGGTCAATTCGCCATGACGAGGCTGAAAGAATTCTTTTATGCTCATGATAAGAACGGGGTCATTATTTACCCGGTCGATCAACACGGCAACGAACGATATTTAGTGACGGACAAAGGATCGTACGATCAATTGATGAAAGATCCGGCCGTGAAACGATACGCCAAAGATGCAGACAATAATGAAATCTATCCGGAAATTATTCATGCCGATAAGCGCATTACCCAAAAACCTTTAGGAAACCGGTACGCTCAAAATAAATTGGGTGAATATTACTACCCGGTCGATCGATACAATAACGAGTACATTGTTCAGTTCAAGAAAGTGAGTGAGGAACAAATCTTTGCGAGTGGATACCCCATCACGTGTGATCAAATCATCATTGTTCCCAATTTAAATGACAAGCCCTGGACGCCTGCGTTTATACGAGATCCTAGAATTGAACCCGAAAATTTGATAGGCTACTTGTACCGATCGCATTCGAAACCGATGGATTATTTGACCAATTTGAGATCTAAACGCGCTTCTCGACACGGGTTCCAACCCTATAAAGTTATATATAATAACTCGGAGGGTAAAGTGGTCGAGAAAGTGGAAAGCGGTCTTCCAGGACAGGAAGATCCAGTGGAAGAGGAAGAGAAAAAGAAGAAAAGAAAGAAGAAAATATATGCCAACCCGATACAGTCTGACGAAAATAATCATCAATCCACCACCAACTGGACAAAACTCATTCTTTCTATGATAGGTATCTTGGCCATACTTGCGTTCCTAATCTGCATTAATATACTGTTTAAAAACTAAAGTCGTGAGAGAAAGAAAAATATCTGAAACAATCCATTCTTTAAAAGATTGGGATGTCTTGTCAATCCAGTCGGTTGGAAAAAATTTTTCAGAGCTGAAAAAAAAAAAAAAAAAAACTTTTTGTTAATTTTTATCATGTCTTCTAGACATGATAAAAATTAACTATCTACTCTTTTTGTCTAGGAATGATGTCTCACCCTTTCGAAAATTAGACCATGACTCACCCTTTCTAAAAATAAAATTCCAAGAAATAAATGAGTCATGGTGTATTTTTAGAAACATGGTGAGACATCATTGAAAACAAAAGGGGATAGTTAATTTTTATCATGTCTAGAAGACATGATAAAAATTAACAAAAAGTTTTTTTTTTTTTTTTTTTTTTTTTTTTTTTTCAAATAGCTCTGAGAAATTTTTTCCAGCCGACTGGATTCACAAGTCATCACCATTTTTTTTAAGGAATGAACTCTTCCTTATCTATTTAAGCATTTCGAGTTTCGCTTCAAATGTGTACGTGCTGTTGAAGAGGGACCCACCTAGATCCTAGTTGACTCATTCATGGGGAAGGAAAAAAAAGTATTCTATAACGTGTTGGATAATGTTGGAGGTAAATCTCTTTCTTTTTCATTTTTTTCTAAAGATTTATGAATGACAAACGGAAAGGTTTCTTTCTTGTACTCTTGAAGGCGATGAAAATAAAACAAAGCTTCTTGGAAAGCACAATATTTGGTCCGACCTATATGTTTCGGACAAAACGATGAATATTCATAGTTCATTGGTATGGGCGCGGTATGAAACGCCTCCTTGTTCTTGGAGACGAAATTGAAATAAATAGGACGGGCCAGTATCTGGTACAAAACATTAATTTTCCAATAATGAGGGCAGTAAATGTTTTTATATCCTGCCGTTAGAGCTACGAGAAACGGTTTTAATTGATCGTACGGCAAATGACCCTCATTCCATGAAAAGCCATGCGTTATATCCCCTAACGGTAAATGAACACTCGATACACTTTGTTTGGCGAAATAGGATAATTCAGACCACGGTATGGGTGGTTCCACGTAGATAATGCCTTGGGAACGATCATGGGTGATATAAGCCACTTCTTTAATAATATAGTCGGAAAAGTCATCATTATAAGAAAGATTGAGTTCTTTGGCGAGAGGATCACCATTCAATTCGAAACCTTCGAAATTGAGAACGATATAGGATTCCATGTTTTATTTTTATCGGTCATCTTGTTTCAGGAGAACATCGAATCTAAAATCCTCTACGGTTATCACATGAAAATCTCTCAATTTGCCTTTTAGATAGGTGGCTCCAACTAAGTGGATGGATTGAGTTCCATATTTTTTCTTTAATTGTTGGAAACAAATCCGCTCTGATACTTGTACTGCAATAGGTCCTAGACGTATCTTATCCTTGCGAGTGAACAGAGTTATATATTCTATACCCACTCGATGTTGACGAAACTTTTGTAGAAATTGTATTAAGGACCAAGATTGAAGACCCAAGGTCTATTTTAAATCTCTTTCCAAATCAAACGTGGTAGTATGGGAAATAAGAACAATATATCGAAAGGAGGGACCTATTTGTCGATTGAACCGTTCGGTGATTCGCCATGGAAGAAAGGTTGAATGATTCATTTTTTTTTCAATTTGATTTAATTTTTTTTCTTCTTCGGTTCGAAGGATTAAACAAGCATGGCAGAGTATTACGATATTTCTGTTTTGAAAACTATTCAATTACCGATTGATCGACTCATCCGATTCGTGATTGGGCAAAATCCTCAACTTGAAAACTATCAAGCGACGTACCGGTTTCTGAATTTATTTTTTGAGATTACGCCTCGACTCGTTCGAGATTTTCAATCACAGGCCGTTGCTCATATCCGTCACGTGTTAGATAATATGTCGCAATATGGACACCTATACCTTTTAATCGATCAGCAGCCCCTGTTTAATGCCCTGGAATGGAATGATGAAGAATTTATTTTATCGAATGAAGAAGTCTTAGACCCTATTCGCAAAATGGCCAGTCAGTTTTTTCCTAAAGATTCTGCTCATTACCATATCACTTGCATCTATCTCTTATATTTTTACGCACTACTCGCGAATCCGAAATATACTTGGATCACAATGGATTATTTAATGCACGGCAATAAATATCATCAATATTTATTAGCTAAACATGCTCACGAAGAAAAGTAAAAATAAAATCATTAGACGAGAAATTTATTTTTGAAAAGATAAAGCAATATAATGGAATTTTATCCGAATCGATATGGTAGCGAATATTACAAATATCGAAAAAAAGATCCAGTCTTTGTGAAAAGTGAATATGGTCATGAAAGGTATGCCATTCACTCCCAAAAGGGGGAAATCTATCCCGACAAAGGTGATCCTTTCGCTAAAACCCGAGACGGCCTTCCATATTATGCCAAAGATCGGAAAGGAAATGAAAAATATCCTCTACAACGTATAATCCCTCGTTATTCAAATTCAAAACGAATTCGTTCTGGCCAAATACGCGGACGGAAAAGAACGATACCCGGTGGATTTCAGAGGGAACGAATATTATTTAGTGAAAAATGAAGAACCTTACGTCCTGAAAGATGCCCAAGGTGAAATCTACTTTGCTAAAACATGTAGTGGAAAAGTCCTCATTCCCTGGAATTATTTTGAACAGTACAAGTATCTTCTCTCAGAACATTATAAACGCACATGCGATGCTGCAGGAAACTGCGTTTATCAATCCACGGTACCCGTTGAAGAAATTCTTAAAAAGTTGTTTCCATGCCTCTGTTTGTGCTTAGCTGAAATACGTACAATGGCTTTTATTCTAGCAGCTACGTTAATGTCAATACCAGGACTGTAAGAGCAACGTTCTTATATATAGTCAGTGAGAAGAGAAAGAATGACTCGAAGCTGGCTGAGAAAAAATTCAAAAAAAAAAAAAAAATCCCCCTTTTCTTCCGAAACTGATGTCTTCAATTTTTGAAAAATTGATGACATCAATTTTCAGACTAAAAGGTTTTTTTTTTTTTTTTTTTTTTTTTTTTTTTTTTTAAATCTTTAGAATTTTTTCTCAGCTGTTAGAAATTTTTCCAACCCGACTCGATCGATCGGAAACCCCCTTTTTTTAAGAATGGACTCTCACTTATATATTTCAGCATTGCGAGTTTCACTTCACATGATTCTGTGTTTTTTGAAGAAGAAACATCTTGAAATCTGGGTTTCTTCAGTCAACTTTTGTTTTTTCCAAGTCATTACACAATGAAATGTTGGGAACCTACCTCATGCGTATGTAAAAAGGTTAGTAATTCTTGTCTTTTTTCAGATTTTTGATGATAACATTATCGTAATAAATAACTTGTCTTTTATGCTGAGGCAGATCAATGGGTTCATCGTCCACTTTTAAATGTTTCGTGGTTGAGTGTTCTCCCTCTTCGTCGTCATGCTTTCGTTTGAGAGACGAATTCAATTCGGCATTTTCAAACTGAAGGGGTTCTACTATATCCAAAGACGAGGAAATATTATTTTCGGCTGAAAAGGAACTGAAATCCATTTCGGTCCGTTTCAAATGTCCAAATTCATCATTGAAACGCATAATGAGTTCCGTTTCGTGGATGGAGGTGTCGCGCATCGTTTTCAAAAATTGTCGAATGGCCGATTTCAGTTCGTTAAAGGTCGTAACAGAACCGGGAATGATTTGTACATCGGCATACTGTTTGAATTGTGTAAAAATATCGGTCGAAGATAGAAATTCTTTTTTGAATTCTACTAATATTTCAGGTTCGGAACGGTAACGGATCATGCCGTCCTCCATGTTAATATTGTGGGCCAGATGCAGATAAATCATTAAAAAGAAACCTTTATAGGAATCTTCGATGATAGAATCTTTGGTTTCGAGTAAATATTGATCCTGCATCACTTGTTCTGAGGTGAGGGATGGAGCATTTTTCGTAAACACGGCGTCAAAAGGAATCGCTACCACGCGATCATTAAACGCCTCTGTGGCCGTACACACTAGGAACGTATTGGTAGAAGCCATGAGTTTGGCACTGGGAATCGCTCCTACATTTTGCTCGTACAAATTCCGAAAACTGGTGGTCGAATTACCCGTGATTTCTTTCACGAGGTTTTCGTTTAATTTTCCCGACATTTCTTCAACAGTCACTACCCGACAACAAAATAACGAAGAGGCCAGTTCGGGTTGGGCTGATAGTCCTTGACCACTCGTCGTTTGTAAATTGACGGCTCGAATACCATGACTATAGCCTCCAAAGACCTTCGAGATCATTTGAAAGAATTTACTTTTTCCATTGCGCGTGTTGCCTTTCAAAATAAAAAATTTGCGGCCGTAATTGGTCGCAATGAGAAGACTGGCCAGGACATCTAAAAGGTACATGAACAGATCGTATTCGAAACACGTATATTTACACATGTGCACATAAAAATGAAGCATGCTTTGAATGAGCGGGTTGGTTTCTAGTTTGTCATGAAACTCGCGCACTTTTTCCCGCAGCGTATCCAGTAAATCGTCCGTGAGGTCGAGAAAACAGCTTTTCAGGTATTGTCGAAAAAATTTCCGGTCGGTTAATAAACGATAGATGGCTATCAAATCCGGATCGTGACGAAATTGTATCAACTCGTGTCGACTAAAATTGATGCCCAGACGTCGATCCGATAGGTAAAATTCCGGAACCGTCCCTCCTACATGACCCGTCAAGAGATTCAGAACCCCATCGTGGGTTCGAATATGCCATTTATGTCGATCCATTTGAATGATTTTACGATCAATGTTGGTTCGACTCAGAATGGACGAGACCACATAATTAATGTTGACCTGTTTCATAATGTCTGTGAAAGGACACATGTTTTTAGTTTTATCGGCAAACTGATTCCGAGCATAGGCCTGAATGGAGGACCAGATGGCATTCATCAGGTTTAGAATTTCTATCTGGTGGGGCACTTCTTGCCAGTACTCGTGGATATTATTCCACATATAGCGTTGAGGTTTCTTACAGGAATTGTGCATGGTAATGACGAGAATCGGAAAATATCGCTCTTGAATTCGATGAATTTGTTCCACGAGCTGATCTCCAGACACCGAATATAAAATAACGCCTTTCATGGTTTTGATAATAGCTTCCAGTTTATCTTTAAATTTGTAAATTTTAGGATTGAGATTAGAACCACAAAAGAGGATCGTGTCGAGAGTAAAATCTTGGGAAATGATATCTATAATTTTACTGTTGATTTTTTCCACAGAATCTATGAGTTCGTGATATTCTAATATCGTACGCAAATGGGATGCGAGTGTATGGGAAGACATTCGTAAATGTTGACACAAGGCACAAAAGACAGGTAAAAAATAGTAACCTTGATTGTACTGCATAATCGTACGAAGGGGATTGGGATCGGAATGCAAACTAGGATTGTCTAACTTGAGAGCTTGATTCACCGTCTGGAATACATCGTTTTCGATGACGATAGAATTTTGACTTTCCCGGTACCATCGTTTTAGAGCCCGGTTATTAGATTCAAAGTCTGAAATCACAAACCCGTTAAACTTGATAAAGTAAAACGTTTTTAACCAATGATGACCTTCGGTTCCAAAATCCTTCCCTTTGTAAATATACATCGGGGTTTTTAGTTTATACACAAATGTAGCCACTTTTTCATCGTCGAGTCCAGCTTCCTCATCTTTGCTAATAAGCGTGGGATACGATACTCGATACAAAGGATCGTACAGTGTCACCACAGGCATCATATATTCATAAAGTTGTTTTTGAATATCCATTGGCTGGAGGTGGAGCAGTTTACGAAAAAAGGAATTGGTATTATCCTTGCGACGTTTAAATTTTGATTGAATGCCTAACAATCGCATGCTGAAAGCATTAGGATTGGTCAAATCTAAACGCCAGGTGGTTTGTTCGTCTACATAAATAATCAGCATGGGTTCGTATTTATTCGTATAGGGCTTGGACGAATTCACAAGCGTCGCATTCGCTAAAACGTCCAACTGGAAAACAAATTCAGATGTTTCGTGATAGAACCGGGGTGGAAGTTGGCTGCAGAATTGAATATAATCATCATGAGCGATCGAGATTTCCGGCAAATGGACATGAATACCACCTCCTGGACGAATAGCCACAATAAAAGTAAAATGCTTAAGGGATAAAAAGTAAAATTTTAAGGTTGAGAGAATAACAGAATCTACATAATCGTAGAGCATAGATGAAGGAAGGGATGCATCGCATTCGGTTTTAATATCAATATCTAGGATAAGGGAATGATGGGCCGTCGAGCAAAGATCCATCGTTAAAAAAAGATTTTCGGCAGACGTTCGAGTATAAAATCGAGAAAATTGTGCGTAGTCTTTTCGGTTACAGTAAAAGATTCCTCCCGACATCTGGTAGAAAATGTAAGCATCGTTGGGCGCATCTCCAACCGAATTAATCCTTGTTAAATAATGGAGGCTCTGCGACATGATTATATATCTTTAACTTGATTAATATTTCTTAAAAAAATACAAGCAATGCTTTGTAAGTAAATATCCTATAAAATCTCTACGTGCTCCTCTAAAGAATAAATAAACTGAGCACTTTTACCTTCATAAAGTCTGTTCCTATATAATGTTGAATTCACGGCACAGAATGATTTAAAGTGAAATTCGTTTCGCACGTCTTAAATAGATAAACCAGAGTTCTTTCTAGCCAGAGCTCAGAAAAAATTCCAAAGTAGATATTTAAAAAAAAAAAAAAAAAAAAAAAAAAAAACTTTTTGTTAATTTTTATCATGTCTTTAGACATGATAAAAATTAACTACCTTCCCCTTTTGTCTGGGAATGTTGTCTCACACTTTCGGAAAATAGAACATGACTCATCCTTTCTAAAAATAGAACTCCAATAAAAGAATGGGTCAAGGTATATTTTTTAGAGAGTGAGACATCCTTCCCTGACAAAAAGAGGGGACAGTTAATTTTTATCATGTCTAAAAGACATGATAAAAATTAACAAAAAGTTTTTTTTTTTTTTTTTACATTTCAGATTATCTGAGAAATTTTCCCAGCCAGCTTTTACTTTTCTAGACATAAACGTTCTTGTTTATGTCCTTGAATGACGTCATCTCTCCTGTATATATAAAGCGTGTAAGTTGGCTCTGTAGACTTATTCCTTTCGAGGAAGAAGGCGAGATAAAGTAAGCTCTGTCATGGATAATGAAAAGTATTACAATGTTTCGGATTATGTGGAAGTGTATGGAAATGTTTATAGACAATATTATTTTATGGCTGTTCGTTTCAAACTACCCATCTTCCATGTCGATACTTTGAAGCATTTTAGCCCGGGTCTCGTTCGAGCACCTTGTATTCTCGTGGTCAGTGAAAATTGACTCATTTTCCAAGGAGAAAATTTAGACAAAGACTATCCGTTTCCTCGTGGGTCTTTAGTCTTTTGCGTGCATGGAACAAAAGAGGATCCTCGTTGGATTAACGTCTCTAGAGATACGTCCGATCAGTTTTTACAAAGTTTATTTCCCTCTCGAGATTTTATCAAGGTCTACTATGAAAATAATACTTTATTTGTTTGTTCGACCATCAATCCGTTTTCCTTGTTCTGGAAAGTACTTCCTCGCAATATGGCTTTTCGCGCCTTAAGCGATCTGACGATGACCTACATAAAATGAGAACCTTTCCAGTTAGAGCATTGCATGCGCCTCCGATTTTTCAAACGAAATACGCACGTCTGGGAATCGTGGTCCAACTGGTATCACTATTTACATCCCATGCTCATCCTCCCCTTCATACATTTAACGGGACAAGCTGCGAGTGCTCAATTGGCTGCCAAACTTCATAAATTGTGGAAACGCTCCCTTCCACCTTACCTGCATACGGATTCTATTCCATCGGACTTTTATACTTGTGAAATTACTTTTGATGACACGAAATTAACCGGTGTTTGGTTTGTTGTTTTGAATATGTCTTTAGTGATGTATGTTTCGCCCATGATTGCGTCATTCCATCATGAAACGTTCCTCGACGTGAATCGTGAACAATGTAATTATTGGCTACCGTTTTACCGAAATAATGAATTATGGACCCGAGAAGGATTTAAAATATACGTTTCCCACTTTAGAAAGAATCGTCGCTACTTGAAAGAAGTCATGATTTGGTTATCGTCCCGCTCCGAAGAAAAATATCAATATATGTTGCTCGATTTGAACAAAGTAGCCTACCTTTTAATGATTTAAAAAAAGCAAAAAGAAAAGAATGTTACGAGAACTGGTTCGATGTCTTATTCAATACCAGTCCGATCCCACTTTTATATCTTTAAATGTCGTTGATGGTCTCAAACAAAATCTTCGAGACGACGTGATCGATGCTTTTCTCCTGAGTCGACCTTTACTCCATCTCTATCCTCAACTGTATAAAAAGAGTTCGAGCATCATCGATTTCTTGTTTCGCATTTCGGGTTTGCATTTGGAAGAGATTGTTCCGATGGAATCGCAGGACCTGGAAAACAAAATCGCTTCTTTGGAAACTCAATTGGAGGCGGATCGGAAAGCTTTCGAGAAACAAATCGAGACGCTCCAACAAGAGCACCGGAACGAAATGCGTTATTTTCTAGCGGAAAAAGAACAATATGTGAATACCGCTCGATTCGGAAAAGAGCATTCAGCCGTGGATTTGCAACGACAATTGGAACGCCTTACATGGGAGAAAGAAATCCTGCAGACTGAGTTGGAGCAGCTGAAACGGAATCACGAAACCTTACAAACTCAGTGGGAGCAATTGAAACGAGATCACGAAACCTTACAGACACAAATTCGAACGCACGAGTCTGAAAAAATACAATGGCAGAGGAAATAGTAGAACAACAACAACAACAACAACAACAATTGAATAATAATAATACCGAGTTTCCAAACCGTTTGATGAACGAATGGCAAATGCTCCACCAACACTACGAAACGGGACTTGAAGAATGGATGCAACGAACGGAAAGTTTAATCCGCCCTTTGCAAATGGCTTTACAAGAAACGATCGAGCAACTGAAACTTCCTCCTTCTTCTACGACTACGGTCATTGAAACTTTACCGCTCGAATCACCTCCTTCTCAGCAGCTCATGATCGAGTCGTCGCGATCTAAATTAGAGCAATTACAAGAAACACTCGACCAGTTTTTAACATCGTATCAATCGGAACAAAAACAGCACGTCCAGCAATTGAACGAGGAACTGAAAGGACAATTGACCCTTTGTCAAAACGAAAAACGGATATTGGAAAAGCAGTTGGAGCAGGGTCAAAAAGAACGAACCGACCTCCTGCAAAAATGGAAAATCGAGTCCGAAACACATTTCCAGGAAGGTATTCAACGCGTTCTTGACACACTGCAAAAGAAAAATCCTCATATCGAGACGATTCTTCGAGACGAAATGGCTAAACAAATGAAGGAGTTCCACGAAACGCAGTTTATGACGTTTTTACAGACGATCCTTCCCCCCTCATTTTGGAAACCTTTAGGCGCGAACCAAGATTGGAAAACGTTTTTCTTCCAGCAAATTCAAACGTATATCCAGTATTTACAAAATTGGCAAACCCAGCTTTTGAACCAATTAACACTTCTCGGGAATGCTTTAAATCAATCGCTAACGCCCGACAATTTAGCTCATACCGTTCTTCACAGTCTCCCTTCTTCCTCTAAAAGCATGATGGAAGACACGACCCTCTTGCAACGATTGCACGATCTTCAACAATCGATTGAGAACCAGAACGAAGCGAAGGAGGTCCTACAACAAATCCAAGCTCAACTCCATCGGGATCGTAGCCAAGAACATAAAAAATTACAGCAGAGTCTAGAACATGAAAAACGGCAACGCGTCGCTTTGGAAAAGAAACTGGAGGTCCTGAAAACGAATTTGGTAACTCTGATACGGACTAAATGGAATGCGTATTTTGGGGCCACGGATTACGATCAGATTCTCTCGGAACTCGAAAAAGTATTCCAATTCAAAGAAAATCTAGAGAGGACCCTCGAAACGCAATTGGCGCAACTGAAAGGTCACTTTCCCGAAATACCGGTCGTTCAATTCGATAATTTGGCGTCGAGCATGATCGAATGGGCTCGACAGGTTGAGAATCACAACGATTGTGAAGTCGAGCTCCGTAAAACCAAAGAACAACTTTTCGAATTGAAACAGAAACTCGATCAAGTCGAAAGTAATTATACGAAATGTAATGAGTACCTCCTCTACGCCAAAACGAAATTGACCACGTTCCTAAAAACGATCCTTCAGAATGACCCTAGTGATCAGAGGGAAGATTGGCCGCAAGCCGTTGTCCATCAACTCCAAAACGTGATTCACGAGCATCGACAATTTCAAGATCTCGTTTATAAACAAATTGTCACGCTTCGAGCCCAGTTTCCGAACATACCGGATCCCATTGAAGAATTGGCGAATTCGGTGATTTTATATTTCGAGCAGAAACGAGACCTATACCGACGGCAGTTGGAGGAACGTCCTCACATTACCGAAGTGAAAGAACCCACTACTGTACCGGCCATTACGTATCCTACGGATCAAGTGGAGGAATTACAGCGGGAAGTGAAAGATTTACAAAACCAACTGGAAGTGTCTCGGTCTCGAAACCAAACTTTAGAAAACCAACTGGCTAAAGCTCTCGTAGCTCCGCAGGATGTAGAAATGTCCGATACTTCGAAATATAAACGAAAGCACGTATCGACGGTCGACGAAGACTATGTAAGAGGTCTGTCATTGGATTTACAAGAGGCCAAACACGCTTTAGATCGATGTCTGGACGAAAAAGGCCTCTTGCAAAAGGAATTGGAACACATTAAAACCGAACCAACCCCTTCTCCCTCCGTATCGTCCGATTTCAAAATGCTCAGCGACCTGTTTTATCAATTATACGTGTCCTATTTTCGATTACGATTTGATGTCGTGTACGGAAAAACCGTTTTTTCGTCGGAGGAATATATTAGATCCGTGCTGAATAAATTGGATTTCGTGGATCGAAGCATTCGATCCAATATGACTGTGAAAGAATGCACCGATGTTTTATTGCAATACATCAAGTGGGACGTACAAACTCTGACAGGAGGGTTAGATTGGCAGGGGTCGCATACAGCCTACATTAAAGATGAATTCTTAACCTATTGCATGAATCAAACGATTGAAATCATTGACCGGTACGCGAAAGAATTGAGGAAACAGACCGAGATGTTTAGAAGTCCATAAAATAATAATAAAGGGGAACTATGGAATATTCAGAGTTAATCGATCGTATTCTTGCGCACCCGATTTTAAAAGCGGGGATTGACGAAATCGTTGAAAATAATCCGAGAACGTTAAACCTCGTGAGCCGGGAATGGAAAAATATATTAGCCAACAATCCTCAGTTTCAAGATTTTCAAGCTAAAGCGATCCCGTTCCAGCATCCCGTAGAAAAAGGTTATATTCAGATTGAACATATTAAAGATTTTAATCATCATTATAATATTCTCGTAGCGGGGTATTGGGTTCTCTGCGCTACTAATTATAAGAGGAATCTGAATGCCCATTCTTTCATATGTAAACTCTGTCCTCCTCTGGTGGACATTACCAAAGCCGTGGCCGCCGATCATTCCCAAATGCTGATTTCAGAACAATGTCGGTTCTTCATTGAAAAATGTAGACCTTCTCTCTGTAAAGCGTGTCGGCAAATGAGTCAACGAAATGATTTGAATTCTCATATGTCTCAAAATCAATGGTGTTTACGCAAAACCAAAGTGTTTGATGGAACGACCCTTTTAAACGTGTTTCAAGAAACCCTAGACCAAGAATTTGTGAATAACGATATGTTTATTGGTATTTTAAATATTAAAATTAATTCGCGGTACTTTTACGAAACGGACGCTTTGTATTGTAGAGTAGGAGGCATTTGTAGAGATATGATTCTCTTTCAAGAAGATGCTCTGAATATGATCGAAAAACCCGTGTTTGATTATTAAATATTTTAGAACCTTCTTCGAGAAATATTATTAACGAAACCATTTCCACTACCTTCGATAAAGAGAAAATCAAAACTGAAAAGGTGGATCCAGACCAGGTTCCCATCAAAAGCAAGATCAATCCAGATCTGTGCAAACCATTCAAGAAAGAGAAGTCTAAGAAGGAGGCTGAGGATGTAAAAGGCAATGAGGATCCAGTCTATTTAGGTGAGGTTTCTGCCAGTTCTATGAAGAACAAGTTTAGTAAATTTGCGTATAAACCGTACGCTCTCAGGTCTCGTCGTGATATAGATTAAAAAAAAAAAAAACTTTTTGTTAATTTTTATCATGTGTTTAGACATGATAAAAATTAACTACCCTCCCCTTTTTGTCTGGGAATGTTGTCTCACTCTTTCGAAAAACAAACCGTGACTCATTCTTGGAATGATTGCCATTAGAAAGGATGAGTTATAGTCTATTTTTAGAAAGTGTGAGACAACATTCCCAGACAAAAAGGGAAGGGGGTTGTTAATTTTTATCATGTCTAAAGACATGATAAAAATTAACAAAAAGTTTTTTTTTTTTTTTTTTTTTTTTTTTTTTTTTTTTTTGGATCTTAAAAATTTTTTCCAACCGACTCGATCAACAAGACCATCATTTTTTTTTTTCAAGAATGTGTTCTCACTTATCTATTTAAGCCATTCGAGTTTCATTTCAGATCGTTTGATGCTGTGGCCTGTGTACAAGCTTCTACATGATGAAAACAGATTCTGTGTCAAGGTATATTGCCATTTTGTTTTTTTTTTACTTTTTACATAATAGAAATTTTTCTGTACTGACTTTTTAACCCCCAACCAAATCAATTTTTTTCTCCAAACCTTTTCGCATTTAGCAAGTTAGGAACCGCGTATCAGAAAACTGCATGGCATTTTTCATAATGAGATTATCGGGCAAATCCTTTCTCGTCAATTGTTTATTTAAAGTCGTTTCTTTGGGATACGTGATGCATTTGGATTGATGGAGATACGAAGATCCTGTTTCTTCTCCCATCACAACAATCGGTTCAGGGTGACAAATATCTTCTAACGTATAAAACCCAACCCCTTTCTTGTACGCGACATTCGAAATGACGGTTTCGGGAACGAGGTCTAAATTGGGTAGTTTATGAAAATCGAATAAACAATGTGCCAGCAGGAAATTGTAAAAAGGAGAGAATTCCGTTTTAGGGTCGACAAAGAGACCTCCATTCGCCATGTCGCATACCTTTATCTTATCGAAAAGTGTCGCTACATTTGAATTATTAATATAGTGGTATAAACCGCAAAGACGTTGCTGAAGCGTGCTCTTGAAATGCACCATCATTTCTTCTTGCATCTTCGTGGTATTGTTCACGCCTAAACCAATTTCGTTCGTGTTGCCAACACTTAAATTCCGTAGCAGTTCGTAATGGAAACGCCGATCAAACACATCCATGGCGTTATTGCGTTTCAAGTCGGTCGGGTTTTGAGAATACAGGTGGTTGATATAGTGCTCGATGCACGGGTTGAGTTTAAACGTGAGATCGTCCAACTGGACGTCGTGTAAATCGGGTCGGAAATGTTTATCCAGGAACTCGCGCGTCGGTAAAATGACAGTATTTTTCGGAAACGAGAAATTTTCCTTCACAATCAGGAAAGGTCCAACGACCTTGGTATGCGATTCCGATTCCATTCGATGATAATAAATGTGCAATCCATAAGGATTTCGAAGATGGTTCAGGCAGAGAATATTCCGAAACGCCGAAATATTGTCCGACCCACAAGGAATTTTTCGATTACTAAAAATACAATTGGATTCGTTCATTGTCTTGGTTTCTGAAAATCCGGCAAGGGTCAAGAGACATGCGATTTTTTAACAAGTCTGGAGGCAAAGTCGCTAAACAATTTAAACGATTCGACATTCCTGTCAAACGAGCAGGGGAGGTCGCTAAAGTCGTCGCGAAGAATAAACCCTTTCAAAAAGCTTTTCATAAAGTGTTTAGTAAGAAAGCTCTTCTGACCGCAGGAGGGGTGACGGCCGTCGCGCTCGGTTCTCAATATGTCAACCAATACATTCGGGACAATTCGGGTTGTTTTCTCTACAACGGAGGGGACATGGTTTGTAAACTTAAAGAATTGAGTTGTTGTCAACCCGAACCTGTTCACGGGATCGAATCGTGCACGGGATTTCCTATTCAGCAATGGAATGCGTGTGAAGGGTACGACAACGAGAAAGAGGATACGTGTTGTCGATTATGTGATTGTCAATATCACGATTGTACACCGACGCAAGAATTGAAATGCCGTCGACCCACGATCGGAGAAGCTTTAACGCATTTCAGTCAAGACGTGACGGGTTCCATCACGAGTGGTATTTTGGATGTTTTGGGTAATATACCGTACCTAAAACCAATCTTGTTGGGAATCGTTCTTGCCATCATCGGCCTTATTATTTGGAAATTCGTATAAGAAAAGATGGATATCGTTACACTTCAATCCTTAAAGACTCCTATCGATCACCTTCTTCATCATAAATATCGTCCTCGACTGAATACCGTGGTACCTCAATATATCAAATTTCATAAATTTCCGCCCTTCACGAGCCTCGTCACGCTCGAACTGGTGCGCGATCCAGAAGTACGGGAAGCTGTGCGAGACTATATTCAAACGCTGTTTCGAGAAAAAGAGAAATACGGCTATTTGTATTTTTTGAGTGAACAAAACCTCGTACTTCCATTTACAATTCAATGGAATACAGAATTGGTCGTGGATCCATTGAACTTTTTTACTATCATTACGGAAATAGATCAGATAGCCGACCAGTTCGCTCAACGGGGAGATATGACGTACGAAATAACTCGCGTTGAAATACTCTATTTTTTAGTGTTGATTGTGAATATTCAACTCAATTGGATCACGGTCGATTATTTGCTACGATGTAATCAGATGTACGATTACTTGATTGCTGCTCCTAATCGAATCTTGACCAATTCCGAAATGGAAAAGAATACAATATGATCTCCAAGTGACGAAATGCTTCTTCTTCAACCCTCCTGAGCGATCTGAAGTAAAACTTGAAATGTTTAAATAGATAAGCGAGAGTCCATTCTAAAAAGAATTTTGAGATGTCTTGCCAATCGAGTCGGCTAGGAAAAATTTCTGAGAGCCCAGAAAAATTTCTATAGATGAAAAAAAAAAAAAAAAAAACTTTTTGTTAATTTTTATCATGTCTTAAGACATGATAAAAATTAACTCTCTCTTCTTTTTGTCTGGGAAGGAAGTCTCACCGTTTGAAAAAAACAAATCATAACTCATCCTTTCTCATGGCAATCATTGCAAGAATGAGTCACGGTTTGTTTTTCGAAACGGTGAGACATCCTTCCCAGCCAAAAAGAAGAGAGAGTTAATTTTTATCATGTCTTAAAGACATGATAAAAATTAACAAATTTTTTTTTTTTTTTTTTTTTTTTTTTTTTTTTTTTTTAGCTCTTAGAAATTTTTTCCAGCCGACTCGATTCACAAGACATTTCAAAATGACGTCATCGTTTCAAGAATTGTGTATATCAGTGGATAACTTTCGCACTTCTTGTGAGTTGAGTTCCTAGCTGAGCTAAGGGAATCACCGTTTCTCAATCTACAGATATTTGTTTCGTTTTATTTTTCTCTTTACAACAGAACACATGGAGAGGAAACTGGTCGTTCCATAAATTCAATTCTTAACCGGACAATATCGAGAAATTTTCGAGCTTCCCGACTTAGGCGAATGACGATCGGAGACGATGAATTTCTTGGTACAATGATACCTTCTTCTTCTTCGGTTTCGACCGTTTCGGCCGAAAAGCATATTTTATGTCGAGCCAAAGTTAGAGCCAATTGAAAGAGTTTCAGATTGCCGTACCTGATTTCTGGATCCGTGGAACGATTCTGATGATAAAACTCCAGCCATGATTGAACCAGGTAAGGTAGATGAGCATAGGGTTTAGCAAGTGGAACTGGTTTTTCTTCTTCGATTTTGGTCAGACACCATAAATCATGAGGAATGGAAGCATATCGAACTCGGTGAAGCGCATGCTGACAATCGTATTCGTAACTCTCGAGAAACGTCAATTCGCTCACATCTGTGACGGGATGGAACAGACACGCCGTGTTTCTATTAGCAGGTTGTTTCGGATGAGATTCGAGCATGACATAACTTAAACATAAGAAAGCCTTTTTGTATTCAAACCCGATGACCGTCGAACAGAGTACGACCGGTTGGAGTGGATACGTGGTTTCTGGTTCGTAAAGAATAGGAATCCAGTGCACGGTCGTGGGGATGGCTTGATATTCCATGTACCGCTGATACGGTGATCGAACATATAAAATCGTTTCCGGTTCAGAACCGTTGACGACGAGTCCAATGCATTTCCCGTTAGGATTCGATCGAGTAGCATTTTCGAACCCGATTTGAAACGGGTATTCGATCAAGAGTCCGACCTTCTCAAGCGAATTTCTGTGATCGTACGTATTCAAAATATCTTGGACAATATATTGAGGATGGTGCTGATACGTCCATTGTTTTTGAATGAGCGCCGTACTCTTATTGTACTCAATGGGAAACGGGATGGGTTTCTCAGGATTCACGGACGGTAAAAATTCAATAAAGGAAGACGGAAAAGCCGTTCGCGTTTTCAGAGGATCGTAATAAACGTCCGGTCGATCTTTCCATTCGTTGATGAAATTATGGATGAGGTCATTCTCGTGATGGACCTGGTTGGACAAAAAACAAAGACGATACCTTTTCCCTCCGTCATCTTCTGGTAAATGTAATCTGGGCCCGTTATCATCATCAAAGTAATGTCCTCCTGGATACGGTATATCCCATTCGTCTAAATATAGAATTGTATGATTATTTTGGGAGCGGTACACGTTTTCGAACACGGGATTTTGTAAATACCGTTCGATCGTTTTAGGATCTTTCACAAAAAATGGTGTGGCGAAAAGTTTGAAAAGATTGTGGGAGGATTCCGATGAATTCGGGATCGTGGGGAAAATGACCCGTTCGTTTTCTAAAAGAAGGATCCATGACGCATTGCGTTGAAGAAAAACGGTACACGATAAGTCCGACATTTTACAATAGGCGGCTAGGGCGAGAACGAGTGGTTTCTGACTCGGGACGACTTTATTGAAATGAACGAGTTTTCGAATCACAGAAGGTTGAAGCCGCATATGGGCTAAGGGAAAAAAAATCGTATCTTGAATCACATTGAATCCTCCTAAATGCAAGCCATGAAATTGGCTGTAAAGTGTAGCGTATTTATGAATATTCATTATCCTTTGTTTTTGAGAGGGTCGGATTAAAAAAAAGAAGAAAATAGACATCTGAGAAAGTATCCGCAAGTGGAAAAGCTTACGATGAGCCGATTTTATAGTTGGCGTAGTATCCGAACTGAAATTCGCTAAGGGGTCTAATAAAATCTAAAATCCATGGCTAGAGAATAGATGGGAAAGTCTTTTAGGCTTCTGATAAAAACCGCTCGTTGTAAATCCAGAATCCATTGGTTAGAACAGATGCGGGAAATGTATTTGGAATTCTAATAAACAGACCAAACTGCCTCGAGTATCTGCAAGTAAAAAAATCTTACGATGAGTCAATTTTATAGTTGAAGTAGAATCTTGGATCCATTAAGGATATTGATAGAACTTGTATGTAAATAGAGAGAAAGGAATGAACAAGATAAAATGAGTTATGAATCATTTCTCCGATCCGTTTTTGGATCTAATTATAAGACATTTATGCCTTTTATTCACACTATTCAGCTTTACTGTTTATTTGTCATTACATTAGTGATTTGTCTGACCATCTACATGATTTATAAAACACAGCAAGATAAACATTAGGAAAACTATGTTCCCCCTTCATGGTATTTGTTTTTCAGACATATATATTATGGATTAAGTTATTTCTTTATCAATAGCGTCAGATCCTGGCACCCATTCAAAAAATCATTAATAATAATTTAATATCATTAATAAAATTTTGAAACCTTCTAGTATTAACCTTTTTCTTAAATTTTTGTAAAATAACAAAAATAACTAAAGTTCTAACCCTTCTATCATAACCCCATTACTTGATCAAGGTGCCTTGTTCGAGAAATGGGGTAATAATAGAGGGGTTAGAACTTTAGTATGCTTTGTATTTTACGGTTAAAGGATATTTAAAAGGCTTATAGAACCCCTATATTTTTTTAATCAATTTAATTTTTAGATACCAAAAAAGGATTAGATTAAAAAAGTATAAGACGGAATCAAAAATAACATATATAATAATCAATATGAAGGGATTGAATCAAGATGAATAATGAGGAATCTACAATTTTATCTGAAAGGAAAAGGAAGAAAAAGGCCTATATGAAACATTATTGGCCATTGGAAAGAGTAAAAGAAGCAAATCGATGGAGATTACGAGAGAGGAGAAGAGATCCAAACGTTCGATTCAAAGAGAGGGAATACCAACGAATGAGACGATGGAAATGTTGGGAAAACTCTCTTCCTAAACATAGACACAAGCATGACAATACAGTATTCATACCATGTCCGTCAATGGAGGAATGTCAAAATATTATTAAACGGATGAATATTTCGGAAGCAACACGAACTAATTATGAATTTTATTTTAATGAATTCTATGACTGGTATCGAAAACATGGTGATGGTATAAAATATCATTATAAGAGAGCACTACAGAAATATGAAGAGTATCTGACTGAGGAAAAAAAGAAATCGCGTAATCAAGTGAAGAATAAACTATGGTTTTTATATCGTTTATTAAGTGTTAAATGGGAGCGTCCGAAGCAAACTAATATTAAAAGGTATCGAGGCCCTCTTCTTACATTAGATGACCTAAAGAAACTGAAAGAAATAGTTATAAAGTGCTATGAATATGAAGAAATGGCATTATTTATTCTCATCATTCTTGAAACTGATTTAAAAGCAAAAGAAATTTTAAAAATTCTGAACGAAACAGATCTTCGACGACATTATGCACAAAAGAAATTGGTATCGTCCAATATATGGGATCAAGGTAATCGGGTTTTGTATGAATTTCTGGCTTGGGTTATTGCCGGCCCACTTTTCCCTCGAAGATTAGATAGTTGTTCAAGAAAGTTAAAACGATTCTTTCGAAAATATTTTCCGTATCGACCTTTTAATCCTTCCTATACTATCATTGAACGTTCCATGAAAATTGTAGGTTATCGTAAACATATGCTAGAAGAAGCAAAAAAAGAGATGGAATCAAAAACGTAACAGCTTATTTTTTAAAAATATAGTAACTGTTAACGTTTATAGATTGAGTCGAAATGCTTAGATAGAGTTAAAAAAAATGGGAGTGAAGAAATATGTCAGAGAATCAGAGTTATGAAAGAATATTCCATGAAAGGAGTTGGTCAGAGAAAATTTCTTTCAAACAAAATGAAAAATAGGTAAAAAGCAAAAGATTTCCTACCTTTACTGAAGTCTTTGTCATAATGCATATGTAAGCCAATTTGGAAGATGTTACCTCCTTCAACAGCACAGGCGATTTTGAAGCGAAAGTCAGATTACTTAAATAGATAAGAGAGAGTTTATTCTAGAAAGAATTTTGAAATGTTTTGTTGAATGAATAAACTAAAAAAATTGTCTGGGAATAATGTCTCACCTTTTCTAAAAATAGATTTGTGAGAAAAGATTGATTATACCTTTCTTGGAAATCTGTTCTTGAAACATGTTGAGACCTGATCCAAACAAAAAAGGGGAGGTAGAGTTAATTTTTATCATGTCTAAAGACATGATAAAAATTAACCAAAAGTTTTTTTTTTTTCACCCAACTTAATTGACTTGATCCTAACAGTTCATTATGGTTCCCTATAAAACCGAGCTATATTCCTATGTACACATTGAGGTTTTCCTTGAATTATAGCCTTTACTTGTGGAAATTGACACATGCATTCGTGCTGATTGAACCCCCTATAGATAAATGTACCATTTTGACAAACATCTTTCGCCAATTCTCCACAATCTGGTCCATTGTAAAAAGCTGGATCCGTGCAGTAACACGACCACTGATAAAATCCATTTTTTTTCCGTAAGAATAATCATTCCCCCCTTTTCAGTTTGACACGGGTAAGGGTTCAGTTTGGGCATACAGAGTCCTCGAACACATTGCATTTCTTCCCCGTTTGTGCAAAGAAAATCACATGTATCCACACACCAGACTTTTTCTCGTCGGCAATCTTTAAGCGGTATCGATTCGTTCATGGGGATGGAATCCGATTCCATAACAGACGTAGGAAAGAAAAATAGAAAGAGACCAAACATCATCAAGAATATATATATTTCAGCCATCTTTTTTCTTTGGACAAAAAACAAAGGATAAGGATATGGAAAGACGAGTTGATCAACACGAAGAACGTCGATCTTGTCGTCGAACGGCTCTTCAGTCTAAAATTAATACTTGGCGAGATGCTTTTACGGCATGCTTTAAAATCATGGATGATTGGGCCACGATCGATTTTAAAAAATTCCATTTCATATTTGAACGATGGGTCTCGATTCTCAATCGTATCTTGGAAAATCCAATTCGTCGATTGGACCGTTACGAAATGTCCATGTATTATTGTGAAGAGCCAGGAGGACCCAAAGAGATTATTCAGTTATATATTAATGAAACCGAAACCGAGGAAGGAAAAATTCCCGTCTACGTTATTTTTAATCTTTTCGAGTTTATTAAAATTCATCGCAATTACTGCTTAAACTATTCCACTTCGAACAAGATGCTGGTAGATCAAAACAGGGGTACGATCAATATGAACACCTATTATGCTAATCAGGTCAATGTAGATCAAACTCGATTTTATCGTAATGAAACGACATGGCAATTATTATTCATTTTTACTTTACATGCCTTGGCTCATTTAGATGTGTTTGATTTATACGATCACGCTTACTATGATACACACCAGCACGTTCGAGATTCAGTTTTCTTCCGATTATATTTCTATGGACAAGTCATTTGGGATATATAAAGCAAAAAAAAAATGTCTTATCCTTCCAAAGTTCCTATTGAGTATGTTCAAAAAGTGTTAGAAGAGGAATTAAATCGAAACGTGCGTCGTTCGGAATTAACAGGGACATGTTCGTTGGGGCACGTTTTATTCGACTTGTCTCATTTACAAAAATTTTTGCCCCGCTATAGTCCAGAAGAGTTTATAAAGTTTCAAGACGATAAATTTATAATCATTCCGGGAAATTACTGGTATGACGCTATGAGTGAAGAACCTCGTGTCCAAGACTATGTAAAACGTTTCTTAAACCGTAATAAAGTAGAAATAAATCCAAATATGCGGCGTCGATCTCAACGTCAACGTTCTAGAAGTCGATCGAGAAGTCCAACGAGAGTCCGAACACGATCTCAAAGTCCAACAAGAGTCCGAAGTCGATCTCCAAGTCCAACAAGAGTCCGAAATCGATCCCGAAGTCGCTCTTCGAGTATAGATATACCCATTCGGTATTACTTGGCTCCTTTACCCAAAAAAAGAGGGAGAAAGAGAAAGTCCAAACTCAAAGCTCGTGTTGGCTACGATCAAAAGTTTATAAAAGCCCTTGAGACAAACGAATCAGGTCTGATTCTAAAACCGACTCGAGGAATGGATCGAGATTTAAATTTGCCGGGATCTATTTGTCGGGGTATTCGCCAAGTCTGTCGCTACAAGGATCCTCAAACGAAACGTTACATCAATTTTGTTCGTGACGGGAGTGAAGACGATGAGTATGTGCTGCAACTGGAATATTAATGAATGATGGGATTTTCTAACGGGTTAAAGGCCAGCGGGACAAGAGCTTTCCAGTGATCTGAATAATGTAAATTATAAGGATCGTAATCGTATATATAAGACGGTAAAATGGCTTTATTGGTATGATTCTTCCAAGCATAATCATCTCGAAGAGACAATAATACTGATTTAGAAGTGCATGGTGATAATAAACCTTGAATCATGCGTGTTTCCAGTAAAAGAGATGAACGCGGTCCAAAATATTCGGGATCCATAGCTTGATGAGTGATCTTGGCCGTTTCATAGTTATACACCCACAGTCGTATGGACTGAGGTAAATATCGAGTACTTTCGTCGTGAGTTAAGTTCAAAAATTCTCGAATGGCAGGAATATTACTATTCAGGTACATTATGAAATTATAAATTTGTTCTTCGAACATCTTGTATTTAAACATATCAAATTCAGCAAGATGGTGGCTGGACAGTTTAACACGAAAACATTTTTCCGGATATTGATTTATAATAAAATGTTTAGGATCGATTTGTCGTCGAATAACCAATTTACTACTATTATCCGAAGTGATAAATTCCAGTTTATACGGATTGGGTTCTTCTAAATATCTTTGATTCAGCCCGAAACATGGAGAGTCGAATCGTTTTACTTTCCCGTCTGATTTATAAACCATTTTATAATAAATATCCATAACTACATAATCCACTAAAATGGGATATTTTTTCTGTTTCAATAAATCGAGGACGAGTTGTTTATAATCCATCTTCTTGTTTATCTCACAGAAAGCCACGTTCGAATGAGTTGACGAATAGGCTCATGGGGCATGAGTTCTTGAAAAGTATCTAAAACCTCGGCCAGACTGCGTTGTCGACTTTTACAAATCAGTTGATGCGTAATATCGTTGAAGACGACTTTCTCGGAGAGAATGCATTGACCACGACATTTCTTCTTAAAATAATCCGGATGCATGAGTTTCACGTACCGAATAATGTCTCGAGTCGTTCGTCGTTTCAAGAACCGATGCCATTTCTTCTCGTTTAAAAATTCTCGATGACCGATGCGTTCTCTCTTTTCCACATTCAGAGCTCCAATATCCACGAGCACGGGATGATGGTCCGTGTACACAAAAGAACATAATTTTAAAACGGGAGCCGTTCCTCCGAGTCGATAACAAATACTACACAAGAAAACAATGAACGTGTAAAACGTTTCTGCTAAATATTCCGGTTGAAGAATGCGAGCACTATAAAGTCCAGGATTCATTTCAAAGAGACCTATTGTATATCCCGAACGTTCTCGGAAATGCGTCGCAAAAGGCAACACATACTCCGAACTCAATTGTTGATGAAGAAGGATCAAATCGAAAAAATGTTCGGGTAAGTCACAAGAGCTGCTGGCACTGTAAGATCTCCATTGCATCGAGTGGGAAGTAAACAGGCAGTGGAATCGTCTTTGATTGAAATTATTTAAAATGAGAAAACAGGCATAATCAAAATGCCAAGGACATTTGGAAGGAGCATAATAAACAATTTCTTTCACGTGTTCAATAATAGTATGAGTGGTGGATCGACTCATCTTCTTCTTTCTTTAAAAAAGAAAGATGGTGGTGGTCTGTGTCTTAGATATGGATGAGACGCTTGGATACTTTGAAGGAGAAACATTTCAAATTCGACCCAAAACCAATTTCCTGATCCAGTTTTTACGTCTTTGCAATATCGATATCATTTTGTGGAGTAAAGGTTCGGATGATTATGTCGAGCGAGTGATCAACAGTTCATTGCACGATATTGCACGATATGCGTATCGGATATTTGGCCGCACGCAATATGAAAAGTCGTGCCGAAAATATAATATTTCAAAATGTTCGGAACATATTAGAGTCTTGTACGATTACGACATTCTTTTAATTGGGGTCGATGATAACGTCAATGAAAATATGGATGAGCGCTATGATTTAAGAATTCACGTGAAGCCGTACAAGCAGATAGATCCCCGTGATCAAGAACTGTATAAAGTTGTGGAAAAAATTACCCAATTTTGTATAGATCATCAACGAGAGTTGTAGATGAAGCGAGATAGGGTTTCTGCTATATCAGCTGGGAACCCCATTTCGTATAGAGAAGTGAGTACGAGAAAGTTATGTGTATATAGTTCTTGAAGCAATGACGTCATTTTTAAACAAACCAATAGTAAGCCAGTTTTAAAAAATGATGATTGGGAAAAGGTCGGTTGAAAATCTGGCTGGAAAAAAATCTGTCAGGAAAAATTTACAACTAAAAAAAAAAAAAAAAAAAAAAAAAAAAAAAAACTTTTTGTTAATTTTTATCATGTTTTCTAGACATGATAAAAATTAATGACCCCCCTTTTTTGTTTTCAATGATGTCTCAGCACCATGTTTCTAAAATACACCATAACTCACCATTTCTAAAAATAAAATTCCAAGAAAAGAATGAGTCATAGTTTATTTTTAGAAATGGTAAGACATCATTCAGAGACAAAAGGGTGGTAGTGTTAATTTTTATCATGTCTAAAGACATGATAAAAATTAACAAAAAGTTTTTTTTTTTTTTTTTTTTTTTTTTTTTTTTTTTTTTTACTCTCCAGATATTTCTGTTCCAGCTCTCACAAAATTTTTTTCCACTCGACTTCATCAACCAAACAAGACTGCAAAATTCTTTCTAGAATGAATTCTCGCTTATCTATTTAAGTCATCCCATTTTCGCTTCAAATCAGTTTTTGCTGCTGAAGAGGTAACATCTCCTAAGGCCAGTAGTCTAATAACCAAGATACTACATTCTACTTTGTTCGAAAAAAAGAAATCTATTGAGTAAGAATGGATTATTCGTTGATTATCAAGAATATTCTTTCTTCTCCCATCCTTGAGAAAGCTATCGACGAATTAAAAGAACGTCAAGGTGCTCTCAACTTAATATGTCCCGACTGGGAAGATGTTTTAAATCACGATCCGCTGTACGAGACACATTGTCAACAAAAAGTTCAATTTTCCAAAGGAACTCGAAAAGATACTGTTCACATCCGAAACATTATTGGTTTACAAAATTGCTATAATGTTCTCGTGGCTGGTTATTGGTATTTGAAACCGGGGAGAACAATAAAACAGGAACTTCGTTCATGACTCCGACTGTGTGCTCCTTTAACTAAAATTGGTGAAAGCATGAAAGAGAATCTGCAACACAAATTTGCGGAGAATTGTCGTTTTTTCATGGACCGGTGCGATCCCGCGTTTTGCTCTGCTTGTAAAGGAGCCCAAGATAAATTTCAAATTCATAGAAATATGTGGTGTATACGAAAGAGTCGGATCTTTAATGGAGAGGGTTTAAAAAATACTTTTCAGTGTTCGATTGAAAATATGTTTGGTACGACGACTTCTTTTCTAGGTATTCTAAACCTTCAAATTTCTAACCGGTACACGTTCGGAGAAAATTCGTACAAGATAGGAGGTTTAGTTCGCGAATTTATCTTATTTAAAGAATCTGTCCTGTTCTCGACCGATCTGGATATCGAAACTCCTCTTTCCCTCCCTGTAGTCGAAGAGATGGAAGAAGGGGAAGAGAAGTGTCCCGAAATTATCGGCATTCCCAATTACTTCAAACCCGTTACTCATTTTTAAATAAGAAGAAAGCATTTAGAAATGGATTTATGGAAAATCCATCGTCGACATTTATTATCCAAACGACGTTACCGATTTTTTGCCAAGATGGCTCAAAAAGAAATGGATCAACTTCCCTATCTCACCCCTCATAATATGTTTATTCATCGAGGTTTATCGGAATCGCTGTTGAGTAACAGTTTTGTGATTACCGATCATATGCTTTCCAGCATTATACACCGAAAAGATAATATTGATCCTCAGTACAGTCAATATTTGAACAAAATCGTTCCTTGCCGCAATTTTAATCAACCTCTCCTCCTTCAGTTAATAGCCACCTCGATCGCGGAAAAGGTGAAAACGGAACAGAAAGAATTACCGATGGACACAAGAGGACTTCCTAAAGACCCAATAGAGGATCCAAATGCTAGGAAAGTAAGTGTTATTAAGGGGGGTCCAGGAACCTCCACGGAGGATGCACTGAATCAAATGTTTGGCGTAAACAAGTAATTTAAAAAATAATGGACGACCCTGTCAAAATGGTGAAGGCTCAACGAAACGATATGGTCTACAGTGTTCGAAAATATTTATTATCGATCCAGAATCTACAAACCAAATATAAACTTTTGCAATATTTTGAACAAATAGGGGCCCAACGAGATAATGCCGGTCTGGTGCATGAAGATCGAGGCGATAAAATAAAAGTTGTGAACCTCTATTGAAAAAAAGAAGATGACGCTTTGGATATTTCTTCTCGTCTTTTATCTTTACCTGATCATGATCTACCTGTTTCGAAACGAGTCCCAAACGACTACAACCCCTCCTTGGCAATCCATTTCCTACCACCCTCCTCAGCGGACGACGCTTTATTCGACTTGCATTCACGCAACCGATTGTGACGACGATCAAATATGTTTTCGGGGTGAATGTCTTCCCAAACTCCTTCCCCATTCCACTTGTTCTTCAGCTACGGGAGAGTGGGTTCTGGTGAATCAAAAAGGATTGAAATTCGCGACCTGTTTTTGTAAATACCCTCATCTCGTCACGCAAAAAGAACGCGGGGGGAATTGTGACGTAGACATTGCTTGCGGACCTCACGGCCGATTAGAAAGTTTAGACAAAGATCCTTTGAAAGAAGGTAAATGTGTTTGCGATTTTGGATACAAGCCGCTTTTGCAAAGTTTCGGGTGTGAAGAAATGACCGCTCACGAACGATTAGCGTTTTCGAAGGAAGAAGAAAAAAACAACGTATGGAATTCGACCGTATTTTCCGAAAAGTATCTCGCGTCTTTCCAAAAACCCGGTTACTTCCAGCAGCCCTGTTCCTTCGATGTCTTTACAGGTTACAGGTCAACCTTTAAAACATACTTTTTATCATGCAGAATTTGGAAGTTGTGTGTGTGATCCGAGGTATGGGAATATTGGGGTGCGACTCGATCATCCCTATTATTTGAAAAATAACGATAAGGTCTATAATGCTTGCGCGAATATTTTTAAAAGCGAACCCGATTCCCCGATCCATCATGTGAAACTGTTTGCCTATTTCTACATGTTTGATTATTCGCCGGTCGCGTTCATCGAATTTGAGAATTTAGACCCGACTCAATTATCCTATCCTTTCAATTATTACGTGGTCGAATCCAAGAAACACCATCTACAAATCGAAGAAACGTGGCCTTTTGACTACATGCAATATGTTTTTAAGTACCTTCCCTTTACGGTGCATACGCGTCACTGCCACGAAGATCCTATTTTTCATGTTAAAACGTGCTACGAAACCATTATTCGACAAAACCAGCTCACGCGTTGCCAGTTGATCGAGCAAGAACTGGATGGAAAATTAAGTCAACACGCGAACGCCTACACGCTCCTGTATCGATATCCCGTATGTCTTTTTTCAGAGGAGGATCGACGCGTTCCCGAAATTTATCAAGGCCATGTCGTTCTCAATCCTTTCCATTTACTGTTGAAAGCCCTCCGAAACCTTCTTCGATCGAACGGTATTCAGATGAAACCGAATGAGGAAGGCATGTGGCATGTCACGTTTGCTCGAGCTCCTTATGTAGAAACATATGCGGCGACGTTAGATCCAGCTGTCTTTCCCGATATTAAAGGAGAACCCACGAAAGCGTTGGAAAAAAATCATATCTTTTAAAGAGAAAGAGAGAGAAAATCAAAATAAAAGAAAGGGAGACATATAATCAAAATAAAAATGAAACGCGCTCATGAAGAATCCGAAAAGGAAATGGACCATGAAGAGGGGAAGAAGGAGGAAGAAGAACCTACCCATAAACGAATTAAACAGTCGGACGTGTCTCTATTATTAGAGCTTCAAAATAAACACACGGATCCCGGTCAGCAAATGAATCGAGAATTGGAAACGGCTCGCGAAAAATATCTCGTTTCTTATCTACGGAAAGTCATTGAAAAACTGCCCATGAGTAAACATGTTCTAGATTCAACGACCGAAATTCCAGAAGGCTACGAAGGATTTTTAAAAATGTACAGTATCGCTAAAACATGCGTCCATTCGGAAATTCAGTTAAAAAAATTGATGGCGTTTAATTCCATCTTTGACATGTTGAATGGCGTGATCGGGAAAGTCATTCACGATAAATATATCACTCCATATTTAACGAAACTTGTTACCGATCATGATTTGAATCGGGCTTTTGCCGTATTCCAAGAAACTCTGCAAGCAGACGATACGAACGTATCCACGGAACTCCATTGCGTTTCGTTTTTGATTCAAGACGAATTGTCAAAGAAGGAACCTCTCAAAGTCCCCAATCCTTTGTATAATCGTTTCACGCAGCAAATGTATGCCATCAGTAAATACGTGACAAGTATATTAATGTCGATCGCAGCGAATCATACAACTGCATCTACGCCTGACTTTGAAATGATCGGAACACCTAGAAAAGGAGAAAAATAACCAATGAAAAAAAAGCTTAGGGATACGAAAGTCCATTAGTAACAAAACATGACAATGTCAGTTGGAAAAATTTTCTAAGAGCTGAAAAAAAAAAAAAAAAAAAAACTTTTTGTTAATTTTTATCATGTCTTTAGACATGATAAAAATTAACTCTACCCCCCTTTTTCTTTTTTGTTGTGAATGATGTCTCACACTTTCTAAAACTAGATTTCTAAGCAAAAGAATGAGTCATATCGTTCTCGGAAATTTATTTTAGAAACATGTTGACACCTGATTCAAACCAAAATAAGGGGTGAGGGTTAGTAAAGTTAATTTTTATCATGTCTAAAGACATGATAAAAATTAACAAAAAGTTTTTTTTTTTTTTTTTTTTTTTTTTTCAATAGTCAATTCGATGTGGACAAGAAGTTACCCTTTTTTAACCAGAATAAACTTTCACTTAACTATTTAAATCGTCAGTCAGTGCTGTGGACTGGATCCAAGCTTATACTCCATCATAGGAAAAAACCTTCTTATTTGGGTCCATATTCTTAAAAGAATTTCTTTTTTTGAATGTCTATTCTCCATTCGATAAACCACGCAACCAACACCAGAAACACGATCCATCGAAACTGAAATATATAGAAGAGTTTAGGAAAGAAATGAAATCCATGGAATATAGTTTCGGTTGCTTCATGGTACCGTAAACGCCGATCAAGGTTGACGAGCTGTTTAACCGGTTCAGGAGCGATTAATAATTGTCTGTCTTGATTCACCAGAATCACGGAATGAGCCCAATCCACCTCATTTAAAGAATCCACGTTGAATTTTTCTGCCGAGGGGTAATTGGGATAAACATGTTCCGTTACATATCGTAAATGCTCGTCTAAGAGTTGAGCTGTAAAAATAATATTTTTGGGATACGTCAATAACAATTGACTTCTTAGAAATTCTTCCTGATAAGGAATCCAAGCTGATGAACGATCAAGAATCGTTTCCATCATGATATTATTTCATCTACTCTGTTTTTTCCTTCTTTACCTATTCCAATGTTTCATGTACCGAAATTTACTCGTCTATTATTCGGGACAATCGATCCCTTTACATTTCAATCTTCTTCAATGGTATCGACAAGTCCATCAAGAAATCACATAATAAAGGAATCATTAGTGGATAAAACAATGTTTGGTTTTAATCTTCGTTCGACTCTCGCCATAACCATTTTAATATGTCTGGTGACAACACTGGTCATCATGGCCCTCATCGTATATCGTCTCTCCTACGGCAGTGTGGCTTTCGTTTACGATGCTGCTGATCCGAATAAAGTCACGACCAAAGGAACGACAGCGAGCGATTTCTGGGCCAACAATAAAATGTTGCTCATTGCTCCAACGGTTGTCAATGTGATCAATATACTAATGGTCGGTTTATTACTTTACGTGTAACCGAAAAGAGAATAAAGACTAGATTCAAAAATACATCACGATGGATACAAAGGCTATCATGGTAATTATCTTATTAGAAATTGTATTTGTCTCGTTACTCAATTTCGGCTGCCTGGCAACAGCTATTTACAGTGATGCGACACCCAAAACAGGAGCCGAACATTTTAATCAACGCAACTGGATGTTTTACGGAAATATAATGTTACATATTATAGCTCTGATGCTAGGTGGAGGCATTTTTATGAAAAAGTAATGATTTAATTTTAAAAAATATGACAAGACCTACCCAAGATGAATCCAAAATCTTTCAGAGAAATACTTTCATACATAACGATGAGTCACTCGTATTCATAAACACGTTCAAGGTGATGGACGGGCGTAACTTAAATCCAAGAAGAAATATACCAACAACTGCTTTTATTGACATCTTGCCCACTCAAGAAGGAACAAGAATGATCAGAGTCAGCTAGAAAAATTTCCCAAAAGCTGGGGAAAAAAAAAAAACACTTTTTATTAATTTTTATCATGTCTTCTAGACATGATAAAAATTCACTCTACCCTCCTTTTCGTTTTGAATGATGTCAACATGTTTCTAAAAATAGATCTCTAAGAATGAATCATACTTTTCTTGGAAATCTATTTTTAGACACATGTTGACATCATTCAAAACGAAAAGGAGGGTAGAGTTAATTTTTATCATGTCTAAAGACATGATAAAAATTAACAAAAAGTTTTTTTTTTTTTTTTTTTTTTTTTTTTTCCATTACAGGAGAATATTTTTCTCAGCTCTCAGAAATTTTCCCAGCCAACTCGATTGACCAGACATCACCATTTTCTTACAATAATGAACTTTCACTTATTTATTTAAACCATCCCCGTTTCACTTCAAGAAATCAGTCTGTGCTATGACCTGAATACAAGCTTCTGTTCAGGTATGGTAATAATATATTTTTTGTTTCTTTGGCTTTTCGCGTTTAGTTTATGTGATTCGTCTTTCGCTATAGAGATCCAATATTTTATAATGGCAATTTTGATTTAAGATGGTCACCATTTTCGCCATTTTCCGTAGTGCTTGATCTGCTCGAGTGTCCATGTTGCGTCTATCTTCATAAGACATATCTAAATACAGCTCATTGGCGTTCGGTTCAATATTTAGGTGATACACTTCATGATTACGTTCTTTGTCCATGAGAAACTTGAACACATCAAATTCATTTGGCCGGCGATCTGATTTGAACGGTTTCAGGACTCTCGGACTGTAAAGTCGTTTCCCCTTCGGATCAAAGACGAAACCCGGACAAGGTCCACCTTTTTGAGGACGAACTTCCACCTCGTCCGGTTCGACATCTTCTTCGACCTGTCGGCCATTGTCGGAACGATACTGTAATTTAAACCGTCGCCAATTGTCAATAAACGCGTCGAGAGTATCCTCCGATTCTGGAAAATATTGTCGGTAAAGCGTTTCGGCTTGAGTTTGTTCTTCGGGTAATAAATTGGCATACTCCACATATTCAGTGAACAATTTCCGGAAAATAGGATCTTTCTCACTTAAATAAGTGGCCATTTCATCCAACGTCATTTCGTATAACTGTTCGACAAAATTCATGATGGAAGTGCTTTTTTCTTCTTATTATTATTATTGAATTTTCAAAGCGGACATTATATCTTCCATTCTCTCACATTGATAGCGGTATTTTAAATATTTGAAAGATATGATGGCCATGAGCGCTAGAAAAATGACGAGCGTTAAGACCGTGAAATGAAATTTAAAGTGAGTTTCTTCCTCATGCACAATCAACACGCAAATGGAATAGAGTAATCCGCCCGCTAAAGCAAAGATACCGAACGGTTCTAGCTTCGAAATATTCATGGGGATCCTAAAAGCGACTGGGCAACTCTCAAGTTAGTAAATACTTTATTCCAAAATTCTTCTTGAATAGCGAGCGAATTTTCTAAAGAGGCCTGGAACGTTTCGTACTGAGGCAGAGTTTGAGCAAACGATAAAATACAGTCTTTGGGGTTATTTATCGGCGTATGAACTAACCATTCGCGTAACCGGTTCCAAGTCTCGGGCCAACATTGAATTTCTTGGTTGAACCGATCGGCAATCGAGGGACCGAACGTTTCATTCAAAAACCAAGAAATGCAAGCTACAGTTTGTTTCATAATCGTTTCTGAATTCATGGTTCCTTATTTTTAAATATTTTTTTTTTCATTTATTTCAGAAAAAGAAAAAGAAGAGCAAAGAATGAATCATTTAGACGAATTGTTTCAGTACCTTCTCCAACACAAGAAAACAATTGTGTTTGGGAACCTGAGTCGATTACCCTATGTGATCAACGATTACATTTCCAAACATTTATCCCACCTCACCATTTTTGTCATTTGTTCCTTTTATACGTACCCGTCTTCCCCTCATGTGCGTGTGATTAAACCGGAAGAATTGAGCACGAACACGTGCGATTTATTATTCTACATTGAACCTTTTCCGCATGCCGTTTTACACCACGACATTAAAACGGCTCAACACCTCGTCATTTTAACGAGCCACATGATTTTTATCGATCGATACCATACGTGTTCCTATTTATCCTATTTTCATTTCCTGGGAAGTTTAGAAAGGTATATGGAAAAAACCAAACAGCTGATGGATTTGGAACAGACGTTCCTTTACAAAACGGATCTACCCGAAGTTAAAGAGTCCAAGAAAGCTCTTTCGATCGGTCCTAGTCCTACCCTGGATCGATGGATCAGTCCCGAGAATCCCGATCCGACTCCCTTAGAAAACACGTCATGGATTTTAATCGATCTCACGTCCTTCCGGAATACGTCGTCACTGTTATTTCATTTTTGGACAGCTTTTGATTACATGCTGAATCATATCGATCGCATTGAAGGCTGGCAATTGTGTTTTAAAACGTCTGCGGAAGCTCGTGCTTATAAGAAACTCGTTCAGAAATGGATCGATTATCTCTGTTGTAGGGAATTCCAGCACGGGAACGTGTTACAATTGAATGAAATTCTCTCCCTCACGCCTTTTTATCGAGCAGGGACGGTCGATCTTCCCATTATTTTAGAAAAGAAACGATTCGGACCTTTGGAATATATTCTTTGCACATCGGTTCAAGATGCGTATCGAGCTTCTATGCGATATAACTTAGATCCTGTCGTCGGATCCGTGTTTCGATTGAAATAAAGTCAGAATGAATGATCCTAACGAGGATGATGTTTCGAAGGAAATTCCACCTCTTGGAACACCCGAAGTTATTTATTATGACGATATTCTACCTTCACAAATTCAAAACCAAGTCGACCTTCCCGACGATTTCGAACTTCAATTTCCTCTCCACACGTATGCCAAATCCGATGTAACCACTAGCCCTTACATTATTCGACCGTCCGTTTCTCCTTCTTCTCGAAGTTCGAGTCCAAGTTCAAGAAGAAGTCCAAGAAAACGCAGTCCGAGTCCAAGAAGGAGCAGAAGTCCAAGTCTAAGCAGGAGCAGAAGTCCAAGTCCAAGAAGAAGAAAAAGTCGGAGAAATCGTAGTCGTAGTTTAGAAATACGTCATTCTAGAAGAAGAAGTCCTGTAAGAAGAAGTCGTTCGGCTTCCTTTTCATCGTCTGCATCTTCTTCTTCCTCTCCTTCCAATATCAATCGTAGAGGAACACAAAGACCCATTCGTAGAAGACCTATGAGAAAACGTCGAGGATACGTTCTTGGATCTCGAACCGTTCGTGTGGGTCCTAATCGATTGCTTCATAAATGTGGTAACCATTCCATTACGTTTGTGACCGAAGGTGGGGCCCACATACGAAATAAGAAAATTCCCAATAAAGCTTGTCGATATCTATTAAGTCATTGCTCACGACGGCATCCAACAGCTCGAGATCGATTGCCACGACAAGCTCGTATTGTTTTGAGAAAGAAAAGAGCTTAAACACAACGAGTTGAAAAAGAAACAATATCCAAGCAATTCACAAAAGCCAAAAAACAATTCAACAAAATAATAAAGTTCACTTACCAAAATGTGTATATAATAGACTTTAACTGAAGATCTTTCGAGGCTGGTATCCAAAGCACAAACTGATCTGAAACCGAAACTCGAGTAATTTAAATAGTTAAGTGAAAGTCCTTTTTCTGGTTTTATCGATCGAACCAACTGGGAAAAATTCCCAGAGCCAACTTTAAAAAAAAAAAAAAAAAAAAAAAAAAAAAAAAAACTTTTTGTTAATTTTAATCATGTCTTCAGACACGATTAAAATTAACTATCCCCCCTTTTGTTCAAATGATGTTAATCTGTTGTCTCGATATGTTTCTAAAAATAGAACATGACTCATTTCTTTCTTGGCAATTTATTTTTAGAAATATGTTCGAAAGGATGAGACATCATTCCCAGACAAAAAGAAGAGAGAGTTAATTTTTATCATGTCTATAAGACATGATAAAAATTAACAAAAAGTTTTTTTTTTTTTTTGAAGTTAAATTTTTTCCTACTACCCAACTTTTGCTTCTCCTTTCTACCTCCCCCCCTTTCGTTTCACAGTATATAAACAGCTGGAGCTGAGACGATTTTCTCATTTCATACTGAGGACAAGATGGATCAGGAAAACACTGTAACCCTGGAGCCTTTGACATTACCCTTGAAGGATCGTCTCAAGTACGTGTTGGATGAAGTCGTGCTGGAAGAATTTAGTCAATCTAATTTGTTTACGACTAAAACCACCGTTCAGTTGAGAGTTTTAAAAAGAATAGCTAATATGATGATGTTTCCGTGGACCTTGATTCAAGATTTGAAACCTCTTGTACCCGTCCATCGATACTGTTTAAATACCATTTGGCGTTTATGGATGGATGTGCAACAGCAGTTGGTACAAAATAAAACCATCTCCACGCCAGATGAATGGAATATGATCGAGAAAGTTTTATCTAAAGACTATTCTAGATCGACCGATCTAATAAGACTTTCCAACATCTTATTCAAACGACAGGAAATACCTAAGATAGAAGTGTATAAATTATTTGCCGTAGACGGATTGCTGGGCGAGGATCTGCAAAAGTATGTTTTTAATCTACAGTACGGAGGAGATGAAAAAACACCTTTAAACGAACAAGAAGCTCTAGATTTTAAAGCAGTTCATGCTCGAATCGTCCGTTGTTTATATCACGAAGTTTCCAAACGATCGGAATCTCTTCTCTACGTGGATGTGATTCGACGTACTATAGAAGAAATAATAAACACTACACCTTCTACCAGTGATGAAGTAAGCGAATGGGGTGCATTGTATTTAAAGTATCTTGGAGAGGATCTATTTTCAAATATATTTTACGAAATTAAAGTCTGGAAGACGAAAGAATTGGAACAATACCAGGCGAAAAAGAATCAACAAGAAAATAATTCTCAAAAGAGAAAGAATGTGAGAGAGGATCCTAGAATCAAGAAGAAAAACAGAAATAATATGTCGGACCCTACTTTAGCTTCGAGTGATTATTTCGACCCTTCGATTGTCGATTTGCAACCTGTTCGTTATCCTTCTCCCAAGAGTCCACCTCCATCGGAAAAGGGGGAAGAAGATCCTATTTCTCCCGAGAGTCCACCTCCATCGGAAAGGGGAGGAGAAGATCCTGTAGAAGCTTCCTTCGAAAGACTAGAGTGTGAAGACGAAAATGTAGAAACTACAAGTAATGAACAAGGCAAAATGAACCCCTAGAGACTCGGAACATTTTTTCCATGGCTCTTTAATGGAATATAAAGAGTGGACAGTCCAATAATACATTGAAGGTATGTGGGAGACTATATATATATTTTTGGAATAGATTTAAATACTTTAGATGCACAAATATTAGACGAAATGAACTTGTTTTTGTCCTTTACAAGAAGAACTACTAACCATGATAAAATGTTTTTCGAATAGCATCCTTTCCAAAATATTTTTTCATCAGGTTCCATCCTCAACTGTAAAAACTGATTTTGACAAGATTTTATAGATAAGATAGTTCATTAAAAAAAAATTTTTGAGAACTGGTTTTTATCGCTATTCCATACGCAACTGTAAAAACTAAAATTTATAGGATTTTATAGTTGAGACAATTTATTTTTTAATTAAAAAAAATTTTTTTTCGAACTGGTTTTTGTATATGTTCCATACGCAACTGTAAATACTGAATTGAATCTCATTTTATACTTGTTACTATATATAAAAAAAAGAATCCTTTTATTTTTGTTGTTAAAAAAGCAACAACATCGAACTTTTTTTCGATATATAGGAACAAAGCCCTCCTTCAAGATGAAATGGGATTCGTTTCAAAATAGAAATGAATATACTGTCACTTCTTACGATCTCGATCACGCTATTCGGTATGCTCAAGAAGCGACTCAACTCTATATTTACGAACAAGCTCTTCAAAGTCGGTACGCTTTTATTTTTAAACATACCACCTTCCAAATAAGAAAAGCTGACTCCAAACGGGATTACTACATACCTAAAACCCTCGATCCGGAACAATGTCACGTCGTCGAAAAATTTGTTTTTACGCAAACGGGATGTGACATGATTGCCTGCTTCCCTTTTCAAGAAAATTTAGAATCGTGTTTCCCGGAAGATGAACCGCGATGGATTCGACTCGGAACGGGTTTCAGTTTAGCTTGCAACCCGCCTGCGATCGTTTATATTCCAACACGCAGCAGAGTATGGACACGGAATATCGAAATGGAAAATGTGTAGTCGTAAATCTCGCCAAGAAATTATTAGCTCTCTTGCCCGAACAAGTTTTCTTTCAATCGAATCATCCTTCTCTTCCTCGTCATCATGCCGGCCTCAATCTCGTCGAGGGTCATTTACGACTCAACCAGCCTTATTGTGAAGCGTACGGTCTTGTTTTCAACGGGTCTGATTGTGTGACGACGACGGGGCAAGATATTGGCGAATTGTTCTTGGGAAGCAGTATCTATCGATCTATTTCCACTCTGCAAAAAAATTATACGTTACCACCATATCCTCCTCATCTTCCCGACTTTGTACAAAACTGGCCCAAGAAACATGTGAAACGGTCCTTGGTTCATGAATTGGCGATTGATGTAGGGATCGATATCGGATTAGAAGCCGCGCAAAAAATCCTTGAAAAACGGATGCCTAAACTCTTAACCAAATTGAGTATGCAGTCTCTTCCCATTCAATCGGCCGTCCTTCAAGCCGTCGTTCGGACCCAATTAAGTACGCTCGCAACACTTTCCAGAATCGCCGCGACAGGATTCTCGGTTACTTCCAATGTGCTGACGGGTATAAGTATTCTGTCCGCCGTACTCGATATATTGGATCCGTTTCATTTCAATAAAGTGCTGACCGCTCGAACTCTTTACCATATCGACTGGCAATTAGACGTTCAGTTTTATCAATCGGAAACGGACCATGTTCTAGAAATCACACCCGATCTTCTATGGGACGTGTTAGAAGAAGATGTGAGCGATCGATACCTCTTCTTTGCCGAGAAAGTGCAAGAATATTTAGATGTTATCCATAAAGTGCCCATGACCGATCGACCCCAAACGCGAATGTCATTTCTCCAAAAATCACGAACAGACGAAAGAACCCCGAAAAATTGGATTTATTTCACGATAATTGTTTATTTGTTAACAGGATTCACCTTCCTATTTCAACCCTACATGCATTACTTATGCATGACCATCTTTTTCCTATTTGTGTTTTATTTTTATCGTCATTCTAAATGAAAGCTGAAGATTTTTGGAGAGAAAAAAAACGAATGACTTGGAGGGGGAGTAACTAACCAGTGAATAAACTAAAAATCAGTTAGTACTTACAAATTATAAGAAGATGTTTCTTCTTTCACAGCACAGAGTGATCTGAAGTAAAACTTGGAGTTTAAATAGATAAGCAAGAATCCCTTCCAGAAACAATTTTGACATGTCTGGTTTTGTGGATCAAGTCGGCTGGGGAAAAACTGTAAGAGCTGAAAAAAATTTCTAGATGATTAAAAAAAAAAAAAAAAAAAACTTTTGGTTTATTTTTATCATGTCTTTAGACATGATAAAAATTAACTACCTCCCCCTTTTGTCTGGGAATGTTGTCTCACACTTTCTAAAAATAGACCATCGCTCCTTTCTAAAGAATAGAATTCCAAGAATGAGTCCTGGTTTGTTTTTTCGAATGGGTGAGACATCCTTCCCAGACAAACAGAGGGGACAGTTAATTTTTATCATGTCTATAAGACATAATAAAAAATTAACAAAAAGTTTTTTTTTTTTTTTTTTTTTTTTTTTCAGCTGTGAGAAATTTTTTCCCAGCCGACTCGATGGACAAGATACCATTTTTTAAGAATGGACTCTCGTTTACCTATTTAAGCTTTCCAAGTTTCGTTTCAAATGAGTCCGTGCTGCGGATACTGTTCTCCTGAAGATCTTTCAATAATACCACTTTCTCGGATAAAATTCATCACCATTCGCTTTTTTAGCATAACTTAGATAGATATAGAGAAATTCCTCGTTTTTATGATCTTTCGGGTAATACTCATTTCCATTTTCGTCTCGTGCATATCGGATGTAATTCGTCTCTGGCTTTTCCCGAATTCTATCCTGTATATAATATTCTTTTCCAATGCTGGATTTAGGATAAATCTCTCCTCCCCTCGCATTGACAGCATACGTTTTCACATTTACATCCAATGAATTTAACGGGTATTCTCCTCCATTGTTTAATTTAGGATAAAACTCGTCTCCGGAATTGGATTTGGCGTACCGACGAGGAAGCGCTATATATTCATGACCCCGATATTCCACAGCGTAATATTCATTTCCATGCTCGTCTTTGGCAAAAATAGGTCGATTGTCATTATCGAAATAATACAGCTCCTGTTTAGGTTTTTTAGGATCTTTCGGATATCGTTCTTTTCCAAATTCATCTATGATGTAAACCGAAACCATGTTTTTTTCCTTTACCGATCTTGATATTTACATGAGTCACCTCCGATTATCCAGTTATCTTTTGATACATCTTTCGAATCCAGTCTTCAATCGATTGTCCCGTCGTTTTGAGATGTTCGGAATTATGAACGGTCAAATAAGCCATGTAAGCGGCTAGACCAAACGTGAGGACTAATAAAAATAAAAAGATGAGCCGGTTCGTTAAGAGGGTGACTGCGACTAGGATGATGCTGATATAAACCGTAGAGTAAAACAATATGCCTTGACCTAAATAACGATCCATTTTTTTTCTACTTTATTCCATTTGAACCAATGAGTCAGCCGAGACCGGATAGTCATCGGTCGTGACGGGCTTTTCGGTCATTTCACCCGTGTACAACAACGTCATATCAGGATCGGGGAGGGCTTTTAATTTTCGGTCTTCCCAGTAAGCTGAACGAGGATGCGTGACGAGAATTCTAAAAAACAATTTCATGTCGCGCTCGGTCCAAATTTCATAGACTGAGGTAAGGAGGGGGATACCTTCGGGATGCTGCGTCGCATCAAAAACAGCTTCTCGTCCATCTATTTTATATCGCGCTCCATGTTCCGGTACAATACGACTCAGCTCTTGAACTTCAAGTCGAAGGGTTAATCCAGCCGGTAAAATCCCTTCATAGGCTTCTTCTTTGGGTACGCATACGTGATACCCGTACGGAGTGGCTCGAATTCCTTCTGTGGAGGAAGAAGGACAAAAGACAAAAGGTTGACGCCAATTACAAGTGGTGTATAATACGGAATCGGGAATAAATCGTCCCGATCGTATGCGATGGCCTTCACGACACGTTTCGGGAACGCTATAAGTCGAAGCCTGTTTCACGAATCGCTGCGACCAAAATTTCAAACCTTGCCGTCGAACGCGTTTCTTTCGAATTTTTCCCTTTTCGAAAAGACACATGTGAGGAGAAGTGGGTAAATAAATAGCCGTTTTCAATTGTTTGAGAAATGGGTACGGCGTGCAGTCGGGATGAGAACAAATATTATAGCCGGGAATATAAACTTCTTCGTTGGTTTCGTCACAAGAGGCACGAGGTTCATGATCAAGAGTCGTCCAGGGCCGAATCCAATTCGCAACGATCGATAAATGATCGAATTTAAACACATCGAGATGCCGATACTGAAACGCGCCGGGGATGCGCGGTCGACATTCATTTCCGTCAAAAATGTTTGAGGAGGACACGTTTGAATTTCCCTCCGAGCGCAATCAAAATATTGATCGCTCGTATCGCCTATCGCGAGTTTCGACGACGACGACTTATCCTCACAAGCCCATTCAACCGTATATTGATCCGACACTCGATAGCCTGGTTCTAGAACCGTACGTTTTCGGGTTGGATCACACGTGTAAGCTATAGCTCGATCCAAAGATGTTGAAAATGGATAGGACGGGAGATGTTTCCTATACTCGTGAGCGGGAACGACAGTTTCTTTTGAGGTCGGTTGAACATTTTCACAGAAAAGAGGCGGTTGGCATGTTTCGGACGTTTCGTCGTACACCATCGGTAAATGGAATAAGGCATCGCCGATCCATGTATCCCAGGAAAGAGGACAGGATATAGTGTCGCGAACCATTCCGTTTTCACAAATCGCGTAACCCGGAGAATACAGAAAAGATCCTTTTTGGACGATGGGGAGAGGTCGTTGCGTATTATCCGGAAATCCGTCGCAGAGATCAGACACGCATCGCCGATAATGTGTCGAATATTTTTCTCCGGGCGAACATCGAATCATTTTCGGTCGATGGCCACGACACTCGATATACGTCACCTCGTCAATCGGAAAATGTTGACCGTCTTCACAGTAAGATACGAAATGTTTTCGCGAAGTGCAAGCGTCGTAGTAGAAAAATGTCTTGGGCGGACAGGCGATTCGAATCGGTTGTTCGTTCTGGCATTCGTAATAAAAACGTCGATTGGTTGGATCGGGTAAAACCGATCCGTCATGCTGATCGATGCAGGGATTGAGGGGAATGCAGGTAGAAGGAGAATGTTCTTCTTGACACATGAGCACGTCTAGAACACGACCGTGCCGACATCGATAATAATAATACATCATGGACTTTTCGCGGGGTACAAAACTCTGCGATCGTAATAAAAACAGGTAGAGGTTTTTCCCCGTTGCGGGGAGCTGAGTATCATCGGGCTGTCCAAAACAATCATCCTTTTCCCAAATCCGTCCTTCCGCGAAATAATATTCGAGTGGGAGAGGAAACGTCCATGTTTTTCCCGTGGAGGTGTGAAACGAAACCTCGTTGTCGTTTGAGGTCTCAATCTGATATTGGAAACGCGTCGTTGTCGTCCGAGGAGAAGAAGGAACTTTCGGAGACGGGACCGAAAAATTATAGAAATACAAGTAGCAGTAGTATAAACCCAAAACGAATAAAAGTATGGCGAGCATCCAGCCTTTATTCATAAACGAGATGTGCCAATTATGGAAAGAGCAAAAAATTCCGAAAAAGGACGCAGCAGCGTGTTGTTCCAAACCGAATTATCGACATTTTTTAAAACAAGATCGCGCGTTGGATGAAATGCCGGCTCTGTATCGTGAATGTTTATCCTGTCAACAAAAAAAGAAAGATCTTGGCGCGATAAAAAAGTAAGTCAGAATGGATTCGTATCGTCTAACCCGACGTTATTTTCGTCAATTGCAACGGCTTCACTTCCTCTCGCAAATGCGGCAACGCGATTGGTATCATCATATCGTCATCCAATACGTGATGGATCCCCAAAAAGGACGCCATTTCACACTTTTTCATCCGGCTATGGATACCCATACAGAAGAGTCGCTGGTTTTCTTTGGAAAACGTCGCTTGTTTCTTACGTTTATGTTGAAACGGATCGTTCACCAAGGTCTGAATGCCGAACACCGGTTACAACCGAACGCGTTATTACCTCTCAAATCGCTCGACGATCCCGTCTATGAAACACAACGCAAGGCTATTCAAAATATTTGGGAGGTCGATGCTCATTGGTATACTACGGAGAATAAAAACGATATTGCCGTGAAGAATACGGCTCCTTTCATCAAAACCGAACCTCAAGCTCTGTAATTTAAAATATCCATCGGATGGGTGAGATGATTCGGATACGACACGATTTCAATCGTATGAGGCCATTTTAGCATGTATTTATAATGTAAAAGATCGTGCCGTCTCAGCGTATCGATCCGGATAGCTGAAATATAGGTTTTTTCTTCGTTGGTTTTCTCGTACAAATAACAAATACCTTGATCGACGAACACGTAAACGTCTTGAGGAAACAGTTGCAGAAGCGACTTGTCCTTGGAAAAGTGTCGAATCACAGTATAATGAGAACTCGTAGGGATCGAAACCGGTTCTAATTTATAAAGGAGGAAAGAAAGAAAAATGATACACCCGAGCGCGATCATTCTATGCATTGTATTTCTAGTGACTCTCTTGAATCTTTTTTATAAACCCGATCTCCGGATGCCTTCTATTCCTCCCTCATCATCATTAGCCTTACCAGAAATTTCAACCGAGACGTATTGCCCCTTCCAAATCTTTCAGTGTCCCGATAGCCATTGCGATTGTTCTCAGCTCTGTGAAACAAATCCCACGTTTTACGAAAAACTCACTCTTTCTGATAAAACATGGAATCATCTCGAACCGGATACTTATTGTATTCCCCAAGGAATCCGGACCGCTTGTCTTTCTTCCTCGGAAATTCCCATTTTTTCGGCCTCGGGATGGATCTGTGCTCCTCATTCCTGTTTCACCCATCCCTGTCAACATCCAGAAGCCCGTGATCCTTCTCTCAATGTTTTAATAGATCGTCGAACCCAACAACCCGCTCAAGAAGTAGCCGATTATTACGAAACGCTAGAAGATGGATCGTTCCGATACCAATGTCAATGCCATTCTTTAGATCGACGAGGTAATCGAATGATTCAAACATCTCCGTGGGTCTGTTCTGTCGATTACTCCGTTCGAGATTTGCGGAACGTGCCCGGACTAGGATGGGACGCCGAACGACACGTCTGTGAATGTGGACCCTACGTGAATCGAGTCCTGGGCGATCTATCTTCCCCCTGTGTTTTGGAATATACACACATAGACGAAAAGCATAGGTTAACGGGAAAACGAGAATGTATGACCGACCAATCTGTTGAATTCCGACCGATTTATTGTCCAGAGAATCAGTCGGTTTTACGGTTCACAAAACGGGTCTTGCGAGGCAACACAGCGTACGATTATGTCATTGTACATGGAACAAGTGTTCCTAAAATTTCGAGAGGTCAAGAATGACATCTCATTTCAAACGAATCGAGAAAAACTTTCAAACGGACCAAGAATTGAGTCGGTTTGAAAAGGAAGACGAAATCCCCAAAGAGGAAGGATGGTCGAAGAGACAAACGTTCGCCATTCATTTACTACTGGTAACGGCGGGTCCTACGATTCTTTTCGCTTTACTGGGCAACGTATTGAAGATTCATTATTATGTCGTCTGTTTAATTCTATTATTTTACTTTGGAGCTCTGGCCTACTTGATACGATACCGATTTCAGTGGCTATTGCAAGCTTTTAAAGAAAGCCAGAAATATATTCGTTGAATATGGGACTTGAAGAGTGGATTATATAAAAAAACGTTGAAAAAAAATGAAGAGGGAGAAGAGTAATAAAAAAGGAAGAAGCATTAATTTAACCATGGCGATGGATCCTGTACTTATTCATCTATCTCCCAAAAATTCTGAAGGTAAAGAGTTAGATTTGGAAATATGGATAAACCCCGATGATACGGATGACAAGATTATAGAAATACATCGTCATGATCGCAAAGACAAAACGAAAGAATTTGAACCCTGTTGTCAAAATCCTTTTTTAACTCCCGCTATCCTCCAACGTAGAGAAAATGAAAAGAATAAAACGATATATAAAACATTAGAATTGACCAAAGAAGCCATCCACATGTTGAAAGAAGTCTTTTCGGGAAATAGAGAATTCAGTACAATGGAATTTGATGCATCGTCCACTGAGATAAGAGCTGATTTTAGACAGCCGACCAAAGAACCTGAAGTTGAGAAAGCAACAAGTTGTCAAGGTCGTAAACATAAGAAAAGAGTTAATAAAAAGAAATAATACATTTAAAAAGACCTCCCCATCTTTCCATGAATTTCTTGAACAATGAACTGTTTTCACGAGACTCAATCCACATCTTTGCTGGATCTAAAGAGAATCTTGAGAGAAGACATGGCTTAAACTGTTTCCAGGAGAGTTGAAGTGCAGGCTTTTTCAACAGCACAGAGGGATCTGAATCAAAAATTGAAATGCTGAAATATATAGAAGAGAAATTCCATTCTTAAAAAAAAAACTGGGATTTCTTGTCAATCGAATCAGGTGGAAAAAATTCTAAAGGCTTAAAAAAAAAAAAAAAAAAAAAAAAAAAAAAAAAAAAAACTTTTTGTTAATTTTTATCATGTCTTTAGACATGATAAAAATTAACTCTACCCTCCTTTTTGTTTTGAATGATGTCTCACCTTTCCTAAAAATAGATTTCTAAGAATGAATCATACTTTCCTTGAAGTCTATTGTTTACAAACATGTCTAGACAACATATTGACATCATTCAAAACGAAAAGGAGGGTAGAGTTAATTTTTATCATGTCTAAAAGACATGATAAAAATTAACAAAAAGTTTTTTTTTTTTTTTTTTTTTTTTTTTTAAGGTTAAAGAATTTTTTCTCCCAGCTCTCAATCAAAAATATTTACGATCTCTCGATACCTCTACCTACTTTTATTTCCCCCCTCCTCCTCTCTTAGTATATAAATGGTTGAAAAAGAAATCGGAGTTCATTCTGTTTCGTAAAAAGATAGCGAACACATGGCAACGGATAACTTAGTCATTTCATGTGAAGAAGATCCTTTTGAGGATATTCTAGATACGGAACCCACTTTTTATGGACCATTTTCACCCGTTTTTAGAGTACCGAAAAAGTCTTCTCCTTCTCCAACTTATTCTTTGGAAATACTGTCTTCTCCTCCCTCGTCATCCACTCATCAGCGCTCTAGAAAGAAGAAGTCCTCACAGACCAAGCTCCACCAAAAAATTGTTGGTGTGTTGGCTGTCACCTCTGATGGATATACTCTTACGAACTGCGTCCGGTTTATAGCCAGAGACCTGAAAACACATACGAAGGAATTTATTCAGCAATTGAATGCGGATCTGGAACGACTTCATATTGAAAAACTCTACGTGGCGAATGAACCCACTCGAGAAAAAATTCATCAAAAGGTACATCTCAAGTTTTTATGGACTGTTATTTACAAACCTCAACATCGTCAGCCACAGCAATGTCCATCTTGTCGATCGAAATCTTGTCATCGATTTATGGCCATGCTAGCGCTCCAACAATTAGTGAAATTTGCTGTTCATAAATGTATTCATTGAGTGGATAGGTAATCAAGGAATTTTTCTCTCTTTTTCCTTTTTTCAGATGATCCAGAGAAACAAATACTCTACTTCATATGGTTTAGTGGTAAAGACCTCATCAGGACAGGTGGTGATGATTCATCGAAAAATGCCATACTGTTTTCAAAATTATTTAAGTCAGCTTTTAAAAAATAAACGTATCGAACCACCCTTCGATTTGGAAAAAATATCGGTGCTTCAAGATGAATTTGAAAACCATATTTATCCGACTCTCCATCCCAATTTACAAGACGATTATGATCGGTACAAGGCTAAATTAGCTTATGAAGATGAATGGGATTTCCCGCATGGACAAATGGATAAAAGACGCTTCAAGAAAGATGACGACCCTCGATTCAAATGGTTCAGAGTCGCGTATCAGGAATTTGAAGAAGAGTCCGGCTACCGATTCGCCTACCAACCCTCGGACGTGGCTCAGTATCCTTAATCAAACTAGAATTTACGGGATTAGATCAATGCATTTATACACAATATTTTTTTATAGTCGAACATCCTAAACATTTACGCCGTAATACCTACTTTGATAATTATTCTCCTTTCCAATCTCAAGCTGCTTATAGAATGGCTCTCGAACGCAATATAGGGAGTATTGATGATCGGATGGTCTATCGGGGTTACTTAATTAAAATCGAAGAGGCTCTAAAGTATCTAACACGTCAACAGGAAATGAAAAAGGACGGGAAGGATCAAGTGTTGCTATATTTTTTAGACGGAGATAAATGGAATCCACCCGATTCTATTTGTTATTTAGAAAAGTAAAAAAATGGAATAAGATCCCTTAACCACCCCGCATTTCCCACTTGAAGAATCCATCCTATCTATTCTTTTTTTAAATGTCTAGGGATGTCATCCGACGCATTCTCTCCGCCAAAAAAAAACAAGTTCCTCCCACCTACCCCAAAAAGAAGAAGAAGAAGAAATTTCCCATGAGTCTTTTCGAGAACCCTCCCCCCTCTCTCTTCCTATATATAAAAGAAACCGAGAGAAAAGTTGTCTTTTCTTTTTTTTCCATCTCGTCCTCAGGAGAGAGAGAGAGAGAGAGAAAACCAAATGCCATGGAGTGGTTACGGCGAGAGTCTTTTTCCCTCGCGATTCGTTTCCGTTTCGCCAAGACGATCCCCCTCACGTTTTACTTGGGGTCGGGCACGCTCTATTTTCGAGGATCGGAACTCGTGACTTGCCTTTCCCAGCAAGGGACTTGGATGAGTCCGAAAAGTCAACGGACTATTCAGCAATGGATCTCTCGAGCTCCTTTTCGCCCTTACCGATCCTTAACGACGGATCTCTGGATCGATACGTCGGACCGCCCCAGCCGGATTCTCCGCCATACCCCTTTTATCACCTTCGATTCCCTGGAAAGACTGCTCAACGATTTGGGTCCAGACGCTCTCCTCTTTTCGACCTGGCTTCAGAGTGTGATGAGAGAACCTCTTCAAATCCAAGAAGATTCTCAGACCGGGGAAACTTATTTTAGTCCCGTGGAGAACAAGGTGGTTTCAAAATTTATCGGAACTGTTTCAATGTGCTTTATGTTTTTATTCTTCTTAAAGAGTGGGGGAAAACTAAAAATTGTAGAATAATCATAAAAAATAATTTCGTTTTCTTTTAAAAAAATATTGAGATAGTCCAATCTTGGGGAGGAGGTGGAAAATTCAAAACTATTATCTAAAACAGATGTGGCGGTCAGTCCATTTCGATCCACGGAGGAGGATATGTGTGAGATTCTCTCATCCATAGAGAGTTTCAGAAAAAAAACTGCGAAAGTTTCCCCCCCCTATCTCCCAAAAATGGGTATCCAGGTTGAATGCACAGTACAGACTGATGGGAAGCCGAAACTCGAGTTTCTTAAATAGAAAAAAATAAGAGCTCCTTCTAGAAACAATTTTAGATGTCTTGTTTGGATGAGTGAGTCGACTGGGAAAAATTTCTCAGCGCTGTGGAAAAAAATTTTGAGTTAAAAAAAAAAAAAAAAAAACTTTTGGTTAATTTTTATTATGTCGTATAGACATGATAAAAATTAACTCTCTCTTCTTTTTGTCTGGGAATGATGTCTCACCGTTTCGAAAAATAGAACATATCCCATTCTTGAAATTCTATTATTTTAGAAAGGATGATGAGTGATGGTCTATTTTTCGAAACGGTGAGACATCATTCCCAGACAAAAAGAAGAGAGAGTTAATTTTTATCATGTCTATAAGACATCATAAAAATAAACCAAAAGGTTTTTTTTTTTTTTTAATTCAGGAAATTTTTCTCTGAGCTTTGCCAATTTTTTCCCCAGCCAGCTCCATCCATAAAACAACACCTCTCAAAATGTTTTCTCACTTATCTATTTAAACCACTCGAATTTTGCTTCCAATGAGTCCACGCATCTTGGCCTTTCTTCCACTCTGCTCTGAGAAAGATAAGGTAGATTGTTTTGGGTGGACCGTCCTGTTAACGCTTCCGATTTATATAGAGAGCTATATATAGATAGGGTTCCTCCTAACTCCCTCTATTATGAATATTAGTCTTTTCTTTTTTTTCCAAGAAATATACAAAGAATGATCCACTGTTTTTTTTCCGTTAATGAAAGAAAAAAAATGCTTCTACCTTCCGACTTCTTTTTAGTACCTCTTTAGGTGTCTCCTCCTTCTGGATCTTTTCCTTCTCCTCTCTTCCTCGCGAGCAGGGAATTGGAAATGCTGTTCAGGATGCAACGCTCGTAAAGGCTCCATTTTCTTCCTGGAGAGGGCGTCTACGGCAAACACCGTCTTGTCATGAAATTGGAGTTGGTAGTAAAGAGGTCCGTGAATAATGTACACGGAGCGAGCTCGCAGTCGATAGGGAATCATACGATACCCGTCGGCTTCTGATTCCATTTCCCATCCATAAAGACGTATAGAAGCTTCTCCGGTTTGAAGAATATGAACCCACTCGGGTGAAACGTAAAACAGTTTTAAAAAGGTTCCAGCATCGACGGCGATCACATTTTCCCATCGCAGATAAGCGTGTAAGCGAAAGGTTCCTGCCTCCATCATCGATTGGAAAGCAAAATGCTTGAAAGCTTCGATGGACGAAAAATAATGCAGGATTTTTCCATCGTAACAGGATAAATAGCACATGGTTTCTTGGACGATTTGTTCCATACGCTCCGGGTCCCGAAACCATTCCTCGAAACGGGAGAGAGGTTCCCATTGATGAGCTCGTTCGAGATGACAGACGGGCGTGATTTCCACCAGGGTAGGTAGAACTGCAACGGCATCGGTCGACATTTTAGTTTTGCTTGGTTGGGAAGGAAGAACGAGAATGAACCCTGTAGGCAGAAAAACTCGGATCTATATAAATACTAGAGGAAAAAAGGCGGGGGGAAGGGAAGTTCTTCCTTCCTCCCAAAGAAAGAAAAGTGGGTGGAAAGAAAAAGATCATTTCGCTCTCAGAAAAAAAAAAGAATTTTTTTCTTGTCAACATGTTGTCTAGACATGTTTCTAAAAATAGATTTCCAACAAAGGTTCATTCTTTTCTTAGAAATCTATTTTTAGAAAAAAACTGACATATCCTTCACAACAAATTTCTTTTTTTTCCCTCCCTCCAGCCAACTGGATGGGCAAGCGTTTCGGGTCAGATCAGTCCGTGCTGACATTATTTTTTTTGAATACAATGGAATTAGTATAGGAATGTACTAGAAACTGACCCAAGGTTGAAAAAAAATATCAAAATCAATACTCACTTCTTGACGATTTCTTTTTCCAAAAACCTGTCGAAGAATTCTTGATGGATTATTCACTCTCTAGACCTGTCTGAAGGGAATTCAATCTAAGGTGAGCGCGCATTTACCTGACGCGAAACTCGGAATATCTGCATAAATAACAAAACGTCCATTCTTAAAAACTCATCGTTTAGTCCATTGAGTTGGTTGGGGGAGAAAAAATTCTCAGAGCTCTGAAAAAAAAAAAACTTTTTGTTAATTATTATCATGTCTTATAGACATGATAAAAATTAACTGTCCCCTCTTTTTGTCAAGGAAGGATGTCTCACCGTTTCGAAAACGAAACCAAAACTCATCCTTCTCATGGCAATTATTCCAAGAATGAGTCACGGTTTGTTTTTCGAAACGGTGAGACATCCTTCCCAGACAAAAAGAAGAGAGAGTTAATTTTTATCATGTCTAGAAGACATGAGACAAAGCTCTGAGAATTTTTTCCCAGCCGACTCGATGATCCAAACAAGACAGATCCAAATTGTTTCTAGAAGGAACTCTCCCTTCTCTATTTAAACCACTCGTGTTTCCAACTTCAGTTCAGTCTGTGCTGTGAATTCGACCTGGATACACACTTCTCCCTCCTGGAAAGAATTTCTGTGAAGGTATGCGAACATTTTTCTCAGCTCTTAGAAAATTTTACCAGCTGACTCGATCGACGAGAGACATCTCGAACATTCTGTTATCTGCGGAAGCCGTTTCATTTTCGTGCAGTCCATGCTATGGACTCACCTGAATATCCATTGCTCCCTCCCCTTCTGGAAAGGGTCGTAGCTTTTTTAGATCCTCGTCGCTCTTTTTACGTTTCGTTGGATATCTAGGACGAACTTTTTTACCTTATTCCTTTCCAACTCTAATATTGCGGTTGGAGAGCCGTCATGGAAAATCAGCCATGATCCTGACGAATCTAAACCGACTCCTTGAAAGCAGAGCTATGTCGTATTTTTTTGATGACAGATTTCCAAGCTCCGAGTGATGAGAAATTTAGAAATTTTGCAGTGTTAACGGAAAGGAGGAGACAGATACCTGGAGAATGGAAATGAAGCTGAGAAAAAATGCTAAGAGCTCAGAAAAAAAAGGCTCTTTCCAGGAGGGAGGAGAAGCGCGTATCTAGGTTGAGTGCACAGCACACACGGATCTGAAGTTGAAAACGCGAGGGGTTTAAATAGAAAAGCGAGAGTTTTTTCTAGAAACAATTTTGGATGTCTTGTTGTTTGGATCATCGAGTCGACTGGAAAAAAAATTCTCAGAGCTCTGGAAAATATTTTCTAAGTTATAAAAAAAAAAAAAAAAAATTTGGTTAATTTTTATCATGTCTTCTAGACATGATAAAAATTAACTGTCCCTCCTTTTTGTCAAGGAAGGTTGTCTCACCGTTTCTAAAAATAGATAGTGATGGTCTATTTTTAGAAAGCGTGAGACATCCTTCCCAGACAAAAAAGAAGAGAGAGTTAATTTTTATCATGTCTTAAGACATGATAAAAATTAACCAAAAGTTTTTTTTTTTTTTTTTTTTTAATCTTATCTAGAGAATTTTTTCTAGCCGACTCGATCGACAAAACATGACATGACCATTGTTTTTTTTTAATAATGGACTTTCACCTATCCCTTTCAACCCTCCGAGTTTGGCTTTGGATCCGTGTCCTTGCTTCCACATTCAGAGCTCTTTTCTTCAATATTTCGATGCAGGGGAAGAATCAATTCTCTCACGACGTTTAGATATTCTTTCAGAATGCTAGAAAACTCATTCAAAGAAGAAGTATCTAAGGGTGGAGTTGCCGGTTGAGGAAAATTCACGAGTCTTGGAACCGGATTATGCGAATCCGTCTGTATATCAAACTGTAAAGGAGAACCACACGCTTTAGGAGAGCATATAATAGTAAGATCCATCTTTTTCCAATTTTTGATTTGTATACTTGTTTCTTCTTACTCGGAACATTTTCCTTTTTCTTCCTCCTCATCCAGGAACTGAATTCCAGGTGGAACGGAAGCATTTGTAATAAACTGTTGTTTCTTGGTTCCACACGCCTGACATTTTCCCGTGACCATCGGCCGTCGATTTTTCGACATGCGATAGTGGACGTCGACCGTATCGGTCTTGGCTCGGCATTTCACACACCAAATGGAATACGAAACAGGTTCCGCGTCAGAATGCTCCATTGCAGTAACACACTCTTTATTATTTCCTTCTCTTTCGATAGAGAGAGAGAGAGAGAGAGATCTTAACCAGAAGTGTAGATATAAAATTTAGGATACGTTTCGGATCTGTCGGCTCTTTTCGCATACCTCACTTCTTCACAGAGGTATTCCGTTTGCTGATCCGCTCTTCCAAGATAAAACTCGTTTCCCCAAGCATCGCGAGCATAACGAATTCGATCGCCAGCCGTTAAACAATATTCAACTCCATCCGCCTTTTTAGGATACATTTCATGCCCCGATTCGTCTTTGGCATAAGGGAATAAAACAGACGTATAAAGCGAATACTCGTCCCCATTTTGAAATTTCGGGTAGTATTCTCGTCCAAAAGCCGTTCGGGCATACCGTCGAGGAGCTAAAATGTATTGGTTTCCGTTTAAATCTACCGCGTAATACCCATGACCGTTTTCGTCTCGAGCCAAGATAGGATTTCCTTCAGGATCCGTAACGTATAATTCGTAGTGAGGATGTTGGGGGTCGGTCGGGTATCGTTCTTTCCCCGATGCGTCTACTCGATAAACAGACATGCTTAGATCTCGTCGCCTGCTCCTTCCTTCCTCCCACTCGAGACCCGTTGAGATGAGGGTATGATGTGATATCTATAAAATGGGTTGACCCTTTCAAACTATTCCATTGTTTAAAGACGGGTGGGTTAGGAAAAAAAATGATAATAAAAGCAAATATCTGAACGGTTCAACACAACGGGTGAATGGAAAAAGGAATAGTTCTCTCTCTCCACTCACAGGATGGTTTCTTCTTCTTGAACGGCTCACACTCAACTGAAGCGAAACTCGGAACTCGAAATGTTTAAATAGATCATAGAGTCCATTCCAGAAAGAATCCGGAGATGTTTTGTCCATCCAAGTCGGCTAGAAAAAAAAATTCTCAGAACTTTAAAAAAAAAAAAAAAAAGGAAAAAAAAAACTTTTGGTTAATTTTTATCATGTCTTATAGACATGATAAAAATTAACTGTCCCCTCTTTTTGTCTGGGAAGGATGTCTCACCCATTCGAAAATTCGAAAAAACAAACCATGACTCATTCTTGGAATGGTTCCCATTAGAAAGGATGAGTGATGGTCTATTTTTAGAAAGGGTGAGACATCCTTCCCAGACAAAAAGGGGGTTCATTAATTTTTATCATGTCTAGAAGACATGATAAAAATTAACCAAAAGTTTTTTTTTTTTTTGAGTAACAGAAATTTTTTCCAGCCGACTCGATCGACAAGACGTCCCCATTTTTGTTTAAGAATGGATTCTGGTTTATTTGTGTAAGCATTTCGAGTTTCGTTTTAGATGAGTCTATGTTGTTGAAGAGGAAACATGGGTACCCTCATTTTTTTTTCCTATCTGATTTCTAAGATGAATTCAGTGAGTTCACCTTGACCTTTTCAAATTTTGTTTGTTTACTTTTAGCCCAGAGGTCGACGGATAAATCATTCTGATTTTTTATATATATTTTGTGTCCCTTTCTCTCTAAGAAACCTATCTCGTTCCAAGTCTTCTTGAAGTGCTATTGGTTCGTTTCGAGACGAGGTCATTTCACACCCCCCTCCTCAAAAAGTATATATATATATATAAATTAAAGGAAGTGATTTTCATACACACACTTCACCTTTTTGAGTGGTGTCACGATGAGCCTATCCAGTAGAGAACGTCTTAGGGAAAGAATGCGTGAACAGAAACGACGCTGGCGAAGCAATTCAGGTAATCGAGAGCGAGAACGAATACTTCAAAGGGAACGTTATGCTGTTCTTAAAAAGAACTCCCGACCGCGAAAGAAACATCTTCCTCCCAAGCAGTGGGAAAGCTATACGAATTTGCAGTATAAGGATATGTGGTCCGAAGAAGCCTATCAAAAATGTATTCGACAATGTAATAAAGAGCAATACAATTTCCTGATCTACGTTCTCGTCCGTTTGTACACCTATTACGCGTTACCTGAATCGAAACGTCCCCCTCCTCTGGATATTATTGTGCAAGGATCTGCCGGAACGGGTAAATCTTTCCTGATCCAAGCTTTATACCAAACTCTGATTCGAACGCCTCTTTTTAGCGAAGCGTGCTTGGTTCTCAAACTCGCACTCAGTGCTCAAGGAGCGGTCTACATTACGGGAGATACTTTGCATCATGCCCTGCGTCTTCAAATGAACGGGACTTTTGTTCGACCTCTGACCCAAGAGACTTTAGACTATTACAGACCCCTGTATGCTCCTTTACGGATGGTGATTCTGGATGACGTTTCCACGATCGGATCCAATTTATTTTCGCGCCTCGACCAGCAACTTCGACAATTGTGTCATGTGCCGGATAAGCCGTTTGGGAATGTGCATATGATTAAATTCGGAGATTTGCAGCAGCTCCAACCGATTCGCGACACGCCCATTTTTTATTCTGAAGGGTGGTGGACGCCTCAATCCACGCTCTACTATGAACTAGTCGAATGTATGCGATTCTCTCTGGATTACGAGGAGAGACTCGATCGTTTAACGAGAAATCACTTTTTAGAACCGGACGATGTGGCATTTTTCCAGTCCCGCGTTCGCAGTTTCGACGAAATTCCTCGCGAAGCTATTATTCTCTGTTTTTCGAGCAAGGATGCAGAGAAATATAATATGAAACGTCTCCAATCCCGAGGGACGTACTGTTCGTGTCTGGCTCGAGACGTGATTTATTCCGAGAGCGAAAAATTGCGGAAGAGGATGATGAAACGGAGTCGACATTTACATCGATCTCAGATGGCGAATCTCGAATCCGTCCTCCATTTACAAAGAGGAGCGCGATATCAATTGACTAAAACGCTCGACAGATCCAAAGGATGGATGAATGGAGCGATTGGAACACTACACCAAATAGACCAGGATGAAGACGGAGTTGTGACGCGTGTCTGGCTGCAATTTTCGAATAGTCTAGCTCCTATCGATCGCCTCTCCATTCGTATTGACACCTGTTCGACGAAAAGACTCGCATTTTATCCCGAACAGTTTCCTTTGATGTTAGCCGAAGCGATTACGGCTCATAAAGCCCAAGGAGCCACCTTTCCGTCGATTGCAATTTACATGCACGGACCTTTTAATCGATTTCAGTAATATGTCGCTTTTTCTCGAGTGACTCAACCCCAGGGATTGTATATTCTGGACCAGTTTCGTCCCCGCATGAAATTGGCGAGCAAGCAAAAATACGAGGAGGAACTGGAGCGATTGCAAAACATGTCCCGGATTCCGTATGATATATCGGCTCGAAAAGAGAACCAAGATCCGTACGAGTTTCTCATGAACCTTCTTCAATGTGGGAATCGTCTTTCCTTCCATCTTTCCAACAGAAACATTTCCCAAGAAAAACAAGTCGTCAAACTAGAAGAAAAATCTTCTTTCCATGTAAAACCTGTTATAAAATGTCAATCTTAAATCTTTTTTTAAAAATTCAATAAAAAGAAATATTCTCCATCAAAACCCCTCCATTCTTTCAAAGCTTCACAAAACGCTCAACAATGTCCACACAATGGGAAGAGAAAAATTGATCTCAACGTTCCACACAACATGTTGACTCCTCAAAATATGTCTCTCCCAAGTGACAGGATGCTTCTTCTTCAACGGCTGACACTCATCTAAAGCCAAACTGGGAATGCTTAAATAGATAAGCGAGAGTTTATTCTTAAAAAAATGGCGCTGTCTTGTCAATGGAGAATCGAGTCGGCTGGGAAAAAATTTTGAGAGCCGGGAAAAAAAAATTCTCTAACTCTAAAAAAAAAAAAAAAAAAAAAAAAAAAAAAAAAACTTTTGGTTAATTTTTATCATGTCTTCTAGACATGATAAAAATTCGAGGTCTCTACCCTCCTTTTGTCTGGGAATGTTGTCTCTCCGTTCCTAAAAATAGACCAGAACCCATTCTTGGAATCTTATTCTTTTTAGAAAGGATGAGTGATGGTCTATTTTTAGAAACGGTGAGACAACATTCCCAGACAAAAGGGGAAGGTAGTTAATTTTTATCATGTCTAAAGACATGATAAAAATTAACAAAAAGTTTTTTTTTTTTTTTTTTTTTTTTTCAAATTTAGAAAATTTTTTTCCTGGCTCTCAAAATATTTTCCCAGCCGACTCGATTCACCAATTGACGACACAGCGTCATTTTTTTAAGAATGGACTCTCGTTTATCTATTTAAACATTTCGAGTGTCACTTCAGATGAATGTTAGCCGTTTAGGAAGAAAAACGCAGATTCCCATTTTCTCATTTCCTTCAGAGAGAGAGGCCTAGATTTTCGAGACTCGATGACTTTTCAAGCATTTTTTGTTTAAGCTATTCGACTTCATATTTGTCTGACGTTCAAGAGTATGATCTCTCGTGGATGGATCTCTTCCACCTCATTCTCTTTCCAGTCGATTTAGAAGGGGAAGGGGAGATTTTTTTTCCCTCATGGAGGATGTCTCCTGAATACCGTTCAAAGAGTCTATGGAGAAATTATATGGTCAGAGTCACGGATTTCCAGGGTAATCTGCTTCTCAGCTAAAAAAAAGGATCTCTCTTTCCCAGTCTGTCTTCGATTGCCTCGTTAACTGTCAAACCCATCGCTTTTTCGATTCTCCCAGTATAATCAGACAGTCGGTCACAAAAGTATTCGAACACCGGTACCCTATCAGAAAATGACAAGATGGCGTTTTTTTTTCTCTTTCTCTCTGTGTGTCGTGTTATTCCATCCTAGGTTTTCTTCTCCCTCCCATCTTGGAAAAAACTGGAAAAAATTGGTTACGATCTCTTTTTGAATGGGGAGATGCCATTTTGAGAAAAAGCTGACGACCCTATCTTGGAGAATGAACATGACCGCTCTACACACCCTTTCTCTCTCTCTCTCTCTTTGAATTGGGAAGCCATTTTGGGAAAAAGCAGACGACCCTATCTTGGAGAATGGAAATGAACGCCTCTCCCTCTCTCTTTGAAATGGAAAGCCATTTTGGGACCCTCTATTCTTGGGGAGGGAGAAAACTGAAGTCTGCACTTCGCTGTCTCTGAAAAGCGGACCCTCTTCTTCTGATCTTGAAGAACTGGAAATGAACGCTCTACACGATCTCTCTTTGAATTCAGAAGGTATTTTGGGACCTTCTAATGTTGGAAAACTGAAATGAATGCTCTACGCATTTTCCCTCTCTCTCTCTCTTTGAGATGAGTAGCCATTTTGGAGGATTCTCCACCACCATCCTAACCTTGGAAAACTGAAATGAACGCTCTACACCTTCTCTCTCTCTCTCTCTTTCTCTGAAATGGGTAGTCATTTGAAAACTCCCTAACTTTGGAAAAAAACAGAAATGAACGCTCTACACCATCTCTCTTTGAAAATGGGGGGGTGTCATTTTGAGACCTCCCTCCCCTAAACTTGAAAAAAAAACTGAAATAAACGCTCTACACTTTCTCTCTTTGGACATGGGTAGCCCTTTGGGGACCCTCTGCTCTTGGTAGAAAAAAAAAGAACTGAAGTGAAGGCTCTACACAATCTCTCTTGGAATGGGATCCATATTTCGGGAAACGTGGATCACCTCATGCTGGAAAACTGAAGTGAACCACCAAGATTTGACTCTATATAATATTTTTTTTAATTGACATCATGACCCTCCTCCAATTTGTTATTAAAAAAGTTTTTTTTTTGTTTTGGTTTTTATCCCATTTCCGATGTGATTTCAGAAATGCAATTCCATAACAGTTCAATTTCATTCGAGGTTAAATGATCTAAACAGTCTTTGACCCACCCATCCGTATGATTATTTTCTTCTCCTTCCTGTTGCATCAAATTTTGTAAGTCCATATAATCATTCCATACGGGAAGGGCTGGATCCTCACAAGGCTGTCTTGAAACACTTGGAGTCTCTTTGGGATAAGTGGAGGGATCTAGGATGTCTGGACCCGGCTGCGATTCTACCTCCATGATTTCTGGACCGGTTGGAACTTGTTTACCCGGCTGAAATTCTACCTCTACGATTCCTGGACCCGTTGGAACTTGTGAACCCGGCTGTGATTCTGCCTCCATGATTTCTGGACCCGTTGGAACTTGTGGACCCGGCTGACATTCTACCTCTACGATGTCGGGACTTTTTGAAGCTTGTGGACCCGTCTGACATTCTACCTCTACGATGTCGGGACAGGTTAGAGAAGAAGAAGAAGAGGATACTGGAAGAGGTTCTGTCTGTGAGGAGTCCAAAAGAGGTTGCCTGTTTGAACAAGTCGGGGAAGAAGACGAAGAAGCTTCTGGGTTCTGAAGCGGATCTTGCACGCCAGGTAGGTTCCGGTAAGTCGACCGTTTTTTAAGAGGCAATTTTTTTTCTTCCTCCTCATCTTCAATTGTGATGACTTCAATTTCATTCCGTTGCCGGGTCGATTTTGTTTCGGGCCATGACGGTTTGGTCCAGCTCCTCTTATCATCTAAGGAAGGGATGGGTAAAGGTGGCGGAGGGTTTTCTTCTTTTTCTTGAAACATCATCGGCGATTGGAAAGAAATCTCCTCTTTCAATTGTTTCCAAAGCGAGTACGAGCACCGATCGACGAGAAAGAGAATCTTCTGGGTTGTGACGATGAGATATTGCGTTTTCGGGGGAACGACATAGTTTTGAAAAGGTCTTAGAATATATTATATTTCATCCTGTCGCTGACTTTAAAACTTCTTTCCTTCAGATTGGAGGACGATGATTCGTAATAGGCGAGAGGAGCGGCTGTGGTTTGAACAATATGAACTTCGTCCTCAGCCGTCGTTCTCACTCCAAACGTAAAATATCGTTTCGTGAGAAAAATATTCTTCCACCGAAAACTCGTGCGCGGATCCGTATATCGCCGGTCTGTTTGAATGGGCCGTCTCAAAGCTCGATCCATCCGATTCCAAGAGAAGGGAGATTCCTCTTTCGTTTGTTGCGATTCGAATAAATTTCTGTATATATTCTGAACGAGCAGGTTGGAGGATTCGACATCTTGGTTGAAAGAAACGATCGCTTGATGAGGTGGTAAATGCGGAATAAATGTCGCACAATGACACGCCAAAAAGATTTTCAAGTTGGAGATTTGCTTTAGCGTCTTCAAATCCTCCCCGTTCGAAATCCGTTGAGTTGGAAAAACGTCTAATAGCGACATGGCTCCCAATGGAAAAGAAATGATCTCGCCCAGTACTCTCGCCTTTTTATATATATACACACACACAGACACACATAGAGGCTCTATGACGTCCGTTTTATTTTTTTTGTTTCTCTCTCTCTCTCTCTCTCTCAATCTCCATGACCTCTTTTTCTTTTCTTAAAAAGATGAATGTGTGTGGGAATGAGGAAGTGAAAGTAATAATTTAATAAACAAAAACTTATCCAACCATGACCTTCTTTTTTTTTCAAAGTCACCCTTTCCAATCCAAGGACGTCCAGAGATAGAGGAAGCAGGGGGAGAGGAGGAGGGAAGGGAAGGTCACACTCTCTTTCTCTCTATAAATAAAAGGGGAGAGCCCCAAAGTCGTATTTTTGTCCAAGTGGATCATGAGGAGGCATCCCCAGCTCACTACGTGTATTCCTTTCAAATATAAATATGTTGATCTTTCCTTTTATATCATCCAAGGAGTCGTTTACCTAAAAGCCTCCGATTTTTCAAAATGTGCGGGTTATCATACCGTGGGGAGTTGTCAAAAGATGCGGGACGAATTTTTGTCCGACGAAAACGTGTTAATGGCTCGTGACATTCCACCTTTGGATGCACAAATTTTGTTAATGAAACGAGCCAAATATTTTTACACGTCCCACTTTCTAACCGTCTCGCAAATGAATAGGATTATGGATCGTCTTGAGAAGACAAAAGGGATTCTCGTTCATTTTAGTGAATGGTTGCACAAATGTCTGCACGAACCTCTCTCGATCGAGAGGACTGGGAAGAATACCTATTATATTCTTCTCGAGGACTCTCCTCCTTCGTCTCATCTTAAGGAGGCCACAACTTTTGAAAAAATCCTCGAGCAAGAAAAAATAGAATGGTGGAACAACTACCCCATCCCTCTCCCCGAGCATCAAGAGGAGCCTGTTCAGAAGAAAAAGAAAAACCTTTCCAAAAGCCTATCCTCATCCTCCTCGATAATGATGGGGATCAGGAGAAGCCTGTTCAGATTCCTCTCCGTTTGTCAAAACCCGTCGAGGATGAAAAACCTCTCCCTTTCTCAAGACCCCTTGAGGAAGAGAGACCCCTCGAGAAGGAGAGATCTCTCCCATTGTCAAACCTCCTCGAAGATGAAAAACCTCTCCCTTTCTCAAGAACCCTCGAGAAGGAGGGACCTCTTCCTTTATCAAACCTCCTCGAAGATGAAAAACCTCTCCATTTATCAAGACCCCTCGAAAATGAGGGACCTCTCGATTTGTCATAACCCCTCGAGGATAAGGGAACCAAAACTTCTCTCTCTTTCGAAGAGGAGGGACCTCTCAATTTGTCAAGACCCCTCGAGAATAAGGGAACCGAAAATCCTCTCCCTTTCTCAAGACTTCTCGAGGAGGAGGAGGAGGAGAGACCGCTCCATGTCTCAAGACAGGATCCCCCTCTATCTCTTGAGGATCCGAGGGAAACGATTCCTATTGAAAAACCATCTATCGACGATCCCCAGAAAAGGTCTTCGGAGGAGATTAGACTTCCATGTAGAAAACGAATCTGCCACAATCATCATCATAATATGAATAATAATAATAATAATAATAATATACCCCCTTCTCAACAACAGAATCCTACAACATTTGCAGATAAATGCATTCAAACCAATCCCTTTATAGTAACCCTTTTGATTGGAGAACCCGTGCATTAGCCTCGAAAAATAAAATGAGATTCTAGACTGTTTCTATGACCAGAATGTTAAGCCAATAGATAGGTCTAGCTCAGAATTTTTCTTTTTAAAAGAAAATAAAGAAATAATCCAAAGACTATTCGTAAATATAAATGGTAAAGTCTCGAGTCGGCTGGAAAAAAATTTTCAGAGCTAAGAAAAATTCTCTAACTCAAAAAAAAAAAAAAAAAAAAAAAAAAAAAAAAAAAAAAAAACACTTTTTGTTAATTTTTATCATGTCTTAGACATGATAAAAATTAACGACCCCCTTCCCTTTTCGTCTGGGAATGTTGTCTCATTCTTTTGAAAAACAAATCGTGATTCATTCATGGAATGATTGCCATTAGAGAAAGGATGAGTCATGGTCTATTTTTAGAAAGGGTGAAACATCCTTCCCAGACAAAAAGGGAGGGTCATTAATTTTTATCATGTCTAAGACATGATAAAAATTAACCAAAATTTTTTTTGTTTTTTTTTTGTTTTTCATTAGAGAATTTTATTTCAGCTCTGAGAATTTTTTTTTCTCCCAGCCGATTCGAGACTTTACCATTTTTTTTTAAGAATGATTTCTCTCTGATCTATTATTTCAAAATTCCAAGTTTCGCTTCAGAACCATCTATGCTGTTGAAGAAGTAACGTGATATATGTATTTTTTTAATGAATTCTGTCAAGATTGAATTGTGCAGGATCGACCTTGCGAATTTCTTCTCTGTGTCTTTAAATAATAATGATACCGAACTGCTTTTTGTAGAGCGCAATGGAAAAAACCTTTTGTATGGTTAGGACAATTCATGTGTTCGATCCCATTGTATTTGAGAATCTCTTGCGTCGATCCCGAAATGCAATAAATGGATCTTTGCAACCATTTCTCTAAAAACCGCCGTTTCATTTCTCCTCGCACCCAAATCATGGAAAAGGGTTCCGTCAACATCGTTAGCACCCATGGAAAATAACTGTACGGAATTTCTCCTTCGTACCACGACAAGCCGTGATAATAATCACTTGCCCACACAGCGGTTCGTTTTTCTTTCTCGGTGAGCATTTGCCATGGAAACGGGGGGTTAAAAACAAATACCCCTCGAGAAGTACCATCCAATGTGACGTAAGCCAATTCTTTCACAATAAAGGCTCCTTGAGAATCGTAGAAGCCTTCAAAGTCGAGCACGAGTTCCATGTTTTTTATTTCTTTTTCTTTCCAAGGTGACCTTTATTATTATTATGATGGATGTGTATTGAGATACGCACGATATTATTCAAAAACAAATATATATACCAATGTGACCTTTCCCAGAATTCATACGACCTGTCACGTGCAACCTTCTCTCTCTCTCTCTATAAAAGAGGAGACGGCGAGAGAACGCTATCCATTTTTTCCTTCAGGACACACAGCGAGAGAGAGAGAGAATTTTGTTTTCTTTTTTTCCTCAATTGAAGAAGATGGACATTTTGAGTGCCAAACCTCTCAAAGATTCCTACATTGTTCTGGACATGGAATACTTTCACTGTTATGATCCAAAGACGGGAGATATATGTTTCATCTTGAAAGAACTGGGCTACATCACTTGCGATTTAACCTTATGCGGATCCATGATTTTTCTCCCTCCTGTCCATTACGATGACTTATCGTCCCGCAATCAAGCTGTGGTCAACCAGACTACAAATAACCGACACGGCCTGCAATGGACCGAGGGTCGTCTTTCCTACGAGCATCTTCCTACGATCCTGAAAATACTGACCGAAAATGTGGAGACGATCTACGTCAATGGATACGATAAAGCCGAATTTTTCCGCAAGCTCTGCCAGCGATCCGTTTACGAGTTTTACATCCCAGGGAAAACCGAGTGGCGGAACAAGTCGAAATGCACGCGACACCAATATTTCCAAAAGATGATTCATTGTGCCGAGAACAAGGTGAGAAATTTTCGATACCATTTGATGGAGGGTAGTTACGTTTTCCGGAAATTACATTGTTACCCCTCCGAGAGCAAAGCTGTCGAAGACGAAGAGGAGGCGAAAGAATCTCCCCAGGAGAACTCGTGCGACGATGAGGAGGAGGAGGAGGAGGATGAACTTTCTAATAATAATAATAAATGTCTAAGTTGGGATGCTTTAGAGACCCAAGAATATTGGTCTCAACCCTTATCTCACCTAGACCTGAAAGAGGATCCTCAAGTGTACTCTTTGTGGTCCTCTTCTAAAATTTGGTCTTGGAGAGAACCCTTGAATGTTCATGAATGAAATGGTATGTAAATCCCTAGAGAAAAAAATAAAAAAAAAGTTCCTTTTTTTTGTAATATGTTGATTTCTTTCCAATCCCATTTCTTTTCCATAACTCCAGCCCAATCGACGAGAAGAAGAAGAATTTTCCAAGTTACACAAGACGAATCTTCCAAGTTACACAAGACGTAGAAAGATTTCACAAGGATTTATAAATCACACGCTCCCACATGATATATGTATAGAGAGAAAAAGACCCTCTGTTCTCTAGCCAATACGTCAAGACTTCCCTAAACTAAGAGAGATCATGAGTACCGAGGAAACCTTAGCAGAGCAAGTGGAAAGACTTTCAAAGAGATTAGAAGAGTTAAGACGGGATAGATTTACAGTTCCGCCGACTAAAGAGGATATTATCATCGATTTCAACAAACCGCTGTACCTTCATCCCCTACCCCAAAGAATGAGACGAGTGGACTCGCCGTTGAACAGTTCCAATGAGAAACAAAATGTCACTTATTTGAATAGCCAATTTCAACACATGAATATTTCATAAGTATTTTTTGTTTTTTTCCCTAAAGCGTAGGGAGATCGGATCAGTAGTTTTTCCCTTTTCATCGTCGAAAAAGATTGGGAGGAATAATCTTTCTCAGCTCTCTCAGAAAAATTTTCAGCCTTAAAAAAAAAAAAAAAAAAAAAAAAAAAAAAACTTTTTGTTAATTTTTATCATGTCTTAGACATGATAAAAATTAACTCTACCCCCCTTTTGTCTGGGAATGTTGTCTCACACTTTCTAAAAATAGACCATCACTCCTCCTTTCCTAAACAATAGAACTCCAAGAATGGGATCTGGTCTATTTTTAGAAACGGTGAGACCCTATTCCCAGACAAAAGGCGGGTAGAGTTAATTTTTATCATGTCTAAAGTTCAGGGTCCATCCATCTTCTTATGTGAAACGCTGACCCTGACGAGATCGAGATAAACAAGTCCTGTGAGTTGTTTTGTAATCTTGACGCGATCCAAGAAAGACTTTTTATTTTTTTTTTGAAATAGGCGGGGGGTGGGGAGAGAAAATGTTCTCACGACCCTCAGATATCTTTTCATAAATATATTTTTTATCAAAGTGTTTCTTTCATCCCGATCCTTTTAAGAGGTTGGAATGACCCTGACATTTAGATGGGGTCGCGATCCCGACACATGTCGCGCGAGTATAAAAGTGTGTGTCCTCCGCGAGATTTCTTCAGAGAACAGAAGAAGACGTGAACTGAGCTGGTAAGTCCCTTTGGTCCTATGAATATGGTTATCTATAAAATCGATTTGATTCTTAATTTTTTTAATAATCATAATAACCATAACTTCATTTAAAAAGACCTTTGCAACTTTGAAACTTCTTAACCCTTTGAAAAGAAAAATATCTCTTTCAAGACGACGACTCTAAAACGTTTTACTGTTTTTTTTCCCTTTCTAGATCTTCCCTGTTATACATATATACCTTTTCGACTCTTTTCTTCCTGTTTGTGGAAGACATCACCGTATTCATCGCCATGGCGTGTTCAGAAAACTTTATCGTGCTCGATCTAGAGGGTTTCCAGTCCTACAACCACAAGAAGGGTGAATTTACCTACGTTTTAAAAGAATTGGGCTATGCGACAAAAGATTTTTTGACCGTGGGATCGTTGACGTTTCCTCCTCCTCACCCCTTCCACCAACTGAGTGAAAAAAACCAAAAGACGAATGCCTGGCTGACGAGAAACCGGCACGGCCTTCGTTGGAACGAGGGTCATATTCCCTACAACCATTTAGGGTGCATTCTCCAATCGCTCACTCACAGCTTCTCCACGATTTATGTGGTGGGATGCCAGAAAGCTAAATTCTTTGCTAAAGCCTTGGATTATCAAAAACCCGTGACGGAAATTTATGTGCCAGATGGAATCATTTGGAAGTATCGGGAAAAATGTGCCCGACATCATCAAAGGAGGAAATATTTCCATTGTGCCGAAAACAAAGTGCGCAACTATCGATGGCATATTACGGAAGGAGATTTTCATATCAATCACGTCTATCCAGACGGAACGGAGAAAGAAGAGAGGATTCAGGAGGAAGCAGACAATCCTCTGCAAGCTTTTGATAAGGCCGACGATCAGTTAGAGAAGGATCCGTCCCCAATACCTCCCGTACGATAACCTCATCCAGAAATGGGATAATCTGTCCTGTTTCCAAGTGGTGGAACATCCGGATGAGCATACGCCTTTCCACTTGATGGGCTCTTCTACTTCTTCTTTGTCGTCAACTTCCTCCAATAACTCGAGGAAGACGGAGGGTTGGGGAGACATACCTGAAAATATTCCCCATTACGATCCAGCAGCCTGTTGGGACGAACCTTCCAAAGAATCTCATGAGACCCCCAAAATATCTTCAGAGGATCTAAAGACAAAATCCACTGAGTGTTGGGACGATGAACGGACGACTCATGCTCCAAAATCCAATAAGACTATGTCCACTGAGTGTTGGGACAATGAACAGACGACTCATGCTCCAAAATCTACTGAGACTATGTCCACTGAATGTTGGGACAATGAACTGACGACCCATTCTCCAAAATCTACTGAGACTACGTCCACTGAGTGTTGGGACGATGAAACCGAAAAGACGACAGAGAATTGGGATGACCTTTCTCAAAAGTATTTGAATTGATATATACATAAACTCAGGAGAAAAAATAAAGAAAAGATTTTTAGAAATAAGTAGGGAAAGTTTATCCGCTTTCCCTATATTTATGGAAATGGACTGAGAAGAGAGAGAGAGAGACGAATAAGGAGACCAAAAAAATGGGTCTTGGAAGGAATGAGTGCAAATGCATTCGATTCCTTCCGAGACCCATTTTTTTTGGGTCCCTCTCTCATCCAATCTTGGAAAAGAACTTTGTCCTATTTTTCTAGGTCCATTCAAAAAGAAATGAATCTATCCATAAATTTTCTTAAAAGAAAAAAAAACAAAAAATTCCATTACCTCTTGACGGTCCAAAGTCGAGAATCTTGGAAAAAGTCATCCACTCTCCATCCAGTCAAGCTTCTCTGTAGAAAATCTAGTAGGTGCATCTGCATTCTTGAACACCCGGCAGTTATTATTGGACGCGAAACGTCGAATGCTGAAATAGTTAACAGTGAGCCCATTCTTAAAGAAACGGGATGTTTTATTCATCCAGTCGAGTGCGGAAAAATTTCTGAGAGCCGGAGAAAAATTTCTCTGGTTGAAAAAAAAAAAAAAAAAAAAAAATACCCCCCTTTTAGTCTGAAAATTGATGTCTTCAATTTTTCAAAAATTGAAGACATCAATTTTCAAATTTTCAGACTAAAAAGCGGGGTAATTTATTTTTCAGAAACTTTTCCCAGCCGACTCGATGTGAATAAAACTTTACTGTTTGTTAAGAATGTTATTTAATGGATCGATTTCAACCTATCGAGTTTCGCTTGAGTTCCGGCCGTGCTGTGGGCCCACCTGGATACAAGTTTTCCCCTTTTGGAATAGAATAAAACTTTACTGTTTTTTAAGAATGTTATTTAATGGATCGATTTCAACCTATCGAGTTTCGCTTGAGTTCCGGCCGTGCTGTGGGCCCACCTGGATACAAGTTTTCCCCTTTTGGAATAGAATAAAACTTTACTGTTTTTTAAGAATGTTATTTAATGGATCGATTTCAACCTATCGAGTTTCGCTTGAGTTCCGGCCGTGCTGTGGGACCACCTCGATACAAGTTTTCCCCTTTTGGAATAGAATTTCCGTCAAGGTAGGCTACTTTTCGTCTTTTTGCGTTTTTCATGTCATTTCATTTGTATTACAATATACTGAAAACGGGCGTTCGAACTGATTTCTAGGCTATTTCTATACAAATGGAGCTCGATCCAAGAAAGAAATGATGTCTTTTTTTTTATTTTGTGGACTGCCAATTTGTATTGGAATGTACTGAAAATGGGTGTTTGAGTCGGTTTTCAGTATATTTCAATACAAATGGAGCTCGATCCAATAAAGAAATGATGTCTTTTTTTTATTTTGTGGACTGCCAATTTGTATTGGAATATACTGAAAACGGGTGTTTGAGTCGGTTTTCAGTATATTTCAATACAAATGGAGCTCGATCCAAGAAAGAAATGATGTCTTTTTTTTATTTTGTGGACTGCCAATTTGTATTGGAATATACTGAAATCGGTTGTTTGAGTCGGTTTTCAGTATATTTCAATACAAATAGAGCTCGATCCAATAACGAAATGATGTCTTTTATTTTATTTTGTGGACTGCCAATTTGTATTGGAATATACTGAAAACGGGCGTTCACGTCGGTTTTCAGTATATTCCAATACAAGTGGAGCTCGATCCAATAAAGAAATGATGTCTTTTTTTATTTTGTGGACTGCCAATTTGTATTGGAATATACTGAAAACGGGCGTTCACGTCGGTTTTCAGTATATTCCAATACAAGTGGAGCTCGATCCAATAAAGAAATGATGTCTTTTTTTTATTTTGTGGACAACCAATTTTGTATTGGAATATACTGAAAACGGGCGTTCACGTCGGTTTTCAGTATATTCCAATACAAGTGGAGCTCGATCCAAGAAAAAAATGATGTCTTTTTTTTTATGTTGTGGACTGCCAATTTTGTATTGGAATATACTGAAAACGGGCGTTCACGTCGGTTTTCAGTATATTCCAATACAAATGGAGCTCCATCCAAGGAAAAAAATGATGTCTTTTTTTTTTATTTTGTGGACAACCAATTTTGTATTGGAATATACTGAAAACGGGCGTTCGAGTCGGTTTTCAGTATATTCTAATACAAATGGAGCTCCATCCAAGAAAAAAATTATGTCTTTTTTTATGTTGTGGACAGCCAATTTTGTATTGGAATATACTGAAAACGGGCGTTCGAGTCCTTTTTCCGACTATTTCTATACACATTCCACTATATTAAAATGACGTCATCGTTGAGTCCAAACAGAGTCGTCCCCGGACAGAGTCGTCTCCGGACAAAGTCGTCCCCGGACAATTTTATACCGAATTTGTATAGAAATATACTTAAAATGGGCTTGGAGGGGGGGGCGCTTTCTAGTATATTCCTATATACATTCGGTTGCATTCAGAAACAAAAAGAATGTCTTTTTGAATGGACAGGATGACTATGGAAACCGGATCTCTCTCTCTCCCAAGATTGGATGAGAGAGTGCCTCCTATTTGTATTGTAATATACTGAAAACGGGCTTTCGAGTCAATTTCTAGACTATTTCTATACAAATGGAGCTCTATTTACGAAAAAAATTACTTCTTTTTTATTGTGTGGACAGCCCTATTTGTATTGCAATATACTGAAAACAGGCGTTCGAGTCGGTTTCTAGACTTTTTTGATACAAATTCCACCATCTATATAGAAATGATGTCCAAACAAAGTCGTCCCCGGACCATCTTGATGACCGAATATGTATAGAAATAGTCTGAAAATAGGCTTGAGGGCCGGTTTCTGGACGATTCCTCTACAAATTCGGCCGCATCCAGAAAAACAAAAATACATAATTTCTTTTTGGGTGGACAGGAGATGATAAATTTCTTTTCTCTCTCTCTCTCTCCCAAGATTGGAGGAGAGAGTGGCCCAAAAAATGGGTCTCGGAAGGAATCGAATGCATCTTGAAATGCACTCATTCCTTCCAAGACCCATTTTTTGGTCTCCTGATTCAACTCTCCAGTCTATGGTATAGGGAAAGCGGAGAACGTTTCCCCTTCCTTAAGCGACTGGAGACCATAGCGCATCATCATCATCATCATCATCATCATCATCATCATCACCATCATCCTCTTTCTGATACTTTTCAACGAAGGCTTGATGTCTCTGGATGATTTTGGGGAGATGATGGATCCCGAATTGAGTGATGAAAAAGAGAGGACTCTTTTTCCTTTCTTGTTCGTCTTGCACAGTCTCTCGGAGGGTGATATACGTTTCCCCGTCCTCCTCAATTTTCGTCAGAGGTCTCATGAATATTTTACACATCCAAGGGAAGAGCGACTTGTTATGCAGGGATTTCGAAGCAACGAAGGCCGCTTCATTCGAAGTGAGGACAATCTGGTTCGGATGACCCCATTCTTTGGAGTAGTTGTCCAAATCGCCTAGTCGAAGAAAATGGTGTCGATTAGGAAAAAAGACTTGGAGAACACTCGTCGTATGCGAGACGTTCGTAGGCAAGAGAGTCAAGATATCTTTGGCATTCCAGTACAGGAATCCTACATCCACATACGCGTGCACGTAATAGTCATCGTTATATTCCAGTTTGAGCAGCATGGCTTTTGTTTTTCTTTTCCGTTCTCAAGGCGAAACACTCGTCTGATATGAACAAGAGCTCGCTGGCGATCCGTTTATATAGACTCCTCAGAGAGAAAGAGGGAGAGGGGGGGAGGAACAAGGTTGACGAATTCTAAAATAAAAAAAATGATAAAACATGAGTGTTTGTGAAGGTCATAGAGAGATGATTATAAAGTTGTTTTATTTTTTATTTTCTCAAAAGAAAAAACCAAAAGGGTCCCATTCCATACGACATAACCTTTGAGAAGGTGACGGGGTTATGTGTCTACAAAGTTGATAAACTCTAGAATAAAAAAAAAAGCTTTCATTACGTAGCTCTCGAGAAGAAAATGACAGGGGTCTCTAGGAGAAGGTCATAGGTAGTATACAAAGGATGGTTGTTTTTTTTCTTTCGTTCCTCTCAATCCCATGACCTTTGAAAAGGTGACGGGGTGTCCTTTAGGAAAAAAAATAGAAGGTCATAGAGAGAGAGAGAGAGGTAGACAAAGTTGATTTTTTTTTCTAGAAGTCAACCGTCACGTCGCCCATCACGTGGTCTTCTCGTATATATAGAGAGGCGAGTGGAAGACAGACTCTATTTCCCAGAGAGAGCGACTGCTGTGCGTAGCTGTATTTCTACTCAAGATGATGATCCGCGTCTTATATAATGAGTTTGTGAGCATTCGCTGTTATGTGGATGACGGAAGATTGTTTTGGAACGCTACGGACATTTTGCCTCTGATTCATACTTCCAGCAAAAGAACCGGGGACATTTTCTCCGTGTTTTTCGACGAACACCACGTCTTTAGGAAAAAAAAAGATCTTGAGAGTCTCGGCAGTTCTCAAGAGGGATATGTCCTCTCCAGCGAAGAAATGTTACATCTGGCCGAAAAGAATCCTAAAAATAATCAGCTTCTGGCCTGGGTGTATAGCATTTTAACTCAGCCGCTGGTTCGAGTTGTACCCAATCAACCCGTTTACCGACTGCTTTATCCGGGGGAGAGTTTTCCCTTCATCACCCTCTTTAATCTGGGAGTGTGCTACATACCGCCTCATCCAGGCATGACGGACTCTTCTACTTACCCTAAACAATATGCCAGCGCTTATTGCCAGACAGACCCCCGTCAAGAAAAGGTCGCCGAGATTCAAACGGATCCTCTGGTGGTCTCTTTAAATGTCACTAAAGTCATCACCTTCTAAAAAAAACAACCACCACCACCCAAAAAAAATTTGCTCCTCCTCCAAATTTTTTTTATCTTCTCGAAAGAAAAAAAAAGAAACTTTTCCATCTAGCCTCTTTCTTTCAATCCCTCTTAAAAGAGAGAGGGAGGAGAAAAGAAAGAGAGTTCTGAGGAGGCAAAAGAAATGTGTCTGGAAGGAAACGGGTGCATTGCGAGAAAAAGAGGGTCCTCTTTTCTTTTCTCGAAATGCACTCTTTTCCTTCCAGACCCATTTTTTTTGATCACTTCTTCAAGCCAATCTTGGAAAGGGGGGGATACAATAAATTGTGCGTAAAGTCCATTTCGATCAAGACTGGATTTTGTTTTTGAAAAGAAAACATAATGTTATATATAGATAGCTAAATCTTTATCATGATATTCTTTAAGAATTTCTTAGCCATTTGTCAAAGAAGGGGACTATAATTGAAGAATTTATGAATTTGGGAACATGTCACCCATGGCAAATCTAAAATCTTGGAAGTGGATACTGGAAAGCCCCGCTCTGATTATAATTCTGAGTTCTAGCATGGGACATTTTTTAGATCAATAAGCTAAACTATTTTTCTAGTCTCATATTCTCTCGTGACTAGGGTTTCAGATTTGGGTAGAGAGAGACACTGTTCTGAACAGAAACGTGGAATGCTTCTATAGAAAAGTGAAGAGTTGAAAGTGAAAGTCGAAATACGAAATGGGATCGGCTAGGAAAAATTTCTCAGAGCTCAGAAAAAAATTCTGAGATATATAAAAAAAAAAAAAAAAAAAAAAACTTTTTGTTAATTTTTATCATGTCTTCTAGACATGATAAAAATTAACTCACCCCCCTTTTGTCTGGGAATGTTGTCTCCCACTTTCTAAAAATAGACCATGACTCATCCTTTTAAAGAATAGAATTCAAAGAAAAGACTGGGTTCTGGTCTATTTTTAGAAACGGTGAGACAACATACCCAGACAAAAGGGGGGTGAGTTAATTTTTATCATGTCTAGAAGACATGATAAAAATTAACAAAAAGTTTTTTTTTTTTTTTTTTTTTTTTTTTTTAACATCTCATAAATTTTTTCTGAGCTCTGAAAATATTTTGCCAGCCGATCTCATTTCGTTTTTCGACTTTCACTTTCAACTCTTCTCTTTTCTATAAAAGCATTCCACGTTTCTGTTCAGAACACTGTGGGCTGTTGAAAAGGCAACACGCCTCCCTCTCTACCCTAATCGGGAATCCTGATCCAGGTGTCCCCCCGCTTCACGCTACCCATCTTCACCCATTCCGACCCCATCACCTTCTCAAAGGTTATGTCGTATGGAATGGGACCCTTTTGGTTTTTTCTTTTGAGAAAATAAAAAATAAAACAACTTTATAATCATCTCTCTATGACCTTCACAAACACTCATGTTTTATCATTTTTTTTATTTTAGAATTCATCAACCTTGTTCCTCCCCCCCTCTCCCTCATTCTCTCTGAGGAGTCTATATAAACGGATCGCCAGCGAGCTCTTGTTCATATCAGACGAGTGTTTCGCCTTGAGAACGGAAAAGAAAAACAAAAGCCATGCTGCTCAAACTGGAATATAACGATGACTATTACGTGCACGCGTATGTGGATCTAGGATTCCTGTACTGGAATGCCAAAGATATCTTGACTCTCTTGCCTACGAACGTCTCGCATACGACGAGTGTTCTCCAAGTCTTTTTTCCTAATCGACACCATTTTCTTCGACTAGGCGATTTGGACAACTACTCCAAAGAATGGGGTCATCCGAACCAGATTGTCCTCACTTCGAATGAAGCGGCCTTCGTTGCTTCGAAATCCCTGCATAACAAGTCGCTCTTCCCTTGGATGTGTAAAATATTCATGAGACCTCTGACGAAAATTGAGGAGGACGGGGAAACGTATATCACCCTCCGAGAGACTGTGCAAGACGAACAAGAAAGGAAAAAGAGTCCTCTCTTTTTCATCACTCAATTCGGGATCCATCATCTCCCCAAAATCATCCAGAGACATCAAGCCTTCGTTGAAAAGTATCAGAAAGAGGATGATGGTGATGATGATGATGATGATGATGATGCGCTATGGTCTCCAGTCGCTTAAGGAAGGGGAAACGTTCTCCGCTTTCCCTATACCATAGACTGGAGAGTTGAATCAGGAGACCAAAAAATGGGTCTTGGAAGGAATGAGTGCATTTCAAGATGCATTCGATTCCTTCCGAGACCCATTTTTTGGGCCACTCTCTCCTCCAATCTTGGGAGAGAGAGAGAGAAAAGAAATTTATCATCTCCAGTCCACCCAAAAAGAAATTATGTATTTTTGTTTTTCTGGATGCGGCCGAATTTGTAGAGGAATCGTCCAGAAACCGGCCCTCAAGCCTATTTTCAGACTATTTCTATACATATTCGGTCATCAAGATGGTCCGGGGACGACTTTGTTTGGACATCATTTCTATATAGATGGTGGAATTTTTATCGAAAAAGTCTAGAAACCGACTCGAACGCCTGTTTTCAGTATATTGCAATACAAATAGGGCTGTCCACACAATAAAAAAGAAGTAATTTTTTTCGTAAATAGAGCTCCATTTGTATAGAAATAGTCTAGAAATTGACTCGAAAGCCCGTTTTCAGTATATTACAATACAAATAGGAGGCACTCTCTCATCCAATCTTGGGAGAGAGAGAGATCCGGTTTCCATAGTCATCCTGTCCATTCAAAAAGACATTCTTTTTGTTTCTGAATGCAACCGAATGTATATAGGAATATACTAGAAAGCGCCCCCTTCCAAGCCCATTTTAAGTATATTTCTATACAAATTCGGCATAAAATTGTCCGGGGACGACTTTGTCCGGAGACGACACTGTCCGGGGACGACTCTGTTTGGATTCAACGATGACGTCATTTTAATATAGTGGAATGTGTATAGAAATAGTCGGAAAAAGGACTCGAACGCCCGTTTTCAGTATATTCCAATACAAAATTGATTGTCCACAACATAAAAAAAGACATCATTTTTTTCTTGGATGGATCTCCATTTGTATTAGAATATACTGAAAACCGACTCGAACGCCCGTTTTCAGTATATTCCAATACAAAACTGGTTGTCCACAAAATAAAAAAAAGACATCATTTTTTTCCTTGGATGGAGCTCCATTTGTATTGGAATATACTGAAAACCAACGTCAACGCCCGTTTTCAGTATATTCCTATACAAAATTGGCTGTAGACAACATAAAAAAAAAGACATCATTCTTTTCTTGGATCGAGCTCCACTTGTATTGGAATATACTGAAAACCGACATGAACAGCCGTTTTCAGTATATTCCAATACAAAATTGGTTGTCCACAAAATAAAAAAAAGACATCAATTTTTTCCTTGGATGGAGCTCCATTTGTATTGGAATATACTGAAAAGAGACGTGAACGCCCGTTTTCAGTATATTCCAATACAAAATTGGCTGTCCACAACATAAAAAAAAGACATAATTTTTTTCTTGGATCGAGCTCCACTTGTATTGGAATATACTGAAAACCGACGTGAACGCCCGTTTTCAGTATATTCCAATACACAATTGGTTGTCCACAAAATTAAAAAAGACATCATTTCATTCTTGGATCGAGCTCCATTTGTATTGAAATATACTGAAAACCGACGTGAATGCCCGTTTTCAGTATATTCCAATACAAAATTGGTTGTCCACAAAATAAAAAAAAGACATCATTTCATTCTTGGATCGAGCTCCATTTGTATTGAAATATACTGAAAACCGACGTGAACGCCCGTTTTCAGTATATTCCAATACAAAATTGGTTGTCCACAAAATAAAAAAAAGACATCATTTCTTTATTGGATCGAGCTCCACTTGTATTGGAATATACTGAAAACCGACGTGAACGCCCGTTTTCAGTATATTCCAATACAATTTGGCAGTCCACAAAATAAAAAAAGACATAATTTCTTTATTGGATCGAGCTCCACTTGTATTGGAATATACTGAAAACCGACGTGAACGCCCGTTTTCAGTATATTCCAATACAAATTGGCAGTCCACAAAATAAAAAAAAAAGACATCATTTCTTTATTGGATCGAGCTCTATTTGTATTGAAATATACTGAAAACCGACTCAAACAACCGTTTTCAGTATATTCCAATACAAATTGGCAGTCCACAAAATAAAAAAAAAGACATCATTTCTTTCTTGGATCGAGCTCTATTTGTATTGAAATATACTGAAAACCGACTCAAACACCCGTTTTCAGTATATTCCAATACAAATTGGCAGTCCACAAAATAAAAAAAAGACATCATTTCTTTCTTGGATCGAGCTCCATTTGTATAGAAATAGCCTAGAAATCAGTTCGAAGGCCCGTTTTCAGTATATTGTAATACAAATGAAATGACATGAAAAATGCAAAAAGAGGAAAAGTAGCCTACCTTGACGGAAATTCTATTCCAAAAGGGGAAAACTTGTATCCAGGTGGTCCCACAGCACGGCCGGAACTCAAGCGAAACTCGATAGGTTGAAATCGATCCATTAAATAACATTCTTAAAAAACAGTAAAGTTTTATTCACATCTAAAACTCAAGCGAAACTCGATAGGTTGAAATCGATCCATAAAATAACATTCTTAACAAACAGTAAAGTTTTATTCACATCGAGTCGGCTGGGAAAAGTTTCTGAAAAATAAATTACCCCCCTTTTTAGTCTGAAAATTTGAAAATTCATGTCTTCAATTTTTGAAAAATTGAAGACATCAATTTCCAGACTAAAAGGGGGGTATTTTTTTTTTTTTTTTTTTTTTTTCAACCAGAGAAATTTTTCTCCGGCTCTCAGAAATTTTTCCGCACTCGACTGGATGAATAAAACATCCCCGTTTCTTTAAGAATGGGCTCACTGTTAACTATTTCAGCATTCGACGTTTCGCGTCCAATAATAACTGTTGTGTGTTCAAGAATGCAGATGCACCTACTAGATTTTCTACAGAGAAGATTGACTGGATGGAGAGTGGATGACTTTTTCCAAGATTCTCGACTTTGGACCGTCAAGAGGTAATGAATCTTTTTGTTTTTTTTTTTTTTTTCGTTTAAGAAAATTTATGGATAGATTCATTTCTTTTTGAATGGACCTAGAAAAATAGGACAAAGTTCTTTTCCAAGATTGGATGAGAGAGGGACCCAAAAAAAATGGGTCTCGGAAGGAATCGAATGCATTTGCACTCATTCCTTCCAAGACCCATTTTTTTGGTCTCCTGATTCGTCTCTCTCTCTCTCTTCTCAGTCCATTTCCATAAATATAGGGAAAGCGGATAACCTTTCCCTACTTATTTCTAAAAATCCTTTCTTTATTTTTTCTCCTGAGTTTATGTATATATCAATTCAAATACTTTTGAGAACGGTCAACCCAATTCTCTGTCGTCTTTTCGGTTTCATCGTCCCAACACTCAGTGGACATTGTCTCAGTAGATTTTGGAGCATGGGTCGTCAGTTCATTGTCCCAACATTCAGTGGACATAGTCTCAGTAGATTTTGGAGCATGAGTCGTCTGTTCATTGTCCCAACACTCAGTGGACATAGTCTTAGTGGATTTTGGAGCATGAGTCGTCCGTTCATCGTCCCAACACTCAGTGGATTTTGTCTTTGGATCCTCTGAAGATATTTTGGGGGTCTCATGAGATTCTTTGGAAGGTTCGTTCCAACAGGCTGCTGGATCGTAATAGGGAATATTTTCAGGTATGTCTCCCCAACCCTCCGTCTTCCTCGAATTATTGGAGGAAGTTGACGACAAAGAAGAAGTAGAAGAGCCCATCAAGTGGAAAGGCGTATGCTCATCCGGATGTTCCATCACTTGGAAACAGGACAGATTATCCCATTTCTGGATGAGGTTATCGTACGCTTTTGGGGACGGATCCTTCTCTAACTGATCGTAGGCCTTATCAAAAGCTTGCAGAGGATTGTCTGCTTCCTCCTGAATCCTCTCTTCTTTCTCCGTTCCGTCTGGATAGACGTGATTGATATGAAAATCTCCTTCCGTAATATGCCATCGATAGTTGCGCACTTTGTTTTCGGCACAATGGAAATATTTCCTCCTTTGATGATGTCGGGCACATTTTTCCCGATACTTCCAAATGATTCCATCTGGCACATAAATTTCCGTCACGGGTTTTTGATAATCCAAGGCTTTAGCAAAGAATTTAGCTTTCTGGCATCCCACCACATAAATCGTGGAGAAGCTGTGAGTGAGCGATTGGAGAATGCGTCCTAAATGGTTGTAGGGAATATGACCCTCGTTGCAACGAAGTCCGTGCCGGTTTCTCGTCAGCCAGGCATTCGTCTTTTGGTTTTTTTCACTCAGTTGGTGGAAGGGGTGAGGAGGAGCAAACGTCAACGATCCCACGGTCAAAAAATCTTTTGTCGCATAGCCCAATTCTTTTAAAACGTAGGTAAATTCACCCTTCTTGTGGTTGTAGGACTGGAAACCCTCTAGATCGAGCACGATAAAGTTTTCTGAACACGCCATGGCGATGAATACGGTGATGTCTTCCACAAACAGGAAGAAAAGAGTCGAAAAAGTATATATGTATAACAGGGAAGATCTAGAAAGGGAAAAAAAACAGTAAAACGTTTTAGAGTCGTCGTCTTGAAACAGACATTTTTCTTTTCAAAGGGTTAAGAAGTTTCAAAGGTCTTTTTAAATGAAGTTATGATTATTATGATTATTAAAAAAATTAAGAATCAAATCGATTTTATAGATAACCATATTCATAGGACCAAAGGGACTTACCGGCTCAGTTCACGTCTTATTCTGTTCTCTGAAGAAATCTCGCGGAGGACACACACTTTTATACTCGCGCGACATCTGTCGGGATCGCGACCCCATCTAAATGTCAGGGTCATTCCAACCTCTTAAAAGGATCGCGATGAAAGAAACACTTTGATAAAAAATATATTTATGAAAAGATATCTGAGGGCCGTGAGAACATTTTCTCTCCCCACCCCCCGCCTATTTCAAAAAAAAATAAAAAGTCTTTCTTGGATCGCGTCAAGATTACAAAACAACTCACAGGACTTGTTTATCTCGATCTCGTCAGGGTCACCGTTTCACATAAGAAGATGGATGGACCCTGAACTTTAGACATGATAAAAATTAACTCTACCCGCCTTTTGTCTGGGAATAGGGTCTCACCGTTTCTAAAAATAGACCAGATCCCATTCTTGGAGTTCTATTGTTTAGGAAAGGAGGAGTGATGGTCTATTTTTAGAAAGTGTGAGACAACATTCCCAGACAAAAGGGGGGTAGAGTTAATTTTTATCATGTCTAAGACATGATAAAAATTAACAAAAAGTTTTTTTTTTTTTTTTTTTTTTTTTTTTTTTTAAGGCTGAAAATTTTTCTGAGAGAGCTGAGAAAGATTTTTCCTCCTAATCTTTTTCGACGATGAAAAGGGAAAAACTACTGATCCGATCTCCCTACGCTTTAGGGAAAAAAAACAAAAAAATACTTATGAAATTTTCATGTGTTGAAATTAACTATTCAAATAAGTGACATTTTGTTTCTCATTGGAACTGTTCAACGGCGAGTCCACTCGTCTCATTCTTTGGGGTAGGGGATGAAGGTACAGCGGTTTGTTGAAATCGATGATAATATCCTCTTTAGTCGGCGGAACTGTAAATCTATCCCGTCTTAACTCTTCTAATCTCTTTGAAAGTCTTTCCACTTGCTCTGCTAAGGTTTCCTCGGTACTCATGATCTCTCTTAGTTTAGGGAAGTCTTGACGTATTGGCTAGAGAACAGAGGGTCTTTTTCTCTCTATACATATATCATGTGGGAGCGTGTGATTTATAAATCCTTGTGAAATCTTTCTACGTCTTGTGTAACTTGGAAGATTCGTCTTGTGTAACTTGGAAAATTCTTCTTCTTCTCGTCGATTGGGCTGGAGTTATGGAAAAGAAATGGGATTGGAAAGAAATCAACATATTACAAAAAAAAGGAACTTTTTTTTTTATTTTTTTCTCTAGGGATTTACATACCATTTCATTCATGAACATTCAAGGGTTCTCTCCAAGACCAAATTTTAGAAGAGGACCACAAAGAGTACACTTGAGGATCCTCTTTCAGGTCTAGGTGAGATAAGGGTTGAGACCAATATTCTTGGGTCTCTAAAGCATCCCAACTTAGACATTTATTATTATTATTAGAAAGTTCATCCTCCTCCTCCTCCTCCTCCTCATCGTCGCACGAGTTCTCCTGGAGAGATTCTTCCGCCTCCTCTTCGTCTTCGACAGCTTTGCTCTCGGAGGGGTAACAATGTAATTTCCGGAAAACGTAACTACCCTCCATCAAATGGTATCGAAAATTTCTCACCTTGTTCTCGGCACAATGAATCATCTTTTGGAAATATTGGTGTCGCGTGCATTTCGACTTGTTCCGCCACTCGGTTTTCCCTGGGATGTAAAACTCGTAAACGGATCGCTGGCAGAACTTGCGGAAAAATTCGGCTTTATCGTATCCATTGACGTAGATCGTCTCCACATTTTCGGTCAGTATTTTCAGGATCGTAGGAAGATGCTCGTAGGAAAGACGACCCTCGGTCCATTGCAGGCCGTGTCGGTTATTTGTAGTCTGGTTGACCACAGCTTGATTGCGGGACGATAAGTCATCGTAATGGACAGGAGGGAGAAAAATCATGGATCCGCATAAGGTTAAATCGCAAGTGATGTAGCCCAGTTCTTTCAAGATGAAACATATATCTCCCGTCTTTGGATCATAACAGTGAAAGTATTCCATGTCCAGAACAATGTAGGAATCTTTGAGAGGTTTGGCACTCAAAATGTCCATCTTCTTCAATTGAGGAAAAAAAGAAAACAAAATTCTCTCTCTCTCTCGCTGTGTGTCCTGAAGGAAAAAATGGATAGCGTTCTCTCGCCGTCTCCTCTTTTATAGAGAGAGAGAGAGAAGGTTGCACGTGACAGGTCGTATGAATTCTGGGAAAGGTCACATTGGTATATATATTTGTTTTTGAATAATATCGTGCGTATCTCAATACACATCCATCATAATAATAATAAAGGTCACCTTGGAAAGAAAAAGAAATAAAAAACATGGATTTCGTGCTCGACTTTGAAGGTTTCTACGATTCTCAAGGAGCCTTTATTGTGAAAGAATTGGCTTACGTCACATTGGATGGTACTTCTCGAGGGGTATTTGTTTTTAACCCCCCGTTTCCATGGCAAATGCTCACCGAGAAAGAAAAACGAACCGCTGTGTGGGCAAGTGATTATTATCACGGCTTGTCGTGGTACGAAGGAGAAATTCCGTACAGTTATTTTCCATGGGTGCTAACGATGTTGACGGAACCCTTTTCCATGATTTGGGTGCGAGGAGAAATGAAACGGCGGTTTTTAGAGAAATGGTTGCAAAGATCCATTTATTGCATTTCGGGATCGACGCAAGAGATTCTCAAATACAATGGGATCGAACACATGAATTGTCCTAACCATACAAAAGGTTTTTTCCATTGCGCTCTACAAAAAGCAGTTCGGTATCATTATTATTTAAAGACACAGAGAAGAAATTCGCAAGGTCGATCCTGCACAATTCAATCTTGACAGAATTCATTAAAAAAATACATATATCACGTTACTTCTTCAACAGCATAGATGGTTCTGAAGCGAAACTTGGAATTTTGAAATAATAGATCAGAGAGAAATCATTCTTAAAAAAAAATGGTAAAGTCTCGAATCGGCTGGGAGAAAAAAAATTTCTCAGAGCTGAAATAAAATTCTCTAATCAAAAACAACAAAAAAAAAAACTTTTGGTTAATTTTTATCATGTCTTAGACATGATAAAAATTAATGACCCTCCCTTTTTGTCTGGGAAGGATGTTTCACCCTTTCTAAAAATAGACCATGACTCATCCTTTCTCTAATGGCAATCATTCCATGAATGAATCACGATTTGTTTTTCAAAAGAGTGAGACAACATTCCCAGACGAAAAGGGAAGGGGGTCGTTAATTTTTATCATGTCTAAGACATGATAAAAATTAACAAAAAGTTTTTTTTTTTTTGAGTTAGAGAATTTTTCTCAGCTCTGAAAATTTTTTTCCAGCCGACTCGAGACTTTACCATTTATATTTACGAATAGTCTTTGGATTATTTATTTATTTTCTTTTAAAAAGAAAAATTCTGAGCTAGACCTATCTATTGGCTTAACATTCTGGTCATAGAAACAGTCTAGAATCTCATTTTTTTTTCGAGGCTAATGCACGGGTTCTCCAATCAAAAGGGTTACTATAAAGGGATTGGTTTGAATGCATTTATCTGCAAATGTTGTAGGATTCTGTTGTTGAGAAGGGGGTATATTATTATTATTATTATTATTATTATTATTATTATTATTATGATGATTGTGGCAGATTCGTTTTCTACATGGAAGTCTAATCTCCTCCGAAGACCTTTTCTCGGGATCGTCGATAGATGGTTTTTCAATAGGAATCGTTTCCCTCGGATCCTCAAGAGATAGAGGGGGATCCTGTCTTGAGACATGGAGCGGTCTCTCCTCCTCCTCCTCCTCGAGAAGTCTTGAGAAAGGGAGAGGATTTTCGGTTCCCTTATTCTCGAGGGGTCTTGACAAATTGAGAGGTCCCTCCTCTTCGAAAGAGAGAGAAGTTTTGGTTCCCTTATCCTCGAGGGGTTTTGACAAATCGAGAGGTCCCTCATTTTCGAGGGGTCTTGATAAATGGAGAGGTTTTTCATCTTCGAGGAGGTTTGATAAAGGAAGAGGTCCCTCCTTCTCGAGGGGTCTTGAGAAAGGGAGAGGTTTTTCATCTTCGAGGAGGTTTGACAATGGGAGAGATCTCTCCTTCTCGAGGGGTCTCTCTTCCTCAAGGGGTCTTGAGAAAGGGAGAGGTTTTTCATCCTCGACGGGTTTTGACAAACGGAGAGGAATCTGAACAGGCTTCTCCTGATCCCCATCATTATCGAGGAGGATGAGGATAGGCTTTTGGAAAGGTTTTTCTTTTTCTTCTGAACAGGCTCCTCTTGATGCTCGGGGAGAGGGATGGGGTAGTTGTTCCACCATTCTATTTTGTCTTGCTCGAGAATTTTTTCAAAAGTTGTGGCCTCCTTAAGATGAGACGAAGGAGGAGAGTCCTCGAGAAGAATATAATAGGTATTCTTCCCAGTCTTCTCGATCGAGAGAGGTTCGTGCAGACATTTGTGCAACCATTCACTAAAATGAACGAGAATCCCTTTTGTCTTCTCAAGACGATCCATAATCCTATTCATTTGCGAGACGGTTAGAAAGTGGGACGTGTAAAAATATTTGGCTCGTTTCATTAACAAAATTTGTGCATCCAATGGTGGAATGTCACGAGCCATTAACACGTTTTCGTCGGACAAAAATTCGTCCCGCATCTTTTGACAACTCCCCACGGTATGATAACCCGCACATTTTGAAAAATCGGAGGCTTTCAGGTAAACGACTCCTTGGATGATATAAAAGGAAAGATCAACATATTTATATTTGAAAGGAATACACGTAGTGAGCTGGGGATGCCTCCTCATGATCCACTTGGACAAAAATACGACTTTGGGGCTCTCCCCTTTTATTTATAGAGAGAAAGAGAGTGTGACCTTCCCTTCCCTCCTCCTCTCCCCCTGCTTCTCTATCTCTGGACGTCCTTGGATTGGAAAGGGTGACTTTGAAAAAAAAAAGAAGGTCATGGTTGGATAATTTTTTGTTTTTTAAATTATTACTTTCACTTCCTCATTCCCACACACATTCATCTTTTTAAGAAAAGAAAAAGAGGTCATGGAGATTGAGAGAGAGAGAAACAACAACAAAAAAAAATAAAACGGACGTCATAGAGCCTCTATGTGTGTCTGTGTGTGTGTATATATATAAAAAGGCGAGAGTACTGGGCGAGATCATTTCTTTTCCATTGGGAGCCATGTCGCTATTAGACGTTTTTCCAACTCAACGGATTTCGAACGGGGGGGATTTGAAGACGCTAAAGCAAATCTCCAACTTGAAAATCTTTTTGGCGTGTCATTGTGCGACATTTATTCCGCATTTACCACCTCATCAAGCGATCGTTTCTTTCAACCAAGATGTCGAATCCTCCAACCTGCTCGTTCAGAATATATACAGAAATTTATTCGAATCGCAACAAACGAAAGAGGAATCTCCCTTCTCTTGGAATCGGATGGATCGAGCTTTGAGACGGCCCATTCAAACAGACCGGCAATATACGGATCCGCGCACGAGTTTTCGGTGGAAGAATATTTTTCTCACGAAACGCTATTTTACGTTTGGAGTGAGAACGACGGCTGAGGACGAAGTTCATATTGTTCAAACCACAGCCGCTCCTCTCGCCTATTACGAATCATCGTCCCCCAATCTGAAGGAAAGAAGTTTTAAAGTCAGCGACAGGATGAAATATAAGAAATATATTCTAAGACCTTTTCAAAACTATGTCGTTCCCCCGAAAACGCAATATCTCATCGTCACAACCCAGAAGAGTCTCTTTCTCGTCGATCGGTGCTCGTACTCGCTTTGGAAACAATTGAAAGAGGAGATTTCTTTCCAGTCGCCGATGATGTTTCAAGAAAAAGAAGAAAACCCTCCGCCACCTTTACCCATCCCTTCCTTAGATGATAAGAGGAGCTGGACCAAACCGTCATGGCCCGAAACAAAATCGACCCGGCAACGGAATGAAATTGAAGTCATCACAATCGAAGATGAGGAGGAAGAAAAAAAATTGCCTCTTAAAAAACGGTCGACTTACCGGAACCTACCTGGCGTGCAAGATCCGCTTCAGAACCCAGAAGCTTCTTCTTCTTCTTCCCCGACTTGTTCAAACAGGCAACCTCTTTTGGACTCCTCACAGACAGAACCTCTTCCAGTATCCTCTTCTTCTTCTTCTCTAACCTGTCCCGACATCGTAGAGGTAGAATGTCAGACGGGTCCACAAGCTTCAAAAAGTCCCGACATCGTAGAGGTAGAATGTCAGCCGGGTCTACAAGTTCCAACGGGTCCAGAAATCATGGAGGTAGAATCGCTGCCGGGTCCAGACATCCTAGATCCCTCCACTTATCCCAAAGAGACTCCAAGTGTTTCAAGACAGCCTTGTGAGGATCCAGCCCTTCCCGTATGGAATGATTATATGGACTTACAAAATTTGATGCAACAGGAAGGAGAAGAAAATAATCATACGGATGGGTGGGTCAAAGACTGTTTAGATCATTTAACCTCGAATGAAATTGAACTGTTATGGAATTGCATTTCTGAAATCACATCGGAAATGGGATAAAAACCAAAACAAAAAAAACTTTTTTAATAACAAATTGGAGGAGGGTCATGATGTCAATTAAAAAAAAATATTATATAGAGTCCAATCTTGGTGGTTCACTTCAGTTTTCCAGCATGAGGTGATCCACGTTTCCCGAAATATGGATCCCATTCCGAGAGAGATTGTGTAGAGCCTTCACTTCAGTTCTTTTTTTTTCTACCAAGAGGAGAGGGTCCCCAAAGGGCTACCCATGTCCAAAGAGAGAAAGTGTAGAGCGTTCATTTCAGTTTTTTTTCAAGTTTAGGGGAGGGAGGTCTCAAAATGACACCCCCCATTTTCAAAGAGAGATGGTGTAGAGCGTTCATTTCTGTTTTTTTCCAAAGTTAGGGAGTTTTCAAATGACTACCCATTTCAGAGAAAGAGAGAGAGAGAGAGAAGGTGTAGAGCTTTCATTTCAGTTTTCCAAGGTTAGGATGGTGGTGGAGAATCCTCCAAAATGGCTACTCATCTCAAAGGGAGAGAGAGAGAGAAAATGCGTAGAGCGTTCATTTCAGTTTTCCAACATTAGAAGGTCCCAAAATACCTTCTGAATTCAAAGAGAGATCGTGTAGAGCGTTCATTTCCAGTTCTTCAAGATCAGAAGAAGAGGGTCCGCTTTTCAGGGACAGCGAAGTGCAGACTTCAGTTTTCTCCCTCCCCAAGAATAAAGGGTCCCAAAATGGCTTTCCATTTCAAAGAGAGAGGGAGAGGCGTTCATTTCCATTCTCCAAGATAGGGTCGTCTGCTTTTTCCCAAAATGGCTTCCCAATTCAAAGAGAGAGAGAGAGAGAGAAAGGGTGTGTAGAGCGGTCATGTTAATTCTCCAAGATAGGGTCGTCAGCTTTTTCTCAAAATGGCATCTCCCCATTCAAAAAGAGATCGTTACCAATTTTTTCCAGTTTTTTCCAAGATGGGGGGTAGAAGAAAACCTAGGATGGAATAACACGACACACAGAGAGAAAGAGAAAAAAAACGCCATCTTGTCATTTTCTGATAGGGTATCGGTGTTCGAATACTTTTGTGACCGACTGTACATCGTAATTAGAGTTCTTAGAAGTTTATATAGTTATTTAAGAGGGTTAAAAGTTCATAGTTTCCTTTTTGATATCTTGAGTATCAATAAGCCAAGACAAAAATACTTTTAAATAAGACCAGAATTTTACTGTTCAGAGAAGCAGCGAGATGGACTGCTTGTTTTAATGTTTGCCCAGCGCCTTGACGCGGCGCCGTCGTGCGCCGCACGACCCTGCACCTGTTGTCCGCGAGGGCCTGATGATGCCGTAGCAGAAATTTCTATTTTCGGCTATAGATCCAGGAAGGAAAAGCTGCGTTCTTGCGGATATTGTGGTATCGTCTTGAACTATAATTTTGAGGACAGATTTCATTCCTTCATCATTAATTCCGAATCGGGCTATGTTATCAGGGGCGTAATGCAGTTCATTATTTTTTAAGTCCAATGAAGAAATGTATTTCCTTAGAGAGTCCAATCCGAGTATGAAAAAGTTTGTAATCTCTGCCATACATGCCGTGTGATGGTAGGCGTCTCTTCCAAACGTGATGTTAACGTTTACTTTTCCGTCGATATCGATCTTCTTGCCTGACACAGTCTGGTGGGTAACGCAGGGCAGGGTCCATGTGAGTTTGTTTTTCAAATGTTGAGCCACATCTTTTCGAATGACGGTAACATTGGCTCCTGTATCGATGGTTATATTACAAGGAACTCCATTAATGTGTCCAATGATGAAGAGTCCATTACTACCGCCAATCACTAAGGAAATCTGAAGCGCTTTAAACTGGGGCTTTTCATTATATTTGACAACCTCCGTCTCGCAAGATGGCCACTAATTAGTTTTCCTCCTTCTTGATAGGCGCGGTATTAAATTAACGTGCCCTGTGGTGCTCTGCAGTTTCTTCTTATATGCCCTTCAGCACCACAGTTCCAGCACGTTACGGTAGGTTTCTTGTCACCAGTATTCCGTCTCAAGGCATTTATTTGTCTGATTAAATCGTTTAAACGAGCAGTGACTTGATCCAGTGGCTCCTGGTCTTGGGCAGCTCTGATTGGGTGGTGGTCTCTACGAGTTCCTTGCTGGGCTGCCTCGAATTTCATGACGTACACTAGAGTGCTTTTTAAATCCTTCCCATCCGCCATTCTCAGAGCTTTTTTATTTCGGGATCCCGGATGCCATCGATAAAGTACTGCAGGGACATTATTAGGGACACTAACACCAAGTCGGGCTACATTCCCTGGCAGCTTCATTGCGCGCCTTACATGTTTATACAGCCTCCCTCGGACGACTGTGCCGGTGGGGCGCCAACCGACCGAAGAGCCCTCAGGGACTTATGTTCATCGCCACAATCCATCACACTGAGGGCTGCGCGGGGAGCCGTCCCCCCGGCACAGCGCTTAATATCTACATGAGAGCGTCCCCACAGCAAAGGCAACGGACACGATACTACCAGTACGGTCCCTGCTAAGTCCGCACCTACCATAGGATGGACCTATGGTTCTAGTCCTGTGAAGTCTGATTATATAACCAACAAATCGAAGCTGACAGGATACAAGTCCTGCCAGTGGTCTGGGAGATTCCCGGGTCTCCTCCCATAAATGGTCGGTTCCGGAAATTTCCACCAGTCGATCCCCTGGGATTGGTTACTCAGCGTCATTAGCCTATATGAGCCAAGGCCTGGACCAAGGCACCGTATAGTTTTCAGCGAACCCACGAGGTGGCTGAAGCTGAACTGTGGGAGACGCAAGCAGGCGAACCTGAAGCCATTCCCACAGTCCCTGCCCATCGATCAGACGCCGGGTCTCCTGCCTTCCGCCACTGCCTACGACGATCTCCCGCGCACGGTTCACGACGCCTACAGTGGTTTCTAGCCGGTTCCGGACATCCGATCCCCGGGTCAAGGACCGGCAGATCGGTCCTCGGATCAAACGCTAGGTCTCCTCCCGCTACGCGGTCGGTTCTGGACATTTGTCCTCGGGAGGCCAATCGCCACCCGCCGTACTGCAGGGACAGGATTTCCCTTGTTTCTCTTGGGCGCTCAGTAAAGGCGAGGTGAGACAGCCTTTCAACATCCGTAGCGAGCTCCTGGAGTGTTTTGCCGGGCTTCTGTTTACGGGATTTTATCAAGCCTGCTGTAGTCTTTCAGGCATTTCTCCCCGAAGCGCAGCTCCAATACGCCGGGCAGAGCTTCGAAATCTAGCCTTTCAGTTTCGGGAAGAGTCTGAAGGATAACCGGTGCGTCTGCTCTCGAGGAAGCGTTGGCGAGATGACAGGCCTTTAGCTTGGGAATCCCATCTATTCGTATTCGTCACTGTAGAAAATTGTGCCTTATACTATACTTGCCAGGGGGTCTTCCCATCGTATGTTGATAGCTTTAAGAACGGACGAGCAGGCATGGGTAAAAATTTAAAACCCTCAGAATTGTTCCCTTCTGTGCACTTCTTTAAGGTGTCAACTTCTTTGGCGACAGCAGCAGAAACCCTTTTGTCTATTTGCTGTTCGACGGCAGAAACGTTTTCTTCAATTTGTTGTTCCACAGCAGAAATTCTTTCTTGAATTTCTCCAATTTCGTCGTCAACTGTATCTATTCTTCCTTCCATAGCCTCGAACTTGACTTCTATCTTGCGGGTAATTTCTCTTTTCATTTCCTCTTGACCTACTTTCTTTTCTGCCTTAAGAGCTTTCATCTCTCTTTTAACGGAATATTGGCAAGCTTTCATTTCCTCTTTGAAAGTTTCATTTGTTCTTTAACGGAATCATGCCAGCATGCATCTCTCCTTTAACCCTTCCGGCACGCTACCTTTTAAAGTTGGAATTTAGACAAAAAAATGTAGGCAGTCTAATCAGGCCTAGAGAAGTACACAGATAAATTTTTGTGAAGACGGCACTTATCATTTAATTCTGTGGACGGGCACACTGAATGAACTTGGGTATATGATATATACATTATTTACATTTCATATTTACACTTTCGTTTATTTTTTTCATGATGGTACTTTTCGAAGAAAGTGACACCACCTTTGAAAAAGCGCAACCCAATATTGCATATTTTGCACATGTACCGGGATCCGTATCAGATTCACTATCTGAAAGCAATTCGTATAGCACTTTCAGTGCTTCAGAAAGGGTCAGCCCTCTCCGATTCATTTGGAAAATAATTAAAAATCTGAAAAAAAATAAATTAACATTATATCTACAATTTGAAATTGTAAACTATAAAATAAAATAAAATTAAATTAACGTCTACAACTCAAAACTATTAAACGTAGCGCTAACAAATGTTCTTTGAACGAAAGCGAAAGAAAACTTCTTTAAATGAGGCAAAGGTTTCTATCAACAGCCTTGGTTGTTTCTCCATCCTTTTTGTTACTGGCATTCAAATCCCACTTCTGACACCAAAAAATGTTGCGTGCTTGCGGGTTTGTAATAAATTGAATGCACAAGTCCGATTAAAAAGTCAATAAAATTCATCTTATCACAAAAAATAAACAAAATGTTGAAACGTTTCCTCAGAGATATTCGTGAAATATCGCAATATCACACAGTAGTTATATTTTAAACTACTAAAACGTTAAATAGAACGCAATACAAAGCGCAGAGTAAACTAATCCTATCTCACTGCGAATTCGCTACAATCAACAACAAAAACTTAGTAAACAACTGAACTGAAATGTTTTTCTCCGGCTTTTATATGCTTTTTAATCAGTCACGAGAAGCTTCTGGTAATTTCTATTTTCTCGAGGTTTCTGGAAAGCAAAAGCAAGTACGAGATATCTATTTATTAAATGCCCGTGCTCCTATATTTTTACTGTTTCGGCGTAGCTTTCTCTTAAAACTCATCACGCGCTGCATTGCATGGGAAAATGAAACAATTTTAATTACAATTCTACTAAAAATAGCAAACTAAATACAAAAATCGAAATAATATCTATAATATGATATAGATAATAATATCTATAATCTGACAATAACACAACTTCTGGTTTTAAGTTTTAAGAAATAAAATTTAAAAGAAAATGTTAAAAGCCTTAAGCGTTATATTTCTCTTTAAGATAACAAACCATGAACGCAATATCAGTATATGTAATAAGTCTTTAATATATTTTTTTTTATTGTTGGGGGGGATTTAAATCCAACCGTATTCATATATAAAACGTTTCTTCAGAAAACGATGTAATTTTGCAACAATATAATATCCGAACAATGGCTTCAGATATTTGAAATTATGACATTTTGCTCTGTCATTTGATTTAGAAGAAAGCAAGTTATACATAATGCCTCCGTATTCGCGTGTAGGATGTTCCAAATTTTACCACATATACGTAAAACGGCGGATAATAGCGAATACTATGCATAACTCAGGATATTCGTGCAAAATATGTTAATATGATTATGTTTAATTGATAAATTATATAATAATAAAGTATACTATAAGCTGTTACATACTGTATTACTGTACAATATCTTACATATTGTTCGACTCCATGAGGTAATGCGAAATATACAACATATTGTTTTGTACGTTGTAGACACATTAGGGTTATTTGGAAAAGCCGGAGAGATGAAAAATTAACAAATCCTTGGCTGGGAATCGAACCGCAGACCTCTGGAATGCCGACCCAGTATGCAAACCACTACACCACGAAGGCACGCCAAGAAGGTGGAAGATATACCTTATATACTTCCCCCTTTTAAAGGGCGACTGGGTTTGTTAGTGGACCCAATCGCCAAATCTGGGTGCAGAGAATCATCATCCAACAACCCTTTTAGTTCGGGCGCCACTGTAGAGACATTAGGGTTATTTGGAAAAGCCGGACAGATGAAAAATTAACAAAGCCTTCGTCGGGAATCGAACCGCGGACCGACCCAGAGTGCAAACCACTACACACGAAGGCACGCCAAGGCACGCCAAGAAGGTGGGAGATATGCTTTATAACGTATATGAAGTAATATATTTTGATGAATTAGTCTTAGCCTCCGAAAGCTGATTGAGGAAAATAATAATTTTCTATGCAGCATAATACAGTATTTCAAGGGATCGTAGAGAGGGGGAAGTTCTTTTATCAGCACAAAAGTAAAATATGCTTAGTACAGCTGATGAAAACGCAGATAATGCTAGAAACAGGGGGAAACAGAATGAGGGCTTGGGGATATTTTGAATGGAAGTGACTGAGTAGGAAACAAAAAGCTGAGGAGGATCTTGGTGAGAGAAAGCGTTCTCTTTGACCGCGGAATGTGTGTGTGGAGGGTAGTAAAATGAGGCTTGAATCTGACTCCTAAGAATGAACGTAAAGTTGCTGGTGACACTTTTTGCCCCCCGTATATTTGGTTACATTAGTTGATACTTGGGAAGACAATAGTATAGGACGTGCTTGAGTAGTTTATCGCAATATTTCACTCTATTACACTTTCTGTCACTTAACGCACATTTAAGAACACAAATTTCCTTTCCTGCGAGGATAACTAAGTGTGACCATCGATAACAATACACTAGATACGATGGCATGACGAGAAATTTGCGCAAACTCTTAAAATTTTTAACAAACTCTTATAAATTTATTGCCCTTCTAAAAAAGGGAAAGATTTCCGCATGTAAATATGACGGGAATTTTCTTGAACGTCTCATGTTCTTATGAGTTTGTATTTCTCGGGAAATAGAGTATGGCAAAGTTTGCTTATTGTTAAACTTAAACGTTAAGAGTTCTAAATTTATTTTTGAAATTGTGGCTCAGTTTTATAAAAAGAAGTACCGGAGCTTATCTTATTTAAGCTTTGTGATATTGATTATTTTAGTCTATGTTTTAGCGTTTTAGATGGGCCATGAGCCAAGCTTTACCAATTCATGACTTCCATTGGAATGACGGACCTCTCAACTTCATGGAGAAAGCTGAAGATGCGAAAGAAGGATGTATCCTAGAAATCGACCTTAAGTATCTAAGCGATCTTCATGATCATCCTTCTGACTATCCTCTTGCTCCTCGAAAAGTCGCCGTGACTTCTGGTATATAGTCACCTTGTACGGTTTCCCTTATTTTGAATAGGAAATTTATTTTAAGTTTGATACCTTACAAACAACTTCTGAACTTCCTCTAACATTTTCTCGCCAGTATGTAAATTTAAAGGAAGTGCATATTTAAACGGATGAATCTCTGAGTTTATTCAGATCGTGTTTTCGCTAGCCAGCGCACGATTCGTTGTTGTTTCGCTGTTACGCTAGTAAGCCTCTTGTCCTTTTCGGAATTCTCCTCACACCTGTTAGGTTTTTGTGAGTCCACCTGTTAGGCGTAACTTACGTGCTATCCAGCACTACTTATTTAAAATTTTGACTTAAATTGTACTATACGTTTTTAGTTTCACCACAAGTTTGACGGTGCCTTTGTAAAGCACGAAAACCGTGCCTTTTTGTTAACTATTTTGAATTAATAAAGGATTGTTTTCACCCTTCTCTCTGTGTGGTAGTTATTCACGCCTGTGTGAGAGTTCGCTAGGTTCAGCGTAGGATCTAATTTAGTCTATGTGGAACAAGAGAGAATGACTCTACAAGTGGCCCCCGAATGAACTGGGTGACAACGAAGCTGCTGTTGAGCTATCTCCATCGCCATCGCAAATTCCACCGGCTCCTGGTAATATGATGGAAGGCTTTCGTTATCTCGTTCAAACAATGCGGGCCTCCATGAAACCTGCAGTGACATTTGACGGAAAAATGTCGGTCACTAGCTTCCTAGAAAATTTAGATAAACATTTTTTGCTTTATCCCGTTCCAGAGGTCCAGAAGTTTATGATAGCAAGTTTGACCATTAAGATGGTTTAAAGGCATCGGTAAATTTCCTCTGGGAGAGATTGGAAGCCCCACATATACGTTCGAAAATTTTAAAGCTGCTGTGGTAAAAGCTTTTCCCGTGGTTGAAGACAGAGCTAGGTCTGAGGCCGAATTGTACGGCAAGTACCATTTTAAAGTTGAAGAGTTGTCTTACTTCATTTTACGCAAGGTAGAAGTCGCTAATTTGTTATATGGTAAAAAGCCAGATGAAGAATTATTTCAAATTATCTTGCTTCAATCACTGACGCAAGTTCAGGATTATATTGAAGTAAGAAACCCTAGCACACTAGAACGATTGTTTGAACTAGCATTGAAGAAGCTACACATAACATTGGGTCAACCAAATACATGCCCACCATACATTTCCCCTCAGGGTATTTCCAGATAGAGATGAAACCTGAGGATTTGCCAAAAACGGCATTCATCACGAAATCAGACACTTATGCTTATCTTCGAATGCCTTTCGGTTTATGTAGAGCCCCGACGCCTTTCCAACGAATGATGGACATTATATTAAGACCTGTCCTTGGTAAATCTACGTTTATTTATCTCGACGATATCATTGTCTCAAGCGAAAATATTGATGAACACATAAAAGATGTAAACAAAGTTTTTACATTATTAAGAGACTCGGGCCTAAAAATAAATGCTAGTATGTGTAAATTAGCGGCAGAAGAACTTAAGTACTTGGGCTATAAGATTTCTAAACGAGCAAATGAAACTGAGGATTCGAAAGTAATTCCAATAAAGACTTACCCGCCGGCCAATACTGCGAAAAAGCTCTCTTCTTTCTTAGGCATGTTTCCTTACTATAGAACATTTATAAAGGACTTTGCACAGATAGCCAAACCGCTGTTACAATTGAAAAGAAAGAAAGCCAGATTTTTGAAGACAGTTGAGGCTAACACGGCATTTGAAAGACTGAAAACTGTGCTAATTCAAGCGCCGGTCTTAAAATTCCTGGAGGGAGATAAAAATCTCGAAATTTCGGCTGATGTTTCAGATTTTGCTATAGGTGCTACTTTGGCACAGAATAAGCAGCCCGTGGCGTATTTCGCAAAAACCCTGAATCAAATGCACCGTAATTATACCGCAACTAAAAGAGAAACTTCGGCCGTACTTTTAGCGGTGCAGAAGTTTAGAGTTTAATTTCGATAAGGCACCGATAGTCGTGTATTCAGATCCCACCGCCGTAGGACGACTATACTCTGACAAAAATGTATCGCTGCGACTCATAAGATGGGCATTAAAATTGCAAGAATTTAACGTGATAATTAAACACACACTGGGGAAGGAGAATATTGTGGCAGACGCTTTATCCCGGATAAAATTGGACGAAGAAGGAAAACAAATAACATGTGCCATATTAACATTAAAAGTATTACATTCCCGGGAAACAATTATTGCTGAGTTAAAAACTGATCCAGAGTATAGGCATATTCATTCATACTTGCAAAACCCGGGTACTTTTGAACATCCGGATATAGTGGCCATAAAGAATAGAGCAGCAAACTATGAAATAGTGGATAAACTATTATTTTATACTAAAACAACAAATGAGAATAGTGAAATAAGGCCAGTCCTTCCAGCCGAGTTGCGTATCAGTGGTTTAAAGGAATTACACGATGCACCTACGGCAGGTCATTTAGGCATTCGGAAAATGGTGCAAAGAGTGCGCGAGGCGGTTTTTTCCCGCGACTTCAAAGAGTGGTAAATGCGAGCAAGTTAACGATATAAATTATAGCCCGGCAAGGTATCTAAATAGTATAAGAGCTACTTTTCCAAATGAAATTATTGCAGTAGATTTATTGGGCCCATTTCCAAAAAGTGAAAGTAGTAGAAATAGATATTTATTAGTTATAATCGATCATTTTTCAAAATGGTTAGAAATAGTCCCCCTTAAAAGAGCCTCAGCGAAAATTGTAGCCGATTCGTTTCTAAATAAATATATTCTAAAATATGATGCACCACTTAGGGTAATATCAGATAACGGCTCTCAATTCGTTAGTCAAATTTTCGAGGAGATATTTACAGGGTTTGGCATCAGCTACTTTAAGATAGTCCCTTACAGACCGCAGTCAAACATTGCCAAGCGTGTAAATAGGAACATAGATAAAATCATACGGAGCTATGTAAAAACGTATCACCGACGCTGGGATGACCGTGTCAATGAATTGGCGTATGCCCTCAGAACGACCAAGCACGATACCACGGGAAAGACTCCTTGTGAATTATTTTTTGGGAGGAAGATAATTACCCCTTTAGATAAATTATTTTTTGTCCAGAAAAGGAAGGAAGAATTTAAACAAAAAGATATCCAGAAGTTAATCAATGAGGCAATCAAAAATTCAGATGTACCAAGAGAAAAAAATCGTTGTATTATAATAAGAAAAGAAAAGAGTTTAAGTTTAAACCTGGGGATAAAGTACTGAAAAGAAAAAATGCATTGTCTTGGGCCCCACTCGAAAGAGTGTCAAACTCTTTCTCAAGATTTGAAGGTCCCTACGTTATTGAACGTATTTAAGGATCAGTTTTATATTTAAAAGGAAGTAAAGAGGGGAAGATCACTGCCAATGTTGATCAAGTGAAAAAATACTATGATCGTAATGACATTCTTATTTTTAAAGATCTTTTGCAGGAGAATTAAAATTTAGAAGGGCCCTCAAAAGCACAAACCGTTCTCCCAGAAACCAAAAGGAATGAAAAAGGAAAGGAGCGGCGACTTTAAGAACCTAGATGCATGAACAAACGCAAAACAGAAAAACCCCATAAGAGAAATAAGGTCCTGAGAAAGGAAGGGGAGACTAGACCCCACACAAGATCGACAAGCAGGCAAATGGAGAGGAGACAGCATTTGAGACATCAGAACTTACGACGCGAGCCACTAAGGAAGGAAATCAACAATAAATTAGCACCTACAATTCCACAGAGGAGACGTCCATTAGACGAGGAGCCGTTGAAGAGAAGGAAATACTTCAGAAACGGAGGAGAGCCTACGGTGGTCCATCGAAAAATTCCACGGCCAGTCCAAGGAGGGTCCTCGGCCACAACCGGAAAGCGTCCAGCGCAAGCACAAGTAGAACATATCTGAAAGAAAGCAGCCTGGGAAAGAGGTATCAAAAGAAAACAACCGGCAACGGAGAGCAACGGAAACGGACAGCCCCGGCAGCGGATGCGAGTGAGACGCCTCAACCAGGTTTTATCGTGGGAGGACTTCGTCAAAAAGAGAATGAAAGAATACGCCAAACAAAAGATAAGTCAAAATTATTCTATTTAAACTTATTTTAAAATCTAATACGAAGTTCGTTGAAAATATTTATGTCAGTTTTGCTTCGGGAAGAGGACAAGATTTGCTTAATTTAGCAAAAAAAATTACAATTTTGTGTTATTGCATTATTGCTATTATGCAAGTAATTAAAAAATTTGTTCTATTAAGCAACTAGCTTTAAATGTTTATGAAAAGTAAGAAAGTTAGCAAATAATCTTCATGTTAGAATGAAATGTTAATTTTCGTCGTAGAGACTGTGGTAGGAAAATGTTTGTATGGTATCAAGAAAACGAACTTCGTTAGTTAGTGTTAGAAATTCCTGCATGTAGTTAATCTATGCTTATTTTTCAGCCGAGTAAAGTAAGCTAATTGATTATGCAAAAATGTTTGAATTCTGAATTACTTAAAGTATTTTGTATGCTTGAAATTGTGTTTCGAATGAAAGAGTAGTCTATGTTACTGATGATAAGTACTAAAAAGAAGTTAAGATAATTTGAGAATGAATGAAATTTAAAAGGTTAGGCTCTCCAGATAACACTAAATTAATTTTCACTAGCGTTAGCACCTCAGGCTGAGATTTGATTGTAAGGTGTCTGTCTAGGTCTAGTTGGGTTAATTCTAACAAGTAAATGTGGGGTAGTAAGTGTTGTACTCATTTTACACAAAGCAGGCTCACATTTTACGGTACAACAATGCTGGAGAGCAAGGGGGAGTTTCAATGTTATTTAGAAAGATTGAATTGAGTAAATGTAGAAAAGGTTGAACTGTTAATATATATATATATATATTAAAAGTGTGGCAAATGTAAGATGTATGTAAGCACGTACTAAACGTTTTTTCCTGAGACAGAACAAGAATTACTAAACAGAGAAATAGATTAAGTTTGTAAAGGTGAACTCACATGTAGATTTAGAATTTAGCTATCTTATTTAGGCTTTTAGCCTTGTTATGCGATAGTTAAATTCTAGCGAGGGAAATTGTAGGGTTTTTCTTAATTTGCATAACAAATTTATTTTAAGTTTTTCTGTTCTCAACTTCTCAAACTTCCCCTCACATTCTCTAGCCAAGATGTAAATTTAAAGTTAAGAGAAGTGCTATTTAAACGTGTGATTATCTTAGTTTATTCAGAGCGTGTTTCTCTAGCCTAGCGGATGTTTCGTTGTTATTTCGCCGTAACCTCGAGTAAGCCTTTTGGCCTTATCAGTTTAGTATCACGCCGGTTAGATTTCTGTCCATCGGTCTAAGAGAGTCCATCTCTTAGGAGTAATTTTGAAGTGCGTTCTTGCACTCGTTTTATTTTTAAGATTTGATTTTGTATACTCGTCTACGTTTAGTTATCGCCGTAAGTGAACGGTGTTTTTGTAACGCACAAAGTCCGTGCTGTCTGTTATTTTATTTTGAGTTAATAAAGGGTTATTTTGCACCCTTCTTCTGTGCTTGTATTTATTTCACGCCTGTGCGAGAATTTGCCAGGTTCATTGTAAGATCTAAATTAGTGGATGTGGAAAAGTAGAGACAGATCTTACACAGTCTAAGAGAAAACTCGACGATGCACTAATTCGCGATACACTAAAAGACTCTCGATGCACTCGACGACCAACTCGACGCTACACTTCGAGACACTCGCTCAATGACTGACTATCAGCTCGCTAGGCGAGGCACACACTCTGACTGACTGCGGACCAGCAGGGTTTATATAGCTTTCGGCTTGCGTTCGAGAACATGCTGGGCTAAACCGGTAAGAGTTCGTTCCATCCGTCCATGACATATAGCCAATCATGTCTCCAAAAGGCGATTTCTCTCCAAATGTGGCAACCCTGCATTCCCTTGCCATTTTATGGCAACCCTAAACTGCTTTGCGGGGAAGCCATTTTACCTGTCATAAAATATATGCAAAAACAATATCTACCACTTTTATTTTACAGAAATGAATATTTACACAAGATTTGGAAGAAGAAAATGAAAAACAAAATTGTAATTTTTTTCCACGAGTGTTGATCTTCAGTTGTCATTAAAGTTTCGTGGACAAAATCCAGGAGAGTCTATCAATGTCCAGAAGTAGTTTGCCCGATTCGTTGAGGTGGCGGACGATCGAATGGATGGAAATGGGGATGTCACAAACTGATGCTGCTAGACGTCTCATTTTCTCTCGTAGTGTGATCCACCGACTATGGAGTCAGTTTGAATTCGAGAATTCTGTATCTTGAAGACATGTTTCAGGCAGATCTAGTGTTACAACACCTGTGGGAGACCGTTATTAGCTCTTTCAGCTCGAAGGAGGAGTAGCATTACTGTGCCTCAGCTTAAGGCAGATCATTTAGTGGCAACAGGAACAAGAATCTCAGCCACTACAGTGCGCAGACGCCTACACAATACAGGTCTATATGCAAGACAACCACTTGCTTGTATGCCCTTGATCTGAGGACACAGCTGCCCGTTTAAGTTAGGCAAGAGAAGACGTCTCCTGGACCAGTCAATAATGGGCGTTTGTTGTCTTCACAGATGAGTCCAGGTTTACATTGGAGAGTGATTCCTGGTCGTCAGCTTATCTGGAGGGAACATCGCACCAGATACAACCAATCCCACATTGTGGAAAGACTCAGTTACAGAGGTGGTGGAATAATGGTTTGGGCTGTGAACTCTGTCGGTGGTCACACTGACCTGCATGTGTTCCATAGAGGAACTTTGACCGGTCTGAGATACGGAGACGGGATCCTTGATGAATATGTCCTCCCATGTGCCGCTGCTACTAGTCCTAGATTTCTTCTGATGGACGATAATGAGCGACCGCATCGAGCTCGGGTTGCTGAAGAATTTCATGAGAGTCACAGTATGGAGTGGATAAAATGGCCAATTCAATCCCCAGACCTGAATCCAATAGAACATCTTTGATCTTGAGAGATAGGCTGCTGCTTATAAGTCCTCCTGTAAGGTCGTTAGATGAGCTTGAACAAGGATTACTCCGTGTCTGGTCGTTGCTTCCCATTTCACTAACTGACAGCTTAATTAGTAGCATGGACCGTCGCTGCTGCCAATGTATTGCAGCTAAGGGTGGACACATTTCTTATTAGAATCCATTTTTGTAATGTTACCACCCCATTTTTTTCTAAAAAAAAACGTGATATACTGTTTCTCCAAGACTGGATGTCTCTGCCAAAAGTGCAGTTTTTTGTTGTAATTCATGTTTATGTTGAACTTTAGAAACATCCTATGTCGCATTCATTAAAGAACTTAGTGAACATGTCCTGTAAATTTCTTGTTTTTATGTTGTTTCAATCTAAAATTAGACACAAAAAATATTGCTTCGGCCACCAGAGTCCTCTGTCTGTGAGATATTATTTCGCAATGCGCAGATCGCATTTTGTTTTTGCATTCTTGCAAACGCTAATTGCAAATTTCTCGCTTTACTTTTTGCTGTGTTGTGTTTTAAAGTTGAAATCGCTGAATAAAAGTTGTACTACAGTCCACTCGCAAAGATGTATTCTTATGTTTATTAATTTAAATTTAAGATACCACTACGCTACAAATATGTTGTTCCTTAACTTTTGGAGGGCAGTGTATATTAAACGAAAAAAAAAATTGTCAAAGTAAAAAAGCGGAAAAGAAATATTAAACTCCTGAAAAAAATTACATTTTGTAAAATAAATATGTTACATGTTTGTAAGGTCCCTCACTTGAAATTCTAAGATAATGTTGGAAGTGAGGAACCTAGGAACTGATAAGCGAATAATCGCTAGAGTTCGAAGACAGGAAACAACAAGAGAGAAGGGTAAATAACCCTTTATTATTTCTATAAGATTTAACAAAACTCCGCCTGGGAGTGAACAAATAAAGTCCGCACTTTGGACTTGAACTTAAAAGACTAAGAATTAAACTAAAACTAAGATTAACTAAGTATAGCCAAAGCTATCAAGGTTCAATGAGAGTTGGCCCCTTAATTTATTTTACTACGAAGCTTAGCAAGGGCCTGAGTACGGCCGAGCGTATGACAGCTTTGAGAGAGAGCGGCCAAAAAGGCAGACGCGCGTAGTTCAGAAACTTTGTTTCTCTCTCTGTCTCAGTAAGTAACTTCATGGTTTAAATACCGCTCCTTCTCATTAAATATTCAGCAAATTCCAAAACTACGTTCTGGCCGGAAGTAGTAAGTTGAAGTTAAGAATTTGACAGGAAAGGAACTTTAACTTAAAATTTAACTGTTAATAAAATTAACATAATCCTTACACGTTAAAAAAATTCTAAAATTGAAAATGTGAAAATAAAATGGAAAAAAAAATATAAAGCTTAAAATGTGGAAAAAGAAAGAAACGTAAAAATAAAATTTATCTTTGCGTGTAATCAAAATTATGGAGGGAAAATTAGTAAAAGTCAAGAAGAAAAGGAAAGTAACAAAAATTATGTTTGTATCAAAAAGAAATGAGAAAAGGGAAATTAAGGACGTGGAAAAACTCTTACACCCTAAAACAATGAAAAACTAATTTAAAGTAATGGATTCGTTCGCCGTCCCGAAAGCACAAAGGCATGAAATTGTTTGGCCACGTTGAAGCAGGTTTGCGCTATCCTCCTAGTGACGTCATACTGTTGTGACTTATCTCATTTGTCTGACTGTAGCATCAGAACAAGCCAAAGAAATTCATCTTGGCAAGGAGAGCCTGTGGTTTGCAAGAGCCTTGAGCACCGTGCAGGTGACAGTACGACTTCACTCATTTCTGCCGCCCCCCCCCAATTTTGATGGAGAGCACCGGGGGTGGGAGGGTCCGAGGGTCTCCCGCCCTTCTCCTACCCTCAACCACTCGAAATCACTTGCCGCATATTTAGAGTGTCCGGTGCTGCACACCAACTATACATTTCCAAAAATTCATGCCTTCTTCGCGATTCGAACCCGAGCCCTCTGGTACCGCAGTGTACCAGAGGGCTCGGGTTCGAAGATTAATTAAAACTTATGTCAAAAGATTAATTAAAACTTATGTCAAAAGATTAATCAAAACTTATGTCATTAATTAAACTTATGTCGGGTTCCAAGATTAATTAAAACGTATGTTATTATAAATACATTTTTCGGGCAGAATGATGAATGAAGAATCTTTCAAAGTACTGTGGAAACGGGCCATGCCCTAAGACAAATCGGACTAACAGTGAATTCTCTATATTGCGTTCAAGATGCTCCTTTGGAATAAAATAAGCTATCCTTCGTCCTGTAGTGCTGATATTCCATTCATTTTGCCATGTGTCAGTTGCTTTCTGCCTGAAAAACACCCTATTTACTTAACTCAAGATTAAACTAAAGTTTTACATTGGAAATCAATTTTGAATTTCTATGGCTTATCATATATAAATAGCTTAATCTTTGTCCATAGATATTTGCTACTAAGGATGGCCGAATATAAAAAGAAATGTAGGTAGTATGGCTTTGATTGTTTGAAATTCGGCTTCATGCCATCATTGGTTGACAAACACCTGCCATATGCCTTTTACACAATAAAGTTTTAAGCAATGAGTCCATGAAACCATTCAAGTTGGAGGATCATCTGAGAAGATGCCACAACGAATAAAAAGGCAAAGATCTGAAATACTAAACACTGAAAGAAAAACTTCACTGAAAGAAAAACTTCACTGAAAGAAAAACTTCACTGAAAGAAAAACTTCACTGAAAGAAAACACTGAAAGAAAAACTTCAGAACAGCCCCAGGGTGGACCGTATGATCGCTTCGACATCAAAAAGAGACGATGATGAATTGCAATCATCATACCTTACTTCTTTATTAGCACGTCGACCCAGGGTGGGCCCTGGCCTTCTCCAGAAGATTCTCCTAGCATCTCTGCTTTGGGCAAGGATTTTACAGTTTTTGACCTTTAAAATGTTTAAGTCATTTTCAACACAATCGATCCACCTCATCGGGGATCTACCCTGAGGTTTGGTTCCCATGGGCTTTTCCAGAAAGATTTTCTTAAGACGCCGATCTTCATGCATTCTAGTTAAAATGCGTCCCATTTAAGTCTTTGTAGTTTGAGGAATTCATCAGGTTGTCTACAGATGATGCAAAGCTGTAAATTAGATCTTCTTCTCCACAACCCATTCACATGGACCCCACCAAGTATGCAACGCAATCTCCTTCTCTCAAAAATCCCCAAAGCTTCCTCATCCCTTTGTGGAGACATTAGGTTATTCCGAGGCAGGAGAGATGAAAAATGAGCAATGCCCTCACCGGCACTCGAACCACGGACCTCTCGAATAAGCGCCGAGCGTGCTGACCATTACACCACAAAGGCATGCTAAGAAGACGGGAGAAATACCTTATAAAGTAAAGGTCAGCGCTCAAGCTTCTGACGCATAAGTCACAACAGATCTCATAAGACTCTTGTAATGAAGTAATTTAGCTCTTAACTCGAGAAAGCTGGATTTTAAATAGCTCTTCAGACTATGGTTTGGTTTGGTTTATTGAGATTACGGCAAAGTACACTAGGGCTATCTGCCTAAGGGAAGGGATGCCTTCGTGGAGAACTTTCTAAGGGAAACTGGCTCGTATACATGTTACACATGGGAAAAACCACGAAAACGCCCATGCAGCCAGCCCGTTCGCGGGATTCAACCTCGGACCGAACTACCAGTGTCCAGCAACTTTACCGCTCGGCCGCTGGTGCGCCTCTTCAGGCTATGAAACCGTCTATTTGCAGCAGAGACTCTTCTAAGTATTTCAGAAGTTATCTCATTTTTACAATTCATCTCTGCTCCCAGATAAGTGAAACTGCAGATGTTTTTCAAATCTGTAGCTACATTCGAATTTCGCGAACAGCATGCGAATGGTTTTCGCATCGGGTCCAACTAGAACATTGAATCGGTTTCGAAAACTGCGACGTGTTGCCGTAGGACTGTGTTCTAATTGGTGAAATTCCAGAACCAAAATACACGTTGTTCAATGGAATACATTATTTCACTTTCTACGCTACACGGTAAAAAAAAAGTTCGCTCTTTACAGGCAAAAGTTTTGTAAAGTTACAGAAATCAAAAAGTTACAGAAGAATTTCCTGTAATGGTAACAGGTTGAAAGCAAACTGTAGCGGTAACAGCTGATTTGTTTGTAGCATTACAAATGTTTCAGTAGCCGCGCGGAAGAATCACGTGACTGACTGGAAATTAGCCAATCAGGAGAAAAGTGTTTGAAAGCTAGTTGCAGAAAAAAACATGGCTGAATGCATGTTGGTTGCATAGCGCAGGTAAGTAAGAAAAGTTTTACAATTACTGCTTGAAATATTTTTTGTTCATTTTATGCAGATTATTCTCATGCACTTTGCACTGTTATATGTAGTGAGTAAGTATTTAAACGTTTAAGCTTTGCGATTAATTAATATCAGTGTTCGTAATGTCTAATGAGTTGAAAGAGTGCAAAATATTTATTCCAAATGCAGATCTAATAGTAGTATTTTGTCATTGTGCATCCGATAAATTACGCCTTAAATTGCCCGTATTATTATTTAAAACTAATTATTCCAAAATTGAATCACTGTTTGTGGTATTTAATTGAAATGGTAATGTGGTTGTTGAAAACAAAACTAATCATGTTAGCGTTCTTTTCCAATCGTCTGACCAAAGAACGTTTGACATCTTTTTCCCGGCAGGCCTTGCGAGAAACGTTTATATAAACATTTAGAATTCTGAATGTAATGTATATATTTTTTGCTTACTGGGTTTAGTTTATTCTTTTTCTAGGAGTATCTAATTAGTTATACCTGGTTTATAATTCAGTCTAATATGTTTATGTACGAGTGTGTTATGAAGTAAAATTACAAAAACTTGAACAACGCGGTCGAGAATCTCGTTTATTCCTTTAGTGTAATAATATTTTTTTCAGTGGTATTAATTTCTTACGAAAATATTATAATTCCAAAATGAAGTAATTGTATTGATTAAAAATATGCCGTATCATACTTTTCGTAATGTTTTGTTTTATTAACTAGATGCAACTTAATTATTCCATATATTTTAATATACCAATATCAACAGGGGAAAAATGGAAATGACCTAAAATATTTTTCCAACAATTCGTTAAACTAATTATAAAACAAAACTAAAATTTTGTGCATTATTTCCAAAAATATCATTTCATTAATATTTTATAAATGACAACATATATTATATTGTATATATAACTACCATTGCATACTTATAAGTTTTTAAACATTTAATGTAGAATTTATGTTGATTTTATTTTGCCCAGTTTTAATACAGTTTTGAAGTATGATAGTCCTGTTACTAGGATAGCATGAATCTGCTAATACAAGTTTAATACATTTCTTGATAAATGTTTCTCTTATTCATGTAATATAATATATAAATCATAAAATAAGTTTTCTTAAAAATAAATTATTATTGTTTATTGGAATTTAAAACAATTCTGTATCTGTATGTTGTATTAAAAATAAAATAATAATGAATTTTAATGAAGCATTGATTTTAGCATTAACAATGTAAATATATATATATATATACACACATGAATAAATGGAAATGCAAGCTACTTTTCCTTACAAAACCGCCCATGAATATATACTTCCCTTTAGGCTGATAGCCTTTGCATGCTTTGCCATATTCTATCAATCCAAATGATGCAAATATGCAGAAAATTTTACTTTCTTTGAAAGTTAATACCGGAAATAAAATTCAGTGCATTTGTAAACTACATTAGTTCTCTTATAGCTTGGCATATAATTGCCCAATGATTTACTAGTCCAAACTAAGGCAGAATTCAGATATCGTTCAAATAAAAGAAAATTAATAAGGTCTGATTTTTAGACGTATATATGAAGATTTATATTTTTAAATATTATTTTAAGTCAACCAAATTAATTTCAAATTTAAGTAAGTATTCATGCCTTTCAGTAGCATTATTTTTGATATCTTAAATTAAATAACTGAATGCAATATTTCTTGTTAATAAAAGAAAAGCAATGTTATGAAAGACTAGCGAAGTGGATTTGCAAGTTCTAATTACGAAAGGTTCCATGCTTTAAGGGGTCATTTTTAAAAATACTTAATTTTAAAAAAAATATTTAACGTAAAACTTCCAAACTTCACACATGTGGAATATTAATTCTATATATTTTATCTCATTCTTATTTTATTAATTAATTTCATAGCATTTCGTGTGACACTAGTAGTAATTATTAATTAAATTTTATGCAGTTTCTGATCTATGTTTTGATTTTGTTATTAATTACGTTAGTTTACATAAGATTTAAAATTATGTAAGGTACAAAAACCTTCTGCATCTATTAATATATGCTGAAGTGAATGAAATTATGCCAGTGAAATTTTTTAAAATCAAAAACAAATTTCTGTGGAAAATTAAAGTTATAAATTCTAAATGCAAACAAAGGAGTGAATTTGAAAGTTATCAAATAAGCCAAAGTGTTGGTCATTTTTTCAGTTTTGCAGAAGAATTTTTATACTTTGCAGAATGGGAATATGATGTTTGGTTTTGTTAGTATTAATTATTACAACTGAATTATTGCAACTTACATTGCAACACGTAATTTAGCTTAAAATTTATTTGAACTTAATTTTCTAATTTATTTTGATCATGTATATTTCATGTGTCATAAGTCTTTGAAATGAACTTAATTCTCATCCTATTTATTTACACAATTTTTTTAAAGAAGAAAAAGTCACATTTGTTTTGCTTAGTTGCACACGAAGATACATGTCTATATATAGAGAGAGAAAGAGGAGTTATGTTTACTTGCAGACGTTTTTCCTCCTTTTATATTATAGTATGAAAATCAAGGGGGAAATTAAGCAATCAATTTAATTTTGAAGGATGTGATTACAATAAGATCATAACCAATCAAAAATATTCATCAATGAACTACTGGTAACTATCATAGTATTATTATTTAAAAGAAACCTACATTCCAATAAGAACGCTTAGTAACATAACCATTTAAGTTATATGATAAAAGTAATTTTCATTCCTACTTCCCTATACCTTGAATTTCACTCTTAGTATTGCCCACTGCTACTCCCTAGACCTCAAAGCATTTAATGCATCTGGAACTGCAATTTGTGTCTTCTTCTACAGCATGCAAGTTATCACCGTTTAGTTTGTACTGCCACGAGCAATGATCTTCAGAATTACCGTATTGCGTTGCATATTCCACCCCACCCAGCTTTAGAACCAGATTCTGAAAATTAAAAAAATATTTACATAATTTTCCCCCTTTTAATGCATTCAGAAAATGAATATCCCAAGATTTTAAAATGGATTTATCAACATAATGATTGTTTTCGTCATACTAACAAAGGCAAACTTTTGCACACTTAAGGCCCCGTTGAATTTTTCTCTTCTAACTGTTGAATATTATGTCATCCTAATACAAACAATGATCTATGATAGTGAAAGCAAATACCAACTGCCATTCACTGTGCAATTTTGCCATATCAGCTGAATGTTCACCCTAGCAAGCATCGGACCACAACCTTCTCTAATTATTTATGTATGATCTGAGGCCTAAGGATTTGCAAGAACAACAATGAGAATGACAGAAGTTCAAATTATAAAGAAGAAATGAGATAACTTATGTTGCAATTATGTGTATTCTTATTGAAATAGAGGTTTCTTTTAAATAAATAATATTGTGATAGTAGTAGTTTATCCATGATTACTTTTCATTTGTTATATTCCTACTGTGACTGTGTCCTTTGGAAATTAAATTATTCGTTTAATTTTTCCCTCTTAATTTTCGGAAGATAAAATTAGTAAAAATAAGTGGGAATATGGCATCAAGAGCATTAGATATCCCCATTTTCTTGAAGCTGTTCACTATTATTGTTTCATCAATGATAGGCCATGCACCCAAAATCCACTAGCAGATCAGTTAGTAAGATGAAAGTGAAAACTATGCGGACAAAACATTTAGGGTAACTTGTTTTGTGAGCGCCTTAAGGAAGACAAACATTACCTAAATCATTAAAACGTATTCAGAATCTTGTACTAAAAGAAAGGTAGGGGGAAAATGTTGTCCGAGTCCCAGTGATTCCTTTGGACGAATATGTAATATTGTTTTAGAAATTTAAGGTAATAAATATAATATTTTTCGAATGCTAAAACAGTTCGAGAAATTTATTCAAATTCTGAATTCTGAATATAAGTATACTGTATATTATATTTAATAACTATGGTGGCTTCATTTATGAAAATATTTGAATATTGGCTGTTTTTGTACAATGAACCTTCTTTAAGCTAGCTATACGTGATTCCTGAAAATTTTGATCTTTAAATGATAGTGGATCTTTAATGATAGAGAAGTTATGTTTACTAATTAGTTATTTTATGAGGAATGCTGGTTAAATTTAAAAAGTGATTGACTGAGGTAGCTTGTCGTAATAAGACGGTTCATTGTAATCCAATTTTTTAAAGAATTTAAGCTGTTCTTAATTAATTAAGATATTATAAAGAAATATGATTAAAAGTGTTATATAAGCACATGTTTAAAACATCTATTAAAATAATTTTTATAAGATTTTAAGAGCATGATTATGATTTTAAAAGAAATGTTTTTTTCGTTATTTAGGAGACATGGTTTACAAAGAGGGGAAAAACCATTCATTTTTTCCAAGCAGTCGAAACGAATTTTTATGAAATGTTTATTAAATTATATTATGTTATTTTTTAATTAATTCTTTTTTTCAGGTTTTATGTAAAGTTTATGAATTAAATAATAAATTATTTTTACTTCTGTATTTTAATTAGCATATTATTTGCTTCATAGTGTTTCACAATAAAATTATAAATTCAATAAACTTCTTAATTAACATGCTGTAATATAGAGAGAGCATAAAGTTTGTTTTCTGTTGTCACATGTTTATTTCACAATTTTGTATGCGAATCTCGAAATTTATAATAACTAGGAATACTTTTTTAGTATCACTTTCGAAATGGTAAATATTAAGCTTAGATTTATTACATATTATGTTTGTAAAAAATTATAGGTAAAATTAAAATGCATTAAATTTTAAGCTAAACTGAAGTATTAATTTTAGAAATAAATTTCTTAAAGGCATAATTGTATTAAGAATTTTAAGGGAAACAAGGCTTTAAAAATTAAGGTCAGTTGGCAAAGTTTTATGCTTATTCAAAAAGCATGACATTAGGTTTTTAATGAAAGACTTCTATCTGTTAATTCAAAGGAAATTATTTGAAGGTAAGTAAAAAAGTTATGCATTATTTCAAACAATAGCAGACTGTTGACAAACACTGAGTGCAGATAAGAATAAAAAGATTAGTTAAACGTTGTAATTCAAGCGTATGAACAAAATTTGAATTCCTTGTAGTAACAAAATAAAGTTCATTGCTATGTTAAATTCTTTAATTTACTGAAAATGTCATTTTTTAGAAGGAGAGGATATATTTTTGAAATATGAAGAACAGCTTATCAGGTTCAATGTTCCGTCTTACTTTCTTTGGGAACATGCACAGACCTGACTCGGAACAGGGAGCTTACTAAAGCTATGTTCAATAAATGTGGGAAGTAGACAAGATACACAGGAAGGGTATACGAAACCCTTTATTTTTCACTCTTTACAATAATTTCCGTACTTCGGAATACAGAGACCAACTACTCGTGGTCTAAACGTAAGAATATAAAAATATTTAACTAAACTCTAACTTAACTTTGGAATAATAAACAAGGGCCTGCGTGGAAGATTGGCCTTATATTAACAGGAAGCCGTATGTGGTACAGAGAACTGCTAACACTACAATACGTTTAAAAATTATCACGAGGATTAAACCTCTGGCCTGGAAGGCAACCAGCAACTGAGTAAAACTGCTAAGGTAAGCGGCCTGCTTCGACTAACTCCTTCCTCTCTCTCGCTTGGCAAAAAGCCACAACTTAAGTACTTGGCGTTCGCCAGACAAATTTTGCATAAATAAGTTAACGCTTTTAATTCTGGCCGGAAGTAGAAAATAAGAAGTGATAGTAAAGATTTAAAATAAAATAAACATTAGTAAAACTTAAGATCCTTACATACTTCCCGCCAGAGTTAATTAGTTTGAAACTGAGGTCTAAAACGACCTTGTTGAAAACTTTTAGCTCTAGAATCTAACGCGAGGCCAATCTTTTACAAACATTTCTCACTAGAAACTAGAAATTTTAAAAAAAAAAAAAAAATTGTTTTTACAACATCAGCTCCATGGACAACCAATTTTTCATCTGTACTGCATCTAAAAAGGAGCTTTATTCTGAAAGTGGCTAACTCTGAAGTGTAGCGTCAGAGAGCCTAACTACATTCATTCAACCTTTAACACATATTCACCATAATTTGGTCTTTTTTCAGTCACACGAATAAGTTTTAAATTTTTTTTTTGCATTACTTTCACTTTTAACATATCATAGTATTTCTTAACATTTAAAATAACAGTTCACATTGTATATAAGAACATATTAACATGCCGTTAATTTTACGCATTTTAAAACATACATTAGTAGTACATTGTTAACTTCTATTCTTTTCCAAGCAAGTGCCAATTCTTCTACACTGAAATACTACATTTCAAAAAGTCTTTCAGACTAAAACTTCTTTCTTGCCAGAATGTTTTAAATAAAATTTATACAATAACTTTTACAATATTTAAGTATTTACACATTCCTATTTTATACATCAACTTTAGTTTTACGCTCGAGTAATTGAAAAACATAATACCAAAATCGGTAACAACTCATTTCTCGCCTTTTTGGCGATAAAGGTAGACTTCACATGAGGTAAAACTTCTTGAAATCTGCCACTTGCAGTAAGAATGAAAGATTAACTTAAGTTTGCAAAGTAACATAAAATTTTGCTTATCTTTGTGATATTCGGACATTCTTTTCTGAGCCCAGTCCTGGAAGGTAGCGCAGATTCTAGTTTGATTTATCCTCCTTCTTGTACGGGCTCGCCCTTCAGTGTCTTCCTCTAGAAGGTTTCTTTTTCCTCCAGTTCGGTCACCCTTGAATACCTTCTTTTTCGCCTCTGCCTGTGGTCTTGGCCGTTTGATGGCAGCTGGTCTTGGCGGAACCGGGACACTTCTTTCGCGTTCCTGCTTGGACCTCGTTGCTGGCCGTTCAAATTTTCCTTGTACCTTTTCCTCCGCCGCTGGTGGCCCTTCCGCAGTTCGGCGACATTTGCTGCGGAGAGTGCTGTCCGATGAGTAGATCTTCCGTTTGGGAGCCGGGTTATAGTTGCCGTTATTTCTCCTGGCTTTCTTTGCATTCGTCGTACTTCTCCCTTCTTCATTCTGGGGGTGTTCGTGAGCTCTCTTTTCTGGACGGTGGAACGGCTTCTTTTTCTTGTTACCTTCAATTTTCCAGCGGGGAAACTTTCTTTTCAATTGCTCCTGCCTCCTAATGGCTTGCCCTTGTACTTGTCGTTGTTCCACCTCTGGAGCTTGTGCCTGCCGTGCCTGCCGTGCCGGATCCTGCAAAAGATCTTTGAAAATTTGCATTTTATTACGATCATAGTAGGGTTTTCTTTGATCAATGTTTGCGGAGCATGTTTCACCATTCCTGGCTTTTAACACCACTACAGCGTGAGTTATTTTTTCTATGACATATGGTCCTTCAAATCGTGGAAAAAATTTGGCGGTTTTATCTTCTGGTGCTGAAGAAAGTGAATGCTTAATTTTTAACACTTCATCCCCTACTTTATAAGTTACTCCCCGTCGTTTCAAATCATAATAAAATTTTTGTTTTCTCTGTGCTACTTCAGTATTCTTTTTTGCTTCTTTAATTAATTTTTCTATATCACCCATTTTAAATTCTGGGGCTCTTTGTTGCACATAAAATAATTTATCTAGCGTTATAATCTTTCTGCCTAAAAATAACTCAGCAGGAGTTTTGCCCGTTGTATCATGTTTTGCGGTCCTAAGGGCGAAAGCAAATTCATTGACATAGTTATCCCAGCTTTTATGAAAATTTTTAACATAACTACGGATAATTTTCACTATATTTCTATTGACCCGTTCCGCTATATTGATTGCGGCCGATACGGGACCATTTTTAAATGACGTATGCCCAGTTTTTGGCACATGTCTTCTCAAATACATTACTTACAAATTGAGGACCATTATCCGATATAACTTTTAGGGGCGCCCCGTATTTTAAAATATATTTATTTAAAATAGAATAAGTAACTAATTTCGCGGAGGCTCGTTTTAAGGGAACAATTTCGGTCCACTTACTAAAATGATCAACCATAACAAGGAGATAGCGACTTTTATTTAACTGACTTTTTGGGAAAGGGCCCAATAAATCGATGCCAATTATTTCATTTGGAAATTCGGATTTAATACTATTTAGAAACCCGGCCGGGCGGAAATTAATATAATTAACTGCTTGACATGTTGGGCAGGACTGGACATACGCCCTTGTTAACTTTTGCAGTTCAGGAAAATAGACTGCCTCGCGTACGCGTTGGATAGTTTTTCGAATACCAGCATGAGAAGCTAAAGGGCTGTCATGCAACTCTTACAGGATATTTAATCTAAGACTAGCTGGGATAACAGGTCGAAATTCGTTGTTGGAATTTGTAGTTTTTGTATAAAATAATAGACCATCTATTAGTTCGTAATGGGCCGCCCTATTTCTTATCGCCACAATATCTTGGTGGCTAAAATTTTCAGGATCCTTTAAATACTCATAAATGCTTCCAAACTCAGGATCCTTACCCAGTTCGGTTATTACAGTTTCTCGGGAATTTATTGTACATGCTGTGAGCATTGCCACCTTTACAGTATTACCTTCTTCATCTATTTTAATTCTGGATAGGGCATCTGCTACGATATTTTCCTTTCCGGGGGTATGCTTGATTACCAGATTATATTCTTGTAGCTTGAGTGCCCATCTTATTAACCTTGGGGATAAGTTTTTCCCTGAGTACAATCTAGTTACCGCCGCATGATCAGAGTGCACTGTTATTGGCGCCTTTCCAAAATAGACTCGGAACTTTTGCACTGCTAACAGAACTGCAAGTGCCTCTCTCTCGGTCGCGGAATAGTTTCTTTGTGTTTGATTTAAAGTTCGGCTAATAAATGCCACGGGCTGCTGATTTTGCGAAAGTACCGCTCCTACCGCATAATCCGAAGCATCCGCTGAAATTTCTAAATTCTCATCCTTTTCAGGAAATTTCAACACAGGGGCTTGCGTTAATGCTTGCTTTAATTTTTCGAACGCACTATTGGCTTCGGCCGTCCACGAAAATCTTGCCTTTTTCCTTTTTAATTTTAACAATGGTTCAGCAATAGCTGCAAAATCTTTTATAAAGGACCTATAATATGAACAAAGTTCTAGAAAAGAAGAGAGCTTCTTCGCCGTGTTTGGAGTCGGATACTTTTGTACAGCGATTATTTTTGATTCGTCTGTCTCGATTCCTTTCTGAGATATTTTGTAACCTAAATATTTTAATTCAGGGGCTGCAAATTTGCACTTTTCGACATTAACTTTTAGACCGGCCTCATTTAATAAAGAAAGCACCTGTCTTAAATCCTGTACATGTTGGTCGAGATTATCACTAGTAATAATGATATCGTCTAAATGTGGACTTTCCAAGAACAGGCCTTAACACAATGTCCATACATCGCTGAAATGTTGCCGGTGCCCCTGAAAGCCAAACGGCATACGCAGGAATGAATAAGTGCCAGACTTAGTTATAAAAGCAGTCTTAGGCACGTCCTCAGGCCTAACCCCTATTTGAAAATAACCAGTCATTAAGTCTAAAGTCGTCATATATTTGGTCGACGTTATGTTCCTTAGAATTTCTTCAATAATAGGTAACGGATATACCGGATATTTAGTTATGGAGTTTAATTTACGGTAGTCAATCGCGAATCGCCACCTTTTTGGATGTGTCAATGGATAGTCATTATTTTTCTTACATAAAACCACCGGGCTAGCATAACTACTTGAGATGGGCGTTATGATCTTTTTACGTAGCATATCGCTGATGTGCCATTCTATAATTTTTTCCTTATTCTTATCATACCGGTATGCCTTGTGGCGAACTAGCATTGAATCTCCGGTGTCAATACTATGGTTAGTAACTTGAGTAAATCCTGGAATATCACTAAATAACGAAGCAAATTCACTTACCACTTGTCGGATTCTTCGTTGCTCTTCATTAGGCAGGTGGTCAAGGTTTAACATCGGCGGTTCAGCCTTTTCTTCTCGAACTGGTTTCATCGTCAGCTTAAGGGACGCTTCATTAAAATCCAGCGTTGCTTGTGCCTCTGAAAGAAAATCTATTCCTAAGATAATATGTGCTTGCAGATTCTTTACTATGAAAAACATAACCTTTACTTGTTCGTCCTTGATACGGACGTATAGCGGTAATTTACCTATGCTCTTACATCTTTCTCCTTGCGCAGCTAACACTGTCGTATTATCCGAATTATATATGCGATATTTACGAAAATACTTCCTAAAAAAATCTTCTGCCACACAGGAACACTGCGCGCCTGTATCCAGGAGTGCGGTGGCTGGGATATTATTCACCAACACTTCAATCTTCGGAAGAGTCAAATTTTTCACCATTACTGTATTTAACTTGAAGGAAGAGGGGTTTTCTTGGCCTTCGGATTTCCGCACCCTCCCGTCAGCAGAAATCCGTTTTAGTTTAAATCATTTTTCATTTCCATGCTTTCCTTCTTTTTCCACTGGCCTTGAGACTTTTTTCCTGGATTGCTATTGAACTGTCGACGTTCGCCGGCTGTTTTTGAATGCTCGGGTTTCCTTGCCCACTGATTCGCTTTGCTTCCGTAGCCGTGTGCTTGACTTTGCTGTGGTCTTGGCTGACCAAATTGGTTTCGTTGTTGATATTGGCGTCTTCTTTCAATGTCCGCCGTTCTTCTACTTTCAAACTGGATTGCTAGCTCAAATAACTTTTCCAGTGTAGTCGGATTCCTTAATTCAATAAAGTCTTGCACTTGGGGAAGTAACCTCGGCAAAATCACTTGAATTATCTCAGGATCCGGACGGTTTCCATACAAGAGTTTGAAGACGTGAATTTTTCTTAAAATAAAGCTTGAGAGATTTTCGATTCTTTGCTGATATATGCTGAAAAGTTCCGTTTCTAATTTCGCACGATCCCTTACGACAGGGAAGGCTTTTACTAGGGCAGTCTTGAAATTTTCGTAAGTATAGGTGGGACTTCCTGCTTGACCCAAGAGACTTCTGCCTATACATTTGAACCAGTTAAGCGCTTGGCCCCTCAAAGCCCTGGTAGCTAAGGTAACGTTTTGAAACTCAGGCACGGGGTAGAGCATGAAGTGGTCATCCAATTTTTCCAAAAAACTGGTTACCGGTGAGTTTCCATTAAATGTTGCTTCTCTTTTCATCGAAGCACGCATGGTCTGGACGATGTGACCAAATCCTTCCAGGGCGGCAGCTGGCATTTCTGGATTCTGAGCCGCTTCTGCAGGCAGCACAGGTTCTTCTTGAAACTCGGCCATGGTTATTCTTCTTCGTTGGGCGCCACTATCAGGTTCAATGTTCCGTCTTACTTTCTTTGGGAACATGCACAGACCTGACTTGGAACAGGGAGCTTACTAAAGCTATGTTCAATAAATGTGGGAAGTAGACAAGATACACAGGAAGGGTATACGAAACCCTTTATTTTTCACTCTTTACAATAATTTCCGTACTTCGGAATACAGAGACCAACTACTCGTGGTCTGAACGTAAGAATATAAAAATATTTAACTAAACTCTAACTTAACATTGGAATAATAAACAAGGGCCTGCGTGGAAGATTGGCCTTATATTAACAGGAAGCCGTATGTAGTACAGAGAACTGTTAACACTACAATACGTTTAAAAATTATCACGAGGATTAAACCTCTGGCCTGGAAGGCAACCAGCAACTGAGTAAAACTGCTAAGGTAAGCGGCCTGCTTCGACTAACTCCTTCCTCTCTCTCGCTTGGCAAAAAGCCACAACTTAAGTACTTGGCGTTCGCCAGACAAATTTTGCATAAATAAGTTAACGCTTTTAATTCTGGCCGCAAGTAGAAAATAAGAAGTGATAGTAAAGATTTAAAATAAAATAAACGTTAGTAAAACTTAAGATCCTTACAAGCTGTTTTGAGTTCTTCATAGAAATATTTCACAAAATGTCTTTTACTGTAATAATATGATCATATCAACATGCAACACGTTTACTCATATAAGTTAAATCTAAAGCAACATGTGTCTATTTTAGTTAAAATTACTAAAAAGAAAGTTCTAGAACATATCTTATGAACTGACACTAAAACATGCAAATAAAACATACTATTTTTTTCAGCTAATTTACAGGGCAAATATAAGGAGTAGCATATCAATTTGAACTTTTAAATTAATCAAAATGATAATATGAAAGGCCTTTCAATAATATCAGACATAAGTTTCTCTTCATAAAACAAAAATACTCTGCAACAGACTAATGTTACTTTTTGAAAAAGAACATTGCTGTTGAAAGCACATCTTTTAAATTAATGTTATTCTGAGGTCAAATTGACTAATTTAAAAAGCCAAACTATTATGCTTCACTTGCATATATCTGTATAATGATATACACATGCAGATATTGTTTTACTCAAAACATCTTGATTTCAATATATTTTATTATACTAAGCATCATTTTAAACAAAAAAATCTATTACTTTTATAGACATATCCTTTAGTATTATCTATGAAAAATATATTCTACACACATAATTACTTAATGGGATATTAGAAGGAAATAATCTGAAACCTTTACAGATACAACCATTTACAAAAAACCATTACAAAAATTTACAAAAAAGGGCTCCAGCCCTTTTTTATGTAAATGGAACACAGTTTCAGGGGGGGTAAAAAATAAATATGCGTTAAAAGTCGATTATAACTTCCGAATGCATGTCTGCTTTTCTCTGGGTGAAAACGGATGAGGTGTTAACACTTTTAAGGAAAGAAAATTCTCCATCCATATGAAAAAAAGGCTTATTCTCAAAGGTTTTTTTTTTTTTTTTCTTCCCAATGGCAGATTTTGAACAATTACAAATGTAACCCAGTCCATTAATTTATACAAGGCCGGATATGGGAGTCTCTTTATTATGAAAGAGCCCACCAGCGGCGTAGCGGTAAAGACACTGAACACTGGTAGTTCGGTCAGAAGTTCAAATCCCGCGAACGGGCTGGCTGCATGGGCGTTTTCGTGGTTTTCCCCATGTGTAACGTGTATACGAGCCAGTTTCCCTTAGAAAGTCCTCCACGAAGGCATCCCTCCCTTTAGGCAGATAGCCCTCGTGTGCTTTGCCATAATTAAATAATCCAATCCAATCCTTTATCATGGAGGCACCTAATAGGTGGGCCACCATCGCCTTTCCTATGAAGGTACGGACAATTACAACCATGCCTTCTCTGGGATTCGAACCCAGGCCCTTCGGCATCGCAGTCAGCTTCCCTGACCACTATACCGACTGGGCGGCTTATTCTCGAAGTAGTGCAATGAATTTATGAGGGCGGGTAAAACGTTTTGTTCTCGAAAGTACTAAAAATGATTATCTTGGTTATGCAGTTCCAGAGGTCTTTCACTGCAGAGCTCCTGAAGACTTGAGCTATGCAACCAAATACGAGACGCAAACATTTTCATATGTGCAGACCTTGCATTTATTTTCATGTTTTTATCAGATAGTAGTCGACGGAATTTTTTTGCCTGTCGCATTCTGCTTGGCAGGTAGAATTATACGCAGGGCATCGCGGTCAGAAAGCTTAGGACTCTTCTCTGTTTGTTTCCGAAGCTACATTTCTCCATTAAAATTTCTTTCCATACTCCCATATTGTTTCTATCATTTCTCTGTTCTCCGCTTTAATAGTTTTATTTTTACCTTCGGTATGCTGGGAATAGAATGGTTCTTGTTTCGCTCATCTCTTGAAATAGTACTTTATACCGCATATTCAGGGCTTGAATACAGGGACACTTAAGCAATATGCTTATTTTCTGAATGAAATTTAAGTCTAGCCGGAGCTCCAAATAAAATGAGGACCGATATTTTATTTTTTTATTTAACTATTTATCATGAATTTAATAATTTGTGAAATTTTATTTATGTTTTTATATTTCATTTAATTTTAATATAATTATTAGTCCAAATCGTCTTTGTCCCAGATGGACTATGGTTTTCGTTTTGCCATTTTGCGTCGGAATCCTATAAACGGCGTATCACTTTTCAAATCGTTGCCACCAAATACTATCGAAGGAAGAATCTGCATAAATGTGTGTATGTTTCTCGCATTGTGATAAAACAACGGTACCTAGAGTCATCCAATTTTGAATAGCATAAATTTTATTGCGAATATGGGCATCTGAAAGCCCAAATTTGAAATTTGGAATTTATTTTATTCTCGATTTCATATTTTGCAAAACTTTAACGAATTTTTAATTAATAAACTCAACAGTTTCAAAGCGAGCAATAGCAACACTCTACGGGGAAAAAGAAACCTTTTTATCTCCAGCGCACGGAACTGTGTATCGGAAATTCTAAAGATATGCTCATTTCAAAATAATTTTGCGACATTGCTGTTAAACTGAATTTTATGGTTTAAGTGCAAAGAACATTATATATAATAAACAAAGGTAACACACAAAAAGTTAAAAAAACGCCCTTTTGGACGTAATTTAAAATCTGAAACCTTTCAGATTTTTTAAAATTATTTTAATCATTAGTCATTCTACTTTTTATTAGTTATTTTATTTTTCCCTTCTTCCTAATGCCTTTCTATAGGGCTCCGGCATTTTTGAATTTAACAATTAAGCCCTGATACTAAGATTTAAACACCCCACCTGCTTACACTCAAATGGCGGTACATCTACCATAAACCATATTTATCTTAACTTAGAAGCCAAACAACAAAAATCAGCGTTATATTTTCAAATTTTCACAGACAACGGTACCTAGAGCCATCCAACTGTGAAAATTTTAAAATATAACGCTGATTTTTGTTGTTTGGCTTCTAAGTTAATATTTGTTCAGCGTGTTATTGTATCTTAATCATATTTATCTTCTTTTAAAATCCCGCTAACTTAATAATTGCGCCAAATTCTCTTCTGTGTATGCACAGTAAGCGATATTAGATTAATATGGATCAACTGAACAGTTTGAAACAGTTTGAACAACAGTTTGAAAGGTAAGTGGGAAAATTATAAGGCACGTAATAATCCTGTGATTCTAATGCAGTTAATGCTAATGTAACTAATTCTAATGGTAAGGAAAGTTGTGTTCTAAGCAAACTATCCTGTTGATAATGTTAAGAAACCTGTTATTATTTCTGTCTGTGCTAATGAACTGGCCCATCTAACGATATTGTACTTTTTTTTTAATGTCAGATATGGTACTGATGTAGGTAAACTTAGCTTCCCTACTAAAACCAAGGTAAATTCCAAAAAAACCTGTGCAGGAAAAAAACTACGTGCTCGGATAGATTTATTTCCCTTTCGCCTGGCCACCCAAAATTTTTAAGAATAACGTGGATGTTAAAACCTTTAAAAAAAATTAATTAATTAATTAAAAAAAAAAATAAATAAAAAAAATCTGAACTGTTTCAGATTTTAAATTACGTCCAAATTAAATTACGTTTTTTTAACGTTTTGTGCGTTATCTTTATTTGTTAAACATCATGTTCTTCGTACTTAAACCATAAAATTCAATTCAACAGGAATATCGCAAAATAGTTTTAAAATGAGCATATCTTTAGAATTTCCGATACAAAAACTCACGCGCCGGAGATAAAAATGTTTTTTCTGCATAACGTTGCCATTGCTCGCTTTGAAATCCTTGAGTTTGTTAATCAAAAATTCGTCAAAGTTTTAAAAAATAGGAAATCGATCATAAAACAAATTTCAAATTTGGTCTTCCACATGCTCATATTCGTTGGAGGATTACGTTATTCAAAATTCGATGACTCTATGTACCGTTGTTTTATCACAATACGAGAAATATACATACATTTATGCAGATTTTTCATTATTTAATTTCTTCAAATATAATGCAGGACTCTAACATTTTGTGGCAACAGTTTGAAAAGTGAACCGACATTTATGAGTCCGACGCAAAATGCCAAAACGAAACTAATAGTCCTTCGGGATTCAAATCCCTTTGGACTAAAAATTGCAGTTCTTGAGAATAATTATTATGAAATGAATTATTAGTAAAAATAATTTTAATATGAATGCTGTTTGTACTGAAAATATTAGCGGTGAAAATTCTGAAAATAGCCCGCACGCCAGCGATTTACCCAAACCAAAGTTTATAACGATTATGGTTATTCCTTTGCTTAAATTCAATGACTTTATCGAAAATCTCAGGAACTAGTGGCTTTTACTGGTGGAATTTTTGGAGGATTCTTAAAATTACACTCTATAACAACAAAAATCGACGTACCATGGAGTTGTCCGATGGAAACAAAAATTAGTGGATAGGAAGATTATGTACAAAATAGAAAATGATTAAAAATTCAGAACAATTGAATGATTTATTTCAGAGTTACATAGTTACAAATTAACGGGTTACAGCCGAAAACATCGCAGACGAAAACGCCGCGGAGAAAACAACGCAAGGCGAAAACGTCGTGCTACAAAACATCGCAGTTCTAAAACATCGTGGTACAAAACATCGTCTTCGAAAATAAAGCGGTTCAAAAATTTCGTAGTTTAAAAACATCGTCGTCGAAAATATCGCGGTAAAAAATAAAGTATCTACAAATCATCGCATGACGATAACATCGTAGACACGCTTTTTTCAGGCTTTGATAACTGTAAATGGATATTCCCGTAACGATTTGTGTGGGCAAGATGGAAAGAAGGATAATATTTACTTTCATATTTTTTATTAATCAATAAATTTTTGCTGAGAAAATAAAAAGGAAACTTAAGCATAGAAAATTAATGCAACTTATAGTACTTAATAGAATTTTAAACCGACATAGTTAACTAACAAAGGCCATTAATAAATAATTTTTTATAAAGTTTTTACTGGCAATTTTTCATGAGAAGTATAATCTATAAGTTACATTTAATTTTCTATGCATAAGTTTCCTTCTTACGTTTTCAGCAAAAATTTATTAGTTAATAAAAAAAAATGTGAAAGTAAAAATTATCCTTCTTTACATTTTGCGCTCACAAATCATTATGAGAATATCCATTTACAATTATTAAAACCTGAAAAAGCATGTCTGCGATGTTATCGGCATGCGATGATTTGTAGATACTTTATTTTTTACCACGATATTTTCGACGACGATGTTTTTAAACTGCGATGTTTTTGAACCGCTTTATTTTCGACGACGATATTTTGTACCGCGATGTTTTAGAACTGCGATGTTTTCTCTTTGCGATGTTTTCTCCCACGATGTTTTGTAGCACGACGTTTTCGTCTTGCGTTGTTTTCTCCGCGACGTTTTCGTCCGCGATGTTTTTGCCGCGATGTTATCGGCGGAAACCAAATTAACGAGCTCAATAAGGTGTTGACCCACTTCTTGCCTGGATGCAAGCAGCCACATGGCGTGGCATAGACTAATAAAGCTCCCGGATGGTCTCCTGCGGAATTTCTTGCCAAATTTGCTCCAATTGTCGGGATAGGTCATCAACATTCCCTGGTAGATGCAATCGCCTTCCTATCATATTCTATACATGCTCGATGGGAGAGAGATCTGGCGATCTGGCTAGCCAAGGAGGTGTTTGACAAGCTGTAAACCAGTTCATAGCATAACGTTCCGTATGTGGTCTCGAATTATCTTGCTGAAAAATAAGGACATGGTACTGCGAAAGGAACGGTAGTAAACAGGTCTCAGAATGCCGTTGACGTACCGCTGTGCTGTTAGTGTGCCTCTAATGACGACTAGAGGTCTCCGGCTATAAAGGGAAATGGCACCCCAGACCATAATTCCTGTTTGATGGCTTGTGTGGCGTGCAATAGTGAAAGCAGGATCGGCACGCTGCTCTGGGTGTCTACAGACACGTCTTCGATGATAGTCACGACACAGTTGGAAGTGGGATTTGTCGCTAAAGATTATACTACGCCCCAGTCAGCATCATTCCAACCTGATCGAGCCAAGCACCACTGTAATCTGGCTCGACAGTGTGCAGGGGTAAGTGGTAGGTGGCGTAACGGTCGGTACGAGTGTAGATTTTGCTCTATTAACCCTCTGTGAATGGTCATGGTTGACACTCGTCGGCAGGTCCCACCGTCTAATGGTTGATAGCGATGTATCAGGCGCTGTGACAGTTTATCTGACAATCACTGTCCTCCCGATCTGTTGTGGCCCTAGGTCGACCGCTACCACCATCATGCTGAAATCTGTCATTGTCCACCCATTCTTGCCATCATCTTCTAATCGCCGCATCGCTTCGACTCATACGACGAGCGATTCTCCGGTTTACCCAACCTGCCTTTTTCAATCCAATAATACGACCTCTTTCAAACTTTGACAGTTACTCGTAATGAGCTCGAATTCTGCGGCGAGGCATTTTTTCAGTTGTTGAAAGGTATCCAAAATCGAAATGTAACAGTAATTTTAACAACTGTTCAAGAACAGCTCCTTATATACATCTGCTGGATGCGCAATTCCTATGCGCTGGAGATCGCACCATTCATACATTGGACTCCAAATTTTAATCATTTGCATATTTGGTCAAAACATTTAAGCATACGAAATTTAAAAGCAATCAGATGATTCCTTCTTGGTCCGTCGATTTTTTTTTTTTTTTTTTTTTTTTTTTTTTTTTTTTTTTTTTTTTTTTGTATAGAGCGTATTTGCACTTACCGCTGGCCATCACCGGGAGATCACTAGATACCTAGAAGTTAATAGTATTCAACATTATGTATTCCCAGTGGCGTAGCAAGCATAACTCAAGCATAACTGGCGCCCGGGGCAAAATGCCTTTGTGGCGCCCCCTCCCACAAAAAAAGACTTTCAGTAATATAATATATAGAATATATTCGTAATAAGAAAATAATGCAAATAATAATAAAATGCTGAATCTGCCATAAAATACTAAAAAATATAATAAGAATAGTCACTACCTAACTACACTAGGCTTGGATTCGGAAATACATCTGTGTCGGCGGAAAAATCAGACATACGATGATCTAGAATTAGTTAAAAAGGTGTTATTTATTTTACATATTTATAAAAGTGTTTTTCAAAAGTACAGTTTTTAAACAATTAAAAGTTTAATATACATTATAGATAAATAGATATGGGGCAACTTGCCTACTACAACTCAACTCTGCCAGTCTGGTAACCCATAGCAACCAAAAACAAAATAATGTTTATTCTATTCAATTGTTATAATTATTTAACGATCTGTCTAAAAAAAATTGTACTTCCATAATTGGTGACCCGTTTTTATTACGAATAGCAACTTTCAATGTTGCACGAATATGGAGTTTATATGTAAAAATCCTGAGCAGCAGTAAGTTATCCATTTTGATGAGATGCAAGTAAGACATTTCACCTGACATTTCAAGCATTGTGCCGCATTACGGTGAGTCAACATATTTCTGTCATAATTTCAGCGGATATATGTATCGTCTGCTGCATTTGAGCCGCCAATTTCTCTGATTTCAAGTACCAAGAAACTGTGTCACTATATACATATTGATTATTTTTCTATACATATTATTATTGTGCATATTCTATACATAATATCATTGTGCATATTTGTTTTATTTAAAGTGGTTGACAACGATGCTGCTTCACGATTGGCACGAGTGGCTGTTAAGCCACCGCCCTTTTGTCGCCGAGACCCATCATTATGGTTCATTCAATTGGATGCGCGTTGAGTCACATTACTACCGACGAAACTTAGTTTTATACAGCGATTGCCGCGTTAAGAGGTTATCACATATGGCTATAGTCCCTGCTAGACGGGACTTTTCTGAGACACAAGATTCTGGTAGCACTGGTTTAAATGGGAGGATTCCTAGAAAAAAGAGCCCTGCTGGAAGCGAAGTCCCGCCTAGCTACAAAAAATGTTGCGGCTACGCGGGATTTTTTCAAGCCTCACCGAAAATGTCTCGGCTGGATCTCAGTCCCGGGTACAGACAACCAATCAGACGAAAGTTCTGCTTCTGAAAGCTCACGGGATCCCAATTTGAGATATAATCGATTACTGTTTGGCGTTCAAGGTCTTTGTAGTAAGTGAGAATGGTAGTGATAGTGATAGTGACGGAGGACGTAGCCACCCCCCCCCCTTTACTATTATTTAAAGTGAGAATGGTAATCTAGCTACGTGTGTTTCCTGTACGGTTTTCAGAATCGTGCGGGTTTTGAGAATTGTCCCTTTCGACGTCAAATCCCGCGTAGCCGAAACATAATATGATTGGGACCTTAGAATCAGAGGTACTGCAATCAGCTCGTGAAATAATTTTGAATCCACCGGCGACGGACAAATACAAATCTTTAAAAAAATTAATTTCTGTTTATGAAGAATCCGAGACAGTTAAAATCAAGCAATTGTTGCACGATTTACGGTTGGGTGATATGAGGCCTTCTCAATTGCTGTCTGAAATGTCAGACTTAGCCGCCGGTAACTAACATTCTTAAAACATTATGGATGAATAGACTCCCGTCTAATATGCAAACCATTTTAGCGACCAGTAGCGAGCCACTTTTAAAAATCTTCCCGAAATCGCTGATAAAATTCACGAGCTGGCCACGCAAATATACGCAGTGCAGGCTTTCGGTCCAGGTATTGTGGCGTTACAGGCTCAAATTGGTGATTTGCTCAAACAGGTTGCTCAGTTAGTAGCCATCCAAGCTGAACCCTTTCAGCGCAACCGCTCCACATCACGTGGTCGAAATATACATCGTAGCCTACTGTGGAAATGTTATGAAAGCCTTGCCTTCCTACGAGTATTTGTTTTTACCACCAAAAATTTGGAAACAAGGTAAACAAATGCCGCTCACCGTGTCGTTATAACGACCAAGGAAACGAGAAGAGCCGTCGCTTGAAGTCGTGAACGACAGCGGCGGGAATTTTGCACGCCTTTTCTTCATCGAAAAGAATTCGGGCTTAAGGTTTCTTGTAGACACCGGGGCTGATGTTTCTGTCGTTCCACCACATTTTCACTAACAAAAGCGCCTTACCAAGTTACAACTTTATGTAGCAAATGGAACTCCTATTCAAACTTTTGGTGAACGCCTTATATTTCTTGATTTAGGATTGCGCTGCAACTTCCAATGGCCATTCATTATTGCTACTGTTTCAAGTCCTATTATTGGCGCTGACTTTTTTCAAAAATTTTCTTTGTTTGTCGATCGTAAGAATCGCCGTTTGATAGATTACACAACCAGCTTAACTTATCCAGGAGTAATTCGCAATAGTCAAGATTTGAGCATTAAACTGATTTCGGGTAACTCCCCATGGCATCAACATCTCAGAGAATTCCCTACAAACACGCGCCCAGTTATGGGTATTTCCGAACCCAAGCACGATGTACTTACATTATATTGAAACTGCCGGACCTCCCATTGCCGCTAAACCAAGACGCTTACCTCCGGACAAGCTTAAAGCCGCCAAAGAGGAATTTCAGTACATGATGGAACAGGGAATTTGGGGTAATTCAAAAAGTTCATGGGCCAGTCCGCTCCATCTAGTTCGGAAACGAAATGGTAAGTGGCGATTATCGCTGGTTAAATGCAGCTACAATTCCTGATCGTTACCTAGTCCAGCACATTCAACACTGCATGCAGGTTTTAGAGGGAAAAGCTATTTTTACAACCCTTGATCTTGAGCGGGCGTATCACCAAGTGCCCGTTAATCCAGCAGATATTCCAAGAACTGTGGTTATTACGCCTTTCGGACTATTTGAGTTTCCGATCATGACTTTCGGCTTATGCGATGCTGCTCAAACGTTCCAACACTTTATGAATCAGGTGTGAAATGGCTTCGACTTTTGTGTACCTTATTTTGATGACGTCTTAATCCCCTCCTTTTCAGAGCAAGAAGACCTATCACATTTGAGAACAGTTTTTGAACGTTTTCAAAGGTACGGTGTCAGTCTTAATCCTTCCAAATGCGTTTTTGGCCAACCAAGAGTATCCTTTCTTGGTCATGAAATTTCCGCTGATGGCGTTCGACCCCTTCCAGATAGAGTCCCGCTATCCGCGATATGGCCGAACCATCTACAGTGAAGGACTTAAGAAGATTTCTTGCTATGCTCAATTTTTATCGACGTTTCTTACCTCATGCAGCAACCATACAAGCATCTCTAAATTCTTTTTTGGTTGGAAGCAAGAAAAAAGATAGACTTTATAACCTGGACCACAGAATCTCACGAAGCGTTCTGAAAATGCAAAAATGATTTAATTTCGGCAGCAAATTTGCAGTATCCTTCCACATCGAAACCATTATCACTTTACGTTTATAAGGTATTTCTCCCGCTTTCCTAGCGTGCCTTCGTGGTGTAGTGGTTCTGCACGCTGAGCCGGTACTCCAGAGGTCCGCGGTTCGATTCCCGGCGAAGGCGGTTGCTAATTTTTCAATCTCTCTTGCTTCTAAATATCCTAATGTCTCTACAGTTGCGCCCAAACTAAAAGGGGTGTTGGATGAGTATTCTCCACACCTAGGCTTTGGCGATTGGGTCCCCTAAAAACCCCAGTTGCCCTTTAAAAAGGGGAGTATATAAGGTATTTCTCTCGCTTTCTTAGCGTGCCTTCGTCTTGGAGTGGTTCTGCACGCTGGGGTCCACGTTGGAATGGTACTCCAGAGGTCCGCTGTTCGATTCCCGGCGAAGGCGTTGCATATTTTTCATCTCTTCTGCTTCCAAAAAAATAACCTAATGTCTCTACACGTTGACGCGTCAAAACTCTCACCAGTGCTAACCAGATACAGCACTTACGATCGCGAATTATCAGGAATTTATGAAGCTGTTAAATATTTTCGACATATGCTATAGGGACGTGTTTTCATGATCTTGACAGATCACAAACCCTTAACCTATGCTTTTCAACAGCGTTCGGATAAAGCTTCTCCTCGTCAAATGAGACACCTAGCCTTCATAGGGCAATTTTCAACAGATATCCGTTATATTGAGGGTTCGCAGAATATTGTTGCAGACTTCTTGTCTCGTGTTGAAGAAATAGCCGTTCCTTCGCCAATAAACTTTGCTGCCCTTGCGGACGAACAACACCGGGATTCAGAACTACAAACCCTCTTGAAAATAAATCTTGCACCAATCTCAACTTGCAGCCTATGCAGTTGTCATCTGGAAAATCACTTTATTGTGATGTTCAGGATTTAAGATTTCGACCTTATGTTCCCTCCGGGTTTCGCCATGCCATTTTTAGTCAGTTACATCGTCTGTCACATCCTGGCATCAAGGCTTCGAGGAAACTGATACAGCAACGTTTCGTATGGCCTAGCATGCAAACGGACATAGCCAACTGAACACGTTCGTGCTTGGACTGCCAAAGATCGAAAATTGTCAGCCAACTTAAAAATTTTAATTTGCCCTCATCTCACTTCAATCACGTGCACCTCGACTTGGTCGGGCACTTATATTTGTTAATAATAATATTATACATGAAGTACAATTAATTACTATGTATACATTTTTTTCTTACCCCCCTTGGATGAAGCAACTTTACCGTTTACTTTATCAAAGTCGATCCTTTCAAATTTTTCTCTTTTCACACTTAAAAATGCTAGATGACTTAGGGGATCTTGTCCCATCGTTGATTGTAAATATGTGAAAATTTATTTTAACTTGCTGAATGAAAGTTCATAGTTAGCATTTGATAATGAAATAGTAAGTAGTATTTGAAGTGCGGCTCTTAGGTTGGGAAAAACATTTTCTCTATAGATCTGTAGTGGAGTTTTAGGTTCCGTTTCTTTTCTACTGCGGAGTAACCCCATGCAGTCACATTCACTGCTCAAAAAAATTAGGGGATATTGTGGGTTCGGTATGAAATAACCATATAATCGATAACCTTTTTGAACAAAAGGAAATAGAAGAGATTATAAAAGAAAATTATAACGTTTACAAAGTTGGGAATATGCAAATTTAGTCTGTGACGTCAAAAACTATGCGTTTTAGATAAGGAGTAAAGAGCGACCTGCAGTATTCCTTTTGTAATAGGAGATTAAAAACAATTGACATGCGTTGAATGCTTCGTATCAGTGAATATACGATGTCTCAGCAAGATGACTTAGTTGAATCGGTAGCCAGGAAGGCAATCAGTTGTTTACAGGAGAGTCAAACACAATCCATTGTAGCGGAAGCGTTAGGATTTTCCCAAAATGTCATTTCCAGATTATGGAATCGGATTTTGGAAACTGCATATGTTTGAGAAATTCGAGACAAGGTCATGTTATCGTTTTAAAATAAAAAGCGGGAGATATATGTGCATTTCGTTTAAAAAAATACAAATATCTCTACTTTGGAAAAATAAAGTGGTCAGAAAGAACGTTTTGGTTGATGAACTGCAAACATTTCATTACACATTTTATCAGGCAAATCAAGAAAATAAATAATTAATTATATTACAATAGTTATTAATTTTAAATATATTTTCCAGAAATCGATCAAAATAAAAACTGAAATTTTCCAGAAAATCTTGTTTGGAGACCATTTGGCGTCCCTCTACGAGCGGCGCCCGGGGCATCATGCACCTCCTTGCCCCTCTCCCTCGCTACGCCACTGTGTATTCCTTCCTTCCTCAATGGCCCGATAACCCAGGATGAGCCGTCACCTTCTCAAGAAACTTTTTCCAGGCAAATCTTCTCCCTGTTAAAGTTTTCCAGCGTTTTGTTTTTAAAAGCAGTAGGTCATTTTCTAGGCAGTATAAACATCTTAGACTTGGTCTGCTACTTATTCCCATGTGTCTGTTGGTCTGGCGTTGAAGACTTTTTTTGTTGCACGGTCTTCATCCATTCTGATGTTTCTGTCCAAGTTATTCTTTTTCATTTATTGAAATTTATGATGTCAGGTTCATTATACGAGCGATATACCTCTACATTTGATCTTCTAAGCCACACACTATCTTTTTGTATCCCTCCAAAAATAAATCTTAAAACTTTCCTTTCAAAAATGCCCAACATGCCCTCATTCGTGTGCTTCATGATCCAAGTTTCACATACATGTGTTAAAATTGGTTTTATAAAGCTTCGATACAGTAAAACCTTTGTTTTTCTTTGAATTACGCTTCATTTCATACGTCTTTGTATTCCATTGAAGCAAGAGTTGGCTGCAGTGATTCTCTTTTGTATTTATGTAGTAATATTTTTCCAGAGCCTAAACATGTGAAGCTATCAAGAGTTTCAAATTTATATTCTCTAATTTCTAAGTGAATGTCCTTGAAGTCTGTTTTAGTGCATGGCATATATTTTGTTTTATTTTCATTAATTCTCCCATCCATCCTGACAGCTTCCTTCTCTAGAAATATAAAAGCCTGTTTTAGTGCTGCTGGTGTTCTAGCTGGTGTCATCAGCTAAAGCCGATAACTGTAAAGTTAATTGAAGATATTTCTTCCGGCATTGATGTTTCAGTCTTTTATTACTTTTTCTAATGGCAGATTGAAGAGAAGGCATGCCAACACATCACTCTGTCGAACGCCATTTCTAATTTCATTTGGCTTTGATAATTCATTCTGTATTTTAATCATGATTTTAGTTTCATCTAGTGTCATGGTTATTACCTTTAATAATTTTTCGGGCATTTAAACTGCCTTAAGCCTCATCAAAAATGAGGATTTTTTCTATTCGTACTATCATAGGCAGTTTTGAAATCAATAAAGAGGTGGTGAGTATCGATTCCAAATTCTTTTGTCTTCTCCATAATCTGTTAAATGTTAAATATTTGCTCTATGGTACATCTTCCCTTATCAGGTTCTGTTTTTTTTCCTTACTTGCTTTGGGAACATTAACTGTCCTGACTCGGAACAGGGAGCTTACTAAAGCTATGTTCAATAAATTTGGGAAGTAGACAATACACACAGGAAGGGTATACGAAACCCTTTATTTTTCTCTCTTTACAATGATTTCCGGACTTCGGAATACAGAGACCAACCACTTGTGGTCTGAACGTAAGAATATAAAAATATTGTTACGAATTTGGTATTTAAAAAGCTAATGTTAGTTTAATTATAAATTAAATGGTTTTATTTCTCGCGCAGTGCAGCGCGTGACGAATGTTAAAAGAAAGCTAAGCCGGAAAATTGAAAATACAAGAGCGCGTGCATTAAATAAATAAATATCTCTTTCGAGAAAGTACTGGAAAATTCTAGCGCGTGATTTTAAAATCTTAGAAAAGGAGGAAAACATCTCAGTTTGTAGTAGTTGCTTAGTTTGTTGTTGTTTAGAAAACTGCTCTTGTTGATCGTAGCGAATTCGCGGATTAGCGTTCTTTAGCTGTTTTAGCTGTTTTGAATTGCGTTCTATTGGATATTTGAGTAGTTAAAAGATAACTACTGTGAAATATTGTAATACTGCATGATAATTTGAAAACATTTAAGCATTTTTGTTGTGATAATAATAAATTTTTGTTCATTTTTCATCGGACTTGTGCATTCATTTCATAACGAACCCGTACGCACGCAACAATTTTTGGTGTCAGGAGTGGGGTTTGAATGCCAATAACAAGAGCGATGGAAGAGCAATTAAGGCATTTAATATCAGCCTTTGCCTCATTTAAAGAAGAAATGAAATTGGGCCAGGAATCCGTTAAGGAAGAAATGAAATTGGGCCAGGAATCCGTTAAGGACGAAATGAAAGCCGTTCAAGCTGGTCAAGAAGAAATGAAAAGAGAAATTACCTGCATAATAGAAAATAAATTTGAAGCTATGGAAGGCAGAACTGACACAGTTGAAAATAAAGTTGGACAAATTGAAGAAAAAGTTTCTTCTGTAAAAGATCAAATTGAAGAAAGAGTTTCTTCGGTGAAAGAAGAAATAGAAGAAAGAGTTTCTTCTGTAAAAGAACATATAGAAGGAAGAGTTTGTGCCGTCCAACACCAAATCGAACAACAAATTGATGATAGAGTTTCTGCAGTAGCCAAAGAAGTGGATATTTTAAAGAAATTCGTAGCGACGGCAGGGAACAATAGTGATGGTTTTAAATTTTTACCCATGCCTGCTCGTCCCTCTCTGAAGTTATCCACTTATGATGGGAAGACCTCCTGGCAAGTGTATAAAACACAATTTTCTATAGTGGCGGATGCGAATGGATGGGATTCCCAAACTAAGGCCTGTCATCTCGCCGCTTCGCTGAGAGCAGACGCTTCCTGAAAACCAAAGACTTGACTTCGAAGCTCTATCCGGCGCATTGCAGCTGCGCTTTGGCGAGAAATGTTTAAAAGACTACAGCAGGCTTCAATTAAAATCCCGTCAACAGAAGCCCACCGAATCACTCCAGGAACTCGCCACGGATGTTGAAAGGCTGTCCCACCTCGCCTTTACGGAGTGCCCGAGAGAAACGAGGGAAATCCTGTCGCTGCAATATTTCGTCGATGGCATCCGGGACCCTGAAATACAGAAAGCACTGCGAATGGCGGATGTTAAAGATTTGAAAAGCGCTTTAGTGTACGCCATGAAGTTCGAGGCAGCCCAGCAAGCAACTAGTAGAGATCGCTACCCAGTTAGAGCTGTGCGAGTCCATGAGCCAGTGGATCAACTGATGGCTCGTTTAGATGATTTAGCCAGACAAGTCGACGCTTTGATACGGAGTAGGAGGGAGAAGAAAGTGGCTCTAAGGTGTTGGAGATGTGGTAGTGAAGGTCACCTAAGACGGAATTGCAGAACACCCCAGGGTACGGAATATAAAGCAGATGATTTTACCAGACAAGTCAGTGGCTTGAGACGGAACATAAGTGAAAAGAAACTAATTCTAAAATGCTGGAACTGCGGAGTTGAAGGCCACATACGAAGAAATTGCAGAACATCCCGAGGTACGGAAAATAAGACCATTTCCCAGCAACGACGCAGTAAACAAATTAGTGACCATATCGAGGAACGGAGGTTGTCAGATAATGAAAAAACTTGTTTTAAAGCGCTTAAAATGTATACAGTGAGTGGCAACAGTAACGGAATGTCCATTAATGGGAATATCGATGGAGTTCCTTGCGATATGATCATTGACACAGGAGCTAATGTTACCATCATTAGGAAAGATTTAGCTGAACAGTTTAAAGATAAACTTATTTGGACGCCATCCTGTGTTACCCTTCAGACTGCGTCTGGTGATAAGATCGACATAACTGGGAAGTTAAACGTAAACATCACGTTTGGAAGTGCCGCCTACCATCACACGGCTTATGTGGCGGATATCACAGATCCATGCATACTCGGATTGGACTTTTTAAGGAAATACAATTTTTCTTAGACTTCAAAAACAACAAACTGCTTTCAGCATCTGGTGACATGACTATCTATCCTCAGAAGAGATCCTCACTTGGAAATGCCGACGCCTTGTCCGAAAGACCCAGCTCGGGAAGCCGCCGAAATCATGCTAGGGTCGAAAAGAAACGCAAGACTACCAGCTATTCTCCATCTCAGAAGCTCTTCGGTCGAGACCTTCGTCTGCCTTGTGACCGCCTGTTTGCTCGCCGTACGGATGCGCCTTCATCGCCTGAGGAACACATCCAAAATGTCCAGGCCCGGTTTGAGGGGATGCACCGTTCTGCACGAAAGCGAGTCAACTTGGCGACGGAGAAAGTGAAGACCAGATACGACACGCGAGCTACTAGACATAGATCCAACAAAGGAAACAAGGTGTGGTTGTGGAACCCGATTCAACGAAAAGGACTGAGTCCTAAATTACAGTCACCTTCGGATGATCCGTATACAGTGCTGAACAGACTAAATGACGTCATGGTTCGGATTCGTAAGTCTTCGAACTCTAAACCTAAAGTCGTTCATTACGACAGATTAGCTCATTACTATGGCCATAGAACGTAATGTAAATAATTGTAAATAGTATCAGACCATGGTCCTTTTTGTTTTTAAAATGTGTATTTTATTTGATTTGTATTTAGTATTTGTTTTGTATTTAGTATTTGATATCATTTAATTTGTTTAATTTAGTTATTGCATTTATTGTTCATGTTGTTTGATATTGTAATGTAATGTTTATGCCACAGTTGTAAGTTTAGCTTCCTGTCCAGGGATTGTACTGCCCGGGACGTGCAGTCCTTGGGAAGGGGGCAGTGTTACGAATTTGGTATTTAAAAAGCTAATGTTAGTTTAATTATAAATTAAATGGTTTTATTTCTCGCGCAGTGCAGCGCGTGACGAATATTAAAAGAAAGCTAAGCCGGAAAATTGAAAATACAAGAGCGCGTGCATTAAATAAATAAATATCTCTTTCGAGAAAGTACTGGAAAATTCTAGCGCGTGATTTTAAAATCTTAGAAAAGGAGGAAAACATCTCAGTTTGTAGTAGTTGCTTAGTTTGTTGTTGTTTAGAAAACTGCTCTTGTTGATTGTAGCGAATTCGCGGATTAGCGTTCTTTAGCTGTTTTGAATTGCGTTCTATTGGATATTTGAGTAGTTAAAAGATAACTACTGTGAAATATTGTAATACTGCATGATAATTTGGGAAAATTTAAGCATTTTTGTTGTGATAATAATAAATTTTTGTTCATTTTTCATCGGACTTGTGCATTGATTTCATAACGAACCCGTACGCACGCAACAATATTAACTAAACTCTAACTAAACTAACTTTGGATTAATCAAACAAGTACCTAACTCCAAGATTGGCCGTATATTAACAAAAAGCCGTATGTAGTACAGAGAACTGCTAACACTACGATACGTTTAAAATTATCAAGAGGATTAAACCTCTGGCCTTGAAGGCAACCAGCAACAAAGTAAAACTACTATGGCAAGCGGCCTGCTTCTAATAGCTCCTTCCTCTCTCTTGCTTGGCAAAAAGCCACAACTTAAGTACTTGGCGTTCGCAAGACAAATTTGCATAAATAAGTTAAAGCTTTTAATTCTGGCCGGAAGTAGAAAATAAGAAGTGATAGTAAAGATTTAAAATAAAATAAATGTTAATAAAACTTAGGATCCTTACACCCTTTCTAAAGCCACTTTTAGAGTCTCCAATTGTTCTTTCCATATGTACAGAGAGTCTATTGAGTAGGTTGTTTGAAAATACTTTATAACTTGTATAAAGCAAGCTGATCCCTCCATAATTAGAACATTCAAGTATATCTCCTATCTTGTGTATTACACAAGTTACACTCCTTTTCCATTCCTTGAGTATCATATCCTGATCCCATATTTCCTGTATTAAACCATATAATTTCTTAATAACGTCTATTCCACCATTTTTCAGTAGTTCAACCGGAATAGCATCAGGACCGGGTGCGTTATTATCTTTTAGCTTGCTAATTCCCTCAACTTCTTCCAATGACGATCAAGCAACTTCAACTTGGCTGTAGATTAGTGAGCTTCGCGTGAGAGCCTCATACTCTCCATTAGCACAATTCAGCAAGCCATCGAAATGTTCACCTCATATCTTCAGCACCTCTGTTCTATCTCTCAAAATAATTCCCTCCTTATTACGACATGAGGAGATTCTTGGTTTCAATGCGTTATGTCGAGGTTTATTTCTCGAAAGAAACATCTACTTTATTTGGATCCCCTCAAATGTTCAATACATCCAGTGGCGTAGATAGAACTCTTGGGAACTTATGCAAAAAGTTTTCTTGAGCCCTCCCCCTTTAGCTACTCAAAAAAATAAATAAATAAATAAATAAAGGCTTTAGATTTTAACGGCCATCCAGAAGGGTTTGATAAGGTTTTATACGCTCTCGCTGAGCGCACAGTCTACCGGTCTGTTGTCGCACTCCTGCTAACCGGACCTTTTTTGGGCCTTTTTTAGCTTTATTATTGAGTATCGTTTTCTTCGCATTTACGCCACATACTGTTCAACGCCAAAATCACCAAATTTTTAAAAGCTGAATAGCAGCAAATGTTTAGAACCCCCGATGCAGCGTCTACTGTTGGCGTAAATTTTTATATTCGTTTCAGTTTTTTCCCAGTTCATTATATTAATATTCAGTTTTCTCAACAATATGGCTAACTTTTTTTTTTGTATATGAGTATGTGTCTTTTCATTATTAACATTTTATGTGTTACATTTATTAATTAAGTAGGTATCACATTCATCTCACTTACATAAAATTCAGTTCAACGACAAAATCACAATATATTTAAAAAGCAGCATATCTTTAGACTTCCAGGTAGAGTGTTTGAGTTTGCCATACATAATTTTATATTCGCTATATCACTTCTCTCAAAACTAGCCTCTCATTTTCGCCTAATAGTTATCTTAAAAAAGAAAAAGTATATAACGATTTTAATTAACCCAGCTAATGTAATTTCATAAAAATAGTTAATAGTTCTAATTAAAATGTCGTGATGAATAAGTAGGAACAAAATATACTCAAGAACTGCGCTTATTGGTTTCAAATCACTTATTTAATTATTCAGTAACCTACCAGATTAAATAGGAAAGTGTTTTAGGCTTTATTGAAGAGCAACACGCTGGCGAGTGGAAGATAAAAAAAAATTACTTCCGGCAGGCGGCAACACATTGCTTTCATAGAGTCGAGTTTATTAATTGAAATTGAAAAATAAATAAATATCTTACATTTTTTCGATCGGCATCAGTCTCATGAGCTAAGATAAAAATGTTTTATTTCGAACAGTATTACCCCACCTCGCACTCATGTCGTTAAATTTGCTAATCAAAAATTGATTAAATTAAAAAAATATGAAATAAATCATAAGACAAATTGGAAATTCAAATTTCGGGCTTAGAGGTGCACATATTCAAATGGAGGACTACATTATTCAAAATTTAATGGCTTAACTTAATTAGGTACCGTCGGTCTTTTTTTCAAAATGCGAGGAACACACATTCATACATGAGAAATCTTCATTCTTTAATTCCTTTAAAATAAAACAAGACGATAATATTTGTTGGCAACAATTTGAAAAGGGATAGGCCGTTTATAGTGAACCAATACTATACGTATTATATTAAACTGTAAGAATCACTCATATTGATAAATTTAATTTTCAGTTTAATATTAGGAATTATTTTTGAATTTGGTTTAAAGGAAATTTAGAAGATGAACAGATTAAATATATAAACAAAATTAAACGCTTCAAATGACATGTTTTGAAAACTGAGAACTTCAAATAACATACTACGATTTCTCTTTTAATTTGCAAAGTTCATTTCAAATTAAGTACCAGAATCGTGCCAAGTCACTTCTTTGATTTATACTTAAAAAGTAAGTCTATTCATTATTCTATCGTAATAACGAAATATATAGAAACAAAATAATGCACGAAATAGTTACATAAAATTAAAATAACTCCGTTATACTAAAAAAAATATTATACTTGTTTTCAGACATCTTGTAATTTAATTTTTGTAATTGTAGTTTAAGTATCGTGTAACTATAGTTTGATTAATCTTCCTTTTAGCGAAACAAAATCACTAACATGATTGTTTTGAATAAAAATCTACCGTTAATGATGCCAGTTTCTTGCAGTTGTGGTTTTATTTTATTAAAGTCATACAGGTTTATGAATCATTTCATGTGTATTGAGAACGTATTATTACAAATTAAAATTAAATGTTTTATGCATGTCTTGCTCAAACACTTTATTTTATGTACCCCTAGAAGCATAATAACTAATTGCTGAGAAAGTAAGGTTACTGAAGATTCTTAGTTACATCCTGAGTTTGATTCTCGAATGAATATTGATTTTTATAGTAAGAAACCGAAATAAAACCAATTGTTTAAAAAATTTGCCTAAATTTCTCTTGCAAAAATTATCAGTCTGCTTATTTCGAATTCACTGAAGAGCTTTCTCACGAAATTTGGAAAGACGACACATTTTATTTCGTTTACTATATAACACAGAATGTTCGAAAAGGTCTTTGTAAGCTTATTTTACTATATATTGATTCTGTGCGTATGTACATCCAATAAAATAAATTACATAATATTATGAAAATGGCTTCCACATAGAGGGGACGTTGATGTAAAATAAACACACTAATAAATTTTTATACGGATTTTATGGAGGCAAATTTCGTATTAATACATCATTCATTATATTTTAATTAATTAAAATTTTCCATGCGTTTACGTGCAAACTTTGGAAAGATTCAGTACTTGGAGAAACCTCGTTCCCCGGTTATAGCTAATGACTTGAAAGCTCTCCTCTGGAGGGCAATCAAAACAAAAGCACACAGCTATATTGCTTTGTATTCAGCGCAACACTGAAGTCAGCTGTTTTACCTGCTTGCAAGGGTAAAGTGACCACACGTCCCGATTTTGGCGGGACAGTCTCGCTTTTTGGAGGACTGTCCCGCGTCCCGCCGATTTTTAAAAATATCCCGCTTTTTAAAAAAAAGTCTGCATTTCGTATTTTAAATGTACTGTAAAAATATATTACTTATTATTTATTAATTATAATAGTGAATATAAAGAAATAAAAAAAACACATAAAATGCATGCAGAGTGAATTAAATTAGGCGATGTAACGAGTTAGATTTACTCGGTGGTGTTCGATCATTGTCGTTACGTCTCGTCAAGGAATATGCATTGTTAACGGAGGAACAGCTAGCATTAGCTGAAGGGCTATTTGCTTTCCATGCTATAAACCACAATCAAAGTTTCAGATCAATTGATTGTACGTCGCAAATGATCAAAACATTGTACGACAAAAAATTTGCATGTGTAAGGACAAAAACGAAGCAACTATTTGTAATGTTTTTTTCACCATATTCGTTTTCACAATTGCAGAAAGAATTAGATTAAATGCACATTTATATCCATATATTATGATGCTTCCAACCACAAAGATTTAAAATTATTTCCCACAATTATTAGACTTTTTGATTCAGAAACAGGAATTAAAATTTTAATATTAGATTTTGCTTCATTGCCGCGTGAAACTTTTTTCTTTCTAATGGCAGACCGTGAACAGTTACAGTTTCGTAACAGAGTCCATTAATCTATACTAAGGCCAAATGTGGTGGTCTCTTTATTATGGAGACACCTAACAGGTGGGCCACCATTGCCTCCTATGAAGGGACGGACAGCCTTCTCCGGGGTTCGAACCCAGGCCCTTCGGTATCGCGGTCAGGCTCCTATAACCACTATACCGTATGAGCGGCTGCCGGGTGAAACTTCACAAATAATTTTTGATTCAATCCATACTATTATAAAAAAGAATAATTTGAACAATAAAATTGTTGCCTATTGTGAGGGAATAATTATATATATATACTGTGCGTGTTGAAAGTTTGAAGGATTTTTGTGAAAGCGCAGAAATCGAATAAAAAGGAATTATTGGTTACAGCAAAACACGACGGCTAGCTCTTTTACCAGCTGTAGAAAATATTTTAAAAATATACGAACCATTAAAATCATACCTTTTATCACAAGATAAATGTCCAAGAATATTGCACCTGTTTTTTGAAAATGACACATCATAAATTTGTCTTCAGTTCATCCACAAACAAGCTACATTATTTCACAATGCTGTGAAAATTATTGAAGGGGACGAATTTTCAAATGCCGAAGTATCAAATGAAATCAATAATTTTAAAACAAAATTGCGAGAAAGAATTGATAACGATTACGTTCCTTTAGTTATTCGAAAGGACATCTCTAGGTTAGAAGAACAAGGTGCCATATTAAACGACCTGATTTTCTGAAAGAAGTCAGAAATTTTTATAATGACTGCTTGGAATATCTTGAACGGACAGTTCAATTCAAGGATATTAAAAATTGTCATTGGATGACATTAAAAAAGGAGATTTTATGGGAATATGTGGAAAAATCTTTTTAATATATTAGTAACCATTTTTGGAAAAATAATTATTTGCGAAAATGATCTTTTTGATGAGGTGTCATTTGTAAAAAGATACGTTACTGAAGAAAAAATTAAATGTTGGTTGTCTACAAATGTAAACAGACAAAGAAAAGGACGGAGTTATTCCTTCATTTTAAACAAAATAATATATGCCTTATGAAAATATTTTCAAAATTGTAGAACATGCGCTCTCCCTTCCAAGAACAAATGCAGCAATAGAACGTGTTTTTTCTAGTATCAGTAAAATAGGAACAATTGAAAAAACGCAGTTGAACATTATAACTTTAAAATCTGTATTAAGCCTAAAATATAATTTGACCAATTCATGTGAGAAATTTCACGACATTTTAATAAATGATTAGAATCTATTGCAAAGTACAGTGGATGGACAAAAATATGGAAACACCTTGTGAAATGCATGTTTGAAAAGAAAGATTGATTTTAATGAAATATGTAGGTGGCGCTGGCGTTTTTGACTACTGACGCCACCTATACAACTTCGTAAATGTGCTAAACAGTTCAGTTGTTGTCGGAGTACTGTTATGTGAGGTTGTCATTGCATTATGTCAGAGTTAACAGACTTCGAACGTGGGCAAATTGTTGGAGCACGTATGGTAGGTGCTTCCGTAAGCAAGATAGCCGAGGTGTTTAGTGTTTCAAGAGGTACTGTATCGAAGATTTATTCCGCATATTTGAAAAGCGGAAAAACATCATCTGCTAAATCACAGCGCGGACGAAAGTGTGTCCTGAGTGATCGTGACAGACGATCATTAAGGGCAATTGTGACGAAAAATAAGAAGACCACAGCTGCAAAAGTTACTGCTGAAATGAATGTTGTGTTACCGAACTCTGTGAGTACCAAAACAATTAGAAGGGAGCTTCATAAACAGGGAATTGCTGGCCATGCTGCAATTGAGAAGCCACTCATCAGTGATGCTAATGCCCGTAACAGGAAAAGGTGGTGTTTAAGTCATAAAGCCTGGACTATAGAGCAGTGGAAGCGAGTAATATGGTCTGACGAGTCTTCTTTCACATTGTTTCCCACTTCTGGCCGAGTTTACGTCTGGAGAACGCCATCTCAAGCCTTATAATACAGACTGCTTGTTGCCAAGAGTGAAACATGGCGGGGGTTCTGTTATGGTTTGGGCAGCCATATCGTGGTTCCCTGCTAGCCCCATGATAACTGTGTCAGGGCACGTGACTGCCAAGACTTATGTGAACATTTTGGCCGATCAAGTTCATCCCATGGTACAAACTTTGTTCCCCAATGGTGATGGTGTCTTCCAAGACGACAAAGCCCCTGTTCACACAGCTCACATTGTCCAGGACTGGTTTTTTGAGCACGAGGATGAGTTGTCCCATCTCCCCTGGCCACCACAGTCACCAGACCTGAATATTATCGAACCTTTGTGGTCTACATTGGAACGGAAAGTGCGTTCTCGTTATCCACCGCCAACATCGTTATCTGAACTTGCCATCGTTTTGCAGGAAGAATGGTATAATAGTCCCTTGGCAAACATACAGGAACTGTATTTATCCATTCCGAGAAGATTGCAAGCTGTTTTGGATGCCAACGGTTTTCTTACACCATATTAAGCAAAGAAACATGTATTTTTAAAGGTGTTTCCATATTTTTGTCCAACCCCTGTATTCACTCGAATAAAAAATATGACGATGAAAGAAAATCATAATTTTTTAAAATAAAAAATTAATTAAAAAACATAATATTCAAATTATTATTTTTTACAAATATTTTTATAGTTACCAATAGTTAATGATAAACATATTTTTGTATATTTAAAGACAACTATATGAATGTACATAATAAAATATATTTTTTGAATTATTGGTCTGCTTTCATAACTAAATTATAAGTCTCATTTCCTTATATTTGTACCGCTTTGTCTCGATAAATTGTGATCACTTTATGCAAAGGCCTCCTATCTGCGCCCATATATATATATATATATATATATATATACTCATGTCCATAAATTAAGGATAATTCGGAACCAGTCGGAAATCGAACTCTAAAATAAATATATCACCTGTAAAATCACTACACACATCTTCAAGAATCATATGCAGATTTCAGGAAGTAACCAGATGACACCGATGGTATGTCACAATGACGAGAGTGTAAGAGAGTGATATATAAGGAATACAGGCAAAGAAGCAAAATTGTTCGCAGGCGCTTTATAAGCATTTCAGTGCAATAACCGAATAGTTGTGACACAAAGGACGCATTTGGAGGATTTTTTACGTGGTAGAATTATCGGCAGTCTGGAATGTGGGCGTACCCAACTGGAAGTATCAAACGAACTTGGAATTGCCCGGAGTGTAATCCCCAGGCTTTGGCAACGATTCCAAGATGATGGTAATGTGAGTAGACGTTACAACACAGGTCGCCCCAGAGCTACAACGCCGAATGAGGACCAGTATTTGGCAGTTACTGCCAAAAGAAACAGGCGGAGCACAGCCTCAGACCTGTCTCGTCAGCTCTCTTCAGCCACTGGTACGACAATTTCAAGGCAGACCGTGTACAGACGCTTAGGGCAGATTGGTCTATATGCTCGTAGACCTGTCAGATGCGTTTACTTACTGCAACTCACTGTCGCCTGCGGTTAGCCTGGAGTAGAGAGCCTGCATTGTGGACACCGCAACAGTGGGCTTGTGTGATGTTTTCCGACGAGTCCAGGTTTAGCTTGCAGTATGATTCTCGCCGGACTTTCATATGGAGAGCTCCAGGTACCCGTTACCACCAAGAAAACATCATTGAACAACACCGTTACGGAGGTGCAGGAGCGCTCGTTTGGGGTGGAATTATTCTGGGTTCCAGAACTGACCTGCATGTTCAAATTGGTACCATGTAATATTGTTTTTTTTTTTTTTTTTTTTTTTTTTTTTTTTTTTTTTTTTTTTTTGTAAATAGGGTTTTTTTTGTAATTTGCTCCACGGAGAAAAAATGGCTAATTTTTTTAATAATATCAAACATATCGCATCTTTTTTTGCTCTTTACCTTTTGTTTAATAAATAAGCTTTACAAATAAGTCAAATTTGTTTTGCTTCTAACTCTTCCTTTGCCTGATTTTGCATTATTCTTAATTTATGGACATGAGTGTATATATATATGGGCGCCATATATAGAGAGAGAGATAGACTCGTATATACGCATAGTAGGTAGGGGAGGTAGGAGGCCTTAAAAAGCTTAAAAGGAGACGGATTCTATTATATATATCCACCGTTTCAATTTAAACATATAAATATAATTCAGGAGAACATGCTAGGGACTCCTAAGCCTTCGGGCCCCTATGCGGAAGCATTCCTTGCATACCAATATTTACGCCACTGAATACATTATGTATTACATGCCAAAAAAGTAAAACCGGTGAATGTAGTTTTACGAGGCTTGCCTTCCGACTGCACCAGGGATGAAACTAAAGGAAAATTGATTGTAGATGGATTCAACATCATTAAAGTTAATCAAATTCCCATATTTAAAACTAGGAAACCATTGCCTCTATTTCAGATACAGTAAGCCAATATTTCGGGAACTGAGAAAATTCACGACATTGGTAACTTTCTCTGTTTTGATGTTAAAGTTGAACTATATAAATACACAGTTGTGGCTCAAATGCCAGTAATGCCAACATTTCTGCCACCTTTTGGACGAATATAAACTCGCTCCGAGGTGTGCTAAATGCTCTCTGCCTCATAAGAACTTGGAATGTGAAGCAAAATTTATTAATAAGCTCATCTGTTTTAACTTTGGTGGAGCTCATGCTGCCAACTTTCATTTATGTCCGAAAAATTCCACTAATATGAAAATCCACTAGATCCCAGGATATTAATGAAACTCGATTTGAGGGCATATTTCCGCCAATAATCAAGGAGAAACTCCTAATTCAGAAGAGGAATTCAAAGGGTGGAACTCTAATTCCTAATTCTGAATTCTTTACTGTTCTAATTCTAATTCCACTTCTAAGTGTTGTCCCAGCAGGGAAGCAAATACAGGTAAATCTAAAAAAAATCATTGAACCAAATAAGCAGATTTTATTGCCACCGCTAAACAGAGCAAATGAAACAAGTAAAACGAAATGCTCAAAAGAAAAATTCTACAAAGAACATCTCCGCTTTTATAGATTTTATCAATTTTATCAATAGAACATCGCAGCTTTTATAGATTTTATCAATATCATTCACAAAAATAAGATTTTTGATGAATTCAATGTCATAAGAACAATCACTGGCAACATGGCTGAAGTTCATACTGCTGCCACTTGTATTAACAATTTTTTTGTGCTGTTTAACATTCTGGAAGACATATTTAGCAGAAATTTATCTGGTGTAAATGGAAACTAAATATGTGTGTTATTGTGCTGAGAGTTTAGAATTTTCTATCTGAATTTATCTTCAATTTGTGGGAACTCTGGTAGTTTTGTAGTTACTCGTAGCTTATGTATTTGTAGTTTTGGTTTATTTGTTTGTTTTTCTTAATTTTATTACGTGCCTTATATTTTCACAACTGCCTTTTACATGCCATGCTTTGTATTCTCACGTCTTCAGCTGGACAACTACGACTAATTTCCGGACTTTTCTTGTGAATATTATTATGTTTCTTCAACTTAGGAACTTTTGTAATTAGAATCTTCTCTTTTAATTGGCCTTGATAAATTCGAAAAAGAATATTCTTCAGCGGAGGTCAGTTAACCTAAGTACTACGGTGTTGCACCATTCTACTCAGGAATTCTGGAAACGGGTTTCAGTACTATTGCCAATCTTCTTAACAAAAAAGAGAAAGAAAGAAATAAGAAAGAAACAGATTGTCAATCACTTGCTGAGAAGATTTAAGGTTAAACCTGAGTAATATGAAGTCAAGTATTAAAAATTTGCCACTAAAGCATGAGTTTCATCCCTCCTATTAAAAACATTGATTATTTTGTGCGCTTATTTTATGTAAGAATGTTACTATATTTGCATTTTGTGTCCTTTCCGTTAATAAAAATACAATAATAAAAATTTTATATTTGAACCTACATTACATTACATTGAATTACATTTTAAAAAAAAATTCTACTCTGCATTAAGCCCTATCAAAGTGAGTAGTTCTGTGTCAGATGTCCAAAATACATTTGAAATTGAAGAATTTTTAAAAATTCATTATTAGGGTAGCATACCAAAACCAACTGTGGACCATCTGGTGTAGATGAACAAAGACCGGGAGAGAAGGGATGAGAAAAAGCGAGCATAAATTCATGTGGAGGCACCAAATCTTTTAAGTGCTTAGGACCTCTAAAAATCTTAATTCGGCCTAGCTGACAGCTGTCATTGTCAAGTAAATTTTCATTCTCTGTCACTTGTCACGTGACGTCTCCATACATTTTGTTTTCACCCGAGTGTTTTGGAATACCATGGGTGAAATGTTACGCACGGTTTTACTCTGCTTTGGAACGCTCGAGTATAAATATCACCCTGCCTGACCGGTTTGGGAATAACCTCTAAGAAGGAATCCATGAAAAATAGAAAAAAATCAGTTAGTATGGAAAAAACTACGGGAAAAAATGCTTGGGAACTTCTGCTTTAGACTATATACATGGTTTGGAAATTTAATTTGTATCATTTTATGAACCCTGCCATTATTACAGATGCAGTCACAAGCTTTAGAAATGTCTAAAAATATTGCTTTTGGCCCAAGTTTTTTTCTAACTCACATATTATCAATTACTTGTATGAACTGGTGCATAATGCTGTAATTGTGTTAAAATCTGAAATTTAGACTGGTATCTAAATGTAAGCGGTGCATGTAATTTGACGAATTTAAGGAATATTTTTTTCTGTTAACTTTTAGAAATTTTCTGAAGATGATTGATGGCTTTATAGTTTTAGCTAAGCGTTGTTCTGCAATGAGATAGTAAAAGTGGGGTTATTCCAGGCTCAACTGAGTAAGAAGAAATTTAGTTTAATTTTAAAATAGTTTGTTAGTTTAATTTGTAATATTTGCTAACAATCCTTTGAGGGAAGGATTAATGTGGGAAGCTTTTGCCAACTTCTTCTTCTAACAATAAATTATATGTATATAGGTTGATTAGTTACTACACAGACAAACTTACAGGATGTGTAGTGGGATACAGAGACGACTCGAAATCATGAAGAAATGAAGGGTAACAAATGCCGTAGTTACAAGCTATGGTGCAAAGAAGCAGAGAAAAAGAACAGAAACAGGAACACATTAATGGGACAGAAAACATTTTATTGACAGGGTGTACTACAACAGATGTTCCAAATTACGATCAGAAGTTGTCTAGCAGGCTTGACAGGGTGTACTACAACAGATGTTCCAAATTACGACCAGAAGTTGTCTAGCAGGCTTGACAGTGGCGCTGCATGGAATTCCTTATGTCCTGGAAGTTATCGCTGTCGATTCATTGTAACTGTCGTTAAACTACAAATCTCGCGTAATCTTCTGTTCACACTTGCGAAGGTCGTGTGATGTGGAGCACGCCTATTCGGGTAATGTTCCTGGTACAACCGCCGAGCAGCGTGCCCGTTGCAATCCGCAGCTCCATACACGATCAGCATGTTGGCCAGTTCATCCTCTTGAATGCGCGTTCATCCTACTACCTCGGGAAACTGATCACAAATGACGACTTCCATCAGGATCGCTGTTCACGCAACCTTCCGTTAAGCGCCATCTACCGCAAGACTGCTGGAAGGAATCTTGCAGAACTTAACGAATTCCATGCAGCGCTGCTGTCAGGACAGGTTGAACACTTCTGGTCGGAATTTCGAACACCTGTTGTAGTAGGATCAAGGAAGGGTTCATTTACGAGACTCATAGGCTTAATGCCTTTACCCCACTTCATCAAAGATTAAATAATTATCATGAAAAATATGGTTCGGTAAAGAGGTAGTATTTAGTGTCGAATTGTCAAAATAACAAAACTTAAACTGCCTTCCACAGTGAAAAAAGGTAAAAGTACTGAAGGACTTAATTTAATATTTTTGAGGTCGAGTAAAGAGCCAGAACCACCAGAACCAGTTTTGCAGGATTACATCATGAATATTGAAAAAATTCGATAATCCCTCAATCAGTGATCTTGTGGTGTTCACAACACGAGAAAAGGAGCACTCACGAAAGGTTATTCACGTCACGTCACGTCGTCAAAAGCATAGCTAACTAACTCTATAAGTTGGCCATGGTCAAAAGTGATTCGGGTCTGGGGAGGGAACGTAGCGGGGAATTCGTTAGGCGAGTTAAGTTTAAAAAGACAGGGCCAGAACTGCCTCGGAGGAGAAACATGAGATAAATAGATTAATAGCTTTAACTTTAAGTGTTATGATATAATAGTAATAAATTAAAGAAATGCGCTTAAAGAGATTACGTTTAGTTAAAATATCTGTACACAAGAACTCTTTTAGCAGGGAACAAAGAAGTGCTTACTTTTAAGTTAAGACCGCTTACGGGACATTGTTACGAGCTTTCCAGGGTGCATCTGGGTCTTTTACTAGATGACTCAATCTCTGGATGATAAATAGGCAACGAATGGAGAACGAGGTTACCGATCGAAGGAATCTTTTTGAAAAATTTAACCGAAAGTCGCTGTATAAAGCGATTTAAGGAAATAATTTTGGCTGTATTATGAATATCCTCGATCGTAGATTCGCCGAAGCATAATACTTGAGAAAATTCGGATATATTTCCTGTTAGTAATTGCTGCTGCGCTCCATACGGGTCTTGCACAAGTGAGAATAGGCCTTATCATTGATTTATAGAGCAAAATCTTGTTTTTCGTGACAGGTCACTTTTTCTAGCCAAAGAAAAGAAAAAAAAAAAGGCAGTAATTAGGGATTTGACAACCTTCGCATCTTAAATTGTTATCTTATTGAGGTTGGCAAGTTAATTTTGTATCAAGCATTATTCCTAGACACTTATAAGTAGGAACCCAGGGAATTGGTTCTCCGAAGAATTCCTGTTGTAGTACAACCTTTCAACAAAATGTTTCCTGTTCCATTAATGGGTTGCTGTTTCTGTTATTTTTCTCTGCTTCTTTACACCATAGCTCGCAGCTGTGGTATTTGCGAACCTGCATTTGTGCTGATTCTCGTTGTTCGGCATGTTATTTTAACTCAGATTCTCCGTGATTCTCTAATTTTTTTCCCTAGGCAAAGTTTAATTCATATTGTAATATTAGAATGAAAACGAAGAGCTTGTTAAATACGACTGTAAATGTATACCATTTGTCCATTCATCAACTCATTTCTACCTAAATAATCTCTCAAAAATTTAAGCACAACCAAACAAGCTTATTCTACCAAAATAATAACATTTTACAGCTGTTGCCACTCAAGCAAAACTAAAAAGGAAATTAATATTACACTGATTGAATGTAGATGAACAATGCTATACGTTACATACTCCCACCTTTTTATAAAAGAATTTTTATCAAAATAAATATTTAATTAAACTAAAAGTTAACCTAAAATTCCATTTTGAAATTCACTTAAAAGTCTATTTTAAAGTTCACTTAAAAGTCTATTTTAAAATTCACTTAAAAGTCTATTTCAAAGTCCTTGAATCTAAAATACACTATTATAGCTCGACCACTGCATAATCTAATCTAATCTATTGTGCTCATCCAAATAGCCATAAAAAGTTTTGCCATCTGGATCAAAAACTGGTTTAGGTTTAGAAATTACTTTATCAAATAAGGATTTCTTTCTAACCTTTATCATTCCTGTGTGAGTTGACTCAATCATTTCTTTCTCAAATTGTGATTTAGAATAACTTTTGTAATTCATAATCTCAACACCTGATGTTTCAGAAGGACTTTTTTCAAGCTGTTCTTCACCACACTCGTCACTTTTACTTGGTCCAATCCGATGGTTCCAAGCTTCGTTACCCACCAGCGGCCGAGCGGTAAAGTCGCTGAACACTGGTAGTTCGGTCCGAGGTTCGAATCCCGCGAACGGGCTGGCTGCATGGGTGTTTTCGTGGTTTTCCCCATGTGTAACGTGTATACGAGCCAGTTTCCCTTAGAAAGTCCTCCACGAAGGCATCCCTCCCCTTAGGCAGATAGCCCTAGTGTGCTTTGCTGTAATTAAATACACCATAAACAATACACACCAAGCTTCGTTATCGGAATCGTCATCATACGGAAATTTTGGACATCCTTCTTCTCGAATAGCATAATTATCGTCATTAAAAAGCTCTTTCATTTACCTGTCAAGTTTTTCAGGACCAAAATCACTTTCAATATCATCTTCGTTAAGGTTCAATTCATTTTGACCAGGCTCTTCTTTCAACTTTAAAAAATTTTCTTCAGATTATTTTCTATTTGAATCTTTCAAACGTTTTAGATCTTTTCTTTTCTGCTCTTTCTTTCTTTTTATTCTTTCAACGTATTCTTCACGCCTCTTCTTCCTTTTATTATCAAGACGTCTAAGAGAATCTTTAATCATCTTTGGATATCGTTTAATGAATTTTGAATCCGGCTCTTCAAATCGGAAAATATATTTATTTTCAAACAATTCTTGCCTTTTCATATCTTTTCCATCATCACTTGACACTGCAATATCTGTTTCTTCATAAGTCGGAATCTCACCATTTTTATATTTTCCTTTACACTTCTTATCTAAAATAAAATATCTTAAAATTTTCTTATTCTCATCCAGGTTTGGATCATTCCTAAACTTCTTCAAAAAGGACATTTCTTGCTTAACATCTTTTGGTACTTCTTTTACTTGACCTTTTAAACATTTTAAATAATCAGCATCTTCATCTTCTCTTAAATTTGCTATAAAATGATCATTTACGACCTTATCAATTTCACTTCTAGATTTCAATTCAAAGGGATCTGTAATGCCAATGGCTTCTAATTCCCAAAGGTTTCTGATATCTTGATTGTGAATTAAGAGGGAGATAACAACAGCAGCAATAGAATTTACACTTCCAAGTTGTTGGCGATATACCCATCAAAACCCATCCGAGCAGTGTTTCCATGGCAAAAATGCCTGTACTTAATTTCTGTATTTTCCCGTATAAATATTTCCTGCAAAGTCTGAGCCTATCAAAAGATCAATCTTTGGGTTGACACAATCAACATCTGTGATATAAATTCCCTTTCAAGCTAATTATGATATCCAAGGTCCTTTCTGTAGACTAGGTATAGATCCACAAATTACAGTCTGATCTAACACAGGAATCTTGCAGCTATAACTAGTATGCAGATTCTCAACAGTTATTTTATAACATTTATGATTCATATCAGATGTCCATCCTCCAAACACAACATGTGTTAATTTTTTATGAGCTTCTGATCTTATTCCTAAAGATTCTACTGTTGATTTTAAAACATAGGAGTATTCAGATCCAGTATCGATCAATGCTCGAAGATGAAGTTTCTTTCCTTCATGTTGAAGGGCAACCACTAAAGTTTGAAGCAAAACTCTTCCTGAAGTGCCCGTTGAAGAAAGACTGCTAATTTCACGATTTCCTTGATTGCACTCGACAGGAACTTTTGATTTCTGCTTAAATTCTGGACAACAAACAATGTAATGCTTCCTACCGCAAAAAATGCATAGAACTTTACTTTTACAACTTTTAGCTCGATGGTTTGTTTTCAAACACGTAAAGCAACATTTTTTCTCTTTCATAATTTTCAATTTGTCATCATGACTTAAATTTTGTGCTTTGTAGCAATCTTTGCTTTGATGAGATTTCTCACAGAAAATACAACTTACAACATTGTTGTTATTTATTTCTTTTGCCCCCGAAAACAAATTGCTTACAGTAGGTATAGTAATATCTTCCCTATCCTCATGAACTTTTATATAGGGATCACTTTGCTTCATACCTGACTTTGCTAGAGTTATTATTTCTTCCCCTTCGACCTCAGCCCTTAGAAAATTTAAAAGTTGACTCAGTCTTGCACTATATGATTTCTCTTCATTTACTGAGTTTCTCAACCAAACTCTCAACACGTCTTCTGGAATACACGACTCCTACAAGGGGGAAGAATTGCAGAATATTTGTCTGATGTCATCCCAAAGGATTCTAAAGCTCTGAGGTGGGATTCAAGTTTATCATACAATTGAGTGGTACTCATCCTTAATTTGGTAGCGTTTTTAACAACTAAAGTTAATAGTTCACGAACATAGTATTCCATTAACAATTCCTCAGGGCCAAATCTTGCTTTGAGGCTTTCAATCGCTTTTGAATAATTTTCTGCCGTAGGTTGATAGCTATCGATAATCTCTTTCGCTCTTGTAACTGGCGACATACATTGTATTAAATATTGGAATTTGTCTTCCAATTTCATTTCTTTATGATCGTGAATTCGTTTAAACTGACTCAAGAAACATAACCATTCTTTAACTTCGCTAAATTTCATTAGTTCAAGTTTGGGAAGTTTTATTTTTGATTTCTCATTACTTAATATATTCCTGTTTGGCTGTGATTTACTTTCTATAAAAGAATTGACACAAACTATAGCTTTATAAAATTTGACTTTATATTATTCTACAGATTCAAATTCATCAGAATAACTTTTACCATTATCGTTTGCACTTAAAGCAAGTTCTAAAATTTCGTTATCAAATTTATAAAATTTCGTTATTGATGTTAAGATTAAGTTATTGATTAAGTAGCTATTTTAATCTTAACATCAATTATATCACTTTCATAATCAATCAGAGACATTAAACTTTTATATGTCTTAGTAAACGATGTTCGTAACGGAGATCGCTTCTTAACAAGATGCTCCATTGCAAACCAAAACCAAAATTCAATTAATTATTTCTTATATAAAATACTCACCTCTTATATTTAATAACGTACTGAGGGTCACCAAATGAAAAATACGATAGTAACTCTATACCATTTTGTCCATTCATCGACTTATTTCTACCTAAATAATCTCTCAAAAATTTAAACACAACCATACCAAACTACCAAAATAATATACAAAATCAAATTAAGAATTAGCACGTGCAATAAAAACACTCACCAACGAAAATGGCGGAATACGATTTCTATTTTTACTAGATTTACGTATTTGGCGCCAGTGTCCAGTTTGGCGTGAAAAAGATAACCCTCCGACCAATCACAGCAAAGTACACTTTTCCGTAAACATTTGGCGTTTGTCTGTACATAATTGTTCAAACTCCTCAAACTCCAATAACATTTTACATCTGTTGCCACTCAAGCAAAACTAAAAAGGAAATTAATATTACGCTGTTTGAATGTAGATGAACAATGCTATACTTTACAGAGCTTATTAATTGGTTTCAAATAAATCCGAAAAGTTAAAAAAAATTACATGAAAATTAAGATAAAAGAGTGGACATTGGAGTGCAATTCTGTGTTTTCGAGTATACTGAATCGAGTCATTCGATTTTAAGATATTGGCAACATTTTTATAAGCAGACCTTAGTGGATATTGTATTGTACATTCATTTAGTGTATGCCTGGGGGTGTGTTGTCGTACGTTGAACGTTGTGTGCAAGTTTAAAGCAATGACTTCTAAAGCTGATAGCGAAAAACAAAAGCTGATTCAAGATAAGTGCCAGATTATACTGGGAAATTTATTACGTGAAGAGGACAATAAATATTGTGTTGATTGCGATGCGAAAGGTGAGTTGATAAATGTTTGAGAAGAATTCGATGTGGTATGATCTTGGAAGAAATTAATTTTAGTAATCTCATTTTTACTGTTATGTGTGCTTTTAGCTAAAACTATTTAATTAAAATTTCAATTTTTTTTTGGTTTGTTTATAATTTACCCTGAAATTGTTTGATAAAATAAGAAAATTATAATTTATGCGGACTATTGTAAATTGTCAACTCTTGTCTAGTTTGAAAAGTATTGCATGGTTGTTTGCTCTATTTTTTTAGTTGAAGTACAAAACAATAATGATATATTTTCCCAAGAGTGCTATGTATTAATTTTTAGTGTACTTCAAGTACATTAGATTATGCACTCTATAAGAATAAATATGTGTCAATTTTTTTTAAGGTTGATCTTTACATTACGGTAACTTGCCGATTTTTTGGCGAAAATTTGGCGACCAACTCCCCTACAGCAACCCTCTATTTTTTTTCCCCCCGCCGCCATTTTGTCTTCACGAAGTAAAGACGTTTCTTTTCTTCTTATCTACTGAACACTTCTTCCAACAATCTACTAGCCGAATTACACTTATGCTAGAAATTTTATCAAACAAAACTGCTTAATCATGACAAATATTCACTGCAAAATTCGGAAAAAGTGCACAATACCATACACCTTACGCGTTTTTCAAAATAACACATACACATAAACCATGTACACGCCGACTTATTTTTACTTAAAAAACATCCCAGAATTGCACAAAAATGGCATTGCGCACACTCTTCACTATATCCATGTACACTGCTTTTTTTCTCATAAATTCGAAAAATTTCACGAAAATACATGACAATTTTCTCAATCTTTAAACCCGGTAAAAAGAACATATATGAAATTACCTGATCGCGAAAAAGTATTTACCCTTTACAAATATGAACATTTACACATATAAAATAAATAAAATATCCAAAAACTTTTACCTCTAAATCATCTATTACATTATACACGTCACCAACGAATTCATACATGAAGCATTACAAATATTTAGTATCAAATATTTAAATTATTTCCATGCACGTTTATTTCAACTTAAACGTAAACCAAATTCCTACAAGCATAAAATTCACAAAATAACTATCATTTCATTAAAATATCACTGAACCATGTACACGTCGACTTATTTTTACTTAAAAAAACATCCCAGAATTGCACAAAAATGGCATTGCGCACACTCTTCACTATATCCATGTACACTGCTTTTATCTCATAAATTAAAAAAAATTTCACGAAAATACATGACAATTTTCTCAATCTTTAAACCCGGTAAAAAGAACATACATGAAATTACATGATCGCGAAAAAGTATTTACCCTTTACGAATATGAACATTTCCACATATAAAATAAATAAAATATCCAAAAACTTTTACCTCTAAATCATCTATTACATTATACACGTCACCAACGAATTCATACATGAAGCATTACAAATATTTATTATCAAATATTTAAATTATTTCCATGCACATTTATTTCAACTTACACCAAATTCCTACAAGTATAAAATTCACAAAATAACTATCATTTCATTAAAATATAATTAAATTCAAAAACACCACTTAAAATATACATGAGCACATACATTCAATTAATAAAAATTACCTTACAATCCTAATTACTTTAAACTAAATCATTGCTAATAACAATTTTCCCAATAATACCAAATTCCTTTCCACCTTACATTTCCAACAATGCATAAAAATAATTAAAAATACTAACTTACCTAATCTCCTTCAGAATCTTCATTACGTGGCGGATACACTTTTCTTCATTCTCTTTCAGAATCTTTAAAATCATACTTATCTTTCAAAGCAAGATACCAGGTAAAATAAATAACATAATAAAACATGTTTATTTCTCTCTCACACAACCTTAAAAAACATTTCTTACTATCCTTTTCAATACCACTAAATACCCATTTCGAATTCACTTTACTTACGGCCATGGGATCCAAAAATTCACAAACACTATTTCACACAACACAGAATAAAGCCAAATACAAAATTTTCAGATTTTTTCCCGATTTGCCCCCTTTTCCGATTAAAGAACCGTAATTCGTCCATTAATATCACATGACATATCTCATGATCTCTCATTTCCCCCACACAAAATAATGCGTAATCGGAACTCAGTACTGCTCACATTATTACCAAAGTCCCAGGTAGTAACCTTTATCGCCTCCAAAATGTCGCCAAACTACCAGTTACCGTAATGTAAAGATCAACCTTTTTTAATTAAAATTTGTCTGCAGTTTTAAATTTATTAATAGCTATTTATATTATGCGTGCGTTCAACGTCATTTCTCATGTGTATAATTTCGTGCTTTGGGTAAAATTCTGTCTCTTTAAATAATTCATTTATAAATGTGTATTGAAATTTAATCCTGAAAACTAGAATCATCTCTAGCTCTTTTCATGTGTATGGTAAAGTTATTTCAAGCATTAGAAATTAATTTTTGATGTGTCTTGCTGTTTACTAATTCATTTAAAGCTTTACTTATTTAATAACCTGCAAGATTTGTAAAATGTGGTGTAAATTTTTTGTGTTGTAAAATACTTTAAGGCAATTTTCCTGTATCGTTAGACTAAATATTCATCCAGGTCTTTATATTAATTGTTATGGCCTGAAATGAAGTGTATATTGTGGAAATATAAAATTCATTAATGTGTTACTTTGAACAGAGTTTTAAGGTGTAGGAACAGTAAAATGCATTTGTAATGGTATTCAGTTTTTAAGATGTAGTTTGAGCATTATTAGGTAACTGAGATACATCCACTAGGTAAAAGTATAGTTTGGGCTACCCCTTGGCTAAACTTGGCGATTTTTGGCGGTACATGGATATCGATTTTGTGCAATTTTTTGACTCGTTATTTTGGCTTGCGTAGCGGTGATTTTTGGTGCAAAAATCGCTGCTACACAAAGCCAAAATAACAAGACAAACAATTGCACAAACTTGGTATCCATGTACACGTCGACATATTTTCACTTGAAAAAAATGCCTCAATTGCACAAACTTGCATTATGCACTCCCTTTACTTTGTCCATGTACACATCGATATATTTTCACTTAAAAAGTCAAAGGAGCACCAAATTCTACAATATAGGCAAACAAAAAATACATAATCTCAATAAAATACATTTTAAATCAAACAATAAAATAACATAAAAAAGGAAAAACATGTTATACATTTAAGCACTACCAAAAGCAAATATTCACTTACCATGATTTTCGAGTTCGCTTCGTACACCCAGAGCCACGTAAAAATCAAAATATCAATTGTACTCAAATGACTTTTTCAAACCAGGTACTCTTTCTGATCGAATACTTTACGTAGTGACCATCTGAACCTTTCTTCCTACAAACCCATTCAAATCCATCTAAACGGTTTTTACATTCGACTAGACGCATATCCTTCCTACATACAGGAAACTTATAATGGCTATTAAGTAAACCTTCATTTACACACCAGTCAATTAAAGCTCTTTTCCCCTTTCACTCCAAATCGCACAGAAACTTAAATTAATCTTACTACATTCGGCCATTCTACTGTCTAAAGAATCAAACCAACACACACCACAAAAACACTTACAAAACATCCCATGATTCAAAATAACTAGTGGAATTTCTGGGGGGGGTAAAGTGTAGAATCTCCCACTTTTTTGTTTGGCGTTTTTTACAAGAGTAAGAAGAATTGGATTTTTGTCAATTTTCTTTGACTTTTTAAGTGAAAATAGGTCGATGTGTACATGGATAAAGTCGAAAGACTGCGCAATGTCATTTTTGTGCAATTCTGGGATTTGTTTTAAGTGAAAATAGGTCGATGTACATGGATACCAAGAATGAGCAATTCTTAAAAATGTGCCAAGCAGTGGGTGATTCTGCACTTTCCCCTTTCTGGGATATGTGGGTAAAAATATATTTATGGGTGCCCCTTGGCAAAAATTGGCTATTTTAGACAGCACGTGGATACCGACTCTGTGCAATTCTTTGACTTGTTATTTTAGCTTTCCAAAAATCGCTGCTACACAAAGTCAAAGAATTGCACAAACTCTGTATCCATGTACACATTGACCTATTTTCACTTAAAAAAAAAAAAAAAAAAAAATCTGAGAATTGCACAAACTTGGCATAGCAGACTCCCTTGACTTTATCCATGTACACATCAACCTATTTTCACTTTAAAAGCATCAGAGAATTGCACAAACTTGGCATTGCGCACTGCCTTCACTTTGTCCATGTACACGTCGATCAATTTTCACTTAAAAAGTCAAAGGAGCACCCAATTCGGTTGATCTTTACAATATGGTAACTGGTAGTTTGGCGACATTTTGGAGGCGATAAAGGTTACTACCTGGGACTTTGGTAATAATGTGAGCAGTACTCAGTTCCGATTACGCATTATTTTGCGTGAGGGAAATGAGAGCTCATGGGATATTAGTGGACGAATTACGGTTCTTTAATCGGAAAAGGGGGGAAATCGGGGAAAAATGTGGAAATTTTGTATTTAGCTTTATTCTGTGTTGTGTGAAACAGTGTTGTTTAATTTTTGGATCCCATGGCCCTAACTCAAGTGAATTCAAAATGGGTATTTAGGCATTGTGATAAAGTGAAGTTTGCTTTTTATTTAGCGGAGAAAGTGTGGAGGAAAAATTCGCAGAAAAAATCTTTGAATAATTTTATTGAATGAATTAGAAAAGTGTATCCGCCACGTAATCAAGATTCTGAAGAAGATTAGGTAAGTTAGTATTTTTAATTATTTGAGGATATTATTTTTATGCATTGTTCTAAATGTAAAGTGGAAAGGAATTTGGTATTATTGGGAAAATTGTTATTAGCAAAGATTTAGTTTAAAGTAATTAGGATTGTAAGGTAATTTTTATTAATTTAATCTATGTGCTCATTTATATTTTAAGTAGTGCTTTTGAATTTAATTCTATTTTAATGAAATGATAGTTATTTTGTGAATTTTATGTTTGTAGGAATTTGGTATACGTTTAAGTTGAAATAAACGTGCATGGAAATAATTTAAATATTTGATACTAAGTATTTGTAATGCTTGCAGTATGAATTCGTTGGTGACGTGTATAATGTAATAGATGATTTAGAGGTAAAAGTTTTTGGATATTTTATATGTGGAAATGTTCATATTTGTAAAGGGTAAATACTTTTTCGCGATCATGTAATTTCATATATGTTCTTTTTACCGGGTATTTTCGTGAAATTTTTTTTAATTTATGAGATAAAAGCAGTGTACATGGATATAGTGAAGAGTGTGCGCAATGCCATTTTTGTGCAATTCTAGGATGTTTTTTTAAGTAAAAATAAGTCGACGTGTACATGGTTCAGTGATATTTTAATGAAATGATAGTTATTTTGTGAATTTTATGCTTGTAGGAATTTGGTTTACGTTTAAGTTGAAATAAACGTGCATGGAAATAATTTAAATATTTGATACTAAATATTTGTAATGCTTCATGTATGAATTCGTTGGTGACGTGTATAATGTAATAGATGATTTAGAGGTAAAAGTTTTTGGATATTTTATTTATTTTATATGTGTAAATGTTCATATTTGTAAAGGGTAAATACTTTTTCGCGATCAGGTAATTTCATATATGTTCTTTTTACCGTGTTTAAAGATTGAGAAAATTGTCATGTATTTTCGTGAAATTTTTCTAATTTATGAGAAAAAAGCAGTGTACATGGATATAGTGAAGAGTGTGCGCAATGCCATTTTTGTGCAATTCTGGGATTTTTTTTAAGTTAAAATAAGTCGGCGTGTACATGGTTTATGTGTATGTGTTATTTTGAAAAACGCAGTATGGTATTGTGCACTTTTTCCCAATTTTGCAGTGAATATTTATCATGATTAAGTAGTTTTGTTAGATAAAATTTCTAGCATAAGTGTAATTCGGCTAGTAGATTGTTGGAAGAAGTGTTCAGTAGATAAAAAGAAAAGAAACATGTCTTTACTTCGTGAAGACAAAATGGCGGCGGGAAAAAAAAAATAGAGGGTTGCTGTAGGAGAGTTGGTTGCCAAATTTTCACCAAAAAAACACCAAGTTACCATAATGTAAAGATCAACTCCCAATTCTATAGTACAGCCAAACAAAAAATACATAATCTCAATAAACTACATTTTAAATCAAACAGTAACATAACATTAAGAAGGAAATTCATCTTGTGCATCTAAGCACAACACAAAGTAAATATCCACTTACCTTATTTAGAAATTACTGAGGCTTTCAGTCTGTGACACAAAAATTTCCTTAACAGTATCCAAAAACTTCCTAAAATTATCTGAACTAGAATCCATATATCAGCATCGCTACATAAATTCATAAAAATAAGAGTAAAAAATATCTTCCGATGTCCAACCATACACATTTCCTTCCTACAAACAAGACATTATAATGGCTGCTAAGTAAATCTTCATTTACACACCAGTCAATGCACTTTCCCCTTTTCTTTCAAATCATACAGAAACTTCAAATTAATCTTACCGCATCCAGCCAGTCTACCATCAAATCCACAAAACAAGAAATGTACTTCCTAACCAACGCACACCACAACCCCTTACAAATCTTTTCCCCATCATTCAAAATTTACGGCAATCACGCAATCGATTACATCGTAATAGGGTTTCCATAACATTCAGCTACTCAGGTTACCATAAATGAAACAACAACTTCGTCATAATACACTCTTAGACAAAAAAAAAGATGCACCAAGAAGGAGTTATCTGAATGGGACGAAAATCTGTAGAAGTGATGTACATGTACAGAAAAACAAATGATTATAGTTTGAGAAAAATTGGATGATTTATTGAAGTGATAGAGCTTGACAAAGTGAAAAAGTCAGTAACGCGTTTGTCCACCTCTGGCCCTTATGCAAGCAGTTATTTGGCTTGGCATCGATTGATAGAGGTTGCGGATATCCTCCTGAGGGGTATCGGGCCAAATTATGTCCAACTGGCGCGTTAGATCATTAACCTCGAGCTGGTTGAAGGGTCCTGCCCATAATGCTCCAAACGTGCTCAATAGGAGAGAGATCCGGAGAGCTTGCTGGCCGAGGTAATGTTCGGCAAGCAGTAGAAATATATGCAGTGTGGGGGCGGGGATTATTTGCTGAAATGTTAGTAAAGGGTGATGTGACAGGGCAACACAACGGGCCTTAGAACTTCGTTGACGTACCGCTGTGCTGTAAGGTTGCGACGGATGACAACCAAAGGGGTCCTACTATGAAATGAAATGGCACCCCAAACCATCACTCCTGGTGTCTGCCGGAAGACGGTCAAGTTAGTATTGCACCGCTGTCCGGGTTGTCTCCAGATTCGCCTTCACTGGTTATCGGGGTTCAAAGCGGGACTCATCACTCAAGACTATTATACTCCAGTCAGTGACATACCAGTGCGAATGAGCCCGACACCACTGCAAACGGTCTTGACGTTGTACAGAGGTCAATGGTAGTCGGCACAAGGGGCGTCGTGACCTCAGCCTTGTTTCTGTGAGCTATCTATGAATGGTCCTTGCGTTCACTGAAGCACTAGTTGCACATACAGTCGATGATAATAATGCATCTAAGGCTGTGAGTGCCGCTCTGATGATTGCTCGCTCTTCACGGTTTGTCGTTTCTCTAGGCCTACCGCTTTCTTCTTGATGCTGTGTGCGGCCATGAGTCACCCATTCCTGTCAACATAGTCTATAGTGGCATCGCTCCTACTCAAATGTTGAGCTATTTGCAAATAAAACCAACTGGCTGCTGTGAGCCCAACTACACGACCTCTCTCAAATTCTGACATCTGCGCATATCGTTCGCACACCTGTATGCGCGACATAGTTACTGTCTACCAAAGTACACAGAATAAAATTCGTGAAGAATTTATGAATCGTAATTTCTCCTCTTAAATATCCTGCCACTTGCGCAGATCAGATGCACTGTAGTGACAACCGTTCATTCATTGGCAGCCAAAATGTAAAATTTTGAATTTTCCTTTGAAACCTGTATGCATATCGATTTGTGTCCAATTTGCTTTATATCTTCTCGGTGCATCATTTTTTTGTCTAAGAGTGTACAAGGGGCACACTTCAATCAACTCTAACCAATATGCGTTGTACTTTTCAACAATTTTCTTATTTCTGCTGTCGTGCACAAGTCGTACACAATTCCAAGTTTGTGAAATTCTCTTGATTTTTTTAAAGCGAAAACAAATTTTTGTGCATATGTATGTGGGAAGAACAACTATGTAAAAATTTTTTAAATGTGTGCATCTTGTATAAAAATAGGATGTCTTGGATGCGTCATTAAAATAAAGACTGGTTGATCTTTGGATTATGGTAACTTGGCGATTTTTTGGCAAAAATTTGACGACCAACTCTGCTACAGCAACACTCTATTTTTTTTTTTCACCACCATTTTGTCTTCATGAAGTAAAGACATATTTCTTTTCTTTTTATTTACTCAACACTTTTTCCAACAATCTCCTAGCCGAATTACACTTATGCTAGAAATTTTATGGAACAAAACTGCTTAATCATGATAAATATTAACTGCAAAATCGGGAAAAAGTGCAGAATCGCAAACTCCTTACCGCGTTTTTCAAAATCGCACATACACAGTAACCATGTACACGTCGACTTATTTTTACTTAAAAAAACATCACAGAATTGCACAAAAATGGCATTGCGCACACTCTTTACTTTATCCATCTAAACTGCTATTTTCTCATAAATTACAAAAATTTGCACGAAAATGCAGGAAAATTTTGTGAATCTTTAAACTCTGTAAAAAGCACATATATGAAATTACCTGATCGCGAAAAAGTATATACCCTATCCAAGGATAAACATTTCCACGTATAATATAAATAAAATATCCAAAAACTTTTACCTCTAAATTATCTATTATAAACGTCACCAACAAATTTCTAACAAAACATTAAAAATGGTTACAAATACTTACTGTCAAATATTTAAACTATTTCCATGCACGTTTACATCCACTCAAATGTATACCAAATTGCTACAAAACATATAATTCACAAAATAACTATCATTTAATTAAATTTAAACAAATTTAAATTTAATTTTTAACAAACAAGTATAAAAGTAAAAAAGCAAATTTAAATCCTAAAAAAAGAAAAAAAGCCAAAATAATTTTTTTTAAAAATGTGCAAACATATAAAAGATTTAATTCTCGAACTAATCTACAATATCATTTAAATTCAGAAGCATAAGCAAATCAAGTGCAAAATCAATCCATGAAAATAAATTCACTAATTTAGTAAATTAAAATTAAATTAAACAATTTTAAAAAAAAATGCATAAGTGAATGACCTTTGAGTAGGCAGAAGACAGACTTATCAAGGGGAAGTTGCCTCCAAACCTAACTCTCCAATCATTCAATTCGTGTTTCGTCATTCATGCAGGCAAGGGTTAAAATAATAGTACGGTCAAAAGTCGTTAATCCGGACTCATCGGGACTTCGACGATTCCGGATTATCGATTTTTCCGGATTATAGATCATCAGTTTAAATCTGGTAAAATGGCATGCAGAAATTATAAAATTAAAAATATGAAACTGTAATTTACGAAATAAAGAACAATTATGATCTAAAGGGTATCAAAATTTACAAAAAAAAAAAAAGCTTAATATTTATTTGTTTACTTTATTAAACATTTCTTTCGCCCACCAGCGGCCGAGCGGTAAAGTCACTGAACACTGGTAGTTCGGTCCGAGGTTCGAATCCCGCGAACGGGCTGGCTGCATGGGTGTTTTCGTGGTTTTCCCCATGTGTAACGTGTATACGAGCCAGTTTCCCTTAGAAAGTCCTCCACGAAAGGCATCCCTCCTCTTAGGCAGATAGCCCTAGTGTGCTTTGCCGTAATTAAATACACACACCATAAACATTTCTTTCAATGTAAGTTGTTTAAGAGTCTTCGCTTTTTATGTGATAATACATTCTCTTTAATTCTATAAACAGACATAATTTCTTGTTCAGTTACAAAGTTCCGCTGTTCAAGTCCTATAATTGCTGTGTCGAGAATACCGACTAATTTGTCAATCGAAATTTTTTCGTTTTCAATAACCTCTGTCACTTTCTTCGCTATCAGAAGCAAATTATAATGACGAGGCATTTGATTTAAATCATATCAAAGACGGAGTACTACATTTAGTAAGCAATTATAAGCCAAATAAAATAAAAACATTTGCTCTTAAGATAAGGATAGTGCTGACAGATCAACTTCCAATTCATTGCGCGGCGGCGCAACGTTAAAGATAAACAAAGTTTAGGTAGATAAACAAAAGTTAAAGTTTAGATTAACAAAGGTTTTAACCTTTATCCATTTTTGCAGTAATTCCACTTTTTGTTGAATGGACTCCGAAAGATACTTTCGCTTCGTATATCCTTTACATATTAGTAAATATATATCGGAAATTCTATTTGACATAATCGAAAGTTCAAGCTTACTTTTATAAAATTGCTCTAACAGTCTTCAAAAAATAATACGCCGGATCCAATTCGAAGATTAAGAAACAACACAATCTGCAACATTATTTGAAATAGATAATTAGATAATTTTAGCTTAGCTTTTCCCGTCCGTTATACATTAAACGCGCATTCATAAACGTATTTTGCGCACGCGCACACGCAAATTCGCAGCCGTAAAGGTCTTGCGCACATGTGTCAACGCGACGCATGCGCAGAAAGTTTGTAGCTTTGAGGTTCGGATTATGGGTGTCTGAATTAACGACTTTTGACTGTAATAGAAAACACGTTTCATAGCCAAATTATCAGAATAAAAAATATATGTACTGAAATAGACGATTTAAAGGAAGAAATAATAAAGTTAATTAATGTTCAAGTTGATAACCAAGTACCACCAAAATTTATTAATTTATATATTAAAAAGGCAGGACTTTATAATTTTTTGGCTCTTTTGGATATGATAACATTACCTTAAACCTTAGCTGGAGGGTAATGAAGGATATAAAAGAGTAGAGAAATTATCTTGTAAATTTTAATTGTAAATATGTATATTTAATCAATATTGGATTCTTTCCTTTTACTAATAAAGGGCTAACTCTTTTAAAAAGTCTCAATTATAGCCCGAATTGAGTGAAGATTTTAATCTTCTTTTAATTTTCCATACTTTAGCCAGTATTTAGTTAAGTTTTGATATACCAATTGAAATCAAGTTCATTAAACTTTTAATATTTTCTTTCATTAAATATAACTTTTAATTAACTTCCAAAAGGAATCTTTGAGAAATTTCTGGGATTTTTTTTTTTTTTTTTTTTTTTTTAAGGGACTTCATTTCAAAAAATTTTGGGAAATTTTACTTTAAAACTTTAATTTTACCACATTTCAGTTTTTCTTAATTACTTTAATTATTTGCAATTTTCACAAAAAAATTTTCACTTAACGTTTTTTACAATTTTTACACAATTTTTCAACAGAACACACATTTCACATTTCAAACAGTTTACATTATTTATTCACAATACCACTTAACTTTATTTTCCTTCAAGCAAACTTACATCCATTGATTGGCTCAGTTACTTAACTCCCTAAATAATTGATAATTACTACCTTTAGGATTTTTAATTTTTAATATTAATGTTTAAAAAAATTTTTTTTACTATAATAAAGATAGCAGCTTAACACTCAACTTTACCTACATAAGCGCCATCTATATAATTTGAAGAACACACTTACTTCTCTTTAACAACACTTGCAGACCCCAACACTCATATAGTAGGTAAGTTAGAATTAAAACTTACTATTTACTTGCTTTAAGTATTTTTAAAAATTTTTTATGTAGTATTTAAGTATTTTCTAAATATGAAATTGTATTTTTAAATATATATTTGTTTTTTAAAAAATTGTGAATTAGTTCTTTTTGTTTCTTATTCGTTTATATGGATTATGTCTAGTTCTTTTTTAGTTTCTTTTTATTGATATGCATATTAGTGTCAGGAAGGTTTCTGTAGACAAGGGTTTCTAAAATACATTGGTTTCTTATTATTTTTTTAGGAAATTAATCTTTTTTTAAATTTAATTTTTTGAAAAAAGTTTAATTCTTGACTTTACTTGTTTCTCAAAAGACTTCATTAGTATTTTCTTTTCAGAACTTTAATTCTTAATTACTAATTCTTAAATGTTAATTTCTAAGGGTACCACTTTATTGGTATTACTTTTGGTTTTGACTTTTACCCTTGCCTGCATGAATGACGAAACACGAATTGAATGATTGGAGAGTTAGGTTTGGAGGCAACTTCCCCTTGATAAGTCTGTCTCCTGCCTACTCATGGGTCATTCACTTATTAAAAAAAATTGTTTAATTTAATTTTAATTTACTAAATTAGTGAATTTATTTTCATGGATTGATTTTGCACTTGATTTGCTTATGCTTCTGAATTTAAATGATATTGTAGATTAGTTCGAGAATTAAATCTTTTATATGTTTGCACATTTTTTTTTAAAAATTATTTTGGCTTTTTTTCTTTTTTTAGGATTTAAATTTGCTTTTTTACTTTTATATGTGTTTGTTAAAAATTAAATTTTAATTTGTTTAAATTTAAATTTCATTCCTTGCAGCAATGGCGCAAAGAATATTTAATTAAATTTGTATTTAAATGTAATTTTTTAAATTAAATTCAATTTATTCTTATGAAACAATATCATTTAATTAAAATATAATTAAACCATGTACGTGTCGACTTATTTTTACTTAAAAAAACATTCCAGAATTGCACAAAAATGGCATTGCGCACACTCTTCACTATATCCATGTACACTGCTGTTTTCTCATAAATTAGAAAAATTTCACGAAAATGGATGAAAATTTTGTGAATCTTTAAATTCGGTAAAAAGGACATATATCAAATTACCTGATCGCGAAAAAGTATATACCTTTTCTAAAGATGAACATTTGCACATATAAAATAAATAAAATATCCAAAAACTTTTACCTCTAAATTATCTATTATAAACGTCACCAACGAATCTATAACAAAAGATTAAAAATGGCTACAAATACTTAGTCTCAAATATTTAAATTATTTCCATGCACGTTTGCTTCCAATGAAACTTGTACCAAATTACTACAAACATATAATTCACAAAATAACTATCATTTAATTAAAATATAATTAAACCATGTACACGTTGACTTATTTTTACTTAAAAAAAATCCCAGAATTGCACAAAAATGGCATTGCGCACACTCTTCACTATATCCATGTACACTGCTTTTTTCATAAATTAGAAAAATTTCATGAAAATGCATGAAAATACTCAACGTATTCTACTGAAACGTATTCCAAAATACTACAAACATATAACTCACAAAATCACGATCATTAAATTAAAATATAATTAAATTAAAAACACTACTTAAAATATAAATAAGCACATACATTAAATTAATAAAAATTAGATTACAATCCTAATTACTTTAAACTAAATCATTGCTAATAACAATTTTCCATAATACCATATTAATTTATTTATTCCTTACATTAGAACAATGCATAAAAATAATATCCTCAAATGATTAAAAATACTAACTTACCTAATCTTCTTCAGAATCTTCATTACGTGGCACGCACACTTCCCTACAGAAAGAGTTCCAATCAGCTGCAGTCCTACTGCTAATTTCTTTCACTTTACATAGCGCCATGCAATCCGAAAATTAATCAACACTATTTCACACAACACACAATGAAGTTTAATACAAAATAATATATTACTACCGATATTTTTCCAAATTTTTACCCCCTTTTCCGATTAACGAACTGTAATTCGTCCATTAATGTCGCACGACATATCTCATGATCTCTCATTTCCCTCACACAAAATAATGCGTAATCGGAACTGAGTACTCACATTATTACCAAAGTCCTAGGTAGTAATCTTTATCGCCTCCAAAATGTCGCCAAACTACCTGTTACCATATTCCAAAGATCAGCCTAAAGACTTAAAGATAGTCAAATAAATATTTTTCCCTTAAGTCAGTGACGAGTTTGTGACTTTCGGTGGGGTTACAGAGAGCAAGAAAGTACCTCTGCTTTTATAATTAATAATATAATTATAAAAGCATTTTATAAATTAATAATAAGTCTAATAAGAAACATGAACAGAGTCAGCATGTTTATTAAAATTTACATTTTATTTATTTTAATTTTTTATAACAATACTGTCAAAAGAAATGAAAAATAAACTCTGTGATATGCTTGGGTTTTATTAGAAATTTAAAAATAAGGGGAAAAGTGTTTTGGCCTTCAGTTGCATTTATGTAAGGGGAACTAGTGTTTTTAGCACTAACCGGTTCCGCCATATCATGAGAAGGCACTACCGGGTTGGAAATCATTCCGATCGTTGCGCTAGTAATCAAGCCGTGGTGGACTTGCATCCTTTATTACAAACATACAATACATTATTACGAAAACATGACAACATCTAGATTAGTAAAGAAAAGTTAGAAGTTAACATATAGTGTCCTATTTGGACTTGCTATTTACATATGTACAGGTAGTTGATATCATCAGGTACGCAGACCTGGTTTTAGTAATCTTCTAGGAAGACATCTGGTCTTTGGTTCAACTCTGTAATAATTCTGGTCACTCCTTTCACCTTGTAGTAGTCCGTAGCGAAGGAGGCTAACGGATGGTCCTGGAAGTTTGCCGGGAAGTGTCTGGATCTTATTTCATCTACCAGCCTACAGTCTTTGATGTAGTGAAGGGCGTCTGCTTGATGGCCTGGGGTGCCGCAGGCACATCTTACATTGCGGTTCAGGAATCTCTGAAAGTAAGCTGGGAACTTGCCATGTCCGGTCAAAGCTTGCGTCATGAAAAAATTGGAGCGGAGGCGTTTGGTGCTTACATATGGGAAAAAGCGGTACGTAATCCGTCCATTGTCTTCTTCGTGCCATCTATCTTGCCACACGTCACAGAGGTATTTTGTGATGAGGCGTTTAGCTGCATCTGTCGATATTGGAACTTCTACGTCTATTGCTGGTCTGGAAGTTGCTGCCTTGGCATGAGCGTCCGCCAGCTCGTTTCCGTGGAGTCCAGTGTGCCCTCTAACCCAGCATAGGAGAGTCCTTCGGTCTAATGAATTTAGTATTTCTCTTAGCGTTGCGGCATGTTCCGCTACTTTTCCTTTTTTACTCAGCGCTTGTAGAACACTCATGCTGTCTGTAAAGAAGCTTATCTGTTCTGATGGGTGTTCTCCTGCCCATAGGGCTGCCTTTTTGAGGTCCTGTGACTCTGCTTGGTATACCGTTGCGTCATCTGAGAGCCTGTAGCCTTCTCTGTGTATTTCTTGTCCGTGGTAGAACGCCACGAATGCGGCGCCTACTTGATTGTTTATATGAGATCCATCTGTAAATATCTCTAGTCCTTGTCCGGAGGGCAGGGTCTTTGACCATGGAATCCTTCTAGGGGTTGCTGGATGTAATTGAGCATCGTCTCGTACTTTCTCTATTGCATCGAATTGTAGTATACATATGCCATCATGAATGGCATCTTCTTTATAGTGGAGCATTCGGTAAATCATCTTTTCTCTGTGCGCCTTGAGATCGAGGGGCAGGACTCCTGCTAAGATCTGCAAGGCTGCCGTAGAGGTAGTTGTGAATGCTGATGTCATTTTTAGCAGGGCGATCCTTTGTATTTGTGCTAGTTTCGTCTGTACTCTGACGGTGTCCGACATCCATACTGGACTGCCATAGAGAATCATTCTTTCCACTGCCCGGAGGTAGAGATCTTTCATAATTTTCCCTCTTAATGTCCATCTTTCATTCATGGTTCGATTTATGCTGTTTATGATGATATTCATCTTATTTCTCAGTTCGGTTAAATGGGGAATCCAGGTAAGTTTCTTGTCCAGCAGAAAACCCAGGTATTGCAGGGTGTCTTGCCTTCGCAGTGGGATGTTATTCCACTTGATGCGAGGAAGGAGGATTTGACTCTATTTTAGTATCTTTCGGTAATAGTATCATCTGCGTGTTTTTCCACGCTGAATTAGAGTTTATTTCTTGTACTCCATTCTGTAAGTTTGCTAAGGGCGATTGCTGCCTTTCTCTCTATGATTGTGCGATTACCTCCTTTGATGATTATAATAAAATCATCCGCGTAGGCCTGGATTGTAGCTGCATCTTCGAAGTCTATCTGTAAGACGGAGTCTGCCATTATGATCCATAGGATGGGGCCGATGTTCGACCCTTGAGGCGCGCCTTTGTAGTATTCTTTTGTGATGCTAAGACCATCTCTATTGTAGGTGACCTTCCTTCTCATGAGATAGCTGTCTATTAAATTATAGATGTTTCTGGGGCATCTTAGCTCTTTCAATCTCTTTTTAAGACCTGGCCACCGCAACTGGTTGAACGCCGAGGCGACATCCAGTGAGATGACGCAGGTGTGCTGATTTTCTTGCCTATTTCTCTGGATCATATGTTGTAGGTGGTCGACAGCATCAACCGTACTCTTTCCTTTTCGAAACCCGAATTGCTTGTCATTTAGAAGGTTGTTCTTTTCTAGGTGGTAAGTGAGTCTTTGCATGACCAGCTTATCCAACACCTTACCCCAAGCTGAGAGCAGGCATATGGGTCTATATGCGTTTGGTTTTTTTTTTTGTCCTTTCCGTCTTTTGGGAAAAGCACTAGTTCAGCGTTCTTCCAGGAGTCAGGAAAATAACCGTGGTCTAGGCAGCTATTCATTAATTTGCAGAAGCTGTCTTCATTCGCTATTCTTAATTCTTCTACTGCGTTAATTGTTAAGTGGTCTAGCCCTGGGGCTTTCTTCTTCTTCACTCCGTCCACCGTCCTCTGGATTTCCTCTTTCGTGAATGGGAGGTCATTTGTTGTATCTGGTGGAAACTCGGAGTCACTTCGGATTTGGGCGTGATGTGCGTCATCATCATTTTGATCGTCTTCTGGAAAGTGATGTTTTATAATCACTTCAATCGCTTCTGCTAATGTTCTAGTCATCGTGCCATCTTCTTTTTCAATCGCACTTATCTGGAGCGGACTCGTACGTTTATTTTTGATCATCTCGAAGTAAGTACCGAATGGGGTGTTCGTGGTAATACTTTCCCAGTAGTCGTTCCAGTATTTCCTTTTCTCTTTGTACAACGTCTTTTTATACTTCGCTGCATAAATTTTGTACTTTTGCCTGTATTGTGGTCTTACTTCAGGCGGAGCCTTCTGGAATCTCTTCCTGAGGGCGCGTATGAGTTTTCTCATCTGACCTATTTCTGGAGACCACCATGGGGTGTATCTTTTCCTGAGAGTACTGGAGTTACGGTCTCTTCTGGTGTTTTCGTAGGCTTCGTGGATCAGCCGAGTGGCTTGACTTATATGTTCATCAATATCTTCTATAGTCTGGATCTCTTGGAGTTTATATTTGCACATAATTTTTTTGTTTAAAGTCCAGCCAGTCAGTTTTCTCTACATGAACTCTTTTACTTTTCGTTATTGGGAGTGTACCTATGAACACTTCAAAGTAAATGTTGTTGTGATCACTTCCGTTTTCATCATCATCTATTCTCCAGTTTTGTAAATGAATGTTTTCATCTATTTGCTTGTTTAGAGTAAGGTCAACCCATGAATTTCCCCTTGCTCCTGCAAAGGTTGGGGTTGTTTGATCATCGTTTATCACCGTTAGTCCTGTTGCTGCTAAGAATTCGCAGACTTTAGTACCTCTTGGGTCTGCTGGGTTCGGGCTCCAAATGGGGTGTTTCGCGTTTAGATCACCACATACTATTGTAGTCATTACATTATCCATAATCAATTTTTGCATTGTTGCTATTATTTCATTCATCTCTTGTGAAGGTGGGCAGTACGCCGAAATTAGCAGGAATGGGACTGCTGTCTCTATTCTGAGTGCTACTATCAGGGGATCACTGTACACCTGACAGACTGGGATTTTGTTGTCTGTTATTATTACTGCGGCTTTGGCATTTTTCTCGTAATAGTACTTTCTGTATACTATTGGTAGTCCGTACATCTTGTTTTTCACGATGTACGGTTCTTGCACGCATGCTATTTTTATTCTGTCATTTTGTGCTAATTTTATCTTCATATTTTCTGTCGCACTCCTAGAGTGCTGTAAGTTTAGTTGTAAGATTTCACAGTCCATAGTCGGTTCTACTTATGACTTTTTCTAACTCTCTTTCATAGCATGGACATTTTGTACTTCTGGCGTCGTGGTTCGGATTGAAACCTGCATTGAATTTGGTATTTGCCATCGCGCAGTTTATGCATTTTTTCTCTTTTGCTTTACATTCCTTCATTTCATGGTCGTGGTCTCCGCAACCTGCACAGACCCTTTGACTCGTGCAGTTCTTCGTACCGTGATTGAATCCCAAGCATTTTGCACAACGGGATACTTTGAGGTATTCTTTGACTCTTAGTCGAGACCATTTGATATTGACTTTCTCCATAGTTGTCATCGTCTGGAAAGTTGCTGGGTCTACTGATAATACCCAGTGTTGGCCGTATTTGGCTCTTATAGGGAAAAGAGTTTCCATTTCTCCATTTTCCAGTTTCTCGTTTTGTTTCCTAATTAACTTTGTCACTTTGTCTTTCTCAATTTCGGAGTTTACATTATATATGATAACTCTGGGTTTCCATTTGGCTGGAATTCTGGTCTCCATGTTATCTTTTGTTTTCCTGTTTTCTTTGATGGCGTCCTTTAGGATAGCTAGGTCATCTTTGTTAGGTACTTCTATGAGCAAGCCTCCTTTGTTTATCTTCTTGACTCTTTTAATCCCTATCTTTAGTTTAGTCAGGTTAATTGACTGCACTAACTTTTCTTTTAGTTCGTCTGAGGTGCATTCTTTGTCCTTGGTGGGATATACCAATAAGACATGTTCCTGACCTTCCTCTCTCTTTTTTGACACTGATCTTTTCATCTCTCGTCTGCTCTTATTTCTCGATCTGGATCTTGTTCTGGCGACCTCGGCAAAAGTCTTTTTCTCCACTGTGATTAGTCCTTGGACGTAATCTTCTAAGTGCTGCGTCTGTTCCAACTGTCCTTCCAGTTGCGCTATTTTTAGATTTTGCCTAGTCACTAGATCTAATAATCCTACGAACTCATCTCTAATTTTGTTGACTAATTTTCTAGGAACGGCCTCTTTGGCTAACAGTCCTTCTGGATTTATCAAGCACTCATGTGCTTTCTGCATAGACGACAGATCCACCGGATCAATGTCATGCTCTTTGGAGCTTTTGTGTACTTTCTGTTTGTGTGATCTATCTGTTTTTGGAGCTTTGACCGACAAATTGTCTTTGTTAGGACCTTCTGGTCTGCTCTGCTCCGTGTGATGTTCCTTTTCCAACGGCCCTCCGCTGTTGGAGTTTTGATTCTCTGATAGCCCTTCGCTATCTGGATCATCAGATCTCTTAGAATCTTTGGAACGCTTGCCCGCCATCGTACTTTGTGCCTGTACTGCGTACGTGGGGTGTAGGGATTGTGTCCTATCTTCCTATGGGACTACCACATGAACCGTTAGGGGTCCAACTTACGTGGTAGCTGCTGTTCACAGAACCGGTACCCTGGGGTTCTCACCGGACCTGCTACTTGGCGGGTGGAGTTGATTTAGACCCTCTTGCGAGGGAGCCCCCGGACCACGATAAGGTCCAACTCCACACGGGATGCGACCAGCAAATGACCGCTAGTTGACCACGTTTAAACTCAGATAGTACTGGACGGCACCCGACGTTCTTTCTGAGATGGACCAACTAACTCGCTTTGAATTTCACAAGGCTCTCGCGCATGCAAAAGACAAAAGACTACTGGTATGAATCGCATTCCCCCTGGGGGTATGTAAGGGGAAAAAAGTCTTCTAAGAGCCAGATGAATGCTGGATTCTTAAGAACTAAATAATTTTGGTCAGTCATGTTACCTTAATTGTTTTGAATGCAATGGCCGTATTCTGCAGATTCCCATCCATGTAATATGATCCCTTTTGAAAGTGGCCAATACTTCTGACAACATAAACAAAACTTCAGTATTAAATATGACTTCTCAAGGATAGTCGCAAAAGACCAAATTCAAGTGGTAGTTTTAAGATTGAGTTGTCTTAGAGAAGGTTCATTGTAAAGGATACCATCTGAGGTTAGAGTAGACTGAAGGGTACCCCTTACGTTATCGCAAAGTTGTCGTTTCATTTATGGTAACCTGAGTAGTTGAATCTTCCGTACATATACTCTAGAATTGGGTGTTCCTTTGACTTTTAAATGAAATTATATCAATGCATACATGGACAAGGTCAAGGGAGTGCGTAATGCTAAATTTGTGCAATTCTGTGATTTTTTTTTTTTTTTTTTTTCAAGTGAAAATAGGAAATAGGTCAGTGTGTACATGGATGCCGAGTTTGTGCAGTTCTTTGACTTGTTATTTTATCTTTGTGTAGCAGTGATTTTGGTGCCAAAATAAGTCGAAGAATTGCACAAACTCGGTATCCATGTACCGCCAAAAATAGACTAAAAAAAAAACCGGTATGGACAGCCATCACAACTTATCAGAGAAAGCCACTAACTCGCACGTAGTAGTTTGTAGTTCGAAAACAATGACACAAAAAAGTATTATGACCAACACGCAGCAGAATATGCTGAGGTATGATGTGAAGTAAAATCTCATTTTTTAAGGGGAAAGTTTAATGCAGGAATTTAAGGCTAAAAAATGTGGCTAAGAGAGATGTGCGATGCCATGAAAGCAATGGTAAATAGATAAGAGTAAATGAATTACGTTTACTTTAAATGTTTTTAGAAATAAACAATTTCAATCATTTAAATTTATAATATGATTAATTCGCATTGCAATCTAATAGCAAACTAAGTTTTATTTATTTGTTTATTTTTTTTTTTTTTCATGCTTACATTAAAACTGCGCAATTTATTTTACAATTAAAATTAGAAAAATATTTCTTTTAGAAAGAAAATATTTCTTTCTTAATGTTGTTTCTTCTTCTTCTTCTTCTTTTTTTTTTTTTTTTTAATTTTTATTTTCTGTTTCTATGAAAACTATTTTCTTCAGGAAAAGAAATAAAATTGATTCGTTATTACAGTATGGCCAGTTGCTGCATTCAGCTATCACACATGCATCAAATTGTTTTATTTTAAATAATTTATTGTATAATTAACATAAAGGAAAATAATTTTTCAATATAAAATATATAACAAAAATTATACTAATCTGTTCTGTATGTGTGATTAATTTGTATTGCAATTTTTTCATGCATATATTAGTAATACTTCTTTTTTAAATATTTACATTGCTGTTATTTTAATTTCTTATATATATAAGAACTGCATATTTTAGATATTCACCCTTCTCAAAAGATTTTATTCTGTGAAAATAATTAAAAGATATTTTCGCAATGGAAGTACTAAAGTAAAAATAATCGATGTAGGTCTCCTGCAATTGAAGTCCTTGTCAAACCAGCATTTTGACACATTAAATAGAAAATTAATAATAATCAATATCTTTTTTACAGTATAGAAATAAGAACTCTGCTATGAACAGTTTTTTTTTTCTTTTTTTCTTTTTTTTTTTTTTTTTTTTAAGTTTGCAAAGAAACGATAATTTTTTTTAATACTAATAGATTACAAAAGTTTTATTTCATGAACATACCCTCAGTCTTATAGCATTGTTACTTTATAGCATAATTTAATAATAAGGCACTATAATTCTGCTAATAAGTCCACCAGCAGCCAAGGGGTAGGGTTAGGGTCACTGAACACAGGTAGTTCGGTTCGAATCTCACGAATGGGCTGGCCACATCGGTGTTTTAGTGGCTTTCCCCATGTGTAATGTGTATACGAGCCAGTTTCCCTCAGGAAGTCCTCCCATAGAAACCAATAGTTTTAAATCATAATAAAATTACACACACAGGGGAAAAAAGATTTTGAAAGCCTTCAGATGTTATATTACGCCCGAAGGGCAGTTTTGTTTTAACGTTTTACGTGTTACCTTTATTTATTAAATATCATGTTCTTCGCACTTAAATCATAAAATTCAATTCAACAACAATATCATATAATTTAAAAAGAGCATATCTTTAGAATTTCCGATACACAGTCTCGCATGCTAGAGATGAAAATGTTTTTTTCCACTTTACCATTGCTTGTTTTGAAATCGTTTAGTTTCTTAATCAAACATTTATAAATGCTTTGCAAAATATGAAACAGATAATAAAACAAATTCCCAGTTCCAAATTTGGGCCTCCAGATGCCTCTATTAGGGTGGAGTATTATGTTATTCAAAATTTTAGGGTTCTAGGAATCGTTGTTTTATCACAGTGCAAGAAACATTCATACGTTTATGCAGATTCTGCAGATACTGTAAATATAACTTTACAGAGAAAATTGTTTGGAGCATCTTACCTAATAACGGAAATGATCCAAAATCTGCAAAGAAGGAAAATGGAACACTATAATTAGCTAAATACAGCTTTTTAAATGCGTTTCAAAAGACAATCTTATTCATAGTCAAGCAGAAATACCAAATGCTGTGTCAAAGGTAGTTTATGGCATGTGACGAAAAGTAAAATTCAGATAAATTCTTAATCGGAATCATTCAAAAATCGAATTTTTTTACAGATGGCATTGAGAAAAACCCAGTGGAGCTGAATACAAAAGAAGGAAAAAATTAAGAAATTACGTTCATCAAAGCTGCACTTTACAGTAACAAGGCTGGCCAGCAAATGAGGAAATTCAAATGAAATAAGTAATTCATCCAAAAAAAGTAATAACAGATAGCTCAGAAGAAAATGTGGTTGAAGTTGGAGAATATAACAACTTTTATTCAAATAAAAGCAAACAAGTACTGTAAAGGCCCTTATTTTCGTGAACCCGTCGTAATCGCGACAATTTAAGCCTTGCGAAATACTTTTTTTTCCGCCTCAAATAATAATAAAAAATCAAATTTTTCTCTTACCCAAAATTTAATGATTTATTTTTCTTGACAACTTTCTTTCTTATAACTAATTTTTGAATAATATACAACTATATTTCTTGAATATAAAACAATAAAATTAATAGAAGGCAGCTCATTCACTTAGAATACTATTTATACCACCTTTGAAGCTATTTAAAATTATCTCATGTTTGGCTTCAATACCGTTAAATACACGCACAAGCCAAGAAGCGTGAATTGGTTTTAGTCGTGATATTCGCAAATACACAGATTCTTTTTCCTCTAGAAATTGAAGCTCATTAGAATACCACTCAATAAACTCATTCTTCAGCAAACGCTTGAACTCCTCATTTAGACGGGAACAGGGGGGGACGAAGTTTTTGGACAAAAGGAAGTTTCTTAAAATGCTTTATGCAAAAGATGTACTTTTATAATTTCTCAACTTTACTTAGGTACTTTTGAAAATTTTCAACTTGCAAAATCACCGATATATTCATTTTCGCGAAAATAAGGGCCTTTACAGTAACTGAAATTTCTGGAAACGAGTAGGGTAACGTAACCAATAAACTGATTAACTTCAATGATCCTCCATCATGGCCAACAATTTCAGAAATAAAATTCTTCTTAATAGAACATGAACCAGATCAAGGACATGATGCTGATTTCAGGGAATCTACTTCAGAGGATGGCAGATTTTCCAGAGAATGGTTTTTTAAGAAGTGTTCTAAAGGGAAGTTAATACATTGCAACTGGCTTTTATTCAAAAAGATATCTCTGGTTATTCTGCTTTCCATGCGTTCTTTTTACTAAAAGTAAGGCAAATTCTATTTATTTCCAATCCAAAAAGAGGTTTCAAAGATTGGAAAAACTTAAACCGAATTTCCGATCATGAAACTTCTGCGTTTCATCGTGATGCTTATCATCAATGGAAATGCTTTGAAAAAAAACTTAAAGGAGGTGGTTTCATAGATGATTCCTTGCATAAAGCAGTAGAATAAAAAAAAAAAAAAAAAAAAGCGTCATATCTTGCGCGTTATATTAGACATCATTCTGTTTTGTGCAAAACACAATTTACCTCTTAGAGGTATGTATGCTTGAAATTATTTGCAGTTCAAGTGCAGGAATGTTTCTAAATTTAATTAGTCATTATGATAGAAATATTGCCTATCATATAGCTAATCACAGAAAGGAATCTGTTTCTTATTTATCTAATAAAGTACAAGATGACTTTATATTACTCTTAGGTAATTGTGTTCGATTTGAAATTTGTTCTAGGATAAAAAAAAAAGGCAAACTATTTTTCTTTGATATTTGATTGTACACCACATTTTTCGCATCATGAACAACTGTGTCAGATTAATAGATACGTGTACATAAAAGATGAATCTATATTTATTGATGAAAGCTTTATAGATTTTATAGAAACAAAAGAGAAAACTGGTAGTCGTTTAGCAAATGAAATTATTTAGAAGTTAGAAAAGATGGCCTCGTCATTCGAAATGTTCGAGAACAAGGTTATGATAGCGGGTCTAATATGGCTGGACAGTTGAAAGGTGTGCAAGCCATTATTTTCCAAAGAAATGATCAAGCTATATATATTCCTTGTTCGGTTCATAGTTTAGATTTAGTATGCAAAAGTGCCACTTCAACAAAATCAAGTATGTTAATATTTTTTGGCACTGTACTGAGTATTTATAATTTTTTGTATCTTCAACGAGTAGATGGGATGCACTTATGTCTGTTTTGAAAACATTATAAAATTTAAAAGAAATTTAAAAGAAAATGAAATATGTTTGAAAATTTAAAAGGTCATACGGATACACTATGGTCATCAAAAGCAAATGCTGTTAAAGAATTCGATCTACAAATAACAGAATTATATATATTATTGAAAGATATGGCCTTAAATCACAAAACTTTGCAATGAGCTGAAAATAACAGCGTTTTGAAACAAATCAATTTAAAATTTTTATGTTTGTTATCTGCGTGGAATTAAATACTGCAAGAAATTGAAAAAGTAAATAAAGCCTTGTAGTCAAAATCTATAACTGTCTATAAAGCCACATGCTTAATAGAATATCTGTGCCTTTTACAGGAAATGAGAGAAAATATTTCTCAGTGCATTTTGAAAAATTTTTAAACTTCAGCTTTAAAGATGAATATATCATGAGAATTTGAAGAGAAACTAAAACGAAAAGTTAATAAATGAAACTGTGAGGAATTAATTGATATAAATTGTAGTTTTTCAGAAAAATATATCTTATAGAAATTAAAGAAGTGTTCGACGTTTTAATTTCGCAATTGAAGTGGCAATGTGAAAAGTTAAATGAAATCCCTTCTAATTTTCAGTTTCTAACTGGTGAACAATTAATGTCATTAGATTTAAGTAATTTAAAGGCTGCAGCTTATAACTTAGAACTTAAATATCCAAATGATATGAATGCTGAAGAAATTCAGTCAGAAATATCTAGTTTTAAAAACAATGCTATTTCAATAATTCTGGACACAATGTCAAGACTGCTATTCCTTCTAATTGCCTTTGGAAACATCTAGTAATCCTGAATGGGAATAAGGAGCTTACTCAAGCTATGTTCATGTGTGTGTGGAACAGACAACATAAGTAAGAAGGGTTAACTTTACCCCTTTATTTCTCACAGCGTATAGCCACTCCTGCACTTTGGGATACAGAGACCAGCACGTTTGACCTAAAACATAGAAAACAAGAAATATACACTTAAAATGAACTTAACTAAATAAGAATTAAACTTAAGTTCTGTCAGAGACTATTAATGCGAAGACTGGCCTGTTGACTCTACATATGTAGTGAGCAAAATGCAAATACTACAGTACATCTCGTATATCAGCAGTAACTAAGTTCTGGCCTTAAAAGCAGACATGAACTGACTGAAAAGCATGCACATGGCAGGGCAACAGGAAGGCTCTCCTCTTCTCTCGGCTAGAAGCCACTTCTTAAGTACCTCTGCAGTTTACAAACTCATTTACATAACAATCTTACTCGTGCTTATTCTGCTCGGAAATGGAAAATGAGAGAGGATAGCAAAGTTTTAAAATAAAATAAAACATTAGTAAAACTTAAAATCCTTATAACAAAAACAGCTACAAGCTCAGAACTTTTAAAAATAATTTAGTTCATTCCTATCCGAATTTGGAAGCAGCATTAAAAAATTTTTTTAACATTACCAGTTACTGTAGCTTGTGGCGAAAGAAGCTTTAGCAAACTTAAAATAATAAAGAACTATATGAGATCTTCACTAGGCCAAGAAAAAAATTTCAAACATGGCCATTCCCTCTACAGAACATGAGTAAAGTAATCAAATAGATTTTGAAAAAAATTATTGATGATTTTGCTTCTTTAAAAGCAAGAAAAATTAAATTTTAAATATGCTTGAAAAGTTTGTCATAAATTTTTGAGCAGGTGCTTTATTTATACTACTTAATATTATTTGCCATTTTTTTCTAAAAGCATATTTTTGATGTTTTCAATTTCAGAATTGTTAATCATTATATATGTTTCACTTTGTGGAATATACAACGTTATGATTAAATATTACTGTAAGAGTTATTGTATTTTCATTTGAAGTAGTTACTTTTAATGAGCATAAAATATATATAACTGTAGTTAATTTTTTCTATATGTGTGATTATATGTATATATATGCAATAATGCACACACACACACATACATATATATGCAGATGTAGGACAAAATAATGCGAACACCTGTGGAAAAGTATGACATAGTATTTCACACCAGCAGTCACCTGCATTGCATGCTTCGATCGAACTGTCTGTGAGAAGTTGAAATGTCAGACCTGTCAAAGTTCCAAAGGGGAATGTTATTTGGAGCGAGTTTAAGTGGTGCATCGGTTACAGAAACAGCAAACCTTGTGAGGTTTGCAAGGAGTACGGTATCAGCCGTTATGACAGCGTACACGAAAGAGGGTAAGACAACATCTTCAAAGCACAACAGTGGCCGAAAGTCAAAGCTGGCAGATAGGGATAGACGGGTCTTGAAGTGCATAGTAGCCCGAAAGCACAAGCAATCATTATCTGAGATAACGTCCGAAATGAACAGTCAGATCCAGGACCCCGTTTCAACAAAAACTGTCAAAAGGGAACTTCATGCTGCGAACATTTATGGCAGAGTGGCGATTCGTAAACTTTTGGTGAGAGCAACTAATGCTTTCAAGCGACGCCAATGGTTCAGAGATCACAAAGGCTGGTCCCCACAGCAGTGGCAACAAGTAATATGATCATGAGTCATCATTTACCCTATTTCAGATGACCGGACGCATTTATGTCTGGAGAACGCCCATTGAAGCATTTCATCCGGACTGCCTCTTGCCGACTGTGAAGCGTCGGGTGGCGCTGTTATGGTATGGCGTGCGATATCTTGGTGTGGTCTTGGGTCACTTGTTATTCTGCATGGGAGGATCACATCCAGTTGTTATCTAAGTATTTTAGGAGATCATGTCCGTTCTTTTGTCCAGACTGTATTCCCTGGGGAGTGACCGCTTTTTGAAGATGACAAAACTCCCATCCACACTGCTAGGTATATTCAAGTATGGTTCGAATAGGAGGACTATGCAATTAAACATCTCGCTTGGCCCCCCTCACTCTCCAGACTGAAATATTATTGAACATTTATGGGCATATTTGAAGTCCAAACTTCGTTCCCGATTTCCACCTCCATCCGGACTTTCGGAATTAGAGACCGCTCTGCGGGAGGAATGGCTTAATATTCCTTTAAATATTGTCCATGACCTTTATGCATCTATCCCACGTTGCATTCAATCTGTACTTCAGGCAAAGGATGGGCCAACCCCCTATTAATAAAGATTTTCCATTATTTCACAGGCGTTCGTATTATTTTGTCCTCCATCTGTATATTGTGCTTGCTTGTATAATGTTATATTTTCAAACATCATTTAGTATTATTTTTTTGTTCTCCTCCCCCGCCACAAATAGGTAAGTAACTATTGTATACAGGGGCACACATTTAATGCTTTGCCTCGGGTGAAAAAATATGTAGGCACTGCTCTGCATGCAAGGATAATCTGCTTAAGGAGAGGGATGCTTAAGTATTTAAAAAAGACCAGCTTTGAACTTAACATTAAAATATACAAAAGTTATAAAACATCCAGGTATCCCATTAGAAATGGCTAGTTTTCAAAATCCAGATATTCTGTCAGAAATATCTAGCATTAGAAAATATTCTATTTTTCAATAATTCTGGTCGCTAAAACAAATCATGATGTTTTTTAAATTATGTAGGAATACAGTTTAGTTTATTCATGTTTAAAATGGGAAACTGTGTTCAAAGTATTTTTACGATTAGCAATTGCTATTTTTAGGGGGAAGAAAGCTTTAGAAGACTTTAAATAATAAAAAAGATCTTCTCTTGACTTTAAAAGTTTTCAAATATCACTTTCTTTTGTGTAGATCATAAATTAATCAAGTAAATTTTGAAAAAAAAATCAGTTGATTTAGCATTATTAAAATCAAGAAAAATTTGCAATTACATTTCAAAAGAAAAATTACAAAAAAGCTTGATTACTAGCACGATATTTTTTGTATTTTAGTGCAGTTAGCTATGTATCAAAAAAGTACTTTTTAATGTTTCATTTAAAAATTAAAATTATTATGCATGTTAACTTTTTTAATATATAAAAAATGTGATAAAAGTTATAGCATGATTTAATATAGCTAACTTTGCTGAGTATAAAAAAAGTGGTATAGCAATAGAGTTAATAACATTGTATATAGGGGTGTGTTGCCTTTTTGCCTCAAGTGAAAAAATGCCTAGGTGTGGCTTTGTTCGACAAAAGCTCTAAACTTGTGCATTTGAGGCAGTGATGGGTAAACGGTCTTCACCCTTTATGCATTATTCTTGGATTTTTGTGTCATTGAGCATCTTTGACTGGAATCCTAAAAGTTCAAAAGGATAAAAAAAATTAAAATTAGACAGTTATTTACAGTAGAGTTCACTAGTAAAAAGCTCTGAAGATGGATTTAAATTCATATTTTTTCTAGGGGATAGCTATAATGGATTTAGCTACCAATTGAATCAAAGTATTGCAGTTGTTGAAGTTGATAGTTTTTCATTTAATCAAAGTTGATTAATGGTTTTCACATCAGCATCAGTTAATAAAATTGCATGTCACTGAGCAAATATAAATTTTAATTTAATATAGTAACTTAAAAGTTAAGTGCTAAAATATTTTTGTTGAATATACTTGTTGTTGGATGTATGTTATTTATGCACTTTCAGTTTAATTTTGCCTGAAGTATACTGTTGGCTTTTATTTTTGCTTTAGTGGCAAAATATGATAAATATTTTTAAACTTATTTTGTTCCATTTGAGATTTTTAAGATGTTTTTAATTCTTTAGGTCCTCGATGGGCATCTTGGAATCTTGGGGTGTTTCTATGCATAAGATGTGCTGGGATTCATCGGAATCTCGGTGTTCACATATCAAAGGTAAAATCTGTAAATTTGGACACATGGACCCCAGAGCAGGTTGCTGTAAGTTTGCATTTCTGTATTTTTTATGTAGACAAAAAAAAAAAAAAAAAAAACTGTATTGAATTGGATAAGGCAGGTCATAATTTTAAATGCATTAAAAAAGAAAGATATAAGTGAAGTTAATATTTTTTAAAGTTCTGAGCAATTAATGTGTACAGTCAAAAGTCTTTAATCCGGACTCGTCGGGACTTCGGCGATTCCGGATTATCGATTTTTCCGGATAATAGATCATCAGTTTAAATCTGGTAAGATGGCATGCAGAAATTATAAAATTAAAAATATGAAACCGTGATTTATAAAATAATGAGCAATTATGATCTAAAGGGTATCAAAATTTACAAAAAAAGAAGCTTAATATTTATTTGTTTACTTTATTATACATTACGCATAGCCGAAATTAGAAAATTGCAACCAGAAAACTATTTGATTTGTATTCGTGATATTTATAATGACGAGGAATTTGATTTAAATCATATCAAAGACGGAGTACTTCGTGATGAAATACTACATTTAGTAAGGAATTATAAGCCGAATAAAATAAAAACATCTGCCCTGAAGATAATGATATGGCTGACAGATGAACTTCCAGTTCATTGCGTGCCGTGACATCCCCCCCCTGCGCAGAGCAGCATGAAATTGATAAACAGATTTTGGAACGGTTAGATAAACAAAGGATATGCCTTTATCCATTTTTTGTAGCAATTCCACTTTTTGTTTGATGGACATCGAAACAAACATACTTTCGTTTTCTAAATCCTTTGGGAGCTCCAGCATCGGAAATTCTATTTGACATAATCGAAAGTTCAAGCTTACTTTTATAAAATTGCTCTTACAGTCTGCAAAAAAATAATAAGCTGGATACAATTTGAAGATTAAGGAACAACGCAATCATCAACATTAACTGAAATAGATAAATAGATAATTTTAGCTTATACCGTTTAATGTATAATTTTAGCTTATACATTAAACGCGCACGCGAAAACGTATTCTGTGCTTGCGCAGACGCGTATGCGCAGTCGTAAAGGCCTTGTGCGCACGCGTAGATGCCGACGCGCATGCATCAACGCAGCGCATGCGCAGAAAGATTTTAGCTTTGAAGTCCAGATTATGGGTGTCCGAATTAACGACTTTTGACTGTACTTATCATTCCATAATTTTTTTTTTTGCCATGCAGCATACTTACCTTAAAACCCATGAACTTGTGATAAATTGCTTACCAAATTTTGTTCTGTATTCCCTACTTAATTTAAGAAAAGGGGGGGAACTTTAGAAAGAGGTTGAGGGTTTTCTTTTCAGAGCCAGTGGTCATTGGGAAAGATGACTGGTAACCGGTACGTTAGAAAAGTGGAACAAATATTCAAGTTTTAGAATGAAGTATCAGTTTGAATGGAGTTGAAGCAAACTGTTTTCTATGACTATTGTTTATAGTTTCTTGTAATAATGATAAAACATAGAAATCTGAAGAGTCAAAGAATCTTCCGAAATAGTTTGGAGGGGGAATAAAAGAAAATAAAAATTTTTTTAAAATGTAGAAAAACTTCAATTAAGTTGGATCTTAAATAATTTATATGCATGTTAAAGTGTTAAAATAACATGAGTCAGTGTACTTAGTTCAGAGGATCCAGATGAAAACATAATTATACCTGTTACTTCCATATTTAGAGAACTGTTATTCATTGATCTACCAAATGTAATCACAAGCCTGTTAGGGCTATGCTGTTTCATTTTTTGTACATAAAATGTGTGCAGCCCAGTATAGTATAGATTCTGCAAGCCATTTGATAAACTTGTGAAGGAGGATTTTACCAGATTTGCAAGCAGTCTTTTTTTTTTTTTTTTTTTTTTTTTGTAAATTCCAAGGTATTGGTGAAATGTGAACTGGGACTCCATGACATTTCAGATGGTCCTAAAATGATTAGCATCTGGCAAATTAGGAATCCAGAACATAAACTGAAATTCAGAGTATGTTTCTCAAACCGCTTAGCACAGGGGTTCCCAAATGTGTATTCAAAATTCCCCAGTGTGTATTTGTCCCTAAATGTGTATTCAAAAATACCTGTTGAACGGCAGGCGCCATTTACTTTTCAAAGTGAATTTATAGTTGGATAGAGTGAATAAATACATGCACATAAAAAAAGAGATTGGTCGCATTTCGCTTTGTGCTGGTATCTGTTTTGGATGCAATTTCTGTTTTATTAAAAATGAGAAAACTTTCACGTAGAATTTTATTGAAAACTAAAACTTTTGTACTGTGATCGCGCAGTGGTGGACACATCTTAAACGATCGGCAGGCGCCATGGGGCCCGTGGCCATAGGGTTGGGAACCCCTGGCTATTAGCACAATTGTGGCCTTGTGTCGAGGAGCATATTTCTGGCAGAGAAGAGTCCATTTATAGTAGTGAAGACGTAGCCATAAAAAGATATTATTAGTTAGCAATGATATTCATGTAGTTTGCTGTTATTATGATTTGTTCCAGAGACAAAGCGTAATGCTTCTACTGCCCCCAAAGCGTAATACTTCTATTGCCAGCCTGTTTCCATTCCACAGTATTTTGGTTAACTGTTTTTTTATTAATGCTTTACGCATGCGCATTTGATTTTTCCTTCCATAATAAAACATTTCACTTAAAAATTCCAATTTTTAATTTCAATTAGGCAGGTTATAATACAGTACAAAGTCTGAAATCCGGACATCCATTATCCGGAATGATCTAAAATCCGGACCTCAAAGCCACAAACTTTTTTTTTGGTATGCTTTATGCATGCACATTTGATTTTTCCTTCCATAATAAAACATGGAGATTTTCACTTAAAAATTCTGATTCCTTATTTTACTTAAGCACTAAATAAAATACCTCGTTATGGAAAAACAATCATGTAAGCATAAATTTGTGAGATTAATAATTTGGCTCCGTAGCTGAGTGTCTACTTGGCATACATCTCAAACTGAAACATTCACCTATTTTATATCCCTGATGCCGACCTGGCTAGTCATTATTTATCATATTTTGCTTTATGCTAAAATGATTGTTTATTTAATAACAAGGTATTTAATTTAGTGTCAAAGTAAAATTAGGAATGGGGACTCTCCAGATGTTTTATTATGCACAGAGGGAGGATAAAATGCGCATGTGTAAAGCCTACAAGAAAAACGTTGTTGGTGGTTTTGTGGTTCAGATTTTAGATCATTCCAGATAATGGACGTCCGGATTTTGGACTTTGTACTGTAATTCTTTTATGAGTCAAAAGATAATGCAACAAATGTAATGTAACATAATGTACATAGCAAAGAACTAAGTCTAAAGCAGCAATGCCATCTTCTTAGAGCATACACTGCTTGCTGACACAGAATAAAAATTTTAAATTATAGAAGAGAAATTGAACTTGAATATACTTAATGATACGTAGGTAAGTTGAAAAATAAGTTTCCCCTATCGACTGTGGTCAGAGTTGTGTATGAAAGTCAAAAAATAGAATGAGACATTAAAGATATGACATACCTTTATTTTTCCACATAGGTACCAAGTACGTTGAGACATTTGTCATATCGCTTGATAAGCTTCAAAAAGCCCTCCAGGAAAAAATCAGGGCTTTGCATATGGAAGAAGCGTTGAACGGCTATGGGCGAAAGGTGATACAGCAGGAAAACACGCAAGTCACCGATAGACCATTGGGTAGAGGTCGCTGCAAATCAAGCAGATGGTGCTGTTGCAGTGCCTGCGCAAAGTGGAGACCAGCCTCTCATTTGAGCCCCGGTAGGTATGGAGAGAAGGTGTGTTTTGAATTCGTGGTCAAAGGAGGAAGTGAGAGAGGTTATCCGCTATGAATGGGCACGTGGATTATCAGGAACAGAAATTCATAACTGCCTCGTGGAAGTCTATGGGCCTGGTGCGATGCTGACATCCATCGTACTGACACTTTTCTGTATCGAAGAATGTTGTGGATGATGTTTTGAGCTCGCTTATGTGAGATTCCAAGTTCTTCCTCTACTTCATCGATGGTGATACGCCGGTTCGCTCTAATCATGTCATCCACCTTCCTGACATTTGCATCTGTAGTGGCCGTGCGCGTCCATCCAGCTCTCGGTATGTCCTCCACTTGCTGACGTCCATCACTGAATGTGCGACACCATCTCCGCACCATTTGCTTCGACATCACACCTGGCCCATAGACTTCCACGAGGCAGTTATGAATTTCTGTTCCTGATACTCCACGTGCCCATTCATAGCGGATAACCACTCTCACTTCCTCCTTTGACCAAGAATTCAAAACGCACCTTCTCTCCATACCTACCGGGGGTCATATGAGAGGCTGGTCTCCGCTTTGCGCAGGCACTGCAACAGCGCCATCTGCTGTCGACACAGTCGACAGGGGAAACTTATTTTTCAACTTACCCTCGTATAAATACGGGACTTCTAAAACTTTTTCACTTGGCAATCCTTTTTACCTGAGCATATACAGTACAAAGTCTGTAATCCGAATGTCCATTATCCGAAATGATATATAATCGTGACCTCAAAGGCACAAACTTAACGCATGCGCATAATGTGTTTATCCATGTGCGCTTCTGATAGTGAAGAAAGTAACAGAGAACTTTATTGAAAACGAAAATATTTCGATTGACAAGGTTGTCGGTATTCTTGACACAACAATTACAGGACTTGAACAGTGGAAGTTTATAAGTAAACAAGAAACTGTCTGTTTATAGAATTAAAGAGAAATTATTAGCACAAAATCAAAACAACTTACATTGATAGAAATGTTTACTAAAGTAAACAAATAAATATTAAGCTTTTTTTTTTTTTTTTTTTTTTTTTTTTGGGATACCCTTTAGATCATGATTGCTCTTTATTTCATAAATTACGGTTTCATATTTTTAATTGTATTATTTCTGCATGCCATCTTACCAGATTTAAATTGATGATCTATAATCCGGAATCGCCGAAGTCTTGACGAGTCTGGATTACGGACTTTGTACTGTATTTTCACAAACCTGGATAAAGGGGTATATAAACTAAGAATACAAATCAAACATTTCCTGACATTGGTAAAGAACATTCATTCAAAAACACGTCTTTGGGATACGTATGAATATAATTTTACTGTGAATTGAAGACAAAATCAAAAATTCATACTAATGAGCTGAGTATGCTTGTTTACTTTTACATAAAACCTTAAAAGTTGGAGGAATATTTGATACTGCAGGACATAGAACATTGACAGTGTTTTGGGTGAACTATTCATGAAATCAGATTTTTTTTTAAATTTATTTTTTAACATTAATGCTGAAAGTGTATTATATGTAGCTTGGCAAATTATTCATGAGTATTTAGTGGTAAATGATTGACATTAATCTTTTCGCATGAGTATAGTTCAGAAAGTGAGATTTTATTTTCAGTGTTAAAATGTCAAGGAAAATATTTTTTATATTGTGTAGATGTTAAATGTTTAAAAAAGGGTATTTTCAATTATAAAAGCATGTATTGCCATAAGCATTTCTAAAGACCCATTTTCTGTTTTATTTTCCCATATGTTGTTTTATATTTTAATGTAAATATGTTATTTCCTTGGAGTGGCATGTTTAAATCATTCAGTTTTTAAAACAATGTCTGACAAATAATTATGTTTTAAAAGCCATAATTCATTGTGCATAAATAACAAAATCGGATTGCTGCTCAGATAAAAGTAAAAGAGTTTAATCTTTTGGTGGTTATAATATGTATAACTTTTGTCATATTGAGAGCCACCATACTTCTGAACACCGTAGACCATTTCCATCTTACACTGTAGACCATTTTGGCACGGGGCTATCAATATGTTCTTTGAATAATGATCAAAGACTGAGGAAAACAAGAGGTAAAACTTCTGTCCATATGGGATATTGTGACACTTAAGAGCTTGTTTCAGAGATCTGTGAAATTGTTCCACCATCCTGTTTCCGGATTGATGGTAAAGTGTTGTTTGGTTATGGTGAATGCCAAGAACAGGAGTAATTGCTGAAAACAAATGAGATTGAAATTGTCAATTTTGGTCAGTTCTGATAGTGATAGATATAGCAAATCATGATATTCATTGGGGGATGAACACCCAAGCTATGGTTTTGTGAAGATATTTTCAATAGGAATTGCTTCGGGTTATCATGTGAAACAGTCAATGCCGGTAAGAAGGTAAGTAAAATCATTTGAAGGAGGCAATGGGCCTACAAGACCTTTGTGTATATGATCAAAACGTCTTGTCGGAAGGTTAAACTGTAGAACGGGACTGTGAATGTGACAAGAGATAAGCATTGGCATCAAATACATGAAGGAGTTCTTTCTATGATGTCTTAATTAATTGCTGGCCATTACAAATCTATCTGAAATTAGCTTTTTGATAGCATGAATTCCAGGGTATGCCAAATGGTGTAAAGCAACGGTTCTCAACCTTTTGACTAATGCGTACCATCTAAACAAAAACTTCAGTACCGCCACTACATTTTACAGTTATTATTTTTCAGTTTCCGAAATATATATAAAAAAGTACATTTTGCTATTTGCCTAACTTGTAAGCTATTTGTATTAAATATGCACACACAAAAAATATTCGACTAAAAATTGGTTACCATGTTAATTATCGAAATTTAATTTATAATTGTTGGATTTCAAATGAGGGTAGTTTTTATTTTATACATGCCTCAATGTAACTTTATTTATTTTCCTTTAATTTTCTATTTAATGTTATTTGGCCACTAATAATTATTGTTAGTTTAGTTTCTTAGAAGTGGCAACAAAACTATTTAAAGAATTAGGAACTATGTTTCTGTAGTTAAGTTAGGCTTATTAAAGAAGAATGACACATTATTTACATGAGTGAGGTTTTACTGTAGTTAATAAATGAATACTTTAGAATATTTTTATTAGTCTCTTAGAGTCCGTTATACGCTGGTAGCATAATAGTTTATTTTGACGCGTATGCAAACAATAATAATTTAAATCTAAAATTTAGTGTGAAATTTCGGCCTGTTTAAGAGAGATCAGTTTCTTTATGCCTGGTCTTATTTCACTTAGTTTTAACCATAAATTAAGATCCACTTTTAATTTTGTTCTGTATTTATTTTTCCAATACAACATGGAAGAAAATCCTTTTTCATGCAAATAGGTTTTGCAAAAAGGCAATAAGAATTTGATACCTTTATTTGAAATGCTTTTGAATTTTTTTTTTTTTTTTTTTTTTTTTTTTTTTTTTTTTTTTTTGTTCAGCCAAAAGTTAACAAATCTGCTATTTTTAAAATCTTCAGTTAGAGTTCAATCACAGGAAATTTCTATCAATTGTTCTTTTTCATCACGAGATTTTTGAACTTAACAGTTAAAAATACTTTGTTTCTTTGAATACCACCTATTTTTCTTTTGTGTACCACCTGTTGAGAATCGCTGGTGTAAAGCCTTGAACACGTGATGTTGAAAATTGGGAGGGATATAAGTATGTACTTTATTGTTGTGTGTATCACAGTAAGTTTTAAGTGTTTGGATCAATGTGGAGTGGTTGTAACTCTGGGAAAGTTTGTGGGTTTGATGTCAGGCCCTTGTGTTCCTCATCTTGCAACTGGGCTTTTGCAATTTAAAAAAACATCTGGTGGTGTAGTGAGTTGGATGTTGTTCATCCTGGATAAAGCGTCATTAACATAATTAACAGTACCAGAGACATGTCTGCTCTGTACTGTACCGAGCAATAAAATCCAGTTGTCGAAGCTGGCGAGGAAAGCATGAATATGAGTTTTTTTAAATGTGAAGTGTAATGATTGATGATCAGCGAAAATGATAAAATCGTGCTCTTCCAAATTGTGTCAGAAGTTTTTAATAGTAAAAGCTAGCAACTCTCTGCCATATGTGCTGTATGCTTTTGGCAGTGGTAAATTTCCTGGAGAAAAATGCTATAGAACAAAAGTCCTTTAGTTGTGTAGGCCTGAAGCACAGCCCCTGTGGCTGTGTCGGATGTATCTACCATTATATAGAATTGATGATTAGGTAAATGATAAGAGCATTTGCTATATCATTTTTCTCCAGCTGCTATCTTCTATCCTCCAGAAACTGGTGTAGAAGGACCTGTGTTTTTGTAGCATTTGGCAGAAAGCAGTGGTAAAAATTCAGCATTGCTAGGAAACACTTCAGTTCAGAGATTGTTTTCTGTTGAAGCGGGTCATTGATTGCTTTGACTTTTACAGGTAGAGGTTTTACCCCATCTAGAGTGATAAAACATCCAAAAGAATTTAGGACTGACCCACTATACATTTGGATGGAATTAGTTTCCATCTGTGCTCTTGAAGGGGGGGGTGAAAAATATAGCACAGATGTTGTAAATGTTCTGCTGTGTCTGTAGTTGCAACCAGGATATTGAAATAGGAGATGGAGAAATTGAGACCAAATAATACTTTATATATGAATTATTAAAATGTTTGGCCTGAATTGCAAAGGCCAAAAGCCATATACAAGTACTCCATGAGGCCAAGTGGTACAGTCATAGCAGTATTGGACACGTCTGCAGCATAAACAGGAATTTGATGATATGCATTTGAGAGAGTAGAGTAGAATATATGTGTTTGCCATGAAAGAGTTGGGTGCTGTTTTGTATATCTGGAGATAACTGTAGTGGATGGTGACAGCATTAAGTCGAGGGTAATCCACATGAGGCTGCCAGTCACCATTTGACTTTTTCACCATGCGGAAGGAACTGGCCAGTATGGTTTTTGGTGGACAAATAATGGTCCGCTGTGCTAGCATGAATTCAAAATCTTTGTAAGCAGCCAGCTTTTAGTGTTTCTGGAGGAAGGCGACGAGGCTTGGACAATAGAGGTGGGCCATGTGTTCCAGTTTGATGAAACACTTCAGCATGCTGAGTATGTTGCCAAAGTTGCGATGGATTTGAAATGCTGCGGAAGTTTGCTATAATTGAAGAAACTGTGTGTCACCCAAGATAACAGTTGTGCTCATAGGTACACTTGATACGCGAAAGATTTGTCCCTTTTGATGCAAGCTTGCTTGTAGCATCAATTAAACAGCTATTCCTGATGTGCACTAAGAGTTGGAAAGGGGTTAAGAAATCAATACCAATTATTGGTTTTGTGATATCTGCAATAACAAAAGGCTGCTCAGAGTTGGGTGCAAGTTCAAATTGAGAGTTAGTAGTTTGCCAACATAGGTCGCAATTCGGGCACCTTTAGCTGTATTAGGACTTTATTAGTTCTGGGGAACATCAATATGTCTGCTTCCAAGTCCACTAGTTGAATGTTTAGCCATTACAGTTCTGTCAGTGTGGTAGACATTCTGTCAACCCGCAGAAGGCTGCCCTCTTAGTTTCCTAATTTTTGAAAAGTAAATGGAGGAGTACTCTTTTCGTGCCTGAGCACCAAAATTCATGTCGTAAAAACATATGCTATTTTCGGGCTATTTATATTGTGTTTGGGCAGTGTGATGAGTTTGACTTCTACTGCAAAATTTACTGTGTTGACCCTGATTTGATCTTTGGTATTGGTGTGAAGCATGGAAACTTATTGAGTGTTCATATACTTTCTTTGTCAAGTCAGCCACTTGTTTTAGGGATGGACTCGGAGAGACAGCATTAGCCAGCTGTATTGATATAAGCTGGAGCAACCAGCTCATTAATTTTTTATTCAATCTTTGCTGCCAAACAAGTTAGGTCTTTATTGGAGGCAGCAAGAATGAATGATCTGTATGTTACTAGGGAGGGTGAAAGCCATAGCGATTTGGTTCTGGTTGCATTGCTTTGGGCATTATGTATAAGAATGTTTTTTTTAAATAATAGCCACTTACTTGCTCAAATATGAAGATATACTGTTAACTTGCCACAAAGAAGTAAACATATAATATTTCATTGTCGATTATACACATAAATAAGAATTTTTTGGCAGTTATACACAAAAATAATATTTTGTCAATTTGCATTACATTATTTGAGAAACACCATTTGAGAGAAGTGAAGTATTCACCACATATCACTTTTTATTGCATAAAAAGGTCCATTACATATTATCAGTATTCACTGATGAAACGCATCTATCGAAGATGACCACTGTATTTTTATCAAAAATAGTTGAAGGCACTGAGCGATGAACAGGCATGTCTTTCACTAGTGCTGCTAAATCAACTTGATTTATTGGAACCCACACATCAGTTAGAACACAAACATTAGCATCTAAAACCTAGCAGATTATAAGTAATACCAGCCATGACAAACCAACTCAGGTAATACAGAAAAAATCAACAGTAGTTCAGAATTAAATCAACAACTAACAAACATAGAAGTATTAGCAATAGTTCATTTGATGGCATGATTTTGGACTCTGTTGATTCAGATAACATGGGATTAGAGCAAGGGCTAAAAATTTCCAAGCATCTCCTTCCATGCAAAACCAAAATGCAGCACTGGAAGAACAAACACCACTCATAATGGCCACTCTCATATCGTGGAACTGTCATGGTTTTCACTAAAATCTCATTAACATAAAATGCATGATAGATGTGTATCATTCTGTTCTGTATTTTTGGCAGTCCAAGAAACTTTGTTGAAATCAGAAAAAATAATCCTGATGGTGATTGTGTCTGTGGAGGTGTAGTTCTAGCCTCACTTGACTATCCCTTCAGGCCAGTTTCATTAAGCCTCCAAGCTGTAGCTATAAGTGTTTATATATGGTGAATTTCATTTCAGTTTATTCTGTTTACCTTCCTCCAATTCAAAGCATCGATCAGCTATTTGATAGAACAGCTGCTTCAGCCTTTTATCATAATAGGAGATTTTAATGCCAAAGCACACTCTGCAGAAGTAATGATACAAATCCTTGAGGTAGAAGATAGAGCAAATGATTGACAATCACTGCCTCTGTCTCCTCAATGATGGACAAGATACCTACTTTCACAAGAGTACAAGAACCTTTCATGCTATTGATCTTGCCATCTGTTCACCATCTTTGTTACCTTTTTGTTCATTCAGTGACTGAATTTTTGTTCATTCAGTCAGTCATCTTTATAACGGTGATCATTTTTCCATTTTTGTAACTGTTGCATGAGAAGGATTAACTCCCATGTTTAGAGTCCCTTGTTTCAGACCAAGTTACTCTTCTCATTTTTTGCAGAGCTTGCAAAAGAAATGGTTAAAGATGTGCTTATTGATGAAGCAAAAAATCGGCTACTGATATTATTATGCAAACAGCTATAGTCTGTTTACCTATGACATCAAGAAAATTACAAAAATATCCAAAACCATGGTGGAACTGTGAGTGTTAGGAAACCCTGAGACAACAAAGAAAAGTTTGGGAAACTTTCTGTAGGTACTCAGCTTTGTCAAAATTTATAACCTTCAAAACATCCAAAGCAAATGTAAAAAATGTAAGACGTAAGAGCCAGATGTATTCATGGATAAGCTGTGTGTCTGAGATAACATCTGCTAACAGTTAACGAGTATGGGAAAGAATTAGAAAAGCATGCAGAATATGTAATGATCACTCACTTTCCTGTGTGGAAAACGGATGGCTGAGTGATAAGCTCCACAGAAGAAATTGCAAACATTGTTTGGTGAGACATTTGCTGCCGTTTCTTCCAGCAGGAATTAATCCCACAGCATTTCTTTCTGTTTATCTACACTTTGAAAAATATCCCATTGCTTTTAACTTTTCATACTCTGGGCCTTATAATAGCATTTTTATGATGTTTGAACTGAAAAGAGTTTTATTGCAAACTTATGGATGTAGTCTGGATCTAGATGCTGGTTATATTGACTGCCCTTTTCGCTCTCTATAACTGCATATGGAAGGATCATGTTTTCACTAATGCATGGCAGAGAGCTGTTGTAATTCATATACTAAAGCTAAGGAAAGACTTAAGAGAATCCCTCTTAACTATCGGCCTGTTGCAAATATAAGTTGCATATGCAAGATATTTGAAAAAATGGTAAACAGCCATCTTAGTCCATTTTTTGGAAAAGACTAATATCATATCGCCTTATCAGAATGGTTTTTGTAAAGGAAAAGCAACCTTGGATAACATAGCCTTTGTGAGAAGGAATCATCTTGTCTCTGTCCTTTTTGACATAGAAAAAGCTTGTGATAAGGCATGAAGATATGGTATACTCCATGACCTTTCAAGTCAGGGATGAACTCATGTTGTATCAGACGTCTTTGTGGAAGAAAAGGATGTACCTCAAGGCTGTGTGCTTAGCATTATTTTCAATTTAAAAATAAATTCTGTCTTAAAGGAACTTCCACTGCTTTAGGATTTTTATGTGTTGATAACCTGCATGGGCTGCCGTGGGGCAGATAAGAGACATGTAGAGAGGCAATTACAAATTCCTCTGAACAGGATCGAGGAACGGTCAGACAAATGAGGAGTTATGTTTCTGAAACAGAAGCCTGCTTGTGCACACTTTTATAGAAAGTGAGGTATCCATCTTGAACCTGAGTTACATCTTCATGGATCAGTGATTCCAGTTGAATCCGAAGTAAAGTTCTTAGGGGTGATGTTTGACTGAAAACTAGCCTTCCTTCTCATATCCTACATTTGAGGAAGAAATGTACCAAAATATAAAATATTTTAAAAGTCTTGGAAAACACTTCCCGGAGTGCAGAGCTCTGCTGTTTACTTCACATTAACCCCTTGGGTATGGATTTATTTGAGAAAATATTTGCATGTGGAACGGATATAATTTTTGGTTACTTGGAGTAGAATGTAAAAGCAGTACATTGTACGTAAAAATTTAATTCTAAAATATTGGTGACATATGTAGTATTAAGATGTCTTCAAGTAATTAGAATTGCAAAACAAAAATAAATTAATAACAAAATAAAACTAAATGAAATAAATTTAAGCTATAACAAAAAACCAATTACTGATAATTATCCAGAGTGTTTTCAAAGCAAGTAAGTAAATGCAGTGCTACTTTGCATTGTTTGCACTGCCACGTAGTCTCTTTCCTAATATTATGCTTATAACATACATGGAACCTTTTTCCAGGATGTTGCTTGGACTTAGTTGACGGAATGTTCTCAGGAAAGTGAGCCGAATTTTTCAATGCCAAACGAAAAACATTTTCTTATAACACTTTACACATTTTCTCATAACTGGGAAGCACACTAGTAATTGGTCTTGTTTATCAATGCCTCCCATACCTTTATTATACTCAAGCACAGATGCCCGTTTTATACTATTTTCGCTATCGCCACCTTCATTTTTTTCTCCTTTTGCCTGTGTTTATAAAATCAGCATTTGAATGTTTCGTGCTAAGTATGTGAATCATCCGCTCCTAGGGAAAACAAGTGAATGAAGTCTCCCAGACATCAAATGTACCCAAGAGTTAAATTTTTGGTTTGACGTCTTAGACATGTCGGAAAAAAGTGCATGACGTGTCTCAGATGTCAAATGTACCCAAGGGGTTAACAGAGCTCTTATCCGCTCTATATTGGACTATGGCTCAGTTGTTTATGGTTGTACACGGCCTTCAATATTGTTAAAACTAGATACAGTTCATCATCAGGCACTGTGGATTTGTTCTGGAGCAATCAGGACATCTGCTGTCCCAGAACCTTTATATTGATTGCTATGAACTATCATTCCAGTGGAGTGTGAGCAAGGATCTCTTCCGCATTATTTTTAATATATTATCTCAAAGTGATCCCAGTAAGCTGAGTTTGCATCGACACATGTGACATTTTATTTGAAGCACAACCATCTTGTGTGCCGTCTTTTTCGTTAAGAGCTTGCTCTTTGATTGAAAAACATTCCAGTGCAATGTCACCCAAACAGTAAAGCATTTTTAAAATTCTGCCATGCTAGTTTGCACAAATCAAAATTCTTGATGTTTGTTACCATCACAACGAGAGAAACAATAGCAAGATCATATACAAACAGCTTTTCTCTGAGCATAGACATAAAGGTTGCAGCCATGTTCCCATACATGCAGATGAGTCAAAGACAGCTAGTCATGTTGGGACAGCATTTGTACTAGACCATATGGAAGGCAGACGCACTACTCATCCTCACTCTTGATGTCTGAACTGACTGCTTTATATTATGTGCTCATGTTCATTGAAAGCTTTAGAAACCTTTCTAACACTCGCAGTTCTGCAGTCTTCTAACAGTAAGTTGTTGCATGGATGTCAAGTTCTGTATTGCTGGCCATATTGGCATCAAAGGAAAGAAGCTCACAGAATCACAGCTAAATCTGCTATTGATCTGTGCAACCAGCATGCTCCTCTTATGGATATCCATAAGGTCATGAGAAATGTCATAAGGTCAAGAAAAATGTCCTAAATAAATGACAGCTAACTATGCAATTTTTAGGTCCATCGCAACCTTAAAATTCTGAAACCTGTTGTAGAATATTGAGAATCGGTTGGAAATCAAAGGGAAGAAGTAATATTAACTCATCTTCATATTGGTCACTCTGGAGTTACACACAGTTATCTCTTGAAAGCCGAGGGTGGACCTGTTCGTTCTCCCTGTGGTGTTCTGGCAGTATGTCATTTTGTAACTGAATGTCCGTATTCTGGTTACAGCCGAAAACAACCCAAGGCGAAAACGTCTTGCTACAAAACATTGTCAAAAATAAAGCGGTTCAAAAATTTCGCAGTTTGAAAACATCGGCGTCATTGCATGACAATAACATCACAGACATGCTTTTTTCAGGCTTTAATAACTGTAAATGGATATTCCCATAGTGATTTGTGAGCGCAAGATGAAAAGAAGGATAATTTTTACTTTGGTATTTTTTATTAAGTAATAAATTTTTTGCAGAGAAAATAAGAAGGAAACTTAAGCATAGAAAGTTAATGTAACTTATAGCACTTAATAGAATTTTAAACCGGCATAGTTAACTAACAAAGGCCATTAATAAATCATTTTTTTAAAAGTTTTTACTGGTAATTTTTCATGAAAAGTATAATCTATAAGTTGCATTTAATTTTTTATGCTTAAATTTCCTTCTTACTTTTCAGCAAAAATTTATTAGTTAATAAAAAAATGTGAAAGCAAAAATTATCCTTCTTTACATCTTGCGCTCACAAATCATTATGGGAATTATCCATTTACAATTATTAAAACCTGAAAAAAGCATCTCTGCGATGTTATTGTCATGCGATGATTTGTAGGTACATTATTTTTTACCACGATATTTTCGACGACGATGTTTTAGAACCGCGATGTTGTCGGCAGACACTTGTATTTTAACTTACTTTGACTAAAGTATTTTAATGACTCGTGACTTTCGTTTTGACCCTATAATTAGGAAAGAGGCTATTGCTAATTTATTTCAGTGCCTGAAGGAGAGTGGGTTTTGTTATCTAATTTAATTTTGATGATTAATATTCGTATTTCTGAGACATATATTTTAATGTATCTCTCCCCCCTTTTTTATAATTTTACACCTGCTTTGCATCTGATATTCTCCGAGTTATGAGTGCCTTCATGTTAACATTTATCATTTTATTACTTCTTTTGACTTTATAAGTCTGCTGTTGTTTTAAATTTGATTGTATGTAATTCTTGTCTGTATTTGATTGTGTTTAGTTAACATGTGTTTGAAGCTTATAATCTGTCCAGGTTATGCTCCATAAAATCCACTACCACCACCAATCACTATGATGCCATTGCAACTGGGTACATTTTTAATCCTGTGTTAATGGAACACATATCTTTATATATACAGCCTTCTTTAATTTGGTTTGTCATTCATGGTATATCTGGATAGTCAAGTTCCTGTAGCTGCAGTGAATTTTGTTGCAGTCATGCCTGACATCAAATGTAATGTTTCTCTTGGTAATCATTGCCAAATAATGGTCCTGAGAGTATGATGTGGTATTTTTTCAACCATGATCTAGTTGTCTGCATATGTTATGTGTTTAAGTAATTTTCAGATCCTTGATGTGACACTTTTTTCTACTTTTAAATCTTTATGAAGACTTATGTCGATGTCTGCCATTCTGCTTGTCACATGCCATTTCTCTCAATTCATCAGATGCCTTCTTGATGTGTTTCACCTTCCTCACCCTAGCAGTTTGTCTAGTTACTCATATAGTCCTTGAAATAAGAATTTTAATCACCCTATTACACTCCTTTCACACATGCATAAGGAACGGGCACAAAAATTTGCCTATTTCTGTGTAGCAAAAATTAATCCTATTGGACTGCATGATATTGGCTTTGAGCCACCACCCAATTACATTACTTTTCATTGGACTCCTTTAATAGAATTAATAGAAGCTCCTTTTTATAGCTGCTCATTTAATGTTTCATATTGGGGTAATTTAGATTTATGCTATTATGGGGTGGAATTCTTTGAAATGGTAGACCAGAATAGCATTTTACTTGTCTTTTAATTACTTGGCTAATTGACTATCCCAAAACTGTTGTAAATACGCATATACATTCTTTGTCGCTAAAACTCAATTCAAATCAATATATAAAGAAATCTCATTTACCTGTCAGACGCATTCTCGCCTTTTATCATTTTTTACATATTTTATTGACGACACAATTAAATACATTTACAACAAAGAGAAAAGCACATATAAACTTTGGTTAATGTTTCGCGTTGGTGTTAGATCTTTCGCAATTTTCAAGGTTCTGCACTAGTCCGAAGAATTCAAGCGCACACAGCGCCATCTGGTGCAATACAGTTTCTACAGACTGCCCCCCGAATGACCAGGGGTTCCTTCAAACACTTACATTAATATAAATTTAACAAAAGAAACTTTTACAATGTAAAGTTCAATCAATTCACATATTAAAGAAACTACACTTATTTATTATATAAACAAATCATTCATCTTTAAACAGTTTGTAAAGTTACTTGCAATAAAGTATAATAAAGATAATAAGCTGGCAACTCAATACCTGTACATACATTAAACTTTCATCACATATATGGAATAGTCCTGTAACAATAATACAAATTAATAAGCATATAATAATTAAATTTATTAATTTATTTCAAGATTATATAAAAGCTGCACAGGTCTTTTAATAACTGATGTCCCTGTTTTAATTTCACAAGACCTTACTTTTCCATCTCTGCCAGGAAATACTGTTACAACTCTTCCTAATTTCCAAAAATGTCTAGGTAGCTTTTCATCATGAATTAATACAATATCATTAACTTTAAATTCAGTAATTTTACCTGAAGGTTTAACACAATGAACAGATCTCAGCATTAATAAGTATTCATTTTTCCATTTATTCCAAAACATACTTACCAATCTTTCTCGATAATTAAATATTTTAATTAGCGTTTTCCTATTAACTAAATTAGAATCAAAATTAAGCCTGGCAGGAGACAAACTATTCACCCTGCGTCCCAATAGCATATGAGCTGGAGTTAGAGGCATAGGTTCCTGTAATTCAAAATAAACATAAGTTAAAGGACGAGAGTTAAGAAAACCTTCAATTTCAATAATTAGAGTTTCTAACTCTTCTCGAGATAAAGTAGTTTTTCTGACAGTTTTTCGTAAAGCAAGTTTTACAGATTTAATTAATCTTTCATAGAAGCCACCCCACCACGCAGCTTTCTCAGCGATGTAGCACCATTGGATTTTGTGGGAGGCGTAAAAGTCTTTTACTGTTGGATGACTAATGACAGTCCACAAATTTTTAAGTTCAAGTTCTGATCGTTTGAAAGTTTTGGCATTGTCCGTCAAAACTTGAGAACATAGACCTCGACGAGCAATGAATCGTCGAAAAGCAAGAAGAAATGTTTCTGTGGTCATGCTACCAACAAACTCTAAATGAAGAGCTCGTGTTACTCCACAAGTAAACAACACGATGTAGTTTTTCTCATCACTGTCTTTGGTATAAAGTGGTCCACCGAAATCTATACCTACTACAGAAAAAGGAGGTAATTCTTCTGTTCTATTTACTGGTAAAGGAGCAGTAACTTGCACACCAGGAGAAGAATTAAATCGTTTACACAGAATACGTTTTCTTAAGATATTTTTAACAGTTTGTCTTCCTTTAATTATCCAGTATCTTTCGCGTATTTCTATCATGTTTCAGAAATTCCACCGTGAAACACTTTGCTGTGTGCATCCCACACTAATAAATTCACAAAGTGATGTTTTGGGGTATAATAATTGGGTGTCTTTGAAGATAAGAAAGTCTTGACTTCTGAAGTCTTCCACCAACATGCATTATCCCGTCATTATTAAGAAAGGGATTCAGTTCTAGAATAGAGGAAGTCTTAGAAATTCTTTTACCCTGTCTCAAAGAGGACAGCTCTTCCGCAAAAGCTTCACTTTGAACAGTTTTTGTCCAGATAATTTCAGCCTCGTTAAGTTCTTCAGTGCTTAGTTTAGTTTTAAATTTAAGGTTGTATATAAATCAAAGTATCCAACTTGTAACACGGTATAATTTTCTTAAACTACTATATCTATTCAAACATCTAATCACACAAAACATATCTAATCACACAAAAGACGATACTTCTTCCAGTTTACTTCTTTTTTCACAATATACTTCTGGAGAAATCTCTAGACAAATTTCATAATTAGAGCTTTTCAGCCAATCCCTTTTCTTCAACCGAAGCCATTCTGGACCTTGCATCCAAATCGAACTGGACATAAACTTTTCCACGGTAGCTCTTCGAGATATGAAATCTGCAGGATTATCCTGCCCACTACGGTGATTCCAATCAGCAAGATCAGTTCTAGACTGGATTTCGGATACACGGTTCGATACAAAAGGTTTCCATTTTGAAGCTTTCCCTTTAATCCAATGAAGAGCGATTAAGGAATTTGTCCACATATATATACCTTAGGCACAGGAAATTTAAAATTTGTTTTCAAATATTGGAAAAGTCTAGAAGAAATAACAGCTCCCATAAGTTCAAGCCTCGGTAATGTCAACCTTTTAAGTGGTGCGATTTTAGATTTCGCAGTGATAAAACTTGTATAAATGCAATCATCACTTGACACGTAACGGAAGTACGCAACTGCTTCGAAAGCTTTAGGAGAAGCGTCAGAAAATATGTGTAGTTCTAATTCTTTCACCAACTTCCATGGTATGGAGAAATATTTTCTTTCGATTGTCAAATCTTTCAACGGATAAATCTGAGAGCACCAATTATCCCATTTTTTCTTCAAGTCAGCTGATAGCTCAACATCCCATCCTAAACCAAGTTCCCATATTTCTTGCATTAATAATTTTATGAGAACAATAAAAGGTGATGCAATTCCCATAGGATCAAATAACTTTGAAGCTGTCCGCAGTACACTACGTTTTGAATTCTTCCTATCACAGGTCATGTCCAGTAGAGGTTTTACATCTAACTTAAAAGTATCTTCTTCGGTGTTCCATATTATGCCTAAAACCTTCAAAGGACGTTCTTTAGTTTCTGTCAAATCAGACAAACCTCGTTCACTCCATAAATTTCTCAACTCATCCGAATTAGTATTAAATTTTCTTAAATTCATGTTCGCATCTTTAAGAATTTTTACAGCACTCTGTAAAAGTTCTAAAGTTTTCTCTATTGTATTTGCTCCGTAAAAAAGATCATCTACATAAAGTGCCGAGTCAAGCATTTTACAAGTTTCGCTTTGTTCAAGTTTATATTTTCTAATGTGGTATTTAATAGTGGCAGCAAGGATAAATGGGCTTGATGTCACTCCAAAGGGAACACGAGTCATTCGTAAAATTTTGTAAGTTTTTGGAATCACTTTCATCTGGAAACCAAAAAAAACGTAAATAGTCTCTATCCTCTTCCACTATTCCTATGGTCAAAAATGCTCCCTGGATATCACAGCTGAATGCATATTCATATTCGCGAAATCGCAAGATTACATCCAAAATTTTGGGATTCAACGGTGGCCCAGGATTCATGCATTCATTAAGAGATTTGCACCCATTACCTTTTGACGATGCATCGAAAACCAATCTGACTTTCGTAGTGTCCCTATCTGATCTTACTGCAGCTGAATGAGGCATATAATAAGAACTCTCTTCTAAGCCGAAAGGACATTCTTCAATGATATTCAGTTTTAATTGCTCCTTAACTATATTCTTATATTCAGTATAAACCCAATCATTTTCTTTCATTTTTACACTTAAGTTACGAAATCTTCGTTTTGCTACCGCGAAATTGTTAGACGAGTTTTCTGGTTTACCGTCCTAGAATAATTTAGTTGTATACATTCCATTTTCATATTTTAAATTATTTTCGAATTGAGAAATAAATTCCTCTTTAAATTTAAAATCTCCACTGTGAGTATCATTTATCCCCATTGAATCTAACTGCCAAAACTGCGTTAGTTTTTCATTTGATGCAGCGCAACATTCAATTTTATTAATAGAAATATCCCGATTCGCATTTGAATCTGATGAAGGGATTCGACCTTGAACAACCCTTCCAAACAGAGTATCAATCAAATACAAAGATTTATTTAATCGCTGTTTTTCTCCTGTATGAATATCCCAAAAATACTGTGCTCCAATAAGCAGAGACAATTCATTTCCTGACGATTTACGCAAGTTTGACAACTGAATGTTCTTCCTCGAAAGTATTTGCATTAATTTGTTATGTGATACTTTAAACTGCAATCCAGAAATACAGTCAGTCAAAAGTGCTTCAATTGTTATTTTCTTGTCCGAATCACAGAAATTACAAAGTGTAAACCGAACTACGTCATACATTTTTTGTATTGGCACTCTAGAACCGAAAGTGTAAACAGCTAGACTTTCTTGTCTAATTATGGGTAGTTTCATTTCTACGGCTACTTCTTTTCTAAAAAAACATCTCTGTGACGCATTATCTAACGAAATATTAATCTCTTTGCTTTTATTACTGCCTATTAATACTGCCAAGCAAGTTTCAAGTAGTATATCGGATTCATTCACACATGCTACAGAAGACACAACATTTAATTTATTCGCGTTGACGGTCTGACCAGACTCCAGAGTGGGGGAAGAAGAATAAACATTGGTTTGATCGCAAATCAATTCGTGATGCATAAAACGTTTACAAATTCCACAAATAGATTTCTTTTGACACTGCTTATATACGTGCCCCTTCGAAAGGCAAGCGTAACATATACCATATTTTCTAAGAATTAATTTTCTCTGTTCTACCGATAAGGGACAAGAGGTAGAATCATGCTCTATTTTCGGTTTTGTACAAAATATACATTTTTTCTAATCAACAATAAATGCAAAAGTAGTAGGAATGTTCGAATTTAATTTATTTTTCCTGCTATAATCAATTTTGGTTTTATTAAATCTCCCATACTTTTCATTAGGTTTTTGTAAAGGATTAAATTTAGTTTCCAATCGCGAATCTGAAGTGTTTAAATTAAAGTCTCTACTTAAGTACTCGTTATGTTCACGACACTGAATTTCAATCTTTAAAAATTCTAATAAATGAGATATTTTGTTTTCATCTTCCGAATGTGTTTTTTGAGAAAATTCTAAGGACAATTCTTTGGGTATCAATTTTAACAACACTGGATACAATAGACAACTGTAACTATTAGGATTAATTCCGTTATTTTCTAATCCTCGAATATGTGTTTCGCATTCTGAGTAAAGTCTACACAACGCTACAATGTCATATGATTTTCGTACTGGACTTAAGTTTAAAAGTCTTGCCATATGCGCATCAATAATAATATCTTTTCGACCAAAGCGTTCTTTTAATATGTTCAAGGCAATTTCATAGTTTTCAGAGCTTAATGCTAAACCATGTAGACCTACCTCAGCTTCGTCTGTTAAGTACAATTTTAAATAACTGAACTTCTCTACATTACTAAGATTCACATTTTTATGGATAGCTACTTCAAACTGAGAATAAAATTCGTTAAACCTTAATATATTGCCATCGTATTGAGGTATCTGCAAGCGAGGAAGTTTTACTGTATTCTGCTGCTCACTTCTGGTTTCTACAACATTCGTTCTTTCAGTTTCGCGAACAACTTCGCTTTCTTTCGTTTTAAGGATTCTATTCGTGCGAATTTTCCAAGTAATAATATTATCTTTATATTCTTGCTGTTTTTCAATTTCCTTTTCTATTTCTTCCGTTTTGCACAGTTTTAGAATTTCCTCGTTAAGATACTTTAAATTAGCTTCTTTATCTAAAAGTTTCGCTAAAAGTTCATCAATTAAATCAACTGATCTTTCCTGTTTGTTTATTTCAGTTTCTAACAGTTTCATGGTGTCAGTTGCCGCGTCTGACAGGTGCTCTAATCTTTTTTAAAGCTTCAATATCCATCATAACAATTTAAATTATTCAATTCGCTAAATACGTTTTTCAGTATTCAATTCGCAATTTACTTTATCTAAAGGTCTCTTCCGGATTATCGGCACCAAAAATATTTGTAAATACGCATATACATTCTTTGTCGCTAAAACTCAATTCAAATCATTATATAAAGAAATCTCACTTACCTGTCAGACTCATTCTCGCCTTTTATCATTTTCTACATATTTTATTGACGACACAATTAAATACATTTACAACAAAGAGAGGCACATGTAAATTTTGGTTAATGTTTCGCGTTGGTGTTAGATCTTTCACAATTTTCAAGGTTCTGCACTAGTCCGAAGCATTCAAGCGCTCGCAGTGCCATCTGGTGCAATGCAGTTTCTACAACTGTTTCATCTTAAAGTGCTTGCTAACTGTCAGTGTGATTAAAATCAGTATGAAATAATTACATTACTGTAATTTTCACAGTTGTTTAAAATTACAGTGCTTTGTTGAATTTGCATTTTTCTAAATTATTTGCTAATTAAAGTTAATACATATAATTAATTCTATTTAAATTTTTTGTAGTGCCTGCAGCAGATGGGAAATAGCCAGGCTCGTGCTGTGTATGAAGCTAACTTGCCTGAAAGTTTCAGGAGACCACAGACAGATTCATATCCTTTTTAATTGACATGAGTTTAAATTTTCTTAACAATTTTTAAGTTAGAATTTCTAAGAGATGAGTTTAAATTAATTTTCTTAAATATGTTGTAGTTTTTACTTTATTGACAATGCATGCTACAGAAAATAATTCTGATTTGTAAAAACCTCTTGAGTATTTTTTAATTATGTGATCTTCCTTTCCACGATTTACAGGTGTGTTTATCCTTCAGATACCTCTGTTGTATAATTAACTGCTTCCACCTTTTTTCTTTTCTGAATTTGATTGCATAATAGTTTTTGACGGTTATATAAGTAAAACTTTAAAAAAAAAATTATCTACTTATGTTAAAATTCAAACCTTCTGATTATAGTATAATGAAAGTACACTACGCAAAAAAAAGGGCATAGAAAATCCTTTTCTACTGGGCGGATTGAAAAAATTCAAATTGCATTTTTCATGTCTCGAAAGTGCGACTTAGGATATAAATTAGATTTATATATAGCATTGTTCTAACATGGGTATTTTGACACAAAATCACACTTTTTCTGAAATAACATACCTATTTTTTTCCATATTTCGATTCTACGACTCAAATTATGTGTAATATTAAATTTGGTAAAATTTGGTGCAAAATTTACATAGGAATTCAAAAATTCATCTTGGTGCCATTTTTTTCAGTTTGCGCCACTTGAACTTCTTAATATATGACAACCACTTTTCCTTTCCCTTCCATTATGCTAGAGAGGAAAAAAGGTTCCTAACTTTTTACATTATGCATGAGCGGGAAAAAAGGCACATCGTTTCTACTTTGAAATAATTTTAGCAGTCTCTAAACCACATTTGTTGTTTTATCGCTTTGAACAAATATGCCAAATTTCAGAATGGGCCCATATATAAATTCACGTATATCTTCAGAAATTTTGAATAAAAAAACTTAATTTTTTGCAGGTATGCTTGCTTAGTAGTACATCAACTTTAAGATGTTGGTAAAAATTTTATAGATTATAATTCAAAAATTTTTTTAAAAATTTATTTAAAATTACAGATTTAAAAAATAAATTTGTGAATTTTATTTGGAATGAACCTGAATTTTGAAATGTGAAAGGAAGAATAAAATAAGTTTAACAAAAAAGAGAGGTTAGTAAATATATACCAAACTCAACATTGAGGAGCTAAAATTTAGAGAGCTAATTGTTAAAAAACTACTTGTGCGATGTTTGCAAAATCTGGTAGTTTGCCGTAATTTGAGTCGTAAAATCGAATTATGGAAAAAAATTGGTGTTATTTCAGAAAAAGTCCAATACGGTGTCAAAATACCTGTATTAGAACAATGCTATATATAAATCTAATACGTATCCTAAGTGGCGCTTTCGAGACATGAAAAATGCATGTTGAATTTTGTCAATCGGCCCAGTAGAATGAGAGATATAGAACTGTCCCCTTCTTTTTTTTTTTTTTTTTTTTTTTTTTTTTGAACAATTAAAATATTATGACCACCATCTTAGTACCATTAGCATGGAAAACTGCTACAATTTCTTTTAATGTGAATTCTAAAAGTCACTGGTAATTGTGTGGAGGAAGATTGTATCTGATTTGGTAGTAGTTTTTGAAGATTTGAAGGAGGTGGTTGGGCCAGCTCTAAGTTGCGAGTTTAAAACATCCAAGATTATGCTTAATACTATTGTCGTCAACTGAAATTCCTCAAGCACTTAGGGCGATAGTGGGTTCTGAAACAGTTATCAGTCCCAAGAACATGGATGAGAACACCCAGAAAATTAAAATACCTCAACCACTACCCTTTTTATGTACTGTGGTATATCTGGTGATCAAATGTTTGCCTGAAAAGCAACCTTGAGTTGACTGTTTAAATTCTTTTTAAAAAAATTGTGATTCATATGTGCAGGCTACCCTTTTTCATTTTTTCATAATTGAAAATTGTGTTAATAGGTCTGCTTTAGTTGTGAATGAATGAATGCTGGATTAACAGAGACAATGACAGGAGGTGAACAATAAAATTCAGTTAACTAATTGTATATTCACATAACTTGCACCTGCATTGTATTTAACTAGTTGAACTAATAGCTGCTGCATTTTTGCCTGAATTAAGTGGTACTGTTACACAACTAAACATCAGCTTGTGAACACCTGATGAGCAGTACCATTCCTAGCCTTTGGGCCATTGCAGTTTGGCATTAACAAAAGTCACTTAAATCAGTATCCTTTCAGATTATGTTATGCACATAGTAAATAAAATACTGTCTTCAGCTTCTGTTAAATAATATTCCTATTTCTGCACTTGCCATTTGTATCATTCCGATGAACAAATACACTGTGACTATATAGGAGGTGGTCATAATGTTTTGTCTTATCGTTCGTTGTATATTGCAGTGTAGAAAATCATGTTGGTTTTCACTTCAGTATTTAATTTTATAATTAGAGCTCAAAGGATGTGATGTGGAAAATTGTTTGCTAGCATAACATATTTCTAATGTGGATGACTGTGCATGTATAAAAGTTGAAAATATATTTAAATAGATATCTAAAAAAGCATTAGCGGGATTATGTTTTTAATGTGTATATGAGCCTTTTTAATGCTTCATATTCCACATTGCATTCTTTAAGTTATTTTATTGAAGTTATTATTTATAAATTTTGAGGTTATTGTACAGCTATATATTTTCAGGTTTGAATTTAATATTAAAGTAAAATGTAAACTCCATAATTAGTTGAAAAAATTTCGTATTTAATTTGCTTTCCTTACATCTGTTCTTGTACTTCATTTGTTATACACTTTAACACATTCTCAGATCCTTAGAAGCTTTTATCAGGGCTAAATATGAATTAAAGAAATACATAGCTAAGGAATGGGTTCCGCCTCCTGCTCCCAAACCTGCAGTATGTAATACTTGTGTTCTTCAGTATTTTGTTTACCTTTTCCAAATTTGTTTCTAATACTTATCTATGTTTAATTTAGTTTGATATTGAAGAAGAAAAACGGAAGGAGAGAGAAAAAAAGAAGTCCAAAAATAAAAGCTCTGCTGTAATTGAAATACCTGTATGTCCTATTAAAATCTTAAATTTTGTAGATTTTTGAGTTTTCTGTCTATCCTTTTATATTTTTGTGACTGGAAAAATATCATGAAGAGTGATTAAATCTCAGTTCAAAATGTTTGTGTGATATTCAAGTTTTTAATCTTTTTTTAATTGATATTATTATTGGCGTGTGACAGAATTCGATCGAGTTTTTATATTATAAGAGAACCTCAATTATCCAGAGTAATTGGGGCTATAATCACTTTACACAGTCGGAAACTCAGTTAATAGAGACTAAATTTTAAATCGGGCCATTTTTTTTTTTTTTTTCCTTTCAGCAAGGTTATTCAAAAATTATTTGAAATTTTAAAAATAGGTGTGCAGGTACTACTATTGACATTTTAAGAAACTTTTTTATTATTAGGTAAAATTTGTTTCCTTCAGTTATACAAATAATCTGCTCAAGATATTATTTTGTGACAAAAGTATTTGCGAAAAAAAGAGGTAAATGAGCTTAATCAAATTTTATGCAAATGGTGAATTTTGTCAAATTTTTACACACGTTTTTATGAGATAATTTTAAAAAGTTGACACATGATTATGTCATTTTTTTTATCAGTAAAAGCTCCATTGAAGAAATATCAGAATGTTACTGTAAATGTTTGAGTTTTGCTTGAAGCTTCAGCCAATGTAGTTACCAGCAGCACCTACCAGTGCAGTAAAACCATTGAACAATGGTAGTTCACAATGATATAAATCTTGGGAAACAGACAGAAGCTTGGGAATTTTCATGGTTTTTGTCATGTGTAAAATGAATATGAGCATTTTCTCTTTAAAAAATCACTCTAGGAGGAATCTCTTCACTTAGGCAGATAGCCTTCATGTTAATGAAAATGACACCAAAGCTTTAGTATGGCTAATTTTATGTTATTGTAATCTCCAGCATTACTCCTGTGAATGATTTCTTCATCACTCAAAACCTGAAAAATTGATTTGTTGTTTTCTGCATTTATCCATAATGAAACATGATTTAGAGCAATATCTTCACATCCTTTTTTTTTTTTACATTTTTCATTCTTTATTTTTTTGAAAAATGTGAACAAATTCATTGTCAGTTAGTGGTACTTTTATCTGTAATACGTATAAACCACAGCTTTTACTGTAATGTATAACAGGAACACGATTAAATGATCTGTTGCTAATAAGAAAAGCCACAAGTTCAATCACTGATAAAAAATTCATGAATGTTACTGATTTTTGTTGTACTCTCTGTTATTCTCTTTTCTCAATGATTCCTTTGTATTCACTGATGGGTCAATTAAAAGAGACTTCCATTGCTAGAGGCCCAGTTAACAGTGTTCTACCCGATAAAGTTGAATGAAGTTGACTGCAAAGCAGTTAACATATTTCATTACTAAAAAGTAAGTATTTGATATATTTTTCATACATAGAGATCAAAATCTCAGCAAAATTTAATTATGTGTGTGTAAAAATCAAATTAAAAACATCATTTTTATACCATGCCCACTACTTTCCAAGTAGATAAAGAGTGCTGAACACTAATAGTTTGACCTGGGTGAACAGGGTAGCTGTATAGGATTTTTTTGTAGCTTTTTCCATGTGTAACATGTGTACAAACAAATTCCCTTTAGAAAATCTATGTTGGTCTCTCTTCCTCTGAGGTATAGTGTTTTTCTATAATCAGGTAATCAGTCCATCCTATTTATTCCATGCAGTGTTAAACTGACTTTTTAAAATATAATGAAATGTTGGAAATATTCAAAGATGAAATATAAATTTCCCTATCTTCAACTAGAGATATTTAATGGCTTAATCCATATCCATTCTCAATTGTGAGAATGAGTAATTAGTCAGTATATCTCCTTCTAAACTTTATAGATGATGTTTACTCCTTTAAATTCTTATCATGAAAATCTTTTAGCAAAACCTTGTGTTTACAAATAGATGATAAAACTAGATTTTTTTAGTTTGTCGTATGTTATCTCCGTTTTAATGTGGATGACAAAAAACTTGTTAATTTTAAAATCGCTAATTTTATTGATTTGAATATTTCATGCATGAGAGCTTATGATGTGTACTGTGCATGAACTACTGAAATTTTGACATTTATATTTTGTTCAGTGGTTATTTATGTGACATTTTTAATGGCTTCTAATTTTACTATCAGATGCATCACTTTGAATCCCTATTTTAAGAAAATAATTTCTGATCTTTTCTTTTTCACTTTCAAGGCTCTGCCTCAACATCCAACAGCATTACCTCGACCCCATAGTACAGGACCTCACAGTCCTTCATCTAAACCTGTGCATCAAGATCCATCTAAATCTAATGCACATCAAGTGCCTGGAACAGATTTATTAAATTTGGGTAATATTTTTTCTTGAATTGTTTTTATGAATAAAACTGGCTTATGATTCATTTGTGAAAAAAATTTTTTAATTTCTTGACTAGAATAATAACTATTAACCCTTTCTGGCATGTTACCTTTTTAAATTTGGAATTTCGACAACAAAAAAAAAGGTAGGCAGTCTAATCAGGCCTAGAGGAGTAAGTATACAGCTAAATTTTGTGAAGATACTTATTGCTTTAAATCTGTGAGTGAATGAGCTTTGAAAAGAGTTCTGAAATGAGCATTGCTGGGAAGCACATAAGAGAGTAAGAGATTTTGTCTACGATTCAAAAAACACTAGATTCTGAATACTTTAGCTGATTTAGCATTACCCAGGGTGTGCCACGGGGAGGCCTGCTACTCTACACACCCTATAAAAGCTCTTCTGGGTTATATGATGATTGTATGCATATGAATGGAAAAAAGTCACTTTGGGTATATTATATTTACACTTGCTTTTTTTTTTTTTTTTCCCATGGTGGTACTATTTGAAGAAAGTGATGCCACCTTTAAAATAGCACAACCCAATATTGCATGCTTTGCCCATGTACCGAGATCTGTATCAGATTCACTATCTGAAAGCAATTCAGTGATTCAGAAATGGTCAGCCCTTTCCAATCCATTTGGAAAATAAAAATCCGAAAAAAATAAACTGATATATTATCTCTACAATTCGAAATTATAAAGTATAAAATAAATTTAAATAAATGTCTACAACTCAAAACTAACAACCGTAGTGCTAACAAAACTTCTTTGAACAAAAGAAAAAGAGTAAATCATGAAACAGCTAACTGATAAAATTACCCCTGACCTTCAGATCACCTCAACAATTTCTTACTTGATAGCCAAACCTTCTCTCCGCCCCCCCCCAAAAAAAAGAAATGAAAGAGAAAAACAGGAAATGAAACATAGGTGTGGGCCCACCTTTCTATTGCCAATGAACTGACCAGAGAGCTGCAGAGAAACAGATACAGTTTTGGTCTTGTCCTAGTCTCTCAGTGAGCTCACTCTGGGCACACCTGATGTTTCCCATTCGCTTTTAGGTAAGATTTCAAGGTAAAAATTTAAAACCAATATAGAATAAGTACATTAGCATACAGCCAAGAAAATAACAGAATTTTCTTTTCAAACAATTATTTATATCCTAAAAAAATCTGAAAGATTTCTTTGAGAAATGAGGGTCTAAACATGGCTAAAATATATGGACTGGTTTGTGTTATGCTGCCATTTAGTATAAATAAAGAAGGTTCAGAGTAACCTATAGTAATCTATAAATCCTTTCTCATTCAATTGTCTGTGCATACAGAAGGAAAATTTTAGGTCTGCCCAGATCAGGCACAGCGTGCCGCAAAGGGTTAAAAACTGTTTTTCTTAATTGAGCTAAGCTTGTATACTTGTAAATGAAAATAAGTTATATTTTGTAGTATTTTTATTTATTTGTATATTTATTTTTGCTAACAAATCTGAACTTTTTATTTTGAAAATATATTACAATCTAGTTTTTGTTTTAATAAATGTTTCTGTACTTTCAAAGTTTTCTAAGTGATAGTGAGATAAAATGTTTGCTTGCTTTGTTAATATTTATTGAAATTTTGTTTAATCTTTTCTCATAGGAGAAGCAAGTGCTGCTATAGATGACAACATTTTTGATGCATTCCTTAGTGCACCTGTGACATCTGTACCTGAGAAAAGTTTACCGACCACACAAACAATACCTAATGTAAATGCAGTTCCCGAAAATAGTGTTTCTAATGATGAAGCAGACTTTTTTAGTCAAAAATCTGAGACAGATGTAAACCAAACCAATAAAATGACTAAAGAATCTATACTTTCACTTTATGGCTCTAATGCATGTCAGATACCAATAACTCAGCATATTGCACCTGTATATGGAGTATCAGGTGACTTTATTTATTAATTTTTATCTTAGGAAATATTTATTAAGGCATATTTATTGCACACATTTCTCATTGTCTGCAGTTAAGATTTATGTGCATTTGTTTTATTTGTGTAAGTAATTTATTCTGGGTATGTAATTGAGGCAAGTAAGAGAGTTGGTGTTTAAAATACTTACTTTGTTGTTTCATGTTAGATTTTATAAAAATGTATGGATGTGGAATTACCAAGCTGATTAAAATTAAACTGGAGAAGCCCAGTCTAATCCTGAAAACTATTAAAGTAACTTCTGGTTTCGACTCACTTCAAATGGGTCCCTTTTTACATTTGTGTCATGTCTAGAATGCTTTTATATTACAGATTTTTAAATTGTATGCTTTGTGCTCTTCTGTATTTCAACATGAATATCTTCTTTACAGTAAACTTGAGATAAGAACAAAAACTTACTGTATTTGACGGCATATAAGACGCACTTTTTTTCCTAAATTTGGTCTCAAAAAGGTTACCTGCGTCTTATACGTGAAGGACACAGTCTTATATACATGAAGGTAATTGCATTCAATAATTGCTTATTTGGCTTTTACAAAACACGAGAACTAAAAGAAACCACGCTATTGAAACTTTTTTTCTTTGTGTGTGGCCGTCTAAATAAGGGTGCGTCTTATATGCCGTCAAATACGGTATTCATTGCTATCACACTTAGAGAAAGCAATTTCCTACCTCACAGAAGCAAAGAAGCTGGGAAGACAGTGTTTATATATATATGTGTGTGTGTGTAAACACTCTGGTTCACTCATATTTTGTTTCCCATGTCAAAAAGTCTTTATGGTGTTTTTAGGAATATTTTAAGGTGACTAGGAAAGGAATCATAACAGAGGACCTAAAGTGTGAGACATGGAAATCAATATCTTTGGTGTATCAGATCACTAAGCTGCAGTTGCCTGAAGGTTTTAGCAGAAATGAGACTGGTCTCTCATCTTTATGTTTAGCAGATATAGCATGCACCCTGAGTTTTCATTTCCAGTGATGCACTGAGATTTTGACTGTACTTTAAGTATTCAGGGTAAACTGTGGAAGGTTGTAGACATTTGTGACTTTCAGGTATAATTTCAGTTATGGTGTTAGGGCAGGAGTTGGGTATATTAATGTGGAAGAAAATGGGAATTAAATTCTTTCAAGTTTCCAAAATTTGATTGTCCTTATCCAGATTTTTTTTTTATCAGCTTGTTATACTTAATGTGGTAAAGTTCTGTTCCCTAAAAAGGAAGTTATATCTTTTAAATTAATTGCATGTGTTTATTACAGCTTTTAGGAGACATTAAGTATATCCTTCAATAAATACAAATGAATAATATTTGATTACAATGGCCTTTTTATGAAAAGTCTTATGAAACAAATTATTCTTGTAGACCCTGTTTGATTATCTAACGATCCAACTTTATTTAGTAGTAGTAGTGTAGGAAATTTACTGTTTTGTGGAACATCCAGTCAACTCTAGGTTGTTTTTTTAATTTGTCATATCTCTTTTACTGTAGGCTTTAAATGAGTAATGTTATGATGTATATATTTATTTCATTCCTCTGTATTTTGTGATCTTCATGCTCTTTTGTTTTAGACTTTTATCTTTTGATCTTTTAATCTTTTTTTAATCTCCTTTTAATAAATCACTTTGATCAGTGAACATATGAAAGCTTGGTGAAAAATTGCTGTTGTTCATACCTTGCTTTTGCTTTAAACAGTGACTAAGGTCCAGATTTAAGCTTATGAATCTTTTAAATAGGAGTTAAAACCACTGTGGGTCATCATAAAGTATCTTGAGAATGCTGTTTGAAAACTGACGTGAATGCCATTTACTATTTCTTTGTTTACAAGTCCATTGATAAGATGCTTGTACCTTCTCAATTTTTACTGAATGTTCTAACAAAATTGTATATGAATATTTTAAATAATAGCAGAACCAATGCTTAAGTACTGGCCTCGTATTTCATTGAAAATTTTTATAGATTATTACAGGGCTTCTCAACAAGAGGAAAATATGTTTATTAACATATTAAGCATTAAGTTTTATTTTATGAGAATAAAAAAACTACTTTGCTTCAAGTTTTGGTATTTGTCAACATTGCCTGTACTTATTGTTTAATTTATAAAACACACACAAAAAAAAAAATCTAAATTTAAGTAAGAGGAATGATCATCAAGCAGTAGTGAAAGGGGTGCATGGAGCAAAAAAAGGTTGAGAATCACTGGGTTATTATTTAAAAGCGTATTTGCACAGTGCCATAGGAACATTACGTTTCAGTGGTTTATAGGCATGTTTTGATGTCAGAAACATGATCATCATTTTCTAGATGAGCTTTATTTGCAGGTTGTGGTAGTTTTCATGTAGATTTTATAGATCTTGATCTATACCGACGAACCAAAACATTATGACCATCCCCACATTTTTTTGTGAACTCATCTGGATGACATGGAGGGCACGTGATTAAGTAGGAATGGTATTTATTTAACTGCTGCTTAGAAAATATAAGGCATTATTCTCGCACTTAATTTTGTGAGTGATGGGAAAGGCTGTGAATCTAATTGAATTTGAAGGCAGATTGTAATGGCCCAAAGACTTGGAACAAGTATCTCTGAAACTGCATGACTGGTAGGTTGTTCACAATCTGCCATTGTTAGTATTTATGCAAAGTGGATAAATGATGGTGAAACCAGCAGTAGATGCCAAGGTGTTATATGCCCACACATCATCAAAGAAAGAGATGACCCAGATTGTCCTGCTTTGCACAACAAAATCGGTGCCAGGCAGTGGCTCAGTTGACAGTCCAAATACAGTCCAGGTCTAAATTCAGGTGTTTTGGAACACACAGTTCAACAGACACTGTTGAATATAAAACTGCACGGCAGATATCCCACCAAGTGTCATTATCAACTGTGCCTACATTGGGCCCAGGAATGTTGAGACTGGACCATAAATGAGTGGAAGACAGTTGCCCACTCAGATGAATCATGATTTCTCATTCATCACATTGATGGTTGTGTCAGGATATGCCATCTTCCAAGCAAACAGTTGCTCCCTCCCCTTACAGCAGGTTATATATAGGCTGTTGGGGGGTGTTCTCATTGGTGCCTCTAGGTCCCTTAGTTCTGGTAGAACAGATCATGAAAACTGTGGGTTATCTGAACATAATTGTGGATCAGTTCCACCCTTCCATTGCATCTGTCTTCCTAAGTGCAAAAGAAATCTTCCAGCAGGACAACGCCTCATGTCAAATGCCTCGAATTGTGTTGGAATGGTTCAAGGAGCATAAGGATAAATTCCAATAGATGTCCAGGCCATTAAACTTGCTGGATCTTAACTCGATAGAGCACATTTGGGATGTCATGGAGCGATAGCTCAAAACTGAAACACCACCATTGTCAGAATATCTCTTGTGGCATCCATGCCAAGGCAATTTGCAGCTGTTTCGCAGGCCAAAGGTCACACAATGCGTTATTCAGTAGATGGTCATAATGTGTTGGCTCTTCAGTGTAGAACTCATATTGTTTACCTTAAATTACCTTTTTCTGTTTGCCTCCACATGCAAAATCATATTCCCTGCTGACTAAAAAATATTTTTTTCACTCTTGTATTGTGCTCTCAAAATTTCTTCGTAAGAATGCATGCTTTCTCTACAAATCAATTATTTAAAAGTAGTTGCCATTGAGAGAGGATTTTATCCCACAGGTAATAATAAAGCCTTTCACTAGCCATCATAAAAGACCTTCTTTTAAAGGCAATCCTAAAAATCTTGCTATAATATTTCATCTTTCTATCAGTAGTTACAAAATTGCTTGGGTTTTCCAAAAGTTCAATTTAGGTTATTTTCTCAGTCATCAGTAAAATCCACTATTTAGTTCTAAAACATCTCTGATATTTATTCTTGAATTTATAGCATTTTTTGTTAGTGTAGATTGCCATATATCAGGGACCTGAAGAGTGCATTAGAATGTGTTATCTATGGTTTGAAAAGAGAAATCTTCAATAGCTAATCACCCTTGAGCACTTATCACAATTTTTACTTTCACATTCACAAAAATGTAGCTTCAATTAATAACATTAATTTCAATCCAGTTCTGAACACTTCCAAAATTCTAATTTTCATATTCCGTAATTATTTTTCTGGACAAACCATGCTATATTTGTTTCCACATTGCTGTGATCGTTGATTTCTATGTAAAACTGTTTTGTTTCTCCCACTATCACAAAGATTTTATTCTGTAGGAACTTATATTGCCCTGGAATGATTTTAAAATAAACACCAATGTACATTTACTTGCTAATTTTAAAGATTGATCATTTACTTAGCATCAAATGAAAACAATAGGTTGATACTTATTCCTGAGCCTTGTGACATTAAAACTTAAAAATGATCCTTTGTCAGATAAATATTGATGATTTTTTCTAAATTATTGTTACATATTTTTATCTAAATATGTGCTTTGTCAGTTAAATGCGTAGTTATCTAAATACGTTGTCAGTTAAACATACAGTTGGTTAAATGGATATGTTAACCAGTATCTTGTCATCTAAGTGGTAAGGATTCCCATTTAAGGTGGCAGGGCATCATGTTCGATGGGGCCAAGAGGAATGGGACCATGTGCTGTTTACTAACAAGTCCATATGTAGCCTAAACTATTCTTCTAGATGTTGATTCCTCAAGCCAAACTTATCTGTTTGATCTTGAGGAAGTGAGGAACATGCAGCTTCTCTTTCCTGTATCATTTGGTTTGGAATCATCATACATTGCCACACTGGGCTACCTATCTTTGAAGGTTTTGTAACCAATCGCACATATATGGAAAAGATCTTGGATTCTCGCATAAAGCTGCGTAAGGGTCATTTTGGCTGAAATTTTTCTAATGGATGACAGTGTATTAAGAATTTCAGTCAACAGAACACTTGTTAAGTAGAAAATATCCCTTGAGTGGATTGACTAGTTAACTTACCAGACTTAAATTTGTTAGAGCATTTGGGGCATACCTCAGGCTGCAAACTTGCAGTCTATCAAATGCATCTCTGGATGTTCTAAGATCTGAAAAGTGCACTTAGTGGTGACAGATTTCATCAACTGTTTGGTAACTTCTGTGAAATCAAAATGCTGCCTAACCAAGATAGGGATTAGCAAAGCTGACTGCCTTAATTCAGAAGTCAAACAACAAAATTACGATTTGTTGTTTGACTTCTGAATTAAGGCAGTTTAATTTTCTTATCTTATCTAGTCATTATTTCCTATCTTGCTCATTTGCGGTTTTGCAGCTGAGGATGGTGGTTTGGTAAAAACCATCGAAACTAGTCCTGCGAAAATTTTGAAAATGTAACGCTGATTTTTGTTGTTTGACTTCTGAATTAGTATTTATTCGGCGTGTTATTGTGTCTTAATTCTGACTGCCTTATTTAAGGCCCAGGATCAAATCCCAAATCTATAATGTCTGTGCAGCATGGGGGCACTCTAAATTTGTGGCGAGGCAAAAGTCCTCTCGAGATATTGGTGGTATGGGAAAAGGATAGGAGACTTTTACACCCATCCTCAGGAATGATGTCCCTCAAAATTGGAAGCTAAACTGAGCAAAGTTTAACTGTCACCTGTATGGTGCTCAAGGCTCTACCCAACAACATGCTCAATCTTGCTTTGCCAATGATGAATTTTGTGTGCTTGCTCTGATGTTACTGTCAGACAAGTGAGATAAGTCATAACAACTAATTTCATCAACAGTTTGATAACTTCTATGAAATCAGGATGTGAGGTTTACATTTCTGTGAGAGGTGAATATACATCATTAGATTATATTAATATGGCAAAGTACACGAGGGTTGTCTGCGTAAGGGGACATATGCTTTCATTGAGGACTTTCTAAGGGAAGCTGACCATATTCTTGCTACACATGGGAGAAACCACGAAGACCCAACATGCAGCTAGCTCATTCCCCTGGGTTTGAACTCAGATCAAATTACCAGTATTCAGTGGTCTTAACCACCAGGTCACTGGTGAAGCTGTTTAAGAGTTGTTGCAAAATGAGAGATTACTTTTCCATCATTTTAAAATTAGATGTTAAATTTGATATTTCAAGATTAATCAACTGATAAACATAATAATGTATGTTATATAATACTTTTGTACGTATCGGTACATTTGTTTTAATAATTTTGCCAACAAGTAGAAGAACTACATTTGATTTCTCTCAGTATTCTTTAAATAAGCAGTATAATATGTAAAATTACTCAGAAATTTTTCTCGCCCTGAGACTTACAAAATAACATATTCTCTTTCTTGTAATAAATGAAGTATAGGGAAATTTTCAAGTATTTTTGGTTTACTGTCTTATATATTACACCCACACACACCCAAAAAAATTCATGTGCATGAAAATTATGTAACTTAAAATTTGTATATCTGCCTGCAATTTACTAAATAAAAAGTTTTTTCTTATTAGTTTTTAATGTGTATTTAGTAGCATGTGGTAATTTTTCTCTTATTTGATAATTCTTTTACAATAGGTGGAATGTATCTTGGACAACCAGCATATTCCCAAGTAGGTATGAGTGGATTTCAAGCTCCTAATCCTGGGATTAATACTTGCAATGTAAGACTTTTGAGTGTAAGCTTGTAATTTGCTGCATATTTTATGGTGTGAAAAAGTTTTAAATAATTATAAATAAATAATCAATCAAGTCTTCTATATTCATAAAATGATAGGATTGGTTTCTAAAATTATGCATATTTAATGTAGTTAGAAATCATGCAAAATTTCATACTTTAAGTTGAGTATGTTTCTATGTTGAAACATAGGGATGGAAGTTGACAAAGAACAACTTTTCTTTCGCAACCATTCACCATAAGTGCTGACTCTGGGTTATGTATAATAATACTGCTCGTATTGACGTGTCTTGATTGATGAAAGCTATCACTCTAATGCCAATCCAGTGTTTTTCATAAAGGTGCAGGCAGCTTTATAACAATTTAGTATTTTTCATAAAAGTGCGAGAACTGTTGTACGAAGACTTTGTTTTTCATAAAGGTGTCAAAGATTTATTTTATACCCTTCTTAATTAATTAATCAGTAACTGAAATCAAAATCAGGCTTGCATAAGGTTGCTCACACGTTTATGAGAAAGCTATATTTGCATGAGGGTGCCGATGATCAGTTTCAAGTCATGGACTGATCTTCACTTTGTGCACACTTGCTGTATAAATTACATATATAATTTATACATACTATATAATTCATAACGATGCCATGGCATCATTATGAAGATTTCTGTCAAACAATAATGGCCAACTTTCATAAGAGTTTAACACTGTTTTTGAAGGCAGTCCTTGACTCACGAACTACAGAACCATATTAGCACTCATGATACTGTTTTTTTATAAAAGTGTCATTTCATTATGCTTTTATATTGTTTTATATTTAATATCCAAGTAAGTATGGCTGTATGATGTTTCATTTATGAAATAATGCTGTATAAATTATATATGTAAGATTAATACGTGAGATAAAAAAATATGAAGACAAATTTAGTAAATTAAAACTTAATTACAACAAATTGACAATAGACTTTAAATTACTAATTTTTAATTAAAGTACAACCCCTTCAAAGCATCTGCATTTTCTCTACAATATCCGCATTGCCGTCAACTTTTGCCCAATCACTATCCAGAACTAAAAGATTTTCCAGGCTTTTAAAAGTACTGGAACCAACTCCACATCCTCCTTTGCCTTCCTGCTGACAATGTATCGCTTAGCCTATGCTAACATTATTTGAGATGAAATTACGTATCTAAAAATTAGGAGGTTTAGCACCCCTAGTGTTCTACAAATTGATAAGATATTGGTCATCCAGAAATATATGGGGTTTAATTACCAAGCTGGTTGTGCTTTTTCCAAAATTCCATCTCGTCATCCACTGCTCTGCAGTGTCCAGCAAACAGCACAGAACTTTTTTTCACCCATGACTAAAAAGCAAACTTGTGCATTCCGTAATCAAGCACTCATCTAATATCAAATTATCTGTAATGAACTTTATTGTATTTTATGTATATATGGTGGCTGTTCTGCTGTTTGTGGGCCTGGATGATCCCGTGTTCGTATTTAAAGTCTCGTTTATTGTCTACTAAGCCCTGTTTACAAAATATGAAATAGATAATAAAACTGATCCCTAATCAGGACTTCCAGATGCCCATAATCAATGGAAGATTATGTTATTCAAAATTGGATGGCTCTAGGTACCATTGTTTTTTACAATGCGAAAAACATGCACACATTCACATAGATTCTTCATATATGTCCCATTAGTAGTCAAAGGGTAAGCCACGTAAGGCGACCTTATGTGGCTTTTTATGGAGCCTATGTTTATATATTTACTAAGTAATACTCATCACTCTTAAAAGTGACCACCATAGAAATTTTACAGTATTATAATTTTGATTCCAAAATTTTGAAATCTTCTGCCTGTATACTATCCCGCAATCCGAAATATAACTTATGGCAATTTTAAAAAGAATTGGCAGCGAATAGTATAGGTTATAATCGGCTGGAATATATTTATTTTTAAACTCGGTTTTATTATGCGGCAACAAGGAAATGACCTTGTTTAATTTTCATTTGTAAATATGCCTTTATTCCTGAAATGTGTGACAGTTTATGCAATACAACCAAATGATACTGACAGCAGTTTATTCAATGAACAGGAAAACAAATGATTCAGAAACTTTTTCTTTATACGATGACGTCATGGCTTTAAAAAATATAAATATATAAAAAATCTGAAAGCTTTCAAATTTTATATTACACCCAAGGGGGCATATTTTCAACGTTTTGTATGGTACCTTTATTTATTAAATATCGTGTTCTTTGAACTTTAACCATAAAATTCAACTCAACAGCAATATCCCAAAATAATTTTAAAACGAGCATATCTTTAGAATTACCGATACCCAGTATCTCGCGCTGGAGATAAAAAATGTTTTCCGTACAGTGTTGACATTGCTCGCTTTTAAATCGGTGAGTTTGTTAATCAAAAAGTGTTAAAGTTATACAAAATATGAAATAGAATAAAACAAATTCCAAATTTGGGCTTCCAGATGCCATATTCAGGTGGAAATGTACGTTATTCAAAATTTGATGGCTCTAGGTACCGTTGTTTTTTCGAGAAACATACATAAATTTATGCAGATTCTTCATTATTTAATTTCTTTGAATTTAATGCAGGGCTCAAATATTTGGTGGCAACAATTTGAAAGGTGAACCTTCATTTCAACCCAAAATGCCAAACGAAATTAATAGCTCTTGTAGGCAAGTTGCCCCTTTGGACCTAAAAAATCTTAGAAAAATTTTTCTGATGGTCTGGATATTAGACATCTAGATTTTGAACTTTGTACTATATTGCAATTTCTTACAAAATTACCCTTCTAAGTAAAAAACAAATTCAACTGACAAATATGTTAAAATTACTAGTTATTTAAAGATTTAAGGAATGTTAACTATTCAATTGAACATTATCCTGCGGACCAACAGTGAAATGGTTAAAGCCATGAAAAATTGGTAATTTATCACGAGTTCTGTTTCCAGAAAGTGATGAGCTTGCCACAAGGGAGTTTTGTGTGATTTTGAAATATGTGATATAAACACACTTAAAAAACTTTAAATTGAAAATATCAAATATAATTCCTGTAGGATGTCTGTCATATATAGCAGATTTTTTTCAATTACACATCTAGGAGTCTATTAAAAAAATTCTCACATTTACCACTCAGTACTAAATACTTGTATAAAACTGGATAGTTCCTCTGGAATTGTCTCTAAATTATGTACTACCCATCATTATTTAAACAAGCAGTTAATTTTTTATATTTCAGTACCTAGATCTTTTATCAAACTCATTGAACTGTCGTTTTTTAGGGGAAAGGATGGTAAAAAGCAATTGCTTTATCTTTGTTAATAGTTTTTACTGAATCTTCTCATGTGAGTTGTAAACAGTGAGTTATATAATGCGTTTCACATAATTTTAAAGGCAGAACATTTTAGATATTATCACTAAAAATTCTTGCTGTGCACCAACCATGCCTCATTAAGTTAACTGCTTAATTTTAAAAAAATTGGAGTTCCAAGCAGCTATATAGGTACACTGGCTACAGGAATATGATATGGAAATTCAAAATCACAAAGGAACTCGTGGAAATGCTAATGTACTTTCAAGAAGACCTTATGCAGAAAAGTGCAATCAGTGCTTGAAAACTGAAGAAATATTTGGCTTTGAAGTCCCCCCGTGGTCAAAGACAAAAGAGACTGCATAACATGAGAAACCATATCCCTGGTACAAATAATGTTGCATAAGTAAGAAACCATTCTAAAATTTAAAAAAAAAGGAAAGTTTTAAAAAGTTTTTTTGAATGAAAAGCCCCTGCTGCTAAAGAATGACGCATTTTAGTTTGACAGCAAAAGGTAATGGGCTTGATATGATTCATTTCACCTGCAAGATATTCTCTACTACAAATAAGAAGCTAGTGAAAGAAAGAGTTTCAGGAAGCAACTAATCTTCTTGAGATATCTTGTCTGTAATATTTGCCTTTGTACAACTAAGGATAACAAGTTGTCATGGATTACTTCTGTAAGTGGCCTGAAGTGTATGCCATCCCTGATCAGGAAGCTTACACTCTTCCAGGAGAAAATGATTTTGATTTCCTGGTTTGGAGTGTCTTTTGTTATTCACTCTGATCAACAAACAAATTTTGTACATGCCATATGTAAGGCACTATGTAGAATTATTGGTATGGAAAAGACTCAAACCACTCCATTAAATCCATGATTGGATGGCATGGTGGAAATATTTAATTGAACACCTATGAGACCTTCTCTATGCATATCATGGAGCAATGCTGGGATAAAAAACTGTTTTTATTCCTGTTAGCATATAGAAGTGCAGCTCGTGAGATTTTCTACATTGCAAATGGCTTTTGGCCATGATCTTTCCTTCTGTTACCTGCTCTTCAGACATGGCTTCTCACCTAAGTAGTATGTGAAAGATTAGCAGGCACATTAACAATCCTCAGTTTGTGAGAAGGATCAAAACAGGGGTGATGGAGATATAAAGGCAGGGAATTAAAGGGACGTCTGATTGTGGAACTCTAGTTGTTGTCTAGTCATAATGATATAATCTTAGTAAAATTCAATCTGCTCTGTTGTGATGTTTTTCAATAATAGTATCAGAAGCATTTTTTCTGACAAATATTTCTTACCATTTTTGAAAATATTCAGGCTTTATATATAAACTTCAAGAAACTAAATTGCTAAAGTTTGAATTTATGAACAGGCGATAAAAGTATTTTGTATAGTAAAGCACAAAGAAAAGAAATGAGTAATATTTAAATACTAATTGATTTGAGGCTTTCTGAAAATTTATTTAGATTAAATTCATGTTTTTCTTTTATCTCAAAATTATGCATGTGCTTTAAAAGAAAGAAAAAAGGCCATTCCTATTATAGAAAGTATTGAAATTTCTTAAGATACTGATATCTAATTCATAATTCTGTTTCTTAATAGATTGAAATGTTTATATGATTCTTAATTTTCCTAAATTAAAATAATCTGCTTTGCAAGCAATCTAATAACATTCTTTATGTTATAGACTGGAGCTAATGTAAGTGCTGTATATAATCCATTTGCTTCTTTTGGTGCTTCTTCTGTAAGACAAGATTCCAGAACTCATCCTAATGTCTGGATTGGTGGTAGGGATGAATCTTTAATTGTGGCCCATGGCTTAGGACAGGTTAGGAAATTTTTAACTCCAAAATAATCACTTTTTGCATGTGCTTAAACATTGCATGACTTTATGCTAAATTCTTTTCTAATATGATGCATGCTAAGGAAGAATAAGCATTCTCTTTCCCCCCTCTTTTTTTCAGGCTTAGAGTAAGTGTAATGTACACAAGCATTTGTAAAGTGCCCATGTGTAACTGCATACATAGGTCATGTTGCATCTTTCACTCTTTTCAAGCTGCATGCTGTCAGCTATTTTATTGTTTTGGCAGTCAGCCTTGTCTTACCCTTCCCACCATTCTTAAGCAAATGAAATAACTGCCTACTTTTTTTGCAGACTGTATTGCTCAATCTAATGCATACTCCAGTCGAGTTTCTTCTGTACCTTCACTATAATATTTTACAGCTAGCAATTTAATAACATATTGGCTGTAGCTGTTTTGTGAAATATTTTGTGTGTTTATTCTGTAGCTTTTAATTTTATTTTTCAGTCAAGTGTTAATAGCTAAAATATCAGTTTATGGTCATACAACTTTAAAATAGATGAGGAATTTTATTTTATTCATTTTAAGAAATATTGTCATATAATCATGGCTTCTGAAAGTAACTAAGTTCCAACACCATGATAAGAATTTCAGTATAAATTTTCTTGTAATTCTGAAGTTAGACAAATGAACATTTGAAAGCCAAAATTCATTATGAAGCAAGCAAAAAATAAATAAATAAAGAGCGAGAGAGAAAGAAAAAGTATTTTACTAATGTTGTGGTTATTATGTGGAATTAAAAACATCTCAAATATTTTCTAAGCTCCAAATAGCTCATTTTGTATGAGCATCTGCTTTTAGCAAATCTAACAGAGGATGAATTAGTAAAAGAAAAAGCAGACAGAATGTTAGTTGTTCATATTTGGATGACTATAGAAATAAAAAAAAGGGGGGGAAGGGAAAAAAAATAGCAGTTACAGGAAGAATCTAAATTTTAATTATTGGTGAGAAATCTGAATGTAAAAGGGTTGAATTCTTTTTTTATATAGCTTTTGAATTGCATGAAGCAATACTGTTTATCTAATATTGTAAAGAAAGGTTTTGTCATTTTCATTATGAAGATTTTTGAAATATTCTCTCCTTGAAATGGCAACAAAAATTAAAAACTCTATTCCACAAAAAGGGGTGGGCTGTATGAGTGGTCACCTGGAGAATTTGGCAACTAGACTTACATTATCAGGTACCAAAAGTAGCAAAAAACTTTTTTCCCTGCGACATGACTATTAGCCCCTCCTTGGTTGGATTTTTCCCCCAAATTTCTGATCCAAAAAAAGCATTGTTTTTATTGCTGAAAATTAATACATATTTTATCCTAAATTCGAAAATGCAAAATATTTTTGACGGTAACCAATTGCTGATGAACCTACTGGTGGTCAACTATGCAATATCACATCCACTGATTACCAGTTTTCCTTGCATTGCACCCAAGTTTAAAACTTTTAAAAAAATACAATGTGATACTATATTTATTCATGCTATTGTTTTTATCTGTTTAATGTAAATATTTGCATAAAATAATTATTAAAATTACGTAAAAAATGCTTTAGAAAATGGTTTTCCAACCTTGCCGTTAAAACAGATTTACAACCTGGACATCCTACCTTGGACATTAGAGCATTAAAAACACATTTATCACAAAACCAATACCATTTATTTAATTAAAAAAAAATTTTTTTGCTTACTTTATCAAAAAAAAATTGGCTATGAATATCTAAAAGTATCTTGAATGGTTTTTTTAGTTAAAATTCTAATAGATATCACACAGATATTCAATAACATATATTCAAGGTGGGAAATCTCACTGCAAAAATTGTGAAGAAACTAGAACTAGTCGCGATGTCTCTTAGCCAATATTCAGAAGTACTGAAATAATCGCAGAATGTAAAACGGCGTATAAGTAGCAATTAATTCAATTTCAACGATGGAATTTTTCACTTCATTGCATGGCATGCACCACTGACCTTAGGGGCAGAAAAACCATGGTCTTCTAGAAGCAAGGCTGTCCAGCTCTCTTGTGATGTCATTACTAAGAACGCGAAGAAACCTCTGTCCTGCATTCGAACGAGTGAACCCACAGCACACTAAATTAGTAGTAGAAGTAATTTTATATTATTCTGATGTAAATGATGCTATCTTAATATTTATTATATATCATGCTTTAAGACTTCACATATCTGAAGTTATTTTCTTAATGCTTGAAAAAAATGTTCATCTGGATGATCAGTAATATTTTTTTAATCTCATTTTATTTTCCATAGTTTGGGTAAACTTTCTAGCACGAAAATGTTAAGCTTTCAAACTGCAAACAAAATATTGCATATTATTTTTCATTCATATGTAAACATGATTGGTTTGGTTTATTAGATTACGGCAAAGCACTCGAAGGCTATCTGCCTTAAGGGATGGATGCCTTCGTGAAGGACTTTTTAAGGGAAACTGGCTCGTATACACGTTACACATGGGGAAAACCACGAAAACACCCATGCAGCCAGCCCGTTCGCGGGATTCGAACCTCGGACCGAACTACCAGTATTCAGCGACGTTACCGCTCGGCCGCTGGTGGGCATATGTAAACATGAAAAATATGAATAAAAAGAGCATTCTACAAGAACCAACTTTTTCTTAGACTTTTTTAAATAATATATAATTTTCTCTTCAGTGTAGCAATTAAATAGAACTAGCATTTTCTATTATTACATTTATTTTTTAAACAAATTTAATGTAAAAGATATTGTATAATAAACTAAATATTAAAAAGTCATTTTTCATAATTTATTTATCAGTATAAATACTTTAAAATTTACTTTTTAATAATTTTTAATGTCAGCATAGTATTAAACTGAAAATAGATGTTGTTATGTAAATAACTCTGTTATCATTAAATTAATTATTAAACTTGCAGTGATCCATATTCTTATGGAATAAAAACCAAAGATCTGTTTTTAAACTTTCACAGAAAATTATTTTACTTTAGTTTGCTGCCTGTCTTTAATAAATAATTAATGAATTGAGATATGAGTTCTTACTCTTTAGCGAAATCTTGATATGTCCATGTTAGAATTTGTGAATATAATAGAAAAACTAGATCAAAAGCTGTGCCTGTAACTATATGTGAATTTTAATTCTTTAAAGTTCAAAGGTTCAGTTCTTTTGATCCTTTATTCTTAAATTGTAAAGCAGGAAAAATAATAATTCTCTGAAAATTTAATAGACATAACTTTTTGAAAGCAACACACTGCAGAATTATGCTTTAAATTTTAAAATTTGCAAGGTAGTTAGCTGAGGTTCCCACATCTTGTTACTGAAGTGCCTATATCATATCAGAGAAGTGCAATGATAGTATAGGATACCGAACATCCCTTGCAGAAGCACTTCATTCTTCCAGTATATTTAATACTTTTAATTGTTTATTCTACTGCATCCATTTGAAACACCATATACTCTATAGCTGTTTAAAAATTTAGCATTTTGCTAATGTATGAAGTTTAATTATAAAAAAAGGTAATAGCAAACTTTTTTAAAAAAATTCTAAGTTTTATGAGCAACCTGGTGTAACAATATTATTTTCAAGTTTTGTTTATATATTTTTTTAAATGTAATATTAATTACAGTTTTAACAATAAATTTGAAAGTGTGACTAAAATGTTTAAAAGAAAAAGGGTAATGTGAAACACACAAATTTTAATTTTTAAATTAGAAACATTAATATTTTTAGATCTTTAAAACTATAATAAGTGCATTATAAATAAAACTGAAATAAATTAGATATTGCAAATCATTTAATGCTAGATGATTAAGATAATATATAATCATAGTTGACAACATTTCAGCAATAAGTTTTTGTTAAATATCTATGAAATCATAGTAATGAAAGCGCAAACTGCTGTTTTTAGTCAGAATGAAGTCCTTTCGTTTTATTGCATGTATCCACTTTTCTTTCAGATCTGCATCATTTGGAAAAGTGAAGGCATATACTTTAGGTCTAGATTTGTAATTTCAATTACATCGTGGCACTGAGCACATGTAAGACATTGTACTGTTTCTAGAACAACCCACAAATTGCCAACAAACTCAAATTTAATGTGTCCAACTACAAAAAAAAAAAAAAAAAAAAAAAAAAATTTATATTCCAAGATTTTAGGTCAATAATTGCAGTTGAACCACTTCTCTTGCAGCAACGGTGACTAATAATATCCTTTGACCCAATGCTGCCCTCACCCCTGAAGAAGGGATGCACTCCTTGTTTTGATATCAAATGCTCTACGTCACTAAGCTGTAAGGCCTTGTTCTTGAAGGCCACACAAAAACGCCAAACGTGCATTCTAGATGCGATGTCAACCTAGAAGGTGTTAAAGTCGGCCAGCAATGCTTTCTGCCTGAGGTGCCATTCAGTTCTGTATGAATTGCATGAGAATTTTGGTAATGCAGCACTGATTATTTAGCATTAGAAGAGTTTGTTGAGTTTAACAGCTTTCTTGTTGAAATGAAACTGTGATGCATTGTAGAAAAAATGTATTTGAGAAATTTTAAATTTATTGCCTCAAGTGATGAATTTTCTCATTAATGAATCTTACCTATTATCCAGAGAAAATAATTTTTTATGTGAGTACTGGCTTTTTTATTGATTTATTGGCAAAATAAAGTTTCTTCTAATGCAAGACAATTTACGTGAATTTGGAAATAATATTGAATATTTTATTGACAGAAAGGTCGTTACTGCTTTTTTTGCAGACCATTTCGAGACAGTCCAGGATCGTTTAGTTCTAGATGTCAGAAATTCTTTGAATTAGATTTATTTGCAGTATTTTATTTACATGCTGAAATCGCAACTTATTTTCAAATGATTTATAAAAAGGGTTTCAAAATTCTTATATCATTATATCAAAATAATGAAATTTATTCATTTCAGTACATAAAGCTATCTATCATAAACATGTGCTTTTGCTGTATTTAATTCAGTATAGTCATACAGATCTCATTTTTCTGAGATTAAGCTCTTATGTCTGCCTCCTTCTTTATAATCTGTGATTCTGTTTACAAAAAGTCTTATCAAATGGGGGGGGAGAGAATGAACACTGTTCAGAGAGTAGCAATTTGTGGAAATGTCCTTATACTGTGAGAATAGGGGTAGTTTCTGTGACTGTTAGCCTCAATCATTTAACAGATCAAACACTGTAGGTTAGCCAATCATTACTTAAAATTTTGCCATGGGGCATTATTTATTGTTTCTTATTTAAACCAAGGTTCATCAATGGCAGAATAGCTGAGACGGCTGATTACTGTTAGGTTCTCCTAGATTTCATGAATGGCATTTTTCCCATGTATAATGTGAATACAAGCCAGTTTCTTTGATAAATTCTTTCATAAAGCTATCTTTCTTAGCTCTCATATTCTTTATTTTTCATCAAAAAATAATTCAAAATATGATTTAATAACCGAGATTAATTAATGTTTTATATGTGCTTGCCTTATAACCTTTCATGTTGCGTTCTGCGGGTTCGTGGATTTGGAGCGATTGATGACAACACTTTATGAAGAATGAAAACACAATTTATCAGCCAGTATTACTCAGGACAGCTCCCAAAACATGTTTGCAGTTGTCAAAAAACTATAACAGACACACTGAAACAATCAGCAACACAGCCTGCAGGCTATCGGGCTATAACAGTGAAGATAGCTTCATGGCAAAGCTCTAGAGTACAGCTCCATACTCAGTATGGTCATTGAACTCAACTTACTTATGTACTCAATAGCCTCAAGGATGCACGCTCTCAATGTACCAACTCGATGGTAGGCTGATGATAAAACTCGATAAACCACGAGTCAATCTCTAGGCTCGTGATCAACTACCACTTCGCATACAGGCAAGGGTGTATATAGCTTTTGGGCAGCTTTCGAGAACATCCTGGGCCAAACCTGTAAGAATTTGTTCTAGAATGTTCTCAATCCTTCTATGGCACATCGCCAAGTTTGTCACCAAATTGGCGATTTCATGTCAAATCTGGCAACCCTAAACCCACCTTGCGGGAAAGCTATCTTACTGTGGCTGGACATGTCGTAACAGTATGTAAACAATGTAATAGTCTGCAACTAAATGTGAGCACTTTAAATATTTTAATTTTTTCATTTAATAAATAGACTTGTGTATTTATTCAATTAACCTTAAACTCGCAGTCATTTTGATTGGTCCTCGGATTAGAGGGGAAAACCATTAGACGTTGGTTTATTTTGGATTTGGTTTCCATTTAGTGAACAGGTTAGCTGCAGGACATTGTCATTGCTTTCTTCCATTCGTAGCAAGAAAATGACCCAGTTTTCTTAGAAATGTCTTTCACAGAGGTATTCTTCCTAAGGCAGTTGCTGATAAAGAACCTAACTTGTAAAGTTAATTAAGATACCTATTATTATATATCTGCCATAAATACTGCTGTTGGTTTGAAAGATACTATAACACTCTTAGACATCTTTTGTAGTAACCTGAATTAACTGTATTTGTTGATTAAAAAATTACAAAATCCATATTTCTTCAGAAAGTCCATGAATGTGTGAACTTGTGTGCTCATATACAAATAATTTGATGTGCCCCCCCCCTTTTTTTTTTTTTTTTTTTTTTTTTTTTTTTTTTTTTTTTTTGGATACACTAAAATTTTCCCTTCCATGTACAGTGTATATATGTGAGGATGGAATTGTATATAGAAGGTGCCTGTTCAAATGTAGTGGCTGTGTCAGGTTCCAAAATAATCATACTTACTGCAGTGTCTGTTATCAAGCAAGATGAAAAACTACGAATTTCTCCTTTCACACATAGCATGTAATTGAATGAATCCATGAACTGTATTTTTAGAACAATGAAAGCTGAGTTTTCTGCTGCTTTGTATATCTTTTACCTACTGTTGATAAATGAGTTAAGTCATTAATAGGTTTTATGGGCAGCAAAAGCATGTTCCACAAATTTAAGTTTCTATGAAAAAAAAGTCTGTTAGATATAGTTCAAGTTAAGAAAGTATGTATAATCTAAGCAAACTTGTGTACTAAGTAGATACATTATACAATCCCCCACCTAAGTTGATGGTTTTTGCTTGGGACAGTGACTGACTTAACTCCTTAAAAGTTTCATAGTAAGGAGTGCAGTTTTTGTACCTCCCATAAAGTGTTCTCTTCTTTTTCATTTGGGTCCACCATTCAGACAGTTTCTCTGCCTTTTTTAACAATTTGTTTCACGTTAAAGCTGCTTTATCTTATCACCATTGCTGCTTTTAATGTCAGCTGGTATCTGTAATATTATTCAGTTCTTCATTCATTCATTCATTCATTGTCCTATGAATTCTTTGACTTCTCTTTAATATACTGCATATGAATAAATTGTTGTGCTGGATAAATTAAATAGATACAATTAAGGTAATGTTTGTGTACAAAACCGTGTTCTGCAAATTGATGCTCGGCAAGGGTTTACTGTGCAGATTCTGTATTTCTTTAGTTTCTCAACTGCAATCCAGGAATACCAGCAGAATTAATTTTTCAGTTTTGGTTGCTGGCTGTGGAAGAGACTCTCCTGCTTTCTGTTGTTGTGCTGCTGTCAATGACAATCCTTGAGAAATTTATCTCCGAACTGCAATTCTAATGCAATAAGTAAGACATCAGCCAGCATCTGAACATTTTTGGTTGGGAAACATTTAAATACTGAAACCTTAGTAAATACTATCATTACAGGGATGTGATCTATGAATCGCTGTTTAAATACGCTATCAGAAGGAGTGTACCTCATATGAAATTTTAGATAGAACATTTAATCAGTATCCATTAAGTAAAGACCCTGGCCATTAAAAAAGGGGAGAATGTCAAATCGCCTTTTATAGAAATTCATGCTGAAGAGTTCTCTACTTGTATCATTCAACATTTTTATTTTTAAGAAGACAGTACTGCAGTGGAGTTGGAACTGATTGATATTCAAAATGATTTATTTATCTGTGAAATTGCTTTCTTCAAGCTCTGCAAACGTTTGTCCTCTTGTTTCTAAAGAAAAATACCTAATTTTGGTCCAGGGTTGTCTCAAAGTGAAGGGAATGTTCAGCTCTACACATCTGTGTGAGATTTCTTTTTCCAGTGTGAAATTTATTAGAAGTAAATACAAAAACTGAAGACTCACTGATGAATACTTGGACAACTGTATTTGAATGGCAGCCACTACCTAAACTCTCAGCATTAAAAGACTTGTTAATGACAACAACAAAAAAAAAAGTTCTATCTTTCTAATTAAAGTTAATAGGTCTGATAAAAAATCTGTTATTACATTTACTATTTATTACTAACTATACTCAATTTCTTTCTTATGTACAATTCAGTTTCTTTTTGTTATATACAGTTTTGATTAGAAATGCAACTTTATAGGCAATAAACAAATGTAAGATTTTTTCTTAAAAAGTTGGTGTTTAGTTCTTTTGGATGGTAGCTCACAATAGAATTTTAAAACGGCATGGTAGCTCAAAAGCATCATAAGTTTGGCGACCACTGCTCTAATATATGCTTATAGTGCTTTGGCAGGAATTTTTTGTAGTTTATGGTCCAAAATCTGTGGCTGAAATTCCTTTAGTGAAACAATGCTTAAGGTTAGATTCTTGCAAATAATGAAGTATTTGTGCTTTGACTTGAAGTGACATAGATTGAAAAGGTTACAAGCTGATAAATTTGTCATATATCATTACAAACTGATAGCATGTGTGATTAATAGCTTGGGATAACTGCTCTGCTGTAAGTGTTCTGTTTATGAAGCTCTAAAACTACCTAATATTACCATATGTACTTTTTATATTAATTATATTAAAAAATTACACTTTTATATTTATTTTTTATATTAAAAGTTAAGATATATTAAAAAAAATCTTTTAACTAGGATTATATTTTAATGCTTATGAAGCACATTCTTAAATGTTGCTTTTATTCACAGTTGTTTCCATTATTTTGCTAACCACCTTATATTTTATTTAAAGAAAAGTTCAACATAGGAGTACAACTTCAAACTTAGAAATTTTGGGACAGAATGCAAAATCTAAAATTTTGATTTTCTGTGGTAGATGGCTGTCTCCTTTAGAGTTTATAACAATTTTGAAATTTTCTGATGATCTGGTTGATTAATTAATTAATTAATTTTTTGTGATTAACCAGATGACAATGAGCATAAGAAAAGAGATTGCAAAACATTAAAAAAAAAGTTACAATCATCTACCATCAAATTGTATTTATTATTTTTGAAGAATACCTTTATAACAGAAAATACAGTCAAAAGTCGTTAATTCGGACACCCATAATCCGGAATGATCTATAATCCGGACCTCAAAGCTAAAAACTTTCTGCGCATGTGCCGCTTTGGCACATGCGCACAGGCGTTTTACGCGTGCATGTAAGACCAAGACGACTGCGCATATGCGTGTGCACAAGTGCAGAATACACTTTCGCCTGCGCGTTTAATGTACGACAGACGGTGTAAGCTAAAATTATCTATTTCAGTTAATGATTGCGTTGTTCAGTTAATGTTAATGATTGCGTTGTTCCTTAATCTTCGAATTGGATCCTGCTTATTATTTTTTGCAGACTGTAAGAGCAATTTTATAACAGTAAACTTGAACTTTCGATTATGTCAAATAGAATTTCCGATGCTGGAACTTCCAAAGGATCTACAAAACGAAAGTATGTTTCGATGTCCATTAAACAAAAAGTGGAATTGCTACAAAAAATGGATAAAGGCAAACCGGTCTCAAAGTTATGCAAGGAATATAAAATTGGAAAGTCAACTGTATATGACATAAGCAAAAAGAAAAAGGAACTTTTTGATATTTTTGTGGATTCACCCCACTTGCAATGAATAACAGAAAAAGGATTCGTTATGCTAAAAGTGACGATCATGACAGAGTGATAATTGAATGGGTCAGACAGCGTCGCAGCGAGGGCGTGCCATTGACGGGTCCAATGGTAATGGCTCAAGCCAAAATATTTCATGAAGAAATGAACTTAAACGGAGAGTGCATATATTCGACAGGTTGGTTAACTAAATTTAAAAATCGCCGTGGTATAAGACAATTAAAAATTTCTGGTGAAAAATCTTCAGCTGATACTGAAGCTGCTGAACAATTTTCAGATGAATTTATTGAATTCATTACTAGTGAACTATCTGCAGAACAAATTTACAATGCTGATGAAACTGGTCTTTTCTGGCAATATGTACCGCAAAATACCTTGGCAACCTCTACAGAAAAGGCTCCAACTGGTGTCAAAGATTGCAAAGCAAGACTAACGATTTTAGCATGCGCAAATGCTGCAGGAATGCACAAGTGCAAACTTTTTGTAATCGGAAAACATGCACGACCTCGACCGTTTAAAGGAGTAACGATTTTCCCTGTTATATATCGAGCAAATAAAAGAGCATGGATGACACAAGTGTTGATGAATGATTGGTTTGAAAATCATTTTATACCCGAGGCTCGGCGACATTTGAATTCGGTTGGTTTACCTGATGACTCAAAAATAGTTCTGATTGTTGATAACTGTTCGGCGCATACTTCACTTAAAGTTTTAGTGAAAGATGATGTATCCGTGTTATTCTTCCCTCCAAATTGTATGTCTATCATTCAGCCTATGGATATGGGATTAGTGCATGCGCTGAAATGCAAATATAAAGCAGCATTTTTAAAATCTATGTTAAATTTCTTGAACAGTGGCAAGACTATTCAAGAATTTTTGAAATTTTTTAGCATAAAATCTGCCGTGTGGAGCATCGCAAGATCTTGGGAGGATGTGTTTCCAAGTACGTTAAAAAATGCTTGACATAATTTATGGCCATCTACCATATTTCATGGTGAGGAAGATGAAGATGATAGCCGCGAATTTGAAGGTTTTCGGACATCGCAAACTAAAGGTGAAATTTTTCAGTTATTAGATTTTGTAAAGAAGTGTGGAGAAGCTGTAATAAATGAAGATGATATAAGAGAAGTTTTTCATTGCGACGACAATGCCCCAATCATCAATCAATTAACGGACAGCAAAATCTGTAGTATGGTTCTAGATCCAGAAAATATCGCTTCCAATAGTGAAGAAAGTGACACAGACGTTATCGAAAACGAAACAATTTCGATTGACAAATTAGTCGATATTCTCGACACCACAATTATAGGACTTGAACAGCGGAACTTTGTAACTGAACAAGAAATTATGTCTGTTTATAGAATTAAAGAGAATGTATTATCACATAAAAAGCGAAGACTCTTAAACAACTTACATTGAAAGAAATGTTTAATAAAGTAAACAAATAAATATTAAGCTCTTTTTTTTTTTTTTTTTTTGTAAATTTTGATACCCTTTAGATCATAATTGTTCTTTATTTCATAAATTACAGTTTCATATTTTTAATTTTAGAATTTCTGCATGCCATCTTACGAGATTTAAACTGATGATCTATAATCCGGAAAAATCGATAATCTGGAATCAGAAGTCCCGACGAGTCCGGATTAACGACTTTTGACTGTATTAACTTTCAAACTGAATGTTCATATGTAATAGATAAATTTCCTTGAAATGATCCATTTCTAAAACATTCGTAACTTGAGAAATAAAGTTTAATATTCATCTGTTCATTTTGTGATGTTACTTTCCCATTCATTATTGATGAAAAAAATCTTAGTCAAGTGGAAACTGAGTTTTCTGTGTATTAAGTAGATAATTTCAAGGAAATTTTAAGATTTACATATTGATATATCATGGGGAAAAATTGCGAAATTAAAGGATATGAAAGGTTTTACTAAATACAAACTGTTACATATTGTAATGCTTGCTGCATTAATAATACTTCATTCTAACACAGCTTCTAAAAGAATTTTTCTATTAAACAAAAACAAAAAAAAAAAAACTAAAGTTTGACCAAATTTAAATATAAAAATACTTGAAGCAGTTTTGATTGAAAATAGTATAAATGTGCAGGGAATGAATAATTATGTTATGAAAAACATTCTCTAAATCAGAACGTGAAGTATCCTACTTATAAATCTTTGCAATCATAATTTATAAGTCATTTTGTATGTATCATTGGGTAGCTAAAATTTAATTTTTTTTAATTTTATTTTCCTGTAGAAATCTGAATCCAGAAACCTCATAAAGATTTACGGATTCTGATTTCGTCTGAGTATTAGTGATTTAAAATATTTATTTCAATAATATATTGGTAGGTTTAGTGATATTTCTGCTGGAGAAGTAAAATGAAAATTTCTTTTAAATATGCCTATAAACTTATAAGAAATAATTTTAATAATTCAATTTTTATATGTATGGATTTTAAGTTAAATCTAATTAAATTGATTACAGTTAAATGTTAATTAAAAAATGCTTCACATGTGCATTTTTAAAGTTTTAAAATTGTAATTGATGCATTGACTACTGATAAATTTTACTATAGGATAGATTCTATGCATATGTTTTTAATGTTCTTGATTTATCAATGAAAAATGTATGTATCATATGATGCCAAACAGCTGCGAATTCCCCCCCCCCTAAGAATCCTTATGCTCTCATGAGAAGGTTGGAAGATGTTCCTTCTGCAAATAAGTGTAATCAATTTCAAATCAACCAGTGTAAGAAATATAAAACTATAAATGTTTATGCAAGGTGCATTTGTGTTGGCCTTGTATAGGCAGAGTACTAATCTTTTGTTTAAATTGCAAAGAGGAATAATATAACTAATTTATTTCATTTTTAATACTCTGTATACTCGTAATTCATTTTAAAATATAAGAAATAATATTTTACTTTATGAGTATCTAGATAGAACAGAATTTTGTGTTTTATATGAGATTATTGTTAATGATTTATATAATGAGAAATTCTTGCCGTGTAATTCTGTGAAATAAAAAAGGTTTAAAAAATACAATAGTGCTAGATTTTTCCCCTCGTTAAATAAATTGCTTTTAAAATTATTGCATACCATACTTAGAGGTAAACTGAAAATGCCATAATGCTAGTGTTAAACAATTTAGCCATAGCACGCAAGAAATATCAATTGCCAAAATCGCTCACAGAGTAAACTCTAAATCTCACAGTTGATTAAGAATTTAATCCCCTGTTCTTGGAGCCATATTTATATAGTGTAGTATGGGCTTCTGAATGCTTGGCAAGAATCAATTGCAGGGTCTCAAAAAAGTGTTTTCCCAAATCTTTTGAGAAAGTTGGTGAAAAACCACTATTCCCTTCAACTTGTCATGAACTTTTTTTGCCTAGGCCAATCAAGAACAGATTTGCCTATATGTTGCATTCTGTTTGAGACACTTTTTAATTTAAATGTTGTTTCACTCAGGATTGAAAGATCCTTGATTTTGTATTAAGAAATGAATGCATATACAAAACGTGGCTATGAATCCAATGAAACACAAAGTAACCCAAAAATTTTCACCCTAAAAGCATCAAATAAGTATAAAAAAAAATTTTTTAAAAAAAGGGCACAGTATTACAAAATAAAAAAATGCAATAAAAAGTAATTAAATATTTACACATATTTATGACAATATATTCATTAAACTTGCCAAGTTCTAATTTTCCTCAGTGCAGATGATTACTCTACGATTGTAACGCTGGTAACCATACCCGATTTCTTAGTCTATAAAAAGAATGAGTGCAAATGTAGATAGACTTAACAAAGAATATAAGCATGCCAGAATATAACAAGTTTCAAAGCAAATCTGTGATTGCCTTGTTTATTCTGAATCAGAAATTGCATCTGAATGTAAGGAACTCAAAAGTGTTACAATTATTACAATATGATCTGAAAATGATTGCTGTGTGTTTGAATGACAGGCCTTCATAAAGTTAATAAAAGAGTGCTGCATGGAATTGCTGAAGGAAGAAGATATTTATTTCTATTTCAAAGTATTGACTTCATTCACTTTAAAAGTATCAGACTGTAGATTTCAGGGAATTTTTTACTTGGCCACTGTCTGCATCTTTAATCTCCCAATAATTTTGATTGTATTAATCTCTTAAATATATGAATTGTATATTAAATATATGATGGTTTAACAGTATGAAAAGTGTATTATACTCAAATTCATTGTTGGTTAAGTTATAGTAGGTGATATTATTAATTACTTTTTGACAAATAGTTTTTTTTATCTGCCAAGTATATTAATGCAAAATATTCCATCTGCTTATTTTTCATTTGCATATTATTTCTTGGCACTACTTTATAGTTAAAAAAGAATTAAAAGTAAAAATTCTGTGACTGATCCCTGTAGTTGTCTCTTTTGCACTTTTAATTTGTAGAATAGCTGCATGAATTGTAATTGGGTAGTCTGGGACTGATCATTTATCAGAATCATTAAACTTGTGATCAGTCTTGTTTCAGCATTACCTACAAATGTTATTAAATGCATTACTATTATTTTTTTCTTCACAAATACTTCTAAGGTCAATAAGTTATAAGACAAGTTTTTTTTTTTTTTTTAATGTACATATGATACCACATTCCTATCTTCATATCCCTTTTAAAAATGATGTCCATGGTCTGCCATCATTAAGTCAATTGCAGGAAGGATGTGAAATTCATGAACTGGAACCAAGCTACATGGTCTCCATCACAGCTGTAGTAACTTTCACAGAAAACTAAAAATATTGTGTAAAATAGTAACTTTTGAATTCTACACTAACATAGTCAGAAAAAGTTCCTTATACTTTACTGCTTAGGAAAACTAAATGTAGCATTAATTTGCTTATGACATGTTAAACCATATTTAAATACACTGGTCATTAAAATTAAAAAGTAATAACAGAAACAAAATATAACTGAATAAAATAAAGCATTAATTAACATAAATTACAATGTTGAGCACTTTATTTGAAAAATGAAATCACCTTTTGTGGAAATTTTTTTCCTTTAGTATGGCGTATGGTCACCAGATAATTATACTACATAGCTCACATCTTCATTTCATAGACTTTACCAAAGTATTGATCAAGTTTTCTGGAATTGCATGTCATTCTTCTGAAACTGCACATTTCAGGTCCTGGAAAGTTCGGGGAGAAATTGGGTGTACTGAAATTTGGTGCCCTAAGGCACCCCACATGGTGAGTAAGATTAATACATTCAAGTGGTATCTTCTGTTTGCAAAAATTCTGATGTCACATATACTCAATGAGGCTGAGCCATGTCGTCCATTAGCAAAACCCCTGGGCCAGCAGCACCCCTAAACAGTCTAAGGAGATATGTGGATGGGATTCCAATGCCTCATCCACATATCCCCAAGTGCTTATAGAACCACCTTTTGAAAGATAGTAGCTTGGTGTGGCCATTTGTCAGGATTCCTTCCCTGGCCATTAAAACGTGGTTTTGGAAACAGGATATTTCACGAGAAAGGAAGGGAAATTGCACCTTCCTTATCTATATATCAAAACACATCTAGGATCACTTTTCAGACTATATCTGGACTTGTCAGTAAACGATACTCAGGCCCCTCTTGGCTCCATTGAACACAACAACGGCACCAGTTAAAATGGCTCTCTGGAAGCTGGAGTGAGTGGAACACAAACCTTTAGTTTTTCTTGCATGCAGTCCCGCCTCATTAAGCCTTTATGTAGCACTAAAACAACTAATTTGAGTTCTTTTGGCAGATTGAAGGTATAACATCAATTCTCTTGTAGTTGAAGCTTCACAGTTTCTTCCAATTGAATACAGAAAACAGTCTTCTGACGTAGTTGTTGCTCTGTGTTGCGCTTGACCAAGCGGTCTGTCCAGTACTTGAAAAGCATCTCCTTAGAGCCGTAACTATTAAATACTGTTCCCTCTGAGAAACCACATTAACTTTAAGCAACACTATGGACCGGAATTCCAATATGTATCCATTGCGCATCGCATTATTAATCACCGAATTTGTATATTTTTGGAGCTAACTTATGCATGGAAGTGCAGTTTTTTATTCAGTTTTATTTGACTAACATAAATAATTACAGTGTTGCAGCATTAACTTAGTGAGCATATCTTTCTCATTATACTTTAATTTTAATAATCAGTGTATATTGTGATGAGACTTTACTTGTGAATGCCAGCAGTTTTTACATGCCCCTTTTTTTTCCCCAACACTTCAGGTTTATGCTTTGAGTAACATGATTTAAAAGCTTGCTTGATGAATCTTAATTCATCGTTTAAACCTTTGTTAGATATATATATTTAAAATGTAGAATTTTTTTAACTATTAAAAAAAATCACACTTACAGATTCAATTTATAATTTAAAAAATTCAGAATGCCTGAAAATGTGTAAAATTTGAATTCGGTAGTTTCACATAATTTAGAATTTGTTTCTGTCTGTAATGTTTAAGTCGCTGAACACTGGTAGTTTGGTCTGGGATTCGAATCCTGGCAAACGACATGGGCTTTTTTCTGGTTATCTCTGTGTGTAACAGTATACAAACCAGTTTCCCATCGAAAGTCCTCAATTAAGGCATTGCTCCCCTTAAGCAGATAGCTCTCGAGTGTTTTGCATTAATTAAATAAAGCAAACCAAGCCTTACTGTTAATTTTTAATCTGTATATCAGTTTATATCTTAGTGATTATTTCATTTTGTTTATTTATGTAAACCTCTTTATTCTTTCAAGGTATCCCAGCAAATGGCTAATCTTCAGATTTCTGGGCAGACATGGAATGTGGGTGTCAGTCCTGGCCCCGTTAATACAAGTGGCTTGATTATTAATTCTACTCAGGCAGGAACTGGAGTTGTATGGCCTTCTACAAATAGTCAAAGTCTTTCAAATAATTTATGGCAATAGTTATAGTGCAATATTTCATCTGCTGAATAGTTTGGAAAAATTTTTTCTTATGAATATTTTTCCAATAGCATAGCGAAATGAACTTTAATTTTAAACTCTTGACATGTCTGAAGTGAGTCTTACTTTGTGGTATTGTAATTTCAGTAATTAATTTATGATATGCTGGACTTGGCAACATGTAACATTCCTCAGTATTTATAAACTGTTAGATATTAATTTGCAGAATCAATAATGTTACATATTTGATTTTTAAGTACATAAATTGTTTTTCTACTAATGTAAACTTGTGTATCTTTTGTATAAATGAAATATTTTTCCATTATGTGAATTCTGTACATTTTCTTGGTGTCATAAGAGTTATATTTATCGATTTTGTAATGTATATCTGAAGTGTAAAATTTTCTTGATTCTTTGGTATTAATATAGGAAATTTCATGTCAAGAGGAACAAATTTTCTTTGATAACCTTGTATTTATTTTTCTGCTCTTTAAAAAAGTTATTCCTTTATTTCTGTAACTTAATCTTTTAAAATCTGTGAAGTTTTAAAAAATTAAATTATTTATAATTTTGTACCTTCAGATAAAATTGAACTGATGTGTAAAATATATCAGAATTACAAACTTATGAATGTAATTTTTATATATACCCTTATCTATATGCAAAATATATATAATTTACTTTTGGGTATCATATATATGTATTATATATAACAGGTATATCACGCAGACATACCACTTAACTTGTATGGGAACATTTGTATTTTAGGAGAAACTTCTGAAACATGACATGTAAGGAAATTCTAAATAAATGCTATATAATTAACATTACTTTCAAAATTGTTACTATTTTAGTTATTTAAATATTGTTATTTCTTTAGTAAAAATAAAATTACCATTTTAAGCAGTTTTAGTAGGAACAGTGTCTTCTTTATGCTGATATACTTCTGTCTTTTTGAAGTGTTTTGAAATTGTATATTGAATCTTTGGTTCATGATTGAATTCATACCTGAAAATAGTTAATTATCTGAAATATTAAATAATCAAAGCAAATGTTTTATGCAAAATAAGTTAATCTGTTCTCAGATCCTAAATGAATGCTTAGAAAAGAGTACTTTGTATGTCAGTTTATAATAAAACACTGGTGGAATTCACTAAATGTAACACAATATGGAACATGTAAAAGATGAAGAGAACTTTAACTAAATGTTATTGTATATCTCTGAAGAAAAGGTGACAGCGTAAGTAGAAAACATTGAAGATGTCAAAGGTGGTAAAATGTTATTGTTTGAAAGGGAAATTCTACTCCCTAAAAATACCAGATTCCCTTTTTTCTTCCTCTTTCACTAATAGAGCTCACCAGTGATTGACTGGTACTGTTACTGTGACCAGGATTTGCATCCTGTGTAGGTTGGATACAGTGATGATAACTTGGATATTTGCCAGTTTCCTGTTGGAAGTTCTCCACAAAAGCAGGTATCTTGTGTGTGCTTTGCCATAATCAAATAAACCAACCTAAACCTTTTTGCCTTTACTTAAAAATCTCTGATAATTTGTCCTGTCTCGTTAAACATTTGTGTAGTGTGATTTGATTCAGTTTGTTTTAAAATGTTCCTAAAGTGAGACATATTGTAATTGCAAATATTTATTCTGTAGCTTATTACCATTTTATTAAGTTAATTATGTTCTATAAACTTTTGCACCTTATCCCATTTTGCACAAATTTGGCAAACAAATAGCTATGAACATCTTCCCTGCCTTTGTCATCTCCTGTAATATATCTTCCTCTACATTTTGAAATATCATTTATTCTCAGATTGCTTGTTCGTATCTCCGAACGTGGTTTATCATCGAAGACAATTTTTGTTTGGGAAACTGATCGAAGGCATTTATGAACCAGTCTTACTTGCATTCAATCTATTTAAAATTGTATTAAGGATGAAATAGTGATTTTTTAAAGAGAACCTATGTTTCATAAATGCAAAATGCTTCTGAAAGATCATGTTTCCTAAGATATTTTGCAAAGCTGACATTTCATGTGTACATGCAGATGTTATGGGAAACTTAAAGCTGCTTGGATGTCAAAATTTTCCACATTGTTTTGAATATTTCCACAAATATTTTATGTTGGTTACTGTGCTGAATGTGTATCTTTAAGCCAAAAACATGTTTTAAAGAAAATTCATTTTGTGCATTTTAAAAGACTTGTTCGTGTCTTTTAAGCATATCTTTGCATCATTTTTTCTGTTGGTAGGCTAAAGATGATTCATAAATGTTCCATTGGTTTGAAATCTATAAACTGAATATTAAAGATAGCATGTCTTATCTATTATAATACCCACTTTAGAAATAGATCACCTACATTGTTAATAAATTACCATAAACTTAATTTATTTGAAATCTTTGTCCCCAAATAACTGTAAGGGAGGCAACTTCTAAATTTTTAAGATCCTACAAAACTATTCTGCCTCTGTACGGCCCTGATAGAACAGCGTGTATAGAATCTGAGAAAGCTGAATCATTATATTTCTCATTTCACCATGAATAACATTATCACGCCAACAAACGTTTTCACTATTGCAATAAGTTTCTTTTGTGTCCACACACAAACCAGTCCTCCTGTCAGGCTCCCAGATACCCTTGTCGACATCATCAGAATAAAAATTAGAAAAACCCCAGTAATTGGTGAAATTTTAAATAAAATGCTAAAGAACCTCAACTTCATAGTGTTTTATAAATTGGTCAAAATCATCAAGACTATCCTAGAACTTGAATACTATGCACCTACCTGGAAGATAGCTATCATATCAGTAGTGTTAAAACCTGAAGAATCTTTGAGTGACCCTGTATCATACAGGCCCATCAAGTTATTCTCTGCCGTCAACAAGACTTTCAAGTGTGTAATATTCCAATACATTCTGCTTCATGCAGATTTGAAGGTAACCTGAGCAGTATAGATTTCATAAGAAACACTCTGTAGTGCATCAGTTATACCATTATATTAATCACGGCAATTGTTTCCAGTGGCCTCGTAAATCAACACATCACAGATGTTGTTTCATTAGATGTTGCCAAGGCATGACTCTTCATCCTCATAAAGGAACTCATCTGGGTTTTCCAGATTTACATCTCAAACATCACTTATTCATATCTTACTGTCAGATAATATGTTGTTTATGTTTATGAAACTTACTCCACATACACTGCTGGCTATTAAAATTGCAAGACCATAAAGGAAAGCAAATACAAAAAAGATATTTATTGTATGTAAACAGTATGACATGAAGTCAAAATGATTAAATTTGTAATCAGTCTGCGTGTTTACATGGGTGTGAAATTAGTCAAAACAGCTGAAATGACCCTTACTTGGTTAGGCATGGAGTCAAACTGAGCTTGGATGACAGAAATGGGCAACTCATTCCAGGCAGCTTCAAGTCTAAACCACACTTCATCAATCGTATTAGCTGCAGGGGGCTGGCGGATCAGTTTCTCAGCAGCCGGTGACCAGATGCTTTCGATGGGGGGCTGGTGTGGAGACCCTGCAACAATCGAATACCTTGTGTATCAAGGAAGGTTAGAGCACAACGTGTAATGTGATCTTGCATTATATTGCTGAAAGATGGCGTTTGGCAGGTTTCAAAGATAGGGCAAAACTCCTGCACATAAGATGTTAGAAACGTGCCGATCTGCGTTCAAATTACCTTCGAACTGAACTAGAGATGTGGGTGTTGTGTACCCAATGGCTGCCCAAACCGTCACACCAGGTGTAGATATCGAAGGTAAGCAGGCAACGTGTGGTCTCCTCGGAGCCTCCAAACACGTATATGGCCATCAGAATACTGTACACAGAACCAGAACTTGTCTAAAAATAACTCTTATATTCAGCTTTGCCGTTCAGCGCACCAGAGTCTGTCTTTCATGCTGGATTGTCAAGGGAAGCCGATTTAATGGTCCTGGTGCTGTTAGTCCATGCTGGTGCAAACTTCAACAAACCGTACGAGTGGATACTGCATTTAAACTGCAAGACTATAGTTTTGTATTTAAACATTTACCAAGTAAAAATAATGTGATCGCGGATTCTGTCTCATTTTAAATTATATGAAGAGGGCAATCAGTTAAATGCACGATGTTGACTTAAAAAAGTTTTGGACTCTCGAAATACTGTTGTATCTGAACTAAAAAGAGACCCGGAATTTAGAAATATATATGCTTATCTACAGGATCCAGATAACTTTGAGCATCTAGATTTAGCAGCCATTAGAAGTAGATCCGCTCACTGTGAAATTATCAATATTCTGTTATATTTTCAAGAGTTACAAACAATGAATTATGACTAGTCATCCCAGCGCGTTTGAGATTTAGTGTCTTATAAGAGTTACACGATGCACCACTTTCCAGTCATCTCGGTATTAGAAAAACAATGGGACGTGTACGAGAGGCGGTATTCTTTCCAAAATTGCAAGAAATTGTTAAAGAGTAAGTCAGATCCTGACATATCTGCCAATTATTTATTTAAATAATTAATAAAACGTTAACCTCTTCGAGCCGGGTAGCGCAAACGCGCGCTTATCGCGGAGGCCGGTAGTGTCTTACGCGAGCATCTGTCCAGGGCGGGGGGCTTTTTTGCTACTAAGCCTAAATCCATGAAATTTTCGAAGTATCAACGCATTGTTTAATAGTGCTCTATAGAGTACTTAAACGGCTTATGCTTTATAGATATTTTTATACTATATACTTTAATTACCTTATTTCTTGTTTAAATGCATATTTTACACATTTTATTTTCATTATTCACCATTTTATGACTTAACATTATACATCTGAAAACTAAATAAATTCTCTTTTCGTATGAAAAATTTGAAAACAGGTATCTACACACAGTCCTACGTTACATTCCTTGCGCTCGTAATAACTCATTTGCCGTTTTGGAGGATTTTTCCGGGAATGAACAAACGAAGCATCGTCCTCTAATTTCTTATCAGTCTCTTCTGAACAAAGTTTTGGAAAATGTCTTTCAGTTAATCTTTCAGAATCAATATCTGAAATATTTTGCATCATTTCTGCTATTTCATGCTCTGTTAAACATTTTCGACGCTTCCACATTGCAACGGTAAAAACAGAAAGAATTCACGTATAACAAGATCTAATTATTTACTAAAAACTGAACTGCAAACCGAAATACCCAACGCTTTAGCGCAAATAAAACTTCTCTACTTAAATAAACAACTACCACGTGCGAATAAAGTGCGATTTAAAGAGCCCTCATAAATCACGCAATTCGGAAACATTTATTTCCCCTTTTGTTTATATAATCAAAAACACGTGTATGTGAGTCATGCTTCTCTCATTTCGAGTAGAAGGTCTAATGTACATGTATCTGAAACCATATGGACATACAGTGCCATCTTGTGGCAGAAATTATAGTTTTTAAAACGTTCCTGGACACTGGCACAAATACCTGACAGTCGATAGTGAACGGGAAAATGCTCTAGCACGCCTGCGTGTCGGCCGGGAAGTGAGCGTGTTCGTTGCTGGCACGTAGACGTGACAGTCGGCGCGAAGGGGTTAATTATCGGCTGGCTGGATACTAAATAGTATTAAAGCTACTTTTTTAAATGAATTATTAGGAATCGACCTTTAAGGGTCATACCCTCGTAGAGAAAAGAATAAGCATCGATTTTACTTGTAATTGTTGATTATTTTAGCAAATAGGTAGAAATAATTCCCCTGAAAAGGGCTTCCGCCTAAATGGGATAATGGTCCCCAATTCGTTAGCTAGATATTCCAAGATTTGTGAGCAGAGTTTGGCATATGCCACTTCAAGATGGTCCCTTTTCGACAACAATCTTATATTGCAGAGGGAGTTAACCGCAATATAGCAGTTAAAGTTATTAGAAAAGCTGTGTGAAAAAATTATCACAGATGTTGGGATGATTAGGTCAATGATCTTGCGTTTTCATAACGCACAATGAGCCACGATACTGCTGGGAAAAGCTATTTTTAGGAAGAAAAGTGATGATCCTCCTCGATAGACTATTTTTCGTGCCAAACCGTGTTCCAAAATTTCGTATGTCAGATATTAAAAAAGTAATCTATGAAGCCATTGAATCTTCTAGTGTGGCAAGAAGTACGCAGAAACTTTAGGTAGAAAGCACAGGAAAGGGGATTTTAAAGCAGGGGATCAAGTTTAAAAAGGACACACATTATTCTGTGCTCCCGAGAGAAAAGTTGCGAAGTTCTTTCCAAAATTTGATTGACCATATATTTTAGAAAGTATTCGTGAAACCACAGTAATTCTGAAAAGTGTCAATGGTGAACAGTCTGAAGCTTTTGTCGACCAGATTAAAAAGTATTATGATCGTTCTGATATGACACCTTCATATTACAGTGTTACAATAATGCCGAGGAAAATAATGCTCCGGGCCAAGAACAGCCAGCTGCAGCCCGGACACAGTTACCAGAAGTGGCCACACAAATGGGATCCTACCCAAGCAGCACAAGCAGATGACTAGTCTGAGTCGTCAACGATGTCGAGACAGGCAACGCATCTAGAGTCAAGAAAAAAAGACTAGAACAAACCTCAGAACAGTTAATCGAACAACCAGTGGTAAGCGAGAAGGAATTTACAAGGTTGGGAGAAAAAGCCGAGAGGGTTTTCCGGCAAGCCACAGAGACTTGAGGACATTTTCTTTCCTCCCGAGGAAACTCATCCGACGACTAAATTTGGCGATTTACCACGTCTTGGCGAAATTTTGACGAAGAAGTATAGCTGGTGCATGCGCAGAGAGGGACGAACTATCATCGTGATGTACTATTTTGCACTGTTGGACTTCATGCCGCTGTGCGTGAATCAAACATCATTACTGAACCAACGAAGTTCATTTGTGATTAATGGCGGTATTAAATAAAGAAAGATAGTAGTTGTTTTTACAATGGAGTATATTTATGATGCTTTTTAGAGCTTGACTACGTGTAGAGCTGTCGGCAGTTGTTAGCACTGCATGTACTTAGCACGCTCGCATTACAATAAAGATAAAATATTAAGTATACACGAAAAAACGCCTTCAGCTGAGTTCATAGAATACGATATGACTGTAGGCAGTAGTACTTATTTTCGGCTTATGGAACGTTGGAGTTGTACGTACTTTGTCTCAGCACCTGTATTATTACATTATTCCTGTAAATTTGTGAGATTTAATAATGAGTATTCTTGGTTGAAAGTGAACAGTAAAGTAATAATTATTCTTTCTAATTTAATAATGACTATTCTTAGCTTGGCTATTAATAATTCTCAAACTATAATATGTATTGTATATATTTACTTATTAGATAGTTCTTTTAAGATACACAGGGTGTCTCTTAAATGTTGCGACAAACTTCTGGAGGAGGTAGGGCACATCATAAGGATTAAGATTTGCATAGGAACCCATGCCTGGAAACGTGATTGTAGGCCGTCAGAGGATGCTCTACAGGAGAGTGCTAGTGGAAAGTGAGGATTGCTTCATTCGAGGTGTAGACACCGTACGAAGAGCATGGAACGCTATAAGAACGGAGAGCTTGCAAACATGCACTTAGTGTACGGAATAGATGAGTAATGGACAAGCCGCTGCAACGCACTTCATTTTAAAAACGCTCCCGACAGACATCAATCGCATCACAGTTTGTACGTTTGCATCAAAATTTGTGCGACTGCAGGTCATTAAGAAGCGGCGGGAAATATGAAGGCAGGCCACGATCGACTGACTCGGTCGTTAGGAAACTAAGTGTGTTTGATGCGGTTTAGAGTAATCTAAGGACCAGCATATGTGTCATTGCCTCTCAATTAAGAATGACTCGTATCAGTGCCCAGCGTGCCTTGACCGCCGAGTCTTTCCAGGCCTTTCGTCTCCAAAGGGTTCAGTTACCGACTATCCTGAACGTGTGCATTTCGCACAGTAGTTTCTGCAAAAAAGTGCCTGTGATAATTTCCTAGGCCACATACAGTAACAATGGCCACACATTGATGAGGCCACGTTTAATAGGGATGGCGTATTCAATCACCACAATCAGCATTTGTGAGCTCAAAAAAAGCCCTACTGTGCGCTGCACCACACGGCAAAACAACGCTTCAAAGTTAAAGGTCGGGTTTGGTCGGCGACTGCTTGGTCGGGCCGTACCTGTTACCATCCAGCTCGAATGCCGCGAATTAACTGATCTTTCTGGATCATGGTCTTCCCAGCTTGCTTGACGATGTTCCACCAAATGTGAGGTGCAACATGTGGTAACAACATGATAGAGCGCCTGCTCATTTTGGACTAGATGCTCGTAGCCGTTTAAACAGATCATTCCCCAATCGTTGGATTGGGCGTGGTGGACCGGTTCCCTGGCATCCACGCTCACCGGAATCATCGAGCCTTGATTTCTTTTTGTGGAGAGCCATCAAAAGTATCGAGTATCACGATCCTGTTGTGTCTGAAATGGATCTCGTGGCAAGACTCGCCTACGCAGCTGCTATAATAAAAAAAACTCCCGCTGTGTTTTAACATGTCCGGCAATCAATGGTCCGTCGTTGTCAAGCATTTTTTGGGTCTGATGGTGGAAATTTCGAGCATCTGTTGTAACGTTCAAACTGTCGTACACCATTTTGCATTCATGTCCGATAAATGTTTCAAATTAATCATTCTTGTGTCCTATCCCATCTTTTACCTGCTACCACTTACCCCTGACATTTCCGGGCATGGGTTCCTCTGCATTTCTCAATCCTTATGATGTGTCCTACCTCCACCAGAAGTTTGTCGCAACATTTACGGTACACTCTGTATATTCTTTCTTATAAATTATAGAGTGGGTGTATAAAAAATTATGCTTTATTTCATATATATATATATATATATATATAAGAGAAATTGTAGAAAGTTCGCCACAAAGTTACCAGGAGCTGTGGCTCCAAGAAAAGTTCAACACATTTTTTTAAAAAACAATGTCATTGAAGGGTGAAAAATATGCTACACGTTAAATTAAACACAGTAAAATACTAATCTTTTGAAACTAGTAACGGCAAAAAATACAGTAAATTCCAATCGATGGGACAAGTGTAAAGTTAAAACATAGAAAAACCAATCGACGGTACAAGTAAAACATAAAACTAATAGAACATATAAAAAAATACAAAAATACAAAGCGGAAAATGGCAAATTAGCTTAATCCGAAGTTCAACCTGGCTTTTCAAGGGAAATTTTTAGCTGGACGTCGAATTAAGCTAACTCCATTACGCGTTTCGCCGAAACAGACAATTGAAACTTTTGCGTTAGAAATTTTAATTAAATAGACGAATTGTATTAGAAAATTTATTAGTCTCAATTCTCTGTTCCAATTTCCCGACGCGTCCGCACAAAATGACACATTAAGGTGCTAAAAGAACTAAAAACAATTCCGATTTACAAGAATTAAGAAAAATAAAAATAAATAGCTGTTTGCTATTAGTAAAAAAATACAATAACTTACGGGCTGGACCTGCTAGCTTAAATAATTATACCTTTATAAATTTTAGAAAATTGAAATTAAATTTAAACGAAAACAAACACAGTGGGTCTTGCTAAGACCAAGAAAACATTTTTTGTAAAAGAAACTGAAAAAACAGACCTGTGGTAATGTAGAGTCCTCCATCGTGGAACAAGTTGAAAAGGGGTTGCTATTCCCCTCAGTGTCCTTTATCGCCATCCCACTCGTCGTGTGACGTAAGTAGCGGGGAACAATATCTCTGGGCAGTATCCAATGCGATTAGACTGTCCGTTAGCTGTAACTCGTCCCTAATTTTCAAAGGGGGGTCGGGAGTCTCGGGAAGATGTGGAAAGATTACAAAATGGCGTCAGTCAGATTGTTTGAGGAAAAAATGCTTCAAAAAGTGAAAATGGCTAATTCAGCTAAAATTACTCGATATGGCCACAAAAGTAAGAGTAAAAAGGAAAAAACAGTCATTTGATAATAAAAGTCGTAATTCTTCAAGCTAAGAGGGCCGATTTGGTAATAAAAGTAGTAAAATTGGCCATTAAAGTAATTTAAAACTATTTAAACAATAGTACTAAAATTATTGTGCCAAAATTTTTTGGAGGAAAGAAAATGTAGTGATAAGAATTATCTGTACATTTTTACATTAGATTCTCTGAATCAGCCATCCACTTTATACCGTCCCATTGGGCTTTAAGCATAAAATATCACTATCTAACTCAAAAAATCTAAAAGTTGGTAAGGCTAATGCCAGCTTTTTTAAGGTATTTGTAATTAATTTATGAGAAACGCGGTTATTTTTCAAGATAGTTACGAAGTATAGTATTTCTTCTTGGAGGTGTTTTGTAGTATTGCAGATTCTTTTATTCTGAGTAGCTGTGAATAAATTGTGCTAAGGATGACTCTTTTGGAAATATTTGAATTCCAGTTGGTTAATTTTAGTGTTGAAAAATTAAATTCTCTTCTTTTGTCGTAAACTTTGATAAAATTGTAATCAATAATATGTATATCAAGGTAGACTACACTATGTTGCACTGTATTGGTATTATTTAGTTTTAAGCATGTAGGGTAGACATTAGCAACTTCTATTTTGTTATAGTTATTAAATGCAATGACACCATCAATATAGTGTTGGTAAAATTTATGTTCTTCTTTACTGAGTGAACGGACAAAGGTCAATTCTTTTGTAAAAAGGAATAATTCACAGACAGAACTGGAAAAATTACCTCCCATTGGAATTCCCTGTATTTGTTTAAAGATGCTATTGTTAAATTGAATAAAACTATTGAAAAGCACGCTGGAGAGGAAAAGTTGCCATTTTTCGTTGCTTATAATGGTAGAAATTTGCGGAAATAAATCTGGAAAAGCGAGTAAGCTTGTAAATATTTCTTCTAGTGGTAAGGTAGTATAGAGGTTTTCAAAGTCGTAGCATTGGGTATGGTCTATTTTGAGTGAATTTATAGTTTTCAGAACTAGTTCGTTACTTAAAATCATCCAGTGGCAATGCAGATTCTTAAAATCATAGTTATTGATAAGGTCACGTATTAGTCGAAGTTTTTGTGCAAAAAGATAATCTATTTCTTTAAGATAACTTCTGATACTTTAGCTATAAACCTGAATTTTATCGGAGACTTATGAAATTTTGGTAGTGCATAGAGATTTGCAAACCTGTTGTTATATTTCTGGGGATGAATTTTAAGTCTTTGATGTAGTGCGTTAAATTTATTGAAAAGAATCTTAGTGCTTGTAGTAATTTTTTGGTAAGTGCATGTGTAATTTAACTCATTATGCAGAAGGTTGAAGTAAAACTGTTTACAAATAACACTAAAATTGTTGCTGGCTTTGTCAATCTTCGTAATGATAAAGTTATCTTGCAGTTTTTGAATAAGATCCTCTAGATGCTTTTTATTGTGTAAAGAGTTGAAATAAGGTGACTTAAAAAGCGAATGTTGAAATTCTTTAATTAGTGCAGCTTTCCATTCAAGAAAAGTTGTAGTAGGCATATTTGATCTATTACTAGTTAATATGATAAATTTATCAAGATCATTATTGAATTGTTTGAGACAAAAGTGCTTATTAATACCGAAAGTAGGACGAAATTTGGTGCCATATATACATAAAGAAAAGAATGTGTTTTATTCCTGCTATATGAATACATAAATGCTTTCTTAATATTCTGTGTTTTGAAGACACAGTATTTCAGTTCCATGCTGTTTAATTGAATTCATTTATTCTATGAATGTGTTAATTTTTATTTCAAGTTAAGGTAATTTTAAAGGTTTTTGTAACCTGTACTTTTGTTTGGGAGTCATTCTTCTAATATTTGAGTGATAGTTGAACAATTTTAGTTTTATTTACTTGTTTATTTATTTTTCTTGCAGTTAACAACAATCCGTTTTCGGAACTCAATGTTGGTATGCTTTAATTTCATTTAATTATTTTATTACGTTTTGCTAACCTCTGAGAGCAAGCAACTTTTTTTTCTGTTTTTCTGCCCTGAACTCTTGCTTAAAAACTGAAGGCCCATAATCTGGATGATATATATATACATAAAGAAAACAATGCGTAGATACGCATAAAGAAAGAATAATATATACATAAAGAAAGAATAATATATTGTTACGTTTTCCTTCTGACACCAGTTGTTACGTTATTTTCTTCCTTCACTTTCGTACGGGGTTCGTAGATTTGGAGAGAATAACGACGACCCTTGATGAAGTATCGAAACACACTTTATTTGCCAGTATTATCATGACAACTACAAAAGACGTTTTACAGTCGTCGATGAACTACTATAAACACGCTGACACGATCAGCGACACAGCCTTCAGGTTATCAGGCTATCACGGTGGAGACAATTTCCTGCAAAGCACCCGACTCTGCTTTCCGGAGTACAGCTCCCGACTCTGCTTGGTCGTTCTCGGAACCCCGCGTACACTCGAGACTCTCCACGCTACAACTCGCGATGCACTCGACGACACACGAGCACAGCTCCCGACTCTTCGGTTCAGTCGTTCCCGGAACTCGACACTCTCTCTCGACGATGCACTTACCGCGATACACTAAAAAGACTCCTTCGGTGCACTCGACGACCCACTCGGCACTCGCTGCCCGGCTGTCAACTCGATCGATTCCTCAGGGATTGACTCGCTAGACGAGACATACTCTCAATACTAACTATCTCGCACTTTACGAGGCACTCTCACTCGCCCTCTCGACAAGCCACACACTCCCTGACTGCGGAACACCAGGGTTTATATAGCTTTAGGCCTGTGTTCGAGAACATTCTGGGCTAAACCGGTAAGAATTCGTTCCAGAAGGTTCTCCAACCGTTCATGGTATATCACCAATATGTCGCCAAATGGACGATTTCTCGCCAAATATGGCAACCCTGCTCTCTTTGCTATTTTATGGCAAAACTAAAACTGCTTTGCGGGGAAGCCATCTTAGCGCGCCTGTACATTTTGTAACACTGCCCCCCTCCCAAGGACTGCACGTCCCAGGCAGTACAACCCTTGGTCAGAAGCCAAATTCGATACAATCAAAACGCTTTAAATCATACAGATAACATAACTAAAGAAGCAAATATTTACACTATATACAAATTATATACACAAATTAGACACATAACAATGACTGGAGATGCGCTTATGATAAAGATGGTAGAACTGGAATCATTGTTATCAGACCTGATATCGATTTTACACGTGACTATGAGTCCGATGTCATCACGGTAATCTCGATTTATGAGTCATCGAGCAGATTGGGAATTATTACTGTGTATTTCTCAGCTGCCGAGGACATAGAGGGATATCTTTCACAACTCGAAATGATTATCCGAAAATATGACAAATTTATCATTACTGGTGATTTCAATTCTAAACACCCAAGTTGGGGTGCTAAGAGCATTGACGCCCGTGGACGATTGGCTTTTGATTTTATATTAGCTAACAACTTGATTTTATTAAATGATTTTAGTTCTCTTGCGACTTTTAAATCTAGTATTGGTGAGGGCTGGACAGACTTGATAATTTTCTCACCAGGCTTGCCCTTTGGCCCTGAGGCTTTTGAGGTATTAATAGAGGAAAGCTTAAGCGATCATCGATATCTCCGATTATCTTATGATTTTAACACTCACTGCACGCCTAGGGCAGTTTTAACAAAAGATGTTCATCGAATTATGAGATATTGTAAGAAACTGGGTCCTAAAATGCAAGGATTTAAATTTGATTTGTTTAAATGTTGCTCTTCTAATGACTTAGAGAACTGTATTGTTAAATTCTTCAAAGAATTATCTATGGATGCCAGTAGGAAATTGCGTGCCAGACAGACTGGACGTTCAGAAATATCTTGGTGGACTCCTCAACTTGCCCTTATGCGTCGACGAATTCGAGCTATGAGAAAAAGTTCACAGGTACCAGGTTTGATGGATAATATTAGAACTGAAAGAAAATTTATTTACAAGAAAGAACTAGCTGTCTATAAACGTCTGATCAGAAAGACTAAGTTTGAGACTAAAAAGAAGTTTTTCATTAACAATATACATTATTATGATGGCTTTTATAGGACTGCTTCCAAAAAATTAAAAGAACTGGTACCTTAAGTAATCCCCAACAAACTGATGATTTAGTTGAACTTAAGAGACAGACAGTTACACAGGCTCTCAAATTAGGTGTGCCAGAGAGATTTATGCTTAATGATGAAGACCTGGCATTATGCTCTGAAAGTGATGTGGCTATTACTCAAGTGGAGATAAAAAATGCTACTGATCAATTGAGGCGCAGAAGTGCTCCAGGTCCTGACCATTTTAATCCAATATTTGTACAGACTTTAATTTATACATTTTTAGATGTTTTCAATTCACTTTTTAACCACTGCTTAAAATTTCATTTATTCCCAAGAAATTGGAAACTCGGACGTGTCATTTTGATTCCCAAACAAAATAATAAGTATAGACCAATTGTCTTACTCAGTGTCTTCGGTAAAGTTTATGAAAAGATACTGATAGAGCGACTGAGATTTTATTTAAACAGTCAGAAGTTGCTTAGTCAGCGGCAATATGGTTTTTCTGCAGGACGCTCAACAGAGGACGCTCTTTATGATACCTTAGAATTCATTAAGCGCTACAAAAATTCTCAACATGTGGTTTTGCTGTCTCTGGACGTTTCGTCGGCCTTTGACTCTATACACTGGACTTCAATCTTACAAACTTTGATCGGGCTAAAGGCCCCAAAAAATTTGGTGCAAAGTTATATGAGTTATTTCAGTAATCGAAAAATCATTTACAACGCCTTCAAAAATGAAGATGCGCAGATTGAATTAGATATTCATATGGGGTGTCCGCAGGGCTCCTGCAGTGCTCCCCTGCTTTGGAACATTATATTGAACAAAGTTCTAATTTTAGAATTTCCCGATGATGTAAAGTTTTTTAGTTACGCAGATGACTTGGCAATCTTAATGAAGGGAGATTCTTTGGAAAAACTTGAGCGTTTGTTTGAAACAGCTATGAAACCGATGGAAGATTGGAGGATCGGTGAGGGACTGGATTTTAATATAGCCAAGACTTCTGCGATTTTGTTCCCACGTGGCGGAAGTAAGGTGTGGCCACCGCGATTTAGATACCATGGTCAGAGAGTCAAGTTTACCGACGCCATCAAATACCTAGGCATTATTATAGACTCTAAACTTACTTTTGCAGAACACTTTCGAACAGTTCACCAACGTTCTGACGATATATTAATGTATTATAAGCGATCGTTCTCCGGTGACAAGGTGACTCTCACAAGGCTCAAGTGTTAAAGGGTATATTAAATTGTGTTATAGTTCCAAAGATACTTTATGGAATTGGTGCATGGGGTTCCAGAGCGGGGGAACTGATTAAACTAAGGAGCAAACTCGACTCAATACAAAGGAGTTGGTGCCTAGCAATCACAAGATGCTTTCGCACAGTGTCGACTGAGGTGCTCTGTGTTCTTGCAGGCACGTCGCCTCTTTCTATTATTTCTATTATTATCCTCTTTCTATTATTTACTTGTAGTAGTTGTATTTTATTGTACTTGTATTTTATTTTACTTGTTGATGTAGTTATTTTGTTCTGCTCTAACCGAGGCTTTAAGTGGCAAAGTTAAAATTAATATTGCTGTCAGATTATAATTATTTTCTATTGCATTTTTAACTATAGAACACCTTATTGCGTACGACCTTGGTGTGACCTTCTGCAGGTTCTTTTCCTTTTGGGAATTCCCCAATGAACCTTTGAGGTGCTTAGTTATTTATGTTGTTTTATGGTTTGAAGCGAGTTTTATTATGTGACAGAAACAGCCTCTCTGTGAGTGTTTTTGTCTGTGATTGTTTGATTGCGTAAGTGTTTGTTTGTGTTTTATGTCATTTTTTTTTTATCTTTAGTTTTTCTACTAACCCTTCTTTATTTTTGGTTGGTTATTATGTATAAATTTTATTATGAGAAATTTTTATTTAAAACTCAGAGAATGGAATTTAAACTTTATAATGACGTTTTAATTACAAAACATATGTTTGCGAGATTTTCTACAGATTTTGTACATCCCTCAGAGTATTGTACCTTTTGCTTTGATTGTGTTCTTCCTGTAATAGGAGAAATAGACGTATACACTGACGGGTCGGGACAGGACGGTCAATTTGGTGCAGCTTTCGTAATTTACTTTTTTGGTGTTGAAATTGTAAACAAAATGTACAGGTTGAATAGTTACAATTCTGTTTTTCAAGCGGAATGTTGTGCGCTCCTTAAGGCTTTGCAATGGATTAAGAGTAATTTGAGCTGTGTAAATACTGTACATATTTACTCTGATTGTATGTCTATGCTGCAGTCTCTGTCCTGGGCCCGTACAGACAATGTTCTAATTTTTGAAATTAAGTGCTTGTTAAAATTGTTGAAACAACGCATGGATGTTTATTTACATTGGGTAAAGGCCCATGTTGATTTTACCGGAAATGAAAGAGCCGACGTGTTGGCAAAACAAGCCATTTATGATGAACGAGTTGAATTCTTTGAGACGTCCGGTTCGAAAAGCTATGCTATTAGAAATATGAAAAAGTTTTATTTGAATATCTGGACATTACAATGGAAAGAGTCTGAGAGGTGCGCGGGTTTATTGCAGCATATTAAAATTAAAAACGAAATGAAGCCGATTAGCGATATAGCTCTGAATCAGTTCTTGACTGGACATGGCCGTTTCCCCGCGTACCTCTCTAGGTTTGGTTTGCAAAATTCAGATTTATGTGGCGTTTGTCATGTAGTTGGGAACGCAGAGCATTTTCTCAATCACTGTCCTTTGTTAAAGGATTTGAGAATCGAATGCTTAAGTGATAAACCATTATGTATTGAAACTTTAAAAAGATTCTCTAGAAATGCAATGTCTTATATAAACAATAATAGAGTGACATTTGGTGTATTAGTTTAAATTATGTCTTTAAATATTTCAATTATTTTGTCTAATTTTTTTTCCTTTATGTATTATTCATGTGTATGTATTGTATGGTGTATTGTCTTTTTTTTTTTTTTTAATTTAAACATATGTTTACAGTACATATATACAGTTTAGGCACTCTGTAATAACATAACATCATAGACCATAGTCTAAATATTTTAATTGAATTATAGACTTTTAAATTATTTTATATGTTTTTAAGATAATTTTATCAATTCAACGATCATTTGTGAGCCGAGGATTTTATTTTACTTGTAGTAGTTGTATTTTATTTTACTTGTTGATGTAGATATTTTGTTCTGCTCTAACCGGGGCTTTAAGTGGCAAAGTTAAAATTAATATTGCTGTCAGATTATAATTATTTTCTATTGCATTTTTAACTATAGAACACCTTATTGCGTGCGACCTTGGTGTGACCTTCTGCAGGTTCTTTTCCTTTTGGGAATTCCCCAATGAACCTTTGAGGTGCTTAGTTATTTATGTTGTTTTATGGTTTGAAGCGAGTTTTATTATGTGACAGAAACAGCCTCTCTGTGAGTGTTTTTGTCTGTGATTGTTTGATTGCGCAAGTGTTTGTTAGTGTTTTATGTCATTTTTTTTTATCTATAGTTTTTCTACTAACCCTTCTTTATTTTTGGTTGGTTATTTTATGTTTTCTGTGATGTTTTATCAGCGTGGTTTGGAGGAGGGTTAACCTATTTTTAATCATATGGTCCCGCTGGGACAAGGCGGATTGGGTCTCCCTCGAATAGTTCACGAATAGTTCACAATCAAAACGCTTTAAATCATACAGATAACATAACTAACGAAGCAAATATTTACACTATATACAAATTATATACACAAATTAGACACATAACAATTTTAAAGTTCTGAATGAATTTCAGTCTCAGTCTATTCACTAAGTTATATCCGGGTCAAATACTTTTCCACTGCAGTTCTCAGATATCTTTCGGTTTTGCATATCACAGTCTGAAGATTCAGTCCTTTCAGAATTTTCATCCACAGGAAAATCTAAAACAGTTTGTTCACTACTCTGAAGTTTGTTCGCATCACGTGTACAGTTCACCGCGATACTTTTAGCAGATAGTACATACTTATTTTCCTTCGTTTCCTGGGAACCAGATCCAAATTCTGCATCAGAGTCATGAACAGAACCCGATACTTTACAAACGCAAGTATCTTGGTTTAGAATCAAAATCAAGTCTGCAAAACCTGCGCTATGAGGCATACACCCAGCTTGTGAGGTGGGTGAATTTCTTGCAATACCGTAGCGCACTGCTTAATCTGCACATCAACTTCTCTCATCTTTGCATCACATGCATGTTCAGATGGTTCAATACTCACTAACTGCGACTTCATAACTTCACTATCAGTTTCTACGAACTTGACAGTCGCATTTTCACTTTCTTCCGCCTCCACTTCAGGCACTTGAAAATCAAAAGTTTCTTTTGCCGTCTTTTATTCCTTCATATTTTCGTTCTTTTTCGATAATCCTATTAGATGCTTCATCCATCTTTCTTGATCCTTCTCAGGCAGTTTGTTAGTTACTTCCATCATTTCTTCTTCTTGATTTTTGATTCTTCAGAAGCCACATCTCTAATTTCCACATCTTCTTTTATGGCTCCAGTATCTTCTGTAAGCTCCACTTTCAGCTGTTGGTGTTGCTCTCGTACACTTTCTTGGCCGCCATTTATCTCTTCTCGTCGGCCTTTCTTCTCTTCTACTCCGGCTTTGATCTCAGCTGTCATTTCTTTCTATCCAGCTTTTATCTCATCATATCCGGCATTTATCTCAGCACCTGCGGCTTTTATCTCAGCATATCCGGCTTTCAACTTCTCCTGTCCGGCTTCCATCTTTCCTTGGAATTCAGCAAAGGCACTCACGAGCTGTCTTAATAGATCTTCCATTGGTCTTGTCACTGGCATTAACCCTCAAATCCCACTTCTGACACCAGTTGTTACGTTATTTTCTTCCTTTACGTTTGTACGGGGTTCGTAGATTCGGAGTGATTAACGACGACACTTGATGAAATATCGAAGCACACTTTATTTGCCAGTATTATCAGGACAACTCCAAAAGACGTTTTACAGTCGTCGATGAACTTCTATAAACACGCTGACACGATCAGCGACACAGCCTTCAGGTTATCAGGCTATCACGGTGGAGACAACTTCCTGCAGAGCACTCGACTCTGTTTTCCGGAGTACAGCTCCCGACTCTGCTTGGTCGTTCTCGGAACCCCGCGTACACTCGAGACTCTCCACGCTACAACTCGCGACGCACTCGACGACACACGAGCACAGCTCCCGACTCTTCGGTTCAGTCGTTCCCGGAGCTCGACACTCTCTCTCGACGATGCACTAACCGCGATACACTAATAGACTCCTTCGGTGCACTCGACGACCCACTCGGCACTCGCTGCCCGGTTGTAAACTCTATCGACTCCGCAGGGATTGACTCGCTAGACGAGGCACACTCTCAATACTAACTATCTCCCACTTTACGAGGCACTCTCACTCGCCCTCTCGACAAGGTACACACTCCCTGACTGGGGACCACCAGGTTTCATATAGCTTTCGGCCTGTGTTCGAGAACATTCTAGGCTAATCCGGTAAGAATTCGTTCCAAAAGGTTCTCCGACCGTTCATGGTATATCACCAAATATGTCGCCAAATGGGCGATTTCTCACCAAATATGGCAACCCTGCTCTCTTTGCTAATTTATGGCAAACCTAAAACTGCTTTGCGGGGAAGCCATTTTAGCGCGCCTGTACATTTTGTAACACTGCCTCCCTCCCAAGGACTGCACGTCCCAGGCAGTACAACCCTTGGTCAGAAGCCAAATTCGATACAATCAAAACGCTTTAAATCATACAGATAACATAACTAAAGAAGCAAATATTTACACTATATACCAGTTATATACACAAATTAGACACATAACAATTTTAAATTATATACATTAAAGTTCTGAATGAATTTAAGTCTGAGTCTATTCACTAAGTTATATCCGGGTCAAATACTTTTCCACTGCAGTTCTCAGATACCTTTCGGTTTTGCATATCACAGTCTGAAGATTCAGTCCTTTCAGAATTTTCATCCACAGGAAAATCTAAAACAGTTTGTTCACTACTCTGAAGTTTGTTCGCATCACGTGTACAGTTCACCGCGATACTTTTAGCAGATAGTACATGCTTATTTTCTTTCGTTTCCTGGGAACCAGATCCAAATTCTGCATCAGAGTCATGAACAGAACCCGATACTTTACAAACGCAAGTATCTTGGTTTAGAATCAAAATCAAGTCTGCAAAACCTGCGCTATGAGGCATACACCCAGTTTGTGAGGTGGGTGAATTTCTTGCAATACCGTAGCGCACTGCTTAATCTGCACATCAACTTCTCTCATCTTTGCATCACATGCATGTTCAGATGGTTCAATACTCACTACCTACGACTTCATAACTTCACTATCAGTTTCTACGAACTTGACAGTCGCATTTTCACTTTCTTCCGCCTCCACTTCAGGCACTTGAAAATCAAAAGTTTCTTTTACCGTCTTTTATTTCTTCATGTTTTCGTTCTTTTTCGATAATCCCGTTAGATGCTTCATCCATCTTTCTTGATCCTTCTCAGGCAGTTTGTTAGTTACTTCCTTCATTTCTTCATCGTTTGATTCTTCAGAAGCCACATCTCTAATTTCCACATCTTCTTTTATGGCTCCAGTTTCTTCTGTAAGCTCCACTTTTAGCAGTTGGTGTTGCTCTCGTACACTTTCTTGGCCGCCATTTATCTCTTCTCGTCGGCCTTTCTTCTCTTCTACTCCGGCTTTGATCTCAGCTGTCATTTCTTTCTATCCAGCTTTTATCTCATCATATCCGGTATTTATCTCAGCACCTGCGGCTTTTATCTTAGCATATCCCGCTTTCAACTTCTACTGTCCGGTTTCGATCTTTTCTTGGAATTCAGCAAAGGCAGTCACGAGCTGTCTTAATAGATCTTCCATTGGTCTCGTCACTGGCATTCACCCTCAAATCTCCCTTCTGACAAAAGTTGTTATGTTTTTCTCTTTCTTCTGACACCAGTTGTTACGTTATTTTCTTCCTTTACGTTTGTACGGGGTTCGTAGATTGAGTGAATAACGACGACACTTGATGAAGTATCGAAACACACTTTATTTGCCAGTATTATCAGGACAACTCCAAAAGACGTTTTACAGTCGTCGATGAACTTCTATAAACACGCTGATACGATCAGCGACACAGCCTTCAGGTTATCAGGCTATCACGTTGGAGACAACTTCCTGCAAAGCACCCGACTTTGTTTTCCGGAGTACAACTCCCGACTCTGCTTGGTTGTTTTCGGAACTCCACGTACTCTCGAGACTCTCCACGCTACAACTCGCGATGCACTCGACGACACACGAGCACAGCTCCCGACTCTTCGTTTCAGTCGTTCCCGGAGCTCGACACTCTCTCTCGACGATGCACTAACCGCGATACACTAAAAGACTCCTTCGCTGCACTCGACGACCCCCTCGGCACTCGCTGCCCGGCTGTCAACTCGATCGACTCCGCAGGGATTGACTCGCTAGACGAGACGCATTCTCAATACTAAATATCTCGCACTTTACGAAGCACTCTCACTCGCCCTCTCGACGAGGCACACACTCCCTGACTGCGGACCAGCCGGGTTTATATAGCTTTCGGCCTGTGTTCGAGAACATTCTGCGCTAAACCGGTGAGAATTCGTTCTAGAAGCTTCTCCACCCGTTCATGGTATACCACCAATTATGTCGCCAAATGGGCGATTTCTTGCTAAATGTGCCAACCCTGCTCTCCTTGTTATTTTATGGCAACCCTAAACCTGCTTTGCGGGGAAGCCATCTTACCGCACCTGTACAGTTCGTAACACTATACATAAAGAAAAGAATGTGAATCATTAGATGGATTGCCTGAAAAAAATATATAGTATTGGAAACAGAATAAAAAATAGCATTATCCTCTATTTTGATATTTCATATACTAATACTTTCCTATGTACTCTCTTAAAATATTGCAATTTTCATAAACAATACTATGGGCAAACTAAGAATAAAAAGTGAAGATATATTAAACAAATGCTGAGTAAATTTCAATTTGTGTACTCGTCAATCATAAACCAATATAACACGGAAAAAAACCGTCGGCAAATAATATTTTCTCTAAAAATTATAGGGTCACATGAATGTAAAGCTTTTTATGATTTTAATATAATTAAAAATTCCTAGATGCTTAAAAACTGAAAAAAATCTATCTAAAGATCCTAAAACAATACGTGACTTCTTAAAGCATAATGACTCATCAGTGTCCCGGTGATAACATAACCTCAACAGGCGAAAATCGTCGCCAAAGCATCGCTAAACACCGCTGATACATTCTTCATAATTTTTGTCAAAGATCTTTATGATATATGTTTATATATCCATTAGTATGATATAAAATGCTTATAAATATTAACTACCCATAATAGAATGAGTACTGCAGAAAGTAGATGAATTATTCGCAGTCCAGGTTTCTCTACGAACGGAAGCTTCCCAGAGGCGGCTACGTGATGGATTTCTAGTAAATTAGAACGTTTTTATTTCAAATAATAAATTAGTTTTAGCCCTCATGCTACAGCCCACAGCCACACAACACTGACTCGATTTCCTTTTATGCATATTTCTGTATTTATCAGAATAAAATAAAAAATTAAAACCTTCTAAAATAAATTCACAACAGAAAAGTAAACAAACACAGCAAAACCGGAAACGGAATCTTACGGGGTGTTCGCGATGTGAGCGCTGTCTTCGTTGAGCTTTACAGAAAATTTCGCCAATAGGAAAGCGAATTAACATAAAATAACTGGTTAAAGAATTAAACAAGACCTTACAAATAAACAGAAGCATTTATAGTGATTCATTCATAGTAGCTACACTTCACACTGCTAAGAACGTTAATCTCAAGGCAATGCAAAGCACGTCTAAAGAGCAAAGCTAACTCAAAGATATGTCAGTACTCCGAACGCACGCTGACCTGACAACTGAGAGAAGATATTCTTTCCGGTCTTATATAGTTTCCTCCCAGCTGCCGAGAAATTTCTAGTATTTCTCGAAATTACTGGAAGGTGCATAAGGGCCGGAGAGCGTTACAGTTGTACAGAGGATCAATTACAGTTATTCATTTTCGATATCCATTACAGTTATACAGTAACAAGACCAAAATCTCACCAGATAGTCACCTAGTTTGGCGACTTTTAGCGATTTCTCACCAAATTTAGTGACGAAAAGTAGTCTCCAAAACCGTTGCGAGTTTGGCAATATCTCGCCAAATTAGCGAGATAGTCAATGTTAATAGAGTTGCTCCTGTACTCTTATTTTTCGGGCAGAGCAACGTCTCTTTAAATTTTCCTGTGACATTATACAGAGAAAAATACAACAGTTTCACATATAATTCCACTAAATTATCTGCATATGTACAAATTTGTAAAATATGTATAAATATTATCTGTTTCAATATTTATACATATAGCAATATGTATAAATATTAAAACAGAAGAGAAACACGCCAAAGTGAAACATAAAAGGAGTAAATCAACAATCTTGTTTCTAGCGTAGTTCGAGTTCTTGTCAGCATCTACGCCAAACAGAAGGTTGTTGCTTTGATAATTTTATATAAAGGTTACTTTCATAAATGAGGGTCTGATGATTACTGCAGATATCAACCCAAATGTGTCAGATGCAGCGGCCCCCACTACATTAAGGACTGCCCGGACAAAAATACCCCGATAAGCCCCTCTGTTGCACAAATTGCAATGAGATTCACACTTCTAGCTTTAAAGGGTGCGAAAAGTACCCTAAAAATGAATCTGATAAAAGCGAGAAACCTAAAACTTTCTCCAATAGGATCATAGAAGGGAAATCGTACTCCCAAGCTATTTCGACAAGAATATACTGTGAAACGATCAACGAAGCGAAGAAAGTATTCTCAGACTTGGCAGACGTGGTAAGTATTATTAAAAGTGCGGGTTTCCTCCAATTAACCCAGCAAGTCAAAAACTTGAGCAAAAACAATCCGGAAATTGAAAATGTTGAAACTGATCATAATGGAGACACAATAACACGCCGAATAAATACTAATTCTGAAGTCAAACAACAAAAATCAGTGTTATATTTTCAAAATTTTCACAGGACTAGTTTCGATGGTTTTACGGAACCACCATCCTCAGCTGCAAAACCGCAAATGAACAAGATAAGAAATAATGATTAGATAAGATAAGAAAGCCTGGACAAGAATAAGCTGTAGGGTTTATATTTATTTTAACTAACATTTATTTTAAGTTTAAACTATCTTTCCTGTCAAGCCTTACTTTCCCCTGGAACTGCCAATGCCAGAATATGTAAATTTGAGTAGAACACGCAAGCATTCAAACTATCAGCGGAAGTAGTATGATTTAAATAGAAGGAAACAAGTTCAGTTAGAGTTATTCTTACTTAGCGAGCGCGGAGGTAGTTATCGAGAATTGAAGAACCCCGCGTTGCGGCCTATGTGCTTGGAGGGAAGTAGTGGCAATTGTTCCAGTGAGCTTCAAGTCTGCTGAATTAGCTGCGGTATTTGTAAAACGCGGTGAGTTAGTTATTTTAGAGAGCCTCGTAGTTAGAATATTGTCTTTACTTTCTTTTCAGGTTTTTATTTTTATTTGACTGCCTAGTGGGCACAGTCTGTAAGCGTCAAGAGGACGCCATTGTAATTTATTACGTTGAATAAAAAAGGACTTAAACCCTTTACAAGACTCTGTGGTTTATACAAGCTTTCACAGTCACCTCTTGGTTGCGTGCTAGTTAGAGGCGCGCAACGTTATATTGGCGCCCGAACACTTATCGAACTGAAATGGCCGAAAACTGGATGGAAGCCGCTGGACAACACCAAGAAATGACAACGCAGTTAGAAGGATTTGGATACCTGGTCCAGACTTTGAGAGCATCAATCAAGCCAAACGTCTATTTCGACGGAAAAAATTCGGTGTCCGTATTTTTAGAAGGTATAGAAAACCACTTTCAGCTCTATCCTGTGCCTGAAAGACAAAAAGCTGCTATTGCCACATCAGCACTAAGAGGACAGGCCGCGCTATGGTGGAAAAATATAGGCAAATTTCTTCTAGGTGAATTTGGAAGCCCGACGTATACTTTTGAAAATTTCAAAAAATCGTTAGTAAAGGCCTTCCCCATAGTGAAAGATCGCGCACGGCTGGAAGCCGAGCTATATAGTTTCTATCAACGGGATACAGCACAATTGACGGACTTTATTTTACGAAAAATCAAACTAACGGATATGTTGTATGGGAAAAAACCTGATGCGGAGATAATTGAAATAATATTACCAAGATTGTTACCCGCTGTCCAAGACTACTTTGAAATTAGAAACCCAACCACATTGCAGGAACTTTTCGAATTGGCGGTGAAATTTCAAAATCGCAGAATAGCGGAAAGAGCGAGAGGGGAAACATATTCTCAAAGTACCAAAAGGAAGGAGGAAACCAGAAATGGAAATCGCTCATATGGGGGAAAAAACTATCAAGCTAACGCATCGAAACTCGAAGGTCAAGGCCCAAAAAGAAAATTTGAAAATAAGCATCCGCGTACCCAGAAGACACAGATTGAAAGGAAAGCTTTAAACGACTAGAGGGGCCTGTGAAAGGGAGGGTCCAGACCCCGGAAGTTTTAGAAAAACCCTCAAATAGACATCTAAATACAGTCATCGTAAAAAACTCACAGCTACCAATTATACAAGTCCTGGTTGGCGATGTACCAGTAGAAGCCCTCATCGATACAGGGGCAGAAGGAAATTTCATGAGTGAAAAGTTCTTCAAAAAGAATTTTTTTAGGATACGACTCTTTAAAACCAGAAATACGGAAATTATAGCGGCGCAAGGAAAAACATGTCACTGCATCGGGAAAGTATCATTAAACTTACAGATAAAAGAGGAAAATCTCAAAGTATTAATTTTTGTGGTGAAAGACCTCCAACACTCTCTTATTTTAGGTATGGACTTTTTAAGGGCCGCGAGGGCCAAATTAAATTTTCAAGATAGTTCCGTGGTGCTGGAGATGGACCAGAGGGTGGTGGAACCTGCGGAGACACCTGAATTGGACCTTAGCCATCTGAATGACCAGGAAAGTAAAGCAATACAGCAAGTGGTGAGTAATTTTTCTCATTTGTTTTCAGAAAAACAGGGAAACTGTCAGATCGTGACTCACAAGATTCAATTAAATGCCGAAAAACCTTGTAGGACTAAACCGTATCGCTATGATAAACAAAAATACTTAATCATCGAAGAACATATTCAGGAGATGTTAAAGAATAAAATAATAACGCCCATAAATAGTGAATACGCGAGTCCAGTCGTACTATGTAGGAAAAAGAACGAGTTTCCTCCTTCGGATAAAAGGGCTTGGAGGTTTGCTATCGATTATAGAAAACTAAATAGCATAACTAAATTCCCAGTTTACCCTTTGCCGGTTATAGACGAGATCATTAGACAGATCAAATCGACGAGATATATGTCTACTTTGGACTTAACGTCTGGCTACTATCAAATAGCTATGAGACCCGAAGATATACATAAAACCGCGTTTATAACAAAATCGGGCACTTATGCATTTTTACGCATGCCTTTTGGGTTGTGTGGGGCCCCATCAACATTCCAGAGAGCTATGGACATTGTTCTAAAGCCTGTCCTAGGAAAATCAACCTTAATTTATCTAGATGATATAATTATAACGAGTAATACGTTGGAACAACACATTAATGACCTCGAACAAGTTTTTAAATTATTAAAAGAGGCCGGGCTTACAATTAATGCCTCAAAATGCAAGTTCGCAACTAAAGAACTTAAATATCTCGGTTATAAAATTTCGCAAAAGGGTATAGAAACGCAAGATTCAAAAATAAAAGCTATTAAGAATTTCCCACCGCCCAACACCGCCAAGAAACTTTCGTCTTTCCTTGGACTATGTTCTTACTATCGATCTTTCATAAAAGATTTCGCTAATATTGTTGAACCACTCTTAGTAATCAAAAGAAAAAAGAGTAAATTTACGTGGACAGCTGAAGCTAACACAGCTTTTGAAAGATTAAAAGAAGCGCTTATTAATGCCCCTGTTTTAAAATTCCCTGAGGGGGACGAAAACCTGGAAATTGCGGCAGATGCATCAGACTATGCGGTGGGTGCGGTTCTTATGCAAAATAACCATCCGCTGGCATTTTTTAGTAAAACATTGAATCAAACACAAAGGAATTATACAGCTACAGAAAGAGAAACATTAGCCGTATTAATGGCTGTACACAAATTTCGAGTTTATTTCGGCAAATCGCCAGTAACAGTCTTTTCGGATCATGCGGCTGTTGGTAGACTTTACTCGGGAAAAAACCTAACGCCCAGGTTAATAAGATGGGCTTTAAAACTCCAAGAATATAATATCACAATAAAATATAAACCGGGTAAGGAAAACAATGTAGCTGACGCACTTTCTCGTATAAAACTGGACGATGAAGGTAATGAACTTAAATGCGCTGTGTTGACTTCAAAAATTTTAGATTCTAAAGATACGGTTATTACTGAACTGAAAGCTGATCCTGAATTTGGAAATATCTATGCTTATTTGAAAGACCCCGAAAGCTTTGAGCATACAGATATCGATGCGATAAGAAATAGAGCAAAAAACTATGAAATAATAGATAACTTATTATTCTATACGAAAACAACAAACGAAAATCTTGAGTATAAGCCAGTCATCCCAGCCTCGCTTCGATTAAGCATTTTGAAGGAGTTGCACGAAAAAAAAAAACAGCGGGCCACCTCGGGGTCAGAAAGACTATAAAAAGGGTACGCGAGGCGGTATATTTCCCGCAATTATACAAAATAGTAACGGCGTATGTCAGGTCCTGCAATCAATGTCAGTTAATAAATGATATTAATTACAGCCCGGCCGGGTACTTAAATAGCATTCGCGCTACATTTCCGAATGAAATTTTAGGCATAGATCTCCTTGGTCCCTTCCCCCAGAGCGAGTTAAATAAAAATCGTTTTCTTTTAGTAATAGTAGATCATTTTTCAAAATGGATAGAAATTGTTCCACTTAAACGCGCGTCAGCCAAAACAGTCGCAGATGCATTCTTACACAGATACATTTTAAAATACGGTGCACCGATAAAAGTCATTAGCGATAACGGAAAACAATTCATTAGTCAAATATTTGAAAACATATGCAATGGACTTGATATACGCCATATCAAAATGGTTCCGTATAGACCACAGGCTAACATAGCAGAAAGAGTTAATAAAAACATTGTAAAAATAATTCGCAGTTACGTTAGCACACATCACAAGCGCTGGGATGGCTACATAAATGAATTAGCTTATGCTTTAAGAACGGCATATCATGATACTACGGGAAAAACTCCAGCAGAATTATTTTTAGGCAGAAAGTTAATTACGCCTTTAGATAAATTATTCTTTGTGCAACAAAGAACGCAGGAATTTAGACAAAAAGACGTGCAAAAGCTAATTGATCAGGCGCTTAAAACCTCGGATACGGCAAGAAATAGGCAGAAACTTTATTATGATAGAAAACGCCGTGAAGCAGATTTTAAAGTTGGGGATAAAGTATTGAAGCGGAAATTTTCTTTATCAAGTGCCCCAGACAATTTTATGGCAAAGCTAGCTCCAAAGTTTGAAGGCCCCTATGTAATTCAGGAAATCAAAGGAGTAGTCTTATATCTTAAAAACGAGAGAGGGGAAATCTGTAAAGCAAGTCCCGACCAGGTGAAAAAAGAGATTTTAGTTAGTAATAAGAATTTTAGTTCCAGTGCCGCCAGCTTGGCGAAGAATGAGTAAAGTAAAAATTTATTTTCTCTTATTCATTTTATGGTAAATTGTAAAAAGCATATGTATTAAAAATTTGTAAATGTATGTAAATACTTGAAGGTTATGTAAAAGTAGAATTTAGTCTAGAAGCATAAAATTGTAGATGCTAAAAGTGAATGCTTAAAAGCAATGAAGTCAAAATTTAAGTAGTAAATTGTAGATAAAGTCATGCTTTAGAGCGAAAGCCTGCATGTTTAAAGATGAATGAGAAGGAAGTTAGAATGAATGTGTTTTGTAGGGTTCTCCACCTACATTTGAATTTTTAAGACTATTAAAGTAGCTCATTGAGTTGTAGAATGTCGAGTAAGGTGTGTCTATTTGGTTGTTGAATTCTAACAAATCATGGTGGTTAGGGAAAGTGTTGTAAGACTAAAACACGAATATTCCCGTTTGACACCACACATGGTGGAGAGCCAGGGTAAAGTTAAATTAATGCTTGAAAAATTGAATGAATGTGAAGTAAGCAATAACTAAGAAAGACGAAACGTTAAAAACAAAAATTTATTGTGTCAAGAAAGTGTAAATTATAATGTATGTAGAAAGATACTGATACTTATTCCTTCCAGATGCTGGAAGGAAAGACCAAGATTGATTGATGAAGTCCAGGAAAAGTTGCTGTAAGAAGAAAGCTTTGTAACGAATAACAGAATTTTAATATATAATTGTTACATAAGATTTTTTTTGTGTAAACGAGGCTTTCGCCAGTTAGTTCAGAATTAGATAAACTTACAACAGGTCGTTTGTAGGACCTGCTTCCAAGTTTTCCAAATTCTGGCAGCGGCAAATGTAGGGTTTATATTTATTTTAACTAACATTTATTTTAAGTTTAAACTATCTTTCCTGTCAAGCCTTACTTTCCCCTGGAACTGCCAATGCCAGAATATGTAAATTTTAGTAGAACGCGCAAGGATTCAAATTATCAGCGGAAGTATTCTGATTTAAATAGAAGGAAACAAGTTCGGTGAGAGTGAGATTCTTACTTAGCGAGCGCGGAGGTAGTTATCGAGAATTGAAGAACCCCGCGTTGCGGCCTATGTGCTTGGAGGGAAGTAGTGGCAATTGTTCCAGTGAGCTTCAAGTCTGCTGAATTAGCTGCGGTATTTGTAAAACGCGGTGAGTTAGTTATTTTAGAGAGCCTCGTAGTTAGAATATTGTCTTTACTTTCTTTTCAGGTTTTTATTTTTATTTGACTGCCTAGTGGGCACAGTCTGTAAGCGTCAAGAGGACGCCATTGTAATTTATTACGTTGAATAAAAAGGGACTTAAACCCTTTACAAGACTCTGTGGTTTATACAAGCTTTCACAGTCACCTCTTGGTTGCGTGCTAGTTAGAGGCGCGCAACGTTATAAAGCAAGTGGTGCCATCTGTTGGTGAAACCAGAACTAAAACATAATTTCTTTAAAGGCCGAAGGCAAAGATGGATTGTAATTAGGATCGTTAACTAGAACAAAAAGATTTTTTGAATGTGAAATGCCTCTAGAAAATCCAGTTCTCCAATGGAAGATGTTTTTCGAATAATTTTGGCAGCAGAAAAATTGAAAGTGTGATTTTAGGACCAACAATGTTGAGCAACAGAAGACTTCTGTGGTTCCTTTTTTCTAACATATGCCTCATGTTCCTTGACGCGAAATTTTAAGGCTCTCTTAGTTTGGCCAATGTAAAAAAGCGCCCATACAGTGGATTAAAAGGGCGCCCATACAGTGTGGTTTGATTTACACGAATCCGTTCTTTTCGACTGGGTTCAAATGACGTATCCTACAACTCAATGCGCATGCGTGGTTAATGTTGGTGCGAATCAAGGTCCGTAGAAAGGTTTCTACGGACCTTGGGTGCGAATAGCTCAAGCGGCTAATCGCACCGCTGGTGCGAATAGCATCGGCCGGGAAAGCACCAGGTAGAAAAGAGACGCATGCGTGTGAACTGCCGATGTCTGAGTGCAGGGTTGTTAAGGTTACTTCGATGTGAAAGAAGTAGAGTAACAGTAAATTCAAATTTAAAAATCAGCTAATAGTCAAATTCAGCATAAATCAATTTAAGTGAAGTTAACTCAAAAATCTAACCGGCCTAAGTATTCAAATATCGGCAATTATAATGCACGACCGAAGACTACAAATCTCCTCTGAACTAGCAGCAACTAAGTAACGTGACCTAGAGAGGGGAACATGCTTAGAATTAATCTGCTGAAACCTTCCCTTTAAAGACTACCTCATTTACATTCTGGTCAGGAAATGGAATCAAAAAAAAAATGATAGTAAAGATCCAAAACATAAAATAATTGGATAGTGAAAAATAACAAACTAATGTTTGTGAAAACATGATGATCACTGGCGAAGGCTTACTAAGTGCTTTGTTGCTCACTATTCTCCACGATATTTTTTTCCTTTTTCAGTGATAATAAACGTTACATCTATGAATTTATTTATGGAAATATGTTACAACAGCCATTTAAAACGAAAACATAATTTAATATATTATTACCATTTATTGAATAACCCATTCCTAATTTCAAGGAGCAGAAAAATTTTCTGCTTCCCTCACTTACAGCTAAAACTGAAGGTCTTCGAACTACAGTCTTTTGCGAGCTTGACCGTGGCCTTCGAGAACAAGGCCTTACAGCTCAGTGACGTAGAGCGCGTGATGTCAGTACAGAGAGTGCACCCTTCTTTGGGTTTGAGGGCAGCGTTGGGTCCAAAGAATCTATAGTCCCCTAGAGATTCTTTGGTTGGGTCAAAGGTTATTGTTAGTCGCCATTGCTACGAGAGAATCTTGGCATATATCGTGCTTTTTTCGTAGTCGGACACTTTAAATTTGAGTTTTTTCCAATTTGTGGGTTGTTCCAGAAGCAATATAATGTCTTACATGTCTTCAGTGCCGCGATGTAACGGAAATTACAATACATATTTTCGCTTTTCCTGTTGATGCAGATGTGAAAGTGGATACGTGCAATAAAACGGAAGGACTTCATTCGGACTAAAAACAGCAGGGTGAGGTTTCATTACTATGATTTTATTGATATTTAAAGAAAACTAGATTAAATATTCGATACGTTTAATGTGTTTGTTTTTAAAGCTAAAATGATTTCTACTGAAAAACTAGTGTAAAATATTAAAAAAATAAACAATAACTAGTGTAAAATATAAAAGTAAACAATAAATTAATTAAGTCCATAATACTACAGGATTATTTAATGTATAGTAAATTTTGTTTCCTGTATTGCTGAAACGCTTTGCATTATGATTATATATTAATCATATAGCATTAAATGATTTGTAATATCTAATTTATTTCAGTTTTATTTTTAATGTACTTGTCATTATAAATTTAAAGATTTTAAAGTAATAATGTTTTTCATTTAAAAATTCAAATTTGTGTTTTTCACATTACCCTTTTTTTAAACTTTTTTTGCCATTTTTCAAAATTATTGTGAAAATTGTAATTAAAATTATATTTTTAAAAATATATAAACAAAACTTGAAAACAATATTGTTGCACCAGTTGCTTATAAAGCTTAGAATTTTTTTATCCTAAAATTTTGCTGTTACGTTTTTTAAATTAAACTTCATACATTAGCTACATTTTTGAAAAGCTATAGAGTATATGATGTTTTAAATGGATACAATAGAATAAAGATTAAATATACTGGGAGAATGAAGTTCTTTTGCAAGGGACGTCCGGTATCTTAAATTATCATTTCACTTTCCTGATCTGATATAGGCTCTACCACGTGCGCTTCGGTAACGAGATGTGGAAACCTGGGCTAACTGCCTTGCAAAATTTAAAATTTAAAATATAATTTTGCAGTGTGTTCCTTTCAAAATGTTGTCTATTAAATTTTCAGTGAATTATTATTTTTCCCCCCTTTACAATTCCTTAACGATACGCATAAGTGATCCAAAAAATCAAAACTCACACATAGGTGCAGGCACAACTTTCGAAATTAACTATTATGATCATAAATTCTAACGTGGACATATCAAGATTTCGCTAAAGAGTAATATAGAATAGTAAGAATTAATATTGCAATTAAAAAAAGTGTTTAATAAAGACTGTCGGCAAAATTAAAGTAAAATGATTTTCTGTGACAGATTAAAAATAGATCTTTGGTTTTTATTCTGTAAGAATCTGCATCACTGCAAGTTTAATAATTATTTTATTTTAATAATAACAATAGCCCCATTTGACAGTTTAAAACAATGTTGACATTAAAAATTATCATTAAAAATAAATTTTAATATATTTATATCGATAAATAAATGATGAAATATTCCTTTTTAATATTTAGTTTATTGTAAAAGATCTTCTACACTAAAATTTGCTTTAAAAATTAATGTAATAACAGAAAATGCTAGTTCTTTCATTTTATCGCCATACTGAAGAAAATTAAATATTATTTAAAAAAGTTTGTAAGAAAAAGGTTGGTTCTTGTAAAATGCTCTTTTTTTATTCATATTTTTCACGTTTACATGTGAAAGAAAAATAATATGAAATGTTTCGTTTGCAGTTCGAAGACCAGTGGCGTAGCGAGCATAACTGGCGCCCAGGGCAAAATACCTTTTTGGCGCCCCCCCTCTCCCGAAAAAAACACGGTAATATGATGAAAATCTTGTTTGGAGACCATATGGCGCCCCTCTGCGAGCGGCGCCCGGGGCATCATACACCCCCTTGCCCCCCCTCGCTACGCCACTGTCGAAGACTTAACATTTTCGCGTTATGAAGTGTTGGAAAGTTTATCCAATCTATGGAAAATAAAAGGAGACTAATATAAATAATTATTGAGCATCTAGGTGAAAATTTTTATCAAGTATTAAGAAAAATAAGCTCAGATATCTGAAGTCTTAAAGCATGATATATAATAAATGTTAAGATAGTACATTTATTTAATAATATCATCTAATTTTACATCAGAATAACATAAAACTAACTTCTCTGATAAATTAGCGGGCTGTGGGTTCACTCGCTTCGAATGCAGGAGAGAGATTTCTTCGCACGCCTCATCGTGACGTCACGAGAGAGCTGGATCAAGGTAGAGCTACTAGAGATAGTAGTATATATATAGTATATATATATAGTAGCCTTTATAGTAGCCTTAGATCAAGGCCAACTGCGTTGTAGTGTGGTTGTGGTGTAACGAATTGTTCCAGTCCTGAAAACGAAAGAAATATATTTCTTTTAATGTGTACAACTTTATTTACTTTATCCCATAGAAAATTCCCTCCAAAGTAATCTACAGCAACAGGTGTGTGTTGTTTCTCGAACGTCACGGCTTGACGCTCCCCTCACGGTGCGAGTGGGGGGGGGGAGAAGTATGCAAACAAAACTTCAATAGCGTGAGTACGGACGTTATGGAAAAAAGAACCAAATGCATACAAAAAGTTAAAAAAAGTAATAAGATCATAAATGCTGAGCAGTAAAAGCTAATATAAGTGAAGAAGAAGAAAGGAAAAAATCCTACCTTGATCACGGGATTTCAGATTAAGTCCATAATAGAACATTTTAAATTCTTGGAAGGAACAAAGACAGCAAAAGAACATTTTTTTCCACAACAGCTGGAGAACGGTAACGCTCATCAATGAAAAAAAAAAAAAAAAAAAAAAAAAAAAGGAAAAACATTCCGGTCTTTCCAAACTTTAAAATAAGCACATTAAGAAAAGACAAATTTAGGAACAACTCCAGAATGATCCATTCTCCCAACTCCAACCCCCGTCTCCATAATCGCTGTGATGGACAGTTCAAGTTTCTGTCGACGGACAAATGCTTGAAGTCCATGGTTGTTGATGATAATACTCATAAAGTAAATTAAAGTTTACACCCCTTTAGACTGTAAATTGTACTTCAACCGAGTGGAAGGTTATTTCCTCCTTTTATCGCAATGGAGTAAACAAGCCACTTGTATCCTCCAAAAGGAGCGAAAAATAAATTTTAGTATTATAATTAAAATATAAAATGGTTGTAATTTCTTACGAGTGGTTGAACTTAGGCACTTACTTAGGCACTTTATTTTGTGCGGCCCTAATTTATACTCTAATCAAATATGACTTGATATCAGTGTTGATCTGTTCTAAGGTATCGTGTTTGTTGATATTTGGTGTTGGCTGAAGTTGTACATTATCTATATATTATATTTTAAATTATTTAGCTTTTGTATTTTACCGGAACAAGAAAGTTGGTAAAGTAATAAGTGAACTTCTTAAATCCAGTTGTTTAAAACTACCTATCAGAATTTTCATGATTATTAAGATGTTTGTAAATACCCCTGTTCGATTCATATGGAAATTGAACAATTTTCGTATTGTGCGGTACTCGCAGTTCTTTACATCATTTCCGAAGGTAATTTTGCACCATGTTTTTATGTATTTCATTCTGCGTGTATTTAAAAATTTTTCTGTTGTAATATGAAATTTAGGTGGTGACTGAGGAGTAGCTATCTTTCTATGCTTCGTAAACCATTTCAGTCCTAAGATTTTGATTTATCAGTAGCGCACGAAACTGGTGAATATATCAAAAAGAAATTTGTATGCAATAAGTCCGGGAAAACCGGTAACTGAACAACGCTCTAAAAGCCACTGTAATTTACTTGTAATATAAAATAAGAATAACAATAACAAAAAAGTTTAAATTTGGAAGTAGTATTATAATGAAACAGCTAATGAAAACCAATAATAAACAAATTTTCATGAAAAGATCGTAGAATCGTGGGGCAAAACATAGAGGTTTTATGTATCCCATGTCATTTTCATCTTAGGGTTGGTTTCTCAAGAAGTGTAAAAAAAAGCCCCCCTTTTTTTTTTGAATTTCCTGTTTGTTACATTTGTTTGCATTACTCTTTTTTTTTTTTTTTTTTTTCTTTTGCAAAATATGGTAAAATGAAAAATAGATACTTTTGAATTGCTGAAATGTAAAAAAAAAGTCTTATTGCTTTCATCAGACTGATTTGCTGAATTTCTTCAGTACTATTATTGTTTCATAAAAGGTAAAAGTATTATGAATTTTATGAAATTATTACATTAAAAACATCACAGTTTCGTCATTATTTTGTATGTGTGTGTGTGTATATACAGATGCTTAGAAGTAAGAGTCTAAAATTTGATAACCAACAAAAAAAAAAAAAAAAAAAAAAATTCCCTACTTCATTGATATATAAAAATTCCACAGAGTAATTAATTTTTCCATGAATTTAAGATAATATTTTTACCATGTACTCAACTGTTAATCACCCAAATTAGCAATTATTGTTTTGCTGTTTCTTCAAAAATTTGTCTGAAAATGTTGAGTTTTGATCTGTATTAAAAATATGGGTAATTTTGTATTTGACTTACTGAAGCATAAGAATATTTTGCTAAGTTAATTGAAGCATGAGGATATTTTGCTGAGTTAAAGTAACTTATTAAAGCATAATTTATGTTCTCCTGTGCCCATACAAAATAGATTTTATATTTGCAGAACCAGAAGTTCACATTGATCAGATTTCCTAAAATGCTATGTTTTCATTAATAGTGTCTATGATCAGTCATTTAATAGAGTCTGATCAGTATTTAAATAAGCTACAGTCGCATTTTTTCAAATATTCTGTGCAACTCATCTAGTAAATTTTGGTAAAAGTTTACAATTGGGTGCCACTTGTTTTTTGGCGATTCTTTTTTGACGCCAAGATCGGCGCCAGGAAGACACAATTTCAAGATGGCCCCTACGCAAAACCAAAATAAGAAGTCAAAGAATTGCATAAACTCTTATGTCCATGTACACATCGATCTGTTTTCACTTAAAAAAAAAAAAATCCAAGAATTGCACAAACTAGGCATTGTGCACTGCTTTAAATTTGTCCATGTACACATCAGTCTATTTTTATTTAAAAAAAATCAGGAGGCTAAAGCAAAGTTAAACTATCATGGTAACCAGAAATGAGATTTCATCGCCAAAATTTTACAAAAAATTGTCGATAATCGAAGGGGCACCCAATTCTACACTAGAGTCTAAATTTTTCCCATTTCATACTTTTGGTCTAGAAATATTTGTGTGGTTGGTAGTGCAAGAGCTTACTTTATTTTAACTCCTGTATTATTTAATACACACACATATATATTATAGTTGTTACAGGAGTAAAATTCTCTGTTCATTTAAGATAATGGAAGGACTTTGCCAGTTCAGTGTAGCTGCTGCTTAAAATAATTTTCATTCTGTGAAGTGCTCATTAGAGCTGAATTTTAATATTTATTTAGGCAATATATTGCTGCTTCAGAGCTAATTTTATTGTTTATTTAAGCAATCTTTTAATTTCATCACTGCATGAGAGTATTATTTTAATGTAGGGAAAATGAAATTTTATACTGATAGGTCAATCATGAACATTGTTTATTTTTTTATTTAAGTTTCAAGTGGTGAAATTTATGTCTCTTGAGCACTTGCAAGCATATATTTGGTAAAAGTATATTTACGGGTACCCCTTGTCAAAAATTGCCAACCGAGTTTGTGCAGTTCTTTGACTTGTTATTTTGGCTTTGTGTAGCAGCGATTTTAGCGCCAAAAATCGTCGCTACACAAAGACAAAATAACAACTCAAAGAATTGCACAAACTCGGTATTCATGTGCACATTGACCTACTTAAACAAAATCGCAGAATTGCACAAACTAGGCATAGCACACTCCCTTGACTTTATCCATGTACATGCCGACCTATTTTCACTTTAAAAAATTCAGAGAATTGTACAAACTTGACATTGTGCACTCCCTTGACTTTGTCTATGTACACATCGATATATTTTCACTTAAAACATCAAAGGAGCACCCAATTCTAGGTAAAACTATACAGAACATTCAGCTACTCAGGTTACCATAAATGAAACAACAACTTCATGATAATACAAGGGCTACCCTTCAGTCTACTCTTACCATATATTTCATATTCAAGTAATGCATTTTTTTCATGTTAAAATATTTTAAATCAGAAGTAATTCGACCTTACAAATCTGAAGTTCTAATCTGTTTGATAAAAAAATTCAAGTTGTCTTTTTCTTGCATCATGTGTGTTGGTATAATGCAAATAAAAAGTGTTCTTGTGTATATTATATCTTAATATGTAGGAGATAGAGTGTATATGAAAAGTATGTTATGATGGCCACTCGCATTATATAACAGCATTGAAAAGCTTTAATATTATTCTGATCTTTATTTTCATTCTTCTTGTATCTAAATTGAGAGTACTTGCTGATTATGTGCATCGTGATAAAAATTTCCTAATAAATACTGATGACTTTGTGAATTGGAGACAAAGATTTGTTTAGCTTGTTTACACCTCATTAACTATGTTCCACTCATAAGTAATATTAAAAACAGTATTTTATGAGGAATAAAAATTTTATGAGAATGAACAAAAGTCTGTATAGCTGATATGTACATTTATACAGCCAGAGACTACTGTTCAGTGAAATGACAGCTATATATATAAAATGTGTAAATCCACATGTACTCAAGCATGTGTTATAGTACACATATGTATGAGTTGGCTGTTGGTGCATGTCAATTTGAAAATGCAACAAAAAAAAAAAAAAAAAAAAAAAAAATTCTACCGATTATTGCAACTATGAGTCAAAGTAATCTGTCAACTCAATACTTTTTTTTTTAAAGTTTATTTTAGTTCTAAATGAATTATATATTTATAGATTGATCCTAATTCCAAAGATCATGGAGGAAATTTGGTTGCTGAAGTACTTAAGGTAACTAGACTTTTTTTTTAATTGTTTTCATCATTGTATTTTAAATATGCTAATTATTTAAAAATGTTTAAGTTTTTCACTTATTCTTTGAAACTTTCTGTGTAATTTTGTTAAATAACAATTAATTAAATGTAACTGTGAACTCTTCTAAACATCCTCTTTATTTTTTTATACAAATGATTGAAGAATTAATTAATTTTCATAGCCACCCTGGATGAAATTAATGGTGCTATTAATGGTCCTAACTTTATTATTGTTTCATATATTCCAATACTTATATTCTAAAGCTACTGAGTTCTCTTTAACTTTGCTCTAATGCACAGTATAGTAGGTAGCAAAGCCTCTTTACCATGTATCTGGTGATGATGATGATGTCGTGTCTATGGCAAAGTGCAATTATATAGCTCCGAAGCTGTCAAAGACAGCTTTTGCAACCTTGGCAGCTCTATCAGTATAAAGTAGGTCCACTGGGTCTTCAATGCGGATGCTAAACAGTCGCCTGGATTGCCGGGCAGCTGAAGATGTGATAGCGAGACAGTGGGATGTCATCTGGGCAATGAGGACAAATGTTGGTGTAACTACGCTGTCCGTCTGCAGAAATCCTCATCCCTTTTAAGTGATGTATCTGGTCTTTGGTTCATATGCCGTATGCATTTAAGCAAACTGTACAATACAGTGAGTACATGGAAAAATCTGGCACGACAGGCTTATTTACTAGTTCATGAGGTTTTTGTCTTTCGGCTTATTAAATGAGCTCGTATTTGACCAGAATGAATGTTGCGCATGCATTCAGTTTTAGTTCTAATTTTTGCATTATTCAAAAAGAAGGAGTAAAATACTTTTATAATTATTAAAAACATAGTCACGGAATTTTGATTTCTGTCTGCAGAAATAAAATGGATTTGGTAACAAATTAATTTATTATTACATTTTGAATAATCGAGCCCACCAGTGGGCGAGTAGTAAAGTTGCTAAACACTGGTAGTTCAATCCGAGGTTTGAATCCCGCAAATGGACTGGCTGCATGGGTGTTTTTTTTTTACCCATGTGTAATGTGTGGTGACTAGACAAAAGCCCACTGGACGAAAGCGCATGCGCCAAAAGACCCCACTAGACCCCATGCGACTAATACCCAAACCGATGAAAGAGCACATTGATAAAATCCCACATTGATAAAGCCCGCATAGATATAAGCCCACATTGATAAAAGCCCACAGAGATATAAGCCCACATTGATAAAAGCCCATACTCACAAAAACCCGCACCAATATATATGCTACATTAAAATGAATTTTTTTCCCCCTTTTTTCTTCAGCTGCACAAAGTAGATTAATGAATAAAGATAAAAAAAAAAAAAAATAATAACAAGTAGAGAGTCAATCAAAATAATGTAATTAAAACATATATATGTAATCTATTCAGGAGCATGAATTTTGATGGCGTTGAAGTATTGATCCATAATGACTAGAAAATTGGAGGCGAAGGCAGATTAAATCTTCAGGTTTATTTTCAGCAACATGTTGCAGCTACACATAAGTCGGCACATTAAATGTGCCTGTTCTAAAAGGCTTACATTTTTGATAGATTTGCAGCAAAAAAGATGAAGCAGACAGACTGCAGTCCAGCTAAGCCTGGGGAAAGAAAGTGCGTAATGTTCAGGATGAAATCTGAAGTCAAACTGAGTTAGTTTTGTTTCTCAAAGCATTTTGATTCGATAGTTAATATTGCTGCAAAATTATTATTGGCTGCTTGAGCTTTAGTTCCATTTACATCACCAGAATTACGTAAGAGCCACATGACATAGATTTTTCTCGAAATGACGCAGTGCAAATAGATGTTACTCTTTTTAGAAGGAAATTTAATTTATGCTTCTAATTTAATCTTTTACATATTCTTTATTTTCCTTACATATCCCCCCCTTCAAGAAGAAAAAGGCGTTAAAGCACTAGCAAATGCAAAAAAACATAAATCATAAAATTTTGCCTGTAAAGTACAATTTATAAATATCAATTTTTTAAAATAAATTAAAAATTTTTAGAGTCCTATTGAATTTTTCAGCATTTCAGTTCAAAAGTTTTTTTTATTTGAGAGTTCACATAATCATAATTCTTCAGGTAAGGTTCTTGTTATCACAGAATATCACAAAATAAAACTTTTACATAATCGTTACTTATAATTAAATGTAGCACACATAAATATTTATGATACTAATTTCTATACTGATAAATTATATTTTAACACTGTAAATATAATAGAAGTAACAGTTTCAGAAATTATGGTTTGACTGTTAATATCTTTCATTTACAATTCCTGATTTTACCAAATTGGAAGGCTTCGCAGTACTTCTAAACAAGCATATCCATCAATAGGGCTGTCCTTTTGAACCAGTCTGTTCTATGCACTGGTGGCCCAGGGTGCCTAGGCAGTTATTTGAAAAGGCCTCCATTCCTCGCATAAGGTAACTGGCCTTTGAGAACTGCACTAATACATTCCACAATAAAAAAAGTATAATAATATTTAAAAAAATTACAGACACTCATAAGAATGAGAGCCTCCAACATTATCTTACATGAAGAGGGTAAAAGGAACAACTGTACAGAGGTAATTACAGGCCTCTGTGTAGGAACCAGTACACCCTCATCATACTTCATATTTAACATACAATCACCCATAAATTTTAACATGTATTTACCATAATTTCATATCACGTATCTGCACTAATTTCACTTATTTTTTATATCAACTTTATTTTTAGAATAATTATAAAATTCCTATTCAAAATTTTCAACAAAATTTCAAAAATATAAAAACTTACCTTAATAGCCTTCCTGAAAATAATTAAAAATCTAAGAATTATTTACTTATTTTGCTAAATTATTAGAATTCAAATTTCTAATATTATTAAATTATATTTCTTTATAGCACAGTGTTCATTTTTAATGTCCAATTTATTAAGGAAAAAAAATCAGTTCCCAATGTAGATTCAGTTACGCAAAAGCAGAAGCGAAAATAATTTTCTGGCACCTACTTTAAGTGTAAATGTAATCCCATAACTGCGAATTTATTCGCATAAGAGCCGGATCAAGATATGCAGTTCGATGACCTTGAAAGCACTAGAATGATTTGAAACGTTGACACTTGGAAAACATTCGTCATTCTACAATAAACAAACCCTGGATTAATTTTGAAAGGCTGGCACTAGATTTCATTTTTAAGCACTCGCAGCAAATCTATTATTCGATTTTTTTTTTCACATTTTTATATTGCTGTTGAATTACGTTGAACTTATTAAATCACCGCAAATGTTGAATTAAATTTCAAAGCATGGATTTTGACTTTAAATACACTTGTTTGTGAACGATTCGATGTAGTTGACTCGCTGATACCAGGTTTACCAGGTTGCGCACATAGATTGACGAAGCCATACGTATATTGAAGATACAGGCATTAATTAACTAATTCACTTTCACAGTCATAGCCACAATTTGAATGATAACACTTCTGTGAAGAACAGGCACATTTTGATGATTTAAAACACTTTTCTGTTTTTCTTCTAAACATTTAAGAGATTGCTGTACACTGATGTTAGCACTTTTGGACTTGCAGGTACTCGATATCCATTATGAATTTCCGTTACACATAGAAGATAGATGATATATACAAAAGACTTCCAATAGCTTGGCGAAATTTATCATTTGAAGTTAGGAGATTTTCTTCCTTGTTTAGGTTATAATAGTTCATTTCCATTGGTGTGCTAGCGTGTTTTGCTTCTTCAAGTTGAAATTGCTTGACAAGTTGATTTATTTTATTTTTCTGTGATAAGAGATAACTTCCATCTTCCTTGCGATTTATTTCCATGCCTAAGAAATATTTAGCTTCACCAAGATGCGTTATTTGGTAACGTTTCTTTAAATCATTAATTGTTTGAAGAATTAGTCCTTCTTCTGTAGAACTTATTAGGATGTCATCAACATACACTATTAAATTAATTCTTTTATCACGAACCACTTTTGTGAAAAGACACGGATCTGCTTTGCTTTGACTGAACCCCAGATTCTTCAGTGTATTATCAATTTCTGCATTCCAGCACCTAGCTGCTTGTTTGAGACCATAAATCGACTTCTGTAATTTACAAACTTTATGTCTTTCTTCCGGAACCACGAATCCTTCTGGTTGTTCCATATATATTTCTTCATTTAAGTTGCCGTACAAAAAAGCTGTTTTAACATCTAGTTGATGTACCTTGGCATTATTATACGCAATCACTGCCATATTTTTGAGTAAATCCTTTGGCTACTAAGCGTGCTTTGTATTTTATATTTTTATCAGTTTCATCATATTTTGTCTTAAACACCCATTTGCTGCCTACTGCATGTTTTCCTGGTGGTAATTCTGTAAGTTTATAGGTTTCATTTTCTTTTAGAGAATGTATTTCTTCTTGCATAGGCTTGATCCAAGCTTCTTGTTCACGTTTTGGTAAGTTTAGAATTTCTTCAAAGCTTTCTGGATCTTTAATTTTAAGTAAGATTGATTCTTCGTCTTCTGCTTTATAAGAGAATCTTTCCGGTGGGACCCCTTTGGTTGATCTGCTAGAAACCCTTCTTTCTACATTTTCTTCACATTTAATTAACTCTTCGGAACTTTTTGAATCTTCTGTAAAATCATCGCCAAGAGATGTTTCTTCATTATTTTCTTCATCTTCTTGCGAGTTATTGAAGTGAATTAATTCTAAATCTTCAGCATTATTTTCTGCAAGTTTGTAAGGTAAAGACGCGTTTTCTGAAAATTTAACAGTTCTACTTGCTATTATTTTTCTTCCACCTACATAAATCCTGTATCCCTTACTTCGTAAATCGTATCCTACGAATATTCCTTCTTCAGCTCTGTTGTCGAATTTACGCCATTTTTGTTTGTTCACATAATAAAATGCTGTACAGCCAAATACTCGTAAGTGACTTAAGTTTGGTTTTCTACCATTCCACAATTCATATGGTGTTCTATCTGTGGCTTTAGTTGGTAACCTATTTTGAAGATATGCAGCAGTAGCTGCTGCTTCAGCCCAGAATCCTTTTGGTAATTTAGAGTTTATTAGCATAGCTTTTGTCATTTCTATTAAAGAGCGATTTTTCCTTTCTGCGACGCCGTTCTGTGCCGGACAATAAGGAACCGAAGTTTGGTGAAAAATGCCGAGTTTCTTTAAATAATTTTCAGTACTTTCGTTACAGTATTCTGTACCATTGTCGGATCTGAGAACCTTTATTTTCTTTCTAAATTTATTTGTTGTCGATGCAACATACTGTTAAAGTTTGTCGAATACTTCATCTTTTGAAGTAATAAAATAAATTTGAGTATAACGCGAATAGTCATCAATGAAAGTTACGAAATATCTTTTCCCTCCTAAGCTGTTGACTTCAATTGGCCCACACACATCTGTGTGCAGTAAATCCAGTGGATTTTTAGATCTAAAATTAGTTTTGGGATAAGGTGTTTCAGTTAGTTTCGCTTTTACACAAGTAGAACATTCAACACTATGAGTGCATTTGCCAAGTTTAATGCCGTCTGCCAAATCATTTTTCTCAAGTGTTTTTATGGCATCTATATTTCTGTGGCCTAATCTTTGATGCCATTTTAGTATACAGTTCGTATTTGAACATGAAACATTATTAGCTAAGTATAATTGGGTTTACGATCAATTTATATAAACCTTGCTGAGCGTTGCCGTCGGCTACGAGTATATTGTTACGCTTTATGTAACACTTATTACTATCAAATGTAACAATGCAACCTTTATTGGTAACAGATTGAACAGAAAGTAAATTACTATCTAAACCTGGTACATACAATACATTTTCCAATTTTATTTGTGTAACCTGACCCTTTAAGTTTTGAACTTTAAAATAGCCTTCACCAATACCATAAGAATTTAATTTAGCACCATTGGCTACAGTTACTATTTGTTTATTAGAGTCATTTAACTGAGAGAAAAAATTCTTATCACTCGTCATATGAGTTGAGGCTCCCGAGTCGATAACCCATTCTTGCGTTTGCGTGTTTTCATGTTTATTTTCCACTTTTAGAACTTGATTAAACTGAATCTGTGTATTTTCAGTTTCAATACTTTTAAAATACTTATTTTCTTTAAGTTTTGTTATGTTTTCTACACTTTGTGTATTTGCTATTTGGCATGCATTACTTTTATAATTTTGAGAATAATTTCTTACTTTACTATTATTTACATCTGTTTTCGGGGAAGTTCTAGCGTTGCGTTTTAAATGAAAACAGTCATTTATTGTATGGTTATTTCTCTTACAATAAGTACAAAATTGTGTAACATACTTTGGTTTATTTTCGCTTTTACTTTTTAAAGCAACTGAATCGTACTTTTGAACTTTCTTAGTTTCCACACGTCTACAATACTCATCTATTAGTTTGTTTTTAACATATTCTAGCAACAATTCAGCTTCCGATTTACTTTCTATTGCAGTTATTAAGGAGTTGTATGAATTTGGTAAAGAACATAGTAGTATTGCTATTAAGTTATTTTCTTTAATTTCTTCACCTATACTATGCAGCTTTTCAGCCAACTCTAGTACTCCTTTGATATGTTCCTGCATTTTAGAACTTTCATTATATCTAATGGAATAAAGTTTTCTAAGAAGAAATAACTTATTTGTTAAATTTACACGTTCATGGACACATTTTAACTTCTGCCAAACTTCTTTTGCAGATTTACTATGTAAAACATGGATAATTTGCGAATCCGAAATGTTTAGACATATTAAAGCTTTAGCTTTACGATCATTCTTTAACCAAATATCAGTATCATTTTCCGGTTTTTCTTCGAATACAACATCATCTAAACCTTCTTTTATTAGAAGTTGTTTTATTTTAAATTTCCACACTGAATAATTTTCATCTGTTAATTTTTCTATACAAATTGATTCTTTTAGAATAGACATTATTACTTGTTACAATTATTCTTATAAACTTTGTAACTAGTTTTTTTTTTTTTTTTTTTTTTTTTTTCAACAAAGAGTTTTAACACTTTATGCCCCTGGAATCTTACAACATTACAAAATTTCAATTTCTCAATCTCATAATCTTTTGTTGGTTGTGCATTAGCACTGAAGGCGTAATGAGTCCTTTTCCTCAAGCACAGAATTAAAGAATCATAAGTCAAAAGATTAACTACGAAATCTTTATTTAATAAAATAGGATAATTTTGCTTAACTTAAGCATAACAAAAAGTAATAATGTTCAAGGACATTAAAATTGAAGCATTCAAAAGAATAACTTACATAGAATCATCATCAGTACTAAATATCATTAGGCTTACCTATATTAGGCAATAAGAAAAATAAACAGGAACATACTTTGCCATCGTACCTGAAAGAGAAGAAAGTACTACTGGATTAGACCTTTGGCCAGGTACAAGTAGCTAGGGTGAAAATCAAATATACTGCATTGCACACGAGCTTTACTTTCTCTCGTCAATATATACCTTGGCGCACGTTCGTTTCGTATGCCTTTCGAGTTTCATTATGCAAAATACCTAAATTTATGCTAACAGTTAGCAGATGTTTCCACTAGAATTCCAGCGCACTGGACATGTGTCCTGTCGACTCAGTTGTTATTCAGGAGCAGGAATTTCGATGGCGTAGAAGTGTTGATCCATAATGACTAGGAAATTCGAGGTGAAGGCAGATTAAATCTTCAGTTTTATTTTCAGCAACATGTTGCGGCTACACACAAGTCAGCACGTTAAATGCGCCTTTCCAAAAGGCTTACATTTTTTATAGATTTGCAGAAAAAAAGAAGAAGCAGACAGACTGCAGTTCAGCTAAGCCTGGGGAAAGAAAGTGCGTAATGTTCAGGATGAAATCTGAAGTCAAACTGAGTTAGTTTTGTTTCTCAAAGCATTTTGATTGGATAGTTAATATTGCTGTAAAATTATTATTGGCTGCTTGAGTTTTAGTTCAATTTACATCACCAGAATTACATAAGAGCCATATGACATAGATTTTTCTCGAAATGACGCAGTGTAACTAGATGTTGCTATTTTTAGAACAGAGAAAGGAAATTAATTTACTCTTCTAATTTAATCTTTTACATATTCTTTATTTTTCTTACATACATGTATGTGTAACTTTGTTATTATATTTACGCTACAAATGGAAGTGTCCTCGTATGAGTCCGACAAAGGGAGGTAAAAGGGAAGTAATACTGGCCACACTGCTTCTTTTAATTCTACAAAATTATAAGGAGTATAAAATGTAATTTTTTATCATATACAGAGAATAATGTATTTATGAATAATTTAACAGTGTATGAAATTTTGCATATAATCAATTTAATATGGAGAATTAAAGCCGAACTTTCATTTCAAAGAAAAAAATAAAATCACCGTATCCTATTAATATTAAGAAAACATTTGTGTGCACTATCACAAATACTGTTTTCATAGTGAATTAAAAGCACGGTTTCAAATAATCTAGTTAAATTTTGACAACTCGGATTTTATATAAATTAATTTCATACCCACTTGAAATTTAATTTTTAATCATAATAATTATTGTTCGTAAAATTTTTCAGTCATAGCTATTTTGGGTTTGCTGAAAATGTGTGCTGTTTTTAAGTGGGCATTCATCTTGTGGGCTTTTGTCATGCAATTTTCTAACTAGCTGATGGCTATTCAGGCGGGAAACCATTGCTTTCCTTTTCTTTTGCCCCCAGCTGAGTGAAAAAGCAGTTAAAGAGAGGAGAGGCATGCTTAAATGCTTTATTCCCTATCGAACCGGGTATGCCAAAGAACAGCCTCAGAAGCATGGTCCATGCTAAGAAGAGAGGGGTTGGCGAGAGAGCAATTCGAGGTTAGTAAGAAATAAATTAGATTTTAGATATTTTTTGTTAGTAACTAGAAAAAACAATATCTGAAATTCCACTTGTAAGTTAAGTTAATCCTTGTTTTCCATTTCTTTTAGTCTAGTTCTTGAATAACTTTTCTCTAAGGATTTAGTTAGAATTTCAATTATTTTAAAATTTTCAATAACTGCAAAACGAAAGGAATTAAATATTTCTTAACCATTTTAAAAGGATAATTCCCTGTTTTTGCAGTAAAACAGCAGAGTGGAAAATATGCTAGTTCCTGATTCGATAGTGTCTCTAACAACTTTTTAGTGAAACATGCCTGTTATATCATGTTATAAACATGCCTGTTAAAAGTGCCTGTTAAAAGCCGTTGTTTAAAAGTAAAACTACTGAACAATTTCTAAAAAAATTAAATTATTACAAATATTAAATTTACGTAAAAGTAATATTTTTCATTTTAACTTTCGTATGCTTGAAAACGCATTTAACTATTTGAATGATATTACTAACGAAGGTTTCTGAACTCAAGAACAAGAGAATTTAAGAACCATGAGCCCAGCATTGTAAGAAAAGTAATCTTGCACATTAAAAATAAATTTTATTTCAATAAAAAATATGTTACTTGATTAACTGTAAACGCTTAAAAAACAATTTATTTTAATTTACCGTAATTATTTATATATAAAAACTTTCAGTGAAACAAATTTAAAGAGCATTTAGAAACTGGATTTCACTGGAACACTTTTTTTGTGAGTTTTATGCTGTTATTACATGTTAAATATTATTTCGCCTAGATCAGTGATTCTCAACCACTGTGCCGTGGCACTTTTGTGTACCTCCAAATTCTTAAAGTGTGCCACCAAATTTTAGAAATGTATATACAAGTCATAAAAATTATAATGTAATCTTAGTATACGGTACACATGGGAATTGGCGAAATTCGGTTTTTGAGACATTAATAAGCACACCAATTGTGGTATCCAAGCCGATTTTGGTGCCGAAGACCTTCTGTATTTGAATTAACTTTGAATGAAGAGGAGAAACTAATTTTGCTTTCTGATAATCGAGTTTTAATTTTAAAATATTTGGAAGAATAATTTAATCCATTTTGGATTAACAGTAAATGCGATTAACAGTAAATCATAATTAACTTTGCTGACTAGTAAGAAGTCACCAGCGATCTTACAGAAGGTCATTGACAATTTGCATGCTCCCGTGAACAATTAGATCTTATAATTTGTTTGTTAGCTCCATTCTTGAAGCTAACATTCAAACATAAAAATTAAATAATTATTGGGGTTAGTTTCACAAAAAAAATTTCTATTGATTTCAACAAAGAAAAAAAAAAAAAAAATTGAGCATTTGTTGAGATAAGCAGTATGTATAACAACTTACATACATTGCATTCTAAATGTGAAAAAAATTTTTTGATTGGTAGAATGTATCTCATCTAAGACTTAATCATTTGCTTTCGATTCGCAAAACTTTCAAGCCATTGTTCCCTTGAAAATAAATCTGAGAAAAAGTTCAAATATCGGAAAAAATAAATAATTAGTTAGATCAATAAAAATTAAATAAAAGATGAAATAAAAGCTGTGTATTAAGAAAGCATCATTCATCCAATTCTTAAGCTTTTCATGTAGGCACAAGGCTTACCAGCAGCCAAATGGTAAAAACGATGAACACTTTTAGTTCGGTCCAGGGTTCAAATCCGGTGGAAAGGCTGACTGCATGGGCGCTTTCATGGTTTTCCCGTTGCATAACACGTTTACGAGCGAGTTTCCTTTAAAGCGTCCTCCATGAAGGCATGCCTTCCCTTGGCTTAGTGCCATTTCGTCCTTTCTCTTTTCATGCTGAGTTCTAAATAGTGTCGTTTCGTCAGCTGCCATCTTCACTTATTCTGTCTTTTCCATTTTAAAAATTTTTTATTGTTCATAAAGTCATTTTATGTCTTAAAGAAAATATATATTCAGACAAAATGACTCTTACTACATTGACCTGACTTAGCCTTTGAGTTCTAATATTTATTAAACATTTCCATTAGATAAATTTATTCCGAGCAGAATAATGAATTTCAGGCATGTTCAAGAGACGTGTTTTTGAATCTAATTCCATTTTTGTCATATAGTGTCCATTTTTAAATTTCATTTACTTTTAAAGAAATAGAACCACTGTTCCTCTGCTTTGACAGAAAATCAAAATGCAGCAAGTTTATAATTAAGATGTACATGTTTTATTAAAAATATAGTGAGTCCTCTATAAACGTGACCGTTCATGGTTTTAAAGGATTTTGGTTGTAGATATGATGGTCTTAGAAATGTGATATTCAGTGGCAATGTTTATTTATGTTCACAAAAAATACAGGTCTCTTTCAAAAGGCAACCTCTTAGAAATGTCGTATATAGATATACACTGAAGTGACAAAAGTCATGGGATACCTCCTAATATTTTGTCAGTCCTCCTTTTGCCCGGCGAAGTGCAGCAACTCGACATGGCATGGACTCAACAAGTCGTTGGAAGTTCCCTGCAGGAATATTGAGCCATGCTGCTTCTATAGACATCTATAATTGTGAAAGTGTTGACGGGGCATGTATATATTGGTCACGAACTGACCAATATATATATGCCAATATATAGATAAATATACATATTGGGCACGAACTGACCTCTCGATGATGTCCCATAAATGTTCGATGGGATTCATGTCGGGCGATCTAGATGGCCAGATCATTTGCTGGAATTGTCCAGAATGTTCTTCTAACCAATCACGAACAATTGTGGCCCAGTGACATGGCGCATTGTCATCCATAAAAATCCCATCGTTGTTTGAGTACGTGAAGTCCATGAATTGCTGTAAATGATCTCCAAGTAGCTGAAGGTATCCATTTCCAGCCAATGATCGGTTCATTTGCACCAGAGGACTGAGTCCATGCCATTTAAAAACAGCTTAGACCATTATGGAACAACCACCAGCTTGAACAGTGCCTTGTTGACAACTTGGGTCCATGGCTTCGTGGGGTCTGCGCCACACTCGAACCCTACCATCAACTCTTACCAACTGAAATCGTGACTCATCTGACCAAGCCACAGTTTTCCATTCGTTTAGGGACCAACCGATATGCTCACGAGCCCACGAGAGTCGCTGCAGGCGATGTCGTGCTGTCAGTAAAGGCACTCGAGTCGGTCTTCTGCTGGCATAGCCCAAGGAAGACAAATTTCGCCGCACTGTCCTATCGGACACGTCCCTCGTACGTCCCACGTTGATTTCTCTCTGGTCTCGGTCGTTTAGTGCAGGTGGTTGGCCACTGCGCTGTCCATGGTGGGATGTTATGCCTGAAATTAGATACTCTCGGCACACTCTTGACACTGTGGATCTCAGAATGTTGAATTCCCTAACAATATCCGAAATGGAATGACCCATGCTTCTAGCTCCAACTGCCATTCCGCGTTCAAAGTCTGTTAATTCACGTCGTGTGGCCATAATCACGTCAAAGCCTTTTCACATGAATAACTTGAACACAAATGAAAGCCCTGCCAAAGCACTTCGCATTTATACATTTTCTATGCGATACTACTGCCATCTGTATATTTGCATATTGCTATCCCATGACTTTTGTCACTTCAGTGTAATTCACTATAATTATTTTCTAATGGATAATGGAATTAATTTAATCTAATGTCAATTAGAAAACGGCTATTTACAATAGGAAGATTTAAAAGCACTATAACTGTAATTTTTCTTTTACAATCGGTTGTTATATAAGATTAGCTGCTTTCTGTGTATTTTTCATGTTTTATAACTGATATCCATACGTCTTGAACAAATATACAGCAAATGCAAGACAAATTATTAAAAAAGTTGCAATTTGAAACATTAATACTAATTTTCTATTACTATACATAATACTATTAATGAATGATGAATTTATATAATATGTATACTTAGTATCTAAAAACGATGAACTTTGAATCTGATGACTCTATATATATTCATGTAGTTACAAAATTTTATTAGATGTTATTATTTGCATAGTTCTTTGTAATCTTCACAAACCCTAATAAAATGCTACATATTTATTATTATAGATTGAGATGCCTGTACTTAAATTTCTAGATATGTTGACTTCTAAGAGTTGTTCCATCCTCCCCACAAAAATAAATAAATAAATAAAATTAAAATTAAAAACATTATTCCAAATTTCTGTAGTTGAAAGATTAAGAGGTTACACTTGGAATTAATTCATTTTCTGTCAGGGTTTCAGCTGGCAGTTTTAATTTAAATCAGAAATCTGAAAGAAAATATTTCTAGAATATCACCAGATTATAATTGTTACATTCAAAAAAGCTTTCAATGAGAAATATGTTTAAACTTTGATAATAAGCTCAGCCTAAAGTAAAGAATAAAATATCTCTTAGCCAAATTTTAATTGTGCTTATCTGTTTTAATATTACCCTACTAAAAAGGAACTAAAAGGAAAACTAAGAAGGAAGAAAATAAAATTCAAGTGTTTTTTTAATTAAAAAGTTAATATTTTTTATAATGAAACATAATTATATTTAATTTCAGCCATATTACCTTAAAAATAGCATTTGAGAAACTTCACAATGATATTTTTCATTTTCACATACACATACCAAAGTTAAATAAGTAAATAAATAATAAAATGCAATTTCAGATTTATCATCGAAATATTATAGCTAATTACTTAATCAGAGAGCAGAAAGTTTGCTTTCAACCTAATAAGTTAAACAAATAAAGTAGTGAAACAGACATATATTTGAGACATTAAAATTCAGATCTGGATACTCCATTTATTATAATTAAAATTATAAATACATTTTATAGTAATAAAAACCATAAGTCCCTTTTGATTATGTGCACATTTATCAGTGTATGCTTTTTCTTAGCATGAGCTTATATCTATGTGGGCATTTATCAATGTGGGCTTTTATCAGTATGGGCTTTTATCAATGTGCACTTTTATTACTGTGGGTATTTGTTGCGTGGGCAATTATCATAGTGGGCTTTTGTCGTGCGTGCTTTCGTCTAGTGGGCTTCTGTCTGGGAACCGTAATGTGTATATGAGCTAGTTTCTCTTAGAAAGTCCTCCAGAAAGGCTTCCTTCAACCTAGGCAAATAGTCTTGAGGCTTTGCCATAATCACATAAAACAAACAAAACCATTTTGAATAATCAGAAATCAGAAATTAATTTGCCCTTGACATTGCTTAATATTGCCTGTCGATAGCTACACTACTGTCTAAAACTTTGGTCAAGATGCAAATGCCAATGCACATATGAATTGCTATGCACATGGAAATGAGTTTCATTAACTTATGTAGAAAATTTAAATATAATTTTTATGTTCATGTTATGTTTATTTTTATGTTTTATTTGTCATTAAAAGTGATGTTATTGCTTTGCGTTTAAATCACTAATTTTTTTTTTTTTCTTTGTGTGATGCTCTTTTTATTTTGCAGTCTCATAATGTTACCCATTTATTCACTCTGATTGGAGGGCATATTTCACCACTTATTGTAGCTTCTGAAAAATTGGGTATCCGTGTGATTGATACTAGGCAAGAGGTAGCTAAAATTGTTAATTATCTGCTGAATTCAAATTTACTGCAATAAAACCTACATTGTGAAAAAACTGTACATATATTTCACTGTTTGCTGAACTATTTATTCAGAATTTTCTCTTTGTATTATTGGCCATAGGTTACTGCAGTGTTTGCTGCAGATGCTTTTGCTCGCATCTCTGGAACCATTGGAGTTGCTGCTGTAACTGCTGGGCCAGGTACATTTATTATATTTAATATGTTGTAAATAATGTTAAATTTTTACATTATAATTATTATTCCTACAAAATAGTTCTATACTAGATTTAGAAGCAAGCTATACAGTATCTTTTCAGAAAAACATCCAGTTCGTTTTTTAGACTAAAAAGTGTTTTCATCATTGGGAAAGCTGGGGGCCATAAATTTTTAGTATCTATGTTCTTAGTAAAAGTTATCAAATTTTATGAATGATCCAAACTCTGGCAACCATGTGTATAACTACTCTTTATTTTTTTAACAAGCAATTTTGACATTTTCGTTGTATTAAGTTCTAAACAATTTCTGTAAATGAATCTTTGTTGTTTTTTTTTCTTAAACTCAGTTTTTCAGTATACATTTGTGGGATTTATCTGCAGTGGAAAAACTGCAGTAGAATTCTGCTGAAATGTAGTAATTGCTGCAGAGTTGTTAAAGAGAACATTTGTTTTGAGCCTATTCTTGAAGTTATTTTTATGAAATTTTCACCATAACATAGGAAAAGAAGATGCTTATAAATAGATTTACTGACTGAAAAAAATAAAATGCAGGTGCAGTAAATAAGTAGGTTTATTGATTTATTTTCTAATCAAAAGTACACATGTAATTATATATGTAATAAATATTTTTTTGCAATTATGTAATTTGTTTTCTTCTGTAAAAGTTCGCTAAATTGTGGCAAGGTGGTTGCATTAATACTGTTATGAAATGCCCAAGTGCGGTAAGATAGCTTCCCAGTAAAGCAGGTTTGGGGTTGCCAGAAAACGGCAAGGAAATGCAGGGTTGCCAGATTTGTCACAGAGTCACCATTTTGGCGATATGCCGTAGACGGAGGGAGAACATTCTGGAACAAATTCATTCCGGTTTACCCCCTGAATGTTCTCGAAGACAGGTCAAAAACTATATAAATCTCACCTGTACGCAAAGTCTGGAGCTATACTCTAGCGCTTTGCCGTGAAACTGTCTTCACTGTTATAGCCTGAAAGCTGTGTTGCTGATTGTTTCAGCGTGTTTATCACAGTTTTTTAATGACTAACGTTTTTAATGACTTAAAATTTCTTCATACTTAAGATTGTTCTATATTTTGCATTAAATGTGATAAATTTTTTTCCTTATTTTTTCAGCAACAGCCATATTTAATTTAAAAATAAAGTTTATTTCTGTATCAGATGTGTATATGAGTGGAGAGGATTAAGGATTATTAGAAATGAGCTGCCTTTCATTAGTATTTTGGATGTCAACAAACTTGACAATTCAAGATTATTATGTAACAATTTTAACAGTTAAACAATTGGTGTTTTGTTTTAAAGTCTTGAAAGGGGGAAAAATCATTTTCCTAAACTTTAGAAGAGTGTTTATTTTCATGTAATTACATCAATCGGTTTTTAAATAAAGGGCCAAGTTTAAGTTTGGTTCAGTATAAAGGTGTAGGCTTAAAAAAGGAGAATCAGTGAATGAAACTATGTATTAAAAATATGAAATAACAATTTTTGGTGTTCGTTTTTCACATAGTCTTTATATTTTTACAGTATTTTTCTCAGAGATGTTCAAAAAGTTGTAATAATCATTGATTTTGTTGTGATTTAAGGTAGCTCAAAGGATTAATAATAAAATTCAACAAAATTGCAATCCTACGTATTGTAAGCAGTGAAAGCGCAAATTTCAGAATTTTCCTGTTATCTGTCTCTTCTTGTAAAAATAGAAAAAAAGGATAAAAGTAAATATTTCTCTAATTTTTATGATTGATTGATGATTCTCTAATTTTGATTTTGAATATCTCTGATGAAAATATATATTTCTCTAATTTTGTTTGAAATATAAAATATTTGAAACAAATCTGTGACTTCCTGAAATAAAAACCGCTTTGTAACACACTTTCAAAACTATAGTGTTGTTTGACAGTTTATTCATTAACTGCTAATAGAAACTTTTGTTGCTATCATCAAGGTAGTGATAACTTACTTATAAATGTCTGCTTCCTTGTTTCAGAACTGCCTTCAAATCTTTGACTTTGTCTGTTAACCATATGTATCATTTTATTAGCTTTTGTATTATATTGTTTTATTAGCTTTGTATTATCATGTATTTTTTATTAGCTTTAGTTTGCTTCATGTTTTTTATTTCTTTAATGGGCACCAAGAATTTTGGGTGCTATTCCGTTTTGAGGGCCATAAAAAAATTGCAGCGAAAATGTATGCGCAAAAGTGCCCATTTAACAGCGTGCCAAATCTAGCGTACATGCTGATTTCAGATTGCATAAGTTTATATAGTTCTATATTTCTTAAGACGCCCTTGAGATACTAGTTTAATTTTTAAATCCTTTTTTTGATATCCTAGGGATATAACAATTTGGGAATTGCCCATGACAAAACGTCTGCGATAGAATTTTGAGTAAAGTGCAGAATACCCACTACTTGACGTGTTTTTAAGAATTGCACATACTCGGTATCCATGTATACATCAACTTATTTTCACTTTAAAAAAAAATCCCAGAATTGCACAAAAATGGCACTGCACACACCCTTGACTTTATCTATGTACACATTGACCTATTGTCACTTAAAAAGTAAAAGAAAAATGACAAAAATCCAATTGTTTTTACCCTTGTAAAAAGCGGCAAACAAATAAGTGGGCGATTCTGCACTTTACCGAGAATGTTTTCAAAGAAAAGGCATCATTCATTATAGAAAATTATGTTTGAACAACCAACGAGCTGACATTATGCTTTAGCAATAACTAGGTAGCGAAATAGTAATGCAGGCATCCATTCAGTTATGTTTAGCAATTTTTATATACTAAATTATAATAGTGATCTGAATAGTTATTTACGCTTATGCTTCCATTCAGTCATGTTTAGCCTTTTATATATAAATTATAATAAGAAAAAATATTATATGAAATTAACCTTTCATCTAGATTAAAACATCAATCTTAAATAGTTATTTACTATTATACTTCCTTTCTTGCCTTAGAGTTGCCGCAATTATTTTTGGCAGCACTGGCATCAACAATAGTTTGGTGATTTTTTACGGCCCTCAAAACCGAATAGTACCAAATTTTGGTATGTAATGAAATGGTCAGAATATTATTGAGCAACTTAGAATTGTGTAATTTTAATGTGATGGAAGTGTACATCACTAAAAATAGAATTAATGTGCTATGAGTTCAAAATTAAATGATACTGTCTTAATTGATGCTTTAAATCAGGGACTTCTTCAGCAGCAGAGGATGTTGCTCACTGTGCTAAATGTAAATACAGTTTAAGGAATGGATAACTTTGGCTAGAAAAATTTCTCTTAGTTCCAATTGTTCTACCTCAGAGTCAATAAAACAAATTCAAACAACACAAAATTTTCCAACTCCTGGACAAAATGTACCATCAAATATGTTTCAACCAAGTTTTTACCAGCCGAAGTACCAGGTCTCCAAGACCATTTTTTAAACCTAGATACAATAATCAGGTCTGGAGAAATTTCCACCCTCAGCAAATCACTTAACCATATAGATCATTTCTTTCTATAAATTATTACAATCAAAATTCTCAACATATTGAGCAAAGCAGAAAATGCTTATACAGTCAAATGTCTTTAATCCGGAGATTCCGGATTATAGATCATCAGTTTAAATCTGGTTAGATGGCATGCAGAAATTATAAAATTAAAAATGTGAAACCGTAATTTATGAAATAAAGAGCAATTAGGATATAAAGGGTATCAAAATTTACAAAAAAAAAAAAAGTGCTTGTTTACTTTATTAAACATTTCTTTCAATGCGCGCATGCGTAAAGCATACATTACGCATAGTCGAAATTAGAAAATTGCAACCAGAAAACTATTTGATTTGTATTCGTAATATTTATAATGACGAGGAATTTGATTTAAATCATATCAAAGACGGAGTACATCGAGATGATACATTATAAGCCGAAATTATAAGAGGAATAAAATAATAACATCTGCTCTGAAGATAAGGATAGTTCTGACAGATCAACTTCCAATACATTGCGTGCCGCGACGTCCCCCCTCCCCTCCGCACAGAGCAGCGTGAAATTGATAAACAGATTTCGTAATGGTTAGAGAATCAAAGGAGTCTTTATCCATTTTTTTGCACCAATTCCACTTTTTGTTTCATGGACATCGAAACATGCTTTCCATTTTTGTAGATCCAGCATCGGAAATACTATTTGAAATAATCGAAAGTTCGAACTTACTTTTATAAAATTGCTCTAACAGTCTGCAAAAAATAATAAACCGGTTCCAATTCGAAGATTAAGGAACAACGCAATCTGCAACATTAACTGAAATACGTAATTTTAGCTTAGGTTATACCGTGTGCTGTACATTAAACGCGCATGCATAAATGTATTATGCGCATATGTAAAGGTATTACGCGCATTGCATTGCTGCACGCGCAACGCATTTGTGTTGACGCATGCGCAGAAAGTTTGTAGCTTTGAGGTCCGGATTAACGACTTTTGACTGTATTTTAAAATAAATGTTCAAATTAATCAAAAAGAAGTACCAGCAGTTATTGACATTGATACCCAAATAAATAATTTCTGAAAAAGTCTTAAATTCTATTGATGCAAAAATTGAGGTTGTACAAAATAAAATAATCCTAATACTTGACTGTGTCCATTAGCAGGAAGTCTTTTTATGACTAAAATAATTAAGTTGTACAAAAAAGGTAAAATTAGTAATACTATAGTATTTTATGTTGTAAATTCTAGTTTAACTTATTTATTATCATCATCTTGTGTTTCCTTATTTAAATTATATTTAAATTTTAATAATTATGAAGAATATCAATTTAAGCATATGATAAGTAAAGGTGTTCAACTAGATAAATTTTTTCAGAATAATTTTGTATATCAAAATAATATAAGTACTAAAAATTTTTATGATCAGGTTGAAAATAATGAATTTGATAATGATCAATTGCAAAAATTAAATAACTATAATCATATATTTGCTAAAAATAAATATGTAGGTTGTATTAATATGGAACCTCCAAGAGTAATTTTAACCTCAGAATTACCTATTGCTTCTCAACAATACAGAACCTTTCCCAGATATAAAAGTGAAATTAAAAAGCAAATAGATGAACTGTTAAATGCTGGTATAATAAAACCCTTTTAGGGTTCCAACCATTTCTCTAACACCTAAGTGTGTAGGAATCTTGTGAACTGGTAAGCGAATAATCACTTTAGTTCAGGAACAGAGACGTAAACTCAGGAAGGGTTAATTACCCTTTATTTCTCAAAATAAGAATTTAACAGTCGGCTCCTTTCTCAGAGCATACAGAAAAGCATCCACTTGGGCTTGAACTCAAGAGTACTAAGAAATAAATCTTAACTAATGCTTAACCAAAAAGATATAGCTGAAGCTATCAAAATTCTAAGTAGTTGGCCCGTAAATATCAACTAAACTGGTGAAGCTATCAAGGGCCTGAAATATGGTCGTGCGTAGTAATAGCTTAGAGAGAGTGTAGTCACAAGGCAAATGCACGCTAGTCAGAATCTCTGGCTCTCTAATGAAGTCCGTGGCACTTCGACTTAAATAACACTGTTACTCATTTGCATTAACTGTTATTCTAAAAACACATTCTGGTAGGAAATTTTAAGCTGATATTAGGAGGGATAGGAAAGTAGCTTCAACTAAAGATAACTGTTAAAACCTTAGGATAAACCTTACACCCTCATTTTAGTCCTTACCCTGCACCTGTGACTTTAGCTTTTAAAAAAGATGAACAAAATCTAGATTATGTATTGATTTTCGGAAACTTAATCGAATTACTAAAACTGATTCAGAACCTATTCCTAGAATTGATGTTGTATTAGATCAATTAACAAATGCAAAAATATTTTCCACATTTTACTTACCATAAGGTTATTGGCATATCAAATTAAATGAAAAAAGATACTGAACAATTGGCATTTACTACAAATTTTGATTTGTATGAATTTACTAGATTACCTTTTGGTTGGAAAAATTCCCCAGCTGTTTTTCAAAGAACCCTTAGGCAGATTTTAAACAAGTATTAAATTCAGTTTGCTTTAAATTATTTTGATGACGTTATAGTATTTTCTCTAAAGTTTGATGAACATCTTAAAGTTATATTTGAAATATGTGAAAAAAAGGATATAAAATTGAAACAATCTAAGTGTAATTTGGCTAAAGAAAAATAAATTTTTTAGTATATGAGGTTCAAGCAGGAAAATATCAACCCAGCAATACAAATATCGAGGTTATTAAGAAATTACAACCCCCTAAAAATGTTAAAGAATTACAAAGATTTTTAGGAAGTTTAAACGTATATCATAAATTTATTCAAAATTATGAAAAAATTAGAGCTCCTGAAACGAATTTATTTAAAAAAAGATACTCCCTATAAGTGGAATAATGAGTGTCAAATAGCTTTTCAAAATTTAAAAGATGCATTAATTTCAAGGCCAATTTTAACTTTGTTTAATCCAAAATATCCTTGTCATGTATTTGTTGACACATCTAAAGAAGCTGTTGGTGCAGTTTTAAAACAAGAACATTTAGATGGCAATCTACATCCAATTGCTTTTCATTTTAGAAAATTAAGGTCTTAAGAACAAAATTATGCAATAATTGAATTAGAGAGTTTAGCTATTATTGATGTTATCGATAAATTTTATTATTATTTACATGGTAATCATTTTACTGTACATACTGATCATGCTGCTCTAGTTTGGCTAAAAATATTAAACATCTTTCAGGTAGATTATTTAGATGGTCTTTAATAAAATTACCTATGTATGACTTTGATATTAACTACAAGAAAGGTTCTACTAATGTTGAAGCTGGTTTGTGAACTAGAAACCCAATATGACTTTGATATTAACTAAAAGAAAGGTTCTACTAATATTGAAACTGGTTTGTTAACTAGAAACCCAATTTGTCAACATTTAAGTTTGCAGGTTAATTTATTATCATTAGGAGAAATTAAAGAACATGAAAATTTAGATAATGTAGGCAATCCCAAGTATAAGAAAATTAATGATGTGTTAACTATTAAAAAACAAGGACTGGTAAAGTTGTAATCCCAATATCTCTTCGTACTAAACTACTTGAAAAAGCACATCTACAATTTGGGCATATTGGTGTGTCCTCAATACTAAATTTATTATCTCAGTATTATTGGCCAAGAATTGTTGAAGATGTTAGAAATTATTGCAAACATTGTGAAGTATGTCAATTTAATAAGAAGAGTAAACAAAAGAAACTTTGTCTAATGCAAACTTTATCATCCATTAGTGAACCTTTTGAAATATTGTCTGTTGATACTGTTGGTGGACTAAATTATTATAATTCTGCTAAAATATATATTCACATAATTATTGATCATTCTACTAGATATATTTGGACTTTTGCTCCTAAAAGTGTAACTTTTGATACTTACATAAATTGTTTAAGACAAATTTTTCAAATTCAAGTACCAAAGAAAATTTTAACTGATAGGAATGCTGCTTTTTCATCTTCAAAATTTAAGCACTTTTTAAAGAATCATAATGTAAAACAATTATTAACTACTGCAAATAGACCCAAAACTAATGGTAAGGTTGAACAAGTTAATCAAACAATTATAACTAGACTAAAATGTAAAGTAAATTCTTATCAAGATAATAATAGCATGGACAAAATTATTACCTCATGTTACTGAAGAATATAATAATAATACTCCTCATTGTGTAACAAAATTCCCACCATCATATTTAATGCATAGAAAATTACCTTATGATTCCTTACTTCAAAATCAATAATTACACCCACCAATTGAAGAAGCTAGAAAAATTGCTCAAAGAAGGTCTGATGATTATCATAATGTAAATAAAGAGAGATATGATACTCATTAAAAACCTAGAATTTTAAAGTAGGTGATTGAGTCATGTATGAAGAATTTCAATATCCTAATACTCGTCAACTTTCTCTCCCCTTTTCAGGCCCTTACAAAATTTTAAAACAATATTCTGAAGTTACTTTTGAATTTGATAAACCTAATCCTCTAACTAAAAAGAAATCAGAAATTGTACATTCAACCAGACTCAGACCTTTTAATCTGGCAAGTGAATTTAAATTAACTGTTAGAAATAGTAGAATTCCAGTTTCTGTGCAAAATTAATTTATTTTTAACTTTCCAAAATTCTTTATTAAAATTTTTTTCCTGATCATGACATTTAAAACCTGATTTAAACTTTAAACCTTAACTAGACAAATTATTTTTCCCGATCTTGACCTTTCCCAGTCTGGCTCCTTTCATATCCTGCTGAAATTTTTTAGAAAACCTTAAATTGTCATAGATTTCTGAAACTCAAACTTTATGTGAATCAATTTCAGGGGTGACTAATTTAAGCCGGTCATCTTCATAGGTGAAAAAAATGTTCAGGAGAGTTTTTTGCTGATGAGGTGACATATGTCTGTCATCCTTGAGACTGATAGAATTCTGTGTAAATTAATAATTGCTGTTAGTTTTATTTTGAATATAATGCTAATTATATTACTTAGAAAATAAAAAAAAAAAAAAAAAAAAAAAAAAAAAAAATTAACTGTGCCATGTTTCTTTTGCACTGTTTTTTTTGATGAAGATTGTCTTTCTCATGCACATTTTTATTCTTTCTGATTCTAGGTGTAACCAATACTATTACTGCTGTGAAAAATGCACAGATGGCTGAAACTCCCTTACTTTTGTTGGGAGGTGCTGCTGCAAGTTTGCTTAAAGTAAATGGTGTCATTTATTAGTATATAATTTTTGTTTTAAAATACTTTAAATATTTTTTTGTGAATGAATCTTGTTGTATTAAGTAAAATTTCATGTTACTGTTGGGGAAATTCACAAATTATAGAAGCTTAAGGAATTCCTCTCCTTTAAGGGAAGAGGAGCTTTGCAGGATATTGATCAGTTGTCTCTATTGAAATCTATATGCAAATATACTAAAACTGTTACTTGTGTGAGGCATCTGGTTCCTGTTTTACAAAAGGCCATTCAGATAGCTTACTCTGGAACACCTGGTGAGTATATTTTACTTACATTATTCAATAAATAAATATGAATGTGACTAATTTATAATAATGAAAGTATTATATATGATGCATTATTCTGCTTAAAAAGAGCAGAAAGACATATTTATATAAAAAGGAGTTCCACATTTCAGGATAAGTTTTAAGATCTAAAAATGTGAGTGAATATTTTTTTGTCTTATAATAATTCCATGAAAGAGAATCTTAGGTTATTATCCTAATTTAATAAGCAGAATGGTACTTGAGGACTTGCCAAAGAAGTAGCTTACAAGCGTCTGCGAATGTATAATCGTGTATAACATAATTGTCAGTTCTAGTTGGCCGTAGAAATTCTGGAAAGTAAAATTAAAAAGTTATATATATAATATTTAGATTTTTTGCATAATTATTTATATTGATTGTGTTTATTTACCATAAGGACCAGTGTTTGTTGAGCTACCCTTGGATATTCTGTATCCATACCAATTAGTTAAACAAGAAATGAAAATTAAAGAAAATCCTAAAGGAATTCTTCAGAATGTGACTACAATGTAAGTTATTTTTAACTGCACTTATTTCAATAAAAACTACTGTTGATTGTAGATGTTTTTATGAATTATTTGTAAACAACTATGTACCTTATATATAGACATTTTTAACTGAGTGGTTCATTAGCCATAGATCGTTGAACATTCATAAATTTGTGAGTTCTCACTGTACATTTGTCCGATTTTGTCATCCCTCAAACCTGAACTATGTCTCTCAGATAAAAGCAAAGTGAGGACTAATGAGAGTTTCTAAATATGTGCCATCAGTATTTTGAAAATTTATGGTTAGTGCTATTTTGTGTGCTACCTTTAGGAATGTAGATGGTCTTTTCGTCTACAGAATCAAGTGATTTGACATCACAAAAGGCATCTGAACTTTTTACACTGCACCATGTAAAACCTACCTTTCATTTTTTGTCATGCCATCTGTAGACATTGCAGCATGCCAGATCGATATTTATTGATTTATTGGCCACAGTTAAATGAATAATATTGAATATTGTACTGATTATTTAAAATAAAAACGTGCACATCAATTTTATATTTCTGAGAAACAAAATTAAACAATATTTTAAAATTATGATATGCAGTACAATGTCCGAGATATGGACGTCTAAAATTCGGACCTCAAAGTCACCACCAACCTTTTCTTTTAGGATCCCCCCCTTCTAGTGCTTTATGCATGTTCATTTGATCCCCTCTCCTGTAATAAAACATGCAGAGAGTCGCGATTCTTAAATTCACTTCGATGCTAAATAAAATACCTTGTTATTGAAGAAACAATAATTTTAGCATAAATTTGTTTGATCACTAATTTAACTTCGTAGCTGTGTAACTGTTTGGCATACATCTCAGACTGAAACATCCTATATAGAACCATCATTGATTTTACTCCAACTAATATTTTATATCCCTGATGCCAAATGGCGAATCATTATGTATTATATTTGGCTTTCATCACTGCATGTTTGTCAGCACATGACAACTTGTGTAATGACTCATGCAGCAATGCCTAAACATACTTTTTTATATTAGTAATTGAATAACAAAGAATATGGTAAACTTTTCTGTTGACATTATGCTTGGCAGTGATTACAGATTTAAGTTAAATGCGCTAAGAAATGTTGACGAGGAAAAATTTAACCGCTTCCCTTACAAATTTTTTTGAAAAAAATGCAAAAAATCATCACATTTTTTTTATTTTATTATTAAATACAATGAAACGAAACAAATCAAAATATGTAGGTTTTAAGTTGAATTTTTAATTTTTTGAAGGTGTAAAAGCATTTATTTTTAATATTAGTTTACTATCCTGAGTTATCTTGGGCAAGCAAAAAAAGTTAAATATTAATCTTTGTATGATAGTTTTTGAAACAAGGGACAACACAGTGATACCTGATGTTCTACACTGGTATCTGGTCTCTTTTCTTCCTGGCTTACCGCTGGAATCTCTTTCACGGGAGCACAGAGTATACTGTCTCGTTGGATTTGATTTTTTTTTTTAAAATTTTTTCCCCACCTTTTCATAATCACTATCTGAAAAATCATCGCTTTCGCTATCTTCCATTATGGCCATTATTTTATTTTTTTCCAATGCATGCATCCTTCTTTATACATTACTAATCCACAAGCCAACGTATACTATATAATAGGGAAACAAGCAACCAGCCCCTCTAAAAGAACCGCACAACCAACAAAATTTGGCAAACTGCCAATCAAAGCTAAATATTTCCTTTCATTTCCTCCAGACTGAGTAAAACCGTGATAAAAGAAATCATACTAACAAATTCTGCTTCACCCGAGTTTTCTCGGGATAATAATTAACTGCAATTTATACGAACCCGAGATAATTCGGGATAATCAGGCAAGCGGTTAATAAAAATTTATTTCCATATGCTAAAAATAGATCTTGTTAATGATACTCACAGGCCAAAAGATTACATTAGTGCTATTTGAATTAAGAGTAGCTGATTTGTTATTCACATAAACCCAGAACCAACGCCAGAGCTCGTATGGCTGCACCGGGTGGCAGAATTTAGGGAAATAAAATTTTTATAATTTAGAGAAGGCACTGGGACCCAAAATTTATAGATTTTAGGGAGGCACTTGTTAGCAGAATTTAGGACCTGCAGAGACTGCATTAGGTGATACGATATTTAACAACGGCCCTCGATAAGCTTTATGTATATGTGGGAATTTATTTATTCAGGACTCGGATAAGCCTTAAGCATGTGCAAGAAATAGACGTAAGTATAATAAATAACTAAAATAATACAATTCGGGCTTTATTCTCTCAGTGCGCGATAGAAGCAAGATAAAATATAGCAAAACAACTTGTCTTTCATTGCCAATCTCATGATAGCTGATATTGAAGCTGCTGAAATATTTGCAGATGAACTCACTAATAGTGAAATGTTATCTCAACAAATTTACAATGCTGATGAAACTATTTTTTTCTGGCAGTATGTACCGCGAAATACCTTCACAAACTACAGAAAAATCTGCAACTGGTGTCAAAGATGCCAAAGCAAGATAAATGATTTTAGCACGCGCAAGTGCTGCAGGAATGGATAAGTATGAACTTTTCATAATTGGAAAAAATGCACAACCTCGAGCATTTTAAGGAGTAAGGATTTTCCCCGTTATATATTTTGTCAATAAAAGGGCATGGATGACAAAAGCATTAATGAATGTTTTTTTTTTTAAATCATTTCATCCTCGAGACTCTAACATTTGAATTCGGTTGGTTTACCTGATGATGCAAAAATTGTCCTGATTGTAGTTGACTGTATGGCTCATACTTCACTTAAAGTTTTTAGTGAAAGATAATGTATCTGCATTATTCTTTCCTCCAAATTTTATGTCCATCATTCAGCCTATAGATATTGGAATAGTTTGTGAGCTGAAATGTGAATATATAAAGTAGCATTTTTAAAGTCCATGTTAAATTTTCTTGAATAATGGCAAGACTATTTAAGAATTTCTGAAATACGTTAGCATAAAATCTGCTGTGTGGAGTATCGGAAGGTCATGGGAGGATGTCTTCAGATATTTTTTAAAATGCTTGACATAATTTATGCCCAGCTACCATATTCCATGGTGAGGATGATGAAGATAATAGCCATGAATTTGAAGGTTTTTTTTTTTGGATGTTGCAAACCAAATATGAAATTTTCCAGTTAATGGGTTTTGTAAAGACCGTGTTAAATGGAGAAGTGGTAATAAATGAAGGTGATATAACAGAAGTTTTTCATCGTAATGAAACGAAAAAATTTTGATTGACAAGCTATTTGGAATTTTTGACACAGCAATTGCAGGACTTGAAGAATGGAACTTTGTAACTGAACAAGAAATGAAATCCATCTACAGAATTAAAGAGAAAGTATTGGGGGGAATGACCTTGAACAACTTACATTGAAAGAAATGTTTAACAAAGTAAACAAATAAATATTAAACTTTTTTCTGTAAATTTTGATACCCTTTAGATCATAAATGCTTCATTATTTCATAAATCACAATTTCATATTTTTATTTTATAATTTCTACATGCCATCTTAGTAGATTTAAACTGATGATCTAATATCCGGAAAAATCCCAAATCTGGGATTACTGAAGTCCCGACGAGTCCAGATCTCAGACTTTGTACTGTATATATATATTATTGCATGAAACTTGTGATTCTCTTAACATGATGACACATGATTTTTAACATCTACCTACTTACAAGGTTGTCACTGGGTTTTAAAAATTCACTGCATATACAATGAAGCTTCATAACATCATGTGCTGACAGAGATGAAAATTACTTGCTAAATCTTATGAAAATTTTTCATTCATTCGTCAACTTCTTTTCACATAACTTCCTCGCTCTACATCTCATCTCCATCGTCCTTCGCCTTTTCATCTTTTTGGTTTCCTGGCTGATGTCTGAGTTATAATGAATAAACAGAGTGTTGTAATGTTTTTGGCTTTTCTTGAAGAAAGTACAATTTTATCATTAAATTCTGCCCAGCAGACTGCATCTTTATGCAGAGTTATATTTCAGCACCACCACAATAAAACAAAATATGAAACTTAGGACAAAGTTCATTTTAAGAAATTTTTATTTATTGTAAATATAAGATATATCTATGGGTACGTAAAAGCAAATCATCTCAAATAATGAAAATTCAGTTATCACAACTTATTAATATATTTTTACATAATGATATATATTACCTATTTTTTCTTCTAAGAATTTTATAGTTTTTACCTCTAAAAAATCCTTAATAACATTTTTTAGATTTAAACAGTCCACAATTCTATTTTGTGTTGATATTCTTGGTACAGTAGTGAAATGTTTTTCGAAAATTGTTGATCATAAATGATCTTTTATCTTTGAAAAGCTTCCCTCCCCCAGAAGATGCAGATAGAAGTAGTATGTAATATATGACAGCATTTGAAAATTTATTGATTAATTTATTTTTCATGTAAATATTTTATAATACCAAGAAGAGCCATACACAGCATATATAGTAAATTTTAGGATTAAATTCATAAAAAGTTGAAGTCTGAAGAAATAACCTTATCATTGTTTAGCCTTTTGTGTATGCATTCCATTTGATGCTACACATTTCCTTCTGGATTGCCCTGCAGAAGTCAACTCTTGAAAAGAGAAAGTAGTTCTCAGGTATTCAAATCTGCTGAGTAAAGGAATTATTAACCTTCTAAGTTGCTAAACCATATACAGTCAAAAGTCGTTAAATTCGGACACTCATAATCCTTAATGATCTATAATCCGGACCTCAAAGCTACAAACTTTCTGCGCATGCGTCGCGTTGACGCATGCGAGTAAGACCTTTACGGCTGTGAATGTGCATGTGCGCATGCGCAAAATATGTTTACGAATGCGCGTTTATTGTATAACGGACGGTATAAGCTAAGCTAAAATTATCGAATTCAGTTAATGTTGCAGATTGCGTTGTTCCATAATCTTCGAATTGGATCTGGCTTATTATTTTTTGCAGACTGTTAGAGCAATTTTATAAAAGTAAGCCTGAACTTTCTATTATGTCAAATAGAATTTCTGATATATACTTACAAATATGTAAAGGATCCACAAAGCGAAAGTATGTTTCGAAGTCCATTAAACAAAAAGTGGAATTGCTGCAAAAAATGGATAAAGGATAATGGATTTGTTTTATCTAACCATTCCGAAATCTGTTTATCAATTTCACGCTGCTCTGCATGTGTGTGTGTGGGGGGGGAATGTCACGGCGTGCAATGAACTGGAAGTTGATCTGTCAGCACTATCCTTATCTTCAGAGCAGATGTTTTTATTTTATTTGGCTTATAATTCCTTACTAAATGTAGTATTTCATCTCGATGTACTCCGTCTTTGATATGATTTAAATCAAATTCCTCGTCATTATAATTCGCTTCCGATAGCGACACTTTCTTCGAAAATGAAAAAATTTCGATTGACAAATTAGTCGGTATTCTCGACACAGCAGTTATAGGACTTGAACAGCGGAACTTTGTAACTGAACAGCAAACATGTCTGTTTATAGAATCAAAGAGAAAGTATTATCACATAAAAAATGAAGCAACTTAAACAACTTACATTGAAAGAAATGTTTAATAAAGTAAACAAATAAATATTAAGCTTTTTTTTTTGTAAATTTTGATACCCTTTAGATCATAATTGTTCTTTATTTCATAAGTTATGGTTTCATAATTTTAATTTTATAATTTCTGCATGCTGCCTTACCAGATTTAAAACAGATGATCTATAATCCGGAAAAATCGATAATCCGGAATCTCCGAAGCCCCGACGAGTCCGGATTAACGACTTTTGACTGTATATACATTCTACTAAAATCACACACTAAGCTGCCAGTAAGCATATAGAGGGTGAATCTGAAAAAAATGGGCAAAACTTTACAGGGTGATGGAACACAGCTATATGGGCAATAAATATTCATCACAGAATGTACGGTCAGAACACAAGCGACGAGAAGTTAAATGGTGCTTTTCCGTTGTTATATTTAAAGAACTAACACAAGAATGAGATGAGATACTTCAGAAAACGTTTTATTAACAGGAATGTAATTGATGTACATGCTGAAAGAAATTTCTCAAAATACCTTCCGCCAGCTGTAATGCAGGAATCACACCTGTGGGATAAGGACGGATGCACATTTGTGAAGACACCAGGCATTTCCCGAGTATCACCAGTAAATCGGTAACCCTGGCGACTAGATCCATATTGGTTTCAAAGCAGCACTCGTAGATTAGGCTTTTCATATGGCCCCACAGGAAAAAATCCAAACACAAGAGATCCGGTGATCTTGATAACCAAGCTATGGGACCACCTGGACCAATCCCTTGAACTAGAAATTTCATGGTTCGTATAACTAGCCATCCTCTGGGCAATCCACAGTAGAAAGTGCCGCTGGGTGTGAGGACTGACCCTTTTTATATGATTTACAGTGCACCTAGTGGTTCACTGTTTGCTTTCTGTGCAGTCTTTCTCTGATGAATATTGCTTGTATAGCTGCATTCTATCACCCCGTAAAGTTTTGCTCACTTTTCCAGATACACCAAGCAGCCAACGTGAAGATGTTAATCTTCTTCTTCTTCTAATTTTCCATACTTTAGCCAGTATTTAGTTAAGTTTTGATATACCAATTAAATCAAGTTCATTAAACTTTTAATATTTTCTTTCATCAAATTTAAGTTTTATTTAACTTCCTAAAGGAATTTTTGAGAAATTTCTGGGAATTTTTAGAGGTTTTTTTAAGGACTTCATTTCAAAAAAATTTTGGAAAATTTTACTTTAAAACTTTAATATTAAAACATTTCAGTTTTTCTTAATTACTTTAATTTTTTGCAATTTTCACACAAAATATTTTTCACTTAATTTTTTTAACAATTTTCACAATTTTTCAACAGAACACACATTTCAAATTACATACAGTTTACATTTTTTTCACATACCACTTCACTTTAATTTTTTTCACATACCACATCACTTTAATTTCTTTCAAGCAAACATACATCTCTTGATTGGCTCAGTTACTTAACTCCCTAAATAATTAATATTACTACCTTTGGGATTTTTAATTTAATTTAATTTAATTAATATTAATATTTACAAAAAATTTTTACTATAACAAAGATAACAACTTGACACTCAACTTTACCTACATAAGCGCCATCTATATAATTTGAAGAACACACTTACTTCTCTTTCACAACACTTTTGCAGACCCCAACACTCATATAGTAGGTAAGTTAGAATTAAAACTTACTTTTTACTTGCTTTAAGTATTTTTTTTTTTAAATTTTTATGTAGTATCTAAGTATTTTCTAAATATGAAATTATATTTTTAAATATATATTTATTTTAAAAATTGTGAATTAGTTCTTTTTGTTACTTTTTGTTTCTTATTGGTTTATATGGATTATGTATAGTTCTTTTAATTGATATGCATATTCGTGTAGGGGAAGTTTCTGTAGACAAGGATTTCTAAAATACATTGGTTTCTAAATTTTTTTTATTATTCTTTAAAAAATTAATTTTTAAAAAATTTAATTTTTTAAGAAAAAGTTTAATTCTTGACTTTACTTACTTGTTTCTCAAAAGACTTAATTAATTTTCCTTTTTGAACTTTAATTCTTAAATGTTAATACTTAAATGTTAATTTGTAAGGGTACCACTTTATTGGAATTACTTTTGGTTTTGACATTTACCCTTGCCTGCATGAATGACGAAACACAAATTGAATGATTGGAGACTTAGGTTTGGAGGCAACTTCCCCTTGATAAGTCTGTCTCCTGCCTACTCTACGATCATTCACATATGCATTTTTAAAAAAAATTGTTTAATTTAATTTTAATTTATTAAATTAGTAGATTTATTTTCATGGATAGATTTTACACTTGATTTGCTTATGCTTCTGAATTTAAATGATATTGTAGATTAGTTCAAGAATTAAATCTTTTACATGTTTGCATATTTTTAAATTATTTTAAATTATTTTGGCTTTTTTCCTTTTTTTAGAATTTAAATTTGCTTTTCTACTTTTTTACTTTTATACGTATTTGTTTAGAATTTAAATTTGTTTAAATTTAAATTTCATTCCTTGCAGCAATGGTGCAAAGAATATTTAATTAAATATGTATTTAAATTTTTTAAAATTAAACTCAATTTATTCTTTTGAAACAATATATATATATATATAAGTATATATATATATGCTTGTCTTAGGTTTTCTTTCTCCCAGTAATTTTGACAGGAGCAATTGTAATAGACATCCTGCTGTGCATTTTTATCTACTCAGTATTATTAGCATGTTTTTTGTTTCCCTGAAATTTCGCTTGTTATTTTGGGAATGCTGCTCATTATTGTTTTGTCATCAAAAATCTATGTTTTTTTTTCTCATTTTTGTTACTGAATTGGCTAAGAGAATGGAAATACTTTCAACATGTACTGAAAATAAAAATTGGATATATTTTATCATTCAATATCTGATATGAAAATAAAATTAATTGAATAAGAAGTCTTTACTTGCTCTTCAAGTAAAATCTGGTGTGACAGTTTAAAGGCAATATATAAAGCCAAAGTACATATTCAGAGTTCCTTTTTTATTTTAGAAATGAATCTCCACTATAAAATAAAATGAACAGTATCATTGAAATAAATTACAAAATTTAAATGATTTAATGCACCTTAACATTTAATGAAGATTCACTATAATAAAAGCATATCAGTAGTGTATTCAAAGTTGTGTATGCAATAATGTTTTAGTGACCGACTTTTGACAGCATAAGATTGGGATTTCTTAAATTTTAAATGTAGAAAGCATCTTTACTATCGGAAATAATAGAATAATAAACATGCTAAAAGAATTTCATATAATCATAAGCTTTAAACAGATACTACTTGCAATCAGGGCTAGTGCCAGAGCTGGTGTGGCTGCATTGAGTGGCAGAATTAAAGGGTGGAGAATTTGTAGAATTTACAAAAATGCTGAATAGAAAAATTGAGATATGACAAAAATTTTAGAATTTAGGTAATACACTGGCAGCACGATCTAGGAGTGGTAAAAATTTAAAAATCTAGTAAGGCATGTCTCAGCAAAATTTAAAACCCCCAGAAGTTGCTCTGGCCAACAAAATGCCAAGCACTGGCTGTAGTTGGCAACATTTCAATATATATTATCATAAGTTAGAGGTTGTGAACTTTGTTTAGTAAGCATAATAATGAGCAAAAAGATCCCTATTAACACATTACCGACCGGTAGGCTATTAATCGGCTTTTTATCACCAATGTTTACCGACCGATCACCTATTAATCGGCTTTTTTTAGGCAACTCCTGCCGACCGATAGCCTATTAATTGGCTTTTTTCGCCAATGCCTATCAACCGATAGACTATTCATCACTTTTTTCTCGCAGCTACCTAAAAATAGCCTATCAATTGGTAGCCATGGCGATAAACAATTGCCATTTGCTATATCATCTGTATTTTATTATTAGTATTGAGGTACATAGCTCACTTGCGTTAACTGCGTTGCTTCGTAAACTCCCACATTTTCACACCGTTTTTTAAAAAAATTACTGTTCACGAGGAACAAAAAAAATGGTACTGGAGAGTTTTATTTAGACGATTTATCAGATTGTCCTGACAGTTATTTAAATTCCTAGCCTTAGTAAATGCCCTACCATTGCCTGAGTGGATAAGTCCACTGAATATCGGTAATTAAGCTGGGATTAAAATCCCAGAGAATGGGTGTCTACATAGTCACTTTGCTTTTTACCCCACGTGCAACATGAACACGAGCTAGTTGCCATTCAAAAATCCTGCCTGTAAGCATCTATTACCTTAGGCAAACAGCCCTTGTCTGTTATATTAAGTGCACCACAAACTGATGAAAGGTTTTGTTCTTTCTTAATATTCAATAATCAAACCTAATCATAGTGATTATGGATGCTTCAGAGATTATTCAGGTAAAAAGAAAATACTACTAGTGCCTTGTAATTGTTACTAGAACTGAATTTTTGATGACATTAAGAAAACTAATCTGTAGTATATGCATTAATGAAAAACTCTGAAATTTCATTCATGTCAACATGATATAACCAAATCTTTAATTAAAAAATACATATTTATAACAAAAACGATCAAAAGAAGAAAATATTTCAATTTTCCAATTTCATTGTAAAGAAATAGGAAAATGCAATGAAGGCTTTGGTATGTATTAAGAAAATCCACCAGTTTCATAGTATACAGGCCTTTTAGCGACTGAGTGGAGAAGTCACTGAATACTGGTAGTTTGACCTGGGTTCAAACCCTAGTGAACAGGCTGGCTGCATGGGAGTTTTCATGGTTTTTCTCTTGTGTAACATACAGTGGATGGACAAAAATATGGAAACACCTTGTGAAATGCATGTTTAAAAAGAAAGATTGATTTTAATGAAATATGTAGGTGGCGCTGGTGTTTTTGACTACTGACGCCACCTATACAACTTCGTAAATGTGCTAAACAGTTCAGTTGTTGTCGGAGTACTGTTATGTGAGGTTGTCATTGCATTATGTCAGAGTTAACAGACTTCGAACGTGGGCAAATTGTTGGAGCACGTATGGTAGGTGCTTCCGTAAGCAAGGTAGCCGAGGTGATTAGTGTTTCAAGAGGTACTGTATCGAAGATTTATTCCGCATATTTGAAAAGCGGAAAAACATCATCTGCTAAATCACAGCGTAGACGAAAGTGTGTCCTGAGTGATTATGACAGACGATCATTAAGGGCAATTGTGACGAAAAATAAGAAGACAACAGCTGCAAAAGTTACTGCTGAAATGAATGTTGTGTTACCGAACCCTGTGAGTACCAAAACAATTAGAAGGGAGCTTCATAAACAGGGAATTGCTGGCCGTGCTGCAATTGAGAAGCCACTCATCAGTGATGCTAATGCCCTTAACAGGAAAAGGTGGTGTTTATGTCATAAAGCCTGGACGATAGAGCAGTGGAAGCGAGTAATATGGTCTGACGAGTCTTCTTTCACATTGTTTCCCACTTCTGGCCGAGTTTACGTCTGTAGAACGCCATCTGAAGCCTGTAATACAGACTGCTTGTTGCCAAGAGTGAAACATGGCGGGGGTTCTGTTATGGTTTGGGCAGCCATATCGTGGTTCTCTGCTAGCCCCATGATAACTGTGTCAGGGCACATGACTGCCAAGACTTATGTGAACATTTTGGCCGATCAAGTTCATCCCATGGTACAAACTTTGTTCCCCGATGGTGATGGTGTCTTTCAAGACGACAAAGCCCCTGTTCACACAGCTCACATTGTCCAGGACTGGTTTTCTGAGCACGAGGATGAGTTGTCCCATCTCCCCTGGCCACCCCAGTCACCAGACCTGAATATTATCGAACCTTTGTGGTCTACATTGGAACGGAAAGTGCGTTTTCGTTATCCACCGCCAACATCGTTATCTGAACTTGCCACCGTTTTGCAGGAAGAATGGTATAATATTCCCTTGGCAAACATACAGGAACTATATTTATCCATTCCGAGAAGACTGCAAGCTGTTTTGGATGCCAACGGGTTTCCTACACCATATTAAGCAAAGAAACATGTTTTTTTAAAGGTGTTTCCATATTTTTGTCCAACCCCTGTAGATGCTTGATATTTTCTCTTAAAATGTGCAGAAGTCAACTCTTGAAGTACTCTTTTATTCTATTACTATGGTTTTCTTAGTTTCTTTCTTCCTTAGTTAAATATGGCAAAGTACAATGAGAGTTCATGAAAGCATCCCTTTCCATTGGCTTTCGAGTTACTTTTAGTCTCTTAATGAATTAACCTAACCTAACTATCATAGTGTCCAAGCTTAGCTATACTATTCTAAGCAAGGCACCAAAGAATATATATTCTAGATGTTTTTATTCATGTGGATGGTTTAGTGATTCTGAAAGAACTGTAAAATATGAATTATAACTTACCCTTTCTATTTGATGATACAAGGGTAGTCAAATTTTGGCCTTTTCAAATGAAAGGAAGAGAAATAATAAAAGTAGTGTTCTTTATTTATGCAAATTTTAATACTTTTTGAAGTATTTTTCCGAGATTTGTTATTAATATTGAGATTGAAATCATTTCTAATTTTGATAAATGTTGTTGTTCTGCTGTTATCATTATTCCTTTGGTTAAAGATTATATTAATGATCAGTGTTCTAAAGAAATCATTATTACCGTATTTACCGACGTATAAGACACACCCCCTTTTTATACACATTTTTGAAGGATAAAGCTTTATTACTGATCATTACAATGAATTTACAGTATTTGAAATATAAAGTAATACTGTCTGCAAAACCCAATCTATCTGTGAAAGAACACCTTTTAATCTTCTTTATCAAAACCCAGACACTCATCTCCAGAGCTAAATGAAGAGTCACTTGAAACCTCTACTAAATCAGCATTTGAGTCCTTATATAATTTATCCTCTGTATCATCTAGTATATTACTAATGCCACATTTCTTAAATGTTTTAACCACTGTCTCTTTTCACAGCATCCCATGAATCTTTGACCCATTCACAAACTTGCAAAATGCCAGGCCTCTTCCTTCTTTCTGATGGCGTAACCTCAAAATTTGAATACTGCATCCAACTATTTCACTTCTCTTCAAATTTAAGAAAATTGAGCAGTAGAAATTTCACACACTTAAAAGTCGTTTTATAAAAATCGGAAAGTTTAAATGAACCGAACTCTGATCGTCAGTGAGTGTATGCGCATTCACTGAACTCTGCATAACTGTAATATTCCCACACTCTGCAAGGAAACAAGGGGGAAAAAATCGCATAACTCCAAATAGAGGTAATTTCTGGAAAGGAATGCAATAAAAAAACTAAGTATCAGTGTACAGGATGCGCCCCGTTTTTCAGATCTCTTTTGAAAGAATAAAAAGTGCATCTTATACGTCGACAAATACGGTAATTTTGAAGTTATAATTTTATTATTTTGCACATTTGAAAATACAGTACAAAGTCCAAAATCCGGAATGATCTGAAATCTGGACCTCAAAGCCACAGACTTTTTTTTTGTATGCTTTACGCATGCGCATTTGATTTTTCCTTCCGTATTACATGTGGAGATTTTCACTTAAAAATTCCGATTCTTAATTTCACTTATGCACTAAATAAGATACCTCGTTATGTAAAAACAATTATGTAAGCATAAATTTGTGAGATTAATAATTTGGCTCTGTAACTGAGTATCCGCTTGGCTTACATCTCAAACTGAAACATTCACATATTTTATATCCCTTACGCCGACCTGGCGAGTCATTATTTATTATAATTTCCTTTCATCACGGCATGTTTATCAATACAGGACAGATTCAGTAATCATTCGATCTTGATCCTTCGTGGATGTAGGTTGCCCGAATATGTCAGAGCCAGCTGAAGTAATTATGCCTAACGGCAGCAGTGGTTATCCCAACGCTGATATGAGTCGCCCTCTTACTGCAGTTCAATCCCGTGAAAGCTGTGTTGGTCTTTCCCACATGAATTCTGGATCACTGACAGAAAATGAAAATTCGGACTTGGAAATGGAGATTAGTCGTCAAAAACTTAAGGAGTTGGAAGATGAGATCGAGTCAGTACGAGCCAGTTTAGATACCACCAGAAACGCCGTCTAGTTATAGAAGAGGATGTTATTACCACCCCAATGTTTAAAGTTCTGAAGGACTGAAAGCCGAAGCAGTTGCATTAAGTGGTAAGTGCAACTTTTGTAGTTTGTCAGGCATTAACCGCCCTCTAAACCAAAAAAGCAGGGAAAAAATTCTGAAGTAAATAGTAAATGTAAATTAAATGCTAATCCTTAAAAATATTGGCTTCCAATTAGAAAAGGTTAAAATTAGAAAAGGAATTGAGGGAAGACGAAATTTTTGGAATTTGGGGCAGCACCGAGTGGCAAAATTAACGGATGAGAAGTTTTTATGATTTAGGGAAAGCACTGGGATCCAAAGTTTAAGTGCGATGAAAATTTAGAACTTAGGAAAGCACTTTTAGCAGAATTTAGGACCCGTAGAGACTGCACCAGGTGGTATCGAGTGCCGGGCCCTAGATAAAGCTTTAAGTATATGTGTGAGTTTATTTATTTAGGACTCAGATTAGTTTTAAGCATATGCAAGAAATAAGCGTAGTTATAGTAAATAACTAAGCTAATACAATTCAGGCTTAATTCAGTACGCAATATGAGCAAGACAAAATTTAGCAAAACAACTTGGCTTTTGTCGCTAATCTTGTGATACACAGCTAATAATGTGTAACGGATGCTATTAACCTTTCACACGCCAAACTATGATGCGAAAGTAAAGTAAACATTTTGTTGTGAAAAATCGATTTAAAACTCAAATATAAGAATTATGAAAAAAGATAAAAAAATGTTTTTAATGATTTATGACATGTTCCATAAATGGAACATTGGCGGGAAACAGTTTTTTTACATGATTTTTGTAAAACATGATTATCGACATTCTAATTTGAAGCTTCATTTTTGTCTGCTGTTTTGCAGCATTAGCAAGTGAATTTGTCAATGTTATTTGGAAGTAACATAGATTAAGCAGAAAATTAGGGAGCCTACACCTTTATAACCGCAAAGCTACTCCACCAAAATTTCTTAGGAGAAGATATGAAGCTTCCACAGAAAAAAGCTTTTGTAATAAATTAAAACAAAAATTACATAGTTGATAAGCAAAAATTTATAAAAGAATTCTATATTAACTGTTAGCAGTTTATACTGAAACAAGGAAAAGAGTTGTTGAAATAAGTAACAAATAATCTCCATACAAAAATTCACACTGCAGGAATGGAAGATGCCGAACCGTTGAAAGTTTTTTTCCACTTCTTCATAAAAAGGAGAAACCTTTACTGTTTTATCTCCTAATGCCAACTTGGTATTATTTATAATATAAAAATATTTTTTCAGTTTTCAAAATCTATTTCTTGGCATTACAGAAGAAACTACTACTAGGACAGATGAATCTTCTTGAGTGCTCCAGTATAAATCTTCGCCGGGTACTCCATGATACCCACTAAACAACAGTAATCCAAAAAACTGTCCAATATCATTTTCATTTACTGCTAAAACTTCTCCTTTCTGCATCGCGTAAAGACCTATCATATTTGCTAAATGCAGCAAATATTCTCTAGTTAGGAATTTGTGAAAATTTTCAACTGGAGATAAAGTAACTAGTTCAGGAAACACTTCGCAAATATTTTCAATGCTGCCAGTTTTTAGAATTTTGTTAAAATTAAAATTTTTCCCCCACCTGTTCACTGTTTTTCTCTTTCACATTTAGTTTTCGCTTCAAATTCTTCCTTCTCTTTGAAGATGAAGGTTCTTGAGGATCGAATGAAATTTCTTGAGATATTTCATCATCCATTTTATTAGGAATTTCGATTTTTTCACATACATCCGCTGACAGAATCTGCATTTACATCTTCCTCGTCTGTCAAACATCCAGTTTCTTTTGGAAGCAGTTGACAAATATCAATACACTCTTCATCATCTGATAATGTATAAAAATATACCAATGCTTCTTCAATAGACTGAGATGGTTTGAATGAGCCATCTTATCAGTGTAGCGTATCTTCAAGAACTGAAAAAAATGCAAACAATGGGAAAATAATGAAATCCACATTCCAAAATATATGCCTTTTTCACTGAGTCATAAACAAGCTCTAGCGTCTAGCCTATCAAGAAACGCCACATGCTTTTCTCTAGCAGCTGTGAATAACTCACTTCCTTATGGGAATGTGTGAAAGGAGAGGAGGGAGATATACGGGAGTCGAAAACAGATTAACAGTCATAAACGTCTGTTTTCCACACTTACTGGAACGTTTCACAGTTTGAAAATCTTTCTCCATGCCTCTATTCACGGCAATCAAAGTAATTTCATCATGTTAAAAAATATACCTTTACACGCCAATGTTCCCTTTCTGGAACATCACATTTCTTACCTCATAGTAAAAAATAATAATCATCTTTCTATGATAACTTACGGTTTATGCATAAAATGATCCTTTTTAAATATCCTCATTGAGTTTTAAAAACATTTGTTGAATTTTTAATTTTATATGAATTTTTGGATTTTGCTCTTAGAAAAGAAGGAAAAAAGGTGAAATAATGAATTTTTTTATCAAGATAATTTTCCTTTTAGAAGAATTATATTGCTACTAAAACATCAATCCATATTTACTTTCCATGTAATAATTTATACAAATCAATATTAATAAAATTGTGTTTTTTATAAAATTTTAAATTTGATGTTCTATTTATGGAACATTGGTGTGTAAAAGGTTAAACTATGCTAAAATTATCTTGACGGATTCTAAGGCATTTCAGTTAATGTAGCAGACTGCGCTGCTCCCTAATCTTCTAATTTGAATCAGCTTATTATTTTTTGCAGACTGTTATTATTACGGCAATTTTATAAAAACTAAGCTTGAACTTTCGATTATGTCGAAAAGAATTTCTAATTCTGGAGCTGCCAAAGGATCTACAAAGCAAAACCATGTTTTGATGTCTATTAAACAAAAAGTGGAATTGCTGCAAAAAATGGATAAAGGCATATCCGTCTCAAAATTATGCGAGGAGTATGGTATTGGAAAGTGAACTGTATATGACATAAGAAAAAAGAAAAAGGAACTTTTTGAATTTTTTGTGGCAGTAACTTAAACAACTTACATTGAAAGAAATGTTTAATAAAGTAAACAAATAAATATTAAGCCTTTTTTTGTAAATTTTGATATCCTTTAGATCATAATTGTTATAAATTACGATTTCATATTTTTACTTGTGTAATTTCTGTATGCCATCTTACTAGATTTCAATTGATGATCTAATATCCAGAAAAATCCCAAATGCAGAATCGCCAAAGTTCCGACTAGTCCGGATTTCGGACTTTGTACCGTAGTTGTTTTAAGAATTTTTTTCTTCTTTCATGAAAATAAAAGATCTGGTTTTTACTCAGATCGATGCATTAGGGAAAAGAAATAAGATTTAACATTGCAAACATACATGAAAACAATGAGCAAATTAGAATACATTTCAGGATGCCTGGAATCACTACATACATTCTCTAAGACTATATCAAAGATGAATCACTAAATTATGTAATGGAATTCATAACTGATAAAAGATTAAAAGACCTTTTGCAATTACCTTCTGCATTATTGACTTCAAAGTGATATCCTAATGATGCATGTGTGGAACTGCTATTAAAAAGTACGTAAGATACATGTAAGGTTGAATTATTTTGCCAGTGATGGGGACTTCAAATTTCAAAACTGATGAAATTACTGTGAAAGAAGCTATAGAAAATGAAGTTTTTATTTATCAATATTATTTATATTCTGAGAATAAAAGAAGGAAAAGAATAATAGTGAACATATTTAGACATTATTCTTTAAATTGTTTTGCATTATTCATTAGATAATTCTTTGGAAGAATTTGAAGAATAATCTATGGGTTTCACTTATCATGCAATATCAGAAAATCTTTACTATATATTTTCGTTTCCATAAGTTGTTGCAACAAACAGTAGTTTTATTTTTGAAATGTAATTTTAACCTTGAAACAGAGATTGAATCTAAAAACTTTATTGTCTGATGAATAAATAACTAGAGAAATTATAAATTTTTATTATCTTCTTGAATTGTTTATGTTTTGAAAGTTTTTATTATTGTAAAGATTGTTTAATCTGCATCTTTCCTTTTGAGTATTTTTATTGTAATACAGGGCAATGCCAGAAATGTCTGAATGTAGCAGGGGGTCTTTTTGATTGCAGGAGATTCTAGTCTTCTTTTTTTTCCCATTCTGTAATGAGTCTCTCATTTTGACTGAGGGTAATAAAAAGTTCCTGTACTGGTTGCTTGGTTTTGATGACTGAAACGTTTTCAGCTTTTTTTTCCCCTTTTGAGAGGTTTTCGAAGCTTTAAATAAAGAAAAATTGTGATGTTTTGAAATTTTTGATCAATTGTCTAAATTCGACAAATAATAGTAAATAATCTTCCAAATAGGGAAGTTAAAAGTTCAAAGCAGTGTTGATGTTATACACATTGATAAAATGCGTACACATTTTAAAATTAGGTTCTGTTATATGACCAACACTGCGATAACCACTAAAATTTGGTGTACATCTACTTCCAGTTAAATCTTTCTTGTCATTATGGAAGCCTGTTGGACAAAGGACTGAGACGTGTTAATACTCCCTGCTTAACTATGGTCATTTGATTGAGGGTGAGGCAAATAAACAAAGTTGGACTACAGCTGCTTTTAGTATTAATATGGATACAGAATTGGGCAGGAAAAATGTAGACTTTGGCTTCTTTTCATCATATGAGAGGAGTTTTATTGGGAAACCTTGTCCATTTGAAGGTGGTTAAGAGGCATAGGATTGTCTTTTTCTTGAAATGAACTTGTACATGATGCCATTTTGTAAATTTTGCTCAGAATATTAATATTTTTAATTTGATTGATTTTTAGCAGGGTCATATGCATGTTTATGAATCTCATTATTCAGTCAATATTTATTGGTTTTAGGGTAAAATAGTAAAATTGACTTTTAATATGTATTTTTAATTTTTTAGGTATTTAAAAGCTTTTTTACATTATCAGTTTGCTTCAGGTTTTATTGAGAGGAATACATCACCTTTGCCTGTACATTTCCCACTTGCTTCAAATCATCAAGGCAAGTGTATATATATAATTTTTTTTTGCCATGTGTATTTTTATAGTAATTATATGATTTTGCGTTCTTTGTGAAATGAAATCAATTGTTTTTGAGTTTATTGTTAAGTATTTTCTGTTTTACTTAATTAAATATTTCTCTTGTTAGTTCCTGCTTTTAATATAATATGTATTTATATTTCAAAACTAGTTCAAAAAGCCCAAGAGTTGCTGTCAAAATCCAAGAGGCCTCTCTTCTTATTAGGTAGTCAAGCATTAATTCCCCCAACTTCAGCTAAAAGATTAAAACAGGCACTGGAAGTTAGTATAAAATCTACCTTTTCTGCTGTTAGTATAAAATCTACCTTTTCTACCTTAAAACTGCTCTAAGCAGTTTTCAACATTTTCATATTTTCTGTGTTACTTTCAAAATTCATATCTATTTCTTTTACTGGATGAAAATCTGCAGACTTATATTGTGGACTGATATGCACCAGCGTTACTGTACTAAATAAAATGACTGCCTACAAATAAGTTTAAAATGATTTGTTTAACCCTTTGAGGGGTGGTATATAAAATAATTCAAATTATGATAAAATTTTTCATGAACTTGTAACTTGTGGAACCTAAGGACACAAAATTGAGACTTAAAAAAAATCTAGAATGAAATCCTAAATTTGAGAGCCGGTATATATTTTATACTGGCGCCCCTCTAAGACATTTTTTCCCAGATAGCTGCTAATAGCTCATTTTTGTTTTTAAAATTAATTTTGCATTCTTTTGATGTGCATCTGTAGAGATGGGTACTTGAATATAGTTATGCAAGTCTGAAGACAAAAACTTTTAAAATTTTGGTGGAAATTTAAAACTTTAAAAATAAAATTTATGTTTTTATGCACATTGATGATGCCACCCAGCTGAACATACTTATGTAAAATATAGATAAAAAGCTCTTGAACTTGATTTAAATTCAATGTTATTATTTTATTTAAAAAAATTAGCAAATACAACACTGCATGTGTAAATTGTATCATGCTGTAACTTAACTAGTATAATACAGTCAAAAGTTGTTAATTCGGACACCCATAATCTGGAATGATCTATAATCCGGACCTCAAAGCTACAAACTTTCTGCGCATGTGTCACATTGACGCATGCATGTAAGACCTTTACGGCTGTGAATGTGCGTGCGCGCATAATATGTTTACGCATACGCGTTTAATGTATAATGGACGGTATAAGCTAAGCTAAAATTATCTAATTCCGTTAATGTTGCAGATTGCGTTGTTCCATAATCTTCGAATTGGATCCGGCTTATTATTTTTTTGCAGACTGCTAGAGCAATTTTATAAAAGTAAGCTTGAACTTTCGATTATGTCAACTAGAATTTCCGATATATATTTACTAATATGTGAAGGATCTACAAAGCGAAAGTATGTTTCGAAGTCCATTAAACAAAAAGTGGAATTGCTGCAAAAAATGGATAAAGGCATATCTCTAACCATTTCGAAATCTGTTTATCAATTTCACGCTGCGCTGCGGCTGGGGAGGGGGGGACACGCCACGGCGCGCAATGAACTGGAAGTTGATCTGTCAGCACTATCCTTATATTCAGGGCAGATGTTTTTATTATATTTGGCTTATAATTCCTTACTAAATGTAGTATTTCATCTCGATGTACTCCGTCTTTGATACGATTTAAATCAAATTCCTCGTCATTATAATTTACTTCCGATAGTGAAGAAAGTGACACAGAGGTTATTGAAAACGAAAAAATTTCGATTGACAAATTAGTCGGTATTCTTGACACAGCAATTATAGGACTTGAACAGCGGAACTTTGTAACTGAACAAGAAATGATGTCTGTTTATAGAATTAAAGAGAAAGTATTATCACATAAAACGAAGCAACTTAAACAACTTACACTGAAAGAAATGTTTAATAAAGTAAACAAATAAATATTAAGCTTTTTTTTTGTAAATTTTGATACCCTTTAGATCATAATTGTTCTTTTTTCATAAATTAAAGTTTCATATTTAAAATTTTATAATTTCTGCATGCCATCTTACCAGATTTAAGCTGCTAATCTATAATCCGGAAAAATCGATAATCCGGAATTGCCGAAGTCTCGACGAGTCCAGATTAATGACTTTTGACTGTATTACAACGAGATATAACTCAGCTGAAGAATTAAAAAATTGAAAAATGAAATGCTATGACTCAGATGAGAAAGATATTGCATTTTTGAAGTTATATCTTATGCTTGAGATAATATGTAAAAAAGCCATGGTTCATGCTATGATATCAAGTATCGCTCCTCCCCACACACTTCAGATTATCGAGGACCGTAAGAGCCCCTTTCTTATTTTTTGTAAATATAGATTGTAATATATCTTTTTGTTCAGGAAGAAACGCTGTTAAACAGTTTTATTATTTGATACACCTCAAAGCTCTTATTTTGATTTTCAACCCCTTTGGCTTCCTAGGGGCTCCTTTTCAACTTTTGGTAAATTCTAGTTTGCATCTAAAATGAGCCTTAGAAATATTTTCCCTCCTTTCACCAACTGTGAAATTTATTAAAAAAAAAAAAAAAAAACTATTTGTATTCTATCCCAGAGAGCAAATTTCTCTTGCATTCCCTAGTCTTTCATCTGAAATTAAAAAAGACGATAAGAATAAAAGCATGATTTCAAATCAGCAGATTTTGTTATTACATTAAGAGATGGACCTTAAGTGCACTTCCATTTCCCGTATTTTTAAGTGAGCCGTCTCATTGTGTGATCTTATCACACCACACAAAGGGAAGAAGGCGTGACTCCCGAATGACAAATCAGTTGTCAATCATCTCTTCATTATCCTTGCGTTGTAGGATTTTGGAAAACATGAAACAACGGGTGTATTTTGGGGGCTAATATGCCACATTTAACTCCTACAATTATGTAAAATTTTGACCCCAGATGGAAATTTTGAAATCGATGAGTCTTTCTCTTGGGAAAGGGTGAAGTCTGAAATTAAAATTTTAGCTAAACAAAGAGAGACTCAAGTGGAATAAAAAGAAGCTAATATACTTGTATTCAGTTCTAGTGTTGGGTCAGTAAACTCCCCATACCTTCATGAACATAATATTGAATCCTAAACAACTTATAAATTAATCATAAAAAATTATTACTTCATAAACGGTTATAAAGGAATTCTGAAGACTGGTGCTGCCATTTATTGGCATGGTATCCTCAGTGTGGGCATTGGTATATATTATATACCGGTTTTAAAATCATTTAAATAATATTCTGTTAATTATCACTTCTAACTGAAATGAAGTAAATGTATAAGATTCAGCATGTGTTCGTCATATATTTCCAGATTTTGAATTTTTTTCTTTCCCTCCAATATAATTTATCAATCTTCAAACATGATACCTTAGACTGAGGTATATTAATTCCAATACCTGAAAAATATTGAGTATTTATAGGGTGATGCTGCCATTTAGAATCAAAAGGAAACACTAGACACTTACGACACTTTAGGTAGAGAAAAATTAGCATTTTTTTGGAGGTTAAAAAATTGCGGTGCCCTTCAAAGGGTTAATGCTGTCATTTCTTTGTACCTTGATATAATAGTTGTAAAGCCTTTGTACCTTGACGTAATAGTTGTTAATTTGTGAATGAGACATCAACATGTGTTTGTTTTTTAATTTATAGATATTATGAACTATTAACCCCTTAACTGCCACAGGCATATATATACGCCTTTCTCAGCCGATGCGTTAACTGCCCCGGGTATATATATATATACGCCCTTCCAAACTACTATCATTTGCTTTGCGCTGTTATCCATAAAATTATTCGCAGAGATTGGGAATGCAACACCACAATGACCTTGACAAAGTATGCAAAGGAGGAGACTATTTCAGAGAAATGTGGGGAGAAATTGGAGAGAGGGGTGTGTCTAAAGCGGTGAAGGTAATGACTGCGCGGTATTGGCTGATGTTTCAGTAAAACGTATTTTTTTTAATTCAGTGTCCTCCATTTTCGTTTACTTTTGTAGTAGGTTACAGAAATAAAGAAAGGTATAACGGACGTTTCAAACCCATTTATCTTTTTTGAATTATTTTTTGATGAAGTGCGAGTGCTTCGTATTGTTACTGAAACTAACCCTTTTGTAGAAGAGTATATGAACCAACACCTTGCAAACAAGAAATCAAGAATAAAATCGTGGCATTCAACCAGTTCAGAAGAAATATACGTTTTTTTAGGCATACTGATTTCACAAGGTAGAACACTGAAACCTGATACAGTCAAAAGTCGTTAATTCGGACACCCATAATCCGGAATGATCTATAATCCGGACTTCAAAGCTAAAGTCTTTCTGCGCATGCACCGCGTTGACGCGTGCGCGTTTAATGTATAACGGACAGTATAAGCTAAAATTATCTAATTATCTATTTCAGTTAATGTTGATCATTGCGTTGTTCCTTAATCTTCGAATTGGATCCGGCTTATTATTTTTTGCAGACTGTAAGAGCAATTTTATAAAAGTAAGCTTGAACTTTCGATTATGTCAAATAGAATTTCCGATGCTGGAGCTCCCAAAGGATCTAGAAAACGAAACTATGTTTCGATGTTCATGAAAAAAAAAAGTGGAATTGCTGCAAAAAATGGATAAAGGCACATCCTTTGTTTATCTAACCGTTCCAAAATCTGTTTATCAATTTCACGCTGCTCTGCGCAGGGGGGGGGACGTCGCGGCGCGCAATGAACTGGAAGTTGATCTGTCAGCACTATCTTCATCTTCAGGGCAGATGTTTTTATTTTATTCGGCTTATAATTCCATACTAAATGTGGTATTTCATCTCGATGTACTCCGTCTTTGATATGATTTAAATCAAATTCCTCGTCATTATAAATATTACGAATACAAATCAAATAGTTTTCTGGTTGCAATTTTCTAATTTCAGCTATGCGTAAGGTATGCTTTACGCATGCGCGCATTGAAAGAAATGTTTAATAAAGTAAACAAATAAATATTAAGCTTCTTTTTTTGTAAATTTTGATACCCTTTAGATCATAATTGCTCATTATTTTATAAATTACGGTTTCATATTTTTAATTTTATAATTTCTGCATGCCATCTTACCAGATTTAAACTGATGATCGATAATCCGGAATTGCCGAAGTCCCGACGAGTCCGGATTAAAGACTTTTGACTGTATTACACTTTACTGGTCTAAAAATGAATTGATTGAAACTCCATTTTAGGGATATTTTTTTATTATACTTACATCTTTTTATTATACGTTTACTCAAAACACTAAATTCTGTGCATTCATTTTTTTTCTTTTATTCTTTATTTCGTGAAAGTAAAAAGTTTTTAGAAAGTAAAACTTGCACTTATTTTCCCCCTAATACATCGCATAACTATGCACGACTGTGTGAAAAACCGTTGCACTGGGAAATGAATCTTGTACGTTTTCCGCGGCAGTTAAGGGGTTAACATACTAGTAGTTAAGAGATGAAAAATTCTTATGTGGAGTTTGATATTAATGCTGATGTATTTTCCTAGAATACCAAGAGTTGAATAAATAAATGGAATAATGAATAAAAAAGGAATATGTTTTGTAACATTAATACAATGAATTGTTGGCTTTTGCCTGACTTTATGGCTGATTTTGTTAAAGCACATTCAGTCAACAATTCTTACTCAGTTAAAATGAAGTGTTGAATAGCAAATGAAACATTTCAGCTTGGCAAATGAATTAAATAGCAAGATATTTGATTTTGGCACCTTCAACAGATTTGGAAACACCACACGTTGTTCACAGGTTATTGCCACACCTCACCATTCAGTCAGAGCATGTGTATCAGTTCTTGTGGCAAATTCATTCTTAATTAACATATAAAATTGCTCCAGAAAGAAAATCGACATCCCCTAGCAATTAAGAAGTTAAAAAAGAGAATAAAGGTGACTAATTTAGACATGAAAATGAAAGTGCTATATGAAGTTTGGAAAAAAATTTGATGTGATTGCAACATGAGGCTAGCTCATTCCGTAGTGCTGATGATTTTGAAGGACAAAGAGAATTTGCAGTGGTGCCAAAAGATCTGCTTCTATGCAATTGATGATAATTACTAAGCAATGAATTGGACTAATTCATGAAATAGAAAAATTATTAAATACTTGGATTACCCAGCTGCAAAAAACAGTAGCATTATCATTGATTTCTATTCAAACGAAAACATGTGACTTATTTCAAACTTTAAAAGTCCATGCTGATGATAATTACAGCCAAAATTTCATAGCTAGCACAGCTTTGTTCAAATATGTTTTGTTGCATAATATTTGCAAAGTGTTTTGTTGCATAATATTTGTGTGAGAGGCAAGGCAGCTGGTTAAGATGCTGAAGGAGCATGTAAATCTGTAGAATTTTATAACATAATTATTGATGGTGATTATGAGCCCCAATAAATTTTCATCCTTGATGAAAATTGGTTTGTTGCATATCTACTAGATCCTATATTTATAAAGAAGCAAAAAATATGCCAGGGTTTAAAACTTTTGAGGGATGGTTAATTGTTTTGTTTTATGGGAATATTGCAGGTTTTAAACTTAAGCCATTCCTAATTTATCATTAAAAAAATCAAAGAATATTTTAAATGGTGATAAGAATACACTACCAGTTTATTTTTGTTGCACTATCAAAGCATGGATGACACAACCTGTGTGTGAAAGGTGGTTTTTAACCTTCTGAATTGCATAGTTGGCTTTATTGGTCAGGAGTTTTTTTTGGTCTCTTGGTATATACATTGGTGTGCAAAAATTAAGGACGAGACGGTTTTTTCAATATAACTTTGTACAAAATTTTTCCAAATCAACACATTTAATACCGTAAGATCCCCAATACGTAAGGACATGAGTAATGTAAGCAACACTTACTAAAAGAGAAATCAGAGGGATAAAATGAAGCTTTATTGAAAAAGTACCATGGAGCGCAATGCGACTGAAGGTTAAAACATTCCCGTGATGGGTGTCCAGCAAGAAACATCCGGTCTTTAATAAGGGATATGATCTCCCCTGACTGCTAGGCAGGTTTCACAGCTTCTGCCCATGCTGAGAATAAGGGTGTCAATGAGTTGTTGAGGCATTGCTGCCCATTCGTCTCGCAGCGCCAATCGAAGCTCCGGAATCGTTACTGGTGGTAAGGTACGAGCTGCCAAGCGTCTGCCTAGAAAATCCCATACATGCTCGATGGGATTGAGATCCGGAGATCGTGCCGGCCAATCCATACGTTCAATATACTCACTCTCTAAGAGGTGTTCGGCAGCTACTGTGCGATGACATGGTGCATTGTCGTCCATGAAAAGGAACGGCGGACCCATAGAGCCTCTAAAAAGACGCACATATGGATGAAGAATCTCGTTACATTAACGGGTCCCGTTGACTGAACCTGCTTCGAAGATGTGAAGGTCTGTACGACTACCAAGCATGATGCCTCCCCAAATGAGAACACCACCACCTCCATACCTGTCCCTTTCAATGATTTTCAAGGGATGATTGCGGCTTCCCTGCTCTCTCCAGATGAGTATGCGATGAGAATCGCTACTCAGACTGAATCTGCTCTCATCTGTAAAGAGTACTCGTCCCCATTCATTGTCTCTCCAATTCCGGTGTTCCTGGCACCACAGAGAACGCCTTCTCCGATGGGCAGGCGTTAGAGGTACACACCGTACAGGGCGTCGTGCAAACAGACCACCACCGTGCAGTCTTCTGGCCACGGTAAAACGGGATATCGGTCGTCCAGCCGCCTGTGTCGTGTGTCTAGCGATTTCTCCTGCTGTCTGCTGCCTGTTTCTTCTGGCCTGTAAGGCAATATACCGGTCATCTGCGGGTGTGGTTCCTCGTGGACGACCACTACTAAACCCCAGGATAGCTGTTCCTGTAGTTTGAAATTGTCTCCAAAGTCGTGAAACTATGGTGTGAGCAATTCCGAACTCTGCAGCCACACTTGTCACACTGCGGCCTTTCTCCAACTTCTCAATGATTCGACCTCGGGTAAAAGCATCCAGATGTCGTCTAACAGATTGATTATTCGCCATTTCTCGCTGAGGCAGCAACTCGGTGTGATTTTAACTGCTATACGGCGTGCAATCTCTTTGCCAGAAATACTGATCTTACACCGACAACGTGCTTTATACTACTCAGACACTCCCCCATTACGTCTACCTGCATATCTACGCATGTGCTACCGTACATCACCTTACTTAATCTCCTGATTGGTCTTTCTGTCTGCTCTGCCTCTTCGTTCAGCTGGATATGCTAATTTTTCGACTTCGTTCTTAATTTTTGCACACCAGTGTAGTAGCTTATAATTTAAAATATTTTGCTTTTTTACTTTCTGTAATAATGTAAATATCAATTTAAGAATGGAAGTTTATTAAAAGAGACTAAAATGAGTAATTCTACAAAGAGCCATGCCACTTGGCTGTTTCATTCCACAAACATGAAAATATTGCTTGGAGAAAAGGGTTCCTTTCAAAATTTTAATATTCCTCTATAATACACCTGGCCATACTATGCATTTGACAGATTTAAATCTCGATGTGGATGTTGCTTTCTCCTTCCAAATTCCAACACTGTTGTTCCAATGCATCGCTCTGGGTTGCATTGTGATACTTAAGACAAATTAACTATTTGTTACCCTATCTGTTGCAACAACTGATAAAGGTTCTCAGCTTTTGTGGAGTGATTTTTGAAAACAATGACATTTTGAATTGCATTAAAAAATCTTGCTGTTGCTTGGGAAAATGTTACTGTCAGGGGCATGAATGGAATTTGGAAAAAGTGTGTTAAGGGTTTTATAAATAAATTTGAATGTATTTATAGCGAGAACAATCTTCAGAGTTCATGAACAAAATGTTACTCTTGCTAAAGATCTTTCTTTAGAATATGAAGTTAAATTGGACATTTCAGCTCAACCTGTAATAAATACCTTTTAGCGATTTTGATAAGGGTTTGGTTTATTTCATTATGGCACAGTATGCAAGGGTTATTGCTAGACCAAAAGTGTAATGAACGAGGAATTGATTGAATAGAATGCAAAAAGAACTGAAGATGAAAAGAGAGAAAGAAGATGAAGAAATTGAACCGAAGAAAAGGTACCACACAAGGTTTTTCTGAATGCTTTAAAATACTAAATCAACTTATTGCTATATTGGAAGCCATGCATCTAAACTTTGAGAGATTTACAAGAGTAAAAAAATTGGAAGTGAGAATTGACAACTCTGTCATGAAGTTTTATGATGAAAAGAAAGGAACAAACAGTTCAGACAAAACTAAGAATGTTTATGAAAGAACCAGAGCAATAGATCAGAAGTACAGCTGCAACAACAGTCATATTTGATGACCGTCAGTTTTCTTTAGCAATAATTCACGTAATTAAAAAGTCAGTTTCTTCTGTAAACTTTGTACCTGCTTGGTGATTTAACTTTTTTCTATTATTTTTTGGTTGAGATTGCAATGCCATATTGATGTGTTACTGGTCAGTTAAAACCAAATGTGGCTGTAAGTTAACAACTCCGTGCATATATATTCATTCAAGTTTATAAAAAATAGAGAGAGCGAAATCAGTGAACGAATGGTAATTTTGCCTAAGATTAAATTTCTGGGCATGGAAGTGTCTGGTTGCGGGGTGTAGTTTATTTCCATTATAAATACTGGTTTATTTCTTACAAGAAATCCTTCCTTAAAATGCTTTATTTCTTGAAAGCTTTGCCATACATTACCAAGCTATAAAAAACATTTTCATATCCTATGTGTATATGTTGCTCTTTTTTTCGTTTTGTTTATTATGTATGAATATTTCAGTTTTATGAAATTATTGACAACTTTGGATTCTTTTAAAGGGCATTATAATTAAAACTTTAACAATAAACATTAATTTTTAAAAGAACCACATTGTAAGAATTATGAAAAATGTGTATTTGTTTTTAAAGGCTCTGAATATTCCTTGCTTCCTTGGAGGAATGTCACGGGGTTTACTTGGTCGACAAAACCCATTACATATCAGACAGAAGCGAAGAGAAGCTTTACAGGAGGCTGATTTAGTCCTTTTAGCAGGTATGTGAACCAGGTTTATGATGCTAATCTAGAAGTATGTGCATATTTTGATACTTCATGTTAAAGTACTTTGCAGTCAAAAATTGTTTTCCCATATGTTATATATCTGCATGCACTATTTTCTAAATTAATTACTGAGTGTAGTTATTCATGGTTGATTTTAGCCTGAGCATTTTTAACAGTACTGTTACAGATTGAAATCTTCTTTTATTTCAGTTAAAAGCAAAGAGCATGTGAGAGGAAACTGTGTTTTAAAAGAAAAACAATTTCGCACATGTGTTTAAATAAGATAGCTTAAATGAAATCTACATTGCATGTTTAGTTACTCTAAAATCTGCAGTATTTGAGTTCTGTCTAACTGATATATAATGGTTTATTATACAGTACAAAATCAAGATCCAAAAACACTGAGACTTCCACAATTCTGTTTTTCTGAAATTTCTGTATTTTAGTTTGTTAATTGAAATATAAGGTGACATGCAAAAATTATAAAAAAAATGGAGCTATGAAGTGGTTTGTTGTGAAATAACAAAGGCTCTTTATGGCCTGAAAGAAACCAAAATTTACGAAGAAAAAGGCTCAGTGTTAGCATTTTTTTTTAATTAAACAATTCTTTCAACGTAAGTTTTTTAATCAGTGTTGTTTTTTGTGTTAATATTTATTCTTAATAATCTTCTTGTGACTTTCTTCATTATCAGTGACAATAATTTCTGGATTGCAAGTCATATTACAGATTTTGAAATTTGTTGATAAATGATCGAGGTATTGCCACTGCAATGAAGGCTACAGTTATATTGTCTTCATTTAGCATTTATTTCCACTTCTTTAGACATTCATTTAATCAAAATTTTGCTGTTTTTTTAATACAAAAGCACTCTAAGAATGTTTAAAGTTTTCATTCCATAGACTGTTAGCAGCATAGCATGCTATTTATTTTCATCAGTTGATCATTCTGTTAGCTTCTAAGGCAAATTTAACTTGATGTTTGATACTGCCAATTTTACCAATAACAGACATTATTAATCAAAATCAAGATTTAGCTTGAGATGACTTTAGTTAAAAGCAAAAGTACTTCCTGTTTACAAATTATTATATCATTCGATCCCGTCATTTCATCATCACTAAAGTGAACACATATAAGAATGAAACAACACCATTTAATGATACAAACATTTAATCATAGAGTGTGATCTAAGTTAAAAAACAGCACACTAAATAAATCTAGGAGTAGTATATGTTGCTGAATGGCAATAACCGTTCGCGGACATTTAGCCAACAACCACATAGCCGATGGGGAACTTAACCGACACCAGTTAGCCGTCAAGACACTTAGCCAACAGCACATTTAGTCGACAGGACATTTAGCTGACATGGACACTTAGCCGACAAGGACACTTAGCTGACTAGGGATATGACTTAGCCGATATGACACTTAGTTGACACGGACAGTTAGCTGACATGACATTAAGCCAACAATGAGTCTCGCTCTTCCCAATGGTTTTAGATTTCTAATACTTTCACATTTCATTACTACTTTCCTCAACACATCACACTAATTTCATTCAACTCAACCTGTAATAAATACCTTTTAGCGATTTTGATAAGGGTTCGGTTTATTTCATTATGGCACAGTATGCAAGGGTTATTGCTAGACCAAAAGTGTAATGAACGAGGAATTGATTGAATAGAATGCAAAAAGAACTGAAGATGAAAAAAGAGAAAGAAGATGAAGAAATTCATTTCGCAGTCGTTTCGCTCCTCCCACTAATGAAATTTCCTTTCCCTGTGAAGAAGTAAAGTGATTCGCCCTACTACTTGCCACACTGGAACTAATTTGTTTAATCTAAAATGCTATTTACAGGTTAGGCATCGCATATTTATTAATCTGGGATAGGGCTCCGGCACAGGAATTCGTAACTCGTGGCCTGCAGCCACCTAACAGAAGTAGGTTTGTTTTATGTAATTACGGCAAAGCCAGAGGGCTATCTGCCTAACGGGAGGGATACCTTCGTGGACGACTTTCTCAGGAAAACTGGCTAGTATACGTGTTACACATGGGGAAAAACATGAAAACACCCATGCAGCCTGTCCCTTCACGGGATTCAAAATTCGGATCAAACTGCCAGTGTTCAGCGACTTTACTGCTCAGCCACTGCTGGGCCTAACAGAAATAGAGTGACCATATTACTTAATATACTATAACCAGTCTCTTCCAATAAAATTTCCTGTTTAGGCTAGAACTTTATAAATGCATTCGGGAAAATGGGCACCAAAATTTCCCTATTACCATATAGCTAAAACAGAAACGAGAAAGAATGAAAGAGGGAAAAAAAATAAATAAAAATGAAATGAAAAGTGAAATGAAAATTTATACATTTTTAACAGATATTGAGGAAGTTAAATTTTATGATAAAAGCATTAAACAATATAACATATTATATTGAGAATTACACATCGCGTCTTTCAAAACAGAGTACATAATATTATCTAGTTAAATCCATCATCGATAGATGGCAGCACATTATGGTAACTTTTCAGGATGTCTCGCTTTGCTCCGCCCTGCTTGGTACTCCTCCTCCTACAGATTCCGGAGAAATCAGAGTTTCTCTTCGGAGATTTTCCAACATCCGGAATTTCTTATCAATAACATTTTCGATATATGAAGAGTGAAGCATGTAGTTTTTGCAGAAATGTATTCAGTTATGAATGTAATAAAACCTTAAAGAATATTTTGCTTTTAAATTAAACATCATGCACCAGTTTAGTGCTAGAAACATTAACCTAAGTAAGTAGTTTCAGTGAGAGGCGTTGTCAATAATATGTTACAGAATTTTTATCTCAAGTATGGTGGCATGAACAGCCCATTATAGAGGTCAATAATTTTACCTTTGCTTGTCTTAAAAATTCACTTTTTTTTAACTGTTTCTAATAATAAAATAATATATATTTTGAAACTAACCCTTCACGACCATATGTTACTATAAAAAGTATAATTCAAGAATAACAATAATTTTTATTGCATTATTCAGATTTTTCATTACAGGGAAAAGAAATTTCATTAGTGGGAGGAGCGAAACGATTTTGTAAGGGAAAGATGTGTATTCAATATGTATTGAGTAAAATAGTAATCAAACGTAAAGTTATTAGAAATTTGAAAGTATTTGGAAGAGCCAGATTGGAAAATTAATGTAAGTAAACAAGAAAAATTATTAATGATGTGAAAGTGTTCAAAGGAACCCAGATGATTAAATGAAGAAGCTTTATGGATAATTTCTGAAGATCCCAAATGTAATTAAGTGACCGCCGTACTTAGCTAAAAAAAAATTCTTTTTTCTTTTCGAAATTTAATTCATATTACCTGATGAGAAATTTCAGCGCATTTTCAATTTGGCCAATATACACCAAACAGCATGATACGTATCAAACAATGCTAAATTATCCTAATGATATGAGATATTTAAGAATCGAAAAATGAATTTTACTGATAGGTGAAAAAATAACTTAAATATTGAACTTATGGATAAGTCGAGAAATTTTGTAATTCATAGTAAGTTTAAATAATTATTGGGTACGAGTCAGCTAAACGTCACTGTCGGCTTAGTGTCCTGTTGACTAAATGTCTTGACAGTTAAGTGTCCCGTAGCTAAATGTCCTGACAGCTAACTCTTTGTGTTGGCCAAGTGTCCTGTCGGCTAACTGTCCCTGTCGGCTAAGTGTCCGTGTCGGCTAAATGTCTTGTCGACTAAGCGACCTGTCAGCTAAGCGCCCGTGTCAACTAAATGTCCTGTCGGCTAACTGGTGTCGGTTTAGTGTCCCATCGGCTAAATGGTTGTCGGCTAAGTGTCACGGACCCGGCAAATACAAATCAGTCAAATGTATGAAAGAAACAATTGTTGTCATATGCGTATATAAATCATAATAGCTTATTTTCTGCCTTTTTTACTTGAGCGTTTTACTTTAAATGCCTGCAGTCGTCCATCGGTTTTATTTGGACAAATGTGCCCAGTGGCGAATCTGCTGATTGATGTTCATGTGCTAATAGTGATTGCAGTTGTCACATTGTTTAAGACATTTTATTAAATTTTGTAAAATTAATCTTTGTTTTGCCTTTTGGCATAAGATGAAAGTATTAATGGTCCAATGGATAAATTGCAGTCTCAGTTTTGAAGTTTACAATTAGAAAACTGGTATAAAGTTACATAATCAACAAAAATTAATATTTATTGGTAACTAATCAAAAAGTTGAAAACTGGTGATGGAAATTGAATGTGTAGTTACGTCTCTAAAATAATGTTCATCATTTTGATCAATCCAAACAACTGTGGCGAGTGTGAAGTATTTTTCAGATTAATTGTTTTTTTTTTTTTTTTTTTTTTTTTTTTTTTTAAGTAATGATTAAATGGAATTAGATCCAATATGAATGATGATACAGTGGGAAACATTTTATTAGCAGAAAAGGATCAATGAGGCAATTGCTAAGAGGAAAATTAATCTGTTTCTTAAAGAAAGTAAAATCTGTTATTGTTAGTAATTATATGAAAATACATTAAATTATTATTCACGTATAAAATGCTTGAAATAATAAAAAAGTTTAATATATAAGCATATTTTTTATTACTGCATTTATAACTTAGACTGCACTTTCAGATACTAATTAAATGGTATTTATAGAGTATTATTTAAAAAATATTTCTTTTTATATATTTTTACTGTTTAAAAATTATTTTTGCTAGTGAAAACATTCTCCTGATTTTTGAGTGTGGCAGGTTGGCCTGTCCGCTTTACACAGTCCATTCTACTCAATGACATTCCCATTTTAATCACTTGAGATTCTGGATTCTGTTTTTCATGGATGAGTGGTTTCTTCACAGCCTTATAAGCTGTTAACCCTCTGAGCAGCCGAACCATATTTACACTTGAAAGCTATTAATTAATTTTCATATTTTAAAGTAAGAAACTTGCACTTGAAATGTATCCAATTAAACTATATTTGAAGTTAAAGAGTCAATGTACAAGTTGGGAGGATCAATTTTGATTTATAATCAAGAAAATATCTCTGACTAATTCTTTTCCTGGGAACTTTAAATATTTGGGACCAAACCTTTGGCCACTTGGGGTTAAGCTATTTTGATTGTTTCCAATTTGCAGTCTACTTGGAAATATTAACTGCCAGGTAGCTTCTACTTATACCTCAGATTCGTCAGTTCTCAAAGCACTTTTTTAAAGATCAAGAACACATAATTTTGTATCATGATTTTCCTTACCCTGTGCCAATCTTCCAGATTTTTTTGTAAATTACAGTAAATGCATCTACTAAGAACTGAAGGATGAAGTTACATTTCACAGCGAAGCGATGGCAAAATAACCTTCATTATATAGAGCGGTAATTTTTTACACATGATTATTTTTTCAAAGAACGTTTTAAAAATTAATATGAAAGAAATTCATTGTTGCAACAGAATTCTTAGCATCAAAAACATTAAAGCAAGCAACAGTCATCCTTTTATATGCAGAATTGAAATACTGCAAAAGCTGTAGTGGACTGCAAAAGCAATTTAAATTTTTTATTGGTTGTTTTTTGAGCCATTATTTATGTCATAACTTTTGAAGTAATTTTGGTATTTTAGATTATTAAAATAATTTGATTTTTTATAAAATTATCTTTAAAATGATGTATGATTTCTTAAATCTGGAATTTAAGTTAATTTAGTTAATAAGTCCATTTTTGTAAAATGTTGGACATCTTTTGCACAAAACTGTATATGCCAAGCAATTTGAAATATTAGCTAGTAATGAATTTAGTATTTCATTAAAAAATATTATCAGTACCTTATGGATCTTCTAAAACACATGGTAAATAAACAGTTATATCCGGGACAACTGTCAGAAATAGAGCCAGCAAATAAGAGACTAAAGTAGTGGTTTTTTTTTTTTTTTTTTTTTCAAAATATATATATTTTTATTTTGGGTAATTTTTTTTAATGATAATAGAATGAGAAAATATGTTCTTTATGGTAAAAAGCACTTGAGAATAAGGAGGAAACATATTTTATGTTTGAAGAAAAATACTATTAAATTTATCTGTTTAAAAACAATAGATAAAGAGAAAAGGAATGATATTAAGGTATTTTAAATATATAAAGTAGTAAATATAAAAGAATCGAGCATGTCCTCTTCATATTGCCTTCCAGTTGCTAACTGGATAAGTTGATCATTACATCCCTAAGATATATGGAAACCCCTAAGATACATGGAAAGCTGAGTAGTTTTGTTAAATTTTGCAACAGAGTGTTTTCATGGACTATGGAGTACTTAGTATTATGCAATCTATGCTACTTTGCACAGTGCTTTTATTATTAATTTATTTTTAGGTACTGTTTGTGATTTCCGTTTATCATATGGAAGAGTAATCAACCCAAAGTCAAAAGTCATTGCAGTTAATATGGACAAGAAACAGCTTTACAAGGTATTTAATTCTTTTTAGAAATATAGATGTGTTTTAGATGTGAAATGTTTCCAAGTTCAAATTTTGAAGACTGGTAAAGTGGTAGTTTTCTGTACGTTTCTACTTGTATGCCTCTCATGTAGCAGGCTAATATTCTGTAGCAAAAATGTAGCAATGTATTGGGAAGTTTAACATTGAAAGGAAAAATTTATATCGGAATTACCAATGGTTCTAAAACTAGAAATGTTTTTACATACTAGGTCACTGGACAGTGACATGGAACTTTTTTATTTTTTTTTTTTTAAGCTTTCTGAATTCATATATCTGTTACTAAGGAATGCATTTGAAATGATGTGTGTAATGACTGACATAATGAACTTTTCATAATGACAAAGTTCATTATGAAAAGCATACAGCAAATTAGCCTAAAAAAATAAGCTTTTAATTTTGATTTTGGCAATGAAACGAAGCTTTTTAAATTAGTAGATTCAGTTACACAAGGTGTGCTGTACTTTAGTCATGATTGCTCGTATACTGACAGAGATTTTTCACTTTCTAAAACATATAGGAAGTAAATTAAAAAAAAAAAAATGTGTAATTTAGGAAATGGTTGAACATTATATGTGTATTATGAAAGCAAGGAGAGCAGTTCCTCCCCCTCAGCATCTAGTGCCAGTCAGAGATTTAATAGTAAACTTTATAATATCCATTGAAACCTGCTTGAAGTGAAAACTTATGAAATTGAAAAAATGGTCATCTTTATCAAACAAAATAATTTAAATTACTTGAAATTTTCACGGTAAAAGTGTCTAAATAAATAAAAAAATAAATAAAATAAGTAAAAGTCAATAAAATAAGTAAGTCAAAAATAAGTAAATAAGTAAATAAAAAAGTAAAAAAAAGGGGAGGAACTCATTAAAGCTGGTATCTAGATTTTGCCTGGAGGTTTGTATCTAATGTTGAATCTGCCGATGAAAATTGCCATTAAAAACAAACTAGTTTTTTGGACCTTTAATATTATAAAAGAACTGATATCTTATAGTGACATATATTCAAACTCATTATCAGTTTGTTACAAGCTTGTAAACATACTAGTTTGTAACATTTTTTATTGAAATTTACTGTACAAGGCTATTTCTTGTTAAAAAATACTGTACCAAGTTAATCTGAAGTTTTCTGTTTGAATAGAATGGCTATAAAAATTATTGCTGAATAGACAGCGTATCTTTTCCTTCCTCCACCTGTTATCTTTTAGTTGATAATACTATCAGTTTGTTACAAGCTTGTAAACATTTTTTATTGAAATTTACTGTACAGGGCTATTTCTTGTTAAAAATACCAAGTGAATCTGAAGTTTTCTGTTTGAACAGAATGGCTGTAAAAATTATTGCTGAATAGACAGTGTATCTTATCCTTCCCCCACCTGTTATCTTTATCTGAGAATACTGCAAATATAGATCAGGTTATGTTATACTGATGTACTGCTATTTAGTCTCCTCACATTTTAAAATAAACTCTGTGAATGAATGGTCAAGCTCTTTCTCAACTTCAGGGCAAGTTTAACACTTCTCAATGATTTACTATCACTTCCTGTTATAAGAGTCTATTCAAAGCTTGTCAGTTTATATGGAGTCTGAGGATGGTATTACTAATGCTACTATTTTGTTCATATGATGCAGAAATTTGTATCTCCTTCTAAAGTTATCTTGGTATAGTTATTTTTTCCTTTCTATACATTACTTTATACATCAAATTTAACAAGAATTTAGCAATTAAACATTTCTTAATTTATATGATAACATTTTTACAATTGTAAATTTAGCTCATGTGGAAGAAAATGTTTTGTCACTATTTTAAAAAAGTATGTAAGTAAATGTTAAGGAATGCACTGGGGAAGTAGTTTCTAACTCATCTGGAAATTCCTGGAAAGTGAGGAAAATGAAAGATGGCCAAAAGCATAAACATTTTCAAAAACATCTGTTTGAAATGAACTCTGTAAATTCAAGCGAGTTAAAAATAAATGTATATGAGAGCTTTTAAGCAATAAAAGGATTCAAATAGTATACAAAAAAAGTTCAAAAAGAAAATGTAAAGGTCTACTGGGAAGTTCTGTTTGATAATGTTATTTCAAATTCCACTACGCATGCGTTTATTTGAGATATATATATGGCTGTTACTGTCATTGCATTTATGCACATGCGCTCTTCTAAATTAACTGAAACGAAAGTTTCTCATATCAATATTAAGTGAGATATGATCAAGTTCTTTTACAACTTTGTATTTTGTACTAATTATAGTAAGAAAAAATAATGTAGTTAGCATGTTGAAATTTGGTGAAAATTTTTGCTGGAAGGGCAGTTTCAGGTAGAACGTCCACAATATGGCTTGAATAATTTAAGCAGGGGATTTCAAATTTAATAATAAGCCAAGTTCTAAGCAGGCATCTTTAATCAATGACGCTATTGTCAAGGCCATTATACAGCAAGCCCTTTTTTGACAACATTGAAGATTGCAGAAAAGCTTAAGTCAGGTCACCAAACCATTTTGGACCATATTTGTAATGCCGCATTAGTTAAGTAAGAAAAGTTTGCATGATCAAGTTATCATGTACACATCTCTGTGTCCTTGGAATGAAAATGAACCTTTCTTTGACTGAATGATAATTGGGAGGGAAAAGTGGATTACCTAAGAAAATATCATTAAGAAAAGAGCATACTGGAGAATCTGCCGCTGGAACCTGGACAACCTGCCGCTAGTACCTTGAATAAGAGATTGCTGTGTATATGATGGGATGTCCGAGGTCCAGTACATTATAAGCTTCTGAAACCTAATGAAAAGCTCAATTCGGAAAGATACTGTCTGCAAATAGATTATTTAAATAACACAGTTGAAGAAAAGAGAACGATTCATTAGAAACTGCATCATACTGCATTAGGTTGAAAAATTCTGCCACATCCATCCTACCTCCCAAATCTAGCACTCTCTAGTTATCTTTTTCTCTTGCAAAATTTTTTAAAGAGAGAAAAATTCAAAACAAGCAGATGTCAGCCAAGTAGTACTTGAGTTCCTCTAAAATGTTATTTACAAATTACCATCATGCTTGTAAGAGGTCATAAGTAATGATAGAAATTTTAATGCACAATAAATATTATTAAAGGTATTGACATAATTTTCCAGTAGAACTTGTGAATGAGTTATGTGATCTCATCCGCCCCCTAGGAAGTTTCTGCTACCCAAAGGTCAACTGAACCCAAAACAAGTGAAATCTCCCATGTCTGGCAGATGATCGCTGTAGATCACCAACAGCATGACAGATGGCATTGCTTTCCTCTGCTGCTATAGTTTATATATTTATATATTTATATATATATAAGGTACGTACGTATTAACGCAACCAGGCCAAAATTCGCATAAATTGCCAAATTTGGCGACCCTACTTACGGCAACCCTACGTGTTATACGTAGTTTTGTAAAAAGAGCATGTGGAGATTTACAAAATTTTTCTGCATTTTCGTGCAAATTTTTGTAATTTATGAGAAAATAGCAGTGTACATGGATAAAGTCAAGAGTGTGCGCAATGCCATTTTTGTGCAATTCTGGGATGTTTTTTTAAGTAAAAATAAGTCGACGTGTACATGGTTATGGCGAATAGGGTTTTCAATCAGTGCTAAAAGCAATAGCCAAAAGATTTCCGCCGAAAAAATAATTCTGCAACTTATTAAAATTCGAAACCGGAAGTGATTAATTTCTGTTTTATATTTAAAAAAAAATAATATAAAAAACTGTATTAAAAATTATCTGTAATTAATAAATGTACATTTTCTTTCTATTCATACTTTTTTACTGAAACTTACAAATAGCGCCAACCTGGTTGCGATAATACGTAAGTACCATATCTAATGCTCATTTAAAATACATTTGTTTCTAACTTTATTAGAATTCTGGGATATTTTGGAATCCAACGATTGCTTTTCAAGCGAATGTACCTGACTTCATCAGTAGACTTTCTGAGAGCGTTTCACAAAATAAATTTGAAAAAGATTGGCTTTCTAGGCTTCAAGAAAGAGATAATGCTACAGAAAAAAGCTATAGGTATTTTCTTCTTTGTTATTTTATGTGTGTAAGCTCATTGAATGTCTATTATAATGTGCAGGTTCTTTTATGAAATGGTACACTTAACTAACCTGTGCTGATACAGTCTATGATGCATTTACAAAACACACATATCTTATTTCACATGTACTTAAGAAAGTAAATTTCAGAATGGCCATCAAAAATTAGCATTTCAGTTAATAAAAAAATATAAAACACTTAAAGTTATTTGTTGCCAATTGCAGGCTACAAACTAATGTTTTAATGAAAGTTTCCCAACCCCGGAAATATCATGTGTGCAAACAGTTCATATTGACGTGTATAATCATATCTTTTCAAAGGAATTTTGGTATTTGAAAGAAAGAGACTTGCTTTAGAACACCATGTTATGAAATTTGTAAAAAAGTATTATCAAGGTGTCTGAAATGGAACTTTCACTATACAAGATTGGAACCATCATTTACTTCCAGTTCTGTTGCAAAACATCAGCTACAGAATGTCACCAAATCGTGTGTACAGCTTTCTGGACCAAAGGTTTTGAAAAACTGCCAAAACATTGGCAGAAAATTTATAGATTTGGGTGGTGATTACTACTCACACTAAAGGTATTGTTTTCATGTTTCTGGTTTTTCTTCCCTAACTTTATCAAGAACAGTGTTTAGCGGAAAACTTTCATTACAACTAGATATCACTGCTACTGGCAGGATTTCAGATCAACACAAAGTATTTAAGATTGCAGATACAAGCAGGCAAGACATCAGAAATTGTACAGGTATGGTTCTGCTGCTTTAATCTTGAAACTCTGCCCGAGTTTTAATGGAGAACACCCCAAGAATGGTTTGAACATCTCCCACCCCTCTTCCTCTACCACCAAACTACTCAAGAAGTCTCCATGCTTGCCAGTATTTTAAATGTCCCCATGCTGCATAGGCACTATACACTTACAAATATCCATGCTGTCTCCAGGATTTGAACCTGGGCCTAGTGGTATAGCAGGGAGTGTCACTAACTGTTGTATCGATCAGGGTGGCTATTTAAGACTAAAGCACACGATGTATTTTAGACTTCAAGTTTTCAAACGAGAATATATCTACAAAGTGTTTCTATAACAGCTCTCTTCGACCAATTCATTTGAATTCTTGGTTTTTTTCATCTGAGCCATCATTATAGACATTGCAAAATATATTTTAATTTCATTAGAATCACAGGAAACTAAGTGTTGTTGATTATTCATATTCTGTTTGGATTGGTTTGTATTTGGTCTATGTATCAATTGGTCTGGATTACAATATTCTCCCAGAATATGTTATCAGATATTATATTAAATATATCTAATTCTCTTTTATTTCCTCCAAAGTGCTGTAAAGCTCTTTAATGTCAGGAGTCATTCTATAGTTACAGATTTTTGGACTGTGTATTTCTTTCCAAATCCAGGGTTCTGGTAGTTGATCTTCGTCAGATGTATCATCATTAACTAATGGCTGGTATTTTTTTTCTACAGAACGTATAATGTCACTACTCTCACTTTCGGTAGCAGAAGCATCAACATAACTCTCACTGTTCTCATCACAAAATCATCTTTTTGAAAACATCATGTCAGAATACTTCTGTAATATTTAAGTAAGTATATTTCAAAGTACGAACATAACCAAAAATAACATCTAACTGATTATGATACAAATATTTAATAAGAATCTATAATGAGCCTGGTTTGTGCTGTGTGTAGTGGGGCAAATTACAAACTGCAACCGTCGCACCATGGGCCATGCCTGTGATATTTACATTTTGGCTCGATCATTGTACTACGGGCCATGCCCATGATAATCAGTTTTGCCCTGTGTTCAAGACCGCATGTATCACACGTTGTTGTAGCTTAAGGGGTTTAAAAAAAATCAGTTAATTTTGCTTCGTTTCTGGAAATGTTTAAAATATTTATCGAATTTTACTGCATATTTTTATAAGTGCTATTTTATCATTGCATTCAAATCCCCTTTGTTAGATGAAGTTTTTTGTGTAACAATATTATGAGAACATTGTGTGCCAATTCCATGTTCTTCCACGAACTTTGTAGTCGATTTGCCACATTCAGATCTTTAAATTAATGTTTTTGTTTTAATGTTGAAACAACTTTGTTGCATGCTACTTGTAACATGTGCTTTAGTCAGTTTTTAATTTTAAATTGGTATTTAAAAGTAGAAGAAAAAATATGCATGAAAATACATATGAAAAAAATGTCTCAAAATAATATAAGTATTGGTCATTAAATAAGTTGCAGTCCGCAAAACCATTTTCTTACTTTGCAGAGAAAAAGTGAGAAACTCTGAATCAGATTTCCTTGATCCAGTGCATTTGCTGTATGAACTAGAAAGTGCTTTACCTGAAAATACTGTTTTAGTTGCAGATGGAGGAGATTTTGTGTCTACTGCAGCATATATTATCAGGTAAGTCTTAACTTTCTTTTACCAGAATTCCCTTCCTTCATTTGCTTCTTGAAAATTAATTTGTGTCATGATATAATGTAATCCCAGATACATATTAATAAATAATATGTAAAACATTTTTTTTTGTAATTTCTTTAATTTCAGAAAATATGTTGCGTTGAGCATGTTTCTTACAGAGAATATTGTGAATTCACAAGGGGAAGAAGAATATTGTTTAAATAATGTTCTTTCTTTTCTAGGTTTTAATGTATGTTAATAGTTCTACATGACACACTATTCATATTTACAGGCCCAGAGGTGCATTAAAATGGCTTGATCCCGGTGCCTTTGGAACGCTAGGTGTTGGAGCTGGATTTGCTATTGGGGCAAAGCTCTGTTATCCTGATTGCAATGTTGTAATTCTGTATGGAGATGGTTCTTTGGGTTATAGCTTAATAGAATTTGATACATTTATTAGACACAAGGTAAGTAAATATGTCAAATATGTTATTTTTACTCATTATTGAATAAGCATTTAATAGTACTACAATGTATGTAAGTTTCATCAGAAAAATATAAACACTGTTTAATGAAAGAAAATTCTTCATTGCTTGTTAGTACCAAACATAATTATATGTTGATGTAATCATACAATATCGTAGGTTAGATTTAATGAAATCTTTCTACACCTGTACAGCTAAAGTGTCAATTCCCAAAACCAAAAGGTTGATTATTTATCATCATTGGTGTTTCATACCTAGATGACGTGCCTTGGAATTTGCGATGATCAAAATCAAATCCTTTCAGACACGACTCCTTATTTTATCCTTAATTAATCACTGTAAAGAGGGAATCACATATCGACCTTGAGTAGTAGCAAGAATGTATGTCTTCAAAAAATACTAAACTGTTTTGATACAAATTATTGCTAATTATTGTGATTAGCATGTCAGCTATATGCACTATAAGGCATAAGTTGCAGTTAATTAGTCTAGCTTTTAAAGTCCGTTTTTTTGTGCTTTTAATTTACTTAGTTTTCTGATTTGAGTGGTTATGTGTGACATGAATCAAAGGGAAGATAAGAACAGTATTTAAATTAAGCTTAACTATTAGTGAAACTTAAATAATTATTGTCCATCAGTGGCCGAGCGATAAAGTTGCTGAACACTGGCAGCTTGACCTGGGTTTGAGTCCCTGCAAATGAGCTGGATGCATGTGCATTTTTGTAGTTTTCCCCATGTGTAATGTGGATATGAGCCATTTCCCTTACGAAGTCTCCCATGAACATATCCCCTCTCCTTAGGCAAATAACTTTTGTGTTCTTTACAGTAGTCAAATTAACCAAACCTTAAATATGTGTCTCAGCTATAACAGATGGTCTGGTTCTGTTTTTCCTATTTTGCATTTGGTTGACCATGTTCTTTGAAATATACCAAGGCATTTTGGACAATAAAGTATTTTCCTTGCTATGGCAGAAATTTGGAGTTGTTTCTTGATTTAGTTTAATAATGCAACTGAAGATTTCCAGTAAAGGGTGTTGTGGTTCCATCTAATTGGATAGCACATAAGCAATAGATTGTGACACACAGGACCTTTATTTTCATTCAAGCAGTACAACCCTGTGAAATTACAAAGTTTATACATTACAATCATTATAAGGGGTGATTTACTTTATTTGGCAATATGTGTGTGCTGAGCTTTATGCATTTACCCTGTCTTTGGCTTGCATTATCAACACCGTGCTGCTGAAGGGAAGAAAACTTTTTAAATTTTGTGATTAGAATATGTGCTCATGAAAATGCTTGACTGGCTAGACTAAAGCCATGAACTCAACCTTGTTTATCATCTTTAGGAGGAGCTTTAGGCTATTTCTTGGTCTCACCATGTTTTTAGAGAAACGACGTCCTGCGGTCTAACCTCATGGTGAGCTATGGAAATTTTAACAAAGGGCTTACTGTTTATCTTATACAAATAAAATATCATAGTCTTATTAAATGTTTTATTTTTGACAAAAATAGAAATAATAAATAATTATGTATAAAAAAAACATTTTAAAATTGAAAGAAAAATGTCACAAAGTATTAAAGAAATTCTATAAAATAGTGAATGGGTTTAATTATGTGGCACAATTTATTCCAGAAGCTTCCACACTTTATTTTCATCATTTTTCAATTCAGTAGATCTTCTAGGAGGCTCTAAGGCTAACGATGTACAGCGTTTAGTATAATACTCTTAAAGGGTTTCCTCTTACAAGGTATTTCTTCTGCCTTTTTAGCATGCCTTCATAGTGTAGTGGTCTGCACGTTGGGTGCATATTCCAGAGGTCCGTGGTTTGATTCCCTGGGAGGGTGTTGCTCATTTTCTCATCTCCTGCTTCCAAAAAATACATAATGTCTCTACAGTGGCACCCAGCCTAAAAGTGTGGTGGATGATGATTCTCCACACCCAGGATTTGGCGATTGGGTTCCATAAAAATCCCAGTCGCCCTTTAAAAAGGGAAGTATATAAGGTAATTCTCCTGCCCTCTTAGCATGCCTTTGTGGTGTGGTGGACTGCACGCTGGGCACGTATTCCAGAGGTCTGAGGTTAAATTCCTGGGGAAGGCATTGCTCATTTTTCATCTTGCCTGCTTCTAAAATACTTGTCTCTACAACCTTAATATAACTATAGCTTTCTTTACTGCTAGGAATCGCACTATGCAGTTTTCCTGTTAAAGGCCATCTTAATGAAATCCTGAAAATAATTTATTTCATGCTTAAGTACGATATGTAATGCTTGTGAAAGTATGATTATGACATGCAAGACATATATTTATCAAGCAAACAAAAGGAACAAGGGGCTTGCAGATTAGCGACAAATTAAACAGTGCTTAGGGAGCTTCTTATAGCTTCCCAGATTTACTATTAACAATACATCAGTACTAGGTATTCAGTGAATATTGGCTATCTGTTGAGATTTAGGCAAAAGTTTATTGTGGCCGAGAAAGAGCTAAACTACAGTAAAACACAGCAGGGGAAATTATTATTGATTCCATAAAGAGTTAACTTTTCCCTAGCAAAAATAGTGGTAGTTTTAAATAGAGCACCAGGATAATTATGCTTCAGGTTTCAACGTAACTGGGGGGGGGGGAATTCTTAAAAATAACTCATTATACATGGGTTTTTCACTTTTCACATACCTTTCCCTTCATTCTCAGATTCCAGTTGTTGCAGTTGTTGGAAATGATGCATGCTGGACACAGATAGCAAGAGAACAAGTCCCTCGATTTGGAAGTGATATTGCCTGTAATTTAACAGTAAGTCTTACATTTTGGTGAAATAATCAAATATATAGATTAGTGGAATTTTTCTGTTTTATGATTTTAAACTGTTTCCTTATTTTGTACTTTTTGCAAAATGTGATACAGAGGAAACTTTACTTGTTCTAAGTAAAATGAAAAAGATATGCAAATTTAGATATCTGTGTACATTTCTGTCAGATTTATTATTTATCTTTTGGTTGGTTTTGATCTGTAAAACTGCAATGTTTCTGATTTCTTATTCATATTAGAATACTCCCTCGCCCCAAAATAAAGATTAAAATAAACGAGCCCCTTAATAGAGCTATTATTATAAAGCTACATAAAAAGAGAGAATTTATTTAAGAAGTTCCTAGCATGCTGTGGTTCAGTGCTATGAAAGTCTAGAACTATCTTGCATCAAAGCCATATGAGTAACAAATTAATTATGGAACAGAGCCAAAATAAATTAATTTTTGTTTGACTTACATAATGGGGAGAAAGGTGATATTTCATCACGTATGAAATAACTGTTGCTGCACAACTCAGAATAGAGAAGAAATATTAGATGTGGCTTTAGAATATGTCACTCTGTGGGGTTTCAACATTGCCAAAATTCATACATTGTGGCTAAAGGTGTTCTGCGACCTGCTGTTTTCTTTCTTTTATACTGCCTCTGGGAATTGTTACTTGCACGTATAGTTTGCATAAGTGCTAATCGGTTTTGTCCGTTCACATTCATTTGTGTATTGTGCAGATTTTAGATCAGTTGTTGCCTTTTCTGATGTTGCAATTTTAATGGCAGTAGTGTAAAAATATTCAGGTTATTTTGAGAATTGGGTGTATGATATGACGTAAATTTTTTATGTAAATAGCATGCAACCAACAGGACAAGTTAGGTATTTGAATCAAATGAAAAAATAGAAAATGCTATGGAAATTCACAAATTGGTGTAAAAAAATATGATAGTCAATTTTCATCTTTACACATCAAGAAGTATTAAAATAATTCTGTGTTATAATCAATCCAGCCGAACTAAGAGAATTGATAACATTAATTTATTCTGAAAAATGAGTATTTTGTACTACAATACTATATTATATATACTGACATTAAAATTTATTATTGGAACTAATGTATTGAAGCTAATTTATGCTTTTTTATATTAAAGTACTGAGTTGCATAAACTGACTAGCCCAGAAAACACTATGCTGTTCCCATTTGGAATTCTCTACCACTTTCCTTTAACTGGAACTAGAAATTTTATAACTCACTTCTCCATATCAAACTTTCTAAAGTTTACTAACTGGGTATAGGCGGCGATGCAGAAGCCTAAAATTTATTGGAACAGATCCAATGTATAATGTGCTGTTAAAGAAGCTTTGGAAGATTAAACAAGGATGTTTGAAAATAAAATCTAAAACGTTATAATTCATTTGCTTCAATTTTTTTCTGTAAAATATGTCATTGATAAGGTGTGTGTTCAAGGGGTTTTTTTGGTTGCATCTATACAGTCAAAAGTCTTTAATCTGGACTCGTCAGGACTTCGGCGATTCCGGATTATCGGTTTTTCTGGATTATAGATCATCAGTTTAAATCTGGTAAGATGGCATGCAGAAATTATAAAATTAAAAATATGAAACCGTATTTTATGAAATAAAGAGCAATTATCTAAAGGGTATCAAAATTTACAAAAAAAAAGCTTAATATTTATTTGTTTACTATATTAAACATTTCTTTCAATGTGCGCATGCGTAAAGCATACATTACGCATAGTAAAAAATAATAAAAACATCTGCCCTGAAGATAAGGATAGTGCTGACAGATCCACTTCCAGTTCTTTCCGTGCCACGACATCCCCTCCCCCCCACAGAGCAGCATGAACTTGATAAACAGATTTCGAAATGGTTAGAGAAACTAATCACCTCTCTGTCACTTTCTTCATGTGTTTATCCATTTTTTGCAGCAATTCCACTTTTTGTTTAATGGACATCGAAACATGCTTTCACTTTGTAGATCCAGAATCGGAAATTCTTTTTGACATAATCGGAAGTTCAAGCTTACTTTTATAAAATTGTTCTAACAGTCTGCAAAAAATAATAAGCCGGATCCAATTAGAAGATTAAGGAACAACGCAATCTGCAACATTAACTGAAATAGATAATTTGAGCTTAGCTTATACCGTCTGTTCGTTATACATGAAACGAGCATGCGTAAACATATTACGTGCATGTGTAAACGTATTATGCACATGCATAAATGCATAATGCGTTTACGCATGCACTGAAAGTTTGTAACTTTGAGGTCTGGATTATGGACGTCTGGATTAAAGACTTTTTGACTGTATTTGGTTTGCACTGGAACTGTTTGATTGTTTTCATTCATGGTTATTTTTGGAGCAGTTGATGCATATTGCTGGACTGATTAAATGAATTACCGTATTAGTCTGTCTCATTCTTTGCCAAGACTGGATATAAACATATTAGCTGAGACATGGCTACTCTCTTTTGTTTTTGAGTTGTCCTGCTGTTTATAATGAAACAGCAAAATTAATTGTTTAGTTTCAAAAAAGTTAAGGTAGTAGTAAAACATCAAATTTTTCATAGAAGACTTCAAACAAACTATTTTGGATTACTTGATTGTAGCTGATACTGATTTAAAATCACACACAAAAAATAATTCATTTCATTGATTATAATATAACTGATCTAAAGATATATTTGAAAGAAATATGTTTCTTTCTGAAGAAATTTAGCAAAATACAATTTCAGAAAGCTTAAAACATGAAGAAGAAACAACAAATCAGTGTAATAATGCTGTTGATTTAAAGATTAAAAAAAAAAAGTTCAAATGAAGCATTAAAGCCAGTTAGACTTGGTGAAAAATTGTTTATTGCTGTGAATAAAAATTAGTCTCAAACACCTATCTTATTTGCAAACTTTAACACATTGAAGCGTCTTCAGATTATTGAAAAGGCAGGATAAGTATAAACTATTGAAACATCATTAAATCTTATTCATTTTAAGGTTGTGCTTATAGTGTAGTAGTGAGTAGGGCTATGATGGGAATGATAACATAAAAAAATAATACGATTTCTATTATCATAGTTAAATTAGAATTAGTTGGCATATAATGTGTTAGCTAGTTTTTTTAGCCTGGCTTTCGGCTCAAGATTAAACAAGCCTTTCATGCAAGAGAAGCTCATTTGACTAGTGAAAGATGTGTAAATATTAAAGTCTGGTTCATTGCTTAATTCATTATACACTGGTGTGCAAAACTTAAGCAACAGCAGAGTTTTTTGCCATAACTCCACGAGAAATCAACTCAGAGGCACGAAATGCAGAAATGAAGGAGAGTATTATACGTAAAGGTTGACGAAAGCGTCAGAGCTGGAAAAAAAATACAATGCATACGGTATGGAATCAAACAAAAACAAGCTTTATTGAATGCATAGTATCATGACTCATGATTGTCTATCCAAGAGAAAGAACAAGCAGATGTTCCTTAATATGGGATATGTCCTCCCTTCACTGCAGTGGTTGCTTCGCACCGTCTCCGCATACTCAGAACCAACTGGTGCAACATTTCTTGAGGTAGGAGTGCCCATTCCTCAATCAGCATCTGTTTGAGTTGTTGGGTGTTCTTCGGAGGATGTAAGCGTGCTACAATGCGTCTCCCCAAAGCGTCCCACACATGTTCGATGGGATTTAAATCTGAGGAGTACTCTGGCCAATCCATTCGAGTGATATCTTCACTTTCCAGTAGCTCCTCAACTGCAAGAGTCCGATGTGGCCGTGCATTGTCATCCATAAAAATTAAATCTGGGCCAATGGCACCTCGGAACAGATGCACATGGGGAAGGAGTACCTCCTCACAATAGTGATCTCCGGTTACAGACCCTCTGTCGAAAACATGGAGCTCAGTTCGCCCGTTAGCATAATGACTCCCCAGACAAGAATTCCAGGCCCACCGTTACGGTATCTTTCCTTGATGTTACTGGGATAAAACCAGTTCCCGACCTCTCTGCAAATCAAAACACGTTGAGAATCGCTTCTGGTACTAAACCGACTCTTATCCGTAAAGAGGACACGACTCCATTGATCAGTTGTCCAGTTTTTGTCCTCTCTGCACCACTGAAAACAGTGGCGTCGGTGGCCAACTTTCAACGGGAGGCAGGGTTCAGGACGGCAGGCGAATAGGCCCCCTTTGTGAAGCCGTCTAGCCACAGTAAACTGCGCCACTTGTCGCCCCATTGCTGTACAGAGTTGCTGAGCAATGGCTCTTGCTGACTGCTGTCGGCTTCTTTTCGCCGGCAGGACGATATATCGGTCATCTCCTGCAGTTGTCGTCCTCGGGAGGTTACCACTAACCTTTCTAACAGCTGTACATGTGGTTTAAGCACGCGAAATGACACTTTTGTTGATTCCGAACTCTGCAGCTACGCTGGTGACAGTACGCCCCTCCTCCAGTTTTCCGATCATTCTTCCACATGTGAAGTTGTCTAGGTGATTTCTTCTAGCCATATTTCACGAACTGACTCACTGGCACTTGCAGCGAATATGTTGAATTGCGTCTCCGTCCTTCCTTTTATTCTACTGTTGAGCTCCGACATCACACGTTTTGTGTACACTCACGTCGCCTCTGACGTTTTGTTCCTAATATTTGCATACGCATGATGTTTCTACTGACTTACGTGTTCATTGTACTGATCTCCAGACCTCCTTTTCTGCAATTTCATGGTTATCTGCCGAAAACTCCGATATGGTTTAAGTTAGTTTTTTTTATTATTCCAGAGCTTGTGTAGTGTTTTTTTTTATTGATCTTGATGGTAGCCTGTTCTGTAGATAGGTGGCTGTCATTACAGCTTCGCCCCAAAATTCTCTTTTGAGTGCCGAATCGAGTAGGAGGCACCTTGTCATTTCCATTAAGCATAGATTTCTTCCTTCTGCTCTATCGTACTGTTGCGGTGAATATGCTATAGAGGTTTGATGTTCAATTCCCTCTTCATTACATATTCTTCAATCTCTTTGTATAGTCTCCTCCATTGTGTGTTTGGCTTCTTTCCAAATTTGTTTTTCGTCATGATTACAAATTGTTTTAACTTGGAGAAAGCTTCGTCTTTTGTAGCGTTGTGTATTTTGAATGATCGTCAATGAATGTTATGAAGTATTTCTTTCCTTCTAGTGATGTTGTACTGATTGGTCCACAAATTTCTGAATGTATCAAGTCTAGAACTGACTTTGCTGTGTAGTTGTTTAGCTTCGAATACAGTAATTCAGACATTTTGCTTCTGATACAGCATTCTTATTATTTTTCCTTTTTAGTTTCTCAGTTGTTCCTTATTCCAGTTGCCAAGTCATCATTCTTTAACCTCTTGATTGCTTCATAATTTCTGTGTCCTAGTCTATGCCAAAGATCTATGCTATTTTAACTTCCTTCTGCAGCTGCAGTTTTGCTTTTCTTCTATGCGATTCAATTATGGTATATAAATTTCATTCTGCTTTAGCAATTCCTATGGTTTTATTTTTCTTCTTTATTCTGAAAATATCTTCTTCAAATGCAACTGTAAACACTTTGTAATTTTTTGTATGGATATTAATCGTCCTTCTAGGTCAGAAACGTATAGAACATCTACAAGTCTTACTTCTATTTCATTATCTTCATCGCCTGTACAGTATAAATATCCTTCTCCAGTGCATTTGGACTTCATCTGAGTACCAATAGCAATTGTTATTTGCTCAATTTTGCTTCTGTCTAATTTTGTGAAAAAGTTTATTTTATCTGTCATATGACAAATGGCTTCTGAGTCAACTGACCAGTTTATATTTTGAAATTTTCTTTCTCTGGTGACTTTGAACGTGTAATTCTCAGTCTTCTCGAGTTTCTTATTTTTGTTTTCACCTTTGTGTGTATCCTCATTTACAGCAGCTTTCATTCTTTGTTTATTTCCATAATTTCCTTTATTCCCTTGCTTTCCATTTTTGAAATTGAAAAATTTGAAAAATGAGTTATTTTCATTTTTGTCTTTTTCTTTCTGGTTATTTAAGAATCTGCATTCCTTTTCGAAGTGTCCCGATTTTTTGCAATAATTGCATCTTTGTTGGTTGAAATGCTTCAATTTTGTGTTGAAATTCATTTTGAAGGCAATTGTTTCTTCTTGTTTGCATGCCTTTTTTTCTTTTTAAGCATTTGTCAGTGACTTTCGTTTTTACGTATTCCAACGTTAGTTCTTCTGTGCATGCTTCTAAAGCTGTAATAAAATTTTTGCAGCGTTTTGGTAAGCCACATAGTAAGAGTGCTGCAATGTGGTTGTTCTTTTTTCTTCACCAATTCCTCACAGTTTGTCTACGATTTCAAGTCTTTTGTTGATGTGTTCCTTGAGCTTGTATTCGTTTTCTGCTTTTAACTATATAGCTTTCCGAGAAAGTAAAGCTTACTGGAAAGATTTTTTTCTTTTGTGAATTTTCTTTTAATTCATTCTATTTTTGAATATATAAAGCTATGATTAAATATTGTAAGAATTATATTATGATTTGAAATTTGGTTAATTTTAATGAATATAAAAGTATACAGATATAGTTAACTTTCACTGTGTATGTCGTATATATTTCTTGGTTCTCCTTGGTCTGTATATATTTCTTAATTTTTTGTTATTAGCACCAGACATGCTATTAGTCTCGATCCTCACTTTTTTCTTCATATCATTTTTCAAATAAAAGGTTGTTGCCACTAAATATTATTGCCATGTGTTATTTTTAAAGAAATTATATGGTGAATATAAAAAATAAACCTATATTTTATGTGTGATAACTATATATAATAATATATGTAAAAATTCTAAAAATACATTTCTTCTAAAAATTTTGTAATTTTACTATTGAATTTTATGTCATAAGTGTGAAGATAATAGTTTCTAATAATAAAATTTTAAAAAGACTAAAATGTTGTTAGCGGGAGTGAGTCAAAGACGACTGGTAAACTGTGAGCTCACTGAGAGTATAAAAACCTTAACAAACCCTCTAGTATGATGTCAAAATCTGAACTGTTTTAGATATTCATTTTTCTTTTCTTTTCATTTATTTTTGGTCATCAAATGGCCAGACATCTTTCATTGTATATAGGGGCAGGCATTCACCTCTTTGCCTGTGGTGAAAGAGTTTGTAGGCAGAACTATAATTTAGATAATAATAAGTCTCCTGAAATTCATTAAATTAAAATTCCTGTTTTAAATTCTTTAAGTATTTCATTTTTTGTTATATTTTGCTGTTAATTCATGAGGGTTTTAACTGTTTTACCTACATTTTTAACTGTTCATTCTTCATATTTCATATTTGATAGTGCAAATGCAGTGTAATAGGTTCAACTTGGAGGGGGATTGTTCAGTAGATATTTTGGTTGTCTGAGTTTCTTTGGTACTTAATTTTACTACTAAAATGTGTTCTTTCTGAATAACTGTTTTTAAATAACTGTCTTTTTCTCACTCAGTATAATGACTATCACAAAATTGTTGAAGCCCTTGGAGGAAAAGGTATTTATTTGTCTGGTAAAGATAAAGATGACTTGGTCTCAAAATTTAAGCATGCTATTGAATTGTCATCTTCTGGGAACAGTGTCCTGGTAAATGCTACTATTGGCAAAACAGACTTCAGGTCTGGAAGTATTTCAATATAAATTTAAATATTAATATTATATAATGTGTGTTTATTATATTGAGATGGTAGCTGTATCTAATATTGCCATTTTTATATTATAACAGTTTTTAATTATGTATGTTTTCAGCTGTATTTAGTTTTAGCTGCATAATTCTGAATGCTTTTTCTATATCTGAGTGATGCCATAATTTTTACTTTTTAATTTTTGGTGAATGCTTGAAAATATTCTTGAGTTATTCATGCAGGAGTTAATTTTGCATGAAAGAAGGAAATTACACTTTAAGAAAATAACTTGAGATTTAACAAGAGCTTATATCTGAATTTTTTTCTTGTAAATGTTACTTTAATATTTATTTCTTGTAAATGTTACTTCTGCAATAAATTCAGACAGCAGAAGATAAATATTAATGAATTTACTGTGAGACATTGGTGATTATTTGTGTTTGAGATTGTTATAATGGAAATAGTGAAAATGTTCCTGCAAGCAGAGAACACCAGAAATCTGGTTGATCATGTCACTTGCAATTAAAATTTTTATAATATGAAAAATAATTTTAAATTTTAAACTTAAGAAGAACTTGTCTTGTAAAAATGATTTTCTTTCACTAAAAACATTTAGAACTCAACTTTATTGTTATTACTTGTATGATGTTAAAATACACAAGTCATGCTTGATAGTTTCTAAAGTGTTTTATTGTGCTCATATCAGCACCATAATATTTTTTAAGCTGTTAGCATATTTTAATTGCTATTAGTGAATTTTTTATTGTATTTCACTAAAACATAGTGAAGCAGAATTGCAGCATCATTACAGATTAATTTTTATTTAATTATTATAACTCCTTCTAAAGCAGGCTTGTTTTTGTTGTATCTGTTTTGATATTTTTTATTTCATCCATTGCTTATATAATGAACAAAGATTCAGTTTTACTTGTTCCATTTAAATAATGGCATGAAATTGTAATTAAATATTTATAAATTAATAATAATTTATTCATTTTATATAAAATTCCATTTAAATGTACATCATGTAATGGAAGTGCAGTTACTTAGTTTTATATATATTCTGCCTGGTGTTGAATAAATATGATTTTATGTAAAATGTTGAAGAAATGCATTCACATGCATATAAACTATTATTTTTGTAAGATTTTTATATTCATATAATGTGTGTTTGAATATTGATTAATGAGTATGTGACAAAGTGTTTGATTCATATGAGATGTAATGAAATAAATAAATTTTTGTTAAAGGTTTTTGAATAAAATATATCTTAGAAAATATTTGATTGTGCTTCAATTAAATGCATAGTATTTTTTAATGTGTATCTTTATTGCATTATTCTTTAAAATATTAACTCTTAAGAAATCAATTAGGAAACTGGATTGATTGTAGTTAATTTATGGCATTTTTAAACTCTCAGGCTATCGGTGAACTGTGATTAAATATTAAAATCATCTTGATGCCCTAGAATTTAAAGATTTTAGAATGAAATTTTATATTTGCATCAAGATATAAAAGCTTAGGAATTTAACATATCATACAATTTTGTCAGAGCATAAGGACTGGTTTCTGTATTGTCCACTCAGTTCAAAGCATTTGGTTTTTAATATGATCTTCCCTGCATTGATGCAATCAATGCATACTGATCAAGACCTACTACTTTTCATATTGGCATTGGTCTGAGGTTTTATTTTCAGATCACTTTGGCTAGCAGTGAAAGAAACAGTTGCTCATTAGGAATTGTGTTAGCAAGGGGCTGTTGCTGTAAAGCTCTTTTTTGATTATCCAACAGAACTGAAAGATGCATACGTCTGTCTACCTGTGGTTTGAGATGACCACTGCTCCTGCCATTTATTCATAAAGGGCACATTTATAAGGTGCTTAAGATAAGACAGTGAGAGGAGTATTGAATATAACCTTCAATACATATTATTTGAAGAAGAAAAATTATATGATTTGTAGTTTCATAGTAATGTTCAGATGTGTATTCATAGTGATGTATTCAATATGATACACACTTTGCATCATAACAATTCATATTTCTCTTTTCCAAAGCATCCTTTCAAATTATGGAAATTTTCCTTCATGTTATTCACAGATTACACTCCGTGTGCTATATACAGATTGCACTCTGTGTACTACAGAGTGATATTTGTAAGGTCTTGTTTAATTTTTAACCAGCTAATTTATGTTAATTAACTTATTTATGTTAATTATTCCCATCTTCCACAATTTCATTTTCTTGCCAGAATATAAATTTCTAGTTTGCACGACATTCAAAGGAGCTAGAAAGGAGAGCGTATTGAAAGAAAGGTTTTAGAGGGTAGAATTAGAAAGTATTCTGCCTAATTGCTAATTTTGATTCTCATGAGAGCAGTTATTCTGTGGCCTTGCATTATTCTCACCATTAAGCTTGTCACGTGGAGCTTTATGGCATAGCCAGCCTTGCATGTTACTTAATTATTGTAGCCATTAGACTAACTTACTTCACCTAGTTAAGCCAATCCAGTATCTTTCATTTAAGCCATAACTGCTGGCTATACATTTTGTAAGCATGAGTGGTGCCGTCTGTTAACTTTTATTTGAGTTAAATAAAGTTACACCCTTGAGAGTGACATGCTCTGGCTGCTTTTTTTTTCTGTCAGAATATGTGTTGCGTTTGTGTTTTAATTATGTTTCTTTTGAGAAAAAGAAATAGTGTTGCAAAGAACAATGATTCATCGTACTGAAAATATGCATCACACGAATCATCCCACATACAACATATAAAATTAACTTTTCTGTTAGGAAATTTCATAATGTGATTATACGAACAATCAGCAAGGTTTATGACTGACTACATGCACTATGTAGTATTGCTTAAAGATGGAATTATGTTTCTAGGAGTTTAAATATAAATCAATTTAAATGTCAGAACCCATTACATGTGTTGATTATACTGATGCTTATAATTTCCTATACTGATCAAAAACAAATTATGTATCAGATACATTTGTAGCATTTAGGTCAATCAGTTTTTAAGAAAAGGATTTTCAATGAGTTTCTGAATGCTGTATTGATTTTTATGGATGAATATTTAGTCTACTAACTAATTTTGCTTGCTACTGTGTGAGAACAAACTGAAATGTACGTATTGTAAAAGTTATTTATTGCAGTTGACAGATTTGATTAATAAAAAGTATGAATTGATTAAAAATTTAGACAGCAGAAGATTAACATATCCACGAGAAGATATAACTGTAATTGTACACAGTTACATTATCCAAACTGATAAGATCTTAATCTGAAATATATTTCCAAAGTGTTAAAAAGGCATGATGATACTGGGAATCAAATTACAGAAGAACAATAATTTGGCGATGAAAGGTATTTGCCATTTGAATTTTGCAAAAAATCAGAACATTCATCAAGTATACTCAACAACTTCATGCATGTGTCCATTAATATATGAATTAAGAATTTTCTTAAATTAATGAATAAAGCCATGTCCAGATAAAGAGGAAAGAAATAGAAAATTCAAGTTTTTAATGCTAAGACAAGATTTTATGTTATCGTGATAGTTTAATTCTTCTGTGGTTATATCAATATTCTATTTTCATATATTTTAAAAAATTTGATTGCTCCAAGTTAAAAAACTCATTTTCTAATTAAAGTCTGAAATTTACTGGAAAGGTGTTACTTGATATTAATTTGTATGAAAAGTCTAAAATTTAATAAGCCTATTTTCAGAATCTTATTTAATTTATTGATAAAAAAGTGTGAACATTTAAACAATTATGAATTTCATTGACAGAACTAGAAAATGAAGGAATGCTGTTGCAAGGAACCTCTAATGTATCATGTCTTAGCATTTCTTCTGACTTGGTATTAGTTCTGCCGTGTTAATTCTGGTAATGAAGGTGTTAAACTTTCACCTAATACATTGCTATTTTTTTTTAAATAAGGAATTATAATAACAGCTGGTTATATATGTGTATATCAAATGAATTTCCTGAAGATAATTTTTTTCTGTTTCCCCCTTTTTTGCTTAGAAATAGTATTGCTTACAAATTTTAAATGCTAATCTTCTTCATTTTTATTTTGCATATGATGCAGCTAGAGGCACTGAGTACAATTAACACAGAAAAATTTTTCATTGAGTTTATTCTCTTCAAATGCTCCTTAAAGTGTTATTTTTACTATAAATATATAAAAGAAATCTAATTATTGGTATATATTTTTGTGCTGCATTGTAAATATTTTTCAGTGTTATATCCGCTAATGAATTGAAAATATATTTCTTCATATACATGTAATAATTTAGAACAGAAGATTCAGACTGTTGCAAATGTGACCGATCTAATATTTCTTTTTTCTTGAGAGGCATGTTCTTAATATGCATTATATATCGTAATGGACATAATCTGTGTGCTCATTCTTGATTACAAATTTGTCTGTTATATCTTGTATGACAATATGATTGATAAAAGAGAAAGGTCAATGGTGACAGGTTCAAGGATGGACAGCAAACAAGGTCAAAAGTGCAAGGTTATCTAAGATGAAATTTAGATTCAAAATTATTTGAATTTTTGTTCCCAGTTTCCCTGTTGGTTGCTAATAAAGAAATCGGTTCCCAATTGAAATCACTTTCGCTGAGACATGTATGTGTGTGCATCATTAGTACTATGTAAGAATCATATGAAAGGGATTAATTTTCAAATTATGCAATTCAGAGAGCAATTATTATAAGCAGTTACTGTTTTTAAGACGAGGAAAATTAGTCAAATTAAATTGGAGATTGAAGAGACAACTGCAAATTAAAATTAGAATTTTGCCTTTTACATATTTTATCTGGTATATATATATATAGTACAAAGTCTTTAATCCGGATGTCCATAATCCGGAATGGTCTATAATCCGAACCTGAAAGCTACAGACTTTCTACACATGCGTAGCGTTTACGCATGCACATAATACCTTTATGCATGTGCATATGCATTGACGCATGCACGTTTAATGTATAACGGACTGTATAAGCTAGCCTAAAGTTATCTCAGTTAATGTTGCAGATTGCATTGTGCCTTAATCTTTCGCTCCAGTAGTTTATAGTATTAACGAATTATATAAAGCCTAATAATACAAGGGCTGGCTCATTTATTCAAAAAATTAACTTTTATGTGAATTTTGAAAATTTATGGCAAAAGATAATCATAAATACTATAAACTACTGGAGCAAACATAATTATGAGAAATTTTTAATTGAAAATTATGAAAAACAAGACAAGCATACCTTTCCTTTAACCCCCATACCAGGAGAATGATTCAATTGCTTAAAGATATTGCTTTTTGGCAAAATATAACAAACTAAAAAAAAAATTTTACGACTGAACAATTTATTTTTCAACTTTGAATAACAAATTAAATCATTAATTCTTGATTTAGAATATTCTTTTTGATTTAATTTAGTTTGACTAATTAGTTTGTTTTAGCATCTTTTAGTTTTTTTTATTATTCGAGTACGAATGCATATAGGGAAAAGACCTGAACATTTGAGAACTTTTAGAATTTTGTTTTGAAATGAAAGTTTCATACTTAAAAGCGGTTTTCAGCCTCAAATGATTCAGAAAAACGAAACATATATTCAGATCTCATTAATCAACTTGATATATTACAGCTTCAAAACGCATTTTCCTTGACAAGTTTCTGTTTAAAGCGTTTAACAGTGGAGATTAATAAAATAAAAGTTTTGTTATATATAATGTTTTGTAAATTATTAAAAAGTTTTCTCTTTTCACAGAATAATTTTCATTTAAAAATCCCGTTTATGAAAGTTTTGTTAATGTACGTTTACTCAGTTAGGTAAGTTTTAACTGGCGAAGAAAGGTTAGACCTTCATATAGAAAGAACAGAATTTTATTCATCTTTGTTTTGACTTTTATTTTTAAGATGAAATTGTAATACTTTTCATAGCTTTTTAAAACTCTTTTTTTGTTGGCTATTTTACTCTTCTAAAAATAACAGTATGCATGTAATAAATCTATGTCTGGGGTGTCATTTCAAAACTAATTCCTGTCATATGTATCTTATGTAACTCTAATGATGCATGTATTTATATAATGGTAAAAGTGAAAATGAAATCTCTTAATCAATAGCAATGAAATAAATGTAAACGAATGTTTTTAACCATCCAGTAGAAACAAAGCGGAAAATATAACTTCGCTGTTCTTAATCTGGTATTGATATTGTAAGTAATCTTCGCTCTCTTTTTACGTTTCTCTATTCTGCTAAGGTGTTGTACGTCGTCTCTCTTCTATTGCTAATTACAATTCTGTAAATGTAGAAATGAAAGTTAAGTATTATGGAGTGGAGGTTGCTCATTTTGATAATTTAGCTGTGTATTTTTAATGAGTGTCATGAAAAAAAATAAGGAAATGTTCAAATAACCACGATTATTTCTTTTGTATAACATACAGCTTTCATCACATTCATCATTATCATCATCTACGACAAACTCAAAATTTGGTTTACGTATAATGGGTATGTTAAAAACTGCCAGCTGTAAAATTTCGAAAGAAATTCATATAGCTCATAGTATAATCCATGGGTGCGACCTGTTTAAAACCGAGTAAGATATGGTTAAGGAAAAATTATAACAGTATTTCTTTCAAATCTGTGAACAAAGCATTCAAAATTTATTAATCTTCTTAATGCTAAAAAATAATCTTTGGATAAGATTTTTTTTTCATCTAAAAATTAATAAATCTTATCTGAATGGAAAAAGAAGTATATGGAATATAAAAAAAAATTTGCAAAATTTTTCTGTCATAGTTACAATATGACAATGCATAATGCAAATTATATACAGCTAAATTATTCTGTTCTATGTTTGGTGATATTTACAAAAGTAGGGGTCTTTAAAATGTTAAATTCAATAATTTTCTTTTATTCGAAGCGCCAAATTTACAAAGTATTTACATTTTAATAAATGGTGCAGGTATAAAGAAAAGGAACATACTGCAAGGAACCTTGATAAATTTTATATAAAGTAAAACAGTAAAGCAAGCCATAATAATGGCTGCATATTTGCTTGTATGATATAAACTGTTTTACATAGAGCTAAATTGTACATGAGGCACTATGATATCAGCTTTTCTATAACTGAGATGGCAACATAAAAGCACTGCAGTATGCTCAATGTAATACAAGTTTTGCATAATTCGAGTTTAAAATATTACAGCTTATTTGAAAATTTGTTTTAACAAAATAGCTTTCATTTCATTAAAATCATATTCTTGTATACTTGATAGATAAAATTTTACAATGCAAATTCAGAACAAATAAAAAGACATATGAATATAATATACCCATTAATGCCACTAACATTCTATATAAATGAAACCAAGTTTTACAATGGCATCATTGATTAGATCATTTAAATTTAGTGAAATTTCCTGGATATAAAATAGTTTTGTAGTTCACATTAAAAGAATGACATCAAAGCCATAAAAATGAATTCACATCGGTGTCCTATGAGTATCTTTCTTCAGACGTCCTGTTTTTGCATCACTAATAGCGCCCCACAGATCAAATATAAAATCATCTGTGAATCCAAATGCTTCAAGATCTGAACTATCTATGGCTGTCACAAAATCATGAGGATTCGCCTTGTCATGTCCAAGGTCCCATATCTGTGTTGCTAAGAAGGAATAAAAAAAAAATATTACTTTTTAGAATGAAAGCTATACATCTAAGTAAATTAAGTCATAAAATTTCAGCTGCCGTATATGATTTAATTATATTTCCAACAGGTCATCTTTACATTCCTTTCAATTTCCTCATAAAATTTCCTTCAGAACATTACAAAAATATGTAAATGAACTGAGAAATGAGCAGTGCTGTGAAAGTAAACGCCATTTTATGATTTGGAATATGAGCATTACTAGCTTTTTAATTAGTCGTGTATTTTCTACCTTTCGCATGCCATGCTTTGTTGTATTTACAAAGGAAAAGTAGCTGCTGTAGATCTAAAGCCTGAATATCAGTGTTAAGTTGATTTGAATTCGGATAAGTTTTGTTTGATTAGAACGTACTTTTTTTTGCAAATTTCTATGCATGATGCTTTTAGATTTGACATGTTGCGTTTGTATTTTATATATACATTGTGTCCCCAAAACCATTCTGAGTTTTATATCGAATCAAACATTTTAATGAAGCAGGTATGAAATCAGTATATATTCTAGAAAGGTCTTATAACATTTCATTAAAAATTTTGACTAAATTTCACAGCACAAAATATCATTATTTATTTATTATTTGATCTTAATACTGGGTCAAAATAATAGAATCGTTTATCGTTCAAACAATTTCGAATAGGAGGCGAAAACCGAAGGAAATGCGACTTAAATATGACATACGATTTGTTTTGTTAAAATTTAGTTTCTCAGTTTCGGTTTAGTTTGAATTTGATTCATTGTACGATATGAAAAATATTAATAGTATAAAATTTTTATTAATTGTACTGGGAACAATTGTCGCTTCTAAGGATTTTGTGATTCATGATATATTCCTGTTATACTATTTCTAATTATTTAAAATTCAATGGATTATATGGAAAACAACAAATATGCTGTTCATTATTTAATGTTGACAATATGTCAAGAAAGAACGATTTTACACCAAAAAAGTGACCCACTTGCTAGTATCATGCAAGTTCCAACGTATCAAAGGTCCTTAAACCTACAATGCATTACATTTTGGAAAACAGTAAAAATATTCTTCATCAAAAAATGTTATGTTGTCCTTGTCTGACCAAGCATCATAAAGAAGAAAGAATTGATTTGGCTATATATCACAAGGTATGAATTCAAAATGAGATATAATTTGAAATGATAATTTGAATTCACATATTCCTGATGGTTAGAATTATTTGTGATGACTCTAGATTCCCCCCCCCCCCCCCGGGTTGACTGGGGAGAGGGACAACTCCCAAGGTTCTGGCTAGGACCTGTATCTAGGCAGCGACTTCTGGGATAAATAATTAGTATTCACAGTGACTAGAACTATCGTTTATTCGGTGGTAGATTCAAGCTCAACAGGGACCATACTGGTATTGTTTTGTCTTCCCCTTGATTATGGGGACGATTATGTGGCTTGATATTGAAGGCTGTCATTAGGGGTTCGGATCCCCTTGATCAATACTTGGCAATGGTCTATGGTGTATTCTTTATTTTGATGGTGAATGCTAGACGTCCACCTTTGACTTGCAAATCATATACCCAGACTGTGTGTATCACATAAGTCCTCCAGGGTTGATCAGGGGAGGGTTATGCCTTCTTGGATCACCTCTAGGGGTTGGAGAGTTGTTAAGGCAATTATTAAGCCAGGTCTGGAAGCCCCTTTTTTTGTATTGCACTGTCATGACTCTAGAAAAGAGGACTATGCTATGCCGCCTAACCAGGATAGTGGTTAGCGAAGCTGAGTGATGTACTGAAGGGTCAGGATTCGAATACCGAAGAAGGCATGGATTTTTGTAAATAGTGTCTATGTGACATGGAGGCACTCTAAATATGTGGCGAGCTGAAAGTCCTCTCAAGAGGTTAGTGGTAGGGAAATAAGGGGGAACCCTCGAGCCCATTTCCCCGGGGCGCTCTGCATCAAAATTGGGGGCTAAATTAAGCAAAGTCTTACTGTCACTTGTTGTTGTTGTTGTTACTAATCTCCATGTCTAGGAATATACTAGACAAGGTCCACAAGTTCATCCACTTTCAGAAAATCAAAAACAATCTTAGGAGACTTGTAAAAGTCATCAAGAGACAACTCCAGGCACTTAAGGATATGTGCTAGTGATGCCAGTTGATTTTGACATTTAGAACAAATTGGGTGCATCTTGAGACCTATCTCAAAAGTAAAGTCCTTTCAGGTGTCCACTGAAGAATCGGGAAAATGTTGTCTGAACACATCTATCGCAATCAATAGCAAGAGATCTTCCAGGACAATCAACTTGATACCAGGGATGATTCGGGGGGAACGAGCCACATTTGGCCTGTCTGCATGTCTTCTAATGGAATACAGTTCAAGATATGTCAATGAATTGGTAACTGGTAATGGTTCTTCAGAACCCTTCTTCGCCAACTGTCACTTGTATGGTGTTTAAGGTTGTTTCCAATGACAAGCGCAATCTTGCACTCCTTGCCATGACGAATTTTATGGGCTTGTTCTGATATTACTGTCAGATAAATGAGGTAAACTACAACATATTATGTTATGATGTTTGGTCAGACAAGGACGACTTTTTTTTTTCTGGTGGAGAATATTTTTAAAGATTTTTCAAAATGCAATGCATTATAAATCTAGAGACTTTCGCGTCTGCAGATGATGGATCTGCCTGTGATTTAAAAGTGAACCACTAATTTGGCGAGAAATCTCAACGCAACAATGGCCGGTATACTTTTTATTTGCCACCTAATTTATTCAGCTTTAAATTATTAGCAAACGCCATGTGGGGAACGATTAATGAACTTAGAAACACCTCGAATCGACAGTTTGTTTCAATACCGTTTAGCAGAATTGCGTCGTTCTGCTGTTATTAATATTTTCCACAACCCATACTGAATTAAATTCAAATCTAAGTTTGATAAAAGAAACTTCCGATCAAATATTTTTATCACAATAAATTAGTATATATCATTCAGTTCTTGCATTTTAGTGAATTTATTTTGATTTCACGCTTCTTCATAATTTTTTATTTGATATCAAATTCAGTTTCTAGAATGGATCTATCATTTTAGGAAACACGGTACACACATAATGAACAAGTAACTTTTGGCTCCTCAATAATATGTTACCTCACACCCCTCGAGTACGTAGCCGTAATGAACCAATCAATGTTTTAATCTACAGATTATAGAAACACCGTTTCTTCCATTTATTTTTATAAATTTAAAAGACTGTAAATTCGCATTTTAATGAACTTCTATTTTGGAACTTTAAGTCACTGTAAGATGTTAGTTAAGAGTTTATAAGGAATTAACGCATTCGCCTTTACGCGCTACTATGGTACAAGTGGCTAACACATCCAGAAGTAATTAGAATATAGAGGCATGTACGAGCTAAAATATGAAGGATAATAATTTGTCACCAGCTGGAATCGGACGATTGGATCGCTTTCCATTGAAGCAGGGAAGAATATAAGGAATTATAGCACTCGCTCGTGTGTGGTTTGGTGGTGCAAGTGGTTAGACATTTACCCAGCAACGGGGAAGATCCACCGTTCGAATCCAGCAAGGGCGCAGTTGATTCTGCATAATAGTCTTTACAAATCAGGGATAAGAGATGTTAGCAGCATCATTTATAATCGTAAATTGTATGATTAATAGTTGACCACAAAGCAGAAAAAATGAAAATTATCAGAGGAATGATCTAATGTTTGTCATCAAGATTCATTATATGCGAAAGCCAGATTTTCTTCCATTGTTCATCTGATGGAAAACGAAATCCGTTTGATGTTATAAAATAAAAACAGTAAGTATTTGCCACAAGTGTATAAAAGACTTTTTATATCGTTGGGACTATTCAGTTTATTGTACTATGTGCGTTAGAGATTAATATACCTTTGTTCTGAACGGAATATATCGAACAATTTGAAGTCTCTCAATGCTTTTACTTTGATGAGGAAATAAAATCTAATTATATAAAAGGCAGATACCCGTACTTTATTAGTTCTGGATAGCATAAACTGTCAATATGATTATTTCATACTTCTATACTAATAAAATTAATAAAAGGGGCCTTTCGGTAAGAACAAGTGTAGTAAAAATAATTAGTTAATTAATTGCAACGTAGAACTCTTTAGCTTATTAGCTTTAGCCATTAATTTGCATTATTTTTTACGCATGTTTGTTATCTTTATTAATTTATTATCAAAATGCCTCAATTTTTAATTAGATTCTGCAAATGTTTTTAATTAGAAACGTATTAATTCTTATTTTACTACATACTTAGCTACTAACGCTTCATTTTACGAGTACATTAAAGTATTTCTGAAGTCCTTAAAGAGGGAGAGATTTTCTTAGTTCTGCTACTTTGTAACGTATATACGGGCCAGTTTCCATTAAAATGTTCTCCAGGAAAGCATTTCTCTTCACCGGCCGAAGCCGTAACTTTTCTTATTATAATAAAGTAACTCAGATTTTGAAGCAGGGGAATGGAGCTTCAAAAAGGATAATAGTTTATGTAGGGTGACAATAATTGAACTATATGAAATAAAACTGTCATAACTTCTGAACGGTTTGCATGATGAAGTTCAAACTTCGTGGTTGGCCTCAGGGCATGATGGGAACTAGTATGAGCATGCGCACGCTTATTATTGTCGACCATTTTCAAGTGAAAATGTCACGGGACAGCGTGCCTGAGCGTATAGCACTTGTGAAGGCCTATTATGTGAGCAATAACAGCCCGATTGCGGCTCAAAGGAAGTTTGCGACCGAGTACAAGCTGAAGACAAACGGTCCAAGTGCGCTAACAATCAAGAATTTGATTCGCAAGTTTGAGAGAACTGGTAGTGTTGGTGATGACAGTATTGGCAATGTGTGTAACGGAATTCAGTCTTCGCTTCAGTTGCATTATAATTATTACCTTGTTCAATTCTATTATCATAATTGCTTCATTCAATAGAGTAAGTAATATTAATAGCACCTTCAATGCATTGTTCAATAGTGTTTTGTGAAGTTAGTCTGAAAGTGGTATAAAATATGATAAGCATTCTAAATATTAAGTCATTTATCTGCAGTCTCATGTATCTTAGATTGTAATACTGTAACAGTGCTTGTTAAGTCCTAAACTTACAACCAGTAATCTCTAATCTTTATCTGAACACAGGACCATCAGTGATCTCACTTAGTCAGTGTTTAGCACAAGACTGTGTAGCCTGTGAGGACTTAAGCATCGCTGTAAACAGCCTTGTGAATTTCTTTTTCATCATGTGTTTGTAGCAGTCTGTTCTGCCGGCCCTCCTGCGGAGGGGACGCAGCAGCATTAGATCGCTTCTGCAAGGAGGACAATAATGCTGTGAGGCAAATTTTATAGCCCTCTTCTGCGGCGTAAAAGTATTGGCAATGTCGGTCTACAAACAAGTGTGAAAACATCGATAAGACACGCGCTGTGTTTCAAACCAGTCCAAGAAAATCGATCAGACGAGGTGCACAACAGGTGGGAATCAACTGGGAGACCCTCCGACAAATTTTTGAAGAACTGCATATCTTCCCATACAGAATTCAAACCCATCAGCCATTAAGTCCCATGACCATGGAACAGCGGTTGTTTTTCGACAAAACTATTGTCGAGAGAATTGACGAATAGGAATATGATGTGAATATGGTTTGGTTTAGCGACGAAGCCCACTTTCATTTGGATGTGTTCGTCAGTAAGCAAAATTGGCGCGTTTGAGTGACTGAGAATCCGCAATTCGCAATCGAGAAGTCTCTCCCTCAACAGTGACTGTGTGGTGTGCATTGTCCTCTCCCGGAATAATCGGTGCGATATTCGCTGATGGCACGGCGACTACTAAACAATATGTAAAGGTTTTGGAAAATGATTTCATCCCCATTATTTATCCCAGTGCTCCTGATTTCGACAAGATGTGGTTTATACAAGACGGAGCTCGACCCCATCGGACCAAGAAAGTGTTTGATGTCCTGGAGGAGCACTCTGGGGACCGCATTCTGGTTCTGCGGGTACCCAGAGGCCACTGGAATGGGATTCGCTTGGCCGCCATATTCTCCTGATCTGAACACGCGTGACTAATTTCTGTGGGGCTAATTAAAGACAATGTGTACAGAAATAACCCCAAATCCATAAGCTGAGTTGAAAACTGCTATTCAGGAGGTCATCGACAGCATTGATGATCCGGCACTTCAGCGGGTCATGCAGAATTTTGCTATTGTCTGCACCACACCGTAGCCAAAGATAGCAGGCATATCGAACATGTCATAACCTAAATCCGAGTATGTGCAGTGACGTTTACATGTTGATTAAAGTTTGTGCACTCAGTAGTTTTTATATAATTTCCGTTTTATTTCATATAGTTCAATAATTGTCACCCTCTATTTATTTAATTTTAACTCTCTATCTTTTAAGAATATTTATTTATTGGGAATATTATTAAAATAATCCAATAAAATGTAATCATATATCAGGGCTTTTAATATAATTAAAGTATAAAAAAATAACTAGACCTTGGCTTTTGATCATACGTCAGCTAAGAACCTTAAGTTATTAATTCGACTTGTCCTCGCACTTAACTTTTATATAATCAGTCATTTGAGATTTGAAAGACAATTGATTGAAAAATGTAACAAGAATTAATTATTAACTCTAAAATTAAAATAGGCCAAAATCAAATCAGATGCAGCATTATAACAGTAGTGTTGTCTCGGTATACGTCCGCTTTGAAATATATCAAACTTTGTATACATCCTGCATGAAGGCGAAAGTTTTTATTTGGTATACGATATTTGTTTAGAATACGACTCGAGTTCTATGAGTCGCACACACTAAAGTTGTTTACCCCTTTCGAAACAGTTCTACGGCTGTTCATGAGCATCAGTACGTCTGCTACTATTATTCAGTAAACAAATCGCGCTATGACTCTGAATGTTCAAGGGATTTTGCGTTTTTTCGCATAAAGCTTTCGTGAATTCATTAAGACTGAGTTTTAGGGAAGTTAATAAAACATCGATAAGACACGCGATGTGTTTCAAACCAGCCCAAGAAAATCGATCAGACGAGCTGCTCAACAGGTGGGAATCAACTGGGAGACCCTGCGACAAATTGTTGTTGAAGAACTGCATATCTTCCCATACAGAATTCAAACCCATCAGCCATTAAGTCCCATGACCATGGAACAGCGGTTGTTTTTCGACAAAACTATTGTCGAGAGAATTGACGAATAGGAATATGATGTGAATATGGTTTGGTTTAGCGACGAAGTCCACTTTCATTTGGATGTGTTCGTCAATAAGCAAAATTGGCGCATTTGGGGGAATGAAGAAAGTCAAGAACGAAGAAAGTTATTAGGATCACCACGGAGAAAAGAGATTGTTAAAAAGTATGAAGATGGCATGCTTATCCGAGACTTAGCTCTTGCATACCGTAGACCGAGTACTATGCTGTCTACAATCGTGAAAGACAAAGATGCTTTTAAATAGGCTCCTCGATATCACTCCTTTCACTACGATAGCCTATTTAAAATAGTGATATCGATTGTAAAAAAAATATCAGACACGTTACGGAACGTTAGAAAATTGCTTTTGATCAGGATAGCCGAAAAGCATTTATGTACAATATCTTGTGGAGTGTTTCATTTATGTGCAGTACATATTTCACCCACTGCACTTGTATTTGAGTATGAAATAGTGTTATAATGACAATAATAGGATATTTTTATTTTTTCTAAGAACGGGTTAATTATTTCCTCTTTATTTTTGTAAAAAATCATTTGGTGTACGTCCAAGGATCTGGAACGGATTAATGACTTCTCTGAATTATTTTTTCATCGGTATTTAAAATTTTAGCATTATAGTCCAAAATAATTCACGTTATTATGCCGCAATTTCGAACATAATTGAGACTGGGTTTCTTTCATGTAAAATAAAGCCGATACCATATGTACTATACACCAACTTCTAAATCTTCCAATTCTGGAAAAGTCGCTGAACACTGGTAGATCGACCTGGGTTCGTTTGGTTTATGTGATTATGGTAAAGCCTCTAGGGTTATCTGCCTAAGGGGAGGGAAGCCTTCGTGGAGGACTTTCTAAAGGAAACTGGCTTGTATACATGTGAACTTGATTCGAGTTTAGGCCATCGGTCTAGCTGCGTGGGCAGTTTTGCGGTTTTCGCCAGTTGTTAAACGTAGGTACAGCATGTTTATCTTAAAAGTCCTCCATGAATTCACTGTACTACAGGTGGGTTCATTCTCTGTAACTTAGTGATACTGGAAACAGAAGTAACTTTAATACATTAAAGCACAAATTCCTAACTTATGTATACTAAATTAGCAATAATTCATAAAATATTAAAAAATGAAAATGAAAACTAGCAACACTATATGCTTAATATGAAAAGGACTTTTGATAAATTCCATTTACCTAATTAGGAGCCATCATCAATTATAGTACTTACATTTACTGGGAAAAAAATGCAGATAATAGAACGAAGAAAAACGCAGAAAGAAAAACGTATCAGTGACATATGATAATAAAAATGCATTTTTTTATCGCCAGGTTTTTGTAAAGTGTCATTAGCTAATTGAAACTTCGATGGTCAAAATTAGATCGAACGCTTTATACATTTTATATATATATATATTTTTACTTTATTAATTTTATATATATATTTACTTTCCATTAGAAGATAAACAACTAGATTGAACATTTTATACTATCCATTAGAAGATAAACAACTAGATTGAACACTTTATACTATCCATTAGAAGATAAACAACAGCAGAAAATTAGTTTTTGGACCAAGATTTTCTGAAGTGAAAGATATCAAAGACAGATAAGTAATTAACACAGCTTAAATTTTAAAATGTCTGAACATGCAACGTGAACTAGATTTTTCTAAGGCGTTTTATTGAAAGCAAATTTTAAAGTAATGAAATCGGTTTACGTGTATTTGATTGGGTGGCACACATAGTACCGATAAAATACTAATTCAAATGGGATATGACGTTAATTCAGATCAGTAGCCGTTTAGATGAATTCGATTGCATTATTCAGTCACGGCAACGCACACTATGGCTATCTGCCTATAGGAAGAGATTGTCTTCGCGGAGCACTCTGCCATGGAAATTTACCCGTATTGAAAACGTCAAAAGTTTCCTTATAAGAGCTGATAATAGTTTTGTGAAGAATAAGACTTATTGAAACGGATTTGAAAGAAGCTTATAATTAATTAACATCAGAAACAGCTTCGAGAAAATTAACAATAATTATTGCTTATAAAGATTATGTGAGTATATTCAGTTACGAAAAGGATTTCTTCAACTTCTTCAATATTTCCAAAAGAAGTGGATGCTGTTTGACTGTCTGAGATGTTAATAACTTTTAGCTTATTAATGCTTTTCTGTCAGAAAGCTCTTCGCTGTGACGGAGTTCAGTTATATATACAACTGACGTTCATTATACTGGCCCCTCATATCCTAAAGAAAAAATCTGCTATGACGAGTGGTCCCTGTAACGACAGTGAATTTAATATAGTCCTATTATTTTAGGACTTTTGGTAATGGTCATTGCAACAGAACGGTCATTATAACGAAGGACCACCGTTGTGTATTGTTTAAGCTTCTGAACGTGATTTATAATCTTTGGGGGTAAAGTACTATTTAGTTCTAAAAAAAACTTTACGAAAATTTAAGATACTTGGATGTGTATTACTTTTATGATAAAAATATTCGCAAATATAAGTATTAATGTCACTTACCAAGTTCAGAGTCATTAATACCCATAAAAGATTCCAAGAGACTATTGATTTTCTCCACCGCTGCTTGCACAACATCAGTTGGCTATTTAAAAACACACAAAATTTACAAAATCATCATAATTTTTGCACAAATATTTGAATTAACTTGCATTAAAATTTAACAACTTGCGAAACATATACAATTAAAAATCTGAAATTAAAAGACATATAGCTATAATAAATAAGTAGTAATAAATAAAAGCAGTAAATAGTAAATATTTAGACCACAATTAAATGATACAAAAATATTAGATTTAATTTAATTTAACATTTAATTTAGAAATTAAATGATACAAAAGGTTACTGATCTAGACAAAAGTGAAAATAAAATACATATATGTATGTTAAAATATTAATAAACGAAACGCTAGAATATTCGTTGTCTGACATTCTAAATACAGAAAAATGATCACTGAAGATACATACTGCTTTTTCAATCGTTGCTGGTCCTTTTGCTCGTAAGCGAAGTGTTTCTTTTCCAGAGCCTAAATTCCCTTTTTTATTGCTGCCTCCAGACACCGTTCCACTTCGGGGTCCAATATGAGCTACACAACCACAAATAAAAACAATTAATGAAAAATAATTCTAGATTAAAATTTTGGTTCATTAACTTTATGAAAAAGTGTTAACTCGAAAGCAATATTTTTGGGGTGAGGCTAATAATGTATGAAGGTTACATTAATGTACAAAAGTACTAATAGACTGCAGTTTAATATTAACTGAAGTTTATATGTTGTTGTTGTTACTGTGAATTATCTCACTTGTCTGACTGTACATCAAAACAAGCGCACGAAATTCATCGTGGCAAGCAGTGCTAGATTGCGCCTGTCATTGCCAAGAGCTTTGAGCACCAGACAGGTGACAGTACGACTTCGCTTAGCACTGCTATCAACCAACCTCTCGAGAGAACTTTCAGCTCGCCGCATGTTTAGAGTGCCCCCATGCCACACGGACACTATACATTTACAAACACCCATGCCTCGGCCCCTTCGATACCGCAGTAAGCCACTATACCGTCTGGGCGGCATTTAAATTTATGTCAGAAAGGAATGTAGATAAGTACATTATTTCATGTCCCTAGTTGGGGGGGGGGGAATTGGTTCCGGTGTTCTGCATTTTTGTTTGAATAAAATACAATGAAAATGAACATTTGTAAACATAATAAATATAAGTAATATTATCTTTTGCTGCAGTGAAATATTTATTACATATTTTTAATTACAAAGACATCAATATTATGCTGCTACAATACAAGCAGTAACAGTACATGCAATCATATTACTTATCATCCTTAGAAGAAGTTAAAATGACTCTTAACTCTCATGAAATGGAGAAAAAAAGTATTATCCTTGATATAATGTATCTATGTTTTTCGTGCTTTGGAAAATCAAGATGTATGTTTGGATGCATTAGAAATGCTGATACAATTTTTTTTAAAAAAAAATCTGCTTAGTAATACAACTATATATTTGTAACTTAAGTACTGCAGTAACTGTTGAAATTGAAAACATATAACTATATGTTGAAATAATCTTTAGATAAAGTATTTATTAGCCCAAAGGGGAAATTTACCCAGAAGGGTATTAATTTCGTTTTGCATTTTGTGTTGCTTCACTATAAACGGCGTTTTATTTTTCAAATTGTTCCCATCAAATATTAGAACTCTGCATTATATTTAAAGAAATTAAATAATGAAGAATCTGCATGAATGTGTGTATGTTTCTCGCACTGCGAAAAAACAACAGTTAATAAATCACACTTTTCAAAATTAAGAAAGGGATAAAACTTCAGAAAGAAATGTGTAATTCCACTTGCACAGTTTTATTTCACTCCATGAAAAAAAAAAAAAAAAAACTTTAAGAATGAAAACACCATTATAAATTAAAACCTTGAATAAACTATTTCACTATGAAAGGTTTTAATACACTACTGCAGTTGATTCTGAAATCATTTGCGTCGATTATTTATAATTTTGCAGCAAATATAATACGCAATTAATGAATTTTTTCTTCTTTTTTCCCCATGTATAGCATAATTAAATGTATATAATAGCATAAAATTATATATGCATTAGCATCACATTAATTTCAAAAATCAAATCCGTTACAATTGAATTATTTATGACATTTTATAATTTTAATTCATTTTTTTCCAACGACACCTCGTTGGCATATAGTCTTTGAATGTTTCTCGATAATCTGAAGGAGTTCAGAGGGTGACTGTCTTTCATTCGGCAACAGTTGAGCTCCTGTCAGCATACGGTCTTGTACCTGAAACAGATCGCATGAGAACTATTTATAGATACGGAAGCAGCAGGGATTATATCGCAATTTCAAGAGATTTCATCGTTTCCAAATTGGCAGCAATAACTATCAGAAACCGCTGGCTGTTAAAAATTATGGTTTCTCATGTGTACTGGTAGTTCTGAATATAAGCAGAACTACAGCTGATACTTTGTTGTCTACCTTTACTTGCCCACACGCCAAGCAATTAAAGGAGAGATTTTCATTTCTAGAGATAGCTTGCATTATTATAAGTTACAAGGACTTTTTTTATTTTGCTCTACTGTAAATATATAAGATGATGAGGAACAGGTAGTGGAAAATAAATGAGAAGAAATGAGTCATTTTAACTTCTTCTAAGGATAAGTAATATGATTGCATGTACTGTTACTGCTTGTATTGTAGCAGCATAATATTGATGTCTTTGTAATTAAAAATATGTAATAAATATTTCACTGCAGCAAAAGATAATATTACTTATATTTATTATGTTTACAAATGTTCATTTTCATTGTATTTTATTCAAACAAAAATGCAGAACACCGGAACCAATTCATACGTGAATCTATTCCCCCCCCCCCAACTAGGGACATGAAATAATGTACTTATCTACATTCCTTTCTGACATAAATTTAAACGCCGCCCAGACGGTATAGTGGCCTACTGCGGTATCGAAGGGGCCGAGGCATGGGTGTTTGTAAATGTATAGTGTCCGTGTGGACCCACATCTTACAGTAACAAAAAGACCCACATCTTACAGTAAAAATCAGATCGTGCAGACAGAGATCAGTAACGACAAGGATAATATCTTTATGCTGCAATATTCCGTTCCATGACAGTCCTATCCCGCAGAACTTGTTGCTAGAGATAGTGCACAATTTTGACTGCTTCTTATGGAACAGCCATAATACTCGCGTTGCTAGGCTTCTGTTATCCCTTGCTGGTGCCTGTAGTGTAAATGGTCCAGCCGCTTACAAAATTTATAACAATGTAAATAAATGCAAAGAATGGCATATCTGGAACAATAGTGACGATAATTATGCATCTCCCTCTTTGTATTCACAGTGGATTCTGAAATTCCCAGCTTATCATATTTCCTAAAACGTGTTAATTTACGAAGTTAATCATTTGATTCATTATGCGGCGTCTGTTTAGTCCACTTCGAAAGTTTTAGCAAAGTTACTCATTCCATTGTGAATACGTAAGTTAGATTGAAAAATAAACCATAAAACTGGAATTTTTGATTGGACTACAAAGCCACTTCCAAGAAAAGAGAATGATTATATTTATTAATCGTGAAAATTATTGACTTATAAAATATATAACAGCTTCCTCCTTGCCTACAGATAGCTTATAAAGAATCTATGAATGTTAAGAAAATCTCATCATATAAATTTATCTTTCCTTAATTTGGGAATTAATATTTTTTATGAAAGGGCACCAAGATAAGACGCATTTAAAAAGATGTAGATTTCAGTTGCTTTTCCTTCTTGAAAACTTGGTAGAAAAGCCTCGTTTCTCAAGGCTCTAATTTTCGGACAATAAGAGATTCTCGAAGTTTGCCTTTATGACCCTCTTAGATTTACAAAATAAATAAATAAATAAATATCAAATTAACTGCGTATACCACACTATAGTTGAAAATCTCAGAGTCTGTAAATTGCTCATTGCAATCGTCCATCACTTTCTCCATCACAAGGCTGACAATTTATGAAATTTATTATCAGTTATCCTACCTACGGACTTTCCACTCTAGTCTTAGTAAGAGAAGAGGAATTTAAAGCACTGTGATTGTGGTGCTTCTTATCAGCTTACAATCCAAACAGAGAACAGCAATGAAAGAACAGACAGGTTTGTCCGTCTCATTAATGCGAGTGCCAACATTTATGTAATTTTTAGTTAATAAGACAAAGATTATCCAAACAACTCTAATTGCCTTACATTATTAAAAACGAACAAAAATATTTTCTATTACTTAATTACTTAATATAAATATAAAATTAAAAGAATTTTAATTCATATTACTTTAAAACTTAAGCATACTGGTAGCAAAAGCTAAAAAATTACTTTCGAAAGAAGCAAAAGTTAATTTATTATTAATTACTAATTATTACTACTGCGGCATTCCTTTCTTTTCGCTTAAGCTTTCATCCTGTTAACACGCTTTGCTGCAGTCATCTATGAGTTGAGTTGAGTTGAGTTGAGAGCAGAATCTGGACACCCGTGCGGCTTACTAAGACTATTCGGGTCTAGTCCAGGTTCCGCAACTATTCGGGGCAACACCTCATGGGGCCTATAAGGGCATACATTGGTCCTGTATACATGCTTACGTAGTTACATAGTTCATAATATATGTTTACATAGTTACATAGTTCATAGTACATGCTTATATACAAGTAGTTCATAATACATAGATCTTTCATAATACTTGCTTATATAGTTCATACATATACATGCTTACATAGTTCATAATATATTGAGCCTGTTACATAATACATACATAGTAGTTCATAATAATTTTCATTGGTCATAGTACATACATGTTTCATAATATATACAGTGGGCCGTAATACATACATGTTTCATAATATATACAATAAAAATAAAATAATAATAATAATAAATTAAAAAAAAAGATAGAAGAGAGAGAGAAGAGAGATTGACAGGGAACTACTCCACACTGCACAAATCTGTTCCCAATTCCTCCAGTTTCTGCATTATCTTGCATATTTTGATGCGAAATGCTGGCTGTTTGATCAGATAACGCTTATGAGAAGTTGCCTGTTCCGGAAGCTGCACATGCCACTGTGCGGTTAGAGGGCATTGGGTCAAGTAATGGTCTGGTATACCAATGCCTCCACAGACACAACTTTCGGTATTTGCAATTCCTCTCTCATAGTAATAGGAGGGGAAAGGCCCGTGCCCCGTCACAAATCTCGTTATTTGTGGGGATGATTCGAGACGATCGAGCGAAACTTTATGGTAATATTCATAGGTCTTCCTGCTTTGTTCGGTAGAATCCCATTCCCATTGCCACTGGTGCTGAGTTGCTGTCCTTGTCACTTTTTTAAGGTGAGACCACGGGAGTTTGGTAATTACGCATTGTGCATCTATATTGCGAGCTGCTTCTTTTGCTAGCCTGTCGGCTTCCTCATTACCTTGAATGCCGGCATGTGCCTTTATCCAAGATATGAGGATATTCATTGTCGACGAACGCTCCTTCAGCGTGTCCTGAATCTCCGCTATAATAGGAGAAGGATGTCTGGGATTTCGTAAGGCATATATGACCGAGAGGCTGTCTGTGAAAATATTAACAGTGGATCCTACTGGGGGGCTTGTTAACTCGATAGCTTTACGAATCGCAATTGCTTCAGCCTGGAAAACTGAATTATTCTGTCCCATATGATCTTTCCATGTTATCAGCGTTTCCTTGTTCTTAGTTACTATAAGGCCACAGCCTACTTGTCCGTCAACTTTTGAACCATCCGTATAAACATAATATTGATCCTTTATGTCAGAGTCATCTTTCCATGATGTGTGGGCCGAGACTTCTTTTCCGTAGTTAGACGAATGGATGACATTTACTGGCCTTATTTTTTCATGGAGGCTGTGCTGAGAGGTGGTGTGTGCTACAACCCCTTTTCAATGGTGTGAAGGATGGGTTGCATTCATGAGACGTTTTGTTTCATACTCCTCTGGATCATAGCATAGCGGTCCAAAAGTACTGCAGAGATGTAATTGGAGAACAGTCGTTACTGCTGCTTCTTGTGCTGCTCTAATATGTAATGGCAAAAGTCCCGCCAGTATTGTGGCTCCCGCTGTCGATGTTGTACGGTATCCTTTTGTAATAGCCAGAGCCAAGGGGCGTTGTATACTACTGAGCAATTTCCTTTTCCTTTTGTTCATTGGAGTTCCCCAGATTGCCGCTCCATAGAGGGCCATTTTTTCCACGACGGACTGATAGAGGATTTTTAGGATATGTGGTCTAAGGCCCCAGTCTGAGCCTTGAAGCCTCCTTAAGGTATTTGCAATTGCGTGTGTCCTCGCGCGGACTGCTCTGAGATGAGGCAGCCAGGAGAACTTTTCATCGATTATAAGCCCCAGCAGTTTTAGCTCCCGAGTTCCTTTGATTGTACGGCCCTTTAGTTTCAAAACTGGATTTCTTGCAAGAGTTTGACCTGGTTTGTGTACGATCAAATACTTAAGACCCCTTTAAGACAGGGCAAGTTATTCTTTTCCAAAAGAAAGAAAAGGACCCGAACGATCCGGCCTCATTCCGGCCCATCTGTCTCCCGCCCGCCATAGGGAAAATTTATGAGAAACTTTTAGTTCAGAGTATTACTTGGAGATTAAGGGTGAGATCACGGACTCTCAGTATGGTTTTCGAGAGCAGCGCTCAACTATCCAAGCTCTTAGTGCCATACAAAAGGGAAGCTATGACGCGTATGACTCTAACAACCATGTAGCCGTACTCAGTCTGGATCTGAAAAGTGCGTTCGATTCCCTGTCGTGGCCAGCAATCCTGGAAGCACTTCACGACGCTCAGATCCCTGATAATCTGCTGCAGGTGTGCAAAAGTTATCTCTCTGATCGCACTCTTGTAGCAGTGCATGACGGAGGAGTTGTTGAGAGAAAGCAGACCAGGGGCTGCCCTCAGGGTTCATGTGCAGGTCCTGACCTATGGAATGCAACTTTTAATTCCATTCTCAAAGCACTGTGGCCAACCCACACAAAGGTGATTGCTTTTGTTGATGACGCGACATTTATCATCAGAGGCAAATCGAGAGACCAGCTGGAAAGTAACAGTAATGAGACCATAGCACAATTTGTACGGCTCTGTGAAGGCAAGAAACTCACCATCTCGGAGCAAAAGTCAAAGTCATCTATGAGCTGCTCTGATAGCTTCTACCGGTATAGTATCAAAATAGTGAATGTTTTGGAAGTGGGCACGATTGGAGTGCCAAGTGAATTGTGGCCACAAAATGTGAATTTAAATAAATATGCAATTTAATGCAGAGTCAGAAGGGACGAAGTGAAAGTTTTTGGTTTACAATTATTTTGATTGGGCCAGAGACATTTGCAGTAAGCGCTACGTACGATCGCTTGATTAATTTGAATGACGCAGTTTAGACTTATGGCGCTATTTTTAGACTGAGAGAAGTCCCCAAATTAAATAAAACTAAAAGAGGTTATTGCCAATTAAAATTAAAGTTTGCTTTTATATTTTTTATCTTGCATGTATATATGTTACCGTGAAAGACCGAAATTGGAGAATGTCGACTTTCACCGGAGAATGTCAACATTCACCAAATGCGTTGGTGAAAGATCGAATATTGCATTACATTCTTGTACATTCGGACCCTCACCGGTGTATGTCGACAATCACAGATATGCTCTGGTGTAGGTCGAAAAGAGAGGAGTATATGTACGTGCTGTCATTGCAAAAGGAAGTGTTCCACAAATAAATGCAGTTGTAAAAGCAAGGACCTCTTGTGTAATTCAAAGTGTCCTAATAGTTTAAGTTGTTGCAGTAAATAAGATTTGAATCACATAATTTAGTAAATTTTTAACTTCTATTATTTTCCTTTCTCATTTTGAATGTACTGTGTGTTTTAAGTTCTTATATTCTTAAGTTCTCATTTTAAGTCTCAAGTGCGTTTTTTCGAGACTGAATTACGGAGAAGAAAATATAATATTCTTATATGTTCAACATTCACTATTAGCGCATAGTGAATGTCGACATTTACCGGTGTAAGTCAGAAATAAGAGTATTTGGAAAATATTTCGGACATGCACCAAGCGACTATGTGAATGTTGACATTCACCGGTGAAAGTCGACATTCTCCAGATTTCGGTGTTTCACCGTAACATATACACACAGATCTAATAAGTCATATATTTACATACACATAGAGAGAGAGATGCAATGGCTTTTAGAAGTTGTTGATGTATGTTTATTAGTATTAATGTAATGAATAAGATTTATATTATTGAATGCATATACAAATGTTTTTCATTATTCATAATAATAAATGTTTCCAATGTTTCAATATGTAGCATTTATAATAAAAATATAGTTCTTAATGTATTTGTGATCTAAAAGTATTTCATTAATAACATGAAAATAATAGCGTACAAATTTTGTATATTATTATTATTACATAAGTTGTGTTTTCCTTTTCTACCCACATTTTATATTGTTTACTGTATGTCGCTGATTATGCAATTTCAGTTTAAAAGTAGTAAAAGTAATTAGCTGAAAAGTAGTAAAAGTAATTAGCTGAAAAGTAAAGTCGCGCTTATACAAACAGATTTAAAAAAATTATTCATCTTAAATTTAAGAAAAAAATCTATTATATAACAATAACATTTCTTTTCACACAATCAGTACGAAATACGACAAATTTGGCGAACTTTCAGCGGCGAATAATTTGTAAACAAATCATCAGAAATAGCACGTCAATAATATACTGTCTACTCTAAAATTTCCACGATTATAAATTTAATGAATATATAAACATTTTAAAAATGACCTAGACAGTTATACTACAACAAAACAGCAATATATGTATGGATTTTTCCAAATTTCTTCAATTAAATCGGCTTCTATTTTCACCGTTCAGGATCTCACAGTTGCAGCCATCGCAATATTGAAAATTACCCGTGATCCTTCAGAAGTAGAACTTTAGTCTGATTGGTTGATCTCTACGTGGAACATAGCTGCAAACGAAATATTTTCGGAAAAGTTTCAAAATGTTCCTCCTAGCCGGGACATCTCTTCCTCGACTGGATGGAACATTTCTCGGAAACCTGCCGTTTAAACCAGTGCTGCTAGTATCTCGTTTCTCGGAAATGTTCCACCTAGCCGCGCGCGTCGCTAGATATAATAGAGCTTTTACTATCAAAGACAAACTCTCATAAACTACCTGCAAAGGTCACGTCGCATCTTGCTTTTCTAATTATTGAAATTCATGCCAGCTTAATAGAAGAACCGACCAATCACAACGAAACAAACACGAATCGACATTTAGCTTATGATTTCCTGAGTAAACTGCACATGCACCTTCTATAATTATTTATGGATGATTTAAGGCCTACGTATGACAGACAGCAATAAGAATGGTCGCGATTAAAGTTACACGGAAGTAGAAATGAACATACCTAATTATATATTTTAATGTTTATATTGCTTTGCATTCTTATTGTAACGTACGTTTCTTTAATACTGTTATAGTTACAGGTAGTTTATCCATGAATACTTTTCATTCTTACTGTAATTGCGCCCTTCGGAAATTAAATTATTCGTATAATTTTTCCTATCTCGATTTTCGGAGGATAAAATTAGTTAAAAAAAAAAGGAAACTACGCGAAGAAATTCGGCAATTCTGTGCTAATAGTAAATGATGTTGCATTATAAATTCTTATGTTATGGTTATAATAAAAACTACAGAAGCCAACTCAGGTAGAAATAAAATCTATTTAGTTATGCATCACAGAAGTTTCTAATGTGTTATGTGCTGGAAGTTTGAGTTTATGATGAATATAAATAAAGCTGCCACAGTAGCAATATCTTGTGATATTTTTATGCACAGATTTATCCATGTCTAGTTCAGTGAACTACACTGTAATTTGAATTTTTAGTTCAAAATTTTAATTAAATCTGGAGTAAATGTTTGTATTTAATTGCAAAATTTCCTCAGAATAAACAAACTGTTTTAAAATTATTGGAATACTTGATAATTTTTTAACAATTTATCTTACTTATTCAATCTTGTAATACTGCTTTCCTTTTATGATACATATATACTATAAGCAGTTTTACGTAAAATAATTGTTATATCACTAGATAAATAGTTCTAAAATGTAGTCTATCCACTTTTCTCGAGTGGAATATGTGTAAAACTATTGCAATGTGATATTTGATTGAATAGTAGGATAACAAGGATTTATTGCTCAAACTGGAATCGAAGCCAGAACATAAAACCAAGATTCTGTTAAGAGATTCATTCGGCCCTGTTATTTTGTAAATTCTGAGGCCTTTAAGTAAGTCATCTTCCTCAAAAATAAAAATAAATTAGCCAAAATATGAGCCCTCCAATTCGCGGAGCCCAGGGCACAGTCCATGCTTTAAGACGGCATTGTGTGCAACTTAAGATAGCTTCAGTGGATCATGTAATCTGTCCCTATTAAACAAAAGGCTACAACGTTAACAACACATGAGAAAGCAATTTCTGCTTAAAGACATTATAAGGTATTTCTCCCGCCTTCCTAGCGTGCCTTCGTGGTGTAGTGGTTCTGCACGCTGGGCCGGTATTCCAGAGATCCGTGGTTCGATTCCCGGAGAAGGCGATTGCTCATTTTTCATCTTGCCTGCTTTCAAAAAGATCCTAGTGTCTCTACAGTGGCGCCCGAACTAAAAGGGTTGGGGATGATGACTTTCCACACCCAGGATTTGGCGATTGGGTCCCCTAAAAACCCCAGTCGCCCTTTAAAAGGAGGGTATATAATTTATTTCTCCCGCCTTCTTAGCGTGCTTTCATGGTGTAGTGGTTCTGCACGCTGGGCCGGTATTCCAGAGGTCCGTGGTTCGATTCTCGGCGAAGGCGATTGCTCATTTTTCATCTTGCCTTCTTTCAAGAAGATCCTAATGTCTCTACAACATGACAATGCAATTGAGGGAAAGCAGCGAAAGCAACAAAAAAATATGTAAACTTATACTTTAATTTCAAGTCTACTTTAATTTCGTGTAAAATATTTGCTTGAATTTCAAGAAAAGAATATAAAATATTTAAACTTTACTTACAGAAACCAGCTCTCAACGGTTCAATTAACCTGAGAGTGAAAACGTATCCCTTGGGTATGTCCTTCAGTTGTTTAGCAACTTCGAAGTGCCGACAGCCAACCATTGACACGTCATTAATTTTTTCAATATGATCACCAACCTAAAATAATAGCCAAAAAATGTTATTATATTTAAGCTTGCTTTAAATAGAAAGTTTTTCTTTCAAGTTAATTAAAGTAAATGTTTACATTTTAAAACAAATTTTCCTCTTGAGTTAATTTTACTATGGCGTATAAAGGTAAAAACGAAATTGAACATATTCACATTATTTTCTATAAAATTTTGTCTAGTTAGTTTCCCGAATTATAATTATAAGATTAATTATTCAGGGTTAAGAAAGCTTCCGGGATTTGCCGAAAGCACTGTACTACTTATTTATTTGAAAAGCATAATTTATTTTTTAAATGCTCATACATAGGTTGAAACTTTAATAGTGCCGGCACTGCTGTATATACACCATGAAAAGGAACTAGTGCTACTCACTTCACTTCATGTTAGTTCCGTACGAGTTTATTTTTCTCTTCCAATGTTAGATCTTGTGCTGTGACGATAAAAACAAAATCTCTTGTGAGTTGGCAATCTACGTAGCTAATGCTGTTCTTGGAGCAGGTTAGGTTATTTAAATATGCACATAATGATTACCTCCCTGATGGATGCCTTTCTAAGGGCAATCGGCTCGTATTCAAGTAATTGCATGAGGAAAACCACAAAAAACACCCACGCAGTGTCTGAATTAGGGCCAAAGTACCGGTGTTCAGCGGTCTTAAGCTCTCGGAGATGGCTATGATGCGACGTTCCTTAAACCATTTGTAGCGCTATGAGATAAAAGAGAGGCTTTATAAAGGAAGATCATTACGCTATATGAGACATCGGCCAGAAGTGTTGGCCTTGTATAAGCGCAATTGGGTGTCATCAGTGAAAGCAGTTTGAGTGAATAAAGGGTTCTTTACACCCCTATCTTGAACTTCTATTGCACTCAAAGACCTTCCTCATACAATCTTTTACTGCTCGTTAGTTTATGCTCCCAAAGAGATCGAGATTCTATAATGCTATACTCGTATTTTTTGTCTTATCTCTGTCATATATTTGTCACACAGTATCGCTCACTGAAAGCTTTTAGCCACCGTTTCAGCGTTCTGAAGTGCAATGCGGATTCTTCGCATGTCTTAGTGAGACTTTGACAATACCGTGCTTACAAATAACCAGGGGCGTAGCTAGAGGAGATCAAGAGGGGACATCTGTCCCCGGGCGCAGCATCTAGGGGGCGCCAAACTGATGTTATGAAATTTTAGAATTAAATATTTTCCATTCTTGGCAAGCAGTAGGGTTCCAAATCTTCAGTTGTCTCTGGGTCACTGAAAATCCTAGCTACGACTCTGCAAGTAACTGCAAGGACTTTGAATCTTTGGCTCCATTATCCGTCTTTCAAGAACATCCAAGCTGCATAACTTTGAACCACCAACTCACCCGAAATTCTATCCTTTTTATCACGACGTATATATATATATATATAGCATAGTGGAAGCCAAAACTAGAACTCCAATAAAACAAGTAACATCACCAAGAATCATCGCAGTCATAAAAAGCTCATCAAAACCCTAATGTGAAGATTGAAGTGATTTACATCTAACGACTCTGGTGGCGTTATCATAATGCATATCGTATCGTATCTCTTTGTGTGCGGTGGGAATGAAGTGACAATATTTTTTACATAATTCTCCCTTCATTCAGTAAGACAATGCTTAGGTGCATGTAGCGTAACCTGTGGCTTATTTGTTCTATCCATGGAGCAGAGGTATGCTCTGCCTTCCATCATATGCTTCCAATTTAAGCACCTATTCCGATGATTTGGTTTTAAGATTAACAACTATTACTTTTAGCACCTATTATCTAAAAATTGTTTTACTACCAGTTCATTGGCATTTGAAAGGAAATCCAAAATTTGTTCATGACTTTGAAGTTTATTAACGGGCTTCATTTAACAGATTTCATTCACGCGAGACTTGACTTCCATTTACGCGATGCATTTAATTTAACCGGTTTCGGTATACATTGCCTAGAATTTTTTTATGTTTCTTCAACAGAAGATGACAGAGATGCTGGATATTTTAAACGGGAAGCACTTTTTTAATCCAGTCTTGCAACGAAATATTACGAAAATTCTACTTTCTATAAAATCAACCTTAAATAATGAAAGTATGGGAAAATGTGACTAGTGGACTCGAACTGCAAAGAAAATATTGATCTTCTTCCATAAAAATATATCAAGTATAAATATCACAGAGCTATGTTGACACGCTTATATTATCATTTATTTGTTCGTGAACAGGGCGTTTTAAAACTAGTGGAAAACCAAGAGGTGGCAGGACATATCGAAACAAGCATTTATCACAGAATGTATGGTCGCACGTTAGGTGATTAAGATCTGAAGGGTGTTTTATTTTTCCCCACATATGCCGTCTTTCGCAACGCGGACGAAGATGTCCACCTTTTTCTTATTCGAATAGCCATTTATTTCAAGTCTCTAACGACAGTGCATAAACTTTAAACCTAATGATTTAGTTTCGAATATAGCTCGAAGCACGTCGAATTCGGCTCAATAAGGCCCACCAGCGGCCGAGCGGTAAAGTCGCTGAACATTGGTATTTCAGTCTGAGGTTCGAATCGCGCGAACGGGCTGGCTGCATGGGCGTTTTCGTGGTTTTCCCCATGTGTGACGTGTATACGAGCCAGTTTCCCTTAGAAAGTCCTCCACGAAAGGCATCCCTCCTCTTAGGCAGATAGCCCTAGTGTGCTTTGCCATAATTAAATACACACACACACACCTCCACGAAGGCATCCCGCTCCTTAGGCAGATAGCCCTAGTGTGCTTTGCCATAATTAAATAAACCAAACCAATCGGCTCAATAAAAATAAGTTCATGATGATACATAACGCAGTTAAGTCTGGAACTAAAGGTTTTTCGGAATAGATGACAGAGGAAGGATGTGAAGAAGAGTGACTAGTGCCTTCTTATCAAACGTTACTTGGTTGGCTTGAGCTTTAGAGCCATTATTTAATAAAGAAAATTGAATATAAAAGTCAACTGAAATGTAAAGTCCTACCACAACTAAGGAGCACTTACAAACAAAACAGTTAAAAACAACAAATCACAAATACCAAAGAAAAAGAATGCAAAGAGAACAAGAATGGGACATGCGAAAATCACTGTTTTTATATACAAGAGTTCACTAAGCGGTGATTATTTTTCTTGAATAGCTATTTCCGGGAGTAATTATTTTAATTAAACTGACTGAAATGAAAGGAAGCCTGAACGACATAACTGCAATTACTGCATTTATAAGTTTCACGTGATTAAACTTTTAATTGCATTATGCTGCCAGATAATGCATTAAAATGATCAAGGAATTAAATTTACGTTGCAAATAAATAAATAAATAAATATGGTGGTAATTTGTTTCATCCTTTGACATGTGCAAGAACATGAAACTAAGAGTTGAAACATACGCTACGCTGATCGACAACTTGGGCAATACCAGCACAGTATGAAATACACCATAACATACAGATGTTATTATAAACAGAAGTAAAGTTTATATATATATATATATATATATATATATATATATATAACGAATTTAAAATGTGAACAAAGCTATTAAGGACTCATTTAATTAAGCTATTAAGGACAAGATTAATATTGCTAAACTAAAATATAACTTATATTAGAATTATTAGCTTCTTAAACTGCAAACCCAGACGAGATGGTCTCTTTCTTCAGTCTTTGGTGTCACTGGCTTCTTTAACCATGCGGTAAAATGTAGATTCTGTATACTTAATGTACATCTTAAATTGAAATGCGTGCACAAAGTAAAAATCAGTTAACCCAAGCATGTCAGCATCAGTCCAACCATTGTATCATCATATTTACTGTCTATAAAATTGTAATGATTCCTGAATACTCTCTGTTGGCTTTCGTTTAATACTCTGATTGAATCGTAATCTTCTATTTTAATTATGCATGCGGAAACCTATATTACTAAATAATCTCCGAATCAATTTTATTTTATTTCAGAAGAAAGTGGGTTTTTTTTTTTTTTTTTTTTTTTTTTTTTTTTTTCTCTTTTACCTGTATGTATCCTAGTCCATGTATTAGGCTGCCTTCTTTCACTCGTTTTATAAAGGCATATCCAGCACCATTGTCTGTGATAGTAAGCCCCAATGCATCTTCATTCTTTGTGATTTCGACTTCTTTTGCTTGGCCTTTGCGATGTACAAAGATGAAATCATCCAAACCTATTTGACCTCCTAATAACTTTGACATATCCACTTTGTGGGTGTTCAAGGTACAGAAAAGGATCTGTCAAGTAAAAAGAAAAAAAAAAAAAATCATTAACATGCGCAGATAATCAGTACATATAATGTGAAATATATAATACATTGTATAAATTGTGTTATATAAACATGATTAATGCCAATCATGCGTAAGGCCCACCAGCGGCAAAGCGGTATAGTCGCTAAACATTGGTAGTTCTGGTCCGAGGTTCGAATCCCGCGAACGGGCTGGCTGCATGGGCGATTTCGTGTTTTTCCCCATGTGTAACGTGTATACGAGCCATTTTCCCTTCTTCTTCCGCGAAGATCTTCCGCGAAGACATCCCTCCCCTTAGGCAGATAGCCCTCGAGTGTTTTGCGGTAATCGAATAAACCAAAACCAACCAATCGTGCGTAGTACCCTTGGAATGATGAAAAGCTTGTAGAGACATTAGGATTTTTAGGAAGCAAGAGAGATTGAAAAATTAGCAACGCTTTCGCCGGGAATCGAACCACGGACCTGTGAAATACCGGCTCAGGAAATACCGCTACACCACGAAGGCACGCTAGGAAGACGGGAGAAATACCTTATATACTCCTCCTTCTAAAGGGCGACTGTGGTTTTTAGGCGACCCAATCGCCAAATCCTGGGTGTGGTGAGTCCTCATCCAACACCCTTTTGGTTCGGGCGCCACTGTAGAGACATTAGGATTTTTTTGGAAGCAAGGGAGATTGAAAAATTAGCAACGCCTATTCCGGGAATCGAACCACGGACCTCTGAAATACCGACTCAATGTGCTGACCACTGCACCAGGAAGGCGGGAGAAATACCTTATAAGCTATATCACTAATATCCAACAGTTTTAATAATACTTACTAAAACGAACTTGCTTTTTCACATCATATAATAATGCTGTCTCTGTATGAGAGCAGTGCGACTTTTGCACTTCCTTAGGAAAACTATTAATCTGGCAACATCATATTTGGAGGAACGTTCTCAGCATTTATGTATCTGACGTTTTCTCAAGGGGCTTCAAGTTTTCTTACTGTTTCTAAATCTTTCAAAATTTCAATTTAAAATTTTTATACTGTCTTCGAAAACGAAAACAGCAAGGTATGATCGAAGAGCAAAGAAAACTTCAAAATGGTGTTGTAAAAAAAAATTAAGTTAGAGAGCGACTGCATTCGAAATGAAATTGCAACTATTACACATTAGGAGGTAAAACACTGGAATTCTGTCAGGATAAATCAATTTTGTAACCAATTTTTTCCCTGCGTGAAACATAAAAGCAAAAAAAATAAAAAATTCTTTAGGCCCAATTGTCGCATTAACATGCTATAACTCATATTTATTTCCTAATAATTATCTTTTATATTAAAAAGCAAATAAAACTTTTCGCAGACCCAAGGATATTTTAAGTTACGTTGTAGTCATTAATAAATATCAAATTCTCTATGTGACCTTTCGTTCCTCTAAGTGACCTCCGTTTTTCTCCCATTCATATCATTTAAACGTAAGTCATTGTGAAGTGATAATAGTCGCTTCACTGAACAATGCTGACCTCTGCTGATCTTAGTGTTGTGACGTCCTGTTTAACTCAAATTTATCGGGCTACTCTGTGTGATCGGTTGAACGAAGGACATAGGACAGACAATAAGACTTCTTCAATTAAATCCTTATCGGTGACACCAGCAGCAAACATTCTTTTTCCAGTTCCTATAAATTAGTTTATTATGATCTAAGGCAATATAGTGTTCTCTTTTCTTCGCGGCGAGAGAGCCAGGAAAGCCTTTTGAAGTGATAATATTTCTATCGCGAGTGGTGAAATGAAAGTTCAGTGTAAAAGAGATACATTGATCTCTTTAACACTGAACTTTCATTATTAACATTAATTCCACTGCCTGTGACTAATATTTAAACATTTTGCAATCTCAGCTGAGATAAACTAAAGCATAAGCATTATCCGATAACACTAATGAACAAAAGAAAACAAGATTTTTTGGAGGAAAGGATGACAACTGATATTTAATAAGTACTTTTAGAACCTTTATTACGAATGTTTAAATATCTTCAATACGAACTTAAAATTCCACTTCAGATTGCTAAGTTGCTAGTTCCGACGTGTAGACAGAGAAGATATTTTAATAATCCACTTATGCAAAACGAATAGACAGATTTCAAACTTGCGAAGCAATAAACCATTTCTTTCATCTGTAATATACATCCCGATTTCAATAAAATGCAAGGTACATCAGGAGAAAATTATTAAAATTTATTCGTATTTTCAATTGTAAAAAAAAAAAAAAAAAAAAAAAAAAAATTATATGTAGCTAAATTTTAAGTTTAATATTTTTCCTTACACCAGGTTAATTACTTTGCTTTTTAATACTTACTTAAAATGGAATAATTGAGGTACTGTTTTCATTGTTAAAAATAAGTGTAAAGAAGTCTGTTTTACTTGATTAAAAAATTATAGAAATATTTATGCAAATTATAGCGGATAAATTGCAAGTAGTTCCTCTTTTCGAAGAAAAACGGTATATTCATTAGTTTAGTTCAACAAAAAGTACTGTTTATTCTCATTAAGAGTAAAAATGCGTAATTACATGAACATAATGCAATTACATGAAGTCAAAAAACTATGTGGTAATTTTATCGCTAAGTTACTCTATTATTCAAGTACAGCAAATCATAAGAATACACTATAAATTCAAGTTTGTTTTTAAAGAAAAAAAATCTATTTATTTAGTTCTGTTAAATATATGTTAAATATTTTGTGGGCAGATTTTGTTTATTCGAAAGGCAATGAAAAGCATTATTAGCATATTAAAAATAGTTAAAAAAAAAAAAAAACCCGCTTTTGCTCTTTTTAATATTCAGTTAAAAAGCAGACATCAGTCAAGCAAATAAATTTTAAATTCCGTATTTACTCTAAATAAGCAGTTTTCGAATTTAAGATCCTCTCTACATTTAAGGATAAATTTAAGGAAATAAAAGCATTGCCGAATACTTATTTGATCTTGCAGTAATTCTGAGAAAGAACATCTCAGTCACTCCCACCTTCCTTCAGAATTTTCTAAAAATGACGGCACCTTTAGCTGTGGCTCAAGAGGATTGTGAATAACACATTGTCATGCATATCAGTGACCAGTGTAAAAGATGGGCCTGAATTGAAATTGGTCACTTAGACGTGGCTATTGTAATTAGCGATAGCTATGGTAGCATATTACCGAACAAAGCGATAAAATATACAGGATTGTAATCAGCCAATAGTAGTAAACTAACAGGAAGACACAGATTAAAAGCAATCGAAGCAAAAACTTAGAAAACAAAATAATTGAACCAAACGTAAATTAATACAAAAGTAAAACAAAAATATCGATGAACGTTAAATAATAATTAACACGTTAAGTACACAAAAATATCGATGAACGTTAAATAATAATTAACACGTTAAGCACCAAAGCCTGTTTAATCTTCCTTTCCGTTTAGTCTACGACAGCCATTTTTACTGATATGCTGGCGGCCGGAGATCTGTGTTGAATTTGATAGGTGCATATGATTTTTTACATAATATATCGTCAGTGAATATTGTCAGTCGCCGATAAATGACGTTGTTCGTACGGAAAATATAGTGTCCCTGACATGGTGACTGACATGGCGCTCATAGTGTTAGTACATAATAAATAGTAGTTCGCGATTCCTTCGTCTTCGGAAGGAGCTGACGAAAGAATTATCAAGTGAGCTGTGTTTCTCAGTTATATTTGTAGCTTTGTGGTAGTCTTTTGAACCCACCAACTGCAAATTCACATTCCAGTGATTGGATCGGGACTAAAGCAAGCAGTCATTGCAAGGTTCGGTAATCTGCAATCCCGGAGAGCTACTTTTTTTTTTTACGATCGAATTCTGAGACGTGTTGGTATGAGTTTTTTCTTACGGGAAGCATAACTCGATATTCAGTATAAAAAAGGCACGAGTAAAAGCAGTTTCCGAATGAAAAATTTCCGTTTCAGGATGTCTTTTTTGTACAGTATTAAGATGCCATTGTTACTGTCTATAATTTGTACTTGCCGTGAAATGATATTTGCTCCATATCAGCGCATCAATTACTATACAACCTTATAACTTCAAAGATGCACTTTGTATGCAAATATTCGAAAACACTACAGCGAAAAAAAATTCAAAATTTCCAGAACATTTTTAATTTCATGAAATTTTCAACGTTCAGTAAATGGGGATTTATAATTAATTAGGTTATTCAAATAACAAAGACATGTACAAAACAAAAGCAACTTGCTTTAGAAGGAACTGTAAGAGAGCTGATTCATAACTACATTATACGTGAAATAAGATATTGAAAGAGACGATTATCAACCGAGATTATAAACTCGGTGGGGGAAGGAGAAATATAAATTTAGGCTAAGGTAATACTGATTTCCCCAATACAAGGTAATTATAAAATAAATACGATTCGTTTTGATTCTTGTAATGTTTTTGTTTTATAAAATTTTATACTTTTGAGAAACGTTATTAGACATTTATGGCTAAATTCTTAATATATTTCTCTCATTGTTTCAGTACTTTCTCACGTTTGAGTATTTCTCATTGTTTGTTTGAAATGAGGAGCCTGAAAGCATTAAATTAGAAACGTGTAAGGTTAATAGCATTAAATCATTGATATGTCAGGTGTTTTCACTTACTTTTGGTCTGTGTTAAAAAAAATTCTTGATAGTTGAATTATTTTAAAGCACGGTTTGGAAACAATTTTTAAATCAGATTCGTAACTTCTAAGTTTCTCGCTTTTTTAATTTTTTATAATAATGATATTTATTATAACCAAACAAAGTATGATAGTCTTTCCAAAGATTTGTAAAACGTGTTTGAATTTCCGAGTTTGTAGTAACTTGAGCTTTACAAATGTCTTCATATAATTCGAAGTCTTTCCCATTCAATTCCAGGTCTGGAATGGAAAAAGTGCCTATTAGAATCAGGTCAGAGGAAAGAAAAACTGAATTAAAAAACATTGCTCGTTGTTTAGCTTAAAATGACCTCACGTTTTAAGGTACGTGAGTAAAAGTTTTACTGCTCAGCAACTGCTCCTTGACCTAATTTTGGCCTCTATTAATTTAAATTAATTTGTTATCATGTTAAATTTCGAGTAAAAGGCTTTGAAATTAGCTTGAAAGCTTTAGGCACAAACTTAAAGCAAGAATTTTTCTTCTTGCGAATACTTTCGAGGTTATTTTTCGTAAGTTTTAAGGCTTTTGATTCTTTTTCGATCTGGGTTTCATATGCATTACCAACAGATGTGCCTTTCTATAGCTTTCTAAACATTACATATGTTTTAAGCAATCCTATCATACTTGAACGTGGCCAACAACAACTTATCATGCCACTCTACTGTTTGATGACGTCAGCGCTCTTGAAGTTACGTTTTCGTTATAAACAGTCCGATGTTAGTCGCGATTTCGGTACGTTGTTTGAAAATACTTTTAAAATTTCATTTTATGAAAAGTTATTTTAATCGGCCTAAATCCTATATTATGCTAAATGTCTAGATTTTATATGCCTGACACTATAACGTTTTAACCAAAAAACTATTAATATGCATTTAAATTTATTCAAAGAAATTACAGGTAAAAATTTTCAGCATATGCACTCATACAATTTTTATATATAATTTATAAAATTCAATGCGTATAATCTCGATTGTTATTAAATAATGTAAATGCACTGAAAGTTCTCACTGATTTTTTTTGCGACTTCGTTAAAAACAGAATAAATAAATAAATAAATAAAAGCATGAGTTTTTGTACTTAAGAGTTGTGGTGTAATTTAAATTTGCTACACTGACTTTACGTTACTGATTTTATATTTTAAAAACATAAAAACTTGAATCAACAAAAACAACTTAAACGACTTAACAACTTAAACCAATAAGAACAAATATACATTTATGCTGATTCTACGTAGGTATTATACTTGATTATTCAAATATTTAATAGACATATTTTTGTATAATAACTAAGCTGCTATTAATACACATAATTTAAATTAGTAATTAGTATTCATATTATAGTGTATATGCTAGAAGATTACATGAAAAAAATATTATTTAAAATTAAACAAATCTTTTCATTCAACTGGTAATAAATTACTATTATATAATTTCATGTTAGTAGAATTCTGTACATAAAATACTAATAGTCATATAAAGATACTATTCTGAGCTAAATGATGGACCTTAATAATGAACATATACATAAATTATGGGTACATTCATGAATTAAGTTTTTACTTCTTTATTCGTTGTTAACTTTTTAAGGCATTTACAAATTTTTCTACTGAGGAAAAAAAAAAAAAAAAAAATGAGTTTCTTTAACAGAGATTCCCTTACAGTTTGTACTGTACAGTCAAATATTTAATAGGTACACTAATGTATATTTATGTACACTAATGTATGTAATAATTTTGATGGAGAGCACCCCGAAGAGGGAATCGGGTCCGAGGGGACCCCAACCAAAAACCTCCCTCCAACCTCTCGAGAGGACTTTCGGCTCGCTGCATATTTAGAGTGCCTCCTTGCCGCACGGACATTATACATTTACAAACATCCATGCCTTCTACGGGATTCGAACCTGGGTCCTTCGTCATGGTGGTCAGCGACGCTAACCACTATACCGGTTGGGCGGCAAAAGGAACGTCTCTAGTTCTGTGTCATGCTAAAAACAATTCATTCCCTGCATTCTCGCAGTGATAAATTTTGGCATTCCGGAAATTACATTTGAGTTGAAGAAATTCAGGAATTAATGAAGTGTAGTTCGCATTTCTTAATTCTGTCAGGAATTAAAGATTATTTATTATACCTTAAAATGTAAGCGAAAACTATTAATGGATTACATAACAGGAAATTGTGTAACAGGGAAATTTTAGTATTAATATTTAATGTTTCTTAATTACATTGCGGGAAAAAATGAAAGTTTTTCATCCAACGATTTGAACGATAATAAACGCCACAGCTATCTTTTAGCTATTTGTTTTTGCACTAGTCAAGGTCATGGTTGCCTGGATAATGCCTTCTCCGATTCGCTTTGCAGGAAATGCACACAAATGACTATTTTCCTTATTGCAGTAAAAATGGGGAGGAGGACTGACAGATATATAGAATCTTCGCATTTGGGGGGGGGGACGGAAACGGGTCAAAACCGAAAGAAAGTGAAGACAAAATTACCTTTTCACGCATCATTTACGCTTGTCTACACGCCAATATAAAAGTAATTATTCAGACTATTAAATCATTAAACTTAGAATTCAAGTTTGAAAAGAGAACGGATTTTTTTTTGGGGGGGGGTTCTGTTGTTAACTGTTAAAATAAAAAATGTAATTAAAAAGAGTTAAAACATTTATTGCAAAATTATTAATTTAGACGTAAATCAATTTGAAGGGAACTGCATATAATTTACAAATTTTATTTCCGTTATTAAATGCAAATTATTATAAGAAGTATACCTACAGATTTATAATTTTAGTTGTTTCATATAATAAAAATATAAATTCATATAAGTGTAGCTGATTGCTAGTAATAATTTTTTTTCGGTGGAAGATATTTTTTTCATATCGTCATAAAAATAAATGGTCTTAGAATTTAATTTTTAACCTAATGCTACTACTAAAAATGTTGTTAATGGTACATCACTAATCAGTGATAAAATTTTGATTAGTTTCGGTTTATTAAATTTTCTTTCTTAAAAGGCTACTCTAACTGTCATGCTAAAAACAATTCATTCTCAACTTCGATATTTTGGAAGGATATTCCACTATAAAAAATTTTCATAAACTTGTAAGATTCTGATATTTTCTGTATTGATCAAAATTTTCGCAATTTGTAATACTCAGGGAAATTTCTATTTGCAATTTTTTAAAATTTTATTTAGAAGAAAGCTGAAAATTACATGTATTTTCAATAATTTTACTTTCATCTCTGAAATCTACAACTCGTTAAGAAATCAAAATAAATATTTTCAGTAATAAATGCTTTGAAATTTTTAATTATCTTTTCGTTTGAGGGCTTGAAGCAAGAAAGGAAAGGAAGGACGAAATGTCTGTTTAAAGGAAGGTATGCCTCCTTCTTCACAAGGAATGCCGGCTCGTATTCACTATACATCAGGGAAACTACAAAAGCACCTGAGCAGCCACACGTTTCGCACGTTTTAACCACTCAGACAGCGGTGAACAATTATATTTTAATGATAAAAAGTTTATTAAACTATTTTTTTGTTTTTTGTTTTTGTTTTAGGATAAAATCATTTGTTTTAGGATAAATCTAAGAAGACCAGATCTTGTTATTACTACAATAATAAGCTGTCAATAATGCTTCATATTTGATTTGTATTTTTCACTTTCTTTATAGTATTACATTTTTTATTTGTATATACACCTTTTAATTTCAATAATTTAATTTATTATATTTAATATAAAATATTCGGAAAATCCATAATAATTGTCTGCACATTTTATTTATTTATTTTTCAAAAATGTATTCAGGGGATAATTTTAATACATTAAGTCATATTCAGAAAGTAGTAAACCTCTTGCTTAACCTCTAATTAAAGAAAATTTGTACTGAAATTTTTAGTCCATGTATGATTTAAAATTTGTTTAAATCGACTAATTTGTCTGATTTTTTAGTGACAGCTGCTACATTTAGCCATGCAGATATATAGGCCCTTTTCTAAAGCTTAATATCGCATGGTAGATACATAAAATTTAAAATCGATTGTCAGCTTGAGAAGATTTTTCATCAAAGAGTCTTTTTTACCAGTCTATTAGTTTAAAAATAATGTTTTGTTTTAAGTCTATATCACAGGATGGAATAGGAAATTTTTATATCTTCCTCCAACAATCTTCCCAAATAAAATGAGAATAATTTTAAAATTGCAGACCAAACTTTATTTTATTCCTTCCTAAAAACAGCTTGAAGTTTTAATTACACAAATCAAGTTTCAGAAATGATGCTGACTAGAGTTCTATTTTAGATGCGCGCATACGCGGCGCAGTACTGATTTTTGTGCTGCTTCACAAGATGCTTTCCAATTTCCGCGTACAATCGTCTTTAGCACATCAACATAAAAAACTCTTGCGATTACTTCGATAAAAACTGTTCAGTTATATTTCTGCTCTGTATAGCTATAAGAAAAATTACAATGGCATCCTTCTAATTTTAATTAGAAAACGAAATGAATCTGAGAAGAAGGATCAAATTAATGGCTTTCTTTTAATGAGTCTTTTTTTCCCTATAAGAAAGTATAGGTCTAATATCTAGAGTCTAAAATCTGAAAGAATTATATTTTTTATGCAGAAATTAACACAAGTCATTCTAAAACAAAACAATCAAAAACCGTAACTTATTTAAAAATATAATTTAAGAACTGAAACAGTTGTATCGCAACTAAGATTATGACAAATCAATCGGTAGGAGAATTTTTATTTCTGTTTGCTTAAAGATGTCACAGATTTATTTCCAATTTTCCATTGACACAAATTGAGATAGAATGAGCGAGCAGAAATTCCATTGCAGTGGCAAATTTTGCTAATTCTTACTATCCACCATGCTACAAAGAAGGCCTGCATAAAGATTTTTTTTTTCCTCTTTCATATCTCTTTTTGGGAAGTGGACATATAATAAGGATGCCCTCCATTTGCTGCTTTTACAGTATCTTATATGAAGGTTTTCGATCAAATTCGATGAACTCAAACGTAAAGAAAAAAGAAAGAAATTACTCTTAAAATGCAACGCGATTTGCTTCAATAATTTTTTCTTGTAGGCTTTACTAGAATAGATATCTATAAGTGTTTCCAACAGGTGAAACAATGGACACAGCATAACTGCAAACGAGGTCACATTCGTGATCACTTACGGGCTCTTTGTATTTCTATTCATCATGTTTAAAAGCCATCCCCAAGAAGATAATATCTTATAGAGTTCTTTTCTGTTTTCAAAGAAGTATTCAAAATCGCAAATGCTTTCATGTACTAAGCATTTGTTTTGTGATCGGAAGAATTGTTTCTCACTGTCTACTCTATTTGTGCTGGATACGTCAATAGCCTTTTGAGAAGTCCTAGACCTTGAAAAATGTGTGGAAGTAGATGAACTTAGATAAGAAAATTACGGAAACCATAATCTCGTGGGCGCTAGATTCATGGAATTCCTATTCTTCGAATGCATATTTAAATATTCAAAAGAATGTGTCAGTAAAACTCAAAAATCTTTAAAGAAATACCGAAAATTTAAGTCATTTAGATAAGGAAGCTCAGATTGCTATTTCTGTGTAATTAGTATTAATAATAGTTATGAACTAGAAATACATTAATTTTATTAACAGATACTATCTATAGTTGGTCAAAATAGGTGGTTCAAAATTTGGTAAATTAAAAAAGTTAATTCTAAAACAAAGATATAGTAGAGGCGTGCAAAAATTTCCAGGGCTACCTTCAGACAGTTCTATTAAACTGATTGTTGTAGTTTACGTGATTATGGCAAAATACTCGAGGGCTTTAAAAATTTCTTGAGGAGAAGATTTGGGGTAAGTGAGTTTAAGAATGAAGCCTGGTAATTACAATGGCATCTAAAAAATCAATAAAAAGATTAGGACATTATATGTCTGCAGTAGATGTGTGTTTATGTTTTAAAAATACCTCATGCATTTAACTACTTTTTATTTTCCAAAGGTGCACAGTGAGAAGGATATTTGGACAAGAATATCAGCAAAACAGATGCAAACTGAAAGTAGCAGGTCATTGTCATTATAGTTGATTTACTATAAACGAATCACGATTTTTTTTTGGGCAATAGTTACGAGAAAAATAGTTTGACTATTATGATTTATTATATGATTATTATGATTGGGATTTTTAATTGAAGGAAAAGAATAAAACGAAACCTGTTTACAACGGAGGAGAAGAAAAGCTTCCTAAACGCAAAGCAATATTGCAAGTTTAATGAATGTTTAAATGCTTGAAAACGGTTGAAAAAAAAAAAGCATTTATATAGGTAGTAAAAACGGCCTGCGCAATGAATAAAGAAAATACCAAATGTTTTAAATGCAGTGTCTAAATTTATGCATGCTTGGATAATGTGCAAAAAAGTCGGAGATTCCAAGACACATTAGGGCAATATAAAAACTCGGTTATAACGAGAACAACATGTTTTCATAAAACATTAATTTATTTATTTCTTAATGTTTTTTGCATATTAAATATTTTCTTTTGAAAGATTAATTAAGCATGCTGAAGTATTTTCTTTTGAAAGATTTATTTAGTGTGCTGAACTAATTTTTTTGAAAGATTTATTAAGTGTGCTGAACTATATTTAGTCTTTCAGCTAATTTTCCACGGCTTTTCATTTGCTGGCCACTCTTTCGATACGAAATGGATTACATTTTCAGAGCACTACCCCACATCATAGATGGAGATGTATTTGAGGTGTGGGTTGATGATGGTACTGAAGATGTAAAGAAAAATCATATTAAATGTCGAATAAAATCAGCTGTCATTTTTTTAGATAAAAGAAAAAGCAGTTAGCTGTAAAGTGTGTAGAGTCATTAGGTTAACTGGAAGCAGAAAAGATGAAAAATATGCAACCGCCTTTGCCGGGAATCGAACCACAGACCTCTGAAATACCGGGTCAGTGTGCAGAACCACTACACCACGAAGGACGCTAGGAAAGTGGAAGAAATACCTTATATACTCCCCTTTTTAGAGGGCGACTGGGGTTTTAGGGGACCTAGTCGCCAAATCCTGGGTGCGGAGAATCATCATCCACAAGCCTTTTAGTTCGGGCGCCATTTGTAGAGTCATTAGGATTTTTTTAGAGGCCAACGAGATGAAAAATTAGCAAACGCCTTCGCCGGGAATCGAACCGCGGACCTCTGAAATACCGGCTCAGTGTGTAGAACCACTACACCACAAAGGACGCTAGGAAAGTGGGAGAAATACCTTAGATTAGTTGGGGAAGTTGGTGGAAATTCTCATAAAAATGTGCTAATGCGCAAATTTTGGTTTCATCCTCCAATATACAAGTTGAAATATTTAGTTATTTGATAACCCTCATGATAGACAACAGATAACTCTCATTGCTTTCAAGAGGAGAAGTGATTTTGTGAAGGGTTTTCTAAGTAAAACTGGCTGGTATTCACAACACAGTTGGAAAAACCGTGAAGACCAACCATGTAACCAGCCCATTCGCCTGGGATCGAACCAAAATCAAGTTGCACTACTACTATTTAGCGGTCTTAATCTCTCTACCATTAGTGCGGCTCCCACAATAGTGCGGTCTTAATCTCTCTACCATTAGTGCGGCTCCCACAATAGTGCGGTCTTAATCTCTCTACCAGTAGTCGCACTACTACTATTCAGCGGTCTTAATCTCTCTACCATTAGTGCGGTATCTAAAAAGCAGTGGTTATACAACTCATATGTTATGGTAAAACTCAGTAATCCAACTATTTTGTGTAACAATGAGTCATCGGAAAATTTTCATGAATTTCACTAAGTCTTACTTTTATCAGAGATTTTACATTGGTAAATTTGACAAATATGGCAGAATTTCTTCTTTTTACTAGCATTTAAGTATGATTTCAGCCATGCTAAATTGCAGATTATGTATAATATTCGGTAAATTTGACTTATTAATTATATACCGTATTTGACGGCATATAAGACACACTGGCATATAAGGCGCACCCTTATTTAGACGGCCACACACAAGGAAACAAAGTTTCAATAGCGTGGTTTCTTTTAGTTCTCACGTTTCGTAAAAGCCAAATAAACAATTATTGAATGCAATTACCTTCACGTATAAGACTGTGTCCTTCACGTATAAGACGCAGGTAACTTTTTTGAGACCAAATTTAGGAAAAAAAGTGAGTCTTATATGCCGTCAAATACGGTATATGCTACTACGAACTGGCTAATATGCATAATCACTGGCAAATGTGACCAGTATATGAAAGAAACTTATCGAACTCAACAAGATGATTGGTAATAATAAATAATAATCGGCGATTAAGTATAATCTACGGATTAATCCTTTTTGACGTAACGACCATATCGGATATATGAATTCCAGTCTACAGAAAAATGACATAACCGCAGAAACATTCAGATTTTTTTTCCCTCTTAGTTCGTACAGTAACTAAGGAAAAGATGAATAACCTTGTGAGTTCTATTACTATCAATGATAACATCATGAACAGTACTTATTGTTTCTAATTAGACGTCTCCTTGCCGATTCTCTTCAGAATAAAACTCGATACGTCGGGATAAAAGATAAATACGATGACCAAAAGCAAAAACATATACAAAGTATTTGAAACTGCTGCGAAAAACAGTCATAGCAAAAATGACTTCTTGATGTTTTAACTGCCGATAGGCAATTGAGTGGGTGACTTTTATCCACGAAGAATGAATTTAAATATACAAACAAATTTTTTTGTAATTAATAGTTAGCTGCTGTTTGTGCTGAACTAATATGAATAAATTTTTTATAATTTTTAATGAGAAATACTTGTGCTGAACTAATATGAATAAATTTTTTATAATTTTTAATGAGAAATACTTGTGCTGAACTAATATGAATAAATTTTTTATAATTTTTAATGAGAAATACTTGTGCTGAACTAATATGAATAAATTTTTTATAATTTTTAATGAGAAATACTTGTGCTGAACTAATATGAATAAATTTTTTATAATTTTTAATGAGAAATACTCTCTTAAAATCAGAAAGTAGATCGATAATTTTCTTTGCATCAACTCCAGAGAAAGTGAGTGACTTGTAGAAATAAGATCTTCAAACGCCTCAAAGTGCCTTTTCGTGTAAGACAATGAATGCAATAGCGAACAATTTACCCGTATATAAATAAAAGGGAATAAAATGTGGATTTATTACAATTCTAAAAAATAATGCCTAAGCTAAGTCTAGGAATTGCAACTAATGTGTGGCTTATAAATATTCTCAATATTAATTTAAGCCGTAAATTTACGTTTCTTTTTCTTAATATGCTTAATTAAACACTTAAATTTACTCTTTGTCTGTTCATTTGTTACAATAGGCCAACTGATTTCCACAACGGAATGGCTGAATGTGAGAAATGAACAAAAAGACAGAGAAGAGAAAAATGCGGAGCACTGACCGTATAAATAATTCCCAACCATAATTTCGACAACTCTTGGAAACAGAAAACACGTCAATAAATAACGAAAAAAATAACAATAAAGGAAAAATCGGGAAAGTCTGAGCGCACGCGCTTGACATAAATGGCTTACTAACAATAAAAGGTTAAGTTAAAAAAATAAAAGAATAAAGCTGTAAAATATGGCGACTTCGGAGAATCAGCATTTTGCTTCCACGTAGTGCTTAATATAAATATTCACGTCACTTTCATACAACAGCTTTTTGCGTTTATTTCTGCTTAAATTTTCTTTTCCTACGTAAATGCAGAGTAAGGAAATTCTTCCTCCTCTTCCAAAATTTTGTCACTGTGAACTTTTAGCAATGTATAGATGAAAGGGAATTTATACATTTCATAAATAAAAAAAAAATAAATAAAATAAAAGATTAAAAAAATTTTAATATTAAAAGCCATATTTCGCGATTATAGAAAATGTTCTTACAGTAACATTGTAGAGATGTTACCGTGAAAGACCGAAATTGGAGAATGTCGACTTTCACCGGAGAATATCAACATTCACCAAATACGTCGGTGCAAGACCGAAGATTTCACTACATTCTTGTATATTCGGACCCTCACCGGTGTATGTCGACAATCACAGATATGCTCTGGTGAAAGTCGAAAAGAGAAGTCATAAAGTGCCATAATAGTTTAAGTTGTTGCAATAAATAAGATTTGAATCACATAATTTAGTAAGTTTTTTATTACTGTTATTTTATTTTCTCATTTAGAGCGTACTGTATAATTAAGTAAGTTTTAAACTTCTATTATTTTCCTTTCTCAATTTGAATGTATTGTGTGTTTTAGGTTCTCATGTTCTTAAGTTCTTATTTCAAGTCTCAAGTGCGTTTAATCGCGAATGAATTACGGAGAAGGAAATATAATATTCTTATATGTTCAACATTGACCATTAGTACATGGTGAATGTCGACATTGACCGGTGTAAGTCAGAAATAAGAGTATTTGGAAAATATTTCGGACATACACCAAGAGACTATGTGAATGTTGACATTCACCGGTGAAAGTCGACATTCTCCAGATTTCGATGTTTCACCGTAACAGAGACATTAGGTTATTTGGAAAAGCCGGAGAGATGAAAAATTAACAACCGCCTTCGCCGGGAATCGAACCACATACCTCTGGAATACCGGCCCAGCATGCAGAACCACTACACCAAGAAGGCACGCTAGGAAGGTGGGAGAAATACCTTATAACATATTGTCCAAAATTATCAGCACACAAATTTAAGTTCATGCGATTATTTTCTTATTTTTATATTTTGTTGCAATAAGCTTGACTTTTTACGTCAAATTTTTACATTCAGAACAATCGTAGATAATAACAGATTGACGGAAAAGATATTGATACAACAAAAATATTTAATACTTAGATACATATGAACAGAATTTTCGATAATTCTTATCATTTGACGTAAATAAACGCATACTACGTGTCACCACAAAAGTATTCAACAAAGTTGTTCCACTTTTCGAAGAATAGCTGCTTTAAACACTCAATTTTTTTCTGCTTTCTACAGATGGTATACTGCCTTGACTTTCCAGGAAACGCAGCTTGATCTCTTCTCGTTAAAAATGCGCATCTGAGTGAGAAGGACTTCTGCTGTGCAACTTTTGAGGCAGCAGTAGAATTTTTCTTAGTATCTCATTTAGAGGCATAGAGAACAGTGTAGATCCGTAATGCATCGGTTGTCCGGAATGTAACAGAAAAGCAGAGTGGCCTGAAGAAATGGCGAGCCTATTTTGTGAGTATAATCTGCCTCTTTAAAATATGTGAAACGAAACTAATTGTCGCAACCACTTATGAAAAGAAGTGAGAAGAAGCTGCTCATATGAACTGTGAACTGAGGCGAAATGAGCTTTATGCTCTGAATGTAAACAGTTCATGCAATCCTGTTGGTTATGTTCATACATCTGCATATATTTTATGCCATTAAATGTTGAAAGGAAATTAGGAATGCCTCTTCTTTCATCGAGGATGTTGTTTTTTTATTTAGGCTGCCTGTCATCAGAATCCATTATATTGTTAACGGTAAGATAATTTGTTTACGTTTAGTTTTCATTTCGTAAAATGTTTACGTGACACTAACTGCAGTTAGAGATTTGCTACGGATAAATTCTTCTTTACATAATTCTTGTTTAAAACCTTTAACGTTTACATTATTCTAGTTTTAAACCTTTAAAGAAAATAATTAACTCTGTTTTACTGTTCCTTGCATTAAATCAAAATATCAATGAAGTCATAATTATTTTTAGTCTGATGCATTTACCTTCCTACCTGAGGCCTCAGATTTATAGCCTTCGCGATTTTCAACACCTTGCACGTTTTTCTAAAAACCTCTTCCGAATTATTACTGATGACATTGTAAGGATCTTAAGTTTTACTAACGTTTATTTTATTTTAAATCTTTACTATCACTTCTTATTTTCTACTTCCGGCCAGAATTATAAGCGTGAAGGAGTTTATGCAAAGTTGTCTGGCGAACGCCAAGTATTTAAGTGTGGCCTTTTTGCCAAGCAGAGAGGAGAGGAAGCCGTGAGTTCGAAGCAGGCCGCTTACCTTAGAAGTTACGCAGTTGCTACTTTGCCTTCCAGGCCAGAGGTTTTAATCCTCTTGATAAATTAAACGTATTGTAGTGTTCACAGTCTCTGTGCTACATACGCTTTCTGTTATTATAAGGCCAATCTTATTCTAAAGTTAAATTAGAGTTTAGTTTTATTTTGATATCTTTTAAGTTAGACCCCGAGTGGAGGGTCATTGTATTCCGAAGTACGGAAGTCATTGTATATAAAGAAAAAAATAAAGGGTTTTGTATACCCTTCGTCTGTATCCTGTCTACTTACTACAATTAGTGAACATAGCTTTAGTAAGCTCTCTGTTCTAGTCAGGTCATTGTATGTTTCCGAAGAAGGTTAGAAGAAACATTGAACCTGATAGTGGCGCCCGACGAAGAATAACCATGGCCGAGTTTCAAGAAGAACCTGTGCTGCCTGCAGAAACAGCTCAGAATCCAGAAATGCCAGCTGCCGCCCTGGAAGGATTTGGGTATATTGTCCAGACCATGCGCGCTTCGATGAAACCAGAAGCAACGTTTAATGGAAACTCACAGGTAACCAGTTTTTTGGAAAAATTGGATGACCACTTCATGCTCTACCCCGTGCACGAGTTTCAAAAAGTTACCTTAGCTACCAGCGCTTTGAGGGGCCAAGCGCTTAACTGGTTCAAATGTATCGGCAGAAGTCTCTTGGGTCAAGTCTCACCTATACCTACGAAAATTTCAAGACTGCCCTACTAAAAGCCTTCCCTGTTGTAAGGGATCGTGCGAAATTAGAAACAGAACTTTTCAGTATATATCAACAAAGAATGGAAAACCTCTCCAGGTTTATTTTAAGAAAAATTCACGTTTTCAAGCTCTTGTATGGAAACCGTCCGGATCCTGAAATAATTCAAGTGATTTTGCCGAGGTTACTACCCCAAGTGCAAGACTTTATTGAATTGAGAAATCCGACTACACTGGAAAAATTATTTGAGCTAGCAATCCAGTTTGAAAGTAGAAGAACGGCGGACGTCGAAAGAAGACGCCAATATCAACAGCGAAACCAATTTGGTACGCCAAGACTACAGCAAACTCAAGCACATGGCTACGGAGAAAAAGCGAATCAGTGGGCAAGGAAACCCGAGCATTCAAAAACAGCCGGCGAACGTCGACAGTTCAATAGCAACCCAGAAAAAAAGTCTCAAGGCCAGTGGAGAAAGAAGGAAAGCACCGAAAGAAAAAATAATTTAAACTAAAACGGATTTCTGCTGACGAGAGGGTGCGGAAATCCGAAGGCCACGAAAACCCCTCTTCCTACAAGTTAAATACAGTAATGGTGAAAAATTTAACTCTTCCGAAGATTGAAGTCTTGGTAAATAATATCCCGGCCACCGCACTCCTGGATACCGGCGCGCAGTGTTCCTGTGTGGCAGAAGTCTTTTTTAGAAAGTATTTTCGCAAATACCGCATATATAATGCGGATAATACAACAGTATTAGCGGCGCAAGGAGAACAATGTAAGTGCGTAGGTAAAGTACCTTTGTACATCCGTATCAAGGACGAACAAGTAAAGGTGATGTTTTTTATAGTAAAGAATTTGCAAGCACACTTAATACTAGGAATAGACTTTCTTTCAGACGCACAAGCTACACTGGATTTTAATGAAGCGTCTCTTAAGCTGACGATGAAACCAGTGCGTGTAGAAAAGGTTGAACCGCCAAGGTTAAATCTCGACCACCTGCCTAACGACGAGCAAGATAGAATCCGACAAGTGGTAAGTGAATTTGCTTCGTTATTTAGTGATATTCCAGGATTTACCCAGGTTACTAACCATAGTATTGACACCGGAGATGCATTGCCGGTTCGTCAAAAACCATACCGGTATGATAAGAATAAGGAAAAAATTATAGAATGGCATATTACCGATATGCTACGTAAAAAGATCGTAACGCCTATCTCAAGTAGTTATGCTAGTCCGGTGGTTTTATGTAAGAAAAATAATGATTATCCTTTGGAGCATCCAAAAAGGTGGAGATTCGCTATTGATTACCGTAAATTAAATTCCATAACGAAATATCCGGTATATCCGTTACCGATTATAGAAGAAATTTTAAGGAACATAAAATCAACCAAATTTATGACAACTTTAGACTTAACGAATGGTTATTTTCAAATAGGGATCAGGCCTGAGGACGTGCCTAAGACTGCTTTTATAACCAAGTCTGGCACTTATGCATTTTTGCGAATGCCGTTTGGCCTTTCAGGCGCCCCAGCAACATTTCAGCGATGCATGGACATTGTGTTAAGACCTGTTCTTGGAAAGTCCACATTTATCTATTTAGACGATATCATTATTACTAGTGATAATCTAGACCAACATGTACAGGATTTAAGACAGGTGTTTTCTTTATTAAATGAGGCCGGTCTAAAAGTTAATGTCGAAAAATGCAAATTTGCAGCCCCTGAATTAAAATATTTAGGTTACAAAATATCGCAAAAAGGGATCGAGACAGATGAATCAAAAATAATCGCTGTACAAAAGTATCCGACTCCAAACACGGCAAAGAAGCTCTCTTCTTTTCTAGGACTTTGTTCATATTATAGGTCCTTTATAAAAGATTTTGCGGCTATCGCTGAGCCATTGTTAAAATTAAAAAGGAAAAAGGCAAGATTCTCGTGGACGGCCGAAGCCAATAGTGCTTTCGAAAAATTAAAACAAGCATTAACGCAAGCCCCTGTGTTGAAATTTCCTGAAAAGGATGAAAATTTAGAAATTTCAGCGGATGCTTCGGATTATGCGGTAGGAGCGGTACTTTCGCAAAATCAGCAGCCAGTAGCATTTTTTAGCCGAACTTTAAATCAAACACAAAGAAACTATTCCGCGACCGAGAGAGAGGCACTTGCAGTTCTGTTAGCAGTGCAAAAGTTCCGAGTCTATTTTGGAAAGGCGCCGATAACAGTATATTCTGATCATGCGGCGGTAACTAGATTGTACTCTGGAAAAAATTTATCCCCAAGGTTAATAAGATGGGCACTCAAGCTGCAAGAATATAATCTGGTAATCAAGCATACCCCCGGAAAGGAAAATATCGTAGCAGATGCCCTGTCACGAATTAAATTAGACGAACAGGGTAATACCGTAAAAGTTGCAATGCTGACAGCGTGTACAATAAATTCCCGAGAAACTGTAATAACCGAACTGGGTAAGGATCCTGAGTTTGGAAGTATTTATGAGTATTTGAAGGATCCTGAAAATTTTAGCCATCAAGATATTGTGGCGATAAGAAATAGGGCGGCCCATTACGAACTAATAGATGGTCTATTATTTTATACAAAAACTACGAATTCCAACAACGAATTTCGACCTGTTATCCCAGCTAGTCTTAGATTAAATATCCTGCAAGAGCTCCATGACAGCCCTTTAGCTTCTCATGCTGGTATTCGAAAAACTACTCAACGCGTACGCGAGGCAGTCTACTTTCCTGAACTGCAAAAGTTAACAAGGGCGTATGTCCAGTCCTGCCCAACATGTCAAGCCGTTAATTATATTAATTTCCGCCCGGCCGGGTTTCTAAATAGTATTAAATCCGAATTTCCAAATGAAATAATCGGCATCGATTTATTGGGCCCTTTCCCAAAAAGTCAGTTAAACAAAAGTCGCTATCTCCTTGTTATAGTTGATCATTTTAGTAAATGGACCGAAATTGTTCCCTTAAAACGAGCCTCCGCGAAATTAGTTACCGATTCTATTTTAAATAAATATATTTTAAAATACGGGGCGCCCCTAAAAGTTATATCGGATAATGGTCCTCAATTTGTAAGTAATATATTTGAAGACATGTGCCAAAAACTGGGCATACGTCATTTAAAAATGGTCCCGTATCGGCCGCAATCAAATATAGCGGAACGGGTCAACAGAAATATAGTGAAAATTATCCGTAGTTATGTTAAAAATTTTCATAAAAGCTGGGATAACTATGTCAATGAATTTGCTTTCGCCCTTAGGACCGCAAAACATGATACAACGGGAAAAACTCCTGCTGAGTTATTTCTAGGCAGAAAGATTATAACACCGTTAGATAAACTATTTTATGTGCAACAAAGAGCCCCAGAATTTAAAATGGGTGATATAGAAAAACTAATAAAAGAAGCAAAAAAGAATACAGAAGTAGCACAAAGAAAACAAAAATTGTATTATGACTTGAAACGACGGGGAGTAACTTATAAAGTAGGGGATGAAGTACTAAAAATTAAGCATTCACTTTCTTCAGCACCAGAAGATAAAACTGCCAAATTTTTCCCACGCTTTGAAGGACCATATGTTATAGAAAAAATAACTCACGCTGTTGTAGTATTAAAGGCAAGAAATGGTGAAACCTGTTCCGCAAACATTGACCAGATAAAACCATTCTATGACCGTAATAAAATGCAAATCTTTTCAGATCTTTTGCAGGATCCGGGACGGCAGACACCGCAGGTACAAGTTCCAGAGGTGGGAAAACGACAAGTACAAGGGCAAGCCAATGAGAGACAGAAGCAAGTGAAAAGAAAATTGCCCCGCGGAAAAATTGAAGGTACAAAGAAAAAGAAGCCGTTCCACCGTCCAAAAAACAGAGTTCACGAACACCCCCAGAATGAAGAAGGGAGAAGGACGACGTATGTGGAAAAGACCGGGAGAAAGGACGGCAACTATAACCCGGCTGTGAAACGGAAGATTGACTCATCCGACAGAACTCTCCGCAGCAAAAGTCGCCGAACTGCGGAAGGGCCATCAGCGGCGGAGGAAAAAGTACAAGAAAAATTTGAACGGCCAACAACGAGGTCCAAGCAGGATCACGACAGAAGTTTCCCGGTTCCACCAAGACCAGCTGCCTTCAAACGGCCAAGACCACAAGCAGAGGACAGAAGGAAGATGTTCAAGGGTGGCCGTAGTGGTGAAAAACGGAAGCTTCCAGAGGAAAGCACTGAAGGGCGAGCCCGTACAAGAAGGAGGATCAACCAAGCTACGGTCTGCAGCACCTTTAAAGACTGGGCCCAGAAAAGGATGTCTGAATATTACAAAGATAAGTAAAATTTTATGTTACTTTACAAACTTAAGTTAATCTTTCATTCTTACTGCAAGTGGCAGATATCAAGAAGTTTTACCTCATGCGAGGTGTACCTTTATCGCCAAAAGGGCGAGAAATGAGTTGTGACCGATTTTCTTATTATGTTTTTCAATTACTCGCGCGTAAAACTAAAGTTGATGTATAATAGCGTTGTATAAAGACTTAAATATTGTAAAAAGTTATTGTATAAATTTTATTTAAAACATTCTAACAAGAAAGAAGTTTTAGTCTGAAAGACTTTTTGAAATGTAGTATTATTTCAATGTAGAAAGAATTAGCACTTGCTTTGAAAAGAATAGAAGTTAACAATGTACTACTAATGTATGTTTTCAAATGTGTAAAATTAACGGCATCTTGATATGTTCTTGTATACATGTGAACTGTTATTTTGAATGTTTAGAAATACCGTGATATGGTAAAAGTGAAAGTAATGTTAAAAAATTTGTTATTCGTGTGACTGTAAAGATTAAATCATGGTGAATATGTGTTAAAGGTTGAATGATGTAGTTAGGCTCTCTGACGCTACACTTTAGAGTTAGCCACTTTCAGAATAGTACCTCAGGGTCTAGAGTTGAAATTAGGGTGTGTTAAGAGGTCTCGTATGTTGAATTTTAACACATTAGTGTTTTGATTGTAGGAGGAAGTGTTGAACACATAGACAGAAACACATTCGTGTTTGGTGTTTTTACAACACATGTCAGAGAGCACGGGGAGAGATAATTAAAATAGTCATGAATGAAATAAGAATGTTAAGAAAAGTATATTCTATATGTTATTTGCAATGTCATTCTGTAACATTTCATTAAACTAGTTTTCCTTCCAGATCTCTGGAAGGAACCAGAATTGAATAAAGCTCCTGTTTTGACGCAGTACAGATGAAAAAGAAAAAAGATTGTTGTATATTCCGGGAGCTGCTATTGTAACAAATTTCTTTCTTTTAAAATTTTCTAGTTTCTAGCTAAGTTATGTTTGTAAAAGTTTGGCCTCGCGTTAGTTTCTAGAGCTAAAAGTTTTCAACAAGGTCGTTTTAGACCTCAGTTTCAAACTAATTAACTCTGGCGGGAAGTATGTAAGGATCTTAAGTTTTACTAACGTTTATTTTATTTTAAATCTTTACTATCACTTCTTATTTTCTACTTCCGGCCAGAATTATAAGCGTGAAGGAGTTTATGCAAAGTTGTCTGGCGAACGCCAAGTATTTAAGTGTGGCCTTTTTGCCAAGCAGAGAGGAGAGGAAGCCGTGAGTTCGAAGCAGGCCGCTTACCTTAGAAGTTACGCAGTTGCTACTTTGCCTTCCAGGCCAGAGGTTTTAATCCTCTTGATAAATTAAACGTATTGTAGTGTTCACAGTCTCTGTGCTACATACGCTTTCTGTTATTATAAGGCCAATCTTATTCTAAAGTTAAATTAGAGTTTAGTTTTATTTTGATATCTTTTAAGTTAGACCCCGAGTGGAGGGTCATTGTATTCCGAAGTACGGAAGTCATTGTATATAAAGAAAAAAATAAAGGGTTTTGTATACCCTTCGTCTGTATCCTGTCTACTTACTACAATTAGTGAACATAGCTTTAGTAAGCTCTCTGTTCTAGTCAGGTCATTGTATGTTTCCGAAGAAGGTTAGAAGAAACATTGAACCTGATAACATTAATTATCGTAGAATATTTGCATATCTTTTCCAAACTCAGTCATTATTTTTTTACCTCTAATCCTAAAGCTGTAGCTACCATCAGCCATTTACTCTATACGCCTCTGAATTCCATCTTTGAAAGCTTTATTAAGTGAGAAGTCAAAGCGGCTTTAAGACTGAAGATACACATCTCCATAAATCAGTATTAGTACTTATTGGAAACCATTCTTAATTTCGCCATTTGCATTGTTTCGTTTAATGTATCCCGTCTTGAATTTATCGTGAGAAAAATACTTGGATATAAGTTTTTCTCCAAAATTATCTCACGAAATAAAGAACGAAAAAGATGCCATGGCAAAAAACAGTACTTTCCGAAATGCTGTAATATTCTTATACATGAATATTATACATGAGACTTCTTTCGCATACATAAATAAACAGCCTAAAACAATTAGGGGATATTATGAGTTAGGTATAAAGCAACCATATAATCGATGAGTGTTTTAACAGAAGTGAAAGAAAAGAGATTAGAAAAGAAAATTATGACGTTTACAAACTTCACAATATGCAAACTTTGTCTGCGATTTCGAAATTTATAAGTTTTCGATAAGGCTTGAAAAGGTATCTTCAGCATTCTTTATATAGGAGGAGAAAAGAAACAATTGACACACACTTAATACTTTGTAGAAATTAAACATTGTCTCAATACTATGACAGCTGAATTCGTAACCTGGAATAGGTTCAACACCATAGGTAGTTTAGAAACGGGTCAAACGCAACCTATTGAGCGGAAGCCTTTGAGTATCCCAAGGTGTCATTTTCAGACTATGAAATCGATTCTTGGAAATTGGAGAAAGGCTAAGTGAAGACTAGGAGAAGGTCGCATTCATACAACAGCACAAAGCGAACACCAATATTTAAAAGTAACGGCAAGAAAAAAAACCGCAGTATGAACTCCACTGTTTGTAATAGCACGTTTTGAGGGTTCCTGGCAGCAATGTCTTTTTAACTCAAGCTGTTTGTAACCTACTCTATAGTGTTGATTTGTTTGATCGCAAATCTATGGTTTGTGTTTCTTTAACAGCTTTACTACACAACTTGACAACAGACGGCTTATAATTTCGAGAGAACGTGGTAATCGGAATAATCCTGCACATATACACGAAAATCTCCTATTTGAAGAAGCAAAGTGATTACCTGGCCGGTATCTGTGTTAATGGGCGTACCGATATTTATATAGACAGAAATGGATTAATAAAGAGCTCAGCGTGATCCACGAACTTTAAGTGGTCTCTTAAGCTGCAGTAGCTGGGGGTTAATTCAAATTTATGGATGATAATGTTAAGCCACATCGTGTTCGAATAGCGGAACACTTCTTTTCAACAAAGGAGTTCTTCAAATGGAATGGTTTGGTTTAGTTTGGTTTTTATTTAATTAAAGCAATGCGCGCGAAGGCTCTGCGCCTAAGAGAAGAGATGTCTTAGTGGAAGACTTTGTATCGGAAAATGGCTCATATCCACGTTACATATGGGGAAAATCACGGAAACGCTCATGCAGCCAGTCCATTCTTTGAGCTTCGAACCGCGGTCGAAGTACAAGTGTTTAATAACGTTACCGCTTGGACTCCGGTGAGCACGAATGGATTGGACAGCATACTTAACGGACATGAACTGAACCAAAAATGTTTAAGGTATTATAGGAAAAAGAGCTGTTGGTCGATCCCACATCTACAGCAACTCAAAATTAAGACACAAGCCATTGCACGCAAAGCCCGTCAATTTCAAGGTATAAATTGGGGACGAAAACCAATATGGGCGAAGCCGATGCAAAGCCGGAAACGTAAACAACTACAGACCATCCAAAGACCTTTCGCACTAATGATGTGCAAAGGTTTTCGCACCACAGCCACCTCTGCGGCCATCATTCTTGCAGGCATACCGCCACTATATCTTAGAGCCGAGCAAGAAGCTACAATGACCAGAGTCCTGCAACTACGCAAAGACGCCACCTTCCACGATACAACCCACAGTCCGACCTTATATGAAAACCCTCGCCCCACCCAACGCCCACACCCGGGCATTCAAGGAAGAAACTTCCGCATCACCATAGACAACACTAGCAACTCTAGTATTCCCAACGCTACGTACGTCTACTACACCGATGGTTCCAAGATTGAAGACGGAGTTGGTAGCGCGTACATTTGCTACCACCAAAATGATGAACATACCAGTTGGAAGGCAACACTGCGACACTTCAATAGTGTGTTCCAGGCAGAAGCCTTGGCCACCAACGCCACCAACGACATACCAAGTAACGGCTACCACCAAGCATGCATCTGTACAGACAGCCAATCTTCACTCCTGGCAATTCAAAACTTAAGCCACACCTCCCCAATTATCTCCGAAATCCAAAAGCCACTCTCTGTAAACCACCAGCAACGCATTCACCTCACCTGGGTCAAGGCGCATGCTGGTCTAGTTGGAAACGAGGCAGCAGACATCCTAGCCAAAGAAGCCGCCATCAGTTCTGAAGTTCAGAAAATCCGTATCCGTGCACCACCATGGCATCTAAAGAGGCTTCTCAAAGAAGACCTACTCAAAATATGGCAAGAGGAATGGAACTCGTGTGACAACGGACGACGGACCTACAATCTCCTACCCAAAGTCTCTCTATCACGCTTCATAGCTATACCCCAACTCACCCGGTTCATAACGGGACATGGCCCCTATCCAGCGTATTATTATAGGCACAACATCTCCACTACAGATGCTTGCGTGTGCGGTCAACTTGGATCACCAGACCACTATATCTACTCTTGCCTACTCACAGCAGACAACCACATTAAGCATCCCACTCCTCCTACAGACGCCTTTCAACGGTTCATTATTAAAAACAAACCTGCAATCAATAAAATCTGTAAGGTCATTGACCAGCTCGCCGCTATGGGCCAAGATATATGCGACGCTGCATAATCCCACAACGTCCGCCACTAACAGAAGTCAACATGAACATCACCCTGTGCTGCTAACATGTCACCGCGCTCGGCATGCTCATATACTCAGCAACCTATGCGCTCCACAAATATATATTCGCCGGACCTCTACGTGTCCTCCATATCAATGTCCAGCAATCACATGTTATTCCCATCTTATGGCCCCTCGTCTGTAAACACACCCCACAATGTATAGTATATGTGATCAATGAGGCCAAATATGTATCTGACATGTGGTATATGTGTATTATTTTTTTAAGTGTGTTTTATTTTTCATAAGTCTTCAGTGTTAATCAAGTGTATCCCTCCCCCCCTTTTTTTCCCCCTCTGCGTGTGTGTTTTCTGTACATTTTCATGTTTTTGTGTTTTCATACATTTAGTACCTAGCTCTGAGCCCCTCACCTGTAAATCTGTCCCACAAGTCTCATACCTGTAATTATGTAATTAGTCAAGCAATGTTAATAAGTCGCCCCTGTTTGGCCATGTAAACTCTTGCACCCTTAATAAGCTCCCGGTGTGGACTCTTGAGGCCACAGGGAGTTGTTGCCATTAGATAGTGGAAGGCGAGGGACACATGCCTGTTTATCTCTGGTAGCCACCAGGCGTCCCCGTCTTCCGTCACCTACCTACCTACCTTATTACCTCCCCTCCGCTCCCCAAAAATAGTTCAGTAGTTGGAAACCGCTCTTCTACAGGAGTGGAAAAGACTACTCCAGTCCCTTCTTGAGAACCTTACTGATTCCATGCCCCACGGATATATAACATTACTTTCAGTAAGGGGATAGAATAAGCCTTATTAAAAATCCTTTCTATCCTAGAAACCATACATTTTTTCTTTTTTATGACGTGCAAAAAATATTACTTTTTTGCTTTCTGACAAAAGAACGAAAACTGAAGCTTAATTATTCCTATTTTCCTTGCGTATTTTTTCCCCCGATAGTTTTTAACACCCGTACTATACATGAGCTAATATAACTTTTCCTCATCATGATATATCCAGATCATAATATATAACGCTCATATAATCCAAAATCATAATATCTCTTAACTGTGTTGGGCTTTATATATATAAAGTAAACTTATAAATCATATTAAAATTCTGAAATACATTTCAGTTTTCAACATATTTAAAGTTAACTTATAAATCACACTAAAACTATAAAGCCAAAAAGCCAACTGAGCCAAAATATTTTTTCCAAAATAGTATTGGATCTTCTTAACTTTTGCTTTAAGTTTTTAAAATTTAATAGGTTTATTTTTGTACAATTTTCGAATTTTTCTAGGATGGTTTAATCTACTTCTATTAAATTATTAATTTAAATTTTTATATAGATATTTGTGTAAGATAAAAAAATGTAAATCTCAAAACTATAATTTAAACTAGGACCAGCCCCTTAATTTCTCCTCTCTATTCTAAAAATAGCAATGCCTTTTCTGGACTGCGTCATTTCTGGATCAATCCATATCACATAACTTGCATAACGCTGATGACATAGCTAATTCGGAACTTAAAGCGAAACTTTTTCTCTTATTAAGCTGCCATAATGGAAAACTTCGTAATTTTGCTTCTAGCTCTCTTGGCGTTAAGACGCTGGCGTGCTGCTTTTCTTTCTATCGCAAAAACTACTGAAATAAGAACGAAGATTTAATCTGCCGCTGCAGCCAGTTTCCTATTCATTATGGATTAACATTCTACGCAGTCAAAATTCTTGCTGTCCACTATGGATCTACGTTTCTAGGCTATCAACATTCTACGTATATGCCATCAGTATTTCTATAACATCAACAACTTCTAAGTTTGCTTTCTCCACATCGTGTGATTATATATATATATATGTTATATATGCATGCAGCAGATATTCTTCTCCTTCACATATTTGTTATTTCTTTTCTTTGTGATACACTCGAAAAGAAAGGAAAAGAAGCAATAGTTCTGCGATTTTAGGTCAAATGTACACAAAATTTTCTCCAAAATTATAAAATTTTAAATCATAGGAAAGATTTTCTTTAATATACTTTGATACAGTCAGAAGAGTTTATTAATTCATTGCTTTAAACTCATTAAGAAACTATTTTTTTTCAGCACTCTGATCAATATTTACCTTCTAGAATATATGAAGAGCAACAAGATATCCTTATTTTATGTGAAAAATGGGAGAACGGAGAGTAAAGGAGAAATAATGTAACGTTAACCAGAAAAGGATTTTAAAAGCATGAAGATAAAAAATTCTATCAGATTATCGGATTATTGTCTTTCAGGAAGTGAGTTGGGATCATTCCGCTATGGAAATGCTTCCTTTGACAAAGGAAATGGTGTTATTAATGTCGACACACTTGGCTTTTTATTGTTAGTTGACGGCTGATGGCAGGCAAGAAAAAGTTCTCTACTACATATTGTGAGTATTACTGATTTGTTAAAGCTGCTTTACGTGGTGATCAGTGTAATTTGCATCAATATATTATAAAGCATTTTTTTCTCCCTCGTTCCAGCAAGCCTTCATAGTGTAACGTTAGCACACTCGGCGCATATTGGAAAGGTGCAGGTTCGGGTCCCGGCGAGAGCATTGCTCTTTTTTTCATATCTCCTACTTCCAAATAACCTAATGACTCTAGAGTGGTGCCACGAACTAAAAGGTGGGGGACGATAATTCGTCACCACCATGATTTTAACGACTGGGTCCCCTAATCTCCACTCTCTCTTTGAAAGGGGGGAGTATATAAGGTATTTTCTCTCTCCTTCCAGCATGCCTTCGTGGTGTAACGGTAACACATTCGGCGCGTATTCGAAGAGGTCCAGGTTCGAGGAGTCACGAAGAGGGCATCACACATTTTTTACATCTCCTGCTTCAAAAACATCTAATCACTCTACAACTTCATTTGATGAATGGTGTAACTTGGCTTAACGGCAGAATTTATCTATTCTTACACATATTGCGATTTTTCAGAATAGCGCGAATTATTCATATCCTCAAACTACATTCTCGTTCTGAAAACCAATTACAGATTAGTACTCCTCAAAGTTAGGTGAGGGGATCATCTGCAATCGGAAGCTGAGTTCTGAATCATTAAATGGAGTTTAAAGACAAACGCATTGAAGCAAATAAAATAAAGATAATTTTGCTTTGATAATTTCGTAATAGCAACATATTTACAAAATAAAAGTTGATCCTTCAATGCTTACTTTTAGATTTTCATCTCTGGATTAATAGAAATTGTACAGTTTATCTTTCTAGAATATTCCCCACATGTGGAAAATGAAATCTCAGCACCAAGTCACAACAAAAATCCCCACACCCAAAATCAAAATCTAGACAGTAATAGAACGCAAAGCCCAATAATTACAGCTGCCAGAGCTGGCAGAAAACTAACACTTAGCGTTTGTGTGAAGCCAGAAAGAGACTCTGTCTTAGACTCCAAAAACCTCTATTTAAATATCAACCAACTCATTTGCATTCTGCTGAGGAATACGGAAATGAGAAGTTATAATAAAGACCGAAATCGTAATAATTAGTTAATTTACATAACAACGCTATAAATGGATATATTAATATTTCGGAATTTCATTTGTATACTATAATTATATACAATATTGTGTTTATAGAGTAATCATGAATCAGTTAGTATAATTATGTATCTAATCGTATGATTGCTAAGCATTCACTTTTATTTTAAAATTTCCAATTTTTGACCTTTAGATAAATTTTATAGCTTAAAACTTCTAAGTTCATATCTATACAGTAAAAAATGAAATATTTAATATTTAATATATTTTTGCACTAAAAGCTCCTATAAAGGAACTGTAAAGACAATAAATAGGCTGATATTTTTTTTTAAGTTTTGCATAAAATAAGTAAGGAATAAAATTTCTAATGCATGAAAATTCGAATATTAGTAAAACTTATGTCATTAAGAGTCCTTTTCTTCCCCCCTTCCTATGTGGGAGATAAACATTCACACGCTTGCTATTACCTGGCCTGTTCAGCTATAAATTGCATAAGTAGAAATCCTACTTTTATAACTTATATAACGTATTTGCGGGATTTAGGTCAGTGAATTACATTTCCATGAGAAATATTTCCAGCATGTTTCTGAACACTATGATGAAGAAACGGGTAAGAAAATAAAAGCTCCATTAAAACCAGTGCGATTGAAAGAAAATGCTATTCCGTCAAAATTCAGTGCTTGCTCTAAATATTTGTCTTCAACAAAATTATTTCATGAAGAACTGCAGAAGAAAAAGGAAAGAATGGAAAATGAGCAACTTAAAGCAGTAATATCTGAAAGCATAGCAGAACAGAAAGAATATGAAAAGAAATCCTGTCATAGCAATCTGAGCGAGTTTTTATCATGCCTAAAAATGTCAAGATACTTGATGATTTAACAATCGTGATTAAAGAAAATAGTGTATATTTTTCTCCAGATAAGCACAAAAATTGTTCCTTTTATTTCTGCATAAGTTGTTATTCATAACGATCTGCAAGAAAAAGCATATTTTCTATCGCCAAAAATTAATATCTATGAATTCCCTTTAAAAATTTATAATCTACATAGTCTTTATTCATTGCTTAAAAAGTTGTAGAAATTAAGCGTGATCACACTGAAAAGAGCTTTAAAAATTTATTATTTGCAACTCAAGACACTCTCCATGAATTAGAAAAATATGCTTCTGAACATAAAAAGAAAGTAATTCAATTTTCATTTGAGCAGCTATCATTACTCCTTTTGCATAAAAATAATAATAGCTAAAGTTCTGATCTGTCTATGAAGTTTGATGTTTTCAGTTTCTCCACAATGGTATAAATTTTTACGAAATAGTGCATATGTTTCTTATTCTTCATATTAAACATATTCATCTATATTAAAAAGATTGTGCTCTGAGTATAATGTTGATCCTCAAGTGGTGCAAACTGCTGAAAAATTCTTGAGTTATGCTAAAAAACAAAATCTGCTTTTTAGGCTAAAATGATAAGTATGTCACATTATAATGGTTGATAAAATTCAAGTTAAGCCCTTTTTAGATTTAAAAGGTGAAAACATAATAGGAATGGCATGTAACTGTGAAAAAGCTGCTAATTTTGCTTGTGTTTTCATGCCGCAGAGTATTAGATCTTCATATAAAGATGTTATGAAAATTGTCCTAGTAAGAGCATAATTATATAACGAAAATAACAAAAAGTTTAGAAAATTCAAATTTTAGTCTAATATGTATTGCTACAAATAAGAATGCTGTAAACAGACGATCTCTGTCATATTTTGCCAATCTTCTAAAACTTAAGTATTTATATTAACGCCTAATAGATCCTACTAGCCCATTATTTTGTATAGTTGGCAGTGTTTATGTACTTACATGTGCTCGCAATAATTGGCTTAAAGAACTTAGGTTAATGCATGTATTTTCCAAACTTTCCTGTAACACCAGAAACAAAATTTTCAGAAATTTTAAAACCAGCATCTTTATTGTGCTTTAAGGAAACTTCGTGAAATTGAATACAACAGTATTGTGAAATATGCTCCTAGTCTGACTACTAAGTCATTGCATCCGAGCAATCTAGAAAGACAAAATGCTAAGTTAGCTCTTCAGTTGTTTAATCTAAAAGTGGGTGAAAATCTTTGTATTGCTCATTTTATAAATGGTAATCAGAACTGGAAACAAACTGCTGAATACATTTGAATTATAAGCACCTGGTGCCACATAGTTAATGTAAATCTTTGTATCAGGATGAACATAAACTTGACGTTCTTCAAGAATGGATTACACATTCGGATGGTCAAAGAATTAAACATTTAAATATGTTCTTGAATTGGTTAGAAAAACGTGAAATCAGCAAAGTCAATACCTGTTGTTTTACTACAGAAACTCACCTTGCATTAAAGCATAATATGCATGTTATTACAGAAATTTTGAGAAAAGCAAAGAACAGCAAAACAAAAAATATGTTATAAAAGCAAAACTGCTAACAGGTAGTTTAGAAGATCGATTCATAGTAGGTAGTTTAGAAGTAACAGGTAGTTTAGAGGATCAATACAGACAGTTACGTAGATCTCAGTATAATGTATCTATTACATTATACTGAGACCTACGTTCTGATTACACGAGTATATGAAGCAGAGAAAAAGTTAACTTTCGCTCTCTTCTTCCACTAACTTTAAATTCTGTCATTCATGGTAAAAATATCATAAGTCAGACTAAAAGTGAACAAGAGATGGATGTTGATGTACAAGAAACAGAAGTATATAGATTCAAACTTGTTACAAACATTAGAAGGCAACAACAAGGCATTACAAACGTTTGGAACAAGACATTAAAAATAATAATGATAGTCTACTCACGTATATAGCAGTTATTGTGCACATTCTATGATGAAAATATTAAATCATGTATTTTGTAAATATCGCTTGTTAAGTTTAGACTGTGTGTGTGTTGAAATATGACGTGATGAAGTTATCATTATTATTATATATAACTACTTTGTTAGATTCCAGCTAATATCTTTTGAAAATGAATCTATTTTTTTAAAATATAAAATTCTAATGCAACTCAGCTTACTCTGGAACTATTATGCAGTAATGAAAAGTATTTGCCATCTGAGGTATGCATTTTTGGGCATATGAATATGGATCCAATATTATATCCGCGAATGAATTTAAAATATATATTTTCATCTCTCTCTCTAAATATATATAGATATATATATATTATATATTGCAAATTATGTTTATTTTTAAGAAAAGTATTGAACCAAAGGTAATAGTTATGTCGATTAATTATGCAAATATTCAGAGTCGAATACGTAAGCTTACGCGTCCTTGTCTGTAGACTATGATCGTGAAGAGGATATAAGCTCACGGGGGCCTTTCGGAATTTGTGTGCTCGTACTCCTTCCCGATATTCGCCTTGTTTCTTTCAAGAGTTGAGGAAATTTTATATGGTGTCAATTAAAATGAGTAGCCACGAACGTATGGATGACGGAATGAGATGGAGAATTGTCGGCAGATTGGACGGAGGCCAATCGCAGGCCCAGCTGGCTACAGAGCTCAGCGAAATGCCTAGTGTCGTCGCAATTTGTAGGATTCAGGCCCTAGATCCATATAGAGACCAGAACAATGTCGACCATGATCCAGAACGACGAATGAGAATCATTATTTGGCCCTCTCATCGCGGCAATACAAGACTGCTACATTTCCAAAGATCTGACGTGAGCTGTCTGCTGCCTCTGGAATCCGAGTTTGACGGTCTACAGTAGCCCGGAGGCTTCGTGGGATTGTATGCCAGAAGATCCGCTGTTTGCGTACGCTGAGTTTAAGACACAAGAGAGCACGTTTAGCATGGTGCATAACATATGCCTTGCACCAGATTTTAGTGACGCACCGTACTTTTTACAGATGAGTTGAGATTCAGCTTGGACACCGATTCTTGGCGTACCTTCATCTGGAGAGAATATGGAACACGACTGCATCGCTATCTCATTTGGGAAAAGTATCATTACGGTGGTGGTAGTGTAATGGTTTGGGCAGGCGTTATGGTGGGCAGCCGTACATCCCTGCATTTGCTCACAAGGGGTTTCTGGCTACTATTAGGTAGAGAGAGAGAAGCTGTTAAAGATCTCTGTTCGAATTCTCAGTTGCGGAGTTTGCCCTCGATTCCTGTCGCTCTTCCACATAGCGGCTCAGCTGATCGACCTGGAAAGTGAGGATATTCGCCGCATAGTTTGGGCAGCCAGATCACGTGACCTTAATTCTATACAGCATGTCTGGGATGCTCTTGAAAGAGCATCTCACCATCTCATTCCGAGAGCCATCCGGGAGTTGGAAGTTGCTTTGTTACAGGAGTGGGATCGAATGCCACAGGAACTCCTCAACTATTTCCTGACCAGTATGCCGTCACGCCACGTAACCTGTCTGGCCGTGAGAGGGAGCCATATTAGATATTTGATTTATTTTCAGTTTGATATTACAACATGAATTTTAGACAACCCTGTACTATGAGTTTTACTGATAATCATGCGCACATAAAATGACTTTTAAATGGTACACCTCTTTCATTGTAATAAATGTATATTCATGCCAATTTTTCTTAAAAATCTCTCCTTTAGTTTTTCAGAAATTCGACATAATGTGCACACACACACATGTATGTATATATATATATATACTATATATCATTAAAAGAAATTATCCTGTTAGTAAAGTTTTAGAAACTCATATACTTGTGCGGAAGTGGGTGACCAACGGCGGTTGTCAGCCGCCATTTCGTGACGTCATGGTCCAGTTGTCGGGCTTATGTTTAAGGAGGTATTAACTGAAGCCAACAGGCATGCACAGTGGATACATCCCTGCCAGTATCGCGAAAAGAAAATCCACCTCTTCCAATAGCCCTATTACATGGTCTCATTCAGACTCACTAAGCTGCTGATAATGTTTTCTTTGTCTCCTTAAAGGCATTTATAACATCTCTCAAAGTGCAAACATGCCTCCCAAATTTCCTTTATCTAGTACAATTCATTTTTGGTGTTGGGATTTCATTTTCCTTCAAGTGTATATATAAAATTTTAATACAGGATGTTTTTAAGAGCTTTAGTTTACAGATCTTAGATGATGAAGAACGTAAGTGTGTTGCTGGATAAAAATATTCTAATTAAATACGACGAAGAAATTTGAAACTTGGATGTCAGTCAGGTGTAAAAACTAAAATATTATTTAATAACGCCTAATGCGCGACATAACTAAATATTTCCCTTAATTGCTCAAAAATACTCATAGCATATATGCTACAAATGGCGTATAAGCTAATCATAATCCATAGCATATATGCTAATCTTGTGTTGCTTAATATTTTCCATATTTAAATTTTTATAGGGAAGTCAGTCTTAAATTTTTGAGCAGATGAATTGCTTTATAAAATAAACTGACTGAATTTTTGTAAATTGAAAAATCTGACTATTTTCCGAGGCTTAACAGAGGTAAAGAAAGAAATAAGTAGTAACAATCTGAACGCTGAACCTGTTACCTGCCGAATAAAGAGTACAGTTTGATAGTTCTTTCCGTCTTTAAAAGCAAGTAATTCCATCAAAGTCAGGAAAATTTAAGCGGACCGAAATTTAACCCGAATAAAAATTTATATTCTATGTAAGGAATACATCATCATCATGATATCATTTGTTTTTCTAATTTTTAAAACGTTACATTCACTTGAAGTATAAATTAATTAATTTGTGAATCCAATCAATCAAAGACTTAAACAAAAAGTATCCTTAAATATAAATGTGGTACTCAAAATAACTATCGCTTCATATGCCGGGCCCAGAAGTTAAAATTCTATGAAACTTGCATTTCTTAAACACCTACTTACTTTTATTTCTAAAGGACTGAAATAATTAAATAAATTCCGTATTTACTTTGTGAGTTAGATTCTGATTCTTTCAAATGATAAGAGATGGTATGGAGTAGATGATTCTTGCTTTAATTCACGATACATCATTCTCTACGAGACACTAATAATAATTATAGGGGGAATTCTGTATTTTTTATCAAAATTTTGTTATCATTTTTTTAATGGCGGGCACTAGCCATTTTTTAGGATTTCGCCACAACAAAGGCCGGAAGCGACGGTCATTTTATTATGGAGTCACCTAATAGACGGCCACCGTTACCTCTTCAGGACATTTTACATCCAATACCTTCTCCGGTATTCGAACCCGGTCCCTTCGGTATGTCAGTCAGAGTCATAATCATATTCCCGTCTGGATAGCAATTTTATTAGCTTAAAATGCTAAAAATATTAACAGAATCACATTTTTAAAATATTCACAACAGTATAGATACTTATTATATCATAACTTTTAGAGTGAACAGAAGAAAATCTGGGAATTGCATCATGTGCTTTTGAGATTACTGTTTGACCTCTAGGGAACCTACCTCATAAAACCTTTCATCAAGTTCGATACGTTTTATAGCTTAAGATCTTGAGGGTTGTTTTAAATCTGTGTTTCATAACGCATATAAAAGTATTTTACGAATTCTGCACCCTGAAATGCAAAACAGGCGATTACTAGTTCGTTTATCTAGACAACTGAAATGACAAACGCAAGATACCATTTTATTCAAAAGAATTCCTACATCAGTGTATTCTCTCCATTGCATTACATATGCGTTTGAATTTTATCCTATACTTTAGGAAACCACACTGGATATATTTTCATTTGCTTTCAAGGTTAAAATGCAAAATAGCATCTACTCTCGATAAGAAAGTGGATAATAATATTTTCAAGTTCTCACAGTGAGGGGGAGAGTGTATGTCTTGTGATGATATAGCATAGAAATAAACTGAGCCCTATATCTCCCGTAATACTACGGAAAATGCCTTCACTAAAAAAAAAAAAAAAAAAAAAAAAAGACTAATTAGTTAAAAAAAAATACTCCATTTAATGTTGAATATTATAGTAAAACTAAAACAAGAGTTTAAATTATTAAAATAACATGTAATCTCTGATCTTCATAACATCCTTCAATTTGAAAAGCTATTGTACGCTTCATTCGTGCAGTAACGGCACATTTCAAATAAAAATTCCTTTTTATTAAGGTGATAAATTCAAGTTATTTCGTCCTTAATTGTGTTTTAATGTAAATTATATATATGTTTTGTAGCTGAGTTTAATATTTGTATAAAAATAAATCTGAAAGTTTTCAGATTTTACATTACACCAGAGGGGCATTTTTTTAACGTTTTTTGTGTTAACTTTATTAAATATAATGTTCTTCGCACTTAAACCATAAAATTCAATTCAACAGCAATATCGCAAAATAATTTTAAAATGAGCCTATCTTTAGAATTTCCGATACACAGCCTCGCGCCCTAGAGATATTTTTTTTCCCCCTGCACAGTTCTCGCTTTGAAATCGTTGAGTTTGTTAATCAAAATTTCGCTAAAGTGTTACAAAATATGAAATCTATAACAAGACAAATTCCAAATTAGGGCTTCCAGAAGCCCATATTCGGTGGAGGATTACGTTATTCAAAATTTGATGGCCCTAGGTACGTTATTTTATCACAGTGCGAGAAACATACATATATTTATGCAGATTCTTCATTATTTAATTTCTTTAAATATAACACAGGGCGATAATAGTTAATGGTAATAATCTGAAAAGTGAAACGGAAATTTAAAGTTTTCAATGTAAAATGGCAAAACCAAATCAATGGCCCTTCTGCGCTAACGCCCTCTGGGCTAATAAGAAAAGACTAAACTTATTTTTTAAATTCATTAAAAATCTCTGTATATTGTTTAGAAATTATTAAAACTTTTTTTAAACGAAATAAATTTCGAATTCTCTTTTTGTGGCGGAGTGACTAAACCTCTGAAGCACAGATAATTAATTTCATTCTCTGTTCGATTCAAGACAACGAAACGGGTGCTATTCTGTTTTCCTGGATTTCCTTATGCATAATGCATATAATCCCTAAGTTCTGTCCGTAGGCTTCAGTTCGCTTTTAAATAAATAACCAGCAAATATTTTGGCTGAGTTATCCAGCCGAATTTTACATATGTTATTATTTTATTTATTTATTGAATATTAAAAGAAACAGATAAGAAGAGAAGCACTGGCAGATTTTCAAACTTAGGTTCCAGCAATATAAATGCTAGGAAACTTATTCAATTGAAAAAAAAATTGATATTTTTAGATCAGGCAGTTTTAAGTTTAAATGAAAAATCAACACATACGGAATTTACGTGTGAAAATAAGAGAGAGGGATTCTTCACCATAATCTGAAAGATATAAGTTGGAGACTCGGAAAAAATGAATAAACCCTTTTGAAACCTAAATAAATAGATGCCTGATCTTTGACGATGATAATAATATACAAATAGTGAATAAATACATAAGGAAAAATGAAGAAAAAAATAGCTTTCCTGACCTAAAGTCTCAATTTACAAAAGCCCCCCCCCTAAAAAAAATAATGTAATTTAATTTAGTAAAATTTGAAGTATTTCTAAGAACCATTTGGGCGGAATCTGTGATATCTATATATTTTTGTGTAAAATTTCCTTAATAAGATCTACTACTACCAGAAATACTGCGTAAAATACTTGCGTAAAATTTCCTTAATAAGATCTCCTACTTTGTAGGAAATTACTTAAATCTCATATTAAGTTTCTCTCCCAAGCTCCTAAATTAAAATAACAGCTGATGCTCGAAGAAAAGATGAACGAAAGCTAAGAAGCAATAAAGACATAATTTTCTACAATCATAACTTATTGTATTTGCAAATTTAAGAGCAGTAAAGAGAAGAAAAGAAACACTTTCGTATTTAATAATGAAAAAGACGATAAACGTAAAGCATACCTAAGATAAATGTTGGAAGTCTGTTACTCCCAAATTTAAAAAATATAATAACTTGTGGGGAATCAATGGAAAGAAATAACTACATGGAGTCATTGGCCTAACATTTCTTTCTTCTTCGGCAAATGAAAAAAAAAAAAAAAAAAAACTAGATCCTGCTTCCTAACAAACCAAGAACCCGAACAGTTAAAAAAAAAAAAGTATAAATTGCTTTCTCGTCTTGTTGCTTTTTCCTTGTATTGCCATATAGCAGCAACTATAGTCGGATAATATTTGTAACTTAAACTGTCAGAGAGAAGAAAGCAATATCGAAAGAAGCCACTGTTGTTATGTATCATGATACGTTCATCTGTAAAGCTTATTTTTCCGTTTTATCCGGGAAACCTAAGTCTGCACTGAAAGTTAAGTGACAGTATTAATATGCCATTATTAGAAGAAAATTCCATCAACAAGCGCATTCATATGCAACGCAAGACTCTAAATCTTGCATGCATTTAAATATTTCATTACGTTTTCATGAGAGAGATTCCTACCGCTGACCCGCACAGTATTAGAATAATTTTGAAAAGTGTACTTTTCCTGTTTTGGATAAATTCATCAATTTCAAAAAATTGTAACTATAAACTTCTGGTTTCTTTAGATGGAAACGTAGCGAGTAATATACATATTTTGACATACAAGTTTGCCGCCCAGACAGACTAGTGATTCTGACTGCCATACCGAAGGACCCGAACTCGAATCCCAGAAAATGCATGGATGTAGTTTGTCCGCCCCTTCATAGGAGGCGACGGTGGCCCACCTGTTAGGCGCCTCCATAATAAAGAGATCACCGCCGCCGGTCTTAGTAATGGCCAACGCCTATAAACGGCTAGACTCTATCATTAGGAAGAAAAATGTAAGTTGAGTGCCCTTCCAGCCTTTCTTTTCAGACATTCTATAATGTTTTGATAATACCAGCAATCGAAATGTCTATTATGTTATGCTCAATGCCTGATGTCATTTCCGTTCTATTACTACTTTCCTCTTTTATAAGCTATCCTATTAAAGCTCCATAAGAAACTCTTTCGAGGTTTCACTGACACACCTACGATGTAAACCACATATTTGTTGCATAAAGTTATGAAAACATAACTGTATTTAAAATCATCATGTTTGTTCACTTTGTAAGGTTTATTTTAATTTTATAACAGTTATTTTTAATTTTGAAACCCTTTCCTTTAAATTCTTGTTTCCCACTTACAACTCCCTACCAGAATAACTTTTTAGTATCGCGTTGCATGTTAATAAGGTAGAAGAAGTATTTAAGGAAGTTAAGCTTACTTTATTAGGAGAGCTTAGGAGGCTTTAGTGGCGCGTGTTTGTAGTTAGGCTACTTCGTAATTAAGCCAACTACGCTCGGCCGTATTGCACGTGCCTATTGATAATCGCTGGTTAATTTAATTAAGGGCCAATTACGTTAGGTAATTGTGTCTAACTTCGGATAAGTCAGTTTAGTTCAGTAATAGATTGGTTTCTTAATTCCTTACCTTGCTTTAAAGTCCAAGTGGAGGCTTTCCTGTAAGACCGAGAAAAGGTCAACTGTGATTATTTCTTTGAGTGAATAAAAGGGTATTTTAACCCTTCTCTGAACTTTGTCATTATATACTTGAACTGAACGATAAGTAGCTCCACAGTTCAATAAGTTCCTCTACGTTCAGCATAGACGAAGTAATTAGGTGGTGTGGTGTGGTGGTGTGGTGTATTTAATTATGGCAAAGCACACTAGGGCTATCTGCCTAAGGGGAGGGATGCCTTTCGTGGAGGACTTTCTAAGGAAAACTGGCTCGTATACACGTTACACATGGGGAAAACCACGAAAACGCCCATGCAGCCAGCCTGTTCGCGGAATTCGAACCTCGGACCGAACTACCAGTGTTCAGCGTCTTTACCGCTCGGCCGCTGGTGGGCACGAAGTAATTAGGAACATTAAAACTTAAAAAGGCCAGTTAAATATAGTAGATGATTTTTCTTTCTGTATGAAACATTCCAGCTAAAATACATCGCAAAACCTGTGTATCTTGCAATCGCTTTTAGAGAAATATTTTCTCTCTCTTCATTCACTTGTGTTAAGTATCCGCAACGGAAAAAGTAATGAAACAAAATCAAGTAAAAAATATTTTTCAGTAAAATTTTCGAAGATGTAAACATACCATCACAGCAAAATAAAATCTTTAACGGTAAGAAAAAAAAAAGCCGCATATCTATGAAAATAATATAGAGGCGAAATTTTTTTCTCACCCGAAAAAAAAGTCTATCTTTTAAGTTCACTGACTTAGCTGCAGGTCCCGACAAAGGAAGTCATGCGAGAAGTTAAGCTGAATTTTCATCTCAGTACAGAATGAGCCAGGGATGAGAAAATGCATGCGATGGTACTAGTCAGTCCCTGTTTTACACTGGCTTGCTGAAGACTTTTCTGTTGAAAATTTGTGCGTTGTAAAAAGGATTAGAAATATAGCAGAAATGACAATAATCTTTTCGTAAGTTGAGAAAGTTAAATGATCTACACAAAAATAAAAATTAAAAAAAATAAAAATATAAAAAAAATCAGGATTTTTTTCCCCCGAATGTCTTCAAGCTTGTACCACATTTTGAGAATAGAGCAGTTGACACGAAAACAGCTATACGTAAATGAAGAGACAATCACGGTGAAAAATGACTTATGTCAAAACTAAACAGCCGTGGAAACAAAGAACCGCGTACACTTAATTACCAGCCAAAATAAGGATTTTGTCATCTGAGTATATCCCAAAGAATGTCTTCAAATGGAGAAAGCATTTACCAGCTGTCTAACTGCAAGGAAAATACACCAATGTAAAACTTAAAATTAAGCGCAAAAGAGAGCCTTTGATCAACAAACATTTCGAAAAAAATTGAATAGATTTTGCAGAGTAATCAGCTCTCTTTGTTTAAGAAGTTTTTGTTCTTTTACATTATTTCGATAGTGACCGAAATTGCGCATCTCCGCTTCAGGAGCAAATTTGTTCTTGAAGCAGAAGGACTTGTATCTGATCTCTCTTGAAATCGATAGAGTTTTATTCAAAATATAAGCCAGCCAATTTGAGGTTGCTCCTTTGCCTGATTTAAAATTTTATTAATTATTTTGAATTACATTATTTTGTATTCTTAAAATACTTACGAATAAAGAAATGACATTTCTTTTGAATTCGGAAATGAAATCGGGAAAACTTTCAAGCGTTTACAATGTTTTGAATACATCTGTATCCTTTTCAACTAGAAAAGAAAGTAATTGTTTTTCGAGAAATAAAATCTGAGTGAAAAGAATAAAATGAATGTTAAATGACAGCGTAAAATTATGTTTCAAAGTTAATTTTAAAATGTTTCTCCTTAATTTTAGATAATTACTACGATATACTCAAAATGAGCCTTTCAGCAGTTTTTAAGCTGCCAACGCATGACATCATTCGGAACAGGAGGATCTTATAATACCCACGACCATGTCATTTAAACAATGACATTGGAAATTTAAATAAACGAGTGAAAGCACAAGCATCTGATATTACTCAGTTCTCGCAGTTTTCAGTGTCTAAACGTTCTTTTTGTCAGAAGCTACGATTTTGCTTTCCATAAGTAGTGAAAAATACTAAATAGAAACAAAAGCATATTAGAAGCCATTGTATTTTAAAAGTAATATTCATAATGTTAACAAAAGTATGTTGGTGTATTTAATTATGGCAAAGCACACGAGGGCTATCTGCCTAAAGGGAGGGATGCCTTTCGTGGAGGACTTTCTAAGGGAAACTGGCTCGTATACACGTTACACATGGGGAAAACCACGAAAACGCCCATGCAGCCAGTCCGTTCGCGGGATTCGAACCTCAGACCGAACTACCAGTGTTCAGCGTCTTTACCGCTCGGCCGCTGGTGGGCCCTTAACAAAAGTGAGTCGGGATCTAAACAATAATATTAATATTGAGCAAAAATTGATACTTATCTCATCTGGCATAGCGTTTTGGTGACATGAGTAAAGATGTTTTTTTAAAGTACTGTAATGATTTTTGTTTGTGTATTATAACTGTCTAGAAACAACTGGAAAACAAGTTATGCAACATTTATTTACAACACAAATAAAATTCCTAAATTGAATATAGGCTGGAATACGACATTCACAGAAAAATATTGTGAAAGGAATGATAGTTTCAAATCTCTTTGCTGTCTAATAAGAGGTCTATTTGATCGATTATGCCAAAGAATTCGAGAGTTGGCTCCTTAAGAGAAAGGTGTCTCCTCAAAGAGCTTACAAATAGAAATTTGTTAGGGATAAGGTTCTCATAAAGAACATAATTACACTTAAGGAAAACATAATTACAAACAAGGAAAACCACAAAGAAACCGCAGTGCAATTAGCTAGTCCGTCGATATTCGAACTCAGGTAGCCCAAGCTGGGTTCGGTAGTCTTACCTACTCAGCAATTACCTAAATAAGAAGAATTACGAACTTTACAAACTATGTATGTCCGCAATGCAGCCGTATTAGAAGGCCTTCTATTCTGTATAGCCTAAATAAATCTGACTTAAAAAATATGCGTATATACAAATTTCTCTTACAGAAATTTTATATAAATAGAAGTAAAACAGCGAACACGTTTAAAACATAAACAACTTGTCTTATTCATTTTATATTTCAGTGCTTAATCTAATCTAAAAGAAGTGTATTGTGTGCGTGCATGTATACTATATCTATACCTATTGCATGTATCCTATTGTCTTTTACAACGAATAAATCGGGTGTCTTCTGATATCCCGTGAAAATGTTTTTATTTCTGTAGTAATGGAATATTAATAGTTTATTATTTAAAATATGACTCAATGATCGCTACTGAGATTAAAGATTAAGAGTAGAAACTTTTCAAGGCTTACGCTAAGCTCAGTTTATTTGTGTAAAATTTAAGAAAGTATAATTGCCCTGTTCAGCGTTAATTTTATTAAATATTAATAAACTAACTTTTAAATGACCTTGTCAGAAAAATGTAATCATCTCCCGATTAAACGGGCAGATTAATAACCGAGCCATATCTAAAACCGTAAGGCCTGCTTATTGCAGAAAAATGGAAAAACTGTTATACCAAACAATGAGAATAAAGCAGAATTTCTACGAAAATGCAAAAAGGAAAAGAAAATGCGTGTGCTAACAGCAATGATAACAGCAATGATAGTGGATAATGTCGCAGCATTTTAAGAACTTTTTTATCCACAACATTACGTAATTTAATTGTATGTAATCTAGAATGTAAAAACACTGTTGAGTCATCCTTTGAACATAAATTGCTCTTCTTTACCACTGACTCCTATCAAATACAAAATTGATATAACCAAAAATATTGTTTTTCTTTTTAAATTTTGAAAAATGTTCCTTTTCTTTTGAAAGCTGATTTAATTTCCATAACCAATGTATCTTTTTTCCAAATTTAACTGCTAAAAATACATGTAAATTCTTAATAGTACTTTATATATAATAATAATAGGAATTATTCCTCTTTCCTGTGTATTTAACTCCCATCGGATTAACCGTGATTTTGGTCAGTCGTAGATACCATTTCATGTATTACCCCGGTTAATCGAGTTTACTGCATAGGATTTTTGGTAGCTTGAGGTATAAAGCACGCGTTAGTTTATTGTCGAAGAACTTTCTAAGTGAACTGATTCTTATTTATGTTATACAGAAGGAAAACCACGAAAGCCCCGTGTAATTAGCCCGTCTGCTGGGATTTGAGCTATTAGAGTTTATCGTCTTATCGAACTGAACTTCAGAAAAAAATATAGAAAATATTTTATTAAAAACAAAGTGTAAATAAAATAATAGTAAAAAGCAGCATTATTGTAATAAACATCAATAAATAACTGGTATCCTCATTTAACTATTTTTGTTTATATTTAAATTGCGCATTAGATTTAACATGACTGTCCCGTATACACATGTTATTCATAAAAATAAAAATGTGTAGGCCTAAGACAATGCAAAAGGTACAATTCAATGAAACACAGGATGAATTCAGATGCATTCCGAATGGGAAAAATGGCAAGAAATGAGGAATTTTTAATGGCTTGGATAAGATGCGCTAGGTGGAGAAACTTTAGTTTCTTTAAGTATTATAAATAGATATATCTAATTAAATTAATATATGGAAATAAACATGTAGCTTATTTTTAATAAACGATTTATCTTCGCAAATGATCAATTATTTTAAAGGAAGGCTATGAAGTCATGAAATTCAATAACAGGAATTTTGTTTTTTAAATAATAATTATAAGAAGGAAACTTTTAAAAGTGAATATATCTTCTTCGAAACAAAAAAGAAACATACATATTTTAAAAGAAAGTAAAAAACTGAGTTCGCAAGTTTGTCAACTTCACAGAAAAATCAAAGGCCATTCAAATCGTATTTACTTAAAAAGGCAAATACGAGTAGAATGGTTTACAGGCAAATCAGCACTAAGGAAATTGACCAGCATAACTGGCATTTATTATGCCAAGGATGATATAAATGCATGAGCCTGAAAAAGCAATGACAAATAAATAAAATGAAACCCCAACTCCGAATCAGCTTCCATTTTATTATGAATTAAAGTCATTTTATTACTTAATTAACGTTATTGTATTATGTCGAGTAATTTCTTTTCATTCTAGAAATTCTGGAAAAAATGAGGAAAAAAAAGAAGTAGCCTTAAACTATTATATATAAGCTTCCAGTTTACACTGTTAAAACCTAATCTACAATGCATCACCCTTTCAGAACATATCTTCTTTTCCCCATGACCTATTTCCTGGCAACGCTTTGTTTATGCTGTTGCTTAATTGTTTGTCATGTTGTTTGTTGTTGAGTTCATTGGTTTAGAACATTAATATTTATTTTATTAAGTTCTTGTTAAAAAAACTCTTAATTTCTCGCACAAATTTTCGCAACAAACAGATTTTTCTTTATTTGTTGGTATATTTCTGGGGCTTGTACTTCCGGGGCTTGTTGTTTCTGGGGCCATAAAAATGCCAGGATTTCTGTGCAAGATAACTTGTAGAAATATTTACCGCATTTGACGGCATATAAAACGCACTGGCATATAAGACGCACCCTTATTTAGAAGGCCACACACATGTAGATGTAAAAAAGTTATGTGTGTCTAGACCTTTATCCGGGCTAAAAATAGCATTCAGTACTGAAAGTTAACCTGTGTCCTTCACGTATAAGACGCAGGTAACTTTTTTGAGACCAAATTTAGGAAAAAATGTGCGTCTTATATACCGTCAAATACGGTATTCAATTTTTGGAAAATATAAGCGCATTTATTTATTTTCCTTTACATTTTAGATCGATTCTTGAAGACAAGTAACATTCTACTATAAGGATCCGATGCAATTCTTACCTTAAAAATTAATAAAAAATGTATGCACTGTGTATTTAAAGGCATTTCAAGGAAAAAGCAAAATGTTATGGAAATTAATATTGTTCGTACATAAAAACTTTGCGTGGTGGTTTAAAAATTAAACCATTTTTTAAATGCATATTATAATGCATATGTCCTGTTTCGAAAATTTAAGCTGAAACTTCAAAATGCATCATCAAGGAAACGATTCATTTATTAATTACGATGGCATGTGCTCGTATTGGGAAAATGAACGGTTGGATCAGTAAGGGAATAACTTGTACTGTTTTTAATGATATACTTCAAATCATTCATCGCTGAAAATTGTCGAAAATTTGTGTATAATCTCAGATGAGATTAAATTCTTCGAAAGTTCACAGCTGCTTTGAGATTTCAGTCTTTTACTAAACAGTCGATATTCGTATATTTGCTGAAGAAATTTAATTTGTAATTTTCGATAATTCCCTTTTCCTGCATGGAAAACAAAATTTGCCGCAGCGGGATCCTTAATTTTTATTGATGTTTTTTGTAATTATCTTTTCATTCCTCCTGGTTTGGCCTAGTTGCACAAAAGCTAATGAAATACCATTGAGACAGAAAAAAAGTGATATATTTTAAAAAGATCCAATACCGAACTGCTTTTTGACATTTTCTTGAATAGTGTGACTAAATATATATTACAGTACTGATGATTTTAAAAGGCCACCTATGCACATTTTGTCTACTAATTATCTTTTTGCGTGGTCCTCTTACACAAACGGCATTGCAGGCCAAAACCTTAATCATCTAAATAATTAATTCTATCATACACAGTCATAAATACTGAAATAGTAATACCACAGCTGCGTTATATAAATGTGTAACAGCAGTATTATATGCAATGTACTTAATAAAACATAGATATAGTACACATAATACAACAGAACTACATGACATACAGACAGTAAATATAGTACACATAGATAAAGTTCGTGAGTTACCAGTTATACATTCATTGTCTGTGATAAATCTCATAAATTCTTCGAATTCTTTTTTACGAGAATGAAACCGAAAAATCATATTTAGATTTATATTTTCCAGTGGCTATGAAAGAATGTTCTTCTCTTTTCTTCCAAAACAGGACAGTCTGTCTTTTATATTTTAGAAACTCTCTTTTGCTATTATAACAATATTTTTACGACATGTCATATATTTCAAATGCTTATACTAGGTGATTAAATCTTCATTTAACATAAAGCTTCTCTTTTTATCCCAACAACAAATAATTCTTATTGATTAACTATTTGCTTCAGTAGCTCCAAAATAACTGTGCCCATTATATTTCTGCCTTTTCTTATTTTTTTATTTCCGACAAATTCAGTGAATGTAAAGTAACTAACTGTTAAATACACACCCATAATAACATGTCTCAAATTTAGAGATATAAATTACCTGGAATTTTTCTACTTGTCTAAGTCTCACATTGTACTTACACGCTACGTTTGCAATTTGTTTTTTCAACCTACGCCTTCATATATAACTCATTTTAAGAACAAGGTGTAAAAGTGCGTAATAAACAAATAAAGCGCTTTCATTTTTTTTTCACTTTAAATAGATTACAAATACAAAAGAGAAACTGAAAGAAAGAGTAAATGCATTTTATGAAGCGAAAGGAAATCGAAAACATCCCCATCTGAGAAGGATTTTAAGAGTCCCTGTATTCATTCTTAAGAAAATCTTTGAGTTAGTGTAAGAGGAAATTTAAAAAATGAGCAATTTAAGTCTACGTTTGTAGCTAAGGTTACAAGAAGGCTGTTTCCCGGAAAATCTTGGAAAAAGAAAAAGTGCTGATAAAGGATCGGGTAAAAGGACAAGGTTCTACTTTACTAAACCACTTGCTCTTATGCATATAATGGAAAGAAAAAATAATCAAAAACGTGTAAAGTAACATTATTGTTATTTTTTCCCAACAAAATAAAATCGTAAAAAAATTAAACAAATAATACGTTGATATATATATATACATATGTGTCAACGTATTATTTATTTATTTTGCATTTGACTTTTGCTGCAAAAGTAAATTTTTAAAGTCTCATCACGGAATTTATCTCGACTAAAAATATTTACAGAGACTAAGGAATATAGTAAAATCTCTCATGACTGTAACCAAGCAGTTGGCAATATCAAAATAACGGCACTCTTGAAGACTTAATTTAAAGTCTGATATTTAAGCCTATGAGATAAAAAAAATATGTGACAGTCTAACAATCTGCCAACACTGTCGTTTTAAAGCACACGACTCCACAATATGGCTTCACCCTATCACAGTACTTCCTTTAGTTCATTGGCTAAGAGAGACCACGTGGTATACGGAGCCCGGAAACTGCACTATCAAACTGCATTCGCATCAAAAACTGCATCACTGCAATATATCAAATTGCACTCTAAGTCGATTAGTGCTCCTACATCTATTCCCAGGAAACGTAAGAGAAATTTTCTCACGCTTAAGTTAACACTAGAATTACTGTACAAAATGGAGGAAGAGTCATAAGAATGTAATTAATGGAGGAGTACAAAGAGTGAAGTTCAACTTTATAACAGGAAAGAAGCAAGATGACTAGCTTGCGAGATTCATGATGCAAACAGAATCTACAAAGGTTGCAGAACGTGGAAAAATGTTTCACTAATTCCTGTGTGAAGAATTAGATCGTGTGCCATACTAGTTGCCGTAAAAGATTAGAGAGAGCTTTTGTTTCTGGACCGAAGCTGCAAGAAAAACTGAAAGAATTGGATGGCAAAATGCATATAAAAAGCGAGTGTGGAGTTTTTCGTTGCTTTGCTCAACCTGTTTAAAGAAAGGGCATGGAATTCGGAGTTAGTTGTGTTATTAGCAGTACAGACGAAATATCTGCGAACAAGTGTGTAGTGCAGTTTCAAAGAATTGGGGAAAATAATAATGAACTGTTGAAAAAATACATAATGCCAATGAGAATGGATTATTAATGCAAATGGCTTCCGACGTCGACCTTAGCCTGTGCAAGGAAAGTTCTCCTCAAAGACTTTAAGCAAAGCATGGACAGCGCAACTGTCATGGTACAGGCAAACGCTGTAGGTACGCACAAAGTAAGATTGTTAGTCCTAGGCAATTATCGTAGGCTAAGTTAGGTTAATTGATTAAGGCAACGCAACTCGAGGGCTATCTGCCTATGGGGGAGAGATGTCTTCGTGGAGGACGTCTTACGGGAAACTGGTTCATATTCACGTTACACATGGAGAAAACCACCACGAAGGCAAACTATGCAGCCAGCCCGTTCGTCGAGATTCGATCCCAGGTCGAACGACTTGTATTTAGCGGCATTACCGCTCGGGCGCTGGTGGGGCAGCCCAGTACCGTAATCCACAATGGTTCAAAAATTGGAAAAAAAAACTTACTGTCCATTATCACTCTCAAAAGAGATCATGAATAATATAATGATCATGATGATCATGAATATATTCAAATAATGGCTTCTCAGTATTCGTACCAAGTCTGAAGGAGCATTTAAGGGAGAAAGATTTACCGCCCCCCCCCCCAGACTGAAAAGGGATTCTTTTGCTCGATAAATGCGAGCTCATTCTCCAGTTGAAGACTTAAATGTAGAAAATATTTGTGTGAGGTTTCTGCCACTTATCGTAACAGACCTTACCCTATCAATGGATCAAGGATTTATCCAGACTATAAAGATGAACAGCCGAACTCGTTTTATGCGTTGATACGTAAATTTTGAAAGCGGTGTCTGTTATTTCAGAAACAATTGACATTGAAATACGCCATATTTACTTTGCGTTTTGCTTGGAAAGATGTAAAAGAACAATAATTTATGTCGCTGTTGACGTAAATTGAAGCCTACGATCATGCTAATAGATGATGAGTTAAGAGACGAAGATTCTATTAGTTTTTAAAACATGCCTGATTCTCATGCCCATCTTCGATTTTTGCTGGATGCTCGGAGAAGGTTCATGTTAGTAAAGAAGAGGTGCAGGTTTGGGTGGATGCACATAATTCTGTTCCTATCACACTCTTTGAAAATGAGGAACAACTAACAGAGCATGGAGTAGGAAAGGAGAAAGTCGATGATCAGGAGAGAGGGGATAAAGATGAAGACGGCACCCAGAGAAAGAAAGTTATATAATGGGAAGCTGAGAAAAGATTGCAGACTTTCACGAGATTTCCCGAGCAATGTTCATTTATGTCAGCACATCATGCTACGTAGCTTCATTATATGCAAAGCGAATTTTTAAAACACCGGCGATAATCTTGTAAGCAGGCAGACATTCCAAGTTATATGTCATCACGCTACAAAATTGGTAACTTTCATGAGGGTAATTTTAAAATGTTGTTTAATTTTGCTCTTATGAATTTAAGTAATCTGTGCGATTTTCGATACTATTTACTTGATTGCGGCTGCTAGATCGAAAACATGACCAACGGACTTCCCACTAAGCAGTTTCTAAAGATGGAACCGATAAGAATTTCTATAGATGTATAGGAAAACATTAACCTATAGGTTCTAAAAATATTATTCAGTTATTCAAAAAAATCTCTTATCCGCAATCGGCAAGATCCCACTGTAGTCGGTTAAGAGAGATTATACTGTATTTTAATTTAAATTAAATGTAAATGGAATTGTAATAAAGGATATCAATTAAAAATCAAACATATTGGAAAATTAGATACAGCTGAAATAAATAAAAAGGACCAAAAATATGAAAGATTATTTGGAAAAAGGCCAATTTCTTAGAATTCTGGATCTTAAATATTTCTTGTCTAGATGAAAGTCATTTCAATGCATTGCAACCTTGATAAATTTATGTATCACTGCTCCTAATTTGTTAAAGTATTACCCGATAACGTCGTATGAACATCAGAATAAAAATTCATAAATTCTAAATTATTAAGTTCTGGCATAAAGTTTGGACCTAAGCTGTCAGTCATTTTCAAAAGCTTATTCCTCACATCAGTATTTATATGACAGACAGTTTAGCTTCGGAGCAATCAAGAGATCCAAAACAAAATGACAAACAGTTCTGTTCTAATTAAGAAATCCCAATCTTTACTTCATTACCAAATCAGCACACAGTCTCGTTGTAGCTAAACTGACAAGCTCGGTGAATACTAATATTACGACTGGAGTCCGAATCCTGACGAAAGGGGTATACATGGGTATTTTCATGGTTTTCCACATGCGTATTGCAAAAAATCATCCAATTTTCCTAAGTCCCCCCCACGAAATTATCTTAGTCAAATAGCCTTCGCGTGCTTTGCCTTAATCAAATGAAAAAACAGTTATTATCAAACCTTATATGATGAATACTTAACAGCGTAGCTTTAGCAAACAAGTTACTTAGAAGAAATATTGCAACCAGGTCAGAAAGTAATGCATTTATAACATTGCGTTCACAATTCCGAAAAACCATATAAACTACAAACTTGTACTTCCTAATTTGCGGAACGTATTATGAGAAATATGGCACAGCAAAACAATCTCACATACGAATAAAAATCACAGTAGCTTTGCAGAATCGGCTAAGCAGTTGAGGCTACAGCGCCAAATTTTGCAAGAAAAAAGCATTTTGCTAAACAAAGTCGAGAAGTTGTTGGCTCGGTTCGCACTGCATTTCGGTCGCTTTTACTCCCGAAATCGCTGTAATATCAACTGGAATATAAGCTACCTGTTTGGGCTATATGTTACCAGGTTCCAAAGGAGTATCGGAAATCCCAGAGTTCTAGGTGTTTAATGTAATTTCATTTAATTCGTACAAATTCAGGGATTTCAAACACATCATACAGGCATTTAGAGAATTATGCTGTAATTCTCTAAATGTAACTTTTCCATAAATTAATTCTACAAAAGTCAAAAGGATTGAAAAATCTCAAATGATAAATCGCATCTACCTTTTAGTAGACTATAAATTAGTTTTATATGCCATTCTAAAAACAGGCAGAATTTTTTCATCAATATAAAATGCATGTAGCCCATGCGTTTTAACAATAAAAATTAAAACTTATGAAAGATAAAAATCCTATAGAAAGTTAAAATTTCAATTTGTATCTTTTAACTGTATCAGTTAAAGATGTCAAATTCAAAATGAAAGCATATGTTTTGTTTGTTAATAATAACGCATCTGGTAATTTTCATAGCTTTATTTTATGTTATAACAGAGGAAAAATACATTTCTTTACAATTATTAACTGTTAGAATACGCCTCACTCTTTATCGCTGGTTCAACATCACTCTTCATTCAGTTACATACTATAACTACTTTAATCTTCACAGGAAAAACAAAACAAAGGAATGTCATATTCACTTTTTTCATGATGGTAAACAGTAAGCTCTAGAATAATGGTGAAACTGAAATTTAATCATTCTTCTTTTATTCAATACTTATTTGAAATTCTTTTATCAGTCAGCTAAATTTGATTCTAATTGCCTAAGTTTTAAAATAGATTTGATTTATTTTGTTTGTGTTTATTTGTTTTATAATAAATTTGATTCTAACAATTAAATGTCATAGTTTTTAAAGCTATCGAAGCCATTATCCGCATCCCCCCCCAATATAAATCAATTTTTCGTTGCTGAAGATTTTCTTCTCCATTAAAATTATCCTCGCAATGAATCCTGAAATTAAATTTTCTTTGAAGCGGCTTATAGCATCCCGCAGTAGTAATGATAATTTTTGAACCAGACAGGCTGGTTTCTTTTAACATTTACTTCATCTTATGCTTCAGAGATAAAAATGAGTTGTTTAAGGAAGTTATCAGTTTTTCTAGACCTCTTCAAGAATGAACTTTAAAATTTACTCATAATTTAAATCTTATGACAGTTATCTTGAGTCTGATTTCTCTTTTAACCTTTCTTCGATATCAATTCTTGAAGCTTAACAACTTCATCAGCTTTATTGTGTCTCAGTTATATATCATTCATGCTTGCTTACGTCTGTTTTGATAAGGCAGAACACGGAGCAGCGTTAAGTATTAACTGCGTAAGAAATTCATCTATTTCTTGTTTATTTCTAAGTGTTAGTAATATTATATACCTCTGAAGAGTAACAAAGAGATGAATAAGAAAACTCCGTGCCCTTTTGTTTCCTCACTAGTAAAATTTCAATCTTTTAATACAACATAATGGAAAAAAATTCAAGATGTTCATGCTGTTTCAATTTTAAATGATTTAAAAAAAGCTTATAAGTTATGTCTTATAAACTATATGATAGACTTGAATGAAGTTTCTTAAAAATGGGTGGAGCTCTTTAGGAAAATTGGGCATACTTAGAGTATATGACTTTGCTTGTATGAAATTTTCAAAAACAATTTTTAGCAAATCTTAGATGGTATCTTTGAAATGTAAAGTGTATTCTTTCTTTTTTAATTGAAAAATCTATAGTTTTCAGTTTATGCATACCATATGCTTAAAATAACATTTGAGTAAATTATGTGTATGAAGATAATTGATACAATCTGAAAAGCATAAAAATCGAATTCTTGCAGGGCTTGAACCGTCAAAGAGTTCACTTAATATATTACTAAACTTGTCATGTTCACTTACCTTATTACCGAATTGATTTAAAACAGAATTTCTTGAATATAAAATAGAAAACTCTATTGCATACATAAAACCACAAGAAGGATTCAGAATTTAAAACTACTTAAACTACATAATGCGTCAGGATGTCTGGACATAATAATCGAATTGCACGCAAGCACAAGTTTCATGGAAGGAATATCAACTAATCCATTAGACGGCACGTGGCATGAAAAGTCGTCAAATAGTTCCCGAGAATGAATGGCGGAATACACGCTTTGTTTATTAATTTTCGGCAAGGACTACATTTTAAGAGATAACTGAAATGAATCATGAAACGGAAGCTCAGAAACTACACAAAACTAAGGTGGAATGCAATTCAAGCAGAATCAAGAAAAAATACGAGAAATATATATATAACTGTGCATTGTTCATTATATATATATGCAGATAAGGAATGGAACAAACTGTGTTCGATGCATTGAGAAAATGAAGTTGTTTCTATGAAAGAGTCTGAAGTCTGTGTTTTTTCCCCCAATATTTCGCACTTAAAATTATCCTCGAAGTTTACAACGGTTATAGTTAATGCTGATACCGAAAGACATTTCTTTGGCGATTTTAAGGTAGCCAATAATTTTGGATATTTTCAAATCTTTGCGAATTAACTCATTACGGATAAAATAAGACGAGGAGATTCTCGTTCTGGAAAATTTTTAAAAGTTTCATGTCAATTATTACTGATTAGGGTAAAACATAGCAGAGATTTTTCAATACAATAATTTAGAAATAATATTTTCTTCTTTTAAAGTAAAGAAACATCTATGTATAAACTTTTTCAGGCTAATTTTTCTAGTTCAGTAACAAATTTTAATTAATGAATGAATTAAATCCTCATGAATAACTCAGGAAAATAACCAAAACTACTTTTAAATGACATTTAAACAGAGAAAGTTAATTTACAATTATTGAATGCAGTTTGCTTGTTTCCATACAACCATACAGACAATCAAAGATTTTGCTGAACATGTATTACATTTCCGCCTCTTTACAGCTGAATTACTCATATCTTTCCTAAAAAATGCGCCTTTTTTTAATTTCATGGCTGTGGGTATGGTGAAGGGACCACAAAACAACGCTCGACATAATCTGAAACAACTACGCGACCTTTGTAGTTCGGCTGCTCTTCTACAAACAAGGAAACTAGTTCTCGAATACTATAGCAGGGGGGGGGATATGTAATGTAAAGTTGATCTTTTTTCTGCTATTACTTTGTAAGGTCAGCGACAAAAAGTTGTCCTTTATTATGAAATAACGGAAAGGTAGGTGTGTGTTTGGCACGGCGATTCTTAAATTCCTTTCATAGCAGATATCAAGGTTTTTTATTACTTGTATGACTTATTTCGACGTTTATTCTACCATGTGGTCTATCTGGTTTTTATTTTATTTTCTTAGATCAATTCAAATTGCAAGCAGTGTTTCCGTCTTAATATTTCCTGAAGTTATTTGGAATGATTGAAACTTCATTGCAAGTTGTCATATGTATATAATGACTTTACTTGAAAGTTGAAGATTCGACCTTGAAGAAAGATTTAACGTGGTAATTTCAGGATATAAAATCTGCTTCAGTCCGCGAATGCCTTTTGATCGCGAAGAACACGCTCACGCAATAAATGAAGATAAAACGGAAATTTCTTTTTTAAATAAAAAGAAATGCCTGAGGTTTTCCAGACGAATAATATGATCTAGTTATGTTATTAGCAACAAAAATCTTTAAAAAAATGCAGCGAAATTCTTCGCTTTTAAAAAATATATATATAACTTAAAATTAAGTTACCAGATTTTTGCGGTATCTTGGGGAAAATTTAATTTTAAATGGACATTCTAACTCTTATTTCGAATTTTGAACTCATCAACTAGCGCCGCCTTGGATGGTTTGAGGGTAGCAGAGGCAACTAGACCTAAACCAGGGGTGTGTTTCAACTCTTCCGTAGGGCTTCTGAAGTGTATGAGAACTGTCCTTCTCCTTCCTTCGCGGATGCAATATCTGTTGCCTCCTGGTATAAATACTGAGCAACACTCTCGGTGATGAGACAGTTAAATGACCGATAGGTCTGGCCATTTCCGATGAAGCTTAACAGGAAAATATCCGGCCATTGGGAAACATATGCATAACGCAATGAAAATTATATAAGAGGAAAAAAATGGAAATGCAGGAAAGACTACATTATGTCTAAATAGAAAAATTCTTCTACTAATATGTAATATTTATGATATTTAATTATACTAGACATTCTTTTCCTTGTTTAGTCCATTCTTAAATTTTTCTTAAAACCATTTAGCTGATAGTTTGCCCTTACGCTTTTAAGTGAAGTAAGTATATTTCAGAATAATATTAGTAAATCGACCTATGACATACAACCCGGACATGTGCAACACTAATTAATTCTTCCATAATATATCCGAAAATATCCTGCATTAGAGAAAGTTCGATTCAGATATTCATTTGAAATACATTTCCTGCAAGAAATATTGATGTGGAATCGTCCTTTGCATGGCTTATTATTCCAATTGTTCCATTATTCAGTTATGCTTAGCTCTTAAAACTTCATTTTTATTGTCTTAGTTAAGTTTCCATAATTCGGTACTTGGAACGTGGAGCGGTTAAATTTCTTCCCCGTTTGCCTATTTTGCAGTATTGATAATTTGTACTTTATTTTTTTCAATGAACCTACATACATTGACTGCTGATGTATCTCAAGTTTTGCTGAACAATACAATGAATGGATATAGTTTTAATCTGCATTCTAAAAAATTAAACGTAGGTCGAATTCTGAATTCCCTCAAACTTGGATTCTAATCTTGAAAGATTGCCAGGTTTTTGAATACCCGATTGTTTGAATCCTTAAAATATGAATAAGAGGGAAATATTTAATACACTTAAAAAAAGCTTAGAAATTAAAAATTTTTAAATATAACAAAACTCGGATTCACATCCAACGAATTGAAAATTTAAGAATATATTTTTAGAATAATACAACTACATTTATTAAAAGGATTTTAAATGAAATTTAATACATTAAATTCTGCTTAAACTCTTGAATCCTGAGATTAATTTTCTCAGGCAAACTTACTTCACTAATAACCTCAGATTTCAATTACCAGTTAAAAGTTCAGCAACCGTGACCGAACTGTTGGTATTTCAGCTATCAGATATCACCAAAACTGCAATAAACGAGTTTTTTTTATTTTATTTTATTTATTTATTTATTTATTTTTTTAAGAGAACGCATCTACTAATCTTTCATTTTTCAGTAAAACTAATCTTTGTGTTTCCAAAGTTTTGAGTTAAAATGTACGGTAATTTCTTAGGATTCAAAAGATTGGGATCATAAAAAAGCGCTAAAATTATACTTTGGGAAGTTCAAAATCATTTTTAAGAATTGTAGGCTCTGAAGATTCAATTGTTCCATTTTTAATGAAACAAAAAGTGACTGATAATCCATTTCTCCTCTAAAGAATTAAATAAACTACTTAGGTTTGATATCTATTTTCGTCCTCGTGTTAATTTTATCAAAAAATTTAAATTACAACGTTTCACGCAAAATACCAGAAATGGGGACAGACTTTAAAAAAATTCTCCTTTCTCGAATAGCGTACATACGAGCTAGTTTCTTTTAGAAAGCTCTAAAGGAAGGCGTCCTCCTTCTTAAGCAAGTAGCTTCTCTTGCGCTTTGAAAGACTAAAACAAACAAAGCTTTTTTGAATAGCAATTAGCAATTTCTTGCACTGTGCGGCTTTAGCTGTCTTATTCTAGAAGTGCTTATTCTAGAAGGGCTGTCATAGAAGGGCGGTTGATTTAAAAGTAAAGAAAAATCACGGGATCTATTTTTCAAATTAATGTTTTATTCCTTCACTCAAACGAAAAGCTTATTATCTTACTGGACTCGCAAATCCAGTACGATTCCTTCTTTCAGTTTCAGTTTATTTCTGCTAAAGCCAGTTAACTGTTACAAACGTGTAGGGGAATGCTTGGTATTTCTGTCTGAAAAAAAAAAAAATGTTCGGTTGCATCATATAATAATTTCAAATTTATATATATCGTTGGAATAAACTTTCCTGAATATGGAATAGGAGAAATAAAGTTCTTATTTATGTAAATTATATAAAAATTCGGAATTTTCATTAATTTACGTCATACGTTTCATTTCATGAAAATCTATTTCATTACTTTTAAAAAAAATGTATATATGGAATTGTGGCTCTCAGAAAACGTAGCCGCGGCTCTCGAAATTTTCTGAATCCTAAAATGCGGCCCTCTAGTGTTTTGAATTTTTGTTATACCTCCTATAGACAGAGAGCATGGCGCAAGTAAAGGGGTCTCATCTCCAAGAATAGCCTATCACTTCTTCCATTCAAACTCAGCAATTTGAACTAATAACCCCATGATGGAGTTAATTCTAAAGATTGTTAACTTGCTGCTGCTCTACCTGCGCGATCCATGGTGACGTCTCTGATGCCTCGCCCATTTCTGTCTACCTACCTATTTACACATACTTTCAATACAAAAAAGAGGATGGAGAATTCTAACACGAAAGAAAACAGAAATAATCCCACTGAAAAGGAAAATGTAAATTACTTCATGCATAAAAGCGACATGCTTATGGAACCTTAAAGCCTTATGTTTTGATGAATCTTTTTTCTTTAACATCTAATAGCAGAAAAACAAAACCTTTGCATTACTTTAAATTAATATATATATATATATGATGTACCAGCTTTAGTCGTAGCTTAAATTATCAGACGATAAGTTAAAAAAAAAAAGATCCATTTATTATTATTCAGGAGAAATAGCAGTTACAAAATCAGATATCCGGAGTAAATAAAAAGAATTACTAATAACTTTTTGTATGAAGTTTACTGCATCGTGACATTCAAGAAAAAGCTCCCAATATTCCTTTTACGAGTCCTTTTATAGCCTCTGGAAAAACGGAGCTTCCAAGAAATGACGTCAGCCTCGTCAGCCAATCCAGTTCGCTTTAAATATCTCCAGAACATTCTATAACTGTACGTGTAAGAAAAGGCGGGAAAAACAACTTGACTACGGGGCTGTGGATTTAACTCCACGTACTAAATAAGAGAACGTCGCCATTAAAAATGAAAAGAACATACAGTTAGAATTTTAAGTGTATTCTTGACTATGGAATTTTATTATTACATATATATATCGAAATTATTGTCAAGAATTACTGATGACATAGCATGCCATTGTGATCAGAATGCGGATGACGGCCAATAAAAGAATGAACTGTGCTCGTTTCCGCCCTCAGGTTGGAGCATGATATCCACTTCATCTACTTCATAGTTTATATAAGCCTCAATTCTTCCTCTGTCAAAAACATACTCGAGTAGCTACCCTCCCCCCTTTTTTGACGAGGTACTGAAGCTTCCCATGCAAAGAAACAGTGAATATACAATTCCTGTATTGAACTAAAATGAAAGTTTACAGTGCGTAAAGACTTGGCTGCGATTGGGCGCTTTGCTCAAGCGGACGGTTCTGTCTTTGATATACAGAAGCTTGCAGTTAGCTTCGGATGTCCTATCGAGGTCTACGCAAGATGCAAATTTCAAGCCTATTGGGTGCTTCGTTCATGGTATTGTCTTTTGGGAGCATTATTACTTCTTAATAATAGTTAAGTTTAAAAAGGTCAAAATTAAGAAAGCAATTTAAACTTGTAAACAAGAAAAATATATTAAAATTTTTATAAATAAACTTTGTTAAAAATCAGAAGTGCAATGTAATGAATCCATTTGAGTGCAATTTTAAAATGTATGCAGTTTTTCATTGCCTTTCGTGTTTTCATCATCAAACGTTTTTTATGAAGCTGTAATAAAGAAAATTATAATATATAAAAATCTAAATTTTTTTGTTCATTTGTACACCTTTTACAAGGAAATAAGAAATGAATGCCTTATTAAACATTTTAAAGGAAACTTTAAATAGCTACGAGTGGGTCTTCTTCTTCGCTCAATGGATGATTTTGCTTTTAAGCTACGGAAATATGCAGGATAACCTTAGCAAAACCTTTGAATGAAGCTCGTGTGCTTTCTAACTCGACCTTGACTAGGATTATTATTTGAATAAATGTATCCTTCACAAGTATAGAGTTCTTTCAATATATCAATATATTTAAATACTAATAAGATTTTGCCACTTTTGAATAAAAATAGCTTCAGAATGCTAAGGAATTTATCTAGCTGATATTGAAGAGTAACATTTATGCAACGTTAGTAACAAGACTGAAAACTATGCGTAGGCAGACGTTTCATTCAATCTTACTGGCCCACCAGCGGCCGAACGGTAAAGCGCTGAACACTGGTAGTTCGGTCCGAGGTTCGAATCCAGCAAACGGGCTGGCTGCATGGGTGTTTTCGTGGTTTTTTCCCATGTGTAACGTGTATACGAGCCAGTTTCCCTTAGAAAGTCCTCCACGAAGGCATCCCTCCCCTTAGGCGGATAGCCCTCGTGTGCTTTGCCATAATTAAGTACTACTACATTCAATCTTATTACTTTTTACTCTTATAAAGTATATGCAATATAGAAAGAGCTTCTTACGGAAAGGTTCCTCGCTATTATGGAAAGAACGAATATAAAGAGTTTTTAAAAATAGCGAGATGTCTCTTAAGAAATACTTAAATACCTCAATCATTATTTTTATTATAATTTTGGATGATTGAGCAGCATATGCATAAAATTATTCTTGAATGAGTGATTATACTGTAACTGATGTAGAGTAGCAGATTACTGGCATCACACTTCGCTAATCGATACATTGGAATAAGTATGGCGTAAAAGTGAGCAAAACATATAAATACCTAATACTCTGAAATCAGAAATAATTTTCAGAATTTTATAAACATGTATTAACTTTTTTGGCATTTTAGTACAGAATGCTCAGAATATAAGAAAGTAAAACCATTTCTAGTATTTACGTACGTATTTTGCAGTCGAAATTGTTACTGCATTATTTTATTAAACAAAGAATGAGAAATAAGATGTGTTACAGGTATTATGACTATAAATTTGAAGAATTTTCATAAACTTTATGTGCAATATGCTCGAAATTAGAAGTCATAATATCGACATTCATAATGTAATTGCTTCCCATAAATGTACGATTTTACATGGTACAGAAGAAAACAAATTCTATGTATTCTATAAGTATTGAAGGAAACAAAGTCTATAACTATTGGTTGTGTTGGAACAACAATAGTTATGGACTTTGTTTCCTTCAATATCGGGCTCACCAGCGGCCGAGCGGTAAAGTCACTGAACACTGGTTGTTCGGTCCGAGGTTCGGATCCCGCGAACGGGCCGGCTGCATGGGTGTTTTCGTGGTTTTACCCATGTGTAACGTGTATACGAGCCAGTTTTCCTTAGAAAGTCCTCCACGAAAGGCATCCCTCCCCTTAGGCAGATAGCCCTAGTGTGCTTTGCCGTATTTAATACACCACCACACCACCTTCAATATCGATCCTATACATGCCGATAAATAAAGATCATACTGGCATGAGCTACAAAATGCGTCGTAGACATTTAACATTTTACAGCTCTGATCCCTTTACATAGTTTTCTCAAGCTAAGGTAGAAAAATTTCAGCATTGGAATTAAACACATTTTGTATATAAAATATTCATCAATTTATATAGCCACACTAGAACAGAATGCAATTAATGAAATATTCATTATGCTTTAGCAAGTTAAATTCCAAAACAAAGCAAACACACATACACACACAAACCCCCCTCCAAAAAAAAAAAAAAAAAAAAAAAAAAAAAAAAACTTCTTTTATTGAAAAAAATTAAGAGTGATGTTAGAGAGAGTGAAGTAACTGACTTAAATTTCTTTTCAAAATACATTTCCGTATGAAACTGAATAATACCGAAAACAAAAGTTGCTCACTCAAAATTATGCAGCTATAAAATAAAACAAAACAGCTTTAATTATTAACTTTCTAGCTACTCGGGGAAAATATTTGTTAAGGATTTTTCTGCAAATTTTACAGAGTACAAAGTACAGAATATTTTTACTTAATTTAATAGCGCATAATGAATACTAAACTAGCTCATTTTACTCTCATAAAAAGTTATTTTTATTGGCAATATCATTTATTATATCAAAGTTCGGATACTATCGTCCAATCAAATTAAAGAGACCAATATATACAAAGGGTTCCTTCGAGGTACGTACCTCGAGAATTGGGAATAAAATGAGGATGGTATGGGTGTGGGTTGAAAAATTTGTGGTAGATTTTTAACATTTTACTGTGTTTATCCCGGCATTTCGCTGAGATGTAACTGTGAACTGTTTTATGTTAATGATTTTCACGCTTAATTTTAATATGTTATAAGTTTTGTAGCTTGAACTAAGTTTTTCGCACTTGGTTTATGTTCTGACAAAGATTTGTTGCTGCTGCTCTGCTGATCTTTATAAGCTGGAATTTGAATACACTTTATACTTGCAAAAACCGTTGGTGCTGAAACTGTTTTCTTTAAATTTTCTGCTTTATTTTGGAAATGCCCGTATTTGAGAATGCATGTCAAAGATCGATATGAAGCTTGAAGATATTATAATAATTACAAGGAAAGCAATAATTTTAAAGTTATTTTGGTTTGCCTTATTCAGCTTATCATACCATAAACTCCACGATCATTTGTTTAAAGCACATACACTCTAAACCGTGCATTTTGATTACTTATTTCATTACGGAAAATGTCCGCCACATTAAATATACGTTCTCCAGGAAATAGGTTTAAAGTTACACAGAAAAAGTGTAATAAAATTTTAGTATGAGCTAGAAATTTTGGTTTCATGTGAATTGCATTTTAAAAAGTCTGAATCTGGCAATATATACAGGATGGTTTAAAAGTCATTTTAGATTTAAAAACATAATTGCGAAAAAAAAAAAAAAAAGAAAAGAAAAAGAAAAAAAGCTTAGAAATTCAAAGGTTAATCTTGTAACAGTAATTAAGAATTTTTTTTAATCATAACTAACTTCTAGAGTGTGAATCACATAATCTGCGTCTTAACTGAAACTGAGTATTTGACCGATTCTCAGTTTCAATTCAGTTATTAACTAAACTATATTTGCTTAGGTCTCATTGCCTAATTTATTCGTGATTTGAATTCTGCCTTGCTTTTCGCCTGCGGACACACACATTTTGTTTTTGGCATGCTTTCTCAAGAGTGTATTTTATGAAGAACAGTAGGATTACGAGACTGAACCCTCCAGACAAATCCTTTGTCGGGACATTCCCTGTGCTAATAGTCCCACAACAACTTTAGCCCAATCAATTTGAAAGAAGGCAAAATTTTTTATCACATTCACAGAAACTTCACTTGCGGCAGTAGCAAGTCTAGGGAAGATAAACTAATAACCCCATAAAGAAGGTCATTAATAGAATACCCCCCCCCGTAATTACTTTAGCAGTCTCTCTGTTTACTTCATTTTCCTGCTGTATGTACGTTTCTGTAATTTATTATTTAAATATGTCAAGGATTTTTGGATCGCTGTCTGTGAGGTTCACGGAGTTTGGCTTGATGCTAAGAAGAAAGATAAAAATTTTTGGAGTTTATTTTCTGCAACTTGCGTTGAATATTTATGTAGTTAGAACATAGTTATTATCGCGTTCTTCTCCTTTACTAGATTTAAATTTGCAAGTAAACTTAAAAGAATTTTTTCTCGCACATCTCTCATATATTTAACGATTTACATAGGAAAGCAGACTACCTTCATCATGTTTAAAATACCGAATTTTTAATATATATACTTACAAACACATACATTAATTATACACTTAAATTCTCATAATTTAGTGATGTTGTACATGTCTTTAGCACGGTCTTTTCAGAATTTTTGGATCTCTATTTTATAGTGTCGTGTATTTACCATCCACGTGACTAAACAATTGGTCCTATTATTTAAAATATAAAATCTCTTATCTTCTTCTCTGCCGGGATATAGCTAGGTTCCAGAACGTTGTCATTCGACGTTATATAAGATCTTTGATTTATCCCTCATATTACGATTCATTAACAAATTAAGCTATTTAAAAGCAATAAACACACTTTTTAATAATCTAAATATTTATGTTATTTTTGGATAGTATATCAAATTGATAGATGAGTAATTTACAATACGTTTAATTTATAATTATCTAATAATTAGGAGCATCAACAGCATTAATGCAATGCTTTGATGAAGAATCTTTCTTTAATTTTTAATAATTTAATTAACGTTTTTTCACAAGTTTAGAAGCATACTAACTTCTGCTTGTTAATATACTAATACTAATTAACTTGCTGAATTTAATTTATAATCAATTCATCAGTATATGAGTTTTCGTTGTCTGACAATATCTAATTTCCAGAGAAAGTCATAGAACATAAAAATGGTTACAAAAAAATCGTATTCATTGTTCGAGAACTATGTATAATAATAATTGTTTCGTTGCAGCTAAGTATGACTTAACATATGAAATGACACTTATACAATTCAATACATTTTCCTTTAACTCTTTTCTTATAATTATATCCATAACAGATCTTAAATATGCAGTTAATGTATAAAGAATTTTAACACTTTGAGTTTGAGGAATTTTATTATATAAGAAAAGCACACATATTTTCAAATTTACGGGAAACAAGTAAAACTAAGAGCTTGCTGTGTCAATCGAATATATATTTGTTACACATATCGGCTATATTAGCATAATTAAGTCATGCAAATAGTGAAAAACTGTAGACCTTCCCTTTCTTTGTATAATAATTATTAGTTTTATGAAATCGATTTCTGGCAGCAGTTTTAGGAACGTAGGAATTTTTTTTCGTTTAAATGGAAAAAAATAACCTGCGCAATATTTTATCTGTTAATTATGAAGATTCCTTTTTGTTGCACGGTTATCAGGCCTAAAATCTCCATTCTAAACCGGAACAGAATTAGGCCTAAATGGATTATTTTCCTAGGATAGACAGTTATTCCAAATGTTCAGTTATAATGATTGATCACCATATTGTTCACAGTCCTTAAGCATGACCTTGCGTGCCGATTTGTCATGTATCATGTTCTGCTTGATGATCATGAGAAAATCACAATTTCGTTTTGTTCCATTTCATCATGACCGACGTTTTTGATTTGTAGTCCGTTATTAACCGAGAAGCAAATTTCGTTCTCCAGGAGAATTTTCCGATCACGAAGATTTCTTTCTTGAATAATATTGCAGAATCACGGAACAGAAAAGCTCCCCCACCGCCCAGAAAAAGAGATTAAGAACTGTTCACGCAGATTACTTAAAATATTTCCTGACCGAAATCATAATTTAGGAAACTCTCTTTCAAAAACAATGCAGATGTAAGCAGTAGCAGTTTTGAAAAAAATATAAACTTCACTAGTTACTCTTTTTTGCATCTGTTATTTCATGCTGTCTCATTAGCCGATGCATTTTTTATGATCTAATTAAACAGTTTAGGTGATTTTCACCTTTGGAATTCGCTCACACCACGGTAATGTATTCTGTGTCAGTACTCATTACTAACTACTATAAATAATTTATTTCACTGATTTAAGTTTTATTTTTATTTGTTTGTTGGCAAAATGCATTGAAAATTTTCGGGTTTGTTCAGATAACAAACGAAGAACTTGTGTTGTGACTGACAGCACTTTTATTCTGATAGTGCAAATGTCCAATGAATATCAATTTACTAATTCTAAGGGAAAAGTTTTAAGAAAGTATTTATTAACAATGCAGCTTGCAGAAAACATATGAATGCTAAATTTGGCTACCAATAGTTTAATGTAAATCTTTTAGAAATTTGTTTTCTCCCACTTATCATGTATGTATAGCGAGTATTCATAATCATGATTGTTACACAAATATATTCGTGTAACAGTTTTCCAAATTGATTCAGAAATTCTCAAGTCAGGCACCTAAGTTCTTGAAGAGAATTTTTTTACAGCTGCTGACCTTTTTTTAGTATAGTAATTTTTTTTCTTCTTTCTATTCCTCGAAAATTACTTTTGCTTCAACTAAAGAAAACTAATAAGCCTTTTAGTTTTTCGAAGTCGTATTTCATTTCCGACGCATTTTGTAGAGCTCAGACACCTGATTAGAAATCTCTGATCTGCACTAACATAGTATACAAATACAATGCAACACAGAGTTTCCTAAAATATTTCGTTAACATCGTTTTGTTTTCTTTTTTGAATCAGGCCGTCCTTTAGAATTTTTCTAAATGTGTTGAGTCATTATGTTTTTATCTATGTGAAGAAAAATCCGCATTACTGTCGCCGTAATTCGAACTCCGGACCTTCAGATATGCATCATACGTGTTTCCAGTTACACCACAAAGGCACGCAGAAAGGAGGGAGAAAATACCTTATCTACGCCCCCTTTAAAAGGGCGAATGGAGATGAAATAACTCAAGTGCCAAATCCTGGTGGTGACGAATTATCGACCACCACCTTTTTTTTTCCCAGTTTGGGCGCCACTTTGGAGTTTTTATCGACGTCAGGAAACAGAAGAAATCCATGATGTCCTTGCCAGGATTCGAACTCTGTATCTCCCGATACGCGTCGGACGCGCTTCCAGCTACATTACGAAGGCACGCGGAAAGGAGGGAGGAAATATCTTATAAATAAACGGATGAAAATAAAAACTCTTGTGTATTTCAAATTCTTATATAAATTATTTGTTCTTTTAGCATTTCTGTTATTAAAATATATCCTATTTGTTTCAATTACTCAAATAAATTTAATTATGGAAATTTATCATAAAAGTCATAAAAGCAACAATTTTTCTTATATTATTTTCCTTGTGTTAAGTAAGTCTTCCTTTTTTTTTTTTTTTTTTTTTTTTTAAGCAAAAAAGTTTTTTAAATATTATATTATGACCTTAAAAAGATTTCGAATAGTCACAAATAGCAGACATAAACCAGACGTACTGGTTTGTACAGTAATTATTATTTAAATTTAACCAGGTGTTTATGATTTGGATCTGTACAATAATTTCCCCTTTCCGTTTTCCTCACCAGAATGTAAATGAGATTAGCTAGTATTTAAACTGAGATTTTTTGGATTGTAAGACAGAACGTGTTTATTGCACGCTACGGTTAGTTCTTGCCTACTTTGATGGCAACAATTTTCGGCTTTGCGCTCTTCACTGCCGACATTTCGATTTTGTGCTCCGGTTAGAATTACTAAGCCAGCTTAGAATAAAATTTAAACTGTGTAGCCCTTGACTACTATTCCACGTTTTAACTGGAATTTGATTGTTCCTTTAGTTGCACCACCACGAGATGTGGTTAACTTTCTCAGCACAAGGCAGTGTGTTTATGTTCTAAATTATGTTAAAATAAAAATGTGTTTAAATCTTTCCACGCCTTTGTAGTTATTCCAGAAATAGCGATAATTCGCTTTACGTCTGTGGGGGTCTATTTGAAATTTGCAGATAAAGAAAAGCCCCATAGTTTGTCAGACAACATGGAACAGACCGATGATTACTTATCAAAATAAAGGCGATAAACCAAAAACAACATTCTCTTAAAAATCTTGGGCGCGATAAAAGATAGAAATAATTATTGTACTGCGAATTCATTGCGAAACTATATCTTTTTACAGAGGTAAAATATTCAGGCATTATCATACACCATTTTGCTTCTTACATTATTGTAAGGATTATGTTAATTTTCCTAACAGTTGAATTTTGAGTTAAAGTTCCTTTCCTATCGCTTGTTAATTTCAACTTACAACTTCCGGGCAGAACGTAGTTTTAGAATCACGTTTGAATGCAAATTTGAGGAGTAGTATTTAACGGCAAAGTTCTACTGTTTTAGTCAGAGAGAGTAGTATTGAGGAGTAGTATTTAACGGCAAAGTTCTACTGTTTTAGTCAGAGTTTCTGGCTAGCACGCGTCCGCCTTTTTAAGCTACTCTCTCTTAAACTATTATTACACTCGGCCGTACTTTAGGCCCTTGATAGCTTCGCAGTTTATTAGCGTTAAGGGACCAACTCTGTTAGAAGTTTGATAGCTTCGGCTATATCTTTTTAGTTAAAATTCATTTAGTTTAGTTCTTAGTATCTTAAGTTCAACCCTGAGTGTCGGCTTTATTGTAAAACTCCAAGACAGAGTTATGTTAAACTTTAATTTGGAATAATAAAGAGTGTCTTTAACCCTTTTCAAGTCTTATTCACGTCTCACGAACTCAAGCGATTATTCGCTTACCAAGTTCTTAAGATTCTTCAAATTCAACTGTAACTTAAAAGTACACAATACAGAATCTTGCATTATAAACATTCAGTATTAAAATTATGTCATTGAGAAAGAAATGACAAGCCCATTACATTACATAGCGCACATTATAGCAGTTTACAACAGAAAAAAAAGATATGAAGGCTTTTAAAAGAAATGGTAATGGGTATTTTGGAAAGCTGATTATTATTTCTAGCATGGACTGGGTTCTTACAACAGGTTAGATAAATATTTAAAGTTTGGAGCATAGATTCCTTGCAAGTTATAAGTAAATTTCCATTAGATTAAAGCAATAAAAGATAAAAATGGACTCAATACTCCTCGAATATAAAGCCTGGATTATCGTATGGGGACGGAAATAGCAAGTTTCGAGAGAAACGTTCAAAGAAGCATAAGATATGGGAGAAAAATGCTGTTTATGCATGAATACATTAAAATGAAACCTCCCACAGCACTATTTTTTAAATCCCATATTCCCAGATATTCCCTGACTCTAAGCCTAACCTCACAGTTCCTATGCTGTACGCATGGTTCTGATGGTTACTCATGGTCCTTACGCGCAGGATTCCTATCGTGCTTGGTGCACTGATAATTGCAATTCTGCACTTAATAAAAGCATAATGTTATACAGCAGTCAAAACTGTTAAATAAAATAAACATTTAATATAACCTTCCTTGACCTTCCAAAGAATCTCATTTTTTATTTCAGCGCATTAAATGTGCTTCTTGTTTTCATTCAGCGAGCAAACATCATTTATTTTTCCCATCATCTCTGCATGTTTCCCATGTTTAAGTGAGTCCATGCTTCTGATTCTCTCTGCAGATATTCTTGTTTCGAGTGAATGACTTAAGGGTTATGAGGAGAGAGTGAAACGGAACAGAAAAGAAAAGGGGGCAACACCCGATGATACGAGCTTTCGCTCCCAATCAAATGCAAACAAGGAAGATGATACAATCCGGTTCTTCCTCTTTAGCATTCTCTATCGATAAAAAAACCACATCCATCTTCTCCTAAATAGGTCTTCTCATTTGTGTTTTAAATTATTACCCTGCATTTCTATCAGTAGTGAATTTGAATGCAGTAAAAATTGTGAACGCTTCTACAACAGAGGTATTCCTTTTGATTGCCAGCCGTTGTGAAATTTCGGTTACAAAAAGCATTTCAGCAAAAAATTATCACCTTATCATAGCCTAGATTAGAGAGTGCAGAACGAGTTGATGTTCCCAGAAAGTTGTAGCATTCCACTTACTCTATCTTTAGCAACAGCTGATAAAATGTAGTCGCGGACGACATAATATTTGACATAATATTTGTGTTCAGTTATAAGTGACACGTTAACGTTTTCAAAAAAGATTTTCCTGCGTTCCTTTCTTGTTTTGTATGCCTGATCGTTATACATGGACATGAAAATACTACTTTTATCGAATACTTTAATTTACTGCATTCTTTTTTTTTTTTTTTAGTTTGCATGTATTTTACTTCTCGAAAAAAAGGCGTAATATTTCGCCTATTGAAATATTACCCCTTTTTATTTTAAATTATTAATAAAATAAATATTATTTGAAATATCCTTTTGCATCTGTTATATGAAAGATGTCGCGATATTCTATAAATGAGAAATTTTCATTTCTTATCCTCAAAGACAATAAAATACAGTAAAACTACAATATAAATATGAGATGCAACTAATATTACTCCACATTTTTTAACTTTAGTGATGTATTTCCGAAGATAGAAATGCAAATTTGTTCAGGTTCGGGATATCTTTCCATACCAGATTGATATCAGAAAAGAATACTTTTAAGAGTAGCAAAATTTAAGATATAAACGGAAGTTTAGACAACGGAATCTAAATGGAAGTTCAGACATGATGTCTAACAGTGGAAATTTATACTAAGACATTGTGAAGGATGGTGGAAATTTCATCAGTAAAATATATCATATTTTAATACACTATATACATCGTCACTGAATTTTACAGAATTTATTAAATAGTTACTAAAGATTTAAACTACTGCTTGAGAAGTCGTCTGATTTGATATTTATTTTATTTTTCAGAGGTTATGCGCAGTGGTTTTCTTACTGGATACGTTTAGAAACAAGTCTAATTACTCCTTTCATACTGCTTGTAAGGTTTACTTTAACTAACGCGTTTTTGATTATTTAAAAGCTAGCCTATACTTCTATTGTTTCATCATCTCCACAAGAATATGTAAATTAAAGGCGTTTTAAATAGAGGTAATAAAGGAAAAAAAAACACAGAGAGAACTCTATTTTTATAAATTGTATCAATTAAATACACTCATGTCCATAAATTAAGGATGATGCAAAATCAGGCAAAGGTAGAGTTAGAAGCAAAACAAATTTGACTTATTTGTAAAGCTTATTTATTAATTATTTATTAAACAAAAGGTAAAGAGCAAAAAAAGATGCTATGTGTTTGATATTATTAAAAAATTTAGCGATTTTTTCTCCCTGGAGCAAATTACCTATTTACAAAAAAAAAAAAAAAAAAAAAAAAAAAAACCCCTATTTACAAAAAACCAATATTACATGGTTGGTATGATTATTAATACATTGTATGTCTCCCAGACGATGCAATACAGTCCGTACAACGCCTAGGCATGCTGAGTATCAAATTATCGATCTGATCTTGGGGGTTATTACACCACTCAAAAAGCAATGCTCTCCGAAGTTCCGGTAGACATGTAGGAGAAGGTTGACGGGCTGCAACTCGTCGGCCAAGCATATTCCACACGTGCTCTACTGGATTCAAGTCCGGTGAGAATGCTGGCCAGTCCATACGGGTGATATCCTCCGATTGAAGGCATTCGCTTACGATGTTTGCACGGTGAGGACGGGCGTTGTCATCCATAAACACAAATTGTGCGCACATGGCGCCCCGAAACAAACGTACATGTTGTTCCAGAATGACGACCCGATAGATTTGGCTTGTCATGGTTCCAATTTGAACACGCAGGTCAGTTCTGGAACCCAGAATAATTCCACCCCAAACGAGCACTCCTGCACCACCGTAAGTGTCGTTCAATGATGTTCTCTTGGTGGTAACGGGTACCTGGAGTTCTCCATATGAAAGTCCGTCGAAAATCAGACTGTAAGCTAAACCTGGACTCGTCGGAAAACATCACACAAGCCCACTGTTGCGGTGTCCACAATGCATGCTCTCTACTCCAGGCTAACCGCAGGCGACAGTGAGTTGCAGTAAGTGGAAGGCATCTGACAGGTCTACGAGCATATAGACCAATCTGCCCTAAGCGTCTGTACACGGTCTGCCTTGAAATTGTCGTACCAGTGGTTGAAGAGAGCTGACGAGACAGGTCTGAGGCTGTGCTACGCTTGTTTTTTTTTTTTTTTTTTTTTTGGCAGTAACTGCCAAATACCGGTCCTCATTCGGCGTTGTAACTCTGGGGCGACCTGTGGTGTAACGTCTACTCACATTACCATCATCTTGGAATCGTTGCCAAAGCCTGGAGATGACACTCTGGTCTGATACTTCCAGTTGGGTACGGCCACATTCCATTCTACCTCGTAAAAAAATGATCCAAATGCGTCCTTTGTGTCCTAACTATTCGGTTATTGCACTGAAATGCTTATAAAGCGCCTGCGAACAGTTCTACTTCTTTGCCTGTATTCCTTATATATCACTCTCTTACACTCTCGTCATTGTGACGTACCATCGGTGTCATCTGGTTACTTCCTGAAATTTGCATATGATTCTTGAAGATGTGTGTAGTGATTTTACAAGTGATATATTTATTTTAGAGTTCGATTTCCGCGTGACTCCGAATTATCCTTAATTTATGGACATGAGTGTATATCACAAGTTATAACAGCTATATTTTAAAAAATAAACTAAAGCTATACATTATTAAAAAGTACATTAATTACTTTTAATGTCCTTTTTTTATCAAGCGTGCACAAAAATCATTTGAAAAATAAATTGAAAATCTTATCCTGCATCGAATGACAACACTTTAGAACTGTCTGTTTGTAAACCCTTTTCCACACAAGGAACCTAAATTAAATAAATATTTTATGCCTCATGAAATGGCAAGAGCTACAAAGCGCTGGTTGACAAGCCCTGGCTCGACGCGATAAATGCCCTAGTTACATAATATAAAATCACCACCCAAAATGAGGATCACTGAATTACAGATAACATTTTATATCAAAAAGAAATTGAAAAATTAGAAACGTATAGTAGTTTATATGAATCTTAGAAAGGAACGATCCAGTTTTCTCGCATAAGAGGCAAAAACAGCTGTATATGTTTATTGTCACTTAAAACCAAAATAAAGTCATAGCCAGCACTAACTGAAATTCCTAATGATAAATCTAAAGCATTAATTGATAAATTCCGAACCTAAATTAGAGGAGCATAATAGCAAGAAGAAAAGTAAGGCTGCTATACGTTTAAGTCTACAAACTACACAAAAGTTGTTTCTATGTTATCCAAGTACTGACTACTCGGAACTGAGAAATTTTTTTTTTCCTGTGCATATTATGCTTTCCTAAAAATTGCAACGCCTGTAAAGAAAAGTCGCAAAGGAAAAAGTGTGATTACGATTAATTTGATTGTTGTAAAACTGCAAAGGAAAACGACTAATTACACATAAAATAAACCTAATTTTATACTTTATACTGATATGCATCTCGGAATTCGAGAATATAGCTTAAAATTCTGAAAAATTTGATTGCTACTGATATTACACAGATCAGCCTTGTTTAATATGAAAGGTACTGGCAAGTAACAGTTATCAAACTACTTAATCAAAAAGGTAACAAAATAATTATTTTAAGCATAAGAGACGCAATTATTGTTAATATTATCATTCATGAAGAATGGCGTGATTGAGGTAAGAATGGATTAAATATTGAAATTTAAGATCTCAGTCTAAAACTTGATATCTTAGTACGCATATCCGCGACATCACATATAAATCCTTAAATATAGTTACAATAACTTTCAGCCTTCAATCCAGTTACGAGAACTCTTACTCGGCAAAATATCCAGAGGAACAAGGTTCCTGCAGAAAAAAGATTTGTATTGCATATTTTATTTTAAAATTAGTTAGAAAAGTTTTCAATCCTCACCATCTTGAGCCTTTATTACTTCATGAGTTTTAATCATTAATTTGATGCAGTTAATACCTAAACATTTTGTATGGACTTTCAGTCTGCTTGCGGATCACATTCAAAGGACATCTAGTATTTTATTATTGCAAAAGTAGGTGGATGCTGAAAAAAAAATAGAAAAAAATATCTCGAAAAGGGAAGCGCTGAACTAAAAATCCAAGAAAACTATGAATTAAGGTGTCCATTAAAATAAACTGAAAGCTTTAGATTTAGATTTAGATAAGTTATTGAAGAACACTGCTGAAGGTTTCTCGCAAAGAAATTTAGCAAAATTGTACAACAGATAGTTGATGAAAATAGGATGGCTGATTCATTTATTAAAGTTCAAACTGTTTTAGAAAGGGAAGTAATGAAGCCGAATGAGAAAAATTATTAAAAGACCCCGGTAGGTGAATACTTTAACAAGCAGAGAGTGTTTCCTAAATTATTAAACGAAGTCTATAATTAAAGCCTTTGCGTTTTTTTTTTAACACAAGAAATCCATTTTCCGTATTTTAAAATATTGCTTACTTGAAATCAAATATTAAGATAATTCTTTTCTGTTGCATTATTTTGCTATTTATTAACTGTTGTTATTATGTCTATGTGTATGTTATATGCTTATAATCTGTTACATTATTTTTCTTGTTTCTTCATGTTACATTATTCGCTGCTTACCTTTGTAATTATTAATTTACAATTGATTAAAAGCATTAATAAACCGATGCATTCCATTTCTACTTCACTGATTTTCTTTACTTGGATTTATCTAAAATATCAGATATTGTCTCCTTGTTTCTATTTTATATGTTTTTTGTTTGTTTCTATTTTATATTTTCTGTATTTTTGTTTCGGCATCTTAATGTATCTAGCATTCAAACAAATTTTCTGAAATGTTTTAGTCTTTTTTTCCTTAGAAGAATTCTGTGTGCGAATACGTCTTCCCTTTGAGAACCAGAAAACAAAATTAAATTACCACATTTTATGAAAAAAATCTGAAAATTGAAACCAATTTTTTTGAAATTTTATGCAGAAACTAAACTGCATTTAAATCATACGATCGTTCGACTGAAAAGCTTAAGCCCAAAACCTTTTAACGCCTTAATATGTGACTTATTCCAGAACAGGAAGCGTAAAGACGCCAAAGCAATAGAGGAATCGCCTAATATTCAAGTGCGAAACCGTTTGATAATAAGTGCTCGAAACTTATTCGAATTATTCTGATCTGTAATTTAAGCGTGAATTATTATGGAATCAACATTTAATCACCTAGTTATATGCTACCAAACCTTTAATTGAGTTGATATCTGATACTACAGTTACTAGTCTTGCCTCCTGTTCCCCCCCCTTTTTTTTTCCATTTGTAGAAGTAGTTTGAACTGACCGATTAAAAGTTGAGGCACCAGTCCTATTACCTAATATAAAGATACTTTAATTCTCTTAGTGCTTTCTTTTATTTGGACAAGACTTCGAAGGGCAACTAAGAACTCGAACATATAAACCTGGACTAAAACGTCATTTAACACATTTCGGTGAAAAAAGCGGAAAGCATTTCATCATTTCCTGTCTTTTTTAGCTCTGAGAATTCCTGTTACGCAGAATCAAGCTGACACCCAACCAGGTCACTTCATTTCCAAAAAGATGTAGCTGTTAAAAAGTAGGCTGCGCTTAAACTCGATTCTACACTTTGATATTCAAGCCTGCAAGATGACCCTTTTCAGTACCTGCCTCAAGCTATGTGATATAAAAAACAGTTTAAAGATGGATGAAAAATTCGGAGCAATCTTACGGCACATATTTACGGCCATTGTTTTATGCGCAGTGAGTTTCATTGTTAGATCACGCCCATACATTCCGATCTGTAAACAATTCTCTAGTTTTATTGTGCAAGTTAATACTAACATTTGTGTGGTAATCTAATCGATTAAAGAAAGATTTTTTTCTAGTTATCTTTCATTACTTCTAATTAGCAGTGGACTTCTGCTAAGTTTTTATTCTCTCATTTATTTTACTTATGTTTGCTATCTCGTAAAATCTCTTTTACATAAAATTTTGTAAATTTTGCTTGTAAGTAAACATTTTCTCAACTGTTGCAGTAATAAACAGGAAATTTGTGTCAATTAGCAAATTATTCCCCATCTTTTGTGACAATAGCGATATCATTATCAGACTACATATATGTTTAAAGATGAAAAACTAGAAAAAGAAAAATCCAGATTATAACTACTTTATGTAATACAGGATTGCGAACGACTCCTGTCCGAGAACGTCCTTAACTCAAATATCTACGTAAAACGCATTCCTAACAAACAAGGTAGTCATAGTAATAGTATAATGGTTCAATGTTGTAGTAATAGTAACATGATGTAAGGCTGAAATAATAATAATATTTCTGTAATTCTAATAACAAACTGCAGAAGCTTGTAAGGTATCTTATGTTAATTGACAAGTTATTATAATTTAAGTCTATACTATAACTTCTCTTTTCTGCATTCCTCACTAAAATTCAAATTACAATTTTGTGCATTAAAGCTGAGGGTTTGAAATCTTTAGATGAGAAACTCCTGGTAATCGTGTGTTGCTATTATTATTCCCTCCAGCTCTCTGCTTAAAAGTGATATCCTGGCTTTAACATCTCGCTAGTCGATGTTTTAAAATAAGCGCCGGTAAAATATTTGAGCGTGCTTAAACTAGTCCATTTTATGTGTAATCTTATACTATGTTATCTTTGTTTAATTCAGTTTTCTGTTATGTTAATTTAAATATCCACAAGAAGTGGAAGTTTCGTTTGTAGCACAAGTTTCGCTTCTTCTGTTAAATTTAAGACTAAAAAAAGAAAGGTTATTTTAACCTTCTTCAGTATTCTGCAAGTTGTTTAAGACGTAGCGATAACTAATATATTTGTTTATTATGGAATGCAAGATTTTAACTCTAGCTTCCTGTTACAACAGAAACCTTACATACTATATTATTTTTTTAATTCAAAACAAATCAAGCACAAAATCAAACTCTCACAAAATACTTAGTAGGTAGGGATACTAAAACAAAATAAACTTTAACATTAATGTTGGTTCAACGTCATTTAGTGGAAGAGGCAGTTTTGAGGCAAGAAGTTAGTCTAACATGAATCGAAAAAGGTTGATGCGATACTACTGGAGAACAGAGAGTGGACGCCGAAGAACCAAAATTTAATTCGCTTTACATGCATGGCCATAACGATAAAAGGCTTAGAAAATTGAATGGAAAGCTAAGATAAAAATGATGCTGTGAGTAAGCGATAGTACAATAACTATTAATGGCATCTTCATATTTTATTAGTTGATTCTTAGTCTTAATGACTTTTTCCCCTTTTTTGGGGGGGGGGTTATGTAGAGGTATTTGTGATTCGCATAGAAATCCCGGAAAAAAAATAATCCACCTGCTGTGTACAACACTATAAGCTACTAGTGTAAAGATACGACACTAACCAACCTCTTACGCCACATATGTTGCTTACAGAAGAGGAAGAAATTAATTTCTGAATTATTTCTTTAAATATAAATTATCTTTTTGTGGAAACTTAGGAGCCCGATCCTCAGTACGAAACGCTTGTAAGTCGACACACCCGTATAGTTCTAAGATTTGTATAAAATCAAATTTTAATACAAAATTATAAAGGTTCCAACTAAAATCTCCATTAGCCATTCCATGAGTACGTATGAAGTGATTTTTAAGATTTCAAACAATACTGCAATTTAATCTTTCAATGGTATTTTCAAACACTTTATGTTATTAATTTAATAGTTAGTGAAATCAAACTGCAAAAGAAAACTACAAACTGAAATTTGAGCTGAAATTTGGGTAATTGTACACTTGAGTTGATTAATTACTGAAATTTCGGTAATTGTACAGCTTGAGCTGGTTAATTTGAGGGGACTTCAGCTTGAAATAATTAACTTAGAGCTAATTTTATAACTTCAAGGAAATAAATTTTCAGCAGGAAAAGTAAATTCAAAAGTTCTTTGTATGTCTTTGTAACGCATCGGTTTACACTTTCATATATTGCCCAAATGTCACAGTGAATAAAAGTAAAAGAAGTTTTACACTCCATGACTTTCCAAAAGCAGATTTTAACTTAAAGCTAATTTTAATAATTTTACCTAAAGCTAATTTTAATAACTTTACTTAAAGCTAATTTTAATAAATATTTTAAGCTAATTTTACTTAAAGCTAATTTTAATAATTAACTTAAAGCTAATTTTATAACTTCAAGGAAATAAACGTTCAGCAGGAAAAGTAAATTCAAAAGTTCTTTGTATGTCTTTGTTACGCATCGGTTTACACTTTCATATATTGCCCAAATGTCACAGTGAATAAAAGTAAAATAAGTTTTACATTCCATGACTTTTCAAAAGCTTAGAAACCAGATGAATAATAAAATATCTGATATCTTATACGGGAGAGGACTGAAAGTTCAAATGTACTCGTAAAAGGGCAGTTAAACTGAAAGAGGGATGAGCCAGTTGGTGGTCTCATACACAAAACTAGTTTATACATTTCCGGGAGCATATAAATCTTTCTAAACTGCTAGATAAAGCTCATGAATATGAATAAAGGGAATTTAATAACATTAAACTTTTTCTTATACATACTAAGACGATCCACAGATAAAAGAAAAGAAAAGTAAGGAAAGTAAGGAAATGGTAACATTTTCAAGGCATGTACTACAAATGTGTGTGTGTGTGATATTTTAAAGGGTGCAATGAGAATCGCAGTCGCAAACGTGGCGGGGAGTCTGATAGCAAATAGTTGGAAGTTGTTAAGTTGTAAATATCTGGAGGAAAAATCACGACTAGTTTGATGGTTGAAACATCATTTCATTTTTGAACAGGAACAGTTCTTTAGATGAACATTTTTTTCTTAGTTTATATAATACTAAGAGTGCTAACCGCGCCCTACAATTTGATATACTTACTTATATTTTAAAACAAAGGATAACGAATATATGTAAGTTAATAAAGGAAACAAAACAAAGGAAAAAAGGAATATGAACATATGTCAGTTAATTAAGTACGATCAAGTATAGAAAGAGAGTGCGTATATCGTGGCTGGAGTATTTATAATCTCGGAGCGTTTTGTTTTAATCCTGCACAGCGATTGGGCATTTCGCATTGTGGCTACTGCGAGGAAGTTGCAGATGCATTGAAGGAGGTTGTACTTTAATTGAAAATTACAAATTTAAAAGTCTATTGCCAATTAAATGTCCTTAAAATTTCATGTTTTACATATTTATTTATTTATTTAGATATTTGTGTGCGTGTGTGTGTGTGTACATGTAATATGCTGTAATCCTTCCTAGCTTATCTTTTTAATAGAATAATTAAATGCTGTGATAAATCTCAGTGAATACTTCCTTTCATTTTAATATTAAATGTACATGCACTATTTGAAAATTAGAAGCTATTTCTTTTGGAAGTATATTATTCTTTTTTTAGTTCCTGTCAAAATCCCTGCCATACAAACTTATCTCTTGAAATAAAAAAATTCTTTTCACGTGTATTTCGTTCATAATAATTTTTTGTGATTTCGTTTATATGTGAACTGTTAAGTTGCTTTGTTCTTCTAACCCTCTGAGAAATTAAAATCCTATTTTCGGAGTTCTTTCTGACATAATAACCGCATGTCGCGAGTTGAACACGATTTTTGTTATTTCAAATACAAAATGCAGAAAATAAAGTTATAGCTTCAATGAATTTCCTTTTCTAAACTTTTTGTTTCCCATATTTTCATGGGAAAAAAAGGTCTTATATTTTCGTTTCTAAAATTAACAGAACATAACAGAAACACACGAAAGAACGACAAGTGCTTATCAATTACATTATCTTATAATATGGCATCAATGACTGTTAATTTCTCTTCATTAGGAGTAAGAAATTGTCCTCTGACAAGGTTTAATATGAAAGGCCCGTCGAAACGTTTTCTTCTCTAATTAATCTAAAAATAGGATTAAATTTAGCATTTTAGCAAATTTCAAATCGGCTTGCTTATCATATGCTTCTTTTATCATGGGATCCATTTTCCCCCCTTAACTTACAGTAGGGAAATATTAATTTATTTTTATTTTCTTAATGTGCGTGAGATTACTGTGTAAAAGGTAAGACGATTTGAATTAACCATCTCTACATTTCGGCATGGATTCGTTAATTCTTAAATATTTTCTTTGGGTCAAGAGTTTTGGCCACTTTATCTGCAAGACCACATTTTGAATCTACATGCTATTTCAAGCAGTCATTTGCTTTTTGTTTTCTTCTGAATATAACTTTGCACCATCTAATGTAGTAAAGTTGTTAATAACTTCATTTGCTTTCATCTACTTTGATGTATGAACGATACGCTCGGGTAGAAATGTATAGTTTTTAATGGAATAATACAACTGGGGTATGTGCATCTCACATGTAGAAAGAAGGAAGAGATAATTTAAAATATACTTTTCAGATATTTATTGCAGTTACTTATACTCCAGCTAAAACTTCCGTCACTTAACCTAGTATGTCTTAATTGTGTATATAGATTACGTTATACACCTTTTGTTTGTCAGTTATTAACTAGATATCTAATTCTTTTGTAAAATGATAGATAAGTAGTAATGGCTTTTACATGATCGTGGTTCTGTGATAAAATGTCTTTACATTGCATTCTGCAGAACGTATCACCATCATATATCAAACTCTGACCTTCAATCTATGTAAAGATGTTACAGTATAGAAATCCGATAAGAAGCTGACAGAATTGCTGGTACACATAAAATCATCATAAAGAGTACATTATCCAAATGAAATGCGTTGTGTCATTCGCTCAAATGCATAAAATAAGGCAGAAATTGATTTAAAAATCTGCCACGCTCACATGTTATCCTGGGAACATAATGCAAAAGCAAGCGAGCAGATGTCAGTTTCTCTTTTAATAAACTCGGTCATGCCTTTTGTGATAACGGCTGCCGTTTCCGGTCAATGGAAATGGATGGAAACTTCGAATGCTGGTCACGAAAGATGACGATAAATGATACCATTGCAGTTCCAGTCCGGTGTTCTTTTGTGCACTCAACTACGAAATCGAAGTCAAATTTTGCGTTTGGTCCTCAAGAGAGTTCTCATTCCAGAAATAATTAATTAACTCTCAAATGGAATGTGTAATCTTCACGTCGCATCCAAATCAAAGGCTGTGAAGTATTTCTTTTATTCACAGTTGACATTAATTTCTCGTAACTGAAGTTGTAACCATTTTCATGCGTCATTCAGTTTTAAAATACTCATTTGGTGTTATGTGCAGATTCATGTTTCGCAGTATATACTTTAAAATGCTTCGTTTTCAACGTAATTTAATACTTTAGATTATTTCTAAATATCAATACACGTATTTTTATGTAATGCATCTAAGCTCAGGGCCGGCTCTAGAGTTTTTCGCGACTGCCTAAACGTTCAGAAATGGCGCATTTGAAAATTTTTTTTAATCTTTTATTCTTTGTGTATTACATGAGATTGTGAGGGGAATCGCTAAGTTAGGAAATATTAAATTATTATAGAACTCAGCAAATACTCAGAGTTTTTTCAATTTAGCTTTGCTGTAGATGCTTGTTTAATCCATACATATATTAATAAATGGAGCCCGTTAATGGTGCACATGTTTTAGTATATGTGGATTTGCACATTTATATTTAACTAAACAGTATTTTCCAGCTGTAAAATATAAATATTGGCCATATAGGTTTTTATTTTCCCTCAGCGAAGACGTGTTCTTTTGTAACTTAACAATATTTTTAAATGCTGCTAAATTTTTGTCAGAAAATTTGCTTTTTACAATTCAGAAACTTCCCATTCAGAAATGTTTTTAAAATTAGCAGTTTATTAGTAACTGATGTTCCTTTTCAAAGAATAGAACCAGAATTATTTTTTTAATCAATTTAAAGCTGAAGTTTGGGAGAATTTGCTTTTTAAAGAGCTTTAATTTTTTCCTCCCCTGAAATTTTTTTAAAGACGGCACTCAAATAACTGATGGTCCAAATTATCGACGTTCTATTGTTAAATAAAATTGTACCTTTTAAGAAATATTGAGTATTTTTAGATTTTTTATTTTTATACTGTAAAACAGAATATACACTACAAATAACATAAATTATGAAAATTATAGAGCTTATCAGCTGTTAGTATTTCATCTATGCTCTAAGCACTTTATTTCAGGACGGGATGATGTGGCATTTGGTGACTTTACAAAATCAGCCAATAAAATGTCTAGTGGATTTAGACACAGAGCAGTGTAGACGTACACTGGTGTGCAAAAATTAAGGACCAGACGGTTTTTTCAATATAACTTTGTACAAAAGCTTTCCAAATCAACACATTGAATACCGTAAGATCCCCAATACGTAAGGACATGAGTAATGTAAACAACACTTACTAAAAGAGAAATCAGAGGGATAAAAAGAAGCTTTATTGAAAAAGTAGCATAGAGCGCAATGCGACTGAAGGCCGAAACATCCCTGCGATGGGTGTCCAGCAAGAAACATCCGGTCTTTAATAGGGGATATGATCTCCCCTGACTGCTAGGCAGTTTTCACAGCGTCTGCCCATGCTGAGAATGAGGGTGTCAATGAGTTGTTGAGGCATTGCTGCCCATTCATCTTGCAGCTCCAATCGAAGCTCCGGAATCGTTACTGGTGGTAAGGTACGAGCTGCCAAGCGTCTGCCTAGAAAATCCCATACATGCTCGATGGGATTGAGATCCGGAGATCGTGCCGGCCAATCCATACGTTCAATATCCTCACTCTCTAAGAGCTGTTCGGCAGCTACTGTGCGATGACATGGTGCATTGTCGTCCATGAAAAGGAACTGCGGACCCATAGCGCCTCTAAAAAGACGCACATATGGAAGAAGAATCTCGTTACAATAACGGGTCCCGTTGACTGAACCTGCGTCGAAGATGTGAAGGTCTGTACGACTACCAAGCATGGTGCCTCCCCAAACGAGAACACCGCCACCTCCATACCTGTCCCTTTCAATGATGTTCGAGGGATGATTGCGGCTTCCCCGCTCTCTCCAGATGAGTATGCAATGAGAATCGCTACTCAGACTGAATCTGCTCTCATCTGTAAAGAGTACTCGTCCCCATTCATTGTCTCTCCAATTCCGGTGTTCCCGGCACCACAGAGAACGCCTTCTCCGATGGGCAGGCGTTAGAGGTACACACCGTACAGGGCGTCGTGCAAACAGACCACCACCGTGCAGTCTTCTGGCCACGGTAAAACGCGATATCGGTCGTCCAGTCGCCTGTGTCGTGTGTCTAGCGAGTTCTCCCGCTGTCTGCCGCCTGTTTCTTCTGGCTTGTAAGGCAATATACCGGTCATTTGCGGGTGTGGTTCCTCGTGGACGACCACTACTAACCCCCCCCCCCGGATAGCTGTTCCTGTAGTTTGAAATTGTCTCCAAAGTCGTGAAACTATGGTGTGAGCAATTCCGAACTCTGCAGCCACACTTGTCACACTGCGGCCTTTCTCCAACTTCTCAATGATTCGACCTCGGGTAAAAGCATCCAGATGTCGTCTAACAGATTGATTATTCGCCATTTCTCGCTGAGGCAGCAACTCGGTGTGATTTTAACTGCTATACGGCGTGCAATCTCTTTGCCAGAAATACTGATCTTACACCGACAACGTGCTTTATACTACTCAGACACTCCCCCATTACGTCTACCTGCATATCTACGCATGTGCTACCGTACATCACCTTACTTAATCTCCTGATTGGTCTTTCTGTCCGCTCTGCCTCTTCGTTCAGCTGATATGCTAATTTTTCGACTTCGTCCTTAATTTTTTGCACACCAGTGTAGTACAAAACGTATTAATTTTTAACCTTAGATTCTTACCACTTTTAATGCGCAGTAAAGCTGAATTTAACAGTACAAGTATTTATGTTTTATTACTTTAATTATTTTACAGGTACGCATTCATTTATAAAAAATTTTAATAAACCGTCGATCCACCCCGCCTGCGATGCAAGGCTTTTCAGGCCCCCTTTCGCCAGCTTTGGTTAAGCTCTTTAAATATTCAAATTTTATACACAAAAGAAAATTTAAAATTATGTTTTACGTAAACTTATTTATTAATTAATCAAAATATTTCGAAAATTGGGAGCAAAATGCTAACAGATGAAAGTTGATCTGCTTTCCGGATCAAATCTTACCCTAAGAATGAAAAGAAAAGTTGTAAGTAAACAAGATGTATGAATTGCTGAATAATTTAATGTTTCGAAATTAAAATAATTCAAAACCTTCCATCAGAATGTTATAGATCTGCTTTTCCGATCAATTTGTACTTTCTTAATGAAGAGAAGTACTGTCAAGTAAACAAAATATATGAATTACTGGATAATTTAGCGTATCTTTCATTAACTTTACTTATGAACATTACAAACATATTTTTAAAAAGAAAATATGTAAGACAGCCAGTGCGGATGGATTCTGATTTTCTTAGATTGAGACGGAAGAACTTTGAAGTTATCTTTAATTAAATTGTAGTCGAAGTGATTTTGGTAAATTAAGACACAATAACACCCCGAACAAATACTAATTCAGAAGTCAAACAACAAATATCAGCGTTATATTTTCAAATTTTCACAGGACTAGTTTCGATGGTTTTACCGAACCACCATCGTCAGTTGCAAAAGCTCAAATGAACGAGATAGAATATAATTATCAGATAAGATAAGAAAGCCTGGACAGAAGAAATGCCACTGGCGCCATCTGTTGATGAAACCAGAACTAAAACATAATTTATTTAAAGGCCGAAGGCAAAGATGCATTGGAATTAGGATCGTTAACTAGAACAGAAAGATTTTTTTGAATGTGAAATGCCTCTAGAAAATCCAGTTCTGCAATGGAAGATGTTTTTTGAATAATTTTGGCAGACGAAAAATTGAAAGTGTGATTTTCGGACCAACAATGTTAGGCAACAGAAGACTTCTGTGTTTCCTTTTTTCTAACATATGCCTCATGTTCCTTGACGCGAAATTTTAAGGCTCTCTTAGTTTGGCCAATATAAATTAAACCACACTGGCAAGGAATCCTATAAATACCCCAGGAATTAGGGTCTTAGAGTATGGAACTCGGAATTTTATTGATGGGAGAATAAACGACCCGAAAGTTAATTTCTGTAAAATATGTGCAACTTTATAGCTAATTGATGGAGAGAAGGGAATGACAACAGAATTTTTATAATCTCTTAAAACAAAAGTGTGCCTTTCAGTGTGTTGAGATGAGAATTTTTTAACTGCTTGATTGATAATGTTGGGTGAAAAGCCCCTGTCAACAGCTATTGCTTTTAAATAATTTAGTTCTTCATCAAGGGATAGTTTGGAGCAAACTGATTACACATAAAATAATTTATCTTCCATTACTACCTTACTATTAACTACATGCACCACCAGAGCGAGCACAGAGGAATGAGATGATTCCTTACAAGCATTTTTGCCTTGAGTTATGCTCCAGAACATATTTTTAACAAAATTACGTTATGTAAAATTATAAACAGAAATTAATGAAATTTAAAATGGTATTTAAATTTTACATATGGGGCATTTTGATGGCAGCATCAAATTACATTATTTAGCCATACTTCTAACGTTATGTGTTTAAACTTTTAAAGCTTAAAAGAGTAGAAATGTAATTGATAGCATTACATGCTACGGAAGTTAGCAATGTATAAAACGCTTAAATTAATATTTTTGCAATTTGATCGATTAATGAATTGTGTCTTAAAGAATTGTCTCTGAAATATAAAGCCTTCTTTAAAAAGTTTTTTAATAAGTCTCTCATTTCCATATAAGTCTGCTGTTTTCCATTTTGAAAGGTAATTAAAACAATCCTCCATTCAATCTTTGTTGGTATTTGAACATCATTATATTTCAGCCTTTTTTGAGGAAGGTGAAAGTCGAATAAGGAAAATCGTACTGTCCTCGTAAAATGCATTTATCTACTTCTCAGTGAAATGTCTTTGGCGAGCTGGGCTTGCTCAGTTTTTCTCCTTTCTCTCTATTATTATTTTTAAAAAGTAGGAAGTTTACCCTACTTCTTACTAGTTAAATGTACTTGTGCTATCATCGTTTCAACCTATCTTCCAGATGTACAAAATAATACGGGAATAAATTTCGTTATTATACTTTTAATTATTTATTAGAAAATTTATTTACAAAATAATTTTATGGGCATCTTTATTGCCAAGTCTGAATAGTAGACATGTGCACAAATATCAATCTTCTTTCCTTTGTCTTAATGTAACCCTTTGTGAAATGTTTTATCTGAGCCTTTTTTCAAATTATTAGAATGCCTTTTTCTATTGATAAATTTTGCCTTTTAATATTGGTTCTAATAGTCAAGTTTACTTAAATTTGTACAAACTAAACTTTTTACAACTTTAATTATGTGCTCGAAGTGTCGTAGTGCAATTCAATCAGCACTGACATCACAGCAAACCAGCATAATGCAAAGCCGGATAGTTACAACTATCAGTTCTGACAGGAACCAAACGTAGCGGCAAGTGCAGGCCAGAAACATAGAAACATGCTCAAACTCCCCCCCCCAAAAAAAAAACAAAAAAACCTCAGTTTAAATACTAGCTATCTCATTTCCATTCTGGTAAGGAAACGGAAAGGAGAAGTTATAGTAAAGGCTGATAAATTACTGATTAATTTAAATAATAACCTTACAAATTAAATAATTAAAATTACTGAAGCTAATTTCATAATAAAATCACATTCTGTTGGAAATAAGCTAAGAGAGTTATTTTAAGAAGAATGTGCTTCATTTCATAAACAGATCTTTAATAATACCATTAATCTAAAAATATATATAAAACTATTATGAACACTATTACGAAATATAAAACTATTATGAAAAAAATCTGGAAAAAGTGCGCAGCCAGACATTTCATTCGCTGAGAATGAAACTGGAAACGAAGTACCATTGTTTCACAGCTTTAGCCATTCAAACTTTGGTTAATCTAAAGAAGAGATATCCCAGTCTTGTCTGCATACAGTATTTCTATTAGATTAAGGTTAATCTGCGGTGTATTTTACTACATTTTAAAGATGAAGACAGGTTTAATCCGCAGTTGACAATAACTGCATATTAAGACTTTATGTCGACAAAATGAAGAGAGATAGTTATCAAACTCTCTAAAAATAAATATAAAATTTCATTAAAATGAATGTCATTCTAAAATAGAATTCTGAATAATTTAAAGTTGATACGTTTCACCAAATTGCCAGTATAATTTAGAAGATATTCCTCACTTGGGAAAAATAACGTTGGTAGAATGTTATAGACATTTAACAAAAACTCAGCTGCTAATTTTTTCTCAAGTATTCATTAACATTAGAACTTTCATTTTAATATAGTAAAATGAAAATGTTGTTTTAGCTTTTCTATGCATTATGACGATCATATTCTTTAGGTCAAAAGGATCAAGAACTTAATAATATTAAATTAATAACCAATAATTATAAAACTTAATAATATTTAATTTATTCGCATGAATGATAGTGGTAAGTGCAAAAATTAAAGCACTTAAGGTCTCTCTGGTTTCAGTCCCATTTTCAATAGAAATTCATATCTTTTTCCTTTAAAACACGAAACTATCCAGAACACACACATATACATAACTCAGAATTATACAACAAGCTATACATGCTTGAATATACTTAAACTTATTCTCTTAAACTAAGAACATTAATTTAAGAAGTGAATATTTATTCTAAAATTTGATGTAATATATTATTGTATATGTATATATATCAAAATCATAGATTAATTTCTTCTCTTGAGAAAGGTAGTGTTTTTATTTACTAAATGCAATCAAAAAGAACATTTCGGAACTACCAGTTTCCGACAAAATCACTACATTAATTAAATACTACAAGATCAAAAACTTATTTTTTCCAGTTGGTCCGAAACGAAAACGCATGGTTGAATTTGTAAGCAGAAAGAAGTTTTATAACATACAAGTATATTTCTAGCTTACTTAACTATGCTTTGCTTACTAACGTTTCAGATTATTGCACATGTGATATCTTTAACACAACCCTTATGATAACATGCAGATCAGAGACCGCATCCACCTGAAACTTTACTCGGTGCTTTCAAATAAGAATAGGCTGCCGGTATCCTTGAGACAGCTGAGAATGCAGCGCTACGTACAAGGCTTTCTTAATTGTTTCATGCCATTGACAGTTGTCTCCACCCATATCTAGGCGTTGTGGATTGTCAGTTTTTTCGCTGGTTTTTTTTTTTTTTTTTTTTTTTTTTTTTTTTTTTTTTGCAACGCCCTAATGAAACTGAAAAATTGAAACATTTTTGCTTAATTTCTATTCAAATGCCCAATAATTGCATGAACTTGTAAATCCCAATTGGTCGATTTCAGTTCTTAACACTATACCTCATTAACGAGGACTAGATAGTATTTTGACCATATCTGAAAAATGTTTACTCTGGGCAAGCTTAAGGAAAACATGCTGTTTTACCTCATAGAAACGAGGAAGCACTTTTTTCGACAGAATTAGAGGTCTCAAACCCAGTTTTATGCAGAAAAATCTTTTTCTTATCATACCGACGCTCATGGGTCCGATTCGGCTCATACTTGGTTTCTATATGAATCCGAGGTCCCTGATTGCGATTCTGGCATTATTTCCAACCGATGTCCTCTCTGCTTCGAAAGCCCTCCGGTAGAAGATGTTAGATAGATAGATATTCCAGTTCTCGATTTACACCCTAGCCGATCGGAGACACACGCATATATAAGAAGGTGAAAGAAATGAAATGTTAATTTTTGCGTTACTAGCGTCCTTAATTATAAACATCAACACTTACGAAAGTCCATTGGGAAAACCCGTAATGACTGAAAACTTAAGTTTAAAAACATCAACATATTATTTTACTATAAAAATCCTCTGATAACTTTATCTTACCCTGTCTAGCAACCTAAAAATAAGTGTTTTAATTCTGAAGACAGTTAAAACTGTTAAATTAAGACCAGGTGTTTCGACAATGAAAAAAAAAAAAAAAAAAAAAAATACGCTTGTGCAATACAAGAAACACTTTTTTAATGGGAATATAAGCCCATTTTTCTAAATGTGTTTAGTTTCTTAAATTATCTAACAGTGGAAGAAATACAATAGTTAGGTAATGATTGAGAAACTTTCGATATGGTGTCGACATTTCGGTTTCTAGTAACACAGGAGATATTGCAAGTTACACGTTCTGTCTCTTGTAATACAATAGATAATGCAGTTTACATGATCTGTCTTTTGTATTGCAAGCAATATTGTAAGTTACACATCATCGAGCCTTAGTCGAGAAGGTCGGATTTCGCACCTTTTCAAATTTCATCAGACTTACGCGAAATAGTATAAATTACATGATTAGGAATTACTCAATTATGTGTAACACTTTATAGATTTTTAAATCTATAAAGATTCTCTAGAAGAAATCTTTATAGATTAATTATCTTTAATCTATAAAGTTATGTGTAACACTTTATAGATTAAAGATAGATTTAAAACTATATCGTTAGCTTAAGTTATTTATTTTGCGTCCGTAACAAACTTTCTCGGCATTTTACAATATTAGTTCCTTTTCGTTCTCTTTACTAAGAAGATGAAATATATAACAATTTTTCCTTAAGAATGATTGATGTACAAATGAATGTTCATTCTTTGATGTTCAAACCGGATTGGTATTAAACGACCAAAATTTTTGCTTTCTGTGGTGATGAATCTTTACAAGATTATAAACCTAATATATTTTGTTTGAGTTTTATTTTATTTATTTTTTATTTATTTTTTTAGCATTGTTGGGACGTTTCACATCATCAATAAATTGATTAGTGTGCTTTCATATATAGCTTCATCTTGTACATGCACTTTGCATTATATATGCTGCAATTATATATGCCTCGTCTTGAATTACTACTCATTTAATAAATAGAGTGTGTGTACTACTATTTTGCTTGTTTTGAAGTGTAAAAGGATATGCCTCGAAAGAAGTGTTATAAGAACATGTTTTTACATATACGTATGAAGATAAATAATGATAATAATAATAATAAATTTTAAAAAGACTGCTATTTTATTTCTATTTTCGTCATGACTAGCTTTATTAAAATTCTATAATATAAAAAATTTGCATTATTAAAAGAAGGAAAGTTCTATATATATGAAATGTAATTGTTCCTATTAACGTATTCGTCCATTACATGCAAAAATTTCTGTTACAAGACCACGCAAAAAAAAACGTTCATGCCATTAAAGAGCGTTTCTTAGCAGCGCGATAGGCAATATTTTTATCGCAGAATTTGCGAAATATATTTGAACGAAAACACGTTCGTAAAAGATAAAGAAATCCTGAAAATACCGTCTGTGATGTCGCACCTCGAATACAATAAAATCGAAATAATTTTTCCTTCGGTTTTCTCCATAACTGCTAAGTATCAAAAAAGCAAAGCTAACCATATTTATGCAGCCATACTTGGAAGCTTCTCAGTGTTATATTATGCATTCTAAAATATTTTTTACTAACCGATTATTTTAAATTATGGTCTGATAACACACAATGCGAACACTGTTAACACTAGACGTTTAAAATTCACCTGCTACATCTACTTGCACTTGAGTATGAAACCTTATTCGATGGTATAAAGTACATACGTCTTGAACTGAAGAAAATCTTTTAATACTATTTGCAAATACTGCCAAAATAATGAACAACAGATCCGAGTCAAGGTGAAGCAAGTAAGGCACCTGTCTCAGGTGAACGGCTAGGAGAAGCACCAAATTAACTAGAAAAATTTTAGAAACATCTTTTTTTTTAAACCTTTTCTTAAAAAGTTTCTAAGAAAGGTATTTTAAAAAAAATAAATTATGATTGTTAATTTCCGATTTTGAAAGGCATGGAGAAACACCGTATGTTATTTAAAGCAATAAAAAGAGCGTTTTAAGCACTTCACGTGCTTTTTTTTAAATTTAACCAAACGAAATCAATACTTAATTAATTGTGAAGGATTAAATAATTATAACGAGACAGAAAAATCATTATCATGTATTTTACATAATTTTCAGATCGCCATTATTACCCTAAATCTATACAAGCTCAAATTCATATAAAGCCTCAAATAATAGATCATTGCAATGAGTAAAACTAATAATCTTTTTCAGGAAATCGATTTAAAATTTTAGATATGCCTTCGCTCAGTTTAGTACTGCAAGAAAAACAAAAGATCATCAAAGGTTTGCAATATCGCAATAAAAAATTTTATAAAGATACAGAAACCACACAGATTGATTAAAGCAATATCGGATCTTCGTGAATAGGTTGGCTGCATAGATATTTTCATTTTTCCCCCATGTGTAACCTAAATATGGACCGGTTTCCATTAGAAAGTCCTCCCCGAAGACATCTCGCTCCTTAGACAGATAGCCCTTGTATGCTTTGCCAATTAAACAAACAGATATCTCTTTCTACTATATCTGTTTCTTCTATCTACTGTTGGCAGATGTTAATTATTTCAGAGAAATATTTTTCACAGTAGAAATGAAAGAAGGGAGAGATATTTTAATTTTACAACTAAAATGCGGATATCAAAATTTAAACGTTATAGCTTTCGATTTGCAGTTTCTAGGGGGTGAAAAATTAATGTCATTAAATTTAAGTATTTTAAAAAGCAACAGCATAATTCTAGTCACTAAAGCAAAATTAGATCTTCTAAATATAGTTCAGGGGTTTGTGTTTTAGTTAAATCATATTTGAATTCGGAAATTAGCGTTAGGAATACTTTTAATGCTGTCAGTTACTAGGCTGTCAGTTACTAGGCTGTCAGTTACTATTAGGGTGAAAGAAGTATTGCTGTCAGTTACTATTAGGGTGAAAGAAGTTTCAGAAATCTTAAACTATAAAAAAAAAAACACTTTATGCAGTTTTAAAAACAAAATCTTCTCACATGAACAGAAGCTTTTAAATATCACTATTTTATCAAATAAATTAATTAAAAAAATGCTTTTTGACGTTTTCATTTTAAAATAATAAAGTATTACATGCATAATTATTACATATACTGTTTTTCTGACTATATAAATTTATGATTAAAATATTATAAGAAATTCCGTTTGATTTAGTGTAACTACCTTTGTTGAATATGAAAGCATACAGATACAATTATTTTCAGTGTTTATAAGGCCGTTCATTTACCACTTTGCCTCGGGGAAAAATACTTAAGCACGGCTCTGCTAAACAATAATCCTTTGGCAATTAGTTGGTAATTAAGTAAGGAGGAACTACATAAATTGGTGTAAGGCTAAATATGGCAATATTAAAGAGGTAACTTTGAAGACAAAAGAACAGTTCCGTCAACAACGACGCAAGCAAGCTTTTATTTCAGACTTGTTCTCTGCCGAAGAATAGAGATTGGTTTAATTGCAAGAGAAATAAGTTAACCTAGAATTTTAGGTTAGGCAAAAAAGCAACTTTAGATTTGAGTAGATTATGAATAAAATTCTGTTTTATTCAATTGTTAAACTCTGTTTTATTAAAGTTTTATTCAAAATCTACGCCATCTAATGCTGGCGACTTTCAGAAGGCTAGATAATTTGAATGTAGTCAATAAACGCAACAGTAGGTCTGAGGATTCCGAATATTACATTTTCTTTATTGCCAGAATTAGCAACAGCAGACATTAACTTCATCCTACAAGGCGCCACTTCGAATGCTGTGATGGTTGGCAGATGTTAACTGCCATGCCTCTGGGTTTAGCTTCTATTCCCAAAAATGAAATGCAGGCTTATGATTGCGTAGTGTCGCTTGTGATTGCAGAGTGTCATGCAGGCACTTAAAGACTGTAGATTCGAGATGTCCGCTCAAGAAGCTAGCTGTAATGCAATACTGATACATAATCCTTGAATTCTATCCACCGGGGGCTTGTGAAAATCAAAATGAGACTTAAGAAGTTAACCTCCATGTGTGGGTTAAGGATCCAATTCAATCTACAGGGTTGAAGCAATACTAGCACCTATGCATCCACGTAAGCATATTAGGTTTTCCCAGGCCTTGCTAACTACCAAACTTCTGTTTCGGATACAATTCCCAAGGAGAACATCCAGGGTGCAGTCCGAGGATCTTCCACCCCTCTTCTCTTACCATCAACCTCTTGGTTGATGGTAAGAGAAGAGGGGTCGCTTACCATCAACCTCTTGGTTGATGGTAAGCGAAGGTCCTAAAGAAGCTTGTGACCGCTAAAGATAGCGGTCACAAGATGCTTTAGGACAGTCCCCACTGAGGCTGTGCTTGTCTTGGCCGGATGGCCGCCCCTTTCAATTCTCTACGAATTCTTTATGGACAAATTCTTATTACGTACCAACCGAACTGATTTTAAAATATATAATAATTATATTGTCACAAAGTATGTGTTTGAGCGTTATAATATTCAACTTTTGCACCCATCTAAAAGAATTGGCTTTTCTTATGACAAAGAGATTGTTGATTCTAGTGCATATGATATATATACAGACGGGTCTGGGATTGAGGGGAGGGTTGGAGCAGCATTTGTTGTACATTATTTTAGTGTCGAAATCGACTATATGTAATTTAGATTAAATAACCATAATTCTGTCTTTCAGGCAGAATGCGAGGCTCTATATCAAGCCTTAATTTGGATTAACAGATGCGTTACCTTTCAAAATGCAATTAATATTTATACAGATTGTTTGTCACTGCTTCACTCTCTCCCGCCCAGAGAATGCCAATTCCATCATCTTGAAAATCAAAAACTGTTCACAAACTTTGAATGGGTATTTAGATGTAAAACTGCACTGGATCAAAGCTTATGTGGGGCATACTGGAAACGAGAGGACCGACTGTCTGGCCAAGGTGGCAGCCTCCGATATGGATATACGTTATCTTTGGATTATGGTAACTTGGCGATTTTTTGGCGAAAATCTGGCGACCAACTCTGCAATAGCAACCTGCTAGTTTTGTTTTATTAGACCCCATTTTGTTTTCACGAAAGGCTTTTTTTTTTTTTTTTTTTTCCCTCAACATTTTTTTCCAACAATCTGCTAGCCGAATTACGCTTATGCTAGCACTTTTATGGAACAAAAGTGTTTAATCATGACGAAGATTAGGTGCGAAATTGGGAGAAAGTGCAGAATCGCCCACTGAATCCGAAGCCTGCACTTCTTCTTGAACATGCTGAATGATAGTAGCTCCTCGTGGTGTAGGGTTTCCCTTAGTTCAATTAACCAATTATTCAAATTTTTGTTATCTTTCCTGAACTCCTCAACTTCCCCTCGCATTTCCTCATCAGGGTATAAATTTAAAGTTAAGTGAAGTGAGTATTTAAACGGGTGAATCTTGAAGTTTAATTCAGAGCGTGTTTTCACTAGCCAGCGCACGTTATGTTTCTGACCTTACTGTTACGCGGAGTTATTGATACGCCTTTTCGCCATATGAATAATTATTACGCCGGGTAGGTTGTCGAGTTAATCTAGTTAGCTGTAACTTAAAGTGTTAGTCCAGCACTACTCTTTTAGGCATGAATTTATTGTGTCACAATTGTTAAGTTCCACCGCAAGTTGTCGGTGTTACTGTAAAGTAATAGTAACACCGACAACTTGCGGTGGAACTTAACAGTTGTGACACAATAAAATAAGTAGTTGAGAATAATAAAAAGGGTTATTTCCCCTCTCCTTCTGTGCTGGTATTATTTCACGCCTGTGCGAGAAGTCGCTGGGTTTATTAGTAGGATCTAGTAGAGTGTTTATATGGTCAAAGAGAGGTGGTGTGGTGTGGCGTATTTAATTATGGCAAAGCACACTAGGGCTATCTGCCTAAGGGGAGGAATGCCTTTGTGGAGGACTTTCTAAGAGAAACTGGCTCGTATACACGTTACACAGGGGGAAAACCACGAAAACACCCATGCAGCCAGCCCGTTCGCGGGATTCGAACCTCGGACCGAACTACCAGTGTTCAGCGACTTTACCGCTCGGCCGCTGGTTGGGCGGTCAAAGAGAGGAATATCCTATAGTGGATGCTGCTACCCGTTAGCTATTTTATTTATTATTATTTTCTTTTTAAAGTTATTTTGAGTTCCCTTTTTTAACTAAATAAAAAAAAAATTTCAATAAATAATTATATAAGACATACATGGTAATTTTATAATGTAATTTATGCAACTTATAAACGATAATTTATAACCTTTTCATATTAACAAGCTATTAGTTTGTCCAGTGTAAAATCTGGTCTGTAGAGGTAGGTTATTTGGGAATCTTATGTAATTATATGCGATAACTATGTAGCAAGCTTAGCGAAATACAAATCTGGTTAATATGTATGATATGCAACAAGAACAAGAGCTCTCTAATAAACTCAACTACTATTTAAGCAACTAACTTACGGGAGGGGGAACTTTTGCTGTCCTTTTAGTAAAATAGCCAATATGGAATCTATGCAGATTAGAGATGAGAAAAATTATGCACAGTATAAACGTCAAAATTAAATGGGAGGGGGTACTTTTAAACTATCGGTAAGACAAAGTGAGAAATTATAAAGTATTATTTCATACTGAAAACGGTGCAAAAATAAAACCTTTGCGACAATCCTAAATTTTTACCACCTCACTTTAATAAAGTTACTGCACAGTGACGTTGTTACAAAGTAAAAACAACAATCCAACACATAAGGAGAAACTAAAATATATACACTAAATTCTTAACAACAACAACAAAAATGTCAAATTGTTAATATGATATATAGTACATATCTTAGCAGGGTGCCAAGCTCTTACTTTAGAATGACTGTTCACATACAAATTAACGAAAGTGCATAGTGCGTAACTGAATTTATGCACTTTTATTAATTTATATGTGAATATTTGCGTAGCATAGCTTAAGTTAAGAAAAGTCGACACAAATTAACGCAGTTTTGATTTGAATTGCAACTTATTTTTATTTCCTTGTTACTTTATTTATTTGAATTATTTAACGCCATTCGCATTGCTTTATGGAACTGAACAGAATTTTTTTTAAATTTTAATTTTTGGATTATTATTTTTTAATTATGCTACTGTTGTTAATATTATTTACTGTTAGATATATATACGCACACATATCTGAAATCTATATAAAATTGTGTTCGTAATTATTTTATGAACTATAAACACCATATATATTTAACTGCTGAATTAAGATCAGATAAGCTTTTTCTTTTATAAGTAATTTATAAATGTATGAGAGTAACTTACATCTGAGACAGGAAAGTCGTAGCACTCGGATATCTTTTGGTACAATTCTTTGATATTCGTGAAACCGGATATAATTCCTGTGGGGCTCCCCTGTGCTTGTTGGCAATGGAAAACTAATTTCGGTTTATGCACGGGAAGTTCTCGTACTTGCTCCGCATTGACCGGACTGACTTGTCCGTTCTGATGAAGATTGTTGGGTGTGTTCGAACGTACTGGAGTTCCAGGAGAACTCGGAGCAGTACAGGAATTCGTGCCATTCGTGTGATTATTCCTGAAATCTTCTTTCTTTTTCTTGGCGCTAAATAACGGCATAATGCTGGGATAAACAAAAAGACTAGAATATCCAATGGCGTAATTTACAGCAAAATATCAGAAGTATTTGACAGAAACAGAAAACCGAATGAATGGTTTTTACATCTTTTTGAAACACCTTGCTTGTTTCTTTTGTGAAATTAAAAAGATTGCACTAGTTATCTCAGACCTTTTTTTGCAGACGAACTCTTAACCAGACGCAGCTTCAAATACAGACTTGATTCTATGGAAGTGTGCAGCTAGAATAAACATCAATTGATGACACACCTCAGAAACACGTCATGAAAAAATTCCCACATATCATACGCACGAATAACAAACACTCTGTGTATAGCGTCACAACTTCGTACGTCGAAATGACGTCGCGAGCAAATGTTAATCTACCTGAAGAGAACTGAAAGCGATCATTGAAGTGACCACACACTCCTTTGCGAAGGGCCAATAACAAACGCTAAGCAGCTGGAGAGGAAACCGTAATGAAACAAGCAGCAAACGATTTCGGTTTGATGTCAAAACTTTTTTGGGTAGCAGCGACGGAAGCGGTCAACTCATTCAACGGCCCGTGAAGAGCAACCACCTGATGTGTCTAGTGGGGAAGGAGCATGGAGGGATGCTGCTTCTGATTGGTCGACGCGTTTCACAGGTGACACTCACGATGCAAGAGTATGGCTCCCCGGAGTTGAAACTCTCCGTCTGCCGTAGCGAGTAGAAAAATGTTCTCCGACGCATTCACAGGTAACAGTCAGGCGAATCTTGTCATAGTGGATGATTTAAACTTGAAAGTGAATTATGCGAATTCCACACAGGTCAAATTTTGTCGTTTCTCGTCTACTTTGGTTTATGGTATTTTGACAGGCGTTTTCGCGAAAGAAGTGGAAAATTTTGAGAACTAGTTCAAAGTTTTTTTTTTTTTTTTTTTTTTTTTCCGAATAACGATCATCATCAGTAAAATCAGTAGGTTATTTAAGTTAAGAGTTCTGTGCCATTATTCGGACTCTTAGTCATGCTTTTAACAAAGCGTTTTGTTGTGATAAGAGTATTTATAATTGATTTGTGAATCACGTTCATTAATTTGACAAAGCTTGCGAAGCTTGACCGCCCCGAAGCAGCGGTCGATTTGATAAGCTCGTTGATGACTGATAACTATTAGTTTTTCGGCAACGGAGTGAGCGGGTTTTGCGGAAGTATTTTCTTGTTTTTCACTACATTCGAGTTAGTTTCCCATAGACAGTTCTCTTCGTAAACATCCTTCTCAAGCTAGGTATGGCTCACCGCCAGAGCGGCAAAGTCGTTGAACACTGAGGTTTATCGATTTGGATTCAAATACCATGGGATGGGCTGGCTGCATGGAAGTTTTCGTGATTTTCCCCATGCGTAACGGAAGTACGAGAAAGTTTCTCTTAGAAAGTCCTCCACGAAGACATCCATTCCCTCGAGTTGCTTTGCCTTGATCGATTAATCTAACCTTAAGTCAAATATTCGTGAATATTTCGGCGTATTACTTATGTTCATTACTGTATTCAATATCGTAAGAATGTACTCATTTTGGGGGGGGGGGGTAAGCCGTTTGACTTTTTACTGAGTTTAGAAAGAAACTGAATGAAATAGACCACATAAAAGATTTCGAGATCTTGATTGCATGTCCTGTTCCGAGTTCTAGAATGTTAACCACCTCTTGAAGTTTGTGTGATATTTGTCTTAAGGTTTGTATAATACCTGTTCCTGGTGAATCTCAATCTTTTGAACTAAAATAGTAAACTTACTGAGGTCTTGGAATTAAATTTCGCAAACAGCTAGAACTGGTGGGAGAAAAACTACAAACAAAAACCGCGTTTTTCTTAATAACATTCAAGAACTATTTTTATCAATCTGTCTTTATGAGCAGTCGATTTCTGAAAAATACTTACTTTAGATTTTAAATACGTTTATCTAATAAAATTATGAATTCTGTAGAAAAGGTTTTAATTGCAAGATTTAATATACAACGCATAAAAGTTTTTGTTTCATTTCGCAAAAAACTAATTAAAGTAGCTAAAATATTTCAATGCGCGCAATATCTTAAAGTATAAGTAGCATAAATAAAAGAACTAGTTGCACTAGAATGTTGAACATCTATCTTACGAACGAAACAAGCATTTTTAAAAGTACGTACTTTGAGGTATTATTTCACACAGGCACGAAAGACACTGAGACAATCACATTCATTTTGTATACCCCCACCATAAACTTTTTTCTCTACGCCATTCAAAAATGCAGTTGTTGTTCAATATATTGTTATATTTGGAGTTCATTGTAGCAAAGTGCTCTTGACCGAACGCTTCTTTAATGTTTATGAAAAAATGTTAATCACTGGCAGCGAAGTCGGAGTTGTGTCGAAGCCTTCCATCGACTGTTCTGAAGCAGATGTTGTTGGTTGCGGCGATATGCTGCCAGACTTCATCTCTGAAGATGATCAGTTTTAGTAGAAAGTGCTTTGCTAACAACTGTTTGCCAGCAAACGGGAATTTCATTCTTCAGTGGAAGCCATATACCCTATATGTGTGTATGTGTATGTGTTATGAAAATTTAGGATAAGACGTAAAAGATGATGATGGCTGCCAAGGGGATAAAGATTGAGAAATCTTTCAATGAGGTTGAAATCATGGCCGGTTGATACAGTTCTTTATTTTTGTAATAGCATTACCAGAGCTTAAATTGCACCGGAGCTCATCGGAGCCCGGTAAGGTACTTCTTAGTCTTTGGGATAAATTCTAGACAGAACTCACCAAAGCCCTAAATAAGAAGTCTCCGGCACTTGTTTTATGTCACAGAACAATAATTTCAATAGAAATTTGATCTCGAAAATTTTATTTTTTGCAATAAAATTGCCTTACGAATATCTTATTAAATTTTAATTTATCTCTTTACATATTACTTAATTTTAATTATTTAATTACTTTAATCTTTAATAATTTAAATATTTTAATAATAATTAATTTGTTTAATTAAATAAAATATTAATTAATAAATATTAATTATTAATTAAATTGCGATAAACTAATTTGGTAATAATTAGTAAACATGCATAAGTAAAACGCCCCCCCCCGTTTAATAATTTCAAGAATATATTTTGCAATGTTACGGCATTATATTTGGGGATAGACAAAAGAGAATTAACAGACTACATCTTAACTGGGCAAACGCAGTGTTACTGATCTAGGCTGTTGTTACTGATCTAGGCTGTTGTTACTGATAAGGCTGTGTTACTGATTTCAGGCTGTGCTTTATTTTTCAATAGGATGCACGTAGTTTCTGTTTGAATAATATTAGATAAATGACTCCACTTTTATTTTTACAGTTACGTAAAAAGTGCTCCCCTTGCTGCCTTAAAAATGATGCTGTAATTCTGGAATAATCCACTTCAGACGGATTTATTACAAACAGCTACTACCTTTAGGATAAAAGAGGAAAATAGTCACAATAAAAATATTTTAAGGACTATTAAAACTTTAAAAAAATCGAATTAGTTAAAATTTATCTTACATGTATCTCTGGATCTCTCTATGTATGTGTGTGTGTGTGTAGTTGTTGTTAGAGGTAAAAGTCTGTCTTTCTTAATACATGAAGTAGTTTCCGTATCTCTGGCAGATATTTCCGCATCGCTGCGAGTAATACCGAACGCCGCATGAAACGCAATACTTGTGTAACATTCATAAATACAGTATGGTTTAATGGATAAATTACGCACTTGAATACTACTTACTACTTTCACTTTGTAAAAGTTATTTTAATTTATTTGTGCTTTCCTATCTTTCCTCGTTTCAACTTGCAACCCTCTACAAGAATGAGTTTTTAGAATCGCGTTGAATGCAAATGAGTAAGAAGTAGTTTTTAAGGAAGGTTCAACTTACTTCGTGAGAGAGAGCTATGAATCCTGAGTAGCGCGTGTTTGCCTTCGAGCTGTGCCTCTCTAAGCTGTTACGCTCGGCCGTATACTACGTGCCTTTTTGATATTCGCCGGCTAGTTTAAAATTAAGGGCCAACTAAGTTAGATTTGTGTTAGCTTCGGCTAAATTTCTTAGTCAAATATAGTTAGTTCTATATCTTATTTTTAAGCCCGAATAAAGGAGCCGACTGTTCACCTTATTTTGAGTGAAATAAAGGGTAGTTAACCCTTCTTGAGTTTACGATTTCTGTTATTTGAACTAAGCGATAAGTCGCTTAACAGTTCACTAGGTTTCTCGACATTTACTTTAGTACAATAAGAGTGAGGAACTCTACAGAGCAACGCAGAACTCTACAGAGAATTTCGATTTCTACTTTGTCGCTGCTAGTAACACTCCAAAAGGGGGAGAGAAGAAAGAAAGAAAGAGAATCAGAACATGTGAGGTACCTTGAAGATGCAGTCCCATTTACGTTGATCCATATGACGACAAGATAAATACAGGTAAGTTCTTGAAAAACTGTACACTCATTTCGAATACGGTACTTAAATTAGCAAACCTTATATCGATCTTCAAAAAGAATAAATGCTAGTCCAAGCGTTTTGTTCATTTTACTGCCATCTATAGAGCAAACCATATGAAAGCATTTTTCAGCAGTCCCTTCATAATCGCAGAAATTTATGGGCTCTAAAGTAGCTGTATGAGGAATATTAGGGAAGGGTGCCTTTCCATTTATGCAATCTTCCAAAGTATCAGTTACCAGTGCCTCGAAAATATTATTCCTACATCTAAAATTCGAATTCAATAGTCTTAATTCCTACAAAAACAAAAGTAGCCTCATAACTTAGTGTTCTATAACAACTAATAACATGAAAGAGAATTTTCCTATGAGTCTTTCTCAAATTTCCATTATTAATCTTCTTTCCAAGAATATGCCTTGATGCACGAAAACCGTACGAAATGCAGGGCACCATAAATTACTCATTTGTTTCCTGACTTCCTACCTCACTCTAAGAGTATTTTTGGCATTTTGGTGAAGACTATTAATAATTTTTTCACATTTAGTAGAAATTAATTCAAAGTACTTTTCCCACGTTAATTTTCGATCGACTGTGACACAAGGTACTTAAAATTGATCTTATTTTATCTTCCGTTTAATCTATAAAATATTACATATTGTGCGCCTTGTATTATAATCCAAATCTATGTTACATTATACGATCCGCTTAATACCTAAAATATTGTTGCGTGCGTACGGGTTCGTTACGAAATAAATGCACAAGTCCGATGAAAAATGAACAAAAATTTATTATTATCACAACAAATATGCTTAAATTTCCTCAAATTATCGTGCAGTATTACAATATCTTACAGTAGTTATCTTTTAACTACTCAAACGTTCAATAGAACTGAATTCAAAACAGCTGAAGAAAGCTAATCCGCGAATTCGCTACAATCAACAAGAGTAGTTTTCTAAACAAACTCTTAAAACAACAACAAACTAAGTAACTAACTAAAATCACCGAATTGAGAGGTTTTCCTCCTTTTATAAGATTTTAAATTGCGAGCCAGAATTTTCTGAAATTTTCTCGAAATCAAAAAGAGATATTTATTTAATGTTAAATGCACACTCTCTTGTATTTTCAATTTTTCGGCTCAGCTTTCCTTTAATATTCATCACGCGCTGCACTGGGCGAGGGAATAAAACAATTTAATTTATAATTCAACTAACATTAGCTATTTAAATACCAAATCTGTAACAATATTTTACAACATCCGCACCAAAATTTGCGCTTTTTTCCTACTCAAGTATGTTAAAGGATATCTGCTAACATTTGAGCGCATTTGGGTAGGAGGGGAGTTAATATCTTAAATATTTCGCTTACACTTTATAATATTTACTTTAAGTACCACGTTATTTTTATGCCCCCCCTTTCCTGTAACTTATGTCCTTCCGTCATCTTCATTAAAACGTAAATTAGGTAGAATTTGAATAGCGTGCGAAGGAATAATTTAGGGAGAGAATTTAGTCAGGAAAACTGTCACTCTCGTGAACTGCTCATCTATCATCCGAGTTGTTTTCGGTGAGTGCTTTCTTATATATTTATTAGCGCTTACGCGTAGAGGTCGCGAATAGCTGGAGACGGATTGTATAGATATCAAATCTATTTATTATGTAGTAAGCATTTAAGCACTTCGTATTGCCAAGACCCTGCAAAGAGAGATGTATAAGTTTTTAGTTGTACTTACAAATAGTAATATTAATAAACTTTTAGTTTAGATTTCTTGTTTGTGTTTCTTAGAGTTTTAAACTTCAAGTTAAAGTTCGAAGATGTTAAGTCGACGGTAGCACTTTACGTCCGCAGCACAGAAACAAGGTGTACTTTAAAAATCAACTGATTTTTAACCTTACAATTTAACTTTTGGCTTTTCCCAATATATGAGAGTAACTATTGATATTTACTAATCAGAACTATTAGAAGCTAATTCCATCTACTTTCACTCTGGGTTTTATGGCTAAATGCTTCGAAGATTTGGACACAAATGAGATGTAAATGCATAGCTACAGTGTTAGTAAACCCACAGCATTAATAAAGAGCGCTATTATGTTTTCAATCGGTCTCCTGCTTTCAATAACTGGCTGTCACGATAAGCATCACATGTGCAACAAATTTACCATGTCCTTATACTGAATAATTCTTTTCTTGTTTGCGTAAATTTTGATTGTTTAAAAAGCTTTTTCTTTTTAATTCTATAAAAAAAATAACTAAGGAGATTCTTTCAATAAATGAGCGTAATATTTTTTATTAATAAAGAATATAGTTATTTAGAATAAAAATAATAAAACACCGGCATATATTTATGCTTCAAAAATATTATTTCAATATTTAAAATAGGAAACAAGGAGGATAACTAATATTTTATAAGGAATTCTGATTTAGTGAGGGTCTGAAGTTTCTGTGAAATTTTCTTGCCACCGATATGAAAGGACTATTCTTGAAGAAGAATATACTAAAATATTATTTCCTTTTTGATATTCAGATGAAAACGTTTCTTCCGACGGAAGGAAATTATGATAAAAGTCCCCATAAAGTAAAACAAGGGAGTTTATGCCTAGCTCTTTTTGTGATTCACCAAAATCGGAGAGTGAAGGTACATGCTCAAATTGTAATGTTGCTCAGTCGGTACGACACATTTTGCAAGAAATCTCATATTTCGACATGCTTTGTGTGAGGTATTTTGGTTGCTCCGACCATTTAACTTGGTCTTGACCATTGAACTGGAAAAATACAAATTTTAAACTATTTCAGATTTTAAGGGAGATTGGGTCTTTATTATTTGATCTGAATTCTTTGTAAAACGTTTTAACGTATCTGTTGGTTTGGGATTGGGAAAGAAAATGGAAATCGTGCTGCAGCAGGGATGTTTGGTGTTAGTGAAAGCTTCATACGTGAATGGAAGTAAAATGAAATCTCAATAATTAATATGCTAGAATAAACGTGCTTTGAATAAAGGAGTAACGAAATGGCCTATTCTAGAAGAAAGTGTTGCGAGCTGGATCCTAGAAAATCGGCAGAATGAATTAATTATAACAAGAAACAGTGGGCAAGAAAAGGATGGAAGTGAAAGAGAAAACTTTAAAAAACTTTGATTTTGTTATTTGATTTATTCAATAATTTAGTTCTAGCTGAAGAAAGAGAAGTTTTGCAAAGGCTTCCAAAAGATTTGATAACAAATTGATAAGTTTCCAGAAGTAATTTATTGACCTGCGAACGAAAAAAAGATGCATATTTGTTATATATTGTAAATATGGATGGAACTCCAGTAATTTTTGATATGATAGGAAATAGAACAATTGATGTGAAAAGAAGAAAAACGGATCAGATGAAACAGCAAGTCACGAAACCTCTCATGTCACCGTAGTGCTTTCTTGCTTAGTGGAGAGCAAATAATTAAAACCCATGGTTATTTTTAAAATAAAGACGACTCCCAAATGTAATTTCGCAAAAGGACTTTTTTATTATGAGTAAAGGTGGATGGACTAAAACGATATTATCAACTGTTCATTCCTTTGATATTCAAATCCACATTTCCCACTGTGGATCAGTGGGAAATGTGGATAAGAAATGTTTGGCAAAAGCGTCCTGTTGCTTTTAAGAATCCAGAGAGTATTTTATTTTGGAATATGTTGAGATCCCATCTAACGGATAATACGAAGCAATTGGTGAAAGAGTGTAATACAGACAGGGCTATTATTCCGAACTAACGCCGTTAGTTCAGCCTTTAGATGTGTGAATCAATAAAACATTCAAAGAAAAATTAAAGTGGCAATGAAATACGTGGATATTAGAAGAAAAAAAACATTTACAAAAGAATGCAAATGCGTCATGCCAGTCTAGAAGTAGACTGTGAATGGATAATAAAAGCATGGAATGAAATTAAACCCGACATAATTCAAAAGTCATTTAAAAATTGTAGTATATTTAACAATCCAAATGGCACGGAAGATGATTATTTATTTATGGATCAGACTAACAGTTAGCGAAGATGAAGCAGAATTCGATGATGTTCCAGAAAATATAACGGAAGACGAATATGACGAATTTTTCATGCTATCCGATAATGAAAGTTTTTTAAGTTCATAAGGTATGTCATTTCTTGTAAATAAACAACTTTTTAGGTACATGTAGAAGTCTTAATTTTTGTATGCTAATTTTTTCCTTATTTTTAAAGCTATCATTTTTATATCCAGTGTATAACGCACACCGGCAAATTTCGATCTTATTTTTTGTAAAAGTACGCGTTATATACAAGAATATACGATAATTATTTGTTTCTCTCCTTGAGCATGCACTATCAGGTTCAATTGTTCCTTCTTACCTTCTTCGGGAACATACAAGGACCTGACTCGGAACAGAGAGCTTACTAAAGCTATGTTCACTAATTGTGGTAAGTAGACAGGATACAGACGAAGGGTATACAAAACCCTTTATTTTTTCTCTATATACAATAACTTCCGTACTTCGGAATACACTGACCCGCTACTTGGGGTCTAACGTAAAAGTATAAAAATAAAACTAAACTCTAATTTAACTTTAGAATAATAAACGTGGAAGATTGGCCTTATATTAACAGGAAGCGTATGTAGTACAGAGACTGTGAACACTACAATACGTTTAAATTTATCAAGAGGATTAAAACCTCTGGCCTGGAAGGCAAACAGCAACTGCGTAACTTCTAAGGTAAGCGGCCTGCTTTGACTCACTGCTTCCTCTCTCTCGCTTGGCAAAAAGCCACACTTAAATACTTGGCGTTCGCCAAACAAACTTTGCATAAAAACCTTAACGCTTGTAATTCTGGCCGGAAGTAGAAAATAAGAAGTGATAGTAAAGATTTAAAATAAAATAAACGTTAGTAAAACTTAAGATCCTTACATACTTCCCGCCAGAGTTAATTAGTTTGAAACTGAGGTCTAAAACGACCTTGTTGAAAACTTTTAGCTCTAGAATCTAACGCGAGGCCAATCTTTTACAAACATACTTCACTAGAAACTAGAAATTTAAAAGAAAGAATTTTTTTTTTTTTTTTTTTTTTTTTTTTTTTTTTTACAATAGCAGCTCCCAGGATATACAACAATTTTTTTTCATCTGTACTGCATCTAAACAGGAGCTTTTATTCAATTCTGGTTCCTTCCAGAGATCTGGAAGGAAAACTAGTTTAATGAAATGTTACACAATGAGATGGCAAGTAACATATACAATTATACTTCTCTTAACATTCTTATTTCATTCATGACTATTTTAATTATCTCTCCCCGTGCTCTCTGACTTGTGTTGTAAAAGAACACCAAACACGAATGTGTTTCTGTCTACGTGTTCCACACTTCCTCCTACAATCAAAACACTAACGTGTTAAAATTCAACATAACAAGACCTCTTAACACACCCTAATTTCAACTCTAAACCCTGAGGTACTATTCTGAAAGTGTCTAACTCTAAAGTGTAGCGTCAGAGAGCCTAACTACATCATTCAACCTTTAACACATATTCGCCATGCTTTAGTCTTTATACAGTCACACGAATAAAAAAATTTTAACATTCACTTTTACCATATCACGGTATTTCTTAACATTTAAAATAACAGTTCACATTGTATATAAGAACATATCAACATGCCGTTAATTTTACACATTTGAAAACATACATTAGTAGTACATTGTTAACTTCTATTCTTTTCAAAGCAAGTGCCAATTCTTTCTACATTGAAATACTACATTTCAAAAAGTCTTTCAGACTGAAACTTCTCTCTTGCTAGAATGTTTTAAATAAAATTTATACAATAACTTTTTTCAATATTTAAATCTTTACACAACGCTATTATACATCAACTTTAGTTTTACGCGCGAGTAATTTAAAAACATAATACGAAAATCGGTAACAACTCATTTCTCGCCCTTTTGGCGATAAAGGTAGAACTCGCATGAGGTAAAACTTCTTGAAATCTGCCACTTGCAGTAAGAATGAAAGATTAACTTAAGTTTGCAAAGTAACATAAAATTTTACTTATCTTTGTGATAATCGGACATCCTTTTCTGGGCCCAGTCTTTAAAGGTATTGCAGATAGTAGTTTGATTTATCCTCCTTCTTGTACGGGCTCGCCCTTCAGTGCTTTCCTCTGGAAGCTTCCTTTTTTCACCAGTTCGGCCACCCTTGAATACCTTCTTTTTCTCTTCTGCTTGTGGTCTTGGCCGTTTGATGGCAGCTGGTTTTGGCGGAACCGGGAAACTTCTTTCGTGTGCCTGCTTGGACCTCGTTGCTGGCCGTTCAAATTTTCCTTGTAACTTTTCCTCCGCCGCTGATGGCCCTTCCGCAGTTCGGCGACATTTACTGCAGAGAGTCCTGTCGGATGAGTAGATCTTCCGTTTTAGAGCCGGGTTATAGCTGCCGTCATTTCTCCTGGTTCTCTTCACATACGTCGTCCTTCTCCCTTCTTCATTCTGGGGGTGTTCGTGAACTCTCTTTTCTGGACGGTGGAACGGCTTCTTTTTCTTGCTCCCTTCAATTTTTTCGCGGGGCAATTTTCTTTTCACTTGCTCCTGCCTCTTATTGGCTTGCCCTTGTACTTGTCGTTTTTCCACCTCTGGAGCTTGTGCCTGCGATGTCTGCCGTGCCGGATCCTGCAAAAGATCTGAAAATATTTGCATTTTATTACGATCGAAGTAGGGCTTGATTTGATCAATGTTTGCGGAACAGGTTTCACCATTTCTGGCTTTTAACACTACTACAGCGTGAGTTATTTTTTCTATAACATATGGTCCTTCAAATCGTGGAAAAAATTTGGCAGTTTTATCTTCTGGTGCTGAAGAAAGTGAATGCTTAATTTTTAAAACTTCATCCCCTACTTTATAAGTTACTCCCCGTCGTTTCAAATCATAATAGAGATTCTGTTTTCTTTGTGCTACTTCCGTATTCTTTTTTGCTTCTTTTATTAGTTTTTCTATATCACCCATTTTAAATTCTGGGGCTCTTTGTTGCACATAAAATAATTTATCTAACGGCGTTATAATCTTTCTGCCTAGAAATAACTGAGCAGGAGTTTTGCCCGTTGTATCATGTTTTGCGGTCCTAAGGGCGAAAGCAAATTCATTGACATAGTTATCCCAGCTTTTATGAAAATTTTTAACATAACTACGGATAATTTTCACTATATTTCTATTGACCCGTTCCGCTATATTTGATTGCGGCCGATACGGGACCATTTTTAAATGACGTATGCCCAGTTTTTGGCACATGTCTTCAAATATATTACTTACAAATTGAGGACCATTATCCGATATAACTTTTAGGGGCGCCCCGTATTTTAAAATATATTTATTTAAAATAAAATCAGTAACTAATTTCGCGGAGGCTCGTTTTAAGGGAACAATTTCGGTCCATTTACTAAAATGATCAACCATAACAAGGAGATAGCGACTTTTATTTAACTGACTTTTTGGGAAAGGGCCCAATAAATCGATGCCAATTATTTCATTTGGAAATTCGGATTTAATACTATTTAGAAACCCGGCCGGGCGGAAATTAATATAATTAACTGCTTGACATGTTGGGCAGGACTGGACATACGCCCTTGTTAACTTTTGCAGTTCAGGAAAGTAGACTGCCTCGCGTACGCGTTGGATAGTTTTTCGAATACCAGCATGAGAAGCTAAAGGGCTGTCATGGAGCTCCTGCACGATATTTAATCTAAGACTAGCTGGGATAACAGGACGAAATTCGTTGTTGGAATTCGTAGTTTTTGTATAGAATAATAGACCATCTATTAGTTCGTAATGGGCCGCCCTATTTCTTATCGCCACAATAACTTGGTGGCTAAAATTTTCAGGATCCTTCAAATACTCATAAATGTTTCCAAACTCAGGATCCTTACCCAGTTCGGTTATTACAGTTTCTCGGGAATTTATTGTACATGCTGTAAGCATTGCCACCTTTACGGTATTACCTTGTTCGTCTATTTTAATTCTTGATAGAGCATCTGCTACGATATTTTCCTTTCCGGGGGTATGCTTGATTACCAGATTATATTCTTGCAGCTTGAGTGCCCATCTTATTAACCTGGGGGATAAATTTTTCCCTGAGTACAATCTAGTTACCGCCGCATGATCAGAGTACACTGTTATCGGCGCCTTTCCAAAATAGACTCGGAACTTTTGCACTGCTAACAGAACTGCAAGTGCCTCTCTCTCGGTCGCGGAATAGTTTCTTTGAGTTTGATTTAAAGTTCGGCTAAAAAATGCCACGGGCTGCTGATTTTGCGAAAGTACCGCTCCTACCGCATAATCCGAAGCATCCGCTGAAATTTCTAAATTCTCATCCTTTTCAGGAAATTTCAACACAGGGGCTTGCGTTAATGCTTGTTTTAATTTTTCGAAAGCACTATTGGCTTCGGCCGTCCACGAGAATCTTGCCTTTTTCCTTTTTAATTTTAACAATGGCTCAGCGATAGCCGCAAAATCTTTTATAAAGGACCTATAATATGAACAAAGTCCTAGAAAAGAAGAGAGCTTCTTTGCCGTGTTTGGAGTCGGATACTTTTGTACAGCGATTATTTTTGATTCATCTGTTTCGATCCCTTTTTGAGATATTTTTTAACCTAAATATTTTAATTCAGGGGCTACAAATTTGCACTTTTCGACATTAACTTTTAGACCGGCCTCATTTAATAAAGAAAACACCTGTCTTAAATCCTGTACATGTTGGTCGAGATTATCACTAGTAATAATGATATCGTCTAAATAGATAAATGTGGACTTTCAAAGAACAGGTCTTAACACAATGTCCATGCATCGCTGAAATGTTGCCGGGGCCCCTGAAAGGCCAAACGGCATACGCAAAAATCCATAAGTGCCAGACTTGGTTATAAAAGCAGTCTTAGGCACGTCCTCAGGCCTAACCCCTGTTTGAAAATAACCAGTCGTTAAGTCTAAAGTCGTCATAAATTTGGTTGATTTTATGTTCCTTAAAATTTCTTCTATGATCGGTAACGGATATACCGGATATTTAGTTATGGAGTTTAATTTACGGTAATCAATAGCGAATCTCCATCTTTTTGGATGCGTCAAAGGATAGTCATTATTTTTCTTACATAAAACCACCGGGCTAGCATAACTACTTAGATGGGCGTTATGATCTTTTTACGTAGCATATCGGTAATATGCCATTCTATAATTTTTTCCTTATTCTTATCATACCGGTATGGTTTTTGGCGAACTGGCATTGCATCTCCGGTGTCAATACTATGGTTAGTAACCTGAGTAAATCCTTTAATATCACTAAATAACGAAGCAAATTCACTTACCACTTGTCGGATTCTTCCTTGCTCGTCATTAGGCAGGTGGTCAAGATTTACCATCGGCGGTTCAGCCTTTTCAGTACGAACTGGTTTCATTGTCAGCTTAAGGGACGCTTCATTAAAATCCAGTGTTGCTTGTGCGTCTTAAAGAAAATCTATTCCTAAGATTAAATGTGCTTGCAGATTCTTTACTATAAAAAACATCACCTTTACTTGTTCGTCCTTGATACGGATATACAAAGGTACTTTACCTACGCACTTACATTTTTCTCCTTGCGCCGCTAACACTGTCGTATTATCCGAATTATATATGCGATATTTGCGAAAATACTTCCTAAAAAAATCTTCTGCCACACAGGAACACTGCGCGCCGGTATCCAGGAGTGCGGTGGCTGGGATATTATTCACCAAGACTTCAATCTTCGGAAGAGTCAAATTTTTCACCATTACTGTATTTAACTTGTAGGAAGAGGGGTTTTCGTGGCCTTCGGATTTCCGCACCCTCTCGTCAGCAGAAATCCGTTTTAGTTTAAATTATTTTTCCTTTCCGTGCTTTCCTTCTTTTTCCACTGGCCTTGCGACTTTTTTCCTGGGTTGCTATTGAACTGTCGACATTCTCCGGCTGTTTTTGAATGCTCGGGTTTCCTTGCCCACTGATTCGCTTTTTCTCCGTAGCCGTGTGCTTGAGTTTGCTGTAGTCTTGGCGTACCAAATTGGTTTCGCTGTTGATATTGGCGTCTTCTTTCGACGTCCGCCGTTCTTCTACTTTCAAACTGGATTGCTAGCTCAAATAACTTTTCCAGTGTAGTCGGATTTCTTAATTCAATAAAGTCTTGCACTTGGGGCAGTAACCTCGGCAAAATCACTTGAATTATTTCAGGATCCGGACGGTTTCCATACAAGAGCTTGAAAACGTGAATTTTTCTTAAAATAAAGCTCGAGAGGTTTTCGATTCTTTGTTGATATATACTGAAAAGTTCCGTTTCTAATTTCGCACGATCCCTTACAACAGGGAAGGCTTTTAGTAGGGCAGTCTTGAAATTTTCGTAAGTATAGGTGGGACTTCCTGCTTGACCCAAGAGACTTCTGCCTATACATTTGAACCAGTTAAGCGCTTGGCCCCTCAAAGCGCTGGTAGCTAAGGTAACTTTTTGAAACTCGTGCACGGGGTAGAGCATGAAGTGGTCATCCAATTTTTCCAAAAAACTGGTTACCGGTGAGTTTCCATTAAATGTTGCTTCTGGTTTCATCGAAGCGCGCATGGTCTAGACGATGTAACCAAATCCTTCCAGGGCGGCAGCTGGCATTTCTGGATTCTGAGCCGTTTCTGCAGGCAGCACAGGTTCTTCTTGAAACTCGGCCATGGTTATTCTTCTTCGTTGGGCGCCACTATCAGGGTCTTTTGTTCCTTCTTACCTTCTTCGGGAACATACAAGGACCTGACTCGGAACAGAGAGCTTACTAAAGCTATGTTCACTAATTGTGGTAAGTAGACAGGATACAGACGAAGGGTATACAAAACCCTTTATTTTTTCTCTATATACAATAACTTCCGTACTTCGGAATACACTGACCCGCTACTTGGGGTCTAACGTAAAAGTATAAAAATAAAACTAAACTCTAATTTAACTTTAGAATAATAAACGTGGAAGATTGGCCTTATATTAACAGGAAGCGTATGTAGTACAGAGACTGTGAACACTACAATACGTTTAAATTTATCAAGAGGATTAAAACCTCTGGCCTGGAAGGCAAACAGCAACTGCGTAACTTCTAAGGTAAGCGGCCTGCTTTGACTCACTGCTTCCTCTCTCGCTTGGCAAAAAGCCACACTTAAATACTTGGCGTTAGCCAGACAAACTTTGCATAAAAACCTTAACGCTTATAATTCTGGCCGGAAGTAGAAAATAAGAAGTGATAGTAAAGATTTAAAATAAAATAAACGTTAGTAAAACTTAAGATCCTTACAGCACATATAGAATTTAAATCAGATTGACATTCAAATGGCTCTAACTTTATCTTCTGTACCATCCCAAATCATTATAACATTCTTACTGCATCAAAGGCGATGGAACTTGAGTGTGTTGTTAGAGGCAAGGAATAAAGGCTTATTTATTCAATCTAATTCAATTTTCCATTCTAATTTTCTGGAATCCTAAATCTATATTTCAATACTTAACCCTAATTTATTACGTCTCAATCCAATTTATTCGCTTTTGATTGGAAATTTTGTGATCTAATAAATTAAGGAAGCATTCAAATCCATACTTTTATAGAAATTTATTATTATACATGTGATTCAAATATTTTTTATAGATACATGTCTACTTATGCACCTCTCTTTATTTTAAGCTTCAATTAAGAATTTTAAATAATCTTAAGTCTGTTGTTGATTTTCTCTTGAATTCCCAAATCTAAAGAAAATAAAATCATGTAACCGTTTTTATTTTACTACTCTTGTGACATAGTTATGGCTACGCAATAATAACCAAAGGTCTATGTAGTTTATGGCTTAAAATTAATACATTATTGATGATGGAAACGTAAGACTGAAGGTTATCTCGAATAATTAGTGATAATTAACGAACAAACACAAGGAAAAGAAATCACCAATAAAACGCAACTTGAATAAATGGCTGTTCAAGATTCTAATCGCAAAATATTTTAAGAAATACAATTTCACTCGGAAACAGTTTTCAAGATAAGTTTTGAAGCACTTAAAGACCAAGTAAGACTAGAAATATGTTAAACTCGAAACCAGGCTACAGTAAGCTCGCTTTAGTACGCCCCTCTATGTGATTATCCCATCCCAATAAAAGCCTCATAAGATAATGCCAACAGAACTTCCGTTTTAGTCTTATGTAACGTTCTTTTTATTTCAACAAAGCATTGATAAGTCGAAATCACGTTACAGAGATTGCTTTTAGTTCATGAAAAAGATAAAACTAAAGAATTTTTCCTGCTTGTAATAAAAAGCAAATTTCATTATGATTATCGCAGCCAATTTTCAAGACTTCTATCTTAAGTCACAATTCTTTCTTATTAGGAAAAGAACTAGAATGCCTCTTTAAAGGATTACAGAGTTGCACGTGAGGAAGAAATGCTTTATTTATATGAAAAATATATATATATATCAGCTTTTATTAAAAATTTATTTATTCTTATGTCAATATCAGAAAAGTCATTTTGCTTCTTCTTATTTTTTATCGAATAAATGAAGATGAGAGGAAATTCATGAATCTGAAATGTTTAGTTATTAGTTATCTTAGTTTTACGTATTTAAAAATGACTATTTAAATTACCTAATGATAGTTTAAGTTTTTGATTGTTTAAAAAATACTGATATATTCTAAAATACTGATATATTCTAAAATACTGATATATTCTAAAATACTGATATATGATTCCTCACTAACTTTGGAGTATAGGTTTGCATGTTAAAACCATTTGACATAACGTTCAATTTTTGGTCAGTCCGTAGAAGGTTTTTGTATCGCGAACTGACTACGGCATAAGGCAGAGGGAGCAGAGCGGATTGGATTGGATTATTTAATTATGGCAAAGCACACAAGGGCTATCTGCCTAAGGGGAGGCATGCCTTCGTGGAGGGCTTTCTAAGGGAAACTGGCTCGTATACACGAAACCACGAAAACGCCCATGCAGCCAGCCCGTTCGCGGGATTCGAACCTCAGGGAGCAGAGCGGAAAATGAATGACAGTAAAAATTGGTTCGATATGTTTGTGTGATACTTATTGCGAAGCTATGTTATTTGAAGATAAGATGGAAAAAATTTCTTAGCTGTATAATGACCCTTTGAAACTCCAGAGTAAAAAAAGAAAATGATCAAATATTTGAAACTCTGCGTTTCACCACATTTGAATGCTCATAGAAATAAAATTGCTTTCTCGTAATATTACTGAAAATAAATTATTATCACTACTTGAAACATTTAAAATATTTCTAATTTTAAAACTTAAATCTGAATATTTGTTTGCGTTATTAAGTCTCTTTGGTATATATTATAAGAAGTCCTCTATGACATATTAAAATCGAATATGAGCCCAAGTGCTTTCAATATGTAAAATAATTTTTAAGCATTGAACTAATACCCCAGTCTTCATTTCATAATCTCTTTCCATAACTAAGAACTTAATTGCCAATAATTTGCACTCACTTTCTTTCTTACAGAATATTTTGAATCTGATATACTATTTAATTAAATAATAAAAGGATAGTATTGTTTTATTTTGTATTTTAATACATACAGGAATCTTTAATAATGAATATTTCACTTTATCAATATTTGGGCTTATACTAGGAACGTATAATTTCGTTGAAAAACCTTATTTCTCACCGAACCGCAGAAGTAAACTAACGGCATTTCTTCTTTTGATAAAATGTAAAATATAAACATATCCTATCTGTATTTAATTCTAGTTGAAACGGAAGATAATGGTGCACATTTTCTACTGCTGTGTAGTACGACGCTACTAATGATCCACATACTAATTTTACTAATGATCCACGTACTGTAATGATTACTGTAATTATTGCAAATAATCATGCTTGAGTGCAAATTAAAAAAGGCGCTGACGATAGTGCGTGAAGAGAAATACTGCATGAGGAAGGAAGCACGAATTGAATTTTGTATATGAAGGATAGTGATTAGTTCAGTGGTGACAACCCTTATCAAGGTAGACGAGTATTTACCGAGGTGTCCATTAAAAGCATTTTCTGCTTTTTATATCAGCACAACTACATACTATTTCTAATTTGATGGAAGTTTCACATTTTTTATATTTCTTTTCCATTTTTTCACAAGTGTTAACTAATACCGAAGAACTCAAAATAAATGCTCATTTAAAAATACCTAATTAATATCAATTTAAATTTTAATCTTTCTGTTGTCTATACTGAGGCTTGGAATCTGGAAATTAACACTAAGTCTACTTGTATTAAATGTTAGTTTTCAATAAAAAAATATTGGTTTAGTTATATCTTATGAAGACGCTTATGTTTTAGTGATGGAAGTAATATATTACCTATTAATTTCTCTGTTTCGATGTAGTCCATTTCATCCGTACGTTTTTGAAATCCTTTAAGCATAATCACGAGGTAATGATTTTATCACGTATCCAATGACCTGAATGATCAATTAAGTATTTCGAAATCTAAATATCTATCAAAACTGTTGCGTGATTTCATTAGGAGATATTACATGAAAAGCTGGGCAGAATCAATTTGATATCTGTATGTCTCGCCTTAGAAGATGGAAGCACTCTACGGTTGCTTGGTGATCTGTCATGATAAAGGATTTCACACCTCTGAAAGACAGCGAATCTGTTTGCTTCGTTTTAAAACGTGTTCTTTCAGAACATCTAAACATCTGACCAATAATAAACTTCTGTAATTCCCGAAAGAGTTTCACTGTGCATTTTATATTGGGCTATCTTGACATTTCAGTCCTTAAAATCTCTTTACATTAACCAGCAACTCAACATTTTAGAAAAGTAAGCAAATCATTTTTCGCATTCATAAACTCTGATTGTTAAATAGTAACTGAAAAGATATTTCTTAAAATTTCAGAAATTCAATATCTGTTCAAAATTTTCATGCAGCATAAAAACGAAAGAACGAATTTTACAGAGAGACATTTGGAGGTTTTAGGAGCGGAATTTCTTGAAACATTCATTGTACCCTTACCAGGAATTGAACCCGGGGCTTCATAATACTGACTGATAGACAGAACTACGTATCCCAATAGCATATAAGAGGAATTACTTAATTCTTTACATCTTCCCACCTATTTGGAGATTAGAGTAAGGCGAACTTCAGCGGTACCATTAAATGATCCTCTCTGTGGTATTGAGAGATTGATGATTCTTAGCGAAGATGTAGTGAATTTCTTGAAAAATTTCCCTTCACCTTCTTTATTACAACAGAACATATCAGAAGTGCTTTATTTCCTTTTTAGAAATATAATCCAGACTATCGTACCAAACACAAAGCTATAAATACAGTATTGATCGAATAAAATTATCTTTCTTCAGAAGGTTGATATTATTACTTATTTAAAAAGATTACAAATAAATACCTTTATTCGGAATTGCTACTAAGATCAGCAAATGACTATTTCATTTCACCTATCTGTATGCACAGCAGCTATAGAATTAGTAGTTTAGCTACTATCTGGTGTTACACTTATTTCGATATTCAGTTCTTAATCTAGTTATAAATAACGTTGTAGATGTGCTGCTCAAGTAAAAACCAAAACGTTTTCTTCAACAGATGTGAAATCGTCACGCCTCGTTGTTCTTGGGATAATATTCGATCATCAGCTGTTAACATAATGCATGATGTCAGTGAATTTAAATAAATATTTACACCTACTTGTTCTTTATCATTTGGACTTTTGCTTGATTATAAAATAGTCTTTCTTTTCCCTACGTTGCATGCGTAGTTAGTTTACATCTTTATTTGAAAGTGTCTGTTAATATGAAATCCGCAAACTATAAAAGTGTTTTTACAATTATTCCAAAACATTTTATTCGACAAACTCCGAGATGTCGTAGAATATTTCGAAGTGCTCCTTAAATACCTGTTATACAATAATTTTCATTATCAACATCTAGGAACAATATTGCTAAATCATTTTAATGTAATCTATCATTATGAAGTAATCTAATTGGATCTTAAATTTTATTTGAATCAGTTTCATATTCAGGCAGAAGCTCCAGAAGAATTTGCATACATAATCAAATTTATTTCAACATTTAATTTTAGTAAGAGAGAAATTTGTACTAAGTAGATACAGGGTAATCAGCGAATAAGCCCTGATTTCAAAATTAAATATCTCTACATAGAATTATGCGGTAAACTGTACATTTATTAGCAAACTTGTAAAAATGGTCTACAGAAATTTAGAAAATTTAGTTACGGAAATCGGTAACAGATGGCGCTCTGCACTGAAAACTCTTTCTCTGAAAGGAGTAAAAAAAATAAAGTGAAGCAGCCTCTGCAATCAAAATACAATTTTTTCAAAATGTTCACCGTTCGAAACAATGAGGTGGCGTAAACGAACAATAAAATTTGACATCCCGTTTTGCAATGTCTGGACTGAAATGGAATCACATGCAACACCAATCAACGATTCAAGCTCATCTAGAGTAGCAGGATTATTGCGATAGACAGCGTCTCTCAATGCGCCCCACAGAAAGAAGTCACAAGGACTCAGATCGGGAGAATATGGAGGCGAAGCTATTCCTGTGTCAGTAAATTGAGGATAATCTAACGCAATTACTCTATTCCCAAAGTATTCATGAAGAAAGTGGAAAACTTTATTTGTTCGATGTGGTCGAGCCCCATCTTGCAGGAACCAGTCAATACCTGGTCGATCCTCCAACGCTAGTTGAGTGCTGACAAATTGTTCGAAAATTGTAACGTAACGTTCAGTAGTTATCGTTTCTCGTACGAAAAAGGGTCCGAAAGTGCCTTTGGCGCATACCGCAGCCCATGCCATAACTTTAGACGAATGCAGTGCTTTTTCTTCACACAAATGAAGATTTTCGGTACCCCAAAATCTCCAGTTTTGTTTATTAAAGATTCCATTCAAATGAAAATGTGCCTCATCTGTGAACCAGATGCAGCTCACATCAAATCTGCCGATGTCGATCATTGTTAGAATCTGATTCGTAAAGTCAACCCTTTGTTGCACAGCTTTCATGGGTATGGCCTGATGACTTTGGATTTTGTATGGAAACAGTCGTAGGCTATTTTTAAATATTTTTTGTGTGCTCGTGTACTTCAAACCTGTCTCTGATGCAATACGTCGGATGCTTTTCCTAGGATTTTGCTGAACAAATCCAGAAACTTTGGCAGCATTTTCAGGGGTGACTGTACTTTGCTTAGGCCCATCATTTCCCTTTCGATCATCAGTCACGCTGCCAGTTCATTCGAATTTCGCGAACAACATGCGAATGGTTTTCGCATCGGGTCCAACTGGAACATTGAATTGGTTTCGAAAACTGCGACGTGTTGCCGTAGGACTGTGTTCTAATTGGTGAAATTCCAGAACCGAAATACACGTTGTTCAATGGAATACATTATTTCACTTTCTACGCTAGCTTCTTTTCACTAGCCAACAGTGTTACTGATCACTTTCGACTTCGAAGCACATTTTAAAGGCTATTGATAGGTCGTTGCGATTAGAGCGCCATCTGTTAACGAATTTCATAAATAAATTTTATAAACTTTTGTACACCATTTTTGCAGTTTTACTAATAAACGTACAGTTTACCGCATAATTCTATCGATCTTTGTTGTAGAAATATTTAATTTTGAAATCAGGGCTTATTCGCTGATCACCCTGTATCTGTGGTATAGCTTTTACATGTCTAATGAACGCAAAGCTATAAATCTTTTACCCTGCACTGGGACACAGTGCGGGGCGGAACATAGTGCTTGCTTTATACAGAGTGCAGGGGAAAGGATACAGTGCTTGCTATATATGTCCCAGTGCTCCTTGCACTAACAACATATACCAGTTCAGTAGAAGAGGAATCTGATTCCATTTAGTTAGTTTTCAGCTTCCGTTATAGGATTAATAATGTTACGTTAAAAATATTTGATGTGGCCAGCTCATGACCTCCTGCCAATTCCATGTTAAGGTAGAACTGGTGGAATAGCAAAGGGCATTAAGTAATCTATCTCAAAGTTCCAACACTTCCGGTTGATCGTTTGTAAATAAAATCAAATTTTTTAATAAACTTTATGGCAATGTTAATTACAAACACTACTCATTTTTTATTGTTCTGTTCTCCTATAATGGAAAGTCATAACTATGTGTGCACATCCACTTCCATACTTTGATTTGAAAATATCGCATTGATTTCAGTATATCCTGACTTGACTAACAATCATAAAATTTTTATAAGAAGCATATCTTTAGAATTCATAATAAAATAGTGCCATATATTTATTTTTATATTCGTTATATTATTTATGTTTACTACATAATTTCTTTAAACATAGCATAATAATACATAGCAATAGCATTTAGTGGCAGCATCTTTATACTTGAAAAGTAATTTGACACAACAGACGGACACAAAATCGAGGACTGAAGCTAATACCATTGAATTACTTCTTAACGAAAGCTCGTCTTTATAATGAGTTTATTCTCGTTGCATTTAGCATAATTCGAAGAATGCATTTAATGCTTATGAATGTAATATGTTGTATATATCTCAGTCATGTACCTATTTCAAATATCAAATCTGAAAAGTTTTAGACTATCTCATAATATATTTTTTATGAAAATCAGTTGAGAGCTTCAAGTAGAATATCACTTCTGTTTTATCAATTGTAACCGAAATATAATATAAAAGTTTTACTAGATTTTCTGTTTTGCGTTTTGAGGAGGCGTGGTGAGGAGAACTATCATCCAACACCCTTTCAGTTTGGGCGTCACTGTAGAGACATTAGGTATTTTTGGAAGCAGGCAAGATGAAAAATGAGCAAACGCCTTCGCCGGGAATCAAACTACGGACCTCTGGAATACCGGCCCAGCGTGCAGACCACTATACCACGAAAGCTCGCTAAGAAGGCGGGAGAAATACCTTATAAAGTAAAGCGAGGAACCTACATCTCCGGACTACGCTCACCCAAATTGTTATCTTTACTCATAAAAGGAATGTCTCGGAAGTTTTGCCTGTTGCCTTTGTTTAAGCATTGCTTCCTGGACTTTCAAACAAACAGGATGATGGACATCGATTATATATTTGATGCTATCGAGATTTTGTTAGAACCCTTGACAGTTCTACAGGATTAGGGTGGCCATTATGTACGATTTTTATTCTTTCTGAGTTGCTATTTGGTGTGGCATGGAAGATGATGTTTGGTAATTTCTAATCCATCTTCTATTATCTGAATCCATTTATTCCGAAACATGCCATCGATTGAGCTATTGAAAATGCTTCTATTCTTGATTAATTTTGGGATGGTAGTGCTTTGTTCGTTTTTAACTATAGCTTCATTTTACTTCCTTGTACGAAGTAAAAAGGAACTATTGTAATCGCGAAAAGTTTCAGGCAGCATATTTCAACGAAAATATCCATTTTGACCGCTATCGAATGCAATTTAACGATGTTTTTGCGTGATATCTCTACGTAAGGACAGAATAAAATACTCTTTTCCTTCAAAAAAATTATAAAACTGCTTTAAAATTAATTCTGAAGAGAATTTTTCGTGGCGTCTGTACGAACGTATGTACGTATGTATCTCGCATAACTCAAAAACGAGTAGCCTCAGAACGTTGAAATTTCGTATATAGGACTGCTATAACATGTAGATGTGCACCTCGTATTTTGGTTGCAATCGGCCGCACCAAACGTATATAAATATATTTATATATATATCCACTCTGTTACCCGGCTCAGTGATCTCAGTTTCTTTACTCTTATATGTTTGTAAATTGTACATTTTTTGCTTTAAAAATGATTGTATTATGTTGTTTTTATCTTTCGGTTAAGGTTTTTATGCCTTTAGTAAATCTGTGTGCAATATTTTTAAAATTATCAACAATTTTAAAGTTGTCTAAGTGCCGCTAAGCCTTTTTTTAATGGCGGCCATTGATGTTTACATTTGAAACAGGAGACTAGTGGATTTGTTGACAATCTAGAGAAACTTAGCTTCGCAACAACAAAGATAACGCTTTCATTTATTATTGCCAATTAAATCATGCTTAATTCTTTCTGGAATTTTTTCGAGGAAATAAGTGTTTAAGATTGACTTTGTAATTTTTAATATAGATATTTTGAGTTTTTATGTATTTTTGCCTTCTCGCGAAGGGAGAACTGAATTAATTAAATGAGAAATACTCAATCGTCTGTGAAAAACTGTTTCTTTTTTCTTTTGTTTGCTTAATTTCTTTTATACATCATTCTAGCTTTATTATAGTTTTTGAATAGAACATGTGGCAACGATTAGATAATTCTATTCTTTAAATGATATAAATTTTGTGCATTCTGAGTTATAATATGAACGAAATATATAAGTTAACTGTTATATAATTATTAATACTGTTAAGTGAATCTAGCGCCAGAGTGTCGCTATGGTAAACAAATACTAGAGTGAATTTTAAAGAATGCATTTATTCTATTGTGGTTTATGCGCTGTCGGCGAAGTAGATTTAATTCAATCCAATAAGTTTAAATGAAATGCAAGAAAATATGAGTATAATTTATTATTCCGTAGAAGGAAGTCATGGGGTGTACACATCAGATTTTTTTTAGTATATATGCATGTGTTGCTTCTTTTTATTATTTTTATTATTATCTGCAAGTTCTTGAATGTTTGATGGTGGAACTTTAGGTATACTGAAAGAAGTTTGAGTAGAGATAGACCTAGTTGATTTTACAGCAGTAGAGAAAGATTTATTTAATAGTAGTTGTGAATTTTTAACTATCTTTGACTTGATAGCATAATAATCAGATACATTCCTTATTACTTTTGTTACTCGAACTTCTTTTTTGGATTTCCACTTTGGCCACGAGAGGAAAAATGCTGGGTGGTCACCCTTGCAATTTGTGCAAAATGGGTCAGCGGTGCAATTTTCACTATCATAACCAACCTTCGAGCTTCGAGTGCACGTCAGGTTATCACCACAGGAAATCCTCGAATATCTGAAACGCTGGCATTGGAAGCATCGCATAGTGTTTAGAACGTAGGCTCTTACAGGACAAGGCAGATATTTGGCAGATCAGGCGATCTAAAAGTCGGCATCAAGGTGTTTCGTGTCGATCAACTGGCCTTCATTTCGCATCTTAATCTGTCTAGCCCACAGATATTGTGATCAGCAAACTCGGAGACGAACTCTTCTTCTGACACAGAAAGTCGAATTCCTAGACGACATCCCGGCAAAAAATCAGTGCCTTATGTGCCGTTACAGTGACAACGGTTTGCCCAAAATTGGTTATTTGAAGTAAGGAAGCAGACTAGGCGGTCAAAGGTAGCAATAAGCAGATCTTCAGAACGGAGACGCTTTATATTTCTAGGCTCATCAACATTTATTTATAAAGAAAGGAGACATCTTATGCATTTTATCAGGAGGGCTAGAGACAACTTGGAAAAGGTGGATTATGTTTGTACTATTAATGTATTTACGTCGGTGCGAATCTTTTCACAGTAAACTTTTCAGATGGTTGAGTATTTTGCTGCCCTTGACTAGAACTGGGATGCGTAATCATACGAATTGATATAATAGATGCCATGTTGAAACGAGATAAGATTCGGGCCCGACCACCCCACACACCACAGAGCCCAACAAGAAAACAGATTCCTGTGTTAGGGTTAGCCGGACCTATATGCAGACTGAAGCCACAAAGTCGGCTTTCCCGAAAGCAGGTATTCCCCAAAGCTTATCCCCAAGACGCTGACATTAGGGTCGGAAGACTAGCCGATTAACACCAGTGAGGGCAAGTAAGTGCCTCCCGCTTAGCTGAAGCAAATGCCAACGCAGCGTGTTGGGGACAGTACTCAGCCCTTGAACTTTCAGGACCAACGACACGAGTCTCGACTTACGACAACTGCGTGCGCAATTTTCTGCGGCTCGAAAAACACAACAGCTGTACCAGCTTATCATGATGAGCTTCAATATCGAGGGAAACACAAGGAAGAAAAAAGTTACAACTAAGAGGAGAGGAGACATAAAAGTGGGTAAATCATTGGAGTTCCAAGATCGTGATACCTTTCTCAATAAGATGATCCCTTGAAGGGCTAAGGTACCCAGAGCCGATCCTAGGGGGCACAAGATGGTGCACAGCACTTGGGCGGCCAAATTTAAAGGCCGCGAAATTATTATGAAACATGCATACAATAACTAAATTCGCAAACTGCGATTTGAATCTGACTAAAGTTACATAAGTACCGCACATTTTAAAGTTCACTCTGGGAGAAAAATTATAAATAATGAACTTAATAACCGATATCCTGGAACGTTATTAAGATCGCTAGGAAAATTTATGCAATATAGTTTCTGAACGAACGAGATCCGTTCATTAGTCAACTAGCTGTAGCTGAATTAAATACGATCTTGTATCTTTCGTTCGCTTCGAAACCACAGGTCATTTTCCGGAGAGCACTGTTGATGCTGTAGCAAAATCCGCTGAGTGGGGGTGGGGGTAGGGATTCAAACAAAAGCTGCTTTGCGTCTGGACGTTTCTGGAAGAATCGGTTGCAGGTCTTCGAAAATGTGTTTTCCTGATTCTCCCAGAAAGTACCCAAGTTGGCGACAAATTAGCGAATCTCATTAGAGCCCGTCAGCAGCGTATTTGCCCTATCTTGGACTCCAGATATTTTTACTTAGACGCGGTTGCTCACAGAGTTCGAAAATCTACATTTCTATATAAGAAACAAACACTAATATGCTAAACATTTGATCATAAACTCAAGTACGAATAAAATAAATATGTAACATCATCCTGAAAGCAGCAAATAAGCCAATAAGTAAGTAAAGTAATACATAATAGTACAACAATATGGAAAAGAAGAATGCAATAAAAAGGACTTAAATATTTATAACAGTATAAAAAACTGTACAATAAGATCCATCATCTTATTGCACAGTTCAAATCAGAAACGAAGCTAACACTGTAGTTCAAATTAAGACTTAATTTATTTTAAAGTAGTTTACTGTGCGAGCGCCAAAACGTGGCGAAGTGGCCCAAAAATAGTAAAAATTCCCTTCGCCGGTTTTACTTATTGTCGTGTTAGTGTAAATTAATAAAACGCGTAGCTATAGCATACTCAGATCTTTTTTCAACTGGCCGAGAAGAGAAGAAATCTAAAAGGTAAGCAAAAATTTTGTTGCCACTCCACCAAAAAAACATAAGGGGATTTCATTTTCAACATTTGTGTGTTTCACAGAACCTAAATTAAACTTAAATTCAATATTATTTAAGTTATGACGAGTGACTAGATGAATATGTGCCTGATTTCATGCAGCAGAATCTCGAAATTCACTTAAAATCTTTTCAAAAGGAATGCCTGTAAATATTTTAGAAGCTATCATTCTATCTCCTTCGAAAACAAAAGTATGCCCAATTTCATTTATATGTCCAATATGGGTTTTTGAGTAGTCAACGTAGTATTTTCTATCAGTTTCAACAGTACCTTCTGCTGGGCAAACCCATTTATTATTTTTGGTTCTTGTAGTTTACAATGTCTAATATTTTACCCTGCAGTGCATAAACACCAGAGCAATGACATACAAAATGTGCTTAGTATTTGATTTGGTTTGTTGTACACCCCATTAGACCTCAAGAATTCATTTTCTTTCGGTTTCAGTGCCTTTCTTCCAAACAATAAATTCATTAAAAAATGCATGTCTCATGAAAGTTTTGAAAATGCTGTAATAATTATACTTTTGTAGAAATAAATTCACATAACGGGTAATTCTTCATCTTGTAACCCTAAATTTTACCACATTGTGTGCCTTAATGTACACGAAGCAGGTGTTGTCTTGAAAAATCTTTCGCACAGTCATTACATGTAAAGTTGTCAGCTGATCTTAATGTAGATTTCATCGCAATGAATAGACCATTCTAAATATAGAAAAACTGACTTCCATATTACTCACACTATAATAAATATACTAAGATAATTCAGACTTACTTCCACAGTATGCGATAGATGAAGGATCGCAAAATTTAACGGAAGAACATGCCTTTAATCGCCAGTCTGTCATATATAGCCATTGAGAAAGTTAGCTAAGCTAAGCTAAGAGTATACTAAAGCTAGGCACTACTCTTTTTCCTTGGCTACTGTTCATCACTTATGCCACTGCTCGCAATCAAATTCTGGAGTTCAGATGAACATCATTTATATCACTCAATGCAAATCTGCATACACAAGCACCAGTTTCTTAAAAAAAAAAAAAAAAAAAAAAAAAAAAAAAAAAAAAAAAAACCATAGCTTTTAGGGACATTAAGAACAACTGTATCAAAATACTGGGGGTGGTCACTGAAGAGTAATGATACTAGAATAGCTGCTATCTGGAAGTGATATGGAACTCTTACTATCTGTTGCATACTCAAACACGGAAAGTTAGAGCGAGCTCTAACACTTCTGATGACAAGAACCAGAGTAAAAAGGAACGTTTTCATGGTAATAATCTTTACTTTACCTAGATGAGTACTTAAATGTCAGATACCTTTGAAGAAAATATTACAGAGTTACCTAATGATGGTTTAAAAAAAGGACAATGAGATTCATTCTGAAAAACCTCAAAGATCACGTGTTTTAAGTATAGCTAATGTAAACAAAAGAGGTCATTCTTCCTCTTCTTCTCTTGCGGAATGTGTGTCATAATCAAAATTTAGCTACATCCCCTACCTGTTCTTTACCTGTGTTAGCTCGCTGCGGGGGGCCTTGCGCCCAGCACAGCGGTTCAAAACAGGTAACTGCCTCTTTGTCCGTAATGGAGGACAATCTTTATCGATCTCTCTTTTAGCCTTTTCTTCCCAGCTTGTAATCCCGCCGGGACTGGCGCTGCGATCACGAAAGCTGGATGCAGTGTCTAAACATAGCTCCGAAATTTTTTAAATAAAAGTTTCAGTAAATGTTTTCAACTCTCTAAAAAAGTTTAATGCACCGTTCCTATGCAATGTCTCATTCATCAAATTGAAAAAGGAAACTTCGCTTCTTCGAAACTTCAGGTGTTTTGTTAGCTGTTCACTATCAACACGAGAAATCCAAAAGAGGCCCTGACACGGAATATTCAGATAAGTAACATTCTGTTCTCTATACAATATCTGTTTCTCTGTCACTAGAGTGCCATTAAATTTCTTTATTTATTATTTTCATAAGATTCTAGCATTATACAATAGTTGTTAATAGTAGCAGGTCATGTGGTTCTTTTCTTCGTAACTATTCCGTAGAGACGCCACATTCCTTATCAGTAGTCCGTTCTTATCAGCAACTCACACCCTTCGGACCCCCCCCTTTTCGTGCTTCGGAATTTCTTGAGAGGGAGAAATGGGTATCTCTTGACTATCGATGAGTATAGATTGTGATTTTTGTAACTAAGATCCCCGACTTTTTTTTTTCAGGTCTCAAACTTAGAATTATGAGCAAATAAAAATACAGTGTGACGGAATTTGTTAAAGTTGTACTATAATAAATAACAACGGTTAAATTAATAAATTAATTTTATATTTAACTAATATTTAAGAAAAATAAACTGTATAATTTATTTTTGCTGAAATGCTCTCACACTGTGTATGGATTTATGATTTTGTCAATTACTGTTTTTATGAAATATACATGAATTTTTTGGGAAAGGTAATATTTAATGTTACTTTAGTTAAAATATTATGTACATCTCTGTGATGATATATGTCTTTTCTAGTTAGGTCTCAAGATAAGGGCATACACATTGCCATGTAGGAATTCATTTATTTATTTTTTAACTTAGCTAAAGTTTGCTTCTTAAAGACACGAATTTTTGCAGATGAACTCATGGACACAATCGTATTTTAGGGTATTTTCTACTTCTTTTCCTTTTCTTTCTATAGGCCCTTTTTTTTCCCCTCTATTATTTTTGGGCCATTTAATTTAAATTTTATTTTGTCCCATCTTTTCTTTCTGGCCTTTTGAACTCGTACAAAATGTACAAAGTTCCTTTTTACTCTCCTCAAATACGAAATTGCCCCCCTTTCTATATACCTTTCCTTCGCACCTATGCTTGATTTTTCGCCCATCGGTGCAGAAAGACTTAGCGGGTGCAAAACAAGACATCTGTCTAATTTGTCTGTCTGTCTCATCGGCTTTCTCTCGTATTTCTTAGCTTATGCTTCTCTCTCAGCCAATTCATTTTATATCAATGAAGTTGTGGAGATTATTGCATTAATTTGCAAAGGCACTTCGTAGCAATAATGCCTTGGTCCTAAGATTATTTCTATTATCAATCTGCCAAAAGATATCATTTGAAGTGCAAAATGCCTTCCGGTAAATTACATCAGTGAAATTTGACAGTCGCGTAATCTGTCCTGTAATCGTGCTTCATTTGCGAGCCGGTAGCCTGTGAAATATAGTAAAGAGTTTCGTAAAATGATTTACCTTACAAGAAGCGGGCGCTTCAAAGTTTCGTGTATTTTCTAAGTAACAGTTCTTTTAATTTTGGCGGTGCGGTGTTTTTATGAGAATCTGTGTAAATTCAATATCAAAGTTACTGTTTTGGGATACCAGCTGTTAGAATGATAAACAGTTATGTATCGCGCGATGTGTCTGAAAATTACTTAACAGTCAAAAATTTTGTATCATGGATCTGGCAAAAAATCTTTATATGCATTAACAAAACTTAAAATAGTTATGGAAGATAGATTTTTAATACAGAGCTTGCGCGTAGCTTTTGTAATATGCTTATATTTTTTGACGTTAGCATGCTATTTAACCCCAATTCTTGTTACAAAATATTGGGGTTCGAAAACACAGCTTATAACATCTCCAAACCGTGCTGTAAGAAATAAGCAACTAGGCTTTCGAATTATTAGTTGGTGCAATTGTACAGCAACTGGAATTTTTTTAGCCATGTGCTTCCTTGGCCTTTTTCCATATGTTGAAGAAAAGTTTCATTCTATAATTAGGAAACTGGATTATGATATTATGTTTCCTATAGCGGAATGTGTCATTGTATTAGGATTTGTTCTTACTCTTCTGTTGGAACAAGTTATCTTAACTTGGAGAGAACAAAAAGAAGCAAGTTTGCGTGATGATCCTGAACAAAATCAAGGATTATTGGAGGAATGTGAAATGCAGGATCTGTCAGATGATCCATCTGGACTACGTGATGAGCATGAAGAGCACGAACAAAGGCTAGTTGAAGGAAAGCCTTTGCAGCACTCAAATTTTTCTGGAGATGATCCTAATGTTGATGTTATATCAGTATCAAACAACATTGATCAAAGTCATAATTCCCACTTTGTAATGCTTATGCACAGAGGAAGTGCTTTTTCATTTTTTATTCTTGCACTTGCTACAGGATTGCATTCTATGTTTGTAGGTATTACTTTAGGTCTGCAGACTAACAGTTCAAAAGCTGTTCATCTCTTTATCGCAATAATAACACATGAATGTTTAGTGGCTGCAGCCCTTGGCATTAATTCAACTAGACTGAAATATTCTTTCATGTCTTATTTTAAATTTGCATCATTATATTCAGCTGCTATACCATTGGGTGTTGTTATTGGTGCAGCTATTGAACGTGCCCCAGGTACTGCTGGGGATGTTATATCTGCCATTCTTCAAGGTTTAGCAGCAGGTACTTTTCTTCATGTGACCTTCCAAGAATTTATCCCTTCTGAATTTTCAAACAGACAAGATAGAATATTAAAAGTATTATTTGTGGCTCTTGGCTTTATTATTATAGCAGTAGTAACATTTTTTATTAGCTAAATGTAAAATAGACTAGTGCTTTTTGTGTGTACAACATTTTTATAATAATTGAGAATCCAGTATAATATTTCACTTAATTTGAAAAAGTATTTTGAGATTTTTAGTTTTAACGTGCAACGGGCTTATTATTTCTTTTGGTATCTATACATTATTTATAGTGAAACAATATTGTACCTTTTCTTATAATATACCAGAAATTTTAAATACTTTTGTTATGGAATATTGTATTCCCCCACCCCCCTTATAATATTAAATGAAAAAGATTGAAGATGGAACAGGGAAGGGCAAAACCAGGATTTCTGAAATTTTCTATGCAGATTATATTTATCTATTTAATGATAAGGATATACGCATCTCCCAAAATACTAGAAAAAAAGGATATGTAATAATACAAAATGCATTGTTATATATATATAATTGTAATATACTTAATATTCTTAGGAATTATCTTCCTCACTATTGTATGACATATTTAATGTTTTCTTTTGTGTTATACATACACATTTTTGCATCAGTGATGTCTGTTGATGTAACTTAAAATAGTTTATTATTTGATATGATCTGAAATAAGGGAAAAAGTGCAGAATCATCCACTGCTTGGCACATTTTTAAGACTTGCACAAACTCTGTATCTGTGTACACATTGATGTATTTTCACTTAAAAAGTCAAAGGAAATTGACAAAAATCCAATTGCTCTTACTCTTGTAAAAAGCGCCAAACATTGCGTGCTAAATAAGTGGGCAATTCTGCACTTCACCCCATCAAAATAAGTATGTTTCACATCATATATTCAGTTCTTATTGTTTTGAAGATATGTCCTAAATTTCTGAAGACTATTATTTATGGGTAATTAAGTATGAAGGATGACGTTGGAAAAATATGTAGTATTTATCTGCTTTATCCAAACTATTTAGTGAAGATCCGTGTTGGATAATATTTTTGGTACTTTTCCATTTTGCTGGCGCAGGCGATAAAGTCGCGAAAAATAGTACAACCGATGCCAAAGGGAATATCTCGCTGGTAACCTTTTACTCTTGATTTTCACAACAAATGGCAGCAATTTCTTACTGGATTGATTGTTTCATTCAATATTGGCTTAAAAATTACATAAAATGTTTACCAGATAGTTCAATTTTATGCCCTAAGTGATAGAAATTGCTTTCAATGTGTTAGGCTTAGCTTCGCCAGCACTGTGGATATTGCTTCTTTTTTGGAAAAATCAAAATTACTTCTTCATTTCTGCTAAATAAACTTCTTTAGAGCATATTGTGCTGATAATGTGATAGAAATTACTTAAATGGCAGCTATATTTTGAAAATATAGTAGTAAGAAATAAGCAAACCGCCAATGCACGTTACATGTTTAGTTAACAAAGTAAATAAACATGTAACGTGCATTTGCGGTTTGCTTATTTCTTTCTACTATATTTTCAAAATATATCTGCCATTTAAGTAATTTCTATCACTAAGGGTTTTCGTGGTAATTAAGCCAATTAGTATGCAATCACACTGCTCACCCAAAGGTGAAAATACGGAAAAAAGCGAAGTCAAGGGTTAAATTCATCAATTCTAATGAGAATGCTCTTGTGAAGTAAAGCACTGTGGTTTTACATAATTTCTAAGTAAGCTATTAGTACGAACTGAAATAATTCTTGCATTTGAATTTGCATTCCATAAGATTTAACTTGAAATTAATGTGGGTAATTGCTGACAGAATTAGATTTTTGTAGCGTAGTTTATGTGAGATGAGATCACTTGAGGCCATGTGATATGAATTGGTGTATCAGGATGTTGAACTATGAGATCATAGTAAATTCTTAAATTAATGTCTTTTTACAAAATTTTAAATATTAAAATGTTTATGCTTTCAAAATAAAAAATTCTTAGAACTAACATTTTTTATTTATGTGTATACTGTGTGTTGTTGCCAATAAAGTCTGCTTGGCGAGAATTTGCACCGTCCAAACGGAAAAGTACCATATTTTTTTCACTTTTCTAGGATTGGATTATTCAGTTATGGGAAAGCACACGAGGGCTATCTGCCTAAAGGGAGGGAAGCCTTTGTGGAGGACTTTCTAAGGGAAACTGGCTCGTATACACGTTACACATGGGAAAAACCACAAAAACGCTCATGCAGCCAGCCCGTTCGCGGAATTCAAACCTCAACTTTTTTAGGATAAACCATATATAAGTTTCTTTTCTTGAAAGGAAATGACTGGCAAAAATTTTTATGTCATGTTTGAAATCATTATTTGTATACATTTTTCATAAATTAAACTATGAGGTACTCCTGTAAACTTTAAAATCATTTAAAGGAAATTATATGCAATTACAATATCCAAAGAGTTGTTAAATTTTTATTATAATTATCATTTTTTAACTATTCAACTGTCAACATAAATACATGGACGTTTATCAGTCTTTTCCTTTAAAAAAAAAAGTGTTGAAAATTGCGAGTTAAAAAAACTTGTAATAAATCTTAAATAATTGATTGTTTCAAGTTTCATAATCTTTTTTGTAAAGTATTTTCATCGTTAGTGATAGTCCTCAGATAAAATTCTTCTTCGAATAGTAAATGTTCACGTAGAATGCATTGCAGATCTTTTTTTTTTTAAACCTTTTTCTAAAATCTTTGATGCCTTTGTCTTTAGTATTTTTGAGGAAACATTGTAAATTTAGTAGACATTAAATCTGTTAATGAATGTAGATGCTTAAAAGCCATCTCTTTGAGAGCAGTGTTATAATTAACCATTTGGCGTTTTTTTTTGTAAATTACATGTTATCCTGTAAATAGTGAGAAAATTAAACTGAGGTGCTTGATTTTTGCTTTCCATTCTCATTCATTTAATGTTAACTTTCTCCATAGTCATGGTTTTATTGCACTGAGAAAAGGGCAATGTTTTCATTAAAAACTGACACATTTTATTTCAATTAATTTAATTTGACATGTTCATTAAGTGAAAAAACATATATTGTACGAAACAGAAAATTTCTATTCATGTGTTGTGGCTGCACTCCTCTATGACCTGGTCTGTAATGCTATGAACTTTCTTCTGAGTATAACTGTAATAACTTTATGCCATTTTGAGTCACAAAAGGTTCTTAAGAATGCTCTATCCTAAAAGTTTAAGAATAAAAATGAATATTATGTAACTCTTTTTATTTTAAAATTGAAATCGCTAAAGACATATTTTGTGCTTTCTAAAAAATTAAAAGAAGAACTTTGAATTATTAGTAAAATTTTTATGAAGTGAGTTTAAATTGTGTTTTAACTCATTTTCTTCAGCTCATACTTGTGCACTGAGGCAATGAATTGTGTTATGAGTTAGTTTACATTAAATGTTCTTTAATTTTGAAGAAAGTTTAATGTAACATTTATTAATTAAATGTTCTCTAATTTTCAAGACAACATGTAGGAAATAGTTTGATATAACTGGATTCTCAATGAACTGATGCTGTAAAAATGTCCATACATGTAGGTATTCATACTGCATATTGAGGTTGAGAAAATTGACTGAATATTTTAGAAAGCAATGTAAAATGGTGAAAATCCAGGAAAGTATTTTTTTTTTCTGATAGAATGTTTGATCCTTTTTCATCGTAGTGAAAATTCTCAGGATGTATAAAATTCAGCAATAAGTATTTATAAAGTTAAAACATTGTATTATTGTTGTTTATTGATTATATCTTTTGCATTAGAAATGCCATAAAGGCATATTTCTCAGATGTTTGACATATTTAATGTATTGTTATTAACTTGGAGTTATCTTTCTTCTGTGTATTACTAGGTGCATAATGTAGTTTAGCTACATGGTGTTAAAGTTAGATATTTTGTCACAAATAGCAAATACATACCATGTTTTATGCAAGTTCTTTTGCTGCACAATTTGCAAGTTTTTTATATTGTGCATACTGTATATTAGGGTGTTGTATACCTTAAAAAAAGTCATATCTGGTACCTCTGTTGAAAATTTCAAATATATTTAGTATCTTTTTATCTTAAATAAAGCACAACTTTTGATGCAATTGTTATGAAAAGAATGGTGCTTCTCCTGCACATTATGTTACAAATGTTATTTGTTAATATGAATTTTAAGTGCTGAAAATCTCTTGTTAAAGTACCTAATATTTGAAATTTTTATTTTCATATTTTACAGTAGTGTTTTGTATAGTCCCTTGCATATTCATTTTGGTACCTCACCAATTAAAATGAAGTATTTGAAGAATCTTTAGTTGAAGTTATGTTTGAGAACTTTGGATGGGATTTTGGTAGTTTACTTGTAGGCAGTGCCAAATCAAATTGCATTAACCTATGCAAAAATTTCCTATCAAGTAACATGTTGAGGACAAAAAGTGCCTCTAATGAAGCTTTTGGATGAACAATAACTGTGAAACATAACTTTTATTAGAATTTTGCAGTTTACAGCATAAATGCCATGTTAATTCAGAAAGTTGAGTACTATTAACTTTCTGTTACCATTTCTACAGTATTTATGTTCTTTTATATATAGAGGTTAATATTCTGATGACCTTGTAATAAGTAATGAATAACGTATTAGTCATACTATAAATGCTTAGTTTATCTTATAGCCTGCATTTCTTAACAAGAAGTGTTATTTCTCAGAAGACATATAACTGTTTCTCTACCCCAGAATATTTTTCTGTCATATATAGTATGATTTTGCTGCTATAAGTTTGAAGTTCATAAAATATGTCAAATTTTTGAAAAATTCAATCTGAAAATAATTTTTGCTATACATCTTCAACAGATATAAGAAATTAATAAGTCATTTTATCGAGATTTATTATGATATGCTGAGGTAACATCCACATATATTATATTTTGAGCTTAAAAATATTTTGCATTCAGAATTTTATGCATACTGACATGCAAAAATTATGTATTTCAAATCATTGTTTTAAATATAAAAATGTTCATTCTGTATTCACTATTGTTAACATATTACTGATTTCAAAGATCATCAACTCTACCTTCAATTTAAAGATTAGCAAAATAAATATAATTTTCTAAATTCATTTATGTTTTTTTACTCTGGAACAATTTGTGAAACTGTTTCAGAATTAATTATTGAAAATATTTTTTTCTTTCAAAATAATAATTTTTTTTATTATATTACTATAATGACTAATTATTATATGATGCAATATGTGAAATCACTCCATTGTGATATTAATGATGAGTGCCAAAAAATACACTGCTTATGGCTACAGCCGAAACTACTAAGGGAAAAAAATATTTTTTTAAAGCTTTAGAAAACTATATCCGAATTTAATTGAACTAGCATTTTTTCCTTAGTATTAAAATTAGAAATAATAATTTTTTAGAAAGTTTTTAAAAAGGCATTCTAATAATTTAAAATTATTCATGTTGTAAAAATTCTGGAAAAAAAAAAAAAGGTGCATGTAATTGCAGTAAAAAAAAAATCATTTCTTTATGAAAACTATATTTAAATATTGACAACTATTTTTGTTTATAGGAAATTTAGTCAATTAACTGTTTTTATTATGTACTAACTGCTACTGGGAGCTTAAACATTAATCGTAAAGCTGATGTAGTTGTTGTGTTCTGGTTTCCTGCAAACTAATTTCCTGCTTTTATCATCTGTTTACATTTTTCAGTGTTGCACTTCCACAGCACTTTTTGTTTAGTGATGCATAATTTCATTGTGTGAGAATCGAAATATTCTCAAGGCAATAAATATTCCATGATTCTGAGAAAGCTAACTTTTCCATTATTTGAAAAAGCCTAGGGATCCAGTCACAAAAAAACAAATGCAGAATATGTCAAAAGCTGGAAAAATTGTAATTAGAATAAGAAAGATGGCAAAATTTAAACAAATGGTGGCAACACTGAGGCAGGCTTTCAATAGCAAGTTATCACTAATTGTAGCTCTCGAAAGTAGTTAATATGTATCACATATTTATTGCTGTTTATCTAATTCATACATAAGCATGTGACTGATAATTCACCATAATTTGGGTCCAGTGGCATAGCTAGGGTGGGGCAAGGGGGGGAGCATCCAAGGGTGACAAATTGATAATACACATTTCAGAATGAAATATTTTCCATTCTTGAAACACAGAAAGGGACACAAAATCTTTAGGTGTCCCTAGGTGCTGAAAACCTTAGCTACGTCTTTGTTTGGGTATCTATCTTTGTAAAGCAAAAGTTAAACAAAAACAAATATTTGTTAATTAATTATGACAATATGATCAAGTCAGAGGTATTTCTGACTTACCTACAAGAGTCTGTTTACTTCTGTAAAAGTTAATTAGTTACTTGTGTTTTAAATTATGTAAAAGAGAACCAGAAAATATTGAGAAAGAGGAAGCAAAGGAAAAGTATTTAACTATGGCTGAAATTAATGCATTTTAAGTGTTTTTGGAGATTGTAAATTCATATCATTTGTGATAGTTTTCAATGAGAAAAGGAAAATTGTTTCATCTAGCTTAATTAAATGATGTTGATGTTATGTTCGAGATCAAAATCTCAACATAAAAATCTTCATTAAGCATTTGTTAGTCTGTCAGGGCAATGATTATCCATACCTGTTAATTTAATGTGTTGAAATGACCTTTTTTAAGTATTTATGAAATATTTTAAAATTTGATTCTTGTGTTATAAAATTGTGTACAATTTTTTTTTTTTTATTATTATTATTCTGTAAGTAGTTATAGTTTCATTTTAGTGAATTAGGTACTTTTTTTTAATATAGTGCATTATTAATAGTACTGTAATAGATTTACATATAAAAATTATGAATGTTGAGCAACAGTTGATATATATTCTAGACTCTTAAAATTTAATTAAATTCATGTATTGCTTCCATTTGCAAGAGGCCAACTGTAGAATAGAATCATAATTTTGCACCAATTAATTTGCATTCTTACAACAGAATTTATTTGCTGGACAGATGAAATTATATCATGCTTCAGTTAAGCACAATCAATGCTTTAAATTTAATTAACAGAGAAGTTAAATAAAACTGCCACACCACATTCCATCCTGTAAATGTAGTATCCTTAAGTGATAGATATCCTCTGTGCCTCTTTCAAAGTAACTATGCACAAAAATGTGCCAAATGAACAAAGGCATAGATATGCACTTTTTACATTGATATTGATATATACTATTTCTTCATGATATTACTGATATATTTTTTGTATTTTAGAAAATATTTTAGACTAATAGCGAAGTTATTTACTTACGAGCTGATTTACGAAAATTTTTCAGTTTTTAAAAAGGCTGTTTTATGTTCTTTCTTCAGATGAATTTAAAATAACTACAATTATGCTAATTTGAAATTGTTCCTTTAAAATTATTTATCATAAGCATTATTCACTTTGCTTCATAAAACACTTGCTTTTGATTTTTGTCATTTTAGGTAGATGAAGTTTAGATTATTATATTTTTTTAACTGCAAAATTTTTGAATAGATTTCATAGGTAAGTTTACTTCTCAGTATATTTTCTGTAAAACTAGTACATCTGTAAACTATTTACATACATGCAATAAGTAATGAATGTAGAGATATTTATTTTGTTTGTAATAAAATGAGTATGATATTTTTAGAGAGAATTAATTAACGTCGTAAAGATTTAATAGCAACGGTATTATTGAAAGTGATTTATGTAATTTGAAAATTTTTGTTCATTTTTGATATGTTAAAAATGTTTTGCAACAATTTCTTAATAATGAAATTATCTTTTTATTTTCATTTTTATCTGTGATTTAAAAGAAGGAAAAAGAAACTGAGTATTTCTCTTTAGCTTCTTATAAGTTTTAATTCATTATCTATTAAATAATGTATAGAATCTTCAACTGTCTCATGGGATCAAGTAAGTTATGTTTGAATTGTTACATCTTTTCTGCTAGAAACTTACTTTCTGCTTTATTTTCAAGAATACATTTTGGAGTACATATATGTGCATGTATTGCACTATATGAAAACTAATAGAGTTGTATTTTATTACATTATGAAAAAGTGCACTATTAACTGTCTGGATAAGGGAAAAATGACTCTTGATAGGGCTTTCTAAAAGAAACTGGTTGGTATTTATATCATGCATAGAGGAAAAACATGAAAACTTTGGTCCAGCCAACCCATTCATCATAATTTGAATCTGGTATATACTACCAGAATAAATGAGTCAATAAATTTTTTTTACCCAGTGGTAGACAGTAGCCATTATAGGCATTGGCCACTAAGGCCAGAAGTGCCGGTCACTTTGTTATGCAGAATATGTGGGCCACCGTCGCCTCCCATGAGGGGACAGACAATCCATGCCTTCTTCAGTATTCGAACAACAGTCAGTCACTAACCGCTTTCCAATCTGGGTGGTATGAGTTAATACATGTAAGCTAGTATTACTATGTTATAACCTAATCCTTTCAACTGCTTTCTTGTAGAAATAAGTATAAAAAAAAATAATCTGATGCCAGTAGTTCTGCGTTGTTGATGTATTTCATCTTCTATAGCAAATTACAGTTTACTGGTAAATAGCCGAAAGATCAGCTTTAGATTATCAGAGCATTGTTTCAGTTTTTATTTAAGACCATGTGTGTCTGTATGTGAAAATACATATCATGTGGTGCTCCAAGGTATAAAAACTCTTTTAACCTGATAATTGAACCAAGTAACACAGTTGAGTTGGGATTGTAATTTAATAGTTTATATCTTTTTATACAGTGTATTTTTATAGGCAGAATTAAATCAAATTTCATTATGTTGCATTTACTGGCTAGAATTTTCTATCATGTCTAGCGTTTTGGTTTATGTTGGGGATTTCTTATTTCATATAAGATTATCTATCATTTTGCACATTTCTTTCTCTTAAATTTAAAATTGGACACAACTGCAAAAGTATAATAGCGATATCCCGCAACAGCCGACTTGAATATAATATGCATATGTGTTACGAGTTCAGTAATAAAGATTGCATACGCAGACTAAATTTGCTGTAAATACATTGTGCAAAATAAAATAAAAGTTTTGTTATTCATTGCCAAATTCAGTTAGTTCCATTTAAAAATTTTATTACTATTTTTATATTTTTTACCAAATCACAAACAATTAGTGAAAAACAACTACAGTACACTTCCGATTATCCGCGGAATCGGGTGGCGTAGCCGCCGAGGATAACAAAAATCGCAGATAATCCGAAAAAAGCTAAAACAGGGTATAAGCAAAAGAGAAAACAGTCATTCCAACTTTGAAAAATCATTTTATGTACAATAAAACGTAAAATAAACAGCAGAAAATGTTTAACTAACGCTTAATATTTTAGTATATCACTCGAAACTAACCTAAAATGCATTTTGTTAATGAAAACAGAAAAGTGCTTTGTACTTACGAGAGGCGTCAAGGATACACAGAAAAATTAATACATATGTATTGTTTTCATACTGTAATGTATTATGTAATTACAAAAGCATAACTGTAAAACTACACCTTTTTGAAGAAATCGGTCATTTGTGTTTGCTTCTTGCTTTGGAAGCATTTTCTCTTGATCCGAGATTGCATTTTTCGTAGCATAAGTTTCTCGGCCAACTCCGCGTCATCTTGTTCTTCCAAATAGCTCAGCAGTCCGTCGACTTGTTGAGAAGCCGCTTCGTGAGTCTTCCGCATCTGCACAATGGGCTCTTCTTCATTCTTGATCTCTCCCCTTGCTTTCTTCAGAATTTTGTCATCTGTCAAGCGTTCGAAGCCAGGTTCATTGACGTCACACTCCAATCACTCAATGTTTTCAGCATCGACGTTCTCACCACCCGGAACTGTTTTCACCATATCGGCAAGAGTTGCCGTGGGCGTGTCTACATCTCCATTGTCTTCTTCACAACTCAAAGGTTTTAGGTTGTTGTTGGCTTCAACATTAGGCATGAGTTTTCTCCATGATTTTATGAGGGTTGACGGTTTCACTGAGTCCCATGCAGATGCAATATCGTAGATGTCCAAGATTGTATAGTGTTTCCAAAACTCTTTCAGATCATAACCTTCCTCAATTTTGGTCATTAGCAGCTTGGTTCGGTATGTTCTCTTCATTGTTGCAATGACTCCTTGGTCCATGGGTTGGATTAGCGCAGTGACATTTTGGGGGAGAAACTTTGTAAAAATTTGTCCATCAGAAGACTTTAGCACGCTTGTTGCTGGGTGAGAAGGTGCGTTGTCGATCAATAACACAGCTTTTTCAGGCAGGATTTTTTGATTTAAGACGTTTAGGCACTTGAAGAACAAAGATTGTTTCGAACCATTCTTGAAAAATGTTTCGGTTCATCCATCCTTTTTTTTTTTTTTTTTTGGTTAAATTAATCAACGAGCAAATTTTCTATCCTTGTGCCTTTGAAAGATCTCGTTTTTTTGACTTTCCAATGACAACAAATCTAAGTTTATGTCCACCGGTAATGTTACTGCAAGACATGATAGTGATCCTTTCATTGATATGATAGTGCTTTCTTTATGACCTGCCGCTTTACTTTCACTTTTAAATGCTAAAGTGCAAGTAGGAAGACATTTCCACAAAAGTCCCGATTCATCAGCATTGTAAATTTGTTCAAAAGATAGCTCTTCTTTTAAAACAAATTCTTCAAATTCATGGTGGAAATCGTCAGCTGCTTGTTGGTCACCACCAAGTTTCTCCCCATGAAGTCCAATTTCTTGAATTTCATGTCGCTGCTTAAAACGAGTCAACCAGCCAGAAGATGCATTAAAATTTCCTTTCAGGCCTAACAACTCAAAAAGGTTTTTGCCTTCGCCGCAATGATAGGACTATTTACAGGAGTACGCTCTTTTCGAACTTGAGCTAACCACTCTGTCATTGTCATGAGAACACTTCATAGTTTTTCGTGTTTTCATTGCGAAAGCACTGTCCGACATGGATGCAAAGTTCACCAGTTTGTCTTTTTGCTTTAGAATGTCTGTACTGTTGTTTCCGCGATTCCGTAATCCTATTCCATCTGCTGCCTTGTAGCGCCGTTTGCTACTTTGAAAATTAATTCTAGTTTTTGTGCAATCGTCAACACAACCTTCTTTCGTTTTCCTGACATTTTAAATCGGAACCACACAAAACCAAAAAAGCACAAGCACTGAACACGATAAAAGATAAGAAATTAACTCCGACCGATTCGCAAACACTATCAGGCTTAAACTAACAATGGCGAGTGGGAGGAAGTGGATGTGTCAGTAAGATTAAGACGAGAGAGAGGGCGGTGGAACGGGCACTGCAAAGGTGAGTAAGAAATCACTTACTCATCAGAGGGGAAGGTTCCGAGAAGACCTGGGATATTTTTGCTAAAAATAAGCGCGATGTTGGCAAATTTAACGTTTCGCTCAGTTTTGTGAACATTTTTATTTTCTTTGCTTTACACTTGGGGGGGGGAACCTTTGTGCGGCTGGCACGGATAATCGGGAGTCTACTGTATTAGAAAATTCTTTATATTTTGTATGTTACCATTTAAAAAGACCTGATACTCATTCATTTATTTGCAACACATGCTGATATATTTAATCTCTTTGCAGCATCACTAAGTAATTAATCGTATATTACTTTTTCTGTGATTTCTGTAGTAAAAGATCGTAAAAGTCCAAAACCTTTCTTTATAATAAATATTTATATGCTAAAGCAAATTTTTTAATACACGAATTCCCCTCAAATCTATAAGATTAAAAAATAAGTAATTTGAATAGTTATATATGTATATGAATGTTTAAAAACAGGAACATTGGTAGGTGGCAGGTAAACAATTAAAACAAACTACTAGTCATAAATTTGCTTAATTTAACGAATAAGGTCAGTATTGTTTTGTAATTACATTGCATTTTTTTGCAAGTTGTCCAAGTTTTTTTTAATCATTCTTATATTTATTTATTATAATTCAAACACACATTATGTTTGAAAAAGTAGTTTCAATGAGGATTAATTTATGTATTTTAATGCCAGCATATAAAAAAATTATATCTTATATTAGAAGTTTCTGAATTGCTGAACATTATGGAATACTGTTTTAATAAGAGAATGCTTACTTGATCCCTTGGGAAGACTAAAACCATATGTTAATAGTAAATTTTTTTACTATAAAATGTTATTCATTTACACACATTTTTGATAAAAATAAATTGGAAAACCTTACGATTTTTACAAAGTCCTTTATCCATTTTAATCTGAGGTACAGTACTCTGTTCTGCATTTAATATGCAAAACCTACTTTTGAAGATTAGGTTCATTTTTGTTTACCATGTTTGTCAGAAGCATAGCAGGTATTTTGGCATATTAATTCATCATTTCTGGCTATAATATTTTTTTTTTGATAATTTCCATATGCGTCATTTGCTGCAAGTGACTTTCTGCAAGTAAAGCAGAAAAGCTTGAATATCCTATATCATTATAATCCAGTAATGGTCTTTCAGTATTTAATTTGTCATCTCTATATATGATGTGTAAAGAATTCATATTTTAAAATTATGTTTTTGTTATAAATCTATTACATGTTTAACTTTATTTCTAATTAAAACAAAATTCTATAAAGCTAATTATTTGGGAATTTGTTTGTTTCTGCTATTTTACATAGTGTATTGCTGAGTATATTAAGTAGCTCATCCATTTTACTCTAACTCTACAGATTCAGTTTTCAGACAAATAAGTGCCGAAGAGTTAAAAATTTCTTCTGATAATAAAATGCTTATAATTCTTTTCTTGTTACAAATTTTTTATATATATATATATATATTTGTTTAAATGGGATTTTACTGCTGCTTTTTTAAATTGATGGTTCTTATATAATTTCTTACTCAGGTATGCAAAATTTCTGTGCAACTGGTTTGCATCAGAAAAAATTATTTGTATTCTTTTTCTACGGATATATTTATCATATGATCTAGTCGAGCATATAAGATGTTTTTTAAATGGTTTATATAATTACATATCAATAGGGTATCACATCTGGGTGTCATTTTATAATTAGTTATACTGCAATATTAATTTTCCATATACAGGGTAATCATAAGAAAACTTCTGCAATATATGAACTCCTAGTGACCTATCAGTGCAACCAATTGAAGTGAAATTTCAGATATTCTTATTTGAACGTATGCTTTAAAACAACAGAGCTCTCACAGATACAGTGAAAAAATTTTGAATTTTCGAATGGCAATCATTTTTTCTTTAATTTTCAGTGCTTTTTTCAATACATCAAATTGCAATGATACATGTATGATGAAAACTGCTACGTTTTTATGAAGACTTTATCTATTTTAATCTGAGGTACAGTACTCTGTTCTGCATTTAATATGCAAAACTTACTTTTGAAGATTAGGTTAATTTTTGTTGTTTACCATGTTTGCCAGAAGCATAGCAGGTATTTTTATGTATAACATTTGCAAAGAAAAATATTGAAAATGATCAATGGCAACACAAGAGAGGAGACAGTAAAAAAGCTTTTATTTAATTACAAGTTTTCAACATGGCCGCCTTCAGACAGCTGGGGATTGTTGACAACAGTGACAAATGTAACATTGCAGGAGGAATTCGTATAACCTTACATTTTATGGCACCTTTCATTTCTGACAAATCTCGTGCATTTGATGTGTATGGCTTACATTTCAGGTAATTCCAGAACCAGAAATTCATTGGAGTGAGGTTGGGGGATCGCAGTGGCCACAAAACTGCAAAGTTACTGGAGATAACTATCTTGAAACACTGTACATATTGAAAACATGTAATTCCAATAAAAAGTTTTTCTCCTCTCCTTTCTTGTGGTGTCATTGGTTTTTTAAATGCTCTTCTCTGCTGATGTTTTTACAACAGCAAATTTTGCAATATACGTATTGTTCCAATACCATTTATGGTTTTTCAATGCCCTGATCGATTTGCGCAAGAAAAAAGTAGGTGTTCCCATTTGAAAATTTTGAAATTTTTTCATTGTAACTGTAATTATGAGAGCTCTTTTGTTCAGAAATCTCAAGCACACATCTTTAAATGGCCAAAACCTGATATTTCATTTCGATTGGTTCCACGGATAAGCTGTTACAGGTTTATATATCCGGGAAGCTTTTTATGACCAACCTGTATGTAATTTGCTGCAGTTTGAACATTTAACTTATCATAACTTACATGAAATACTTAATGTTGCTACAAAAACTTTGTTTAAAATCATCATTTTGTAACTCTGAGATCTTTCATTTACGACACAAAAGAAACTTTTTTGTGCAATGAAGCTATACTGGTTTCTTTCTATGGTTTAATTTTCTTTTAAAAACAAAATTCTGAAGAATGTTTCATTGTGAACTCAAAATTTTATCTTGAAAAGTATACTCAGAATATAAGGAGGAAAAGAATGTATTGAAAAAATTGTGTGATATATTTTTAATGTCTTTTTGAATCAATAAAAAATAAATAAAATTTCTGTGTTCTTTATTTAAATGCAATACTGAGCTAACAATCGAAAATTTTACATAAGTGAAATAGTGTTTGAACTAAGAACACACTAAATTTTTAAAATTAGGTAAAGAAAGAATTTTATATTGTAGATTTTAAGAGAAATAAAAAAATCTGGTATTTGAAAGCAATCTTCTTGCAACAATACTGTTGCAGATTGTTGTGAAACAAATTATCAGCCGTATGGTTTATTACTTAATAAACTTGAGCATTTTTCTTTTAAATAATTCATTTAATTATTGTATTCACTTGCACATTTTTAATTATCTGAAATTTTATTGTTAAGATTATTTCTTTTTGATTTCATGTTTTCCTCGAGAAGAAATTTTGAATGCATATTCATTAAAAAACTAGACATTTGAAATGAGATATCTGAAATCAGCATTGCATGCAGCAGAAATTTGAAGATGTGGCAACTCCCATTGAGAAAATACTTGAGTAACTGAGTTTAAATTACAGTATTAGTTCATTATGTAATTGTGGTAAAATATCTGAGAACTATCTGCATAACAAGAAATAGAGATGTTAATTCTGCATCAAGAACTTGTAAAGGTAAATTTAAAACATTCAATATTGTAGATTTCTTCCATTTTACTCATGGTTCCATTAGTGTTCGTAAGGAACATCCTTTCCTAAGAAACTACAGTACCTTTACCCTGTGAAACTTTAGTTAAGATTCCAGCTGTTAAAGAGTTTCAAAATCTGCCTTGATACATTTCAAACATATTGCTCTAATTTCATACATTTATATGCTGAATCACTTTGATTTCATGACTGAAAAAGCAGAATTTTTTACCATCAATACAGCCGAAATATATATAGCATGAGTTTTACCCATAGTTACTTAACAGGAGTGCGGCGCCGAATTTGCTGTCCTTTCCGTTCAGCCGGCAGCGAGCTAAGCCGTACTTTTGTTTAGAATGTTTCAATACATTTCATTAAAACTAACTTTGATCACATTTCATTGAGACTATTTATTTTTTTAACTTTAATACTGTTGGTTCTCCGGACCGACAGTATTAAAGTTAAAATATTCTCGACACCGGCCACATGAAAAGTTCACTGCTGGTCTCCAGGGACCGGCGCCACGCTCAACGCGTTAATGCAGAGTTTAGTGATACAGGCCTTCGAAAAAGACTTTCTAATGCAGACTGGCTTGTCTTTACAAGTCTAGAGATGAATAAGAGATTCCAGATTTGTTGATATTCTGTTTTTAATAATTCAAATACAAAAACTCAAAATTTTTTAACCTTCTGACTAGTTTTCAATATTCCTTCATTCACTCAAAAAGAACATAAAGATATCACTTTCTTTGTTTCTCAATTTTTAACTCACGTAAAGGCAATTTTAATTCTATCCATTTAACATCATCTTTTTGACGAACATGACATCCCAATGCACCAGCAATAAGGTCGATCCTAAACGGAAAATTAATTTAGTAATCTCTTAAAATGTGTTACAAATAAACATATTATACAGACACACAAAATACAAATCAGTCTTATCAGAAATAGGTAATAATTCAGAGTTTTTGCATATTAATACATGCCAAATAGTTTAAAATACCATAAATGTTTTAGATGTATTATATAGTCAATCATTTAAAAGTAATTATGTAGCTTCATAAAATGCATTCTAATAAGTTTCTCTACCTGCTTTATGATTTTTGGCAAATTCTAATATACTGTAATTTGGGTTGTATGCTTAGTTGCTAAAACAAAACATATTCATAAGTTATTTATTATATTAAATTAATATCTATATACAACTTCATATTAAAACCTGAAATGTTAATAATAATTATTTTATACTAATGCTGCTAAACTGATGAAAAATTTATCTTGCATAATGAAACTCATATTTTCGGATTAAACAGTTATTGGATTATAGGTATTTAATACTTTGAGCGTTATCACTTTGATGCATGTGATATCCAATCTATATCAATGAAAATTCACTCTTAGGTTTGTACTCTCACTTTCCATGCTGAGTTACACAGTACACCTACAATATTTTTAGAAGTGATTTTTTTTTTTTCAATCAGATACGGCAAAGCTGCAAAACGATAATTTGTGGCCATGGTTACTAACACATTTGTGGCAACAGTTTTGTCAATACAATAAGGTCTTATTGTATGGTTATACATAATAAATTTTTTTATACAGTAAGGCGAAATTTTGGATGTATATTTTTTATATTGTTATGCAACTAATAAACTAAACATTAGCAAAAAAAAAAAAAAAAAAAAAAAAAAAAAAATGTTACGCCCCTTTCTCTTTAGCAACATACCTGTTTTTTGTAATTTTGGTACATATTGCCAATTCAGTGTATATTATATGCTTTTAGTGCACAACATGCCTATAGCTTTTAATTGTAAACTGAAAAAGCTGAAAAATACAGATAAAAGAAAATACTGGAGAAAGATAATTACTAAGTTAAATTTTTCACACGTTCACTAATTCTGGGCAGTTCCTCTAACATATAATTTTCCCAAAACAGGCATTTTCATTATAGGTGACTTTCATAAAGAAGCTTTACAAATTTGTAATCACTGCGAATTCCCAAGCTATTTCTTTTTAAATTATTAGGTCGCACTGAGGCCACACAAATACCTTGAAGTTTTGCTCAACTGCTGCTTACATAATCACATATATTCCAAATTCATGAACACATGCTTTATAAACTAACCTTTTCATAGCTATTTTACAGCTTGAAGCAAGAAGATTACCATTTAGATTATAATGATGAAGAGTTAATGCTAAAACCATAGCATATGCCAATAATTTATCTTTCATGCTTGGTGGAAAAGACCTGGAAAAACACAGAATTATTAACACAAATTAATGTTAAAAATTATTATAATGTTCAAACATTAAAAGGGACTTAAAATTACACGAGCAAAATAATAACATGTGGCATATTCCAAAGCTAAAGCCATTATGAATATTTCATATATAAATGGAATTACGGGCATGAAAATTTAATATAGATTTTCAAACTAAAATGACCAAGTACAGTCAAAAGTCGTTAATTCAGACACCCATAATCCGGACCTCAAAGCTACAAAAGCGTCGCGTTGACGCTTGCGCATAGGCGTTTACGTGTACGCGCAAGACCTTTACGGCTGCGAATATGCGTGTGCGCATAACACGTTTACGCATGCGTGTTTAAATGTATAACGGACGGTATAAGCTAAGCTAAAATTATCTAATTCAGTTAATGTTGCAGATTGCATTGTTCCTTAATCTTCGAATTGGATCCGGCTTATTATTTTTTGCAGACTGTTAGAGCAATTTTATAAAAGTAAACTTGAACTTTTGTTTATATCAATTTCCGATATATATTTGCTAATATGTAAAGGATCTAAAGTGAAAGTATGTTCCGAAATCTGTTTATCAATTTCACGCTTCTCGGCGGGGGGAACGCCGCGGCGCGCAATGAATTGGAAGTTGATCTGTCAGCACTATCTTTATCTTCAGGGCAGATGTTTTTTATTTTATTTGGTTTGGCTTATAATTCCTTACTAAATGTAGTATTTCATCTCGATGTACTCCGTCTTTGATATGATTTAAAACAAGTTCCTCGTCATTATAATTCGCTTCCGATAGTGAAGAAAGTGACAGAGGTTATTGAAAACGAAAAAATTTTGATTGACAAATTAGTCGGTATTCTTGACACAGCATTTATAGGACTTGAACAGCGGAACTTTGTAACTAAACAAGAAATTATGTCTGTTTAATAGAATTAAAGAGAAAGTATTATCACACGAAACGAAGCAACTTACATTGAAAGAAATGTTTAATAAAGTAAACAAATAAATATTAAGCTTTTTCTTTTTGTAAATTTTGATACCCTTTAGATCATAATTGTTCTTTATTTCATAAATTACAGTTTCATATTTTTAATTTTGTAATTTCTGCATGCCATCTTACCAGATTTAAATTGATGATCTATAATCCGGAATCGCCAAAGTCCCGAAGAGTCCGGATTAACGACTTTTGACTGTATCTGACACAATACAATTTTACATCAACTGAATTGAAATTTCTCAAACCAGAAAGCTGCAAATGAAAAGTGCAATACACTTCATGCTATACTGTCCTATGGCAAATAGTAATATGCATACTTATGACAAAGGCATAAAAAATATATCAAGATATACCTATATAATAATCATTTGACAGCAGATAAATTTCAAAAGCTATAATTCACTCCCCCCCCCAAGTTTACAGATTTATAATTCTTTAACTCTTTGAGGTACAGTATATAAAATAGTTTGAACTGTGGTAAAATTTCGAATGAATTGTAATTTAGACCCTTAGGACAAAAAATTGAAACTTAAAAAATTCTGGAGTGAAATCCTGAATTTTGAGAGCCAGTATATACTTTATACCAGTGCCCCTCTACATTTTTTCCCTCAGGGTAGCTGCCAATTGTTAATTTTTGTTTTTTTCCCACCTATTTTTGCGAACTTTTGATGTACATCTATAGAGATGGGTACTTGAGCATAGTTATGCAAGTCTGAAGGCAAAAACTTAAAAAATTTTGCTAGAAATTTAAAATAAAATAAAAAAAAAAGTTTTTCACACTTATTTTACATAAGTATAGTTATGTAAAATAGATGCCCATATTTTACATAACTATACTTATGTAAAATATGGGTAAAAAGCTTTTGAAAGTGATTTAAATTCACTATTATTATTTTATGAAAAAATTTTGCAAATATACATGCATAGCTGCATGCATAAACCGTATATACTGTAACTGAACTAGCATAATGTTACATGGAGATGTTACTCAGGCAAAAAATAAGAAATTGAAAAATGATATTATGACTCAGCTGAAAAATTATGTTGCATTTTTGAAGTTATTATATTTTCTGCTTTATACATAAAAAGAGCATGCTTCATGCTATGATAGCAAGAATTGCCCCGCCCCAACACTTTCGATTATCAGGCTGGTAAAGGGCCCTTTTTAATTGTAAATAGAGGTTGTAATATATCATTTTGTTCAAGAAGAAAAGCTGTTAAACAATTTTATTTGATAAACCTCAAAGCTCTTATCTCTATCAAAACTTAAAAAGCTCAAATATTTGTCCCCCCCCTTTTTTTTCCTTCCAAAGATAAATGTTTTGCACCTAAAGCTGGCCTTTGAACTATTTTCCTTCCTTTCACCAGGTGTGAAGACTAAACAACGTACTTGTATCCTAATCCCAGGAGTAATTAGTAATCTAAATCTAATTTTCTTGTATTCCTTAGTCTCTCATCTGAAATTAACAAAGACTGCTTAAAGGATAAAAGCATGCTTTCAAATCGGCAGTTTTTTCCATTGCACTAAAAAATGGACCTAAAGTACACTTCCCGTACTTTTAAGTGAGCTTTCCCATTGTGTGATGTTATCACAGTTCCTTTGTGAAGATGGCATGAAAAATTAGTTGTCCATCACCTCTTTTCATTTTTGCTGCATTCTAGGATTTTGGAAAACACGAAACAACTGGTGTCTTTCGCGGCTAACATGCCATACTTAACCCCTACAGTTGTGTAACGTTTTGACACCAGACCACAATTTTGAAATCTAAGAGTCTTTCTCGTGGGAAAGGGTGAAGTGCTGAAATTAAAATTTTAGCTAAACAGAGACGAATGAGAAACTCGAGTGGAGTAAACAAAGAACAAAAAGAAACTGATATACATGTGTTCAGTCTTAGTACAGGGTCAGTAAACTTCCCATACCCCCATGAACATAATATTGAATCCTAAACAACTTGTAAATTAACCATAAAAAATTATTACATCGTAAACTATTACAATATAAAGAAATTTTGTCATCTCACAGAGTAGAAAAGGAGAAAACTGGTGCCGCCATCTATTGGTGTGGTAATCTCAGTATGGGCGCTAAATACTGGTATTAAAACATAATCTTCTTTTAATTATCAGTTTTGATTGAAAGGCAGTAAATATAAAAGGTTCAGCATGTGTGCATCATATATTTGAAGATTGTGAATTTTTTTCCTACCCTTCAATGCAATTTATGAATATTCAAACACAATACCTTTTAAAGTGGTATATTAATTTCATAACTGCAAAATATTGAACATTCATAGGGTAGTGCTGCCATTTAGAATCAAAAGGAAACTGAAACTTACAATTACAGCTTTTGGTGTAGAAAAATTAGCATTTTTAGAAGTTAAAAAAGTGACAAACATCCAGTGCCCTTCAAAAGCAGAATTAAACATCTAACTATACCAGGTTTAAAAAAAAAAAAATGTTATCTAAGAAATAACTATATAATATATCAAGAACATTGATTATAGTAGATTACAACAAAAGTGCACAAACCTATTCTTTAAAAAGAATTTATCTTTTAACTTCTGTTTGAATGGCTCTGGAACATGAGGTACTGGATCTAAATTTAAAGTGTTTGTTACACATTACAAAATAACATTTATATATTAAATCTGAAGCAAAGCTGCAAGTTGAATATAAAATGCAAAACAAACTATGAGAATTATTTAAAATACCTTTTTTCCTCATATCCAAGTAAGTAAGTTTCAGGAAACACATCATGTACTGTAAGTAACACAAAAGTTTAGCATTATGTAATGTCAGACTTCCACACGAAGATTCTAGGTATTTAATAACAACATCACAGTACCTAAAATATGAAAATTTTATAGTATTAACCAATTAAAAAAACGATCTGCAAAAATGCTTCATAAATACTGAAACATAATTTTAGTTGATAATTCTTCATCAAACAGAGAAAGCCCTTTGCTTCATTAAGGCAAACATTTGAGCTGCTTAGGCCTCAAATAAGGGACCAATTTTTAAGCACGAGACCAAAAAAAATTTTACTTGAGTGTGTGTGGGGGGGGGAACCTCACCATATCACATTTCAAGCTAAGGTTTGAAACTATTCTCAGAAAAGTTGAACAAACTTAAACCTTTTTAATAACTGAAAATGAACTTTAAAGATATGCTGATTTCCATTGTTTAAGATAATGCCTTGTTTAGGGAAAGCTCTTAAAAAAGTTACATAACCAGAGGAGATAAGTTCACAATTTATTTATGATGAAGTACATTGAAGTTTGTGTGAAAGAGGCTCTACAAAGGGTATTTTAACCTTTACTGATATAGCAAAACTTTAAAGGTTCGATCTTAGAGATCCATAAACACACATGCCTTATGAATGCGTCTCAACTATATAATCATTTATTAATAAAAATGATAAATATTTAATATCAAATATACGTATAATTTTTACCAAAAATAAAGGCAATATGAGCATATTTTTCAGGAACACAGAAAAATAAATAAAAACATAATGCCTGGGTCCCTATAACAAACAGTACATTTAGCTGGAAAATGAAACTGACTCAAGTATGCATTACACATCAGAAGGAAAAAAAGGCATCCATGAAAAGGCCATTCAGCTATAAGGAACTGAATCCAAAATGAAACTATTAGCAGGCAGCTATCTTACTATTTGGTCAATGGAGCACAGTCAAGGCAAAGCAATTATATTGTTAGACCTAAAAAATTACTGAAGAAATATTGATTAAATGAAATATGTAAACTTGAAATATTTATTAGTATACTCTAGAAAATCAAGTATTCCAGCAATTCAGAAATCCAAATGCATAGCAGCTGTTATAATAGTGTAACATTAGTTTTATGCATAGTTCTTTCTGAAATGAAACCTCCCACAAATAAGAGTATCTTCGAAATATTTATTGCTTATAACAAGTATTTCTCCCGGATTATTTTCCAACCTTGCATATTTCAACTCAGAACTCAAGATGTTGATTAAAAATATTTCATATTTCAGACTTTTGGTAGAAATCAAATATTCATAAAATGAAAGTTCAAAGTTAATTTTAGAAATTGGAGGAAAAAACAATTACTCTGAAATCAGTTCAGGTTCTAAAAGCATTACAACAGTTACAGGGGGAAAAAAAAAAAAAAAAAAAAAAAAAAAAAAAAAAAAAAAAAACTGAAATTTTATTTTGTAAATCAATTTTATTTGCTTTCTGCTTCTGCATACTGAGTAAGCACAAAATATTCTCAGTTCTTATTTTACAGCAAAATGATTAAGGTGTTTGAGTACATTTAACTATTCAAATAAAAAACAGCCCGGATATCACTCATAAGGAGTATGCACCATGTGCAAAGAACACTACAAAACATACACATTCTAAACTGAAGCAGCTGAGAAAAATCTTAGTGCCACAGTGCTGTGATGAAATCTGCCAAAAGATGATGTTTAACGTGTAAATTTACAAATACGCAATACGACTCAGACTTGACAGATATGAGATATTTTAATGCATATTCTTCAGAAGAAATTAAAATTAACTAGATAAATGCTAGAAAGCATATCAAAGAACTAAAATTTTGAGAATTAATGATCAAGCAAACAAAGAAATGACATCAATGCAAAAAAAAAATCTGAATTATTTTTTTCTATAGTTATAGAATTGTGAGAATTGACCGAGGTAGTTCAAATAACGATTTAACTGGAGAATTTGAAAAAGCCAAAGGCTCTAGAATTATATTAAGGAATGCTCATTAACATTACGGAATCAACATTAATACTCTGAGAATGCTATCAAAAGTTAATAAAAATGTTTAGTGCAAATGTGCACGTAGTTAACCATTTTAGAAGATTTGGAAGCTATGAAGGCTAAAAAAATACAAACGGAAAGTTGCAAAATTTCTGATGATTCTAAAGACTTTTTAAATCATGTTACATGGACAAGCAAGGAGCTACATATTAAAAACATAAATAACATTAGTATATAGAAAATGGATGTAGACTGAACCTACTTCAAAGTTTCCATAGAACACAATCGTCAAAATAGCAATGATATGGGTGCAGGATACCCAAGAAAATAAAAGAACAGCAAATGAAAAAACAAGGATTGAAATAACAATAAATGGTCTCACATGCACTGTAAAAATATACAAATAATATAAATAATTTTGAGCTATCTTACACACTAGCTTGCTTCCAAACAGCTATCTTCTCATAAGAGGCTCCAAGAAGAAATTCAGCATGAGATTCCAAAGCATCATACTCTTCTGCTGTAATAACTATTTAATCTCTGTTAAGATTTTCCTTCTTTCAAAATGAAAATTAGGATTAAACAAACAAATTATAAACACATAAATTTTGAAAGAGATAAAAGCTGAGCAAATGTATTTAGAAAATGTCTCCTAAAACTAAATTTGCCAATATTTAATGGGTTAATTGGTGTTGAGTTCTAGTGCATAACCCTGCAGTTCTGATGCGTCAAGCGTAGGGTTATATATACAAACGTGGAAGTACGGAAACAATCAACAGAATCCCACAAAAGTACTTCTATGCAAAATTACAGTGTAACTGCATGACATAATTCAGTATAAGAAAAAATGAATTTAACAAACATTTTCTATTCATAAAAAGCAAATTTAAATTAAATTTAATGCAAACAAATAAAAATTAAATTTAACTTTATTCTTAAGAAAAAATGAAGGTATGAAATAAAAGGACAACAATGGTTGAAATAAGAAGGCTATGCTTAAAACTATTCTCTGCGTGGAAAAGACTTGTCTAAAGTTGGTTTATGTTAAGATGCAGTTAAAATTTAAATGCTATAATACATTTTGATTGCTTTTAAAAACCTAAAGATATTAAAATGGGGTTGTTCCCCAATTAGATCCATCAATGTCAGATTTCTTTTATGAAAAAACTAACCTATGAGGATTAAAAAAAAGGACAATTAATTAAAATATGTTCAATGGATAAAAGAGAATTGCATGAACTGCGTATAGGTTCATTTCCTCTATTCAGTAAATACTGATGAGTTATTTTTGAATGACCGATACGAAAGTGAGTCAATAGTACTTCCTCCTTACGATTTCTATTCAATTCCCAACACTGCACTCGAGCTTATACAAGTCTCAATTTATTGTTCACTTGAGTCTCCCATAACTTCTGCCATTTATCTAACATTCTGCTTTTGATGACCTTCTGAATATCTTTAAAGGACACTTTCAACAGGCATCTTAGCTGCAATATCTACTAATTCATTTCCCTTGATTCCAAGTGCCCAGGTACAAACCAGCAAATGATGCTGTAACCCTGATCCTTCAAACTTTGATCTAGCCTAGCTACTTCCCAAACTAAAGGGCTGTCATTATTATAGAAGGTTTTCATCGACATCAAGGCACTTTTGCAATCTGGATAGATGATGTATTTCTTTCAATCTGGATCGATGATGTCTAGAAATATATATCAGAGCATTATAGATAAAAATATTTCTGAAGAAAAAAACAGAATAGGCTTCAGGCAGCCTAAAGCTCTTCGTAGTATCACAGCACACAAATGCCAATCCAACTTGATTGTTGGACTTTGAGTCATCCATATATATTGAGGTATAGCCTGTTGTACCTGCATTTGAACTCTTCAAAGATTTGTTGGAAAACAACGTCACAAGTATTGCTCTTATCAAAATTGCCGAAAATGTTGAGAGTAGTAATTTTTAGATATGTGAAAGGTGGGGTATCATATAAACTTACGTCTTTAACTTGTACATAAGTCAACTCATAATTTTCCAAAAGTGACTGTATCTTCAGAGTGAAAGGAAGGATGCAAGAAGTTTCTACTTGGTACAAAAGATTGCACATCAAATAGAAGTGATCAAACAGGATGAAGTGGTTGAGAATTTACTCTGAAGTAGTACTTCAGAGATAACTAGAGGGAGAAAATACCTTATACAGTCAAAAGTCTTTAATCCGGACCTCAAAGCTACAAACTTTCTGCGCATGCGTAAATGCTTAATGCATTTACACATGCACATAATACGTTTACGCATGGGCGTTTAATGTATAAAGGATGGTATAAGCTAAGCTAAAATTATCTAATTATCTATTTCAGTTAATGTTGCAGAATGCATTGTTCCTTAATCTTCTAATTGGATCCGGCTTATTATTTTTTGCAGACCGTTAGATCAATTTTATAAAAGTAAGCTTGAACTTTCGATTATGTCAAAAAGAATTTCCGATTCTGAAGCTGCCAAAGGATCTACAAAGCGAAAGCATGTTTCGATGTCCATCAAACAAAAAGTGAAATTCTGGAAAAAATGGATAAAAGCATATCCTTTGTTTCTCTAACCATTCCGAAATCTGTTTATAAATAAATTTCACACTGCTCTGCCGGGGGGGGGGATGAACTGGAAGTTGATCTATCAGCACTATCTTTATCTTCAGGGCAGATGTTTTTATTTTATTCGGCTTATAATACCTTACTAAATGTAGCATTTCATCTCGATGTACTCCGTCTTTGATATGATTTAAATCAATCCCTCGTCGTTATAAATATCATGAATACACATCAAATAGTTTTCTGGTTGCAATTTTCTAATTTCGACTATGCATAATGTATGCTTTACGCATGCACACGTTGAAAGAAATGTTTAATAAAGTAAACAAATAAATATTAAGCTTTTTTTTGTAAATTTTGATACCCTTTAGATCATAATTGCTCTTTATTTCATAAATTAAAGTTTCATATTTTTTATTTTATAATTTCTGCATGCCATCTTATCAGATTTAAACTGATGATCTACAATTCAGAAAAACTGATAATCCGGAATCGCTGAGGTCCCGACGAGTCCGGATTAAAGACTTTTGATTGTATATCTTCCCTTTGAAAGAACGACTGGGAATAAGGTAACCCATTTGCCAAACCCGCATGATGACGAATTATTATCTCTGCCTTTTACTTTGGAAAGTAAATAATGAAGAATCTGCATATATGTATATATCTTCCTCGCATTATGGAAAAAAAGTGCCACCTACATCAATCATATTTTGAATAACTCCCCCCCGAACATGTACACATGATGAATGCCCGAATTTTATATTTCATCTTCTGTGAAAATTTACTTAATTTTTTATTAACAAACTCAAGAACTTTAAAGCGAGCAGTGCCAATATTTTACGGAATAAAACATTTTTATTCTAGCACACGAGTCACGTCTTAGACTTAAAGATGGCTCATTGCATTTGACATAAAGACTCTGCACTGAAGACATTCTGAAAGAACTGGAGCAAATTTGCAGAGCTTGGTGGGGGATATGGTCAATTTCAGCAATACCGAGGGCCGTACAGATCCATAGGTAATTTGATCCATGTTCAATTTTTGATCGAATAAGACATCTATAAATTTGCAGCATGGAATGAGGTACCGCTAAGAGGTAATGTTAACCAAGAGGTATTCGTTAAGACCTTCAGAATATTTAATTTCTTAAGGCACTTATTCTTCAAGTTTCATATATGAGACAAGAAATTGAGCTTCCTGTCAAATATTAGTCCTAGGAACTTAACCTCAGGCACCATCTAGGAGTTCTGGTTCTGGGTGTAAATTTCTCTTATGGCAAAAATGCATATATACTGTCTTCAGATGTTGCTCAAGATATTGATTAAAAATATTTGATTGTAAAAGAACTCAAGATTTACCATATCTTCCGATAACACTGCATGGGAAGTGAACCGATCGCAATCTAACAGAAGGCGTGCAGGTCTAAAAATGGGGTTAGTATTAGGCCCTCTTAAAGACAGAAAAACTGGAAAATAATCACTTCCGACATTAAGAAAAAAGAAAGGCAGAAGAGAAGGTGAACAAATGGTAAGATAAAACATGGAACGTCCTTGAAGATTGGTGGAAATATGTTTTCTCCCCATTATTTAGAAGGCAGAGACAGTGATTATCAATAATACGCTCTGTCTTCCACGTGAATTAATATCGGCGCTTCCCCAAAGAGGATTGTGACTATTTAAAGTCATCAAGAACAATGAAGGGTATAGGTAGTTGCTCTATGAGGTCATTTAAGTCCTGCTGATCAATGGGACTATTTGGAGGTAGATATAATGAACAGACCGAGATTAATGTTGTTATATTTATTTGAATTGCTATTGCCTGCAGATGTGTGGCTAAAGGCAGTACAGAAGCTGGATAATTATTTGAATTCAAGAGGGCAACACCTCCACATGCACGCTTGTTAGGCACATTATCTTCCTTGGCGACACTATACCTCCGAAGTTTAGTTGAAGCATTTAACCTGAGAAGAGTTTCCTGCGGTGTGATACACACAGGATTATGAGTATCAATCAGGTTTTTGATGTGTGCAAGACTTTGTTGATAACCTTGACAGTTCCAAGAAATGAGGGTGGCCATCACAGAGACTTATTTTTACAATGCTGATTCTTAGTTAAGCGTGGAAGCAGATGTTTCGGAAGGTTGAGGCCTTCATCTGTTTCCATCTCTGAATCTATCATATAAGCACAGATGCTGCTAACGGAGCTGTTGTTCGGGCTTCTGGATTTTGATTGGTTCTGTATTACTTTTTTTTTCTTTGTAGTTTTCTTTGTAGTTTTTTTTCTTTGTAGTTGCTCAGGCGGATCTGATTTTTCTATTACTTTGCTTTTGTCTGCTTGGCTACTCTTTGATTTTTCTAAAGTTCTTTCAGGTTGAAGAGTAGGTAATGTTTGAGTTCCAATTGATCAAAAAGATTTACAGGTATTGGCATAAGAAACGTTGGGTCGAGGCTGAGAGCTATCAATTATCTTCTTTGTTTCTGCATAGGGTATATTTCTGGTGACCTTTATATTCTGCATTTCTTTCTCTTGTTTCCATTTTTTACAAGATCTAGAATATGCTGGGTGCTCTCCCTGACAGTTGATGCAAAGCAGTGTTTTTATGCAGCCTTCAGTGTCATGGCCCATCTCTGAGCATCTGGCACAGGTAAGATTGCCACAACAGGAGAATTTAGAATGTCCATATCGTTGACATTGGAAACAATGCATTGGATTGGGTATGTATGGTCGGACTGGGCAATTTAGATATCCTGCTTTGATAGTTTGTGAAGAACCGGAGTTTTAAATATTAATATAATATGTCTCGTTTACAAGTTGTTCACCTCAGCGTATCTCAATTCTTTGCACTCCGCACATATCTTGGTTTTTCAGTTCAGCAATCATTTCATTCTCTGAAACAGCTATTAGGTCTGATTTTGAAATGATGTCATGGGAGAAATTTAATGTCTTATGAGGAGAGACTTTTATTTGTGTGTTTCCTAGTCTTGTTAGCTTTCAAAGTGCAGCTGTCTGTTTGGGGAATGTGTTTTATATAAGTAGATCACCAGATCTAAGCTTCTTGATGTTTTTTGGTTCATTTATTCTTGAAGTTATGTATTTGTTTATCAAAAAAGGTGACATTTTCTGAAGTTTGTTATTTAGGTTATTTATAACAAAGCATCTGTAGTTTTCAGTAGATATTTCGGAATAAATAGTGGTTTCCTTCTGCATTTTATCAATTGATTCAACAGTTCTTTTGACAGCGAGAACATGTACACTTTCGTATTGACCTGCTGATTTATTATTTAACATAATCTGCCCAAGGTTGGTTTGAGAAGAACAATTATTTGAACTCATAATTTAAAAAGAATATTTTTTCGGATATGACTTTACCACCCACCATCGAGTCCAACAAGGGGATGCAGATACCTGCACAAGTGCTAGTCATGTCTATACGCTCACAGAGCATCCCTGGAACTGACCTCCACCCTTAACGAGATGTTCAGCAGATGCTCCAATTGCTTAACCCCAAGCCCAAAACAAACTTGACAAGCCGATTGATACATACGGGACCAGTATGTACCACTCATCTAAACTGAAGCAGAGGCCAAAGCAGTGTGTTGGGGACAGTACCTCGTCCCTCAACTACCAGGTCCCTCCTTTTCAGCCTTACGGGTCTCCACGCACGGCAAAGACGCAGGCAGTTTACTCTCATTGAGGAGCTGAAAGAAAGGGATGTAGCAGCCTTACCTGGAGCCCCAACCTTCAAGCATGAAACAGCAAAGCAAGAAAGAAAGGAAAAGCAGAAGCCGAGAAAAGGAAAGTGAGACAGATCACTGGGGCTAATGGGATTGTGACACCCATCTCACCAAAAAGGTGATCCCCCGAAGGGCTAGGGTACCTTGGGATTGCCACACCCATATTCACAAGAGTGAGCCCCTGAGGGGCAGGCAATATTTAATGGGAACTTGCAAGAGTGGATAACTTTTCATAAACTTTTTAAAGCATGGGTGCATAATCCCAGTTTGTCAAATGACCAAAAGTACAGTATTTAATATCGTCATTAGCATGCTGACTGCCCAACATGAGATAACTCGCATTAGCGCTCTTCCTCAGGATGCCCAACACGAGTTATCACGTAGTTTCTCGACTTGCCACTTTTGAGCCGCTACAAGTTACTTACTAGCCTCGTGCTCATTTTAACTGTAACGAGGCGACAAGTCAAAGCATGTCTGTACAATCAACTTGTAATGGGCTTCTGCGAAGAGCTGTTATGAATCATAATTAGTATTTTTAATAATATAATATGATTAAATTGATTTGGCTTCTCAGACCGGAATCCGAAAAATGCTGTGGCAGTCAATGTGTTAAAAGGTGATGTGTAAATTTTTATGCAATCAGTAGCAATAACAGACAGCAATTATGCCATAGCATGGGAATTATTGAAGGATCTTCAATAAGAATGAGTTAATATCTGCAGATATTAGAAGACTAACTTTCAATTCTAAACGAATCGGTTTCAGCAATTTTGAGTAGCTGATGAGTGAATGAACTTGTTCATGGTTTGGAAAGGTTACAACAAAATACAAAATTTTGGTGATACATTATTTGTTCATTTAGTTTTGTAGAAACTAGTTTTATCAACTAAATTCTGGTGGGAAAGACAGTTGAAGAAAAAGGAAATTCCAAGTGTAAGTGAATTGATTGAATTTTAAAACATTATGCAAGAAAATCACAAATTAGTAAAGTGTCAGCAGGTAAGGGTCATAAAAGCAATAACAAAATAAACCGTTTATTGCATACACTAATGCACCTACTGTAGAGAAGGTGATCATTTACCTAAGTGCACAAAATTCTTTCAGATAATGAGCTGAAGAGAATAGAAGATGTAAAATGTAATAATTTGAGTTTCAATTGTCTTGAACATGCATAAGGTTAAAATTCTAAAAGTTTACATAAATGTAAGCATTGTGGAAAACCTCATAACAGTACACTGCATACAGAAAAGTTAAATCAGAATATAAATCTTTTCTTTCTCCACAAACCACCCCATTTATTTCTAAAACTTATCAGCAGACACACCCAACTACAAGTTCAAAAGAACAATCAAAATCTACAGTAGTTTGTATGAACACTACAAATACTAAGTATAGTCAGATCTGTTCTGCAATGATTAAGGTTCATAATGCAAAGCAAGCTTTAGTAAAATGCAGATGTTTGTTGGATTTTGGAAGTCAGAGTTCATTTATATCTAGAGAGTGCGCAGAAAAATTCGGTTTGAAATGTGAAATTCAGTATAATTTTAGTTTAGTGTTTAGGCACTAAGTAATGGAGAAGTTGATTTATTGTTTACTTCTCATTTCAACAGCAAATTAAGAATTTTCACAACTGCTTTTGTAATAGAAAATAATAGTGACAACCTCCCTTTTGTGTCTTTACCTGCGAGTGATTATTAGTGATAATTTTAATGACCTGGTTTTAGCAGATCTGTCATTTTATAAATCACATTTTATTAGGTGTAAATACTTTTTAATGTTACTTTATGCAAATGTTATAATGCATGGTAGAAAATTACCTTTTTGAACAAGTTTAAAACTAGGATGGATTAAGGTCATTCCAAAATTTAGAGGTTATTTAAGATTCACAGCCTCCTACAACCGAAGAAGAATTATGTAAGGTTCATTTTGAAAAATCCCATACTTAAGATAAACATGGAAGATATTCAGCTGAACTTCCTTTCAAACCTAATATGAAAGTTTGGGTTGACTATCAGGAAATGCTTTTTCACAGATTTCTTTATTTAAAGAAAACATTTTCTTCAATGCGAGAAATTTATAATCAGTACAGAAATTTCATGCAAGAATATTATTGCTAGGTTAGAATGAATTAATTTTGCTAGTGTGAAACCAGTAGCTGAGTGCAAAACCTGCAGTGAAGCAGTCAATGAAAGAGCAAGAAATACCCCAATTTTGCATATCAAACAGTGGTGAGTGGCATGATGACAATGAGAACTGTTAAGCTCCATGTAGCCTGAAGTCTACTAGCTACAGTAAAATATTACAGTTTATGTGAACGTGGTGCTCATATTCATTGTGCAAATTAGCAAAACCTACAATACCTCAACAGAGATTATATCAAAAGGGGTAGATTGGATTATCTATGACAAAACATCCCAGAGATATTTCCTAAAAGAGGGATAATTTAGTGATGGAACTTTCTAAGAAAAATGGAGCCATATTTATGTTATACATGTTCAAACCCCCTAAGCAGCCATCTAGTTTGGCTGTAGAAAACAGAGCCAATTACAAGCATTCTGCATACTTATTCACTTAGCCAATGATGGGCTACACATCAAAAGGATACTGTCATTAATATTATAAACTTCAGACACAGATGCTGCATTTTTATTTTGAGGTGGTATAATATTACTTTCTGATCCTAAATCAGCACCTGAAAAATTCCATTTTATATTTAGGCAAGGAACATTTTATTAAATTGATGTGTAGAAACAATCAGTATATTTAAAACTGACCTTATACAGGTGGCATTCAGACCAGTTTTTTTATACAAACACTGTTATGCTATTATATTGTAGGGTGTCATTAATTAACAAATTTAAAAAGAAAAAACCCTCAGTTATTAAATTCAGATATTCTTCCATTCTTTAAATGAAGTAAACGTATTAAAATCGAAGATTATTATAATTTATAATACTCTTAAAGAGACTAATCACTGAATACAGAAAACTATTTTAAACAAACCATGTTAGTACAATGCGAGAAAATGCCATTTCCATGCCCATCATTTATACTAGTCTCAAGTATAAATAACTAGTGCAGTTACTTAAAATACATACCAACATAAAATTTAACTATTAAGAAAATGTGTTATTTCCATGCCCATCATTTTTATTACTAGTGCTTTAATTATTTATACTAGTCTCAAATATAAATGATTAGTGCAGTTATTACATACATGCTATATTATCTAAGTAAATATGTTGCAAAAACACTATCTTCTCAAAAATTTAAAATAGATCAAGTAGGTAAATTTGTTTGTTACAAATGCATTTCATAAAGTTGAGATCACGTAACTTGGACATAATCCTCTGCCTAAACTAACTTTAGTTTATTAAATGATACACAGGAAGAACAGAGAAATGAAGTAATGTTTAAGTTAATCATATAGTGTATGTGATACTAGATGGTGGTCCAACATCCATAAGTGATAGCACAAGAAACTGTACATTTCACGGAAAATCTTGATAAATCATTAACAGATGCCACATAAAAGTGAACATTTATTTATTTGTATTTCTAAAACCATTAAAAACATTTAATGTAAAATTCAGTTGTGTTGATATAAATATAGAAAAAATGAGACAGAAATTAGAAAACAATTTTCAACATATCTTATGGCTGTTTAGCACATATACTTAATTTACTGGCTACAGATTTTTAATGCATCAAATGTTAACAAGCTCGATATTCAAATCAAAGTACTTTTTAAAACCACAAGCTTGCCCTAGAGAAAATTAATGAATACAATTAATAGAACTGATTAAAATATATCATGTCTAGTACACTGTAATTCAGTATGCGATACTTGAAACTTGTATAAAGAACTTGCCAATTATAATGCAAATTGTGGAAGAAATTTGGAATGTAATAGATTAGAATATTCAATCAAAATTTCTTAATAGGCAGTCATACAAAATGTAAAATATATCTTGCTCCCTTTGAAGACATTTTGGATAAAATCCAGAAGGATAAATGCAGGATTTTAAAACATGGTATGAATAAGCACTGTCATCAGCACATTTTTTAGCATATCATCAAAGCATAAAACCGAAATAACAGGCATTGGAGCTTCGGTCAATGCTACATTGGAATTTATAAGTTATAACCTTTCTGAGAAACCCTTTATAAAAATGAGTTGAGTCAGTGACCACATTTGAGTGAAAGAAAATCAGCAGCTTGTATGAAAGGAACAACTCTTGTGATTGGATATGATTGAAATGCTAAGCACAGAGCTTCATCAACAGGGATTGAAAAAATGTTTTCACTTTTGGAACAAACAGTACAAAACAAATTGAAAAATTAATTAGGGGTTGAAAAGAGAGCAAAACTTACTAAAAAAAAAGAATGCAAATGGCAGTGATATGGATAGAATATAATGATTTGTTATGGAAAAGTTGTGTAGTTTGCAGATACAGTCAAATACCGAAAATCCGCAGACCTGAAATCCACATTGCCTCTCAGAACATAAGCATTCAGGTTATAGGTTCCGGAAACTGCAACATCGAATACGAAATATCGAAGAAAGAAATATTTACCTAATAAATGACGTCATAATTACCGAATAATAATGAGTCAAAATGGAAATACCAAATTATTGACATAAAAAAGTTAAAAAATAAGATAAAATAAATAAGTTTTTTCCCCCTCTAATCTGCATTGAGGTAAAAAAGCAGACAGTTCATTCAATTCTTTGTTCGATTCATGTTGTATTTTCTGAGCTTTGTTATTTCATTTCACGAGATTGTTTAGTGCTGCCTTATTTTTTTAATCCGGATATTTTGAGGATAAATTAAGAATATTTTAAATTTCAGCCCTTTTTAATACAATGACAGATAAGAAACACACTCGTGATTTTACTTCTTGCAACGTTGAAAAACGTAAACACGTTGCATTGACGGTAAAGCAAAAAGTGCAAATTCTGAAAAAGATGGAAGCAGGTGCTAATCCTCGATTTATAGCAGAATGGTATGGAATTGCGACATGATTGTGTATGATATACGGAAAAATAAAGAAAAGCTGTTAAATTTTACAGCAACAGTGATTCTAACACCAGAATCCAAAAGCGGAAATCTTTGCATGAGGCAAAATTGGCAAACCTTGATGCTGTGTACATATAATACAATGAATAATATAATCAATTTATATATGTAATAATAATTTAATGCATATAATAAATTATTGCAATAATGTATATAATAATTTAATTAAATGTATCTAATACAGTCAAAAGTCGTTAATTCAGACACCCATAATCCCGACCTCAAAGCTAAAATCTTTCTGCGTATGTGCCGCATTGACACATGCGCATAGGCGTTTACGCGTGCGTGCAAGGCCTTTACGACTGCGCATATGCGTACATTTTCGCGTGCGTGTTTAATGTATAATGGACGGTAAAAGCTCAAATTATCCAATTATCTATTTCAGTTAATGTTGATGATTGCGTTTTCCCTTAATCTTTGAATTGGATCCGGCTTATTATTTTTTGCAGACTGTAAGAGCAATTTTATAAAAGTAAGCTTGAACTTTCGATTATGTCAAATAGAATTTCCAATGCTTGAGCTCCCAAAGAATCTACAAAACGAAAGTATGTTTCGATGTCCATCAAACAAAAAGTGGAATTGCTACAAAAAATGGATAAAGGCATACCCTTTGTTTATCTAACCATTCCGAAATCTGTTTATCAATTTCACGCTGCTCTGCGCGGAGTGCAATGAACTGGAAGTTCATCTGTCAGCACTATCGTTATCTTCAGGGCAGATGTTTTTATTTTATTCGGCTTATAATTCCTTACTAAATGTAGTATTTCATCTCGATGTACTCCGTCTTTGATATGATTTAAATCAAATTCCTCGTCATTATAAATATCACGAATACAAATCAAATAGTTTTCTGGTTGAAATTTTCTAATTTCGGCTATGTGTAATGTATGCTTTACGCATGTGCGCGTTGAAAGAAATGTTTAATAAAGTAAACAAATAAATATTAAGCTTTTTTTTTTTGTAAATTTTGATACCCTTTAGATCATAATTGCTCATTATTTTATAAATTACGGTTTCATATTTTTAATTTTATAATTTCTGCATGCCATCTTACCAGATTTAAACTGATGATCTATAATCCGGAAAAATCGATAATCCGGAATCGCCGAAGTCCCGACGAGTCCGGATTAAAGACTTTTGACTGTAAGCCTTATTCATTTTGCACTTTTAGTCCGAATATTATGTTTTACCTTTTCTGTCCTGAAATCCGCACAACCTCTGGTCCCAAGCTTTGCGGATTTCTGGAATTCTACTGTATAACTGCCATTCCTACACTGTTTATTTGTATTTACATAAGTGATATAACAACAAAGAAGCATTTTGGTTTCTATAATATACGTAAGTTAAGTGATTAAAGTAACCTTAAAAGTTACGAATGCCAAAAAAGCAGTTGGGAAATTTTTTCACTACCTATAAATAAAATTAAATACTGTTTATATTACATATAATATTATACATACATTGCAGTATATAGAATATAAACAATTTATATTAATTTGTATATAAAATACATACTATACTTCTTAATATCATTTCATTAAAGGTTTAATTATTTTGGAAACTTTCAGTGCAAAATAACCATTTAAGTAGTAGGGGGAGGGAACCTCACTCTGATATCACAACATGCATTTCTAGTACGCTTAACTTAAAAAACAAATAAAATTTTATTGCATTTAAAGCACATGAACAATAAAACAGTAAAAAGTTCTGCATTTATAAAAATTGTAGATAAAAACCTTTATGCATTAGAAGTGCACAATCACAACTCAGTTAATACCTAAAATGAACAAAGACAAATAGAGATGCTAAAATTTCCCATTCTTATTTTCTAAGCAGAATACCTCTGAAAATTAAAACAGGCATAAAACTATTTTAGAAATTTTAAATGACAGTATGCTATGAGGTGGACACACAAAACCACAAAGTTTTAAAGGAGGAAAACTGCAGTTGTCATTAATATTGCTCCATTTTCAGGGTTTGTGCTTACATACATGAATATTTACTTAACAGTACGTATAGGAACTTTCATTAAAATATTTTTAAAAGGTATAGAAACACTACAATCAATATGCAGCAGAAGCAGAAACCATGTGAAACAAAGTTACAGATAAACCATGTGAAACAAGAACATATTTTGTACTTAATAATAAAAAATATATAATGTAAATCTGAAGCTCAAAAATGATTGAAATAAAATAATGTAGATACTGAAGTAGCTTTCATCTCAAAGGCTCACCTTTAACTGATCTTGATGTTTGTGTGATGATGATGAGTTTGAAAGATCAAACTTAGTTGCTGAGCAGACTAATGACATAGATAACGTGAAATCTAAGATTTCAGTTTCCAAAACAATATATCAATGAAAGATACTCTGGAAGTAATGCAGTTCTGTACTTCTGTCACAGCTACAGAAATTCAAAACGCTGCAAGCTGAAATTCTGGATTTCTTGTTCTTAGGAGAAATTTGATGATTTAAGTAGCTTTACAATTGAGTTTTAGAAGGTAAAGTAATAAATAATAGTTTGCACATGTGAAGAAAGAAACTAAAGCTTTTGCTATGAGCAGATATCAGACTGAAAATCAATCATGTACCTATCACATTGCAAAATCTCCAAGAAGACAACATAAGAATGAACTATAATCTTTTAGAAGCAGCTGCATCAGTTATATTAATCTTCTTCAGTAAAAATGATAAAATTATTGATAAATTAATTACACTCCCATGAAGATGCTTCAAATAGTTACTTAGGATAGACTTACTGAAATTGGCAAAAGCATAAGCAGGCTACCAGTCTAAGGCAAGAGATGCCTCCATATACTACTTTCCAAATGAAAATGTCTTGTTAAACATGGGAAAATCATATCGGTTCGTTTGTGAATGGGCCTCAAGTTAATGTTACCATGATGAGTGACAAATTTCATTATCTTATGCCATTATATTTCACATGGAAATATGCAATGTAGATACATAGGAATGAAAAGTTAGGAAGCTCAGGGTCCGGAAGAGCTATTGTGTTATATTTCTAGTCATGGTGCCAACTGTGAAGTTCTGAAATTTATATATCATTACTGTACTTGGTTTACAATATTTTCTCAGACTTTTATGCATTTCTGTGAGGGTTAATTCACACAACTTCCCGGTTAGTTAGGAAAATGTCATTCGATATCTAGCTCTAACAGGGCTCAAGAAACAGTCAGCTTAGTATAATCACTATAAAATCTATAGTGTGGTAATAAAGTAACTTGACAAACTCTTAACTGAAAAAAAAAAAAAGAATCTATTACAGCATCTCCAAAATGCTCAGAAGGCAATGTGTGCCAAAGATACACAGAAACAAGATAAGCTGTATCACAGAATTAATGCAAAAATTGGAATTTCATGGTGGCCCAAGATTTTGCCTGAAGAATAACAGCCTAAAGCATCAGAAAAATGCATGTAAAAATATAATCAGCCTTTAAAATTTGGTATGCGAGTACAATAATACTTGCCACAAAACACCCATAGTTTGTTGGACAAAATGGCAGTATCATATTAAAATTGGGTGACATTTTTCACTCCCCTTCAAAAATATGACTAGCTACAAGAATAGTTAGATAAAACACATTTTCTTCTTTTCTGCACTGATTATGCATTTTACAGACAAGAACACTTTCGCAGAAGAAATACAGTGAATCTGTATCATATACATAATACATGTGTGCATGTGAGTGAAGGTGATGTGGGGAAGTGAGTGGTGTTGAATTAGTCAATGTTGCATTCATCACCGAAGTAAGAAATCATCACAAAAGATGTAAGACAATAATTATACTTTTTAAACATCCAAACCACCATGTTAGAAGTTAATGATTAAAAGTGAATGTGCTTCAATACCACTTTTGTCGAATATGTAACAGACTTAAGGTTAGGAATCCTTGAAGTGGTAAACAATAGAAACGTGCTATTCATTTACAAACTGATTTACTTTACTGAGAGTGAGTGAATGAATGATGATTCCTCAAAAAACAGTGGTAGCTCTGTTAGGGTTCACTCCTTGAGAATTTTAATTGCAAGCATGCCAGGAAAATTTATTTTCCATTTTAAGAAAAATAATGTTTATTCTCCTATGTTAAAAGTGAGTTTAATTTTTACCATGTCCCAACTCTTTGAACAATTTTCAAGAATTTGGTTATTTTCTTATGCAGGAAGGAGGTCTTACAGAATCTGAAAGCTACAGGTGAAAGAAATCTGTCCAGGGATTTCACAGTTTGATTGAGACAATTTTTCCAATCCCATTCTTTGTTCAGTTCTTTTTGCTCTGTATTCCATCTTCGTGAGCTGTTCTTGATCCTGCTGCTCATTCGACTGCTCTTCACTCCACCCTTGCTAAACCTTTGTGATTCATTTATAGTTTCCATTTTTTTCATCGAGGTTATTGTATGTAAGCAGTAAGTCGTAAAAAAGAACCAGTTCAGTTCTGTGAGCAAAGAGGATTTGATCCCATAAAAGAGTGGACTGTCTCAGATTGGCACAATGTCCTATTCACAGACGAGGCCAGATCTGCCTTGGAATCAGATGATAAGCATGTAAGTGCCTGGAGAAAACAAGGCACACAACATCAACTAACAACATACATTCAGAGGTGGCAACCTAGCTCCAGTACACAAAGGATGAAAATTCTCTGGGCTGATTTGTCATATTTTGCCTTAAACTAGTAGCTAAACATGAGAGATGCCGATTGTCTCATATCAAACAATAACAAGTACTTGCAGACACCACTGCACATTGCCAAAGTGGACTGTTGCTCAAGTTATTTGGATTTTATTCAGGATTCACAGTTTCTTTAAAAACACTCACACAAAGGTTAAAATACCAGAGATATAAATTACACATAAATGCTTTTCATAGATATTCTTGAGTTATGGGGATATAATGCATTGCAAAAGCCATTTGAATGCAGGAAAGTACATTGGTTTCCAAAAGTTAAGCAAACAAAACAAATTAGCAGTTTCCGAAAGCATAGTTGAATTTGAATGGCTAAAAGTCATCGGAGATGCATATATAGCAGTAAGGAAATGCTGCATGTTAGGGCCAAACACGATTAACTGCCCAAACATATGCTAATTAGGCAGCGTTGAAGATTCCAGCACTCTGAAATGTTTGACAAGGTGAATTTAAATGCCGATATTCATGTTTATAACTTTCATAGGATAACTTTTGATGTGCCGTCGGATGCATTGAAACAGGACAGTCGATCAAAAATAATGCTTTTTTCTTAAGCATTGATAATTTTGAAATTTCTCAAATTTGGAAACTATTCCAAACACATCAACAGGTATATAGAAACATCTCTCAGGTCGACCAAGGGTTACCACCCCTTCTGGAGATCGGTACAGTGCTATAGAAACCCAGCTGAATTGATCAGCAGCTGCCACAACTGTTACATCTATGGTTGTGGTACCACCTGGTAAGACAATATCTGCCAGTACTGTGTGCCAAAGGCCTCACGTGAAGAGAACTGTATGTCCGAATACCAAGTGGTTATCTTCTACTCATTGCCAAATCCAGAGCGGCAAGATGAAAATGGTGTCATTAACATCTCAGTTCAACTATCTCAGATTGGTGCAATCTCCTGTTTACAGGTGAGTGCAGTTTTGCCCTGGAATCAGATAAGCACGTAAGGGACTGGAGAGAATTAAGCACACCAAATCAGGCCTAGAACATCACACATTTAGAGGTGGCATCATCATGGAGTGGGCTGGAATTTCAATGCAATATTGAACACAAGTGTACATTTTTAAAGACTCTGTAATGGCTGTGTGGTATCGGGATGAAGTCCTACACCTGACTGTGAGAGTCTAGTTGTAGCAGTTGGTCCTGGTTTTCTCCTTGTGAATCATGATAATGCCCATTCCTATGAGTAAACATTATTAACGATTACCTGGAAATGAAGGCATTTCTCATATAAAGGTTGCAGTGTCATTCCAGGCTTAATTCCACAGAAAATCTTTGGGATATCCTCTGGCATGCAGTCTCTGTATGTTTATGTTTTCCAAACAATTTCAAACAGTAGCGAACTGCCCTAATGGAAGAATAACACATTGCTAGCATCTGCAGTGGTTGATCACCTGGTAGAAAACATAGACAATCACATTAAGTTTGTGTGAAGGTTAGGGGTAGTCCCATACCTTATAAATGTAAATTTGTTTATTTTCAGCTTTAAACATCAATTTGCTAATGATCCAAACGTGATGTCATGAAATTTATGAAAATTAAACATTGTTCTCATCTCTGAACTTATGCTTGTTTTATTTCATGCATAATGACATATGCCAGCTTTATGTGCAATGGTGTTAATCAAAACTTTGCTTTTCCATCTTTGATTTTACAGTCATATGCATAACCTTTAAAAGCCAGTGGACTTCATTTTATGCAGGAAAATATGAGATAATGCAACCACTCGCATGATTCTGAAACAATGGTGTCAAGGTCATTAATTTCAACAACTTACATCATTTTCTATTTGCATGGCCCTGCTGCATTCAAAAGTGAGGGATCCCCGACTCTGTAGTTATTCAAGCTCCTGGATTTACTGGAATAATAATAATACACTAAATGACTTAAAGCAGTGCTTCTGAATCTGTAGCCCATGGACCACACATGATCCTCTTAGATTAAAAAAAAAAAAAAAAATAAATAAATAAAATAAATTAACTGTGACTATCTCACAATGGCCAGAAATTACAGAGTTTGAAAATTACACAGGGTAATCATCTATATCTTTTCCTACATCTTTTTATTATTAGTTACACTACCTATGCACTTCCCACTTAAATCTCAGCAACAAAATAGGCTTTTTTTTTTTTTTTTTTTGTGCTTCTTAGCAGCACAAATTCAAACATAGAACAGCTATGCATAAGTCGGCAGGCTCATCCATGTAATTAATGCGAGTACCACAATTTAATTTTTAGCTAATAATATGATTATGCAAATTAATCTTGAATTACTAAAATATAATTTTGGTACTTATATACTGTTCTGTCAACAATGAAAATTGGTGGAGATCCTGCCAAATTTGCACCAGTCATTCCTGTGGAATTTTGAAGGAACTGATGCTGTTGTCTTCCATATTACATGGAACAATGGTTGCCAGAGCCTACTCTGAAGAGAGGTTGGACTTCTATTTTCCACCTCCAATTTTGACTCCCACCCCTCATACCTGGAAACATACCTGGAAAACCTGGAAAAGTCGGGGAATTTCATTCTCCTGTTTGAGTGGCAACCCTGTTAAAATTCATTTAATTTGCATGAGTTAATACATTGAAAAACGTTAGGTACTTTCATATTATCTTGTCGACCATCAAGCAATGTGATTTGGGGGCAATTATAGATCAGCGTGACATAGCAGCGCACTCCTAACATCTGTGCTTTTGTTGGATCTAAGCACATTTGATTTGATAAGCCTTTTTTTGTGTGTGTGTGTGTGAACAAGAGTATAAATTGTTATTGCTGTGTATCTTTTCTTGCATTCTGAAAAAAAGTTATCTGAGTTTGGCCTTCTGCAAAGCAGCAGGCAATGGATTATTTTCAAAATTATAGGATCCTACCATAAAAAAGATGTGTATTAATGGACATGATATGGTTAACTGAATATGGAATATGGCTCTAGTGTGGATTGGTGGGTGAGGGGGGGTCTCCCACCCCTCTCCTCACCCACCAATCCACACTAGAGGACTCTCGGCTTGCCACATATTTAGAGTGCCGCCATGCCACATAGACACTCTACATTTACAAACATCTATGTCTTACCCAGGCCCTTCGGTACCATAGTAGGCTCTCCTAACCACTATAACATCTGGGCAACGAAGGAACTAATAACTATTTAATAAACAATCAGGATTTGACCAGTTTAGTTTCTGCAGCTTGTAAAAAAGGCTTTCATCGATTTCTACTCTTTGGTTAGGACCTCCAACTTTAACGGAAAAACACAGAGTACAAACTTCCCACAGGTAATTGTTATAATTTATGATTTTTTCGTAAGCCATATTCAGTTAACCATATCATGTCCATTAATACACATCTTTTTTATGGTAGGATCCTATAATTTTGAAAATAATCCATTGCCTGCTGCTTTGCAGAAGGCCAAACTCAGATAACTTTTTTTCAGAATGCAAGAAAAGATACACAGCAATAACAATTTATACTCTTGTTCACACACACACACAAAAAAAAAGGCTTATCAAATCAAATGTGCTTAGATCCAACAAAAGCACAGATGTTAGGAGTGCGCTGCTATGTCACGCTGATCTATAATTGCCCCCAAATCACATTGCTTGATGGTCGACAAGATAATATGAAAGTACCTAACGTTTTTCAATGTATTAACTCATGCAAATTAAATGAATTTTAACAGGGTTGCCACTCAAACAGGAGAATGAAATTCCCCGACTTTTCCAGGTTTTCCAGGTATGTTTCGAGAAAATTCCAGTCTATCCACGTAATGTACATTGGCTGTGCTAAGAGGTAAATTAATTATGGTATTACTTGTACTGTGTATCAAATTCACTTAATTACTCAATAAATCCCAGAGGACATTTATTCTTAATTATTCTTGGTACACTTTGTTTGATAATTTTGTTTACTTTTCCACTTAAGAAACTTAATAAAATTTACATTAGATAACAATTGTACGTTTTATTTAATTATTACTCATGATCATCACCAGTTCAACATGAGGCTAATCTGTTTCTTATAAATTACAACGCAGTGCTAAAAGTTAGGTTAGATTTTAGGTAAATTTAATTTGTGTGGGGTGTCTTCTTAAAAGGCACCTTAACACTTGAAAACACAAATATAATTATAATAGGAGTTGTTTTTTCCACTGAAGATTGAGATTAGAATCTGCCCAATCTGGAATAAAATAAGTTTTTTTTTGCAGACATTCTGCAGCTAAATGAAAGAAAGAAATCTATTTAATGATATTTTTTTACTAAATTGAGGTATTTTATATTTATTTCGCAGCATACATAAGGAAAAAATATGTGCATTAAATTTTGTGATGTCATCATACTGCTAGAATTAATTTCAGGATTATGCCAGAGAAAATTTCCTGAAATTTGGAAATATTATTTACTAATGATAAATAAATTTAGAGGGAAGAAGCAACATTAAATGATATGAATAACATAAAAATAAAGATAATTACTTTAAAATTGAATTAGAATAATCAACGATATTTTAGCGAATATAGTTAGCCTAGAACACCGATTACTATTTTTTTATTTTACTGCAAAATGACAAGGTATTTATTAAAAAGAAAACAAACAAAAAAAAGATTTTGCGGTAAAATCCTAGTATACGGTACAGCCTTCGCATGATTTTGAAAATTGTCGCCAAGAACAAAATGACCCGTTTACTGCTCATCACCATGTCGCCAAATCCCACTGTACCATACATGGAGATTATTCTAACCAAAGAACGTCTATGTAAAGAAGAAAAGGTTCCATACACGTAAATGCTATAACGCCGCTAGAAAGCGGAGGGAAAATTTGCCAAGGGATATGGCGACGGAACCTGGCGGCCAGAATTTCCCTTACCGCGATGTGTACAGGAAATTGAGAAACACGTGTTTGGCGTTCTTTGACAAAAAAGAAAACTACGAAAATCCATTTTAAAATTATTGCGAAAAATCCAAGAAGAAACATTTTATCAAAGAACGTTTTTTCTTGGATTTTTCGCAATAATTTTAAAAACGGATTTTCGTAGTTTCCCCCCCTCAAAATAACTAATCCATGAATTAATTTACTTGTGCCAAAAAATATTTTCTTTTCCTTTAGAGTTTAAAGAAATTTTAAATGATGTTCATTTTATGAATTCTTGATAACGCGACCTTCGAACTTCGACATCGGTTTCGAGCTTTGGCGACAGATATATTGCGCATGCACAGCTGTTTCCCTCTATGATGGAACGGAGCCACGTCTGTTGTAGAGAGGTTTTCCTTCTTTACAATACATATTTTTTTATTCTAACCTTCATGGTACCCTATACTAGGATTAAACCCATTTTGTTTTATACGAGGACAGGTACTTTCTTTAGTTCGTGCACTGCACATGCGACTCTCAAGGTTACTGGAAACCAAAAGTTACGGGGAAACTTGCTTTGCCTTTCTAAAAGACAATTAAATTGGAGCTGCGAAAATTGGCTCTACGCCAGCTGCCTGAATGACACTTGTGTGATACACAATTCGCCAAAAAAAGTGATCTCTTCCAACGTCGGCGCAAAACTCGCCTTTTTTGGCGGGATCGTTGTACGAAATTCCCTGACTTTCCCAGATTTTGACTAAAACACTTAAATTCCCTGACTTTCCCCTGAATTTTTTGGTCAATTTCCGAATTCCCCGACTTTTTCCGGTTTTCCAGGTAGCGTGGCAACCCTGTTTTAATCAACACTTCTTTTAAAATAAAACTATACTAGCAGAAACATGGGCTAAAAAAATTGCTTTCAAAGGGGCAAGAGTAAGGTGGTCTGCAGAAGTTCTATTTATAAAAGTGGTGCCCACTTGAAAAAACGTTTGAGAAATGATGGCTTAAAAGGAAAGCATCATAACAGACCCACTAATTAACCAAACTGATGTGCCTAATGCCTCTGGTAATAATATGCAGTCTATTAACATAATTGTAGACCTATCATAGATCTGAGATCTTTGTCAGTAATAAACAGCTTTCTTTGTGTTTACAACAGTTCTTTTTTTTTATTTTTTGCTCATCTGTTATTTTTCCTGAAATGCCTTTTTCAGTATGGAAACATTTCTTTTTTTTATTCATTCTACAAACATCATTCAAGTGCCTCATGCTGTTTTCTGCTGAACATAATTTTGCGTCATCTTGCAATTCCAGAGTTAGAATTGTAAAATTTCATGAAACGGTTACCTTAACTGCAAGGGTAATACAATTTTTACATTTATTTTCACATAAAAAGGTGTTTCTGATTTTCTGTGCTCCCAATTTTTGAATTAATTTATCAGGTCATTTTATGTACACCTTGTACTTTAGTAAAAATGTCTTTGAACATCACATTTATAGACAATGTTTTTCTTACTTAAAGACACTTACTTTTCATTCCCAGATTTTCATTTGTGTCAAATTTTAAAAATTCACTATCAATAACATTAGATTCTGCAGGTCCAAGATTCCTTCTTGAATTAATCATCTTTTGCCTAGATTTACTGCCAAATGCTAAAGTTAAATCATCAGCCTGAAGACAAAGAAAATGTATTAGTGTCGTTTGTTTGAAGCAACAATATATTTCAAGTCAGCATTGCAGATAAACACACCAGAAATAATTTATTGCAAATATTAAAAGATTAATAAAATTTAACTGTCAGAATCTCATACAGGAAAAATGAAACAGAAAAATATAAGGCCATAACATAGAATATCCTCAGGATGGCCTATTTAAGTCTCAGTATCCTGGAACATACTTAGGATAGTCTGAGTATGTTGATTCTCGGATGTCCTGAGGACATCGTAATTTAACATCTTAAGGATGCTTCGTTTAAGTCGTTATATCCAAGGATATGTAAAGATGTTCTCAAGATGCTGATTTTCAGATGTATTGAGAACTAGAACTGAACATATTCATATAAACATTTTTTTCTGTACTTTCTTCTGGTACTTAATTAAATGTACTCAACAGTCTATAGTTGTTTAAATTTAATTATGAATTATACTGACATACAGTAATTGGAAGTGCTTTTTATTTTAAGTGCTGTGAAAGGCCAATGGCAAAGATACGGTTTATCATTCAAGAGTTTTTACATGCTTACAGTAATTTAGAAGAAAAATCTAATAAATTGAATGAATAAAAATTAATTTTAATTCTTAATGGTGTGTGTCTTTTCCATCAGAAGACACTGCCTTAAATTTCAGAATATCCTTATTTTTCATGTAAAACGGATAGATTTACAAAAACTTTTCATATTAATAGTTATTGGAGGATTTAGCTTTATTATTTGTTATAGAAGACATAGTTAAACTACTTTTTGTAAATTGTTTCTGCAATTGAAATCGCAAAGGCAAGTGGTTAAATACTTTCTTTATTCCACATTAAGTAACTTTATCTAGTTAGTTAACAATATTCATATATTAAAGGTAGAAAAATACTTAAATTTTTCTTAGAAATGCAAAAATTTGTAGACATTTTAAAAAATTGGTATACATACAAAATTCTCAAACTATGCAAAACTGAAAAATATTTTAATATGAAATATTTCATAAATGAAGTGCAACTATTTTCACCACTTGTTGACTATATTTTATTGTATTTTTTATATATAGTCAAAGATTAAGGTAGAAGTACTACACTTACTATAAGTTCCCAAATTTCTCTTTTGAGACCAAATGAAAAGTGAATTAAATATTGCTGTGTGTTGAGTGTTAAATACAGCTTATCTCAAAATAAAACGAATTAATATATTTATTATATTATTATACACCATATATTAAGCAGAAAGAATAAATTGAATATACTTAGAAGTGTTCACAATTGATAGAGTTGAATTTCAAAATAAAATACTTTAATGGCATCATGGTTTAGAGTCTTTCGGTATTGCACAAAATGTATACTTAAATTAAAATACTTTATGTGATATGCTATTGATGATTGTCATGTAAATGACTTTTGTTTTATTTTGATTTGAACTGAATGGTTAATTTAAAAAAAAACTGGATAAGATAACCTGGATAATTTAATTTGGTGCTGATTTCAACTGTCAAACGTTTAAAAGGTGCAGGACTTCAGAAATTTACCAAATTTAATTTAGTGCCAATTTCAAATGGCAAATTTCATCTCATTAAATTTTGCATAAACTAATATCAACAGACCAGCAAAAATTATCTTCAAACTGCTTTTTCTATAATCCAAAAAAACCTATTAGTCTCGAATTGCGATTTTATATTGTCCACTGTAAATTTGTAATTTCGCTTTTCATTTAAGTCTGTTACCACTTGGTAAAATGTAAGACTCAAATTTAACCTGTTATTGATTAAGAAGTTAAGATATTTAAAAGTAACCCATGCAATTCTTAAGAATATATTTTTTAAACTTTTTAAACTGATTGATTTAAATAATTTAATTCACAACATATCTAATTAAAAACAAGTATTTTTATAAAATTGCATATAAAATTACATAAAATATTTCTTCACTTTCCAAATATAAAGAAGATATATAACTTTCCCATGTTAGTTAGTATCCAATAAAAATGTTTTGTTATTTCACCTGGGCCATCTGTATTGAAAATCTTCAGTGATAAACTGCATTAAACTTTGAGCCCTTTTGGGCAACTGTTAAAATCTGAACCCATTCAATTATTTTTTAATGAGTGAGCATTAAGATAGAATTTTAAAAGAGCTTCTTGGGTTACCTTTCTAATAATACAAATGATTATTAATGTGTCAACAACATAAGTTTTACAAAATAATAAATAGATAAATAAGCTTGCAGCATTTTCATGTAATAAAATTATTTATTCATATTTACTTTGAGACTAAAATTGTCTTAATCATAAAAAATTCCTTTCCGCAGTCTCACCAAGAGACTATAAATTCTTTACATGCATGAGGGGAAGATGGTTCATTAAATCTGTATAAAGATTATTAAATGATCTTTTTTCTTACCTAATTCTGAATACAAATTAAATTAGAAACTCATTTTGTAGAATAATTTAATTATACATTCAAGAATTAAATTTTCAGCTACTGGATTTCAAAAAAATTATCAAAAGATCTTTTAAATAAAAGCAAAAATTTCTCTTGTAATATTTCATACCAATGATTCACTTTAAGTCTCTTGCTCACTTTTAGATATATTTATAAATTATTAAATAAATTTAAAAAGTTCAATTAAAAAATAAAATTTATATAAATCTTCTGATCATTTCTTAGTGTCCCATAAATAACAACCAGAAGAGGATCTGAAAGTATCTGCAGAAAATAAGTAGGTTTTAGGCCATCACACCACCTCCGCACACTTTCAGTGGAATGTATGCATGCTTCCTGGGGATATACTGAGATATGACATTAAGCAAATGGGAGGATGTGTTTAGGATATTAAAGTGATATTCCAGGATGTCGTGAGGATATAATAGCTAGGATTACAAATCTTGATAACATCCAATATGCTGTTTGATGGGACCTAGATAGGATGTACTGGGATGTGACATTAAGCATTCAGGAGGATGAGTTTAGGAAGAAACTGGGATATTCTAGGATGTCTCGAAGATATAGTAAGTAGGACTTAAGCTCATGCACTTCAATTAATAACAAATAGTGTATTAAAACTGATACATTAAATTTAGAAATATTTCAAACTGAAATTTAAGATGAAAACTATTCCTATACTAACCTGGTAGCTTCCTGTTTTATTAACCTCCATATGACCTGTGAACAACAAATTATTAGAGCACATCCAATACTGTTAATCTGTTTCTGAATTTAAATTAAAAATATTCAAAAAATAAATAAATAAATTACACATTTTAGTAAATACGTAAAAGTGAACTGTTATTTAACAAAAATTCTCAATAAAAATAAGGTAAAAAAGTCTAGGCTCTCCCAGGGAATATAACTTAAAATAAGATGAATAGCATTTGACAATGAATGCTCAAAAGAATTACTATAAAGCAGAATGAACAATGTGTTTTGCCTCATGTTTTCAAAATACTTTATTTTTACGCAGGATATAACACATCAAAAATTCTGAAGTATTATTAATTCTACACTAAATCCATTTGACAGTTAACTAAATCATTAGACATATCTCTTCTAGCATGTATACTGCTTCAAAATGGCATTTTATTTTTTCTGTAGTGTTTCTATGATTTTATTAAGTGGTGATATTTTTTTTATGATACTACAGAATATTAGATGTCTAATTTTTTATAGTTGACTTAGTTACTACATTTAAGAGAAAAGTACTCTCATAAACATACCTGCAATACCTTTAAAACTTTTATACACTTGCCCAACTTTATGTCTGTGACACCTGTAAAATTGAGCTGATAAGAGATTGAAGAACATTTAGTCATATTTAATACTGTAAACCACTGTTAAAATCAGCTTTCTCTTCTCAACATATAAAGTTTTTAACCATTTCAAAAACTCGAATCTCAATTTTAGCTTGTTAATTCTTTTTCTCAATCTCATTCATCAGCAAACAAATATTTAGAGTGAACTTTCACTTTTCGTCACTGCGTTTCAACAGCAAAATCAATGGTGATGTGTAGATGGCAAAACCCCAAATGGAAAGCAACATCATTCTTAATTATGCAGACTTGTATGTGGGACACAGAATGTCAAATATGTTTACAAAATGTATTTAGTTTACATGATTTCATAATTGGATGTTAACTAAAAAATATGAATAATTTTTCAAGCACAGGCTCTTCCTGCTGCAAACAATAACCTGCTTCATGATTAGGACACTTGAGCCTTGTTTGGCAGTAAGCTCATCTGTGCATAAATTGAATATTAGGCTGATTTTTTACCATAAAAATCTTGGGTTAAAAATCTTCCAAAATGTCACTTCACAATGTACATTAGTTTTAATAAAAATTATATAAGAGTTAGTATTCATGTTATATGCAATGCTTTTAAAATGTAGTACTTTATGTGCTTCATTTTCAGATTTATGTTGGATTAATGTTAAATCAAGACTCATCCATAAAGATTACATGGCACTACAGCTCTGGGGTCTAACTGCAAAGTTCACAGACACAAATGAACCATGCTTTGACATGCGATGGGGACAAAGGAATACAAACCACAGGTCATCAAGCATACAGTCCGCTTTCATGTAGTACATGCGACACAGTTTGGTAGTATATGGGCCATCTGCTGTAGCAGAGAGACACGGCACTAGCTGTTATGCTGTTAGTAATCTACTTCATCTTGAACATAGCAATAGGAAGCAATTGTCTGCCATTGTGGTAATATTCTGGTGTCGAGATCAACACCTTCTGTAGGTTTTGGTCCTTTGGTAATGATTCCACAGCCTACTGAGGATACTATGATGCAATTTCAGCTCTCTCGCAACAGAGGATATCTTTTAACATCCCGACAGCCCTCCGATGCACTTCATCATGCAAATGGTGTCTCCACTTCATCTTTCTGCTTTGGCTATCTCTTATTACACAGAACTATTACAGCTTGCAAACTGATGCACAAGTGCGGCATGCTAATTCTAAGGCATTGTGGTGGGACTGGAAGATTCTATTTTTTGCTAATTTTAGCTGCCTATTTGCATTTGGCGATGCAACATCTACTTCATATGTAAATTATATGTTTTAATTCCCCTTTTTACATCCATACCTTTTCTTTTAACATTTGTTGCTTAACTTTAGCATGAGTGTACTAAAAAAAATTACTTCTACATATAATTAGATCATAAATGATAGATGCACTTAAAAGTCTCTTATTTTGAAAAGTAAAATTTTGCTGCTTTCCGAACAAATCAAAATTAAAAAAAACAACAACTTACTATTCAACAAGGGTTGCAGATGGAAAACTTCAGCATCATAAAATTTAAACTTTTGGCTCCTTTTATGGAAAACACCAACTTTAAATCTATGATGAAATATTACATATTTGCAATTAATATAAAGAAACACCAAAGAACTAGAAATAGTGAGCTAAAACCAAATATCTTTTTTGCTCCGAAAAACAATCTTAAGCTTGAAAATGATTAATATTAAAACTAAGATAGATATATTCAATTAAAAAGTGCCAATATTTGTCCCTGCAACAAATTAACATTTTTAATACCTTTAATTCTCATCATTCTTTACATGCCACTGGAAGATCTATAAGTTTGAAATTTTCATAGGAAAAACGTTTGCTCATGTATTTGAAATGTTTCAAGTAATGTAGAGATAGAATATATAAACAGCTTGTAAAATATTTTATTTTTTTCCCTTCATTTAATTAATTTAAAATGACCTATAAACATACATGTAACATACTTAACTGATGCAAAGCGATTTAATTTAGGGACAAGCAATCAAATATGTGAAAGCATTGCAGAACCTGTTCTTTTAGAATTGTATTTTTTAACAATTACTGCACTTAGTGAAAAAAATCTATTCTTGACTAATAAAGCAAAGCTCATTTATGTTTTTAATGCATTGCAGACATGCCTACTAATTACAAGCTAGGTGTAGTATAAACCTTGTGAAAGAAGAAAGGGAACTATTTTCTGCTTCTGATTTTGATGACATAAATGTTGTGCAGGGCACTGTATTCTTCGTAAGTCGTGTTTTCATGCTTGGATGAAAGTGTACTAAAGAATTAATGCTTTTTTCTCCTTTTGATTTATTTTTATATGCACATTGCAAACTTCGGCTTGACATACGTTTTGGAATGTAAATGTGAAGAACCTTAAAAGAGGAAATCTTCAAAAAAATAATTTGGGAGGCATTTTTTCCTTTCATGCAGTTCTTGCATATATGCGTATAAAAATATACATGATAAAATTCATGGTCTTCATTACAAAATATTACTAGACCTTTAACTTCCATTTTAATTCTAAAAATAACAGCAATAAATTTTTCTAATTAAAACTCCCTGCAGTTGTGATGCACACTTATTAAATCTGACACCAAAATCTACACATTAAACTGTCATGTGATCCGAAATGGAATTCAATATAAAAAGGGCAACCGCGTCGTAACCTTTTCTCTTCACTCTTCACCTCTACTTCTTTTTGCTGGGTCACTTTGCTGCTAGTTTTGCTTTTCTATTTTCATCCACTGTTTAAGTTGTAAGCTGTCTAAAATTGGGAGGATGCATAGTGCACTCATAGTGATAATGTGCATTATCAAGAAATAAAATTATGTGTGGAATTTACTCCCAAGTCATCTTTCTAACTATGGAGTTTTCAAGCAATGCATTAAAAATCTCTATGATGCGGAAAACCAACATCAATCCGTTGGAACTCTCATCAAGTCATCTTATTTCAATAATAATGCAGTTTTATTATATATACATATATATATCACCCAGATAAAATAATTATTCTTTAAAAAATCCCTATTTTAATTAACAGTTCAGAAATAGTTAAATAATTTAGCTACAGAATTACAAGAATTTACGAACTTTCATTAAAGTAACACAGAATACACGACATTAACACAATTTCAAATGAAGTTTCTCTAGAAATTCAGATGAAAAACAGATCAACTATGCACTCATGAAAATTCTTTAGCAGTAAATAGTCAACATGAATAAAACGACATACAAACACGAAGCTTCTTCTGTGCTTTTATAATTACAACCAGTATATTTTATGTGACCATTATCAGCAACCTAAAATATTTAAACCAATATTACAAAATGCAATTTTAACATAAACCACCTCTTCATATATTTTAGATTTATAATAACAGTTAATAACAGTTAGGTTCCATTTACTGTTTGTGTGAATTATGGCAGCTTGGGAGGGGGGGAAGTCTTCCAATGAGTTGAATTCTACTGGGCCGATTGATGAAATTCAACTTGCATTTTTCATGTCTCGAAAGCATGAGTAGGATATGTATTAGATTTATATATAGCTTTGTTCTAATATATATATTTTGACACAAAATCGGACTTTTTCTGAAATGACGTGTCAATTTTTTCCCCATATTTCAATTCTAAGACTCGGATTACGACAAACTGCCAAGTTTTGTAAAAATTGCACAAGTAGTTTTTAAAAAAATTAGCCCTCAAAATCTTAGCTTCTCAATGTTAATTGAGTTTGGTATATATTTATAAATATCTCTTTTTTTACTAAATTTATTTAATTCTTCCTTTCACATTTCGAAATTTAGGTTCATTCCAAATAACATTCTTTCATTTTTTATGATTTATTTTTAAAATTTGTGTTTTAAAATAATTTTTATACATTTTTCAAAAAAAAAAATTTGAATTATAACCTATAAAATTTTTACCATCACCTTAAAGTAGATGTATTTCTAAGCATACGTGCAAAAAAAATTATAATTTTTTATTCAAAATTTCCAAAGATATACGTGAATTTATATAGTGGCGAGTTTTGAAATTTTGGCACATTTGTTGAAAGCAATAGTAACATCAAATGTGGTTAAGGCACTTTGTTAAAATTATTTGAAAGTACGAACGATGTGACTTTTTCCGCTTATCCACAATGTAACAAGGTAGGAACGATGTGACTTTTTTTTTGCTCCTGCACAATGGAAGGGAAAGGAAAATAGGTTGCCATATATTAAGAAGTTTGCCAAGTGAATTACTCTTGGCGCTAACTAAAAAAAAAAAAAAAAAAAAAAAAAAAAAAAGGGCAAGTTAAATTTTTGAATTTTATCATAAATTTTGCACCCAATTTTACAAAATTTAATATTTTGGCATAATTTGGATCGTAGTATCGAAATATGGAAACAAATTGGTATGTTATTTAAGAAAAAGTCTGATTTTGTGTCTAAATACCTATGTTAGATCAATGCTATAAATAAATCTAATATATATCCTAAGTCGTGCTTTCGAGACATGAAAAACACAATTTGAATTTCATCAATCAGCCCAGTTGAATGGGAGATATAGAACTGTTCCTCCCCCCTTTTTTTGTGCAGCGTACAAAGCAGTGAGTGCTGTAATGAGTTAACACTGCAATCTGAGTTATTGGGTGTGGATGTGGAAGCAGAATGATGGCTGAACAGGTGGAGGTTACATATATATAAAAGCAGAATAGTTCAAAGAATAAATCAAATAAATAGATAAATAAATAAAAAATACAATTAGAATATTCCAAACACATATTTTAAACGAGGCACATTTACACATAATGATAGTTAAATATCGGCATAAATGTAGCGCTAATTGATTCTGTTCATTATATAAACAAAGTTAATTTAATTGACTTGGGCAAGAGTCCTTTACGACAGCTGATGGGAATTATAATATTCTTATATTATTAGACACTGAAAAACATACTATATAGGCGAGGTAATGCTAATGCTAAATCGAACATATAATAGTTATTATATCAAACAAATTGGCAAAATAGTATGATAGGTTGTAATTAGGCAATGAAATTAAGGAATTAAATATAAGATTAATACATTGTATCATTAATACACTGTATAAAGTAAGGAGATCAATTTAAGAACAATGAATTCAAAACACAACACTGTGCTGTTATAGCTATCAGTACAAATTTCAAGTACAAAAAAAAGATGTAAATAAAACCACATGGATAAGTTTTGGCCAAAGTGCAGAAGAGGCACTGTATTATGTTAGCGCATGAATATTGCAACCTTGACCTTCTGTAAGGTTAGGTTGTTATTGTAAGGACATGACAGACAGGGAAAAGTTGGGTCAAAATGATGGGCCCTGAGCCGCTACTTAGCCCTATGGGGGTAAAAAGCAAAGTTTCTGCAATTAAAAGTTACATTACTTGAAATCTAACTGGGCTATTATAAAAAAAATTAGAAAGAAAAAGAAGGTAATTGAAAGGCCTACCTTGGCTATAAAAGTCTTGCTGATATGGATCATAGGCTTGAAGATATAAACAAACTAATCAAAAATGGTCTAAAAGTGACACTTCATTATGCCACTATAAAAACGTGCACAATCACTGCACAAATACAAATCTCGTCTTGAAATAATCTGAAGAGCTCCAGCTAATGGGTGGTGTAAAGACTGACATTGGATGGCTCTTAAATGTCGTGAAATACTTTAAGAAGTATGGTTCTTGCATGGCACTGCCTTTCGCATTCCTTCTTAGCATTGCCTCAGAGTAACCAAAATGAAAATATACTTTAAAAGATGATAATTCTTAATTAGGTGCCACTATATACTTATATTTAGTGTCTACATGAAGCTCTTTTTATGATCATTCAGATGATCCCATGATCCCACGTACAGGATGGTGCATTGATTTTTACTGGGATTTGATATTGTTATCAGAGGAGCTTCCTCGCACCATGCCTGCATACGTCCATATTCTTTAGTCCGCTCTCATGAATACTAAAGCATTTTCATAAAAGAATCCAAAGTAAAGCATTCAAAGCAATTTAAAAACCTTTGTTTCATTACAAGTAATTGCATCAAAATCAAGCCCTTCAATAGTTTTCATGACCAGCAACATTAAAAAAAAATCTGATGCTCCAAGCTATTTCATACTAATATCAGCCTAAAAATCATTCAATTACAATCAAAAGCCGTCAATCCGGACTCGTCGGGACTTCGGCGATTCCGGATTATAGATCATCAGTTTAAATCTGGCAAGATGGCATGCAGAAATTATAAAATTAAAAATATGAAACCGTAATTTATGAAATAAAGAACAATTATGATCTAAAGGTTATCAAAATTTACAAAAAAAAAAAAAACTTAATATTTATTTGTTTACTTTACTTTCTTCGCTATCGGAAGCGAATTATAATGACGAGGAATTTGATTTAAATCATATCAAAGAAGGAGTACATCGAGATGAAATACTACGTTTAGTAAGGAATTATAAGCCAAATAAAATAAAAACATCTGCCCTGAAGATAAGGATAGTGCTGACAGATCAACTTCCAATTCATTGCCCGCCGCACCGTTCACCCGCCGCAGAGCAGCGTGAAATTGATAAACAGATTTCGGAATTGTTAGATAAACAAAGGATATGCCTTTATCCATTTTTTGCAGCAATTCCACTTTTTGTTTAATGGACTTCGAAACGTACTTTTGCTTTGTAGATCCTTTACATATTAGTAAATATATATTGGAAATTCTATTTGACATAATCGAAAGTTCAAGCTTACTTTTATAAAATTGGTCTAACAGTCTGCAAAAAATAATAAGCCGGATCCAATTCGAAGATTAAGGAACAACGCACTCTGCAACATTAACTGAATTAGACAATTTTAGCTTAGCTTATACCATCCGTTATACATTAAACACGCATGCGTAAACGTATTTTGAGCAGGCGCACATGCACATTCGCAGCCATGAAGGTCGTACACGCATGCGTCAACGCGACACATGCGCAGAAAGTTTGTAGCTTTGAGGTCCGGAATATAGATCATTCCGAGTTATGGGTGTCCGAATTAACGACTTTTGATTGTACTTCAAAAATTATACTTATGTTAAAAGCAAATTTTTATAGTTCTAAATGTGAAAATAAAAGAAATTTTTTGTGCATGAAATGAGGAGGAAAATGTAAAATATTCAGTCTGACAAAATAAATTTATATAATTATTAATTTAATTAAAATGATATGGTTCACTTTAAAAATAAATATGCAGAAATAATTATACGCCAAAACTATCTTAAAATATTCCAGTTACCATAATAAATGCAAAACAAAAGTCTAGATGGTAGAGCATCCTCCAATAGCTGAGCTGTATTGAAAACTGGTAGTGGTAAATAATACTGGTAACTCATTCAGTGTTCATGTATTGGCAGACACACTAGCTGCTATGGAGTTTTAGTCATTTTCCATTGTGCTATGTGGATACAAGAAGATTTCCCTTTAAATGCTCTCCACGAAGGTATTCATCCCCATAGACCGACACCCCCTCTGTTACTTTGCCTTAACTAGTTAATTTAACCTAGATGATAGAGGTCATGTAAACTGATAATTTTGGAAAACACACAACATTAAATTATGGCTTACACAAGCAACTATACCACAGATAAATGCCGCCCCCCCCACCCCCGAAAAAAATACAACTGAACTTATTTCTCTTGATTAAGTTTCTCCTGACCAAATTCAGTCTTGAAATATACTGAAGCTTTTCATTTGAAATTAAAACCAATTAAGTTTAGCTTCTGTTTACGCTTAGAATGCTGATATTAACATGATAATTTAAAAATACATCTTGATTTTTTTAAAATATAAATATGCTGTAGGCAGTTAAAAGTTAATTTGAAATAATGAAGGCTTTATCTATTGCAAAGACCCATTTTGAGGTTTTCTATTGAGCTGAGTTCAGGAAAAATATTCCTTGAATAGATTCATAAATTTGATAACTGTTTTAATAAATCTCAAGTATAAACTTAATTAGTGCAAATTTTTTAACCCTCCATTACATGTTTTTCCATAAAATTTCAGAGTTCCCAAAATGTCATGAATAAATAGTATTTTCTTGATCACAATTCCAAAATGAACCTCTAATTTTGTACCTTGATTCCTTTCCTTCCAGTATATGTCCAACCCAACATTAGGAGCTGGCAGAAATTTTCATGGGTAATGAACTGGAAAACCATCTTTCTCCACTTCCATAACTCTTACAGGGTTCGTACACATTTCCTTACATGAAAATTAAGGACTTTTAAGGACCATCAAAGAAAAAATTAAGGACCTATCCAGCAAACAAACAAACACACACACACACACACACACGAAAAAAAAAAAAAAAAAAAAAAACGAATAGAATAACGCAATTATCCATTTATGAAACTAACAGAAGTGTGTATTATGCACTATTATTAAATTCAATTTAATACTTAACATAAAACAATTTAAAAAATTAAACTAACTCCCTACAAGTTATGAAGTAGATAACATTAAATTAAGAACATAATTTCTTAAAAAACATGTATCAGTGTATTTTACACTAATAACAGCCACAGATATTTTAGAGATTTACATGATTATTATTTAACTTATCTGATATTTATTTAAACACAGTCAACTACTATTACAATTGCAATGTAAGAATATTTTGCAGATTAAAATAACAGATTTGTAAACATACAATTTATTTCTTTAGTTTTTTGAAAGATACTAGAATAATAAACTATACAATAAAAGATACAAAACATTTATACTTTTTTAAAATCTGAAATTTTTTCAGATATTTTAACATCTAATTTATTTATGTCTATTTCCTTTTCTTTAACTATTCTTCTAAGTTCATTTGCTTTGATAAACAAATCAATGTTCCTGCTGGTCTCGGCTTCATCTGCTAAAAGCATCTATCGAAGCTGCTGCTGATCTCATTTCTTTATTAATTTCGATATTAAGAATACTTCCAGAAAATTTTATGTAATCAAATACTGTGCATTGAGAAATGTATGATGAGTCACTTAAATTTTCAATTTCAATTGCTTTATTTACAGAGAAGCCCCTTTCCACAGAGGCCTGTCCATGTGACAAGATAAGAATCATTTTCACTATTTTCCATACTTTAGAATAGTGAAAATCATGAAAATAAGAAGTGAGAAATGTGTCACGAGATAGATTTTGAGGATCAAAAGTAGAAAATTCATGTAAATTTGTCTTAACTACTTTGTCTAGAATCTTTCCAAACTGCAGCAGAATTTCATCACAATTATCTTGTAAAACACGTTTATTCCGCGTTAATACCGTTAGAACTATTTTCATTTTGTTCTGGGCTTTTTCTGGACTTTTAGCCATCAACTGTGGGTCTATACAAGATACATTTCGAATAAGAGAATAATTTATTGGACATTTAGCCATTAAGTGTTGTACCATTGTTAAGACACATTGTTGACCTTGTTTCAATGCAAAACTTACAGCTTGTGAAATGTCCTTCTTGCGGCATTTTTCATTCATTAACTGCTCAAATAAACTTTACTTTTATCATTATAACAATTTGGATCATTAAATTAAATTTATAAAGATTTTCTGCTTTAGTTATTTTTGAATATTCTAGTTTCAAAATTTTAAAGTGCTAAAAGCAGTCATTTACAAGTTTTAAGATATCTTCAGCAAAAAAAGGGAATAAGTGGTTTATCGCTTAAATTATAATATTTAAGGAAATATTCAAGCTATTATAATATTCAAGGAAAGGCAATAATATTTTTGACAGAGAGAGAAAAATAATTTAATTTTATAAGAAATGTTTTATTTTTAGTTGCCTCCAAAATATTTGAGATGGATTTCAATGAATTTTTTTTAAACTGCCCCATTTCAACTTTTATAATGTATAGTAGCAAGTCATCCCATATTTCAATGGTTCTTTCAACTACTGGGACATTTTGCAACCATTGGTAAAAGCAGAACTTCACAGCAGAAAATTTTAATTAAAACATTATTTCTTTATCTATCAGATGATGGAGCAAAGATAAAAATTATGCAATAATTGGTTTTATTGTTAAACAAAAATGTATGACTTTTTCTTACACATTATATTTTAACACTTAAAAAATGTACTATATTGATAAAAAATTGCGACATCGCGAAATATTCTAGGCAAGCATTCCTGCAGAGATTCCATTACATCGCTAAAATTGCCATAAGAATGCGATATTGGCAATACCATGAACACGTTTTCTCCATGTAGCAACCATTCCGCTTATCGGTCATTTTCTTTTAATTTATTAATCTTCCGTTTCTTTTATTTTTTTCTTTATCATTTCAACACTGACTTTTTATTCAGGATTTAGCTTTTATTTTAATTTCTAGTTATAAATATGTGAAATTAGCTTAATAACAAAAGATAATTTCAATCATTATCACAATGAAATTTTATATCGACCAACTATTTGGATAACTGATGTGATATTAAAATTCAATAACATTCTTCTGAAAGCAGTATTCCTTTTGTAAAAATACTTGGTAAAATTCTAGTATGGTGCAGCCTTGACGCAATTTTGAAAATTATCGCCAACACCAAAATGACCCATTTAACTACCCATCGTATATGTCCCATTTAATGCTCATGATAAAGTCGCCAAAAGTAGCTAAATCCCTTATGTAACGGATACCTTGCGCATAGAATTAAACCAAATACTTAATTGTCTATTGAAGCTTCAAAACGTATTTCCGAACTTCCCTTTTTTTTGGCTAGCATTACCAAATTTGCCCTTGGCAACCTAAAATCGAAATGGAGCCAACAGATTTCCCGCGAAATCGATAACAGACCCTCTGCAGAAATAAACTCATAATTCCAATATCCCATACATATATGTGCAAAAAAAATAAATAAATAAAAAATAAATAAATAAATAAAATAAAAATAAATAAATAAACTCCGTAGAAAGTGATAAAAAATTAATTTATGGCTTAATTCAAACAAACACAGAAATTAAGGTAAGCAAAACCGTGTAAAAACAAATTGAAATGACAAAACGAAACTTAGCTTGTGTGAAACTTAGCTAGCGCTGAAAATACATGTGAATTTTCAGCGCTGACTCTCCCATTCTAGAAATTTTAATTTGTTTCAGACGAAGACCACATTTAGCTTTATAAGGATTGTCATCCATCAATATCCAGTCAGCTTGATGAAGCCACAGTTTATTGAAAATGCACTTTCCAGGCATCTCATTCCTATTGGCGTCGGAGGGGTTGTGGCCTTTCAGGTCGGAATTGTTCTAATTTTGGCAAATATTTTCAGAATCCCGCCTTTTTTTTTTCCTCGAGCACCTTCATCATCACTTTCGCCTCTTAAAGAACTTCCGGCTTCACGCTTTCATCACAATCTGCCTAAATTTATGGATAACACTTGTTTCGAAAGACTGGGTAAATAACCAATCAGACACCCAATACTTTCATCCTAGGGTAGCTAACTGTTTTTTATCGTTTGCAACACAAATCCGCCAACAGATTGGTTAAGAGCTGTGTAATTTTAATTCCATATTCATGATAAATCGCAACTCACACTTAGAACGGCAATCATTAGAAATGATAAGAAATGTCAAATGAGCAAAATTAAGGACCGTTTATTCATTTTGAACAAAATTAAGGACTTTTAAGGACCAAAAATCATTTTTGAAAAAATTAAGGACTTTTAAGGACCATACGAACGTTGGCTTAAAGCCCTTCCACACAAGGACGCTTCCGGCGTAGTAGACATAACTTTTTTGACGCCGGCGTAAATTCACGTGACGCAGAAGACGTAAAACTGAGTACGCCCCTGTTCAGCTTTTCCCCCCGCCACGCGTGCGTATAGCCAATAGCCGACCAAGTTCTTATCACGTGTCATAATCAAAAAACCTCCTTGCTTACCCGTTTCAATACGACGTCAGAACCACACAGAGATGAGTTTTTGCTTAGAAATATAACTGTATACAGCAATAAAATAATCAGCATTGTTCACGCCATCTTCAGATTTCTCAAACCGTACATATTGGTATACATTTAAAATTCTCATTAAAGGGGAAAACTGTATATTTATAAAGCAATGATCCGACCAGTATATTATCCATATGCTTCACCTATTTTTAACACCGTAAGTAATAGGAACGTAAATAAATTACAGTTTCTACGAAATCAAAGTTTCTGCCTTACAAAATTCTCCTTAATTATTATAAATATTGGCTACATCATGTGCAATAAAAAGCTCTATAAATATCCCAATATTAAATACACCAAAAACTAACTTCAGCAATATAACAACTTCTAAAATAAAGCAGTTGACTGTGAAAGAGTATTCACTAAAATACAATTACGAAATTTTGGAGTAAAGTTACAACTTGTGTCATACAGCAATCATTTATTGAAGTTTAATTAAATTACCTTTGCAGTGACTTCTACTTGTTACATTATTTTTCACAAACACTGCTATCACAGATAGCTGAGTGGTCAGCGCGCTGCTTTGGTGGCGAGTTTGAACCTCACCCGTAGACAGTATATAATTCAGTTAGCTTTTCTTATTTTGAAACGTGTTTCTTATATTTAATCATGAATCATTGTATTCTTATTTTACCTATTATTATTGTTTTCATTTCTTATTTTATTCATTATTATTATTGTTTTTAATTTAGTTTAAAAATGTGCAGTGCAAATAGAAATCCTTATGTAATAATATATCTGCATCTCTTTATCATACATCATCTATAAATTCTCTCTTTATTTTTACTTTATTGCATATTTTATCATGCACACAATTTCTCATAAACTGTCCAAAGTTTGAACCTAAAATTCTAAATTCAAAAATAAATAAAAAGAAAAACAAAAGACTAAGGAAGAAGGAGTTAAAAAAATATGAAGTTGGTTTTATTATATGGTGGTGGTGGTGTATTTAATTATGGCAAAGCACACTAGGGCTATCTGCCTAAGGGGAGGGATGCCTTTCGTGGAGGACTTTCTAAGGGAAACTGGCTCGTATACACGTTACACATGGGGAAAACCACGAAAACGCCCATGCAGCCAGCCCGTTCGCGTATTATATGGTGGATGGTGTATATAAAAAGAATTAAGTAATTTAATTCTTTTTATATACTGTATTCCAAACCAATTTTATAAATCCTAATTTTCATACGATATGGAATCTGTAAGTCTGTCAAACTGGTCAATTACTCATCCTGAAGGAATTAAAAAACAAGTAATATACCCCCCCAAAAAAATTAAGTCAATTCCTACTTAGGTCCACAAAGAAAAAATTTAAAAATACAAAAATAAATAAATAAATAAATAAATAAAAATACAAACAGAATTTTTTAAAATTAAAAGTTTTAATATGTAAAAAAGCTGTATTAACATCAAGTGTCATTCACTACAAGTTTAAAAAATTGTATTTGAACTTGAGTGGATAAATAAAAAGCATTTTATGTACTGAAAATTTGAACAAGATAGGGAGAGTGTGAGCTAATAGTAGGAATTTAATAATTCGGGATATTCCTTTTGCAAACAAGGCAGTAAAAAAAAAAACTCTTTGAACAGGTCGCTCTAAATAAATCTTTCGGACCCATTCTTGCCATTTTTTGCGGTTTTGCCTCTGCTTAACAATTGCACTTAATAGTAAAGTTTCAGCTATAAAAAAAATGATCTGATTCGGACAACTTGCCGCAAACATACAGAAGAACAGCGAAGTAATAAGATACAGCTCTGTTGACGCTATATTACAGCGTCACGTGATTTTTGCGCAAAATAATTCTATTGGTTAAACGCACTCTTCGCAAGCGTACTCGTTTGGACGCTTTTACGCTGGTAACGTAAAAGCGCGTTTGTCAACTACGTTTCGAGCGTACTCGTGTGGACGGGCCTTTAGAGGGTTAAACACGCAATTTTACTCTTATTTAGTGTGACTGTGATGTAAAAATCTTTTTACGGTAACATTAAGTAGTTAATGCATGTAATTTAACAGTAATATAAAATATAATATGTAGTTTTACACCAACACTTTAATTAACATACTGTTTTATAAATATTACCTTATTTAAGTGCGACATTAGAGAATTTTCAGTTTCCTTAATTTTTAATATATTTTTTCTATAAAATATTCCAAGTAAACCTTTAGAAAAATTCTAGTTTCAGATAAATATAATGAGAATGCTATGTCAGATACAATATATAAAGACGGGGGGGGGGGGGGGAGGAACTCCAGTTGATACATACATTTGTTAGTATTTTAGTAATCTATTTTGAGGCAAAAAATAATAATCTTGTTTTTGAATAAATTAATATACAGTAATAAACACAAACCTTGAATGCAGAAATTATCACGTTAACCAAAAGTCACATGTTTGACTTCAAAATAAAATAAGAATTTTGCCAATGTTTACATTATTTTATTGAACAAAAACTTCATTAATGATTTAAAACATACTAAAACTTAAACGCACTATATCTTATATAGAAATTTTATCACAGAAAAAAGGCAAAATTCATAGGCAGTTATGGGGATAAATGGTGAAAATGAAATTTCTCACATTCCAGATGTCAAGCAAATTTGATGGTAATGCAAGGTTAAAAACTGATTTAAGTCTTGACTGGGTTGGTTAAATATGAATTTAGATATTGAAACTGAATTATTTTATTAAAATATTAGACCAACAAATGAATACTAAAAAATATGAAATTTACTTTCAAAACTTTTTTTTTGTTTTGTTGTTGTATAGCTTCATAATATTTTTAAAGTACATTTATCAAATATATATATAATATATCATATATAATGACATTAACCAGCTTTTGAATAAGACTTCAGACTAAGATTTTATCCATAAAAATAAAAATTTTAGTACTAGTAGTACTCTTAATTTTACTGTATTGACACACCTCAGAAGTAAAAAATTTCTTCAAGAAGTCAACATTCTTAAATATATGGAATACCAGTAAATCATCTTATTTTATCAAAATTTATATTAGAAAAAAATTACTTGCCAATATCCTTTCTGGCTTTTTAACTGTGGAGCTTTTAGAATCTTTATGAAGTTTAAACTTCATACCATTAATGTTTTCCAAATTAGTGAAAGGAAAGCCCACTGGAAGAAATTTATTTAAAATAAAATTAGTTTAACATGATTACACACACACACACACACCAAAAAAAAAAAAAAAAAAAAAAAAAAGAAATACATATGAAAAAGGCAATGTTGATTGATTAAAGGATTGTTACGAGCATGGATGCCTAAAAAATGGTTATGCAGATGATTGCTCAAGTTTGGCACATTCTGAAAATCTGGCCACTTCTACTATGGTAGTTGCAATAATACATAAGTATGCACAGTTAATACATAAAATTCATACTGAAAGAATTCAATACTTAATCTTTATTAATTTATCTAATTAATTCCATCACCTTTCTTAAAAGTACTTCACAGGTGATTATTAAATTATAATGGGTATATGTAAGTATTAGAGACATAATCCAAAACTTGCCATGTTTCTTAACTTTACATGATTGCAGTTTATAGGAGAAATAACTTGCATGTTTAATATAGAAACAAACAAAAATTCAAACTTGGATTGGAAGCGATTTCCTACGAAACCTTAAAGTTAGATGCTTTCCCAGTTTTACATTTGGTATGTCTCTCTTCCATACACTTCATGTTTAGTATCCAGTGCAATTCATTCGTGTAACTGAATGCATTTGTGTAATATTTTATTACAAAGTTTATTCTAACTGTAAGTGCAACGTAAAATAAAATATTTCAATTTAAAAACATAACCAATTATAAAAATATTGCATACTTAACTTTTTTGGGGTTCGGATACAGACCTTAGGCTACTTTATTGCGTACGAATATTAAAAACTATGAACCAATGACTCAACACTAGCTCATGCATAAGATTATAAATATTAAATTTCACCTTTTTTTACTTTATTATATTGTATTTCAATTAAGCATAAGTATGTTTTTAAACTTAAATCATCAACAGAATGCATTTCATATCGAGCGACAGTACGTAAGAAGTTCAGCACTTAAAAAAAAAGTAATATAAACAAACTAAACATAAAGGTATGCACAAGAGAAATAAATGCCACACTTTCACAGCAGAATTAAACATACCTAGGCATAATGGCCTTTCCGTACTTCCTACTGTTATCATATCCACAGTCTTTTAATGCAAATTATACAAAGCTGAAATAGTAAATCTCTCCTTGTTTCAGTATATTACGCAGAGTTCTATCATTCCACCTATGCTATGTTCACAGACGCACGCGGTTCAATTTCAAAACAACTTCCTTTTTTCCATTAAATTGTTGCCAGATATTTTGAACTGATGTAGAGCAGAATTTCCGGTGATGTCAGAAGTCATAAGGAAAAGGAGTTAATAATAATAATAATATTAAAAAAATTTAAAAAAATAAAAAATAAAAAAAGAAAGTAAGTAAAAGAAGCAGGTTCAGAAAATATTTAAAAAAATAGTCGTGGGGCTGAGTGAGATAGCGAAGATGAAAGAAAAGCGCAAAGAAACTAATCATGAATGCATTCTACCATGCAATAAACAATGGGGAAAATAATGAAGAAGTCCGTGTGACCTATTACCTATTAATACGCCCCTGATATTCTGTTAGAAATACTTACCTAACGTGAATGATTAAAAAAGAAACGGGATGCTTCGTTCCAGTAACTGAGCATTCCTCAACATTTTTTTCTCATCAAAGGGAAAAGCAGAGTTAAAAAAAAAAAAAAAAAAAAAAAAAAAAAAAAAGACCCTTCTGATCAGGAGTGTAGCGCTTTGAAGATCCTTTAAATATGCGGCACAGCCAAAGAGGAAGGAGAACGGTTTCCTAGTTTAGCAACAGTTTAAAATCAAGTTAGGAAGCTAGACTGATTACACTTGCGTTTGTTTTTAAGAGAGCTTAGAAATTTCCAGATGGATCCAACGTTTAGCTCTATAAATTTTTTTCCCTATTTTTCAGTACGGAATGTCTTAGTTTCTTTTTAATCTTCTCTCTAACGCGATTTGATTCTGTTTTAATTGCCGGTTGCCATGTGCTACGTAGCCGGTTCCTTAGTGTAATTAGTTGCCTTATGTTTTTGGAGAGTTTTCCTACAGAATGTTTTACAGTAACATTGTTGGTGGCTTCTTAATAAGCGTCGTTTAAGCGCATGGTAAATCCATCAATTATTATGTCAATATCAAAGTGATTTGAGACCTTTGCTTTTAGGAGGGTTTTTCCTGAGGATACAGCGAATGTGCATGGAATGAGACTTTAGGCGATTTGATTTTTAAGATACGCAGTGCAGCTGTCATTGGGATGTGGTCCGAAGTAATCACATGCATAGTACTTATTGTCATAGAGGTGCCAGAGCCTGACTAAGGCAGGGGCATACGGGACAGTTGCCCCAGGCCCCCACATCAGAGGGAGGCCCAAATTGAATAGAAAGTTTATTATTATAAAAATTTAAATGCCTCCATAAAATTCGGGTCTTCATTACTGAAGTAGTGAAGCAGAGGAGACAACCAAAGAAGTCTTTGCCCCGGGCACCAATTAGGCTAAGTCGGGCCTTAGCCAGAGTTAGTAAGTATTAAGTCGAGAATGCCAGGTTGTCTTCCTGGGTGAAATTGTCTGCGTATAGTTTCCTCAGGCCCATAGATTAAGATGGGATAATTGAGGATGAACTCTGGTAAGGCCTGCAGTTTAAATTACTATTTCTACAAATCCAATCAGTGTGCTTTGGATTTACCAAAAATGCTAGGCATGCTTTCAGGCATTATGTAGGAGAGGACAATTCCAGCATGTCTGTTATCTGGAGGGTTGTACTCTGCAGGGAAGAAAACGTCTCCATAGCTTGGAAGAGAGACTGAGATAATTACAATCTCGTAAACTTTGCTGTTGTCCTGAGAGATTAAACAAGAGGAAAATTTATGGTTTACTTAGATCAAAAGCTCTGTGTCGAAGCTTGTCACAAGGCTCGGAAAGGCAGTACATTAATTTCATTTCATCACTAGGCGTGGCAATGCATTACAGTAACCATACGGATGTGAATATCATTTTCTAGAATGAAATCACGGAAGAATACGAATACAAATGCTTATATTTAAGGGAAGAGAGTTTCGGCCACTGTAAGTTTTGATAGTAATGCAGCATGACACATCACGTAAAATCCGGTCAGAGAAAACTAAGGAAGGAACACAAGGCAGTCAGAAAAAATGGGAAGGAAGATCAAAGTATCAAGAATAAATATCTTCAAAATAGTGAAACATAGAAGGAAAAACTCAGACAGCATACTGTCTGGTGGAAAAAAGGGGTAGTAATTCTAAACAGATGCAATCGCGTATAATCGATGCGTTATCTATGCAATTAAATGGCTACAAATACCTAATAAAGAGAGGTGAAAAAGTAAGAGATTAACTACAAAAATAAATTTGACAAATGCAAGCGAAAAATTACGTACAAAGGAAAAACGTTACACAGAATATGAAGAGAAAGATCAATCAGTAAATAGGTTTCGAAATTATGATCTCTCAATCTATGTGCTGCAAAAGGCCTAATTGTAGAATATTGTGGTACATTCATATCGTTAAAGATACGTTCTCCTTGTGACAATCGAGCCCTTTGGTGAAAAACTTGGCTTTATACCTTTTGCAGATATTCTGCAATAAATTTCATTTTGGGGTAGTTATATAGAAAATAAAAGCACAAGTAATAATTCGTAGACTATTTTTCGTACAGTGGGGAACATCAGGTCAAGATGATGTAACCCAAGAAGGCGATAAATATCATGTAATCGAAATTATAACTATAAGGTAAAACTGCTATTTCATATTGAGGCTAAGCCCATGATTCCTCCTCAGTAAGACTTGAAGGTGGCTGGAAATAGCCCAGTAAAACTTGAAGGTGGCTGGAAATAGCCCAGTAAAACTTGAAGGTGGCTAGACTTTACCTGCTGTAAAATTTACATGAATGCTCCAGGTAAGATGTTGATTCAAGTAATCCAATCCCTAAGATAACTTATTTTAGCCATTCTTGACACTTGTTCACTAAAGCGATAAATGGACCGCATGGTAATACTGGGAGTCTAATCCTGAGCAGTTTAGATTTGAAAGTATTAATGGAGATTTTCATTTGCAACCCTATTCTTCAATATCCAAAACACTGTCTTGAAAAACATTGATGGCATTATTTCGTTGAATTGATCTTACTGTTACTGCTGTTGTATTATCAGTATAGTAAGCAAGCATTATGCTCTAGTCAAATTTTCCATGCAAGGAATCAGTAAAGAAGAAAAAATAAAGTGCTGAGCTAAGGCACGAGCCTTGCCCCCCTGCAACAATTTGCCTATAAGATTGTAGGGTTTCCTTTAGCTACTAATCTTTTCAAATTTTTGTTATCTTTCCTAAACTCCTAAACTTCCCCTCGCATTTCCTTACCAGGATGTAAATTTAGAGTTAAGTGAAGTGAGTATTAAAACGGATGAATCTTGGAGTTTATTCAGAGCGCGTTTCTGTTAGCCAGCGCACGTTTCGTTGCTGATCTTGCTGTCACACTATTACGCCCCTTGGCCATTTCGAATAATTGTCACGCCTGTTAGGTTTATTGAGTCAACTTAAGTTAGCCGTAGCTTAACGTGCTAATTCAACAATATTCTATTTAGACTTGAATTGATTTATGATATAATGTTTGTCTTTGTTATTGTAAAGCACGATGTACGTGCCTTTCTATTGTAAAGCACGAAGTACGTGCCTTTCTGTTATTAGTTGGCAATAAATAAGGGATTATTTTCACCCTTCTTCTGTGCTCGTGCTTTCACGCCTGTGCGAGAATTCGCCAGGTTCATTTGTAAGCTCTAGATTAGTGTATGTGGAAAAAAAGAGATAAATCTTATAAGATGTTTAATAACGTAGGAGTCTAGCAGTAGAATAAATTTTGTATGAAAAATCTTCGTTGATGAATTTCTAGATTAGTCCCTTATGCCATATGGGGTCAAAAGCTTTCGCCACTTCTTACATAACAGAAAAGTAGAGCGTATATGTTGCAGAGTGGAGCAGATAAATTCATCCAGTCTCACCAGTAATTTCGAAGTGGTTCAAAATGTTATTTAGAACCTGTATTACACATTAGAAGAGAAAGTTCTGAGTATCTCCGATTTAGTAGAAGTAGAGTAAAAAGTAAGTTATGTAACATTCCAACTAAATTCTGTAGAATGAATATGTATTGGTTTTATGCCAATTTTATATTATAGAAAATATTATCCGCGAATGCCAGTAAACTGAATTGATCTTATGTTAATATTCAAGCAAATTTCAACTTATTGTTCGTAGTCTAAGAACTATATGTAAACCTAGGTTTATTTTTGGAGAAAAAGTGAATGTAAATTGGTAAATATTTAAAAGCAAGTAAAAAACTGTTAAACAATATAACAAAAATACAAACTTGAAAAAAGTAAAAAAAGTATTAACATAAAAATTTATAAAAATGAGAAAAAAGGTTAAAAAAATAAAAATTTGAAACGTTCAAAAATCAGAAATGGCGCATGCGCATACAATAGTAGCGAAACCCTATTCTTCAATATCCAAATCCGAATTTGCAACCCTATTCTTCAATATCCAAAACACTGTCTTGAAAAACATTGATGGCATTATTTCGTTGAATTGATCTTACTGTTACTGCTGTTGTATTATCAGTATAGTAAGCAAGCATTATGCTCTAGTCAAATTTTCCATGCAAGGAATCAGTAAAGAAGAAAAAAATAAAGTGCTGTTTGTGTGTCCTGCAGTTTGCAGAGACTGAATCTGTAGTTACAGTGCAACATGCATTCAGGATTAAGTTCAGATGTGATCTCCCAAGTAATAATAACATCCGGAGATGGTATCATCAGTTTGAAAACACCAGCTGCCTTTGCAAAGGGAAGAATACGGGACAACCAAGGGTTAGTAACAAGAGTGTTGAGTTCATAAAGGATCATGTGTATGTGCCTCCACTACCAGCCGTCCTACGCGACCTAAGAAACAGAATTAAGGCAGTTGTTGCAACAATTATACCACAAACACTAATCAATGTTTGGGAAGAAGTGGGTTATCGACTTGATGTGTGCCATGTGACGAAAGGTGCTCGCATTGAACACTTGTAAGCTGTTTGAGTTGCGTTTTCATTTCACGCATTGATTATACATAATTTTAAGTTTTAGGTAATAAGTACGACAAAGCACTAAAACCCCGATATTCATTTAGAAACACCATGTAGAAGTCCACACTATGTCGGTGGTTTAAACTTTACTACGTTTTCACGGTTTAAACTACTAGGGTTTAAACCATAGTTACTATTATTACTATTATTATTTTAATCGTAGTTACTATTATTAATTACGGTTTAAACTCTACTACACGTTTTCAACCGTGAGGTCCCATTTCAAGCTTTCTGGAGATGGTAACAAAAGCCATGACATTTCAGGTCTCTTTTCTCGTTCTGCAGGTGCGCTTGATGAGAAAAATCAAAATTCGTGCGATTTTAACCTTTCTGTTTTTAACGTTTCCTTATAGTTGGTAGAGAGACATTTAAGAGAGGAGAGATCAGGTGTTCTAAGAAAGAGGCTGGGCTAGCAAATGTTTTGATTTTATTAAGGGCTGCACTAAGTTTTAAGTATTTCTGTTATTTCAGTTTTAAGCATATCAGTCAAGATATTTTTTTTTTTTTTTTCAGTGCAAATGGCTGAAACTGAATTTTCAGAAGTTTCAAGAGGTAAATCATCTATAGTGAATAAGGGATATACTTATTGATTTAAACGAATCATAAACCTGGAAACTTGAGATAGGTATGCAGAAAATCAAAATGTTTCGGAAGTTTGCTACTCACTGAACGTAATACCGTATTAAAGGAAAAAGGAATTTTCGAGTATTTGTTAAGGTTCTAAAATGCTTTGATCTATTCAACAAACGCACTTGAGCATCGTATCGAAAATTTATAAGGAATAATTTTCCAGATCCTTAGATTCCGAATTTGGCTTTGGAAAAGAAATGCCCGAATATGGATATTTGATGCCATCACTCTACAGAAAAACACAAAGTTTTAAGATTCACTTCTATGTTGCAAACAAGAGAAAATCTGATATTATGGAGTAGCTATACAGAAAATTTACATATTAGTGACGAGGAAGAAGCGGGCAGAATATTATCATTTGCAATCAATTAGGAATTACAATCACTAGGTAAAAGAAAATATTGTTTTGATGATCGAAATTTAAAATCTTGTTACTCTTAGTTTAAAGAAGTATACGGTATTTATACTGATTGTTGAAGCACTGGTGATAAATCAGCAGTAAGGTTTTTAAAGCAAAAATTCGGGAAATTATTTTGAAGTTGAGGTAATAAAAGCCTTAAAAATGTGTTACTAAAAATTCTAAATTAAATGTAATGCTTGTGTAATTTTTCTTTCGAATTATGCTCTTCTGAATATGGTTTAAGACTACTAATAATAATGATTATCATTTTATTCATTTTAGTTTTAGATTCATTATATTGTGAATTAAATCATTAAAATGATTTATGCTACGTACAAGATGTATTTTTAAGACATTTTAGAGATTATGCATCACTTTGGGACTTATAAGATGAAAAGCGAAAAAGGCATGAGAACTCTTTTAAAATTAATCTTAAAAATCACATTCTAATGAAGAGAAATTCAAGACAGTATTTATTTTGTTACTATGCAAAAAATTAAAATTCATGTTAAAATAATCTTAAAATTTTGTTTTATGAAACAAAAACGCTCAGTGGTAAATTATTCTGATAAAATTCTTCAATACGAAATTATTAATATCAACATTAAAGTAATTTTATACCTTTATTTTTATAATGAAACAAAGCATTAACAACAACGCGATGAAATAAGCTTATACAAATTTCTTTTTGATTACATTAAAATGTATTTAGAGAATTCTGATATCATATACTTAATTGAATATTTTGTAATTTTCTATTTTTAAAAAATGAAAATATTTTTTGTTTTTATTTTAATAAATCGGAAAAAAATAACCGGCAAAAAAGATAAAACCACATTAAAAATTGTATTGTGTGCCTAAAATAGCCTTCCCAGGCTAATCTGTTCTATTTCTTGGCTATTGAATATTTATCAGAGAGTAAGCCTTCTTAATGTTTGCTTTATGAGCAGAAATTGAAAGAAAAAAATTCGTGTTTTTTAAGTTGCTGTGAAATAAATTGGGCGTGAACCGAAGAAATCTGGAAATGAATGTTCTGAAGGTGTATAGAAAACACTTATTTCAGCCAGAAAAAGGAACATATAGCATTTATTTGAATACCATATAGTAATTGCGTTCAACAGATGGTTGTAGAAACTGCATTTCCATAGATGCTTAATATTCTTCTCTGCAAAGAAAGCAATATTTTTAAAAAATCTAAATAATGAATCTATTTTATTTATTGTAATAGCAGTATCACTCCCGATTTTCATAAATCTTTGGAATGTTATATTTTTAACAGAGATTTAATGTTAGCCAAATCCTCAAACGTTTTCATTTTTTCATGTTCAACGTAATTTTTCATTTTCAAGATGTAGAATTCTCAAATTATTTTAGCTGGGATTATTCTATAGAAATGGACATGGCCACGTTTAAAAATAACAACAACACTGAATTGTAATCAAATTAAAAAAAATCTTGTTTCCTGTAAGAGATGTAATCGTCAGTGTCATTAACGTTTTATCCAAGCAGTGCCTGAACTCGAGGTTTAAAGGGCGGCGCATCATAGTGACATCACTTCATACATACTAATCATGTCATAAAACCTTTTGTCACACATTCAGATTTTGTCTTGACTGTGTATGGTGCGGTGTATTTAATTATGGCAAAGCACACTAGGGCTATCTGCCTAAGGGGAGGTATGCCTTCGTGGATGACTTTCTCAGTATTTCTAAGTAGCTTGTATACACGTTACACATTGGAAAACCACGAAAACGCCCATACAGCCAGCCCGTTCGCGGGATTCGAACCTCGGACCGAACTACCAGTGCTCAGCGACTTTACCGCTCGGCCGCTGATGGGCCTGTCTTGACTGTGAAAGAAAAGACTGAAATGGGAATCGCTCTTAACTACCCCATCAAGAGAGATTTAAATGGTAAGATTAAAGGGAAAAAAATGCTGCTTCAAAACAATGCTGCATTGCTAAGTATAATCGATTTTTCTGTCTTCATTTTCTATTCACAATGATTTAACAATTCATTCTTTAAAAATATTGTATGATTCTAAATGAGCAAAAGTATCTCCCCTTTCGTGTATTTCTGTATTTCGAATAATTTCGAATGTTTTATCGTAAATGATTTATCAGTTTTCTTATAACATTGCAATCTGCACGTCCATATACTCTAACTTGATTTGAGGAAAATTATATTTCATTCTACGCGCTTAAAAGAAAAGCTGTGAAATTAAGTGCTAAATTCCTAAAGATGTAACAAAATTAAAGAACACAAACAGGTATAAAGTTTTGTTTGTCAAAGATAAACTTTCTCTCAGGATTTGCTACAAATATTATAAAAAATGCCGAAAATTTAATTTATACACCCCCCCCATACATTTTTAAACACTGCAGAAATAAACTGCAAGTATAATTTTATCACCGAGACTTATTAGTTATATATTTTGTTTTACATTTAATCTGACAGATTCAATGCATTTAATTAGTGACAAATTTTATGTTTTGTTGCTTTTTTACATTGTTTTAGTTAATTTCGATAAAAATACATTGTGTTAAAAGTAAAATTTAACTATATAAATAAAATGCACACTTAGACTTTAATTTCAGTTTAAATAAATGAAGGTCATCTAGTAGGTGCTTTACGCTCGAACTCGGAATTTTTTGATTGCTCCCGACAGAGGGTTAAGAATACGTTTCTTTCTATAACTTTATAAGGGCAACAGAATATTCTGTCAATGTTCGACTAATTCCTTGAAGTTACTTATAATTCAGTTTTTTACTTTTTAGTTATGTTCCCTTATACATATTCCCTTAAATGCAAAATGCCGACTCTTTTTTTGCAAATATTTCTATTTTTGCTAGCTACTATAAACTTTGTTTTAACTTCCACTCAACTTGATTGTCAAAGTCTAAAAATTATGGAGACATTGTTTTTGATTATTAATTCTAAACTATGTTTTTACTTGGTAGTATAAGTACATACAGTGTGATCTGGATGTTGTTTCAAGATTCTACAGCAGACATATGAAATACACAGATTTTACTCAAGAAGGTATATAAAGTGAAAAATCTGATTCCTGATATTTTAAAAGAATATGAAAGTCCAAGGGAAATTATGCTTTACCAAGTCATAAAGAAATCTTCGCCTCATCAGCTGAACATATTGTCTCTGAAATTAATCACACGATAATATTTGAAATTGAATTCACTGTTGTTTTATCAAAAAAGAACCTGAGCAGAGAGAACCGAAGCCTCAATCATGTGTCATGATATTATATGGATAACGACGCAGAATACTGCTTAAAATAATAAACGATTAAAAAAAATTTTCATGCAGATTGAAATGTTTTCAGAATAAAATTAAACTGTTACAAAATAAACTATTTTTAATCTAAAAGGAAGAGCAGACAACTGAAGGGAAATGGCTTGTATTCAAGTTACTCATGGGTAAAACCATGAAATCTCTTTTGCAAGCAGTTCATTCAATGTGGATTTGAACTAGCATTGAACTAGCTATGCTCAGTGGTTTTACCATTCAATCGCTGGTGGCCTTGCATTTTTAAAAAGTTTGTTATTTGATTCAGTTCGCTCATTGCAGCTGATGAAAAACTGATTACTATTTTGATAACTTTTTTAGCGCACTTTATCTGTGCTGTACTTTCATCCATAATCAGAGTAAGGTGTATACTATTTGTGTCTCGCTAAAATGACTAAAATATCAGATATCTTATAATAAATTGATTTACAGCTTTTGTTGTATTATGATTAAATTTTTCAAGGATTAAATTTACATCAGTTTTACTTAAGGTTTGCATATGGACAGTCAAAAACATTTCTTTTGATTTTTATCTAATCATCATTTTTCTATACTTTCGTTCTGTGAGTCTATCAGCTTGAAGACCTTCTAGATTTCCAAGCCTGCATTTTGAAAATTTCAAAATAGCTTTGTATCTCAAAATTTTGTCATTTTTTACAATATTTAACTGCCTATTTGTAGAAAAATAGCAGATACTTTTTTACTACTATGTATTTCTGGGGGAATATATTCATACGTACATTTCTTTTTCAGAAGGATTGAGAACTCAAAGTTGGGAGACCCTTTTTTGTGGCACTACTTAAATCGTGCAAAATGGAATAATGCTTACACTTCAAAATGTTAGCACTTTTAATCATACGCTCATTTTTAAATCATCATTAAAGACTTTTAGTATTTAAATTTAAATCTATATTCAAAATTTTCGAATAAAAATTCTATCAAAATAAAAATTCTGTTTTTGGAATATGTCTAAAAAAGTATTTACCTTAATAAATTACTTAAAAATAAAAATTTATACATAAATCAAAAAGGATGTCTGAATTTTATTTGGATTAAATCTATATTCCAGATTATAAAATAAGAAAGTGATGAGGTTTAATTAAAAAAGCGATGTTATTGAATGTATACCAAAATCAGTTTATGTTATCGAGCTAAGATTTTAAATGTTACTTTAAAAGAAAAAAGAAAAGACATCTGTTTGTATGCTTTCTTTTACAAAACTTTGCATTTGGGGGGAAATTTTGAGGCGTAAAATCCAAATATTGATAAGAATCGCCATGTCATTCGAAGAAAAGTCTGATTTTATGCCAAAATATTTATATTAAAGAAGGAGAAGAGCAACCCGCGGCTCGGCTTACTTTTTTTGCGCGGCCTGTTAGAGCTCAAGCTCGACAGAGTCCGCTTCGGCAGGGGGGGGGGGGGAGGGTATTATTACGGTTCGCATGTATAGCGAAGAGACACTAGCGGCTGTTAAAATTGACAAAGCTTAAAAATTATTTTATTCTTTAACACGGGCGTCATAGTTGCTAACTGTCTGACCAGTCACAAATCTCAGAATCTATCAGCGATGCGGCAGAATATATCATCCGCTAATGCAAGTTGCATCATCTGGCTACCACCCATGCATCGCCTTCGGGGATGACGCTACATCAGCTGAATTTTCTGGTCGCCCGCGGTAAATTCAAAGAGATGTTAGACCTTTTAACGTAGAAGTTAATCGTTTTTCTAGGTGAGTAGTTATATTATTTTCCGTTAATACTCATAAGTATCTTATGCAGACCTTCCTAAAAACTGGACTTGAAACACCCTCCTTAAAGTCGGCAATGATCGCATATGGTACACGGGCTATCAAGCCAGGTGCAAGCGACAAAAGACTACTTTTTCATACGAATACTGTATAGCACTGTTCGCTTTTATATCCGTGCGTACCCAAGGCAGACTAAGTTGTTTTCATTTGCTTATTTTACTGAAAAGCCAACGAGTTGCGCACCAGGCTGCATACGTTCTATACTGACAGTCGTTCGCAATCATACGTAGTGCTTGTTTCGCGATACCTCTTCAAGTTTAATTAAAAGTTTCTTTCACAAGTTATAAAACAGTTTCGTACGCATTTTGCATTGATGATTTTTGTGACGAGTTAGTGCGCTGTTGTAATAAAAAGATAGGCAGTATTTTTAAATTTAAAAACTAACTACGTCTTCTTATTTATTAATTTTCTTATTTTTTTAAAAGAACACTTGTCCTATTTTTACAGTTGGAAAAGTGTGCTCGAAACAAACAAAAACTTTGGGGATGAAAATGAAATTCTTAATGAAAAAAGGATTTTCGTCTCTCCCACTTTTGTAAAAGACAAAGCTATTTGTCTTTTATGCTTGAATTAAGTACTTATTTTAAAAGTTTATGCAGTATTAAACGGCATTATGAGACGAAACATCTCATAAGTTAAAAAACATTCAAGTCCAAATGTGGAAAGATGAATTAAATGAATTGGAGGAAAGCTCAAAACAACAATAAAATATATTTAAAGCTCAAAGATTTTCATCAGATTTGGTAGTGAAAGCCACACTTAATCAAAATTTAGCCCGAAAAATAAAACTATTTGCTGATGGGGGGGAGGGTTAAGGAATGTTTAACTGCTGTTGCAGATATTGCTTTTTGCTATAAAAAAGACGTTGTTTCTATAGTTAGTCAAGATTTATAATTGTAAGAGGAACCGAAGACCTAGGAAGAATTGTCCCCAAACATTACTGAAATTTTAGGTGAATGCATTGAAAAATTTGAATGGTGTTCCTTGGCCTTTAATGGGAGTTGTAACATCAGTGACACATCAAAAGCGATATTTGTAAGAGGAATCGCTTTCAGTTTTAATATAACTGAAGAACCGGGTTTATGACGCCAGTGACAGGAATTACAGCAGGTAAAAACTTGTACAGTGAATTAAAATCGCTGTTGTAGCAGGTTGTTCTAGATACATTAGGTTATCTCGAAGAAAATGAGCAATATGCTTCCCGGGAATCAAACCTCGGATACCTCGAATACTCGCCAAGTGTGCTGACCATTACACCATGAAGGACATGCTAAGAAAGCAAGAAAAATACCTTATATACTCCCTCTTTTAAACAGTACAGACGCCACAGTAGAGACATTAGGATTTTTTTTGATGCTGAGATACGTGAAAAATGAGCAGTGCCCTCGCCAGAACTCGAATCACGGACCTCTCGAATACGCGCCTAGCGTGCTGACCCCCACACCACGAAGGCATGCTAAGAAGGTGGGAGAAATACCTTATATACTGCTGCTCCTTTTAAAAGGTGACTGGGGATTAGGAGACCCAATCGCCAAAACCTGGTGGTGAAGAGTCATTATAAACCACCTTTTTTTTTGTTCGGGCACTGCTGTAGAGACATTAATTTATTTGGAAGCAGAAGACATGAAAAATGAGCAATGACCTCTCCGGGAGTCGAACTTCGGACCTCTCGAATATGCGCCGAGTGTGCTGACTGTTACACCACGAAGGCAAGTTACGAAGGCGGGAGAAATAACTTGCATTGTTATTTTGTTAATAAATTGATAATTTGTGTTTATCATCTAGTGCTGATATTTTAATACGTTTCTGATATCCGTCTAGCATAAAATTTTTAAATTTGTAAATCATGATGATTTTCGTGGTAATCATAATCGTTTTTCGTAATCGTAAAATTTTTTTAGTAAGAAAAATCGTTTTTGCTAATCATAGTTTAATAATAATCATAGTTTTTGTCATAATCATTTTTAAATTTGTAAATCATAGTAAGAAAAAGCTTGTCTACCTCTGTGTTAGAGCGTGTATAAATCTGTTAATATAGATTCTACCTCGCCCTTTAGATACTGAAACCAAAAGCTGAATTTCGTCGATCGGACGAACTGAATAGAAGATGTAGAGCTGTCCAATCTTTCTTTCTTTGTTTCCTTTCTTTTATCTTTTTTTCACTCACTCTATACATTTGACATGCACTTATCATGGATACAAATGTGAGCTAATCAGATGTTTTGCGTATAGACGAAAATATTTTCTTCTAGGATGAGATAATCTAGAATATTAGGTAGTAGAATGGATTGCATTCTTATCACATGCTTTTTTGAAAATGTTCCGATAACTATTGAGATAATCTTCAGTCGATGGGACCTTTAGGTATTTATGCAGCGACGAATTTCATATTAAAAAGGAAACTCCAGTAATTAGCCGAAGAAACTTATTTTGAGGTGTTCGGAACAATGGCATTCGCCTAGATCTAGTTTGTATATATGCTGACGGGTCTTATAACTGTAGTATAAATATTTAGCTGTCGCTTAAGATCCAGCTTGGAATCTTGGTATGGAAGTGCTTTAAGTGGGGAGATGATAACGTACGCCTTTAATATAATGCCTATAAGACCTTTAATATATGTGGACCAGGTGAATATCATAACCGCCAAGTACTTCGCATCATTCAGCAATTGGAATGCACTTGTCGAATAAGTGTAGTTCACTGGCGATAGTGCCGGCTCTCCTAAACTTCTTGATGAAAAAAAGCTTTGATTTATCCGCATTAATCTCCGATTTCTACTTTCTAAACAAAGATTCTATTAAGTATATGTATTTTCTAATATCTCAATGACATGATTAGGCTGCCTGATTTTGAAAGCATGACTGAATCGTCATACTTTTCAGCCTAGCACGCTAAAGCCTCATTAAAAGCGATATAGAAAATACTCTGCAAAAGTAAGTTTGTACCACGATGTTTGAATTTTATAATAAATGTATTTATTAACATAAAATATTGTCATTTAATGTCTAAATATAAATATAAAATTATGTGTAATGAAATTAGTTATAATTCTATATGCACACTGTTTATGTAACGTATTTACTTTTAAAGTATTGGTTTGTGTTATAAGGTATTCGTCAAAATCTCTTACATAAGCGAGACAAACGAAGAGAAAAAAAAATTAATCTTTATTTCAGCTTGAGATGATAAGAGATTTGAAAGATGGAGAGAAATAGTTAGAAATTAGCATCAGGAAAACAGACATGTTGTAGAGACATTAGACTATTTTGAAACAGAAATCACGAAAATTGAGTAATGCCTTCGCCGTGACTCGAACCACCGACCTCTCGAATACGCGCCGAGCGTGCTGACCATTACACCGAGAAGGCATTCTAAGAAGTCGGTAGAAATACATTATATACTTCCCCTTTTAAAGGACGACTGGGGATTAAGGGACCCATTCGCCAAATCCTGGTGGTGAAGAATCATCATTCACCACCTTTTTTAGTTCGGGCTCCACTGTAGAGACATTAGGCTATTTTGAAATGACAATCTTGAAAAGTGAGCAATGCCCTCGCCGGGACTCGAGCCACGGACCTCTTGAATACGCGCCGAGCGTGCTGACCATTACACCACGAAGGCTGGAGAGTATAAGATTAAGAAGGCTGGAGAACTACCTTATAATTTAAGGCTAAAATTCTTGTCAACACAAGAGGACTATCATGAATTGCGAAATCTCTCCCAAATTAAAGGCTAAATCCACTACATAGTAAATCTATTAGCATATCAATCTAGAGCAGCATACATATCAACTAACGAATGGCTCCTCGTAGTCCCCGTTTCTTCCATAGCCCAAAGGAGAACAACATTACCGCAACCAAATTGAAGGATAAGTTCCAAAAATGAACAGCAATACAACCCATTTATGGTATGTCCTTGAGATACAGTATGAGTTAGAACAGTGGCTCCCAAATTTATGTAAAGCTCTACTGCCTTTTTGAAAAACATTTGTTCTCGAACCTCTATTTACAATAATTTTGAATACTATCTGCCCCTCTATTAACTTCACCGTGCTACCATTTGCAATAAAACGTCGACTGCACAGAGCACGGCCCGATATCTTACTTTGTGTTCCTATCATTTTTCGCACATTCGTGAGAGCGCTACTAAATGGCACTCTGGAAGCTTCAGTTTGGCTTTATACAAACAGTGAAATGCAATGAGACGTCAGATGATATTCAAGCTTACGAAACTCTTTAATGTAATTCTTGGTTGGCAATATTTTCCTGCTGAATGGAAAATTGACAGTATTACAAACATTCTCAAGCCACAGAAGCCAGCTACGCAGTTGTGATCTTAGAGGTCTATCAGTCTTTTATCCTGTCTGAACAAATTAATGGAGTAATTCTCAAGAGAGTTCAGGATCATTTGGACCGCAATAATATACTTATTCAATATCAATTTGGATTTAGAAAGGATGTGTCCACTTACTATCTACCAACTTTACTGTGTTGTGGAGCATATTGCTGAAGGGTTCTACCAGAAAACAGTTCACGGGTGGATTTTATCGATACAGCCAAGGCTTTCAATCATGTTTGGATGGACGCACTCATTTACATTATCCACAATCTGGGGTTCCCAGATAACATCACACACATAGTTAACCTACCATACAGGTAGACACTTTGTTATTCATATTTCAAACACACAGTCAACTCGCTCTGCCATTAAAGCAGGCGTTCCACAGGGGTTTTTATTCGGTCCCACACTTTTTAACATTTATGTGAACGACATTCCTCACGCAACTAACACTACACTGTCAATGAATGCTGATGATACAGCAATCCTTGCTCAAAATGCATCCTTTAGTCCAGACATTCAACATTTACAAACTCACATCCGTGCACTAGAGAAAGTGGAAAATACAAGTTAATGTTGACAAGACAACTGTAATTATATTTTCTAGAAAAAAGATTATTAACAAGCCTCTGAAGTCCTATGTAACAATTCTGCCCTGATTAAGCAAGTCCCTTATCTCGGGGGGATTCTCACAAACTCTCTAATATATCCCTCCATACACATTCAGTTATCGAGAAATTTCGAGTGCGTAAAGCCAAACTAAACCCCTTAACAGTTTTCTATCTATTGATAATAAGTTTACAAATTAATAAATCCATTTTGCAGCTCATGTTGTGTTATGCCTGTCCGGTCTGGGCGTATTCAAGTGAAACAGATAGAACAAACTGCAAAAGGCCCAGAACTGCCCAGACCTATCTCTATTATTCTACATAAACTAAATTAGATCCTAACAGTGTACCTGGCGAATTCTCGCACAGGTGTGAATAAATTACCAGCACAGAAGAAGGGTGAAAAATAACCCTTTATTAATTCAAACTAATTTAATAGAAGGGCACGGCCTTCGTTCATTACAAACACCGTCCACTTGCGGTGGGAACTAAAACGTAGAACATAATACAAGTCAAACATGAAATAAATAGTGCAAGAGTGCACTTATGTTTACGCCTAAGAGGTGGACTCACAGAAATCTAACCGGTGTGGTACTAATCTGATAAGGCCAAGACGCTTACTAGCATGATCGCGAAATAACAACGAAACGTGCGCTTGACTAGCGAAACACCCTCTGAATAAACTGAGATATTCACACGTTTAAATAGTACTTCACTTAACTTTAAATTTACATACTGGCGAGAGAATGTGAGGGGACGTTGAGAAGTTCAGAACAGAAAATCAAACTTAAAATAAATTTGTTCTGCAAAATCAGGAAAACCCTACATGCGTTCTGAGGCAGATTACAAATGTATCTTGGTACATTAGGAACAAGAAAGTTCTTGAAGAACTTGGTATTATTAAACTCAGAATCTTTTATACACAGAACCTTGCCAAAAAATTTCACTATAAAATGAGAATTCTGATAGAGACTGAGCTGAGAATTTATAATTATGATCATAGAGATGTGCAACACAAAAAACGGCTTATGGCCATTCTAAGCCTCACACGGGTTACGGAAAATTGAAGCAATATTTTCGTATAAAATTTTTGTTCTGTGCTATATATGTTATTCTGTGCTATATTTGTAACTGAATTATTCTTCTTGTATTTTTTGTGATCCCATTACATTTAGCATTTTATTGTGTATTATCTCTTTCCACTACTGGAACTTGAATTGCGTATTATTTACCTTATGTGTCATCAGCTAGACGGCTTACTGTTTCATAAAAAATGAGTGCTTTCCAAAATTTATTTAAAAATTTTTTTTATTAATGCTTTGGAATTATCTAAATTTTAATTTTAATTTTCCTTTAATACTATTTCGAAACTTTTAAATTTTGTTCGATTAGGGTATGGCAGTGCGCCCAGGCGCTCTTGTATCCTAAACACCATTACATCCAACAGAGACGTCAGTTACAAACAGTGCGCTGTAGTGAGTAAAGTACCGAATACATATTTTATGTTACAATAAGTTAGGAATTATGGATAAATTCTTAGACATCTACTTCTGAAAGTGAAAGCAATAAAAAGAAAAACAGACTTAAGGGTGACGAATATCTTAAATATGATTTTACCGTTACTTCAAGTAAAACGCAATGTGTTGTTTATTGAGAATCTTGCCAAAAGAAAGTATGAAGTTACTTCGACATTTAAAGAGCAAGCACCGAGACAAAAAAGATAAACCTGTAAATTTTTTTGAAAGGAAGCTAAATTTTCTTTACAAGGAGCACTTTTACATCAGCAACCACTACTAATGAAAAAGCATTACTAGTAAATTATCGAGCTGCAATATCGCGTTTTAAAACAAGTAAGCCACAGATAATTGCTGAAGATCATATTTTGCTAGCAGCTGCTCATATGATACAAACAATGGTTTACGAAAATATATGTGCAAAGTTAAAAACAGTACTTCTGTTAAATATTAACATCCAAAGTAGAATAAGTGATATGGCAAAACATATTCAAAGACCAGTTGTGGAAGATCTTAAAAAATGCTTTTACTTTTGTCAACCAGATGGACGAATCCGCAGATATATCTAATTATGCACAATTCATAACATTCTTATACAAAGAATGGTATTATAGAAGATAGTTTATTTGCAGCTAGAGACGAATATCATCGAAAAATGCTTATTCTATACTTTTACGAAAAGCAGAAGTAGATACTATAAATGCATTGCTATGTGTGCAGATGACACTAAAGCCATGACAGGATATTCTTCTGGTCTTATCTTCAGATTACTAGAAGTAATGGCCAATGCTACATGGAGGCATCTTTTTTACTGTGTTCTGTTTAATTTTTCACTGTTCTCATATGGCACATGCACTAGTTAGTTTCATTAGCATGTAAGTTCTTTAGTTGAAAGCTTTACCATATGAGACTGACTGTACTATAAAAAGCGTCATTAAAGTTCTAAATTCAACCAATGAAAAACGTTGTAAACTTATTTTTTCAGAAATCTGGGTTCTTTATAATATGTGAGTCTTCCTTAAGGTGGCTTTCAAAGAGCAACATCTTTTCCAACCCACCAAAAGAGTTTTCCAATTAAGAGCAGAACTTCTGATGCATTTGCAAAATGCGAAATGGTCATATGAGAACCTATTTTCGGACTCTCTTCGGCATTAAAATACATGACTTTTTCTTTCTATTTTATGTTTCTAAACTCGTTAATATTTTGTTTACGTTCCTGAATATATGATATATACTTGCATTTTGGGTCAAACTGTTAAGCGTTAAATTAGACGGATTGCGTCACTATTTTGTTTGTTATATTTATTACATTTTTATTTACGTTAGTAAAATAAACGATTTAACAAGGCGTTTTTGTTTTATTTTGGAACTCTGCTCGAGACTCCGCAGCGCGCCACGACCCCCCACTTCTTGAATCACTGTATTAGATCACAGTCATATACGAGAATTAACTAACCTTCGCACTGCTGGAGCTCTGATGAACTTTAGATTTTCGTGAAGACCTGTAATGATGCTTCTTTTTTTTATTGGCATTTTAAATTTAACTCTTATGATCGGGCCTGTCTTTCTTATCTAGTCTAATGATAAAGCGTAAGAAGCCTCTTCTTCACACTTATAGATCTCCAAGTGGGTTTTTATTGCAATTCTTTTCTGCATTTCCAGCATATTCGCTAGTCTTGTTTCGAGAATATCGTGGCTACACAACTTTAAAACGCCCCATCATACGATACTTTATTCTCGTATGACACGTGCATGTAACCCATTGGAATAGAGAGTTCATTTATCATAAGTTATATTAAGTCTGGAATTAAAGTCCGGTAGAAATGAGAATCACTAATTAGTTTCGTAGCACGCATACAGCATTGTTGCTACTTTTAAATTTCCAATGTATTAATTTTTTATCGGTTAAAATCCAGAGGAGGAATTTGCTGAGTTATAACATACGTAGTTTCAAAAATAGAAAATAAACGTTACAGGTTCCCAAATCTAATAGGAAAATCAGTGCTTAATGGGATCAATACATACCACTGCATCATTTAAACTTCCCTGTGTACAAAGATCTGCAAAGTGTAATTGAAAGGTTTCTGTTATGATCAGTTTTATAAAGTATATTGCGTTTATTTACAGAGAGTTCGAAGTCTGTTGGGATCATTCAATGGTAGTATAATTTAGTTGAACTGTTTTAGCTGATTCAACAGAGCAGAGACATAAGGCATATTCTGGATGCTTAAGAAATAAGGATTTTTCTTGGGTCAAACTGATGATATGCAAGTTCTGACAATAAGTGATTGAATAATATGTAATTTCGCATTTTAAGATGATAGATAACTTAGTGATAGATAACCAGATTCAAAAGCGAAATTCAAGGAACGCATCAGTTTATTAATAAAACATGCAAACATGCCCGAGCTATCAACGATAATTTTTCAGAAACAGCTGATGATTAATAAAACTATTCATTTTACTATACTTTCAACAATGTCTTCTGAGAAACGAACCCCAGAAGTTACTTTGGTACTTACGTTCTAGCTCGTCGACCTTAAAATTGTCGCCAAGCAGTGTGATTTAGCACCAGTTATGGGTAGGCGTGAAGTAAAAGCACACTCATAATATCTGCACTTTCGGTTTGATGTAACTCTCATTCATTCTCGTTAATCCACGTTTTGTTTTAAAAATAACTATATGCATTAACTTTTATTGTTGTATTTTTCTTTCGTTTTGAGAAAAATAATTAAAATTTGGGATCCGCCTTCAGAACAGAAAGAGGCGGATTATTTCCAAAGTTATGGTATACTACCTTAAAAAATGTGTATTAATGGAGACGATGTGGTTAGCCAAATATGCCCTACAAAACAATAATAGATAGAAACAATTATCTGCAAGAATCGTGTACTCATAGCTTCTTAACAGAGCTTCTGTTAAAACTGGAGGGCTTAAAATAGTAGAAATCGACGAAAGCCTTCATACAAAGCGCAAAACGGAAGCGGGTTGAATATTGATCATTTACCAAATAAAGACGAGTCAGTTCCTTCAAAATTCTGCAGGAACGAATGGAGGAGATTTGGCTGAATCTACACCAATTTTCACGGTCCACGGGATAATACGTAAGTATTGGTACTTTAAACTTGAGGAATCAGTAACGAATCAGTTATGAATCTATACGAAGTTTGGTACTCTTCTGTTATCGGGACTGGATTCACAAATGTATGTGCGTACGCAGGTGTGTGTGTATGTATATGCGTATATGTATACACACAAATACATATGTACGTAGATATATATATGCACACATGCATCCATATATAAATTTCTGAAACCGGTCCCGATAACAGAAGAGTACCAACAGTTTTTTAGATTTTTCCAGGTTTTGTTTTGTTTATTTGACTGTGGCAAAACACTCAAGGGCTATCTGACTAAGGGGAGGGATGCCCTCGTGGAGAATTTTCTAAGGCAAACTGGCTCATATGCACATTACGTATGTGGAAAACCACGAAAATACCCATGCAGCCAGCTTGTTTGCCGGGATTCGAACCCCGGACCGAACTACCACTGTGCAGCGACTTTACTGCTCGGTTGCTAGTATATTTTTACATTTTCCAGAGTGCGAAGTTAAAATGAAATTTTTTTGAAACTCATTTGGATTCGAAGTCAGACATACTTCTGATATATTGCAGATGGAATTAGCTAAGATCTGAAATGACCCTAATATGAAGAGAGCTTTCACAGAACATCATTTGTATCATTTTATAAAAAAAATGTTCTCTTAGATTTCATCTGTTTTGCCCATTAAAAAAACTAATTAGAAGGCACTGTTTTGGAAGAAAGGCAGTTTTGCAGGATTGCATTTGCATAGAAATTTCTTGCTTCTTTTTACCATACAATTCTTCAAATTATCAATACACTAGGGCAATACGCTTGAAGATTAAAGATATGGGGGGGTCCTAGAGAAAAGGTGGTTACGATCTTCATTTCCTTAAACATTGATTCTAGATGAATACTTCCACTTATAAAGTTTCTTATCAGAATTTACTGAAAAGAGTTTCAATAGTGTGGGTGGAAGCTTTCTGTAAAAACTTCATAGGTTCCTGTGCAGTAAAAATTTGAAACAGTAAGATATTGCCAACACTTTAATTAGATAAAAAAAGTTTCGTACAAAATGCGTTGTCTACCAATGTAAGTTCAAGAACTTTGTCGTCAAATTTAGATAGCAGTTACGAAACGAAAGTTTCACGATTTTGCAATTAAAAGTTTCATTTCGGGTAAAACAATAGTCTTTATTACACTGTTTATAGCTGGCCCGTAAAACTTTGGTGAAAAATCTTTATTAACATACTTTTGCAAGTTTTGCTTGCAGAAGTTATGAAACGTGACGATTTCAGCCAATGAAAATACGATGAATAAGCATTATCCTTCTGGGTAATTAGCAACAGCTCCGATGTTTACTGATGACTAGCAATGGGAGGTAAATATCAGAAGCCTACTCACGAGCACAAGATAGGACTGGATTTATTAGTTTATGACAAAGCGCACTTGGAACATTTGTTTAAAAAAGGATGCTTCTAAGGAAGGCAACTGGCTAGTATTCACATTGGAACATGGGAAAAAATAATGAAAGCTTCCATTGGGCCAGCCTGTTCACCGGAATTTTAGCTCAGGTCGTATTACCAGTACTCAGCGTTTTATCCGTCCGACAGCTGCTGAGCCCATGGTAGAGGTTAATTTCAACGTAATAAATTAATTTTATTTACTTATTTTCGAGTGTTTTTTATATGCTATCTCTTATTTCTTACTTCAGTCGCGGGCGAGTGAAACTGAACAATAGCCAACAGGACTAAGATTAAAAGGCTAACTTTAACCAAAATAGCAAAACATCACATATTTTATCCAGCATTGTTATCTGCAATTCCCATATCCATCATGTTCTTTAATATATTTGTAAAAATTGTTTCTTTTTAATTTGTTGAGGTGATTGTACTCGTGTATTTTTTAAAAAATGTTTTTCAATAGTAAACCTTTCTTTTTCACTAAAAAATCCTATTCTGTAATTGGGGGTTACTGAGAAAAAGATCCTTTATGTTTATCATGTGAATGCATAATTACTGCATCATAAGAGAAATTAATGAATAAATAATGCGCTTTCTAACCGTTTAAAATTAGGCAAAAATGCAACCTCAGCTGGATTAAATATTTAATGAAATTTTTAATAAAGTTGTGGCAAGTTTACTTAAAATCCGTGCCAAATTGAGACTTTTTTAATTTTTTATCTAGCTTAAAATTTTGCATTGGCATGTTTCTCTTCAAGTTTGCTTGGTAACTATAGTGCACTGCTGGCCATAAAAATTGCTACACCAAAAAGGAAAGCAAAAAGCTATCTTAGTTATTGTACGTAAGCAATATGATGGAAGGAAACTATGATTAAATTTTCAGGTGAGTTGATTGACATAGGGTGCGGAATTCAGTAGACAGAGCTGCCAACTCCGACAGCAACAACGAATGTAGTCCGACTAGACTTCAAATTGAGCTGATCTTTGATGACTGATACGGGTACTTCATTCCATGCGACTTGAACTCTAAGCCAGAGATCATCAATGGTAGAAGCTGGGGACTTGGCTTGCCAGTCTGTCAGTAACTCATGACCAGATGTTCTCAGTGAGTCACAGATTTGGAAAACATGCTGTCCAGAGCAACAATCTACCACCCCTGTATCGGGAAAGGTCAAAACAGCACAGACAATGTGCGGTCAGACATTATTTTTTAAAAGATAGAGACAAACAGGTCTCGAAAATAGGATACAATCACTGCTTCAACACATCAGAAATGTAGCGACAATTGTCCACATTACAATCTACGCTAACAAGAGCTGACAGGAGTGTATGTCCAACGGCAAACCCATACTATCCCGCCAGGTGTTAGGAACCGTATGACGATAATGAGTGACAGCTGGAAACTTTCATTCTCCTCAACCTCTCCACATGCGAATACGTCCATCGTGATCATTAGGCAGAATCAGGATTCCCCGACTTGGTGCCACTCCTGTGTCTGGTGGTGGTGTCCGTAGCACCACAACAGGCGCTGCTGCCTCTGCTTCGTCAAGGGAAGCCGCAACAATGGTCGCAGTGTTGACAGTCTTTGGTATTACAGATGTCGTCACGCTGTCCGGTCAAACACTTGTTGTCAGACAATTGGATAAAATTCCTGACTCGGGTACGTACGTGACTGTGTAATGCCGGAAGTCGGAGAGGACAACTTGTCTGTCGCCTCGGACGTTAGCAGCCCAAGAGTCACCGAAATCCTGCATAGCGTTGAATATAGACTTACTAGACCCATAGTTTCCATATTCGCCTGACAGTCATCAGATCGTGAAGAAATACGAGCAGTAATGTCGAGGAACAATTAAAGCCTAGTTCTGATAAACCACGTTCCTACCGCGGTCGTTATTCGATCCATTCTGGTAGGGGTTTCTCCTTCTCATACGAGGCATTACACTACCTTTGCACAAGCAAATAACGTTCAAATGCGATTTCCAAATGAGAAACCCAGATACGGATGCGGATTATGAAGTTGCTTATGGGGCCCCCGAAAGGGCTTTAAGAGGCTTATAAGGTATTTTCACCCTCTCTTCCGCATGCCTTCGTGGTGTAATTTAAAGCACACTTGACGCGTATTCGAGAGGTCCAGGGTTTGAGTCCCGGCGAGGGTACTGCACATTTTTCATGTCTCCTGCTTCAAAAATGCCTAATGATTCTAGAAACAAGATAACAAAATTAAGCCTCTGAGGGCACATGGCTTTGACGAGTTAGCAAGTGAAACTCCAAGAACGGTCAAGAAAAAGACGTAAAAGTGGGAAGACCATTGTCTTCTGTACCGCATGTATGCCAGTCAGATAGAGAGCGACGAGAGATTCAAAAAACGTAAAGAGGACGTGAGAAAAAAAAAGTAAAGAAAAACACACTGTGTAGTCTTTCCATTCATGCAAAAACAGTGTAGATGGCGTTACTGACTTCTGCTTTGCGTGCATGCACTGGAATACTATTTATTTGCGAAATACAGCCTGTAGTATCCTTCATGTAAATTTGATATTTGTGTCATGCCTTCTTCATGTTATAAGAGTGGCCAGCAGTGTAGAGTTCTGCTATAAAGAAATTTGAGTATCTGAAATAATGTAATAATTATATAAATTATGTAATTATGTTCTAAGCTACAACGGCTACAATATTTTACAATGTTTGATGTATCTCCTAATCCCTGTTAAATGTATCTCCTATCTAATGTAATAAATATGCGGGAACGCGAGACAATTTTTTTTTTCCAATGGCGAGCACTTGCCTATAACGGCATTGGCCACTCCTAATGCCAGGTGAAAGGTGAAAGCAATTTTATTGTGAAGGCACGTAATCGTTATCTCCTATGAACCTCCTATGAAGGGAGAGAAAATTTTACATCCTTGCCTTCTCTGGGATTAGAGCCCGAGCCTTTCGGTATTGCAGTCAGGCTTCCCTAACCATTATACCGTCTGGGCAGCGGACGCGAGACAATACCACCCAATCTCTTGGTAGAATGGTGTCTCCGTTTCAGTATCTGTCAACTGCACATTTTGACCAAATGATTACAGTCCATAAAAATTCCTCTTCATGAAGGCTTAGCATTTTGACAAGGAGGAATTCTTCCCCATCTGAAGTTTTCACATGCATTTTACATTTTCCGAGAAAACTAATACGTTGATGCTATATCTAACGCAAATATCAGTTTCACTAACTTTCAGGTGAAAAGTGTCATTAATATTCTATGTTCATAGTATTTTACGTTTAATTTTAATTTTGCAATTCGTTCGTACAACGGTGGTTATCTTATTTGAAGCTCCAGTTCTTTTAGGCTAAAACTACGATTCTGACTCAAAAATTTAAAATTACCGGAATCAGACATTGACTTAATTCACGCCTTGATCCCAACAAAATTTTTCATGTTGCTGCTAAAATTTCATGCTGCAATTACTAAATCCATAACTTAAAACTGACTACGGCGAAAGGAAGCCTTTCTTAAACATTGTAAACTATTCTAAAATTCTAAATCAAAATTCTACAAAAAAAAAAAAAAAAAAAAAAAAAAAAAAAAAAAAAATTAGGATAAGTCAAATTTAACTAAATTAGGATAAGTCAAATTTAATTAAATGGGTTGTACAATGTAAACTTTGTAGTCAAGGACTCATGTTTGTCTTAACTATATAAAACTTAATAACACATTAATCTAAATTCACTGGTCAACAATGAATACTCATAATTCTTCCAGCTACATGCGATAAAGAGACCGCATGCAGATAAGGAAAAATTCGCCCATTCATTCACGTTGCAGGAAGAAAGGAGTACCATCAGTGGTACGCGTACCACCGGTTGAGAATTGCTGCTCTAAATCATTTGGAAAGCTTCATTTGCCCATTTCCTCAATCGTTCTTAGTCTTATAAAGCTTGAATTTTTTTTAGAGCGAGTTAGTATGGGAAGGCATTGCCAGTGGACACACGGTACGTCGCTGGTGTTCCCCATACTTTTACCTGTACCTGTATATTTAAAGTTATTAAGAAGAATTTTACTACATTAATCAGTTAAAAAATAATAATTACTTAATCACAATTTTAAATTTATAGGTACACGGTGCATATATTACATGCTCCTGCTTATCAAACATCACGAAACAGCTTCTTAATGCACCAACGTTTTAAAAGACATTGAATTGTTGATTTCATAAAACATGATTTAATTCCTCAATATCATAAATTCTGTTTTCCCATAGTAGTTCAGGACCTTTTTGTAACATTGGTGAGACAGACGTTCATAACAAATTATGAATCTTTCCTGTTATAAACGTGATCTAGAATTTAAAAGACTAACTAAATTTTTTGTCGATACGTGTGCATCGACAAAATATATGGAATAAATAAATAAATAAATTAGTAAATAAAAGTAAACGCAAAGCATAAACATAAGAGTAAATAATTTCTCTGAGTATAATCCCCCCTTTTTTTTACTCAAGATGGAAATTGTTCTGTCTTGGACTTAAAATTCTGGCAACTTAAAAATTGACATTTTGGCTTATTTAATACTAAAAAAAGTTTTCTAAAAAATTTCCTAAAACATTCAAAGAGGATTTCATTTGTTTGTATTTTTAGAAGAACAGCTGAAACCGTACACTTTAAACTTTTCGTAGTAAAACGATGATAATAGTTCATTTGCTTCTTCTTACTTTTAGTATGAAATTTGAGCTTAACATGGACTGACTGACTGGGGGAGAACAAATGGTGGAAATTCTTTCAACGTTAAGCTTACCATTTTGTTGCCGCAAGGCAGCCTAGTGGCATATCTGTGTCCTTTTAATCCATAAATAGAAAGTATTACAGTGCTTTGATGAAATATCAAAAGTATTACTTATTTTAAGCTGTTGCTGCCACATTAATCGATGACAGGGGAAATGTACTTAGAGCAGCTTGAAAGGCTTCCTCTTGAGCTGATCTTAACATAATGCTGATAAACTGTAACGATGCATACCTCTCCAAGAAATAGGATATCTCTGACATCACGTGTCAGTCAGATCAAAATTGCTGCGAAACTTCACGCCATTCTCCATATCCACTGTCAATCTTTCACTCTGATCATCTTTTTTTTTTCTCTCTCGCTACATAATTAACTAAGCAACTGGAAATGTTATCATTCAGATTAGTAAGAACATTAAAAAGAGAGAAAGTGTTCATGAAAAAAGCGGTTGTTGATCCCATGAATAAATATATATTTTTATTAAATCCTTTCTTCTTGCCTTTCCTTTTGCTCAAAATACATTTCAGGTAGTAACGGAGAATAAAAAATACATTAATAACATAGCCACTGCAGTTTTTTCTTTTACTACATGCGGCCACTTTAAAAAATTAATGAAGTATAAAATAATTTTTAGACACTTTTAAACAATTATCGAGTCAAAGAAAATTTATTTTCTGTAAATGCATGTATATATGTGGGAAAATAAAAATTACAGGAGATAAATGGGACATGAGGAAAGAGTAAAGAGTAAAAAAGATCAGTTATAGACCGGTTAATAAATTTGTACCGATTATATTTTTCTAGGACAGCTGCTTATTTAAATTACTACATTTACTATGTATATATATATATATATATATATATAAGATTACAGAGAAAAATCTAAATTAAGTTTTGAAATTAGATAAAAATAGTAATTATTTTCATGAATGCCGGTAATTTAAATGGAAGGAAAAAAAGACATCCTTGAAAATTTCAGAGATTACTTCGTATTATATTTGCTACTGTTTTTAGAAATGACAATTGATTAAAATTTCTTTGCCGAAAAGGATTGTACATCTCGGTCACAAAATTTTTAAATAATGAATTTTTCCAATTTTAATCATGTGATAATCGATCTCTAGTATCATCACGTAATATCCCAAATTGGAAGATTATTTTAATGTTCTGTAATATATATTTTAATTTTATAACATTTATTTTAATTTTAAAGTCCCTTTCCTATCAATTCTTGTTTCCACTTACAACTCCCTACCAGAATGAGTTTTTAGAATTGCGTTGAATGCAAATGAGTTAGAAGAAGCATTTAAGGAAGGTTCAACTTACTTCGCGAGATAGAGTTAGGAATCCTGAGTGGCGCGTGTTGCCCTCGGGCTAAGTTTCTCTTGAAACTATTACGCTCGGCCGTATATTACATACCTTTAGATATTCGCCGGCTAGTTTAAATTAAGGGCCAACCAAGTTAGATACTTGTGGTTAGCTCAATTTAGTTATAGTTTAATTCTTATTTCTTATTCCGAGTTTAAGCCCGAGAAGGGGGTCAACTCTTATTCTTATTTGAGTGAAATAAAGGGTAGTTTAACCCTTCTTGAGTCTATGTTTTAACTGTTTGAACTCAGCGATAAGTCGTTGAACAGTTCACTAGGTTCCTCTGTAGTGTCTTCTTAGACAAAAAGAGTGAGCAACCCTACAGTTCTTAGTAACTAAAATTTTCCTTTTGATTGTGTATTTGTTACATTATTTTTATTTTTTTGGATTAAAACAATTTATAAGAAACTGTTATCTCTTCAAAAATAAAAAATAGAAAAAGAGAGCTTATTAGTCAACAATAAGACTTTTAACAATATGAAATAGGAAAAGATAAAATTGATTTGTGAAGATGTTGTATCCTTCTGATTCTCTTAGGACTTAGGGACTTAAATAAGACAGCATCAGGATGTCAAATCACTATGTCCTCAGAATCTAAGTAGTATGTCCCGAGATATTGAGACTTAAATAGGACATCTTGAGGATATCGTGTCCTATAGGGCTCTATCCTTTCAAATCGGAACTATACACTACCGATTTGAGAATTTGAGAACTTTATTTACACTTGATAACCGCCTTTTTATTGGTGGAGACTTAAACGCTTGACATGAAGCATGGAACTGCTATAATTCTAACAGATATAGACGGATAATTTACAACTTGGCCTACTCGGCTGTTTTACTCAAAGCAGCTGCCAGAATTCTAGTACGATGTAGTGCTGGGCCCACAAGCGTAGTTAATTTCTCTCTGCTCAGAAATACCAGGGATCCACTGGATATTTCTGTGCTGGATAAATTATCTTCCGACCACAATCCGGCCAGAATTTCCTTGGATATCAGACACTATATCGCGCCATACAAAAAAGCCATTATCACAAACTGGGAAGGTTTTGCTAAAGCTCTAAATAACACAATGCCAACTATACATTCGGAGAAAGACACTGGCTTGATCAAGGATTTTACTGATTCAATTATTTGGGCCACAAAAGTGCAACCAGGGAAATCAACAACCCGAAACTAAGGAAATCGAAGGAATTTAAAAATGTAGTTAAAACGAGTGATGCTGTGAGAGGAGTATTTAAGCATACTAAACATCCTGAGGACAGAGGAGGATTAAATAGCGCTGTCAGGTCTCTTACTATTTCTCAGGTGCAACGAGATTGAATTAATTACCCAACTTCGATCTGCTTGGAGGATAACTTCCTTCGGAGAGCCTATCTAGGTTAAAAAAGTACTACAATAAAATTCCCCCTCTTAAGGCCCCTAACAGAATCTATTACACCGAAACTAAGAAAGAAGAACTTTTAGCTTAGCAAACTCAAAATTTAACTGTTAATAAAATTAACATAATCCTTACACCAGTTATAGCTTTCAATACCGCATTCTGCAATAACAGAAACTCTTCACGGAAGGCATTTACGTGTTTTTCAAATAATTATTACGCAACAATTATATCATTGGGTCAAATAAAACACATTTTCACGAACATCAGCCTCAGTGTAATATCCATCGCTCTCTAAAATGTTGCTGGACTATCGCAAACACCGAACGGAAATAGATGAAGATGGCGTAAGTTCTGAATTTTGTTTATATCATGAAACCGCATCTGAAATAACTCGAAGTTAGGTCTGAAGCTGTGATCGCGTGTTTTTGATGCCGTGTATTTTTGTCGCGTATTTTTGATTTTCCCAATAATTTCTTCAGTAATGGGCATTTGATAAACTAGGTAACTTGTTATCTTTTTTAACTTAAGATAGTCAACTGCGAACCTCAGTGATATAGTATGTTACCGGACAATCATAACCCCATACTAATTAGCACTAAACTTGCATAGGAAATATAATCTTATTTTCCAAACTTTCTTTAATATGTTCCTCAGTAATATTCTCTTTTAACGTGTCACTTTTCTAGCGTTTTGGATTTATATGTCATGCATCATCACATGTATTAAACCCGGTTTATACCCGGTCGTACGAGACTTGTTTACATGTTTAGTTAAACATGTAAACAAGTCTCGTACGACCTTCAATACGACCTCAAAAATGTTTTCTTGTTCTTCCGTCGGGAGATATTCTAACTGAACATCTTGTAGTGTTATAGGTTCTTTGTCCATCTCATTCTTGTCTAAAGTAACCATATTTTCTTTAAAATCTAATAGGGACCTGGCCTTCCTGCATGAAATCTACCTCCAAAACTTTCAGATGTAACCATTCTAATAAAAATAAATAATAATAAAAAATAAGCATTTTTGTGTGATTTATATTTTGATTTTTACGTTCGAGGTGATTTTGCCAAGAACCGCACATTGTTCTTCTGGTGCTGCTATAATTTCCACACTTCAAATAACCGAAACTTTCTAATGTACTTGTAAAAACATCTAGATGACGAAAAGCCTTTCCCTGTACCACTGTCTAATACCGCTGTTGTCAATATCCCACTAAACTACGCCTCCAATTATGCCAATTCGGCATTTTTCACCACAGTTGCATTCAACAAAATCTGAGATAATTTTTAACTGTGCTGGGAAGTATAACCTCTCACCCAGTTTAAGTCTTTCTTGAAATCATTCCTGGCACCGAAAGTTTTCTAACTTTTCCCTTCGGAATGTTTCTTTCTCCTCTCGCCTCGTTCTTTTAGTTAATTCCTTCTTTCTTATTTTCCGATTCAAATTTCCTATACTGAGTATCAGCTGGACTATCTGTATTTCGACCATGTGTTTGTCGACCATATTCATCTTCTATCTTCCTGCTTTCATATTTACACGCCAACTGAAAGAATTAATTCAGCGACTGGGGATACCTTAATTCTAGAATATCTTGAATTTTCAGCAATAATCACAAAACCACTATTTCCAATAGTTTACTTTCCTGTCCTTTGCTGCAAAACAGTTTACACAATTCTACTTTATTCGGAATAAATCTCGTTGTTTCTTCGCGTCAATCTGGAACGTGCTGAACAACTTAATTTCCAGTTGTGTCTCTCTCGTCACGGGTAGAAACGCTTTTAACACGGCTTGCTTTAAATGCCTCATACGTAAAATTTCTGCAACATCGGTACATAACAACATCTTACTGATATACTGTTACCAGCTCAATGTTTGTCCATTCAACACAAATGCCTCTGTTTTCACCTTTTGAGACACTGCATACAACACAAAAATGCGTTTCTAAATATTTCAAAATATACAGCTTGGAACTTGCCCGTCGAAAGATACATTTGGTTTTACTGTCGCTCCAAATGCATTTATTATCTCATGAAATCCTTTTAGCGGATCACTAACCGGTTTGGGATTAAAAATTTCTGGAGTCAGCCCGCTCCTTTGAAAGTGCGTCGTTTCATTTCAAATTTCTGCCATTTTTCCTCTCCGTATTCACACTACAAGAGTATTACCTACAATAAAAACCACTACAAGAGTATATTACCTTCCTCTTTTCTTATCTTTTTTCTTCCCTCTTTTTTATGTCTACATTCTTTTTATATCCTTTTACATGCGATTTTGTCTATCGTGCTTTTCCAGCTGTCTGTTCGACTAGAATCTATTTTCAGTCTAGGAATACAACTAGAATGCACAGTTCATTGAATTTGAATTTAAAGTGCTATACAAATCAGTGTATACTTTTACAGTACGCATAGTTTTTTGAAGCATGTCAAGATTATCAGTGTTACATGAACATTTTCAAGAATTATTATGCATTTCAATACAAATTGAAGTTTTGTAATAAAGAAATGTCACAGAAATATCAAGAACATGTAAAACTTACCATATGTTTCAAGAATATCAAGTAAATTTTCAAGTAAATTTCATCAAGAATTATTGTCATAACATTCCCCTTCAAGCATCAGGATTTAAATCAAGAATTTATATAACTCAAGCAAATATTAAACAAATGATTTCAGAAACAAGATTATCATAATTCAACTAAAATACTAGAATTATTACAAGAAACCTGTCTTTTTTTTTCAGAATTAAATTAAAATTTTTAAATACACTTATACATTTCTACAACCTTAAAAATTTCTAATATATACATTTCTTTAAATATTAAATATACAGTACTTTAAATAACAATTAAATAAAATAGATACAACATTAGTAGCATTACGATTACATTTTCAATAAGAAATATACTATCGTACAATTTTAATACTCTTAGCACTCTAAATTTAGATAGAGGTAATGGTGCTATGACTTGTCGCATCGGTTGCGAGTTATAACGCTGACGCAGTACACAGTTTCTTATAACACGTTTCACATTTTGTCTGGATCTAATTATCCAGTACTTTTCACGGAGGAACATGAGTACTAGCTACACCTGTATGAAGAACTCGTTCATGTGAATCACGTACCAGAAGTTCTGTAAAACGAGTTTTTGTAGGAATAATTATAGGATGCTTTTCATGAAAACTTAAAGTTGAATTTTGTAGTCTTCCTCCTACTAACAAAACTCTTTCCTCACTTAGAAAAGGATTTAGTTAATAAATGTTTGAGTGTTTTGAAATCAACTGTCCCGACTTTAAACTATTAATTTCATCAGAAAAATGTTCATATTGAACTTCTTTTATCAAATATAACTCTGCGGCAAAAAGTTCTTCTGTTATCAAGGGTCCGGTTTTCTTGTCAGTTTTATTTTTCAGATTGTGAATAAACCTAAATATCCATGCAGTTACTCTAATAGCTCTAATTAATTTACTATAATTTTCAAGATTCAACAGAGAATTAGATTTTTCTGCAATAGACGGTAGTATTGTCGTATCATTTATACACTTTTTTCGCTCTAATTCAGCATCAGAAAACTCCGTTGTCACGATAAATTTACTAGGCCAAGCACTCACGGATTCAACTAACCAGTCTGGCCCAGACTGCCATAATCTTGAAGGCAACAAATATTCGGCTGAACATCCTCGAGATAAAATGTCCGCTGGATTGGACTTCCCATTACAATGTCTCCAGTTATTTGGGCAAGTTAATGATTGTATTTCAGATACTCGATTTTTTACAAACATTTTCCATCGTTCAGGAGCACTATGAATCCAGTGAACCACTATCATACTGTCAGTCCACAGATAAATATTTTCTTCATGAATTGAAAACAGCTCTTTTAAATGTTTAGCAAGTCTTGCTGATGTTAATGCTGCTAGCAACTCTAACCTTGGAAGTGTGAGTTTTTGTTTTATTGGCGCAATTCTAGATTTTGCCATAATAAATGCTACCTGTCCTTCTTCAACTGACCTAAAATATGCAACTGAACCATACGCTTTAATAGATGCATCACAAAATAAATGAAGTTCGATATCTTTATTTTGATTCAATGTGCGGGGGAAATATTCTCGAGAAATTTCAAATTTCTTTAACTTTTCAATTTCACCACTCCACTCGGACCACAACTGCTTACACTCAGTTGGAACTTCATCGTCAAATTCTAAACCCAACTGCCAAAGGTTTTGCATTATCAATTTTGCACGTAATACAAATGGCGCCAAGAAACCTACTAGATCGAAAATAGTAGCAGTCACCTTTAAAGTATTTCTTTTTGTGCTTTTTCTACAACTATTTAATGTTTCGCACAAGTTGTCTATGTTCAAGGAAATTACGTCTTTACTCGTACACCAGTTAAGCCCTAATACTTTTAAAGAACTATTTAGTTCATTTTCTGATTTAATTATTCCACAATCATCCCAAAGTTTCTTTAGTTTCTCGGAATCTGTATTAAACTGACGCAAATTTATTCCGGCATCTTTAAGCACGCAATAGGCTCCAGTACTTAACTTAAAAGCCTGTTCCACAGAATCTGCACCACAGAAAACATCATCTACGTAGATCGAACAGTTCAACATCTCAAAAATATCTGGATTTTCTAACTCTATTTTCTTTATATGCTTTTTTATAGTGCACGCCAGAATGAAAGGGCTACATGATACACCGAAAGGAACGCGAGTCATTATATAATGTTTCAAATTGTAATTATTATCAAAGTATAAAAACCGTAATACATCTCTATCAATTTCAGAGATTCCAATCTGGCTAAAGGCCTTTTCAATGTCTGCTGAGAACGTATGTTTGTATTGTCTGAACCGCAATATCAAGTCCAAAACAGAAGGATTCAAATTTGGGCCAGGCATCAAACAATTGTTCAGAGATACCCCATTACACTTCGAATATGCGTCAAACACGATACAGACTTTAGTTTTTGATACATTTTTTCTTACAATTGGAAAATGTGGCATGTAATACATTTTACTACTATCACAACTTTCAATTTCGCACTCTTCAATTATTTCATTTTTTAACTGTTCGTTTATTATGCTATCATAATTCGCCCTAAGCCATTCATCACTTTTTAGTTTATTAACCAAAGATACTAGAAGTCGCTTGGAATTTTCTAAATTATTACCCAAGTTTGCATGATGTGATTTCCATAACAAACGAGCTACATATCTACCATTAGTAAAATGAAATTCCTTTTCAAATTTCTCAATGACTGATTTATCGTCAGGATTCTCGTTCTCCTCTAAACCCAAATGGTCTAGACTCCAAAACCTTCGCAAACAGTCATTAACTGAATTATTATCTTCCTTCAAGTAATGAGAAGCACCAATTGTAAAAATACAGGCACTAGACTGATCACCTTCTAAAGATCCAACTAAGGACCAACCAAATATAGAAGACACCGCAAATAATTTATTAGTTACCCTTTTCGGTACTTTTCCGTTTCGCCGGCGCAAATCTCGCCAAGCAGACTTTGTTGGCGACAACATACAGTATACACAGGAAAAATATTAACAAATGTTAGTTCTAAGAATTTTTTATTTTGAAGGCATAAACATTTTTATATGGTTTATGATTTTGTAAAAAGCCAATAAATAAAGGCAATAAATGTGTAAAATAACATTAAGAATTACTATCATAGTTCAGCAAGAATTATTTCAATTCGTACTAATAGCTTGCTCAGAAATTATGTAAAACCGTAGTGCTTTACTTCGCTAGTGCATTCTCATTAGAATGGATGAATTTAATTCTTGATTTTGTTTTTTTCTATATTTTCGCCTTCGGTTGAGCGGTGTGATTGCATCGAATTGACTTAATTACCGCGAATAGTCTTAGGGCATAAAATTTAATTACCTTATTAAACAGAGAATATTATCTTAAATATTCTCTGTAATTGTATGCCAGTATTGAAAGAAACAATCAATCTGGTACGAAATAGCTATTTGTGTTTTTAAAAGGAGGCGTAAAAGATTACCAGCGAATATATTCCGTTTGGCATCAGTTGCACCATTATTGGCGACTTTATCGTTTGCGCCGGCGAAACGGAAAAGTACCCTCTTTTCTTTTCGCCTGTTTGCACTTTCCAACATGAATCAGATCCTAACAGTATTTTTATTTCAGCTGCTTCACCATTATCGGCTAATTTTAGATTTTCTGATTTTAATATTTCTGAAATGTTTTTGGAGGGAATTTTTATGATCGCTCCAAAAATTGTATCTGTAACTTGAGCTTCAATAGTGATTGAGTCATTAGGGAAATGCATACTTTTCAGGGTAATTTGAACAACATTATATTCTATTAGTCTACCTTGGCTATACCCAAATGAATAAATATATAACCTTTCTTTCCTTAAAGTCCTTAATTTTAATTCTTTAGCCAAATCAGATCTAATAAAGGATCTCTGTGATCCACCATCAATTAAGATTTTTACTATTTGGCTTCTAGTATTATCTGTATCTGAAGCGTTAACAGTGCAAGTTTGTAAATATACACCTTTATCAGCAGTTTCAGAAACAGTCTCAGAGTTAAACGACAGGGATGCAACTACATTCTGCTTAGAATCTGATACTGTAACTACTTTCTGTTTAACATCTGAAACTGCTTCCACTTTAGGAAGAATACTTTTACAAATGGCTTATTATGATTTAAACCATTACACAACTCACAAGGCTGAAGTTTCATTTTACATCTGGAAGATACATGACCTCTCTTAAAACATCTGTAACAACATTCATGGTATTTTAATTACGCTCTTTTTTGCTCATTAGTTTTCTCACATTTTCCTACATCATGTGTATTTTGATTACAATAGAAACAATACGGCTTAGTCACTGTAGCTAACGCTGAAGCAGTAGGAACGCTTGCCCCTTTTAAGTAATTATTTTTATTCTGCTTAACACCGTAATTTGTGTCTCTTTTCTTTGAGTTTATTATTAAATTAGAAGCTTCCCGACTCTCAACTTCCAATCTAATGAATTCTAGAAGTTCTGTTAGGCTATATTGCTGTTTAGAGTTTCTTTTTCTATTAAAATCCAGATTCATATCGTCTGGTAAAAGTTTTAAAATAACGGGTCCTAAAAGGGTTCCGTAAGCTTCCGACACAATACCCAATGAATTTAAGCTTCTTATATTGATTTCACAGGAATCGTATAGTGTTCTTAGTGCTTTCACATTGGACGAACTTCTAACCTGTTCAAGATTCAAGAGTTTATTCATGTACGAAGATATTACCAAATCTGTTCGTCCAAATCTTTCTTTAATTAAACTTATAGAAGCGTCATAATTTTCATTAGATAGTGCAAACCCGGATACTGCACTTAAAGCAGTTCCTGCGAGTAAGGATTTAAGATAGGTAAACTTCTCGACCTTTGTTAACTCATTATTATTACCAACAGCATTTTCAAAGGAATTATAAAATTCCAAAAATAAACTAGGATCACCATAATATTTAGGAATTGAAATTTCAGGTAATCGAATGTTAGTTTTGTTTTCGACCTTTACGGCAGCAGTATGGTTACCAGGCGATTCACTTTCAATGCTCACTATCTGAGAATTTAAATTTTCTTTTTAGCCCTAAAAATACATAAACTTATTTTTTCATCATACTCTAACACAGTATTGCATTCTTTCTCAATTTCAGACTCATCCCCTTTAAAACAATCCAATATTTTTTCATTAATTTCTTTTAACGCAGACTGTTTAGAAGTAAGTAAAAACACATTTTCTTCTACCATATTCTTATCCCAAATGTCTTTTTTAATTTCAGGTTCTACAACATTTATTATTCTAGAAATAGCTTGCCTCAGGACTTTTCTAGCAGATTTCAATTTAATAATATCGTCTGCCATAATAACAACAAAAGTAATTTTTATTCTCTTACATGGTGCAGGCTTCAAATGGTATAATCCAAATTTGGTAACTCACTTTCCTGGTGAAACACATTCACACGTATTCCGAACGTTAATCCTGCCACGTTCAGTGCAAAGGAATAATTTTTCAGTAACACGAAAAACACCGAATTCTAAATAAAAAATTGTTCGTGCGCAATGTTGGGCGCCAAAAGTATAAAATATTATATTAACTGTCAAGAATTGCAAGATATCTTAGTTCAAAAAACACTAATTCGAATTACACATAACATCAAGATACATAAACACTATAAATCAGGTTTCTAACTCCCAAGTTTATTTTACGTCTAACACACATTCAACTGGCGGTGCCAGATCCAAGAACAAGAAGTATATATACATCATGAAAGATTTACGCCTTCTTTGGCGATTAAAATATATTTCCACATAAAATTTCTTACAGATGTAACCATTCTAATAAAAATAAATAATAATAAAAAATGAGCATTTTTGTGTGATTTATATTTTGATTTTTACGTTCGAGGTGATTCTGCCAAGAACCGCGCATTGTTCTTCTGGTGCTGCTATAATTTCCACACTTCAAATAACCGAAACTTTCTAATGTACTTGTAAAAACATCTAGATGACGAAAAGCCTTTCCCTGTACCACTGTCTAATACCGCTGTTGTCGATATCCCACTAAACTACGCCTCCAATTATGCCAATTCGGCATTTTTCATCACAGTTGCATTCAACAAAATCTGAGATAATTTTTAATTGTGCTGGGAAGTATAACCTCTCACCCAGTTTAAGTCTTTCTTGAAATCATTCCTGGCACCGAAAGTTTTCTAACTTTTCCCTTCGGAATGTTTCTTTCTCCTCTCGCCTCGTTCTTTTAGTTAATTCCTTCTTTCTTATTTTCCGATTCAAATTTCCTATACTGAGTATCAGCTGGACTATCAGTATTTCGACCATGTGTTTGTCGACCATATTCATCTTCTATCTTCCTGCTTTCATATTTACACGCCAACTGAAAGAATTAATTCAGCGACTGGGGATACCTTAATTCTAGAATATCTTGAATTTTCAGCAATAATCACAAAACCACTATTTCCAATAGTTTACTTTCCTGTCCTTTGCTGCAGAACAGTTTACACAATTCTACTTTATTCGGAACAAATCTCGTTGTTTCTTCGCGTCAATCTGGAACGTGCTGAACAACTTAATTTCCAGTTGTGTCTCTCTCTTCAAGGGTAGAAACGCTTTTAACACGGCCTGCTTTAAATGCCTCATACGTAAAATTTCTGCAACATCGGTACATAACAACATCTTGCTGATATACTGTTACCAGCTCAATGTTTGTCCATTCAACACAAATGCCTCTGTTTTCACCTTTTGAGACACTGCATACAACACAAAAATGCGTTTCTAAATATTTCAAAATATACAGCTTGGAACTTACCCGTCGAAAGACACATTTGGTTTTACTGTCGCTCCAAATGCATTTATTATCTCATGAAATCCTTTTAGCGGATCACTAACCGGTTTGGGATCAAAAATTGCTGGAGTCAGCCCGCTCCTTTGAAAGTGCGTCGTTTCATTGCAAATTTCTGCCATTTTTCCTCTCCGTATTCACACTACAAGAGTATTACCTACAATAAAAACCACTACAAGAGTATATTACCTTCCTCTTTCCTTATCTTTTTTCTTCCCTCTTTTTTATGTCTACATTCTTTTAATACCCTTTTACATGCGATTTTGTCTATCGTGCTTTTCCAGCTGTCTGTTCGACTAGAATCTATTTTCAGTCTAGGAATACAACTAGAATGCACAGTTAATTGAATCTGAATTTAAAGTGCTATACAAATCAGTGTATACTTTTACAGTACGCGTAGTTCTTTGAAGCATGTTTCCTCACCCTTGACAAGGGAGGTAAAATAACACAGTAGAAACAAAAGGATAATAAAAATGTGAATTTATGTTCTAATTGTAGAAAATAACACAGCACTTTTCTTTGAAATTTGATTACTTAATATGGGCATTTAAAATTTCTTTCTTTCTTCTTTCTTTGTTTGACATTTAAAGTTGTATACATAGAAGAAATGGCATTTAGGTTGAGGCAATAGAGGGAAAGGGAGTTTCCTAATCTATTTACTGAAAATGTATATTTTTAACAAAGTAATTTAAAAGACAGTGTTTCGTTTGAATGTGCAGTGGATATAATTATTTAAGTGAGAGGAAATATATTTAAAAATATAATTTTAAACCGTTAAAGTGCTGAATTTTTAAACAGCAAGACAGATACTTTTTATACCATGTCTGCATTAATATGACTTCGAAAATTTGACGAAAATCTGAGATTTTATCATCACAGTTTACAATAATTATAATGTTAAATTTGACGACTAATTACTCTTACAATCCCCATCAGTGGCCGAACAGCAAAGCCGCTGAACACTAGTAGTTCGGTCCAAGGCTCGAATCCCGGCAAACGAGCTGGCTGCATGGGCGTTTTTATGGTTTTCTCAATGTGTAATTTGTATACGAGCCACTTTCCCTCAGAAATTTCTCCACGGAGGCATTCCTTCTCTTAGGCAGATGATCCTCGAGTGCTTTGCTATAATCAAATAAACCAAACTAAATTACTGTTATGAATGAAAATTCATGTTCTTCCTAAATGCTAGATAAATAGCTAAAAACTGGAGGAAAATAATGTAGAATAAAAGTGAATTTTTTGAATCAAAATTCCACAGAAAGATGCCATATCTGTAATACATTTTGTAATTTAACGTCATAAAGTTAATTAAGCATTAAATTTCTTTGGTATTGAAATTAGTCATTTTGAACGTGCTAACCTGTAAATATGTTAAACATGATTAATTCATCTATTTGACATTATTACATTAGACAGGAAAAAAAAAGAAACATTTTTGTAAATTTTAAAACTTCATTTATTATCACCAAAATTAATACAATGTTCTTTTAAAACAAAAACATTTGGTTTTATTTCATCAAACGAAATCAATATACTTCTTGCGTAGCAAAATACTCAAATTTCTAAATTCATTCTTTTATAACCAGGGCTGGAAAAGCTTAAATAAAAAAATAAAATAAATAAATAAATAAAAAAATGCTTAAATTACCATAGACATAAATCTTTGTAAAAGCATCAAACTGAACTGAAGCCCTTAACAGGCCATTGTCATAAATTATATGCTGCGCTGAACACAATGCTATGCATATCTACTCTATTTTCATAAATGTAGTTTTCCTTAATTTAATAGAGCAGTCCGTTTCAAAAATATCTTTAAATCACAGGTGATTATCAGTGTTTTAACTAATTATTCTTACTTAGTTTTGGTCTCGTTACGTAGCACAGTTAATATTTTTTAAATACTGTTGTAATTAACAATGCTGTTAATTATATTGCATATTAAAATTTGAACAATATTCTCCCAACAAGTCTCAATGGCTACGAAAAAATTTAAAAGATAAAAACCCTTTTGAAATTTTTTAGATGACCGCAGTGAAGGGAAATTAGTAAATACTTTTTAAATTTGCTTAGCGAGAACATAAAATTTTAGCTGCTTGATATTTCTAAGAATTTTTGAGTATCATAAAGTAGATAAGATTGAAAACTAATTTTTATATATTTGATAGATGCGGATTTATAGTTTAAAAATGAAACTCAGATCATACTATAAAAAGATAGATACATATATATTCATCTTTCTCCAGAAAAATACTATATAGCTAAAATGAACTTGAAATAATGCAAAGAATTACCTAATTTTCTAATATATTGAAGAATTATAAATTTGTTCGTGTTAAATAACACAAAAAAGCATAGAGTAATAACATTTAAATTTTACTTGGCTAAGAAGATTATATAGAACATATTCTAGTTGATGTCGCATTTCATACTGAATCTGAGAATTTATAAAGCTAAAGTACAAAATCTGAAATAATATGGAATGAAAATTAATTGGAGATTAAGGAAATACAAGAGCCTTCGTAATCAAATTAGAAAGAATAAAATCTGAAATAAGAACTCACACGGAAAGAAAATTACCATAAGAAAGCTGTGTAAGCGTGTAACTAAATTATGGGAATATAATTTGATTCAAACTTCATCCAATATTTACAAAGAGTTCGGAATCATGTACGGAATTTTCACATAATAAACAGAGGTTTCATTTGGGAGCTAAACTGCTGCTGGATGCTTGGCACTAAACTGGATTACACACCGCGTGTAACCCGGGTCACTACTGTGTATCGTAATAGAGATTACCTAATATTGCGTTTTTAATAATCAACTAGTATACTGTATTTCCTAGCGTATTTTCCCCCTTAGCTTTTAGCGCTAAGTACTGAATGTTTTAAAAATATTTGCATAATTTTGCCTTTCCTCTATTGTACATAGTTTCTCGCTCTGAGAATTAGTTATTTGTAAACTGTATTCCCTTAATTATTTTTATTTAATGTATTCAACTTGTATTTGCATTTTAGTATTAGCATTTCATTCATTTGATTTTTCTTTGCATGTGTGCAGATTCTTTGTTAAGCTACCAGGACGTGTCAGGTGTTCTTACACTTAAGAAAACTTTCCAAATATGTGATTTCCCCTATTTCTACCATTTACGTTCCAGCTCATTGCAACACTATCTAGTGTTGATGCTTTTGATCTCTCGAATCCGGGTCTTTGGTTCTCCGCTCTTCTCTTTCGTTCCTCGGATATCCGTCTTGGTAACCGCGATCAAGACTGAATCATGTGAAGTGACCTTAGGCTTTAACAAGGTTATTGAGACTGAGCACAATGTGTCTGGCTCGATTACCTTCAGATATTGGTCAGATACTGTTAATATTACTATGCATTCTTATTAGAATGTAGGTTTCTCAGAAATAATATTGTGACAACTACCAATAGTTTATCCATTACTACTTTTCATTTGTTATGTTCTTACTACAACTGCAGTTTTCGGATGTTAAGTTACTCGCATAATTTTCACATCTTGATTTTTGAACCATAAAATTAGTTTAAAAAAAGGGAAAAATACACGAAATACAGTATATACTGGCAGTGCATGGGGCTTTTAGAAATGACTTTCAGATTTCTAAATTCTTATTATTCCTTTGAATTCAAATGCAAGAAAGATAGCGCAAGATGGAATGCAATATGAAATTCAAGAAGGAATGCAGTATGGAATGCAGTACGTAAAATTCATAGGTTATTAAAGAATTTAGAGTGGAACTGATTGATTTTCTAACTAGAGACTCGCAGATAATGAAAGTTATCGGAAATTAAAAGAACCTCATGATAGAAGGAAATAAAATGCTTTATGTGTTTGGCTAAGATATGCGCTCTTAAGTGTTTTCTAAATTACAAAAACTGTATTTATTTCATTGTAGGCATTTATAGTCCTTTCAAAATCCCATATTATTTTGGGGACAATCGAAAGAACAGTGCACACTGTGGAAAAAATTCTATCTAGAAAGAAGCCACTTTTAACGTTATTGAAGTGCGCACATGTACAAATACTGCTTCGTATAAAATTAGAGTTTACTGTAACTGCAGCAGCATGAGACTTTATTTCTCATATCTGGAATGATTTTGGCTCAAAATAGACGCACGAAATGATTAAATCGCTTGTAAATAAAGACATTTTCATTTTTTTCTCTAAAACAATAGATATAAAGAAACTAAAGCCTGTATTTTAATACAGGTGATTTATTGCTTACAGGGTCTTCAGTAGGGCCCAATTCACAAAAATAAACCTCTCTCTCTCCAATTTTTATCAATGTTGTAGATGCCTTATTATTGAAAATATACATAAAAGTTAACATATTTCAAATAATGTAAAAGATTTGGAGGCCTTCTTGTAAGTGCAGGCCCGGGCCACGGTCACATTTGCTTTTTTGACGCTCAGGTCCTGGTCATGCAGCATTTTGGTAAGTGAAGCACAAATAAGAGAAATGGTTTCTTAACTAAATTTTGTGTCACTCTTAACAATTTACCGCAATTACAAACTAAAATGAAGACTTATAAAAATTCTTAAAAAAAAAAAAAAAAGATTAACTTTGCTTTCTTTTTAATCAGTTCTTGGAGCTGTAGAATTTGTAAACTGTAGAATTGTTATATTTTATACATTAAAATTAGATATTTCAAAAGCATCCAAGACTATTTATCGAATGAAGACCATGTAACAATACAAGAAGCACAAATTAGATTCTCTAATATATATACTATACAATAACAATTAACTGCTGATTTTTATAAACATTGAAGAGAAAAGAATGAGCATAAAGGAAGATAATAGCTAAACGCTTCAGAAATCTGAATTATTCAAATTCATAATTAAAAGTTTACTAGGTAATGTAACAAGAGAAACAAAACCTAGTTAATTATGAAAAATATTAACTGACAAAACCTGGCTCTTCAAAATGTTGTGTAGCAGATTTTGTGAAACAGACGTTAGAAATAAACATTCATTTTGCTACATAACTAATGACATTTTAAAGACTAGTAAAACTACACTCCAGTCTACAACTTCTGCTATCGCTTGCTGTTTATCAGCCCTGTTTTTTTTCTGCTTAATGGGAAAAACAGTACAAGTATAAGACAGTTATTGATATAACAGTAACATTACACAGATCTGTTCTAAAATTCTCGAGATAAATATCAAACAACAAATAACCACTGACTAGGTATATCAACACTTTTTGCTTCACATTTGTGTAAAGCTTTTACGAAAAGTAATTGTATACTTCACATTAGAAAATTTTTAATCACATATTTTTGTAAAATAGGAATAATAAAAATGAGCAATACATAGAAAAAAGTACACTTAATATTACTGATTACAAATTCAAACTTATGGAATATTTTAAATAAAAATATGAACATATACTTTTAATAAATAATGACTTTCTGATTTATTATCTTAAAAAAAAGGAACTTCATAATGCAACAAAATATCTGAACAAGGTGCTTTTTTATCTTCTCTTTCGTGAACAGAAAACAATAACACATGCAAGTTTAGTGACAAAACTAATATAAAAAATTCTTGCAATTTACAATTTAATCTTCTTTAAAGAATTTTGCCCCAAGTCCTTTTTTGGGGGACAGGCTTATAGAAAATTTATCACCACATTAGACAGCAAATTTTTGTTATGCAACAGGAAAATATCAAAGCATTTGTGGGGTAAATTTGTTTAAAAAATAGGAAAACTTTTCAAATTACAATAATAGTCGCAAAAGATAACTTTCAAAATATCAATAGAGTATCAAAATGCCAGCATAATCACAGTGCACAGAAAAAAAGTACAGGCTTTTTGTGGCTATGGATACGCTAATATAATTTTCATAATACTATTTCTGCACAAGGCGAAGTGTGTTAGGAAGCGCATGTGTTTTAGATGGTGTCCGCCGATAACATCGCGGCAAAAACATCGTGGACGAAAACGTCGCGGAGAAAACAACGCAAGGTGAAAACGTCGTGCTACAAAACATCGTGGGAGAAAACATCGCAAAGAGAAAACATCGCAGTTCTAAAACATGGTGGTACAAAACATCGTCGTAGAAAATAAAGCGGTTCAAAAGCATCGCAGTTTAAAAACATCGTCGTCGAAAATATCGTGGTAAAAAATAAAGTATCTACAAATCATCGCATGACGATAACATCGCAGACATGCTTTTTTCAGGTTTTAATAACTGTAAATGGATATTCCCATAATGATTTGTGAGCGCAAGGTATAAAGAAGGATAAATTTTACTTTCACATATTTTATTAACTAATAAATTTTTGCTGAAAACGTAAGAAGGAAACTTAAGCATAGAAAATTAAATGTAACTTATAGATTATACTTTTCATGAAATATTACCAGTAAAAACTTTATAAAAATGATTTATTAATGGCCTTTGTTAGTTAACTATGTCGGTTTAAAATTCTATTAAGTGCTATAAGTTGCATTAATTTTCTATGCTTAAGTTTCATTCTTATTTTCTCAGCAAAAATTTATTAGTTAATAAAAAGTATGAAAGTAAAAATTATCGTTCTTTCCATTTTGCGCTCACAAATCATTATGGGAATATCCATTTACACTTATTAAAGCATGCCTGAAAAAAGCCTGTCTGCGATGTTATCGTCATGCGATGATTTCTAGATACTTTATTTTTTACCACGATATTTTCGACGACGATGTTTTTAAACAGCGAAATTTTTGAACCGCTTTATTTTGGACGACGATATTTTGTACCACGATGTTTTAGAACTGCGATGTTTTCTCTTTGCGATGTTTTCTCCCACGATGTTTTGTAGCACGACGTTTTCGCCTTGCGTTGTTTTCTCCGCGACATTTTCGTCTGCGATGTTTTTGCCGCGATGTTTTCGGCTGTAACCGTTTTAGATGTATGAAGAATTTATGTTACGAAAAATGGAGGATATGCAACGTGACAAAAAACTACGGATTAACTTTACCTATTTTAAAAAAACATTTGCGGAGCATTTTTTATGTTAGCCAAAAGAACTGCCCGTGTTATAGAAAGTGTTATATTGTATACTGTTTACAACTTCAGAGGCTATTCAGGTATTTATAACAAAATACCTTTCAATATCCGGATTGTTAAAAGTATTTGATTCAGTTCGCAAAACAACTGTTGAATACCTAATTGAAACAATTTTCAAGACTTATAATGACTAGAACTAAACTGCAGTTCTGGTTATTATAAGTCTTATTATAGTTATTATAACTAGAACTAAACTATAATAACTAAGAGAAATGTACTCTTCTGTTATCTTATTTGATTGTTTCTAGGAATTTTTCATTCATATATGTGATGAAAGTTTATTAGCATTTAAGGACATGAACTATATTTTGACATAAATGAGCAATATCTCATTTTCAACCTAGAATTCTAACTGTTATCAGAGATGTAGTTAATTTGTAAAAACGCATATACTCATAAAACAATATGAAATCAAAACATTGCTTGAGTACTATTCTTAAATGCTAAATGACAAAGATAAAAGATGCTTTTAATTACTCATTGTTATATGTCGAATACTAGAGTATTATTAGAATATTTTCCATAATTCTGATAGAAATCGTATAATTTTAATTTGTTTTCTGTTTCTTCTTGCAATGAGGTTGTTATTGCAAAAGAAATAATTTATTTTGAAAATAACACGAAATAAAATTTGTACATCAAAATACCTCTCTTGCAGTTAGTCAAAATGAAATCAAAATATTATTTTAAATTTTAATCAAGTGAGAAATCTGCGGGAAGAAGTGGTCAAAAATGATCCTTTTCAGTTGTTTAGACATCATAGACCGTTTATAACTATGAAATACAAGTAAGCGAATTAAAACAAAATCATCGTGCTTTTCATGAAGGTATAGGTAACACTGGCAAGATACAGTGGGCTTGAAAGTGCTTGAAAGTATGTTAGAAGTGATATACTACATGGCTTATAGAGTTTAAAGTAAATTAAATTTTCTGGTAATTATTGACTTCAAAGTAGATACGTGCAGTTGCATATCTGACACGCAAAGTCAAAATGGTGTCTGATGCAAAACAATGGGTTAATGAGCTCATATTTTGCAATTACGTAAATTCATCGGTTTGTATGACACATATAAAATGGTAGTAATATTATAAAAACATTTGGACGAAAACGAGAATTGACGAAATAGTGGCTAAATAAGTGGAAAGGAAATCAAGTTGAAATGTTTTAGTGAATCAGTTTCCTGACTGAGAAAAATGAGTGAAGAATGATGGAAAATTAATGCTTCATTTGGTCTTTTCAGAGCTCAAAGACTGAACTAAATCATGAATCTTAAAATTTAGGTTGTCCATGCTCATCATTGAATAGTGTTATAATAATACTATTATACCCTTCTTAATCTAGAATGACGATTCAAAAAGGCTTGAATCAAAAGCATATACAGTAAACCTTGATGAAAGCGAAGATTATGTCATTAACACACTGCGCATATGGTAAAATTGCATTCCGTGAAGTCAACTTTCGATAAGAAAAATGGGTTAGGTATACTTTAGATTAAGAAAGTAATACAAGCTTAAATACAATGATAATTAAAGGGGGGAAATGAAATTAACATTTTGTTAAATGTTAATTGGAAGGATTTCTATTACTGCTTAATAAGTAGGTACGTGGTGCAAATTTTTTTTTAAATAATTGGGGATTTTTGCTTGGTACAGTGTCTGAAGCAATTCATTAAACGTTTCGCGGTAAAAAGTGCAAAGTTTCTCCATACATCTCAATCTGTGCTTTTCTTTCTTCATGTGGGTCATTCTTCATTACAAGCTGTTCACAGCCCAGACGGTATAGTAGTTAGGGTAACCTACTGCAATACTGAAGAGCTCGGGTTCGAATCCCGGAGAAGGCATGGATGTTTATAAATGTATAGTGTTTGCGTGGCGTGCGGGCGCTCTAAATGAGACTGTAAGTCTTCTCGAGGGTTGGTAGCAGATGGGGGAGAACCTCAGACCTGTCCCCCCCGGCGGTGCTCTCCTTCAAACCTGGGAGCAGAAATGATCGAAAGGTTCTTGCCAACGACAGGCGCAATCTTGCTGTCCTTGCCACCATGAATTTCGTGGGCTTGCTCTGATGTTACTGTCCGACAAGTGAAATAAGTGGCCCACCAGCGGCCGAGCGGTAAAAGCCGCTGAACACTGGTAGTTTGGTCCGCGATTTGAGTCCCGGCGAACGGGCTGGTTGCATGGGCGTTTCCGTGGTTTTTCCCATGTGTAACGTGGCTACGAGCCAGTTTTCCTTAAAAAGACCTCCACGGGACATCCCTCCCTTTCCGTGTAATGCTTAGGGCGGAGCTCGTAATAAGCGAAAAAAAAGGGAAATAAGTCACAGCAACAACAGCACAAACATTTCCTAACATTCAGTTCACTGCAAACAGTTCCTATGCCTTTTTTTATAACAATTTGTTTTAACTTCTTGTATGTAAAAGACTTATTATCGTCTTCACTAGCATTGCTTTCACCATCATCGGTGTTATAAGATCAACCAGTTTTTCATTTGTACGATTTCTTGATTTGTGCAGTTTTCATTTGCAAATTTATCTTGGCTTCATTTTCAATCTACGGTATTTTAATCTAACTTTAACATTGCTGACAACTTATGGCCAACGCTGATGACAGTATGCATTCATTGTTGATGAATTCACTTGTTCCCATGTGAGTTTAATCATTTCTATGTAGTGTCTTATGTTGAATCGCTTCCAAAATCCCGGTAGGGTGTCATGCTTTCCTTCATCTAGTGCTTCATTTTCTGAGATATAAGCATACCTGGCATAACAGGCTTCAAATGCTTTTATGATTCTCTGAATTATTGGTTTAATTAAGGAAGTGATGTTCGGTAAAAGGAATAAAACCTCTACGTTTAGATAAAATACTGTGAGGGATTCAGTACCGTGTCCTGGAGAATTATTGAGAATTAGGAGAACATTACAATTCAGGTTCTGCTGTTCTAAGCAACGCTTGATTCATTAACGAATGATTTGTCAAACCAGTCACTAAAGAGAACTATCGCAATGCAGTCGACGCTCTGCGGCATACCGCATATAACCGAAATTCTCACGTTCTACATATTAAATGGAGACAACTAAGGTAACTCAGATATGCAAAATCGCGTTACGAAAGTTCGCGTCGGCATTTACTGTATATCTCTTCATCCTAAATCTTTTAGATTTCTTTACATCATATGATGGCATCGTATTTGGGTCCTTAACAAATTAAAAAGCTACAAACTTAAGGCTATAAACAAATAAAATTTACTCTAATAAGTTATGTAACCTCCGGGTCTTTACACAGACTTTACAGCAATTGCCCATGATTTCAATGAGGTATCAACCATCGCAGATGTTAGCAATGACTATTCCTCAATTAGGGCTGTTTCCATCTGTCTAAAACTGAATGGAGGAATTAAATATGAAGAGACAGAACGTCTGAGGGAATGCCAAAATTTTTCAATGGATTTAAGGTCAGAAGAAATACGAGTGCCATTTTACACAAGAAATGCCCTCACTATCCAGGTATTCGTTAACGATGTTGGCTCGATGAGGACGAGCACTATCATCCATAAGGAGAAAATCAGGACCAATTGCTGCAGTTTAGGGTACCACAATTGTGTGTTAGACTTCATTCAGATACCAAGCAACCTTCAAAGAATCATCTTTAAAAATGTACACCTGGAACCATGGCGTAGACTGAATATCCCATTCAAGCCTACACCATGGTGCTGCCACTTCTGAATGCCTAATATTCGATGATGTTCTGAACCTGACTTTATATGCCTCGTTTTTTCCAGATCCTTACATGCTTGTCATCTGGTTCCAGGGTGAATATAGATACGTCTATGAGCAGGATGTCACACCAGTCTGATGCAGTCCAACTGAGATGATGAACGACAGAACTTGTGCCTCTAAAGTGGGCGGTTAGAGGGTTTTTTTTTTTTTTTTTTTTTTTTTTTTTTGTTTATTGAGATCACAGCAAAGCACACTAGGGCTATCTGCCTAAGGGAAGGGATGCCTTCGTGGAGGACTTCTAAGGGAAACTGGCTCGTATACAGGCTACACATGGGGAAAACTATGAAAACGCGAATGCAGCCAGCCCGTTCACGGGATTCGAAACTCAGACCGAACTACCAAGTTCAACGACTTTACCGCTCGGCCGCTGGTGGGCCTGGGCGGTTAAAGGAACGCAAAATATTGGAACGCGGGTGGACAGTCCCTTCAGCAATATACCGATCTTCAGAAGGTGTGACAATCCTTGGGCGACCTTGCGCAGATCTTTGGACAGCTGTCTGACTTGCTTGAAAATGTTTCTATATTCAAAACATTTCGAAATGATCATTACCGAAGAAAAGAACGACATTTTTGGTTATCTTGTAGAGACATTAGGTTAATTTGGAAAAGCCGGAGAGATGAAAAATTAGCAACCGCCTTCGCCAGGAATCGAACCACGGACCTCTGGAATATCGGCTCAGTGTGCTGACCACTACACTTCGAAGCTTCGCTAGGAAAGCGGGAGAAATACCTTATATACTCCCCCTTTTAAAGGGCGACTAGGGTTTTAAGGGACCTAGTCTTCAAATCCTGGGTGAGGAGAATCATCATCCAACACCCTTTTAATTTGGGCGCCACTGTAGAGACATTAGGTTAATTTTGGAAAAGCCGGAGAGATAAAAATTAGCAACCGCCTGCACCGGGAATCGCGCCACGCATTTCTAGAATACCGGCTCATTGTGCTGACCACTACACCACGAAGGCACGCTAGGAAAGCGGGAGAACTACCTTATAATTTGTTCTACTTTAATGCTTCTACCAGCATGCGAGTGTTCACTATCTGCCATTTATCTTCTTTCGGGCATAGAAAATCGAATGTCGTCAAGGTTATTCTAGAAAAGTTATAAACACGTTTTATGAGCATTTAAATGAATTTTCTTAAACTCTTCATTCAGTATGTGGGCACCTTCTACGACTGCCGAATTAGTCAGAATCAGTCAAATGTGACTGACTGTAAAATATGATTATTTGCATACAGTCATCTGCATTCGCAGCAATTTTCTGCCACTTGAATTCAACTATTTTCAAAAATTGCTAATTTGCATTGCGTGTTTAACTTTTTAAAGGCAGTGCATTTTAAAGTATTCTTCCACTACCTTTTAACTCTTTCAACTGCATATATATATAAAATGTAGCTGTATATATATATATCTATATATATATATAGATATATATATATACAGCTACATTTTTTTCATAGCTTTACTTAACGCTTGACAATCATGATTAAATCAATGTGGAATGATAAGCTATGATGGAATGTCACATACATAAAAAATTCAGAAATCATTGGTTAGAGACAAATGGTAAATTTTAGGTTCTTGAAAAGCATATTCTATGTTAGGAGTTGCATTTATTACAGTAAAATGTTATGCGATGAAAACATTACCATAATGCCTGCATAAATGAGCAAACATATAGGTATATAACTTTTATTCAATTTTATCATTGATATTAATTATATAAAAAGTATTTTCAATTCACTTTAAAGTACTAGGAATGTAAGCAAAAATATAAAAAAAACTTTGGGTTTAAAATATTATTGTTATGCCAAATCTAAACCCTTGTTTTTGCACCTTTTCATAAAACGTTTGAATTAAATTATTTACAACAAAAAAGGCTCTAAAAAGAATTGCTCCATACTCTTAACTTTATAAGCTCTTGAATCATTTTGAACCACTTCTTCATAGGTTTACACAGAGGTTTCGAAACTGGCAGGAAATCAAATGAATCAGTACTAGAAGTGTACTTAGAGACTCATATACAGTTTTTTTTGTTAATATGAAGTTACAAGCATCGTATGAAATTTACTATATTTATATTATTTTACTAGTCTGAAAAATCTAAGCATTATTGTTATTTTAATTCGATTAATGAAGGAAATGCTTTTTTAGATAAGCTGAAGTCATAAATTTTTTAAAAAGTTTATGTTTACTTCTCCGTGATAAATTCTGAACTAGTAAAATGTCTTTATTATATCCGACATAAAATTTCACAAATTGCATTTGTTTGCTAAATTATCTTTCTTATGGAAGCTATCTGTAACTTGTTCACTTTCGTAACTTACACTAAAAAGATAATAATCAACAAAATGCAATACAACATTAAAAAATTCGACTAGCTGAGGCAATAAAACAAAATCTGCATTACATGATGTACATGGTAATGAAAAATAAAGAATGTCATAAATAGTTGTTCTAAGATGCTTTTTTGCTGGCCCAAACATTCAGTATATCAGTTCTAGAAACAAGCTTAATATGGGCACTTGGATGATTCGACATCACTTAAAACGGTGGGAAGCAATATGGAAGATATCGCATCCTTTGAAAATGTTATCCAGTCCATGCAATGTATGCGATTTGATAACATTTAGTTGGCAGTTTTATTCTAAAAATGAATGCAGCTAATACTGAAGACAATCTATATCTCAATATAACAGAGGTAGGTTCCATAATACTACATTTGCTACATCTGTAATTTTATGCAACAACAACTAGCTAAAAATATTGCCTTTTAAATTTTAATGATGTGTATAATACTAACTGTCATATCTATATTCAAAACTTAAAAATCAGCGATATGTAAGCAGCATAATATTTCGAACTGTTTATTTAAATTAAGAGATATGTCAAGATTCATCTTGTAGCTAATAATCTCACAGCTTTCTTTCTTCTAAAATTACACGTCATTTCACTAGCCGAAATATGTTGCAGTACTGCATCTAGTTGGAATGGCTATTTGAAGACAAAAACCGGATCAAAATCTTTATTTATATGCCATTTCAAAGTTAACTGGTCCCATCACATTTCAGCCTTTGGACACGAAATGGCTTAATAGAAGGGATCAAATTCCATAAAAGGGAAGACAAGACTTAGGATCATCCACAATAACAATGTTCAATAGCAGCTTTTACGTTTAAAGTATAAGCATAAAAAGATGACGCTCTGTAGCATCACTCGGAATCTGTTATCTATAAATATAACAAGTTTCCAAGAAGTTTTCAAAGTCAGAGAGACTCACTTTGACAATTAAGGATAGCAAAACTGAAATGCTTCTTCCATAATATCTTCGGCATTTAAGTCTACTGTGTTGTTAACCATTTTATAACCTAACTTCTTAAAAACAAAATGACAGTTTTGTTGAACATTTTGTATGTCTTTGAGCTTCATCTTCCGACACCATTCTAAAGCTGCCTGAGTCGAATTTCGCACCGTTCTGTAGGGAGGCTGAAGAAAGGAATTTGTGCTGACATGCGAGCTGCCTTGAGTATGAGTTTCTAGAAATTGCACAACTTCACTGGGAACAGGCCCTACATCCAAGAATTTAAAAAGTTTTCCAGTAGTTTGAGGTGGATCTAAAGCTAAGTCTTCGTACCTAACTAAAGTATACCTAGTTGGATAACGTTTCTGCAGCTCACAAGCATGACGTAAGTCCTCATTTACTAAATTGCAGAAAGTTTTAGGCGATGAGCAAGCTTTGTATTTACCACACCACATAGCAATATCTTTCTGCTGACGAGAATTCATTGTTCCTCTTGGATCTCTGACTAGATGAATAATTTTTAAATTAAGATCCTTATATTCTTCTATAAGCTTAACTGCCTCAGATGCAGCCATTCGTATAGTTTTTATTATTTGAACTGGCGAGCTCCGGCATGCAGCTGCAAGAAAACAAATATTATAACACAGCATACGTGAGCTATCCCTGTGACTGCACATCTGCCAGTAACGCTTGTTTCTCCTCAAAGTTAAAAAGTCACTATTGAACCACGCCCATTCGGGAAAAGAACCCCAATCTCGATAATCACAGGTGAAGAGATCATGCAGTAGCTTGCGAGCTGTGTCTAACTGGTTAGGCGCCACTACGTTCCCAAAGTAGTGGAGTGGCTCAAAATGATAAAATGTTCCAGAGTAACTCTGCAGAAGGTCCCCAAGGAAAGAAGACCCACTTCTTGGGTAGGATAAGAGAAGTATATGAAGCTTAGGTGATCTCGTTGAGCTGACCCATGTTCTGAGAGAAGTTGGGCAGCCTGAAAAGAAAATTTAATATTACTGAATGTATAAGAAAAAGCAAGATTTTTTTTCCGAAGAAGAATGGCATAGAAATCTTTTAGAGAAGCTTTCAATGTAGCAAAAATATTATTCATTCACATAAAATTTTTAGGTAAAGTAATACTCATCGGAAACATTCATAAACTAATTTTCAACAACACTATGTTCTGCTAAATCTTTGTTCAATCATGAACACAGAGTCTTATTTTATTATGAACTACGGTGCTATTTACACAGATAAACTCTGGTGGGTTTGGAGTCGACCCCATGCTTTTTCACATAATTATTAATAACTATGATATTAATAAGTAAATGAATCGGGATAAGTATTTTTCTAAAAAATGCTATCCTAAAATCGTTAACATATATTGCAGCACTCTAGACATTATTTTATTAGGGGGGATTATGGCGACTCACATAAGGATATTTGATTAAGCTAGGCATGCCTTCGTGAAGTGGATTGTGTCCTTGTTACACTTGGAAAAAAGCTCTGGAAAATTGTCATCCAGATAACCCTTTTACCACGATTCGACCTAGGTCGCATTACCAGCGACATTACTGACTAAGCAATATTTGTATTCGAATTTTATGTTTTTTACTAAATGTGCCTGTAATTCAGTATCTGAAGTATTCAAGATTTTACTCAGACTCTATTTTGTACTCTGATGGTGAGATGCGATACCCTAACTGTATCGACGAGTTACCGGGAAATACTAATTTTACAAACTAATAGCTGAAATTAACGGGAAGTTCAATAAAGCACAATCTGTGGTACAAATTGAAGTATAATGAGGAAAATGAAGTTTTGTTCTTGGTGATGCTTAATAACAGATGATCTGTCTCTCAACAGTTATCAAGACAGTGTTTGGATGGCTTGAACAGACATTTGAACTGTTTTTCCCAACCATTCCTGGATAGAAACTAAAGCGCTGGATTAACATTACCCCTTATAATAACCTCGTTCGGTAACAGAGTACGTTGGCCATGAAGAGTAAAAGGATATTACTCTACAGCAGCATCTAGTGCAGTTAAAAGCCTCCCATATTTAACTCTTTTCTCATACAACTTAAATTTTCATAATCTACTGGTTTGAAAAATAATTTAGACAGAGGCATCTGAAGACAAGACATTTCAGCTTAACTGTTGACAGAATTTAAAAGTTATCGTCACATATTTACAGAATAAATTAGAAAATTTGTAAGCAATTTAAAAATGAATAAAAAAGGAGTACTCAGGCGATATCATAACAGTTCAAAACTAATTTAAAAAATCTTAGTATTTAACTTCTTTAACAATGAGGAGCTAATGGAAGATAATTTGCTTTCAATTAAAAGTGCAAAAACTATATCCATAGGGTTAATTCAATTAATTCAAAGCAAAATAAATATTGACGTTTGTAAACAAAGTATCAGAGGAATATAACAGTGATGTTAAGAAAACTACTAAAAGTTAAGATAGATATTACTTATACAGCAACACTTCGTATCTCAAAATCTGTATTCATTATGCATATTTTCTTGGGAAATGTTTTATCGTGCCACGTTGGCCGTGGTTCCCTTTTGAACTTAAGTGATGATTCCTTAGTTTCACTTTAATTTGCCTCTTAAATTGCTCAAAAGAACAACAACAAAACATATTTGGGAGTTTTTATGCGTTATGAGTAGGTAGTGAGCTGAAGAGGGACCTAGAACTACAAGTGTTGAAGATATGCCTAAAGACAAAAAAGTTTGAAAATGGTGGATAAAGTTTAGATCCATAGAATCTGGCCGTTAAAAATGTCTCATACAATTCCGGCTGCTGTGTCCTCGATTTGCGCAGCCGTTTAACTATATTTCACATTTAAAAAAAAATCTACTAACAGTTTCCCCATCTTCATGCATGTAAGCATAATTACACTATATAATCATAGAAAAACTTTATTGCTATTATTCTTTAAAACTGTTAACTATTTTAATCACTGCATATATTAAATATTTTAATATATATATTTTCTGATGCAATATTTTGTGTTGTTTATAAAAAAGACAAAGAAGGAAAATTCCCCATTTCAGCTCAGAAATAAACCCGAAAGATTTCACCTGTTCAACGAAGGACTACTTTTACAACAAAGTAACTTACATGTTTCTGTTACTGCGGAAAAATTAATTAATTATCTCTCAGAAACAAGAAATAAATGCATTTAATTAATAGTTTCTGAGAGTTCTTCAGTTTTGTTGATCTAGTCGGTATAAAATGCGCTTTCAATATTAAAATCTACGTACGTTTGTCTCTAGTTTTCCAAGTGAAGGAGTTTTAATAAGAGTTAATGAAATTACAAATAAATCTTCAAGAAGCAAAGTACGAGATTTTATCATCTTAATTCATGTATTCTACCTCATTTTTCTAATCGTCATTTGTATAAAATTATACGAAAAGTAGATGATGGCTGAATAAACTCTCTCTCTCTCTTTTTTTTCTGTGGAAACAGAATTAGAACTTAACTGTGAAAATGTAATAATTCTATTATAAAAGATTAAACAACTAAAAAGAAACGGAAGTTTATTATGAGCTAATATGTTTGAAATGTGCATTGTATGACTGGCTCAAATATTTTGTTCTTGGTTTTAAGTATTCTGATTTCATTCGAATTTTATCTCTTGGGCTGGGGAAGGAAGGAAAATATCTTTTTCTGTTTATCTTGCAACACAAATATAACTCTGGATTCATTCTTTTTGATAATTTTGGATCAGGAAATTTAACAGTTTCTTCTAATGAACATGCATTTGATGCGACTCTTCAAGACATGTCTAATACTAAATAGAGTATTGTGGTTAATGTCTCAAAGAGCTATTTTTGAGTAGAAGATAATAATCTTTTATTGAAGAGAGAAACATCAGTAGCAAATTGTCAAGTGGAAAGAGGCAAAAGAATATTATAAAGTAAAAAAAGACAAATAAACACAAGGAGAGAAAAGATGAATGAACAAATAATGACATTCTTGAATAGCAATGTAAGATTTAAACTCTTTAGAAAGCGAAATTGTTTCACAAATATCGGATTTCTTCATTAACTGTTTTCATTTTCCTTTAGAATGTATTACAGGAAGTATTTATTATTTTCAATTTATCTTAGTATTTATTACACGAAGGACAGAAACTCCAAACTTTCTTTATTTTTTCTTTATTTATTTTTAAAAAGACTGATACTTTCTTAGTTTGCTCTTGTAGCAATGCACCATTTTCAAAACACAATGCACCATTTATTGGTAAAATAATTTCTCAGTTTAGCAATCATCGCAGGCTACTATTGTTAAATTATGAAAATAAATGGACTATTTATGAAAAGATAAATTAAAATTAACATTAATTATTTTCTCTCATATCGGGGGGGGGAAGGGTAAAAGGCTTTGTAACATTATTCTTCTAAGTTACGCCACGTAATTTTGAAGTTTAATGAACTGCTCCAGAATGATATCTTATTAAAAAAAAGAAAACAGAAACAGTGTATTAAAAAAAATACAGAAGCCAAGTTTCAATAAATGATTCAAAAAAACTTACTTAAAATTTACTTAAAAAGAACCAACATTATCATAAATTAAAACAGAAAAGTCAAGCAAAGGTTTCCTAAAAATACACGATAAAAATAAATATATTAATACTTAAAATTAGCTAAATACTAAAATACTGTTTCCCAATCGGTGTGCCCCCGAAACTGTCAAATTTATGCGTGAATTTTATGCTATTAGGAAAGGATAGGCAGAAAGCCCTATTATATATTTTTAGCATATCTTTTTTAAATTTTCGACAAATTGAACTCTTCAAATGCAAGCATGCAATGAAACAAAAAATTTTATTCCTCTTCCTCTGTTTTCAAAATTATGGGAATAAGATTGTTCATATTTAGAATGAATGAAACATGTCACTCATAAATCATTCAAATGCATTTCAAAGATTTTTATTTTCTCTCCATTTCAGTGATCTGTCACCACCTATGGGTATTTTCTCCTTTGGTATATTAGTAAGAGAAACATACAAAATGAATAAAGCTGAACTGGACTAATCTTTGATGAGAAGAATGATTTGTTCAAGGCCATTCTTCTACGAAAGTTAGGCCTTGGTACCCACAGAGGTTGGAATAGGAGTTCTCGCTCACTTTTCACAGGAATTGAATAAAAAGTGCATTTTTATATTGAAGTATGCACATTATACGTAACTGATGCCATGTTGTTATGTTCTTTAATCTGCTTGCGAACTCCATAAATTAAAAAATTAAATGAAAATTTATTGATGAAATTATTTATTTCCGATCTCAGCCCTTTGATAGAAAATTTTCGCGAGATGCCCACTCAAGTATCATTCTTTGGGATTTATGTGTGAGAAAACGCAATTAAAATTTCAAATTCATTTTTAACCTGTGCGAATCAACAAATTTTGGAATAAATACAGTGAAAGTAGAGATTGATGCATCTATAAGATGATTCTCATGTTAATCTCTCAAGATTAAAAGCATGCCTAGACAAATTCTGTTAGAAACATCAAGAACAAACTCCATAATATTTACGTGATTTTCAGTAATAATAACAACAACAAGAACAACACTTTTGAAAATTATAAATGAGAAAAACTGTATTAGAAAACGAAATAAAAATTAAAAAAATTATTCAAAAGACTACTAATGCTAAACTCTTCTATTGAAACAAATATTAAAAAAAAACTACTGCTGCTAAATTCTTCTACTGCTTCTATACTTATCCATTTTAAATAACATTCTTCAAAACTACTATTTACTTCTGAATTGCACTTTCAAAGCTCACTGTTAACAATCAACTCTCGTATTTGCGTAATTATTTTCCCCTCTACCTTTATCTTACACTAACTCTTTCACTTTACATTACATACTTTTTGTTATAGTGCAAGTACAGATTTTAATGTGCATACTTTTAACAAAATACATTAAATATAGGAAGTTTAGTGTATAACGTTGCGCGCCTCTAACTAGCACGCAACCAAGAGGTGACTGTGAAAGCTTGTATAAACCACAGAGTCTTATAAAGGGTTTAAGTCCCTTTTTATTCAACGTACTAAATTACAATTGCGTCCTCTTGACGCTTACAAACTGTGCCAACTCGGCAGTCAAAATAAAAATAATAACCTGAAAAGAAAATAAAGACAATATTCTAACTACGAGGCTCTCTAAAATAACTAACTCACCGCGTTTTACAAAAGCCGCAGCTAATTCAGCAGACTTGAAGCTCACTGGAACAATTGCAACTACTTCCCGCCAAGCACATAGGCCGCAACGCGGGGATCTTTAATTCTCGATTTCTACCTCCGCGCTCGCGAAGTAAGAATAACTCTCTCTCACCGAACTTGTTTCCTTCTATTTAAATCATACTACTTCCGCTGATAATTTGAATGCTTGCGCGTTCTACTTAAATTTACATATTCTGGCATTGGCAGTTCCAGGGGAAAGTAAGGCTTGACAGAAAAGATAGTTTAAACTTAAAATAAATGTTAGTTAAAATAAATATAAACCCTACAAGTGTAATTCACATAATTTAATAATATATACCTATTGAGGAAATACTTAATTTATTAAACGAGGAGCAGTACACTCGTTCTTCGGACGGGGAAAAATCTATTTCTATATGAAACGTAAAGTGTATTAAAAGTAAACGTATACCAAAAATAAAATATGCACTAGAAACTCTCCATTCCGCAATTAACACATTGTATCTGTGGGCACAAACCCATCTGACGTATTTCTTTAAATTTGGGATTTCAAATATTGACCTTTGCAGATATGGTGTGCAAGGTATACCGGAGCAGTACTTAACAAGTTGTCAAATAACAGATGTACTCCATATGAAGTTCCCGAACAACAATCAACAGGTATTCATCGGATACCTAACTAAGGAACACTACGTAATTCAGAAAATTTGTAAGATAATAGACTTAGCAGGAGATCCCTTCCAAGACGGAGAGGAACGTTATACTGTTGCGTAACGATATAACTCAGAGCACAACAGATGCAATAGCTTCTAGAAGTAAAATGCCATATGATGAACATCAAGAAAAAATTAAATTGACGAAACGAAGTGACTACTAAATGAAAAATTTTTGCTGGAAAAAAATATTCCCTTATAATAATAAAATTAAGAAAAACAGTTACTAAAATAAAACGCTACGCGACATCCTTTAACAGTGAAGAAATTTGTCTTTTCTTTAAAATCGCAATTCCGCATATTTAACAAATTGCAAAACAAATCACATTATTAACAGTATTTAATCATTCTTGTTTTAAAAGAAGATGGATAATTTTTTTATAACCTGTGAAAATTCCAACATTTTTTATGGTTTACAATTTTGGATCAGGGAATTTTAAAATAACAAATGTACAGTGGTCGAATAAACTGGCGGATTTTTGAAAAACAGTCAAAAATCAGTAAATTGTACTAGAGACTGTTTTAGCCCTTTATATCTTAATGTTTATCTTATATGCTCATATCAAAACAGAATGAGAAAAAAATTCGTAGCAAGCTAACATTACAACGTTTCATTCCTATCACACTACACAAGGATGCAAGTAGCAGCCTTTTTTGCTCGAAAAGTTTTCGCTCCAAGTCGCATGCCAGCCCGTCAACAACTGTAGAAAGATAGCTGGCAAGTAAAGCCCGAATACGGTCGAATCTTATACAAGAAAATTTTATATACATTAAAGGGAAAACAAAATATAGGCAATTACCTAATTAAAATTTCTTTTATTATATATATTTTTCAAAAGATGGTAGAGAGTTTCTTTTATTACGTATTAAAAAAAGTAATTAGATGCGTTTCTGGATACTGACATTTTAAAACAAGAATATGTAGTGATTGAAAAATTCAGGGATTTCTGGAAAATCACTAAAAATCGAGGATTTATGTGAAAGATTTGGATAAATTTCATTTAAAAGACTGCTTTTCACTATCAGATGGTGCAAACAATGAAATTCTAAGGTGATTAGTTTATTCATTAAGCGAAGTTATGTGTGAAAATAAAAAAATAATAATAATCGATTTTGATAAAATTGCTTTAGGGAATGCGAATTTACTGTTCGATCAATATGGATGTTTCTAAGCCTGTCTGTTTGTGCATTATGCGATACAAAAGATTAAGAAATAGATGGAGAAGAAATCGTGTTCCCAGTTCCTTTGTCCTGCCCTCGTCCAATCCTTCGTTAGAATGGGATTTTGTTGACGAAGATGATACTCTCGACAATAATTTCGATATTTTTAAAATTGAAATTGATGCAATTGTGTGTTGTTCTGCTACTGGATATTCAGAAGGAACTGATATATTAAAAAAAGTTTAAGTTTCCATATATACGTCGTTTTTTATATAAAATGCATAAAATATATTCTATTTTCCCTTTCCAATCGGATATTTTCTGCTTTCTTTTGGATTAGATTTCCCTGTCGCTTTTGTATTGAAAGTATCTGTCTACAGTTTACGTTGGAGATAAAGTGATGCTAAATATAGCGAATGTTATGCTATTTCTAAACTTAATATAGAGAAAATGATTAATGTAAGGAATTATATTAATATAATGATTAATATAGGGAAAATAATGCCTTAGAGCGGGGCTGAATTATGTTTATTAGACCAGAATGAGCTGTGGATAAAATAGGAAAAAAAAGCAGCTAAGTTTCTTTTTATTCATAATGGTAATGACTAAATCGCCTTTACTTTCATCCTTGCACCATTGTCATGATGGAATGTTGGTCATCTTATTGAAAGCGAAGATGTATGCTGGCTGGCATTATTCAAATCTATTTACCGATAGCTTCTGATGTGATGTAACGGTGTTAAAAATCGGAGACCAGAATAATGATTACTAATTACTGGCTAAATAACCAGAATAACCAATTACTGGCTAAATGATAAAATCGTTATGGTACAGTAGGCAAATGATTTAGTTGAATGAAAATTTCATGAGTAGTTTTATGCTTAACCTAAGACTAATTGAGATTTGTGGTTAAAATTAATGTAAATAAATAGTCTTTTGGTTAAAACAAAAGTGCTCGACAGCAGACGTATCATTAAGGATATTTCACTGTATCATTTCAGTTCTTTAGTTAATTTCGTATACTTTGTTAAGGAGCATGTTAAAATTATGAAAACCATCAAGTGATATGAAACTGATTTTAATACTGAAAAGTCTTTGATAGTAGAGATATGACCTAAAAGAAAGTTTTGCAAATGACCGAATAGCTAAAAGTACTTTCAACACGAAAACGATTTAAATAAAGCTTCACAGTGTTTTAACGTTCTGAGTTTGAATATTACATTCATTATAACAAGGATTTAAATACTTGAAAGAGTAATCACTCAAAGAACGTTCAGATAATAGAGAACGCAACGTTCCTGTAATGATGTTTCAAATACTAACTGCAGATTTTGATGAAAGACACACAGTTTAGTTTGGTTTATTTTTTTATGGCAAAGCATTCGAGGGCCATCTGCCTAAGGAGAGGGATGCCTTTGTGGAGGAATTTCTAAGGCAAACTGGCTGGTATATACGTTACACATGGGGAAAATCACGAAAACGCACATGCAGCAGCCATGAGGTTCGAATCCCGAACCTCGGACCGAACACCAGGCTTCAGCGATTTAACCGTTTGGCCGTTAGTGGACTGCAAGACCCATGAAAAGAAATACATTAATGTTATATGCCAGTTACAAGAAGGTAAAACCTAAGTTCGGATAAGGTATATCAAACATTTATTGCTTCTTCCGTACAAAAAGGAATAAAATAATAAAAACTGTGTGCATGTAATTTGCACAACACCGTATCCATAAAATATAATACTTAAAATTTTAAGTTAAAGGATAATAGAAGGAATATGTAAATGATTGTAAAATGTGATAGTTAAGCGCAAGACAAAGGATTTCAGTGAATGAGACAAACAAAATAAAATACCATTCTGAATTGGAACAAGCACTTCGAATTGCGATAACATTAAAATGAAATAACCACAGTGAAAGAAATATTTTAATATAATTCTAAGATATGACAAAATCAGTTTGTGTAGTATTTTGTGGTCAAAGAATGTTAGCCTTTGTTACTCTTCGAAGAAAACCAAGGGAGTTTAGAAAAAACTTACACGAAAAAAAGGCTAATTAACGATAGCTCAATTAACGATTACAAAAATAAACTGAGTCATGTGAAGATGAGTGTTGAATGCACATAAGACTTCATTTTAGAGCTATATAGACAAGGTATTTACATGGCAGAGCACTGAGTTAAATAGCTAAAAATATCATGCATTTGCGTTTTTTCTTTTCACATTCAGAAACCAGAACACAGTGGGAAAATTCAATCTCAGATGTAAGAACTGAGAGCTAACTTTAATGCTAATAACTGGTCGCATTAAATGTCTTATAACTTTGCTATAAATTTAAGAGCCTAGGTGAATTTCGAATAATAAAAATTGTGGTTTTTAAGTCAAGATATATGCGGTTGAATAAGCTAAAATATAAGTTACGACATACAATTTGCTAGCTTAGGTGCTCGTCTATATATACACAAATGAAGCTGTGAATTTCAATAGCAGCATAAACACAGATCCTTAGTGCTCCAGTTTTGTGAATTCTCTTATAACTCTCTAATAATTATGCTCGTGAAAGAAGAAGAATGGTAGCTTAGCTTAACGAAATGCACTGAGACGTTTTCATTGATATCAATGACGAACAGCGAATTATTACAATCATACCTTCTTTAGGCATTAATTAGAAAAAGACTGGACGCATTTTAACAAAACTGATAGATTCTATTCGGTAGGATAAGGAAAGTGAGCATACTGCTAGACGAAATCAATTTAGTCTTCACACATATGCGGATTGTAAAATTACCTTTATAAATAGCAAAACTCCGCTAATCTCTAAAACTCCACTAAAATTATAAAGATTTAATTTTTAATCTAAATGCAGAATTTCTCATTTTATTGAAATAAATTCCTTTTACCTAGTAGTATGTTTTAATTTTAAATTTTGGGTTATTTGTATCGCAAATGTTTTATCTTTACAACATTAATTAAGATTTGCTCATACGAAAATCTTTTTCTGGGGTTTGCTTAGAATTTTAAGGTAAACAATCCAAAAAACAGGATTGTTTATCCTAACAGTATATATTTATTTAACAATACATAATATACAATTATATATACGTATAATAATAATACGTAATACAACAGATGAGTACATTTCAAAGAAATAATGAAAGTTTTTACCGTACAACATATTTATTTAAACTAATGGAGTCGGAACGATTTCCGAAAAAACTTTTTTCTGGATAAACTGCTACCAGGCTAGTTACCATAAAAATTGGAAATGACTTATTTTTTAATGTAATATTTTAATAGTTTAATGTAATTATTTTTGATAGTTTTTGAAGTCCTTATTATTTCAAATCCGGTTTCAATACCGTAAACGTTTAAAAATGCATTTTAAACGTTTTATTTTCAATTAAATCATTTAAAGGAAGTAATATACACCTATAAGCCACCCAGTCGGTATGGCGGTCAGGGAAGCTGACTGCGATACCGAAGGGCCTGGGTTCGAATCCCGGAGAAGGCATGGTTGTAACTGTCCGTTCTTTTATAGGGAAAGCGATGGTGGCCCACCTATTAGGTGTCTCCATAATAAAGAGACCACCACATCCGGCCTTGTATAGATTAATGGACTGGGTTACATTTGTAATTGTTCACAGTCTGCCATTGGGGGAAAAATATATACATCTATAATTAGAAAATATTTGCTAATTTATTAGTTTTATCACAATTTGCATTTTCAAATTATTAAAACACCCTTAGTAGCTGAAGTTAGAAAAACCTCATGATAAAAATTAACAGCACTGTAGTTAAATGAGCGAGTATTTAAAAAATGGGAAAAAAGAATTAAAAAAAATTATAAAAGTATACTTAACCGTAAGTTCTCAGTATCAAAAATTCTGTTTTGGAATATTATCAACAGTAGTGAAAATTCATTGAAATACTTTCTCATAAATGGTAAAATTCATAGAACGAAATAGGTTTTAATAATGTATTGAAATCTTGATGCCTGCGATTTAGTAGCGTACTCAGTTTTCAATCAATTTTTATGTACTATAATGCAAATTTTAATAAGTACAATTCAACCAGTAGACGTAAATACTTGACAATAATCTCAGAGATTTCACAGTTCACTGTTTAGTTTACAATATATTGCAATCATTTGTTTTCTTTAAACGAATTTATATATATCTATAAAGAACGGAACAGTGAAAAAGAATTCGGAAAAGTGAAAAGACTGTTTTAAGAACTTATTGATTTTTTAATTGCATTTCGGTTAAGAGGGAATTCGGTTAAGTGAGATTCCAGTTAAATGAAGCTCGGTTAAATGGGACCTTATCAGGATTAAGCACATTTTAAAAACGTAATAAAAGAATTGCTTTAATCACTGCAATCGGTTAAAGATTCGAGATGAGGAGAAGAATTACTTTTCACAGATAACCTACAAATTTAAAAGAATTACATCTGAGTAATATTTCCATGCATTCCTGTTTTTGTGTGCCATCCAATTGAAGCTGAGGGACTAAGTATGATATATGATACAAATTTGGCCTAAGATAGCCTACTTCTAATTGCTTCAATGATACCTTCAATCATAAACTAATATTTTTTCTAATATTAAGTGAAAATAAGAGATTTATAAGGATCTTCATCTGCTTAAATATTAGTTAGTTAGTTAGTTAAACTAACTATTCAAATAAACACATATGTTCACGTAATCGTCTTAATAGCTTTTGTGTGCATCAAATTTAGGATAGTTTTCAGCGGAATATATCGTTGTATCTTTAAATCAAAAGGAAATTTCTTGGAAGAAAATTTAAAAAAAAACTATTATGAAAAAGTAAATAATATTCCAAAAAAGCTGTCTATAAATAGCGTCTGGAGCAAATGAATTTCTTTTCAGTTTTCCTATGGTTTTTATTTACAAAGATATTCAGGGAGACTGGTACTTTTATTTTTTTTTTAAATCATTAATACCGTTATTCTTTTATATCTGCAATATGATATAATATTTGGTTATTATTTTATCAGAACGTATATTTTGTAAAATTTATGTAGTTGAATTACTTATACTAACTGATAATATTTCTCCATTAGAACTAGAAAACCCACATACGTCAGTATTCGTACAGAAATGTAACGAATTACCATGTTTCAACAGGATAGATTTTATTGGTTGTTTTGTTGACTTACATATAAGCAAAGCGTATAAGGCCTATCTGCCAAAGGAGGGACACCTTCGACAGTTATGAACGTATGATATAGTGTCTATGGTGACCAGACAAAAGCCCACTGGACGAAAGCGCACGCGAAAAAAGCCCACAAAAAAGACCCCACTGGGATAATTGCCCACGCGACTAATAACCACACCGATGAAAGCGCACATTGATAAAAGCCCACACAGATAAAAGCCCAAATTGATAAAAGCCCACATAGGTATAAGCCCACGTTAATAAAAGCCCACATAGGTATAAGCCCACGTTAATAAAAACCCATATAGGTATAAGCCCACGTTAATAAAAGCCCACACTGAAAGAAACCCACACCGATATATATGCTACGTTAAAATGAATATTTTCCAACTTTTTTCTTCAGCTGTACAAAGCAGATTCATGAATAAAGATAAAATAAGAAATAAATTAAATTAATAACAAATAATTAAACAATAAATTTAAGTAGAGGAACACATTTCACTTTGGGCTCCGGCTGAATTAACAGAGTCAACCAAAATAATGTAATTATAAACATGTATGTGTATGTGTAACTTTGTTATTATACGATTGTTATTACGTATTTACGCAACAAATGGAAGCGCCCTCGTATAAGTCCGACAAAGGGAGGTGAAAGGGAATATTGGCCACACTGCTTCTTTTAATTCTACAAAATCATAAGGAGTATAAAATGTATGCAAATTTTCATCATCTACAGAACAGCACTTGGGAGGTGCTACTATCTCCATAGTATAAGCGAACTGCTTCTGGAGGATTTTTCTATTAGAAACCCTTTTCAGGGGATGTAAATGCCTGGTAAAAGACCTTATTAGGTCTGAGTACCAGTTTTAGACCAAGGATACGGATACGGATCATATACAGAGAATAATTTATGACTAATTTAACCCTGCAGAAAATTTTGCATATAATAAATTTAATATGGGGAATTAAACTTTGGTAGAAACTTTGTAGCTGTATTCTACGTTATGAAACTATGAAATATTCAAAATGCATACTATCTAAATTTCTTGAAAAATTATGTTATACAAAAAGCTTAAAATTTCTAAGTTGGAATGATAAATTTGATTCAAAGTAACTTTTTGAAATCATTATGCCCCTTTTAATTTTGTAATTATTAACAGTGAATGAAAGAATAGAAAAAGAGCATTATGTAACTGCATAACTTACTGATTGGATGCGGGAATCTTTGATGGCGCCCAGCATATGAAGAAACATAACTGAGTGCAAACAATGTGCAGAACCCAATCAGAGCCACAAGAACTCGATGGCCAAATTTCGATCGATAACTTTGAAGCCAGCTGCAAGAAAATAATAAAAAAATGTTATAAATGTATTTACACATTCAGAAACCTTCAATAGCTAATGCATATCCAAGAATATGACAAAAAAAATGTAATTTTTAATGCTAAAGAGAAATTCTGAACGCTAAAGGAAACGCTAAAGAAAAGTAACTTAATTTTTTTAACAAATAAATCCAAATTTCTAGGTATAGATAATATACCTTCCAGTTTGTAGCCAGAACAAAATAAATAATTGGTTCCTAATAACACAGAACAAATTTTTAATTTCTGTGTGGGTGACACATCACGATATTTTCCATGCAATCACTAACGAAATTGCAGTTAATCATTTTCTTCTCAGAGAACATGCATCTCAGAATTCTTTTTAAATGTAAAGTCTTTACACGCAATGCAAGAAAAGAAAGAAAGTTATCACGCTTTAGCATTTACTCATGTCAGAGCAATCTATGTTATACGATTAATGGTGCGATATATGGTAAGGTGTCACAGCTGGGGATAAGAAAAAAACCGATACAGCGTACTTTCGGAACCTAATTTATTGCAGCTTGGAAGTCGGTTAGAAGAATGTGAGATGCAATGCAAACGAGCGCAATAATTCAGCACGATCATCAAATCAACAAGGAGAAAGAATAGCAATGGAAGCACAAAGAAAATATTTACGTTATGATATCGTATACAATACGGTAGAGCTTGAGTTAATGAAGTTGGAAAAGTCGGCGGAGTAGAGCAAAATTACGCTTTCGTGTTATTAGTTCGCTTATTAGTTCTTATTATTTCGTGTTCTCAAACATATTAAAAGACTGTTTTTCTATAAAAAAGTTCATTGACATGCTATATGCTCATAGACGTTTTCAGTTTGGCTTCCGTCTATTATGCGCATCCTAGAACGGTTTTTTCGCATGGCAGACCTATTTAGTAATATTCATTCTTTTCATTTTATTCGATCTCATTTAAAGATAGAAAAGTAAAGGCGAAAATAAAATATAAAATATTATACGTTTCAGGGTTCGTTCTTACATCATTAGAAAGCTCTGTATCGTGAGCTAATATGCAGCCATTTGTTATTTTTGTGAGAAAATATTTTTTTTGTTGAAACCGGGATAAATCTGTATAAATTTACGAGCTTAATAAATGAATTATTTTCTACGCTCAATTTCTGATATCTCTTTCAAACACATTAATAAATATAAAAATTTAGATAATTACAGCCAATTCATTAACCCGCTTTTTTAATCTGGTTGCATGATACAAAAACTGAACGACTTTTCGTGCTATATAAAGAATTCTCTAGAATTTCATCAGTGAAAATTTTCATTTATATTGCTTTATACTGTAGACAGAATTTCTAATTTCGTTAACTGCAACTTCGATATTGCAAATGCTAGAACAAATAGAGTATAATCAATTGTTTACAGGAAATCCCGCTCTTTCAGCACCAGGGCACTTCAGTTGAAAGCACATAAATTGCGTTATGTGGATTATGGTAAAACACATGAAGGTTATTTGTCTAAAGGGAGGGATGCTTCCGAGGAAGACTTTCCAAAGGAAATTGTGTCGTATTCATTTTACTCATAGAGAAAACCACGAAAACTCAAATACAATATGCCCGTTCTTCGGGATTAGAATCCAGATCGATCGAACTATTAGTGTTAAGCATATTTTACAGTTCTGCTTTCGGTCGGAAAAATGCATAAGGAATTCAGAGGAATGGTAATCAATACTTCGATTTACATTCAGTTTAATGCTTAATTTTTGAGAACTATAGAAACGTAAGTTTGTGATATGTGGAACCATTTTTCAGATATCCTTGTATAAAATGTACGAAAACGGTCATAGAAAGACAAATCTATCATGAAATAATGCTTTCATAATAAAAGGCTGTATTCATTATAAACACTGAGATTCGATTTTAAAATTAGAGTACTAAAAAAAAAACTGATATTGGAAAATTAGTACCTAAACAGTAAGGAAAGAACTGAAGCTTGTTCTTTGCTTATTCTTGGGATAATAATATTGAACCAAAGCTTATTATTAGGAATCGAATATTGAACAAATGCTGCTCATTTTAATACTTTTTGCATGAATTGCACAAATATCAAAAAAATAATTTTAATGTTTTTTAAATATATTTTAGAAACATGTTTCACTTGATTTTCTATTGATGTTTTTAAATAATTCTGTTTTACACTCTCCCCGGTTTAAGATTATGAACACACTTTTAAAAATACCCGAGCCATTATGATATTTTAAAATAACTGAGATTATAGATTTTTCTACAAAAAAGAGGCCAAACAAGAACCCTTCGCTCCTGATGGTTTCTATATTTCTTCAGTCGTGTACTGTCAGGCGAAAACCTGTTTTTGACTAATAAATTATTTTGCATTAGTGACTGTTATCATCTGTATGTAGAAAACACCAAAATTTTGCCTTTACATTATAACGTTGCGCGCCTCTAACTAGCACGCAACCAAGAGGTGACTGTGAAAGCTTGTATAAACCACAGAGTCTTATAAAGGGTTTAAGTCCCTTTTTATTCAACGTACTAAATTACAACTGCGTCCTCTTGACGCTTACAAACTGTGCCAACTAGGCAGTCAAATAAAAATAAAAACCTGAAAAGAAAATAAAGACAAGATTCTAACTACGAGGCTCTCTAAAATAACTAACTCACCGCGTTTTACAAATACGGCTGCTAATTCAGCAGACTTGAAGCTCACTGGAACAATTGCAACTACTTCCCGCCAAGCACATAGGCCGCAACGCGGGGTTCTTTAATTCTCGATTTCTACCTCCGCGCTCGCTAAGTAAGAATAACTCTAACTGAACTTGTTTCCTTCTATTTAAATCATACTACTTCCGCTGATAGTTTGAATGCTTGCGTGTTCTACTCAAATTTACATATTCTGGCATTGGCAGTTCCAGGGGAAAGTAAGGCTTGACAGGAAAGATAGTTTAAACTTAAAATAAATGTTAGTTAAAATAAATATAAACCCTACATTTGCCGCTGCTAGAATTTGGAAAACTTGGAAGCAGGTCCTACAAACGACCTGTTGTAAGTTTATCTAATTCTGAACTAACTGGCGAAAGCCTCGTTTAGACAAAAAAAATCTTATGTAACAATCAAAATTCTGTTAGTCGCTACAAAGCTTTCTTCTTACAGCAACTTTTCCTGGACTTCATCAATTAATCTTGGTCTTTCCTTCCAGCATCTGGAAGGAATAAGTATCAGTATCTTTCTACATACATTATAATTTACACTTTCTTGACACAATAAATTTTTGTTTTTAACGTTTCGTTTTTCTTAGTTATTGCTTACTTCACATTCATTCAATTTTTCAAGCATTAATTTAACTTTACCATGGCTCTCCACCGTGTGTGGTGTCAAACGGGAATATTCGTGTTTTAGTCTTACAACACTTCCCCTAACCACCATGATTTGTTAGAATTCAACAACCAAATAGACACACCTTACTCGACATTCTACAACTCAATGAGCTACTTTAACAGTCTTAAAAATTCAAATGTAGGTGGAGAACCCTACAAAACACATTCATTCTAACTTCCCCCTCATTCATCTTTAAACATGCAAGCTTTCGCTCTAAAGCATGACTTTACAGTTTAATACTTAAATTTTAACTTCATTGCTTTTAAGCATTCACTTTTAGCATCTACAATTTTATGCATCTAGACTAAATTCTACTTTTACATAACATGCAAGTATTTACATACATTTACAAAAGTTTAATACATATGCTTTTTACAATTTACCATAAAATGAATAAGAGAAAATAAATTTTTACTTTACTCATTCTTCGCCAAGCTGGCGGTACTGGAACTAAAATTCTTATTAGTACAAGAATACGAAGTTATTTTTATCTCCGGCCAAATTTTGGCTTTAACATAACAGAATTAGTCTTTCGACCAACAGAAAATGCTTGTTTTTAGCTTTTACACTTAAAGAAAATAATACTTTTGCCTTAGCTAAATAAAGTAAAACAAAACTAAGTCTCAACCGAGACATATTGACTTTCGTCAAAACATAGAACTTCGTACTTATGCATAACATTTCGGAACAAAAGAGAAAAAAAAATTATAGAAGGTTTTAACTTATCTTTGAGTTTTCGATGCTTGAAACTCCGTCATCCGTTTTTGACAAAATTGATCCCAAGTTAGAGGTGTCATGGATGTCAATCTTCTCCTTGTTGATCTCCGCGTGTCGTCCCCGTTGATCTTTCTTTTGCGTCCTCTACATGCTGGCCTCTTGACGAAGTAATCGTCTGGGTGTTGTCCTTTGCGTTTCTGCCTGGGACGGCTGGTCTTGACGTCCTCCGGTCTGGAGTCCTTGAATTTCTTCTGTTCCTCGTACTTCTGTGCCTCCTGTTGGCGTTTCAGTTTCCGGAATGGCGGCCTTGCTGGCACCTGACTCTGTGGCCGTGTGCGCGTTCTCCTTGATGTGTAATTTCTCCTGCCATCTTTTGTAGGTGGTGTTTTCGTCTTTACCACGGTTTCTTTACCCGGTTCATCTATATTTTTGTTTTTCTTAAACGCCGGAGTTTGAAACTCATTTTTCTTTTTGATACCGACGTCCGGGTTGTAGAAGTGCTAGGTCTCTCTTCAGTTCTCCGTTTCTTGGGTGGTGGAATAGTTGTTGCAGTCTCTGGCCCTTCTATTTCGTTTAGACTTGAGTCCTGCAAGAAACTTTTAAGGATTTCAAAATCATTTGGATTATAGTATTTTTTCACCTGGTCGGGACTTGCTTTACAGATTTCCCCTCTCTCGTTCTTAAGATATAAGACTACTCCTTTGATTTCCTGAATTACATAGGGGCCTTCAAACTTTGGAGCTAGCTTTGCCATAAAATTGTCTGGGGCACTTGATAAAGAAAATTTCCGCTTCAATACTTTATCCCCAACTTTAAAATCTGCTTCACGGCGTTTTCTATCGTAATATAGTTTCTGCCTATTTCTTGCCGTATCCGAGGTTTTAAGCGCCTGATCAATGAGCTTTTGCACATCTTTTTGTTTAAACTCCTGCTCTCTTTGTTGCACAAAGAATAATTTATCTAAAGGCGTAATTAACTTTCTGCCTAAAAATAATTCTGCTGGAGTTTTTCCCGTAGTATCATGATGTGCCGTTCTTAAAGCATAAGCTAATTCATTTATGTAGCCATCCCAGCGCTTGTGATGTGTGCTCACGTAACTGCGAATTATTTTTACTATGTTTTTATTAACTCTATCTGCTATGTTAGCCTGTGGTCTATACGGAACCATTTTGATATGGCGTATGCCAAGTCCATTGCATATGTTTTCAAATATTTGACTAATGAATTGTTTTCCGTTATCGCTAATGACTTTTATCGGTGCACCGTATTTTAAAATGTATCTGTGTAAGAATGCATCTGCGACTGTTTTGGCTGACGCGCGTTTAAGAGGAACAATTTCTATCCATTTTGAAAAATGATCTACTATTACTAAAAGAAAACGATTTTTATTTAACTCGCTCTGGGGGAAGGGACCAAGGAGATCTATGCCTAAAATTTCATTCGGAAATGTAGCGCGAATGCTATTTAAGTACCCGGCCGGGCTGTAATTAATATCATTTATTAACTGACATTGAATGCAGGACCTGACATACGCCGTTACTATTTTGTATAATTGCGGGAAATATACCGCCTCGCGTACCCTTTTTAAAGTCTTTCTGACCCCGAGGTGGCCCGCTGTTTTTTTTTCGTGCAACTCCTTCAAAATGCTTAATCGAAGCGAGGCTGGGATGACTGGCTTATACTCAAGATTTTCGTTCGTTGTTTTCGTATAGAATAATAAATTATCTATTATTTCATAGTTTTTTGCTCTATTTCTTATCGCATCGATATCTGTATGCTCAAAGCCTTCGGGGTCTTTCAAATAAGCATAGATATTTCCAAATTCAGGATCAGCTTTCAGTTCAGTAATAACCGTATCTCTAGAATCTAAAATTTTTGAAGTCAACACAGCGCATTTAAGTTCATTACCTTCATCGTCCAGTTTTATACGAGAAAGTGCGTCAGCTACATTGTTTTCCTTACCCGGTTTATATTTTATTGTGATATTATATTCTTGGAGTTTTAAAGCCCATCTTATTAACCTGGGCGTTAGGTTTTTTCCCGAGTAAAGTCTACCAACCGCCGCATGATCCGAAAAGACTGTTACTGGCGATTTGCCGAAATAAACTCGAAATTTGTGTACAGCCATTAATACGGCTAATGTTTCTCTTTCTGTAGCTGTATAATTCCTTTGTGTTTGATTCAATGTTTTACTAAAAAATGCCAGCGGATGGTTATTTTGCATAAGAACCGCACCCACCGCATAGTCTGATGCATCTGCCGCAATTTCCAGGTTTTCGTCCCCCCTCAGGGAATTTTAAAACAGGGGCATTAATAAGCGCTTCTTTTAATCTTTCAAAAGCTGTGTTCGCTTCCGCTGTCCACGTAAATTTACTCTTTTTTCTTTTGATTACTAAGAGTGGTTGAACAATATTAGCGAAATCTTTTATGAAAGATCGATAGTAAGAACACAGTCCAAGGAAAGACGAAAGTTTCTTGGCGGTGTTGGGCGGTGGGAAATTCTTAATAGCTTTTATTTTTGAATCTTGCGTTTCTATACCCTTTTGCGAAATTTTATAACCGAGATATTTAAGTTCTTTAGTTGCGAACTTGCATTTTGAGGCGTTAATTGTAAGACCGGCCTCTTTTAATAATTTGAAAACTTGTTCGAGGTCACTAATGTGTTGTTCCAACGTACTACTCGTTATAATTATATCATCTAGATAAATTAAAGTTGATTTTCCTAGGACAGGCTTTAGAACAATGTCCATAGCTCTCTGGAATGTTGATGGGGCCCCACACAACCCAAAAGGCATGCGTAAAAATGCATAAGTGCCCGATTTTGTTATAAACGCGGTTTTATGTATATCTTCGGGTCTCATAGCTATTTGATAGTAGCCAGATGTTAAGTCCAAAGTAGACATATATCTCGTCGATTTGATCTGTCTAATGATCTCGTCTATAACCGGCAAAGGGTAAACTGGGAATTTAGTTATGCTATTTAGTTTTCTATAATCGATAGCAAACCTCCAAGTCCTTTTATCCGAAGGAGGAAACTCGTTCTTTTTCCTACATAGTACGACTGGACTCGCGTATTCACTATTTATGGGCGTTATTATTTTATTCTTTAACATCTCCTGAATATGTTCTTCGATGATTACGTCTTTTTGTTTGTCATAGCGGTAAGGTTTAGTCCTACAAGGTTTTTCGGCATTTAATTGAATCTTGTGAGTCACGATCTGACAGTTTCCCGGTTTTTCTGAAAACAAATGAGAAAAATTACTCACCACTTGCTGTATTGCTTTACTTTCCTGGTCATTCAAATGGCTAAGGTCCAATTCAGGTGTCTCCACCGGTTCCACCACCCTCTGGTCCATCTCCAGCACCACGGAACTATCTTGAAAATTTAATTTGGCCCTCGCGGCCCTTAAAAAGTCCATACCTAAAATAAGAGAGTGTTGGAGGTGTTTCACCACAAAAATTAATACTTTGAGATTTTCCTCTTTTACCTGTATGTTTAATGATACTTTCCCGATGCAGTGACATGTTTTTCCTTGCGCCGCTATAATTTCCGTATTTCTGGTTTTAAAGAGTCGTATCCTATAAAAATTCTTTTTGAAGAACTTTTCACTCATGAAATTTCCTTCTGCTCCTGTATCGATGAGGGCTTCTACTGGTACACCGCCAACCAGGACTTGTATAATTGGTAGCTGTGAGTTTTTTACGATGACTGTATTTAGATGTCTATTTGAGGGTTTTTCTAAAACTTCCGGGGTCTGGACCCTCCCTTTCACAGGCCCCTCTAGTCGTTTAAAGCTTTCCTTTCAATCTGTGTTTTCTGGGTACGCGGATGCTTATTTTCAAATTTCCTTTTTGGTCCTTGACCTTCGAGTTTCGATGCGTTAGCTTGATATTTCTTTCCCTCATATGAGCGATTTCCATTTCTGGTTTCCTCCTTCCTTCGGGTACTTTGAGAATATGTTTCCCCTCTCGCTCTTTCCGCTATTCTGCGATTTTGAAATTTCACCGCCAATTCGAAAAGTTCCTGCAATGTGGTTGGGTTCCTAATTTCAAAGTAGTCTTGAACAGCGGGTAACAATCTTGGTAATATTATTTCAATAATCTCCGCATCGGGTTTTTTGCCATACAGCATATCCGTTAGCTTGATTTTTCGTAAAATAAAGTCCGTCAATTGTGCTGTATCCCGTTGATAGAAACTATATAGCTCGGCTTCCAGCCGTGCGCGATCTTTCACTATGGGGAAGGCCTTTACTAACGATTTTTTGAAATTTTCAAATGTATACGTCGGGCTTCCAAATTCACCTAGTAGAAATTTTCCTATATTTTTCCACCATAGCGCGGCCTGTCCTCTTAGTGCTGATGTGGCAATAGCAACTTTTTGTCTTTCAGGCACAGGATAGAGCTGAAAGTGATTTTCTATACCTTCTAAAAATACGGACACCGAATTTTTTCCGTCGAAATAGACGTTTGGCTTGATTGATGCTCTCAAAGTCTGGACCAGGTATCCAAATCCTTCTAACTGCGTTGTCATTTCTTGGTGTTGTCCAGCGGCTTCCATCCAGTTTTCGGCCATTTCAGTTCGATAAGTGTTCGGGCGCCAATATAACGTTGCGCGCCTCTAACTAGCACGCAACCAAGAGGTGACTGTGAAAGCTTGTATAAACCACAGAGTCTTATAAAGGGTTTAAGTCCCTTTTTATTCAACGTACTAAATTACAACTGCGTCCTCTTGACGCTTACAAACTGTGCCAACTAGGCAGTCAAATAAAAATAAAAACCTGAAAAGAAAATAAAGACAAGATTCTAACTACGAGGCTCTCTAAAATAACTAACTCACCGCGTTTTACAAAAGCCGCAGCTAATTCAGCAGACTTGAAGCTCACTGGAACAATTGCAACTACTTCCCGCCAAGCACATAGGCCGCAACGCGGGGTTCTTTAATTCTCGATTTCTACCTCCGCGCTCGCTAAGTAAGAATAACTCTAACTGAACTTGTTTCCTTCTATTTAAATCATACTACTTCCGCTGATAGTTTGAATGCTTGCGTGTTCTACTCAAATTTACATATTCTGGCATTGGCAGTTCCAGGGGAAAGTAAGGCTTGACAGGAAAGATAGTTTAAACTTAAAATAAATGTTAGTTAAAATAAATATAAACCCTACAACATAATAATTTAGGATTGTTTATCAATTATGAAACGAGGAAACTATTTTTTATAGAAACATTCAAATATACATGTTTTTATTTTAGAATAACAGATCTTAAAATAAAAACAAGATAACAACTTTTTAAGATCTGCATTATGCTACAAGATATGCATCATATCAAGAAGAGCAAAATTATGTGCTTACAAACAGAAAATAGGTAACTTGCTTCCACAACGTTATTTTGATGAAATAAATTACAGAATGAAAAGAACTGCTTTTAAATTTAAGGTCAAAGATTTCTGTAGAAATGCCTAAGAGACGGAATATTTTTATCAGAGTTAGAATTTTAATGGAAGTGGTTAAGAATAAATTACAAAGATTTAGCCTAACTGAGAAAAGAGAATCAAATCCTAACTGCTTGGAAAATAAATTTATAATTTTGAGAAAACTCTGCATCACCTCTGGCTAATAAATTCCTTCACCATTTGTAGAAGTCTACAGAGAATGTTTAATTTTACTTACATTTTATCAAACGTTTTTAACAAAGACCTCATTTTACACACATTAACGGCATATATAAAATAAGGTTTTCGAACAACATTTGAGCTCGAAAATCAAGTAAAGCTAACATTGTTTTACTTTTCATCCAAATGGTCAGTTTGCAAATTTAGGCTTTAAAAATATGTTAGACATGGCCACCATTTTTCCCACCATCGAAAACGGCCAATGCCACCATTATTGCATACATTAGGCGTTAAGTCTTGCAATGCTTTCACGCTGCATGACATGCAAGCAAAAATAGGATATATATTTGCACAGCTTTCAGAAAAAATAGTGCCTTGAGTGTCAGTCAACTGTTTCTTGGAATGAGAGATAATTCATACCAACTTTTGTACTTCTTGAAGAATCTCATAGGATCATCATTCAAGGGGTATTGAGGAAGGGAAATAGTCGATAACCGAACAGTGGAATTACAGACTCTGAAGTTCATTTTTGTTGCTGTATGAATGATTAGAAAGTAACTAAATATTGCTGAGCGAATTTTATTTCGCCGTTAGTGCAGCTACATTTAATAAGTTTTTGGAGCTTTCTGTGTAGAGACTGAACTGACTTACTGTTGCCGAAAGGTAAACTTGCAGAAACGTTTAATGAATGATGGAGGAAATTCAGACAATTTGAATTAATCTCCGAAACCATAGTACTCTTGGCGAAGAAAACAGAGAATTTGTGCATATTAGGGCGCAGTTGTGATCTATTGTAAATTATCATTTCTGGCTATCTAAAAGAACTGTCAAACTTATAAGTACAAGATAAAAAGAAGTATTTGTAACTTACAAATTGAATCATAATTACGTTTGAAACGTGTTGTCGAAGACAAAGGCTATGCTTTCGCAAATTTAGTTTTCTGACTGTTGATACACTAAAAGACCTGCTGTTTTTGTTTTTTCAAGTGGAAAGCTAAAATGTTTGAAAGAAAGTTTAGCTATTATATTATTGGAGATGTTCGTATAAAAAATCTGTCGTATATCCACTTAAAATAAGATATACAAAATTTGACTTCAACGGGAATACGAGATGTAAAAGACCAAAAGTCATTAGCAAAGGTTAAATTAATGCATTTCAATATTGGTAATTAATGCAGAAAACGTTTCTAACTCTGAAAGACCGATTATTGCAAATTTTATAATTTAGTATGTGTGGTCAACAAGATTCCGCAATTATTTGTACAGCTATTTTATCAAGCTATTTGACCCCCAAAAACAATTAGAACCTTTTTTCCCAATTAATGCATTTAATATTAATCATGATTCGTTAGTAAATTTAAAATGTTTTTTTCTTTATAGGAAAATGTACATCCAATAAGATTAGCTAAAACGATACTTCTGGGAAGAAAACACAGTTTATTAGTTCATTTCAACTGATGTGAAAGCTTTCCAAACATAAAGATATCCTTTAGACTAGTTATTCTAATAAAAAAGGAGTGAAATAGAATGGCACACTTCGTATTTTCAAAGTAAGTTTATTGATATTACTTTGAAAATATGTAATATCAATAAACTTTTTATTGATATTACTTTGAAAATACGAACACTCTTATAAGAATTGCATTAAATTCTAAGAACAGCACGTTTAACAGTGGCCAACAGGTAATGTTGACGTATACCTTTCTGTAGAAACTCAATTTGCACGCTATCCTTATATTGGAAAACATCCAAGATAAATTTATAAAATGAGCCGGTGTTGGTTTCAAGAATGTACTTGTAATATCTTATAGCGGAAGTCGTGTCATGTATACAGTGACTCGGAAAACAGAATATGCTTCCTATTAAAAAAATTGTGTACTTAATTTGACATATTTCAAACGAAGGCCAAAAATGAATAAACGTTTGTGGTTATACCTAAGACATTTTATTTTTTATATGTATAAAAGTAAAAATATTAGTTTAAAATATGTTCATTTGTTAAATGTAAGAACTTCATTACATACATTTTACGGTAAAAATTTTGAGAATATATTTCTGAAAAAATATCTTTAACCACCGCTATCTTTTTAAGCTGCAGATTTGACGATGAATACCTATCATCAAACTGTGGACAACTACTGTTTATTCCTTGACACAGCTTGTTTTGTTATATTTTAATCTGAGATATTACGAGATAATATGAAACCTTGAAGAGAAAACCAGTATAGTCGGGTGTGTGTGTGTGTGTGTGTAATTATGGAAAAGCCTCGAGGGCTATCTGCCTAAGAGGAGGGATGCCTTCATGGAGGACTTTCTGAGGGAAACTGGCTCGTATACACGTTACACATGGAGAAAACCACGAAAACGCCCATGCAGCCAGCCCGTTCGCGGGATTCGAACCTCGAACCGAACTACCAGTGTTCAGCAACTTTACCGCTCGGCCGCTGGTGGGGCCCAGTATAGTCGGAGAAAGTTTATTTTAAGGTTATCAAAGAATGGTAAATCTTATCGTGAAACCCCCAAAAGTACAGGATGAAGTCTCACGTATGCCCAGAAAATAACTGGTTTTTGGTTTTGTTAGATTACGGCAAAGCACTCGAGGGCTATCTGCCTTAAGGGGGATGCCTTCGTGGAGGACTTTCTAAGGGAACCTGGCTCGTATACACGTTACACATGGGGAAAACCACGAAAACGCGCATGCAACCAGCCCGGAAAATAACTGGAAAGAGAAGAATTGGTCGACAATAAAAGTGACAGAGGAAGAAAAGGGATCGTAAGCCCAGTTGCAAAAAGAAAAGTACTGAAAGAAGTCAAATTGGATTCCCAGCCAAGTGCCATTTTTTCCACAGAAACCTCTGCAACCATTGTGTGGCATATTTGTGTATAAACTGTATGAAATTTCAGCAGAAACTGTGGTTATAAAGATAGAGTAGTAAAAAAGGAACCGTTCATAAATTTGTAAAATAAAAACTCGTAGAACATGCTAAAATTTCATCATTAAAGCAAATTATTTGGAGAAAGGTCATTTTCAGCAATGAACGCAAAATATTTCTTAGAGATGGTCGTCGCACTATTTGGAAAAACCAAATATTGCTTTTACTCCTAAAAACTTGTGTCCAACGGGTAATAACACAGGCATGGATCCCTTATGGATGATATTTCAAACTCAAATTGCACACAGGCTAAATGCACTACATAAAAGCCGCAACTTAAAAAAGAATAACAAAGAAAGGAACAAAACAAATTTTTGTGTTAACGAAACGAATTTTTGTCTTAACAAAACAAAATTTGTTAACTAAATTAAAATAAATTTTACTACATATTTCTCAAAACATATATGCAAAGAAAAATTCCAAGTTTACACAAGTTTTCTGCCTAAAATCTAAAACTTGGTAACAGCAAAAAATATCATTTGGTCACAATTTGTAATTCAAACTCAATGACAGGTAAATATTACGATTTTCGGATTGACATTTACCTAGATAATTGTAATATATTGAAATACCACTAACTTACTTTTAACTTAAACTAAAAAAATGTATAAAAGCTTGCAAAGAGTGACAAAGCTTGAGAATAAATATTGAAATCTCTTTTGTTTATTAGATTATTCTATGACAAATAAAGAAGTTTATTATTTTTCTAAATAATTATAAACTTATTCGTTTCTTACTAAGCATTTCAGCTATAAACACGCATGGTGCTTCTATTTTCATAAAGTTTGTAATTTTGGAAAAATTACTAGAAAGTGTCCTCATCATAAATTGTACATATTCATCTTCAGTCTGGTTCTTTTCGCATATTTATTAAATTTAAACTAAAAAAGAATTGCTCCGATGTAAATATAGTTCCAAACAAAGCGATTATTTTTATTGCAAAATTTCGTAACTGAGAATATTTCTCAGTTACGAATCGTCGAGCAATTTAAGGGAAACTAGCTCGTATTAACGTTGCACATGGGAAAAAAATACGAAAATCATTCATGCAGCTATCCCGTTCTCCTGTGTTCGAACCCAGTCAGCGTTTTTAACCAGTCAATTACTCCCTGAGGTTTAGGAGCAGTAATGGCTAAACTAAATAAAAATAGTGTGCAACACACTATTTATACATCCTTATTTATTTAAAACAATAGAAGTTTTTTAGTGTGGTGTTTATTTTTTTAATGTTTAATTTAAATGCCACATGTAGCTTTAGTATTTTCAAGGATTTTAATTATAATTTTCTATATTATTGTCAGAAATGAAACAGATCATTAAATGTATTAAACAAAAATATCTCTGCATTCATTAACAATTATTAATTTGCTTTGAAAATCACAATTATCGATAAAAAATTAAATGTATTTTGAATTGTTGGATTCAGTATGTAACGCAGAATCGAACTGGAGGCAATTTGGGCAATTAGACAGCGAAGAGTTTCATAACCATTGCAGGTATTTGATATAGTTTGTTATTTAGTGGATTACAGCAAAACATAAAATAAAATTTTCAGTACAAGTAATGGAAGAGTTTGATGGATGTCCATGCAAGAAAAGTTGTTTTTCGCATTTCCAAATCAGATCTAACAGATTTTGTTATTGCCATCTACTGCAATATTTTAAATAATGTATCTTAAAAAATTTGCTAATAAAGTCTTAGCACTTTAAAACATTGCTGCAATTGCGATTCATGTTTTAGTTAATTATGGCAGAGCACGCAAGAATTATTTTCTTAAAAGAAGCAAATTCTCCTTCATGGAGAGAGTAATTGATTCATATTTACGTCATACACGGGGAAAACCAGCAAAAGAAGTTTACAGCCAGTTCGTTCGCAGTCTCTGGGATTTAACCCCGGATTTAACTATCAGTAGTAAGCCATTGATTCAACTGTCATATCCACTCGGCTACTGACAGATCTTTTTTTAAAATTGAATGCCTCAGCAAAGCTTTGTTCCTTCTTGCAATGTTCGATTTAGTCTTTCCGCTTTTCTTTTCAGTTGTGTAAAAAGAGTAAAGCGGAAAATAATTCGGTTATTTTTGTAAACAACATTTTAAATTTTTACTGATGAATTCTCCTCTGATGAATGATCAATTACTGATGAATTTTAATTTTGATACATTCATATTCCGTTTAGGTTCTATACTTTCAGCATAATTTTTTATTACACCATCTACCAACTGCCGAGTAGTTTTTACGTTGCAAGAACTACTATCAGATGTTGCGCTGAATGAAATGCTTGAAATGATTGTTTCTTTCCCCAACGGCGGGCACTAGCTAGTTTTCGCTTTCGCCCCTACTACGGTCAGAAGTGGTGGCCATTTTATTATTGAAGCACCTGATAGGCGGCCGCTGTTACCTCCTATGAAGGGCAGACAATTTAGATCCATGTCTGCACCAGAATTCGAACCTGTGCCCTTCGGTTTCGCAGCCGGCTCCCCTAACCACTACACCATTTGGGCGGCCTTGAAATAAAGGTAGGAAATATGCAAAAAAAAAAAAAAAAAAAAAAAAAAAAACCTGATAAAATACTTTTTAAGGGTTGGATGTATTCTGGTGTTTTAATGCCCAAGATAGTCTAAAAATATCTTCAATAATAACTATATATAATATTAATAACTGTAATAAATTATTGTATAGTCATCAAATATAGCAACAGAAATAGAGTTCACACATGAACTTTCATGTATTGATGTACAAATGGGTATTTCTATATTACAGTAGTTTGGCTAGAAACGGGAATTGGCGAGTCTCAGCTTTTGCGAAAAACCGACGGCTACTGATACGCCCAAGTGGTGTCGTCATTCAATGTCCACGGTTACGGGTCTGTTGAGATATGTATGCACTTTACTTTTCTTCAGCTAGTGAAAGTTTGTTTTCAATTTTTCTTTGCAAAATATTTAATATGCTTACTATCTTCCATCTTAGAAAATCAGCGAAATGGAGGCTCAAAAAGCACAGGGGTACAGTTGGCCATCACATATTTAGTGAAGTTTATATTCAGATATCGTATGAAGCGTGATAATTTATGTGTTTGATATATTATTAGCAGTTGCTGCTGAACTATGGCCACTAAAAAGTGTCTAATTAAAATGAATTTCGGGTATGTTTTTACATAAAGTTTATTTAAAGAAATTGCTAAAACACTGTATTAAATAAAATAATAAATACAAATTTATGGAAAATTCCTTCTGTATTTGTATATTAAATAAGTGTGCTCTAGACATTAAATGAATCGGACTCGCCAGCGGCCGAAGGGGTTGAACACTGGTAGTTCGATTCGGGTTCAAAACCTAGCGAGCGCTTTTCGTGGTTTTCCCTATGTACAACATGGATGCAAGCCAGTTACGCTTAGCCCTTCACGAAGGCATCCCTACACTTAGGCAGACAGCGCTCGTGTATTTTTCCAAACCAAACTATTAAATGACTTGCTTGTGTGTTTCGGTAACCGTCTGTTTCTCGTCAACGTTGAAACTCCCTAGTTCCCGTTTCTCACCTAAGCCGCTATAACATAAAAATACCCATAACAGCATTAATTCTATACAGTCTTGTTCTCAAACATGCTATTTCTCAAGGCACATTATTATATTATGGAACAAAAATTCGTGAGCGAAAAATGTACTGAAAATCTTTTAAAAACAAAATTACTGAGTTATTAATAAGTAAAGTATATGCGCAAAAAAGTCAGCATTTTTTTTTCTAAAGAGCAGCTCATTAACGTAAAAAGGAATTTTTTTCTTGAGAGTCAGTAATTGGTCTTATGATGAGATACAGCAGTGGCTCGAAATTATATCTTCTTTCCTCAAAGCTCTTTAACAAACGATGAATAACCCCTGTCAAATGAAAACCTGAGAGGTGAGTTTTAACTAGTTTCCTTTCAAAAATATTCTTTGAGTCTCGAAATGAGTGGTATGGAGGTTTATTATAAGCGATTCAATTAAACATGGGAGTTAACTACATCATGATTTTTTATTGTATTGAGTTCAGTGAAGAACCTAGCATGTGCAGTACCTCCCAGGTCTTTTGAATCATAAAGTAAATAGCAAAAAAGGTTTAAAACAGTGCATGTTTCGATACTTGAAACTCAAGTTCGATAATTATACAAAATTCCATCAGTTAATTTTCTCCAAAATAAGATTCAAATATAAATTTGCGAAGGTAGTGTTTCATATTTCTGTAAAAACATCATATTTAAATCCTTTGCTAATTAAAACAAACAAAGGGTCCTACCACGAAGGCATCACGCAAATAATCCTCTTGTGCTTTGCCTTACTCAAATAACTGATTCATGCCGCTTCAGGTTTTTGAAGCTTATAATTACCACAATACATATATTGTATTGTCTTCAGCTGTATACTGTTTTCAGACATTGAACTTCAGGTAGCTAAAGCAAATAAACAAATAACAGAATAACCTATCAGAATTCTATGAATTACTTTTCAGGATTTTATGGATTTTATGGATAAGTTCATTATTCAAAGGACTTAAGAATTTTCGGATTTCGTAAAAGTAATTCTGTCTTCGAAAAATTACTTTAGTCACAAGCATTTTAACTTATTTAAAGAAAATTCAGTAATATTGCTCGATTTTAGTAATTTTTTTGTTTATTATCAATAAATATTCTTAAAATGTTCTAAGAAAACTGAATACATCATTCTTATTTGTATTTATCTGAACTTTATCATCACATCTCCTTGGCTATCGTTTCATAATTTTTGTGATTTCCACGTAATAATGACATATAATAGTGGTTTCTCTCAAACATTTTACACAAATAAATAATTATGCTTCTATTTTGATATATTTGCTTAAAATTATATGAAACACGGCATTTCTAAAACTTCCATTTTTTTTTAAATTTATTTTTCAAAGAAAGCAGATGTTTCTTGCAAAGGTTTAAAATCCAGCTTTTTTTTTTCTCAGATTATTTGCTTGGATATTTTATTTTTTAACTGGCTATTTCTGAGTGGCCATAAGGTTTACTTAAATAATGTTATTATAGCTTTATCCACTTAATTCTGATCTGAGATTTCTAAAACCTCATTCTGCATAGTTATTAGATCTCGCAACTTGGCCTTCACTCAAAAATTTATACCACAGCTTCAGATGTAAAAGGGAGTTCATATTATTTTAATTTACAAATAATAAGATGGTATATTTTAAATATTTGAATGACTTAGAAGATTAAAAATTAAGAATGAATGTCTCGTTTCAAAAGAGGGATAAATAAGGTGTCCAGACCTTTTTGCTTTAATGTAAAAAATTAATTAAATATTTGCGCTTTGACGTATCTTGTCACAGTTTGTCCCATGCTAAAGACAGGTACTTCAAATAGGACGTGCATGTATTAGGGATTAGAGATGATATCTCTGAATCCAAGCAAAAATTCAGAAAAATACAAATAGAGTAGTCTGCCACCAGTTATACTGTTCATTTGGACCAATAACGTTTATAGAATCTAAGGCATCGAGCCAAAAATGTCAAATAAAAGTAGTTGCTAATATTAATTCAGACAATCTTAGGATGAAAATGGCAAGAAATTCAGTATAATTTTATCGTCTTACAAGCAGTTAAAGGGCTTAAATAGATATATATCAATAAATGTACGAAACTTTGACGAAGGTTTATTTAATATCGGATATACTGCATGAAAATATATCAGATGAAATCTGAGGGTTTAACGACAATCTACGAACACCGTATTTATTTAAAATTATGCAAAACAAGCAATCTCAGATCGCAGGTTTTGAAACTGGTCAAGCAAAGGTTGCTTTTTCATTTAAGTTTTATGTTTTAAATTAGAGGCTGATATGAAGCAAAAGAACGGTACATACCATCTGGATCTTTTACTACAAACTTTCATGACTAAGCCCGAAAACATGAAAAAACGGAAAGAGAATTGATTATGTCCTTTAGGTGGAAAAACTCACGGCGCGAACGTACAGCTGGTAAAACAAGGCGAAATTTAGAATTACTGGTAGACACTTTTACAAAATGATTATATCTTGAATTATGAAATGTTCCTGCTTGGATACCGACTGTAGGCTTAGAAAATTAAAAGGACTGCTAAAGTTTTTTTTTAATAATATCAACGGAAAACGTTATAAAACTGAGTGGAGAGTATCACAATTCAAAGTTTTGATACAAAAACAGTACACTAGTGCAACTTTGAAAAATAAAGACTTAACAACGAAAAACAATGCATTTCTGAAAATTATTTTTAATGTGCAAAATGTCGGCATCTGTCTCAATAGCTAGAATTGAAATGAATAAATAGATTTGACTAGAATTTAAAAATGAAAGTTTCTTATAATTTATGATTAAAAATTGCGTTCTCTTTTATATTTCGCTTTTTTGCAATATTGCGATAATAAAACCACACAAAGTTTCTTCTAACGGAGACTTTTCTTATGCAAACTGTTTTTGACATTACATACATATAAAGGCATAAGCCTGCAGAAATGTTATTTCAAAATATTTGCTATCTGTTCCTGATTTACTTTTCATGATTTTCTGGGGTATTGTTTATGATTCATAAATTTAACCTCCCTTTTTAACGCATTTTATTAAGCAGCTTAACTATAGCCTTGAATTTTTTTAAGAAGCATATTCTCGAATTTAAGTCATGAATGATTACAAAGTGATAGGGAAGCAATTAGTAAATAACTTTGTCACTCAAAACTATCTTTTTAAATCACTACCTATTATACCTTGTCACGAATAACATAATTTCATTTGTATTTTATACTTTCTTATGCTAGATTACTAAAGCAAACACAAGACATATTTCGAATATCATAAGGAAAGATGGTTTGGAAACAGCGTCTTTATAGGTTTGTCGATTTAATTATCACAACCTACGCAAGCATTTTACGATGGATGAAAAAAAGTATTTGAATGGATTTTATTTAAGCACTAATTTTATTCTTAATAAGTTAACTAAAAACATAAATGCTTATGGGACAGCATACAGCATTTCAATTAGCGTAAGAAAGGAAAAATATGCACTGATATATATATATTTATTAGAATACGGAAAGTACAGATATGCAAATTTTTATGAGGAAACAAACAACTGAACAGACAGTGATAAACACGTTCTAATATTTGATTGATTAACTAAATGAGTGAAAGATGCAAGAAAGGCAATCTGCACATTTATTTTAAGGAATTGTGAGTAAAAAATTGCTCCCAATGCCTTTCATGGCCAAAAAAGATAAGCCAAAATTCAGCCACCAACCAAACATCTATGGGCAAAAACTTCCTTCCAGTCAGAGAAGATACAAATCCTACCATCTCAGAACAAAACAAAAACTCAAGTGTTCTCCTAAGCTCAAGCTACAAGCTCCACCATTCCGAACAGTTTAATCTTGTCTCATTAAAAACAATACGATATTAATTATTGAAACAATGAAAAAACAGACTTCACCAATAGCTAAAAAAATGCAATAGTGGATATTCTTGATACTGTCAGCAATTGCCTTTAATTGTATTAACATGAGACATACGAAAATCATATCTGAGCCCGAACCTGATCGAGTAAAGAAGAATTGGAAGTCGAAATCACCAAATTTACCAATAGCATCCATCTCGTCAACAACTCAGCAACAAATGAATTTAACAGTACCCACCCCTTTCTTCTACTTCCTGATAATATCAGGCATAAAATAAAAAATTAAAAAAAGGCATTAGAAAACAATTACAGTTAATAAAGGATTCGAGCATCAAACACATATGAACGCCCTTCAGCAGTACACTGGTGTGCAAAAATTAAGGACGAAGTCAAAAAATTAGCATATCAGCTGAACGAAGAGGCAGAGCGGACAGAAAGACCAATCAGGAGATTAAGTAAGGTGATGTGCGGTAGCACATGCGCAGATATGCAGGTAGACGTAATGGGAGAGTGTCTGAGTAGTATAAAGCATGTTGTCCGTGTAAGATCAGTATTTCTGGCAAAGAGATTACACGCCGTATAGCATTTAAAATCCCACCGAGTTGCTGCCTCAGCGAGAAATGGCGAATAATCAATCTGTTAGACGACATCTGGATGCTTTTACCCGAGGTCGAATCATTGGGAAGTTGGAGGAAGGCCGCAGTGTGACAAGTGTGGCTGCAGAGTTCGGAATTGCTCACAGCATCGTTTCACGACTTTGGAGACAATTTCAAACTACAGGAACAGCTATCCGGGGGTTTAGTAGTGGTCGTCCACGAGGAACCACACCCGCAGATGACCGGTATATTGCCTTACAGGCCAGAAGAAACAGGCGGCAGACAGCGGGAGAAATCGCTAGACACACGACGCAGGCGACTGGACGACCGATATCGCGTTTTACCGTGGCCACAAGACTGCACGGTGGTGGTCTGTTTGCACGACGCCCTGTACGGTGTGTACCTCTAACGCCTGCCCATCGGAGAAGGCGTTCTCTGTGGTGCTGGGAACACCAGAATTGGAGAGACAAGGAATGGGGACGAGTACTCTTTACAGATGAGAGCAGATTCAGTCTGAGTAGCGATTCTCATCGCATACTCATCTGGAGAGAGTGGGGAAGCCGCAATCATCCCTCGAACATCATTGAAAGGGACAGGTATGGAGGTGGCGGTGTTCTCGTTTGGGGAGGCACCATGCTTGGTAGTCGTACAGACCTTCACATCTTCGACGCAGGTTCAGTCAACGGGACCCGTTATTGTAACGAGATTCTTCTTCCATATGTGCGTCTTTTTAGAGGCGCTATGGGTCCGCAGTTCCTTTTCATGGACGACAATGCACCACATCATCGCACAGTAGCTGCCGAACAGCTCTTAGAGAGTGAGGATATTGGCCGGCACCATCTCCGGATCTCAATCCCATCGAGCATGTATGGGATTTTCTAGGCAGACGCTTGGCAGCTCGTACCTTACCACCAGTAACGATTCCGGAGCTTCGATTGGCGCTGCAAGACGAATGGGCAGCAATGCCTCAACAACTCATTGACACCCTCATTCTCTCAGCATGGGCAGACGCTGTGAAACCTGCCTAGCAGTCAAGGGAGATCATATCCCCTATTAAAGACCGGATGTTTCTTGCTGGACACCCATTACAGGGATGTTTCGGCCTTCAGTCGCATTGCGCTCCATGCTACTTTTTCAATAAAGCTTCTTTTTATCCCTCTGATTTCTCTTTTAGTAAGTGTTGCTTACATTACTCATGTCCTTACGTATTGGGGATCTTACGGTATTAAATGTGTTGATTTGGAAAGCTTTTGTACAAAGTTACATTGAAAAAACCGTCTCGTCCTTAATTTTTGCACACCAGTGTATATCAGGAAAGATATCATTGCCGTCATGGCTCAGGGAGCAATTTTTTCCGTACCCTACCCACAAGAGACAAGTCTCTTTTCGACATAGCCAGGAGGTCAAAAAAGCCCTTTAAACAAATTCCTCCTCTTCATGGCACAAATGAAACTGCTTATTCGGATGAAGAAAAAGCAATTACCTTTGAAGGCATGTTCTTGGATGTTGCGAAATATTTTGATACGGTTTTTCACCGGAGGCTTATCTTCAAACTAATCAAACTTGACTTCCTAGACCCACAGCATCAAATTATTAGCATCCTGCCTCCATAGTAGAACATTTGCAATGAAAGTTGGAAATGCAAGATCTGCAAACAGAAATGTAACAAGAACGTTCCTCAAGGATCTCTTCCCTCTTCATTTATATATAACATTTAGACTTACGACATCCCGAAAGATCCTCATATCACTTTATTTACTGATAAAAATACAGCAATGCTGATGCAAGAATGCAGAATTCCTATCATAAGATTACAGCAATGAAATTATCTTATGGAAGTCGAGAACTGGCTAACCTTTGGGAGGATAGTAGTCAACACGACCAGTACCAAAGCTATCATATTCCAGGAAGGACATACAAATTTCAGACCATTCATACCAATTCTCAAAGCAATAATTCTTGTCCAATTCTGCTTTGATATTTTTTCTTACTGTACACCTGATCTGTAATATGTATTCAGTCCTTCAGCACATTTATAATCGCTTAAAATGTGAACTAATTTTATCCCACTAAAATGACTAAGGTGCAAGATATCTCTCTTTAGTAACATGATTTCCAAACTTCTCGTATTATGGCCTAAACATTCAAAGATTATATTACCAACAGTTCTATTTAACCTTTCATTCGAAGTTACTGCTCATGGGCAGTCAGAATATGTGTCTCTTTGCTTTTCATTGCTTTATTTATTTCTTTTATATTTCCATTGCGAAAATCCATTTGCTTGGTGACTTTCCAAATTTTCGAAACAGTATACTGAAAATTTGGCTATGTTTTTTTAGAATTTCTAATTGTATTCTCTAGAATATCAGCAGCTAAATTTTTTAATATTATGTATTTTTATTTAGCAAATATTAAATGAGCAAATTCATATACAGGGTGTATCAGTACGGCGGTGACAAACTTTCAGGACAGATAGAGCACACCTAGACGATAGGAAATCACATAGGAATGCACGGTCGGAAACGCTTTCCTGGCGCGGTAGCGACGACACAAAATTCAAGAAAGGCAGGACACGAACGGGATGAGAAAACATTATTCGAAGCACAGCAAAAACAACGAAAAAAGAACAGAAAGGGTAACGATCATCTCAAAGAAGGTGTTCGAAATTACGACCCGTACTGTGATGCAGGATCCATGCGTCATGTACCGTCGTCTTCCATTCGTGATGCAGATCTTCCAAGCTCCAGAGAAGTGAGGCCTGCATCACGGTCCGGCGTCGTAATTTCGAACACCTTCTTTAATGATGATCGTTGTTTGTTTTTGTTCTTATCTGTAGGTTTCCGTTGTACTAAACGTAATAAAACATGTTTTGTCTCACTGTTTGTGTCCTTCCTTTTTTTTGCCTTTTTTGTCGTCATTACCGCGCCAAAAAAGCGTTTCCCACCATGCACTGCTATGTGATTTCCCATCGTCTAGATGTACTCTGACTCTCCTGAAAGTTTGTCACCGCTGTACTGATACACCTCTTACTGTAATTAAGCTCTCAAGTACATAACCAATATATCCATGTCACTTAATCATGTATCCAATGTATTAATCTATGTAACTGACGGATCATATTTAATGTAGCATTACAGGTATTGATGTATTTAAGAATTATTATTATTAGTAGTAGTATTTGATGAATGTAAGAATTATGGCAACGTGCGTCCAAGAGCATCGCCAATGCATTCTAACAGCTAAAGCTTATATATTCACGCAGCTAACGCATTCATGTAACATCATCAACTACCAGTTTTTGTTCACGCGACTTCACAGAGAAGCAAATGCATTCCCAAGGCAGGCCTCCTGGGCCTTGGGAGCTGCCGGTTTAAGATAGTGGAGGGCGTGAGACATATACCTGCTTACCTTTGTTAGACTCCAGATGTCCCCGTCCTCCGTCACCAGTTACCTGTACTGATACATCGTGTGTATGTATTCTGGAAAATTGAGAATTCAAGACTAGAGGTCATCCTTGTAAGGAAACCTAGCTCATATTCAAATTACTGTCATGGGGAAAATTATGAGAATGCTTATTTATCCACTCCTACTCACAGTACCTAAAGCCGAGTTGAATTACCAGTGTTTAGCGGATTTGTCTAGTGGGCCATTGTTAAATGTACGTAATGACGAACTGACTGAAAATGTTGGAATAGAGCGATCGTTAATAAAATGAGAATGGTAAGACAATGAGGCAATATTTACCTTTTATTCATTAAAAATTATTTAAGGATTTAATAATCATGAAGGCCATTAAAGATTGCGCATAATATATGATAATTTAAGTACATATATTAAATATATGTTTCTCAACGTGAGAATTTCACTGTTTCAGTGGAAAACCGCCCAGACGGTGTAGTTGTTAGCGATATTGATTGCTGTATTGATGGGCTCGGTTCGAATCCCGAAAAGGAATGGACGTTTATAAGTGTATTATTGTCTGTGCGGTAAGGGGCGCTCTCAAAATACACGGCGAGCTAAACGTCCTCTCTAGTGGTTGATGGTACAGAAAAAGGGAGAGACACTCGGACCGTTCGCCGGAGTAATGCCTATCAAAATTGAGACGGAGATTACAATTAGCAAGTCCCTGTGATACCTAAAATAACTTCAGGAATACACCAGTGTCGAACTTATTTCAACCTCTACCTGTTTCATGTTCGGCTTATTTGACTTGAGACTGTAAGGCACAATCTATAAAAATGCCCATATATAAAGATAAGGTAAAACTTATGTTAGGGCAACGAAACCACTAGAAATATTTACTTTTCATGTTTACTAAATATAATGATTCTTTACACATTAATAAATATATGAACAATGTAAATTTTTTAAATGTGGTAAAATTCAATGTTATAATATATTAAAATGAAGTATTTCCAATTTCCCATGTTAATTAAAACACACTACTTGTATCAAAAAGTCTTAAGCCGAAAGAAGTTCTGATGCATAGTGAAAATGAGGAAACACGGCAGAAAATAAATGGGAATCATTGCAGCACACATAGATAGCAATGATCCAATGATTGCATCTTAGCTTTAATATATATAAATTTAATATTTTAGGATGCGTGGGAGAGAAGACATCTATTATTTTTTAGTCATGGTCAAGATGGTTATAGATACTACTAGCATAAAGATAGAATGCGTAGTAGAATACTTGAACTTGGACACAAACGTAGTTCTGGATTCGTCACCTAATTTTTATTTTTTGATAAAACAAATTTGATCCACATATCACCATGGGCGCAATATGCAACCCACAATTTTTGGAAGCTTACATCTCTTCAGATAATGGGCAATACAGAGACGTGTTGCTTTGATACAGGCAAGTGGGAAAGTGATTACTCATTCAGAAAGAGCGAGGGATAAAAGAATCCAAAAAGTTCCAGTTTCAATTGAAATCTTTAATTTGATTGGCTGCAAGTTTACGTAAGAAAGCGTGAAGCGGGTTAATTTTGAAATGACGCAATTTAGATTGATATGGTATAAATAATACTATTTTTAGAACAGTAAGGGGAAGTACCCAAATTAAAATGAAGAATTAAAAAGGACTATTGCCAACTGAAATTAGAAGTTTGCTTTATATATATATAAACTTAAAGCATCTAAATTTATTATTAAATTGGAATAAAAGCAAGGCAATTTACTCTATAATATTATAATTGCAACCGTGTATAAGAGGTTTAACACAATATCAAAACAAATCCAATTAAAGAAAGAATTCACAGCAGAACAAACTCGAAAAATAAAAATAATAAAGGGAAAATATACAAATAAAAATTAATCTCCTTTCATCGAAACTCCAATTCAGAACTCATCAGGAGAAAACATGCGTTTCACATAAGAAAAGTATATTTTTACGTTATTATTCATGATAACCAGTAATTTATTATTAATATTATAACATTAACTATAAAAACCAATAATTAATTATTATATTTATGACATTACTTGTAATAACCGGTAATTTATTATTAAATATAAAAAGATATAATAAAGCAGTGTTATCACAGTGTATGACAGTTAAAGTTTACTTGTTAGATGAAGACGATAAATATGTCTGATTGCTTTTAAAAGTTTCCGTTTATATCAAAAGTATCGATAAAAATACATATATAAACTTCTTTTCTACATTACGCGTAATAAGATTTCAACATGACATTCTCCGCGTTTTCTGTTCCCAAATTTTATAGTAAATTGCTAGAAAACTCTTGTCATGTGAAAAGTCTGCTTATGATATATTTTTCATACAGTCTGCTTTGGGCGGAAGGCGTTTAAAAATCCGCTTTAAAAACAAATTTATATCTACTTGTATTTGAAGTACATAAATAACAGAAAATATTTATTATTTCGTGAAAAAATCAAAATGAAGAAAAAGCTGACAAAATTTATTGAGAGGCAAAGTTAAATTTCCAGCTTTACAGGCATAATAATTATTAGGTTATGAAGTAGGCTACTGTGTCTTAAATCCAATAAAATTTAAATTATTGATTTTTCTAAGATACGAGTATCCGAAATTTAATGAATTTCATAATGCAAACTTTTAATTTAGGAAGTTAGCCAAAGTTCTCTTGGTTAGCAAACTTAATTATTATTCACGAACATGTTTCATTAATGAAAACAGACGTCCGACAGGAAGTTGTTCTCGAAACCAAGAACAATTATTTTAAATTACGCAACATGTGTGAGCAATTCCAGGCAAAGGAGCTACCGAAAATTACCAATCTAAAACCATGACTGCTTTACTGTTCTCTAATAGTCTTTTATTGTGAGTATATATTTAATAAGCATGTCTCAAACTTCAATTAGGATAGTTTGTTAAAATTTGAAATGTGAATTTAATTATCTAGTCGTCACATATCTGAAAACTGACACAAATTTTCCCTTGATGAAATAACAGTTACATATGAGTATATTTTGGGTATCAAAATATACGGAATATAATAACCCGACTTGAATATAACTCAACTAAAATCCAGTTTTGTTATGATTAGATAATTATTTTAATGCATAAAATCGTCTGTAGGTACCGAATTTGGATAAAAGGAACGGCTACCCATGCTAGGTAATTTGTTTAAATGCACGTTAGCGAAGATTTTGGGAAAGAAATGTGTAAAATGTATAGAGGTCTGGTAAGAGGAATGTTTAAAGTTTCTCATCGTTGTCTTTGCTTGTTGTAACAGCTAAGACAGCATTCCTGAATTATGATTGTCTGGTTTGGTTTATTTGATTATGGCAAAGCAAGTGAAGGCGATAGCCTTAAGAAGGAGAGAATGCCTTCGTGAAGGGCTTTCTAAGGGAAACTGGCTCGTATCCACAGAACACGAAAACGACCGTGCAGCCAATCCATTTGCCTTGAATTTAGCCAGCTCGAAATACCAATATTCAGCTGTTTTACCATTCTGCCGCTGGTGTGTAAATTATTATTGCCAATAATACTTATAAGCCAAGTATTTGCAATCTTAAATCTTCCGATTACTGTTCTCTTAGATCTCGATTAATTAGTTCTTAATCTCTAAGTATATTCGCAACAATTATTTCTGTGTTTGAAAGTATTTATCCTACCTTACTTTCATGTTCCTTATTTCAGGCATTTGCTGCTTTAAATTTAACTTACCAGCGACCGAGCGATAAAGTCACTCAACACGTGATATTCGAGCTAGGTTGAAATGTCGGAAAATGGACTGGCTGCATGGGTATTTTTCGCCAGTTTTTCCATACTTAATGTAGATAAAAGCTTATTTTTTCTTAAAAAGTTCTCCACGAAGGCATCCATCCCTTTAGGTAGATAGTCCTTGCGTGCTTTTTTGTAATCAAACAAATTAAAACAAACCCATTTAAATTCAGCTGGCTTCAGCCTTTCGGCTTTGAAAAAATAATTGGTTTGGAGTATGTTTCTCCTGATAATGGTATCTAATTGCAAGAGAACAACGTTTTGATTTAAAGCGCGTTTTAAAATTATACCTTGTTTGAAAAGGGGGGAGTAACAGGTGCCTTAGATACTGATTGTAATGTGGAATAAAATTAAAAATTTTTTCCTTATTCGTTATGCTTGAATACAGGGTTGTTATAATTAAAGTGACTCACTACTCAGATCTATTTAGAGCCCGTTATCGTTAACGTATTTCGTTGGAACTTGGTACATATATACGCTGTATGGAGTATGGGGGGGGACAAAGCTGCAATAAAAGCTAGTTAAATTTTGATCACTGGAAGTTGTTTTCCATGCACTGTAGATAGGATGTTGCACAAATTCGAACTGCTTGAAATGCCAATAGTCAGTGCTGTAATATCATTCCTCACCGTGCGTTTAGAGATAGAAGTTCGAGCTTTGATTATGTTGTTCCACAATTTCAATTACATACTAATAATAATATTGATAATAAAGTTGACTGCATTGTCGAAGAATGGTTTGAAAAAGATGATTATTAAATTTGAACTGATTTAAGAAGGCATTAGCAGTGTTTTTACAAATAAACGCCGTAAACTTTCATGATGTCTTCAAAAATAAAAAAGAATAGTTCACTTGCATTTTAAACAAATCAGGTTTTATCTTCTAGTTTTTCTGCAGTATGATATAGCAATAATTTCATTATCATGCTAAAAATAGCATTATTAGTATATAATTGAAATTATGGAACTTTCTATAACTGATGAGGTCAATATTAATATTTATCTCAAAAGAATTACAGTTATTTGGTTACACATTGGTAAATTAATGAAAGTTAAAATCCTTAAATCTTTAAAATATATATAGTTATTGCTGGCACGACATACGCGAGTTTAAATTATTGTCCAGTTATGCCAATCATAGTATTTTTCAAATTAAGATTCATTTAAAACACATGAAGGTTGTTTGATTTTTATTATTATAATTATTTATGTGCTCCGTCCTAAAGCACTACATGGAAGGGAGGGATGCCTTCGTGGAGGACATTTTAAAGGACACTGGCTCGTATTATAACAAGTTAAGCAGGGGGAAAAGAACGAAAACGCCCATGCAACCAGCCGGTTCACGGGATTCGAACATCGTACCGAACTAACAGTGTTCAGCGACTTTTCCGCCCGGTCGCTGGTGGGCGGTTGTTTGTTTTGAAGAAGCTACCAGCTTTCAAAACTTTCTAAGGAAACCTGGTTTGTATGGGCCCATTATAAATGAAGAAAAGTACGACTACTCCTTTATCACCAGCATTTTTATCAACCAGATATAGCAACTTGATGAAATTGTGAATGTTCAGCGGTTTTTATTATTCAAGATCTGATCTTCTGAAGAGCGAGTTAAAATAATTCTGCTATAAGTGGTTAGTAAGACAGTTTGTTGATCCTTAAGATATAATCCCATCCCTCTTTAATATTGCAGAAAAAACAGAAAAAAGAGGAAAAAAATAAATACATTTTTTTATTCCATATTCTTTTGTTACTTTTCCTTCTCTATACGACGAACGCAAAGACATCTTGAAACCATACAATGGCAAATGCTTTTAACTTATTTCAGTTTGCTACAAGAAAACATATTAACGATTACATGTAATGCTATGGAAGAAATAGCAAACATAAGAGGCTCTTTGGAAGCCCTACTGTTTAAATAGTTTACCTCTACTCTCATTGATATAGGATAGTATGTAAGAAACCCTCTCTTTACTTTGAAAATTCTTTAAACGATAAACATTAATTTGCTTAAATTACATTTAGAATAAATTCTTATTATGTGGAAGAAATAACATTTATAAAAGCTTAGTTAAATTTTCTCACTATTTGAAGGAATATATAGCAGAAAAGGTGTAATTATTTCTCAATTTCATTTCATTGCCATCTCACAGTAGAATAATAATCGAATCAAATAACACGATGAATAAACAAACAATAGAGGAATTTGTATAGAATATACTACGATATTTGAACGAAGTTATGTAGGAGACAAAAAATTCAGGAGCAAATGCTCATATAAAAGCTTTATGAACAGGTTCTTTTTTTACTTTTGTTTTATGCAACATGTTCGACTTAAAATAATTTATTAACATTACGCGAAATTTAAGCATGATTATTTTCAATGGTGGCTCTAAATCTGATTTGATTTAATCATGACTATGTTAGTTATTAGGTGTGGTATACATTTTAAGAATTTAATGAAAGAACTTAATTAACTTCAACGAAAATTGGAGTCTGTTCTTAAAAACTTTGAAAGATATAGAGTAACAGATTGAATAATATAAAAAGTTTACATTAGTTCGGCCAGGGCTCATTTTGCTCTTAATTTATAGCATACAGGGTATGTCTACAAAAGTAAACAAATTAAAAACGAATAAATCTTTGACAGCGTAAATTAATTTATATAATGTGATTTGTGTATCGCGAGTATTTTTTTTTCTTTACAGCAACAACAACAAAAAAATAATAGAAGTTCAGACTTAAAATTATTTCTCTAAGCAGTAAAGATGAAAATAAATATTCTTACTGAGTATTATAAAACACTTAAAAATTGTAAAGAAACATTTAACGTAATAGCAGATTTTTGAAAAGGCAGATTTTGAACTCTTTAAAATATATTGATGTAAGCCAAAACACTATGTTCATTATTCGAGAAATTTACAAAGGAAACGTATTTTGGTATTAAACTTAATTTGGTCAAGCACCTGAGGACTATCGTTCGTAGGACTCCTTAGAATTCTTTCTAACAGAAATCAATTAAATACTCGCGATACACATGTAGAAACCAAGAAATCTTCATGCAGATCCTTCATTTCGGGAAGCTGGTGGAACTTACAGAAGATAAAAATCACAAGCCGTGTTTCAAATCGTTTAATATAATGAATGCACACAAGTGCAAAAATAAAGAAATAAATTCGTGTAAACTGCATGAAAAATGATGCTAAAATGTTATTCCGAAAGTTTAGTCGCTTATATAGGTTATAGAAGAATACTGAAGTAACACTCTGAAAGTTAGTCAGTGCCTCATTAGTGTCTATAACATCATCTATAAACTAAGTTATAGATAACCAATTTTGAAGAATAAGGATTTCTGAAAGTCCAAATACTAGTCGATACCATATTGCATATCATCTAATGTTACGAATTTTTTCATCAACTAGAAAGGAACATATTTCAATAAAAGGAAACTATGTTAGTGTATGACACGTGTGATGTGGAAGTTTCCAATCGAATAACCCTGATTTTTTTTGTTATGTCTTTCACGGATAATGAAGCTGGCCTTACCATGAAACAATAGGTCTCTTTTCTTTGTGGCTACTGCATGCTGCCTTAGTGCAGTTTTGCGAAGAGAATTCAGTACAGCAGACCTTAGAATTTATTGTTTCACTAAGTCTGAGAATCTCATAATGAACTGCAGCTTTTCGTCCACTTATGCATAATAAAATTTTTTTTCCATGAATGTCAACTTTCCGCTTTCTTTTTTTTAATGTCGGTGGTTTGCAAATATTACCATTTGGGAATGGGAATTTCGTATAACACCCTAACATAATTACCGTATCAAAGAAAAAGGTATTTTGGCGTCTAGACAGAAGTAAAGAAGAAATAGCGCTGCAATTTATGGCCCTTTTGCAAGAGCACAAGGAACCCATTTTCAGCATTGTTCGCTTTTTCCACTGCACGCGAATGACGAAACACTTGATTTTAAGTTAATCTCATATCCCTCTAATATAATATGGTTTCTGCTGTGGATTTTCTTACTATTCTTCTAAAATGGTTTCAGTGAGCATACGGTCGCCTTCCCGATTTTAACTGCCTAGTAAAGATAAACCACTGTTTCGAAATTTCAGAAACTGCCTTTCTCAAGCGCAAAAATGCAATGCTTTTCGATATACTTCTTCGATCTTGTTTAGTTTGGGTAATTCGCATAACCTGTAATATCTTACATGTTTTTCATTTAGCACATAATTTCCATTTTAAACTACTAATCCGAAAACTGTGAATGTTTCTAAATACATTTATGACATCCTTCAAAATACTACGCGCTAAAACACCGATAAGCAGTTGGATATCTATAACGAAAATTCAAAGAAAGAATGGAAAAAAACAACAAAAATTTTGAATAATGTTTTACTTCTAAAACTTTGTGCGGAGAATATTCTAGAGTTTTATTAGCTTTCACGGGTTTGTTTATTTATTAAGGTATTAAGGTCTATCTTTGAAGTGGCAGTGTTAATGGTCTGTCGCTATTGACACCGATTCATGAAATACTTTCATATCAGTAGCTTTAAAAATCTAATAAAAAAAGAATTCGTGTTTCAACTTAAAGGATTTTAACCACTTTAAGCAAACTGAGGCAAAACTTCACTATTTTTATAGTAATGTCTATGCCTATTCATGTCTATGTTGCTTAATTATTATTGTCTATGATATCAATGGCTCCAGAATGAAAAAAACTTAATGACGTGGATTTTGCTCTTCTCGCTCCAAGGTATTTATAAGAAATGTCAATAAAACTTCTATAAGATGATCATTCCCAGCTCCAGAAATTTTAGGGCTTTGTAGAGATAGTCACCATATACAGAACATGGGTATTTATGACCTTCGGTTCTATTACTTAACTACATTCTTATAAATACTAATTCAGTTTAGCAGGTAAAGCCGTAGGGTGTTCTCAAAAAAAGTTTGTTACGGTACTTCGAAATATTGTTTAAAACTTCCTTTAAAAATGTACAGATATTAAGAAATTAAAAAGATATTATTTACATTGAAATATTTTTTTTTTAAGTCGGTTCAGTCAGACTACTTATACGTCTAACTGACTGAATTGGTTGAAACTGTTTTGCTGACATAAACTGAAACATTTTAAAATTCTAAAAGAAATTATGCCAGAATTTAACACACATCTTTAACGAAGTATCCTCTAAAAACGTATCCTGTAACAAGTATCTCTAACAAGTATCCTCTAAAAGCATCATGGAATTAAGTTTCTGATTTTGGTTTATCAGTCAGTCATTTATTTAAAGCTGTAGTAAGAAAGTGAATTGAAGTGAAACATATGTAATAATTTTAATTTTAGTCTTCTTGATACATATGGCTTTAATAGGAATCACATCCAGCGCATTAAATTTTATTCTTACGTTTTTCTAATTAAAGAATTCCTATAACTTGCTTAAATTCAAGCCTAAACGTATTCACAATATTAGAAGTTTAAATAGGTCATTTTAATATTTGTCACAACAGTAGTTCAGCAAGCAACTTTATTATAAAAAAATTCCGAAATTTAAGATTTCTAATACTTTTTTTTTGTTTATGAAAGTTAGTGCATTACCCGAGCAGGCTCTTGTGGTGCAAGTTGTATTATGTCTAGCTAGCAGTGGAAGGCTCCTGGTTTCTACCCCGGTGAAGGCTTAGTTAATGTTTTTTTTTTTTTTTTTTTTGTCTTCTATTCCATAAAACTTAGTAGATTTTACAAGCAGACTTGCAATGAGTCTCTCAAAAATTTTAAAAATGTATACAGTTTTTAAAATCTCACATTAACTTCATCCGGAAAGAAGAAATAATAAATAAATAGGTAATTAAAAATGAATACTGGTATAGCCTAAATTTAAAGGGCTATTAAAATAACCTACAACTAAGTTATAGCTAGTAGAGGCAGTTCAGGAGGGGAAAATCTTGAAAAATGGCCTTATTGGAGTCGAATCCAAGATCTCCATATACTGAACAGAGATACTAACCGTTGCGCTACAGAAGAAAATAAGAGAAATTTTTTCATTCTTTTCGCCTCCAACCTACAGACGCCCACCAGCGGCTGAGCGGTAAAGTCGCTGAACACTGGTAGTTCGGTCCGAGGTTCGAATCCCGCGAACGGGCTGGCTGTATGGGCGTTTTCATGGTTTTCCCCATGTGTAACGTGTATACGAGCCAGTTTCCTCTAGAAAGTCCTCCACAAAGGCATCCCTCCCCTTAGGCAGATAGCCCTAGTGTGCTTTGTCATAATTAAATAAACCAAACCAACCTAAAGACAACTCCGGGAAGGGGATGAATTACCCTGAGTTGACGAATTGAAGTTTATGACGATTAATAGTTATTGTTTACTATTCTAGTAGGAGCGCAGAAACAACAAAACGAAGCTCAGAAGCAAGAGATTTTGGAAAAATACACTGTGTTATCACACGAAATCGAACATAGGATGTTCAATATGCTTGCTGCAACAGTTACCTTGCGACACAATATGATAATAATGTATGGGAGGAATGGTTTAATTCCAAAGCAGTTTGAACCCTTTACAAAATACTGTTAAAATCTTTCCAAGGGTTGCCTGATATATTGAAACTTATATATTTAAATAAAATGTAGATGTGAGGATTTCTTTTTACTTATTTAATCAGCACTCTCATATTTTTAAAATACAAAGTCTGATGCAGCTTTCAGTGAAAAAGATATAATGCTTATTTTTGGTCGAATAATTTTCAGTTTTTGAAGTTCACAGCGATTTTGAATGAAGACTGTAAGTGTGCCTCTATGGGCAAAGGTATCTCCTTATTTTTAATATAGATCATGTTATAGAAATTAACTGCTAAATTTTGCATCTTTCATTTAAAAGAACAAATTTTCTTTTCTTTTTATAGAGTAGTTTTATTTAAGTGAGGAATTTTAGAACTTTGTTTAAAAGCTATCATCAAGTTTAACATACATTAATTATTATAATTATTTTAAATTTAGAGCAGTAAAGACTTGAATGTACAAAAAATATTTATCTATTGGTAAGTATATAAAAATATTTATCTATTGGTAAGTATATAAAAAATATTTATCTATTGGTAAGTATATAAAAAATATTTATCTATTGGTAAGTATATATTACTCACTGAAACAAACATAACAGGAGAAATGTAATAGCAATAGAAATACAGCAGTTACAGATTGTAGAGTAATGGAATTGTCCTCTCGTCTGCTAGTGCCCATCATATATATTTCCTAACAAGCTAATGTAATATAGAACAAAATACTAGAGGTATTATACATAAAACTGCATGAATATGAATCTGCGTAATTTTTTAAATTATCGAGAGGACATTCCAAAGCGTACACATATCTATATATTATTACCATGTTAATTATTACCATGTTAATTATTACAATGTTAATTATTACAATGTTATATTATTACAATGTTAATTATTACAATGTTAATTATTACAATGTTATATTATTACAATATTAATTATTACAATGTTATATTATTACAATATTAATTATTACAATGTTATATTATTACAATGTTAATTAATGTTAATTATTACAATGTTATATTATTACAATGTTAATTAATGTTAATTATTACAATGTTATATTATTACAATGTTAATGAAACTATAGATTCTCCCTCTTTTTGGTAGTATAAACTAACGAGCTCTCAAAAGATTAAGAGGAATTATCTTCAAGTCTTCACAACAACAGACAAAGTCAGAAGAAGGGTGTAAAGCTCACATTTAGTTGAACAGACGGTCCCACTTAGGCTTGCATAAAGCCAACACTTCTGGCTTAAAGAGGTAATATTAAAATTAAAATAAAACGTAATTTAACTAGCCTAACGGCTTATAGGATAAATTAACGTGCAGGAGAGTTCCGACTCCTAGAAGCCGGCGGAAATAAACCTAATAGCTAGAAGCACTGAAAGCCACAGATCAAATTGCTAGCAAGTCAAAGTAACAAGGTGGCCTTCAGGAAGGCATAAAATTACCTTCCAAAAGCTTCGCTTAAATAGCACTTCTTTCTCCCTTAATTTGAATACACGCACGCTATATGATTAATGTTCTGGCAGGAAAGCGTGGGTGAAAACAAAAATGAAAGGAAAGTTGTTTTAACTATTAATCAAAATAAATAAATAATTCCTCCCGAAACTAAGTTCAGTGATGATTAAATTAATTACCATTTCTTTACTGTTTATTTTCAGCATACCAGCAAAAAGTGAAAATTAAACCATTCGCTCTCTGTAACTTATATTTTCTGTAAAACTGAACTTCAAGCATTTACTACGTGACCTTTAATATTTCAAGAACAGTCAGTAAAATTTTAATTAATAAGATTTTCAGAACAATGATGTCGGCATTTCAATGATATTTAAATTTCATTATGATTTTCTCTTTAGTCCTTAGTATCTTTATATAAGTAATGCTTATTTTTATATCTCAATAAGCCCTACCTCAAATTATAATGCTAAGCATTACGTTAAATAAGTATTAAAAAGTAATATTAAAAAATTTTTGAGTTTTCCTGTTCTAAATCTTTTTAGAAGGACATCAGAGAAAAGGCAGAATTGATTCAAAGGAGGAAATATATCACTTTTTTTTTCCTTAAGAGGGAAGTAAGAATGAAGTCTCCTCTGAATTTTCTCCCCAAGAATGAAGAACGAGAGAAGAATCGATTGCCGCATCCACTGTGTACCGATAAAGACTACGTGATCCCATATACAAATAGAATATCTGGCTTTTCCGTTTACACACCTTACGAAAATGTGAAGATTATGTACAGAACCGTATTTCGTTTTTGCTCTATTCTGGAAATCGTGAATCTGCTTAGAAGCAGAGAGAGCATAAGGAAAACTAAACCAAAATTACATATTGGCTTTAAAGAAAAGCCAAAAGATTTCAAATACACCTGCTGTATCGTTATATAATTTACGATACTTAATATTTCTACGTTTCAAGAAATTATTAATTGAGCTTCATTCGTTTTGTAAGCTTACATTAATTTAAATACATCAATAAAGAATTATCGCCTTTCTCGTCTAAAACCTAATACTTGTACAGAGCAAACTAACAACTCAAATGTATTCTTCTGAAAGAAAAACTAAGATTTAAATTTGATACTGTAAAAGGCAATTGAATGAAAATATTGGATTCGATAATTACTTTCTAATTACATTGAACTTCAGACCCCGATTTAAAGTTAGAAAAAAAAATCATGCTATATTAATTTTAGTTTAATAATAAAAAAAATTCTACGTATTTTTAGGAAAATTGTGGTGGAATTTCTTTTTTCCAAGCAGCAAAAATATTCTACCAGAATTCCTTACAGATTTTGATTCTCTTAATTTTTGTTCTGCCCGATAGATATAGCTTCGTGTTTTATATAAATGTTATAAATTGTTGTTTTCTGTTTTACTCTCGCCCTTTCACTTAGCAATTTTTGGCTTTGAGAGAGGAATATTTTTTGCCCTTGAAGAAAAAAAATAAATAGAAGGCAGGAGGGATCAGTGAATATCTCAAAATGTCTCATATCAAAGTGTCTGTGAATTTTATGGCACATTTCCTTCTTTGTAAATTATATTTGTGCTTAGTTTTAAGAAGTAAAATTTCTGCAAGAATAAAGTACCTTCGTGTAAGTAATTCGCTAAGACAACCATGGATTTTACTTCCACATTCTCCTCTAGAGTAGATAACTTTCAAATGCTTTGCCATAATTAAATGACTTAGCCCAAACATGATGTTGAAAACTTTGGTTCTCAGACAGAAATTTCTATATTTATATGCATCAAAGCGAGGCTAAGCTACATTAAGATACTGATTTGAGGCGCTTTAATTCAAGCTTCATGAGAAATGCCTAACTAAGCAAGAAAAATATGTTTCCAATTTTACAAAGTAAAGGAAGTATTATAATCTCGAAAAATTTCGGGTATCATATATTCAGTTTGAATATTTCCGAATCCATTTGGACGATTATTTTGCACGTACGCATGGACTGGATAAAGAACACATTTTTTTTTTCCAAAAGGGATTGTAAAATGGATTCAAAAGGGATTTTTTTCTTAACGTCTGTACGTACGTATGTGTATATGTATCTCACATGCCTCAAAAGCGATTAGTCGCAGAACGTTGCAATTTTGTATATGGGACTACTATAACATATAGGTGTGCAGTTCCTTTTTTTATTGCAATCAGTAGAACGAAACGTAAATAATATGACTACCCCCTTACCTTGCTTTTAAAAGTCTCTACTCGGCCTCTATTTTCGCAGTCGTTCATCTTAGTTATTGATCTTAGTTAGTCCGACTACGAATGACGAAATGACGAAAATATTCATGTTAAATTAAAAAATTAATCTTTAACAAATAACAAAATTTAAATTTTAATATGGTTTTCCACATCCTTTACTCATATTTGTTAAAATTTTGTACTCGTTATAAAAAAAATAAAATAAGAAGTTTGACTACCGTACGACAAAAAATATACTGGGATATTTAATTAAAAAAAACGCAGTTTTTGATGTCGTTTTCTACTTGCCTTGAGAAATCGATTAATTAAGTTATACTAATTCGAGGAAATAAGTTTAAATGAAGTGGAGCAAAAAATGTGTATAATTTAAAAGTTTGTGCAAGGAATTCATCTGGCGTTTACATCAGATTTTCTTCAAATTAAATAAGGTGTAGGGAGGATTTTGAAGTTTTCTCCACATGCAGCTTTAAAACGATCCACTTTTCTTTAAACGGACCGCCCTTTCCTTAGATAGATGACCCTTATGTACTTTACCACAATCAACTAAACAAACAAACATCAACATAATGTCATTATTTTAAAAATTAATACTTAATTTAATTTTAAGTTAGTGCTTCTTAACTTAAATAATACATTATATTTGCTAACGTAGAAATTTTTTAATATCTTTTGTTAGTTGCATTCTTTTTACCAGAAAATTTTAAATGCACATCCTTATTACAAGAAAATTTAAGTAAGTGGTGTTAAGAATAATACACGCTAACCCAAAATTATGATATTTGAAACATATCAGCAATATAGCATCTTTCTTTAGCAAAAATTTCTCACTTAATGATAATTATACATTATGCGCATTCTCCCTGTTTATCGGAATTATTAAGTGATTTAGCTGTAAATAAAATATTTGAGCTCAATTGCTGTGCAACATAGATCTACAAAATACTACACAAAATATTCCTCATGTAACGTTTATGATTTATTAAGGGCTGTATCAGTCGGAATGTAATAATCATGTTGATCAATATGAGGCCTAATAAAATCTTAACTGTTACTGTTGTGAGGGAGTGAGCTATAGAATAATTTTTGACCTTTACTAGCACTGATAAAAATTACATCTGAAAAATCAAATGTTTATTTTTAATGGACGGACGGAATTAATATTGAGTATATGTCTGATGCACGCTGCATGACTAAAAGGATCCCATTGTAAATTACTATGTTAAGTTTCAGCCATGATTGCTCCACATGTGTAAATTATCATATTATTTCCTATCTACAAGAGGGACATCCAGCCCACAAATGTTTTCCAAATAAAGCATAACTCTTTTTCCTAACCATTACTTTTTAATTTTGCAAAAATATGAGTATTTTTGATATCTGCGTAAAGTACGCATTTCTCTCCTTAATTGTTGAGTGCATCAGTTATTTGCTCTGCTTTTGTAGTAACTACTTATATATTATGTAAGTAGTTACTACAAAAGCTACTATGTACTTTAATTACTAACATTACTACAGTGAAGGTCTTATATAGGAAAACTTGCCCTAACATTTCTCTTTGGTATTACATCCAGAGAATGGCTCTTTAGTCCTCTTTATTTCTTTACGGTTGTTTTACTTGAGTTTATAAACATTTAAAATCAGATACTGATATTTAAAAAAATGATTTACAAGTAGTTATGTACAGCAGAATTCCGGAGTCTCGCATGAAATAAAACTTTCGTCTATTCTACAAATTATACAGTAAAGTTAGTATAGTTTTTTATGGTTATTTAACAGATAGATGTAGATATTTCAACAAGAGGTCAAACATTTCGAAGTTGAGAATTGTAATAAATTAAGACAAGAAAGCCTTTTTATGATCTTAGCAATTTAATGTATCGCGGAAATGAAACTGAATACTTTCCTTTTAACAGTAGCAAGGAAACCTGTAGCATGAAATCGCAACAGGCACTCTCATAATCTTCTTATATGAAAGATATCTACTGAGGCTGGCAACGGTTGCAAACGATCCTTTCTCTCTCTTTTATCAACGATGATATAAAGTGCAGTTCTCGATCACACGTTGGAAATATTTTATGAGAGTGATGACGAGGTTTATTGATCTTCTTTGTAAGAAGGTTTAGTGTTGTTGCAAAAGCTTTGTATCGAAGAGATGAAAGATATCTTAGTATAAACCTTTCTGCATTTCCTGTTTCTTCTTCCTCCTTTTTTTCTACGATGATTTAATTAGTATCGTAAGTAACAGGGAATCTAGCAGCAGTCAAAAGTTAGATAAAACTAAGATTATAAAAACTGATCGGAAGTTATAAATTGATTCATTCTACTTACATTATATAATATTAAAATCAATTTTCAGAAATTATTTACACGTATATGAGCATTTTACTAAGTATAACATTAGTTGATTGCAATGCAGCTGCTTTAAATGAGGAAAGAATGAAATGTATTCACTTTTTCCCTTTAGCAAAGCTACAAGTGTTATTAGAAATATTAAAATGTATGAAAATTTATTTTAGGTCATCCCAGTGACGTATGAAAATAATGTTAAAATTTGTCAGATTTCTGCATTTATTCCTGTTTGAGCTATCTCATACATAATCACACACATCTTTATCAGTTAATTAAATTTATGAACAAAGAAAATTTTGGCTCTGCAGTAGGGTAGCCTTTTCCTTTCAGTAGAAATTGCAAAAAAGTTAAATAGTTGGCAAAATTTTGATGATTGGCTGGTTGAAGAACAAGCAAAGTAAAACATTATTCTAGGTAAGATGAGTCAGATATGTTTTGGTTTATATGATTACGGCAAAGCATCTAGGGCTACCTGCTTAAGGGAAGAGATGCCTTCGTGGAGGATTTTCTAAGCGAAACTGGATCGTATACATGTTACACGCGAGGAAAACCACAAAAACGCCCATGCAGACAGCCCGTTCGCCGGAATTTGAACATCGGACCGAACTACCAGTGTTCAGCAATTTTACCGCTCGACTGCTGGTGGGCCTGGAGTCAGGTATGAGATTTTCTAATACCCTAATGCAGAGTTTAAGACACGGCTGTTTTTTTTTTTTTTTTTGAATAGCTAAAGGCTTGACACTTTTTTTTATTCGACTAAATCTTAGAGCAGTTTCACTTAAGTAACTATGAGGTTTCTTAAATAAATCTTTACTGACACAATCAAACATTTTAAGACGTCGAGATATACAGTTATTCACATATCATACGAAAACAATGAAAATAGTGCGAGTGGATTTTTCAAAGACAAATTGGCTTTCATTTCCTTCAATATTGTGTTTATAAAATTTTGATACAGTTCCGAAGAAACACTATACTTTTTGACACTCTGAATAGCGGTAGCTTATATAACTGACAGAAGAAAACAGCACTGGCTGTTAAACTCACAGAGCGTAGCCTCATAAAACAGAAATGACCGTGAGACGCGTCAGATAAAAAACAGGAAAATAAATTCAAATGACGAGCCATTATTGTTGCATGCCACATATTTCTTACCGAAATTTGCGCTGCAACAGATTCGGGCATAAATAATTCAAACTAAGTTGTTCAACAAATAAACAAATAAAAATGACACACTAAAGCGTCAATTACGGTAATAGCTTAAAATATTTGTTGCTTATTATTTTCCCTCGGATCTGCTCCATTTCAGGATAGCCGTCGAGAAAAGTATAATTTCAAAAATCAGGAAAGCCAGATTGTAACTACTTTATTTCCTTATTAAGGCGTATATTCTAAAATTAACCATTTACATCGACACTTTATGAAAGAAACAAATTGCAGCAGACATAACTTCTTAAAACTCCCTTATTGTAGGAAAGTGGAAAAACTAATCCCCTAATGACAAAACCGACTGTTTGAATACTAGAAAATTCCTTAAAAACTGACAAGTTCAGGTACTGCAATTAATAGGATGCAATTGTCTCTGGCGCTAAATGATTATATTTTAAGTTGAAACAAAAAGGAAGAAGATACTGCAATGTATTTGAAAAAGAATGGGAATGTATTATTGTGATTAAAAAGTATCGGGAATGATTCGTTCAAAACACGCATTATTATGATAAAAAAGTATCGGGATTGATTCGTTTAAAACACGCATTATTATGATTAAAAAGTATCGGGAATGATTCGTTTAAAACCCGCATTATTATGATTAAAAAGTATCGGGAATGATTCGTTCAAAACACGCATTATTATGATAAAAAAGTATCGGGATTGATTCGTTTAAAACACGCATTATTATGATTAAAAAGTATCGGGAATGATTCGTTTAAAACCCGCATTATTATGATTAAAAAGTATCGGGAATGATTCGTTCAAAACACGCATTATTATGATTAAAAATTATCGGGAATGATTCTTTCAAAACAGGCATTATTACGATTAAAAATTATCGGGAATGATTCATTCAAAACACGCATTATTATGATTAAAAAGTATCGGGAATGATTCGTTCAAAACACGCATTATTATGATTAAAAAGTTTTGGGAATGATTCGTTCAAAACACGCATTATTATGATTAAAAAGTATCGGGAATGATTCGTTCAAAACAGGCATTATTACGATTAAAACGTATCGGGAATGATTCGTTCAAAACACGCACATGTATGAAATTGCTTGTAAAATTTTTTGAGAAGTTCTTACGACTTTTCAGGGGCATCTGACAATAATTTACATTTCTTCCTTTTATCATTTAAACCATTTATAATGAACAAAAATTTCTGCTTTGACAATTTTCCAAAATGACAAATGTAACTGAGTAAAAAACAGGCATGAAATTTTATTTTCGCAGTGGGATTTCTGCTACAGAAACATTTGAAATGTCCAAAAATGCTCCGAGGATAAGTGTACTAAACACAAGAGGTTTTTTATACAAGAGAGAGGGGGATAGGAAATTAAGGAAAGTAAACAATGCGACGAAGATGAGCCATATTTCCAAAAAAAACCATACACTTCCATCTAATTAGGAACAGTTCTATTTGGTCAAAGATTTCTCAGTTTTGTAAAGTAATTTTAAAATATAATTTAGGTTTGTTGCACGGTTTTTTATAGACATGTATCAAAAATTAAATTTGTAGAGGAAATTAAATCTGTAGAAATGATCTAAACTATAGCGAGATGTAAACTCGTGGAATTTGCATAAGGATAACGCACTTACCTGTTCAAAACGCATGTTTGATGAAACATTCAACAAATACCTCTCCGCAAGCTTCGTATTCACCCGACATGGATCCGTGTGACCTTTTGTTATTTCGAAGATTAAAATTACCACTTCGTGATTAGTGCTTTAATCTATTGACTCAGGCAATGAGAGGTCGCTGCGAGTCCTAAAGAGGTTTGATGAAAACGGCTTTAAAACTTACCTCGAAAATTGGAAAACAAATTACGTTCCAGTCAAAGGGTACTTTGAAGTTGATGTAACAAGGTATTACTTTGAAGTCGATATACAAACACTGTCAATTAACTGAAATCTTGTTTTTTATTGAATAATATCTGACACATTTTTTATTATTATAGTGATATAACCTTCAAAAACTGAAAAATTATCGTTGATCAAAAATTATAACTTGCTTATGGTTTAACTAATTTTAATAAAGTTTTTCATGTGGATTAGGCGAAGCTATTAAAGAATGATGTTAGTTTATATAACTACTAAATTTAGATACTGAAAACATGATGATTATTTCCTTAGAAGATTTCAGTTATTATATTGATTTAAATATTTTGTGCATTGCATAAAAGTTAGATATATTTTTTAAATAATCCGTTAAAATCTGGTCATGAAAAAGATATTTTGTTAAGGGAAGAAGGCCTAACTTTATAAGATACCTGCAATTAAACGTATAAAGAAGGAGGAAGTCTACTTCGGCGCAATTGTAATCCTTTCTTACAGCAAGAATTAGAAGGACAGCAGTCCGGCACAGAAGCCACTGTATTGTCTTCTGATCAGCATAAAAGAACTTCAAGAAATGTGGATCTAAGAGACGAGGCGAGTAATTTGCGTACCTATCATCTAAAGCGGCTTAATAGGGCAAGCAGTTCTATGAACTCAGCTGAGGGCAATGATAGCCCAAAATCTTCTGAGATGATTCTAGTTACTTCACACAAAGGTTAGATGGCATTATCTGATATTAAAAAACTTTTTTCATATCAATTAATCCTATTCATAATATCTCTGCATAGAGGTTTAGATTCTGTATATTTTAGGAATGATGCTTTCTTATAAGGACGTGGGTGCTGGATGTGTGACTCTGCAAGCTGCTAAGTAGGAAATGTTCATAAGTAATCACATCCTGGAGTTTTATATCCATTCTTACGGAAGGAAACAAAGCGAAATATTAATTTTGCAAGATGATGGAACTCTTAACTAAATAGAGGGGATCAGGCTCAACAAGGAAGTATGCTGATCATTGCATTCTGATATCTTCGTTTTGAAGGTGTTCGTTTATGTGTTGATTTTCTAATAAGAAATATTATTCGTAAAAATTAATTTTGTATTACTGGTTACTGGTATAGTTCTTCATTGTTTTACCAAATTCATTAAAATGTTATCAAGAAGTTCTTTCTTTATTTTTTGTAGATACCTCTAACGAAGTTGTTGATTGCAGGGATGTTAAACTTTTTTTTTTTTTTTTTTTTTTTTTTTTTTTTTTGCGTGTGCTATTAATTTATATGTCTAATGATAACGGAAACAGAATTTTCCTCGACATTTACCTTGGAAGTTTAAAAACATACCAAGTAGTACGTTTCTGCATGTACTGCTTGGTATGTTTTTAAAAGCGAATGATTTCGTTTAGCATGCACTAGGACTTCATATAATACGAGAGGGAGAAATTTTTTATGTAAACTTATTTTGGAGTATTAAGAACGTATCAAGCAATCTTTTCCGTAACTTAAGGCCCGGAAAGCGAAATAAACTTTTACGTTACAGTTTCACTTATTTGAGTTTTTTTTCATTTGTTACATTTTGATTATAATGCTCTTTTTTTATTTTTTTCATTGCCTTTTCAATGGAATATGAAATTAAAATTAGGGTTGGATTTTTAATAATAATTTTTTTTTCTGTTCCGCTTAATTACTACAGCTTTTCACACGTTATTTAGTTACTGACTTTTCTAAACTTATTACATAAAATTCCTTTTAATGTATACATATGTATATATATGTAATAATAAAATTCAATAGTCAAGAATACACTTAAAATTCTAATTCTAATGGCGACGATCTCTTATTTGAAGGTACGTGGAAATAAATTCACAGCCCCGTAGTCAAGTTGTTTTTTACCGCCTTTTCTACACGTACAGTTATAGAATATTCTGGAGATATTTAAAGCGAACTGGAATGGCTGACGAGGCTGACGTCATTTCTTGGAAGCTCCGCCTTTCCAGAGGCTATAAAAGGACTCGCAAAGGAATATCGGGGTCTTTTCTTTAATGTAACGATGCAGTAAACTTAATACAAAAAGTTATTAGTAATTCTTTTTTATTTACTCCGGAAATATGATTTTTGTAACTGCTATTTCTCCTGACCAATAATAAATGGATCCTGTATTTTTAAACTTATCGTCTGATAATTTAAGCTACGACAACATCTATATTTATTCACCAATCTATTTATTCCGGACAAAAGTTGGTACATCACATATATATAGTACTCGTTAATTTATTAGTAAAAAATTTATCTAATTAAATTAAAAAATGTAGAAAAGCTAACTGCTTTGGAATAAATAACAGCTTGGAAAAATCTGCGATTCTAAGGTGCATTTCATTTTTCGCTATGTTTTTAAGAGAAAAGAGGCGTCACTTTTAATCGAAAAAATACAACATGTACATAACCATTTAATTTTATGAAATATAACAAAATTTTACTTTGAATCAATTATACAGCAAGATATACTAAGAATCGAATCTGAAAACTTAAAGGAATGAAAGAGGATTTAGAAAATATTTTATAATAAAATTCGCAGGTCTTAAGATTATCATAAAGAAACGAATATGCAATCTTTTCTGTACTAGTTCACTAAAATATTAAATAACTAACCGCTATGCGGCTAGCCTTTGTCTGGCTTTTAAACGTACCGGAAAACAAACCTCCTCTCGATAAACCTCTCGACAAACGTCGTATCCAAGAGAAACATTAAATTTAAAAGTTGCACAGACGTCCAGTATCTAAGAATAATCTAACTACCAAACGTGTAGCATTCAAGAAAAACATTAAATTTAAAAACTGCACAGAAATATGACCCTCATTTTTACGAGAGACAAAAGTGTTGATATCAGCAACAATATCGATTTTTGATGCGATCACATCAAAAAACATAAAATAAAAAAAATCTATCATTCGAGTTTTCCAGAATTTAGTTTAAAGATTTAACATTTCCTTTTGTCCTACAAATTTCAGCTTACAACATATAAATTAAAAACTTATATAATGTGATAAGTATAAGACGGAATGGTATTATTAATCCCTTTTGTAATTTTTTTTTACAAGCAAGCATCGTATAGTACGTTTGTCTACAAAACATAGAAGCATTTGCCCCGCAGTACGGGATACAAATTGCATAATAACGTCCTATGCTCGTGGAGGGGGGGAATGATATCTATGTTTCGAACCACTAATTTACAGTCATTTTCAGTATGTGTAAATTAGATTCTTAAACCATAAAATGTTCTTGGACCACAAGTTATTTTTCATTGATATCTATGTTTCGAACCACTAATTTACAGTCATTTTCAGTACGTGTAAATTAGATTCTTAAACCAGCAAATGTTCTTGGACCACAAGTTATTTTTCATTAAACTTCCCATGGAAGAGAATCTCAACCGTTTGAAGTAAATGCAAACATAATTCTCAATAATATAAAACACATTCATCTAATCTTCTATTTTACTTAATACAGTTTAGATAAAACTTGATATGAACTCATCAAGTTTACTGAGGGTTGGGTTTGGTACTTATATAAGTAAGTAGTTAGTCTGTATGCAACGATCTAAAAGAGCAACAGTTAAGTAATGTTTCTAGAGAAATGATTCAACGTAAAAAAATAAGCCCGTTTACATTCTTCAGCGGCTGGAAAAAGAGCCACTGACTCTTGCTTGATAAAAATATCGTAATAAGGTAGAATCAATGAGACAGCACGGAAACTACGGTTAGCTTTAGAGCAACATAAAGACCTGACAAGCAGGGATTATTCAACGGACAGCTGATGTAAACCAAAGCATGTGTTTGAAACAAGAAATACGCTATAAGAGTATTTACTCGTTTCATATTTGCAGTAAGATATTTAAACTCATTTACAGAAGAAAAATACAATTCCTAACATTTACTTACCCCATGCGTTAAACCTACTCAGACACCATTTATTTATTCTATACAATAGATTTAAAAACAGTCTCTGTAATCAATGGTTAGATTGAGTTGCATCTAATATGCTATGAATAAAGTGATTCTACAGAGAAGATTGAATGATTAATTGGACATCATGCATATTGCACGAATTTTTTTTTTTTTTTTTTTTTTTTTTTTTTTTTTGTTTCGGCTTTAGAAATAAATATTTGTCAGTTTATCATTTTGCAAGTAATATGTGTACTTCAGGCAGATTTTTGTCATAATAACTTCTTTAATGAAAATTAAGCATTAAATCGATTTAAGTTAATTAAATCGATTTAAGTCTTACTATAAAAAGGTTTGCTGCTGAAATAATACATGCTACCATATATAAACAAATAAAACCAAACGTATTCTAACACAAATTCTTTTCATTTCAGAGATACATAATCAAAGACATTCTGAGAACAAATTTGGCTTCCGATATATAGGGTTGCATAAGCTTGACAATAAGGTGCAACATTTTGCTTGAATTCTGGCTAAGGAAACTGAAACGATAAGGTACAGAACTTGTATTTCGGAAATGCCTTCGAAAGAATTTTTAGTTTTTTGAATATATTAATAGATTCACTTAGTTACATCCAGACTTTTATATTTTTCATTTCTTCTGCTTAATGCAGCTGTAACTGGACCTGATAGTGCACCTTTGCTTTGCGAAGCACTGAAGACAAAGCTCATTTTATAAATTAAGCATTTAGTATAATGACACAATAATTATATTTAGTTTTTAATTCTTGTATCACTCAAAATTAAACTATCGTTGCAGGACCTGGGTTCAAATCTCGGCAAACGGGTAGGTTACATGGGAGTTGGCGTGGTTTTCCAAATCTGGTATGAGGCCCACAAGCGGCCGATCATGGATTTCAATACAGAAAGTATGCGTGAATTGTCTTGAGTAGACGAAAGTATGATATTATTCATAAGTAGTAATTTTATATCAGGGGATTCATTTACCGTACATATGCGTCTATAGTGGAAATATTAATTATTTTTTTGAAAGGTTACGTTAATTGTGTAATATTTGAAGAAAATAAATGTAGTTTGTAGTATATATTGTGTGCTTTTGCTAGCAAAGCTAGAGTAATGTTAAATATCAACTATTTAAAAAGTATTTAAAATATCATCTAGAAATGTAATGGAGTTATCATTATTTTCAATTATTAGTTTCGATTTGATTTGTCTCTTCCTAATTTAGCTATGTGTCGGAGGGAGGAAAGTTTGCCTTATGCCAAAATGTTTCACAATACAACTTATTTTGAACCTGGCTTATTCCATTAACATTATTTATTGAAATAATACCCACTTCACGCTACTACTTCACGCTACCCTTCAAACGTATAAAGAGAAAAATCAAGTTTCTAAAATGTTATACAATTTCTTCACAGTTCTTTTGATTAATATATTAAATTCCACAAAGCTGGTATTCTGGTTAACAGAAATATTATACTCTTATTTTAGTAAGTATTCTTTTTATTGCTTTATTTTAAGAGAAAATGTGAAAAATAAACTGAAGGAGTTTTCTTGATGGAAAATGATCGACATTCACGGTGAAGTCGCTGAACACTGGTAGTTCGGTCCGAGGTTCGAATCCCGGCGAACGTAAAGAAATTAAAAAAACCTCCGCGAAGGCGCTGCTTCCCTCAGGGAGACAGCTCTCGTGTACTTTGCGTAATCCAAGTTTTACTGCTCGGCCACCGATGGGTCATTCCCTATTATAACTAAGAATGATGATTTATGTCTACAAAACTTCAAGTTTAATGAATAATTATACGCAGGTCCGCTTACTTGAAAAACGGACAGCAATAAAAATGTTTATTTATGGTTTTTATTACTACACAATGTAACCAACATTTTAAGAAACAAGCCTTTGATTTCTTTGATGTTGCAGGGAGATTTTCAAGTTAATGTTGCAAGCTGGGCGATATTTTTAGGTACTGCTGGTCATTCAGTATCAGAAACCACAAAATTTTGAAGCTTGCGACTATTTCTTTTGCACGCCTTTACCCGATGAGTGGAAAGAGAACATTTCTAGCGAATTTTGCCGCTTAGCATTCTTCTCAGATTCCATGTCTATATTCGTCATCCATAGTCTTATCAAATGCAATGAAGAAAATGCACTGTCGTGGTACATATTTTTAATGATTTCCGAATACCGTATTTGACTTAACTCTTTTGCAACTAAAGCAAAAGCATCAGAATCGTTACTGTACATTGAATTTAATCTTTGAAACAGCGAGTTTGTTTAATCTGCTCAAACATAACCCTTCCTCTTAGCAAGTAAAAGATAGTAAGAGATATATTAACATTATTCTGCTTGAAATATAACTTAAAAGAATGATAAAATATTGTTAAAAGAGAATTCATCGAAAAGTCGGCGGCATTAGATTCATTATCTATTTAATTTATTTATTTTGTTAATTTGAAATAAGTATGAAAACCCAAATCGAAATGTACACATAAAACACATGCTTATTAGTTGCATTCATTAACGAGATAAACACGACCATAATCGAGATAAACATGACATTAGCCTCAATGATATTTACCGGTATTGTTGAGAGATTGATAGAAAAGATAAATGAAAACCAACTTTTTTATTAGATCATGACACATAATTATCTGTTCTATTGAAAAAGTAGTTCTGTTTTGTTGAATAAATATCATCATTTCCAAGTATTCTCCGGACTCGAAATGCGTAAAATAATATACAGGCTATATTGTAATTCATCCGAAATTGTAGATGGAGTTTATATTGCTGAATGTTTCTCGACAATTTCTTTGAACGCTTGTTTGTGCTTAAATTTAACGAGCCTTTTTTTCCACCTACATGAAACCTACTAGAGTTAAAACTTCTTAATCCTTTTGAAAACTTTTTCTGTGTTCCAGCAATAATTATAAATCCTTTTGAAAACGAAGTTGCCCTTTTGAAGTCTCAGATTCTAGAACTACAACAGAAGCATCTCACTACATTCCCTTCTCTGTCGACGAAAATCTCCTCTGATCTAAAACGACTTTTGCATAGACTAGAACAAAAGAAACTGTTTCTGCTTGCAAGTACCTCGCTTTAATTCGTCAGACTGCGTGAGTATCAGAAAAATTGCTATTCGAACATACGTCGAACATTAAATACAATGTGAAACATCTGACTATATACGTTGTTTAATCAGAACAGAAAGTAATAAAAATATAATGGGAATTGCGGTAGATATATTTAAATGGTAGCAAACGTACTTTTTGCCTGATATGCCCAAGAGTTTCCCTTAAAACGTTAAATTCTAAGAATTTTGTTTTTTATTGGATACAATAATACAGTTTAAACCGAACACAATGAAATGTGTTTTCGAGTTTTCTTTTGAAGAGGAAAGGCTGCGTAAAACTGTTCAAAAGGTTTCATATTCAAATAAATTTTAGTAGTATGTAATTCTTTATTCATAAAAAAATTTATATTTACTAAACAACTTTGTAATATGCACGCTATAACTGCTTTCAGATGCAATAAAATTTTCTGTCTTGGTTACGGAACTTGATCCAAATTACTAAATTGTTTGAAAGATATTTTCTACAGGAAAATTCAATAAAATTTCCTACTGAGTTTGTCGTAACACAAATCTAAGGTGAATAAAGGGAGGTCTTGTCAGAAAAGATTTTGCATCATTGATTGGTAGAGGAAACTTCTAAACTGTCATTCGAAACTCTGATTTGTTAAATTATTAATGAAGTTTATTAAATACATTAGTTGTCTTTGTCCCAGTATATAAAAGAACCAAAAAGAAGTGTTTGAAATTATTCCCCATCTGTTTTCGAGAGAGCTTATTTTATCTGAAAGACTCCTGATGTAGTATGGAAAGTTATGGTTTAGAACTCGGATTTGCTTAAAACATTTCTCCCTTTCTTATGCGAAATATTTTCATGTGGAAAATATAATTACATGAAAGAATTTTCCAAAAATTCTCCAAATTGATTTATATGAAAAAACTTTGTATTTTGATACAGGAATCACGGAGTTTAAATTATTGAACTCGCCTCTTGAAAAGGAGGTATTCTGTGATTCTTATTTCAGGAGCACATTGTAAATAAAATTTTGTGAACAGAACGAATCAATTCAAAGTAACCTGAAATAGGTATTATACAGTAACTATTACTGGAGCTAATCCTTATTTATTTGAATGCGATATTACATCTTTAGGAAGCTGCAAGAGAAATTCTAGGATGCTTCTAGCATTCTTTTTTTTTTTTTTTTTTTTTTTTTTTTTTTCGATTTTTGTTTTATAACTGAAACAAAATACTGATATACAAACTAATTATTATTATTTTTTGATTTTCATAATTATGAATATTAATCATACGATAAAGCAATAAAATGATTAAAGAATTAGAAATTCGTATCTTACATTTAAGGCTGGTATATATCAGATAGATAGGAAAAATATAGATTATTGGGGCATATTTCGTCGCCACGCTGATTATAAAAAATAATATTTCTACATTCATTGGCATTGATTTTCTTTATTATTCCCCTCCTGAAATAAAATGTACATAAAAATTAAAAGTAAAAAATAATTTTTAAGTAAAAAATTATTTTAAAATAAAAAGTAAAAATTTTATTTATTATTTTAGTAAAAAAATTATTTTACTAGTAAAAAATTATATTTTTTTAAAGTAAAAATTTATTACTTTTTATTTTTTTCATTATTAAAAGTAAATCATATAAAATATTCGCAAAGCATCTGTACACCTCCATGCGTTTCAATACACTAACTATTTTGTGTGATTTTATTCCACTTGAGTGAACAACGTGTACCTTCTTTCATTCATGAGATACAGCGATACGATATTAGAAAAATACAAAACAATTTTATATGGTCTACTTGCATCAGTATCCCTTATATTAAGAAAGAAGTAACTGCTATTAAAAACCTGAATAAAGACTAAAACAAAAGAATTATGTATTCTAATTCTAAAAAGTGTTTCGTATTTGGAAACCCAAACTGAAGATGCGATGCCAAAGCTTTACAGCCGTATAAAGGGTATTCAGTAGCATCAGAAAAAGCACAGAATTATAAAACAAGACCTTGAATAGAATACTAGGCACAAAAACGTAAAATACGAATGAAGTAAAGATCATGACAATTTCATCTGGAAGCTGTAGAAATTGATCACGATTCTTGACCGAAATGAAAATTATTTGAAGAAAGACAATGTTCAGTTTATTTTGCATCCTTATGAATACAATGCGAAGTAAAGTCACAAAACATCTTTCTTTCACAGAGTCATCGAGTACAAGCTTTCCAAAAATTTGGTATGGCAAATAATATTATACAAATCTCAGTGAAGGAATGGAGGACATTGATTGAAAGGAAACTGATTCTATAATACTAATCTTGTGTATATTAAAGGTGCTCAGTAGAGGGCCTAAAGTTTTATTTTTATGCTTTGTAGAGACATTAGGTTAATTGGGAAAGCCGGGGAGATGAAAAACGGGCAAAAGCCTTCGCCGGGAATCGAACTACGGACCTCTGGAAAACCGGCCCAGCGTGCAGAACCACTACACCACGAAGGCACTCTAGAAAGGCGGGATAAATACCTTATATACTCCCTCTTTTAAAGGGCGACTGGGGTTTTTAGGGGACCCAATCGCCAAATCCTGGGTGTGAAGAATCATCATCCACAACCCTTTTAGTTCGGGCACCACTGTAGAGACATTAAGATTTTGGGAAGCAGGCGGAGAGATGAAAAATGGGAATCGAACCACGGACATCTGGAATACCGGCCCAGCGTGCAAAACCACTACACCACGAAGGCACTCTAGAAAGGCGGGATAAATACGTTATATACTCCCTCTTTTAAAGGGCGACTGGGGTTTTTACGGGACCCAATCGCCAAATCCTGGGTGTGAAGAATTATTATCCACAACCCTTTTAGTTCGGGCACCACTGTAGAGACATTAAGATTTTTGGAAGCAGGCGGAGAGATGAAAAATGGGCAAACGCCTTCGCCGGGAATCGAACCACGGACATCTGGAATATCGGCCCAGTGTGCAGAACCACTACACCACGAAGGCACGCTAGGAAGGCAGGAGAAATAAATCTTCGAATAAGAGGGTAAAATTAAACCTAAGTTAAGAAACGCAGCTCATCTGAAGAAATTATCCGAAAGCTGTAATCTTAAGAATTTAGCTGACGGAAATATTACTTTCCTAGCTCAGATATATTATTACCTAAGAGTAATACTTTTGCAATTTATTTTTAATTAAACTGGTTTTCTTCTGGTTAAATAACTTTGACTGAATATTGGGATGGATTATATTCATACCTCCTATTATGACACTATAAGAGATTTATATGTATTCAAAGCTTACTCCACAACAACCTGCAGTATGATAGTTAATATGTTATCTTAAAATATTTTGTTTCCGACTTCTTTTTAAATTTGTTTCTTTAATGGAATGCGAAGTACCGAAAGTTTTCTCAGCTAAGCTTCTTTCCGAAACATTTCTTTTTTCATTTTATTGCAAAAATATGAAATATTGAGAATTCAAAATAAAACTAATTGCAATTGTAGGATCAAATACGAAGTATGAACATGAAACATACAAAAAATAGTAAATGGAAAAAAGTAACAACAGTAGCGGATTCGAGAATCAGCAAAACTCATACCGTTTCAAACTTTCGAGACCTCATTTTAAGATGCAGTGTATGATTATTTTTAAAACTAATTAATGATATTTTAGCTCTTGGGCTTGGGATCCCTTGTGATAACGAAATACTCGACCCCATGAATCTGCCCCTGACTAACACAGATATTCTAAATGAATAATTTATGACATATTAAAGGTTGCGTTAAATGATTCAAATAAAAAAAATTAGCGTTGCAAAAAGCAAGATTACTTACAAGTGATTTTTAAAAGGTTTATTTGTGTATTATGAGCTTTCAGGAAGAAACTGTATTTGGAGAAGTGTCCATCAATAAAAGAAACATTGATCTAAAACAATATAAATATATTTTACTTATTCGATTATTTCTTTCTCGTGCGTACTTTTTCCTCTATTTTCTTATCATATGATTTAGAAACTTCGGATTTATGGTAATGTAAAATTCATGCATAAATAGGAATCTATTTTGTGTGAGTAAAAATAATATTATTGAAATTGATGAGTCCTTTGAAATACTTAATATAATAATGGCAATGTATCTTTAGGTGAACTTTTTAATGAGTTGTAGTTATCATTTAAGCTGTCTCTTCAGAAACAGACTACACTGTGCAGTTATCATCACCCAAATTTTCCAGCGGAAAAATTAATAGAGAAAGGTGAAAAAGACAGGCGAGTATATACAGTATTACTCCAGCTGAGTAAAGACAACAGATGAAATTATGTAGCTTACTGTTTTCAGTATTTCATACTAATATTCAAAAACTGAAAAGCAGCTGAATTTTTAAGAAAGCTTCAAGATCTTAATATTTGTTTCCAAGAGCAAATCATTCTGTTCCTTAATAAACATTAACCACTGAGGAAGAAATATAGCTAGCTATCTTTGTCTCTACTTAGAATGTACTTAGATTTTATATTTGAAATTAATATTATACAAATAATTTTGTCAACTGTTTAAGCTTATTTAGCAACCAGCACTGTATTTTGGATCAGAATTTATCTAAGCATGAAATTTAAAATTTATAGCAGCATATGTTTTTATTTAAAGAGAGACTATTGCTGAAAATAGTAAAATGCTATATAATAATAAATAATGAGAACTAGCTAAGGCAGACTATTGAGAAGGTTCTATTTTATCTTCTTTAAAATGATTCCCTAACCCAGTGTCTCCAATCATTTTTCCGTAGGCACGTCTAGGAAATAATTAGTCTGAAGGATTTTATGTTAATTAACCAGTTATTATAATTTAAAATTTTACTATAATTTCTTCTATCTGTAGTCCTTACCGGAATGCAAATAAGTTGTTGAGTATTTAAGCCGAAGGCTTGAATGTTTCGGAGTTAGGTCTTCCGGGAATCTCATTCGCAGTTCACATTCTATCAATAACTCTGTAAAAGTTATTCCAGCTTTAGCCATTTTACTGGCCGACGTCAGAAGTGCGCCGTTAATTACTTTAGCCGGCTTAAGTAGACTATTTTGTGAGTAGTCTCAGACTGCATTACTTAAATTTTAATTTCAGTTTATGTGTTTTTTGGTACTCGCAAGTCATGGAGTTCTTCTATGGAATAAGTAGTACCTTCTGCTATATTTTAAACATTATTAAAAATATTATTTTAACCTTCGTAAGATTTTTGCCATTTGTATTCAGTTTCGAGCGATAACTCGCTTTTCTGTCTAGTAGGGTCTGAAGGACATTGATTTAAGCAACTATACAAGCAGAACCTTACAAGTCAATGTCCGGAACCCCTGCATTCTGTTCTGACATTAGCAACTGCCTGAGTGATTACTCGTCATTGGTTTCTCAAGGACGCAAACCATTCTTTGTTGCATCCATTTACATTACGTTTCGCACCCCCAGATTCTTTGCACTGCATGAATAAATGCCTGCAAAAATTCACCAGGGAAAATATGCAAAGTTGCATTGTATAAAGGAAATCAGAGTAATTTGATTAGATTTCTTCCCTAGCGTGACATTAAATCACAACTTCCTGAGTTAAAATGAGAAAATTACTTACAAGGTCAAGAAACAAATTATTATTTATTGTTTCAATTATTTTGAGGCCAGTACCATTCTTAATGACAAATTATCGAACGGAAGTGGTGTTTTAAAAATTTCCTTGTCATATTAACTTGAGCCTGCGTTCAAGTTCGTGATAAAGTACGTTGTTGGAGATATGCAAATTCATAGGTGGCTATTCAATTTCTTTAACATATTTTAGACTCTAAATGGTCTTTTAATGTGAATTTGCAACAGAGAAATTGATCCTCGGCAGATTAGGTACAACAGATAAAATATAAATCGGTGCCAGAAAGATCTAAAGGATAACATTTAATTTTAACGTGTTTTGCAATGCTCTCTGTTTACATCACTATTTTATCTTTGTATTTTTACGTGAGGCACGAAATGTGGCACAAAAATGAAAGCAGTACGGTGAGTTTTTATTGGGGGAGAGGCAGATGAAAATTGCTAGCTGGAGAGGTATGACCTTCAGTTTCATCCTTTTATTTATTTATTTAATTAAAAACCACAAAGTTCATTTCCTGTTACTTTCGTTTCTTTGTCCCGTTTCGTTATTTCTTTTTAGGTTGTTTTCCGCTGAGCAAACAGGTATTAGATGCGTTTGAGAACTATCGTTGTTCTGATATTTGAATAGTGTTCAAATAAAAGATAGAAGAAAGAAAAGAGGCTTAGCACTTCTCCTGGTGTTAATGCAATAGCCAAAAAAGACATTTGCTTACGGCACCTTTTCATTTAAAACTTTTTTCAGTTTGTTTAAGCGTCTAATGAAACTTCAGTTAAAATTGTTCCAATGTTCTGATTTAACAACGCTGATATTTAATTAGTGATTAATGAAATTTAATAGTTTTATAATGCAAGTCTTTTTTAAAATGGTTGTGTTGTAATATTTCAGTGCGCCCCTCAACAGCTTTTGATATATTTACCGCGTAACTCTTTCTCATCAAATATCACAAGATGCATCCTGAAGGAAACCAAAGATCTGAAATACCTGGGACCATAGAGATAAACAAATTTGATATGGATACCTTATGAATTCCTTATAGAACAACAATAAACTGATATAAAATATTGTTAGACATTCATTGGCAGACCAACTACATACATAAACTGTTATTATATATGTAATTAAATTCTGTGATTTTATAGAAAATTATTATTATTATTCTTTTAATTTGACATTACCAAATCATGAATATTTTCATTTAAAACAGTTCAGTAATTCGAAGTATATAGCTGCGGCCAACAATTGCGATAATAAAGGCCGGGTAAGGGTAAGGATATATATATATATATATGTACATAGTTGTAAACAAAAAGTAAGAAATTTAGAACCAAATCCACTAAGACCCAAAAGAAATTAAATTCGAAACCGGTCAATTTTAAAATTCCCATAAAATATTAAATAAATCAACCAAAGGTCAGAAGAATTGAATAAATGTGAAAAACCCAACCAAAAATATATCACAATATCAAATTTACAAATTATTATTACAAATTACAAATTATTAAAAAATTACAATACAAAATATACGTGTAAGATAAAAAAAATATGTGAATCAAAATTATAATTTAAACTAACCGTGAAATATTAATTCTCCCTCTTTGTTTTAAAAATCGTAATAACTTCTCTGGACTGCTTCATTTCTAGATCATTCTATAGCCTGCGCAGCGCTAATGACGTAATAATTGAGAACTGAAACTTTTAACTCAAACCAAAGCCTTTCTCTTCGTGTGTTTCCATCTTGCATAACTACGCACTTCAGCTTCTGTCTCTGCTCTGCTTGGACGTTATTTCGCTATGCTGCTTCCTATTGCAATAATATCAAAAATTTAAATGTTCTTGAACAGGCACAGCTAGAGTGCCAATCAAACTGTGGCCACAAATATCAGTTGCAAATAAAAAGGGAATTAAAACTGCCTCGACTGCCAGGTTTTTTATATATAACCAAGTCAACACATTAGCATACAACCGAATCAGAATTCTTCAATATGGATCTACTTTATATAGCTATTTAAGAATGTAGGGTTTATATTTATTTTAACTAACATTTATTTTAAGTTTAAGCTATCTTTCCTGTCAAGCCTTTACTTTCCCCTAGAATTGGCAATGCCAGAGTATGTAAATTGTAGTAGAACGCGCAGTATATTCAAATTTTAGCAGAAGTAAGTTGAGTTTAAATAGAAGGGAAACGAGATTGTAAGTGTGCTTCTTGAATCGCGAACGTGAAGGTTGCTAGATAGAAATTTAAGAACCGCGCGTTTCGGCCTGTGTGATTATCTCGGCAGTTTGTTGAATCTTTCAACTGCTTAATCAGTAAGCTCGCTGAATCTCAGCTGTATTTTAGAACGCGGTTGGGTTAGCTACGATTTCAGAGCCTCGTAGGTAGTGATCTAGTTGTTTATTCATCCTGTCATTAATTTTTAGTTTCACATTTCTGTTTTGTTAAACCGCCGGGTCGGCGTAGTTTGTGAGCGTCAAGTGAACGCAGCTGTTATTTCTAAAGTGGAATAAAAAGGGATTTAAACCCTTCTTACGTGTTTGAGTAAATTTACAGTTCATAGCAGTCACTACCACAGTTACTGACAAGTTGGGGCCACACAATACTACAAGATAAACACTGCTCCCGTCTTCTCCTTGCTTTTATTATGTCATATATATATACACACACGGTACTACCGTTTGGTACTGCCGATTACAATAAAAAAGGGAGATGCACAACTAGATGTTACAGCAGCCTCATATAAAAATTTTAACGTTCTACGGGTAATCGGTTTTGAGTTATGCGAAATACATATATACATTCGTACGTACTTACAAACGTCACACAAAAAAAATCTTTTGAATCCGTTTTGTAACGCGTTTTGGAGAAAACGATTCTTTCATTCTATCCGCACGTACAGACGTTAAGTGAAAAAAAAAATCTAAATGGATTCGGTAACGTCCAAAATGGATATTTTCGTTGAAATATGATAATCGAAAGTTTTCGCGATTACAATACTTCCTTTACTTCGTATAAAGAGGTAAAATGTTGAAAGTCTTGTTTACAGGTAAGTATATGTGAGAATTTGCGTGCAAATATTTGTTTTCCTTTTAAATTCTGTTTTAAGTTCAATAAATAATTCCGAAGGAAATTAAAACATAGTTGTAATTTCTTATCCGGCCTGGTGGCATGGTGATAGGACAGACTGTCGCCCCTTAGGACCGGGTTCAAATTCGGGAGAAGGCCACTTTAAATGCTGTTGTGCCGAGGATCCTCTTGAGAGGTTGTTAGAAGACAAGGAGAGGTGAGAGATTCTCAGATCCTTTCTCCGAGGGATTCTTCTTCAAAATTGAGATAGAGTTGGAAATATTCTCACTCTCGCCTAAAGCTGCACAAGTCCTAAGCCAACGACAGGGGCAACCTTTACTTTTTAGCCAAGATAAAATTCGTAGACTTAATCAGATGTTACTAACAGACAAGTGAGATCAAACACAGCAGCATAAATATATTATAGAATTGGATAACAGAAATGAGTGTTAAAAGTTGTATTAGTTTATTTTATAGATGTGCCCCATCTTCATTTTAGCTATTACTCCATTTTTGGTGATGACAAATATCCTGCAGAACTACATTGGCATTTTATACCATTCTGCTGATCAGTGCGCATATGTTCCTGTTCCATTGTTTGAAACATATTTATAACAAGCTATAATATAAGATTCAAATAAATACCATATTGGTATGAAATTCATATATTTGTTAGGAAATGATAGTATTTTTTCAAGAAGCAAGCGAAAGAGAAAACAAATTTTAAGCTCGAGTTCATATGCAATAGCTAGACTGTCTTCCTCGACACACTTTCAAACCTTCGTATAAGCAGATTATCAGTGTTTCTGAAACGCTAACGTAACTTGAAGAACTTTTAAGATTTAAAAGACAATCTGTCATCTGAACGTTAACATCTGCATTTCGAAGCAACGACGCATTAATCTGCTTTAATTTAGTGATACAATTATTACTTTACTTTAGTGCTTGAATGATTTTAAAATATTTTCTGACATAATACTTACATTTGACGCCTAGATGCGTATCTTTTTTTCCTTTAATAGTTACTGATATCTGAAGAGAATTATAACACTGAAAAAATGTATCATAGAATCGATAGAATATACAGTATAATAAGAAAGCTTAAAGTTAGCTATAAAAATGTTAAGTTCCTCAGCATACTTCCAATATTTTGTTTTTTGTTTACGAAAATGCGTCTTTTATAAGTCATTTTAATGGTTAATTATTGGTTGATGTATATCAACCACTGAAGTCTCCACTGAAGATCTTTGTTGTACGTGGGTAAAATCTTACCATATTTATCGCAAAACCCGGGGTTAGACGCAAACTTTATGAAATCTTTTGCATGTACATCTAAACAAATTGTTTGAAATTCCTTACTTATGATGAAAAAGATATGAAAATGTTTCAGCATTGCAACTGCAGACAACGTTATCAGCACGTAACACAAAGAATATATTATGCTTCAAATGCCAAAAATTTCTATAAAAAATACAATGTCTATCATAATATTTATCATTCAAAAATCAATTAAGCGTCCAGATGGAGGAGATCCAATATAATTAAATTAATCTTCGAACATACGTTTTACACACACTTCTAATCTGTGCCATGAACAAGCTGCAAAATGACATAAACATCCTTTCTGGGAAAAGCAGGAGAATTGAAAGTCTTCTAGAGTGGCCACGGATATTCCAGAAATTCTCATTCATCAACAGATTTGACTCGACGGTTTAGATGTTAGGTTACATCAAAAGATTTTAGAAATATAAAGTATTTTTTCATGTTCTTTTTTTTGTTGTAATCAGACTAATAGACATTCAGCAAATAAAAACACGTACAAAGAAGGATATAATTGAAGTTACACTGAACGTGCTTCAACCGGAAACTGTGTACGATCAGTTGTGCCCCGGATGGATCCTACATTGAACAAAGATAGTGAAACAATTATATTAAGAAAAATATGATTTCAGTTTTATTTTACACGAAAGTAAACTACAAATGTTAAAAAATATTTCTTGCGATATAATTTGTTATTTTGGATGCCTTTCGTTTGGACTTTGCTATGTTCACCATTCATGGACAATTGTTATTTTTAAATAGAGTTGAGTAATGTGAGTTTTTTAAAACTTATACTGCGCATTTGAAAGAAAACTAATACCTGAAAGAAGGTAGTAAAAATCTGATTCAGTAATGCAGAATTTTATTTGCTAGTTAGTGTTTCAACATTTTTAAAAATTTGTTTGGTTTCGAGAATACTCCATTTGCTAAAGAAGAATAAACAAAAGGGAAAGCTGAAGTCTAAGCATCTGAACTAGTCGTTTTGCTCCAGGTTTGTTAGCGCTGGCAGCACTTAATAGCTGCCTGGAGGCTTCTATCTATTTACTTTATTATGATTTAAAAGCAGACATTTTCTAGAAACGTCTCTGTAAAAGAGAGTTTTTTCAAAGCAAATAGCACCAGAATGCTTGATTAGAACTAATTTAACTTTAAATGAAAAACTTAAACTCATTTTTAAGACTGCAACGTAAGTTTCATGGTGAGTCAAGAAGACTTCTGCTTTCCTATGAATTACAATAATGTGTATCATTTTTTAGATTACATTCGAAGAAACACAGTATTAAATTTGCAAGTCGTCAACAAACTGTTAACATTTAAATTTCTGTAATTTATAAAGAAGCCTTAAATGGTGTGTTCAATTTTCTGTTTTCGCCGTTGAGTAAAAAGAACAGAACACCAATATTTACTGCCGAGAAGTAATGCTTTTAGCAGCATAAATAACATAGCGGCTTTTCAGTTTAGTAAATATTGACGTACGGCATTCGTTTGCGCTTTCATGTTCCATGCATCTACGACAGCAAAAGGCACTTGCATAACTTCAGAATATGTTAAATTTGCCGCAGAGCGAAAATAACACGAACAAATATGTGGTTAGCGTGCGTACTTGATTGATCTAGTGCCAAACATCAGAACGTTCAGTTAATGATCATTGAGAAGAGAATGGAAGTTTACAGAAAACTTTTTGAACAAAACGATAATTCATATTGTACGCCAACCAGTGCAGGTAAATTCTGTTTTACAGGAGAGTCTGAAAATTAACGATGAACGTTAATTATCAGTTCGAAACTTAAGATTTTAAATAATTAACTATCGTGAAACAACTGTAATTGTCGCGGTTAGCGGCAAACGAGCAAAATAAATAAAATCCGAATAACGCATTTTAAATAAATTAATTAGTACCTCATACATGCTCATAAATTTCACTTCACGAAGAAATTTAAATAGAATTTTCAGAAACTTTCATGATTACTGTTAATATATACCACTTAATAAAACTTTAAAAATAAAACCTCTGTATCAATATGAAAATAAGAGGAAGAAACATATTTAAAGTGGTCGCTTAGCACAAAGCAGAGGGCACTCCAAACTTATTCTGCTTATTATAAAATTAGAATTCACTTCAGACTATTAAAAATGTAAGAGCAATTTTTTACTCTGCGCTCCATTTGAAAAGATTTCTTTGATTGATGCTAATTAATATAGGGTTGTCTTGATAATAATTAGTAATTAGTAAACCATTTCTTCAGTGCCTACCCAAACATTACTAGCAATTTAATTACCTTCCTTGCAGAACATTTTCAGTGTATCAAAATTTTATAAGTGAAACAAATCAAACGAAGTTTTCATTTCAATAAAATATTATCGAATTTTAACGCCATCTTATATTCGGACTAATACAGTAATATACTCTGACCGCTGAAACATACGGTCTTAGACGCTGTAGTTAATGAAGCTTCTTCCAAAATATAGAGAAATGTAACGCAGTAATGCAAATAAATTCTAAAAATACTGTATTTCTAATTCTGCAATTTACTGATATTATAAACTGTATTATTAAATAATTATTAACTAATATTTTAATATTTCCCTTAACATATATAATTTGTTGCTTAATTAGTTAACTATATAGGTGAAATAATAATATTTTGTTCATACTGCGAGAACAACAACAACAACAACAAAAAAAAAAAAAACAAAAAAAAAAAAAAAAAAAAAAACGGCGTTTGATGAAAACTGTACCATTCCTATTTTAAATATACTGCACTCCAAAATTTAAGGAGCAAGCGTTTCTGCTATATAGTATTAAAACAATGTATTATAAAGCCTCGAAAAATGTTTTAAGAGAAGCTAAATGGTAAAAGTAATAAAAAAATATATATACAACGAAAAGTATCAATATGTTTTTAGGAAACCTTGTTTCTTAAATTTAAGTGCAGGGAGATGTGATGATGTTTTATATAAGAAAACGAATGAATTGAGTGAGAGTTTATGTTTACTGAAACCTTCTTTATGAAATTCTGTAAAAGGCATTCCAAAGAAATAGTTTGACAGATTCTCCAAGAACTATTGGTTTCATGCAACGAGTTTGTCACCGTCTGAAATCGCAAGATAGTTAAATGTCAGTTTTAGTGTTGTTGGTAAATTATGGAATCAGTTTCTCAGCGAATGTAATGTCGAAACAACCATTCCAAGTTATACACCGATGACAGATCTTTCTGAAAAACGCTTTTTGGCTCTTTCAACTTACTGAAAAAAATAGTGCTTAGCTTTTTGCAGCTATAAGAAGAAAGGTATCTGCTTATGCTTTGTACAGAATGTATGCGCTGTTTGCCAAAAGGCCATATGTATGTATTCCATTCACGTTTTCTCACAAATTACAGCTACTGAAAGAAGCAAGAGAGCAATACTGCTCAGTATTTTTCAAAGATAAATCCAGCAATACCATTCAATCGGGTTAATATCTGGAGACAGTAAGGAACACGGTGCAGCCAGTCGAAGCTTATTGATGGATAGAGAGCAGCAGTATATAGAGTATTGTATGAAAAGGAATTCGTTTAGGTGGTATATTGCCCTGCAGGTGTTTCTCGTGAGATCGATCGTAGCTCAGACATATATGGTTGACATCCTCCATCCTTACTTAACGACTGATTCTCTTATTTTAATGGCTACTAATGTTTTTCTTCACAGGGCATGAACAGTTGACCAGTACCTTCACCAGCAAAGTTCTCAATGAACCGACAATCTAGCTCAATCGGCAAATCTTAATCCGATAAAGCACGCGTCGAACTACAGACAAAAAGAAGTTGTATCCCTCTGTAAAATCTTTAAACGAGATGCAAAGGAGTTATGATATAATATGTGGGCTTGCTTCGAACTGATATATTGAGTTGTTGCAATGGTCGTTGACTGGCATTAGGTTTGTACTGGTTGAGGAAGAAAGCAAGCGCTGAGCTCAAGTTTAATGAAACATTTTTTGTGTCATATAGCAACATCACAAGAGGATAATGAACTGTAGCATTAAATATTATATATTACTGATGTCAACTCAATCAAGTAACCCAGACAGTTAAGACTACTAGACTTTATCGACATTTTTTACCAATGGCGGGCACTTGCTTATAACGGCATTGGTCATTTACTAAGGCCAGAAGTGGTGGCCATTTTACTTTATCGAGTTGAAATTGAGAAATTTTGCAGTGACTGCAGTGGAGGAAAAGCTAAAGTGAGGCTTACTCGTCTTTAGTTAGCAAAATTTCGAGATTTGAAGCTACAAAATGAAATTCGTGGACATCGTCCTATCTGCATTGATTTGAATCAGTTAAACGATTTAATTAAATAAGATTCACGGTAAGCTGTAAGAAAGATTTTCGAAATTATCATTGTACAATTATCAGCTATTTGACGACTCTTGGCAATAAGAGGAAAAGTATGAAAGCTCGACAAATGGGTGCCCCACGAACTCACTAATTTCCTGACCTCACAAAGAACGGCGTTTGGAGGTGTGCTTTTCTGCGTTAAGAAGAAGTAAAGAGAAAAGTTCCTGAAAAGAGATGTGACTGTGGATGAGAAGTGACGATCATATACCTTGACTTAGGATACTGGAGATTACGTTCATTAAAAAGATATTCTTTATATTTTTATTCTTATCTTTTTCAGTAGTTCTAAAATCAGCTATTTCAGTTGAAACAACCCAATATGGGATAATACAAAAGAAATATTGAGAAAAGGTGCCAAACTGCGTTCATGCCACGCCATATTTCAGCAAAAACGCATTTACTCCGTATCTCATTTATCACGTCTTTTCTGATAATCACGTTTTATATTTTTCCTAGGAGTACAAAATGTAGATGTCAGAGAGACGTACAAACTTTCTAACATACAATAAAACATTATATAATCTATACTTGTGCCAGTTTCCTATTTTTGTCTTTTTTTTTTCTCTAAAACTTCTGCCCAAAATTTGTTTCTCTCTTAACGCTTGAAGGGCAATGTAAACTACATTTTGTGTTCTTCTGAATGTTACTTCGCTTACTGTAAAAGAAGAGATGAGTTGAAATTCAACCCAAAACTTTGTAGCAAGCGTAGAAAATTTACAATTCTATTCGCTTGCATATAGTATATTTCGGATGCGGATCGATAGGCGGAAAGCTTTCGAGTGTTCACGGAAGCATAGTTATAGCTATTACTTCATACAGCGCTTCTCCCTCACTTTTAGTGCGACCCCTTGAATAATCAATAAATCTGTAAATAGGATAAACGTAGCTATTATCGTTAAACGAAGTTTAAGCGACAACAAAATATTCCTTAATGTGCTGTTGTTTCCTTGTCTATCACGAATGTCAATTACTACCTCAAATAAAAATAGTTCTTAACATAGGGCGAAAAAACCCTGAAATATTTTTTCTCCTAAATATTTTTTCTCCTAAATATTCTTAAATATTCTGACAAGTGCTTGGAAGATATCTCCAAAATTGCCTACGCATCGAGAGAAAAAGCGATTTTAAATAACTCGGTTTTTTTGCGTGTAAGAGAAAATTTTCTAAAGGATTCTTTTTATTTTTCCCCAAATGTCTAGGGGTATTGAACGGTTGTAAATTAATTTTCATCGTAGCATATTTCAGCCTATAAAATGTTTAAAAAATTATATTACTTTAGAAAATTATTACACATAATGCATAATGATTTTAATACATCAACATTCTGAACAGATTCCTTAGAACATCAGAAATAGATTCCCTATGTTAGTTAAATAAAAGAAAATACTATGCATAATAAAATTATTATGTACTTATAAATGATACAAATTTGATAAATATTGGGCGCATATCTCACTTTACTTTTAATTTCATCATAAAATTTTCTTATTTCTGAAAATTTTCTGATTTTTCAAATTAAATGCATCAGAAATCATTGTAAAATTCTTCTGGAACTACTATGATCTTTATTTAAATAAGTATATGCATAGCACATGAAATTCTTCCAATCGTATCACAGAGCACACGATAAATAAAGTGTATACTGGAAGACAGTAATTATATTTAAAAAGTATGACTGGAAAAACAGCCTTTAAGTATATAAAGTTATGGCATTTTCCCTAAGAAGTGCAGAGACTTATTAGTTTTTACGGAACAAGAAACAATAAAAATTACATTTGTCCTCGCGGGGATTTGAACCATGTCTCTTCCAATGCCAACATGCTAACCACTTGTATCCCAATAGCAGGGGCTGTGGATATACAATGTTTTATATTCTTTCTCCACAAAGAGCGAGTGGAGAGAGGTACGGGACTCAGTTGACCAAATCAATATGTTAACGAATTATCACCTCCCATATTTTACCATTTCATATACATGTCGGACGCCATAAAAGTTATGCATTAGGCATTACGTCTCTGGAAGCGTGGAAACCAATTGTGTGCTTCTTCAGATTCGAGGCACTGATCTCCGTTTCGCTGACTTGACTTTTGCTAACTGCTTACACCACAAAAGCATTCATGTGGAGCGTGTAATAATTCGTTATACAGCTGAACACAACAATAATAAATCCTCGGATATAACGAAAGAACTTTCGGTCCTGTCCAGTCCATCCACTTAATTTCATTTTATACCGTTACAACGAAACTTCAAGAGTACCAAAATCGGATATGGTGGAACTGTGGGGATATCTTTGATTGAAACTTTTGTTTACATTTTTCATGTTTTTCGGGGAATTTCTGTAGGTTTTAACAAAACGATTGCGAACTGTTAAAATAATCCAAGTTTGCATCCACATTCCTCTTTGCATCATTAAAGGAAATCACCTTTATGAATTTTCTTTTATCGCCACCTCACTTTTCTTCATGTTCTTAACAAAGGCTATGCGAGACAGGTGTGGCATTCAACTCTAGGAGAACGAGGATACAATAATAATATCTTAGGGCACTATACGGTGTACAGATAATTGAACCAAAAACATGAATGGATTCTCTGATTTCATTCAAATTTGTTGTTTGAACAGCGAGACAAAGCTATATTCGACGCTGATGCTAAGATAGAAATTTTGAACTTTTCGATATTCGTGTAAAGAGGAAGTAGTGAATCTTACGTACTTGTGGTTTTTCAGTTGATTCTTCTTTCAGGGAACGGAAAGTTTTGATGCTTATGGGTTTGATTTGCTTAAGTACAAATATTCCGAGTTTTATTCCCCAAATAGTAGCCTTTATATTTAGTTCGTTTTAGAAATGTAAGATATACTTAATGAAGTTATTATATCTTTGAGTTGCAAACATCCATAGCTTGAGGGAAATGGTTGTGTTGTCATTGAACATCGGAAAAGACTCGTAGGTGAAGAAATTATCTCCCTTTTTCATCTTTTCGAGAAAAGCAAAACCCTCACATATCGTTTGACCAAAATCTCTGTACTTTGTGCCAAAAATTATCCGAAAAAGATGTTGGACGTGAGGAAAACGTTGAGAAAGGTAAAGCAGAAGTTAGCTGATTAATCATTGTTCAAATGGTTCACCATTCAAAGAAGTTGTAGTCTGTCGATAACATGAAAAATTCTTCAGAAAAAGGCCTGTGAATTTACTAGACATTTTGAAGAGACTGGAAATGAAAGAAAAACAAATTTAATAATTACATGTAATAATACTTGCAATTAAATTTTAATAGAATTTTTTTACAATCAAATTTATTATTCATTTCTTTTGTTCACGACAATATTAATGAGTTTTTTCGTATGTGTTTAAGAGATAATCATTCATCTTGTAAGATCGGACATAGCATACATCAATTTAAAATTTAAAAGCTGGTAAAATTCAGCTTTTATCATTCATCTTTAGTAGATTTCATCAGAACGTTATTTGCCTCATTTCAGTATGTTAGGAACTTCGCCGAAACTTCCAAAGATTTTATAGTGAATCACATGACGCTGAGAACTGTCTTGATTATGAATTGGAATTTTCTTGAATTTCTTGTCTTGATTATGACTTCAAATTTTGATTATGCATTGGAATTTTTTGAGTTCCCTAAAGGTTTTAAAAGGGATTTTCCCATATTCTCCCTTCCCATTGTCTCTCCTTCCTAAGTCCTTTAATGGCTCTTAAAATCCTTTTCATATGTTTTGCTAAACTTCTTCGCATTATTTTTTAACTGAAGCTGTCAAAGCTTTAATTTACAATGCTTACATTCATCCGCTACAGCGGCTACTCAGCACACTATTTTTTTAAAAAAAGTCAGATTTCTAAAATCTTTATCTTCTTCTCAAGAAATATTACTGAACAATGATTTTAACATTTTCAAATAATTTACTTTTGCAGATGATTAATGTTTTATTTCTCAATATGCATTAAAATATATCTTTTAAACCAACGCGAAGCGCAAACTGAATTTGCCAGTTACTGAAGGCTTCCAGGTTTATGACAATAAAAAGTTTTAGTTAAGATATTAATTTGTTTATATGGCAATATGAAAATTACTAAAATGATTGTGTGAACCTTGAGAACTGAAAGTAACTCAGAGACTTCTAATTCTTTAAAAGATTTTATTAACTTTCCGTGTTATTTTTAGATACCATATTTTATAAGTTGGAAGAACTTAAAATTCTCTTCATATCTACATGTATCTCCTGAAAGCCTTAGATTAATACTAATATTATGTGTTAATTCAACTACAGATTGAAATCTGCAGGATTTTCATCTGTCCACCTAAGGAGAAAAACGTGATTTAATGAAGGTTTGTGGGATGAAAATGGTCTCTTGAAACTCGGCACATCTAAACCATCTTAGACATGTTCAGTACTATATAAAATAAAATGTTTTTGTTACGTTATACGTAGTCAGAGAATATATCTAAATTCTAACAATTATAATAAATAATTAAATTAATAATGCTAAGGTAACAATGCTTTAAGAATCCTTTCTGTAATAATATTATTATTTTATTTAATGAAACATAATGAAGAAATTGGATTATTATGCCTTTCCTTTGAAATTGGGTAAATTTTTAAGTTCTAAAAATACACAAAAATTTGGTTTAAATTCTTCAGTTCAATCCTTTTTATCAACATTTTTAAACTAATAAGGCTAGAAAACTGATACGCACAATAACTGACTAAAAAGTTTCAAGACTACCTCTACTTTTTCTCCCAATATAAGATGGGGCAATCCTGTAATGGGATATTGTCAAATTTATGCATTGACATATCGTAATTCGCAATAACGCTAGTATTTAGTTACAGAGACCGAAAGCTCATACACCTTGCCGTTGCGGACGAGGAAAACATCTTCATGATAATACAGTAGTGGTGAAATTGACTTGAATTATTTAAACTTGGATAAAGTGGTAATGAAACATTTGAAGTCCTACGGCATGCTTATGAAAATGAAACAATTAGTTCTGCTGCAGTGTTTTTATGGTAGAAGCACTTGAAAGAGGTAATAATTTTGAGTGATCTACAAAGTAAGCTTTTGAAAGCCAACCCCCTTCGGTTACGGATGTTAACATTGCGACACATGAGCAGACAGCGAATGGTGGCTATTATGCAATCGTCCTGAAAATCCATTTATGTAGAGCTATGAAGAAGAGACGGATTTGCTGCTCAAGGAACATTTTATTGCTTCAGGATAATGCTCCGCTACATGTTACTACCGTGTCTTTGGCTATCCTAATGGTGTCTCATCGGTTTCAGACTGAAACTGATGAGACACCATTAGGATATCCTACATGTAGTTCTGACTCAGCACCAATTAATTTCTGTGATCGTTAGCTTTCAGAAGGCATCTGTATGAAAGAGGTTCTCTTCAGATGAGGAAGAGAAAAACGTCGTGGCCACAGTGCTAAACAGGATGTTACAAAACCATCTATTTCATTCTGAATCTGTCATAAAATAATGTTAAAATTTAAGCCAACGTGAAAAACCGTGCTTTCTCTGTTTTTTTCGTAATAAAATAATTACAAATTTCGTAATAAAATAATTACAAATTTCGTAATAAAATAATTACAATTTTTTCGAAGCACTTCTTCAATAAATTATTTTTGGTGAGTTACATATCACAGAAGTTTCCTATGTCCATTTCATATTTAACCCCTTTTAACTGTTACATCTTTTACCATTTTCCTAAATAATATGTAAGACGCACTATTTCTTGGCGATTTATTATTTTCTGCAGCTATTTAAGACAAAAAAAAAATAAAAGCAGTAAATTCAAGCAAATTTTGCCTCATTGGTTATAGATCTTTTTTAGAAAGGAATTAAAGAAATATTCGCTTTCAGAATGACACCATTGTTTTCTCCCAAACGCTGAGAAGGAGATTTGCTCCTGATGAAATAAGGTTATGTTAGTCACTACACCAATGCATCAAAGGGTATCTGTTCCGTTGTCTTCGTGGAAGCTTTTTAGGAAAAAACTGGCTCGTGTTTACTTTACACATGCAAAAAACTTTAAACTCTACGCAACATAAAATGAAAATAAAAATTTCACAGCCGACCTGATCAGTTGCCAGGAACTGAGCTCAAATAAATCTACTAATTTTCAGTCAAACCCCGAATGTCAAACCCCTAATGGGCTTCTAAAGGGTAGATACGGGTCAAATTTTCTATTGAAATGCATGAAGGCTATTTTATTTGAAATCAATACTAATCTAAGTTTTAATTTTGTTTATTTTTTGTAGCCTGATACAAATGGAAGAGGTGAGGTTAGGTTAGGTTAACTGACAGAGGCAAAGCAACCACAGAGATATCTGCTTATGAAAGAGGGATGTATTTATGAACGACATTTTAAAGTGAACTGGCTAGTATCCACATTACACATGGGGAAAACCACGAAAACTCATGCGTGCCGTTGGTGTTCGACCCCAGATCGAGCTACCAAAGTTTAATGATTTTACTGCTCGGCCGCTGGTAGGACATATAAATGGAAGAGAAGCACGTTTATAAAAAATTAAAACTAGGACCAAAAAAGCATCCTTTGATTAGTGTAGAATCTAAATAAAACTTTATCAATTTTCTGATCTTCAGATCAGTTTCTTTTCTTCAGGAGGGAAAGAAGTTTGTTAAATAGATAGAGTTTTATTCAAACACTGAGCCATTCTAACATTGCTTTATCTAGTATAAGTTAGTATGAGGTATGATCACTATAAACTAACGTGTAGACATTGTCGTTTCATGCTAATTCAGCTACAGATTTAAACCCGCAGGATTTGCATCTGTCCGTCTAAGGAGAAAGACGTGAGTTCATGAAGATTTGCGGAATGGAAATAGTCTATTGAAACTGGGCGCATATAAACCATCCTGGACATGTTCAACAGAACTGAGTTAAGGCTAGTATGCTGGCTAATCCAATTGAATGACATCTTCACATTCAGATTATTCGTCCACAGAAAGAATCAACGATCTCGGGAGTTATTGGTGATTAAGGATCCAAAATCTGAAGCAAGAAATTTTACTTGAGATGTATTAACGTGCCTCTTTTAGGATGCATCCATGCCCGATTACAATGGCTCTGTTACAGCTGAATATATAGACCGTTGACGCTATTTATCACGAATTCTCATCATAGAAAAAATAAGCAACATGAAAACAAGGAATGTCTTTCATCGACATTCTGTGCAAAATTGATTCTGTTCCGTTTGCTTTCCAGATTGAGAAAAAAAAAAAAAAAAAAAAAAAAAAAAAGCAACCTTTAAGAATCACTGTATAAACCAAATTTTGACTCATCAATGAAGAAACTTCATTTGGGCTTCAAAACGAGGTAGGCGACACCAGCTCAAAGGCTCCTTGTTGGAAGATGAAGAAAGAGGGTCTAACACAGTGAGCATTTTGCATACTAAAAGTACATACCTATATTTTGCTGCAGATTTGGTAGGCAATAACCCTACTTATTCCTGTTCTGGTGTCCATCACATTGTCAGATATATGATGTCTTGCAAATGCATGCCGACCTTAAGTCGCGATTAGAGAAAGGTGGACATTATATTGTTGTAGTAGTAGACCTTGAATAGCTTGACCTTCCTCATGACGAACATTTTCAGTGAAAAGAAATCTCTGGAAATGACATTTTAAGAAAATTTTTGGAGACGTTCTGCTGAGACAAGCTCTCAGTCTATCACTTAATCGTTTCAACAAAAATCGCCCAAGTGATTTCGTTGAGAAGTAAACAATACCTGAATTGTCACAATAAAGGCTAAGCCTGAACGAGTAAAAAAATAGTTAAGGCGTATTGTTTGCTTAAACTCCAAGGCGTGGATTCGAATCCCGCGTGAGGCTTGGTTGTTTATATATGTCTTTCACCTTCTCGCTAGAGCAATATCGATCATCATCTGGATACACTCTGTGCAATGCTGTCGGTTAAATGACCAATAATTTCAGGAATTCCTAAGAATGCATTAAGTTGGAAACTCCAGTCTGTTAATAGAATAGACAATTTCAAATGAGCATGCATTTATTTCCATAGATACTGTTACGAAATGTACAGGCGCGGTAGGATAGCTTCCCCGCAAAGCAGGTTTATGGTTGCCATAAATGGCAAGGGAAGGCAGGGTTGCCACATTTGGCGAGAAATCGCCCATTTGGCGACAAAATTAGCTATATGCCATGGACGGATGGAGAACCTTCTGGAACGAATTCTTACCGGTTTAGCCCAGCATGTTCTCGAACACAAGCCTAAAGCTATATAAACCTTGCTGGTCCGCAGTCAGTTAGTGCCTCGTCTAGCGAGCTGAAAGTCAGTCATTGAGCGAGTGTCTCGAAGTCTAGCGCAGAGTTGGTTGTCGAGTGCATCGAGAGCGTCTTTAGTGTATCGCGAGTTAGCGCATCGTTGAGTTTTTTCATAGAGTGTGCTGAGCTCTGGGAACGACTGAACCGAGTCGACAGCTGTATTCTTGTGTATCGTCGAGTGCACCGCAAGTTGTAGCGTGGAGAGTCTCGAGAGTACGTAAAGTTCCGAGAACGACTGAGGAGAGTCGGGAGCTGTACTCTAGTCCTTTGCCGTGAAGCTATCTTCACCGTGATAGCCTGATAGCCTGAAAGGCTGTGTCGCTGATTGTTCCAGCATGTTTATAGTAGATCTTCGACGACTGTAAAAAGTGACTTTGGAGATGTCCTGATTAATATTGGCTAAATAAAGTGCGTTTCGATACTTCATCAAGTGTCGTCGTTATTCACTCCAAATCTACGAATCCCGTACGCACGTGAAGGAAGAAAATAACGTAACAATACTTTTTCACCAATAACTGTGTGTTCCAGTACCTTTTCCCAAGTTTGCGCGCCAATGATCAAACTTGCGACTTTTGAATGACGTGTATTGACAAGAGGTAGAGTTATCTTCTCGAATTCCCTGCAAAATATGCATCTTCTAAAATCAAACAAGAGGTTACTGAAGGAAATGACTGAAAAATTAGTTGAGTTAATTTCGAAAATATTCTAATACTTTCTCTTTTAGCTGAGTGAAGATTCATTACTACCTTTTGCTACATTTTGGACTTAAAGTCACTAATAACCATGTGTCAGAAAATGTGTCCTGTGTGTAAGTACTTACTTGAATAAATTTAAATTGCAGTTGAACTCTTCAAGAAGTTTCAGTTCAGAAATTTCTTGACATAAAACTTCTACCATCATCTTTGCAATTTCATGCTTAAGTTCATTTTGCTTGAGAAGTTTTACTATTTAAAAAGATTTATAATAAATTTTCTAAAAAAATTTAAGTTTCGGTTGTTATCTTTTTTTTCATTGAACTGACTTTTAAAATTTTTCATCAGCATAGTCAAGAGTAACGGTTTTATTTCGAGTGAAGAAAATATATAACATTTTTTGGTTTTTAAGAGAATGTGTATGAACAGGCGAGAAATATTTGCTCAAAAGCAAACGACGCATAAATCCTCTTAACAATATGTGTACTGTGCCATGAGAAAATTTTTATACAATGGCATCTAGGTCAAATTCTTCCATTGCGCTCTTTCATCCTATGGTGCGCAAGCGGGATGCGATAAATTTCCATTTTTTTCCTTTTGTGATACTACTCCCCTTTCATTCCCCAATTCAAAAGCCATTTCATTAGATGCACAGCAAAATAGCACCTTTTTATCAATAAATAAATAAGTAAAAATATAAATGTATATCTAAACGCATATGTAGTTCGAAGGTTAAAAAAAATGACCATTTTCCTCTCAAAGAAATACTTTTTTCTCAAGACAAAATTTATTGAGCGAAATATTTTCAAAGAACTCAGATCTCCACGAGTATGAGAAAGTTTCTTTTCTTCATTACAGTTTTGTCATTTATTTTGTTCTTTGTTTCTTCTATGAAAAATGTTTCTCCTCATTTAAACAAACAAGAAAAAATCCTGAAATATAAACAAGAAATAAATAATCTAAAAATTGCCATGCTTTCTTTTGCAGCACTGCTGTTATGGTCTGAGGAATTCAGTGATCAAACACCTGTCAGAACATACACTTGGGCAAAGAACCTTCCAAAAAATATCCATTCACCATTCTTACTTTAAGTTGTACATAAATGCGTCATTCTAGCTCACTCTTTATTAAATACGCACTTAGTAGGAAGCATTTTTCCTCTGCAAATGATTCAAACTTGCGATGGGACGATTCCTAATTTTTCTTGATGATTCTTTTAAATCCTTCAGATAAGAACAGAAAAAAAAAAAAAAAAAAAAAAAAAAAAAAAAAAAACAGAAACTTTTAATAAAAGTTTTTAATTTAAGCAATATTTTAAATCAGCATTTAAAAAAAGGAAGAATACAATTTTTTGAAATATTTTTGAAAATTGAAGAGAGAGAGGAAAAATCTGAGTAAATAGTTCCAGTTTTTAATATTTTCCAGTACCTTTTAAAATCAAAGTAAATATAGCGGAGAGAAGATTATGTGAAGGATTAAAATGACAAACATCAAATGTAGAACGCTATTTCTGTCCAGAGAATTAATGATATGACACTCAGGACATCCATGAAGTGACGCTGGTGATACAGGTCATCTGAAATTCCAACAATCGCGTTCGTTTATCTAACGAACATACCTATTGAACCTCAATACATTTTAACTGAAAAGAGCTAAGATGTGAGTGTCCGAATTTCAAATCGCTTTCAAGATTTACCGGATTCGAACTTTAGAATGTCCCATTCCTAATTATAACGATATTGAAAACAGTTTTATTCTTAAGATAAATAAAGGAATTATATTCTGTCATAATCAAATGTCGGGAGCATCAATTATGTCATGATCGAATAATTATAATCGAATTTTTTGGTGTTGGAGATGTGTAAAATGAGCAATGCCCTCGACGGGATTCGAACTCCGGACCTTTCCTACATACGTCGACTATGCTTTCGCATGCACCACAAAGTTCTGCCGAATGGTGGGAGAAACTATAGACACTATATATACAGAGTTTTACCCTCATGAAGTTGCTGCAAGAGACAACTAACAAAACTGTTTAATAGAAAGACTTATATATTTCTTGAAATTAGTCACAATATAATTATCACGAAATGAAGATAATAATCGTGTATCATATGTCAAGTTATGGTTGATGTACTAGCTCACAACGTTATAAATAAAACAGTTGCTTAAAACATGCACAAAAACTTTATTATTTTTGTTACTCAATGCATCGAATAAAATCTTTGACTTTATTTTACGTATGCAAATCATACAAGCTAGGACTTCGGTATGTTCAAGACAACAACTGCTCAAGAGGGTTCTTTATTCCATCAGGTTTGTCAGTTTTGCTTGAAATTAGTGATTTCGCACGTAATCGAATTCGTTATGGATTCATATTAATAATGACGACTTGTGTTATACAGAAGGTCTTTCGCCCTTTACAGAAACTATTTTCTACTTAAATTTTCTCTTTAGTATCTTACGTCAAAGTTAACATGCTACTGTTTTGTTTTGATTTAAATGCATAATAAGGTGGTGTATTTAATTATGGCAAAGCACACTAGGGCTATCTGCCTAAGGGGAAGGATGCCTTTCGTGGAGGACTTTCTAAGGGAAACTGGCTCGTATACACGTTACACATGGGGAAAACCACGAAAACACCCATGCAGCCAGCCCGTTCCCGGGATTCGAACCTCGGACCGAACTACCAGTGTTCAGCGACTTTACCGCTCGGCCGCTGGTGGGCAAATGCATAATAAGCGATTTATTTTGGAAATGGTTTCTAAAATTGATACATGGCTCGAAGAGTACATAAATGCACGTTTCGAGGAAAAATATTCGCATCAATAAATTGTAAAATTCGAGATAATTGTATTTCAAATAAAGATATTTTTAATGTATTAAATATAAAAGAGAAAAAGCGTCTAGCTGAAAGTGTTATATAGATGCTTACTACACGTGAGAGGATCGAATAAACACACACACACACACACACAAAAAAAAAAAAAAAAACTTATCTGTTAAAGACATCTTGACCAATGTTATATCTTAAATTCATATATGTTAAATGTTAAATATGAAACTACTTGCCGTGAAAAGGTTTCTACTTCCTCTTAGGGAGGAAAACTAAACTCTTAAGAATTTTCCAACTAACAAAATTTTAGTGATCGTATAGTGAAACGTGTACAGCATTTTTGCGTTGTGAAAAAAAATGCATCCCGGGACCGCGCCGTGAGAGGATCGAAAACATAATCATATACAAGATATAAAGGAAAAGTTCATATTAAATATATAAAGAAAACATACTGTAATAGTTTTCCAGATTAAATAATCAGTTTATTCAATTACATCACAATATGAAAAATCTTAACCTCATCTGAGAGTCTTTTCATTTAAATTCATAAAAAAACTTAAGGTTTGTCTGGTAATTTAAAAGAAAGGAAAGGGAAACAATTTATGGCCTGAGAGTTAAATTTTAGATTCGACGTTGTTTTTACTGCTAAGGACGTTTTTGAAAAACTTGCCTAAATTTCAAACACACCAAAAAAAAAAAATAAAACTTATCTTGAGGGGACATCTTGAAGTGGAGGACTCGTATCTTATCAAGCGTTGATGTCGGCCGGGCTCATCTTGACACTGGTTCTAAAAATGTAGGCGCCAATTCCCACTGTAGAACAGAAAAGGAGCACTGCTGCCCAGGACGGCTATCCGCTTGGTCCTGAAAGTCCTATGTCAACACGCAGGTAACTCGTTCAAATTCCGCCTCTTTACCAGCACGCCGCAAGGAAGAGGGTTTTCAGCTTCAGGTCAGAAACGTTTTTTCTATGCAATTACGGCTCGCCTGTTCTTACTCATCCCAAGAGCAAGCTTCACGAGTAACGTCCCAAGTAAGTTCCACCCGCCAGTCAGTAAGTGAGTCCTCTTAACCAAAACGCGGCCGGGGAGCATATTTGCCGCTCCCCGCCGGAAAACATCTCTCGTAGTCAATTACATTTATCTCCTTCAAGCCAGTTTTCAAGAGCAACGTCCACACGTCCAGCAAGCCCGAAAGTCAGCGAGTCCAAGAGTAAGTGAGTCTCGCCTCTTAACCAAACGCGGCCGGGGAGCATATTTGCCGCTCCCCGCCGGAAAACATCTCTCTTCGTAATTACATTTTGTCCAGCAAGCCCGTAAGTCCAGCAAGCCCGAAAATCAGCGAGTCAGTCAGAGAGTGAGTCAAAAAGTGAATCCAACTCGAATTTCCTTCATCTCCTTCACAAACGCGGGCTCCCACTATGGCTTCACTTATCGCCCCCTTAATCTTGGCAAAATTTGCGTTTTCAACTCCAGAATGCGGAAATAAGGGTGATCGCGCATGCGCGCCCTTCTTCACTTAGCCAACAACCGGACCCTCAATCGCCAAAAACCTGAATGACTTACATTGAAAGACAAGTAGCAACCTTTGACCTTTTTCGTCACGTACTTCCTCTCTTAAGGTCAACTAACAATGAAAATTCTTCCTCGAACATTCTAAAGGACAAAGCGCGCAAAATCATGACTTGGCAAAAATTGCCTCCCTTTCCCTGCTTCTTTCACAATGAATAAAAGTTTGTACAAGATTTGCAAATAGAGGAAAATAAATAATACTCTTTTAAACTAAATAATATTTCCAGAAGCATCTGTTTTTCCCCAAAATTAAAGCCTTAAAATAAATAATTCATAATCAAATAAAAATTAAGATTTCCATAAATCATAAAATCATTCACCTAATTTTTATAACGCTATCAGATAATTTCTCTACATAACATTCCTTTCCCCTAAGGAATTAAATTTTTGTTTACCAAAATTTAGCAGACAGACACTTCTTGAAATACCATGACTCATACTGTGCAATAAGGCTAAAAGATAACATAATGTAACAATATTTCACCCGACCCCTTGGTAACAGTGACGTTACTGACACATTAAATTTCAAGTCCAAAATGTGCAAGTAAAACAACAAGATTAATCAAAGCAATTACTAATTAAAATACTCAAGGAAGATCATCAAAAACAATTAATCAAAAACATCAATTAATTCACTTAATTAATTAAACCTAGAAATACTCAGAACACATACAAAAATAAAAATAAAAATAAGGCGTTAATCACAAACAAAATATGTCTAAGATCAATCAATAATGACAAAAAGAATTTCTCTTTTTTTTCCAGTTCATTGCATCACATTAGTGTTGCAGTCTCTGTGTGGCCACATTTCTGAACGTTTATTTATCCATTCATTCCTTTTCAGTCCATTAATGTAAACAATTTCACCTGAGGTCGAACACATTCTACTATTGTGACAATTTCTGCTGAGCACAATCATGGAGTACATTAAATGAGTACGGAGTTGTCAATGCAAGCGAGGGAAAACCCTGTAGTTAGAAATCATTGTGTTAGCAACTCCCCCCTGCAGCCTTCAACGCGAGAAAATGAAAGCAACAACCCCGGAATGTGAACTCAGCACAATACCCCTTAGTAGAGGATCACAATGCTCTAAAAACAAACAGCTGACTGACCGTTTAGTAGAATACAAGCCAAGAAACTTGACCTAAAAAGAAACCAGATTTCACCCTCCTACGTCTCACCTTCGACCAAGGAAGAACAATCACTCCTTCAAAGTTGAAGAAGACTTTATCTGTCAATTTTTTCCCTTACAATAGATAAGCCACTGAATGTGTTCGGATACTCACACCCGAAGAAAGAAATAATCTAATCCAATTGTTCACACCAAAAAAAAAAAATAAATAAAATAAATAAAAATAAGTAATTAACGCGCCGCAGATACATAAAATACATTCCTGAGAAAATAAACACACTAATAATTCAAACAATTCCAATTAAAATATGTCACATGAACGTATTCAAACAAAGAGTAAAGACCCCCCTAAGTACTACGAAATTGAATAACTTCCAGGAATGAATCCCAAACAATCACGTCTAAGAACAGAAGTGGCCTGATCAGGGCCCAGCATCAGAAAAGAAAAGAACGTTTCAACACAAGGAACCTCGGAACCAGCCGAAAATACCCCACACAAAAAAAAAATCAGAAAGAAAGAAAACGTGATTGTCCAAAAATTCAATCCAACCAAAATCAATTCCGAGAATTAACATAACGAATACGCTGTGCAAATACCAATTAGTATTTTATCCAAGACACACAAAAATAATACTAATACAACCTAATGCATATACAAAATAACGTTTGGCCAAAAATTTACAAATACTACCAAGATACACATATACACATAAAATGAAAATACAATTAAACTGTAAAAATTTCGTACATAATTCAAATGAGCAATGAGATCAGTGATACTTAAAAAAAAAATTTAAACTGCAATACCTAAACAAATACACACATAAGCATTATGTTAAACCATATCAAGTCAAAAATATTTTACTGTAATTCAAATCAAGCCAAAAAAAAAAAAAATCCACCAGCAAGAGTGAAGTGTCGCTAAAAATTTCAAACCTCAAAGCAAACACTAGTGAGTAACCACACCTATTTAAGTCCCCTTACTTAGACAACAAAAATTTCAGTAATTCTAAAAATCCCTTAAGTCCACGAGAAAAAAAAATTCAACCTAGTCAAAGAAATCAATCAAAGCTGGACTGAAGCACGTTTACTAGAACACTAAATAAAATATCACAAATCAAAAAAGTGTTCAAAACAAACCCCCCAATTTAGGCAAAAACTGAGATCTATTCTGCATCAGACTCTTCCAAAACGTTGTATAGTAACCTAAGTAGCAGCCTTCATCAACACCTCCACCCAAACAAAAGAAACAAAGTAACTCTTTACCGCTTCCATGTAAGCTGAGAAAAGCGCTGTATTATGAATGACAGACTCAAACTTTACGTATCAAGCAAACCTCCAGACACGTTGAAAGAGAACATAAGATCTCTAATCTCGGAAAGAAAGGTGCGCTGACTGAAACGTTACAATTCTGAACCAACACAATGAAAAAAGATACAACAATAGTTTTCTTAGATAACAAGTTCCTGTTTGTCCCGGTGTAAGAGGTCAAGTGCCACCATGAAGTGCAAGTATTTACAAGAAAACGAGCTTTCAGGACATTACAACTTCACGCAAGACCTAACTGCAAGCAACAAATGCAAAGTTCTCAAAAGTGCTACTAAAAAAAAAAATACTCATAACTCGTAACTCAAAATCCCTAAAAATCACACAAATGAAATCCATAACTCCAATTCTACTATTTTCCTATGACCACAGAAATCTTAATTCTTCCACAGAAACCAAACATCAGAGAACTTACATTTTACGAACCTTGGCAGAAACCACCAAAACAAAACAAAAACCTGATACAACTATCTTGATACTACCAATTCAAATACAAAACTTAAGCCAAAACAAGAATTAACCCGAAATTCAGCAACAAGTCCAACCAAGAAAGAAATTCAATAACTCCAATCAAATCTATTACGATTCACTAGCAAATTCAAGACAAACTACCTGTAATCAACAGAAAATTCCCACAGAGTACAGAGCAAAAGTAACTAATCTTCTCAAACTTATTTCAAAAATTTCATAAAACCAATTCCCGTTGTCACCAAAATTCTCATTAAAATTCACTTTCTACAATTCACAAGACTAACTCTATTTCTACTGTTTAAACAATTCTCACATGACAACTCTTCACAAACTTAAAACTCAGAAGATAACTAATCTCAATTACTCTGACTCATTAAACTAATTAGAACTTCACTCAAGCTGAAGAATTCAATCAAAAAAAAAAATTAAATATGCAAACATCACTATTGCTGATCTCAGGCAAAAATTCAAATCTAACCCATGTTCACTTTAAAACAGAATTTGGCAATTGAAAAACAATCTACAATTTTTTTAACTCATTCATTTGTATCATTATGTCTTAAGAACTTATAAAATTCATTGCTCAATACTAATTTAAATTTGCTAACACATTACACAATATACTGGAAGCATAACAAAACATTGCAAATCAAAAAGCAATAATATACCACGCTAGATAATTATGCAAACATTACATACATTTCACAAAATATTATTCAATCAAGTCAAAAAAATCAAAATTTCTCTAACGTTACCCCTCACAATTACACATTTCACAAGATTCTAGGTTAAATAATTAGCAAAAACTCACACAAAAAAATTTTCTAGCTACGCATAGCTATGGCTTGTCTCATTCAGTAAAATAATTAGAGTTTTTAATCTCTTTCTCTTAGAAGTGCTCATAAAATGAGTCCAGTTTTTAAAGACAAGCACTCGAAACTTGTTACAAGGATATACAAATAGCATAGGATTATCGTGAAATAATTCATTTTCCATCTTGTATCATAAATCAGTACGCCGAAAATCAAAAATACACATCTAGAAAACACTCAAGGATTTTCAACAGTAAAACTGTACAGTACCTATTCTGCTACATTTAAATATATATTTTTCCTAATTTTAAAGTTTAATTCTGATTGCCTAACGTTAAAGTCCTAAATTCCTGAAATTCACAAAGATTCTCAAAATTTATCCTCTAGTATTAACAAATAAGCAAACACAAATCAAAACTAATTAATCCTAGCACATAGACTTAACTCCATTAAAAAAGTAAATTACACAAAATAGGTAAATTCAAAATCCAAATTCAATTCTCGATCCGATCCCCCACTAAGCAGAGGTCACGGCACCAGTGTTATATAGATGCTTACTACACGTGAGAGGATCGAATAAACACACACACACACAAAAAAAAAAAAAAAAAAAAAAAAAAAAAAAAAAAAAACTTATCTGTTAAAGACATCTTGACCAATGTTATATCTTAAATTCATATATGTTAAATGTTAAATATGAAACTACTTGCCGTGAAAAGGTTTCTACTTCCTCTTAGGGAGGAAAACTAAACTCTTAAGAATTTTCCAACTAACAAAATTTTAGTGATCGTATAGTGAAACGTGTACAGCATTTTTGCGTTGTGAAAAAAAATGCATCCCGGGACCGCGCCGTGAGAGGATCGAAAACATAAACATATACAAGATATAAAGGAAAAGTTCATATTAAATATATAAAGAAAACATACTGTAATAGTTTTCCTGATTAAATAATCAGTTTATTCAATTACATCACAATATGAAAAATCTTAACCTCATCTGAGAGTCTTTTCATTTAAATTCATAAAAAAACTTAACGTTTGTCTGGTAATTTAAAAGAAAGGAAAGGGAAACAATTTATGGCCTGAGAGTTAAATTTTAGATTCGACGTTGTTTTTACTGCTAAGGACGTTTTTGAAAAACTTGCCTAAATTTCAAACACACCAAAAAAAAAAAAATAAAACTTATCTTGAGGGGACATCTTGAAGTGGAGGACTCGTATCTTATCAAGCGTTGATGTCGGCCGGGCTCATCTTGACACTGGTTCTAAAAATGTAGGCGCCAATTCCCACTGTAGAACAGAAAAGGAGCACTGCTGCCCAGGACGGCTATCCGCTTGGTCCTGAAAGTCCTATGTCAACACGCAGGTAACTCGTTCAAATTCCGCCTCTTTACCAGCACGCCGCAAGGAAGAGGGTTTTCAGCTTCAGGTCAGAAACGTTTTTTCTATGCAATTACGGCTCGCCTGTTCTTACTCATCCCAAGAGCAAGCTTCACGAGTAACGTCCCAAGTAAGTTCCACCCGCCAGTCAGTAAGTGAGTCCTCTTAACCAAAACGCGGCCGGAGAGCATATTTGCCGCTCCCCGCCGGAAAACATCTCTCGTAGTCAATTACATTTATCTCCTTCAAGCCAGTTTTCAAGAGCAACGTCCACACGTCCAGCAAGCCCGAAAGTCAGCGAGTCCAAGAGTAAGTGAGTCTCGCCTCTTAACCAAACGCGGCCGGGGAGCATATTTGCCGCTCCCTGCCGGAAAACATCTCTCTTCGTAATTACATTTTGTCCAGCAAGCCCGTAAGTCCAGCAAGCCCGAAAATCAGCGAGTCAGTCAGAGAGTGAGTCAAAAAGTGAATCCAACTCGAATTTCCTTCATCTCCTTCACAAACGCGGGCTCCCACTATGGCTTCACTTATCGCCCCCTTAATCTTGGCAAAATTTGCGTTTTCAACTCCAGAATGCGGAAATAAGGGTGATCGCGCATGCGCGCCCTTCTTCACTTAGCCAACAACCGGACCCTCAATCGCCAAAAACCTGAATGACTTACATTGAAAGACAAGTAGCAACCTTTGACCTTTTTCGTCACGTACTTCCTCTCTTAAGGTCAACTAACAATGAAAATTCTTCCTCGAACATTCTAAAGGACAAAGCGCGCAAAATCATGACTTGGCAAAAATTGCCTCCCTTTCCCTGCTTCTTTCACAATGAATAAAAGTTTGTACAAGATTTGCAAATAGAGGAAAATAAATAATACTCTTTTAAACTAAATAATATTTCCAGAAGCATCTGTTTTTCCCCAAAATTAAAGCCTTAAAATAAATAATTCATAATCAAATAAAAATTAAGATTTCCATAAATCATAAAATCATTCACCTAATTTTTATAACGCTATCAGATAATTTCTCTACATAACAAAAGTAAAAATGCAAAAATGGCCACAAAACCCCATCCTCAGTGAATACCGTTCGAAAGCGACTAAATATCGAGAAAATGAAGTCTCTGATCCTGAAAGAAAATCTACCGACTCAAAAATCCATTGCATCAGAACTAGGAATGTCCTTTGGCACTGTAAGTAAAATAGTGCATAAAGATTTGAAATTAAATAATATGTTCAAGCCTAAAGTTCATCTATTTTTGCCAAAGCATATTGCCGAAAATAATATAAATTGTAGAAAATTGTATGAAAACGCCTAGCTGTTGCTAAATAGAAATTTGTTGTAACACTCGATCGGTGTCACCACAAATGATTGAAATTAAGTGACTGTAAAAAATTTATGTGTCAACTGAACAAAATATCTTTACGAAATGTCAATGTACAAACAATTTCCAGGGAGATTCGGGATAATTGCAGGATATTATTACAAGAATAAATTAAAGCTAAAAAAATGTCTCTATTAAGGCTAAACTTAATTTACTATTCTATCAACAGAATATTTTAAAACCAATTTTGAAGATGAAATTCCAGCCGTACATGGAAAGTCATCAATAAAGTTAAGCTTCATATGGACAAAGCCTCTAGTCACGCGTCTAAAGTAAGCTCCCGCTTATTCAGCAAAGAAAGAACCAGAAACAGGAATAAAATATATCCCACTTAATAAGATACCTGTAAAAGCACCTGATACTTCTCCTATATTCTTTAGTGCATAGGAGGTTTGTTTTTGGGTTTGTCTAAATGAACACCTGACGCTTCTCCTATGGAGTTTTGTGCTTCGGCTTGTTAAAATAAAGCTTTGGGAAAACGACATCCAAGAACACTGATCGGACTTTGAAAAACGACACAAGAGATGAGTTGGGAAAAATTGACATGATGGTGCTAGGAAAAAGTTTACTTTCATGGAAAATTAGAGCTAAAGCTGCAGCCAAGAATCAAGACTATCACATAGAAGCAATCTGTATCAAGAAATACGCCCTTTATGCATAAAAATTAATTATCGAAATCGTTTTCATAAAGTGCGAATGATCTGCTTCTCTTCACGAATGAAAACATATTTCAGGAAATGTTTCATAGAATAGACGAACAAAATGATGTGTGGTTATTTTTGCAATTTTGCCGACTTTCCTATCTTATATGATATCTTATAGAACTGATTGAAAATACTGATTGAGGAAGTTTGGAAGCTAATGGGGGAAAAATGCTGGCCTTTGCCCTGTTTTTCATTTATTGAAACGAATCACGAGATTTCTTTCTTTGAAACCGACAAAGGACAAAAGGAATAATAAAATAACTTGGAAGTAGAGTAAGTAATAAAAATCTCAAAAACTTGCCTTTCGATGACTGTCCGCTTTTAAACGCATGGGTAAATATCTGCAAGGTCATTCTGGTAGCCTTTGTTCCTTTTACAGTAACGGTACGTGACAGTGGGAACTCGTTTCTCTGTTCAAATGCATTATTTAGTATAAGTCTGGACAATTGCTTCTGTATTTTCTATATTATGTAAAAGAGTGATTCCTATTTCAAGATTCATTTGCCACCATATTAGTATATTGCGATTCATATTAGCATATTGCGATTCTACGGAATTCACGAGCTGAAAGATGAATGCTTAATCCAAGATTAATTCAAATCAGACATGCCTATCAAATTACAGACTTGGTATATTTTGAAAATTTTGTCTGGCGATACTTAGAGAAGTACGAGAAGATGAAATATGACGTAAAGAATGGTGATTTTATTCCTTTTTGAAATTAATTTGAATATTGTTTTCATTCATGACGCTTTCGTGATTAAACATTTCAAAATCTGGAATCAATACTCCGATTTTTATATAGCCATATTTATGCAGATTTCTAGAAAAGAATCCAGCAAATCTAAACTTTTAAAATTATTACTTTTATGCGTTACTTATTGTACTGGATAAACGATTATTTATTTTAGGTAAGTATATATTTCCAACCTAGTATATTATTGCGGGCTATTTGTTGGTCGATATCTCTCTGAATGATCACTCCTTATAAACAAGAAGAGATAAAAAATTTATTACAAAACTTAGTTACAAACAGCATCATAACAGCTTAAGCAGAACGCGTACATTAAAACAATTCCTCCTTAGTGCACGAGAAATATCAGGAATTGCCAAAATCACTTGCGGATTATTGTGAAATGCATTCACAATTAAGCTAACGCTAAATCTCGTTTTAACTAGAACAACGAGTTCGGACTATCTGAGTAGCATTTACAGTGTAATAGAGTACAGGTCTGTTGTAGAAAAAACTTCTAGAAACTTTAGGAAAGATCGGTTGCCAAGATCAGTAAGAAGCATAGCTCACATATCGCTTAAGCTATTTTTACAGTTTGAACGTTTCCACATTAAGAACCCATACACACACGAAAGGTTTGGTTTGGTTTACGTGATTATGGAAAGCCTCCAGGGGGCTATCATCCTAAGGAGAGGGATGCCTTCGTGGAGGATTTTCTAAGGGAACTGACTAATATAAAAATTACACATGGGGAAAACCACGAAAGCGGCCATAGAGCCGGCCCTTTTGCGGTATTCGAAACTCAGACCGAAGTACTAGTCTTCAGCGATTTTACCGTTCGGCCGCTGGTAAGTTCCACACCCGAAAGGAAAAAAAAAAAAAAAAAAGAAGTTCAACAATTTTAATAGAAGATATAAACATATAAAAAATTCGTATGGCCACAAATACAAAATAAATAAATGCACAATATTACAGCAAATCAATAAAAAGGATTTAAATATTACAAATGTATACAACATCATGTTTTTGTAGCATATTGAATATTAGAATATCAGAAATATACATAAACTGAACAAATGCTTTTATTTTATTTTTAACCCAAAGGAGGTTAACACAGAAGGGCTATTAATTTCGTTTTGGCATTTTGCGTTGAAAACGTTAAATGTCGGTTCACTTTTCAAATTGTTGCCATCAAATATTATCCCTCTGTATTATATATAAAAAAATTAAATAATTTAATTAATTAATAATAATTAATTAAATAAGTAATAAGAATTTTCATAAATGTATGCATGTTTCTCGCATTGTGATAACGTAATCTTCCACCGAACATGGGCATCTGGAAGCCCAATTTGGAATTTTAAATTTGTTTTATCATCGATTTCATATTTTGTAACACTTAACCGAATTTTTGATAAACAAACTCAAAGATTTCAAAGCTAGAAATAGCGAAACTGTACGAAAAAAAAAAGCATTTTTATCTCCAGCGCGCGAGACGTTGAATCGAAAATTCTAAAGATATGCTCATTTTAAAATTATTTTGCGATATTGCTAATGAACTGAATTTTATGGTTTAAGTGCAAAGAACATTTAATAGATAAAGGTAACACACAAAAGGTTAAAAAATGTTCCTTTAGGCGTAATTAATTTATTAAGTTCTAATTAAAAAAATAATGCCAGTTTATAGGGTTCTGTTATTTTTACTAATAGTTATTTTGTCTTTTCTTATTCCTCTCACGTTTCCTCCCTAGTCTCTAAATCAGTTAGGGTGAACGAGATAGTATTTAAACTGAGATAGCGAAAAAATTAATTAAAGCGTGGTTTCGCTATTAGGAGCGCACATTGTTAATTCTACTAGCTGTTAGCTTTGAATCTCGGCTTTGCATTCTTGCCGCCGAAATTATCACATTGCTGGTGTAGGTTTCTGAGCAACCTGTTATTTTTTTTTAAAAAATCGAAATTTAAAAAAAAAAAAAAAAAATCAAATTGTGTATAACGTTTCGATTTAATTGTTACTTTACCTTTTCAAGTTCCTCACCACAAGTAGTTGGTGACTGTGTACGTGCTATTGTGTTCACGTGCAATTGTGCTATTGTGTTCTATAAAAGGGTCTTTTACACCCTTCCCCTGTTGTACTCATTTTTAATTCTTTGCTAAAAGTCGCAAGACAGACTTTAGACTTTTAAGTAGATCTAGTTACATTGTATGTTAGCATAGAAAACTAGATCCCAAAAGTTTAGGAGCGTGATATTCGAACAGATAAATTTGTAAGGATCTTAAGTTTTACTAACGTTTATTTTATTTTAAATCTTTACTATCACTTCTTATTTTCTACTTCCGGCCAGAATTAAAAGCGTTAAGGTTTTCATGCAAAGTTTGTCTGGCGAACGCTAAGTATTTAAGTTGTGGCTTTTTGCCAAGCGAGAGAGAGGAAGGAGTTAGTCGAAGCAGGCCGCTTGCCTTAGAAGTTTTATTCAGTTGCTGTTTGCCTTCCAGGCCAGAGGTTCAATCCTCGTGATAATTGTAAACGTATTGTAGTGTTAACAGTTCTCTGTACTACATACGGCTTCCTGTTAATATCCGCCAATCTTCCACGTTTATTATTCCAAAGTTAAGTTAGAGTTTAGTTAAATATTTTTATATTCTTACGTTCAGACCACGAGTAGTTGGTCTCTGTATTCCGAAGTACGGAAATTATTGTAAAGAGTGAAAAATAAAGGGTTTCGTATACCCTTCCTGTGTATCTTGTCTACTTCCCACACTTATTGAACATAGCTTTAGTAAGCTCCCTGTTCCGAGTCAGGTCCTTGCATGTTCCCAAAGAAAGTAAGGCGGAACATTGAACCTGATAAATTTAAAGAGACTTTTGTATCAGCATGTGAGGAAAAACATATAAAATCGGAAAAAGCCATATATTTTCCAATTTATTAATTAAAAAGTAACTGCCAAGGATTTATCTATTTTTTTAACGTTGTAAAAGAGAAAGAATCACTTTAGAGTTGTCGAAAACTTTGTAAATTTTCTCCTGTTAGCGTGATGCTAAACAAAAGGGAAATAAAGTTTAATTTTTTTTAACTTCCATTGTAACTATAATTCACTAAGAAAGGTAAAGTTTGCCTTTAACATGTAATTAAAATTCTACAAAATAAATCTACTGCTGGGAAAAATTGCAGATTCATGCTTAACTACCAAAAATTCCGATCATCTCAAATTATAATTTAACTATAGCGTCGACTAATATATAAGGTCTTGACACGTATATATAAGGTCTTATTTTTAATTATGTCATCGTTCTTTTAAAAGCGTGCTTTCTGTGAAAAACAAAACAGATTGAACTACGAATAATTAAACTGTGAATAATTACGAAGTCAATACTGTATGATAGATTGTAAAGAAAACTACAAATTTCAGTAAGCATTTGGAGAGCCGTTTCACACAAAAGTAAGCATTAAAACACTTTCTTTTAAATTATGCAAATGTATTTGCATATTTAGTTAAGTTTCAAGACAGCAAATGCAATTAATAGATTGCAAATTACCCCAAAATGTTTAAGACACTTACAAATATAAAAAAAATAGTACGTGTTTAATTAAAAAATTCACAAAGGACATCAAAATTTACATGCCCACCGTAGAGTAAGCCATGGTATGAGACATGTTCACTACTGGAACATCTCCTGCCCAATCATTTAGTATGTGTATTTAATTATGGCAAAGCACACGAGGGCTATCTGCCTAAGGGGAGGGATGCCTTTCGTGGAGGACTTTCTAAGGGTGGTGTATTTAACGTTGGTGGTGTATTTAATTATGGCAAAGCACACTAGGGCTATCTGCCTAAGAGGAGGGATGCCTTTCGTGGAGGACTTTCTAAGGGAAACTGGCTCGTATACACGTTACACATGGGGAAAACCACGAAAACACCCATGCAGCCAGCCCGTTCGCGGGATTCGAACCTCGGACCGAACTACCAGTGTTCAACGACTTTACCGCTCGGCCGCTGGTGGGCGACTTTCTAAGGGAAAGTGGCTCGTATACACGTTACACATGGGGAAAACCACGAAAACGCCCATGCAGCCAGCCCGTTCGCGTGATTCGAACCTCGGACCGAACTACCAGTCCCAATCATTTAGATTTAATTCACTTAATTATTTAAGAATGTAGGCGAAATGGACTTTGCGTTTAAAACAACAAATATACTTAAAAACAGATTTGAAGGTTGTTCGCGTATTCAGAACGACTGCAATTCTTAAGTTATAGTATTCGTAACTCTTTACTACGGAGACTTGACAAAATGTAAAAAGAAATCGTTTTTCTTTCCGCCCTAAAACGTTCGTATTTTTGAAAGTTTTTAAATTGAAAACGCCCCGTACTTTCATACTGGAAGGATGAACAAATAATAACTGAATATATCTTATATGGATTCTGACTGAAGAAATCGGAAATAACTTGAACGTCTACGTTCAGATTTTGACTTGCGTTAGAATCAGTATTTTTATGAGTCTAGAAAATTGAAGTTTATTTTTACACAAAATACACATGATAGTTTAAAATGTTTATTTAAATCGTAAACAGTATATTATAAACAATAATAAATTAATTGAATAATTTTATTCAACATAGTACATTATACATTATGTTGCACAGGAAATGTATAACGTAAAAAATCGAATTATTCGCAGTTCAGACAACAAAATTCATTAAAATATATCAGAATCCTAGCTCACAGACGTTGAAGATATTTAGACGAAATTTTAATTTAAGCAATTTGTAAAAATAAGTTGTTAGGTAATGGCTTTAATATTTAACTCAATGCACTAAATCTTCCCTAATATTAGATTTCCTATTTAAATTTCCGAAAGATTTACATTCAGCATAAAAATTGTATTTACTGATAGGTACTTAATGTGCTTTACCTCCTTTTTCTTGGCTGCTATGTACAGAATGCTTTCCAGCTCTTCCGCCTAAGGAACTTTACCAAATAATGCATGAAGGTACATTTTATATCGCTACGCAATAAGTTTGATTTCTTTGTGTAGGATATATGAATACTGAATGAAGTTATCAAAATTATCCCATTTTTAAGAATTAAAGCACATAAGGGTTAAAAGGATGCGCGCTGAACAAGGCTGACTGCAGGATATATTAGGATTTTCCTTACTGATACAGTAATTCATAATCTAATTGATGTAAGAGATATTCATCATATTTAGCAATAATATTTAGCGCAATTATGCAAATGTTCGATACTGATCGTTAAATAAAATTCCCTATATTATTCTGAAGAAAGAAGAACTTTATCCATTTTCTTCAAAAGTAAATTACTCCGCGCAAGCAAACTGGCTCAGTTTCCTTAAATGTGTAGTAATACAAACGCTTAAAGCTGTTTGTTGAGTAAACCAGAACAATAAAAGAAAAGAACGAAAGCAAATTTATGATACATCATTTATGAGATTCATTATATAAATACTATCTTATAAATTTCATTATCATTTCTTAAATGACGAGGATTATATATAAAGTAACCAAAATTCCACTTTAGGCTGGCTTTGGTCTTATTAAAAACAACTGATTTGAGGGAGTCGTTAAACGAGGCTCATTTTCTTCCAGCAGCAAAATATTCTTTCTGCCTTTTTAGGTAATACAAATTTCTGACCAGGCCATTCTCTAGCTAGGCCTTCTTGGGCATTTGCTCCTCGAAGAAGTGTGACTTCTTTGCTGGATTTTGTCAAAATTCGATGGAGTTTTCCTAAAACTAATAGAAAGTATAAGTTGAGTTTTGTTTAATATTATATATGACATTGTGGAAGTGATATTATCGAGTACCTGCTTTGGTGTATTGTCGTCTTTCTCTGCCCTATATAGAGAGGGTGATTTATTAAAGATGGGAGTTTTGATGAATGTACATGAATTCAATGAAACCGTAAATCATAGTTTAAAGAAGTTTTTCTGGGTAGTTTTAACAGAAGATATATTTCTGTTAAAACCGTAAATCATAGTTTAAAGATAGAAGAAATGATCATAAAAAAAGACCTACAATAATTAGTTATAGAGTGTTAATTAATCTCTCTTTTTTATGCAATTTATAATTTTTCACTTTATTTATCCAAACCAAAGGGCATTAACAAGGGATATTATGAATTACCTTTGATTCCAACTTGCTATAATGTTTGAGAATGAAAGATTTAAGGTGCCGAAGAATAAATTGCGCAGTTATTTGTTTATTAACTAACGAAACTATCCTTTAATTTAGGTGTAGTTCCAACCGAAAGAGTTCGGCACATTTTAGGAACAATAACATGGGTCTTTTCCAAAAGAAAAAATTGTTCAAATTCTCACACTAAAGCTGATTCAAGTCAATTCAGAAACATACATAAATTAGTTCAGTTCTTTTACTTAAATAAATATTATATAGCCTTTTTTCGAAGAGAATCTAGAACACACATGGCCCAATTTCTGCCCCGTTAAACTAACGATATATAATTCAATTGAAATGATCTTTAAAAAATGAAGTACGATCTTTAAAGCTGTCGCTTCTGTCATCTTAAATTAATAAAAATAATAACCGTGAAGAAAAACGTGATCGGCAATTATGTGCTATATTTTTGCTCTTAGACCATTGTTTTATCTCTTTAGTTATTTTAATTTCATTTTGTATTAATGTAGGATAATTGGTGTTAGTTTATGACAGACTTAGGATAAAGTTTAATTCTGCCAATACGGAAGTCGGTTTTGAGAGCAGAATTCACCATATTGCTTTCCATTAATTTAAGAAATTTTAAGCCTGAAGAACAGATAATAAATTTCAAACGTTCAGTGTGAAACATAAACTGTTTTCATGTTTGACATCTGATCTGGCATTAATAAACTTCACTAAAATATACCACTGGAGAAAATGAATATGAAGAGAATAAACGAGAATAAACCTTGTTAAAGTATTTTTGTAGCAGAAAAAAAGGAAATGTAAAGTCTTTCAAACAAATCTACACAAGTACTATAAGTGTAACTTAATAATTTATTTATGCACTGCTCGACAATGTCCCAAGGAAACTGGACAATTATCTTCTCTTGTTCAGCATTAAGGAAATGAACATGAATCCTATGAACTGGATCTTCCCTTAGGATCGGCTAATTCTGCGCTGTTGGTTTATACCCTATAAGGTATTTCTCCTGCCTTCTTAGCATGCCTTCGTGGGGTGGTGGTCTGCACGCTGGGCGCGTATTCCAAAGGTCCGCGGTTCGATTCCTGGCGAAGGCGTTGCTAATTTTTCATCTTGCCTGCTTCCAAAATACCTAATGTCTCTACCTAACATGAATTATTCTTTTAACAATCCTTACTATACGCACCAATTTATCTTAAAAGCATAGCAATAATAAAAGCGAAACTTGTTTTTTATTTTCACTACTACATGGACTAAGTAGAATCTTAATTTAAGTTTAATTTTCTCATCAGACACATTGTATGATTTCTGTAAGATGTGTAAGTGTAAAATGTCTGATCATTGCTTTTCTAGGTAGCCAGCTCGGATTTTCAAGACTTCGGTTTCATATAGGAGCTGAAAACTTTTGAGGTGTACTCCAAATTAAAATGTCAGTTTCTTTCACTAAACCTTTTTTTTTTTTATTTCCTTCATATACTACAAATAGATTACTACTGAGATCACTCATGACAGCATTAATGTCAGTATTTCTTTTGGAAGATTAGAGAAATTTAAGCCCATTGAAAAAAATGCAAATTTTATGAATACTTGAAAATACGGAAGTTTAAACAGTCGGTAAAGTCTTCTCTGAAACTGTTAAATATATTTTTTTTTCTCGAATCAGTTAGAAACCACTCCAACTGTTTCTTTTCAAATTAAGATGTTTTCATGAAACTGAAAGTTATTTTAGTTTCCGTACATTTTCAGTTTCGAAAATAAAACAGAAAAGGATTTGGAAACATAAATCAGTGCTCATAATTCGTATTTCTTTGTTATCATAAAAATCAAACTAAATTGAGAAAGAATAAAAAGTACAGCATCAAAATAAAGCAGAAAAATTTAAGTGACATTAAACTAATTACTATTATCTGCAACTGAAATCGTGAACTTGAACGAAACAAGCATATATGTAGAAAATGGTATATATTCATAGCATGTCATTTATTTATTTATTTTTTATGTATCAAATTACAGCATTTCCTACTTCACCCCTCCCAAGTATTTCCTTTCAAAAAAGGGTTTGCATTTGACCTTGAACCAAGTCCTCCATTTCTTTTTCTTCGTGCTTTTAATCAAATAGCTCATTATCCACTTCCTTCCACGATACTTATTCATAAACCTAGTTTCTTCGTTTTCACCGCTATTAAATTTCCTCGGGATAGCTAGAATTATTTTTTAATTCAGGGAATTTGGAATCATTTCAGAGATTCCCTTTAAATACTATTAAGCAGATCCAGAATGCACCATGAAGAGTTTACAGATTACTTACGTGCAAGAGAAATCTGGAAATCACACATCTAAATGATACGTGACAATCAGACATGATGGTTGGCAGAAGCACAGTGTACAATTATCAGTGATTATACACCGTTTAGTGAAATTTCGTTGACAGCACCATGAAATGAAACATGTAAAATACTTTGAAAAAAGTGCTTACTGGACTCTTTTCCAAAACATTGTTCTTAGACATGTATTTCCAGTTATATAATTCCTTACAGTAAAGCAGAGGATTTTATGAAAATAGCTTCAACGCTGTGAAATGGATATTCGCGCAAAAATAAATTTAATTTTTATGTGATTCGTGTAGTAAAAATGTCGACAAGTAAAATATTTATTAGACTTTATTAACTAAAATGATTCGTTCCTTTACGTAGAAAATTCCCGGCTATACTTTAAAACAATACGTTTCAAGGCCTATCTACAAAATTGAAAGCGAATGCTATTATATACAACTCAATCAAGCGCAATAAATATTTTATTAACTAGAATGTTTCCACGTAAGGACTTTAAGATTTGATTTTTCCTTCTATTTACAATGTTCAAAATTGTTTTCGGAGCACTCTTTCCCTTATTTTGAGCAACTACGTCATTGCAAGTACATGTAGAGAATAAATATTTAAGGAAATACAGATTGTAGCCCTTTTTTGTAGTGCTTTTTATAAATTTAAAATTCTGCGTTTTCAAGGATCTAGTAAATAAGCTTAATTCTACAGTTTACTACAGGCAAGTATTAGACTGCTAAGTAGGATAAATGATTGTTTAGAACGAAATTTCTTTCAAATTAATCGAAACTTAGTTCATACAATTGGCATTTGCATTTACAAAAAACAAAAGGCGAACAAATTTTTCTATTAATAAAAAAAGCATTCTTTTTATCTAATTCATTTTCAGGTATAGATTATCTCATTAAGATTAGAAAAACACACGAAGAAATTTTATATTAATTACCACTTGTGCTGGAATATTTTAATCAATATTAATGGGTATGATGAAATGTAATTAATGTACATTTTATACATTTATAGCTATGCTGAAACGAACCCCCTTTTTTTTTTTTCAAACTTTCAGCATAGCTGACAAACTGTTGTTCCGATTCAACCCTCGTATTTCAATTCCGGCAAAATTAGCTGTTTAAAGGGGGTGCTTATTTTATGTGTTTTTTACAGCTATGTTTCATTTAAAAATTTTTTTATTAAGATTTGATAACTAATTACAAGTATTGATTTCTCGGAATTCTTGAAATAAGGAACCGGATATACGACAGGATAAAAGCTCATGTAGGTATAAATGAACAAGAACTGCAAGCATTAAGCGATTTTCTGCTAACCCTGACATTTTAATAAAAATTATTTTTTTTAAATTATTACTCCTCTAACATCAAATAAGTGTCTTGAATGAATAAAGTTAAAATTTTAGTTTTTTTTTAAAATTCAAACTGAAAATTATGTAAAATGTACATATTGTTGCGTGCGTACGGGTTCGTTGCGAAATGAATGCACAAGTCCGATGAAAAATGAAAAAAAAATTTATTATTATTACAAAAATTTCCTTAGATATTCGTACAGTATTACACTATCTCAATTATCTCTTAACTACTCAAACATTCAACAGAACTTAATTCAAAACAGCTATAGGAAGCTAATCCGCAAATTCGCTACAGTCAACAAGAGCAGTTTCCTAAACAAACTCTTAAAACAACAACAAACTAACTAAAATCACCCGAACTGAAAGGTTTTCCTCCTTTTATAAGATTTTAAATCGCGCGCGAGAATTTTCTGGAACTTTCTCGAAATCAAAAAGAGATATTTATTTATTAAATGTTAAATGCACGTGCTCTTGTATTTTTAATTTTCCGGCTTAGCTTTACTTTAATATTCGTCACGCGCTGAACTGCACGGGGAATAAAACAATTTAATTTATAATTCAATTAACATTAGCTATTTATATACTAAATCCGTAAAAATATTAACAAAGGTTAAAAAACTTAAAAAATTTTTGAAAAATTTCTTTTATAATCAGATGTATTTATAAGCAGTAATATATAGTATATGTTATAGACAGACTGAGATGGGTCTCTTAAAATGCAGTTCTTGGGTGTTGAGGTATTATCACATTTTCCCCGTTAGAATTTTAGTAGTATAAGTGGGTACTATGCCTATTTAGCAAATGGAAGATTCACGATTCGAATACCGCCGAGGGCTGAGTTGAATATTGCTCCCAAAAGACCGATAATCTCAGAAAGTTGCAACATCAATTAGAATTAATTAGAATTAATATTTTAAAAATTGGTCAGAGACCGTTTGTTAGAGGTAAAGGGGTAAAAATTAATAACTGATCGAAGAGAATCTCTTGCCTCAAATATGCTTGTTCGATTACGCGTTGTCGAGGGGAAGATAATTAAAAATAAGTGGTTAATTTAACACAGAAATCGCCTTTCAAAATCTACGAAAACTAATCAAACGCATTTTTTTCCATCAAATCTAGTAATTCATCAAACCCAGTAAAACCAATCAAACACGATTTGTTTTACTGGATTTGTTGAACTTTACCTCTCTGATTTTATTACGTGTGACATAATATGATCAATTTAATAAAGTAACACTAATAGTAATAGGCTCATCCTGATTGCAATACAAGTATGAGAACTCATGACAGATTCAAAGGCTCAAATAGATCGGTCATAAAAAATAAACAATATTGGGGGCTAAGAAATTTAATTATTACCTATGCTTCTTTTAAACAGGTGTACAGTGCTTCTAGAACGGGCTCATAGGCGGTCGAGCGTTAAAGTTGTTGAGAATATGGAATCGAGTCAAAATCCTAGCGAATGCGCTGGATGCACGTGCGTTTTGTTGGTTTTCCTTACTTGTAACGTAAATACGAGCATGTTTTTCTTAGAAAAATCTCCACAAAGACACCCATCTTCTCAGGCAGGTACTTCGTGTGCTTTGCACCCATCAAGCAAACTAAGCCGCTTTTTTAGCACATCGCAAACCTGTCTGCTTTCAAATACGTACACCTATTATTTACGAAGAAATTGTTTTTAAGATTTAATCTAGATTTCTGCTTATATAATATAGAGTACCATTCCTAAAAATATTATTAATTTTTGACATAAAGTATGCTTTCCTAAATTGTCGATATAGAACCATCAATACTGAACAAAGTGACAGAAGTTTTATATGTATGATTCTAGACGTGTAGCATCTACTCTTCTCTATATTTTGATTGAGAACCTAGAATAAAAAAACTAAAATTTGCATTAAAGGGAAAGAATAAGAAAAATCGAAGTAACTAAGTATCTTCATTACATCCAGCACGCTGTGACCATTTCATCTGCAGACTAATATACGCCAATCTTCATTACTGCGAAATTCCACGCTGTAGGCTGATAACTACCCGCTCTTCGTCACGAGATTTAATGCGGAACTACTTAGGACGAGCAATCCATTCTTAAGACATGACGTAATTCCTTTAATTTACATACAGAAAAGAAAATTCAATAATAAGTCTATCGAGCATTCAATGTTTTTCGCTAATACTTTTTTTCCGATTGAAAACTCTTTAACATAAGATACAAAATACATAACAATACAAAATATTTAATTATTAAAAAACGCGATGTAAGTAAATAAAATAAATTAAAATATAAAGGTAACCTTTAAATATAAAGTTAACCTATAAACACTGAAATTTTTCACTGCTTATATAGGACTTTGTTTGTTCAATATTGGAAAAAAAATTAGAAATTTAAAACAGTTCTGAAAATTTGCAGACAAACAACGTAGCCTAGAAATATAAAAAAAAATGTGTTTTAAAAAATTAGTCGTATTAGTGCATAAAATTTATATAGATATTAGTAAGCTCTGTTATTTAGTGCTATAAAATATTCACAAATTTACTGAACATTTTTCATCAATGTTAAGTAGAGCTTCTAATAAGTATAACACCTACGATGTTTATCATCATGTAAGAAAATACTAATAAAGGTACCGGCAGACAGATTGATGTTCTGACTAACTGAGAACGTAAATATAGATATCATTAAATGCAAATAATACAAAATTGCTCTTTCTCAAACTTTCTTGCTAATATTTTCTTTCCTCTAGTTTACTTTTTTTTGGAATAATGCAGCAGCGAATACCTAAACATGTGAAATATACATTCGCAGACTATTCATATTATCAGCAAAGATTCTGGGGAATAACTAGCTATTAGCAATTAAGATTTTGGAGAGGCAAAAGCTTCCTTGAAATTTATACATCAAAGGGATTCCGATGCTCCTTATCCCTCGCCTTTTTCAGGCGGTATGAACACTAAATATACGGTAAATTCGCAATCTCTCTGAAATAAACGTAGTCCGTATAAGTAAATTCTAATAAATCAGGTTCTAAGTGTTCTTAATTTTTGGAGAATTAAAGGAATGAAACAAATTAGGCCATATCCTCCAAGTTTTAAGAGTACAGCAGCTAAAATTATTGAGCCTAAATATCAGTGATTACTAAACTTGTACAAAATGATTCTTATTAAATTGTAAGAAAATGTATTTGCGTTAAGAAGTCAAATAATAAACATAAATGGTAAAAAATCATTTTATGAGTATTGTAAACTTTTATTCAAGTTTATTTTGTAAGTGATTGAATCCAGACTCTAAATTATTACAAAGCATAAGATTAGTGTTCAAGTGAAACAAAATTTTCAATGACAGTTGAGTTAGATACCTGTTTCCACAACGTGTTATATGAGCCAATTTCCTTAGAAATTCCTCCACGAAGGTTCCAGTTCTTGAGTGCTTTGCCGTAATTAAATGAACCAAACCGAAACCGTAAGTGAGTTTGAATTGTTTTGATTTTATTCTTCTTTTGCACAAAAGTAACCTATTGGATTTAATGATCTGAAAGTTACTTCGTATACAACACAATTCGTATACATCAATCGTATAATTACTACTCGCTGATAAGCAGCATTCAGCTTTGAAGCTTGGTTTTGTTTTGTCATAGAGCAAGTTTATTTAGAATGAATGTATACATCTTTGTATAAGCACATGAAGAACTTGTAATGCAGAGAGGTTCTGTAATGAGATTAGCGATAGTTTCTGTATATAAATGTACTTAATTCCACTATCATACGCGTGTACGCCTAAGTCAACCTATAGGTGTATGTATATGTTACGGTGAAACACCGAAATCTGGAGAATGTCGACTTTCACCGGTGAATGTCAACATTCACATAGTCTCTTGGTGTATGACCGAAATATTTTCCAAATACTCTTATTTCTGACTTACACCGGTCAATGTCGACATTCACCATTTACTAATGGTGAATGTTAAACATATAACAATATTATATTTTCTTCTCCGTAATTCAGTCCCGAATAAACGCACTTGAGACTTGAAATAAGAACTTAAGAACCTAAAACACACAATACATTCAAAATGAGAAAGGAAAATAATAGAAGTTTAAAACTTACTTAATTATACAGTACATTCTAAATGAGAAAATAAAATAACAGTAATAAAAAACTTACTAAATTATGTGATTCAAATCTTATTTATTACAGCAACTTAAACTATTATGGCACTTTATGACCTCTCTTTTCGACTTTCACCAGAGCATATCTGTGATTGTCGACATACACCGGTGAGGGTCCGAATATACAAGAATGTAGTGAAATATTCGGTCTTTCACCGACGTATTTGGTGAATGTTGATATTCTTCGGTGAAAGTCGACATTCTCCAATTTCGGTCTTTCACGGTAACATATGTACATCCTTTTCTCTGAAGTAATAATTAGAGTTTTCTGCTAACTGAGAAACGATCAAATTCATTATGCTTGTCAAAGACTGTTATTGTTACAAGTTCCTTCCCCCTTCACACACATAAAGTAGGATTTATATTTATAGTATATGAGGAAACGTAAAACAAGGAGGGTAAAACTCGGATGCTGTCGCAAGCTGATAAATGTCCTGTGGCAAGGGCATATTCGCAGCTTTACTGACAACTCTATTTAGTTCGAATAATTTCTAAAAATTCGACAGTGATCTGAACTGAGGAATTATGTCCTTTATTGCACTATCTTATTGCCATCTCTTCTCCATTTTCAGGAAGATTATTTTTTCCCTTTGAATACATTTTAATTCAAATGCCTCGCTGCATTTTATTCATCTGTCACTTACTGCAGATTCATGGCATAGCAAAAGCACAAAACAATAATAATTTAAATGAGTGATTGTTTCGATAATCATATTTTTCCTTTGTTGTGCTTAGCGTCAACTAAAACTTCATAATAACAATATGATACTGATTAGAGCCCAGACACAGAATGCATTCATTCATATCACAAACAATTTGATTTAAGTCTGACGGTTCACTCATAAATTCTTTCTGTGGCTATCAATATAGAAATACGTTTTTCATAATTTGTGTTATTTTATACTGGTTCTTATACATTCTTTCACATTTAAAATTAACTTGCGTTATTTTCTATACAGTTATTGTTTCATTAATTATCTTAGATAGATTTTAATAAGTACAATTGAATCAAAATTACCTTAAATTGTCTTTCTCGCCACTTATTTTAGCTGCCAACAGATGGCGCTGTACCTTGAATAGCTTATATCAACATGCATAAATAAACTCGCCCTCTGCAAGCACTCTTTGCAATCGCATCACAGTCTTTTCATTCAGATGGAAGTGTGCTTTATCTGTGGAGTACATATAGCCAACATCAAATCCTTCAGTATCCGTCATTCTGAGAATCTGGGTTGCAAAATCTGCCTTTGTTGTTCAACTGGTAAGGTATGGCCTAGTGTTTTTAGATTTTGAATCGAAACATGTGTAGGCTGTTTCTCGATATTTTTTGCTTGCTGGAATGCTTCAAAACAGTCTCTGCTGCAATTGTTTGGATGATTTCCTTGGATTTTGCTAAATAATTCCAGAAACTGTGGCGACATAGGATAACTACAGTTTGCCTTCCACCAACATTCACTACCAGATCATCGGCCACGCTACATGTCCGTTAGAATTTAGCGAAGAGCTTTCGAATAGTTTTCACATCAGGTTCTTTGGGAAGATTAAATCGTGTTAGAAAACTACGCCTTGTTGCCATAGGAGTGTGTTCTAACCTGTTTTGTTCCGGTACCAGAAATATCCGTTGTTGAATACATGAATTCAACAACGGTAGGATAACCTCCTTACGCTCATACGTCTTTCAAAGGGCTATTTGTACGCAATAGGTATGGCGATCACAGCGCCATCTGTCGGCAGCTTTTGTAACTATTATTTCGAAATTTCTGTATAAAATTCTTACATCTTTTTCAATAAACATACCGCTTGTTGTATTCCTCTGTATATTTTTGTTTTCGAGATTTTTAATTTTGAAATCAGGGACTCCTTTGCTGGAAACCCTGTATGTGTTTTCACCCAATAAAGCGAAACTGATTAAAACCTCTCTGCTTGTAATATTTGCTTCCAAAAACTCTAGCAGGCAATCCCATTTAGTTCCATAAAATTAAAATAATATCGTAAAAAGGACAATTATTCAAGCTGTAAAGAAAAGTCGATTTAATAGCCTCAATGAAATTCTAAATTGAGAATTGTAGTTAAATCTAATTAATTTGTGCAATTATGTTAAAATGTCAACATACTGTTGCAGATGTTGTTTCCGATTGATTTTATCCTCAGATACCTAATTTTAAGACATGTAGAGTCATTAGATTTTTTGAAGAAACGGTAAAAAGTGAGGAATGCCCTACCCGGGATTAGAACATGGGACATCCCGAGTGCCGGATGTGCTTCTAATTACAACACAGAGGAATGCAGTATAGAGGGAAAAAATACCTTACATACTCCCACTCTTAAAGGGCGACTGGGGAGGAGGGGACTCTATCCTGTTGCTGACAAATTATCGTCAAGCACCTTTTAGTTCGGACGCCTCTTGTAAAGTCATTTTTTAACACAAGAGAAATGTAGAATGGGCAGTGTTTTCTCTCTGGAATTCGAATATCAGACCTCCTTACAGCCAGCCGGCCATGCTTAAAATTACACCAAGAACGCACGCAGTAAGGAGGAAGAAAATACTCTATGACCATTAAATATAGTTTAATATTTAATTATCTAACATCAAACTTTTGGCTTAATAAATTTTAGATTGGTGTGAAAATAATGAAAATATTAAAGCCTGTGTATTTTATACGCATTTATGTCCGTTATGTATCTTATTTTAACTTCCGCATGATTATCAAATCATACATATAGCTTTCATTATGCCGTAAATCCCCATAGTTTAATTACAGTCTTAATTGTTTACTCTCCTATTATAAAAGCTTTATAAAGCTATCATGAGAATGATATTTTAATTGCATTAACATCAATTATTTAAACTAATGCTGTAAGAAACTGTAATTCTAGTAACTTCATTTAAACAACATTAGAGAATTTGGATGATACATCATTTCAACATAATAAAGATTTAACGTAATACCATAAGTAAAATTTACTACAGTTAGTTATAAAATAGTCTTCTGTTCCATAAAACGTTATAAAGTAATTAAATTCATGATATTAAATTAACAATAAGATGAATAGTCTTATACAATTTCCTTCTATTTAAAGATAATTTCTTAACGTAATCCAAATAATGAAATGGTTCTTATTATGTTTTTAGTTTTATGCTTTCAGCATTGAAGAACCTGAATGAAAATGCTTTAGCTTCACTGGCAACATAAACTTCTTTGGAATTTCTACTAAAGAAAACTTTTTTTATTTGTTCATATGCAGCTATACTCATGTTTAATTCAACTAACTTTTCTTATTGCAGGCTATAACTTCAAAGAAAATTTTGATTTTTTTCTTTCTGAACGTGGATTTAATGACAGCAGCGGAAATGATTTAATGAAGCTTGTAGAAATTTTACAATTAACATTATCACTCTAGAGCTAACTTTTCCATTCACCTAACTCCGTAATTTTCGAAGTATTACAGAAAAAAAAATTATATCGTAGAATCTTTTTGTAACGAAAACTGACATATCGTAACCATTGCATTAGATTAGCTGATTAAATTTGGTTGAAGGTGGTAAATTTGGTTCTTCAATAAAGTTTTATTAAGTATTTCAATTGAAAAGGCCTTTAATGAGCATAATACAAACAATTGTAATATTAGCTTAAATTTTTTTTCAGTTTTAAAAATCCGCAGGTTTAATGTGTGTTAATTGTTTCATTATAACATTGGAAAGCTGTACATAGTAACTAACAATGACGGGCCAGTCTGTATAATTTTCCAGTTTATTATAACGTTAACGTAAGGAAGTTCACTTTTCACTAAATACAAACTCAACAATAAACATTTAGAATTCTAGAAATATGGGGAAATGTTCCCGCTGCAAAATGGGATATTATGTCCGCTTCACCTGACTGTCACAGAAGTACAGCTAATGAATTAATTAAATATATTTTTAATCCGTTTAGAATTCTGCCTATTGTTGCCATTTTATTTTTGCTAAACACTATAGTCATTATTTTGTATGTCTCATCACGTAAATGATAAATAAACTATCGTTTGATCTCGTTCAATTAACTTTTTAACTGCATGTCTATGCTATAACATGAGAAGGGCTTACAGTGACCGGACGAACACAAAAAAATGTAACAATCATTAATTACTATTCAGCAATCATAGCATAAATTTAAAATGATGTGTTTTTCCACTGTATTTCATAGAAAAGGAGTGTGTTCACCAGTGGTCAAGTGTGAACAATAATAATTTCATTCGAGTTCAGTTCCCGAATGGGTTGGCTGCAAAGGTATTTTATTTTCGTAAATTTTCCCGTGTGTAACATGAATATGGTACCTCTTCTCTTAAAATTTCCTCCACGAAGGTATCTTTTTTTTTTAGGTAAATCGTTCTAACGTGGTTTGTTTTGGTCTGATTTGTTTAATTAAAGCATTTGAGCATTAGTTTAATTAAAGCTAAAGCATTCGAGGGCTAACTGCCTGAGAGAAAGAAGGGCTTCGTAAGGGACTTAGGATATTCTTAGAGAAACTGACTCGTACAGTAGTTCAAACAATTGGAAATACACCTTACTTTTACTTGCTAAGTCTAACTTTCAATAAAAATAACACGTTAACAAGAAGCGGAAACATGTTTTTATTTTCACACATAAGAATTGATTTAATTTAAAGCGAAAATAAAAAACAATCAATGTAAAAATCCTAAAATAAAAACTTTCAGAAGAAGTTTTAATAAACATACACAAATTTTTGCCTCAAAAATCGAGAATACACCAACGAATAATATGTTTAACTACCATTATATTTTTCCTACGTGGCTTTTGTTTTAATCTAATGTTGCGTAATCTTTTCTTAAAACTTCATTTTGTGATGAAGTTTGTTATATTGAATTAAAGCCACACTTTTCAACAAAAAATGGCTCTTCGAAGTAAAACCAGTACTGACGTAAGGAAATTCGTACTAAGATTGCATAAAAAAGGAAAATCTTATCGTGAAATAACTAAAATTGTTGGTAGAAGTCATACGTGTGTCCAGAAATTCACTGGAAAATTTAAAAGTGATGGATTGATTGAAAATAAATGTGGAAGAGGAAAGAAAGGTATTCTGAGTGATGTCCTCAAAAGGAAAATTTTGGAAGATGTCAAGATTGATTCTAAAATAAATGCAGTGAAACTTCGCGAAATGTAATTAGATAAGCTGGATATAAATGTAGAGTTGCTAGGAAGAAACCATTCATCAGCTTAGAAAACGCGTTTGGAGTTTGCAAAACCTTATGAATTGAAGATGAATAACTTATGGAAGAAAGTTGTATTCACTGATGAAAATAAATTCAATATTTTCGGCAGTGACGGACGTCGCACAATATGGAGAAAACCCAACACTGCTTTGGATCCAAAAAAAATTACGTTCTACAGTTATACATGGTGGTGGCTCTGTCATGGTCTGGGGTTGCATGGCTTCAAATGGGGGTAGGGAATTTAATTTTTATGGATGGTATTATGAATCATATGGTTTACTTGGATATACTTTACAAGAATCTAAAAGAAAGTGCTAAAAAGTTAGGTTTAGATGGAAATTTCCTATTCCAGCACGACAATGACGCCAAACACACGGCACATAACGTCAAAATGTGGCGTCGTTTTCATTGTAAATAGCAGTTAAACATACCATCACAGTCCCCAGACATTATTGTTATAGAAAATCTGTAGGCCACACTCGAAACAGCAGTCCCAAAACACAAAATTAAAAAACAAAACGCATTTAAAACAAGCGTTGCAAGAAGAATAGATAAAATATCTTCAGATACGACCCAAAAGTTGGTCATCGATATATGAAGTTTGGAAGAAATCATAAAAGCCAAACATATGCAACAAATATTCATACCTTCTTTGTAGGTGAGATATCATAAAAATTTCGTTGGTTTATTCATAATTTTTTGAGGCAAAAATCTGCATATGCTTATTTAAAACACTTCTGAATTTTTTATTTAAAAATTGTTTTGTTTGATTATTCTTTATTTTTACTTTAAATTAACCCATTTGTTATGTGTAAAAATGAAAACGTGTTTACTCTTCTTTTTAATGCGTTATTTATATTGAACCTTAGATTTACCAAGTAAAATGTATTCTCAATTGTTTGAGCCACTGTATTCACGTTACACATAGGGATAACCACGAAAAAGTCCATGCAGTCAGCATGTCCAACAGGATTTGAATCCCGGACCAAACTACCAGAATTCAGCGACTTTACCGCTCGGCTACTGTTGGGCCTAATGTAACGTAGTCCAAATAAAACCAGTCTAGTCTTAGGGAAAGAAAGCCTGTAAATGATTAAAATTTATTTTACATCATGGCAGCTAGAAAGGTATTATACCTCAGCAGTTTACTGATTTATTTTATTACGATATTGGATATTTGTAGCTGAATAAGTATATCACATTCTTGAGTTATATATTTTTTTTCATCACTAAAGTTTTGATTTGACCATATTTTTAGGAATAGCTTCAGATTTTCATAAACTAAATCTACATTACAGAAGACATTAAGATGGAAGAGTCTTACATTTGTTCACGTATTCCCTAAGTTAAGGATTCGACAAGCAGTCGTGTTTTATTTGGCCTTGAACTCCCTTCAACTAAAAACACGTATTACAAAGACTAATTACCACTATAATAAGCTGGTACAATTGGGATTACAAGTCTTTCAAACGCCATTAAAATAAAATGAAAGGAGAAAGGGAATGGGAAGGAAGCGCAAACCTAACTTCTGGCACTTTGAATTCATGCATTTAATTTTAAATTTTGACAATAAAACTGTCCACTGATGATAAAAAAGGCATAAAATGAAACAGTTTTCCTTTATAAATTCGAGTACTTTAATCCCATAACAATTAAGAAAATATTTGTTTAATTTTTGTCTCTTTAAATTCTTCGGTTTTATTTCCCATTGGATTAAAAACATTCTGTCGTAGTAACTTACTTAGTCTTAATTTTATCGACTTAATGAGGAGATATTCAAAACCGAAATAAAGGTTATACATATTTAAAGGGAAAACAGTTGTCTACTTTGGCTGTACATATGGAATATACTGCCTTGAGATCAAATTACATAAGCTGTATTATTGACTTCCACGTTATGACATTCTAATGACCTTCGCTTCATTTCATACGCTAAATTATTCACAGATGTATAAAAAATAATTACACTTGAAAATATTTTACTCTTCATTTTAATTTACTTATAATGAAGCGTAATGTGTGAAGTACAGTCCCTTCTCTTAAACATATTTCGCATTTTCTTACGGTATCAGAAGTATTCACATGCATACCATGAAAATATTTAGCATAATTCTCTGCAAAATTAAGAAATAAGGTTAGGCAATGTAATATATGTAATTATAAATTTTCTTCTTAATTTTTAAATTAAGGCTTTCTGTTGTTGATATATCAATTCATATCTGCATTCAAATACACTTCTATTAGTATCCCATTATGACATCTTTTAGTAGATAAAATGCGATATTTTGTTGGTAATTATTAAAAGTAATAATGCTTGCAAATTATTTAATGTACATATATATTAGTCATAATGTTTTGCAAATAATTAAAGAACATATTTTACATTATAAACACAGTAATTATCACGCGGAAAGTAAGAATTCGATTCCAAGTTAAGCGGGAAATAATTTCGATTCAAAATACCGCGACGATTAAATTTCTAATTTAGAAGACGTTATAGAAAAAAATTTCCAAAATAAATAAACTATTTTGCATTTTATTCAACCTTATAAGACACGGATTATTCGACGAATGCATGCGCGAAGAGTTGAAGTACTTCAGATATTCGATTTAAAACATAAGAATGTTTTATCGGATGTTTCAATTTCGTGACCAATGCGTATTAACTATAGAATGTTCCGATTACCCGATGCTTAAATAAAGGAAGAGTTTTGAAACCTTGTATCAACAATATCTACGTATTTATTTGGTGTCTTAAGTAAAACATGACATAGCTTCCGTGACTGTCGCAACTGTCCTTGAAATCGTGTCAATAATTCCCTCTGACAGCACAGGAAGAACAACTGACTTCGCGATAAAGCAAAAGAGCTGCAAATTAGATCTCGTATTATAAATGACAAAATTTATCATTTCAAGTTAAATGCTAAAAATAGCAAAAAAAATTCTGACTGGCGCCAACTATAGTAAAAGCTCTTACGTATCCAGTTTTCTTTATTTTATTTTATTCGGTTTGCATTGAGAACTTTCACAAACTTGTAATTTTGAAGCTTGTGAAATGTCAGTCTCTACCTCTCTTTCTAAATCAGTCTCTCTCTCTCATTTAAATAAAATGATTTCAAAACGTACTGCTTTAAGATTTCTAAAAAATGTATTTATTAAAAACAGGGCTTTTAATCCACAAATTTTTGAACTATCTGTGAAATGTAAGCAATTCCTCCTAATTATAATTCCGATTATTATCTTTATTTGATGGGCGTATTTTTTTATCCATTCTTATATCAACTAATAGCACTTTCTTCATTGTTACATTTTCAGGTTTTCACAATGCTCTTATTTTATGTACAATGCTGAATAAAAAGGACAGTTCTATATCTCCTATTCTACTGGGCCAATTGACGAAATTCAAATTGTATTTTTCATATCTCAAAAGCGCGACTTAGGATATATATTAGGTTTATATGTAGCAATTGTTCCAATATAGGTATTCTGACACAAAATCGGACCTTTCTGAAATGACATGCCAATTTTTTCCATATTTCGATTCTATTCAAATTATAGCAAATTATTAAATTTTGTAAAATTTGGTGTCAAACCTACGGAGAAATTCAAAACTTTACCTTGGCGCATTTTGTTTAGTTTGCTTTGCGCCAAGAATATTTCACTTGGCGGACTTAATATATGGCAGCCTATTTTCCTTTCCTCTTTTACATTGTTGCATAAGCGGAAAAAGACACATCGTTCCTACTTTAAAATAATTTTAACAAAGTGCGTAAACCACATTTGATGTTGTTATCGCTTTCAACAAATGTGCCAAATTTCAAAACTCGCCAATATATAAATTCACGTATATCTAGAATTCTACTTACAATGAATAGTTTTCTTAAATCCTGAACTTTTTAATTTCAAAGCATTTACAATAACATAGAGAAGTTTAGCGTTTTAACTGTAAAAACAAAAATGGCTCGCACGTTAACTATTAGACTATCCTAGATGTTTTTGAAACGTTTGCATTAAAGGCAAACTGATAAATTAAGAAAGCAATATTTAGAATATTTCTGCAGATTTGCAAAACAAAATTATAAAAATATCAGAGAATAATTAGAAGGATTTTAAATTAACCGACCAATCCTTCATAGCTAACACAGAAGTCGCCAGCGTAAGTCTACTATTCTTAAACTCGTAAAAACGTGACCGAAAACGAACTTGTATCTCACATTAAATATACTAAATACCCCAGCTGAAAAATAAATAAAAAATAGAAAACTTGGATTCCAAAATATTTTATACAATATTTAAGATTATAATTACATTTAAAATGATTTTATATTAACTGATTTATTAATAACAAATACACTCTTTGCTAGATGTGTACTTGTTACTTATATATCCTAGATATTTTATGCAAAATGTATTTTGTTTTTGACATTTTTATCATTTAGACTATTCTGTTAAAGACGAAATTTTAAAAAAATGGTAATGACGAAACATTAAACCATCGGTAGAGAACGAACCCTCCTCCTCGTTAAGAGAATCTAGGTTACGTCGAGCATTTGCGAAAGTGGACGGGTACTACTAGATACTGAAAGATTGCAACATGTGTGTTCTGTAACATATACAGTGATATATTTACAAGATTTACCGTTTGGATGCCTTACAGCTGGCTAATATGATATGCAGTGCGCTTCTTTAACTCTCCAAGGGTCATGGATGTAAAATTCCATATTGAAGGATGGCTGTCCCATTCGGTACACTTAAAAGTTTTTGTCAGTTTCTGGTCAATCCGGTTTCATGTTAGATGCATATTGAAAGATAAGGTGTCAGAGTACAATACGAGAAGGTCGTTTTGGTTTGGTTTATTTAAGTACTTGAGGGGCCAGTTTGGAATTATAATCAAGAAAATAGTATATGATATTTTTGGGAAACTCTGAAATTTCAGAGCAAACTTGTAACACTCGGAGAGATAATAAAGATTTTATAAATGAAAACATGTTGCTTCTAATGTAACGTTGGAAGTATAACATGTAATAAGATTTATAGGATTATTGCTAGAGACCACAGAAATGCCTTATCATCCAAAAATAAAATTTGGAATGTAAAATGTATTTTTTTTTACATAAATGATATTTGTTAATAACATTTCTCACTTAAATGAGACTTTTTCATCGCGTCGAAATCAGCAGATGTGGCATTCATTTACGTATTTAATGCTATATAACATTTGCTTTTTAAGATAAAACTTTGCTCTATGCAATAGCGGTATAATATTCATTATACCATTATTGATAAAAAAGCAGCTGACTGAAATCTTAACCCAAGTACTAATTTTTAGGATTTTTATTTTAAAAATTTTTAAAAGGAATAAAATATGATTTAAAACTATTATCAGAAGAGAACTACAGAGGACATACATAGGACGATCAAATACCTTAAATGATATAGCTATAATGAACTGAATTTGCTTAATTGAAACTATTTTTTAAGCATATCTGTAACAACTGATTTTATAATAAACATCGTGTGACTACAAAATATAATTCTGTGTGAATGGTAGCATTGACTTGTTTCTTAGATATTGAATTAAAATTACAGTCTTTACGTTCTTGAATACGGATTTGTTTTACTTTTCAATCCTGAGATAAATTGCGATTTTTGTTAACATTCGGTTAACTTGTGAAAGTTTTTTATCCCATATTAAATGCTTCTATTATATAATTCTCATCTATTAGTAAGTAACTCTATTCTGTTAGTTAATTCTATTCTGTTCTATTACTAGTATTCTATTATTTTAGTGAGACATAAATTATCTTCCAAACCTTTTAATGTAATGCCATCTGAAAGATACGCAGACTATCTTGAGAATATGCATAAAAGCAAAGACTATCTTGAGAATGTGCAGAACAGATTATTGCAACTACGAGGACATTTTTGTGCATGTAGAAAGCTTAGAGTCATAAAAATATTAATGCTTTAAAACATTTTCGTGAGAAAAGATAGTTTAAAAAACTTAAAGCATACTGTATTCCAGAAGAACTAAGAAATATTACCGGAAGTAGAGATTTAACACGTACAATATCTGCTAAGTTTATCTAAAATCTGTAGTTCTAACTTCAGTGAAATTAAAATCGTTCGGAATTTAATAATCTTCGGATATGTAATCTCAGAAATTTGGGTTTTTAAAAAGTATAATTTGAATTTAAAAATTAAAGAAAAATATATCGTTTTCACACACTTGGAAATTCATATTTTAATTTTCGTTAAAAGTATTTAAAAAAAAATTACGATGAGAATTTTAGAAATCGTATTTGAAAATAAAATTAATATAATGTACCAATAAATATTACTCTTTAATATTTCTTTAGAGTAGAATAGCACCTATAAGACGTTAACGACAAAACAAATATTAGTTAAGAATACAAAGAAAGAGAAGGATGTCAAATGCTCTTGGACTGCAATGCGCAGGAATCGAGAGCAGAAAAGTTTAGGCGCCATTTCTTATGATTATAAATTTCTTATAATGTACTATACTTATGTAGTTCATTATTTCTTATGTTGTACTAAAATTTTGATTGGATAATTTTATTGCGCCAAGGCTTACCAAGGCGAGCTGCTTTTAAGAAAAGATGACTTCAAGGAGAACATATTGAGGAAACCTGATTCGTACTTTACATTGCACAGCCAAGAAAACCACATACATAGGCCGTCTGAAAGGTTTCCGACCTAACAAAGAAAAAATATATTTTTTCTCAAGAATTACCTTTACTTTTCGGCATAGTTTCTTTGTTAGTCTATACATTTCTTCCAGCGATGCTCCTATCCTTTTAACCCTTTTACATCAAATAATATGTATTTGATGTTAAATCATCCTTTTAACATCCAATAATATGTGGAATCTTTCTCTGTAATGTCTCCTCATTTGACAAAAATCTTTGTCCTTCCAAGTGCTTCTTTTAGCTTAGGGAACAAAAAAGTCACTTGGTGCAAGTTCTGGCGAGTAGGGAGGGTCGTCAAGAAGCTAAAATCGTAATTCATAGATATGCGTTATTGCAACCGCTGAGGTGTGAGATAGAGCACTATCTTGGTAAAACATTTTTTTTTTTTTTTTTTGCAAATGCAGCCGTTTTTCCTTATTCTGCCTTCAGCTTGTCAAGTAACGTTGCATAGTATGCTCCGGTAATAGTTTTCTCTTTTCAAGATAATCTATTGAGACAACCTCATAGATGTCCCAGAAAACTGTTGCCATCACTTCCCAGCACAAGGAACATTTTTTGCCATTTTTACAGCCGATTCTCCCTTTGAAGCTGACTGTTTTGGCTGTGTTTTTGTTTCTGGGCTGTAATGATGAACCCAAGTTTTATCTACAGTGATTAATAATTAAAAAAATCCGATTTAGTGCTCCAACAGTAGAACGAAGAAACGAAGAAAGTTCTGTGAAACTTTGAAGGAACGTAATATTTTGCTACAAAGGCGGTAATATTCAAATTCTCATTTGATGATGTTGTATTTTGGAAAACAGCTTTTTTGGAAATGCAACGTGAAAAGTGTAACGAACACGGCATCCGAATGACATCATAACGATGGCATCAGCTGCGTTAAATTGGTTCGAGAAAAGTCGTCTGCCATTTACTACAGCCAGATTTAGGTACTGCTGGAATAAAAAATTAATGAGTGTTAAATTTTGCTTGGAAGAGTTACAAATGGCCAGTATGACTGTGATAGGCTTGAATAATTACATCCAGGAGATGTAGCATTTGTAAGTAGTTTTATAATTTTTTTCCAGGATAAATATGGAACTAAAATTAAAATATGTACCTGATCACATGTATGATATGAAATACGTAACTTTCTCCGACTGGAAATTACCATTCTTTTTTCTTCTTAAAAAAAATCTCCTAATTGCGCCAAAGCGGTTGCGATAATACCAAAGTACCAATTTGTCATATGCAAGGTCCGCATTTTGATAACATGCATTTTTTGAATATTTTCCACTTTTGAAACATTTTTAGAGCATTAACTATTTAAAGTATTTTGAGTCACATTCTAGTATCCAAACTGAAAAAAATAAGTTATCCTTGAAATAACACTGTCTCAGCTTTTAAAATCCCATTTTAGCTAGGAAGATATCTCGTATCCACAGAAGACTGATTATATCCTAACTGTTATTCGTATCTATTTCACGACACGCTTTCCCCACAAGGTACGAATGTCATTTCTAAGAATTTTTCCATACGGGCATTTGTTAGCTCTTTAAGACTTTTTGTGCATATGCGGTTTCATAGTATTATATGCAGAGGGTAAAAAGCTACTCCACAGACACATTCTTGGTATTACACATTCACAGCTTCGTGAAACTTCAATAAAATGCCTTTATTTTATTTATTTATTTAGTTTTATTTCGCTGAACTGGTATGGTCCGTTAGCGGTAAGCTAGCAAATAGCATTGGATCTTTCAATTTGAAAAAAAAAAAAGACTACCGGATTAGGAATGCCATGAGTGCAAATGACGTTCGGAGACCTTAGAGAAACGATGCTTTTGCCTGGAAAGTACCGCCGAAACCAGCAGTGTATTTTTTAAATTTTAGAATCTTCGTCGTATGTATTGGTGCGTTCGCACGGGTTCGTAATAGATCGCATGCACAAGTCTGATAAAAGTTTAATAAAATTTATTCTTATCAAAAGAAATATAACAGAATGCTGGAATCTTTGTACAAGTGTTCAAAATATCGCGCAATATAACCAGTAATTATACTTTAAACTACTAAAAACATTAGAATACAACGTAATGCAAAGAGAAAGCTAACTCGCAAAAATAACAACAGCAGCTAATTAAACAACAACTTGCAATACCAGTAAGCAGCTAAGCTGAGGATGTTCTCTCTCTGGCACTTTATATCTTTTAATCGGTGGCGAGAAATTTCTGGTAATTTCTTTGCTTCTCTAGATTACTGGAAACCAACAAGATGATATAATTACAGTTATAGCTAACACAGCAGTCAATTACATTTATTCAATTTAAATATAAATTACGAGATACCTATTTATTAAATGTTAAATGAAAGTGTTCCTGTATTTTTACTTTTCCGGCGTAGCTTTCTCTTAAAATATGTCACGTGCTGCATTGCACGGCGAAATAAAACAATTCTAATCATAATTCTACTAACATTAGCTATCTAAATAAAAAATTCGTAACAGTATTTTGTTCAAATTGATTTGCAAGGGGCTGGAACAAAAAATTTCCCTTCACAGATCAGGGTTAATACAGAGCTTCCTGTTTTTAAAATAAAGCTTCTTAATGTTTCTCACAAAGGCTTATACGCATACGTATTAAGTTTATCGTTTTATGCTTTTCTTAATTCAATATACTAATATCCGCATTTTTTAAATAAAAAAAGGTGAACGCTTTTTCTATTCAATCTTCAAACATTCAAGATACATGTGCAGGCACGCGTATGTACATTATCTGCCGCTTATTAAAATCACTTCCGTTCAAAACCTGCTTGAGTTCATAAAGCGGCTGAGCTTAATAAACAGCGATTTATGTACTGAAAAGCATGATATTAGTTTGAAACTCTTCAAGTAAAGTAATACCTAGCAATTATTAATTAATCCTAAAATTATAATTAAAAATTTATACTAAATTTAATTAAATTTACTTAGTTTTCATGTTCATTTTAAAATTTTTTATAAAAATGTCTCCATAATTCCATAATTTTCTCTCTTACGGACAATTGTTCTATCTGTATTTGTTTCATATTGTTCAACAACAGTTTTTCAATAGTATTTCCTAATTTCATAAAACTGCTGATAGTTTCTCTCTTTAGATGTGCTGTGTTTAACGTTCTTAGTAGAGATGTACGATCTGCTCCGGAACCGATTCAAAGAACCAATTCACTTTTCTGAACAAATGCTCAGCGCTCCGGTGAAAACGGAGCGCCAGTTCTTTAACAGTTCACCAAGAGCTGTTGTTGGAAAGCGTGCCAAAAAATCTAATTTCTCTCAATGTAAACACTAGCATTCCTTCCTTTATTATTTACCGGAAACACCTCTGATCAATTTTTATTGTGTGTATGTATATATGTATGCTTTTGGTTTGCTTGTGTTCCATCTAGTATATAAAAAAACAAAACATTAAATAACGACACATCTCAGTGAAACTGACTATCCTTCTCTGCAAATGGATAGAGTTTTTTCCCCCATCTGGCAATGCCAGGATCTGTTTAAAGTACGTTGATCATGAGAACTAGTTCCTCGGATCCCCAGCTGTTAGCGCTCCGGCGCTAGTCGCAGATCATCTGGGTACTTCGCAGTCCAGAGTTTTCGCTCTTTTGATCGCTTATGCTATAACCGCGGATCTGATCACGCAGCAAATCTGGCTTTAGCGGAGTCTTGATTATTTGCTCTTTTCGCTTCCTCGGAGCTCTTCCTTTGATTTTCAATTCGATTCTTTGAATTCTGTGTCATAGCATGTGGTATATTAGGTATTATTTTTTATACAATATCACTGTAATATTTATGTAAAATAATAAATCATATTTTTATTTATTTACTTATTTTGCTATGAGCTGTGAATTTCTCTTCAAACTTTAGTATATATTTATAAACGTACATTTTTCCATCTAATGTAGTTTTTCAAGGTTGCAGAACAAAATGTGGAGCCCTACCGAAAAGAAGAACCTTGAACGATATTTGGTATCATTTTGTCAAATTATATCTATATATATATATTTACTAAATAATATTGATTATAAAGGTATTGTCAGTAGACAATTTCCGGTTCCTTGGGATCCTGTAATCTAAAAATTTATTTTTGCACTGTACTTTGTAGAATCAATAAAATATCAATTATAGTAGTAAAATAATGTAATCTTTAACAAAAAGATATTTAGTTTTCATTATTTTTTAACTTTAAGCATTTTTTTATTTCAGATTTTTATTGTTATTCTATGTAGAAAAATATTTAGGGAATCTCAAAAGTACAGTTGAAAGAAATCAGGGAGCGGTTTGGTTGAGTTGATTCCAGCGTCCCACTTCTTATTCAGTGCTTTCTGCTTCCCCCCCTCTTTGCACACCGCTCTTGATCCACCCCCATTCCGAGCGCATTGACCAAGGTCATCGTTACTGAGCGGTAAATCGTTAAAAAGAACTGATTCCTTAAAGGAGCTGTTTTGTCTATCTCTAGTAGTTTGAAGTGTAACTATTGTTTGTGCTCTGTATGTAGGAGTATTTTTGTGGAAAGTACTAGAAATGTCAAGTGTTTCTTTTGGTTAAATAGATTTTATCATTCTATCATCGGTTGTGTGTGCATTATGAACCCGTACGCACGCAGCAATATACATACGTCAGATTATACAAATTAAAACTCTAAATTATAATAGCTCCATGGCTCTCTATTTTAATATGGTTATTTTCTCTTTCTGTACTAAAAATAGTAACAGTTGAATACAATCATTCTAAACTGCGTCTTTCAAAATTAATCGATGTCATATATTTCTTGCTTAACGCCAATAGCGTACATATTTATATAGGGCTTCAAAGAATTAATAATGTCAAATTTTGCGAATTGGAACTTAGGCAAATAGTTGAAACGGAGTGAAAATCTGTCTGTAAAAAACTTTCATCTTGGACACATCGAATTCTCTCCCTGCTTCCTTCTTTAGCTAGATTGCGGTCGCTGCTTTTCTTACTGAATTATATTTTTAAAAAACTCTTCAGGGGCAGGCGAGTTTTTTTTTGTACCTAGAATTTTGATTTACATATTTTTATCTTAAACATATGTTACGGTGAAACACCGAAATCTGGAGAATGTCGGCTTTCACCGGTGAATGTCAACATTCACATAGTCGCTTGGTTATGTCGGAAATATTTTCCAAATACTCTTATTTCCGACTTACGCCGGTAAATGTCGACATTCACCATTAGTACATGGTGAATGTTGAACATATATGAATATTATATTTTCTTCTCCGTAATTCAGTCACGAAAAAACACACTTGAGACTTAAAATAAGAACTTAAAACACACAGTACATTCAAAATGAGAAAATAAAATAATAGTAACAAAAAACTTACTAAATTATGCGATTCAAATCTTATTTATTGCAACAACTTGCACTATTATGACACTTTGAATTGCACAAGAGGCCCTTGCTTTTGCAACTGCATTTATTTGTGGAACACTTCCTTTTGCAATGACAGCGTGTATAGCATTGTTTTTCAGTGAGAACTTTATGTGAAGACGTGGTAGATTGTGAGTCCTCTTCAATATTTTTCTTTGGAATATGGTTTTCGGTATGACCACCGCTCAAATTGTTTTCAGAAGTATTGCCAGTTTCTTCAAGCTGTTCTTCGGTTTCAAAAATATTGGCAATATCTTCGAGTTTTTCTTCGGTTTCGATATTTGCGATTTGTTCGCTAGGCAAAAAAGACGATGCTATGCGTCTTTTTGCTTTAACGCCAAACATGGCTTCATAAAAACTTTGGCGTATCCCTTCGTGGTATGTAGTGTTCTTGGCAAATTGAACAAAGGGTAAACCTTCTGTCCATTCATTTGTATCGTTATCGTTCATCCATTCAGTTAGAATATTCTGTATATCCTAACTGGCCTTTTCAACTGAGCCTTGTGTTTGACTGTGACAAGGCTTTCCATGAACTATCTTAATATCTTTCCACATAGCGCATATTTCGAATATGACTTGATTACTGAATTCTCTGCCATTATCTGACTGCAATATTGCTGGAGCACCAAATGTTAAAAATATTGCAAGAACGTGATACACTACTTCTTCAGCTCTCTTAGTTTTCAAAGGTCGTAGCTGGGCAAACTTAGTTAAATGATTATGATACACTATTATGAACTTATATTCTCCGTCTCTGTTTGACTGCAGATCTACCAGATCAACTTGACATCTTGAGTTTAACTCAGAACTGATCATTGGTTTCACAACAGTACCTTTCTTAGGTGCACTGTGTTTCCTTTGACACTGTTTGCATAAATTTAAATACAACATTACAACTTCATATGTAATATTTTTGTATTTAATTTGCAGCTCTTTAAGCATACATATTCTTCTTCCGCGGCCTATTCTGTGGTGAGTTTCATATCGTATACTGAACAATTCCTCATTGGTAACATAATAATGTATATTCGTTTCTCCTGGTTTTAATGGTACAATTAATTTCTCTTCATCATTAATTTTTAAAGCGTCAAAACCTTTTAATTGTCTGTAATCCAAAGGTGTGTTGCACTTAGTTTTAGCAGAAGCCACTTCGGAAAGTATTTTAGAGTACTTTTCTTGAGAAAAATAAAAACAATTGTCTTCTCGTTTACCCGCAATTAATGCATTTAACTTTTCAAGAAAAAGATCATGATTCACTGCAGTATCCATTCAGTATAAATTAAGGTATCAGAAAAAATTAAGAAAACATTGCTTGCACCATCAAACCTTGCATAAGACTGACAAAGTAGACTGACTCCCAGAACAAAGGATTTGGCGAGAAACAGCCAGTCGCCTCTTTGCCTACTCCTCTCTTTTCGACCTACACCAAAGCATATCTGTGATTGTCGACATACACCGGTGAGGATCCGAATGTACAAGAATGTAATGCAATATTCGATCTTTCACCGACGTATTTGGTGAAAGTTGACATTCTCCGGTGAAAGTCGACATTTCGGTCTCCAATTTCGGTCTTTCACGGTAACATATGTATGACCACAATCTAGGGAATGTCAACATTCACATCGTCGCTTAGTGTATGGTCGAAATATTTGCTAAATATCCTTACTTCTCACTTACACGGGAAAATGTAGACATTCACCATGCATTGATCGTAAATGTTGAATAAAAATATTTTTGTTACGTTTTTAAATCATACTTTATTATTAAATATATTATAATATATGTCAAAATAGGAGAAAGCTTAAGTACAGCATATGTAAATAAACTACTGAACTTAAAACGATCAGTAAATTGTAAATGAGAAAAGCAAACGCACCAGTAATAAACTTACTTAATAATGCTATTTACGTTATACAGCCTTATTTATTTGGACAACTTAATTGTTATGGCACTCTGAATTGCATAACAGACACTTGCTTTCACAACGCCTCTCTGTCTAGCTTCTCGGCTTCTCATTTCGATCTCCACCAGAGCATATCTGTGCTTGTCGACATACACCGGTGATGGTCCGAATGTATAAGACTATAACCAAATATTCACCGCATAGACGGGAAAGTGATTAGTGAATCTGAGTGCCGTACCAAAGGACCCGCATTCGAATCCCGGAGAAAGCACGGATGTAATTTGTCCGTCCCTTCATAGGAGGCAAACATTGGCCCACCTATTAGGTGCCTCCATAATCAGTAGTGGCTAACGTCAATTGACGGATTGGGTCTGCCGTTGGAGGAAAAATAACATAATATTCTGTCTTTCATCGACGTATTTGGTATTCGAAATTCTCTTTCAGTCATTCACAATAATATATATGTAAGATATATATACCTTACATATAATTATATATGTTCATGCATTTATAAATATACAAACACGCGCATATATACATATATATAATATATATATATGCACATAGATGCCATTTAACTGCATTGCTTTCATTTTATGCTTATATATACAAAGATAAATCAATAGCTATATTACGCAATGCGTAGAGGAAGCACATGACTGGCTGATATACATGAATGTTAATATGAGTGAAATTACAGTGATAGCACACAGTAAGAATATAAATCATTGCTTAGGCATATTTAGAGGAACAGCATATTTATCTGTAAAAAATAAGGAAAATAAACCTTTTTCATCAAACTTATTATTATTTATTCGATTCAAAATGGTAAATGGTTTGTAATGATTTATGAATGACCAAAATTAAGCTGTTGAAATTTTATACAGTGTAAGATGTTTAAACATATAAAATGAAAATTATACTTTCAATGATAATTTAATAATAAATATAGATAATCTGAATAAATCTAGACATTCAGCCTAAATGGCAGAACACACGTAAGACTAACCATTAGTAAAGATCAATCATTAGTAATCAAGAATGCAAGTGGAAAATATTTTATGCATTCCAGCAACTTAATATTAGCTACTTTTTTATCTTAAATTACGGTAGTAAATATATGAATAAAGTGTATTAACGAAAGAAAGGGAAATTCTCCTTTCCGTGACCTTTAGCTAGGGTACAAGCTTTTCAGTATATTTTATTCGCGTTGCACAATTTATTTAATTTTAACTTGCGCTATTCTCAGAATACAGCTAAAAACAATGAAAAAGATATAAATAATGATTATAATTCTACCACAATAATATTATTACTAAATTCAAAGTTGGGTTCTTATTTGTACTTCTTTGACGAAAATAATGTTTCTGCGTTTCAGATAACCATAGCTAATGAGTCAATCAGTCGTAATAATTTTGCTGTATGTAAAGAAATACGAAGCAGTATTTTACGTATGTGATATCAAAAGACAACCCTAGGTTTCCTATAAGAAATGCGCCTTCCGTAACTGTAGAATGAACAAAAATATGTTCCAGATATAAGAATAAAGCACCAGAGGAGTAGGAAGACGGATGTCGAGATTCTTTCACAGCAGTGAACGCAGAAGCGCATAGCATCCATCCACTCTGGAGCAGAATCGATAAATGGAAGAATCGAGCGATCTCCGTTTGCAAGTTTCTCTCCAGCGGGGTTGTCATATTTTGTCCTTCTCGCCAAACTAGAACCAAAATGAACCGAGTAAAATTTCTCGATCTTACAAGCATTCACCTGCAGGCCACCTGGCTAAGTCTCCATCTAGCATACTATAGAAGTCTTTGAAATCAAGGAAATTTTCTTGGCAGTTAAAAGTATTTAATTTTTGTTTCCCAATTTTGGTGTTTATGGAGGACTTGCTTATGTAAATTAGCTAGAATTCCCGTTACGCGTAGGGAAAACCAACTATTCAGCTAGCCCGTTCGTCTCCGGCACGATCTACAAGTATTTAGCAAGCTTTAACTGCTCTGCCATTGGCAGAACAAGTAAGTCATGTAATCAAGTATTGAAAAAAAGGAATTCTTGTATTGACAAAGAAATGGGAGCCTTTCAAATTTATGCCTAAACATTGAAGAAACTGTTAGGACATATCAGGCTCATATTTCTCATAACCACCAGAATCGAATAAACTTACAGTATGTTTTATTTTCTTTTTACTCACTGTTTTTTTTCCTGTAATCGACTAGGTTATTATAACCTCTTTCTCTGAAAATTTTATGTAGTATGCCTACAATTATAGGTTATTAATTGTAGGTTTTTAATTGTGCCCTGATTTCAAAACGTTTGAGAGCCATATAGTTATTCTGAACCATATAGTTAGAAGCATTGACATATAATTTATTCTGGTGATTCTGTACTTATTCTACGATTCTCAGCTTACAGTATTCTTCTATCACTGATTTGTGTTCAGCATACAAGAACACATGGAGATACAGTCTCCGATATGTTTCCAAGGAAGTTGTACTTTTCATATACTTTCATTTACAAAATCACATGCTAACGGAAATGTACCGTACTCAAATAATTTCGTTTCTATGTAAACAGAGAATAAAGATTACATTTATAGTGTGTAAGTAATAAAAAAACAGAAATATATAGTTAAGGCGAAAAATAATGTTGAAACTTTTATAAGATTTAAACACTGTGATAAAAAGCAATCTTAGCCGTCAACAAAGGAAGATTATTTTTCTAACATTAAGAAGAGTTTAGAAGTGAAGAAGATTTTTATATGCATTCTTTCATAGTACGAAATAATAATCACTAAAATACAAGCTCACAAATGAGGAATGTCATTAATTGCTTACATACTTATTCTAGGTTGTTTCATGTTTTAAAGAAGCAAAAAATAATACTACTAATCGAAACATTCTTAATCTTTAATTCTTCTTGCGCCTTGAATTTAAAGCGAGAACACGCCCGTTAAGTAAATAAAGAAACAGTTAGTACCTATTTTGTGCATATATATGTCACATAAATATTCATATACATAATTCTTTCAAATTCTCAGAACTGGAGGAAAACTTCTCAATTACTTTAAAATAATTTTACTTTTATTTACTCTACCCGTAACATATTATTAGCCACCGTATGGCTACCTCGTATATTGTTAAGCATTTAATGGTTGATTCAATATGAATGGCGGGTGTCGGAAAAAGTAGCTTAATAACGACTAACTACAATCACACAACTCAGTGCAAGAACGATCCATTTAGACGTACATCTACATGCAAAATGCATCCTAGATTTCATCATCTGAAATGTGTGTGTTACACTTCACGCCTTTGAGTTTTTATTTTCAGTTGACTTGCATTTTCAAAATGTAAAACGCATTTTAGTAAATTTAGAGATCCAAATTATCATAACAAAATGCTCATCTTACCTTCTTGTTCTATCTTCCCTTTTAGCTACTCTCCAAGTTCCATAATCCGACATTTTGGAAGCGTCAAAGATTTTTGCCATTAGTCGAACTTAATTCATCGATGCGGAAGAAAGATATTTATTCTCCGAGCACTAGAAAAGTAAAGGAAATTATAATCACATAGGATCAAACCTAAGTAACTTAAGAGACTTACATTTTGTATATTTAAAGGAGCAAACATTTATAAAGCTTTAAATGTATCTATTTAATGGGTAAAACTTTTAAAAAGCTTAAAATGTATCTATTTAAAAGGTAAAGATTTCAAAAAGCGTAAAATTTATTTATCTGCTTGTTATCAATAATAACCAATTTCAGAATTTCTGCCTTATCGTACTTCAATAGACACAAGTTTTCAAGAGTAACAAATTTTCTCAAATATATTTCATAAAAGGTTTCTCTTTTGGCTTAATAGAACTGGATTATTCTTTTATAAAACCGATAGAATAAATCGTAATAAAACGAAACCTAATATATCTCTGCATGTTGAGTAAATAATGTTGCTAGGAAGAATAATATATTGCGCAATATTAATGTTGGGAAGGAAGAAGTAAAACAAAAGTTTATAGATATGATTCATTTCTGACTTGCATCTTTGTTTATAGAGAATACTCTAACATAGCTTTCGTGTAGCCGGATTATAGCGAATAAAATGAATTTTCGAATCGCCATGGAAACCTACTTAACTTCTGCTGATTTCAATCAATTTTTCTTGTACTTTTCCTTAAATTTCTAAGAGAAAAGGGTTTAGTATCAATAGAATGACAAAAAATGGGTAAAGTTAAAAGTTCCTGACCTCAGTTAAAGGAAAAAAATAAACGTTGATAGCAGAAAGCTTGAAACGGTATTTCATTTAGAATAGAAGAGAAGCAAATCCTTAAAGCAATAGTTGAAAAATTACTCAACTAAAACAGAGCACGAACGAATGCCCATGGGCTGAAATTAAGAAACAACATGCTTTAAAATTTACTTTTGAGTAACAGGAATTTTACAAAACTCCTAAGTATTAAGGATCTATTGGGGCGGAAGACCAAGAAAAATGCAAGACTAAGACAGAATTGTAAGGAAATTAACATAGTTGTCACATCATTATAATAATAAGGAGAGCTGCAAGGGAAAATAGATTGAATGATTTTATATAGTATCTTAGAGCAAGTAAATTGTTTCGAATTATTCTATATACTTCTGAAAATGTCTGAAGAGTACTTTTGCTTATCGGAGACGAGAACATTGAGTTAGATGCTCTCGAAATGCATAGAGAATCAGGGCAGAAGAAAATAAAAAAATTATAGAAATGTATAACAGTGATAAAGAATTTGGAAAGATTAAGAAGTGACTAATATCTCGGCATTCCAACAGGAGGCTATTTAGCCTATGGTTCCAATTTAAGAAAACAGAATCATAAATCAATCAACAAAATCCAGAGAAATAACGTTTCTAAGACCCGAAATCACCAGAAATTTTTTTAACCAATAAACAGAAGCTGCATGAATTTCGTAACGATTTATAATAGAATTTAGAATTTCTTAATTTAAAAAATCTATTGCCAGTTCGAAAAACGAATATTTGGACATTTCCAACATTTACGCAGTAAGCGTAAAATGTACGCCTTTTCATATCATTTTACGATTTTATTGATGGAGTTTTTTTATGTAACTGATTTAAATTTAGATTTATCTGAGAGCGTTACAAGCTTTTGGAAATTCATGCTTTGGAAGTGAAATGTACATAGGTCTGCAACTGCAGGAGTGGTTTGATATCCTTTATCGAGGTCCCTTAAAGATGGAAATTGTTGGCAGTGAATATAAATTTTTTTTCGAAATCTGTCGTCGTGTTGTATTCCGAAAGCCAGTAGAATGCTCCAGTGGCATTCGTGTAAATAAATGGCTAAAAGCGACGCAGAGAACTTCTTTCACTACGCTTATAGTTAGCTATGGATAAACTTGTTTAGCCAAATACAGGAAATATCGCGGGGGATATTCTGTGGAGAAGTTTCTGAAACTATTTATATAGAACAGGTGTTATTTCCTTTAAGGACCTCATATAATATGCTATTCACAGTTGAGACTAGATTATTCGATACAAATGAGACTGAATGGGATTAGGTAAACGTGAATGCCGGTTTACACAGAAATTCCGAAAAGTAGTTATTAAAGTATACCCGTAGAATAGAAAACATAATATTTTGATAAACATAAAGCCGTAAGAAAGAGATAAAATAACTGCATATTGATTTTTTTTCCAATGGCAGATTGTCAGCAAGTGAATAGTGCGGAAAATGAATTTACGGCTCAACAAATTGATATTACAGCTAACTGAGGAAACCTCATAATTGTATGCCAGGAAGGACAGCTGTCAATGATCTGAAAAGTGACACAAGTCAGTTGCCATTGTAGTAACTTAACAGCATGCTTGGAATGAAAGCATGGAATGACACTTATAAAAAATAAAACTTACTTTGTAAAACTAATGATCTCGTTTACCTCTTTATGTTACTTTTTGAAACAATAAATGCAGCCTGATAAGTAATAAATCTCCGCTGAAAAGGCACAATCTGTTTTTACCTCTGTAGTCGGAAGCCAGCTCAGCGGTGCACTAGTACATTCCTGTGACCGCTGCTGTTAATACTCACACTCATCCCTGCAAGTCTTTGAGCAGTATCACGAAAAGAAAACCCATCTTCTAGTAGCCGTAATACACTGCCTCGCTCAAACTCAGCAAGCTACCGGTACTATCTTCTTTGAATCTTTAAAGGCATTCTTGATTCAAATCTCGTTGTCCGAAATGTAAATAAATCGCATTAAGTTTCCATCTCCTATTTAAAGCAAACATTATTTGCATATCCGTATTAGCACTACCACCGCCATACTTATTCGTACAGCGTAAAATTTAAATAGGCGTCATCTTTCAGATGTACAAACACGCCTCCCGAATTTCATTTATCTAGCAGAGCTCCCTTCTTGGTGTTGGGATTTCATTTTACATCAATGTCTTTATAGGAAATTTATTAGCAGAAGTTTCGATAAGTTTTCTTAGAGATTAAAATTAATTTAAGAGTTTCATAAATCTTCAATTTTTTTCCTCATCTCTGTTTTGTAAAGAAAACAAATCTTTTAAAATAAAATAATGATATTTTGCAGCAAAGAAAATGAACAAGCAAGGGTGGGGATGACCCGATCTCTTCTTAATAACCTTACTAAGGAAGCTAATGTTTTAATGATGATTGTTCTTTATGTGTTTTCAATGTATCACAAATCAACTCTCTTTCATCTGTGAATGTGGTAACACTGAAGGGTTGTGACACTCGAAATCAATAAGATTGTGAGATAGCAAAGGCAAGGTTCGCGAAAGAAAGAAGAGAAAAATAATTATCTGAGAACTGAAGAAGAGACAGAAAATTGGTTCTCTGAGAACTGACAAAGCATAAATTGGCCTAAATATATTCATTTAAAAATATTGATCGTGCCGTGTAGTTAATACGTAAAGAGTTAACTTACTTTGAAGTTTGGCTATAAAAAGTTAAGACGTGTAATCTTGGATAAATAAAAAAGTAATCTTGGATTAATTAGTTTAATTATTTAATTATGCCAAATACGCGAGGGCTATCAGCCTAAGGGAAGGGATGCCTTTGTGGAGGATTTTCTGAGGGAGACTTCACGTATACATTTTGCAAATGGGGAAAACCACGAAAACGCTCATGTACACAACCTGTTTAACCGGAATCTACTCCAAGTGGAAACTACCAATGTTCAGCAACTTTACCGCTTGGCCGCTGGTGAGCGAAAGAATCATGGGAGAAAGGAATAATGTAGCCTAATTTTATTGTCTGTTGCAAAGTTATTTGCGTATATCATTGTAGATTGCGTAAATACCTTTTCTCTGTCACCTGCAGATCTAAATATGGCTAAATCATTTTCTTTATCAAAAGACAAAATCTTTGAAGAGACATAACAGTCGATTTATTTGTTTTTAGATATACATAAAAGTAATACATTTCGCGTTTAATTAATTACCTATAATAATTTATTTTAAATAGGTTTAACATTTAAAACGAATGTTTGTGTAGGTAATGTTTACTAATATTCTGAAAGCCTTATCACAGTCAGACCAGTGAGTCTCACTTTAAAACTTACAAATACCATCTTGAAATCTGAGTGAAGCAGAAGCAACTCATAATTTCTGAATTAACACCGTATAAGGTATTTCTCCCGCCTTCTTAGCATGCCTTCGGGGTGTAAAGGTAGCACGCTTCCAGAAGTCCGTGGTTCGAGTCCCGGCGAGGGCATTGCCCATTTTTCACGTCTCCAGTTTAGAAATAACCTAATGTCTTAACAGTGGCGGCCGAACTAAAATGGTGGTGGATGATGATTCTCCACCACCAGGATTTGGCGACTGCGATTCGGTTCCCTAATCCCTGTTCGCCCTTTAAAATGGGAAATATATAAGGTATTTCTCCCGCCTTCTTAGCATGCCTTCGTGGTGTAATGGTCAGCACGCTCGGCACGCATTCCAGAGGTCCGTGGTTCGAGTCCCGGCGAAGGCATTGCTCATTTTTCACACCTCTTGCTTCCAAACAACCTAATGTCTCTACAACCGGGTAGACAAATTTCATGTGTTTACAGCATTTATTGTCTAAACACATATAAAAATGTGTACTTATAAGCCTACAAGCTGTTTGCTTAATCTTGAAAAATACGCCATCTAAGTGCTTTCCATCCAAATGTTTATCACACACCACTACAACATAACACATCCACAGTGAAAGGAGTGTTCATGCATTTACTGAGACACTTAAAAACTTTTTGCTTAATCATACAACTAGGTACACCTTGCAAGAAATTTAATTTGCGATTTTCATGTCTCGAAAGCGCGACTTAGGATATTTATTGTATTTATATATAGCCACTTTTTTATCATAGATATCTGGACACAAATCGGACTTTTCTGAAACGACACATCTATTTTTTCCGTACTTTAGTTCTAAGCCTCGTCTTTAAGTAATTTTTTCAGTTTGTCCCAACAATAGTTCACTTGACGAACTTCTTAATTTATGGCAAACGATTTTCCTTTCCCTTTCACTATGCACGAACGGAACAAAAGGTATATGGTTCATTCTTTCAAATAATTTTAAAAAAATGCGTAAACCAGATTTGGCGTTATTATAGCTTATAACAAATATGCTAAATTTTTCAAAATGCGCCGATATATAAATTAACGTATATCTTCGAAAATGTTGAATAAAAAATTCTAATTTTTCGCAGGTATGCCTAGGAATATATTTACTTTAACTGGCAAAAATTTTTATAGCTTATAAATAACAATTAGTTTCGAAAAATTTATAAAAATTGCTATAAAATGTAAATTTTAAAAACAAATCTGAAAATAGCTGAGGATTTTATTTGGACTGAACCTAAATTTCGAACTTGAAACAAGGAACCCAGGGCGTTTTAATAAAAAAAAGAGATATTAATAAATATATACCATATTTAATTAACACTGAGGAGCTAAAATTTTGAGAGCTAATTTTTTAAAAACTACTCGTGCGAGTTTTACAAAACTTGGTAATTTGGCATAATTTGAGCCGTAGAATCGAAATATAGAAAAATAGGCAAGTCATTTCAGAAAACGTCCTATTTTGTGTCAAAATGCCTATCTTAGAAAAATTATATATATAAATCTAATATATATTTTAAGTTGCGCTTTTTAGAGATGAAAAATGCAAGTTAAATTTCGTTAATCGGCCAAGGAGAACGGGAGATATAGAACTTTTCCATTATTTTTTTTTTCGAAAAGTGTACATGAGAACACACTTCATTACTCAGAATTTTATTCTCCATGCTCAAATTATAAGCATGCATTTTTGCAAACGTTTGACTTGCCTCTGTATAATCTAAAATACGGATAAAATTAATATCCAGATGCAATATCCTTTGCATAATGCAGATTAATTCATCACATAACTAATCAATTTTCTTCACATATGTTAATAATTCAAAATATTTCTCCATTAAACATCGTATATGATCCAATGTCTGCCCTTTGATTTTCTGAAAGCACGAAAAGTATATTTCATATACTGAGTGGGATCTATGATATTCTAAAATTCCATCGTCACATTCTTTACGCATTTCAAATTTAGTTTTATAATATGAAGTTAATGGAGAAGCTAGGAAACGAGGTACATTTTCCGGATATTGAATGGAGTTTTAATTTGCTAAAAGCCATATGGTAAATTACTTTTCCTAGCTGTTGTGTAGGAAAGAATTTCCGAATTTACTTTTGTATAAATTTTACATTTACAAATAACTTCGTCTTTTGGGGGAAAGAAGGGGTTACAGTCAGAACTATATAACTCGTCTTTGTGTTGGACGAATCTAGCATTAAACAGTTTTAATATACGTTATTTTCTGCTTTTTGTCTGGAAAGATTTCACAGAGTTTCTACTCGAATGTACATGATATAACCCCGGATAAGCAACTCCTGCCATTTATGAAAAAATTTCTTTTATATTTGAATGGCTAAATAATTTGCTTTAATTTTCCATCGCAATTTAAAGATTGTTCTCTTTTATAACTAAACTTCTTTCGAAAGCCTTTCAAAGTTTTCACATTGCAGGATACAAAAATATCAAAGTAAATGAGTAACGCATCCAAAGAAAATGTTTTTGCTTTAATAGTAAAATTTTGGCTTTATCCACCAAGAAAAGCTTTTGAAGCAATTAGTGCCTCTTCAATTCTTTCAGTTTCTTCCCAATCAAATAATGCGCTTCGTGAATAGTTCTCCGGCGATCTCATTTGTATAAAAAAAAAAAAAAAAAAAAAAAAAAAAAAAATGAATACTTAGAGCACTATGAGGCCAGATTTAGAGATTTTTTATGCTAGCATCACCTTTTACTACCTCGTTAATTCTCTAAAGATCTGATAATTTTAGTTATTCCACGAAGAGGAAATCACTGTTAATGGAAAACCCAAAATGCTTCGATAACGAGTTAAGAGGTGGTAGAAAGGTTATTTCTTTATTTCGGGATACAAAGCAGAATTGAAGGCATTTTCTTTCCTCCCCCTCTATTAAATCTTTAGCTTCTCAGTAAAAAAAGGAAACCTTTCAAATGGGTAGAATTTTCTCTATTATCACCGTTTAATCGTTTCGCCGGTAAAGTGAAATATGTAATTTATGTCTAGAAACGTGCAGATACTGCATAATGAAAAAGTATTTATTTGGGTAGCTAAAATAGATACACGTACTGGATATCAGTGATTAAAATCCTTTAAATGTGTATTTGTTTAATGTAATCTCTCATTAAATCACAATAGAATTTTGTCTTTGTGCGTATGAGCTGACTATCATTCTCCATATGGATGAAATCTATACCGATTGAATGAATTTAATGTTTAAAATCATTTATTATAAAAACACTTTTTTACTAGTTGTTCTTGAATGAGAAAAATTTTTAAGTATTGAATATAAAGATTAACAGACCTATGGTAAATGAAATTTGAAGCCCGTTTAATATTAAACAGGAATATATAGTTTTTCACATAAGCATATTTCAAAGTATTTAAATAAAACAGTGCAAAGTTTTTTTTTTACATAAATTCTGGTAGTTGTGTGAATGATGTTACGTTACAAACAACTTAGACTTTGCACAATGCACCAACGAAAGGCATTCTGACTTTTTTTCGAAACAATAGCCCTTTAATGGTACATAGGTTGTTAGTTAAATCAGGCAATAGGAAAGGAAAAGAAACCAGAACAATTTACAGTTTTTCTACTCTAATCACATTTGACAACATTTCAAGGTCCTATCTCCGCTTAAAAATTACATTTTACTGGAAAAAGAAAAAAGGAATTCCGATAAATTAAAGAATAAGGAATTCCGAATTGCTAGAGGATCAAAAGTTAGCAGCGTGGACTTCAAGTAGTCAGAAAACGCTCTGATTGCACACTCCAAAACTTTCATTTAAGTACTTCCTTCTCTCTACCTAATTTGAACATCGCGCGCGCTGGAAATTTACATTCTCTGGAAAAGTAATTTAACCTAAAATAACAGGTTAGAAAATTAAAAAGAATCTTACAATCTCAGATATGGAAACAAAATGTACTCTTAAACTGCAGAATGTAAACTGAATTTAATTTACAAAGCAAATTTACAAAGTATTCATCCAATAATTACTTAAAAATTTGAATATAAATGTATATTTTTTCATTTTGTTCCATTTTGCTGTCTGTGACCTGTGTCCGTAAATACTAGCGTGCCTTAATTTTAATATCCAATTTTAGTTTTCACTTTTCAGATTTTATTGAGCACTGGATAAAGGAAAAAAAAACACTAATGTATTTTACCTGTACCATAAAATAGCAAAACACTTTTGGACGAAAATTGGATAAATAAAAAGAGCACATGTAATTTAACTAGCAGTATACTATACTAAAACCTCATTCTTAAAAAGTCCTTATTTTTGCTTTGTCCAAACTATGTTATATATTTTTTAAAAATTAAATATTTTGGGGAACAGTAAATTTCCATTTGTGCATGTTTAATAATAGCATATATCACAGAGATATTTATCGGTGTAAATAAATCAGTTAAAAATTGCTTCTAATTTTAATCAATTTAGAAATGATTAAAACTAACAAGTAAGAGGAAATAAATCTTACATTGGTCATATAAAATCTTAAATTACAAATAATATATAATTAACTACCCAAAATATAAATAGACATTATTTTTCCTTGTTTGTGATAAGTGGATAAATTCTATTTTATCTGTTCATGTGTTAACTTGTTAGAGCTTCAATATCTCTAGATTATTAATTCATGACACGTGAGCGAAAATCATGAATCAAGCATAGAATATCTGAAGACTTTCTGCACATTCGAAGACTACATGCGCATTATTTAATGCGTGTTAATTAAGCTCAAATTTGAGCACAAGAATCAAAACAAACACACGTAATATTTGACTTTCTTTCCAACTGATTTTACGAGTCCTATGATATGACTCATGGTGCTTGAATAAAATGCTCTATGATTATGCCTGAATTAAATACTGGAGTATAAATGCATTTACATGATTAATTAGATTTATATAATTCCTGTCACAAAGGGTTTTTTTCTAAAAATTTCCTAAATTACTGTTTTTTTTATTAATTATCTCGTATCTCATAAACTTCTTTCTTTATTGTCTACTATTGCTGGGTACATATCAATATATTCGTCTTTAGTAATATTGAAATAATAAATATTATTTGTGTATCAAAGTTATTATGCTAATATTTCCCGCTATCAAATCCTCTTCCTTAAAACACAGAGATCCATATCAAGCATTCCAATTTCAGAGCAAGCTGTTTTGTAAATCATTTTGGCATTTTCTGTATCTACTAGTAAGTCTACCAATTAAAGCTTTTGACATCGAAAACTGAAGTAATTAATTTCTACATTTAGAGCTGCATTCAATGCAATTACGATTTCAGTTAATATGTACTTAACGTAACTACTCTCTGCAGCTTGATATCGTACTCATAAGACGTTAAGTACTCATAAGACGTAACGTACTCATAAGTTCATCTACTTAGAAAGATTGTAATTGAGAACAATGGACTCAGAGTGAAGTTTTGGGATCTAGCGTCCTTTTAAAGGGCATAGCTTTTTGAAAAAGTATTATCTACTTTACTTATTAAACCAGTCTACTTGTATCTTTCTTCTCGGAACTATTGAGGATAACGTGCTTATTTCTTTGATGTAGGATGGTCATGCACAGAAGTCATTCCACTTCAAGCCGAATCTTCTCTCGACTTAGTTCTGCAGTTATTTAACTTCTGATTTATTCAGTTATTAGATTATGTATAAAGTCAGCAGTTTCATTTAGTTTTCTTAATTACTTGAACGAGCTTTCTGAACCCTCATATTGCATTGTTCTTTCAGTATTAGACAGTACTAACTGTCTAACACTGTCATAAAAAGTCCTCCGCGAAACATCCCTCCCTTTATGCAGATAGCCCTTGCATGCTTTGCTGTAATCTAAGCAAACCAAACCATTTATGTACAAAGAGTACAGAACATAAGTAGTACAATTCCATTTGAAACAGTTTTAAGAAAAAGGCACATTAATTAAAATGTAATAACATTAATGAGAATACCTTAATACCTTCATTGACCTTATGTATGATAGTATATAACTCATATTTACTAAACTTTTAATAAAAAAATACCTGTTAGGAAGATAATTACGTAAAAAATCTGATATTAATAGAAAACATGGACCTGCTTAGTTTGCGCCCGAACACTTGGAGCTGTGATGTAATGTAAATTCCTTCAGTTTGTGGTAATTCAGCAAAAAACGTATTCAACATTTTAATTATGTTTTAGGAACAAATATGTGACTTTATGAATATCATATTTATGAATATAGTCAATGTTGATGTAAACAGAAGAGGTGTTCTCCAATTTAAATCATTTCTTAATAACATGAATATTTTTAATACATTGTAAAAGAAGTTCCTTTTGTTTTCAACTTTCTCAGAAAAGAGACTCAATGCATTTCTTACTTCAAATTTTTTTAAGCTTTAATTTTCCTCAAACAGCATTTTTAGCATTAACTTTAAAAGAGGAGGGAGACTAGAATCACATTAAGCTCCAAAGCGATTATTGTTGCTTTTCATCAGAAGCAATAGCAACAATAGAATAATCTTTTCCTTTGATTTATTGCATCTCTTTCCCATTGATATTAATGCAAAAAGAGACTTTAATTAAGTGATATTTAATATTTCTAATAAAGGTTCCATAGAAAAATATACTTTCTAAAACTAATGCCTCTAAAAAGGTAAAGCATCCCTTATAATAATAATAAACTGAGCTAATTCAAACTTGGATTAAAATGAAGAGAAATGAGACTTACAAAAATTATTTGTCCAAAAATATTCATAAATAGCTTAGGGAGGGAAAGTGCTTTCCTGGAGATGTATTTGAGTCGCAGTGCACATTTCCACAAAAAAATCGATTGGCCGAGACGAAAGCAAAACGTCTAAATATTTTCGATTTCAGCTCTAGGAACCGACAAAATTCGTTTTCTATTTTTACTCTCCCAAATTAGTTTTCCTGGCTAAATGGAACAAGGCAAATGATCGAACTACATGAAGCATGGAACAGTAACTGGGATATGGTTCAAAACATTTGCTTTTGCTATAATGTAGATTTTAAATATCCGGCAGGATGTGGAATTTTTGTGACAAGCCTTTCATGACCGATACTAAACTCATTTTTCGTTTTTAACAATGGAATGATAAAATGTACCCATTTAGTCACATATTTATATCGTACCTGTCTATTATTTTGTACTTAAATTTATTTAAACTTCGAACTTTTGCTTCTTAAATAAAAGATTGCCATTGCATAATAAGAATTATAACTACTTCGCGTTCCAGTTAAAGCTTGAAAACTTTCAGGCTTAATTGTAAATTATTCCTTATGTCTCTGATTCATTTCAAGACGGAAAGAGGATTGTAAATAACTAAATTAGAAATATAATAATAATGCGTCACATTCTTATGAAAGAGTAATCTGTTTGCTGTGAACCAAAAAGTGGATGAATAATTTTATTGTTTTATTTTACAACATAACAAAGAGCAACTAAGTTAACAAAATAAATCAATTAATGAAATTAATCAAAAACTTCATTTTACACAATTCTTTAATTAAGACGTAAATAAATTGCGAAACAGTTCAGTCCTAAGCAACTAATATTCATATTTACGTACTGCATACGAAAGAAAGACTGCATGCAGATAGGGGGAATTTCGTCCATGTTTTCACGTTGCAGGAGAAAAGGAGAATCTGTTTGACTTTGATAAGTGAGTACGTCCACGCTACACACATTTTTGGTTTCACTTAGCATTTTCTAATATAATATTGCTGATACTGCAACCTAGAAACACGGAGGCACATACAATTTTTGTATTGTATGCTGTTGCAGAATATAAAATTTGGGAGTGTTTTTTTAAATAAATTTCAGTGATCAGTTTGTAACTGATACGAAGCTTAGCATGCAATCTGTACTACAAGTTTGCCCTAGAAAGCAAGTAACATATTTATATTAAATTAGTTTGATTATAATTTTCTTTTACTCTTTATCTGAATTCTTAAAGATCAATATTGTTTTAGCATATATATATATATATATATATATCAGAAAATTTTTGAATAAGAATTGCTCTTAATACTTTCAAAGAACTAAAATATAGGTCAAAATATTAACTTTTCTTTATATCATGCCTTACTACAATTAATTTACTCATTTTCCATTGGTTAAATTATTTTAATTAAATATTAAGATACATTTATTTAATTTAATTTACTTAAATTTTCATTCATTTAAGATTAACAAATTTAATTAGTCATTATTTATTATTTATAGTCTTGTTATTTTATTTAGTTTTCTCGATTTCTAAGAGCTTTCCCTAAGACACTGGCAATTTTAGTTTGACAAATTATATCCTGTATATTAAAGTTATACACATATTATTGAATGACCTTTTCTTGAGTTACATTTTACGATAGGAATGAGGATTATTTAAAATAGACCTGCTTAATGAATCAAATAAGGGTTCAGAATCTACGTATTTTGATAATTTTGCTTTCAGGGAATAATGGCTGCTAATGGTTGGTAAATAACACAATAATAAAATTTCAAGTTTTCTTTTCAGATTGATCAAATATGCGAATCTGATCATGATTCTGTTGCTGATTCCAGAAGCATTTTATAGCTGATTTAAATATTTTAAACTATTTTATAGCATATAGTTTGTTACACATATTTAGCAAATACTCGAGCTATGTAAATTTATACTTGTTTCAAAGACAGAAACTTAAAAAATGTTGCTCTATACTATTTTCGGGTGTACTTTGTTTGAGTAACATCTCACTTTTAAGTTCTACTTATGTCAACAAACATTTTGGGGCTCCAAACGCTTGATTTTGTTTACTACACCAAAACGCGCGAAGCTCTTATTTATCACGCATTTCTTTAAAATTAGCAGAAATGAAATCCAGCTAGATATGTAAAATTAAAGTTTTTAGAAACGTCACATTTCCTAGTTGCGCTTCATTTCAATTTTTTACTTTTTAAAAATTTTTACAAGACTCCAATCCTTCTTTATCTTTGCAATTGATTCGGAAAATGAAACAACAGTATACTGTGTAAGTACAGTTGAAATCCAAGCAGAAGAGCGATTACTGTTAACTATCATAAATACTTTACCTACCATTTAATGGATCATTTCTAGAATTTAAAATTTCGTATTTATTTTTGCCCATTGACAACGCTTGTCACGCTTAAATGCTCATTCATCACAAATATAAAGGAAAGAATTAACAGAATCAGTACATTTTCGAAGTATTATGACTTTTCTTTAAACTGAGAAATTACATTAGCAGTAATGAATAAAAAATTTCTCTTGCTTAACTTTAATACAATAAAAAGAAAACAAGATTATGCGCTTATTTGTTTAGGGCTTTTAAGCCGCCCAGATGGTATAATGTTTAAGGGAACCTACTGCAGTACTGAAGGGCCCGTGTTCGAATCCCAGAGAAGGCATGGATGTTTGTAAATGTATAGTGTCTTTGTGCAAGGAGGCACTGTAAATATATGGCGTGCCGAAAGTCCTTTCAAGAGGTTAGTGGTAGGTGAAGAGAAGTGGGAGACCCTCGGACTTCCACTCCCTCCGAGATGCTTTCCATCAAAATTGGGGACGGAACTGAGCGAAGTGTACTGTCACCTGTATGGTTCTCAAGGCTGTTGCCAACGACAGCCGCAGTCTTGCTCTCCTTGCCACGATGAATTTCGTGAGCTTGTTCTCATGTTGCTGTCAGACAAGTGAGATAAGTCACAACAACAACACAACAGAGTTTTAGGATTTACGTAAACAATTATTAATTCCACTGTTTTATTTTTACTTGAATTATGGGATGCCGCAGAAGAACGTCAGGACGTTTTGAATGAAACAAAATATATAAAGAACTTCTTTTAGTACATATTATAGCGTTACAGTACAACGAAAATAAATATAAAGCCAATGACATCTTGAAATTTCGTCCTCCTTAATCTTAACACCGCTGGAGTCTATCAGTTAAACGTCGCGTAACTTCGTAATTAGAGTCCACTACACTCACAGCGAGTTACAATACAATGTGAATTATCAAAGTTTGGGTGATCGGTCCGTATTTTTTTAGGAGGACCAATAGATAGTAAAAGCTACTACAGAACGATACACTGCAATGCTACAGAAATTCTTTGCTACCGAATTTTGCAGAAGACGCATAAACCGACCCAGCCTGTGGTTTCGGAAGAACAGGGCAGCTACCTACACGGCTAGCGATTCGGAAGTTTTCAATGGGTATTGTCCTAGAACATTGAATTTTCCTGCATGGAGATATTGTGTGACCATTCGTGTCACCTGATCTTTTGGTCTGGATCTTTTTCCTGTAGATTTGCTTAAAATCCCGGAGTGTACATTAACAAATCATGTTCCTTACTTGACCTGAAGGTCATCATTGAACTTGAAGCAGTCGCCATACCGAGGTAATAACTGTGAAAAGCTGTACGAAGTTTCGAAATCGACTCCAGCAGTGGATCGAATAGAATGGCATTTGCAATTTGCAATACACCATTTTCAGAACTTAATATTGGTGTATTTTTTATTCCCCTCAGTAATGGTGTGTATTAAACTGTAAAGCTCTAATGTGAATAAAAATGAGTTATTTGTATGTATTGTGGTTGCCCCCCTGCAGAAATGGATTCTTAAATAAATAAAAGCATTTTAATAATTCGGCATTATGAAAATAAGTGTGTTTTGCATTTCGCTCAACAAAAGTAATTTTTTTGTGTTCAACACTTAACCCTTCCGCCGTCCTTTCCTGTCCGCGAAAATCCCCCCCCCCAGCGGCCGTCTGTTTTTCGTAGCGTGTAATGTTGTTTTCTCTGTACATCATAACTTTCCATACATGAAATTCGTAGTGGATGAATGTCAATGAATATTAAATAAAATTATAAGGAAATAAAGCATAATGGAAAAATAATATCTCTGCTTATTTCTAACAGCAGGGTAATTTGATAACATCTGATCCAGGCGGTCCACTCCTCCCATTTTGTTGTTGTAATCTTTTACAATTATTGGTTTTTTTACAGTTCTTTTCCATGTTCCAACAACAATCATCGAGTTATTATGGACTATATTAATCAAACGTATATTCTTCTTGTCTCTCCAATTCACAACCTCAATTTTTTCTCTTTTTCTGCTGAATAGACGTTGAAGCCATCTCTCACTGTCTTGTAGCTTATGTAAAACGGCGCGAATATTTATAAAACCCGGGGTAAATTCAATTATAAATACACTGACTACCAATAAGTATTTGGACACCTGTGATAGAAAAGAAAAATTAACTTTATTCAAAATCAATAGTTGGTAGAGCCTCCACGAGAGGTAATTACAGCGTGGACCCTCCGGGGCATACTTTCCACAAGTCTTTGTATGACAGCTAGTGGTATTTTCTTCTACTCGGCTTGGAGAAGACATAGAAGTTCCTTCACCGATTTTGCACGGGTAGTGCACCCCTGAATTCGGCAATGCAACTTGTCCCAGTATTAGTGCAGTCAGACGCAAATAAACAAATAAAATATCAAGCAAATGCTCCGTCCTTTCCTATTATCTGACAATTTATTGAAGACCTAAAATGTAAGAGTTAGCAAATATTTGAAAAATTACAAGTTTCTTCTCTCTCTCTATATATATATATATGTTTACAATTCGAAAATTCAGAAAATAATTGTAGAGAAGCAATGGGAGGTTCTGAAAAATTGCTATACTCTTTTCTACATACTCTTCTGTAAACAACTAAAGCGATCGAAACTGCCAAAAAAAAAAAAAAAAAAAAAAAAAAAACTGTTTTTAACGCGTAATAAATATGCGCGAAAATCAAATCCACTAAGTGAAGTGATACTTTCCCTGGTATGAGCGAGTAATTAATCAATTAAAAGCCTTTTTTTAAATTTTATTCTTTTATCTAAACTGCTGTCAATGATAGCAGTTTTCAATATAATACATAAATGAATTTATTGATTTTAATAACTCAGTTGCTAACATTATTTAAGAAATCGGTATTATTGGAAAAGAATTTAATGAGCTGAATAACGACATAGTAAGAAGCTCGCTCATGTTTTATTCAGAATAGTTAAATTAAAATAATCAACTTAATATAGAATAATTTGCATGTAAAGAAGATATAAAATATGACTTATAAATGTTCATTACTTGGGATAGGTAGAAATCGCCAACTGTTGGTGATGAAAAATGAATTAAAGCTAGAATTTCTTCAAACCCAAACTGCTACTACATAGTGCATGTACTCACATATGTGTGCGTATGTATGTAGCGTTGCAGGCTGATAAAGCTAGTTGCTTTTAAAAAATTGTTCAGCTGAAAAATTAAGATATAAAAAAAAGTTTTAAACCTGTATATTTAACGCAAGCCTCTATTAATTCTAATATTCAGGTATTCAGGAAAGCCTCCAAAAACCTTTTAACTGTATAGTTACCTGAAAAACTCGACACGGTTAATATATTGGCCAAACAAAAAGCAACATTAACTTAAGAATTAATAACCTGTAGAGCCAATGTGTAATGGCTATGCCAAGATTTCAGCTTCGAGCCTCCCGATCCGATTCGGACGTGATTCCAGCTACGCAGCAAAGGCACGCGAAGAGGAGGAAGAAAATGCCTTATAGCAGCCATAAGTCTCAATTTACAAATTTCAACAAAACAGCGATTATACTTCTCCCACCTGACATACCGCTCAGTTAGAACACTTTAAAATTAATGATTTTGAGAACACTGAAATTACTATTCCGTAAATTTTTCCTGAAATTAAAAAAAGGCTATTTCAAGAATCACGTAACATTTTAAATATAGAACTAACTTAATACAATAATTTTACATGAAGGGTAAAAGTTGAAAAAACATGATTAAATGTAATAAACCTCAAGATCCTAATATGCAACTTATTAGTGAATTTGAAGATTTCTTTTCGAAAGCCAGTTTTGTTAGAAACTTCAGTAATCTTATCTACTCCTTAAAAATATAAGACTTTAATTAAATATTTCTTTGCCTAAGAATTACAGTGGAACGCCTCTTATTAAAAGCTTAATTAAAGACTTTATTCAATATAAATTATATCAAGTAATTAAACAAAAACCAAAAGAATTACTATATGATTGATTTCACGCTCCCAAACTTTGATCGATAAAAACTTGACAAATTAAAGATGACGGCTGCAGATACTAGCATTCCATTAAAGGCACGAAAACGCAAACTTGTTTCAAGCATAGTAAAACCACTGGTAATCGTTTTTTGAACCTTACCCAAACTAAAACTAAACAACCAAAATGATACTATCATGAAAGTAAATTTCAAAACTATTTTCGTCCTTATCACTAACATATTACTACTGGAAATCTTAACATTATTGAAAATGATGAAAAATCTTAACATAAAAAATATTAAATGATTAGAGGTCGAAAACTTAGGCCCATCAAAAGAATTTCCAACTTACAAAAAGCATCATTAACAAAAATCAGTCAACACACAATTAAAAGCAAAAGCAAATATGATTACCAAAATTACTATTAATATAATTAAGATGGAAAACCGATTTTTACAATCTTAAAATACCATTAAAGAATTTAAAAAACAAATTTGTTACTTCCACCGCCGATAAGGTCAGTAGCAATTTCAAAATCATTTGTAAAGCTTTCGAGAATCTGTAAACCACTTTACTTCTCGACGAAATTTTAAAAGCTTAATCCCATTATAGAAAATTTAGCGTAGTTAAAAGGAAAATATTGGGCAGATAAGTGGATCACCTTCTTAAAATGTACAATGGCATTCCAATAAGGACAAATTATTTTACCGCCATCTGCAACATTTATTTATTTATTTAACTAAATTACTTTTATGCAAAACTGCAAAGATTCTGTTGAAGAAAAATTTCGGTTTATATATAGATACATTGACGACATACTGATAATAGAGAAAGAAGTTCTTAACGAAAAATGTAAAATTTACTCCACAGGGTGAACTCACTTAACAAAACTAACGACCACTTACAACAAGCTGATTATTCTGTTCTTACCATTATTGAAGGCAAAACAAAATACAGTTATTTGACAAAATGAAGTTATTTAATTTCAAAACCTTAAATTTTAACTTGAACTCAAACGTCTTCAAAATAGTTAGAGCAGTCCTCATGATTAACCAAATCAACAAATTTAAAAAAAGTAATTGCACCGAAGTTAGTGATATAAAAAAGTAAATTTCTTATTACACACTTAAATGAAACTCCCAGTTATTACATAATTAAACAACTACATAAACTTAGGTTTAAGTTCAGCCTTAATTACTGTTACAAATGAAGGGATTAATCAAACCTTAAAAAAAAGTCAGTACTGGATGAATAACATTTGTGAATATCACTTTATATCCCTCTCAACACCATCCATCCGGTTTACTAACAAAAGGAAGAATATATATTTCAGGCCTGATGTTATAAGGTATTTCTCCCACCTTCTTGGCATGCCTTCGTGGTGTGGTGGTCTGCACGCTGGGCGCGTATTCCAGAGGTCCGTGGTTCGATTCCCAGGGAAGGTGTTGCTAACTTTTCATCTTGCCTGCTTCCAAAAATCCTAATGTATCTACAGTGGCGCCTTAACTAAAACTGTATTGGATGATGATTCTCCTCACCCAGGATTTGGCGATTGGGTTCCCCAAAAGCCCAGTCGCCCTTTAAAAGGGGGAGTATATAAGGTATTTCTCTTGACTTCTTGACATGCCTTCGTGGTGTGGTGGTCTGCACTCTGGGGGCGTATTCCAGAGATCCGTGGCTCGATTCATGGCGAAGGCGTTCCTAAATTTTCCTCTTGCCTGCTTCTAAAAAATCCTAATGTCTCTAAATCATAGCTCTAGAAAATGAATACGTTTGACTTTAACTTATGTGCTTTTCTCCTTACATTTAACACAACAGCATCCCCTACTTATTGTAATCTTTTTAAATGTTAAAAAGCAGTAAATATTTTTACTACACTTTTGCCGCCATTAAATTCGTTAGTTTCTTGCTTTACTTTCTTAAAATATAAATTAAATCAAACTCAGACTTCATTGTTTTTAATTAATTCACTAGTTCCCCACAGATAATACATTACACCAACTTGAACATGTTGAACCGTTTTCTAACTCCACCCTCCAAATCTCTTCCACTATTCCGACTTACCATTTCTAGCAAAAAACTCTACTTGATTAACCTTAGTTTCGCTCATTGGAAACTAAAACCTTGGCGGATTCATCATTGAGAAGCATGTAATATGTAAAATATGTGATAGTGTGAGTGCTAAAGACGTTTTTCGCTTTTTCTTTTTATTAAATTTATTTTATTGTTATTCATTGCTTATTCTTCTCGTTAATAGATGGATATTTTTTGAGTGATGCATTATTTTAAGCAACTTATTGATATCTTAAATACTTGATTTTGAAACTTGGTAGCTAGAATTTCGTTTTATTTCGTTATTATTTTTTAAATTTTTAATTATAAAAGAAAACGTCCGTTTCGGAAATAGCATTTAATCAACCAGATTAATGGTTAATTGATAATAATTTATCTATTAAAGTGTATGTTGTCCATTTAATTTGCATATTCATCTGCAACAAATGTTAGAAAATGGCCCCTACGGTTAAACCCTTGGAAAAGTACTTAGCTGAATTAATCTTATATTTATTCCTTTATTATTCAATTTATTTTCGAATTTGAGCTTAGGTATTAATATCTAATATTTTTATTGTTCGATGAAAAAAAAAGTATTTTACAGTTGATTTTATCTTATTTAATTAACTATTCTAATAGTGTTTTATAATGTTCGTATATTGATAATGTATTTAAAAATTATAAATATTCGAAACATTATGTATAATATAGCCTTATATATACATATATGTAAGATAATTTTAAAATATTTGTCAAAAGTGTAAAAACTGAAGTTACTCAAATAAGCAGATTTTATAACTGAATGTACGTGCGAAAATATAAGTACTGGTATGTAATATGGTATGGACAACTGGTAATTAGGAAAGACGGAAAAAGCCAAAAGAAACAGACACTTTCATCATTCAGTGTTTTACGACAGGTGCTGGAAAATGTCATTAAGATTCACTCTCGGATAGCTCTCGGTTAATACGATTGAACCTTATTTGATTTGGGAGCTGTCTAATGGGGAATCGTTCTCTGTACCACTTTTAGGCAACTCTGTCCATAGTCCCATTGCTGAAATGCATTTCGGCGAGTTCTGCGTTTGTTATCAACTGCAATAGAAATGATGATTTACTCCAGCGAATCGCTCTAAACAGCCAATCTCTGTCACCTAATCACGCCACTTCCTCACCCACATTATATTACAAAATTCGCTTGTTTCAGTCGCCTACATCTGCTTTAACAATTTTGCCAGATATTTTAGAACAATCCTGTATATAAATACCTTTGCTCGTCAAGAAGATAATGACACTAAAGATGACGTAAATATAGGTGACAAGTCAAAAACATTACCTGCTAACTTAATAAAAGTACCATTTCTGAGTATGTAATAAATACACATTTTAACTTTGGCTGACTTTCGTTTCCAACAGGTGCTGTATTGAGGACTCTTAAGTAACCACTGTTTCAGTGGCTGTTGTCTCTTTATTCTTGTCTTAGAAAGTTGATAGCGGTATTAGTCATTCCCTGGTACAGTTTCACTGAATTTTTAAAACATTTATATACAGTGTTGTTAATAATATTGAAGTGAAGGTTTTTAAAGCCATAAGCAACAAAGTGGAATATTTTTCACCATTTGTAAGGACAGTATTTATTCGTTGGGCCTGGATCGTAGTGGAAATATTGAACATCAGGTATGGAGGAATAACAAGTCATTAACAGTCACTTTACATCAACTTCATAGGTCATTATGTCTTAACAAATAATATATCCAAAACTGGATGCACTACTGTATTTTTGAAAATATTTTACCTCAACGTTATATATTACACGCAACCTTTCCCACTGCAAGCTTTTGAGCAAGATTCAAGACACCGATGGTGATACTCATGCTCTTTCCTAACATGTAGCGCATTCTTGTCTATCACCCGACATATAGTTTCAATTCTTACAGCTATTTTAAGAAAGAGAAAAGTGATTCCAGAATTTTAAATCACTTAATTACTACATTAGGTTTTCCAGAATTTTATTAAGAATTAACATATAGAATTTAAAATGCTTTCTTAGAAATATATATTTTTTAAGAATAATATATTAGTTTGTTTTTTTAGTAAAGTACAATGTATATTTACGAATATTTAAATGACAAAATGTGGTTAGGAAAAGTAAACCAAGATGGAAAATTATCTTTTCATTCAATAATATTTATTAAATACCTAATTGAAAATTGTATATTCTTTCAAATTTAACTTGCAAAAAATCTTGTGTGTTTAAAATCTTCGTAGCTACATCGTATCCGCAATGAATGCTTGCTTGAAAATATTTCACCTTCTTTTCAACAATTAAACAAAAAATTGGCTTCTTGCCGAATACGTTGCATAATCATAATAAGATGCTCGCAGCTACAAGAGATCCTGTCATTTAAGACAGCTCAGAAGAGATGAGAAATGATGTTGATTTGTATTTGGCAATTCCGCAAAATGGGTTCAATGATTACTTATTATTCATACTTACATCTAGCTGTACTGTCGACCCTACTTTGTGGTTTTCATTTCAAAAGAGAATAAAGTCTGAAATTTAGGGGAAGGATTGTCCGTTTCGTGTAATATAATACTAGAAATGTTGAATAACATACATAAATTATCATAAGGCGAGACGACGCTGAAAGCATTAAAAGTGAAATAAAAGTCAAACTCGGTTAGAAGTAAAATTTCTTTTAATTGCCTTTAAGGCGTAGATCAGAGAAACTCAGAGAAAAGTCTTACATATTAAAAATGCTTTTTTTTTTTTTTTTTTTTTTTTTTTTTAAAGAAACGCTTTAGTATTTATTTGATCGTTAATTCCTATGACTTCACTGGCGCAATTGACCATTTTATGTACTCGTAAAGAAAAGCATATCTCGCCGAAAAATAAAATATGAAGTAATTTGATTGTTTAATGATGAAATGTTGTCTCATTGAGTTCAGTCACAGAAAAATCCCGCAGTTAAACTACTACTCTAAATTTAAAATATTGATTCTACATTTTTTATATTAAAGATATTTATTTTGTATGAAAGATTATAATATATATAAAGAAAATTTACTTAAAATATTCTCTATGCGAGTAATATCAATATTCTGTTCATGTAATATACGAAAAGATCAGTTTGATGTGAATGTGCACTACTTTTCATCCAAACTGCAATCCCATGAAGGAAGCATCTGACAGGCTTCAAGTTTGCTTCATGCAGAGATCTCGAAAGGATATACAAATTATTAGCGCTGCAGCGCATATGGAAATAATGCGCGCCAATAACAATACCTAAGAAGTACTATGAAACGAACAACTGTAGGCTGTTTTAAGTATTCGAATTGTGTATTTACCTACTGTTTCTTTGAGTGAGAAGCTTTATTGTACTTCTGCGAAACAAAAGGCTAATTATTTGAACAAGTTAAAAAATTATTTGAACAAGTTTCTGACTCTGGCAGAGGGAAAACTTTGGATTCCACTCTGAGACTGAGTGTCAACCCTTTCGAGATATTGTTGCTCTTGTTGGACTCAGTCGAATCACAGTGATATGAAGAATCGATGAATGCAAGAGGCGCGGACCGACCGAACTGAACGACTGCTTCAGCATTGTCCCGCCATCGATCTAGAGTGGAAGCATGTTGTGAACATGGCAATGACAGATGGCGCAGCATTATCAAAGACCCTAAAGCAAGATTTAGAGTCTGTTCAACAACAGCCTGTGTCAGAGTGTACTATTCGACGTTGTCCGCAAAGGAGGGGAATGTTTGCAAGGCGCACATTATCGCAATTACTGTTGACTCTCTACTATACAAGCAAGCGCATGCACGTGGAAAGCTGCATATGAATGGCCCAGAATTGTCCTTTAAGACAATTGGATTCAACCTACAAAGCCAAGACAATCGTTTCCAAGTTTAGCGATACCGTGGCGGCAAACAGCATGAACATTATATTATGCATCGTATACCGGTCCATCAGATTAAGTTGTGTTTTAGGATACCATTGGAGTTTACTCCCATGTCTGCCTAATGGTCATATTTGCACATAGATTAGCCACCTGTACATCTGAGAAGTTCTGGATTCTGTTGTCCTCTCATACTTTCTAGTCTTGCCTACGACCAAATTTCAGTAGGATAAATTGGAACCTCGCATGGCATGCAATACTCAACAATTTTTCATTGCACTACTACCTTGGTCCTCCTGTTCTCCCGATAAATCGCCCAACAAACACATTTGGTCAATGATTGGCAAACGAGTAGCTCATTATGCACCAACTGCGGCTACGCCAGCTGAATTTTGGTAATGTTTGTAACAGCATGGAATGACATACATTACAAAGGTTCTTCAATTCAGTGCCGATGAGTGTTATAGCAGTTATTACCAATCATGGCTGTTACACAAAATAATGATTTCTTCATTTTCCGCAAGTCGAATGGGGATGTAATTTTATTCAGTTAATCTTTGTACCTTACACGTGTCCAGTAAATATGGCTATACCAATAGATAGGTACCAATAGAAAATGAATCTATACCAAAATCTATACCAATAGATAGGTACCAATAGAAAATGAATCTATACCAAAATCTATACCAATCTATACCAATATGAATCTATACCAAAATGCAATACCATGAGGAAGAGATTTCTCTTCTTCCTCATAGTATTGCATTTTGGTATAGATTCATTTTCAAATATAAAATCTCCCCTGAAATCAGTTACTGTTACTTTCTCAAATAAAGTTGGAAATTTAAAGTAAAGAACCATTTTTCATTTTCATGTTTGTTTTATTTCAGAAATAAACGGGAACTCAAAATTTTATAAAACTTACAAATATCGAAACATCTTTCGTATTTCTTTCTAATATGAATACACATCTGAATGACTGACTGCATTACTGAAGATAATTAAATTTATTTATATATGGGTGAAGGGAAGCACTCCCAACTTACTTTAACGAAGAGGATAGGACGCATTTGTATTTCTAAAACTTTTCAGATCAAATAACTCTAATTAAGAGGTAACTTCGTATTCAGGTATATTATAGTTCTGTAAAAAAGAGAAAACCAAAGTTATGTATGATTGATGTAGTAAATTGTATAAGCAAATTATTAAGGGTTGACCAATTCCTGTCACTGAGAATAATATAAACAATATTACATTCATAGATAAATGAAGTTTATAAATAAGTTAAAACGTTGACCAAATTATGAATGATTTATTAAACCACAGCAACGACGACGGCAACCGTATCATTGTGAAACATCGATCTTCCTTCCTTTAAGTTTACTTTAGTATTGAGACATAGCAACGGAGGTTTTGATGTATAAGAAATGATAAAGTATTCTGACTACAGAGACTGAAATCAAGTCCTCGAGATTACATGTATACACCCATTCAAACTATTATTCATCATTGAAATATCTTTTATGTAAGTAACGGTTCACTAATAACCTTTTCTCTTAAAAGAAAAATAAGATATTTTGGATGCTTTGATGAAACGTAGGCAATATATTTTGTTTTCTTTGATAGCATACAGAAAAAAGTCTGCCAAAAATACAGTTTCAGCTATCATTCAACATCGCTGAAAACGTTGGAATTGCATAATATTACTCTCAAGTTAAGAAGATGTTCTACTACATTTATTAAATATAAATTAATAGTTGCGTAGTCTCTACGAAATAATATGTAAGCGTATCAAATATGCTTTCTATTTTGAAGCTATTACTTTCAAACCTGATTCATCAAGTTAATTAGTTGTGAAATTCACGAAATCTAACGTTTCATGAGTCCTCTGGTTCCGATACTTATATTATGAGAAATTTTGTATTCGTTCGTAATATAAGAAGTGTGATTCTCTTTCAACAAATAGCCCACCAGCGGCCGAGCGGTAAAGTAGCTGAACACTGGTAGTTCGGTCCGAGGTTCGAATCTCGTGAACGAGCTGGCTGCATGGGTGCTTTTGTGGTTTTCCCCATGTGTAACGTGTATACGATCCAGTTTCCCTTAGAAAGTCCTCCACGAAGGCATCCATTTTCTTAGGCAGCTAGCCCTAGTGTGCTTTGCCATAATCAAATACGCCACACCACCACCACCACCGTTCAACAAATACTGATGGAAGTATTTGATATTAAAGTTGTTGATCGTATTCAGAGATCGTATACAAATTGAATAAAAAAATGTTTGCATTTGTACATAACTAAAAATAAAATATCAGTTAAGAGAATATATTTCTATTGCTAACAGATTGTTAACAGACGAGTATGTTTGTGCAGATTATGATGAAAAGCTATGATCAAGATACATGTTTGCAAAATGGAAATCTTATTCCCAGAATCTTACAAAATCGTGTTCTAGAAAAAGGTGGCAGGCTTCAGTGTTAGTACGTAGACTAAATAAATAAAATTATTCACATTAATTAAAAACAAAAATATTTTTAGTTTAATGTTTTTTGGCATGATAGTTAGTTTATTGTCCTAAAAGAATAAAAGCTGCATGAGAATACTAATAACGCATTTTAAGCGTTTGAAGAATTATAAATTATTTAGGTGAACATTCTTTCGATATACCAAATGTAATAAAATTATAAATTAAAAGCGCTAGTAAATCCGAAAAGAATATCATTCAGTGAAATGTAAGTGGAAAATATCAATCTTGAATTATTAAAATTTTTTATTAACGGACCCCTCAATACAAAATGAAAAGGACGTCAAAACTGAATGAGATATTTAATTTCAAAATTTCAGAGTTTGAAGTTAAACAGGTCCGTCAATTTTTGTCATATGCTAGTCAAACGTTTGTGTTTTCATAATGATTATAACATTTTCCTAAATATAAGGATCGGAGGAGTATATAAAATGTTTAATTTCGTAGTTCTTACAAAATTGAGTTTCTCCTTAAATTTAAAAATACCGAAATATGGATATTTGTCTCATTTAAAACATTTTTAACCAGAAGTGCCTACGACCAACGGTTTCGAAGTTAAAGGCCAAGTAAGGACTTTTTGTGGACACAGTGTGTATAAACACAATGATTGTGAATGTAGTGAAATTTACAGTAAAGAGATAAGGGACGATGGAAATGATAAGTGAGCCTAAACACTGATTTTCAAAAGAGGAAAGTGTGTGTTAAATGTAGAAAAAACTTAAAAAATCTTCCAGAATTTAACCTCTCAATGAAGACTTTTCATTTCTTTAAAATTTAGTTTAATTGGAACGAGTGCAGAAAATTAATACATATTTTTATGCATCTAGACAACATGTTCACCCGAAGAGAGAATATATTACTCAGGTTAAATAATTTTCAATACATTCATTAAAGATAACTTTATTGAGTAGGACATGATTACACCTTGCTTTACAATTGTATAAATTGAAGTTCTTATATAAGTGAATGGGATATTACGGCATGACTAGCGTGTGAAATTTATTTTTCTCAAACAACTTGAAAATTTTGGCATCTCTGTAATCATCCAAAAATACAGATAATGAAATATGTCGTTTTGGGAAACAATAAAAAAAATAAAATAGTCCTATCTTTTTCTCCGACTTAAAGGCGGACATAAAAATAATTTTATAAGAAAAATGCTGCGTCTTCAACAGAATTTCGCTGAACGGAACTACTGCCCTCGATGACTAAAACGATAAACAACTTTTTCTTTAGAACAGCAGCAGGGCTTGTATGGGAGGGATTCACATATCTAGGCAAATAAGTGGGTATTCTGGCAACGCCATTTAATATTTCAGTGTTTTATTTTCTCTTAATTTAGAATAATATATTATTTCATTTAAAGAAACCTAGTGGAAAAGGATGATTTACTTCATAACATTAATTAAATTTTATCATAATAGAATTCAATTTCCAGAGCTTTTTCTTAATTAAGCATAGAAAAATACACGAGTATTATCTTTCTAAAAGGAGATGTGCCTTCGTGGAGGATTTTCTAAGGATAATCTGACTTCGTGTCCAAATTATAAAGCACGAAGCCCAAGAAAACTGCTTTGCAGCTACCGCATTTGCTCGCATCAGAGACCAGTCAAGCTACCATTATCTTCAGCGATCTTATCCAATTCAATATTTTTAAATTTTTGTATAAAATATTCTAGTTTTTTTATAATACTTATAAGATTTTCTAAACTGAATCTAGAGGAGATGCGCACGAACAAAAGAGTGCGTGACAGTGAGGTTGATAAAACTTCTGACTAACTAAGAATCACGACGCACTTCACTCTTTCCCTTTTTTGATGTAAGATTCCGTTACATGGGGTGACATGGATGATATAAGACTTTTTAACACAATTTGCTTATCATCTTCCCGGAACACACCCGTTCCGCTGCATACTGAGACAAAATTTCTAATTCCAAAAATCAAATGTTATTTCTATGACACGCAATAATACATTTTATATATTTTTTATTCTGTCTATAGCGCGCTAAGGAACATTTCTCTATAGTCAGGGTTTAAGGAAAATAAAAAGGTTAAAAAAGTGTTTTTAACTGTTTTATCCAAATCTTGTTAGCAGCCATGTTTTAGCCTGTAAATTGCCAAAATCAATATTCTTAAAATTTCTTCTTTTCAAATGATATGTTATTCCTGAAACTTTCTTTCCTATTAGAAATATATTTTGTGCATTCCTAACTCGAATTCAATAAAAATATTCTCACTTTGCAAGCAAAAGCCTGTGTTTACTTTAAAAAATTGAAAAAAAAAGTAAGTTCTTCATTTGCGTGTCTACTATATTCTACTCTTAAATGCATATGCCTGAAAGAAAATATCAAGAACTAAAGAGTGGATTGCTTGGATACGGAGATTTTCTCAAAAAAAATCCGGCATTTTCGATGGCTGCGAAAGTTTTTCGAAATAGTTTTATTTCCAACAAAATCCTCTCCCCGGAAACATTGATTATGTAAACGTTAAACGCAATTTCAGAATGAAAAACCTAACTAAAACATTCTGAAACTTGGTGATGTACACCAAATCAGGGAAAAAGGGACAGTTTTGTATCTCTCGTTCTAGTCGGTCGATCGACAAAATTTAATTTGCATTTTTCTCATATCTCAAAAGGGCCCCACCAGCGGCCGAGCGTAAAGTCGCTGAGCACTGATAGTTCGGTTCGAGGTTCGAATCCGAGGTCCGAGGTTTCGTAGTTTTCCCCATGTGTAACGTGTATACGAGCCAGTTTTCCTGAGAAAGTCCTCCACAAAGGCCCCTTAGGCAGATATAAGATCCCTCCCCTTGGGCAGATAGCCCTCGAGGCTTTGCCATAATCACACACAAACATGTCTCAGAAGTACATCTTGAGATCCATATTTGTTTTAACCTATGTATTTTGACCCCAAATCGGACATTCGCTGTAACTGCAAGCTTGATTCTTTTCCAAATTTCGATTCTATGACTCAAATTATGCCAGTGTACCAAGTTTTGTAAATTGTGCAGAAGCAGTTTTTTCGAAATTAGCACTCATTAACTCCGCAGTGTTAATTGAATTTAGTATATATTTGGTAATCTCTCATTTTCATTATACTTAGTTGATTTCGTCTTTCATTATTCGAAATTTAGGTTCAACACAAATAGAATTCACACATTCTTGCCTGATCTATTATACAAATTTGTATTTGTAAAGAATTTTTTTAATTTTTGGAAAAACGTTTAGAATTATAACCGGCAAAATTTCTCACATAATTTTAAAATAGGTATATGCCTATGCATACGTGCAAAAATTAGAGATTTTTATTAAAAAATTTGAAGATATACGTAAAGTTTACGGTTTTTGAAGTTTGGCCTCTTTATTGTATGTAATAATAATGATAAATCTAATTTACGCACTTTGTTACAGAGTTCCATGAATTGCCACAGCTGCTTTTAACCTTAGATTTCTAAATAAAACTTCACTAAAATTATTCGCGAGGAATTTATACTCATGTTTACTAATGATGCATAATAAATATTTATTAATGATATATGAAAGGCGAGTTTTTTTAATTAGAAGGAATATTAATCAGATTTTAATAAAATTTTTCATTTACATATATATAGAGAGAGAGAGAGGAGTAAATTTTACTTTCGCCCTGTTATTGCCTGCTAATTTTACTTTAACTTAATTTAAATCAAACTTTCTAAAATTAAGAAAGTTGTTTTGATAATCAAATTTTAAAAAAGCATTGATTAATTAAAATAGTTTTTTTTTTTTTTTTTTTTTTTTTTTTTTCATTAGAGAACTTACTGTAGTAAAAGTATACGAACTCAATAAAATATTAATATTTTATGAACTGAAATTATATCGATTAATTATAAGTGAATTTAATTTGTTTTATTATCTACTTAATTTAAGAGCTTTATTGTAGAATTAAAATAACTTTACTAAATAGCAAATTATTGTTGCTATCTTAAAACATTATACACGGAAAAACTCGCAACAGTATATATTTCTAAATATGTAACTCTTTACAATATTGTTGTCGGTTAATAATTTAATACTAAATTAATACTTATATACTATAATTAAAATGAATGTCAAAATATGAATATAGATTGGAACACTACATGCAAGTTCAAGTAAAAGTCAAAAATGAAATGTCTTTTTATGGGTAGGTTTAAACAAGTATAGCAACAGGATTATTCAAATATAATTTCAAAGAAGTTAGATTCACCATTACACATATGTATAGACGTTTAGTAAATATGAAAATTATTAACATCCATATTTAGAATACTTCCGAAGCCAAACTTAGCTCTTTATTAAAAAGTGACATTGTTTCTATTTTAAAGTAAATTAACTGTTCTTTGTTTTTCGACTTGGTGTACTTTAAGTTGTTTGGTACACCAAGCGCTCTCCCCCAAAATGGGGGTTTGTTAAGTATATTTATTCAGTTTTCTCGCGTGTTTTCCAGATTTGTCTCCTTGCCGTTATTTTCGCTTACACAGAACTAAAGTGACCTTTCAAATGAAAGTTTTTCTGACATGGGAGAAATAAAAATTTAGTTTCATTCCCCCATCAATGTTTAAGTAACTTTTAACTGAACTATTTGTATTCTGGGTATCACTTTAGGCTCAATTTGCAGCTAAATTGTCTAGAAAATGAATAGCAATTTTTTTGTAAAGATACAAGTACAATTTCAAGAGGATTTGATAAGAATACAAAAAGTATGGAAGTATAACTGTCGATAAAAACAAAAGCCTGAATAGTTTTGTATCAACACTGAAAAAAAGCTGTTTTTGAAACATACTGGAAGAACGAACAACAGTTTTTAGAACTTTTACTTCAAAGAGCTGAAAATATCTGGACATTCAAGCCATATTTTTAATCATTGCAATGCAAGTACTCCAACGAACTGGCTCATGCTGAAGGAAGAGACGCAAAAAATAACATCGCTGTTGAATATGAAGGAAACCGTTTTTCAACTGAATGGCTGTATTAAGTTTATATTACGTCACAGATTGCCATACTATATCATAAGCTAAGAAGATTTATCATCCGAATTTGTTGAAGATTCAATAGTTAATCCAAAGAGGTATATACTCGTAGATATCAGCTAAAGACGTTTTCAGTGGTGATGAAACCGGTCTTATCTATCATCTTGTGCTTTCAAAGTGCCTAGCCTCTAAAGACGAAGAGTATCGTGTTCAAAATCCCTTCACTATTTTATGCTGAGCAAATACTGATGAAACGAAAGGCGATACCTCTACTCATAAGAATCTCACAAAAACAAAGCTGTTTCAGAAGTGTTTATGGTATATAGAAAATATAAAAGGGAGAAGGGTTCCATATGTCTACAGAATGGCTTAAGAAAATCATTAAAGCATTAGATCTCCTTCAGACATTAAGAAGAAATATTCGAGGCATTAAAAAGAATTTTTTTATAATTTCTTAATTTAGGTTACTTGATTCTTGCGATTCAAAAAAGGAAAAAATTTGAGCTTACTCAGAAATATGGATCAAATTTTAACAAACTAAAATTAGGATGAAAAAAAAAATTATGTAAAATAATGGCACAATGATAAAACTTCGTAAAGCAGTGGAAAACTGAGTGTATACATATCATTCTAAATTAAAATTCCGATTCTACATCTTTCTCATTTATATATTTTTCCTGAACGGCCGGCCCATTGAAGGATGTATTAACGGTGCTTTATGGTATTTTCTTTTTCAGCATAGTATACAATTTTGAAAGGTATCGTAACGAATACTGGATCAACAAAGTGTTCTTTCGAAAGAAATAAATAAAATCGAAACATTCATATAATACTCAAAGTATATACTCATCAATAAATATACTCAAAGTACGCAGTCCGAAGGAATATTTGAAAGGGTATAATTCAACCATGCAACTCAATACTTAAAATAAAATTCTAAAAGAAAAAAAATGCATATAAAATAGCAAATATGATTAAAATTTTAATGTAAAGTAAAAATATTTGCAAGAAAGAATGAATTATGTACTATTTTTTCCGCTTATGCACAATGAAAGGGAAAGTAAAATAGCGGAACATAAACTGAGAATTTCGCGAACTTGAACTATTCTTGGCGCAAACCGTGTAAAGTAGGCGAAGCTAAATTTTTGAATTTTTCCATGAGTTTCTCACCAAATTTTAGAAAATTTCGTTTTTAAGCATAATTTGAGGCGTAGATACAAAACATGAAAACAAAATCGACATATCATTGCAGAAAAATATCTCGCGCTTCCAAGACATGAAACACGAAAGTTGAATTTTGTCAACCGGCGGAGTAGAACGGGATATATAGATCTGTTTCTCTTCCTCCCCCCCCCCCCCATTTTTTGACTCTAACGGCAAAGGGAGACGTCAAAGGTAAGCGACGGCAAAGGGAGAGAGAGAGAGAATTTTTAACAGCTGTAACTAAAAGAGAGAGAGAGAGTATTTAACATTTTACCAGAAAAATGTTCTGAACAGGGCCGGTGTTATGCATAAGGAGTTTTCGCTTTTCAAAACGCGTTTGCGCGTCGTGTAGCTGGTCGCACCTCCGGTTCATAGTTGGAAGACCTGAAGTTCGAATGCCGCGGGGGGTGTCGTTGATTATTCGTGTTTCCTGCTCCAAAAACTTATTAGGGGTACAGTGGCGCCGATTAAAATGTTGTGGACGGTAATGCGTCAATTTGGATTTGACAGACTGGCTCTCGTTCCTGTATCCCCAATCGCACTTCAAGTGTCATGGAGAGGGAAGAATATAAGGAATTAATGCATTTATCTATGCGTGTTCTCGTGGTTTAAATGTTAGCACCCGATTGGCAGCTAGGAAGATCCGAGATTCGAGATGCGATACGGTCAGGTCATAACTGATTTTTCGTGTTTCTTGTTCCGATAAAAACATACTAGTCCTAAATATCTTTTAATTACTTGCTGGATGTGCTAACTACGTAGAGACTTATAAGTTTAACAGAGCAAAAAAATTTGAAAAAAACAGCCGCACCTTTGTTGATATTCGAACTATTGATCTTCTAATTGTTAGATGGATTATTTTGACCATTTATATCACAAGATCACTATTTGGGAATGCGAAAATTTCTTACATGATACCCCACTTAAATAATGACTCAGTACAGGCATGAGGCCCAGTTGAACAAATTCAGGTGTTGGTGAGTTATCGTTACTATATGGGCTTGCTAATCATTTATGTAATAGAAACACGAATTTCTTACAACCTCTTACTGTACAAGAGATTTCTAAGAGGAAATTCGTTAATTCCTTACATTCTCCTCCACTTAAAGGGCGACCTGGGAGATGCACAAGGCCTAATCTACCAAATCTATATGATGACGAGTTATCATCCAGCATACTTTTTTTCGGGCAACACAGTAGAAATTATTAGACCTCTCGAAGACGAAAGATGAAAAATCAAGTATACTAACACCGGGATTCAAATCATTGATTTTTCATTTGCTAGCAGGATGTACTAACCACTTACATAGCAAGAAAACGCAGGGGAATCCGATTATTCTTTAGGCAGAAAAAGTTTACAATGTTGATGCAGAATTACTGAGAATCAAGTTGAGTATTCTAGAACACGGAAATGTTTAAAGCTTATTAAACTTTCTGATATTTAAGTCAAATAATTTTTTGACAGATTTCATGAATATTAAAATATTATTTATGAAGATCAGTGATGCTATAGTGCCATTCATCATCCCATTATGATGGATATCTTATCCTATATTTCTGCGGTCTCCCCAGACTAAAATCTTCGACATAGGAAAAACTTTTCCTTTCTATTTAAACATCGTTATAAGCACGACTTCCTGTTTGTTAACTTTTTTTTTAAATACGTGAGTATAAATCAACGGAAAGAAACAAATCCGCCTTTGGGGATCTATACATGAATTTGTTTTAAGACGCTTCCTCGTGAATCAGCAGAGATAACGTTATCAGCAAAAAGACCAACATTGAAAGAACCGCAATTTCTTACTACGTGAAAAGAATTTAATAATTTCTTGGTGTTACAAATTCATTTGGTAATAATAAAATAATCAGCAAATTTGATTAAACAGAAATTACGCAATATTTCAAAATATTAAAAAATATGTTATACGTTTGGAACAATGTACTTGCTATCTAAAATGGTAGAGAAAGCTGAAATTTCTTCGAAAATTTCGATTATTTTATTTATAAGCGTTGTCATCACAAATTCTCTCCTTTTAATACTTTTATTCTTGAATTAATTTTGATTTAAAACTGAGTGATTCGTAAAATCATATTCGTTAAACAACCGTACTCTCCTTTTTTATTTGCAAATAGAAGCTCGTATCAACATTCAAAATATTGTTTTCAAGAACTTCTGTCTCGAGAACTAATATAATCCAGTACGTTTTCTCGTATCCAGACCTTAATTTTATTTGTCAACATTAGTGATATAATGCTTAAGTTCTTTATCTGCATATTTTCAGACTACCACGTCTCACAGTTTATCAGAACAAAGAATGTGCAATAATTCTTTAGTTCAGCAAGAATCTTTTCCTTGGGGTATATCTGTTGTTACCTTGAGCTATAGCTGTTGTGTATCTCACTTGTCCGACGGTAGTTTATCTTGTCAAGGAGTGCAGGATTACGCCTGTCGTTGGGAAGAACCTTGAGTACCATACAGGTTACAGTACGACTTTGCTCATTTCTGCCCCCCCCCCATTTTGAAGGAGAGCGCCCATGTTAACGGATCCGAGGGTCACCCACCCCTCTTCCCTTACCACTAACCTCTCGAGAGGACGTTGGGCTCGTCTCATATTTAGAGCGCCCCATACCGCACAGACGCTATACATTTACAAACATCCATGCCTTCTCCGGGATTCGAACCCCAGCCCTTCAGTACGGCAGTCAGCGTCAGTAACCACTACCCCGGTGTGGCGGCTTCTAAAAGAACCTCTTTAGCATTCGCATTATACTGTACCAATGCACAAAATCACCAAACAATGAACGGCTTCACAGGTATCGAAGCCGTGATTGAATTGGTTTAGGTTTACTTGGACTGTGAAAAAGCAAATGAGTGTTACTTACCTAAGGGAAGAAGTGCCTTGAAGAAGAGCTTTTTTAAGGTAAGCAGGGTTGTATTCGCATTACACATTGAGGAAATCAATGAAAACGCTCTTGCCGACACCAGGATTTGAACCTGAGTCGGACTTCCAACAATCATCGATTTTATCGCTAGTGACCATTCAAATCATGGCAAATTTAGCAATATTCTTAGGTATTAATTATTCATTACCCTTTGCTTGCTTTGAAGTATATTATCATATAAATATAAGCATTTTAAAGTCAGAAAGAATAAAATGCGTACAGTATATAATATAGGCAAAAATTTTCTGTAATTCTCTCGTCCATCAGTTTTCTTAATTTTTATAGTTTTATATTTAATATTTTCACTAATACTTTATTTTCCTTTTTAATACACAAATTCTTCGCATATTGTTAAGTATTCCGAATACTCTTGATACTCAATTTATTTTTAAATAATTCACTCGGACACTCTATTATAACAAATAACCTACATAACGCTCCTCTTCACTCTCAGGTAGAAATAGAACTGAAAAACTGCTCTCGATATGCATCATTATACGAAAATTATAAAATAATGGAAAGGTTTTTGCATAATTACAGTATTCATTGCATAACTAATATATTACAAACTGGTAAAACCTGCCAATTTAGAAAAGAATTTTATTCTTAATAAATTAGCAGTAACAAATCAGATAATATAAATAAATAAATCTGAAAGATTTCAGATTTTAAATATCGTCCAAAGGGGCGTTTTTCAACGTTTTGTGTGTTACCTTTATTAAATATCATGTTCTTTGCACTTAAACCATAAAATTCAGTTCTGTAGCAATGTCGCAAAATAATTTTAAAATGAGCATATCTTTAGAATTACCGATACACAGTTCCGCGCCAGCTTGAGATAAAAAGGTTATCCCCCCCCCCCCGCCGTAGAGTGTTGCCATTGCTCGCTTTTAATCGTCGAGTTTGTTACCCGAAAATTCGTTAAAGTTTTACAAAATAGGAAATCGATAATGAAACAAATTCCAAATTTCAAATTTGGTCTTCCACATGCTCATATTCATAGGAGGATTACGTCATTCAAAATTCGATGGCTCTATGTACCGTTGTTTTATCACAATATTATTTTTCATTGTTTAATTTCTTCAAATATAATACAGGACTCTAACATTTGGTGGCAACAGTTTGAAAAGTGACATTTATAGTGATTTAACGCAAAATCGCAAAACGAAAACAATAGTCCTTCAGAGAGAAAGCCCCTTTGGACTAAAAACAAGAGACAATATGGAGTGCAAATTACGCCTCTGGATTAAATGCGAACTCGATTACAGTGATTATTTCCAGATAAATATTTCTACTGGATTTGTGTTCCTTACTTTTGACTCTCAGTTCTCTGCTTCTGTTTTCCCATTAGAGCAAGCACTAATACGTTTTCAATTCTTCCAGAAAGCTGATTATTCTGTGAAGGAATAAGACACTGCAAAATAGTTCAAGATATCAATAATGAGCAAGATTCTGCATTTGTTTAGTATCTTTCGGACTTAAAAGCAGCTTTGTGTGTTTCAGAAGAAAAAAAATGTCAAATCACAGGTTCCCTGAACGAGAAAGATCTCCTTTCATTTTCTCCAAATGAATGAGACTTTAGCAATTTTTTTCAAATTGCAATTTTTATCTTACTGCGAACAAAGGTAGAATCTTGCCACTTAGTAACTTACAAGGTCTCAGCGCTATTTTTATGTATATTAATGGTTTAGGATATTAGGAAAAATTTTAAAACCCGAATTGTGAATATGTTACGAATAAAATTAAATGTATAAGCATTTAACATTTTGTTTTAGACATCTACAGTAAATTACATTGATATACATTGAAAATCTGCGAACGTTTTTCAACAAAATATTAAGGCGAAATTTACCTTGCAAATGTGTAGAGTCTCACCTTCTTTAGAAACATATAATGGTGAATTATAGAAAGACTTCAGAGGAATGAATAATCCTCTTGTCATAAACTTCAGACAAAGTCAGAAGAAGGATGTTAATAACCTTTTATTCGAACACAAAAGTTAACAATTGCCCAATTTGAGTTTACGCAAGCCAAGCACTTCTGGCTTAACAGAAATACGTAATGTCGAACTAAATTAAATATGGTAGATTAGCCTGACGGCTCACAGAATAATTTAATGCGGAGGAAAGGCCCTGGTTTGTAGAAACGGACGAGACAATCCAAATAGCTAGAAGCACTCAGCGCCTCAGAATCAAATCGCTAAAAATCACAGCACAACGGGGCCTGGAATAGGCAAACGCCTTCTCTAACACTAATTTCCGAAACTCTTGCTTAAATAGCACTTCTTTCTACCTTAATCTGAATAAACGCTCGCTATTTCATTTACCTTCTGGCATGAAAAACGTGGGTGAAAAGCGAGTCATAGGAAAGGCTTGCAACTTACTAAAATTAAACTGTTAATTAAAAATAAATAGCTAAGACCCCAGGTGAAACAAAAAAACTATCACTTGCCAATTAATATATTTTTCAAAATTAATTCTGATTTAAGCAAAAGTTTTTCCAATCACCATTTCGTCAAAGCTAGGATACATAAACAAAAGTACACTTTGACGAATTCGAATAAATATTTAATTTTCATGAACAGAGTGACTGTTAAATTCTTTGATGATTCATATATGGTGTTTCTAAGTAATCGTTTCCTCAAACACAGAAAGAGCACTTATTGTCTCATTACTTTTACACCGTATTACATTTTCTGTGATCTGTGTTTTAAAGTAAATAAAACAAGTTTCTATCAAGATGGATAAATTAATTCCCCATTCCTTTACGTTTATAGAATGAAAAGAAGGTTTTCATTTTGTTTGAATTGTTGGCTGACATCAATTAATTTTTCAAACTGAATATTAATGAAAAACATTGTAAATTTCGCAAATGTAAACTCATTTCAGACCAAAAAGTCTTTAAATTTAAATACATGTTTTTTTCGGAAAGGGGGGGGGAGGGTGAATGAAGAGGATTAGTAATAACAAATGAATTGCAAATCACTAAAACGTTTGAATGAAATAACGTATTTTAACTCTAAAACAATCTTAACTCCCAATAATAACTTTAAATTGCTTAGATAAAAAATTTAATTTTGGAGTGTTTTACACACTTTTAATGTATTTGACGAATAGTACCGAAGCACAAGAATTACATGTTATATCGAAGAACTTCAGATTATTGAAATTCTTGTAACAATTCTACGCAACTTTAATATGATGTAAAGTTTCTAATGATAGTTTTAGGACAGAGAACCTTTAAAATTACCACTCAGATATCTTATAAATTTTAGATGAAAGGATTTCTTATTTTACATTTTAAAGTAACAACGATATAGTCACTTTCGAAATTCATTGTTATGCTGAAAAGAAATGAAGATTCTGTTAAATGTCTTTGAATATTGCATTAAACAGCTGCTTGATCTTTATATACTCGAGTAAAATAATAAGAGAATTTGTACATTATATCGAAATTCTGAAAACCTAGTTTACAGATTTTGATGAAATTTGGTATGAATTTGTAACAAAGAAATAGATGTACCATTCAAAAGTCATTTTATGTTCGCATGATTTTCAGTAAAGCTCATAGTGCAGGAATGTCCAAAACCCCATCATGAATCGAACTAAAATGAAACTAATATGGGGTTTAGTCCCCTCTCACAGCCAGACAGGTCGCACAGCGTCGCGGTATACTGAATAGGAGGCAGTTGAGGAATCTTGTAGCAGTCGATTCCACTCCTGCAGCAAGGCAGTTTTCAATTCCAATATGATTCTAAAAGCGGGATGGCGAGATGAAATCGCCCTTCTAAGAGGGTATCAGGCATGCTTCTTAGGGTTAAAATCAAAAGATCTAGCTGGCCAATCCATGTGGCGCTTTCCGTGTAATGTTCGCTTTCCGTGTAATCGTCATCCATCTGAGCCTTATACGGACGAGCGTTGTTACCCATTAACAGGTTGTGAATATTATCATTTACTAAGCCAGAATGTTTGCTAGCAGAGTATATCGGGTTTGTGTAGCCAAACTAACTAACCACTGAAGTAATATAGTAAGGCAAATGGATAATTTTGTTGCAAAAGAGGAATGAAGCCCAGATTGGGGAAATACTAGTCTCATACTCGAGAGTAAAGGGAAAACATAGGAATCTCTAAAACTGCGTGGAGCTTTTTTACGAAAAATAATCGTTAAAAGATAAACTGGATTTTGCTTAATTTAAACATTTATGTTTGCTGTTGCAACCATTTATGCTGCTGTTGCACCATCAGGTATATAGTTTTAAAGCGAGAGACGTGAAAAGAGTGTAATGCCCTACCCAGGACTCGAACTCTGGACCCTCCGATTTCCAGCTGGATGTGCCCCACCAGAGCCGAGTTGTTAAAACTGCTGAATACTGTTAGCTTGGCCTGGTTTAGGTTCGTTCGCAGGCGAAGAGGTTTGCTACACGGATTGATTTTCCTGATTTTTTCGATCTGTAATGTGAATACGAGCCAGTTTTCTTGGAACGTCCTCCAGAAGTGTTATCTGCCTAAGAGGAGGTATGCCTTCGTGGAGGAATTTCCGAGTGGAACTAGCCCTGTTCCCGTTACACATGGTAAAAAAGTAAAAATCAATCCCATTTGCCTGGGATCGACCCTAACGCAGATAGAACTAAAATATTCAGCAGTCTTAACAACTCGGCCACTGGTGGGGCAAAGGAAAAGCAGAATAACATTCATTGTCAGTGAAGCTGAATTTTCTAGTAAACTGCACAGATATTCTTCCTTTCACATTTAAAAAAAGGCTTTCATAAATTAAAATTACTTCCGCCATTTGCATTTTATGTAGTAATGGACAAAATTATATCACTTTCGTGAGCTTTCATAAAAAAGTTCAAAAGTTACTATATCTATCACATTTCGTTTACGGGATTTAAACATATTCATATGTTAGCGTAATCAATTGAAAATTACTGTTTTGTCCTATGGAATTCGAATGTGAATAAGAAGTGACTTTTGAATAATTTGGTTATTTTTTTCCAACTCTGTTATTTTATACTGATTTAGAGTGATTTAAATCGATCCTTATCTTACAAATAAGAAAAAAGTTATTTATGAGATATGCCAGAATGGAAAACGACAGTAATAGATAAATTGCAAGTACTGGTTAGCTGACTGGGAGTTGGAGCTTCCACAATTTTGTATACCACTGAAATATCCGAAATCGATAATCAGCTCCAAATATTTTTTGCTTATCATATAATTCGTATAATTTTACTTTAATTAGTTGTACCTATATTATTGTGACAGTATAGGGTCATCATAAACTGAGCTGTATATTCCATTCACTTTTTTTTATAAGCTTTCACATTTTCTATAATCCATATGTTCAGTTAAAAACTGTCTGTCAAAATGTTTTTTTAATTTGACATTAATTTCTGTTTACACATAAAAACAAATAGGAAAAGAGGTCACGTATGACAGCTGAACGCATTTGTAAGGAGTAAATTGGCGTTTGATTGGCATGATTTCTTTAATTATGTCAAAGCACGCGAGAGATATCTGCTTGAAGGGAGGGACGCCTTTGTGGGAGATTTTCTATGAGAAACTTTATAAATTCGGGAAAACGCCCATACAGTCATCCCGTTGGCCGGGATTCAAGCCCTAGCCGAACTACCAAATCTTCAGTGACTGTACCTCTTGGCGACTCCCGGCCTAAATTTGCGTCTAAAAAGTGATGCTTTTTCATGCATTGAGAACCTGTATAGCCGTGAAACCATCTAAAAAAGGTTTCATGTGTAAAATTCGAAATATTGGTATAATTCCATTCAGCAACATTTTAGTCCATTTAATAAAGAAAACGTTTTGTCATCAACATTAATGAAACATTTACAATTACATTACATTTTAAATTCCTATTATAAAGTTACATTTTGTTCTCTGAAAGTTTTATTTCCCTAGGAAATAAATTTAAATATAAATTTCACGATCTTTGGCCAGTATGAAATGTCTGTCATATGTAATATTTCCTGCAATGAAATGTTAAACAACGTGGGTAAGTCTAACTGAAAAAAAACCACAATGACATGCTTCATGGCCTTCGGTTAGTCACAAGAACTGGGAAAAGTCAGCTCTTCGTAATCCTCCATTTTATATAACACCGTATTTTATAATTCATGAATAGGTCAGTCGAGAGCGGGGAACATGCGGAAGGCGCAGTTTCCCGGCGGCACATCAAGCTCATACGCATATTAAGCATGAATTATTACTAACACTCAGAGTATTATCAAGTTCCTACAGGCGTGTTTATGTCAGAGATGACTGCTAGGATTTGAAAAGCAGAAATCTCTAATCTGACAGAATGTCCTATTTTCAATAATTGACAAGCTGTGCGATAACTCATAATGAATGACTAAATAGCGTGAGAACTTTGTAACTGGTGAGGGAACAGTGCTCTAGATGCAAAGAAATGATAAAACGTAATCATAGTGAATTCACACCCGTCATTCATCATAAAATGGCAGACAAAATCAACATCTCTAGTTGATAGATGTGTCAAGGTTATAGAAAGTAAAAGGCTTAGTCACGAATACAAATAAAATACTTCTTCAATTTTGGTAGCTAAAAATGATGAAATTTAATTCATTCAACAGTAATTTTTCATTCATTAATTATTTTAACTTAAATATTTTAGTTAAAGTGTAAATGTTAGTCCAATAGTGATAGAGAGCAAAATGTGTATAATATTTTGGCAAATTAGTTTAAATGATTCTCTAGAAAATAGTAGCTACGCACGTTTAATGCCCGAGTTCATTTTAAAGTCTGTCTCCTAGTGGGGTTTATGTATTATTACTATGCCACCAGGACGGTATAGTGGTTAGAAAAGCCTGACTGCGATACCGAAGGTCCTGTATTCAAATCCCGGAGAAGGCATGGTTGTAACTGTCCGTCCCTTTATAGGAGGCGATGGTGGCCCACCTATTAGGTGCCTCCATAATGAAGAGACCACCACATCTGGCCCTTGTATAGATTAATGGACTGGGTTACACTGTAACTGCTCACAATCTGCCATTAGGAAAAAAAATATTATTACTGCTCATTATGCACATGCTGGAATCGGTTAAGAATGCTACAGTTGTTCGGTATAGCTTTATGTGCTTTGCTTTATTTAGATTTTATGCTAAAAATTAATAGCCTTCCTACAACTAAATGCTTAATATTTTTTAATCCGTCAATAAACTGGAATCTTGAATATAAACTTAACTCTAATGAATAGTTACTCGTATTTGTTTAACTGTTATTTTAATAATTTAGCTTTCTTATTTTAATTTAGGAAGCTATAAAGCTATTTTTGATGGCCGTTTGGTTGGATAATCTTCGAAAATGCAGTTTTCTTCCAATTTATAAGATAATAAAATAATTATTATAAATTTCAAAGAATGTAACAAAGTTATTTTAAATAAGCATTCATATTCGCTCTTTCACTGATTACTATAAATTCGTTATCAACAAAAATAATGAAACTTTTTCCTTTAAACTGACAAAATTATTTTCAGTCAGCAATCCACATGCACACACACATATGTATATATTTGTATGTCAAAGCAAGCGAGAGTTATGTTCCTAAGGAGACAAACGCTTTCGTGGAGAACTTTCTAAGATAAACTGGTTCATATCCACGTTATACATGGAACGCTCATGTAGACAGCCCGTTTGGCTGGAACCGAACCCAAGTCGAACTACCAGTCTTCAGCGATGTTACACCTCGGCCGCTGGTAAGCCAATAACCTATAGATAAGCAGTTAGAAATTGTAAAAAATAACGTGATTTGGTGATAAAGTGCTGTTTGAAGACTCTCAGAATTTTCATATTGCAGGTTTGAAGTTTTGGAAAGTTTCGAAGTTGATCGGTTCACTCAACGAAAATATAAAATAATGAACCAAGAGATAAAAATCGAAATTAATATATTTTGGCTGTTAATACACGGTATTTTAAAACGAAAATTTAAATAGAACTGGTGGAAATTTAATCCTTGAAAAATTACATCAGGGTACAAGAAATGATGGAAATCACGTTACTGTAGAAAGATGTCTCGTATTTTTGACATTTTAGAGCAATATATTTTCTATGATAATAAATATACTTATTACGTATTGAATGTGTAGCGCAAATGGAGTGCAGTAGAATAACGATCAAAGTAATTAACTGTTTTGCAGCAAGTGCAAGTAGCGGGCTAATGTGCACTATAAAAGCTTCAAGTTTACAAAACTAGCGGCCAAGAGGTAAAATCACTGAATGCAGCTTGTGCAACGTGGCTTCAAATCAGCGGTGAACAGATTGGCAGCGTGGGAGTTTTCACTGATTTTCTTCTTCTTCCTTTTTTTTTTTTCCGTTGGTAATGTGAGTACTGTCCACTTCCTTTCAAATATCTTTCGTTTCTTCTAAGATATATTAAAAAAGAAAGTTGCAAACTTTTCATCTGCTTTATTTCATTTCGAAAACATGGTAAGCTACATTTCGAGTCTTTATTAGCGTTTATATAACGGTAGAATTTTACCGCCTTTTTCCTTACAATCCCAAAATACATGACGGATTCCCCAGGTTCATTAACAAAGTAATTCTGAATTATTTTTAAAATGTATCACCTAATTCTTTTTCTAACGAAGGGATTCTAACCAAGGCGACCGTTGTATGAGCTTATAAGGTATTTCTCCAACCTTCTTAACATGCCTTCGTAGTGTAGTGGTCAGCACGCTGGGCGCGTATTCCAGAGGTCCCTGGTTCGATTCCCGGCGAGGGCTTTTCATCACTTCTGCTTTCGAAATAACCTAATGTCTCTACACTGGCGTCTTAACTAAAAGGTTGGTGGATGATGATTCTCCACACCCAGGATTTGGCGACTGGGTCCCCTAAAAACCCCAGTCGCCCTTTAAAAGCTGGAGTATATAAGGTGTTATCCCTTCTTAGCATGCCTTCGTAGTGTAGTGGTCAACACGCTGAGCGTGTTGACCACTACGTTGTTGACCGCTGGGCAGAGGTCCGTGGTTCGATTCCCGGCGAGAGCGTTGCTCATTTTTCATCACTCCTGCTTTCGAAATAACCTACTAATGACTCTACAGAGCATCTTCTTGATTTAATAAAATTACAAACAGAAAAGTTTTGGTTTGGTTTATTTGATTATGGCAAAGCCCTCGAGGGCTATCTACCTAAAGCAAGGGATGCCTTCGTGGAGGACTTTCTAATGTAAACTGGCTCGTATACACGTTACACATGGGAAAACCACGAAAACGTACATGCAGCCAGCCCGTTTGCTGGACTCGGAAATTAGACCGAACTATCAGCGTTTAGCAAATTTACCCATAGGTCACTGGTGGGACCGAAAGAGAAGGAATTTTTATACATAATACAAAATTTAGGAGCTCGGTCGCAATGAAACTATTAGATTCGTATATGGCATCTACTTATTTAGATTGAAAATAAGGTGAGTGCCTTACGTATTTTCCGAATAAAATTTTGCTTGTAACATAGTGTAAGACAGAAAGTAAAAATAAATGTCAACAAAATTTGTAACTGAATGCGCGCAGTTGATCTGCCGGGTTAAATTTAAAATAAAATACATATTTAGTACGTTTCAATAATAAAAATATACGGTTTATTTCTGGAACGCATGAATGGCAGCATTAGTAAGGAAACATCTTTTGAAAAGATTTTAAAAAAAAAAAACTAAATACTGTTAAATAAATACTAAACAATAGTACAGTTTTTGTATTTTTCTCAGTGATTCTTAAAAGAAAGTTTGTCTTACATGACTAAAAATATTATATCTTTTTTAGCTTCTTAAGTTTTATTACATCCGTTGGAATTTAGCAGTTGATTTCATAGCTTTGTTAGAATATTGCAGAATCAACTATATTGTTCCTTCAAATCCATTTGGAGTTCAAGTAAGTGTGATCGCAATTTAATTGGAAAGCATTGCAATGTTCCTCCCTTTTATAACAGTTATTTTAAGTTTATGAACCGTTCCTATCTCTTCTAGCTTTAGCTTACAATTCCTTACCAGAATGAGTTTTAAGAATCGCGTTAAATGCAGATGAGAACGAATTGATGAGGTTAAACGAATTGATGAGGAACCTGGTGAACTTCTAAGCGAATAATCGCTTAAGTCCAAGAACAGGAACGTAAACTCAAGAAGGGTTAATTATTATTTATTTGCTTCACATAAAGATGTACAGACGGCCCATTTCCCAGGGCGTACAACAAAGCCTACATTTGGGGTTAGCTTAAAATGTAAAAAATAAGAGCCAATTAATTACTAACTAAAGAGATTTAGCAGAAGCTAACACAAATTCTAACCTACTTGGCCCGTAATATTAAACTATCTAGCGAAGCTATCAAAAGGCACGTAATACGGCCGAGTGCGTGCTATTTCACACTTATTCACACTTACTATTCAGGAATCCTAGCTCTCTCTCTCTCTCGAAGTCAGTGGAATATTGACTTAAATACTTTCCACTTCTCATCTGCATTTAACGCGAAAACTCATTCTGGTAAGGAATTGTAAGCTAAAGCTAGAAGAGATAGGAACGGTTCATAAACTTAAAATAACTGTTATAAAATTAAGATATACCTAACAGCGTTTACAAAATTACATGAAATACAGCAATTCACAAAAAAACGGAAAATACTTTTCCTCATTGGGTGAAAATCTCTGCATATAATAAAAGAAAGTGTCTGTCTGTATGTCAGTGTGTGTGTCTTTCGTTCGGGCTGCGCGTAAGCTAATAGACCCACGGCTACGAAATTTGGTACATAGGTGCATAGGTGCCAGTGCACTTCTAAGCGATTTTTTCGAAATTCGAATTCGAATTTTTTTATTTTATGTTTCGTGACGAAATCGCGTCATTTTGAGACATAATGCGCTATAGGAAAGCGAAATTTTACTCTACACACTCCATTTTCACATCGACATGAAACGTAGGCACTTAGATATTTTACGAACTTAAAATAAATTTCGTGTTTCAATAAATCGGTTAAATACGAATTTATTTAACAAAGAGAGCCTTTTCAACGGGATTTTTTTTCTAAAAAATTTTATTTTTAAAAATGCAGTTTATTTTTCTTTGATTTTTGGACACGTTAAACTTTTATCCTTTGCGACAGCTTTTACAAAAAGAATTTTGGAAAAATGATAATATTTTGTATTTTAAAAAAAAATTTTAAATGAAGCTTCCGAGTACACTTCTCACATCTTTAAAAATATGATTTTGGCAACAATTTTCCTTTCTTATTGTTGTTGATAGATTTTTGATGAAATCGCATCATTTTGAATAGTTTCATTCTTTTAGAAATATGGGTTTGGCAACAATTTTTCATCGTATTTCTTATGTCACTGTTTTTAAAAGATTGGCATATTTGTATATATATAATACATTTTTATTGATTTTTTTTTATAAAGTTGTTCTGCAGAGCAAAATTCTGCGCGGAATGTTTTGTTTTTTGAGTTTCTTTCATGTTATTTTTTGCTTATTTCACTATTTGTAAGATATTGAAAAGTTTTGCATGATTTTTTTTCTTCAACGGAAAGTTGTTCAGAAGTCAAACAACAAAAATCAGCGTTAATTTACAAAATTTTCACAGGACTAGTTTCGATGGTTTTACCGAACCATCATCTTCAGCTGCAAAACCGCAAATGAACAAGATAGGAAATAATGTTTAGATAAGATAAGAAAGCCTGGACAAGAATAAGCAAGTGGCGCCATCTGTTGGCGAAACCAGAACTAAAACATAATTTCTCTAAAAGCCGAAGGCAAATTTGGATTGGAATTAGGATCGTTAACTAGAACAGAAAGATTTTTATGAATGTGAAATGCCTCTAGAAAATCCAGTTCTCCAATGGAAGATGTTTTTTGAATAATTTTGGCAGCAGAAAAATTGAAAGTGTGATTTTCGGACCAACAATGTTGAGCAACAGAAGACTTCTGTGTTTCCTTTTTTCTAACATATGCCTCATGTTCTTTGACGCGAAATTTTAAGGCTCTCTTAGTTTGGCCAATGTACATTAAACCGCACTGGCAAGGAATCCTATAAATACCCCAGGAATTCATATCCGGAATGGGGTCCTTGAGTATAGAAGTTGGAATTTTATTGATGGGAGAGTAAACAACCCGAAAGTTAAATTTCTGCAAAATATGTGCAACTTTATAGCTAATTGATGGAAAGAAGGGAATGACAACAGAATTTTTATAATCTCCTAAAATAAGAGTGTGGCTTTTAGTGTGTTGAGATGAGAATTTTTTAACTGCTTGATTAATAATGTTGGGTGAAAAGCCCCTGTCAATAGCTATTGCTTTTAAATAATTTAGTTCTTCATCAAGGGCTAGTTTGGAGGAGCAAACTTGAAGAGCACGGAAAACATAGGAATAAAATGAAGCTAACTTTTGTTTAGTCGGATGACATGATTTAAAGTGTGGTGGAAGGCAAACCGATGAAGGTTTACGGTAAACTGTAGTACTGAAGTTGGATGTGTTACGTGTGACCATAATGTCGAGAAACGGAAGAGAATTGCAAGTCTCAAGTTCAAAAGTGAACTGAATAGCAGGATCAATAGAATTCATTGTTGAAAGAACTCTATTTAAATCATCTTTATTACCTTCAAACAGGGTAAAAGTATCGTCTACGTAGCGGAACCATGCCGGGAAGTTTAAAGTTTCAAACAATTTTGATTCATAATAATGCATGTAGATATCAGCCAGGATGGGACTGAGGGGGCTTCCCATGGCTAATCCCTCAGTTTGCTTGTAATATTTATTTTGGAAAACAAAATGTGCTGATTTTTGTTGTTTGACTTCTGAATTAGTATTTATTCGGCGTGTTATTGTGTCTTAATTAACGGAAAGTTGGTTAATTTTTTATTAGGATAATTAATATTTGTATTAAGGAATATAGCTTATTTCATTGTAATTTTTTTCTCTTGAAAATGTTAGATAAAATATCATTAATTATACTTTGCTTTTCAGAATTTTTTGTTTTTTGTATTCTTTTATGTTATTTATTGCTCATTTCACTATCTTAAGATATTGAAAAGTTTTGAGGGATTTTTTTAGGAAACAAAGTTCTTAACCTCCTTTATACCATTTGAGTTCTTAAGATTTTGGAAAGGGAAGTTGGTTAATTTATTTCTTAGGATAATTAATATTTGTATTAAGGGATATTGCTTATTTCATTGTAATTTTGTTATACGTAATAACTTTTTTTATGAAGTTGTTCTGCAGAGTAAAATTCTAAGCAGTTTTTAAATTTGACGTTTGGTGTTACCTTCAGCCATTTTCCCGGTACATTTAAAAGCCAGACGAAGGCTGGCAGCGAAGCTGCTAGTAATATTATAAAATATTAATTGTGAAATCGGTTTGATTAGGAAATGCTAAATGGTTCTCACATACTATGCCGTCTACCGTGAAACTGTGGCCAAGCAGTACGGTTTAGCACTAGTTATGGATGACCGTAACTCGCTCATAATATCTGCTCTTTCGTTTGACGTAACCTCGATCGACTCTCGACACACCATCTTTTGTTTTTATGAACAAGGGTATAAATTAATTGTCATTGCTTTATTTTTTCTTGCATTTTGAAAGAAATAATTAAAATTTGGGACCTGCCTTCTACAGAATAGCAAACAGTGGATTATTTTCAAAGTTATGTGATACTACCATGAAAAAAAGGGGAAGACTGAGCAAGAAGGAAACTGTATTCACGTTAAGCTTGGAGAAAACCATTAAAATGTGCATGTAGCTAGTACAGTTCGTTGTTCGCTGGCATTTGAACCTAAGTCGAACGACTAATGTTGAGTTCCGTTATCCTCTCGGATACTCGAGGGTCCGTAGAAAGAACGTGTTTTGAAAAAAAGGTTTTCATTAAAAACTATTTAGAAAAGGAATATGTTATCTGTAGTTAATCTCAGAATCCGAAATTTGAGAATAATACTATTTCATTTCTCTTTTATTCTCCAAAAGAAAACTAACAATTTTATTTTCCTGTGTATTCCTGTGTGCTTTTTATATTTCCTTCATCATAAAAAAGATTATCTCAGTTAGAAAACACGTAAAAGAATTCATAGATTTAGCTCTATTGAATAGTCTGCCTTTAATCACTGCATGCATTTTAGTTACAGAAAGAGAACAATGAGAGTCATTTGCAGTAATGATACTCACTGGCAGGAGAAAGCAGTCTTTAAAAGAATTTCGCATTTTTCATTCAATGATGTAACTTCTTCCTTAGTGCAAGAGTTTTGCAATCGCAGCCTGCCTTGCAGGGCTGATTCCTCAATACAGTCTGATCAAGGTCAATACTTTCCCAGACTCTTTTCCAGGAAATATGAAGTACTGCTCTTACGCCTACGCTATTTCTTCTTATTTTCCTTTCGACATTCGAACGCAGTGCTCCTGGAACACCAAGGACTAAACATTAGGTAATAGTCTCATTATATATATTACTAAGGTTTGGTTTGGTTTATGTGATTATGTCAAAGCCTCGAGATCTACCTACCTAAGGGGACGGAAACCTTCATGGAGGACTTTCTAACATGTACTACTAAGAATCCAGTGTAATATAAAAGTTTCGTCACATGCATTTGTATTACGAAGGCTCCAGTGTGATAAAATCTTATACATAATGATGTAAGTAAAAGCTCATACATTTATAGTACCATGATGATTATGATGAGGATACTTCATAGTTGAATCACATGAGATTTTTCTAAGACAGTGATATTTAATGCTTATTTTGCCTTTCATTTTTGTTTAATTTTATCTCATTGAGCTTTGAAACTCTTTGACACTGCGATACTGCAGTGTTATTCTGGAGCTCTACTGCCTAAGCAGTACTTTTCAGAGCAAGCACAGAGTTCTTTACGGAGCCTTAGAATGATATATGAAATATGTCTCACGTAGGAAGTCTTGGATAGTGAAAAGAAAAGAAAAGACCCTTTGTCTGTGTAGCTTTGTTTTTGAGTCATGACGCGTCTGGTGCTATCTATAAAACTAAGAGAAAATTCAGGTACGTGGCGGAGAAGATGAGTGTTCCCAACTTGTGTTGATAAGCGTCAACTTGGAGGTGACGATGTCCAATCCGGGCAACACACGAGAATGGAAAATACATAGTATTTATGAATTTACATCATGAAGCGTAACAGGCAGTTCGGCTATGTGTAGGTGAAACCTCATGTGACAAATCTTTCTTGCAGAAGATGTACAGCATACGGATGAATGAAAATATTCGTCCACTAAGATTTCACAATTTAGAAGCGCATACTTTTTGTAAAATTTCACACCAAGCTTGTTTAGATAATCCTTTATTTTTTCAATTTTAAAATCATGGTGCAAATGTTCTTTCTGATTAAGTAAGGAGCATCAGTGATAATGTGTAACAACTTGTTTTGCAGGGCTTGCAACTTCTTCAGTTCATTTTCTTTCGCAGTTTCTCAGACTGGTTGGAACACGTTGAAGGAAGATTAAGTTATGGACAATAATAACTTATAATATAAAAAAGTTGGTAACTCTTTTAACCCTTTTTAAAAGCTGATTTTGTACTCTAAGCTAAATGATTTAATTTGAGCAATAGCATGTCAAATGCTTACGAAAACAAACGCCTCAAATGTGACTGCTAATAGTATGACTAAGCTGAATCATATGTTATTTGCTTGCTTAATTGTAAAAGAAAATAAATGAAATCATTTTCAATATGCTTTTTTTATCTTTTTATGCGTGTATGCCGTATGTTGGTGCTAACTACAGTATTTGCCTATACCGTCGTTCCTGATCTAGTCCCAACAATTTTGGCCAGTTTTTATGAGTTAAAAATGAATGGAATTTTAAATACTACAGGCAGATTTTATTTTAATAAATTTTCAAGCCATGAAATGTTACCTTTATTGTATAGTAAGTCTCGACATAATTTAAAAACTTATTTCATGTCTGTATACTTTACATTGACCGGGAAGATGGGAGCCATTTTCTACATTTATAAACATATGAGGGTTGTGATAAAGATCCGTATGTTCTACATGCCTAGATGTTTGAATTGTCTGGGACATAAAAAGGCTATCGTTTTCGAAAATCCATTTATTAGGTTAGAAGAATTCTCACGGAGCCCTTTCAAGCATAGCTCTGTACTAATTATGAAACAGGAAAATGCTTCTCTAATTCACTGTGATTTTCTTTTAACAACTATCTAAATGCAAGCGCTACGCTAAATATTTTTCAAATGCTTAGTAAAAGATTTTATGGGATTAGTGTAGTTTCTTCAGAACGAATGCCTTTGTGAAAGAGTATCTAAATCTTGTACATAAGTTACATGTGAACCTATTGCTTACGGGTTCATCTAGCTATCTGAAAGCACAATGCAGCCAGCTCTGACGCCGAAAACCAAATCCGCCATAAACTACTGCATTATAATTGTTTTATCTTCTCGTCTTCTAAAGCGTATATGGAAAAGAAAAGAACTTGGTGCATTTACCTAAGGTCATCCACAATGATAAGTAGATATACAATTTTAATTTAAAGACAGTAGGATTACTTTATTTTACATAAACACTAACTATAAAAATAAATTTGCAAATTTCTTCCAATAACTCTACTGAAATTTATCGATTTAAGTTTGAAAAACTGAAAATAAAATTATTGGTTTTCTCATAGCTATGAAATATGTTAAACATTTTACATAAGTATCAAGATTAGCTAAAACCTTTAATACAGCATCTAAAACGCACTGGAAAATCCCTTTAGTTTATGGTACGTATTCCATTGTAGTTAAAACTTTTCACAAATAAAAATTCAAGACACTTTTAGTTCATATTGTATAATGTGAAACGATAAGTAGCTTTATATCGGTACAAATCCATAGGTGAACAATTTAAAAAAATTAAGCAGTAAAAATTCACTAAATGTTCTGCGATCATGACTGGGTATCTTGACTCTAGTTATGGTTTATAGAATAAGGAAGTGGCATTATAAAATACAGATGCGAGCAAGTTTTCCTTATAAAATCGCTGACGAAGAAATCTCTCGCCTTAGTCAGGCATTTCATGCAAGTTTTGCTATAATCAGGCAATCAAATGTAATCTTTCATAGGCTTCCTGTTTGTTAGATAATTTTTAAATACTTAATAGATCAGCACATGTGAAAAAGAAACAGGTGTATTTTGATAGTTTTATGGCACAAAGGATTCCCTGAAATGTTCATTACGTAATCAAGATTTATGGCAATAAATGACGCATATTCCTTGATCGAAATGATCATTCAGAATAACTAATGCGAAATGCTGAAAAAAGAACTTCCAGTCCATGACTAAAAGAGAGAAAACAATTCAGATTAAGCATTTAAATCGAAGTCTAGGTTTAAATGCTGTAAAACTTGTAATCTAGAGACCACGTTTCCTTCGCACAAGTGGGAAGACTGATTTTGAACTTAGTTATATTTATGCTTGTTTTATTCGTCGTACAGATCAGATACAGAGCATGTCACAGATAAATGTACTTGTAACTGATAAATAATGCAAGATATCTATATTATAAGATATTTACATACCTTTAAATACTTAAAATTGCTTCAAGCATGAAACACATATATCCAATCACGTCCAAAATTCAGATTACTTAAAATATTATTTACAACGACTGCTTAGGTTCGGACAACAACGACAAGTTGGCATTAATTTCTCCCATTTGCATACTCTTTCATGAAGTCGTCATATATAACGCTCAGTTTGATATCTACGAGGCTGAATTTTTCTTTTCTAATGTATATTTGAATTAATCTATATAGCAAACGTCAGTAAGCTAACAGATCAAGAATGAAACAGACTAAGGGAGAAAACATGGGATAATTCAAGGAATAACGAGATTAGATACAGAGTAAAAGGCTTAAAAACAGGAAGACCTACTACCGGCACAATAAAAAAAGGATCATTGAGAAGATGATCTAATCCAGGTAATTTAAAAGAGTGATTCAATTTAGCATACAGCAATAGCCTTTTAGTAAGTATACAGAATACCGAATGCATAGTAAATATAATATATTATATATTTAGTATTCAGTAGATGGAATATATTACTGTACAGTATGCTGTAATATATTCCACCTCAAGCTCAAAGCCATTTTACGCGATAGCTGGAACCGATGAAAAACGTGTAAGTCGGATTTGCGTAACTTGAGAGTCTAACTTTATATAAATATATGTACAGGGTGTTTACGAATTTGACAGATAATAGGCATGAAGAAGATGAAAATTTGCCTTAGAACTTGGGGTCGCAAGCCACGTTTAGTGGGAGAAAATCGCAAAAATATTTATGAAGGGTGTAACGTCGAATGGAAACAAAGGGGCCAATAATAGGTATAAAAACATTTATTTGACGTAAAGCAGAGTTACAGTGCATCAAAGTTCAACATAAGAAAGGAGATGACGAGAACAGCTGTATATTGAATTGTTCGAAATTGCGGCTGCGAATATCATTGCACAACCAACACCGACGGACGAAGGATTGCGTAACGTTCAAACATACTCGGCGTGCTGGCAACTGCTGAAGTTACGACGTTCCTTACTATCAGATCTTCTACCGTATTCTCCTCTAATAAACAACCGATTTCAATTTAGGTCCGTGGAGCGTGAAGGATAAGTAACAGCTTTCAAAATATATAGCATCGAGCTGATTACCCACCGCAATCTCAAAACATGTTGGTGCACCATCATGCATGAACCACATGGTTTCGCGCATAGTGGCTGGTATTCCCTGCATAAAATCCGGGAGAACGTGCAGTAGGAAAACAAGGTAATTTTGCGCTATTGAGGCGTTCGGAAAGAAGGCACGGTCTCAACAGATGATATCCGAGAATCCCTGCCCAGATGTTAATACCGAACTTGTGTTGCACTTTCGAAGAGACATTGTTGTGGGGAGTTTTGGACTACCATATATGCGCATTGTGCATGTTGACCATGCCTTCTTCTCTCGTAAAGCAGGCTTCATCTGAGAATAAAATAATGGTGGGAAACTGTGAATCATTCTGTGTGGCATCAATCATCTAGCATATAAACTCTACCCGAAGGGAATAGTCGACATCGTCTAGGCCTTATGCATGAAGGGAAGCATATTTTCTGCAGGCAAAACCTTCCATAACATTTTATGATGAATACATAGTTCAGCTGCAACAGATCTTGTACTGCCTACGAAGAAACGGCAAACAATTGCAATAGTCGGTTTTTCTGTTTCAAATGTGCGCATATTACGCTTCGTTATTTGGAAAGATCCCTTCTTCTCCCACAGCCGTCGATCGATGTTCGTGAAGGTGGTATGGTGCGGACAAAGCATCCTCGAATATTCTCTTGGTACATCCTCTGCCCTAGACGTCCATTGCCTCTTGCTCGGCCGTAAATCAAAAGCATATATGCGCATTTCTTGTTCGTGTAATCTGAGATGTTGCTTCTGAATGAAGTTTAATACCTGAGAGTTCTGCAGTGCTCACTAATGAATACTTGCGAGCTGTTTTTATTTCCCCCACAAGCATAAGAAATCAGCATACGAGAAGGTTTCGTCATCTCGACCGCTGCTTTTATTTTTTCCATACGCATTGGAAATCTGCATGTGGAAAGCTTTCTTCTCGACCTCAGTGCTCTCCTCGCATTTGTTTGGCCACTCTCTTCCTCAGACTCACTATCCTCTCAACGTTTATATTTGCAATTTTTATCTACTAAATCTGGTTTTGCGATCCCATGTTCCATGGCAATGTTTCCTCCTCTTGGTGCCTACTATCATCCTCTGAATTTGTCGGTCGAATTCGGAATCATCCTGTTCATATATGAGGAAATGGGACGAAGAATTTTTAAAAAAATATTTAGAAGAAAAAAGTTTGCAATAAAGAATGTAGTTCATTCATAACAACATAAAATAGTATAAAAACTTGTTCTACATAAAGCGACTTTGTTTCGATGCCAGTGGTTTCATAAAACTTAATAAATTCGTCTGAAAAGCTCAATGACTTTTCTATCCATAAAATTTCTTTATAAGCAAGTTAAGAATTTTTTAATTCCCTACCTTACAGAGGATTTTGTTCCTCGTTAAAGTCGATGTTTTTCAAAATTTGTAACCCCTTTTGAACTGGGCTGAGACTTCCTGCGTAGCTTGTAATTGACATATTTTTGTGGTGGATCTGAATCTGAAGTGAGAACTTCTTCGGCTACGACTTGGCTTTCGCATCTCTATAAGATCGTCGACTGTCATCTGTTTGCTGTATAAGTTCAAAAGCTAGCTGAGGCAGTCAATATCAACTTTCAAATCTAATTACCTCGCAAGAGTGACAAATTCTATCTTCTCTCTTTTGAAAGTGAGTGGATAAATTTTCTTCTAGACATTTATTCCAAGATTCTCCAAAAGAATGAGGAATGCACCCCCAAAAGGTTGGGGAACGTAAATCCGGTTATTACTGTATATTTAAGGGAGAATCCAAAGAAAATAATGAGGCAATTACAGCATAAGTTCGATAATGAGGAATTAGAAAGTAATGCAAATAAACACATTTAGTGTAGCCGAAATGCAACCAAGAGAGAACTAGTGAGAAGCAGAAAAACACCATGTGAGATGTGTGAAAAGATTGATTGAAACAACAAAATTGTAAGGAAAAGAATTAATCTCTAACCTCTTAAGACTTATCTGATAAATCTCTTTTATAGATCATAATGCTTGAAAAGAAAACATACTTTTGTTACAATAGCTATTTGAACAAAGAATAGTCATTGTAACACTTTTCACATAGTAAGACCTTTTTAGTCATTGTAAAACACTTTTATATATTGTAAGAATTTTCTCTGTTCAAGAAATTGAAGGCAGTTGTTCTAAACAGAAATGCGTTATTTTCATATCAGAAAAAGTTAAATATAAAAATATAGCTTTAATAAAGAATTCTATATAAAAGCATATGTTTAAGGAAGGGAAATGTCAGTTTATTCTATAGCAAATTCTTAAGATACAACTTCTTTGGTTTAAAGATAAATTGTATTGAGATGAACTTTTAAAATGAAAGTTCAAAATGAAATTTTTAAAATGTAGTTACTTTGACCTTAATCGAATTTCCAAAGAAAATTAAGACTGAAAGTTGGAATGTAAATGTAAATGGAAAACAGTATCAAAGGAAAACAAATGAGAAACAAAACGAAATAATAAGAAACAAGCAATGATAAAAGTTCAAAATAAAAACAAATGGAAGAAATAATCATATTCAAATTAATTTTTTCTTGTATAATATGAAACTTACTCTATTTGTTCTGCTACCGCATAATATTCTGAAAACTATACCTGTCATTATATTAAAATACTAACGAGTCTCTGACTTGGAATTAGTAAAATAACAATGCAGTTTTTATTTCTGATGTCGATAATGGCCATGAATATGAATGCTAATGATATATATATATATATATATATATTGCAGTATTGATTAACAATTAGGACTATTTTTTTTTCTGTAACTGAACTGATTTTGAAAAAAGGAGTTATGTTTCAAAACTTAAATTTCGCACGAGAGATAAAAACAGTCTAATGAAACTTCATTTAAAGCATAACTAATTATAAGTTAGACACTGCTGTGTATGTCCATGTTTAGTTTAATGCTTCTTTAAAATTTATGTGAAATAATAACATTATTTTTAAAATTTTACTAATTTCATGGTTCTAATTCTCATTTCTCAAAAAACAAAAGCAAAAAAAAAAGAAAATTCGGAAATATTTTATCAAATTTCTTGGATGTACATTTCTGCGAAACTGTGAAATTCCGATTTAATGCAAAAACTTTATATTAATACTATTATTTAACATTTATATTATTAGTTTTACGTACCTAATAGTTCCTGGATTCCAGTTTCAGCTGTATTATTCAGTGCAAAAACATTAGTTGCCAAAACGAAAAACTTTATTTTGTAGTTTGTTCACATGACATTAAAATGTATGGTAGTTTAAGTAAATCTCGAAATATCACAATAAATATTTGTGAGCTTAACTTATATTTTACAAACTTGAATTTTTTGAAAATTCTTGAGCTTAACTTATATTTTACAAACTTGAATTTTTATTCTAGATGAAATGTATACAAGAATTAGATTTTATAATTACAGACCCCATACACATTGTTGAAAATATTTTCATACAATTTTCTATATTATTTTGAGAAATTTTGTAATTTAAAGTTCACGGCTAAGATTATTATTTCTAGAAATAAAGTCTGTAGCCACTGTTTTCTTGCATTCGCCACAATTGCATCAGTTGAGATTAAATTTTAACTTAATGGCAACAACTCTTAATTTTTCTTGCCTTGCCTGGTATTTTTCCAAGTTGCAGTCCTCAAGTAAATGTACTTTTCAGTTGCTGAATGAAGGTGCGTAAACAACATAAGCTTTTGCCTTCTGAGAGAAAACAGAAACGCCTTTTCGTCCTCAAAGAGATTAAATTGTATTTGCGTAAAGGATGGAACGCTTAGTCTTTATATCACTTCAGACAAAGGAGACACTTAAAGACACAAGCTTTGGTACACAAGCAATATTTTATACCTTGACAAATTAATTACCTTTATTTCAGGTTCAAACATAAGCTCATGAGATATGGTTTACAATTTCTGAGATCGAAATAAAGACATGGTCAGAGATATATTAATTAAACGTGTATTTATTTCTTTAACCCGTGATGTTAAGGAGAAATGTACTGAATACCATATTTCAGTAACTAACAGAGATACTATATTTAATAAATGTGTATTTATTTCTTCAACCTACGATGTTAGGGAGAATTATGCTGAATAAGCTTCAGAACTCAGTCTATATTAAGGAAAACAGAAATATCACAAAAATATACCTCGTTGAGAAACTTATCTCTTGCTGAGTGTGCTGTTTTATTAAAAAAATGGCTAAACAAGTCTCGGAAATGTTCTCGAAGTAAATTTCTTTCTTTAGGTTAACTACATGGGTTATCTTTCTATCCTGTGACGAAAAGCTGTAATTGGAAACCTATCTGCTTTACAGAAGGAGTTAAATAAGGAATAATTAATTGATTTAGATAGTTGCAGTCGAGGAAATTTAATACTGCTGAACTGAGTATAAAAAGAAGGTTGTCATAAAAATGCTATTAATGATTACTCAAACTATAAATAGTGGAGAAAATAAGCGAAACTGCAGATGATAAAGAATAAGAAAGGAAGTAACGAAGTTAATAAAACTTTCATCATCATTATAGCTATATTTTTAAAGCTTAGGATAAAAAATTACAAGAACCAATAAATGAAGAATACGTATGTATAAATATAAATGAAATATTAAGTAATGAGTGACTAAATTATATTTTTAATTGACGAAATCCAATTTAAATTTAAAAACACATAGTTTCGTCATGAATGATAATAAATTAATAGCCAAAATTAACATCTTGGGTAGCTCAATTGGTACAATATTTGTCGCCAAAGCGAGAGTTCTCCGATTCAAATACTGCTCTATGGTGATACATTTAATAACTAAACAATAAACTTAAAAAAGGTATGGGCACAGCAAATCATACTGTCCGAAGGTATTAATTAAAATAAAAGAGCAACATGTGCATCTTAACGAATGACAACATAAAAATATAATGAGCTTACAATATGAAGAAAAATAAGGTGTCATCTAACAAAGTTTAATAATGAGTAATAATCATCGTAACAAAGTTTAATAATGAGATGCATTTTGAAAGAGAAAGTATCTGTATTTTATGAAGTTACAAATCAGTTTTTCTTTGACAGCAAATACACTGTTTGTATTTTAGGTGGAGATAAAATAAACAGTGATTTTGGGAAAAGTTTTATATAAACCAGATTATATTCCAAGCATGACAAAATGGAAATCTGATTGATTATATTATTTTAATTTTCTTTTATGTTTAATTAAATACTATGTCCATTTTATATATTACCAGAGCCAAAAATTGAAATGGATTTCTGTTTTCCTACCAAGACATCTAATATAAATCATCTGATATTTAAAACAATTGCTCTCCCCGTCATTATTCTTTCTCTTGTGTGATTCTTATTGTTACTTTAAAAATCCATTTACTTTATTTTGAGACATTTATCTACGGATACCAGTGTTTCGGTTATCCAGAAGCTTAATTACATTGTTCTTGCCCGTAATATCTTAAATCAAACTTCCATATAATCGCAAAGAATTTTCAACTGCCCCTTACGTTCCTCCGTGGTTCTCACGTCTGGCTGGCAATGGGAACATCGGGAGCTCAAATTCTAGTTGATTGTTCGTGCTTCGAAAAGCCTAATATACTCTATGTAATATCTAGACTATTAAATATAGTATTTCAATTATGTACTGCGTTTTAGTTGCACTTAAATTAATAATATTTAACAATCATGCTTAAGGAAAATGCCCTAATATTTCTTTCAAATTTCTAAACATAAATTTCTTTTACACAAAAGCAAAAGGTTAAGATTATTGATCACTGATAGCATCGATCCCCTTTTAGATTTCATTAGGCTTGGTTTGGTTTGGTTTATTTAATTATGGCAAAGCACACTAGGGCTATCTAGCCTAAGGGAAGGGATGCCTTCATGGAGGACTTTCTAAGGACAACTGAATCGTATCCACGTTACACACGGGAAAAACCACGAAACCGCCCGTGCAGTCAGCCCGTTTGCGGAATTCGAACCTCGGACCGAACTATCACGTTCAGCGACTTTACAGCTCGGCCGCTGGTGGGCCTAGATTTCATTAGGAACTGTGTCATCTGTTTAAATGTTTTTAAATATGTACAGTGAAAACAGAGCCAATTTCTTTTAAGCTCTCTTTTCAAGATATATATAGTCTTCAGAAACGTTCAGTTATAAATTAACTAACCTTATACAATTCAAATGACCCTCTCTTCACTATGTCAATTTTACTATATTTATGCCCATTTTCCTCAGAAACTTTTAAAATTAGGAATACGAAATACTTTTGGTAGTTTAGTGTGACAACCTTTATATACTTTAATGGCTTATTTTCTTATTCAAATTATTTGATTTAATCACTTTTTTTAAAATAATATCGTTATTTTCATTACATTTAATTTTCTAATTTAATTATTTCTCAGTAACTAAACAAATCCCTATATTAAAATATTTAATATCTTGAAACAAAGGAAATTCAAGGCATTCGTTTCATAGATAAAGTGGAAAAAGAAAGAGATGAATTATAAGATATTTCTCCCGTCTTCTTAGTATGCCTTCGGGGTATAGTGGTCAGCGCGTACTCGGCGCGTATCCGAGAGGTCCGTGGTTCGAGTACCCGGCGAGGGCGTTGCTTATTTTTTATGATTTCTGCTTCAAAATAACCTAATGCCTGTACAGCGGCGCAGGAATTTAAAAAAAGGTAGTGGATGATGATTCTCCATCACTAGGATTTGGCGATTGGGTCCCCTAATCCCCAGTCGCATTTTAAAAGGGGGAGTATATAAGGTATTTCTCCCTCCTCCTTAGCATGCCTTTGTGGTGTAAAGGTCAGCTCGCTCGGTGCGTATTCGAGAGGTCCGTGGTTCGAGTCCGGCGATGACATTTCTCATTTTTCATTTACTCTTGCTTCGAAATAATCTAATGTCTCTATAGAATCTAAAAAAAAACATATTTTAAATAAAAATATATTCCAGCTATTTGATGAAAAATTATTCATAATTTTCAGTTGAAAGTACTGGCATAATCTGCATATATTTCTGTATAATAATCTGTATATATTTAGTTTCTTAAAAGACTTATTTATAAAAAAGATTATTCATTTCGTTTTACCATTAGCATCTTGGGATTTCATTTTGAAAATTTTATTCTTTTGCTCCCTTTGTTGCTCCTCACGCTGTATTAAATGTTTTAAAAAGTGCCTCCAAAACATTCTGAAATAAATATTTTATTTAAATTTAAATATAAAGGAACGCATCTATCTGGAGTTATAATATAATTCAATTGCTGAAAACAATGACAAGAACACGTGTTTTGATGAACTAAAATGAAAAGTTATTTCTGTCAAGGAAAAACAGCTTTTTTTCCATACCTCAACAAGATTAGCAAAATTTATTTTGGGATCATACACTTCCTGAAGTGGATTCATATTTGCATATTAATATCTAAATTTTATGCAGTTCACCTTTTTCTGATGGTGTATATAGTGCAGATTCATGCTGTATAGCTCTAGAATATCTCTCTGGTTTGGTTAGATCTCACTCCCCTTTTTTTTTTTTTTTTCCCCTAGATAGTTTTTTTTTTTTTTTTTTTTTTTTTTCCTCCCACCAACTAAGCTAGTCAGAGAAGATAACCAACTTGGAATAATTTTTACTTAATCATAAAGCTGTGCTTACATTGTGGATTGTATATCATTGTTGCGCTACAGTCTTCAAAAATGAATGATTTCTTACAAAAGTTGTAAGGGTTAATATACGAGTCCCGGAAACGAAACTTCTAAAACTGGCTTAATTCGGCTTTGACTCCTAAAACTGTCTTAATTCGGCTTTGACTACTTGATCCCACTGCAGTGGAAACAAGTGTTGCCACATTCGTAATCATTTTTTGAATGGGGTATGTTTAAAGAATGCAAGTCAAGTAAAAGAATATTTTATTCCTTCAGAGATTCTTAGAATTTGGTCTGTGCTGATTTTTGAACCTAGGCATCCCTGTCATCACGAAGGTAGTCGGAAAAAAAGAGAAAACTATTTCCTTATAAAGCGTAAAAGTATTAGAAGAAAACTAATGCGAGAAATATACATATGCTGAAAATAATAAAATATGCGCCTTTTTACTTATATTGATAAATGCACTAAATAGTACAAAATACGTTTACTAGTTATCAAAATATCCTTGGTCATATGTGATTAAAAATAATTTCTTGGGGAATTTTCTACTATCTAATTACGTATTTTAAATTTACATTATCTTAGAGAAATTTAAGTTAATTAAACACAATCGTTTTTGTATACTGTATCTTTTCTACTCTATCATTTCTATTTTACCTACAGTTCTTATATTGGCTTCTGACACATACACCAAGAAGTTGTGGTGATAGGGGAAAATGAGTTTTTACTGTATTTAATTAAGACTATGTAATTAATACCTTTTCTAAAGTATATATTTTTTATTTTGCAATTTTAATTCATAGAATGGAGGAAAAGTAAAAAAGAATGAAAATTACTGCCTTTGAAATTTACTCTAGGAAAATTATTACACCTAATAAGTGTAGAAACAAAGTCTGCATGCATCGACTTTCTTCATTATTTTCCCACGGCTAGAGATTGAATTGATTTCCTCTTTAGCTTTAGTATAACATGACCCTATATCCTGCATCAAACATTTTAAATTTAAATCTTTCGTGGCACAAACGGAGTTTTCTGTAGAGGAGTTTAGATGACACAGTTTTATTAAGATTTTGATTTTCTTCGGGAATACACCTTTTTATCATTCTGAATTAGTGAAGACTCTGCATATTGCTCTAAATCTTTGAATAATACAAACCATACGAGAGGACTTTCGGCTCGCCGCATATTTAGAGTGCCGCCATGACGCACCGACACTATACATTCATAAACATCCATGCTTCTCCGGGCTTCGAACCTGGGTCCTACGGCAGTCAGCGACGCTAACCACTATAGCGGTTGTGCAGCTAGTATTAAAAGTAAATATTCCATTCGAGGTTACTGACATGTAATTTGATATTAGCAGTTTTAAAGATTACAATATGGAGAATTTGTTTAATACAATCACGGAGCCTTTCTCAGAGAAAAGAAAATCTTTCAAAGTCGTTTAAATTTAATAATTCGATGAAGCAATCAAAAATTCTGTTCTCTAGTTATTCTGCAAATTGCTTCGTCGTAAATCTTTATTTTTCATCACTTAATCCGATGTTATATTCTTGAGCATCAATGCTTTAAATACAATTTACTGCAGAAACCTTAAAACATTCAACGGTAAATTGGACAGCTGCGTATAAAAGTACCATGGCTCCTTTATTGAGCTTCCTTTTTAATAAGAAAAAGGAAAACTATATATTAATTTCAGAATGAAATAAAAGTATTAAATGCTTCATTTATTAAACTGCTTGAGGAAAGCAAAGCAGTGCATAGAAGCCTTCCAATGATTGTGGCAACACGTTTAAGAATGATTGTAATATTTAAATTGGTTTGATATTCTGATACAAACTTTACAAAAATTATTATTTCAAATCTCACCATTATGCTCGCATCTAAACTAAATCCGTTTTTTATTGTTGCTTAATTTATTGGAATAATAATGCACAACTTGGATGCTTTCCAAAGATATTTCTGAATTTCCAGTTTATAATTTTGGAATACTGATGTAAAAACTTCAAGCTCAGTTTGTTGTACTTAGATCTTAAACTCATTTCTAACCAACAATAACTTAATAAACGTGACATGCAATTACAACTACATATAACGTCTGATCAAAATTCCTCTATCTGCTAAATAAAATCTGTCATTTAAAGATTGTTGGGATCAAAACGTATAGCGTTATTTTAAAAACAAAATTGCCTTCTAATATTATTGCAATTCAGTAAAAACACTATTACGATATTTCAGAAAAATAAGTTCTTAATCATAAACGAGTTGCAGGTGTAAAAATTTAGTACTTTGTAAAATATATATGATAAACAATGCCGTAGATTATCCCTTTCGTTACACTGACACAACTCAAATGTTGAATACAGTTCCACCGAAAAAGCCCAGTATTTACGCCCATTGAGTCTTCAAAAATGTACTACTGATTGGATACAAAGTGAAACGAATAGAAATTGTCCCCTCAAATTTACCGGATACCTTCTGTAGGAGAAGGATATGACAACGTAGTTGATCCAGAAATGTGCCTATTTCGTAGACTTCTTCTACGATGTCAACAAGTGTTAACCTAATGATATACAGCATAATGACGAAATGCTATGATTGGTATTCATTTAATTGAATTCAAATATTTTGTCGACATACCAATGCATTATTATATCACATTATAATAACTTTTCTTCCAGATTACAGGTACATTGCTAGATAAAATTGCAAATAAAATGAACAAAAAGATTTCCTTTTAAATCTGTCAGAGTATTCTTAGTGTTTTTGCACTACATAGTTAAAGCCATGTGTTTGCATTTTTGACAGCGTCAAAAATTCAACTATACCAATCCTAAAGGATAATCAAATTAATTACTAAATGACATTGTTCAACAATCTTATCCTGCATTTCATGCCGTTTGAAATCCTACTACCAAAGAAAGTGAAAAACCCCAAATGAGTTTTTCAGCATCTACCTTATGTTTTCAAAACAGACATATCCGTATATATTCTTTTTCAAAAAGAAAAAACAGGAAAACTTAGATTTTTAAAATATTTGAAAATATGGCATTGACTCTATCCTGATTATTTCGTATTTTCAGCCATGTACAGTTTTTTGCGTTATTGAATGTATCTCTTTGGATTTCTCTTAATATTTTGTATAAATGATGGAATTATTATGATTTCCTTTTGAATTTTCTTACAGTTAACTGTTTCTTGTTACAAAAATATGTTAATTCAAACGGCAAGTGTCAAATACCTGAAACGACGCACTTCTGTTTACTCTAGATGAGATATAACACTGATCAGTGAAACAATTGATGCTTTAAAAATCAGAGTTATTTTTTTATATATTAGTAGACCTGATTTTGAAACTATCATCAATGTTTCCATATGAATTATAATTTTTGTGATACAGTATAACGATAATAATTACCGATTGAAATAAATATGTATTAAAACAATTATATGTAATGTAAATTAATATTAAAACAAGTATGTTAATATTTATCAAAATTTAATACAGTATTAAAATTGATCTGATAAATAAAACTGAATAAATTTAAAGTTTTAATGCAATTAATCAAACCCAAGAGCACTAAAAAGAATGGTTTCAATCCGCTTTATATATTGCATAGCATAAAATAATCACATATGGCTCGAATTAAATGTTTAACACATTTAAATTCTAATAAATTTAATATAGCAGTTATTCAAGCCTGGAGAGCTTCTTGAATCTTTCTTCCCATTAAGACAGATTTTACCATGACCGGGCTAGCTGGAATCTTCAGCGGTAAAGTTGTCATCATGTAGATATCCAAGCTTCCTTGATATCTTTTTTCTATAAACTTTATTGTCCACTTAAACTCTGTTTGCTTTTCCTTTAAATGACTTAGGTACTTGAAAAGCACCTAACTGCATGTTTAGGTATTGTGTGTGTGTGATTATGGCAAAGCCTCGAGGGCTATCTGCCTAAAGGGAGGGATGACTTCGTGGAGGACTTTCTAAGGGAAACTGGCTCGTATACACGTTACACATGGGGAAAACCACGAAAACGCCCATTCAGCCAGGCCGTTCGTGGGATTTGAACCTCGGACCGAACTACCAGTGTTCAGCGACTTTACCGCTCGGCCGCTGGTGGGCCCTTGTTTAGGAATTGAAACTTGCCGTTAACATTATATCCATGTTTACTGTAATTGAAAGATACGTAACTGAAATGTTTTGAAAAATTAAAAATAAACAATGATGACTAGGCATGGTACTTAATTTTTGTAATAGAACAAAAATGTAAGCCTCTCACAAGCTATTTTATCCAAGGACTATTAAAAATATTTTTTGTTTTCTTTTTATGCTTGATTCAGAAAATGTACCTGACAAAAGTATACACACGTTGCTTACTTACAATTTACTTTTCAACCATACTATATTCTCCTTTCAAATCCAGTGGCCATTTTTTACTGCTCTGTGTCGAAGGTATTAGAAATAAGAATATTTTGTGAACCCTTTGCAATGAAAAAGATATAGCAGCATGATAATTAACTTATTGATGATAATAATATTTCATCTTTTAAAAATTACATTAATGGCCTCTTTTTTTCTTTTTTCATACTGATAGAATTACCAACTAGAATTATTTCAATTTATTAAAGTCGCTGAGTAAACGTAAAACATTTTTAACTTCTCTGGAGCTATCATTTATGGTTTTTCCAATTCAAATTATCATCTAACAAGATTATGCTAAATTTCTAAAACTAAAGCTAGTAAGAACAAATCAGTGGCATTTTTAAAATCGGTGTCAAAAATTATGTCGGAAACACTATGGAAAAATTATGGCTCAATGAAATAGATGCAAAAATAATTTCCCTGGTGAAAACTGCAGAATTTATAAATCTACAGTAACATCCAATGCAAAAAATAACTATTTTTCAAAAATAATAGTATCCCTAATAAATATGAAAAATTTTAAAGGAAAGCTTTTTCGGGTTTCCTAATGTATAAGTTAATTGCTGCTAGGTATAAAGACCATTTTATTTCCAATACAGTATTTAGTTTACAAAGCACTAGTAAAATAGTGTTTGATCCAAGTTAATTTCAAACTTAATGAATTTTGAACAAAATTTATGTTCTACTATAAGAAAAAGAATATAATGCCTGTTCTATGAATTAAAAAAATTACTTTTTGATGGCAAAATACTTCTCTAACATCAGCTATAAAATTTTTAAATTCTATTTCAAGTCATATTTCTTTTGACTAACAAAGAATTTAAAACTTCAAACCAATTTAATAATCCAATTCATTTTTAAAACCTCTTGTGTGATAATTTCGTAAATTTAATTCACTTTAAGTACCTATCTGAAATTTTATATAAAGAAGATAGTGAGCTGGGTACCTTAAACTGGTAACAAATTTCAAGTTTACAAAGATAAATTCGGTTTACCAGTGAAAAGCAAAATGATTCTTTAATATGATGGTGTGCAACCGATATGTCACTTAAACATTTATGATTAATTGTTTCATTTTACATTGGTAATATACAGGTGCTACTACACAATACGAGAGTTAGAAAAAATATTGTAGATATAAGAGTGTATGGAAATGAAAATTATTTTATTAATTATGTTAGTTATGTTAACACTTATAAAAGTTATACATGGAAGCTTCGGATTAAACTACAAGTATTCCACTAATAAAATTTTTTCCCGTCAGATATCCAAATATCATCATGACTCTCTAACACTAATATTTTCTGTAAAAAATGGCCTTGTTTTTTTTCACTTGTTCAAATTCTCATTGCAGTAAAATTCTTATTTCAGTAAAATTCTTATAACAGTAACATTCTCATTACAGTGGCAATATTCATCTGTGCTGTCCAGTATGCATATATGCTCGCCATAGAGTAAAGATAAAAACTGGGACTTTTTCGCCGAGTCTGACTAGTTACCTCTCACCATTTTTTGCCTGTTCGTGACCAATGTCTGGCTTCGGCTCGTGTGTGTGTGTTAATGTTTAAATATTTAGCGTCTTACGAGGTGTGTTCTTTTAAATGTTAAATTAAATGTTCTTTTAAATGTTAAATAAAGTTGGTTTTATCTGCCAGCTGAAGTTTGTTTCTTAGGCCTTTCTAATGACATTCTGATGGAATCCAGCGGCGATAAAATATCGCCATAAATTTAAAAATCTTATGGCTGAGCTGACTGGTTGCATTATTACAAAATTTATAAAGTGTACATATTGGAAGACCGAAATTGGCTCATTAAACACTTTATGAGGTCAAAATATATACATAGAAATAGAAAAAATTAATTATTTTTGTCAAAAGCAAAATTCAGTATATACTTGTTACATAAGCTTTATACTATAAATTGTATTAGACTGTTTTCTTTTTTCTTTTCCTTCTTCCACTATCAACTAGTCTAAACGAAGGAGTTTATACGCGCTCAAAGCGTTATTTCACTTCAATGTATAAATTCATTATTTTATTTATATAATTCAGAATTTGAAACTATAAAATTATCATACCCAGCAAGAAATGTCCGAAACGGGCTTTCTTGTCTTACTTTCCTAATGGCATTAAAAAAAAATTAGAAGAAAAATCTGAAAATTTATTAGTTGTACATATTCATGTAGCAGTCTCCATGATAAAGATAAACTGAATTCACAAAAGCAATTGACTGAGGAAACTAAGTCTCATTGTTTAAAATTCCAGCACTAACAATTACCTAAATAACGTTCCTTCAGCATACCAACTGTCCTCAAATAAAACCACACAATTTTAACACAGAATCTAATACGCAGGCTAGAAAGTAATTCTAAGACAAAGTACTTCAGTCTTGAAAATTAACCCTCATTATGTCATCCTATTTCTTCTTTAGTTTTCTGTATTGTACTGCCGAAGATAGCTTTGTAATGACACCGAAGCGTAACGAAATCTCCACAAAATGCAAATGGGGTTATAAGAAAGAGAAACGACGAAGTAATCTATCGGTTTCAGGCTAATGGATTGCCTAAAAAGATGTCTCGTTGCGGGTTGCAGTGGCCTTCAAAGGGTGTTTGCCATGTTCGAGTTATCTCAGTTAATCAGTCTAGCAAGGATTATTTTCAGACGGTACTCGAAGTTGATTATGATCCGCTGCAATTTAGAAACAGAATTGTCCCAATTTTAACAATAAAAGATTTACTTAGAAGCATTTGAAGCGAATCTTTCGTAATTTGCATAAATGTTGGAGTAATCTTCATATTTATCAGTGTTATATAAAATTAAACATTTATATAAATTTAATTTATGCTTCATTTTATGGAAAACATTTTAAAAGTTTTCAAAGACACCTAATACAATTTTTATCTGTCGGTGCTTTCAGAGTAAGGAAGCCTCGTGAAAATGTTTCGTCAGCCTGAAGAAAGTTGAAATTTTCTTCAGCTCCTGAATTCGATTTCACTGTCTTCACAGTGAAGTAGTAAATGAGAGTATGCATGTCTCTAAAATCTTTTTAATTATCCTGATTATTCAATAGAGTTTATAGTTGAAATGTTTCGTCAGCCTGAAGAAAGCTGATATTTTATTCAGTTCCTGACTTCGATTTCACTGTCTTCACAGTGAAGCTGTAAATGAGAGTACGCATGTCTCTAAAATCTTTTTAATTATCCTAATTATTCAATAGAGTTTAAAGTTGTCCTTAAAGCGACTTTAATCAGCGTCGTCATATATAATTTATTGATCTTACTGATCTTTCCGGAAATTGTTCTATACAGTTTTTTAAAGTATTTGCTGAGTCTAACAGAAAATTTAAATTTTAAAACAATTATTTTGAAACTAATATCCGTTATATACTAAATAACAAGTGCGTAGTATTTATAACTATTTTTATTGTTATTTTCTTTTATAGCAAATTTTCTGTAGTGATACTTCATACACTAAATTATTCACGTTTATAAAAAAGAGATTTTTTGAGTGATTTGTAATTGAATAAAAGAAAACTAAAATTGGAATCATTCGTATGAACGATGTCTCTCGTAAAATAAATTAAGTTGTAGTTAAAAGTATAACATTGTTCTTCATTTTACTCATTATATACGCTATATTTATTTACTTTAATGGTTTTTCTTTCTATGGTGACTCAGAAGATATGTTCAGATATGAGAAAAAAAATTGGCCTTAAGATAACAGACTTAGATTATTTACAGAAAAAGCTTTAGATTTTCTCTGCTATTGTAGACATCGATTTAAATATATGACAAAATGCCTTATTCTAGATATGTAACTATTACCCATAAATTATTTTCTAATATTAAAATTCTAGCCTTGATAAACACAGGTTTGGAATAAAATAATGTGTAATTACTTTATAATAATTTCGCTCTCCAAAAAGAAAGAAATGAGAGTGATGGAAGTTTTTTTTTTTTGGAAGGATTATTAAATTGACATGAAAATATTCATGATTGCTGACTAAACTAGAACAGCATTTAGCATTTCTTATTTTATCCAATGTTTTTTAGTATAAAAGCACTATAATATTAAATATAATATTTTTGTGTGTTAAATTTAATATTTTATTTATAATCAGCTATTATATTAATTAAAGTTTTTTTTACAAGAATAGGTGTTTGCATTACGAACTTTTAACTATTAATTTTTAATAACTATCCAAATTATTTAACTTGACCCATCAGTCTGAATGTATCTAATTCGGATTATCAAAAAATGTCATCAAGATCAGTAGTGACTGAAAGGATGAGATTGTTGAACACTTGTTACGGTGAAACACCGAAATCTGGAGAATGTCGACTTTCACCGGTGAATGTCGACACCGGTGAACATTCACATAGTCGCTTGGTGTATGTCCGAAATATTTTCCAAATACTCTTATTTCTGACTCTTACACTGGTGAATGTCGACATTCACCATGTACTAATTGTGAATGTTGAACATATAAGAATATTATATTTCCTTCTCCGTAATTCATTCGCGAAAAAACGCACTTGAGACTGAGAATAAGAACTTAAGAATACAAGAACTTAAAACACACAGTACATTCAAAATGAGAAAGGAAAATAATAGAAGTTATAAACTTACCAAATTATGCGATTCAAATCTTGTTTATTGCAACAACTTAAACTATTATAACACTTTGAATTGCACAAGAGGCCCTTGCTTTTACAACTGCATTTATTTATGGAACACTTCCTTTTGGAATGGCAGCGTGTACATATACTCCTCTCTTTTCGACCTACACCAGAACATATCTGTGATTGTCGACATACACCGGTGAGGGTCCGAATGTACAAGAATGTAAAGAAGTATTCGATCTTCCACCGAGGTATTTGGGGAATGTTGACATTCTCCAATTTCGGTCTTTCACGGTAACACACTCATAATTTGATATAGGTTTTAGTTCCTGTAGATGGTATGACTACATTGGGTGTTTCACTTATTTTTCTGATGTGTAACATGCATAGCAGTCAATTTCACTTAAAACTTCCCTTCTGTAAATAGTGTTTGCATGTTTTGTCTTATTCGAGTAAACAAACAATACGCTGTATTTGTCAAATAAAAGTACTAAACTGAAAATAATCTTTTTTGGGCTGAAACACACAATAAAAGAGACTACTGCGATAAAACGTTAATAATAAAATTTTCGAGGCAGAAATGTGATGATTTGAGCATGTATGCGTTGCCTTTGTGGAGTTCCTTCTTTTTCGCTTTTAATAATAAATATAGCAGCATACATTCAGCTCGCCTCTTTTGAAAATTGTCTGTTATATCACTATAAGCTAAAGTATATGCCATATTTTATCTTTCTTTGTCTACCCTAAAGATATCTCCGATAAGCAATAATTGCAGCATAATCACTTCGGATAATTACCTTCCACACCTCATTTCGGTTAAAAGAAAAACTATCAGTTACTTTGTTGCGATGCATTAAAGCTGAAAAAAAAAACTTTATTACCGTAAAAGTTGTAAAATCTGGATAAAATTGGAAATATTCAGTCTATTTAATCTGCCACAGTGATTTGTCCTTGTTGACTGCTTGGAGATCATAAACTCCATGTACGCTTATTCAATAAGATGTTCATGTGATTAAAAGAAAATGAAGCGGTTGAATTCCATTGTGTGTCTTTGGGTCTTTTCTAAAACGGCGAAATGATGTGTTTTCAATTTCTTTTAAGCATTAAATCAACCTTAGTTTTATATCGAGATGCATTAATTGCATTAAAGAAAAATTCAATTTACAAAATTATTGAATCATTAATTTTCATTCTTCTTTCCATTTCTGGAATTATTAACTTTGATATAACCAATAGAAAAAAACAGTTTATGGATGCAGTCAACAATACAAAAATTATTGATCCATACTTCGAAAGATAAAGCAAACTTTGAATTAAATATTCCATTTGAATTAAATATGAAAAGTTTAGGAAGAGTACGCTGCAACTGAAAATGTGAAAGCCCCTTGTAATTTTTAAATGCTTTTGAAAAGAAGATGTCTTTGGATAATTTTCAGTATTATATTATCTGAAGAGGAAATGTTGATCAGAATTATAAAAGTAATAAATTCAGTCGAACTTAAAACAAATTTATTGAAACAGATAGCATCAAATAGAAAAAAGAAAGTAAGGAATGTGAAATGTTTTTGGCGTCCTCTTCTGGCGATGCCCCATTATTGATTATCTACTTTAGTTTATGGCTGAGGGCCAAACATGCATGAAATTATGACAGGATTAAAAAAATCTAGTATACTGAAGCGTATTATTTTAACAACGGGGATGCGCCCGAAATTAACAGCTTTAAATCAAAAGCCAAATAATTAAAAATACACAGAATTCTAGCTACAAGGTAGAACTTTGCACTCATATTAATCCCACTAAAAATCTTCCAGTAAATTCTTATGATTTAGAGATTTAACAAAAAGAATCAGAATAAAAAAATCTCATCAATTCAAAATCTCATCCCTTCCTTTTTTGTTTATTTCATAAACCGCGACTGTTTATGTTGGGATATTTTTTTTACATTACGCTAAAGAGCTAAAGCAAGATAGATCCGTATTTAGATGTGCTGATATATTTTCTATCCTTTTCTAATGAGAATTATTATAACATATACAGTGCAGTGACTTTTATCAGCACTTCATTAAAAACAAAAACTAGAAACGACACTCACTTAACTTTACAAATAATGTTAATTACATAAGCACTTGCTGTTTAAATAAAGTTCCTTGAGAGTGGTAGCGATGCTAATATGTTTATTAACTGAATAACCTTTGCTGAATCCGAAAATTATTTGCCGGTTCAAAATAAGCTAAAATTAAAGTTAACTTCTTGACATTCAATTCAGTGTTATAAAAATCTACTTTGAAAAATTAATTCAAAGTTACTTCTCTCAAATACAGTTTAGTTTGCTTAGAAAAAAGCCCATGAAAAAAAAATTAATCTGGTCGCACTTATGGAATTTTAAAATTGTCTTCCTTTTACATACTTCGAAAAGAGCACAAAGTAATTTTAATAAAAAATCATTTAATGCTAATTTCTTTTGCATCAGAAAGTAGTTACGCAACTCATAAAATAAATTATCGCTTTCAAATGCCTTGATATGTTTTATTTAAACGCTTGTTTTGTCATCTTTTTTTAACTAGACTCATTCATTAAAAACGTTTCCATAAAACGAAACATCAGATTTAATATATAATAAATAATTCACGCAAATTTTTATTCTTCTTTCAAAAAAGGGAGGTTTACCCCCTCCCCAAGAGAATGACGTAATTTTAGCTCTGTTCGCCAATTGTATAATTTTTAGTGCAGTTTTTTTTAATAATTGTAACTCATCTTTAAAAGTAGTTTAAAGAACGTTTTTACATCATCCATTCTTTATAATAATTAATATAAACATCTTATAAGTTCCTATTTCGTAAAAATTATATCCATACGCTTAAGTTTTCTAAAAAATAAATAAATAAAATGGATTATGATAGTTTATATGAGCGCAAACTTTTAATCTCGATTGGAAACAAGTATGTAGCATAATACATAGTTTAAATATTTATGAACCATAAGTAGCAAAATTTAATAGTTAGTTTTTTTCAACATATATATTTTCTATAATGAAAATTCTTGTCTACTTGTCTTTCTGAGCTTCAGTTGAGACTTTATGAAGGAAATATTGCATTTTATGGAACTGCTTCATTCAGTGTACTAAAACTCAGAATGTTTTGACGTAAGCTTCATAAGCTATTATTCTCTAATGGAAAAGGTTGAGTTTAAAAGTAAGCATTTTAATGTTAAGCTATATTCAATTAAATTTTTTAAATGTCTGCAAAAGGTCTTTAGCATGAAATTAAAATGAAAATATCATTCATTTATATTAAATTCATAATTAATAAGTCGGTTTTAATTTTAGCAGACATATATTTAGTACTCAGTGGGAAAGATTTGTAAATACAAACGGGAATTTTTAAAGTTAATTTGTCTCTAGTTGCAACTATTATATTAGATCTACCAAAATATTAGATCCATCATTCATAAAATAGGATTCAAAATATTAGATCTATGCCATGAATTTACCACGGTATAGAATTAAATAATATCAATATAAGACATTTTAAAATATTTATAAGAAATTTCACTATTTAAGAATTTATCACATACTGTTACTTAATATACAATCATCGCACGTTATCGCCTACAGCTCCAAAGAAGAGATGTAAGCGCAAACTTTGGATGGCCTCTTGCTGTTTAAGTCCGCTGACCTAGCCAGTTTTACTACACTACAGAAAGAGTCGCTCTGAAACAACAAGAATAAAAGTGAAAACCTGTTCACCTGATTTTCTGGTAAGTTACTCGGATTTCGGGACATAAATCGGTTAGATAAAAAATGAATGCTATGACATGTGCGTATCATTCAATTATCAGCTTTCAGACCCTTCTACCCGTTTCTAAGTGTGCTGGCGTTTTTTTTTTTTTTTTTTTTTTTTTTTTTTTTTTTTTTTTCACCTATCCTTAAAATTGAAGTCTGGAGGGATGTAACAAACCAGTTAAATAGCTTGAAAATAGAGCAAGGATAGCAGACTACAATGAAATAAGGTTGCCAAAAAATAAAATATTTTTAATAGTTCATTGTTATGAAATAAAAGCTTTATGTTCTAAACAGATATTTAAGACTAAGGCCTTTCTAATCCATAAGTGTAACTCCATTTTTTAGAGATTTCATATTACAGAAATATTTTACCAAATGATTTAAGTAAAGTTCATTAGTAACTTAGTTATTTTTCAAAATCTTTGAATACATTTTAAAAACACTCCAATCACATAATTCCAATTCTGGCTAAATTTATGAAATTAATGTGAACGTTTTTCACTTATAAATTTTATAAAAGATGTTTGTTCATTCTTTTATAAAAGCTAAAGTACTTAAAGAGATAATAGTTTCTTGAGTTTCAAACCAATAAAAAAATTTAGTTTTGTTTTACCAAGCTCTTTTAACTCAACATATCAGTGAATTGTAAAATTAGAATCACTTTGGACTTCTTAATATATACTTCAGAATATTGCATAAAAGGCACTTTAGTAAATTAGAGGAAAAATCATTATTCAACATCTGTGCATATGAAACCTACATATTTACATATTTAAATATATTCGAAACTATTTTTAATATAATCTTTATTAGATTCATTTCGCATTTTATGTGATACATTTTGCAGAATGAATAATTTTAAGAAATTGTATGATTCTTTTTATTCTTTCATTAGAAACAAATCTGCTGCTTCTAAACCTGCGATTCCCATTTTTTCATAATTTATGCACCCACTAAAGTTGTTATATTACAGTTCTTATGAAAGTAAATGAATTGCTGTCATTGTTGTCAGAACAATGTTGCTTAGAGATTATGTTCTACATTGAATTCAAAACCACTTTATACGTAATGTGCCTCTGAAAGCTTCTGATACCTTTTAATCATCATTTGCTCTCAGTAGATCTTTCCTGAATACAAGAAGAGTAAGGTGTTTTGAACTAACTTTAACAATATTCTCTTCTTTTCTCTTGTTATCATTACTGTTCCCCCACCCACAATGGTACAACAATGATCTTTTGCTACATATTCATCGACAAAAGTTCTGAAGCACAGAATACAGGCATTCACAGCTGCAGGAAATGTTAATTCTCCCGTAGAATAGATGATTTCATCTCACATCACACCTGAAAAAAGTCTAAATTAAGTTCCTCTTTCACAGTTTTTAAATTTAAGACATTTTTCTTACTGCTTTAATAAATTTAAATAACAATTAGTTCATGCCTGTATTTTAATTACTCTTTCAATTCTATGATTTATAATTAATTTATATTATGTAAACAGCATAATTAAGAAGGTAGCTATCACTAGGTACTATATTATTATAAGATCTTTCACTCTTTATTTCCGTCTATTTTTTTACACGTCCACGTATGCAAAAGCTTACCATTAATAAAATTAACTCGTTTAACTTTTAATATATTGCAGCTTTCAGTGTTTGAAAAAGTTTCAGGTTTCAGCGTAGTCAGTCAAGTGTTGGAATTTAGAACAGAGGAAACAGTAGTTATGAGTTTCTTAGTGCCCATGCAAATAGCCTTTATTTATGAAAATAAATGATAATGCATAACACAGAAATAAATTTCGTAGAGAGAAAACTTGGGTACAGTACCTTAGATATGAAAAAATTCAATATCATATGTAGAGTAAATTCTCTGTAAGTACGCGTAAAAAATTGTGAGAAATTATGAGTTCATATCTTTACAGCAATGCTTTTAAAACTCTGAGCTTATTTCATCATTTCACGCATTATTTTTATGTTGTTATGCTTTTTTAACCAGAACAATACTTTAAACTCCATTTAATCCATTTGGCAAGCAGAGAAAAAAATATATGTAGGCCAAGTACATATTGACAGAAAAACAGAAAGTCGTTATTTTTGGTTTGTTGGTCTGACTTCTAAATCTAACAACTTTTCATGGATTTCCGAAAGTAGGTTCTTTTTTATTTATTTGTTTATTTCAGATTTATCAACTATGTAAGACTTGAAAATCGGATCTTTCAATTCGCACAGAGTTTGCTTTTAAATATGCTGTAGTATAACTGTATTAACAGTAGTGAAATATTTCACGACTATTAAGTATTAATGTTTGAAAAGTACAAGACTGATAAATCACTACCTTTTCCAACAAATACAGCAGTAAACTGCGTAAACTGAGCATTTCTTGTGCTTCAGCTTCTTTTGGCTTATCAGCTTAATAAGAACTGAATTATAAAGTGAAATGTTAATTATTTTAAATTATATGTTTGAATTCAGTGTTAAATTACGTAAGCAACAAAAAAAGCTGCCATTCGATAAGTTTCCATGAGAATGAAATGTATCAAATCAGTAACAATCGAAGACTGATAAGATCTTCTAAATGTGAACTGATGTAATGTCTAAATGTAGATCTTCTAAATGTGAACTGATGGTATGTAGTGCTCTAACGACATGCAAGCTTTTCATTTTATTATTACAAATTATGCAACTAAATTACTTTTTAAGAAAATAAACGAATAAAATAGTTATTAAGAATATAGAGACAATCCGAATCAAAATACTAAATCCTATTTCACAGAAAAGTGTTTTAACTCAATTATATCGAAATTTGAGCAGCGAAAATGTTCTCAGGAACACTCATTTTCACTATCGTGGAGGATCTGCCATTCATCTTTTCTTCGTTTAAAAATATATCGCTTTGATCTTCATTTCCTTTTCGGGACTTCAGGTAAAATCTAGAAAATGATTAATAAACTAATAATACAAGTACGCCGTTTTAAAGATTCCTCTAGTTATAGCCCTGCAAGTCAGTTTAAATAACACTGATATAATTCTGTTTTAATCATAGCTATACATTCGTACAAAATTTTTGTACCTTCATATTGCTGTTTTCTATCTGGAGTACGCGTAAAAATTTTAGAAATATCCTACAAGAGCTCTAAAGTAACTTTAGTAAAAAAGTTAAAAACATTTCCTAAACTGTCAAAACTAATACTGAAAAGGCTTAATGCTGAAAATGAATTTCGATTCTGCATTAGTAAAATAACGCTAAACACTGAAGAACTGTACAAACGCTCAAGGCATCTTCTGGATTATCCGATCCGAAGTGTTTAACAGATTTACTGAATTATTTATTTAATTTGGTATATTTTTATTCATAAACTAAACATTTTTATTTAATTTTTTAATAAACAATTTATATATTTTACACATATATATATATATATAGGGAGGTCCGTGTGAACACTATGTTTTCATTATCCTAGACCTTTTCATTAGCAATACAAGCAGCACGCAAGTTGGATACACATTTTCAGAGATTACATGATGCATGAAAATGTCAGAATCACTGCTTTGTGTGAATAATATCTTATCTCTGCTCTTTCTTAAAACTTAACATTATTTGTTGCATAATCTCTTTTTATAAGATATCTTCTTCAACATTTAAGGTTACAAAGTTAAAAAATTCTTCAGTTAACATAGTGTAGGAAAATGTATATTAAGGTTAAAGAAACTACCTGCGTTTTTATTTAATTAAGACAAAGTTTTAATGGTCTCCGCTATTCTGTGCTTTTTCAGTTCGTGTAGAACTTGCATAACCATACATCTCGCCACGTAATTTTTCGTAATGAAGAGTACAGCTCTGAGCTATTTTCTACCATCATTGGCTTCTAAACCATCAAACATTTAGGCTTTCAAAGCTATCCTAGCCAATTGCTATATTTTTCTTCAGTTAGATTTATAGTTTCCTTTCCATTCAGTGAATCCCGCTCGTTCCGGTTGCAGAATTGATTTCTGGATTAATTTTTAACGAGAGAGAGGAATTCCGCCCGTTGAACTAACACCCTTATACGGGTGTCTTTTGAACAGAGGTTGAGCAGAGGTCATTGTCTCGAATTTACCCGCACCGATTTGGGGATATTTCGGTACATACTGCCTAAAATTAATCGGTTCTTCTCCATCACAAGCATTGTTTTTAACCCCTAACTACTTTGTTTCTGCGTGGGGAGAAAATTGACACATCATTCATCGGTTGTCGACTAATTATGTCCGGCGGCTGTAATGAATATTGATTGCATGCTGTTCGCCCCTCTGTCGGGACTTTTAAGTCGGGACTCTCCCGGGACTGAGTCTCGCTGTCAGATAATTTTCAAGAATTTCTTTCTTAGCCCCCGTAGTAAAAGCTTTTCGAAAATGTCGCTTTTCTGTGCATGATAGGAGAAACATGGTGAAAATTCATCGTCCACGAAAGCGATATAATCCGTATAAAAGAAAACCACACACAAAATTAAATACCTCATACTCGAACAAAGATTTTTTTCTAGCTTAGGTATTGAAATACACCCAAGGAAAATGACATGATAAAATCTCGATTATCTGTTCTAGTTTGATTATAATGTTGGGGAACTGCAATCCTTCTATCTTCACGATGAATTTCTTTATAACTAGAATCCTGCTTTAATCTGCTAAATATGAGAAAGATCAGATGTTTCATACACTAATTTATCGGTTTTATGAAGCGGAACGTATCTTTTCAAAGCTGATATAAAATGGTGTCTTTCATGAATTTTTTTCTTTATGGCTATATCATTTTATTCCAAGCAAGATCGGAATATTGTCTTTTTAAAATATCAAATGGCAGGACAATAGGAACTAGTACAGTGTTCTTCAATCCGATATTTATTTAGAGAGGTTTAACAATTCTGACACTGTTTTTGGAGTTGAATTTAGCTTCCAAAAACAGAGCAATGTTTTGTCAATCTGGATGTACCCTAATCTACATAAGCAAATATGCCTTCATTTAAATTCTAAGTATTCAGCAGTTTTCAGAACATTATAGCTTTACCACTTTATCATTGTCCTGCTTGCATTATCAAGTAATGTAAAAAAGTTGAGTAAAATGTATAATAAATTTGTTAATAAATTACGATACAAAAAAGTAACCCTTTGCGGCACAGTGTGCCCGGTCTGGACGCACCTAAAAATTTCCTTCTGTACGCACAGAAAAATTGAATAAAAAAGGATTTATAGATTATATAGGTTACTGTGAACCTTCTTAATTTATAGTATATTGCAGCTCAACACAAACCAGTCCATATATTTTAGCCATGTTTAGTTTTTTTTTTTTTTTAAGACCCTCCCTTTTTCAAAGAAATCTTCCAGATTTTTTTAGGGTATAAAAGGAATTGTTTAAAAAGGAATTTCTATGTTATTTTCTGAGCTGTATGCTAATCTCCTTATTCTATATTAGTTTTAAATTTTTACCTTGAAATCTTGCCTAAAATCAAACGGCGAACACTAGCTGTGCCCAGACCGGGCTCACCGATAATCTAGGACAACTGAGAGTCTGTATTCTTTGTTTCTCCGCATCCCATCGGTCAGTTCATTGACAACAATGCTCGTTTCAGCACTCTTTTCGAAGCTCTATTCAATCAGTGTGCCCACATTGGGCACACCCACAGAATTAAAACAATAAGTGCTATCTTCACAAAATTTTAGTGTACTCCTCTAGGCCTAATTAGACTGCCTACTTTTTTTTTAATCAAAACTCCGACTTTAAAAGGTAGCGTGCCGAAAAGGATTAAATATTGAAGATATGACTTTAATCTTAATTAGCTATTTAGATGTTCTGCTAAAGAGTACCTCAGATGCATATACAGAAAGAAGATATTTTCCAAATGCCGTAAGATTAAGCTGGAAACAAAAACTCAGAAAAATTTAAAATGTGAATGAGGAAGTTGGCATTTAATTTATAATGAGAGAAATGAAATGTTGTTCATTCAAATATGTGCTGCCTAATGCAATTAAAAATGCTTCCCAGTTGAGTTTGGTAGAGACGTAGTTTAAGAAAAACCGAAAGTCACCTAACATTTATTAGGAATGGTTTTTCTCAATGTCCAAAGCACTGCTGACTGTCTAATCATATCCACCCCATTTAAATATGCAAAATAGCATAGGTTTACTTAAATATTCGTTTCAGAAAGGTAAGAGTATGCATATGACATAGGTTCATTTAAATATCCCTTTCAGGAAGGTTAGAATACTAAGGAAAAAATGTGTGTGAATGAATAACAGAGCAATCAAAATTTTGCGCAAATTTATAACGTTCATTTACAATAATCGTCTCTTTCGCGCAGGCATTTCATCAGCGATCGAATGGGTAAGGCAACTAAACACAGGTAGTTTAACTCGAGTTCATATTCTAGTAAACAGACTAGTTACCCATGAGTAACATGCATGCTAGTCAATTTCCCTCAGAACGTCTTCCAAGAAGGCATAACTCCCATTTGGCAAATGGCCTCTGTGTGTTTTGCCGTGATCAAAGCAATCCGAGCTTATCTCTTTTCAGAGAGTTAAAAAATTTTTGACATCATTTCAGAAAATTCAATGAAGTTTTATCCATAAATTGAACTGTAACCTTACTTTAAAAGAAGGTATGTTTAGACGGAAATATTTACTTAACAAAAGTTTTATTTTCCGAAGTCTACTAAAGAAAATAGTAATCGTAATTTATTAACCTTATTACACATTTACATGTTTAACCACTAATTAGGCGCCTTTTGAAGGGAAAAAAGTAATTGTGTAACTTTCTTTTTATTCTTCTTTTCTTGGTAAAATTTGCTAGTTATTTTCATACAAATACAGAAATTATTTTTGTTTCTAAAAGAAGCTACATAATTTTTTTTTCCGAAGCCACTTCTGTGTCAAGTAAAAATCCAAATTTTTCTATCTGCTTTAATGTATACGCATTGTATAATTACACAGAGAAAATTGAATGGCATCTATTTCAAACTTTTCCCTCTCTTTTGGTTTAAACTCTGCAGTGGCGAAGAGATTAAGACCGCTGAATACTGATATAGTTCGGCCTGATTTGGGTTCTAACAAGCTGGTTGTATGGTAAGTTTTCGAGTTTTTCACCATACGTAACGTGAGTAGGAGCCAGCGTTTCTCAAAAACTCCTCCACGAAAGCATCCCACTTCTTAGTTAGATAGCCCTCGTGGCTTTGCCATATTCAAATAACCTAATCTTTTGTTTACTAAAAGCTGAAGTGTAATATTATATTGAAAAATGATAGCGAATCATGCTTGTTATTTCTTTTAATCACTGCCATTATAAACCTTTACATCTAATGGTTAGATTAACTAAGAATTAGAAAATTGAGAGTGTTAAACCGTAAATAAACTCCGAGAAACTGAGTTCTTATCGTTCTTGATCACTGATTTGATGCTCATTCTTAAGTTCTCATTCTTAAGTAGTTAATTCTCAGTCTCAGCTGAAAAATATAGCTTCCTTTTACAAAATGAAGTCGTACAAAATTAGCTGCTGTAGCTATTTTTTAGTAATGTAATGTAATATGCAAGTGTGCTGCAACCCTCCTGGCCGTTAATAATCGGCTAAGCTGCTGATAAATAAAGATTCTACATCTCCTACAAGTTTATATATCTTTAAAAATTTTATTGTTAATCATTCTTTGAAACACTTTTCTCCATCAAATATAATAATATTTTCCCATCCAAACAAAAAAACATTTTTTACATTAATAAGACCATAAAAATGTTTTTGCTATTAATGCTGTTATAGAATCTTTTATGTTCCACTGAGCATTCATGTTGTTCAATTCTAAACTTTTTTACAATCTCCGTAGCCTTCAGTAAAGGATGTCTCATATACAGGGTGTTTCATAGATCATGGGACAAACTTGGAGGGGTGGTGGAGCGTACATGCATTTTTTGTATAGGAATGTAGGATCTAAAGTGATGGGTTAAGGCAGAGACGCGAAAAAAAAAAAAAAAACGGCAGGAGCGGAAAATGTGTTTATGTGCAAAATCAACGCAAAGTGCTTCTTTGCAGCAGTACAGTATTCACAATAGATGTTCAAAAAAGGAAACACTAACAGTAATAGGAACTACAGCTGTGATTGGCTGGCAATGCAGCGGTAGAGGGCGGTAGTGAGCCAGACAAACCACGATCCGATGCATCAGAGGATCATTCGCAACTCTGATGTCGAGCGTGATGGGTAATCACCTCAGACAAGTACAAAAGCTATTGCACGTCGTCTGAAGCTGAGTCATTCTACCATTTGGAGAGTATTGCATGAAAATGGTTTGCCTTCATACCATTTGCAGAGAGTCCAAGTCAAGACAGATTACCCTCTTCGAGTTCATTTCTGTCATTGGTTCTTGCAGCAGTGTGCAGCGCAGGCAGATTTCCCATCGGACGTGCTATTCACGGATGAGGCAACTTTCTCACAGGACGGCATCTTCAATAGCCACAACATGCCCGTTCGGGCAACTCATAATCCGCACGGCGCACGTCCACATGCATTCCAAACCCGCTTCTCCGTGAATGTGTGGGCGGGTATTGTTAACGACTATCTCATAGGTCTATACCTCTTATCTGCAGTGCAAATTGGTTATGTTATCATATTTTTCTGCAAGAGGCGCTACCGGAATTGCTGCAGGATGTTCCGGCTGTCGTTCGTGATCGCATGTGGTTCCAGCATGATGGTGTACCAGCCCATAACCACGTGCGGGTCCACAATTACTTGTATGGGACATTTCCGGGCCGATGGATTGGCTGTGGTGGACCCGTTCGATGGCCACCCCGTTCGCCAGATTTATCCAACTTGGATTTTTTTTATGGGGCCATCTGAAGAGCATCATTAACGAGACTCCCGTTGACTCACTGGACGACCACGTTGCACGACTATCCATTGCGGCTGCAAGCGTGCGCGAAATGCCTGTCGTTTTTCAAAATGTTCGTCAATCCCTTCTGCGACGTTACCAAGCATGTATTACTGCTGGTGGTCGCAATTTTGAACATTTATTGTAAATACTGTATTGCTACAAAGAAGTACTTTGCGTTGATTGAGTAATAAACACATTTTCCTCTCGTGTCGTTTTTTTTTTTTTTTTTTTTTTTTTTTTTTTTTTTTTTTTTTCTTTCCTGCCTTAACCCATCACTTTAGACCCTACATTCCTATAAAAAAATGCATGTTTTAGTACACTTCACCACCCCTCCAAGTTTGTCCCATGATTTATGAAACACCCTATATATATATATATATATACTTATATATGGTCTAACCAGTATTCTTACAACGGTTGTATTACCTTTTGCCTAGTATTTAAAAATTCATTATAAGAAATTGTTTCATTTTGAGAAACTGCCATTAATTCAGTAGTTTTACTCAAACAGTGGTTTGTAAAGGCCTTCTCAAAATACCTTGAAATGATAAAAAAAAATTACAGCGATATTTTTAGAGCCATACAAGCTGCAAGATATAGACATCATGTTTACTAATCTCAACTCAGCAGATTATCGCCCGTTAGGAAGGATTTTCAAAATGCTCAAGAGGCATTCGATGACAATGAATTAAGGGTGAAGGACTCTCATATTTCCTTCTTCTAAATATGAGCATGTCGTGGGAAAGAGCAATAATTTCGGAAACACGCAGTTTCGTCCAAAATGTAGAGAATGAGCAAAATATAGAAGATGAATAGAGGCTTTTTTATCTTTCTTCCTTTTAGTTTCTGATTCCGCCATTTTCCGCCAATAGTACCTCGTAGTTTTAGGTTTCCCCTTAAACTGGTCACAGATTCCTCTTAGCTAGGTAACACCAATAATTCTCATTACTCCTTTGATAATTAACACCTTAACATTTAAATGCCTGAATTTATTCCATGTTTCATTTCATTTTACATGTCAAGAAAAAATCTGGAATGCCCAAAACTTTTCTTTTCGATTTAAACTATGTAATTTCTTACAGCAACTTAAAATGCTATCTTACAGTATCCTATTTATATACAAAACAAAAGGTATATTTTTGACGACTCATTTCTAAAAAACGTAGCAAAATCTCAACTCTGTGAGTTATGCCATTCCATTAAGCCTCATATTGTTAATTCATTTCCCAAATAATAAGTATGTTGCTTACAACAAACTGAGAGATTTAAAAACAATGTTCGTACTTCTTAATAATATCATTAGCATTTATACTATTATTACAATTAATAAAATATATTTATATTTTCGTATATTACGGACATTTGTTACAGAAATTCTGTTTAATTCTATGACACACTTTATGAATGTTCCGCTAGCGAAGATTATTTTTAACATCTGTAGTGTTAATATGCTTACTACATTCTTAATCCATCCCTTTCGTATGAATAAAAGTTGCGTAACAATTCTAATATACGATGAACATAAGAATACATCCATTATTATTATTTTTTAAGCATAACTAAAATTTCTTCCTGAGCTTTTCTAAAACCAACAATGATAAGAAATGGCATTACTAGAAATTGCGTATTGTGTCTAATATGTCTTTTGGTTACTTTTTCCGCAGTGCTGTAGGAAAGAGTATATTTACTATATACTACTTTGAAACTTATAAGAATTTGTATTCTCAGGAAGTATAAATACATGAATCTGACATTGTTTCTTGAATATTATTCCCTATATCTTGTACGTATTCTTACTATGGAGGAAAAATGCTTTAAAAAAACTATAGCTTGAATTCCTTTTTGGTAGACATTGAATTTTAAATAATACTTGTAAATCAGCTCAGCAGATTATTGAATAAAATATGCCATATTGTCATCTTAAAAATGCTCCCATGTTTTGTAAGTTAATATTTCAGGAAAAATGAAAGAAATTACATACGAAGGTTTCTCAGATCCCATTGTATGTTTTCGTACGTCGGGCATTATTGCTAGTATCTCTCTAGCAGACCAATATAATACACTCACGTGACTTTTATACAAAATGGGGACATGAATGTTGAATAAAAATACATTGCAGCATGCGTAAACAGAAATTCGTGACTTCATATGTAAACGCCCAGGATTGTGAAAAGCCCTCATTGTATTTCCGGCTATGACAGGTTTTACAACTTTAACAACAATATGATACCACTCAGAAAGAAAAAGAGATAACAACAGGGTTTTATAAAGCTAAGCCAACTTTCAAAAATTTCATTTTGCGAAACAAATTATTAAAAGCTTTTTGAGAAACAAAAATAAGGATTCATTTAATATAGTTTCATGACTTACTAAATCAAGTAAAATTTCGAAAACGACTTCACCACTTAGAAGTACACAGAAATTTTTAAAGCAAAATTTTGTACGGGAAACTATTACAAAAATTTTGACTTCGTCTTCGCTTTTTTAAAATTAACAGCTGGACCAAAACATATCACCTGAACTTTTCCCATTATAAATAATATTTAATACTCAAGTTAATTTTAATTTAATTCTAATCACTAACAATTGAAATAAATTTTTAAAATCTTTAACATAAAGCAGTTTACATACTAAGTTATCTTTAATTTATATAATATATATTAGATATGATGTTAATTATATACGTCATTTATTATAGTGGAAGTTGTACACTTTAGACATACATACGCTTGAAATTATTTTAATTTACTGCTTGAGAAGTATTCAGATTCTCAAGTCAGAAAATAATATTTGATTGCTTTTCATTATCTTATTCATAGAAAAGACAATTTTTGTTAGATCTTTATAAATTCCGCCCTTTACATTCTTTAAAATGCCAGTTATAAATCTTATCAGAAATCTAATTTCCATCAAATGGCTTCATTCAAATTTTGCAATTTTTTTTAAACGAGATCTTGGGAGTAACAGACTTCGAAAGCATTTCGACGTAATGATTTGTGACAATTGTTTTATATTTCATTAATAGTTAAGTTAAAATCTGTCTTATCTTACCTTTAATTCATGTCACATATATTCGCTCAGGCCATAAAGTTAAACAAATGGAAAGTATGCGCAGGAAGACTGGCAAACGTTAACTGCAGTTTACACCTTATTTGAGTAGAGTTGCCTTGCTAGACGGTTAGGGAACCTGACTGAGATACCGAAGGGCCCGGGTCTGTATCCCGGAGAAGGCATGGATGTAAAATTGTTGGACTCTTCATAGGAGATAACGGTGGCCGCCTATTAGGTGTCTCCACAATAAAATGGCCACCAACTCTGACCTTAGAAGTGGTCAACGCCATTGAAAAAAAAGGTATTGCGCCCTTTTGCTATTCTAGTTGGTAAGTAAACCCTTCTATATCTGATTAGGTAAGAATCAAAACCAGCTATCTTACTTAAAATTTTTGCTTTAGATAGTGACACATCTCTCAGGTAGCAAGTCTGTTGATTGTTGCAAATTACTGTCGACAAGTAATATACACTTTAGTCGGTAATTCTCTCTTTAATTACAACCCACTTGAAGACGGGAAATAAAAGTTTGTCGATTTTAATCTGGACTTAGGTGAGTCTCCGGGAAATAATTCGCTGACGTTTCGGATGCAACTCTGGGCCGTTAAGTAAACAGAATTGAAGACAAAGTATGTACTTCTACTACGTAAGTAAATACGACTTTATCCATACATAAGATTTAATTTTTCAACTCTGAAAGTTAAGAACTTAACAATAATGCCGTATCGACAATAATTCATATAGAACTTACGTATACTAGTTTGAACATTTAGTCTTAATTCAAATTAAAACAGCAATCAGAATGCTGTGCATATTGAGATTCGAATGGACGAACTTATAAAGACTTTCTGTTTCAGATATTTTGCTTGAAAATTTTTAAATTAATACTAATAAAAATTTTAAATACTTCTAAATTATTGTCACATATATTCTTACCACAATCGTACGTTCATGAAGACCATAACATTTTAAAAATGAACGATTAAATGTATCTCTCCTTTATATACCTTTGACTTCTTAATTGACTTAACTGACGTCGTCCTTTGACTTGAATTCTACTTCAATACTGATATACATTTTAAGAAAAATTGCAGTAACAGATGGCAATTTTCTTGTGTTTCATGTTAAAAGAATGCTGCATTACATCTGCATTTTTAGTGAAGTAAATAAGAATCGCAACAAAAATTTAGTGTTACCAAATAAAACTTCCGTAATTTTACAACCAGTTTATATCGACTTTACCCTTTGGGGAAGGGAAGAAAAGCTGTTGAGTGAAATGTACTACTAAATTAATTTTTTGCTGTGTATGGAAAATTTTTCGGTCTTTTTAAAATCTACTACTTAAATGTTCATCAAAGTTTTACCACTTCTTGAGATCATCATTATGTGCCTCTTATCAAATACTGACCAGCCATTAAAACTTTATCGACGTAGCTCAGCTTTCTGTATTATAGAATTGTCTTATACTGTGATAACAGATTTCCATAAGGCGTATTTGATATGATGAAAATTAAATATTATACCACAGATTTATAAGAAATAATTACCTAATCTGTAGGCTGGTTTTCTGTAAAAACGAATGCGGCATCTTAAAATAAAAGGCATTCGTTTTTCTTCCTCTTTCTGTTACTTGTTTTTTATTGTTGTTGTTTTAATCTATTTTTGAATTTTTTCTAATTAAGGTGTACTTTTTTATTTATTTATGTTACTAAAATATTTTTAAATTCTTCGCGGTCATTTAAAAGGAATTTTTTAATTCAATAAATCGATACGATCCATTAATTTCATGCTCGAACGAAAGGAAATAGATCAGTAGAACAATAAAATTTCTGCCTGACTGCTTTTTATTTCTTCAGTACATTGAAGCATTTATAGCTCAAACAAAATAAATTTGGATTTTTATTATCACATTATTCTATGAACATTTTGTCCATCTACCGAAATAATACATCTCATATTTCATTGGGAGGACAACGTATGCACTAATATGTCATATTTCGTACTGCCAGACAGAAAGTAATAAATAAATAACATAAGTGAATAACTATTTCAAAATAACAAACTTTGGGAGTGTATTTCATAGACGAAACGTATACATATACCTTAATTTCTATAAAATGAGCATTTACTCTTCCCTATTAGTAAAAAAATCTGATGTGTACACCACCATGACTTCCATGTACGGAATATTAAATTATACGCATTTTTCCTTGCATTTCATTTAAACTTATTAGATTGAATTAAACCTACTTCGCCGACAGCGCATAAACCACAATAGAATAAATGCATTCTTTAAAATTCACTTTATTTACCATAGCGACACTCTGGCGCTAGGTTTACTTAACAGTATTATATTTCGTTCATATTATAACTCAGAATGCACAAAATTTATATCATTTAAAGAATTATCTAATCCTTGCCACATGTTCTATTCAAATACTATAATAAAGCTAGAATGATGTATAAAAGAAATTAAGCAAAAAAAAAAAAGAAACAGTTTTTCACAGACGATTGAGTATTTCTCATTTAATTAATTCAGTTCTCACTTCGCGAGAAGGCAAAAATACATAAAAACTCAAAATATCTACAGTGTCTCACAAAAGTAATGGGACACTTGTGCTTTACAAAAGGAAACTGTAGTAAAATAAATTTTAAAAAAAGTAAAAATTTTTTGTGGGCGTGTTTCATACTTAAATTTAGTAACAATTATTACATAACATACACTTTCTCAAAATATTAAAATATTAATTTAATAAAAATACAATTGCTTAGAACGGAGCAAAATGTGGCTCACATAAGTGATGGGACACTTACTTTTCCAACAAATATTTATCCAAAAATTTTACTTTTTAAAAGGTTTTAATATTTTGTTGGATTTCCTTTTACTTTTAAAACATGATTTAATCTTCTTGGGATGGATTCGACTAATTTTTTTGTGATTTCTGGAGTGATTTTACCCCATTCTTCTTGAAGGACCGATTTTAATTGTTGTTTTGAAAAAATGGTGTGTTTGCGAATTCTTGATTCCAATTCTTGCCAAATATTCTATATGGGATTTAAGTCTGGAGATTGTGGTGGTGTTTTTATTACTTCAGGACAGTTATACAGCAGCCAGAGTCTAATGTTCAAAGCAGTGTGCGTGGGGTCATTGTCCTGGTAGAATTTAAAATCGCTATGAAGGTTCAATTTTCGCGCTGAAGATTTCAAATTTTGATTTAAAATGTCAATATACTTGTACTTATCCATTATTCTATCAATAAAAACAAGCGTATCAACTCCAGTGGACGACATACACCCCCATACAATAACTCCTCCTCCACCATGTTTTACTGTTGGCACCAAGTTCTGTTTTCGAAATTCTTCCCTGGGTTTTCTCCACACCAAGACTCTACCGTCAGAACCTAATATATTAAATTTACTCTCATCAGCAAATATAACTTCATTCCAATAATTAGAATTCTTATTTATGTTGGATTTTGCGAAAGCCAGTCTGAGTTTTCTATTCTTTTCACTTACGAAGAATTTTTTCCTGGCTGCTCTACCGTGATATCCAGCAAATCGAATTACTCTTCAATAGTCTCAGGTTTAACAATTACTCCATATAATGCTTGTAAATCAGCAGCAACTTTAGGAGCACTCATTCTTGGATTTTTTTTAATATTTCGAACGATAATTCGCTTTATTCCATTGGATAGCTTTGATGGTCGGCCAGGTCTTCTTTTATCCTGAATCATATGATTCTTTTTATATCGTTTAATGATATTGTAAACTGTTAAATTACTCAAGTTAACTGTTTCAGGAGTTTCTCTAATAGATTTTCCACGTTCAATATGCAAATTAATAACTAATTTTTGAAGCTAAAAAAGACAAAGCTAAAAAAGACAGAGCTAAAAAACACAAAAATTCCAAAACAAACTGGAGAGAAATACTGCAGATGATTTTATAAATTATTGCCAATTGCTTGTCAGTAAAAATAAAAACCCAAAAGAATATTTTTATTGTAGTACGTAGTAGTATCTAATGGTGTCCCATCACTTATGTGAGCCATTTTTTGCTCCGTTTTAAACAATTGTATTTTTATTAAATTAATATTTTAATATTTTGAGAAAATGTATGTTATGTAATAATTGTTACTAAATTTAAGTATGAATCACACCCACAAAAAATTTTTACATGTTTTTTAATAAATTTTATTACAGTTTCCTTTTGTAAAGCACAAGTGTCCCATCACTTTTGTGAGACACTGTATATTAAAAATTACGAAGTAAATCTCAAACACTTATTTCCTCGAAAAAATTCCAGAAAGAATTAAGCATGATTTAATTGGCAATAATTAATGAATGCGTTATCTTTGTTGTTGCGAAGCTAAGTTTCTCTTAGATTGGCAAAAAATCCACTAGTCTCCTGTTTCAAATGTAAACATCAATGGCCGCCATAAAAAAGGCTTAGCGGCACTTAGACAACTTTAAAATTGTTGATAACTCTAAAAATATTGCATACAGATTTACTAAAGGCATAAAAACCTTAACCGGAAGATAAAAACAACATAATAGAATCATTTTTAAAGCCAAAAATGTACAATTTACAAACATATAAGAGTAAAGAAACTGAGATCACTGAGCCGGGTAACAGAGTGGATATATATATAAATATATTTATATACGTTTGGTGCGGCCGTGTGTGTAATAATGTGTGTAAATAATCCAGTAATATGTGTGTAATCCAGTAATATGTGTGTAAATAATCCAGTAATATGTGTGTAAATAATCCAGAGTGACAAACAGGTCATTTAGTTAGTGTGTGCTATTTAATCACTAGTAGCAGAGTGTGCGATAGCTATTCAGGTACCAATTAATCAGCGGCAATGTGTGTGATAACCATCAGCAGTGTGAATGGTAATTTTTAATAGTGTCAAGTTTCCTTTTTCAGTTAATGAAAGTGTTCAATTTGTGCATAGTGTCTCTGCATTTTGCTTTTGCAAAGTGTGCATTACGTGATTTTGTGCTTGTGAATCTCAACCTAATTGGATTACTAAAGTCACAGATGAAACGCATATAAAAACTGGCTGCTAAGTATACTTATGTTTGGATTACACACATGTTCTTCTCTATTGAAGTAGACGAAGCATGGTAGGACATTAATGTCTTTTAGCTGCTTTTTATTATTATTATTATTATTATTATTTTATAGTTGCTTTAATATATTAACTGAATTAATCATATGTCCCGTAGTTTCTTTTTGTGTTCTATCCATCAGTATATAATCATATTCATGCTGTTAGTGTTTAGAGTTTTAATTGTATATTAAAGCACACTGTATTATCATTTAATAGTTTTTACCCCTTTTTTTATATAATTTTTAAATATTTCTTTATTAATATTTATCCTCATCTGTCACCAGTATTCTAAAGTATTTACACTGCATTTTACCCTTATTTGTTTGGTTATTAGTTGTTAAAGCTTATGTTAATCATGCACAAGTGACCTAACATTTTATAACAGTAACTCAATTCTTATCCTATAATTGATTGTATTTCACATTCTCAGTCCGTGATAATTTTGTTATTTGTTTGTTATTGTGTTTAGTTAATGGGATTTCCAAGTGTTTAGTTCTTAAGTTTACTTACGTAAAGGAGTCTAGGTTCTTTACGGTCTAGATTCTGTACCTTACTGAGAGGATTTTCTTAGTGCAAATGTGTTAAAGCTCACTTGACAATTCTATAACTGTAAATGCATATTTTAGTTTTCGGCACACAGCGCAAGCACACTACTTAGCTTCTCACTTCAACGTAAACTCTGCCCTTTCACAGTGTGCGTACATTAACGGTAAATGTATTATTATTATTATAATTATAGTTCACACATTGTGTTTGATATTATAATTGATCTGTATCCTTTTATTTACATTTAAGTAACTTATCTATATTATTTGTATCATTTATTTGTATTGCTTTACTTGGAATTCATTTATGTGTATGTATCTGTTAGCTACATCAAAATCATAACTTTTTATTGTTATTAGGATATAAGAATTATCTGTATCACTATTGTCTTTAAAATAGTTAGTAACACTGAGCATGGTCCAGTTTCATTCCATTCTTACACCAGTGTTCTCAGAGTGACTCTAATAATAGTGCTGCCAGTACTAAGCACTCAGCATACCTGTTATGATCTCAGTCCTCTCAATCCTATTTTACATTAGTGATATTAAATGATTTATAGTTTCACGTTAAAAGCACAGTACTTTTGAGTTCCCTCACAGCATTAATGCACGTTATTTAGCATGGCATCTATCGTAGCGTCCCCTGCCAACTCCGCTTCCTCAGCAGGAACCTGCCTCTCGACTGCTACCTCACAGGTCTCCGCTATTGTACAAGAAACTGACTCCGACTCCTCTAGTAGGGAAGTTATATTTAATAAGCACTGTGATAAGATCTTAGCGTTGCTGACGGCCAGAAACACATCGAAAAAATTTAATAAGGCAGATACTACCATACTGCGAAATAGCCTCAGCAAACTAAGGAGCTTACTAACAGAGCAAGAGCTTACGATAGCAAGACTAGAAGGGCAATTAGAGGAGACCAGTGACTAAGTGCACTCACCAGAACACGGTACATTCAAAAGAAGAGAATAATCAAGTTCCTGAAGAGGAGGACGAAGCTAACTTGTCACTTTATACAGAAGTAGTTAAAAGAGGTAGAAGAAAAGGAATAAAAGGTAAATCCACAGCAGACAACTGTCAGAACGATTTTCATAGAAAAGCAGAGCCTGTACTGCTGGTGAAAGGTAAGGACGAAGATAGAACACCGGACAGTATTAGGGCACAGCTCATTGATACCATTAAGCCTCAGAAACTGGGAATCTCGATAACACTTGTACGCCCTACCAGATCAAAGGAATTGTTAATTCGTTGCAGAGAGAAAGCACATCTCCAAAGGCTCCAGAGCGCCATCCTGAATTCCACTAGTCTTAGAGAGTCTCTCAGTGTTAGAATTCCCAAACCGATAAGGAAATCACTTATAGTCTTTGGAGTGCCGCAGGACACCACGGCTGAGGAGGTAACTACAGCATTTGAGCAGCTTATTCCTCAAGAGTCCCGAGATATTGCTTTCCCTAGAAGACCTCTGCCCAGAACAGACGGTACCCAGTAACTGGTTGGTAGAAATCGCCTCGGAACATTTTGTCAGAATTCTGAACTGCAAGAGGATATTCATAGGCCTTAATTCTTGCTCTTTCAAAGAATACTTCCAGGTTCAGCGCTGTTATAACTGCCAAGAATTCGGGCACTGGGGAAGAAACTGCAAGTCAACTCCAAATTGTGCAAGGTGCAGCAAAGGACATCTCACAAAAGAGTGTACAACAGACACAGAAAGTTGTGTTAACTGTCAAAATTCTAACCAGGCAAAAGGAACTTCTCACGACTTCCATCACCCAGCCAACTTTTCGAAATGTCCTTGTTACCGAGAAGAATTGGAACGTCTCAGCTTGAACAGAACCCTCCCAATATAAATTCGCATAGTTTGACTCAAGAATTAAGTAAAATAAGCTTTTTACAATGCAATCTCCAAAGAGCACGCGCCGCGACACTCAATGTGGCACAGATATTAACAAAGTCTTCAATCTCCATTTCTCTACTACAAGAACCGTACACCTCGAATGGCATCATTCCGGGTTTACCATCAACGCACATTGTTTTTCTCTCCAAATCTAACTTGGCGGCAACAGTCTACAATGGACCTATGGCTCCGTTGTTGATAGATCAGACAGAGAATACGGTAACAATCATGCTGGAGGACAAAAATAATAAGTACGTAGTAACCAATGCTTATTCCCCCCCCCAGTCTCCCAATAGAGGGGCTGTTACAGGAAATAGACCCAGCAATCTTGAGGCTCACAAAATACTCTATCGTGGCTGGGGACTTCAATGCAACCAGTCCACTATGGGGAGCTGACAGAGAGGATAATAGAGCACGAGCTGTCATAGAATTTGCCACAGCGCATAGGCTTACAGTTGTAAACACACTGGATTCCCCTCCTACCTTTAGAACATCTAGAGCAGTAGGTTGGCCAGATGTAACTTTAGCATCCTCCCCAATTGTACAGTATATGAACAACTGGGTTGTTTCTGACCTCCCTTCTTTTAGTGACCATCAGATAATCTAGTATGAACTGGTAAATTCAGTGTCTTTCGAAACAAAACAAAGATTTAAGACTTGCTTTGGGGGACACAAGAAATTTCTAGAAAAGCTCAGGCCGTATGTCGTAATTAACCAAGAAAATTTAAATAATTGTACCACACCAGTCCAACTAGATGAGGCGTATGATACTCTAGTAAAGAATATCACTCAGGCAGCAAGTGCTTCCTACAAAAGGAAAGCCATTCAAGTTGACAAACCATTGTCCTGGTGGAATCCCAGTCTCACAGCTCATAGAAGCAAAGTACGGGCCTTGAGGAGGCTGGCACAGGCAGAACAAGAAGAAGAAGTAAGATCCGTAAAAATGTTAAAGTACAGGAAAGAACGTGCTCTCTACAAAAAGCGCATACAGAAAGCGAAAACTGAAACTTGGAAAAAACATTGTTCCAATCTAAAAGAGACTTATGGCCCAGTGCAAAAAATCGCAACAGATAGAGTCTTTCGCCCAACTCAGCTGGTCGCAAAACTGGCACCAAGAGCCTCTAGCATATCAGATGTCCTCCTGTCAGTGCTCACCACTATCTTTCCCAAGGATGATGTAAGGGATGACTTTGATGAGCATGGGCAAACAAGATATAACTTTCGAAACTTTCTTTGGACCAGCAAAAAGCATGACCATCAGCTCCCTTCCATTCAGGAAATTACTAGAATAGTCAAAGGCCTCGTAAACAAGAAAGCTCCGGGACCGGATGGCATCGATAATATTATGATCAAATATATTCATCATGAGTTCCCTCAACTTTTTCTTTCGTTATGTAGGGCTTGTTGGAAAATAGGACACTTTCCTAGGGCCATGAAGTGGGCAGAAGTAGCATTGTTCCACAAGCAAGGTAAAGATCCATCGGATCCGGGAGCATATAGACCAGTTAGTCTTCTCCCTTCCATTAGCAAGGTACTGGAGAAGGTCATCTTAGCGCGGCTCAACTACTTTCTTAAGATTAAAAATTACATCAACAAAAATCAGTTTGGTTTCTGTGAGGGGAAGTCTACGGAGGGGGCACTTAAGAAAACCTTCTGGAGAATATCGAAGCCAGCAGGAACAATGACAGATACACAATAGCAGTGGGAATGGATATCAAAGGGGCATTCGATTCGTTATCGTGGCCAGACGTAATTAAATGCCTGGATAATGCACAAATCCCTTTTGAAATTATCAAACTCTTGCGAAGTTATCTGCAAGATAGAGGAGTACAGGTTACTACGAATAAAGGGGTTATCAATTACCAACTACAAAGAGGATGCCCCCAAGGTTCCTGCTTGGGACCCACGTTATGGAATTTGGTGGCTAACACAGCCTTTACTCTGTTTGATAATAATCCAAATGTGAATATACAAGCCTTCGCAGATGATTTTCTTCTAGTCATTACTAGCAGGAAAGACGTGGTACAAAAGGCGCAAAAGGCAGTCGACGACTTTGCAGCCTGGGCCAAGAGTCACAAACTGATCATCTCTGCAACGAAGACCCAATTGCTCTACATAGGTAGGAAAGGTATTCCTAAAAGAAACCCGTCCATTAAAATGAACGGTATACCGATCAAATGCGTGCCCAATCTGAAGTACTTGGGACTGACTTTTAATAATAAATTATCTTGGGTTCCACACCTGAAGGAGGTGAAACAGAAAATAAACAGCCTTACAAATAACATGCTCAAAACAGCAAGAATACAGTGGGGAACGCCAGCCAATATTCTGAGAAGTTGGTATCGTACTATATCCGAGAGGATTATCTTGTATGGTGCAGCAATTTGGGGGGGGGAAATATCTCCTCACATATGAGTAAACTATTGCTCACAATACAAAGAATGCAATTATTACTGATATGCAGAGGATACAGAACCACTTCTACAGCAGCACTTCAAGTACTTGCTGGTATACCACCATTAGACTTACAAGCAGAACGGGAATCCCTATTGGCAAGAGTGCTGAGACTGGATGAGAATGCAACATTATGGAATCAGAACTATTATCACACAGACTATGAAAAGCACAAACCAGTTCTTTTAGGGCACCCCGCAGACATATACTTGTCCGATAGCATCCAACTTGTGTACGCATCTTCAAAAAAGAACAGCTTCAGCCTCTACACGGATGGATCCAAAACAGAGCGAGGCACCGGTAGTGCATTTTGCGCTTTACAAGGGGAGACTATTATTAAAACATGGAAAAGAAGACTAGATATTAGAAATACAGTCTTTCAGACAGAGGTTGCAGCGCTAAAAGCAGCAATTAAATTTGCAGTTTATTCACTTAGATTCAGAGCAACAATCTTCAGTGACTCGGCCTCTAGCCTGGCAGCGATTAGAGGAAATAAAAGTAGGAGCTCTTATGTACAAGAGCTCAAAAAAATTCTTTTGCATTGCCCTTCCTCCTTACGTCCACACTTGGTCTGGGTCCCAGCTCATGTGGGCATCACAGGCAATGAAAAGGCAGATGAGCTTGCCAAATCGGCAGCAAATGATAAAAGCCTGAGAGAATATCCTGTGAAACTCCCAACCTCTTATCTCAAGAGAAGTACTCTTGAAAATTTATTATGCCAGTGGCAGGAAAGGTGGGACTCAGCACCCACGGGGAGAAGGACCTACTCTTTTTTTCCAAAAGTGGGAACTGTAGCAAAAGTCACGAACGGTGCACAGACCCACTTTTTTTCTGGACATGGACCATTCCCTACCTATTTAAAGAGGTTCCACTTAAGCGGAACAGAATTCTGTGAATGTGGAGAGGTAGGTGATCCAGATCACTATCTCTTCCATTGTGCATCCACCAAACCTTATCACCTGAGGAGACCAAGTGATTTATTTTGGCCACAATGGGCAGAAACAATCTGCAAGAATAGTATTGCTAAACGCAAATTGAATGAGGTATTAAAGTACTGTGCACAGAGTCATGCAGGCATAAACAGAGCGTAGTATTATCTTTGGGTACCTGCATCAATAATGAATAACAGTGTATGGTTTGATTAACATTGTATATTATTTCTTAATTTTGTAATTATATGGCTAACTAGTACAGTGTGAATTGTAATCAAGATATAGAGCTACTGTATTTACAGTAATTGTTCAGTATATCTGTATAAGTAGTAGTATGAGGTTATGCGACTTTAATGCTTATAAATTTTGTAAATTTTGTACATATATATAATAGAATCACAATGTATTGTACCCAATGTAAAATGCAATTCTAGCCGAGTTTGTACTTTTGTAGCTTATAGTACTAGAGTGTAAAGTTTTGTAGGCATTGTATTGTACTCGAAATTTTGCGATAGAAAAATTATCTAATATTATCGTATTATATTTATAACCAGGTTTACTATGTCTTGCATTTATATAGGATATTCTATGTCTTGCATTAATATATTCTTCTATGTCTTGCATTTATATATGATATTGTTACAATGTATAGTACTCAGTGTAAAATGTATTGTGGTCTAGTGTAAAACATTGAAGTAGTATTGTAGTGTAAAGGAAGTATAGCAACATTGCCCATGTTAAAGTAGTGTAGTATAGTTAGCAGCGTAGTAGTTAAAATAGAACTTGAGTTAACAACCAGGCAGTTATAGATACTAAAAACCTATGTAAAATAATGAGTGATTATGAAACCTAAGATTTTGAAATAATAAATGCTGTCGGATCAGCGAGTCATGATTAGACAGCATCTGCCAAGTGGAAACAAATACCGTAAGGCTTACTATAGTTAAGGGCGGCAGTCCACTTGAGCAGCGTTCAGCAGTCCTATATACAAAATTTCAACGTTCTGAGGCTACTCGTTTTTGAGTTATGCGAGATACGTACTTACGTACGTACGTACGCACGTACGTACATACGTACATACATACGTTCGTACAGACGCCACGAAAAATTCTCTTCAGAATTAATTTTAAAGCAGTTTTATAATTTTTTTTGAAGGAAAAGAGTATTTTATTCTGTCCTTACGTACAAATATCAAGCAAAAACATCGTTAAATTGCATTCGATAGCGGTCAAAATGGATATTTTCGTTGAAATATGCTGCCTGAAACTTTTCGCGATTACAATACTTCCTTCTTACTTCGTACAAGGAAGTAAAAACGATTAAATACTTCGTGAAAAGAGTATTCTTAGGTTCAGTGCAATAAGAACTCAATAGAGAATAATAGAGAACTCAATAGAGAACTCAATAGAATTTAATAGAGTTCATTATTTTATTGTTTATTTAAGCATATTTAACTCAATAGAGAACTCAATAGAATTTAATAGAGTTCATTATTTTATTATTTATTTAAGCATATTTAATTTTGAAACGTTAGCTGGTTTTCTGCAGCTTCAATGAACGGATAAAATAACCTTCGTGGGAAAACAACGTAAAATCAGTCACACTGCTCAAAATTTGAACACATATCTCTCATTAAACCACTCTGGATTTACAATACTATTAATACCTGCAACAATATTTAGTAATAAGTTTACATTTTCTGTTTGAGGATAAATCAAACATTTTGCTCATGAAAGCTTTTAGATACTTCAGAATGCCCATTTTGAATTTATGTTCGTTGTATATACCATGATCGCAAATCGGACGTTAAAATTTTTGCTTTAGATTTCAGTGTTATACTGTAAGAATCAGATTTAAAGTTTCTACAATGAGAGCAGGGAAATCGAAATAGAACGGCTGCATCTTGAAGATGAGTTACTTATTGCTCTGTCAACCATAACGCATATTATGGCAGAATATGTAAGATGCCAAGCACATGTCTTATTTTAATAAGTGTATGTTAATATAATAACAGTAATCATATTTTTTTTAAATCTTAAATGACTGTATCGCAATAATTTGTAAAATCAGTGCACAAGAAACTATCTGTAAAGATAATTTTATGTTTCATATAATGTGGAACACATTGAGCTCAAATTTCTTATGAATAAATGATTTTTAAGATAAAAGCAGTTCAAGATCACGTCTGCGCAGGCAAGTGAGTCGTCAATTCAAGTAGACTAAGCTTCACAGTTTTTTAAAGTCCTGCCGATGATGGAGCACATCCTTCCTAACAGTTGAATTTACTTTCGATTTTAACTATTTTAACTAAGAAGGCCAAAACCTCTCTAGAAAACAAAGAATGCTCAATGATTTAACAAGCACTTTTTTAACTTTGTTTCAAACAGTTTTAACTTAATGTATTATTGGTATTACCTGAAACCATCTATATCAAATGTTAGTTTATTTATTCAAATTTAGTAAAATTTCATGAAATATATCTGGTTTTTCGTGTAAAATTTTTATGATATCTGAATAGTAATTAGTATTTACTGAATTGGCAATACAATTTGATGTAGATTTCAACAAACTAATTCTCTCTATTAGCATTAAATGCTCAATGTGTTCAACAGTGTTCGGTCGGTATAAAATTAGGCAATGGAACAACCACAGTTTGGATTAAGTTTTGAATGAAACTTTATCGATTTAATTTTGGCTCTTGAAGAAGAGGGACATATGTCTGATCACCCTTGAAATCGATAGAATTTTAGTTAAAATCTATTCCAAACTAAGACCGAGTTTCTCTTTCAATTTTAATATGCTCTTGATTAAAACAAAACATAAAAAACTATCTATCTAAAGAAATAGATGTCTTTTAAAAAGAAAAAATACTCATATAAATGTCACGCCATGAAAACGTTCATTTAGACAGCTCGATCTTTAACCCAGGTCAAACTACCAATGTTTAGTGGCTTTATCCACTCAGTAATTGTTGGGTCAGTCTATAAAAGATTTTATCCCCTAATTCATTCTTTTGCAGAATATATCATCAGATTTGAAATTTTCATATTTATTTGTCTGAAAAGTAGTCATGATTAAATATCGAGTCAAATGGAAGATAGCTCTTAAACATTAACTGCAGGTTATTTATGTGTTTTATCACACTGAATAAATATAGGGTGAGTACAGCAACGAATGTATATTTATTCTACTTCTCGTTAAAATGCATCAAAAATTAATTTTAGAAGATTGTTTTATAAATAATGAGCTTCTAAGTAAACGTCCATTTCAAACGAAATTAAAAAATGATGTTCGCCTTATCGCTTCATGAATTGTTTTTGATGCAAACGGAGATTCCAGGCTTTGCAATACAATCTTACCACTTTGCTCCTCCACTACGAATGATTTATGTTTGATTATTGACTTCTATTTTACATTTTATCTCCAGTAGTACGCCAAAATATTTTCCATAACTTATGCACAAAGATTAGACTGCTATGCAAAGGATTGCATTTATTTTATGATTCATGTCCATGAGCTTTCCCTTTTATCTAATACAGTCTAAGAACTAAGAACAAGAAGCATTTTAAAAATAAATATGAAAGTATGTTGTTATTAAGTTTACTTTGTAAATCTGTTATACATAAATGGTGACATAATTAATAAAAAACGCAAATAAGGGCGGTTGTAGATGACGTCAATTAATATTTAAATACAAATGGATTTTTTAACCATATAATTTTTTATCAAAAATTTAAATATCATTCCGCCAGGAAGATAAGAAGATCCTTGGAGAAGAAGTGAGTTAAACTTTTTATCAGAAAATACGCAGTGCTTAGAGTGGTCACTGTTGTAAGTTCCCAATTTATTATCTTATTGTTCTCTTAAGCATCTTATGTAGTGTTGTTTTTTAAAGAGGCTTTAAAATAATTCGGAGTAAAACAGTCGTAGTAACGATACTACAGAAATATGGTGAGGTTGACCTCTAAATACTAGAGCGCACATATCGTTTCTGGAATAGTTACGTACATCTCATATAAATAAATTCAAGTTATTTATTCGCTCAAACTACCCGTAAGGTCAAACATCATTATACTAAGAGACGGGTACATCCAAGTTGGATTATCCTCTTTAGTTGGAGGGAGAAGGGGAGATGAGAGGGAAAGGATTATATACTAATTACCAAGAAAGATAAAGCAACTTCTCTTTATGTGCATTTATCACTTTTCCCCAATATAACCTTCCGAACTAAATCTCCTTTTAAAGTGGGCTAGAGATTTATGCCTTATTCGTGTATCTAAAGCTCCTTTCTATCAGAACAGCTCTTCAGATCTTAGACGAATTTGTTATGTCAGCTTTTATTTTTTTAAGATAGAAGCTAATAATTATGCTAAGAACCCTGTTTATAGTTAAAAGTAGTATAATAAGAAGGCATCTAGAGTATTTCATTACTAATTCCTTACTTGATACATTCGAATATCAATTGTGTTTTCTCTAAGAAAGTATTTGTATTGAGATGTTAGGAAATTTCTACTTGTTTGACAAAACTCATCAAATTATCAATGGAATTGTATGTTTTAAAGAATCAAAGTCAACATTTCCTTGTTTCTAGGTATTTAATAATTTGGATTTTAACTCGTTTAAAAATAAAGATTCAAGCTGAAGTGCAGTGGACAACCATTGGTATAACCATTGGCAATGTGGCTATTGTCCAACCGTTTTACATATTGTTAATTGTTTAAAAACACAATTAAGCATTTAAGATCATGCATTTTTAATTTTCAGAAATTTAGATGCATGCATTTTTATTACAAGATCATTTTTATAAGCATTACCGTTTTATAAAATAATGTTTTCGTTCAACACAAATGAAAACAATTTTCAAAATAAACAATTGCCTACTTATAGTGAGTATTTGCTTGATTATTAAAATAAATAAAGTACAATAAAATTTGATTTTAAAATCATCAGTGTAATTATAATGAATGTCAAGATTTACTATTATCTACCATATATTGTACGTATATTGTACGTATTTAACATTACGTACAATCTACCATATATTGTACTTACGATCTACCATATATTGTACGTATTTAACATTAATAGCTTTAAAAATATTTTTTGACTTGTTCTTTAAGAAGCTTAAGAAAAGACCTATTTGCGCGACATACGTGACATACTACTGAAGTGACAGAAATCAACTTAAATATAAATATTCATTTAAAAATATTTTGCTGTAAATCTTGTTTATAACCCTGAATATTATTTGAAGTCATGAGAAAGTACTTTCAAGAAGGTAGAGATAAGTTCACCTTCATTTTATTTCAATAAACTGCTATATAATGAAAGATGATGTTATCAGTAGTACTATAATTCATATGAATGAAATATTTTGTCGAATACAATGTTTAACATGCTAATAATGCTAAACAGTTTATTTTATTAGCTATTTATTTATTGTCGAATTTACAGGAATATTAAGTGTCTTGATTTCAGTATTATCGGCAGGAAAATGGGAAAGCTAACTTGTAGATAAAATTAAATAAAAAGTTATTTCAAAGCTGGATATATATTATTTTAGAAAATTTCGCTGAATTATTTCTATCGTGATGTAAATGCCACTTGTAAAAGAAAGGGTATTCAAAAACGGCATTTGCAAAATAATCGAAACTGCCTTAGTAAATGTAATAAAATACCAACATACGATTTTAAGGATGCTGCAACAAAATTTGTCCTACAATACCATCCTATTGAAGACATTAAGCTAACTGATAAAGGTGTTGTGGGATTGTTCTTCATGAACAACGTTATAGATACTATTAAGGTGATAATCGATTGTCTCCATCTCCTAAATGTAAACATTTGTCAATGAAATAATCCCAATATGTAAATAAATGTGATAAATGCATGCAATATTTAATAAAGTAGCAAAATTCGCAGTAGCATTGCCATTAATTCGAACCTAAAGGCACCAGACTGGTTTCGGAAAAAATACAACCTTTCGCTTCAAAGCGATGTAGTGTACAACTGAATCAAATACTCTAGTGAAATAATCCATGGGCAACACAACTCAGTTCATGAAGTACCAGGTTTTGAGAAGTTCAATTAATGAAGTTCCGGGTCAGTTAATGAAGTACCAAGTTACAATGATGATTTGCATAATTTTTTATGTGTGTCTTAATCTTATCTTCTTATTGTTTATATTTTATCATTCATTATTTCATCCTTTATTTATGTTCTTTGATGCAACGAAATATTTTATTTCTCTTAAACACAGAAAATCTATCTCATGACATACAATCTATACACATTCTTTTTTATTATATCTACTTGAATATTTGTAATTTTTCCACGATGTAAAATAAAACATTTGCATATTACTAATACTTAAAGATTACTTAAATAATTGAAGAAATAATTGATAACAGAACACTTATTATTTTCTAAATCATAATAGAATAAATTAATTAACTTGAAGTTGTGACAAGCAGCAAAGAAAATAAAAATAACAGTACTTAGTATTTATTTTGTTTAAAAAAAAAAAACGAATTCGGTTAAATTCCACTTTTTCTTACAAAGTCTGAAAAAGTAAACATTAGTAATTCTTATGTCTGTTAAAATATATGGAAATTATGCTATACCTTGTCATCGACTTAGAGAAAGTACTGTTAACTAATTTTTTCATAACCCGAAGTCCTTACATACTCCATGTTACAAATAAAATTATTATAAATATTACATTCACTTATCATTCCGTAATATCTGAATGCACTTTGCCATTTAAGAATTTTTAATAAATACAACTTTTAAGCATTAAAAAAAACAATTACCTTAAGAATGCTAAAAATGTATTTTAAGAATCGTCTGAACTGCTTTCCGAAAGAGAAATTTCATTAACTTCGATAAAAGTAATTATATTGAGTAATTAAACTGAAATCTAAATGAAGCAGGTTAAAAAAAATCAACTAAAATTTTCATTGAATCTAGAATTGGCCAGTCTGGAAACTATTTTCATATTCTGGCTATATTTTCACATATTTTGATCATATTTTATTATATTTTCATATATTTTGAGTATAATTTGTACTCCGCCTAAAACCTCAAATGTATAACATCTATTTACCATTTAATGAACTACAGCTTCATCTTTCGTTAAGAAGATTTAAAACTGCGTCTGAAGAGTATTTACTCAGGAGATCTAGTTTTGAAGCCGGTAAAAGTGTAATGTAAGTGAAATGAGATTTTAAATATTAACAAATAAAATACTAATCAAAAATAGTTTAAATTGCCTTTTAAGTCTCATCAACCAATTTTTTTTTTAAATTGCTTTTGTTTTGTAGCATCTGTAGTTTTTTTTAATCTAATTTGCCAATAAAGTTAAATGTAACACATCATTATTAATTAACTTCGTTCAGTTTTGTAAGCCACATCGTACATTTAACAATCATTAAATTAATCTACTTCTACTTTGGATGAGAAATAGAACTTACTTAGACTTCTACTTAAATAGATCACAAAGAATATAATTATACTCAGCAGTTTACATTATATTTTGAAAGATATATACTGAATTTAAGATAACACGTCTAACTATCTAAACCAGGCGTTCCCAAACTTTTTTGCCATACACATCCCTTTCACCATTACTAAACCATCGTTCCCCCCCCCAACCTTTCCAAAACTCGTAAAATATATATACATTTATTTAAATTTAGATTATTTTTTTAATATTCTTTATAACTTGAACAAGAAAAAGTTTACAAAACGTTGATAAATACCAAATCTTCAACAAAAGTAGTTCTTTATACCCATAAACTATAATTAAATACTTAACATGTAAATGAAAGGCTGAGCTCGTTTCCCTCTGAAACTATGAAATTCCCCTTTGGTTAAGAACCCCTGATCTAACTATATTACAGGATCATAAATATGCTTTTCTTCAAAACAATCTAAATTATTTTTTTAAAACGCCTGCAACCGCCTGCACTAGTCATGTTTTAATCCAACTGAAAATTTATTTAATAGTCCGCTTTGAAAATCTTAGCTCAAAAATCATTAAGGTTGTTTCCTCATTTATGAGTAGCCAGTCGCGAAACAGATCTTTAAGGTCACTTTCTCCGTCTTCGGTCCAAATTTTCTCCAACCCACATATGCTATCCTCAAATGCCATTGAATACTGCTGTAGACGGAATGACGACGACCCAGTTTAACAAGCGTGAAATCAGATTTTCAGATAGTTTCGAACACGTGGTTTTTTTGACAGAGTTCAGAATGTGACAATGGCTTGAGAAAGCGAATATCAAAAACTAGTAATAAAGTTACTGGTTATGGTATCTGTTTAAAGGAACTTTGCGTTGTATGCTACTAATTTTCCGGGTAAGGGATTTTATTTCTTATAGTATTTTATACAGTTAAAAAAAATTTTTATGCTCAGAAAAACTTAGTTGTATTACAGTCATTTAAAACTTAAAGAAAAAGGAGTGTGCTTATTCATGAGAAAAAATTCATTTCATCAGTAAGACAGCTAATCTTAATTATCAAAATTAATATTTTATAGGCGTATGTATCTAATCAGAAAGAGAATGTACAGCTAATGCAAGAACTCACTCGAAAATGAATTTATCATGCTATGATAAACTAACTGGAATCGTTTGAGTGACTAATATTTTCAGTTTTAGTACAGACCATATAAATCAAAATTGTGTTACAATTGAGAACATTAGGAATATTGCTTTCCTTGCCTAAGTCATTTAAATGTTCATAAATCAGTACAATTTTATCATAAAAATTTATTTAATAACTATTGTACTATACTGTACATGAAGTACTATATAGTACTATAATTTCATTTGGCGAATAAAATTTCAAGCTATTAAAAAACTGAATTTAAATCTAACTCACCCGGCCATGATCTCTTCGCTCCTTGGCTCAGAGTCAAGTCTGGGTCTACAGCAGCGGCGCGAAACTCGCGATCTGCGGCAAGTCGCCTCCGCCGCCTTACTTCGAATAGCACCTGCTTACTTGCTACCTTTGCGGCGTGCGCCTGCATTTGGTTGCAATATTTGGCAGCATATCGCTCCTTTTTTCCCGAAGTGGTGGCCAACTCTTATCGATCATGCAGTTCTTCGTCGACTGGGACTCGGAGAGGATTTCTCGAGGAGTATTATCATTTTAAGATACTTTCAAAAATAGCTGTGATATGTAGTTTCTTTTCTGGAGAATACAATTTAAATTTTCTATCATCGTTCGTAACGTTTTCAGCGAAAATGTGAAAATGTTATTACGTAGTTTTAAGAATCATTTAGTTTTAAAGTGGGTTCTATTCTTTAGAGAGTTTATGAATGGAAAATGAAGTGAATTAACGTGAGGTGTATAGTTTTTCACATAACTAAGTGCACGTGCTCGTAATGATTCGCTTGCAAGTTGAAATAAATCAGTATGAGTAAGATTACATTTAAAAAATTATGTTTCTCTAGATCTAATTGCGAGGCTTGTTAGATAAATATTTAAGTTAGATAAATATTTATTTATGTCGAAATATTTCCTTAGGCTGAATGTAATCTTTACACAGAATTTATAAGTTGCACTTAATCAAGTTTTATCCAATGATTCTTAACAACTGAAGTTACTTTAGTTCATAAGTTGCGTTCTTTGCTTTCGTTCACAAAATCTGTACACACTTCATTTCTCATTCATGTATTAAGGCGCTATCTAATTGCGCTTTCGAAATTGTAGTTAATGCATTCCATGTTATAAACTCAAAATTGAGAAAATCAACGCAAAGCGTGCAAGAATTTCCAACACCACAGAAAGAAACATTCATCTGCTGAACTGCTTAATAAAGCTAAACACAAGACATTAATAACTGAAAATACAAAATAATTTTCAGACATACTTTGTTTCCATTGCTCACGTGAATTAAAAAAAAATAATAATTATTGCTCTTTCATTTAAAAATACTCCAGTTTTTCATTATATGAAAATAATACTTGTTTCGCTGTAAAACACTATTAAATTTCAAATAATATAGATAGGTATTATTTCAAGCTTATTTAAACAATTCTTATTCATGCAAACATAAGTGTTATATTTGCACAAAAATGTTTCGTCCTGTGTATTATATTTCTGGTATTTTCTTTTTCTTGAATTACATAGGCAAAATATTTTTATACGGCATTTAAGAATCTTTTTATGTAAGACGATCGAATAACTTAAATAATGATGCATCAAGTCTGAAGCTCCTTTTTCGGAAACTAGATCTAATGTTGAGTCTAAATTTGAGCTAAATTAAGATTTTACGTATAATTTATCATAAAAAATAAATATTGACGAAAATTCTCTTTTTGTCATTTTTTAACTCGTACAAGCTTTGTGTAGAGAACAATAGAATCATGGAATAAGTAATCATAAAACCGAAAAAGAACGAGAGTTGTATTCGAACATAATGATCGATTTCGTGCATAAAATAGTTCGTAAAGAAACAAACTGAAAAAGACGTAAATAATTTTCGCACTTTCTTTTTTTCTTTCATTTACAATCCCATTCACACTTTTATCATACTTCAAAAACTCAGATCATGTTTAAAATGAATTTACTTTCTTTGGAGTATCTGTTATATTATGATGTTATTAAAACTAAACCTAAAAATCGTATTGATTCATGACTTGTTTCTTTCTCTTAAGATGTAACAGAACATACGAGCTCCACGAAAGCTATCTCTTTTGAAACATATTATTCTCATGTATTTTGTCAGAATTTATTAGCATGACAAGTTCAGTGGAACGAAGTATGAAAGACACATTCAGTGCAGGAGTCAAGCACTTATGCCAGGAAAAAAAAAGTTTCAAACAGCGTGCATATATATAGATAGATAGATAGATAGATAGATATAGACTGAGAATCAAGAAATGAACTTTCTTTTTTTAATATTTCCTTTTTCAACTAAAATAAAAATACACGTCAGTTTTTCGAAGCGTTCTCTAACAAAGACATATTTCTGTTGGGTTAATGTTTCTGTGTAACTGTTTAAACTACCAGAATTCATTAACACGGTAGGACAAATGAAGTCAGCAGTTTTGCACACAAATCCGAAAGAAGCAAAATCATTACTAAAACTTAACAAGTTCAAAAAGTCACTCATTGGTATAAATAAATAAATGTTTCAAGTACATCTAATAAAATGAACGAGGTTTCATTTAGAACAAGAAAAAAAATTCTTTAAGCCCAAATTCTCGTTCTTATTAACTACATCAATCTCTTGAATGTTTTTGAAATCTTCGTTTGAATATTTCATTATTTAAAAAAAATGGACAAATGGGAAAGAGCACTTTTTTGTCTGACGATGAAAAAAAATTGTGAATTAAAATCTACATGTTGCACTTGAAAAATATTTTGAAATGTTTGAGTGCTTTTAAATTATGGGACAAATAAGGATAAATGGAGCAAATAATTCAGACAAAAAAGTGAAACAAGAAAGTCTTTTTAAAAAAATACGATCATCAAATATTCACTGAGAATTTCGTAAACGGTAGATGTCAGTTGATTATAAGTAGTATTTTTATTGAAATGAATTCGCAATACTTACCGTTAATTACTTCCCATTCAGAATTAACTGGGGAAGAAATAAGATAACCATTGAATTGTCTTTCAAACAAGAAGAAGAGACGATTAAGACAGGTTTTGTATTTATAAATTGAATATTTTACTAAAGAAATTAATTTACGTTTGTGTCATTTCTACAAATTCATGTAATCTTTATTATCTTAAGTTATCATTGAAACAAATCTTTTGTTTTAACGGTACTTTTTGTATCAAATATGCCTATATCTAGTTTTGCAGTTTTTATATATTTTTAGTTTATTGATATACAAGATTTGTCTTTAAATATGATCTTCAGCTCAAAGACAATAAGAATTTTAAAAAATATACCATTTATAGACAAGTAAACTGTAATTCACACATAACATTCTTATAGCTATCTTCAGATCTTCACATCAAAACTGATACTTGAGGCGATTTCAAGGTAGAAGACTCAAAGAGAAATTTATATTTTACTTGATGATCTGTTATTGTATTATTGGAGAGAAAAGATTATTAGTTTAAATGTCTTAGCAGATGTGCTTATACTTGGGAAATTATTCTTGAACTAATTACTAATTTCTTACCTACTGATTTTTATGCTGAAGCTATAACTCATAAACTTGAAAATGGTAGCAAATACAGTTGTCAGTCCATAATCAGCTCCTCTATTTATTTATGAGGGAATAACCCAACAACAATTTTAACCAGAACAGCACAACATTAAAAACTCTGGATGACCAAAAAAAGATTTATATTTTAAGTACAACTTCAGAGGCCCGATGGCTGCAGACAGACTAGAAGGAAATAAGCCGGAAATCACCGGCGTCATGCAAGAATTTGGTTTAGATCCATTTCATTAAAAATCTCTTCATCTCTGTTGGTTTTTAGACACAATAAATAGTCTTTCTTATTATAGGGAAACTATTTATGATCCCATAGGGAATATTTATCTTTTTTAATCCTTGCAAAAGTTCGTTTTTAGCATCTTGGACGCGTAATGTGTCTGCTGCGTTCATTGATATGTTACAGATCGCCTTCGAAGCGTATGAGTGCATTATAACATGCAAAGATTTATTTTCCATTGTGTAATTTATGTACATTTTAAGATTTTTCATAAAAAGGCTCACATAAATCACTACCTAACAACAATTTGTAGTCTAGTAATATTAAATTTCCCAAATGGTTATTTATTATAGTAGTGAAGCCCTCAAAGTGCGGTTATCTATCTAATTATACAAACACTTCGATGACACACGCTTTGCTAATATTGAAAGAAACATGCTTACTTATGTTATGAAGACAAAGGATGAATAAATCTTTAACATAACTGTGATAAGAATTTATGAATATGTTTCTCTTTTATTTGTACTCATTGCGTTCTACAATATTGTTCTACAGTAAATCCGGTGAAGTATCTCAATTTTTTATTCATGATTCTTCTGCTCAGGTATTCGCTTTGCACGTATAATTAAGTACATCTTCCTGGGGTTAGAAGGGGAAAATGAAAAATAAGCGATACAAAAGAAAGAGTAAATAAAGATACTGATGTCCATAGCAGTACTGATAATTAGTACGCTGCACGATTGTGATCGGCTTCAGTATTTTCGGATAGCATCAGCAGTCTTGAGAAATCCTATATCCTGTTTCTGAAAATTTCTCACTCACTTTTCCTAATTATTTTTTATTTTTTTAAATCATTAGCAACTGAAATTTATAACGTTTAACGTTTCCACTAGAAACTTTTGACCTTAGTGCATCATTAAAAATGTTGGGCATTAGATTCATGAGAATTACTCTGAGTAAAAATTGAGTAAAATAGCTATAATCCTACGGTGTTAGATAATAGATAACAATTTCTGCATTCAGTGAGGTGAAGGCACATTTTGAACGAAACATCCTGCACGTAGGTGACATTTTAAGATAAGTCAATGTAATTATCCATTTAATTTAATGCGTAGCAAACTTGTAATGCTTTTTTCACATTTTCTTAATTTCTATTGTACTTAGCTTGAGAGACATTTTTCTTGTGTGTCAAGCAGGTGTCAGCAAGCATATTAGGGTAGCAATGATCTTGGAAAGGTATGAGATGATCAGAAGTCAAAACGAAAATTTTGCGAAAATACTCAACCATGATAGCAAAAATGCTCAGCAAGCATTAAGTTGCGTTACTTCGAGATTCATAAAAAACTCCAGGTGGGAAATTTAGTTTTATATAAATGTGACATCTTAGGTTTCTTTCATTTGATTTCAAAAGGTGTTCATTACTTTTTTAAATTTTAATTTATATTTCACACAAAAAATAATTTCAGACATTTTTTAAAATATGTCATGCGGTTTTTTTCATCCATTCAGTTTCTGATAAATCATATGATTAAGAAATAGTTTCCTTATTTCCTGTCCCGTCACAATATATCTTTACTTTCATTCTCAAGTAATAAATTTTGTTTTTCAAGTTTCTAAATGCACCAATTGCCTTAATAAAATTTTTAATAAAATTTAATTTAATTTGTAGCAAAAAGGAGAATGTTGCTTTCAGATGGAAGTGCTCTGTTGATGACGATTAGTAATTCCCGGTATTATATTGACGCTTTTCCTTTTTTACTGATATAATGGTTCTTCTTGTACCTGCTGTCCTCTTCGCAAAAGGAAGAAGCAGCAGTATTTTTAGTAATCCATCTGAAGTCTTTATTAGAAAGATTCTTACAAGATACTTACTAGAATGCTTTCCAAAAGTTTGCTTAACACTAACAGCCTTTCTGACTTTTAATTATCAGATCATCATAAATGCAGCAGAAGCTTAAGGATAATGAGTTTTGCCTTAATCAAAGGGCTTTCTGCCTATGAGAAGGGATGCCTTAGGAGAAGCCTTTGTAAAGGAAACTGGCTCTTATGCACGTTACACATGGAAAACATCCTTTCCATGCAGTCAGCCTGTTCTCCGAAATTAGAACCCGAGTTGAACTCGAGTTCAACGATTTTGCCGCTCGGACGCTAATGAGCACAAATGCAGCAGAAAAAAAATAAGAGTATAAATACAGCTTTTAAGCAATTATGCATGCTTTTTAAAGCAAGTAACAATTCATTATATTCAATAAAATTCTAATGACATAAACATAACGCAACGGAGAGATGACAATGATAAAAAGCAGTAAACTTTCTTTATTCTCTCTTTCGTTTATAGCGGGATTCTAGCATGTGACTGCAGTTAATTGGAAATAAGAATTGAAGAATAAAAGCGAGAAATGCAGTCTGAAAAGAGCTTGTAAATAGAAACTGTCTTAAAAACATCTATGAAATATTACAAAATTAGTTCACAAACAGATACAGCTCAAATTTAGAAGCCAAACAACAAAATCAGCGCTGATTTGTTGTTTGGATTCTAAATTAATACTTGTTCTATGTTTTTTTGTATCTTAAGATACAGCCTAATTATAACTGACAATCGTACAATTAAAAGAAGTTATCCTCAGGGCTCATACCTAACTGCAGATTTTTGTAACCTTGCGTTTGATAAAATCATAAAGCACAAATGGCCCGCAACACTATAAATGCTTCGCTTTCGTGGACGATGAGGCTTTTATCGTTAATGATATCTCCAGAAACGAGTTACAAAGAAATGTAAACAACACACTAGAAAGCTTCAATTCTGTATGTAAACAGCAAATTTAACCACTTCTGAAGAAAATTCTCCTACCCAAATTTTCCACAAACCTTCACAAAAGGTAACAAGACTTCCAAGATTCTAAGCCGAAGAGCATAAAAAAATTATTAACTCCTTAAGATACCTGGTCATCATCATTGACAAAAAGCTTAACTTTATAGACCCATCTGGTTTATATTAAAAGCAAGAGCTCCAAAATCCCAACCAATCTAAAGTCAATGAACGGAATAGGAGGGAGAAGGACTAAACCAACCCAAAATCTTCTTCACCATACAGAAGCCGAGAAGGTTTTCCTATACGAGGCAACCATATTAGTAGAACCGATGACAAAAAGAAAGCAAAAAATACTTTAAGCAGTCTAATGGCCCTTTCTACTCAACTATACAGGAGGCTACAGAACAACATTGAAACAACCATCTTCCAAATCGCCAACAGAACGCGTATCCTATGGTGACACCTATCTAAAGTATTGTCATTAATGTGCATTTCTCTATTTCTCCGTACACAGCATCAAAAGAACACTTTTTGGATGTTTAACCCTGTAACATCTTCTGTATTTTCATGAAAATAAGGGGCCTTTATTCTTAATCTCCGAACAGTGTGACAACTATATTTTACTCAGCATAGACCTCCCACCCCCATTTAATGTTTTGTTACACTGAAGTTTGATATCCGTCCTTAGCAGTTCTCCAGACATGTATTTACGTACCCATACGAAGTATTTAGTACATGCAAATGACATCAACAAGTCATTCAAAAACTGTGGGCGAAAGCAAAAATCTGAATGAATATTTGAAATATATTGAAAAGTAATAAGTTGGTCGAATTCATAAGTAATAAATGTAAATAAACTCTGTTTAAAATCTATTCTGGCCAATGTTATTTACTTCTGCAGAAAGTATACATCAAAGTAATCCATATGATTCTCACGTATGAGAAGAGTTAATTACTTTTAAGAAACTAATTCGTTATAATTATTTATTTATTATAATTATGGAGATCGTTTGGAAGTTTTGGAGGGAAAAACGTGAGAAAGCAATTATGCATTCACAGAGCTTCGAACTATGGATTTTCTAATTTGCCATCTGGTTGTGCTTACACCATAAGAGCATACACAGGAGAGTGTTATAATTACCTTACTCTTTACCGCTTAAACTGCGAGTGGTAACTAATTATCTTCCAACATCTTTAAATCGAAAACTGTAAAAAACTGTTAAAATATTCGGAGCAGGACATGGGAAAAAGCAACTGTGCCCTTACCAGGATCCAAACCATGGATTTTTCAGTTTGCTAAATGGAAACAGAACTCGAAGAGGGCTCGAAAAAGCACTATCTCTTTATATAATTACTATGGATTAATTTATATACTTATTAAATTTTTATCTGATTCACATAAGAATTCTCTAAATACTTTCTCTGTTTTACAAAGATCATTCTTGTATATGAATAAACATTAACTAAGTCCCTCGAATACTTTTGAACTTTTTAATCCATCATGATTGATAGAGCTTTCTAAGGAATTTTAAATACTTTCTGCTTGCTAACATATTTATGACGTCAAAAATAAAATAAATGTCACCTTTATCCTCAAATTGCAATTTAAAACAAAATTAAATCAAAACTTTTCCGTAATATTTTGCATTATAATCTTATTTTATGGAACAGAGGAAGTGCTCTCTTAAGGTTTATGATATGACCAGAATTCTTTGACTCTGAAAGACAAATACTTATGAAATTACTTAATTAATAATAACTCCGTCAGCCTTTTTTAGAAGAACTGTATTCCATATATATCAACACAATTTAGGCAAGTGTTAACAGTAATTTTATAGAAAGAGTGTTTAGAGTAGTTTATGGCGAATCTAAAAGATCACTTTGAATTTTTTTGATGTATTTTAAACCATGGAAACTCTTTTGGAGATTTCTGAATAAGCGAAGGTCTGAGATCTTCACTTTATAACAAGTTTTGATTTTCTAAGTAGTTCTCAGTCATACAGTTTATAATCCTGAGCATGCCATATGTTGAACGTGAAGACCGAAACAGTGGGAGTGCAACCTTTCAAGTAAATTCGTATGTCTCAACTCATTAGCGTCCAGTACATTTATCTATACTAGACTATTTTTTAGTAAAACCTTTTTTAGAATTTTGCAACTTCCTCTGGATGATGAAATTGCGCGCATTAAAGGCAAAAGGATTCATTAGTTTTTTTAACGTCATTTGCTTTAGGGTAATAAAGCTCTTGAAGAAAACGTTTTTGCGTAAACAAGTTAATGCGACAGCAGAATAAAAAGAAGTCAGCTTTCAGGAACTGCTCAAGTAAATAGGTTATAAAGTACTTCGTTTTATCATTAAATGTATTTAACATTCATCATTAAGTTTATATAAATTTCAATGTTATTTTATTTATATGATTCAATTACATGAATTAAGAGAAAGTAATGTACTGAACCAGTGATATGTTGAATGATATTCATACCAGCAAGTGTACGCTATATTTCATTTAGAAAGTATAAACTTTTTAGCTTATTTGAAGCAATAAATCATTGTTTAGAAAAGGTGCCTCGTGTAAAATCTGTTTTGGTTTCAGAGATTGTATTATCCAAATTTCTTTAAGAGTATTTTAGAAAACGTTGCGTACTTTATGTATTGCCTCGTACTCAGGTATATTTTTGCAGTCTTCTTAAACAGAACGATAGCATGGTTTGCTCTTCAGTGTCAATTCAGGCCGTATTATTTGTTATTTTGTCACTGCATTATGCCTCACATATGCATGCGTTTTTTATAATAATGTATTGTTTTCAAACTAAAGTTGACAGCTACATAATCTGAAAACTAGTAAATCTGTAAAATCCCTTCGACATTATCTTCTTTACAATCTTTTCTGATAATGTAAAGATGGTATTTGACTTAACTTTATAACAAAAATGAAATATTTTATACCAACATCCGAAAATATTTAACGTTACTTCGTTCCATAAATATCTGGCAAAACTTATTTCATCAATAATATTGAGATTGCAAACCATAGTGGGAAACTTCAATACCATATCATTCATTATTTTATGCCACAGTTTATTTCAAATAAATAATTATTGACATATCCAAAGGCTATTAGTTCACTTCTGCAGTTTGAATGGGAGAAAAACAGCTCTCTTTTCTGCTTTTATTTGAAGCGAAGATAATGCCTAATTTCAGATCACATGTAATTACAAAATGGCTGCTAAACTGTCTAACACTTTTGAGGAAAGATTCTTTAAAAAAATTCAAATTTCAAATTCAAAATGTTTTGACAGATTAATTTGGACTAAAATATCCTCTAAATCAAATTCTGTTGTTAATATCGCTTAATTTTTGTTTGAAAATAAAAAATGTTTGATTAAATGGATTATCACGAATAATAAAGTGCTTATAACCTAAAAATCAGAACGACTATCCTCAAAGAAAATTACTGTGAGGCAAAACTCATCGTTTAGCAATAGAAACGTCTTGTATGGCGGGATGAATCTTCCTACACACTTTTGCAATATCATGATAGCATTTAGGTATGCGAAGCTACATCCCTGATCTGATTGTACTGGTTATGAAAAGTGGCTATAGTTTAGTGCTGTTTCACTTGCAGTGGTCTGAGTCTCCTAGAATCCTTTGTACCGTAGAAATTCTATGGATTACCAGGGTTATCTGAACGTTCTTAACAAAAAATTACTGATCTGCCAATAATGGAAAATACAATTAAAGGTAAAACATTGTACAGTACAAAATTAGTCTTTGTATTTTAACCACGCTTCTCAAAGCAGCGGAACATTGAAGACTAGTTTATCAATGCATCCTATTTCATTCCCTTGAGATCGTAAATATATGGTACAGTGTTAGAAATTCGGTGAAAAATATGTAAAAAAATAAATTCCTTTCAATAAAAATGATTGCTAAGCAGCTTTACGCTATTTAAACTAAAAAAATAAAATGTTTCCTGGTTGTATAAACTTAATATAACAAGTGTAAAATAACAAGATACTTACTCCCTCCTTAAATCTTTGTTATTGCACAATGTACATAGATATATATGTGCATAAAATATTTTACATCTCTAAGCTTCAAACATAGCTTTTTAATAAGAAAATAGCCTATTTTTATGCTCAACGTTTTTGCAGTTAAGATTACTTGGATACTTTTAGTAAAAAATGTGAATAAAAATCAAGGATTCTGGGTGATAAAAAGCTAAAAACAAATTTTAGTGAATTTTTAAATGCTTTTAAGGGACTAGAAAATTTAATATAAATGTTATTTAACAGGAAAAATAATTATTATCCTTAATAAAACCATTAAAAAATGGAATCCTAGTTAATGAAGATTGATATTTTCTAAAACAATACAAAATAAAACAAAAGATGATAAGAAAAGAAAAGAAACATTTTTGCAACATCAATTAAAAAAACACCCTTAACTTTCATTAATTAGAAAAAGAGCCAGAGGTGACATCATCGGTCTACCGAGAAAAGAAGCTTTAACAAGCTTTCTTTATCTCTTTTTTAACTAACCTAAAAATAAGTATTACTAGAAATGTAATGAGAGTTTAGAGTAGTGCTTCGAATCGAAAACTAAAATCGTATACATATAAACTAAGGAAAAGGACTCATTGATTAATGCTGGTATGCAGCGCAATTTGAATCTTATTTTCTCTGCTTCTCCGAAAAAAAATTCGCTTGCAAGAATTTAATTACTACATGACGAATGCTAAGCATTACATAAAGAGCAAAAAATAGATAAATAAATAAAATAAATTGCAAAAGGTTTTTTCACTTTTCTTCTGAAGAAAATTGTTACTTATTTTAACATAAATGGGAACATTAAAAGGCCTGAAGAAGAAAAGGAAGGAAAACTTTCACAAATTCCTTTAACAGCCATTAATCTGTACACACTACACGTCTCTTCAAATTGCAATAGAGTTATGCAGATAATAGTATGACTATTTAAAGATTTTTAAAATATATTCACCAACACTTCCTTCCTCTCCGGTTTCAAAATTGTTTTTGACCATTTGCAAAGTTCTTCGTTTGGCGAATGGAATTTTCATTTGCTAACAAAATACACCGACCACTGTAATTTTAGTAGAAAGGGACTTATTTATCTGTTGAGTAAATTCACTTAATTTCATATTTTAGTAAAACATTTTCGTGTAGACATTAATCTATTCTCCATGTAAGTTGCTGATGCAAGTTTGGAGCTATTTAAAATGGTGGTAGCGAACGATTACTATGTATCAAGGTACATATCTTTCATTAATTACAGTAACGTGAAAATGTTCATAAAACTATTAATAAAGTAAGTTATGAGTTACGTAGATGAGATGTATTATAAGGTATGTTAATCAGAGATTTTATTAAAAATAAAAATGTACATTTTTAATAAATAAGTAAAACGATTTTAAATAACTCAGTTACTTAGTAAATATACTATTTTAATTTAAAAAAAGAAACTAAGTTGTTACATCACGTCTAATGACAACACCTCAGGTAACTGGCAAACTGATAGACCGAATGGATGATAAATAAAAGACCGTGTACCTAGCGGAATGACAATGCTTGCCAGGTCGCATGAATGACAAGTACCTCAACAGTACAGAATCATGTAACGGTATGCAAGAAAGAGAAACGCTAAGTTATAGATGTTTCTAACATCATCAACTTGATAGGCTATTTTTCGTTTCATGATTAGTCTTAAAAGAATACATTGTTCAAGAAAGCAATATATACGAGAGGTACTTACCTAGTTTTATCCCTACTTTCATCAACCGCATCCTGCAAAATGTAGCACAAAGAATTTGTACCCAACCTTTCCTTACTACTAAACTCTCCAGAAGGCTTCTAAACTACAGATATTAAATTCCCTATCCGACAAAATTCTTCAGTTATAAAATGTTTAGCTTTGTATGGGATTAGAACCAGAGCTCATTGGTATGGTAGTTGCTATTACTGATAAGAACAGCTATTCTGTTAGTTACAAACGTAACTAAGAAGAATGTTTTCAAATTTTTCATTTAATAGACATTTAAATGATATTTCACTTTGAGGGGAAGAAGCAAGGTTTGCTATTGAAGAGATCACTTAGCTTTCGTCTAATTTAAGTGTTAAGTAACATGAATTAAAAGTACTGGTAATTTGTTTCTTTAAATACAGTAAACTCTTGCGCAGATTTGCGGAACGCGATTTCACTTTTTCGCGTCATCTTAATTGTCTCCATTTCATTTGTCCAACTCTAGAATTTCATTCATAGAAGGTTCAGGCTTCATTCATCAATACTGAATGCTTGCTGGTATCACTTCTGGGCAAAAATTATCAATAATTTTAAAGGATTTCTATTGACTAAAAATAAAGCCAAAGAAATTATACTAATTATAAAGCATTTACCGGCGAAGGCTTCAGATGGAAGAAGGAGAAACCAAAGATTTAATCAAGAAATGATGAATGATGAACTTAAAGTTCTTAACACAACAGCTAACAATAAAATCAATGATAATGAAGAAGCGTCTTTAGCTTTGAAGAAGTTAAGCAAAGTGTTAAAAAAAAACCCAGGAACTGTGTAATTCTGCAAGATTGAACTAAACGAAGAAAGAACAAGGCACTTTATGAAAGGCATTGAAGAACTCTGCACTCATATTGTTGTTCTTTCTTCTAGTTTCTTTCTCTCCTTTTGAATTTGTTTCTGCATTTCTTCTCTGAATTCGTTTGCAGTGCTGACACAAGAATATTAAGATTTTTCGAGTTATATTTCGAAAAATTTTGTATTCTTGTCAAATTTTTTTCAATTTTCTGGTGCATCTTCAGGGAGACTGCTTTTTGTTTTTTAGATATTTTAGTCGTAAATAGAGTTTAAAGCAAAGATCAAACAACAAATACTTGAGTTCAAACAATTTTACCAAATGACAAAAAAATGAAGAATCCCTCAAATGTTTCTGGTCGGCAGAAGGTTGCGTTTATTCTACCGAATGACCCAATCCTTATTTCAGGTACCAACAATCTAAATCATACAATTTTGACAATTTTTAAGACCAATAATTTACATATTAAATAGCATTTGCTTTTACATAATATGAAATAGTATGAGGGAAAACTAGCTACTTAATTAACCCGTTTGGGAAGAGAGTCATGAAATTTTAAAAAAACTGACTGAGAAGATTTTCGGAGATAAATGAAGAAAAACTGCATATGCAGAAGTTTGATTTCTCCTTACATCCTAGCCAGATTGTATCGCATATAAATTAGGCTGTCTCAACATGTGCAAAACAGTCTATCCCAAGTGGGACTGCTTATAAATGCTTCTGGTCAGGGGAATTGGATTAAATTAAAGCTAAGCGGGATCGCTTGAGAAGAAAAGCTGTTTTATCTAAAAGACAAAGTGATATAATACTCTAGAGAAAACAGGCAGCAGTGTTCAGGAAGGCTGCCAGGTTGAAGGTTGGAGGCTAAACGGAAATCGTTTTATAAAATAATATCTAACACCAATTATAAGGAAAATAGTATAAAAACATATAAGTTCTTGTGAATCTCGCAAAATAAGAGACAGGCTCTTAAAAAAGAACATTTAATGGAACAAGTTCAACTTCAGATAAAAATATGGCTAATGATTTTGGCCAAGCTTTCTCTAAGATCCAGAAAAAAGAGCTTTTCTCTAGGAAACTGTCATAACAAATTAAAAAAGAAGTTAGAGAAGACGAGTAAACTTTAAAGAGCTCAGGTGATACTCATGCTAATTTTACAGCTCCTTTTTCTTTAGATGAACAGAGAATGGCCATTGAATGCCAGAGAAGGAAGATATTTCCAGAAGAGAATAATATTCATGCAGAATTTCTGAAGAATTTAAGGGAAACAGCCAAGGATACTGAATAAACTTATTTTTTTTAAAGGTTATTTTTTATCGACGGACCAGCTTCACTGCTTCGTTTTTAATTATTTTATTTAGAAAAACATCATATACAAATATTTACAGTGAAGCAAAATACAATTTAATTGTGAGCTTCGGTTACAAGTAATTGCTCACGTCAGACCGGTTAGATTTCTTCTTCAAGTCTGCTGCCTCAATCGTAGGAGGCGATAATTTGGCGAGATTCGTTGGCGTAAAATGCGCCAACATCTCGCCCGGCCTTGCTATGTTCACATACAAGAACTTAACATAAACTTAATTATGAAATATCAGTATTAAAGTTTCAGTTATTCATGTAAACAAGTATAAAATATGTATAGAAAAATATAAAATAAGTGAACAAAACATGAATATAAAAATTATTGAGAAAAATAATTTTCAATATAATTACTAACAACTGAGTAACATAATTCACAACTTGCTAAACTTCAATAGGCAATACAGCTATTTTATTAATTGTCCTTTTAAAGTCCCCTGTTTTGGTACGAACTTTTACAACACGGCCTTTTCCATCAGAACCGTGGTACAATGATGTTATTCGCCCTAAAAGCCAATTGTTAATTGGCAGAAAATCTTCTTTAATCAAAACCATTTGGCCGATCATCAGATAATTTTTTTCAACCATCCATTTTGATCTAGATTGTAAAGTATTCAAGTAATCAGACTTCCATCTTTTCCAAATAAGTTGCATAGTTTTTGTAGTTTTTTGCCAACGACTTAAGCGGTTTTCCTTTAAATCCGTTAAAAATGGCTCAGAAATTGCTGTTATAGGTCGCCCTATCAAGAAATGACCTGGCGTCAGAACTTCGAAACTTTCTGAATCACTAGAAAGAGGAGTCAGCGGTCGCGAATTTAATATTCCTTCTATCTGAATGACAATCGTTTTGAATTCTTCGTAAGTGAAATGAAAATTGCCAATCGTACGTTTAAGATGGTACTTCACCGATTTTATCCCAGCTTCCCAAAGTACACCGAAGTGAGGCGATTTGGGTGGAATAAAATTCCAATCTATATTTTCTTGCGAAAAATTATTAGCTAATTCTTTGTCTGGGAAATTAATGAGTTTATAACACTTTTTCAATTTTGAATTCGCTCCAACAAAGTTAGTAGCATTGTCGGTATAAATTTTGAAACATTTGCCACGTCTACTTGTAAAACGTTTAAGTGTTGCAATTAAAGCATCGGAAGTCAAATCTGTTAATGTCTCAAGATGGATGGCTTTTGTTGCGAAACATATAAAAATACAAATATACAATTTATTCAGAATACCTTTACGTTGATTTTTAAATTTCACTAAATAAGGGCCACATAAATCAATAACTGTAATAGAAAATGGAGCTGAAACATTAACTCTTTCACTAGGCAAATTACCCATAATTTGTGAAGAAAGAGTGGGCTTACATTTAAAGCACGTTACACATTGATGTACTGTTTTGCGTGCGAGACTACGGCCACCTAAAGGCCAAAACTTCAAGCGCACTGCATTTAGCAGACCTTGTGGTCCAACATGAAATAATTTTCTGTGTAAACTTTCAAAATAAATTTTACTTAATCTTGAACCCTTAAGTAAAATAGGAGGATGTCTTTGAGAATATGGCACTTAAGCATTCTTCAGCCTTTCTCCTACACGTACTATTCCTTTGTCATCAAAAAACGGAAATAAATTCGAAATATTACTTGGCAGTTTCTTTCCTTCAAGGAGAACTCGTTGTTCATGCTTAATCAACACTTCTTCGGCTTCTCTTACCTCCTCCACTGACAGTGGTCCTGTGTTTTTTACCTTATTCCTGCAATTGGAAATAAACCTGAAAATATAAGACAAAACATGGTTAATTTTATAATAATTGTTTGAAAGTTCTAAGAGGTCGTCCACAATAAAATGTTGAGAGCTGTCATTTAGCAGGGCTGTCTCTTTACAAGTCTCATCTTCAAAAGGAATTTTCCTTTCTCGCCACAAAGTTTCTTTTTCGACTTGTTCGATGGTTTCAATCTCAGGAATAAATGGTTGCAAGTTCTTGAAACTGTCAGGCTGCATCAAGAATTCTGGACCTGTCCACCATCTAGAATCTGTCACCAAGGAATCAGCCTTCATTCCACGTGAGAGAAGATCGGCAGGATTTTCTTTACCTGCACAGTGATGCCAAGAGTTGGGATCTGTCAAGCTGGTGATTTCGTTCACTCGGTTTGCCACAAATTGCTTCCATCGGGTTTTTGCACCCTTTATCCAAAAAAGTGCAATCTTGGAATCTGTCCAATGGTATTCAACAGAAGATCTTTTCAGATTCACGATTCTCTTTACCTTAGAACTAAGACGAGCTGCAACTAGAGCACCCAATAGTTCTAATCTTGGTAAGGTTACACCGTTTAATGGAGCCACACGACTTTTTGAAGTTAGGAGTTTCACCGATATTCCACTGAGTGTCTTCACCTTCAAATATATGGCAGCGCCATATGCCTTTTTACTTGCGTCGCAAAAACTGTGTATTTCAACAATATCTTCCTTTGATGCAGAATCATTAACCAACCTAGGTATTTTCAAACTTTCTAAGTGATGAAGTTCAGCACACCACTTCTTCCATTCCTTTTCAATTTCCTTTGGTAAAGGTTCATCCCACTGAATTTTTACTGAATAATTACATCCCACTGAATAATTACATTCCAGAGATCTTGGATGAGGCATTTAACTCGAATGGTGAAAGGCGAAATTAATCCTAAAGGATCAAATATCTTCCCTATTGCTTGAAGTAAGAAGCGTTTCGTATTTTTGTCCATAGAAAGAAATTCCAAAAGATTTTTAGTATCCATAGTTAAATAATCTTCGTGCGTCTTCCAAGAAAGTCCCAAGATTTTAGTTTGGTGTGCGCCCAAGCTGAGAGTAGCGTCTGCAGGATAGGTATCGAATTCTTCATTCTTCCATTGCTCCATTAATTCAGCATTATTGCTAATCCTTTTCCTGAGGACCATTCCAGCCTCTTCCATAATTTTCTTGGCATTTTTAGATACTTCAAGTGCTTCTTCAAAATCCTCACTTCCAGAAATGAGATCATCTACATAAAAACACTGGTCTAAAATTTCAACTGTTTCGGGAAAATCTTCCTTGTATTTTTTAATATGATGTATAATAGTAGCTGCTAACAGGAATGGGCTCGAACTGACCCCGAAATTTACTCGATTGAAACGGTAAATCTGTAAATTGGGCCTTTTATCAACACTTGGATCATCACTACTCCAAAGAAAACGAACTGCATCCTTATGTTCATCAGAGAGGCATATCTGCAGAAAAGCTTGTTTAACATCTGAACAAAATGCAATTTTGTTCAATCTGAAATTAATTAGTAAATCCAAAAGATTTGGATTTAAGTTAACCCCTGGCCACAAGCAGTCATTTAAAGAAAGTTCATTATTTTGATGACTACCCGCATCAAAGACGATCCTAGTTTTCGACGTTAAACTACTTTCTTTCCGCACAGCCTGATGAGGCAAATAATATATAGGCCTATTTAAAGCATTTTCTTTTGTATCAGGATTTACTATGCTGATTATGCCGTCTTTTAAATAATCACAAATAATTTCACGGTATTGTTGATGTAACTCAGGATTATGACTAAATCTTCTCCACAAATTCTGAAAACGCTGCCGCGCCAAGGAATAATTATCAGATAATTCTTCATAATGTTTCCTAAAAGGTAGTTGTACTACATAACGTCCATTTTTAAATTCAACGGTGTCATTAAAAATTTCCATTGCCTGATCCTTTTCATGCAAAACTGGATCATCACGAATGCCAAGTCCCTCTAAATCAAAGAAAAGTTTTAAAGTATTTTGAAGAGAGTCATTTTGCACAAGAAAACAATGTCCCTGATAAGAAAGTTGTATTTCGTTAAGCTTCCCGCATGCGATCCATCCGAATTCAGACTCTTTAAACAATAAATCATCATTTATTTTATACGTATTATTTTTCAAAACCTTAAAAAATAAATCAGCACTTATAAGGGCATGTACCTCTGAAGCTTCATAAAATGATTTGTCAGCTAAATTTAAAAATTGTGGAATTTCTACTTTCGAAATATCTAACGTAGTACACGGAGTTAGTCCTGTTATCTTATTTACAATCAAGAATTCAACTGGCTCATTAAAGGTACATTCTTCATTTGAAATAAATGTATTCACTTTCCATTTAATATTTTGAATTGATCCATTAAGACCTGTAACAGGCATTTTAATTTTCTCCCTTTTTATTCCTAAGCATTCACTTATTTTATCTGTAAGAACACATATATTAGATGCGCTGTCTAAAATCGCACGGATTTTTATTCTTCGATTATTGGCGTCACGGACATAAATCTCTGCAGTAGAAAAAAGTACACTTTTTCTTTTTTGTTTATTCTTGTTACTTAAAACACTCAACGCTTTCAATTCTGGGGTCACCTTTTCCAGCGGCGGCATCGAGCTCACTTTTGTTTTGTCTAAGTGGCGTCACCGAGCGACAAGGAGTCTTCGAATGACCTTCATTATCCATGCATATTAATTTATTGTGTTTTTCCCCGCAAGCGCATTTAAATTTCGAGAGACACTGACTTTTCTTATGATTTTGCTTTAGACATAATTCGCAGAGTTTATGTGAACGAATTAATTTTAATCTTTCATGAACACTTAACTTTAAGAATGTATCGCAAAGGAAAATAGGATGAAGGCTCCTACACACAACACAGTTTTTATTTTTATTTTCATTTGTCAAAAGAACCTTCGATTTATGGGAAGGAGTGGAATTCTTATTTATATTAACCCTACTTCCGGGTGTAATATTTCTATTTATAGATAACAAAACTGATTCACGCTGTTCCAAAAATCTAATAAACTCGTCAAATGTTGGAACTACTTTCGATTTGTGAGATAATTCAAAATTTTTTCTAGATTCTTTATCTAGTTTTTGAAGAAGAATATTTATTAGAAAAACATCACATAACTTGTTCTGTTCATATTTTAATACTTTCAAAGCGCGTAAATTCTTTTGTATACAATCAATCATACTTCTGATATCTTTCGCATTTTCGGATTGAATCTTTTCAAAATTTAAAATATTCAGCACATGAATGTCAACAATCAGACGTTCATTATCATAGCGAGATTCTAAAGCATTGTACAAAGATTCAAAATTATCAAAGTTACTACTTAAATGCTTAGCATCATTAGTAAGACAAGATCTTAGATAATACAATTTCTGTGAATGACTCAGCTGAACATTATTTGTAATTAAATCATCAAATTGAGTTTTAAATGAACTAAATTCTTCATATTTTCCTGAAAATTCAGGCAAAACTAACGCTGGGATTTTAGTTTTGATTTGAAAATTTTCATCTACATTACTTTCAGTAACATTTACTGCTTTTGCAGAATTTAACTTATTGTAAGAATTAATGAGAATTTCAATTCTTACCTCCAATTTTTCCAGACGATCATCACATTGGTTTAAGTCGTCATCAATTTTGGTCAGGTCATCATCTTTCATTTCACTTTGTGCGTAGCACGCACTTCGTAGTTCATCAACTTTCTTCTGAAGAGCTTGAATGTTTTTTAGTTTAACTTTAAGTTCAACTAAGTCCACATCATTATTTGCAGTTTGCACAAAAGTTTCGAATCTAGTTATTTTCCCCTTTAGGGATGCTTTGCTTTTCATTAATATATCCATACCGCTGAAGTAGGCTCCAGGGTCGACGGAGCCAGATGAATAAACTTATTTTTTTTTTAAAGGTTATTTTTTATCGACGGACCAGCTTCACTGCTCCGTTTTTAATTATTTTATTTAGAAAAACATCATATACAAATATTTACAGTGAAGCAAAATACAATTTAATTGTGAGCTTCGGTTACAAGTAATTGCTCACGTCAGACCGGTTAGATTTCTTCTTCAAGTCTGCTGCCTCAATCGTAGGAGGCGATAATTTGGCGAGATTCGTTGGCGTAAAATGCGCCAACAGATACTATAGTATGGGTATTTAATAGAGTCTGAGAGACAGGTTTTGTACCCGCGCAGTGGAAGAGAGCTGCGGTTTTACTTATTCCGAAAAAAAAAAAATAAGGATCCAAAACAACTTGGCAGTTTTTGGCCAATTTCTCACTAATATTCTCGAAAAGATTATGTAGAAGCTAATTTTTAATAGGTTAACTTGGTTTCTGGAAGACAGACACCTAATAGCCAATGAACAGGCTGAGTTTCGAAAGCACCGATCAGCATCGGATCAGGTTGCTTACCTTATCCAAACTGTAACAGTTGCTTTGGACAATCGAAATATTTTAACAGCAGTTTTTATTGATTTTTAAAAGCGAGAGGAAATCTTCACCAAAAATTACTTAGTGCTGGAATTTGGGAAAATATGTTTAAGTGAATAGGTCTGTCGCTGACCAACGTATGTATAAGATCAAATTTGCTAATGACTTCACTAAATGTTTTAATCGGCAAGCAGGTTTGCCTCAGGATGCAGTTGGAAATTTCGCACTGTTTAATATCTACATCAGTGACTTAGTTTCTTCCTTAAAGGTCGTTAAAGATGTCAAATGTCTGCTCTTAGTGCATGATCTTGTCTGAATTTGGAGATGACTGTTGTCCAGCCTTTTTCGTTGGGCAGTCATCCACTCTTCCCAAATTTGAAGTTCAGAAATATTGTTCGTACCCATATTAGCAAGTTTAATTATTTAGGGGTGACTTTTGACAACAAATTGAACTGGAAGTCTCATATTGAAACAATCTCAAGTCTTTTAGGGGTATAACAGATCAACTTTAAGCAATACTTACGAGACTTTTATCCTTTCTTTAACTACTTACTGCTGCGAACAATTTATTTCGGCAGGTAATCAACCGTTAAAAAACTTTAACTTGCACAGAATCAGACTCTAGGCTCATACTGGGACCTTGAAATCATCGCTATTAATACTATGCTTTTGTTGACAAACAATAAATCCATTAGAATTACTTTGAAGAAAGAGCTGTGATTCTTTATGAAAAATTAATTAAATCTAGAAATCATTATAGTATTAATTATCCAACTAACACTAGAAATTTAAAAACACAAAACGGTTATATTCATTTTTCCTGGGATATCTTAGGAAATTTTGAGTTGCCAAATAATATCCAAGAGTTTACAAAGCTTTCAAACACACTTGAAATTGTACAGATTAAAACAAATTTATGATTTTCTCGCGAACGATATCTAAAAAGAATCAGCTTTACAAATGTTTTGAAATGTTATGCTCTAGATACTATTGACATGATGTATCCATCAATTTTTCCAGACCAAAATCTGAGTGGTTTCAGGTTTTCACGGATGGTTCCCTCTATGATGATCTCATTACTGAAGGCTCATGAATGTTTTCAAGCTTACTTTCCTTTTATGCTTCAGTGGGAAAATTTCGAACAGCTTTAGATGGAGAAGTAAAGGCTATCTGAATTGCTCTGAAATATTTTTGGTTTTTGAGAGATTTGCGACAGTATTCATTTTGTGATTGACGGGCTGCAATTCGAGCTTGCTCTCATCGAAGTAAATATTCTGATGTTAACATTATTTACTGGAGCCGGTTTTAAAAATGAAACTTGTGGCCTTTCAATGTATACCTGGCCATTGTGACATTTGTCAGAACAAGCAGACTGTCTGCCTCGCAAAAAAGGGCTCGAGACAACTACAAACGAAATTTTCGACATTATATTTCCTTCCTATCAGGCTTTATATCAAGTAAATAATGGGAAAATATAAATTGCAAATTCAAGATAGGATAAAGTTAAAACGTTGGCGAAATTAAGATCTTTTAGCAATCTTTAGCAATCCACGGGGGAGGAGAAGCTGTTTCCCAGTTCCGGCTCCTGACTGGACTTGACTGCCTGGAACAGCACCTCCATCTCCTTGGTACTGCACCTCCGCTTTTCGAACCCTTGCTGCCTTCTCTATTATTCAGCAAATTGAATTAATAGAGACCACCTCCATCGATGTACGTCACTTTTTGGCGACTCTGAAATGGCGCTTTACTGCCGTGCTAGGGAAATTTTCAGGAAATTGCTTCAGTCACTTTTATATACACCTTTTATTGCTTGTATTTTTGTATTTGTCTTGTCTCTGGAAATAAAAAAAAAAAAATCTTTCCTTTCCTTTTAAGTGCTATATTTTACCTCTGCAGCATGAATTTCATGTCTACCACCTGATTTTTTGCGGAATTACGACCCAAGTTAGAGAAGTTGCTTAAATGATGAACAATAGTGTATTTTCTATTTGATAGATCCTTGAAGATGAGCTCTGGGAACAACAAATGTCGCATTTAAGAAAATTTTTAAATAATAGCCCTGAAAATTTTATTTTCGATAAGCTAAATGTATTTGATTTATATTTATTAATATATTTTCATTTTATAATTTTTCTTTCCCACAAATATAATTTATGCTTAGTCTAATTTTTCCCTAATTAATTTAAAGAAATTAGATTTTAAATAACTTTCTAGGGATCTGATAACTTTCTAGGGATAGCTTTCTTAACTACAACCTTTAAAATTTTGCATTAACGTCTTAAAATAATACGAAGGCATCCCTTCCTTTAGACAGATAGCCCTCAAGGCTTTGTCATAATCACATACACACACACTTAAAATAATACTTCTTTTATCTATTTTCCAAAAAGATTTTAGCCCACCAGCGGCCGAGCGGTAAAGACGCTGAACACTGGTAGTTCGGTCTGAGATTCGAATCCCGCGAACGGGCTGGCTGCATGGGCGTTTTCGTGGTTTTCCCCATGTGTAACGTGTATACGAGCCAGTTTCCCTTAGAAAGTCCTCCACGAAAGGCATCCCTCCCTTTAGGCAGATAGCCCTCGTGTGCTTTGACATAATTAAATACACCAACACCAAAAAGATTTTAATTCAAAGTATTTTATTGTAACTGAGAACTTCTCCTATGTTGATCTTACAAAGCTTTATTTAAAAATAGGATCTTCACACTGATAAACATGTAAGCCGCAGCCCCTCTATCCACAATCTAGGCAGCATAGAATTATTAACCTGCCCAGGGTTTGTTCTAAACTACAGTCTTTCTGTTAAAGTAATAAAATATTAACAGGAAAATATAGCGTGAACTCAAATTAATAGATCAAGAGTAAATAAATGTAAAATCAAAAGGCAAATAACAATGTGGAAAATTCAGATATTTTCTTCAAAGGCCTAAAGGAAACCAAATATAGAAGAGATGCGATTACGCATTACAGTCATTTAATATATCTATCTATAAACATATAATGTTTGTGCTTGTATTATAGTAACAGTTACCGAAACAGTTATATATTTGCGATTTCATATGAAAGCTGTTAACTCAGGCAATCACATGTTGTTCACTGTTAATTTCTTTTATACTGTAAAATAAATAAATGTGAGGCTTCATTGTATAATTCTACTTTCACTTAGCTGTATTAGCTATGCAAAAGTCTAATTAGATAAAATGAAAGCAAAAAATATGTATCTTAAATCTGATGTGTATAGAAAGTCTTGCATATCGCTAGTTCCTGATTTAAAATGCACATTTGTACATTTCGTATAATTTACTTTACAGATTGCTTATAATTTAAATGTATGTGTATCATTGTTCGAAGTTTTAAAAAATAAGTTTAACTTTGCTGTGTTCACAGCTTTGGATTTAAAAATATTTTTTCTACATTTCCCTTAATTATAGCTAGTCTTAAATCTATGTCTGTTTATTTGTGTTTATGTGTAATGCATACAAATACTCTGTTTCTTTACACTTTGTCATAATTTCTGCATTTATTATAGCAGAAATTTGGTTGCTGTATTTTTATTTATTTATTTTATTTTATTTTATTTATTTTTTTAGACTACATTGAGCACAACTACCGTCGTCTCGTTGATTGTTTCACCGTAGCAAAATTCCGACATAATGTGTCAGTTATCGCATTATTTAAATTTGTCGAAGTGTGAAAGAGCAAAGAAAACGCTTTTTTCTTGCTCGATTATTATGCATCGGGTGAATTAACACAGACAACTAAAAAATGCCAATCGAGTATTCGGCTGCTGAACGTGCCTGAGTTCAGAAAATGCAATTTAATGACGCTCCATTTCTTTCTTTCTTTCTTCACTCTTTTTTTTTTTTCTTTCATTTCTCTCTCCTCTTTTACTTCTTTCCCTTCCAGGGACGTGCGCGCAAATGTAAAAAACCTTGTTGATTGCAAATTTCATCTTCATGCTGAGTTCTCCCATATCGATTACTTTTTTAATCTCGCTTTCAGTATTTTTTTTAATGAAAGACCTAGTTTTTGAGTTGTTATTTCACGCTAGCTTATGAAATGAGTTAATGGAAGTAATCGAAAGAATAGAGGGGGAATCATTTTACTACAAAATGTATTTATTTGTATTAAACTAAAAAAAATGTTTAAGAATATAATTGGCAAAATATTTAAAGTTCACAAGCTGTTTCTCTCAGAACTCATATATAAACTGGGAAATAAATCACGATATTAAAAAAACTAAGTGGTTAGTTATTTTAGTTTAGAGTACATCAATAATGCTAAAAATTTTTAGACTGAATTCTATTTAAACTGAATATAGCTAGAACTGATTGATTGAATTAGACTGCGCAAAATTTTGGTTTATATTTATTCTCACCAAGTAAATTCTTCTTCCTAACAAATATTACTAGGGAACTGTAACATAAAGATGATTTTTCCATAACATCCACTTCTTTTATCATCTTCTTCCAGTAATTTTGCAATTACTGGAAACTGGTAATTTTGAATTGAATTTGAATTTTTTAATTTGAAATTTCTAATGAAAATTCTTTTACCCGCAATAATTATGGATTCTTGAATGGGGGCCTATCACATTTGTCGTACTATTAAGTATGGTATGAACACTTTACAAATTAAAATTATTTCATATCTATCATTGAATCGCTGATTGAATCTTCTTTAAGAATGATAATTTTTTCTGCTAACATTATGAGGTTAAATATAACCTCTATATACTCCATTATACTAGGGCCCTCTTATATTATGTGTTTACGTACTCTCATTAAACTTTATATACTCTCTCTCTCTGTATATATATATATATATATATATATATATATATATATATATATATATATATTAGGGTGATTAAGTTTATCCGCTCTTGGAGAAAATCATCCGTTTGTCATTAAGTGACTTTTTCATATATTGTAAGGCATTTTCTCCCTCTTTACCGCTTGTCTTCGAGGTGTAAATGGAAGTACGTCCGAATAGCAGTCGGGAGAAAAGGAGTTCAAATCTCGCAAAAGCTTTACGGATTTTTTTCGGTTTCTTGAATTTGAAAAGTTGCTCTACAATATGACAAAAAATTTTCTCAGATATTTTCAGTTAGTTTGTATTCTCAGTTAGTTTGTATGGATTTATATTTATTTAAACTATCATTCCCCTAATTTAAGCCTTCATTCCCCTAATTGTCAATGCCAGAATATTTAAATTTGGTAGCGCGCGTGAAGGAATGCAAATTCTACCTTGTGAAGAAAGAGCTTAAAAACCGAGGTTCAGTAAGAAAGTTAGAGAGAGTTAGGCTACTGCCTTCACCTCCGCTGCGTGAGCTTGTATTCCCGGAGTTATTGCTGGTTTGTGTGGCTTAACTGCATTTACTTGCTGCCACTAGTTTCGACACGGGTTTAAGAAACAGGAAAAGCCCTGTAGCTTAGTTCTACTACTTGTGCATATCTTGGAAGTTTTAGTTTAGTTCTGTGATTTCAGTAAGCGCCCAAGGAAGATGTAGTGTGTTAGCGTCGCGTTGACGCATTACAGTTGGCTCTTAGAAGTTAGACAAGTAGACTCTACAAGTTCATGAATAATTTTATTTCGATCAAATTGATTCTCAAGTAGTGTATTTAACCTCTAAACTCCGTTCTGAATTTACAATGTTTATACATGTTTTTTATCATATAAAGCATTTTCGACGTTGCATGCAAGTTCATCTGCATTAGTAAAGGAAGACTGATTTACCTATCAAACTCCAATGTGAATATCTGCTCAAAACCCTCAAGAAATTTTACGAGTTTCATATTTTCCCTAAGTTTATTTAATCGAGGATTATCCATCGAGCCCTTTTATATGAATTTAGTAGCTGCAGGCTGGGATCTCCTCTGACAGACTGGTTACATTTTGGAGAGATATTTAAAATTTTTGCTGAACTGAGTGAAAAGATTCAACTCGTGAGAATTTATTTTTACCAAAATTTCTAGGTATTCAAATTAACTTTTATTTGCTGTTTTTGTGTCATTAATTAAAAATCTTTGCATTTTATTTTCAGGATAATTATATTTTGTCCTTTGACTCTTTTTCTAATTTTTCTACACTATTAATTTTATTAAGGAAAAAATTTATATTTAGTTTGGTTTATTACTAAATATGGGCAACAAAGACGCTAAGGAATTTGCCATGACTGTTGCTTGTTTTACATAGTTAAGATTAGGTATTAAAGCTTTGTATTTATCTTTTTTTATTTTTCTTTTTATTTCTTTGTACATATTTAATGATCCTGAATTTTAATCTGTGATTACGCATATGAACTCTCTCAAATAGACACTTTTGCAAAAAAAAAAAAAAAAAAAAGGAACACCCTTAAAACTAATCCGATCACCTCAAAATATTGTAAATTTCTTCCTACCAAGTATCCAAATAATTAAATTTTCAGTTACAACAGTGTTAACTTCAGTCATAGCGTGAATTTCTGCTGCACGGCTAGTATCATACAAAACAGGTAACAATTGCGGAAGGTTTATTTTTCTCGTTGTAGGCGTTGCAGTTCTCTGAAGACAGTGTTGTTGGTCCCTGTAGAATAATGCCGTTACGACGCTGTCGAAGACTTTATAGACAATTGGAGGACTTCGAACACGGTCACCGCATAGTAAAGATGAAGAGGCTGGACATAGCGATCAAGAGGCCGCCACCTGCACCGTACGTACAAGCTGTGCAAAGATGAAAGCAACAGTGATTCGTGCAAGGTTATTCATCGGCGGAATCAAAATTCTAGAAGACGAAGGTGCACGAATGCGAGGCAAGATCAGATAACTGGGCGGCAAGCCCAAACTGCCCAACGGCATCATTGTTCGCTGTTCAAAGTACTACAGCCCCTTCCATACCACACACGACGATACTTTCCACCATCTCACGGTGCTTGGCTGAGGCGGGGCTCCGTTCACAGCGACCTTTAACCCATAACATCGATGGAGTAGTATGGTGTAGTGTTGTAACCGATCATCATGGCTGCCAACTGAGTGGCTCGCATAGTGTTCAGCGAGAAATTTAACTTCAAATTTGGAACATATGATCATCGTGTCCGTATGCAGAGGAGCCATTAGCCTTTGTTTTACAGAGGCGCGCAGCCGTTTCTCCTGGTGGGATGGTGTGGGGTGTATCTCTTACGACAGCAGGTCGACTCTAGTCATTCTGCATACAACCTAACAGCTTAACGATATGTTAATAGCATCATGCTATCGTTTGTGTTACTCCTCGTGACATGTCATCCTGAAGACCACAGGATAATGCTAGACCCCGTATGGCTCGCATACATCTGGACTGTTTCGGAGCTGTTGATTTTCTTCCTTGGACAGCAACTCACCAATCCTTTAGCCAATCGAACTTTATGGGATGTGATAGGCTGCCAGATGTGGGCACCCCAAAATATCGCAGATCTGGAGCAACAATTGAGGAATGTTTGGAAGAATGTTAATTCTTCCAAATTGGGAATTTTTACCACTTCTTTCCTCAACGTTTACAACCATGCATTGCCGCTTTGGAGGGTTACAGAAGTTGCTGATTTGAACATTCTATCTGCAATTGCTAGCCACTGATAGGTCCTATAGCTTTCAATTTTTAATTAATTCATTACCTTTGTCTGAGCTTTGCTCATATTTAATTTCAATAAAAATCGTCGCTTTCTCATGTGTGCTTCGTTTCTTGAAAAAGAGTGCATAACTATAGTCCAGGGGTTTCCAATCCTATTCCCGCCGTCACCATGGCGTCCGCCGATCGTTTGACGTGTGTCCACCGCTGTGCGATCACAATAAAAATATTTGTTTTCAATAAAATTCTGTGTGAGAGTTTTCTCATTTTTAATCAAACAGAAACTGCGTCCAACACAAGTACCTGCACAAATCGAAATACGACCGATCTCTTTTTGTATGTTCATGTATTATTTACGCTATCCAACTATAAATTCCCTTTGAAACGTAAATGGTTCCCGCCGTCCAACAGATATTTTAGAATCTGCTCTTATGGACAGAAAGGTTGGGGACCTCTGCTATAGTCTATGACATACCACATTTTCAAAGCACAACAAATGGAAACAAATGCATAGATATTTGCAAATAATTAATCTGATTAAGACACAATAACACGCCGAATTATAGAAGCCCCAAACAGGCTTATATTTTGCTTTCTTTTTTGCACGTGGTGTGGCCGCCATTTTGTGATTGTAGGAGTTTCGGTGAGTACATTTTTGCAATTTTCAAGTTATGTTTATGTTTTGTACATTTGGATATTGTGCTTTGCTTGTCTGATTTCATGTATTTTGCTTAGAAACGTTTTGTTTTCTATTCATTTCAGCGAGGGATTTTTCTGTGTTTTGTGTGTATTTTATTATTGCTCAGTTAATTTAGTTTGATTTTTGCATTGTTTATCATGCCTTCATCCGTTAATCGTTTCACTAAATTACGCCTGAAACGGCAAAAATTCCTGAATCATCTTGATTTTTTACTTAAATGTAAATGTAAAAAATTGATCCCCAATTTTATTCAAATCAAATCTAATCAAAAACCTTCGAGTCGCGTTTCAAGAATTCTGTTAAATTGCAAGCTTGCCTTACTTCGGTCCGTGATAAGGGATACACGTCAACAATTGTCCAAAATTGAACATGAACTCTATAAGCTTCATCTGGAACTCGCTAAATCATATCCAAAATTCACTGCCCTTGAACAAAAGTCTTGGTCTAGAACGGAGAATGCAGTTAACCGTCATAAAAACACCCTTGCAGTTAAATTCGAAAAACTTCTTTTACAGTCTTCCAGTTCAAGTAGTTCAAAAAATCTTCCCATTGTAAACATCAAGCCAATAGTTAATATTTCTAATGTTAGTCTTTCAGAAGAACAAGAGAGAATTCTAAAATATAATTTTAACTTCTCACAAACCTGTAAACCCTCGATTCCAAAGATTTTGGCTCCTATCGAAAAAGCTTTCAAGTTCAGTAAAGTTTCAGATTCACAGAAAGAAATGATTAGGCATCTTATCGCTCATAATGTGAAATTCAATAATAAACCTTTAAAACCAAATCTAACTGCGAGAGAAAGAGCTACAATGCGCGAAATTCATTCTAACCCGGATATTATCATTTCAAAGGCCGACAAAGGTGGCCAGATAGTCGTCATGGATAAGAACACTTACATCGATGGTGTCACTAAACTCTTAAACGAAGGACCATATAATCCGATCCCTAAAGATCCTTCACCTTCGGACTTATCCAAAATAAAAACTGCGATCAAATCTTCGCAAATCATTTCAAGCAACTTAAAACATTCGCTTATCCCATCTGTTGCGAATTGTGCCAGATTATATGCTCTTCCCAAAATTCATAAAAGTGGTATTCCTTTCCGCCCTATTGTATCAAATTTAGGTACTGCCTCGTATCCTTTAGCTAAATATTTAGTTTCTAGATTTTCCACTCTATTAGACAATAATATTTACACCATAAAAAATTCAATAGAGTTTGTAAAAAAGGTTAAAAACATTTCTCCTAGTAATTTACTCATGGTTTCTTTTGATGTAAAATCATTATTCACCAATGTCCCAGTGGAGGGTGCATTAAGATGTCTAGAAACCAGACTTCGCGAATTTCATTTCTCTTGCATCGAAATTGAGGAGCTAATTTCTCTCACTCAACTCTGTTTGAAACAAACACATTTTGTTTTCCAAAATAAATATTACAAACAAACTGAGGGATTAGCCATGGGAAGCCCCCTCAGTCCCATCCTGGCTGATATCTACATGCATTATTATGAATCAAAATTGTTTGAAACTTTAAACTTTCCGGCATGGTTCCGCTACGTAGACGATACTTTTACCCTGTTTGAAGGTAATAAAGATGATTTAAATAAAGTTCTTTCAACAATGAATTCTATTGATCCTGCTATTCAGTTCACTTTTGAACTTGAGACTTGCAATTCTCTTCCGTTTCTCGACATTCTGGTCACACGTAACACATCCAACTTCAGTACTACAGTTTACCGTAAACCTTCATCGGTTTGCCTTCCACCACACTTTAAATCATGTCATCCGACTAAACAAAAGTTAGCTTCATTTTATTCCTATGTTTTCCGTGCTCTTCAAGTTTGCTCCTCCAAATTCGCCCTTGATGAAGAACTAAATTATTTAAAAGCAATAGCTATTGACAGGGGCTTTTCACCCAACATTATTAATCAAGCAGTTAAAAAATTCTCATCTCAACACACTAAAAGCCACACTCTTATTTTAGGAGATTATAAAAATTCTGTTGTCATTCCCTTCTTTCCATCAATTAGCTATAAAGTTGCACATATTTTGCAGAAATTTAACTTTCGGGTTGTTTATTCTCCCATCAATAAAATTCCAACTTCTATACTCAAGGACCCCATTCCGGATATGAATTCCTGGGGTATTTATAGGATTCCTTGCCAGTGTGGTTTAATTTACATTGGCCAAACTAAGAGAGCCTTAAAATTTCGCGTCAAAGAACATGAGGCATATGTTAGAAAAAAGGAAACACAGAAGTCTTCTGTTGCTCAACATTGTTGGTCCGAAAATCACACTTTCAATTTTTCTGCTGCCAAAATTATTCAAAAAACATCTTCCATTGGAGAACTGGATTTTCTAGAGGCATTTCACATTCATAAAAATCTTTCTGTTCTAGTTAACGATCCTAATTCCAATCCAAATTTGCCTTCGGCTTTTAGAGAGGTTGTGTTTTAGTTCTGGTTTCGCCAACAGATGGCGCCACTTGCTTATTCTTGTCCAGGCTTTCTTATCTTATCTAATCATTATTTCCTATCTTGTTCATTTGCGGTTTTGCAGCTGAAGATGATGGTTCGGTAAAACCATCGAAACTAGTCCTGTGAAAATTTTGTAGGTATAACGCTGATTTTTGTTGTTTGACTTCTGAATTAATCTGATTTATGCACGATTATCAATACTTTCCTATCCGACATGGATAACTTTGATTCTTCTTAATGTTCCAATGAAATACAGCTTAATTGCGTAACAGTTTCAACTAATGCATGAATTTACGCGTTGTATGCTTAATATTAATACTTAAAAAAATATTCGATAACAATTCCGTTACCATATCGGGAAATTATCCATAATTCATGAATCATATACTGTTGCACATCAACTTCTTATCAAAGTAACATTACTTAGTACCGCAATAACGCTAAAAAATTAAGATTGAATCTGAAATGATCATTTCTTAAATTTGCCGTCAAACAAATAGCGCTCTGAATAAAATAACCCAATTTAACATAGACTATGCCTGAAATTATTCACTTACTCGTGACTGCATGTGACTACTTCAAAGTGATACTGATTCTATTCTTCAAAGTGATACTGATTCTGATTCTATTTACTCATTTCTATTTCCTGTGAAGATTGCAGAACAGTAATTCTCAACCGGTGGTACGCGTACCACTGGAGGTACGCAAAAGAAAAATATGTGGTATGCAAAGAAACAAAGTATTTTTTAATTATTAAATTCAAAAATTAAATACCCCAACATCCTGTTTCAGTTTTTATTCTAAAACTTGTAAATTTATGTGATCTGAGCTTTGTTCTGTGTTAATAACCGCTCACATACTTTAGCAAAATAATTCGTTTTTATTTTCACAAATATTCTTTTAGCCATAGACATAACAAAATTTCTCATAAATGATATTTTTAAAAGAAGTAATAGAAATGGATATTGTATTTAATAGGAAATAAAAATATTATTCTTTTAGAGTAATTATCACTAATTATTTTAGAGTTGATCGATTTATTATCATGTCTACAGTTTATGTTGCCACCATTTCGGGGCTCATTTGGTCTATTTTCTATTAGAATCATTTTTTACGTCGATATGCTGCCTCTAACAGCAGGCATTTTGTCTTCCTGTTGCTTTGTATTCATCAATTTTCTACGCGATTTGAGAATATCGTTGTTTGTTTTTGAAGAACCCGTAATAATATTGGGCATTTAAATATTTGAGAAAAAATAATAAAACAAACCTAGATTTTCAAAATGGAACAATGGATAGTATTGACTAAGTGGAAAAGTGATGGATCCAGGCAGTAATTGCTTATAGAAAGTATAATGAATGTTATTTATCGTTTGGGTTTACTTGTAATGGAGATGAAATGAACCTTCAACCTCAGTGTGTTGTTTGCGGCGATGTATCAAAGTATGAAACCGTCGTTTCTTAAAAGAAAGCTTGACATCTTGAATCTAAGCATACCAGTTTAAAGGATAAATATGAAGAATATTTCAAGAGTAAATTATCGGAGTTCAAAAATTGTAAACAAGTAAGGAAAGGTTTCGTTACTTCAAGTGAAAAAACTTTGGAAGCTAGTTTAGTAAGCCCTAAGAATTGCCAAGACTAGACAGGCTCACACTATTGGAGAAAACTTTTACCAGCAGCTAAATATACTGTTTTAATATTATTGAACGAAAAAGCGGCTAAATTATAAAAAATACCACTAATGGCATTAAGAAAAGAAAAAAATGAATTTCGAGTTATTCTTATCTTTTAATTGGGATCGTTAGAACAGGAAAACAAATCTGACGTTGGCACCACATGACTAATGAACTTAATTATATTCCGTTGCCAAATGATAACAGCAAGTCGACGAATTCACGAAATGGCAAATTCCATAAAAGAGACGTTTATTCAAAAAATAAAACACAATGAGTATTGTGCATTGCAACTGGATGAAAGTACTAATGCAACAAACTTTGTTCAATTATTAGTTTACATACGTTTCTGAAGAAGATAAACGAATTGCCGAAAACTATTTATTTTGTGAATCTCTTTATGATTCAGCAACTGCAAATGAAATTTTCGTTCAAAATAATTGACAATTTTATTTCTGAGAATGATAGTCATTGGAGTAAGTGCATTGCCGTATGCAGTGGTGGAGCTCCTGTTTTAACATGAAAACATTTTCGTGGTATTTCTCAAATAAAGTAAGTCGCACCTAAAACTAAATTTACTCACTGCTCCACTCATCGGGAAGCTTAAGTAGCCAAATCAATCCCCGTAAATCTGAAAGTTGTTTTGAATCAAGCTGTGAAAACTGTTAATTTTATTAAATGCCGAGCTTTAAATTCAAGAATATTTACGATTTTATGCCAGGAGATAGGCAATCAACGCGAAATACTTTTATAACATTCCGAAGTAAGGTGGTTATCCAGAGGCAAAGATTTAAATCGTCTTTTTGAACTTCGATCAGAAATTCAAATTTTCCTATATGATTCAAATTTGAATTTCAGAATTTTTTATTTAGAGAATTATGCATATTTATCTTGTATTTGTTTACCATTAAAGATAAAATAAATGCAAAGATAAAAAAAACACGAGCTAATAATCAAAGAAATGGATAATAATATTTTAAGCTTTTTACTGCTTTTCGAAAGTTTTCTAACCGACAATAATTTGAAAATAAGAGCAGAATTAGCATCCGATATTAAAAATCGTTGTTTTTCATTGATAAATAATTTCAACATGCATTTTCCCAAGGGTTATGAAAACGAACACTGGAATAGAAATCCATTTTGTTCAAATGTATCTGAAATTTTATCTCATGAAGAAAAAGAAGAATTGATAAAAGTTTCCGTGATCGAACTCTAACTGAAGATTTCAAAAATAACACACTTGTTAACTTTTGGCTGAACCGAAAAAAAGAATTTAAAGGCATTTCCAATAACCTATTAAATTTTTATTGCTTTTTTGCATAACCTATTTGTGTGAACAAGGATTTTCTTCCATGTTATATTTGAAAAATAATTACAGAGCAAAATTAAAAGTGGATCCAAATTTACGGTTAAAACTAAGTGAAATAAGACCAGACATAAAGAAATTCATCTCTCTCAAACAGTCTCAAATTTCATACTAGATCTTAGAATTAATTACAACTTAAATTTTGATAACTAAAATGGTAACCAATTTTTAATCTGATAATTTTTATGTGTGCATATCTATTACAAATAGCCAATAGGTTGCGAAAATGAAAAAAAAATATTTTTTTAATTTTTCTATTGAGAAATGAAAAAAAAAATGATCATTGTAAAATGTAGTGGTGATACTGAAGTTTTTCAGTTTTTGTTTAGATGGTATGCGTTAGTCAAAAGGTTGAGAACCACTGCTGTAGAGCCAAAAAAAAAATCAGGTAAGCATTATCCTTTTTTTCTGAGCTTTCTATTGTTTACTATCATTCAGTTAAACGAATTATCTAGTATCAAAAATAAAAAAGAAATTTTGAAATTCGGAATTTTTGTTGTGGGAAAACTGAAACAAACCTTTCCTACTAATTCTAAGATAACAGGATTTCAAAAACATCGATTTTCATCAATACTCGTGCTACCGAAAATGTATCCCTAATACCAGGGAATATGAACAATAACGGTAGTAAACATTCTTTTGAAAAGAATAACTATAATAAAAATTAATGTTTTTCTTTAGTAACAATTTTTATTAAAATAAAAGCTATGCTGAAATAAAATTCGGTAGTACTCGGAAATAACAGATGCTCTTAGGAAATAATTGTAATTAAAATACTTATTTACCTACTATTACGTATTAAGTAATTATACTCATTTGTCTGGCAAGTCACTAAATACTAATATTTCGACCTTATTTCAAATCCTCCTAACGAGCTGAGTGCATGAGAATTTTCGTTAATTTTCTGCACGTGTAATATGGACATGAAACGGTTTTCCTCAGAACGTCCTCCACAAAGGTATCCTTTCCTTCAAATAGATAGCCTTATAGTCCTTTGTCATAGCCTATTAAATAAAATGCATTCATAAGTAACATAAATATTAACCCTTTCTTCGTCGAAAATCTTCCACTAAGACATCCTCTCTTAGACAGATCGTTCTCATGTGCTTTCATTCAATTAAGGAAACCTAATAAAGAATTTGTTAAGTGAGACAAAGCAAGGAGTATCACATATTTTTTATAATTTTCACTTTATTATTCCCATTTAAAACATTTAATAAATGCATCAAATTTATGTAAAATAATAAATCAGTGCAATGGGTTGAAAATAATCAGTTTTAACGTTTTCCACATTTTGTAACATTTCATTTAACAAACAATTAATATTTATTTTGAGTCTTTCCTTTATGTCCCATTTCGTCATGTACTCGCTTGGTCCAGAGGTTTATATAGATCTTATGGCAAGCGACGTAGTTTAAACTCAGAAGAAGAATCGTGACTAGCATGACTTGGCTTTTGCTGGCGCCGTCTGTTTGCCTGTTAGAGAGGAAGCCGTTGATTAAATTAAACGTGAACGCCTAACATTTGGCATGGTTTTGCCAAGTGTGAACATTTTATGTGATCCGACCCAATTGATATCGTAGTGTCGAGTAGTATCACTGGTGTTGTAGGTAGTTAATTTGTTGTTCTTTGCAGCCAGTGGCTGTAAGTGAAAGAGAAAACATTTCTGTTGTATTAAGCTAACAGTGACAAAATAATGTTAAGTTAATATTTTACATTTTTATGCTATTTCTTATTCCCAAGTCAGTTAAGCAAAAGGTGATAACTTGCATGCACAGTAAAAGTAATGCTTGACGGGATGGATGGATGATAGAAGAAAGTAGTTTTAGTAAGCCATCTCTCAATTGATATATGTTATCTGCTTGGAATTTAATACCGGAAGAAATGAAAAAGATAAAAAACATTACACTTCAAGTGTACACTTCAGTCGAAAATTGTAAGTGGTGGGTATGTAAACTTCACAGTGGGTTAGTTCGAATCCTGGAGAATGGAGTGGCTGCATGGATGTCTTCGTGGTTTCCTCCATACGTAAAGCAAATATGAGTTCTTACCTTAGAAATTTCTCTACAAAGGCACTTTTCTCTTCAGGTAGATAGCCCTCAAATTCTCTGTCGCATTAACTTTAACAAACAAACAGGTACACTAACGGACAGCGAAAATGCAATATTGTGATGTTTTTAGATGTATATTTATGCAAATTGCAAGTAATACGCAGCTGAATGATTTATAAAAATGACCTAAAATGCACGTTACTCTCGTAAGTTGAACAGACAAAAAAAAACGGAAACCTCAGATATAGCTGTTACTATCAGTTGCCATGGGAAACCCATTTCTTGAATTGTATTTCATCTCAGAAGACATGTGTATTTAAAGAAATGTCTACCAGACAATGCCCAACTACATTTCGGCAATCAGATATGTTCATCAGTGTGTCGTTTTATGCAGTTGATTTATGAGTCCATTGTGGAAAGAATATAGAGGAAAGGGTTGAAGAAGGGAATGTTAATTGCGGCAAGGGTACTGGGACACTTCGATGGACGCATCCATAGGCATGCCGTGGCGGCCCTACAAATAACGACTGTCAAGATTGTGCAGAATGTGAAAGGATGTTTGAATGTTGCAATAACAGATCAGATGATTGACCGAAAGTCGCTTACAGTAACTACACTTTACGAAGACTTCCAATAAAGCAAAGCTACCAACGCCACCGATTCCAATGGTGTCGAAATAGAAACACTTGGACGACTGAGTGGTACAGGGAGTGAACAACGACGAGTCTAGCTTCTGTTCCCTCAATAATAATCGCCAAGTAAGAGTATGGAGTCGACGTGGCTATAGGTCCAGTCTTTCTGCGACTTTGAACGTTATACTGCTCGACAGTGCGTATCAGGGTTTGTGGCGATATTGTCATGGACAGTCGGTTTGTATCAGAGGCGCAATGATTGAACAAAAACACACTGGTAATATGCTGTAGTCGGTTCTTTCTTTGGCTATGGCTGCGTAGCATTTGCCAATGATGCCACTTTTGTAGTTCGAGGACATAGTAGTGACGTTCTCCAGACAAACTATAACGAAACAATAGCTTTCTTTAATCTCCTCTGAAACCTTGGTATATCTTACTCCAGAAGCCTGAACAAACGCTATTCCAAAATCCCATTATAGAGATTAATGTGAAAAAAGTGGAGCAAATCAAAGACTCAAGCTCTTGTGCTTCGTCCTTGAAGAAGATCTAGCTTGGCTACCACAACTGTGGGAGCAGGAAAAGAAAAGCTAATGCATACTCAACAATTTCAAGAAAATGCGAGGATCGGCCTGGGGCCTAAGGTCCCACATCCTGAAAGTAATTTACAACATAGTTGCAGAAAAAATTATCACGTATGAAGCAGCAATCTGGACTAGCTCCATCACCACGCGAAAAGCGAAAATTATCTGAAGAACTACCTTTCCGAAAATATTATTGAGCGTGTTCCAGCTGATGAAATAAATCTACAGCAAAATTTTCAATTTTACTCTTCTTTTTGGCAACCGCCACTCATGGGCGGATCTTTTCTTCTCTTATCAGTTGTCTCTTCTGACCAAACTGTGGCCTTCGCTGAGGCGTTGGCCTAAATCTTTGCCTATTCGGCCTCTCGCCATGCCCTGTCATTAGAGCTTTTCCTGCCACCTATCGATTTGTAACTTAGTTGCAAATTCAAACAGACTTCCTAATCTCGTGGGATTGCAAAGTTCGGAAAAAAACTGGGGAAAATAAACTGGATTATTTCTTCATCCGCCCTCTTGCCATACAACAAATTAAAAATTTGGACTTTCCGTAAGAGTCAGGTCCTCAACTTTCAGTCGGAATTTACTAAATAGCTCCGACCCGAGTTTGGCATTATTCTTGACTATAGGAAACGCTTTAATAAGAGCACGTTTAAAATTCTCCAAATGTATAGGTATCGCTTCCTGGCTCACTCATCTAACACAAACCTTCCAATGCATTTCCACCAAGTGGAGACTTGGTCTCTAAGTGCAACAGTGGCGATAGTGAGTTTTCATGTCTTGGAGATACTTGTGACATGGTTCGTTTCTAAATTCGGGCGCCAATATAAGATATGACCTTCTTGGGTAGCATAAAATTAGACCAGAACTCTAAAAATCAACTAAAGAGTTTCCACTGACTCTTATAAGTACCGTAGAGACAGGGAAAGGGTGTAAAGGACAATCCAAATAAAGTTTAACAGAGGACGCCAGCTCGTGCTTCCAGAAGTCAATAGCTTTGCTTTAAATCAAAGATAATGGGTGAACTAAAATTAAGGAAATTTAAGTATAGCCTAATTGTTTCCCAGTATAACTAGCGCGCAAGCTGGCGTAAACAAACTTAAAGGTAAGAATAACTCAAAGCCGCAGAATACTGATCGCTAAAGAATCAAAGTTAGCAATCTTCAAGCAGATAGTACATGCTCTCCAAAACCTTCCTTTAAGTACTTCCTTCTCTCTACCTAATTTGAATATCACTCGAGATGGAAATTTAGATTCTGGAAGGAAAATGAAAACGAGGTTGATAGGAAAGTAAATTAACATAATATAACTTGTTTGAAACTTAAATGATGCTTTATAAATATATATCACGCTATATTCAAGAAACTATGATACACTGTATCCTAGAGAATCATATGTAAAGAATGTTTATGATACAACAATACAATCAACTGAGCAACGTACTCCAAAAATATAATAAAAAGTAGTTGATAGTTGTTACAATGCATATTTTAAAACCAAAATTCCTTGCTTGGAGAGGGAATTAATATGTTTGGCCTTTTGTTAGAAAAGGAGAACTTAAGCCTAAGCAGTTATTGTCGAATTAAATGATGAACAATACTCCTGTATACCACGTTCTTTTTTTGCCATTAATGCAGGCAGAGCTGTTCCGACGCTCGCCTGCCAATTAAAATAAAAAGACGCCGTTCAAGATTAGGCTAAGACTATTTGGAAGAATAAAAAAGCAACAAAATCATATTTTGAGCAATTAAATTGTATTTCAATAAAAAATAATTACTTAAAATTTAATTGAACATTTATGTATACAATTTAATTAAGTAATTAATAAATCTTTTTTTTTTTTTTTTTTTTTTTTTTTTTTTTTTTTTTTAATTTTCCTACATTTTAGGAGAATGAAAGTAGACATTATTTCTTTTATATCTAATTTGGCTTATACCTTTGAACTGATATCAATGCAAGTTTCACAAATCTTTCTTATGACATACTCGTACGTAACTAAGACTGAGTATTTTAGTTTCGAAAATGATCTTTCATCTCTTGTAACACCAATTGGCAAAGTCAATATTATTCCTAAGGAAATGGAAAGATTAGAAAAGATTAGATAAAAAGTATTAGAAATAAATCTCTAGATGTAATTAGCTGCCTAAAATTACTATTGTGCGCTTGAAACCTTTCTTTAAGGATGTCCACGCAATATCTAAGGTGTGTAAAATACATTAAACTTGTCTTGTCTTAGGTGTTTGTGTAGAGATTCGTTTTGATGTTTATTTTGAAACAATCGTGTCTTGCCTTCGTGAGATTTTAAATACAGATTTAAATTTCCTACCTACATTTTCGCTAAATCTTTTTGTAATTTTAAGCATATTGCTCTGATTAGAATCTGATATGCATTTTAATAAAAAATGTGTATTTCCTTTGAATGAATTGTAAAGCAAATTTAATATTCATAATTTTATCTTGAAGCTCTTATTCTTAACAGGAATTACTCTTTTAAGAATACAGTGACAAATTTTTTAGAGGAAATAAAGTTAAAAGCTTCAATTTAAATAAAAGCTTTAATTAAAATGCGCCTTGATTCATAGCTCATATATGGCAGGAAACGAAATGCTTCGAGTTTGCTTTCCCAGAGGTATCCGATGACTGCTTTAACGTTATATTGGATATTAAAATTGGATTAAAATAATTGTTCAGCTCTTTGTTGAGTACAAACTCTTTGGAGAAAAAATTTTTGATTAAATATATGAATGAAAAGTTTTTAACTGTAAACAGGAGAACGAAATAAATTGATAATTTTGTGACTTTCGGGAAAGGAATAAAACACAAAATTAGAGGTTGATAAAATTAGAGGCTTTTTAATAAACTGCAAGAATTTTAATCGATTTAATAATGATTCTAATTTTAAAGATCAGAAATCCTTTAAGATACAACAGTATGAACTTTTTGTTACAAATTTTGCAATCCCATTAATGCAAGTATTTTTTGTGAGACTTAACCATTATCAATTTTAGAGGTAACAATTGGATTACAATAAATTTCATAAAAGGCTGTTTTCAGTTTTAGATTAAGATTAGAAAGAATTTTTATTGATTAATTTGTAATTGAAGTTAATTTCAAATGCATTAATAATGTTGACACTTGAACGCTTTCTCACCCAGGCAGTCAAAGTTTTCAAACAGGCTGCCAGCTGCTAATAATTCTCGATCGTAATTATCAGCGTTTTCAAAATTTCTATCAAAAATCTTTCATTTAATCACGAAGCTTAAGTTAAGAATTAACTATATTTTATAGCATTGTATGTAATATTCATAAATTAATACTTCATAGAAGGTTTGAATCGAAATTATAAAATCAACAATCAATTTTTTTATGGAATAATAGATTTATTTATTTAATATATTTTAAAACTGACGTAGTTTTTAAATATTCACAAGTTTAAACTAATGTATATTCCTTTCAAATATATATTTCCCAACTTATTTCAAAAATTTAAAAACAATAATTCAAACAAAAGAAAAATGTAAAGTTTTCTTTTTTAATTGCCATTCTAATTATTCTTTTGTTTTACATTTAAATAGCAATAAAAATTAAATATGCAAAACGAAAATCTTGAAGTTTATTTTGCAAAAATAGTAGTATTATTGAAAATATTATATACAAAAAGGCTCAGTTTTCATTTATCAGGAAAACTAGCTGACTAAGATCAAAACAAAGATATGGCAGAAGTTGTCAAAAACGGAAGCACAATTAAAAGAATGGTTAAAACAAAAACTGAAAAGTGCATTAATTATTATTGGATTATTATACACATGTAAATATGTTCTAATGCACAGTTTTAATTAACAGCATTATTACTAGTTGTGTTTTTCTTTTATTACCCTGCGTTATTTGAAAATGCTATCCAATATAATACTATTATGTTTTATTGAATAAAGAGGATTCTGTTATAGTTACATTCTAATTTCAAAATGTTTTCTTAATTAGAAAAAGAAATAAACAACTCTTTGCTTGAGCAAATGAAAGCAAAGTAACTTACTTATTCTAAGGGTGTAAAACGCGGTCTGGAAAAGGCCTTTTTTTTTTCAATAATTCACTTAGGAAAAAAAAAGGACCTCGGATCATAAACAGAAATGGATTGACCATCTGAAAAATTAGATACCTTACCTTTATTGCTTTATTCGACGAAAAAATTCCCTCTATTTTCAATTTTTTCTTAGTATGACGTCATGTAGCTTCCCAAAAACAATATGTGGCCTCTTGAATTCCAGACAGAATGCGATCCTCCGTTAGCTAATACTTCCGAATGCATCCGTGTCCCGCAGTCAGCTGGTACTGCCGTTTTCATTTAACATTCTTTGTTATGATACATCTCATGAATTTTCTGAAAACGGTCTAAACAGTAAACGAGGTAGATTCTTTAAACGAAAGAATTTCTAAACATGACGATATTTCATTAGCAGAGATTTAGCGCATCCTGCTTATTAATCATAGCGGACAGTTTAAGAATATCTGCTTGGATATATTTTAATCACTTCATAATCAGTTTGTTCTAATAACAGCTTGGTCATCTTCTCTTAGGAAACACTTAGACATGTAATACAATAGAAACAACGAAACAGAACAGGGACGAAGTGAAACAGCGACAGCATTGTTTATGATTGCCTCTTATTTAATTTTTATAGCACTATTATGGCACATGTTTTAAAAATAAGTGTACTGTTTTGCATATCTTAGAAAACAACCCTTTCTGCATGAAATATTTATTAATTAAAGCAGCTCGTAGTAAATTTGTCTACATATTGTTATTATGAATTATTTCGGCATAGCTGTTTCAAGGATTACACTGAAATGATCGATATTTCTAAAATTCAACCCAATTAAAGCATTCAAGACTCAAATTTTCGTTTTTATATTTCAGAATGTGAATTACTTCTTTCATGTAAACAGTTAAGTTTTATGACTTATTGTTAACGCATTACCCATCCATTTTTCAATGACTCTATTAAAACTTGATTACATAGCAGGGGAGTGCGATGTCTTGATTTTTCAAAATATGTCAAAAATTAGCCAATTTATACGAGCTAGCGTGGTATATAAGGCTCAAAATTTTTAACTACCGACTTTTTCCTGTATTTACAAGTATGTGTAATAAGTTTTAATTTGATTATAAAAGTATTTTTCATTATAAATTTGTATTAAATATAAATTCTATAGTTAAAAATTTTTATATCTTAATTATTTTCTGAATGTTTGTTCATAATCACACATTTAATAATAAAAATTCGTGTTGTTGTTGATTATTGACAGAGAGGCGTCTGTTGGCACCCGTGCAGGCCATGCAGGCCCTCTCCCGCCGGCTCTACATAATTGTTTATCTACCATTAGGTTGCATATTTACCGAACACTGTAGAAAAATATGTGCACATTTATCTATCTAAATCAATTTAATAGCTGCTTAAAGTATGAACGCAGTATTTTATCTTCCTACAGCATTTAAATCAAACAAAAATGTTAAAAACATTTTTGTTTGATTTGTAAACAAATGAATACAAACTTAATTTTGCTTGGTCTAGATAAAAGATAAAGAAATCCATGTTATTTTTCTCCTTTTTAATAATTTTAATCTTTTAATGTTATCAAATATACAGCTCTAAAATATCAAATTTTAGAGGCTCCTTTTATGAAAGCAGTGTTAAATATACTACCCTTTCTGTACACGCTGTATGCCAGTGGAAATCCGCGTGCCTGGAAAAATCGACGGGAAGTCTTGAAACTTAACGTGAAATAACTCTTAGGTAGATAACAAAAGATTAAAAAGTGCATAACCCATAAACTCACAAAAATAATCTGAAACAAATGGAAAACGTGCACTCCTAAATATGCAAAGTAAATAAATGGACCACTGTTTACAGTTTGAATTGTTCACGTGATAGTTCTGTTTGAGATAATACTTGAGAAAACCTCGAAAATCCAGGTGACGATAGTACAACCAAGCGATAGATGGCATCTTTCCCTTCAGAGATATCGACGACAAATACCCAACGCAAGAGCGAAGCGATGAGGCGGGTAGATTACGTTGTTGCTAGCAATTACAATTAGGTGTTCATAACTAATATGATGTTAACAGTAGGCCTAGGATTGACTTTTTGAGACTTCTTGAGAGTATCCAACTATGGGTAAGGTTTTCATAGACTACTTCATTATCTGCTATTCAAAAACGCTTATTCAAAAATCATTCTAGACATATTAAGTCAAGAAGAACCGTTGCAAACTGCCACTAAGCTACTGAACATCGATAGCAACTCTACAACACTTATTCTGGTGTCGTACCCGCGTTGTTTGAATGGATTAGATTGGAACTGTATCGTGTTCAGCAATGAATTGTGAACTTCGCTTGGGCTAGATGACCGGAGATTCATAGGTGAAGAAAGCTAAGACAAAACCGATCAGTCCAAGGCGTTATCGAACGGCATAAGTCCATTAGACTGGTGTTCCATACACATTCCCTATGATACGCAATATCTATAACTGACCATTCACGGCAGTTTGACGGACAGACAACACGTTGACGACGTCCCACTAACTGCTGCACCGCAAATGTTATCGTAAACATTGGGAACCATTCTTCATCAAGATAAAATCACTCGGCATACGAGGAACTGATTACTTACTGATTTGTAACATTTTTTCATGCCATACTTTCTTAATAAAACGATCATCTTTTCTGAATTTGTAATCACTTGTTTATCTCCCCATACACTAAATACTTGTTAAGTTTCGGGATAGTAGTTCGTTTCCTTCTGAGTGCATATATATACTCGTATATATATAGATATAGATATTTTAGACAGCATGTATTTTTCAATCATGGACACCCTTATGTTAGCTCAGGAGATTCAGCCTCCTCCATTAAATATGATAATCATAATAAAGAAAAAGCAGTGACTAATAAAAATAACGTAGGAAACACAGTTCAAATACTTTCCCTTTCCTATTCTTCAAGTAAACCTAAATTATAGTTCTCATTTAAATAAGAACTAACCAAAATTCACGCGCTCTTATACTTTTTACTTTTTCGGCTTAGCTTTTTCTTAAAATTTATCACCCGCTGCATTTCACGGGGAAATAAAACAATTTTAATTATAATTCTACTGAAATTAGCTATCTAAATACGAAATTGATAACAGTATATAGTATATGTTCACTTTTCTTGTACTTTTTTGTCTTGAATACTTGTACTTTTTGAATACTTTGAATACGTGTACTTTTTTTTTCTCTTAAATACTTGTATTTGAATTCATTCGGCTGATTCTAGAAGTCAGCCGAATGAATTCAAATATAAGTATTCAAGACAAGAATATTTCTTAAATGAAAGAAAAAAATTGAAACTCAATGATCTCAGTCGATGTATTTTCTATTTCTCAAGGGCCTATTTTAAAGGAATTAAGTACTTTATTTTTTTTCCTTGGATAAAAGAAGTTTTCCTTGGATAAAAGGGATACAATACGAGTGTTTGTATTCAGTCGTGCAAGAAAATAAGAAACACGTATTTATGTATAATTAATGAAAAAGGGTTTTTTATTGAAGTGTTTTTTCCCTTTCAGAGTTTTTTACTCAAGGTAATTTTGTTCTTATTTTTCATAGAAAATATATTTTATACGATTCTTCTGTACCTAGGCGGGGAGGAGTTTAATGTTTTAGTTTAGGAAGAAGAAGTAAAACGAACTGTCAACAAATATTTTTTATGACTTCAAATGTCACAAACGTGTTTACAATTTCAGTAACATTTTAGAAGATGATTTACTTTTAGGTCAAACATACACAGATCTTCGATTTCTGTTTCTCAGCAGAAAACTTACGAGTTGAACAATATCGGAACCTGTAAACACATTGCCGTCCATTATCAAGTTTTCATTCTGCGTTCAGGAAATCTGACTTTACTTTAAAAACATGTGCAGTTCTTCCCTGTTTCATTGGAATCGCTTGTTTCTGTGTTCATAAGAACTTAATTTTTCTTTCTGTGTTTCTCAGAAATTTGTCCCAGGAGGTGTTTCTTCAGAAATTTTAACAGTAGCACGTTTTAGTTAATATTTTAACAGTAACATATATAGAAAAATTAACATACTGGAGTAAAATATGGATGTACCAAATATACCATTTGGCCTTTTCTTCGTCGTCTATTTTCTTTTCTAAGATGCGTTAATGGGGATAAGTATCTAAATCACTCAAATGCTCATTTTTAAATTGCTACATACAATCCAAAGGCATCACAACAAATTTTTACTGAGTCCAATGAATAAGTGATAATGAAACATTTACTGCTGCAGAAATCAGGAAAGCTAAGTAACTGTCACTTTTCTGAATGAAACGAGGTCTATTCTGAAACATAGGTGCTTTTTATCAACTAGTTTCCTGAAAGTTCTAAATTTAAATAGTATTTTATCAGTAAATAAAACCCTTTATTATATTTTCAAAAAAATGAATGCTTAATTACTAATCTGGAAACTTTTAACCATATCGAATTCAAGACAAACACTTTCAAGCATACAGTGCAGGCATTTTATTAGATATTCTTACATTTTCAGCAATGAAGATTTCTTTTCATTTAATTTAGACTTATTTTCAGTTTGCCAATATTTGCTTCCAAATGCATTTCTGATGTCGCGTATCCTCGAAATTCAGCTAACTTTTAAAAATTACAATTAAAATGCAAAATATGAAAACAATTTTCTAGATATAATGAAGATTTCGAAATATTTATATGATTAACCGCATTTAGTCCTGTCCCGTTTATTTTCTGTATCGCAATTAATTTCCGAGGACAAATCTTAAAGACGTTTCTGTTTCCATTGAGTTAATTGGCAAATATCTGTGACTACCTCGTGTTTCACAGAAACAATTTTTGGAAAATTTCTGACAAATAACCTTATGTTGCTATCCCTACACATAATCAAATTTTCTTATAGTTTCTTATAACGCTTTACATTCTGATAATGAATTCTAATGCTCTTTCGAATACAAGTTATAATTTTTCTTTTTGAAGAATAGAAGACGTCTGGAGTAAATGCAGAACTTATAGAATAACAAAGTAAACATTTTCATACAAGAAAATGCTTTTGTTCTGCAGGAAAATGAGGTATTCACATGAACATATAAATGTTCTTCAAATATGAATGGTTTCTGGAACTGCGTAACAAATAACATGTAATACAAGTCAGGGATAAACCAAACTATTTTGCAGAATCTGAACAGCAAATACCTAGAACTGATTACATCGCAAATATGTATGAAGAACTATTCTAGCGAAGGTAACAGGCCAACAGTCTCTTGAAACTTGGCATTTTATCCTCGCTCTTATGTAGAATTTACAACTTTACTAAGGTTTTTGATAAGAACAAGGACCAGATGTTTACTTAGTTCCAAAGAATTTGCAGAAAATTGAAAGAAGAAGTGCTTAACTGAAGAATTGCTTGGGACCTTCCAAAGAATTGCTTAACTGGAATAATCCTTTATAGGAAATAACGGGAAAAACAAACCGATTAGAATAAAAAATTCTCCTTCTCTACGAGACGAATCATCTATATAGCCCTATGCTCAAAATATTCACTTTTTCCTTTAATAGCGAAAATTCCAGCCCTTCTTTCAAAATAGTCTTGAACATTGTTCTGTCTTATAGCTCATTCAAAGAGCTTGAATGGAATCACTTGGATGGTTCTCTTATTCCATTCAAATTCCTATTCAAATTCTTTGTCTCGGTAGACATTATATAACACATTATGATTTCTTAAGATATGCTTATTGTGTGTCCTCGTTTTGCAAACATTAAGTGTTACACCTGCTTTGCATAACACACGGGAAGGTGGGAGAGAAGTTCAAAGAACAGTTACGCACAGGCAGTTTTCTCTATCCTTATGGTCTAAATATGGATGATTTCATAGTTTACTAATTTTTCAGTTAAAATTTGACGAAATTCTATAAAAAAATTAAGAAAAAGGAAAAACGGAAAGTAAAAGATAAATAAATCAAAGACATCTATAAAATTCGTTATATAGAATTTTCACACTACAGCACTAAACACCAATTTCCCATACTTGTACATTAAAGCATTATATATATAGGAAACTGGATAGAACTAATAATTTCATTCGTTATATCAGGGAGTTCGTTATAAACCAGGTTCGATATAGCAAGGTTTATCTCAACTTGTCTGTTAAAATTATTCGTATTTAAAATTTGTGTCCGTGTATATTACAGAAGAAGCTTACATAAATGTCGAAGATTACAGTGCTTTAAAGTAATGTAATAATTCCAAATTCCTTTCACAAGTAAAGTTTTTGTCAAAGATTTCTCAAGCTTCAATCACGCCAATTGAGTATTCAACAAGTCTGACCTTTTTAAACTGCCTTCATTCGTGCATGACGTTAAACAGATTTTAGCTCGACTAAGCATTGTTTTTCTTAATATAGTGTTAATGTGTAAAGATCGACTAAAGTCAGCTTTGACCTCTCATCTTATACTGGATCCTAAATCGTAATAGAAAAGGCATAAAAGTAATATTTGCTTTAAAAGAGCTGAATTCGCTATTCTGTCTAAAAGAATTTTAATTCTGAACGAATTTTTAATTTATTTCGCATTTTGCAGTGTAGGTAATTTATGAATCTTAAGCTACTCTTTCAAAAATATTTAGTACATATGTTACGGTGAAACACCGAAATCTGGAGAATGTCGACTTTCACCGGTGAATGTCAACATTCACATAGTCTCTTGGTGTCTGTCCGAAATATTTTCCAAATACTCTTATTTCTGACTTGACATTCCGGTCAATGTCGACTTCACCATGTACTAATGGTGAATGTTGAACATATAACAATATTATATTTTCTTCTCCGTAATTCAATCGCGAATAAACGCACTTGAGACTTGAAATAAGAACTTAAGAACATGAGAACCTAAAACACACAATACATTCAAAATGAGAAAGGAAAATAATAGAAGTTAAAAACTTACTTAATTATACAGTACGTTCTAAATGACAAAATAAAATAAAAGTAATAAAAAACTTACTAAATTATGTGATTCAAATCTTATTTATTGCAACAACTTAAACTATTATGGCACTTTATGACCTCTCTTTTCGACTTTCACCAGAGTATATCTGTGATTGTCGACATACACCGGTGAGGGTCCGTGTGTGTGTGTGTGTGATTATGGCAAAGCCTCGAGGGCTATCTGCCTAAGGGGAGGGATGCCTTCGTGGAGGGGGCCCACCAGCGGCCGAGCGATAAAGTTGCTGAACACTGGTAGTTCGGTCCGAGGTTCGAATCCCGCGAACGGGCTTGCTGCATGGGCGTTTTCGTGGTTTTCCCCATGTGTAACGTATATACGAACCAGTTTCCCTTAGAAAGTCCTCCACGAAGGCATCCCTCCTCTTAGGCAGATAGCCCTCGAGGCTTTGCCATAATCACACACAAACAAACAAACAAAACAAAGCCTTCGTGGAGGACTTTCTAAGGGAAACTGACTCGTATACACGTTACACACGGGGAAAACCACGAAAACGCCCATGCAGCCAGCCCGTTCGCGGGATTCGAACCTCGGACCGAACTACCAGTGTTCAGAGACTTTACCTCTCGGCCGCTGGTGGGCTCCCGGTGAGGGTCCGAATATACAAGAATGTAGTGAAATATTCGGTCTTGCACCGACGTATTTGGTGAATGTTGATATTCTCCGGTGAAAGTCGACATTCTCCAATTTAGGTCTTTCACGGTAACATATACATTTTGACTTACCAGGCAGTCATTTCGCTCCATAGCGGATTACTGCTTTAAGAATATTTCGATTAAAGAATCCTATACATGAACGACAAAATTCTGCTTAGGGAAATTTCAAATTAGGGGAAAAACTCAATCTTCGATAATTTTTATTTTAATATTTTTGACAATATTGCTTGGCATTCCACAGGACATCTTTGATACCTGTGTAATCTCGAGCTTTCTTCAGTTTTGATTTTTTTTTCCTTTGAATAGCATTTCTCTATATAAGGTATCGTTAAATACTTAACCTTAATCACTTCAGCCATTAATTACAAATTAAGAACTAATTTACGAATTTATATATTTTCTATTCAAATAATTATGAAGCATTTTGTTTTTGAAGACGGAAAATTATTGATAAAAGAATAATTCGAAACTTGACTAAACTTTAAGAAGAAATAGAATATGTAAAGCATTTCTGTGAGGTTTACATATTCGAAAAAAATGAAGATATTAAATTGTATGATTTGGGGAGACATACCCTTTCATGTTGGAAATCAGTATGAATTATGTTTTAGTTCAATACCTGCTTCTCGCATTAATTTATTTCAGGTTACTTTTACCTTTCTAGGTTGTAATTCGCAATTGTATAAATGCAACACCTAAATTCACTTTGTGGAAACAAAAAAGAAACAAAAAACTGGTTAAGGGCTAAATTAACATGCAGTACTAACACAAGGCTAGGAAAATAACTTTATGCATTTTAAATTAAACAAAAATAATTCAGCATAAAAATTAGAGAATTTTTCCTCTTTATTTCCACTAGAACTATTTTTTGTTTATTTTAAAAGCTGGTGTTTTTGGTTTTAATGAATACTCATCGTTCCTCAATTAACAGACTTGGAAATTTTTAATTTGGCTCTAATTTTTCTAAAATATTTGTATGATTTTTAATCAACATACTTAAAATATTACTTAATGAAAGTAATTAATTAAAAATCCTTTATCAAATGAAAAAATAAATAATTAAATAAGAGATCAAATTCAATTACATTATGTAAACACTTAAGCACAGTTACAGAATTAATCCTAATTTGAGACTCGGGAATAATGTATTGGGGGACGGGAATTTCAAGCTATTAAAAAAATCTGAATTTCTTAAATTAAATAATTTCTTAAATATTATTTAAAAGGAAAAAAAATATGGTAGCATAATGCTGATCTGGTATTTAATCGTCAGTCCTTCGAAACGCTCGCCAACGGCAGAGCGTTGCAGGCGCAAAACACTGGTACTTCGACCATGGGTTCGCTTTTAGGCGAACGGGCTGTCTCCATGGGCGTTTTAGTAGTTTTGCCTATGTGTAAATGGATACGAGCCGATTTCCCTTCGAAAATCCTCTACGAAGCATCTCTCTCCTTGCGTATTTAACCCAAAACAAATGATTTGTTTTAGACGCCCCCCCACCTTTTTTTTTTTTTTTTTTTTTTTTTTTGGTGGCCTTGCTTTAGGGGTCTAGAGGCATTAAAGGCCCCTCACTGTCATCCCTCAATGTACATGATTTTCTTTATCTATTTAGTAGCCTTCATTTCTTCTCGTCTCAGAAGCCAATATATTAGTGTTATCAAAATAATGTTCAAAGCTTTCGTAGAACAACTTACGTAAGTGCATAATTTTCTTTACTGCTTTTGACACGTTCACTGTTCTTTAACGTTTGGCCAAAATATTAGTCGATACTGTTCTGTTCTCAGGACCGGATTCAGAAATGTATGTATGTATGCAAGTATGAATGTATATATGTATTCATGCATGCATCTATATATGTTAACACGAATGTATGTGTGTGTATACATGTACACATATATGCACAAATATACATACACAAGAGCATACATTCATACACTTTTGAATCCGGTCCCGATAACAGAATAGTATCTATTAATGTCTTTAAAATAGTATTGCAGGGCTTCATGATTCTAAACTGAACAAAACAGGAACTTCCAGCATGTATTTAATATTTATTCAGCCTTCAAATGCTTCATTTCCAATGAATTAGCACAAGCTGTTATCCTTCACTGTTTTTGTTATGTCATGCACCGTAGCTATGACATTTGTAAATAAATTATCGGAATCTAATAACCTCTGAAGCTCTCTGAACAGAATCAAAGCAGCTGATCTAATATTGTTGCTAGCATAAAGCACTGCCAAGCACCTGACGTAGATGTCCTCCGCTTATAAATAAACAAGCTATAACAGAAAAACTGTACTACAAAACTCGGTAAAAGTATATTTTAGGGTACCCCTTGTAGACTTTCGGCGGTGCATAGATACCGAGTTTGTGCAATTCTTTGGCTTATTATTTTGGCTTGCATAACGGCGATTTTTGCGCCAAAACTCGCCGCTACACAAAGCCAAAATAACAAGACAAAGAATTGAACAAACTCGGTATCCATGTGCACATCGACCTATTTTCACTTAAAAAAAAAAAAAAAATCCCGAATTGCACAAAAATGGCATTACGCACTCCCTTAACTTTATACATGTATATGTTGACCTATTTTCACTTAAAAAAAATTCAAGAATTGCGCAAACTTGCATTGCGCACTCCCTTCACTTTGTCCATGTACACATCGATATATTTTCACTTAAAAAGTCAAAACAGCACCCAGTTCTATAATACAGGCAAACAAAAAATACGTAATCTCAATAAACTACATTTTAAACCAAACAATAAAATAAGTTCCTTCGTCTTTAGTCTGTGGCACACAAAATTTCTTAACAGCATCCAAAAGCTTCCTAAAATTATCTGAACTCGAATCCTTATATCGGCGTCGCCACATCTGAACCTTTCTTCCTGCAAACCCATTCAAATCCATCTAAACGTTTTTTTTTTTTTTTACGTTCGAGTTCGACTAGACGCATTCTTACATACAGGACACTTATAATGGCTACTAAGTAAACCTTCATTTACACACCAGTCAATTAACGCTCTTTTTCCCTTTCGTTCTAAATCATATTGAAACTTCAAATTAAGCTTACTACATTCAGCCATTCTACCGTCTAAGCAATTTCGCCATAATACAAGGGGTACCTTAAAGTCTACTCTAACCCAAAACTCAATTTTTCTTATCTGTTACATTTTCTTAACCGTTTTTAGAACCTAGATGTTTATCTTTCCTTTGCTAAACGAGTGTTTAATACCATCCTCAGTATCAAAATATTGCCGCTAAACTCTATAGCTAGTCAAGAATTCTTTTGACATAATTAAGATATTACTTAATAGAAAAGAAAATCTATATTGCCTATACATTGCCTAATTCCCATCAAATCTGTAGATTAATTTAAAGAACAATAAATTATTTACAAAAACTAAACTATTTTTCCAGAATATTAAGAAAAACCTTCTAACACCGAGAATCAATATATTCACACTCTGCGGATCTGTAAAACTTCTGAAATATCAACATTAATTGAAGTCAGAGATTTAAACGTAAATTCAAAAATACAATTCGAAAATTGTTTCTTCAAAGTACTAGGAATAATTTTGCTAACTATTGAACCTTTCTTGTTTTTTGCTCTATCACGTAAAAAATATTAACGTTTCTGCTCTATCACGTAAGAAACGTGGGTATGCTTTTACTTGATGAGATATAGCTACCTGACATTTAAAAGCCGGACGCTGTTTACGTACCGGCTTGTACGTAACCGGTTGAGAAAGATTTAATGGCTTCTATAAATAATATTAGTGTAACGATACTTCAAAGATTTTTACGTATTTTGTACTATCCTTTAACTAGAGATTACTTTATTGAGAAATAAATTGGAAGCTAGTTAGGTTTTTGTTATTCCAAATAGTAATTTATTTGCGTATTAACGCAACCACCTTGGCGAATTTTCAGTTGTTTTACAGATGAAAAGGTAAAAGTTACTTATCAGGTGCAAGTTGGTGATTTTAGAGACATTTTTTAAGAAAATTTCCGAACTATCTTTATTGACCGCAAGTCGACAAACTTTATCAAGGTATCAAAGGAATACACAAACTTAATTACTAAATACGGATTATATGATACAAAAAAAATAATAAATGAAACGTTTATAATATTCACAAAATCATTCTGTAATTCTTTTCTCAGTTCTTCTCCCCGTATACACAACGATCTGTTTTTGCTTAAAAATTACCAGAGAATTGCATAAACCCGACATCGTGCACAGCTTCGGCATTGCTAACAGGCTATCAATCAAATGCATCTTATCACTGTTTCCTTCAGGATTTTGCAGCAAAATAGTGTACTCCTGCAGATATTTTATAGCATTTTCTTGAAATGGCAACTAATTAAAGCGAATATTTTTAAATTGAGTTTAATGCAAAACGTAGCACGATTTGTCTATAAAAACCATTGGAATATGGAATATAACAAAAATAAAGCATGTAAAAATGGCGGCGTTTCATATCAATGTGTCGTCCATATCAAAGTGAAATATTCCTCATTATGTCCAAATTTAATGAATTTAAGGGAACGCTAATATTATGGCTGATATAGGCTGAGGATGATCACATATCATCCCACAGCTACTGCTGAATCTGCTGATCATACAATAGTTTGGGCAAGATTTTCTCCAAAAAAATCTTTTCACGCAGTCGAATTAAACGAATAGGCAAGAAATATGGGCCTACTAAGTGGTCCTTCACATTGTCGAATGAAACGTTGAGAGCAAGCCAGTCTTATGATGCATACGTTCGTGTAGCTCGGGATTTTTCATCCCCTGTACATTGCTATGCACAATGTTAGAAGATTGTTACAATATATTTTTGAATTGTAGCAGCATTCCCTGGTAAAGTATGCCTCGTCTGTGAATAAGACCGAAGCTGAAAAAAAGAAGATTCATCACATTCTTCTGCAGATACTAATGAGCAAAAGCAACCTTATCTGGGTAATTATCAGGTTGAAATAGCTGTATACGCTGTTCGCGGTATAGATGTAACTGGCGCAATTTTAGCATCTTCCAGGAACTAGTTTGGGGATGACCGAAGCGAATAATGATTACTTGTGTACAGGCAAGTGGAGTATTTTCTTCATTACAAAGCACCATCTCTTCCTTTTCAGGAATCCATGCATTCTTTTCTGCTTCATGCTACATTTCTCGGAGAAACCTGTTTCCCATAATCCAGCCTTGTGTGTTGGTTCGGAACACTCCTCGTCGGGTAAGTCTCCCGATAAAGGAGCGCAGCGACTTGTCCTTTACAAAATGTTATTAGCAATACAGCGCCTATGTACAAATAGTAAAACAATTCATAGTACCAAAATATTTAAAGTGCACATATGCGTGTATAATCTTAATACATATAATGCATGTAACGTCCTTCCTATTTACTATGGACCATTAAAAACACAGAGAGTATGCTGATATACAGTTGAGACCATACATCAGTTATTATATAAATTCTGACATCAGAAAGAAGCGCTGTATTAGGGTATATGGCATTATGATTAAATCATTATTCTGCCACCAAGACGTGCTTAGAAGCAATTAAATGCGTTCCTTGTTCCATACCGAAGAGCCCGGTTTCGAATGCCAGAGAGGCCATGGATATTTCTAAGTGTGTTAATTCTGCATCATATGTGGGTCTGTCGAGTCGAGAGTCCTCTCAGGTGGTTTCGTGGCAGAGGTAGTGCAGAGGATAGTGACACCCGGAGAAGTAGGGCAGATCTGTACAGTTAGTGTGGTGGAAATACACCTATGTGACCAGTGGTGAAATTCTAGTGTCCCCCTGTACCTCTGCGAGGGGTGTCAATAATGGTTTTCTTATGCGAACATTTACTTGCTTCACAGCAGTTTCCTCTATGGCGTTAAAATTCTGCTTCTGATTCTGCATGACTATCTGACCCTGATTTGCCTTAAAGTAACCTACTCCTCTCAGCAGTTGCCCTGTAGCGAATCACCTGAATGATGACGATAGCGACTAACTTATACTAATCATTTTATCAGTAGTCAAAAACGTAAACTAACAATTTTATTAGTCGTAAAATTGTTTATTTTAAATAAGGTAAAATACCGGTAGTTTATCTACCAAGAGGAGGATTGTGGAGGATCTTTCCAAAAGAAACTGGCTTCTATTTGTGTTACCATACGAGGAAACCACAAAAACTAGTTATTCCTCTAATAGCTGTCTCACGTGCAAAATTTGAAAAGAATTTTCTAGACAGAAAAATTGATCTTCGGTTACTATTACAGAAATAAATGTAGATCTGACGAAGTTATATCACACCCAAATTCGTATCTAGTAAACGTTTCACTAGATGGCGACACCTGCTGCTAGTTGAGGAAAGACATTACTTTTAGAACTTAAGAAATCTCCAACAATTAGTACATTTAGATTTAATCCCCTCTAATCCGTTTACCAAAAGAAAAAAAACTCTTTCATATTGATGTATTTTTCAGCTTTTCCTTCTAAACTGCATAGCACTCAATTAGTCTTTCCTATTATTTTTTGGCACTAGTCCCTGATTGGCATTTTACTCTTACCTTTTGCTATCGACTTGGCTATAGATAGATGGCGCCAGCTGCTTTTCAATGTTCGAAAAGTCATGCAAAATTAGGACTGTACCCAAGAAGTACTGAACTTGATACCCAAGAAGTACTGAACTTGATTGTTCAATACTGGAAATCTATTCTGCCACCGAAAATTCATTTCTAAAGCAAAACCGTATTAAACAGCCCATTAAAAAAAGACGGATTCAGATAATCTGATAGTCTCTACGTTTCGGTTTTAATAGTGTCAAAATAAATTATATAATAATACGAAATTTATTGTGAATTAGTGTAAATAATATGAAATTATTTTAAATAATACGACATAAAATTACAAAATCATTGTAATAAAATAAATTTTGTCTTCGAGATATAATACAAAACAAAAAGAACATCTTATTAATTTTTGTTTCTTTAAAATGTATTTTAATTGTAAAACATTTAACTGTAATTTAATTGTTCTTTAATTGTAAATGATGACGTATGTTCCAAAAAACTTTTTACTGGAGTGGCGTGGCTAGAGCTTTTACCTCCCTGAGTTTGTCCTTGGGATGTACAAAGAAATAAAAAAAAGTCAAAACAACATGTAGGAAAATAAAATACATTTAGTTTCGAAGAAAACTTTAATTCCAACATTTTAAAATTATACTATTATTTTTCTAGTTTTTTGTTCGCATTTGCAATTCTTAAATAATTTTTATTTAGAAAACGCGTCTCAAAACAACCAACGCTTTACAGCATTTGAGACGAAAGTTCAAACTTGTATTTCAATATTTGGAACTTTTTCCGCGTCCATGTTACGATTTCCCTAGCAGTAAAGAAAATAAAATACATCTTTCTTAACGACGATTTTTTTCTTATTAATGTCAAACGTGATCATAATTTATTTGATATTCGCAATTTGCAGTTTCGACGGAATAAAAAAAAGGGTAACAAAAGTATGTTAGCTGTTGAAAACGCCACGTTTGTTCCTCAAATCACATGTTGTTTCTTTGAATACCTTATAGAGGCGTAGCCAGTCTGAATTTGTGGAATGCCCATTTTTTGACATAATTTTCTCTAAAATAGGTTAATTCTTTACGTAATAGAACACTTCATTCACATTCAAGCTTTGAAAAAAAAAAAAAAAAATCAACATTTCTTTTTACTTTTTAAACCAAAATTAATTGATTTAATTTCATTTTAATTTAGTTTAATCAATTAAAATTTTTATTTTTATGTTTTATTGCCTTGTAATATATAGACTTGATCTCTTTTTATACAAGTGTTTTCATTATTACACTCTTTGAATTTGTACCCTCGTATAAGTTCGAATCGTTTCTGAAGGCAGGTTATGCAGGCTATAAGCATTGGACAAGTAAACTCATTTTATAATTTTATTACTCATTTTTATCTGCTCTAAATACTTTAAAAATATATAAAAAATTAAATGTTTAATTAAAAACGCTGAAGAAAATTCAAATAAATTTGAAAATCTATAATTCTCAGAAATATAAACTTATACGTTAGCTTTCAATATACTACTAATTTCTAATTTCTCTTGTTTCGGCTGATACAGATCTCAGCATTTCTCTTTAGAAACCTGTCCCAAAAGTGCTATTATGGACCACAGAGCACTAATTATTTTGATTTACAAATGAAAGAGAATTAAATTTCCATTATTAATAACTTTTATCTTTTATTCCAATAACAAAACCTGAGTTTTTATTACCATACCGGTTTGATAAGCGCTCTCCTCCTGTGAAAATATGAATTAGTTTATACTCTTTGCAGTTTTAATTTTTCAGATATTTGTTACACTCTTTAAATAGTTTTATTACGTATGGCGCAAATGTGAAAAACAGTAATTGGTAATGTGAGGCACACTAATTTGAGAAGTAGCAGTTTGTTGCAATTGAATTCTACTATATTTTAATAATTTGAAATCTGGACTCTTTTCTTCCTGATATGAAGTTATGATAGCCACCGTTTATTGCAGATTATTTAAGATTCTGGTGAAAAGAATTAAAAATCAAAGTAAAATTTCAAATACACTATTAAAAATTGCTAAGGTAATTCTACTTTTAATTTTCGTAAGTTTGAAAACAGTGAATTACTTCAAAGTTCTAGATTTGTCTTTCACTTTTCTAGATTTGAAGAGCGGTTCGAAGCAAATAGAAATAGGTCCTAAGGTTCAGGAGAAATTTATTATCGGTCAAGGAATCTGGTTGTTTAAAGTAACGACTTTTGCGCTCTGCAACGGTCCATTGATCATTAGAACGTCTAATGAAGAGTATTTTGAAAGGAATTTCATGTGAAACTTATATGAAAGTCCTTCTGATTACATTATTGTAGTAGAATGCACTTTTGAGGAACATTTGGAAAATATCAGGAAAGTATTACAGTAGCTCAGATAAGCTTATAGAACTTGCTGTGTAGCATAACCTAGTACCAAACCCTAACAGACCTTAGGCGAATTATCGATGTGTCTGAAGTAAATCTCGAAAAGGTTCGATTACTGTTTTTTTTTTTTTTTTTTTTTTTTTTTTTTTTTTTTTTAATCAGAACTTGAGCATAAACACCCATTTCGTGCTCACAATATCGGCCACCACTTGTGGCGATGCAACTTAAAGTAACATTAAATTTAAGAATTTAAACTAAGCCTAGTAGTCAAAAATACACAATCAACTTTAATTCTAAGTTAGTTTAGGAGTTCTTACCGTAGTACGATTTTAAATGACGGCACCTGTTTGGCGAAACCTAGTAACGTTCCCTCGAGATGCAGAAACATACTATATCCTTACAATCCAAAAACCTCAGCTTAAATGCTCTGTTACTAATTTATATTTCAGGTTAGAAAACGGAAAAGAAGTTACAGTAAAGGTCTAAATCATAATAATTGGTTAATGAAAAGCAATAGTAACCAGGACCGGATTTAGATTTGACGAGATCCTAAGCTATTTCAGATATAAGGCCCTTTATGAAGGATACGAGGCGATATTTTTATATAGGATGCTGTACAATTTTTTGGGGTGGCCCAATGAAAGTGGGGCCCCCCAAGCTATAGCTTGTGCAGCTTATACGTAAATCCGGCACTGATAGTAACCGTAAAAGCTAATCTAAAGCTCAGTCCTCCAAAATGTAAATTGTCGGAAAGTTCTCTGTCTTGGTCGTATTATCTCCGCCGAAGGCGTATTCTCAGAAGAGAATATAAAGGCTGTTCGTGGCTGGTGTCATCTTCAAAATAGTCGTTGATTAAGAAATTTTTCTCACTTTCCGCATTTACTGTCGAAGACAGATTTCTTTAAAACTGAAAACCTTTACATCGCCTAACAGAAACAAAGAAAAGTTTTCGTGGACTCGTGAGTGTGAAGGAGCATTTAAAATCCTGAAAGACGCTTTGACTTCTACTCCTACGTTAGCTCATTCCCAACCTCAGTATGACTTTCTCTCGATACAGAACCCAGCAATGAAAGGACTAGACCTGCTATTTGACATGAAATTGATGGCCAGGAGCACGTTATTCCTTATTTTAGCAAAAACCTTTCGCAGACGGAAAGAAATTCTGCCTCACCAGAAAACGATTTAAGGATAAAAAGTATTTAAGAAACATGAGAAAATTTCTAGCTCATATGAGAAGGCATATGTAATGCAATTTCTTTTTATTTTGTGAAAAACCTACCTTTTTTGCAATAGACTAAACAAATCAACTTTTATGGAAAAGTGGCAAATTCTAAAAGAAAATTAAAAGAAGAATGAATAGAAAGTTATACAGCTTTAGAACTTCCTTCTCCTTTATATATAATTTCTAGCTCTGATTTAGTAAGTTTTATTAGTTTTCCCATAAACTCCGCCCAAATTACAGTTCTTGAGACCTTTATTCGTAATTAGTGATTAAGTAAGAATACTAAAAATAGTTTTTCCCTGTTTTCGTTTTTAATTTTCTGAAGGTAAATGTATCTGTCTTATTTATTTGTAGTATTTGCCACAATGCTTAAAAATAGTGAAGTGTGCATTGGAAAAACTTTTCAAGGCTCAGATGTGTCAAATTTAATATATATTTTTGGTGTTTTACATAACAGTATTTATTTTGATGGGGAAGCTTGTTTGGCGAACGGCACTTATCACGAAGAAATCATCCGAACAAAGAACGTCTCGGTTGATAAAAGATCTATTGAGCTCCGAATACTCACTTCCGAAATATGCAGTTAAAGATATTTTGAAAGATGATTAAATATATTTTAAAGAAATTTTGAAGTAACCTCTTACACAGAATTAACATTAAGGGAGGATTTCTAGAAGCATCCTTTTAATATTATCAAATGAGGGAGGACACGCCAGTACAAACTGAATATTAGAAAATGAAACAACCTTAGTTGGGCGTATATTTTGATTAAAAGTTTCTCGATTTCAACTGCGAAACGTTTTGCTCCTTAAAAAAAGGAATCCGTGTCTTATCGCTCGCGAAATCGAAAGAGTTTTGGTCAAAATCTACGCCAAACTAAGGGAGCTCTTTTGCTTAATGTTAAATCTATTAAATCATTTTAATACTTGGCATTTCTTAACCCCAATTAACAAAATCTGGCGGCAAGAGACTTACAGAACCAGGAATTCGGAAGTGGAGGAAATTGTGACCAAATTTTGTGTCAAGCAGAGATTTTTGAGGACTGCCATTTTTTGTTATCTATGTTACCGTATTTCTAGGGAAGACCATAGGTTGGGCAGTTAACAGAGAAGACGTGAAGCAGTTATTAGAAAATCATAAAAATTAGCTCAACAGGAAAAAATATAAATAAATTCAAAACAGCTACAAAAGGTGATTTTAGGAAAAGTGTCTTATCAAGAAGAGAAAGAAAGAAAAAATAAAAAAGGTCCTAATTTTTTTATCCGCAAATAGTGTAAAATAGTTTAAGGTGCAAAGTTTCATGAAATGATATGGCCCTGATAAAGCAGCAAGCTACAACATAAGCATTTTAAATGACATTGCCACATCTCACTTACAGCAAATCTCATTGTCAAATTTTGAGTGAAACGGAAGCCCAACGAGTCTCAAGTAAAGTATCACTAAGAGACAAAGATAAGATAAAAATGCTTCAGAGAGACAGTTACCTAATGTTTTTATAAAAAAAAAGGGACTGACATATAAATTCGAACAATAACATCACTTTCTTTTTTCTCCACAAAATTTTCGTCAGTTTAATCTCTTTAGCATTGTGTTCACTGTTTTTTAGCGCCGGAGAGGCTATCATAGCCCGTTACTTCAAAATAGGTCCTTCAAAGTAATTTTTGCTGTTCAAACCGTGACTCATAACCATAGCCACAACCGCTGCGGTAAAAAGGTTCTGTCCACTAATTTTTTTAATTCTTTAATTTCCTCTGTAAAGTGATGACGACACATATTAGGACTGTAAATAAGGGAGGGGTCTGTACAACCTTTGAACTAAGTTTCTAAAGTAACAGACAGAGACTCAAACCTCATTTTTTTATCGTATCGCTTTTTAGATGTTGCTGTCAAATATTATCACTTTATATTATTTTTAAAGAAATAATACAGTGAATATTAAAAAAATACGCAGCAACACAAATAAAAGATGTTCCCACCAAATGTTTTCTTTATGTATTATTTTTAAACCTGCGGCGGTTGCAAGATTGGCTCAGGGTAGAATTGGTTACCCCTTCGATTAGCGACAAGTTATGTTCAGTTTGGGCGATGAAAGCCCATTTCTGGTTATTATGACAGTTTTAACTTTGTTTTAGCTTCCTGATTTTTTTTTAAGTGAAAATAGATCGATGTGCACATGGACAAAGTTCAGGCAGTGCGCAATGCCTAGTTTGTATGTAAAACAATATGCCTAGTTTGTGCAATTCTCTGATGTTTTTCTAAGTGAAAATAGATCAATGTGTACATGGACACCGAGTTTGTGCAATTTTTTTTACTTCTTATTTTGGTTTTATGTAGCGGCCATCTTGAAATCGTCCTGGAGCCGATCTTCGCGTCAAAAAAAAAAGGGGGGGGCGCCCAATTGTAAACTTTTACCTCGAGATTAAACAAATCTTTCTTCCCAAATGCGCGTGATATCTTTCAATCGTAAATTTGTAATGCGAGCTGTGTTTCTATGCGCCTACTGTGTGTGTGTGATTATGGCAAAGCTTTGATGGCTATCTGCCTAAGGGAAGGGATGCCTTCGTGGAGGACTTTCTAAGGGAGACTGGCTCGTATACACGTTACACTTGGGGAAAACCACGAAACTCCCATGCAGCCAGCCCGTTCGTGGGATTCGAACCTCGGACCGAACTACCAGCTATGCGCCTACTGAGGTGTATAACTGCAATACGATTTGAGGTCATTGATAACCATCAAATGTTAAAGAAATACTATAGTGATACAAGTAAAAGGATGTGGCCACCAAATATAACCGCCATGTATTATTTTTAAAGAAATAATCTAGGGAATATTAAAAAAAAAGTTATGGTCACATTTAATATTTTATCCGTTATTTTAAAGATAAGCGACGTAAAATATTTTTAGCTTCCCTGCTCCAGTTTGTTGCCATTTGGCGAAGCATAATACAGTTAATTTTTCATTTAAATTTAATCTGCTTGTTACTGATTAACAAATTGAAAGAATTAAAGGCAATAAACGCAGTTTTTTATCTCTTTTATTAATTTCCAGCTAGACCCGTGAAATTACACCAGCTAGATTTATTAAAAGTATTAAATATTTCTTTTCTTCCCTATAGTAAATATTTTAAGTGGCTGGCCTCTCCAGCGTTTGGTTGTTTGAAAAGTGAAACAGACAACAAAAGTGATTGGGCACAAAAGTGAGATAATAGCCCTTCTGGGCTAAAAATTGTGCGGCAAAACTTAACATTGTATTGGGAATTCTAAAGATATGCTGTTTTAAAAAATTTTGTGATCACAAAATTTTTTAAATATTTCGCTTTATAATATTTGCAAATGTAAGCTTAAAAAAAAATTAAAACATGTATAGGGATAATTTTCAAGACTCGTACCTGCCATGCTTAACTTACATTTAAGATCCTATTTCACAATTTATAACTGTACGCACTATTCTTTGAAATTAAACTTTCATTGCATAAAAACTGTATTAAGTTTCTATCAGAAATAAAAAATAGGAAAATTTTGAAAAACAAAGACGAATCTATTATTGTAAAATTTAAGGGCAATTCTACACATTTGTTTAGACTACTGCTGGTAGTTTATATCTTTTGCATATGTATATTATTCAGTTTTTCATTCCTTTTATCATAGTTCGCTTTTTTATGAATCTTCTTCATAAAAATACAAAAATTATAGTTTTAGCAATGATATCATAGAAGAATACTATTAATTCCTGAGTTTAATATTTTATGAAGTTATTAAAACCCATCTAAAATTTAAATATTATTTATTCTAATAATGGAAAACATTTGTGATTGTTCTTATTCAGGGTAAATGTATTTAAGCATTGATGAAACGCTGATGCACATTACAGGACGGGATACGAAACACAGCGAGCAGAAGATGCAAAGAAAGGAAAGTCAGTGCGGCACATGCAAGGACGTTGCTATGTAAGAAGTTGGGGGGGGGGGGAGATCTGCAGAATAACATCATTGTAAGCTTTACTTGATATTTTAATCAGCAATTTGAACAATGCGACGAAAAACTTATGTTATCGTGTGAATTTGAGTATCCAAGTATATTTTATTAGAGAACACTTTCAGCACCTTATATGAAGGAATACTTATCATAACTTAATAATCCTACGAAATAATACTGCTCGATTAAAATAAAATAAATATGTATTAATATAAAGGTTTGACCTTTTCAGATTAAAATTCGAATCTGAATAACATTGTATGTTGATATATTAAAGAAAAAGCAATACTGAAAATGAGAAATTATTTTATAAACTACTTGACGATGAATGAGAATTGCTAATGGAGATCAAGAAATTAATTATTAAAAATAGTGCTTGCACTATTTGGTAATTTCTGCTTCTACTGTAATCTACAGAAATTTAGTTCGTGTATTATGATTTGAAGGCGAAACAAATAATTTCAACACACAAAGCAAGATTCAGAATGGATCTTGCGAAGCTCCTATCTTAAATTTTAAGTTTCCTAAACTTTCTATTTCGTTTTATTTTATTTTACTTTTAAATTTCCTTTATCCAAAACACAACTGACGTTAGATATTAGGAAATTCGTCATCTAATGATATATATCTTTGCATTTTCCGGCTTCTTCTTCCTGTTTCTCTTGATTTTCTGTACACTCACTCTTTTCGTACCTCTCATCTCTATCTGCTTTGAAAGAGGAAGTTCTCATTAGTGTCGAATTTCAGGAAACTAGGCTGTAAGGAAAGGTACATTAGCAAAATCAGAAGCTTCAGTTCAGTTTTACACTTACAGAGGGTGTTCACACATTTTTGTAACTAATTTGCAAAGGTTTATATATAAACAAACCTTAGAATTTTATTTTCTAATACGTTCAGTCTGATAACCCCTTTGTTGAACTATCATATTACATCTTGATTTCCAAGATAAAAGTCCTTTTCTTAAGACATCGAGGTTTGATTTTATTTCCTCCCCCTTCACAGTCTTCCAGAGTCCATCTAATGTTTTGGGATGCCGTTTATAAAGACCTTGTTTTAAAAGTCCAATTGCATACTTATCCATAGGAGACGCATCAAGGGACTTGGGTAGAATGCATTTAAAAGGAATAGCTTCAATTCCGGTTTCATTTCTCATTTTTTCAAATAATAGAGAAGTAGATTTAGAGATATGGCTTGGAGCCTTATCCTGATGGAACTCAAAATATTGAAGATTGTTTGAATAAAGAGAGGAAATTTCTCCTTTAAAAATAGGTGTTAAAATATATTTCTGATAGTAAACCGTATTAATTTTGACATTTTTTCTATTTTCCTTATTTTAAGTTTTTTGTTTTAAGATAATAATAATCAATAATAATCATAAAACCTTTAGTAAAAGTTTCGTTGTTTCTCTAAACCAACATATTAAGTTTTTTTATCCTGTTCTTCGGTAGTAAATCTATCTTTTCCTATTGCAATAAGTATATCCAAGTATCATCACTTGTAACTATATATTTCCATTTTTCAACTGCCAAAAATTTTCATATTGCAATCTGTACATAGTGTTACGCCAAGAAACATGTTTCGGCGTTAGGCGACGAACATCGTGTTTTTATTTTTATTTATTTATTTATTATTTTATTTTATTTTATTTTATTTTATTTTATTTTATTTTATTTTATTTTATTAGCTTTAAATCAGAGTTTATAATTTTGTTTTCAGTTTCTACGGAGATAGTTAAAAATTTTGCAATAGCTATTTAGCGGGCTGGATTTTCCTTTAAAACATGAGATGCTACTTTAGATTTAATAAGAGTTTTACGTACCTTTGTTGGATATACATTTTTTTGCTTTTTCCCAGTCAGATGTAAGTTTTGACGTTTCTTTCCTTTCATATTAATTAATTATGTCACTTACTTTAGGTGTAGAAATATTAAAACCATGCTTTTTCACATCTCTTTTTTTAATAATTGAATAAGAGTATTTCTCCTCGGACAGCGCAAAAATATAGCCTTCGAGCCATTGTTTAGTTTTCAGCGACATTTTAAAGAAAAGGATATTTTTAATGCTGCAGATGATAATTAAATCTTATTGCAATTTGATGCCAGTCACGTTTATATTTTAAAATTAATATTTAAAATCTCTGAGAAAATAAAATCGTTACAAAAGTGTGTGAACACCCTCTGTATTTCACAGTGTTAATAAATTGGTATTCGTTGAATGGCCAATTTTGGAAAAGGAATTAACAAGTTTAAACTCATATGAAAAATTATTTTGGAAGTTATAAATAATTTAGGAAATATAAAATTCGATTTATTTTTCATAAAACAACTTTTAACACACAAATTCAGGTCAGTATCCATACTTTGGGATACCCCCCTCGTGCACCCCGTTCAGTTGTAAGGATCTTAAGTTTTACTAACGTTTATTTTATTTTAAAACTTTACTATACTTTCTTATTTTCCACTTCCGGCCAGAGTTAAATGCGTTAACTTGTTTATGCAAATTATACTTGCTAATGCCCAAGTATTTAAGTTGTGGCTTTTTGCCAAGAGTTAGAGAGAGAGAGAGAGGAAGTGCCTTGCCACTGCATTCTTACGAGTTTTCAATCAGTTGCTGCTTGGCTTTAAGGCCAGAGGTTTAGTCCTCTTGATATTTAAAACGTATTGTGGTTTCAGTAGCTTGCGTACTACTTACGTAACCTCTTAAAAAGGCCAGTCTTAGTCTTAGTCATTTGTATACTAATTCAAAGTTAGCTTTTAGTTATAGTTAGTAGTTTTATATTTTTATGTTCAGACCACAAGTGGTTGGTCTCTGTATCCCGAAGTACGGAAGCACCTGTAAAGTAATAGAGAATAAAGGGTTCAGTATATCCTTCCTGCTTGTGTCGTCTATTCCACACATACTGGAACATAGCTTTAGTAAGCTCTCTGTTCCTATTCAGGATGCGTTATATTTCCAAAGCAAGTCAAAAGACATATAAGTCCTGACACAGTGATCAAATAAATAAGTTTGTCGAAAGGGGTTATTTTAATGGTATTCTCGATTTTAAAAACTCTCTGAAACTGCAAGTAAAGCTTTCAAAATCGAAATTCATTAATGGGGACTTCTTAAATTGTCCACAAACGTTATGGGATCAGCTCAACAATTTGTAAAAATCCGACTCAATTGTTTAATCCTTTTGGTTTGTCAAACCCAGAAGGAAATTACTCGTTATTTTTAAGATGTCCAATTTTGTGATTTTTCTGGGATTTACTTTGAATATTTGTCTCTCATTTACTTGAGACTGCATTGAATTATTTAACTAAAGCAACGTACGCGAAGGCTATATGCATAATTTTCATCTCAACTATGGCAGAAAGCGCCTCGTGAGTTAACCGACAACCTTCATACTTCTCATTCCGCGAAAGACACTATATCGACAAGCATCCATTATTAATCGAGATTCGAATCCTTGCCCGCCTTAGATGCCAGTGTATTAGACTTAATTGACCTCTGTACCTCAGGCCGGCTACTCTTTTACAAAATCTGCAAAAGTCCTATCTTCTCCAACCCGAGCAGCTGTGTTACATTTTTAAATAAAATAATTTGATCAAAAAGGTACAGATAACGACATATATATTTAAAATAAAACCGGAAGTTATAAAGTTAGTACATTGGCAAAATGGGGGCTAAGCGTATAAAGAGCTTAATTTTTGTGTGTGGTGTTTAATAAGCACTTGTACTTAGCTAAACACTGTGTAGCAATTATTATTATTGAAATATAGAATTATTTAGATTTTCAACGAAGAAATAAGCTATTTTGGTGACACCGAAATCGGTAAATTATGGGCAAAGATAGAGAAAGTCCGATTTTGTGGCAAAATACCTACTATGCCACAACCAATGCTATAAATCTAATATACAGTGTCTCACAAAAGTGATGGGACACTTGTGCTTTACAAAAGGAAACTATGGTAAAATAAGTTTAAAAAACATGTAAAAATTTTTTGTGGGTGTGTTTCATACTTAAATTTAGTAACAATTATTACATCACATACATTTTCTCAAAATATTAAAATATTAATTTAATAAAAATACAGTTGTTTAGAACGGAGCAAAAAATGGCTCACATAAGTCATGGGACACTTACTTTTCCATCAAATATTTATCCAAAAATTTTATTTTTAAAAAGGTTTTAATATTCTGTTGGATTTCCGTTCACTTTAAAAACATGATTTAATTTTCTTGGGATGGATTTCACTAATTTTTTGTGATTTCTGGAGTGCTTTTACCCCATTCTTCTTGAAGCACCGATTTTAATTGTTGTTTTGAAGAAATGGTGTGTTTGCGAATTCTTGATGCAAATTCTTGCCAAATATTCTGTATGAGATTTAAGTCTGGAGATTGTGGTAGTGTTTTTATTATTTCAGGACAGTTATACAGCAGCCAGGGTCTAACGTTCAAAGCAGTGTGCTTGGGGTCATTGTCCTGGTTGAATTTAAAATCGTTATGAAGGTTCAATTTTCGTGCTGAAGATTTCAAATTTTGATTTAAAATGTCAATATACTTGTAATGATCCATTATACTGTCAATAAAAACAAGATTACCAACTCCAGCGGACGACATACACCCCCATACCATAACTCCTCCTCCAGCATGTTTTACTGTTGGCACCAAGTTCTGTTTGCGAAGTTCTTCCCTGGGTTTTCTCCACACCAAGATTCTACCGTCAGAACCAAATATATTAAACTTACTCTCATCAGCAGATATAACTTTATTCCAGTAATCAGAATTCTTATTTATGTTGGATTTTTCGAAAGCCAGTCTGAGTTTTCTTTCGTTTCACTTACGAAGATTTTTTTCCTAGCTGCTCTACCGTGATATCCAGTAGATCGAATTACTCTTCTATTAGTCTCAGGATTAACAATTACTCCATATAATTCTTGAAAATCAGCCGCAACTTTAGGAGCACTCATTCTTGGATTTTTTTTTTTTTTTTTTTTTTTTTTTTTTTAATATTTCGAACAAATATTCGCTTTATTCCATTGGATAGCTTTGATGGTCGGCCAGGTCTTCTTTTATCCTGAATCATATGATTCTTTTTATATCATTTAATGATATTGAAAACTGTTGAATGACTCAAGTTAACTGTTTCAGCAGTTTCTCTAATAGATTTTCCACGTTCAATATGCAAATTAATAACTAATTTTTGAATTTCAGGCAAAGTTTCTTTTCGTTTAGCATTCATGGCTGCACAGAGCTAAAAAACGCAAAAATTCCAAAACAAACTCGAGAGAAATACTGCAGAGGATTTTATAAATTATTGCCGATTGCTTGTGAGTAAAAATAAAAACCCAAAAAATATTTTTATTGTAGTACGTAGTAGTATCTAATGGTGTCCCATCACTTATGTGAGCCATTTTTTGCTCCGTTCTAAACAATTGTATTTTTATTAAATTAATATTTTAATATTTTGAGAAAATGTATGTTATGTAATAATTGTTACTAAATTTAAGTATGAAACACACCCACAAAAAATTTTTACATGTTTTTTTAATTTATTTTATTACAGTTTCCTTTTGTAAAGCACAAGTGTCCCATCACTTTTGTGAGACACTGTATATCCTAAGTCGCGCTTTTGAGACATGAAAAACGCAATTTGAATTTTTTTAATCGGGGCCCAGTAGAACGGGAGATATAGAACTGTCCTTTCCCCCCCCCCCGCAGTGTGTACCTTTTTACGAGTACTCGTTTGGAGTCTTCTTTCGATGTAGAAGTAGTAATTGACGGTTTTTTCCTTTCAGATTAATAAAATGTTGCGTAATTTGCACTTAGAAATTTCAATACCATGCATTTCACCGTATTTTTGAATTACGGAATACGAATATTTATCTTCGGAAAGAGCAAAAACCTATTCTTTAAGCAATAGCTTGTTTACATGCGACATTTTGAAAGAAGAATAAATTTAAAAGTAGCAGACGATATTTCTCATTTCAAATAAAAAGCTGTTGCCAAAAATTTTTATTGCAAAACTTTTGCTTTTTTTTTTTTTTTTAATTATTCTTCGAAATTGTTCCAAAAATGTGTAAACGCCGTATGTATTAAGTAGATTGACACAAGAAACCGTAAGAATTTATTATTATTATTGAGATAGATCAAGTATAATACAGGACAAGAAAATCACAGTTCAGTTTCTAGATACGTTTTTGATAATTAATGTACATGTCATTAATTATCAAAACAGTGAAATGATAAAATAAAACATATTTGTATAATTATTTTATAACTTCATTTCGTACTTCCGCTTTGACAAATCTTTTAATTACAATTACATCATCATAAGAAATATTACATCATCATAAGAAATACAACATCATCATAAGAAATACAACATCATAAGAAATATTATTGAATTCGTCACATTCCATGTACATAATTGTTAAATCATTTAATATAGTTTATTTAATCTTTCCTCAGACATTGCTGATATTAATTTTTTATTCAACGAAGGCAAGAAAACGATAGTTCAACCGTACAAATTTTAGCGGTATTTTTTCTAAATAATTATAATTCTTTCGGGTATATACCAGTAAAACTGTTTATTAGTATTATTATTATTACTACATTTTTGCATGTATCTCCTTACAGGTACAATTATGTTTTTTACCTTGGATTAAATGCTCTCAGAAATGAATGCATTCTTCAACATCTACAAAATTATTACAAAAGTTCATGCGAAAAGTTCTTGATTTTTCAGTATACAAATTTTTAATTTGTGTCGTATTTCAAATTTACGATTCGAATGCCAATCTTCATTTTTCTAATTCATCAAGTAGGCGATCATCATTTACAAAGAAAATCTCATAGCTGTGTATCCTTATTTTTTAAAATATACTCTTCCGATTTACACCGTGAAAAATTTTCGGTTGAGCTTACAAGTTTTATTTATTGCATATTTTCCCTCAATCAGTATCTCTTTTTCCTTCCGATTCGTCAATGTTATTATTTCTTACACTTTTAAATAATCAATGAGAGATTTATCATTCATTTACTGCAGAGATGATCTATTTCAATCCTTTTTTCATGTGTCATATTAAGCCTATTCAAAACAGATTCCATGAATGCCGGCTTTTTATCTCTTTTAAATATTGATCACGCTTTACAAAAATATTTGTCCAATACTTTCTGAATATAAAAACCGTAGGTTTTTTTCACATTTTATTAATTTTCGAGCAAATATATTAAGATTTAAATAACGTGTTTGATCAGGATAAGCTCTTTTAATAGAATTTTATTTCCTTATTTTGAACAAATACGGGAACAGCAAAGTAAGCGGTACAGAAATCGCTTATAACTCCTCCTGACGGTTGTATGATAATGTTGCAGAATGCTAATGTTGACGGTTTAGGTTTATCAGACTGGATCGTGTATTAGTTGAATCTTCTTTAAATATGGTTGTTGACGTTGATGACTCTGACTCACTCTGTACTGGCCAGTACACGAACTTAGAAAACGAAAGCCTGGGCTTTCGTTTTCTTTATGATAACAAGAATGAATTAAGTTTCCTGTATTTTTTAATGGCTTCTTGTTCCTTTTCATGTTTTCTTTGACCATTTACCTGTACTGAGAGTCACTGACGCTTTTCCTTCAATCAGACACTTTTAAAATGTAAAATTATTAGCATAATAAATTTAAGCATTTTAATGTTTCTTAAAGAAGAAAAAACTCATCTAAGCTTTAACGCACAAATCACCAGAACCAACTAGAAAGCTAACTAAGCTGAAAAACCACTTTTCGTTTGTCTGCACAACACAGACGCCTAATAAGATAAGCAGAAAACTTGTTAAATAAACTTAATATATAATACTTATCACTAATCAGTTAAAAAATAAGGTGCTGCACACATAAGTGGGAATCAAATCTTAGCAATACCAACTGGCGAAGGATCTGCTTTTCAGCGCTCTCAAGTTGTCAAGCTAATGAATCTCATTTTTTTAATGACGGGCTATAGCCGTTTGTAGACGTTGACCACTGCTACGCCGGAAGCCGTGGTTTCTTTATTACAGGTGGGTTACAGTTGCCTCCTATAAAAGGACGACTAAATTACATTTCCCGGGATTCGAACACGGGCCCTTCGGTACAGCAGTGATAGTCACTAACCACTTTGCCGTTCGAGAGGAATGAACTCAAAATAATTATTTTGATTTCAAACCATTCCATTGGACATTTTTTATTTCAGTAACTCAAAATATTAGGTTTTTTTGGGGGGGTTGGTTTATTGCTTAAAAAAGCCGCATATTCTGAGCTTAATTTTCAATTCAGTGCCAAAGGCAAAGGAACGCGATTTAAGTTAGTTAAACTTTTATTTAAAGCATGTTTTTTGAACCCAGGCCATAATTTCTAAAAATGAGAAGCACTGAAGCCCTATGGAAAGCCGTTAGAAAGTATGAACACAAATATATAAATAAAATAATTACTAATGAGGCAATAAATAATGAGCTATTGAAATTAAATATAAAGAAGTAAATAAAAACTTATGTAAATTAAATTAATGAAAAATTTTCTGGTGAATTTGCGAATCAATTCTACAACAAAATGTTGGAGCTCGTCTCTGGCTGGAATTACGGTTTCACTCAAAAACTGAGAAACAGCGGAGCCTTGGCTGAAATCAAAACCTAGTTGAACCATGAAACTTAAATTTCAGATTAATTCTTTTACTTTATCACAAAATGTAAAGGACACTTAGATTTAAGCTCTAATTCAGCTTCTAAGGAATGGCAACAGCTTGTTGTGCATACCTTTTTCTATCATGAACATTTGCTGCAACGTAATATTTAAAGTCTTCGCATAATGAATATTTTGTTATATTTATTAAGCTTTCATGTCGTAATTAGATAGCATTTAGACATTTGTTTTAATAGCCTGGCTGGAGGATTATTTACACTTTTGAACTATGGCCCACAAGCTGCACTGTGGTAAAGTGACTGAACATTGATAGTTCAACGTAGGTTCCTCAATTCACAGAAAATTTTCCAACGAGATTCATGATAGTTGTAGAATTTTGTTACGGTAAATTAAAATTCAAAAATGTCTCAAATAAGGCTAAACTTAATTCACTTTACTATCTGCAAAATATTTTAAAACCAATTTCTGAAGAAAAAATTCAAACCTTATATGAAAATTGTATCAATAAATTTGAACTTCGTATGAACAGAACCTCTAGTCAAGCTTCTAAGTCGGCTGCCGCTTATTTAGCAAAGAATGGATCAAAAACAGGAATAAAATGTACACCATTTAATGAAATACCTATAAAATCTCCTGATGCTTCTCCTATGGACTTTTGTGCTTTTGGTTTGTTAAAACTAGCATTAGGAAAACGACATCTATTAACGATAAACAGACTTTGGAAAACGTCGCAACGTCGCAATAGGAGTGGGGTAGAACTGATGTGGCTATGCTAAGGGAAAAAATTACTTTCATGGGAAATTCGAGCTATAGCCAAGTATCAAGACTAACAGGCAGAAAATACTTCCATTATACATAAAAATTAAATATCAAAATCGTTTGCAGAAAGTGCGAACTACTTTATCTATAATATACTACAAATTTGCAAAGCTTACTATAATTAAATATCTATAGTATTTCTCAAACTTTAATTGTATAACTATGTGCATGTTGTTCCAGATAAAGTTTAATGAGTGCAACACGACTTTTTCTATTAGATAGTGCCCCCTGCAGGTAACAGACACTTATATGTACTCAAGATAAACCGTCAACAACATTTTTCATTTAGTCTGAACAGCAGTCTGACTAGTATACATATCCCCCCTCCTGACTTCGGTCTTTAAGTATCTCTCACATTGGCAAGTCCCGGATATCATATCATTAAGGTCAAGTTTCTTTATTCCATAGAGGCCCACCAGCGGCCGAGCGGTAAAGTCGCTGAACACTGGTAGTTCGGTCCGAGGTTCGAATCCCGCGAACGGGCTGGCTGCATGGGCGTTTTCGTGGTTTTCCCCATGTGTAACGTGTATACGAGCCAGTTTCCCTTAGAAAGTCCTCCACGAAGGCATCCCTCCTCTTAGGCAGATAGCCCTCGAGGCTTTGCCATATTCACACACACACACACACTTTATTCCATAGACAGCAGATGAACCCAATAATCAGATGAGCTCTTTATCTAATGTGTGTGTGTGTGTGATTATGGCAAAGCCTCGAGGGCTATCTGCCTAAGGGGAGGGATGCCTTCGTGGAGGACTTTCTAAGGGAAACTGGCTCGTATACACGTTACACATGGGGAAAACCACGAAAACGCCCATGCAGCCAGCCCGTTCGCGGGATTCGAACCTCGGACCGAACTACCAGTGTTCAGCGACTTTACCGCTCGGCCTCTGGTGGGCCCTTTATCTAATGACTAACTACTCTGTTGACGGCGGAGAAAAAAAATAGTGAAGAAATATTTTCTGCGATGAAGGAGACTTGAAACGCGAAGAATGGTATTTAGGTTTAAGTGTTTAATATCCTTAAAAAGGCATTCGTACATTTGATGAACAACTCCAACACCGTTGTCTGAATTACGGGTGCAAACATATACTAGAATCATGAAACACTGACAGTCTAAAAAGTTATGTGAACCTTTACGGTAACCTATTGTGGTGTTCCTAAGGAAACAATGCGCGAAGATTTTGTTTTCTAGAATTAAGTTCTACACCTGCGCACTGATGCGGCATACTGGAGTGAGATATAGCAGAGTGTGCGGAAGATGCAGCAGTTTTTCTTTTTGTCGAAGTGTTGCTATGTTAAATATGATTAATAAAGTTTATTTTTAGAAGTTTGTCTTCTGCCTCACCACTAAACCTTACCACAAAACCTCTAAATTAGTGATCGACGCTGGACAACGTGTATCCTTCTGATCTTTTCATGTAATTTGGGACAGTACGAGAACGGAACTATGCATCATATACAATGGTTGAAGTATCAGCGGTGAAATACTAACTTTCATTCCTTCTGATCCTTGTCTCTTATTCACAATGGAGCAGTCTACTTCTGAATTAGATTCCAAAGTCTATAACAGAATCCAGAACAAAATATAATCACTGTATCGCGAACTTACCTCCTGTAATCGCTATGACCGTAAGGGATATCATCACTGCTCTTGATAAGGGAAACTGAAGAATGAAGTCATCGTTCACTGTGGTGAAAGTAAATCGCAGGAAATACGACGTATACTCGCCGGATAAAAACTGGGGTGTCGAAAGTTGTCTTAACTCTTACGCGTTATGCAGTGACGTGCGGAGAATCCTAAAGTGGCGGATACGATTGTTTTGAAATTGTTTCTACAACTAGCTACTAATGTGCAGTTTAACATTAATGACAGTTAATTTAAAGTTTAACATTAAGTTTAACATTAATAGTTTAACAGTTAATGACATTAGTTTAACATTAATGACACCTCTAAGTTCACAAAAGGCTGCTGAATAGCGGATAAAATACTGGGAGTGCCATTTGCCTAGGTAAGCGCAGTTTCTTATTCTTGTGCATCATCCAGTATTACATCGATCTCTAAACTGCTTAAAGAGATAAAATCGCTTCGCAAGGAAGTTGCACTACTAAACAACGTTCGAGAAACCATTCGGGTAATCGTAGTCGTTTAAACGACCCCCAAATTAAATTCTCAAGGTATTCTGCATACTGCCAGTATATATTCTGTGGAATTTTTATTTTGTGACAATTATTATTTTAAGCGTTTGAATTAATTTTCTAATATTGTTCAAGCTCCATATGCAATGCAAATTGTCAAACAGTCAGTTCAGCATTGTATTGAAACTTTTAGCCCTCTCGTTTCTGCCAAACCACGTCAAATTACACCCAATTGTTTCAAAATAGCGAAAATGGAATTTCAACATAAATTAGATTTAGGCCTTATTCAACAGCAACTACGCTTCGCTACTGCATTTTTAATGGTCCCTAAAAAGGATGATTGGCATCCTATCGGTGATTTTAGAGTCCTTAATGCTCGGAACAAAACGGAGAAGTATTCAGTCCCCACTATTGTTGATTTCACTAGTGAACTCCATGTATCCAACGTATTATTTCATGAAAGTTTAGTCAAATCATTTGATCAAATTCCGATTGCTCACTGGGATGTCTACAAAACTGCTATCTGTACATCCTTCGGACCTTTTGACAGCACTCTAATGCAATTTGTTTTGTTCAGTGCATCAAGCACTTTTCAAAGGTTTATCGATGAGGTGACGAGAGGCTTAAAGGTGTATTTGTACTTATTGATGACATTTCCACTGCCTCTACAAGCAACGAAGAAAGTATGGAACATCTACGAGCTCTCTTTAAAAGATTAAATCATTTTGGTTTAACAAAAAAGCCCTCAAAGTATATATTTGGAGTTCCTACCTTAGATTTCTTAGGAGTTAAAGTCTCTAAAGAAGGTATTTCTCCTATTCTAGACCAAGTCGACGCAATTTCGAAGTTTCCTAGACCAACAAACCTAACACAACTTCGATGACTTCTTGGCCTATTTAATTCTTATTACAGATTTGTACCACATGCCGCACACATTTTGTCTCCTTGTTAAGTTTGTCGAATGTCATGCTAATAAAGTGAAATCATTCCATCCAACTAAACAGACAGAAAGTCCTCTCTTGTGGTCTAAGGAAGCTGAAAAGGCATTTTAGCAGCTAAAGAAGCTCTTTCTAAAGCTACTATATTAAGACATCCAATTTATGGTGCCCAATTCAGTCTTTGGAACGATGTATCTGACGTTGCTGTTGGCAGCTCTGTCATGCAACTCCAAAATCGTCAATGGGAGCTAACAGCATTCCTTTCTTTAGAATCTAATAACAGTCAGCGGAAATTGTCTTCATATGACCGCTATCTCTTGGCAATATCTGATTCTACCAGAAAATGTCGGTACACGTTAGAAGGTCGCAGTCTAACCAAAAATCACTAACTAACTAAACTTCAAGTAGCACAGCAACGTCGTAACGACGTTGCAAACTCGTCGCGGATGTCGTTGCAAAAACGTTGCAATATGTCGTCTTTAAGCAACACCCCCTGGATATATAGTTTCGTTATAGGAGGTGTTGCTTTAAGACGCCCAGATGTCTGCGAAACTTCCCTGTTTTGCAATCGTTGCAAAGATGTCTTTATTACGTCTTTGCAGAGGAGGTTTTTGCCGCATAGATGTTGTTATTGTGTCTTTCGCAGGTGATATTTTGGTTGTGAAAGCATCGTATCACGACGTCTTAACGACGCCTAAATGTTCGCAGAATTCCACCTTTTTGCAACAGTTGTGAAAATGTCGTTATTATGTCCTTGTGTTACATATTGATTTATGCAAAAAAATAAGCTTAATAATTAATACATTTTTCTTCTTTTTTAAAATGTTGCATTCCTTGTATTTTTCTAAAGTTTAAATATTTTATCATTTCCTGAAAACCAGAATATAATACAATTTTTTTCTCTTTAGACTAAATATGTATACTTAATAAATAGCCATAATTATTTTCAGTACTTTAAACTACATTTTTTAATAACTTAAATTCTAAGTTACGATTATTTAAGATTTCTGTATTTTTTCCTTGAGTGAGAGTAATTATGAAAGTGATTATTATAAATATATTACATTAATAGTAGGATTTAAATCAATAAAACTCAATTAGACATAAATAAAAGTAAAGATATATAGATATGTAAAAAAAGAGCGTTTCTGATAACAGCATTATCACATTCATTTCTGTTAAATCTCAGAAACATTGAAAACTGCCCCTGTCATCATAAATTAGGAAGCGGTTCTTAAGGTAACATAATCAGTATTTTACCTGAACTTAAGTATAAATTTATTCGCGTTTCACAGTAAAACATATAACCATTAACTTCTATATCTCTAAGATATGCAAATGAGAGACAGTATAAATTAGTTAATAAATGTGATCAAAAATATTCCATACAAAAATATACCTAAATCTAATAACTTCCCATATTCATATCTAAAATGAAATAATAACCTAACAAACATCATACATGACAATACTATTTAAGAAGAAACATGAACTAGTAGTGTTTGAAAGTATAAATAGCAGAGGGAAGGTAACAGAACTGAAATTTTCAATTAATAAAAAAAATATTTGAGCTTTTTAAATAGTAAGCAATTAAAAGTGCAATAATTATGGATTGCAGTATTTACTAGTAATGCTTACTTTTTATAATCTTAATTAATTAGTAATTACTTACTTTTTATAATCAATAACTTTCCTTTTGTTGCTGTACAGAAATAATTTAAATAATATAGTATACGATACTAAGTACGTTAAAGTAAGCTCTTCGTTAAATAACACAGGATGAAATTTTTTGTTTCTATTTATTATGAATTTCTTTGTTATCACAAGCACATAAGAAGTAAGCGAAGAAAATAGAATATACTTAAATTTAACAAAAAATAAAATCTGATTTCCAACATTCATTTACTGAGGTAATCTAATAAACATACATAACGGCAATATTTAAAAAAACGCGAATAACACAGTGTTTGGAAGAATAGATACCAAACGACAAGTAATAAAACTGCAATTTGCAATCAATAAATTATATTTAGTGTCTTTTAATATTATACAATTAAATATCACATAATTATAGATTACAATATTTTATAGAAATGCTAATGTTTCCTTAACACTATTTTTTCGACCATACATTTCATACACGGTTTAAAATCATTAACCTTTTCTGCATACTATACAAAAGACAACATACTTATAAAATTTGCATTATTATTAATTTTAAAGTACTGCTTCTTGCTATTACATATATCTAATTCATCTTCAGCAGTCATATTAAGTACTGGTACCAGTCCAATAATTTCTTTGTATTTAAAAAATAATGAATATACCTTAACATCTTGAATTGTTGTTGCTTCTGTATTGATTGCATTTTCAGCAAAACCAGAAAGTGCCTTGCCGTTGTATGTTATTTTTGGTTTTATATGAATTAATTCCGAGAATCAACCTTTCAATATGAACACAATAATCGATTAATATGAATGATATACGATATGGCACTTAGAACATTATAACCGAAGCATAAAACTAATAAGGGTATCCAAATGTTGCACCGCTGGAACCACAGATATTGGAGACAGACACTATTTCCCGAATTACAGAGACACTATTTCACGAACACTAGATTCACGATATTAGCATTGTAGCATTTCTTGTAGAGCAGATACTCACAAACAAAATAAGCCCAAATTCAGCATTCTCACGATGATTTCTCCTGAATTTAGAGGCTTCCAAACAGGAGCTCACGGCAATGGAATTTCACTCGCTAAAGGCAGTTGAAGTAAGTAAATACATAATAATGAGAAGATTCACAATGCGTTCTTTGATTGACAGTGCATTACATTTACTTTTAATATAAGCAATATTATTTATATCAGTCATTGCTTGATTCATTTTCAAACATGAAGTCAGGCTTTTCAAACGCCTTACAGATGGCATCTTTACCAAATTACTTGAAATAACTGCTAGAATCTCAATTAATTGCGCAGTTGCTTGTTCGAATTTGGCAGCTAGCTAAAGCGCGCAAATCTCGAGATGTTCGTTTATATAAGCATCCAGTAAATAATGTGCCATTCTGCTTTTCCTGGATGTCGATGAGTTTTCCGTCATATATATTGGACAGCCGTTAAATATGCATCGTCTTTTAACAAAGGACGTTTTCTCGGAATTCTTAAAATCGCCCATTTTTATCCATGAACATAGCTTCACGCAAAATCATATTTTCACGAAAATTGTACTTTTTGCACTGTATGCGTTAAAATGTTTCATATAACGTCACCATATTAAATCAAATAAATTCGTCCTTACTTCAAAAATAATAAATAAAGTCATATTTCAGTAGTGAAATAATTGCTAACATTTGATTTGCATTGATTTCGGAAATATGATTTTTCAAAATATATAAAAGGCATAACTTAATAACTTACTTTATAGATTAGTTTCATTTTTAAATATTTTGCTATAATATTTATAAAAATATTTTAAGTATTAGTTATTTTAAACAATTATTTAGACCGTATTTTAGTACTAATTAAATTTAATAAATCAAAAGTATTTATATTAAATTTACATTTCATTAGATGAATCTACCTTAGATTAATATTGTAGAGTAGCTCACTTTGGGATTCTAAGTTAATGTTCAAAGTGAGAAATCTGAGAACTGATAAGCGAATAATCGCTTGCGTTCGGTGACAAGAAACAACAAGATAGAAGGGTAACTAACCCTTTATTATTCCAAAAAGATTTAACAAACCTCCGCCTGGGAGTGTACAAGCAAAGCCCGCACTTGGACTTGAACTTAAAAGACTAAGAATTAAACTAAAACTAAGATTAACTAAAACAAGTATAGCCAAAGCTATCAAGGTTCAATTTGAGTTGGCCCCTTAACTTATTTTACTACGAAGCCTAGCAAGGGCCTGAGTATGGCCGAGCGTAATAACAGCTTTGAGAGAGAGAGTGGCCAAAAAGGCAGACGAGCGTAAATCAGAAACTCTGATTCTCTCTGGCTCAGTAACTTCGTGGTTTAAATACCGCTCCTCCTCATTAAATATTCAGCAAATTCCAAAACTACGTTCTGGCCGGAAGTAGTAAGTTGAAGTTAAGAATTTGACAGGAAAGGAACTTAAAATTTAACTGTTAATAAAATTAACATAATCCTTACAATATATTTAGATGAAATAAAGTAATGAAACATTGAAAAGTAAATCTTATGCGGACTTCAGATTCTTGAAAGGCAAATTTAGTCTCTTTTCATTCTAAAAGTAATGCTGATGAACTAAAAAAAATACTAAAACGACCACGTTTAAAAGTGGTCATATCATGACGTTTTAGCGACGTCGACAAATTGCTAAGATGCAACGGCAAATATTTTGCGTCTTCGTAACGTTGTAAAGACGTCGTAAAAGTTACCACTTTGCAACCTCTCGGACCAGTTTGCTATGTCTTTGCAAAGTCATGTGCTACTTGGGTAATATTCGTTTTTAGATAATAAGGGGCAGATAAATGCTGTCCTCAACAATTGAGACACCTAGATTATATCTCTCAATTTTCCACTGATATATGCAATATGTTAAAGGTAGGGAAAATGTTATTGCCGAACACTCTCCCGAATAGAAGTAGATTCTATTCCTCACCCACTTGCTCTGGGTTTCAAACAGTTAGCTTCAACACAATTCACAGAGAATGAAATACAACAATTGTTAAATCCAAAACTTTTTTGAAGCTCTCTAAACAGTATTTCCCTCTTAAAAATTGTGACTCCAGAACCAATGTTTCTCATCCTTTCATTCCCTTTCATTTAGTCCTATCACCTTCCAAAGTATTCACAGCCTTCGCATACGGATACATCTGCTACTTCAAAATTAGCTAGCAAACATTACATTGGGCCTAACATGGCTACTTTTATCAAAAACATTGTGAAAGATTGTGGTAAATACCAAAGTTCAAAGATAGACAGGTATACGAAATCTTTCATTCCGAAATGTTTACTTTCTGATGCCAGATTTTTCCCAAATTCACATTGATTTTATTGGCCCATTACCAATTTCCGAAGGCTTTCCGTATTGCTTAACCATAATATATCGCTTCACACAATGGTCTTAAGTGATTCCCACTTCTGGATTTGTCGACTAAAACATTTTGTAAGGCTTTAATCAGTGAATGGATAGCTCGTTTTGGATATCCTTCCACTATCACCACCAACCAGGAATGAAACTTTGAGTCGCATCTTTTCAGGGAGTTCACGAACCTGCAGGACACTCATCGTATTCGTACCACCGCCTATAGATCTCAGCGAATGAAATCATTGAATCGTTCCATCACTAGCTGGAAAACAGCAGAAAATCGCAAGAAAACCCTCGCTGCACATTACCTCTTATACTTTTGGATATTAGATCATCCGTTAAAGTCGACATCCAAGCAACTTGTTCTGAGCTAGTATACGGTACGACCTAAGTTTTCTTCGGATATCTTGTGCTCAGATAAGCTTGCTTTATCAACCCCGACACCAGCATCCTTGGTGTCAGATGCAAGGTACAACATATGTTGGTACAATCAATAATGTATTCTCTGATTCCCGTTGCAACATCAAAAAGCTGTTCAGAACCTTACCATATCCATCCATCTTTGAAATCGTGTTCTAACATTTATTCGGGAAATGAGTCCGTCAAGCCTCCTCTTCAACAACCATACTAGGTCCTCATTTTGTCACTGAGTGACATGACGAAACTTTTATCATCTCCGCATAAGGTAACAATCAAACTGTTTAACTAATAGACTGAAACTTGCAATTTTTTATCAGTGATAAAATTGTTGTGCGTAACACTAAGCCTTCCTGTATGACGGATACAATGAAGAATACCATGTCATCTATTCCTGAAACTGTCACAAAATTCGAACGACATGTCTGATTCCCTCAATATATTTCTGCCACCTGTTGCATATAACTTGTATATATTCGGATTATTCAATATTTTCATTATGCACGTTAATTTATCGTGCGTCTTATTTTTGTTACTTCCACCAACACAATTACTATTGTATAATTTCAGTTATATTTGTTGTATCGTTATGTCTTCCTCACTAGGGGTCTCCACTCTGTGGTGTTGCTATGGAAACATCGTGCGAAGTTTTCGTTTTGTTAAAATGAGTTCTACACCTGCCCAGGATGATGCGGTGTGCTGGAAGGAGATACGGCAGATTATGCGGGAAACGCAGCAGTTTTGCTCTTCGGAGTGTTTTTTGTTGAATATGATTAATAAAATTTACGAGTATAAATTTATCCTTTTTCTCACCATTAAATGTCACTACCGAACCTCTTCACTATCATTTTGCCAGAAAAAGAACACAAACATTAATTCAAAAGATTCACTAGAGAATTTAATCCGAATATTTCATCTTTGAATTTCAGTTAAGCAATTTCCTCTATTCTAGTTGCAGGAAATTTTCTCTATTCTCAGGGCTTAAATTGCGCTAGAGTACACCGGAGCCCGGCTCCGGTACTTCTCAGTTTTCGAGATAAATTATAATTTCAGCCGGAGAGCACCGTTAATCTTAAAACATGCCTTAAAAATCAAATCTAACTTCTGAATACAGGCCTGTCTTTCTCTCGCACTTAAGCCTTGCACAGAGGTTGAGACTTTGAAGGAAAGAAAAGCCCCCCAATCATATGTCAAAGGCTTATTCCTGAGATCGGGTTAATTTTGTGTTCCTCAAATAACTAAAAGCGATACCCTGGTCTTGCACGTTCCACACTAATGACTTCCTCCCGCAGAGCTGCTGTAGACTTTCTAAATAATGTAACCAAACGGGGGTACCATTGTTGTCACTTGTACAGAGAAGTCTTATGTTTATTCTCACTGGAAAATTTATTTAGGAAAAGTATTCAGGGAAAATGTTTGCTTGACGGCTAGAATTATATCGACAGAGCATCGCGACTAGAAAGTTTTGAACTCTTCCCTCTTTATTTTCAAAGCTATACTTTTCTGTTAAATTTCTTTCCATATCCTCATACTGTTCCTAGAATTCTCGCTATACTCCTTAAGTGGAGCTTTAATCATTTTATCTTTTTTCTTGGTGTGCTGCAAAGAGTGGTACATGTCATCCCTTGGAATAGTACATTACACGTATAATCAGAGTTTAAACTCAGACGGAGATCGTCTAAGCTGCTTCTTAATATCTAAGTGGAATTGCAATTCCAGCCGATACCCCAAACAAAACGAGGTCAGATACCTTTTTTTAACCTATTTAAAATTAATTTAATAATTTATTAGATTTCTCTTTATCTCTTTAAATTTTTCTTCATTTAAATTTATTCTTTAATTATTTATTTTAATAATTAAATAAATTAATATTAATCTTATTTTAAATTTGTTATTTATTTATATTAATTTTTAGCTATTTCATTTATTTTTTTCCTTTCCTTCCTCACAGTTTTCCATACGGCTCCGGCACTTCTAATTTTAGAAAGTAAGCCCTATCTACTCTAGTAACAGAAAAAAAAAGCTGCAAATAAATAGAGATCAAAACACTAGCCAATAATTGAGTGAAATCTAACTGTAAACAAAAATAAAAAGCAACAAATCTCATATTACAAAAAAATAATGCAAACCAAACATTAATTAACAATATAACAAAATGCAATGATTAGTTAAATGAAATAATGAATGCATTTCGCTGAAAAAAGTATAAAGGAACTACACACTAAGTCAAACATAAAAGTAAATAATAACTCAGTAGTAAGAGAAATGAAACACTAATCAAGAACATAATAAAAAGCAACTATAAATTAAATTGCAACATTGTATAACACATGTTCAAAAATAAGGGCTCGTGAAATAATGTTAAAAAAAAGCAACGGTTCCTGAACCAATATTAAAAAAACAACGGCCTTCTGAAGAGCAAAAATAAAAAAGAAGGAAAGTAACGACGAAGAATGATACAAATCAAACGCTAATAAATAATAAACTATAAAGTAACTATGAAATTAAATGAAACAAACGAGCAATCTATTTCTTAATATCTAATAATATTCTTAATAATAATATTCTTAATAATATTCTTAATAATATTCTTAATAACTAAAAAAGGCTTCTGAAAGCGCGCAAGGACATAAATCACACACTCTTTATTAATAATGCTATTCGCACCAGCGGTGCGATTACCCGCTTGAGCTATTCGCACCAACATTAACCACGCATGCGCATTAGGTTGTAGGATCCATCATTTGAACCCAATCGAAAAGAACGGATTCTACGTACGCGAACTACCTAAGTGTTGTAGTGAATCCATTTTTTTTAAGAGGCGGGTTACTACCTTGGCGTAGTTTATCATTTTTTAAGCGTTGGCGACTTTCAAAAGTTTAGAAAGGAAAATGGGTACCTTTTCATATATATATATCAGAAGAACACATTTCTTTTTATTAACGTAATATATAAAGAAAGGGCAGATTTTTATGTTCACAATATTTATCGTTTTCCTGAGCGGCTGGAATAGTTTAAATGAGTGATTTCGGGGGGGGGGACAAAACCTTGTTTGCATTTTTGTACTTCTTAGAATACATTTTGCTTCAATAATGTGTTTTGCCCAATCAAGACCTTAATTCGTTCCTCTTTGAAAATTGTCCTGAGAAAAGATAATAAAAATTAGACAGAGGATTTTTGTGTAGAAAATTTAGACATGAAATAAGTTAAAAGCGATTACATCAACTATTAAATTAAATTGGAACAAATAATGGAATATAATTTAAAAGACAGAAATAATTTAATGTAAGAGATTTAGATTTAAAAATTTGCACACACAAGTAATTTATCAGATTTTATAAGGTTTCATTTCATAAATAACTTTGATTTTGAAATATAAACATCTGTGTATACTGAAAAAGTGATGAATATATAAGAATATTGTAATGTTAAGTAAGTTTTCTTATTTAATAATAAATTCTGACAGTCCTATGCTATAAGACTAGGGTCTAAGTTTGCATAAAAGTTTCTCAGTTAAATAAAATAATTTAAGTAATTTCTCTAGCCTTTTTGTCAAGACATTAAAGATTTTTTAACTAATTACACGTCCTTGCTTGCAATTAGAACCATCATTAAATCCCTATTTTATTTAATCATTTCCTGAACATTATTATGTATATAGATTGACCTCTTTATAACTGATAATTATTACTTGGAAATTATTCTCTTGCTGGTGAACTATTAACAACCCCTTCTATTGCTGAGTTAGGGTTAACAACCTTTGGTCTCGCTACCGTCTGCCTTACAGAAATTGGCGTAAAATGCTGGTACATGAGCTGACTGTGCGCATGCGCGAACGTAGGTGGTGTGAGCTACTCGCACCGTCGGTGCGATTAACCACTGCACTTTATTAACACGTGAACTGACACCAGTGCTTGTATTCGTGCGAAAATCTACGTACAGAAGAATAACAACAAACGCTACGCCAAAATGTTGTTGTCAAAAAGATATGGAAGGTTCATATGCGGTGATGGCATACATATTCAATAAAGCCTACAGACCTTTCCTTCTACGGTCTGCTCTCATTAGATAAAACATGTGCTTGGCGGTCATATTTGGAATAGCAAGTTATCGCCTTGTGGGCTTGGTAATTAACGCTAAACATACCTTGTGGGAAGCGTGTGTAAACTGAGGAGAAACAGCGCTTATTTCATTCGATAATTTTTTATTTTATGAAAACTAAGGGGAATTGTGTGGAAAATATTTTAAATAAAATAACCTACTGATCTTATTAATAGTTTATTTGTTTTTGGTTAAAGAATGAATTTAAACTGTTAAAAATGCATAATTGTTTTGCAAGAAAAAGTGTTTACATTTAAATGGCATATGTACTTTTTCGTCATTTTTATTAGAAGGAGTCTGTTGTGTAAATTTCCATAGCGCATTAATTTATACAAATAAAGGAATATTAAAAAATAAACCAAATGAAAATATTTAATAAATATTTAAGGGCGTCCATTCTTTTTACTTAAATTATGAGTATGTATAATTAAAATTATATTTTATTCCATTATAGGTTATTTCTGTTGTAACGCTATTCAGGATCTTGGATCGTAATCTTGCTACTGGTACCTACTACAAAGAGTATAAACTAGTAAAAAAAATTAGCATCAACAAAAATAGATAATATAAAGACGTTAAATTTTTAACACCGCACTCGAAGGCGAAAAGACCAATAATGACAATGTCATTCAATAAAGTGAGTGTAAAATAAATATAAGGGCGGAGTTTGTAAAAGACACGAGGGGAGATAGAACCCGCGATCTAGATATCTGAGAATTTCTTCCGTACTCTGTACCGCCGTCACCATCGAGATAGATAGATCTATCTCGATGGTGGCGGTACCGCTGAGCTGCGGTTTCTATATCGTGTAAGCTTTTCAGTATACCGGCACGGTACTTAAAGTATTAACGCAACCAGACCAAAATTCGCATAAATCGCCAAACTTGGCGACCCTACTTACGGCAACCCTACGTGTTATACGTAGTTTTGTAAAAGAAATTTATTTGTAAAAAGAAAAAATAACACTCGGCGTGTACTACCACAGCAATGGGTTTTCGGCGGAATTTGCCGAGAAAAGAAAGAGACTTTTTTGGTTACTGTACCTAACAGAAGCGCCGTTACCCTCATGGAAAAAATTTGCGAAAATATCAAGGAAGAAAGCATCATTTATTCGGATTGCTGGAAAGGATACAATACAAGTGAGTTCGAAAATGCTGGATTTCTGCATGGAACTGTTAATCACAAATATAAATTTGTGGATCCCAACACGGGCGTTCACACACAACATGTAGAGCGCATGTGGGGCTCAGCCAAATGGCGCAACAAAAAACAGAGAGGAACAGCCCGTCATCATCTTGACTCATACCTTATCGAATTTATATGGCGCCAAGCTCAAGCTGTTAATGGCGAAGACGGTTTTCAATCAGTGCTGAAAGCAATAGCCAAAAGCTTTCCGCCGAAAAAATAATTCTGCAACTTATTCAAATTCGAAACCGGAAGGGTTTAATTGCTATTTTATATTTTAAAACAACATAATATAAAAAACTGTATTAAAAATTATCTGTAATTAATAAATGTACACTGCTCAAAAAAAAATGGGACAGTCCTATATCTCCCGATCTACTGGGCCGATTGACAAAATTCAAACTGCGTTCTTCATGTCTCGAAAGCGCGACTTAGGATATATATTAGATTTATATATAGCACTATTCTAACATATGTATTTTGACACAAAATCGGACTTTTTCTGAAATAACATACCAATTTTTTTACATATTTCGATTCTACGACTCAAATTACGCCTAAATATGAAATTTTGTAAAATTTGGAGCAAAATTTACGGAGAAATTCACAAATTTATGTTGGCACTATTTTGTCAGTTTGCGCCAAGAATAGTTCACTTGGCGAACTTCTTAATATATAGCAACCTAGTTTCCTTTCCCGTGAGCGGAAAAAAAGTCACCATCGTTCCTTTTTTCCAAATAATATTCTTCATATTGTATTTTTAATTATAACTTATTATTTTAAGTAATTTTTTCTTTTTCGAATTTCATTTTAATTGTTTAAGTTGCATGGTTTTTTTTTTTTTTTTTTTTTTTTTTTTTTTTTTTTTTCAAATAACTGTTTTAAAAATTTCTATTTACCTATTCGAACTGCGTAAATAAAGGTGCAGCGTTTATATTTTTTCAAATAGTTTTCTTTATATATATTTTTTGTCATAGTTATTATTTTAGGTAATTTTTAAATTCTTATACTTTTATTTTAATTGTTTGTGTTGCATTGTCTCTTCAGATAATTGTTTTAAAATTTTCTATCTGTTCCTTCGAACTGAGCATTTTAAATAAATTTTCCAGAATTTGATTTTATTTATTTGAATTGCGTTTCTTTCGGAGGAATACTTTGTAACCCAGATTACGATGCGTTTGAAAACTGCATACATTAAAAGAGCAAATACAGTAAAGCATACTTAACACGCCTTTCAATGTTCCGTTCAGAAAAGATATATATAAATAAGAGAGATGTATAACCGACATTTTAACTTAGGATGACTTGCATACACTGCTTTAAACAGTTTTATCATTGTGCCCATTGCTTTACACAATTTCATCCTACATTTGGTTTCTTAAATGTTATTCATATTTTAGTCAAATATTTTATTTTTGAAATCGTAAGAATCAAATATTATAAGATTAAAAAGTTTTAAATTAAAAAAAAAAAAAAATACAAATACTAAATTTTACCCAAAAATTTATTTTTTCTTCTCTTTTTCTTCAGGCATTCTACTTTATTCTTGCTCTTTTTCTTTAGGCATTCCGCAAGTATATTAAAAAACATCCAACTTTTCGAAATATCTTCATATTTCTGACAATCATTTTAAATAAAGTTATCGCCTTCCATTTCATAAAGGCCCACAAACGGCCGAGCGGTAAAGTCGCTGAACACTGGTAGTTCACTCCGGGGTTCGAATCCCGGTAAACGGGCTGGTTGCATGGGTGTTTTCGTGGATTTTCTCATGTTTACCGTGTATGCCAGCTGGTTTTCCTTTGAAAGTTCTTCACAAAGGCATCCTTCCTTTTAGGCAGATAACCCTGCCTTGACGTAACTTAATAATCCAATTCAATCCATTTCATCAATATTTGGTCAGAGCCTTTATCAGTCTTTAGAGGCTAAACATTTTGAAGGTATGAGATGAAAGAAAAGACTGGTTTCATCAAGAGGTTTTGGTTTATTTAATTATGACAAAGCACACTAGGGCTATCTGCCTAAGGGGAGGGATGCCTTCGTGGAGGACTTTCTAAGGAAAACTGGCTCGCATACACGTTACACATGGGGAAAACCACGAAAACGCCCATGCAGCCAGCCCGTTCGCGGAATTTGAACGTCGGACCGAACTACCAGAGTTCAGCGACTTTACCGCTCGGCCGCTGTTACATCAGGAGGGGAAAAAAACGTCTTTAGGTGACATTCACATACAATACTGGATAAACTCCTGAATCTTAAAATCATTCGACTGAGAAAATCATGGGATTCTCCATTTATGGTACGATATGATGTTCTATAACGTAATTTAAATTTATACAACTATATAGTCTAAAACCAGTCGCTCTTCACTTTAATCTGCAATGATATCGTTTTTGTCTTTTCTGATAACACAAGCTCAATTAATGGTATTTGCTGGTGTACACGCCCAAGTGTTTTCTCTTTGAACGCCTAAATTCTTTGAAGTAACCTGAAAGTATATTCAAAAGCGTCCAACTTTTTGAAACATCTTGGTATGTCTAAGAGCCAAATTTTCCCTGCAAATATTTGCTTGCTTTTCTCCCTAATTTTCTTCTTTCTTTCTACAGTTATTTTAAGTGCTCACACAAAAAAATTAAGATTTTTCGATTGCTAGATTTTCATAAATTTCGCATTCTTGTCAATTTTTTAAAATATCAATTACATCAACTGTGTTTCAGCTGAAGACAGCTTTTCATTTTCTAGACATTTTAACTATAAACAAAGTATAGAGCAAAGTCCAAAGGATAAATATTTTAATTAAAAGATTTTTTTGCTAAATGACAAAGAAATAAAACAGTCCAGCAGTGTTTATTCTTCACCACCGAGTAACCCGATTCTTATATCGGCTGAAACAATCTAAATCATATTAAAGATCATGTTTTTTTATACAATCTATAACGCGAGGGAAAAATTAGCTTCTTAAAACATTTTTTCTAAAATGATTAATATAAAAGATTATATATATATATATATTTTTAAAGTTGGGACTTTAACCAAACTGTCAAAATTTTAAAGTTTAATTTACATGGTGGTTATAATTAAAATTCCAATTTGAAATGGTCATAAAAGGAAAACTACTAAAGGTGATAAAAGGAAAACTACCAAATGTTATCAAACTTGGGAATCGTGTAAAGGAGGTTATGGGAATTTATTTTCCGCGGGGAAAAAAAAAAAAAAAAAAAGTTCAAAAACTCACCACCAGGTGGGAAATGGCGCTATATACAATATTGTTAAATGAAATAAGACACGAAAACATCTGTTTAAATTGCGTTTAATATTTTCCGAAACGTGTTACAAAGCAGGTTCAATGTAGCGTCCAGCATTTTCCGAAAGTAAGTTAAATCCTGTTACTGCATTCTCGACAGGGATGCCTTTCGTGGAGGACTTTCTAAGGGAAACTGGCTCGTATACACGTTACACATGGGGAAAACCACGAAAACAGCATATCAGGATGAATGTTACGGAAATGTCTGTGTATCACATTTTTCATTTCTGCCAAATTGTTTAGATTATCACCATAAACAGTGCTTTTGAGATAACCCCATAGCCAAGAGTCACAGAGGTTGAGGTCTCGTGGGAAGAGGGGAAGTGTTGGCCTATAAGACTTTCATTCGTGAAATATTGCCTAAGTAATTGTGCGACACACGTGAGGTGGGGCCCAGCCCTGCATAAAAATCGTAGTATCTAAAATGCCACGTTACTGCAGTTCATGTATCACGAAACATTTTATTATTGACTCTAAGTGAGCTGCAATCACAGTGGTGCAGCTGTCGACTGCTCTTCAGAGAAAAATGGTTCAGTTATAATACTAGCTGTCATTCAACACTAAACGGTGTGGAATGACTTCTATGCAATCGAATGCAGTAGGAGAATGCAATGAAGCTAGATAGACAACATGAGAGATTTCTTTGCCCCAAATCGATTAAAAGCGTTTTGAATCAGTATCTTCATGTTTTAGTGCCGAATTCAGACTTCAAAAATTACTAATTAGCGATCTGTAAGAAAACGATTTCCAGATTGTACGCACTTGTGCGAGTGATTTGCGATCTTACATTTTCTAATCGCTAATTCGTGGTTTTCACGGACGAAATTCTCACTTACACGGATGGCGCACTCGACTTTTATCGAATTTAACGCCTGTGATATTTGCCTACTTCAAAGTTTCTTAAGGGCACACAACATATTAAACCCGTGTAACAAAAGGTTAAGTTATATTCCGACCCATATTTTGTTTAACAATATTGCATACAGCGCCATTTTGCCCTGGTGGTGAGGTTTCCAACTTTCTTTTTTTCGCGGAAAATAAATTCCCATGACATCCTTTACACGGTTACAAAGTTTGATAACATTTGATCCAGTAGTTTTCCTTTTATGACCGTTTCAAAGTGAAATTTTAATTATAACCACCCTGTATATTATTAAATTTTAATTTGAAGCTATGCGTTATATGTATACCATGCGTAAGATTTTCGCTTTTATGGAAAAAATAAAGAATCGAAGCAAATATACTTAGGATATTAGACCAAAACTAAAAAAATTTCCCCTCCCTCCGAAAATAAAATATTGAAACTTCGACCATGAATTTATTGAATTATCGAAATATTCAATTTGACTTATCTTCTAAGTCCTAGTTCCGACAACAATTCTGTCAAAAATTCCGAATTACTGAAGCTGAAGTAAAAGGTTTAGTATATATTCACTGTATGTTAATAAAGTAAAGTGTATGTTAATAAAGTGTAATAAAAATAGATTATAGAATTTACGCTGATGCAACTATTTGTCTGAATGCACAACACGTAATGGAAGAGAAGGCTTGTAGAGATCTATTTTTGACATGCCTCTAAAAGTAGATGTCATACTCCTTTTGTCTCTTCAATGTCAAAAAATTTTCCTTTGAGAGGCCTTTAGTTTTGGGAAGGAAAAAATCATAAGAAGACAAATTTGAAGATCATGCAGGACATTTGAGTACACATACTTATTTTCGGAGCACAAGCGGTTCTCCGATTGGTTATTGAATAATGAAAAGATGCATTGTCATTCAATACAAAACATTTGGAATACGTTTTCTGACTGAAAACGTAAGATTAAAAGTCATCTGCTTAATTCACAGCCATTTACAAGTCAACTACTCGGGCAATTGCAGAATCGTTTTGATCCTAAGCTTGTAAGACAAACGTAATATCACTGGATTTAAACACTTCTTTAATCTTCCGAGAACGTACCTTCTTTAACTCATATTCCAATAATATTAACTGAATACAATTATTGCAAAAGAAATTGAATATTCATTTGCACTACGGCTTGGTAGTTTACTAACAAGTTAACAAAACTTAAATTCTGCTTTTTGTGTCTAAGAATACAACAATATTTTAAATGTTTACAAATAAAATATTAAATTGGAGATTTAACTGGAGCCTCACTAGTTGCCTAGCATTTGAAGATTGTTAAATACTAATTGTTTGTTGCGAAGTCTAACCCAGGCTGCATAGTTGGTTTTCGTAGTTTTCTAGGTTCTCTTTACAAAGGTTCTCTATGAAAGCATCTTAATCAAATAGCTCCCATGTTCTTTCTATGTTCAAATAAACAACTAACCTAGTTTAAGCGCGATTTCCAAGGGAAGTTACTAGCCAAACCCTCGCTTCCTATTTTAACTTCGCTAATTTTTCATGCTCGATCAGATAGCCTGGCTCAGTAAAAATAGGCGGCCAGTGAAACTCTGATTAAAAATCTAGTTATAACCACGTGCAGTGCTGATAAGGACCACGTGTTTCTGTGACTCCTTCTCCTTTATTTTCTTCTTTCTAGGTATTTCTTTCTCCTGATGAGGAGGGACCTTTAGCTGCCCTCGAAATCGATTGAGTGTTTCATTATACCTACGCTAAATACAAGGTTGTTTTTACGATTTTGAAAACCCGAATACTCATTAAAAATCATGTAGCTTGCCAATCAGGAGTAACATGAAAGATACGGCGCCAATAATTGAATTGCTGTTACGGTACGCTGTTTCTAAACTTAGATGGTCATTCCTTAATTAAATAGCCCACCAGCGGCCGAGCGGTAAAGACGCTGATCATTGGTAGTTCGGTCCGAGGTTCGAATCTCGCGAACGGGCTGGCCGCATCGGCGTTTTCCCCATGTATAACGTGTATATGAGCCAGTTTACCTTAGAACGTCCTCCACGAAGGCATCCCTCCCTTTAGGCAGATAGCCCTCGTGTGCTTTGCCATAATTAAATAATCCAATCCAATCCTTAATTAAATATAATTGATTTGCAACTTCTATTGGAACTGACGGTACGAACTGAAGTGCAAATAAATAATATCGTGTGCAGTCTTGATTAATATAAAATTTAAAATATTTGCATAGAAAAATATTTGCATTCAGACAGAAAGTTTTTTGAAATATTTGCAATTACTTTATAAGAAGGATTTATTAATAACCGTAATAATTACTTATTATATTACTGATGATTAGGATTCAGTTCTTGACAATTACATTCTAAATTAGAATTTTAAGGATATAATGAAAATACGCTACGCACAAAAATACATTTGAGGATAAAAATGAGTTGGTTTTTTATGTTTTAAAATTTCTTAAATTCATTTAATAAACATCGTATCCTCGTTGTTAATTGAATCCTGAATGTTGGGTGGCGTTTATAGAATTATTCTTACTTGTCCACAGAATCTGCTGACTTATCCAGCCATTAAGTAGCTGCAGATCATTTCTACATAACCATTGAACTTTCATTAATTCAGTCTCTAGAAGGCTGTATGTTTATATCATAATTTGACTTTTACAAAAATGATTATTCTAAATATTATGTTTCTATAAAAATATACTGTGCTTTAAAAATGTGGATGATAATATCAGCTGCTCTTTCAGCCACTTCAAAAGCAACAGTTTGTTTAGAAATAAATTATGCAGTTAATGTCATAAAATTCAAATAAATATCAAACGAAAATTCTCAGTTTTAGACAATTCGATTTAAACGAAGTAAAGTAGCAGACGATAAAACGCCGAAGGTAAAAATTTACTCTTATTTTTTTAAAAAAGAGGAAGATAGAGAGAAATTTAAAAAAAATAGTTAAAAATTTGAATAATATCATCTATAATTTAAAAAAAATAGCTTTTCATATAGTATTAATAAATATTTATTACGATTCATTGAGGGAAAAAATGTTATATAATTAATTCTTCGTAAAATCTTATTTGAAATTTAAGGTTAAAAATAGCTGTGGCAATTCACTGTAACAAAAATCCATAGACCACATTTGGCGTTATTATCGCTCAAAAAAAAGATGCCAAATTTCAAAACTCGAAAATATGTAAATTCGTGTATATCTTAGAAAATTTTGAATAAAAAAGTCTAATTTTTTGCAGATATGCTTAAAAATACACCTACTTTAAGATGATGGTAAAACTTTTATAGGTTATAATTAAAAATTTTTTTCGAAAAATTTATAAAAATTATTTAAAAAATAAAACACAAAAAATGGATAAATTTTATTTGGAATGAACCTAAATTTCGAAATGTGAGAGAAAAAATCAAAAAAGTTGAATAAAAAAAGAGATATTAATAAATATTTGCCAAATTCAATTAACATTGAGGAGCTAAAATTTTGAGAGCTAATATTTTAAAAACTACTCGTACGACTTTTACAAAACTTGGTATTCTGGCATAATTTGAGACGTAGAATTGAAATATGGAAAAAAATTGTTATGTTATTTCAGAAAAAGTCCGATTTTGTGTCAAAATACCTATGTTAGAATAGTGCTATATATAAATCTAATACATATCCTAAGTCGCGCTTTCGAGACATGAAAAACGCAATTTGAATTTTGTCAATCGGCCCAGTAGAACGGGAGATATAGCACTGTCCCATTTTTTTTTTTTTTTTTTTTTTGAGCAGTGTACATTTTCTTTCTATTCATACTTTTTTACTCAAACTTACAAATCGCGCCAACCTGGTTGCGATAATACGTAAGTACCCACGGCACTCATATACAAATAATAGCAAAGGCGATGAAGCAAAAGTCGTTAAGCACAAGATTCTGTAATCCTACGTTTCCTGTTTTAACCAGTTGGAGGAAACAGAAGTAGAAACAGTCTGTAGGCTTTGTGACCTCCTTGTTGTATCCGTATCCGTATCCTAGAATTGGTGTTCATAGCTAATGATGTCTTTTACCAGTGCAGCTACGTCCCCTAAATAGGGTACCTAATTTTGAAAATACCTCCAGAAGCATTTCGCTTCTATTTGGAGAAAGCAAGCACCTCTTAGGTGCTAAGGAAAAAGTTCAAAGTGACTCGTGTGCTGCCATCTAGTGGTCGTCTGGAAAGTAGGCCGGGAAAGGAGATTTATGCTTAGTAGTTTCGTCTAGTGGCTCCATCGTTTGCTAAGCTGGCCTGAAAAGTAAATTTAGGATTAAAATCTGCACCATCTGGGGTTAGTTTTCGTCAGCAAAGTTCATCATTATCATTGCTGCTTGGAACCCAGGTTTGAGCTTCTGTGCTGGCGTTTTCGCTGCTTGAATTCTTCCAATCTGTGCTATTATTGTCTTTAAAAAGTTTGAAATTTTATCGTCGCTCAGCCTGGAGACTGCTTCTCTTATATCTTCGGCTGGAGGTTTGATTTTCCCTTGAAGTTTGTGGCTGTAGGAAACTTTTGGCGCGCTTATCTTTTCTGGGATATCTACTGTTTTTATCATCTCAATGAAATTTTCACTATCATTTTTAGGAGCTGCAGGCTGAGGTTTTTGAGTTTTCTTCTCAAATCTCTTACGATATTCTCTGCATCCAAGATAACTCGAAACATGATCTAAATTGCAAAAAATGTATTTCGGCTTCTGTTCTTTATAAGTTGCCAAGTATTACTTCGGTGATTTTCACCACATTTGCAACACCTCTCTGGTTTGTTGCAATACATTTGCGAGTGTCCCCACTCTTTATAACGGTAGCATTGTACCGGTCTTTTCCTTAACGTAAATAATTCGATGATAACTGAAAAGCCGGAGACATTACTTAGATTGTGAATTAACTGTCCATTTTCGTTCTTTTTAAATTCAAATAGAAAAATCGGAAGTTTTTCAATATTATCTTTGCGTCTTCTTGTAAACTGTTTCACTTTTAGTATTGGATAACTTCTGCTCTCTAAATTTTCCAGGATTGCTTGTTCCTTCACTGAAGCCGGGAGGACTTTCAGAATTACGCTTAGCGGTTTCTCATTATGCGGCTGATAAGAGTGAAATTTAACTTTCTGCTGTAGAAGGATTATGCATATGTTTTTGTAGTCAGTCATCGTTGACATATAAGGCGTAGATAGATTTTGCTTTTAAGACTGATTCATAGTCTTTTTTACATTCCTTTTTAAGAAATTCATCTATTTCTAGCCAGTCAATCTCATCATGAGGAAAAACAATGGGTGGTCATAATTAGTGTCATTTCCTTCATCTGGCTGCTGCTGTAGGATTTGAAATCTATTAATCTGTTCGATATCCATGGGTTTCGGCTCATCTTTTATTTTTGCTACCTTTTTGGGAGTTTTCCATTCAGTATTCACTGAGCAGACTTCCGACTTAAGATTATCTAAAAAATTACCAAGCGGAATAGTGCCTGATCAGTGGAAGTCTACTACAAGCTCCGCCACAGCCTCAGTTGGCCAAGGCAGATCAGACAAGCATTAATTTAACATAATCGAGTTACAGAGTCACAATACAAGAATAATTACATTGTCATCTTTGCTTGAAGCAACTAAAAAAAATTCAGATATTATAAGCTTAATACAATAGGAAAATAAACAGTTGTGAAGAAGAAACAAAGTAAAATGATCTTGATCTAGTGCAAAATTAAGTTACAAAATCTTGTAATTAGAAATTACTTGTACAAAGGTCAAGCTAAATACGGTTACAACTTCAACCTTCGACATTATATGTGTTACAACATTATGAATTAGTTACAAACCAATGATATACCGTAAATTTGATACTTAGATTACGAATTCTCACCGTTACATAATTTGTACTGTTACATATAAGAAATGCTGTTATAGAAATCTTTATACTATATGAATAATTATGTTGCGCATTTGCATGAGTTACCAAAAAAAAGGGGGGAAGGTGATGCACAGTTACATAGGTATCATGAAAAATGGTCAACACTGTCAGTCACACAAACCAAAAGAACTCTACAATTTTCTATTACTTCAGTTTTTTGTGTGTGTGTGTGTGTGATTATAGCAAAGCCTCGAGGGCTATCTGCCTAAGGGGAGAGATGCCTTCGTGGAGGACTTTCTAAAGGAAACTGGCTCGTATACCCGTTACACATGGGGAAAACCACGGAAACGCCCATGCAGCCAGCCAGTTCGCGGGATTCGAACCTCGGACCGAACTATCAGTGTTCAGCGACTTTACCGTTCGACCGCTGGTCGGCCACTTCACTTTTTTGAATTTATTCATTACGAATTCTTTTTCGTCTTTCTTCTGCGCTTGGAGCTGTAGTAATCTGCGTTTGCTTAGGAGAATCCTTTATCAAGTTTGAAAATTTTTCCATTCCGTGTTCTTTAATCATTGCCATTAATATGCTCATTCCTTGTTCATCTGAATACTTAGCTGTTTCCTGAGTACTTGGGGTAGCTTCTAATTTCTTCTTTTTTTGTTTTCATTGGTTTAACTGCTTTATCAGACGCAGGGCTTTTCAGAAAGTCGCTTCGTCGTGAAGTGCTGGGTAACGAAAAAGTTGACTGCTCGGAACCAGCATCACTAAAATCATTGTCATCACAGGATGGACAGCAAACGTAATAATATTTTCCGAATACGTATCCCGATCTGCTGCTACGGATAATCCCTTAGCATGGAAAAGTATCACGCTGTCCTCCTAGAAGAAGTACGTCATCGGATGACAGCCATGGACCTTATAAGAAATAGACTAACCCAATTGCGTTTTCTCCCTTGTCTGGCGCGTTCCCCGCTGTCACCTTGATCACATCCGGAGGAGTAGGGACGACCTCCAGAAATTAGCAGTGGATGGCTATTGCAGCGCGTACTATTGTCACGAAAAAGCTGGTGGTAGTGCCTCATTTCACAAGTAAGAATTTTTAAATATTTTTATTTTTGACACTGAGATTGCTTTTTAAATACTTAGCATGATTTTCAAGTATAATTAACGTTCTAAATAATTATAAAGCTATTGCATGCTTTCAGGCTTGTATATATTTTTAGCTTTTCCTATGATGTAAGCGAATTTGTAACTTCTTCTTTTAGAAAATAATATTTTAAATCTGAACTAACAGAAAAATTCAACCAAGTAATTTTCTCTTACAATTACTAAAACTATAACTAATACTAAACTATAGCTAAATACTAAAATGCCTAAAAATGAATTTTTGAAAGTTTTTCTTTAAAATTTATAATTTTTTGCTGCTTTTTTAAGTTATAGTTAAATTTTAATTCCTAGCATTATAACTAATCAAAAATAAGAATATTTAAGAACGAAAAGTATACATCTTATATAGCTGGTTTTGTTGTTAAAAGCTTAGCTTATAAAGTAAAATGTAATATCTGTTTCTCAGCTTTAGTTTCAACAGAACCATATGATGGTTTGCTAGGTTTCAAATATTATAAATCTGGATGTAAAGGTTTGACTTCTCCTTCCAGTGACGTCCGAATGATCTGCAAAAATGCAGAAATAATTTTTAGGCAGACTGAAAAGGAGTTTAAATTGAATAAAAAAAATGTTATAAATTTCATGACTCTAAAAGTCTTAAAAAGCGTAGGAACACATATATTTCCTTCTCTTCAAGACCATATTTATGATGATGAGCCAGATAAAAACCACCTGATTAAATTAATTAAAGCAGTGATATTTCAATATTTAAAAATCAGAATGCATCATGCAGTTGCATGTTACAATGAATCTAAACAGAGAGAAAATATTCGAAGCAAATTTACTAAATTAATTTTATTTAAGCATCAATAAACTATATTATCTGTTTCTCTTCCCCTCTCTCTCTAAATATATATATATAGATGTGTGTATTTACATTAATAGATAAATAGATATAATCTTGTTTTCACAAATATTTGAAATAAAAAGTGAAGTAAGCGAATTTTTCAATGCAACAAATATCCTAAATTGTTTACTTTCATACATATGTATTTATGGATGTATAGTCATTCTACTTAAAGTATTTACAGGTATATAAAATTACAAGGTTACTTTAGGCGCATTAATAAAAATTTAAGATTGGACATATAATATCTTGTATTTTATAGTAATTATTTTTTAAAATTTATTTCTAGTTCCGCATAAGATTTTCTTATTTACTGCGGTTTTTTTGAAAAAATTTTCATTACACTCAGAAAAGTTTATGCTCCGAATTTTATGAGTTATTAATATTGTCATAAATGATCATCTTTTAATACCATAATAACTTTGAAAACAGAAAAAATAAATAAAACAATCCTTGGTTTCTATAAACATTTGAAATAATAAATATTTACTACTACTGCCTGAAAATGTTCATAAAATTAAAAAAAAAAAAAATACCAAATCTTGTTTAATTTTACCTTATTTGTTTCATAGCATTGTGTACTATCAATCTTACTTAATTTTACTTTATTTGTAGGCAAAAGTAAATTCATAAATTTTTTGTTTAGAGTTTTGGAACTACTCTGATATGCGCCCTCAAGTCGCCAAATATATTTGGCGAGAAACTTTACGCTGCCATATTACTATCTAAATTTTTTGTCTACATTTTGAACTTTTAGCCTAAAATGTCTCCAAAAACGCGGTTTTCGCACATGCAAAAACTACGTTTTGAACACACAATTTAGCTAAAAATCCGAAACAAAAACAAAAAATTTAGATAGTAAAAACGTAAAGTTTCTAACCAAAAATATTTGACAAGAATCCATGTACCCAGCGACATGTTTTAACTTAAAAAAAAATCTACGAATTGCACAATGTAGACAACGAAGGAATCTACAAACTACGCAGACCTCGCTTTAATAAATTAACATAACAACAATAAATTTCAAAGAATACCATGTACACAGCATCCTGTTTAAACTTAAAAAAAAATTCTACGAATTGCACAATTTAGGCAAGGAAGGAATCTACGATCCACGCACTCCTCGCTTTAATAAAATAACATAAAAACAATAAATTTCAAATAATACCATGTACACAGCGTTCTGTTTCAACTTTAAAAACATTTACGAATTGTACAGTCTAGACACTAAACAACAAAATAAACTAAAATAAATTTCAAACAATTTAAAAAAACAACAACGACATAAATTCATACTAAAGAACCAATGAACATAACATTCTGCAAAATAAGAACAAGGATAAAATAAAATGCACTTACCATGAATTAATGCGTTTTCGAATAGCAGAAATATAAATTTCATACCGCCTTTAACATGCCGCCACACTATCCAGAAAATTTATACTATGGTTCACAAATAAATAAAATTACAAATCCCTACTTCTATCATGCATTGCCATTAAAAATAATCTCCCAGACCCTCTTTCCACAGTTCCAAATACCCACTACCCCTCAACAGGATAGCCACAATCATATTTCCTTTTGCCGAACTTCGATTCAACAACTACCATTTTATCTTTCCCTCCCATCTTCTCAGACACAGAGGCGAACCAACGAGCTCCAGCGAAAGATTTTTCCACATCAACAGGGTTGCCATAGAACACGCAATCGCGCCAAAAAGCATCATGTACTATCAATCTTAATGCATCATAGCATCATGTACTATCAATCTTACTTAATTTTCCTTTATTTGTAGGCAAAAGTAAATTCATAAATTTTTTGTTTAGAGTTTTTACCGTTTTATCAAAGTAATGATGTTTAGACAAGAATTACGCTTATGCTCAAATACTCAAAATGCACTAAAAAGTGGTTTCATGAGATATATAAAATCTTATTAGCAAAAACTGTGATTTTTATTATCTCATCATTTATACAACGTGTCACATTTAATAATTAAAAAGAGTTATGTGATACAAACGCCATATGTTTCAATGTTACGATAAACTAAATTGTCCCTACTCTTTCTTCCCGACATGTGTGTGACGCACGCCCCGCCCACTGGGTTAGTCTATTTCTTATAAGGTCCATGATAACAGCCATAACGTGGTCTACCATAATAAGCTGTTTCTCCCCGTTTTGGCGTTAAGGCTGTTCTCCGAACCTTATCCTGGTGTCCTAAAACAGGACATTGTATGTGAATCCCGAAGGAACACACGCAAAATAAAGATCAGAATAAAATCAAATTTCAGGAGCTAATATCGGCCGCCTATGGGACTGGGATAACTCTGAACTGATGATCCTTTTTGTGAATATGCTGATGACTTAGATCACGTGGAACGATCTCCTGTTTTGCACTATGTAAAGCTTTATACGGGTAGGATTATCTATCCACAAATGGATTATGCGCAGGAATTTAAAAATTCGATTAATTTAGGAAGAGATTAAAATTAATTTTAATAAAAATTAAACGAAATTGACAACATTTAATCATTTCTAATTGTTTATTTTTATTAAAGAATTTCAGTCAATCTCCCTTTTGCGTAAATCAAATCGTGATGACATAGTCGTTCCTCGTAAGCCTATCACGTTTGAGATTTGTGATCTCTCGTCGTTGCTTACAACGTTGCAGAGGGAATTGTGGATTTGTTAAAAAAGGTGTTTGTTTTAACGTTGCTTTCGCATATTCAAAATGGTTCATTCAGTTTCAGACACGGTAAATATTAATTCTAAATTGTCGTAATTCGAATATTTTTCATTTTGCTGATGTCCTAGGAATGATATGTAAATTGTAGCGGGATTTTGAATGAGTTCCCGCTACGTTGAGAATCTGTAACGTGTTCCCCCCCCCCCGCTTCATAAGTGTTATAAAAAGTAAATAATCGTAAATGTTTTGAAGAGTAAAATCTAGAGTTAGTGTGCAAAATAATTTGGGTAACAAAGTAAAGAAAGAACATTTATATTGAAGACTTGTTTGCAATAAGGAAATGTTGATATTCTGGCATACTGTTTTCTGCAATTTCTTTCTTCTCTGCTATTGTTGATTATCGAGAATTTTTTAAGAAATAAACGGAATTATATTGTACAATATGAGGTGGTGTTTTGGAATTGTTTTCCCTCCTGCTGTCCCAGATTGCATGATTTTGAGCACCTTTTTGTTTGGTGTTTATTCGTTTTCTTAGCTTGGTATTTTGTGTAGATTGGACATTTGTATCCCAGGGATCGCAAAAAGTGTTCAAAATCTGGTCTCTCATTTTTCGTCTTTCGAATCATAATCCAGTTAAACTCAAAATTTTGGGAACATTTAATTCTGAAGGGAATTTAGTTTTAAGTGGTTAACTATGTTCTTGTAAAATTATTCATCCTCTACTTATTTACGTTGATTTAAAAAAAGTGTGTAGAATTGGAAAAAATTATAACTTACTCAAACATATTTGGGTAAAGTGCAGAATCGCCCACTTATTTGTTTGGTGCTTTTTACAAGAGTAAGAAGGATTAGATTTTTGTCAATTTTCTTTGACCTTTTTAAGTGAAAATAGGTCAATGTGTACATGGATAAAGTCAATGGAGTGCACAATGCCATTTTTGTGCAATTCTGGGATTTTTTTAAAGTGAAAATAGGTCGATATATACATGGGTACAGAGTATGTGCAATTCTTTTAAAAATATGCCAAGTAGTGAATGATTCTACACTTTCCCCACATATTTATTCAATTACCATATTACTTCAAATTAAATCACTGGTATGATTTTAAAATTGGAAAATTGAGGAAAGTAAAAAATAGCGGCTAAAGTGCAAAATCGCACACTTATTTGTTTGACGCTTTTTACAAGAGTAAGAAGAATTGGATTTTTGTCAATTTTCTTTGACCTTTTTAAGTGAAAATAAGTCGATGTGTACATGGATAAAGTCAAGAGAGTGCACAATGCCATTTTTGTGCAATTCTGGGATTTTTTTTAAAGTGAAAATAGGTCGATGTGTACATGGGTACCGAGTATGTGCAATTCTTAAAAACGTGCCAAGCCAGTGGGAATAGCTATGAGTTAAAGCTGCATCCCAAATTCATATATTGAAAATCTTATTTATTAATATAGTATGCAGAGAAAATTAACCATCTCTAAAATTTTATTAATGTTACTAAATTTCATGTATATCATGTTAAAATATATAGGTGTATTTTTAAAAAGTGTGTTCATAAATTTGTTAATGATTTAAAGACAGATTTCAAATTTTGTTCCAATAACACACACACACACAAAAAAAAAAAAAAAAAAAAAAAAGCCTGAAAAAATTCCCCCCCCTCTTCTGATTTTTTTTGTTATACTTCATGAAAATACAGTAACCTAAGAATTCAGGTTAAAAAAATTAGGTGTCATTCTGCCTTTGGCATTTTTCATTTTAGAATGTAAATTACATAGCCTAATGTTATTATGAGGAATAAGAAATTTTGTATATTGGTTATGTATTTTATAATGTATAATTAAGTTTTTGGATTTTTTGTTAATAGCATAATTTAATAATGTTAATGCCAAAGTTATTTGTAGTAGCTGAAATTATAAAAAGATATATGTGTATCTTTCTGCTGAGAGGTTCGTAAACTGAGGTTTTTCAGATATCATTGTGTTCCACAGTTTAGTGCGTGCTGACAAAAAATATTATATACTATCAGTTCCAGATTAATAATGGGGATCATGTAGGGGACAATGTTCATTGTCAACTCAAAATTGTAGTTAAAAAAGTAGTTTAGATAAAAATTATTCTCATTATAATTAACAGAAAAATAATTTGCATGTAGTTTATTTTGTTAAGAAAATTAAATTGGTATGGGAAACATGAATACATAATAGATAGTGGAATCATTTTAAATGAACTTAAATTATAAATGACATTCGTAAACATCATTTACTAGAAAAACTTGTCTAATCTTTGGAATATGGTAACAGATAATTTGGCGACATTTTGGTAAGGCGATAAAGGTTACTAACTAGGACTTTAGCAGTGTACATGGCTAAAGAAAAGAGTGTGCACAATGCCATTTTTGTGCAATTCTGGGATATATTTTTAAGTGAAGGTGAAAATAGGTTGACGTGTACATGGATACCGTGTATGTGCAATTCTTAAAAACGCAGCAAGCAGTGGGCGATTGTGCACTTTCTTCCAATTTCGCACCTAATCTTCGTCATAATTAAGCACTTTTGTTCCATAAAAGTTCTAGCAGAAGCGTAATTCGGATAGCACATTGTTAGAAAAAAATATTGAGGGGGGGGAAAAATGCCTTTACTTCGTGAAAACAAAATGGCATCCAAAAAAAAAAACTAGCAGGTTGCTGTAGCAGGGTTAGTCGCCAAATTTTCGTGAAAAATTCGCCAAGTTACCATAATTTGAAGATTAACCAAAAATTTGAAAATATCATAGAGTCAAAATCATTTGAAACTTATTATTTTAGCAGAGATTATATGCTAGTATGGCTGTTATCCTACATATTTTTCATTTCCTTTCTGTATTTCTTGTGTAGTTTTGTTGGTAAAAATATATTTACGGGTGCCACCTTGTTGATAATTGGCGGTACATGAACACTGAGTTAGTGCAATTCTTTGACTTATTATTTTGGCTTTGTGTAGTGGCGATTTTTGGCAGTCAAAAATAACAAGTCAAGGAATTGCACAAACTCGGTATCCATGTTTACATCGATGTATTTTCACTTCAAAAAACATCAGAGAATTGCACAAACTAGGCATTGCACACTCCCTTTACTTTGTCCATGTATACATATATTCACTTAAAAAGTCAAAGAAGCAGCCAACAAAAAATATATAATCTCAATAAACTACATTTTAAATCAATCGATGAAATAGCATAAAAAAGGAAATTCATCTTAACACTGCACAAAGAAAATATCCACTTACCTTATTTACAAATTTTATCACAAACACACCCAGTACTGTCTTTTTATGCACCTACTCACTCATTTCAGTTTATGTAGTTAAATATGCAGAACAGAAATGTTCATTGCAGTGTCTTACGTGTATTTCAGATTACAGGAAACCGCTCAAATTCTGACCAAATGCCCACAACTTGGTAGTGATAAATATGTTAGTGCGAATATCTTGAGTGTTTTGTCAAAATGGTTGATTCATCTTTATTTCCACAGTCATATTTTCCTCTTTAAAAATTTCATCTTCTTGTCCTGTTCTAGCATTCAATTTATTTAACATGTTATCACATCCCTTTGCTTTAAACGCAATATCACAATAGGATTCCTAAAACATCAAGACTAGCGATAGTGACAAATACTTGTGAATTGCTTGTATGTTGTTAGTATTAGAAAAATTGGTACTTTTCCGTTTCGCCGGCGCAAATCTCGCCAAGCAGACTTTATTGGCGACAACATACAGTATACACATAAAAAATATTTAAAAAATGTTAGTTCTCTAAGAATTCTTTTTAAAAAAGAAGGCATAAACATTTTAATATCGCTTAAAATTTTATAAAAAGCCAATAAATAAAGACAACAAATTTGTAAAAAGACGTTAATTTAAGAATTTACTATGCTTTCATGGTTCAACATCCTGATTCGCCGGTTCATATCACGTGACCCCAAGCGATCTCATGTCACGTAAACTACTCTACAAAAATCTAATGCTCTCAGTAATTATCTACATTAATTTCATGTTAAACCTTAATTTGGAATGCAAGAAATATTTCAATTTCGTACGAATAACTTACTCAGAAATTATGTAAAACTGCAGTGCTTTACTTCGCTAATGCATTCTCATTAGAATTGATGAATTTAACCCTTGACATTATCTTTTCTATATTTTCGGCTTCGGGTAAACGCTGTGATTGCATCCTAATTGACTTAATTACCGAAAATTGCCTTAGACATAAAACTGAACTATCTGATAAAAATTCTATGTAATGATATGCCAGTATTGAAAGAAACAATCAGTCTGATAAGAAAAAGCTGCGACTTGTTTTGAAAATGAGGCGTAAAAGGTTACCAGCGAGAACATTCCGTTTGGCATCGGTTGTACCATTATTGGCGACTTTATCGCTTGCGCCGGCAAAACGGAAAAGTACCGAAAAATTAATCATTCTTATTTTCATCATCCTTTGAAACAGCGTAGTAGGCAGTATGATGCATAAACTGCAATTCTTCATTTCTCAATTATTTTTTATTGATAATGTAAAAATGACAGAATCCCTTACTATTGTAAGTACAAAAGAAAGTATACTCTGGTATATAGTATTCTGGTACTTTTCCATTTTGCCGGTGCAGGCGATAAAGTCTCCAATAATAGTACAACTGATGCCAAATGGAATATCCTCGCTTTTACGCTTCATTTTCAAAACAAGTTGCAGCCATTTCTTATCAGATTGATTTTTTCTTTCAATACTTGCTTACAATTAATTACATAGAATTTTTTACCAGATAGTTGAGTTTTGTGCCATAAAGGCCATTCGCGGTAATTAAGTCAATTAGGATGCAATCACACCATTCACCCGAGGGTGAAAATATAGAAAAAGCAAAGTCTAGGGTTAAATTGATCAATTCTAATGATAATGCACTAGCGAAGTAAAGCACTGTGGTTTTACATAATTTCTGATTGAGTAAGCTAATCCTATGAATTGAAACAATTCTTACATAATCACGGGAGAAAATCCACGGTCAATCAATTCAGAGGACTCTGAATCTTTGCTTACCAATGAACTTAATTATTTGAGAGCAGTTGCGATTGACCGTGGATTTTCTCCCGTGGTTATTGATAAAGCCGTTAAAAAATTTTCAGATTCCCATCAAAGAAGACATTCCACTGTTAGAAATAATATTAATGACCTTGTCGTGCTTCCATTTTATCCTTCTGTTAGCTATAAAATTACACGGATTCTCCAGGAATTCAATTTTCAAGTCGGTTTCTCCCCTATTAATAAAATTCACCCTTCGATTCTAAAAGATTGCGTTTCTGTCTTGAACTCTTGGGGAATTTATAGTATATCGTGTCAGTGTGGTTTAAGATATATCGGCCAAACGAAAAGAGCGTTGAAGTTTCGTATCAAGGAACATGAATCTTATGTCAGAAAAGGCGAAATTAACAAGTCTTTAATAGTGTATCATAGTTGGACTTTTAACCATAATTTTGATTTTGGATCTGCAAAAATTATCCAAAAGGCTTTTTCTATAGGTGAATTGGATTTTCTTGAGGCTTTTCACATTCACAAAGATTTAGCAGGTTTAGTTAATGATTTGAAGTCCAATCCAGTCCTTCCTAGTGCCTTTAAAATTCTACTATCTTAATTCAGTTATTTTTGCCGATAGATGGCGTTACCTCCTCGTGTTTGGTACTACCAGAGGGTATAAAAATCCGTTCAGTGGTTGCTTTCCATTATTTGAAGTTCAGATTTTGAGCGTAAGGTGCATTTGCCCCCCGCTCCCTATTTTAACTTCGCTAATTTTTCATGCTCGATCAGATAGACTGGCTCAGTAAAAGTAGACGGCCAGTGCAACTCTGATTAAAAATCTAGTTATAACCACGTGCAGTGCTGATAAGGACCACGTGTTTCTGTGACTCCTTCTCCTTTATTTTCTTCTTTCTCCTGATGAGGAGGGACCTTTAGCTGCCCTCGAAATCGATTGAGTGTTTTGTTATACCTACGCTAAATACAAGGTTGTTTTTACGATTTTAGATTATTTATTGTTTAAACAGTCATGATTACAAACAATTAAATTACCTGTTTTCAATTATGAAAACAATTTCCAAATAATGTGTCTCCACTGTTTCACACATTTTTCCTTTCTATATTTTGTGTATACAGATTTATTTTATGTTGATGGTTTATGATTGTAATTTTTCCATTATTCAAAAATACAAAAAAGAAAAGAAAAAAAGTTTAGGGCCTTGTTAATCCGCAACCTAGTTAATCAGTCTGAAGTTAACTGAGTTGCCTACACAGTATAAGGAATTCATAGCTCTCGCTATATGGGTGCTTATAATTTGCTTTATTCCATATTAAAAACTGAGTAATATGTACAGTCTCTCACCTGTTGTATTCAGAAGCATACTTGGCTATGCACTCGAGAGTGGAATTTTCATGACTACATCCTTTTGATTGTTATTAAGCTATTCTGGTTCCACCACTGGTAACAGCTGTCATTGACATGTTTTGCATTATCTTACACTTGCACATTTTTATCTTGTGCTGTAAGATTAAATAATACAGAGGTACTCATTAGATCGTAGAAATAAGTTTTCGTACTTTCATGCTATAGTGGCAACTTTGAAAGGAAGCAGCAAGTATAAAATGTTAAGAAGGAAGAGGAAAATCTGCAAAGCTGAAAATACTAAAAAATAAGAAGTTGCTAAACAATATTTATGCTTAAATTTATTTCTTACGTATAGTTTCTGGTGGTCATATATTTACAGATGCTGTTAATATGTCTTCATTTTTTTAATGTACTTTTCATGTATATTCTAGGGGCAATTCAAGCTAGTGCCATACCGCTAATCATTGCCTTTTATTTTGTGATTTTGTAAAGCCCAATAATCCTAATGATACTGAAATTATGATACGCTGTTAAGTAATTGTTTCTAGCTTTCTTGTATATTGTATCCCTGCCAACAATGTGAATATATAGCTGATCCCTCTATGTACTGCACAGTCATTTGTATGGAAGTTCATGCATCCCTGTTCAGTATTTAAATAGGAAAGCATTCATTTCTTGGAGAATTCTATCAAAAATCTACCAATTTTGAAATGCTGCCAGCATTGTTGGGAGATGTGTATCTATTTCTTCAGTTTTGCCTTTGCCATCTTCATTAAATGCTCTGAACAAACCAAAAAGGTTAGAATAAATGGAGTAAGCATGACATCAAAAAAGTGAAGCCAAGAGACAGTCAACAATGTGACATCACAACTTATCATGGCCACCATGTAGCATTTCATTTTCTATATACTAAGCAGAAAATGATTTGTGTTTAGCATTAGCATTAGAATGGGAGACTTTAAACCTTAAGTGATAAATACCTGATGTATAAGTAACACCTGTTAGAATATAAACAAAACCAAGGAGGTGTAAGGCAATGACTTGGACATGATAAGTTGGGATATTTCATGGCTTCTCTGTTACACAAGCCACACAAGGAAGACTTTCTGCAACCAACCTACCTCCTCTTAGCATACCACTCTATTTATGCCAACCTCCTCAGAACAGACCACTCTCGTGTAACTATTTTAAGCAGCAGTTGTTTTGCACATTTTTGACTCCTTCTTGCATAATGTAATAGGTATTTGCTCCTAAATTGCAACATTGTTGGAAAATGTATCGGAGACCATAAAAACAATTTCCAACATGAATACTTGTTGGAAATCTTTTTCCTGTGTAGTTTAGCATGTTTCAAATGTTTTCAGATGCATTTTGAAAGTTTTAATGCAAGGTAAAATGTGGTTTTTTTTTTTTTTTTTTTTACAATTTTTTTTTCTGGGGGGGGGGGCAGTTAAAGAATGCCACTTCATTTTTTGTAAATCAAAAATGAGCTGCATTTAAGCTACGCATACATCCAGAGAAATAAAGATGCTTATCAGTATGTGCTTTGTGTTTTGTAAAATGTCTTGTAAAAACATCTTATCCACTTGAGATGCTAAGTGAGTAAAGTTTTATTTGGGTTTTTTCCACTATAACACCACAGTCATTTTTCATGTGTAATATATGTTGCATGCAATTTATTTTATATTCAGTTATGAAGTATGCTTTTATTAACTAATACTTTAAGTGTATGACTGTGTAAATGAGTTCATATTGCTTATGCAAGTGAAATACTTGACATTTTTTTTTTTTTTCCATACAGGAAGATTTTGAAGCTCAGCTGGATGCAGCTGGTGAAAAATTGGTGGTGGTTGACTTTTATGCAACCTGGTGTGGACCATGCAAATTGATTTCTCCTTTTTTTCAGGTACCTATAAATTGTTTATTTTTGTGTTATTGCATTTTTTATTTTATTTTATTTTATTCCTCATTTGAATTTTCTTTTTGTAGATGCTTTCAGAGGAATTCCAGGATGTTGTCTTTTTAAAAGTAGATGTTGACGAGGTTGATGTAAAGTATCCCTTATTTTCATTTTTTAAAGAAGGAACATTATAATTTCTTTTATTTGCTTAGTAAAAATTTCTGCGTAAATATGCAGGCAAATGAAGAACTGTGTTATAAAAAAACATTTTCAAAATCAGAACTTAAGCTTGCTAACCATACTACATATAAATCTTTGCATTCGTAAATTATAAGTATTTTTTAATACTTGTATGTATTATTCCTGGTTATCTAAATTGTTTTAAATTTTATTTCCTTGTAGAAATTAAATCCAGAATAAAGATATACGATTTATGGATTCTGTTTTTCTGAGACCACTGCATAATATCACTATGACAAAAAGAATTTGGTAATATCACATAGTGAAAGTGATTCTGAAAATGACATTACTAATGTTGTTGCTGATGGTTGAGTGAACTATATAAATTTTTAAAACTTTTTGAGAAGGCACACCTTTGTTTAAGACGTTCCCTCAGAGCGAATGGGAGTTGAAATTGCCTCACAGGATGGGGGTTTTGTGCCACTAAGCCTAACTCTAGAAAAAAAAAATCGTAAAAAAAAAGTTTACCTTCTAATGTTATAATTTTTGGTACTATTTTAGATTATTACTTAAGCTATCATGTATGTTAACATTAGCGTTTAATAATCTTTTTCCTTCGCTTTATATGACAATATATAAAAATTGCTTACTTTGAGGAATAACTTTCTGAAGTGCTACTCAAATTATTCTGAAGTTTTAATTGCTAAAATACATTAATAAACTTATCAATTAATAAAAAATACAAGAAAGACTATTTACTAGAACAGGTAACAAAATCTTTCATGCAAGACAAGGCAGACACTTAGTGAGCTCAATCTCGGACAAAACGTGCATATGAGAATCGCTAAAAATATTGCGCTCTGACTCTTTAGAAAATGAATTATTACTCATTCACATCACTAATTGGCTATTTTACCATGCAGATATATCCTTTGTCCGATAAGTAATACTTACTCGCCATAATAAAATGAATTGTATAGGTATAAAAACTGTAAAAATATTTTCCTATGTAGAAAAGAAAGAGAAAATATTATTAAAATCATCTCTTTCATTCTTTAATAATAAGGCCCAATTAATAAATATATAGCAACTAGAAACATTGATGTTCTATCAGCATTTTGTTATTCAGGCATCCACTTGTTGTTTCTGAAGGAAGATTTTTTCTCAAAAATATATTAAAAATGTTTAATGCAGTTTTTTTGGTATTTGTGTATTTAGCCAAATTTAGAGGCTTCATTATGGGTGATTTTGCATGATTAAATAACTCAGTAGCATAGTTATTAATAAATCTTTAATTTTAGATTGCACATGTTTTGCCCATCTGTGTCATAACTGGTATTTACAAATGCTTTCTAAACTTCGTATAGACCACTTGTGAGATTCTTCTACAATATCTGTGATATATTATTGCAGGAAATATGTATTTTACTTAATTTTTATGTTATTTCGTGTTTAGCAACGAGTTTCTTGGATTTTTGTAATGAAACTCAAGCTGTTCACCTTTTCCAAGATGATGACTTGCTGTTGACTGCTAGAAATGCATAAATTCTTAAAATTGAAGTTGTTGATAAAAAAACCCAGCATTTTATGAAAGCTTGGTACTGATAAATGTGGAAATTATGAGAAATATGCACTGGATATTGATTTGAAGTAAAATCATGTAACATATATGACAGCACGTAATTTATTTATTTTTGTTGCAAGAGGTTCATATCAGGTAAGTTATGTAAAGAACATATTGAAGATTGTAGATAAAGCTGTTATAGATAAATATAAAACATTGCCATTAAGCATGCATTGTTGAGATTGTTAATTAGATAATTTTACTGTTGCGAAGAAAGCCAAATGGTATTTCTTCACCAGAAGGCATTCTTTAGCATCTTTAAAGATACCTAAAGGATATTTATTGATGCGCAAATAGCATTTTTTTTTTTTTTTTTTAAATTGAAGAAATAATAGTTCTGGATTTTTAAATTGAAAAGATGGTAGTTCTTGATTTTTAAATTAAAGAAATGATAGTTCTGGATTCTCCTATTTTTTAAATTCTGGGTGCATAATTTGTTATTTAGAGTAAAATGTTAATTATCTCTGCATAAAACCTGCCTGCTGTGTTTTGGAAAATCTAATAAAATTCAAAACTTGCATATAAATTTAATTTAAGTCTTCTTATTTTCTTTCCCAGGATATTGCAACCAAATATAATGTTTCAAGCATTCCAAAGTTTGTGTTTCTGAAAAACAAGACTGAGGTAATAATATATTTTAATAATTTTATTTAAGAGACATTTTTGTAATAAGTTCTATGTTTGTTTTTAATTGATTTATTCATTTTTAAATTTTAGTTTATAGTGCTGCAGTGTATTTTTAATTTTACTCAGTTGATTGCAATATAAAGGAAAAAATAGCTTATATTTTACTTAGCACTCCCCAGACACCATGTAAGTTTCTGACAATGTTTTAAAGTTGCACCTTATAAACTATTACCGTAATTTCCGGAAGAAACGCCGCGGCGTTTACGTGTTTAAAACTTAAATTTTCAGCGGGTGCGGCGTTTAGGTGCACTAAAAATAAAATATTTCCTATGATGGTCATTGTACTTAGTTTGGATGGCCTTGTCATTGTGCATAGATTGGTGCTGTTCCCACACAAAAGACCACTCAGTTGCTTTTTGCGAACGTTATTTTGTTTACGTTCTTTCCCTTGAACGGACCAACATGCCTTATTCACCCTAAACGAGATCTCAGAACAATAACATTCTTCCCCCTTTCAAATCAACATTCTCATCAGTTTGAATAGTCTCTCTCCTCTGCCATTCGATGAATCTTCCAGAACCCATCCTCTTTCCACCCCTGCCTTTTCTGCAATTTTTTTTCAAAGGCGGACACGACTCCACCTGCCTCGCAATAACGAACTCTGACGTATTTCCCCTTCAGCATGAATGGATTTTTCTTGGCATTCTGCCAAATACAGATCCCATCAGTTAGGGTACAAGTACTTGTTGGATAGTTTTTAATTAGGGAGCGGAAAATTTTTGAAAATGTCTCTAAACGGCACAGAAGCTATACATTTCTTACCTTTAATTTATTTTTGAGTTATGGTTTCATTTCATGCATTTTTCTTAACTGGTATGTCATATATCAGGACCTAGGTTGAGTTTTTGCATCTATACGGCCCACGACGATGTCACGCGCAATTTAATCTGTTACGGCGTTTACGCTGATGCGGCATTTCTGTGTAATTTTAATTTTTTTCCCGCCAATTTTCTCGAGTGCGGCGTTTACGCTGATGCGGCCTTTCTTCCGGAAATTACGGTACATTAATTTTGCCTGTTTTTGCAATTAACTGCAATAACTGCTTTAATAAGGAAATAATACTCATTCGTTTAAAGCATTCATTTGGGATTCAATTTTATAATGTAGATTATTAATTGTAATGATTATATATTCAGATTCGTAATGTTTCTGTAAATATATTTTAACAAATAAAATTAAACTTGATGACTTATATTGAAAAATATATCTGTCATATTTTTTCATAATTTTTATGAAAATTTCTAGATCTTGCATTGAATTTGGCAATTTTGAAAATATTTTGATTCTGCGACTTACAAATTTCATGAAAAGTTTTTAACAAGTATAATAATTTTATTATTGATAACATTAAAATTAAGATGCGTTAAAATTGCATTTTTTAGAAAAGTAATGAGAATAGAGTATTTTTATTTCTTCCTCTTTTGTTTCATAATCTCTCTTCCTTTCATCTTAACAGTTTTTTAATATCTTGCTTCTGAAATTTAATGTAGATAATAATTGGTATAAAACACAATTTCAAGCCCACCAGCTGCCGAGTGGTAAAGTCACTAAACACTGGTAGCTCAGTTCTGGTGTTCAAATCTCAACAAATTGGTGGATTACATGGGTGTTTTCATAGTTTTCCCCATGTATAATGTGTATACAAGTCATTTTGCCTTAGAAAGTCCTGCATGACGGTATCCCTCCCCTTTGGCAGATATCCTTTGCATGCTTTACTGTAATTAAATAAGCCAAAACAAAGTTTCTGAATTATTTTTTAGCAAAAGCAAAAAAGCTACTTTAATGATGTTAAATGTTTGTTCTATTTTCCATTTAGAGTGATAGTAGTTTTTCCATATTTAATTAATTCAAAATATTCACTTGTTTGTCAAGTTTTCTCTTTAGAATTCACTTAAAGTCTTTTGAGTTTTTTTTTCTTTAAATCTTCAAATTTTTTACCCTGGAAAATTTGCAGTTACATTAAAATCTGGGGGGGGGTTAAAGAGCGTAGTTTTTAAAATTTAACATCATTTGTGCCAAAAAGATTGTTACATTTATGTTTAAAAAAATGACTAGATAATTATGCGCAATCTGATGGAGTTGGGCTGTAACAACATTCATATGCAATCTGATGCAGTTAGCATGTTCAATAACAACCTTCTCATAGGTTTCCAGTCTTTTTTGATGTGCCACCCTTCTCGAGAGGGCCTACACCAATTCTCTTTTTTTTTTTTTTAAATAACAGTTTTTCAACTTTTTGTGTCATATCGCATTTTTTTCAGTGATTCAAGGGTCTGCCACTCTTAGATGAAATTTACTGTATTATATATTAAAAAAACAAACACAATTTTTTAAAATTACTATATTAAAAGATGTACATCTAATTTAACAAATGCATATAATTTAAAAAGTTAATATTCTAATATTAGTGAGAAGGCTGAGCTTGGTGTAATGAATGATGTAGTGAACTAATGTTTCGGCATTTGGTGCTGTAGTTGTCAATTAGCAATCTTAAATTGCCTCGTTCCACTGTTGACAATGTTTTCTTTGTTTAGTAAATTGCCGAATACTTTAAATCCTGTTTCATCTGAATATGATAATGGGAATGCATTGAAAGACTTCTTTCATAAAGCCAGATATAATGCTGGAATTTGCTTTTGAAAAAAAAAAAAATTAAAAATTTTTTATATCCATTTTATAATTTCAATTTTGAGGAAGGTTCTGGGACCCAATCTCAAATGATTGTGTTGAGGATATCCTGAAATATGTTTATAAAATCTTTACATACTTCCAAATACCAACAGAATACCAGAAGGTCTTCATCATTTGTTTCCACCAAGAAAAGATTTGGGAAAGTAACAGAATTATCTTCGATACAATTTTTGTTTGTACAAAGCAAATTTTGACCATGAATGCAGAAATAGGTCTTTGCTTTGATCAAATTCAAATCGTCTCCTTGTAGATGTAGATTCATTTCATTGAATTTATTATATAAATCAATTAAAAAGTTATATCATTTTAAGATTTCAGTAAGTTTTCTTTAAACAAATCTTTTAAAAAAAATGTGACCAGCTGAAAAGAGCTCATAAAATCTTTTAATACAGCTACCCTTTGATAGCCAGCAAACTTTCTGTGTGCACAATAAATGACTAAAATGTTCATCATTTTCATCACATAGATTTCTGGAAAATCTGTCATCAAGAGCATTGGTTTTGATTTTGTTAACTGCTATAATTGCGTACTGCTGTGTATAATAAGTGGGATTGTTAAGGTTATTTTTGCAACCAGATGTTATTTATGGCTTACAGAATGCAAACTACTTTTGGTTGGTCGTTTTCAAATGCGAAATCAACCCGGCATATAATCCAACCATTGCCAGAGCATCATTGATATCATTGGACACAATATCATTCAAAGAAATATTTTTCCTTTTAATGTTCCAATCCCCTAAGTATAGGCTTTTAATATGCATTTCTTATTTTGTGGCAAATAATAGTTCTTGACAAATTTTTTCATATTTCATGAAGCAAATCTTCACAAAAAGCGAAGATTTGTTATTTGGTAAAGTACACTGCTTCCCACCCAAACTGCAACACCAAGAAAGACAAGAGATATCACAACAAAATTTATTTAGTAGATAACATGTTGACCGAGTATCAAATGATTAAATTTATAGACTTCTGTGAAGTGCATTTGTTAGAAATTAAAATCCAGAATCAGTAGTCCTTCCAGAATCAGTAGCCAGAGTAGCCGCCATTATTAGAGATCACCACTGTCACATGCCTCGGCATTGATTCAAAGGGACTTTGGATGTGTTTTTGGGGTATAGCAGTCCAAGAAGCTTCCACACATTGCCAAAGTTGATCTGGTGTGGCAGCTTGGGATGTAATCTGGGTCAATAGTTTAGCAACCATGGACCACATGTTTTCTATCGGCAAAAGATCCGGAGAGCGAGCCGGCCAAAGAAGCAATTCAATCTGACGACAAAACCTTGGACAATGCGGGACCCGTGTGGTCACGCATTATCCTGTTGAAATATGGCTGTGGGCAAGCCCTGAAAGTAAGGAAGGACACCTGGCTCCAAAACCTCGGAGATGTAGCGCTTGCTTTTTAAAGTATCGGCAATGCATATTATAGGAGTGCGAGAGTGTTATCCAGGACCAGTGTGGCGGTGCATAACTCAGCTGTTCAGCATCCTCTCTCCACGTTGTCTCCAGACACGAATCTGACCATCATGGTTTTGCAGACAGAAGCGTAACTCGTCGGTAAAGACAATTTCATTCCATTCTGCCATCCACATCCTTCTTTCATTGCACCATTGGTGGCGGAGGCATCTGTGATTCTGCGTCAAGTGTAGACAAAGCATTGGATGTCTTGCGGACAGACCATTCTGCTGTAAATGGCGTCGAATGGTACGCACAGACACTGGAAGATGCGTTACAAACTGAATGTACTGTGCTATGGTTCATGATGTGACTAAGCGATCTGTCACTGCCATGCGCAATGTTCCTGTCATCACGTGAAGTGGTGCACTGAGGTGGATGTGATCGAACACGTCGTTCCGTCATACCCTCCTGCATCCAATGGTCACATATCCGCATTACAGTTGTTTGGTTTAGTGCAACACGACTACCGATTTCCCTGAAAGATAATCCACACTCTCGGTAGGCCACTATCCTTCCTCTGTCGAACTCGGATACTTGATCAAACGATGATCGCTGTTTACTACGAGGTATAATTGATCGTTTTTTTGAAAAAATCATAATTGCCGAACTTGAAATCGTCGAAAACTAATAACTCTAAGCCTTAAATAGTGCTTTGAAGTGGTGCCACAGGTGCGCATGCATAGACTCCAACTACTACGGATTCTCCGTAGTTTCTACGGAAATTCATGAAAAACTACGAGCTACAAAAAGTATGGAAAAAACTACGGATTTTACAGAAACAAGAGCAGGAGAACCAGTACGCAAAACGGAACCAACTAATTCATCCAATGATTGGCTGAATACTCGTGTTATCATATATCACGTGTTGAGTGCGTTTCTAGTTTTGAAGAATTAGCCAATCGTAGATCAGTAACTCCAACCGTTAACGACTTATCAATAGTTCCACCCAATTGTCTGTCTCCCAGGTTCCTCGCTGATGCGTGTTTAGGCTGCATTAGGCTGCATTGTGTAGTTTACGGCGAGAGCTTAGCGTGTGTCTTGTGAACTGTGAATCAGGTGAAAGATTTTTAATCATAATGCTGCCTCGAACGAAGAAGCCAAAATTATCAAAGCAGAAGTTTAAAGATTCATATTCTTCAGAATTTCCATGCATTAAAGCGTCCAAAATTTCTGTGAATCACGCACACTGCAGTGTATGCAACAAAGACTTCTCAGTTGCTCATGGCGGAAAAGATGACTGTAAACGGCATGTGTTTTCTCAAAAGCATATAGAACTTGGCACCGTAAAATCTAAAGAAATAACAAATTTCTTAATAAAAGATGATGAAACAGATCCTATAAAAGCCGAATGCTATTTTGTTCGTTTTTTAATTGAACATAATCTACCGCTTTCTGTTTCGGATCATTCCAAAGAGCTTTTCAAAGCAATGTTTCCGGATTCTGCCATAGCAAAAAAAATTTAGCTGTGGTCATACCAAAACTGCTGCTATTGTGAAATGCAGAAAATACTGTTGCTGATATTATAAAATCAGTGTGCAGTACATCATTTTCTCTAAGTACTGATGGAAGTAATGATAACAATGATAACAAACTGTACCCATTGGTTATAACATACTACAGTAAAGAAAAGGGAGTGATAATTACTTCATTGATTTCTATTTTAGAATGCACGAATAATACAGGAGAAGGTATTTTTAATTGTATAAATGAAAACTTTAAAAACAAAGGTTTAGAATGGAAAAATTGCTTATCATTTTCTTCAGATAATGCTAGTAATATGATTGGAAAGTTTAAAGGTGTAGCATCATTTATCAAAATGCATCAACCAAGTATAATCACCCGAGGTTGTCCGTGCCACCTCTTGCATATAGCTGCAAAAAAAGCTACTGAAAAATTAATTGGCTCAGAAATTGAAATGTTGATAATAGATATATATTTTTACTTGGAGAAAAGTTCGAAACGGAAGCATAGCTTCAAAGTTGCTCAACAAATTTTGGGACAGAATGCAAAATCTTATAAAATTTTGAAATATTGCAGTACGAGATGGTTGTCTCTTTTAGAATCTATAACAAGGATTTTGGAACAGTGGGATGCTGTGATAAATTTTTTTGGAGATAACAGTGAGAATGAAGGAAAGAGATTGCAAAACATTAAAAAAATTTTACAGTCACCGACCACCAAATTGTACTTGTTATTTTTGAAAAATACTTTGCCTTTGTTTATAACAGTAAATATTAATTTGCAACAACAAGCTCCTTATATACATAAATTGAGAAGAGAACTTTTTGAACTTTTAATGAATTTATTTGTTAGATTCGTAAAACCATCAGTAATTTCTAAAGAAAATGAAGATGTTACTCTAACGTCTATTCCATTTCAGAAGTATAGTAAACAAAAAGAAAATGAAAATTTAGTGATTGGTGCGGAAACAAGACTATATTTAAAAAATGCCAAGTTGAATGAAAGTGAAGTGAAATCATTTTTCAATTCTGTGCGAGCTTTTTTTTGTAACTGCATGTTCATATATAATTGATAAATTTCCACTGAGTGATCCATTTCTAAAACATGCTGAAGTTACTGACATCAACTTGAGAACTGAAGTCTCATTTTCATCTGTTCTTTACTTGATGAATACTTTTCCATCCATTATTGATGAAAAATGTCTTAATCAAGTAGAAATTGAATTTTCCATGTATCAAGTAGATGATTTGAAAGAAATTGTAGATTTGCGTATTGATATAGCATGGGGAGAAATTGCCAAATTAAAAAATATGAACGGGTGTATTAAATACAAAGTATTGCCTTCTGTAATGCTTGCTGTCTTAATAATACCTCATTCAAATGCAGCTTGCGAAAGAATTTTTTCTATTGTTAAAAAAAATCAGACGGAATTTCGACCAAATTTAGGTCTTAAAACTCTTGAAGCAGTTTTGATTGAAAAAATAAATATGCAGGCAAATGAAGAACTGTGTTATAAAAAAACATTCTCAAAATCAGAACTTAAGCTTGCTAAGCATGCTACATATAAATCTTTGCATTCATAAATTATGCGTATTTTGTTTAATACTTATATGTATTATTGGTTTATTATAATAATTATATTATTTTGTTTAATTAATAATAGTTATTAATTTTAATAAATAATTAATAATAGTTATAGTAATAGGTTATTATAATAATTATATTATTTTGTTTAATACTTATATGTATTCTTGGTTATTTAAATTTTATTTCACTGTAGAAATCATATCCAGAATAAAGATATGATTTATAGCTTCTGATTTTTTCTATGATTAGTAGTGATTTGAAGTACTTTTTATTAGTGAATGCTTGAGGAGTTAAAAGAAAATTTCTAATTAAATGTGCATATAATTTACAAGGTATATTTTTAATTATTCAATTTTATATGTATATGGATTTTAAATGTAATAAAATTGATTACAATTAATTATTAATTTAAAATTAATGAATGGTTAATTACAACATACGCTACGCGCACATTTTCAAAGTTGTAAAAATGTCGTTCGCGCGTTGACTACTGACAAGGTTTGCTGAAGGTTGGAGTCTATGCGCATGATGTGTGTCTGCGCTGAAATTCTAATCATTTGCATATGTGACCTCCGCTAATGCATGTTGTAAATTTCATGTTATTTGCATGCTTTGTTGGTGTTGCATTTATGGTGGCCAACAGTGTAGATTCATCAAGCTCTGGAGGAAACTTAGTAGCCTTCAAAAAATCAATTAGATAGCTTTCCACATACTCAGACATTTTATCAATTCTCTAGTATACTGTATTATGGCTTAGTAGAACTTTCTGAATATCAGGCAGTACAGTATGCAGGACCTTTCTCACAACTGTACCTTTCCAACAGTATGTATTTTTTCCAGTGTAGTAATAAGAAAGGAAATGTAAAGAGGCATGTAACCCATTATCTGCTTGTTTTGGTGCTGCTGGAGGCTCGTACTTTGAGCATTGGAAAGTGAGATAAATATTTGTTTTCTGTCAGGATTTATCTTGGTCAAATGTTATCATGAAGGTTTCATGAATTGGCTAATCAGACCAATAGGTAATGTCTTGTTTGAGGGGGACAAAATAAAACCATAATTTCAAATATTTCACATTAAATTTTTTCTGTAATTTTTTTTGAATCCAATACGGGGCCTATCTGTGAAAATAAAAGTTATAAAAAAACTGCTGTGCCGCCGCAGAACCAGCTATTACTATATTAAGTAAATATATTATTATAATTATTGAAGATTTAAATTTATGTAAATTATGAATATTTTGTAGGAAATTTTTCGTAAAAATTTATGTTATTTAAATTTTAATCCATAGTTTTAAATTACTTAACTGCCTAACCATGAAACAATGTTCAAAATAGTAAGAAAATGTTGCAGAATAGGAAAAATTTATTAAACTGTATAAAAAATGTTAGAAATATAAGTTGCTATAACTTGTTTAGTTACTTTAATAATTTTTTTGAATAATTTCTGTTGAAAAATGTTCATAAAATAATCGACATAAAGGTGACATCAGCATTCTACCACTACCATTTACTAGAACTCTACCAAAAGTTAATAGAATTGAGATCTGAGTTATCTGAGTATAAATATGAAATTTCTGACTGAATTTGTATAAACAGGGTTCGTAGCGGTCCTTATAAGTGCTTATAAGTCCTTATATTTGAAAATAAAATATAAAGGCCCTTATAGGTGCTTACTTTTTCTTTAAAGCCCTTATTTTTTTGTTTTTAGTGCTTATTTTTTGCTTTTAGTACTTTTTTTTAAAAAAATGAACGTGCAATTTTACCCCGTACCAAAGCCGAAACTAAATAAACAAATTTTTTTCCTAATATGGAATGTAAGATGGTGAATCATACTCCCGGAAAGAGCTTTTCCCCCTTTCTCTGCATGAACATAATCTTTGGTGTGCGCGGAGAGTATAGACAGGTGCCCATCGTTCTGTTGTTCAAAGTAGAAAATTATGGTACATTCGGCATTCTTTTCCTCCCACCTAAATACTACACATGTTTGAATTTCTATCAAGATCTTAATAATTTGCATTCTCGTTCCGCTTGGTCAGTTCATATTTGTGTCTATTATGATCGTTATGCTTATATTATGAGCATATGTATGAATGTTTATAAAACATAGTTTCAGTAACTGAAGTATAGTAAACTTCTAAAAATGATTGTGTTTTAACACAGATTAGCTTTCTAAGGAATAATATTCGGAATGGCTTAAATAAAGAGGTTCTCCCCTTTCTCCGCAAAATCTCGAATATTGAAACTGTTACAGTTCGCTGCAAAACAAGCAACGGACCTTTTTTTTTTTTTTTTTTGTCACTTTCCAATCTGGATTGAATAGGACTAAAAGTTCTGCGGTCCACCAACCCAAGCGAAAAATGATTCTATTCCGGAAATGTAACGCAATCTGTTGAAAATTAGAATGAAAACCACCCCAGATTGGTAAGTCTCTTTCTTTTCCTTTAGACGCTGAACACTGGTAGTTCAGTGGGAGGTTCGAATCTCGCAAACGGGCTGGTTGCATGGGCGTTTTCGTGGTTTTCCCCATGTGTAACGTGTATACGAGCTAGTTTCCCTTAGAAAGTCCTCCACAAAGGCATCCCTCCCTTCAAGCAGATAGCCCTCGTGTGCTTTGCCATAATTGAATAATCCAATCCAATCCTTTCTTTTCCTTTATTTAGTTCTTTATTCTCCCAATACCGGCAGCTGTTGATTCCGATTGCGTAATATCATGTAGGGAAGAATTACGGCGCACGTATTGCGCAATAACGTTTGCGATATTTTGCAAAGATAATTAATTTTGATGTTCGGTCGGAGATTTGTTTATGAACACTTAAAAGAGTTTTACTGTGCTAGCAAAGCAGAATATTTTTCTGTTCTGTTGGTTTGTTTTTATATGATACACATATCGAATTTTCAAATGCATTTATTTAACGGAAAAACCTAAAGAACGGCTACAGTCTATCCCCCCCCCTCCGCTCCTCTTTTTCAAGTTACGCTTGACTGTCCGAATATTTGCCAATTTTCAAGTATGCGGTAGTTAAGCTTTTACTGTTAAAGGATGACTGTATGAAGCAAATTTCTGTCTTCTGATTTCAGAAATGTTCCTCTTTTTTACTTTAATTACTTTGCTTGCAATATCTGTTAAGGGAAAACTGATATACGATGAAAATTTAGAAAATGTTCAGAATTTAGATTTAAATTAGTTAAATAGCAATATGAGTAGAAAAATAAATTGTATTTATTATTAAGTTCCAAGCGAATAGAATAAATATGCCTTATTATTATTTATTTCCTCTATTTCAAACTGAAATTTCATCATTAAATCTTGTAATATAGTTTAGTTCTGCATAGTTGTTTTCCTCTCATTGTAAACTAGTTCTGTAAATTGAACTGTTATTTAAAATTTAAAAAAAAGTAATTATTTTCCATGGTTGAGGTAATGCTTATTCTCTCTTAATAAATACTGCATTTCTCCTATTTTAAATTACGAGTCTAATTTTTAAAGTTATACAGTTGTGTATAATGTAATTAGGCAGGTGCTTATTTTTTTTCTTAAAATGTGCTTGAAAAGTGCTTATAGGTGCTTATTTGTTTAACTAAAATGTGGCTATGAACCCTGATAAATCAGTACATGGACATGCTAAAATAGTTGATTGATGTTACTAATAAGCCATATTCACGCAAAAATGTAAAAATCTTGAAATGTCAAAATCTGTATGATTACAATACCTTCCTAATGATGTGTGATATTATGGTCAGTAATTAAACAATAATAATAAAATTAGTTGTGGTCAGAACAAAACAGGCCATAGAGAGAATATAATATGAAATTTTTTTAAAAAATGAAGGGTAGTTCAAATTTTACAATTCCTGCTTCTCTTAATATTTGTTATTAAAAAGAATAATAAACAAATGTTGGTCTACATAACTTATCCTTTGAATAGTATCTGTAGATATTGCACTGAAATTTTAGTGTTGCACTTGCTCTGAAGGAACTTTGAAACATTCTTGTATAGATAAAAATCTAGTAATGTTGAAGGGACCAGTAAAAACATGCATAGATTCGATATTCTGCATTTGTGTTAATACTGTCATGACCTGTTTAAATTTGTAAATATGAGCTTTGTTGATTGACTGTGTGGTGCACTGCGCATGCTCCGACTCGTTTATATAATAGTAAAAAAAGCATTAAAAATAAAGCTGCAGCCACAGTTGCTTAAACAGATCACCATGAATATGCAATAGCATAAGGTACAGTTTACTAAAATTGCTTTGTGTCCTTTTATCTCCCTTGTAGACAGCTTGTTGCAAAAGGATTCTTTTATGGTTTCCTTAAATATACTTAGGACATTTGTCCTAATCTCTTTGTTGATGAATCTCTTTGTTGAAATCTCTTTGTTGATATCTCTTTGTTGATATCTCTTTGTTGATGGGAGGGAGTCAAATTGTCGTGAATCTCAAACAGAATTTGCATTCTGTTTCAATATTTTAAGTACACAGGTTAGTGAAAGTCTTGGCTTTCCAAGGTTTACAAGGAATTTAAAAGTTAAAACTCTTTATTGAAACAATTGTTTAATGATTTTATCCATTAATTGGACGTTTCAGCATATTCTTCCAAGTAGTGCCCAGGGAAGTGGCAGGTGGTACCCAGTTGCCACTTAAATATGCCTTACACCAAAAATGCCCCCTTAGATCTCTTCAATATTCAGTAGTGGGCAGTACCAACTCCATTGTTCTAGAGGCTGATAAAAATAGTATGTAGTATCCAAGATCATTCTATGGAATGTTGCTTAAAAATCCACACACACACACAGGGGGGGAAAAAAAAAATCTGTATATGTTATCGCATTTAAGTAACTAGAGAGTGTATTATCATAGAAATCTGCACATTCATTCCAAATACTATTGAAAAGATACAAACTTGCATTCATTCCAAGTATCATTGAATAGATAGAAGTTTGCATTCATTCCTAATATTAGAAACTTTGTTAACAAATTTGTATTTCAAAATTTATCATTAATTTCATGTAATTTGTAAAAAACAATGATGAATAAAAAAAAAGTTATTTAAAATTGAGCAGAACTATAAATCTCTTTTTTATGAAATTTTTTCTTTTTTCACAAACACCATTTTTTGTGTAAAAGTTTTTATGTAAGGTATCATAATGAAGAATTATACCTTAAAAACAATCATATCTATCTTTTCCTGATGACAGGTTGTTGGCAGCTTTGGTAAACTTATTCAAAAATTGCGCTTAAACTTGCTTGCTTCAGAAGGAGAGGAATTTTATCTTTCTTCTTCATTAAAAAGTTGTTATAGTAGCTTATTCATGTTATGTGTAATGACATGATTTTGACCCTTAGCTTGGTTTTTATGTTGGGGACCAAAAAAAAAAAAAAAAAAAAAAAAAGGAACTTGAAAAGTTTGATCTAAACTTTCTTACTGATTGATACGTTAAAGTCAGACAGTTACACTGAGGGTCAAACTAACAGGAATTGACTATATTTTGAAAATGTTAAATTTTAATTTGAACTGATGTAGAGAGAAATGTTTCAGTGTCATTCCATTTTTGTACATTAAAAGTTCTTTAATGAATAGTTATGGCATGCTATTTTCTAATGATGTAATAGCATCTCCTGAACATTATTTCCCCCTTATTACATTATTTCCTTCCCTGTAATTTGTTCAGGTTGCATTTTACAGTACAGTTAATTTTAGCTGCATAATGTAATATGAAAGTATATATATATATATATAACTTATGTCAGTTAAGGCTGATTAATGTTTTTTTCATTATTAAGCTCTTCAATAACCATTTTTCTGAAAAATGTAGAATATGTTAAGTTTGTTGTAGATATAGTTAAGTCTCGATAAGCAGTAGAGCAAAGAATGTACTGTGAGGTTAAAATTCTTTGCAAACAGGTCTTGTTGAAGAAACTCTTACCGTTAAAATGAATTTACTTTTGGTGAATTAGATGGAACAAAATAGTATAAGGCAGTATTCTTTTCTTGCTTAATAAGCTTAAGTTGTTTTTAAATTTTATAAACTTTTATGCACTTTGTTATGTAACCTTCATTTATATAACTTTTATTTCTTATAATTCAGTTATTGCATATGAATTTTTTTAAATTGCAGATTGATGATTTATGTGGTGCTAACCATGAAAAGTTAAAAGAATTAGTGGTGAAGCACAAGTAAATGCATCTACTGTAGCTGCAAATGCACTTTGCTTGTTTACAACATTACACGTTTATCAAAGCTGAAATATTTAGAACAGGCTTTATTTTATTTTATTTTTGGGTACTTTCTTACATATGTAAAGATCCTCACTTAAATGTAGAATTATCAGTACACATATGAGATTATGCTATTGATTGCTATACTAGAATCAGATTTTGCATTCCAAACATTTGAAAAGTGTTGCAGTTGGATTTGTGTTTAGTAGTACTTAATTTTTACAAGATATACCAATCATTTCTTTTAAAACTATTCAAAAGTCATGTTATATAAGTTCCAATTTTTTAGGTAAATAACAGTAACAAATAATAGTAAAACAACAGCAGTCTTAATTTATCTTAAATTTGTATTAGTGGTGTATCTAAATGTTTATAAAAAAATATGCAGTGATTGTTTCTTAAAGATGTTTTAAAATTATTATTATTAAAAATTAAAGAAGAATTTTAGTTCTTACTTAAATTTTAAAAAAAGAAATAGATCTTAATGTTTTCTAATAAAATTTCTGTGTGATATTTGAGGTATATATGTTGTACTGGATTAATTTACTTTTTTTGTTTTCTTTTATTGTCTTGAAAATTGTTGTCCTGTCCATCAAATTGATGTTGACAAGTATTTTAATGAATGCCTGCTGAGTATGATACATGTTTTATCAGGTGTGTTTATCATTATATAATGAAATTCAGGAAGGGTGAAAAGTAATCTTAATTAGGAATAAATTTGTGCCATGAAAGGTCATTCCAAGGATCAAGAGATATTTAGAAATTATTTAATGTTACTGAATTGCAAAAAGAACATGAACTGGGTTCGTAATATAACAAGCAAAAATTTTCCTTTATGATTTAAATTAGATTAATTCAGTGTCAAATCATATGAATAAATTATACAAAATGTGAGAATTATTTTTTTATAATTTAGTGAACAAATTCTTTTCTAGTATTTCCTTTCATGCTAATGAATAATTGTGTAAAAGAATACCATTTTCATGAGTAGATCAATGAAGTAAATAATGTGCTTATTTATTTATAAAAATTTTTTTGCATAATTTAAAGTTTTTATTTGAATTAACAGTCTGGTTAAATGGATAGTTGTGTCTGGAGGAATTGCTTATTATAAAGAGAAAATGATTATTATGCGATACTTTATAGCATAGATAGCTTTCTGAGACTGGATAGGTTTTTGTAGGTATTCTGAAAACTTGAACTTAAATTTCATTATTCTGTTTTTCATTCTTTAGAACTAATTTTAGTAATTTAAATTTGTCGTTTAAGCGAAGTCTGAAGCTGTGAATTTTAAGCTTTTCGTATCATTGTTATGCACTTCATTTGGCTCATTTAAATGTGTCTTAAAAAATATATGCTTATTTTAGTTCAAACTGCTTTATGAAATCAGGTATATTTGTGCAGTGTATAAATCGCTGTAGTTTCTTCAGTTAAAAAAATACAGAGGATACAGAGGTATGGTTTGGAAATCTACTTAAAATTATCTAACATGAGGTCACTATGGAGTTATGAGAAATTAGTTATTGCTGAAATTTAGTCAAGCTGAATAGTATAAAATAAGTATTATTGCAAAAATTTTAATTTGGATAATTTTTAAATTGTGGAAATTATATCAAGAAATGGGGAAATCATGGTCAAAACAATAAGCATTTTCTCTGAGAATATATTTTCTGTGGTCAACTACCTAAATGGTACTTCTTGCAATTTCCAGGAACAGCTATCCTTGTTTATTTCTTGTAAAATTGTTTGTGTCCATATAAACTCACATCACAGAATACAACTCTCAAGAGAATGAAATTAGCAATGTGTCTGTCGGCTACTGGAACATGCTCCGATTCTACCCTTTAAAACTTTCCTTTAAATGCATCTCCTTTATACCTTATTTGAATACACGCGAGCTAGAAATTTACATTCTGGTGGGAAAGGAGAAGGACAGTAAAGCAAATTAACATAAAATAACTTGTTAATAAATCTAAATGTATATGCTACATTATGTATATTTTTAGCTGATTTTTATTACTTGGAATACAGTTCTTGGTTGCTAACAATGACTTATGAAAATCTACTTTTAAATTTCATCGCATTTTATTGTCTAGGTTAAAGTATATTTTGTGAAAGCACTCTCATACTTAACTGTGAGTTTAATATGTTCATATTAAAGTCGGTCACATATTCTGGAAAGCCCACAAAGAAAAGATCCGTCTGTTGTTTATTAAATACAATACAAAGTATTATTATGTAACTTTATCAACAGATTTTCATTTCAAAATTTTATGTAAAACTTTTGTAACCAAAAACATAAATTCTTCCATAATTTTTGTTGAATCATGGACATTAATTAATGGTGTAATACTTGCTGAATAATATTTGATAAAATTGAATACTTCTGCCTGTTCCACTGGCCCTGGGTATGGTTTATTTAAGAAAATGTTGCAGATGCACCTTAATGGTTTTTCTTTGAATAATTAGTAATATTGAAGATAAGTGCCATGTCATGTAAATAAAAACAAATTTAGCTTTTTATATAGTGAGTGATGGACATATTTAAGCTCAGCATCTGCCATGAAATACTGAATGACTATTTTTTCATTGATATTTGAAATGCTATTGAATAGTTTTTTTATAGTTCTATTTTAGCAAGCACAAGTTTTTATGTATTGAGATAGTGTATAAAATTGTAATGCAATGTATATTAAATATTGCGATTGAAATTTTAGCGCGTTTTTGTAGCATATTTATTTAACGTAAAAGAAAATAATTCTGAGTTGTATATTTTTATAATTTTTACATGCATGTGTAATGACTTCATTTTTATATTTTAAACTATATGCAATGGTCATATTAAATGTCTTAAAGCTTTTTCAATATGAAATACATATATGCTTACCTATATCTATTGTTTTTCCCATTTCATGAAATTGTTAAACTGATTAGTGCCTTCTTAGTTAATAGGGTAAAGTCTGGCTCCAATTAGAGAGAAAATGGCTTGTGTTATGATTCAGTATTTGTATGGAATATTTTCATAGAAAATGCATTCTGTTTCTATATATATATATATTTGTGCTTGTTTTAATTTTATTAAAGCAGTTGCATTCTTATGTTAAATTTTCTCAAAGTGTGTTATGATTGTTAAATGAATTCATATAACTGAATAAAACATTATCATGTTCTAAATGAGCCTAACTGCAGTATTGTTGTTATTGCACTAATAGCTCCATATTGTGCCTAATTACTTGTGTTCCACACGTTTGTTGCAAAAAATCCCCTAACTAATGATTTTACTCCAAAATGCTAATACAAAACAGCTTTATTGCCAATCTATTACAAAGGAAGGATTTTATGAAATTCTGTCATCTTTTATGTCATACTAGGGATAAAGTTCTTTTCTGTTTTTCATGTTGAAAACATATGCCAGTTTTGCTTCCAGTCGGCTACTGGAACATGCTCCGATTCTACCCTTTAAAACTTTCCTTTAAATGCATCTCCTTTATACCTTATTTGAATACACGCGAGCTAGAAATTTACATTCTGGTGAGAAAGGAGAAGGACAGTAAAGCAAATTAACATAAAATAACTTGTTAATAAATCTAAATGTATATGCTACATTATGTATATTTTTAGCTGATTTTTATTACTTGGAATACAGTTCTTGGTTGCTAACAATGACTTATGAAAATCTACTTTTAAATTTCATCGCATTTTATTGTCTAGGTTAAAGTATATTTTGTGAAAGCACTCTCATACTTAACTGTGAGTTTAATATGTTCATATTAAAGTCGGTCACATATTCTGGAAAGCCCACAAAGAAAAGATCCGTCTGTTGTTTATTAAATACAATACAAAGTATTATTATGTAACTTTATCAACAGATTTTCATTTCAAAATTTTATGTAAAACTTTTGTAACCAAAAACATAAATTCTTCCATAATTTTTGTTGAATCATGGACATTAATTAATGGTGTAATACTTGCTGAATAATATTTGATAAAATTGAATACTTCTGCCTGTTCCACTGGCCCTGGGTATGGTTTATTTAAGAAAATGTTGCAGATGCACCTTAATGGTTTTTCTTTGAATAATTAGTAATATTGAAGATAAGTGCCATGTCATGTAAATAAAAACAAATTTAGCTTTTTATATAGTGAGTGATGGACATATTTAAGCTCAGCATCTGCCATGAAATACTGAATGACTATTTTTTCATTGATATTTGAAATGCTATTGAATAGTTTTTTTATAGTTCTATTTTAGCAAGCACAAGTTTTTATGTATTGAGATAGTGTATAAAATTGTAATGCAATGTATATTAAATATTGCGATTGAAATTTTAGCGCGTTTTTGTAGCATATTTATTTAACGTAAAAGAAAATAATTCTGAGTTGTATATTTTTATAATTTTTACATGCATGTGTAATGACTTCATTTTTATATTTTAAACTATATGCAATGGTCATATTAAATGTCTTAAAGCTTTTTCAATATGAAATACATATATGCTTACCTATATCTATTGTTTTCCCCATTTCATGAAATTGTTGAACTGATTAGTGCCTTCTTAGTTAATAGGGTAAAGTCTGGCTCCAATTAGAGAGAAAATGGCTTGTGTTATGATTCAGTATTTGTATGGAATATTTTCATAGAAAATGCATTCTGTTTCTATATATATATATTTGTGCTTGTTTTAATTTTATTAAAGCAGTTGCATTCTTATGTTAAATTTTCTCAAAGTGTGTTATGATTGTTAAATGAATTCATATAACTGAATAAAACATTATCATGTTCTAAATGAGCCTAACTGCAGTATTGTTGTTATTGCACTAATAGCTCCATATTGTGCCTAATTACTTGTGTTCCACGCGTTTGTTGCAAAAAATCCCCTAACTAATGATTTTACTCCAAAATGCTAATACAAAACAGCTTTATTGCCAATCTATTACAAAGGAAGGATTTTATGAAATTCTGTCATCTTTTATGTCATACTAGGGATAAAGTTCTTTTCTGTTTTTCATGTTGAAAACATATGCCAGTTTTGCTTCCAGTGCTAACTCATGGACTTTATAACTAATATAGAAATTTAATTTTTATGTGTCTGACTTTAATGAATGAAAGACAGTATATGTCCCTCCCCCTCTGAATTGTAAAATACAAAATTCTGGGCAGAATTTACTATTATAGTGCATTTTAAATTAGTAAGTACAATTCTACCATTATAATATGTTTGTAATATACAAATATATGGGAGTTCAAGAATTAATTTGCTGCAAATTTACTCTTTCATATGTCTCCTTAATTTTCCGCAGAAGGAAATTTAGGTGTCCAAAATTACAAATAATTATTAACCATTTAAAATATTAATTTTTATTTTATCTGATATTTAGTTGATTTAAAATTTGTCAGTGTGTTTTGAGCATTAGATTTCATTCAGCATTTTGTTTGTCCTTTGATGCTGCTGATCTGTAATTTGGGAATTTAGGTACTCAGCACAGAATTGCTTAATATGTGAAAAGTTACTTTATTTTGAGATATTTACTGTCAGCAGCATTTATTTACAGAAGTTTCTCAGCTTATGAAAACTGCTTTGTACATTCTTCGTTAAAATCAACAGTGTAAGAATTTTATTAGTAATTCAAAATTTATTTTGACTGTTAAGTTCTGTAGTTCACAATTCTGTGAACTTCTGTTTTGAGTAGTGTGAATCTGATTTCAGCATTCAATGCATTTAAGATGTCTGCACAGATGAAATGTATGTAAGAATTAAAAACATATATCAGTAATGACGAAGAAGCTATGAATTATGTAAAAAAACATTTACTTTCAGTTTACACATATTTAAAATTTCTCCATTTAACAAACCAGTTTACATATCTGCATGTTCAAACTAGAATTACATATTTTTATTCCATGTTTTACTTGAAATGCAATGAAAAATTTCATTTCCTGTTTGTAATGCAAGAATCCATAGTTATCTACATTAGCTATATTGCATGTAGTATTTATAGCAGCAAAATATACTTAATCCATCTAATTTGTAGATTTCTAAAATACACTGTTATTCACATCAGTATACCGGAACCCAAATGTCAATTAACCTCTGAAAATTCAATAATTCACAGATAATGTAGGTGGGTAAAAGTTGACACACATGCTTGAAATGGTGTGTGGTGAAAACATTGTGGATAAGAAAACGCAAGGAGAAAACGTCATAGTACAAAACTTCATGGGAGAAAGAAAGCAGAGAAAACTTCCCATTGAAAGTAAAGGGGTTAAAAAACATCGTCAAAAATAGCATGGTAAAAAATAAAGTACCTACAAATTGTCATATGACGATAACATTGCACAAATGCGTTTTCAGGTTTTAAAAGTTGTAAATGCATGTTCACATAATTTGGGAGCGCAAAAGGAAAGAGATTCTTTTACTTCTATATTTCATGTTTTTGAATGAATTGATAAATTTTTACTGAAAAAATAAGGAAAGAAATGTAGGCATTGAAAAATTAGTAGAAAATTAGCGCAACTTATAGAACTTATTTTAATTTTAAATTAACCTTTTTATAAAATTTTATTGATAATTTTTTATAAAAAATGCAGTCTAAAACATTTCGGAAAAGGAAGATATATTACTGCTATAAAAAGTACTTAGCTAATTATCAAGTGATTTTCTTTCACGTCTGTTAATCTGATATTTTTTTAGTGAAAATTATATTTTGTTTTATGTCTGTTTATTCTTAAAGTGTTGTTAACATTTCCATGTGTAGAGTGCAATAATGTTTTGGATATCAATTTATTAGTTATGATGAAAGTCAGTTACATAATATGTCAGAGTGGAATTTGAAAAACATGTGTGCAATGTTATCGTCATGCAATGATTTGTAGGTACTTCATTTTTAACCTTGATATTTTCGATGATGATGTTTTTAAACTACCAAGTTTTTTAACCGCTTTCTTTTCTCCCACGATGTTTTGTACCACGACGGTTTTCCCTTGCTTTATTTTCTCCATGGTGTATGAATATGAATTGATATTATTGAATGATGAAAAAAAATAGCCTTTAAAATATCAGTGGAATTTTATTAGTTTAATATAAATACATCAGAGACATATAAACACTTACTTTCACAGAATGTTAACTGGGGGGAAAATAATATGTTGTAATGCAAAAGTTCGTCTGTAAAATGTTCATATTCAAAATTTTATTGGAAATTTGACTTATACCCTCTCCCAGTTTTAATACAAAGGGTATTCCTCATTTCAGCTTTTGTAGGAAATTCTTCACTTTTATCACCTTTGTCATCAGAAAGCTTATCAAATGTTATTCTTAGATTAGGTTAAAAAAAAAACGAATTTCAGCTGCCTTCTCCTATCATCAATGCTACAACTTGAATTTTTCAATAATATCCGCTCAAACATTAAATTCTTCATAATTCATTACTAGTTGGAGACATTATCTTCTCTATCTTCCTCAGTTTCATCATTTATTAAAAGGTCGGCATGCCTAAGGTTGCTTTCTTTTTGTTGTAACTTATCCTACTTATCTGAAAGTAACTTCAGAACAAGTCCACAAATTTTATCGTGATGAGGAATGCAGGATTGTGTCTGCCGTTGCCAACAGCGTTGAGCACTTAATAGGTGACAGAACAACTTTGCCCAGCTCTAACCCAATTTTGAAGGAAAATCCTCTAATGGATGAAGATAAGGGTTTTCTACACCTTTATGCCTACCACCAAACTGTTCAAGGCGACTTTCGGCTTGCTGTGTATTATAAGTGCTCCCACTCCACAAAGAGACTACTAATCCAAGCCGGGATTCGAACCTGAGCAACATTTATGTCTAACATCCATACTTTAAAGGACTCTCACCTCACGACCATAATATTTATTCTTTCATCACTCTAATAATCCCTTGGTGCCCATCGCTGAATTATTGTTAGTATTAACTGGTGCAAAATTTAAAGAATAGGTTCCTTTGTACCTGGTTAACGTAAATCAAAACTAAGTTATATGAAGAGTTAATGCCTTAGTTGATGACTTTTCTCTGTTTTTTTTTTTTTTTTTTGGGCATTTTCTCTTCTTCATTTTGACCTCTAAGGGGGTCTTTATCTTTTATTTGACAATTCACCTCAGTTAAAAAATTTCATTCTGTAATATTTTAATCATATGTTGATCACAATAAGCAATATATTTTCCATGTTTCCATGTATAAATAAGCTAGACTATTCCATAACACTATCCAAATGACATTAACCGCCATCATATTAAGTGGCATCTACTGTATATCACTGACATAGCTAAATCGTTTTCTTCTCAATTAATCAGTCTTTGCCATTCATGCCTCGAGAGTAACTTTTAAAAGATGACAACGCGTTGCTTATAGATTTCAAGATACTATCCGAATGAAAAGTTTGATAGTCTTGCCTCATGTAACAAGTACAGTAACCATCAGGTTTCATTAATAATTTCACATTTCAGCAAAAAGTAGTATAATTGTCAAAATCTGCTTTCGAAAACTAAACAAAAGACTAATTACCTTTTTCCTCACAAATTTGAAGAAATTTTGTACCAGTTTTAGGAATTTTAATTTCGGATTTGATTATTTAGATTATGGCAAAGCATTCGAGGGCTCTCTGCCTAGTTGAGCTACATTGAGCTCCGGTTTCGAACAGTGCTTCTGCAGAGACATTATTTAGTAACACCTGCACAACTGGCAACACCAAATTTTTAACTATGACAGCATTTAATTGAAATATTGAGGGTTTTTCTTGATTGCGGAGTAACTGTACCCTCTTAATATTCAGTACCCCTTTTTAGTTTAAATTTTTCGTATTATTTTCACCTTGTTTTTTTCTTTTGCTCTTCAATCAGAGGCTACCATTAGTGGTTGAATCTTTTCTTCTATTATCGTATTGTCTTTTCTGGCCGCGCTGTGGCCTTCACTGGGGCACTGGTTTAAAACTTTGCCTGTTTAGCCTTTCGCCATACTCTGTTATGTGTGTTTTTTCTGCTTTACTTCGATTTTGAAAAGTCCAATGACTCTGGAAAGTCTGCTTGGTAACTCGAGCAGACTTTCCAGAGTCATTGGATTGCGGAGCTCGAAATAATTTTGTGTTTGTGGCAGTAACCTTGGCAAAATAATCTCGATAATTTCTTCATTTGGCTTCTTGCCGTACAACAAATTAAAAATTTGAACTTTTCATAAAATGAAATCTGTTAAGTCTTCAACATTTTGGAGGGAACACTTTGATAAGAGCATTTTTAAAATTTTCAAATGTGTAGGTATTACTCCCTGCCTCAACCAACACAAATTTTCCAATACATTTATACCATGTGGAAGCCTGACCTCTTAAGTGCAATAGTTGCGATGGTAACTTTTTGCGAGTCTGGGCACTGGGTACAGTAGGAAATGGGAATTCAACTGCAAGAAAAAGTTACTGAGATTTTCTCATTGAAATTAACTGCAGGTTTCATGGCAGCCGCGGCGAGAAAAGCGAATCGCCGCAGAATACTCATTTTAAGAGAATCAAATTAGCAATGTGGCCTTCAGCAGTCAGAACACATTCTCATTCTACCCTCTAAAATCTTCTCTTAAATACTATCTCTTTTCTACCTCATTTGAATATCACGCGAGTTAGAAATTTACATTCTGGCAGGAAAATGGAAATGAGGAGGATAGGAAAGTGAATTAACATAAAATAACTGGTTAATAAACTGAACGAAACCTTACAAACTGTTCTAAAGTTTTACAGAGAGTTAACATTCCTACTGCTTTGAAAATTGCAAACAATTCTGCCTAAAAGACAGAATTAAGGATTCTCAGTTTGTTTGACCATTTGAAAATATAGTTATTTTGCATATCGTGTTGAAGACACTGGCTGTATCGTACTCAGTTATAGAGCTATCGGTATATATTTCACGTTCTACTGTCACTTCTTCTGTGTCACTCTTAAAGGCCTCATAGTTACATGGTGCAGATGGGTTTTTCCGATGGTACAGTCTTCTTATAGTCGGTGCTCAGATAGATGGCATCATGTGATAATATCTATTCTTAATCTTAAAAGACTTTTGCCGCTATATCTTGTTCTTGCACTACCAGATACAGTGGTTTGAGACCTGCAAGACGGAGTATTGCAGTTTTTGGCGCAATCCTGTATGCTTTCGTGATTAAGAGGGTTATGCGCCTTTGCAGCTGAAATATTTCCTACTTTATGTACATTTAACGTCGCACACCAAGAATGTTCTGCTAACACTCCCGATGTATCAATTGAAAACTTTATAGGGACGCAAACGGAACAGAATTAAACATCCTTCACGCTACTTGTGCTCCCAACTGCTGTATGTACCAGCGAGAGATAAAAAAAGTAATACTAGAACCGAAAATTCACACAAGAAGCCCAACTAACAACACAAATCCTACAGAAAGGTACCAAATATATTTGCCATAGCCAAGCAAACAAAGACGCAACCGAACACTTAGACTGAAAATAGCTCGCACTACCTTGTGAGTGAATCATAGAATTGCTCAGCATTGCTAACAAGAATGACGAATTCAAACAATAGAATAAAATGCCTTCAGATTAATTTGAGTAGGTGTATAGCAGCAACGTATTCTTCGATCTAATATGCACTGGAGCAATATATATATATATGTAAACTTTGTACAAGAACCGTATGAAGTCCAAAGAAACGTCGGAGGCCTTCCCCCTTTCCTGGAAGCTGTTCTATCAAAGTAAAGACTTTATCACACACAAACAGAATCCAGCAGCATGCATGACTATCATTAACAATGATGGGGACCCGTTCAATCTAAAGAATTCTAGAGGTATGGTTACCGTATCCATATAAACTGCAAACGAGGAACTAATGTTCACTAGACGTTGCAATTCCTCTACAGAAGGTATTAATAACACACTGAACGAAACAGAAAACACTGTACATAAAACACCAACCGCACAACGTGTCATAGCAGGGAACTTAAATGACCACACCACATGGCGATGACAAGCGATGACTGGAGGGGAACTCAGGTCCAAGACTTCATTAGTGCCATCGACTTAACATTAAGGAGAAAAACTGGCCAAAGACTCACCTTTGAGACAAACAGAGGCCAATGGTGGGCAGATTTAACGACTGCAAGCTAGAACATTGCTGACCAAATACAGAAATAGATAGTCAATGATGAAGAAAACCATTCAGACCGTCGCTACATTTAATGACAGTCATGCATGCTGCTGGATTCTGTATTTACAAGTATTCTGCATTTCCAGTATTTACAAGGACACTTCTACAACAAAAACAGAAAAGATTTCAGATATACAAAGAAGGGACAAAAAATTCCAAATCTTCTTTTGAACGAGTAAAATAATATAATTGTAAGGTTTATTTTAATTTTTCTAACGGTTAATTTTTAGTTAAAAGTTACTTTCCTATCTTCCTGAATTTCAGCTTACAACTTCCGGCCAGAACGTATTTTCAGAATCGTTGTTGAATGCAAGTGAGAAAAAATATTTAACTGTGAAGTTCTAGTGATTTTGTTAGACAATCAGAGATTCTGACTAGCGTGCACTCGTCTACTCTGTCTCTTAAGTTATTATTACTACTCGGCCGTACTTTAGGCCCTTGGTAGCTTCGCCGTTACTTAGCGTTAAGGGGCCAACTCTGTTACAATCTTGATAGCCTCGCTATATCTTTTTAGTTAAGGTTTAGTTCTTAGTTTCCTGTATTCAAGCCCGAGTGGAGTCTTTATCGTACACTCCAAGAAAGGAGTCTATTAAACTTTATTTGGAATAATAAAGGGTAATAAACCCTTCTCGAGTTTCTGTTCTCTGTCTACTGAACTAAAGCGATTATTCGCTTAGCAGTTCTCAACGTTCCTGGCACATTGCAGTGACATCCAAAGTTTGGAATCTTACATCGTAAAGAGCTTCAAAGAAGCATGTAACAGAGAAGCGATACACCACGCAAAAAGACTATTTTGAAATCCCAAAACATTAGCAGACAAGCATTTAAATTAAAACTCTGCCAACTTATGGAGAAGCCAACTGGTGTATCAAGGAGCTAAGACACGTGTGAAACAAAACCAAAGCACTAATGCGCAAAATGAAAAACTAATACACCTATCGCGATCTAATACACCATCACCTAGTCCTATCGCGATCTCAAAATAAAGAAACAACACAGACGCACACCTAATAAAATCAACAACTTAATTAGTAAAAATCATTCATACAAAATAATTCTGTTCAACAAATTTCTGGAGAAAACAACTTTTCCAACATTCCTAAAAACAGGCCAAATAAAGCCAAGAAGGATAAGGATCCAAGAACCTGTCCTTCTACAGGCCAGTAAATCTGCTGTTCCAACTGTAGTACAATCTACTCAAATGATGTAATAATGAAGCAAGTAAATAAAAATAAAGCGGAAAATAAACACGGTATGGATTTCACAGTAAATCAGTATGGATTTGAAATGTGCGTTCGATTGCCTACAGCTGTAGGGGAAGCAGAAATTCCAAGAAATAGCTACTAAATGACTACTTTATGGATTCTTCAAGAAAGAGCATTCTGATACACAACAATATAAAAGTAAGAACACAAACAAGAGGATGTCCACAAAGATCTTGTTTTGGATTTGCAGACGACACAGCCCTAGCAGATGGGGGCAATCAAAAGAAATTCTTCAACAAAATGTGAATGAAACTATATTTTTTTAAAAAAAGATGCCATAAAGAAAAGCTTATTATATCAGAAGAAAAATCCAAGACCATCATCATACGCAAGCCAGAAGAGAAAATAACACTACTTCCCAAATTAAGCCTACGAGGAGAAAAAATAAAAGTCACCAATGAAATAAAATTTCTAGGAATCTTGGTAGACATTAAATTCGAACTCTTGAAAAAATTAAGAAAGAAAAAATGCAAATAGCAACAAATTTATGTTTGATGCAGGAACAATGTAGGGGCTTTAAACCCCAAGTAATTAAAATTATTAAAGGACAGTAATACAGAACATCGTCAGCTATGAAGCAGCGATTTGGGCTTCAAAAATGAACGTACAACTGCAACAACTAAAAATAAAAAAAAAATAAATAAAAAAAAAAAAAATAAAAAGAATAATTCTTGTAATCCAAAGACCCTTTCTCCTTCCCATGACAAAGACATTTCCCACACCCTCAAACCAAGTTCTATGTATTCCAGCACGAATCTTTCCCTTGCACATACAAGCAACGAAAGAGGCTAAAAAATCTGTCGTTATAGTCATGACTTCCCTTTACAACAGAAAATACAATAATAAGTCTAAACAATTACGAAATCCCAGAAATAATTTACAAACGACATCCAGCAGTTAATACCAACATCAAAGTCCAAATATCGTAGAACGGAAAACCAGACAACACCCACCCAATAATTGTTGCAGAAGAGTCAAAAATGGAAGGTGAAATGGGAGCAGCATTGATCTTAAAACAAAATAACAAATATGATGTTACATGGCAAGGTCGATTTAAGGTTGACAAAAGCGTATTTCAAGTAGAATTAGTAGCAATCCACATAGCAAGTCTCACTTCAATCAGGATCAATATAAAAGGAATTCTTATCAAATCAGACAGCCAATCAGCTCTTGAAGAATTAAAATAACAGCAGAAACACAATTGTCCAAGACATACACTCAATACCACAACTTCTAACTCAGACACCTTTATCCGATTAGAATGGGTTAAAGCCCGCTACGGAATTCTAGGGAACGAGCTAACATATTCCCTGGCGAATTACATCATCAAAAACACAAACAGTGAAATAACCAAAGTTCACTGTCCGAAATCTGCACTAAAATAATAAATTATCGAAAATTGGAGAAGTTTTATGGGAAAAGGAATGAGACAGAGCAAGTCAAGTGTGAAGATTACATGACTTCATTCCAACTTAAGGTCAGCCCACCAGCGGCCGAGCGGTAAAGTCGCTGAACACTGGTAGTTCGGTCCGAGGTTCGAATCCCGCGAACGGGCTGGCTGCATGGGTGTTTTCGTGGTTTTCCCCATGTGTAACGTGTATACGAGCCAGTTTCCCTTAGAAAGTCCTCCACGAAAGGCATCCCTCCTCCTAGGCAGATAGCCCTAGTGTGCTTTGCCATAATTAAATACACCACACCACCAACTTATGGTCAACAAGCAAGAACTACATAGCAACCCATTTTCTGCAGCCTTACGGAAGAAAAACACTTGAGGTGCCCAACTCCAAAACTCCTACCTTTTAAAAGTTTTTTAATTAAAACAAAACGACCAAGAAAAAACATGCGAGAAACAGAGTCGTAGCTAGGGTTTTCAGCGCCCAGGGACAACTGAAGATTTCGCGCCCTCTATTGCTTGCCAAAGATGGAAAACATTTAATTCTAAAGTGACCTAACATCAGTTTGGCGCCCCTTGGATTCTGCGCCCGGGTACAGATCCCCCCTTGCCCCCCTCTAGCTACGCCCCTGGCGAAAAATAATGAAGCAACTGAAAAATATTAGCAGAGATCGTTTCGAGATTGAATAATTATGCCAACAAATCTCAATTGAAAGAGTGTAAGCAAATTGTTATCGTAGAATTTTAACAGTGACAGACGAGAAAACGATTTGTGAACAGTGTATTGCAAAGTGAACCGCAAGACCCTCGGACAAAAAGATGAAACTATGCAAACAACAAAGCAAATATGAGGTCATTCAAAGTTATTGTGGAACTCACATGAGTCGCGATAATAAGAAAAACAATAAAATATCAGAAGGAACACTAAGACTGTGAACTATATATACAACACCATTCAAAACTATAAAGCGTAAGATTAAGAAATCTCAAATGATTGGAAATAAATGCTGGAAGCATGGCTGGATATACGGATTGGTAGTGCACCGCTGGGCTTCGCCTAAGGCGGGACGCGCGACGCCTGACTTACGTGGTCCTTTTTCAATGAAGACCCGAGAGATCTCGTCTCCGGGCTGCCCGTTCTGAAGCGCCCTCTCGCGGAAGGCTAAGTGATAGCACGTAGGGTGGCAACCGTGGTGCAGCGGTCGGTACCGAGCTCTCATAGGCCGTTTGGGAGATGAGTCCATTCTGTCCGTAAGTTAGGTCCAGCGACACCTCCATTACCTTAGCGGAGGTTCTGACCTAACTTCATCATATCATGCCGTACCAACGGGCCCAGGCTTAAATCCTGGAAAAGGCATGGATGTTTGTAAGTGTATAACGTCTGTGCGACACTCAAAATACACGACTAGCCAAAAGTCCTCTCGACAGATTGACGGTTGGGGAAGATGGGTGGGAGACTTTCGGACCGTATCGCCCTGGGGACCGCCTCAAAACGGAGGTTGTACAGTTAGTGTAGCAGGACTACTTCTACATTTACGTGCATCTTTATACATGAAATTACTCATTAATTTTTAGTATTTGCCTTGGATTTTACTCTTTAGTTTAACACGCTTTCAAGAGCAACCAGTGGCCGAGCGGTTAAGACCACTGAATATTGCTAGTTTAACAAGGGTTCGAACTCAGGGAACAGACTCGCTTCAGGGCTGGTTTTCGCCGTCTTTTCAATGTTTAACATAAATATGAGCAAGTTCCCCTTAAAAAATCCTCCACGGAGGTATCTTTCTCCTTAGATATCCCTTACGAGCTCTGTATTCAAATAACGTAAACTTAATCTGTTTTCGTTCTTCGAAGTACGGATGCGTTTTACACCAAGCAGCTTATTTACGACAAATAGCTATTCTTTACTTTAATATTTATAGCTTCTGTGAACAAATACAGTTTCACTCGACACTCTTCGGCATTAACGAGTGGATTGCTAAGCGAGCCTTTTGGTTAATTTAGAGTTACAAAGAGCTTTCGAAAAAGGTGAATACAAGTTTTTAATCTTTTAAATATTAACCCTGTAAATATACTTCCAGTTACAAAATTCCTCAAAATAAGGTAGAAAACTTTAAGGAAATAGTTTAAAATTTTTAATTATTATTAAATATTTCCTTAAATTCATTTCTCCGAATATGATTGTTCTTGACTGTACAAACTCCATGTCATTCCAGCTATTAATAAGAGTTTGATTCTTTCCTGTGCTTAATAGAACCTTCTTTTAGTACTTAACTTGTTTTTACAGTAATTACAGTCCTTGAAGTGAAAAATGTCTCGAATATTACAGCTTAGCAAATTTTTTTCATATAAATTATATGGATAATCAAGTTAGATTGCGCCATTTTAAATTTGTATTTGTAAGGTTTGTTATTTTGCATAATAAATTTATTTTAAGTTTGATACCTTTCCTGAACTCCTGAACTTCCCCTCACATTTTATCGCCAGGATGTAAAGGATGTAAGTTAAGTGAAGTGAGTATTTAAACGGGTTAATCTCTGAGTTTATTCAGAGCGTGTTTTCGCTAGCCAGCGCACGTTTCGTTGCTATTTCGCTGTTACGCTAGTAAACCCCTTGACCATTCCGGATTATCATCACGCCTCTTAGGTCTTTGTTGAGTCTTTGTAGGTCTTTGTTGTTAGGCGTAATTTAACGTGCTAATCCAGCACTACTTTATTTTAGATTTTGAATTGAATTATTCTACGTTTCAGTTTCACCACAAGTTGACGGTGCCATTAGCCTTTCGTGCCTGTTTCCGAAGATCGTGCCTTTCCGTTAATTGTTTGACTTAAATAAAGGTTTACTTTCACCCTTCTTCTGTGCTGGTAATTAACTCACGCCTGTGCCAGAATTCGCCAGGTTCATTGTAGGATCGAATTTAGTTTATGTGGAATTACACAGACAGATCTTACTTATTTAGTAAGGAAAATAAAACATCTGTATTATAAGATGAATATTCTTGTATACTAATTTTCTCTAAATTAATTACTGCTTTAATTTCTTAAAGTTTTGCTGCATCTCAGCATTTCACAAAACATGCTTTGAAAATTTCTAATGCGATTAACAGGGAATATTAAGTAATTTTAAGTAACCAGCTCTTGATACTTGGAAATACGGCCTGCAGTGCATTTTCTACTTAAAGGTGGTCTTTCTCTTTCCCTTTATTTATTTCTTCTAGATCTCAGTAGCTGAGTGGATAAAACAGTTGACCATTTGTAGCTTCGAACCTCAAACGCACTCTTTTCTTTAGGTAGACAGCTCTCATGTGCTTTGTTACATTTTATTAAACAAACAATATTAAGAGAGTTAAGGTTTTCCTGTCTTTAAATTTAATTGAAGTGAGATTTCGACTACTAAGTTTTTCTCAGTGAAATGAATTGCACGTTTACAAGACTTTATTCATTGAGAACTGAAATTATTTCCATCTTTTTTTTTGTGTGTGTGTGTGTGTATGTGTTATTGAGTTTACCTGTGGCCGAGTGATTTAAGAAAGTATAAGCTATTTTCCTTCAGATATGTCTCTTCGAACGTAGTTACCAAGCACTCGTGTGCTTTGAATAATGAAAAACCAATCAAATTTTTTTTGCGTTATTATTGACTCATTTTGAAACTAGCCGTGCGATCTAATAAAATAATCGTTAATTAATAATTATCAATAGTCGATGTCATGCTAAATAAGTCTTTTGCTAAGTTTCTCTTAACCAGTTTACAGCAGCTTTTCAGGTTTCCCTCAATGTAATTGTTGAATATTCTGATATTACAGTTGTAGCAACTTTTATTTCTATGGATTTACTTTTTTTGTGTTTTCACTCTGATCACTTTAACTTGCATCACTGATAGCAGCTTCCACTTAAAAAAGCTTTCTTTAAAGAAGGAAAAGTTCGGCTGTTGAGACGTGAAACATGCTTTAAAGCTACATTTTAAATGTTGTGCTTTTATGATTTCTTCAGTTGCGTTGTAATTAATGATTACAGAAAAGTCTTCTTCTACTACAGATAATTATAGGAATTTATGTCACATTTAAGAAGTTCTCGTTTGCGCAAATGGAAGTTGCTTAAAATTTATGTCCGATTTAAAGATATTAGAATATAATAAGATGTCATGATGATATTGTTTTGAAAGGATTCTGATGTCCTTTTACAAAAAACTGAAAATTACAAGAATCACTAAGTTTGTTTGTTTACAAGCAATAAAATAATTAAAATATGTTAAACATTGTATGCTATCGTATGGATCAGTGCAGTGGGAAGCTGCTTTAATCATCATGATGTTCGGTTACGTTTCTTCTATGACTAGTTTCTTTAGTCTTACGGAAATTTTCAATGAAAGCAGATTGAGTGTTTCCCCCCCCCCGCGTTAGATCTATATAATTTATAATGGATCTACACCGGCACCTGAGCTATGGAATGTCTCCGACAGATGGCAGTATATGGCATAACGAGTTTACCTTTTGCCCCTGTAAAAGGAAGGAGGAGCATTGAGGCCGTAAACGATCCAATTTCTGTGGTGTGCCGTTAGGCGAACGGACGTAATCGAATTTGTCTCACGCCAGACAGCTCCTCCAGTCCGCTGATTGGCTGGCTAACACGATTGATGAAATCTAATCACACATCGATGCCGCGAAGCTCCAATTACGAGCCAAGGCGGCCATTTGTAGAACACGGCGCTATTTAGAAGCATTGTTAGCGGCTGAGCGCTTCGAAACAGGAAGCAATTTCGATAGCAAGTACTTCGCTGCAAACCGTCCGTATTACTCTCATATCGCTGCACTTGACGAGGCTGCCACTGGGGGGGGGGGCACTGTTTGCCTGGACGTGTTCGCTGTTGCCAGAGTCACGAGTGGTTAAGCACTGTGGCGGCGCAGAGCGCAAGTTAAACATGTCTTCGACAATTTGATGACTAAGCTGCAACCGATGTCAGCTTTCTCTGCTTTTTAGCCTTCCTGCCGGAAAAATAGGGAGCCGCGCTTGGAGAGAGAAGATGTGGGGGGGGGGAGTGAAAAGCGCATGCATCTTTCGGAAGTGCTATCACGTTAGCAGAAGGAAAGAAAGCGCCCACTCCCGCCGGAAGGGATTCAACGTCAATTGTGCCATATTTGACGAGAATTCTCTTTCAAACTGTAAACCTTTTGCTGCCGAGAGCTTCGTACATATTGACAAAGTTTTGACGTTTATTCTCGAATAGCTCGGTTTGCTTAGAAAAAGCACTTTCAGCAGAAATATTCAGTACAAGTGGCACGTCGCGGAATAATGGGCGTGCCTCGAACTTTCAGTCTCTTGAATGCTTTTCCGTTTGAGTTTCTCTATACACGAAGTAAAATGCTCTTTTTTACAATCAATACTTTTCCTTAAAGTTTTGAACCAAAGCTTCAAGAGTAGTACAGGCTGAAGAGATGGGAAAAAAAAAAAAAAAAAAAAAAAAAAAAGGGAACGAAACCCAAAAAAGAAATGTAATTATTATGAATAATGCAGGTGTTCAAGTGAAAAATAAGCAGTTTACAAAAACTATAAAAATTATTCTAAATTGTCATTTTATCTGCTATTCATTTTCTAAAAGCTTTGGGAGGTAAAATCCTTATGGAAAACCTATTATGATTCAAAAATTAACTAAAAGTTAAACAAACCGTTTATATTAAGAAGCATAATCTTTATACCTGCTAATATACTGTATTTAATAAAACGCTAGTTTCGTTATGTATTGCCTTAGATATGTGATTTCATTACTCTTGTGGCCCACCAGCGGCCGAGCGGTAAAGTCGCTGAACACTGGTAGTTCGGTCCGAGGTTCGAATCCCGCGAACGGGCTGGTTGCATGGGCGTTTTCGTAGTTTACCTCATGTGTAACGTGTATACGAGCCAGTTCCCCTTAGAAAGTCCTCCCCGATGGCATCCCTTCCCTTAGGCAGATAGCCCTTGAGGCTTTGCCGTAATCATACACACACATCTTGAAAGAAACTGCCGAATTCACTGACTTAATAATCACACATCACTCATTCATTACTCTTGTATCGTTAGCTGAATATTACCAATTGGCTTAACCTCGAATAAATATTAGATTTCATTTATTTTAAAAGACAATGTATTTAGTCCATTTGTATAGTCACGTGATAATCTGGTGCATGTTTTTTATGCCTACCGCCCACCAATGACTAAAGTTGTCGGTGTGCAGAGCTTCTGTGGTTTTCATCTCGTTTGACGTTCAAATATTAGCCAGGTTTCCTTTCAAAGACTTCCACAAAAGAATCAGTGCTAAAACTAGTAGCCTTCGATACCTTGCCATAAAAAATATAAATATCTTAATTTAACCATTTTAGATCTACAATATCCAAGAGAAGTAGTGGTAAAATAAAAATGTAAATATTCTTGTGTTTAAGATTAAAACTACATCATTATTGCTACTTTACAAAGTATTGGCATCATTTACAGTTAGAGATTAAATTAAAGAAATATATTAATTTACCCGTTATTTAGAGATCTAGGGTATTTATTGTTAATGCAGATTGAAGCCAGTATGCCTGCAAATTATAGATGAAAAGTCTGTTATAAGACAGTCAATTCAGAAGTTGAAGTCCAGGTAAAGAGAAAATTACGCTCGTGTCTTGTTCGAACGCAAAGAAGGCTTTAGGAATATGCTAAGCGTCTCATTTTTAAATAGCAGTAATATTAATTAATGCTGATACCTTTACAGCTAGTTGTGTTTTTGTGGCTTGCCTCACTTATCTGACCTAATCAGAACAAGTCCGCGAATTTCATCGTGACAAGGATTGCAAGATTACATCTGGCATGGGCTTTGATTTAGCACAATTTTGCCTAGCTCAGTACCAGTTTTGATGGAGAGCGGCTTCGGTGATGGATATAAAAGATTCCGATCTCTCTTCCCTTACCAACAAAACACTCGAGAGGACTTTCGGCTCGACGTGTATTTTGAGTCCCCCCTCCCTCATGCTGCACAGGCACTATACTTTTATAAAAATTCGTGCCTTCTCCGGGATTCGAACTTGAACGCAACTAACGATACAGCAGCCACGAGCACCATACAGATCGGGATGGCACGGTAGCTGTGTATTGTTGTGTGTAAATTCAGGATGGGCCCAGTCTGAACTAGCTGACGTAAAGCTAATAAATTATAGTTACATGGTATTTTTTAATAACTGTTTCTTATAAAATTTGTAAAAACTATACCTATTAAATATGTAAGTTTTTTTTAACCAGTTCACGGAAAAATAGCGGCATGCGTTTTATTAAAAAAAGTTAAAGTCGTTAAACAACTCAAGGACTCAACAACATTGAATACTGCTTTCTTTGCACTACTATGTTTATGACAGTAAAAACAGATTTCAAGGCGTAGTTTAGTATGCTGAGATGCATAATGTTATCAACAAAATCATTTCTCTTTCAGGCAATATTTACATTTTTCTTATTAATTAGTACATAATGTTTTGCAATGATTACTAATTGCTGCGTTTGGAATTGGAAGACATTAATACGAACAAAGTTTACGAAAATTCCAGAAAAACTTTAAGCTTATAATATATGACAAGTAAAACGTAAGACCGCATGATAAGTAAGAACGTTCCGAAATATCGATTTTCGAATTTAGAATCAAACACATGATTCAGTACAGATTACTTAAATTTCATTTGTTTCTATTCAATTAAGTCTTGTTAAATTAAGTTTATGCTCAATGCTAAGTTCCAGTTAGCCAATTCAGAATAAATTCTATTAAAAGTTTCCGTGAAATAGCAAAATTTTAAAATCATTTCCAAAATCTACAAATAGATACTATTTATAGTGTCTAAAATATGTCAAGTACATGGTTATCTTGGACATTTTTAAGTAAATAAATATTTTACTGAGGCTCTTAATGCTGATTTAGACGCTTGTTTATATTTATGTAGCTGTATACTGTTAATGAGTTCATGTTCCAATTAAGTTCCTAACTGAATATTATGCTTATTTATTAATTAAAATAAATAGGAATGAGTGACCTCCTACGCAGCTTTTTTTGTAATAATAAAAGAGTTACGTTTGTATCAAATGTTTTTTAGAAACCTGGAAAACTTACGAAGTTATGCTATTACAATTTAACTATTACATACTATTATATAGGTTGCACTATTACAACGGAACTATTACGTACTTTTATTATAAGTTATACTATTTCATACTATTATAACGGAAAAACTTAGTAATAATTACATGCATAGAAAAAGAACAGACTGTTCAATTGCCCGTTATGTTGCTATAAGTGAAAGGTCTGCAAATGCATTCTAAAGACATTATGTGTTTGATAACAAGGAATCATTGAAAATAAATTGTAGACTTAAAAAGAGTTGAGCACAGGGCTTTCGACTAATTGACTTGATGTGCTGATTATTATATCACAGTAATTAACGAAAGGAATGTTATAATTTTTCATATTATCCTCATACCAGATAAAGAAGCACACAGAAAAGAGAAGCGCCAAGACTCGCAGTTGATCAATCCCAGTAGTTGACGAATTGTAATCAATCATTTTAGATCGGTACAGGATTTGGAAAGCATGGAATGAATTGCTTAAATTGGGACAAAGCACACAAGGCTATATACCTAAGGTGAAATTTTAAAGCAAACTGGCTTTTACCCATGTTACGCATGGAGAGAACCACGATAACTCCCATGAAGACAGCCCTTTCGAGTGTATTTGAACCAGGGCCAAATTCTCAGTGTTTAACAATTTTATTTTGCTTACTGAACAGGGCAAATATTTGACTTGTAAAAAATGCTGAAGTTTGATTCTGGAAATAGCTACGTGACACTATTGTGTTGAAATCATATGAATATTTTCGACTGATTATGTTTCATGTAATATGTGCGTAAATTTTAGGCTGAGCGTGTAGAATCATTAGGTTATTTTGAAGCAGGAGGCATGAAAATGTGCAATGCACTCTCCGGGACTGGAACCTGGACCTCTCGAATACACGCCGAGTGTGCTTACCTTTACACCACGAAGGCATGCTGGAAGGAGGGAGAAAATACGTTATATAATTCCCCTGTTAAAGAACAGCTGGGTACTTAGAGACCGAGTATGCAAATCCTGGTGGAAATTATTGTCGACAACCCTTTAGTTCGGGGGCCACTGTAGAATCAGTAGGTTGTTTGGAAGCCGGAGACATGAAAAATGTGCAGTGTCGTCGCCGGTATTCGAACTTGGACCTCTCGAATGCTGGTGTTGACGAATCTAGAGACCTGGTGGTCTACCGTTACAACACGAAGGCATACGGGACAGAGGGAGATAATACCTCATAAGAGAACCAGGTTTTGTTAGTTACTGGGAAGAAAACAGATGCCTGTTTCTTCACTTCATCATAAAATTTCATAAACATAATTCAGAGCAGAGTATTAACATCATATTTTGAATGACAACTGTAAAAACTGCTATTAAAACACTAAAATTCTGAATTGTCATGTACTGAAGATGGCAAAAATCGCTGAAAGTATCTGAGGGGTATAAAGGATCGAAAGAGGGACCAACTGGCCATAGTCAGTGCTAGACTATTTTTGTTGCCTGATGCAATCTCTGCGCATCCTAAGTTCTTCAACTCAGTGATCTAAATTTTAAAAATTTTGCCACTCCTAGATTCTGCCTCCTGCAGCAGCCTCATCGGTTAAACTGGCTCTGGCACCTGCATGGCAGATGACCCGGAAACGATTAGCAAAATAAAGCAGCCAGGAAAGTCAATTTAAAGGAAAACGAAGTGCATATCTGTTGCAATAAACAATTAAATGTGCCGACTGATAGCAGAAATGTTACTTGTTGGTAGAAAACTTGGAAAATTTTATAAGAGTAGAACTACATGGGAAAATAATTCGGAAGTTTATGTCTGATGTACACAGACAATTGCTAATTTCTCTTACTGAAATGATTTAATTTCCTATGATTTTTCAGCTATTTATAAAATTAAAAGCTGAGTTGGAGGAACGAAGATTTTTTAGTTAACCAATATAAAAAAATGAGATAGTTCCGTAACAGCAGTCTAAAAAATGAGTTTTAGGCCTGCTTCCAAAGATAGAAACTTCATCTAAAAAGTGGAAAGAGAGTCCTTCGAAGGCGATGGTATCTATTAGTGTAACATAGTGAAACAATAAAAAACTAGCAAATAAATAAAGTGATTAGTTTTCGGATTCACTTGCATACAATGTAATTTTCTTCACAATTTCGGTTTAACAGGGTTTCAAATTTGCGTTTCACCGTCCTTGTAAATAACAACGTATTAGTGAGTTATTTGCCAGTATCGTCACTGACAAGATATTCATGATAACTTTAGAGATACATCCTGCAAATAAAACTATCGTACTTTGTATTTTTAATTACTATTTAAGGATATCGGTTGATTACGGTAGAGCTTGTGAAAGTTGTCTCGTTTAAGAAAAGGGATGGTTTCGTGTAGAATTTGCGAATCAAAATGGACTCATATTCAAGATACGCTTGAAAGGAAACTTGGCATTTCTTGCACGCAACCCATTCAACCACTTGGAAATGAACTCAGGATAAAATATTGCTGCTCCGCTGCTTTAACCACTCAACCGTTACCTGTCATTTAACAACATATACAGGAAATGGATAAAAATGTGGAAATACCAAAATAAAAGCATAGTACTGTGACTAATACGATATAGAAAAACCGAATCTAAAACAGCTTGCAGTCTTCTCGGAATGAATAAATAGAGGTGTAGCATGCTTTGCAAGAGAATATTGCACCATTCATCTTGTAAAATGTTGGCAAGTTCAGTTAACTATGATGGCAGTGCATAGCGCTCACGCAAATTTCTCTCAAAAATAGCCCACAAAGGCTCAATAATATTGATATCTGGCACTGCGGTAGCCATGGTAGATGTAAAAGTTCACCCTCTTGCTCAAAAAGCCAGTTCTGGACGGTATGATCTGAGTGAACAAGAGCTCTGTCGTCTTGGAATATGGCATCACCATTGGGTAACAAAATTTATACCATGGGATGAACAGGATCAGCCAAAATGATCAATTAAACTTTGGCAGTAATGTGGCCTTTCACAATAATAATGGGTCCCATGGAATACCACAGTATGACTGCCCAAACCATGACCGAACCCCCGCCATGTCTCGGTAGCAAACAGTCTCTATCATACGCTTGGGAAGGCGTTCGCCAGACGTAAACTTGCCCCGATATCGGAAACCAAGTGAAGCAAGACTCATCAAATGACAGTCTTCGATTGCTCTACAGTCCAGGTTTTATGAATTTTGCAGGCATTTTAATCGCTGATGAGTGGCTTTTCAATTGCAGCTATAGCTTTGATCTCTTAACGTTTCCTGTCATTTAACTATATATATTGTTAAATGAAATAAACATAAGTTACTTTAATAATCTACTGAAAACTCATTTAGTCTTTCCAGAAAATAAATATAATGAAAAGTAGTTGCAGATTTAACTGTAAAGATAGAAATTTATATAAAAGTGCTTTAAACCTTTTAATACAGTCCATTAGCCAAATCATAAACAAGAATTGAAATTATACACAGGGAGAATAAAACGAAAGTTTTAATGTTAAAAAGAACTTCAAATGCAGTGGCAATAACTACAACAGAATTTCAGCTAATAAGGATGAAACATGAACGGAAAATTAACCTTGAATCCGTTCGCAGTAATACAGATGGCCGAATTTAATACAATTAATCACGTTCCAATATAGAAAATCCAATACAACAATTTTGTAGTCTGTGACATGTCTAATAGTTTAAATTTTTAATAATAATTTAGTTCTTGATATTAGTCCTGTTATAGTCTTATCCCCGACGTTGCAAAAGACTTTGGCAAGCTAGAAACTTCTCGCATTTACTGAAAATTTCTTCAGATGTCTATTTCTGGAGATTTTCATAAAAGGACCTTCCCTTAAAAAAAGACCATATCCGCTGCAGCTTTAAAGTATAGGTTTTTCTCGTTAGTGTACAGGGAAATATCTACACTCATGTCCATAAATTAAGGATAATTCGGAGTCACGCGGAAATCGAACTCTAAAATAAATATATCACCTTTAAAATCCCTACACACATCTTCAAGAATCATATGTAAATTTCAGGAAGTAACCAGATGACACAGATGGTACGTCACAATGACGAGAGTGTAAGAGAGTGATATATAAGGAATACAGGCAAAGAGGTAAAATTGTTCGCAGGCGCTTTATAAACATTTCAGTGCAATAACCGAATAGTTATGACACAAAGGACGCATTTGGATGATTTTTTACGTGGTAGAATTATCGGCCGTCTGGAATGTGGGCGTACTCAACTGGAAGTATCACACGAAGTTGGAATTGCCCAGAGTGTTATCTCCAGGCTTTGGCAACGATTCCAAGATGATGGTAATGTGAGTAGAAGCTACAGCACAGGTCGCCCCAGAGTTATAACGCCGAATGAGGACCGGTATTTGGCAGTTACTGCCAAAACAAACAGGCGGAGCACAGCCACAGACCTGTCTCGTCAGCTCTCTTCAGCCACTGGTACGACAATTTCAAGGCAGACCGTGTACAGACGCTTACGGCAGATTGGTCTATATGCTCGTAGACCTGTCAGATGCGTTCCACTTACTGCAACACACTGTCGCCTGCGGTTAGCCTGGAGTAGAGATCATGCATTGTGGACACCACAACAGTGGGCTTGTGTGATTTTTTCTGACGAGTCCAGGTTTAGCTTGCAGTCTGATTCTCGCCCGACTTTCATATGGAGAGCTCCAGGTACCCGTTACCACCAAGAAAACATCACTGAACGACACCGTTACGGTGGTGCAGGAGTGCTCGTTTGGGGTGGAATTATTCTGGTTTCCAGAACTGACCTGCATGTTCAAATTGGAACTATGACAAGCCAAATCTATCGGGACGTCATTCTGGAACAACATTCAAGTTTGTTTCGGGGCGCCATGGGCGCACAATTTGTGTTTATGGATGACAACGCCCGTCCTCACCGTGCAAACATCGTAAGCGAATGCCTTCAATCGGAGGATATCACCTGTATGGACTGGCCAGCATTCTCACCGGACTTGAATCCAGTAGAGCACGTGTGGGACATGCTTGGCCGACGAGTTGCAGCCCGTCAAACTCCTCCTACATGTCTACCGGAACTTCGGAGAGCATTGCCTTTTGAGTGGTGTAATATCCCCCAAGATCAGATCGATAATTTGATACTCAGCATGCCTAGGCGTTGTACAGCCTGTATTGCATCGTCTGGGAGACATATAATGTATTAACAATCATACCAACCATGTACTATTGGCTTTTTGTAAATAGGATTTTTTTGTAATTTGCTCCAGGGAGAAAAAATCGCTAATTTTTTTAATAATATCGAACATATATCATCTTTTTTTGCTCTTTACCTTTTGTTTAATAAATAAGCTTTATAAATAAGTCAAATTTGTTTTGCTTCTAACTCTTGCTTTGCCTGATTTTGCATTACCCTTAATTTATGGACATAAATGTATTATAAATACACCAAAAAGAAACATATCAGAACACACAGAAACTTTCAAAATTTCTTGTACCAAACAGGCACTCGATATGTGCATGCCTTGTGAAAGAGTAGACTTCATTCTCTCATTCTGCATAACACATGCAATTAGTTTCCTTGAAACTGTTCAACCATATACAAAGTCTTGTCTGTGGGGGTTTCCGAATAATACTTTGAAGGAAATCTCCATTGTACCATCACAATGACCATTTAGTGAACACTAAGGTATAGTAAACATCGCGTTCACCAGTGAATGCTGTGCATCAGGATCAAAAGTGGATGTACTGCCGCCAAGCGTTTTGATTAAAACCAAGCAACTAAATATATAATTTCGCAATAAAATCTATTACGAGTGCAAACGTCAAGAAATTATTTATAAACTGCTATGGCATACTGCACCATAAACTTTCGAAATCCTGCAAAGAATTTTGAGTCACCCTATAGAATGGCTCTTGCGAAGCCTAAATAAATTAGTGCTGGTGTAAGACAAGTGAAAATTGTAGATCGATCTATTCATCGAAGAGATCTATTTATTGACCGACAGGCAATAAATATTTTCAAGATGCCTTCATACAGTGGTGGACAAACATTTATAGATATTATGAAAGATGAGATTTTCAAAATTTTGGGGAAGAAATTTTGGATTTTATCGAACTCTTTAAGCAAGTGGGATAATTCTTCACAGAAACTTACAAATGTTAACTTTTTTATAAAATTTAGAATTTCAGGAATAATGACAAGCAGAAGCTCTTATAAACATTATATGGAAAATGACTTATGTTATCCATAAGTGTAACATTAATACCATCCATAACGATAGGAGTAATACGTCTGTCTCTGTTAATAGTTCATCAACATATGTTTCAGTTAAATTGTTATTTATTACTACAAGTTACATAAAAAAATGCGAATGCATTGTAACAGATGCGATTTTTCAATCCCAGTTTTACTGCAAGAGTATGAAATGACGTAGAAACAATTATTAAGAATTGTTCAGTGTCTCTTGCACATAAAGTGAAGGTCTTAATGGATAAGATTCAAATGTAATGTTCAATTAAAGCAAAACAAATTGCGGTTGTATAATTCTCACTGTGATCGGCAACTTGCCTACGAGATGAAATCCAAGGGTCTTGTTAATCTTTTCCTGTCCCAACAACTTTGGAGAAATGTGCAAATGGGTGTGTTCGTAAACTGGTAAGAAATTAATATAGAATAAGAAGCCTTCTCGAATCAAAAGTCTAATCATGCATCACTCAATTAAGAAGTAAAGTTTTGGGGGAACATTCGACTTATTTTAGGATTACCACAAAATATTACTGCGATTACAAACCAAACCTTTTTTAATTCTGATTTTAATGAACTCCATATCCTGTGTTCGTAGAAAATTTGTTTTTTGAGAAATTCATGCACAGACTAAACAGTACTAAATCATATGAAGACAAAATGTTTAACATGAACATCAAAGTTTTAGAATATATTTCTAGTTTCTCGTAGTTTCATGAAAGTTTACTTCCCTGCACGAACTTTAGACTTTGTTTAGCTCCATTGAGCTCAACTCATTTATTGTCATATTTGCCTCAATATTGCTATATAAACAAACTTTAATCAAGAAATTAAATGCTTATGTGTTTCGCAATTTTTACCCAGTAATATTATTTTTAATACCAATGCGATTTTTACCTAGTTCTGTAGAGCTATTAGGGTTTCGAAGCCAGGGAACGTGATAAATCAGCTAGGTCCCCTCCGAGGTTCAAACCATGTATACTCAAAATTCCATCTGGGCGAGTTATCGTGAGAGCATACACGGGATGATGCGATAACTCTTACATTCTTCCCACTTAAGCAATATGTGGGGAGGAAGAGAGGACCGAGACTCATCCGACCAAATCCAAGCGGTAACGAATTATAATCCATTCAAGTTCAGGCGCCTGAGAAAGACTCCAGGATTTTAGAAGTAAAAACATGATCTATCAAGGGTATTATATAGACTTAAGGATTGCCAAACTAAAGAATGTCATAAATCAGCTGTTTACTTGCTGGGATTCGAGCCACAAATTTTCCAGTTTTCAACTAGATATTTTACCACAACAGCATTCACGAAATTAAGGGGGAGATGTGATAATTCCTTACAGCGACTACAATTTTTATATGTTCGTAAAAGTGCATAGGCAAACAACAGGTTTCGCTATTGAAATTTCTTCACTCTTTAATAGTAATCTAAGAAACAACTTGTTTTAGAAAAATTAACAGAAAAACAACTGATCAGTCTGCAACTTCTGATAGTATTTTAAATTTATCTCTCAAAGGGGAAGTCTTGAACGATGTTGCAAATGATATTCAGTTTGAATTTCAAAACTTTTTGCTATCCTGCAAGCCAAATTTTGGCGATTTTTCAAAGCGTTGTTGTCAGCAGGTGCTGATCAGGTAACCCTTTGTCGTGCGTTCATTCATGTTTAAGCTGATTCGATCCTTTCGATTGTCAGTTGTTCGGCCGGGTGGGTGGTTTTAGCCTTTGAGCGCACTGTAGGAGATTAGACCTACCTTTAGAACGGAAGTAATGTAGATACTTGCCGTTTCCTGGATGACTTGTCTCTTTGTACGCCCGTACTCTCCAAATTTTCCTCTTTGTGCGACAACTAATGGGCTGTCGGCTAGTATTTGCCAAAGTTTCGCAATAGAAATCAATATATAGCTAAATAAAATTCGTTTGGTGTCGTCCTTTTCACCGAGTATCTATCTCCCTTTTGTCACAGGCGTAAATGCATTACGAATAAAATCCTGGTAATGAAATAAAAGACGTTAAAGGTTGAATCGGAGTTTTCTTTTTTCCCACACTCTTCTTTTAAACCCCTTTCTTTGCAGTCAAATGTGACGCTTCGCGTATCGTGTGAAGCATTGATTTTTGTCTCCTTGAAATCGTAAGATTGCATCGGCTTTCAAGAAGTGGAGGGTTAAAGCTATTTTTCAGGTTTAAAATCTCTGTTTTTTTCATTTCTTTCTTCACCACTTATTATTTTCTTGGTACGCAATGTGCAATATAAAGCCCATCGGGAGACAGGAATAAATTTTTTATTGAATTGAACACAGTGGTGTGTAGCTGGGAACACGCAGGAGATAAAATGTAGGTGGGGGAAAGGCGAGAAAATTCCTGAGCGAACGATGTAATGTTAGAAGTGCAATATATAATGTGATCAAAATTTACCCGTCTAACCAAGAAGTGCACTTCGTCAGTGCTTTAAATAATTCTTACGTGAAATAGTATTATGTTGTTAAAAATATATTCATGCACGTAATGTAAACACTGTTAAGTTTATACCATTTCACGAATTATCATTATGTTCTCACTGAGATACACAGTGTATTTAATTTAAGGAAAAGAAGATATAAATGCATATAACTAGTTCGAACTGGAAAGTAATGAAATTTCCTCTTCTATAGTTAATAATGCTATTCTTAAAAGGAATAAATAACATATTTCGTCAATATGGTTTAGAGAGCCGAGTGTTAATTCTTAACACTTTGTCAGTAAAGCATTTTGAAGCATAACATAAACAAATTATAAAATCACTGTTTTTGATGCTACAATTTTTACACTGTTTTCTACCCGTAGAGTTTGGACTGTTAAAGACACAGGTTACTTTGATTGTTCAACTGAAGATATTATATATGATTGTTTTCTTAAGATTATTTTTAAATTTTAAACTTTAATTTGTGTCTTTGTCAGTTCAGAAACAGACTATTTTATTTATATACTTTTTTCGTTGCACGTACCCCTGATGATGCAGCGGAAGATGTAAATTTCATATTTCATTTTAGGTTTTGGCATATTTTGCCCCCTACTTCTCGACGTTTGCCACTGAGCTTCTGTTTTTTTTTGGTGTATGCAAGTGGCTTATTTTCAGTTGAATATGGGATGAATTTTAATCATTTTATTTTATTTTGCCACATGTGAAGGCAATGAAATAAAGAAGGATTTTGAAAATAAATAATTTTTAATGGATTATGTTACTGATAATTCATATGTTTTTATGAACGGAGCTCCTTAATTTAAGTTGTTCATACAAAACTAACTAAACACATGTTTGAAATTTGAAAACTCTAAATATGTTTACGGAAACGCCGCTATAATCTTTAATTGTAATCAGTTTCAAATAAAGTCAGCCGAAATTTTATACAGCATAACTTAAACTTCATAGTACTTTATTGATTGTATTTAATTTATATGCATATTAAGCATAATTAATAAACTATGAATTCTAAGTATCATCCTAAGACAAAGCATTTAATGACTAACTTCTCGAAAATTTTCAAAGGTAAATTTTCTCAAGGACGATTAGCTTATATTTATTATGCATGCACTTAAACATGCAACAGATAATGCCTGGGGAGATGATTTCGGATGAGATTATAAGTGTTCAGAGGCTTCGTCATCGCGACTACTCAGAATAGCTTAAAACAGTGGTACCCAACCCTATGCCCGTGGGCACCATGGCGCCCGCCGATCGTTTAACGTGTGCCCGCCACTGTGCGATCACAATAAAAATGGTTTAGTTTTCAATAAATTTCTATGTGAAAGTTTTCTCATTTTTAAAGAAATAGAAATTGCGTCAAACACCGATACCAGCACAAAGCGAAATGAAACTTGCAAAAGTAAATGGTGCCCGCCGTCGACAGATATTCTAGAACGTGCTCTTAGGAACAAAAAGGTCGGTGACTCCTGGCCTAAAGCATTAATTTATTTCTATAAAACACAATTTTAAAATTATGAGAAAATAATGCTGCTTGTTTTTGTAGAGATAATTATAATCTAATTTTAATTTCTGAAGAAACTCCGTATTGGCAATGTAGTCTAAGAAGCACTGCTAGTTTGACTTGGATTCGATTCCCAATTATTAAATAAAGACTTTTCCCCGTATACCAGCCTGAATGGTTTGTTCTCCACGAAAGCATCCTCATCTTAGGTGGGTAGCCCTTGCATGTTTTAAGGTAATTAATCAATCCAATATGAAGTAATATAATTCTTTAGAACTTGTGAATATATATGACAGAATATAGCTACAAAAATTAAATTACATTTTTGCAAGCATAGTAAGGAATAGCGATCATATAATAGAAATCCCTTATCAATGACCCAACTGTTTGACTTACCGTCAGAGTAATGTTAATTTCAAAATATTTTTTAATTTTCGTTTTCAGACGCTTTACATTCCAAGAATCTGGATCAGCAACAATAAGTGATTACCTCGCCGATTCAGTTAGCCACTTGACTAATGTTGTCCGAAGATAATCGCGATCGAACCAGCAACTGAGCTTTGAACCTGTTGAGAAGTTCTCGGTACACAGCCAGAGAACCAATACTGAACCACTGAGGCCAAGCGTTTTCCAAGACTTTCCGTATCAGCCTTTATTTCTTCAGACAGTATTGCGTTTGCTGGCTAGCATCAAGTCATTTTCAAGTAAAAGTATTTTTAATATATTATAAAAGCTTTGTCTCGAACTTAGTTTTAAAACTGAAAAACTTTCCACCAAAGAGATTAAGACCTATGTTTGGACATTATTTTAATTTGGGTGAAGGTTACTACACGGTTTTTTGCTTATTAACCAATTACCTTATTAATTTTTTTATTTATTGCCACTTCTACTTTAGTCAGCTTCCTCCAGGATGGAAATTAATTAACGTATATAAGAAGAGAGTTCTTGAAAGAGAGCTTTTTTGGCAGCGGCTGCTGACCATCTTCACTCAACTTCTAGCTTTACTTGAATCGGTTTTAGCAATTTCTAGCCATGTTTGCTCACATGATTGAAAGGCCTAAGCTAAAAGTAACTGTAGAATTTTGGCGTGGGAATTTATACAGTAAATTTAGGTTACCTTAACATTTGTGTTCTGTTAATCTCGCAAGAAAGAGGAACTTGTTCTTTGCTACACGAGCTGTGCAGTTTTGTTAACTGAAGAATTAACTAAACTGAACTCAGCGGCGCAACAGCCCTAGTGGGCCATGGTCTGCAGTGCCCCGATATCTGCTTTCTTGACCCTGGGCCATGGGTGCCTGAGTATATGCCCTGAACAAGTGGTCAGCTTCTCGCAGGAACCCAATGTTTAGTCTCTAAGCGAACTTGGTACTCATTTTATCGACCCATTCAAGGGATGAAAGGCTGAATAAACCTTGTCCAGCCCGAGGATCGAACTCCCGGACCTGTGATGTTGCTGCGCAATGCGCTAGCCACTGCGCATTTTGTGTTTTTACAATATGCAAACAGTATTCGACAGCTGATATAGTAACCAGAATATTCACATTCATCTACCAATTAAATACTACTAAAACATGAATATATATATTCAATATTTGTATGTAGTTACACGTAAAAAATTTAAGTAGTTACAGTGTATATTCAAACCGTTACAAAATATTTACTCTAGGCCTTACATTATACTTAAGAATTATGCAATTACAGTCAAAGTACTTCAGCAAAGTAAAATATTTTGCATGAATAATGTAATACAACATACAAATAAATATATTATCCGATTATGCATGCCATGTCCTATCTTTAATACTTTAAATGCCACACTATTCCATCCATACTTTATATTTTAGCGAATTATTGCAATTACATTTATTTACATATTAACATACTTAATACTTTTCTTTATGCTATTACTCAGCAGTTTAAACAGCAAACCTATTTATATATAATGCATATACATACATTACACTTGATATTGTACGGTTATCAAAACCTTACAATTGTTAATACGTTACATTGACCATTGTTGTGATATTGAATACTATGTATAAGATACGAATTACAAGTGCTTTAAAACTTAATTACAAAATATTAATTACATCACGAAAAGCTATAAATTAACAAGATACTGGAAGAAGAGGAATTGCTCATTTCGATCTGAGGTTGTCACTAGGCTTTCTTAAGTGATTCTTTTTCGTATTTGTGCACTGGAAGAAGTAGTGGTCTGGATTCCCTACATCTCCATATTCCCCTAAATCAGGGAAGATTAAATCTCTTCAGGAAAGCAAGGAATAGCCCATATCTAGTACAGAAATGTGTTTGGGCCCCATTGGTGACACTTGCAAATCATCCCATCTTTATCAAGAAGGAATACATCCTCCTACATGTTGTTTCTGAGTCCCATCTGTCTTACCAGCACTCGAGAAGCTTTTCAAATATTCATTCGTTTCAGACAGTTGGCAGCAATTTTGCTGGACATTCAAACAGATATTCGTTAGTTGTCGCGAAATTTCGAACCCCATCTTTTTTTTTATTGTCCAGTATTCCTACATGAGCTAGGACCCAGATTGATTAAGGACAGAACTCGGAGGGATACTGCAAAAGTTCTCGTCTCAACTCCTGTACATACCAGCTCCGCCGTTTAAGCCCTTTATCGCCTCGAGATTTGATGCAGGGTCACTAAAAATGGTCACTTTCCTCCTTAATGTGTGTACTGCATGCTTTACAGTCGCTTTAAGTGTTTCTTTTTTATGCGTCTACTTCCTTGCATCATGCAGAAGGCCCTTCCTGTTCCTTTTTCCGTCTTTGAGCTAACTGCAAATAGGCAGAGACTCTTCTCTTATGGATTGGCATACTCTAGCTGCATGCATTTTGATAAGGCATTATACGCCAGACGCGCACAGCCAGTTTCTGCTTCTCATACCCAGTGTGAGAATATTTCTGGTCCCAAAGTGAACCATTTTTATCTAGGCATAACACCTTTGTCAAAAGAGCTCTCTCTCGACTACTAAGTCTATGGAAAACAATCCAGAAGGTATCCCTAGTGACCTGTTAAGGTCGTTCTGTAACCTCTGCAGATCAGCAGGAACTGCATTCCTTGTATTGAAAGCAGCTGTCTACGTGTATGTAACGGCTGTACCTTCTCCCAGACCTCTAATCCATACAGGATGATCCTTTAGGATAATGCTCTATACCAGGTTTTAAGTATGCTAGTAGCATTTCCAATACATTCCTGCTGCTTTGAATATTGCTTTTGTTAGGTGATTGAGCTTTTGTTTCATTTCCTTCATGTGTAGTATCAAAACAGTCTGTTATTAATGACTAGCCTCAGATAAGTGACGTTGTCTCTACATTTGACTGGTCTCTCATTGAGTTTTATTGACGCCTTCTGTCTTGGCCCGCTCTTCCTGCCTATATAAAGTAAATGATATAGATGCTGATAATGATATAGTCGCTGATTGTACTGTTTGTTCGCCCAGCTCGCACTGTCGTCAGTTGCCTATTGGGATTTCCTTTCAACGCCCATACTGCCTGAGTGATCAGCAGAAAGTTGTCACCGAATCCTTGGATTCTTATATACGGCTGCTTCTCATATAGTGTGAAGGTTGTACTAGTAATCACGTTTCAGAGAGTGGGTTTCAGGCAGGAGTCTTGGGTACACCCCTTCTCTAATTGGTATCCAGTAGAACGTTATATTGTAGCTTTTAGAGAACTTTATATTGTAGCTGGAAGCATGACAGAATATAAAATTAAAGCCAATTTGTGGATGTTTAAGTGAAGAGACATTTTTTGCTTTAATGCCCACTGCAAAACATGCATGATATCTCTAAGTAATCTTCTGTCAAACAGAATACAATATATATTGATAGGTATATTTCACCTTATTAATTGGAATCTCAATTTCGTTTGTATTGTCAAATGTCAGGTAGTGAATTTCATGTGACTGCACTGGACATTTTCTAAAATGTCCTGTACAGAGCATTTTAGAAAACTTCTATTATGTTAGAAAGGTCAATTATACATTTTGGAAAATGTCTAAAATGCACTGTTATGTGCGTAAAAATAAGTATGTACATTTACAAAGTTTCGCGGAAAATGTGGATTGACCTTACATTCAGGCATGTTGGGAAATGCAATTAAATGACTTTTTAATCAAACAGGTGTAAAACATTTAGTGACTTGCAATCTTTCTGTGTTTGAAGATATTTAAAATAATGTGTGTTTAAATGTGTTTAATGCATGAATAGCAAGATTTAATATATAAGCTGCTTACTATGTACATTGTTTGAAACTTCTGTAAATAATCGGCAAAGAAAAGACAATGATCTGCCAGTCTTGTGATTGTGATTTCTTAGTATAATATAGAAGTGCTTAATATAGAAGCTGCTTTCTATCTACATTGTTTGAAACTTCTGTGCATAATAGGCAACGAAAACACAATGATCTGCCAGTCTTGTGATTGTGATTTCTTAAATGATAATAGAACTCCGTTTGGTCATCTTTAGAATTCAGTTAAATCTCGCATAGAAGGCCGTGTTAAGATTTCAGTCAGTTTGCGTTTTTCAATTATGGAGTTTCAAATAGGTTTTCAGTTTTTAGCTGTTTAAAGCTCAAATTTTAACTTTTTTATTTAGAGAAATCTCTAAGTACAGTTTTTCTTTCTCTTGATATTAAAAGTTTAGTTTAGCATAATCCGGAACCCCCCAATTTTTTCGTTTCTGTAAATGACTATTCGTTTTGCTCCTTATTTATACTTGAATTTGAATTTCAGATTTATCATATATTGGTTCTAGAACAATTTGTTTTTTTTTGAATTTCAATGTACATAATGTAAAGTTCTATGGTTTTTTTTAATTGTCATTTTAGGACTAAGTAATGTTTTATTCTTTTTTCCAAGTGTTTCGAAAATGTGTAGGAAAAATTCTGGTACATTTGAGATTCGAGGTTTTCGGTTTTATATGAATTTTAAAGTCTTTAATAAAAATTTGATGAAATCTTTTTACGGTTTCTGATCTCAAACGGACCAGGAGAACGAAACATATTAATCGACTTTTATGAAGCTTTAATTAATTTTCCCCTGATGAGTTCTGAATTGGAGTTAAATAAAATAAGGATAAAAGATTTAAATAAAATAAAAGGAGATTAATTTTTATTTGTATAATTTTGCATAATTTTCCCTTTCGCATTTCTGTTTTTTTTTTTTTTTTTCCTATAGAATTCTCCCTTTAATTGGATTAGTTTTGATATTGTGTTAAACCTCTTATACACGGTTGCAATTATTATATTATATAGGAACTGCCTTGCTTTTATTCCAATTTACTAATTAATTTAGATGCTTTAAATTTATATATATATATATATATAATATATATGTGGGTTGGCATCGTTCATATATAATCGGATGACGCGGCAAGCTGTGAGAGGAAATCTTTCACTTGGCCGATGACGCAGGCAGGCAGGCGATTCCGGCATTAAGACGATGACGCGATTCAAAGATGTTTGCTTATGAAATACGATTCCTTCTCTTCGTTTGTAAATAATCTCATCTATTTCCTTCTATGTATGTAATTACTTTGTAATTTGTAGCAACTATTCATGTTTCATTAAATATTCAAGTTATTTGTAAATTGGACTAGTTTATTAGCCCCTAGACAGCCACATCGGAAGTAAGTTTACGAACATCATATTCCTAGACAGTAAGTACCAATTCTACAGATTTGGGTGCTCAGGCCGGTGTGAGCCTAGGAAGAAGCATTATGAATATTACAAAATACGTAAGTTTTCTTTCGATTATTTCCACATTGTTACTTCTAAGAATAGTGTTCTATGATACTGTGAATTAAGATGACTACCTTAAATTCTATTCCTAGAATTTCAAATTCTTTAAAGACTGGGCCTACTAAGTTAATTAAACTTTTACATCAAATTTGTTTGGAACTTTGGGTGATCGAAAAAATAGAGCTAGATTGCGTAACTTTTGTGGTTTTCCATCTGATTTTAATATTGAAGAAACAAAACAAAAATTACTTAAAACTTTTACTGCAAATGATTTTATTTCTGTGTGTAATTTGTTACATCTTAATTATGACTCAAATCCTGATAAAAACTGTGATTTAATATTGAATAGTCTTTGTGATTTTAAGCTTTTAAAATCCGAAAGTGATGACGATGAGGAGTTATCTGAAAACGAAAGTGTTTATGATTCTGACAGAAATGATGATATTAAGTCTGTTCTGTCAGAATCACCTCCCATAAATAACTCAGTGAATGAAAACATTATAATGCCTAGCAATATTTCCTTACATTTTCGTGACATTTTAGAAACTGTTTCTCAATTTAATGGCACTGATACATATCCAGTTGAATCCTTCATTGGTGATTTAGAAGAATCTTTTAAATTATTTAAGTTATCGGAATTACAGAAAATTGTGTTTGCTAAAAAATTGCTTACTGGTTCTGCTAAAGTATTTATTAGGTCTTTGAAAGGTATAATATCATGGAAAAAATTAAAAGAAAATCTTTTATCTGAATTTGGTTCTAAAATAAACAGTGCACAACTTCATAATTTGTTACAGAAACGACACTTAAAACCTGGTGAATCACTTTCCGAATATTTAATTGCCATGCGTGAAATAGCCAGTCGCGGTTCTGTTGATGATTCATCAATTCTTGATTATGTAATCAATGGAATACCAGATCAGAGTAGTAACAAAATTGTTTTGTACGGTTGTAAAACTATTTCTGAATTCAAAGAGAAATTAAAAATTTATGAGAAAATTCGCGTTCCAGATACGAGGAATAAGGGTTATTCAAGTACTAACACACAAAATAAAACACGCGCTGTACCTAGTAAGATTAAAGAGCCAAGGTGTTATAATTGCGGAAGTTTAGGTCATAAGTCTAATTTTTGTAACAATAAGAGTAAAGGATTTAAGTGTTTTAAATGCGATTTGTTTGGACACAAGGCCATAGATTGTTCGAAAACATCATCTAAAAATATCCAAGATGCCAAAGCTGTTACTCCGATAACTCAGACCTGTCAGAAAGAAATGCATAAAATTGTTAATTTGGGTAATTTGCAAATTGATGCTTTAATAGATACTGGTAGTCAGGTAACGTTAATACGAGAAGATATACATAAGAAGATAGGTTCTCCTGAACTTAAGTCGGCAGATCTACAGTTAACGGGGTTTGGTAATGGGAAAATTAAGCCTATAGGAAGATTTGAAGGTGAATTCGAAATTGATGGTTCTTCATTTCGATCAAATATTTGTGTTATCGCAGAAAACGAAATGTTTTTACAAGCGATCATTGGTACTGATATTATAAGGCAAGGGGAATTAACTGCAAATAAAAAAGGAGTCGACATTAGAAAATTGCAACCTGAAAACTATTTGATGTGCATTCGTGATATTTATAATGACGAGGAAATTGATTTAAGCCATATCAAAGACGGAGTACGTAGAAATGAAATACTACACTTAGTAAGGAATTATGAGCCGAATAAAATAAAAACATCTGGAATGAAGATGCGAATAGTGCTGACAGATCAACTTCCAGTTTATTGCTCGCCGCGACGCTTTCCCCCAGCTGAGCAGCGTGAAATTGATAAACAGATTTCGGAGTGGTTGGAGAAACAAATCATTAAACAAAGCTGTTCTGATTACGCAAGTAATATCGTGCTAAGTAGAAAAAAATGAGGCTCATGGAGACTTTGCGTGGATTATCGGCGCCTGAATAAAAAAATAATTCGCGATCGCTTTCCTCTGCCATTAATTGATGATGTTATTGATAAATTACAAGCAGCAATGGTATTTACAACACTAGATTTAAAGAACGGATTTTTTCATGTTGAAGTGGACGAAGAAAGTAGAAAATATACATCTTTCGTGACACAAAAGGGACAGTATGAATTTCTGAGGGTCCCGTTCGGTCTTGCCAACAGTCCAAGTGTTTTCCAAAGATACATCTGCGATATATTTCGTGATCTTTTAAAGGACAATATTGTTGTAATCTATATGGACGACATCATTATTCCTTCCGAAAATGAAGTTCAGGGGATTCAAAAATTGAAACGCGTATTACAGACTGCATCGGAATATGGACTAGAACTAAACATTAAGAAATGTCAATTTTTGAAGCGCGAAATCGAATTTTTAGGACACAAAATTAAAGATGGGAAATTATATCCTTCTTCTTCTAAAACGAAAGCAGTAATTAACTTTCCAGAACCTAGATGTGTAAAAGATGTTCAAAGTTATTTAGGTTTAACTGGTTACTTCAGAAAATTTATACCTAATTATTCATTAATTGCAAAAACCGCTTAGTGATTTACTGAAGAAAGATTCTAAATTTAAATTCGAAACTAAAGAACTTTATGCTTTTAACGAATTGAAACGCATATTGACATCAGAACCTGTTTTGTGTATTTATAATCCAAAAGCAGAAACCGAAATACACACTGATGCGGTTGATCTTTACAATATGGTAACTGGTAGTTTGGCGACATTTTGGAGGCAATAAAGGTTACTACCTGGGACTTTGGTAATAATGTGAGCAGTACTCAGTTCCGATTACGCATTATTTTGTGTGGGGGAAATGAGAGATCATGGTATATGTCATGTGATATTAATGAACGAATTACGGTTCTTTAATCGGAAAAGGGGGGAATTTGGACAAGTATCTGTGGATGTATATTATTTTGTATTAAGCTTCATTGTGTGTTGTGTGAAGTAGGGTTGAATAATTTTGGGATTGTATGGCGCTGTCTAAAGTTAATTGTAGATGTGATAAAGAGAATTTTTTTTATCAAATTCTATCAAATTCGGAAAAAAATCATTGAGTAATTTTATTGAATCCATAATAAAAGTATATCCACCATGTAAGGAAGATTCGGAAGAAGATTAGGTTAGTTAGACTTTGTTAAGAATGTGAGTAGTATTCAGTTCTGATTACGCATTATTTTGTGTGAGGGAAATGAGAGATCATGGGATATGTTATGTGATATTAATGGACGAATTACTGTTCTTTAATCGGGAAAAAAATCTGGCAATTTTGTATTTGGCTTTATTCTGTGTTGTGTGAAATAGTGTTTGTGAATTTTTGGATCCCATGGCCGTAACTAAAGTGAATTCGAAATGGGTATTTAGTGGTATTGAAAAGGATAGTAATAAATGTTTTTTAAGGTTGTGCGAGAGAGAAATAAAGATGTTTTATTATGCTATTTATTTTACCTGGTATCTTGATTTGAAAGATAAGTATGATTTTAAAGATTCTGAAACAGAAGTAAGAAAAGTGTATCCGCCACGTAATCAAGATTCTGAAGAAGATTAGGTAAGTTAGTATTTTTAATTATTTGAGGATATTATTTTTATGCATTGTTGTAAATGTAAGGTGGAAAGGAATTTGGTATTATTGGGAAAATTGTTATTAGCAATGATTTAGTTTAAAGTAATTAGGATTGTAAGGTAATTTTTATTAATTTAATGTATGTGCTCATTTATATTTTAAGTAGTGTTTTTGAATTTAATTATATTTTAATGAAATGATAGTTATTTTGTGAATTTTATGTTTGTAGGAATTTGGTATACGTTTAAGTTGAAATAAAAGTGCATGGAAATAATTTAAATATTTGATATTAAGTATTTGTAATGCTTGAGGTATGAATTCGTTGGTGACGTGTATAATGTAATAGATGATTTAGAGGTAAAAGTTTTTGGGATATTCTATTTATTTTATATGTGGAAATGTTGATATTTGTAAAGGGTAAATACTTTTTCGCGATCATGTAATTTCATATATGTTCTTTTTACCGGGTTTAAAGATTGAGAAAATTGTCATGTATTTTCGTGAAATTTTTTTTAATTTATGAGAAAAAAGCAGTGTACATGGATATAGTGAAGAGTGTGCACAATGCCATTTTTGTGCAATTCTGGGATGTTTTTTAAGTAAAAATAAGTCGACGTGTACATGGTTTAGTGATATTTTAATGAAATGATAGTTATTTTGTGAATTTTATGCTTGTAGGAATTTGGTATACGTTTAAGTTGAAATAAACGTGCATGGAAATAATTTAAATATTTGATACTAAGTGTTTGTAATGCTTGCGGTATGAATTCGTTGGTGACGTGTATAATGTAATAGATGATTTAGAGGTAAAAGTTTTTGGATATTTTATTTATTTTATATGTGGAAATGTTCATATTTGTAAAGGGTAAATACTTTTTCGCGATCAGGTAATTTCATATATGTTCTTTTTACCGGGTTGAAAGATTGAGAAAATTGTCATGTATTTTCATGAAATTTTTGTAATTTATGAGAAAAAAGCAGTGTACATGGATATAGTGAAGAGTGTGCGCAATGCCATTTTTGTGCAATTCTGGGATGTTTTTTTAAGTAAAAATAAGTCGGCGTGTACATGGTTTATGTGTATGTGTTATTTTGAAAAATGCGTAAGGAGAATGGTATTGTGCAGTTTTTCCTAATTTTGCAGCGAATATTTGTCATGATTAAGCAGTTTTGTTTGATAAAATTTCTAGCATAAGTGTAATTCGGCTAGTAGATTGTTGGAAGAAGTGTTCAGGAGATAAAAAGAAAAGAAACATGTCTTTACTTCGTGAAGACAAAATGGCGGCGGGGAAAAAAAAATAGAGGGTTGCTGTAGGAGAGTTGGTCGCCAAATTTTCGCCAAAAAATCGTCAAGTTTCCATAATGTAAAGATCAACCACTGATGCTAGTGCTGACGGTTATGGTGCGGTTCTGTTACAGAAATTCTTAATTGATAATCAGATGCATCCGGTTTATTATATGAGTAGGAAAACGACAGACATTGAACGTAAATATTCGAGCTACGAATTAGAGGTTAAAGCAGTAGTAGAAGCTCTTAAAAAATTCAGGGTGTACGTATTAGGCATACCATTTAAAATCGTGACAGATTGTAATGCATTCAAACAAACTATGAGCAAGAAAGACATTTGTACTAAAATATCTAGATGGGCATTAATGTTACAAGATTATGATTACACAATCGAACACAGATCTGGCACCCGTATGGGACATGTGGATGCTCTTAATCGAAATCCTGTATGTATGGTAATTCAAGATGGTATAACATTTAAAATAATTCAAGCTCAAGAAACTGATGAAAATATAAAAGTTATAAAAGAAGTTTTGAAGTCTAAGCCCTATGAAGATTATTGTTTGCGGAATGACGTGCTTTACAAAATGGTGAATGGAATTGAAGCACTAGTAGTACCTGAGATTATGCAAATTGAAGTAATTAAAGACGCACATGAACGAGGTCATTTTGCTGCCAAACGTACTGAAGAACATGTGAGACAACATTTTTATATCCCTAAATTGAAAGAGAGAATTGAAAAATTTATCGCAAATTGTATTACCTGTATACTGACCAACCGGAAATCTGGAAAGAAGGAAGGATTATTACATCCTTTACCTAAAGAAGATATTCCTCTAAACACTTACCACATAGACCATTTAGGACCTTTGGAGAGTTCTAACAAGAATTATAAATACATTTTCGCGGTTATTGATTCGTTTACAAAATTTGTTTGGTTACATCCAACTAAAACCACCTCTAGTAAAGAAGTAATAGCTAAACTTGAAATTCAAAAATCATTATTTGGAAATCCCTGCAATATAGTAGCTGACAGAGGTACTGCATTTACTTCTCAAGAATTTGCTGATTATTGTACTAAGGAAAATATTCATCTATCCTTAATCACAACAGGATTACCAAGAGCCAATGGACAAGTAGAGCGGTTGAATTCCATTATCATATCAGTCATTTCTAAGTTGGCTATAGATGACCCTACGAAATGGTACAAACACGTAAATGATGTCCAGCAAATAATTAATTCGACTTTTCAGAGGAGTATCAATTCGACACCTTTCGAGCTTTTGTTTGGTACGAAGATAAAGACGAATAAAGACAGGAAGATTAAAGAACTAATAGAAGCTGAAATTCAGAAGGACTTTATCGAGTCTAGAGAAAATTTACGTAAAGAGGCGAAAGAGCAGATTCGGAAGATCCAGGAAGAGAATCCAAAGACTTACAATCGAAGTCGAAAACTCCCTCGTAAATACAAGATCAATGATATGGTAGCTATTAAACGTACTCAACTAGGGCCAGGTATAAAGCTAAAATCCAAGTTTTTAGGTCCATACAAAATCACCAAGGTGAAGCCTAATGACACATACGACGTGGAGAAGGTTGGTTTTACCGAAGGACCGTTCAAGACTAGTACCTGTGCTGAATACCTGAAACCATGGACAGACGATCTTTGATAATGAAATACCAATTTTGATGATTCCTGATTATAAACTTTTTCCCAGGTTGACAAATTTCTCCCGATTTGACTAATGGACTTGGACTATTATTTTAAAGACGTGAACTAATTTAAGAAGACTGAAGATGATGTCTAAGGATGAAATGTATGAAGAAATACGGCTTAAAGAAGATGATTTTGAGAAGAGGCATTCGAATGACGGATCTTGAAGATATCTAAGACGCATTCGGAAGACGTATCCAGACGGTATCTAAAAAGACGCATTCAGAAGACGTATTCAGATGATGTTTAAGAAGACGTAAATACGAAGATGAATTGTTCCAGACAACATCAAAGGAAGACGTGTTTGTAAAATACATGTATTCAGATAGACTGTTAAAGATGAACGAACACTGAAAGAGCATTTAAGAAGAGCTAACGCCGTTATTTCTGAGGATGTTAAGATGATGAGAAAAGATGGCTGAAATAAACCATTTAAGACGACTTTTCCATCAATAGTAACTAAAAATCTCTTTTTTTGTTTTTTTTAATTTTATTTTTCAGATCCCTAGATGTAGACAGTGGTGCTGCGAGAATGCGAGGCCGCATTCCATCAGGATGGACGAGCAGTTGTGGGTTGGCATCGTTCATATATAATCGGATGACGCGGCAAGCTGTGAGAGGAAATCTTTCACTTGGCCGATGACGCAGGCAGGCAGGCGATTCCGGCATTAAGACGATGACGCGATTCAAAGATGTTTGCTTATGAAATACGATTCCTTCTCTTCATTTGTAAATAATCTCATCTATTTCCTTCTATGTATGTAATTACTTTGTAGTTTGTAGCAACTATTCATGTTTCATTAAATATTCAAGTTATTTGTAAATTGGACTAGTTTATTAGCCCCTAGACAGCCACATCGGAAGTAAGTTTACGAACATCATATTCCTAGACAGTAAGTACCGATTCTGCATATATATATTAAGGTTTATGTTAATTTTCCTAGCAGTTAATTTTTAATTAAAAGTTACTTTCCTATCTTCTTGAATTCCACCTTACAACTTCCGGCCAGAACGTATTTTCAGAATCGCTTTTGAATGCAAACGAGGAAAAGTATTAAACTCTGAAGTTCTACTGCCTTCGTTAGAGAGCTACAGATTCTGACTCGCGCACGTTCGCCTTTTCAGGTTATTCTCTCTCTTAAGTTATTATTACGCTCGGCCGTACTTTCGGCCCTTGATAGATTCACCGTTAGTTAACATTAAGGGGCCAACTCTGTTAGAATCTTGATAGCTTCGGCTATATCTTTTTAGTTAAGTTTTATTGATTATTATTCCTGAGTTCAAGCCCAAGTGGAGGCTTCATTGTAACTCCAAGAAGGAGTCGTCTGTTAATTTTATTTTGAATATTAAAGGGTAATTAACCATTCGTACGTTTACGTTTCTATCTCTCTGAACTAAGGAATATTCGCTTACCTGTTCTTAAGGTTCCTCAACTTAGATTAAATTGTTGTATATTGTAGATTAAAACATAAGAATCTTACAATATATATAAGTAAAAAAAAAAAGCAAAAATGAATTTAAATATCGAATGACCAAAAAGTCAAAAATAACGCTTTTAGCTGCTGATTTTTAAAATTGAACATAAAGAAGAAACAAAATTTGAAATCTAGTAGAAGTCGTTAAAAACATTTGTAGTATCCTATCAAAATTCCTGAAACAATATGTAATATGAGTGGTAAAGCAAATTTAAAAATATTTAATAAAACCTATCCAAACTACAGAAAAATTTGAAAACGTGCACAAACAATATTATTGTTAATTTTCTCTGTTCAGAGCTTCAAACAGAACTTTTCAAGGGAAAAGTGCTTGAAGCTTCAGCCAAATTGATTAACTAATGTCATGCAAACACGTTTCATCTGAGAAAATCATTGAGAGTCCAAATGGTATTAATCGAAACCAAATTTCTATTCAAATTAAAATTAACAAAAATCTCACTAGATTTGCCCCTTTTCCCGACATGTTTGCGTGTCTTAAATCTCCTCTTTGAATTTTCTTTCAATCGTGTTTAATTTTTAAGTATTATTGTAGTACTTTGAATGCTTTTACTATTTCTTAACTTTGAATGCTTTAAGACACGCTAACATGTCGGAAAAAGGGCAAATTTAGTGAGAATTTTGTTAGTTTTAATTTGAAAGGAAATTTGACTTCATTTAATACCGTTTGGAGTCTCAATGGTTTCAGACGAAACATGTTTGCATGATCTTAATTAATCAACTTGGTTAAAGTTGATTAATTAAGATCAAGCACTTTTTCCTTGCCAAGTTCTGTTTGAAGCTTTGAACAGAACAGAGAAGATTAACAATAATATTTTTTGTGCACGTTTTTCAATTTTTCTGTAGTTTGGATAGGTTTTATTAAATATTTTAAAACTTGCTTTATCACTCATATTACATAATGTTTCTGGAATTTTGATAGGATACTACAACTGCTTTTAACGACTTTTACTAGGTTTCAAACTTCCTTCCTTCTTTATATATATATATATATATATATATATATATGTGCATTTTTTTTCAATTTTTTTACCATTTTTCCTTTTATGATTACTGAAGAAATTTCATATTTTTGAATATCTTCATAAAGGGAAGATTATTTATTCAGGAATCGGACTAAACTTAGTTGGTTTGGTTTATTTCATTACGGCAAAACACGCTAGGGCTATCTGTCTAAGGGAAGGATGCGTTTCGTGGAGGAATTTCTGAGTACTAATTCGTATCCTCGTTACACATGGGGAAAACCGCAAAAATGCCCATGCAGCCAGCCCGTTCGCTTGGAATCGAACCCAATGCGAACTACCAATATTCTGAGAATTTATCCTCGGCCACTGGTGGGCTTGACATAACTTAGTTAATTCAGTTTTTGCTGTAACCCAAGCTTTTAATGCTGAAATTTTATGAATTAGTCTTTTTGTTTTACATGCAGTCAGCTATTAAATTTTGGCTAATATCAATCAATGTTTTGATTTTTCAATGAAAATACAGAATTTCTCTTACTGCTTAGTAGATTTCCTAAAGCTTCACTGCATTTATCAAGAATATATAGCTCCGTTGAATCGCATAGAAGCTTACAGAAACTTATATAACTCCTTTCAACAGACAAAATTTTCAATTAAACTTTGATTTAAAACTTGTTCATTGCCGAGATATTTCTGACTTTTCTTCAATCACAAAAGTAGTACCTGAAATTAGATGCCTGTTAAATATATTCTATAATTTATTAAATTACCAGGGTGCAGGAAAAAAATGTGGGAGAAATCTATGTAGACTTTTAAAAGTGTAGACGGCATACTTTGTGACCCAGTTCATTTACATTTATTGTCGAGATTCTAATATCCATGCTGAAAACGAAATCTAGTAGAAGATATCGCATCTAGATATTAGATTCAAATAATAAACATTAAATTAGGAAACATCCCTAGTTGAAACTGAAGTTATCTAAATTTTAAAATTCAGTTTGATGTGCTTCTCTTTCACATATAAGTTTGCAGCTGGGTCACATTCTGTGAGATTTTAATTCACTTAATAATAAAATAAAATATAAATTTGAAATAATTATGCTTCAGTTTATGTACACAAAAATCAAAATTTCAAGAAATTTAAAGTAAGCCATAAGAGGAAGAAAAATTACTGCTTTAATAGTTAACAGTTAGTGATTTAAGAGACAGAGAGCATAATCTTAAAATACTAAATGTCTGTTTCGTCCTAGAAGTGATGCAATAGAACAGAAAACGAGTTCTCTAAAATTAAAGCTATGACAGAAGATAATTATTTTCCTGCCATTCTGTACTTATTCGTGTTTCCCAGTATTTCATTAATAGAAGGAAAACAAGAGAAAGAAGAAGAAACCATACACTTTTTTACATTTATCGGAATTGCAACATCTGGTTTGAAAAGTAAAAGCTGGGGTGCGAATACAAAAGAATCGAATCAGAAATATTTGGAGACTACTAAATAAAGCACAAGATCAAAACAGCTGAATCCTTTTCAAGGTATCTCCCTCCCACTACGTCTTTTGAACTTCTATCATCGAGTAAGCCAGCCATTGCGAGGTGCACGAAAGAGAACACATTTCCTGGAATTGTCCGGGACGACATTTTAATCCGAAATGATGAAGAGCATCATCTGGATACGCAAGACCAGTCATTGAAGAGGACAAAAGCTTCCCGCCCTCCTAAAACGTGATTCCGCAATGTCGAATTTCCTTTTGTGGTTTATAGCGTCTCTCCGGAAAAGGCAATTTCATCCTCCCCTATACAGAATCTGTGACGAATGAGAGGTTTGGATGTTATTTCTCGGAGGCTCGCCCTCACTCTGATTGCACGACACCCCGAGTGTCATTGACAACACGGCATCCTTCCCCCACTCTAGCAACTCTCTGTCCAAATCATTTCGGAGGAAGAGAACCCGTGATTCTTCACATCACAAAAGGATCTAATCGCGAAGGACTAGGTCGTCTTTTCGTCGGCCATCCTTTGTGAAGTTCGTGATTGAGGATCACATCCACAAAGGAAAGACGTGTTTGCCAAAGCAATAGCCCCTCGGCATCTGCTATAACACCAGATATACGAACGAAACGTAGAATGCACTATCTTTCCACAGACTGATCTTAATAAAGTTTCAGGTTGAGGAAGAGCTCGCAGTAATCAGAGGCAACTCTTTTAACGGACAGTTCGATCACTGTTAATCAGGACGGGTGATCTCTGGGTCAGGCATTTCCCTCGACAACCTTCATTTACATCGGAGAGAATGACGTGGAGTAGGTCCAGTTGCGAACTTCTTATAAGTTCTTAGGATCCGTAGGTCTTTTGTTGGCTGAGGACGAAAAGATAAATCGAAGGCACTTCATACTAAATGACAGAGTTGTCTTTACTGTTAACTAAAACAGAAAATGATACCTCATTTCTTTGCATAGTTTTCGCATTCCTTGTTTAATAATTTTTATTTATAATTTTTGAAAATTTTAATGAAATAACTGATGAAAGCTAAAATGTATTTGAACTTCGCCTTCTGAAAGCTCAAGTGTATTTGTACTTCGTCAGTGATCAAAATTCCTATACTTTCAAGTTTTGTTTAATATTTTAAATCACTTCACTTCAACACCTTGAGAATGCGGCTGATTATTTCTTCTTTGGCATTTTGTCTAAAATAGCATGACTTAGCAGAGAGAAAAATTACGAAATTTTGCGTGTAAATTCTTTACCATTATTTGAAGTTTTCATTGCTCTGTGGTTTATCTCATTTGAATGTAATAATAAATCTTTTTTTCCCCCTAAAGTAACTTATAAATTAGAGCTGTTAAAATAACTGGGCTGATTACATTCCGCTTTGGAAATAAATAAACTTATGGATGATTTATTAACACAAATTTAGTAAATTTAAAGGCAAATGTAACGAAAGTTAGGATCCTTTCACTGTGTATTTAAATGAGCTGCAGCAAAGCTAGAGCATAAATAATGTGCGGATTCAAACTGGAAAAAAATATACATAATAAAAATAAATAAATCAAAATGAAAGTAAAATTTATGAAACTGCAGCTTCTTTGAAAGATGGATGCAGTTTTATCAAAGCATAGATATTGAGGCTATATAAAATTTAGAGTTTTTTCGGACATACGTAGTACCAACCCAAGATTCATGTTGGAATATGTAACTCAAATAATAAGCAAAATAAAAATAAAAATTTAAAACTTAAACACAGTAATATTCTCTTACACCAGAAAAATTCTTGCAAGAATACACAAAACATAACATAAATAAAGTTATAAAGTTTTACTAAAGTAATATGTTCTCAGAGTTTTTAAGCTCAACTTTTGAAAAAGTTCTGGTAATGAATATGAGGCTTGAAACACGATGGATATAATGAGGAGCATTTATCTGAAATTTCCTACAGTGTGAAATTGATTTGCTTGCTTTTAAAAATCGTGTTCTTTCCCTCCGAAAGAATTTATCTTATTTAGTAAAAAATGATATTATCTTTATTTCTTTCAGAAAAGTGCTCTTATGTTTTCAGCTCATGCCAGAAACAGTTTTAATGTTTTTGTTGCATATTTTTGAACATATTTAAAATTATATAGTAGGTAGCGTATGTATGTGAGTGTACGCATATGTTCAAATGAAATAGAATTTGTTGACCCAACAGCGAGCGATATGATGCAGTTTCAAACCTATCATATATATGAACCATTTTGTGAAACAAAGTATTCGGTAACCTCTACAACTGTTACCTTAAAATGTAGTTTTTTTATTTGAGAGTACTTTAAGAGCCCCAAATTCATTGCAGTGGTATACTAGAATTGGTTTGGTTTATTTAATTTTTTTGTTTCAGTGGCAGGCATAGTCATCGTAGACAATGGCCACTACTAAGGCCGTCCGAACCCGGGACTTTTGGTATCGCAGTCGGTTTCCTTAACCACTATACCGTCTGGGCAGTAGATTCGGTTTATTTAATTATGGCAAAGCACACGAGGCTATCCGCCTAAGGGCAGGCGTGCCTTCGTGGAAGACTTTGTAATACACGTGAATTGGATTATTTAGATTATAGCACAGCATATAAGGGTTATTTGCTTATAGGAAGCACGCTTCAAGGGAAACTGGCTCGTATTCAAATTATGCACGAGGAAAACCACGCAAAATATACCATAATCACTGCAGAGTATAAAATACTGTCGTAATGATTTTCTAAGTGGTAAAAGTATTTTTAAAGCAAGATTTTTTTTTAAAAAAAGTGCAGTGGATGCTTTTTAGAGTATTTTTTAAAACTGGTTCGTGTTTACATTACTTGTGAGGACATTACATAAGGGCAACCAAGAAAACTTTATGCAGCTACTCCATTTGTCAGGATTTCAAGTGTTCAGAGGTCTAATTCACTTGGCTATTGGAGGGCCATACAGTCATACAATGAAATGCTGTTATAGCATCATTATAAAATATGCTATATTATGGAAGATTCTACAAAAATGATAACCATTTTTGTAGGCATAAAATTATGGGAAATTTAATGCTGTTTTTAATTGCATGCATCATTTTATCTCACAAATCCTAATCTAATTATCGCAGTTATTTTTTATTAGCGATCAAAAGAAATTTTGGAATGATTGCTACACCCAAACGCTGCTAAAATTGCTTATATTATAAAACATTATGTGCAAAAAGATATAACTGATGGAAATAAATTTCTTAACAGGTTTATCAATTGTTTAATTTTATTATTGCTCTGAATTTAACATTCTGCCATCGTTTAGATTTTCTTACATATTTCACAGTTGCCAAATGGTTAAATTGTAAAATATTTTAAATTTTACCATTAACAAATTTAGTTTAAAGAACTCAGGTTAATGAACTTAATAGGTAAGTATTATTATTACCACTGCATTTTAATTACAATAAGGCATTTTTTCATTCCCTAAGTAATAAAAACTTTTTGTTAAGCAGATATGCTAAAATCTTGAGATCCAGACTGCATGTTAGCTCTAACATGCAGAGATCTAGACTGCATGTTAGACTGACTGATTATTGTTCATCTAGCTTCCTCTCAGACGTTTTCAGGCAGGGAGGAACGTAAAAACAAAGAGAATTTCTCTAGTGTGCTCTTGCAGCATAATTTATTCTAGAATATTTCTCACTTCTAAAACTCCTCCTATTTATAAATAGTATTTTTCACTCAGAAGAGTCTTCATTTTCAGTAAAGAAATGCCATAAAAACATATTTGGGTATAAAGATATGTGATAGCAAATATATGGGAAGATGAATGATATGAGAGGATTGTGTTTATTAAATCAATATTTTCTTAAAGAGAATGTTGCCGTTAAAGAGTGGATGTTTCTTTTAATTCCAGATCTATGCTTGTAAAGACATTAGGTTAATTGGAAGCAGGTAAGATGAAAAATGAGCAACCACCTTCACCGGGAATCGAACCGCGGACCTCTGGAATACACGCCCAGCGTGCAGACCACCACACTACGAAGGCATGCCAAGTAGGCGTGAGAAATTCCTCATAATATTATTAGTCATAAATTCCAGATTTATCAACCCTGTTAATAGTGTAGTATGTTTTCCAAAAAATATTTCAAAAATTTTCACTCAGTATGTCTTGTTGAATGTAATATTACTTCTGCACAGGAACGTAATTTTACTGATCTAACCTCTGCATAAATCAAACCTTTTTATGAACGCTAACTTCCTCTAAGCTAACTAGAAATTATCACATTCGTTTTAGAAAACATAGGTGTCTCGTGTAGCCATTAGCTTTACTTGCAAGAGAAATAGGCAGCAACAGGGCTGTAAAAAAGTTTCATTATTGGAGGAAGAAAATATAAATGAGAAAGCCCCGATGTAGTTTTAGAAGGAAATAAAATTATGATTTCAGACTTTGAGGAAAACAATGAAACTGAATTTTCAAATAGGGAAGTCGAAATTCGTTATATTCAAGAATTAAAATAAAATTCTGATTAATGTAAATCCTATAAAATTAGGTACGTTATCATAACTAGAATGATTATTATCTGTATTAAATATGTTTGGGAAAAATACATGTTTAAGTTACTGTTTTATTTCCTAGAAATATTCTACATAATTGTTTTTTATAAGGGAAAAAATTAAAAATTAAAAAAGTATCAAAAAGCTGTTATTTCTTATTTATTGTTCTTAATTTAAATTGTAAATAATAAACTATTTTTCGGGAATGCGGTAAAACTAGATACGTATTCAACTTTGGTAGTTTAAGTTAATGATGTTTTGCCGTAAAAAATATGAATTTTAAGTTAAAGTGTTACGATGTAATTTTTTTTTTTTCTTCTACAGAATGAAGCGAAGAATGTTTGGGATGTGTATTGGCATGAAGTCGTGTTGAATGTATTGCAAGGTAATTTTCTATTCTACGTGTACTCAATTAACCTTTATATCATGTTAAATGTGTATTTTTGTATACTGTAAAGGCCCTTACTTTCGCGAGCCCGTCGTTATCGCGAAAATTTAAGCCTCGCGAAATACTTTTTTTTCCCGCCTCAAATAATAATAATAAATCAGAAATTTTTGACTTACCCAAATTTAATGATTTATTGCACAGTTACAAGTTTTTTCTTGACAACTTTCTTTCTTATAAATATTTTTTTAATAATATACAACTATATTTCTCTAATATAAAACAATAAAATTAATAGAAGGGAGCTCATTCACTTAGAATACTATTTATACCAGCTTCTTTGAAGCCATTCAAAATTATCTCATGTTTGGTTTCAATACCGTTAAATACTCGCACAAGCCAAGAAGCGTGAATCGGTTTTACTCGTGATATTCGCAAGTCCACAGATTCTTTTTCCTCTAGAAATTGAAGCTCGTTAGATTACCACTCAATAAACTTATTCTTGAGCAAACGCTTGAACTCGCCATTTGCAGTTACGTCCAAAGGTTGGAGCTCTCCTGTGCAGGAAGCGGGCACAAAAACTGTAATAATATTCGTCTTCTCTAGTTCAGTCAGAAAAAGAGGAAATTGGTGTGCCTTAAAAACGTCGAACAATTCAATCGAATTTTTCAACTTTCTCAACTTTACTTAGGTACTTTTGAAATTTTTCAACTTTCGGTTCTGTTCATATAAAATTAGCGAAATTTTCAACTCGCAAAATTACCGATATATTCATTTTCGCGAAAATTACGGCCCGCGAAAATAAGGGCCTTTACAGTATCTAAAACAGTAAATGTTGTAAAATTGTATAACAAGTTGCAAAATAGGAGTTAAAATCCGTCTAACCGCATTATTTAATAAAACTATAATAAGTTGGAAATACTTTCTTTCCATGATTTTTTTTCAGTTTTATACATTATTTATTTATTTATTACGGCAATCTGATTTATGATATTTACATGCATATTCCATCCTCTTTTCCCACAAATTTTACTGCTTAAAAACCAGGAGATGAAAAATGCATGGTGTATAATATTTCTGAAGAGACAGTTTAAATGATAAACATACTACATTAAAAAGCACACATAAAAACAAATTTTTTATTATATTACATATTTCAAAGGACCTTATCAATTTTAATAATATTCTTTTTAATTACACACACAATATACATTGTTCCTATAAATTAGAAGTTTCTGAATCATATGCCGAAAAAACTAAATAAAAATTCAATGAAGAGAAGAAATATGCAAGTAAATAATGGTATTTAGTATTATCTGAGTCTGATTTTATAATATTTGTGCTAGAATGCAAAAAATTACCAAATATTATCTGATATATTCTATTTTAAATTAAAAATATCATTTGCGCTCAAATGAATAAAGCCCCTAGAACTGATATATTAAACATGATTAGCTTATTTTACAGAAATCCTTCATAAAACTATCTCCGCTTTGGTAGACTTTTACATATTATGTCTTAATTAAATCAACTTGCTAACTAAAAATTTATTAAGTTAGTACGTTAAGCTAAAATTTAGTAACTGGTATTACTACTAAAATATATAATTTTACTGAAGTTGCTTACTTAAATTAGTATGCATTTAATCCACTTTAAGTATGCGTAAGCAAGCGCAAACATTAACAGTTACGAATGTGTATTTAATTATGGCAAAGCTCACTAGGTTACCGCTCGGCCACTGGTGGGCTAACAGTTACGAACAGTTACATTTTGCGCATCTAACTCATAAGTTTGTCTCGCAACTCAAATAAATCAAATAAAACATCAAAATAAATTATAAATTCAACTTATTGATGATTAATGCCATACTAATATTGCTAAAAGAAAAATTCTGTGATTTTTACATCAGAGTGTATATTTTAAGTGACATTTTCGAAATAGCTTTGTCAAAGTGTAGAGGAAGAAATCTGATGTAGCATTATTGCATCATGAATTAATGTTACATGGGAAATTTTCATTTACTTAATAAATGAAATATAATTACTGAAGCTACAATTGGGTATTTTCGCTGGATTACTTGCATACAAGCCTTGCAACAAATATTTCCTGCAAATGAAATGACAGTTTCGATTTTTTCAGGACAGAAAACTTATATAGTGAAAGCAATAACACTACTATGAGAGGTTAAAAAAAAGAAAATTTTGAATTTAAACTGATTTTTGAAGGAAGACTTCAAAAACTTAATCTTGCTATCATTCTGCATCACGTTTTTGATCCTTTTTGCCGTATCGTTTCTAATTTTATTCTTAGTTTTCTGTTTGCTTTCTTATTTTGCTCAAAATGCACGTGAATGTAGATATCTTAAAACAGGATTTTATTTTCTAAAGTGAGATGCCATTGTTAATATTATTAAAGGTTTGCTTTCTAATTCTGGAGGATTTTACTCATATTACTTTTAATTTTGTATTGGTTTCTTATTAATTGAAATGTTTAAAATAGCCATATATGTAACTAAGAATTTAATGCATAAAACTTACTTATAAGTAAGCAGTAGATAATGTTAACCATAAACCCCCCTAGTATAGTAATTTAAATTTTTTTAATTTTACTTTTGATCAAAGAACTTGAAACTTTTAGTCACAGAAGTTAAATTCCTTCTATAAATTAATTAAGTTAAATTTTTAAGCAAACCTTTATAAAAGTCTGGAAGATATTAGGTGTAAAATTTTATTATAATTTTATAGTAATATTCTTGACAAAACATAACTGAATTTCTCTCTTAAGCGAATTTAATTTGAAACTTTATGGGTGAGGTTTTGTTTCTATGCTTTTGAATTACAACATTTTTAAACATCCTAAGATTTTTACGAAGTTCTTCATCTTTAAATTATTGTAGTATACAATAGTGTTACATTCTCATATCACATATCATTCTAGATCTTTTCAAATCAAAATGTGCTAGTCGTCATGTTGCTAATTTACATACCTTTCTTTGTATTCAGTTTCAAAATTTCTCACCGATATCCCTAAAACTTAAGCATGGCATATATTTAAACAAACTTTTAAACCACAGTATGCATATTTGCAAGGTATGCATCATAGACCAATTTTTAAAACGCAAAAAATTTGCTGAAATTCGTTGCTTGCCTAAAAGTTTAAGAAAATATTTCTTGTTCTTAAATTTTGTGTTATGTATAGAATTACATGATAACTGAATGCTGTTTTTGTAAAATGATCATGGTGCTTAGGACAATGTTTTTTCTTTGGATAAATTCAATAGTTTAATTAATATAGTTTAAAGTAATTTATTACTATTTTATCATTGTCAAATGAAGTAAAATAAAATAATTGATTTTGCGAAAATTTGTTCATCTGTTTCTATGCTACAAATCAAATTAAATTTAACATATATTTCCGTGGTATAAAATAATCCTTTCTAGTAAAAATATTACAAATTAAGTGTAATTTCACTAATATAAAAATACATATCTCAAAAATTACTATACGGATTTTTGAATTTAATATCCGATGTCGCAATGGACTTAGAATAGCAAGCGGTTTCATAAGGTATTTCTCCCGCCTTCTTAGCATGCGTTCGTGGTCTAATGGTCAGCATACTCGGCGCGTATTCAAGAGGTCAGCGGTTCGACTCCAGGCGAGGGCATTGCTCATTCAGAAGTCAATTCTCAACGTGTAATCGACTCACGAGATCTTAGAACCTGGGTTAGAGACTGCAGATAATAATTTAGTTTCAGTTAGGAATGTTTCATAGATATTTACTGACGAGAGCTTTGGTATTTGCCATAGACAAAGAAACGATATGTTTTATTACTTATCACTACTTTTGTCTCTTTACAAAGCGTGAGGAGGTGAAGTGATTTTGGGTTGCATACTCAACAAACAAAACAAGAAAAGATAGAGAGAGTGAAAGAGCATGCTGTGCGTTGCCATTATTATAAAAAGTTCGTTTCTAATAGTGGCTTTTTAAGGCATGAGTACAGAAACTAGAAAGGACTCTTTAATCTTCTTCCTAATCCCGAATTGGCAAATCACACTAATCATATCTGCAAATGGAAAGAATTAGCTTTAATATTTCAAAACTCCAAGCTAATTGATCAAGTAATACAAGGTCAAATTGAGAAGGAGGGAACAAAACCGATGAAACCTACTTTAGAAAGATTGATCTCTTTCCAGCATCAAAATCAAATAACTGCAGCGATTTCTAATGAAGTTATCTCTGTTATGGTAATGATATTAAAATTGTGTTAGAAACAAATATTATTCAGTTGTCCAAAATTGCGCATCATACATAAGTCATAAAGAACAGCTGAATGTACGTTTGTAGAGTCACTAGGTTTTTTTGAAGAGTGCATGAAAAGTGAGCAATGTCCTCGCCGAGACTCGAACGCCTCTCCTCTCAAATACACGCCGAGTGTGCTACCTTTACTCCAGGAAGACATGCAAAAAGGAGTGAGAAAATACCTTATATACTCTCCCCCTTTAAAGGGCGACTGGGGGTGTGGGAAACCAGTTGGCCAAATACTGGTGTTGAAGAATCTTTATCCACCTCCTTTTAGTTCGGACGCCACTGTAAAAATCATTAGGATTTTTTGAAGCAGGGGATATGAAAAATATGCAATGCCCTCGACGAGACTCGAACCTGGACCTCTCGAATACGCGCCGAGTGTGCTGCCGTTACACCACGAAGACGTACAGGAAAGGGGGAGAAAATATTTTATAAGTTTAAGAATAGTACATCACCATTTAGGGATATTTTTTCCCTTCGTTTTTACGAAAATATAGACACCACACATATTGAAAATATCCCATTTAATTACTGCTCTACAAATTAACTGACACTGAGATATCTCTTGTAGATTGTCATGCATGATACTACAAAACAGATTTAAAAAAAAAAAGTGAAACACAAGCACGAAAGTACAAGAAAGAATAGTAAGCACCGTTTCAAGAAAGTACAAGAGTTTATAAAATATTTTTTCCGTACCTATCATGAATTTGGTTGTTAGTGAAGCAGTTAAATCTCCAATGACTGCTTTAAATGTGTTTAGTATGGGGCAAATACTGTTCACTTTATTTTCTGCATCTATGAAAAGCTGAGAAATATTGACTAATCATGTGCGCTTGTCTTGAAACCACATGGGAGGCAATAACTGAAAGTTAGGCACGCTTTTATATACCTTAGAAGGTCTCAAAATTTTTTAATAGAGACTCCATCTTTTTTAATGAAACATCTAGTTTATTAATAGAAATTTCAGCACTGAAATTTTTTGTATGCCTTATATGCCTGTTTCTGTATGCTTAGTTTAATAGTCTTAATCATGTCTATAAAGTTAACAGTATGATTCAAAAGGAAAGCATGGAACTAGGCACGGGGAAATTTATAAATGCAATACGAAATGTGAACGAAGAATTTCAGGTAAGTAGATTTAAAAAAGCGAAACAAGAAGCAGATGAACTAGTTACATCTTTAGCAGTATTTCTCAATTTAAGTGACACCAGGCATATTTAAAAACAGGTTTTTTTTAAAGAAGCCTGTCAACTCACCTTTAGCAGTATTTCTCAATTTAAGTGACACCAGGCATATTTAAAAACAGGTTTTTTTTAAAGAAGCCTGTCAACTCATTTTACGGAAAGAAAATAAATTACGAGTAAATTTTCCCCGTGTTGAAACAAATACTGTTCTTATGTCCTTCGAAGAAAAATTTAAACAAGACTTTTCACTGAGGTATTAATTGCTATTTGACATTAAGAAGTTGCCAAAAAAAAATAAGAAAATTCTGAATAGCAATTGTAAAATTCTTGTAGTCCTCCGCCCCGGGTTAAAAAAAAAAAAAAAAAACCTAGGCTATGTATTGGGTAAGTTGTACGCCCCCAGATAATAACAAACTCCCAGCAGCTAGCGGCTAAGGAACGGTATTTCAGTATATCTGCGATAAAATTATTGGAAAATATTTTATCCAAGTGTGTCAGTTGCACAGATGCATTTCTGCATGCCTTTGTCTGTATCCACAACTGCATGCAGTTTTTAAAAGCTTAAGTTAATCAAAGGTTATTTAAGATCTTCATGAATGAAGGATGATTCAGAGGATTTTTGTAATAATCGAAGGAAAACATCGCTATGTTCAGTGGACACAGACAAGTTAATTAAGACGTTTAGTGCTCAACAAATGAGAAGATTTAAGGGCATAATGGTATAAAAAATTATTCAAGGGAGAAAGAAGTCAGAAAAGAAAATATTATGTGATCTTATGTAACAAAAGTGTGAGGACACAAGGTGACTTATGCAAAGTGACATAAAAGTATTATATAAAAAAAGAAATTGACTGCGGATTCTTAAGTACATGCACAGTAATGTAAAATCTCGAAAAGACTAGAAAATGTGTGCTCTGTAAAAGATAAGGAATTCGAGTACTCTAATTTTTTATTTGTTTAAAAATTCTCTCTCTATATATATGCATTGAAATGCATTATAATTTTTAATGCCTAATAAATGTAATTTAAAATGAATACCTAAATGCGTTGTAATTTTGAAGTCAATGAAAGTATAAAAGATTTCTCAGATTTTTTTTTACTGAAAATATTGTGCACTTAAATTAATATTGCGCTAGAGTTGCATTACCGTGTTTACTAGGCTTGTATTCCATTTGGTTATGAAAACTATGTTAAAACTGTTAGTTTACGAAATATTTTACAAGAGCTCATAAATTTGGCTTTCAAAACAAAATGATTAGTGGTAATCAACTATGTAATAGATTAAATCTGCTGTAGAACAAATTATTTTACAGGAGATTCCGTTATGGGGACCGCATGTCCTAAATTGAAGGGAGCTCCAAAATTACTTAAACCCACCTTGAGTGCAAACGCATATGTTCTTTATTTCTGGATGTTTCTGAAGTGATTCTCTGAAGCAGCATTTATTTTGCAAAATCCGTCTTAGCTTTCTTCGTCGATCAAGCGACGAATTACTACATTATTATGAATTACCCAAAATATAACTCAAATCATTCATAAGAAAATTCCTGACATTCTGTTAAGTAATATTTTTACTGAGATTTCGCCATGGTATTTTATAAATTACAAAATTTGAGTCAAAAGTGTAAGGTAGGCATTACAGTATATTTGAACTTTCATTCGGTTAAATTCTTTCTCAATACTTAGAATTAAGCTCGAACTATGTAAGAAATTCAACTAATGAATTATCAAATAAACACGGGAACACTCATTCAAAGACTGTCTGATAATGTAGAATGGCTTGTTATATCTCTCTCTTTTAACATATTAATACATAAACCCTTATTTATTTGTTTAAAAGACAAATATGCTTGAATATTATAATTATTTACCCAAATTACTACAATAAATGCTCCAGAATAGAATTCTAAATGTTTCTTATAAACACTGTAATTTAGATGTAGTGAAATGGATGCGAGAAATAATATTTTATAAGGTAGAATATTATTTAAATTTAATTGTAGCACTATAAAATAAAAAGACTATCAGGAACTAAATCGTTTCTTAAACATGTCCATAGATGGCGCTGTAATATTAAAGGCAAACAATCCAAAGCTGTAATTTGAATTGCGGACGTAACTTGCGTTGAATAGAAGGTTGTATGTGGTATAGCCATATTCAGGAGGCTTTAAGATATTTTTCACCTGAAAGGCAAATAGGTAAATGCAAGCCACTAAATACAAAGCGCCCTGCCATTTTGTGGGAGAGGGGGAGAAAGGAAAAAGAAATACATGTATGCACATTTAAATACTATATTATTTCCACCACTTGTTGCTGCTTTTAGCGCGCAACTGGATTACGCTTTGAATTGCTTTTTACTTTGTATTCAGTCTTATCCGTCTATCTGCCTACATCTATATCTATTTATATATATATATACTATATAGTGCATTAGCTTTTCTTAATTGCTTTCTAAATACACTAATTTTAAAGTCTTTCTTTTTGTTTTTTATTACGTACCTTCAGAAAAATGACTCATGTAATGATTGTAATGATTTCCAGTTTTGAAATGAAAAGCATTAAAATGTTTTATTTAGAGAAATGACAATTAACACTGAAATAATGTAAATTAAGAAATAGTAACTAATATACTAAACAGCATTGCACCAATTTTTATGTATAGATTTTTTTTTTTTTTTTTTTTTCCTTTTAACGAAGCAAAATCATCAATATTTTTTCAGTATATCTGAACAACGAATTTATGTTTCATAGAGAGAATGTTGAGGTTTGAATGTTTTTTCTTGAACTAGTGATGATCTTCTTTAATTTTTTTTTATTATTATTTTAACTTTGCTGAAACTTCTTTCGAAACATTAAAAGTATTTCTAATATAATTTTCTTCCAAATTCGGATATTACTACACTAAACTATACTCGTGAATTATTCTTAAAGGATCTAAACTTAATTTAGAAGTCAAACAACAAAAATCAGCGTTTTATTTTCAAAATAACTTGTAAATGTTTTAGTTTCCTGAATTACTAAAAATATCACTTTTTTTTTTTTTTTAAACTAGATATTTTAAACTGAATTTCGTTTCAGCATTTAAATCCTTCGGATCATTCAGCATTTAAATCCTTCGGATCATTCAGCATTTAAATCCTTCGGATCCTTCAGATCATTCAGCATTTAAATCCTTCGGATATTTAAGAGCAAAGTTATTAGCCTTGTCTTTAAATTGCCTAAATTCAAAGACATTAATTTCTTATTAGTTTAGAAACTAAAAATACGAAGGTACTGTATTTTAGTTTTTCGTAGCTCCATTTCAATTTGAGGCTAAAACATTCAGTAAATTAACAGAATTTTTTAATTTCGAGTAAAAGAATTCTTTTTCTGAGAAATTAGTTTTCTTATTCGTTCATTCTTGACAATCTGATTTATTATAGTTTCTGTTCAAATTCTCTTGAGATATTTATATCTAAAGTTAAACTTTTACATTTCTCAAGTAAAGAATGATATAATCCCTTTGTTAAGCATGCGTCTTTACATACATTCCTAATTCTTTACTTTTTTGAATGATCGATTTATGCGAATATGGTAAAGGCTCGACGGCTATTTGCCTAATGGGAGGAATGCCTTCGTAGAGGTCTTTCTAAGGGTAACTGGCTCGTATACAGGTTACTCATGGGGAAAATCACGAAAGCGCCCATGCAGCCAGCCCGTTCGCGGGATTCGAACCTCGGACCGAACTACCAGGGTTCAGCGACTTTACCGTTCAGCCTCTTACTCTTCGTTTGTTGCGCAAAGATTATAAGGATATAAGTATAAGATTATAAGTATCTAGGGATGCGTTTAAAAGACAAGTTCTAATTTAGTTAAAAGTTTAAAGATTTGAATTAAAAAATAATTCACGAGTATTTGAAATTTTGCAGCATGTTTTCAGTTACGTCCACATACTCAGGTCTCTCTTGGTTCTAACCCAAAACTTAGGAATGAAACGTTTCAAGGATGTTCAAATTTTCTTTTTAGTTTCATTTACAATAGGTTAACGTTTTCATCTAACCTGAATTTTCTTATGTATGGTCTGATGAAAGTTCCATACTTCAGCGTCACTTCTGATGAGGACAGGTAACTTGGCTTAGACCATTTCGGCCTGTTCTAAATTCAGCTTTGATAATTTTATTTCCAATTCAGCTTCGGAAAGAAGAATTCAGTTATTTTATTCCCACTATCTATAAATATCCTCTTATCTCCCTTATAATACGGTCTGTGTTTATACATTTCTTTTGTAAATAAAAGCATTTTCAATGAAGTATTTTATAAAATGGAAGGTACAATCGATGTTCTGAATTTATCAGAATATTTCTTTTACAACTGGAAGGTCAACATATGCATCGACTTTTCCATTCTTTCAGATACGTTTGAATCTAAAAAATCTGTGATCTGTTTTTATGTAAGCTAGAGGTTTGAGGGTTCTTTGGCCATTATATTTTCTAACACATTTTTAAAGGAACTTATATCATAACCAATACAATATAGTGCAATAAGCTAAGAACGCAAAGGAAGATAAACACTGCTAAAATTTGGACTTCTGGAAAGATCAACCGCGAGGTCAAACTAAAGCACATCATGTATTGTTACGGTATTAAAGAAGGAGGGAGAAGAGTCATATACTCACCTTCCTTTACGTTTATACGAGTGGGTGGAAAACGAAGGCTGAGATGGGAAATGATGGGCAAGGGGTATTTCTGGTTCAGGCTGAGCTAGGAATAAAATTGTCAGAGCTGAGTTGGGAAGAGACTGAATCGGGATATCACAGACCACATTACACAGAGGTATTTAAAATAATTACTACTTTTTATTACCCTATTTTATATAAAAGCATTTTCTGTTTGCTGACAAGATCTATTTAAAATATTTTTGCTACAAGATCAAAACGATTTTTTAATTGTCTTTGCCCCAACTGTTCGCTTTAAGCTACATTGGCCCAATCACGTGTGAAACAGGAGAATTTAGTATAATCAAGCTACTGACCAAGGAACACTATTATTACGGTCTCCAGAAATCGTCGGAGTTGAATCTGGTATGTTTCAGGATTGATTTTAAGATTCCATATTTCTCTTAAGTTCTACAAATTCGGCGTTATATTGTTCTAAAGGACAACACATACGCAGGTAATTTTTTTCATACGCAGACTAACTATTTTGAGTCTTTTTTAAAGGAACCAATAATAAATTTTTAAATTATTTACTTACAATAAAATTAATTTTAAAGTCTTAATTCATTCCTTACATATGCAGTTTCACTCGTCTAAATTTCCATACAATTCCCTTAAATTCTAAGTTCTAATTGCAGCAGGTAAACATTAATATAACTGGTATGAGATAAAATACTTCGTTTATGAATAAATTGTATATAATGCACTATTTTTTCAGCCATTTTTGAATTCTGCATCCAAAATAAAATCAAACTGCTAAAAATCAGCCCTCCTTTTTTTATTGCAAACCGAACCAAAAAGGCGTGGCTGTAATTAAAAGTGGGTCAGTTTCTTTCGAAGGCTTTAAAAAAATGAGAGAAAAAATTTTTTTCTGTGTTCTTTGAGCATTCACTACTTTTAACTCTTCTGATATCACGCATGGACCCGTTCCCTCAAAATACGTCATTTTATCTTATAAATCATTAGAAAAAAATGACCAGTGTAAATAATCATAATAAACGATATACGAATCATAATATACGAAAAGTAAGCACTTAAATTAGCGTGACAAGTGGTAATACACGTTGTTATTGGCTCTAAATGTTGAAACAGAATAACCATTTCCCTCAGAGCCCCATGGTCCAAGTCGTTACAGAGTGTGAGGTCTGAAATACTCCAAAATTTTCCAAAACGTCAGACACTTTGAAAGAAAGAAGGCTTAGTCTAAAGACAGATTGCTTTCACGCTCATCTGCGCTAACCTTCCCCTATTTAGATCCCTTCCCTCCTGAAACACATGGGCAGAGGCAGCAGGAGCATAAGGAATGATCGGGTTTTAGATGAAGCGCACGTGTTGAATCTGCAATGCCACTGAGCCGTAAAGCATTCGGGGCTATGTTGATGGACATTTCGGTCTAAGATAGCGAAAGCGGGGTTCCTTATTCATCACCGAAAGCTATTGCTTCTCAAATATTTTCCTTAGGGAAAATGGGGAACTGAGTTCAACTTCGTTTGCCCTGACCAGAACGTTAAGTACTCAGTTTTTTAATGTATTAATACTGCACATTTTTTATCTGGATATTATGGAATAGCAACGTCTTCAATAATGTAACTAATAATCGAGAAAAATTGCAAATGTAAAGGCGCATGCAATTTAAAAATGACGCCTTTCTGCACAGTTTTTTAAGCACTTTTTTATTGATGAACCATTCTGTGTGGCATATGTAAATTAACAGAATTTGGATTTAGTAGAAGAAAATTAAACTTTTGTTTGTTTCTTCTCAAGTCACTTGACATCATATCATATTGTGACTTTTTTAAGTGAGATCCGTTCAAGCATGCATATAATATCCAAATATGCATGTGTAATTATGACAAAAGTTTAAAAACATTCAATTAAGTATTTCCATTCCTTGACCAAAACCAAGAAAGGAGAAAATTAGCTTTACTTTAATTAAATAAATCAAGCCACAAAAGTAACAGCCTACGAGAAAGAAATGGCTTGCAAAGTTCTTATTCGGCAAGTACAAGAGCCAAATGATAGTGTTTGTTCGATCCGATAATGAAAATTAAATGTGATCATATTAATTCAGAAGTCAAACAACATGTGATCATATTCTCAGTGTCAAATAATATTTATAACAAAGAAATACTCTTGACTAGAAAAATATTAATGCACTTTTAAGACTTAAGTTTCCTTTCGCGTTTTGAAGGAAAATCGTAAAGCTTATGGCCTTTAGAGAAGATGAAAATTATAATGTGCTCTATAAGAAAGGTTACGTTTCTTAAAGTTGAAGATAGGAATCGTCTTATTCAGTTCATAGAGCATTCCAGTTCAAAAATACTGTTCTGCTGAAGTCCAAAAAGACCTCAAAATCCAGCCTTTCGAAGCTTCTAGGCCGCAATGCTCAACACAAGATATGCCAAAGGCCGCATTGCCGAACAATTATATCCTAAGGACCTCATTCAGGATTTAATAGCTATTAACAATCGCTATATATCTTGTAATATTATATCGTCTGATAAAATTACATTTTATTTTTAATCCAGAAGATATTTATTTGGTAAAAAATATAAACGTAGCATTTTTAATCTGAATATTGAGCTTATTTTTTTAGTACCAGCGCATCTCTGTTTAACGTATGAATTTTAATTTTATAAATTTATAAATTTCTTTACGTTATGTTACTGAGAACGTAGTAGCAGATACAATGAAAGGCAAATGAATTTTTTTTTTTTTGAAATCTGTTTTAAAAATCACTTCATAAAATGACATAACGTTGCTCATCTTCCCTTTTTTACGTAACTTTGCGCAAACAGAGTTCCGGAATGAATAGAGATCTTGCGCTTAACATCAAATTGTTAAATTTATTTTCATCTTAGTGATTTTTCGGTTGCGAGCCGAATAATGGGATGTGAAAGTCGAAGACTGGGTACACTTGATTTATCTTAAACTTTAGGGCCTAGAGGATACGAGCACTGAAGGGCATAATTCATTTGTATCAACGTAGATATCTGTGCAATAAGTAATTAGTTAAGCCCAGAGTAAAATGATATCTAAAGACTGAATCTAGGATTGTATCTTTGAGATTAGGCAAGGTATCTGATTCCCATTCTGCGGGGGCGCTCATCAGCGGCTGAGCGATAAAGCTGCTGAATACTGGTAGTTTGACCTAAGTTCAATTCCAGAAAAACGGATTTTTGTGCGCCTGGAATCTTGGAAATCTTGTCTATTTCGGCTGCATGTAAATCAATAGAGATTAATGTGTAACAAACTCATGTAAATGAATTTATATAAAATTCATACTACTGCATTTCAAAGTAGGTACGAAGTACAGTAATGAGATGATACTGGCAGTCTTCTGGTCAAAACCAAAGTCAACGTAAAGAGAAATTTTGCATGTACATTCATTGAATTAAATGATATATCATTGAATTCCTTAAATGATATATGCTACCGTCAAAAATCAGCAACTGGAGCAACTGATCGTTTTTGAGATTCCAGTAGTCGTTTTCTAATCCTGTAACAGCGATGAAAAATGTGGATTTTTTCCAGGTTAATTTTTGCCAATCAAATTATTAATGGTCTAGATGACATAATTTTAAATTTCAAATTTTTTCAACAGTTGAGAACTGTGACCTATATACATAATGAATGTTGATCGATTTTTACCCCTTTTATAATTCTTAAATCAAGCTTTTAAAGCTCTTAACTCAATGTATAGGACTTAACATTCTACACAAAAACTTCTTTGCTTTTATTCAAAACAGGATATTTATCCTTCATTCAATGACTGGTGTGAGTTGACACAATTTGGGCCGCACAGGAAAAAGTACCTGTAAAAAACAAATCAAAATTAATGGACCTAGTTAGGAAAGCTGCTTAAAATCTCACTTTTGTGAATTTTTATCATAACTTTTTTAATGTGCAAAAACAGGAAAGGAAATTTTCTCGATGTTTCTGTTTAAGTGCACCATCTTCGTTGAATATGTTTTGGTTAAGCTGTTAACAAATTACATCAGGTTGTTGTTTAACATTATTTACGATGTGATTACGGTTTCGCAGTTTACAACCTTTATAAAAAAGAGATTTAATGCTACAAGTTTTTAAAGCATCTGGGATATTTTTCATTTCGAATGCAAATAAAGTCACGTGTTTCTTCTATTTTATGCACCAAAAGACCATGTAACCTCTAATTTTTACTTTGATTCAATTTTCAATGCTTACGTGCGTTAGCTGAAAATGCGTGGATTTACATACAATGAACCCTGCAGGGAGAGGGAAAAATCAGACTATAGAAAAGACAGACCGATCTCCCCCATCCGAAACGGGAGCATGTATGATCCATAATTACATTGACTTACGCCTCCCCTCATCCCGGACTTTAGGATGGGTAACTTCACTGCTAAGCGTCATTAGCTATCCGGAGGAATACATTTACCGCTCCACTTATTTAACGGTCTCATAAATCAGTAAGCAATGACAATAACTCTCAAATACCATCTTCAGCCCCACCCGCTGGCAGATCAACCAATTTTCAGCATCCCCTAAGCATCGAATGTGTCTCTTATAACCTGATCTCGGAGGTAGCTGTTTGCTCTTGACAGATGAGCGGCTCGCAAATCACCGCGTCGTTTGAGTCAAACTCCAGACTTTTACAGATCTACTTAAAATACAGCAGGTCAAAAGTTCATATATTGGGCTGTATGCAGGAAAGTATGGGAGGTCACGTCTAGCACAAAATTGCATTTTATCTATGCCAAACTTCTCTCAATAATTATTGGTAATATTCGTTTTTCAGTTTGTTGCATTCAGCGAGTTCTTGATCAGTTCAGGATGTTCAAATACAATAATGATGAGATTCGTGAAAAAAAATTTACCGCTGAAAAATGAGTCCCAAATTCGAAGTTAAAAGGCGATGCATTTTATTTGCAGTTATTGCGAAATCTGTATACTTGGTAAATATCAGGACAATATCTTTTCAGGGCCTATTCATTTATCTTTTTTAATGATTTTTAATAGTACATTAAAATCTATTCTACTCTTAATAATTAATAGCCTACATAAATTTCTTAGTAGTTAATAGTACAGAATGTTCTCTACAGCATCCATACAGCCTGAAACGTGTAAAGGCCTTTGCTACTTATTGTCTTTAACTAATTGCATTACATTAGATTTCCATAGCTGGCATAGTAAAAAAAGCCATTTCATTAGTTATTGCAGCTATCACAGTATGTAATTAAACTCAGTGTTTATGTGCAAATTCTGTAAAATCCTTGATATCACTTGTAAGTCTTGCATCCACTTATTAAGATTACCTGTTATACAGGGCGATCTAAATGTCTCGCACATCAAACTTTCAAAAACGTTGTTAATTCCAACGTTGTTGCCCGCCAGCGGCCGAACGGTAAAGTTGCTGACCCCTGGCAGTTCGGTCGTTACAGAGGTTTGAATCCCTCGAACGGGCTGTTGCATGGGCGTTTTTCTGTGTTTTCCCCATAGGTAACGTGTATACGAGTCAATTTTCCTTAGAAAGTCATCCACGAAGGCATCCCTTCCCTTAGGCTGATAGCTCTCGAGGCTTTGCCATAAGCACATAAGCCAAACCAAAGTAGATATTAATAGCAATTTTTTAATTGATGATATTACCTACGTTGTTTTAAGTAATATATCACTTGAAATTTCAATTACAGTTTACCTTATTAGCTTTAAAATTAGTTTTTGGTGCAAAATGGAAATGAATTTTTCCCAAGCAGAACGAATTTTTATGGCTGAACATCTCTTCCCTACGTATAAATTAAGTCGTAATGCTATCTTTCGACACTATTTGTTTCCCCCTGATTGCAACATTTTATTCCTGACTTCGTCCATTTCGTCCGGACTCAGTTGAGACGGGCGGCGGCCACTTCATTTTATTCTGGTGAATGCTTCCAGTTTCTTGAAATCAGGCTACTAAGCCGAAAACAGTTGCGTTTTTTTAGTTTCGCAGACATCTGGGAAGGTATCTTTATATGCTTCCACAACTTTTCATTAAGATGTGTTGAGAAATATTTCTCAATCAAAAAAATTCGTTCTACTTGAGAAAAACTTGTCTCGGTTTTGCATGAAATAAATGGTTTTCAAATCTAAAAGAAAAACTCCAACTGAAATTTCAAGTCATATATTACTTGTAACAGTACAGAGGAGTCATCCATTGAAATAATTTGCTATTAGTATTTATTATGGAATTTTCACAGATTCTGAAAGTTTGATGTACTTGACTTTTGAACCACCTATTCAAGCACACTTTCGTGCATACAGTTAAGACGTAATACACGTTCCTGAGTGCACACAGAAAGTTGCAAAGATTTCAATAAAAAGCATACCATGAGACTGTGCGGGAAATGTACAGTCCAAGTAATATTATTATTGGCTTGCAGAATCTTGCCACAACTACATGCTTCTGTATACACACATCTGAATGTGGCTGTCTACATGTGTCTCTTGAATACATTTACAGTAAGAAACGGTATATACTAAATGGGCATGGCTAAGTTGTGAGCTGAACTTTAGTGTTTTTACGAATCTTGGATGAATGCTACTGAAGAGGCAGTGTATCACGGCTTAGATTTGTGGGGATATAAACTCTGTACTACAGAGTTCCGTGTCCATAGTTTCAAGTTTGCTCATAATGCACTTTATCTTTTTACGAAATGCTGGTTGTTTAACGAGAAATCTTTTGTGCGCAACCACGTTTACTAGAAGTCTAATTTACCAGGTTTCTGTGAACGGGCAGGTTGTCAGGTAGTGGTCGGGTTCTTCGACCTCACCGCACACACAGCTATTGGTGCCCACAATACCTCTCTAAAAAAAAGAGCTTGGGAAGGGCCCATGTCCCTTTACGAATCTCGGGACATAGGCCATTGCCAAGTTTTTTTTTTTTTTGAGAAGTTTTGCGGACAGCAATATATGTGTATGGTGAGTTCAGAGGTTTCACCTTTTCCCGTTTCATCCCTAAATTGAAACTGTGTTGTGTCGTCGCCTTTTTTCCACTTCAATCGGCCCGCCAGCGGCTGAGCATTAAAAGTCGCTGAACACTGGTTGTTCGGTCCGAAGTTCGAATCCCGCGAACGGGGTGGCTGCATGGGCGTTTTCGTGGTTTTCCCCATGTGTACCGTGTATACGAGCCAGTTTTCGTCCTCCACGAAGGCATTCCTTCCCTTAGGCAGATAGCCCTCGAGGCTTTGCCGCAATCTTATAAAACCAAATCCACCTACATCAACCAGAACTGAGTTGTTGAAATCGTGGGCAACAACTCTTGAATGTTCAGTACCCAAAATACAGTTGGCTTTTTTTTTTTTTTTTTTTTTTTTTTTAATTTTTATAGCTTTGCCACCATTCTCCGTGCAAATTCAAAATGCCGCTATTCGTTCAGATGTATTGTCATCAATAATTAAGAATTTTTTATTTTTCTGGAAAAATTAAATCATCTCGGCTCCCGGCTACGGAAGACAATCCTATAATTCCTTACTTGAGGGAATGAAAAAATCATACAGTAACGCTTCTCAAATGTTTGTTTACCATTTTACATACATTTAAAAGCCAGTATATATTTAGTGTTATGAAACAAAATTACAAAAGAGATTTTGGGTATAGATAGGAGTTGAAGTTTACCAAAAGGAATTTAAAGAAAGGCTGGCTGTATGGGTGTTTTCGTGATTTTCCGCATGTGTAACGTGTATGCAGTATCTTGTGGATGCATACATGAATAAAGCGCGCGCAGCCCGGATAAAATCGCTGAACACTGGTAGTTCGGTCCAACTTTCGAATCCCACGAAGGCATCCCTCCCCTTAGGTAGCGGGCTTGCCCGCTAGTGGTTATAAATTTTCTGTAGAGTAAGTTCGTCTCGAGTTCTTTTTTTTTTTTTTTTTTTTCCACTTTGTGATATATTTCTCTATCCCTATTTTAGCTATGTTAGGAATGTACGTATAGTTTCCTTCTTGCAATATATCATCTTCAGAATTTGTCTAAAGTTCCATTACTCTGAGGTTATTGGCAAATCAAGGGTTTATCGTCATTTTTAAAATACCTTTTTAATGTCTGTGATTCACCTTCGAATACAGCAGCTGGATGACCACGTCTCAATAAATTCAGGTGTTATTGAACTCTTGATCACATTTTAAATTGAGATGAATGAAAAGATTTAGTTCCAAATTTAGAATAATCACATATGATTGAAAATTGAATTGCATTTCAATAGTGTGTATCCTTCTGAAATTACTTCAGAGTACAACTGATGTATGAATCAGACTGCTAAGTGCAAGAAGCCGTTTGGCATATTACATGTAATGTTCGGTGTCTCTATAAATGACCTACTGAACAATGACTTTTTGAAAAGGCAATGAATCGCAGAAATTTAGCCTTCGATCAGTACAGGTACTGATGTGGGGAAGAGCAGCGGATGAAACGGCACGATTTTGACCACCGGATGAAACGGGAAAGGACAAAATGGGAAATCCTCCTTTCAGATGAAAGAGCTCACTGTATTCATAGAATATGAATTTTATACATCCATTTTCTTACTGTCAACTATTGTAAATATCTTTTGTGTATTCTCATTCTCCAAAAGTTTATTTTTCTTTCCAATCCACGCAGTCTTTTTTCCAGTATTCAAACAAGGCAACTGCCTAAACGACAACTGAGATATTAACGACGTGATTTATAATTGAAAACTTCATACTCTGTCAACACATATTATTCCCGATGTTGTCTTCAACTGTTTGCTTAAAGTTTGAAAAATCTTTTAGATATTCTAATTTGTTTTACATGATTAGCTTCTCTTTAAATTATAAATCTTCAAATGACTTCCTTTTAATATACATCATCGTATAAATTATTTTTTCCCTTCTTTTTGCATACTTTCGTGGTGTAACGGTAACACACTCGGCACGTATTCGAGAGGTCCAGGTTCGAGTCCCTGCAAGGATATTGCACATGTGGCATGTCTCCTGCTTCAAAAATCCTAATGTCTCTTAGTCGTCTTTAAAGCTAATTTAGAACTTATTTAAAAAACTCATAAAAATATTAGTAATTAAATTCTATTAGCTTAGAAAGCTATCCCAGAGAAATATTCACATTATTTTGTTTATTAACATGTGAGAATTAATAAGTAACAGCTTTACTATCTGCACAGTTACCACTTCCACTATTACGCTATTGGCTAAATATTCTATTAAATATACATTTTTCAAACGAAACGCATTAAATTTGCTGTGAAAAGCTAGTTAAGGAAAATATTCTAATAATTTTTGGGTAAGTATTGCATTTTCTTTTAAAATTTTTTTAAATGTCTTAATTTCTTTCCGTTTAAAAATAGAAACTTATACTTTTGTAAATAAAAATTTTAAATTTGATTATCATTTTATGTTTGCTATGAAGTCCATTTTATTAAAGTATTTCGTTATTACTATATATATTGTATATTACTATATTCCTATACAAAGTTTTTAAAGCTCCAAAACTGGACGCGTAAGGCGTCAGTAATCGACTCGTAGTGCAAAGTAATTTTCCTCCTCTTTTTTTCCCTCTTACCGCACACTTAGAAAGATTCTTCATCCAATGTCTTTGGTATTAAGTTAAGGCAACTAGTATTTCTAAAAAGAAAAATCTAGCGGTTGAATTTCATTTGCTTTTTTTAATATCTTAGCTTTTTCGCTGGTCAAATAGAGACAAGCTTATGCAAAGCCGACATTGAAAGCCCTGCTACAAAAGTAAGAAGTGTAGAATCATTGAAGCCCACGCATCATTCACTAACAGTCATTTCAATTTTTTAAACCCATAACCAAAGCTCAGAAAAAAAAAAAAACTAAAGTAAACATTTCTCTTTGACAATAATCAACGTTGATTAATCTTCGGCTTAATTAATTGCCGTCAATGTCACATTACAGTGATGCTCTCGCATAACACTCCTGCCTAATATCGACCTCGCATAATAACGAGAGGACATCCTTGGAAAAAAACACGTGTGCCATAGACCCAGCTGCGCTGCCATCAGAAGGAAGATAAATGGGGCTTGAGCCCCTCCTCCTGTCTTAATTGCTACTGCTATGTAACCCGCCATCAAATTTGTTATCTGTTGGTGTCTCCACTTCCTGCGCGACCTCAAAGGCTCGCCGACGACCCTTAAGGGTTAGAGGTCACCGTCGCGCGTCGAAGGGTGTCTTAAGTATTTTGTAGTGTCTCATTTCCTCACGTCTAATGAAAACTATGGTTTGAAACTGCGGGCAATTACACATCTTCCACACTTAAAGCATCAAAAGCGAATAAACACGAGAGATGCGATGATTTGAGTACGTTTTAAAATGTACGTTTAAGACTTCGCAACCGTAAATTTTACTCTCACGAAGCGAATGTGTCACCCAAATGAGTCCATTTAAAAATGTGACGATACAGCTTGCGCGTATTTTTAAATTCATTGTTTAATGATTCAGTATAATAATGTGTGAAGTGGAAATACACTACTTTCAGCAGTGTTCTTATTTTTTTATCTAAAGTAATTTTGCATTATATATTTCAAGAAATATATTTTCTAGGAGTTTAGTGATGATCGGGAAGTAAAATTTAAAATTCGGTTAATTTACATTTGGGTTAACTAAAATCCAGTTACGAAGTACATCAGCAAAAATTTGGGAAGGGCAATTAATTTAATCTTTTTAGCTTCAAAACGATCCATAGTTGGGTATAATTTTATTAACAAGCTATAATGATTTTATTGCATAAGCTACAATTTTATTAAAAAATATTAATTGACATTTTAAATTTAAATATAAGAATTTTATACTTGCGAATGCTCCTTAGATACCTGAAAATGAACATTATTTTGATAATGACGTTACAACGGCACTAAATTCATTATTTGGGTAAAATATTTTAGTTGGGATGACTATAAAATTCCTTAACATAAATTAGTCAATTTCCATAGGCAGGCTCTATCTCGATTCACAGTGCCCCACCGCTATGCATATACACCTTCACTAAAGTGCTTCAATATATAGGTGATCGCATAACTATGAAGATCAGGTTTTAATTCAAAAAATGAATTCGCATGGCGGTGAACTAGTATAAGGGGGCTGGCTCTTTTATGAAGGTTTCTTTTCACAAGTTAAAGATTGATCTTCATAATGATGAAGGCATCTTTATGCCAAGCAGTCATCTAAAGATCTTGGTAAACAATGGCCTACCTGCATAAAGGTACCAAAATTTTTATGACAGGGCTTTCGAGAGAGTTACTGTCAAACACGGCACACTTTAAATGTGCCCCAGTATTTTCTCCCGACGGCAGCCCCGACATTAGCATCAGTACATATGATCTATTTAGAACCAATGTTTTACTTATGCAGTGGTGAAAAGCATGATTTATATTATTTTGTCTATCCTCAAATCTAAGTATTATAATATATCTTACTGGTATACCATCACTATACCAGGGATCCATCGCCTCTTGAACAATTAGTTGAAAAAGCCAAACTCTACTTTCATATGTATTACAGAAAAATAAAAGGAGAATGCAAATGTTCATTGTGGCTTACAGTACACTTAATTAATTTGCCTGATATAATTAATGTTTTGCATGTAAAATTTATCATTTAAACTTTATCATACCTATTTAACATGAATCCTGGGCTGTAGTATGTATAGCTCCGTACTACACCCGGTTTCAAATAACTGATAGAATAGATTTTCAAAAGTACTACGCACAGATAAAGAAGCACTGAAGAAGAAGAATTTTCGTCGAAAAAAATGTTGTTGTTACATTTTTGATAAAAAAAAAAATGAATTAGAATGCGCGATAAAAAATTAGGGGGGGGAGAAGAAAAAATAGTTCTGCAACGTAGAGAGAAGAGGGTGCAGAATGGAGCTTTAAAGGTTTAAAAAAAACTGTGTTAATAATATCATTGGGACAGATAAAACTGTAAATTTTGCCTTTATTCTTGCTACTTTTGCGATTCCACATTTTACGCTTCGTAACCAACTTGAACGACGATACGACAAGAGGATAAAGATATATTTGTCAAATGGATATTCACGCTGATATCTACTGCTGAATCATTATATAATATACCGTATTCTATCATAATGCTTAATACCAGCTAATTCAATAATAAAAATGAAAAGGCTTCATAGTGCCTTTCAATTATATATTAAAGAAGTATACTTAAAGGAATTAGCCGCTCAATCAGGATAGTGGCTAGCGACGCTGATTGCCGTACCAATGAGGCCAGATTCGAATCCTGGAGAAGGCATGGATGTTTGTAAATGTATAGTGTCTGTGCGTACGGAGGCGCTCTAAATATGCGGCTAGCTGAAAGACCTCTAGAGAGATTGCTGGTAGGGAAAGAGGGGTGGAGTCTTCGGACCCGTTCGACTGGACCTGAGCAAAGTAGTACTGTCGCTTGTATGATACCCAAGGCGATTAATCACAGCAACAACACAACAACAGGAATCTACTGAAATAAACAATTTTCCAATGTTGAACATTCTCTGCGGATTCTTGGAACCTACGTCAGAAAATCAAATGTAGAATTTATAAATTCTTTATTAATAATGGCTGCAACATGAAATGGGAAAAGATTATGTGAAACGAATGCGTGGGATGTAAATGCTTTTTGGTGAAAATTTCTATTAAAAATACAGGTTTTACACGGTAGGATTTTACTTTTCTACTACATAGATACATATATTCATAAGATGAGTAAAATGACGTTAAAAACATCCATAGCTTGATTTTTCATTTTTATCGCCTAACGGTTATAAAATCTTTAATTTATATGTCAAATTAAAACAATACATTGCATAACCAGAGAAGCGATTTAAAATCAATGTTCTTGCTTTATTAAAAAATAAAAGAAAAGTATCAATAATTTTCGCTTTCATTTTATTTTTTAATAATATGTTAAACTAATGTGATTTATAACGCAACCGAGTCCTGCGATTAAAAATATATCTGACATATAATTTTATAAATCTTTCCAAACTTAAGGTAATTAATAAATAGATTTATAACTCTATGTACACAAAAATTATTACTTTGTACAAAATAATTATTAGCCTACCACCTAGCGGTGAGGTTTCTTGAAAATGTTCAAACTTGGTGATATCTCGATTCAGCCTTTTTCCTACTCAACCTTGATAATTTAATTCCTAGTTTAGATTGAGCGGGAAATACCCCTTTAGTCATCATTTGCGACTTTGCCTTTATTTTCCACTCTGTAGTGTAAAAGTTAAAAAGAGTGAACTTGTCTCTTCATCTTCCTTTCTTTACACCAAAACAATCACGGTATTTGTATGAGTCTGCCTTTGAATTTGATCTGTCCTAAGGACCATACATTAGAAGCAGTTTTTCCTTACTTATTACACCATGCAAGATCTAAAAAAAATTTCAAGGAAATGACGGAATACATTGATAAGCAAAGAGACAAAAAAAGCCTTAATTTATGAAGGCATGTCTATAAGGAATGGGTTTTTCATGCTTCCAGTTATAAAATAAATTTTCTAATAAGCCCAGAAGATGAAATAATTGATAAGAACAGTCATGTCATTCATGTACAAAGAATGATGCTAAAAGTGATGTTGAGAAGCATGAAACGTTCAAAATATGTCAGGAAGAATTAACCGCCATTCAAAAACTGTATAAAAACATTTCATTCATACTCATAAAAGTTTAGATTTTTCTAATATATTTTTAATTCAAAAATTCATCTAAATGCAAAAATCGCTGTAAAATTCTTGGAATTCATTCATGCCATTATTCCAGACAATCATTCTCAAATGTTTTACACTTGCTTTCAGAATTGAGGGAGAAATGGATTGCTTAAAAGAAAATGGCAATGGCCATTGAACTTTAAAATCTTGTCCGTCGCAATTTGGCTAGTATTACTGAATTAATGTACATGTTGTGAACATTTAACATAAAAGCTGGATTTTGGATAAGTAAAGGCATTGGGAACTGTATCTAAATATTTTGAACTTGACCTTTAGATTACAGCTTACTTAATTCGCATTTTTAATGCGGGAATGTTCCCGAAACCTGACATTCTAACTCTGAAAAAGATGAAATTGTTAAACAAATTTGAAAGTTAAAAACTTTGAAAAAAGTTATAAGTTCAGGACTGTCACAAGATAATACTCAGAATTAAAATTTTAAGACTCGATAATAGGCTACCTTCTCGTGGCATATCTTTGAAAGGAATAAAGCGAAGTTAAAAGTTTCCACTAAAATAATGCAAAATGAATCTGAGAATAAAATAGTATAACATTGTTTTTTACATAATAATAACCTAAAATAATAAACTGCATTAAAACATGTATGCTATTGAGAGCATACACTTCTCTTACCTTTATTCATAAAATGGACTGTAAAATCGCAGACTGCGTCATAAATGAAATGAGGAGATATTTCTACTAGATAGATCAGACTCAGTTAGAAATCCTCCTCTTTAAGACTAAGTTGAGAATTAAACTTACAAGGCTGAGATGGGAAAGGGCTGATTCTGAGTTTACATATTTTAGTTTACATATTTATTAACATTTTAAGTAAAGTAAATGCAGGGAATTGTATAAACAGTATTTAAATATGTATAATTCCGGTTAGAGCCGGGACAAGGGTGAGATAAGTGAGACAACTGCTTAGAAAATTTCGGATCTACAGTTTACAAATGGAAAACTACTAGCTTCTGGATTTCTGTAAATTAAAGCATTCACTGTTTCTTACGAAAATAAAGAAAACGGATTGTCTTGTAAGAATACATTGTCATATATTTTTTTTCGCCTGGAGAGAATATCAAAGAAATATGACGACGATTCAATAAAATAAATCTTTATGGGAAAGCGCGTAAATTAAAATCCACGAATTTTAAATAATTTTTCTACGGTATTATAAAATTGATACTCATTGTAACCGGATCTGACAACATATAATCTGAAAAATTAAATCAATGCATTGTAAATACAGTTGTAATGTGAAACGCATTTGCACATTTCTGACAATTAACCTTATGACAATATTTAAGATTATTTTATTTCCTGCTATCTAAACTTCGAGTATTTATATTTCTAGTGAAATCGTACTTTATATTAGCAATTATTTTTTTTTAATTTAAACTACTGCTGTTATTTGTGGACATTTTTTGGGGTTGTTATTACGCGTATTTTAGACCAACTCATATTTTGAAAGCTTATCTGATAATTTATTATAAACATTATTAACTGCTCAGTGAATGTAAGTTAATTTACTGGGTGACTAATCTATAGCAAAGGTAGTTGTCAATCACAGTGGGAATAACGTGAAAAGTTAATTAAAATTAATCATTTAACCAAACGGAGAAAACAGACTTATTTAATTTTAGTAACCCTAGAAACCATAGTCTAATTTCTGATCTCAAAAGTTATAGTATTACTTTATCAACTTCTTGTTATTACGTACTTCATATATATGTGTGGATATTCATTTGCTGAACACTCTGGTTACGTATTTTGCGGAGAGCTTAAGTACTGCTGAGAAATCTCAACCTTTTTCCTTTTTTTTTGTTTTGTTTCGTTCTGTAGCAAAATGTTTATATCCAATTTGTACATTATGTAGCACTAAAATATGACTTCTAATTCATCAGATTCACTTACATTATCAACGCTACGTGTCATAAACGCTATCGACAAAAGGTTACTGAAATAAAACTATGTCCTGAATCTTTTCACTTTTCACAAAATGATCCTTTATATCTTTAGCTTCATGGATAGAGAGTAAAAAGACAAAAAGAAATTGTATTTTGTACTGCAGCCACGGGAACGAGGATTTATCCGTCTTGAAAAAGACACACACTTGAAACTAGCCTATATTGCACACTGGAAAGATAAGGAAAATCTCATGTAAGTCAGGCCGTACAATCTCCAAAAGCCGGACCATGAAAGAACAGAACTACCAGTTCCAGTTTCTTGCAGCTTACGCTATAATGACTGGACATGTAAAGAAATGGAAGAAAATGAAGAAGAGAGTTCGAAAGTTTTAAAAATAACAATCAGAAAATTAAATACATTCACAAATATGGCTTCAGTTGGTCTTTCATAAATGTGGAGGTGTAAAGTTTCCGCGAACACCTAGCTTCCATCTGCAACTTTGCGATATTTTTATTGTATCTCAAATATTTCCTTAAACTTTACACAGAGCTTTAAATTCGCAAGTTAAACAAAGAGACTGATTTCAAGGCAAATGATTTAACCGAGAACTGCCCCCAAATCAAACTGCAATATTTTTCGAAAAGCTGAGAAATATTATAATCAATTCATTCGCCAACTAGTACATTTTTATATAATATTATCAACATTTAATATAATTATAACAATAAAAATTATTTATAACAATAAATACCCTTTAATGTAAATTCCAAAGTACTTTGACTACGCTAGAATTTATTATACGCCAACTACGAGATTCGATCATCTCTCTCAGCATCTTTGGGAGGAAGAGTAATCGATTCCCTTCCGACCACTTAGTGCATCTTACATGTCGCGAAATGAAATCCTCTTCCCAGAGGGAAGAGACAATTTTCCTCGCTCTAATGATCACTGCGGTAGGTTTCTCATCGCCTCACTTCTCTTGCCACAAAATTACGTCTTACGAGTTTACCGACTTATTAAGATGGGGATTGGACGATCACTTATGGGAGATAATTTTTATTTGCTAAGCAAGGCTATTTCCTTAATGCTTATTAAGCTTCAATCGCTTGTAATTTCTTGCATTTGTGACTGCTGAAGGTTTTATTTAAGAGTATGCGCTGTAGATTCGTATGGTTTTATGTAATATTTTGTATACATATAGTAATAACGTTTACATTTTCCCAGTTGTTGTTGCAGCTTAAAGTTGGTCTAGTCATTATGAGCACTTCTGTCTTGCTTGCTGTTTTCATGTTATCCAAGAAAAGTATTCCTTCACTTCCTGAGAGTGTAATGATGTGAAGTTCACCTGGGAATTCAATCCAGAGCCAACCAAAAGTCTGGCCAACTGCAGTTAGAAATTACCATCCATTACCGTTAATTACCTTCGTAGAATTTCAACACTTCATTATTGACTATTGGTCTAATCATCTAATCATGTTGCGACTACGAATGCCTGTCATAAAAGTTATTAAATATAATCTTTATATTGTTTTTGGGTATCCAAAACTAGATTGAGTGAAAACAGGCTATTGAGTCACGGTACTGAGTGATGTTAAGAACCTGTCAACACCGATTTAAAATCTGAAACTGTGTTTTGACTGTGTTGTTAATGCTAATAGCATTAAGAGTTACAAAAGTTTTAAAAATCAGTTTTATAGCCCTCAATATCTCCAATTGATTATGCTCCTTATTCTCTTGTATTACACTTCTTTCTTCTTTTACACTTCTATCTATGATTCGGTTGAAAATATCGAATTTTCCATGTCTAACTTAATGCCCAAATGGATGTCTACATAGCATTCAAATTAGATCAAATATATTGACGCATAAACGAAATTTTGCATTGTAATTTAAATATATATTGTTAAACAATGAATAAATTCTAAGAGATCAAGGATTTGCTAAAGAAGGTACCATATAATATCCTTTTAATATTAAAAATTAGTCAATGATGTAAAATTTTGTCAACCAGAAAGAAAATTTCCCCCGGTGGGAAAGTATTCTAGTTTGAGGTACGAAGCGAGAGAACGATTGCATACCGCTGTGCTTGAGTGGTAAGGCTTATCTCTTTAAGCTTATTTTAAAAAGACGACATTTTATTAGAAATGTTTATTTCCTTTTCCTCATAGGAAACCCCACGTGATACAGTGTTTTAGAAAAATTAAGGAAGAGATCAAAAGCCAAATCTTGGAGGAAGGGAGATTTAAAAAATAAATTTAAAAGTAAAAAGAAAATAAACCATTTGATATGAAACTTTAATATATTGCTACGGACCGAACAAAACGGCATTAGAAAAAATATTGATGATTCTATTAATTTGCTTCAAGACACACTAGCATAAACAATCACAAACACTAGACTTTAATTTCCGTCCTGACTAAGAACTAAGAAATCTGAGATTGCTAATTTATCAAAATTGTCCCTAGGTACCAATAATCGACGCATTAAGAGATAAGAGGCCGGAAAATGTCAGGTAAATTCTAGCCAAATGGCTAAATATGATTACTTCTGGAGTCTATAGATTTTGGCAACGATTTCTAAACGCATATTTTGCCCCGAAACGTTTCAGCAAACGTAGGCCAAGTGCTGTAACGAAAACTAAAGACCGATATCTGCGATTATGTACACGGCGGAATAGGTCTTGGATTTCAACGCAACTTAGCCTCTCCTTTTGCTGCAGCACGGGAAAGGATGATGTCGCTATATACTATTCGCAGAAGGCTTTATCACGAGATAGTCACCCATTTGTGTATTGCTCGTTATAGGAAGGAAAGTAATGTAAAGGAAAGTAAAGTGTACAGTTTTATTTGGCGCATCATTCTTTTCAGATAGTGTCTGAGTTTGGAGCGGGATCGTTTAGGTTGTCGCACAGCTTTCCATGCAATTTCAGATGGAAATGTGACTGCTGAAATGTATATATACAGCATCCTTGATGATTATAAATCCATTATACAGGTGCAATCGGCGGAAATTTCATTCTCCAGGGCAACAGCGTGTAGGGTTTATATTTATTTTAACTAACATTTATTTTAAGTTTAAACTATCTTTCCTGTCAAGCCTTACTTTCCCCTGGAACTGCCAATGCCAGAATATGTAAATTTGAGTAGAACGCGCAAGCATTCAAATTATCAGCGGAAGTATTCTGATTTAAATAGAAGGAAACGAGTTCGGTGTGATATTCTTACTTCACGAGCGCGGAGGTAGTTAGCGAGAAATTGAAGAACCCCGCGTTTCGGCCTATGTGCTTGGCGGGAAGTAGTGGTAATCGTTCCAGTGAGCTTCAAGTCTGCTGAATTAGCAGCGGTATTGTAAAACGCGGTAAGTTAGGTATTTTAGAGAGCCTCGTAGTTAGAGTCTTGTCTTTAGTTTCTTTTCAGGTTATTATTTTTATTTGACTGCCGAGTTGGCACCGTCTGTAAGCGTCAAGAGGACGCAATTGTAATTTATTACGTTGAATAAAAAAGGGACTTAAACCCTTTACAAGACTCTGTGTTTTATACAGCTTTCACAGTCACCTCTTGGTTGCGTGCAAGTTGGAGGCGCGCAACGTTATATTGGCGCCCGAACAATTATCGAACTGAAATGGCCGAAAACTGGATGGAAGCCGCTGGACAACACCAAGAAATGACAAGTCAGTTAGAAGGATTTGGATACCTGGTCCAGACTTTGAGAGCGTCAATCAAGCCAAACGTCTATTTCGACGGAAAAAAATTCGGTGTCGGTATTCCTAGAAGGTCTAGAAAACCACTTTCAGCTCTACCCTGTGCCTGAAAGACAAAAAGTTGCCATCGCCACATCAGCACTAAGAGGACAGGCCGCGCTATGGTGGAAAAACATAGGCAAATTTATATTAGGGGAATTTGGAAGCCCGACATATATATTTGAAAATTTCAAAAAATCGTTAGTAAAGGCCTTCCCCATAGTGAAAGATCGCGCACGGCTGGAAGCCGAGCTATATAGTTTCTATCAACGGGATACAGCAGAATTGACGGACTTTATTCTACGAAAAATCAAGCTAACGGATATGCTGTATGGAAAGAAACCCGATGCGGAGATAATTGAAATAATATTACCAAGATTGTTACCCGCTGTCCAAGACTACTTTGAAATTAGAAACCCAAGCACATTGCAGGAACTTTTCGAATTGGCGGTGAAGTTTCAAAATCGCAGAATGGCGGAAAAAGCGAGAGGGGAAACATATTCTCAAAGTACCCGAAGGAAGGAGGAAACCAGAAATGGAAATCGCTCTTATGGGGGAAAGAACTATCAAGCTAACGCATCGAAACTCGAAGGTCAAGGCCCAAAAAGAAAATTTGAAAATAAACATCCGCGTACCCAGAAGACACAGATTGAAAAGAAAGCTTTAAACGAGTAGAGGGGCCTGTGAAAGGGAGGGTCCAGACCCCGGAAGGTTTAAAAAAACCCTCAAATAGACATTTAAACACGGTCATCGTAAAAAACTCACAGTTACCAATTATACAAGTCCTGGTTGGCGATGTACCAGTAGAAGCCCTCATCGATACAGGAGCAGAAGGAAATTTTATGAGTGAAAATTTCTTCAAAAAGAATTTTTATAGGATACGATTATTTAAAACCAGAAATACGGAAATTATAGCGGCGCAAGGAAAAACATGTCACTGCATCGGGAAATTATCATTAAACTTACAGGTAAAAGAGGAAAGTCTCAAAGTATTAAGTTTTGTCGTGAAAGATCTGCAACACTCTCTTATTTTAGGTATGGACTTTCTAAGGGCCGCGAGGGCCAAATTAAATTTTCAAGATAGTTCCGTGGTGTTGGAGATGGACCAGAGGGTGGTGGAACCTGTGGAGACACCTGAAGTGGACCTTAGCCATCTGAATGACCATGAAAGGAAAGCAATACAGCAAGTGGTGAGTAATTTTTCTCATTTGTTTTCAGAAAAACCAGGAAACTGCCAAATCGTGACGCACAAGATTCAATTAAATGCCGAAAAACCTTGTAGGACTAAGCCATACCGTTATGACAAACAAAAAGACTTAATCATCGAAGAACATATTCAGGAGATGTTAAAGAATAAAATAATAACGCCCATAAATAGTGAGTACGCGAGTCCAGTCGTACTATGTAGGAAAAAGAACGAGTTTCCTCCTTCGGATAAAAGGGCTTGGAGGTTTGCTATTGATTACAGAAAACTAAATAGTATTACCAAATTTCCAGTTTACCCTTTGCCGGTTATAGACGAGATCATTAGACAGATCAAATCGACAAGATATATGTTTACTTTGGACTTAACGTCTGGCTACTATCAAATAGCTATGAGACCCGAAGATATACATAAAACCGCGTTTATAACAAAATCGGGCACTTATGCATTTTTACGCATGCCCTTTGGGTTGTGTGGGGCCCCATCAACATTCCAGAGAGCTATGGACATTGTTCTAAAGCCTGTCCTAGGAAAATCAACTTTAATTTATCTAGATGATATAATTATAACGAGTAGTACGTTGGAACAACACATTAGTGACCTCGAACAAGTTTTTAAATTATTAAAAGAGGCCGGTCTTACAATTAACGCCTCAAAATGCAAGTTCGCAACTAAAGAACTTAAATATCTCGGTTATAAAATTTCGCAAAAGGGTATAGAAACGCAAGATTCAAAAATAAAAGCTATTAAGAATTTCCCACCGCCCAACACCGCCAAGAAACTTTCGTCTTTCCTTGGACTGTGTTCTTACTATCGATCTTTCATAAAAGATTTCGCTAATATTGTTCAACCACTCTTAGTAATCAAAAGAAAAAAGAGTAAATTTACGTGGACAGCGGAAGCTAACACAGCTTTTGAAAGATTAAAAGAAGCGCTCATTAATGCCCCTGTTTTAAAATTCCCGGAGGGGGACGAAAACCTGGAAATTGCTGCAGATGCGTCAGACTATGCGGTGGGTGCGCTTCTTATGCAAAATAACCATCCTCTGGCATTTTTTAGTAAAACGTTGAATCAGACTCAAAGGAATTATACAGCTACAGAAAGAGAAACATTAGCCGTATTAATGGCTGTACACAAATTTCGAGTTTATTTCGGCAAATCGCCAGTAACAGTCTTTTCGGATCATGCGGCTGTTGGTAGACTTTACTCGGGGAAAAACCTAACGCCCAGGTTAATAAGATGGGCTTTAAAACTCCAAGAATATAATATCACATTAAAATATAAACCGGGTAAGGAAAACAATGTAGCTGACGCACTTTCTCGTATAAAACTGGACGATGAAGGAAATGAACTTAAATGCGCTGTGTTGACTTCAAAAATTTTAGATTCTAGGGATACGGTTATTACTGAACTGAAAGCTGATCCTGAATTTGGAAATATCTATGCTTATTTGAAAGACCCCGAAAGCTTCGAGCACACAGATATCGATGCGATAAGAAATAGAGCAAAAAACTATGAAATAATAGATAATTTATTATTCTATACGAAAACAACAAACGAAAATCTTGAGTATAAGCCAGTCATCCCAGCCTCGCTTCGGTTAAGCATTTTGAAGGAGTTGCACGAAGCAAAAACAGCCGGCCACCTCGGGGTCAGAAAGACTATAAAAAGGGTACGCGAGGCGGTATATTTCCCGCAATTATACAAAATAGTAACGGCGTATGTCAGGTCCTGCAATCAATGTCAGTTAATAAATGATATTAATTACAGCCCGGCCGGGTACTTAAATAGCATTCGCGCTACATTTCCGAATGAAATTTTAGGCATAGATCTCCTTGGTCCCTTCCCCCAGAGCGAGTTAAATAAAAATCGTTTTCTTTTAGTAATAGTAGATCATTTTTCAAAATGGACAGAAATTGTTCCACTTAAACGCGCGTCAGCCAAAACAGTCGCAGATGCATTCTTACACAGATACATTTTAAAATACGGTGCACCGATAAAAGTCATTAGCGATAACGGAAAACAATTCATTAGTCAAATATTTGAAAACATATGCAATGGACTTGGCATACGCCATATCAAAATGGTTCCGTATAGACCACAGGCTAACATAGCAGAAAGAGTTAATAAAAACATAGTAAAAATAATTCGCAGTTACGTGAGCACACATCACAAGCGCTGGGATGGCTACATAAATGAATTAGCTTATGCTTTAAGAACGGCACATCATGATACTACGGGAAAAACTCCAGCAGAATTATTTTTAGGCAGAAAGTTAATTACGCCTTTAGATAAATTATTCTTTGTGTAACAAAGAGAGCAGGAGTTTAAACAAAAAGATGTGTAAAAGCTAATTGATCAGGCGCTTAAAGCCTCGGATACGGCAAGAAATAGGCAGAAACTATATTACGATAGAAAACGCCGGGAAGCAGATTTTAAAGTTGGGGATAAAGTATTGAAGCGGAAATTTTCTTTATCAAGTGCCCCAGACAATTTTATGGCAAAGCTAGCTCCAAAGTTTGAAGGCCCCTATGTAATTCAGGAAATCAAAGGAGTAGTCTTATATCTTAAGAACGAGAGAGGGGAAATCTGTAAAGCAAGTCCCGACCAGGTGAAAAAATACTATAATCCAAATGATTTTGAAATCCTTAAAAGTTTCTTGCAGGACTCAAGTCTAAACGAAGTAGAAGGTCCAGAGACTACAACAACTATTCCACCACCCAAGAAACAGAGAACTGAAGAGAGACCTAGCACTTCTACAACCCGGACGTCGGTATCAAAAAGAAAAAATAATTTTCAAACTCCAGCGTTTAAGAAAAACAAAAATACAGATGCACCGGGTAAAGAAACCGTGGTAAAGAGAAAAACACCACCTACAAAGGATAGCAGGAGAAATTACACATCAAGGAGAACGCGCACACGGCCACAGAGTTAGGTGCCAGCAAGGCCGCCGTTCCGGAAACTGAAACGCCAACAGGAGGCACAAAAATACGAGGAACAGAAGAAATTCAAGAAGGACTCCAGACCGGAGGACGTCAAGACCAGCCGTCCCAGGGAGAAACGGAAAGGCCAACAACCAGACGATTACTCCGTCAAGAGGCCAGCATGTAGAGGACGCAAAAGAAAAAGTCAGGTGGACGACACTCGGAGGGCAGTCACAGCTGACTGTATCATGGCCTTGAAGCGAAATCAGTTTCGGAAGGTCACGTGATCGAAATAGTCGATCTCTTTCTCTTTACCATAATCCCGAAGTTAAAGTTTACCGAAATAATAGTTTGTCTTAAAATAAATATAAATTAATAAACGTGAGTAGGTCGTATGATTTACATTAAATTTTTCATACTGCAATATTTTTAAAGGCGGTAAAAATGTATATCTTCAATAATTTTTAAAACAATTTGTACTTCGTTTATGTAACTAAAAATATCATTGAGAATCACCACATGTGAACTTCATTTATGTAATTTTGATAAAAATGAAATCTATTTACGTACTCTGAATCAAATTTATTGTCAAAATTATATAAAATCCATAAAAGGGGGGGGAATTCAATAGATTTATGAATGTAAATTTTAGATTTTCATACTAGTAAAATAAATATTAAGGGAAGAATTATTTTGTAAAACTCCATGCCGCTACCATCGCATCAGCTATATAAATTTTTAGAAGACAAATACCCATAGTCATCTCTCTTCACTCCATTCACTAATAAAATCTGCATATCTCAATTTTATCAAAACAGGGAAATGAATTAAAATTCCTTAAATGCTAGAAAATTTGAATATAAAGATGAACTTACATGCTTGTTGTACTATAAATAAATCTTTCAAGATAATATCAAAGAACTAAATGCTAATTGCATTCATAAAAAAGGACAGCCATCTATTTGTACTAGTTCCAATTTAAATCAAATTCCAATCAAAATCACTATTTCCAAACCATCCAAGAGTTAAGTGATTAGGCTTGGTTTTTTTTAAAGTGATTTCTCCAAATTACAGGTCTATTCCACTATTAAAAATAAATTCATAAAACTTGAAGCTGTACCATATACATACATGCTACATATTATACATAATCTATGCAGAAACAAAGCATAAATCAAAATAAACAATTGAGTTATTAACTGAAATTAATTAAATTTGTTAACATTTTTATATGAACATTTTATATTGATTTTGTCATTTTTATATTTTGCATAATTATTTAACATTATTTTACAAGTTATCAAACATATTTTCTAACCGAGTTTGTAAAATCATTCCACAAGTGCAAGAATCTGTTAAATTAAAGTAACTGTACGGTGTACTAACCGTATATAACTTATATAAAATATCCATTTGCTTTCCTGGCATAAGAAATGTATTTTCCATGTTTTTAAGAATTTCACCAAACAAGAAATATACGATTGAAGATTTTAATAGAGTAACTTCAGATGGAAAATTTTTAATTTCCCCCTTATCTAATTCTTTAAGAAAACCAAAAATATCATCTGCTGTATCTACTGAATGAATACTTTGCAACCAGTCCTGTCAAATATTGCATTTTATCACCCTTAATTTTTTCATGGTATCATAACCTGAAACATAAACTAGCACTGCTAAAATATCAGAAGAAACATTTTCTATAAAAAAATCATTAATTAGTAAATTTGAATAATCAATTAATATTCGCAAAAGTAAAGATAGAATCCTTATAATCTGGTAAAAGGGACATTCATATTTGGTTGAAATTATAATATTGTTTTTAAAACGAAGCTTCTTATTTTCTAATAATTGTAGGTCATTTATTTAATAATCTGAACCTGACATTTGCCGATACATTTCAAAACATGATTCAGGAGCATTGAAATTTTCCTAACAATATGTATTCAGCTTTATACTTTTGAAACAAACATGGAACCAATTGAATGCATCTGTAATTGTTATTAATGACTGAAAAGTTTGTGGTGATAAAGTTTCTTTTATTGGGATAGAATGTCAAATATGCTATTAGAAAGAAATAATCAAAACAAGGAATTCCTAATTTACTATTCCAAACAAATATTCAAAACAACACTACGCGAAACGTCCAAACTAATGTATTCGATGTTATGTTAAAACGAAATACTGGAATAGGATTGAGAACAGCTACAAATTTGCCATTAAATATACCTTAGCAAAATATACATCCAAAAAATTCACGACCACGAGTTCACAACCACACACTACCACAAAAATACATCGACCATCTTGACCACGTGACTTTTGCGCTTCAAGGCCATTATAGAGTTGGCTGTGGAGGGCAGTAAGGAGAAGATTAACATCCATGAAACCTCTAACTTGGGACCAATTCTGCCAAACACGAATGACGGAGTTTCAAGCATCGAAAACTCAAAGATAAGTTAAAACCTTCTATAATTTTTTTTTCTCTTTTGTTCCGAAATGTTATGCATAAGTACGAAGTTCCATGTTTTGACGAAAGTCAATATGTCTCGGTTGAGACTTAGTTTTGTTTTACTTTATTTAGCTAAGGCAAAAGTATTATTTTCTTTAAGTGTAAAAGCTAAAAACAAGCATTTTCTGTTGGTCGAAAGACTAATTCTGTTATGTTAAAGCCAAAATTTGGCCGAAGATAAAAATAACTTCGTATTCTTGTATTAATAAGAATTTTACTTTCAGTGCCGCCAGCTTGGCGAAGAATGAGTAAAGTAAGAATTTATTTTCTCTTATTCATTTTATGGTAAATTGTAAAAAGCATATGTATTAAAATTTTGTAAATGTATGTAAATACTTGAATGTTATGTAAAAGTAGAATTTAGTCTAGAAGCATAAAATTGTAGATGCTAAAAGTGAATGCTTAAAAGCAATGAAGTCAAAATTTAAGTAGTAAATTGTAGATAAAGTCATGCTTTAGAGCGAAAGCCTGCATGTTTAAAGATGAATCAGGGGGAAGTTAGAATGAATGTGTTTTGTAGGGTTCTCCACCTACATTTGAATTTTTAAGACTATTAAAGTAGCTCATTGAGTTGTAGAATGTCGAGTAAGGTGTGTCTATTTGGTTGTTGAATTCTAACAAATCATGGTGGTTAGGGGAAGTGTTGTAAGACTAAAACACGAATATTCCCGTTTGACACTACACACGGTGGAGAGCCGGATAAAGTTAAATTAATGCTTGAAAAATTGAATGAATGTGAAGTAAGCAATAACTAAGAAAAACGAATCGTTTAAAAACAAAAAATTATTGTGTCAAGAAAGTGTAAATTATAATGTATGTAGAAAGATACTGATACTTATTCCTTCCAGATGCTGGAAGGAAAGACCAAGATTGATTGATGAAGTCCAGGAAAAGTTGCTGTAAGAAGAGAGCTTTATAACGAGCAACAGAATTTTAGTATACAAATTGTTACATAAGATATTTTTTTTGTGTAAACGAGGTTCTCGCCAGTTAGTTCAGAATTAGAGAAACTTACAACAGGTCGTTTGTAGGACTTGCTTCCAAGTTTTCCAAATTCTGGCAGCGGCAAATGTAGGGTTTATATTTATTTTAACTAACATTTATTTTAAGTTTAAACTATCTTTCCTGTCAAGCCTTACTTTCCCCTGGAACTGCCAATGCCAGAATATGTAAATTTGAGTAGAACGCGCAAGCATTCAAATTATCAGCGGAAGTATTCTGATTTAAATAGAAGGAAACGAGTTCGGTGTGATATTCTTACTTCACGAGCGCGGAGGTAGTTAGCGAGAAATTGAAGAACCCCGCGTTTCGGCCTATATGCTTGGCGGGAAGTAGTGGTAATCGTTCCAGTGAGCTTCAAGTCTGCTGAATTAGCAGCGGTATTGTAAAACGCGGTAAGTTAGGTATTTTAGAGAGCCTCGTAGTTAGAGTCTTGTCTTTAGTTTCTTTTCAGGTTATTATTTTTATTTGACTGCCGAGTTGGCACCGTCTGTAAGCGTCAAGAGGACGCAATTGTAATTTATTACGTTGAATAAAAAAGGGACTTAAACCCTTTACAAGACTCTGTGTTTTATACAGCTTTCACAGTCACCTCTTGGTTGCGTGCAAGTTGGAGCGCGCAACGTTATAAGCGCTACGCCAAACAGAGCTCTTGTGGTAGATGAATAATTTCAGCAGGAAATAATGATGCGCATGGAATGGTCAATTCACTCTCCGTATTTGAATTCTGTTTAAGCACATCTGGGATGCCTTAAGGAGCCGTGCTCAGTACTTTTCGGCAGACTCCTGACGCGCTTGGAAGCTTGGAAGAGCCTTGCTAGTGACTGCTGAAATAGGTATTACTCTCAGCTGAGCTCATAGACGCAATTCTTAAAAGCATTGACAATTGCTATACATGTCTTGCTGGTTCCGGACAATTACATTCCATACTGAATACACTTCTCCTTTTTTAAACTAGCCTCTCATATTTTTCACTTTCATTCTTATGATAATTTTGGTAACGAGGAATTTCATGAAAGTCCACACATAAAGTTTTTGAACAATCACTGTTTTTGACATCTTTTTTTAATTTTTGGAAATCAGTTGAAGATAAACTGCGAATTAGAACTAGTGACAAAAATAATGCTGCAAAAAGTTTTTTGACCCTAAGCTTTTTTGTTGAAGAACTGAAACAGCCCAAAGTTTTGTGTCTTTACGTTGTTTGAATTAGAAAATGTAGAAATCTTACAATTGAAAGATTAAAATGGATAATTTATTTAATGCTTAGTACGGTATACATAAACGCTTAACTATTTTATTGAATTGGTGGCTTACTACTCAGAATATATACTGCGATCCTTTTGTATACCTTGCATTCCTCGCTTCTGTCAAATCTTCAGTTACTGCCCACTATCAGTTTGCAAGGAAGTAAAAAGTGATATTAACGTTATTGCTATTATAATCATACGTATTTGTAACAGTTTTTAGAAATATTGCGTATGTGTACATAACAGTAATAGAAATATTAACGTTATTGCTATTATAATCATACGTATTTGTAACAGTTTTTAGAAATATTGCAAATGTGTACATAAAAGTAATAGAAATATTAACATTTGAGATAATTTGTCACATTCTCTGCATGATAAATGAGCTGAATGACTTAATGAATTAGCTTAGAATTTATATTCTTATTCTGAGAATGATACTACTGTAGCTTGGAAGAAAAAACAAAATTTCTAAATGCAAAATTCCCAAGTAAATTTTGCATTTTCAGCAAAGAGGCTGATCCAAAAAATAGAAAGTGAAGTAGCCTTCGATCAAAATTTTATTTCTTTATGCTCTTTTAAAAAGTCGCCAGTTTGAATATCATATATGTACACTCATATGTATGGCTTGAACCATTTAATTTGTCGAAATATACATGAATTGAACTAAATTCATCCTAATTATAAGTAACACAAATTAACGATTTCCTTATTATAAGGGTGAATTTACCTCTATTTCGGACTACGAGCATTTTAAAGACTGATAATGAAGTGGGAACTTTTTATAATTCATCTCTTCTTATAAGAATGTAAGTGTACACGCATATTCAGAAAAAAAAATTCTGTGCATTCCTGAAAAGAGGTTGAAGGGAAAAAAATTCTCTATGTCGGAAGAATTATATGCAAAACCCGAAACAGTCCTCTTTCGCAGCAAAATAAGAGGGAAGAAAAATCGCGACGTTAAAAATAAATAAAATAAAGTGCTAATAAGATAATGATAAAAAATGCGCACCCTACGGCGTGTAACAGCGATCATATTCTTCTTACAAGCGAAATTAAATGTCATGCCAAAAGTCGGAAGTGGTAAAACGAAAGGGGAGCGTAAAGAAGCACAAGAAAATGCGCGAAAAAAGTGAAGAAAAAAATCTGCGAATAGGGGGAATTCTATGAGAAGCGAACAATAAAAGCAACCTAATGTAATAGTGAGCTGCTTGTCGTCAGATTTCATTTGCCTTAGAGTGTGGGGATCCAGTTTAGACTATATATATATATATATATATAAAAAAAAAAAAAAAAAAAAAAAAGATCGAGTAACATTTCTAAATATTTTCTGACGCAGCCATCTTTTCTCTTGTCAGCTCAATTTATTATTTACTTTCATCTCTTTTTGAAACAAGTACTAATTTTACCTTTTTTAAACACACTGACTATTATTAGCTGCTAATTTTCTAAACTAAATATTTTCATCTGCAATGCATGAAGAAAACAAGCAAGATAAAAATAATGGCTGGACATAATAGTAGGAACTGCCAATACTTTTACTTACTGAAATTCGATATAGGGTAAGATGAAATACATTTCGCTATCTAGCTACTTGTAATAAAAATGACTTGCGACGAAATTTCCATTCTTCTCAACTGGTGAATGAGTACTACGCATTTCACAGATTTCCTGATGCTAATAGACCTGTAAGTCCAACAGATTTTAAACTCGCAACGAAAGACTTTAATCAAGGCCGTTCCTAGGCTATTGGCTGCACGCGAACTTTCCTAAGATTACCGCGCCCAAATGAAAAAAAAAATGCTCAATAACTAATAAAATTTTCATTTCATACTCACTATGTACATATGACAAATTGTATAAAAAGTGCTTATACATGAAGAGTACTTATAATCAATTTAATTAATTTAAAATATTTAGGCGAGGTATCGCGAGGGTCCGGCCGCCCCTGATTTTCGCCGTCCGAGTACTTTTACGCACTGCAACCCCGCTAGGAACTGCCCTGGCTTTAATGAGCAATACGGTAAGAGAAGAGCTCGCTAGTGATTGAGTGGGTAAACGCTGGTAGCTCGGCCTGTATTCAGTTTCCTGTGAATGGACGTGTTTCCGTGGTTTACGTAATTGAGAATTTGGAACATATATAGCTATACAACATAGAATATATTATGCACATATTCCACTTATTCCTTTTATAGAATGATCAACCTGTACATGAAATATACACAGGAACACTGCTTAAGTAACCTCCGTAACTCTAACGTTTTCTTTATTTACACTGTAAACTGTAATCTCTTTTTTTTTTATCTAATAACTCTTTATTCATCTAAACTCTTAGTATGATACACTTTTTATTTAACAAACGAAATTTTCAGAATTAATAAATAAAGAGTTTAAAAATTACAGCATGCATATCACATGAGAAAGGCTTGTAACATAGTGAAATACGGCAACTTCATCGTTTAGTATTGTTACCCCACAGTAATCCCAACAAGCACTGAGAATTCAGTGGAAAAATAAATATTTTAATATCAGGAACCCTTTCGTTGATGCATAACTTAATTATATCTCATTATGTGAATATTTTTTTGAGAATTCTTGGGATACTCAAATGATCAGTTATTTAAAATTGCTACAGTAGGAAAAGGGGCTGAAACAAAAGTCATGTTTTCATAAAAGGTAGTATATGCTGTGATATGCAAATGCCCGTGGCATTCCATAAAGCACAAAACAGGTTGCGAGTAACGCCATCTATATTATGCATGAATGGAAGCTTGCACGTTTCTCATTTAGAAATCGCATTTAAAAGTATTGTTTGCATAAAGGTGGCGTTATGCCATGTGTAAGAAGGAGGCAGCACGAGTCCTACCAGAACGTGTCGCAATTCGACCGCAGCAGGAAAGTGGCATATTGGGACTGCGATTTATCGCTCCGCCGGTTGGTCGGGATACCGTGACTATCAGGCGAATATGGAATCGTTGGGTCTAGGAAAGCCATACTGAACGTCCTGAGGGATCTCAGGAGCCGCAGGCCTTTAACACCCGACAGACATGTTGTCCTTTCGGTCTTGCGGGATCGTACCGCCACGTCACATACTCTGAGTAAGGAACTTGGCTCGTGTGCGAAACGGCAAGTGTGCGCACAAGCAGTGCGACCACATCTCTCACCACGGACTGTCAGCACGAAAATCCGGCAACCACTGTTGTAACTTTTCCTTTGATGTTGCAGCAGAGGTAGGCGCGTCCACAGTAACGAGACACTGGACACAAGAATGGCACCATGTCGTCGTTTCAGACGAATCTCTGTTCTGCGTACAGCATCATAATGGACGTAGCCATGTGGGGAAGCACTGGGGAGAACGAATGTTGTCACCGTACATTCGTCATCGCCATACGTGCTGTTATGAAAGGCCACAGGGTATACATCCCGGTCACCATTGTTGCGGTAATGTGGACAGCCGCCGTTACATTTCTGATGTGTCAAGGCCCATGGCTGTACCCTATCTTCGAATCTTGCGTGACGCTATTTTTTGCGCGACCGCACGTTTTCCGTGCTGTCCTGATCTTCCACGATATAAAGGTCGACAACTGGTGCCTTTGGCAGCATGTTCTCCAGATCTTTCACCCATTGAGAATATCTGGTCATGGACTGACAGAGACTGGCACGCCACAACGACTGATAACTCCGGCCTAAGAGTTGAGGCCGCGTGAAATGAAACACACGTATCTGTCATCTAAGCTTAGTTCGACTTCATGCCCTACTAAATTACAGCCGTTGTTGCTGCCATAGGTGGTAGCTCTGTGTACTGAATTCTGCACTCTCTATACCCCAAACCACATGCAAATTTAATCACATCTATATAGAATTAATAAATACAATAAATAAGATTTTACAATTTGCTTTACAATGGCCAGCAATGTATTTTAAAGTCCTTGATGAAATATAATCAAAATATTATACGAATTTCAGTTGACTACTCGCTGTGATAGTTTATTATGAGCAATGTGATAAGGAATTCAAGTGGGAGAACAGATGGTTTTGCCAAACATCACGTTTTGTTTAAAATCTTTGGCAGTATAATGCCACTTATGTATGAATTTTCTAATGGTATTATAAAAAATATTTACGAGGAACTTGGTACAGAAAATAGTAAGGTTTTAAGACTGTAAAAGCACTGAAAAAGGGATAATGAATCCCTCTTTTTTTAATTAATTCTTTTTAAATAAAAAATTGCTGTAAGAGGAAAAAAAAGTTTCTCATTTAACGACATTAGTTGAAGCTGTTCTGTAACTTCCTTATTCATCAAAAGCAACTGAAATAATATTTTCAGCAAACGATCCTTTGATGGATGAGCTTCTTCTTGCAAAAGAAAAATTAAAACATTGTTAAGCTGAACATTTTGGTGCTTTCTAAATAGTTTATAATTTAACAAACTCTGCTAAAAATAATGAATAAATACTTCTAATCCATACATATGTAAATAAATTATTAGATAACTAAACATTTTATATTACACTCTTTTAAGCACAAATATGAAACTAAAAATACATTGTAAATTAATACATGCGTTAAGTGCTAGAATTATAACTGGAACTTTTGTTATGATGATTGATTGTTCATGGTATTTTCTTTTTTCCCCTATTTTTCTAGCAGATAATAAATTACCGGTTCTACATTGAGTTCATTTAAAACAGTTATAAATTAAAATAGTCTGAATAGAATAAAATAAAAGGAATTAAAATCTAGCGCTTGTTTTCCTAGATTTTGTACTTTTCTTGCATAAGATAAAAAAGTATCGAATAGTTTTAATGGGTAGTAACACTGATAGTACGATAGCCAGAGAATAACAAAGAAATTACTTTCCCTGCTAGAGAGCTGCTAAAATATAAAGCGGTTTGCTCTCTTTACTCTCATATACTCCGGGCGTTTTCTTTGCTAAAGGCATTTAAACCTGAACTGCTTGTCTACAATTTTTCACCAGCCCAGGGTGAAGCGGAATGTTTCTCGATTATCACGCCGGCAACTGGGAGGGATGAGGTTCGTAATGAAGTACAGCAGGAAGAGGCTGACTTAGCTACACAGATGAGACAGACCACCCTTAAGCTTCTTAACCGCATTCGTTACGCAAACTAAAACCAATAGTCTACTCAGTAGACTAAGGTAAATATAGAAGAGAGAAGAAATAAATAAACACGTTTTCTCTCCATCTCAAAAGCAATTATTTTTATCTAGAGCTTAAGAACCGCTGTTAGCTTGTCTCTATACATAACGCTAACTTACAAAGAAAAAAAAAGATTCTATACTGAGATGCGCAATATACGGCTTTAACTACATCAGTTATTAATTACAATGCAATATATGACTACAATTATTAACTGTATATGTTACAAATTAAATTTATTTTAACTTATACCAATTAGATATGTTAATAGAAATAATATTAAGATTTAAATTATTAAGAAATATGTTTAACTATTTTAAACCTCTTAGTTTGCTCAACGGTTATAATTTGAAATATATATTATGTCGAATGATACATTCTAAAAATTGGCTGTTTGCGAACCGTCTGGAAATTGGTTCTTATAGCTCATGCAGTATGGTAATGCCGAATAGTTTAAATGTCAGTTGGCATGATAGAGTAGTATAATACAATGCAACTATAGCTGTAATACCATGCAATCATAGCTGTAACACAACTCAACCACTTAAAATATTTGGAAATACCTCGCTAAAGAAGTTTCCAGTGTGAAAACAATTTTATTTTAATTTAAAACACTGAATTCATTCTTACACTGACATGGATTAAAATATGAATAAAGAAATGAATTTTGTGCAAATAAATATTTTAAATTCATATATAATATGCCGCGGCGTTATGTTGCTTATATATAACTTTCATTTTATTCCCTTAGATGAATACCTAAAGACGACATTTTACTTCTTATTGGTTAAGTAACTTACACATATGTGTATATATATCTGCATTCAATGTGTAGAATTATTAGATTTGTTTCAAAAGTCAGCAATGCCCTCTCTGGGAATCAAACTCCGAACCACCTGATGCTAGCCGGACGTGTTTTCAATTGCACTACGAAGGCAACCGGTAAGAAGGGAGAAAATTCACCACAAGTGCAAGATTTTGCATTCCTTAACTACGTCAAAGTACACTAAGTATTAAAAATTTTACCAAGTTTGTAAATTATATATATATGTAAGTCTGAAAATTAAGTCTAAGAATAAAAACTGATAATGTCATACAAAAGAACACACATAAATGTCAGTCCTTTATGCAAGGAATAAAATTAATACCATATCTTCAAAACAACTTTATGAATTTCGTAGCAAGTTAAATAAGATTCATTTCAATAACAGGCTCTTATTAATTTAAGCTGTGTTGTAAATTTTGCTTCACGTTATAATATTGTAGTATATTTTAAACTGTATTAGGCGCTAAAATACACGCATATGCTACTAAAACTTTTGTATTAAAAACATTTTTAGGTTAATATCTATTACTCATTATAATGTAATGCAAAAGAATTAAGAAGATTAAATTGGTTCTTCGTTATTGGAATATTATCATTGTACACAAGGGTTGCCTGCTTTGTGAGCTAAGTTTGCTCTTTGGTTAGGAGTATTTTCATTTCCTTAATTAGATTATACATAAATTACGTAGTATAAAAAAGATTTTTTACTTTGGAAAACAAATTTCAATACATACTCATATAGAATATATAAATATTTTAGGTATTTAAATTTTACATTTGTCCCCACAGTCCATAGATTTTTAATAAGAACCTTGCCATTTAATGAACAGTAATTATAAGCCTAGAGGTAGCTTCAAATGAACTAAACGTAATAATTTCAAGTAGGTAATTATTTCGAGTAGGTAAGTCTTTGTTAATTTTCTGTAAGAAAACTATTGTAATACGAGCACTAAAGTAAATGCTTATTGACAATATGCACCACATGTATGCTTTTCTGTGAAGCATCAGAAAAATATTAGTTCCTTTTTGAGCGGGGTCTAAAAATAGTGGTCCCTAACTGTACTTAATTTGTTATATCTGACCCAGTATTTATATGAACCCAAACAGACTTTTGTGCTTTGTCTGCCGTCTACATTCAGTGGAAAAACTGCATAAAAATAGACTTTTCTGTTAGGGCTCGTGCCCCTAGAACTCTTGCCACGTGATACAAGCCTCGGAGTTTTGACATAGTTTGCTGCGCTCATCCTTCATCGATGACTTAGGAAACACTAATAGAGGAATGTTTGTCACCGAGGTTGGCAGATTTGGCGCTTTATGACCTCTTAAAATTATCTTCGACTTCACAGAATTAAGAAATTGTGGGGGCTATGCGCAAGATCCCAGAAATTAGTTTGAGGCAAAGGATTACGTAATTTATAAATAATGAAGATCAGGAGTCTATTTGTAAAATACATGCGAATTAGCAAGATATGTTCCAATTCACAGTGCTGTTTGTTAGTTTGCCTTTTCGCTCTTATTTGATCTTTACAAAAACCAGCAAGCCCAGGTTTTCAAATGAATGTCCACAGATTCGGAAGAAATCGGAAATGAATGTCACAGATTCTTAAAAACTGAATTTGTAATTTTTGAATAGAATTATAATTGTTGAAAAGAAATCTTTTGAAAGAAAACCTTTTTTTTAAAGCTTTCTTACAGCAATTCTAATTTTATGTGTGGATATTTTATATTACTTATATATTATGTTATATTATTTATATATTATGTTATATTACTTTGATACGATATGCTATATTCTCAAGTATTAAAAATACTTAAGAATTAATTGTTTAATTTCCATTTTCATTTCGTTTACCGCTATGTAAAGTAGTCTTCTGATTTTCAAGTCACAATTTATTCTAATCATGTATGAACTTTCCTCTTGCAGGTGAGCTCCTTTAATAATTCTTCCTTACTACTAACTGACTTTCGTAGATTCGCTAGCATTCCTTTTTTTCTACATTGAAAGGGACGTGTATTGTTCAAGACCCCGTTTCTATTAATAAAAGCACTGTTAGTTCACTTCACTTGAATGACATTTGTAAATGATTTTTTGTCTTGATAATTGAGTCAGGGCCTCTTCATTTGTGATCATCGTAATTCCATTGCTACATCACGCTATGTTATTCTAATCATGTATGAACTTTCCTCTTGCAGGTGAGCTCCTTTAATAATTCTTCCTTACTACTAACTGACTTTCGTAGATTCGCTAGCATTCCTTTTTTTCTACATTGAAAGGGACGTGTATTGTTCAAGACCCCGTTTCTATTAATAAAAGCACTGTTAGTTCACTTCACTTGAATGACATTTGTAAATGATTTTTTGTCTTGATAATTGAGTCAGGGCCTCTTCATTTGTGATCATCGTAATTCCATTGCTACATCACGCTATGTGCGGATCGAGTGTTTCTTCAAGCCACTTAGCATAAGCCCAGGTAACTATCTCGTGAAGTCAATTAGTGGCTGAAATAAGGAAGTGTCACAGCAAAGAAGAAAGAAAGCTAGAAAGAAACACAGATCTACGAAACTTTTCCCAAGGTTCCAAATTATGTAATAACCTCTTTCTAGTCGACTTTCCATCGAAGAACAATAAACCCGTAAAATAACTTCATTCGATTGATGTTGGAAGCATTAAAATATTTAACCCTTTGCGGCACATTGTGTCCGGTCTGGACACACCTAAAAATTTCCTTCTGTACGCACAGAAAAATTGAATAAAAAGAATTTATAGGTTACTAGAGGTTACTCTGAACGTTCCTTATTTATAGTATATGGCAGCTCAACACAAACGAGTCCATATATTTTAGCCATGTTTAGTTTTTTAAGACCCTCATTTTTCAAAGAAATCTTCCAGGTTTTTTAGGGTATAAAAGGAATTGTTTGAAAAGGAATTTCTATGTTATTTTTTTACTGTATGCTAATCTCCTTATTCTATATTAGTTTTAAATTTTTACCTTGAAATCTTGCCTAAAATCAAACGGCGAACCCTAGGTGTGCCCAGACCGGGCTCACCGATAATCTAGGAAAACTGAGACTCTGTATTCTTTGCTTCTCCGCATGTCATCGGTCAGGTCATCGACAACAATGCTCGTTTCAGCACTCTTTTCGAAGCTCTATTCAATCAATGCCCACTTTGGGCACACCCGCAGAATTAAACGATAAGTGCTATCTTCACAAAATTTTACTTGTGTACTTCTCTAGGCCTAATGACTGCCTAACTTTTTTTTTTTTTTTTTTTTTTTTTTTTAAATCTAAACTCCAACTTTGAAAGGTAGCGTGCCGGAAAGTGTTAAAGAAAGTAATTAAAAGTTTTAATGATTCATAAAAATTATCTGATTTATTCGATAGTTAATAAAATAAAATTTTATCGAAACTTCTGAATCAAGATGTTCACAGACGAAATACTCAATGACTATAATTCTGCTGTACAGATTGTATATTTTCATTGCGGATACTGATTTAAATAATGATACTACAGAAGAAATTGTTTTAGAACGCATTGTTCTCTGTAAAATGCTACTTGAGCGAGGCTATTACAACGAATTAAAATTAACGCATGCCGATTTCTATCAGCAAAATTAAAAGTAGTTCCATTCCCAAATACTTTTTTAGAGGCAAAGCGGCAGATGCGCGTCATCATGTACAGTCTATGTATAGTAACTGTATGTGTACAATTTTATATTTAACAAAGGTATCTATTTTTATATTATGATTACTTTTATAGTAATTTTAAACGTAGCTTTATACGTTCAGAAAAATAATATATGTAGTGATTTATTTTTGAAACGAAAATGTTAAAAAAAAAGTCTTATTGATAAGTAGAGGATAGCACTGAAATAATATGAATATTAATATAATTACTATGAGAAAATTTGCTCTAATTTTCAATTCATTTTTTGGGTGTTAATATTTTTGCCTTTACTAAAGCAATATAGTCAATACTTTTGTCAGAATATTTTTAATTATGTTTTATAGAGCGAATTAGCTAGGTTTGAAAGCGTTCTTTTCGGCCACTGTCACTCAAGTGAGGTAAATTCAGTCTTTGTGGTTCATTACCAGAAACGTATAATAAATGACAGTATCTTAATTCCAATAGCAAAATTAAATGTTAATTAGCGTCATTAATTCTCTTTTTAATTCACCACGTTTATGCATAAATGTTTTCTTAACGCTTTCTTAGAATTAGAAAAAGACCATATAATAAAAATGTGTGCTAAAGAAACCTGATTGCATGAAGCTTATTAAGTAAATCAGTCCACTTATATTTAAATAATTTTGCTACTTATTACGTTTATGACCCTACGTTGCGTCAAAAGCACAATGAGAGGCTCCATCCAGACGAGAAGATAGCTGCGTAAAATGACGAATGGAAATCAGCCGATTGGCCATAGAGCACTGCGGATGAAAGTAATATATAAAATGTAATGCTTTCAAATCATCGTAAAGAGTGCTAACTAAATTTCATTACTTTAAAAGTGATATTTTAAAACTGTGCTTCTGAGTTTGAAGTTAATAATAAGTTATAATAGTTATAATAAAAGTTAATAATAGTTTTTTTTTTTTTTTGTTTTTGTTTTTTTGTTGTTGTTGTTGGCACAAGCGTCTTTCAAATTTTTCGTAGCTTTTTAAAATTAGGCAAAAAATAACTTCAGTTTGACTTACATTTTGAATAAAACTCTGTCGATTTCCAAGGCGATCAACCAGCAAAGCATTTTTTGCTCCTGAAGAAGAGGGATTTATGTCTGATCACAATTGAAATCAATATAAAGATTTTATTCAAAATCTATTAGAGTTGTTTTTATGCTTAATTTAAAATTTTATTTTAGCCTGTTTCTCTTCAAAATAAAAATGTTCACAGCTAGTGTGGCGGCTTTGCTAATTGCTCACATGAGGAAGTGCCTCATTTGCTTCGAACCAACAGCGGCCAAGAGGTAAAGTCACTGAACACTGGTAGTTGGTCATGGCTCTAATTCAGGAGAACGGGCTGGCTGCATCGGCGTTTTCGGGGTTTTTTCCTCTATGTGTAACATGAATAAGAACAATTTCCTTTAAAAGGTCCTCTACGAAGGTATCCCTATACTTAGGCATATAGCCCTAATGTTCTTTGGGAAATCAAATAAACCAGAAAAAACAAATCAAAGCCTCACTTGCCCCAACCTTGTGCTGGATCTGACTAGAAGTATTCAGATTGTGGAGTGATTTCCAGGAATTATAAAAATACATTTTTATAAGCACAGATGCGCAAATAATTTTAAAAGAAAAAGCTTCTGTAACAGACTTTCCTCGGGTCCAAAGAAACTAGAGAATGGCAGGCAAATATCTTTCTGATAATAATCAAAATTAGTATTTAAAAGGAGCATTCCATTTCTGTGAAGAGGCAGTGCAAAAGTCATTTGGAAAGGAAAAAAGGAGACGTGTATTCTGGAAGGCTAGAGAAACAATGCCCTTATACAGAAGTGTTTTATATCCGTAACATTACAATAAACTGTGGAATCGCTGTAAAAATAAAAAGTGATAAAGAATGCTTTTAAATAAAATTTTAATTTAAGAATATGAAAGTTTCAAAGTAATAAAAGACATTTTTCAACTAAATGCTCTAAACTGTATGAAATCTGAAATATTTCCCTAAAAATTTTACATGCATAAATATTTTGAAATTCTCAGCACGATTTCACTGTATTGCTTAAATTTTAAGTAACTTATGCTAATTATAATAAAGCTTAAAATACTATTAAAGAGAGCAAATAAAGTATTTTGGAAACAGAGAGAAATCATGGAACTTTGTAACATTTAAAAACAGGATTGCTGGGAAAAATTGCTGAGAAAAATAAAATATTTAATTTTTACAGCGGACTGGGAAAAAGATATCTACCTTTTCAGTAGATGACTTTCAGTATCAAAGCTTATTAGTTATTTAGTTGTTTCTAAATTCTCTAGTTATGGGTTGATGATAACTTGCATTGACGTTTATGTAACCTAAATTACGTCCTTAGCTAGGAGACAAGTTGGGCAGTTAACTTTTAAGTAAAAGATTCATACTAATGGGATTCAAAGTTGGAACAGGAAATTTTGATGTCCTTTATTAGGAAGGTATGCTTTAGAACAACGGAAATACATACATAATATATAATAATGCTGTTGAAAAAATACATGTATCAAAATTAGTTTTTGCCATTTGTTAAGAAAAGTAATGTGATCTAAGCGAGCGAATGTCGTGATTGTGCTGCAGGAAACGTATCTAATAAAACACCTCCTCCTCATACTTTTAATTAAGATACAATAACACGTCGAATTTAGAAGTCAAACAACAAAAATTAGCGTTATATGTTATATTTTTCAAGTTTTCGCAGGACTAGTTTCGATGGTTTTACCAAACCATCATCCGTGTGGATCATCATGTAGATGATGGTTCAGTAAAACCATCGACACTAGTCCTGTGAAAATTTGAAAATATAACGCTGATTTTTGTTGTTTGACTTATAAATTAATTCATACCTTTGTTCAAGAATACAAAAAGTTACTCTAAGTTAATACCGCTAAAAATTATTCTCTTAGTATACTCAAAGGAAACAAGGAGAGAAAAGAGGAGTAATTTTGAAATTAGTTCCGCCCCGATGAATTCGGGTAGATGGAATTCTATCACAAATGCTCTTTTCTGAAATATTCATTAATATTTAGACGTTAGTTGGAAAAGTAGTACAGAGGCATTTTCTTCTACATTAAATTAACAGCAGTTCTATATACGCTCAGAACAACTGCTTATTTTATGGTTTACAAATTTAATTTTAAATATTATCAATTGAATATATTCTGTAATAGTAGGTACTGCACATTGTTATACTTGTCTGATGGCTGAATTCTTTTTCGGTGGTATTAAAAATAATAAACATTCTATTAGCTATCAATATGTGATACTTTTTTAACGTTTTTGCTCATTTCACTATTTATCAAGATATAATACTAAACAGGGCCGGCACAAAGCATAGGCGACGTAAACAGACGCCTAGAGTGCCAGGTAAATTATTCTCACAAGCTTCAACTAACTAAAAGTATGGTTTGCATTAAACTATTAATATATGTTTAATTCATATGGCGTGTGAAATGCGCAGCCTGTTTGGGATGCTGAAAATGCTTGAATCAGTCTTGATACTAAACGTGAAACAGTGCTGTATTTAAAACAGTAATGTTATCGGAGATTAATTTTAGCATTTAATCATTCATAGTTGCGCAGTGAGCCTTAATATCTAATTAGCTGCATAGCTCTTTTATGTTTTGACCTAGATTTATAGAAATCAGTGAGTCGTTAAACGAAGCTTTCGAAAGCACTTGCTCTCTCTTAATTTATAAAAGCCTGTGAAAGTAATTGGACTCTTGAAAGTAATTGGAGAAAATAGACCGTTGAATTTAATGTATGAATCTATTTTCTTCAGTATACTGTGTTTCAAATTTGAAATAAAATAGAGCTAATAAATAAAGCCTAAGAATGTACAGCGAATAATATTACAGTAAACTCCCTCGGTTTGGTTTGGTTTATTTAATTATGGCTAAGCACTCGAGGGCTATCTTCCTAAGGGGAGGGATGCCTTCGTGGAGCACTTTCTAAGGGAAACTGGCTCGTATACACGAGCATACACATGGAGAAAACCGCTAAAACACCCTTGCAGGCAGCCCGTTCTTCGGACTACAGAACTCCGAACCAAACTACCAGTGTTCAGCAATTTATCGCTCGGCCGCTGGTGGACCTAAACTCCCTCGAAACAAGCATACAGTTAACTGGCAACGTCAAAATAAAAGCGCTTTTAAAGACCTAAGTTTAAATTCAAAATTTAGGCCCATGAAATAAAAAATAAGCAATACACTAATAATCTGAAAACTTAAACGTGGAAAACATTTGCGTTAAATTTCTGCCTTCCATTATAACAAGACTTAAAGATACTAACCCTCCTACCAATGAATATCCAGAATATAAAGATCTATCTATATTTTAAACACCTGATCCACTCAGTGAAGAAGTCTGCGGAGAAAATATGAAAATGAACTAACTGTCCCTTTTTAAAATCGGATGTGTGAACTTTGAAGGTAGTGTCGATGACTTTTAGAAACAGTTCAAACTGAAAGATGCCAGCTTTAATTGGATTTTGCCTGCACGGATGTAAATAACATAACTTTACGTCGCTGTTGACGTAAACTGTAGCCTGTGCTTATGTTCGTATATGACGAGTCGAATAACGAAGATTCTTTCGGTTTTAAAACATGTCAGGTGTCAGTGTCGGGCATCGTGGATTAGTAACATGTTCAAAGAAGATTAGTATTAGTGAAGAGGAAGTACAAGCTTGGATAAATGTAAAAAATTCTGTTCCCATCAACCTCTTTCAAAATTACGACCAAATTATCGCATATATTTTGGGAAAGGAGAAAGATAATGAGGAGGGGAGGGATGAAGACAACGCGCAGAGCAAGAAAGCTACGTGGAAGGAAGCTTGTCGAAGAAAGATAGCAGGTTTTCATCAGATTTGCCGAGATACGTTCATCTATTCATCTACGTCAGTACATGATGTTATGAAGCTTGACTGTAAATATAGATAATTTTTAAAACTCCGGCTACAATCTCGTAAACAAGCAAACATTCAAAGTTACATGTAATCACACAAAGAAATTCGTAATGTTCATGTGGTGATATATAGATGGTAATTTAGAAATGTGTTTAAATTTTATTTTTCTGAATTATAAAATGATATGCGTGTGTTTTAGTTTTAAAGAATCTGTACGATTTCGGATATTATTGGTGTTTTTCTTTTTATGTAAATAAGTAAACACTCTTTTATCATCATTGGATGCGCTCGAAAGCTAGAGGTCTTTCATGACTCACGTCTTGCACTTCAACTCTACTAGGCATATTTTAGTATTTTGTGTCGAATACATTTCAAGGATTTTCTAACCTTTCAAGTAAAAGTCTAACCAATCGCAGGTTCTAACCTAGCCATTGCATGCAAACGTTATTTAGCTAATACAAATGCAATTATTAACTCACGGTCAATATGATATAAATGGAATACTATATATACTATGCATGATATATTGGTCAGTATGTAGAAAAGTACATAAATATATTTCAAAAATTAAAAAAAAGAATTTATTTAATTTTGTAGCCCATTTTGCTTTAGATGACTACTCAAGGCTTTTATTAATGCTCACTTGTTTCAGTTTCACTGGTTTTAGTTACTATTCATACACAAATACTTAATTCACCAAAATTTGAACAACTTAACAATAATAAAATGTATTAACGAATTTAAGAATGTAAGCTGGAAAAATATTAAAAACAAATCTATCTAGTTTAGAATGCTACAGCTTAAAAAGAAAAACTGTTCTCAGTTTCAAATACATATTGAGGAAAATCAAAAGTTGGATTACATTTTTACTCTGATATCTTGAACAATCGTAAGCTCATGAGTAGGATAAACATTATTTCAAAACAATTAAATTTTTAAATTTACATAGAAAATAAATTCACGACATGAGCGCTCTTTGCATGTCATTTTATTGCAAACGAATTAAACTGTGCCTTCAGCCAATAAGTTGATTGATTGATAACAGCATAAAGCATTGGGATAATATTCTTAAGAAGGCGTGTCTTCGTGGAAGTTTTTTTATGGAAACTGTTGGTAAAACGAGCAGTTGTATTCGGTATTTCAGATATTCGCTAGTAGTAGATGCACTAACACTAGATGCTAGTGCAGATGCATGCACTAACACTAGATGCTAGTGCAGATGCATCTACCACTAGCGAACTCGCATTAGCATTAGATGGAGCTAATGCACCCAACAAACTTTCTTCTTTTTATGAGGAGTTCGGTGTTAACAACACTAGATTTGATACTGAACTGAAAGTAATTCATATGGCCTTGCAACAGCTTCGTTTCCGTAGCACCTCTTTCACCAAAGCCGCCATCCACTCTAGGTCTGTCCTTCAGGTTTTTGCCGCCAACAGAATTTGCGACTCGAAACGTGTTTTGAGTGCCGTCACCTTTTGAATATTCTTACCAACTTAGTAACACTACAAAAGCTGCCAGCGCATTGTGGAGTACAGAAAAGTTAAAGTGCAGATTTCTTGGCAAAGAAAAGAACAACTGGCCTTTGAAAACCAGAAATTTTATGAAATTCATTCTGCTAAAAGAGTGGTAAACACATTCGTACATAAAAAGCTAAGGGAAAGGCCTTGCAATGTCTCTTGGACAAGGGATTTAATATCCCTCATTATCCTCGTACTACAATTGCGGCATCATTCCGCCTTTTGAATGGATACGGTTCCCTTAATACTCATATCATTTTACATTCAATTCAGGAATTCTTCAGTGTGTTCTTTTTGTGATTCTGGAAAATTTGTAGACAAGGAGCATTTAAACATATGCTCTACAGTTAATAATTTTAATTCCCTACCCCAGAAGTACTGGCGAGCAAGATGGCTAATTGCTTAAGTGCCGAAAGCCATGCATTTGTGGATAAGTAATATTTTTTCGATATAATATTGAATTCTGACTCTATAATAGGCATACATAACTAAAAACGAAAGAAAAAACACCTTATTCACCAAAATGCAGACATTAGATTTGATATGAATCCACCCAAAGAAAAGATTAAAAAAAAACCGAAGCTGGCAGTAGCGCTATATTGCGTAAATTCTGTAAATACATTAAGGAATAAATATGATTTCGGCAAATACAGTAAAGAAACTGATAGTAGTTAGCTATAAATAATAACATATACAGGTAATTCGCCGTAATCTGAGTCTCCACTCTGCTTGCAAAGGAGCAATTCGAAAATTTAAAACTTAATCTTGTAAAGCAAAAAATTCTTATTAATTTATCTATTTTTTTAAATATTTTTCTTTGATGTAAAATTTTTGGCCTATCCCGTCTCGCCGATCAGAGCCCTAAACTTATTATTTAACTTAAGTCATCATCAAAAGCATGCGAACGATGTTAAAGAACACACGATGATGGGAAAAGAAAAAACAATTATTCAAACTCATTGGCGACGTTTTTAAAGGCACAACTGATAACAAAGTAGCAACCCTAACGCTGTGTGCCGGGGTTCTTGGCAGTGACACATGTCGGTAAACAAGCGGAGCTCCTGCGTGTTGTTTGCGGTCGAAAGAAACAAACAAGGAAGCAAAGAGATTAGTTATGCTGTTTCGCATTCCAGGAAACGAATAATCATTAGCGTAAGAGGCGGATGTCATCTTACGAATCGATTTTGACATGTACAAATTTTTGAGATACATGAGATACTATGCAGGACACAAATTTCAAAAACTCTACTTCAGTATAAAACTTTTAGAAATTCGAAAATGTTGTGAAAAAAATTATAAAAATGAAAGTAATTATTATTTACATTCAATAATTAATAAACCAATTATTATTTATAAACAGATTTAAAATATAATTATTTAAATTTTGGTACTTGGAACATGAAATGCAATTCACGACGTTATAAAAACGTACTTTTCTTTTTATCAGTTGATTAATTTAAAATTTCAGCTGAACTTTTCAGTGAATAACTTACAAATAAAATCCTACACAAGCATAGTATAATGCAAGCCTCGAACATATAACTGAATTTTTTTTCAAACGTATAAATATATCACGATATAAGTTTTTCTGAATCCATATAAATGTGTGTGTGTGATCATCTGAAATACGCTAATCATGACGTGTAAGCATAATACAAGAAACTAGCAGACGTGACCGAATTTAATATTTCCTTTTTATTTCTGCTGACACACATTTTTAAGTTAATGCAAATACAGAAGCTTACTAATTGTATCTGTTGTTGAAGAACAACTTCAGTACCGCCTATAACTTTAAAAGATTGAAGAGAAGCAAGAGATGTTTGCAGGTCTAGCTAGCAACAGAGGTAGAAAGGAAGTGCGATGTGTTCAAGAAAAGTATCAAAGCGAGTTGGTTCCCATAGTTTTGATAGGGTAATTAATAAATAACTCCCTAAAATTATTATTGGTTGTTTAAGTTTCAATTTGCAAAACTATCTGCGTCACCTACATTATGTAAAAGTCATTTTAATGGATATAAGTTTAAAATAACGCAGTTCAGTGAAATTTTATAAGCATTTACTGCGTTTACGATGGAAAAAGGAAACAGCCAAATTAAAATGAAGAGTTAAGAGAATATTGCCAAAGTTAAAGTTAGTATTTTGATTTACATGTTTTTATCTTACATATATATTTTTTATTTATATAAGGATTTTAATTAAAATGGAACGATTTATGAAGGGATTGTTCTCGAGATGGGGGAAAAAACTGCACACTTACCTATACAAATTAGATTAAATCTAAACTAAACTGTGCCAAGGTACGTAATATATGGCAATATACAACATTTTTGCTAATTACAGTTACGCTGTATAGTTTCATAATTACCAAATAGATATATTATAATTTAAATATACTTTAAATTTTACCAGTTACAGTTACTATAAATATAAATTAAAGATTTAAATTATTAAAAAGTTTGTTTTTTGTTCTTAAATCCCTCAGTTTTCTAGGAAATTATAATTCGTCAAATAAGTTAAGAACTAACGATGCTTTGAATACACTTTAGAAATTAAATACTCGTCACGTCTAGTGGAAGAAAAAGTAAAGATCTTATGACTCGGAAAGACTACGTTTTCCAGGTCGCAGAGATCAGAAATGGCATGGCAGATTAACATAAAGTAACAGCTTAGAAAATTTGAAAGACATTGTTAAAAGACATTTCTAATGTCAAAAATATTGCGATACTTCGTAAAATGCTTTCCCATTTGGTTTTAAAGAATGTGAAATTCTCAAAATAAGATTTCCTTAAGTTTCCTTATACTACTTTGTGTGGATGAGCAAGCTCTACTGCATTTTTTGTCTCCAATCTTAAATATTGCCCTTAACAATCAAGCGCTGCAAAACGTACCACTGCTATAGTCCTTTGGGAGCGAATTCCTCTATGAAAGAAGTTTTAAGGTTTACTTACGGTGAACATTAGGAAGGAAAACCTAATATTTTATGCACTGGGTATAAATACAACTGAATTGACTAATGTTCAATGGTCTAATGATTAGACTCTAATCCATGCTATCTATGTATATTGCTTATTGTATTTATGTGATGAGTACTGTCGATGTAGCAATTGCTATCCATCAGCTTAATTTTATGTATAAGATATAATTTTGTAATATAGTAGACAAAAATATGAAGAATTTATTTGGTTATGTTAAATCTGTTAGTTCACTAAGTTTAAATAGAGTTTATGATGCTCTGAAAGCAGGAGTCAGCGTCTTCGACAACATGCATTATAGCACCCGTCTGAAAAGCAAAAAAAAAATCTGGTTATCAAAGATTATTATTTATTTATTATTAGATTATTATTTACACGACTATCATTATTATTAGATTATTATTTTCATTATTATTAGATTATTATTTACACGACTATCAAAGATTATTATTTATTTATTTTCGTATTTATTATTTGTAGAACATACTACTCAGCCTCGGATGTATTAGTTACCTGTTTTTCAGATTTTTATTTTTTACTGGTGTGAATTAGGTTTCGGCTTTTGGTGTAGTTTCGTGCACCTCGTAGGCATTTTAATATTTTGTATCTTATAAACAAACAACTGAGCTTTCACCCAAAATATTAATGAATTTTTCCTCCCAAACTGCTACACAATGTACTTTACGGACTAGTATACTAATACAAATATTTACCATCATTTTCAGCTTTTATGAAAAGATATCATTTTTGCTGTTTCTTACAAAATAAGTGTAAACGTAAAAGTTTAGTGAACCTTAAAACAATGGCTCGCGGAAAGATATTTGTTTTCTGCTCGGCAGAGAGCACAGCAGTTAAATTTATGATTTATTCTCATTCCGAGGCACAGTTTGAGATGATGTTAAACAGTAGACTTCAGCAGTGGCTTAAAATTCGCATAAACGATAGCCTCGCATTTCCGAAACGTTTAGTACAAGACTGTTCTTAAGTTTATTGCTGCAGTTAATGGTACTGAAAGCAAAAGCAGAACTGTGAACTTTTGAAGTAAAAATGATTTAAACTGTTACATCAATCAATGGTAGAGGGAAACTGAACCTCAAGGAAGGGGACTTCTTTTTACTTTTTTTTTTTTTTTGGAAGGAGGGGAATAGAGAAATAACTCTTTAGTTCACATTTTCACCGGTAGTGGGTAGTGCATCATGTCGATATAAATGATCACAATCAGAACAGCACTAGAAATGATGATGAACAGATTCTTCTGTTAGTGTATACTTGAGCAGTTTGCTTTTAAGCTAGGTAATGGGCTTCTTGTATGAGCAATTAGTTTTCAATACCTCTAATTCTAATCGCTAATGTTGATTTGCTCTCTGTACTGATGAAAAAGAGCTAAAACCCTTGCCCTCGTTTCCCAGAATAGAAACTTCTTCTAATTCATTTTAGGGTAAACTGCATCTCATTACACCTATTTGTTCGATTTTTTTAAATATTTTAAGTTTCAGCAACATATTTTACAGTTTCTAACGAAACCCATAAAACTAAGCCGAAAAGAAAATAAAATTTGTTTAAATTTACAAAGCATTGCAGATGCTTAAAATACAGAAGAAACAACACTTGCCTTCGGACGTAGATCACAATGTGCGTAAATAGATTAGTGACATTACTGTAATTCTTCAATGCGCATAAAAATGCCCATGCACGCAGAAAAGGAATTACGTGATACTCGATCTGAAAATGTATCCCCAGTGTCCTCTGTAAGGTGCTGATGAGAGACAAAAAAGCATTCATTGCACGGGGGTAAAAACTTGACCTTTCCCAAGACATTTCCTATTTGTATTAAGACGTTCATTTTCTCATTGGTGGAGAAATATGTGGCAAGATTCACGGCTACGACTCGTTACCTTTTCTCAATGAATGTCTTGTTTAAAAATCTTCGGCAAACAGGAAGCTAGAGCTTCGGAACCTGGCTCTCTCGATGTCTGTTGGAAGACGAATAGAAACTAATTGAATTGCTCAACAGGCCAATCTTAGATAATTCTCGCGTTTTGGACAATGCTCGATACTATGTCAGTAAAAGATATTTATTTTTCTGAAATCATTCGTAAATGCTTTAGTATTTATTATCCTTCGAAACTGATGTGAAGATGTGTACTTTTAGGTACTGCTTCAATTTTTATATAATCTTACAAATGTTAGTATTTTTATTTACTTTTTTTTACAAGCGGGTACTAGCCATTTTTAGGCTTTCGCCACTACGAAGGCCGATAACGTGGTCATTTTATTATGTGGGCACCTAATAGGCGGGCGCCGTTATCGCCTATTGAAGGGACAGACAGTTTACTTCCACACCTTCTCCTGTATTTGAACTCGGGCCCTTTAGTATCGCAGTAGGCTCCCCTAACCACTATACCGTCTCGGCTATTAGTAATATATCTCACGCAGAAAGTAAATTGTCTTCTATGTTTGATTTTGCTTATTTCGTTTATAATCGGAGTTGTGCACAGGCGCTCGTAATCATCACAATGTTAAGGGAATAACTCGTATAACGAGCGCGAAGATACATTTGTTATATTTTTAGTTTACTTATTAATTAAATTTTATTTATTTTGCTGTTGCTGCTGTTATTGAAGAATGGAATTTAAAAATCGCGTACTTAGAGGCAAATTGCAATATAGAAACAATTAGGTGTAACATGAATGACAGACTTTAGAACACTAATATAAGGAATGGTACGTGCTTTCCTGAAATTTTAAAAAATTCTAATTTGGTATAAAAAACGAAAAGCTGAAATAACGAACGCAAATGGCATTAGTGAAGATTGTGATAACAACTATGCTGCGTCATTGTGGATACAACTACGCTCTAAACACGTAGTAACGTTTTTCATAAAAAACATTTGCTGGTGCAGAGAAAAATTCTTTACTTAAAGAATAAATAAATAACTGTACATAAAATTGTTGCCATATTAAATGTTGCTAGAGTTGTTAAATGTTTATATTTTACTTGTTCAATAAATGCTCTTTTCATTCAGACTAATTCCATTCGGCGAATTGCATCATGCTGGATGATTAATGTGTTGAAACTGATTTACTGTAATTAGTGCCATATCTACATTGAGATAATTTTTCCAGAGACATGAAATGAAGGCACATTTACGTGAACCATCACACTAAAAGATTATTTTTACCGGTTTCTTAGCACATCACAGGCCTAACTCTAGTTTTAACTTACAGAGTGTGTTTTTTAAACTGACGGTACTCAGAGACCTCTGTAGCTTGAACTATCCGCCGCAATTGTACAGAGACTACTGACGACACGCGAAAGAGAAATCCACGAAAAAAAAAATTAGTTCCAAAAGTTGCCGATAGGGCAAAATGTGGCGCTTTACACTTTAAGACAGTTAAAATTTTACATAAAAACACGGGAAAAAATTGCAAAATGCAAAATCCAGAAGAGTCCATAGTCGCTGTTTTCGTGTTGCATGGCTACCTCGCTCCCCGGATTTAACTTCATGCGACTTTTTCCTGTTTGGTTATTTAAAATCGAAGGTTTATCTTGGTGGAGTTTCTAACTTATCAGTTTTAAAGGAAAAGATAACACGGGCTGTTATGAACGTACCTCCTGAAATGTTCCTTTCAGCTGTAGAGAGTACGGTGAACAGAATGCAATGCTTAGTACAAGAAAATGGAGGTCGTATTGAAAATAGCCGATGTCTTCCCCGGGAAAGCGATTCTACTGAATAAAAACAAAAGAACAAAGAAGAAAAAGGAAGGCAAATAGAATGTTCTCTCTTTTTTTTTTTTTTTTTTGGAAGGAGGGGAATAGAGAAATAACTCTTTAGTTCACATTTTCACCGGTAGTGGGTAGTGCATCATGTCGATATAAATGATCACAATCAGAACAGCACTAGAAATGATGATGAACAGATTCTTCTGTTAGTGTATACTTGAGCAGTTTGCTTTTAAGCTAGGTAATGGGCTTCTTGTATGAGCAATTAGTTTTCAATACCTCTAATTCTAATCGCTAATGTTGATTTGCTCTCTGTACTGATGAAAAAGAGCTAAAACCCTTGCCCTCGTTTCCCAGAATAGAAACTTCTTCTAATTCATTTTAGGGTAAACTGCATCTCATTACACCTATTTGTTCGATTTTTTTAAATATTTTAAGTTTCAGCAACATATTTTACAGTTTCTAACGAAACCCATAAAACTAAGCCGAAAAGAAAATAAAATTTGTTTAAATTTACAAAGCATTGCAGATGCTTAAAATACAGAAGAAACAACACTTGCCTTCGGACGTAGATCACAATGTGCGTAAATAGATTAGTGACATTACTGTAATTCTTCAATGCGCATAAAAATGCCCATGCACGCAGAAAAGGAATTACGTGATACTCGATCTGAAAATGTATCCCCAGTGTCCTCTGTAAGGTGCTGATGAGAGACAAAAAAGCATTCATTGCACGGGGGTAAAAACTTGACCTTTCCCAAGACATTTCCTATTTGTATTAAGACGTTCATTTTCTCATTGGTGGAGAAATATGTGGCAAGATTCACGGCTACGACTCGTTACCTTTTCTCAATGAATGTCTTGTTTAAAAATCTTCGGCAAACAGGAAGCTAGAGCTTCGGAACCTGGCTCTCTCGATGTCTGTTGGAAGACGAATAGAAACTAATTGAATTGCTCAACAGGCCAATCTTAGATAATTCTCGCGTTTTGGACAATGCTCGATACTATGTCAGTAAAAGATATTTATTTTTCTGAAATCATTCGTAAATGCTTTAGTATTTATTATCCTTCGAAACTGATGTGAAGATGTGTACTTTTAGGTACTGCTTCAATTTTTATATAATCTTACAAATGTTAGTATTTTTATTTACTTTTTTTTACAAGCGGGTACTAGCCATTTTTAGGCTTTCGCCACTACGAAGGCCGATAACGTGGTCATTTTATTATGTGGGCACCTAATAGGCGGGCGCCGTTATCGCCTATTGAAGGGACAGACAGTTTACTTCCACACCTTCTCCTGTATTTGAACTCGGGCCCTTTAGTATCGCAGTAGGCTCCCCTAACCACTATACCGTCTCGGCTATTAGTAATATATCTCACGCAGAAAGTAAATTGTCTTCTATGTTTGATTTTGCTTATTTCGTTTATAATCGGAGTTGTGCACAGGCGCTCGTAATCATCACAATGTTAAGGGAATAACTCGTATAACGAGCGCGAAGATACATTTGTTATATTTTTAGTTTACTTATTAATTAAATTTTATTTATTTTGCTGTTGCTGCTGTTATTGAAGAATGGAATTTAAAAATCGCGTACTTAGAGGCAAATTGCAATATAGAAACAATTAGGTGTAACATGAATGACAGACTTTAGAACACTAATATAAGGAATGGTACGTGCTTTCCTGAAATTTTAAAAAATTCTAATTTGGTATAAAAAACGAAAAGCTGAAATAACGAACGCAAATGGCATTAGTGAAGATTGTGATAACAACTATGCTGCGTCATTGTGGATACAACTACGCTCTAAACACGTAGTAACGTTTTTCATAAAAAACATTTGCTGGTGCAGAGAAAAATTCTTTACTTAAAGAATAAATAAATAACTGTACATAAAATTGTTGCCATATTAAATGTTGCTAGAGTTGTTAAATGTTTATATTTTACTTGTTCAATAAATGCTCTTTTCATTCAGACTAATTCCATTCGGCGAATTGCATCATGCTGGATGATTAATGTGTTGAAACTGATTTACTGTAATTAGTGCCATATCTACATTGAGATAATTTTTCCAGAGACATGAAATGAAGGCACATTTACGTGAACCATCACACTAAAAGATTATTTTTACCGGTTTCTTAGCACATCACAGGCCTAACTCTAGTTTTAACTTACAGAGTGTGTTTTTTAAACTGACGGTACTCAGAGACCTCTGTAGCTTGAACTATCCGCCGCAATTGTACAGAGACTACTGACGACACGCGAAAGAGAAATCCACGAAAAAAAAAATTAGTTCCAAAAGTTGCCGATAGGGCAAAATGTGGCGCTTTACACTTTAAGACAGTTAAAATTTTACATAAAAACACGGGAAAAAATTGCAAAATGCAAAATCCAGAAGAGTCCATAGTCGCTGTTTTCGTGTTGCATGGCTACCTCGCTCCCCGGATTTAACTTCATGCGACTTTTTCCTGTTTGGTTATTTAAAATCGAAGGTTTATCTTGGTGGAGTTTCTAACTTATCAGTTTTAAAGGAAAAGATAACACGGGCTGTTATGAACGTACCTCCTGAAATGTTCCTTTCAGCTGTAGAGAGTACGGTGAACAGAATGCAATGCTTAGTACAAGAAAATGGAGGTCGTATTGAAAATAGCCGATGTCTTCCCCGGGAAAGCGATTCTACTGAATAAAAACAAAAGAACAAAGAAGAAAAAGGAAGGCAAATAGAATGTTCTCTCTTTTTTTTTTTTTTTTTTTTTTTTTTTTTAAATTTGTAACCATTTACAGAAGTTATTTTTTAGAATAAAGCACATTTGTGGAAAAAGTAGTTTTCTGTTATTGATTTAGCTCTTTACTTATTAAAATGGTCAGAAGTTTGATCGTGCAGTTAAACTTAAAATTTAGATCAAAAGCGGCATATCCCCCCTATCGGCAACTTTTGGAACTAAATTATTTTTCGCGATTCCTTTTCCCCATGTCGTTAATAGTCGCCGTACAAAATTTTGTGGCTTTGCTGCTGATAGTTCAAGCTACAGAGGTATCTGAGTACCGTCAGTTATATATATATATATATATAAACCTGTATTTTGGATCAAAACTGCCTAACAAAAAATTTTGTTTTGTCTCTCGACAATACATTCCTACTACAAAGCTCACTGTAACCACAGTTTTAATCCAGACATTTTTTTTTTTTTTTTTTTTTTTGCAAAGGCACTTGATTATACAACTTTGGCCCCCGTGCATCAAACAATCATGAGATTTGAGCGTGAAAAAAAATAAAGTTATAAAAAGACATAATAGTAATTAACATCATTACAATAGCAATAACTACATCGAAACTGAATACTGGAATAACATATGACTGACTGCCTTAAGCCTTAAAAAAAATTAGTCTCTGGACATCAGGTGGCCAACTAGCGATAAAATCGCTGAATTCTGGTTATTCTGTCCGAGGTTCTAATCGCGCGAACGGTTTAGCTGTATGGGCGTTTTCGTGGTTTTCCTCATGTGTAACGTGTATACGAGCCAGTTTCCCTTAGAAAGTCTTCCATGAAGGCATCACTCTCTTTAGACAGATAGTCCTCAAATGCTTTGCCATATAATCGAATAAACCATACCAAACATGGATATCAGCTGCGTCAACTCCGATGAGCGAGGTGGCTATGTAACACAAAAACAGCGACTAAGGTCTCTTCTGGATTTTGCATTTTGCCCCGTGTTTTTATGCAAAATTTTAGCTGTCTTAAAGTGTAAAGTGCCACATTTTTCCCTATCGGCCCGCCAGTATCGACTGTATAGGTTTTCTTCTTTCAACGAGGAACATTTTATCAAATGATTTCTGTCCGTCTCAAAATTCTGGTTACAAAAAGTGCAAAGGGACTGTCACATATACCAATGCGATGCAAATGTTTAGTGAGACAGTCCTGTCCGGTGTGTAAACGAAACGCCGCAACTGCGATGGATTTGGGAGAGTCTGGGATATTACAAATCGAATCCCTCCATTTCTTATTCTTAATTTCTTCAACTAATTGTAATTCAGACAAAATGTAAAATAAAACTAAAGTTTATTATTAACCAACCCGAGTTGTACAAATAAAAAGCTGTCCAAACTGAAATTAATTGTATATAGTACAGAAGTTACGCTACCAAAATAACTAACATTATTAGTGCCAACACAATAACTAACACTTTTGACGACCCCGAGTCTTTAAGATTTCTTTTTTTATAAGAGATTTAAGTATAGGTTTGGTTTTGTTTGGTTTATGCCATTACGGAAAAGCCTCGAGGGCTATCTGCCTAAGGGAATAAATGCCTTCGTGGAGGTCTTTCTAAGAGAAACTGGCTCGTATACACATTACATATGGGGAAAAAAAAACGAAAACGTCCATGCAACCATTCCGTTTCAGAGATTTGCATAAGATGGTCTCATGTAAACGAGTATGAAATTTTATTTAAAAAGAAAGATAATTTGGTGATCTAACTCCCATACGTCGGTGTGAAAGCAAATAAATATACTTTCTTTTAACATAAAATTTAAAGAATAACGATAAATGGTTTTCATATTTTTTTTTAATGTTACCCTACATGAGTAGGATAAGTGTGACATTAAGAGGAGCATTTGGAAGGGGGATTGTCTAAACATGTTAGCAAGGCATTTATATTTACAGAAACACTTCAAAGAGTACAAATTCACACACAAAGAGTATAAATTAAAAAAATGTTGAAGATTCCTTAAATGGAATTTTAAAAAGATGGGCATTCAGACAATAAAGCCCAGTCAAAAGGCAAAGAAAACGCCACGGCTACAGGACGAGGAAAATCTGGAATAACTGGCTTTGAATCTAGTGAGACACTACCATGCCTTTCACTTAGCTTCAATTGATAGGTAGGAGGCAAACCTTCTCTTAAACTCTAATTTAATTCGGAGTTTTTCGGAATTAAAAGTCATATGGTTATTAGTGGTTTGTAGAATCAGTCGTTCCTTTCTTTGCCAGGAAATCGGCTCTTTCGTTTCCCTCGATGCCACAATGAGCAGGAATCCACTGCAAGACAATTGAGGCAGCCAGAATGTCGAGAATCTTCTTACATTCGTAAATTCTTTCGGAAATGGCAAAATTTATTGTTGGTGATAGCATGCAAAGCGGCCTTGCTATCGGTCAAAATAACAGCCCGAGGGAAATTACTCTCCTGAGCGCTTAATTCATTCAGAGCAATTAATATAGCCTCAACTTCACCGTCAAAATAGGTAGCATCTCTTCCCTATGTCTTATAGAATGCAAAATGGTTACAGAAGATTCCTGCACCAGCTCCAGTACCTCTCTCAATCATGGATCCATCGGTGTAAACATGGGTCCAGAGGTTACTGGGATATCTTCTCAAAATTTTCCATATAAAGTAGTTCCAATGAAAAGTTATCATAGGAAATCTTTTATGTAAACTGATTTTAATTAGAGATAATCCTTTAAGAAGGAATAAAATGCAAATATAAAATGAAATATAGCAATTCAAGCGCAAATTAAATTAAATTCGTGCCATTTACTGTTATGAGCTTCACAAAAGTGAACATGTTCAAATGAAATTTTACCAATACGCATGAATAAAACTGCCACTTGTTTAAAATGGTTGGAGGAAAAACAGTAAAAGTAAAAATTAACAAATGCAGGCGCAAAAGCTGTATCATAAGATCGGATTCGAGGCATAAATAACTCGTCTAATCTGTGATGAAGAGTAGGACTGAGATTACTTGTACACAAATGCACTATTCATGGCTTATCACGTTAGATTTCCCGTCGGAATGTAGTGAAGAAACTTCTTTCAGTTGAAAATTATATTTCCGTTACTTTTCATGAGTAAATAAATATAGAGAACAGTACGTTCTTCAGCTGAATTAGTTATTTTGCATCAATGTATCGAATTGGTGATTATTTTGTCATTCGTTGAAAAGATCAAAATAAGATACTGCCGGTTTTATTTGATGTTCTCTGTGTCTCCAGCTGCTATAAAAAATACAGAACATTTGAAAGTATCTAGCTGGTAATGTAAATTATCGTGTTTTTTCCCCTTATCTTAACAAGTTGGATTGTAAGTTTTGTTGATAAAAGAGACGAAAGAAATTTTAGATGACGTGTTTATTGCGTCGGTACAGTTGAAGTTTTCAATCGGAATCACTTTTAACGAAATTACTTGATTTATGCGTATATATCGCGATTGATTTAATCTCTTCTTTGATGAAATGCCACTCTTTTCGACACATAAGTCTTTCACTTATTTGATAAGCAAAATTCAACATGAAGCAAATCAACGGGATGTGTCACTCACATCCGTAAAAATAAAACAAAAGTCAAATTAATTGAGTTCGAAGAGATCCTTTAAATGAAAAAAAAAGTCATGCGTCAGGTTGCTAAAAAAATTCTAAAAATTAGTAATAATGAAAAGAAAAAAGAGAAAGTCTAAAAGGATTTAGATTTTAACGTCGCACCAGAAAATTTGTTACTATTAGTAACAAATACTTGCTACTAATCGTAACAAATTATATATATAATACTCTTGCTGGGCATCGCAGTTTACCAGTCTGCTCTTGGATTTCTTTCCAGCTAGCACAGCATTTTCTTCCCTTTTTAGCTTTATTATTAAGTATCTCTTTCTTAGCAATTACGAATACATAAAACTCAAGTGCAAAATCAAAAAATATTTAGAAAGAACATATCTTCACAATTCTCGACAGAGTGTTAACGGGTTGCCACCCACTTCTGTGTATTCGCTATATTACTGTTTTGGGAACTAGCTGCTCAAGTCGTTAACCGCCTAAAAATGTTATAAAAAAAGAAAAGTCTATAACGATTTTAATGAGTTCAACTAGCCTCATTTCATAAAAATATTTAAAATTTCCAATAAGATATCTTATGATTTAAATGCATTTTTATTTAAATCAGTCATAAAAATCAGAAAAAACAGTTTTAAGAACTGCATTTATTGTTTTTCAGTCTTTTGGTTTTAAACTCGGTAACAGACAGATTAAACTAGAAAGTTAAATAGCTTATACTTTACTGGAATACGCTGGTGGCAATAAGCTTGTGTGTGGCGATAATAAGTATTATGTTTAAGACAGTAGCAGCACATTACTTTCAAATCGTTAAGTTTGTACAAAATATGAAATAAACAAAAACCAAATTCGAAATTCAAAATTCGGGCTTCGAGGGGCCCCTATTTAGGTGGAGTACGTGTTTTAAAAATTCGGATGCTCTAGGTGTCGTCGTTTTTCCACAACGAGAGGGACGTACATGCGTGTACAGATTCTTCGGGCTTCGAGGTGCCCCTATTTAGGTGGAGTACCACGTGTTTTAAAAATTCGGATGCTCTAGGTGTCGTCATTTTTCTACAACGAGAGGAACATACATGCGTGTACGGATTCTTCATTATTTAATATTTTTGAAATATTACATAACATTTAGTGGCAACTATTTGAAAAGTGATTTGGGCACAAAAGCTATACGGAGGAAAAGTCTTATGGTGCTGATTAAGGTCTGAATGAAAAACTCAGAACCTTAAACTTAAAAATCTTATTTCAGGGTCAAGCATTGGTTTGAATTACACACCTTGCCATTTTGAAGGGATCAACTTTAAAAAATGAAGACAAAGAGAAGTAACACCAGTACAAGTCAACACAGATCAATTTAAAGCTTTAAAGTGAGCACAAGGGCGCTTTCTATTCCAGCTGGCGCTTTCATATGAATATCTTGCACCGCCTAAGGAAAAAGATGCATGTCTATAGAACTTTCTAAAGAAAACTGATTTGTATTTATACTATACAAGAGCTAAATCTCCAACCATCGGGAGCCAACCGTGGAGCCGAAGTATCAGATTTTCACAAATTTAGAGACTCAGTATTGGTACCCCAGCAAGGAAATTATTTCATCTGCGCGATGGTGGGGCCGAAACAGACAGCTATCGGTTGCTTCTGTACAAACAATTATTATCAAATGTACCATCAAGGTATCTATTTTGAATAATTCCACTTCCTCAACATCATGTATAACCAATCCATCGTTATCGGTGCCTTGCTTTTTCTACAGTGATAAAAATTTTAATAACTTGAAATATAGTTTTGAAAACATGGCTCCTGCAAAACGAAAACAAAAAAAAGTCCTATTTCTTAGAAGGTTTTTTAATAAGCTTAGTGTGCACTCTTTTGACTAGCTTTCTTACTGAATTAATTTTCTTGTTGTAATCTCTGTAATTTTTATATTTTAAGCAGAAACATCATCTATAACATTGAATTAAGGAATCAAAATTTGGCCATTTCCCACGTGTGTTAGGATTACAATATCACATCACTTTTGAATAGTAACTAGAAGTCATAACATATATATGTGAAACACTTTTTATGATGGTTGCTGCAAAATTAATTTCATTAAATTAAAATCCATTTACTGTGTTCAGAACATAAATTTTAAAAGTTTTGGATTGTATCCTTTTATTTTTCAGCAGCATGTAAAAAAAAGGTGAATAAACTAATTACTTTTAATAATTATTAAGTAAAGTTGTTACTTATAAATCTACGTATTTTAGTTTTAATTTAAAATTGGTTTAAAAACAGCTTTTTTAATTCAAAATCAAAAAGAATTACAAAGAATAAAAACAAAGGCACAAAGAAGTATAAAAAAGTTCAATCACAAAGAAGTATTTTAAGTATAAACTAATATTCACTTTTCAAACAAGGCAAAAATTCGTATGGGGTGTATTTCTCTTAAGTAATTTTGTTTAATATATGACGAAATGAAAATGTCGATTATCTACTCCAGCGAAAGAAGAAGTATTGTTAATTAATATGCTAGGTTTAGCAAATGATCGCTAAATGAGCAAACAAACTGAAGAAATTTGACATTTGGGGATAGTGTATGGATAGGTTATTCGAATATGGCAAAGTACAAGAGGGCTGTCAACCTAAGAAGAGGGATGCCTTCTTGAAAGACTGTCTAAGATAACCCGGAACGTACCCACGTATAGCTCGACCACAAGGGGGGTTGGATAACTTGAAGAAAGGAAAAACTGCGAAGTCTTTACCTAAGCTGAGAGGTGTTCAATTACCTGAATCTATTTCATTAAGTTGGGATGCATTATCTGACACTGAATGAAAAGGGACACCAGCTCTGAAAAATCACTGTGCGAGATTTCTTTTAGGATGTTGTCAGTTTTTGCTGTTTACAAAGGTCGTTGAATATCTTTAGTGTTTGAATGACATTGTATTTTATGACTTCTCTGGATGGCCTTTGATTACCAATGCAGCGTCGTTGAAAAATGCAACTAGTTTTAAACACTAGGTCAATTATGATGAATTATTGAACTGAACACTGAATTCAACTAAATTCAAAAATAAAAGTTTTCTTTGCGTGACTGTTTTACTGTTCTTAATTTTGCACTGCTTCATTTTAGTGTTGGGCTTTTGAATATTAATATATTTTTATGGGGGGGGGAGTAAGAAGCATTTTTTATAAAAAATTTATTACCTAACAGTGATGAATTTGCTGCCTAACGTTTAGAGATTTTTAAGTTATTTGTATTTGAGTTCTTATTTTATGTGGGTATGTCTCGCGTTTAAAACATTTTAAATCAACCGCAGCTAACATCGACCACACTCAGTTAACTATTCTATATAAATCATAATTAGCATATATCTACATAATTTCACCAAAAGCATTTAATAAACAGAGAAGCATATCATGCAAGCTCATGCAAGCAGATCTTGCAAACTATTATTGATATGCACATACTATAAATAAACCATTCATATCCATTCATATATACTCTAAATAAAGTTTACGGGGGAAAATTCATGTCATGATATATCTACTTAATTTTCACTTGTTTAAGCCCCATGAGTGGCCGAGTGTGGTTAAGGGCGCTGAATATTAGTATTTCGACTGTGTTTCAGATAGTTATAGTGAGGCAATATATTCATTCAACTTGGCCGGCGTGTTATTGAGATCTCTCACCAGGAATGAGAAAAGGAGAACTGAAACCGCATGAACTGCAAAACCCTACTGCCATTCAAAGTCTCTTTGACTCCACGCTTAGCTGTATATAGCTGCTGCGTTTAGCAGAGATGGATGTTCGAAATACTGATTTTTGCAAGTTCTGTACCTCAAAATTACTTACAGTTTTGTTTCCTCTTTCTATCATAATTCATTCGTAAAATATGCATGATTCTGCCAACTGTTTTCCTTCACGCCGTAGGAATTTTAACGGCCAGCAGTGTCTAACACTCATATTAAGAGACAGAATAAGTTTCGTATTAAGATTTAAATCCCTATATCGAATTTATGATCAAATATGCAATAAACTGATTGTTATTAAATGTACCATTGTTACGGAAATATTTATAACATAATGTAATTTGCATCACGTTATTTTCACACAAATTGTTTGCTAATTAAAAACAGGGGGGAATAATAGTAAAATTACATTAATTAATTAATTTTTTTAATTCGGATTTTAACCACCATCTGCCACTTCTGTGTCGCTGTGATTAGCCCTTTTTGAAACATTACAAGTCATTACTGCTTTAACGTTTCAAATGTTGCATAAACGGACATTACTATAACTATCTCTTCCTCACGTTAGGTCTTAACGAGAACTACATCGCAGCACGCAAAAAATGCTCAATGCAAATAATCCCCAAAACAGAGTATATAAAGGAAGTTTTCCAATAAGTTACTTGCTTAAAGTTACATTATTAGGTTTTTGAAGGCATAAAATAATTTACCCTAAAAATTACGGAAACTTCGCCAGACTTTTCAGGATGCATGATTAAAAATCATAATGAAATAACAGTTTCTAAAACACCAAAGGAGCTTAAATACTTTTTTCTTTTATTTAATCGCATACCAAAGAAATGTGAATAAGAAAAAATACTCCAGAGATAGTACCCCCAGATAAAGGGCGTGAAATGAAAGCTCCAGATGTACTATTAGTTTGAAGTAGTATCCCATAATTTACGTTTCGAGCAAATGGTATACAGAACCCAAGACGAAAACCAACGGAAACATAGGAATGATTAACGATCTTCGAGTTAGAGGAACGGGAAAGAATTCTTGTATCGCCTCTTTTTTTTTCCTCCGTTTGTTTTTACAGTCATAAAACAAGTGACCCTTTCCTTTGGCCCAGTCGTAATTCACGTACCACTTTTGTAGTCATGGTGCCGCTGCGATTGCCCCTTTCTGAAACTGTGTAAAAACTGACGTTACTGTAACTATGTCTCCCCACTTCACCTCTTAACGAGCATCGCATTGCCGGACGCAAAAAATTCTCAATGAGTATAATTCCAAAAACAGAATATGTAAAGAAAATTTAAAATAAGATACTTGTACCACTTAAAGTCATATCAGTAGTCGTTTCAAGGCATAAAATAATTTCCCCTAAAACTACGCAAACTGCGTCAGACGTTTCTGAATGTTTGAATGATTTAAAATCGTAATGAAATTACAGAAGTTTCTAACATACAAAGAAGCTTAAATTACAAAAGTTTCTAACATACAAAAGAAGCTTAAATACTTTCTTTTATTTAATTGCATATTCCAATAAATGTGGATAGGACCAAATACAACTATAGCCTAGCATTGGCGCAGCTGGAAAAAAAAATTGTTCAATATTCTATTTATTCCTTAACCTTAGCGTGCTGGAAGCAAAAGAGATCAACTATGCAAATTAAGAAAGGCTACAGAACAAATATTAAATTTTTATTCGAAGTTGTACTTAGATGCTATGCTGTCTAGCTTGAAAGTTGCATGCTAGCAGTTATGTAAGAATATTTTCTAATGTAATAATTTATAAAAATTCATATCTAATCTATTAAATATAGCAAAATATTTAAGTTCGCGAAGTAAAGAACCATTCGTTAAACAGCTGCAGAAATTCAAAAATAAAAGTCTTCTTTGCGTGACACTGTTTTATTGTTCTTAATATTGCACTGTTCCATTTTAGTGTTGGGCTTTTAGATATTAATTATACATTTTGTGGGGGATTGAGAATCATTTTTATAAAAATTTTATTATTTAAGAGGGATGAATTTGCTGCCTAATATTCAGAGATTTTTAAGATATCTAACTTGAGTTTTTATTTTATATATATATATCTATATTATTATTTTATTATATATATATATATTATTATTATTATTATTATATATATATATATATATATATATATATATATATATTATATATCTATATTTGAGTTTTTATTTTGTTTGGGTACGTCTCGCGTTTAAAACATTTTAAATCAACCACAGATAACATCGACCACACTCAGTTAACTATTCTATTCTATATAAATCGTAATTAGCATATATCTACATAATTTCACCAAAAGAATTTAATAAACAGAGAAAGATATCATGCAATCTCATGCAAAATGATCTCGCAAAATATTATTGATATGGACATACTATAAACAAACCATTCATATCTATTCATACATACTCTAAATATATTTCACGGGGGGGAAATCATGTCCTGATGTTTACTTAGTTTTGACTTGCTTAAGGCCCCATCAGTAGCCGAGTGTGGTTAAGGGCTCTGAACATTAGTAGTTCGACTTGATATGGGTTCGATCCCAGGCGAACGGGCTGCGTAATGGCAAACCGCACATTAAGTTGATCAATGTTAACGAATTTCGCTTACTGCTCATGCTCAATGGTGAACCGTTGGCATGGAAGGAAACACATGCGACTAATTAAGCATAAGCAACCCTACACAAGCCTGTCATGTATGCTTATCGACTGTTTACAATTACAATTCAACGGAAATTTGTTTGTGCTTATTGCATTTGCTTCTGTTGCATTTCATTTTGGTTTATTTTGTTCATAAACATTACATTTAATTTCATTTTGTAATAATTTCTTTGACTTTAAGTGAGTAATTTAAACTGGATTTATTCCTTAATTTGTTAAAGTATACAGGAATGGAACGTATGGTAATGACTTAATTGCTTTTATTCCTCATAAGTATAATAAGCAAATATTCAGCTAATATATCTTGTAATGTTTCCTGTTTTGTAATCCTTCTTAAACGAAAATTTGCTTAGTTTACAATCGATATTTATACTCCAAGTAATGAAGCAACTGACTGTGTTTAATTTTTTTCCTTTAATAATAAATCATTTCATAAAACGTAAAAATGTACGTTTTCAAGTTTTACTTTGAGCCACTATAAATCCCTGTCTTCCATACTACATAAATCGAAGTTTTCCAGCATACTACAAAATGTAGGACCCTCGTCAGCAAAGAATATTAATCATATTTTGGTATACATAATCCATATTGAGATTTACAGGGTTTAATATGAAAGCACCGGAGTTCGGGTTTTACACTTTATAAAGTTTACACATTTTAGGTATCATAATTTGTAACCAAACTTTAGACAGACTGACAGAGAATTGTCGCTAAGTCTAAAATAACAAATGAAATTTGACTCGCACCTCCACCGCAATGCTTTACTTTTCCAACCAAGGTCTTCGGATTAAGTTCATCATTTTTTCTTCTCCATAAAACTATTTGTCCATGGGAACCAAAAATGTTAAATTTGGTTTCATCTACAAATTAGGCATGGTTCCTATACGCTTCGGGCTTATTTAGCATTTGCGAAGGAAAGAATAAGCAATCATAAAGAAGTAAGTAAGCAAAGAATAAAGCCAAATGTATTTTTAAACGCCATCAAAATGCAGGAAAAAAGTGTCATACTATAATTTTATTTATGAAATTTTACGAAAATGTTTAAGTGTGTGCTCGCTTTTGTGGCGTGTTTTATCTATGACTCCTTACATTTTTAATTTTAGAAAAAGAAAATAGGTCAATGTTGAAAAAAGAAAAGTTTGTTTTTATTCAAAATCGCATGGAGATGATATGAAAAATGTTTGGGCTTTATATTCGAATTTAATTCTGGGCTACTGCGCTTTTTCTACAAATTCTTAAAGTGTCCGAGCACTTTTGGGAGCCACTGTATTTGCACGCAGTTATTCACTGAAGAAAAGTTGGGAAAAAGAAAGTTGTTTGCAAGTTAGTTTCTTTTTTTTTTTTTTTTTTTTTTTTTTGCTTATTACGTGCTCCGTCCTTAAGCACTACACGGAAAGGGAGGAATGCTCCGTGGAGGTCTTTTTAAGGAAAACTGGCTCTTATCCACATTACATATGGAGAAAATCATGAAAACGCCCATGCAGTCAGCCCGTTCGCAGGGACTCGAACACCGAATCGAACCAGTGCTCAGCGACTTTAACCGCTCGGCCGCTAGTGGGCCTTCGCAGGTTAGGTTAAGGTATAAATTCGTCACCAAGTGATTTTTTTGGCGTCATGTCAAAAATTCATGCCAATTTTTAAATGGGATTCACATCATTTCTTAATTGTAATATATGCGAAACGGCTTGTATGACTTTTACAAAATTTGGTAGGTACGCATAATTTGAGACACAGAATCGAATTCTGGAAAAAAAGTAGTATTCCATTTTAGAAAATGTCGAATTGTAGGCCAAAATACCATATGTTAGAGCAATGTTATATATAAATCTAATATATATCGTAATTGACGCTTTTGAGGCAGGACTAATGAAAGTTGAATTTCGTCAATTTGTCAACTCAAACGGAAGCTATAGAACTGTTCCTTTTTTATGTATGTACATTGACGAGCCAAAACATTGTGACAATCGTTTTTCAATGAACTCGTTTGAAGTCGCCTCATGTCACAAGGCTCGAACTGTGTTGGAGTGGTTCGAGTAGCATAAATATTCCAGTTAACGTTTTGACTACCTAAGTCGCCGGATCTTAACCCGATAGCGCATATTTGGGATGTCATGAAGCGGCAGCTCAGACCTTAAATACCACCATGCCAGAATACCTCGATTTTGCGTTACCGCTGCTTAGACATTTGGGTACAACCTGTCTCCATTCCTGTCCTGTCTGTCCAACCAAGAACTTATGACATCCATGCCGAAGCGAGTTGCAGCTCTTTTACAGATCAAAGGTCGTGGATTGCGTTATTCATTAGGTGGGCATAATGTTTTCGCTCTTCAGTGTATTTATTTATTCCCCCTCTATTTCTTTTGACTCAATGTATCTCGGGTTCACGCGGAAAGATCGCGGACGAAAACGTCGCGGAGAAAACAATGCAAGAAGAAAAAGTCGTCCAATTAAACATCTCGGCGAAAAAGAAAGCAAGGAGGAAACATCATAGTTTTAGAGCATCGTAGTAGAAGACATTGTCGTCGAAAATAAAGCGGTTCAAAAACTTCGCAGTTTGAAAACATCGTTGTCGAAAATATTGTGGTAAAAAATAAAGCACCTACAGTTCATCGCAGACATGCTTTTTTCAAGATTTAAAAGTCGTAAATGCATATTCGCATAGTGATTTGTGAGCGCAAGAAGGAATGAGGAATATTTTTACTTTTATGTTTTTGAATTAATTAATAATTTTTTGCTGAAAAAGTAAGAAAGAAACTTAAGCATTCAAAAACTGATAATAAATGCAAAATTAATGCCACGTATTGCGGTTAATGGAATTTTATAATTAATTAAATAGAGTTAACCCCATGCAATAACTCATCTTCCATTTTCTAACTATTTTTAAACTTTTTCACGAAATTATAGTAGTAAAACTTAATAAGAGATTAATTAATAAATACCTTTATCAATTAATTCATAAATCTAAAATTCTATTACATACTGCATTTATCATTATTTTCGCTTTGCGTTGTTTTCGACCGCAATGTTTTCGGCGGATATACATATTTTGGAAGTTCCTTCGCCTCAGCAACATCCGTGGTCAAAAATTATCATTGCCTCTTTTTCTTTGTTTAATAGATTATGGGTAGAGCAATCAAGGATTATCTGATCTGCCTAAAGGAAAGAATGCTTTCGTTGGAGACTTTCGAAGATAAGTTGGCTTATATCGACGTTATATATGAGGAAAACTATGAAAAGGTCCATTCAGCCAGACAGTTCGGTGGCAGCGTCACATTTTCTAAAATTATCATTATTTTAGTAAGCTGATATGCAATTTCGGAAACATTGTTTCTGGAATATATAATCTAAGAATAGGAAATCATGCCATTTAGAAACGTACTTTTAATAACTTTTCTACGCAGTCTTCTAAGCTGCTTCTTCACTATATTTGAATGCTTTATGCAATTAACTAAACACATTTTTTTACGGTACATTATCTGGGACTTCCTGATTATCCGTTTTTCGATGAAACTTGTCAACTCATTGGTAATTTTGTGTTATGACTTATCTCACTTGTGGAACTGTAACATCAGAATAAGCAAACGAAATTCATCGTGGCAAGGAGTGCAAGATTGCACCTGTCGTTGGCAAGAGCCTTGAGCACCATACAGGTGACAGTACGACTTCACCCCGGGAAGACGTGTCCGAGGGTCTCCTACGACTCTTCCCCTACCATCAATCTCTAGAGAGGACTTTCGATTAGCCGCGTATTTATAGTGCCTCCATGCCGCACAGACACTATATATTTACAAATGTCTATGTCTTCTCCTGGATTCAAACCCGGGCACATTAGTACGGCAGTCAGCGTCGCTAACCACTCTCCCGCCTGGGAGGCTTGGTAACTTTGTTGAACGGACGAAAACGTTTGCTTGGTTCTCACAAGGTAATCTTCTGTCCATAAATAGTAACAAATTTTATATACAAAAAGAAAAAAATATGAGCGGAAAAAATCTATAAAGGCAATATTTACAGTTTTTAGAGCGAAATGGCTGTTTAAAGTAAAAGGTGTAATTCTACGCGTACTTAAACAGGTGCACTGTACTCCCGTAAGTGGATAGTTTATTGTCCCGTATATACTCAAAAATTCTATAAAAACTAGGCGATTCTACTGAATTTTGTCAACGGGGTGTGAATGAACAGAAAGTACCCGTTAGTATTTTATACCCGTTTCCGTGGAAGAATTCGTCTTGATATTCTAAATCAGGGGTTCTCAACCGGTGGTACGCAAGAGAAAAATAGGTGGTACGCAAAGTATTTTTAACTATTAAATTCAAAACTCCAACATCCTGATTGAGTGTTTTCTCTAACACTCGTAAATTTATGCGACCTGAGCTTTGTTCAAGAGTGGTGGTGGTACTAAAGGTTTTCAATTTTTATTTAGATGGTACGCGTTAGTCAAAAGGTTGAGAGCCGCTGCTCTAAATTATATCAGTTAGCAAAATCATTGTGTTTTATCATGTACGAGATTGAATTAAATGATCAAATTCTAATGATTTGTCATGCGTGTTACGCTTGATATTTCAAGTAACAATTAGAAACAATAATTAGAGTAACTTATGAGTTAAATAATTTTTATAATACCTAAAAAATTTAATTTCGTTAAATAACAAAATCCGATTACCGTGTCAAAACATATAATTGAGAGCTTTGCCGTTCTTTCTTTCTCTTTTTTATTCCGAAAAACATGCCAAAAATAGAAATTTCTAGCTAAGTGAATAAATTAAGTAAGGTTAATAATTATCATGGAAAGATCTTACTTTTAAATCTTTGTATCTTAGTTAAATTTGTTCGGAAGATCTTTTAAATAAAAATTTAAACAACAACAAAAAAAGCATATTTAATCTTCCCAATTTAAGTTTAAATCATATCTTGTATAGATTAATAAAGCACAGAAAAATTTCAACTCAAAGCAACTTAAACTACATATTCGTTTCCATCATTTTAATCTCTAGATGGAATTCTCAGAACTGGAAGCAAGATAATGTTGGAGAATGAAATTGAGAAATGAAGAGAGATAATTTCCTAACATATCATCAAAGGAACGTCTTTATCCCTTCCTAGTGAAAAAAGAATGATTTTCTTTTCACAGAGGCCTCCTGAGGGTCTTTGCAGCCTCAAGCTTGAAAGGTTTATGCACTTTGGTCTTTATCAGTTGCTGACTTTAACTGTAAATACCTCATTCGCTCCCAATAATCTTATTCGAGCAAACATAAAGCGAATGTCAATGACATCTTGATATCTGATTCTTTATATTCTGTGATGTTCTAACACTCTGTTGAAGGCATTATGTACCACGTACTGATAACAATCTATTGAGTATTCAGCCTCTTAACAAGTGCGAGAATTACATAGCCTTCGTAGTTTAATGATTGAAATACAGCAGAATTACCTGCAATTCGCTACTCAGCAGCAATAAAATCCAACTCTAAACAAACATTTTCATTACATCATAATAATAAGGACCTAACCTAAATAGGAAAACCTTAGCTTTTTCATTTTAGCTAAACCTAAATAGGAAAACCTTAGCTTTTTCATTTTACCTAAACCTAAATAGGAAACCTTTAGCTTTTTCATTTTACCTAAATAGGAAAACCTTAGCTTTTTCATTTTAAAAGTAATTAATAAATACATTTAACACATACTCTAAACATAAAGCCTTAAACGAAATAACCGATTCTGAATTTTAAGTACATACAACTGACAAATGTAAAAATTGGCATACAGTGCAAAACTTTCCTACTACAATATTAAAGAGTACTTTAAGTAAGAATAAAAGAGGATCTGCTTTAAATGCAAAATAAACCGTTTTTAATAGATAATATTTTTAAGCAAATGGTACTTACATTCTGAGGTTTTCACAGTTTTATGAAATGCAAAGTTTAGTACTTCAGGCTTACTTTCTACTGAGTTGGTGTAATATTATTGTGATGTTTTTAATCAAGAAATTTGTCGATTGATATGTTTTAAAAGAAAAATTTGAAGGATATTTATTCGAAGAAATTATCAGTTCAATGATTTGGCTTGAAGACTATGTCTGAGACGTTGCATGAAATTTTTTTTAAATTTTAATCAAAAGCTAATAACACGCGTATGCATATGAATCAAGTACTTGAAACATTTATCGTACACTAAATTCTTTGAATTATGCCCGAATTAATATTTTTAGAAAAGCTTCAAATGTTCTGAATAGTTATTAACACAACCGAATTCTAAAAATCTAGAAAACTTGCTTTTCTTTTATCTGTAGACCAAATACTTATTCACTACAGTGCAAAAGAGAGGAATTTTTTTTCCGAATGGTGTATTATATTTCAGCAAGGATTATACTTTTAAATATACTTTTATTTTCCTAAAAAAAAACACAAAATATGCTTTTCCAGGCAAAATTAAACAATATCAATGTAATTATTTTGCTTCCCCCCGCAGCACTTTCAAAATAAAATAAAAAATTTAAATTAGTTTTTTTTTTTAAACATAAGTCCTTAAACTAATACGATAATCGTTTTCATTTTCACTTCAGTAAAATTTAGGAAAAAATATTTGCGGTAAAACAAAACGAATAGGCTATTTTTATGAATTAAAATTGAAGAAGATGTAGCAAATTATTTCCTGCAGGCTTAGGTGTAGCAAATTATTTCCCCTCCTATTTCCCGAAAAGCTTAATAGATTAACGTACACTACGCAAAAAAAAAGGGGGGGAATATCTCCCGTTCTACTGTGCCGAATGACGAAATTCAGCTTGCGTTTTTCATGTCTCGAAAGCGTGACTTTGGATTTTCACATTGCAAAACATTGCAAAAATTTTGCAAATTTCTTCAGCGTGAACGACGAGTAAAGGTACACTGCGAAAAAAAAGGGGGGACAGTTCTATATCTCCCGTTCTACTGGACCGATTGACAAAACTCAAATTGAGTTTTTCATGCCTCGAAAGCGCGACTTAGCATATACATTAGATTTATATATAGTATTGTTCTAATATAGGTATTTTGACACAAATTTGGACTTTTTCTGAAATGACATGCCACTTCTTTCCATATTTCGATTCTACGACTCAAATTATGGTAAACTGTCAAGCTTTGTAAAAATCGCATGAGTAGTTTTTAAAAAATTAGCTCTCAGAATTTTAACACCTCAATGTTAATTCAGTTTGATATATTTATTAATATCTTTTTTTTTATTAAATTTACTTAATTCTTTATTCCAGAATTCGAAATTTAGGCTTAATCCAAATATAATTGGAACATTTTTTTATGATTTATTTTTAAAATTTGTATTTTTAAATATTTTTTCAAAAACATATTTTTTACTATAAACCTATAAAGTTTGTAACATCATCTTAAAGTAAATGTATTTCTAGGCACATCTTCAAAAAATTAAGAGTTTTTTATTCTAAACTTTCTAAGATATACATAAATTTACATATTGGCGTTTTGAAATTTGGCATATTTGTTATAAGCATTAATAATGCCAAATGCGGTTAACGCACTTTGTTAAAATTATTTGAAACTATTAACGATGACCTTTTTTTTTCGGCCCGTGTACAATGAAAAAAAAGGAAATGAAATTAGGTTACTAAAAATTAAGAAGTTCGGCAAGTGATTTATTCTTGCCGGCAAACTGAAAAACATGCGGCAAGATTAATTTCTCACCAAAAATTACAAAATTTAATATCTAAGCATAATTTGAGTCGTAGAATCAACATATAGAAAACAAACTGGCATGTAATTTTGCAGAGACATTACTTTTTTTTTTAAAGTAGGAGAAATTAAAAATGAGCAATGTCCTCGCGAGGACTCGAACCACGCACCTCTCGAATACGCGCCGAACGTGCTGACCATTACACTACGAAGGCATGCTAAGGATGCGGGAGAAATGCCTTATATACTCCCCTTTTTAAAGGAAGACTGGGATTAGGGAACCCAATCGCCAAATTCTGGAGGTGGAGAATTATCCTCCGCCACCTTTTAGTTCGGGAGCCACTGACATTAGGTTTTTCTAAAGCAGGAGAGATGAGAAATGAGCAGTGCTCTCGCCGGGACTCGAACCACGGACTTCTCGATTACGCTCCGTGCGTGCTGACCATTACACAATGAAGGCATGCTAAGAAGGTGGGAGATATACCTTATAATTTCAGAAAAAGTTCGATTTTGTGTCAAAATACTTATAGTAGAACAATGCTATATATACATCTTATATTTTTCTATAAGATCCTTTTTATATCTCGAAAGTTGCTCTTTCGAGACATAAAAATAGCAATTCGAATTTCGTCAATCGGCCCATTAAAATGGGGGATATAGAACTGTCCCCTCTTTTTTTTTTTTTTTTCGCACTCTTTATGTATTCTTTTTTTACATTATTTATATCACGAAGAAAATTAAAGACATTTAAATATATAAGCAACATGCTGCTAATTTTGTTGAAACGAAACGAAATTTAGAAAGAATAAGAGTTATCTGATGTTTTCCCCGGATTTCTGAATGTTTTTATTCATTCTTTTACTTCAACGAACTGAAAGATTTTCTGGGTGCTTCCCAGGAATATTAAAATTGCTTACGCTTGCACGCATTTTTAATACAATGAATAACACTATCCCTTGAAGATATGAAGCGGGATAAATTATTGCAATTTTCAGTTGTGCTAATTAATTCTAAAAATTTTACTCATCATCAAACAACTGATATGATGTTGAAGGTATTCTGAAGCATGCTAAAGAAACAATTGACTAACTTCAGTCTCACGATAATAATATAATACACAGAAAAATGCTGTGATTTCGCGTGGGCTTTTATGTAATAATTTTGCGCCTCTGTGTGAAAGAAAACACAACACTGGGCATACCACCAACTGTTTATTAACTAGCATTTTCTCTATTGCGCAATCTCAGTTCACTTTCATTAAGATATTTTTCAGGTTGTTTCAGGTTACTCCAGGTTTGTTTCAGGTTCAGTGCCACAACAGCCTCTATTTTCTACAAAGAAAAATAAATAAATAAATAAATAAATTAAAAAATTCAAAATAATACAGTAAATAAATTTTTTAGTTCATTTATGTTCATTCGCCCAAAACTGGACAAATTTTTACCTTACGTTACAAAAATATGCTCAACAATCTCTGACAAAAATAACAGAAAATAATGGAACTTCTTTTGAGAAGTAATAAACTAGTAGCTTTAGTTATGGGAAATTAAAAAAAAAGTTTTAAAAAGACCAGATTGTACAAGTGAAATCAGTCAGGTGGCAACACAACATAAAATATCATTTAGTTGAATACTGCACTCATTTTACTTGATTGCTACATTTACAATGCTTAAAACTTTAATGTTAACTTAATTATGCTCATGCTACACACTGCGAATTTCCACCAAAAACTTTATGTTGTATCTGTGGCTCCTCTTAGTTATTGCGATCTGATTGCGATAAAATGTCAAACTGTAGATTCTTATTTCTGTTTACATTAATAATACTAGAATTATAGTTTCATATTTTGAAATATTTACATAGATTTGATCGAACAGAAATCAAAGTAAAATGTTTAACCTTTTCTGTATTTGATATAGATTGATGTAATTAAGAAGTCAAATAACCAGTCCTGTTTTGTTTTGTATAGAATATCATAACTGTATTCCTACAAACTTCATGAAAACTTCGTTTCGTAATATATGTAAGCAGAACGGTGTGAAGGAGGATGACTCATTTTATTTCCCTTGGATCGAAATATCCAAGTACATAATTTTGAAGAATAATAAGGCCTAGAAATACCATGACTATTATCTATAGTAAAGCTTACAAAAAATTGACTTTTCTGCTTTATTGAAAATAATTTAACACATATTAAAAAAGCGTAAGATAAAGGTATTTCTGAATATAATTGTCCTTAAACAAAAACAAAAAAAATATATTAAATGAAAAAAAGTGCAACAAATCTCGGTAAAAGTGGAGAATGAAACAAAGAGAGGCAGTCTGCTCTGAAAACAAACAACGCTTACGTCTTACACATGGTATGTGCTAATCTGACACGTCACCTTCAATCTTTCGGTACACTTTTCCCTCTCGTACTGAAAGACAGAGGAGATTGAAATGTGGGCAATTGCTCAGTTTCCAGAAACAGGGGCTGAACATTTAGCACAGAGGAGGGGGCAGTACTAATATTTTGAGAGAGTGCCGAAACCTGCCGACACATGGTATATTCATCAGCTGCAGGTCCCCTGAGAGACACTACAGATTCCTTTGAGAAACAGCTGTTTGCGTTTATTTTTTAGGCGATGAATAGACATCTCCGTTAAGCCTGTAGCTTTTTTTTTCTAAAAATCTATGAGAAATATTGATAAATAGCCATGATGATATTGTAATGTTTTACAGATATAACAGACAAGTTGTGAAATCGCAAGATGAGGGCAAATACTCTAAGTCACTGAGTTCAAGTAGTGGCGATACTTTTTTAATTTAATTCCTATGGTATAAGTTGGTCTCTACACTGTTTGGTATTCAATGCGTTGTATGTTTGTTTTTTGCTTGTAATAATTTAAATTTTAATTGTTATGGGAATGAATTTAAGCATAAACTGTATGATCGGGTTCTAGGGAGTCATATGCAAAGTTACATATGTTTTGAAGCAAATATATATTCCATTTATTCATAAAAATAATTATTAATTTTAATTTAAGTTAAAAGAGTTTAGTATTTTTGTAGAAAATGAAAATTATTAACTTTAATTTAAGTTAAAACAGTTGAGTATTTTGTAGAAAGTTCTGAGATACATGATATTCATCCGGAAAAATTTTTTTAAGTAAACTGCGATTCTGGGTTTTTGGAACCCACATCTTTACGATTGAAGGCTAATAAATAATGGCAAACTATTTGACAATCAGGGTATCATTTATGCTATGCGTGATATAACGGCAGATTTGTTAATTATCGCTGTCTTTTGAGACTTAAATATGGGTAGAGATATTAATTTTTTTTGAAGCAAGAGATAAGAAACGTATGCACTGCCCTCGCTGGGACTCGAGCGTAGACCTCTCGAATACGCGCCGAGTGCGCTAACAGTTACACCACGAAGGCATGGAGAAAGGAAGTAGAAAATACTCCCCCTTTTAAAGAGCGACTGGAGATTAGGGGACCCAGTCGCCAAATCCTGATGGTGAAGAATCATCATCCACCGCCATTTTAGTTCGAGCGCCACTTTAAAGACATTAGGCTTTTTTTTGGAGCAAGAGATGTAAAAAATATGCAATGCTCTCGCCGGGACTCGAACCTGGACCTCTCAAATACGCGCCGAGTGTGCTAACGCTGTTACACCACGAAGGCATGCAGAAGAGAGGAAGAAAATACCTTATATAAAGTTTGTGATTTTCAATAAATGTAAAATATTAAAATTTGATATGAAAAACGAATGTTTATGTAACAATAATGACAAAAGTTTATTGTGTTCATATTATAGTCGATCAATTTGTGGAAATGCCCCAGAAGGAAACTGCAAATAACTGTCTTCCTTATGATTTCTACCGATTCTTCTAACAGAACAATCACCATCTGGTAACATAAGAAATCATTTGACATACTCATAATTGAGACACCCTGATCGGTTAGTGGTTAATGCACCTCGCTGCTATATCGTTCGTTGGGCTCTGGTTCAAATTCCGGAGAAGGCATGGATGTTTGTATAGTATATATGTAACAGGAAGCATTTAAAATACAATTCGCGCTGAAAGTCCTCTCGGGTGGTTTGGTTGCAGGAGAAGAAAGGTGGAAAGACTTCGGATCCGTCCCCTCGGGATTCTACTTCAAAACTGGGATGGAGTTGGACAAAGTCATTCTATCACCTAGGAGGTACTCAAGGCTCATGCAAAAGACCGACTCAGGTTTGGGCCCCTTTTCACGATAAATGTCGTGGAATGTTCTGATTAGGTCGGATAAATGAGATAAGCCACACGTCATAATCGATCTAAAATTTTGTAAGCTGCAGGTGAAAAACAGGTAAAATATGTCAAACCTTTCAGATTTGAATAAATAAGGAACTTAAAAAATATTAATGCCCCCCCTGGTATAACTCCTATTTATATTATGTAAACGAAAAAGGTACAAGACATCACACTCTGTACAGTTAGCTTGTTCGGTCGCCTGGAACGAAACAATGCCTTTATCAGCGATCTTCAAACACATATATTAGCCATGTAATTTGGCTAATCATTAATGAATACACAAATGTAACTTAGTTGCATTTGCTGGTTAATACAGGATAGCGAGCGAGTATTTCTTGAGTTAGATTCCTTCCCTTTAAACCAGAAAATTTTCAAAAAATGTTATAAATTTATCTGTGAGTGTAAATATTCAGTTTTAGAAAATTACACTAAAAGTAGAGTGACAAGAAGATTCAAAATGATAAGATGATTCAACTTGATTGATCCGATTTCAAGCAAGTATAGTTCTAGACCTATTAACCGCGAATTAATTTTATATACATTTACAGAAATTATTCTTTTCAAGCCATTAACAGCCTTAATTGAAAGTTGTTAATATGATATTGTAAAACTATGTTTAAAAACATAAGTTGACGTATAGAAAATAAATTTATATTTAAAAATGATTTTATAAGCAACGAGATTATAAGAAACAGTCTAAATGTCAGAAACAAACGATTCTTAAAACAGTTCCTCAACTTCAACTTCAACTTTTATACTCAGTTCTGTTTCAAATGGTTCCCGAGAAAATGGTTCCCATTTGTTTCAAATGGTTCCCATTTGTTTCCCGAGATTAATCATGATTTAAAAATTGCCCGGATATTTTTCTAAAGATGCTTTGAAAATCAGGGCATCATTCAGGTTCTTTTCTCAAAGAAATTACATGCCTTCTTAGGAAAATTACAATCTTGATACTGGCCTTAGAATGATTACACACTGTTTTTAAATTAGCCATGGAAAAACGAAAAGGATTACCATTATTCTTTCAATGTGTTTCAGCACAAAAAAGCTCATATCGGTTTCTTTCACTTTATTTTTCTTTTCACTGCAATCTCTATTTATTCATAGTCTCTTTCGTTTCATTTTATTCTTTCTGGAGATGTTGCTTGGCTAACAATGTTGAATATACTGGATTTTAATTTATCCCAATACCTTGTGTCTTGTCAACGCATTAAGGCTGAAAATACAAATAAGAAAGAAAAATAAGAAACAATGTAAAAAGTTATAATAAGTTTGACAAATGTTTTAATTTGTGAAAACAAATGCACTGTAAAATAAATCAGCAACAAATATAACAGAAGCCTAATACCATTAAAGTACCTATTCACTGAATGGAAAAGATGAACAACGTATAACTGTAATCACGGCTTACTTTTTTAAACTGTTCGAGAGTTTATAGCTTTCTATGCGAAATAAAGAACATAAAGAAAGAAAGAAAATAAAGAACCTGGTCAAAACTGTATTCAACAGATTTTAAAGAAAATCTAAATAAAATATATAATGCCATTTATTTAAAGAAGATAAGTAATTGCAAGAAGTTCCTCTAATTTCAAGGTTGCTGTTCGCAATTTTAATTTTAAAACTTTAATAAACTTTCTCTTATTATTAAAAAATTCATTATGTTCTTGTCATTATGTAAGCATAACATTCATTGCTAATGTTAACATTCCTTTAAATGCATTGAATTAAAAAACTAGTAACTGCATTTAAAGGTCATCTGCTGAAGTCCGGTGCAAATTAAGATTAACGACAAAACCTTCAATCATCAGCCTTAACTAAATCCTAACTTATCTCGAAATAATAGGATCATAATTTAGAGATTATATTGATAGAAAAGGTAAAAATATATTGATCTCTAAAATATAGTGAGTGAGAATTTAAATAATATATCTAAAGTATTATTGATCGTCAAAAGCATTCATGAGAATATGTGTAAACAATTCAGTCTTTAAATAAATTGTAATTTCTATAGGAAATTAATCTTTAAATTCCTGAACAAACAATATAAATTTTGCAAACATATGAGGTATAATTTTTGAAAAAAGTGATTTATGCTTTAGAATATGCATGCTTTATGGATGATGGAAGAAATCTATAAATATAAACTTTATGTATGGTGCCCCCTAGAGCCAATGTTTCAGTTTGTAAAACAGTCCTTACCCTTTAAGAAATTCATATGAAAAACCTCCTTGCCTTTACAGACAAAAATTAGCGGAAACAAGAGTAATTCAATACAATCCTCTCAAAAAATAAGCAACAAAGGTAAAACAGGGAATAAAACAAAAACCATTAAATGGGTTTGGCGTGAAATTTATCCAAGAGGTTCATTTGGTTTGGTTTATGTGAATACGGCAAAGCCTCAAGAACTTTCTGCGTAAGGGAAATGATGCCTTCGTGGAGGACTTTCTAAGGAAAACTGGCTCGTATACACGTTACACATGGGGAAAATAACAAAAACGTCCATGCAGCCAACCCGGTTGCGAGATTCGAACCGTGGACCCGAACTACCAGAGCTCAGCTACTTTACCACTCGGCCGCTGGTGGGCCGAGCGGTAAAGCAGCTGAACTCTCTTACACTGAACTATCGCTGCTTGCGAACTGACATATAGGTCCAGCATGCCCCTTTTTAAGGCATTGTGGTGTGATTGCGGGATTGCGTTTCATGCTAATTTTGGTTGCATGTTTGCATTCCGCGATGCAATCTCTACTTCATATGTAAGTTGTCTGTTTTCATTCGCCTTTTAATATTTGTACCTTTTCTTTTAGCAATTGTTGCTTACTTTTGAGTACAAGTGTAGTTTTATGGGACCAGTTGCTAATTTAATAATCTCACCTTACCACATACGAAACTACAAACTGGCTACCTTTCTTCCATCGCTGCTCTCTTAAATCTAGTCGAAAAGTCCTAAAATTCGATTGAAAACAAGAATTGAAGATAATGAAAGTCATAAAATTCCTTCCGGGGCATTTTCATGAATTCTGCACGTAAACATATGAAATCTCTTGCATTTTATTTATTAGAATATAATGAATATTTTACTAAACGGAGTTCTTTCTCAACGGCTATCATATAAAAACTAAGTAATGCAATAATTTTTATAAAATTTGCTATTGGTTTTGAACGATATTTCTAGAATCAATGCTTAGAGAAATCAAGTCCGCAACAACAATTCTCACTACCGATGTAGTTATTGAAAGGTGTAGTGAAATTTCGGTGCTGTACATGAGAACAATTTTTTTATCCCAGATGGGCTATTAGTCTCGAAACGGGATTTGGCGGTGTATTACTTAAAATGTCTGGATCGCATTTCAAATTATTGGCGCGAAATATTATCGCCCTGTATTACTTTTAAAGAAATTAAATCATGAAGAATCTACATGAATGCATTTATGTTTCTCAGACTGTGAAAATATCTAGGGCCGGGACCTAGGGCCATCAAATTTTGAATAACGTAGTCCTCCATCCGAATATGTGCACCTGGAAGCCCGAACTTTGAATTTAGAATTTTATAGCTCATATTTTGTAAAACTTTAACAAATTTTTAACAAACTCAAAGATTTGAAGGCGAGCAGTGGCAACACTGTATGGACTAAAACATCATCGTTATCTCCAGCGCGTGAGACTGTATATCGGAAGTTTTAAAGATATGCTGTTTTTAAATATTTTGTGATTTTGCTATTCAGCTGAATTTTATGCGGCGTAAGTGCGAAGAACAGGATATTTAATTTATAAATTTAACACATATTTTTTTTTGTCTTTTTAATAATAAAAAAAAAGTTTTGCAAGCCATCTTATTATGAAAACTGTACACTGATATGATAAACTGAGAAAGACTGAAAAAAGTAGAAAATATATGCCAACATCTAATATTTCATCGGTAATTCTAAACATATGCTGCTTTTAAAAATTTTGTAATTTTGCTACTGAATTGTATATGGCGTAAATGCGATGAAAATGACGCTTTAATAAAGCTGAAAGGACAAATAGAAATGGGCTAGCAGGAGCGAGTGCAACAGCATACTGGTAGACTGCGAGCTCAGCGAGAGCATAGAAAAACCTTAACAAACCGTTCTAGACGACCATTAAAATCTGCTTTTTTTTTTTTTTTAATTTGCAAGCAATTTTCGATACTGTCTATATAACATTGAAATCTCATAATAAGTTAACAAATGAGTGTTACTTTCACAAATAACTGAAGAAAAAGGAGCATTATTATACAGATAATATGTGCTGTACAATATCAACTATAATAAAATCTTTCGAGGATTACCCGCCTAAAAGATTTGATACCATTTTTAATCCTTATAAGCAATAATACCAATCTGATTTAAGTTACGACAGCACAAAATTTAAATAACTCTTTAGCAACAGGATAACAAGTTGCGAACTTAGACTGCCAAGGGTATTTCTTCATACCAAAGACGAACAGCTTTACGAAACCGCACCCAGAGAACCGTTTTACTAAATCCGTCAACGATTTGTCAAGAGTAGTCCCCAATGGGCTGGGGGAAGCTAGGAAAACGCCAAGCAACGCTGGGGGAATAGTCCCCGTTTTGTGGAATATCATCTGTGCATCCTTTAGCACTGTCTCCGCGAAATGCCGCACCTGGTAGCGATGATTAGCGCTTAGCAGCTGCATGCGAAACGAGGAATGGCACGCATGTCCCATTAGTCTTAGTCCCCATGTTTCATAATATCTCTTCGGGTTATTTGGCTTTTAAACAGCTCTATTTGTCTCCCAACACTGTTAAGTCCCTCCTTCCTTTATTTTTATTGACTGCGCAAAGGTTTAGAAGGCAGCGCGTATTTTCTCTTACTTTCCAGTATCCCATTTGATGAATCCGAACAGCATCAACAGTGTTAGAGAAGATCTTGGAGACCTAGAAGTTTTTACACATCTTAGTGCATAGCCAGTCATAAATTTCACTTATCATAAAAGAAGCAACACCTTTATTTCCGTCCTTAGAAGCAACACCTTAGTCATCCCTCATAATTTATTTTTTAATGGGTTGTAGCTTATTGTTGCTGAAAAGGAATCTTGCAGTGCTAAACCTAATTTTCACAACTATTATCTTAAGATGTTTTTTAAAAAAAATAAAGAAGACAATTTCGTCCAAGACTTCATACTATTTCACAATTTTTAAACCTGTAAAATCTCGAGTATTATGCAATAATTTGAATCCAATAGGATGCTTTTTTTCTGCAAAGTTTTCATTATTTTTAAAAAAATAGGGCTTGCATGATTTAGGATATATTAAACACATATTTCTCCAAATTTTAAAGAGTATTTTCTTGTGAACGAAGCAAAAGGTAAAGCAATAACAGTTTCGTCACCACTGATTCATTCTGATAATGAGTTGTTTGAATAATTATTTAACGATTTCAGTCATGTGTAATGGAAAGTACAAATCCTCAGAAATCCTCTGAAAGTAATCTTTAGAAAATCCTACAGAAAGACCTTTCGTATACTAAACGAGACTCCAGCGCACTACTACATTCAGCTTCGCATACTAAAGGAGACTCCAGCGCACTACTACATTCATCTGGAACTAATCAGCCAAGATTTCTATCGGGCAATAATGCAATATTGCAACAATTTAAAAATATGTTATCTGATAAATGATGCCTGCCTCTAATTTTTCCGACAGCCGTCGGATGCAAACTTTTAACCACACAATGCAAAACTCAGCTCTCTAGTTCAGAATTTGAAGCCTGCAGCACGAATTATCACAGTATTAATTTTTTTTGCTGCAAATGCCTTTTCTTCTGCGATAAACGGAAAAGCATATATGCCACTTCATTAAAATTAGTGCTCGTATATACCGTACCGAAGCTCAAATGAATTGCACACATGCAGCTTAAAAGGAACGTCTAGTCTGAAACAGGTATTCTTGAGTATCTTAATATATCTGAACTCCCCCCCAGGACAAAAATATTAAGATTATATATTTTCCTTTGAAAAATTATGTACTTTAAAATATACTTCTTGATACAACAAATTTACAGAAAAAAAGATTTGAATTTTCGGGGGGAGGGGGGGGAGTTTAATCTGTGTCAGGTGTTCTTGCTATAGCTCCTCTCATTCACCATTTTTAGTAAGTTTAATAGATCAAGAACTATATTATTTTTCAGAACTGAAGTTATAAGCTGTAACCTTTTTTATCTTATTACAATTTACATTTCTAGTCTATGCCAGTTTTTCCAAAGTGTGGATCATGACCCATTAATGTGACAGAAAACACGTTTTAGTGCGTGGCGAAAATTTGTAAAGTTTTATTTATTTTTTAATTAATCTACATATTTATTTATAATTATTAGCTTAAAATTACTGATTGTAAACAATTACTTGCATTTGTTTATTATTATTACACAGTTACATAATTTTCTCCTTGCTATCCTTTTTTTATAGAGCGACTATATGCATTTGAGTCACGATGCTGAAAAAAATAGTGTTACAGTGTAATATCATTACTTAAATTAACCCGTTATTATTACCATGATGATGGTTTTACCGAAACACGATCCTCAGCTGCAAAACCATCGAAACTAGTCCTGTGAAAATTTTGAAAATATAACGCTGATTTTTGTTGTTTGACTTCTGAATTAGTATTTGTTCGGCGTGTTATTGTGTCTTAATTAGACGGGATGTATTTTATTTCTGAAGTTTATAAACAATTACATACAGTATTGTCTAAAAACAAAGCGGGATAAGGTGCAGGTTCTTACAATCACATACAGTCTGGTCTAAAAATAAAACGTTTTAACGGCTTCGTTGTAATTATACAAGAGGTTTTAGGCACAGCTTTGATGATTACATACAACTTGGTCTCAAAGCAAAATGCATTAATAGCATTTCGATAGTAAAAATACAACAGCTTTTAATGTCACGAATTAATGAATGATATATATGTATGTTTGTATATTAAAAAAAGTTAGAATCTTTATGATATCCTAATTGTCGTGGCACAACGGGTGAGAAACACTTCTCTGAAAAATCGCTGCATTTGATACATCCTACTGAATGCCTAATTTAAGGCACAGAATTCCTTTTAACTTCATGACGAAACATATAATAATGCTAGATTAAAAAAGGTTTCTAAATCTCCTAGAAATGTTAATGGGAGTACATCACATGGCACAACTTGTTTTGCTTTACGTTTTCAGTATAAAGCTGTCTTCATGCCCCCACCTCAAAAAAAAGTTTTTCGGGAAGACACAGTTGCCTTTTTTATTATTGTAACAGCGTTATACAAATGATGTGCTTATGACATAATTTACTTCGTTTTTCGGTTTTATTTACTTCGTTTTGGACTGTATGACATTAAGTAGCTAGTCTTTCCAGTTTGATGATTCTTAAAAGTGTGGTGACGGAAATGATTAAAAAATGAACCTACTTTTTAATTACATTAGTAAATTATATTAATGAAATCGAACGCTATCTGTTTAGAACACGTATGTTTGGAAAAATTGATCCCATTTTGTTTCCGGTAATCTCATCCAGCAGATTTTTGCAACTTTAGCTAACTTCTCGATATGTTCGGAAATCGAAGATGTCTTATAATCAAATAAAAAAACATTCAAATTAAGCAATTATATCTAAACTATCACACGATCAAGTGGTCTCTAAGTACTGTTACAATAAATGAAATGATTGTCAATGTATTCTTTGAGAATTCCAACACCAACCAATATTAAATTCACCAAGCAATTTTACAGCTAAGAAATATCGCTGCTGAAAACTTGAAGTAAGGTTTACAGGAAAAATTTTGTTTTATGTCTTCAAGAACCCTCGCAGGTTTAGTTTTCAGCTCACTAATTGGAAATTGTTACAAGAAGAGCAACGAGTTTCACTTCTTAACATAAACATATAATTGTCACTCAAAGTGGAAAAGAAAATGATGAGACGAGCATTTTCCAGAAATCCCCCTCTGGGGAACCTTTTTTTTTCCTTTCTTATATCTTTCAAGCAAAGTAAGCCAACTTCGTACCGAGGCGAGTATTTATGCAGGATAATTCGGTACCCGAAATAGAGATACCGCTTTAAAAGAGAAGCTCCCTTTGGCAGTGTCAAAATATGTTGATGGGAGGGTAAGTTATCCGTTGCTTTTGGAAAGGTTCCACCGACACGATTACTTAAAGCATTAACTGTTGCCGTAGCCACAATGAGCTTTAAAACAAGCAACAAAACTGGAATTTATGAACTCGGCGAGTCAGCGCGCAAAGTTGATTAACGATCATCCATAGCAACACGTTGTCGGACTGAACAGACAAGATGTTAAGCAAAGTTTATGCGCCCCTCACAAAGGAGTGCTCACATGAGAAGAGTTATTTCGGGAATCTATTCCAAAGAGAGGCCCGTCCCCTCTCGATCTTCATTTTTCACCTCACTGGCTCCTACCCTAGTTTATTCTTGGACGATTTAAACTTCTCATTGGATGGGGAACTTAGCGAATTTTATCGGGGGAAGAGACCAGTAAGAGACATTTCAACACCTGCGAACCAGTCTTCGCTCACCGGTTATTAAGGAAGACACTCAGAGGTGAGACAATGAATTCTCAACCTCCAGAACAGAGAGCTATTGAGATTTGAAGATTTTGGCTACTAGCATGGTGTAACGATTTATCCGAGGTTCAAAGAACAATCTGGAAGCATTTTCTGCAGTATTGTTCTATCAAATTAATTATACAGCAGGAGACTGACTGTTGAACTCAAGATTTACGAGCAACGCGAATTTTAACGTGACATACGAAAGTAATCTGCTAGATGGCACGTATCAACAGTAAAAATAAATTACTTTGCTTGAGCCTATCAACCTCCTTTATATTTGTGCATTTGAGTGCGAGTTGATTTAAGGAGTAAAAAGTGTAAGCTCACTGAAAACAGTGTTTTGAAAACAACATGGATATTTCAAACTGGAACACACAAATAAGCTTCTTAAATTGATCAATTCACTCAGCGTCTTTAATTCTGTATCGTCTACCTTCTTCCTTCACGAATGCTTGAAATCAATGTGGAAATTGAGCGATGCTTTTGTCACAGGTGTACCTTTTTATGTAGAAATGTTTACGTTTAAAATCAGCCTCTTAAAAATAATTTATTTATCTCAAAACTCAAAACGAAAGTACAGGGGTTGGACAAAAATATGGAAACACCTTTAAAAAAATGTTTCTTTGCTTAATATGATGTAGGAAACCCGTTGGCATCCAAAAAAGCTTGCAGCCTTCTCGGAATGGATAAATACAGTTCCTGTATGTTTGCCAAGAGAATATTATACCATTCTTCCTGCAAAACGGTGGCAAGTTCAGATAACGATGTTGGCGGTGGATAACGAGAACGCACTTTCCGTTCCAATGTAGACCACAAAGGTTCGATAATATTCAGATCTGGTGACTGTGGTGGCCAGGGGAAATGGGACAACTCATCCTCGTGCTCAAAAAACCAGTCCTGGACAATGTGAGCTGTGAACAGGGGCTTTGTCGTCTTGAAAGACACCATCACCATCGGGGAACAAAGTTTGTACCATGGGATGAACTTGATCGGCCAAAATAAGTCTTGGCAGTCATGTGCCCTGACACAATTATCATGGGGCTAGCAGAGAACCACGATATGGCTGCCCAAACCATAACAGAACCCCCGCCATGTTTCACTCTTGGCAACAAGCAGTCTGTATTATAGGCTTGAGATGGCGTTCTCCAGACGTAAACTCGGCCAGAAGTGGGAAACAATGTGAAAGAAGACTCGTCAGACCATATTACTCGCTCCCACTGCTCTATAGTCCAGGCTTTGTGACTTAAACACCACCTTTTCCTGTTACTGGCATTAGCATCACTGATGAGTGGCTTCTCAATTGCAGCACGGCCAGCTATTCCCTGTTTATGAAGCTCCCTTCTAATTGTTTTGGTACTCACAGGGTTCGGTAACACAACATTCATTTCAGCAGTAACTTTTGCAGCTGTGGTCTTCTTATTTTTTGTCACAATTGCCCTTAATGATCGTCTGTACCGATCACTCAGGACACACTTTCGTCCGCGCTGTGATTTAGCAGATGATGTTTTTCCGCTTTTCAAATATGCGGAATAAATCTTCGATACAGTACCTCTTGAAACACTAAACACCTCGGCTACGTTGCTTACGGAAGCACCTGCCATACATGCTCCAACAATTTGCCCACGTTTGAAGTCTGTTAACTCTGACATAATGCAATGACAACCTCACATAACAGTACTCCGACAACAACTGAACTGTTTAGCACATTTACGAAGTTGTATAGGTGGCGTCAGTAGTCAAAAACGCCAGCGCCACCTACATATTTCATTAAAATCAATCTTTCTTTTCAAACATGCATTTCGCAAGGTGTTTCCATATTTTTGTCCATCCACATATATACTTGTCCATCCAATGTATATATTCCTTAATATAAACACGTAGTTACAAATGTTGTCCTCATGTATATAAACACATATTAAAGATTATACATCAACAAGTATTATAATCGAATTCCATGCATTAAAATGTCTTCTTTTTCTTGCGAAAAAATCTTTTTTGGCATTTATTTTATAGTTAAAAAATAACGATACGTTTTAATACAAAACTTTTACTGCTTCACAATAATAAAAGAATTCTTACCGCACGCGTATCCTCCTCATTTAAGGACACAAATCCCCTCCCATTTCATTATCGAATCCAAACTAAGCATTTATTCTTCTTGCTAAGCTTAATTTATTGAAATTTAAAAAAATATATAGTATAACTCCAGTACCTAATTCCATTCGACAGAAGTGTATATATATACAAGGCTATAATTAATTATTGCATAATACATAATTAAAGTACCTTTCCAGAATAGGTATAATTGCATAAAATTATACAGAAAATAATTTTATTAATTGTTAATTAATTCTTTAAAAAAGATCATGTTCATTTATAATAGTGAAATGTAATAATTACTGCTACGAATATGCTATTGAGCTGTTGCATATCGACTGCTACAGTTGATGTGCGCTGACTGCGTTTCATAGTTATTCGATAATTTGCATTAAATAACGTTATATATATGCACATAGCTAAAAAATTGAATTTTTAAAGTTTTTTATGATAAACATTAAAATAAGGAACCAAGTGCATATTGCAGAGAACGATTTTGGTTGGATTGGAGTACCATTCCGTTCACCAGGATATGAACACGGCTTAAGCTATCAGTGTTCCTCGATTTTATCGCTCGGTCGTGTTCACTAGCGGTAAAGTCGACAAACTCTAGTAGTTTGACCCAGGTTCATTTTCCTACGTACTGCTGGCTGCATGGGGCTTTTTGTAGTTTTTCCCATGTGTAACGTGGATATGAGATAATTTTCCTTAAAACGTCTTCGCAAAGGCATCCATCCTCAAAAGCAGAGAGCCCTTAAGTTGCTTTGCCTTAACCATTTAGCCTAACCTAACCTCATCGTTCAGTCGCTGGTGAGTGAGTAAGCTCTTGCTTTTTATGTGAATCCTAAAATTCACAAAACGTTATTATGCATCACCAACATGTAAAGATAATTTTACATGTTTATGAAGAATGATAAGAAAAGGAACTATCACATGCAAATGAAAATATAATACTTACTTTTGCGCATGTTAAAAAAAACTAGACGTTTGTATGTTTCATCTTTATTATTCAAAACTAACGTTACATGTATTATAAAAGTTCACCTAAATCTGCCATATGAACCAATGGCTTTCCCAAAATAAATATGCTTCATGCGCAGTCCTTAGGAAAATACATAAAGTTCATTCTGAGGAAATACATACCTTTTTTGTAATAGTTTTCACGATGATGTAATTATTACAATTTATTCAAGGAAAACTGATATACAGAAGTGAAATTTTATAAATTTATGCCTCATATCGTGATTTAGAAATGATCTGATGAATTACTAATGAATGCGTTATGATAAAATTTTAAAATCATTAATTGCACGTTTAAAAAAATTACGAAGAATCTCTTACCGTAATTATTATTTTTTTCATTTCTTATCCATTGCACTGGTATTTCATTTATTATTTAATACCTCTTAAACATGAAAAATATATAATCCCTATACAAAGAATGCTTATTTATTTTAACTCTCTATTCACGTCAAGCGTAAGATCCTTATATGATCAACCAATGAAGAATTTTTCGCTTCGGTACTTTTCATTCGAAATAGACTTCAGCTATAAATTTGCTTATGAAACCTAATTTCCATAAATCACGCTACGGTGTTCATATTAAAAACCTTTCTTTCTTTTATTCACTTTAATTTTAACTAAATTACCTACCTAACATCTGAAAAAATTATCTGCTCTCTACGTACTTTTCGATGCAATAAGCATCAGCCACTGTCTTCCGAAAGAGATCCAATGTGTTATTCACAGAAGAGCCATCTAGCGTGAAATGAAACCAGATTGCAGTGAGCTGTAATGAAACAAAACAGTAAGAATGCTTAATAATAATCAATTATACGACACTAAACAATTAAAAACACTCCTTAATTCAGAATTTGCGGTTTCTAACTTCAGCTTTTTCTAAATTGCATCCCGAATAGTGACACGAAAAGTTTCACAAAAACTCCCATCTCTTTCGCTTGACAGCAATTTAATGTAACAACGGGAAAAAAGAACAGATTACGATTCTGCTATCTGTTGCAGAATTTACGTGAAACTATGAATGTGAGTCAATTACTCGTACGAAAACATTTAAGAGCACATGCTAATTAATAGCTGAGAGACTTTTTCTGATGGATTAATTGAATTAGCATGGAAAGGAGGAAATACATACTACTAGCTAATTGCTGTTGCCTCGGTGACCGACAAATGAGAGCTTTCTTGGGTCAACATTTTTTTACTATGCAAATGTATAGACATTTTATTTTCCTTTCATCGTCTTCTTCATAAAAAAAGGGATATTTTCTCGTTGTCATGGAGCTTCACATTAAGGAATAAATGCAACTTTCACAATAAATTTCGGTATTTAAAGGTGATTTTCAATTAGCGCTCAAACAGTAGCTTGATAAAATTCTCATTTTTTGGAGCTGGATAAAAAGTACTGTATTCCGCTAAAGGGATATTGTTTCTGCGAAACAAAATTCAGACAGATCACAAAGAAGTTCAAAATCTACGGAATCGCATAATTAAAATTGCTTAGCAGACTAAAATTAACTTTTGCATTTCCTATGAAACCGACAGCCGTTATATTATTGACATCTATATACTTTTAACAAGAAATAATAGGAAGAAATATTGTAGAGAGCTCGCTAAAAAGTTACCAGGAGCTGTGGCTCCAAGAAATAGTTCAACGCAATATTTTTTAAAAAATATTAACATGGAAAGGTGAAAAAACAGCCTACACGCGAAATAAAATACAGAACAAAAAACTGTTAAAATCAATTTTTATAAGTGTTAACTTTACACATATCACATCGATATGTTTTGCTCTTTTTTTGTGCATTGACATGTTTCCAACAATTAATTTTAACAGTTTTTTGTTCTGTATTTTATTTCGCGTGTAGGCTGTTTTTTCACCTTTCCATGTTAATATTTTTTAAAAATTACTTCCATGTTAATATTTTTAAAAAATACTGCGTTGAACTATTTCTTGGAGCCACAGATCCTGGTAGCTTTTTAGCGAGCTCTCTACAATATTTCTTCCTATTATTTCATATTTTTGCAGCATTTTGCGCAAACTTTTTAAGACCGAATAGGTCTTACCGCACTTTCAAACTAAAATTACAGCTTTAAACAGAAACTGCTTGGAATGTGCACTTAATTGTAAATTAAACGCAACTAAAATATCAACTTCTTGAAACTAATTAGTACAATGTACAAGCTCTTTGCTGAAATGTATATTCAAGTCACAAAATTATTTTTATAACAGTCAAATAAATACGGAGTCCTTCAACTCTAATCTGTCCATTTAAATTCACAGTAAATAGGTTTTGACTGAACATATATTTAATTATTTTTTCTTGGAAAAGACACATCTTTTTTAAATGGATTAAATATTTTTTAACTTGTTGTTTATCCGGTACACGCCATTACAACTCGAAAAAATACCATCCATGATTCTGAGTCTGTTAAACATTCGGTAACCCCAGAAGCTGTCCCGGTTTCTTTTCTTTTTTAATATTCCCTTTTTGAAGGGGCTAATGGAAGGAGGGGATGGCTTCATTTTTTTCCCAACCTCAGCTTTGATCCTGAGACTGGTATTCCCAGGCAAACATTGGAGAGCGCGTGGGGATCAGCAAAGGGGTACAGCTCATCATCGTTTGTCTTCTTAATTATCAGAGTTTATATGGAGTCGTGCATAGACAAGCGAAGAGTATGACAATCTGTTTGATGTAATAACTCTTTTTTAATTAATGTGAAGAAGGTTTTCGCTGAAAATAAAAAATAATGCACATTTTGCACATTTTCAACTCTCAGTTGAAAATGTGCAAAATAAATTAAATATTTCATTAGTCTACAAAATGTGTTGTGAAAGTAAGTATTGTAACGTGCACAATGGGAAAATGCCATGTAACTTAATATCTAAAATATAGTCAATGACTGTGTCTAGAAGCTCTTAAAAATATCTTTGACCACAATTTCGTTAATGCATCCGCTGAGCTTAGGAAACCGAAAAACATCATCTTTACTTCAGTTTCTTTAATGTAAATTAAGCTAGTTCCATGCAGTTCTTAGGATGACTTCCTAAATAGAATACTCTTCAGTATGTGCATGTAACCAACATTTCATAAACAGATTGTTTCACTGTATACATGAAATGTAATCTATTTATGAAGTATTGGGGGAAAATCAAACAAGAGGAGATATTTTCGAAGTCAATGGTTTGAATGATGCTGATTTGATAAGAGCAGAATCCCTCGCTGAGGATCCTGGGAACAATAATCGACACTTAGCATCTTCCTGTACAAGGTCCACTGGATAGCCGAGCGGTGTCTCCATTAACGGTCGATGGAAGCGGCTTTTAAGTCTCTCTTGGGTTGGAGCCAGGTGCGAAGGGACAAGATGACAGGCGTCTGCTCTTAGTTGCTTTCAACTTTACGGGAAATGGCATCCGAAATGTAGCTCTTTCGTAACCGCAATCCGTCAACCTTCTCAACGACTTGCACTCCAAATAACGCGATACATTTTAAGGAAAACTAAAAGAATATATTTTAGCTCCATCGTTTTGGAGAGAATTTAAGTTTTATCTTTAGAAGTCTTAAAACAATACTCTATTATTTAGTTCTTCATAAATTGAAGTTATTTTTTCTTTCGCTGGTAAGCTCCTTTTATTCCAAATAGACAAAAATTATTTTATTATTTCTTTTATCTAAAGCAAGGAAGCGTTTCGGATATATCTGTTTTCAACTTGTAACAGAAATAAGACTATTTAATCACACTGAACTTTGCTGAACTATATTTTTAGACATATATATATAACCGTATGTAATAGAGAGAAACAAATGTATAACTGTATGCGCGAGAGATAAACAAATGTATAACTGTATATGTGAGAGCGAGAAACAAATGTATAACGGTATGAGAGAGAGAGAAAGAAACCGGTAGTGGTATTAACAAATACTTAATTTTGCAAAAAAGTATTTCAATCCTGATTCTAATTTATCATCAACAATTGATTAAGAAGTAATGTTTGAATAGGATCCAAAAGTGAGACTTTTTTTTTTTTTAATTTTCACTACTTTTTTGTAAAACTTCATAGAAGAAACATCACTCTTCTGCTGGAAAATTTCGTATTTGATATATCATAATCATGCATAAAAAGAGTTCATGTACCAATATGAGATGAGTGAAGGCTTTATGTACAGGTATGGTTTTTGACTACGAGACTTATATTTATTTTTCCATTAATTGAAGCATTAAATACTGCGCAAATAATGTACATAAAAATTTTTAATTGGTTTACTTCAAAGTGCTACTATTTTCACTTCAATGTGTCCTTTGTTGTAATATCTTTTAATAATTAACGTTTATCTTTTTTTAGATCCATTTCTTTAACACCATTTACTTTTCATGCCCATTGCGTACCCGTGTGACCTCTTAATAGCGTTTCTATAAGTGCACCCATTCAACTCGTAAGATTTGCTCCCCTCACTCCCAAAAATCTGTAGCTCCTTTGTACAATTTCCAAACATCTTAACATGTTTGACTTTGTAGAGGTAAATTTAAACTCTGACTATAATAAGGAATATTTTAGCTTTATCATTTCTATGCCAAATAATTTCTTGCACATCTTTGCTTTATTAGCCCAGATATCATACCCAGCCATATTAGCCCAGTATCATATCTTTGGCCGAATGTCCAGGCCATCTTTTTCTAACTTATAAACAGTTTCATTCGCTAAAATATTAATTCTATCCTTTGTTTCTAGAAAACAGATAAAGATTTCTTAACGGCTATTAATTCATTTTTGGTATATATCTAATAACTAGACGCAGCTTTGCATGATGCGAAACATGTAGTGCACAATTAAAAACGAAAGAAAAACATTTTGCTTCTCATTTTCTAGGAAAAAATTCAAATCGAACACGCTACCTCAAATCGACCGGGGAAAACATTTTCTAAATATGTAAGTTTAATTATCTCAATAAACAATGAACGAAATAGAATGACGAAATTAAAAAAATGACGAAATTTAATTAAATAGAATGATGAAGTTTAAAAAATTATTGGCAATGTTTCCTTTGAAAACAATACTCTTATGAGACATGAAAAGAACGCATCTAATTTATCATTAGCTAATAACCATATATATCTTTCTGCAGAAAATTATTTAGCGCATATCTTCCTATAACAGAAAATATACCATACGTTAATACCAGTTACGGCTTCTTTATATAATGTTGCAAAAATCTGGTGTTCCAATTAATTTACTACTGCAACAAAATCAATAAGAACTCTTAGTTTACACTAATAATCCTATGTAGATCGTACCACTGACGCAGATTGAACATGAATTTCATTTTGAAACCTTTTGACGTTCATAAAATTACCCAAGCTTTTTCTCATCGAATTCACTTAAATGCAATAAATTTGATAGATTTTTTCGTTTACCAGTATTTTAAGCCTCAGTATAAATTAATAAATAATCCTTTTCAGTATGATTAAAGAGAACTAGCTATTTTCATTTTAAGAGATATTCCCGACTCTTAAAATTTTGCTCAGCAACTGAAAAAATAAGAAGTTTAGTGTTTCTTCTCTTTCGTTAACATTCGTTTCCACGAGCGGCAGAGTGAGTAATGTTGGGTGCTTGACATGGTACGATTCATGGCAAATGGGCTGGCCGTATATAAGTTGTAGAGTAATTTAGAATTTTTCGATGCCAGGAAAGTGAAAAAGTCCTCAATGCCGTCAGCAGGAATTCGAACTTTGGGCCTCCTACACGCATCGAGCTCGCTTCCAGTTACATGACGAAGGCATGTGGAAAGGAGGGAGAAAATACCTTATACACTTCACCTTTTAAAGGACGAATGGTGATTAGGGGACTTATAGCCAAATCCTGGTGGTGATTAATTATCGTCCACAACCTTCTAGTTCGGGCGCCATTTGCAGAGTCTTTCAGAATTTTTTCCATGTCAGGAAACTGAAGAAATTCGCAATGCCCTTGCCAGGATTCGCACTCCGGACCTTCCAAATATGCGTCAAGCGTGCTTCCAGCTACACCCCAAAGGCATGCGGAAAGGAAGAAATAAATACCTTAAAAAGTTTTGCCCATTTCGCACGTGTAACTGGAATGTGAAACTATTCCCTTATAATATCCTTATAATTCCCTTACAACTAGAACTGTTTAATCGATCACAACCAGTCTTTACCAGCCCTACAATTTTTATCAGTCAAATGAATGTTTATTGCATGAGAGGCTTATTTACGTTTCATGTGAACTTTCAAATGCCAGTGAACTTTGATTCAAATATAGCCAGTAGAACGGCTATCAAAAAGTACTTTAATACATTATCTTTCTCATAATATTAGTCCAATATAAGTACAATTTTAATAGGATTTAATAAAATAATAAGATGTTTTCATGCTTCCTGCTTTATCTTTACTTCTACCCGATCTCATCAGTTAGCTCAAGGGGCATGTGTTAAATTTCCTGATTCTGATATGTATTTGCGACTAATTTCTATTCGTAGCCACAAACTAGTTTGCCAAGCTCGGTCTGATTGCTTTTGATGTTTTTTTTTTTTTTTTTTTTTTTTTTTTAAATAAGCAGCTTTATTGTTGCGTTCGTTTGTTTCTCTTTCTTCGCATTTCAATCTTTGCGAAACTGCATTTCTTAAAACTTCTTTAGCAAGTTTCGTATTTCTTACGACTATATATTTTCATATTGGTTACCTTAAAGTCAATGGGGAAAAAAACAACACTTTGTAAAACACGTTCTTGTACATCAACATCAGCTACACTAAAATTAGAGAGAACCATTTTTAGTGATCGGATATAACATAAAAAAGAAATCATTAACAGAAGTTATACCAGTATAAGTGAAAATGGATCATTTTAAATCTTTATAGCGCGCACAGCGCACGTTCCTATTGTGACAGATGAATTTGCCATTTGTCTGTAATGCCTTGCAAGGGAAGGAATGTTTTTGTACAGGTGGTTAATATTTATGCTACATAGGAGAAAAACCTATACAACAATATTTTTATCATCCGTAGGTGACAGGTGAATGCAGGGTCCGGATACCCGGACGGCTTTATATGACAAATCGGGTCTCGTCCGGTACTCGCACCTATCTAGAACAACACAACCCTCTCGGCTTCCCGCGAGGGCTACATCGGGAATTTATTAATAGAGAATATGAGGTTTTGATGTGACCAAACAAGGGCGTATGCATATATGCTTCAGCATAGAAGTAATAAAAATTTCATACATAGGTACATTGGCTGGTATAGGTACATTGGATATATATGTACATTGGCCTAAGTGGTTAATGAGATAGGCAAACAATAAACACTTATACAGTAAAAGAAATGATACACTGATAATGCAACTGGCGCATTAATGCAGAAGATGACAAATAATGATTACAAGTAATCGTGTATCATCCTGTATGACTATACATAAACTACGAGAAATGATATAAATAAACACTTATACATTAATAGCAATGATATTCTGACAACGACACGTGCACAGTAATACGAATGATGGTGATAAATGAAAACACATAATCATGTATTATTCTAGTGGGATATACACACATCAATAAAAATGATACATACACACTTATACTTTGACAGAAATGATACACTGAGAAGGAAAATTGTGCATCAGTGTGAACGATGACAGTTAATGATTACACATAATCGTGTATTACCTTACGAGGCTATACATATATTAGTACAAATGATACACTTAAACACTTACACTGAAGTGACAAAAGTCATGGGATAGCAATATGCAAATATACAGATGGCAGTAGTATCGCGTAGAAAATGTATAAATGCGAAGTGCTTTGGCAGGGCTTTCATTTGTGTTCAAGTTAATCATGTGAAGAGGCTTTTACGTGATTATGGCCGCACGACGAGAATTAACAGACTTTGAACGCGGAATGGTAGTTGGAGCTAGACGCATTGGTCATTCCATTTCGGATATCGTTTAGTTTAGTTTAGTGACGGAGGACGTAGACACCACCCCTTTACCATTATGGTTAATTGGTTTAGCGCCACATCCACCCCTATCTAAAGCTGACTCATGTTAGAGCCACACGAGATCCACTCATAGGGCACATTGATTAGTGTTACAAAACATAGATATTAAAAATGGTTACATCTGTGTGAACACAGTACTTATGAACAAAACTTTAGCAAGTGACACATAAGATTACAATTCAAGCAAGTAATTTTAGCAAGTTACATATAAAGTTTACAATTCAATATATAAAGAAGATATATCATACATAATGATTATATTATACTGTTGTGATTGATAAGTGATGACATTGTCAACATGAATTTACTAATGCAAAATTCAACATTTAAACTCGGTATACAAAAACCCAAGAACATACAAATGCTTATATTTCATACATTGCCAACTTAAAAAAATTTATAGTGAAGAAGTATAAAAATACTTAGATCTCACATAAGTCTCTAATATTCTGAATGTCATTGTTAACTTTTATATTACAGCTTACTACTAAAGACACAGTTATTATATTAAAATTGGATATTAATACAGTTAAATGAATAATTGCACTTAGACTATAAATACACTATAAAAACATTAATTCTTTACAATTTCTAAAATGCAATGATTCAAAACAATGATTATATGCGAATATTAGAACAATGATTCACTATAAATATACAATGATTCAATACTATTACTTAAATTAATGATAATATTATTCATATTATTAATCATATATGCCATGTTGACATCAAAATAATATTTTTTTCATACAGGTGCTTATTACTGAAATGATGTTACATATTACTAGCAAGCAATTCAAAAATAAGATATGTACAGTACAATTTTACTTGCACATTGGAAATACTATACAAATAAATAATTCAATACAATGAGTCCGTACGATTACTCATGAATAATTCAATATTATGATTCTATACGATTATTCAAATGCAATGATTCAATAAAACAATTCTATGCGCTTATTAGAACAAAAATCTATATAATTATTCAAAATTTCAATATTATTGCTCAAATTAATAAAAATACCATTTATATTATAAAACTCACTACTGAAGTGACACAAACATTTAAATTACACCATTAATTAATCATTACAGCAATGATACTACATCGTTAGGGAATCCAACATTCCGAGATCCACAGTGTCAAGAGTGTGCCGAGAGTATCTAATTTCAGGCATAGCATCCCACCATGGACAGCGCAGTGGCCGACCACCTGCACTTAACGACCTAGACCAGCGACGTCTGCGTAGAGTTGTCAATGTTCACAGACAAGCAACACTGCGTCAAATAACCGCAGAAATCAATGTGGGACATACGAGGGACGTATCCGATAGGACAGTGCGGCGAAATTTGTCTTCCTTGGGCTATGCCAGCAGAAGACCGACTCGAGTGCCTTTACTGACAGCACGACATCGCCTGCAGCGACTCTCGTAAGCTCGTGAGCATATCGGTTTTCCCTAAACGAATGGAAAACCGTGGCTTGGTCAGATGAGTCACGATTTCAGTTGGTAAGAGCTAATGGTAGGGTTCGAGTGTGGCGTAGACCCCACGAAGCCATGGACCCAAGTTGTCAACAAGGCACTGTTCAAGCTGGTGGTGGTTTCATAATGGTCTGGGCTGTTTTTACATGGCATGGACTCGGTCCTCTGGTGCAACTGAACCGATCATTGACTGGAAATGGATACTTCAGCTACTTAAAGATCACTTACAGCCATTCATGGACTTCACGTACTCAAACAACGATGGGATTTTTATGGATGACAATGCGCCATGTCACCGGGCCACAATTGTTCGCGATTGGTTAAAAGAACATTCTGGACAATTCCAGCGAATGATCTGGCCACCTAGATCGTCCGACATGAATCCCATCGAACATTTATGGGACATCATCGAGAGGTCAGTTCGTGCCCAAAACCCTGCACCGTCAACACTTTCACAATTATGGACGTCTATAGAGGCAGCATGGCTCAATATTCCTGCAGGGGACTTCCAGCGACTTGTTGAGTCCATGCCACGTCGAGTTGCTGCACTTCGCCAGGCAGAAGGAGGACCGACAAATATTATTAGGTATCCCATGACTTTTGTCACTTCAGTGTATACATTAATGGAAATGAAATGCTGAAAATGGCACTTGCACATAATACAATAGATGAAGAATAATGGTAACACGTAATCGTGTATCATCTTATGTGGCTATACATACAGTAGTAGAAATGATACATTTAAACATTTATACATTAATAGAAATGGTACACTTTATCATCGGTAACTGAACCTGGAGTCAAAGTACCAGGTTTCCACGCCTTTAGGCAGTCAGCATTAATACTCTAACAAGGAAATAATTTCATCTACGGCGGGCGATAAAGACAGACATCGTGTTCTTCTTTTCAAAGGCTCATACCAAATATACCTTTATGACATCTATTTTAAACAGCTCCGCTTCCTCAGCATCATATACGATCCATCTTATCGATGCCTCGCAATTTTTAAAATGTTGAAAATTTTAATAAATTGAAATGCAGCTTCGAAAGCCTTCCTGAAAATCTTGAAGTAAAATCCTATCTCTTACATAAATGCGTATAACAACCTTATTATACATTCTTTTAAGAGGCCTTTCTCACTTTATTCGAATACTCTGTATAATTATTTAAATAAATTTTGCTACTTTACATTGAGCTTTAATATACGTATTCCTGTGAAAACTGTATTCAGATTGATCTTGCAAACTATATCATATATTACAATTTAATTTATGTAATCATTCTTTAACACTGCTTCCGATATCTTTACAGCTTTAATTACCAGTTGATACTGATTGTAATTTCTGTATTTAAAGTGGAAACATTATACGGGAGATTACATTAAATGATTTAAATATAGCGATTTGTCAATTGTGTTACGCTTGCTGTTTCATTTTATTTAAAAATAATAATTAGAAGTCATAATGCCTGTTAGTAAAGTAACTTTTATAATATCTGCTGCAAAGTTTAATTTCATTTAATAAACGTAAATTAAAATCAGGTTACATGTTCGAAACATAAACTTTGGCAGCTTTATCTTTGTCTCTCTCTCACGTTTTTTTAAAAATAACATGTCAAAAGTACAATTTCAAGCTAACTGAATAAACTAATTACTGTTAATAATTATTACGGAAAGGAATTTTTTGTAAATCTATGTATCTTATTTACGTAGATTTGTACAACAGATTTTTACTTTAACTCAAGATTTAAAAGAATAATATTTGCGGGTTTTCCAGTTTAAGTTTAAATTCCAATTCAGTTTTTAATTACGGTAAAAGGTCACATGAGTTTTAATTATCTAATTTTTAGTAATTTTGTTTAAAATAAGACGAAATGAAGATAATAAAAATGTTCGTCAGTTCCAAAAAGTGCTGTTATATCTAATAAATCTAATAAATGACCATCAAAGGAGGAGGAAAAATAAAAAAAGCTGAAGAAATCGGAAATTCGAAAACAATTAGCTTGAAAAAGGGGAAAACAACGAAGTCTATATTATGATACCCCCAGGATACGTATTTCTAGGGTAAATAACTAACTTTTCCCATTACGTTGTTTTGCATGTCTTACACGGTCATATAACTTAATGATGACTGCCTGTCAGTGTATAGCCTAGTTTTTTGTGCCTTTGAGCCTCATGTTATTGATCTGTTATTTGTATGTTGTTTACTATGTCCTTCATAATTTTATTAACAGTTTTCCCACTATGGCTCAATGCTTATGCTCCCGGTCTTTCATCGAGCAGGAGGGTTAGCTAAAATATCCTTTTTCCATCCCTCTAAATAATTTTGTACAAGGGGGGGGGGCAACGCATTTGAAACTACACGCTTAAAAGCTATTCCTCCCCTGTACAACAGCATCTTCCGCAAGATTACTGATACAGCAGTAAAGCAAACATCAGGACTAATTTCCCCTTAGATCATAGAAATGCGTCAGTTTAGTCATCAGAATTTGAATTGATGTTAAATGAGTAAAATTATGTAAAGAAAACTGCCACTACATAACAAAACATCATTAAAAATTAGTACTGTAACGTATGCACTGGAAATTCTGTACGCATTTTATTCACTAACCCTTTAGGCATTCGAAGGTTTTAAACACAGCACTGTAATTTTTAATAGCTGGGAACGGATGTCTATCACATTTTTTAAAAATATTCATATTATAATATTTATACATTATTGAACTGTTTGAAAGCCTATTTAATAGAATAATAGAATTACTTTTGAGTTGATATTTTCTAATTAGAATACGCCAGTTCGATACACCGTGAATACGCCGAATACACCGGAAACCTCTTTCTTGGGAGGTATTCTAGAGTAAAATGTGAAGCTGATCTGAGAAAAAAAGTATGATTATTTCTACGTAATTTTTTAAAGAAACTACAGCTATAAAAATCAATTGCTTAATGGCAGTTTATTGTTTAAGTTTAATAATTTAAGATAATCTATAATAAGATTTCTGTCGCCAAACGTAACTATAATTTCAGAGCATTTTGATATATTTGAATGTTTAAAAAACCTCACTGCATCACTAAATAAGCCATTTTTAATAATTGTCTACAGCCATTTCGCAACCATGTTTTATATCTCGCAGAATCATCTTCACGTTTTTAATGCTGTTTACTTCCGAAGAACGTCTTCTTAGTGTTTCACAAAATTCATAACCTGCGCTTTATTTAATTCGCAAGTCATCAAATTGTTTACGCTTTACTTATTCTAGAGTCTACTTATTAATAACCACAATAGCAAGGTGATACTATAGTTAAATTTCCGAAGAACGACTTCTTAGTGTTTCACAAAATTCATAACCTGTGCTTTATTTAATTCGCAAGTCATCAAATTGTTTACGCTTTACTTATTCTAGAGTCTACTTATTAATAACCACAATAGCAAGGTGATACTATAGTTAAATTTGTGTTGGGTTCAAAAACTTCATTTATTTACAGCTGTTAAATTTGAAATTTGAATTTTATCTATAAATGTAGCTGGTGAAAAATATGCAAATGTTTTGTTCAGCTTTTCATTGCATCTTTTCTCTATCAAATCATAATCAGTGTATTAACTGCAACATCTGATATTTGAGAGATTATTCTGCAACAAAGAGTTTTTAAAATTCCTCTCATTATGGTCTCGTTTTTTCTAATATAAGTTTCTTTCGATTAATTAAAAATTTGATATTATGAAGTAGGTATGCACTAACAAGTAGAACATGCCTGTTTACTTGCCACCTATTATTTATACTTCAGTGTTTTCATTCTCAGAACCCATCATTTTAAAGCTGATGAAACAGCACTTAAACATTTGAAACCAGAAAAATAACCTTGTAGAGACATTAGAATTTTTTTGGAAGTGGGAGAGATGAAAAAGTAGCAACCGCCTTCGCCGAGAATCGAACCACGGACCTCTGGAATACCGACCCAGCGTGCTACCGTTACACCACGAAGGCACGCTAGGAAAGCGGGAGAAATACCTTACATACTCCCATTTTTAAAGGGCGAGTGGGGTTTTTATGGGACCCAATCGCCAAATCCTGGGTGAGGAGAATCAGCATCCAACACCCTTTTAGTTCGGGCGCCACTGTAGAGACATTAGGATTTTTTTGGAAGCCGGAGAGATGAAAAATTAGCAACCGCTTTCCCCGGGGATCGAACCACGGACCTCTGGAATACCGGCCCAGCGTGCTACCGTTACACCACGAAGGTACGCTAGGAAAGCGGGAGAAATACCTTATAACCTTGCATCGACATGAATATCATTTTTTAATTTTAGTTCCTTCTTTGAAAACATTGCATATGGCAGGCTAAAAGATCTTCCTTGTTAGCAGTCATAGCCTCATTTTTAACTAGCTGCCGAGAAACCACAAACTAAAGTTATTAGAGGACATAGCAATATAAAGAACATAGCACACACATGACATCTGGTCATTATTAATATTATCTTTAAAGAGAAATCCTTATAATCATAGTGTAAAGGTCTATACACTAAAATATTTAAATCAAAGCAAATGGTTTCTATGAGATTGCTTTCAAAAATTTGAAGTAATTATCTGCAGCGTAGTAATCGCAGTCATCCAGTGCTAAAATTTACAGCATATGCAAACACATGTAGTGTAAACGTGCACAAGTGAAGGCCACAGTGGCGGTAATTACCCCTCCTAATTTATAAGTAACCATGGATACTACTACATGAGCAATTCCATAAGCTTGTTTCGAATTGCCTGAGTAAACAGAGTATAGCAGACTCTTCCTAAATCGATGCTTTAACGTAATAACTGAAGGCTGATTTTTCTTATTTTATCAGCCATAATATCATATTAAAAAATTACTATCTTTAATAATATTACAGATTTTGAAGCAAAATTGTGTTTTGTATACATTTTGTTATATAAATTCCTTTATATAGTCCACAAATCTGTTGTTCGGCTCTGTTTTGAAATATCGTAGCCATTTCTGATATATGAAAACTATGCCTTACTGTAGATCAGGGATGTCAAACTCATAGGTACACTTGGGCCAAACAAACAAGGTTTAACTTTAGGCGGGCTGCAAAAAAAAAAAAAAAAAAAAAAAAAAAAAAAAAAAAAATCAATATTCAAAGAAACGTAGATTTATTTCGAATAATACAATAATAAACATATATATATATTTATATAGAAAAGAACAAGAAAAATTTAATGTCCTAATACTTGACATCTCTTCTCTGCTATTATCTTTCCTATTTAGGGAGAAATTTTGTTTGCAGTGATAACTTTCAACGCTGACCCAAGGTGAGCATCATTAATACGGTTTCTAATAGGAGACTTATTACCTTTCATGACTGAAAATAACTGCTCGCACCGATAAGTGCTACCAAACATGGAAATAATTTCATATGCGAATTTTCGAGTATTTTCAAACCTGGCTGGTAAATATTTGTAAAATTCAGGCAGGCCCACTTCAATGAATTTTGCTTTCAAATTTATTCTTTCCACAAGAGATAAATCAAAATGCTGAAATATTTCTTCAAAAATATTCTAACAATATCACAAAATGTCAAACGTTTAGCAAAAATCAATTCAAAACAGAGAAACTAATTCTATCTCACAACGAAATCGCTACAAATCAATCACAGCATTAAGTAAACAAACAGTTCGCTAGAACTACAGCTACTACTGAGATGAGTTGTTTGTTCTCGGCTTTTATAAGCTTTATAATTAATTTCTCGAATATACTGGAAACATCTATAAATATCCGAATTTTTGTGGATGGCAACAGCAATTACGAGATATTTATTTATTAGGTATTAAATGCACGCGCTGTTCTATTTTTAACCTTCCAACGCAACTGTCTTTTCAAAAATCGTCTGCGTTGCTAAGGCAACATGAAGCAAATCTAATTACAATTCTAAATAAAAAAAACCCTAACTAAATAAATAGCTATGAAATCCGTAACAATATGAATTAAGTAATAATTAATAATAAAGCAAAGTGCATGCACATGCATGCACCAATATATCGTACAAAACTAAGATTGGAAAACTGAGACCATGAGTTCGGCCACATTCGGCTATCGGGGGATGCGTACAAGTTCTGAGTGCACGTGTCCCCCAAAAGCCGAAGGTAGCTGAACGCAAGCTACTCACACGCATTTGTAATTTAAGTAGTGTGTGTGTCAGCTCGCTGTGAGTAATCTAACAACACTGAATAAATTATCGTTAATTACTTAGCAGTATACATTTCATTTTTTTCTTCGTCGATATGTTATTTTATTATTATATATTATTATTTGCCGATATATTGGCCGGGCCGCAAAAATATTTGTTGTAGGTCGTATGCCGCCCGCGGGCCGCGAGTTTGACATCCTTTCTGTAGATATTCAATTATTTATGTTTTTAATACATTAACCATACCGATAAAATATTAAATTGAAAATCTCAACTTCCAAGCTATTATGAACAATTTTGTTTGCAATAAAATAAGCTTCCATCTTGGGTGCATATTCAAAATATGTCGGAGGGAAGAATGCCTTAACTTCTTACGATATAATACAAAATTACATCTGAGTCCTTGAATCTAATCAGAATACATAAATTTTCGGTAGCTGGTTTGCAGTTATCTTGAAGAAAAACTTGTTTTGTAGCAACACAAGCATCTAACTATATTCACATATAATTCTTCGCTATTTACTCGTCTTTATCTGTTTATCGCTTTAGACACCAACAAGTTTAAACAGCTATAAACGTTTTTTAAAGCATAAAAACCACCAACAAAAAAAATTAAATGATTCTCATCCCAATTTTCTTTTGCAAATTAAAAAGTAAGTAACGTTCCGTTATGTTAATCTAACCAATTTTTATAGATTGTAATGCCGGTGAGAAGTTTAAGCAAACTTCGAGTTAAATCATTTGTGAAACCTTTGGCTACCAGACCTTGGTTTTAAATCTTGAAACTGACTATTAGTTTAAGTTATCTCGCCACAAGTGGTTGGCTGATTTCGTCAAGCAGGAGACGTTCATTTTATGATCCACTTCTTATTTAATAAAAAGATTTGTTAAAACTTCTCAAGACTTAACAGTTCCTTTCAGGCACTGATAGTTCGCTGTACGTCTGCACGGAGTTGGGACTTAGTTTAAAAACTAAAAAAAAAAAAAAAAAAATAGACATCACATCAAAATTGCAATTAGTCAACAATGTATAAATTAGCCTAGAAGGACACACTAACTTAAAGCCTAGAAGGACAGCGTCCGACTAGCTCTCTCTTTAATTAACTTATGAATAAAGTAATATAGAGTTGACTTCATTTCTCAAGTTAAATGTTCCTCTTTTCCATAAAAGTTATACTTCTTTTCTGAGAACGCTCTCAAAAATAAAACGCTTTTAAGAAATAATATGTCGGCTTACTTCAGAAATAATATGTCGGCTTACTTCAGAAATAATACTCTCTTAAAACATACTAAAGAATTAATACGTCGGATAAACGACAACGGGGAATCGCCAAAGTGCTATCTGCCTAAGAGGGGGAATGCTTTCACGGAGGACTTTCTAAGGGAAACTGTCTCGTATACGTGTTACGGTTACAGCCGAAAACATCGCGGCAAAAACATCGCGAACGAAAACGTCGCGGAGAAAACAACGCAAGGCGAAAACGTCGTGCTACAAAACATCGTGGGAGAAAACATCGCAAAGAGAAAACATCGCAGTTCTAAAACATCGTGGTACAAAACATCGTCGTTGAAAATAAAGCGGTTCAAAAACTTCGCAGTTTAAAAACATCGCCGTCGAAAATATCGTGGTAAAAAATAAAGTATCTACAAATCATCGCATGACGATAACATCGCAGACATGCATTTTTCAGGCTTTAATAACTGTAAATGGATATTCCCATAATGATTTGTGAGCGCAAGATGTAAAGAAGGATAATTTTTATTTTCACATTTTTTTTATTAACTAATAAATTTTTGCTGAAAAAATAAGAAGGAAACTTAAGCATAGAAAATTAAATGCAACTTAATAGATTATACTTTTTATGAAAAATTACCTGTAAAATCTTTATAAAAAATGATTTATTAATGGTCTTTGTTAGTTAACTACGTCGATTTAAAATTCTATTAAGTGCTATAAGTTGCATTAATTTTCTATGATTAAGTTTTTTTCTTATTTTCTCAGCAAAAATTTAATATTTAATAAAAAATATGAAAGTAAAAATTATCCTTCTTTACATCTTGCGCTCACAAATCATTATGGGAATATCCATTTACAGTTATTAAAGCCTGAAAAAAGCATGTCTGCGATGTTATCGTCATGCGATGATTTGTAGATACTTTATTTTTTACCACGATATTTTCGACGACGATGTTTTTAAACTGCGAAGTTTTTGGACCGCTTTATTTTCGACGACGATGTTTTGTACCACGATGTTTTAGAACTGCGATGTTTTCTCCCACGATGTTTTGTAGCACGACGTTTTCGTCCGCGATGTTTTTGCCGCGATGTTATCGGCGGACACCCGTGTTACACATGAGAAAAACCACGAAAACGCCCAAACAGCTAGCCCGTTCGCCGAATTCGAGCCTTGGACCGAACTACCAGTGTTCAGCGACTTTACCGCTCGGCCGCTGCTGGTCCCGCTGGAAGAAGGGAAAAAGTGCCTTATATACTACCCCTTTTAAGGAGTGACTGGGATTTGGGAACTCAGTTGCCAAATCCTGGTGGTGACCAATTATTGTCCACCACCTTTTAGTTCGGGTACCACTGTAGAATCATTAGGATATTTTGAAGCAGGAGATGTGAAAAATCTGGAAGAAGGGAGAAAGTGCCTTATATACTACCCCTTTTAAGGAGAGACTGGGATTTGGGGACTCAGTTGCCAAATCCTGCTGGTGACCAATTATTGTCCACCACCTTTTAGTTCGGGTACCACTGTAGAATCATTAGGATATTTTGAAGCAGGAGATGGGAAAAATATCCACTGCCCTCGTCAGGACTCGAATCCTGGACCTCTAGAATACGCGTCGAGTATACTTCCAATTACACCACGAAGGCATGCGAAAAGGAGGAAGAAAATACCTGATACTCTTTCCTAAAGCTAAATGAACAGGTAAATGAAATAGTGCTATCCTTATATGTGTTTGCACATTAAGAGTAAAATTTCATTTTACGAGACAAACTTTGACAATTACACATATTTTCGAATTCGTCTTGGAACTTTAATCCAGAAGAGCTTCACGCTTGTGTTATTTTTCTATCTGGAGTTTTTCAAAAATATTGTTAGCTTATGATCCTTCTTCTGAATATTGCTCTATTTCAGTGTGGTTAAGCAAGTTTTTTAAAGTATAAAAGAGTTACAGTGAATTTTGTTTAAATATTGTCCTAAAATATATCACTACATTAAATTTACTGTTATTAGATTTTTTATACATTTAAATTTACTTTTAAATGCAAAGTTTATTACTGATAGATACTGAGTTTCTGCAAAAACAGTTCGACTACGTAATACTTTATATACATTATAGTTTAATTTCAGCGGTGGGAGCGCTAAGAGTCTATTTTAGCGATTCGACAAACTACTCTTTTACGCAAATTTAAGTTCCAAGCTTAGGTTTGCAGACCGGTGGTCCACAGTTTGAGTTCTTAAGAGTCTCATCTACGCTTCTTTACACTCGATGCAGCTCTCGTAGTTTTCAAATTATTTAAGGAAACTTGTTTAATTTATTGTAACAAAGCAATTGACCATTATTTGCCTTCTTCTTGGAGGGTCATTAAAGGAAAATTAGTTAATCTTGTCTAACACAAGAAGAAAATTACGAAAGCTATCACGTAACCTGTCTATCCAGGTATGAGAACTGCATTTTTGGATTAATTACTATTATTTAGCATTAGCCTCTCGATTGATATCTGGACCACATTTGAGTAGAAGAATATCCTGCACATCCACATGTATTCTCTTTAGAATTTATAGAACAGAATCGATTTTGGAAGAAATTTAAAGGTATTCCAGCCATGTTCCTAAGCCCAGCATTTCAGACTCGTATCTTGTGCACGAGAAAGGCTCTTACATTCATCAGGCATTCTTTTTTCTAATGAGACGTCTGACTAGTTACTCACTTTTCTAAGCAATCCGCCTTTGAAACTTGCCAATAAGTTAAAAATAAACCATATAGAAATAGTTCTGAATACTGTTCAGAAAGGACAGAAAGTGAAAAAACTACTTTCTTTCTTTTCGCCATCAACAGAACAGCTAGTAAACTGGATTAGGTGTTCATCAGCCTGTTGGATTCCCGTCGATGGAATAAAAAAAAGGAGCATATTAAACAGGAGAAATTTACAAAATCGAGTTAACAAGAATGTACATGGACATATACAATGGCTAAATGATTTGAAAGTGTAACATGGTGCTTTAATGTTTACAAAACATTACAGTGTTACTGGCAGTATTAATTGATCAGTCTTGTCTCCTAGTAGCAGTGAAAGCATAGGAAGTACAAACCTTAACGCAGGATAATGCATACCTGTTTTCGCAGGTGTTAGCTGTCTGTGCATGATTACTTTTAGATATTGGCTTCCGAAAATGGTATCAAGATGTAAATATGCATTCAAATACATAGTAGTCAGCGTCACCAATCTTTCTACATATCCAAAACTCATATTCTATGAAACCAAGCCGATTAAGGTAGCTCATAAAAAGTCCATGCTTAGTGAAGAATCCTGTGAGTTCTGGGATGCCCCGTTTGAGAATCGTACCGACTTTTGGAATGAAATGGAACACTCTTCTGCCTGTAACATCATTAATCCAATGTCTTTTGCCATTTATCATAAGAAGCTGACGTGGGAAAAATTTTATATGAGAAGCTGCCAGTTTTATACAGAGGATGCTATGTCACGCGCCTGATTTGGCAATCTGGTCAGCTAAGTTATTGTCATGGATTTGGATTCTAGTACGCGCCGTGATCCATTACAGTTTCGATCCATTACAGTTTCGGTCTCAAGTTACTGGGCAAAGAGAGCATAAAGGTTTTACATATGGGTCAAACTAAAATATTTCTGCATTGATTTTCTTAAATTGCCTTCTTGCTTGATGCAGAGTCCGTATAGATGTTGAAGTAAGAGTAACCATCAGTGATGCAGAAGTTCATTATCGCTCACACGACAGCTAGTTCCGCTTGAAAGACAGTTATTCTGGTTAATTTTTCTGCTCCACGTGCTTTCCCTTTTTGTTCCACTCGGGATGCAATACCCATTTCCTGTTCCTACTTAACCTTTGGATCCATCAGTGTTTAGATGGCCTTTAATGCGAGTGTAGCCGGTGTTGTCCAGTATGTTATGATATCAAAATCAGCTGGGTGGCAAGTTGGCAAGGGAATACTTTCTTCATGATCTGAATGAATTATTCCAGAGCGAGCAATTCACTTTCAATCTGAGGCTGCATACGATGGTACATTCTCTCTAGACTACTGAATGTATAGGAAGAATAACCGTGAGGACGCTCAGAGCACTGGCCAATGAGAAAACTACTTGCCAGATTACATCAATTATTATGTAAAATTAGTAGTATTAATAACTGTTGAAATTATCTCAAGCAGCATTTTTTAAATCGCGAGACTGCAAACCTTAAAAAAAATCACCCAAATCATATTCAGTTTCCTTTTGTATCATCCATTAAGTGGCTTTTAACTCCAAGTATTTGAATAGCATCAGTTTCCGTTCTCATTTAAATATTTTCTTCTCGACTCATGATGTACGAAATAAAAAATTTCTATTACGTACGCCTATCGTTTTCAATTCAAAATCGGAAATATTTTCTTTTTATTTTAAACCTTTAACAAAATGCTATTGTCGCAGTTTCAAGAAGCAGAGAAGGGCGAGCGAAAAAAATAAATAAATAAAAGGATTGCTCTCCGTTTTTAAAGAGTATCATCCACTTTCCCCATCCCAACGTTAATTTTCTTTTTTCTTTGCTTTCTCTTTTAATTTTACCATTCGAGAACAAATATAGCATGGCTGAAGCCCGAGACAAACGTTGGGAAGAGTAAAAAGAAATTTAGGGGTTTCTCAAGAGTCGATTTCTGCATTGTTTCAAAGTGCCCCAGTTAAGCATTTAGAAGTTCTATTGTTTCAAATCGCACCATTTCAGATCATAACATAATGTAACGGATTCAATGCAGCCCCACCCATTTTCCTCCAGAACTTCTGATTGGCTGCGGTTTCCTTTTGAAGGTGCGTCCTTTCCTGAAGTATTTCATACCCGATTACAGGATGCGGGTTTTATTGATTTGTGGTATTCAGATGAGAAGTGTTCTTTTACGATAAATAGACGTATTTCCCATTGGAAAGAAGTACCAACAAATATGTATTGGTATTTCACTAGTATTTACTTCGTCCTCCTTTCGCTTACACTGCTCCCCTTGAATAGGCAAGGAGGGGAGAGAGAATAAAAGCACACCTTCTGAAGGCAGATAAAAAGTGAAAAGCATTAGAGGTAAAAGATGTTGAAACACTTAAGATTTTGCCTCGGAAACCGCGATCAAGTAACTTAAAAGACAATTTAATTTAATCTGACCAGCAAAGGTTGAATTCAATTTTAATTTTTCACATCAAAATTAACTGAGTAAAAATTGAAAGAAAGTAACAATATACAGCAATTAACAAATTGATTTTCATTCCAAAATTATTATTTGTATTAGCAACAAATATTATCTATAAACAGCGACTTTCTCTTAATTAAGCGCAATATCAACAGTACTATTGAAAAAAAAATATTGTTATAAAGGTTATTGAATACTTGTGCAGCAGTTAAGTACCACCTTGAAAGCTAGATATTAATTCATGGCCAAATAATGAGTCAAATATATTAATACTTTAAGATTTAATTTAATTAACTAATAGTAATTAAATTAAACCACTATACCTAACAAACGAGATAAGATATAGTCTAATCACCATATCTTATCTCGTTCACTTGCGCTTTTGCAGCTGAGGATGATAGTTAGGTAAAACCATCGAAACTAGTCCTGTGAAAGTTTGAAAATATAACGCTGATTTTTGTTGTTTGACTTCTAAATTAGTATTTGTTCGGCGTGTAACGGTATCATAATAATAGTAATTGCTTTAAAATAATAGGATTTTCATGTCAGAAGAGGCAGAGATGTCTTAAAATAACATTTACTGATCTTAAAATAATATTTAAATAGTCAATATTATTGAACTTCATTAATGTTTGTATTTCCCCCACTAACTGCTGTCACGTTGGACGTTACCTTCTATCACGTAATATACGTTGGAATACAGCCCTATTTCGATTCCCGAATTTATATCTATTGCATTTATGAGTAGTTAGTTGATTCGGTGTAGAATATGCAAAAACTGGCATTTTGAGACTAAGTGACAAACGAGTCGGGTTCAAAATACTCAGTTATAATCTCTAAAAATTCTAAGCAATTAATATTTTCCGAAAACCAAGTGTCAATTTCATTCAGAGTCGCTTCTACATGTTATTTTTCTCCTGAGGCAAAACCTATATTGACTATATTGGCACACTTTTCAACACTGGTAATTATTTTAAATCATGATACTCTTACAATATTTTAATGTAGCGTTTTAAATTCAGAAAAATGATTCATGTAATGATTTACATAATTTAAATGATAAACGTTTACAAATACCTTTTTAATAAATAATAACATTGATATAGCATAAATAGTAATGTCATTGATATAAAAATTATCGCACCAATTTTCAAGTATCTTTCATAATTTGCTTGTTCCTTGAATTTAACGAAGTCATCAATATTATTTTTTAAATCTGCTTACTTTATTAATTTATAAATTACATTACAAATATAAATTCTAAATTTGAAATTTTTTCTTTACCAGGTTGTAGAGACATAAAGATTTTTTTAGAGACCGGAGAGATGAAAAATTAGCAACCACCTTCGCCGGGAATCGAACCACGGACCTCTCGAATACCGGCCCTTAGAACAACGACTTAGATTATTATTAAACTACTGGACTGCGCAAATATATATGTTTAACAAAATGTTTATATTATGTATATGTTAATGTGTAGAGAATGGCAAATATTTTAAGGGGTCAGGTACTTTAGAAATGACAAAATATCCCCCAAATACAACACATTTTTAAGTTCAATACCGTTATAACATGTTTATTAAAATTTCGTATACTTATTTTTATATCCTTAATAATGCATTTGTTACTTTTAGTTTAAACTCCAAATATTAAATATTTAAAATAAAATATCTTTCTTGTCATCCACATAATATTGTAATATGTACTGCGCGAAGCATTATATTAACTAATTAATATTTTAGCTGATCATTTTTAAAACAGTAAAAGTAATGCCCGTGCACAATTAAATTCATTTAGGTTAAAATAATTGAATTATATTTTCTTAAACATTAACATACTTTTAATTTTTTTTTCGTAACTCTCAAATAGATTATTTTTTCAAATAAAATTTTAAGAGAAAGGCATAGTATTTGCTCATTTTAAACGCACTTGGGATTTATACAGTTGGTCAATTTCTCTTGAAATTCTGACCAGTGGTTTTGGAGAAATCGTGTTCAAAAGTAAACAATTTATGAGAAATCTTTCAAATCCTATAAGTGCATATTATTTTTTAATAAAGAAATATAAAAATATACTTTTAAATTAAAGCTCTGTAAGTTTGCATAATTATGTATTTAAACAATATTGCATACATAATTATCATAAATTGTGACAAGAAAAAATGAGAAGTCGAAATGTTCACGTGATTTTAAATTTTATTGTAGTTCTAAAACGTTTTAGGTCAGAAGCATAATAATTGGCCATTTTATGTAGTGATTTTATACACAATTAATCAAAATTTCTTGAAATTCTAATCAACCAGTTCAGAGAAATCATGCGCGCAGGCATAAAAATTCAATTTTTGTGAAATCTTAATTGGAAATTAAATTACCTTGAAATACTGAAAGCACATTACTTTCATAAAACTAATTAATATAAAGAGAAAGCTATGCTAATAAGTTAAGGTTTTTATCATGCGTAACTCTGCATTTGTATGTAATTGTATACATATGCGTTTTACATACATAGTTCCTGGGATTCAATGTCAGACAGTTACTGAAATGCAAATATAAACAAACCGTCTCGCTCTCTAAATCGCAAAAGCTTAGAATTAATTTTTTTTTACCATAAACTCAGATTGTACTGCGAATTTTTATATGGATCTTGTTTTGCATATATTTTGCTTAAAAGAAATGAATTTTTAATATAAACAATGTTTCTATTTTATGGTGTATTTAAATATAGCTGACCCTTTACATATGTATTGCAAGTATTTTTAATCTCCTTTCGCACCTTTAAGTTTCGGACTGGCAGTAAAATACTGGTATGTTTAAAAATTATCAAGGGACTTTTTTTCTTCGTCTTGAAACGAAAACCTATTTGTTATTTTTTAAATCATGAGCATTATTTTTTTAAATCATGAACTGCGTGCAAACGTTCCTCTAAGCAGGATTCCCCTGTCGCGCCAAATCACAGACGTCTCCTACTTCAATTGGGACGGCAACACAGTACGTGGCGAGCTCTGTGGCAACAAGTTGCTTTCTCCGATGAATCTCGCTACAATCTGGAGTAGGATGATGGAAGAGTACGCGTCAGACATTACAGTGGGAAACGTCTGCTCCCACAGTGTGTTATCTAGCGTCATACCGCACAAACGCCTGGTATCATGGTGTCGGGAGCTATTGGGTATAATTGTCGATCCCATCTAGTGCAGATTGTGGGCAACCTCAACAATGATCGCTGGATAATGGAAGTGGAGCCAGAGGTCCTTCCCATTTTTCAACGCATTCTAGGCGTTGTATTCCAGCAGGATAATGCCCGTGCACATGTTTCTCAGACTGCGCAAGCCTTTTTTAGGGCACAGCAGGTTTTGCTTGTTCCATGGCCTGCTTAAATCCCCGGATATGTCACCCAATGAGCATGTCTGGGATTTCATCGGTCGGCGAATCGCTCGTACAACTGGACGGCACACACTAAGACTGAACTTTGTCATCAGGTCGAAGCCATATGGAATGGCATTCTCCAGGATTATATTCAATAACTTGTATGATTTAATGACACGACCTGTACATGCTCTCATCACTCAGCGTGGCGGACACACAAAGTACTGATTTCCGACTTTTTTGGTGGGGGTCTGGTAAATTTGATCGCTTATTTGACCATTATCAGTAATGGGTAGAATAAATTTCATTCATTTCTGAGAATTCCTTCATGGTGTTGCATTTTTCACAAACATTAGTGTACATCAAGTCTCTCAAAGCAACATTATTTGCAATAGTCACCGAAATGATGATTACACTAATACGTACTGAGTAGCGTATTCATAACACTAATACATATTGCAGTGATATATTGCTAATAATACACTGACAGGAGAGAGAAAATTCCAATACCAAGGAGAAGTTGTGCTAGATAAACGAAATTTTGTAGCTATATTGCTAATAATACACTGACAGGAGAGAGAAAATCCCAACACCAAGGAGGAGTTGCGCTAGATAAACGAAATTTTGTAGGCGAAATTTTGTAAATAAACGAAATTTTGTAGGCGTATTTGTACATCTGAAAGGTGACGTCTGTTCGCGCTAGGCAAATAAGTGCGGCATAACTTTCTCCAATTATGCACGCATGGGACATCACTAGACGACAACTCCAACATCATCCACAACCAGATTAGCCGTCCCTATGTTGACCGACCGGTAACAGGCATGGAACTTCATCCCACAAACTGACATCCAGCACCTGTACGACACAATGCATGCACGTTTGCTTGCTTACATTCAAAATTCTGGCAGTTACACCGGTTATTAATGTGCCAGCATTTCACATTTGAAATGGCTCTTCTCGTGCTTGCATTAACTTGTGATCTCGAAAATTGAATCAATCAAATATGTTACCTAGACAAATGAATTGCAAAAATTTCATTTCTCTAGATTAATTTTTTCTTGGTGTCGCGAATTTTTTTCCGTTAGTCTACAAAAATTCAGCAAGCAAATTTTTGAATTAATATAGCAATACATTAATAAATAATATTATGTATTATAATTCAATAGAGTACAGAAGCAAAGTAAGTAAGGACGAGGTTTTAATTTATATTTAAAAATGTGTAGTAAATAAACCTGTTATTTTTCTGTACAGTTTGGATCAGACAGGAGTTTTTTATTATGAAAACTGAATATCATAATGTTTGATTGTGAAAAGGTGCAATGCATTTTCTTCAACAGAAAATAATTGATGCATAAATTTTAATCCATAGTTCATATTTCAACATTATTAAATTTTAATAAGTTGAATAAGATCTTTTATTAATTGATTAAAAACTTTCAATCTTTGAAATACTGCTAATGACTGCAAATGTTTAGATATTAAAGGAAATATTTAAATTTTCTCATAAAAAGCAGTTAGGATTAGTTTTTTTTTTTATCAATATGCACATAGGAACCTACAACAATGTTCCTAGGTCGACCATCTCAGAAAGTGCTAGTATTTTTGAGAACATAATAATGAACATAATAATGGTAATAATCTTGACTAGCCATGTTCTCTAAGGTAACCACTATAGAAAGAAATTGGATTTCTGGAATCGTAACTGGGAGTAGTAGGAAGATTCTTAACTCTCTTTCATATTAGATACGCTAGTTTGTGAGAAAATTAAAATATGCTTAATATCAGTTCAGTGAAAATCCTTCTTACACTTTTCTAATCTTTCGACTAATATTATTGTTTGAAGTTTTAGGCAATTACAACTGCTTTTCAATACAGTAAGTAATTAATTTATTTTTCATGATGCTAATCAGCAGGAGTGTTTTTTTAGTATTTTATTTCTCTTTTCCGCTCTGATTCTATACACAGAGGTTGACCTAGTTGTAACATAAGGTTAATTTAATCCCTTGTATAATTAAAATAAGGGAAGTTTTTCTTTGATTAAAAAGTCTGTTTTCAAAGATAATCCCTGTATTACGAATTAGTTCTGTTTCCGCGATTCCTCTTTCCGCGTTTTTCAAACTTTTTGCAGTCCTCCTTACATAACTCCTCAGGAGATGTCACAGTGAGTCATTAAGAAGAGCTGGGCAGTTTGTGAATAAGTTAGTCTTCGTTAGATTGGTTTGGTTTATTTTAATTATGGCAAAGAACACTAGGACTATCTGCCTAAGGGAGGGATGCCTTCGTGGAGGACGTTCTAAGGGAAACTGATTTGTATACACGTTACACATGAGGAAAACCACGAAAACGCCCATTCAGCCAGCTCGTTCGCGGAATTCGAACCTCGGACCGAACTACCAGTGTTCAACGACTTTACCGCTCGGCCGCTGGTAGGCCTCTTCGTTAGATTGAAGACGTACCTTAGCTTAGGCTCCTCTCGAAATCTTTAGTTTCACTCCATTTGTAATTCTGCTACAATATTAGCTGTTATTTTCACATCTTATATTAAACAATATGGATGTTTTAGACATTATTGGAACTAAAGGAAAAAAACCTTTAGTCCTTTATAAAGGTTATCAGTATCGAATTCAGAATAAAAGTAAGTAAAATGCTATTTATTGGATTTTCATAAATGAAAGAATTAAAAGCTGCAAAAGCGCAATTAAGACCAAAGTAGTCGTCGTTTTAGAAGGAAGAACGTCGTTTTAGAACGAATATTTATTCTGAAAGATTTTATTATAGCCCACCTTTATGCTGAATTTTGGAAGAATATTGTTTTTTATTTTAGGAAACAATCTTTCAGTTCATTGCCAAAATCATTGCAGTGTTTCAACACTCTCTCTCTTCTTTTAAATACAGCATTAGCTTCATTCAAGAAAAGATCTGAGATCGTAAGGATTTTTTAATTATTTCTTTTAAAAATAAATTCTTTTTAAATCTAAAATTTTTTGCTTCCTTACATTTTGAAAGAGGCGAAGATCCACTATGTAACCCCTTTGAGAAGGGGGTAATGAAGATTGATGATTTCGAGGAAACAGGAACGTTTTTGACAACCGCGGAAACAGGAATTGCGGAAAAAGGAAGACACCTGTATGACAAGTGTAAACACAATTTGGTTCTATGATTCTTTTTTCATAAATCAGAAAAAAATAACTTGCAGGTGACAGCCATATAAAACAAACTTAAAATTTGTAAAGTAAAATACAAGAATTTGGTGTATGATTTTTAACATTAAAAGGTATATAAAGATAAAAATCATTTTGAAAACAAATATTTTAACCATTGTAAATTGCTGTAAAGTACTGTAAATGTCTAGAAAATATTTTATTTGCTTTTCAGAATATGAAAATACATATATTTTTTCCTGAAGGAGATTTCCGACTCTTGTGGTATATTTATTTGGAAGAATTAATAAATATTTACAAACAACACATAAACGACAGTTAACAAAATTGTATTTCAGCTTGTAAGGATAATGTTAATTTTATTAACAGTTAAATTTTAAGTTCCTTTCCTGTCAAATTCTCAACTTGAACTTACTAATTCCGGCCATACCATAGTTTTGGAATCCTTTTGAATACTTAATGAGGAGGAGCGGTATTTAAACCGCGAAGTCTACTTGCAGAGTTAGAGAGAATCAGAAAATGTAAGATTCTCACTAGTGTATTTCTCAGTTACTGTACAAAGTGACGAATCTTAAGAACTAGTTAGCGAATAATCGCTTAAGTTCCTGTAACAAGAAACAACAAGAAGGAAGGGTAAATAACCCTTTATTATTCCAATAAGATTTAACAAAACTCCGTCGTGGAGTGTACAATAAAAGCCGACACTTGTGCTTGAACTTAAGAGAATAAGAATTAAACTAAAACTAAGATTAACTAAAGAAATATAGCCGAAGCTATCAAGATTCTAATCGAGTTGGCTTCTTAATTCTATTTGACTACGAAGCTTATCAAGGGCCTGAGTACGGCTTTGAAAGAGAGAGCTTTGAGAGAGAGAGTAGCCAAAAGGCAGACGCACGCAAATCAGAAACTCTTGATTCTCTCTAACTATGCAAGTAGACTTCGCGGTTTAAATACCGCTCCTCCTCATTAAGTATTCAGAATGATTCCAAAACTACGTTCTGGCCGGAAGTAGTAAGTTGAAGTTAAGAATTTGATAGGAAAAGAACTTTAACTTAAAATTTAACTGTTAATAAAATTAACATAATCCTTACAAGCATTACACAAAAATAATGCACAAATGAAAAGCTATGGAAATATAATTCCCAATATACCACACCAAAAGATTTAGTTAAGTTCATAAAATTAATTAACTTCACATAAAATTAAGTAACAGAATTGAGGAAAACTTAAACGTATTTACATTATTTTTTTAAATTTTTCTTTTCATTTTTTTACTTAAGATTTTACTCCAAGCATACGACTTTAAGTTTAGGTAAATGTTCAGTATAGGCCAAATTCAATGAATAAAGACTAGACTTCAAAAATTTAATAATTGTGTCTGTAATGAAGTAGGTACACCTGATCATTACGTTACATCTTGCCCTCTTACGGAAGAATGGCACATGAGGCTTCCTGATACTGACATTGCTTATAAACGCTTCTTCATTAAGCAGCCGGTCTATCTCACGAAGCTCAAAAGCATTATGAACAAACTTGAAGCACTAGGACTAGAATTATGCAGCCCACAATAACAGACTTACATTTCGCAGAGATTCAAAGCATCAATGCACACTGGTTTCCAGTGGCCTCTGCAAGAAGCCCATCTTGAGTCAGTACGCAGAGTAACATTAGGCTGTGAACACGAAAAACAAATGTAAATATGATTTAATATTATCCAAATGTAAATAGTTCAAGTATGTATATTTGTAATGAGCATATTAATGCATGGGTGCAATATTGTGAGCATGTGCATTTTATAAATAGAATATTGTGCAGCGTATTGTGAATAATGTATTGTACAGCACACTGTATATAGTACCTTGGTAAAATGCGTAAGTGCTTGTAGCATGCAGAGCTATGCTTTGAGCCTTTGAGCCGCAGGAAGCATAATAATTATAACTGTAGTACTACAACTTAATGTATTCAAGAGCACAGAATGTAAATATTATAGTAGTAAGTATTATAGTAGTTATATGTATGTAAATATTATTGCATTCTGTAAATTTTAGTGTATTAAGTGATTTATATATAGCAATGTGTTAACGTGCATATTATGAAATGTATAGTGCATGGTAAATATGGTATTGGTAAATACGGTATTTAATGTATCTAGCACATGTAAATTTTTAACTGCAATTAATTTAATCTGTAATTTTTTCCCTCAATGTGTATTTCTAACAGTGTTTTTTATAAGCTTTTTGTATTAAGAATTATGTTGTATATAACAAAGAGTTACTACCACTGCCTATATTATTTAATCAAGAGTAATGTTCAATGTAATAGCCACTACACACAGTGCATTAAGTGTAGAAATGAGCTTTGTAAGGTGTCCTAAATATAGTGCAGTGTTCAATGTAATATGTATTATAAAAATTTTAGTGTATTGAGTGTTTTTATATATAGCAGTATGTTAAGGTGCAATGTAACCAGTAGAATGTTTAATTACAAAGTTATTTTTGGTATGTTTTAAGAATACAGCAAAATTTAGGCCACAGTTAACTTTTAACATGTTATTTAATCAAAAGTAATATTAGCTGTACTGTGTTCTTAAATCTGTATTTTGTATAAGTACAGCACAAAGTAAAGAAAGAGGATTTCTGTGTGCAAAATGTGTAAACTGTTTGTAATGTGCTATTTTGCTCTTTATTTAAGAGCTCTTATTTTATTTATCTGTTGTATCAAGTTATTTATTTAAGTCTGTCTTATATAACGAAGTTATGTACTATATAATCCAGTTATGTCCGTTTATGTCATATTAATCCAGTAATAATTACATTGTTCAGAATCTATGTTGAATTGTCAATAATAATGTTCAGCGTAATATGTTGCAAAGAATATATAGTGTATTAAGTGTAGCATTGAGTTATAAATGTGCCTTAAGTACAGTGCAATGATCAACGCAGTGCATATTATGAAATGTATATTGTAGCAAGTATATGTAGCAATGTGTTAGCATGCCATGTAGCCAGGAAATGTTTAATTTCGCACGCAGAAAAATCTATATTTTGCCCTTGTATGGCCATGTACTTTGCCCTTGTATTATTTTCGGAGTGTAGCTTCAGATAGTTGCGGGATCCGGACGATACTTGACTAGTCTATGTAAGCCGTCCGGGTGTCCGGACCTGCTCTCACCTGTACATTTGTAGAACACAAGCAGTTTTTACTGTTGTTCAATAATTTTGAAAAAAAAAAAAAAAAAAGAATAAGAATGATGTGACACAGCAAATAAATGCATAACTACTTGTAAAACAAGAGTTATAAAACCAATTTGCTGTGAATTTAAAAATATTTTGTTTGAAAAAGTTTATAAAGTTTGAAAAAAAAACGACAGCAAGGGGACGGTGACTTAAATTTTCGTTTTAATTCTTCAACTGTCAGTAAGCACTATTAATGTCGTACGTCTGCGGTAGTCTAATGAAAATGCAACTCCACACTTTATTCCTCAGGGTATAACTATACTTTTTCATTGGGTTTCCTCTCCCCCTCGTTCTCCCTTTTTCTCGCTTCCAGCTTTATTTTTAATTACTCTCACCGCCAGAATTTCTTAATTAAAAAACCATCACTTCCTTTCGGAGGAAAAGTGTGAAAAAAACTATGGTATTTCCTCCTACTCGAAGTTCATTTGACAGCGAAAAGGCCCGGAGGTTTAAGATAAAAGCGAACGAAAGCATTGAACTGTTGGAGAAAAACTTGGCCCTCCCTTTTTGGAGACTTTTTCGTAGTGACCCCCTTTCCACCCTTCTTTCCATCTAGCTGACGGTCGGGCCAATATATAGTGAGCAGGCTGTACCCACGGGCTGTGTACAGCCACAACCAAGAACCGTGTTTGCAGACTTTCCACCAATATTTGGTTTTTGGTGTTGCGTCTGCGACATGGTAGCCCGTTGCCTTCCCTCCTGCGTTTTATTTCTTTTCCTTTTTTTCACCTCGGAAAATTCCCATCTCCCCCTCTTCCCTTATTGCTTAACTCTGCATCTCCTCCCCCTCTTACTAAAACTGCATATCTGATGGGGGAAGAAGGGAAAGCTGCAAAATATTGTCCCTAGGCCAACTTTTTCGTGTTAGTTTCTCTGTTGTGTGTGTGTGTTTAACATTTATTGACTCGCTTCGTCTTTGAGATGAATGTAGGAAGCCAAAACTTGCTTTTCCCTAACTTAGATTAGGTTTCCGTGTAAGAAATGCACTTTTCTTCAAGATGATGTGAGAGGGGGGGGAAAGTACTCCTTCATTTGCGCTAGTGGCAAAAGCGGCGAATGCCACTTCCGGAAGAAGAAAATTGGGAAATCTTCTTTTCAGGAGTTTACATGTCTTTTAATATTGCCAAAATTTTTTTATACATTTGTTATAAAACATGAGCCTGTGACAATAAATGCTTTGGCTAAATACTTAAAATGATTCGCGATCATTCGCGAACAATCGGTTTCTGAAAATGAAGTAATACTTTCTTTGTTGAATAAATGATTGCCGGGCTGAACAAAACCGACGCTGGATAACATTTGCTTTACTGATATAAATATTTGCAAAGAAAAATCATTTTACTCATTTTATCCTTCGCATTTAAAATAACATGCAGGACAAAGGTAAATACTTTATTCATAATTTCGCATGAAGGAAAGAAAAATTTTTAATTTTCTAAGATATCTAGAATTTTTTAATATAATATATGGAAATATATTTAAATTATAATATTTTTAAGCTTAATTTATAATATTTTTGAGCAAGATTTACTTTTTTGTACTACAGCTTCAGTGTCACAGATGTCTGAGAAGAACTAAGAAAAGGATTTTGGACAATGAAAAAAATAACAATTTCTGGCTCAAATAAGAGAGCGTGTGAACATCAGCACGCTCTTTTATTTGAGCCAGAAATGGAGCCAGCCACAATAACATCAGTTGCATTCATATATTTCAGTCAAAAAGTATTATTTCATAGATTACATTCTCAATGCATTAAACACCGAATTCGTAAATAAATACATCAAATATGATGTTTTCAAAAAATGACTTTCACATTAATGTATCGTATATTACTAAAGGCTGTAAAATGTTAAACAAACGCCTGTGACAAAAGTGAATATATTTAAAGATTTTGAAAATTACAAATATTGTGAACTGAACCTGTGATATTTTTTTTTTTTTTTGTGTGTGTGTGTGTGTGTGTGTGTGTGTGTGTGTGTGTGAATAAAGCTTAGAAATTTAATACAGAAATTCCAACATTCATCAGGTTAAACTAAATACATGATAAGAAATAACGAAGTATCACACAAGTTTCAGTTTCTAAATTTGGGATACCTTAATGGTACTGCTTACCACCAGCGTTCACTATTACAACATTAAGGTTTATCGCTTAATAGTGCATGTTACCTGCTAATCGCCTAATGCTGCTAAATACTAAAAGTTTAATCCTTTCATTGCTTCTCAAAAGCCGAAAACTGGTTGCATGAGTTTTTCTGAACTCTTTCCTAAAGGCGCAGTTCTCGAGTATTTCGAATGTGACCTAAACTTCTTACGAAAAATGCCTGATTTTATATTAAATTTGTAAATGTTGCTTAAGAAGTAACATTTAAGCAGATAAACTTAACTTTCTCACCAAGATTTTATTCTTTCTAAAGAATAATAGAGAATTATCAATTAAAATTTACAGACCAAATAAAAATTGCAAAATAGATTATTATATGATTCCCAAGCGCTAAAATTCTTAAAGCATTATTTACAAGAAAAACGCTGATATTCCAAACGCTGCTGGATTTAGAAGTTTTACTTGTCAAATTTACAACCTCAGATGCTTTACAATCCAAAAAGTTGCCATTGTCAGAGAGAGTGAACATAAACTAGCAAGAAGACAACATTTGCAACTCAGTGTAAACATTTATAATCTCCAGTGTTGCAATTTTTTAGCACAGCAAAAGCAGTTAAAAATTCTCTCGAATTTGAGAAAGATTTACATGATCTCATAAATAACCGCCTTCAAGGCATTCTTTCCCCTCCCTGCATGAGTTGCTTCGCATACGTACCACCACCTTAGAACAGCACTTAATCTCGGACTTAAATGGTTTGGGCATATCAGATCACGAGCATTTCATATGTTTATAATGCATATGCAATTCACATATGCAAATCAATCGGTAAGTTACAAAGAACTGATCGTGTAACGAGGGTTAAAAGCCGGAGGTATAAGTAGTAACTTTACTGCCAGTATATATCCCCACCGAGCTATCAACGCCGCTGTCAGCGCTTAAAGCTTCAACCGTATCAGTTTATGGTGCGGTGGCAAGGCCATTCTTTCCTGGCATAAAAATACTCCATTGAATAGCCTCTCAGATAATGCAGACTGAGCACTGCATCCGTAAACAAGTGGACCCATTGCCCTTCAGTGAGCTACGGTTGAGATTACAACACGTTTGGATTAGGAGGGGGGTTGAGAGGATGGGAAAGCAGAGTAAAAAGGAATAGGTTATATATTTTTCATACGTCTCTCTCTTCTCTTGTACAGCTGCACTGTTCGATTGCGGGTGAAGAGGCGCTCGCGAGTGGCTAACCTCCAATCGTTTACTGTGGGAGCGGTAAATTTATTGTGCCACATATTAGGCTACGTACTAATCGCTCAGTTACCTGCACAATATCGGTGCTTGTGTGTGTTTATTATTTGGTGTAAGAGGAAGAAGAAAGAAAATAAGATACAAAAAAAATTCTCTTCGTAAAGGAAACGTTCGTTTAAGTCTGTTTTTTTCCTTTCACAAATGCATACTTCCTATAATAGAAAATAGTCTCACGGTCATTCTAACATTGAAAGAAATTAACCTACTCTGCTCATCTAAACTCTCACATCAAGGAAGTCTTAAAAAGACACTTGATTTAATTTATCGCGTAAAAGAAAGCATTCACGTATTAAGTATCCAAAACTCAGCTACATGTATTTGCAGCTTAGCTTGTAAATATTAGTAGATCAGTTTTGGAGATGCCTAACAAAGCAACATTTCTTTTCTTCTGCACATGTGTCTGATATTTTTTTCCCCGGGCAGACCTTCAATCTTTCGTCGAAGAACTCTTTATGGGTATGGAGAGGAGCTTCCATTGAAACAATTTGGTCAGTAATACTGAATCTAGGCATAGAAAATTTTCATGTAATAATACAAACAAAATCTTCGGATGTAGTGCAGGAACTTTTCAGATTTCTGTTTTTAGTTAATATGATTTTGATTACTCGTGACCCAAAAAAAATTAATCTAGATTTAATTTTTAGGATAGATTATGCTCCAAATGTAGGGAGCTGATGGCTTCAAAAATTATGTTGAAAATTTTAAATCTAATTTAAATGGAAAGAAGATGAAAGAATATATTTAACTTGTCATGAACAATCCACGCATATTATTTTCTTCAATTGAATGATAACCTACGCTGTTTAAAGATAAATTCAAGAGGAGGAGGAAGCAACATTATAATTATTTTTTTAAAAGAATGAATTTATCGAGTTCCTTTTTTCACTTATTGAAGGTTAAAAATGATTTAAAAATTTACAAGTTCGTAAAATTCAACCTTAAAATATGAAGCCAGTGTAAATTTGTGGAAAAGTTAATGCTGTTTCTTTGCTTTTCTGTCGTTAAGAGAAAAGATAAATCAACTTTAATATAAAAAATAAAAAAGTTTTATGTCGTCTGTGATTATAACTTAGGAGCGCGATAAAATTGGTAGAAATAGTCGTCGGCATGGAACAAATTATTTTACGGGCCTTCCCTATGAATATACAGCGGGTAATTATTTTACGTTACCTTCCCTATGAATATTGCTTTAATGCTTAAAGCAAATCTAATATTTTAACTACCATAGTGTCTATGAGACCATTTTTATTTCAAAGACTGTTTAGTTAAAAATTAAAAAATTAAATTTCTTTAAAATAGTTCAAGAAATGTGTGTGTATGAAAATAGCTGTTTACTTTAAAATTGGAAGCGGAAAGTGTCATAATGAAAGAGCAAACAGTAACATTAACTAGAAGTGAAGCTCATGAATAGCAATTGCACAAGGTGTTCTTTATGAAATATGTCACATAATTGCAGATAACAGTCGAGATATTAATATTATCAAGTGCGGAACGAAGGTGTAACAGCTTTTGACAATTCTCGAATATGATCGCATGGATCATGCAGTAAGGAACTGCTTTTATAATGTGCCACGTTTCTTCTGTACATGAAATATACCTAAAACTCTGTTTCTTTATAACAATGTTTGGTCGAGTTTTAAAAAACTCAGCATACATGTTGCAATTCTATCGACTAATAATTTAAAAAAATTAATTAAATAGAAATTTTCATGGGAGATGATAGAAAAATATATAATAGCAAAGTGATATGAAAATAAACGAGTAATAAGAGATCTTAATAAAACATCAACCTCAGTCAATATGAAACTATATACAAAAGCTTAGATTGGTTAGATTGGATTTACGCAGCTTGAAATTTTTCTTAAGAGAAAACAAAAGGTATTTTCTGCAGCAAGTTTAATTTTTAGCGGAATATTTAACTAATAGTTTAACTATTTAACTAATAGTCAATATAGTTTAAAAAAAGTAAGTCAATACCTAAGTTTCAGAATCCTTTAAGTTAGTGAACAAAGGAAATCTATTGTTGGGTCGACGTTGATTTATTCTGAAATGAAATAAAAGTTAAATTTCTATTGATTTACCAAATAGAAATTTATAATTCAATCTCGACAAGTAATTAAAAAGTGTATGCTTGGATCCAAAGTTTAGCAGTGATAAACAAATTATAAAAGGATTTTACACCAGAATACCCATTTTGTATGAAAGTTGCATACGGAAAATTAGAATGGGGAAAGCGTTTATATTTGTAAAAAAAAAAAAAAAAAAAAAAGGCCATATGTCTTTTCAAAATGAACGATAAAAACAACGGACGGAAAAGACTTTCTAAATGGAATATATTAAATAGCAGATATGTGAAAGGGTTAGCAGTTACGTTCGGTGTGGTGGTTATTCAAACGTTGATCATGTATGTCGTTGGGCTCGGATGCAAATTCCGGACAAGGAATGATAGTTTGTGGTTACATTGTCTTTGAAGAAATGGAATTTTTAAAATCCGTTAATTAGAAGAAGGAGGGGCAAGTAAAGTCGGCAAAATAGCGGCGGGAAAACATATCCTCAGCCTTAATACCTAAGGTGCTGGAATGGTAAACTGGGATGAAACTTAGACAGATGGCTCTCGAATACTTTAAATTAAGCAAGGCGGATACTAAGAGGCGATCAAAATTTCATTTTTAAATAAGGGCAGAGAGATAAAGTTTCTAATTCTTTCGCAGTATTCTTTTTTATTACTGAAACATAATTTATTTTCGTTATGCATGTGCACAACAATATAGTCATCCTCGGCTGGACACAAAATGCTTCCTATTAAAACAAGGAATGCTTTTTTCTTATCAGTTCATACTAATGATTCTGAATGCTTTCTTCTTATCAGATCATACTAGTGATTCTTTTTCAACGCAGTATCTAATTTTGTTTATGTTTTTCGATGTCGTTCAAAAATTTTATCTAAAATTTTCCTCGCTTTTAGCAGTGTCGTTCACATGAGACCATGCATCAAGATTGATTTTTAATCAACTATCTGAAAGGAAATCATTTACATTTGCTTGAAAATTCAGTCGTACATTTGGTCCTGTATTATTAAGATATCTTTTAAAGCACTTCATTCTTGCTTATAAGGTCCAGGCATTTAAATACTCATCGACTGAACTGTATATTATTTATTCGTCATATTTTGTTAATTAGAAGTAAATGCTGTTAGCTGTCCCATAAGTCACTGATGTTCCCAACAAGCAAAACACTGACATGATGTGCTCGATTTCCTTTACTACATAATTGAAGATAGCACTTCAAACTAATGTTTACACAAACACAGTCTCACACGACAATGCTTCACCTCAAGTCTTCATCAACTTTGGGGAAAAAAGGCTTTTATCATGATTCGCTTTACATGTTTATCCTTCACTTTTATTATCAATTTACAAACGATTTTTAGGTTTAGTATTACATAACTAGACCCTGAAATTGCTAGCACTTCACCACAAGCAGTGACATGTCCCAAAGAAGTAAAACAATGCATACTTCTTAGACTGTATATATTTAAATTTAAGTGTGGTTGCTTAAATGTTTAATTTTTTTCGTATATCAGGGTTTAGTTTAACATTTTTATCTGGACATAAAAGACTTCTAAGTTGAAATATTATCTTCAACTTTTTTCACGGTGAATAAAGAATTTACATTGACATTGTTAAGCTAGGGATGATAAATTTGAAAGAAAACGGATCTCTATCTAAGCCATAATTTCTTATGAAAAAATCCGCATCAGTGAAATAGAATATACCTGCAATGTAAGAGTAATTCAAGCATGTTTTATACAATTCATTCTCAATCAATATTTAGTTCATGCCTTTTGCATGTAGGAAGCCAGAAGTTATATAATTGTTATTCAGTTAGGAATTACGATTGTCGAACAAGCAATGTTTTACGTTAAGACATACCAAGTAAAAGCCTTAAATACATTAAAATAAAATGTCTTAAGCTTCTTCTTCCTCTACCACAACCTCTCGTGAAGACCTTCGGTTCCGCAGATTTTAAATATTCCCATTATGCAAAAATGGTACATTCACAAAACGTCCATGCTTTTTTTCGTGATTCAAACCCAGGCTTAAAAATCTTCGCTGTCCACCATACATGTGAATGCGGAGCTGAATTCATTTGAATTACATTCGCAAAGCAAAAGTTTGAGAGCGTAGAATACGCTCGAATTATAGCCTATGCGGACGATTTTATGCTAGTTGTGGGAGAAAGGAGAAACGTCGAACTAAAAGCTCAGTACTGTCTCGATCTATTCTCTCAATGGGCTACAGCAGATAAGCTTCAGATTTCGGCGCAGAAAACTGAAGCTTTACTTATATGATACACTAGAAAGCTTAGACGTGATCCAAGTGTTAAAACTCCATTGGATACCAGTGAAATTTCTAAAAAAATGGAAATATCTTGGGCTAATAGCAGACTTTCCTAGATGCCACACGTCAGGAATCTCAAGACGCGAATTAGCATCCTAAGCAACAACATGAGACGCATGACTTCATTTAAATGGGGTATCTCGTCTGAACTATTAAAAATTTGACATAGAACCATTACAGAAAGAGTAATCACATACGGAGCAGCAATCTGGATGGTGAACTTACCTCTCACATGAGAAGATCTCTGCTCTCAATTTAGAGACAGCAGCTACTTCAAATATGCATGACTTACTGCACCACATCAACACCAGCTCTACAGCTATCAAGAATTCCTTCTTCAGATCTGATAATTGAAAGAAAGACAATGGTAATCAGGCTGGGTTAAAAGTAAACTGGGGTCATAGTAATTATAACTTGTATTATGATGAGCAAAACATCTGCAAAAACTTTCACCCAGCTGCTTATTATCTCTCCGAAGGCATCAAAATAAACGACGAACCAATAATAATAATAAGTAGCAATAATAACCTTTTTACACATGGCTCCAAAATGGAGAACGGCACGGGCAGCGTCTTCTGTAAACTGGAAAATGGTACTGTTACATTTGAGTTGAAGAATGAATTAGGATTGAACAACTCAGTACACCAAGCAAAGCTCCTAACTATCAGCGCTGCAATTAGGCACACTAACAGATACCAACTGCAGAAATTCTCAATACTCAGCGATTCAGCGTCATGTCTGGTGGCTATCGCAGGACAAAACAGCAGGAGTTCCTTGGTATATCTAATTAAAAAAACAGCTTCTGGCCATGCCTATCTCACAAGGTCCACTCTATCTTGACCCACTCTAAAATGAGTTCCCGCTCATACACGGATTCAAGGCAATGAAGCCGCAGATTTTCTGGCCAAGCAAGCAGTTAATGGCAAGGAATTACTTGAACAACCTACTAAACTTCCTTGTCTCACATTAAAGAGAACTTTGATATGCTTGCAACAAAACTGGCAAACTAGACGGGCAAAGGCAGAGGTAGGACGAAGAACATTTCTCTTATTGCCAAAAGTTAACATGGAAATCAAGACCCACCGTGCTAGCCTAACATAGTTTTTGACAGATCATGGGCCATTCCCAAAAGATTCAGACTTAGGGATACATTTTCTAATTATTCTGCAAATGCGGAGAGGAAGGGGACACGGACCATTATTTACTTTTGTGTTAATACAAGAAACTGGCACTTAAAGAAACCAGTGGATTGTGCCTGGGCAATGTGGACGTCTAACACACTCAAAAACAGAGCATTCCTTAGTAAAATAAAGAAAATATCACGACACTGCGTGAGCAGAGACCACTATGAATAATATTATGTATGAAATGATCAGAATTTAAAGCAGATATTCAGGATAACGCTTGGAGTTTGCAGTTAGCAAGCTAAATAATCCCCGAACTAATGGTAAATTTATCATAGAATAGTAAGGCTTGTTTTCATTCAGCACGAGGTATAAATCTGAGCGATTGTTTCAGTTACTCATTACGATTATTGATATGAACTAATTTCGGACAAGAAAGACTTTGTGAAATATAGAAACTGCTATATTCAACATTGCAACATAGTAGATTTCCTCTCTGGGATGGCATATAATTCCGTTTGGACTCACTCACTGTTATTATTAATTATAAAAACCATTCATATACTTCCAGAAGCATACTGAAATACAAAATTCATTCTCTATCAAAAGTGCGGGGAATTGAGAATGTGCCACCAAATTTAAGTTCTGTCCATAAATTTTTTTTCAGAATCACGCTATCTAAAATACCAAATTTACTTTTTAGTTTCATCTCAATTTTAAGGATTTAATCAGGCAACAAATCAAAGATTAAAAACATGAAACACCTTGCGTATCGAAACGAAAATTCTGAACTCCAAAATTAACTTTCAGTGAACCAGCATATTAAAGGCCTAGGAAAAAATGGATTTACTCGATAAACATCAAACAAAACTTGCAATTTAAAAATAGTCAAAGCGATTTTAACTCGCAAATAATACGAACGAGGAAATGTTTCGAGATACTGTATTTGGATAGCCGCCTAACAAGCCGGAATCATCTCAACGACTGTCGCCCTGCATTTCGGGCGCTCGAAAGAAATACTTTGTTTATCGTAGACGCTGAAAAATCAGTCGAGATAGCAATTCCAAATAAAGAAAAGAGAAAGAGGCAGAAGTCTTTATTCGCAATATCTCGGATCAATCGGGCATTGCCGGAATGTGCTCTTAAATAAAGAAAACTCCACTCCAAATTATTGTGTATACGAAATCCAACAGCAGCATCTTTCTTGAACTCACGACGCGCACCAAGAGTTTAAATAGCTTCACATCTTTTTTCTAGTGGTGGCGATGTCAATACATTATCTCGGAAGACAATAATAATTTACTCTGCAGCTGATGTGGAGAGACACAAGTAATTGGTTTCTGTAATTCTATTTAATCGCTGCCAGGACAGTAACCTTGTTACAGGAGGGCAATCCCGATCTTAGAAAAAGACTCCCAACTTAAAGGGAATTCAGCTCGAGTGGTTACAAAATGAGAAAAGGGATTGTTGCTTGGGTAACAGGCTTACGAGCCTCTCCAAGAATGTAACCTATGATTGATTGCCTTTCCTCGCATTTTCCGATTTGAGTATCTACTTTGCCGGTTGCTCCTAACTCAATCAGAGTTTCGAAGCCTCTGTTGCTTGTTTAAATCCTATAAACTTTGTCGTTTTGTTACGCTCCACGTGTCATACGGCCCTTTAAATAGTTTTCAGGATTGTTTTAAAAGTTCGGTATTTCAGTTTGCGTGAAAACAAATAGCCCGGTTTTGATGGAGGTAATTAAAAAGAACACATTACGCCGTGCCTTATCAAGGAGAATCGGCTTCTTTTGTGCAGTCATCAAGACTGACGGTTTTATTTAGCCGTTTATTCACCTCGATGGTCTCTTTTGAATCGGTTAGCATTTTCCGATAATTGTTTTCCGAAGCATGGAGAGCTTTGAGATACACTTCTGTCCAATAAAAGAAACGTGCCCGACTGAAGCAGTAAATATTGTTGACAACAGTGGTGAAACATTTAATGAAATGAAAAATTTAAGCACAAGAGATTAATTACATAGTACTCATTGAAAGGCGGATGTATAGAAGATTTCTTTCCCTTTTTACACATATATCTGATTTTTACTACGCATACTATTTATAATATATCTTGTGAAATACTGCTGCCAAAAATGACAATTGTTATATATATATATATATATATAATTAATAATAATTTATTTCCTAAACAGTATTGATTAATTGATTATATTATCTCCTAAGTTTAATTAAAGTAGAATTATTTTAAAAGTGTGCATCCATACTATATATATATATATATATTGATGAAGTGCCCTAACTTTGAAGATCACCTTGTTCATCAATACAATTTTACTGCACATACAACTGCACATTTTAGGTTTAATTTCTAAAGAACTTACGCAGTCGACACAGGGATGCTAATGCATAGGCCCTACATTATGATATGAAGATAATTTTAAATACTTTTTACTTTCAATTACAATATTCAAAAGTTGAAATAATTAAGAATGCTTGAAAGACGATACTTTTTTTTTTTTTTTTTTTTTTTGTATTAGATAAACATACATGCAAAGCAAAAGTTTCTTAACAGAAAAATTCCTTATTTCAAAATCTAGTCCAAAATTCTCATATTTTCATAATATTAAAATTTTAAAACGGCATGCGATTTCTTGAAAATGGTTGAGCAGTTCTAAAATTTCGAAGATTTTCCATTTCAACGTGTAACTAACTTGAAAATAATTACGTGAAAGTTTCCCCTATTTGTATGTAAGGTTCAAAATAATGGTTGAGGGAGTAAAACCACTGAACATTTCTAATTCGCTTAACGGCTTCGATTTCCGGAAGTCGCGGACCTTGCACGAAAATTTCAAGGGTTTTTTTTCCTGTGCAATTCGAATCCATACCCTTTCCACTTTGAAAGATCCTTAGTAAAGAAGGCATCCATTAGGGATTTGCAATGTTAATCCATTACCTACATATGTACCATCTGAGGTTGATCTTCTTAATACATTCTTGTTAGGATAAACACGACTGCTAGAGAATCTGATGGTGTAATTGTGGAGAAGCACGCGTGTCTTGCTCAGGAAGATAATTTGGTGCCGACATCCTAAAGAAAATTTAAGATACATAGAAAAGCACGTAAAACAACAATCTCATCTTGAAAACTGGTAGTTTGGTCCGAGGTTCGAATCCCGCAAACGGGCTGGCTGCATGGGCGTTTTCGTGGTTTTTCCCATGTTTAACGTGTATACGAGCCAGTTTCCCTTAGAAAGTCCTCCACGAACGCATCCCCCCTTTAGGCAGATAGCCCTTGAGGCTTTGCCGTAATCATACACACACATCTTGAAAGAAACTGCCGAATTCACTGACTTAATTCATTTAACTCTGGTAAACCAAAATCAAGCTCAGGAGATGCCAAATAAGGTTTTTAAATATATTTAGAGTTCTTTTGAATTATTCCTATCATAAATCACAGATCTTATTTCCAGAAATATGAAACGCTGTATATTGTTTACTTAATCAGAGATAGAACAATGATAAGTATGAAAAATTTTATAGATAAAACACAGCATTTTCTATATTTATTTTGATTTTTCACTGAAAATGTTGAGGACTAATTAAAAAAAACCAAAGTCTTTTAAACAGCTACAAACAAAACAAACAGCAAACAACACAAAAGAGAATGCATGTAAAACATGAAATGTAATCAATCAAACGTGGTGAATGGAAGCTCGACGCACTCAGTTCTTTTTCTTCAGTGATGATTGAAAGTATGAGGTTTTGCTTAACGTTGCTTTTTGTTGAATGTATGCCATAGATTTATTTCGCTTAGTTTGCCACAGAATGTAACAACCATTTTTTTCATGCCAAAGTATTTTGCAGTAACATTACACAAAACAAATAGTAATTATGATTTTCTAATGTTTAAATCCAAGATGTTCATTATATCACGGAGTTTGAAAAAGAGAAATTATCAAGAAAATTAACCTTTTTCACACCTGTACAAGAACTATACACCTGAGATCAAAGAGAAATTTGCTTGGATCGTTATAATGGGTACATATGCTTTTCAAACACTAAACCAAGAAATTTTATTTTTAATCTGGTTTGAGATAAAACTTACAATTGAAAACCAAAGACCCGCTTACAGAAGAACGAGATTAAAATTAATTCAACACTATTAATAATTGCATGATATATACATGCAACATTAATATTTAATTTATGGTACCTTTACTTCGTACACAGTCTCTGTTTAAGTTGGCTATTTCCCCCTCTTTATTTTAAAACAGTAACATGCCTATAATACATTTTTTAAAGCGCAGTTTCAAAATTAATCCTCTTTATATTATTCAATGCGAATGATGTATGTACTTACTAATGGCAAACGTGGAAAAAAATCTTTCATCCATTTACAATGAAATAGAGACTTTTAGTGGATCAATAATAATAAAGCAATACTATGCATTTCTAACACTAGTGTCCATATTGACGCCCATTTTAATGCTAACCTGTGTCGCATCTATTTCTCGAAAATGAACTACTGTTGCACCGTCTCAGCGCTTGTATTGCTTCCTTTTGTGTTTATTATTCTACCATATACACTAAAATGTAACATTTCCGTGAAAATCCAAAACTAAGTATTAAAAAAGGAGATCTTCAGTTAAATTCATCGCCCTATATATCTATATCTATATGACGAAAGACCTATCTGGTCTCAAAAACTGTTGCGCATAATGCTGCAAAAAGATTTGAAAGAATAGTAGTAGGTAGGAACATTGCAGCAACCTTGCTAAAAAGTTACCAGGAGCTGTAGCTCCGCGAAATGTTGTAACATAGTACTACATAGACAATAAGAAATTTGCCTGGTAAACTGGAAAAAGTGTACAAGCGCGATAAAATTGCCAAATTTTAGTGCTGGAAGACTTGCTATTGCACGAAAAAAAAAATAATTAATCTGACCGTTGTGTAATGTGAAAAGTTAACTCACATTAAAAAAATGGACAGAAAAATATATATATATATATCAGGAAGTTACAAAAACATGGATTATAAATGTCAATATATAAATTGCCTATACATAAAAAATTAAAATTAAAATTGCCAATATATAATATGCCATTACATAAAAATTAAAATCAAAATAAAAAAAAATAATAAAAAGACACAAAAAGCATCAAAAACTAGCTACAAAAACAATAATTAAATAGCGGAAAAAATATATATATGTAATAATAAAATTCCATAGTCAAGAATACACTTAAAATTCTAACTATATGTTCTTTTCATTTTTAATGGCGACGTTCTCTTATGTGAAAGTACGTGGAATTAAATCAACAGCCCCGTAGTCAATTTGTTTTTCCCGCCTTTTCTACACGTACAGTTATAGAATCTTCTGGAAATATTTAAAGCGGACTGGATTGGCTGACGAGGCTGACGTCATTTCTTGGAAGCTCCGCCTTTCCAGAGGCTATAAAAGGACTCGCAAAAGAATATCGGGGGCTTTTCTTTAATGCAATGATGCAGTAAACTTTATAAAAAAAGTTATTAGTAATTCTTTTTATTTACTCCGGATATCTGATTTTGTAACTGCTATTTCTCCTGAATAATAATAAATGGATCCTGTTTTTTAAACTTATCGTCTGATAATTTAAGCTACGACTACATCTATATTTCTTGAACGATCTATTTATTCTGGACAAAAGCTGATACATCACATATATATATAATTTATTTACTAATGAAATATTGATTATATTATCTTGTAATATAAATATAGTAGAAGTATCAAAAAAGAGGGAACCCATATATAGGAAGTTTAATTCCAAAAATTGTGTTTTGAAGTAACTTGAATGTAAATTATGAAAAAAAAAAAAAGTTTTACGGGGACTTGAATTTAAATCATGAATAACAAAATTTCAAATTTTGAAAAAGAAATTAAAAACAAGTAATTATCGCTATTGATCGGAAATTAGTTGACTTTTCAAGGGGAACAAACCAACTCCCGTTCAATGAACAATAATTAATAAATGCGAAGGTGTTTCGTCTTTTACACAAGTAAGAATGATGATGTCAAATTGGCAAATTAAGTTAGGCCAAAATTGTAGTTCCGTGAAGTGATGGGATTTATAACCAAATTAGAGTACCAAAGAACTCATTCTGAATGAAGCATTTTCGCTAATACAAGATTCTTTATAAATTTTGAGTGAAAAGCAATTTATGTAGTAAAATTTACACAATACCTGAGTAAATGTCCACCGACACCTTCGCTTTTATGCATGTTAATTCAAGACTATTTGTATAAAAATAAACAGTAGTAATCTTAATTGGAATTATGAAATAGAACTCAAAGTAATTGAAATAAACATTAGTAAATTAAGAAACATAACAATGCTAGCTTTGCAAAAACAAATGAAATGAAAAATTGAAATATATAATAAGAAAGTAAAATGTGAAATGTACATGAATATATAAAAGGCCAGAAAGTGCATTAATTAACTTACGTTCTTTCTAGTGGGATGTCGGTAAAGTGTTGTTCTCTTCTGTGTCTTACTCAGAAGGGGTGTGTGTCCGAAATTCCGGCAGCGAGGATACTTTGAATTACTATTTCAGGTGGTGAAACTTGTGAGAAGTAATTTATGGGACGCAGGGGACGTATAGGACGAAGTAATTTAGGGGACGACATTCAACATTATATATATATATATATATATATATATATATATATATATAATAATTTATTTCCTAAACAGTACTTTATTTTTATCTGACTTCCAACTAGCTTAAAAACTGCTTTTGATACCTATACAAAGCAGTTTCAATATATTCGTATTTTTTACTTGATAAATGCACAGCTAAATTTAAGTATGGAAATTATTTCCTTTTTAGAGAATTTTATAATTATTTCTTAAATAATAATAAGTCTTAAAAAATCCTATGAAAACTATGTTTCTAAAATAATGCGAAAATGAAATTTCATTCTGAATTAAATAACAAAATTATTACATGTTTTATTAAGGTTATTCGTAAGAGAAATATCAGATGCATTATCAATATTTTTGTTATTAAACTAAAGCCTCATTTTATATATAAAAATAGTTTATAAATCCATGAATTACTACTTATGACAACATTATAACAATCAGAGAAGCAAGAAAAACTAGCTGACCCTGCTTCCGAAGCAATTTCATTTTACATGGATAGACTTTTTATATAGCATAATATCTTATCCCATTTCTTTCGGTCGCGTTTAAATGATTGCAAGCTTAGTCATGAAGTGTATCCCAGCTGAAAAGCAGCATGTCAAAACGATTTACGAAAATAAGAAACCTTCTAAAGGGGCCGCCGCCACGGTCATTTTGCTGAAGTACATCAAGCATCTTCATTTTCGAACTGGATTAAGGATCACTGCTTCGGATGCCCCATCCTTCTCCAAAGGACCGCTCTTTGATGGACATAATAAACTCGAACATTAGCTTTGCAATTGAGCGTCATCGAGCGGGAACAGAAAGAGATCAACCCAATGGACCGCGCTCTCGCTGAAATGAAAAATAAAAAAAATATATATATATATAAAAGTTTGAGAGCATTTTTATTTATTTATTTGTTTAAAAAGATGTTTAACCATCCCAGGATTGGGGTCCTGCTCTAGCTGGCTTTACAATTTAGCCTCTCATGATCTTCAGGGAGAACTCTAATCCTGGAACGGAACTCAGGGGCCCCCTCACCCTCAATGCTCTATTGGCTATTATAACTTCCTGCATGCAAGGGGGTCGAGGGGGGCAGTTGCTGTTGTAGCAGGGTTACGGAAAGCACCCTGGTTCTTTAGGAAAGCAGTCATTAAAGACATGTCTTGTTTGCAAACACAGACCAGGTACCTTTGTGATCGGAGGGCTTAGTGATATGGGTAGCACTAGTATAGAATCCGAGCTCGAGGGAGAGAACGATTTTGAGGTTTCACAAAGGTTCAAAGGGGGTTGGCAAGAATACAAGGGCTGTATTTAATCATCTAGTAACAAAGGCTATTCCCAAACACCTCGTGCGGCAACAAACTAAACGGTCTTGCGTGCGTCCCCGTCTTTTCGCTTGAATTCTTGACAATTGCTTATTTAATCGTTTCTTTAAAAAAAAAAAAATAATGAAGTTCGATAAGCGAACGGAAGTACGTTAAGCACGTTGCTTTTATTTAAGCATGTCGTAAAGCGAATATTATTTTTGTAAAGATGAAGAAAAATCAAAGTTCTTATTTTATTTTGCGGAAGAGTGAGTAATTTCGGAATAAATTAGCAACAAGAGAAATACATGTTGAACATGGTTATTATTTTCTGATTTCTGATAAGATAAACCAACCAATAAAGAAAATTTCAAATAACTCTTAGCAAATTTAACATTCCTTCATGCATATTTATTTATAAAATGATAAAAGAAATTATTAGTTTAATTATTTTCAATTAACTCTCTGAGTTAATTGTACTGAAAAACAGTTTAATACATGGTGGCTCAAGATAAACCGAACCCAGAAGTGAAGAACACAGGGAATGTAAGACGATATTAAATGAGGTGGGCCAAGATAAACTAAATAGGACATGGGAGAATTCATTTGCTTTGGGCCACCGAATAATTTTTTCTTCATTCAGGCGTAATCAGTTGAAAAAGATTATGAAGCATACGTGGAGAAGTTTATTTCTCTAGATTCCTAGGACTCTATCGGACTTTTAAATCTTCTGCAGAAAGTCTAATACATCACTGCACTGCGATATGTCAACTCTAGCTTCATAATGCTTTATTTATCAATTCCTTCAAAAATACAGAAGTGTTCAAAGCAAAATACGTTTTATAATTAAAATTACGCTTCTAACATCCTGATTTAATAAAGGATGTTTTATTGCTAATACTGCAGTATTCAGAAGATATATTATGACCATATAAATAGAAAAATACACTGAGGAAAATCTTTTAAGTACCAAGACTGAGATGAAATATGTTGTAAAAAGCTATTAATGAACTTAGTTAAACACTAGCTGTAATGTCAGACAGCAAATTTGTTATATCATATCATGGAAGTCTTTTGCAACCAGAAAACGCAGTGGTATTTTGGATTAATACAGAACGAAATTTCACGGTTACTTCATAACAATAATACAAATTAACTGTCTGTCATCTGAATGCGAAAAAAACCCATAATTATGATCTATTTATGATATAAGTCAGATAGGTTAAAATTTATATGTAATTATTTTTTCGCCTGCCTAAATAATCATAACTCTAAATATATTTGGGAAATTCAGTAAAATCTGGATTATTAGTAAGGATTTCCGTAACTGCGATTACAAATTATGAAAGCCAAAATTTCTGTGTTATGTTTTCGAATTTCAAAATCATTCTAATGCATAGATATATATAAATGCTTTGCAACTTTAAAAAATCAGAATAAATGTTGTCATACATTTTTCGGCTATATGATTTCTCTTTTACGGATCAATTGTTACCAGTTTATTAGGAACTTACTGTAATGCATGAGTATTCTGATCAAGTAAACGCACATTATAAGATAATTTAAACTATTTCCTATTACAGTGACGTGACAGAGGCATTTGCTTATGTCCGATACTAAATATATTTGCAAAGAACTGAGATTCTACAGTGAACGGACTGCCTTTGGAATTTTAAATCCTCATCTTAAATTACAGGACATTATCAACGTGTATCCACACACTTATATGATACAGTTACAAATTGAAAAAGAAAATGTAAAGCGAACTGGTAATTAGACGTAAGACCTACCTGGTCTCAAAAACTTTTGCGCATAATGCTGCAAAAAGATTTGAAAGAATGGTAGTAGGTAGGAACATTGCAGCAACCTTGCTAAAACGTTACCAGGAGCTGTAGCTCCACGAAATGTTGTAGCATAGTACTACATAAACAATAAGAAATTTGCCTGGTAAAACTCGAAAAACTGTATAAGCGCGATAAAACTGCCAAATTTTAGTGCTGGAAGACTTGCTATTGCACGAAAAAAATTAATTAATCTGACCGTTGTGTAATGTGAAAAGTTAACTCACATGAAAAATAGATGGACGGAAAAAATATATATATATATTAGGAAGTTACAAAAAACATGGATTATAAATGTCAATATACAAAATGCTTATACATAAAAAATTAAAATTAAAAATTGCCAATATATAATATGCCAATACATAAAAATACAGTTACAAATAATATTCTTATAATCAAAATGACTAACGAAATAAATACAGAAATTTCAGTATTTTTATGCATGCAACTGTAGGCTTACGTATAAGTTTGAAATTTGTATGTGTATTTAGGAATTAATTACTTCTAGATACACATGTATTAAGCTTAATATTATAAACGCAATAGACGGTTTATAAACTACAGAATAATATATAAGAAAATATTTTCGAAAAATGCTTCTAACATTTCATAAACTACACAACATTTCATAAATTACTTACAAATTTTTGTTCATAAATTTGTAAGTAGCCTTTACTTAAAATTATTATTTCTACAAAAATAAATTAACATCCTTTCCCTTAGTAAATATTATCTGCGTATTAAAAATTTATTATATGCATATTAATACTAATTATGCACTTATTAAATATTACGCACGTAAATTTATAACTAACAAAAAATTTTAATAGTAGTAAATTTTCAAATGAGCAGACAGTTTCGGCTCATTTGTGATATCGAAATTTAATAAGGCGCTTTTAAGTAAACTTATGCATAAAACTAAATATTCTTGTATAAAATTTGCAGTTAAAAGTTTTAATTAATGAATAATGAAAAAAGCGGAGTTTATATACCTTAATCTGCTCTTTGTTATACACGTAATGATGTAGAAAAAAGAAAATTGGTATAAAAGAAGGAAAATATTGCCTTAGAAAGTTATCATTTAATTGCCTTTCTAATTTTAGATATTACATTATAATCAATTTCATCAGGATTTTCGAATTTAAAATATTTCTAGTTGATTAATTACTAAGAAGAGCTCTTGAAATGACACAAAGAAAAGAAAAAATTCGGTGAGGCAGCTTTGCAGAGCCGTTTATTGAAAAGTCATCCTTTTCATTTAATAAGACTTCTTTTTCAATATATATCATGTATAAGCTTAATCATTCGTATAAAAACACTGCAAATTATGAAACGGTACCCAAACATGAAACATTCCTAAGAAATTTTTAAATGTCTTCTTTTCGCTATGGTTAAGAAAAGCAGTATTTTACAATTAATGTGTGTGTATGTGATTATGGCAAGGCCTCGAGGGCTATCTGCCTAAAGGGAGGGATGCCTTCGTGGAGGACTTTCTAAAGGTGGTGGTGGTGTATTAAATTATGGCAAAGCACACCAGGGCTATCTGCCTAATGGAAGGGATGCCTTCGTGGAGGACTTTCTAAGGAAAACCAGCTCGTATACACGCTACACATGGGGAAAACCACGAAAACGGCCAAGCAGCCAGCCCGTGCGCGGGATTTGAACCTCTGAAGAACATGATCTGAACTACCAGTGTTCAGCGACTAGCCAACCGCTCAGCTGCTGGTTGGCTATTTTACAATTAAAAAAAAGTCTAATACGTCATCTCAAATAAAATATAAAAGCAACACAACTGCAAAATAAATTTTATCTTTCGAAGAATTTTCAATCTCAGTTTCTTTATTAACTTCATCTTTTTTATGTTGGGCTTTATAAATTCATATTTGTGCACTGACTACTAATTTCCAAAATCTGTTAGTTTTCTTCCCGTTTATTATATTTATCGAAGCCCTTCCTTTATAAATGCATCTGCATTTATATTTGATTTCAAATGATTTTATCTGTCTTTTCATTAAGTATAAATTATCTTCTGCATCATATAAGGATTTTGTTATCACTTAGGAATCGACTTTGATATATATTCTGTTAATGCATGAGCTACTTAACTTTCTCTGTCCCTAATATGTCTATCAAGTGTACCTCTCAAAACGCTACTTTGCTAATTGACCTAATAATATTAACAAATATATTTATTAATTTATCTAAATAACATGCATTCACCTCAGTGTTTAGTTAAACAACCCCCGTTTACATTTTCGATGATTATCTCATTTTGCAAAATTTATCGCCGGGCACTTAAAATCTTAAAAATGTAGGTATTCGAATAAAAAACCTTTTATTCACACGAAATACCACTGAACCACTTTCCTCTCTCTCCCGAACAGAACCGACACTTTCTCCGCCGAGTCTCTTTCTGTATCTCGCCGAAATTGCCGAAAACATTCTTATTGCGCAAAGGACTGGGCAGCCATTCCGATGGTAAATGGATTCTCTGCAACCTCTAGGCACAGATGGCGAGTCTCGTCACAACAGGTGGGCCGACACTTAAAAAGCAAAAGCTGCTTCAAAATAGACTTGCATTTATATGTATAAAGATACTATACGCATATATCTGTACACACACATATATATAGCCCGGACGAGAGCTCTTCATAGTCATTGTAATAGAGTTGGACGAAATATTAGCTTTCATAGCGCAGATTTCTATGGGGTTTCGTGTTAAGTAGGTACGGGCATGAATCGAGCTACTCTGTGAGTAAAAAGTACTCTCTTTTATCTCGTCAAAATACTAGGCCTCGCATCTAAATACTCAACTGAAAACCCCTCCAGGGGCTGGGAATCGAAGGGAACGCTCCCGAATTGCAAAGAGGTTTCTTTAGGCTGTGATTTTTCATATGATCTGAACTTGAACCTCAAAAGACGATTTATATTTCGTCAATCGAAACGATACTTTGATTTCCGTTTAACAGTTTAAATAGAAACAATTGTATTTTTTTTTAATCAGACCGAGGGCAAAGTCCGAAAATCCTTGATATACTTCCAAACTGAATAGTGAGAAAGTACTAATTATAGGAACACGAAGTTCACAGAGATTGCTAAAGCGATTTAAAATTTATTTTACTCATTGCGCCGTTAACAAAACCTTGTTACCACAAAAATTATTATACCACAAAAATTATATATATTTTGTGGATAAATATAAACTCCGATATAATAAAAACTAAAAATTATCCCGTCCTTTACATTTCTCATTTGTAACCAAATATCAGTTGGAAATTAAATCTTAATTTCTTCTTAAGGGTTTGTGTAGAACGGGGTTAACTGATATCGACTGTGAGATAGTTTCTCAAGTTCTCCCACTTTCAGCGGAGTTTTCTATGTCCTGCGATGTATCGCAGTGACGAAACAATAGCAGTAATAGAGAGTTAGAGAATACTGCTGGAAAGAAGGACTTCAGAAACTGCACTTCACAGTCGATTTCAGTTCATGTTTTGATTCAAATTAAGTATGTTCCGATCAGCTATCATAACAAACCCAACAATCTATCAAACCTATAGACATTATATTTTTTCAGAATTAATTTTAACGTAGGATTGCGTTCTTCAATGATCTGATGGTAGAGTAGAAATTTAGAAGCTAATTGACGTGTGCACGAAAGCTTATGCCTTCGACACTACATATGCTACAATCAATTGAAATACAGCATTAGATAGATGAAAGAGCACATTAGCAAACACTTTTTTTTAAAATGCCCAAAGGGTATATGCATAGTAACACTTCAAAAATTGCGAAATTTTGGTGAAGTCAATGCTCCGTGTGTATGTGCGACCGCGTGTGAGTGGCATGGTCATCTGGTAGACAGTCAGTGTGGTGCTGCCAAGACAGTTGTGATTTATAGAAATTTGACAAATGTAGCAGATTGCATATCAATGGAATTTATTGTTACGCAGCGGTAAGATAATACAGTATTCAGAAGCAGGTGATATTTATATGGTTGATGTAATTGCTAATGGACAGTCAAGATTTATTTTAGCATCCTTATATATTCATTCAACTGTTAATTCAGGAGATTTGAAGATATTATTGTTTAGTGTTATTGTTAAAATGCATCCACAGCCATGATTTATGCACTTTGTAGCAATAACTGACCAACAACCAATGTTGATTACGCTAGAATTTTGTTTCAACAATTGTTTCCAATCTACAAAACTGCAAGAAAACGTGATTTTTTCCACTTTTAAAGGAAAACGAAACAAGAAAGGCTGTCACTAAATGCCTAACAGAGAAGCAGAATGCACACTGTAACAATAGGTACTTTCTAATATGTTAAATTCGGAACTCAGACTGAAATTCTATAGTTCTTTTTCACGTTCTAAACAGCTTTAAGTCGAAGACTGAATTTTTCATTAATGTTACCTTTAGTTACCATTTTAAACATGTATTAAACACAAAACTATAATCGTTATAATGATGTAGTATATTTCATTCAGACGAGTAATGCTTTTAATCACAAATTAATCTTTACACAATGAATAATAACTTAAAAGGTTAGCTATTACTACTAATGTTTCGAAATGAAAGTATTTTCTTATAATTTGTCTGAATTTGACTATGTTCCCTTTTAAAGGGAAAATTAACATTATTATATTTAGAGCTTCGCCATCCCCTTTCGATTTCTCTTAGAAAGTTAACAGAATATTAAATGATAAAGCACAAGAAATAATCTGTGATTGAAATCAAAACAGTGGTAATATCGTGCACTATAAATTAACTATCAGTGATACTCTATTAGTGAGGTACAATAAATTTGCCATTAATATGATCTCTGATACCAAAATTTTAAATCGCCCTGATTTAAAACTCACAATCTGAATGAAGGACAATAATTATAAATTATTCTGGTACGAAGCAATCATTTAAATACTTTGATTGTTTGATGTCGAAAGCATCTAGATAAAGCCTGATTTATTAATATAAAGAGAATAATTAACAATATGAAGAGGATAATATTTACTAATATAAAGGGGAAAATATTTATCCTTATAAAAAGAAGTTTAAATGAATAGCAAGTAAGTAATATGTTCTGGAAATGAACACCATATCTTTATGCCTAGTAGAAAATATTTTTACGGAAAACTTATAAGAAATTTTCGCCTTCCGCAATTCGCGCTCTAGTGGTGTAATTGATAGTAGGACCGGCTGACACTCCAGAGTTTGAATCCCAGCAAGTGCATAGCTGATTCCTCAGCCTTCTTATCTCCGAAAAATCTAAGAGACCTTGTAGGCCGACTAAAATGCAGTGGCAATAATTCGTCATCACTTGATTTGACAAATGGGCCTAGTTCCCCTCTCCCCACTTGACATTTAAGTAAGGAAGAATATACGGAATTTTCGTGTTCCCCACTGCGCGCTCTTGTAATGTACTTCGTAGCATGTCCAGCTAGCAGTGAGGAGATCCGAAATTCGAATATCTACGAGGCATAGCTGATTTCGCTTGCTTTTTGCTTAGAAAAGCCTAATAGACTGTACAAGTTGGCTGAGGAAAACTGGATCGCACTTAATGCTACGTATGAAATACAAAGTAAACTTTTTAATCGCAAACACAGCAGATATCACCGGAAAAGGAACTTGTAATGAAACTATTAATGATCACCGAGTTAAAACATTCAGATTTTAGGGTGTTATTAAGAGAGAGAAATAATAATTCTGAGAAAAATAAAATATTTGAAAGCACTAAAACATGAGAAAAGTTTGCGTTTAGATAATTAATTAACTGTTGAGAAGATTCTAGTTGGTTTCGAGTTGGTTTTAATCTACTTCTCAAGATGGATGTAATTAATACATGCAATTAGAAAATGTTGGAAATCAGCATGAGTATTTTTGCTACCGTTTTACAATAATATATTCACAATAAATAATGAAAATTTACAATCAAACAGTTTGAGTAAAATAAATCTTCTCTATGAAAGGAACTTTTAATTTTAGTAAATGTATTAACCGTACATTTCTGCGAAACTTCAAGAAGTTTTATTTTAAAAACCTAAAGGGCAATATCAAAAAATGCGAAAGATGGAATGAGGCGAATTTGATTTGAAGTTTAATTTGTAACTCATCCCTTTTCCCGTAATGTCCCACTCCCTTTTCTCAAGTGGCACTACATGCCAGTAGGCCCCTTCCCAGGGACCCATTATTAGCTGCTTTGATGATGAGTAAGTAACCAGTTGGGGTGATAGGAAATCAGGCGACAAGTTTCGCAACACACTTTAGTCCATATTACCCATTAAGGTTATATAATATAATATCCCTGATTTCCCTCTTCCCTTAGGCTGATTGTGGAAGAGGAGATTAATTATCCTCTTAAACGCGTGGCTAAGAGTACCGTAGATATGCGAGGAAAAATCTAAACAAGAACACTTATTCGAGTGTCTAAATGCAAGATCAGAGCAGATAAACCAGCTTATTTTACTGCAAAATTTACCACAATATTCAGAAGAGGACCTCTATAATAATGGTAATAAAATGGAAGGCCTTTCGATGCAATCTTCCCAAATTTATGTCATTCAACGGATTTTAGGCATAAAGCTGTATTTTTATGTATTAAAAGTTTTAAAAAATTTGCTCTTGATTTACGTCGAAATAGTTATAGAATGAATCTTTAAAAGTTCGTTTCAAGTATCTGACTTAAGATTAGCTTCATCTTAGGTTAAGCCAATCTTGTCTTTTGTCCAATGAATATTAATCTTTCAGAATGGATTTTTACACGGTTCAGAAGACATTTTAAGCTGCATGCTCTGGTAAAAATCAATATCGTCAAACAAATAACGAAATAAATTACCAAAAATATCCACTTTCGTTGAATGATGGATGATGCTAAAATACAGTTCAAGGCCTTTCCAGGGAAAAATTAATTTTCGATATTTCATACCACTACACTTCTTCAATCTTTCTTTCACACACACATATATATACAGTAAACAAATTAATTAATAGCAATAAATTGTCTAATATATATATGATCGACTTTTATGAAGCTTTACTTCATTTTCCCCTGATGAGTTCTAAATTCGGGTTTCAATAAAAGGAGATTAATTTTTATTTGTATAATTTTGTATATTTTCTCTTTCGCATTTTTATTTTTCGAGATTGTTCTACTATGAATTCTCTCTTTAACTGGATTAGTTTTGATATTGTGTTAAAGCTCTTATACACGGTTGCAATTATTATATTATAGAGGAATTGCCTCCCTTTTATTCCAATTTACTAATTAATTTAGATGCTTTAAGTTTATTCTACTTCAATCCAGCAGCTATAGCGCAGGACGGGTTTAATTGTATTCGATTTTTTTTATTCGAATTTTTAGCCTATTTATATATTATATATCGCATGTACAGAAATATTTCTTGAATCTATTATTTTTTAAATTGTTTTTTCTTTTAACTGAGGTTTCTAATTTTTAAAAGTAATTTAAACTTATCATGCTTTAAGTGTTTCATATTAAGCTATTAAAAGTGCTCATAGTAATGAACAAACTCTATGGCAATTTTCATAAGAATTTCGGTATTTTATAATTAAAGTAAACAATACTTTTTATTCAATAAAAAAAAGTAAAACACTGATTCCATCAATGCTTTCTTTTAATTTAAAATGTGTCTTTTTAATCGAAAATATATAAGACGTGGCTTAACTGTGGCTCCGGAACTGCATGAGGCGCTTTGACCCCTTAAATTCGGCATGCGTCATTACAAATAGTAGTTTTATTTTTGAAATACCATTCCACCTTGGAAAAAAATTGTGCTACAATGCGCTTTTGTGACACTCATTTACTATTTTTTTCCTTAAATATATGTAATACGAAAAATAATTTAAACAATTTAAAACCGTGCGAGATTTCTACGACTTACTATGTAGCTATAATACTTTTAGAAATTGAAAAGGCAAATAAAATAAATACATTTTCGACCCATTGCGTAAATGAATCTTACTGAAGGGTACCTCACATCTTACTGAAGGGTGCTAGGAATATGTTCAGCTGTAACTTCCTGTAGAACAAACAAAACGCATCTGATGTATCAATTTAGATTTAATGAATTAATTAAATGATACAGAGTTGTTAAGTTTTATTTCCAAAATTTAGTTTTCACGTTATTGATGCAGGAAAAACTAACTATTAATTTTTATTTAAACAAAATAATCTGTTGAAGTGAAGGATTGTTTTAAACAGTTTTCACACATCGAATTGCAGTTTCTTTGAAAAACTGTTTTTGGTCTAGAATTCGGTTCTAGAATCAAGAGTGAGCAAAAGTGGCCAATTCTGCTTATAAGGTACTTCTCCCACTTTCCTAGCGTGCCTTAGTGGTGTAGTGGTTCTGCACGCTGGGCCGGTATTCCAGAGGTCCGCGGTTCGATTCCCGGCCAAGGCGTTTGCTCATTTTTCCTTTCTCCGGCTGTTCTAATTAACCTAATGTCTCTAAAGTGGCGCCCGAACTAAAAGGGTGTTGGATGAGGATTCTCCACACCCAGAATTTGGCGATTGGGTCCCCTGGAAGAAACTCCAGTCTCCCTTTAAAAAATTGAGTATATAAGGTATTTCTCCCACTTTCCTAGCGTGCCTTCGTAGTGTAGTGGTTCTGCCCGCTGGGCCGGTATTCTAGAGGTCCGCGGTTCGATTCCCGGCGAAGGCGTTTGCTCTCCGACTGTTCTAGTTAACCTAATGTCTCTACATGTTTTTCAGATCACTGCATTATTCATCACTCAAATGAAAATCTTCATCATCGTAGTAAAGACTGCAACATATTCTTTCCCTTTCTCTTAACTCCTACTGAAATCAGCTGATAATTATAACCAAGATCATAAAAAATATTGAAAACCAGAAGAAAATCTTACTTTTTCTAGTTTTGAAAAAAAAAAAAAAAAAAAGGGGGGGGAGGGATCGTTTAAAACTTGCATATCATACGGGCGTACTTTAATGAAGATTAGCAATAAAACTTCTTTCCCTTCGTCACTTCGGCCCACCAGCGGCCGAGCGGTAAAGTCGCTGAACACTGGTAGTTCGATCCGAGGTTCGAATCCCGCGAACGGGGTGTTTTCGTGGTTTTTCCCATGTGTAGCGTGTATACGAGCCAGTTTCCCTTAGAAAGTCCTCCAGGAAGGCATCCCTCCTCTTAGGCAGATAGCCCTAGTGTGCTTTGCCATAATTAAATACACCTACACCCTTCGTCACTTCAGGACGTTCATTTTAAATTGCAAATATAAATAATGACAGACGAGAAAGACAGCTAAAAAATATTTATTGAGCAAAATTTTATCAATCCACATATCCATTCAGCCTTTTTCCAGTTCAGGCCTGATAAGTTTATTCCCAGTCCAGCTTGATCTGGAAATATCCCTTGGCTATTATTGCCAATTGAGCCTCTGTTTCAAACTCTCTCTTATATATGTAATGGAAGATGGGTTTATAAGTGTTTATCCTCTTGCTTTTTTATACCAAAACCATACTTTGCCATAATCAAGTAAATAAAATTACTTAATAGCTTTTTGCGCTATACTACACTGGTTACGAGATGAGTTCTAAGAAAATCTCTGGAAAATGACAGAGTATATTAAAGGTAGCACCAGATAGTCAAAACATCCTAATTCATGATGACAGGTCTTTCAGTCTGAAAACTGTCTATAAAAATAAGTGTAAGCAATGGGTCTTCACTTGTAACGAATATTCTCAAAATCCAAACGTTAAGGTAGTTGGATTACCTTAACTAACAACATACATGACTTTTTAAACTACTTGATTATCTTAATGCATGTTGTTAGTTATCTCACTTGTCTAATAGTAACATTATATCATGCCCATGAATTTTAGAGTCGCTAAGAGTGCAGGACTGCGTCTGTCATTGACATGGGCCCTGGGCACATTACATGTGGCTTAGCCCAGTTCCAGCCCACTTTTGAGGAGAATGACCTAGACGACGGGTTTAGGTGGCTCCCGCCCCTCTTCCCTTAACACCTAACCACAGAAAATGTCTGCCTCTCCGTGTATATTAAATGCCCATACGGCAAAGGCACTATACGTCTATAAATACCCAAGCTTTATCCGGGATTCGAGACTGGGCCCAACGATACGACAACCAACAACACTAACCATAATACCAATCAGTGTGGTAGTCCTCTATGTATAAAAGACGATGCAAAAAATGACATAAAGAATTTGGGAATAGAATTTAAGAAGCTAAGTAAAGTACTAACTACGCTGTCATTTAATAAATTAAACGTTCAAATTTATCTGTGAATGAACAAAATCCAAGAGCCTTATGGCAATTTCTGTACGCATATAGTTTGTAGATTCAAAGTTAGATATATTATTAACAAAACCCTTTTCCAAAGCAAAAGTTTTTCTACACAAGGTGATTCAAAACTAGAGGAACAAACTTCTGAGAGGAGTAGGATACACCTAGGCGACACCTAGGCGACTCGGAATCCCATAGCAATGCAGGGTCGAAAATGCAATCCAAACGAGATAGGGGTTGATATTAAAGGGAGTCAGAGGAAAACCGTCGACAGCCACCCACAGGAATGTTAGGATGGAAAATATGAATACATCGTGGTCGCAGATTAACATTTAGAGACCATAATACTAAATCCTTACCTTTCCTGATGACGAAGATCCCCGAGATTTCGTAACATGGCGTAAGGCATGGAATCTCGGACGATTCAAAACACAATCAATGTTTTGAAATGGCGCATCTTCAGACGACCGCGAAAGTATTTCGCGACCCAGCGTATTTCAAAACGTCAGATTCCATGCGATGTCCACGTTACGAAACATTGGGCAACTTTATTATTAGGAAAGTCATGACTTACTTTAAGCTTATGCTCTTTGAATATCAGTTTGCGAGTACGATGTATTTATACTTTCCATCTTAGTACCTTGACGCTTGGCTGTCGACCGTTTTCCTGCGATAGCTCCTAACAGCCTGTATCTCGTTAGGATTACAATTCCGAATCTAGTCTACTACGGGATTCAAAGTTATCTAGGTTATCTTACTCCTCCTAGAAGTTTGTTCCTCTAGTTTTGAATCATCCTGCATAATCATCGAAACTACCCTTAGTTCTTCCAGGTAGCTTTTAAAATAAGCAATTTTATGATTGTTTACAATTAATATGTTGTAAGCATAAAATTAAAATGTACTAAATTTTACACAAAACATATTTTCATATAAATTACAAGAGATTATAACAGTACTAAAATATTTTTACGAATTCAATCAAATAGATTTCCATGCAAGCGAGCCTCTTGCCCATAATCTGAATTTCAGATTTCTTTTAATTTTTTAAAGCGGTCAAATAGAAATTCAGCTTTGTGCATAGAGAGAGAAACAACCTTTGAAACTGCATTTTAAAATGAAAACAGCAGTTTCTCTAACCACTATGCTTGGACTGCGGGAAAATTAAAGCACTTTCTTAAAAATAAATAAAGTAGTAAGGAAAAAACAGAGAGAAATGTCGCCATTTGAATTTGGAAGCCATTTTTGAATGAAATTCAATTACAGCGTTGCTTACCTCTGATGAAAGCCGTATGCAAAACATAACACAGAAACTTTAAGACTACCCAAATCAACCTATAATGAACATTATGTAAGCTTTCATCAACACAAACAATCAGCTGCTGAAATCGGTGTAATCATTTAAGAATATCCGATGCTTTAAAATTACGACTTGTTTTATACGATCATTTATAAACTCACATACACATACTGATTCAAAATCATTTAAATAAATTTAAATAATAATGATAAAATAATAAAATGCGCATATTTTCAAAATCTTGCCTACAAAATCAGAACTTTTAAACGAACAATTGCGTAAATTAGGAGGCGGAACGAAATGATAATGTCTTTTATTTATGAACATAGCCTTTTTTAATAATTATTATTACTAATATAATCACATTCCCACTGCTTTTAGATCATCATATCATTCATTCATTGAATATATCAGGCTGCCATCACTTCAGCATACATTGCATCAGTATTTTATCAAAAAAAAAAACAAAAAAAAAAAAAACCATTTGATTTTTAGAGGACAATTCATAACGATATTGTGTAAAAACCCATTACTCTTAAGATCATCAATTCTTTATCTATTTTATACGATATTTACACCGCGGAGAAACTTCGTAAAATCCCATTTTATTTATTTACTTATTTATTTTTGCGGCACACGGGCATCTTTATAGAGATTTCTAATCGGGTATTGATAAAATACTAATAATAAAAGTTGCCCCTAACAGTTATAAAATTAAATAATTGCTATCCATAGCAATTTATTTTTTAAAAAACTAAAAAAAGAAGAAGTACAGGCACTTTCTAATTTCGATATTAAAACTTTCGATATTTCTCACTGGGACTCACTATATGGCAAGAGCCTGAAGTAAGGATAAATTGCTGTATATTTTTGACTCTGTCCATATTAAATGGCCAGGTCGGTCATTTGTGAGCAGCCGGATTCCATTATCTTTCTGCAACGTACAAAGGAAAAATGGAAGAAAAAGAATGCAAAGATAGTATTGATGTTATCCGTGATGTTGAAGCATTTTAAAATAGATTGGCAGAAACACATCTATGGAAAGAATTAAGTAGAGAAACGCATTAAAAAAATAAAATACGGCAGTTTCTATTCTTTACTACAGATGAAAATACATTTTTTAACTATTTTCTTTTAATCAAGTAACTGCAGAGAGCCCAATTTACAAAACGAATTTATCCAGCTACGATAGCAAAATAATAAGTTTCATGCAGCGTAAATCAGTTTACTAGCAATAGTTAAAAATTATGAAAGTTAATTCTTCAGATCAAAATATTCTATTTTTTAGTATTGAAGTTAATACCGAACATTCAGAAATTATATAGTCATAAAATAAATAATAGAAATCACAAAAACTTGAGAATAATTTTCTAATTTTTTAAAGCTTATAAGATCAAGAAAATGATCCTCTTTCATACAAAAGGAATTAAAATACTAAATTTCAGCAAGCCAAACAAGTTATCCTAAGATGTTAACAATGAGTACCATAGGAAGGTCCGTTTAGAAAGTATGTTGAGGGACAAAGGGGGGGGGGAACTTCTGACTCGATGCGATTTCAGGATGTGAGTCTCAAACTCATGAGTCCTTAAAACTACCCACGGAACACAATGCAAAGACTGGCATATTTTCGTCCTTTAAAAATCTTTGGGAACTGTAACAGAGCCCGACATCCTTAAAAACAGTCTGAAGAGCTATTAGAAAGACGAAATCTCTCCCCGACGTAAATTACGTTCAAATAAGCTCCTATGTCCTAATCGATAAATGATTAAGCTCTTTGTAGACTCCCCTTCATATCTGATCCATTTAAAAGCGTCAATTGTAGGCGTAAAAAGGATTAATACCTTCCGATAAATCAGCGTCCCGCGCCCCTGTTACACAATTATCACCCTCCAGCAATCTCTACACCTTGTGATAAGTCAAAATTGGCTTGTAATCGCCACTCTCTTCCCTTTTTTTGATAAATGTATGCCAACTTGCCTAGGAATTCTTGGCACAGTTTTGCGGGTTTTCCTCCGGACAGTCCTGTTTTTTCAAAAAAAAAAAAAAAAAGACTACATGATTGCATGGCTCTCTGGGGTTTCAAAGACAAATGCTGAAATTCTGATATCTGAAAATAAATGAACATCAAGCTACAAGTGCCGTTTTTATGATGAGATTTTAAATTTCAAAGAATTTATTTCTTTTCTAATGGAGAAAAATTTCTTTGTAAGAAGCGGAACTGTTGCTCTTGTCCGTTTCAGCAGTGACTCTTAAACACATTTGAAACTGTTTGATAGTCTGTGGTTTGTTACAATCAATTGCATTAATTTGGCAGCAAGTAACTCTTAATTTTTATAAACTGTTTTTTACACATGCAAACTATATGTCATGTGCATATACTGCATTGTTTACTTATATTATATCAGCGGTCACAAACTGGCGGCCCACGGGCTGCATACAACCCTCGAAGCAATTTTACGCGGACTATAAACAAATTTGAATTATATATTTATCGTAAATACGGCGTTAATAGTTTCACACCCGTAGAGATATGGACTGAGCCTATGTGCACGATTATTAGTGAAAGAAAACGCAACAGAATGAATAGGTTGTGGCTTTGTCCCACATACTTTTATACTTGTCACTCAATTCTATCAGTCAATTTAGTTTGCCAGACAACATTTGGTAGCACTTTAGTATTCTGATATTTTCGTGTTTTTTTCTATTGAGTTTGTACTCCTAACACATATTTTCCTTAAGTTTGTCACTAGCTGGTTAGTTGGATTTACAAGTGCAGATTCATACTGCTATATATTGAGACAAACTAACCAGGACTATTAATTAATTAATTAACAGCTCTACTGCATATTACTCATCGATAAACAATAATGTTTTACTCAAAGATGATATGTTTACTAAACCAATCGCTGCGCACCTATTAAGCGATCATAACTTTGTTTCCGTTCATTGTACGTATTCATACAAATTTCTGTTCTTTTCCATGTTTCTAGTTATAATTTGTAATCATTAGTACATGTTTGATTAGTACAAACATTTTTGATTTACATTACATTTCTGTTATTGTATGTATTGTGTTCTTAGTGTTTGAGAATTTAAAACTGTGCATGTAATTTTTCATGGACATACCAGTGTTGTATTCTTTTGATTTTTCTTCCTGACCGCCACCCAGAAGAAAAATGGTTAGTGAATCTAACTGATGTACCGAAGGGCCCAGGCTCGAATCCCGGAAAGGCATGGATGTAAAACGTCTGTCCCTTCTTAGAAGGCAAGTTAATTATTAAGCGCCTCCATAATAAAGTGACCACTACTTCCGGCTTTACTAGTGGCCAACGCCTAAAATGGCTAGTTAATTATTTAGAATTCTCTAAATTATCTAGAATTCCTTTAACGGAAATAAAACGAGAAACGTAAATAGCAATATTACGTAATGCCGTTCAGCAAAAAAGTAAAAACTGGGGAAATGTCCCACCACTGATATTTAGAACGCCTTGCTCCTATTTCTGAAGACGGATATTCCGCGAAGAGAATGTAAAAAGAAAAGAGCCAAATGACAGCAATGTAGATGCCGCTAAATATTATCTCGGAAATAGCATTCTAAGGAGAATTATTACGAAATTAAATGCTTTTGTTTAACTATGAATTTTTTAGCAATGTTCACATGTGGACTTTTCTTTTTTCTCTTCAGGCAAGCAACATTAATAGTGTGTTCTAGTTATAAAGTAATCACTTCGGAATGTTATCTATAAACTGAAAATAACCTCTCTGGCTCTGTTTAATTTGTTCTGTACTGACAGCTGAAAAACTTAATGTCTGAGAAAAAACCCTGAATAACAAATTTCTGAGTTATGCCCAAGGAATCCAGATGCATAAAGATGCAACTAAAATTTTAAAAAGTGATTTCGAATCTTATCACGTGAAAAATTTTTGACGATATATAACAGGAAAATCGACTTGCTTGAGCTTCGATGTCTTTTTTGAGAGCTTTTGGTTTCTACATCAGTTTCCATACACAAAATAAAGAGTTTCTAGAATTCCTCAAGTAAAAACATATGTTAGATTTTACATATGTTATGTAAAAACATATGTTAAATTCCTCCCAGAATTTGAGATATTTAAGCCACTCCCACCTAAGCAGCACTCTATATGTTGCTTTACCTTATTTGAAATAACCTTCCTTTTCATCATCTTTGTATATGAATGGTTGGAGTGATATTCGGTCGTGAAAATCGGGTTTTGACATCGCTTGGCGACAATGGGAAACGACCCATCCTACCTCCGTTGAGTACAGCAACCATGGAGTCGGCGACCCTTTTGATTCTTATCGGCGTGAACTAGGTGTCTCCTACCGGTGGGTCCTGTCGCATTATGTTACATTATCTGTCAGTTTTGCATGCCTACTTGAACAATATTCCTGTCTACCAGCCCTTGCCAACAATAGACAGGTTAATATAATCCGTTTTTATTCCGAACTGCTAAATGCTTCTTTAAATTTATAACTTCTACAAGAGGCATTCTTAAGCCCTTTAATTGAATTAAAATATGATGAAACGAGACTATTATTTTTCGAATAAAAATGTATAATGTAAATGTATAAAACACTATGGAATAATAAACGTCAATTACTTCAAGGTAGTACCTTATTTATTTCAAAATGTATTTGTAAACAGCTTTACACGTAGAATAACGAGATCACGTGAAAGATACCGCACATAAAAATTCTGTAATCCGTTCTGAATACATATTTGAATAAAACAATCTCGTCCTTAAATTTTAAGAGTTAAAATTAAGTACAAGTTACTGAGAACCTTGCAGGAGTTAATAGAAAAAACATATTAACGGAAGCCTACTAGATACTGTTTAGTTTGTGAATATATTAGAGAAAATTAAACGTTTTATGAATGTCATTTTCAGTAATACGTCGGACATCATAAAAGTCAGCATCAACTATATTAATAAATATATCATCAGCTATTTACATTAATAATTGTAATATCAAAATTTAATACCATATATATATTTTATTTTACTTTTTCACTTTTTTTGTACTTTTACTCCCCCCCCCCCCAATAAATATTTTTGCTTTTACTGTCGGAAATATATTTATATTTGGCATGAAGAATTCTACTGTTTACACAAGTAACATAAACACGATTAAATTTTTAAAAATATATGGGATAATATGATTTTACATAAAAATTTTAGAGTGCTTTTTTATTTGAAAATACTGTGCAAAATTATAATAGACATTTAACTTTCTTCTGATTACTTAATGAGGAAAAGCATGCATTTGTTTAGTTATGCTATATCATTCCTTTCCTATACACGCGATTATTACTTTATTATAACTACCCCATCAGTTTAACCTTGATTGAAAAATTCTAATAAGATCATTGGCGTCATCCAGAAAACAGGATGTTTTAGAAATAGATTTGATAAAGTGATTACCGATGGGAGGGAATAAAATTATCACACGATAACGAATTTTCCATTCGTATTAATAAATTAATAACATTTAATTGGCTAAAGAGTACTCTTTCTTGATTTATATTATTAGATTATTGAACTGAATGATTTCTTTATTCGTAATATAGCGTACTAATTCATATCTTCCTAAATCATTATTACATTGCCTTGTAAAACTAGTTTTACGGTTGTGCATTGTTTATTCACTGCCGTTTTTAAGTTCAAAATGAAAAATACCTCATTCTCTAATGATACGGCTGGTGATGTATTTGTAGCTAAAGAGTAGGTTTCTCTTTATTTTATGAAATATCTCTTTAACTTGTTTAAGGTATAATTCATATTTAATGTTTATGTTATTAGAATAGTATTTAGTTCACAGTGGAAAATATTTTTTGAAAAGTCATTTAACATGAAAATGTTAGTTTAAGATTTTATGAAGTCTATAATGAATGCTACAATTACATCTTAAGAAGTACACATATATTAATAATATCCCATTAAATTTCATTTTTGAAATGTGACTACCTACTCATAAGATTTATTTAAGTATATATCTTCTAAGTTTTTTTTAAAGTTTTTCTAATATTTATCAGTTTCTGCTCTTTTCCCTTAGATGCGCCCTACTTGTGGTAAAATGTTCTTTTTAAAAAAGAACTTAACTCTATGTATGAAGATGTGTTCGGAAGGATTTCGACTCTTGGTGAGAAATGTGAAAGGTCATTCATTTAGGTATGTCGGAATCCATACTGAAAAAACACCTGTTCAATGCAATATATGTTCCAATCGATTCATCTTCGAAATTTTAGTTCGGTAATTTAATATTTACAAGTTTTCCTGAAAACACTTGATTTGAAAGCTCATAAAAGGACCTACAGATGTAGTGTATGCCCTCAAAAATCAGTAATTTTGACCATTTAAAATAGGGGTCTTCAACCTTTCACGCCCGAGAGCCACATCAATAAATTCGCAAAGATTCGCGGGCCACATGTCTGTCAAAAAATAGTGTAATCAGAAAATTTATAACAAAAAGGGAAGTTTGTTTTGCAAGGCTACACTTGATTCTAGGCGAAGAGATAGTGTTACAGATTTGTATATATATATGTGGTACCAGTTGGTTCAACACAGCCACCAGAGGGCATCACATATGCGCCGACAGCGAGAGCACAATATAGATAGATGTTGATTCCACGCGAAGGTGGTAACAAAAGAGCTCTGTTAAAATAGCAAGCGCGAGTAGGCGCTGTGTAGCTATTTTAAATACTTAAAATCATGCAGAACTGTATTTGTACCTAAAGAGCTCTGTTAAAATAGCAAGCGCGAGTAGGCGCTGTGTAGCTATTTTAAATACTTAAAATCATGCAAAACTGTATTTGTACCTAAAGAGCTCTGTTAAAATAGCAAGCGCGAGTAGGCGCTGTGTAGCTATTTTAAATACTTAAAATCATGCAGAACTGTATTTGTACCTAAAGAGCTCTGTTAAAATAGCAAACGTGAGTAGGTGCTGTGTAGCTATTTAAAATACTTAAAATCATGCAGAACTGTATTTGTACCTAAAGAGCTCTGTTAAAATAGCAAGCTCGAGTAGGCGCTGTGTAGCTATTTTAAATACTTAAAATCATGCAGAACTGTATTTGTACCTAAAGAGCTCTGTTAAAATAGAAAGCGCGAGTAGGGGCTGTGTAGCTATTTTAAATACTTAAAATCATGCAGAACTGTATTTGTACCTAAAGAGCTCTGTTAAAATAGCAAGCGCGAGTAGGCGCTGTGTAGCTATTTTAAATACTTAAAATCATGCAGAACTGTATTTGTACCTAAAGAGCTCTGTTAAAATAGCAAACGCGAGTAGGCGCTGTGTAGCTATTTAAAATACTTAAAATCATGCAGAACTGTATTTGTACCTAAAGAGCTCTGTTAAAATAGCAAGCTCGAGTAGGCGCTGTGTAGCTATTTTAAATACTTAAAATCATGCAGAACTGTATTTGTACCTAGAGCTCTGTTAAAATAGAAAGCGCGAGTAGGGGCTGTGTAGCTATTTTAAATACTTAAAATCATGCAGAACTGTATTTGTACCTAACAAGCGCGAGAACGCGCAACGATACTGTTATTTTAATTCAAATCTGTAGCTATTCTATTATCAATTATTATTCATTAAATGTATGTGGTGTGGAAGTGTTATTTACCTAAGGATATCATCTTCAACTCCCCCTATATACATTGGTTCCGAAAGGTCAAATGGAAATCGAATTAAAATGTTTTGCAACTTTTTTTAACCACGGAAAAAAAGAATAAAGATGATTCTACAGAACAAAATGTTATAAAATGCATTAAAAAAAAAAGAAAAAAAAAACTTACATTACTGGCGGGAAATGGTAGTTAGTTTAGTTTTAATGTGTCATTTAACGTTGTTTCTGCTTGATTAAAGCTTCAATATCCGGTTTAGTCTGTGTTGTTGCAATTCTTAAAGTTTCCTCTAAATGTCTGTCTGACAGTCGTGTTTTTGTTTTCATTTTAGGATTTTTATTTTACTAAAGTGCTGTTCACATACTATGTAGGTACTGCCAAAGATAGAAGACATGAAGAGTGCATGTTTACGAATTCCTGGATACTGGATTGCGTACGAATTACGTACTGGATTACGAATTCCTGGATACACGAATTCCTGGATTCCTGGATTACGCACTTCGAATAAAAAAAAAAAAATAATGTAGGATTTTCAAGAAACTTGCATTTTACTGCAGTCACACTGTAAATCTATAAATTCTAATTGAAGTTCAGGTGGAACACTTCCAACGTCTACTGAAAATAGCGAGGAGAACATTCTGATAAAAATTTCACTTTCGCGAAAATCGGCAAATCTGCTTTTGAATTTCTCTTTCAAATTTGAAATGCATTGTACATAATTATTTGAATTTCATGTTATAGAGTTCTTCACACACTTCATCAATTTTGGAAAGTGAGTGGAATTCTTATTTAGCAACTGACTTTCCAAAGTATTAATTCTGTCTCAAAAGCTTGCACAAAGTAATAAAAATTATGGACAACTAGATTCTTTTCCCAGTAAGCGGTAGTTCAAATGATTGAGATGACCTATAATATCGGCAAGAAATGTTAAGTCACTCAACCATTTCTTATCACTGAACTCGTGAATAGATTTCCCTTTAGATTCCATGAATTGTTGAACTTCGCTCTTCAAAGAAAACAGGCGTTGAAGCATCTTTCCTCGGCTCAACCAACGTACTTCCGCGTAATACACAACATCACCATATTCAGCTTCCAAATCACTCAGGAACTGTGGAAATTGACTGCGATTAAGTCTTTTAGAACTGAATGAAATTAACCACTTTTACAACAACATTCATCACATGTTCAAAGTTTGAAAAGTACTTCTTGCACAAATTTTCTTGGTGGATGATGCAGTGTAAAGTCATCATAGTATTATTTCCACTTGCCTTCACATCAGTTTGGAATAATGTTGTTACTCCTATTTTCTCTCCAGTCATAGATTTAGCATCATCCGTGGTTATAGCAGATATGTTACTGAAGTCTAACTCACATTTATCCAAAGTTTGTGTCAGACTCGAATACAAATCTATTCCTCGTGTTATACCTTTAAGCGCATCGATACTGGCTAATTCCTCTACAATTGTCTCTATCAACGCCACGAATAAAAATGGCTACTTGTGCAGTATCTGTTGCATCTATTGATTCATCCATCGCTACAGAATAAAACTCAAATTGTTTGCCTTTCGATTTTAATTTACTAAATATATCTGTTGCGAAATCATCTATGCGCCTAACTCTGTCACACCAGACAAGCTAATATTCGATATGACTTAAGCCTGTGATGGACAAAGCACATCAACTGCATTCTGAAGACATTCTTTTGCAAATTCTCCATAAGCAAAGGGTTTTCCACTCTTAGCAATTTTTTCTGCTATCATGTAACTGTCACAAACACTATTTTCAGATTCTTTATTCGCTGTGGTGAAGAAAGTCTGCTGAAAATTTAGTTTTGATTTTAATTCACTCACCTTATCACTTCGAAAATGACATTCCAATGCAGAATATTTCTCACTGTGCTTAGTATCATAATATATCTTAATGTTGTTTTCTTTCGTCACAGCTACACTGTCGTTGCAAATAAGGCAAACTGCCTAAAATTCATCATTTTCGGAAAATTTTGTCTCAAATAATATCAGGCATGTCAATAAAATGTTTTAAATATCAAGACTAAGAGAAAAAAAGTTCTTTTTACGACAAAAAGCTGACAAAGCAATCTTTCTTGAAATAAAAATTGCTTAAAATTCTTCACATTCAAATATAGGGCCACTAAAATACTTCAGACCCTTAAGACCCCTACTCTATGGCAATGGCATGGCACCTCACAATTTTGATTATGACGTATTACATTTTAACAGTAAATAAAAACAGCCTAGCAAGAGCCGACCTTTAACTAGCAAAGCGTGTTATGCTTTAATTGAAAATTAGTAATTTAAAGATTTGTTGTCAATTGTTTAATTAAGTTTTAATTTGGTAAAATTTTCTTCATATTTTGATATCTTGCATACAAGTTTTAAATTATGATATTATATTCATTAAGTAAATTGCTGGTGATATATTTATTAACATAGTGGATGCCAACTTTTATGATGTCCTCGGCATTACTGAAAATGCCATTCATAAAACTTTAATTTTCTCTGATATATTTACGAACTTAGCAATATCTAGTAGATTTTCCGCAGCAGAAAGGCTAGTTTTGAAGCGTTTGTATTTAGTCATTTAATCATACATGTAATATAAATAAATGTTCATGACGGTAGATATAACCATAATTGAAGAAAGGCAATAAGCGAAAATTAGCGCAGTCAGGACATTTAAGAAACAAAATTAACGGTATGAATGCAATAAATAAACAAAAAATACCGAATTAAAATGTACTAAATATTATACGTAGTATGAAAAACTTCTGTATGAGTACATGAAATAGTGATAATGATTCTAAAATTATTGATGAAAGTTGAGATTTTATTAAAAAAATGTAAAGGTAATCGAGGTTCGACACTAAACATTGGCAGTATCGAAGACCTTAAAAATACATAAAAAATAAATGCACGCATTCCAATATAAATTACATTAAAAATTATAAGGAAATTTATCTGAATATGCAGGAAATTATAAAGGTTGAAACTGCCAAAGTTAATAATAGCACTCTAAATGCAGTAAAATATAATTAATAATGGTAAGATTATCGCAGAATAAAAAAAAAGCAGTATATGTAAATTAAAACAGAACCATAAAATATAGAATAAATAAGGACTATTCAATGAACTACATATGAATAGTAGAACAGCCGCAAATTTAAATGCTTAATTTAAAAATCTTGGTATATCTAGGAAAGATAAACATGTGAAAAAAATTATGTAATAGTAAGTGGCACAGTAAACCAAATAAACTCAAAGACGTTATTATGTTAAAAAAAATTATTTAATGAGTTAACAATTGTAAGGAAAGGTGAAAAATTATGTTTAAAACGAAATAATGTGATAAATAAAAACGTGAATGTTACTCTCGTAATTATTCACATGTATTTGAATAATTACTCTCGTAAAATATAAAAAATGAGTTAAAAGTAAAAGCATGTTGTTTGAAAAGGTATGAAAAATAATCCAGTAACATTAAATACTAAGATTAAAGAAAATAAATATGATGTTGTGAACAGAAAATATACGAAAGAAGTTCAAATTAGGAGTACATAGGAAGCTGAAAAGTTTAAAATCTATAATAGAAATTGAAAATTTACATCTAAAGTTAAGAATCAATAATTAAATTCCGACAGAAGTGCGAAAATTGTTAAGGGTACATATGCCTAAAGAAGAAAATTCTTAAATTACGAAATATCCTAAAAATTATTATTGCTATTATTATTGATGGAAAACAAATAAAGCTGATCTTTTATAAAATTGTGACGTTTATCTCACACACTTCTCCTGTTATTAGGTAGCTGGCTCATACAAGACAATTTCCTTTACAGAGTCACGAAGCCATTCCACCCCTAAGTCAGAAGCCATAGCATGCTTTGCATAATCGAAAAACGCAAACCAAACTGTTCATGAAATCTACAGCCAGTTTAATAGTCAAGGGATACATATGTTGGAAATAGTAAGCTTACGAATTCTATTTGAGTCATGAAAAGTTTTACAAAAGTCTAACATGAGCACGAACAGGAGTTCGCAGCATTTTTTTTTTTTTTTTTTTTTTTTTTTATTGCGCTATGGCACCTTTTGTACACAGAATAATGAGCAAATATATGAGATAATTATTCCTTAACTTCTCCGAGAAGCTATAGTTCCATATATGTATCTATATATCTATATATATTATATAATTATTACAAGAAATCAAATATTTATGTAATCAAATTTCCTCAGTTTGATCCTTGAGAATCTGATGATCAACTTATTAAGTAATTTAAGATTTAGCGTAACATTTCAACTATCTGTATTTTAGATGAAAAGATATCAGTATAAGTTGATACTATAAGAAAGGAAAACGTACTATCCGAATGAATATTTTCGAAGGAGATATACAAAGTCACGTATTTATAGGTGGTCCAAGACCACCTGAAATTTTCAGTGGCTGCGCAAAGTAACCGTAAACTCCGTTAGTTATTTTAAGATTCGCGTGGCTTCTAAAAATGAATCGAAGCCGCCATCTCTCAAAAAACACCGCCCCTTTGTATAGATACCCGGATAAGGTTCAGTCCTGCTTATTAATCTCCATATATATGTGCATACCTTGTCCTAATGATACTACAAAAGAAAACGCTACCACAAAGTCTCCCTTCAGGTGAATAGGGTTGCCAAAAATCTTGCCGTTTTCAATGCAATTGTTAACCCGATAGGCAGGCAGCTTCAGCGTTTGAAAGCGTAAGAAGCTAAGGAAATTATGAGGCTAGCATAAAATGTATTAAAAAGCTTTCGTTTATGTGGAAAAGAACAGTTGATTAGTAAATAAGATTGACTATATATTTTTAAGAAGGGTACAAGAGAATGCGAAAATATCTTTTTTTAAATAAAACATAATTGAAAATAAAACTCGTTGCAACATTTATAGGATTTGTAGCTTTTACATTTAATGGACAGTATGTAAAAGAAGAGAAATAGCAGAAAAAATTTTGTCATCAACACTGAAGACAGCTATTTTATAAAACTCACAAACTGCCATTTGTAATAGTAATAATAATAAACCTTAATGAAATAATAATTGTGCAGAAGAAAAATGCCGAACGCGGAACAAAATAGCAAAAATATTCCGCGCTCTGAAATATTTTCCTATTCTGTTGAACTGGCTGGCTGCGCAGTTCTCTAGGTTTTCGAATGCATAACGTGGATACAAATCGGTTTTCGTTAAAAAAAAAACTTCTCCCTGAAGGCGTCTTTTCTCTTATGCTGCTATTTCTCGCGTACTTTGCCGTAATCGAAACAATCTACTCCGAAATATTTACTTCAAACTTTTAAGAAATTATCAAGCAAATTTTCAGAATAATAATTTTGAATTTTGTTTTAACATTTGACGAATTTCAAGAGAAGCTGGAGTACTCTTCTTATGAAACTATGACTTTTTTTTACGAAATTTTGAAGAACTGAAGAATATAAGATGGTTAATGAATAATACATACGTAATTTTGAAAAATTAAGCACAATAATAGTTACATATTCGACTACATCGATGAATAATCCGATTGGGTTCAAATCCCAGAAAACAGGCTGATGCATGGCTATTTTCGTGGTTTTTCTCGTGTATAATGTGAATATGACCCAGTTTTCCTAAGAAATCTTCTGCGAAGGCATCCTTCCCTGAGTCAGGTAGGCGTTGTATTCTTTACTGTATTGAATTTAAGCAAATTAATATTCACTATAAATAAGATAAAGTTTTGATGTCAGTATATCTTTTTAAATTATAAATCGAAATTAACAGCAAATATAATTTAAACATTTCGACGCAGACATATTTTTTGTTGAACTAACCGAGGTGTCAAATAGCTATGATAATAATAATGCCCTAGATATATATCAGTAGACTAGCTTAATTAAATATGCAAAATGCAGATTTTTGGAGAACAGCAAGAAATAAAATAAAATATTGTGCATTTGTAATTTGATTCATTCATATTTATAAATATGAGCTAAAAGAAATAGCAAACTTTAGTATTAAAATTCTGGTATGCGAAAAAGTGTTAAATGTAAAAAACATTTCTGCGGATTACTTCTCTGCGACTGCAAAAAGAAACTGCATTCCCATGATGAAGAATTTTTAGACTTCCATGAACTTACACATTTCGAGAAGAACATAAAAACATTATAAATAATAAAATATGTATAAGGGCAAAATTTTACTGAAGTTGGTTGACAAATGATGCAAGATAATATGATATAAATTTAGGGAATTTCTCGAATTCTATAGTTAACTATCAATTATTTATAAATAATGGTGAAATAATGAAGTTTTTATTATTATTATTATTGTTTTTACGTTCAGTTTTTCATATTGTTTTATAAATTTCAGTTGTAAATTTTTTAATAGTGTAACATTTTGGGCTTAGAATTACTAAGTGTTAATCAAGAAAATAATTAAAAGCAATTTTCTTGATCTATTTACTCTGTTTAAAATTATATGCCTAGCCAAATCTTTACAAACAATTAATAATAAAAAATAAATCGTGACATATTGGAACAAATGCTTTTAAAGTATAACGATGAAGCAATTTTATATTCACCTTCAAGCGACAATTACGCCAAAAGCGATATATAGCCAAATTTTCCGATCACAGACCATGAAGACCACCGCTAATCCCTCTAATGCAGACAGGCATTGTAGAGCGGCATGTCTATTGGTACGGAAAATCCCCTCAATGGCGAATTTTGAACAAAGACTAGACCGCCCCAGAGCTTCATGCAATGTGCAATGGACTCCACTCACGAATCCAGATGTCTCAATATCGAGATAGTGAAGAAGGCAACTTTGTCTTGTATGCACGGCCTTTAAAAGCCATCCAAGACTGTCGTAGCTGTATTAGAACACAACTATTGTGAGCTTTCGGGAATGTTTTTGTTTCCTGAGATAACACGTTTCTTCTCTTTTGCTCTACAAAAAAGCACTGTTCGATCTTTAGATTTGTCCAAAACTTTCATGCTCTGAATAAAATTGGCAGCTTGATCGCATAATAGCATTCTTAGAATGTTTTATTCAAATATTTATTTACCACAGAACAGCTTATTCCCATTGAAATTCAAGGTAAAGTTAGAACAGCAAATGCGAATTTGTTATCCTTTCGGCTCTTACTATTCGTGGTTAACAGGAAATATTAGTTGGAAGAGTCACAGCCGTAGTTTCGTGTGTTGCATCACCCAACTGTGTTCAAAACTAGCTTTTCGGGAGTTATCGCAGTCAAACGAAATATATATATATCTTATTTTATAAAACAATTGATAACAGATGCCTCTTATCTGTACAGTCAACCGTGGAAAACATTCTATAGTGTAAACTGCAGTTTTACTGAAGGTCCCATTTTTTTTTTTTTTTTTTTTTTCTTATATGAGATTTTTGCGGATGCATGAAATTTTATTAGCATACGAATAGTAAGCATTAATAAATGGCTTATACAAAGTGACTGTAGGTGGTCTCAGAGCTTAAGAACAACTGTTCACAAAATATTTAGGCTTTGTTATTTACTTAACCTAAAATTCCTGCAGTATGCATAAATATACATCTGGCTATTTGGCTAAAATATTTCAAAATGCATATCTGGTGTTTATCTGTTCCATTTATAATTTCAAATAAAACAGCCGGTAAATCGGCTGCAAAGAAAAGCATAAAGCCAAAAGATCAGTCAGATAAAATGAAAAAACACTAAATCGACTGTAGCACGCTGATTAACAGAAAGTAGTCTGCAGTGAGTCACAAAAGGCTACGATAACACAATACGAAAGAAACACTAAGGCACAGAACCATGATTTATAGATAAAACACGAACAAAATTTCTTAAAAATATGAAATATTCCATAGAAATTTCATAAAAATGAAATAATTAAGCAGCAAAAATATTATTTACGCTTAAGCTATTATTTAAGCTATTTGCCAGAATTATAAATACATAAATTATCTCTGGGACCTCCTTCCCTCATTAGTTTAGCCGTAATAGCATATTCTGTTGATTCTGCAACCGTCCGGAATCTCTATAGGCTTTGAGAAAACAGGTTTTGGGTACTCTTCTAATGTAGTTTCGCTCCAGGCTTCTCCTGCAAGACATCTATCTTTCAATGAGTTTCCGTTTCGCAAGTAAAATTTCTTGGCTTACCAGCTGCCGAGCGGTAAATCCATGAATACTGGTAGTTCGGTCCGAAGTTCGAATCCCACGAACAGGCTGGCTGCATGGGCGCTTCAGTGGTTTTCCTTATGTGGAAGGTGTCAATACGAGCCAGTTCCCTTAGAAAGTCCTCCACGAAGGTATCCCTCCCTTCCGTGCAGTGCCTTAAGGCGGAACAAGTAAATAATAATAATAATACATGAGTGAAAATTTAAATTTCTTAATATATCCGCACAGTCTCATCCTGCATGTAGTCAGTATGTGAAATTGAAACATAGCGTATTTCACAGCTATATTTCACAGTCCAAGTCTTGTATTTCAGTCTCAAGAAATAGAACCTGAGCCCAACGTTTCGCAGTTTTTACTGCACGACCACTTATCGACTTACATTTTATTGAAGATTGAACGGATATAATAGTAACTTCTAGGTATATAACGGGGTTGGCCAATCCCAAAACGATCGTGGCATAAATTTGTTATATTTAACATTTTTTTCTTGTGCACTGGTACATAACGATGTCTGCCGTAAAATAAACACTTGCTTCTTCCTACAAAATAGCTCGCCTAATATACTCATCTGAGTCTTACAGTTTACTTAAATGAGTTATTACATCAGGCTGAATATATTAAGCAGTTTTGAACAGAAAAAATATTCCGTATTTCAAAAACACTTGATTCCAAACTTGCTAATTAATATGAAACTTATCAGTGGCTGAAGTTGTGTTGCACAGACAGTTATGTTTCAAATTCGACTCCGCTAATGGAGTGAGTCGGCTACATTACACTTTTTCTATTTTTCATCTTGTATAACGCATTACAAACCATTCTTTTAGAATTCCTCCAGGAAGGCGTCCTTTCCTTCCTTGAGTGTCTTTTTTAAATTAGTACCCCATTGTTTGCGCTTCATCTGAAAATTACACGAAAATTACATGATTATTTTTTTATTTCCTTTTCAGTTTTCTTAAATTCATTACTTTTTATCATTTTGAAAAAAAAAAAAAAAGAAAGAAAGAAAGAAAGAAAGAAATTATTAAAAATGTATATTAGTTTGTTTATTACCTTTTCCGTAACACAATTAATGATCATTATGAGATTGCCTAAAAATCGATGAAACATTATCTTGCAGATACTACGTCAACAAAGATATATTAACTGATTCATAAACAAGTGGCAATATTTCGTTCCCTAACCAAAACACCTAAATTATTATTATATGACACACGCCCATATTAAAGAAACCTCTACTGTTTTCCATTCCTTACAAAAACGGAGTATGTAAAATATTATTTCATTATGTTCAGATTATTTTTTCCATTAGTACGTACTTTAAAAACTTTGTGCTTTATATGTAAGATAAAAAATATATAAATCAAAATTATAAATTAATTCCTTATTTTAATATGGATACTTCCCCTCTCTATTTTAAAAATAGTAATAACTTTTTCCTGACTTTGGCATTTCTAGAATAAACCACATCCTATGGCTTTGACATAACTATGATGACTTACATTATTCGGAACTTAAACAAACAAACAAAAAAAAAAAAAAAAAAAAAAAAAAAAAAAAAAAAAAAAAAAACCTTTCTCTGAATAAGTCTCCATACTGGATAACTACGCACTTGCTTTCTTCATCTCGGCCCAGATGGACTGCTGCTTCCTGCTTCTCTTCTTACTGCAAAGTTATCAAAAATGTAAATGCTTTCGCGTACCAATTTTGATTTTGTTGTATAGTTTTTCTTGTTTAATATGTAGGTTCTTTCGCGAACAATTTATTGCTTTAACTTAATTTTGGTGGTTTTAACTTTGTTTAACATGTAATCTCTGGAATTATACTTCAGATGTTCTTTACGGCTTTAGCTATTTTTTTACCTCTCCTTTTTATTTTCAGTCTATTTTAAAATTTGCAGCTGAACGCGCAATTTTTGACCTTTTTTGATTTTTGATCAGATTTTTTCTGATTTACTACTTAGATCTTTTACAGTTACCTTTTTAGCAGCGTCACGCGCATAAAGTTTCTTTAATTTTGCTAGAATTCTAACTAGTAGTCTACAGCTTTAGCAGTGGAGACATTTGAAACTTTTACCAGTAGTAAATCCGCATTAGGTTAGTCTTCTTACCAAAAAACACTGTAAAGCAGGCTAGCTCCCTCTTTACCTTTATCTCTTGCTCAGCTGAAAAACATTAAAATTATAGAGTGAAGCAATTTGCTTTGAAAACGTTGAAGGTTAAATGCCACGCTTGCACCTTTTAATGAACAACATCAACAGACCCTCTGAAAAACTTTTAACTGTATTTACCAAATCACTTATAAAGAATGTTCCCTCACCTATATAGGGCAGTCTAAAAACTCTCTCAATATTAGAATAAGTAACCATAGGTCACATATAAAGAAATTCAAAGAACTCGCCAAAACAGCTGTACACGAGAAAAACAACACTGCTATTTTACAACATTTTCAATTCCACAATTTTGATAACATAGAGATTAGTACTCTCGATATTGTATCTAACGCAAAATTAAGACTTTTTAGAGAGTCAATAAACATCCTACAAAAAAGAGCATTTTACACATATGAGCTCAACACTCATCTGAACAACACTACTTGCAGACAAAAAGAAGATTCCATTTATGAGCAATTTAGATTTTTTAGTGCTAAAAAACAACCAGAGGGAAAAGGGGATGAAATTCTGGCAATAATTTTTTTTTTCCACCCAAGATTTTGACCATGTCATTAAAAAGTTTTGCACTTTCTTCCAAAAGACTTCCTTCAATAAAAATACAATTAACTTACTGCATTCCTTCAAAAACATTACTTTGTTGATTCTTCTTAACAAAGTTGAAGAACAATTTAAAGGATGCCAAATCATAAAAGATTTAATTGTTGACTTCTGTAATTACAAATTGAAAATAAGTAAATTTTTCCATAAAAAATTATTCTGTACGGTACGATTCAAACACCCTTTATATGATCAGATCCATATTTCTCAAATTTTTAAAAAGCATCGCAAAATTCTACTCCAACAACTCCAGGTTACCCCTTGTTTTAAGTACGAAAAACAATAGGCAGTCTAATAACAAATCGCCACGATATATAACTCATAACAACTGTGAATTCCATCTTCCAGAGAACAGTAAATATGTAGATCCTTATCATAAGCACATCATCAATGGAGATCTGAACATCATTCATGATAGTGACTTACGGCAACTCATGCAACTAGGGACTAAATTCCACTCCACTTTCCATCTAAGCAAGAAATTTTGCCTGAGCTAAATTCAGCAAATGATATTATTGTATTAGCTAGCTGTCGTACACAACTACCTACCACTAACTTTCTTGAATGGAAAGCTGCAATAATTAAAGACTTTGAACAAATGGTAAGCAACTTACCCGGCTTTCACCAGATTAACGATAAGAAATCTCTGGAAATTTACATCAAGCTACTTCAAGATCGATTCACCATTACTAAAATCGACAAAGCGAGCAATAATTTCAGTATCATTTGAAAACAATTCTACTATGACTTAATTAAAAAGGAATTACTCAGCACCAGCACTTATCAGCCAGTTAAAACCAACGCTTAAATACTTCTAAAAAAATTCACAGCACTACATAGAAGGCTCAAAATTCGTCCTAACAAATATTTTAATAAGTTTGCAAATCTATATGCTCTTCCTAAATTTCACAAGAATCCTATCAAATTCAGATTCATTGCAAATGGTACAACAAATTTTCATGCACTGCAACTGGATTATTAATAACAACGAAAAAATAATTAAGATGTTGAATTCACTAAAAACAGACCACATTGAATGTTACGACTTCGAAAGCTTGTACACCCCTTTGCCATTAGAAGAAATTCACAATAGCCTCCTCACTCTTCCTGAGATTTTCCCACAGATCCTTACAATAGTCACTAAAGAAGCATGGAAACTTTTCCTCAACAGTGTACTATTTAACAACTATCTGCAATTTGATAACAAAATCTTTAAACATGTCCAAGGAATACCTATGGGCGGAAATAACTCAACAGCTATATGTGGACTATTCCTTTTCACTCAAGAATTAAATTTTATTGCGAAAATAATAGTGCGAGCTACGATGATAAAAAAATAAAAAAGCTTGCAAACTTCAGATTACAAGGTAACACCTTGGAGGAAATTGTATTACTACTTGAAGGAGAAGGAAGTGGGGGGGGGAATACTATTATAAACAGATAAAATTAAAATGAGAGCTCAACTCGGAATAATACCAATTTAAAAGCTCCATTTGTTTCTGCATTTCTTCTTTGAACAAGATTTGCTATAAATAAGAAACTATCAAAATATTTTAAATTATATTATCGTTCGAATAATATCAGGAAATATAGGAAGAATCGTAGTTTATATGACTCAACAAAAATGTCATTATATTTTACATTTAATGCAGACAGTAGTGAACACAAGAACTGAGAGTTAGAAATTTTGCAGTCGAAATATAGTTTTAGAAACCTCCGTAATTCATTGTGCTGCACACTTCTGCAATGGTCTAAATACCAAATCCTAGAATCATACAGGCAGACAGACTTTTTATCATTCCTTCATACTTTCTACTTAAAGTAACCACAAATTCAGATGAAAGTTTAAAATAAACTTTTTAATTAACTCGTCAGCCTGACTGTCACATACGTCTGATAACAATAACAGAAAACCAAACTTTCGCTACTGGAAGCAAAACATAGATTTAAAGTTCCAATCAAATTAAAAATTAACTCCAAAATAACACGTGTCAAATTAAGCTCTAGGTCTGCTTTAAATGTTTCAGGAAACAATTGCGGCTAGCGAAGTTAAATCTGATAATCCGCTCAGCATCCGGGAGTTGTAAAAATGCAATCAGTCAGCGATAACTGCCAGACACTCTCTTCAGTAACGTTAATTAACATAAAACCCTAGAATGTGGTAATATAATAATGGTATGGTTTTTATAATATGGTAGCAAAATATAAGGACTTGGGCCTTAGTGATTGGTAGTCACTTTTGATCTTCACTAGAAGAGGCCAAAAACAGACAAAATTTTAAATATTAATAGACGTCCGTGTTGTTAAAATATCTACAATTAATAAACAGCCTCAGAAATTGTATCGTTTCGTTTTAACTACTATGCAGCAAAAAATGTATAAAGCATCAAAATAAAATTTTAAAGTGTATTTGATGATTTATGCTTTTAGTTCGCTTTAGATTTATTATTTTATTTTATTTATTATTATTAAAATTTATTTATTATTTATATTGAGAACTTTCCGCGGCCGTTTGCCTTTCCCTCCATGTAACGCCATTCTGGAGCCATTTTCCGAAAGGATAAGGCTAGACCCTATATTAAGACACAATAACGCGCCGAATAAATACTAATTCAGAAGTCTAACAACAATAGGATTCCTTGCCAGTGCGGTTTAATTTACATTGGCCAAACTAAGAGAGCGTTAAAATTTCGCGTCAAGGAACATGAAGCATATGTTAGAAAAAAGGAAACACAGAAGTCTTCTGTTGCTCAACATTGTTGGTCCGAAAATCACACTTTCAATTTTTCTGCTGCCAAAATTATTCAAAAAACATCTTCCATTGGAGAATTGGATTTTCTAGAGGCATTTCACATTCAAAAAAATCTTTCTGTTCTAGTTAACGATCCTAATTCCAATCCGTCTTTGCCTTCGGCCTTTAAAGAAATTATGTTTTAGTTCTGGTTTCATCAACAGATGGCGCCACTTGCTTATTCCTGTCCAGGCTTTCTTATCTTATCTAGTCATTATTTCCTATCTTGTTCATTTGCGGTTTTGCAGCTGAGAATGGTGGTTCGGTAAAACCATCGAAACTAGTCCTGCGAAAATTTTGAAAATATAACGCTGATTTTTGTTGTTTGACTTTTGAATTAGACCCCATATGTTTCGCATATCTCTGGACTATCTCCGAGCTATTGATAATCTTCCTCGGGGAGCAAGGTCACCAGACCTTTCGCCAATCGAACATGTATGGAATATGGTAAGCCGAGAGATTTCGGCTCTCAAAATGTCGCAGTGAGGAATGCATCGCCGTCAGAAAGGGTTCACTAGTTACTGATTTGAACATTCAAGGTGCAATTGCTAGCCACTGACTGATCCTATGGCCTTGGAATGTAATCAATATTTACCAATAAAATTTTTAAAATGACATCTGTATTTTAGAGCGAAACATTGTGTAATTTATAAAATAAGGACAGCAAGACTTAGTAAAAAAAAGAGACAGAGGTCTCTTTTAAGTAAAGGTGATTAGAAGGACGGAACTTTAAGCAGAATACTACGGATGAACAAATCTGAGTAGGGTGAAGATGAATAGGCAACATTCTAGAAAACACAAACTAACCTCCTAAATTAACTGCATATGTTCGGAAAAAAAAAACCCTTCTTTGTACATTTCAAGTGTTATAAATGAACGATGTTGTGATACTTGTTTCTAAAGGGATCAATATTTATGTTCCATCACGAAGTAGTGTGTGATTAAATGGCGTTAGACTTCATTTTCGCTACAAAGCTGTCATTAAATAATTCTGCAGATTTATTGCGAATAACGGGAATGATAATAATAAAAACTTTCATTGAAACTTTAAGATACTAGAATGCTTGTTAATGAATTGCAGCTCCTGTGCAGACCAGAAAAGACCCTTAAGGATCTGGATATATATCACACGAAACAGATAACTAATTCTAAAAGATTCTATAGGAAATTTAAACGTCTCTTAAGACTGAGGATGAAAATAACACAGTTTTAGTAGTCAAAGCTTTCGAAGATGGAATCCAGCATTATTTACTCTTTTAAAAATTTATTATACATTATTAAAGAACATCGAAATAAATACATTTAAAATTATTCATTAAAAACTGCAAATTCTTCGTCCGTTAGTATGAGTTCTTAGTTTTCTTTTAACAGTTTTGTCAGTACAATTAACTGTGAAAAAAGTATTTTAATATTGAAAAGACAAATTTTCTCATCGCGTGCAAAACTCTTTTGCATAGTTGCATAGTCTTGGAAGATTTAAATAGCAAAATATTATTCCCATTCACGAACCCAATAACATATGGAAGAAATGAAGAGGACAGATGTTAGATAATGGAAGCAGAGTTTAATATCCCTAGTAAAGAAACATTTACCACCAGACTAAAGGTAAGTCCGGGAAAGCGGAGGAGCATATAATTTTTTCATCAATAAAAAAAGTATCTAACCTGTTCGGAGAATTTATTTTATTTTTTATTTATTTATTTTGTGTGTGTCTGGCTATTTGTGGGAAGAATTGACCTGAAAGTGAGGGATTTTCGCCTATTTTTGAAGTTAACGCATTGCATTGCATAGTGTTAATTAAGGCTATTAAAATCAATTAGGTATAAAATAAATCGCATGCTATTTCCAGCCAAAACAGGATGCAAAAACTTATTCTTTTTACGGCGAATTAAAATTTACCTAATATTTGCATCTGTTTTGCAGTTTCTTGACATTAGGATCGCTGTTATCTTCAAGAAACGAATGTTTCGTAAGAATATGTAAATTACTGTACGATGTAATACATAGATTAGATGAAATGTTTATTAAAAGGCACAAGATTGTTTTTCTCAGTGTCAGCTATTTCCCATTTAGAAGCATGAAACAAGTTTAACAACATACTGGCTGAGGAAGAAAACTCACAAAAAATATGTGCTAACACATACTCGCATTTGTTTAATCGTGTGAAACAGTAATAGAAAAAACAACGTAGACTTAAGACAGAAGAATAAGAAGCAAGCAATAGCTATTCAAATACTGTAAGCACCTCATCTTGAAAACTCAATTCCCTTAACTGAATTTAATCTTTACAGTATGCTAATTCCTACGCCCTAGTTTCGTCCCTTCTCAACTCACCGCGTATTCGCTTCAAATCTCTAGCGCTTCACAAATATGGCAGCCCACCAGGCATCTGTTTGGCGTTACATTACTAAATATCAGTAGTTTGGGCCTACTCAAGCTTGACAACAAAACAGGTCTGCTAAATGTACGTATGTGTGCGTGTTTTGGGAATAATAGATTTCCTCATGGGCTAACTTGAGGAGTCAATCTCCTCCAGAAAGTTTATCTCGAATTATTTTTTCTTAAAGGCAATCAGTTCTTGAGCGATACGTGTCGTTATAAACTGTCTACCATTATCAAATATAAAGAAACAAATTTTTCTATTTCTTTAAGGCTGTATCATAGTTTATGATATGGCATTCCCCAAAGGCAACGGAAAGCAAAAAATAAAGGAGCTCTGTTGCCATCCAGAAAGTGTACGTTTCTTCGTGTTATTTTTCAATGCACTTTCGAAAATAAGGTTGGATATATTAACATGCGATTATTAGAATTCACTCACAATGATTCATCACTTATTCACCATTTCTCTTTTAATAGTTTTTATAATAAATAATTATCAGGAATAAAATTTATAATAAAATGCGAAACATTAAAAAATGTTATGAAAATTATATAGGTTACTTATATAATATTTTTTGGGTGAATACCCTTTAATATTTTTAAAGTTATTTGCTTTGATAGAATATGAAATACTGAATTTTTTTAAAAGCTCTTTGCTTAAGAAATATTGCTTAATAAATTGTAATAAATGTAATAAAATGTTTCATTTTGAATTTAATAAACGCCTTAATAAATTAATACTAATTAAGTAAATTAATTCTGAATCAATACAGGTTTTCTTGCTTAAGAGTTTTCCATTACTTAGCTATGGAAAGTATCTTGATTCAACAAAAGCTTTAACAGCGTGCAATCAAGAGCAGAAAATCTCCATTCGATGTCCCAGTGAAAGCAAACATCATTTTTAGAATGCATTTGGTAGGTCATGATTCAACACATAAAATATCATAGCAGTAGCTATGAAAACATCATAGCAGCAATAAACAACACTTATCTTATAAGATACCTGCTTGATTAACTGGGGTGAAGAATTATTTGGATTTTAAAAGCTTGCGTATTTACTTCGGTATTTCAATTTTGAATGTAAACCGAAAAATACCAAACTGTTAAAATCTAAATCACAGTTTAGAAAAATTACATGAAAGGACCAGAAGTATGATTACCATGTGCGTGTTGCTAAAGAGTTTCGTCTTTATCATTTTATTTTAGATGCAACCAATAATGTAGAAATGCTAGAGAAATACTGGCTGCGGATGTTTGAAATGTACGGCGTTAGAAACCCCCTTCTTAGACCCTTCGCCAGAATAATATTATAATATGTTAAATTTAATAATGATAATTAAATTTCTTAAAACATTACGAAGCCCACTCTGCTTTAAAATGACTAATTTTTCAACCCCGAGAAGCCAAGTATTATTATATTTTTGGAAGGCAAGTATTACTATATTCGGATATTTGGAATTTCGTTTATTATTATATAAAGGGCATCATGGCGCATAGACCGGCAGTTAACTTCGTTTCTTATTCCAGACATGAAAACGTGTTATTAAATAAATCAATTAGCATTCTTTTCATTCAAATATTCATCTGATTATTTAAATCTGATTAGATATTTAATTTTTTGAATAAGTATAAATTGAAACAATTATACATATGAACAAAGTATGGCTTGCTGTGAATTTGCATAGACATATGCAGGCAAAGTGAAATCTCAGAGAAAGTTTAGACTCATTTACTATGTAGGTAGCATCCCTTCTAGCAAAATATATTGTAGTCATACTGTCATATCTTCGGACAATAAAGTTTTAAAGGAAAGACTCATCAATCATAATCGTCACCATCATACACGTTTCCCTGAAAATTTTGCAGAGAAAAGGAAATTGTTATTCATCGTTCTATCATCATCTCTTCAAGAAATAAAAATTTCAAGGAAAAAAAAATTATTTCAGAAACCAGAAACAATGAAAACTGTTGTCGAGTTCCTATCCTGCTCTCTTATTATCATGCTAAAGAAATTTATTTCTGAAGAGAATTGGGTTTCTTTTCATCAGGTTTCCTTCATCCCAGCTGGACCAGCAGCGGCCGAGCGGTAACGTCGCTGAACACTGGTAGTTCGGTTCGAGGTTCGAATCCCGCGAACGGGCTGGCTGCATGGGTGTTTTCGTGGTTTTCCCCATGTGTAACATGAGTAACGTGTATACGAGCCATTTCTTCTTAAAAAGTCTCCCACGAAGGCATCCCTCCCTTAAGGCAGATAGCCCTCGAGTGCTTTGCCGTAATCTAATAAACCAAACCATAGAATGGGATTTTAATGATTTAGCTGAAAACTGCACATGGGCTCGAGTGCCTTTTTCTTGAAAAGAGAAATCATGGGAAACATCGACCTCTATTTTTAGGCAAAATTGCATTGTATATCAACGCTTCCCATGATTCCGTTGTAAAGAGGGAGAATACAATAACTTGCATAGGTTTCGTTTGTAGTGCAACTATAATAAATGGCTTAACTCCCAAGCATGAAACACTTGACGATTCAGCTCATGTGGATTTTTACTCTCATCCATATTAATAACGAAAGCAAAAATAGAACGCCCGTTCTAAAACTGTGCAAATTTAAAATTGTTGTTAGTTAAAATGGTGTTACCAAATCAGCTTTGCATATTCAGGAGATTTGAAAGCTCACCTACCTTAACTATCTGTTCCAATATTTATAGCTCGCAAGTGTCTAATTCTGATATACAACGCGTTTCAAAAACGCTGCACAACTAAATACTTCTCGAACTATTTTCGTTCATTTCTTAAACAAGAGCCATGGGGTCGTAACACCTGTTTAAATAATTAATCAAATAAGGTAAGACTTCAGTCTATAATAATTTAAATCACGTGACAATAATTTTAATCACTTCAAAATATATGAAGTTTACGTTTTTATTGAAGTTCCTTTATTAAGAAAGGCCCAGTTGGTAAGCTACTCTTTATCCTACTGAAGCTTCTAATAAAAATTCGTAACGTGCTTTGTAAACCTAGCTTTCAAAATAATTGTCAAAATTATACGACTGAAGCCACTTTCATCCGAAGCGAAAGTGTTGATTTTACGGGTCGTACGAAACTAAATTTAAGATACAATACTTCGAATTTTAGCCTTTCTACGAATGGGAACTTTAAACTCGAGCTGCTATATGTAGGCCTACTTAGTGTAAAAAATACCTTTTACGAATTTGCTTTCAAAAGCTAAATAAATATATGTAGCAGTTTCCAGAAATATCTGCTTCACATTCTCCAAAAATTTTATTTAGGTTATCACGGGGGATTCTGATCGCATAAAGATGAATTTGTTTTTGACTGCTTTTGCTATTAAAATCAATGTAACTCTTCAGCTGACAACTTTTTCCGCAAAACTGGTATTAGAAATTAAATTTATCGTATTGTTATGAAATGTACAGGCGCGGTGAGATGGCTTCCCCGCAAAGCAGTTTTAGGGTTGCCATGAAATAGCAAGCAGGGCAGGGTTGCCACATTTTGCGAGAAATCGCCCATTTGGCGACAAAATTGGCGATACACCATGGACGGTTGGAGAACCTTCTGGAACGAATTCTTAATGGTTTACCCCAGAATGTTCCCAAATACAAGCCGAAAGCTATATAAACCCTGCTGGTCCGCAGTGTGTGAGTGTGCGTCTCTTATCGAGTGAGTGTGTCTCTCATCGAGAGGGTGTGTGCCTCGTCTAGCGAGTCAATCCCTGCGGAGTCGATCGAGTTGACAGCCGGGCAGCGAGTGCCGAGTGGGTCGTCGAGTCCACCGAAGGAGTCTGTTAGTGTATCGCGGTTAGTGCATCGTCGAGAGAGCGTGTTGAGCTCCGGGAAAGACTGCACCGAAGAGTCGGGAGCTGTGCTCGTGTGTCGTCGAGTGCATCGCGAGTTGTAGCGTTGAGAGTCTCGAGAGTACGTGGAGTTCCGAGAACGACCAAGCAGAATAGAGAATCTGTCCTGACAATACTGGCAATTAAAGTGTATTTCGATACTTCATAAAGTGTCGTCGTTATTCACTCCAAATCTACACGAACCCCGTACAAACGTGAAGGAAACAGGAGGAAGAAAATAACGCAACAGTATTTTCATCAAAAAGCTTAACGTGACCAAAATTATCATAGTCTCATACTGGATTCATTTTCTAAATTGGAATCACCGGTCTCTCTGTTCAATCTTTCAAGAGATACTTAGTTACGTAATCTTTTTGAAATACCTTGCATACATGTAGGTTCCCAGTACTTAAAAAGAAAACCTAAGCAAACTAGTCAAAGCGTGCACTTTATTGCAATAAAATCCCCTGAAAACAACATTAACAGTGCATGCGTATTTTAAAAGAAACGTATATAAGACTTATCACAGTATTTATTTTATTACAACCCATCAACAATGAATGGATTATTTTCTGTTTATAAAGAGTTGCATATGTTAGTTCAAAAGAGCAGAAAAGCATTTAAATTTAAAGCTGCTGTCAAATATAATAACTGAAAACAAATAAAGGCATAATATGCAATAAATTTGCAAAACTAACACCAAACACGCAGAGCGAGCTTATCTGAAATATACATTCACGAATTACGACAGAAATTGGTTCCTTGCTAAAAAGAGCAGTTAAGAATATTTTATAAATAAGTGCTGTGTTCTGTGTAACCCAGATGAATGCAATTCTATATGACTGAAAATTTAAAATTTTTACCCAGCGTTCAAAGCGTGAGTGTCGGCTTGTTCATCACACTTATTTTTAATTTATACTTTAAAAAGTGTTTTGATATAATTCTTCCCTTATTTCTAAGAACTTAAAGAACTTTCTAAGAAGTATGAACTTAAATATATAGTTATATAACTTTAAGCGAATCTTGCTTATATTTTTAATTTAACTCTTGGCATAACCATATGATACGTTTAATTGCAAATTTGCAGCATTTAAACTTTTAGTATCTATATTCCGGCAGAATGAAATATGATCCAACTCCAATTCTTCGAAACAGTATTTACTAGTTAATCGCCCTAAGTAAACATGTCGGTTGTTTCTGTCCCAAATGCACTTTTTTTGTGCACCTCTAGAGCGATCTTTTGCTTGACAGATCGTGGAATTTTGGAGTGTTGTCTGATGGTGAGGTAATTAATCTACATGAAGACAGCAGTTTCGAGCTTCCCTTTTTGTCTGTCAGCAGGATTGAGGTAAATGTATAATTAGCTATTAAAAAAATAATTCTGCATAAATATTTACTTTTATGAGGTTTAGAAAGCAAAGAACTCTCTTTTGAGGTTACACTTGTGCTTAAAATTTCTTATTGTTGAATTTAAGACTCTGATATAAGAAACACCACATGTATGGTGCGTTTTTTCATACTATATAAATTTAAGAAAAAGATTTGAAACACTATTTAAATTTGAAACGCAACTCTGTTTTATTGAAATTAAAACACGGGTTCATGACTCAAGTCCCATATCTGAAAAATCAGATGGGGTTGTCTGTGCGCATGTCTGTGTGTAACTGGCTTGTATACGAGAGCCCCAGACACGGAAAATTCCAAATCAAACTTCCTTAAGGGTCCTTCTGACAGTCAGTCGGTAATAAATCAAATATGTATTTTGTGATGAAACACAAACATATATAACATGCACTTATGTCCGACTTTACACGAATCAATTCCACTTATCGCCAGATTTTATGCTTTAACAATTTAGCTTGATTTCACGGTTGATTGTTTATTTAATTATGGTAAAACACGTGAGAGCTATCTGCCTAAAGGGAAGGATGCCTTCGTGGAGGATTTTCTAAGGGACACTGGCTCATATCCACTTTACACATGGAAAAAAAACCACGAAAACGCCCACGCAACCAACCCATTTGCCTGCATTCGAATCCGGCGCGAATTACCAGTATTCAAAGTGTTTACCGCCTGGCCACTGCTCGACCCAACAGCAACTGAAATGCAGCAGGCAGGGAATGGGATAGTATACAGATGTTTGACAAAATACCTCTTGAACCACTGCTCCTATTATTGTACACTACAATTGTCCTTGAACATGTGATACTTATACAATAACACGCTGAACAATTACTCATTTAGAAGTCAAACAACAAAAATCAGCTTTATATTTTCAAATTCTCACAGGACTAGTTTCGATGGTTTTACCGAACCATAATCCTCATACGCTTTTGCAGCTGAGGATGATGTTTTTGTTGTTTGACTTCTAAATTAATAATGTTGTAATGTTGCGCGCTTCCAACCTGCACGCAACAATAGTGGTGACTGCTAAGAACTGGAAAGTAGACAAAGTCTTGAGAAGGGTTTAAATCCCTTTTTATTCAACCATAGAAATTACAAATGCGTGCTCTTGACGCTCACAAACTACGCCGACCCGGCGGTAAAATAAAAATAAGAAACTAAAAAAAAAAAAAAAGAATAGTAACAAGTGACTAACTACGAGGCTCTCTAAACGTAACTAACCTCACCGCGTTCTAAAATACCGCTGATAATTCAGCGAACTTCTGAATATTACGTTGAAAGATTAACAATCTGCCGAGGTAAGCACACAGGCCGAAACGCGTGGTTCTTCAATTTCTAACTAGCCACCTCCACGCTCGTGAAGCAAGAAAGCACACCTTCGAACTCGTTTCCCTTCTATTTAACTCAGATTACTTCCGCTGACAATTTGAATCCTTGCGCGTTCTACTAAAATTTACATACTCTGGCATTGACAATTCCAGGGGAAAGTAAGGCTTGACAGGAAAGATAGTTTAAACTTAAAATAAATGTTAGTTAAAATAAATATAAACCCTACAATGTATACTTAAAACCTACAACTTCACCTTAAGAAAAAAAAAAGTCAAAGAGAAAGACCTTTTTCCATAACCAAATCAATCCATCCTCATTGAGTAAAAATATCGCAAAATATTTACATTTTTGGGGACTATAAGTTAATATTGCCTAAGACAGCTGCATAAGTTTTTCAAACTCAGATTTCTAAAAGATTCCTTTTTTTTACCTAGGAAATCATCTTTTGAAGCTCTAGTTTCAAATTAACATTTGAAAAAGTACAGAAATTCGAAATTTAGCATTTAAATGAAATTTGATTTCGTACGACCCATCAACAGACTTTCATTTCTCCTAGCAAAAGCGGCAAGTCGTGTAAATTAAACATTTTTGTTTTTCATTTTGCATATAGACCGAATTCTTCATTTCGTTAATTTCTTTAAAACCATCGGTCTACGCCCAATCTCTCAAGAATTATTTAGTTACGCAAGCGTGTTAAAAAAAAACCCTGTATACAGCGTGTGCACCAGTAAACGTCTTCGAACTCATTCTCAATATCAAAATTATAATTAAAACGAGATTAACAGCATAAAAATTATACAAACTAGAAGGCATTTCGTACTGATATACATGATTGTTTATGAAATGTATTTATGATTTAAAATTGAAGACGTCTTTCGAAATCTCGTAGAATGAATTAGCGATCTGCACTACACTAAAACCTTATTTATCCTAACTTGATTGGATCACTTAAAAAAAATACATGATGGGGGGAGCTTTTTATGAAGGGAAATGGTACTAGCTCGTTTTCGTACGCATAATTTTCGAGAGCAATGTCTTTTTGAAGTCGTACGCAGATTTTACTGTATTTAATTCATTATTTGTCTCAGAGCTAAAATTCCAGCATTAAATATTAGATGCGCCAATGCTGCGTACTAAGATTCAGAGTCCCTCAAAGTGAAATATGTTTTATTCCTTTTTAGTTTCTCTATGATCTAACTGAAATTACTCTGACTGAATTAATTTTAATCTGGTAAATTATGTTTCCCGTAACATAGTGGCTTCATAAAGGAAATAGTGTAAATAAATAATTTGTTTGGTTAGTTACGCGAAAGAACTCAAACGCTTATTTCTAAGCAGGATGCCTTCGTGAAATACTTTGTAAAGGAAAATAGCTCGTGCGTACCTTAAACACTGGAAAAATCACGGAACAACATACAGGCAGCCCGTTCAGTCGCCGCCAATAGGACGAAACAGAAGAAGCTACTCTGCGAGTTCCGTGACTCTGTGTTCTTCAGAAAAAGGCTACTCTGCGATTGATGGCCCAGTATGTTTAAATAAGGGAAAGCTTCTTAAATCCCTCTTTTAAAATGATTTAAGTTTCAAACGATTTAATACTCTACCTTTGAAAAAATTATAACCAGTCAGATTAGAAAGAAAGGCTGCTACCTATTATTAAACACTTTATAATATTTGCCTTATATTTTTAGTCTGCATTGCCTTATTTTTTGGGGATCGAAATACATTTCGGAATTTCTTCCTGTATTGTCTAAAATTATATTCTGTGCGGTCCTTTATCATTAGCATATCTGACAGAAAATTATATTTTACTTTAAATTCTTTCATTCTCTCGAATTCTTAAGTAAACGTTTAAGACCGCTGAATACTGGTCGGATTCTAATCCAAGGAAGCGGGTTGGTTGCATGGCGCCATTTTCTCTTAGAAAGTGCTCCACAAAGGTATCCCTCCCTCCTCTAAGGCACATAGTCCTCGTGTGCTTTGCCGTATCCAAATAGCCTGACCTTTTATAGTATAAATAGTTAATAGTAATTAATTAAAAATAGTTAATAGTAATTAATTAAAATAGTTAATAGTAATTATTAGTTAATAATAATAATTATAGTTATTGTTTAAAAGTTTATGTTGTAGGTTTTTTTAAATAATGTAAAACACATAGAAGAGAAGAAATTTATGAAATTACGACTGCCGCATAGAAAGGAGGTGGAAAGAAAACACACACACAGGGGGACCTAGCTTTGAATTTTAATATCACAGGAGAAGCCACAGCTCTCCCTCCTTCTAACAATAAGGACTGAGGATAAGAAGCAGATTTAGTTTACATTTTGTTATATTTCAGTAATAATGTTTCCTACTCTTAATTTTATAAATTAAGAACGGACATTTAACGTTTTATAAGACAAACAATATTATTCAGGTAACAGATCATCTGAACCTGTTCGATTTATCCGAAATTTATCATTTCTAGCAAATAAAAAATTTCGCTACTTTCTTCAATTATATCACGGGCATATCTGTCTTCAATGAATGGTCGCCTCAACTAATAAAATTGAAATACGCACGCAAGTTTACAAAACAACATTTCAGTTTATTTTAACGTCGATTTTGGTTTAGAAACTAAAATAAGTATCGCAAATTACAGTCAGACAATGTGAAATCCTACCGAACAGGATGGCAGCATGGATGTCTTCATTGTTTAACCCATGCGTAACAGGCATTTCCCTTCCACCACGAAGGCACTCCTCCCTTTAAGCGTATCAGCCATAATCGAATAAGTACGTAGGCATACTATATGGTACATAATGATCAACTACGTTCTCTGCAGTAACGTAATCCTTCGAGGTACTCGATTATTTACTTCGCCCACCAACAGAGTTCACCTAAATTAAATTATGTCTGGCAAGCAAAGTTTCTGGGTAACTATTGTACCCCGCAGCAGTTAAATCCTCAACAGCTCACCAATGCCGGGTAGCGAGTGAAAGCAGCTCGCTGATTAGAATGACACTTAAGTTAACTCCCATAAATTGATCAGTGAGAGTCAGCTGCTCAGCGTTCAAATCCCTGAATAATGATAGTTCAGTTCAGGTGCAGATCTCGTGGAACGGTCTGACACCATGGAGGTATTGTGGTTTTCCATACATGTAACGTAAACAGAGCCAGTTTCCCTTTACGGTTCATACACGGTGGCATCTCTTACCTTAGGTAGATAGCTGTCGCATTCTTTGCCATAACGCAAACAATCAAGTTAACAAATACATTAATCCTGCTTGCGACTCCCTTATAACCCTTTTTATTTATTTATTTAACTTCTCGTTTATATACCTTGAGGCAGCCTGTGTAGTCAGAATGATATGCAGGATTAGAAACGAAACCAAAATATTAGATTAACAAAATAAAACTGCCTAATAATATACATTCCTCAGTAATTAAATTGCGCACAAAATTCACAATATTGTGCCTTCGAAATTTTGTATTTATTTAAAAGATGAAACAAAACTCGTTTCCCCCTGTGTGACTCTTGAATAAAAATTTACTGGTGATATAATGCATGTACGTCTAAGATAACTTTGAGACTGTTAGTGAATAGGTATGCATGTACGTCTAAGATAACTTTGAGACTGTTAGTGAATGGGTATGCATGTACGTCTAAGATAACTTTGAGACTGTTAGTGAATGGGTATGCATGTACGTCTAAGATAACTTTGAGACTGTTAGTGAATGGGTATGCATGTACGTCTAAGATAACTTTGAGACTGTTAGTGAATAGGTATGCATGTACGTCTAAGATAACTTTGAGACTGTTAGTGAATAGGTATGCATGTACGTCTAAGATAACTTTGAGACTGTTAGTGAATGGGTATGCATGTACGTCTAAGATAACTTTGAGACTGTTAGTGAATAGGTAGGTATGCATGTACGTCTAAGATAACTTTGAGACTGTTAGTGAATGGGTGTGTCTAGAAAGCGTTGGGAGCCCCTTCTGACGACCCGTTATCCGTCGCCCCTTGCGTAAAAAATAAACTAAATACGAAACTCTCGAATTTTCTAAGTATGGTAAAAATATAAAATCTTACTTTTGTTTGAAGTGAACATTAAATGAGAAGTTAGTATTATACTCTCACAAAGTAAATTTAAAAGGTGAAAGAAACTTTTTAAGATATATCTTTTTAAAAAATGCAATAGCTATATGATATTTCTGCAAACCCTCCTTTTTTTTTTTTGTTTTTCTCTCGCGAGCATTTTTACTTTTTTTTAATACATATTTTTTATATACATATATAAAACTTTTAGGAAGTAGCTACTGCAAGGAGAATGTCTTAAGTTGAATTAATGCACTACTGAATAACCAAAAATATGATATTCAGTCTAATATATTTGCATGCAGACACAACTGGAATATATGTCACATGTTTATATTGCTTTCTTTTTAATTTTTTTTTGGGGGGGGTAGTTAAGATTTCAGAAAACTTTTATACTCGTTGACAGTTTTTATTTCTTTGATTGGATTTTTTTCTTCAATTTTTTATATTCCTTTATATGTTATATTTCCAAACTTTTAAAATTTAATATTTTTTATTTTTGTTTATTTTTTAGAAATAATTAAATTTTTCTTAAATTATTTTATATATAAATGTTTTTTTTCAGCTTCTAGTCCCCCTTTTTTTGAATAAAAAACAAATTTTAATTACTTTTTAATAAAACTACAGCGCAAAAAAGCAGGTAAAAACTACATTCTTCAGCAATACGTATGAATACGGTAAATTGCATTTAGTAAGCTGTACCATAGCCGGAAACTGAACACGAGAACTTCCAGTTGTTAAGACCATGCGGGACGAATTATTTTTATAATTATTTACGTGTTCGGTCCTAAGGCACTATACGGAAGGGAAGGATGCTTTTGTGGAGGACGTTCTAAAGGAAACTGGCTCATATTCCCCAATATGCCCATGCAGCCAGCCCGTTCGCGATATTCGAACCTCGTACCGAACTACCAGTATTCAAGGACTTTACTGCTCGAGCGCTAGTGGTCCATGAGGAAGGAATGCCTTTTAATTTCTTGCAACATTACTTTCATGCATTTTTTTAAAGATTGTATGAATGTCAGTTCTGCGTGGAATATAATCTGCTTAGATACATTTCGTAAGTTTTAACTAACCAGGTTTAAGTTCTGTTCGTTTCATTTCTCTTGATTCATTTGCACATTTTCTGGAAGATATAAATTTAATAACAATACTTGTTTAAACATAAGATGAAACAGGCTCTTGAAATTTATAATTATTTCCCCTAAAGGAATGAATTTGCCCTAAAGGAATAAAGGAAGTCTTTGAATTTGTAATTAGGAGTTTAAATTTCTAATGACGAAGTAAATGGGACCGCTGAATACTGGTGATTTGACAGAGTTCAAATCCAGGTTAACGGGGTGGGTATAATAGGCGTTTTCATGTTTTGTCCCTTTTGCAATGTGAATACGAGTTAATTTCCTTCGGAAATCCTTCCCCAACGGCATCCCTTCCTTGAGGCAGAGAGCTCTGTTGTGCTTTTCCATAATCAAATAAATCAACCCAATTTAGCATAATCAAAGCGAGCTTCTAGTTCAATTCAGTGAGATTTCTAGATGCAAAAAAGCCTATGATTTTGTTAGATAAGAAATTCAAGAGGCTTGCCTTGTAAACTTTTTATTCTGTTTAATTTGGTTGTACTGTACTGTTTACTTGCATTGCTGTTTAATTTCTAATGAAATTTTACGGGTTATAAATACTGACATAAAATAATGTAATTATATTTTAAACGTCACTCTTTGTTTCATCAATACGGGCAGCTTTGGTTTGGTGAGTTTGAAAATTCGCTGGCAACCTACGGGTTTTAACATTTTAATTAGAATTTTTACGCGGATTTTCGTATTTAATTTTTAAACTGATATTTGATAAAAAAAATCTGTTCTGTAATATAATCACCCAAAAAAAATTTTTTTAATCTAAAAATGCAAATTTTATTAATTGCATTTTTAAATTTATAATGTAGGTATTTGGACATCGTCATTAACCTCTGAAAAAAGATTGAAACATAAATGCGATAGCTATTCCTTGTTAAATTTAGGAAAAATTTTCTTGATTTCTTTAGATGCGTATGCCTCACTCTCATAAACATTTTTTGAACTAAATAGAGCAGAGAAGGAAGCCGTTAATTTTATTTGATTATTTTTTTCTGATCTTAAGCGTCCTGGGAACAAGCTAGTGTCTTTCGAAGAACAATTTATATGAGTGTTGTCGATATTTCCATACTCATTTCGTTTAAATTCTTTCATTATTATTTCTTCCAAACTGTTGCCTAGAAGGGCCATCAATTGCCTAGTTGCCATCGTAAGAGATTAATCAAAAAAAGTTTTAAGCAAATAATTGAAGACTAAATGATGAATAGTAAATCAAAAGAAATGGTTTCGTTTTAAACTGAAATATATAAGAATCTGTCAGTAATCAAAAGCTGCAGAATTCAAAATCAAAGCTGCAGAATATAATTCTTTTGTATATTTATAATTTTTAAATGCAAGTTTGAAAATTTCGAACAAAAAATACCAAAAAAAGATTCCAGTACTAAAAATTTAGCTGTAATTTCACCACTTCTTTACTTGCGAGGGAGGGAGATAGAAGATTCCATGAATGAAAATTCTTCCAATGTGAGAATCCTTTGCGCCCTTTTCGTAAGTCATTGCGAATGCCGAAACAGTAACATTCCTCTCAAAATGAAAATAGGAATGATGTTCAAAAGAAAAGAATTAGGTTGCATTTTTCTATAATGTGTTTTAGTTTTAATGAAGCTTGAAGTAAAGTTAAAAAACTGGAAAGCGTACATAAAGAGATCGAAACAATAACAAGCAGAAAAGATTTGAAATGTTACTATAATGTCACTGTAAGCACGTTTATAGAAAAATATATGGATTAGAGCAATTTCAATAGTGAAAGCAAAGCAATTACTGGCAGTTGAATAAAGGCATGAATTTAAAAGCGCCTTTTAAACTAAAAGGTAATAAAAGAATGGGAGGAAAATCATAACTAATAATTTAAGAAATTCAACGAATAAAATACAGAACAACACTGAACAAAGAGTAAAATAGGATATAAATTCAAGAAGCAGTATAACTTGAAAAATTAGATGGAGAGGGGGTAATATCACATCTCACTTAAATTAAGAAGCATATTAAACTTTAAAATGTTACGCAGAATCCAAAGAAAAAGGGGGGGAAAAGACAAAAAGAGAGAGAGAAAGATGTAAATTAAAAAAAAAAAAAAAAAAAAGCAAAAAAGAGAGAGAGACGCAAATTAAAAAAAAAAAGAAAGAAAAGATAGGGCGGGGAAGAAAGACATTAATTCTGCTAAAAACACTATGCTAAAATAATCAAACTAAACATTTGCTTTTACTTACTACTTTTTAAAGTGAAACATCACATAAAACTTGTAGAGACATTAGGAATTTTTTTGAAGCAAGCAAGATGAAAAATGAGCAATCGCCCTCGCCGGGAATCGAGCCACGGATCTCTGGAATACCGGCCCAGCGTGCAGAACCACTACACCACGAAGGCACGCTGGGGCGGCGAGAGAAATACCTTATAAACTAATTACGATACTAAATAAATTAAAAACCAAGTCAATAAAATGTAAAATCAAGTTAAAAATGAATGGAAAAAAAGGGGGGAGTCTTATTTAAAAAAAAACGAAAAAAAAAAATGTCTCATAAAATAGGAAGTTAAAGAAATCAAAATAACTGTGTCAAAAAACTGATCATTCAGAAATTGGAACTAATTACGGAGTTTGGAGGTGGACGCAGCGAAAATCCTCATAAGTTAAAACCGGAGGAATACTTTCGATATAAGGAGGCTTACCAACCTGTGAAGCTAAATTAAAAAAAAAAAAAAAAAAAAAAAAAAAGAGGAGGGTTTGGTTTCGTTTATTTGATTAGACAAGGATGTCTTCGTGGAGGACTTTCTAAGGGAAATTGGCTCGTATATACGCTACACACGGGGAAAGCCACAAAAACGCCCATTCAACTAGCCCATTCGCTGGTATTCAAATCCTGAACCGAACTACCGATGTTAAGCGATTTTACCGCTCGGTCGTTGGTGGGCCTCCTGAGTAATGGAGCCCGGATAATTTATTCTTTTTTCTAATTTGTAGAAATTCAAACAAATGTTAATTTTCATCTCTACTGATCAACGTTAGATTGGAGTGAACTCTTGCATCTGCAATAATGAGCACTCTTCCATCTGCATAAAATGAGCAATTAAATGTACAACTTAACTTTAAATGAAGGATTGGATTTCATGGATTGAATTTATTGGATAAATCACGCTAGTGCTATCTGGCAGAGAGAGAGAGATGACTTTGTGGTTTAATTTTTAAGCGAAACTGTCTTCTGCTCACTTTCTCACGCTGCCAACCAGTTCACCGGGATTTAAACCCCGGTGGAATTACCAGTGTTCAGCGATATTATCTACTTGGCTGTTGGTGGGCCAAGTGTGGAACTGAAATTAGGAAGTAGTCTTTCGTTATGAATAGTCGTACCAAAAGTCTAATTTAAAATCCGAACTTCACACATTTTTACCTCTGTTTTCCCCGCGCCTTGCGAGAAATGCAGTAAGACTATGTCTGTTCCACTGCTTTGCTAATATTTACACTGAAAAGTAACTTTATTTAGACTTTCAAAACACTTTCAAGTTATTTGGACTTTCCAACGCGCTAAGTTATAAATATAAATAGATCATCTCTGAAGAAAAACGTAGACCCCCTCTCCAAAAAAATGGACCCATCAGAATATAGGAAAAACTATTTATCTGCCAGTTTCTTGAAGCAACCGAATTATCGGATTTATCGATTCCGATTACTTCGTTAATCACAGTCCTCGAAAGTTTTCAAATGATTTTTTTTTCCCCCATTTTTAACTGCTGCTGTTTCATATTTCAATCCTTTCTTGAGTATAAACATGCTTAAGATATCATAAATTGTACTATTCATTCCAAGTAACAAAGATAAACAATCCTGTAGTATAAAACGGAAAAAGCAATATTGGACCTCAGATATCCTTCCACACAGCAGGACATCACCACAAGATGTTCACTAGCATAAAAATAAGATAATTTTCAGCAACTCCTAAAAAAGGAATTTAAAAATTTAAGTAATGCTCGTTTCCATTTAAACAAAAAACTATCTTCTTATACACAAAGCGCTTGATTTCTAATGTTCAAAACAATAATGTAAAACTAATGTTTTCTTCTAGACAAAATTTATTGTCCTCACGGTTTGCTTTAAAAAAGTCTAAATAGAATTAATTTTTTCCCCCTAAAAATTGAGAATTATTTTCCTTAAAAAATCAGAAAAAATTATGCTTTGTAGATAGTGATTTCTGTTTTCGAATAGATATTGATTTCGAATAAATACTGATTTCGCTTTTCGAATGAAATATTTTTCCGTGCTAACAGCCATCTAAACCGCGGTACAAACAGAGAAAGAATCCCGTGTACCTCCCTGTGATCTCCGCTCATCATGTAGGATTTGCACGGGTCCATAGCAGTCTCAAAAAGTTTGAAATCCAGTATTTCTCTTGTAATTCCCCTCTTCCAAATCCTATACCGCAGTGTAATTAATTTTTACCAATTCCTTTTGCAGCTCTGCATTTAAATTATTAATTATAATCGGAAATAACACAGTGCTAAGGAATACACAAATTTTATTTAATCAACGAGAAAATGTGAATAGAATACCAATCAAGTACGCATATGATCTTTTTAGGCTACTTGGATTCAGTTTGAAATTGAACGTAATATTTAAAAATGTTCCTTCTATTATACTGCATTTTAATACTAGTCAGTACTTAGGAATAATGTAGTTCAGATTTTACAAATTAATAATACAAAATCCTCTTTGTTATGACTTTTTAAAGCCGTTTATGTGCTTCATGGTTTTGGGTAATGGAATTGGTACTAATCAAAGTCGTTTTTTACAAATAAAAATGTGAAAAAGTACCAGATTTGTTCTGCATTTAATAAAAATTCACTGAAATGTCACTGAAAACTTTTCTCCTTTTTATTGTTTTCTTCCTTTTACATCATCAAAGAAAAGAGATATTTAGAAAAGTTCTGTTATGTCTCGTATAAAGTAAAATATGCAAAAATTGGATGATTTTTTTAGACAACTTCAAGAATATGCTGGAAATACAGCAAATTTGTATTACAAAATGGTAACGGATTGCTTTAATGAATCAGTGGTTTAATTAATAGCATTTGAATTTTTATATCGGTACTAAATGTCAACTTTCTGTTTTTAGTTTTATTATATAAAATACTTAAAAGTGGATTATTTATACTCGTATATCGTATCGTTTTAATATTGCATGTTTAACTATTCAAATAAATATATTAAATGTTTTGCATTCAATATTTCAATATGTATAATTCAATATTTTGTCCTGAAAGTCTATTGTTCGTTGAAAGGAGAAAAATATTTAAATACTATTAATTTCTTCTCGAATTCGCTGATCGTATTGTTCTTTATTCTGATGGCAAAGGGTTAATCCTCCATCTGTCAGGCAAGCAGTCTTGTTGCCAGTGGCTTGCAATGAATTTAGACAATTATTAAAGTCATCGCTTAGATTATATAAGCTTTAATAATACAGTTAAAAAAACTCTTATACTCATTATTTATAGCTTTTTATTAAAGCAATATTTTTAAGTACAAATCTTGAATCCTTAGTAAAAATTATAAGCACAACTCAACACTATTAATTATGCGACAATTACTTCTCGATATATATTTGCATTATTTTCTAATCATTGGGAAAATCTGGGTGAAAAAAATAGATGTACCAAAACAGGTGAGTACTAACCCTGAAAGATTACGTCAGACACCAAATACACATGTTATATCAAACATGTAATAAAATTATAATATAATAAATGTAATAAAAGTTTTCTCAAGTCTCTTACATGGTAGTTTTCAGATTTTCTTTGGATCACTTATGTTTCTTTTAATATGTTCCCTTCAATAGACGTAACTCGGTTTTTGTTACCGATTTCCAGGAAATAAAAAAAGGTTGGTCTTTATATTTTTTTAACTAAATTTATATTTAATTTACCTTCCGAAGTTTTACTTCTTTGAAACATGTAATAAAAATATACCGAATTTTGCAATAAGTAAACATTTAATGCATTTAAATTAGGCATACTTTATCAATATGCAATTCTACGTAAATGCAAGATTTTACTTTGGATTAAAGCTAAAACTAAATTCTTATGCAATCTGTACAGAATAAAGATCAAATCATTCAACGCATAACTTCGTGAAACTATGTATTTTATAACATTTGTAATACATTCGTAAGATAATAGAATGTAGTAAAATTCTTATAGGAATTTAATCAGTACTATAACAGATAAAGGGATGATTAACGTAGTAAATGTAGTCAAATACCACGAAGCCAGGCAATCTAAACAAAAACAAAATTATTTTCCATACGTAAAAAACACAATAAAAATAAGCAGGGGATTAAAATTTTTGAGAGGATAAATTGTAATTCTACAAGGGTGAATGAATTACTAATTAAATGTATAGATCTAATTTTACTATAAATTGTTTATTCTTTCACTTAAGAAAAGGTTTCTATACATGCTGGCCAACGCACGAAAATAAAATGTACAATTGAAAAAGCAAATCTAATATTTAGGAATTTGATGTAACAGAAAATATTTCGCTAACTCTAGAAGCTTTTTTTAATATTTAATCGCATTCCAAACGTAAACTTCTCTATTTCTGCTCCCCCTCCCCTTTTCACTTTAACGGACACAGGTCGTGACAAAACTATACATTGTTTCTGAATTTCTGAATTATTCGTTGTTTCTGAATTAATTTTATTTATTTGGTACGTGCATATCACAAGCCAACATTCACTTTATCATGAACATGCAAATATTCATCAAAATCTCTACTCCTTATATATGACACGTATTCATCCGATGATATTAAATGATTCTAGTATACTTAGGATGCGTTGAGTGTCGAGTATTGTTTGAGCGTGCAAGCACTCAAAAAGGAAGCACCGAGCTAATGAATTTAAAACGGAACTTACCTGTGACTTCATGGCATATTTCTACTAATATTGGTTGATCGGGCTAAAGTTTCGCTTTTTCCTAGAGCAAACGACTCAAAACCGAAATTCATGATGGAGCATCTTCCCGCGTTTCTCACTCCTCCGAATGGCTATTTTGGCTCATGAATATGTAATGAAAATGGGGAGGAGCGTCGAACTTTAGAGCCGCCTTGGCGTGGCCTCGTGACTTCTTCCCACCGCGATTGGCTGCGTAACTCGCGAATGAAGTGGCGGACAGTGTTCACTGGAGTTCGGAACGCGCTTCGGGCGGTGTAGTTTTCCTGACTGAGGTCCGACTGGTGTCGCGCTATTTTCGTGTGATCCTGTGATTAAGAGTAAACTTTATATTCTCAAGAGGTGGTCGCTAGGCCAATGCGTTATCATCTGGCTTCGGAGCCAGGCCCACAAAGCCAGGCATTCTCGCTGACCAACGGCGACTTTATTATGGACGCTCTGCATCACGGGGGCACGCTGGTCCCGCGTCCTGGTTTTTGTCCCACTCAAGACCTCGTCTGTTCTCCTCTTAAGACTATGCCTCCGCATGATTCTAAAATGGACGCGTTGGTGTCTGTGGATTCGGACAGTAACCTGGAAGATAGCGATTTCGATGGTGGAGGTGTTGCCGAAGCGGACACAACGGACACTTCCGCTGACCATTCTTCTGACCGCCAGGACTCGAATGCTGAAGAAGGGGGATCAGGAAAGAGTAAAGGACATTTAGTGAAGCCTCCGTACTCTTACATCGCCCTTATTACTATGGCTATTCTTCAGTCTCCAGAAAAGAAACTCACGCTTAGTGGTATTTGTGAATTTATCAAGAATCGCTTTCGCTTTTACAGAGAGAAGTACCCATTATGGCAAAATTCTATTCGACATAATTTGAGCCTCAATGACTGTTTTGTTAAGATTCCAAGAGAACCAGGTAATCCAGGTAAAGGGAATTACTGGAGCTTGGACCCAGCTTCTGAAGATATGTTTGATAACGGCAGCTTCCTTCGACGACGTAAACGTTACAAAAGGCAACAGGCTTATGCCCACAAAGATCCTTCTGCATTTATGGCTGCCACGCTTGACCCTTACCGCCACGGACTATTCGCAGGGCATCCGCACTTAGTTTACCCTTACATGCCACACCTACCTCCACCTATCCCCCTGCTCTCCCCCCAGGACCTGGCGAGGGTATCTTTACACCCTATCAATTTAACCTCTATGCAGAATCCAATGGCGACTCCAATCTGTACCGGCCCGCCAGGAATTTTCGATGCTCCGAGTGATGTTTCCTCCTTCTCTTCCCAGTGCACGAAGGCGATGGCATCTAAACCAAGCTTCTCAATCGAAAGGATTATTGGAGACTCTAAATCACCCGATATGAAGCCAGAGATGTTGGCCTTGCGGCCGCATATATCTCTTCTGTCACGAGCGCCTGTGAATACAGCCTTCACTTATCCCGGAACAGAATTAAACGCTCTTGAAAAGTACCAACAGTATTTGCAGACTCTTACCTCTAATCCGGTGCATGGCAACGGGACGCGGTCTAGATGACCCGTCCTCTTTCTCCACTGTAGTGATACCACATGTAGAGAAAACGCATAAATGGGATATCTTTCTTTCGTGAGCAATGGACGTCGCTTCGTTATGTCTTCTAACGTATTTACGATTGATTTTATTATTATTTTTTACATCTGTTGCATGTATGATAGCTTCTTTTCCTGATAATTTTTCTTTATTATGCTTAGCTGCGAGAAACTGTTATTTAGCAGTTCTAAGGTTTGAAGCAAAATTTCTAGATAATTTATCAAACGTATAATTAAAATGTACTAGCTGTAAAGCTACAATAAAATTTTGTATGGCATTGTTAGTAACTAGAAGTATTTATAAACCTGTAATATTAACATTTTACTGGAGTTCATTTTACTGCTTCTCGTGATTTTATAACGAGATATTATCTAAATTTGAAGATGCTACCTGAATTCTAATTTGCAAGTTATAGTAAATATTTCTCTTGAAGCGGCGTCCAAATGCAAGTACATTTATAGATCTCAATGACAACTTAAGAATACATTTAAGTTGATATAAATTCAATTGCTAATTATGAAGACATTATAAGTATTTTCATATATCTTGTATTCTTCGCATCTATAACTTCCCTGTATCCAGTTTATGTGAATCGGTAAGTTGAAAACTGAATTTCATAACGAATTATATAAAGACAAAATATCGATTCAAGCATGTGATTGGAGGAAGAACTTTCAAGATAAATGAAGCATTTGTTGAACGTCCAATAATGGTTCTGTTATCAATTATATTATCAGTAGTCAACCTGCAACTTTCAGGTGAATTTATTTTTTATTTTTCCATATTTAGATGTTATGCTGTAATTCTGTTTATACGTTTATTTTATATTTCTTGCAATGCACTTGATTAACTTTTTTACCCATGTCAACATGACTGATTTTTAAGGTTATAATGTGGTGTCAACAGTAATTTTTAAGGTAATGCCAATTTCCCATGGAAAATAATTGCACCGAATGTGGAAAATAGTTTGTGACCATATTTATTGACAAATTCTCTAAAGAATTTTTTCTCTTGCCTCGTATTTTATTTGTAAAATTTTTAAAATTTATTTCTCCTACACTATTTTTCCAGCCGTTAAGATTTTATAAATTAATTTCTTTAACATTTTCTGGTGAGTAACAATACTTCACTTGTTCTTAAACCGAAAACAAAATATGTATTTTACTTACGTAATATAATGCATTTAAAGTTACTCTTGCAGCTGCTGTTAAAATACACCGGGTAAATTAATGTAGCATATTTCAGATTACATATTAAAAATCCTAATTAATTAGAATGTTTAGGTTCAATCTTAATACCGGCTGAAATAGTTATTTATGTTAAGCATCAATCCATTTTATTAGTTTATGTACTGTTAAAAACGTTGATAAAACTGAAGGATAATTGGTCATAAAATTAAGATTGTTAATTTTTGCAAGTGTTTACACTAAAGTCTACGAAACGTAAGTGAACTCTAATGCTATAAATTAAGTATCCAATCTAGCAGTTCTTCTCTATGAACGATTCATTGCAAAGTTTGCTATCTAAAATACCATCATATACAACTCTATAATGTTGCACGCTAATTAACTTTTTATATAATTATTATTCTAACGGAATGTACAGCTCTTCTTTTGTTTAAAATTAATTTAGAAATTATATTTCCATGTAATCAATTGGCAGTGCCAAACGAATTATTAATAAGACACAGATAATTGATGCCACTGCAGCCGCGGCTTGCCGTTATAGCGCTGGCTTTCTGTGTTCTCACAGCTGCCAGATGTCCGATCAGAACGGTACCCAGCGCGCATATATGGTTTAGCAGAGACGCTTGCCTTTCGTAAGAGCAAGTTGACTGTACAACAGTCAAATTCATGGAAATGGTGTGTACTGAAATTTATCACTTAAAATATAATTTTTTATAAGCATTGTATTTTTAGTGGTTGTATTTTTAAATGTATTATGTTTGTAGAATGTATTGAAGTTTACAGTTTTATAAAATAACAAAGGAACACCAAGTTATTTAGGAATAAGATATAAAACAAGTTAAAAAAAATTTTTTTCCCCAATTTAATGCTATCTTGTGCAGCTTATTATGCAAAATCAACGAAGTTAAATATTTTAAGGTCAGCATTTCGTAAAATAATTGTCAGATATATGGGCTTAGTTTTTATCCTGAATATATATAACAACATGGATATGAAATTTATATGCTAATTTACTTAGAAATAATAGAGAATTTAAACATTCAAGACATTAAAAATTACACTTTTTTATTGCTTTCAAAATTATGTCCCACATGTTTGCTTAGTTACGTATGATAGATAATCCAAATTTAAGAAGCTTCCTCTTCGCAGTTCTTTGTAACTGGCTGTAATATATTAGGTAACCAAAACATTTTGACAGTCATATTCCTGTAGTTAAAATTTAGTTTTCCTGTTACACTCTTATTTGTTAAATGTTTTATGAAACTTCAGGAAACAGTGACTCTTTCTGTCAAGTGTTTTCAATCATTTTATGAATAAATTTGTTTAAGAAGGAAATCCGAATTAAAATTTTTAAAATTATTTAATAATTTAATTTTTTATGCAAAATGTTTTTTGCAACATTAATTTGTAAATATTTTCTTGTTACTGTATGTGTGGCTTCTCCTGTACAAAGATTTTTGCTTGATTTCGATGCGATAACGATGTTAAATTTGCCATGTTGAAACAATACCATTGGACCAATTCAATTCTTCGCCTTTATCTAAATTAGGAATTTATGAGGGGCCGTTTGCTAAAGAACACTTTGTAGGTCTTCATCCATTGCTGCGCAACATCATTTGAAATAAATATACGACATAAAAGAAGCAAAGTGTGTGTTTTTTAATATTTAGTTTTCAGCACTCAAATTAATATTTAGTTTTAATTTAATATTTAGTTTCTAGAGCATTTGTACTCAAAATAAGTATATTTATATGTCAAATTATTCGCTACTTAAGCCAATTGGTACAGGAAACGATGTTTGAGAAAAGCAACGCGATTGAATGTGTATGAACTATAAAGTCGACATGAATATCCGTTTTGCTTATTAATTTTAGAATTAACATTCATAAACTTCTGCAGATTTCGAAATAATTTTTCAAAAACTATTCCTGATTTTAAATTAATTTAATTTGTTGACAGCTTGTAAACCTTCTTTGTAACATGTAAATCGATGCTGTTTACATGCATATCTTTTGAATTACTTTATTATGAGCAATTTCAGCTGCAGTAATTCGTCAAAACGTGCATAAATGCTCAACTCCTTGTTCGCAAGGCCCACGGCCGCTGGTGGTCGCTGGAACTACTAGTCGCTGAACACTAGTAGTTCGGTCCGAGGGTCGAATCCCGCGAACGGGCTGGTTGCATGGGGCGTTTTCGTGGTTTTCCCCATGCGTAACGTGTATACGAGCCAATTTCCCTTAGAAAGTCCTCCGCGAAGGCATCCCTCCCCTTAGGAAGATAAGACCTCGAAACTTTGCCATAATCACACACACACCTTATTCGCAATTTTAAACTTAATATGGGATTTTTTGGAAGTCATTAGTGGCAAACTCTAAAATTCATAGACACACACACGCATATATACTCTTATTTCAAAATATATATATTATATATATGTATATTTGAAATATGAGTAGTTTTGTTAGATATAAAGGCTGTTTTGTTAGATATAAACTATTTGCCGTATAACTTATTTGTGCAGTTGGTAACTAAGCATTTTAAATTAGAAGTTGACCTTAGAAGGTAACTGTAAATCGCTTTAAAAAATTTAACATTTCAGATACTACCACTTTCGTAGCAGGCAGATTGTATGAAAAAGAACTTTTAAGTTAAACGGGTTTCTTTCATAAATGTTCTTTTCTTCGCAAATCAAGTTACGATTTTAAAGTAATAATACCTTTACAGAGGTAAACTTAAAATTTTATATCTAAAATATTAAATTAATTTCAATATTATGTTAATTCTGTACGTTAATTGCTGCATGTAATTTCTGCAGTATTGTATTTATTAAAAAAAGAATTTGCATACTAAATTATTATATATCGAAAGCCCATTATATTCTGAAAGCTTTATTTTACGGTATGTTGACTTATGTATGATTTAAAAAAAAAAATTCAAATTCTTGTAGTCTATGTAAATGATTTTTTTTTTAAATATGAGATATCACATATAAAAGGTCTGGCGTTTACGTTTAATGTTTTAGCTCTAAACTGATGAAGTTTGATTTCTTAAACTAAATTGAGCTCTGGAAGTGATATTTTATATATTTTTAGGATTGGGTTGCAAAATGATTAAGAAAACTTCTGTTAATTCCTGAAAGGCTGACTACAACATTTAGCTCTTTAGCCCTGAGCTTATTTGTAATACAAGCAATATGTTTTGTAGCTAAAGTTTATAGTGTCATCGATGGAATAATTTGGAACACAGTTTTATGATAGAGTGAAATTTTGTGATTTTTGCTATGAAATATCCTGGTATTCTTGAATACTCAAAATCTTGCAGACGTTTCCCAATAGTAGATAAGGTTTGTCGATTGTGCTTTATATATTGATGTAAGAAAACTGTACATGTTTTTTTTTATGATTATAGTTAAATTTGTATCATTTCTCAGTCTTAGTCCTTCTACATATATCTTGTACATGTTAGATGATATCACTTTAATAAATGTCTCTTTAAAATTTTAGCCTTTCTTAATTGCTGTCTATTGTCTAATCATTTAAACTTTGGTTTCTAATTTATTGGCAACTACTGGCTGTCTTATATGCTTACTTTAATTAAAAAACAAGACCTGTTATCCATGCAAAGCATTAAGTTTTAGAATTTAATTTTCTATTAAAATCTTCTCGAATTTAACCTGCTACTTAATAAATCAAAAGTATGCAGATTAAAATTAATTTGACTTCTGGATCTTCGATTTTTAAAAGATTAAAATATTTAAAATGATTTCAAAACCGGACCAAACTATTCAAAATTATAGATTAGTTTATTAATGCTCTTTTAATTTTAGGAAGTGCTAAGGAATAGTTATTCAGCTTTAACTTTTTAGATCGATTTCTTTTCTGACGTGAATCTTCTCTACATCATAAGATTATTGCAGATTTATTTTCAGTGTAGTTAAGTTTCAGATATTAACATAAGAATATTAAAATACTATTTAGAATTAAATGTAAATAAAATTGGACTTGGCGGAACTATTGTGCTTCTTAGAAATAAAATACGTGATATATTTTATTAAATTTAGGCAAATAATATTTCTTTGAGACACAACTGGTACACTCTATTACATTGGCGATATTTTTTAATAAATTTTACGTTAATATTATAACCTAATTCGGTTCAATATAAATAAAAAATATGGCTTTGTGAGCAAGTATTAAGACGTAATTTTGTCTGTAAGTAAGATAAATATAATTTTAATTATAAATTATTGTGACCTGTTTTTTCGGATTCTAAAACATTATTACGTTTATTAAAAGTACCTTGAATGAATTATTTTAATTAAGGCCAAATTTAATTACTTTTCTATAAAATTCCAATAAGGTGTATTATTCAGAAAGTCCCTTTCATAGAAGGCAACTGGATAAGTGGTAAGTTATGAGAAATTTAATGCTTTTATTTAGAGGATACAGTCTTACGTTGAAAGGAAAGACAAGGTAAGTAAGTACTTATAGATTGATCCAGTGACACCATTAATGTTCCGATGTATGAGACTTGTTATTTTAAACGTGGAAGTACTTGAAGTTTTTCCAGTTGCTATCGAGGTTTTGATAATTACTAAATTTTACTTTAACTTAAATGTGTATAATTAAGAAGGTGTAAGAGAATAATTAAACAAATGCTAATCTACGCATGATAAAATGTATACGAATAGTTTTCACGAAGGCATGGCTTTGTGAATTAAATGCCGAAAATAAAGTTTGAACGTTACTCTACTCAATGCAGCTCTTTTTTTAAAAACCTATGCTTTGGTATTGTTGCAAAATCTTGGATTTCTTGAATCTAAAACAACCGACGATTTTCAGTTCTGTTGAATAACAAGCTTCTTATTCAACCGTTTAAGTTATATGCTTTGATGAGTAGTAGTCGTATTTCATTGCCTATTATCCGTATATTTGCTCAGTGAAAAGGGTGGGAGAGAATGTTCTGCAAATTAACGCTTATACCCTCTCCCCACCATCATAGCCCATTGAATCGATAAAAAGTTTGGGGTACGTGGGAACGATAGGAATTTATTTTCCCTTCTCATTGTTCGTAGTACAGATTAAAAAACGATATTAACTGTTCTAAGCGTTTTCAACTTGCTGCATAGTCAACGGAGCAACATGTCTTACAATGACATTTGAAATAGTGAGCATTGATTTGAAAGCTATTTTATTTAAAATTATTCAAACAAATAATTGTTCCTTCAGCTTTTGATAGCTTTGTATTGATTTCAGCACAACGTCTGATTTGATAACTAACGGTAAAATCTGTACTTTTCAGGCAGGTTTAATATTAATATTAGTTATCTTTAGTGGTTTAAAATATCTTGATAATAAAACGCTATGTCTAAAATACGAGGCTTTTCACTTTTGTGTATATGATAAATGATGCAAAGCCATGTAATTTTTAAATTTTAAAGTAACCGTTAAAATCTTTTAATTAGTTCGTAGGACAGTATTTTGTTATTCATGGACTTAAGTTATTGGGCATAATCTCTTATTTTTGTGAAAGAGTACAGTGGTAGGCTTTCTGAATAAGTTTCATTAATTGTGATGTGAAATACATTTAGTTAAATGGCTGAGTCTTGAAAAAGCACTAAAAATGATGATGAGTACTGGAGCTCGTGGTAATTAATTCCGAAACAAACTTTCCCTAATTTCAGATAACTTTTGCTGTAGAATTTTTAGTGTACTTAATGAAAATGTGTTTGGCTATTTGAATTCAAATTAACGTTCTCCTGAATAACGTCTAAGAATTTATGGATTAAGCTTGTAAATGATTTTCTGAATATTATCTAATAATTTTCTTTAAAATGTTAGAAAATGTTTTCTTTAAAATGTTAGAAATGTTAGATTTTATTGATACTATACTTTTACTCTTTTTTTTTTTTTTTTTTAAATTACATTTAACGATTAACATTAAGAAAGCTGAAAATGCTAGCAGAAATTGATAAGGAGTTGTATCTTTTACACTGCTGGACAATTGCTAAGGACAGATCAGTATAATGTAACATGAAGTAGGGGTGGAGGCTAAACAGGTTAAAATATTGTCGCCACACTGTTCGAACGTCAGAATAAGGGACATTTATTGTTGAGGAAAATACAGAAGATTCTGAAACATCCAAAAGTAAAAAAGGGTTCTTTTGATGCTGCGTGCGGAGAAATGGGAAAATGCAAATAAACGACAGCAGGCATCTTTGAAAAAGGTGTCAGTACGGGATATGTCCATCGTGGCGGCCGATGTAACTTTCCACACGTCGTGTCATGCTTTACACAAAATTATCCAGCGGCTGTTGAGACGACTGCCTCCACTCCTCACGTAAGTGCATGGATGAGGAAGTTCTTGTTCACTGGAAGATATTTTCGACCAAAAGGTCGCCTCCCCAGAGCATCTCAAACGTTTTCAATGAGGTTTAGATCTGGAAAATGTCTCGGCCATATGCAACGGTGAATATTCTCTCTGTTTGGAGAATCCTGAATTGTAAGTGTTCGATGCGTGGTGCGTTGTTGTCCATTAAAAAGATATTTATCACCGAAAGCACCACAGAAAAGGCGAACATGAGGCAGCAGAACATCATCAATGCATCGTGAGCCGGTTTCCCAGTAGAATCCACAAGAAAGGGCGTACCACCATTGATCCTGATAAGCATCACCACTCTCATGCCACATCATTTGACGTCTACAATCTGATGACAGACTGAACTTACTCTCCTGTTTAGTACAATTGTCATGCCAGCGACACCATTGCAAACGGGTGGTATGGTGCTGTCTGGACAATGGAACATACACAACAGGTCTGTAAGGATAGTCTTATTTCATCCAAACGTCTGGCAACAGTTTTTTTTGGGATACCTGCTGTCCTGTTTCAGCGTGAAATTCATTCATCACCCTACTGAACTGTGGTGTGCTGATTTCTTTTTCATGATAGTGCAATGTAACTATCTCCTGTAGGTGTCGAACATATAACATGATCTTCCCCGTGCCGCTGGCTACATGTTGAGCTTTCCACAACCATGAAGGAACGCTGTGGTCGATGTTAAACTTCCTGGCAACATCTGTAATATTTTGCCCTCTTTCGATCTTCGTAATGATACAGCCATGCGTAAAATAATCTAGGTGATGTCGGAAAGACTTACTGAAACTTTCAAGATCGTTAGTTAAATCTAACGTTCTATCATGTAAACATTTCACTTGATAGAACAACTGCACGCAGAGTCAAATCTTTTAAACGTTTTATCAGCGTTATCACGTGATGAATAGGCTGAGTAAATGAAAATGTACATGGGAACACCTCTTCTTACTGTATCACACACTTCTTTTCTAAATTTTGCCTACTTTCATTTTGTGGCTGCTGTCAATGATAGTGCTGTCCTTCTTATACATTTTCAAGTAGTGTAAATAATTTAAGGCTGTATTTTTTACCCCTTCCAAAAAAGTCCCATATGATGAATGCAAAGTTCTGCTGTGTGATAATGCCGAGTACCAGAAGTATCTAGCGTTTTAATTAATAAAAAGTAAGATACTAGGATAGTTCGTTCTATCAAAATAAGCTAAAGCATTGCATAACGTGCAGATTAATTGTCAAAAATTAAGGTCCAGTTCAAGTTTAGCAAGTTTAAGTTTTACCCAATTTAAACTTAGTTATTTAAAAAGAGTAGAAGATAACCCAACATTTCAGACATTCTTTATAAGTATTTTTAAGTTTTTTCCCCACTAAGGATGCATTTAAGTAAAATATTGGTTTTAAGAAAATGCATTTGATTGTAATAAGTTCGTAAAGAACATCATGCATCATTATCTGGCTTTGAGCATACTGCATCATTTATAATCTTAAAACAACATTCATGTGATATAGTTTCAAAATCAAACGTATGCAGTGGTAGAATCATGCAAATGGTAGAAAATATGATGTGTCAATATTTTTTCCCTCCTTCAGTAAATGTAGATTGTCTTTTTCCGAAATCCTTGTATTGCATAATATTTTGTGTATTGTAAAGTTTATGTTGCGTGTATAATATTATTAGATTTTTGGATTTAGTGTATAAATTTACAGATTTTAGAAATGTAACAAGCAGTTTAAATGAAGGAAAAATGAAATTTAAATGAAATTTGTTGCTGTTTTTATTAACCATCACCAATTAAATTAAAAGTATCATATATTCTAATCATAATGAGTTTTCTTACACTGTTTTCACATTTGTATCACAACATTGTTAAATCAGAGCCGCAAGATTACGGAAAATTTCAGTTTTAGTTGATAAAAAAAATTTGATTTTTGTAATTTAAAATTATTATTTCAGCATTAAAGACAACTACCCCGAAAGTAGAGGAAAGGACAGTTCTGGCTCGGGAGCACAGGGAGCGGGAGTTGAGGGAGCTCCCGAGAAGGAAGGCTGAGCCGTGGGAGGGAGGCTTATCTGAAAATGGGAGCCTTATTGAGTAGAGTAGTTGCTACGTCACAGAAAAAGGACGTGTGCTGAGGTTTTATTAATTTGGTGATTTAGGCATTGAGTAGTTATATGATAATGTGTAAACTTGTTTATATTGAATTCTTAAAAATATGTTTCAAGTTACTGATACAGTTGATTTCCTTAAACAGATATAAAATGAAATGTTTCCTTCACAGTATAACCTCTTCCGAAGATAATTATTTTGTTACTTGCCTAAGGTGGAATGTCTACAAAACTGCTACATGTAATGGGTTTCATACAGACATTCTAAACCAAATTATAAGTTTATTCAAATACAAATCATATTGAGTTCTTGAAAACGTATATGAAGTAGGTGTATTAAGTGACTGATACAGTTCATCTCGTTAAACAGATATATAATAAAATGTTTCCTTCACAGTCTTTGGAAAATAATTATTTTGTTACATGCTTAAGGTGGAATGTCTATAATACTGCTACCTATAATGGGTTTCATACAGACATTTTAGACCAAATTATAAGTTTATTAAAATACAAATCATACTGAGTTCTTAAAAACGTATATCAAGTATTTGTTTTAAGTGACTGATACAGTTATTATCTTGAAACAGATATTAGCATATAATAAAATGTTTCCTTCACAGTATAACCTCTTCCGAAGATAATTATTTTCTTACTTTTATTTATCCTATGACTGAATATCTGCAAAACTGCTACATGTCATCACAATTTAATAAAAGATTATATTTTATTGATTTATCGGAGGTGATTTCCCTTCGTTAATAAATTTTTAGCCTTTGTGTTTTTTCTTCGTATTCCAACTGTTTTACTACGTATATGATGATTATCTCCTAGTTACCCTGAACGAGGATTATTTTCGAATTTAATGACTGAGTGATCCTATACACTCAGAATTTTACCTTATTTCTTAAATCTTCTGTTCAAAATATCACATATACTTTCCGTAATCTTCATTACATTACTCATTTTTATTCTTAAATTCATTTTACCCATAGATTTTTCAGACTTGTTAGGCAATACTTTTAACTTATTCGTTATATTTTATGAGTGTAATTACTAAAACACGCATTTTCGTGTATTATATTATTCAATGTTAGACGTAATTTTTAACTTTTTTCGTTCTTTTCAACGTTAGTGATCTTCAACATATTCTGTATTTTAACTTATTTCATACATTTTCTAATCATATAGATAACTTGTATTTAATTTTAGATGTAACATTTCTAGCTTGTTTTGTACATATTAACCTTCACACTATTTAATATACTCAAATTTTTAACCAGTTTATATTTTCACACTATATACATGACTTTTACTTGATTTCTCGCATACATTTTAACCTCCATGATTTCCAATATAGTCCTAATTTTAACATAATTCCTGATTTTCATATCATATACCTGACGTTTATTTAATTTTATGTGTAAATTTTAACTTATTTTCTATTTTTTAACGTTTTTAGTTTCCAACATACTCTGAGTTTTAACTAATTTGCTATATTATCACACTACGTACATGACTTTTACTTGATTTCTCTTATACATTTTAACCTTCATAATTTCCAATATAGTCCTAATTTTAACATAATTGCTATATTTTCACATCATATACCTGACTTTTATTTAATTTTAGGTGTAAATTTTAACTTCTTTTCTATATTTTAACGTTTTTGGTTTCCAACGTGCTCTGAATTTTAACTAATTTGCTATATTTTCACAAAAGGTTCACTCTAAGACGTATTCGAATTTCTGGCTTCTCCTTTTGTCATCTATAAAGCCTGCTTATCCAGTACATCGTATTTTGGTCAATGACTGATATTTTAATATCCCAGCATCAAAAGCTATCATATAACGCTTTATTTCTCATTTACATAAATATATTAACACTTTACATGCATGCAGATGTTTTAGAATGTGTATGATTTTGCAGAGCTTCTAATGAATGTAAGAAATTCGGCACGGATTTAGGCAGAGAATACGAGGTTTGCGTTTTTAAAGAAGTATAGCGAACATTTCTCTACAATAAGTTTTCTTTCTATAATTCATGCTGCTTTTATCTTCGCACTTAATGCCTTGCAGTTCTGCTCATATTTTCTGTAAAAGAAAACCTGAAATATTTTTTTGAACAACAACAACAGCAAAAACTTTCTCCTGTAAATTGCTAAACAGCATTAAAAGTGTTGAAATATCAACAGCGAGCAACGCTTTTCACAGATTTTTACCTATAGCCCGAGTCACTGAGTTTTTGCATTTAATTGCATTCATTTACAATGATCGATGCTAAGAGAAAAATGTGTTATTAACTGATTTTTGAGTGACTCTGTAAGGTATTTCTCCCGCCATCTTAGCATGCCTTCGTAGTGTAGTGGTCAGCACGCTCGGCGCGTATTCGAGAGGCCCTTTGTTCTAATCCTAGCGAAGGCATTGCTCATTTTTCATCTCATCTGCTTCGAAATAACCTAATGACTCTACAACTCTTAATAAATGAAACTTTCACATTTCCAAATTCAGTGAAACTATTCTAATACATTAATATCTGAATTTAAAATCACGCCGAATTACGATTATTCGAGTTTAGGCAGCAACAATCAGCGTAATATTCATAAATTTGCCGGACTATTTTTTAAGGTTTAAATGCAGAACCTTCAATTTTAGTCCTGTTATGTGAATATTGCATTGATTTTCTTGTTGTTTTAACACCTCCAGTAAACACAATATCTATTCTACTAACATATTTTCTTTTTTAAATGAGTCTGTATAAACACTGAAAATGTAGTAACTTATTTTCAGTGTTGATGGTTATTTTTCTTCCATCAGTTTCTCCGAGATTTAATTCCCGGCGGAGCGGATTGATAAGCCGCTAACTGATTATTATTGTACATTAATGTACAGTTTTGTATTATTAATGTACAGTTTTCCTTGAAATGCTCTGTTTGGGAGCGTTCTTTTCTAGACGGTAATTTTTGTGAGTGGTAAGGTGGTAAGGTTATAAGGTATTTTCTCCCTCTTTACTGCATGCCTTCGTGGTGTAACGCTAGCACACTCGACGTGTATTCGAGAGTTTCAGGTTCGAGTCCCCGCTAGGGCATTGCACAGTTTTCATATCTCCTGCTTCAAAATAACCTAATGACTCTGCAAGGCAATCAAAATACATAATCATCTGTTCATCATTACATCAAAAATAACTAATGATATCTGCACGTTTATCCATGAAATCTCTTTAGATGAATGGATTTATATTAGGAGCCCACGTATTGCTTAGTGGAGGATCACTGAGCTTTGATTATTCAACTTGTGAATCCCAGAGAATGCGCTGTCTAGATGGTGTTTACGCGGTTTTCCTCGTGTAATATGAATGCAAGCCAGCTCTCTTTAGAAAGTATTTCAAGAAAGCTCCCCTTATCTTAAGCAGATAACTATAATGCGTTTTGCCATAATCCCCCTAAAAACAGTCTAATACATCAGGAATAACTAATAATATCTGCATATTTATGCATGAAAGCTCCTTAAATGTGTCGTAGTTTGGTACTTATTATTGTCAAGTCTAATCTTAGAAAACCAACCGAGAAATCTAAATCTGCATCAGTAAATCTTTTACTGTTTGAGAGCTGTTTTAATCCTAAGGCCTTTATATAGCAGATTAGAAATGCAGTCGTAAAGAATACCTTAGTAAGTTCTACATCAGTTCTATATAAGAAAATGGAAAGGTCAGTTATTCACTGTTGAGTACAAGTATACATTGCCTAAGCTGAGGCAAGTTAAACGTGGACTAAAAATTTTTTCTTCTTTAATGCTTCTAGAACAAGTTCAAAGAACTAGTTACGTAATGTCTCACATAGATATTATATTTATATAAGGACTTAAATTTCAGTTTATGAACTCAAATAGCGCAATTTTTCGAATTCCCGAAAAAAAATACTGAAATGAGCTAAAAGATATTAGTATTACTATGAAATATGAAACGTGTGCTAAATAAGCTTATATTAATATTGTTAGGAACTACAAAAAATAAAATATGGAGGCACTGCTTAATTTGCTCTTCAAGTTATACAAGCACTATGTACACGTAAGCGATTCCTAACTAGTAAATACTGAAGATCAAATTCAGAAAAACGGAGCTTTAATCTTTGTAACTACATATATATATAAAATCCAAGCGATTATTCTGTGCTGAGGCACATAATATTTGGCGTTAGGAGCATTTTTAAACTATTACAATAGTGCTGAAAATATTCATAAAATTATTAATTGGATGTATTGTAAATTATGTATATTATTAAAAGCTAAAGACAAAAGTTTTTCATAATTATATCTGAAATCAAGTTATTAAGCAGCTAGTTATAATATGAATCCAAAATTTAAGGTCTTATGTCACGGCAAATGGCAATGGTTACTAAATTTAATAGATGATAAATGCATGATAACGCAATATATTGTAGCAGTTAAAAATTTTTGCAAATTCTCAATTAAAAACATTTCTAGCGTAAAAACGTCAACTAACAGCTTGTAAGTTTAAATGAAATTCTAGGAATACAAGTTCTCACTAATAATGTACATTGTTTTCTAAATTCGTATCATATTGTCTTTCATTTGAAGGACAAACTGTCAAAAATTGTAGAAGAAAGATATATTTAAAAATAAACATCCAATCGTGTATGCTCATTCTCTTTTCCGTTTTCATCCCATGAATGGAAACTAATCTCCTATTATGCAAGAGATTTGGGTAGAAGTAAGTGGCGGAAGATGGGTGGATATAATCTGCTGTCGTAACGCGATTCCGCGAGCCCAAGACGATTCTTGTGATAACAGCACTTAGTCGGCGCGGTCCGAATAAGAGCATGAATCCATTTTCTTTTTGCCTGGCGATGAATGAACAAATTCTGCACATTAAAGTGTGACTGAAGAAGTCTGCGGAACATGTTATTTGAACAGCTTGCTAACGAACAATAAAATAAAACAACGGATTTTAATAAAATAAAAGCAAAAATAAAATTTCGCCAGTAGTAGTTGGCCCCTTTCCAACGTTGTTTGCTGCAATTACTGCTGGCTTCGTGTTTTTTATTCACCCTCCCGTATTCTCTCCCCCCCATTATTCCCCCATGGAATGATTAATCGCAGTATTTTGGGAAGAGCTTTTGCAAATAAGTTAACGCATTATTTTCGAAACTAAATATTTAGGAAGTAAATTAACTTGGTGAATGATTTTTCAGAGCATTACGTTCTGAGCATTCTCCACGGCTAGATTTATGTTCTCTGGTCCAGCATGTAATAAATATGTTTGCGATTTTGAAAAATGAGAATTTCAAAATTTATTGTAAAAGTTCTCGGAATTATAAATGCACTGATTTTTTCCTTTGTAATATCATATGAGCATTTATCTTGATAATGATTGTTTAAAAACTGCATTTTATGGCGAGTTAATTGGAATTATGTGTTTTGTGATTGGTACCTATTTTTACACACAGTAAAGTAAGAGAAATCACTATACTATAAAAATATTTATATTTACTTAAGCATAATAAAATATAAAACAGGTATGTTTAGTATTTAATTAACGTATATGTATACGTAGATAAAAATGTAATGGCTAAGAGCGACCTTGATTCTGCGACTAGTTGCTCCCGCTGGTAATGTTTCCTGCTGCACTCATATTTACCGGTCCTGTCAGGGTAATATTTATATGTATATATAAGCAAGAGAGATGAAAAATGAGTAATGCTGGGACTCGAACCGCGGACCTCTCGAATACGCGCCAAGTGTGCTGAACACTGCACCACGAAAGCATGTTAAGAAGGTGGGAGGAATACCTTATATATAATTATATAGAAAAACGACGTACTTTGGAAGCTCAAGCTGTTAATGTTTTGTGCTTCATTTCCCTCTGAACATCCAACAGCAGAGCAGCTAATCACTTTAAAATTTAAAATTAAAAAATGTCAAAATTATTGCCTTAAGTATGATTGACGCCCATTACTGCGTGGTGATTGATATCTGAGCCGTGGGTCTGTTTTCGGCATGGTAGGAAGAAAGAAAAGAGAAGTTGCCATTCGCTCCCTTGAATTAGTAACACCCGTCCCCCTTTTTTATCAAAACAATTCAATGACCTAGCATTAAGAACTATAAGTTTTGACATGTTCGGAGGTAAACATTTTACCTCCGTCGTAAATATAAGCATATATGTACATATTTTCTTTTTCTACAATAGTTTAAAGTTTTAACTAGATGCAAAATTACATTTTTGAATAACATTTCATTCTGAACGGAATTAATTGTTATACTTTTCGGGTGCTCAGAACAGTTTTAATTTGAATGAAAAGGTTTCACACGTTTTCGCTAATTACGTTTGAAGGAAATTTTAAGGTAATTCGGTTTAACTTACTTAAAGATAACAAAGTTTATTCCATTATTAATATAAATCTTTTCTATTAAAAGCTCTGAAATACTTTTCCAAATATGCGATGATTTTCAGCTTCTGAGGTACCTTTTAAATCATAATCACTCTGTTATTGATGCTCTGTTTGGCTTATTCCAAATTAGAGCACCTTTTATTTTATAGCTAAATATGTTAAACATTGCCGCTAATTTTTGATTTCCAGGTACTTATCTTCTATGATGATTTCGGCAAGAGATAGGAAAAGAAAAAGAAAGCTTCCAGATTTTACATTACGCCCAAAGGGGAGTTTTTTTAACGTTTTGTGGGTTACCTTTATTTGTTAAATATCATTTTCTTCGCACTTAAACCATAAAATCCAGTTCAACAGCAATATTGTGAAATAATTTTAAAATGAGCGTACCTTTAGAATTTCTAATACACAGTCTCGCGCGCTGGATATAAAAATATTTTTTTTTTCTGTAGAGTGTTCCCATTGCTCGCTTTGAAATTGTTGAGTTTGTTAATCAAAAACTCGTCAACATATTCCAAAGTAAGTAAAAACATATTCCAAATTCCAAATTTGGGCTTCCAGATGCCCATATTCGCAGTAGGATTACGTCATTCAAAATTTGATGGCTGTAGGTACCGTTGTTTTATCGTAATGCTAGAAACATACGTACATTTATGCAGATTCTTCGTTGTTTAATTTCTTTAAATATAAGACAGGGTTGTAATATTTGGTGTCAATAGTTGGAAAAGTGAACCGACATATTTTTAGCGCAATATGCCAAAGCGAAATTACTAGCCCTTCTGGGTTAAACATTATTAATATTATTTAAAATTTGTAATAATTAAGATATATCAAAACCTAAATGATTATTTTCCAATTATACGAACTCTAAGTGCCTTTAAAATGAGCAACTATTTATGGCCCTCGCCCAACATTTTAGAAATTACCTTTAACTAAAATTTATTATGTTAAAAGATAGGGGATTATGGATTCACTTTTTAACATTAATAAAAGCTCCCTTAATTGCAATTTCTTTAGGCATGATTATATAACTAGAACCAGAAAGCGGCTGAAAATTTTGCGACATCAACAATTAAAGAGATTATAGAATTTGATACCCATCCACTTCCTTTTTTTTTTTTTTCAAAGCTCTCAAAACTTGATAAAATCTTTTCATAACCTTCTCCAAGGTTACTTGTGAACTCAGATTCTGATAGGCTAACAGAGCAATCACTTCTAAGAAATGAAATGCAGTACTCAAATTCGTTGATTGAGATAAGTCTCTGAAAACGTGCTTCAAGTACAACATGCCATTTAATGCTCCTTTTTGTTTTCTCTCTTTCAAAGAGCAAAATCTTCACTGCTTTATGGCCTGAATTTTGTAGAAAAATATTCACATCCCCGTTTTCACTATCCTTCGGATTCGACTTAGGAACAACTGAAGTACCATTCAGAGCTTTAATGAAATTACATGGAATTTCAAAATGTATTTCATTGTCAGACATGAATCTTTTATACTTCAGAGAATTACCGCCATCTACCATCCGTCGTTTGTAAGGGGCGCACGAGTTCTGACACTGTTTACAATTATTCTTTCTGAAAAATAAATTCCCAAATTTATTGCAGAAAAACAATTTATTATCACTATATACAGTTGCCATATGCCGCATGGAGTGACTAATTCTGTGAAACAAGGCAGCGCATTCTGTACAAGGGGAAAAAGTAAAGTTGCTTTAGTCTTTCCCTTGTACAGAATAAGAAAAATAATTTATTATCACCATATACAGTTGCCATATGTCGCATGGAGTGGCTAATTCTGTGAAACAAGGCAGCGCATTCCCTTGTACAGAATAAGAAAAATAATTTATCATCATCATACACAGTCGCCATATGTCGCATGGAATGGCTAATTCTGTGAAACAAGGCACCGCATTCTGTACAAGGGAAAGACTAAGGTTGCTTTACCTGTAAATATTTTGTCGCAAATATCACAAAGATACACTTTGAAAAACCTATAGCTAAAATTAAGGATCCTAAATTATATAAAACAATTACATAATACATTACAAATAATGTTATAAATAGAGGTAAAGAATAGTATACTGCATCATATTTCATAAAACCTTTACCAAATCATTATTCAAATATCATGTTACATTTCGAATTTAGTATTTTTAACTATAAGTTCAAATTTCACAAAAAAATATGTGATGACTATTAATCATTTGATAGAATAAAGTAACCAAAATATAAAATAATTTTCCCGAATATCATATAACCTTTTTTTTTTCCTTCATGAAACAAGTGTTTGTTCATGAAAAAAAAAATGTTACAATAAAATTTACTAGTGTACACACCAGTAAATTTTATCAGTATTTTAGTAGAAACAAACTAATTTTGAATAAGATCTAGGTAAATCTGCAGTTTTGAAAACAAAAAAAGAAAATTTATGAGTTTCTGTCAAGAAGTTGCCATCTAAATAAAACATTAATTCATAATAGTGAATACGCCTTATTCATTCCTCTAAGGGAAAGAAAAAACAATGATTATGTTATACGATTTGCAAACCTTTCTCACAGTTATAACTGTGAGAAATTCTAAGCTAAGAAAGTGGAATTCTGAGGAGGGGGGGGGACTACTAAAGAAGCTAAGATGCGCTAAACCCCTTTAAAATATATTATTCAGTGAAACGCTTCTAAAACACAAGATTACGAAAACCTCTTATTAAGTAATAAATAAAATGTTTAAAATACAGTGAATTTTATTTTCTATTTTATAAATAATCTAATTTATAACCAGTGCTCCCGAATAACATGTCGTAAATATCCTAAAACTGCTTTATCTTTTAGCAAAGCACACCGCTGCCTTTTACAGGATGAATGCTTAATATCCGCAACGTGTTGGCACCTTCCACTTTGGACGTGTTCACTCCTGAATATCTGATTCTTGTGAATATCCGTGAATCAGTTGCTGCTTATCTTAAATCCCGAGGGCTAGAAAGAAATCAAGAGTTAAATAAGTTAGTCATCTCTTCCTAAGTTGAATTACTATTACAGCTAAGCTTAATATGTTATTACAAAGTAAACAAAATGAATAATACATTTTTATCAAATTGCAACAACTAGATGACTATCTTACATAACTCTTGATCATTTTCTAGCCCTCAGGATTTAAGGTAAGCAGCAGCAACCGATTCACGCTATTCACAAGAATCAGATATTCAAGAGCGGACATGTTCAAAATAAAAGTTGCCAATATATTGCGGATATTAAGCATTCATCCTGTGAAAGGTAACGGTGTGCTTTTCTAAAAGTTGAAGCAGATTTAGGATCATTTCTGATAGTATGAATTCAGGAGCACTGGTTATAAATTAGACTATGTATAAAATAGATAACATATTTTTAAGTGGTTTAGCGTATCTTAGCTTCTTAAGCAGTTTTTTCCCCCTCAGAATTCCACTCTCATATCTTAGAATTTCTCATAGTTGTTATATGTAAAGGTTTGCAATTGGTATAACATTGACGTCTGACGTTTGACATTTGACGTCTTACTCACTCTCGTTGATGACGCATAGTTGTCTGTTTATTTGATGAGACAAAAGGGGCATTATAAGAGAACAGCGGTTAATTTTGTTTTTTCATTAGAGGAGCGAATAATAACATTCACTATTCTAAATTAATATTTAATTTAGATGACTAGCTCTCGACAGGAACTCATAAATATTAGCTTTTGTTTTTAAAAATGTAAATTTACTAAATCTTATTCTAAATCAGTTTGTCTCTATTAAAAAGCCAATAAATGTGCATAATATTGAACTCTTTCTTCGTTCTGTAATGCAATTTCATTGAAATAATTGTGAAAGTGATAAATTTACTGGTGTGTACAAATACTGAAAGTTTTATGAAGAGAAATTTTTGTTACGAAATTCGGGAAATTTATTTTATATTTTGGTTGCCTTATTCCATCAAATGATTAATAATCATCACATATCTTTTAAGAATTTTGACTTATATGGTATGTTGTAATTGAAGCACGTTTTCAGAGACATAATTCCGTCAACGAATTTGAATACGGCGGTTCATTTTTTAGAGGTGATTGCTTTATTAGCCTAGCAGAATCTGAAGTCAGATGTAAGCTTAGTGAAGGTTATGAAAAGATTTTATGAAGTTTTGAAAGATTTGGAAAAAAAAGAAGAAGTGAGTGAGTGTTGAATTCCATAATCTCTTTAGTTATTTATTAACATCGCAAAATTTCAACCGCTTTCTGCTTCTAGTTATATACCCACTTCTAGAGAAACTGCGATTATGGGAGCAATTATTCATGGTAAAAATAATTATCAAAAGTGCTTTTTATGGTACATTTTTGCTGCAGGTCATCCTTCATCTTCACATGCTGAGCCCATTAGCCAGTACGTTGAGGAACTAAACTTTCATAAGTTAGTTTCCCATTGCCTCTACATTAACTTAAAAAGTTTGAAAGAATGATATCTGTTAACGTTTCCGGTTTTGGAAAAGAAGATGTTCCATTGCATGTGACAAAAATATGAACAGTATTCACGTGAACCTTCCGCATTTGAGTGCGGATGAAAACAAGACTTAATTGCTATATAAAAATCGTTAGCAGGTTTCTAAGTTCTCTGACAAAGCATAATGGAATCGCCTTTTATTGTCCTTATTGTTTACATCGGTTTTCCAAGCAAATTATTTTGGCATCTCATACACAAAATTGTCAAACTGATGGCCTTTAGAAAATCGTTATACCTTCCGAATAGCTTCATAAGAAGAAAATAGTTGCTGTTTGAAAAGTAAGTTTCACATGAAAGTGTTTTTTTGTTATATACACGGATTTTGAATCGTTCATCGTCAAGATTGACACCTGTGTAAATAATCCAAACATTTCTCATTCACCATACTCCATGTGGGTTCTAAGTCCTCATGGAAGAATGTTCAAAGCATCTGTAGTTTGCAAGGGAAACTATGTTGTTGATCACTTTCCTCAAGGGATGCTTAAAGAAGAGCAATTAATAAGTAATATTTTAAATAATAAAAGACCAAATGGAAATATTTTTCAAAAATGGAGCTCTTTTCTCAGAAAACTAAAGTTTGCCACATATGTAGAAATACTTAACACAAAGAGCGTGTTGGTGATCACGATCAGGGCCCACCAGCGGCCGAGCGGTAAAGTCGCTGAACACTGGTAGTTCGGTCCGAGGTTCGAATCCCGCGAACGGGCTGGCTGCATGGGCGTTTTCGTGGTTTTCCCCATGTGTAACGTGTATACGAGCCAGTTTCCCTTAGAAAGTCCTCCACGAAGGCATCCCTCCTCTTAGGCAGATAGCCCTCGAGGCTTTGCCATACTCACACACACACACACACACACACACGTGATCATGATCATAATACGGAAAAGTATCGCAGAGCAGCGCGCAGAAGATGTAATCTGAATTTTAAACTCTCGAAAAAAATTCCAGTTATTTTTTCATGGGTTGAAGAGCTACGATGTTCATCTGATCGTGCAAAGATTTGGTAAAATGAACCATGCATTGCACAAAATATGGAAAAATATGTTACATTTTCAGTAGGTAAATTATAGTTTTTGGATTCTTGCCAGTTTGTGTCCATATTACTGGAAAAAATGGCTGGAAATCTTTAAAATGAACAATATTTTATCCTGAAAGATCACATTAAAAAAAAACGAAGTCTTTTTCTTTTTTCGAAAAGGTGTTTATCCATACAATTACATCGATTGTAATGAAAAATATGGGGAAGAAAAGCTGTGTTGCCATGATGCTTTTATCAACAATTTAAGAAATGGAGTACTTTCAGAAACTGATTATGATCACACTCAAAATGTGTGGAAAACGTTTAATGTTCAAAATCTAGGAGAATATCATGATTTGTTCATGAAAATGGTTGTACTGTTACTTGCCTGCGTTTTTAAAAACTTAGAAATCTTTCCTTGAATTATTACGAGATCGACCCTTGTCATGTCTATGTGCGCCAGGTTTAGCGTGGCATTAAAGGTAACTGGAAATCTGAGCTCCTGTCAGATCCAGACATGCATTTATATTTTAAAAAATATTCGTACGCTTGTGTAAGTAGTGTCGTAAATCGCCATAGTAAAGTTGCTATTAAATATCTTAACAACTGTACTCTAGAAATTGATACTACATATATACAGTATAAGGTACTAATGATTTATACAGTTGAGCCATGATTCAACCACTTCCAACTTGTGAATTTAGATGGTTATCTGAAGAAGAAATAAACTTGTTTAGTATCGATGATTATGGAAAATAAGGTTTTAAGGCATTTTTCCCGCCTTCATAGCATGCGCGTATTCGTGGTCAGAACGCTCGGCGCGTATTCGAGAGGTCCGTGGTTCGAGTCCCGGGGAGGGCATTGCTAATTTTCCTCTCTCCTGCTTTCAAAAAATACCTAATGTCTCTTACAAGGTTATCTATTAGAAGTATATTGATATATCCGAAACAACTCCATGCTATCCATAATGACTATCCTTTAGCTCTAGAACAATTACAAATCAATCCTGATATAATTTCATCTTACTGCAAAAAAAGGCTTAAAAGTCTGGATGGATTATTTCCTGGAAATGTTTTGAAATTTGTTTCTAACTTCCGTGATAAAATAATGTATGCTTTGCTTTCAAAAAGAAACTTAAAAGTAATATATTAAGCTGGGAATGAATTTGAAAAAAATTCACGGACATATTGCATTCCGGAAAGAAACATGGATGTAACCATATATAGAATTTGAGTAGTTATGATTTTTGAAAAAAGATTTTTTTCAAATTAATGAACAATTTTGTGTTTTTGAAAGACAATAGAGAATTTGGAAACTAGTTTCGGTATACGATTAGTGAATAATGAAAAAATGTTTCTAAAAACTCGTAGCATCTCCCGTGTTTAAAGCGTTTAAGATTTTTAGGATTTTGCCACAGTAAATATAAAGAAAACAGCATTTAAATTAATTCAACCTACTATATAATGTTCGATATGCCATATTAGATAGATAATAGTAAAACGATTATGTACAAATTTCATTATGATTTTATAAGAAGGAAATACCGCGAAAAAGCAAAATTAGTTATTGTTTATTAACACGGATTCATTATGCTAAGTATTAAGACGAATGGCGTGTATAAAGACACGGTAAAAAATGAATTATTTTGATTTTTCTAATTTCCTTAAAATCCATTTTGCATATTCCTTTAAGAATAAAAAAAAATTACGAAAAATGAAACACGAATTCTCAGGTGTTTCTGCCATTGAATTTATAGGATTAAGACCTGATAGAGAAAAAGAAAAAAAAAATCTGTTAAAGGCGTATACTTAATTATATTGTGAAGAATGGACTCTCACGTATGATGATTATAGGCATTGTTTGTTCAGTAATGAGCATTTTAAAGTGAGAAGGAAGAAAATTTTTCAAAACATCATTAAATTAGTACCGTGGAAATAAGAAACGTCGGCTTGAATGCGTTTGATGATAAACGATACTTGCTCTCAAACTGCTACGATACTTTAGCTCACGGTCATTTTAAAATAAAAGAAGATAAAGAATTAGCGAAGTAAATAATATTAATGACGTTTGAATTCATTGGGTGGGAAGACAGTGAAATGCGATTGCAAGGGACGTCCGGTATCCTCTACTGTCATTGCTTTTTCCCTGACATTATAGGCCCACCAGCCGCCGAGCTTTAATGTCGCTGAACACTGGTAGTAGTTCGGTCCGAGGTTCACATTCCGCTAACGAGCTAGCTGCGTGGGCGTTTCTGTGTATTTTAGCATGCGTAATGTTTATATAAACTAGCGTCCTTTAGAAAAATCTTCCACGAAGGCATCCTTCTCTTTAGGCAGATAGCCCACTAGCGGCCGAGCGATAAAATTGCTGAACATTGGTAGATCCGACTTAAGTTCGATTACAGGCGAACTAGCGTCCTTTGCCATAATCAACCAAACCAAACCCTTTAGGCAGATAGCCCTAGTGTGCTTTGCCATAATCAACTAAACCAAAGCAAACCAGGCAGATAGCCCTCGAGTGCTTTACCATAATATAATAAACCAAACCAAAACCCTGACATCATATAGGCTCTACTGCATAACATGGTATGGAGACCTTGGCTAATTGCCGGGCTAATTTAAAAAAAAAATAAACTACCGTAATTCATTTAAATCATATATATGAACGGAAGTTATTCGTATAAAATTTTCAAAGAAAATAAAAAAAGGAAAATAAAAAAGAATTTTAATATTAATACAAGCGAATTAGAAATATACCACACTGAAATATTAAAAATAAGGAAATATTTAAACATAACATTTAAAAAAAATGAAGTCAAATAAAAAAAAGAAATGAAAGTGAAATTAATGATAAGAAAAAAAATATGAAAAGAAATTCTTTTTGAAGGGAAGTGCAATATTACATATTAAAAGACGGGAGAAAAAATAAACAAAAATAATAAAGTGTAATTAAAAAAGATTAACAAAATATGTAACGTTATTTTAAGATAATACAGAAATTTCAAAACGTAGATAAAAAAAAATTATATGTCAATAATGTAAAAATCCATCACGTTAATGATTTGAAATGTACCATGTTAACAATTATATTGAAAGTTTTTAAAATTCTTGACGTTATTAGTGAAAATAAAAGGCAACAGTTGTAAAATTTTTATGTATAAAAGCGTAAGAAGATTCTTCTGGCACTGAACTGAAGGTAACCCACATCGTTGCATTTTCAAGTGATAAAAACATCGCTGTTCAAGGCTGAACGGTTGTTCAGGGGTTGGATGTGATAAAGTATAGCTCCCTCTAGATCGGACAACAGGAAGGATAGAGCGCAATCACCACTTTGTTTGCTAACTCAGTCCTCCTTAGGCATAAGCATTTCTTATGGTCAAAAGCCACGATAAAATGAGAAACAAGGTCAATGAAAACTGTTGAGGTATATTTTTATCATAACCTGATGAAATTTTTCAACAATTTTCCGAAGTTTTACTCGAAAACATCTGACCAGTTGCAATGTCTTTAACCTACATTTAAACTTTTCTTAAATTCAAAACTACAAGTAAAGGAGCGTTTTAAGTTTATCCTTAAAATACTATAGAAATGAAAATTCAGTCGCCATTTTACAAAAATAAAAAAAATTAAAAAAAAAAAAAAAAAAAAAAAAAAGAGCTTTGTGAAAACAAAGCACCCAATACATTAGTTATTTCTGATGTCAGAAATTTCAGTTTGAGAGAATTGCAAACATTAAAAATATTTTAAAACGAAAATAATGTCCTGAGAAATGACACAATGCACACAGCAGAATTTATGCCTAAAATTACTTATTACACGGCTTACTTCAGTTTGAGCAGAATATTCACTTTCTGAAAACTTTTGTGTCTTCTGTTTGGGTATGCGAAACAAATTTAATCATTAGGAAAAACATTAGCTTCTCTAACAAAAGAGAAATATATATTTAGTCTGCATTATTCTGTAATATACAAGTTTTACAGGTCTGTAATACCATAAGCACAGCTATGAATAACTAATGGAATCCATTCGTGTGTGTGGAAATAAAACTGATTAAGCTAAATATGATAAGGTAAGCCTGGCATTTAAGTGCAGAAACTTCCAATAAATATGCAAAAAATTTTAGGCATAAATTCTAAGAGCTATATCAGAAAAGTTAACTGCACATAATTGCTATTTCTTTCAGTTCTTAAAATTTACCAGTAAGGGATTTAATAAGAAGTTTATTAAAGCATAAAAATTAACTATAATTAGCTTTACGGTAAAAATAATTGAAATTGTGTTGATAAAAATGAAAAATTAAGATTAAATCGAAAAGAACAGCGACACGGGCAAGTTTTCTAATCGACTGATTATAAATTCGCAATCATGTGTAGAAACAAATATAAAATGTTATGTTATTAAAAGCTGAGAAAAAAGTGGAATTTTTAAGGGAAAATTAGCAAATTACGATGCGTAGACGTAGGAAATAAAACTTATCTGAACTGTTGAAGTTCTGTTCTACATTAAAATAGTCAAAGGTATAAAAAAAATAAAAAAAAAAGAGGCTGAAGAAAATACATATAATAAAAGCCAAAAACCCAATGTAAAAAGAAAATATTTAGAGTTAAGAGTTATCTGACCCCCCCCCCAAAAAAAAAAAGAGAGAGAGAGAGAAAGAGAGAGAGAGAACGAGAGAGTAAATGCACGAAATGTGATTACACATGTGTTACGCTAAGCTCCTCTTAAACGTATAAAACATGAGAGAAAACAACCCGTCCCATTCGTTACCGTACAGTAGCGAAAGGAATGCATGTATGTGTTACATATACTCAAACCCATACATAAATATTACGGAGAAAACTTTTCTCCTTCCTCCAAGTTTCGGGCTGAATTTTTACCGCCTTTAAAAACAACATCCGCTGTCTAATAACACGGGCCCAATTTTACAGTCCTGAGCTCGGTTGTAATTCTTGCAGCTGCAACATGGAATAAATATTTCCCTCCGTCGGCTTCGGCCTCAAAGGATGTGTTGGGGTATGAGAACAAGCGGTGAAAATTCCCCGCAGTTGCCTCCGTCCATCAACCCTAGTAACCCCCACCTCGAATTACCCCCGCCACTTTCTAACACTGAAGCCTTGCATTACTTCGGCATTATACATGTTTATGTCAATACAATGCATTGGAGAGAGCTATTATTGCAGTATGGCCTAAAAAAAAAAAAAAAAAAAAAAAAGTGGTGAATTTTTTCCAGGAGGGAGGGGTGAAATCCTGAATCGTGCACATTTTAAGGTAGCGTGTTTTAAATCAGTACTTTTAATAAGAAACTTTTTTCATTAGAGATTGTTAGGGATCTTTGTGAGGAAATTGAAGTATAATTATACACTACGCAGTTTGTTGGTTATACGTTAGCAAAAATTATGCGGTATGTTAATGTTTTTAATTCATCACAAAATGTGATTTGAGTAGAAATATTTCTATACCCTAGACAAAAAAGTAAATGCCTTCTAAAATGTTAAGCGTGTGTCCAGTACACGACTTTCCCTACCAATTGATTCGATCTTAAAATTCAGTGGCTGTAAATTATTATCCATTTCAAATAACTATAACAACAGTAAAATAATTCCATGAAGTGCGTTTGCTTTAATTCAGTATATCAATAAACTGGTAATTATTGTAATAACCTTTCATTTTGTAATAATTAAATGAGTTATAAGAAATAATTAGTATTCATGAGTTAATAATTAGAACATATTTACAAAGAAATATGCATACAACTTTATGTGAACATTCATTGCGTTTTAGTTATCGAACTTTGAATAACGTATTAATAACAAGAAATTTCCATTTATAAATGTCATTATGCATGTAGTTTTATCCCATTTTTGAACGAAAGTCCACGAGGGACGTTTATAATATGCATAACTTTAGTTTTCCTTCGACGTGGTACTTACAACTCATTATTCCTCAGTAGGAACACACAGATAATAATAGAGATAGCCCAGAAGGGTAAGATATTGAGGAAAAATTTCTCTTTAAATCTTGAAAATGAAATGTTTCATGACTTTGCTTTTGTACTGATCGACAGAAGCTTAGTTAAAGAAATTAAGATCTTGATTTCTTGAGTATTTGACGAATTTTAATAAAATTTTATTTCTTTGGAGTGTGCTTATGATTATGGAATTAAAAATAAATTAATTAAGTAAAATAAAATATGAAATAAAAAGGAAATAATCCCTTAAAGGAATTTTACATCTTCAAAACAGACCATTTTTTAAATATTAATGAAATACTAGTTAAATATGGTTATTAAACATAGATATTATATGTCAATAGAATATAATTTTCATTAACAAATGCATAAAGGCCTCCACGACAAAATATTTTGCAACAGTGCTGTATATACCACAGCGAAGATTTTCAGATTTTTGGCAAATTCATTAATAACCTTCCGGAAGGACTAGAAGCTTAAGAACTTAAAACTGCATTTTATAGTCCAATATTGTTTCCCAGATATTTTAACTGCATTAAGTTCTTATGTCTGCCATCCATTTAGTTTATTATATCCTCCATGTTTTATTTAATTCGTTACTTTTCATTTCATTTACTTCTTCATTCAACAAACCATTTGCAGATTAATCAATCAATCAATATACCTGAAATTTTTGGAACCATTGCTTTGGAAACTGGCAAACTTAAAAATTTTCGCATACACTCTCTTTTCCTATTATGATAGAAGAACATAATGAGAATATCTTTTTCAAGATGAAGTTTCTTCGATAGTACGGTTACAAAGAAAATCGAGCCTTATCTGATCTGAAACGACAGTTTCTTTGCTTCTAATTCTCACGATTATCTTTTCGAAATCCTGTTAACAATCTTTCACTCTATATAGCTGTAAACAAAAATATTAGTTTAGTTGCGTTAAACTTTCTGCTTACGAATAGTGGTACCCCCTCCCCCCGTATCCATGGATAATTCCTTCCAAGGTATACCATGGATGCGTGAAACCGCGGTTAACAACAAACACTATGTAGAAAAGGATATCCATAATATATATATAAATTCGGTGATATTTAATCGGTAAATCTAGACACAGTAACAAATTATCAGTATTAGTAAATAATAATAAATTATGCTGTATATTATATTACTTAACAGTTTATTATTAAAACAATAATGCAAAGTTAAATTTGGACACAGTAATTAAAATTGGATACAGTAATTTATCGATAAATTTGAGCACGGTAACAAATTATTAGTATTAGCAAATAAAAAGAAGGTACTTTTCCGTTTTGCCGACGCAAGCGATAAAGTCGCCAATAATAGTACAACTGATGCCAAACGGAATATCTTCGCTGGTAACCTTTTACGCCTCATTTTCAAAACAAGTTGCAGCCATTTCTTACCAGATTGTTTCTTTCAATACTGGCGTATAGTTACATAAAATATTTACAAAAATAATTAAATTTTATGCCCTAAGACCATTCTCGGTAATTAAGTCAATTAGAATGCAATCACACCACTCACCCGAAGGCGAAAATATAGAAAAGGCAAAATCACGAGTTAAATTCATCATTTCTAATTAGAATGCACTAGCGAAGTAAAGCACTGCGGTTTTACATAATTTCTGAGTAAGCTATTCGTACGAATTGAAATAATTCTTGAATTTAAACTTGTATTCCAAATTAAGATTTAACTTGAAATTAATGTAGATAATTACTGAGAGAATTAGATTTTTGTAGCGTAGTTTACGTGAGATGAGATCACTTGGGGTCACGTGATACGAACCGGCGAATCAGGATGTTGAACCATGATAGCATAGTAAATTCTTAAATTAATGTCTTTTTACAAATTTATTGTCTTTATTCATTGGCTTTTAACAAAATTTTAAACCATATTAAAATGTTTATGCCTTCAAAATAAAAAATTCTTAGAACTAACATTTGTTAACATTTTTTATGTGTATACTGTATGTTGTCGCCAACAAAGTCTGCTTAACGAGATTTGCGCCGGCGAAACGGAAAATTACCAAAAATAATTTACACTGTATAATATTACTTAGTAGTTTATTATTAGTACAAAAATGCAAAGGTAAATTTGGACACAATAAGAGGTTATAAAATATACTGTATATTATATTACTTAACAGTGTTATTATACGGTTAACAAAGGTCTTTGCCACAGAAACGTAAAAAAAAAAAAAATTCATTGCTGCAAAAAATAAAACTATCATGCATGACAGCATTCGAACACATCTACGTCACTTCCGGGAAAATCCAAGATGGCGACCTCACTTCCGGCTGGCACATGATTCAAGATGGCGACAACCACGCCCCCTTATAGCCTTAGGTGTCACACGAGAACCATGGGACAATGGACACGAGGACGAAACCTTACTTAGTGTGAAGTTTGAGATGATGTCTCTTGACTTAAAATAACGGTTTTGACGTTATAGACTGCTTCACAGACGAGTACAGGTTCATCTTAAATAGTGATTCTAGAACAGACTTACATCTGGAAAGAGGCTAGAATATATCTAGAATATGCATCTAATGTCTAGAATATGCATCTAATGTCTAGAATATGCATCATATATCTAGAATATGCATATCTAGAATATGCATCTAATGCATATTCAATGACGGAGGATTGCTGTGTAGAATCATTTACAATTTTTTGAATATCAGAAAGCGAAAGTGATCCTTCTTGCCCTCGCTGGGATTCAAACTCCGGACCTCCCGAATCCTCGTCTAATGTGCTTCCAGTTACACCCCAAAGGCATACGGAAAGGAAGAAGAAAATGCTTCATATACCCGTCTTTTAAAGAGCGACGGGGGGATTACAGGATCCAATCGCCAGATCCTGGTGGTAACAAACTATCGTCCACCACTTTTTAGTTGGGGCGTACAAGTCTTGCACAGTCTTTTAGAATTTTTCGAACCACGGAAATCGTAAAAATCTGCTTTGCCCTCACCGGGATTCGAACTCCAAGACCTACCGAATTCTCATCGAGTGTGCTTCCAGTTACCCCACGAAGGCATGCGAAAATGAGAGAGAAAATACCTTAGAACTGGCTTAAATAAATCTAAAGTTCAAAATTCTAATCTGAAGTGCTGATTATGATTCCAGGCACCGTAACATCACGTCAGTAATTACGAAAAACTCAAAATAATAGATAAAAGTCTTCTTTCCTAGTAACTGAATTTATATCCATGGTCTCTAAAGAATACAAAATGATAATAGGGCTGATATAACCAGATATTCTCATCCTTTATTTCCAGGATTCAAAACTCAGACTCTGAAACATTAAAATCCTCCTTGATTCTGTAATCGTTCCAGATATGAAACGTCGAAATTTCAAACTGTGTCTCTCTGCGCATTCATCGCATATTGCATTAATTCACTTTCAGAATGCTGTCAGTTTTGTCCACAAAGTCATTACCCAGGCATTATTTTTGAAATTACTTTCAGTTACAAAAATATTATAAATGACAAAAAGATTTATGTCTTGGCACTTTTACAATTAAAGAAGTCAATTTTATCAAAATTACAATATCTAACTTTTTATAAGTTCCCCAAATCCCTATAAATTTTGTATTCATTACGAAAAATAAACGCATAAAAGTTTGAATTTGACCGATGTATTTGATATTAAACTCGAACATCATATTAAGGGGCCATATACAAGCGAGATATTTGCCTGTGTACGTGACTAAAACTAAAATATCAGTTTAGCAAAGGTTTCTGATATTAAATTAAGTGGCGATGGTTTCAGATGACAAGACATTTTAACATAAACGTAACATTACATAACATAACATTTTAACATAAGTGTTAAAAACATGCATTCTTTTAAAAATAATAATTATTCACAGAATTTTACAGAATTCGTGACCTAGTAAAAAATGGCTGTCTTCTGTATTAGCACGTCGTCAACTTATAATACTATTTACAGTAATTGAAAATGAAAACTATCTGTAGTTTAATGAGTTTTTTGTATTATTATCAGGTTATGATTCTAAAGTAATAAAATTTCATGAGAAATTTATTTAAGAACACATTCTTGGACTTAGCCTTATAAATGTATAAAAACTTAAAATTATTTATAAATTACCTGTGTGTAAGTTCTTTTAGCGAAGCAAATTTAACAAAACTATAAATTCTAGTAAATCACAAAAGACTATCGTTGAATGACATTTAAGGGAAAAAATATCAACATCAAATTATTCTAATTTATTTATTAAACCGATCGTTCAGTGTAACCTGAAAATGATGTCAGAAATTGAAAATTTTTGAATTAAATATTTCAGTTAATTTCGGTCGTATAGGAGAAAACTTTTGTATTTTATTTTTAAAAGGATTATAATATCTTCCTAAATATAAGTATAGGGACGGAGGAATGTATAAAAAGTTAGATTTCGTTATTTTCACAAAACTGATTTCTTTGAATGTAAAAATGACAAAATATGAATCGTTGCGTCATTTAAAATATTTTTGAAATTTGTAGTATTTGTCTACGACTTGCAGCTGCGACAATAAGGCTAGGTATGCACTTTTGGGACACGATGTATAACAGCACCTGTTGTATGCATGTTTTTGCAGCTAATGCGCAAAGCTTATTACATATTTTTCTATATTTTGAATTATCATGAGTACTAAGGTCAGTTTCCTCTTTACACATTAATCTAAAATGATTTCTGTATATGAATAACGAACGATTCTCCGACGCCTTGCAAAATCAGGAATCGTGTTTCCGTTTTAAACATTTAAAGCATGCACCTTTTTTTTAACAAACACTTACTTTCTTTCATGGCATGTCAGTTTATCCGCGTATTTACACTCTGAACCGAAATGAGATTTCTGGCAAAATGTGCAGGGTGCTCTTTTATCAACTGTTGTATCTTCAGAAGAATGAAATACTGACCAACCCCGGTTCATCAATGCAAATGAATTCTGTAAGCCATTCGTCATCCAAAGTGTTCAAAACGCCGAAACTTAATGTAAAATGGATAAATCCGTAACTGGAGCACAGATGAACGCATATTTATATTTTACTACAGTACTTAGTGCATGGATTCATGATACAAAACCAATGGAAATCAATAAATCTAACACAGGAAATAAACATAATGTTAAGTACATAAAAGAGACGAAAAATAAATTTAATTTACGTACCTTACCTGTGCGAAGCAGAATGGACGGCATAAGTGAAAAGTGACGAGGAAAGAGAAAAAGAAGAGGTGTTACTGTTTGGAAAAAGAATCTCCTTCTCTAAAGGAAGCAGTTAACTGTCTTTCTAAGGCATCTTCTTCTATCTTTCTTTTGTCTCACCATTCGACTCTATTTCAGATTCATCGGGACTCTATTTCACTCAAAATTTTCCAATGTGATATATTGTTATCTAGATTTAAAAATATTTAAAAAATTGTACGGGACCTAACAAGTCCTAATTTCTGGATCCATATATACAGTCAGGCGACTTATCATCCTATACGGTTTCATAGGAGATAAAGAAATCCTAATCCGCTACTGGACATAATTTTCTCCAACGAGATTAACGATGCATCACCATATACTGTTCGAATCATCTAACCGTTTCGGCAGCATTTAACTTAATTTATAACAAAATCTAATATTATTGTTCCATTAATTAATAGTTAATAATTGTTCCATTTTGAGGCAATTTTCGTTTTATTACAATGTCTTTCTCAATAAATGAAAATGACTTTTTGCGTTTTGACATGCAAACTGCAGAATAACCAATTTAAACTGGCTTTAACAAGAGTTGAGATCTCACTGTTTCTAAACATATATTTATTCTTTAATTTTTATTTTATTTTATTCTTTGGTCTTTTAATTTGTTCTGTTACTTTATGAGCGCAAAATGCGCATAGTTTTAAAACGGAGTAATAATTTGTAAATTTCAAGAAAAGGCCATAATTCTTATAGACCTCTGAAAAATGTACGTTACGGGACCCACCAACAGTCGAACGATAAAGGACGCGTATTTATGGAAATCGTGTACGGAGCTCATATCTCAGCCGAGAAATGGATTGCTTTTATCGGGGTGTAAATAGTTTTTCCATACGCAAACATACGCCAATTTCTGTTAGAAAGCAATTCAGGAAATCATCTGGCCTTGGGCCTATAACGGAGCATTCTTATAGTTTGTCATGTTTAAAAAACATCTTAACTCATACCTGTCCTAAAAGTTATGCCGTTCCAAAACTCTGTGATACAATACGCAAATTACCTATTAGTATGTGGCAAATCGTGTCGAGGTCCTCACAGGCACTTTCGAAAATCTTTCCGGACAGACGTATTTAATTCTTTCTAAATTCTTGAAATCAGAATTTATCACAAGGGAAGTGGCTTTTATCTATATAAAAATGCATTTGTATGGACATTAGGTATTTTTTTGGAAGCAGGACTCCTTCGCCGGGAATCGAACCGTGGATCTTTGGAATACGCGCCCAGTGTGCAGACAACCACACCACAAAGCCATGCCAAGAAGACGGGAGAACTATCTTATATCCCCCCTTTTAAAAGGCGACTGGGGATTTTAGGGTACACAATCGTCAATTCCTGGGTCGGGAGAATTATCATCCACCACCCTTTTAGTTCAGGCGCTACTGCAGAGACTTTAGGTATATGTTTGGAAGCAGGAAAGATGAAAGAATGAGCAAATGCTTTCGCCGGGAATCGAACCGCGGACCTCTGGAATACGCGCCCAACGTGCAGACTACCACACCACGAAGGCATGCTGGGAGTGCGGGAAAAATACATGACACATTTACTGGTATGGTTATTTATTAGACAAAAGATTCGGAGGCGGATTTTTAAAATTTGTAAAAAAGGAAACCAATTTGTCTGTATTAATATATGAGCAAAAAGCTGGGAACACCCAAGTAATATGCACATTCCTATCAGCATAATATAACATTAATACAAGTCAGTTTTCCTTAAAAAGTACTCCACGAAGACATTCCTTCTCTTGCACAAGTATAGGTATAAGTGAGTGGGATACCAAAATTTCACCATTGGTTATACAGATTTAGTCCTATCTCACTAACTGTGCAGCTCCGTCCCAATTTTGAGAGGTAAGACTCCGGGGCAGTACGAGGGTTTCACACCTCTCTTCCACTACTACCAACCATTCGAGAGGGAACTTTCAGCTTGCCGTATATTAGAGTGTCCCTTTGCAGCACAGAGATTATACACTTAGAAATATGCATGCCTTCTGCGGGATTCCAAACCAGGTGTAGCGGTGCGGCAGTCAGTGTCACTATACTGTCTGGGTGGTCCTTCTGTTGGGGCAGATAACTTTCACATTCTTGATTATTAAATAATGAAGAAAATGTATACATGTTTTTTTGTCGTATTGTGCAAATACGGCTGTACATACATAAGCTTTTAAATTTTGAACATACATAAACCTTCACCTGAACATGTGAACGTCGAAGCTCGAATTTTGAATTTCAAACTATTTTTTCTATTTATTTTATATTTTATGCAGTTTTAATGAATTTTTGATTTAAAAACTCAGCGATTTAAAAGCAGTGAGTTGCCACTGCTCGAAATAAAATATGCTTTACTTTCGCGCGTCACTATATTGCCATTCGGTAAAATAAGACATCCTTCAAATTTAATCATCAAACTCAGCTATTTAAAAGCTAAGTTTTGCCCCTGTCTGAAATAACTTACTTATATTTTACACGTGCTGCCATTCGGAACAGCTTTGTGTGTTATTGATTAACAAATTAAACAATTTAAAAGCAATAAACGAAGATATAGATTTTTTTTAACTTTTTAATCTGATCGATTTAAATAAAAATTTATTGAATTCATGATACAGCTGATTTAATATTTCTTTTCTTTTTTTCTCCTTTTCTTTCTTTTCTTTTCATTTTTCCTCTTTTTTCTCCCCCTCTTTATTTATAAACTTTCTTTTCATTGATACAAAATGCTTATGGTACATAATTGATACGAAATCCTTTCTAAAAATTGTTACTGCCATTTACATATTTTAGACAATCATTCTTCGAATAGCTATATTGCAATATTATGGAATTATCTTGCCTAGCTAAACTCATACTAATAATTTGTAGGGATATTCTTGAAATTCTTCAGTATCCACTGTGTTTTATATTAGGCTATATCTTTCGGTATTATAGTTAAGATTTTTTAAATGATGCCTGAAGAGGATTCGTCTTGTTTCGTTGTATAGGTAGAGGAAAAACTGAATTTTCTACAGAAATGATATATAAGATAATTAATACAAAACAACTTTTGTGCCTCCTTACCATCGAATTCTTCAGTAACACCAAAAGATAAAAATGAAACGATCGAAATTTGGACTAAAATCAGTACTGCCAATATATACTAAAAATATAGAATAACGTAGCCAAAATAATGTAAATATAGTTGAGAAAATATGAATGAAGGAAAGTAATAAGCTGATATTTTTTTCATTCAACGTTTTAATTGTTAAATAATAATTAACTAGTTGAACTGGTAAGCCATTATATTCATCACAACCGCTATAATTATCGAAATATTGGATGATAAATAGCCCTGAGGCAATCATATTCTAGAACATATATTATCTAGGAGTTGTATGATCTGAGATTAAGTTGAGAGTTCTAATACTGTTATGATTATTTTAATTATCATTCTTAGATAAGATATCTGATAGGCCTTTGGCTCAAAACATAATACCTTTCTTAAGCCCCTATTACCATTTTACCAATTCCGCATATCAGAAACTACAGTTTTATCTCAGAACAGCTATTTTTTTATTATTACCTCACTAATATTTCGACACCTCGTAAGACGCGATTTTATTTCTGTTTCAGAAGCCGGGATTAATATCGAATACCTCGTAAAGAGAGGGGAGAAAGTGTTTTAACACAGATACAACTCCGAGAACTCCCGTGTTTTCAGCGGCTCTTAAAACACGTGGTTGTTTACATGCTGCTATCTAAACGCGTTTTTATGGTTATCGTCTACGAGATGTCACGGAGATTCAACAGAGGTCAACGGTAGAGGCAACAATTTATTTCATGCATAAACAACGAAACCGAAATAAGATATTACTGCAACTCGTAATTGCCAGTTAGGAATCGTGATGCCAATCAAACAGAAATGCAGACGTTTGGTATCTGGACTTTTTAACTGCTGTCAACGTAAAGTTTATACTAATTATTGAGCATTAATTATTCATAAACATGATATAGTTATGGAATTTTTAGCATTCGTTATTATGATCATAACATTATGTTACCGTTACTGCATCGTATCACTAAAACTTCCAAATATTAACCATGAAATTAATAAACATCACAGCACGAACTCTTGCATAGTGCAACAAAGTATTTTTTCTTTCACTTTACTAGTAAGTATCAATAGGCAAGAAATATACTTTCTTTATAATTTACGATAAGTAATACCGCAAGATTAAATTAGAGCACAGAAACTTAATGTGATGTGCTTTAAACTGAAGGACTATTAAGTAAAAACACTTTTTTGTTTGTTTAAATGTTATTATATCCGACTTTGAAGAGGAAATAACTGACTGAGCGAAAATTTCTATTTTCATGCACGCTCTGTTAGTGTTTGTAGAGGGAAGACAATAAGTAGAGAATATAATGACTGGTATTTAATCCTGCAAACCTTAAAGGTATATGCAGGGCTTATTGAAACTACTAATTGATTTAAAATCAACCACCATACTGTACTCGTTACTGGCCGAAAGATCCATTAACCTCGCCAACAAACTAAAATACTTTATTAATGAAACAACTTGTCACAACAAAAAATATAATAATACATAATTTTTAATCAAATTAAAATTAACATATTCCTAATTTAGGGAATAGAACACTTTTCAATATAATAGTACAACATATAACAAATGACATCCTTGTCGTAAAAAGATTATTTGTACAACAATGTATAATCTAATATATAAGTTTTTATAATACACAGAGACCTTCCAACAAAATGAATAACTTTTTCAATTTGTTTTTAACATTTTTAAACATAAAATTTTACAATTGTCAATAATAATTCATAATCCAAAACTATTCACCATTTTTTTTTCTTTTTCTTTCTTTTCCTTCCTTTTCTTTTTAAGAGAACATTACCCATAGTCAGTTCTTATTATAAGATCCATTTGTCTTCTAAAACAGGAACAATTTTTATCTAAGCTTGAATGCTTAGTTTCTAAATCTAATTTATATTTATTGTTCGCTTGTACGCAATTAATGCATTCAGGTTCATTTTTGCATTCCCAATAATTATGTCCTTTTTTCGAACATTTCCCACATATCAAATCTTTATCACATTTACTTTGAAAATGACTATACTCTTGACATTTAAAGCATCTTACAACATTTAGATATTCTTTTACGGTGATTCTATACCATTTCAAATTAATTTTATTTTGGTTCATAATCGGACCAAACTTATCTGGTTGAACATTTGCTACCCAATGTAATTTTTGATTTTTAGCTTTTATTTTGAACAAAAGTTCAATTCCGCCATTTTCAAATATTTGATTTTGTCTCTTAATTGCTTCCAAAATTTCACCTTTATCCAATTCTTCTTCCACATTATACAATATAATTTTAGGTTGTTTCTTTTTAGGAGCTTTTACTTGAATTTCATCTCTTAAAAGAGAATTCGTTTTTATTTCTCGTTCTAATGAAACAATATCTTCTTTTTTCGAACATTGTACAACCAATCCACCATTATTCACTTTTCTAACATTTTTAATACCAATCTTCAACTCAACTGGATCAATAATTTCTACCACTTTTGATTTAACTTCTTCAGAAGAAGTTCCTTTTTTACTTGGATACAGTAGAACAACGTGTTCTTCTATTTTCTTAGTTTTTCCTTTATTCTGATACATTTTCTTATCACTTATTTTCTGCTGTTTTAAAACCTCAGCAAAAGATCTTTCATATTGTGGTTTCTTGTCCAATATTTCTAATTTTCCTTTTAAATTTTCGATCTCCAATGCTTGAGATACCAAATAACTAAACAACACTTCTTGTGTGTTAAAAACTTTCTTTCTTATTGCAATTGTAATTCTACTTGCATCTTCCAAACAAGTCTCTAGCTCGCTAATTATAGTCCGAGCTTCTTCGCTCAAATCACTTTGCTCAACAGTCTCTGTCTGAACTTTCTTATCCATTGTCAATCTCTTTTGGGGTTTGGATTTAGACCACCTCCCTTAGGAGGTGGAGCCCTCAGACCACGACAAGGTACCAAACCCCGGGAAGTGTTTCTATTGATTATCAAAATTTAAGTATAAAAATACTTTCCAATAATAAACGCTTTTCCAATTCAATCAAAATGAGCCAATAACTTCCCCTGAGGGAAGTAGAGAATGTAATAAATTATTACTTGATATAGCTATTTACTTCTTAGAATAATCATGTTACATATTACATTTCCTTTAAAATAGAATCGCTGTGGTTTGCAACACCAACACCAGCACGGAAATCACGCAGTAAGAATTGTAAATAAGAAAGAAGAAAACTATAAATGTCAACTGATAGATTATGAAACATAAACTTCGATAATTATCAGAAAGTACAAAGGGATAGAACATATTCTGTCTAAATAAAAGGAGCAAAGAAATGTTCCCATTTTGTTTAAGTAACCTCTTATCTATGAATTCAGGGATTTCGTGAGATTTTTGACGTAGGTGTATGTATATTCTTGTTCTTCAGCATGTACGAAGGAGATTTAGTTGAATGAAGTAATAAAACTTATTATAGCAATTTTTCATGCCAAATATATTATCACTTATATTTATTAAATAAATAGAAACTATCTAAAATTGTGGAATTCATCTCTTTATATGAAATTCTGTGGTCACCAGCATATTATAAAAGTTTACTTTTCCAACGGAGTCATCACTGAATATTTCTATTCAAACAATAAAGTAGATACGAGTCTGATACAATGTCTCATACCAGGTTTATCACTAGGAAATGTTAATAGATGTTCTTTATACATTTTTGAAATGATAAAGTAAGGTGTTGTGCTATTATTAAGATTCTGATTAAAAGATATATTAATGTTGCTTATGATTAAATCCTGTTTCGAACTGGCAATGTGATTTCAACGGCTTTCTTCCTTGGTACCTGCTCTTTGCAGAGTCTACTATTTATTATTCTGGGGTGTTGATGTGAGCATCTATCTGTTTGCTTAACCCTTTGCGGCACAGTGTGTCCGGTCTGGACACACCTAAAAATTTCCTTCTGTACGCACAGAAAAATTGAATGAAAAAGGATTTATAGGTTACTATAGGTTACTCTGAACCTTCTTTATTTACAGTAGATGGCCCCTCAACACAAACCAGTCCGTATATTTTAGCCATGTTTAGTTTTTTAAGACCCTCATTTTTCAAAGAAAATTTCCAGATTTCCAGGGTATAAAAGGAACTGTTTGAAAAGAAATTTATATTTTATTTTTTGGCTGTATGCTAATCTTCTTATCCTATATTAGTTTTAAATTTTTATCTTGAAAATTTGCCTAAAATCAAACGGCGAACCCTAGGTGTGCCCAGACAGGGCTCACCGATAATCTAAGACAACTGAGAGTCTGTATTCTTTGTTTCTCAGCACCTCATCGGTCAGTTCATGCTCGTTTCAGCACTCTTTTCGAAGCTCTATTCAGTCAGTGTGCCCACTTTGGCACACCCACAGAATTAAAACGATAAGTGCTATCTTCACAAAATTTTACTCATGTACTCCTCTAGGCCTAATTAGACTGCCTACCTTTTTTAAATCAAAACTCCGACTTTTTTGATTTTTTAAAGGTAGCGTGCCGGAAAGGGTTAAGGCCTCTTTTAGCATGGAGATTCTTCAATATAGTAACAAGTTCGTGAAAACTGCAGTGTTCCTTTTGTATGTTTCATTTATTCTTACAGAGGAGGTCAAAAGTTCATTTACTTTCGTTAATTTAAAGACGGTAATTTTCTGTAACAATTAAATGATATTAATTGTTAGCTCGTACTGAATATTATGAATCGACACTGGTTCGGTGTTGACAAACAGGAGAGGAAAATATTGATACGGAATGTACAGCAGTTTATAAATTTGTGACAACACTTGACAAAAGGCGAAACTGAAGTTATTGGCAAGCCATGTGCAATAAACTCTGTCTTTAGTCGTTTAATGCTTGTGCATTGCTTATCAGTGTAAAATAGTGACCCATTTAAAAACAGTTCAACAGAAAGCTTAAAAGATTATTTTTGTACGTATTGGTTTTTGTTAGACGCTTCTGCTATTGAAGTGAAGTTAACTGCTTCATAACTAGTATCTGAAGGAATGACGGAAGATGACTCCGTAAATTCTGAGTAGGAGTTAGAAGTGTTTGGAGAGATAGCTGATAGTGAAAATAAAAAAAAATATGAGGTTACAGAAGAAAAGGCGAATAATAATGGAGATGATGATCATTAGATATTGAAATACCTTCATCACGGACATTTTTAATGAATGCAGCATTTTAATCTTTTTTGCGGCGCGAGATTTTAGATCTGTCATGAAGACCTGTATTTAAACAGCATTTATTAGCTAAATTTATATGATTACTTAGTTTAGTCTCCAACTTTATAAACTCATTAAGATGAAATTTACATTATGAAAGAAAGTAAGAAAGCAAAATATCTTAAATTATAAGTTAATAAGAGTGCCAAGTGACAAAAATCTCGTGACTGGATAAAACCGATCATGCCTCTTAAAGGGTTTTAAGGTATTTTTGAAACATAAAAAATGTGGATTTCTCTGATTATTATACAGCGGGAAATTAATAAAAAGTTGTAGGGTTTTACTTGCTCTGGAAATGTTGACTGGTCCAAACCCCTAACAGATGTAAAGGGAATCATCGCTATGTCTGGACGAATTACAAAGTTGTGAGAAGGTTTAAATGATCTTTTCATTTAAACATAATTTAGAACATTAACACATTCTCTTGTGCAACAATATCAGTCACAGTTCGCAGTGATGCAACTAAATAGAACCATCAAATTTAAATAAAAAGTGCGACAGTAGTCAGAGACTACGCAACTATATATTTCTGCAAGCTGGCTCAGTAACACTACCGGGGTATCAAAATCAAAGTGTCAGCAGCGATGGAACGCAAAGCCGAATAATTACAACTATCAGACCTCGCAGGAAACTAACACGTAACTTGCACGCGAGGCCTGAAACACGCTCTGATTTACAATCTAAAAATCTCAGGCTACTTATTTGCATTCTGATTAGGAATATGGAAAGGAGAAGTTTTAGTAAAGACTGAAATCATAAAAACTGGTTAATTTAAATAATAAACTTACATCTTTTCCCACCAGAATTTAAGCAATCGCAACGAAGGTCTTTAACAGTCTTTCTAAGATTTTTAAATTTTTAACCTACAACATGAGCCAACTTTTATAAAACATGAAGTTAAATGTCTAAAACTAAATTTAACTTTTTTACAGAAGTTTCAATTTCCCTGTACAGAACTTCATGCCATCACTATATTTATGGACAGAACTTCATGCCATCACTATATTTATTTGAATCTCATCTGTTTCCAGAGGAAGCATCTTTAGAGAGGCATCATCTAGAAGGAGCATCTTAAGCAAACACAATCTTTATGCATTTCAACTTTATAGTTATGCATTTCAACTTCATCAAAAGCTTTCTTACACTTTGCACTTTCTCTACAATCAACTCTACAACACTCTACTTTCTCTGCAATTGTAGGACTTGACATGTTCTGCTGTAAATTTTTGTAGGTTAGAAAATAAACAGCTTCCCTTTCTCTCTAGACTGTTTTCCTTATTCGCAGATGGCCTGAAATTGGCGCATCACGGAAAGACTGCGGAATACTTAAACTCGTTGGGATAACCAGTCTTAATTCATTATTATAATTTGTTACTTTGGAGTAGAACAAGACATTGTCTATGATTTCATAATTTGCCCTTTGTTTCTAGTGTACATAATATCATGATGTTCAGAGTGTTTGGGATCTTTCAAATACGCATTAATGTTCTAAATTCCATTTGCTTTCCTTCCTGGTTTAGCAATTTTAAAGGCCAATAATGTACTTTATCTATCTCACCTTCGTCACTGTTAAGCAAATTTTTCGTATAGCTAATCACTACATAGTGTCTTTCACTGTAGAGAGATGATTTCAAAACTTCGGTTCCAATATGTCTACTTACGAAGTCAATCCAGAATACCAGGACTTTGGAAAACGATTCTTATAAATTTTCGATGCAGAAGGTAATTCTGCTCGAGTATGTTTCTTGCATAGATCAGAGCGTTTCACAATATTCAGGGGACAGAAATGTTCACTCCCTTTAATATTGTATTGATTTCATCGAATAACAAACTTCCGAAGCAGTTTAATTTTCAGTGTATCCACCTCGAGATAATCCCAGAAGTAGTTTTTTGTTTAAAACAACAGGTACATCCGTACATCCTTTACACGCTGCAAGTGGTTTGCCTGTTGAAGTTCCCAAAAATTCAGTTTCAGTTATTTGCATGAAAAAACACGCTTTTCCTTGAGAGAGATATACTTAAAATAGAGCATAGTTCTAAATAAAATAATAGTCCCCCGTCTAATGTCACTCCACTAATTATACGTAATCAAAGGTTAAAAATCGAAAGGCCAAAATGGTACATTTTTTTATATTTTCATCCAAAACACGTGCAAAAGGAAAGGAAAGAGCCTTAAGTGGCACGAATTTTGTTTGCAACTTCAGAAATTCTGAAGTGGGAAAGCCTGAAAGGAAACATCACGTTACCGTGACCCACCTGCGCACTTTATTAAAAAAATGATGAATTCAACGAAATACAAGACAGAATACCTAAACGACTACGTTACATGTATTAGTAATCGAAAATATATATCATATTTTAAAAAAAAGATTTATTAACCCTTAATCAGTGTTGAACTTTATACTTGGAACATACAGTTTTGAAATCAGGTTCAGCTGATAAGATTATAATCTTAAATTTGGAAAAGTCTTTATTTTATTTAAAGATATCAGATGGATCAAGTGACAAGTAAAAAATTGAAAACGATGTCATGTTCTAATTTAATAATTAGTGATTTGTCTCATTACTTAGTAAAAGAACCAGATTTGATGTGTCAGTAAATTAATTTTAATAATCGAAAATATCTCCTTCGTTTCTTTCAAAATAGAGAAATGGACGCCATTCTTTTTAGTCTAAAGGGCTTTTTCCCTTTAGACTTCATTTTGCGTCGAATCACTCTGAATGCCCGTTTCACTTTTTTAACTCTTTCCACCAAATATTATCGCCCTGTATTCTATTTGAAGAAATTAAATAATGAAAAATCTGCATAGATGTATGTATGTTTCTCGCATTGCGACAAAACAACGCTACCTAGAGCCATCCAATTTTGAATGACGTAATCCTACTGCGAATATGGGCATCTGGAAGCCCAAATGTGAAATTAGGAATTTGTTTTATTATCGATTTCATATTTTGTAAAATTTTAACAAATTTTTGATTAATAAATTCAAGGATTTCAAAGCGAGCAGTAGCAACGTCGTACAGAAAATCATTTTTATCTCCAGCGCGTGAGACTGTGTATCGGAAATTTTAAAGATATTCTCAATTTCAAATTATTTTTCGATATTGCTCTTGAACTAAATTTTATGGTTTAAGTGCGAAGAACATGTATTTAATAAATAAAGGTAACACACAAAATGCTTTAAAAAAAAATAAAAAAAAACGGCCCCTTTGGACGTAATTTAAAATCTGAAACCTTACAGAGTTTTTTTTACTTTAACTTTTCTTTTATGAAGCCGCTAGAAAATATCTTTATTTTGTTACATTGCTATGATCAGCAAAATGGGGTTTTCTTAAACGAAAAATTCAAAAAAATCTATTTAATGTCAAAGATAATGTATTCGAGAACAAATTTGGGCGTCCAACAAATAAACTGATAAAATTATCATGAATTTCACTACAAAGTGCTGGTAATTCAGTCGGACAAGAAAACGCTTATGAATAGAAATTCTAGTGAGACATCTCGTTATTTTTGACAAATATTTGTTAATGGATTCCCACATTTTATTAAGGATAATAAACTTGTACGCAGGGATCTGAAAACATCTCCAATATTCCAAGTGCCGAAAACACGCGTAGTACAAGCTTATTTTCGAAATTAACCTCCATTAAATCCTCCGCAGTCAGTCTTTATCCTAGCCCAAAAGAGAAGAGAAAACGAAAAACAAAAAAATATCACAAAGTATACTTTATTATGAAAGCAAAAAATTTGTAAAAAAACACTCTAAACTTGATAGCTTCTTCCGCATCTGTTACAATGTATTTACTTTAACAGCTACAGTTTTAAGCCCATTGGATGGCTGAAGGGCATTTACCTAGTTCTCACCGCAGTAGAATTTAATTACTTCTTTTGTCGCGGTAAAGCGCTTTATGTAGAAATCCTCAGTGTGTGCTCAGTCTGGTGTTTGGGCTTAAAAATGGCTACAAAAACTTTCCCATCTGTTACCGCATCGCAGATCAAATCCCATTTTCTTTGGACAACTGTTTACCCAGCGGCTTTAGGGCAGACTGTAATCTGCATTCAATTACAGTCGCTGCGTTGTGTAAACTTCGGGCGGAAAATTCATCCGTCGGGATGGTGTTTAACGCAGACCCACGCGCGTTTGCTTTAATACCAAGAATGGCGCGCAGCAAAAAGTTGAGAGCAATTACTTTTTACTTCACGTGGCATTAAACGCGTAGCTTTATTTCTTGCTATCGTTAATTAGTTTAAATGCGTTATGTATTATATAAAGAACACAGTGTGATTTCAAAAGAACAAAAATTCTAAAGATTTTTAAAGAATTTTAAAAAAATTCTAAGGAGACAGAAGTGAAAATTTATTAAAATTTGTAAAGAAAGGACTACAGTTGTAAATTCATTTTGAGTGTGGAAAGCCAGTGTTATTTTTAGTTTACGCTATTGATGGTTTTAACCGTCTCAGATTAATGAACCTTAACGAATGTTCTAAACGCCTTTATTATTGTACTGTTGATTGACTGGAATAGCTCTAATCTCAAAAAAGAAAAATGGTTACGATAGAGTCAAAAAAGAAAGTTACGATAATTATAATATATAATTATAATTTTTATAATTACGCATAAGCATAGATAACATAATCAGAAGTCAATTACCGAAAACAAGCCAGCGACTAAAATTAATACAGTTACAAGGTATTTTCTCCTCTTTTCTGCATGTTTTCGTGATGTAACGGTAGCACACTCGGCGCATATTCGAGAGGTCCAGGTTCGAGTCCCGAGGTTTGTTATAAGCTTTTATTAGTACACTTAACAGTGGTTGTCTCATGATGAAAAGTTCATTACCGATTTTTTACCTAATTTTTTGATAAATTTCTTCCTTAAATTTTCTACATGTACTATTTGTAGATGAGAGTGTAATGAAGCGAGTTCCTCAAAATTCGCTTTAATTGTTTTTTTTTTTTAATGTAATGTTTAGACGTTTTTTCGTTCATATCTTCGTTTAACGAACAAATTAAAAATTTCAGAAATTTAGTGTTTACGACTTCGAATAGAGCGGCAGAAACGATTTTAAATGAAATTTATATTAAATTCTTAAATTCGTTTCTGACTTATTGTCGAGTGTTCGAAAATCGCACAATTTTTTACGGCTATTTGACGTTTATGATTTTAAAATTTAAACATCGAATGTATTGGTTACAAAATTTTTAACTTTTCACAGATTATTAAAGAAACAGTTGTCCTCTTTTAAAATAAGAATGATAAAAAAACCTATTAATTGAGAGATAAGTTGCAATCCAGGGAAAAAATGGGTTCTTCCTTGAGGGCCCGAACTATGGCTTTCGAACATAATTGAAGGTTCTGATGTCACTGCGTCACACGATTCTTCTTGTATCTGCTCAGATTTTCCCTAAAATTTATTTTATTTATTTTTTCACTCCATACTCTGGATACAAAGGATATTGCATGATTCATATATCTAACTATCCTATTTCTCAAATAATTCTCTCATCCTATTTCTCTCATTTTCATTAAACTATGTAGTTAATTATTTTTCTTATTTTAGTTAATTATTTTATGAAGTTTTCTTTAAAAATGAGAAGAATAATCTATTAGTTACATAGACTTCTTTGAAATATATTGCGCAGGGCTTTCAAATGAGCATTATACACCAAAAGTATCATATAAGGAATTTTACTCATCTACAAGGAAAGATCAGCATATGCAGTTCTTTTCACGCTAGCAGACGAGATTAAGTTGTTTCCAAATGTGAACAGAAATGTCTCTAGTTACAATATTTTGCTTTAACTTTCGAAAGTAAAAAATTCGCATTTCCAAAGAAATCTACTCGAAGATCAATGTTTCGTCATTTCGCGTGCGCTTCCCGTTCACGACTAAACGTTTTCTAAGATTCCTCATAAACCTCGCAAAGCCAGACGAAGAAGTAAAAATGACAGAGCTTCGGGCTTTCGAATAACCAATATATTCCGTTGTTTACCTTCAGAAGTATTCATATCAATGCGAAAGACTCATCGGAGAGCTTGATGCTCACTCATAATGCAAGCCGTGTCCTCGTCTCATACGCGGATTCCAATACCAAGACGGGGCCTGACGATCCCATTAAACATCATTCAAAATCTTCTGGAGTCGCTGAAGTGGATATGTCCCTTTCTACGATGGCCATTTCGGCTGCATTAAAAGGACTGAAAGATGTTATAAAACTGGAGTGCTGTGCTAATAATACCAACGTCGGGTTTTCGGAGGAGAATGTTTTTGTAAGAGGCTATCGCTATGGTCTTTCCTGGAGACGTTTAATTAACGATCGGGGGAAAAAAAGAAAAACTTGGCATGACTGTAGTTAATAATTTTCATTAACTTTGGTGTTTATTGAAATAATGATGCTTTACTCGAGCCGACTCTTAAGATCTTTGTTGTTGCACTTTTGAGAAGAGCTTTTCAAGTTTTCTTTCACTTGAATATTTTTATTCACTTATTTCTTCACTGGCTCAGATGTTTTAGGACTTTTTTAATGCTAACGTTTTTTTAGCATTCATTTATCAGATTTATATCATCGAGCAGTATTTAATCTTTCCAGGTTGTTAGCTTCAAGGAAAATATGATGCTACTCGAGCAAGTTAAGGTGAATTAGTTATTCATATTAGATAACTTTCCCGATCTTGATTGCTCTAACTACTCATGCATTAAATATTTAGATTTGTTAATAGTTGTTTTTATTCTTCTGCTCGTGTCAAATGAAAGTTATTTATCCAGAGTAAATATTGAGATAAGGGTAGAAGTCACTGGGTTATTGTAAACGGTAAAAAAAAGTTGACTGATCACAATTTTTAAAGTATTGTACATTAGGTAAACATGCTTTCTTAGTCGGACAGTTCTGTGTTTAAAATTGCTGTGGTTTTGTTACTTGAAGAAATCTTATCAGCTTAACTGCAATTAAAATTTTACTGCTGATGTTTCGTAGATGTTACATACCAGCGTTTCCTGTTAGAATTATTTGTATCTAAAGTAATATAGAGCTAAAAAACAATACTTTTATGTTTGAAACATTCCCGGAAGATAAGCAGTTTTATTTGAAATATAAACAGTTATTACCCAATAAGCTTCTTAAAATATCCTTCGGAATTCTCAAGTTTTCTATGGTATCTGACACTGACTGGTTGTCGCATTGCCGTTGTTTGAGTTTTGAATACCTTGATTTATCTGAAAATACTGACTCTGCAGAACCATCTCGATAAGAGAAGACAGCACAACCAGAAAGTGTGAAATCTGGCAAAAAAGGTTGTAATGATATGATAGCAATTTGTTTCTGAATTAAAAAAGAAAAAATTTTTGCTTAGATGCTCTTTGTTGAAAATGCGACATCACGCCAAATTGTCAAAAGATGTTTAACTCCGTCTGCACCATAACCCGAACTGTATTTTTCCCGAGATGATGTCACTTTATACACATCTTTTATACAGAGTAGTCTAACGTTTTATGACATCCTTGATCAAATATTGCAAGTTAATGCACATGGCATGACTTTCCCATGAAGCTTTTGAACAGAAGAGTTACCGTAAACATAGATCAGAATCAAGATAAGAGTATTACATCATCAAAAATTTCGATTTCTAGAAAAAATTCTCCCGTAAAGACCAAACAATTGTTCAGATTTTGAGACTTTTCTGGTTTAAATGTTTTCAATTAATTAAGGGAACTCTTTTGACATAAGCCAGACCTTACTTGTAAAACATTTGTGTATCCTGATTTTCTGCTAAGGGTTCTGAATTGTAGACTTATGCAGATACATTGTAAAGCTGATTGAGGACATGGACTTCAGAAGAAAATTTTTTATAAGGTCTATGATAATGCATCTATTACGAAATATGTTTTTGGAAACAACTACAAATCTTTGAAAACAAAAATAAGATTGTCTTTAGTTAGATATTAAAATTTCAATCCAAGCAGAAAAAACTGTCTCCACAATCTTAATTACAAATAAATTTAAGGTAAAAATGTTTGAAATCGACATGATGCGACTACAGTTAAATGAACCAAAGGACAAAACATAGATGCGTTTTTGGATCTAACCTAATTAAATCTGCAAAATTGACACTCACTTCGACTGAGAGATCTATTACCTAAGGAAATACAACATCCTTCCTTAACAAGGAAACTCGTAACCTAGCTTTCTCTGAGAACTTCCATTCTTGATATTTCGTAGTTTCTTTCTCGTTGTTTGTCGCCCACCAATAGCGTAATGCAAGCCAGGAGTTAGGCTCTTAAATTTATAAATAAAATTTTAAGTATTAAATGTAAATAATAATCAAAACCGTGACAGTTTTACACTAATTCTGCTGTACATAGATTCACTTTAACAAAAAAGAGGAAAAACTGTTTTGGGGAGCAAAAAATTCGAATATTTGCAATTAAGTACGCATTTATGATGTTAGAAACGTCTCTAATCCAATCTTTCCATTTTCGCTCACGTTACTCTCGTTACTTTATGTTACAATACTCTAATATACTATTAATCATTCCCACAGCTTTACAAATTACCAATTATCGCAACAGTTACTAGTGTCATAAATCTTTTGACTGAGTTTTTATATTCCCTAACAAATTACCAAATCTACGAATGTTGCCAATGTTGGGGTAACATACTTTTAATTTATCTCTCTAATTATTTATTATTTTCAAATTTTATTGCAAAAGCATATTGCATACTGTGAAACAGAATAAACAATGCATATATGTACTTCTTAAAAATTTATTTTGTAGTAATTAATATAATAATTAACAGTAATTAATTTATTAAATTATATAATTTAAAGCATACTTAACTGATAGTTTTTTATAAACCTCCTACATCGTTTATATAAGCAATATTTCTAAAGCCAGATATAGATTTTCCTTAATGCGGCACCTCCTAATATAGATTTCTTCTTATTTAGAATCTGAGATGTATTGGTTGATTTGGTTTGGTGGATATTTTGGCGTATAATCTGCGAGGCCATAATATTCCAAACGCATGGTAAATCTATTTGCTCATTTAAAATCAATTTAAAGTTATCATGAAATTATAAAATCAGTTAAAATATGTTAATGCGAATGTATGATGTGAAATGTAAAACAAAATAATTACAAAAGCAAAAAAATAATGGAATGTTGGGTATTATTACCATGATGAAGGGTTGCATAAAATTCACAAGATGAAACAAAATGTAATACCAAGTAAAATCTCAAACCAAGTACATTAAAACGCACTACAATCACTTCAGATTAAGGAATGTAATCCAGTCTCCCTTAAAAACTGAACTAGCCCTCTGAGCGGCGCAGGATTTTGGATCCGTCATGAAAACCGGTATTTAAACAGCATTTATTAATAGAGTTTGTAAATTACTTATTTTAATCTGTATTTTCATAAACGTACATTCATTAAGATGATATTTACATTATTAAAGAAAGTAATAAAGCGAAATATCTTAAATTATAAGCTAATATATGCCAAGTAGCAAAACTTCTGATGACCCGATAAAGTCGGTTATAACGCTCAGAGGGCTAGATTAAAACTAATATTTTTTCCATTTAAAAAATCAAGAGAGATATCGGAACAACCGAAATATCTCCTACGAGGTCTACCAAAATGTGATGTACTGAAAGAGTAACATTACAGTTCGAACGCACTGGTTCACTTACCATTTTTAAGAGATAACTGTACATAACTCAGATGAGTTAAAATGACTTCCTACTTCCGATTATTCTTTGAATCCCAATATTCAATTCTGGGCACTATCCTTCTCACTTTATTATTCATTTGTGTGTCCCACTGTGATTGCCATATACTCAGGATTTTGCCCTTGATATCTCTAAAAGGAAAGAGCTGACTGCACAGTCCTATGGCAGACTTTGCTGAGATGTTAGTTTTTAACCCTACATGTCCGAGAACCTAACAGTAAAGAACATGGTATCCATGGCTCATTAAGTTTAGATGTAGTTATAGGACTCCTGTCACCATAGCATTCTGGGTCTCAGAGAAACTTTGGAAAGCTTTTAATGGAGTAAACAAGTCAATATAAATTATAAAATTTTTTTAATCTAAGATTAGATAAAAGAAGAAAAGTTTGAGACAATTTCGCGTTTATTGAATTGTGTAGCCCTTGGCTACTAATCTTAGTTAAATCTTGATATTTACTGTTACCTTAAATTACATTACCACAAGTGGTTGGCTGATTTGTAAGCACGAGTCGTGCATTTATGTTTTTGTTCTGGTGTTATAAAAAGATTAAAAAAGAAATCTTCTGAAGATCTGGCAGTTATTTTTAGTGAAACGATAATTTGGTCCAAGTCTATTAAGAGTCTGGAATTAGTTTGTGCTATCAAAAAATACTGAACCATATAATTTGTTTCGAGAGTCATACCGTAAATAATGCGTGATTTTTTTTTTCAAATATATTTGTTTCTTTTCAATTACCTGGCTAATTGTTTTAAGTTTTTATTTTAACTCCAGCCCTGAAGTACAAGATCCTAAATAAAATTGAATGTTAGTAAATTGTCTGAGGAAGAAATTATTCACACAGTAACAAAAAGAAGAAGGAACAAAAACTTTTAATGACAGTGAAAAAGAAGGACAGAACCATCTAATTCCATTGGGGATAACACGTTAACTTAGAAAGTTAGCTGATAATATCAATCAAAATGTAACATTGCAGACCATATTTTTGATTATCCTTCGAAACTAGAGAGCAATGCTTGAAAAGTCCATTCTTTCAAAATAAAATAGTTTTTTACATTAACCTAAAATTCCCTCTGCGAAGTGAAAAATATCTGTTTGTTCTTTTTATATCTCTAAGTAAAAATAAGCTAATTTCTTCTGTATGAATGCAAATGAACATATTTATCTCTCTTTATAAATGTTTCCTTAGTATTTATTAATAATGATTTTATTAACTTAAGCATTTATTTTGCATATGCGTACTAAACAACAGCACAAGTCATCGATTAATAGACTAAGTTTAAACGTCTAAAATGTAGCTTGCTCTTGATAATGACTTCCGTTTGTAATCAAATCACCGGGTAAAAATCAAATGACCCGTATGACTGCATTGAAAGAATCCATTGTTTTATGTGCCTGATTGCAGAATGATATTTCTGATAGTTCGCTTTTAATAAACTGCAAAACATGCGAGGGCTCCCTTTTTTATGAGGGGTTAGTCTGTAGACGCCATATACGGTGCAACATTAAATTTTCAGTTTCAAGCAAAGGAAAAAAAAAAAACACCTTTCTTTTATTCTGAAGCTTTTAGAAACAGCTCATCTTTCAGGGTGTGGTACGCGTTTTCACTCTACGCTGCTCCACGCTGCACCTCTTACTGGTGGCGTTTGTTTCTTCTGATGGCATCAAGAAATTTTTCTGCAGTAGGATCTATCCATCCATACCTGCACATCTGCCACGGCCTGCAACAGACCAAGTTGTAGAGACATTAGGTATTTTTTTAGAAGCAAACGAGATGAAAAATTAGCAACGCTTCGCTGGGAATCGAACCGCGGACCTCTGGAATACCGGCCCAGCGTGCAGAACCACTACACCACGAAGGCACGCCAGGAAAATTGGAGAAATATCTTATATACTACCCTTTTTAAAGGGCGACTGGGGTTTTTTACCAGACCCGATCGGCAAATCATGGGTGTGGAGAGTCATCATCCATCACCCTTTTAGTTCGAGCGCCACTGTAGAGATATTAAGTTAATTGGAAAAGCCAGAGAGATGGAAAATTAGCAACGCTTTCGCCGAGAATCGAACCACAGACCTCTGAAATACCGGCTCAGTGTGCTGACCATTACACCACGAAGCCACGCTTGGAAGGCGGGAGAAATACTTTACATACTCCCCCTTTTTAAGGGCGACTGGGGTTTTTAGGGGACCCAATCGCCAAATCCTGGGTGTGGAGAATCCTCATCCAACACCCTTTTAGTTCGAGCGCCACTGTAGAGACATTAAGGGGCATTTCCTTCGCCGGGAATCGAACCGCGGACCTCTGGAATACCGGCCCAGCGTGCAGAACAACTACACCACGAAGGCACGCCAGGAAAGTGGGAGAAATACCTTACAAAGTAAACGCGACACCCGCGCAGCGTGCCTTCAGCTTCTCTTTCAGCTCACAGAGGAGGTCGATGCCTAAAAACGGCAGAACATTCGAGCTCTGAAGTCATCTCAGCATCCTAAAAAAAGGTGCCCAGCCTCAACAACGCACCTCCCAAACTCTGGTAGTAGAGTGCCCTTTAATCTGTTTGGCCCAGGAAAGTCCAGGGAAGCATTTTATGGAAATCGTAAGACATAAGCACAAACCGGCACACGGAAAAAAGTCGTCAGAGGACGTGTTCATTGTACAACAGAAGAACCCAAACGTGGGAGACGTTCCATCTTAACTTACTAAAAATATTCGCCCTGAGCAACTAGGAATTACCGTTTAGTAAGTACGCCCAACGCGCAACAATGGATTACTAGTCCGGTGCAAAAGGCACTCACAACTGCTCAGACTGAAGCAAGCCATCGAGGATAAATCTGCATTCACTGATACTCTCAATCTTAGAGAACAAAGACTTAAACACAAGTTTCCTTGTAGTCTTTGGTGTTTTCACATTAAAGCCGACTATGTCTCCAAGGTTGTCGAAGCATTTGATCCAGAATTATACTCCGGAACAATCAGCTTGCACACGCCAGTTTACAGGAGAAACAATCTCAACAAATGGACAACAGAAGTAGATTTTATCTTGATTTTACTTAGAAGCATATCCTAACAAGACTGGAATACAGGAGAGAATATTCTTTGAATTTATCTCCTGCCACTTTCATTCGTACTCAAGATTAGACTGCTGCTACAATTGTTTAGAATGTGGTCAGCATAGCTGCTACTGTATGCAGAAAATGCCTGTTAGAAATGCCGAAAAGACTTGCTCTTAACTGCCGAGAATAAAAACTTGTATAAACTGCACAAAGTCTACCTCCTAAATGCGTACCCATTTGGCACCACCAAGCCGCAAGTACCGGAGCATGTCTGACTTACAGAGTAGTGTTTTTTTAGCCGATTAAGTGCAAGGTTCATTTTTAAATATAAGTAGAGTACTTGATCGCAGCACAGTAAGAATAAAAGCACTTCGAAGCAACTTAATCGCTCTACACTCATCAACATCAACTTTGTGAAAATAATGCAAAGCCAAATGATGGATATTCCTTTCTTTCTTAAGCGTCTTATGAGGCACCTGTGCGGGTATACCTCCTTGTATAGAACATACTTCTGGAACAAGAAACTGCAGACAATTGTCTGTAACTGATGGCTGTAGCTACTGCAGGCTCAGCACAATTTACCATACAGTCATGCTGTTGCTCGATACTCCTGAGAGGATTCCATATATTTGTTGCCAAAGTATCAGAGTAAACACTGATACTTTTCCTCCTAACTCTTCTTCTTTCCTTCTTCGTAAAGATCAAACGGTTTTAATGTTCCAGGAACATGTAGTAATACACAGGGCTAGTTTTTTTTTTTTTTTTTTTTTTTTTTAACGAACTAGGCTCTCTCCCAAATATTAGCACCACTAGAGCAATAGACTAGCCACATGCCACATTAGTTTCAGGATCTACGGAAGTTTGAATCTGCGACTGGACAGTTCAGGATAGTCCTCCCTTAGTGATAACTGAATAGTAATATTTAACCTAAAAGCAACATACACTGTTAAAAGAGGGTTCAAGATGCTACACGATGGTCAAAATGAACTCGCGGAAGACTTGGCTTCTTATGTCGGTATTCTGATTGAAGAGATGATGCGGAGCAATAATACTATATCCTTGGAGCAATATACTACCTTTTTTGTTAACGACAACTTGCGGGCATAGAAGAGTAAAGATTATAAACTCATTCTTTCAACTTCACGGTGGTCTCTAACATCATATCGTAGAAAAAAGCATGATTCAAGCCTTTAGACGAAAGACACAAGAGGCATATGAACCAGAATAACGTATATCTTCAGATCTATCTACAAGAAGGCATTGGCAGTACACATATAAAGCAACAAATTTAACGTAGCTTGTATATTTGCGCGACATTTGTTTCTGTACATCAAAAATCTTCGATATTGTCTTCAAATTAGTATGCCACAAAAAGTGCTCCGCTTGACCTTAGTCTTTCCTGCCAACAGTAACATCCGGCGTTAAAGTTGTCAAACATATCCTCAGTTTAATTCTCAAAGAGAAGACAGAGATTATGACGTCATGCTTTGGTTTCTTTTCATCATTCGAGCTTATTTATCTCTTTTTACTACATTGGTGATGATGTTACTTAATATAAAGAAGAAGTCATGGACAAATTCCTTAACAGTTAGTAAAACAACACGCCACATGTAGATGCAATTCTCGTGCAAACACAACTCGTATAAATTAAACGGAATGTAGTTGTCAAAATGAAAATCTAGGCCTTATGGCACTAACAGCGCTCTTGTTATCCGCATTCTATGGTGTTTATTTTGCATGTTATTCTGCAGTTTCTCTTAATGCACTATTAGAGATTAGATCCGCGTACCGCGTAAATGCGTACTTAACGTCATAGAAATACATTGTTTCTCTTTTCAGGTAAAAATGATAGCTGTGGTTGTCAATTCATAAAACTGAATTTACACTATTGTTGATAAAAATTAAAATTTAACTCAAAAAGGAGTTTCGTTTTTAAAAGTCACTGCGTTTGTTTCCGTATTTCTGTTTTGAGCGTAGAATAGTGTGAACAGAAGAATATCCAGATTTGAAAAAAAAAAAATATATATATTACCATTTGAACAAAACTAGAAAACGTATGTGGAAAGAGCTTTCATTACATTTTTTGCCGCATAATTTCATCGTTACCTTTAGATTAAATTTCGGGTGCAGATGTTAGTATATTAAAAGTATTACAAATTTTACAGCTGATAAATAAGAATTTTTACATAAAGCATTCTAAATAATTGCTTAAAGGATTAAAACAGATTTCCTTTCTCACACTTATGGTATGAAACTAAGGTATGGTGTAGGCTCTTGAAACTAGAGCTCACGTTTTACATAAGACTGTTTCACACTCCTGCGGAGGATATCACATAAGTCTTGCTGTCTTCATTGTTTTCAAAGAAAATATTAAGCACATTTTGCCATAAAATGCAATTTTTAAGCTTTTAGCCGCCCTGACGGTATGGTGGCTAGGGAAGCCTACTGCGGTAGCGAAGGGCCTCGGTTCGAATCCCAGAGAAGGTATTGATGTTTTTTAAATCTATAATGTCTTTGCGGCATGGGAGAACTCTATATATATGGCGAGCCGAAGGTCCTGTTGTGTGAATTGATAGTAGAGAAGAGGGGTGGGAGATCGTCGGACCCCCCCCCCCGGGGTGTTCTTTCTCAAAATTCGTGTGGGAATAGAAGGATAATCTCCTTGAAGTTCTGGCAACCATTCTTCCATGAAATTCATGGACAAGACAACAACAACGATTACATTAATCCTTTATAAGTAATTGCCAATTAAAAATATATAATGTTATTTACGGATTCGCAGGACTCAAATATACCATCTTGTGCATAAAATTTCACGTTAGCAGTAAAAGGTAAATTTTTAATGATATATTAAACATGTTTTATTTTGCATCGGGAAATTGACGAGCAAAATAATAGAAAGGTAAATTGACAAACTGCAAAAGAAGTGTAATAAGTAAAATATTTTTTTGAAGTTTACATGTTTAAAAACTTGAAGTGTATTAAGACATAGTTTTCGGAAGTGTGGCCTTTCTTGATGCATATTGTTGCAGATTTTGTTGAAATTCGACAGCTTTTATTTATTTTAATTGGCATTTGTCTTTTTAGTAACTAATATTGAACTAATTAAAAGCAAAAATTAAACACATTTAGGTGAAAACAGGCCAACATAAAAAAGCTGAGGATTTAAAATTTCTGTAGATAAAATTCAGACGATATGTTAATGGAAGAAAACAGAATTTCTCGGCTCTTAAATTTATTGAATAATCTTTTTTTTTTTTTTTTTTACTTAAATAACATTCTTAAAATCTTTAATACATATGACTTAAAATACTTAAAATGCTGGTATTATGCTGGTAAAAATAAATTTTTTAAATTTAGTTTGAAAATAAAATGATACATAAAATAAATCAGATTGAAAAATGACCGAAACAGAGCGAAATGGAATCATACTCAGGTATGGTATCGTTATCGTGTTTAATCCTACTCTAATTTTGAAATCAACTCCAAAAATTTTCAGTATTCAAATTTAAATAAATCTTCGAAAATTTTAGATAAAATGTTTTTAATTGTTTGGAAATATGTCTAAAAATATTTATTTTAAGATGGCGTTAAACTTTTCGTAGGTTATAGTAATTAAAAATTGTTTTAGGGAAATTTATAAAAATTATTTAAAAGTAAAAATTTTTTAAATAAATCAGAAACTATGTCTGAGCTTTGATTTGATTAAATATTTAAATTTCAGCTTTTAAGAAGAAGGCTAGGAATTTTAATTAAAAAAGCGAGATTTTTAAATATATTCCAAATTCAATTAATATTATCCAACTTAAATTTTGAGAGCTAATTAAAAAAATCTGATGTGTACACCACATGACTTCCTTGTACGGAATATTAAATTATACACATTTTTTCTTGCATTTTATTTAAACTTATTAGATTGAATTAAACCTACTTCGCCGACAGCGCATAAACCACAATAGAATAAATGCATTCTTTAAAATTCACTTTATTTACCATAGCAACACTCTGGCGCTAGGTTTACTTAACAGTATTATATTTCATTCATATTATAACTCAGAATGCACAAAATGTATATCATTTAAAGAATTATCTAATCGTTGCCACATGTTCTATTCAAATACTATAATAAAGTTAGAACTATGTATAAAAGAAATTAAGCAAATAAAACAAAAAAGAAACAGTTTTTCACAGACGATTGAGTATTTCTCATTTAATTAATTCAGTTCTTACTTCGCGAGAAGGCAAAAATACATAAAAACTCAAAATATCTATAATAAAAATTATAGTAAATTAAGTAAATCTCAAACGCTTATTTCCTCGAAAAAATTCCAGAAAGAATTAAGCATGATTTAATTGGCAATAATAAATGAATGCGTTATCTTTGTTGTTGCGAAGCTAAGTTTCTCTAGATTGGCAACAAATCCACTAGTCTCCTGTTTCAAATGTAAACATCAATGGCCGCCATTAAAACAGGCTTAGCGGCAATTAAACAACTTTAAAATTGCTGATAATTCTAAAAATATTGCACACAGATTTACTAAAGGCATAAAATCCTTAACCGGAAGATAAAAACAATATAATTCAATCATTTTTAAAGAAAAAAATGTACAATTTACAAACATATAAGAGTAAAGAAACTGAGATTACTGAGCCGAGTAATAGAGTGGATATATATATATATATAAATATATTTATATACGTTTGGTGCGGCCGATTGCAAGCAAAATGCGAGGCGCACATCTACATGTTATAGCAGTCCTATATACAAAATTTCAACGTTCTGAGGCTACTCGTTTTTGAGTTATGCGAGATACGTACGTACGCACGAACGTACATACGTTCGTACAGACGCCATGAAAAATTCTCTTCAGAATTAATTTTAAAGCAGTTTTATAATTTTTTTGAAGGAAAAGAGTCTTTTATTCTGTCCTTACGTACAGATATCACGCAAAACATCATTAAATTGCATTCGATAGCGGTCAAAATGGATATTTTCGTTGAAATATGCTGCCTGAAACTTTTCGCGATTACAATACTTCCTTTTTACTTCGTACAAGGAAGTAAAAACTAATTATGTTATCTTTACAAAATTCGGCTTTATTGCATAATTTGAGAAGTAGAATCTAATTATGTAAAACAACCAGCTTGTTATTTCAGAAAAGGCCGAATTTTTGTGTCAAAATATATATCTTAGAGCAAAGCTATGTATGAGTCTAATGTATATCCTAAGTCACACTTTCAGGACACGAAAAGCTCAAGTTGAATTTTGTCGATCAACCGAACAGAACGGTAGATTAAGGGCTGTCTCAATTTTTTGGTTCACTGTAAAGGAATATAAATAGCGGTATGTCAAAATATCTGAGAAGTTAAATATCACTTCATGCATGTAAAAGTCATCATTTATGGATACTGAATCTATAATAATAAAAGCAAGTGTAATGTGTCTGTCTGTCTGTCTGACCGAGCTCTCCAGCCAAATCTATCGCACGCAGGGACCTGGAATTTTTTATACGGAAGCACAAAGGGGCTGGCCACCAGACCTCGAAGCCCGATTTTCGATTTTTGAATTAGAAAAATTTTAAAAAAATTATTTATAATTAATTAATCACGGTTTTTTTGACTCACTGATATTATTATTTGTTTTCAAATAACGTTCGATTGTAACAATTGATTTCTTTATTCTAGCGTTAGTTTGCTGTTTTGACGATACATTAAATCGATTAATTACAATTCATTTCTTTTTTGTAGCTTATTATTTATAATTAATTAATCACGGTTTTTTTGACTCACTGATATTATTATTTGTTTTCAAATAACGTTCGATTGTAACAATTGATTTCTTTATTCTAGCGTTAGTTTGCTGTTTTGACGATACATTAAATCGATTAATTACAATTCATTTCTTTTTTGTAGCTTGTGGGGGGGGGAAGAGAGAGAGACAGTCTACATGTCCTACACTACTATTCCTGCGCTATTCACTTATCTGCATTTTCTAAATGCACGGGCAACGCCGGGCGGGTACAGCTAGTTATTCATAAATGATAGTTCAGTATGGAATGAATAAAACAGAAAGGAATGGCAGATGATACCGAAAAAATTGTATGAAAATGTTTATTATTAAGCAAATAATAGAAGCTACGAGTGCGCTTCCAAACACTGTCCTGTACTGGCATAGAGAGTTTAAATAAATCACAATTGTATAGTTATTATATTAATAATATATTGAGTATGAAAATTTCATGTCTCCATTTAATGAAAAATTCACGTCTAAGATACAGCTATGAATAAAAGAAATATTTGACCATATCCGAGAGACACAGAGAGTGTCTTTGAAGTCGTCTAAAATTGTGTAAACACCCTCTGTATTGCTTCTCTAAATTATTTAGTATTCAGAACTAAACATGCAAATTAAAATACGTCATTCTATGGAGCCACCTGTTTCATCTCTTTTGTTTCGGAGAAATCCTCAAGATATTTTTCATTCTCTAACGATACTCCTATTAAAAATTATTATAACTATCGTTTTTACTATTTTAGCTTGATTAGCTAAGTTAAGGATTTAATATCCTTCCGCCTAAAAATATTGTTAGTGCTTTTTTGAATAAAGAATAATTTTCTGTGAATCTTGTTTAATTATCTGACATAGAAAAAGCGTCATACATAGACATGGAGGTGATTTGTATTTTTCCACATAATTGTAACATATTTCAGTGTTGTAGGTAGGCGATACTTTAGTTTTATTTCTCTAATTCCCCATCTAACTTTGTTTAAACATTTTAAGGATATCATGACAAGCTTCTTCTGCAGTCAGTGCTAATGAAGTGTTTTTTACTTCCATTTAAATCTAAAAATTTCTTAACTAACTGTAATTGGAGGAGGGAAACACAATTAAGGTTAACATGCCAAAGGCAGCCTTATTTCCTAAATGTTAAAACTAACATAATAAGTATAATTTAATTTGCTTAAACCAAAATTAGATTTAAGTTGTCTGCTGTTAGGCTGCGTAGAGGTTTTTTCCAATTACAATCGTTCTTACGAAAAAAACTAGCGTTCGCGCATGAACCCCCGGCTGAAAGACGTTATAATTGCAATTCTGACTACTTTAATTTAGATACGACCAACAAAGATTAAATTTAAAGAAAATGTTTAATTTTCGTAGCAGCACTGAAAATTTTGTTATGAAGAAAACTAAATCTATTTTCTAGCATTCTAACATTCATTTTTCTATAATATATCACTAGAGAGTCTTATCCTTCAGCTACAGAAATTGCCAGATCATAAAAGTCGCTGAAGATGAGAGAAATGTACTTTGTATATTTAGCGCGCATAAACAAGTGTATACGTAAGCGAAGGTTTCTGTATATCAGCCGTTAAACATACTTCCTTGATAGCTACTAATCTCGACTTTGTGTTTTTGACTGGCTGTTTGCTAACGCGATGTTTGGCGTTGCTGAGGGTGCTATTATGCTATAAAGTAGTGATTTACGATCTGACACTCTTCTCTGGTGGCGGAGGCTTAATATGTTCTTTCAAGATTTTATTGGCGACTGAAGTCCATAAAAGAATAAACGTCCTTCTGATAGCACTAAAAGCAAAGGCTGGAAACTAGTCTTAAAGTAGCAGTTTTTTAATTCGTTATTTAATGATCTGAAAAAAAAAAAAAAAAAAAAAAAAAAAAAAAAAAACACTTGAGTAGCATCATCACATATCCCGTTTGCTATCTTTAAAATTTCGATTTTGTCCCCTTAATTTTATTCAGAATGAAGCTGCTCCAGCTACTGCTTCCAGAGTTTAAAGACCGACAACGCAGATGTTTTGTGCATCCAGGTGAAGAAATGAATGTTCTTAAATGTAATCCACTCTACATTCTTAATGAATCTCTTTCAAATTGTAATTTGGTGTAAGGAAAGCTTTGAAAGTAAATTTCAAATACAAATTAAATCTGCCCAAAAGGAGTTAAGCGAACAAGAAGATAACGCCATCTATCGGCAGAAATAGTAAAAAAAATGGAAAAATTCAACTGATTAAAATTTTAAATGTACTAGAAGGAAATAGATTTGAATTAATGTCATTAACTAAACAAGATTATATTATATTATATTATTATTATATTAATTATTTATTATATTTTATTTATATTATAATAAATAATTGAGCAGCTTGCAGAAGGACGGCAATCCAGTTACCTGGATTTTTAAAGAATGCCTCTATGAACTACGTGTTGATATTTGGTTTATATGAAGTACTTGACTGTGATTTGATGAATTTCTGCTATGGTAATATAAAGTTTCACTTAATGCTCACTTAGCACAGGGTGATCTAAAAGTTAGTACATATTTAAAAATATTTTATTTCAATAAATTTGCGAAATACGATGCAAGTTAGTACTGAAATGTATAAAAACCACAGGAATTTTCGTAAATTATTTTATGTTTAAATTTTTAGACGTAATTTTATCTACCAAATGAAGTTCTACCTTGGAATTTTGAGCCTTTGGTTTTGATTTTGAGCTACCATTATCTGCTTTACTCTATTACGAAACATCAGATTTCCTAACCTCGAAGAAAAGACCTTGAATTTTGTGGCATTCAATTCAAGATGGAGCTTTACTTCATATCGCTTACTCTTAATCAAAGCCTTATTACCTCTTAGGTCTAAAAGACCTGGGATTAGAACCCAAGATTCTAGAAGAGTACTGAATCATAGTCTAATTTCGCATGCTGATTTTTATTCATGAAAGTAAGAAAGGTGTATTGATGCGTATAAAAAAAATGCTATGGGCCTTTAATTCTCTTAATCGCGTATTGATCTTACACTTATTTTGAAGTTCTTACTCTAATTCTGGAGCGTTCATCTCGTTATCCATTGATGATAGCTTTTCAGTATTAATTACCTCCCAGCTCTTTAGATCTAAAATATTGTGATTTTTCGCTTGTGGGGCTACCTGAAATCATGGATACATTGAGCTACTCAGCATCACTGGCAGTTAAAAACAAAAATCCACTGACGTACATTGAATAACCTTAAAGCAGTACTGTTTTTGCCTGTCTGGACATTTTAGCTCTTGTTCATGCAGCACACCGTATTGACGGCTGCCACACTCAGCATTTATTAACGACGCATTTTGTATTCTTGCACGAAAGAAGCACCGGTTGATAGACATAAATGTAATTAAAAATTTGAATGATTCAATTCTTTAAAAGAACACCTTTTTTTATTCAGTCTTATGCTACTGTGTTTTTAGGTCCCTATAGAAATTTTGTGCAAACATCTTTCTCCTAACAATAAGTTGAAATACGCCGCATCGAGTTAACGTTTTTTAATTTGCTAATGGCATTAAATGATACTTGAACACCACAAACTTAAGGTAGCCTCATAAATAAACGCCACAGAATTTCACGCTCAAATGATCTGTAGTATCCTTAATGCTAAAAGTGACGGATTCTTGCTCGGTTTTCTCCAAAAAGTGATATAAAGATACGTTTAAAAAGAAAAGCAATGATAATCCATTCTGCACGAATGTCATAAAATTCTCTGCAGTATCTAAATTTAATGAAACATAAATTTTTAAAATGACTTTTGGGTCATCATATGTAATATGTCATGCGTCCGCAACTATAAAACTTTTCAGCTACAGATTGAGATTTTCTCTAATTGGAGGCATAGGATTGCTAAACTGAAAGAAATATTTTATATTCTTTTTGTGAAATTTTTCGAACTTATTTATCAAATAAATTATTTTAGGTCAGAGGAACGTAAAAGATAGTTTCATGCAGACTACACGCATAGCTGATATCAACAAATATGTTTTTTAAATTATGCTGCAATAAATTACTGAAAATTACCTATTGCTTTTTCCTTTCTTTTAAACGAAATATGTGATCATTTTATATGACCTGTATAATGACAGATCCTAATAAATACAAAATTTTCACTCACAGTAGTGTCATAATGGAATGAGGCACTATATTTATTAAAATATTTAATGTAGAATACGGAATGCACATGTATGTCCTTGTTTTTAAACTTTTTTGAGTTTAAGATGCATTTCAAATTTTCCTAAATATAGTGATATTTATTTAAAACAAAACTTTTTCACCATAACTGATTTTCAAATATATTTCTTCGAGCATGCTTATTTATATTTTAAAAACTCTCTTGTTATATCTCACTGAATTTTTAATATTTCAGTCGCATGCAGGCTCTTAGTCATCCATTCCATACTAAAATTCTTGCATGTTTAGTTAAGCGTCTTTAAAAGTATTTTTGAAAATACAAAGCAGTTACATTTCTCACATTTTCCTTAGAATATCCTAGTTGAGCTTAAAGGACAAAGGCCTAAAATATCAACGTCTGTAATAAACGGGAATCCATGTTTAAGCCAAATACAAGCAAACAGTAAACATTAAAGTCAGGTATTTATTTCGAAGAAAGGCAGTGAGTTTTAAAGGTATTAAGATAACGATGAGGTCAGAAGTGTGGCTCCTGTCTAATCCCATGTCTTTGGACTTAACGCATCTTGTTTGCAGTTATTCATTGTATTTTCGTTTTAGTAGTGTTTTCAAGTAAAAAAAAATGCTTTTGAAAGTTTTAAGCTTCCAAGATAAAATAAAAAGATTTCGGCAGTTTTTAATTATGTGAAATTTCGGAAAATTTTAGATATGGTTTACTTTGAAGCTCATTAGCTTCAAAGTAATTCAATAATTCATTTTCGTTTTATAAAAGTACTATTACATATGAAATAGAAATGCAATGTGGCTGTATACATATGAATGTTAAAATAATTTTTACATTTCTAAATCTTTTTACATTTTTAAATTTCTAAAATTCTTACATTTATAACTTTGGTTTTTCCAAAATCTCTAAATTTTCTTTTAAATATTAAATTATTCTGACCTGATAGACAAAGCACAGTGATTTATAATTCAGTGTTGATCATTCCAGTGGAGAAGATATATAAATGTTAAACATAGATTATTTATTTGTATCTTTGTAAAGTTCATTCAGAAATAATTTCTAGTATCACAAGTAGCGCTGCAAAATCGATCATTGTAAATATACGTGTTTCCCTGCTTTAAGATTATTACCAAATTACGCCTATTAAAAATACTCATACTGAGTTTTATGAAGATATAACTGGTGCTATTTTTAAGTATGAAAAGAGAGAATGTACATAAATTAGTTAAATTATCAATTACCAGTAAGAGTTCAATTGTTAGACCCCTCAGTTATTATTATCAACCCAATAACTAAACTGTCTGTTACTAAAATCAGCTGATATCTGTCATTATATCAATTATCGATACTAGTTCAAAATTAAACTCTCATTTACCTATATAAGTTTAATAGTTAAGTTATCTGTAGTTAAAATGTAGAAAAATGGCATCTTCAACACTTTATACAATACAATGTATTTTAAAAAAAAAAGATTTGGAAGTTGAAAGTGGTACACAACACCATCTATTAGGGAAAAGTGTAATAAAATAATAACAGATAATTAAGCTAGCACATTTCAATCATCTCTCAAAACAGGAAGACTTTTATAAATGTGATATAAATTCCAGAGAAATCTATTTCAACAATATAACTTAGGATCTATTTTTAAAAATTCGAATTTTAATAACATGGTCAGGATAATAATAATGATGAACAATAGCAGATTTTATAATTTCTCTGATTCAGTGCTATTTTTTATTATTCGAAACTCTGATAATCTCTTAGCACAATAGTCATCACTGACAATACAGAGACATTATTTTGAAGCAAGAGAGATGAAAAATAAGCAATAACCTCACCCGGAATCAAACCACGGACCTCTGGAATACGCGCCCAGCTTGCAAACCACTACACCACGAAGGCACGCTAAGGAGCAGGGAGAAATACCTTATATACACCCCCTTTTAAAGGGCGACTGGGGTTTTAGGGGACCAAATCGCCAAATCATTTGTGTGGAGAATCATCATCCACCGCCCTTTTAGTTCGGGCGTCACTGTAGAGACATTAGGTATTTTGAAGCAAGAGATATGAAAAATGAGCAATTCCCTCACGGACCTCTGGAATACGCTCCCAGCGATTCACTACACCACGAAGGCACACTAAGGAGGCGGGAGAAATACCTTATAACATATGTATTACAGTCACCACCAAAGACTATTTTGTAAGATTCTTTGCCAGTTCCTCGGGAATTTGGATCTGGGATTGTGATTTCAAATTTAAGTTCTTATTGAAAGTGTAAAAGTAATTACATTTATTCCATTTTCTTCATAGTGATATTTAGTTTATAAGAAGTGACTTTGGAAGCCGATAACAGAATGATTCTTATGTATTAGAGTTTTGATAAGCTTCAAGCAGTTCTATTTCGTATATTTTATCACAGTTATTATGCAGTGATGTAAGTCTTCTTTATAGCAGAGTCCATTCACACAAGGCTTTATAAGAAATACGTTTCGGGCAAGATCGTGTGAAAACAGGTTGAAAGAATTCAGCTGTCATAAGTTTCCGTATTTTATTGCTAAAAACAGCTTAATGCAGTAATTATAGGAAATGCCAATGGCTGTTCCCTAGGAAAACATAAATCTTTTCTCAAAAGAAAATGTTCGTGAAAAGTGAGGAAATTTCATATTTGCATTGATGGATATTCAGTTTGGTAAAGTATCGTAGTGATCATTTTCATACATCGTCTTCCCCCAGTATCCACTAATGTAACCAAATATGGGGGGGGGAGGCGAAAAGTGTAACCAGCAACTTTACATTCATCCTTAGAAGTGAGATCCAGGACTCATTTTTCCCACTGACACACATCTGCTTAACGGCTATAATTATATCAGCAGTGAGCTGCGATCAAAGAAAACGTTCTTTTTCACCAAGATTTCCCTCATTTTTTGTTTCCACCCACTCATACCTTCACGCCCTCATTCTGTTTCGCCTTGTTTTTAGCATTATCTGAATTTTCATCAGCTATATTTTAAGCATATTTAATTTTTGTGATGATAAAAGAACTCCCCCCTACTATCAGAGCTTAAATTAGGCCGGAACCCACCGGATCCCGACTCCGGTGCTTCTTAGTTTTTGAAATAAATCATAATTCTAGCCGGAGCGCACCGGAGCCCTGAATAAGAAGGCTGCGGCACTTCTTTTATGTAACTGAATAACAATTTCAGTAGAAATTTTTATCTCGAATTAAAAACGCTTATTAAATTTAATTTATATCTTTACATTTTATTTAATTTTAATTATTTAATTATTTTATTAAATAATATTTAAATAATTATCTACTAATTATCAATTAAATTATAATTAATTAATTATACAATAATTATTGATTAAAACGCAATTTATGTACGTTAATTAAATAGCTTTTAATTAATATGATAATAAATTAACTATTTAATTTTAAAATTATTAATGAGTTTAATAGTCATTTTATTTATTTAATTTAGCCCTGACTATCGGAGTCATTATGATGCTCACTTAAGAATTTTTGTATACAAAAGGGATTTTGTTATTTTTCATTTTTCATTGTCATGTGGAACTCTGCACTATTTAATAGCATGGTTATATTTCAAAGATATGGAAATTTTGATATCAGTTTTCCATTGGTCGAATTCAGAATGAAGGTGGATCTAAAAATTAATTTATCATAATTTTATTCCAAGTTAATAATTATCAAATTATTCATGTACGGGAAAAATTGTCTTCGTAATATATCGGGTGCAAATGAAGGTTGTTGCAAATTTGTTCCAAAACAATTTCAAGAAATTATTTATGATGTTCAAAGTTTGGGAAGTGAATATCTGACTTATGGTTTGTAATTTACAGCGATCCCTTTGTTATTGCAAAAATTGTCTTAAAATTATTTAAAAATATTTTAGTAAAAATATCTCATTGGAAAACTAACAAAAGATAGTGTAAACGAAAATTTTCTTCTTTGACTCTAAACAATAAAATTAACCTTAATTAGTATAATTAAAGATAGAGAGAATAAAAAGTAAAGTATTACATCACAGTCGTTAACATTATTATTTCTGTATTAACTTTTATAGAATATTAAGTAGTAATATTTTGAGTGATATCAACAATATAATTACTAGTTAGCGGTTGTGAAAAAATGACGTAATTTCAAAGCATAACTTTAAATATCGAAAAGATATGAATATAGCTCGATTAGTTCATATTATAGTCAGTTATCGAATAAGTTCAAATTTTTTATATTAAATTACTAACAATTACTAACAAGGATTAAAATCAATTAATTATTAATTAAAATAATTAACCGATTCAGTTAATTTATTGATATAAAATATTAGTATTAATTTTAATATTTAAATTTATTATTGAAACCCATTACTTTATTTACTCCATAATTTCTATTCTTTATTATTCGCAAAATTATTAATATTTGTTTACAATCAAATTTCATAGTCGGAAAACAGTTAATTTATACCAAAAACGTTAATTTTTTGAATGTACCTGGATATATTTTGTCTTTGAAATTCTATGCTTTCTGAGATCAATTCTAATAGTACGACTAAGTAGTGACTATTACTATTTTAACTTTAAAATTAAAACCTTTTAAATACCATCATGTCTTTAACTGATGCTATGTAAATGTTGCGAGTTTTAGGTAGGGAATCTTAGAGCCTTGTTTTAGCCTTTTCAGAGGTTCAATTGGCACTAGCTTTTTTTGAATGAAGCGTTATTTACATAGGGCAAATCTACTGGATGATTTCTAGAATTAGAGGATCCTGGGAAGGCGATTGTATCTTTCCTAGAACCCTTCGGAACCTCAAAACAGCATTGCAAGAGGAGTGGGACTGATTCAGGAACTCAAAAAATACCTCATTTCCAATATGAAGTCCTACTGCGAGAGCTTTTTGACTGCTAGAGGGACCATACCCCCTATTAGCATCCTTTATTGTTCGATCTTGCAGCCTCAGCTTTAGACTTTCCTGCACTAACGAATCTTACATGAGTACATGCATTTATACCATAACTGTTCTTTGGTATAGGTTTTTGTGTTATATCAATCTACGCATATCGAATTTCATTAAAATCTGCCTGTCATTTCTAGAGATATCGTATCGTACAAATGGTAATATTCTCTGAATTTTGAACACCGGTGTTATTCAAGTTCTCCAATGGTACAGTGCCTTTCAGAACAATCACTTTTTTCTTATTTGTAGCATTTGCCTATTACCAAGTTGGCGATCACCGCTTCTTATATTCGTACAGCTACTACAATGCTCAAAACTCAGATATCTACCTCTGTGACCCTGAACTCACTTTCTGCTTTTGTACATTCACTGCTTACTCAAATACGTCTTTCACACTTTTTGAATAACGCAGTTGCACAAAATCTTGTATCTGAGGGAACAATCTGCGTAATTTGCCTTCGACCCATACAAAAACTTTCAACACCTCAAAATTACACATTTCTGATCCAGCTTCCGCTAACAGTTCCTTCCCAATATACTTGTGCTACGCCGTTGCTAGTCAATAATGATACTACTTACACTACTTTCTACTGTTCTGATATCGAATGCAATAAGAAGTGACCTAATGCTTCCACAACTAGTGAAAGCTAACAGAACTCCGAAATCTTTTAACATGCTTCCTGCCATATTATCTGACAGAAATTAAGCCGATTTAAACTAAATGCACCAGAAATGCTAATAGAACCAACATATCTTATCACAGTTTAATAACCCTATAATAACCTGCTTGTTTTCACGTTGAGAGCCAATGTAAGGCTAAACCCTCATTACACTTAATTTAAACGTTCGATAACATTACTTTGTGAAACTTGTGCAAAATGCCAAAATGTCAACAAGTTAGGCTACCACTCCCAAACGCAGCACACTCGGTTAAGAGTTACATTCTTGAACTTGTACACACTAGTATCTGTGTTCCGATGAAAGTCTCATCCTTAGATAGTGCAAAAATATTTCATAACATTTATAGATAATAACACACTGAAAAGAATATGTGCCTCGCAGAAAAGGTCTGAAACCCTTGAAGAAAAGTACAAATTACAGGCTGGAAAACAGATAAGAAAGCAACCGAAAATTCTCCGCAATATTGATGCCAGAAAACTCACAAGTCATGACTTCAACCAATTTTCAGAAAAGGAAGACATTACACGCCATTTCTCAGTCGAGTACAGATTGCAACAGAATGGAGTTCCAGAATGCGCTAACTCTATTTTAGTTGACGTGGGCAGGCGTCTGTTGTTCAAGTCAAAATTACCTAAGGCTTATGGGCGTAAATGTTATCTACACCCACTTACATACGTAACCGATATCCACTAAAAGCAGATCTAAGAAGCTTGAAGAAACTTGGTCCGCAATAAAGCCTAATGTTCTGCATTTTAAGATCATAGGAAGTAAAGGTTTTCCATTTAATAATTCGAACAGGGAAAACAAATTTATTTTCTAAAGTGGAGAATATATTCTTATTAGGTATTCAAAAGAAGAAAAAGCATATCGTCTGGTAGAAACCTGGAACCTGTGAAGTAACACAGAATCGTGATGTTCGATTTTTGGAACTTCCGGAAACTTCAACAGCTAGCAAACAGGAATTTATCGCATTTAATCCTGCTTAGAAAATCCTGAAGCCGATGAGAATTCCGAGATACCCGATGAAGAGAAAGCGGATTTGAAGAAAGCGGAATTCTAGGTCAAAGCTCTGGATAACCTGCATTTCTGAAAACAGGAAAACTGGGTAGACCAAGAGAAACGGCTATCAGCAAAAACTTGCTGAAAGCTGAAATTTTTGCAGATACAAAAACTGTAGAAGAATCTTTATCAAGACGCTGTGTATTAAAATAGAGAGCATCCCTGCAAAATGAATATAATTCTTTAATGAGAAACAATACGTTAGAATTGACCGACCTGCCAGAAAATAGAAAAGCCGTTGGCTGCAAATGGGTGTTCCGAATAAAGCGAAAGGCGGATGGCAATGGTAATCGATACAAGGCCAGACTCGTCACCAAAGGATGCTTTCAAAAGTTTGAAAATGTGTGTGTATATATACACACATTTCATACATTCGCCAGCAAAGGTACAAGAATATGAAACTGTGTCCTTGTAATGACTATACGGAGATATTTTCTTACGTATTTCTCTATAATTCTATACGCGCAGTTTTCGCATTAGCAGTCCAGTCTGATCTCAAAATAGATCTAACAGATTTTCAAACAGCTTATTTAAGTAGCAAAGTTGATGAAAAAATTTCATATTCCTACTATAAGGTTTGATAAGGAAAAGTCTGCAAGCGCAAAAAGGGAAGCTCATAAACTCAAGGCAAAGTCTAGAATAAAGCTACGGATGTGAAATGGTGAGTCTACGGAATCAGTCGAAACTGATATCAATCTACGGAATCAGTCGAAACTGATATCAATCTACGGAATCAGTCGAAACTGATATCAGTCTACGGAATCAGTCTTATAATGCTGCGAAATCAATCAAAAAGTGAATCGACAAAAGCAGAAACAGATATGAAAGCTAAAACTAAATGAAACTTTGCGAAAATTTCGATTTTAAAATTAACATCCGATAACCGTATTTACGTAAAGAAAGGAACAGATGACTACATCATATTTGCTATTTATATCGATAGTTTGATAATTCTAACTAAAATTGAATCTTCTAGGATACACAAAGAAACTTCTCAGGAAAATGTTCGAAATGAGGGATTTTGGTAAAGTAAAACCGTCTTTAAACATTAGCATTGAACAAAATAAAAATTTATCCATTAGCCAAATTCAATCAATAATAGAACTCTTAGGTATGTACGATATGCAAGAATGTAAGCCTGTGTCAATTTCGTTCGACCCTAACATTAAACTATGCGAATCTTCAGAAGTCACCAGAGAAAATGAAATTGGAGATAAAAACAATTATCATTCCCTACCCGGATCATCAATTTATTTAACTGCACCTAGATGACCTGATATTGAAGATTCTGTTGGTAGTCTTAGTCAGTTTAACTGTAACCCAGGATACTTTCACCGTATTCAAGAAAAATGTGCACTACTATGCCTTAAGTTCACGCTAAACGCCAGAGTGATATATCAGGAAACGAATTAAAGTCCAGACGCTGAGTGAGTCAAAAATATTGTGGACAGAAAGCCCTTTAGTGGCTATACTTTCATCTTAGAGGGAAGTCCCTTTAAAGTACTGAAACAGAATACGTAGCGTTAATTTAAGCTTCAAAAGAATTGATGCACTTACGTTTGTATTAAAGGAACTACATTTATCGGGAGGGGGGAAAGAAGCAAAACCAACTGTATTCTGTGATGATAATCAGAGTGCACAGCATTTAGTGAAAACTCCAGGTCATCATTCTAGTACAAAACACATTGATACTCGTTTTCGTAACATTAGAGTGTTATATGATATGATAAAAAGTAGATTAAGGTTAAATATGTGGCTACAGCAGAAATTCCCGCCTATATTTTAACCAAGAATCTAGGCAGGGACAAACATAGAAATTGTGTGAATCTACTGGGTCTTGAACTTTAACTGATGAATGCATTTTTCTGATTTACACGCCTTTCAGCTGTTCGAGGGAGAGTAATGAGAAATCTGCATTTTTCCTTGCGTTTGCGCAATGCTGAAAAGGACGAGAAGTGCAACTGTCTTTAATCCCCAGTAAAAGCCAGAGCTACGTTGTGGTGGTTATCTTCTTGGCTGTCATCGCGGCTGTGGTTGTAGCTGTTGCTCTCGGCGTCGTTGTACGGTATTTGGCGGCATGGAAAGCTAATGTAGGTGTAGCTGTTGAATATACGAGCGGCAGTGGGAGTTCATTAGAGTCTGAGATTCCAATCCAGACCTGTATCTATTATGTACGATCGTATCGAATCGTATTCAAGCGCCTGGCGATATAATGTAATGCCAAGTGGACGCGACAAACATGACGCAGCAGTTATCGTGATCAGTTAATATCTGTTTACCTCATCTTGGTTTTTCTTAAGTCATAGACTAGCATTCAGTGTTCACCTATGCTGTTACTACGAAGGGAAAGACCCACTAATTATTTTATTCTCTTACATCCAGTATTCTCCATGGTGAGCAGATTCTGTTACGTAACCATTACTCTTCAGATCCAATATTATATTTAAAAAATATTATTTTTATTAAATTTATCTAAAATTTACTCTAAAACTTGAATTATATTCATTAAATACTAATTACAATTAATTTTAACTTAACGTTAAAAATTAAATTTTGAATTTTGCAAAATTTAATAAATGTAATACCGACCAAATACCGTATAAGTTATTACTCTTATTAATAAACTTTAATAAATTTGAAAATAAAATGTTTATTAAAAATTATAAAAATTTAATTTGTTTTTCACCATTTTTGAAAAATTTGAACTAAAACTATTCCTCCCATTCCAATAATAGCTTCTCATACTCTAATTTGGAAACCACCGTTCTGGAAAAACAGTATTCAACAGGGGGGAAAAAATCAAGCACAATAAGAAACAGCTTAAATTTTATTGGACGTAGTTTCCAAAATCAAGAACCTCTTACGACGAAAAAGGCGATAAAAAGGCCAAGTGAGACTAATTTTATTCAACGACGTTGCAGTATTATGGCAACCCTTCTTGAATGCATTCACGCCACACGCAGTTTTTCCTGTTCGCGTTTTCTAGTATGAGATTCTGTGAATGAGATTTTCTTTTTGAACCCCCCCCCAAAAAGTTAGAAACCTTTTTCTAAACTGATATTTTACTTTACTCGTTTTTCAGCTGTTCGAGGTTTTCAGTTTCGTACTCATCCAACAATTTCGCTCTTAAATTTGTATACGGCCCCCTAATATGATCCTCGACTTTTAAATACCATATATCTCAGTAAATTTTTGTTGCAAGAAAGTCAGAATTTTTATGTTTTATTTTTTATAACGAGTACAAGGGACCGAAGAAACAGATAAAAAGTTAAATATCATTATTTTACATAAAATTATATTTTTTTTATTTAAAAACGCGAAAACTTGAATCTTTGTGTAACTTAAAGCAGTTTTGTGACTAAAAGTGTAAATATACGCACGACGGTTGCGAAAATAAAAGCCGCTGATATTTTTTGTGGGCACGGTATGTATATATTGTTGCTTTCTGCGGGTTCTGATTTGGAGTGATTAACGACAACACTTGATGAAGAATGAAAACACAATTTATTAGCCAGTATTACTAAGGGCAGCTCCAAAAACACGTTTACAGTCGTCGAAAAACTACGAGAAACACGCTGAAACAATCAACAACACAGCCTTTAGGCTAAAGACAGTAAAGACAGCTTCACGGCAAAGCACTAGAGTACAGCTCCCGACTCAGTTCGGTCATTCTCGGAGTTTTTGGCTTGCCTTCGAGAACATTCAAGGCCAAACCGGTAAGATTTTTTTCCAGAATGTTCTCCATCCGTCTATAGCATATCCCCAATTTTGTCGCTAAATGGGTGATTTCGCGCCAAATCTGGCAACCCTAAACCCGCTTTGTGAGGAAGCTGTCTTATCGCAGCTGGGCATTTCGCAACACTATATATATATACAGTAGATTCAGCGTAATTGAGATAGGTGGGACTAATCTATTTTAGCCTAATTACGTAAACTAAAGTAAATAAGAAGTTAAAAAATAATAATTAAGTACTTATTTTATTGATTTTGTAAAACAAGATACAGAAAAATTGTGCCATAATTTGTGCAAAAAATATTATATGCGTGACAAATTTTGCAATTTCAAATTTTAATTCTGTGATAATACATCAAATGTCGTGTGTTTTGCATTTCTGAAATTGCAGTGCTACACAGTCAGTATGTATATCCAGTTTATTCAGGGCAGATGTAAGACTTGCTTTATTCTTTCCTGAGAAAATAACGCTGACTAATCTTGAAGCATATATATATATATATATATCCGACTATATATATATATATCAAATGTTGTATGATCTTAAATTCATTTAGTGCGAAAACAAATAACTACTACTTGCGCAATTGCTGCAAAGTAAGTTAATAATAATTTATTTACTGAATAATATTGATCAATTGATTATATTATCTCCTAAGTTTAATTATAGTAGGATTATCTTAAAAGAGTGAATCCATACTAGTAAGTTATATTTTGAAAGATGTTTTGAAGTAACTTGAAAGTTAATTGTTAAAAATGTTTTAACAGGGACTGGAATTAAATCATGAATAATAAAATTTCAATTGTAAAACGAATAAATTAAAGGCAGGAATTAAATTAAATGCATGTAATCATTGTCAGAGTTGGAGTTTGTTTGTTCCCCTTGAAAAGTCAACTAATTTCCGATCAATGCATTAAAAAATTTCTTTACTTTATGATGAAAAAATTGATTTTTATTTCCGATTTATCGGATCACTCATTATTTACATATTAAATTCCATAAGTTAGTTAGATTTACCTACTCTTGTATCATACGTTTATCTTGAAATTGGGCTTTAACTTCGCCAAATATTTGTAACTTTACGTCAATGAAAGCCGATTTTTTTAATCTCCCCCCCCCAATCTTATATGACAAACAAGATTCACATAGGAACTTGTGTCCAAAAATGCGAACGGCGACTGCTAGAGGGCAATATTCGCAGGCTTAAATGGGAGAGTGGGGAAGTATGATCATTTCAGAAGAGGACGTTGTAGGAGAAGGATGAATCGGTTTACTAGCTCTGATCTTTACGGACATTTTATGGAAAGAGTGTTACCAGATCTGATGGTTGACGTCCCAGCTGTTACACGTCAAAACATGTAGTTTCAGCATGATGCAGCGCCTGCACATTTTAGCAGCACTGTGTGGGAATACCTCGATAGGGCATAATCTTGATCGCTAGATTGGTACAGGCTGATCAGTCGCATGGCCATCGCGATCGACTGACCTGACTCCAATGAATTTCTGCTTGTGAGGGTACATGAAGTCCATGGTGGACGAGACGACCGTAACATCGGGCATGGATCACGTCGCAGGATCGTGGAAACGGCGGTACGTGTCCGTGACACATCTACACATTTCAAACGCGTCAGTGAATCCATGCGTCGATGTAGTGAAGCATGCACTGCGACGAGTGGAAGGACTTTTGAACATCTTTTGTGATTTAATCATGTTTTTTAATAAAAGTCATATTAACACCTCTTTCGACATCCTTTCTTTCTTCCCCTCTACGCTTGCGAATATTGTCATCTAGCGGTCGCCGTTTGCATTTTCGGACACAAGTTCCTATGTAAATCGTGTTTGTTATGGTACGACAGACCAGCATGTTAAGTTTGGCAACGACTTTTTGAGACACCCTGCATAGTTTTAGGAGGATACTGCAAAAGTAGGATACTTTTCTATTGAAAATTAAAGGTATCACAGCCTTGATCTATCATATGTTTTGTGACACAATGCTTAAAAAATGTTTATTAAACTCTTATTTTGTAGTAGGTCGATCGCTGTTGAGAAGTAACATTTCTGTTACACGGAAGTAAAGAAATCACTGAATAAAATGTAGCGTTTGGAATTCAATTCTAAAAAATGTATTACATGATTTTTAACTGTATCTTCTTGGTACTAAGAGCCTAGAATTTGAGATTAATCTATCAAGAGCGCTTCTGCGAAACTTAATTCAAAATAGCAGTTTTTGTTGTGTTACTCCTATACTTCATTTTACTAATGGAGTGCCAAATTTCTATAAAGTCAAAATAATAAAAAAACTTAAGATGAAACTGCAGAAAAAGCAAACGATTTACCAAAGATTTTCGCAGCAGATCTTCTTTGCTGTTATTATTATCATTATTTAATGTAAAGTGTTACTGATACAGCAAGAAGACCGCTGAATTAAGATAAATCTTTGAAGTCTGTAGTCTGATTTAATTTATAATTTATGAAGTTTGATGGGTCTACATTCAGTCTTTTACTCTGAATGTGTTAGATACCATTTTCATCTCTAAATTCTGTGTTAGTTAAACCTCAAAAAGAGAGGGTAAAAATTAATGTTTATGAGAAGAAAATCATACTTCATTCTATGAAATTCTCCTCTTTCATTTACGTGTCTTTAGTGTATATGTCGTAGTCCCCCCCACCTCCAACGCGCCGTTTTTGAAATTCGTTGAGTTTTTATCTTCTTTGCTGTTTACGCGACGATGCTCTGCCGAAAAAATAAGAAGACAGGTGCATATCTACTTAACATTGAATAAATGGATATCGCAAAGCTGGCGATGGTTTTAGCGACTAATTTTTGTCGCTAAATTTGGCGAGAAATCTCAAAACTTGGCGATCATTTGGCGACATTTTGGTCCGGTCCCTGTATCACCGTAAAAGGTATTGTAATTGAATAACTGTAATTGATCCTTGTGGTTTGAAATGTAAATACTGATTGCACTCTGATACTGTGAAGAGTTGTACGACTATTTTTGAGGAAAATTCCGGAACTATGAAGCATTTCGGTTGGTAAACTAAATTTTATCAAGCTGTCATCAATTCTGTGTGCATTCAATTAATACGAATCTGTACGCACGCAACAATATTTTTATTTGTACCAACACTAGCAAATGTATTAACTTAAAAACCTGCATGAACATAAACGAATTCTTATTAACACTCTTCTATATTAAGACGTAATAAGGTAATAAGATGAAAAGGGTAAGTAAATTATATTATTATTTTTAAAGTATTAATATTTATCGCGAGTAATTTTTTTTTAAATTTAGAAAACGTTTTTGCTGTCTGTGGTCGTAGTTATTATTTATGTTTCAAATATTAACTGCATCAAGCATTTGCCACGGCTGCTCGTAAAGATGTCAATCTATTAGAGGGGCAGGGAGAGGAGGTGGCTGGCCAAGAGATAAACACAGCGCTGACAGCGTGTTATCTCGGAACATACTGCAAGTTTTAACAGTTTTTCTTACACGTCCTATGTATACTTCCGTTGCAAACCTAATAATGGTGAACTACATGTTTCTAAGAGGGCAAGTTCCTAGGAAAGTTGTAAATATCCTTCGCGCTTTATTATTCTTACTAATATTCTTTAAATACCGTTTATGTTTTATTTTCATCCATACGCGTATTTAGCTTTTAACATATGTTAATTCCTATAAACTCTTTTTCTTTAAATTTTCTTTCTGTTTTATTTTCTTCTGTACGCTTATTTGGCTTTTAACATGTGATAATTCTCATACTTACTTCAACGTACATTTATTACGTACATTATTTACAACATACATTATAGATGAAAGATGAAACTGGAATTTATACTTATATTTTTGTCTAACTTCTTTACAAAACATTCTTTTAGTAATTAATGTTTATTGGAAACCTGTCTGAACGAGCATACTTCTATTAAATTAGCATACATCTGTTAGTATCTTCTTTCTATCTAGTAGTTATATCTTCTAAATTAGCATACTATAAAATATAACATACTTATAATATTAAATTCCTTTAATTTTCCTCTATTCATGCGGCCTTGTAAAATGGCTATAAGTGATTACTATCACAGTCTCAAACTAAATAAATTATGATGATGTTTGTGGGAGGAGAAGGAATAGAAAGATTGAAATTTATATAAAGCATTTTCAAACAATTAAATTTAAGGTGAGAATAACAGTAAAGATTTAAAATACTTAAATAAACAGTAAAATGGGAATATTTTGTTAATAGCTGTTAGTATCTTAATTACCGGTTTTTTTTCTTTCTGCTGCATATTTCAAGTCTTAATACTTCTTATAATATTGATTTTAAGAACTCATAGCATCAAGGGATACATAAATTTATTACGGTAATTTATGTAAAATAAAATCTATCAAATATCTATAAATCTATAAATGTGGTTTAAATGACATCATATTAAGTGTAAATTTCTCGCTGCGTTATTGAATTATTTGTAATTCAATGTCTTTATTAAACATATATGCTTTAATAATATTTTGAAATAAAATCAAATGTTTTTCATGCTTTCTTACACTGCTAAGTATTTATTGAGTATATTAATTATTTTAATTACGTATATAATAAAATGAGTTATACATTTTGTGAACTATTTAGTAATTTCCAAGAACAGTAATTCTATGCTATTAATTATAATATTAAACTATGCAACATTTCATGATGCGCAGTTGATTAATCGTGAGAAAGTACGCAATAATGTATCAGAATGAGACATGACTGATTTTATTTACATCCGCACCAAACTCCGAATCTTATTAAAATACAATTTTTAAACGTTAGGCTGCCCTTATAAGACGAGTATGATTTGAGAAAGATGCTTTCAAAAAATCATTTTAAAGTCTCATATTCAATACATTGTTTATTTTTGTGTAAAGAAAGCAAACAGTTTTGATTTTAAGAAAGAAAGATGTTATTTCATTTTTTTTGCACATAATTGACATGAAATAAATCATGGCTGAATTTGTTTCCGAGAATGCTATTTTGCCCAAGGATTTAACAGAAACACCAGCCCGCTGAAATTACTTTTGCATTTCTAATAAAAAATTTAGTATTAAGATTTTTAAGCTTGCTTCTGATGCATAACTTGCAATATTTAAATACCAGAAATATGTATTTATGTAATGTAAATGTAATCTTATGTAAATGTTCATAAGAAAGGAAAAATTTCAAATTTCATTAAATTTCGCGATTTATTACATGACAGAAATTCCATTGCTCACATTTTATAAACAATTAATGTATAGTTTGAAATTCTTTTTAAATGCTTTTTCATAGCCATGTTTCTCAGAATTCTCTTTGCATGACAAGGAGGCTCAGCATTATGAAATAGATACTAATCGATTTAAAAAAAAACAATTATTTTAAAACCCTTATTTATGAACGATGCCTTTGAAAAGTATTTCATTAGTACAAAAACATATTACTTTCAAAATGAGAAAATGTAAGGAAAAGGGTATTTAAAGTAACTACTGAAAAGATAAATGAAAATCAAAAATGAATAAGATAAACTGAGAAACTTTAAATACTGTCAAGAATATGCGTACAATTTTTAACTTACCTGCGACTTTATTTTTTTCTGTAACTATCTTCAAGTTATATCCTCGATCCAAAGTAAATCTGCCGTCTATAGTGGAAGCTATTTGTAAATGTTACAGCAAAATGTTTATTTTCAAAGCATTATGTTATATAACTCGACCTGGTGATTAGCGGTTTCGATGGTTCGTTCAACCACATAAATGCTTTTCCAAGTTATGTTCGCTTATCTCCGTACCATATTATCTTCTTTTTGTTGAGGGAAAGATACACATTCTACTTCAAACATTACCCTATTTCCCTCATGAGCTGGGAAGTAAAACAGAAATCAAAGAACTACCAGCAACTTGCTTAATGTTGATGTTTTTATTTCTTCATGGAATATTTTGGGAAACTCAGCAAAATTCAGAGTGCACTGTTTGGAAAAAGATCTTAAAGCTGATGATTTATTTCATAAACTTTAAGCTCGATTAGTCATGTATCAGTAATAATTTCGAGTGTGAAATTTTTATTACGGTCACTTTGGTCATATTTTGCATACTTACAGCATATATATTAATATTTGTTTTTGAATTATATTTCCTTTAGATTATTCGCATGGAGACTCTTTTGAATTGATGAATTACTGTATTAACAAAGAATTTGCATAATTTAAGTTTCACTACAGTAATTTTATTATGCAAATGAGAACCGCCCTCGGGAAGTTAAATTGCATATTTTAAGTGCTTTTCGTCTTCAAGTTGATGAAATAGCTCGTTTAATGCCAATATTTTAAGCTATTATATACTCCACAGTTTTAAAACTTAGAGTGCAAAGACAAAAGAAATTAATTAAACAATTGAAAATTATCATTATTTTCCTAATTTTTTATTCTATGACTGCAGGCAGAATATTAAAGATAAATTTTCAATCATTTCCTCGACTCCACATCTTTTGACAATTAAAGAATAATATGAATGCTCAGTATATTTTCTCTTTCAAACTGAAATCTTCTTCGCATGCAATGAGGTACATGTTTCCAGAGATGCCAGATATACAGCTAAAGACGAACAAAATAAAATTATCAGAGCGGTCAGAAAATAAATCCCTTTTTGACAATAAACTGAATGAGCATAGTTTAGGCATACTCATTGCTCATACTCTTTTTCGAATGAAGTAACGTTTTCTAAAAATACCAAAAACTGAATCAAAATAAAACCGCAGTAATGTAGTATGAAATGAAATAAGTAACTTCCTTAGGACGCGAAACATAATGTTCAGTCTCAGCAATAATCTACAAAATAGAGCAAAAAGGATATTCGTCTTTACGAAATTTCATTTTCAGGAGCAGAATGACTCGAAACTCATTCAATTTTAAATTTTTGAATCAAAATATTTTGCTACACTAACTATGCCTTCACGAAATTTAACAGTAAGCCTCCACTATGCTCACATTGCAAGTAAATAGGTCGTTACTATGCAATTTCTTAATTGTGCTGCGAGATTAAATAGACCATTGCTCAGGTATATTTTGTTCTTAGTATATGTTAAAAGGTGAATGTCCTCAACGAATTGTTAATCTTCGTTCATTTGCTTGTAATCTGCATCAGTAAAGAACTGATAATCACGCGTTTTGTGATTTGTTTTCAAGGATGGCAGACGCCGTGCAGCTGAGATAGCCCTCGAGGTGAACTAAGTCCCCAAAAATGATATATAACATCTTGTTCTGTGATTAAACAACTGAATGGTAGTATCTTTTCAGAGGATTAACGGTTTTATGAGTTCAACGTCTTAAGAGTCTTCCTTTGAACCAGCACAAGGAAAGCAAAGGAATTTGCTTTGTGTAATATTTATTCCAGCTTCCCGAAATACGTTGTATAACCCAGTTTGTTCCTTTACTTATAGTTTAATTCATTAATAAGGTACTACAGGCTGTATGGATAAAGTAGCCATAGTTGAAAGCATAAGCTACTTACCTAATTAAGCTTTCAAGACCTTAACCATTAAATTGTAAGTATTAAAAATGAGAATAAGCAATGCATTTTAGCCTCTCTCTCGTTAACTTTGTAATTAGAAATATATTGAATCAGGAAAAAAATAAATAAACAGTTGTTTATTTGATATGATTTTACTAACAACAGAGCCGGAACAAGGGTGAGGTAGGTGACTTGGACTACAAGTGGCGCCAAATTATTTATGAAAAATCAGAAATTTCTCTTAAAAAGCTATGATTGTTAGTTTTCAACTTTGAAGCACATCGAACTGTTTTAAAAATATATTTTAAATGAATTAATTTTATTAACATTATTTATAACAATTTAAAAGTATTCCATTCATAAATACAACTTTTATTTTCTGTGCTTATACAACTAACAAATTTATTTCCGTTAATATTCGTAACTCTCTTTTGGTCGAGATGGCGTTTCTTAGTTTATGTTTTACGCAGCGCAGTATGTGTATGATGAGCAGCAAAATTATTTCAATATAAACCAACTGATTAATGGTTATTTTCTTACCTCAATCAAGTTTCTTTGATACGTGTTTTCTATCGCATAGTTTTTATTGCTTTTAAACAACTCAGCTGAATTAAGGGACGAATTAATAACATCAATATATTTTCAGAAATGCTGAGCTTTCACGTTACTGTACATGCTTCTACTACCGTCCTTTAATTTTAGCTCTTTTTTTTTTTTTTTTTTTTTTTTTTTGCCATAGCCAACTTTCCAAATCACACGAACTGAGTATTAACGGCTACGCAGTTTCCTACTTAGTTAGGTACGAATGCTTTTTCAATGGTTCCCAATGCTTTTTCAATGGGCCTCTGCGTGTTAGGCAACAGACCTAACACGCAGAGGCCCATTGAAAAAGCATTGGGAGACTACATAAGGATGTTTCAAAATGAAATGCACTGAATTATCAGTCTTCGTAAATGTTGCCATTGAATGAAACGCATGGTTCAGGGTTTTGTTTTGTTGTGTCCATATCTGATTTGCACCAGAACTATATAGTTGGTTTATTACGGTTATTTCTGGAGCAGTTATAAAAAACTGATACATCAGTCGTTGTCAAGACTTTAATGTAAACGTATAAAGTAAGATATGGCCTCTCTTTGTTTAGATGTTTTATTGCTTCTAATGGATAAAGCAATGATGTAAGTTATTTAGTTTCAAAGAAATTAAAGAAGGTTCAGCGTTTTGAAATTTTTGTGTAAGGGTTAAAACAAGCTTTTATGGCTTCTTCTGATATAATTGATACTATAAAACGACAGTTAAATTATACAAGCAAAGCTGCTGAGTTAAAGATTTTAAAAACTAAAATTGAAATATCAAAATCTGTTAGATTATGATTGTCAAACTTATTTATTGATGCGAATAAAGATTAATTGCAAACACCTATCATATTTGAGGAATTTAACATATTGAAGAACTGATGAGGCGGGTGAAAATAAAGAGAAAGCAGGAAGCATTATTAAATCTTATTAATTTCAAAATTGCACTTATATTGCACAAATATGATGAGACTGATGGCCATTAAAAATATCATTTAATTGCTATTTCATGGCTATATTTTAATCAGAGTTATTCGGCTTATAAAGTTCTGCTCAGGCTCAAATAGTTCTTTCTTCCGATAAAAACTCATTTGATTGATAAAAGGTGAAGCAACATTGAAGACTGATTTGCTGATTAATCTTGTACAGTAAAGCAAACGGGACTTTCTGCTTCAGGAGGGATGTTTTCTTGTAGGATGTTCTATAGGAACTGTCTCATATGCAGGTGACAGGTGACGGAGGACGGGGCCGCCTGGCGTATAACATAGGTAAACAGGCATATGTCCCACGTCTTCCACTAACTCGAAGAAACAACTCGCTGAAGCCCCGTGAGGCTGAATCTCATATACACATGGGATCCAACTTATTGACCATACGCAACCAACTCTTTCGCCACGAACCGTATTAGGACAAGTTTCTAGGCTTATCCACTCGGCCATTTGTGGACACGAACATTAACGTTTTGGTTTGGTTTATTTGATCATGGCAAAGCATTCGGGGGCTATCTTCCTAAGAGGAGGGATGCTATCGTAGGAGGACTTTCTAAGGGCATTTACTTTTTAAATATTGCTAAGAAGAACTTTCGCTATCAGGAATAACTCATTAAATGAAAGTTTTGCCTAGCTTGTTGAAAGGGATTACTTGTTGATCTGTGTTAAAGGTGAAGAAAATAAAAATGAAGCTACAAAATCCACTGTATTTAACAGAATTCAAAACGAGCGATGGAAATAGGTTAGAAAAATTTTAGGAAGGTCAAGCAGTTTTAACATAAAAATCATGTTCTTTTTGCTTCAGTGTTACCTTTTACGAGAGATTATTTGTGTAAATTAAGAGCTGTCAGGGATTTTGACACGTTGCTGAATTAATTTTGACATCAAACTATTGAAAACTGAATATTATGAAATCATAACTCGTATTAAAATATGGAATACTTTCCATTTTAAATTAAATGTGTTATTTTCACAACAGTGTTTGTTATTGTTTTCAGGGTAAGTAACACGCATGCACTTTGGGTATTCGCATGTTGTGCTGCTAAAAAATTGCATATGAAAATAACAGAAGTACACCAATTATTAAACGATATGGAATGAAAGGATGAATTATGGCAGTGGGGGCGAGATATGAGCATTTTGAAGCAAGCTTATATTCTGTTGTTATGTGTGTTATATGAGTGGTATAAAATACTGCATAACGATTTAATAAAATAATAAATCTATAAGGTATTTTCTCTCTCCTTATTGCATGCCTTCATGGTATAACTGAATTGTACGTCCCGCTAGCATCAGGAATTCTGGTGTTCAAATCTTGGCGAGGGCATTGCTTATGTTCTTGCGTCGATATAACTTAAATACTTTACAAAACATCCTTGTAGTCAAAAACTATATATGACTGTCTACGAAGTCGGCCGCTTAAGAGAAACACTATGTCTTTCTTTACAACAGCTGAGAGAATATTTTTTTGAATGTATTCTTGAGAAATATATAAATTTGGCTTTAGATTATATATATTATTAGAATTCGTGCAGAAACGAGAAAAAATGTTAATAAATCTTATTATCAAATATCAACTTACAAGAAAACTAATTTTTGAGAAAAATGTATGCTGATTGTAGAAATTAAAGAAGTATTAGAAGTTTAATGTTACAAATGAAGTAGAGCTACGAAAAATCAAACGAAATATCTTCCGATATTCAGTTTCAAACTGGTGAAAAATTAATGTAATTGAATTCATGCAATTTAAAGGCAACAGCTTATAACTTAAATATACGACTGACATAAACACTGCAAATATTCAGTCAGAAATATTTACTTTTAAAAACTTTGCTGTTTCTGTAATTCTAGGCACTAAAGCAGCTGCAAGGCTTGTATTGTTTAAAAATTATTCACGAATGTAATTTAGTTCAAACGTATCCGAATCTGGAAGAAGTATTAAGAATATTTTTTCATTGCCAGTTAATGTTTTTAATAAGAAAAGAAGATTAAGCAAGCTTAAATAATAATAATAATGGTAATAGTAATATTAATAGCTGTATAAAATCTCCACTTGATCAAGAAAAACTTTTAAACATGGATGTTTTATGAACTTTTTTTTCAATTATCACTAACATGGCTATTCTTTCAAACATAGCTATTCAGTTTCAAACATGGTCATTCTGCAAAGCTATGGAATTAAGTGACCAAGTAGATTCTGAGGAAATTATTGATGATTTTGCTTCATTATAAGCAAGAAAAATTAAATTATTAAAAAGCTTGAAAAAAAAGTGCAATGGTTTTTATATCAGTTACATTGCTATTTATGCGTTTTCAATGTTATTTGCCATGTATCACGAAGGAATTTTTTTAAAATTTTTATTTCAAAACTGCAAATTATTATCAGTGTCATTTTTCTGAAATTTTTATAAAGCTAATTAATAATTATTTATATAATTAATAATATTAATTATTATGAGAGTTTTGGTACTCCGATCTAAAATATAATAATGAATGAATTATAAGTAGAAAATGTACAGATATATTTAACTTGTACTGTATGTAAATATTTATATATGTGTGTAGGGGGATGTGCTGTTGGTTTTCTTTTATCTCCCCCTCCCTTTTTTTTAATGCCCGAACACCTTGCATTGCATACAGGGGCGCGCATTAATATCTTTGCTTCATGTGAAAAAATATAATAGGCATGGCTCTGACTGACAGTAAATATGACTTTATTTTTACATAAATTCTGTGTAGTTTAAAAATGTTTTATATATGTATATATGTTAGCTTTACCTTCAGATTTTACCGATGCTAAGTAATATACCATGTTTCCTAATGCAAACGTCTGCAATGTAATATTTATGCTGCTTAATGTGTCTAAATCTATATCAGCAATTTTACTAGAAATATTAATTTCAACTAAATCAGGAGTGTGATGAAAATTTTATTTAACTGTTGTTTTTTCACAATTAAATGCATTCCGCATTAGAAAGCTAAGACAATGCCTATATTTAATCTAATCCTCCGCAGGCCATCAAGAATCTGAAGCATTCCAACAATAAGAAAAGAATAGATATAACCGACCAATTCTAATAATGCGAGGCAAGTGACATTCGTTCCCAATAAAGTTATATCAACCACCAGAAGGCACTGGCGTTGGCCTGTCGTTGTCATACCAACAAATAACATTCTTGGCTGTTCTCCGTTGCACCAACGGTCTATACCACGGCAACCCAGTTTGTTTTCCGTAAGGAAAACTTTGCCTCCTTGCCTTGGTTGGAGTGTTTATTATGAATGAGAATAACTGAGGTCCATTCCTGGCGTTCTTTCTTCCGCTCGAAGCCTATCATTCTGCTAACTGAATTTATCAAAAGCCCTTGAAATAAAATTTACGAGGGGTGTTTTATTGGGTCCGAAATATCTCGTGACCACTTTCGGAATGTGGATTATTGTCCACGAAGAGGGTAAACATTGGAGGGTCAGAGAATTCGATTATTTTAAGCTAAACTAATAAAACTGACCACATGCTGCTTACCAGATTACAATTTCGCAGTAAAGCAAGCAATGGTGCTCCAGAAAAAGGGGGATTTTTCATGATCCTCTAAAGACTCTGAGTAGTGCTGTTCTTTAATATCATTTTACTAGTTCCTACCTTTATATATTATAAACAATTTTGGCTTGTGAATTTACTTATTACGTCAAAATTGACTGACGGAAAAAATAGAACGAAATGCGTATCAAGGCCGTACCTTTCACTTATATCCATTTTAAATCTCCTAATGTATCACCCATGGATTTTCCAAAAAGCAGATTGTTCAGACGTTGACCTACAAGCCTCCTTTGACTTAAGCCTCCTTTGACTACAACCTCCTTTGAATGGTAAGCAATTCAAGAGGAATGGGATAAAATACCTCTTCCGAAATCTAAATTAAAGATTCTTTACAATATATTTTTCCCACTGTTCATTAATTAGTTATTATTTATTTTGACGTCAAACTTAAAAGCTTAGTAGACCCTTGATGTTTTTGATGCAGAACTGAAAGCAGTTTATTAGAAACGAATGGCTTGCCAAGCTGAATTTTCATCTTTAAATCATAAATAGTGAAAACTTTTACAGCGTTCATCATTAGAATGTTAGCAAGATACATATTAACTTTACACTCCATACCTCTCATAAATTTCAAATGGATGAAATATATGAGAGGAAATACACAACCTCAAAATATCTTAGTTAGATTTCATAATTTTGGAGGAAAAGTAGAAATATACAGGTTGTCCAATAAAAGATCCAACCAGATTATTAAAATTACCGTAACTTTTCATTCAAACCTGATCTATTTTTTTTTCGTTTTCTGAACATTATAAGGAATGTTTATAAAATTTGTGGGAAAGTGTATCTAATGGACTTTGCTGCGAAATTTTAAATAATTATGGTATAGTTTTTAGAGACATAATCCAAAACGGCAAGAGTACTAACATCCAACCAGCTAACATATAACTTGTGCTTTTTTTAAAGGGGAAATTACAAAGGATGAGATTTATACTACTTCTGATGTAAACATTATAAGCTGAAGGGAAATAATTATAAAAATAACTCAAAAAATTAATACCGACATATTAGAAAGTGATCGGATGAAACGTAAACTTTTGACATTGTTAGGTTGAGAACTGGAACCCATGTTGAATGGTGCAAAATCTTATTACTTGAGTAAAGGACGAAACAATGGCGTAAGTTGCTTTTATGCTTAATTTTAAACATTGAAATTTTTAAGGTAGACGCTTAAGTGAAGGACACGATTTTGCTTTTGTTTTTTCTATATTGAATTAAACAGTGAAATTATTTTTAATTTGAATTAAATAAACCTCAAAACGTATTTCTATTCAATTAAAATTTAACTAAGGCGGCATTTCTTCATTAACATAAAATAATAACCGTTAAGTTATCAGGTTCAATGTTCCGTCTAACCTTCTTCGGGAACATGCAAGGACCTGACTCGGAACAGAGAGCTTACTAAAGCTATGTTCAAAACTGTGGGAATTAAACAGGATACACAAGAAGGGTATACAAAACCCTTTATTTTTCTCTATTTACAATAACTTCCGTACTTCGGAATACACAGACCCGCTACTTGGGGTCTAACGTAAAAATATGAAATACCCTTATATGCGGTCAGGTCGTAAATTTAGAACCCCTTTTTTCACAGGGGGGCTGAAAAGTAGGGAGTAATCTTGCTCGGGGTCTTGGGGGTCGTTTAAACATCTAACTTCTCTACATTCAGTTTTATACAGAGGAAAATACAAATTGAATTCTTCGAATGAATGCAATTTTGTACAATGAAAATGTATTACTTAAGGATAAACTGTAAGATAAATAACATCTTTTTTTAAAGCAATAGGTGTAGAAAGACAGATATTTGTTACATGAATGAATTTGTAGTAAATATTGAGTTTTTCATTTCGAATGCTATGTTCCATGTATGCGAAGTAGCTGAGTATGTGAGATAATAGTCATAACCGAATGGCTTTCAACCTTTTCACTGCTAAGGACTGTTTCTCAATTACATTGTGGTCGCTGCTTTTTGGTTAATTTTCTAATGACATATAAACAATAGTTGTTTTTATTTGAGACTTAGAATAAAATAACGCAAACTATAATGCAGAAAATTCTTAAGAAGGAAGTTAAATAATACTGAAAGATACATTATTGATGCACTTTTGTGTTTTATATGTAGTAGTATTAACTACTACTATAATCCTTAAATGGAATCCTTAAATTATATATATCTATGTATAGGTATATATAAATGGAACCAAATATAGAACAAGGTATAAAATATCTTTATTATACAATGTTCATTACCATACGTATATTTACGTAATATCAATATAAATTAGTTAGGTTTCGTACATATATAATTTATTTTTATATTTTGTATTTTTTGTATTAGATTCAGTATTGTATACGTATCTGAAGTTTAATTTGTTCTCTTTTTGGGTTACGACTTTAAGTGAGAAAGAATTGTTAGGGCCTTCATAGGGATTACTTTATATACAATCAGTTAAGATCCTACTTTTCCTTTATTTTAATCATTATATATATTGAAATATTACTTGATAAGTATACGTAAAATATAGCAGTTTTTAAGCTACTTATATCTATTGTTTGGTCTGGTTTCTTTGATTATAGCAAAGCATTCGACTGTTATTTGCCTAAGGGTAAGGGTGCCTCGTGGAGAACTTTCTAAGCAAAACTGACTCTTATGCACGTTACACGTGGGGAAAACCTCGAAAATGCCAATACAGCCATCCCCGTCGATCCGGATTCGAATCCCGGATCGACCTGCCAGGTTTTACAGCTCAGCCGCTAGTGAGCTACACACACACACACATCCACACATATACATTAAATACTATTTACATGTCGTTTATAAAGTATAATTGATTGCAATTTAATCATAAAGAGAAAATATTCCACGGAATTACTTCACTTCGTAGAGTTTCTGCTAAGCTTCACCATATTTCTTAAAGAGAATCTCAATGCTAGTTCCATTTCCAAGTTGTTTATGTACCTTATTTTTCATGCTTTGAATTATATTTAGAAAATTATTTCACTTGGTTATAGCTGAAAATGCAGTTTTTTTATTGAAGAATTTAAGGGTAAGAAGAGAGTTATGCCCTTTTCTAATTATTCTTGAAACATTAAAATTTTTTAAAAAAAAAAAAGCGCACATTAATACGGATCACTGAACTAAAGTGCTCGATACAGGACAGATTAATTAGCTACTAAATTTTGATTTTCATTGAGTAAAAATGAATTTATCTGCATTCTATAAGAAAGTAAATATTCAAAAAATGTTTTTTTTTTTCCTATTCTCGCAGTCATAATATTTTTCTTAAATATTCAGCTAATTCATATTCAAATATTCCAATCCATTAGAATTAATAATAAATCGATACAGTAAATAAATAATTAAAATCAATTAAATGGAATTTTAATTGATTTTAATTGCCATTTTCCCTCTGATAAACCCCTCTTTAGAGTTTAATAGCAGTCGATCAGCTTTTGTTGGGGTTCATTATTCTTTATGGTATGCTTACGTTATATATGTATGTATTATGCATTGCTCATACTCGTCAACTGCAGCTTTTAATATCTTTTGGAAAAAAATCAATATGAGAATCCAGAAAATGATTCTTAGTGACGCTAAAACTATTATTACTAGGCATTGTCATGCCACAGTGTTTAAAAAAAAATCCCATTGTTTAAAGGTAGATTCTATGCTCATATCCTAGTCTAAAATTAAAAGCTGCGAGTCAAAATTAAGGGGGTTGCTCTTAAAAAGCTTCAATTAAAAGTAGTTATATGAAATGTTAATCAATACTTATAATCTTACGGATTAAACACTTATTCCCTATTTGATCACGTGTATGGCAAACAGATATTCGTCATTCATAAAGAAAAGAAAGGTGAATCAAAATTAGTTTTCAAGCCCTATCGCATACATTAGCAATACTTATTCTCGTAATAACAGATACGTATGTGTTATTCTCTTCGTAATTTTCAGTACATATATTTATATTTATAATTAAGAAATGAAAGCAGCGTCAAACAGCTGTGAAAATTATATTTTAAAATTATTATTTAGAAATGCGCTTATAATGGTTTTTATATTTACGAAAGATACTTCCCGTTTACTCAGGCTCACTGTATTCAAGTCGATAGGACCAATTGAATGGAAAGATCGATTTGTTAATTCATTCCCAAGTTTCAAATCGGATGAATGGACTCGCGAATAAAATGGCACATTAAAATACGGTCACTGAACTACAGTGAGCTATGAAAATTTTAACAAAGGTTTCGTGCTTTATCTTATGAAAACAAAATATCAGAATTTAATTAAATGTTTCACTTATTAGAAAAATAGAAAATATAAATATTTGTGAATAAAAAGAAATTATCTTTAAAAAAATAAAATTTAAATGAAAAAAATAAAAGAATTACAAAATATTGCAGAAATTACATAAAATAGCGAATAAACTTATTCGGCACAAGCTCGCTAAATGTAAAACAGATTGTACAGTCAGAAAGCTCGCCTTGTCACACAAATGTACTGTTCATCGGGTTTAAAGGTTATTCAGACTAATGTGCGAAGTTCAGTGAGTAACTTGTATTTTCCTTTGAATGTATAAACTAGCCAAAAAACACTTTTTAAAAAAAATATATCTTCCCTTATGATCCCTGACACAGCCGTTTACTTTCCCCTTCCGTAATTAACGTCAGTCTCCTGCTCTTGACCGCATTTGCCACGCCACCAAATTACCACGCCACGTATGTATTATGTGTATGTTTTTCGTTTATTAAGAGTAATTTTATAACTACTGTCCTCTTTCTTTCATAGGCAAAGGAATATTGTCTCAGAAACCACATTGGCATGTGTTTTTGTGAAGTGTGAAGAAAGATGAAAAAAACTTCTTTTTCAACTATTGAGATCTTCAGTTTCGATTAAATAAATACATATCAAGAGGTTGAGGAAATTTGTGATTTCTGAATTACGTTTATCTTCTTGGCTGACTGGTAGGAAAACTGATGTCAAAGATAAGATGGATTCGTGAATAAATTTACCATTTGCTCGATTGCTTCGTATCTTGCATTCAGAATGGGATAAAATGGTGTTTATATTTAGCCACAGATTTAATTAATACCTTTAGTTTTAAATTCATATATCCAATGCATATTTTAAGGGTGTTTGTATCAGAGCCAGGAAAGGGTAAACCAAGTGAGGTACATGCTTCAAGTCAACAGCTGGAAAGGAGACCAAATTGGATACGAAAGGTTTTACAAAAATTACAGTTGTTAATTTTCAACTTTGAAAAGATTATTTAAACGATTATTAAAAGTTTATTGACATTATTTGTGGCAATTTTCAAATATTATATTCATGCTTGATACATTTTTCATTCTCTGTGTTATGTCAAGTATTAAGAATTAAAACGTTGTTAACACTATTTACAATGATTTGAAAGCATTATATTCTCGATACTGTTTTCACTTTCGTTGCTGTATGGGCGTCTGTCTGATTTCTACTGGCTATCTTTCGCAGCCGTCTTCTCCAGCATGACGAAGCCTCACCGTATGACTCATTATACTATTAACATAATAAGCAGCAAAATTATTCAAATGTGAGAAAATGATAACACAAATTTTTCAGCAAAATTACCAAAAGATTGCATTATTATTTCACTGAAGTCGCGTTTCTCTAGTTCACATCTTTTTCCAAACGATTTCCATTAATTTTTGAAAAGGAATTAAGGTGAATTTTGTATTATAAATAATTAAGCTGAATTGAGCGGAGACTTAATAACTAATAGATAATAAAGTTGATTTATGTATATGGTAATGCTCTTCATAAGCCACATCAGTAATTTCCTCTTCTGTCTCTTTTTAATTTAAACTGCGGCTCTTAGTGCTATTACTTCGTCATAAAAAGCTTTCCAATTAGAACTTCCGCTTAAAATTTGTTTCACCAGATCTCAAACACAGCAGCTCGTTGGATTTGTATCGCGAGATGAAGCGCAGATGTCTATAAATTAAACGTAACTATCAGCTTCTTTCTGTTTCCTCCTGTTTCTTTTGGCTTGCACGTTTTTTATTATGAAGTTTGCCGTAGGATGAACATAGAATTTGAAATTTTGTCCCTGATGCGCCCATATTTAATTGCTTTCAATACACTGCAGTTGGATTCCTTTATTGCTATTGGTGAAATAGCTATAATTGTTGCTAGCCCACAAAAGAATCAATCGTCATCTTTATTTCATCTTCTGTTAAGTCTGAAATGTAAAGATGAAAGGTTAAGCAAGACTTTTTTTGATTTGTTTTATTGTTTATAATTAAACAACAAAATGAATTTTTATAGTATCAAAGGTATAAGCAAGGAAGTTTTAAAGTTTGAATTCTATTGTGAAAAATTAAGATAAAACATCTCGGCTTATCCTGCGGTAACTGGTATTATGTTAAGATTGTAAAAACACCGATATTATCGCATATTAGTAATATCGAGAACAATATTTCTCAGATCGGTGATAGTGATACTGAACACGAATTGCTTAGTTAAAATAACTGTAACAAAATGTATGATAAAAGTTTTTTATTAATATTTTAGTTAAAATAAAAACTAAGTAAAACACTTTAGTAATGATCTGTAATAAGTAAAGGCTTCCGTGGCCAAGTGAATAAGTCCACTGAGGACTAACTGTACGACCTTGCTGAAATTTTAACGAACAAGTTCATGTTTTTTCTACGGTGTAAAATGAACACAATCCAGTTTCCCTTAGGTCTCCACGAAAATCCTCGTTTAATTAACTTATTTAAATAAGTTTTCGATTTGGTTTGTTTATTTAATATTTAAAGTGAGAATGAAAAATCAATATCTTATTTTATATAATTTTCATCTCATTTTATTGCTTAACGTTTATATTAATGCGTCAGATAAGTTATCAAATAACAAATCATTACAAAATGCTGAAAATAATATTATGTTGAAACAAATAAATATAAATTTTTTGTATCTAATTTGCCTCAAATTTAATACTGCAAGAAACAGAAAAGGTAAATAAAAAAAAAACAGTCCGCAACCGTACATTAAAGCTGCAGTCTTAATACAATGATTAACCTGTGTTCGAATCCTGATTAACGGGCCGACTACATGATGGGTGTTTCCATAATTTTCAAATCTGTAATGCAAATGCCCCTAGTTTTCCGAGGAAGTTCTCCACAAAGGCATTCTTTCTTTAAATAAGCATCTTGCATATTTTGAATGTACTCAAACATAATAAATAAGCAAGCATAATAAAGGAATTATCACTTTTCATTTAATTTTAAAAGCCATGATTCATCTGGTTTATAAGCTGCTAAAAATTTAGATCTTCTAAGGATATCGCGAATGCAATTTAGATCAATCATAATGAAATTTTAAATCTGAATTCAGAACATTTTAAAGGGTAAGAGATCTCCAGTCTAGAAAAGAGAAGCTTCAACAAACTTCGTAAGATCTTCACTTTTTGCATGGCTGTTCTCTCTAGAGAATGTGAAGAAATCAGTAAACTAGAATTAAAATAAGATTGATGATTTTACTTCGTTAAAGGTAGGAAAATTGAATTATTAAGAAAGCTAGCTAGAACTCATATAATACAAGGCTTTTTATATTAATTACATTACTATTCACCTTTCGGTGTATTTGCTATTTATGAGAAAGGTATTTTTTAACATTCTTCATTTAAAAACTATAAATCATTGTTTAGATCATTCTACTGATTATATAAGATTACGATAAAAATATCATAAAACTTATTTAAAGCCAAGGCTTTCTCTTTAAATATTTAAAATGGTATTAATGTTTGTTTAATCAGTATAGCAATTTGCCTGAGGGAATGGATACCTTCGTGGATGACCTAAGGTAAAATTATTTGCTTTCCCGTTACAAATGGTGAAACGCAGGAAAACGCACATGCGTCAGACTTTTTGTTCGTCGGGATTCGAATCAAGGCTGGAAATTAATGTTTTTACGGCCTGAAGCTAACATATGTTTTATTTTTAAGTTCATGGTACAGTTTAAAAGAATGCCTTCTAATTTTAAATTTCCAGTAGCTTTAATGCTATCTATTGTTAGAAGTTAGTTAGTGTTAAGAAGATATGTTCTAGTGCTTACATTTAATAGCTTAGTAATCGTAACTCTCAATAACTTTTCCCGAAGAGAAGCCGATAGAGCTGACCTGCGATTGTTTTAACTTTGTTACAAATGCCTTAAGTCTTTGAATTGTGTGTTATTATTTTATTTAAAATTTTATTCCAGCATTAAAATTATTTTATATCTTCGTGTTGCTTCATCGCTAAAATATTTCAAATGGGCTGTTAAGTTTTCCTTCTTTGTGAACGTATCTAATAGGAAAACAAAGATTTCCATAAGATATGCATGCTTTTTGATTAATGTGAGTAGACATTCCGGATTGTGCAGGACAGAACACCATTTCAATGAAGTATCTCGTTACCGGACATGTCCCACGTTCTTTAAATATTTCTGGATTTGGTAAATATAGTTAACATGAATTTTGTAGTGCCACTCTATGAAGCCATGAAAACGTTTTTATCAAAATAAAATACATGTTCAGTTATCAGATAATCGTGCCTCACGTACACATTTTAAGAAGTTCGCAAACTCCACTAAAAGACTGGTTTGAGAAGTAATTTTTATATTTTTTTTTCCTATGGAAAAATTTCAGCTTCCTGGAAAATCTTGTGTATTCCAGCTTCTTGGAAAAGGGAGATGAAATGGAATGATCTGAAGAATTTTTTAATGAATCGCCTGTTGAAAATACTGTAAATTGTAAACAGACGGATGAAATTTTTATTTCTGAAAGAAAGTATTATTTTAACGAAGGTATAATAACTTGATAAGTTATTCCATGGAATATTTTACTTAGAAATATATGAAAGACCGAAAACATTAATAGTTTTGGGAGAGTATAAACTGAAATTATATGAAATGAAGTACGATTTTCCACAATCACAACAAAATTATGTTTCTATCAAATTAGTAATATTTATAAAGAAACTTCGCTTTCTGGGAACAATTTCAGCATATATTTCAATATTAAATACATCGAAATCTCTCATGGCGACCACTTTTTAAAGTGACAGTATTTCCGAAAGGAATTAGGATTGGTATTCAATGGGTTAATGATTGTATTTTCTAAGGCGACCGCCTTCACAGAAGACAGAAATCATATAGAACCATGGTAGTATGTTTGGGTGGTTTCGCTGTAGCGTGTGAACAATTGAAGAAATAAACCAATTAAGAGTATGAGCTATTAGAAGTAATAAAATTATGCATCAAATAAAGCTTTATGTATAACTAAAGCAATTGAAATGGCCTTCGGAAAAAAAACTGCCACTCTATTATTCGAGTAAATTCGCATTTATGGTCATAACAAATAAACAACAAAGTATCAATGATAAGCACAGTAATAAAAAGAAGGATAACATCAAAATAATGAATTGTTTTCACGTTTCGCATGGACGAAAGTAGATGAGTCATTAGAGTGGCATCTTCTAAGATTTAATGCCAAATTTGTGGCATGTTTCTATGTTATCTCGTCTTCCACTGCTCATGTTATTTGTACTGAAATAATAATTGTATTCACACATATCTGGCAAAAAGGTAGATAATTAATTAATAGCTAAGAATTTTTTTTCTGTACTGTTTTTGTTTCATAATTGTTTGATAAGACAAGGATTTAGCTTTTTGCACGCAGTGAACTAACTATTTAATACATACATATATAGGCAAATGTCATTAAATACACATTCGTTATAGATGTCTTATGTAAATCTGGACTCTTAATGAGACTTGAACCCTAACTTCCTCGACGCAGGTGGAAAAACTGCCGCTCCGCTATCGAAGATGATGGCAGGCTTATAGCACCTATTTGAATGCTCGCTTGGCTAGTTGTGCCTTCACAATTGCAATCTTTGTCCCTGCTTTATTTAAATATCTCATTTTAAAAGCCTAATGTTTAGTGATAGTACCTAACAGTTTTTTTTTTTTTTTTTTTTTTTTTTTTTTTTTTTTTGACGAAAGCACTAAAATTCGCAATAATGGAAAATACATAATGAAAAATTCCATCATGCTCATATGAGAAGATATTTTTTATTCCCGAAATCTCTTCATCATAGACCTGATATCTCATTTACATTGCGTGAGGGCACCGTATAACATTACGCTGATGCAGTGTTTCGCAAAGCATTCCTTTTTCATTCGGATTTTTCTTCATTCACAAGACAGTGGGGAAAAGAAAGGAAAAAAAGAGTAAAGGTGGGGAGGGTGGGAAGTTAAAAAAATGTTGAAGAATGAAGACGGAGGAATCGGATCGCGCTTTTCGAGTGCCTTTTTGTGCATTATACTAGTTCCATATCTTAACACCAGTGGTGCGCCGTTGCCAACGCTACGCTCTCGCTCCCTCACTACTAATGAGAGAGTCTGAGGAATTTTCAATAATGGCCGGGAGGTTCCTGGCTTTTCGACCGTGGCTAATAAACGATCGGAATGCGACAACGGTTGGTTTTAGACAATATGCTTGCAGCAATATTTTGTCGGCTTAGGCGTCAACCAACCTCATAAAATCCTCACCTTTCCCACCCCTTTGCCATCTATTTCAAACCAAACGCTCGATCCCTCAGGAAGGGATTCCTGTTTTTGGCGCCTAATGGCCACTTTGGCAAACATTTGATTCCTCCAGAGCAAAAACATATGAATTTATTTAACAGCTACTGTTTAGAAAAAAAAATTTTTTTCTGAAAGTACATTAGCTGAGTAATAAACGAGATTACTCTTTACTTCATAATCAAGTGGAAAACTAAGCTTGAAGAAAACAAGTGTATGTGAAAGTATATGCTTATTTTCATCATCAAAAATTCTTTAAAGGCTCATTAAAAGTGATATATATATATATTATTCTCATTTAGTGTTTCAAAAGCTTAACTATAACATTAATAATAAAATGTTCTTTTAACGTCTTTTTAACTTTACAGGCATGATAAGTTGGTATCTAGCTAACAAGTACTAAACAATGCCTTCTGTCAATTTTACAGCTAGTAATGAAAGTACAGTACTATCATTATTTTATAGATTAAGCAAGATGGCCGGAACATCGTTGTTTATCTGATGCACTGATGCTGTTCATATAAAAGTAATTTAGTAATTACAAGCTCAATGGAAGAATCAATTGTTCAGTTAGCAGATGAGGAAATTTACAAGTCCTACTTTCAGAAAGATCGTGAACATGATATGCACATCTATGACTTCTGCATCATATTTCCCAAGACGGAGCAATATGCTATCACACATGCTCCGAAAACATCTCTCTACTCAATTTTCTCTATATAGTACGATGAGAAACACTTTGTATTCGGACAGCACCTACACGCTGGCTTAATTGAAGGTTGCGATTGAGTGATACGTAAAAGGAATGAAAAGCAATATGATACAGCGAAGGCCTACGGACAAGATATAATAAACTGACTTATATCTGGAGGCAAGCTGATGTCACTTTAACATCTAATGTGACCAGGCGAGACTGCTTTCCATTTTTTTATTATCAGCTGATTTGTGACATTTTGATCTCCGTGTAAAATCTAACAGTATTAACTCTAAATTATGTTTCTGAATATTAGAAAAATCATTGAAAGATTTTTTCCCCTTCAGACCTGAGATTTCTGGATTTGCTGATGACATTCAAGCACTTGTGAACTAAGTTACTAAAACATATAAAGCTTCCTTATTTGTTTAATGCATGGCGGGTTAGATGCCTGCTGTGAACATTTGATTGAATTTGATGAAATGTTATCAGCAGAACTTATTTCAGACGAATTTATTTATTAAAGGGTAAGAATTACAGTGAATGGGAAAAAATGACTATAACTGAATCCATTCTACTGCAGATGATAAGAAAATTTTGTAATGTCATGGCTTTTGAAGTCATTGGATACTAGCAGATTCGTTACCTGTATTTTCCAGTGCGATCCCTTTCCCGAGTAAATACCATGAATAGCTAATCTTAATTGTTGATTCTGAAAAGATAATTGCAAATACGATATGGTATGAAGTTGAATACGCATTATATTCAAATTCATAAATAAACGGTTTTTTTACAATCATTTTTTTGCTCTCGCTACATTTAATACTGGAAACATATGCATGCTCATGAAGTTTTGTAAAATTTTCAAATGTTAGTACTTAAATAATTTTTAAATGGAATATGAAAAGGGTGGCAATTGTTTTTGAATAAAATATGTTTGATGCGTTCAAAGTTTCGTATATTTTTTTAAATATAAATAAATTAATTAATAAATTGATTTTAAATTATTAATTTAATAATAATCATTTTAATATAATAGTTAATTTTAAAAATTATTAAATTATAATTATAAAATTACATGGTTCTTGGTACTCATACCCTAGCCTCCAATTTTAAATTGGTTTGAGAAGAAAATTTAGTTATTCTGAGCATTGAAAAAGAACGTTATCATTCAAATTAGTTTATGAATCACTATTTCTGAATTCGAAAAAAAAATAATAAATATTTAACTTTTAAACTCTGCGGAAAAATTTGGTTGCTTTTTTAAATTTTGGAAAGAAACAAAATGCTATTGCAAAACATAAAAATATTTACACCTTTAACTTCTCATGTACGAACTAATTGCTTTCAATTACTGTATTTATAGCAGAATCGTTTTCATTATTTATTAATTAGGTATTTCAGAGGTCCGTGGTTCGATTCCCGGCGAAGGCGATTGCATATTTTTCATCTTTTCTGCTTCCAATTAACCTAATGACTCTATAACAACTTGCTGTAAAATGGATTCAAAATTCTTGTAGCAGTTTGAGATCAATGCCCATTTTAATATGTAGTGATTCTCGCTACAGTTACTGCAGATAATTAGCATTTCAGTGAAATTTGCTGTTGAAATTTAGGTTATTAATAAGACCTTGCAATAATTTTGGAAATGAGAGGGCCAGTGCAAAGCTAGCCGCGAAACTTTACATTGATTTAAATCTCAGTGTTCCAGCTTCTTATTGGAAGAGCTTTTATGGAAATGATGCTATATATATTTGGAACAGAGAATATCTTGCGTTACTAAAAACACAATGGACAAAAAGTTTTTTTTTTCCTAAAGATTTTACAGAAAAAAGTTGATCCCTTTTCAACAGATTTGAAACCTACTCAATTTTAGCCCGGACAGGGCAATTTTATGAGCTAGATAAAACTATTTTGACTTGCTACAAGTGCTTTGTGCAGCTGCGGTAGCGACGTTGAAGATGTTAATCAAATTCTTCTTGAGTGTATTCATTATGTCCAGCAGATGCAGATACTTTAGACTACTTTAAAACACCTGTATCTTGGCCACCAATATTTTCTGAGCTTTTAAGGTCTAAAGAGACAACTTCTGTGGAATTTCATGCTCAGTATAGATTACTAAGTGCTTTCAGTTTTATGACTTTATTTTATTTAATTTTTTTCTTTTAATTAAAAGTTTTCTCTTAATTAAAAGTTTTTCTCAGTTTTCTTTTCCCTCTTGGTAGTGCTATTGTACATTTGTTAATTAATTTCGCTAGTGTTAGAACTTACTTGTGTAAGTACCGAGGTATACTTTGCAGAACACGAAAAGTTAGAATTAACTCAAAAGGAATTAGGAATGGAGTGTCCATAATCCTGTCAGCTTACAGCCGGCGCTTGAATCTTTCCATAGAAAATCCTAAAACTATTCTCCCTTCCCTTAGAGACAAGTGGCGTAGTGTCTAAAGTATTTTAAGACGTTGCTCTGCTCGCAGATTTTTGAATTTTCTTCTCTTGTTTCTGTGCAGTTTCTACAGTTTTCGTGAATTTATAAATTTCATCTTTACGCGCCATTACTGATTATTTTGGCGTACGATAGGGATAAAAATGACATCAGTTGGATCACGATGCCTTGATCAAATAACAGAACATCCTCGAGTCATTCTTTTGGGGGCTTTGGAAAATAGCACTTTGTACAAAGTAGCGTTGCCCCGCTGAATATCATTACCTTTCATGCTTTTAATTGCGCATCTACAGCATTTCAATAGCTAAATTTTTATAATTATTTATTTTTAAATGAGCAAATTCGTACATGTACTTTTTTTTTCTTTTTAAGAAGCGTTGACAATTTTTAGGTTAAAACACTTTCATTTTTAAACAAAAATTTCTGAAGTTTATGTTGCGGTGATGAAACACGTTTAACATTTGTGGAATGATAAAACATTTTTCTTTTTTAAATTCTGAAGCTTAAAATATACTGATCAGAAATGTAACGCTGTGGAACGCCTCCAAATTAGGCACTGAATGCCAAATATCCCTTTCAAAGAATCAAATTTCTATTGCTATTTTCAGAGAACTTTAATTTCGTAAACAATAGACCTCATTAATCATTCCCTGTCTGATTAAGAGTTGCTAATTGTATCTGTTTTTCTTTTAAAGGAACAACGGATTCGTTAATTAGAGCTAATCCTTTTTGGACTTTAGAAAACTGATTTTGGCGCAAACTCCTTTTCGTACATTTGAAAAAATTTGATTAATTGACTGTAATTAATTAATTAATTCAAAAAAGTATAGCAAATAATCTGTAATTATGGCTTGATGAGATTTTAGCTCCAAAGGAAAACTGGAGTCTTAGATTGCATATAAATTAAAAACTAAAGTTTTATTCTTTATGTCTATTATATTGAAACGTATCCTGTGATAAAATATTGAGAGTTCAGAAACCATTCCAACAGTGAGAGCGTATTTGAGTGTTCACTTTCATCCAGCTTTCTTAAATTTTTAATTATTCTTTCGTCTTTTGAAAATTGACGACAAGCATTTTTGAGCATTGTTAGTTTAGAATCAGATGTAGAATAGCTGCTGTATGGGGTTTCGTTTCAAGCATGTATAATGTGAATAAGGAAGCTGAATTTCTTGAAAGAGTTCCCGTAGAAAAGTGTCCTTCCAGCGACTCTCTCAGCAATGCATTGTCAATCTAATTTGGTATTTTGCTAATTTGATATATTTGCATAAATCTCTGAAGCATTACAAAATGAACTAAGGAATCTCCATTGGTATATGAATAATAATTTGTTTGATATATTGTAAGAATTTTTGATTTTGCTTAGTAGTAGGCGAACAGAAATCAGCGTGCTTCAACAAGAACAGTTCAACTTAATTCTGTATGAAGTTAATGTTATGTGATTTTCTTTATCATTTTATACTGTTTTTACGGTTAGCTGTTGTGCATTTCCCTTAATAAAGAGCTTTTACATAAAAACATTTAAAATTTCATTAATATGTTTGTCGCATAACAGGGGTTTCAGTTATCTGCAGTAGACAGGGTTGTTAACGGAAGTTAGCTCCAATGCCCTTAAATTCACATCTGTGCTGTAGGTAACTGTTGTGTCTCTGAAGACAGTATAGTAAACTAGAGTACAAGCAGCTGTTCCACTGAGAGCCATTAGCTTCTATTACCTATCGCGTAGAAAAGTAGATTATGTAATACAAATTCACAGGTTATTTTAGTATGTTAAACACAAAATCCCATTTTCACCTGGTAAATACATATTCATACTCTTACCACCTTTTTTCAAATTATATAATACAATTTTTAAACATTTGTTAACCATGTGGAAAGACTAGAGCAGCAAGATGACGCGTACAACATTCTGCTTAGTATGCGGTGTTAAATTCTTTCAACGAATTTATATTCATAGTCAAAGGAATATATTTTGCCTGTTACATGTAAATACTATTGTCGATTCAAAAACTCTCTAGAGAAGTTGGTGTTTGAAAAAGAGGGATACGAGACTGTGGAGTTCGCTTCAACGGTGTTCGTTTATATTCAGTCCTAGTAGCTAAGAAGGCCGTTATGTTTAACATCAATAGACATACTTCAAAAATCACTTAGAGAGGTTGAGAACATCGAATTATTTTCCAGAGGTTTTACCATTTATCTTTATCATATGTATGTACAAGCATCCTCTTTTGAATTGCAAAAAGACAAAGTGAAACTTAAAAGCTAATGTTGCGTTTTCAGGAGAATTAAATTTCATTTTAACTTGAATAAGTTTCTTAAAACTCTGTTGTGCTTGCCTTAAGTGATTTGAAAAGGATGCACGAGAGGGTGTAGAATTTCGGGGTCGCGATATCGGACGGCTGTGACGGAACCACCAGGAATCACACAGAGGTGGTGCGGCCGTTCGTTGTTATCACAGCTCGTATAAGTAAGTCTGATTTTCTGTAATATACTCTTTCGACGATGTTTGGCTTCCGACAGCGTGCTCCTGGCTCTGGCCATATCTTTTTGGATGCTAAATAGAGACTCATCCGTAAAGAGTATGTGGCCTCACTGCTCTGGTGTTCAAATGCAATGTTCACGTGCCCAATTAAACCACTCTCTCATCCGTAAAGAGTATGTGGCCGCACTGCTCTGGTGTTCAAATGCAATGTTCACTGGCCCAATTAAACTACTCTCTGACTTACGATGGGGACAAAGGAACACAAACATCAGGTCGTCGAGCGCACGGTCACAATCGACGCGTTACAGTTTGGCAGGATATGGGGCATCCTGCAGCAGCAGAGGAGATGCAAAACCAGCTTGCCTCTTTGTATTCGGCGAAGCTAATTCCCCTTTTTTACATTCGTACTTTTTCTTTTAACATTTGTTGCTTATTTTTTTAGCACTGCACACAAAACACTGCTTCCAAGAGTGTTATATTTTGCATTTGTGGCTATTTTCTCTGAAACGGACCAGTTAGATCGTACCACTTTACTTTTTATAAATATGAAAACTGGTGTGTATCCTTTAATCAGAAAATCATGCTAATCTCTTTTTGTTAATTATAACATGTGGATTTCAGTCTTTTATGTTCATTTCAATTGTTTCATTCTAAGATTGTATGACGCTTGAAGGTACACCGCTTCTTGAATTTTTTGGTCTATTTCGAAACCATTTCTCTCTTGTATTCAGGAAACAACTTTACTAATATTCACATAATCGACTCAAATATTTTATGAGCCATATATAGAACTTGAACTGGGAATACAATCTCATATGTTAGAGAACATTTATCTTCAGTATAACACAGCTATCATCCTATGCTGACATACCTATACATGGACATAACTGCCATAGCTTCAAATGGACTTTAAGATAATTAACATATATTAAGGAAATATTTAAAGTATTTTAATTGCCAAAAAATGCATAACTATAAAGATATCGTTGATATACACTTTAAAAAAAGATAAAGAAAACGAGGGATAGAAATATTAAATGATTCAAATTTTAACGTCACACCAGAGGGTTCCTTAAAGTCTTTTATGCTCTCGCTGAGCATCGCAGGTTACCAATCCGGTCCTGGGCTCACTCCTGCTAACGCAATTTTTTGCCTTTTTAGCTTCATTATTAAACGCCGCGTTCTTCGCACTTGCACCACATGTAATTCAACAGCAAAAGCACAAATTTTTTAACAGTAGCATATGTTTAGAATTCCCTATACAGTGTAAAGTGTTGGAATGCATTTTTCTTTTTCCTTTCTTTCTTTCCTATCTCAGTTCCTCAGATTGATGTTAATTTTTTCTTAGTAAGATGACTTACAAAACTTTTGCCTTTTTATTATTAACTTTGTTTAACTTTATTAAACATTACGTTCTTCGAACTTCTCTGATGTCACCCATAGGACACCGGCACTTCCAATTTTAGAAATAAAATCCTGCGCTGACCTCATACACCCACTCAGAAATTTGTTATCAGTGAAACTTTTAAGTGGCCGCTCTTGTAAACACCATTTAAACACGCAAACGCTTCTTGGGAATGGGTAATTACATGGGGGGGGGAGTCCGAAAGATATGTGTATATGCGTTGTTTCTTAAACAAGAGAAATACTTTTGTTTCTATTTGAGAGCTCTTTTTCATACTTTACTTCTTATTTTTTTACTTCTTTTCTAATTTCCAACCAGCGCTAAACAAAACCTAAGTTGTAGGTTAAACCTATTTAATTTCGTGATGTAAAGGTATAATAGAAAAACGTACGTTTATAGGCATACCAAATGAATGTATGCTTAGAAGGTAAACCTAAGCTACTGTGGAGAAAAAACAACGCATACTTAAAAATATCACATAACATTCATGTGAAAAAGAAGAAGAAACAAAACTTGCTACCAGAAGTTTATAATAATAAATAACATTTAACAGATTAATTAAGAAATAAAAGAGGATAACTGAGATACAAGCTAATTAAATTGTATTCTGAAATAGAAGAGTAAAACAAATATCTTGTGCTTCGAAATTTACAGCAAATAAATCACGCAGCTATGAACTGCGAAATATCTAGGAAATCGAGTACGTATTAATATAATGGCAAATGTGTGGCATGATATTAATAGAAACTAAAATTTGTTACAAAAGATGTAAATAAACGATATAGTTCTAAACATAATAATAACTTAGATGTGAGAGAGCAGAGGACTATCGATAAATTTTATCACTTGAAGAAAATCTCAAATCTGCGATTCCTAAATAGTTTTAGACAGGTTCCATTAATATTTAATTCAATCTATTTCAGTTTTGCGTCTTTCAGTTCTTATCTGAGACGAAGAGTGCCGCACTCAGTGTACTCTCGGCACGGCTCTGTATGAGAATAAGACTGTTATATTTTCGCACGCAAGAGAAAAATTATTGCACTTTGAATTTGAATTAAATTTGTTTTAATTGTTAAATGTTTTAAAGCTTTTTTGTTATAAATATTTAAATGAAATTATTAAAACAACTATCAAAGAAAATCGTAAACAAGTTCAAAGATCTACACAGCAAGTCCGAAAGGGTCATATTTGACTCTTAAGTGTGACATTTTGCCCCTCAGCTCGGATAGAAACGGCCAGACTTACCACGGATTACACTACCTTCAGTGAAAAGTTATCAGGTTCTGTGTTCCTCCTTACTTGCTTAGGGAACATTTAACTGTCCTTACTCGGAACAGGGAGCTTACTAAAGCTATGTTCAATAAATTTGGGAAGTAGACAATACACACAGGAAGGGTATACGAAACCCTTTATTTTTCTCTCTTTACAATGATTTCAGGACTTCGGAATACAGAGACCAACCACTTGTGGTCTGAACGTAAGAATATAAAAATATTAATAAACTCTAACTAAACTAACTTTGGATTAATCAAACAAGTGCCTAACTCCAAGATTGGCCGTATATTAACAAAATGCCGTATGTAGTACAGAGAACTGCTAAAACTACGATATGTTTAAAATTATCAAGAGGATTAAACCTCTGGCCTTGAAGGCAACCGGCAACCGAGTAAAACTACTATGGCAAGCGGCCTGCTTCTAATAGCTCCTTCCTCTCTCTTGCTTGGCAAAAAGCCACAACTTAAGTACTTGGCGTTCGCAAGACAAATTTGCATAAATAAGTTAAAAGCTTTTAATTCTGGCCGGAAGTAGAAAATAAGAAGTGATAGTAAAGATTTAAAACAAAATAAACGTTAGTAAAACTTAGGATCCTTACAAAGTAACTTCCATCTTCCCGAAATAGGGTCAGCCCTTTTGGTTCCTTTCCCTGGAAAACGAAAGATATCATCTGATCTTCGCGTGAAATGGCATACTTAAAAGAGTCAAAATAGTTCTGTTTCATCATTGGAGGGGGGATTGCCTACCCTACATAAGATAAAATTAGCGCATTACTAAATGTGGACAGACAATTCTAATTATGCACGTTTTTTGGCTGAAATGTAATTTTAGAATTCTTGTTAACACTTGTCTTCAAGAAATGGTGATACTACTTTTTAATATGCAGTCATGTGTTTTTATATGTACATTATCTGCGTAGATTTGCTAATTTTGTATTTAACAAAATATTCATTAACTGTGATGAGCGACGATTTTGAATTAATAATAGACATCTTTTAAACATCACTGAAATAAAATAAAGCATTGTTTTTAAGTTACTTATTTGCTTATTGATTGGATACATAGTTTTCTTTAGGAACCTAATAAAACCTATTTAAAAAATTACATCAAGATTAAAACATCTGAAATTTAGGATCATGATTTAATTTTTAACATCTCAAAATACTTACAGTGTGTAACAGCCATTATGCATTTATGCATTGCCGGGTTAACACAGCTCGAGCATGAGCAACGCCCAACTTACAAACTTTAAAACTGGGTCCTGATTTAGGACAAGGAGTTTTCGGGTTAACACAGCGCGAGCATGAGCAGCGCCCATCATACAAGCTTTAAAACTTGGTCCTGATTTAGGACTAGGAGTTCTATCTGCTAAGGGAACTACCGTGATGTGTAACTGCTAAAGTAATTCTTTATTCTGCTGCCTTCGTTTCTATCGCCAAGTGGGCGATCTTGTGAAGAAGAAAGCTGTCCATCCCAATTTTAAAGAAATTGTTGCTTAATCTCGTGTGGTTTATCTGGAGTCAGATAACTTGAAACAAATTCACTACAGAGAGTTTGATGGCCAAATGGACGTGATTTGTGAAGTGGGAGGCAATAGCAATGAAGATTGGAAAGTGTGTGAGTAGCCAACTCTATTTCCTTTACAAATATTAAAGCATTGGATTGAAATTTGTTGTAAAGAATATATTTTAATAGAAGTAACTTTAAACAAGCCGCTAACGCAAACATTTACTTAAAGTTTAAAAGTTAAAGCATTATGTGATCTAGTCTTAATACTTCGCAGACTGTAACTTCTGAAAGGATTACTAGAAGTACTGTGAAACTGCCGAAGTTAGAAACATCAAAATTTTATGGCGAACATAGTACGTGGCTAGACTTTTGAAGTAGTGAACGTAATACTGAAACGTTGACGAAAGTTCAAAAATTCAAAATCTTATTTGTCAGGAAATGCTCTTACGGAGGTTACAGGATTTTCTTTAAGTAATGCGCGTTACGACTGTTCCATTGCACCGTTTACAGAGCGGTTTAGTCGAATTGACCTTATCATAAGTTCTCATATTAGTAAACTGTTAGCTATCGGCCTAGTAAGAAACTACAATAATGTAAGACGGTTGCACGACGAGTGTCCAGTACAGTTAAGAAGCTTAAAAACACTTAACGTCACCGCAGGTGCGTGTGGAAATTTACTATGTCCTTTAATTTTACAAAACGTGCGGGAAGAAATTAACCTAGAATACAATAGAAAAAGCGAAACAACTTCAGAGTTTGAACAACTTTAAACAACTTCAGAGATTATTCTTTAAATTTTCCCGCTTCTTCATAAAAGCAAAATACCTCATCCAACTTTTTTTTTAAATCACAGTATGTACTGAATTGGACTTTTCCTTAAAAGTGAAATTTTGCGTTGCAAATGTTATTAAAGAAGGAAACACTTGTATGCATTGGCATTATTATTGTATGCAGTGTATCATATTTCTATTCTGTTTTATTACAGCATTTCGTTTCTCTATTGAATAGATGTACTGTGGTACCATGTATTTCAAATATTGTAAAATTAAATTTCACATTACATATGTGAAACACGTTACTTGTATCCTAGAGTTAGCAACCGTCACTTATCATTGTAATATACAACATTATTTTTTTCCAAAAAAAATCTGCCCCCCAGCCTGCAAATTGATTAGTGATTCTGGATACTGTACCGCAGGGCCCGGGTTCTAATTCGGCCCGGAAGAAGTGAACTTTTCGGAAGAAGTGAACTAATTCGGAAGAAGTGAACTTTTAGCGTTTTTAAGAAACGTAATAGAATGTAGGGAAGCAGCAGGATTATTAATTCATTCTAATTATAGAAACGTTAATAGTGGAGTTTAGAAAAAACCGTCGAACAAAATTATACTTTCTAAAGGGAATACAGGAAGTGCCGTTGCATTAACCAATCCATTGCAAGACGGCTGTATTTTTTGTGCAGTTAAAACACGTGATTCAGAAATTTACCCATTAGGAATGCAAGGTAGAAGGTGAGATGCAAAACTGCAACGATTGTGCTTTCTTTGTCTGAAACGCCAGCCATCTCTCAGAACACCATCCGCACTGTTATTGACTCTTTGCCTAGACGTGTTTCTTTGTGCATCGCTGTCCGCGGTGGTCCTACATCCTACTGAGCCGACGCAATTCTCGCTCTGTATTCTGACTATCATTTTGAAATAAAGATCACTTATTGCTGCCTCTGTCTTTTTTCTAAATTTCATCACTTTCTGAATACTCCTTCTTGGTGTTGCATTTTCATTGTCGAGCAGTGTATAAAGAAAAACAGTTCTTTATATTCTGAAGTGTGTTCGTTTTGACTGCTAAGTTTTTGTATAACTAAATGAACTTATTCTCTTAATAAAAGTGTTTAAAATAGAGGTAAATGGAACTGTTGAAATTATTTCTTTGTTCATTATAACATGGGTTATTCTTGTTCCCGGTGTGTTGTGTTTTTTTAACTGTTATTGGATTAAATATGGTTTGGGATTAATTGGTTATGTCATTCTTGGTAATATTTGTAGTTATTCAGAAATCTACTGTATTATTATTTCAAAGTGTATCCTGTTTTAATGTTGAATTACTCTATTATTTCAAAAAATGTGTATATTTTTTGGAGGGGTTGACACTGTTGCAGCACAGATTTCTTCATGTATTGCAGTAGCGCAAAGCTTTATGAAAATAGAAAATTCACATAAAAACCTTTTATAAGTCGAAATGGCAACTAATTTTAATTTATATGGATATATATAAATGTCATGATACGAATGATCTGGAACTTAGTGATGGCGTAATAGACGACTAGTGAAGAAACTTGGCAAAACAAACAAACTTGGCTGTATGGATCCAAGATAATTTTATTCTTCAGGAGAGCAATTCGGGATTCCCGATATTTGGTTCACGTACGGAGGAGCGTCCTTTGCGCCCTACGTTTTCTTTTAGCCTAGCACATATTCGATAAACAAAGAACTTAACAGCTAAGCGTCTGTCCAGGAGGAAAGCACAAGCAAAAGTGAAGGGTGTCGCAGTACTTCAGGGGAAGAAGGGAAAGAGCCAAAGATTCATTTCCGAGTTTTGGTTTACAATTATTTTGATTGGGCAAGAGGTATCTGCATTAAGCGTTACGTAGGATCGCATGATTAATTTGAATGACGCTGTTTAGACTTATGGCGTTGTTTTTAGGACAGAGAGAGGAAGTCCCCAAATTAAATAAAAAATAAAAGAAGTTACAGTAGATTAAAGCAAGAAGTTTGCTTTCATATTTTTTATCTTACACATATGGTGTGGTGTATTTAATTATGGCAAAGCACAATAGGGCTATCTGCCTAAGGGGAGGAATGCCTTCGTGGAGGACTTTCTGAGGGAAACTGGCTCGTCTTACACATAGTGAGATATATATATGTATATATGGGTATTTACAGATTTTTCATAAAAATTTCTATAAATTATTCCAAACATTTCATAAAACCTAAATTAAAAGTAAGAGAAATAATTATTTGATAAATGTATAGACCGTACAAATAAAAAAACTTTATGTAAAATATTATTTCACTTTTCAAAACGTAATAGAGAGAGTGTATTTCCAAGCTGTAAATGAAAGGATAGTGACAACACGTATACTTAGCTGTTGAAGACTCTGTCGTGACAGATTTCAGAATTGTCACAAAACGGGGAGATGATGATCATCTATTAATATCATTATACTTTGACTTGCGCCTACATTTTCAATACTTGCCGAGACTAATATCGGAAACTGAATTTACTGTGCTCTGGCGGATGTGAACGTTTTGAATATATTTTTTCATCTTATGGTTCTGAACAGATAAGCCGTATACCACACAACAATTAGAAATACTTTTCAGCAATATTGCATAAAGGTGAACTATTCTTTAAATTTTCCCCCTTCTTCATAAAAGCAAAATACCTCATCCAACTTTTTTTTTTAAATCACAGTATGTACCGAATTGGACTTTTCCTTAAAAGTGAAATTTTGCGTTGCAAATGTTATTAAAGAAGGAAACACTTGTATGCATTGGCATTATTATTGTATGCAGTGTATCATATTTCTATTCTGTTTTATTACAGCATTTCGTTTCTCCATTGAATAGATGTACTGTGGTACCATGTATTTCAAATATTGTAAAATTAAATTTCACATTACATATGTGAAACACGTTACTTGTATCCTAAAATTAACAACTGTCACTTATCATTGTAATATACAACATTACTTTTTTCCAAAAAAAATCTACCTCCCAGCCTGCAAATTGGTTAGTGATTCTGGCTACTCTACCGCAGGGCCCGGGTTCGAATCTCGGAGAAAGCATTTATGTAAATTATCTCCCTTCACAGAAGGCAACGGTGGCTCACCTGTTGGATGCCTACATAATAAAGTTACCACCGCTTCCGGCCTTAATAATGGTCAAAGCTTATAATGGCTAGTGCCCGCCATTGAAAAAAAAAAAAATAATAACAGTCTTAAATATCTTAATATGGGCTGCTTATCCTCCGCGTTTTAATTTAATCAGACATTAATTTATTGTATATATCACGAAATAACTATGTAGCTGTGTACGAAACACTTTATAAATACTTTTATTAAATCAAAGTCTAACTATAATGTTCAAAGTTCTGCAGTTTGCTTGCTTGCTTTGCTTGAAAATCTTTGTATAATCACCCAAAAACTTAATTTCTGCAAACTTTGAGCAATGTTATTAGAACTTGAAATAGACAATACAACTAAAGAAAGCAAAATAAATAACTAAAAACTCTAATAAGAATAGCCCATCGGTGGTCGAGCGGTAAAGTCGCTGAACAGTGACAGTTCGTTCCGAGGCTCGAATATCGAGAACAGGCCGAGTGAATGGGCGTTTTCGTCGTTTTCCGCATGTGAAACGTGTACCCGAGCCAGTTTCCTTTAGAACGTCCTTCACGAAGGCATTCCTCTCCTTATGCAGGTAGCCCTCGAATGCTTTGTCGTAATCAAAAAAACCATACCAACTTTGCAAGTATATTAAAATGGCGAACGCGTGAGAGTATGCAGCCGTCTTGTTCGAAATCGGCACTACTCCATAATTCTGTTTTCTAAAAAAGAGTCAAAGAGTGTTTTCTCGGGTTGGCTAGCGGGTAAAATTGTGCCACTTGAAGTCAACACTGGCAAATGTTCATTACTTATAGGAGCGGTGCGTTTTTTGACTGTAAAAGGGGCGCGAAAAGGGATCACCCTCCCAAATGGTGAAATTCTCATTCGGAAGATTTGAACATGTATAAGACGATAACTTTTGTTGCTAGAAATAAAACGAGTTTGATTCAGTAAATAGTTTACACCATTGAGACAATTAGCTCAGTAAACATGAATGTTCTCCTGTTCCTTCTAAACAAATCTGAAACCTTTTAAACAAATAATCATGCTTTTGGCTGGTTAAGAACATTCCAATTTCCTACGAGTCCGCTGGTACCGGAATTTTTCCCAGAAGTGGAAGATGCGCGGATTCATCCCTTCCAATCCTGAGAAATGCGAATGTGGCAACCCCAAAGCGAATCGCTGTCCTCTAATTTCCATCCTCTGTCTCGAACCCGAAATTTCAATAGGATTCTATTGTTTGTGCAATGCGAATGGGAGGTGGCGGTGGAAAGAAGAAAAGCTCGGCCAGAGGAAGTGCAGGATATAAATCATGAACGGAGAGGGATCTCACGATTAGTGCACATATCTGCAAGGACGTTGACGGGAAAAGGGGGAGAATCGGGCAGCGTGAATTACTTTCCATACTGCTCGCTTTAAAAGCGCCTTATATATATAAAAGCGTTCTAATAACTATTGGATGGACTATTAGCATGACTGTCAAGGGGAGGGCTTGTGTATTGACGCAAATTATTCGATCGCTACCCCCCCCCTCTTTACCGATCCCTAGTCAGTGCATTTTCGCTATTTCGTTATAAAAGAAGGTATACACGCAGCAGCCGCAAATTAGTTATAGAGGTGGGAAATTATTTGCTCTAGGAACGAGTTTGCTAGGACTCAGGGTAAAGTTATTGATTCTACTGAAAGGAGAGAAGAGCGTAAAGATTTTTATTTACAGGCTGGAGCTGGATTCCTCCCCTTCCCCTTGTCTGGCGCGCTCTTTTTTTTTTTTTTTTTTTTTTTTTTTTCATGCTTGAGAATAACAATTTACTCATTTTAAGCCTAACCATGGATGCTTTAAACTTTTGCAGAACTCAGTTGTTTTGTTTGACCACATAGGATTTAAATTAACGAATTCATTACCTCTGTTTACTTAATTAATTTTAGCCCTTATTTTTTTAATTACTATACGCATTAACTATGCATTGAACCTTCATTGAGATATATGAAATAATGCAAATATGAATAATAATAATAGTACCTTAGATATGCAGATTCATTTCTTAACCCAAACGAGAATGTATAGCAAAGAATGAAATTATTACGCCTCATATCTGTATACATAAGACCAAAGTTTAAATTTAGTATTTTTTGCTAATTAAGCCCCATTTTGTTTTATTCTGAAAAAAATGTTTCCCTCATCATTTATTTAGCAATATTAACGTAGAAAATAGTTTTTCAAATTGTCATACTCGCTTTTTACATAAAGTAGATGTAACTTATTTCAACTTTTGCTGCACTGTAAAAAGCTTATAAATTAATTTTGAAAAAATTTATTTATTTTATTATTAATTTAAACGCTTTGAAAACTAAATTATCAACTATGATCGATTTCCTTAAATGTTAACAGGACTCACAGATTTAAATCTGAAAACTAAAGGTGCAATTACGTGATAAAATTAATCACGCATTTAATAAATTATGATTCATTTGAAATGTCTATTGATTAATCTTCATTAGTGAACACTTTTTTAATCTTTCAAATTAAGACTGTAAGACGTTGTTTATCTAGCTGAAGGATTTAAAGGTAATGTATACATGTTTTAATAATTTATAGTTTTATTTTATATTAACTATGTCTTATTATTTGTGAACTTCCGAAGAACTAGAGTGAGTTTATATTTATCTATTTCTTATATTAATATTTTCACTGTGACTCGTAGAATTTAGTGCAACGAATTTCGTTCCCCAGTTTTTTAAGTGTTAATAATTTTCTTTATTGAAACGAATTAATTTGCGTGTCTTTTGCAAATATTTCCGGTTTGTTGACATAACATATCGCTGAAACCAAGCTCTAATTGTTGGCTAAAATTGTATAGCAATATTCATTGTATACATTCATAATGTTGAAGTCCCTGATTGCAATCAAAAACGCGTTATGACCAAGTTTATTGAGTAATTAATGATAGCATATTTAAATTTAGCACAAAATTTATTTTAAAAAAAACACTTACGCCACTTGTCTTTGTTAACTAAACAATTTTACATAAAAATCGCCTATTTTTTAAATACATTTTGAACAGTATGAGATATAGTAATGCTTTGCCGTTTTGAAGTTTTAGCTATTACTTTTATTAAAAATATGATCTACGAAGAAATTTACTTAAAGAAATTTATCAACAATTAACCTGTAAAATTTTGATACATAGAACTCGAGAGTATTAAAGGAAATTTGTTCATTAAAAGTCTCGAGTTCTGCATATCAAGATTTGAATTGAAAATCAAAACTACATTTTCTCTAATGTTTCAACCATCTAAATTCCTGATTGCGAACAAAAACTTTGTTTAGTGAATTCGGAAAAGCCTTTTTAACAAGTATTAAAATGCTACAGAGAGTATTATTTCAACACAATGGAAAACTAATATTAAAATTTTTAAAAATCAAATTTTACCTGACGTTGCGCTATAATCAAATGTTTAAATAATGGAAAACTGAATAATATTTGACAGACTGACCACGTAAAATATGCTATTAAACTAAAGTGAGAAGGAAATTTTACTCTTTTGCAAAAGTTAATGATAACACAAACTCTTATATCCAATAAAATAGATACAAGCTTCATAATTTCAGTAATTTCGTCTTTATATTTTTTTTCACATTTCTTCCCATATTAGGCTTTCTTTCATTAAAAGACTAAACCTTTTTTTAACTAAAGTGCCCTTTTTTTTGTAAGTTTAGTGCTTGAAAGACCTCTAAGTTTTACCCTGGCTCTTAGGAACACTAGTACATTTATGACAACCAGTGATTACACTCAAGCTCAACTCAATTAATGTTGCTGCTGTTTAAATCCTTCAGTTCATTTGTGAATATTTATGAATCATTTTAAGTGTCGGCAAATGTAAATCGGATAATGAACGTCGTAATATTTCTTTGGTAAGCATCTAATGAACTTTTCGAAATATATGACGTGCGTCAACTAATAGTTGGGCGTAATCCATAAAGCACGTAGCTTTGAAGCAGATGAAGGTCATGGGGCCCTTTCTCCTAAGAGATTAATTTATTTCAGTGATGCTAAAAACATTTCATCGCTAGAGATTCCACCCCTCCCAACTGCTGATTGACCCTCATGAATCCTGAGATCTTTCGTACGGTAAGAACTTGTTCTCTTGACTTGTTCGGCATGCTCTTTCAAAGCAGGAAGATACAGACAGTGGTAACATTTGTCCGTAATAAAGAGCGAGAGGTTTCGTTGAACTTCGCGTGACTATTACTTCGAAATTCAGAAAAAAATGGAATACCTTCTCGATAACGAAACCGATTTGATTTCTTCAGGAAATACTGCGCCTAAGTTCTAAGAAACACAAATTACAGTGTGCAGGTCAGCAGAACTAGATAGTATTAAATAGAATGCGAGCTGTGTGTTTGTTCATACAGCTCAAAATTCCTTTAAATGCAATTATACTGGTCCATTATCAAGAAATAATGACGCTTATCTTTTCATTAAACATTAATTCTCTTTACAAAATGAAAATTAGATTCATTCCACTGTATTACTTATCAATACCATAACAAGATTCATGCGTGTATTGTGTTTGTCCGATTATATGTGTAAAATTTTATTAAACCGGAATGATTCGAAGTTAACAGTTTTAAGTCTGATTTAGTTTTATATGTAGTCATCGACCTACGACGGCCTGACGTGCGACGACTTGCTTTTACGATGTACAAAACTAACCAATTCGAGATGTATAACGAAAAGCCAAACAGACAGCGTTAACGAGTTTTCTGATAGTAAGTACTACTTTCGATTGTAAAAAATCATCCAAATGAGAAGCAGTTACTCATCCGTTATTTTTAATTAATGTCATCGTTTATACGTTTTTGATCTTTCATTCATGTAAACTAATTTAAAGGAAGAGTAAGTGTTAATTTTGTAAAATATGTACGTATAATGCCTATACATATGTGCACCAAATAGGAAAAAAATAGATGTATAATAAAGACTTAAAAACAATACCTGCGCATAATGCTGCTAAGATATTATTTGTGAATATCTATTAAGTTAAAATTAAATTTTAAAAAATTAAAAATTTCTTAAAAATTTGCAATACTGTTAATTCGTTCAATTTATTCTATATTATTTTCTTATTTGCTTTTCTTTTGTCTGTTAAGTTTTAACTATTTATGTATATGTAAATCAAAATTATGATTTAAATTCGCAAGTAGCACCTTAATTCCTCATTTTAATTAAGGTACTACACTCGCTATTCTAAAATTAGTAATAATATTTTCTGTACTGCGTCATTTCTAGATTATATGATTCATATGAGATTATTCATATATTCCATTATATGATTTTTTACATAACATGATGACATAGCTAATTGGAACCGACACTTTTCTCTTAATAAGCTTCCACATCGAAATAAGTAGGCACTTTGCATCTGCTCCTCGGCGAAAGTACACTGCTGCTTGTTGCATTATTCCTATCCTAAGAATATCAAAAATACAAATATTCTGATAAGTGGCACGATTATAGTGCCAAGTGTATTGTGAATGTACACTTCAAGCATTAATACCTGCATGTCCAAGCCTGTCGAACGTTCAATAATCTAACCCAAATTCACAATTTATCTGCTTTTCCCCTGTCCAAAAATGTTAGTAGTATTTAAGCGTTAGTGTAATCATATGGTACTAATTTTGTGTAAATAACATAAATTTATTAATAGCCTTTATTAATAACATAAATGTAACCCCTGGATACATATCATGTACATATGAACAGATTGTATGAATTTTTATCTAAGTAATCTATATTCAAAACTGTAAAACATCTAAGGACTTATACGCAACTGTCTACAACTAATACTCAATCTGATAGAGTTATAAATGGTTTAATTTGAAACATGTAACAGCTATGTAACCGATGAATATAAATGCTGTACCATAAATGTTTCGAGAATGCCGAAGATCTGGACATAAGAGGGGACAATCTGTGACACCACTAGCGGTGGCAGAGCTTGGGATGTCGGTTGCACCAGACAACATTTGCACCTTGGGACCTAAATACCCCAATAAGGCGGTGGTAATCTGGATAATTAGCACAAAGTGCCTATATAGATATACTTGGGGTAAGTATTAGGCGGCCCCTGCACTTATGGTTAATGTCAGGACGATGCGAAAGAGTAACTGTTACTGATGACTTCACTCTGTGAAAGGCAAAGAAAGTTCAACTTTAACCCTTTCCGGCACGCTACCTTTTAAAATTGGAGTTTTGATCAAAAAAAAAAAAAAAAAAAAAAAAAGGTAGGCAGTCTAATTAGGCCTAGAGGAGTACACAAGTAAAATTTTGTGAAGATAGCACTTATCTTTTAATTCTGTGGGTATGCCCAAAGTGGGCACACTGATTGAATAGAGCTTCGAAAAGAGTGCTGAAATGAGCATTGTTGTCAATAAACTGACCGATGAGATGCGGAGAAACAAAGAATACAGAATCTCAGTTGTCCTAGATTATCGGTGAGCCCGGTCTGGGCACACCTAGGGTTCGCCGTTTGATTTTAGGCAAAATTTCAAGGTAAAATTTTAAAAGTAATATAGAATAAGGATATTAGCATACAGCCAAAAAATAACATAGAAATTTCTTTTCAAACAATTCCTTTTATACCATCAAAAATATCTGGAAGATTTCTTTGAAAAATTAGGGTCTTAAAAAACTAAACATGGCTAAAATATATGGACTGGTTTGTGTTGAGCTGCCATCTACTATAAATAAAGAAGGTTCAGAGTAACCTATAAATCCTTTTTGATTCAATTTTTCTATGCGTACAGAAGGAAATTTTTAGGTGTGTCCAGACCGGACACACTGTGCCGCAAAGGATTAAAATAATGCACATTGTAATAAGAAAGGGTAATCAATATAAATATTGCTCACTTTAAGTTACTTGCTGCATTTAAGAAAATGTTGTTAAAATAAAAAAGTGAAACTGCATATCATTTGAAATCCTTGATATTATGTGACTAATGAAAAAACTTGAAAACATTGTGTCAGAGTTTATTGAAACAGATTTAATTTCATAATTAAGGGATTTTAGCCTATTTGCCGGTCAAGGCCATCATAACTATGATTTCGTTTCTTTTTCTTATTTTTTAAGCCATTTTAAGGACCCATAGAAATTAAGGAAAGTAATTTGATTCACAATGTTCATTCCTTTGTTGCCATCATAAGCTTTCTCTGTCTCACAGTGCTTCTCTATAGTTCACTCTATGCAACGTCCTAGGTGATGAGTTGACTAAATAACCGATGGGCTCGGCACGTTCTGACTCTTTAACAAGCAAAATACCCGATCGTTGGAAACACAGTGCGAATTTGAAGAGCCACCAAAACATAAAACATATTAAGCTGCAAATAGCAATATAATAATATTTTTATTGCGGGAGAAAAGAAATATAGTCATAAAATCATATGAAAATGTGAATAAATGCTGTTTAAAGGGAAAACAAATAGTGAACCTGATTTCTTCAATCTCTTAAATACTGTTTTAAATTAAAAAGTTATGATGATATTATTTCAAATCGAAAGAATGTTCACAAACAGCCTGATAATGTATACCTCATTAATCCACAACAGAGGAGATACGCAAAACCTAGTAAAGAAATTTTGGGCACCCTTGAGAGAATGCTAATGTATTGCCTAATATAATTAGCTATTGCTTAGCCCTGAAATTGCAGAATATCTTTCCTCCATTATTATTATTATTATTATTATTATTATTATTATTATTATTATTAGTAGTAGTAGTCCAAAGGGGAAATTTTCCCAGAAGGACTATTAATTTCGTTTTGGCATTTTGCGTAGATTCACGATAAGCGTTGTTTCACTTTTCAAATTGTTGCCACCAAATGTTATTGCCCTGTATTATATTTAAAGAAATTAAAAAATGAAGAATTTGCATGAATGTATGTATGTTTCTGCATTATGACAAAACAATGGGACCTAGAGCCATCAAAATTTGAATAACGTAATCTTCCATAGAATATGGTCATGTGGAAGCTCTAATTTGAATTTGAAATTTGTTTTATTATTGATTTCATATAATTTCGTTTTCATATTTTGTAACACTTCAGCGAATTTTTGATTAACAAACTAAACGATTTCAAAGCGAGCAATGGCAACATTGTACGAAAAAAAAAAAAAAAAAAAGTTATCTCTAAAGCGCGAGACGCTGTACCGGAAATTCAAAAGATATGCTCATTTTAAAATTATTTTGCGATATTGCTGTTGAACTGAATTTTATGGTTTGAGTTCATAGAACGTGAAATTTAATAAATAAAAGTAACACACAAAACGTTAAAAAAAGCTCATTTGGACGTAATTTAAAATCTGAAACCTTTCAGTTAGTAGTTGCTGTGTTCATGAAGTAACATGCTTTAAATTAGCCAAATAACGCAATTTGTAAATGTTACCAATATTTAATTACGGCAATGTGTCATGAAAATTAGTGCAGTATGTTTCTGTATTAATTACATTACAATTTATAACTTTCAAAATTTTTTATTTTGGCTGATCATCAAAAACGAAACTTTTAATGCATTTCTACATATTTTATGTAAATGTTTTTCTGGACATGAAGAACTATAATTGAAATTACTGTTGAAGTTAAGGTATTGTGAACTAAACTATTTGCTGAATACAGGTAAAAAATGTACAGGTATAGCTGATTCTCACTTTAAATAAATATATCGAATTTACCTTCTTGTCTCAGGTGAAAAAGTGCTTAGGCCCGGTACTGACTCTAACCACTGACCAGTCGAAACTTCCCTAGAAGACTACTTCTCACCTTATATAGAAACTGACCATCACGTTACATCTTGGGGAAAGATACGTCGGCGAGTACGATCGAGTCATAATTCATTCAGCTTGCCCGCCGTTGCACACTTTTGTATACATCCGTATAAGTGTGAGTGCATTTCTACGGATCAATTAGCATCTTCCTAACAGCATACTTTCTAACTTAACCTTCAAGGTATTTCTCCCACCTTCTTGGCATGCCTTCGTGGTGTAGTGGTCTACACGCTGGGCACATGTGGTCATGTTTGTGCGCTGTCATGTTGAAATCTGGCTTTGCAAACTTTGAAGACATGGAAGGACAACAAATTCCAAATTCAGAGAGAGTTGTAGTAGCTGTTTTGTGTACCGACAAGTTATATTAAGTGAATGCGAAAGTAAAATTCGGAGGCATCCCAGATCATAACTCCAAGTGACGGATGCTGTCACGGCTGTGCGTTTAGACTCAGGTTTGACAACGGTGGTATTGTATGCAGATTAAAGATTACCTGAAAAGACATGTGGTGCCATTAATTTGTTTCATGCCCGGCATTCAAAGCAACATTCCAGCAGAATACGCTTGTGGTACAGAATCAGTGGTAATCTCAGCAATGGAGGCTTTGCAATGATTCCCTTTCTTTGCTGACAACGTCGAATGGTACATTCTGGTAGAGGATGTTACCCAGAAGACCGTAATTCATGCGCTAGGGTTCTTGATGTTGCTGTACGGTTCGTCACTGTAATGCGCACATCGCGCTTGTCTTCTCATTTGGTGGTGTGACAAGAATTTGGTGGTGTGACAACAAGTTGCAACTGGTTCCTTTCGGTCCGCAGCAAATCCTGTGCCCAGCGATTCGTATCGCCATGACTTAATTTCGTCCAACATGAGAATTGATTTCTTGAAATGATAATCTGCACACTCTATAAGCCATGTTTCTCTGTCAAACTCAGAAACGTACTGCAACTGTAGAGTCATTAAATATTTTATTTTGGAGGAAAAGACATGAAAAATGTGCAATATCCCCGCTGAGATTAGAATTCTAAACCTCCCGATTGCTAGCCGGACGTAGTTTCCAATTGCCCCACGAAGGCATACGGTAAGGAAGAGTGAAATACTTTACGTTCTCCCCACTTAAAGGCAACTGGGCAAGAAGGGACACAATCGCCAAATCCTCGTGGTTACGAATTATCATCCACCACCTTTTAGTTCGGGAGCCACTTGTAAAGACCGTATATTCTTTCGAAGATAGCAACCGAGTAACATCAGCAATGCCCTCGCCTGAATTCAAACGCCAGGCATCTCGACTGCCAGACAGGCGTGCTTTCCAATTACACCGCGACGGTACGTGGAGGAAATACCAAATAAAATGACGGGCCTTTATTTTTCCTAGGAAGCCTTACAGCGTTCTACGCAAAGCAAAAACAGGAAATTCCAAAATTTCAGTAATTAAAACAACGCTCTTTATTGTTTGTTATTGTTTGATTCAAGAAATATTCCAGTGCACGGGCGTAAAGTTTCATTTGTTTCCGGTTATAAAGCGATGGTTACGTTGCTGAATGATCTTAAATAGCAATATGAAGGATTGCTTTAAAAGCCTTGATTTTTTTTGGGGGGGGGGACATTTGTCTATCTAAATGCATAACTTTACTTCTGCTCTCTAAAAACATTATTGTCGCGTTTGTTTACTAGAACTTTACTTCCACGAACGCCCTTTGGCGAAAGAGACTAAAAACAGTCAGTTGAACGGCTGACGCGTCTAACAGATGTATAACGATAGACCGTCTCCGTATAAATTATGCTTGTGATCATTATAACTTGTAAATATTTTGTAGATATCTTTCATACGAATTAAAATTTCTTAAAAAGTTTATAGCTGTGTTTCGAAGTGAATCGAAGTTCATCATAGAGACGGATACCTACAAGAAGGAAAAGCAGGCAGTTCAGGGCAGCCCTATTTAGAAGGTAAGTGAACTTTCACTTATCTATTTAATGATCAAAAAATTTTAATAGTACAAAGTTGATAAAATTTTTTTAACATGGCGCCCGAACAGGGACTGCCAGTAACTGCTGTTTTCCTAACTATTGAATCTGTCTAAATTGATATCAGTTATATAGATAATACATAAGCATAAATAATTAGTGAATTGCTGATACTTGTTGAATTGTTGAATATTAAATAATGACGGAATTCATCGATACATTGAAAAGGAAACGCGGCCACATAAGGGCTGCCGTTACAAAATTAATTGGCCGAATCGAAACTGAATTACCAAAAACAGAAGTGAATGCAGAGGAACTAGAAATTTCCTTAGAACTCTTAAATGAAAAATCGAACGAGTTAAAACAAATAGATGCCGATATAGAAAAATTAATAGACATAAATTATCTTGACCAGGAATTAAACGGTGTTGACGAATATCGTGAAAGAATAACTACATTTAAATACAAGGCTAACAAAAAATTGAAAGAAATTAATATAAAACAACAAAAATTTAATGTGTTACGAAGCACTGAACAGTTAAGTGAAAGTATTATAGAAAACGTTAAAATCGAAAGTCATAATGTGAAGCTTCCTAAACTTACGATTCCGAAGTTTTATGGCGAGAGCTGCGAATGGCTGACATTTTGGAACACTTTTTCATCAGCCATACATCAAAATAAAACGCTTGACGCTATAAGCAAATTTAATTATTTGAAATCCTTTTTGGGAGGTACTGCTTATAACACCATTGACGGTTTCGATTTAACCGAAGAAAATTACGAAACTTCAGTTAAACTCCTCACAGAAAGATTTGGAAATAAAGATGTACTGATCAACGCCCATATAGATAAATTACTGAAAATAAGACCTCTAAAGGATTCTAATGACATTCAAAATTTCCGTAAGTTATTCAATTATATACAGAAACATATTCGATGTCTTGAATCATTAAATATGACCTCAGAAACATATGGAGCTTTATTAACACCTATTTTGCTTAAAACATTGCCCCCAGATTTGGTTTTGGAGTATAATAAAACAGTTCGAAAATCAAATTACGATTTGAATCACCTAGTGGAATTTCTTTCTGAACAGTTAGTTGCGCGGGAACGTACATTCCAGACGGTCTAGCCAAAGGCGGCGCCGCAAAAGCATAACAAACTGAGTGAAACCAGACCTATTGCGAAACAAACAGCTTCGGAGTTGACGAACGCAAGTTTGCGGGGGGGGACAAACACCATGTGTTTTCTGCGACTCTTCTGATCACGAGTCTATAACGTGTAAACAAGCATCTTTATGGTCTACTGAGAAAAAAAGGGAGAAATGCAAAGCGAAATTAATATGTTATCGCTGTTTACGCCCACGGCATCTTAGTTTTATTTGCACTTCTAGAATAAGGTGTGAATTATGTAAACAACGACATGCCACTATAATGTGTTTTAAAAACGAAAACGGAGAAATTAAGGAAGAACAAATTGAAAATAAGGCCTTAACGAATAATTCATCCTATGAAAGTGTAATCTTGCAAACTTTAATTGCCAATGTTTACGGAGATGGTGAAAGCAATTTTATACGAATAATTCTGGATACCGGAAGTAGCAGATCATATATCAGCACATTTCTTGCGGAGAAATTAAAACTAAAATCTTTATGTCAGGAAAGTGTGACTCATGGGCTTTTTGGAGGGATAGAAAAAAGGGAAAATCACAACAAGTATCTGATTAAGTTAAATAATCCAGAAACAGGATTCACATGCGAAATGGAAGTTTTCAGCCAAAAAACCATATGCTCACATATTCCAAAATTGGAGGATAGGGAATGCTTAAAGAAACTTAGAGGTTACAAAATTTTTCCCAGTGATGTAACTAATGAGAATTCTTGTTTATTTGAAAAACACCCTAACGAAATACACATGCTTGTAGGAGCAGATTATGCCGGAAAACTCTTTACAGGGGAAATAAAACACGTAACGGAGAGTTTAGTAGCGATGAATACACACCTTGGTTGGACAATATTAGGGAGAACGAAGGTAAAGGGAAAGAATTTTAATGAAATTCTTTTATCACTACACATTAGTGACAGAAAAATCTGTGACTTGTGGTCTCTTGATTCTATCGGAATAACTGAGCCAGCTCTTTCGCAAACAAAACAAGAAATAGAAAAGGCTACAGAAAATTATTTCATCCGTACTTTAGAAAGAGATGACGCTGGAAGATATCAGGTGTCACTTCCATGGCTTCAAATTCATCCTGAGTTGCCAGATAATAGAATCCTTGCAGAAAAACGTCTGAAGTCTTGCGTGAAAACCCTTCAGACTAAGAATTCCTTAGAAGCCTACGAAACTGTTTTAAAGGATTGGGTAGAAGAGGGAATAATTGAACCTGTCTATATTTCGGAGGCAGAAAAGATCAAAGGGCATTATCTGCCACATAGACCCGTGTTTCGGGAAAATTCGACTACCAAAATTCGACCAGTGTTCGACGCATCTGCAAAGGAGAAAAATTCGGTGTCTCTGAACGACTGCTTGGAAAAGGGTCCTAATTATCTTGAATTGATCCCCAAAATTTTGACAAAATTTCGAGAGGGGAAGTATGGAGTAATTTCGGATATAAAAAGAGCATTTCTTCAGATAGGTGTGAACCCAGCGGATCGAGATTTTCTCCGGTTCCTATGGTGGGAGAAAGGACAGCCTGAAAAACTGACTATATATCGGCACCGAAGGGTTGTATTCGGCGTAAACGCCAGCCCCTTTTTACTCGCTGCCACGATTAACTACCATTTGGAAAATGTACCAAAACATCATCAGGAAATAGCTTCAAAGCTAAAGAAAGCCATGTATGTGGATAACTGCGTAGCGAGCGTGGAATCAATTGAAGAATTAAACTCATTTATCAAAGGATCTAAGGAAATAATGGCTACTGCAAAATTTGACCTAAGAGGATGGAAACATAATAGACTTAAAAATGAAACTTCAATTCTAAACCTTTCTGATAAAGATTATGAAGATGTTGTGTCAGTATTGGGATTGAAATGGGACTTGTTTGACGATACTTTGTCTTGTCACGTAAAATATGAAGAAAACCCTGTATTGAGCAAAAGATCTGTTCTTTCCGAATTGAGTAAAATCTTTGACCCAATTGGGTTTACTAGTCCAGTTACTCTCATGCCTAAACTGATTCTGCAAGAGTGCTGGAAACAGAAAATTAACTGGGATACTAATCTGCCGAATGATCTAGCAAGGAAATTTTTCACATGGTCATCTCAGTTAAAATATTTGAAAGACATCAAAATTCCTAGATTGCTTCCCAAAATAGACGAAAGTACCACTCTGCATGTAATTTCGGACGCAAGCAAGGACGCGTATGCGACCTGCATTTTCCTTAGACACAGCGGTGAGAGTGGAGTCACTTGTCAATTGATACAATCTAAAGCGAGAGTTGCTCCCCTAAAAGCACTCACCATACCTCGACTAGAGATACTCGCTTGCACTATTGGAGCCAGGCTCTCTCATACAATAAGAGAAGACTTGGAATTAAAAGAGGTTCCAGTTTTTTACTGGACGGATTCCACAAATGCTCTCTTTTGGATAAAACAGAAAGAAAATTGGTCCACTTTTGTAGCCAATCGAGTAAATGAGATTCGAAAATTGAGTAACTCAGATCACTGGCATCACATTCCCGGAAAGTTTAATCCTTCGGATTTGCCATCTCGCGGTTGCTCTGCGAAAGAATTGAGGAAATCCGAATGGTGGAAAGGACCAGATTGGATTTATCGACCTCCAGAAGAGTGGCCTATTGCAGATGGAGAACATCCTGACTTCGATATAGTAAATGGAGAGAGAAAACGAACTGTGGTTTCAGCCAGCAATAACACGAATACAGATAAATTTAACCTTTTTGACAATATTTCAAAATTCGAAAAGATCATAAAGGTGGTATCTTGGATCTTTAGATTCGTTAAAAATGCTACAACACCACCATCTGAAAGAACTCATGGGAGAATTTCAGTCGAAGAACTAAAGGGAGCTGAAACAGTGGTTTTCCGACTCATCCAACAAGAATCTTTCGAAGGATTGAAAGATAAAAGAATACGTGCTCTAGAACCTATCATGGACTCCAATGGCCTTATAAAAGTGAAGACACGTATCTTTCAGAGAGACGATGATGCTGACTTTCGTTACCCAGTTTTACTTCCCTCAGGACATCCATTAGTCTTAAAACTGATCAAATCTGAACATGAAAGGCTAAGTCACGCTGGAGTACAATTCGTTATGTGCGCTTTGCGTGAAAAATATTGGATCATAAAGAGTAGGAAGACCGTACGCAAGGTTATCCAAAACTGTGTACGATGTCGAAGGTTCGACTCTGATTCATATAAGATTCCTCAAGCGTCACTACCTGAAGACAGAATAAGAGATGCTTTAATTTTTGAGATTATTGGTGTTGATCTGACGGGTCCCTTAATTTTAAAAGGAGGCCAAAAAACATGGATCGTCATTTTTACTTGCGCAATATATAGAGCAGTTCACTTAGAGCTAGTCTCATCTCTATCAACCGAAAGTTTCCTGCACGCGTTCAGGCGATTCATCGCTCGAAGGGGTAGACCTGTCACTGTATACTCTGACAATGGAACCAATTTTGTTGGATCAAATAATTTTTTTAAGACCATAGATTGGAATTCTATCTTAGAAAATGCAACAGTTAAGAAAATTGAATGGAAATTTATACCCCCTTCCTCGCCATGGTGGGGAGGGTGGTGGGAAAGATTAATTGGAGTACTAAAGAGAATTTTTCGAAAGGTACTAGGAAAATCTTCTCTGAACTACGAAGAATTGTTGACAATCATTGACTGCGAGAGCATTATGAACAACCGTCCTCTCACGTATTTGTCAGAAGACGTAAAGGATTTAAGAGCTCTCACCCCAGCAATGTTTCTAACAGAAATTCCAGAGACTGGAGTTCCTGAATTAGATCTTTTGGATTCTAAATCCATCAATAAAAGATACCTTTACAGAGCCAAATTGAGAAAAGATTTACGAAAAAGATTTCGATCAGAATATTTAGGGCAACTAAAACAAAGCTCAAAATTCATCCGCGAACCATCTTCTGTGAAAGTTGGTGATCTTGTAATTGTGTCCAACAACGAAAAAAGGATAAACTGGCCCTTAGCTAGAATCGTGGAAATATTTCCATCCCACGACGGATACATTAGATTAGTGAAACTGAAAACTGCACAAGGGGAGATTATAAGACCTACTAAGAACCTCATACCTCTTGAACTCAACTTTACACCTGAGTCAGATATGCAAGTGAGGTACAGAACTCGACGTATGACGAAATCTCAAAAGACTTGAACTACAGGTCAGTTGAGGTCCATCCTCTGCTGATACTGGACCTCAAGGTGGGAGTGTCGCGTTTGTTTACTAGAACTTTACTTCCACGAACGCCCTCTGGCGAAAGAGACTAAAAACAGTCAGTTGAACGGCTGACGCGCCTAACAGATGTATAACGATAGACCGTCTCCGTATAAATTATGCTTGTAATCATTATAACTTGTAAATATTTTGTAGATATCTTTCATACGAATTAAAATTTCTTAAAAAGTTTATAGCTGTGTTTCGAAGTGAATCGAAGTTCATCATAGAGACGGATACCTACAAGAAGGAAAAGCAGGCAGTTCAGGGCAGCCCTATTTAGAAGGTAAGTGAACTTTCACTTATCTATTTAATGATCAAAAAATTTTAATAGTACAAAGTTGATAAAATTTTTTAACAATTATATTGCACTGTATAATAGGAATTAAAATGAATACTTTTCATCTACCTACCTTGATGAGCAAAACATTGCGTTATAAAGGTATCTGAAAGATATCAGTAATGATTTGTTTAAATGTGTAAATGAATATCGCTTGCTAGCTTAGACTGAAGAGTAGACTTAAGCTTAGACTTAAGCTTACGGTAATAATTTAAAGCATATTATACTTACTTTGAGGTTAGACGTCAGTCTTCATCCAATTAAAAGGCCGTTAAAGCTTTAGTAGCAATAAATAATGTTTGTTGTCGTAGATTCGAAAAATTTTATGGTCTACGGGTTTCTTAACAAAAATAGTTTTTCCGGAACCTGTAGTTCCGTTTAGAAAGCAAGTGGAAGACCTGACTAACTTGAGGAGTTCCAAGTTCTTAGCGACATATCGTTTATTAAAAACATCGACTTTTATCCTTTGCAGAAATCACCGGCAAAATCATATGTCGCTTATCCGAAATGTTTCTAAAATTAAATGTAATGGAATTATAATTATTGAGATGATAAGGTATGAAAATGTTTACAGAAAAAGACATCAGCACTTTTTTTATATAAGACGCTTTATCTTTAGAAAACCATGTTTGCACCACATTTTCCTCTGACAAACTGAAACATTTGAAAATCATTTTTCTTTCCTTTGCCCTGTTGGTATGGTAGTAGAGGAACAGTCTAGTATAGTCAGTTTCGAACTTAGAAAGCATAGCTATTAGTGTCCTTGCTACATTGAAGCACTTAAAATACTATGCATTGAAAGTCGTCTCCAGAAGTTCATGCTGAAGGAGTTAGAGACCCTCGAAATTGTACCAAAATTTAAGAATTCTAAATTAGGATAGGTTATCTGCAAGAATTATGGACCGAAAAACTGAAGCACTTGCAACTAAATTAGAAATAGAATTTATGACTGATATGCAAAATATCTATTTTCTGTTGACTACAACTGAATTAATCGAAAGATATAACAGGTAAAGCACAATTAGCAATTTGCGTGAAGATGATGTTTAATGATTTTTCCATAAAAGGAAAATTTTTTATAATTTCTTCACTGAAACAGGGCATTAGGAAACAGGATATACCTGTTTCCAAAATATTTTAATTGACAAATTGAAAAATAAATTTTAATTAATAAACACCATTGCAAAAGTTAATTTAACTTAACTAAACACCAGTGCAAAAATTAACTTAAAGACAGAATCAATCACGACAGATGACGCATAAGCGATGGCATAAAAATATTGGATTTATTACCTTCGGCGGCAGACAGGATTCTGTGATTCCTAATTTTATTGCATATATTAACGAACTCTAGGATCAAAATTTTTCGGTTTTGAAAATGTAATTTTAGTTATAGCAAAAATTATTAACTCTAAAATAAAATCAAGTGCACTACAATACAGGTTATTTAAATAACTTTCTAAAAGTAAACTAATTTTTGTGGACCTTTCTTTATATACTAATGGCTAAGGAAATGTAAAATGCTTGAGTGATTTGTTCTTCTTTTACCAGAAGTAAAGGACTTTATTGTATCATATCTCGTGAAGCAATAAATTCTTTTGTAACTGCGAAATTTTATGAGTAGTTAGGTTGACTTCTAATCACTAAATCACTTAGGTTGATCACTAAATATTGGTTGATCTGGGATTTTAGTTGATATTTAACGAATTAGATCTAAAGTTTTCGGAGAAAACCTTTTACATCATGAGTTGAGTAAATGAATTCAAATCTTAGAGCATTACTGAAATGTTATAGATGAAAAATTTATTACTGAGATTTCTTAACACGAAACATATTATTGCAAGTCAGAAAATTGAAACTTCTACTGCTACATCATATGTAAAAAATGTAGATAAATTACGAGAGGAATGTTCTCCAGATTTGTCGATTTGGTTCGGCTTCAGAGCCTCTTATTAATTTGTCCAAAATTCAATTCATTACTACTGAAGGTATGTGTGATCTCTAATATCTGAATATTTTCGACTTAATACTACCGAAAGCCTAAAATTAGAAATAATTAAACTGATAAGGAAAGAAAATAATCTTCTAAAGGAAGATGTTACTACATATGCCCGGAATAAAATAGTGGAGGAATCTTAACTTTTGTGTACCACATTATGCTAATCGCAATTAAAAGCTGGGCTTCTTATACGCAAGAGATAAAAAAAAACGGCTTCATCGACATTAGATATATCTTTTAGTTAATATTTGTCCATTTTTTAACAAATTCTTAAAATAATCTGCAAAATTTCAGCTGGACCATCTTCGGATTCTTATATAAATTCACTTGGGACAACTTTGGATTCTCATCTTGTAGACTAGCACGAAATTCCATGCAGTAATTTAAATTCATAGAGACAAACAGTTGAAAAATAAATGTTTCTTGCATTTTATTACAATGGTATTTCTTTTGCCTTTTCTATTTGTGTAAGCCCATTCACTGGAATATTTGATGTGCGGCAAGGAGCGAAAAACATTAAAAAGATGTGTTCATAAAACCGTGACATTTTGATCTCGAGCACTCAACCTCTGTTAAGAACATATATTTTCAATATTAAAGCAAGAAAATCATTTATCTTTTCATAATTATAACTTTTATTTTGTCAGTTCGGTATTTTAAGATTTCGTTTTTGACCTTCTCTTCATTTTTTGGGTATTTTAACAGCAAGTTAAGTGTAAAAATCAGCGCAAAGAATAAACAAGATTAAAATTGGTTTTCTAAATGGCATATTTCTAAATTTATAAAATGTTTATTCTAATAAAATAAACTTTCTCCCACAACAAAACTACTCAACAGTCAACAAAATGCATATCCCATCAAGCAACTTCCACAACAGTCAAAAAAATGCATATCTCATCAAGCAACTTCCTCTTTTGTACATTCCCCAAATTTCAAATCTTCTACAAATCTGAGACTTCCCACATGAATACAATAACCGAGATTTCCCACATATTCATTCCTCCTTGTGGCCCACCACCGGCCGAGCTGTCAAGTCGCTGAAATCTGGTAGTTTGTCCCGAGGATCGAATTCTGAGAATGGACTGGCTGCATGGGTGCATTCGTGGTTTTCCCCCAGTGTATAACTTGCATACGAGCCAGTTTACCCTAAAAAGTCCTACGCGAAGGCATCTCTTCTTTAAGCAGATAGCCCTCGAGGCTTTCCTTAATCACATAAACCAAACCAAACCAATTTCTCCTCGTATACATTACAACTTTTAAATGCTACTGAAAAAGGAAATGGTAATTGGTAAATCTATCCGAGCTAAGAAACGACACATCAATGAAGGTAAAGTTAGGGAAGATCATCTTTTTAAGGTGAAGTAATTTATCATACATGCTTGGTTCGTATTTTATACTGCAGTACATTTTTAGATTATGATGCATAATTACGTACGTACTTCATAATATGCACAGCATATGATTGCATTAACAGAGAACTTCCCATAAAAGCTACGCATGAATTGAAAATTCCTGTAAAACTTGTTGCACTTGTAGCCTTGACTCTCATAGAAACCATAATTCAAGTACGCATACAAGGTGATTACACAGAACAACTTGAGGTAAAAACTGTAGTGCACCAGGGGGATGCATTGACATGCCTCCTGTTTAACATAGCACTCGAAAAAGTTATTAGAGATTCAAAGATTAATATTACATGAAATATTTTTACTAAGTGAGTTCAATTACTGGCTTATGCTGATGACATTGGCATTATTGACTGAATCGTACTGGCCCTCAAATAGGCATTTATGGCATTGGAATGAAGTGCTAAAAGAATTAATCTATTTGTAAACGAAAATAAAACTAAAAATTTACCTTGCTTAAAGTCTGACTTACAACTTAGTCAACTTGAAATTGCAGTTATAAACTTGAAAAAGTTAATAGTTTTACTTATTTGGGAACGGAGATAATTAATAAAAATGTGTTGGCCCCAGAAATACTATATAAAAGAACCATTGCGGCGAATAGATGTTTTAATGCCCTGAAGCGTTATATAAAATACAGCTTTCTTAAATTAAGAACTAAATTGCTTTTTTACAAAAGTCTTATAAGATCTGTCTTGACTAATGCAGCAGAGACTTGGGCATTGTCTTCATGTGATGAGGAAGCTCTGGAAATTTTTGAGCGAAAGATCTTACGTTGCATTCTTGGTCCAAGTGAATGGACAATGGAGAAGAAGATCTAGTTTAGAATTTTGTAAAATTTACAAACAACCAGATATTGTAAAATTCTTCAAATTAGACTTAAATGTGCTGGCCATCTGGCTAGAATGAATGAAGATCGTTGCTGCAAGAAAATCTTTCTGGCAAAGCCCATGGGAAATAGACCTGGGGACAAACCCCCGCTAAGATGGACTGATTGTGTCGAAAAAGATCTTAATATTTTAAAAGATAAAAACTGGAAAACAGTTACCAAAATTAGAGATGCCTGGAGAGGACTTCTGGAGACCAACCCAGGCTGTCGAGCCATTGAAGAAGAAGAAGATATCATATATACACATTGACTTAAATTCACACTGTTTTGAAAGATATTTCGCATATATGAAATTTACAGTTTCTTTTTCTTTTCAGCAATAGTGAGTGTATTTAATTGTTAATTTGAATTTAATCAACAACTGAATGTATTTAATCGCGAATTGTCGATTTTAATTAATAACTGAATATATTTAATCGGTCAATTGTGGAGTAAATTGTTATTACATTAAAGTACGTTATTATTTTAAATGTACATTAAAGTGTTGTCTCAAACATCTTGTTGTACACACTATGCCTTGTTTCCTCCACAATCAATTTTATGTTCATAAAAAGAAACCAATGAATCCTCAGTTAATGTCGGGCGTAATTTAAATTGAAGCTTACCAGTCTCAAACTTATTGCAGCTTTGAGTGTTAATGCTCGACACTCACATCCGGCACTTTGTCAACAGAATTACCCCCCCACCCCAATTTAAAGGCTTGGAAAGGCTGAGCATTTTAGCGACTAAATTATAATTATTTAGAATTCAGGACTTTTAATAATTAAATAGTGCAAAAAACCTACAACATTTTCTTATTTATTCACATTCATTATACGAATTCTCATTTTTTCATACCCTTAAGTGACATGAGAAAGTCATCCCATCCATCCCCGATCAGGGCCAAATTGAAATAACTCCGCGGCTTATGAAATCCCCTTTCACCCCTTGCAGCTGCATCCAACCAAACTTCTCACCGGAAGCCCTGCTTTATGACCAGTCAGTTTAGAACTTTATCAGCGGATTAAGCTTTTCAAGTGGGGAGAAGTACGGTTTAAAGCAGAGGGGTTACCGCGTCCTTTATCTCCTTTGGCATGTCTCACCTCGTTTGATTCAGAGCCAAATAACAATTTTCTTAGTTCTGTGAGCCTTTTCCTCGCATTTATGGTGTTTGAAAGTAAACGTGGTTAAATTTCCGGCACACTTTCACTACTTTTTCGATAAGAAAAGAAAAATAAACTGTTTTTCATCTTTTATTATTACAAATAGTGAGCATATTTTTTCCTATTGCTATATGAAATACCGTAGTGTAGGCTTTTATTTTATGGAGTATGTTTCGGGAAAGTTCTGTTCTTCAAACGTCAAAATAACATGCAGATAAAGTCCCTTTTTTTTTTTCCTGTTTAAGGGGACTCGTACACCTTAAGATCTTTGAAAATGTGACTATTGCAAGAATTGGGATATTTTATTTATTTTAAAAGCAATTACTTCCAACTTTTCACAGCTGACTACATAATATAGCTGCTTTTGGAACTAGTAACCAGAAAGTTTTTGTTTCCACAAATATTTTTGTAATTCAATCTGCTTTGTGACAAAATTTTTTATGCATTCACGTCATGTTTCCATCTTGCGCGCATGATATTTTAAAAATCGCTAATAATACATACTTGAAAACTGTTGGAATTCTTTATATTGGCATTATCTTCTAACTGAACCAAAAATATGATGGATATTTTGGTATTAAAAGTTTTATGCAAGAAAACATTACAGACTTTTTTTAATAAAATACATTTTACAAACTCAACTCCAAATAAAATAAAAATTTAATATGAAATTCTTAGGATTTTTGGTTCACAGTAGTTTTAAAAGGTTTTAAAACCAATATACTAAATATGGAATTAAATTATGCAACAGAATGTTTTAAACTGTGCTCGCAAGGTGGCAACACGACGTGAACGCATAAAAGATTTCGCCACAAAGAAGATTAAATTATAAAAATATTTGTGGCAACACAAACTTTTTGATTACTAGTTCAGAAACCAGCTATATTATGTAATCAGCTGTAAAATGTTGGAAGTAATTTCTTGTAAAATAAATTAGTTATCTCAATTCTTGCAAGAGTAACAGATTCGAAGATCTTGAGGATTTTAAGGTGTATGAGTCCCCTTAAAGAAATGGATTCTCGCTATGAATTATTTAGGTAGTTCAAGTAGGACAGGGAATAGTTCAATTTCATAAGTAAATCTTACGTCATTTCTGAATTTCGGTGCTTTATAAAATGAAAAAGTTAATCATTGCATGTGTTATAAAAGTTTAGGATGTTCTGTGCCTTAAATGTGGGAAACACCTAGAGGCAATTTTGTTAAAAGAAAGAACGCCATCGTGGAGAACTGTCTATGGGATTTTGCCTATATATGTTTATGTTACTCAAGAGCAAATCACGGAAACACTGTGCAGTCAATTCTTCGGTTGGATTTAAACAAGAGTCGAACTACGAGTATTTACTGGTCTTATAAACTTCGCTAATGGTAGGCACCCAGACGGTAAATTCATTATCGAGCTAGTGAAGCTCTTACTTTAAACTATTCAGCATCAAGCAGTTTTATACGTATTACATTGTTGCCAGATCCATGTTTAATAAAATGACTATTTATTGAGAAGTTTTTGCTTGCGAAATATTAATATGAAGAATAGAATGCAGATGTGTCTTCGCTACTTCCTCAGACGGCAAGAATTATGACAGTTATGTCCAGAAAAATGTTGTATATCTCAGTAATGTCCTGTCATTTCATTTAAAATCTCGCGTTCGATCTTCGGTCAAAGATAGTTATTTATTAAAACGTCCTATGAAAATCAAATCCTAAAACGGCAAAGTTTAAAACTACACATGATCGATCTAGTTTGGATTGGCTGAAAGCAGCATATAGTTCATAAAGACTTGGAAGAATAATAAGATAGAGCCAGCAACAACAAATCAAACCGAATTCGTAACAGACTTTTTAGGGCCAAACCTTTCAATCATAGTAGTAAGAAATTAAAAATTATTTTCAGCTTTTATTTTGGAACATTAAATGCAATTACGTTAGTACTATAATCTGCTCTAAAATAAACCATAATTTAAAACTGAAAGAACCCTGCAGAGTGCACATTTTCAACCGCGAAAGTACGCAAAGCGAAAGACGATATAATTCTTTCTGTAATTATTTTTCTTTCTACAAAAGAAAATAACTCAAAACATTAATTAATAAAAAAAGTCTTTCATTTTTGCATTTCGTTATATAAGTATAACAAAACAAAAATTCTTTGATTATATTGAGACAATGGGTTATTGTTACGTCAACTTTGCTCCATCTAACTGAAATCTTAATATTTATTTATTTATTTTTAACAATTCTCCTTCTTTCGGCTTTTAAAGGAATTATTGCTTCTATTGATTTCCTTGCTTCTTTTTAAGGAATTATTTCACTTTCTTGAAATTTAGTTTCCTTATCCCAAGCTGCAGCTTTGGAAGAAAAAAAAATTCCAATTTTGAATTTTGTAATATGAAATACAGACCGAAATTTTAAAATAAGCTTGATGCTCGAACAAATTTAAAACTTTATTCCGAACAAAAGGCGTCATTATTAACTTCAGCAACGGATACTTCTTATCACCAGTTGCAAAACTTGCCTATTTAATCAAAATGGCTCATACATTTTTAAAATAACTTAATCATTTCTATATTCTCATGAAACGTGGGACAACTGACCATTTAAAACAGATCAATGATAATTTAAGAAATTAAATATTAAAAAATATTTCAAGCAAGAGAAAGTGATACGCCTTAACTAGACTGGTGCTGCCATCTATTAAACAAAATCCACAACATTTTGACGAGAAGACTGCAAAGGGAAGTACAAGCTTGTTATTACTTTCACGGTACCAAAAGATTGCTGATAGGTACAGGGTTAATAAATTCCTACGGAAGTAACATCTAATCTAACCATTTACAGTCTGATAACTGAAAATATTTATCAATTTTTGAATAAAAAAGTGTAAGTTGCTGATTTGATGTAAAGCCGGAATACGGTATTATAATTTCTTACTATCTCATATATGCTTTGTTATTACTTCAAAATAAGATCCTGAATCATAAAAACACCTCAAAGCTCTTTTTTTTTTTTTTTTTACTTTGCAGATGTTCATTTTCTTCTCAAGTATTGCCGAACCGTTGGGACATCTAGCGTTGTTTTAGTGCTCATAAGCTTTAAGTTTTTTTAATAGTACTAACAAGACAGCCCTTACTATTCGTCGCTTTTCAACGATAACGAAGATTTAAACAGTGCCCTCATGCATGCCAAAAAAATTGAGACTGCCACTATGTCAGCGAAAAACATCGTCAACCTATAAATGGTGCCAATAATGTGGAAGACCAAGTGCTGACGGTGCTGACAAAACTGATGAAAAACCTATACACTGTGGGAACATCCAAACTGCAAAATGATGAAATAAAGTGCTGGAAGCGCAACGGGGAAGGTCTTTTACGAAAGCAGTGTCCTATGTAAAGAGGAATTAAAGCTATTCAAAAGAGGTGAAATTTTAAAAAACCAACATAGCAACAGTATGTAAAATAATGTTAAAAGCCGATGGAAAATTAAATTTAATGGGTTATTTGCATTTGTTTCTTGCCTGAAAGTAATTGAAAATTTGGATCAAGCTTCGTAACGCGCAACCTTAGTAGATCCTCTATATGATCATCTGTATTTTGCGTTCTTAAACTAGTTTTAATTTTTGTCATGAGCGAAAATGTTGATTCGCAGCTGTAAGTACTTCCAAAGCATTTTCCAACAGCATTTTTCCAGATTTCTGTGGGACCCTTTTTAGCGTCAAAAAGAAATTTAAGGAAACTATTTTCCCGCAACTCAAATAACTCCATTTTTAGTTCCGTAGGAGCTTTGGATATATCGACTAAATGTGGTTCAAACGCCAGTTTCTTAGCAGTTTCAGAGATTATCAAAATCTGAAAATCTTTCCTCGTCAAAATCTGAAAACCTCACAATAAATAAGACAATAACTAGATTTTCACAAATGCCGATAGCATTACGAGACGAGGCTGTTACAAGCATGCACAGATAACTACAAATCACCAACTCCACAACATACAGGAGAATGCTGTATGTAACTGTCTGTCTTTCAGAATAGCCACCATTACGGTGTCTGGTGCATGGCGGTTGCTATAGCAACAGTCTTAGTGTGTTTCAAGTAGGGAGCAGCCATCGCCAAAAATAAGAACAAAACAGAATTTCTGTTGTTGGATGTTGGCAAACTGAAAAGTGTGCCAGAATGGCAATAATTTCAGACTATGAAAGACTGCTAGAACTTCAACACTGCAGCATTCTAATTCTTGTTGTGCTCAATAGATGGCAGCATGTTATTGAATCCTATTAATTTTCAAATTGTCGTAATCTAAATATTAATTAATACAAGAGGTAGAGGTCTCACTAGAAACTCACGGAGGCCGCACGTTCCCCACCTCTGCTCTAATCAGACGTGAGCTGCAAGTAGCTTTATTAAAGAATTAAAAAAATTCTCGTAAATTTCTTAAAACTCTCATAGACTACCTGGCGATGAACTGCGAAAATCTAAAAGCAATCTAAGAAAAAAAATCATTCAGCACAGTCTTGACAGGTCTCTTTGATAACCACAGGTCATGAATACCCATCTTCCAAAGTAACTTTATAAATTCCGCTACATATTTTAATATTCTATCGAGATTTTCGGCTAGGCATAACGATAATAGAATTCTCCACCAACTGAGTATAAATGCTGATAGTCATATGACAGGCGGTACAGCAACTCAGCTGATGGTAAGTAAGGCTTACGAATTTGACACAGCACCAAACCCTCAAAAGGAATCCATCACCCTCTTAAAAACCTCCTCAGTGTCTTCCTTTAGGAAAACAGGAGGAAATCGGAAAGCTTTCACAGGAGTCGTGGGATAATGACATCCCGGAACCTTCTTTAGTCGTTGGGCATCACTTATCGTGTTAGGTTACAAGAAAGGTCGTCAACAGGATTTCCTATCGATTATAGACTTTTAAATGACAGCGCACAGAAATACAGTCCTTATCTAGAATCGATGACACTTTAGACACGCTAATAAGAAACAAATGGTTTTAAAGTTTATATTTAAGAAACGGCCGCTAACAAGTGAGGATATAGTATTTCGAAGAAGACAGCATTTACCGTAGATCAAGATCTTTGGCAGTTTAAGTTGAGGCCGTTTGGACTGTGCAATGCTCCAGTGACATTTTAAGTCTGACGAAGACAGTTTTGAGATGATTATCACATGAAACCTATCTCGTGTTATCATATAAGCCGCATTTTTGAGGAACATATGAGAAATATCTGAAAAGTGTTTTAGAGAAGCTAAGTTAAAGATGAACCATTCGAAATTCAGATTGTTTTCCCTGAGACCTTATAAAGATCTGAAAAAATTCTGATAAATTGTGACCATTGTGACAAGTGTCTCTCTCAAGACGCATTCTCAGTTTTGTAGTTACTCCCAACGATTTGAGATCGCAATGCCTAACAGAAGTAAAGCTCAACTTCTCATTAACTGATGAACATTTAAAACACTGCAAATAAAACCCTTGCAAGGTTTAACATTTAAAGAGCTCCAAGATGGTTTGATATCTGCACCTGTGTTAGATTATCTACAATATTAATATGACTTACAAATGACAACAATGAAGTTACTAGAACAGCTCTTTCACGAGAAAGTGACGACCAGGAGCATGTTATTGGCTACTTTATTAAAACACCTCTCAAAAGCGGAAATAAATTAATAATTCATCAAAAAAGAACATAGATATGCAAGTGCATTTCCATTATTATATACCCACAGATTCCTGCAGTGCCCTGAGCATGTCTCATGTAATTGGCTAAATTTCAGAAATCCAGAGCGCCAAACAGCCAGATGGATACAGCGACTACAGAAATATGACGTATAAATTCAACTTTGCAAAAAGCTGATGTAATTTTTTATGTAATTTCAACACGACTTTAGACGGAAAAGTTCAAAGATTACTCGGCTGACGATGAAAAATATCGAGTTTCATAAGTCTCAGTTGCTACACAAACTCACACAATCTCCGTAACATCAGAGATTAATTCGAGGAAATAAGAAAAACTGAGAAAGACCGAAACAGAAGATCTTGAACTAAGAACCTTAAATGAAAAAAAAAAAAAAAAAAAAAAAAAAAAAAAAAAATGGAAACAGCAAGCGAAAAATAAAGACTGCTAGAAGTAGCACACTTTAGTATGGCAATGAAAACGTACTGGTATCCTTGAGATTCCCTTCTCCTGCACTTCTCCTGCAAGATGAAGTCTTCTACCGCAGATTTGAAATCAACAATGAAAGGAATTCATATAGCAGCTCATCTTACCGAGATACCGAATCGTTAGTGTTTTATAAAAGCTTGTCAATAACTCTGATGGGGGCCATTTTGGTGTAATGAAGACAATCTAAAACGTAGGTGAACGTTTCGTCGGTGAAAAATATTTACTAAATTCGTTGAGCCAATCAAAATTACCTTCTTTAGCTTTACTGTACGTGGAACAAAATGCTTTGGAAAATATATTTTATGTGAAAATAACTGAACTATAACACTGAAAGCTAGAAAAAAGCATTTTTGAATTAACTTCATGCTTTTTGAGAACCAGTTTTGACATTTAATAAACTAAATTTCATTTTTTAATTTATGAGATACAATCAAACAGTTCTAATCTTATTGGAGGATTGATAGTTAACCAAGTGCATGCTTATAATCAGATTTTGCAATATTTCGAATAAGTTAATATCTTTTTGTATATGTTTTATTTCTATTGGTATAAAAACTAAAATTAATTTTGTCTTTTTTTTAAAATTTTCTTTAAATAAAAATTAATGTATGTCTTAGTTTTTTAACTAACCCAAGATTTTTTTTTAAATTTAATTTTATTTTTTTTAATTTGTAAAATTTTTGAGGTTTATTTTATTGTGTGACCTATTTCTTGTGAGAAGTCGGCAAAGAAATATGTCTACGGCAGGGATTCTCAGCCGGTGGTACGCAAGAGAAAAATAGGTGGTACGCAAAGAAACAAAGCATTTTTAACCATTAAATTCGAAAATATCGTGAAGAAAAAGAACTATTGATCAAAACTTCCTGTGATCGAACTCTAGCTGAAGATTTCAAAAATAACACGCTTTTTAACTTTTGGTTGAATCCAAAAAAAGAATTTAAAAGCGTTTCAAATTAAGCCGTTAAATTTTTACTGTCTTTTTGCACAACCTATTTGTGTAAACAAGTATTTTCTTGCAAGTTTTATTTCAAAATAAATAAATAAATAAATAAATAAATAAATAAATAAATAACAGAATAAAATTGAAATTGGATCCTAATTTACGATTAAAGTTAAGTAAGACCAGGTATAAAGAAATTGATCTCTCTTAAACGGGACCCAAATTTTGCACTAAATTTTAGAATTTAAATTTTGATAATAAAAATGCTAACCAATTTTTTATCTAATATTATTTTATGTGTGCACATTTAGTACAAATAGCCAATAGGTTGTGAAAAATGGAAATATTTATATATTTTAATGTTTCTGTTGAGAAATTAAAAAATATTCATTTTAAAATGTAGTGGTGGTACTAAAGTTTTTCAATTTTTGTTTAGATGGTACGCGTTAGTCAAAAAGTTGAGAACCGCTGGTCTAAAGCCATAAAATAGATTAATTCGGCTTCCACAGTGCGTTTCATCAGCGCTTCACCTTCTGCAGTTAGTAAAATACTTGATATTTTATAAACAGTTTATAAATATTTTTTATGCAGTAGTTATATCAGTATGTAAAGGAAAAGCCAAATGATTTATTTCTCCCCTCTCTTTCTCTTTCGTCGATCAATATAACAATTATAAGTGCTGCAAGCAATGGGAGTCTTTTCTCGGGGAAGAAAGTATTTTGAGTTAAATTTTTATGAAGTTCTTTAAGTTATAATTTCAGTTCTGTTTATTCCGAAGCCTTTAAAATGCTTTGCACTCAACAAGAAATGGATAGTTGAACGAATCATCTAGAACCTTATATGTGTTAATATACCTATGGGTATTTTAACTTTTATACAAAATTAAGTACACGAACAGACATTTTTGTTTGACGAGCGTATTTAAGGTTTTAAATATACATCTTTTCTAAACTTCAGTTTGTTTAATTTTAAGTCACAGCCATATTTTGTGCATTCAGAAAATTATTACCTCTAATATTTTTTACGAAAGGTATCAGTATAATACATTATTTATATCATATTATTTTATAAGGTTTGTGTTTTTGGAATATGTGCAACGATTGTTCTGTGTAATGTGCAAATTTTAAGAAAATATTATTAAGAAGCTGTTATTTTACCTTTAAGACGTTTTCTTTATGTTAATTTGCGTTAAGAGTCAGGTCGACATGTTAATAAATATATTTATTTGGCTTCTATTTTAGTTGTGTTAGTCAGACGGGAAGAAAGATCAGAGAATTCGTTTCACGGTTACTTTGGTGACGTGGAACTTAAGATTTAATAATATCGATTTTGTTTTCTCAAGTTAAATCACACTATTCGCTTGGCGAACAGCAGTATCTTACGAATGCTACATCTTGATGCATAAAAAGAATATTATTACATGATATAAAATTAAGTGTAAAAAATCTGATGTGAACACCACATGACTTTAATGTGCGGCCTATTAAATTATGCACATTTTTTGCTGCATTTCATTTAAACTTATTTCCCCGAATTTCATTATAGATATATTTCTTTTTCAATTAATTCAATTCTGACTTTGTGGCAAGGAAAAAATACGTAAAAACTCAAAATATCTTATAAGATATACCCACCCAAATGTGCACAAAAAATTATCAGAGGAATAATTTACACTATACATTAATACAGTTAATTAATACAGTTTGATGAAGTTAATAGAGCTAAATTCCTATACGAAATTAAAATGTTTTCATATTCTATATGATGATGTTATGCCCATTTGCGTATCTACATGTCGTAACTAAAATAAATAAATAAATAAAGGCCAAATTTTATTTTTCAAATGTGACCTATAAAGTACAAAAAAGTTAGTTTGAGATGATTTAAGAAATCTAAAAAGCGTATTTTAATTTTTATATCAATTACCTATAATTTTTATATGAGTTTATATTAAATAATATTATGAGATGCATATTTTGTGCACTTACTGCTGATCGTCTATTATCTGGAAAAACAGTTTACAGCCTCCTTGATGAACAGAAGAAGCGAATCTAACACTCCTCAGGTCAAATTCTCATCATAAATCAGTCTATGTATATGTCTGGTGCAAAGTGGAACATTTAAAAAACGAAGTATTGGAAATATTTTGAAATTCTTTTCGTGACTTTGATGCTGACTGATACTAAACACGCTAACCTATAATAAATAATAAAAAAAATATGTTCCATGTCAATAAATAAGACTTCACGCCTTTGTGAAATATAACTCTTCTTCTACAAACAGTCTTCTAGGAAATGAACGCCATTTTTGTGTTAGTTTGTGTTAACAATAAAACAAACGCCATAAATTTTAATAGTTTTATTTTTCTTACCTGTTATTCCTGAAACAGAGTTTTAATTATTTTCATAATTAACCTTTCTCTTTCGCAGAATTCCTCAAAACGGCTCCTTAAAAAATTTAATTTGTGAAATTTTATTCTGAATTTATAATCGTGTATTCAGTAGGCTTCTTTATTTCTCCTAAGAACTCAGTAATCCGATTTCAAATATATACATTTAAGCTTACTGTTGTCAATAGATGGCGCCATCTTACGAGTATACAATGATCTCATACAGATTTCTTTGCGCGCTTTTTTATAATTTAGCAAAATTAATTTTTTTAAATTAGGATATATAACAAATTTGTGTTCATCTGTAAAATATTTTACATATTTATTAACTTTAAAGAGTATTAAATTTCAAGGCTCTTTTATTAAAATGTCATTGAACATTGTTACGATTTCTCCAACATTGCGTGATTGGATTTTTTTTTTTTTTTTTTTTTTTTGTTTAGCTAGCTAATCTTTTACAGAAAAAGAGTAGTTTAAGAGCAAGATATCTTGAAATATATACTGTGCCAGGACTTAATTTCTAAAATTAGAAGACCTTTGGGAGGTAGTCAGGAAATAAGAACAAAAATAAATAAGTAATAAATAATTAAAACAATAAAGTAAGTAATGATTAAAATTGCAGTCTCATTATGTTTCTCGATGCAGGACACTGAAGAAATCTGCAATCCCTCACCGAGATTTGAACTCCGGACCTCCTGAATACGTGTCAGGCGTGCTTTTAGTTACACTACGCTACCTTGTATACTCTCCCTTCTGTAAAGGGCGACTGGGAATAAGTGAACTAAATTCGCAGATCCTGGTGGTTGTCCATCACCTCTTAGTTCGGGCGATACTGTAGAGTCTTTTGAAATTTTTCGATACTTCTAAATAACCTTAAAATATTTGGTAAAATTAAAATAATTAAAATTAAAGTTCAGTAAAATGTAAAGGGATAAATAAATATTTAATAAATATTCCATAATGATAAATAAATAGTTAAAGAATAAAAAATGGATGATTTCGTCTTATGTGTTGCACCGGCTGCAATTAGAATTTCGCTCAAAAAGCTAAGAAACATTTCAGTCAGATTCCGGTTGAATTTAAGCCCTGAATATACAATATAAAGTACTTTCCAAGAGATGAAAGAAACAAAGACCGTTCTTTTGCTTGTACACAAATGAAAAAAAGGTAAAAGGGTCAAAACGGGCGTAATGAAAATAGAGAGGATGCTAGAAACAGTATGAAAGCACGGAAAGAAATTTTTAAAGAGGTACGAAAACAAGTAGAAAAGAATCGAACAGTTTCTGACCGCAATGTGGCAAGGAAAAAAATTTCTTTCGAATCTGATGTTGATATGTAAGAAATGAGAACAAACGTAAAGTTCTCTACAAGTGACACTTTTCGTCCCCCATATTTGGTTAAGTCGTTCATTCTAGAAATTTGAGAACGAAAAATTTACCTGCACCCATAAATTCATTGCACTTTTTTGAGACTAAGTCTTTGAGATATAGGTGAGGGCTTTTGTCCTCCTTATAAGTCTCAACTTCCATCAAAGGATTTGTTTCCCAGGCATGCATGAAGAAGTTGGAAGCGATTTTTAATTTTAGAATTTTAGATGTCAAAAGAATTTTCTGCTGAAACCGTGATTCAGTTACATAAAAAAGTGTCAGAGTTGGTTAATTTATATCTCATGGTCCTGTTTAAGGAATTGATACAATAGCATCGATGATTTTGCTCTCATGACACCTTATAAAATTATGAAACTTTCAAATTTTTACACACGAGTTGTATAAATAAAATCCAACTTGTAAACTGCTTCTTATCCTTCTGGAACCGTATAGTGCCCACAATTAGAGGCGGAAAATGTAATAAGTAGTCGTATCCTTCTAAACAGAGCTTTAAAAAGAACTGCTCAGTAATATGCAAAACCGATTTTTAAAAATTATCAAAATTATTTTATTTATAGCAATTTACCTGCTCAAACGAAACGGAGATGAAATCGCTTTCGAGGTCGTTTAAAAATTCAACTACGTTTAACTAGTTTCGAATTCTAGCATGCTTACAAATGGCAAATTCAAACCCATTTCTGCGTCAATATTTTTCTGATGTAAAAAAGTGCATATTAGTACTGTCCACTCGGAAATTTACATCCGCAGCTTTTTTCATCATATTTGCAGACGATCCTCCAAACAGTTAATAATTCGAATAATTTTGACCAAGAGTGAATGGGCATTCTTATCATTATTACTTTTATTGTTGAACTAATTTGGAAAAAAGTTCTCTCCCCTTCACACTAACAGAATTGTTTTTTTCTCCTAGAGTGTTTTTTCTTACATTTTTGCTAAAAACATTACCTGACCAAAACTGGCGCAGCAGTCTGCTTTATTTGTTTCATTTCTTAAAGAGGGAACCATGGGTCTACGATCAATCTTCTAATAGATGTTTAGTAGAGCAATTTTTCTGAAACATTTCATAAATGTGTACCACTGCTTCTAGCAGAAAAAATTCGTTTTGAGATTGGTGAAACATGAAGACATGCATTCGGAAATTTGTCCAAAAACTGCTGCTTATAATTTTACAATTTTGTTTTTATATTTATATATTTATTTATCTTAAGAGCATGGCCTGAAAAATCGACTGTCGTTGGAAAAACTTCTTTTGATAAAAATTAAATATTTTCTGTCTCTTTTTGTCTAGTCTTTGGTCTCTATAAAATTGATTATTTATGCGTACTTAAATAGAATTCAATCAGGAAAGTCGCAACCATTAGCAAAAGTACGCGTAAGCTATTCGAACCATTTTACTAAGGGTTAGGTTACTTGAGTTACAGTAAAGCCTCAATGACTACCTGCCTTCGTGGAAGACTTTTTGAGTAAAACTGGCTCGTATTCGCGTTACACGCGGGGAACAGTCACGAGAACTAACTATGCAGCCAACCCTTTCGTCTGGGTTTGAGACCAAACCAGGTCGCACTACCAATATTCAGCGGTCTTAACTACTCGGCCAATGGTGGGATAGTTTACTAACCAAATAAGACAGATGACTGCACATCTCTGCGAGAGATATGGTAAGGGTTGCCTCCTCTCAGTGAGTATCCCCCGGAAAAATATATGTATATATATTTCTCAGTCTGTTTAATATTTAGTTATTCATATATTGATAACCTCATAAATAGAGTGGAACTAAAATACCAAATAACACGTACGAAAGCACAATTTTCGAAATTCAATTTTGAAAATTCGGTAAGTCGCCAAGTTGATCAGTTCATGCTGTGAAGATATAAAATAATGAGCGAAGGGGTAATAAATGAAAGATATATATTTTGGTTCTTAATTCATAATAACTTAAAATGAAAAGTTAAATAGACCTGATGGAAATTTAATCTCTAGATCAGAATAAAAGAAATTCTGGAATCATTTTACTGTGGAAAAATACACCACACTGTAGTTATTTTAGCGTGATACAAACAGTTGACACTTTACGTGATGCTAAATATGCTGACTGCGGACTCAATGAGAGGCAAAGGGCAATAAAAAGTGATCAAATCAATAATCTGTTTTATACCAATTGCAATTTGCGAAATGACTCACGTTACAGAAGTTTCGCTAATGCAAGACCCCGGCAGGCCAAACGTGAAATCGCTGATCACATGTACGTGAGTTCAACCGTGAGCTCGAATCATGGTGAAAGGACTGATTGCAAGTGACGTTCGTTGGTTTCCCCATGATAACGCGAATACGAGCCATTTACGTTAAAATGATTTCAACTTTTTAAATTTTTTTCTGATATCACTAGACTTTTGGAGTTTTTCCTGCGAAAAATAACAAAACAGTAAATTTTTCACCTGCCTGAATTTATTCCGGACATACTGAGAGCTATGTTTTTCTCATTCTATAACATGCCAAAATTTATACCGCTTTTCCTTACAATCCATAATATATGACTGAGGTTGATTTGATTTGGTTGTTTTGATTTTTTTTCTTTTTTTCTTTCTTTCTCTCTCTTTTTTTTCTCGGATACATTATTCGGTAAAACTTCTGTGAGTTCATTTTCTAGTTTTTAATCGTTCTTGTTTTATAACTTACACTCATGTCCATAAATTAAGGATAATGCAAAATCAGGCAAAGGAAGAGTTAGAAGCAAAACAAATTTGACTTATTTGTAAAGCTTATTTATTAAACAAAAGGTAAAGAGCAAAAAAGGATGCTATATGTTTGATATTATTAAAAAAATTAGCGATTTTTTCTCCCTGGAGCAAATTACAAAAAAAAAAAAAACCTATTTACAAAAAACCAATATTACATGGTTGGTATAATTGTTAATACATTGTATGTCTCCCAGACGATGCAATACAGTCCGTACAATGCCTAGGCATGCTGAGTATCAAATTACGATCTGATCATGGGGGATATTACACCACTCAAAAAGCAATGCTCTCCGAAGTTCCGGTAGACATGTAGGAGGAGCTTGACCGGCTGCAACTCGTCGGCCAGGCATATCCCACACGTGCTCTACTGGATTCAAGTCCGGTGAGAATGCTGGCCAGTCCATACGGGTGATATCCTCCGATTGAAGGTATTCGCTTACGATGTTTGCACGATGAGGACGGACGTTGTCATCCATAAACACAAATTGTGCGCCCATGGCGCCCCGAAACAAACATACATGTTGTTCCAGAATGACGTCCCGATAGATTTGACTTGTCATGGTTCCAATTTGAACATGCAGGTCAGTTCTGGAACCCAGAATAATTCCACCCCAAACGAGCACTCCTGCACCACCGTAACGGTGTCGTTCAATGATGTTTTCTTGGTGGTAACGGGTACCTGGAGCTCTCCATATGAAGTTCCGGCGAGAATCAGACTGCATGCTAAACCTGGACTCGTCGGAAAACATCACACAAGCCCACTGTTGCGGTGTCCACAATGCATGCTCTCTACTCCAGGCTAACCGCAGGCGGCAGTGAGTTGCAGTATGTGGAACGCATCTGACAGGTCTACGAGCATATAGACCAATTTTCCCTAAGCGTGTGTACACGGTCTACCTTGAAATTGTCGTACCAGTGGCTGAAGAGAGCTGACGAGACAGGTCTGAGGCTGTGCTCCGCATGTTTCTTTTGGCGGTAACTGCCAAATACCGGTCCTCATTCGGCGTTGTAACTCTGGGGCGACCTGTGCTGTAACGTCTACTCACATTACCATCATCTTGGAATCGTTGCCAAAGCCTGGGGGTGACACTCTGGGCAATTCCAAGTTCGTCTGATACTTCCAGTTGGGTACGCCCACATTCCAGACGGCCGATAATTCAACCATGTAAAAAATCATCCAAATGCGTCCTTTGTGTCATAACTATTCGGTTATAGCACTGAAATGCTTATAAAGCGCCTGCGAACAATTTTACTTCTTTGCCTGTATTCCTTATATATCACTCTCTTACACGTCATTGTGACGTACCATCGGTGTCATCTGGTTACTTCCTGAAATTTGCATATGATTCTTGAATATGTGTGTAGTGATTTTACAGGTGATATATTTATTTTAAGAGTTCGATTTCCGCGTGACTCCGAATTATCCTTAATTTATGGACATGAGTGTATTTTCAGATGCAGACTTTTCGACTGATGTGGCGAAGATTTTTTTCTGTAGAGTGTCTGGAAATTAATACTGGTTTTAAATTGAGCGCCATATTTTTTTCTTTTCCCAACACTCCCGTACACACTTGTTGAAGTAATCACATTCCAATCAGAAGTAAGTTACTCGTGATGGAAAATTACACGACTCAGGAGCGCATAATTTACATCAAAACACATTAGAAATAACCGTAACTGTCAATGGTGTACGTTATTGCAAGATGATAAGACCATTTTTGTGGCTCCAATTTCAAGCCATGGACTTCAGTGTTGATGTTGATCAGATGTTCTTTCAGTATGATGGTGACGCACAAAAACATTGATTCGTTGCAGGAGAAATTGAATGGGCCAAAGTCGTGTGACACCGCTCTAAACAATTTAACTTTTATCTCTGGGGATTTGCAAAGACCAAGGTTTACAAAGAACGCGCACCTGGATTTAAAGAAGAAATCCGAGGTTAAAGTTTGTACCAGTGACATACGAGATGTGGAGGACATTTACTGGATATTATTTTCCATATTTAATCGGAGTGTTTGTTCTTTCGAAGTATGTCAAAATTTTCACAATTCGTGCATAAATAAAGATTCATTTTATAAATCAAAATCCTGCGCTGTTTTCAGACACTTTGTCAACCGTAATTTCATATGCTTTTAAAATCTTGGAAATCAGATTTTTCAAATAAATATGTTTTTTGTAAAATCTGTTAATTTCGCATACCAGGCTGTATAATCTTCAAACAACAGCCACACCATTATTATCTCTAAGTTTACATTTCCGAATAAAAATATAAGTTTATAATTAAAAGTCTAATCCAATGTTTCCTTAATTTTTAGACTTGGCAATAAACTTGATTGCGAATTAAAATAAAGTAATTCAAAGCCTACAAAAACGGAATATTTATAATATAGTGACATCAATTTGGATTTAATAAAAAATAAATACATATAATATAACATAAAATGAAGAGTAAAAAAATTTATTATAATTTATTTCAAAGAGCGGATTGCAGTGCTTCGCAAGGCAAAATTCTGTTCTAATATTTTCTTGTTGACTACCGTAAGAAAATAATTCCTAACGCGCGGTAAACCCTGACAAAAATTTGACTCTCGTAGCAAAAAAACGTTTTATTTGTTCATTTTGTTTCATTTCCAGGAAATTATTTTTCTGACATTTTTAGAACTCTCCAATTTTCGGAATTTTAACTTTTTATATGTTTTAGCTCTATCTGAGAACCGGCTAATTCACAAGATTTGCAGTCTCTTTTTTTCATGACACGAATATGGTTTTATCGAGGCAAAGTGTTTCTTCTTTTTATTCGACATCACGGTCTCCCGCTGCTGGAATTCTATCAGGCATTTTTCATCTCAAGGTCCATTGTGGATTTATAGCAGGTAACTATTGTACACAATTGTCATTGTGTACAATAGTACACAATTGTATTGTATACAATTGTCACGGTATCAGTGTGTTTTGTAGAAAAAGCAACATAATGATAAAAATAAACAGTCAGAATTAATGCTAATTAAATAACATATGCTAACTAACTGAATTTAATTTCTAAGAAATACCTCATAGCAAAATGAAAAGAAAAGAATTATTTTATTCCACCCGTTGCTGATATTTTAAAAAAAAATCTATCGTCAGTCAAGCGTGGTAAAATGCTTTCCAGTTTTCATCTGCTTGATGTTCAAAATGAGAGAAGAGGGCGCAAAAGGTAGGAAGAATTTATTTGCTTTCAATAAACAGACATGGAAGTGTAAAATTTAAAGTTAGTATAAATAATTTGGTAATAAAAAATTCAAGGAGATATTTTCCCTGAATACAATCCGATAGCAACATGAGAATAAACGTAAGACCTTCTCTGTACAAATGACAGTAGTGGTCCCCTATGTTTGATTACATCATTCAAAAAGTCTACAGGAGCACTGCAGTAAGAAGTTCACCAGCGTGGCATGTGCACCACCAGTACCACTTTTAGTGTTTTCAGAAACTAAAAGTTTGCTGGCTGCCATAAATTCATAGCACTTCCTGGATAATAAGCCTTTGATATGTACGTGTGGGTTTCTTTTCTTATAAGTCCCAACCCCTGTCCAAGGTTTGTGCTCGAGGGAAACACAACCTGCATTCAGAAGTTCGAATCGATTTTTAAAACATATTTATTATTAAATAAAATTTCTCTGCTGTAATTGTTGCTCACTTACATAAAATTAGTGCTGAAGGACTTTTATTTAGGGCTCCGATGCGCTCCGACTAAAATTATGATTTATGTCAAAAACAGAGAAGTACCACTGGTGGGCTTCGGGTGTTCCGGTGCAATTTAAGCTCTGTATTATGTAGTAATACAGACTATTTTTTAGTAAAAAATATAGTTCTATTTACATCAATAATATTTCCTCATTTCACTGTTTTACTGGTATCTGATACTTGTTAAAGAAAAGCTTTATAACCTTTATTGTCAAATAAATTTCTTTAAATTTAGTGACCTACAGATGCTATCTATACCCGTCTGGAAGCCGCTAACTACGGTTTGCGTACCGCTGTCCCTAGGCTATAGTCTCCTATTCAGAATTTCTGAAATTGAGGTTGACTCTGTATTACACTTATTGTCCGATCCCCATTTATTGTATTAGTATTTTATTAGACCAAAGAGGTAGTTTGCCCAGAAGGACTATTAATTTCGTTTTGGGATGTTGATTCACTATAAATGTCGGTTCACGTTTCGAATAGTCGCCACCAAATATTAGAGACCTGTATTATAGTTATAGAAATTAAATAATGAAGAATCTACATAACTGCATGTATGTTTTCGCACTGTGATAAAACAACGGTACCTAGAGCCATCAAATTTTGAATAACGTACGTTTTGAGCCTAATATGGGCATCTGGAAGCCCGAATTCAGAATTTGGAATTTGTTTTATGATCTATTTCATATTTTGTAAAACTTTGATCAATTTTTGATTAACAAACTCAACGATTTAAAAGCAAGCAAAGGTAACACACAAAACGTTAGAAAGAGGTCCCTTTGGGAGTAATGCAAAATCAGCTTTCAGATTTTTATATTTTTTTAATAATTATTTAATTTGACTTACAAAACAAAATATGCTGAATAGGCTTCTTTCTCACTTCCATAACAGACTAATACAAACTTGGCCTAAGAATAAGAATAAGATAAAATTATACCTGCTCTTACAGCAAGTTGATTCAGGTAGTTTATCTCGTGCCCCTCCTACTTTTAATTTATCACTTTAGTTATAGGATGACCCAATAGGAACATAACTCGAGATTCTCCTGGCAAACCCTTTTATTTAGTTATGATTAATTACAATGTGATGCAAATAAATAACCGTTTGCATTTAATTTTTTCAATCTTTCGAACAAACGGTTGGATACGGATAAAAACTGAAGTACAGAAACAATCAACATCAACAACAAAGAAAAAATATAGAGAAAACTGAGTAGTTTTTAGAATGACTTCTAATTCTAGCCGGAACGCACCGGAGCCCTAAATAAGACTTCGGCACTTCTTTTATGCAACTGGACACAACAATTTCAGTAGAAATTTGATCTCGAAAATTTTATTTTTGGCAATAAAATTATCTTAAAAATCGCATATTAAATTTTAATTTGTCTCTTTGCATTTTATTTAGTTATAATTATTTAATTATTTTAATTATTCAGTTACTTTAATAAATAATAATATATGAAAAATGAATTAAATAATAATTACCAATTAACTAATAATAATTCATAAATATTAATTATTAACGTCAATTAAACAATTAAATAACCATAATAATTAAATAATTATTAATTAATTTGATAATCATTAACTAATCAATTTTTAAATTATTAATGATTTTAATAATAATTTTGTTCATTTATTTACTTTTGTTCATTTATTTACTTTTGTTACGGTCTTCCAGAGGGCTCGAGCACTTCTAAAAAATTAAAGCCTGGATATAAGCAGAGATTTCAAGTTTCCTGGTCAGAGAATGAAAAAGAAAGGAAAAGTAGGAATTTAAAAAAATGGCAGTGTAATACTACATATGTAAAGGAATTAAATTAAAAAATTTTTGAAGTTTCCATAATTGCATCTGATTTGTAAATTATAATCATGTTAGCAACTTAAATACTGACGAGAGAGGTGGACACAAAGCAGTTCTGTTAAATGAGTGTTATTTTAAATGGCAATCTCAATGAATAATGGGAAATTAAATTCTGTCAGAAACAGTTGAATAAAGGCTATTAAGAGCCCTGAAGCGGTTTAAGCAAACGAAAACAAAAATCAAAATTTAGCAAATCGTAAGAAAAATCTTAAAGATGTCTTTCTCTAGTTAAATTCTCGGGCTTTTTGGTAACAAAGCTTCAAAAACAGGCATTCAAAGCAGGCTACCTTTTTAATTGTTTAAAATTTAGATACAATGTTATCATTTAACTCTTTGATAAATAATACAAAGAAATGGAAAAGGATTCCAGGATTCAGGAAAAAATAATTATGATTAAAGACAAACTATTGATTTAATGATAATGCTGTTGTTCTTTTGATTTTCCCCCCAAAACAGATGTAAGCAATGATAACAATAAGAAAGAAGGGAGGAAAGGATGGATATGTATATATTTTTGAAGTAATTTTCATGTAACTCGATATTTTCTTAAGCTTATTAATAATTTCATCTCAGTTCCACGTTATTTTCGCTACCATATAATGGCATATTTTTCTGAATTATATTGATTTGATGTTAGCAATTACCTTTCAAAATGTTAAATATTTGCTGTTTACCACCAAGAGTGGTAAACATAACAGTCGTTAAAATTTTGTAAAAATATTATGTGTTTTACCAAAATTAATAGCTGGAAGATAAAGTTAAAAGATTTGCTACTAGATGGCGTCACTTTTCTTTGGGACAAAAATGAATGATTTAGTAAGTACTCTACTAGATGGCAGCACTACTTACGGTAATAGCATTTTATGACATGAGAAATATCTGGGAATGTGAGCTTTTAAAAATCCTAAAAAATTCACTATAAACGGGGGAAAAAAAAAAGAATCATGCAATGATAAGATGCAATATTTCTAAGCTGTGGTCATCCTTTCTGTCATTCCTTTTAATATTTTTCATTGTAAGTTGATAAGTTTTTATTAGAACGTAGGATATTTGCTGATATTTGTATAGAATGTTTGTTGATATTTTAGCAACATCAAAACCTTTTTTGCCTTAAATTTAGAGCGGCTGCAAAAATATTTGTAGTGCTCAGCGATTATAAGCTTAATTTCAAGAGTATTTATTATGACATTATTGGTGAAAAAAGCAGAACATATTCTGGTCAATCATTAATAAATTAATTTCTAAACTAACATAGCCGATAATAGCTAAAACAACACCAATATAATTTTACCAAAACGAAAAACATAAAAATTTTTTTAAATAATACGTGTCCTGAAAACTTACAGTCTGAGAAACATTTTATGTTTTGATAAAAAGAACATTTATCATTTCCAGAATATCTACGTAATTTCATGCAGACAAATTTTGATCTAGTAAGTAGTCTTTTATTTATTTAGTTTTTATTTTTTCTCCATTAGTGTGTTACTTTTAAAGACAGAATATTCATAAAAAATAATGTATTTTTTTTATAAAAGTTAAAATCGATAAATTTTAAAATAACACACACGCGCAAATTCTTATTTCCAGTTTCACATCAGAAATTTTTTAATATTTTTTACTCCTTTCTTTGAGTATCCCTGCAAACTTTGTGAAGACTGCATAGATGCAACATGTCATTTAATAAAATATCTTTATTCTACAACATAATAATTGCATATAAAAATACTCAAGCGTATCAAATTCCCAGCATAGCAAATTATGTTGAGCTCGATCTTTATCTAGCGTATGGTCCACTTTTTGAACCATTGCCAGATGCCTTCTTTTCATTTAAACAGCACTTAAAGTAACTATTGGCACTCTTACAATTTATTCAGTTAATTATGGTAAAGCGTGCAAGAGCCAATGTGTAAGAAAGGACGGATTTCCTAAAATACTTTCTAAAGAAAGTATTATATTATGTATGGGATTAATCAGGAAACATTCATGCCGCCAACTCGTTCAGGAACGGGGAAGTGAATTTATCAGTATTAGCAGTTGGAATTAGCTAGTTATTCTCAACAGCGCATTCAAAAGGTACCATCTGATAGCCAGTGGTAACGTAAAATATAGTATTATTAAGCGACTAAACAAATATCTCGCAAGAGCCCGCAGTTGTTTAAAAAAAAGGCTTTTCAGAAAGGATGAGAAAGAGAGAAAAAATGTATAGTAAAAATATAATAATGAAACAAAACAAAAACAATAAATAAATAAATAAATAAATAAATAAAATAAACGGTAGCTTAGGAGCTGATCTAATGTATATCATGAAAATGCTATCTGACAAATTTGCATATTGTGTCCAGAATCATAACATGCAAATGTTTTTTGTGAAGACCTTGACTTTAATGCATAAAAAAGTTTATTTGAATAAAAAGTAAAGGCATCAAGTCTTAATTACTGGGGTGTCGAACATCAAGCACTAAAAATATTCAGAAAATTTTTTCGACTGGGGTGTTAAATGCCGCTGCAGAAACTAATTAGACAATTCAAATGCTTTAATACCTGCGAAAAAGGAACACATTTTCCAAAAATATACGCACTGCAACAGAAAATATGAAATATGAAACATTATGTGTCATTTTTCGGCCATTCGTTGAAAAATCAAATAAAAATGCTTTCAAATTATTAAAATTAATCAATATTTTTCACAATAATCTGCACAGAACTTCACATCACTTACTTTCTTAATACAAGAAACATTATCTAAACTGATATTTTGTTTTTAGTTAAGTATCATGCAAAAATTTCCCTTTTTCAGTGTAAGCATTTTGCTTTTCAATTTGTGTACTTCCCTGAACATGATCTCCGATTTTAATATTAAATTAATTTTTGGTTTCAAACATAATTATTTTGGTTAATTTGTGATTAATTCTGTTAATTTTTGTCGTACGGAAGTAAAAATTTTATAACGTATTTCTCCCGCTTTCTTAGCATGCCTTCGTGGTGTAATGGCCAGCACACTTGACGCGTATTCGAGAGGTCCGTGGTTCGAGTCCCGACGAGGGCATTGCTTATTTTTCATGTCTCCTGCTTCGAAATAATCTGATGACTCTACAGTGGCGCCTGAACTAAAAAGGGTGGTGAATGATGATTCGCCACCACCAGGATTTGGCGATTGGTTCCCCTAATCCCCAGTCTCCCTTTAAAAGGGGCATATAAGGTATTTCTCCTGCCTTCTTAGCATGCCTTCGTGGTGTAATGGCCAGCTCATTCGACGCGTATTCGAGAAGTCAGTGGTTCGACTCCCGGTGAGGGCATTACTCATTTTTCATGTCTCCTGCTTCGGAATAACCTAATGACTCTACAACTTTATTGTGTTTTACCTTTTGTAATGACCAAAAAATTTTCATAAATATAAATATACAAAGAGGAGGAAAGTTTAGATTTCGGAATTTTTTCAATTAATTTCTTTAAACTTAAAAGTGTTAAAATATGAATAGTTGCGTCATTTAAAACATTTTTATAACTGAAAGGATATATCTACGGCCAATTGCAAAAAGAAAGGCCGGATGAGGATTTTTGCGGACACGGGATGTACTTTCCTTGTGTTTGTCAGTAGTTATTTAGCTCTGGATGAACAGCTGCTATGCGACTGGAGGCAAACTAGCGTACGGCTTATAAAACCTGTTTATTTTTGCTCGTTATTAGATCTACATTATATCAATATACATCATTTTGAACTGTGCATAACTTTCAGATCCGGCAATTTGGTATCCTCGAATGTGGCGGTCTGCCATATTCTGTACTTGTACTCTGGCGAAAGGTCTGTGGCATTGCTGGTGAAATAAGAGTATCAACAGCTCGAAAGACAGTCCAGAGATATGCCAGATGTATAGCATTATTCTGTTGGAAAATGGCTCCAGTATAGAGAGCCATGAAGCATACGACCGCAGGATGTCAACATATCGTTGAGCTGTTAAAGTTATGTGCAGGATGACTAGGTTCGATCTGCTGACGTAAGAGACAGCATCCCACACATCACATCAGGAGTAATCACTGTGTGCCTCTGTAAAACAAAAGCTGATTAGGAAAGCTGGCCGTCGACCCTCTACACACGGATCCAACAGCCATCTGCTCCAGGATTAAATCAGGATTCATCGCTGAATACTATGCAATGCCAATGCCATCAAGATCAGCTACGACACCACTCCAGATGACTCTTTTGATGCTTTGGAGTAAAAGGCAGACTTCTGATGACATGGATGATTATAAGTACTGTCTCCTAGTCATTTCTTTGTTGAAAGGTGAATTAATGTCATAATTAAATCAGATTTAACAACCGTCTGTGACAGTAGGCTGAATTTGTGGGGAAAAAAAACCTAGAATGTTACAAATCATGAGGAAGTGATCACGTAAGGATTATTTTAATACATCATATCAACGGAATAAATGGATAATTGTCAAGCGCAACATTAAAATTTGAGACTCTTCCGCAGAAGAAGGATAATTTTTGCCATGTTATGCATGCGTTTTAGGGAAAACTGTAGAGCTAGTTTGTGAGCGAGAGACATACACTGGTATTTACAAAAGATTCAAATCCAGGATAGCTGTATTGAAAAGTAATTTGCTATACGTCTTAAAATTATGCAATCATGTTCTAAATTGCAATTTACATTTAAGTGGGATTCTGCCTTTAAGAACAGCATTTATGCATAAATTATTTCATATTGCATAATGTGAAATTTTACTTAATTAAAATTTAGTGCACGTTTTCAAATTTGTATTACTGTATACGGTTTTATACATTGCATCATTTATTTCTATTAAGTATAGTGAAATGGATATCATTTGAATGTTGTTCTCTTGTACATTTATGGCACTGCAGTACGCTGTAGTATCAGGTGTTATGTTTGTATTGTGAAACATACTGCTTAAATGTTCATTTCCTGAAACCAGCATTTCAGCCCGGGCGGTATTATGTTAAAAGGCCTAATAGACTGAGATAGTGAGGTACAATAAGTCGCCAAGCATGAGCTTTTGTGCGCATTCCAGAATATAGGTTTGTAATACCAAAAAAGATTAATTAGCGCCTGAACTTTTTGAATAAGGCTAGAAAGTTGCTTTACTACCATTTCTTATTAAAGTTTCTTCATAGAGTTACCTTCATTTTTTGCTTTATTAGTCCACTGATATTAATAGAAGGTTTCACATTGCTCACATAGTTTGCACATTCTACACAGTAATTAATAAATAAGTTAACTGCGTATGATGTACTCCGTTAAGCACGTCGGTGCAGAATTAGTTGATTTTATTTACTATATTATCACTAAAGAATTTAACATGTGTCATCGATTTATAATTTAGTAATATACCAGTCATATCTCAGATTTGCTTAGATGACATATTGAAAATCTTATGACCAAGTAAGATTCTTTTAATATCTATCGAAAATATATTGCTAAAATTAAGTTCTAAATGCGCAATAAATTCTGACATTCACACCAATTCAATTGTAGATAGTAGGATGATAGAATATCTGCTTGAAAAAGGAAAGCAGATATCATTCTATCTAGCAGATGACAATAATATATCGATTTTAAGTTTTATTCTCGCCTAGATCCATGCATAACCCTTAATGCGATAGCATGAAAAAAAAAAAAAAAGGAGGGAATTATTCTTTGTCTTACATTGCATATAAAAATACCTGTAATTTTTTAAGTTAAATGTTATATTCAAACGAGAAAATTTTAAATTAATGCAATTTCGTTTTCCTTCTCTAGTGATAAGCAACGAGAGAGCGTCTGAAAATGAAAGGAGAAAATATTTCTGCGCCCTGTTACTCAAGTGAAAAGAATTTAAGAAATTTAGACATGGTGTTTGATTAAATCTCTAGAACCAGGCTGAAACAATGAGCACATTTACACATATACTGCCACCTCTAAGCTACAAAGTGGCCAACAAGTTAGCCGTAACATTTACAAACATATCCACTAATCACTTCTCATAACGTATGTATAAACAGTTGGATAGGCAGTAACAGAACTTAGAGTAAATGGATCATTTCAGATTAAAGCGATGAATGCGCGCAGCAGCCAGCGATTATTCACAAAGCGCAGATCGAATCGAGTTAGGAATTTCGAATCTACAGCAATTAGGTTTGGAATTTTAATTAGTACATTTGGAACTTTATGAGAAATTCTTCGAATTCACGAACTTGTAATGTTTTAAACAAACTGGCTCGTTTCCGTGTAAGATCTTAATATTACAGTATTCTTTTCTGAATAAACTTAAAATATAAATACCAATTTTGTACAAATAATTTTTAAATTAGAGATCTCTTAAAATAACTTCTTATATGGTTTGAGTTGATTTAGCTGATTGCGGCAAGGCACACTAAGGCTATTTGCCTACGGGGAGGGATGTCTTCGTGGAAAACGATGCCTAAGGAAAATGGTTCCACATATGCACGTTACACATGAGGAAAACCACGAAAACGGTCAATCGCCTTGAATGGAAACTAAGTCGGAACTACCAGTATTTACCGCTTGGCCGCTAGTGAGCCGGTGGTCTTAAATAGTGTTCTATTATGATATTTATAAAAGTTACTACAAATATGTTACTAAACTATAAAATTTAAATAAAAAACTACTTTTTAAATAAATCTATGGTTAAAAATTTTATTAAAACTGATCAGGTTCAAATATTTTAATTCTCATACATACATTTTCTAGCTAGAGATTGATATACTTTTCGCAATGGCGACCTTCTGGCTACTGCTTTAAACTTAGATCCTATGCATGCAAGTGAGATGAAAATAAGAGCAGGAAAATGCGATAATTAGTTATATTTTCTTCCATTTATGGGGCAGTCAACCAAATTTAAAGAGTGAGGAGTTATCGTCTAACTACATTTTTAATATGGGGCGACTGTAGTGACATTTTTAACCTTTTGATGGCCATCTTGCATTCCAATTAAGAATCGTAGTGGGCGCAATCGAACACAGCTTGTATTACAAATGTAAGACTGACAGTTATCACGCCCATTTGGGAAGAAAGAATTGCTTAATCTCGCTACTACTGAAAGGTTAAGCAAAATCTCATTCACACTGATTTGAGGAGCTTTCTTACTATCCCGGAATGACTGACCTTTCTCACTACAGTCACCCGCTTTCAGTTTAGCTGACACTACTGTACATGATCTTTCATAACAGTTGATTTTCGTATTTCGTCTAAATAACTTGGCTCTCTGTCTTGATTTTGTGTCTACGTGTTACAGCAATCAAAACTCGAACTTTCACTACCAAATTTTTCACGGCTACGATTCGGCGTTACTCTCTATTTTTATAGTTCAGTTCTAACTGAAATAATTCTTCAACGTTTTTCGGATTACGCAGTTCTAAAAATCTTAAACCTAAGTCTGTGGTTATTAATCTACTTTATTATCCAGCTTCGACCAATATAGCAGTTTGTAACTCCCATCTTTCACAAGATAAAAAAAAAATAATTCATCTCCTACAGTCTGATATTTATCACACAATTCTGTATCTTTTACTGGATGAAATGCCTTAATCAATACCGCTTTCAACACACTGACATTATACGTTTCTGTGCCGAATCTCCCTAACGAAATTTTAACTATACATTTTCCCATGGCAACATCTGCCCCCATAATGCCGATATATCCACCAGTACTTGGGTCACTATAAGAAGCAAACCAAGGGCTGCCCCCCAGAGGCCGTGCAAGAGACCTGATCTGTGGAACGCAACCTTTGATTCAATTCTTAAATCACAGTGGCCTTCACATAAAAAGTTATAGTCTCTGCGGATGACGCAACATTGTAATCAAAGGAAGAACGAGGGACGAGCTTCAACAATTTAGCAAACAGACAATAGAGCTTATAGAATTCCTTCCTTTTATCCTGCTAAATGAATTGTCGAGGAGAACCTAGTGAACTGTTAAGCGAATAATTATTTAGTTCAAAGAACAGAAAGCATAAATTCAGGAAGGGTTTACCCTTTATTCACTCGAAATAAGAATAACATTCGGTCCCTTTCTTTGAGCTTACAAGAAAGCCTCCACTTGGGCTTAAACTCAAAAGTAAGAAAATAAAAACTAACTATATCTAACTAAGAGATTTAGACGAAGCTAACACAGTTCTAAAGTAGTTGGTCCGTAATCTTAAGCTAGCCGGCGAACTATCAAAAAGCACGTGATAATACGGCCGAGCGTAACAACAGCTTATACAGTAGTAGGCAAAAAGAAAACGCACCCTACACAGGATTCCTGACTCTCTCTCACAAAATCAGTTGAACTTTTCTTTCATACTATCTTTTCCTCATTTGCATTCAACGTGTTTCTAAAAACTCATTCTGGTAGGGAGTTGTAAGTTGAAACAAGAAGTAAAACAGGAAAGGTGAACTAAATTAAAATAACTATTATAAAATTAAAATATATCTTACAAGATATTCGACACTTTATGCAAACGAAAGCACCTTCCTATGTGAGAGTCTGAAGCCTTCATACTGTTTTCTAGCCATGTTACGTGGTTGAAATACAGCCGGGTCTAATCTAATTGTACTAGAATTATTAACAGCACTCGCATCCCATTGCACAATGCAACACTACAATGACGCTACTTATTTTTATTTCGGATGCATTTAAGTATGAAATTGCCCACCAGCGGCCGAGCGGTAAAGTCGCTGAACACTGGTAGTTCGGTCCGAGGTTCGAATCCCGCGAAACGGCTGGCTGCATGGGTGTTTTCGTGGTTTTTCCCCATGTGTAACGTGTATACGAGCCAGTTCCCCTTAGAAAGTCCTCCACGAAGGCATCCCTCCCTTTAGGCAGTTTCGAGGCTTTGCCGTAATTAAATAACCTAACCTAACCTAACCTTAAGTATGAGATTAAAATGGATTTGACTTAAGCTAATAAACATTAGTCTAATTCTTTAGCAGTCAGTCTGATTCACCACCATACTAAGTAAATACTATTGTTTAAAACAAGTAAAGAAACCATAGGATTCTATTAGGATTCTACATTCGGTAAATCAATTCAAATCACAATTTGAATTGCTCTCCTAAGCTATTACAATCATAGCTCTGTTAAGCCTAAAAATATATTAAGAAAGCTAAAAATCGAAAAATTTTACTTTTTATCTTACATGCTGTGAGCAATATTAAACATTGAACACGGAAAGCTCAGTTTACCGTCCAATTTGGTAACACAAGGAAATATGGTCGAAAAGAAAAGGATCTCAGAGTATTTATGTCATTTTCGCTTTCAACAAATGCGCCGGACTACCGGCAATATATTAGATCAAAAGTGATAGGTCTGTCATTATCCGATGTTTACAGGAAAACTCCCACTGAAAGAGGTTTATTTGTCTGAATGTTCTGTAACCAACAGCTTTCAGTAACGCTGAACAGCCGAGTTTCTCATGTGTGATATTCAGGTAACAAATACTGAGGAATCCGCTATGCAAGCAAATGTAGTTAACTAATGTGCTTCGTAAATATTTCCTTTGGTAAATTTCCAATTCAGTGATATCCAAAGTGGGATGCACGCTTTAATTCATTGCAGAATGACATTAACCTTTATCTGGTATTGTGAAACTTTTACGCGTAATTTGTATGTTTATGTGCATAACTGGTATAATCACGTGTTGCAATCTATAAATAAAATTATAATTTTTGCTAACACTTTACAGATATTTAATCAGTAATCCTCAGAAATTATAATAATTTTGTTTTAAGGTAAACTCTGCTTGAGATTTTCATTGAAAATCATGAAGGAGCACATGATATTTTTCGGCTCAAAAAATTTATAAATAAAACATTGTTATTATTCGTGCGTGAGAGATCGTTATCGTAACTGTTTAGAGATAACTTCATTTGATTTAAATGTTTATAAGGAAATTATTAAGTTCAAGTTCTATATATGAAGAGAAAAAGGAAATTACATGTCAAGATTTTAATTCTTATTTAAAAATAATTATTTCTTTGATTAAGCATTCCAACTAAATATAGCAGCATTAAATTAAATAATAATGTAGAAAATTGTAAAGTGCTCGCAATGCTTCGGAGTTTATTCTGAAACTTTAACGACAGTTACCTACACTGTTACGATAAAGTAATGCAATAACATTTTTCTTGTCAATAATTCAATAAATTGGACTTAAGAGCAACGTTGCGTCTAAAGTTTTCATGGCTTTAATTTAATACTCTGTGAAAAAACTTCGCAAATGTTAAGATTACATAAGATATGAATTCAACTAGTTAAGTTTTTTATTTCATCATAAACTGGACACAAAATTTAATGAATATTGTATTCAATATTCTAATTTTGAAATTTTATAAATGGTGATAAAACATAACTTGTGGATAAAAGACGAAACGAAAAGGGTTTAAGAATAAAACATGAAAGTCGATTAAATTTTTCAACTTAATTATTAAGTCCTTCAATTCCTCACTAAAGATTATATGGTTGAAGCTGTAGAGTACTAATATTTCATCTCGATTTTGGATTCCCAGGTGGTTGTACAACATACCTAGGTGAGGTTTTACTCGCGTGAAACCCAAAACTTGAGTCAACTTAGATTAAAATATCATTTACGAAGATATTCCTTCCGTCTGTCATTTGCTGCTAACTTAACAAACAAATCAAACAGTACCGAATAAATTTGAAGCCAATCAACTACGTAGGGTGTTTGTACATTATTAGAATGAGTTCGGGGTCATTTACTTAATGTGTAAAATGTAAAGGATATTTTTTAATGTTAAATATGACAGCTTATTTTTTTAACTGTAAGTCTGCATCGTGATTTCCATGACAGAAGGGCTTTTCGTAAAATTTCCATTAATATTGATTTCAATACCTCTTCCACTACTTTTCTTTCATCAGTCGTGGTGGGTGAAACATCAGAGGATTTTGCAGAAATGCGCTGAAAAGGTGTATATGCAATACCTGTATGAGTCTTAATTTTCTCATGGAAAGCGGTGGTACTTTTCGAAGTGACTTGTTGCTTTGTCTTGGTGAAATTTCACTCTTTGAAAGCCATTAGGATAAAGAACTGGAATTACTTCTGGAAATATTGGACATAAAACTTTCTCTTGATAGTCTGTTGTTGTTGCTAATGCTCGCTTGTCTGATCTACAGCCAGATCTACGAAATTCCGCGTGGCAAGGAGCGCGAGTTTACGCCTTGCGCGCCTTTGATCATCTTTCAGGTGACATTGCGATTTAGCTCAGTTCCGTCCCCAATTTTGATGGAGAGTACCCGGGGGTGGGGACGGATCCGGGAGCCTCCCACAGCTTTCCCCCTATCATCAATCTCTCGAGAGTATTTACGGTTCCCCGCATATTTACAGTTTCCCTGTGCCGCGCGGACGCTATACATTTACAAACAGCCATGCCTTTTCCGGTATTCGAACCCAGACCCTTCAGCCCGTATTTCCATTTATTTTTCTCTAAATAGCTTTCATACAGGGATCTACAAATTGTTCAGCGTTGAGCCACATGCCTCGAGAAAAGCTGGTGAACACTATTTTTTTTTTTTTTTTTAGCTTTTTTAAGTTGAAAATCTTGGTTTATTATTTTGTTTATTTTTGCTACAGATGTATTTAAAGACTTTGGAATCGATTTCTGAGTCGGCGGATTTCCTTTTGTTACCAACGATTTAAGGAACATTAGAACAATACGTACTTTTTCGGGGTATTCGTTTGGAGTCCTTATTTGCACTTAGAAGTAATGATTGACAGTTTCCACCTTTCCGATCAACAGTGTTGCTAATTTTGCAATCAGAAACTTTAGCACCGTGCATTTCACAACGTTTTTGAATTATGGAATAGATTTATGGATATTTTGCTTTTGAAGTATGGAATAGATTTATGGATATTTTATTATTATGGATGTTTTGAATTATGGAGATTTTGCCTCAGCACAAAAACGTATCCTTCAATATCTAGCTTGTTTGCACGCGACATTTTGAAAGATGAATAAATTTAAAAGCAGCAGACGGTATTTCTAATTTTAAAAAATAAACTTTTGCGAGAAATTTTGATTCCAAAACAACAGCTTTTTTAAAAATTCTTTATCGAATCGTTTTAAAAATTTTTAACGCTCCCTGTAGAATAGCAAACAAATAAAACTGTTAGAGGTTAATGATATGATGCGGAGAGTTTCAAAATAAAATGCGGTTATTAAAGGGACATCAAATGCTTGAACATTTATAGGAGGATACTCTAGCCCTTTAGTACTGTGCCGATAGAAAAATCAGCTCCCATCTACGAATTTTAAAGCACTGTGTTTTGCTATGAACTACTGAAAAATTAATAACATAACAAAGTATTTGGTTTACCCATTAGCAATGATTAAAAAAAATCGTTCGGAAAATGAAATCCACAAAATATATGACGATGGTAGACTTCACCTCTGGATACTTTTAGATACGTGAGAAACCAGAGGGTGTGCCGAAAACAGCATTTTTTACCCAATCAGGAGTTTATACGTTTCTTAGAATGTCGTTTGGGTTATGCAGAGTATCCGTCACGTTTCAAAGGGCTATGGATATTATTCTAAGACCTGTCCTTAGAAAATCTAGGTTCGTTTGCTTAGACAATATAATATTTATTAGATAAATAATGAACATATTCGGGATTTACAATTGTTATTATTTACACGAAGTAATTCGCTCCTGAAAAAAGCAGATTATTGCAGCCATGAATGCGGCAAAAGTAAGTTTTCGGCCAAAGAAATCCTTTACCTGGGCTATAAAATGTCTCATAAAGGAATCGAATTCTAAAATCGTAGCGATAAAAATTATCATCTACTTAATACACATCAAAAGTAGGCCTTATTTTTAGGCTTGTTCTTCTATTATAGGATTTTCGTCAAAGATTTTGTTCTATTGCAGAGCCACTCTTAAACTTAAAGGAAAAAAAAAAAATGGTCGGCGGAAGCAAACTGCATTTGAAAGACTTAAAGCGGGGGTATTAATTCGAGCTCCTGTCTTGAAATTTCCTAAAGCGGATTGCAAAATAGAAATCTCCTCAGGTGTATCGTATTTTGCGGTAAGGCCGCGAGCCCAGGAACGACAAAGCGCCCGCCATTTCTAGAATTTTACCAGCTGGAAAAGAAGTAGACACGTATACGGAAAAAACGTTGAGAACGGAAAATTTACGTGCACACGGAAATAGAGATTTTTAGAATTCTGTCAGTGAAATGTTCGAGGAGAAACGGATGAAGGACTACTACGGAAGCAAAAGATAAATTAAATTTATTTTCCTTAAATATTCAGTTTTAGTTTATATCTAAGTGCAACAGTTGATTTTTTTTTTCAGTTTTGCCACAAGTGAGGACATTTTGGATTTGTATACAAGAAGATGCTTTTAATTTTATTCCTTTTAACTTAATTATGCATTTATCTGAATGATTTCAAGTTCTTCGAATAAACATGATATTGTGATTTTAGTCAAAGAGATTATTTTTGAGAAAATTTTGGAGTATTTGTAGAAACATTTAAGCAAATTTTGTAACTTGTGATGTAAAACACAAAGTGAGTAGTCGTCTGAATATCAATGAATTGTAAATGTTTCATGAAGTATGCTTGCTAACTGTTTGTAAATGTAAAAGGTGTTCTGTTTACGATTTTGTAAAAGTAAAATTCTCGCTGTATGTCTCAGATAATTAAATGCAAGCTAGCAAGTTCGTATAAAATAAGTAAAAGCTAGCGTTGTGAATGTGCTTAGGGTCTCCAGCCAACACTAAAGTTTAGTAAATTTTAAGCTTAGCACATTTGGAATAGTTTTAAAATAAAGGTGTTCGTTAAGGTATAGTGTGTCTAAATTATTAACATGCTGGTTTTCGATCAAGAGGTAGAAGAATACTTGCAAAATGGCACATGCTGTACATTACTGTACATTGCTGAAGAGCAGGGGGGGTGAGTTAATTGTCGAAAAGTATGAAAGAATTTTTGATAAAGATGAATTGGCAAGTAAAATTTATGAAATGTTTAAGTAGTGTTTTTGTTAAAATATTTTTGCTTCTAGATGTCTTAAAGAAGATTAATTTCCAGCGAAATATTTTTATATGTCTTGAAATAATGTCCCATGTTATGTATCGTCTGTAAAAATTAAATTTAGCTTTAGTTTTTTAGTTTCAGTAGTTTTCTTCGCGGGCTATGCAAATAGTGGACCATTTCCATTACACAGGTTGCTTATGAAGTTGAACTTCAGAACAAACAAGCAGTAAAACTAAAATTTCCCAAAGGACATTGCAAATATTTACCTATAAACATGTTTGTCTTAAATAAATTTAACAATTTTTATATCTTTATTTCCCTGACGCATACTTTTCAGCTTTTTACTTCCTTGTACGAAGTAAAAAGGAATCGCGAAAATCTTGTAATCGCGAAAAGTTTCAGGCAGCATATTTCAACGAAAATATCCATTTTGACCGCTATCGAATGCAATTTAACGATGTTTTTGCGTGATATCTGTACATAAATAAAATACAGGACAGAATAAAATAAGACAGAATAAAATACTCTTTTCCTTCAAAAAAATTATAAAACTGCTTTAAAATTAGTTCTGAAGAAAATTTTTCGTGGCGTCTGTACGAACGTATGTACGTACGTGCGTACGTATCTCGCATAACTCAAAAACGAGTAGCCTCAGAACGTTGAAATTTTGTATATAGGACTGCTATAACATGTAGATGTGCACCTCGTATTTTGGTTGCAATCGGCCGCACCAAACGTATATAAATATATTTATATATATATATCCACTCTGTTACCCGGCTCAGTGATCTCAGTTTCTTTACTCTTATATGTTTGTAAATTGTACATTCTTTGCTTTAAAAATGATTGTATTATGTTGCTTTTATCTTCCGGTTAAGATTTTTATGCCTTTAGTAAATCTGTATGCAATATTTTTAGAATTATCAACAATTTTAAAGTTGTCTAAGTGCCGCTAAGCCTTTTTTTATGGCGGCCATTGATGTTTACATTTGAAACAGGAGACTAGTGGATTTGTTGCCAATCTAGAGAAACTTAGCTTCGCAACAACAAAGATAACGCATTCATTTATTGTTGCCAATTAAATCATGCTTAATTCTTTCTGGGATTTTTTCGAGGAAATAAGTGTTTAAGATTTACTTCGTAATTTTTAATATAGATATTTTGAGTTTTTACGTATTTTAGCCTTCTCGCGAAGTGAGAACTGAATTAATTAAATGAGAAATACTTAGTCGTCTGTGAAAAACTGTTTCTTTTTTGTTTTGTTTGATTAATTTCTTTTATACATCATTCTAGCTTTATTATAGTATTTGAATAGAACATGTGGCAACGATTAGATAATTCTATTCTTTAAATGATATAAATTTTGTGCATTATGAGTTATAATATGAACGAAATATATAAGTTAACTGTTATATAATTATTGGATTATATAACAGTTAACTTATTTTCCGTTATATAATTATTATATAAGTTAACTGTTATATAAATATTAATACTGTTAAGTGAATCTAGCGCCAGAGTGTGGCTATGGTAAACAAATACTAGAGTGAATTTTAAAGAATGTATTTATTCTATTGTGGTTTATGCGCTGTCGGCGAAGTAGATTTAATTCAATCCAATAAGTTTAAATGAAATGGAAGAAAAAATGCGTATAATTTAATATTCCGTACAAGGAAGTCATGTGGTGTACACATCAGGTTTTTTAATCTTAGAAAACTAAACAAAGTCCTTTCACGACATCTGTGATGTTTTATTAAAATATTACATAGCTACAATATACATAAAATTAAAACTATAACAATAAATATATTGGACTTTTTACAGACTGTATAGTGCCGCCCAAACGGGACAGTAGTTAGTGCGCGATCGCTATTTGGCAGAAAATAAAGAATAATAATTTTCGTGAAAATTATTTCATATTTTTCATTTTATCAGGTCACATATAAGAAGAATTACCAACATTATTGGTTGCTAATTATAACTTAGGAATCAAACTGGCGATGCAGTTTCTTGCTGTGTAATTTAAGTAAACTCTTCACACATTGGCTTCCATAAATTAACGAGAAAACTCCAAAAAGAATCATGACTCAGAACAACATATAGGAAGGTGTAAAATAACATCAAAGCAAATTTCTCAGACAATTAGGACGTTTTAGAAATTAGCACATGTGTGAAATTGACAAGTTTGATGCTTGATACTGAAAATGTACATTCCGTGTGGAACGTGACCATCCCGAATAGCGATGCAACACATACAATGAACTGGTGAAATTTTGACTTCCGAAGTCGATCGGAAACCAAAGCCGTTATTTCTGCAAAGTTGTTGCTAGGCTAGTAAGGGTCTGAGTAAGAGGAATGAGAGCGGAAATACGACTCCCAAAGGAATCGTAAACATGTTCAATGGAATTCAGGTCAGAAGACAGGGTTGGCGACTCCAAACGCTGAATAGTTTGCTGCTAAAGATTGTAAGGATCTTAAGTTTTGCTAACGTTTATTTTATTTTAAATCTTTACTATCACTTCTTATTTTCTACTTCCGGCCAGAATTATAAGCGTTAATGTTTTTATGCAAAGTCTGTCTGGCGAACGCCAAGTATTTAAGTTGTGGCTTTTTGCCAAGCGAGAGGGAGGAAGCAGTTAGTCGAAGCAGGCCGCTTACCTTAGAAGTTTTACGCAGTTGCTGGTTGCCTTCCAGGCTAGAGGTTTTAATCCTCTTTATAAATTTTAAACGTATTGTAGTGTTCACAGTTATCTGTACTACATACGGCTTCCTGTTAATATAAGGCCAATCTTCCACGTTTATTATTTTAAAGTTAAATTAGAGTTTAGTTCTATTTTTATATTTTTACGTTAGACCCCAAGTAGCGGGTCTGTGTATTCCGAAGTACGGAAGTTATTGTAAATAGAGAAAAATAAAGGGTTTTGTATACCCTTCTTGTGTATCCTGTCTACTTCCCACAATTGTTGAACATAGCTTTAGTAAGCTGTCTGTTCCGAGTCAGGTCCTTGCATGTTCCCGAAGAAGGGTAGACGGAACATTGAACCTGATAAGATCATCCTGCCTGTGTAATGCCTGTGTAATCTGGTGTTGTCATCTTGTAAGTTGAAATAACAGTAACATGAACTCGCTGAAGGCAAATAGTCGGTTCACATGAACAAAATTTTAGTCCCGCTTGCGATGTATATGATCTCGCAAGAAGTTTTATCGATCAATGCGAATTATGATTTGTTTTTAGTCCGTTACATCATTACATTTATCATTTAACATGAATTTTCAAAGTTTTTCCTATTTTTTTTCTGCTGGTTTATTCCTAGGACTACAGTCAGAAATTTGTTGTCCCATTTAATTGAAAACCTCACAGAATATGCTGTATTCTTTGAAACATAGCCAGAATGAGTAACATTGCTTGACAATCGTAATCTTCACGTCAACAATGAACTTCAGTCAACAAATGCAACTCTGTGCTCAGATATGCTTTATTATTCTTTAAAAATTAACTGGTAGGATTAATGTTAAATCTTCAATAATTCTGAATTAATCACGTAAAACTGCCTTTTTCTTTCATTCGCCACTTTGAAGAGTTATCATCTACTCTTCTTCCTAAAATTCAGTAGGACACAGCATACTAAATGAATAATTCAAATTTGAATGAATTTCGTTTACAATAGAATATTTTCATAGATTCACTGGATTGCAGTTTACTTATTTAAGAACTTCCATTGCGCACCAGCATGTTTTTTCACTCCGCAAGTTCCAGTGGCACTGCTTGATTCACCTGTAGATGGTACTCTGGTAGCCATCAGGATCCGGCAACTAGCATTAAATTGCAAGGAGTAAGAGAGTGATTCATCGTCAAGAGAAAGAGGACAGATATCGATATGCTAACAAAACTAAACATCCTAGAGAAAGTAGACTGTGTTATTGAAGAAAAATACAGTCCGACGGAAAAGTATCGAATTGCCAGATTTAACATATTCACAAAATTTTAAAGATTGTGAAAAAAACTCTTAATGCTGCTACATCGGGTTCTGCAAACAAATCTAAGCGACTTCGCAGTACTGTGCATAAAGATGTCGAAACTCTATTTCTGGAAAAAATGGTTCAATCATATGCGCGCTTCCAATGTGCCTTTAAGTGGACCTGGGACCTTTAAGCACACTGGGGAACAATTTGTAATACAGTTTCTGTCTGAGCTAGATTCTTGAGCTGTTTTAGAGTTAAATAGGCATGCTTATTTCAAAACAGATAGTTTTTTCTACAACGTCAAGTTATCTTTCTGCACCGTTGATATACATGACCACAGAAATACAGGGGAATTATCTATGCTTGGTTCCAACATGAACATAAAACTTCACTTTTTACGTAGCCATCTTGATAACTTCTCAAAAAAATCTTGGTGCTGTCGCGGGGACGAACGCGGTGAGCAATTCCACCAAGACCTGAATGTCATGGAAGCAGGGTACCAAGATATATGGGATGTGCATATAATGGCTGACTTTTGCTGGAGCATCAAGCGAGAATGCATACAGATTAAACACTCCAGAAAAAGTCATAAGCGAAAAGTTTTACCTTAATATGTATGTTTACCTTTTGATAAAAATCTTTACTCTTTACATGAACAAAATTTAACTTGTAGTAACTATATATAGTATTTGTATGAATATAATTGTTCTTTGTGAACAGTATATTTCGTAAGTTTTTCCAGTATTTTCCTTTATATGCATATTTTGTATGGATTTTGAGACAAAGAGAGAACATCTTGTAGCTTAAAACGTTGACAAGATAAACAAAAACTGAGGCTATTTTTGGATTCAGAAGCCAAACGTTAGTCGAAAACAAGCGACAGCTCTAAGACAACGAAATTGCTGTTCCCCAGTGTAATTCAGTGAATTTCAAACGAAATTGCAAAAAAATGTTGATATTCAATATTTCAGTAGTTACGTTAGTTAGCTGTACCGCTTCAAAGAGAAGCACCCGATTTCATCATAATTGATTTGTGGTGATGCAAATAAAATTGACCAAGAAGGAGCAAATCACTGGTTGCATTAATTAATAACGGAAAAGTATGCCTAGTGTGATATCTACAATATTAACGAAACTGGAATTTTGTACTATCCTTTCCCAAGTCGCACCCTCGGAATAAAAGGTAACAAGTGCATGGTGGATCACGGAGTAAATAACGTTTACTGCTGTCAATGTATATAGTGCAAACGGCAGTATAAACACCGTCATTGGCTGATCGGGTAAGTTCGAAAGATCACGTTGTTTTGAAAACATAAATAGTACTTTAACTTGTCTCTACTCTCACCATAGGAAAGCACAAATAGACAACTCAAGATTTCCTAAGTGGCTTTTTCGTTTTATTAATCGAATGATGGCCCAGAATAGGAATGTTCTTATGACACTGGGCAGGTGTGCATTCCATAATATAACTTGATTTGAACTTAACCAATGTAAAGGTTTACTTTAACTCCCTCCAAATGCAACAAGTAGTCTTTAGTACTTGGATCAAGACTTTATTTCAGTTATGAAGAGATCTTATTGCAAACGACTTATGAGACTGCATTTTGCGTTGCTGAAACGGAGATGGAAACACCAACTTCGAGTGTGCGTAACGGAACAAAAGTTAGCGTCACAGCCTCGAAATACGTATAATTACAACATACACAACACGATTTTAGCAGAGCCTGGGGACACAAGGGCGCTAATCCTGTTGATGAATTAGATGGTGCAAACGTAGCAACTTACCTGAAGAATGGAATAGTCTACAAGACGTTACGAACACTGGTGTTAGATTTGAGGATTTTTGTTAGTGCAGATGACGATGTTGCCGTGTGTGCTGTAGCGGAATCTCGTATACAAGCAGTTGCGTCTGATGTGCAAGAAATGTTATCAGAAGAAAGTGAGGATAATATCATTCTGCCAGGAACTGTTACACGCCTTGGAAACTGTAGAACATTTTACTGAACGTCAGAGTTAACCGCTAATTTTAGGAAGTTATCAGTACTAATTTTAGGAAGTTACCACGCATTTTTGTTTCCGTCTGCGACAGCGCAATATACAGGAACAGGAATTTTTCACCAGAAATGATCTGTGAGTGCATTTTTTCAAGTCACACAACAGTAATTAATGTAGTAAAGTTCTATGTGTCTACCCAAAGAGATATCCCCCAGACGCAGATATTGCCTTCTCCTTATAAATTTCTTTCAGGGAATGTTTGGTGGATGGCAGTGGGTTCCAGGCTGTCTTCAAATCAAATAAAGCCTGGAGACGCTTTGTAGGCTGTATCTGGGCTTATAAGTGCAGAGAACAGTTTTTGTTGTCCAAACTTTCAATGGGCATTGTGATGGGCCCACGCAGAGTGAGCGGCATATAAGCAGTTGGTCACCTTATGTCAAGACCTCTCTGATGAAGTTTTCTGCTTACATTAGCCGTTAACACCATCCTTCCGGTGGCTCCAGCAAAGGAAGATCTAAGTTGAATTGGGATGGCGATTCTATTCCTAAGTGCGCGTAATTATAAGTATCAGTCATCAACGCTGGGCATAGCGCTTGACCATCCTTGGCTGAAACTTCTGGATGCCTAATTTATGTTTCAAAATCGTTGCCAAAGTATGCGAACTACAGAAAGACTCGCATTTAATCATCTGGCCACAACTTTCTGATTTTGAACTGCATCTACTTTACTAAAGGCTCTTCATCGCAGTTCTTCTGATAAATGATGTCTCGAAGTCATTAATAAATTGGCTATCTCAGACTTCTTAGCTTCTGAACGCAGGGAAACCTGCAGTCTTACTCTCGAATGTGCATTTGTGTTCTCTTCCCAGATGACGCATTCTGATTTCAGCGTCACTATTTTGTATATAGTTGTTTAAAAGCAATGCATTTGGGATTTGCATTAGATATTAATGTAATGTGTGTTAAATGCATTAGATGTTAATAAATACAAACATTGCATCTGCTAAAAAACATATCTCAAGCAAAGCACCATAATAGTATTACTGTATATAAAATACTGAAAGTTGCTCCCTTCGAAACGTCTAAACACAGTAAGGTGCAACGTAGATTTTCGCTTAGGCTATTCTGAATCCTACTTTCACGATGATACATATTTTATGCTTTTGCGGGGAAACCGTCAACATATTGATGGATTTACAATATTTAGGCTCCTACGGGAAAATCGGGGATAAAAGTTCCGTTTTACTGAGACTTCCATCTCTTTGATTTTTAGATAAAAGAGACAATTTTCAAACGGGGAATGTGACTGAGAGGGCCAAAGATCATTATTAATTTCAGCTACTGCAACAAAATGCACAAAATACTGTAAATATTTACAGAGATCAATAAGCAATTTCTTTTCAAGGTAATCCTTTTTCTTCATTACTCAAATGATACTGTCTAAATGTAACACAAACGCTAAAATGTTTCCCCCGATGACCGTTACAGAGTTATTATTCTATAAGGAAATTCCATTTCCAAGCAGAATTAGGGTTTCTTATTTTATCTATTTAATTATTTATAATGTGGTAGGGCGCATAGTTCGAACAGTTTATTAATTTCTGAAAACTTTTGGTCGGCTGATTTCTAGGCAAAACCGATAATGCAAGATTATAAGACTTTTAATAATAAGGTATATAAAAGCTTTCTACTTCTAATCCTTGACACCTACGCTTTTAAATATATAAGTTAAAAATTATCGAGAAAAATTTTATTGAGCGAGCCTTTTCTCCCTTTTTTGTAAGTTAGCTAAAGTCTTCCCTTCCTTTTACGTTACCTTAAGCCAAAATTATTTATCAGTTAACTTGTAATTATTGAATTTTGGGTTACCATTTAGTGGTCTTTCAATTTTAGTTTTAAAGTGCTCGGTAATAATTCTGAATTTGTTGGAAAAATTAGGATAAAAATGTAACAAATTAGATGTTTGATAATTTCCGATGAATCAAATGTAATCTAACATTGCTTTTGTTTTCATTTTTAATAAGCCTCTTAAATGTTTTAAAGTTTTAAATTTCGGAAACTGAACGTGCCGTCATGAAACATCTAATGGCAGAAACATTATTGAAATAATTATTAATCAAATAAACACTGCAATTTCATGAAAGAAACTAACAGTCAGCAGTTTTGAGCTGCAATAGAAGTGATCTCATCTGCAGATGGAGAAAACTTTAGCTAAATTCCGATAGAAATAAATCTTTGAAAGGTATTTAAGCGTATAAGGTTTCTTGCATGTCACTTTTGAATACATACTACACTTACATACCAGAAGGAGCAGAACATTTATGCAAGAGATATGTAACTAGGCTTACGTCTTAAGGTTTTTTCTTCTTCCTTACTTTACTTTCATAGTGCAGTTGGAAAGTACGTCCGGTTAGGACGTACTTTCCAACTGCACTATGCACCCTCGCATCTCTTCCAGGATTAAAGAATCAAATTTGCTCTACAGTGGCCCCAGCCTCACTAAAATGTAGTGGACGATAATTCATCACCACCTGGATTTGGCGGCGAAGTAATCCCCCCCCCTCCTCTCCAGTCACTCTTTGATTAGGAAAATTACATAAACAATTCCCCTTCACTGCGTGCCTTCGTGGTGTAATTTTAAGCACGTTCGGATAGCATCAGATAGTCCGGAGTTGGAAAATCTCGGTAAGAGCAACGCTTATATTTTCTTCTTCCTACTCTGATAAATCCTTAAATGTTCTACCTCTCATATTTAACTAACGATGTAGTCACAATCAATTTAATTATGAAAGATCTTTTATCTCATCAAAATAAAAAGCTGGACAAAACAGCTGTTAAAATAATTAACTGAACAACCAGAGCTTCAAGAGTGATTGCGTCAACGGATATCGGAAAGCACTTACAAAGCAAATAAAAAGTAAGCAAAAAAACATAACAGAAAACAGCTTATGTAAAAAGAACATTCTAAGTGCAATATATTTTTTCCAAAATTTATAGGCGGAATAGCAAATCTACCACTCAAATATTCCGATAATTCAGAGGATAAAGAGATACGCTGAAGAAGTAACAAAATATGCCACATAATCTTGATGCGACATCAGCCATTTGTCTTAATGAGTGAAATTAAGGCTCATTACTTTAAGAATATTTCAGAAAATATTTCATATAAATTCTAAATCTCATTTATCTCGAGGCAGATATTCTCAGGCTTTAGAAGAGAGACCATGAAAAATAATTTGGGAAGATTGCATGGTTAATTGCTGATTGGATAATAGGAAGGATATCCTCTTTACTTTGACATTTCATTAATTAAGTTGAAGGTGTAAGCCATCTTTATTACCAATGTGTATTATTGAGAAAGTTATCTTTATAAATATAATCTTGAAATAACTATAGTTATTTTTAGAAAGATGATGGACTTCTGGAATATTTCGCATTATTTCTTTTTCATGCCAGAATTTCGGTACTCTTTCTCGATTTTGATATCAGAAAAACACTTCAATGCAGTTTTTAGTTCTAAATGCTAAGAATAGGTTTTTGATGCGTCATTTGCAATAAATTTACAAACAAAAATCATAAATTATTCTTCGACATTGATCATTCGGCAAAATTAATCTGAAGTTTTGGGTTTATGTGATTACGGAAAAGTCTCCAGGGATATCTGCCGAAGAGGAGGGATGCCTTCGTGGAGGACATTCTAAGGGAAACTGTTTGGTATATATGTTACACATGGGGTAAAACCACGAAAATGCCCATCCAACCAGCCCGTTCGCGGCATTCCAACTTCCGACTGAACTACCAGTGTTTAGCAACTTTACTGCTCAGCCGTTGGTGGCCAGATTAATCTGATGAAATGTCTCCTAAAACAAACATCCTTCGATACAAACTCTTATAAGTGTTTATTTGATTTTTATTGATGTTATTTATCTTTTCAAATATCTTGTTAAGCAAGTTTATGAGGTATTTTCTCCCTTTTTCCAGCGTGCCTTCTTAGTGTAACGGTAGCATATTCGGCGCGTCCGATTCGAGTACCGACGAGAGTATTGCACATTTTTCACCTCTCCTGCTTCAAAATAACCTAATGCCTCTACAGATGGCGCCCGAACCAAAAGCTTGTGGTCAATAATTCATCACCACCAGAATTTGGGGAATAAGTCCCCTAATCCCAGTCGTCCTTTAAAAGGGGGAATATATAAGATATTTTCTCCCTCTTTTCAGCGGGCCTTCGTTGTGTAACGGCTGCACACTCGGCGATTATTCGAGAGGTCCACCTTCGCGTCCCGGCAAGGGCATTGCACATTTTTCATCTCTCCTGCTTCAAAATAACCTAATGAGACTACAAGTTTACGCAAAGCTTTAATTTTTTCTGAAATTAGGGGGACCTTCTCAAGCTTAAATTGAATGAAATTGATTAGAACTGAAAAAATCAATAAGATGAGTATATAACAGCTTCCGCAGCTTAGTATTTATTTTTCTGCAAATCGATAAAAACTCAGATTCAGCTTCCCACTAAAGTAAATTTTCACAATTAAGCACTTCTAAAGGAAAACACTTGGAAGATTTGGTCAGGTGTGCCAGTGAAATTGTGTATGAAATGGAACACATTTCGCACTAAATTGGGGAAGGCGTCAAAATAATTCATAGCCAATGAATTTGATAGGTTAGAAATTGCAGTAGACTTTTGAAAACGCACAGTCTCAGCGTTTTTTTTTTTTTTTTCCCCTTGCTGATAAAATCTTTACAAACTCAACAGCATAGAACTGACTACGCTGTCTTTATATAAAAGTTAGTACTTCTGCTCGCATGCTACACGCCTTGAACAAGCAGAAGAGGATCAAATATTTATATAGTTTGCTTATATTTCTGTAAGATTTAGTTTTTAACTTTACTAATTAATTCAACTGCTCAATTAGCTATCTTCAAATGATAACTGAACTGTGTGTAGATTTTAGTGACTTAAATTTCTTTAAGGTCGTTACTGGGGAATTATTACTGGTGAACTTTTAGAAAGATATTCACTAAAATGTTCACACAGGTTAGAGGATACTATTGAAAACATTTACGACGTAAAGGAGATCTATAGCTACGAAATTGTCAAACATGTTGTCCGGATGGTTAAGTTGCGCACCTCGAAGTGATTGTTTCAAAACTTGATTCAGAATTAATTTCTATATAGTTTCTATTAGCGTTTCTTTTCCACATATCTTGGCTTCACGAATGAACTAATATTCGACGAATTTCATTGACGAGTTTTGAATTCCTGTATTGAAAAATCTTGGATGAACACTATTTTAAAGTTTTTGCAAATAATATCACCAACCTATCATTCCGTTATAAAAACATATTAATCAGGCGATTTTCACCATGTTTTTAAAATATTGTCAGTTAATTATTTTTGTTTTTTGATTGTTTTGCTTTTTAATGAAAAAGTTTCGAAATCAAATGATTCTTTCCAAGGAAACATGTATCATCTGATATTCTTTTTGTACCCATTCGGAAGGAATTTAAGCTACCCATTCATGTGTTACTTTGTAAATCAATTATCTCTGATTTTCTTTGCTTTATTATTATACGTAACGATATTTCCCTTTTTTCCAAGACAGATTTTTTTATTTAGAGTTCATTTCCTTTTGTTAGTCTCGTTTTCTTTCCTTGCTGCATTCTTTATTTTTGATTTAATGCATGTGTAGCTTAAGAAATGATGTTTATTTGCAAGGAAATTTAGCGTGCGCTATTATTTTAGCATTTTCTATATTTTTAGCATTTCATTTTAAAAGTTGATTTTCTTATTACTGTTATTATGTAACACAACATTATGTTCTATTCAAAATAGATTTCACATTTATAAATCAATTTCTTTTTATTTATATCCTCTTGTTTCGATAATGTTTTTAAATGTTGACTTAATATATATATCAGGGGAATCTTAAAAACAGAAACAACACAAATTTACGTTAAGCGTCATTAACTAAGAAATTTGACACAGTATATTCTTTTATCTTTTAGTAATGTAAATTTCACTAAGTTTGGATGAAAATTAGGTTTGAAAAAATTACTTCATATACGAAGATTGGGGTTTAAAGCAACACTAAAGTTAATTTCATTTTAGATTGATTTACATTACTTTTTTTCCAATGATAAGGATGCCCAGTAAGCATGCTGCAGCGCTCTCAATAAGATCAATTTGGTATCCCCATACTTTCCTACTGCGCAGAGTAGTGTTTTATCAGTTTTTATTTAGCTTGATTTAATTGGTTTGTAACATATACACACCTCTGACACACAGGTGCTTAATGAGAAGAACTTCCTGTTTTTGTTCAGAGACTAATCGTCAGTTAGAACTTTGAGGAAAGATGTTACGGAAATCCCCTGGTGCAGTTTCCGGACATAGGGACTTAGTAATGACTCCATTCCAGGTATTTCCGATGAGGCTTTTTGTGTGAGCTTTTTATGTAGTGAAAGACTCGGAAGAAGACGCAAATCCAACGTCGTGGCTGCATCCAGCGAGCATTGTGTGAATTATGGCTGTAATTGTTGATTATGTTAATTAATAGTAATCAAGAAATTCTTATTAAGTTTTTTTAAATTAATATTTAAAAGACAACTATCCTTTTCTTTCACCCAACACGGGTGTTCAGACGTTACAGGTTGTTTGTTTGTTAAAGTCAAACCTAGAAATAAATTTTAGACCATTTTATTAGCTAGTTTCCTGAAATTTTACCCATGTAAGTATTTGCGATTGAAACTCAGTACACAAAGACCTTTTGTTTTTCAAAATTCAAGACATTTTTATTTAATGTTGATTTTTTTCCCTTTTCTTATGCTTTCATAACGATCAAACTAATCATCGCGGAATTTTTATAATAAATAAAAATAAATTAAATAAATTTAAATATGCTCTTTTCTGAACTCTTTAATATTTTTGTTGTTTTGCTGTGGCTAATCTCCCTTGCATAACATATTTTATAATGACAAGAAGTGTAAGACTCGTCTTTCGTTGGCATAAGCCTGCAACACTGTGGAGGTAGGAGTTAGACTGTGCCCAGTTCTGCTCCAAATGTGAAGGCGAAAATCCCAGGGACAGGTCCGATTGTGTCAAGAGAGCTTTTGGCTCACCGCATATTTTGAAGGCCACCATGCTTCAGAGAAACAAAATATTTACAAATTTTCATGTTTTCTCCAGTATTCGAACCCTGTCCCTCTGGTACAGCAGTCAGCGTCACTAACCTCTATAGCTTCTAGGCCCATACTACAATACGAATAATTTTGCACAATTTATATCAGAAAGAACAGCAATATAAATGTACTTTTAGTAATTAGAATCATGAAAATCCAGCAATGCGAAATGCAAATTAGAAGTTTATTAATTTTAATAAAATTCTAAAGCAACTGCTATTCTATAAAGTTACCTAAAAAAAACTGCTGTTTGATTATGGGTTAATTTTAAGAAATTTTGAGGTTGGAAAAACTTGTAAAGCATTTAATATGAGCAGAAAGCATCGACTGGGCCTTTGCCTGGAATCGAAAACAAGAGTTGCCAATTGCTGATTGGGTGTGTTGACCACTACCTTACAATGGAACATAGGGAGAATACCCTTAATTTCTTAGAAATTAATGAACAACTGGCAGAATTAGGCTTTTTATTTTGTTTGTTTTGGTTTAATTGAACATAGCAAAGCTTACAACGGCTACTTGCTAAAGGAGGGATGCAGAAATTGTAGAGAAATTTGCAAAGAAATTTCTAAGGGAAACTATCTCATATATACATTTTATGTGAAAGAAACCACGAAAACACTCATACAGCCAGTTCATTCACCTACCAGAATTCGAATATTATTCTACTACTGTTTAATGACCTTATGTGTGGTAGGCTTAATAGAACTACGTAACAGTAATTTTCAATATACTTAAGTTAAGTGGGATCGTACCAAGTAATCTTTAAATCTTGCTCGAGAAAATACGTCTCATGTTCACTATTTCTCATATTAGTATTTTTAAACAGAGAATGAAAGGAATTTGTCTGAAACTGTGACCACAAAAATAAGGTAACCTGCTGCAATAACTATTGTGCAAAGTATCAATCCTTTGTTTTGCTATTTTTTCTAAATATAAAACAAAATTACAACTCTTCAGTTACTTGTGTTTCATTGTCTATGAATCTAGACTATTTGAAAAATAGCACAGAACTAAGTGTCACGACACAGAAAAATAAAGCCATTCCGATTCAAAATCTTTTCTATGCAAACAGTGTATTAACCGGAATATAAAACTAGTTGGCATTTTTTCGCGGGTCTCTTTTATTATGAGCGGAGAAGCGGGCATCCTTTTAAGTCACCGCGCTAGAATTGTCATCCATCCTACTTTAGAAGCAAGCGAGACATCATAAAGGACTTAAGTGCGAGCGCTGCGGAGAATTACCGGCCGTGATGAAGTGTTGCTCAACCGGCCTGGTGTCTTCACCTTTGGTGTCTAGGGCCGTATTTCTCAATTACTCGTGGAGCAGGCAATTTCACCCTGCTTGCCAAAGGCTGGCAATTTTATTGCGAATCCTACCGCAGAACCATCATGAAATATTCAAACCGCTATATAGGCATCTCGGGGTCGGCGTAATAACACGTCAACGCAGCAGCGTTTATCATGGCGGCCGTTGCAATCTCAGAAGCCTCTTCCGGAATCAAGAGGCATCAATTATGCAACGAAGCCCCCATTTTGTTTCCAGGATTTGAGGACGGCGCTGGCGATGAAACAATAATCATGGATCAGAATTTTGGAACGTCCTTATTACGAGTCCGTTCCATCAACCTTCATGAAACTTTGATCGCCGGCTTCCATTTTCTTTCCCACACGATCAAGGGGAAGAATTCATTCCACTTTCGGACTTAATTTCGGAGACGGGAAGTATTCAACTCTTGGACAGGACAAACCGAGGCGCTGACTTTAATTTTGCGCCCTTTCTAGAGTAACGGTTTTGGCGATTAAGGAAATTAAGGCGCCGTTCTTTTCGGAATGGGATTTAGAATTTCAGGTTGAAGCTCCCAGTTCCAGTTATCAAATGAAATGAGATAAAGTTAGCTCTGACCATTTTACATCTGACATTTGTAATCGTGTCTAACGAAATGAAGTATTCATGTTAGATTTAATAAGATTTTTGAAAACTTGTAAAACTCTCATGCTAGAAATGCTTTAAGAAAGGTGCTAAGTTAATGCGTATATTTATGAGAGAGCCGTTTTATCTTTTATTTTATTTAACGTTTTCTTACCGCAAAAATCACTTCTTAATTTTCTCTTAATTTCATTGAGAGTATATTTTTAATTTATTCTTTTAAGTACAACGACAATGTCTTTATCATTAGAAACGGAAAGAAATGCGTTAATTATGTTCTTCTTTAAACGTTTGCTATGCATGAAGCTGTAACAACCTGCATAAGATAGGAACTTCGCTTAATGAAATTTCATAAAAGATTTCATTAAAAATAGTTAAAACTCTAATTTTACAATGATTAAAGGCATGTTTATATGCTGATACAGTGAGAAATTGTATTAAAACTTTTCAGTGAGCTTGATAGCGGGAAGATTAAACATAAGTTTATAAGGTATTTCTCCCACCTTCTTAGCATGCCTTCGTGGTGTAGTGGTCAGCACACTCGACACGTATTCGAGAGGTCCGGGGTTCGAGTCCCGGCGAGGGCATTGCTCATATTTCATCTCTCCTCCTTCGAAATAACCTAATGACTCTACAAGTTATTTTATAAATATGAGAAATAAAAATATGGTTCTCATTATACCCTGAACAAAACATTAGTAATGGTATATTCAGTCATAGCAAAGCAAACGAGGCTATCGGCTATCTGCCTAAGATGAGGGATGGCCTCCATGGAGGAGTTTCTATGGGAAACTGGCTCATATATACGTTACACAAGGGGAAAACCACGAAAACACCCATGCAACCAGCTCGATCGCCGGGATTCGAAATTCGGCCCGAAACACCAGTGTTCAGCGACTTTATCGTTTGGCCACTGGTCGGTCGCAACATTGGAATAGTTAATAAAGGCATATTTATATAATAATTAATTTTTTGTAAAATAAAAACGAAAGTTTTTTTATTCTAAATTACATTTTGCTGCTTTTAATAAGGAATGCCGAAGCAGAAATTATCTTGAATTTTTGAAATTTTTGAGAATTTTTCGAAAGATCAAAGAAGTTATATTAAGTTTATGAACATTAAAAGAAGCAATATAAACTTTCTTTTAATGCTCATAAACTTCGTATTTTGCAGTACGACACGTCATTGTGTGGGCAAATTAACCACACCTGGATTGCTTTAATTTAATAAGAAGATTCCATAAACAGAGACTACATGTTTTATAAACCTGCAGTTTTTATGTGTTATCGAGACAAAGTGTAAGAAACTCTCCTATTTTTAAGGTAAAGGAAATGTTACGCTCGTAAAAATTCTATTTTGAGGTTGATATCTTCAACTGCCTATACCTGATAATTTTTAAAAGTATGTAAATAGTGTATCTGGTCTGATCAATAAGACAAAATCAAATCACTCGAGTCTCTTATCTAAATTGAAACTATACAGAGCTTGTTAATGACACTTGTTAACAGCTCAGTTATTACAGTAACAATTACGTTTCAAACTTTTACAATGCCTTATGGCTACGTCTCTTTTGTCACACTAATTATTCCCATTTAGAAATTTTATGCAAATCGCAGTAGTATCAGCTGAAAATACCATGGAAGAAAACATCACAAGGGGAAAACGTCGTCATACAAGACATCCTAGGAGGAAAGAAATTTAGGAAAAAAAAAAACAACCCAAATCTAAGACAACGTGGTATGAAACATTGCAATAGAAAATGATGCGGTGCGGAAACTTCGCAGTTTTAAAACAAAGGGGTACAAAATATCGTGGTAAAAAACAAAGCACCTATAAATCATGACATGATGATAACATCGCAGATATGTGCTTTCTGACGATAAAAAATTTAAGTGAATTTTCGTATAATGACTTAAATAAGTATAAGTATGACTTGAATGAGTATAAGAAGAAATAAAGAAATAATATTTTACATTTATGTTCCATATTTTTGCATTAACTAATTAAATATATATTTATTGACACAGCAAGCAAGAAAATTAAACACACAAAATCTAGAAATTAGTAAAAACTAATGCTAAGTATATTAGTTAATAGAATTTTAAACTTACGTTTCTTTCTTTTTCTAATCTTTTTCATACTATAGTTTTTCATAAAATACTCCGAATACACCTTTAATTAAATAATAAGGGTTAATTAAATTACCTTTAATTAAATTAAGGGTTTAATTAAATAGTCGCTTTTAATGGTTAGAAACCTACGTTTAAAATTCGTAATATTCGTATTAGAAACGTACGTTAATTTATACACATATATGAAATTCAAAGATAAAAATACACATATATGAAATTCAAAGATAAAAATATTCTTTATTTCTTCTTGTACTCACAAATCATTATGCCAAAGTTCACTTGAAATTCTTATAGTTAAAAACGCATGTCTGCGATGTTATCATCATGCGATGGTTTGTATGTGCTTTATTTTTGCCATGATATTTTGTATGACGATGTTTTAAAAGTGCTTTATTTTTACCATGATATTTTGTATGACGATGTTTTAAAACTGAGAAACCTTTGTATCATTTTATTTTCTTCCATGAATGCGATGCTTTCTCCATGCTTTCTTTTCTCTCACAACGTTTCATAGGACGATGTTTTCAGCTTGCGTTGTTTTCTTAGTGACATTTTCGTCCGCGATGTTTTCACTGTAACCATCACAGCTACGCGGTGTTAAGTTCAATCCTGCGGTTTCTTAACAATAACTGATGCTTAATTATAGTGAGAAAGTTTTTTTTTTCTGCTTTTGGAAATATGCTCTTAGACTGATTGTCGATCATGATAGTAACAATCTTTTGAGAGGTAAGTGAAAATTTAGTTTCGAAATCTAGACGACATCAAGATGCCTGCTTAGATTTTTGAACTGCTACCGGCTTTAGGTCACTTGTGTCGCAAGCTAACGAATATTCAAGTTTTTTTATTGTATATTATCTTAAGCTAAATCGCATGTTATGGTTCAACTATTAGTTAGTGTCAACGTCGGTTTTTCCAAGTTATTCATTCTTGCACTCGTGAAATCGCCCTGACATTTACGTACCTTAATTGTTAGGTTTAGAGAAATATGGCAAGTGGAGAAAAGAGCTATACAGTTGACACCATCACTAGTCTGCGGTGAAGCTAGGCACTAATGGTTCAAATCTGAGCCAAATAGTTGCAAATAACACTTAAGACGTTTAACGCGAAAACGCTTAAAACGAAATATCGGTTAATTAGAAATAATGCAACGGTCCCGGCAAACTAGTATATATTTTCATGCATTTTGTTTCTCTTAACACGAAAAAAAAAATCACTTAACACGAAAGGATATCCTTTCTGGGAGTGAACAAAATGCGGTAAGTAAACACCGGCCTCGTAGGCGAGATTTAAGAAGGTGTGAAATGAGTGATTTCACATGTTTCGTAGAAAGAAGGCTAACTTGGCTTTGAAATACCCTCGGAATAGCTTGTGATACGAGCCAGTTTTGTTTATCTAAGTTACTTCCACCTTCCACTCCTACAAACATCTCATCTTTCATGAGTTGAATTTGGAATTCGGTGACGAGTACATCGCAGTGTGAGTAAAAATCTGTGAGTTTGGTTCATATGTTGCACTCTGCATGTCTCTGTCTCTTTATATCTCGCACTCTGAGTGTAACTTAGTGACTCCGAGGACGACTGAAAATTATTTTCGGTCATGCACGATTCTCAAGAGTATCAGATTCTTTGGCGTCAAAAGAAATGGAGGAGGATATTGACACTTAATGAAATTGTTTGAGAAAGTTTCTGTATTATTGGACTGTCCTACTGTACTATCGGAAGAATTCGCTGCAGTAGTTGATGATAATGTGTGTACAGCCCTAACTATGGAAGACAAAGACATTTTGCAGTTTGTTCAATGCTAAAAAATATCATTGATGCATATTCCGATGACGAAAACGAACGTCACGTCATCCGAAATGAGGCACATCATTAAAAGTATGCGCAGTTATTTAAGCGCACATTTCCAGTGGTGAAATGAATAACAAAATGGACGACATGGAGCAATTTGTTAACAATTTGATGCTAAAAATGACAATGCAAAGAAAATAACAGATTATTTTCCAAAAACACAATAAATGTTTTTATTTTCAAAAAGCTTGAACATTTTGTATTAATTTTCATTAAGTTCATGTGGATGTTTTTGTTTCATTGACTTTTATTAAATACATGCATATATACACATATTCTAGTTACAGAACAAATATAAAAAGTAAAATTTTTATATTTTACTGTAATGCATTATTACTACATTCTAGGTATGTTAGTAATAAAATCCTTATTTAAAGTGTGCTTTTTCTACTACATTGCATTAAAATATGATCAACTATATCACGCTCTTTTTTGTATTATGTTGACTTTGTTTCATTAATTTTTATTATTAAATAAACCAATGAAAGTAAGTCAAATTTTTAATCAGCCTTGCTTTCTAAGAGAGAGAGTGAGAGATAATTTAAAGCCTTTTAAACGCGGACATCATGTTAAACCATAGTATTCTGTTATATGTCAACAGATATTTTTATGTTTCATATGGCTGTGAATTTTAATGCTGGTTCATTTTCATAAAATGTAAAAAAATGAACATTTTGTATATTTAATTAGATTCTAAGGCCAAAGTACGTTCGCAAAGAAAGGCCCAAGAGGCGAAATTTTGCTGTGTTTGCAATACATTAAAGTACGCAGTTACTGATTTCTTAACTAAAATCTCACACAGAATAATATTATATCCCGTTTAATCACCACGAAATGGATAGTTAACGGAATTTAAAATAAATGAATAAAAAAGAGACTCTCTGGGACTGCGTTCTTTCGCTTATAAAATAGTCGGTAATTACACACGAAAGGAAACTTGTGTAATCAAGTGAACTATTATATCTTAGAGCCGGATGGATTAAAAAAAACTTAAAAAAGCTGCATATCCAAAACAAGTCCAAAAAATACCTCATCATTCTTAGCATAATTCCAAAAGAAAAAATGAGCGTTCCGCCCAAAAGAACGGGATAATTAGGAAGGTTGTAATCGGAAATAGTTGCCCGCTTCTCGCAAAAACTGGAGTAACGATCTAACTTCATCAAACTCATTTCTTTTCTCAGCTATGTGCATTTTAATTACAGACCATGCGGAGAAAACTCCCCAGTCTCTTTCAAGATGTGCTTTTTGGTAATTGATTTGTTTATGTGAGTTGCCTCTAAAACAAATATCTCATTCTAAAAATGGAGGCCGAATACGCTGTTAATTTATCGTTCAGATGGCGTTTTGATCAATCACTAGTATTAGACCATTGAGTGGAAAAAACATGAGAAAGATTATGCCTCGAAGGGGTGAGGAAAGAGAAAAGGGATTGATTTAAACCCCTGCCTACTACCCCAGTTTAAAAGAGGACAGTTCTTAATTGCACAGCTTGACTGAGAGCGGGTGTTAAAAAATTGTGCAGGCGCATTCTGTCATCGATTTTTATCATTGCTGAAACCACTGTTGTATTGGTTTGTCTCTCTAGCTGTTGCGAGTGGCTACCCTCTGAATGTCAGGAGGGAGAAGGGGGTAGCATCATATTTAAGGGGGCAATCGACACTTCCGGTTTCCATGCGTCGTTTGCGATGACAAATTTGAATGATCATTAAATGCCGTCGTACCCTATAATCACCATCCGGGACGTTCTGGAAAGCATTTCCCTTAAGTTTCTTTTGACACTTTAATAAACTCTTGATTGTCAATTCAGAATGTAAATATTTTACCGTTTCTTCGCATTATAAATGAAACCTCAATTGAAATATCTAGAAATAAATACTTTCTCCTTATTTCTATGTTGACGTCTTTGGCAAGAAGGGTGGAATGGTTAATCGATAATGGAAAAGGGGTAAACGTCGCATTTTGGGAGAAAGTCATAATTAATCAAGGAATTTTTTCATTAAGTAAAGTTTAGATTTTTTTATTCTTTGATCTTAATTTTTTCAAAGATTGCGTTATTTTCTCTTCTTATTTTTAAAGCATTGCTCGCAGCATTTTATTATGCAGTTTAAAGAATAAGATATTTTTATTGATTTCTTTTCTTTTCTCCCGTACTTTTTCCTTTTCTTTCCTTTTTCCCTTATTTTTTTTATTATTGTTTGTTTTTTCTTAAATGCTTTGCTCATCGTACGTTTTCCATTTTAAAATTTTAAATAGACATAAGTGTGCTTGTAATATCATTTGATTGCAAACTTTAATTATTTTTCATTGATCAATAGTTCTATAGCTCTTTCTCACCTTAAATTTGAAAATATTTTATTTAATGATAGCGGTGATATTACATCCTTATATATCCTTATATAAATATAAAATATGAAAAAGTAAGAATAATTTTTCATATTTTATATTTTGAATATATATCTGCTGCAGTGACAGACTAAAACAATATTAAACTTTACCCCTCAGATCTTTACGATGGTTAGAAAATACCACCACTATGTCGTTAATCCGTTTTCGAATTTCAGAGAATTTTTCGAATTTCAGTAATTTAAAATCTGAAACCTTTCAGATTTTTTCCCCTCTATTTTACAAGCCTGTTTTATTCACTGAAATTTAGAACTGTTTAAAATTTTCCTCAAGGCGACGGGAAAAACTAAACAAAAGGTAACTGATTCTTGTTATAGGGGTTACTTTAAGTTTCTAACAGTTATTTTAATTTTTAAATATGCTTTACTATCTATTCTCGTTTTTCACATTCTATTCCCTACCAGAATAAATTTTTAGTATTGCTTTGCAAGTACTTTAAGGAGAAGGTTTCGCTTACTCCAGCAGAAGAGCTTACGAGTTCTTAGTGGCCCGTGTTTGCCGTCGGGCTAATTCGTTGTCTAAAGTTAAATCTTACTACACTGGGAGCGTAAAAGACCATAGACGTGAAATATGCCTGGAGGGTCGGGCTGCGCCCCTCACATCACACTCGGTGTATATTCAAGAGGTCCAGGTTCAAGTCCTGACAAGGGGATTGCTCATTTTTCACGTCTCCTGCTTCAAAATAATAACGTAATGACTGTACAGTGGCGCCCGAACTAAAAGATCGCGGATGATGATTCTTCACCACAAGGATTTGGCGATCGGGCCCCCTAATCTTCAGTAACTTTTTAAAACAGGGGAGTGTATAAGGTATTTTCTCCTTCTTACAGCATGCCTTTGTGGTATAATGGTTAGCACACTCGGCGCGTATTCGAGAGGTCCATGTTCGAAACCTAGCAAAGACATTTCTCATTTTCGTGTTTCCTACTTATAAAATCCTAATGACTCTACAGTGTTTTTAAATACAGTATGGCCTAAGAGACTACGTGCATATTACTTAAGATGAAAATTTGTATATTGCTTATTTGAATTATCTAGTCGAGGTGCAGTTGTGACATTTCACACATCCAGAAATATTCGAGGATTTTCCTAACTACATAAATATTAGTTATTTACTTATATCGCATAGAAAAACTCCGATAATTTAGTTATTGATTTTACAGTTATTAAGCCTTGTATATATAACACTTCTAATTGCAAGCCTTAAAGAAAAATTACTGCACGTTTTCTGTTTAATTCAACTCGTATTCCAGAATCCTCTTTATTAACGATTATCTTCGACACACATTTACTGAAATTATTTCAATAAATAACTTTTTTTATATGAAATGAAGCTCTGCGAATTTTTCCTTCTGTTTATGTATGAATAATCCTTTATTAAATTATTAATGAATTTTCCTCTCCATCTGTTGATGCAGAAAATAATTCACTCCGGGCAATTCAGGAAAATTGTTTCCAAAGATTAGCGCTCTCTCCTTAGCTGCTGAACGAGCACAGACCTCTTTCGTTCTTTAACGCCTTTCATTTACCCAGCTGAATACGCTAGAACAGTTTTTGAAGCACTGGAACGAAATACTTCTAGCCCCATTGACCCCAACAGCATTCCTCCCTTGTTGGGAGCACTCGCCAAGTGTAGCCAACCAGACAGAATCTAAGCTCAGTTGGCTAGACTTTGGCGAGCCGGGGATATGCTTCTATTAGAATTGTGTTGATAAAAGAGGGGTTAACAGGCGGTAACTGCCAACCGCCTTTAATTTCCTCGCAATCAGCGCGGGACACTTCTCCAAAATCGTCATGGTCGTCCAGGAGAGAAAATAGGCGCATTCTTTTGCGGGTATAATCGGCGCAGGCCATAGCCACTAATCTGTTTTGGCCACACCAGCGCTACGCTCCTATTATGCAGTAAAAGGCCTCCCCACAATAGACGCCTCTCCGGCAGAATAATTCTGACTAATCCTGGATTGGGAAAAGCCTCCCTCACTTCCCGGACCACCACCTTCTTCCATCTGGAGTATCGAAACTAAAGACATCCGCTACAACAATCGCCATCTCTGGTCACATATCTAAAATCCAATTCATGAAAAGGGGGAAAAAAGAGGGGTTTGAAATAAGTTTATTGGTTTGAATAAGTTAATGATAATCACAATGAACATAAACTTTTGAAAAGCAAAGAAATTTGCATAACGTTTTAGCTATTAAGAACTGAACTCAATACTTTAGCCTACAGAATGACTTAACTTGCAACTTTTAGCCATGTGAAATATTTTACCCTTTTGATGCTAAGGAGACATCTCCATCAAAACATAAGGCTTTCTAGTAATTCTATAAATTTTTGTCAGTAGTTACACTTTTGCAGAAACAGAACTTGTCTCCAATACCAAGATTGCCAAGATCTATAATTCCATGTTTTGGAATTCTTTCAGAATATTTTGTAGAATTTTCTCTGATTCAGAAATTATATTAAAGTTTTTTCAAATAAAATGGAAAGTGATTTTAGTTTTTAAGAGCAAAATATTTTTAATAAAAAGAAAACTATTTTATTTATAGTTTGCTTAATAACTGCTTAATAATATTCCTTTTATTATAACCGACATATTATTCATTCCATTAAGAATTTTGGTATATAATTGTGTCTGAGTATTGGAATTCATGCATATAAATGTATTCGGCTCCCTATTAACCGGTATAATTACCGGGCATGATGTCAAAAATTAAGTCAAAATCACTGTTAATACAAGGTCAGTACGGAAAAGAGGAATAACCCGAGTTTAATAGAAAGGTACTATTAACAACTCATTTATGATTTCAAATAGTTTAATCTGGAGAATTTGGTTACTTAAATGAAAACAGTATTAAAAACAAAAAGAACACCCCATAAATAACGTCATTAAAAATAAAGAAACTAAGCTACACATGGCATTAGAAAACTATATTTACAACAGGATATGGAAAATGCCGTTGATTTCAAATTCTCTTAAAAATGCCGATTGGTAATTTCTGCTTTTATCACTGCTGTTTTCATTGCATTTTTTTCCTTTTTCTTTGTATTTTCTGCAGACTCTTTTGTTTTAATATTACTCATGATTTGTCTATTCATACAATTTCTCTTGGAACCTGCAACAGTTTTTCAGAAAACATTAATGATCTGTGCTACTCTAAGCTGCTTATGCGGTTTAACGTATTACTACATGAAATATATACATTCGCTGAAACACCATATTTGATATAATCATCGATAAACTTACAGTAAAAATAATGAATATTTTTCTTTGAAGTTTTATCTTTCATAATAAAGGATGCCCTTTGTATTACTGGCAAAAGTTTTGGTTGCGAAATTAAAAACTACGCAACTAACTTCAGAACAATAAGCTACTTTTGTTAATGAGCAAAATATATATTACTGTAGATTACGTCACTAAATTCGCATAACTGTTAAAATAATTTAAAAATTTACAGAACTATTAATTGAAAAACTAAATTCTGCATGATAGTTGATTGAAAAATGTGAAAAATGGCAAATTATTTTATTGCAAAACTAGACACCATCTAATCTGAAAATAAATGAACTACAAATCTAGTTTTTTCAATCGAAAATTTGATTTTGTGGAACAGCCAGAACTTATTTTCCTTAGATAAACTACTTACAACATTATTCAATAAAAACATTTTTACCGTAAGAAAGCGTTATATTACATGTATTGGACTAGAAAATTTTAAACGATTGGTATATGTATTGTTATAAACAAAACAATAATACATTTTTCTTATTTTATTTCTAATTTATTGTTTTTTTAAAACTTTGTGTTTATATTTATTAGTATTCGTTGCAACAGCAAAATTCAATCCAGTGGTAAAAAGAGATAGCGTAGAGGTAAGGTAGGCGAAGAGATAAATTCATTTCTAGGTGACTCACAGAAGATCAGCGAGTTAATATAATTCTATAACGAATCTGCATAATATATAGCATTACAAACATGATTTTTTATTCATATTTATGGCACAGTAAACCAGTCTTGTCGCTTTAATAGAAAATTAATGCATTTGCAATGTTCACAATTGGGATTTAATTGTAAGATTTCTAGCTTTTTGTTTGTTTATTTGTTTGTTTGTTTAAGTAGAAATTATCACTGTAATATTCATAATGCTAACTTTGCAGAAATTTTTGTTTAAGTTGCATAAATATGTTTAATTTCCTAATATAAAAAGGCTATCATTTATGTGTCGCACTACTGCAAAAGTAAAATAAATACTTATGCAAGGTTATAAGGTTTCGTCACTGATTTATTTAACACGAATTAAAAAGTTACAAAATTACAATGGCATGCATTCCTATGTAAAGATATTCAAATCATAATTTATGTCTTCTGAAGTAATCCTGCTTCAGTGCAAACATTTAAATGTAATGTTTAATAATTTAAATGTAATGTAATGAACTACAGTGTCGGAATAATAAAGAAATGGAAGGAGAAATGGGTTTATCTCAGCAAAGCTGAGCAGCCTTCTATTGGACGAGATCCTAACGAAGAATTATTTTACATTAGAAAAAGCAACAACCGTGTAAGTAAATGATAATGTTAATTTTTCTTATAAAATATATACATTTAGAATAAAGCATTTATTTTACATTCAGCAATAGTATTTACACTTAGCGATTAAAATGCTAGAAACTTCATGTAGCCGGAAATAACGCATGAATCAAATGCGATGAACCAAAAATGAACTATTATCAACAGAAAATTTAGGCAAATTTTAGACTGTTCAGAAAAAATTTAAAAAGCAAGTGTTTATTTTGTGGCTTTATGATAAATCAAATGTTCTATACCTCTGGGTTATTTTTTTACTGTAACGGTTGCATGGACGCATAAGTAGCATGCGTAAGATACAAAAACTTCTGTAAAATAACCGAAAGTCACGACGATCTCATATTGCAGTCAGTTATTTTCTCTTTGCGTTATGCAGTTATTTCCACATAGTGTTATTTATTTGTATTCAAAGCCTTGCGGTTACTTAACATTACCTGAGTACGGATTCACGAGCTTCAGCGCATTTAGAGGTAAAGTCTGAATCCATTTAATTCTATGAAATAGATTTCCTCAAACAGTTTAAGTAAGAAAGCGAGTAATGTACAAGCAAAACAACGTTTATGATGTAACTGTAGCCTAATCAGTTATGAAGTAATATATTTTTCCAACAGACTGTAATGTGATACGTTTAGAAGCTAAACTGCTTATGCAACAAATTATCTCACTATGCAATGTTTTTCAGGATGTTGTCAGCAATGACTGATAAAAGCACCTAAAACAGAAGAGCCAACCTACACTGCTGGCCATTAAAATTGCAAAACCATGAATGAAAGCAAATACAAAAAAAGATATTTATTGCACGCAAACAGTATGGCGTGAAGACGAAATGATTAAATTTGTAAGCATTTCGGAGGTTTACAGGGAGTGCGAAATTAGTAGAAACATCTACCACCCCTGGCAGCAAAAACGGTCCTTACCCGGTTAGGAATGGAGTCTAAGTGGGCTGAAATGACAGAAATGGGCAACTCATGATCTTCAGCAACCGACTGATTCCATATTCGCATGAGAGTGGTTGGCTGCCCACCTGTGCGACGGGCGATATCAGGAAACGATACTCCACACTCAATCCTACATCTGTCGAATTTCTAAACTCACTGGTAAGCATTTCCTTTTCTTATTCGAGGCATAGCACGATATTCTGAGCAAACTACAACCTTACAAAGCACTTTCCGAACGAGAAATCCACTACACAAGTTTTCTTTTATGCAGTGCTTCAGATGTCGTTTCTCCCCCTGGCTTCGTCTAAATAAGCTGAAATACTAATACTTTGTATATCCTAACTTCTTATTCCTTTCATGTGATTTTGAAGTTCATCAGATCATTCCTTCCTGGTGTTGCAATTTTAATGGCCAGCAGTGTACATGTTAGAATGAATGACTCCCCCTCCAGTTTGACACTATACGTTATACTTTACGCGATACTAAATTTTGACACGATACTTTATCATCTACCCCAAGTAGCACAGCAACGTCGTAACGACGTTGCAAACTCGTCGCGGATGTCTTTGCAATATGTCGTCTTTAAGACGCCCAGATGTCCGCGAAACTCCACTGTTTTGCAACCGTTGCAAAGACGTCTTTATTACGTCTGTGCAGATGAGGTTTTTTTGTCGCATAGACGTCGTTATTACGTCTTTCGCAGGTGATATTTTGATTGTGAAAGCATTGTATCATGACGTCTTAACGACGCCTAAATGCTCGCGAAATTCCACCTTTTTGCAACAGTTGTGAAAATGTCGTTATTATGTCCTTGTGTTACATATTGATTTATGCAGAAAAATAAGCTTAATAATTAATATATTTTTCTTCTTTTTTTAAATTTTGTATTCCTTGTATTTATCTAAAGCTTAAATATTTTATCATTTCCTGAAAACCAGAAGATAATACAATTTTTTCTCTTTAGACTAAATATGCATAACTAATAATAGCTTTAATTATTTTCAGTACTTTAAACTATAGTTTTTAAATTTCTCTTTAGACTAAATATGTATAATTAATAACAGCCTTAATTATTTTCAATATTTTAAACTATATATTTTAAATAACTAAAATTCTAAGTTACGACTGTTTAAGATTTCATCATTTTTTTTCCTTTAAGTGAGAGTAATTATGAAAGTGGTTATTATAAATATATAACATTAATAGTGGTTTTAAGTAACTAAGATAAACATAAATAAAAGTAAAGATCTATATGTTGGTAAAAAAAAGGTGTTTCTGATAACAGCATTATCACATTTATTTCTGTTAAATCTCCGAGACATTGAAAATTGCCCCTGTCATGATAAATTAGGAAGCGGTTCTTAAGGTAACATAATCAATATTTTACCTGAAATCAAGTATAAATTTATTAGCGTTTCACAGTAAAATATATAACCATTAACTTCTATATCTCCAAGATATTCAAATGAAAGACAGTATAAAGTAGTTAATAAATGTGATTAAAAATATTTCATACAAAAATATACCTAAATCTAATAACTTCCCATATTCATATCTAAAATGAAATAATAACCTAATAAACAACATGCATGACAGCACTATTTAAGAAAAAACATGAACTAGCAGTGTTTGAAAGTATAAATATCAGCAGGAAGGTAACAGAACTAAAATTTCTAATTAATAAACAAATATTTGTGTTTTTTAAATAGTAAGCAATTAAAATTGCAATAATTATGGATTGCAGTATTTACTCGTAATGCTGTTGTTTCTTAACACTATTTCTTTCGATCATACGTAAATGTATTTACCTATTTTTAGTTTCTACATTTTAGAATAGTGCTAGATTTCAATGATCATTTCAGGCACTTTTTATAATCAATAACTTTCCTTTTGATACTGTATAGAAATAATTTAAATAATATAGTATGCGATAGTAAGCTAAGTACGTTAAAGTAAGCTCTTCGTTAAATAGCACACGATGAAACTTTTTGTTTCTATTTATTATGAATTTCTTTGTTATCACAAACACATAAAATATAAGCGAAGAATATACTTAACGAATATACTTAAATTATGAATATACTATACTTAAATGACCGTGAAGAAAATATTTCTGAAAATAAGATGGAGTCTGAAATTATTGCGCCGTTAACTAACTTCTCGGAATTTGGCAGCTAGCCAAAGAGCGTAAGCCTCGAGCTCAGATGATCGTTTATATAATCATCCAGTAAATAAACCAGCTATTGGTAATATGTACATGGAATGTCAATCGCCCGAACAGCAGTTCAGTCTAAACTTTTCAGCGATTTATACGATTCATCCATTAAACCTTTCGACGGTTCTTCTGATAATTTAATAGAATCCTTTTTAAATGTACTTAAATTTAGAAAGAACAAAACCTAATTTCCAACATTTATTTATTGATATAATCTAATAGACATACATAACGGCAATATTTAAAAAAACGCGAATTACACAGTGTTTGGAAGAATAGATACCAAACAACAAGTAATAAAACTGCAATTTGCAATCAATAAAAAATATTTAGCGCTTTTTAAATATTACACAATTAAGTATGGCATAATTATAGATTACAATATTTCATATTAATACTAATGTTTCCTTAACATTGTTTTTTCGATCATATGAGCAAAGTCCTGTATCACCTGTATCAGCACCAACTTGTATCATAAACACACCTGTATCATAAACACAATAATCGATTAATATGAATGATATACGATATAGCACTTAGGACGTTATAACCGAATCCATGTATCCAAATATTGCACGACATTATAACCGAATCCGTGTATCCAAATATTGCACTGTTGGAGCCACTGAAGATTGGAAAACCGCAATATAATTTTAATCACCGGAAAGTCATAAAACACCAAAACAGAACACTATTTAACTAGACGATTTAACACTATTTATAACTACTAGTATGGACGATTTTAGCACGTTGCAAGCAGATATTCACAAACAAAATAAGCAGAAATTCGGCATTACCACGAAGATTTCTCCTCAATTCAAAATAAACTGCCATCATTATATGTTTTTGCACGTCGTTCTCTTTCTGTATTGAAGCTCTCCAGTATTTAATTCCGGTGGTGAATCACAAAACCGTGAAGAAAATATTTCTGAAAATAAGATGGAGTCTGAAATTATTGCGCCGTTAACTAACTTCTCGGAATTTGGCAGCTAGCCAAAGAGCGTAAGCCTCGAGCTCAGATGATCGTTTATATAATCATCCAGTAAATAAACCAGCTATTGGTAATATGTACATGGAATGTCAATCGCCCGAACAGCAGTTCAGTCTAAACTTTTCAGCGATTTATACGATTCATCCATTAAACCTTTCGACGGTTCTTCTGATAATTTAATAGAATCCTTTTTAAATGGCATAGAATAAATATTTCAACTGATCAGGATTACGAACAATGTTCACAAGATTATATTTACAAAAAAAAATATTTATTGGGCTCGCTAAAACATTTGTAATGCCATTGTCGCCAAATCCCGAGTGTACCGTATGCTAGGATTTAACCAAGCATTTTTAAATGCATGGAGATGGACAAAAACGTAACAAACAGTTCATCAGAACTTTTATAGGTAATTAATTTCGTATTTTTGTTTACAGTTTCTCTAATTTTGAAGTCAACATTTATTAGTAATTTATTTTGTCATTTATTAGTAATTTATTAGTATTTTATTTTAATTTTGTCGTTTTCCATTAAAAGTGTTAATATTTCTTTCTCCTTTCGCATTAATTTTTCCGTTCTGCTTCTCCTGACTGTCGATTCCTGACCGTCATATATATTGGACAGACGTTAAAAGTGCATGGATATGCATCGTCTTTTAACATTAGACGTTTTCTCGGAATTCTTAAAATTGCTCCATTTTTATCCGTGTATACGAGGGCTATCCAGAAAGTAGATTACGTTTTGGAATAAAAAAATAAACAAAGTATAGGAAACAAATTTTATTATATACAGATGAAAGCCACACTCAAATACTACTTTTCTACATAGTCACCATACAAATTAAGGCATTTATCGTAGCGATGTACGAGCTTGGAAATTCCTTCGTCGAAAAATTCGGCCGCCTGCGCCTTCAACCACTTCGTTACCTCTTCTTGCAGCTGTGCGTCGTCATCAAAACGCTGCATAGCCAGCCACTTCTTCATTGCTGGGAATAGGTGGAAGTCGCTCGGTGCCAGGTCGGGACTGTACGGCGGATGAGGAAACAACTCCCACTTAAAAGATTCAAGAACTTTACGAGTGACATTTGCCGTGTGGGGCCGGGCGTTGTCGTGAATCAACAAGATCTCAACATTCCTCTGCGCTTGTTTTGAATTGCTCTTCTGAGTTTTTGGAGAGTTTGGCAATACCTTTGAGACTTTATTGTAGTGCCTCTTTCCAGGAAGTCCACCAAAATTACACCTTTTCTGTCCCAAAAAACAGTCGCCATCATCTTCCTTGCCGACATTGTTTGCATGCATTTCTTGGGTTTTTGGGGAGAACTTGTGTGCCCCCACTGCATTGATTGCAATTTCGTTTCACAGTTCACATGTTTCACCCATGTTTCGTCACCAGTAACGATGCGATCGAGTAAAGAGTCACCATCCTTATGGTAAGCGTCCAAAAAGTTCAACGCTGCAGCCATTCGCTGATTTTTGTGGTCCTCTGTCAAGATTTTTGGAATCCATCTTGCACAAAACTTGTGGTAACCAAGCTTTTCGCTGATGATTTCGTGCAACAAACTTCGCGAAATTTGTGGAAAACTCAAAGAAAGTTCCGTTATTGTGAAATTTCGATTTTCACGGACTTTAGCATCGACTTTTTCGAGAAGTTCGGCGGTCACTATGCTGGGTCTCCCACTTCGATCTTCGTCGTGAACATTGGTTCGGCCATTTTGAAATCTTATGACCCACTGACGCACTCCACCTTCAGTGATAATGTTGTCCCCATACACTTCACGAAGCTGCCGATAGATTTCTATCGGTTTACAGTTTTTTGCAGTCAGAAACCTTATTACTGAGCGCACCTCGCGGGATTTTCAATTAACGCAGACATTTCAAACCATCACAGTATCTGAACGGAGCACAGCACGAACCTCTCACTAGCACGGCTAGATGCAGACTGAGCTGCGCAACGCTCTGACCCCAAGATGGCCGCGCTAGCCCCGCCCCTAGCGGACACAGACGAAAACGTAATCTACTTCCTGGATGGCCCTCGTACATCTTCGCGAAAGTTGTACTTTTTGCTTTGTATGCGGTAAAATGTTTCATATTATGTCAGCATATTAATTCAAATAAATTCGTCCTTACTTCAAAAATAATAAATCAAGTCATATTTTAGCAGCGAAATAAGTGCTAACATGCCATTTGCATTAATTTCGGAAATACAATTTTTTAAATATATAAAATGCATAACTACTTATAGAACATAAAATGCAACTTACTTTATAGATTAGTTTCATTTTTAAAATATTTTGCTATAATATTTATAAAAAATATTTGAAGTATTAATTATTTTTCAAAATTTTAAACAATAATTTAGCACGTATTTTTAGTACTAATTAAATTTAATAATTCAAGTATTTATATTTCATTATATGAATCTACCTTAGATTAATATATTTAGATGAAATAAAGTAATGTAGCATTGCAAAATAAATTTTATGCGGACTTCAGATTCTTGAAAGGGCAGATTTAGTCTCTTTTCATTCTAAAAGTTACGCTGAGGAGCTCTGAAAAAGGTGCTAAAACGACCACGTCTAAAAGCGGTCATATCATGACGTTTCAACGACGTCGACAAATTGCCAAGATGCAACGGCAAATATTTTGCGTCTTCGCAACGTTGTAAAGACTTCGTAAAAGTTACCACGACCACTTTGCAACCTCTCGGACCAGTCTGCAACGTCGTGTGCTGCTTGGAATATATATACCTATTCTAGTATCTAACTACTATTTTACTTTGGAGACGCCGCCTAGAATATAATACTATTTTGTTTTTACTGTGCGATCAGACGAAGGTGTAGATCTGTTTTTCTCGCATGCTATTTCTAAGCTAATTTTCGTTTTGCGGTCTAATATTAATAGCTTCCAAGAGAGAAGATTTTGAGTGTAATTTTCAACAACGAAATTTCACTTTATTCAGAATTCTTGACAGCTTGATAGCATTCCTTCAACAGGAAAACGGAATTTGTATTACTTTGTAGTCACACCGGAATCATGACTATAATAATAATAATGAGACTTATCCAGTATGTCTTTTCATTATAATGATAATGTTTCAGCTGGACATTAATGATTCTGAATTCTATTGGTGAACTCTGAGGTTTACTGAAAGCAGTTTCGCGTCTAGTCGTTTTGTATGCAATCACTAGATCTATCATGTTTACGTGTGTTGCCTAGTGACAAATTTTAGCATGATCAGGATTTATTTTCTAAATTCAGAAGTGCGATAGAACTAAGAAAAGCATTCAAGGAAAGTGAACAGAAATAAGTACTATAATAATAATATATGAAAAACAACCAAATAATAATTAAAATTAAATAAAACGCAAAACGATAAACAGAGAAGTATCTAAAGTAATGAAAATTAATGTTAAGTAGAGGGATAATAAATTAAATTAAACTAATTTTTTTTAAATAAAAGCAAATTAAAAAATAAATTAGTGGTGACTAAATTAATGGTAATGAAACACAACACACCGAGCATAAGAAAGGTTTTTGAGCACTAGTCTTCATTATCAGGTAAAAATGCCTCATTATTTAGGAGTCTATTTTATTTAAAACCGTCTTTAACAAATAGGGAGAACCCATAAATATTCCTTTTCTTGAAGTGAAAACATTTGGAAAAGGGAATTTTTTCCTCAACGTGGTCAAGTTTTTCCCCCATATTTTGCTTTTCCGAGGGAGAGTAAAGACATTCAGTAAATATCGTCACAAGCTTACTGAAAGATATATTGAATTAATGAGAGAATTTTCTGCATATATTATGATTCAGTTAAACAACAAAGCAAAAAAGCTCGAAAATACTTCCGTCTCCAACTATTATTACGATATAGCTCAGAAACTGAGACCATAGCTGTATTCTGGCTTAATTTAAGCCTTGGCGTCTACTAAATGAATGAATTATAAAAGAATGTTTTAACTTTTCGAATTTTGGAGCAAAGGTATAGAACTTTTTTTTATTTAATTAAATCAAAGCTGTTTGTCGGAATGGAGAGATATTTATATTTTAATTAATATATGAGGAATTGTTGTGGCATTCCATTAGTAAAGGGTTCTAGATTTTATTTTATTTAACTTCTGATTGAAAGGAAAGGCATTTTACGTCATGAGTATTACGAAGGTTACCAAACTTTGTATTATTGAACTTAACTATTCACATAACAGTTAATGTTACCCGTACGTGCAGACGTCATGGGAAAAAATCGTTCAAATTGATTCTGGAACGATCAAAAGGGATATTTTCGTTGAATTATCATATTCTAAATTTTCCGCGATTGCAATACTTCCTTTACTTCGTACGACGAAGTAAAAATAAAGTTGATGTACTTGGAACAAAAGGTCGAAATATGTGATGAAAGGTTGGGAAGACTCCAACTTTCAAGCATATTGTTACTAATTTGTATAATATAACATGAAAACGCTGAAGAGAGTCAAGCTCTCCCGGAAAAATAAGGTTACACGGGCAGTTCTAGCTAACATTGAGGTAAATGTATTGATATCTCTCTAAATTGGCGAAATATCGCCTAGCGATGGTTTGGGAGACTCATTTTTATCGTCAAATTTGGCTACCATTTAGTGGAATTTGGGTCCAGTCCATGTATAACTGTAATTGGTACTGTAATTGAATAACTGAAATTGATTCCTATATGTAACTGTGATCATAGCCGATCCTTATATGTAACTTTAACCGTGTATACCTTGCAGTAATTTCAAGAAACAGAAGTTACTGAAGCCCCTGGGGGTAATTATTTTAGACCGAAAAGAGCGCCAGTTTTCAGTTTTTCATTTCAGAGTAGACTTCGGAATATTGAGAAATTTCCGTGCGAACTTCGATCTTTAGATGCGCTTTGCATTGCGCTTGTTTAACATTCTTAGTAATTTCAAGTGGGAACTACCGATAGCGCTTAGTAATTTAACATTCTTAGTAATTTCAAGTGGGAACTACCGATAGCGCTCTGTTATTCTGAGAAGAGCTGTAGATTCTGAGAATTCTGAGAAGAGCTGCTTTTGTGGAAAGTTTCAGATTTGTAAAGTTCTCCGTTTGGAAAAAAAATTTCTACCAAGCTATTATCTGTTCTGCGTGCATTCAGTCCATTACGAGCATGTACTCGCGCAACAACATTAGACACTAACTGACAGTCAATTCACTTTATGTATCTGATTTGTTTGAGCAAAATAAAATCTCATATACTGGGTTTCCTCACAGTCGTCTTTTATGTTACACTCTGTAACTATAAGCTGTCACGAATACCCATTCTTGGCAATTACTTTAAGTTAGCGACAGCTTCAGAAACTTCTTTCCTGTAAAACAACTATTAACTTTTAACGGAGCTATTTAACTGGAGAGCAATATATATAAAAATGTGTAGATTTCTTGTAAGAAAATAGAGCACACAACAAATTTAGCAAATTCAAATGCGAAAAATAGTAAAAGACATTTCTATATACAGCTTTTTCATGCAGGTAAGTTTATACGCGATTCACAGTTTCAATTAATAGAACACTTTAATCCCCATTTTTATCTTGAGTTTTCTCTTATTCATTCCCGAAACTGTAGTTCTTCTCTTTATTCATTCCCGAAACTGTAGATGCTGACCAGATTATCCTTTAAACCTTTAGAAAGGTTAATCAATGATTTACTGCTGTCATCTAGTTTTTTAAGAATCTAGTCATCTAAAACTCGCTGTAATTCTCATCTACGGTTCATAATTATATAAAAGATTATAAATTTCATTTAGTTTCACTAACTAGTTATTTTATGTTAATTTGCTTTTCTGTCCTTTTCGTTTCCCATTTTCTTGCCAGAATGTAAATTTCCAGCTCATGTGCCTTCAAATCAGGTAGAAAGGAGATATTATTTAAAGAATGTTATAGAGGGTAGAATCACAGCATGTTCCGCCTGTTGAAAGCCACGTTGCTAATATGATTCTCTTGAGAGCAGTATTCTGCGGCGTTGCGTTATTCTCGCCATTAGGTCACGCCGACTTAGGTCAGAGCCAACTTAAGCGTTTCTCTAACTGTGTAGCCGTTGAACTAACTTATACTTACTTAGTTAAGTCAAGTTCATTATTTTTTATTTGAGCTATAAATCCTGTCTAGTCTGTAAGCAGGAATATTGCCTTCAGTTAGGTTTTACTTAAGTTCAATAAAAGAGTCCTTTACATCCTTTCTCAATCTCTGTGATACATTACAAGACTTAGTGATAATTCACTCAAGGTCTTAGAAGTTTCGTGAATTTGATGTTTCCAAAGAATGTGAGACTTAATACTGGCGCCCAAATTTTGACTAAAACCATGTCACAAGAAGATTAAACTTTTACTTTCCCTCCTTCAACGTCATAAGTTCCATCGGCTTCAGTTAAGGGCTGATGTTACCTTCGATGGGAAAACTTTAGTCAATTTTATTGAACAGTTCAATTCCCATTTTCTACTCTATCCCTTGCCAGAGTCACAAAAGTTACTATCGCAAAGGTTACACTTAGAAGCCAGGCGTCCACTTGGTATAAGTGCATTGGAAAATTTGTGTAGCCTGAGCCAGGGAGCGATACCTAGACTTTTGAAAATTTTAAAATTCCCTCATTAAAGGGTTTCCCATTGTGAAAAATAGAGCCAAGCTCGAGTCAAAGCTACTTAGTAAATTTTTATTTAAAGTTGAAGATTTAACGGATTTTATTATACGGAAAGACCAAATTTCTAATTTGGTGTACGGCAAGAGACCGGATGAAGAGATTATTCAAATTGTTTTGCCTAGGTTACTGCCACAAAGGCAGGATCCGCAAGAGGATTTTCAAGGTTCTCTTTTATAGCTTTATATGAATAAGCTGGAGGAGAGGTGGATGCAGCCACTGGAAACTGAATTAAACCACCTGAGTGCGGATGAAAAACTATAAAATTTGGTCGGCCGGTTTTCAAATTCGTTTGACGATTGTCCAGGTTACACACATATTGTCAGCCAAAGTATAGATACGAGAATCGCAGCCCCGGTGAAATCAAAACTTTATCACTACGATAAGATAAATGAAAAGATAATCGAGAAGCACATCCAAGAAATGCTTAAGAATAAAGTTATAATACCCATAAGCAGTTCTAATGCTAGCCCGGTGGTATTGTGTAAAAAGAAAAATGATATCCTATCAACTAACTAAAGCATGGCGTTTCGCTGTCGGTTATAGAAAACTTAACTGTATAACTAAGTGAACTAGCTATCCCCTCCCCATAATTGAAGAGATTATTCGGAAAATTAAACAACACTATTCATGACAAATTTCAAATTGGCGTAAAGCCTGAAGATGTCCCGTAAACCGCATTTATTGCAAAGTACGGCATATACGCCTTTTGATAATGCCGTTCGGCCCGGGCTCTTCGGCACGGCAGTAAGCAACTATACTGATTGGGCGGCTTTCCTTCATTTTAAAATACGTAAGTGTCTATATCAGCAAGATGCTGTATTTTAAAATTGAGCCGATTGTTTAGGTTAAGAATGAGTTTTTTTATTTTTCAGCTACAGTTACTATGGGTATAATGAAGAAGAAATTGCATAACGAATGGTTTTATTGTTTGTTCAAAATAAATGCTTAGACTATGTACTCTGAGATTATTCTTTTCTTTGACATAAAAAACACGGCTGCTTGAATTAGCTGTTTTACCTTTATAGTTAGTATAAAACGAAATATTGCAATGTGAATTAAGAGCATTATACCATGTATATACAGTATGCATACACGTGCAGTATTGACGAAATATTGAGTAAAAGTTTTGTTTACGTCAAATATGTAACTATGAATAGTAAAAAGAAAAAGTTAAGAAAAGGTCAAGTTAGTCTATAATAACCAAATATTCATATATCCCCAACAAGAAACAAAACGCAGTATAAAGCACGTTTAAAAAAGAAAGTTTTGTTTATAGATTCGGCCGAACCTTAAATTCAGCGTTCCGCTGGCAAGGCAGAGGCACTGCTGGATACAGGTTGGTTTCGTGTACGCTTCGTCGTGGTCCGTGATAGTTTCCAAGAAAGACTATCAGTCCATCGTCTACGAAATGAGGTTCATAATTCGATGCTTTAAAAGCGAGGAACGTGTCAGCATATGAAATCCACAGTCGAAAATTTTAGGTATATGATGAATAAGTTATGTGTGCTTCATTGACAGTTTCCCCTGTCGAAACATGCAGCTCATTTTCAACCATTTCTTGGTCATTGTTTTATAATACTATGTCTGATGGAATGCAATTCCGCAAATTATACTGTAGAGTCATTAGGTTATTTTGAAGCACGCGTGCAGGAAAAATGAGCAATGCGCTCGCCGGGACTCGAACGTGGACTTCTCAAATTGCCCCCGAGTATACCACCATTACACCACGAAGACATGCGGGACGAAATGAGGAAATACCTTATAGTATGCCTGCTGTTTACTACACATGTTTACAATAAATGATCAATTCAAGTGTCAAGCTATTGAAATGAAGTTTTTAATATAACACTGTGAGGATTTTGATGTGATTTTAAGTCGTATTGTCATGAGATATGTGGATTATTTCAGACCGCTGAAAAAAAGGCAGTCAGTTGACTGGAAACATTCATTATCGTTAAAACGACGAAGGAAGAAACTAAAATGCTTATGAGAACTTGTAAGATATTTTCTCCCTTTTTACTGCAGGGGTTCATGGTGTAATTGGAAAACACACCCGCTTAGCGATCACGAGGTCCAAAGTTCGAATCCCGCGCATTGAATCCTTTCGAATCCCGTAATTACCCATTTTTTATGTTTCTTTCTCTATAATGCCTAATGAATCTACAGAGCGCCCGAACTAAAATGTGGTGGACGATAATTCGTTACCACTAGATTCTGGTGATTGAGGCCCTGCTTTCCCAGTCGCCCTTTAAGTGGAGGATAATGTAAAAATGCCTCCCTATCGCATGTCTCCGTTGTGTAACTAGAAAGCAATCGGGAGGCCCACAATTCGAATGCCGCAAGCGCACAGCGAATTGTCTCACCTTTCATACAACAAAATAAACCTAATAACTTAACAAACTTAGAAATTCCTGCACACAGTGTTTTGGGACAAATTAGCTGTTTTGTGTATGGGCATTTCACAACATGGTGACGCCTATAAACCATTTCTTTATCCTCAGCATGGTTACAGCCGAAAACATCGCGGCAAAAACATCGCGGACGAAAACGTCGCGGAGGAAACAACGCAAGGCAAAAACGTCGTGCTACAAAATATCGTGGGAGAAAACATCGCAAAGAGAAAACATCGCATTCCTAAAACATCGTGGTACAAAACATCGCTGTCGAAAATATCGTGGTAAAAAATAAAGTATCTACAAATCATCGCATGACGATAACATCGCAGACATGCTTTTCGCAGACATGTTTTAATAATAACTGTAAATGGATATTCCCATAATATTTGTGAGCGCAAGATGGAAAGAAGGATAATTTTTACTTTCATATTTTTTATTAACTAATAAATTTTTGCTGAGAAAATAACAAGGAAACTTAAGCATAGAAAATTAATGCAGCTTATAGCACTTAATAGAATTTTAAACCGACATAATTAATCAACAAAGGCCATTAATAAATGATTTTTTATAAAGTTTTACTGGTAATTTTTATTGAAAAGTGTAATCTATAAGTTGCATTTAATTTTCTATGCTAAAGTTTCCTTTTTACTTTCTCAGAAAAAAAATTATTAGTTAATAAAAAAATGTGAAAGTAAAAATTATCCTTCTTTCCATCTTGCGCTCACAAATCATTATGGGAATATCCAGTTACAATTATTAAAACCTGAAAAAAGTATGTCTGCGATGTTATCGTCATGCGATGATTTGTAGATACTTTATATTTTACCACGATATTTTCGACGACGATGTTTTTAAACTGCGAAGTTTTTGAACCGCTTTATTTTCGACGACGATGTTTTTTACCACGATGTTTTAGAACTGCAATGTTTTCTCTTTGCGATGTTTTCACCCACGATGTTTTGTAGAACGACGTTTTCGCCTTGCGTTGTTTTCTCCGCGACGTTTTCGTCCGCGATGTTTTTGCCGCGATGTTATCGGCGGACATCCCTCAGCATAGTTCGTACTTTGGCATAAGCAAGTCTTTCTTCGGTGGTTAGAGGATGAAGTTTAGCTCATTCTCTCAATTTACTTTCATCACGAGGGATATCTATCTATAATCTATATATATATAAAGAAGAAAGTATGTTTGTTTGTCATCTAGTAACTCATTCACTGTTATAGCTATCGTCACCAAACTTTCTACAGTTCTTTTCTGGGTCCTGGAAAAGGTTGACGTCGACTTTTTTCCAAAACAAATTAGCTAAAATCAGAGATATTATTTAAAAACTCGGAAAAAACGATAATTTTCGCTCTCATTTTTCCGAGTGCAACAGTCTCGCAAGCTGGACATGAAAATCTGGTTTATTTCAATGATTGATGCCGCTGCTCGCTTTCAAATCCTAAAGTTTGTTAATAAAAATTTTTCAAGTTTTATGATGAAATAAAAGTAGCATTGCCAGACATTAAATACATTATTCCCGATTCCAAAATAAAGGAAGCTATTTCGACTATTTCCATCTTCGCACGACTTTAATCAGCCGAAATATTAATTGAAAACTCTGAAAGCGCTAATTTTCGCACTCATTTATCCGAGTGGCAACAGTCTAGGGCGTTGGAGATTGGAATGCTTTATTTCGAAAAGGTTGTTACTGCTCGCTTTCAAATTATAGAGCTTGTTAATCGAAAATTTGTGATTCTTACAAAATCTCTCTCTTTTTCTCTCTCTCTATATAAAGAAGAATGCCTGTGTGATTGTGCGTTTGTTTGTTTGTTCGCGTAACTAATTTCTGACGAATTTGTTGCCACATTTAATCGACTAAAATTGAATATAGGTGAAATATTGGATGGAACTTGAGCTTTTATGACCATTTAATTAGAAAGAGGAAAATCATTAGAAACTGCGCAGTTTTTAATGATTTTCCTCTTTTGTTTCTGATATAATGAGAGAGAATTAGCTTACTTTTCTATGGAAATTTTTTATGTGGGTTCCATATCGCCTCAGCGTGAAAAATGTATGACTATGAATCGTATCTTTTGATAACGATGGTGATGAATAACGATGGTTATTAGAGAAGGATTACAGCGGTATCGTTCTCTCTGTTGTTAGATACATTACTCTCAATCTAACTTAACTGGCATCGGGTACTTCTGCTAGGGAAGAGATAAAATAAAACCTGTGTTTCGTTATGACCATTGCTTTAACGATGGTGAATATTTTGCCGAATTGTACAGCAAACATCGCGCGGCAATGAAGTTTTTTGTTTTAGTAGAGTTAGTGATTTTTTCACTTGTAAACGGAATTTACTTTCTGGATGCCATCTGCAAATTACCAAATACAGCGGGAATCTCTTTCTCTGTTTCTCTCACGCACACGTTAATATGTACGATTTTCTTCAGTTATTAAAGCAAGTAGAATCATGTAGTGAAATATCTGGTGTAAAGAAAATATAAAAGAGCTAAAATGCATATTAGCATCCGAATATGCAAAGCTACAATGCATATTAGCCTACAAATATGCAAAATGAACCACGATCTATAGAATTATTTCATACTTCAAAATGAATCTTTTCAATGGGGACGGATCTTTTCAAAAACTTCTTTCTAGAGAGAAAACATTTCGAAAAACCTAGTTCCGGTGTGGCATTTCACAAAGTATAAATTATATTTTAAACATTTCTACATGTACATTCTTCGAGATGTTCTTGATTCTGTTTAAGTTCACAATAATAAGGTGAATATAAAATAAATCATATGAATGCCTTAATTTCCTCTTTCGATAAATCAATGAAGATATTTAATTTTTTTTCTGTGTACTTTCTGGTGTACACAAAACTCTCTGGAGCTTTTCCTTTGTGTTCGTAATTAAGGTAACTATTTGATACTCGAAGCATGTTTACAGCCTCTCGCGATTTTCGATATTTTACTCTAGAATTAAACTTTTTAAGCTTTTGATTTAAAGTGAGAGCTTTATGATTCTTGATTTTATTTAACGATTATTAAGAGTCTTAATTTCAGTTTAATATTAATGATAATTAAGCATGCGAAATTTTTACTGGAAATAATCTGAAAACTGACAGATTCGAGAAATGGACAATTATAGTTGTAGAGACATTAGGTTTTTTTTTTTGGAGGCCGGAGAGAGGAAAAATGAGCAATCGCCTTCTCCGGGAATCGAACCATGGACCTCTGGAATACCGGCCCAGCGTGCAGTACCACTACACCACGAAGGCACGCTAGAAAGGCGGGAAAAATACCTTATATACTCCCCCTATTAAAGGGCGACTGGAGTTTTTTAGGGGACCCAATCGCCAAATCCTAGGTGTGGAGATTCATCATCCACGACCCTTTTAGTTCGGGCGCCACTGTAGAGACATTGGGTTTATTTCGGAAGCAGGCAAGATGAAAAATTAGCAACCGCCTTTGCCGGGAATCGAAACACAGACCTCTGAAATACCGGCTCAGTGTGCTGACCACTACGCCACGAAGGCGGGAGAAATGCCTTATATAGTATTTGATAAAATATGACATTTCAAGACTATACTGTATTCATTATTGAATCGCGATGCAGAAAAAACTCATTAACGCAATTAATTAGGCTACTGATTAATGCGCATTAAGTGACCGCGCAAACCGCATGAATAATTATAAGTCATCAGCGTAAATATGGAGAAAGTTTGAAGCTATATAAGAGGATAAATCCTCAGAGTTAATTAAATTCAATTTCTTAATGTCTGTAATTCTGACGAAGGTTTACTTTTACTCTTGTCCTCCGCCAAAAGTTTAGGCATTAACTTTTGATGAAGCTAAATTTTAAAGTTAAAAAAATAGCATAGAAAATTTTGAATAGCACACAAAAATGTCGTCTCACCCGAAAATTTTATAGCTTTTCTTATATTTCAGGTTCCATCCATATCAAGATCAGCATCAAACAATATTTTGTCAGCATGCTCAATGTGATTCAACTAACAAATGTATTTTAATTATTATGATTCTTAGTCTGTCAGTTATTTTCAGGCTGTTTTTAGGCTGATATTAGAACACAGAATCCAAATAAAAAATATTCTTTTAACGACAAGCGGCATTCCTCCCGTTTCTGAACACGCTCATTCTCATGTTCCGTCCCCTTCCATATGCACAAAAATTTCATGATGTTTACTAATTCTTATTAGTAAATATACTAATCTATGAAACTTAACTGATCTTCAAATTTAGAAAGGTTTAACATGTTACTGAAAATTTCAATTATAGATCGGGAATATAGATGATGTCAGAATGTTTCCAACGCAATAACTAATTTTTATCTATTTTAACAATATTGCTGAATTTAAAATTATCTTTTCAAACTGGTAACAAAAACGTTGCATAATGTAAAAAGGAAATAGGTTTAATACATTATTCATTCTCGCAAAGTCATAAATAGTACCATTTATCTGACTTTGCGTGAAATGACTATACTTCATTGCACTAACTCAATATCGAATTCGCATTAAGCGGGTTTTTCTTGTAAGTCCAATAATAGTCACAGAACACTGTAAGAAGACTGTCTTTGACTTTCACTGATCCTATTTTCAATTTAAATAAGATGAAAAACAATGAAATATTTTAAGAATTACCAGATTGTGGGTAGGAGACACGAAGCGAGCAGATGTGACTGGCAAAATAAAGCCAATAGACGGGTTCGATGCAAGTTTGCTAGAAACTTTCGATTTGTAAAAAGATTAAAAATATGTGAAAAACAGTTAAACTAGATGTATCTTTACTATCATCATTTTGTACAAATTTTTTACCAATTCGAATTATTTTATTTACCTGCATTTTTGCGACTAATTAATTTATTTCCTATTACTTTTAGCACAACTTTATTGTATGATCTCATTTCTTTATTTGACTAGCGATTGATGTTGATACGTATAAACATTATTAAGGTTTTCTGGCTCATAATTAAATATTATAATTCACTGTTTTTATACAAAAGTCGGTTTCCTTTACACTTGTTTTTCTTAAATTAGGTTAATTAGATCTGTTTCGGTTACGACGTCTCAAATATTCTGCCCTTATCTGTCGTTCTTTTAGGGTCAAGGACAAGCTTTTCTTCGCGGTTCTTATTTTTACCATCATCGCATATTCTCCTGAAAAATTGATATTGTTAATAGGTTACGTAGGCAAAAATGGCGAGTGTTGCATGTTCAGGTTTTCAGTCGTCTTTAGATGGAACAGTTCTCGGACAGAGGAGGCGGAGGGAGAAGGGAGGTATATATACAAGGAAAGGATGAAGCGACTTGGGACTTATCTCCTCTAACCAAACAGTGGTCCATTTATGCTCGCAGATGGCTGACTTAATTGTCCCTTCTTTGTTGAAGAGGCAACTTCGCCGTATGGAAGGAATTGATTCATTTTGGTGGTGCTATCACTAAGTAAGACTTCCGATCCGGGGGAAAACTTCACGGCCTTCACAGAGGGGAAGCATTCAGAGACCCTCCAACCCCAGAAACTCCAATCTTCGATCGTCTCCGACTTGCATTGCTCCATTCGGTCGGAGTTAGTACAATGGATCTTCTCTTTCGCATCTCATCTCTTGTGCCTGCTGTTTCTTTCTGATAGGAAGCTGAAGCGACGCCAATTACTTAAAGTCTTTGGCACACTTAGCGGCTTACTGCCTTTTGGGGACTAACGCGTTGCGTTTTCTATTTATTTTTAGATTCAATGTGACTGGACGAAAAGAATGAATCGTCTATATCGTTTCACTCATTCATATTATAGCTAATTACGCTCTAATAAATCGAATAAAGGCGGCGTTTTTCCATGCCATTTCTAAACTTTTTTCCCCGCAATTTTCTCTAGGGGAGTTTTATTTTCTTTTATTGTCAGTTCTTAAACTTGAATGAATTAAATTCAATTTCTGTTTATTTAAAGATCTGAGTCTCACACTTCTCCCTTTCAAAAGGGCAAACAACAAAACACTTTCCTTTTCCAACCATTTTCTCTTTACAATAGCACTTTATTGCGAAGTTTGATGGATCACGAATTCATTCAGAACCTCTTAAAGATTTCGCAACGTTTTTTTCCCTTAAAGTTTAGGCTTCTGAAATATTTTTATCTCTGAGGAGTTAATAACTCTTCTCTTTGCATATTGCTCTTTATATTTTCAAAATAAAGCTAACGTTTCCAGGAAAATCTCAGACATGCAATTATTATTTAGCAATCCAAAATTGCTTGCCTTAAGAAAAAATCGATAATAAAAAATTTAAAGATATATTACAAATCAAGGGGAACTTGACATTACCTACTACCATATATAAAAAGATCTGAAAGAAATAAGTAATGCAGTGTGTAAAAGTTGATTTTTCATTGTCATCAATTATGCTTAAGAAAAATTCTTTAAATAAAACCATTTATTTCTGTGTTAGATATTTGAAAATTAATGTATGAGTTGCCTCTTGCTTTACAGTTTAATATAAATAACATTAAGTACATTAAAGTTAACTTAGATTAAGTAGATATAATTCTGCTGCTTTGCATAAGATAAGTTAACATTTAGTTTTTGATATTTTCGGATAAAACACAGAGACCACATTAAAAAAACTCTAACTTTTCGGCAATATTACACAGATTCTTATCTCACTTGAAACCTTCTTGAATTTAAATGGAAAATCCATTCTTCGTGCTGATTGGGTGTTCACATAAATGGATGTCATCTAATATTGCTATTCATTGGTTTTTCCGAAATGGTACAAATGCACATCAATTTAAATAAAATTTACTTCACATCAACAGTGACCATGTGTAGAAGTTAAAATTATCATGAACATTCATTATGTAAATATTTTAATACGAATTAATACATATAAAACATTTCATTTTCATTGCTTAAGACAGAGGTTTTAGTTTATAAGGTATTTTCTCCCGCATTTCCAGCATGCCTTCGGGGAGTAACGGTCGCACACTCAGCGCGTATTCGAGAGGTCCTGGTTTGAGTCCCAGCGAGAGAAATGCTCATTTTCCACGTCTCCTGCTTCGAAATAATCTAACGACTCTACAGTTGTGCCTGAAATAAAATGTGGTGGAGTATAATTCATCACCACCAGGATTTGACGATTGGGATCCCCTAATCCCCAAACCCCCTTTAAAAGGGAGAGTATATAAGGTATTTCCTCCCTCCTTCAAGCATGGGTCGTCCTGTAACGGTAGCACACTTGGCGAGTGTATTTTGAGAGGACCAGGTTCGAATCCCGGAGAGGGCATGGCTCATTTTTCATGTCTCATGCTTCAAAATAACCTAATGACTCTACATGTTCCGATCTGGAATTAACTTGCCAGTCACATTCAATATTTAAGATATATTTTTCATATTTTCGACAATAATAAAAATTATTTAATTTATTTAATGATCACATAAATAGACTAAATTATTTAAATTATCATTACATTAACTATTTTTAAAAATGCATGCCCTTGCAAAATGTAGTTTTATATATTTTTTAAATCCCTGTCGTAGGAAGAAATTCTCGCAAAAGATTCAGATTTAGCTTTTAATACACATTTTACCATGAAATAGTAGAGTTGCGAAGTCATGAATTAAAGGAAAATAGCTTCAATATACTTTTCTGCAAGTTGAAAGTTGTTTTGAAATAAGGCAAAAATAAAACTTCCAATGACTTTGATATCAAATCAGAAACTTAAAGACAAACTTCTGTCTTCCTTTTCTGGAACAATATTCTCTCGGAGTAGATAGCCCCATTTCAATGATCACAATCTTTTGATTTTACTCATGCAAATATTTTTATGTGCAATGTAAGTTTGAATTTTGTTTAACTTTAAAACTGACAGTCTCTTTTACACTTCTTATTGAACTTAACAAATTAGAAATTTATTCCTGACTAGAAAAGATAAGACTATGAATTCAACATACATTAAATCTTTTCCTTTTTAATTATTAAAAGAAAGATTTAAGGGGCATGAATTTGGTAACTGTTTCACGTATGTCCTCAGTTTTACTAAGCCAATAGAAAAATCTAAAACGAAACGTTAAATCATGATAAACTGAACACATAGTTTCCCCAAATTTCTTTCATTAAGTGTTTACTTGGTAAAGAGCAAAATAAACAAGTATTTCAAAGCTATGAATACTAGAGACATTACAAAGGAAAAATGGTATCATATATAAATAAATTCAAAATAGGAAATTGAAACCTTCCCCTAAAATAGTGCACTAAAAGGGTAAAATTTATTAAGTAGTTTACTTGATAGGCATAGGCACTATTATTTAAAAATATTTATGTGTATTTGAATATCGTATCGTAGTAAAGTAACTGACCACTTCACTATGCTATGATGGGTATTAGAAAAAGAAAACTGCAAACTATGAAATTATTGAAAACCTTTTGTTTCTTTCCAAAGTAGCAAATAATAATAATGAATTAAGACCCATTATTCCAGCGAGTTTGCGATCAAGAAACATTTTTCAGGAATTGCAAAATGCGCCAATTTCAGGCCATCTCGAAGTAAGGAAAACAGTCTGGAGAGTAAGGCAGACTACTTATTTTTAACAGCTACAAAACTTGTGAACAATGGTAATTCAAAATGCTAATTTTGAAGATCCGAATTTAAACTATTGAACTATATGATCTCAGTCAGCAGCAGTTAGCCTAACTTTGTGAAACGAAAGATTTAAACAGAACGCTCCCCTGTGCATTAAGAAGTCATTATCCGGAAGGTTATTATTTAAATTAACCAGTTATTTAGAATTTCAGTTTTTTTTCTACTCCTTTTGTTTTCCTCACTTCGGACATACTATAGAATTAATGATTGAAAGAGAAATGAAAGATTACAAAACTACTAATAATAATCTTCAATCCATAATTTTAGTGGATTCTTTAATTATTACGTATAAAATTAAATTGAGTGAAAATATGACTCAAAATTTGATGCAGAGATACGTTTTATGAGTACTTATATTAAAGACAACGGACATACAGAAGAATATGAGATATGACGTGAAGAATATGACGTGATTTTTTATTCGTGCATAACATTAAATTTTGTTTTGAAAGATCGTTATTAAAGAAATGTTTCGCATGGTGAAGTAATGGGTTAGCAACTGCCGGAGAATGAGTGGGACATTCCTTTTTCTCTAATGATTCCATTTTTTTTAACCGTTAGTAACTGTACTTACGAGAACGTTTATTTCTGTGTAGCGGTCTTCACTGCCTTAAGCATGCAATCGCAGAGGAAACCGTTTTACATTGAACTAAAACTACAAGCACTTAAAAGGTCTGTTCAACACTCCATGTGCAACATCCTTAACGTAGTTATGTGATGTGCGGAGCTCCAGCCTAACTAAACTAGCTCATTCACATCTGCATGAAATACGACAAAGCGTTAACTTCTGACTGCCGTACATTTGAAAAGCTGAAGATCTTTCCTCTGCTTGCATTTCGTTTCGAATAGTTTACTTGCTGCGAATGCTGAGCCGTGAGTTCTATTGCATTGTGTAATATTTAGTTATGTAATACAGCAAAATTGTGCACTATTTAAATGTTTAGAGCATTTTTTTATTAAAAAATTTTTAATCGAGCACTAAAAATTAGTCCTTGATTAACAGTTTTTTAAATAACATTTCATACATCTAATTTTATTAAGAATGATTTAATAAAAATAAGAAATTTAGAAGGAGAAAAAATCTATATTTATTCATTTGTTTATATTTTACTTAAATATTAATCACTTTATATTATTCTTAAGTTTTTATCTTTATACTGTTGCTTTACTTCTTTCTGAGAAGAATTTCAGTTCAGGTAACAATGTCAATTGTTTAGTTCACCTATCTTTTCATAATATTAGCTCAGAAGTAATAATAATGAAGAACGAAATAAGCTTATTAATTTAACGAAGCCCCCAAAACATCCAAACACATATTTTTGGGGCCGATTAACTAAGAAAAAATGAGATGTTGCGGTGTGAAATTATACTGTAATCGTCACTTAGTCGTGTCCTCCTAAACACAAGAATTATAACTTACGGTCCTCTAAACAGATGAATTAAAACTTGCGGCCCCTTAAATACGTCAAATAATCAGCACAGCTTGTAATTTTATAGATAAATGTTTTGTATATAATATCTTTTCTGCGAAGTGCTTCTACTTTCATTTAACTTAATTTGAGATTTGTTTTATTCATATGCTAGAAAATAAAATTAATGCAGCATGATGAATTTTAGGTGGTAAATTTTAATCTACGTGAAAGTAAAGCAATTAAAAAGGAAAATAATATAAGAATAAGTAATTAATATGGAAAATGATACGAAATCTTATAAAATAATCCAAGCTTTGCATTCTGCATTTATGAGATGTGATGGATTTGCTTCTGCAAATCGTAATGGAAAAATAATCTGCCTAAAAAACGAGGTAATAATTAAAAATAATAACAACATGTGTAATCTTAAAAGGAATTATAAAATAATGCTGCCTATCTTAAATGAGGGAGCTAGATTTTTTTAAATTACTATCAAAAATTATAAATAAGTTTATATCATTCATAAAATATAAAAAAATGATACTTGAACAAAAAATTTGTATTGATATTTTCACAATATCTGTTTACAATATATTTTTTATTTTTATTTATTTTATTTTATTGTTATACTTATTTATTGTTTGTTTGTCTTTCATATAACAATATACGTACAGTCTTTTCTGAAAATTCGTTTATTTAAAAAACATTAATTTTAATCTTAAGAAATAAAATTTTGCATTTAACATTTTTCAGATAAAATTTTGCTCTTTATAAATCTCTCAGCGGTACAGTTTTTCGACTAAGTAAATTTGTTAATTTTTTCTTACCTGTAACTTTTACTTCCACCTAGTAATCTTCTCTCTTGAATTTTTCCTCACATCGTACAATAACATTACCACTTTGCGCGTATAACAATATGTTTAGCAAAAACAACATATTTATGACGATTGTCTTCTTTAGCCATCCTTGTCCGATTAAAAAACTCTGGTTTAGATCATCAGTCATGATGCTTACTAAAACTTGGCTAGCTGAATAAGATTTTTCTTTCGTGATTGGTCTGTTCGGTGTGTTTACTGACTTTGCTGTACATAAATTGAGAATTTTCAGGAAGACAATCTTGTTTACGTTTCTCAAACTTTTTTGTCCGTCCCGGCGGCATAATTCCTAAGCGCACATCGGTATCACAACCGAGAGAGGGACTTCCAGTAGGAAGGAACCAATGAGTTTCTATTTCTCTTCTGACGCCGAAGCTTTAAAAACTGTTCTTTACAATTATATCGCTTTGTTTCTCAGTCATATACAGTATCCAGCATGTATTTTTACCCTTTTTATATTCGTTCAACTAGAGGATGAAGTGATCACAATTACTTACATATGTTCTAGTTTTACGTTGGAAATTTTCGCAAGAAAACTACAATATTTTAATTTATTTTTAAGAGGAAATCAGATGGCAAACATTTTCTACCACTTTGCGTTAAGCGCAGCGAAGCTAGCGTGACAGAAAATCCTGCTTAAAACTCATTGGTCTGTTCTATAAGCCCTCCCCTCGGTTGCGTTACCAATATGCACTTACGAATTATGCGTCCTGTCGAGTCTACTTCCTCTGTCTTCTGTCTCCGTTAGCTCAGATAAATTCCAGTGTGAAGCGACTTTCAGAAGTCATCAATATCATTATCATACGAATTTTTGGTTTTTATACTTTCTCATACTTTCACAGTGTTTTCATGCATGAAACTATAACAGAGTTAAATAAAATAACTGAATCTCATCCTCACGATTACTTACTTTACTTATGTATAAGGATGACTTGTATGGAGAAATATATTTTTCAATCATACAGGCAACTGAAAAGGAATTTGCGTCAAGAACTAAATTTTAATCAATTTAAACTTGCAATTTTATCATTTTATTTTTGAAACTTTTAATAAAATTATTAGTTTAAAATTTTTCTAAGTTATTTATTTTTTTGAAGAAGCATGTACTTCTTAAGAAAGAAATCACTCTCGAGTAAAAGCTCTTGAGATTTTAAATAAAGAAAAAGGGCTTTAGTAACACTCACAAATAATACACGTGAATATATTTCGGCCCCGCACAATGTACAGTTTTCATTGGTTAAAAAAACTTATTAAAGCTAATTCTAGCTTGTTAAAAGACTCCCACATTCATCCTGAATTAGAACTTCTCTTGATAATCAGTTCTGTAATGTTTGAAGGCAGTTTAAGACCTATAAGCATGGTATAATTTAGTAAATGTTAAAAAAAAAAAAAAAAAAAAAAAAAAAAAAAAAAAAAAAAAACGAAAGCTTGTACAGTCGAGCTCAGTTTGAAGAAACTAAGAGACAGAGACGATTGTGTTGCTTTTTCTCCAATAAGTCATACGAAATGTTTTGGTAAAGTAAAGCTAAACATATCAATGTTATCAAAAGTGCGTGCTGCAACACATTCTCATAATCTATATTGTAATACATTTATGTATCTACGTTATTAAAAACGTTATAGGTTTTTCTCTTACAGCTATATGGCTCCATTTTTAAGTGCATAATTAGTTTGCTTGAATTCATCCTTTAGTCTAATAAACCATAGTGTGACGTGAAACAGTAAATTAACTTTTTTTTGTATTTATAATATAATAGTATACAGTAGTGCAGTAAAATATTTTTGATGAAATCTATACAATATTTAAACAAAATATTATTATGGAATCACATATCCTTTAATGTTTAAAACACGTCTTCTGTTTCCATCAAATCAAGCTTGGCTTCATTACAGTCCATTTCCATCTTGTCGTTAGAACACTTGATTGCACAAAGTATAATTGATAAAATCATACAGTCATTTATGATCTTCTAAGTCAGACTCATTTCCGTTAAAGAAGTTCCTATATGTGCATATTGTTTTCAACAATAATGTTATTATTTAAATTTCGCATACAATTAAATTAAAGTTTTCTTTTTTTTAATTTTTTTCCTTTGAGTCATATAAAAAAATCAGTCACAAAAAATGTTACTGTATTAATTTTATTGCAATTATCAGTTTTAACTGTTGAAACAGATACCATAAATGAAAGCTAAAAAACACTGCGATGCAAATAAAAAGCATTAAATAATACATTTTAAATTACATGAAATTTGTGTAAGTAGTAAGCAGCTAAAAAATTTCTTCTGAGACTGGGGGAAAACAAATTATTAAGCATCGAGGTAATGTTCCTTTAATTACATTTGTAGAGACTATTAGGTTTTCGGAACAAGAAAAAAGATACAACAACTAGACTCTCGCCTCTAATCAAGCCATATATCGTCCAGTTGCTAGTTGGATGTGTTAACGACTGCACCGAAAGGGCCCTCATTAGAACAATGTCTTAGTTCATTAAATAATTGTACTGCACATTAGACTATACATTGTAGTACTATACTTTCGCTTCGAATCAAACCATTTATCTTTCAGTTTTCCAGTTATTAGCTGGATGTGTTTATTCTTGCACCACATAGGCATTCATTAAAAATGCTTTACATAATAGCACTGCGATTGTTCACAAAAATTATTACTTGGGCATATTAAAATTTAAATTATTTTAAATAGCAATATGCCCAACTCGTAATATGTAAAAGTATTTTAAAGCATTATAAATTATATCAATTAGATAAATCATGAAAAAATAAAGAAAGATATAAATTATTAAGTAGTTTATTTATTGCTTTAAAATCTCTCAACTTATAAGGAATTATGGCGTTCTTCTGTGAGTGCTGTTGTTGCATAATTGGTAGCATGTCGAATTAGTAACTGAAAAACCCGTATGTCGAACGCCAGCTGTTGATTCTTCACATTTATCCTGCTGAAAGAAAATCCTAATACCCCTACAGGAGCGACCGAACTAAATTGTAGTAAACGATAATTCTGGATTTTTAGTCATATAATAAGTCACCAGCTAGATTTTATAGGCTAGGTCCCTCCTTTTCCCAAAAGCCCTTTAAATGAAGGATAGCAGAGGGAATATCGCATTCCTTGTGCGTGCTCTCGTAGTGTAACTGGTAGCGCGTCCAGCTAACGGATGTTCCGTATTTCAAATCCCTGCGACAGCATATCCGATTGTTCACGTTTTCTGCTCTGAGAAAAACCTAACGTCTAGAAAATTTTTCCAAGCAGTGACATATTGATTAAATTTTTTAAATGAGTTGTAGAGACATTAGGATTTTTTGGAAGCTGGAGACATGAAAAATGAGCAAACGCCTTCGCCGGGAATCGAACCACGGACCTCTGGAATACCGGTCCAGCCTGCACACCACGAAGGCTCGCCAAAAAGGCGGGAGAAATACCTTACAGAGTTAAGGAGCTTATGATATGCTGAACAGCAGTACAATGAGAAGCAGCTATTTGAGAGGTCAGGTGAAAGATAAATTCATAATCTTATGGTTTGGGCAACAGTATCACTTGCCAAATCGTCTAGAGGATAAATTCAGAATATTGTAACTATTACTTTACTCAAATTACTCCTCTTAAAACTAGACTAAATGAGAGTGGCTATGATATTACTTAACAAAATCATACCTTCTCTTTCATAAAGTATTTTAATTTTGTAGAGACATTCGAATTTTTTTTGGAAGCAAGAGAAGTGAAAAATGTGCGACGCCCTCGACGGGAATCAAACCACGGACCTCTCAATTACGCGCTAAGCGTGCAGACCGCTACACCACGAAGGCTCGCTAAGAAGGCGGGAGAAATACCTTATATACTCGCCTTTTTAAAAGGGGACTGTGGTTTTTAAGGGAACCCAATCGCCAAAACCTGGGTGAGGAGAATCATCGTCCAACACTCTTTTAGTTCGGGCGCCACTGTAGTAGCGCCCGAACTAAAAGGATTTTGTGCTATATAGATACAAAACAAAAAGGGATTTTGTGCTATCTAGATACAAGACAAAAATGGGTTTTATGTTATCTAGATACAAGACAAAGCTATATTTCTTATTGAGAAGTTGAAATGCTGCAGAGACTCTGATATTCAGTTAATAGGATTTTTTTTTAGGATTTTTTTCTGGAAGCAAGAGAAGTGAAAAATGTGCAACACCCTTGCCGGGAATCGAACCACTGACCTCTCAATTACGCGCTGAGCATGCAGACCACTACAACACGAAGGCTCGCTAAGAAAGCGGGAGAAATACCTTACAATTTTATCAACATTTGTGGTGCCTTCTGCTCCACCGCCCTCTTTTTTAATATGCAATAATTGTACGTAAGTGTTCTCCTTAATAACGGCCTTCAAATTTAGCTCAAAATTTACTGACTTTATTCTGATGATGGAAAAAACACGAAATATTTAATTTTCAGCATTTATTCTCTACCTTACAGTTTTGTCCACTCCTTCTCTTATAGCAACTCGATTCATGCTTAGAGAAGTTTATGTGAGTTGTACATTGCCTCATCGAGGAGTTTCCGAAAGCCTTTTTTATTAAACACTTGCTCTTGTTTTTTTTTTGGGGGGGGACACAAAGAAAAGCTTATCTAATGGTAAAATAATTTTCCTGCTCAAGAATTATTCATCCGGTGTTTTCCCTGTAGTATTATGTTTTGCAGTCCTCTAGGTGTACGCCAGCTATTCTATATAGTTATCCTAGCATTGATTATACTTTTTAACATATATGCTAATAATTTCAACTAAATTTTGAATCACACACTGTTCAGTACTGGACTGAGGCCGATATGAAGCTATTTTTCGATGTTCAGTATCAAGGTTTGTGCACATATCCTCAATTATTGGTTAATAAATTTTGGACCATTACCAAAAATAATTCTTAGTCGGGCTTTATATCTTAAAATAAATTTATTAAAAAAATCTAAAACTGTTTCAGTGGAGGTCGAGGTAATGGAATCATCCGAACTCAAACCAATAAAATGATCAACTACTACTAAAAGAAATCAGTATTAAATGTTATGCTTTTCGGATAACGTCTCAGATCGAAAATTTCAGTATATTTCATCAGGAAAAATGGGTTTTGTGCTATCTAGATACAAGACAAATTTGTCATTAAGAAGTTGACATGCTACAGAGGTTCTGATATTCAGTTAATAGTTTCTATAACTGAAGGGCATTCAGCAAAAATCCAATAATCGCACGCTTTCAGGGTATTAGAAAAGCTGCATTATCAAATATGCCAGATTATCGGACTATAATTATATATTTTCTCAAAACGATTCTTTTCGGGTTTTCAAATGCCTATAAAAGAATGAAAAATGTACATAGCAATTTTGCAAACTTATGTAGTGAGAAAACTTATTAGTAAATACATTTATTCTTAGTTAAGTTATATTTAATCAGCTTCTATTTTGAAATCGTAATTATTCCCGTGCATGTAATCTTTCCAAATGATGATCTGCTTCATAAATTGCACTAAATTTAAAGAAGAAAGCATTTTTGTAGGTATGTATAATAATTTTATCTCCAATACTACACTTTTTATTATATTCACCAAAATGCGCTACTATATTTAAAACCTCAAGGCAAATAACTCCTGATTAATTTTAGACTTCGTGGCTCTTCATTTTTTTTTTTTTTTGCTACTTAAGGATTCAAACCACCTTTTATTCATCATAACTCTTTCAAAATTGGTTCATTTTTATCATGCTTAATTCAGTTAATAATTTCTCTTCTTGAAAATGCAATTAATATATTTTCCTAGAGAATGACTTCGAACTATTTTCTACAACCGACAGTTGTTGTTCATTTGATCATAAATATTGTTGTAAATATCTGTAAATATTTAAATCCCTTTGATTGCATTGCTTATTTCTTATGAATGGAACGAAAACTCAACAGAGTCTGAATGATAATCCACAAAAAACATTAACTCCCGATTTAATGATAAGAACTGTTTTATTAACATTCTTGGGCCACACTGGTGCCTGGAAGTACCTGAAGGTGAGATGTAAAATACTCATTTCACAGCCCCCAGATATTTTACACAAGTTCATGATTTTGTCAAGTTAAGTACCCCAAAGAAGTTGGAGGAGTATTTTGAGTTAGCAGTAAAATATGCAGGCTGGAAGGTTACTCAGAATCGAAATGATAAATTCAGTTTTCGAAATTTGAGTGGTTTGGGTCAACGTGGCATTTGGAAGCATAGAAGAAGCTGCGATTGCTAAGATGGAAGTAAACAGAATATTGCTAATAAGAGTAAAGCGTGTGCTGACAAAAATAAGTCAGGTCACTTAAATTAAAAAGGAGTGATCAATCAATTACCCGAGACTGGTGGAAAATCTTCTTGTAGAGACATTAGGTATTTTTTGGAAGCAGGCAAGATGGTGTGTATTTAATTATGGCAAAGCACACGAGGGCTATCTGCCTAAGGGGAGGGATGCCTTTCGTGGAGGACTTTCTAAGGGAAACTGGCTCGTATACACGTTACACATGGGGAAAACCACGAAAACGCCCATGCAGCCAGCCCGTTCGCGGGATTCGAACCTCGGACAGAACTACCAGTGTTCAGCGACTTTACCGCTCGGCCGCTGGTGGGCCGGAAGCAGGCAAGATGAAAAATTAATAATCGCCTTCGCCGGGAATCGAACTACGGACCTCTGGAATACCGGCGCAGCGTACAGAACCACTACACCACGAAGGCACGCTAGGAAGGCGGGAGAAATACCTTATATACTCCCCATTTTAAAGGGCGACTGGGGTTTTTAGGGAACCCAATCGCCAAATCCTGGGTGAGGAGAATCATCATCCAACACTCTTTTAGTTCGGGCCCCACTGTAGAGACATTAGGTATTTTTTGGAAACAGGCAAGATGAAAAATTAGCAACGCCTTTGCCGGGAATCGAACCACGGGCCTCTGGAATGCCGGCCCAGCGTGCAGAACCACTACACCACGAAGGCATGCTAGGAAGGCGGGAGAAATACCTTATACTCTTATGTGCTGTTGAACATGATATTGTTGATAAGCGCTTTGAATTAACCTATATTCACGTGTTGTTAAAAGCCATTCTTCCCTCAGCATTGTTCCGATTAATTCGTGTCTAGAAGATTAGAACAGAGGCGAGAGAGGCAAGGAGAAAAGACGTAAGACTTTAATTAAAGACTTTATTAAGAGTACGTCTTAGTAAAACTAATTTATTAAGAGTGCGTCTTAAAACTAAAATTTAGCAAATTGCGACTGTTTTTTGCAAGGTAACTAAAATAACAATATTTAAATATTTAGAATACAACAGTAAAGCGAAATGCTAATCAACATAGTTCCAGCTGTCTTCGACTTCCAGACTTAATTGCTACAAAATACAAGAAACTATTCACAAAACCCCTAAATTACTAAATTACTTAATTCACTAAATCACTGTCCCTAAATTAATCATTCTTTTGATATTTAAACTCAACCTAATTTGCATTATAAATGGATAAATGATGGAGAAATAGAACTGATAGGGAAAATTTAACACAAAAATAATTTGCTAGCTAAAATAAACCTTTTAAGGTCACTTTAACTTTCGGTTCACTAGCTATAGGGCCGAAATAACATCCGTCCAAGTGACTGCTGGGACAAGCAGTCGAGAACTAATCTCTCTCGCTCTCTCATTGTGAAAATTCAGAACATTGTGTACTCTACACTCTTTTCATCTTTTAGAGATTTAAGGCGTAATATATTTTTAGAAACTAAATTAATGCTTTACAAATCAATAAGGACAATATACATCAAAATACGCATGGTCAATATAATTTTCCAATAAAGAGTTTATAAAGTTAAAGTTTAGTAATTTTCTCTGGTATCATAAAGTTTAAACCAAACTTCAAATGGACTGGCAGCGAATTGTTGCTAAGTCTAATGTAACAACTGAAAATTGAGAAGGGTATGAAAGATCCTTTATTTAAAACTAAATAAGAACAGAAGGCACACTTGGTGCTTACAATTCAGCCAACCACTTGTGACGAGATAATTTAAAGTAATAGTACGTCAAATCTAAAATTTAATTTAAATAAGCTAGTAGCCAAAGGCTACGTAGATAAGTTAACACGAAATTGGCTCAAAACTTAACCAGCGTGGATATTCAACTATTTGCAATAATAATGCAAGGCCGAAGACTACAGATCTTATCTGATCTAGCTGCTTAGCAACGTGGTCTTTAGAGGCAGAACATGCTTTGCCTAAAACTCTAAAGACCTCACCTTAAATACACGCGAAATGATTTGCATTCCGGCGGAAAAACTGAATTGATAAATAACAGTAAAGATCCAAAACATAAAATAAATGGTTAATTAACATAAAGGAACCTTACGGGTTTAAGCACTTGAAATGAATAAAGGTTTGTCATCATATTTACAGTGTTTAATATATTCCCTGTATAAAAACCTTGATTCTTACTTACACCTATATGAATCGGAGTATTTCCTTTAGCATTTTGAAAATGCCAAATAAACTTAGATTCATATTAAATCTGAAGAAAAAGGCGGCTTGCTGAAAGGACTGAGTGAAGCTTGTAAGCTTTTTAATACCTACACCTATTTTCCTTGTTACTCCAGAAATAATACGTAATCTGATTTGAATTTCGATGAATCACAGAAAATATATCATCAATAACTTGCTCTAATCAGTGAAAATTATGTTGTTAGTACCGAGTATTCAGCTACGAAAGAATTTTAGATTATTTGAAATCCTGTTTTGCGGCACCTAATTTAAATTCCTGTATTAATAATACAATGTCGTAATTGACGTAAACTTTTATAAAGTGACGCTTAATTATTATCAGCATATATCAGTTAAAACCGGAGTGTAACACAAAACAAAGATGCAAAGTGCAAATATATATGTTCCATAAGGTATTTGAATCATTCAATAGAGAAAATGACAGTGCCAGTTTGCAGATAATCTATAAACAGTTTAAAAGATCCCAAACAACGATCAGTTTTTTTTTTCAATTTCGTGCATGGAAAACTTAAATTAATAATAATTAATTATTTATTTATTTAATACGAAGTTGATCAACTACATGTGATGCACAGGTTAACAAATTAAAGAAACTAAAGATTTGTTGTAGAAACTGATTAGTGTGGCCCTCTGCGTTTTCATAGCCTACGTTTTACTTTCAACGGTATTTTTGTTACATTCATATAGATCAATTTTATTTTAAAGCGTATTCTAAGTTGCAATCAAAATCACTATCTTCGTGATTTAAGATACCTGTTTTAGCCGTAGAATCCAAGGATTTTGCTGTACGCTTTCTTTATAATTTCGAATTCTCAACTAATATTAGCTCAATTCGTCACACTCTAAGTAGGGAAGAGTTGTCTAAATCATACCAAAAAATTTCCTATTTGTTTCTGCTTTGTACACAAATTAATATTAAAAAGTATAGCTTAAAGTTAAAATCTCTCTACTATTACATGTCTGACTTTTTCCCCAAGATCAATTTAGCGGTTCCTAATCTTTATGCAGCTAGGCTTCTAAGCTTATTATTTTGTAGTATTGATAAGAAAGAAACACAAAAATTTAGTAGCACCTAACTGAAAAGTTGAAAAAAATAAAATTTTAAATAATTAAATTTTTGTCTACAAAAGAAATAATTATTATACACAAAAATAATTTTTGGAATCCTAGAGTAATTTATCTCCTTTATTTGCATTCATAAGCATTATAATGTTTCTCTTCCCTCTTCTTTCGTGCTGCAATTCAAGTTCTTTGAAATATGTTGAGTCTCACATCGAAAGAAAGAACAGCGATTACAAGGAACATGCTAAATCACTCGAGAACTTTTACAAGCCCCTTGCGATCGGAAAGAAAGGTTACTAGGGGGCGGAGCTGTTACCCCTTGATACCGTGTATCGAAAAAAGAGGTGCTTGGGCCTGCAGATCAATGTGGGTGGGAGCGCGTGGCACCTATTAGGCGCTACTTTCCCAAGAGATAAAATTCGACATGAACGGTCAACCAAGCACTACTAATCGGCGGCGCGACAGCTGTGGCCCTCCTAATGTGAGCACCGATGCTTATGACCTTAAAACCATTCCCGAATGCTACGCCCCTCCAGGGAGTATTCTTCGCCGCCCCACCATGTACATGTGCCTCACTACTTTCTACTTTCAATTTATTTTACTCTTTAAATCTGAATTTCAAACAATCTTAAAGAAAAGTATTTCTTCCTTTTTCTGCGCAATCTAACTATTAATCAGAAAAGAAGCAGTTAAAGATTCATCGGACTACTAAACTTCATCGGAAGAAATGAATAGATGTAATAAACAGTATAAATATGTATAGTGATTAGTTTTCGTTCACCCGTCTGAAAACACTTCTAAGCACTAAAATTCTTCCTTCACCTCCTCGACATTCTTTTAATCCACGTGAGTGAATTCTGATAAAAAAATTGTGATCTTGCATCACTACACGCTGTTAGAAAATGCAAAGACCCTTTTTCCTGGTATTTAAAATTAAAGTGCAGCTAGCCTCCTTTTTCCACAAGAGACATTATAAAATTTATTCGAAACAGTTATCTTCATTTTCTAATATATTCGAATGAAATGTTGAAGGAAATCTAAATTATGGAAGCGATGCAAAGTGTCAAATTTGATGTATCCCTAACTGAATTGTTGTTGACAGTTCAAGAAACATAAAAACAGTATGCAAATAGCATCCCTGCTATAATGATGCTTTTTCCAAATGGTTATTTATCTGTGTTAAAATGTACTTTTCTCTTAACTTTATGAAACCGAAAATTTTCGTTATAAATTGATGGAAGGTACTTAACAATCTCATATGAGCCTGATTCCCTTACAAAGTCCTTCACGAAGACATCCCTTCCCTTAAAAAATAACCCTCGCATGTTCTGTCGTGATCAAAACTCTGAATTAGTCAAATTCTAACAATCCTCCGCATAATATCTACGACTAGATGAGAAAAATCAAAAGAATGTCTAGTATTAGATTTATTCTTTGCGTTCTGAACGTATGGAATTGTTCTTCCTTTGTTTAGCCCAAAGGAGCGTTAGCTCAGAAGGGCTATTAATTTCGTTTTGGCATTTTGCGTCGATTCACTTTCTGCGTTGATTCACTTTTCAAACTGTTGCCACCAAATATTACAGCCATGTATTATATTTAAAGAAATTAAATAATGAAGGATCTGCATAAATGTATGTTTCTCGCACTGTGATAAAACAACGGTACCTAGAGCCATCAAATTTTAAATAACGTAATCTTCCTCCGAATATGGGCATATGAAAACCCAAATTTGGAATTTGGAATTTGTTTTTTTATCTATTTCATATTTTGTAACACTTTTAACGAATTTTTGAACAAGAAACTCAACGGTTTCAAAGCGAGCAATAGCAGCACTGTACGGAAAAAAAAAAAAAAAAAAAAAAGATCTCTAGCGCGCGAGACTGTGTATCGGAAATTCTAAAGATATGCTCATTTTACAATTATTTTGCGACTTTGCTCTTGAATTGAATTTTATGCTTAAGTGCGAAGAACATGATATTTAATAAATAAAGGTAACACAGAAAACGTTAAAAAACGTCCCTGTGGGCGTAATATAAGATCTGAAAGCTTTCAGTTTTTTTTTTTTTTTGTGTGTGTGTGTGTGTGTGTGTGTGTTTATTTTGTTAAAATTTTTTAATGTAAAATGTAGTGGAAATTTTTAAATATGCCGACGCAAGCTTTAAGGAACAGACCTGTTACTGCAGGCAATAAATATTTAAAGATCAAGTGATGTATTTGTAATTCAAGTGTACTACAAGTGATGTATTTGTAATTCAGAGACCCTTTTAATTATTTATAAATCTTAGCAGTATTATTTCTACTGGGTTCTAAGTAACCACACTCTTGTTTTATACATTCATTCCTAACATTATTTTTAAGAAAAGTCTTTAAAAATAATTATACTTATCATCAGAATGTGAATAATATTAAGCTAAAGGTTTTTCGTAGGAAAGGCTAATTAAAATATCCAGCTGTTCTGGACAATACCGATCTCAATCCACATTAAAGGAATCCGAACTTAATGAATAAATCATTCATTGCTATAGAAGCACGTTGACATAAATAAATTTTCGTTTGCTACTCGGCATTGAAGAAAAAACACGATGCGAATTTTCAGCGACAGAACTGAATATTAGTTAACTAAGTAACTAATTGAAAATAATCAACTGTCTTTATTATCCATTCCAGCAATAATGATTCGTGAACATTATAAAAAAATGCAGAATACTTTCTGTCGTTTGAAAGAATCTAATTCTTTTTCAAATTAATAACTGAAGGACTGAATTTAGGGTATGAAACTGAAATAAATACTCCACAATAATGATTCTTCCATATTTTTAAACTTATAATGTTATCGATATTCAATTTCGTGTTTGAAAAATCTGACACTGAATTTAATTATTAATAATTATAAGTAATCAAAGTAAACTGAAAATACAAATTTAAATAAATATTTTTAGCATTTTTACTTACATAAAAGTACGGTTTCATTGTATGTGGAAAATATTGTATTTTTGCAGAATCTGAAATTCTCACAGGCATGCATGAATTGTCCTTTTCGTATAAATAATTTTACCCGAAATTTTCAATAAATGTGGCTATATCAGATTTCGGAAATTCGTCCTCATTCAGATAACCTGAAATTACTCTTTTTAGTGTTACAAAGCGGTATTTTTATCAAATACAGAGGCTGTTCACACATTTTTTTAGACAATGTATATTGTAGTCACAAAACTAAATTACATAAAATTCTTGTGTTTTAAATGTTCTATTTGACACCTCTTATCCTGAACTATCTTTCGACAGTGCAATTTCCAGGATAATAATGCCTTTTGAAGAGGCAGAAGTGGTATTCTATCCCATTCCTCCCGAACAGTTTTCCAGAGTCCTGTTAGGGTTTTGGGACAAGGTTTGGATAATGCAATTTTTAAAAGTCTGAAAGCATAAAAATCCATAGGTGACATATCGGGAGATTTAGTAGGAATAACAATGAAGGGTATGGCCTTGATACCAGTTTTTTGTTCCATTTCTTTTAAGAAATTTACAGTGGATTTTGATGTGTGACTGCTAGCTTTGTCCTGATGGAGTTTCAAAGATTGATGGCACTGTGGGTAAAGCGATGGTATTTCATTCAGAAAAATTGGCAATAAAATATGTTCCTGATAGTATTTGGAGTTAATCTTGACATTTTTTGGCACTCTCTTTATTTTTAACTTGCCATTATAAGAAAAACCAGCAGCAATCATGAATCCCTTAGAAAAACTTTCTTTCGATTCTTTGAACCATGTACTTGAATTTTTTCTTCCTTTTTATGATAATAAATGGCTATATTTTTGTTACAATCATTTAAATACACCCATGCTTCATCTATTGTGACAATTGGTTTTCATTTTTCTTCGGATAAATGTTTCTCATATAGAATTCTGTAGCGTGTCCTGCGTTGAGCGATATGCCTTGGAAGAAGATGATGCACATTGCGTTTTTTCGCTTTCTTAAGATTTAAATCAACGTTTATCATTTTGTTTACAGTGGACACCGAGCATTTCAATGATTTTGCAACTGTCCTTTGACTAGAGGGATTTTCTTTTAACATTAAACAACGTACCTTTGCAATAGTCGAAGATGTCCGTTTTTTCTTTGTATACTTACTTGAATTTTTGTTCCACTTGAGGCTCCAATTTGACGTTTTTTTCCTTTTTTGTTGATAATATTACCTATCGACGCTTTAGATATCACAAAATCCATGACTCTCACATCGTATTTAGATAACGGAGTATGCATATTTCTCTTTGGAAAGAGCGTAAATGTAGCCTTCGAACCACTGCTTTGTTAAATTCGCCATTTTGAATAAAAACAAAACTTTCAAGCCACATACGATAATTTTGACTTTTAAAAATACAGTATAATTGCAATTACTTCTTTTGCAGCAAACGAGTTTTTATTACCGCTTACCAAAATCGTCTAAAAAATGTGGGAACAGCCTCTGTATTACGAATACCATGCATACGATGTAGTAATACTCTCTGCTGCTTCTATACAAATAAAGCATGTAACTAAGAACACATGTAAACATTACCTAGATGCGTGAGGTTTTCAATTAAAGAGATAGTCGCCAGTAACATGTAATCTAAGTTTATGTTGACAAATAGCAACACCATGCAGTTGAATAAGTATTCATGATACTTGAGCTCTCTCATACTAAACGAGAATAGTATAATTACAGTAGTACAAATATGTACTACAGTTAAATTTTTGGTTTATCTTCATTTTTCACTCACTGCCAATGGCATTATTGACATTATGTTAAGTCTTCAAATGTTTGTACGCCAGATTGTTGACGAATTTTTTCTTAAGGCGAGAATGGTTTGGTTTGGTTTATTTGATTGTGGCAATAGAGTACATAACGGCTATATGCTATATGCCCAAGGGAAGTCACAGGCGCTTTATTACACACTGGGACAGGACAACTGCCAGGTCATATAAGACTTTACTCACTAAGCTATCCTCACTTTAGTCAACAAAACAGCATATATTCTGCAGTGCATGATAGTTTTCGTGGTTTTCTCCATGTGTAACGTGTACGCGAGCCAGTTTCCTTTAAAAAGGTACTCCACAAAAGCATCCCTTCCCTAAGGCAGATAGCCCTAGAATGCTTGGCAAATAAACCAAACCTTATAGCAGAAACCTGACCATGACCCCTAGGTGAAATTAACCCTACATAACTGCAAAGTAAAAAAATCTGATGTGTACACGACATAATTTTCTTGTACGGAATATTAAATTATACGCACTTCTTGCTGTTCATTTAAAATTATTTCCTTGAATTTCATTAGAGATATATTTCTCATTCAATTAATTCTGTTCTCAGTTCGTGGCAACGCAAAAATACATGAAACTTCAAAAAGCTGGCTTCGAAGCTGGTTTGTGCAGCACAGTGCGTAATACCTCATTTACAGCTGATAGAACAAGGTCTTCCCCAATGATGTGTGGCTTTCTGACTTTGCAATCAGTAAAGAAATGTTAAGAAGCACGCAGTCCATCGTCATCTGGTTCTTTTCGCAAAAACGTTATTTTCAAATATTTTTCTTTGATAGTTTTAAAAAGTATTAAGTCTTTTTCTTTTTTGTCGATATGGAGTCTTGTCAAACATTCCTTAAGCTTCATTGAATCGTTTGACAAAGTTTTATTAAATATAAGGCATTTAGGTAATTATATCCTACTATTGGAATAAAGCATATTTTAAATATTCAGCGCTATTCATGTCTATTGTCTGCATTTTTTCTTCAGCTCACTCATACTGTTATCTTTAGGAAGAGGGACACAATTTATTTTTCTCAAGACGTCACAGTTATTTTATTTTATATTAAACCTTTTGCGGACATCCCGACTTTGTCCGCGCACCCCCAAATTAATTTTAATTTGTCACAGATCCCTTCAGCAGTCACAAGGACTCCTGGGCGGGTCCGCAAGAATCACGTTGGGAATCACTGATTTAGTACTCCAGAAAGCTGTCTTGGAACAAAAGACACTTATAAGGATGGAATAAATAAACAAAAATGTGATCATTGCAAATTTTAAACTTAAAGACAGCTTTCTGCAGTGTTCAAAAATGGTTTTTCGTGCCTCATTCAAATTTTAAATTCAATTTGTTCATTTTATCTTCCAGCAAAAACAATATTGTTAAATTCTTATATTTTACTTTTTTAAAAAAAATATCCTTCGATGCTTCATGCTGAAAGTTTAGATACTTGCGAAATTTTGTATCTTGGCGCACAATATATAATTGCTCAATAAATGTATAATCCAGAATATCTTTATTTCAATCCGCTAATATTTGAAAAAAATACTATGATTATTACGCTGATAAAATTTAGAGAAAATTGAAAAACGGGATTTCGAGATAAACTTCTTACCCACGTATGTAACAAAAGGTGTCACTTATCTATTGATTTTTAAAATTAAGTGTCAGCAGAAAAAGTCATGATTGACGTTTAAAGTTTTCTCTCGTACAGAAGTTGTTTGCATTGAAGAAATTTACTCCAATGCCTATTTCCCCATATTCCAATTTTTCCGCAACCCGGAAATGTTTCAGAGTCTGATATTTCAGTGGAAAAAGTTTCGCTTCACTTTTCGATGTCCAAATGCCACTCCATCCCCTTACCTCCTTCCCACATCTCACCGCTCCTCAATGGCTTATAATAGCGAACCAAGTTGTAGCCCATTCTCCTATGCTGACCACCTGCGCTACACAGCAGTGATTCCCTCCCTTGCCACAAACACTTGCTTCAATTTTCCCTTTAACCACCTCCCTCCCTATTTAGGTCGATAAGCCCTTCCTGGGGTGGGGGCGAGTCTTCTGCAAGGGGCTTATATAAAGAGAGAGGCTATACACCCTCGATACATCGGTTTCCCTTGTTTGCAGGCCTTAACCTAATTGCCGTAAATAAGACCGTAATACTCGCAATGTGCTTGTCTTTTACGGGGGGTCGCGTAAATTGAAGGGCAAAGAAAAAAGAAAGCAGGCCCAAAACGATCGGATTGGGAAACTCTAGTGGCTACTTTGTGCCTGCTCTTCAATTGAAACCTATTACGCTCCGAAGGCGTAAATTTTTACGTAGCGAAGGTTCTTACCGTAATGATACGTCCCTTGAAAGAGCCTTTAAAACATCGAAGGCGAATTGCAGGATGTTTTTCCGTTTTATCGGTTTTATCTAATCAAGCTCAGTTAAGAAAACGTAGATGGTGTTTATCCCTCAGAAGTCTTTCTTTATTTTTTTATCTCTTCCCCCTTTCTCCAGAGTTTTCTGGCTGGGAGAAATGGTGGTTCTTCTTTTATACCTAAGTGCCTGAGTTATATGAAATTAATTCGCGTTGTTAATTGTACGTCTTTGGGACGAATTAGCGCTACTTAAGCTGATTCGTGTTTAATTTAGCAACGATTGTGGGGATAATTCCGTGCAATTTAAACTTCACTTCGTTATTTGAATATTTTATTTTTCCTTTCTCTGACTTTTTGTAAAATGATACATAAGATTAAAATCTAAAAACCTAGAAAATTTTATATTTAAACATATTTCTGAAACATTTCACTCTAAATATCTTGCAATATTTCAATCTTTATCTTTTTGACAATGGAGAATAAGGCAGTTTCCTTTTATTTATTGAATTCTTTACTTAAATCTTCAATAGAAGGAGAAAAAGAGTCATATAAAATTTGATATCAATAATTTTGAACGCATATAAAATAAAACTTCAGAATTACAACCTGTATCAGCTTATTATTTGTTGGGCTTGATAATTATCTGTAGTGCGAAAGACAAACGAATTATGTGGGTGGTTCTGCATTCCGAAGCCTAGATAACAGTATCTCTGGATACTCCTGTAATAAAAAGTAAAAACATCTTTTTGACGTAATCTAGTACCTTAAAAGCCAAAGCACTGAAATATTGCATGCCTTCCAATAATTGAAATGCTGTTTCAGGCGGGGAACAAAAATTGTTTGAGGGATGCATACTTGTCTAACGACAGTAAAAATTTCAAAAATGTCGAAGAGATATGTGTTTAATAATACTGTGTCTTAGCTTTCAATGTCTACTTGCAAGTAATAATTTTGGAAATTCATTTATCCAGAGTAACAAGAATACCGTAATTAGAAAATTATTTTAAAGAAATACCTTTTTCAATATCGTTTTATTTTATTTTGAATGATTTCTTCGCGTCATTCATATTGTAAAAGCTGTAAAGTAATTTATTTCTATTACAAACCTAAATAACTAGCCTGCTACTTTACCGAAATTCCGTTTTATGAAGAAGTTGGATTTTGAGCTAAATAGCCATACTATAGAATAAAAAATAGAATAAAAATGGAGAATAAAAATAAAATAAAAATTTATAGCTAAAGGACGGCACTAGAATTCTGTTGTCCTGCTTGAACTTTCAACATAACCTTCCGAAGCAAAAATTAATTTTTCTGGCCGTTAATTTTAAGGTATTCACACTGGCTACTCTATCCGGCGTTGAAACAACTATCCAAACATTGACCAGATACTGCAAGAAAGTATGCGATTGCCAATCACTGAATGCCATATAACTAAATCATATATTAAGTCAAATCACATTAATGCTTCTTCCTTTCTCAGTTGTATGCAGTCAATAATGTAGGCATTCTTACGATCTGCTGAAGTGCTGAGAGTAAATGAAATCTAGTCATTGTGAAAACAGAAAACTGATAATAACTGGTCAAAAGGTTAAAGTACTTTTGGACCTGGTTTCACTTAATACTTCACATATTCACCTATTATGTATAATATCGTTCGCGTTGCGTATCGCTACTTAGAAGTTCGTTATATAATATCACCTTTAGAAGTATCACACCTTTAGAAGTTTGTTATAGAATATATTGAAATTTTGAAAGGGGTATTTTGCTTCAGTAGCTTCTGGTTATACTAAAATTGAATAAATAGACGCTCAAAAGTGTATTTCTTAAATGTAATTAGTCTACTGAACGCTTAAGCTTTATAATAGCTTTCGTTTTACTTTGAAAACTTTTACTGTATTTTTTGTTGTCATATTTTTTTTTTAAATCCAAGGCAGTATTACATTATTTAATTATCAGGGGCGTCGTCTCAGAGCATGCGATACAAAACTGAAGGGACTACTTATAGAGAATATAAAATTATACTTCAGCATTTCTGCAATATGTTGCTCAATTATTTCTTCTTTGACCTTATCATAGCTTTAGAGTTTTGCTCGGAAGGGTTGAGATGTCTCGTTTTTATACTGTGATTTACTACTTCAGTCAACCCAGGCTCCTCATCAAATCAATCTGAAAATTTTCTTACTGACTGCTCGCTTCCTCGTCCGTTTTCAATTCCTTCAAGTCTAAAGCCGGGGGCTGGACTTCTTTCTTCACCACCTTATTCATGTCCAATTGCACAGTAGCATGCTGAAAATTAATTTTCGCCCCCACAGCTTTTAAGAATCCATCCCCAATGTTACCTGCGCCTGTAGAATTTTCACTAAAAGGAAGACCATCTTCTGGTGTTCGTTCTTTACCTGCACATGTAAGGTCACTTTCCCTACGCATTTTTCAGTGTTTGCCTTGCGATCACTCTCGTTCCTTCAACACCAAACAATTTATACCATTTAACATTTTTCTCTTAAAAATTTTCTGCCAGGAAACTGTTTTGCTACTTTGTGTATGAATTAATGCTGGTACATTATTAATAAAATTTTAATTACTGAAAGGGACACATTTTTTATCAACACTAGATTTAATTGAATCTGGGATGGATTTTTTGCTTTCTGGGCTGACATTACTCTTTGTGTTTCAATCCCTCTGACTTGTTTAAATTCTTATAATTTTTCCCAAGATTCCTCTTATGTGATTTATCTTGGCTGTCGCCATTAGCGGGAAAAAATTTCTTCTGATTGTCATAACATCTTCTGCCATCAACACGTGGGCTTCCTTCTGCTACAGATCTACGAAAATGTGCGTTCAATCTCTTGCCGCATCCCACTGCTGGTGTACTCATTGATACTCACCTACTTCCGAACTTCACCGCGAGCTCAAAGAACTATTCTAATGTACTCGAGTTTTGTAGTTCCACAAAAACCCTTATTTGAGGCCACAACCTAGGCTGTATTATTTGGATAACTTACACATCGATATTTTTTCCCATATGAGTTTATTACCTTTATTTTCCTCAATATAAACTCCGTCAACTCTTCGATCTTAGTTTAATATCTACCAAACAGTTCTGCTCCTAATTTCATCCTATCTTTCACCAAAGGGAATGAGGAATACTTTCAGAAGGCGGTGTTAAATACTTGGAATTTATAATCTCACCCAATAAAAATTTACCGATGGCTTTGTACCAGCTCATAGCCTGCCTCCGAAGAACAGCGGTTGCTATGGTGACCTTCTGTACTTCCAGAACCGGATAAAGTAGAAAGTAAGAATCTGGTTGTTCCAGAAAGGTCACTACCGAACTTCTTCCATCAAAAATAGTTTTTGGTTTCATAAGCGCTCGCATCATATTTACAACGAACCCAAAATCTGCCACTGGATCTCCTGGTGCTGATGGAGCCTATAATCTTAGGGAGAGGATCAGAATAAATGCTGCCTTGTCTTCCCACGTGTTCCTTTATTTGCTCTGGCGCAACTTCAGGGGTTTTATTTGATGCAAAACTGGTAATTAATGTAATAACCCCACCAGACATGAAGCGAATTATCGCTTACAAGTCGTTAGAATGTTTTAAATAACCTTTTTATTAAAACTGAATTTTGAACATAAACGCACTTCCTTTTTCTAACAGTATCAGCCACAGCTTGTGGTGATGAAAGTAAACAGAACAATCAAATTTAAGCTAAATTGGAACAGCAGAGAATGACTGCTTAATTAAATATTATTATCAGCTGGCTCAGTAACTTAACCAGGTCGTTAAAGTGTCGGAAGAGAACTAACACAAAAGCGAATAATTACAACTATCAGAGTTGACAGGATTTAAACGTAGAGTGGACTCGCAGCCAGAAACACGCTTGGTCTTAAAACCCCAAACCCTCAGTTTAAATATTTTCTACCTCATTTGTATTCTGGTGAGGAAACGGAAAGGAAAAGTTAAAATAAAGGCTGAAATTATAAATAACTGTTTATTTTAAATAAGAACCTTACACCTTTGTTAAATATAATTGCAACAGTAGATGGAGCACCTGCCATGCTTGGGAGCCTTCGGGTTTTATGAGCCATTTAAAACAAAATATATACGGGGTGTGGAATTTACTGCGTCATCCATCGACAACATGTTAGCGCTAAAAATGTGAGCGGCAGATTGCATCAATCTCTTCAGTTTGACCTAAAAGCAACAAACAAAATTCGGAGCAGCACGATATGTTCTAGTTTACTTGCACAGTTGTGGGAAGAAATGATCAGAACTGTCATCGAACTGTCGTTTCGCTTCTTCGTACTGAAGTACGCTGGCTCTCCTTTGACAAGATTTGTTTTGACTTTTTGAGACTATTTTAGAGATTTTGGATGCTAAAGATCTCACTTTAAAAGAAAAGTTAATCAAATGAAGCAAGATAATGCTTATTTAACAGGTTTGTTTACTAAATTCAAGGAGGTTAACTTGCAGTTACAAGGTGAGAATCTAAATTTAATAAAAACCGTCACTGTAAATTTTCTTGCCAGAATTAGAGTAACGAATCAAGACACTGGATGATGGGAATTTTCCCATTTTCCAAATTGATTACAGACAAACTACCAGGATGATGACTTTTCGGCCTACGTTCAGCATTTAAATTCTCTTCACACAGACTTAGACGTAGACTTAGATAGACTTAGACTTCACACAGACGTAGAGGATGTTTTGACTATGGAAATACCACAGGGTATAATCAATTCATACGGTGTCACTGAAGAATCAGATGACATGTTATAACAACTGATTGGAACGACGAAAGAGCTTAATGTGCAGGTAAGAAAGGGATATCAGCACTTATCCTGCATTATGAATTACCGCAAGAAAGTTTCTAATAGCATTTCTATCTTCGTACCATCTCGTGAAAATGAGCTTAAACGCCACTTCCAGTCTTGTTACAAACAAACAAACAAAAAATCCCTTTCCTAGGAGATTTAAGGTTAAGCCTAATAAATTTGAGGCCAAATAATAAAAAGCTGCTATTAAGCATCAGGTTCATCCCTCCCATTAAAAGCACTGACTTTTTTTATACTTATTTTATATAAGAATTTTACTCAATTTGTATTTTCCGCCGTTTTGATTAATAAGGGGTATAAATAAAAACGTAACACGTTTTTTATTGAAAATATTTACATTCTACAGTAAACACCATGAAAGTCAGTAGCTCTGTGTCACCTGTCAAAAATACGTTTGATGTTGATGAATTTTTAAAAGTTCAGTATTAGCATTCCAAAACCACTCAGCCAGTATAAAATTTCACCTAACAGCTATAGCTTTCAGGTAAATTTCGCACTTGTCATGTGACATTTGCATACATTTTAGTTTCACCTAACTGTTTTAAAACATCTTGGGTGAAACTTTATCCTCGGTTTCCCTTTGTTTTGGAACGCTCGTGAATAAATAGACTGCCTGTCTGTTTGGTACGACCCCCTAAAAAGAGGTATACGAAAAACACACACAAAAAAAATTGGCAAGTCGTCTATGGGACAAAAACGTTTCGGAATCTCTGCTCTAGACATTATTAGATCCATGGATATTAAGTGCTCCTTTTCAGCAAACATAATATTGTTCATAGACTGTCTATTAATTCTTTCTATTTATGAATTTAAGACCCAAAGCCAATCATTCTAGCCTTTTTAATCCTTCTTCTTTTTTTCTCCCCCTGAAATCAGGTGTTCTTAATTGCTAGCAGTGTCTTTATAGAATTAAAGCAATCTATCTATAAGAAATGCTGCATTTATGAAGCCCTAAGCGTTGGGCTTTTGAAATATTGTCTTCCATCTGTGCTTTGAATGACAACTAAAGTATTAATTAAAGTATTAAAGTAAGAATTTAATTATTCAAAATTCATCTGCTCACAAAACTAAGATTTGCATATTCTCTGAAGTTTTAGAAAAAAACAGTAATTAATAATTTTTTTAAAAAGTGTGAAAATTTTACTTTTCTGTTAGAGATAAATGTACTATATTCCATTTTTTTTTAATCGGAGCTTGCATCGCAATCTCAGAGCAGAAGAGGAATGTAAAACATCACTTACCAAGATATAAAACTTCAAAATCTACTTCTCTATTTATAAATGAGAATACATTCCGTGACTAATGCATCCCAATCATACTTTAGTTCAAATATGCGGTAACATGTTGCTCTCGTTTTCCACACATTGCTGCAACCAGAGATCAGGTTACTTGAGTTATTTCGGTATGCGACTTCCGCGGTTAAATGTTTTCCTTCCTCGAACAAAGTTACCAAAAGCTGACAGACTTAAGAGTTCCAAGCATTTCACGATCTTAAAATACCTTACACGGGTCTTGAAGACACGAGTTGCAAGATTTGGCTAATTTATCAACTTTATAAAATCAAGAAATCATTACCGGAGATTGTGTTTGAGCGAGTAATGGCTCGCTTGTGTAAAGAAAAATATTCGAAAGATTAGATATTTTACCTCATTTTGGAAGAAAGAAAGATATTAAAGAATTCGCTTTGGTATCTTAAAAATATTTTAGCGCATCAATATAAATTAGTATCTTTCCGATATTAAAAACTAGTTTGTATAGAAAATGAAAAAATGATAGAGCAATTAAAACTTTTTCTTATACTGTCATATGATATTTCATTTTAGAAGTATTTTTATAAAGCGTTTATCTGATTCCATTAATTTAGTATCATAACTGTCTCACAAAGCATGTCCGGCTGGCAATCGAAGGTTCAGAATTACAGACCAGACGAGGGCATTACATATTTTTATGTTTCCTGCTTCGAAAAACCTTATGGCTCTACTTTATTTTCGATGACGATGTTTTATACCACGGTGTTAGTGTTTCGTGTATTTAATTATGGCAAAGCACACTAGGGCTATCTGCCTGAGAGGAGGGATGCCTTCGTGGAGGACTTTCTAAGGGAAACTGTCTCGTATACACGTTATACATGGGGAAAACCACGAAAACGCCCATACAGCCAGCCCGTTCGCGGGATTCGAACCTCGGACCGAACTACCAGTGTTCAGCGACTTTACCGCTCGGCCGCTGGTGGGCCTACCACGGTGTTAGAGCTACGGTGTTTTCTCCTTGGTTTCTCTTCTCCTACGGTGTCTCGTACCACGACGTTTTCGCCTTGCGTTGTTTTGACCTGTAACCATATTTATTACATTTTATTCCACAGCGATAGATAAAAGAAAGAAGCAAAATCATGTAGAAGAAACATTTTTAAAAAGAAATAATGGTAGCGGAGAAAGATAATAGCGTCAATTGTATAGCTATGCAATAAAACAGCAGAAATTTTTTTTGGGGGGGAGGGAAGAAAATAAAAAACAAAAAACAAAAGTAGGACAAAATTAGCTGTACATGAAATTTGTTTTCAGCAGTTTAAGAAAATATCATTGTAGTTAGTTATAAGTATTTAAATTAATTAAAAATATACTAATATAAGTTCTTATTTATGTTATCAATAATCATATATAAGTATGTGTATATGTACACATATATATACATATAAATATAATTATTATATCAGAAGTTATCGCACGTTATCAAAAATTATTCATAAACCACTGCTGAGTCATTCCTCATACTTTGGCAGTTAGTCCTGTTTCTGCAGTTTTCAAAATTATTCCTGTTGCCGCGAAATCGGAGAGCGCACTATACCATCACCATCGATGGTGACGACTACACCCGTTCAACCTTCTACTCTGGAGATGTCACAATTAGTCATTAAGATGAGTTGGACTGTTTCTTTGTGAATAAGTGAGTCTTTACCTCGATATTGTTAGGTTGAAGACGTGTTTGAGTTTAGACTGCTTCTCGAAACTTTTAGCTTCCTTCTATTTGTAATTTTGTTATAATATTATCTGCTATTTTCCTTTCTTGTTTTAATGAACGCAGATGTTTTAGACAGATGTTTTAGACAGATGTTTTAGACGCAGATGTTGTCCCTAAAAGAAAAAAAATCATTAGCTCTTTATAAAGGCTATCAGTATCGGATTCAGCATAGAAGTAAGGAAAATGCAGATTATTGGATATGCATAAATGAAGGAACTAAGAAGTGCAAGAGCACACTTAAAACCAACGATGAAATCACTTTAGAAGAAACATTTCAATCAGACCAATCTGACACGGCAAATTCTTTAGTAAAAAATAAATATTTCAGACAAAAGCAATATTATTTTCTTCTGTTGTTCTTCAACAGAATAAAATACTGCACTTTCCCAAATTCACAATAAAAATGTAAAAAGAAAAACTATACAATCAAGGCATTGATATATTAACTGATATTCTAGTTTTTAAAATTGCACTATATAATTAAGCTTTTTTAAATCACAAGGAAAGTTACCTTCTTTGCTTATGGTTCGAGCTTTTTTCTCAAATTTACATTATCCATATTAATACTGGTAGCACCTGCAATGAGAATGATGTTTTTCCTGCGCTATTTTGCTTACTCCCCCATAAACGAAAGCAGAATTATGAGAAATTATTTCGTTTGATTAAAACTTATTGGCTTGAATCCCAAAGAAATTCTGACTGATTTTGAAGTTGCAGTTATCATTAAGCTAACGAAGCGTTTTCCTTCCATGGAAATGAAAGGTTTAGGACTTGGATTTATAAACGAGTATTAGCAACATGGGTGAACAAATTAAAACTCACATCAGCGCCCCTTACACGTTGGCGTTCTATACAAAAAAATTCAGCATGTGCTACAAGATTAGAGGGATTTTATAATTACTTGGAAATTATTGGCTTGAAAATGACATCGTAACGATACGAATGAGGAACTACTATACACAGGACAAATAATATTGCAAAAGGATGGCATCATAGATTAAATTCCTTTGTCAGAAAAATGCATCTTGAAACTCTAGAGCTCGTATAATGTTTGAAACACGCAGCTATACAAAGCGATTTTTTATTGTTCTCTATTACGTAAAGTTAGAAGGGAAAACATATACTAAAAATGGTGAAATAATACAACTTATAATGTAAAATTTCAGAAAATGCTGATTAGCTTTTCTTCATCTATAATTTATGGTTTTTCTCACATTTCGGGATTGGTCAAGGTTCCATCGGCTAACCTTACATAGCTTCTGAAGAAAGGGGAGTGTAATGAAGATTGAAAATTTCGCAGAAGAAGAAAAACTTTTGAAAACTGCGGAAACAGGAAGACACCATTGATTATGTTGATATAAATTTAGAAACCAATTTTTATACATGGCCAATTATACTTAAAAGTATATAATCCAAAATTTCGTATTACAGACTTTCTATTTAGTGGAACAATAAGTAGATTTCGTTTACTAATAATTAATCGGAAGTGACCCTTTACTTAAAGGTTGTTGCTCTTTAAAACATGTAATTGGTGGGACGTCATGTGCTAGTCACATCAGATTTTTTATGTAATTTTGAGCATTTGTTTTTCAAGATTTGATTTGATAATTAAGAAAAATGAGGATTTGCTCATTTTTCTTAATTAATCATAAAATAATAATGTTAAAATTCACGTTTCAGTGATAACTGATGAAATGCTTTAAGTGGTTCCCTACTCTTACGTTTAATGTAGTGGTCAGCACGCGTATTCGAGAGGTCCGTAGTTCGAGTCCCTGCGAGGGCACTGCTCATTTCACATCATCTGCTTCCAAAAATCCTAATGTCTGTGCAGTGGCGCCCGAACTAAAAAAGGTGGTGGATGATGATTCTCCACCGCCAGGATTTGGCGATTGGGTCCCCTAAAACCCCAGTCGCCCTTTAAAAGGAGGAGTATATAAGGTATTTCTCCCGCCTTCTTAGCATGCCTTCGGGATGTAGAGGCCAGCACGCTCGAAGCGTATTCGAGAGGGCCGTGGTTCGAGTCCCGGCGAAGGCATTGCTCCTTTTTCATCTGCCTCTTGCTTCAAAATAACCTGATGTCTCTACAAGCTATTAATCTTCTATTTTCCATAGAAATACAAGTCTAATATAAACAAAAGCATAGTTCTTTCTGGTTTATGTGTGCTCTTGTTCTGAATTCTGTTTTAATTTACGTTAAAGTTATTCTTCAAATTAAACTGTTTAAAAAGTACAGGTAAGTTGCTAACAATATTCTTTTTATTATTTATAATATAAGTCACTCCTTTTTTCTGTGTTTTGTTTACTGCTGTTGGATTAACCGTAGACATCGGTCCCCATTATTACCCTGGTTAATCGGGAATCCGTTGTATTAGTTATCTGCAAAACTGAATTCCCTTCCTGGAAAGTGCCCATTGATAAGAACTCATAATATTGGATTCTATTTATTCTTAGTAAACATTAGATATTAAACAACTCCGGCTATTTTAAATTTTATTCCCCGGTTTATTTACGGTAAGTTTACGATCTTCAGTACTTCTAACACTTCAACAATCTCGCTCAAACTGAAAAGGAATCTCTGCCAGCGGGCAACCCTCGATGTCGCGGGGAAAGAAATATGAACAGTGAGAGCAGACGGTGGAAACGACGTTGCACCGAGATAAGATCGTAGATAATGTCGAAGATAAACATCGTGCCATTTTTTGTCCTGCAAGTACCCTACTTCTAAAATATTATACCTCTTCAGAGGATAAAAATTTATTGCTCCAACGGTCTTCTTCTACGTAATTAGATGTTTCGAATACTTTCACATCGGCGGAAAGGGAAATTGTACTTTCTATTCCTCCACATGCAGCGAGATCTAAACTTAAAATGCTTTAAAATCTAAGGTCCTCATCTGAAAATTTCCGTTATGCTCTTTGTATATACTCCGTCTGAGAGATATTTACCGCTAATATTTCATTTGAAAAACAAATATCGGTTCTTTCCCTTACTCGCATTGTTACTATTATGAAATGTTTTAGGTAGTGTTTTAAAAAAAATAGCCCTTAAATGCATGATTTAAAAAAAAAATTTTCAAGTCAAAAAATACATTAGAATTGACATCAAGTAAAACAGGGAAAATACTAAAAAAATCTAAACTAAGTTTTTATTCCAATGTTTAAAAAAATATTATTGTTGCCAAATGGCTACATTATGCAAAAAAAATATACTAGGCAAATGTGTAATGACAATTTTATGTAATAATACATACCTTATAAGCTTGTTCAAACAATTTTAAAACTTTGAAAACATTAAAATAACAACAAACACAAAATCAAAAATTTGTAAACACAAATGACACCCTACACGTCACTCACAATAATGACCGTTATTCCGTTAGTGTTACACGGAAACTTTCGAAACTATATATACGTAAACAGAATGCCTCCAATTGGTTACACTATGCAGTAAGCTAAAATTTGTGTTTTGATTTCATTTACATGACCAAATATGAGTGTGTTTCCAAATGGCAAGTACATGCATTTAAGGGTTAAAAAAATTCTTTTTTTTTTCAACATTAGTTATTAATTAAATTTAAATTAAACTATAATTAAATTATTTTAGCCATTTAAAGAGGCCAGAATAATTCAAGATTCAGAGCGAATTTTGTGTTAGCTTCGGCCTTATGTATTCATTCAACTTGCAAAACATGAAGCTAATGTTTGCTGGGATTTAATACAATTAAAATATATTAATTAATATAATTAATTTATATTAAAATTAACAATATCTATTACCATGTACTACGGTTCATTAAACCTATTACTTTTTTTAATTTTTATTATTGTTGTTTATATGATAAGGTTGCGTAGAGGTTCTTTGTCTAGGATGAATGATTTTAGAATAAATTGGTACCTCTTTCAGTCCAGATGAGAAATCCTGAGGTGCCTTTGTTAATGATTCCGGTTGCAGCCTCGAAGGTCAGTCCAAGGGACAAAGGGGTGAAAAACGCTTTTTCATCAGGTTCAGAATATGGACACCTTTGTTATGTACAAGTGAGGTAATCTTCCCCCCCCCCCCAGGAGTTCAGCGCAGGTAACGACACAGTGATATATAAAAGTTTTCTTCCTGTGAAGGCGGAGGACTTTTCTGCTGGAGGTATGGGCATACTGGTCCGCTAGAACTATCACTCCTCTTGTAAAATGTTAGTAACGATAGCGCATTCTTCCTGTTAACAATTTTCTGAAATTACAGGACTGTATGTATCCAAGTCCCACATCCTCATGATTTACAATTGTTGATGTTTTTATTTCATTAAAATTCGCGTCATTGTTGGAACTTGAGTTAGAAGTTAATTTCAACCTTGTATTACAACCTGGGGTTTGTGTAGCGGTTTTGGCCACTATATCGCAATTATATGTATATAATTAGAGAAATACAAATAAGGGCGTCGGTTAGAGTTTTTAACATGGAAGATGATTTAAACTCAACACTCGTTCTGCAAAAATGTACTTTAGTATAAAGCAAAATTAATTCAGTAAGTTCAACTGCGATTTTATCTTTATTTCTCATTCTTGAAATCAAAAAGCATATTTCACAACTGATTTTGTTAGATGTCATTTTAAAATCTATAATATTACTATGAAATTCTGCATTTGTGTGGTTCGAATAGAAATGCGGAAATGTCTTAAACTGATTGAGGATAGGCTGAGTATTTTAATTTTGGAATGGTTCTGGGAATCATAAATTTGAACCTTTCGATACAGGAAAATACAGAAAACCTGCAATTTATAAGGATCTCTTTGATTTCTCGGCGCTTTATAAAACTTGATCAGTCGTTTGGATGATTGTCGATGAGGTGTTCAAAGAAACGTTTTTTCATCACTTTCTATCAGCTTTTCAAAATAATATTGAAAAGCTTGGTCTTCCAAGCAGCTTTAAATCGCTACTGCATTTACTAAATTGTAGAACACTTCTTGGGGCCTCTGAACTTGTATCAATAAACGTCATTGTATCATTTCGATCATCAGTTTTTTTTTTTTTTTTTTTTTTTTTTTTTTTGAGCTGAAATCATAGAAAATGATCATTGCCCTCGCCGGGACTCGAACCTGAAACTCTCGAATATGCGCTGAGTGTGCTACCGTTACGCCACGAAGGAATGCTGGAAGAAAGGAGGAAATACCTTATATACTTCCCCTTCTAACAGTTACCCTTTACAGATTAAAAACTATCTCATAAAGGAGAAGGTCAAAATAACTTTTGTATCTTTTAATATAGTTATCATCAGTCAGTAAATAAGGCACGTTCTAATTTATTTATGTGATGTAAATTTTGCCGTGGTTAATTATTTTAGCAATTCTGCTTTTTTATTGTGTAAGAAATTTCACTTCCTCTTCAAACTTTAGATTTATTCATACAGAAAAATGCAAAACTTATTTTAAAAAATAAAGACAAAGTTATTAAAAGTATCAAACGTAACTTGATACTCCTTCTTTTTAAGCAAACATGATGTTCCCGCAAACTGGTCGCAAATGCCTTGTACAAAAATTAAAATATCATAGAAAAGCTTCTAAAAATACGTATTCTTAAATTTAATGACTCGATTTTGTCCGCTGTCGAAATACCCATTATAGCACATTTAGCAGACAAGCTGATTAGAACAGAGATGCTATAAATTCATATGAGTAGGCCTATTTTCATATTTTACAGTCATGTTGAGAAGGCTCATCTAAGTTCGAATATTAGTTCTAGTTCGAATACTAATAAGTCTTTAATACATAATAGCCTGTGCTTGCATCAAATGCCTTAATTTTTTTTTTTTCAAAACGCAGGTTTAAAAGGACCGATCGAAACACTTAAACATTAGTTTCTTGCTCCCTTTTTGCCGTAAAGTACAAAAATGACTGAAAACAGAATTTAAAAAAAATCGTCCTCTTATAATTCCCGTCCACAAAAGCAACTATTAATTCAAAGTTAATCTGGGGGTGGGTAAAACCGAGCACATAGGCAGACGCCCTCCTTTCATTAAGAGTGATCGTCTGTCCCGGGGTAGCTGCCAATAATTGGACTGGACGCGAAGAAACCCGATGCCTTCCTCCCCCTAATCCAGGAACCTCTCCCCCGGGATACTGTGCTGCGTTGGTAATAGCCACTATTTTTCACTTGATCCCCGGTAAAGTGTCAGGATGAATCGGATCCATTGTCCAAATGAGATCCTCGGGCGCATAATACCCGTGTAACGCGAACTCCACCACCAAAGCTGTTTTATAAATGCACTAAAAAGGAGGATCCCCCTCTTTGCCCAGTTTCGATAGAATTGTTCTCTCTCTCTCTCGTTCTCCATCTCAATCTTTTTTTCCTCTCTTCCTGTTAGGTTGCATCGTTCCAAAACGTCTTACTTTCGACTGAACTTGCAGTTTGCTCGCGACATGGGTTAGAATAGATATATATTGCTCCTCTTTTCTCTAGTTTCTTGCTCGCTCTAAGCAATTTGTGCAAATTAACATCTCTCCTGTGTACGAAAGGGATTAATAATTTCAGATATGCGTTTAAAGTGGAAGAAAAGTGCTTTGTTTGTCAGCCTTTAATCCAGTTTTTGATAACTAAAGAAAAGGAGAAATGTATTCAGAATTAAAAGTTCGAGCTCTTTCTTGTTAAAACATGAAAATTAAAAGTTTTAATTAAAGGTTTGAAAAAGGCAATGTTTTCTGTTTCAGGCATTGGAAAAAAAAGAAACAAACCTAAGCAAATAATTGATAAAATAACTATTCAGTTTATTAATGCTTGAAATGTGATTTTATTTGTTAGATTGATTTGCATCAGTTCGTAGATAAGAACATGAGCTCATGAGAACGGCAGCAAAAATATGTGAAATGGTTCTTTTCCCCAGCTTCAGACACAGATTTAGCACCATTTTTTTATAGAAGTCTTCAAGTCTTCATCATGATTTGAAGAATAATTCTGTTTCCTTCAATTTTCTTGAATTTCAGTTTCCTTCAATTTTCTTGAATTTCAGTTTTCTTCTTTTTCTCTTTCTTCCAATCTCTAGGATAATCAGCCATGGTTCCGGACTATTTTAAGCTCCTGTGGAAGTAGTCATCTTATAAAGGTGGTGTTCAGCATCAGTGCTTACTTATATTCTCAGAAATACTGGACACACTCAGAGTCCTTAGATGGTTGATAAGAAAATGCTCACTGCATATTATTTTTATTCTTCAATAAAACATTTAGAGCATTTCTAGGAAATATTCTGAAAACCAACTAACTGAAAACTTTTCATAATTAAAAAAGTTTCATAAATGCATGCAAAAATTATTATGCCAAAAATTCACTTTTGATTTTTAACTTCGAGATGTGAAATTTACAGATTTATATTAGATTCTTCGAAAATGGCACATACAGATAACTTTCATTCGCTACGCTGTTTCCAGCAAAAGCACGGCGGGCTATTAAAAACTGTATGATATACATGATATTGTATTCAATAAATATCTAAACATCACTCGGCAATAGGTTTATTAAAGTGTGAGTTATGTTATTATATTCATCAAGAGTATAAAAATTATAAAAATTAGATAGTAAATTAAAATGCATTATTTAACCCACCTAAGAGAAAAAGAAAATTTTATTTGATTATCGTTAATAGTTCTAGCAAATACGTATCACAATTCATTTTACTGTTTCCTTTTTCTTTTGACGTTTGTAGAGTCTTTAGGTTATTTTGAAGCAGGAGACATGAAAAAATGAGCAAAGCCTTCTCCGGAACCTCTCGAATACGTGTCGAGCGTGCTACCGTTACACCATGAAGGCATGTAGTAGAAAGGAGGGATAAAAAAACCTTATATGTTTTAAGAAACTGTTTTAATAAAATATTTTTCACGCTATGAGTTTTATTTTAATTAATGAATGAAGTGTTTTCTTCCTTTTCTTATTTATTCTACTTTTCATTTCATTAACTTCCTCCAGAACTGTGCAAATGAGTAGCTAAATGCAAGAGAAGTAAAGAAGATGAGAAGTTATGCTAGTTAACTATTGTTAAACTGGAAACTTATCAATGATTTTGTCCGCTGCTAGGCTGTAAGAAAGTGTTTTTAAATTTATTAACCTTTTGATTTGTAGGCTAATGTTCTAATTTATAAAATTTTAATTCTGCTTGTACTTGGCAGTGCTGTAAAAGCCCATAAATATTCTTCATACCGCAGAGCTAGAATTTTGCTATGAGAATTTCCTTAAGTTTTCCTGCAAATTTTGCTCTACCAAAGGAAAGAGGAGGCATAAACACTAGCAGTATCAAATTGAACAGTTGATAAAAGAAATGTTGCATTATTAACAGAATTTTCTCTGTTTAAATAAACAGAAAAGTACAACAACTAAAAAACCATTTTAAGTATTCAAGAAAAAGAAGCTGGCTTGAAACTAAGTAATAAGTTCAATCTATAGCTTATAATGCAGCATTATAAAAATAGGAAATATAATGATAAGCAATAATACTATATATATGTTTACCTTGCAAATTAAAAACATGCTTGATAAGGAGATGGTTAAGTTATTAATAAATTTTCTTTCGAATAATAAATTTATCGATTAAATTTGCTGTTTAATATTTAAAAACTGATTAAGATATAAGTCGAAAGTACCTTAAGCTGCAGATAAATTTGTTTGCTGTAACTTCCTGTTTACTAAATATATTGCAGGAGTCTGTGCTAAATTACAGTTTTGTTTTTATCTGTGTATCTTTTACTTTTTAATTTGAAACGTAATACTGTTAATATAGTATATAGATATTTTAATTTGCGTTGTGTATTTAGGATGCACTTACTCTGTGAGGTTCTTTCACTGGCATAATAGTAAAATTAAAGGTTCTAGTCTTTAAGTACAACAGTGAAAACGCGCTTACCTGCATTTTATAATATGTTTACCTGCGTTAAGCATAGGTTAACCTGAATTATGTAATAAATTCTTCAAAGAACTATGTCTTTGAAGAATAATTCGAAGTGTCATCAAGTTTCAAGAGGAAGATGAAAATCGTGCTTTTCTGCCAAAGGCAATAAAATGGCTATCCAAACTGAGAACGCATATTGTTATTTATGATCAGGACTGCCGAAAAAGGACAACTGTAACTAGCAGTAAAATTTAGTAACCTGTAAGGCAAAAATGCTATTTTCTTTCAGTAATTAAAGCCTGAACCTTTACAGGAGTTATTTAAACAATCAGAAAGGTGGCTATGCACTCTCTCCCAGTTGCATGGATTAGTATGGCTATTAGTCAGTATGCAGAGCAATATAGTTACATGACTATATAGTGGAACCTCGGATCACGGGCTCCTCACATCGTGAACAATTTGGTCCACGAAAAAGTTATCTGAACAAAGAAGCGCCTCTGATGACGAACAGTGTCTTGAGTATAAACAATCAAGTCGGCAGCAAACGATTTTTAAAAATATTGAAATAACCCACATTTCAAAATTAAAACGCAGACTTAATTTCCTGAAAACTCATTTTTAATACTTACCGTTTCTTAACTCTCATTAATAAAGCCTGGCAACAAGTGACTCGAATTTTGCCTGAAGAAACTTGTGGCGAGCGAGATTACTCTCAGGGAGAGACGTTAAAAGATTTGGCACTTAATTTTTTTTTTCAAGAGATTATATCTCTAGGCTTGGACTCCGAAGTGAACAATGAACACTTAGAGGAAATACTAGAAGATAATTAAAATGATATCAAAAAGGAAGAACCTTATTTTATTCTAACCAATTATTTTTAGTTTTACTTTCCTTTCCCTCCTGATTTCAGTTTCCTGCCGCAATGTAAATTTTAAATGACGTAGTACGCAAAAATCTAAGCGTGGTTCAGAAACAGTATTTAAGCTGCGTTTCAGGAGTTCGTGAGAGAGTAGCGGAATTAGTTCCGAGTTTATGCTGCGTGTCTGAAATTAGCTCTGTCGTCGGTGTTAGATACCATCCAGTTTATATTGCTATTATAGGCTCGGCTTTGCTGTGTGCAGCCCATTTATCGGTTTAGATAAGCTCAGGAGCCAATCGTTAGCCATTCAGATTTAGTGATTTGTTACATTTTTTATTTCTTTTAAATTTAAGTTAGCCACAAGTGGTGGTAAATTATCACCACCGAGTGCGTGCATCTTGTTGAATTTAGTTCAAATAAAAAGCTTATTTAAAAACCTTCTTCCGCAGCAATTATTCTCCAAAGACCTATGTCTTTGAAGAATAATTCGAAGTATTCGCTACTTTGTCTTCTACGTAGGGTCTACATTTTATGCTTTCAAAAAGAGTGAGACTCTACACTATAAGAACAACAGAAGTAGCAACAAAAGGCGATTATGAAGGAAATGTCTTAAGAGGAAGAGGAAGGAAGCGAAGATGACCCTATTACTTCTGAAATCTGCGAAACTCTTTCAAAATGCAGTATAATGCAATATATTCTCTTAATGATGAAACCCTGATAAAGCAACAGCAAACTACGCCATACATATTTTCAATGACAATATCATGACTCACTTTGGAAACATTTTAAATACAGACAATAACAAATCACACAGGATAAATTTTTATTAAAATGGAATTCCAATGAGCCTCAAGCAGATTCGAGTGTCGCATAACATCACTTCGCTTCTTTCTCCTAATTTCCCAAGTATGTCGTTCACTCCCCTCTGAACAGCTAGAGGAAAATAGAGTTTTACTGATTTAAACAGTAATAAAGTTAAAGCAGTTTAAATAAAGTCTTAAGTAAACTAACTGTTTGATCTATTTAGTATCGTGTTTATTTTTATTATCTTATATTTAATAATTTCCATTGGTTTTGTATTATGACTGTACATGAAGTACTAAACTAAACACCACCAGACGTGACCACTCTCCTAACCTTCTCAAGGAAAAAGTCTTTCAGTGTTTTATTCATCATCACCCTAGCAGATAATTTATTGTGTCTAATAATAATTATACGTGGGCAAACAAATCGAATTCTGACATAGATACAGATAGTACATAAGTTTAAGAAATCACAAATTTGGGAACTGCTACAGGACAAGAATTTAAAGACCTTACATTGCATCTGCTTTGCCAGGTATGTTAATCACGACAACAATATACATTAAAAATAGCAAAAATAATGATTTTAAAAAAGAGAAATTAAAAACAAAAATAGCAATATAATAATAGTAATAATAATAATAATAATTTAAATACAGGCAATGAGTATAATAAGATTTAAGTAATATATCTCAAGCATATTATGTTTGAAATTCTCTCCAATATCTATGCACAATCAATAAAATAAACTCATTAAATACAAATATAAGTTATGCAGAAAATGTGTTTGAAACCATATCTACATATAACTACGCATTTATTCCTGCCCAGTAACTGATTACGTTTTCTAATTTTCTTTGTACCGCTTTTATTTTTACAGTTCTGTTGGCCCATTTTGGCTAGTACTGATCAACAGAGGTACGTAGATGTTGATTAAGGTATGCCATTGTTATTGAAGAGAGAGTGGTCTGAGTCCCCTATCTCTCCACAATTGAACACATTTTTAATGTCATACAGATGGAAGCGTTTCAGGTACAACCGAAGAGGTCCATGTCCTGTGAAATGTTGCGTTAAGTATCCATTACAAATTTTTAATTCAGAGATCACTTTGGGAAAGAATTTAAATGTAATCAGTTACATTTAAATTCTGTAGTATGATTCTCCCAACACAGCTGCAACTGCTCAAATAACTTTTCCCTTGTTCTGTTTTTGAGAAAAGAGATTGCAAATTTAATTGATTGTTGCCTGAGGCTGGTTTTGTTAGCCGCTGTTTTAGTTAACCTGTCAGCTTCCTCATTAACTCGTAATCCCAGCATGCGCTGGGACCCAGTTGAGATATAGACGGTTTACTTCTGAAGGTCGTAGAAGCAGTTTCCTGATATTAATTACTTAGTCTCTGCTTCTACTCTAGCTTTCAATTGCTGCAAGGCTGGAGACTGAATCTGTATAAATTGTTGTGGTACCAATGAGATTGTTAGATGCATATAAGATGGCACCTTTAATTGCCACCATTTCCGCTTGGAAGACTGTGTTGTTCCCGTTTAATCATCTCGACCAGAAATATGTCATGTAGCCTTCTTCCCTAACTAGAACGCACTGTCAGTATCTCTTTCGGTTTTGGAACCGTCTGTGCATACACAGATATTGTTCTCGATTGGGGATGTGTACGTTGTGCGGATATAAGTCTATGTGTGCTGGATGTCCTATTAACTATTGGTGTCTGGATTCATAGTCGGAGTGAATGAGACTAAGTCCTCATAGCTCTGTATCTATCTCATGTTGGAGAGCCAGGGCTATTTTTGTTTCCCTTTCCGCTACCAGGTCTAGTGGAGGAAGTCCTGCAAGCACTTGGAGAGTTGAAGTAGGCGTAGTTCTATAACCCTTGCAGATTAGTATGGTCAGGAGTTACTTCCTGAAACAAAAAAGTTTTAAGTTCCGAAAAATGCCAGGAGATTATGGAGGATGAAGCCTGATTTTGCATCCCAAATGATTGAATTGCTGTATATTTGGTATTGCCGTATGTGGTCGGGCATGTCTAAAGTAAAGAAATAAGTGAATCCATATTTCATTCTCCTTATTTAATCACTAAACGATAAGACGCTTTCTGCATGTTAAAGAAATTATAAGCTGTAATATTTACCACAGCTCATTATATAATTTCTATTGCGTTTAAAATCTAGAACTGTTGACCGAAACGATTGAGTAAAGTAGGGTAATGAAAAAAGCTACACTTATGTTTTATTATTAAATATTTTTATGAAATTACATTAGCTGCGCTTGAGGAATTACGCTCTTTGGACTCAATAAAACCGTTATATATATATATTTCTTTTTTATAATAACTATTTTAGTCTGACCGCGGTAGCGAGTAGTGTATGAAAAAAGAAAAAGAAGAATAAGCAATTAAAAACTTTAATATCGTACAAAGATTAGATTCCATATTAATAAATAATTTGAAATTTTCTTTAATGTTAAATGTTGTTTCTTTAATCTTAAATGTATCTTTAATGTTAATCCAGTTGAGATTTTCTTTAAAACTGTGACAATAAATATCAGAGAAACAACCTTTTACCAAAGAAAAATTTTCTGCTTGAAGTTAAAGTCAGATGAATGCGTATAGTATTTTTATGTCATTAAAGATAGTTATTTAAGACGGTAAAGAGGCTTTCTTAGATGACGGAATATATTCAAAAGTGTATAGTTCAACAGAGAGTGGAACTATACACTTCTAAATTGTTACCCATTGTATTGTTGCCCATTTGAAAATTGTTACCCATTGTACCGATACACCCATTGTTATATAAACTTTACTTTTGCTTACAGGATGAAATTCTTGTGCATAGTTCAGTTTATTTGATAGCCAATGGGAGGTTCGTATAAAAATATGTGAGTAAAGCAAAGCTTAGAAAAATATTCAAAGTTAAAACCGAGTTAAAATCAGCGTGCCTTTCAAGCATTGATTAAATAAAAGCGAAATTTTAAGATGCTTAGTTACTTAGCATTAGATTGATTTCAGAAGAATGATTTAGAAATAAAGAACTTAAAATATCTTTTTCAGTAGTCAAATCGATTCAAAATTCTTAAAATATCTATTCCAGTAGTCAAATCGATTCAAAATTCAACTGTACATTAAATTCATTTAAATTTTTTAAAAAAATTATTAGGACCTTCAAACACTCTTTTATTGAAAATAGAGCCTATAGCCCTTTTTTTACTTTATCCTGCTGAATGCCTTCAAACCCAACAGAGGCACAAATAATTTTTACTTCAACGTTAAGATACGGTAATTTGAGCCTACTGGGATATGATGGGATATGCACCTGTAACGAATAATTACCAAACAAGTAATGTTTTAGCAATAAAGGTATTTTAATCTTTGAAAAGTTCTTTAAAGCATATTTTCGATTATATCTTTAATCAAATGCACAAAAATGTGATTGATTCGCAGTTCAAAGAAATTCTGTTCCTCGCTGTGAAAATTCGAATGGTATTGAGTTTTCAAATAAAGCTTAGTTTAGCATCAAGTGGAATTGATTCATAATATACCTCTATATGGGAGAAAAATGATATGCAAAAATGCCCCTGAGGCTCAAATTTTCTATCAGTTTAAAAGAGGCTTTTAAGTTTTTCGCCTTCATTCCCATTTCCTCCTTCAATTCCTTGAATTGAAAATGGAAGGGTGGATTCTTGATTTTAAAGATTGAAGATTGGATTTGAAACGTATTCATCTTCAAACTTCTTTTTAGTTTTGGAATTTGAAGGTTTTCTTTTTTATCTCAGTAAAACTACGTATATGGTTTCAGGTAAATAGCGTTGGCGCATGAGGGGGATACTTTAATACATCACAATTTATCTTGTCCCCAATCCTAATTATATCTCATCATTAAATATGATTCTTTACATACTTTCGGTGATTAATTTATGAGATAATATAGACAAAAAAAGAAAGAAACTAAAACTAGTCAGTGTTCATTATGAAAACATCATTTAGATTATAATTTTTAAGTATAAATATTTATATAACAGTTCTAAATAATAAAAAAAATTAAAAAGCAAATTAAGAGAGTACTTATTTAATGACACGTTTTAAAGGATACGCCCCCAAAGATATATAATAAGTATTATCAGAGATATTATTACTCAAGTCTAGAACCCAATTTATAAAACTGTTATTCTATTTTATAGAAATATAAGAAGGAAAGAAAATACTGATTTAATTAGTTCTAGATCGGAAGTTGTGATTTTAAACTCATTTCACTTCGTTCTCATTTAACAAATTACCTATATCTAGTTTTAAAAGAGTCTTTTGTAGTAATCTGCATAAAAACTATTAGAGTTTTGTTGGATTAAAATTAGAGAGGCACTTTGTAATCAAATTTTTATTTGAAACTCGAAATATAATTATAGGAAATAATTTATGATCTGAAATAAGTAACCAGAAGTAATGTATTCCTATATTAGAAAGCGCGAAGAGAATAAAATGGATATGGTCCCTCAGCTGATCAATATTTAGACCATACCTTCTATACCATGAAGGTGCGCTATAAGAAGAAAATACTTTACTCTCCCCCCCTTTTAAAGGAGCACTGGGGAGGAAAGGGCACAGGCGCCAAATCCTAGTGGTGACAAATTATTAACCGCCACTACATTTAATTCAGGCATCTCTTGTAGAACCTTTTGAAGCTAAGAAATATGAAGAATCAACGATGACCTCACCGCGATTCGAAAGTTGAATCTCTCAGCTGGTTGACAAACGTACTTCCCAATTTCACCACGAAGGCACGTGGTAAGGAAAGAGAAAATAAAAGATTTTCACTAAAAGCCTTTCATAAGTCTCATATAACTTCTCTGTTCTAAGCAATCTGTTTGAGGACTCCTGAAAATGATTACAAAAATTTCATATTAAATCAAAATCAATTAGCTTAATGATTATAGAATGTATATTTTAAGTCACATTATATGTTTTTAGAATTTAAGCAAAACATCATATATCAACCACATCTTATAAAAACAGGTCGAAGAAGATTAGTAATGACGTTAAAGAGGTTTATTAAGAAGATTAGTTTAGATGTTTCACAAATCACAAAATTATCCAAACCTTACACATATTCATTTTTTCATATTATTGGTTATATGCTAATTTATAAAATGTATGAAAATAAATTTCATGGGCAATAATTTATCATTAATATGAATTCACAGTATGATGAATGTATCGATTCTCTTTTTCTTAAATTAGTCGAATTTAACTTAACCTTAGAATTTTGGAAGAGGCCATTTTGACCGCAATTGAATCATGCTTCTTAAGATTCTTAAGTTCTTATTCTTAAGTTAAATTATTCATATATATATATTTATATATATATATATATATGACAAATAGTTTATTTGTCCTGTTTCTAATGATTATTTTTGTAAATATAAGTGTACATATCTAGAATTATGGCTAGCGGTTATTTTGACTGTTCTCAGCTGTTTAATAAAAGCCTAACGCGGTTTGGTGTATCAGCATCCTGACGCCCTTTTATTTGGATTTTCTTTTTATTTGCATGTCAAACTTTATTGGGCAGCTGATTGGAAGCGAAGTGAGGCTTCCCTTTCCCAAAGTGCTAATGTCCCAAATGGACCTTGTGACTTGGTAAGCTAGATGCTTTTACTGCTCGTTCATATTGTACAGACATTAGAAATTTTGCTGCTGAGAGACGTGAAAAATGAGCAGTGATCTCGCCAGAACTCGAAGCTCTCGAATACTCGCTCATTGTGCTGGCCATTACACCTCGAAGGCGAGAGAAGTACCTTATAATATGCTTGTGGCATTTTGACTGCCAAAGACTATTTTGAGCTTTTGGTCCAAATTTTGGGGTCCAAAATTCTTCATTGAAAAATGCCTCGTAACAGTTTCTTGGATATAATGAAAACCATTCCATGAGCACCAACAGAAAAAGTATCATAAACCTTCCAAATTATCTGCTGATACTTTAAAAAAATATGGTTCTCGGTTACAAAAAAACATAGTTGATGCAACGAACAACTGATATCGTCAGTTCTATTCAAGCTAAAGAAAATCGAATAAAGCTTATTCCTATAATAAAAACAGTGATTTTCTGTTGGAGAAATAGATCTTTAGTGATTTCTTTTGAAATCATTGTGAATCTAAGCAAATAGAATGGGGAATCTCATCAGAATGAAAGAAAACGTTCGTCAACTCCTCAAATTTCGAGATGCAGGAGATGATATATTGAAAAACATTCAGACATTCAAAAACCATTCAAGTCCTTGCGGTAAATATACTGTTGAAAAGATATTTGAAGCAACAGATGCAAGCAAATGTTTTTTAATTATAGCTATTGAAACTAAAGATGTTTCTTAACGAGAGCAATGACCTGTTTGTATGAGATATGTGGAAGAACTTAAAGGAAAAACTCTTTTAATAGAAAATTTTAACATCAGTAGGCTTAGATTTGAAATGCAAAAGCGGTCTAGGCTATGATAGTGCCGTAGCTATATCTACGCTTTTCAAGGGCATACAAGTTTTGCTAAGAGAGATTTCCTTTAGCGCTATATGTACAATGTGCTTCTCTTTTCCTCAGTTTAGCAATTTCTGATGCATATCACATTGAAGATATTCATAATTATATAGGAATGACAGTAAAATGTTATTCGTTTAACATTCCGAAATGAAATTCTATTTTGCAAGAAAGTTTTCTCCCACGTTCAAGAAAAGAATTTCTGAAAACACTTTGTTCCACTCTTGAATACGTTATGGTTATTGTGGAACTACTACCTTGATTCATGCTCGAGAAATAATAGAGAACTGGCATGATAACCAATTCTCTATTATTTCTCGTGGATCTTAGGAGGCTCATATACACGACTTCATTGAAATGTTTTGCTTTGGCGATTGTATTGTTTTCAACTGCAAAATATTTCAATATGCATTTCTTTGGAGCAGGATTTTGCATTCAAAATCTATGGATATCACTGCAACAATTCAATTATGAAATGATATTTTAAGACAACAACAAGAAATCTGTGACTATTGAGAAAAAGTCTTCAATGCAATTCATTTAGAAATGGCCAACAAATAAATGAAGAATTTGAAATTTCTCTCCCGCGATTGGCAAACCAACAAACTTGTCGTTTTAATATTATAACTGAATCGAACGAATACTGTTCTCAAATGTCACCTTTTAATAAATTCTTGAACCGTGTGATTTTTCCGTTAAAAAAACATTTTGTTAAGTGTAATGAAATTTTGAACTTTTTAAAAATGTTTTAATTCCTCAGAAGAATAAATTCTCTCTCCAATCATAATGCATAGAAATACTCGAAGTACTTTAAGTATATATTCTTCTAATTTTGTAGGATTGAAATTTTGATATTTTAACAACCTTTAACAGCTGAATATTAACTTTGACAAAGAAAATTTCATTAAGAGCAAAGTAGTTTATCTACAATAGAAACTTTAAATTCCTGCAATAAAAAAATTCTCCGTAATAATTACAAACTTGAAAAATCTTAGTAACATTACCAGTTACCACCTGTTCTACGGTATGGTGGATGCACCCCCCAAAAATTAAATTCTAGGTACGTCACTGGTTGTTGGTAAATTTTTTGAAAGCTCTAATGAATAAAGGGCCCTCCAGATGCATTTCAGAAAATAGGAACAGCATGAGACTATGGTAATACGGTGAAAAATTTAAACTTAATGATTTAGAGCATTGCAAAACATGTACATATAACCGAAAGCCTGAACACCAAGGTAAATAAAAGTAATTCAGTTTTAAATGATATAGCCTTATGGGAGTACCGCGTCACCTGATGAAAAATCCATTTGCTAGAATTCTGAGATAAACATGTTCAATCTCTCTTCCCGCCGCCCAACCGGTATAGAAGTTACTCACAGCCGTGCCGAAGGGCCGGCGTTTGAATCCCGGAGAAGGCATGGATGTTTGTAAATGTATAGTGTCCGTGCGGCATGGGGGCACTCTAAATATGCGGCAAGTAGAAAGTCCTCTCGAGAGGTTGCTGGTAGGGGAAGAGGATTGGGAGACCCTTGGTCCCGCCTCGGGGGTGTTCTTCATCAAAATTGGGGGCGGAACTGAGCTAAATCGCACTGTCACCTGTAAGGTGCTCAAGGCTGTTGCCAACGACAGAAGTATCTTGCGCTCCTTGCCACGAGGCATTTCGTGGGCTTCGGATTACTATAGGTCAGACAAGTGAGCATTAGTCAATAACTATGTGCTATATATGCGTATAACTAATTTCACATAAGTGTTTTATTTTCCTAGCAATGTTAAAAAATCGAACTAGTCCCTTCAAAACCAAAGAATGCTAAGTGAAAATTATCGCGAAATCCAAAACATGTTCCAAATCAGTAATGCAGTCTACTAATCGAGAAATTAGTAAAGAAATGTTTCAACTTTCCGAAGTTCGCATCTAAAGCTATAGAACATTTTTACTAACCTAATTCCCCCGTGTGTTCATTATATCAGTAGTGATAAAAATACTAAAGAAATTTCATGTCATGTAGATTCTGAAATCTTTTTTAATTCAGTAAAGAGATCTACCAAGTGCGCAGACCATTAAGGATTGCTTCTAACTTCTCAAATTTTGCGCGTGAAACTATGAAACATTTTAGTTATTTAATGAAAGTTAATTAAGGAGTACCTTTTTAATCGTAAATTTTGTTTTATGAAAACCATATAAAAATTACATTTTACTATTTTCCCAACGTTCCAATTCACTAAGAAGAAGCTCTTTTCATAGTATTACTTAGAACTTTTAAAGAAACTTTATAACTGGATATATACACCTCAATCAATAAACAAGAAAATAAGTTTGAAGAGAATTTTTTCGAAAGTCCTTTATTATACAGTAAAAAAATTAAATTAAATGTTCCATCTTTCTAAATCTTGTGATAAAATTCTCCAGTGACAAAAAAATTGATATTTAGTCCAATTTATTGTCAAATTGAAAATTGCCAACAGAAAAAAATTCGTGCGGAACTTTTTAATTTTTAATCTGATTCTCTTTATGTTACATACGAAGAGAAAGCGTCAATATAGTTAAACGTGTTTGTTTCCAGGATTCGAGCCAAAGAAAAAAAACAGGAATTTTCAGCAATTTTACTACCAGTCATTAATTTCCACGTCATTAACAGACTATAAATTAAATGAATCGAACCGAAAACAGGTAAACACGTTTAATTCTAATTTTCTCTACTCTGTAATTATATCAAAATTCATTAAAAAATATTTTTTAATGATGATTTTTTATCATCATTTTATTAGTCTCCGTGGTGCTCTCCATCAATATTGTTTTAATTACAAAAAGGCTAGACAAGGTGGAAAGAAGAAAATGCAGTTAAATAGAGAAGGGAAGAAACTTTGAACATGTATATATATCTTTTACACAAGTTACTTATTCTAACAATTATTTTCGGATTTTTAAGCTCAGACAACATATAATTTTTATTACTTTTTTTATTGTAAATTATTGAGAAATTCTTACCAAAGCAAATCAAACTGCATTAGCATGGTTTCTTTTGTATGCTAGCTTGCAGTGTTTTCTTTCTACCTACAATGTAAATATTTATTTATGCCTTTGCTAACATTCAGGGGAAGAACTTTAGCCTGACGCAGATTTCATAAACATTCATAAGAGAAGAAGAAAATGAAAATATAGATGTATATAACTTTATATAAAATCCCTGCCAGTCCCTATAGGTCCCCCCTAATTCTATATTTTGCATGTCATGCTGGCCGCTCAACTGGAATAGTGGTTAGCGTTTCTGACTGCCCAACCGAAGGGCCTGGGTTCGAATCCCGGAGATGGCATAGATGTTTGCAAATGTATAGTGTCGGTGCGGCATGGAGGCACTCATATTTATAGTGAATTATATTTAGAGCGGCAAACCGTGTGGTTTGGTGGAAGGGGAGAGGGGTGGGACACCCTCGGACCTGTCCCCCGTGGTGCTCTCCATCAAAACTGGGGGCGGAACTGAGCCAAATCGCGCACTGTCACCTGTTAGGTGCTCAAGGCTGTTACCAATGACAAGCTTAATCTTGCTCTCCTTGCCAAGAGGAATTTCGTGGGCTTTGGCTGAATACGTCAGACAAATAAGCATAAACAACAACAACATGTCATGTTTCCTTTCCACTGAGATCTATATATTTGTCACCAATATACAACCCCGATGAAAGGCAAACCTTGTAAAAATTTCTTCCCCAAATGCAAAACTTGATCAAGATCATCTGATGCCCTACGATCAGGCAAGTACGCGACCCGCCAAATTTTATCCTTCGTAAGCTGTGCTGACTTTAAAGAAAAAAAAAATCGGGATAATTTCTAATATTTTCAGTAAAAGATATATAAATATTAAGTGAGTTCCAAACACTGCCCTAAACACGTATTTACATTATCAGCCTAGCCCTCGATAAAAGCCAGCCTCATTGAAAAAAGTCGGGGGCTTAGGATATTTTTGAATAAGACTACGTTGTAAATTTTTTCTAGTATTAGAAATATGAGGAGCGAAGGGCCCATACTTTTTGTTTCTTTTTTGCGTGTGAGATTAAATCTTCAGTTTTATTTACAGCAACATGCTGCGACTATACACAAGTCGGCACATTAAATGTGACTTACATTTTTGATAGATTTGTAGCAAAAAAGAAGGATCAGACGGACTGCAGTCCAGCTAAGGCAAAGCGTAGAAAGAAAGTGCGTAATGTTCAGGATGAAATCTTAATTCAAACTGAGTTAGTTTTGGTTCTCAAAGCATTTTGATTGGATAGTTAATATTGCTGTAAAATTATTATTGGCTGCTTGAGTTTTAATTCAATTTACAGCACCAGAATTATGTAAGAGTCATATGGCATAGATTTTTCTCGAAATGACGCAGTGCAAATAGATGTTGCTATTTTTAGAATAGAGAAAGGAAATTAATTTACGCTGCTAATTTAATCTTTTACATATTCTTTATTTTTCTTCCGTATATATATATATATATATTTACTAAAGTAATGTTGATTATATTATCTCCTAATATAAAGTGAGTAGAATGTATCTGAATGAAGTAACCCAGAAGTATGAAATATAATCCCGAAAATAATATTTTTAAAGGAACTTGAATTTAAATCATGAAAAATAGAAATGTAAATTTTTAATATGAAAATTAATAAACCAAATAATTATCGTCATTGATAGAAAATTGGTTGGCTTTTAAAGGGGAACAAACTAACTCCCGTTCAATTAACAATAATTAATAAATGCGAAAGTGTTTCGTCTTTTACTCATGTAAGAATGATGATGCCAAACTAGCAATTTTAGTTAAGGCCAAAATTGTAGTCGAGTTTTAATTCAATTAGTGAGATTAAAGTGAAATTTAAAGTGAAGTACTATAAAGAATTCATTTGAAAGTAGCAGTTCCGTTAAGTTAATGGATTTTTTAGAAATCTCGAGATATTAGAGCCAAATTAAGTAGTAAATATTTTTTGCAGCTATTGCGCAAGTATTATTTTAAATTTATTTCCATTTCAATGAATTTCAATTAATTAATTCTATCTCTATATATATATGCAGTAAACATGAACCACTTAATGGACCACTTTTAAGAGTCTTGCGGGAGTACTTTCCTCAAAGGAAAAGGGACCAAGAATGAAATGGATGGTGATCTATCAATTATATGTATGTGGTTCATAATACAGAGTGGTTTTGATTAAAGTTACCTTATTTAGACTATGTGGAGCCGTTCTGGTAAACCTATTTCATTGAAACTTGGTATATACACTGCTCGACATTGAAAATGCAACACCAAGAAGGAGTGGTCAGAAATTTATGCAAATTTTAGAGTAGACGCACGTCATTATGCGAATGATGTGAAATGCGCAGCTCTCCGACGCACGGGAAGTAAGATATAAGGGAAGGAACGTGCAGAAGGGGAAATATTCGTGTCGTTATTTCTGCCAGACGAATTATCGAAGAAAGTTGGTTTATGTCCCGGAGGATACGTGTTATAGGAGAGAATGTCAGGCCTCCGTCAACGAAGGTACTTCCAGCAGATAGATGATTTTACGAGGAGTATGGTGATCGGACTGAGAAGGGCGGGTTGGTCCTTACGTCAAATCGCAGCTGATACCCACATGGATGCGAGCACGTTGCATCGGCTAAGGCGAACATGGTTGGAACAAGGAAATGTGGGAAGAAGGAAGGGTGTAGGTGCAGCCAGAGTGACGTCAGCACGCGTGGATCGACGCATCCGCCGACAAACTGTGACGGTCCCGCAAGTCACTTGTACCGCGATTCTGCAGCATGTGCAAGATACCCTGGATGTTCCCGTGTCGACCAGAACCATTTCCCGTCGATTGGTTGAACGTGGCCTGCATTCACGGGGTCCGTTAAGAAGACTGCCATTGACTCCACAGCATAGACGCCAACGTTTAGAATGGTGCTGAACTGGAGCGATGTGGATGACAGAATGGCGAAACGTCGTGCTCTCAGATGAGTCACGCTTCTGTTTATCCAGTGACAGTCGCCGTATACGTGTGTGGCGTCGACGTGGAGACAGATCTAATCCGCAGTAACTGTGAAACGCCCCAGCGTGCGACAACGTGGCATAATGGTTTGGGGCGCTATTGCCTACGATTCCAGGTCACATCTAGTTCGTATTCAGGGCACTATGACGGCCCAACAATACTTGGATAATGTACTGCGGCCGGTGGCAATCCCCTACATTCAGGGGCTGCCTAATGCAATTGTTCAGCAGGATAACGCCCGACCACACAGTACTCGCATCTGCCAACATGTTCTGCAAGGTATACAGATGCTTCCCTGGCCACCGTACTCTCCTGACCTGTTTACAATCGAACATGTGTGGGATGGGATTGGACGCCGTTTGCAGACTCTGCCCCTGCCTCGTTCAGAAGACGAGCTGTGGCAAATGGTTGAAAGGGAATGAAGAGCTATCCCCCAGGACACCATCCACACTCTTATTGACTCTATGCCTAGACGTGTTTTTTCGTACATCGCTGTCCGCGGTGGTCCTACATCCTACTGAGCCGACGCCGTTCTCGCTCTGTATTCTGTCTATCATTTTGAAATAATGATCACTTATTGCTGCTTGCTGTCTCTGTCTTTTTTGCAAATTTCATCACTTTCTGACCACTCCTTCTTAGTGTTGCATTTTCAATGTCGAGCAAATATATATATACTTCATATGGACCACGGGGAAAAGAAATCTGCAATGCGAAATAGCAGTTTAAATTTAGACCAACAGACGGCGTTTTTCATGCAATGTAGAAATTTGGAGTGTTTTAAAAAGCCAGCAGTTAGTGCTGTAAAATCATTCTTAACCATGCCTTTAGAGAAGTTCGAGCTTTAATGATCACGTTGTTTTATAAGAACGGCAGTAAATTTTTAACTGCACTGTTAGAATATCGGCGCTTGAAAGGCTTACGAAAAATGTAGAGGCAGAAGTAAGGTTTGAAAAAAGATGATTACTGAATTTAAAGGGCCTGGAGATTTGGAAGTACTGAGAGGAAGAAGACGGAAAAGGATTTCAAATGAAAGTGTGGAAGAAGTTGCCTTTTTTCTGGTCGAAAGAGCATACAGTTCTGAATATTCTTCGACAAGTGCTCGAGTGATGTCACGTGATTTGTCTCTTTCTTGGTCAACAGTACGAAAGTTTCACTTTAAAGTGGTATCCATACATCTTCTGCAAGAGCTGATCTTGAAGACCCGGACAAACGCACTTCTCTTGCTAGCCTTCTTTTCACCAGAATAACCTTTGAGAATGCTTGGCTTTGGAACATTTTGTGCTTGAAGGTGTAGCATTTTACCTTAGACGGAGCAGTTAATGCTCAAAACTGTCGCATATAGGGTACTACAAATCTTAATGTTGTGCATGAACGGTCCCTATATCCTGATTACGTTATTGTATGGTGTCGGTATTCCCTGATTTCGTTCTCGGTTTCTTTATCTTTGAGGAAAATACTCCTCAAAACTTTTAAAGATGGTCTATCAGGGGTGCCCATTATTGCAGCCTTCTTCAGCAGCAAATCATTCCTGCCTTACAAGAACGAGGATGTTTAGAGACTACTGTCCGCATGCAAGATGATGATGCCCTCACATTACCGGACCAAAAAAGGTAATGCTTCGTGCTCACTTTGCAGATGACCGGTTACTTTTGAGACATGCCTATCCTCCTCGTTTTCGGACTTGAATTCCTGTGACTTTTGGTGTGGAGATTCCTAAAAGATCATGTCTATGGAGGAAGCATACGGACATACCTGGAGCAAGCATTACACGTCATGTTGCTGTAATTGATCAAGAATCTTTTCTACTATTGAACCCTGTGACTGAACTACCTCTCCCTATTATTCAGCACGCTATAACACTTATTGAATGTGTGACTGACGGAAATGGAATTCTTACTGAATGAATGCTTTGATCAAGTAAAGTTTTGCGTTTCTACTTTATATATATATTTCCTCATGTAGGTGTGTATTTTAAAATTATAATTATTGCATTTAATACTCGCTCTCATGCACATTTTCAACCCCCACTCACAAAAGTTGGGTGGGCATTCACAAATGTTTTAGATGATGAATGTATCGATGATTACTTCCGTTTTTGCATCACTCGCACCCCCCCCCCCAAATTTTACTAGTTATTTATATTTTTAGAGCAAAAAATATAAATCTAAATTTTATAAGCACCTTAATAAACTTCTAAATTTTATAAGCAACTTAATAAATTTCTAAATTTTTAAGCAACTTAATAAAACGCGAAACAAAAGAACAATAAAATATATCAATAAAGGTGCGGGAATAGGAAAAGCAGTTGTGTTTTAGCCGTAAATGCCCCCCCCCTCCAAAAAAAAAGAAAAGACTTCTTCTTATTGTTACTTCTATAAATGTATAGAGAGATTTTAGAAGCAGGCAACTGTTGCTTCAGTAGCGTTATTTTATACCTCACACTTTAATCCATCCTTTTTGTCTTTAGATTGTAGAGACATTAGGATTTTAGGAGCAGGCAAGATGAAAAATTAGCAACCGCCTTCGCCGGGAATGGAACCTCTGGAATACTGGCCCAGCGCGTAGAACCACTACACCACGAAGGCACGCTAGGAAGGCTGGTCAAATACCTTATATACTCCCCCTTTTGAAGGGCGGCTGTTTTTTTAGGGAACCCAATCGCCAAATCCTGGGTATGGAGAGTCATCATCTATCACCCTTTTAGTTCGGGCACCACTGTAGAGACATTAAGTATTTTTTGGAAGAAAGAGAGATGAAAAATGAGCAATTGACTTCGCCGGGAATCAAACCACGAACCTCTGGAATAACGGCCCAGCGTGGAGCACCACTACACCACGAAGGCACCACGAAGGCTAGGAAGGCAAGAGAAATACCTTATAAGATGTTGGATGTAAAAAAATTTAACGCTATTTTTGGATCACATAGCACCTCTGATAACATAACTCTCCAACATATTACATATGCACGATTGCAGTTTTCATCCTCATAAATAGTAAATTCACCTTAACCCAAAATCGGTATTGTATAAAGAGAAAATAGGCAAAACCTAACTTTGAAGAGCTCCAAATTTCTTGAAATTTATCTGTAACTAAAAGGATTATCAGTAATAAGGGGTGAATCGTTAGATCCTTAAACGCAGAAAAAATATTTCACAGACATCTATTTATTTAATATTTATGCATTTCACAAAACATATACTTCTTTAAATCGCTGAGAAATAGTGGCACAATAGCTTTGTAACCTTTCCCACAAAGACCTCTTCGAAGCACAAGCAAAAATGCATTTTCCTCTCAAAATCTTAGCCGTGACACCATTCATTTGTTTTTACTATATATTCGGAAGCTTTTACGTTTCGAAAGCTCGATAACAGGCCTAAATCGCGTCAACTTTGTCAGAATGTCGATGCAACCACCTTAATATGAGTTAAACTGCCCCGTGAAAGCTTTGTTGTGCTTTTCCTTTCAGTCTCTTATCCTGCTTTTCCCCTTCATTCATTCTTTCCGCGGAAGAAATATCACTTACTCCGGTTTCTCTGGCATCCCTTTTTTTGACCCCTGCTTTTCCTCCCCTCAGCACGTATAAAGTCCGCTCCATCTCTTCGCCAATCACCGGGGACGGATATCAATGACGTCACACATGTGGATCGCCAACGACCTAGATTGTCCCAGGAGGGGTGTGGAAGGAAAGGACATCGAGACAAATCTGAATGGAACGGACCATCAGTCCCCCCTTTCGGCTCTTTTTCGGGGGGGATTCCCGAATAAGGCCAAAGCCACCACCGGTAAAACGCTCACACCCCCGATCTGTCTTTTCGGAAATTGTAGAGTTGTCGAGAGCCGTAAGGGATGAGGTACAAGTAGAGCAGGAAGCAAGCAAAGCCCCCTCCCCAAGTCGATAGACCGCTTGCCGAGGAAGAGAAATATATATATAGAAGGGGGTAGATAGATCTCACATCAGATACGTCGTCTCGAATAATCGACGTGATGAATAGATATCACGGCCCAATTGGCCATTGCTACAAGGCCTCATGCCTCGCAATCTGACACGGACAGTGCTTCCAGAATGATTGGCTCGCCGTTCATGTTTTTTTATCACCGTCTTTTTATGTGTTTTTTTATCCCCCCCCAATTCCCCTTCTGCCTGCAGTATCTAACCTAGAACCGGGTTCCGTTTCTTTCTGATGCATAGTGTCGCTCTTTCATTTCCGCGGCGCGGCTTCTCTATAACCCCAGTAATTTAGCGCAATTTGTCACCAAAACCCCCTTTGGACGGCGTAAGCAGAACAAGAGGAGAGCGGTCATTAATTGGATCCAACGCTGCTCTGTAATTTTAAAATCAAATATGCGGGACCTTTCGATGGGGCCCGGTAATGGAGTTAAAAGTGCGCATCCGAAGAGAAAGAGATTTCGATACGAAAGGGATGGGACCCCCCTTCACACACGGCTGCCCCCTCTTCTTTCCGTTTCTTCCTTCAGATTTAGATAGACGTTTCTCTCTTAACTTTAGGATATATAGCCAAAGAAACTCAGTTTCTTTTATACGCTTTATTTTTACTTTATAATGCGAGTCTTCTTATAAGGTGCGCGCTCTCTTTTTATCAAATAAAAAATTGGAAGAGCAAAAGGGGGAATTAGACAAAATTGAACGAGGGGTGAAAGTAGTATGCAGGGTGGGAGGGCAAGTGTTTAAAGCTTTACTCGCTTGGGCAGGCAGAAATAGAAGCCAATTAGGAAAAAAAGGGGACTAAGGTTTCTGCTCGTACGAGTAAAGATGATTGGCTAATAAAATTGATACCGAGAACTCTTTGGAATTTTGTCTACCCTTAAAAAAACTCTTTGACTGGAAGGAACTTTACTTTAAAAAGAGATATGAGCTCTTCTTTTAATATCTGGACATTTTTTAGTTCTATTAACGGTGAAAGATATAAATTAGAAGCGCTCTCTCAGGTAAATGAAAATGATACGCTATAAGGAAAAGGAGTAAGTTTAATAATCGTAACTTTATCGAGACGGCTCTTTTATGAATGGATCTCTACTTAATAATACCACGGAGAGAGATAAATTTATTCAAAAATTTTATTAAAAGTAAGATAAAAGTAAGAAATATTTTACTTGGATAAGATGCACTGATAATACTGAATGGAATGCGTTACAAAGAAATGAAATTCTTCTTGCTATGAATTCTTCTTGCTATAAAGAAATGCTATGAATTAGGTTAAAAAATTGTCTTCAATCAGAAAGAAATAAACGTTGAAGTACCTTAATTCAAAACGTCCCCATACTCGTATTTTTTCTTTGATGTACTAAGTAAGGAGTATGGTGTATATTGAGAATACGGCAAAGCACACGAGGGCTATCTGCCTAAGGGGGGATGCCTTGAGGACTTTCTAAGGGAAACTCGCTCGTATACACGTTACACACGGGGAAAACCACGAAAACACCCATGCAGCCAGCCCGTTCGCGGGATTCGAACCTCGGACTGAACTACCAGTGTTCAGCGATTTTACCGCTCGGCCGCTGGTGGGCCACTAAGTAAGGAAAAGCATCATTTGAAAAAAGTGAATGAAAAAGTTTCAAAATTACATGAATCTTCTTCATATCGATGCTTCTTCATATCAAAAATGTATTTGTGAGGCCGTATGAGCCTTCGCTTTCCTGAATGGGCACTGTAGTACATTGTTTAAGTATTTAATTGAAGTATATCGTTTACTCCAAGCATTTTTAACTGTCTTATGAAAGATGCTCTATTCAAAGCTAGTGTTCTGAGAAATTCTTTACAATGCACTATATCATAAGGATTTATGGAAGGGTTATAGAGACTTGCTCTACAAGTGGATTTACTGTCACTGCATGAAAGAGTGGTTGTTAATATTTTTCAAATTTGATTCAGCGTATGGAAAGTCAGTTTCTCTAATATATTTGGTTTTTATTTTATACAGTGCAAGATTCTTATAAAGTTTTAACCTAAAGTCGCTGAGCTAACAAAGACGCTGAGCGTAATAGTTGTCGGTAAATACACTACTGGCCATTAAAATTGCACTAACATGAAGGAAGTAGGCAATCGATGTCAAATTGATTACTATAGAGCACTATAGGACATGTAAATGTTTAGCGTTGTAACATATATTCATATCATAGGGGTCGTAATGCCATCTAGAATCAATGCAAAAGAAAAGAAAATAGAACGGATTTTCCACATAGTCTTATCTCAATGTCTGTTTAATTAAAGTGTAGAATATGCATCAGTTATAAAGGGATATCTAGCAACATCACGCCATTTAATCAAGGGGAAAATTAGCAATGGTCTGAGTGTCGATTCGCCCTATTAATGTTTTTGTTAGTTTTCCTTTTTCTATGATACCAGGTAAAGAGTATTATATTCCCTCACCACTGTCCTCTCATTCTGGCTCCAAGTACAAGATGGAATCGGGTCAGTTAGGAATATTTACCTTCTCTTTCTCTCTCCCCTCTTATAGAATCATCATCATTATTATTATTATTATTATTAGTTAAAACAGGAGACATGAAAAATGTGCAATGCTCTCGCCGGGACTCGAACCCTGGACCTCTCGAACACTCGTCGAGTATGTTCCCAGTTACACCACGAAGGGAAGCGGAAAGAAGGGAGAAAATATCTTATGCTCTTTCATTCCTTCTTTCATTAGTTTTTAATTCCTGTTTCCAAACCACTAGCTTATGTCGATACCTTCAAATACTAGTCAATTATTTTTAATTGAATTTTGTTTCATGATTTTTAATGCCTCCTCCTTGGCTTAATAATAAAAACGCTTCTGCTCTTTATGATGGTTAAAAAAGTGTAATAATAACATCGTTTGAATAAAAGTAAATTTCCATATACATAAATTAGTGCTTACATTTATGCAATTACAAATATTTATTTTTTCTTTAAAATGTCATTCTTTTTAACGTGATTTAATGCAGAGCTATATTTTCTATACGTGATATTTTAGATACTTAGTGTAAAAACATGAAATATTTGATTATAAGAGATTACAGATTTTAAATATCGCAGTTCAGTCTCTCATTGACGGGAGGGAGAGAAATGAAGGCCTTTTCGACTAAGAGAATAATTTGGTTTTTAACTATGAATTAAGTCAATGAGAGCTTAATTTCCTTTTAATTTTCATTTAATTAGTGAAAATCTTCTTTAATGTTCATATATCTAAGTTTAAAGTAATAATTTAAAAATACCTGCTTTGTAAAAGTTTGCATATTTTCCTACGAAGTAGTTTCAAAAATATAAGTTGTAGAACGGCTAAACACTGGTAGTTTACTCGAGATTTATTTCTGGAAATTAAACAGGTTGGTTGCAAGAGGCTTTCACAGGTCTCCTAATTTACATCATAATAGGAGCCAGTTTCCTTATAAAATCGTCTATTAAAGCATTCCTTCTCGATCTATCATTCTTTTAATACGAGAGACTACTGAACACAGATATTTCGTCTTCGGTTCCCTTCTAAGCGATCAGATTAGATATTTAGAGTTTTCGTGGTTTTCCTTATGTATGATGTGGGGACAAGTCAGTTTCTCTTAGAAAGTCCACCATAAAGGCATTCTTCCTGTCAGGCTGATGGCCTTAATGTTAATTGAAATTAATCAAACAATCATTCCTCTTCAAACAAAAAAGGAATTGAAAATAAAACATTATATTCTGCAGTAGGGAAAACGATTCGTGTTTAGAAATGTCGCCAAGTTAGAAGAGAGAAACATCTTTATGACAATAACTTTCAGATTATTAGATACTTCGTGACGTTAATTTCAAGAGTATGACCGAGCTGCTAGTTTATCTGATATTTGAAGTGGAGGAGTGTTAAATGGGTCATTGTTAGGCCTTTAGTGTAGGCTATCTTGTTCATCCTGTACGAGTCGCCTTAAGCTGTGGCCAAGTGAAACATTGATTGTCACATAATTAGAGTTCATGTGAGCATAGGTATAAAAGTAGTATTAATTGAAGTAACCTCCTGCAACTGCACCTTAGAGTCGGGCCTGTGATAAGAATTTTATTACTTTTTACATAATTAATGATTTATATTACATTCTATCTCAGCTGAAATAGACTTTTTTAAGAACAGAAAACAAATATTTAATTTAGCAGTACCGGATCTTGTAATTAGCTATGTCACTTACATGTTAAACATTTACTATGAAATTAACCTTCTTGTATTCCCGACCTTCCTAAGACGACCAGTTCTATAAATGAGAGCAAAGCTAAAGTGATATTTTGCTGACAGTAAAGTATATAAATAAAGATAAAGCATAATAGAAAAATCGAACTAAACACAATGTCTTAATTTATTTCCGTATACAAAATTTTGATATTTTACAGCAATTTTGGTGTGTAGTGAGAAGGTTAGCAAACTCCAACCAGGTGGGAAAAAGCTGTAGCTAAAACGGATTAGTTTTAGCAGAATAACTGGCTCCACATTTCAGGCCTAGTCACTCAGTTATTCATATTTTTCTATCACATTGGATAACGGTATGTCACACTCCCGATCATATGGTCAGTCATATGGCTTTATAGACCACCAACTAAGTTCTTGATATTCTATGCGAATAGAAATACCAATTGGTAGAACATTATGGCGATTTCTGTATACAGATGATTTTGTCGACTGAAAATTCCATACGTTATCAGCAAAATGTAAGACTTCATCCAGTGTACAAACTTAAAACTGTAAAAAACTTAAAAACTTATCCAATTTTTTGTAATGATGGTAAAATAAACGGGCAAAGTATACTTTCAGGTTATTATGAAAGCATAGAAAACATTTTAAAGGTGATTCAGATTGAAGAAATTTCAGTTATATTTATTATTTTCAATACTGTGACAAAACATGTTAGTATAAGAGTTAAAAATGGAACTCGCCTGATACGACATGATGGATAACGTCAAATATTAGGCTTTGAGCGTATGATAATTTCTTCTACGAAACCGGATGCTGATTTAAAGGTAGTGAATAGACAGAATATGGAAATCCACAGAAATAACTGGAATTTCTGAACACTTAAATAAATTACTTTTATCAGTTCGCAGAGAAGAAAAAAGGCATAATTTAATTTTCTTGTACAGAAAGAAGACTTTTACTAGCTCATGATATGCACACAGGCAGAAGATTTCGCTTCATAACTTAGGGTAAGGTTACTATCGATAAGCCGGCTCCTTCGTTGAGCCACATCTATTATTTTCTAGTTGTTGGTCATTAGGCGCTACCTGTTGACCGTTTAGTATACTACATGAAGTTTGAAAATCGTCATCTTGACAGTGAGTTGATCCACGCTCAAACAGAGTTGCTTTACAAGAAAGTAAAATTTTGTAATTTTCTTCTAATTTATCAGTGTAAAGAAAATATAGATATCAGTGAGACGTTATTAGTGTGTTAGTTGTTCCTGATAACATTTAAAACTGTGTTAAATCAGCTTTATTTGACTATGTTAATAACGATTGTTTACTTTGTTATAACCGAAATCATGAGCATATTACATACCGACTGCTAGTTTCCTTCATTGCACCAGCCTGCATTGGTATGAATGGGCTGGTGGCCCAAACATGAAAACCATATCGAGGTTAACATTTTGTAACTTATCTGAGTTGAAGAATAAAATGCATATCAGTTACATCAATGAAAAAACATAATTACATCAATAAAATGGAGAACTTTCTACGACAGAGACGGAAAGGAGGAAAATTAAAAATTGTCACCTCGTTCCATATAGCAAGATTGTTTGGGAAAGCATATGGGCAAGCAGCAACAGTAGGAGCGACAATGAATGTTTTGCTAAAACGGGAGCTTAACCATTTAACAGAAATGCATTTCAAGACTCTCATTTTGTTGCAGCAACAAATGATGTTGCTGTTGTAGAAGTTCCTGATACAAGCCTAACTGCTTTTACAAGTGGAATTTCACAAGGCATGCAGGCTCCAGGGAGAAAATCTGTTGCAACCACCATTGGAATAGAATCAGAACCTCTTCCAGACGGTGCATCAACAATTTGTCTAAAGTTCCTTTGGGTGAAATCACTCCGATTCCACCTAAATTCTCAGTTGGAAAAGGCTCAAACAAAGCACAAAAAACAATACTGATAACAAAGAGCCCCCAGAAGCAGTTCCTGGAAGAGGCTGAAAGAAAACACAAGGAAGAAGAGGCCAACTTTATGAAAAGACAACTCCAAACTTCTGGATCGGAGAAGGCAATAAAGGCTAAACTTTCATTGCTTTCAGGAAATAGGCCTATTAATTCCAACGAGGATTTACGGTTCTGTGCTATATGCTGTAATAACTTCAAGGAAGACATGTTTCAATGTCTATCGTGTAAAGTGTGGATTCATGAGAAGTGTTCTGGTATCAGAAAGGGCTTAAAAATTTATTATTGCAAAAATGCAACTCAACTCATAAAGAACGGATAATTGATGCAGTAATTTGCGTGAGATTTACAGCCTAATATTAATAGTAGACTTGATAATTATATTATGCTATTTGAAAGTTTTCAAGTTATGGTTATTATTTTCTTTATATTAGCTTAACTATAAATTACCCTAAAGTTCTCATTTTCACTGAATTGTTTCTAATAAACTAAATTCAATGGTATTTCGTTGATTCTCATATTAGGCCTGTTTTATGATTGCAAAGACTAAACTAAAATCCAACTCCTGATTCCTTGTGAATAATGCGAAGCTATCCATATACGTATTTAAATTAGTTTTAGTGGTCTGTGTTAGTTTCTAACCAGCATTTTATATTTGAGAATCAAGCTACATTTTATTGACCTTGTATTAAGATGATCTATTAAAAAGAAAATAGCTATCGATCCATTCATAAACTCCCCGACTCAATAAAGGCTACCGGGTTCATTGATTGAACCAGTGGCACCTATTTTTTTTTTTAGATTTATTGAACATTTCATAATTATAATGTCTATTCCTAGATGTGTGTAGTATGGAAAGTAATATTTACATTAACGTGTACAAAAGTGTAAAACGTCTTGTAAGAATACTCTAATAAGTAGATGTGGGTTTAATTCGGATTTCCTGATCCCATTTTGATATCAGTTTAAAAGTTAAAATATCTGCTTATTTTTTGAAACAATTACCGCATTCTTCCGCATTTGCTTTCGTGTTACATAACTAGCTAATACATCGAACTAGCAGTTGGAAAATTAGAGTTTCGAATCTGATAACGGAACAATTGATTTTTCATGGGTCCTGGCTCCGAAGATATATTAAAAAACTCTACAACTAAAAAACGTTGTTTGGAAAACAACAATAAAAAACTAGGTTGTGTAAGAGTTGCTTTTATTTCTTTTTTATAAATGTTTTAGAATAACTTTAAGTATTATAACATTGCAACATAGAAAGTTTCTTTTCACCACTGATAGATGTTTCCTTGAATGATTAAGTCGGCTACAGATTTTGAGATACTTGACATATGGACAATGTGTATCATGAATGATTGATATTCAGATTCCTGAATAATGTAGATCTGCAAGAGCAAAGAAGTTGGATATTTGACACTTGGTATATCTTTTTTCGCGTAGCTGTATATCAAGAGCAAAAACGTGTCAAAAGCTTGTAAATAATTTATGTAAAATGAAATGTTTTCAAAATAAAAAGCGCTTTTTGAAAAGGAGAAAATAGAGCGTTCAGTTTTGCAATTGTCAGTGTAACGTACACAGAATTTTGTACATTGAAAGAATGGACATACCTCTGAAAAAAAATGGAATGCAAACAGCAGAAAACGCATTAATTAAAATTAATTAAATAACAATTCATTTTGTCGCTTTTGCAAGTCTAGAATACATATTTATATTAAAATAAGAAATGAAATAACCTTAAACTGTAAAAGTTTGAAAGTTTATTAAGATTGTCGTGCAAAATGAAATTATTTCGAGAAAACTAAAAATAAGACTTGATAAAAATTAGGGTACTTGTAAGCAATCAGAAGTTTCAGAAATATAGAAATATTTAATAGTGTATTTTCCTGAAGACTATAGAATTAGAAAAGAATTACTCCATCTATGTAAGCACATCAGAGACTTCTTGGACGTTATAATTGTTGGCAAAACTCGCGTGTAAATCATTCAGCTCTTGTTGAAGTCCCTGAAGATGAGGGCGTTTATCTGTGTATAGTTCCTTTAAGAAATAAAAATTGGAAAGTTATGCTGACAGATTACAGATAGATATAGGAGAAGAAGGTTCAGACTCTCTGATTCCGTCCCTTAGGATGATCACAATTTGTATGGAGCTGGGTAATAAGTTGTATCAGTAGTAGAACCAAAGACCTTAGACAGTAATAGACGTTGCTATTTACAATTAATTACGTTATAACTCTTTATAATTACTCACTTGTCCGTTGTTTTGTGAGAATGAATGCCAGATATGAAATTAACAACAAGCACATCGAAAAAGAATAGAGTTTCTTTAAAATCCTGTAATACGAAGTGTATAGAATAGGTAAAATAAATTCGTAACCGGAATAACGTTAGGCGGTAAGAGGATTTAAACAACTTTAATTAATGTTGCCGAATATTGTTTTCTGCACCATCATCCATTACATTCCTTCTATTAATGTATTCAAGATGTAGATGATGGAAGTGGGTTTATGTTGCTACACCTTTAAGTAAAAATGTAGAGGGCGAGTGAGTGGAGCGGATGTGCTATTCGAACTCCACTTTAGTGTCTCATAGATAACATTTTAAGCACGTGAAGATGTTGTATTGTGTGTTAAATCTCCTTATGAAGTATTTTTGAACAATTCAAGACCAAATTTATGGCTCTATGGTGCGTTGGAGGGAAGATATGATATTATTTTGGTTTCGGGATTGAAATGCATAGCGTTGCCATAGTGACTGCTGTTCCTCTTGAAACACCCTTTAACAGAGTGGATACGTGCATTACAGTGTGTAATTTGTGTACAGCAATTTGCCGCATTCTGATGCCAAACAAGTTTTACTTCGGCGAAAAAACTTCTGATCTATCACTACTGCTTTGTTTACAATTTCGATTTCAGCAATTTCACGTCAATTTAAAAATTTTTGATGTGAAAAAGCATTCGGATCAACTACCAGCAAGTTAGATTTTTGTTATATAAGCTTTACGGATTTTATAAATGCTATTTTTGTGCTATTCCATAATCATTCGACATCAACATTGTGTATCTTATGTGATTCAAGTGTAAAATTTTATGAAGTGCTACAACATTTTTCATCATTTTCTTCTTGACGAATTTCTTATATCAAGAAGCTGCCAGTTTGCTATTTGTGTATTTATTCTTCTGTTTACAACGATACCAGTTTCATTTATCTGTGATTATTAGTTCCGTAGTTCAAAAAGTGTTTCTCCATTTTCATTCACACAGTGGTGCTGCAAATTTTTGTAACTGTCAGTGCGATAACATCATTTGATACATGCTTGAAATTTGTGTGAAATTTTTTATTTTAAATCAAACGATATTAATATTATGCCTTTTGATTGCAATTTGATGCCGGTATTGCATCTAAATAGTTTTGATTTGTAGTGTTCGTGGTCATTCCCAGAGTTTCCATGTTTGTTTACATATTTTCATTTACAAAATTTTAGTGTTTATATTGTACTATATACATTATTTTAGTTCTATTCTATTGTTCTATATACATTATTTTAGTTCTATTCTATTGTTCTATATACATTATTTTAGTTCTATTCTATTGTTCTATATACATTATTTTAGTTCTATTCTGAGCACAGTGTAGATCAATAATAATTTTTGTACTAATTTATGTTTATTTACACCTTAATTAATTATTTTCCATATTTCGTATGTATGTAAGATTGACGATACTGTTTGATGCTTTTTTCTTTTAGACCTATTAGTCCTTTTTTTTATTTCCCTAATACCGGCTTTTAATTTATTAATTTCTATATTTAAGGACTCACAGTTAAATTCCATGTCCTTTTTTAACTGTTCTTTCGCATTTTTCAACTGCATTAACCGGTTTTTAAAAATAAGTGTTTCCCATATTGGCTCCCTTATTGCCTTGGTTTGTCACCAATCCATTTACAACTTTTTGGTAACTTAAATATTAGAATAACTATATGCAATTCTGGGGTACGCCACATTCCCTTTTAACGTATGAAGTTGCCACTACTATTTTACTAAATTTTATCTTCATATTATTTTAATATTCACATAATGATAGAAATTAAACTTTTGTGGCTCTTTCTTGGATAACTCAGTAGACTTTAATGTTAAATACTGAGTACTGAATCTACTTGTTCCCATTGAGTTATTGAAATAGTTACAGTGGATGGACAAAAATATGGAAACACCTTGTGAAATGCATGTTTGAAAAGAAAGATTGATTTTAATGAAATATGTAGGTGGCGCTGGCGTTTTTGACTACTGACGCCACCTATACAACTTCGTAAATGTGCTAAACAGTTCAGTTGTTGTCGGAATACTGTTATGTGAGGTTGTCATTGCATTATGTCAGAGTTAACAGACTTCGAACGTGGGCAAATTGTTAGAGCACGTATGGTAGGTGCTTCCGTAAGCAAGGTAGCCGAGGTGTTTAGTGTTTCAAGAGGTACTGTATCGAAGATTTATTCCGCATATTTGAAAAGCGGAAAAACATCATCTGCTAAATCACAGCGCGGACGAAAGTGTGTCCTGAGTGATCGTGACAGACGATCATTAAGGGCAATTGTGACGAAAAATAAGAGGACAAATGCAAATTAAATTATGGCCCAACTGACGAAATTACCTCTATGGAAGATGCAAAACCCATGGATATATTTATGGCTTTTATCCATCTATTTATCCAAATTTCCTTATTCTGTACGTCCTTATGTTTTCACTGCTGCAGAAAAATTACATAAATTATATTTTTTTTTCTGATGATATACTTTGTAAAATAAAGTTAAAAATTTATATTTGATGCAATTTTTAAATGCAGTTTTTTTTATTCGGAAATTTCGTCATTCATTGGAAATGCGTACGGAAAAAGATAAGTTGTTTTTTCCTACTAACTCAGTAAGTTTCAAAGTCCTAGACGCGCGCTGGTTTCACAGCGAAACCACCACCCACAGATTAATGGGCGGGAGTAGATTTTTTTTAATTCGTATATTATTTGTCTCTAGGATCATAATATTCGATTTCTAGTGTTTTTAGTTAAAAAAAATTAAATAATATAGCGCGCGTCAAAGGGTTAAAGTAACGTTTGAAGGGTGAGTATTTGGTACAATTATTTTGTTAGATAGATCCCTCAAGCGTTATAATTTAATCGAATTATATTCCTGGAAAACTGATAAACGCTCTTTGTGACAAGCATTTTCGTTTCCGTGGAAGTGGAGCTGGAAGTGTCATAAGCTGAGGTAGACTCAAAACTGTCCGGAGATACATTAACAGTCATCCCACTGTTACTGTCGCTGCTACTGCTTACTGTAAGACAAAAATTTGTTGATTTCTTTCGATCGCTGATGACAATAAGTGTGGAAGTTCAACTGACGACTGATTAATAAGAACATGTGATAATAGTTATTAGTTCAATTGTGACGATGTTGGACTTATGTTAAATGGGATAATCTAAGAGTAAGAGAGAGAGAACGGAGGACGTGGGCACTATCCCTTTACCAAACGGTTAATCAGTATAGCACCACGTCTACCATTATCCATAGCACTCCTTCAAAATACATAATGCCAGCTGAAAGGAGTTCAACGTGCACGACAGGACATACAAAAAAGCATGTTACAGAGTTACAGATTAATATTCAAGATACATTACTGATGCAAATATGACTGATGCAGAACTGATACAAGGCTGATATAATATTGATACTGATATTAATACTGATTAATACTGCTACAATACTAATTCATTGATATAACACATTATTAATGCTGATTAAATAGGAATGATTTTGCATAGTCGGTAAATAAATCCACTAAATAATACATTACAGAGACTAAAAATATTGCGAATTAAAATATTACAGATTGTTACGAAGCGATTAACGATACTAATGCGTAGTTCGAAAGGCTAGCAATAACTTGACGATTCTTGTTCGAACGCTAATTTTGTTTCGACGAATATGCATCAGTGGTAAATTTGATCTTGATTTGGATACAAAAAATTCATGACGATATCTTTCATTTATATTTAATGAAAGCACCAAAATATATCACAGCAATACACACACATCGCAATGGCGAACTACAGTTACATAATGTAAAAAACACAGAATTCTTTTGGCGCAACAGCGTCCTCTATACTATGAAAAGTTCCAACACACCCCACCTGTGCTCTTTTAAGAGCACATTAAATTTACATATCAATAATATATTTAGATATAATCAAAAATCAATATGCACGAATTAATACTGAAAACTACATTGCAAATTAAATACAATACATGAAACAAACATATATATATAACTTTAAACTTCAAAAGGATAGATTAATTGGACGGGTCTTCGATAAAGTCCTTGAGAAGTACGAATCAAACATGAACGCACATACCCATCCCTACCTTTATAAACTTCTTCTATAATTCCAATAGGCCATAAAAATTTTGATTTCGTCGACCCCTCCAGCAATACAACCTCACCCTTTTTAAGATTCCTTTCAGGAGATGGATTTAGAAAAGTATGCGCAGACCGTAATTCGAGGAGATAATTCTCCTTCCACTTTTTCCAAATTTGTTTCAAAAGATTAGTTTGATACAGTTTTCTCCTAGTCAAAGTCTGCCTGTTCAATGGTTCATTCCTGAAAAGGTCGGCAAAATGTACAGGATAAGAAATATTTTCTTGCCCTGGAAACAAGAAATGGGCAGGTGTAAGAGCTTCTGGCTCTTTTATTTCATTATGGACATAAGTAAGAGGTCTATGATTTAAAACTAAGTCAATTTCTGATAGAATAGTCATCATTTCCTCAAAGTTAAGAAGAGCCCTTCCGAGAACCTTTCTCAAAGGATCTTTGATACTTTTCATAAGCCTTTCATAAAAACCACCCCACCAAGGCGCGTGAGGCGCAATATATTGCCAAGTTATGCCGTTTATTGATATGAAATCTTTCAATTTTGAATCTATTATAATTTTTGCTAATTCTTTAAGAATTTCATTAGTGGCTCTAAAGCTCTTAGCATTGTCGGAAATGATAACTTTACAATTTCCTCTCCTAGCTAAAAATCTCCTTAATGACAAAATAAAATTTTTTGTTGACATATTTGTGATTAATTCTATGTGCACAGCTCTAGTAACACTGCATGTAAATAATGTTATGTAAGCCTTTTGAGGCGTATCCTTTCCTGATTTTATTAAAACTGGGCCAGTGAAATCTATGCCAGTTACAGTAAAAGGAGGGTTTTCAGTAATTCTACATTTAGGTAGTTGACTAGTTATTTGTTTAGCTGGTTTCAACTTATACTTTCGACAAATTAGGCAGTTACCTAATACTCTTTTTATAATTTGTCTACCTCGTGGAATCCAAAATCTAGACCTAATTTTGGCTAGCGTAAATGTAACTCCACCATGAAAAATTTTATTATGTTCTCGAATAATAATTAACTCTGTAAATTTAGACTGCTTAGGAAGAAGTATAGGATGAGCTTCATCCTTTGTAAACGCTCCTTGTTCTAACCTTCCTTTTATGCGCAATACACCACAACTGTCGAGAAATGGGGCTAAATTTGAAAGTGGTGAGTTTTTAGGAATCGATTTACCATTTTTAAGGTTCTGTAATTCTAAGTTGAACTCTATGTTTTGCTCATGTTTTATCCAGTCTATTTCAGCATTTTGAAGTTCTTCTGCTGTGAGGGGACCTGCAATCGTTTGTCGTTTTTGAAGTTTATTAACAAACCGTTTAACTAGTGCAGTTACTCTTAGTACCTTTAACAAACAACTATATTTCCTTAAATCTAAAATAAATTTCGAATTTTCTACCAAACAGTTATTTTGCACTGTACTTTCAAATTCTCTTTTTAGCTCTAAGTCTACGTCTGTAGATTTTAAGTTCTCTCTTTCAGTAGGCCAGTATTCAGGTGATTGGCTTAGCCACGGTGGACCGTGCCACCAAAGATGGTTTGTAGCTAAATTTGCTGCAGAAATTCCTCTGCACAAGATATCTGCAGAGTTATCCTTACCAGGGCAATGAGCCCAATTATTGGTATCTGATAAAGATTGAATTTCTTCTATTCTATTTTTTACGAAAGTTTTGTATTTACTAGCTTGTCCCTTAATCCAACATAATGTAATCATCGAGTCGGTCCAAAAATAACTAGAAGCATTAAATTTAAGACATTTACTTACTTGATGGACTAATCTTGCGGACAATAAAGCTCCCATTAATTCCAGTCTTGGTAATGTAAGACTTTTCAGAGGAGCTACACGACTTTTAGAACAAATAAAACTGATACTTATCCTCCCATATTCAGATATAGCTCTTAAATACAATACAGTTCCATAGGCTAAAAGAGATGAATCTGAAAAAGAATGAATTTCAAATGAAATAAATTTACAGTTCAAATTTGAAAAATAACATCTAGGAATTTGAAGATCTTCTAAGTGTTCGATTTCACTGCACCACAACTGCCACTTGTGATCCAGTGACGATGGAAGTTTATCATCCCAGTCTATGTCATGACTCCACAGTTCCTGTAGAATGCACTTCAGCGTTATGATGAAAGGCCCAAGAAATCCGATAGGATCATAAACACAACCCACTACTCGAAGAATAAACCTTTTCGAGGCAGTTCCGTTTTTGACAAACTTTGATAATTCTTTCACGTTAAAAGATATACTGTCTGCATCTGGATCCCAAACTAGACCCAACACCTTGGATGGTGTGTCAAGTCCCGTACTTGAGCTCTTTTCCTCATCGACGTCGAACTCAGCATCTTTCCACAGCTTACGCAGTTCCATGGAATTGGTTTTCCATTTTCGTAATATCATGCCACATCTTTTGAGAATTTCTACACTTTCAGTCGTAATTTCCAAAGCCGCTTGCAAGACTTCTTCACCTCCAATCAAATCGTCGACATAAAACCATTCTGACAGTAATTTGCAAGTATCAGGAAATTCTTGTTTACATTTATCAAAATGATATTTCAGAGTTGCAGCTAATAAATATGGACTTGGTTTTAGTCCAAATAAAACTCTACTAAAGTTCATTTTTTGATATGAATTAGAATCGATATCGTCAGTCCAGAAGAATCTAGTAAATTTTCTATCACTAGGATCGATCAAAATTTGTAGATACGCTTTCTTTATATCCGCTGTGAAGGCGATTGTATTTTGTCGAAAATTTAAAATCATTTCAAATAGATTTGGATACAAGTTTAGTCCTTTAAATAAACAGTCATTAATTGAAAGTTGTCCTCCTTCATGAGAAGAACCATCAAACACGATTCGAAGTCGACTAGTAGATTTGTCCTCGCGAATGACAGCGTGGTGGGGTAAGTAGAATGACTGCTCAGAATATGACACTTCAGTATCTGACGACGAATTCTCAATGATACTTTCCCTACGATAATCATCAATTACCTTTTTATAATCCTCATAAAAAGCTGTATCATTTCTAAATCTCCTAACCAGACCATCGAAACGTTTCCGAGCCACTTCTCTATTATTTGCTAATTTCTCCTGCATACCTGGTTTCCACGGCAACTTTACACAATACCTTCCATCTACGAACCCAACAGAATTATTAAATTCATCAAGTATCTCCTGTTCCACTAAAGTCAAACACTCCGCTTCCTTGTTTTCAATACCTAAACTTTCCAGTTCCCAGAAACGCCTGAGTTCAGCTGATACAGTGCTTTGATCACCTAAAACTAAGTTTACAGCAGCTGTTTTACTCATATCACCACAATTTCCCTGCAAGGACCATCCAAGTTCTGTGTTTACAGCTACCAAAGACGTATTTAACCTTTCAAAACCTTTTGTCAACTTCCAATAAAAATCTATACCTATTAACAAGGAAATTTCATTATCATCTGACGCTTGATTATAACCCCTCGTTAAAGTTAATCCCTTGGCTTCCATTTCAGTTCTTGTACGCTCATTCGGCAAATTAATCGCCGCCCTCGAAATTTCATCTGTTTCCAACGCCTGTATTACGACTTCATTTCCATCTAAAATATTTCGCAATCTCACTTCAACTCTGCGACATGTTTGCAACCTAGGATCCTTTGCTCCAAATGAATAAATCTTTAATGTTTCTGACCCTAGACATTTTAATCCCAACTTCATAGATACATTTCTTTTAATAAAACTCTTCTCACTACCGTTATCAAACATTGCAATAACTGTACCTGAGGATTTACGACCAACAATTTCTGTCCTAACACACTGCAATAAAATCACATTCCTATCATTTACAACTGAATTCGAAATAGTAGGCTGAATTTCCAATTCCTTTGGTTTTTCTTCTTCCGGTTTTGAATTAGATTTACACTTGCTAGAGTTTTCAAATTTAAAACAAATAGCTTTGGCGTGTCTACCAAAGCAGAATGAACACTGTTTAGCATTACATTTTTTCACATAACAGTTTGTGTTACAACATAACAGACATCTCCTTTCGTTAATTAATTTATCCCTTTTTTGCTGTACATTCATGTTCTCACATTCAGTCTTACAGTGACCTTGACCACAGAATAAACAAACTTCGGAAGTTTTCGCCATAAATTCTGTTACTGACGCGTGTTGATTATTGCGACCCGGATGAAAGTTTCGTTTCTGATTTCGAAAATTGTTTTGTTTGTGTTTGTTAGAATGAAAATTATTATATGAAGATACATTATTAGAATTAATACGGAATGCCTTTTCTCTTGCACTAATAGCATTGTGTAAAAACTTCATCAATTCCTGTAAATCATGACAATTATTTATATTTTGCTTAGAAAATTCAAGAGTCAATTCTCCTGGCAGATTTTTTAGTATTATGTTAGTCAGTATTGTTGTGTATGTTTTCGATTTGACATTTAATTCCTCTAAACATCTAATTTGAGTTTGGGCTTCAAAATAAAGGTTACGAAGGGCCTGAATGTTAGAAGCATTTTTTACAGGTGCCAGATTTAATAAATTTGACAAGTGAGCATTTATTAAAATGTCTCTTTGCCCAAATGTTTCAGAAATTAATTTAACAGCCTGTTTATAATTCTCTGGAGTAATTGAGAATCCTTTGATGCTAGCTAGGGCTTTACCACCTAATAACGACTTTAAATAGCAAAATTTGTCAACCTCAGTTAAATTAGAATTATTATGTACAGAATTCTCAAACTGATTCCAAAAATCTAAATATTCTGAAGGCTCACCATAGAATCGAGGAAGCGAAAGTTTAGGAAGTTTAGTTCTGTTTCCTAAAGTTTTATTTTCTACGTGAACATTTTCTGGATTTACTGTTTGTTCACCTGACTGATATGGAACTTTTCCAATTGATTTAATTTTGTTTTGCAACTTTACTTTAACTGCTATTATTTTTTCGTTATATTCATCTACTGTGTTAATTTCATCCTTAATTTCTTGTTCTTCTTTCAACAATTCATCAATGTCACTATTTAGTATGTTAATAATTTCAATTTTACTATTCAACTGTTCTAAATATGAATCACATACATCTATGTCAATATCTGATTCATTCAAATATATGTTTATTTTTTCTACTAACTTTAATGTTTGTTCACGATGTGTGTCACGCTTAGTTCGAAGCTTTAACAATTTAGCCATTTTCAGTTTCTAGCAACAAATTTTACCCCTCAAATACTTTAACAATAAATTCTAATTCTAGAATTCTAAGAAAACAAACTGTAATTTTCAACAACAAATCACACTTCAAGCATTAACAACAAATTCTAATTCTAAGAAAGCACAACATTTTCTTATTTTCAAATACCAATGCAAATATTCAGTAAATGCGAAACCTAAAGTTGTAAATTTTTATCAACAACATCAAATAACTTTACCACTTCAACAATTACAAAATATGGTTGATCTTTACATTATGGTAACTTGGCGTTTTTTTGGCGAAAATTTGGCGACCAACTCTCCTACAGCAACCCTCTATTTTTTTTCCCGCCGCCATTTTGTCTTCACGAAGTAAAGACATGTTTCTTTTCTTTTTATCTACTGAACACTTCTTAAAACAATCTACTAGCCGAATTACACTTATGCTAGAAATTTTATCTAACAAAACTGCTTAATCATGACAAATATTCACTGCAAAATCCAGAAAAAGTACACAATACCATACTCCTTACGCGTTTTTCAAAATAACACATACACATAAACCATGTACACGCCGACTTATTTTTACTTAAAAAAACATCCCAGAATTGCACAAAAATGGCATTGCACACACTCTTCACTATATCCATGTACACTGCTTTTTTCTCATCAATTAGAAAAATTTCACGAAAATACATGACAATTTTCTCAATCTTTAAACCCGGTAAAAAGAACATATATGAAATTACCTGATCGCGAAAAAGTATTTACCCTTTCCAAATATGAACATTTCCACATATAAAATAAACAAAATATCCAAAAACTTTTACCTCTAAATCATCTATTACATTATACACGTCACCAACGAATTCATATCGCAAGCATTACAAATACTTAGTATCAAAAATATTTAAATTATTTCCATGCACGTTTACTTCAACTTAAACGTATACCAAATTCCTACAAACATAAAATTCACAAAATAACTATCATTTAATTAAAATATCACTAAACCATGTACAGCCGACTTACTTTTACTTAAAAAAACATCCCAGAATTGCACAAAAACGGCATTGCGCACACTCTTCACTATATCCATGTACACTGCTTTTTTCTCATAAATTAGAAAAATTTCACGAAAATACATGACAATTTTCTCAATCTTTAAACCCGGTAAAAAGAACATATATGAAATTACCAGATCGCGAAAAAGTATTTACCCTTTCCAAATATGAACATTTCCACATATAAAATAAATAAAATATCCAAAAACTTTTACCTCTAAATCATCTATTACATTATACACGTCACCAACGAATTCATACCGCAACCATTACAAATACTTAGTGTCAGATATTTAAATTATTTCCATGCACGTTTACTTCAGCTAAAACGTATACCAAATTCCTACAAACATAAAATTCACAAAATAACTATCATTTAATTAAAATATAATTAAATTCAAAAACACTACTTAAAATATAAATGAGCACATACATTAAATTAATACATACATAAATACCCATTTCGAATTCACTTTAGTTACGGCCATTGTATCCAAAAATTCACGAACACTGTTTCACACAACACAGAATAAAGCCAAATACAAAATTTCCAGATTTTTTCCCGATTTCCCCCCTTTTCCGATTAAAGAACCGTAATTCGTCCATTAATATCACATGACATATCCCATGATCTCTCATTTCCCTCACACAAAATAATGCGTAATCGGAACTGAGTACTGCTCACATTATTACCAAAGTCCCAGGTAGTAACCTTTATCGCCTCTACCTCGCCTATCTATGTCGCCAAACTACCAGTTACCATATTGTAAAGATCAACCCAAAATATTCTATTCAACCAAATTTTCAACAAAACTATTTACTCACCCCACCATTACGATAATTCCCGGCGACGGCACCACATGTTACGAAGCGATTAACGATACTAATGCGTAGTTCGAAAGGCTAGTAATAGCTTGACGATTCTTGTTCGAACGCTAATTTTGTTTCGACGAATATGCATCAGTGGTAAATTTGATCTTGATTTGGATACAAAAAATTCATGACGATATCTTTCATTTATATTTAATGAAAGCACCAAAATATATCACAGCAATACACACACATCGCAATGGCGAACTACAGTTACATAATGTAAAAAACACAGAATTCTTTTGGCGCAACAGCGCCCTCTATACTATCAAAAGTTCCAACACAGATCAATGTTCTACTGTTACATTACTTGTACATTACTGATGAAATATAACTGATACACTACTGATACAAGGCTGATATAATACTGATACAATACTTTTAATGGTGTAAGACTGTTATATTGCTCATGCAATACGCATATACAATACTTTACTGATATTAATACTCATATATTACTTATATATTAATACTCATACAATACTGATATTAATACTCATACAATACTGATATTAATACTCATGCAATACTGATATTAATACTCAAAGAATACTTATATATTAATACTAATACAATACTGATATTAATACTCATACAATACTTTACTGGTATTACTAGTCATACAATACTAATTAATTGTAAATGGCAAAGATTTTGTACAAATCGGTAAATAAAACTACTGAATAACGCGTTACAACTTAAGCTATTGCAAATTAACACATCACATATGCATTATCGACACATTACTGTTACATTACTGGTATATTACTGATGCAAATATGACTGATACACTACTGATGCAAGACTGATATAATACTAATACTGATACACCGATACAATACTTTGCTCATATACGACTGTTACATTACTGATACAAATATGCATATACAATATTTAACTGTTAAAATACTGATACAATACTTTACTGGTATTAATACTGATTAATACTCGTACAATACTTTACTGGTATTAATACTGATTAATACTCGTACAATACTTTGCTGATGTAAGACTGTTATATTACTGATACAAATTTGCATATAATCCATACGGAGCATACGTTTATGACAGCAGGAGAATTTACGCTGTCTGACATAAGTCCATGCCCAGAGCAGACAGTTTGTCCATTAAATTGGCAATCTTTGTAATGAGATATCTCTGCTTTATGATAAATTTGCACAAAGCCTGCCTGTTGGTACTTGGCAGCTGAATATGAAGATCAGTTGTCAATGGACATGTGGTTAGGTAATGCTCTGGGGACCCAATATCTCTGCAGCAGCAGAACTCAGTATGGCTGAATCCGCGTTTTGCAAAATATTGCGGAAATGGACCATGGCCAATGATAAATCGGACGAGCTGAGGGTTAGAAATGATACGGTCAATGTCCACAATACGCTATGTGATACTGCGTTCTAAGAGTAAGAGGAAGCCGTAGGCAACTAACCGTAAAGCACAGAAATCTCTCATGTACTTTTCTGTGCGTGTGCACTCAGATTTTTTTCTCTAATGGCTAATAAATACTCGAGAGAGAGAGAGGGAGAGACTTATCTACTGTCTTTCAAGAATGAAATCAAAATAGTGATTATCTCTTTGAATTTTTTTTTCCTCTGATCTAGTCGATAATGAACAACTCCGGTTCTATAAAGAGGCTCATAGAGACTTTGTAGAGACATTAAATATTTTTGGAAGCAGGCAAGATGAAACAGTAACAAACGCCTTCGCCGGGAATCGAATCACGGACCTCTGGATATCGGCCCAGCGTGCAGAACCACTACACCATGAAGGCACGCTAGGAAGGCGGGAGAAATACCTTATAACTTAATAACATATTTTGGGCACATTATAAAACTCTGCTAACAGATTTCTGTAAATTACTTGATTCCACAAAGACAACGGTTCTGTGATGTTGGAAGTAATAATTCCGTTGCGTCTGTGACAGGATTCAGTTAAAAATCAAAATAAAGCAAATTGAGATGAAGCCACATCCACCCAAATGATACTTATAAAATAAAATAATGACAAAAAAGTGCTTCTTTATAAAATGTGCTTTCAGTTCCTACTATATATACTCATTTTCTTTTATTATGTGCCTAAATTACATTTCCCTTTTTTTTTCTGAACATTGTTGAAACTCAACTGTCGTATACAGTGACGCTACTGTGCAGAATTTCTATTCGTTCTGGATTACGTAGGAGCCAGCCATAAAAGAAAAATAACGCGATACTCACGCTACTCAGCAAGGTTGAGATTTTCTATTCTCACACTGCTGTATTGCAGAGAAGCCTTTCTAAATTCCTTAAAATATTTCTTTTTTCTTTTAATGCAAATTTTTGAATTTTTTGCTCGATTACAGAAAAACAGATAAAATTCCTCATGCATATATACATATATTCCTTTACATAACTTTGTAGAAGTAGCAACTGTAGAAGTAACATTTCTACATGATTTAATTAAACTTTGATTCGATTAAGCATTTTCTCTGTCTTTTGTGCATGCTTTCGGTGTGTAACAGTAGCACGCTCGGCGCGTATTCGAGAGGTCCAGGTTCGAAGCCCGGCGAGGGCGTTGCTCATTAATCACGTCTTCCGTATCCAAAAAACCCTAATGGCTCTACAGTGGCGTCTGGTGGATGATGATTCTTCACCACTAATATTTGGCGATTGGGTCTCCTAATCCCCAGTCGCCCTTTAAAAGGGAGGTATATAAGGTATTTTTCCCCTCCTTTCTGCATGACTTCGTGGTATAACGGTAGCACACTCGACTCGTATTTGAGAGGTCCAGGTTCGAGTCCCGGCGAGGGCATTGGTCATTAATCACGTCTTCTGCATCCATAAAACCTAATGACTCTACAAAGCCTTAAAATGCTTTATACAGACTCAGTGGTCGTCAGATTACCAGATTTTTAGCTCGTGAAAAAAATATGCCATTTATGGAAGATTTTGATTATGTTACGTTATTTCTTCTTTAACTAGAAGACGTTAATTGTTTTTCTGTTTTCTCAATAAGTAAAAAATAACAAACAAAAGTAATTAAAGAAAACTGATAAAATTTTGCATATATAAGAAATTCACAGACTATTTGAAAGGTTACTAAAAAATCTAATTAATCTTTAATTTTTCTTTTAAATCTAATTCATTTTACTTTTAAGACTGCTATTTACTATATCATTTCTTGTTCTATATACCTTGACACACTAAGCCGTTTCGATTTCTGTCAAGTCATAAATGACAGCAGCCTTAGAACTCATTAACGGAGCAATCCAGCAATTCAGAAAAAACTCGGTTAAATTAATTATTTTAAGTGCTCAGTAATCTTAATAATAGCAAAAAACTCAATCGAGCTAATTTAAGTAAGCTAGCAATCCCCGCCACGATTTACAATGCTGTTTTGGATAGAAGTTTGCGAGGAACTCATCCCATTTAATGCATATTTTTCATTATATTCATTCAAAAGCAAAAACAAGCAGAATGTTTCATAATTGCTGAATAAAATAAAGATCAGCAATACATTTAATTAACAGTTTTTCTCGAACAAATGACAATGCTGAATTTTTATTTTAGGTTATTAAGTTATTTGCTTTCTAACAGCAATTCAATTTTTCAATTCTTTCGTTTGGAAAGTAAACAGTAAAAATCTAACTGAAATATTACTCATGGCACGCATTCTTTAGTTGATTACACACTCTATCTTCTACTCAGTTAAGTTTAAATATTGTACACATTTATATGAATGATATTGACTCCATTAAAAAAATCGAAATGCAAACGGTAAAACTTACTTTAAATACGCTTCTAAAATTTCTCTCTGATCGTTCATGTTTGCATTTTTGATTTTGCTTGGAGTAAATAAATATTTACTTCCACTTATTAGTTTGACGTTAATAAGGTAATCGCCGCTTTCACTTTCTTACCTCGTTAAGTAATCATCGCGATAATTAGAGCTTTTGGTGTCTTGGCGATTTACATGTGAATTAAGAGGATAATTAGTCAGAAGCTTCAGGAAGTGACGCTGTATTGATTATGAAGCCACTAATATACTTCAGGCTAAACTGTGACGACATAATTAGTGAGGTAGTAAACTATTAACGTAGTTGCGTGGAATGCAGTATACAGGTTTTTCTTTGAACCCATGAAATATTAAATTTTTAATTTACAAAGAAACATATTTTTAGAGTAAGAATTTTAAAATTCTATTGGTGTAGCTGAGCTCACTCACATTATCATTAAAAAAAGGTACTAAATTGATTGATGACTGCTTTTTAAAATCGCATTTTCTTGCTTTCGTTTTCTATCTTTTTGTATCCCTCCTCTTTCTTTTTCTTTGTTTAAAAAACTTATTTAATATAGAATAAAGTTTTGGTTTGCTTTATTTAATTATGGTAAAGCACACTAGGGCTATTTGCCTAAGGGGAAGGATGCCTTCGTGGAGGACTTTCTAAGGGAAACTGTCTCGTATACACTATTTTTTCCCAATGGCAGATTGTGAACAGTTACATTGTAACCCAGTCCATTAACCTATACAGATGTGGTGGTCTCTTTATTATGGAGGCACCTAATAGGTGGGCCACCATCGCCTCTTGTGAAGGGTTGGACAGTTACAACCATGCCTTCTCCGGGATTCGAGCCCAGGCCCTTCCCATTCCCTTCGGTATCACAGTCAGCTTCCCTAACCACTATACCGATTGGGCGGCTGTCTCGTATACACGTTGCACATGGGGGAAAACCACGAAAACGCCCATGCAGTCAGCCCGTTCGCGGGATTCAAACCTCGGACCGAACTACCAGTGTTCAGCGACTGTACCGCTCGGCCGCTGGTGGGCATATAGATTAAGGAAGGCCTCTTTTAAAAAAAAATCTCTGATAAAGTTTTTGCTTTTCAAAAATCTGCATTTATGTTTGAAACGAACTTCTACTATGTGCTGAGAAGTAAATAAATGTTTTCACTTGATTTATGTATCAGCTGAGGTTATATGCATGAAAAGTTGCTGACATTAAATTTTACCATTCACAATAAGTTAATTCTTCAGTTGTAGGCTTCTTTCGATTACTTTTAACCACAGTAACTAGAAATTTTGATAACGGATGCTTCGAACTTAAAATTGTTTCTGCAATTTTCAATTCCTCTTTATTTCTTTCCATTTTACATTGCAATAGTGAAATGCAATGTAATTACCTTCTTCTCATTAATAATATCACTGGTTTTCCTCGTTATTAAATTATTTCCAGGGACGCTACTTAAAGCAAAACTCAGATTTCTAAATATTAATATTTTATTACTCGTAATTTGAATTAAAAATTCATTATTACTTAAAACCAAAAATCGGGACCAAATTTTAGAATTTTAATGTTATATTGTTTTGATGTAGTTTTAAATGCAGTTCGTTAAATTTACAAATGCAGTCAGAATCGCGATATTTTCTTTCCGTTCATTTTCCTATTTAGCATTAGATGGTTCCTGACCTTCAAGTTTCTTATTGATATGTTAATCGCAACTGAAAGTAAGACATAATGTGTAATTACATTTCCACTGAAAAAACATATAAATTTGAACGTGATGATTCTATACAATCTTTCTCTCTTAAATAGCGACCGAGGAGAGATGTGACAACAAGGCGACTTAATCCAGGTAGGAAAACAAAGTTTCGCTTCTGACGTCACTGGAAAGAATAGTTAGAGTTTTGGAGCAACAAGCATGAAAAACTCAATTATTTCCTTGCCTTGGATTTTAACTATGGCTCATTCAACTGCTAGTAGTATGTGCTAACCACTTACACCACCAGACATACAACGGCAACGCGATAATTTTTAAAGACGTTTCAAGAGCAAAGTAAGTTCTCAAATATGTGGCTCCCACTTCTTAAATCTGAACTTCTGCAGTATATATTTGCATTCTAAGTATTTTATTATAAGGGCTTTCTAGAGTAGATCATTCTGTAAGTATTCCACTAGTCGTACAGATATGTATAACTGGCATGTTTATAGGGAAAAGTAAAAGTTTCACGAACAGCTTTAAAAAGAAGCAAATTTAAAATTTGGTTTGGAGTATATTTCAACAGCGAACATTTTCAGAAATTAATCGACGCTCTTGGCAGCGTCAGGAAAAGCTATTTTGCAAAATCTAATATGTGAAAATAGCGTCCGTTGAACGCTGTTAAGATAACAATCCGCTACAGTAAAGAACTGAAAAGCAATGGAACAGCTCAACATATATATAAATAATGTGTTGCCTGAACACTGTTAAATTAAAATCTCAATAAGCCAAGGTAAAGCACTGGAACTATACCACTTACAAATCTCACTTATAGAATGCTCCAAAGCGATACAAAAGCGATACAAGGTTTCATCCTATCAAGGAAGGAATGTGGGATTAGGAGAAGGAGTTTCCTTACCAAGATATTGACAATGAAACAGAATGTTTACTGAAAATATATTTCCAACAGATTGAGGAGGGGTAAAAATAATAGCATCGGAGATTTTCAACAGTCCCATTATTCAGAGGACTCATATATGGTGCGCACCATCTTGCAGCGTTACCTTAATTCAACATTTAGGTTTGTTGCTCAGCAAACAGTTTGCTTACTTACGGTGAGAGTCCTCAGCAACAAACTGGACATCAAAACAGAAGAGAAACACGGCACTGTGAAACATAAAATTAACAAAGCAACAACCTTGGGATTAGGAGCAAAGAAATCTGCAAGACCCAGTCTTACAGATTTCTTTGCTCCTAATGAAGCGGAACCTGTACCTGTTTGCCCTAGAAATCAATTGAGTTCTTAGCTAAATCAACGCCAAACACAAGGTTGTTGCTTTTCTAATTTTCACTGGACATCTTTGACAGGCGACCATTGTTCCAACTACTAGTGACTCTACACGACAGGATTCTGCGATTACAATTATATTTAGAATATCCCACATAGCAATTGATTGTTATTGCATTACTATTTCAGACAAAAAATGCTTTTACGTGCAATGATGATTGAATCTATGCCTAAACGTACCCCAGCAAAATATACATGATACCCTGTTAGCCACTAAAATTGCTAAATCGCGAAGAAAATTGAACAAAATCAAAATTTGCATGAAAACAAAATTGAGCATGGCCAAAAAATCAAAACTGAAATTTGCATGAAAGATACATGTATGAAAGAACATGCTGGGTTATACAAATGATTAGACCTGCACGCCATGCGCACATTACATGCGCAGGTAATGGCACATCGAAGAAGTATAATATGTTAGACTGAGATGCCTATGTTTCGTTCGGAAATCGCATTTGCTCTTGTTCCTTGTGTTGCAGGTTCCACTATGTTTCTTGTAAGAAGAAGGAACTCATACCAGCAAGTTCAGAAATCGACCGAGAAAGACCTACCAAGACAGCGGACTATCGTGTTGCGCAATTGTTTCTCGCATTGATCGAAATCCAATTACTGTAAAAAGTTGCAATTACAATTACTCAATGAGTGTTAATCAATGGGTCTAGAATTGCAAAACAGAGCAACGGGTGGACCTCAACGGGCCCTACTCACCAATGCCCAAGACGAGAAATATTTTATATGCATCGCTGTTAAGTCAAGTTCTTTGGGTCCGGAAATCAAGTTCATACTATGATCGAATCAAGTTCTTTGGATCGGGAAATTGGGGGCTAAATACCACAAAGTATCCCTCATACCATGTGATGATATATATAACGCCGCATATTGTCAAAAAGGTAACCATTTCTTCGGCTTTACTTCACGTTACGGCACAGGAATCAGAGCCTACAATGGCAAGTTCAACAACCGACATGAATACACTCTTGGCGTAACGTAATCTTTTCTGATGAATTCCTCTTGTGTTTACAACACCATAATGCTCGTATCTGTGCATGGAGACACCGAAGGGAGTGAACATTTTGAGCTTGTACTTTTCTCCGTCATACCGGCCCAACATTTGAATTGATTCTAGGAGGAGTCATTGGTGACACTGCTTTGATGTGTCATTGTATTCTCTTCTACTTCTCAGACTTAATACTTTGACCAGGCATCGTTATATATCTGAGATGTAAAAGTCAAGTTGTCCCATATCTTCAGATTCCTTCACCCTACCTCTCTAAAAGACAGTGTAAGACCACATGTTTCCCAAGGTATCTTATATTTTTTTAATACATGCCGGCGAGGCAAAGAGCTTTGACTCCTGGCTTCCTGGAAGCATTCTTTAAATCTCTGATCAACTGAAAACATGAGATCAATGGTTTTAGAGAAGCTGGCACAATAACACTCGCTAAATAATACGATAGATGAACTCTGACATAGAACCGGGTGCATAAACATGCTGCCATCCAAAGTCTGTTCGACTACATTCAAAGCCGTATGACAGCTGAGTTTTTTGACAAGGGGCGATTTCTCAGGATACTGATTTCTGCAAATTTTCTACTTGGAAATGAACTAAAATTGAACCTGTGTTCAATGAGGACATCGCAGCATCGCAGATTTGTTACCCAGAACAAGTTTCTGCTGATTTCGTGCAAGGTGCTTAGATAGCTGCTATGCCGTTATTAACTGCTTTACGACTTTAGGGTAAGGTGCTTAGTTTTGAAAGTTTTGAAGTTTTGAAATTAGAATGTTGCTTGCAAATGACTGCATTCTTAGTTACCAAAGCATGTAGCTTCTTATTGTAATATTTTTAATACAGCAAGCCGTCACTTGTTGTAGTTTGTGTTAAAATGCAACTGTCACCCATTTGCAGTGGTAAATAAATTATTATCTTAAATTTTATTAGACTTATGACTTTTGTTGACAGTCAGATAGTTCTTCTGGGTGATAGCTTACCAGCAGATTATGACAAATCAATTATGTCTCTATTTATCAATAAAGCAATGTGAAATGACACGCAGCATGCAGAGTCGAATAACATTTGGGCAGCCATCATGTGTTATTGATACCATGGCTTCACATTTCGTCAGATTTTTGCCAGATGAACAGACCTTTAGATGACTAGTGATCTTTTGATAGCTAATGAAAACAGCAATTAAAGTCTTTCTTGGAAAAATGAAGTCAAAGCTTTGCATTTCTTACAATCTTAAAATATAATGGCTCAAAATGATTTAAAAATTATGACATTATTCTTTGTCTTCTACAAATGCACAAAATATTTTAATCTTAAATACATATTTTCCTTCTTTTGCATTGCAACGAAGGTCATCTTTATGACTTTATGACTAGTTAGCATTAGCTTGAATAAGACTAATGTAATGACTGTTTTTCTAAAAGGATATTAAAGTTATATTATAGAATTCTTTTAAGGAATTTAAATTCCTTATAATGAAAAAAATTTTGATTTAAAATTTTATTTAATCATAAGTTAATAAGCTTAAATTATAATCAATGTTCTTGATATTTATTGAACTACAAATATAAATTCGTAATTGTCTGATAAAAGCTCCATCTTAAGTTTATCTTTCCTGCTGGCTTCTACTGCTCCTGTTCTATTAAACTCTAATGTTTTAGTTTGGGTCATATGAAATGAAGCATCATAAAATAACCATATATATGATCGTTCGACACTCTAGTATGTCATAAACCGTAATCTTTCAATGTGCATAAAATTTTTGAGTTAAGCACTTATTCATTTAATTGCTGTATGCTTCTATTAAAGCGTGAATAATAAAGAAACTATTAGTTGTAAAATTCTAAACTAGAGTGTATCTAGTGAAATTTATCGGAAGATGTTAGTTGGACAGTTAAATATTACTTCAATACGAATTTGCTATGTAATAAAAATAACGAATATTTCTTCTGACTTGCGTTTGATTAAACTGATCTGAAATGAAGTATTTTTCCTCTTCAGCTCAGTTTTTACAAAGACTTAATTCGAAAACGATTCCGCAAATTCAGTTAAATTACCAGCGTATTTTGCATTTTACTGAATTTTCAGAACATATGTTTAGTAGAGACACGTATCATTTGTATTAACTACAAATCTGTGTGAAGATCTGATATGAAGATGTATGAATTTTCAGTGATAAATCTTCAATTCCCATTTCCATTTGATATGAAAACGGTGGGAAAAGTTAAAAAAGGCGACAAGGAACATGATGTTTTATGAGGGTATGCTTTTCGTTGGTAAAGTAGTGACTGTGATTAGATAAATCAAAGTTCCATAAAGTACATTTGAGATGGAAAGCCATTCATAATCTTGAGACTGGTCAAGCGAAAGTACCTCACTAGTTATAGGTCTTCAGAAGAAGGGCATGGAAGCTGGAGAAACATTTCCCAAGGAATCCACAGTGTTACGAGAAGATCAGTCAAATGCTGTAAAAACATTGTAATAAGGTTATCAGTTGTTATTGAGATTAGGTTATTTCAATACGGGAAATCATACATAATTACGTTTCTTACATAATTATTAGATTATTTCAGATACTCAAATTAATTTACAGCAGAACAAACACTTAAATGCGATGACAGCGGTCTTTTGTTTTTATTCGCTGGATAAGCCTAGGTAACGTACGTTAGCTTATTCTTCACATTTTTCGATCTCAAGAGACCTTGTCACACACTGTCAGTGCTAGTTTACAAGATCCATGTGTCTTCCAATCAGAGGCAATAAACTTCCTAAGTTCTGCTTCCCAGTGCCTTCTAAAATCTAAAAATTTTACCGCACCCAAATTCTGCTGCACATTGCCTCCCTTAAACTCTAAAAATTTTACCGTCCCTTAATGCTACATTCTGTGCAGCTGCACTGGCTCTGGCAGTGGCCCTGCATATAGTTAACATAACGTAAAGCGACCGGTGAGTCGGGTGGTGTAATGAATGTCCGTACATCACTATACAACTTCAATGGAGAGAATGTCACTATACTGTGCTAGGGCTAACAGCTTCATACAGAAGCTGCTCTTGGAATACCATCAAATGCGGATTTTTAAGGTTGCAATGGTGAGTGGCCCCGTGTTCCAGGGAATCGTAAGTTGGGCCTCCCACATTAGAAATCCGCCAGTGGATGCCATCCGTTCTCAATTCATTTTCATGAATAACAAACCTAAGGCGAGCACATAATGTTCTACGGAGAACCAGTATCTTCCTAGGGCTCTCCACGAACATGTTATACTGCCAAAGAGCAGGATTATTGCTATAAAATGTTTCAATAGTCAACAGAAGGAAACGTTTTGAGAGTTGTGTAAGTGTTCAGAAGACCCCATTCCCTATTTGCCTCTTTTTTTCTGACAAATAAGCTACAGCATATTTATATGTTTTCGGTATCCTTACACAGATTTGTATATCGAAAGAATTCAAACACTTATTTTAATTTTGTATTATTATAATTCTTTATCATGATATGTAGTAACTGTGTACCAAAATTCATTTAAATTCACTAAGTATTTTCTGAGATGTGAGATACCGAAATAGTTTAAGTTTCAGTAGACAGACGCATCAAAATAAAAACACCCTAATACACCTTTTGTTGCAAATTAATCAGGCATTTGAGAATAAATAAATAAAATGTTTTTTCTAACTCACTTCTGGTAACCCTAAAAAATGCCAAGACACATGGGGCGTCAAACACGTCAACTATGTTAATCACGTGATATTAATATATCCCATCATCCTTTTGTTCTTTAGTTGTTATTAAGCTTCTGTATGTGCTTGTATTAACACTGATGTACCTATCGCTTATATTATTTTAGTTGCAGTAGAATAAATATTTTATTAGTGTTTAAATCTGCATCGTATTATTTATGGATAAATACCTCATATCATCATCAACAATAGTTTCGGAGACTCGCCTGATATCGTTGTAAATCCCGAAACTAAAATTTAAACTGTGCATATAAACTTTATTAAACTGCTAAGTAAGAATTAATAATAGCACAGTCAAGTCTTAAAGATTGTATGCAAATAACGAAACTGAATTCCGAAAATTACGCTAACTGGAAATTCAAGATTCAAATGCTGTTAATGCGTGATGGGTTAGATGATCTTCTTTATTCTCCCCCACCATCTAAACCTGATGATGAATTTTTAAAGAGGGATAAACAAGCACGAGCTATAATAAATCTAGGCATTGATGACTCTCAGATTATTCATGTTAGAAATGAAACGACTACCGCCTGTACATGGCAGGAATTAAAGTCAGCTCACGAGAGCTCCAATTTGAGTAGCAAACTATGTCTTCTAAGAAAATTATATTCAATAAAAATGGCAAAACACGGTGATATGATCGCACACATCACCCATATGATGGACTTGGTCGAAAGACTGAAGGCTATCGGTGAGGACATTTCAGATCAGCATGTAGCCGCACTTTTGTTAGTTTCGATTCCCGAATCATACAACAATCTTATAACCGCCATTGAAGCTAGAGAGGAAATTCTTATAACTACAGATCTTGTAAAAACGAAAATCACTGACGAGTACAATAGAAGATTAGAACAACAAGCAGATCGAAATTCTAATTCTTCAACCGCTTTTAAATCTGCAATAAGTGCAAGAAATTATGATAAAAATAGACAAAAGAAATTTTGTACCTTTTGTAAACGCAATGGTCATACTCGTGAGTGTTGTTATAAATTGAAAAACAAAAATAACAATAATTGTCCTGACAGCTCAAAATCCGAAAATCGCGTGACCAAACATGTCGAAAAAATCGACCCAGAATTGCATGAGCGCAGACACTTCCGTTAAAGAAAGCTATAAATCCAGTTGTCAATTGGGTTCAGTCAAAAACATTGCTTATGAAAAGGGTTTAATAATTACTCCACGATATTGCTCAGAATAAAATATAAATAAAAAGATTTTGTACGTCGATTCCGGCGCCAGCAGTCATCTAATAGAAGATAAAAGTTTGTTTACAAAACTGATATATGAGGATTCTCAAGCAAAAATCATTTTAGCGCATGGAAAAATTTTATATTCGCAGGGAAAAGGATTTGTTGACCTTGATTTAGAAGATGAATGTGGATTACAGAAAATTCGATTGACTGATGTTTATTATCGTTCCTGATTTAAAGAGTAACATGACTTCCGTTAAGCAAATTGCTAGTAAGGGATATTCTGTTACTTTCGAAAAAGAAAAGTGTTACGTTGTGGTGTTGCGTGGCCCCCAACTTGCCCGCAACAATAGTAGTGACTGCTATGAACTGGAAATTACACAAACTCTTAAGAAGGGTTTAACTCCCTTTTTATTCCACTTTAGAAGTTACAGATGCGTTCACTTGACGCTCACAAACTACGCCGACCCGGCGGTTAAATAAAAATAAGAAAGTACAACTAAAAATAAATAACAAGTCACTATCTACGAGGCTCTATAAACGTGACTAACTTAACCGCGTTCTAAGATACAGCTGAGATTTCAGCAAACTTTCTGAATGAAGTTGAAAGATTCAACAAACTGCCGAAGTAGGCACACAGGCCGAAACGCGCGGTTCTTAAATTTCTACCTAGCAACCTTCACACTCGTGAATCAAGAAAGCACACCTACAAACTCGTTTCCCTTCTATTTAACTCAAAATTACTTCTGCTGAAAATTTGAATACTCTGCGCGTTCTACTAAAATTTACATACTCTGGCATTGGCAATTCCAGGGGAAAGTAAAGGCTTGACAGGAAAGATAGCTTAAACTTAAAATAAATGTTAGTTAAAATAAATATAAACCCTACAACGTAAAGAAGGATAGCCAAATAATTATGCGCGCGTATTCTGATGATAATAGTTTGTATAAAATTGTTTTAATAAAAAATTCAGAAAGCGCTAATTTTGCAGTTGAATGTAAAAATAAAAACTGTATACAAATATGGCATTCTAGGTTATTTCGTCGAAGTTATGATGCATTTAGGCAATTAGTAAGAGAGAATCTTGCAGAATCAATAAAATTAGATAACTGTAGTCATAATGAAAGCTCTTCAGAATGCATAAAGAATAAAATGCGACAAATTCCTTATCCAAAAGCTGCTAGCGTTCGAGCAAGAAAACCACTAGAACTTATACATAGTTGACATTTGCGGGCCTATGCCTATTCCAAGTATTGGTGGAAAACTTTATTTCGTAACATTTATTGATGACTTTACTAGATACACTGTTGTAATCTATTTACTCGCTAAAAAGAATGAAGTTCTTAGTAAATTAAAGGACTTACTCGACTTAAATTAAAGGACTCGGTATAACAAGAAATAAATTTGGGAGAACCATACAGACTCTTCGAACCGATAACGGTGGTGAATATACTAGCAAGGAAATGGAGGAATTTCTATCAGATAACGGCATCAAGCATCAACTAACTGTTCCATTTTCGCCTCCTCAGAACGGTGTGAGCGAAATAAAAAAATAAAAGCCTTACTGAGATGACCAGGTGCCTGCTGTCCCAAGGCCGACTTTCAGACAATTTATGGAGTGAAGCTGCTAACACAGCAAATTACATCCAGAACCGCCTTCCAACCAGAGCTTGTGATAAGACTCCCTATGAATTATGGAGCGGAAGAAAACCTAATGTAGCTCATATGAAACAATTTGGTTGCACAGCTTATGCATATGTACATAAAGAAAACCGTAAAAAATTAGACCATAAAGCAATTGAAGTAATTTTTGTCGGTTACGATCAACGATCAAATGGGTACAGAATCTACACAGGTGAAAACCGTATAATCATCAGTAGAAGTGTAAAATTTGTCGAAGAATTATCAGCGAATGAAAATATGGAAATTTCTCTTCATCCAAAGGTTGAAAATGATGAAGAAACTGAAGAAAAACACAAAATTATATCCAAGGAAGAGCCAAGACGATCAGAAAGGAAAACGAAGGGAATACCACCAGAACGTCTAGGATTCTTAACAAACACACTCAAAACCATACCTGAGAATTTTCCGAAGAAAAGGAAAAATGGTTACTCGCAGTTGACGAAGAAATCAATTCCTTATCCCGAAATAAAACTTGGGAACTGGTTGAGCTTCCTCCAGGAAAGAAGCCTATTGACTGTCGATGGATTTTCAATCTGAAAGAAAATGAAGATGGAACAGTCATTCGTTACAAGGCGCGACTAGTTGCCAGAGGTTATAGTCAAAAATTTGGAACTGATTACGATCATACCTTTGCACCAGTAATTCGACATACAACTATCAGAACTTTTCTTGCTGTCGCAGCATATGGTAAAATGCACGTGAGGCTTGTAGACGTTACTACAGCATTTCTACATGGAAATATAGAAGAAGAAATATACATGAAACAGCCAGAAGGCACTGTTCAACCCGGACAAGAAGAGAAACTGAAAAAACTGAAGTTTGCAAACTGAAAAAAGCTATTTATGGATTAAAGCAAGCTGCTATAGCATGGAATAAAAAAGTCGAAGAAGTATTAAAGAATAGTAAATTTTCGCAAAGCACGGCAGACCCATGCTCGTTTCTAAAGAAAGATGGAAATGACATGATATTGTCTATGTCGACGATATCCTTATAGCATGCAAAAGTGAAGAAAAAATCAAACGGCTAATCAAATCTCTCAATGAATTCTTCGAAGCAAAAGATTTAGAAGAAATCAGAAGCTACTTCGGAATCAACATGAAAAGAAATGAAAACAAGTTTTTATTGAGTCAAATATCAAAAATGGAAAAATTGAAGATGATATTTTGTCCAGATATCCACAAACTATCTTACACACCAATGGATACTTCTTATCCAAAGGAAGAGGACATCTCTCCACCAGTGGACAATACCAAATACAGGCAAGCCGTTGGGGCTTTATTATACATAGCCACTGTAACCAGACCAGCCATTACTCTTGCAGTGAATCTATTAAGCAGAAAAAATGAATCTCCAAATGAGAAGGACTGGAGTTCTAAGGGTGATTGAATACCTCAACTCTACAAAGGACATTTGCCTGAAAATTGACTCTGGTAGCACACCAACACTTTCCTGTTACACGGATGCTGACTATGATCTGATTTAACCACCCGACGATCAACAGGTGGAAATTTATTTTTCTTAGGAAATAGTCCAATATTTTGTTCCACAAATGGATATCAAATCTTCTTAAAGATTTTGGAATAACTCAAAAACTACCCATTAAGATATTTGAGGACAATAAGTCCACAATAGCTTATAAATTTCTTATAAAACAGGGGAAAATGAATACAAGGCTAAAGCATATTAATGTTAATTATTTCTTTTTAAGGGAAATGGAATAAAATAAAATAATCGAGATAACTTACTGCAATACAAAATTCTAGGATTGCAGATATTTTTGCTAAGCCATTGCCTAAACCAAAATTTCTGAAATTAAGAAGTGAGCTAAATCTGATTTCCAATATTTCCCAAATGCATGATTAAATGGAGGGATTGTTTCAAATTAATCAGGCATTTGAGAATAAATAAATAAAATGTTTTATCTAACTCACTTCTGGCAACCCTAAAAATGCCAAGACACATGGGCGTCAAACAAGGTCCGTAGAAATTACAAACAAGTTTTAGAATCTAGCGACTTATAATTTTATGAAATTTCTTTTTTATCTATTAAAATTAATCATATATTACAGGAAAAGTTCATGCGAGTTCATCTGAAAAAAAAGTAAACTAAGATTTCTAAATGAAACAAGTACTGCAGAAACAATTGGACCGAAAGTAGCCTTTAGCAAAATAAAATAAATTTAAATTTCAGCCAAATCAGATTCCAAACATTAGGTACAAATTTGTACAGCTTTATAGAATAAATATTCTTAATTTGAATTTCTTCTATTTCACCATTTAAATATCACTACACTACATATTTTCCAGTTCTTGTGAAATGTGGGTTTTCAGTCTGTTGAAACTAAAATGAGTAACGGTATAAACAGCTGAATCTTGATTGGCAAATTCTGTAACGAAGTTTGGAAGATTTCTGGTGAAACAATAAATTACTGAGGGAACTTTTCGTAATTAAGACTTATTCTATACAGTAAACAATATTTTAGGTAGTTAAGTTTCAACTCCAAATATTATAATTTTTACTTTTCCGATAAGAAACAGAAAATATTTCAAAAGGAAATACGAAACTACTATTAGGAGATGCTACAGCGAACTTCAGTCACATCTCAACCGAACGAGTCGCTGGCTTTTCGTTTGTTTACTCCAAGTGAGCTAACCTGTTCTTTCTACGGACCTTGGGCGTCAAACCACGGCCAACTGGATGTACTCTATTCGCGAAAGTCACGGTCAATGTCCATGTCCATGTCCTAGTCCTAATAATTAGTATTCGGCCCTGGCCCTAATAAGGGCCTTTACTAATATATAATATCATTCCCTGGAAAGGGAGCCTATTTAAGTTCGTCATCCGAATGTGGAAGAAGTTTGCGCTCCTAGCGCAAAGATAAAAAAGCGATGCGTTGAAACGATGGTAACATGAAGTAAAAATAACGTGAAAGCAATTAAAGTTGAAAATCTGAGGTGAGGATGACTAGCTGAGTAAGAGCAATTTTCGTAGGTAGCAAGGCATAATATCGTCAAAAGCGATGAAAGCAATCTGAGTGTTGGCATAATCCTGAGTAGATATTGTTAGAATTTAGAATTGTGGAGGTGGGAGGAGCGTTGTATTTAGGGTGCCTACACGAAGGCTGTGATTGGTAGTTCTGATCACGTGCAAAGTTCATAACCAAAAGGTTCACGATAAGTCCATATTCTTATCAAAACTTGAATAATAGTAAAAAATAGTAAATAAAGTAAAATAAGTAAGTAAAATCTTGATTAAATATGAGTAATAAGATAAATATTTACATATATACAGTAACTACCAATTTTCGTCGTGGTAAATATTTCTAGGCCTCTTATGTTTTTGCAGAATAGTAAAATCGTAGTTGTTGAGATTTCTGATAATATTGTCAGAGTGATTATCACAACTTGTGTGAAAATTATGGCTTGTTTTTAGAATTTCGCTGTCGCGTGGCTTGATTTTTAAGTCGTTATGGATGACAGTATTACGGATAAACCATGGTGCTCCTGATATGGATGTGTAAGATTTTATTTTGAGTCTGTTGTAAAAGTTGTCTATTGCTTCTAGCTGTGGCTGCCCATGCAGGTGAAGCGTAAAGTAGAATGGGACGTATGGCTTGAAGATAAATAATTCGTTTTGTGGCAAGGCTGAGTGATGAATTTTTTCCTAGAAAAGCATAAATTGCCATGCAGGCTTGAAAGGCTTTATTTCTTGTTTTTACGATGTGTTGCCGGAAAGTTAAGCGGCTGTCGATGTGAACTCCTAAATATTTGATGCATTTTTCTTTGGGAATATTGTTGTTGTCCATAGTAACGTCGCCGATGTCTTGGCGTAGGCAATTTTTTCTAAAATAAATGAATGCAGATTTAGAGGTGTTGACTTTTATTTTCCAGGCGCGGAATCATTGCGAGAGAATATTTATGTGACTTTGGAGATTTTTTCTGGCGGTTTGAGGTTTCATAGATTTGCAGAGAAGACCTGTGTCATCAGCGTAGCAAGCAGTTAAAATATTGTTTGAGATGGGCATATCATTAACATAGATATTAAAAAGGGTGGGAGAAATAATTAATCCTTGAATGACGCCTGCTTTGGGTGTTTTGCTGGAAGAAAGATGATTTTTAATTCTCACTTGAAAAGAACGTTGATGTAGAAAATTGGAGATAAGTAGAATCAGGCCTGGAAGGAAACTGTAGTTAATTAATTTAATGAGTAGACCATCGAACCATACTCGGTCAAATGCCTTCTTGATGTCTAAGAAGACTCCTGCGACAATCTCTTTTTTATTAAAACTCTCTCCTATGAATTCTATTATTCTTGTGATTTGATTGGTAGTTGGATAGCCGGATCGAAAGCCAAATTGATTATTGCTCATGATATTGTTATTATTGAAGTGTGCTTTGATTCTTGTGATGATGATACGTTCAAATAATTTTCCTAGTGCTGGCAAAAGAGATATAGGCCTGTAATTAACGGTCGAGGTAGGGTCTTTGTCTGGTCTCTTTAACACGAAAATAATTGCGTGTTTCCATGCTTTTGGGAAATAATTCAGTCTGAGGCTGGCATTAAAAATATTGGTGATAAGAACAATGACTTTAGAAGGGAGATTTTTTAAAGCTGAATTGGAGATGTTATCATAGCCTGCTGCTTTTTTAATGTTGAGATTCTTGATGATATTCTGTACTTCTTTAGGGCTTGTAGGTGGATTAGAACTGTTGATGTTATAAATAATATAGTTTTGAACATGATTGGAGACATAAATATCATTACTGCTGGGGTAGGAATTGTTGGAGTCCTGTGCTTCATACTTGTTTGCGAAGAGCTCCGCGATATCTACGGTATTGGTGAGAGTGATGTTATTTTCTTTTATGGGACCAATATTATTGCTTTTATTCTTTAATGCTTTGGCGATTTTCTATAAAGAGTGATCAGTATGCGAGATATTTGAAACAAAAGACCTCCATGAGTCGTCAGAGAAGGTTTTAATGAGTTTTTTTAGTTCCTTGTGACTTCTATTGAAGTTTCTTTTATCCTGAGGGTTTGAGAACGTTGATATATTTTTCTCTGTTTTTCTCATTAATTTTTTGCCGAATATTGTTGGGGAGAGCACCAGAGTCTTCTTTTTGAGGAACTTTAGAGTTGTTAATGGCGGTTTGTATATCCTTAGTGAGAGAGTCGACTGCAATATCTATATTATTTCTAGTAGAGAGAGTAGGAGAAGCAGTCTGGATAATGTTGCGAATTTTGTGGGTGAAATTATTCCATGAAATTTTGACTTTAAAAGGAGATAGTCCGTGCTTGAGTCCATATAAAGTGAACCGGATGGGAAGATGATCAGAAAAAAGTTGATTATCAACATAAACATAAGACTATTGCTGCATTTTACTTGTAGTAATGATGTCCAGTACATCAGGTTGTTCTTGAAGGTTGATGGGGGTATAGGTGGGATTTTTAGTTGCAGAGATAAAAATGTTGTGGCTGAGCATATAGTTATTTAAGATGCTTCCATTACTGTTAATATTTTTGCTGTTCCAGTTGATATGCTTACAATTAAGGTCGCCTGCTATAATTGTGGGGTAACCAAGATTAAGAATATTGTCAAGATCACTTGTGAGAAGAATATTGTTAGGAGGTTTGTAAATAGAAATTAGCAGGTAGTCGGTGTTATTGCTTCTGATCAAACATCCACAGGCTTCAAAACTTTGTAATATAAGCAGAGTAAAGGGAAGGCAATTTAGGAATTTTTTTCGTTGCAATAAGCGTACCACCTCCTCTGTTTTGAAGTAGGTCGTAATTTGATGTCGTAATTTGAAGATGTCATAATTTGAAAGCTTTACAGAATTAGTAGCTCTTAAATGCGTTTCATTTATCATAAGAATATCAATGTTGTTGTGTTGTGCGTAATCTTTAATTTCGGTAAGTTGTCGTTTAATTCCATTATTGTTAAAGGCCATGAATTTAGCATGATTAATATGATTTCCACCTGGTTTGAATCTGCTATGGATGTGACTTGTGTCTTCAAAAACCTTTAATGCCTCTAAGGCGATCCTGAGTTTAGTAGTAGTATCCGTGTTTTGCCTGTATTTTTCATATATTTGGTGAAGATTTGTCATAAATATAGTGAATTCTTCCATGGAGTTTTCGGGTTTATTTTTCCTGTTATAGCTGGTGTTATTTGTTTCTGCTGGCTTGGGAATATGTGAATTAGGAATTTTAACGTTAGCAGTAATATTTGCATAAGAATGATTTGGGATTGAAGTGAAGCTTGCTTGTGATTGGCTCTCAGTGGCCGGAGTGAGCTGAGTTTGCATAGCACTAGGAGTGATTGATTTAATTTCCTTCTTTTTAAGATCTGGTTTGTTTATTGGATTTTCCGGGTATGATTTGTCGACTGATGCGTGTGTGCCTCCACAGAGGACACATTTTGGAAGTAAATTTTTGCCTTCATCTGGACAGTCGTATGATTGATGGTTACCTGAACATCTCAGGCATCTCGGTGTATTATGACAAGCACGCTGTGCGTGCCCAAAGCGTTGGCATTGGAAGCTCTGGACGGGCCCAGATCTTCCTTTATAAGCAACAATGCGAACTCGCATATCCATGAGATATTTAATTTCATACATTCTTTTTCCTTCAGGGGAATTTGGTGTCTCTATAAAATACATGGGGAGGGCGGCTGGTATCCCATCTCTCATGCGGACCATTTGATTTATTTTAGAAACTGGTACTTTGCATTCTAATAAGGCGGCTTTAATTTCGTCGGCACAGTAATCAGTAGGTAGGCCTTTTAAAACACCTTTAATAGTTTTTTCTGAGTTTAGGAGGAAAGTATGATAAGGAATTTTAAGTTTGTTTAAGTAATATTGAAACTTTTTATAATCTTCTGCTTCTGAGACTTAGATAACAAAGTTTTCTCCCTCTATTTTGGCTTCTAGTTTTCCTATTTTGAGTTCTTCTTTGAGTATTTTCCTGTGTTCTTTCCAGTTTATTTTTTAAGTGATAACAAAAGGTGGGATTTTATTTGCAAATTTATTGGGTTTAATGAAGGGTGCATTGTTTGAATTATCCGTATTTTCAGTATCATCCATGTTGTCAGTTTGATTATCAAGATTTTGGTCTATTGTGAGGGTGTCGAATTGATTTGATAATTGAGTGGAAGGTAAAGAATCATTTGAATGGTTACGTGCTCTTTTCCTGGGAGCTATCCGTTCTGTGTTTTCAGCAGTTTTCTCTGAGGTAATGTCCTGTATAGAATTATTATCGGTAGCCTGAGCAAAAGTACTAGCCTGTTGAGAAATTATTTGCTGAAATTTAAAAACGAGTGCGTTTTCTTTAAGTTCGTTTCTTTATATTTAAGATTTTTCGGATCGGAGTCCGATAGAGTATCCTGATTTTAGTAGAAAAAGGCTATTTCGGTTTTCAGTTTAGAAATGGCGTCAATAAGAGTTCCGAGTTCATATAAGTCATAATCGCTGGGCGTATCCATGCCGTCAACGTAGTTCAAAGATAAGCAAGATCTTGGTAAACAGTCAACTGCCTTAACTGGATGTCGATGCATACAAGAGGATCAGAGACATACTTACGAAAAATCAAGATGGTCTGGGAGAGAGAAAAAATTCGATCCTGTCTCCTAGAGCTCAGTCAATGAGTCTCAACGTCACGGTCAAACACGTCAACTATGTTAATCGCATGATATTATTATATCCCATCATCCTCTTGTTTTTTAGTTGTTATTAAGCTTCTATATGTGCTTGTATTAACACTGATGTATCTATCGCTTATATTATTTTAGTTGCAGTGGAATAAATATGTTATTAGTGTTTAAATCTGCATCGTATTATTTATGGATAAATCCCTCATATCATCGTTAACAATAGTTTCGGAGACTCAACTGCTGCTACTTGAGTTCACAAAAGGTATGCTGATTTTGCTATCTTTATTCTTCACCTTTACCTTTCAACACATGAATCATTACTTATACCAGCTTTAATTGGTACGAGAAACAGATAGTAAATGTTCTGGTAAAATATATCGTAGAATTGAAAAGTAACGAAGCATTTTTTTAACTTCTGCTATATTTAAATAACGAAGCTTATTTATTTCATTGGTTCATAATGAATGAAATTGAAAGAAAATATTATAATTAATCATTTTAGAATTTTATGAACGTGTAAATCTCACGTTTACTAAGCATCATTTATACCTTAAAATAGCTTCAGTGGATTTATTATTGTATTTGCAGTTTTAAAGCCACAAGAACTTCAGAACACTTTCTAAGAACTGACCAAAGTATTCATCTCTTTAGAAGCCATTCTGAACACATTATACATTTTTTTGTTTTCTTTTGTTCTAACCTTTCACAAAAATTTTTGCATATGCAACATTCTGAAAATTACTGGGCATTGTACATTAAATATAATTTTTCAGTTTCGTTTTTAAGTAGTTATTTCTTTAAATGGGTTTTGTGCGCAATTTTTTGAAAAAGTAACTAACAGCTATTTGTAATTGATCTTATTAATAGAAAACTAAGATAGAGACTCAAACACAACTCTTGTAGAGATGAAAAATTTATTTTATTTTAAAAAGAATTCTTTCAAATTAAACGATTGTAGGAGCTGTACAATTGCGACCAATATAATATCCGGCCTTTCATAAGAATATCTACATATATACAAAGAATAGGATATTGCATGTAATTCAGACAGATGTATCAGTTTATGTCTTATCAAGGCTTATATTATTATGCATATTTCCTCGAACTTTCATACAAAGTTTTCACATGTAGGATTTTCTCTTATACAAAACTTTAAACAACAAATACTACCTTGAAAATTTTACTTAAATTCTTCAAACTGAAATAAGTAAGTAAATATAATTTAATTTTAAAATCTCCGGATACATGTACACACACATAGTATATATATATATTTATAAAAGGCACCAACAATTAAATTGGTAAGTACGCAACATAATAATAAATACACAGGTGTTTACTAGGAAAAGATTTTCACGTTATGGGTATTATCTAAAATACTACAAGAAATTGTGAATATGGGTTTCAAAATATTTAACCATTCGAATACAAATAAACGTAAAAAGAGATTACCACTAAATAAATAAAGGGAAACTATAAGAATTTAACTATTATGATCATTTTGCCAAATAAATAAACTGCCATCAAAAAAAATAGTGGTTGTAACTATTAAATTTTAGATTTAAAAATAGAAAGGATTTGCACAGTAAAGAAATGAAGATGCTTCATGTTTTCTTTATTTAATAACATTTATGCAAATAATATTAATTCTTCAATAACACTTTTAGTGTTTTTCAAAATTATCGAAAATATCATTGTCACCATAAAAGTTGCTTGTGAGATTTTAAATCATACTGATCCTAACTTAATAGTGTTAAAATGTTTTTAATTCTCAGATTATGAAGAAAAACAAGTTAAAATCTTATCTAAAGGGCTGTGTTTTTTACCCAATTAATTTTTAGCCAACCAGCGGACGAGCGGTTAAGTCGCTGAACACTGGTAGTTCGGTCCGAGGTTCGAATATCGCAAACGGGCTGGCTGCATGGGTGTTTTCGTGGTTTTCCCCATGTGTGCTTTGCCATAATTAAATACACCACCAATTAATTTTTAAAGTAGAATTCAGAAGCGAAGTTTGCAAACAGTATTCTTTTTTAAACTTTTGTTTTAATTTCCTGAGCTAAATTTTACTAACACGTTCCTACAGTATGTCCGGAAAGTCCCTAGATTCTTATATCATTTCTACAATTTGCCGTTTTAAATTAATTAAATTACTTTATGGGTCAACGCGGCACATAACTTAAATGCTCAACTATGTTTTCTTGATAATATTTATTCATAGCGAATTCATAGTTTTATTTGCGAAATTCTTTATATAGTAGATTGGAAAATGAGTTTTACATTCAAGAATGTCTACCATGGCTTCATGTAATTCTGACTTCCCCCTCCGAATATATCGTTATATGCTATTTTTAAGAGGTAGGTTAACGAGCCTCGCTGCGTAACCAACGTTAAGTCGGATAATAAAGCTTTGAAATATGAAGTTCAACACTTGAGATGCTGGAAGTTAGGTTTATGTGATTACGGCAAAGTCTTGAGGGCTATCTGCTTAAAGGAAGGGATTCTTCGTAGAGGACTTTTTAAGGGAAATTGGCTCGTATACACGTTACACATGGGAAAAAGCACGAAAACTCCCATGGAGCCAGGCAGTTCGAGGGATTTGAACCTCTGTCCGAAGTACCAGTGTTCAGGGACTTTACCGCTCGGCCTCTGGTGGGCTTGAGATGCTGGAAAGAATGGCATAAATTATATGGAGCAAAATAAACTTATGTTTCCGAGGTTGTGAAGACGCATAAATTTACGTTTCCAGTATGAGGATTTACATACAGATTTCTGGATACCTAGCTAACTGTGTTCGTTACATTACATTATAAGAATATATGGTACGAGGTGTAGGGACTAAGGACGCATTGAACTATGATCGAAACTAACTTGTTTAAAAATATCTTATTGAGTTCTTTCTTAAACTTAACTTTTCAGAAATGCCACTCTTTTGAATGTGAAAGTAATTCGTTTCCTTATTAATGTGAAGTTAATATTTCTCTTTTATCTTTCAGTAATTGAAAAATAATTCCTATTAAAGTATTTGTTTTCAAGAGAAACAAGATTTTAACTATTAAATAATTAAAAACTATCACATTTACATAATTCTAATAAAAAATATTTTGATTATCAAGCACTGTATTCCTTCTTTTACTGCTCCTTAATACTTTACTAGCAGTACGATATCATTCTCTAGAGAAAAGAAATCCAGATGTCAGATGTTTTAAAAGCCAAACAGCATGTAAATAGTGACTTAAAAAAGATGTTAACATGCATAATAAACCTTGCAGAATATACGAAAATTAAGAAAACTGCTTAGTAATTTATAGTTATTCAACGCCATGTTTCGAAAAAAATCAAAGTCTTTTTTTTTAATCTATAAAACTCTTTCGGCAAACAGAGAAAATTTGTTTAGTTCCGACAGATTAATTGTATATATAAATTTGCACTAAAGAGGAAAAAAATTGTGATAAAGACATATTTAACCTTCCCTAAACGAAATTAAGCAAGGGCATAATTTGATAACACACTTATGAAACCTCCTATATTGCATATTAAACACTTTTTTAACAATCTCATAATTTTATAGCTCATATTCTTTTATTTAAATTAAATAAAACTGAAAACTATAGTTTCGACCGTATTAGTTCCTTCACATCCTAAAATGAGTAAATATCAGTTTATTTACGTTTTGACTTTGTTAGGTAAGAAACAAACAATAAACTTTTTTTAAACAATTTCTGAAAAAGGCTCTGTAAAGTTTAATATATAATAATAAATGACAGAAAAATTAAATTTCAATTCTCAAAGGAGTACTTGATATTCATTTTCCTTTCACTCCTGTGCATTATAAACAACTTTGTGAAATTAAATTCAGTTTATATTATTCTATATATATATATATTCAAATAGGTGTTATATACTGCTTAGCTTAATAAGAAACATTTAAAATCACGGTAAGGAAATGTCCCATTTTATACCTGCTTATAAAGTAATCAAAATTTTTACAGATTTTGTTTTATGTTATTATTATTGTTCTACGAAATAAATACAGTTACTATAAATTTAAACTGAAAGGAGTTTTGGGTTTAATATGAAATATTTTAGAAATATTATAACTTAAGAGATATATTTCTAATTAAACTAACTAGAAGGAAATACATACATATTATTTCTTATCTGTGATGATACTAACATGACATAAATTTGCAGTTTATTTTTTTAAAGAATTAACGAATTTCACATTTGAAAGGAGCGGCTATGATGAACAAGAATAGAGTTAGTTTAGCATAAAAATAAATCTGTAAGAGCTTATTGAAAGTCTTTTCAACACCAAGAAAACGTGCTGCTGTAATCTTTTAAAATGCTGACTTCTTCCTGAAGTGTATATTAAAAGCAGACTGAATCGTGTGTGACGCAAAGAAAGTCTGATATACCAACAAATCAGCGATGTCGAGTAATTAAATAACAGAAATTAATAATAGTAGATGACATGGAATGTCATTAGTTGCTACATTTAAAACAATAAAACTTTCAGGGAAGATCACCGAAGAGTTAAGAACACAAGATTTCTTTAATTGCTGTAGCTAACAAAACCTCCAAATATTTTAACTTGAAAGAGACATTTTTATCATTTGTATAGGAAAAATGTCCTTATGACGTAGCTGAGAAAAATATTTAAAAGTTACAGATATGGTAATGTTATGATTAGCCTTGATAGCTGCCTTCAGTACCATTATACTGCCACACTGAATTTTCGAAATTCATTTACGATTGCAGATTTCCCTTGAAGAGTTTTACAAGTTCTGAATTACAACATTGTTTTTAAACAAGTAACGATTTAAAACAAAGTAAAATGCTTTTTAAACATTTATTTGATGAATTCACCGCATAAATTCATTATCATGTATGTCCCAAAGGATGGAAATAAGGATGTGATGGCTGAAGAACTTGATATGGCAGCGCAGCAGGTAGGTAAGGTAGCTGACCTCCATAAAGTATACTAGCTGTACTAGGGTAACCTGATGTCGAACCATAAGTGCTGGTCAGTGTAGAGCTTTGTGATGGCGGTATAGTAGGACTATTAGCGTCCATGCCAGGATTTTGCTTTTTCCACTTAGTTCTCCTGTTTTGAAACCAAATCTTAACTTGAGTTTCAGTGAGCCTTAACGATAATGCCAAGTTCAGGCGTTCACATACAGAGAGGTATCGCGTCGTCTTAAACTTATTCTCTAAAGCTACCAGTTGCTCATATGTGAAAGCAGTTCGAGCACGGCGTGGTTTTCCAGCTTTGCTGCTGTCAGCTCCTGATTTTTTTTTCTTGTTATTGCCCATAGAAATTTTGTTTCCTATTTTTTCGTCTCCACTGGCAGTGATATCCGACATATTGCTTCCCGTGTTTCGGTGTTCTTCTCTCGAACATGCTGAGTTACTTTCTATTAGGTCTTCTGTTGTAGAATCAGCTCCATTTATATTCACTGAAACAAAAAATCAAGATCAGAAACAGAACATTTTATTTAAACATAGCTACTAAATTTATTTGCTTGAATGAAATATTCATTTGTTTGGCGTTTTCGACTAACAGGTAAACAAAGAAATAGAATACAATTGATTGAATTCTAGAAGTAAATATGCTGCATAAAAAAAGGACCAGTTTTAATCTGTAATTTCCTATTTTGTTTATAAATAGTAAACATATTATAACTAAAACTAACATAGTAAACATAATCGTTTCATAACATTTCCAAGCCGTTATGAATTTTAAATGCATTAAACGATTTTTAAGTGAACTGAAAGCTGTGATGGAAATTTTAATATTTGTGACATAATAGCCAGTAATTCACCTTTATATTTTGGATAATTACTTGCTTCACTAGTTGGATTAGGCTTAATACATTGGATGGCAAAAGTATCACACAAATGTTTTCAGCATGAAGCCTTCAAATTGTTAGTCCATTATGTACATTTTTACCTCATAGGCCATAATTTCGGATTTAAGTCCATATCTGTTTGTGTGTGTGCGAGGTTTGGTTTATTAGATTATGACAAAGCACTCGAGGGTCATTTGCCTAAGGAAAGAGTTGCCTTTGTTGAAGATTTTTAAGGTAAACGTACCCATGGGAAAAAACACGAAAACGTCCATGCATCCAGCCCGTTCGCGAGATTTCGAACGAGGACGGAACGAACTACCAGTGTTTCGCGACTTTACCGCTCGGCCGCTGTTGGGTCGTTTGTGTGTGTGAGAAAGAGAAAGAATATTCAACTCCTTTTCTTGGCCGTTTTCGGTTTTGATTAATGAAAGTTGATTGGTTTCTTGAATGTCCAAACAGAAGCATAACTGAGTTCATATAGAACCTTGTTTTAGTAACTTGTGTTATGATAAGAATACAATGAAATAATTTCTGTAAAATTGAGCTTTATTTTGACATTTTGGAGACGACGGCAGCAGGGAGAAGTGAAGAATTTCCTGAAAAAGTATTCGTAAACTATGTTTCAAAAGTCAGTCATGAAAAACAAAAATTTTGAATATACGATTTATATATTTGTGAACTTGCCATATGGATTTTCTGTATTGTCAAGAAATACGCGCTTGAAATTTTATTTACCGATAAGTTTAGTTAAATAGCTGAATGCTTCATAAAAATTTAAAATATTGTTCACATGCTCTACTGTAGTTCATATCCTTCTTGATTGCACACATATCTGTCCCTTTTTAAGAGACAGATTGGAAAAACTGAGAGTCTTGAAATTTTCAAAAGTTCACTCTGTGCTTGGCTGGAGTCGAACACTAGTAACTAACAAAATGTGTTATTCTATACATTACAGTAGAACACGGAAGGACTACCTTAAGCCTTTGCAACATAAATTAGAAACTAATATCTTACATCCCAGTTTAATAAAACAGGCATATATTGTTGAATAGCAGTAAATACGAGTGAGCAACAAGGGGACAGTACATCTTTAAAATGATCAAAAAATCGATTTTTTGAATTTTATTGTATTTGGTAGAGCATTTTGTTCTGAATAATTTATACCATACTTTTACTTCTCCGATAATTATTTGTCGAGTTATAAAGGAAAATATGAACCTCACTTGACGGTTTTTGATTGAAATGCCCTGAGTCAGCCGCCATGACAGTTTGTTTACATTTTGAAGTCGCACTGCACTCATCCTAACTTTGGCGTTGCATGCAAAGCCTGATTTTTTTTAATCTTAAGCCTTATTTTTTTAAAAATTTTAATTGATTGCCGATTTTTTTAAATTTTAATTGATTTAATTGATTTTAATTTTAATTGATATTTGAAACTCTAAATCATAGATTATCATCTGTGTTCATGATTGAATATGTGGGTTGTAAAAAACTGAATTCTTTCAGAAATTGTCCTATGATGGGAGCAAAATCAAATGTGCCTGAAGTAAACAGGAGGTTTATTTATGCTATGAGATGTATTGGCCAAGGTCTGTCTGGAATGAAGAATTTCTGTGGTGCAATGGATTTGCCCCTAACCTGTCCAGAAATGTGCATACCATAAATCATTGAAAAATATTGCCCGTTGTGTGAAAGACGTTGCTGAGTTATCAATGTTAAAAGCTGCAAAGCAAGAAATTAAAATGACAGGACAGTCACAGCTTACCATCAGTGGTGACGGATCGTGGAAAACTCAAGGCCACTCGTTGAAAATTGGAATAACTAGTGTAATTGGCATTGAAACTGGAAAAGTACTAGATCTTGAAGTATTGTCTTCGTACTGTAAAGTGTGTGAATGGAGTAAAAAAATAGAAATGCTAAAGAATTTGAGAATTGGAAAAGGAGCCATGATATTGACTGGGCGAAAAATCATTTTGGATCAGCTGGGAAAATGGAAGTTGTTGGTATGTTACGAATATTTACTCGTTCTGAAGAAAAGTTTAGTGCTCAGTACATAAACTATAATGGGGATGGCGATACTAAAACATTTCTTAAACTTAAAAAGAACAATGTTTATGGGCCTAATATTGAATTAAATAAAGTAGAATGTGTAGGTCATGTATAAAAAAAGAATGGGAAGTAGATTACGAGAATTGAAGCACTTTATGAGAGGAAAAAAGCTGGAGGATAGTAAATCATTGGGTGGAAAAGGGCGTTTAACCGATAAATTTATTGATCAAGTAACTATGTATTATGGACAAGCTATACGAAATAACAAAGACTGAGTTATGGATATGCGGAAAGCTATCTGGCCGATTTATTACCATACGCGTTCAACTGATGATGAGCCATTCTATGATTTTTGCCCACAAGGAAGTGTGTCTTGGTGCAAGTACCAAAATGCCAAAGCAACTGAAAAATTGAATGATTTTAAACATAAAAATGTAATGGCTGCCGCTTGGTGGTCGAACACTGAATCCCTCAATTCTGTTATATGGAAATTCTGTCCAAAGACAAGTAGTTCAAGCAAAGTAATTGCTGATATAGCTGCAAATGAAACAGTTGTAGGATTTAAGAGGGCACAGGACCTTTGGGCTCGTCAAAACGACCATAAAAATACTCAAACTCGAAAACACAAAAACTCATATTATATAATTAAAACGTTATACATTTTTTACTTTATACCTTAAATAGATTTGGAAATGAAATAAATAAATGAAATGAACATTGTAAATTAAAAATTTAAAAATGTACACAAGAGACATGTAAATAAAAATTGTCAAATGTTGCGAGCATCATAAATTTGAAAATATTGCATATAGAAAACAATTTTTGATAAAAATGTATTCGAAATACATTAACCTCTAATGTAAAATCAAAATATGTAAAAAAATCAAATCTTAAATTTGAAAAATTATGAAAACATTTTTAAATTTTAAAAATATGTAATTTTTTTATCACTTTTTGAAGGTAAATATATGTATATATATTGATATATGTAAATTTTTTGGTTTTAGCATGCAGAGTAACAACAGTAGCATAAACACTTAAATTTTTATAGGCGTAGCATATATGATTTGATAATAAGACTGCGCGCAAACTTGAAAATTATCAATTTGAGAAAATCGAATTTAAAGATACAATATCACTTTTCTCTAATGTATATTTTTCAAAACACATTTAAAATGCACCAGAAGCATAAACTACTCCTTCATTTTGCTTACGAAGCTCATCAGCTTCCTTTTTTTTCCCTTCTGGTAATTCGAGCCTCTAAAGTATTGCCCTGGGCTCGTTTCTGTGCGAATTTAATACGAATTCTATTTGTTTCTGCCGCAAATGCTACACAGTTAGCTCCAGGTATACATTCTAGTTCTTTCATGACGAACAGCGTTGCCTGTTTTCCATCATTAAAGTTGGCTACTGCTAAATTTGCAGAAATTTCTACAATTTTCCTACTATTGTTTGTTGTTTTCGGACAAAACGTCCAGATCAATGAATTTAGTGACTCGTTCACATTTTGCGTTCGACCACCAATGCATCTCTTTAGCAAGTCTGGGTGGGACAAATCTTTAAATACGGGTTTTATAGCATCCATAACTGCTATAGGAACTGAATTTTTGTGTTTAAAGTTTTCATTTGTGCCATTTACAACTGCTCTTTTGTATGCGCACCAAGAATCAACACCGTCGGGGCAAAAGTCATGAGTTATTTCATTATCATTTGAACGTTTATGGTACCAAATAGCCCATATCGCTTTTTGCATATCATGGTAATTGTCAGAATACTTCCTAATGGCATTACCATAATATGATGTAATTTGATCTATCAGCACATCCGTAAGTCGACCTTTACCGCTAAGAGGTTTCTTGTCATACAGTTTCTTGCCACGGAATTCTTGTTTTAATTTAATACTGCACGCATCTTTTACTATTTGTGTATTATTAAATAAATTTACAGTGTATTTTTAATCAGATGTTCTTTCATAAGAATTTTTATAGCATGATACGGTTCTCATTGGGGTAGATTGCATAGTTATGATCTCACTTTGTTTTCAGAGAATTTTTTAATGTAATTTTGGATATGCTACAAGCTTTCTCGTATAATGTTCATGCTTTAAAACATCTTTAAAATCAAACTTTTTTCTCATATATTTCCCGAAATGTTGACTTGTATGTTTATAATTAAAAAGTATCTTAAGATATTGGATTGAATGTTGAAACATCCTTATGAGAAAGAAAAAAAATTGGCTTTTGCTTCAATAGGATTCCATATAAAATCATGTATGTAAATCAAAATTTTATTTAAATTAATATGTTTATGAATTTTGTTATGAAATATCACATATATCTTTTTAATATTTAAGCAGTATAAATCAGTCTAATTAATTTAAGTAATACAAATTAATGTAATAGTATGTATTGTACAAAGAGTTTAAATATTTTTAAAAGAAAAAAAAAAGAAGAATGTGTAAATTAATTGAATAATAAGCATCTATAAACTATATTCATGTTATTATATGGAATGATATAGATGATATATTGTAATATCAGTGAGTTGTAGAAACTTATTTAAGTTTATTATGTTTATTTTTGTGGATAACACATCAGAGTCTACAATAATAATGTTCCATTATTAATATTTAAAAAATTCAAATGACAACTTTTTGCAGACGTGAAATAATAATTTCAACTTGCTAATCAGTATCTTATAATATCGTAATGACTCGCAGGATTTTCATTGCTTAATATTGTGTATTTTTAATCAGATGTATTAAGAGTGTATTTTTAATCAGATGTATTAAGAGTGTATTTTTAATCAGATTTTTTTTCATAAGAATTTTTTGGAGCATGATATGATGCTCAATCGAATTGATTGCATGGTTATGATCTTGCTTTTTTTAAGAGAATTTGAAATATATTTTTGGATATTCTGTGTAATGTTTTTGCTATAAAACATCTTTAGAATGAATCTTTTTTTCAATATGTAGACAAAACTTAAGATATACTTTTAATATATTAATAAGATTTATGTATTACACTTAATGTTCACATGTGTATTTATTATAAAAAAGCATCTTAGGATTTCTGATTGAATCTTGAAAATTCTTTATGGGAATAAAGAAAAGAAAGAGTTCATTTTGCTTCAATATCATTGCACCGAAAAACAATTATAAATCAATATTTTATTATATTAGAATCAATGAGTTCATATTAATTTTATTATGAAATACTATATATGTTTGTTTAGTATTCAAGCAGTATAAATCAGTTTTCATAATTTAAGCAATATAAAATCATTTGAGAGCCTTAACATATTTTTTCTTTTTATTACAAAATGAAAACATCTCATGTTTAGTTCATTACATATGTTATATTTTCATTGATATTAACATACCGTATAGTTTTCATAAATAATTTTATGCCCATTTTATTTCCGTATAAAAATTCAGGTATGTTTCAGTTTATTTAAATCAGCTCTGCTAAATTTACAATATCATTCGAATCTTATTTTTATTTTCTGTTTGATAAATCGGTAGAACGGTATTTAGTATTTAAATATCATTACGATATAACATAGTACGTTATTAATCCTAAAATTCGAAATATTAGTTGTAAAAATTAATTTCACTTGACTTTTGTTTTTGAAATAAAACGCTGCGTACGACATGAATGAAACAGTCGCCTGCGCCTACCGTGGGAACGATCGCCTTCGATTGTGACGTCACAAATCGGTGGAGCAGGCCTGTAGATATCTAGTTGGCCTTGGTCTGGTGCACGAATTTATTCATGGAATATATATATATATATATATATATATATATGTCATTAAGACAGGATAAAAGAGTAATACATCTGCTGCTAGAAATAAGTCACTGGAAATGCTTATAAATTAGAGGTTAGAATACATTTTAACATTATCAACCGGTAGATTGAAATCAAGTTTCTGTAGCACATTTTCCATTAAGGATGAATGTCTCATTAATTTTAAAATCATCATCCAATTTATAGTTTTAACAGTAAATGTGATATGATATAAAGATTTGCAACAAAAGTAGTGAAGCTGCATCTGCAGTGAAAGCAGTTCCCTACTATTACGAATTTATTGAAGCGCATATTCATTAGCTGAATCCCCATGTTGATTTCAACAGTCATTAATAAGCGATTATTTGAAGTGAACTACAGATGCAATTTACAAACTCTTGATTAGCTAAGTTGGTAGCAAACGTAAATTTAACTTTAAGAATGCCACTAAAACCGCTTAAGGGATAATAAGTGTGCTATTCCGACGTCTTGAACATTAATTAATAATGCATTTTTGATGAGGCGAATTCGATGGTTATCACTGGTAATTCTAAGAAGGAAAAATTAGAGCTGAAAGCTCCGATGGGACGTCAGCATTAATGCTGGCAGTGGAATAAATAATTTTCATAATTTGTGGCTTATATAATCACAAAATATCTTAGCTAATTATTGCAGCCCTTTTTTAATTCTTCTGCTGGTCCTGTTGTTAAATCGCCCTGAATAAATGAGACATTAAGCATAAAACATTTAGTTGTTCTGTTGTTTTACGTAAAATTATTAAAAGTTGTCTTTCATTTTCAATGTCTTTTCTTTTATACCATGGAGTAACAGGCGCTTAAATTCAGATGCTCGAGGAAAAAACTTCAAATTCAGATGATCGTCAAACAATTGTAAATATCCAAAAGCTCAAAATATATTGCAAACTATGAATTTGTAAAAGTTATTAGCCTATTACATAAAATATATTGCAGACTACCCTTTGGTAGAAAAATGGTGTATACGCAAACAACAAATATTTAGCTCAAAGCATACAAACATAAAAAAGCAACCAAATGTAATCAAGTATGATAGAGGGTTTAGGTAGGGGTCTTTTAATCGTGTAAAAGCTAGCGAGGCTATATGCTTCAAGGAAGAAATACCCCCACAAAAAACTTCTAAGGAAGCTGACTTATAAGGTATTTCTCCCGCCTTCTTAGCATGCCTTCGTGGTGTAATGGTCAGCATACTCGGCACGTATTCGAGAGGTTCGTGGTTCGAGTTCCGGCGAGGGCACTTTTTTTTTTCATGACTCTTGCTTCAAATTAACTTAATGTCTCTACAGTGGCGCCCGAATTAAAAAAAAAAAAGGTTGTGGATGATGATTCTCCACCACCAGGATTTGGCGAGTGGGTCCCCTAATTCCCCAGTCGCCCTTTAAAAGGGGGAGTATATAAGGTATTTCCCCCGCATTCTTAGCATACCTTCGAGGTGTAATGGTCAGCACACTCGGCGCGTATTCAAGAGGTCCGTGGTTCGAGTTACGGGGAAGGCATTGCTCATTTTTCCTGACTCTTGCTTCAAATTAACCTAATGTCTCTACAGACTAACTGATTAGCTTTTATATTACACACGAGGAGAACCACCCACAATCCCTTCAACGCCGGATATAACTCGAACAAATTATCTACGTTTCTGAGCTTTCACCTAAAGAGTGTTAATCAGATGAAGGGTTTGCGAAGAATTTAACTGTGCCAATAAAATATCACATATAAATTAATTTTAAGCACCATGGTGAATATCAAAATCAAATTCTAAGACAAATGATGAATTTCAGTTAACACGAAGGGATTATAACATGACTGTGCATTATTATGAGGCCGTAAATTCGTACCCCCCAATTAAAGCAGCAAACATGTAATAATAATTATGCGCAAATTTTAATAATTTCTCACATTCATTGCAGGCAGGTGAGTGACCAAACAATATAAAATTAACTCCTTAGGTCATATTCGCGCCAACTGTTCAACATTAGGCAGCCGGTTTCGGATCATACTTGCAGCAGCAGAGTAGCGCAACTAAACTGTATACATTGGCGAAACGAATGATATTCGACATGAGATATGAAAGAAGTTACGCGATATCTTTTTCATTTACCATTTTGTCCTGCTAATGACATGCAGTAAGCTCATATATAACAAAAAGACCTACATTTATTTCCTAGAATTTATCAAGTTTTCAAGCGTTGCTTTCATCAGAATCTTTTCTTTCTCAGAAGTTCATTTGCTTGAAACATGTTGCCATTGACAGCGGCTTTTTCCACACATTTATTTATTTGGTACAGGCCTCCAAAAATTTCCTTATTGCTATCCTAAAAGTCATTCTGCTACTAGAAATAATTATGACAAGATGTAATCGTAATTTCCTTTCATCGTTCTATCAATTATAAAATTGTTCATATTTCCCACAAGCTCAACTTTCAGGTTATTCTCTCACCTATGATTAAAAGTCGTTGTTTAGTTCTTAAATGTCCCATTTCTGATGTTAAATTCTTCAGATTTATAGAATTATGGTTTAACATATATCGGAAAAACTAAAAGAGCTCTAAAATTTCTCACATTACGTTAAAAGAGTGTTGAAATTTCTTATGATCGTAGAATATAAATGCTATGCTTATGAAAAGCAGAAATAAACAGGTCTACGATACCTGATCATAGATGGTCAATAAGCTATAATTATTGACTATGATTCTGAGAAAAATATCCATAAACTTCTTCAGTGGCTGAACGTATTGTCTTGCAGCCCTTCACGTTTACAAAAATTTAACCTTTTTAGTTAATGACGTTAGTAGCGGTAAGTAGAAGTTCATCAGAGGTGCTGGGGCTGGGGCCTTTGTTGTCACTCAGGGGCATGGTCAGCGATGTCACAGGTGCAACATGCAACGTCATGCAAGACGTCACGAATCCGGATGGGGTTTTTAGGGTGCTGGTTAAGATGAGTTGTAGACTTCCTACTGCTTTTAGTTCAGTTTCACATTTGAATTTAGTTTTAAAAAACTGGTCATGGATCAATAGGATTTTTGCCACGTTTCGAGCTGTAGAACCCCATTTTATCACTACTCACGTTAATTTTAGTTTAGCGCTTCCCAACGCTTTCAAAATGCTAGTATCATAGTTTTCTTTCAGTCTTATTACTCGTTTGTTCGGCACATGGCGCTGCATTTGTTTCACTTTTGCTTCGACACAAAATAGGTATCGCTTCTCTCTCCTTTGGTCCGCGACTCAAATATTTTCTTTAAGAAAAGGACCTACGTCCGATCGCCCTTGAAATCGACAGAATTTAACTTAAAATCTATGTCAGTCTATGGGTGCTTTTTGCCTAATTTTAAAATTTATATTTGTGCGTTTCTCTTTAAGAAACTCTCAACTTTTTCCGAATTCGTCTCCTTATTTTCTTAGTAATATATTGTTTTCCTATATTAAGACTTATTAACGGTAATAATAATAATAAATATCTTTGATGAATAAAATTTTAGTTAAGAATGGATTTTTAATAAATTACAGCCATACGTAAATAGTGATCGCAGGAGATAAAATCAAAAATTTCGCCATGGATTTGATGAATATTTAATGTGCATTTGAAAATATAGTCTCGTATGATTAATATTTTAAAAAAATTGCATAAAATAGAATTTCATTTTATTACACAAGTTAAATAAAAAGGAATCAAATCTACGCAATTTAAAGCACTTTTATGAATGCAGAAAGTTAATAGCTCTCAGGTTAAAAAAAGATTTTGACAGTGAAATGGTGTTGAACATTGATTGGCTGTTAATAAAATGACATTTATCTCTGGAACAGTATTTACAATGTGCATAAATGCAAAATAATTGGCTTTCATATATTTTTACAATACTTTTAGCCAGTTTTACATAATCAGAAGCATTAAATGAATGCTGTATTTAAAAAAAAAAAAAAAAAAAAAAAGAATCCTGCGACATAAAGATAATATAATCCTATGGTATAAAAATAATATACGTATGATTTAATAAATAATTAACTAAATGAATAAGTTAACAAATCCATTTAACGACTGAGAGTTGATAGCACATCACTAGATGGTAGCTGAAAAGAAGGAAAACGTGACAACGTATTTCTTAATAGCAAAATTTTCTGCAAAAAGAAATGATACTTTTTTGCGGAGGAAAAAAATATTTTAATTTAGTTTAACTTGTCAAAGATTCATTCAAAATTTATAAAATTAGCTTTAAAAAGATAATGATAAATAAAAACGCATTGATATGAAAGTAGCCAAGTAATTGAGTTTATTATTCTTTGCTAAAACAGCATTATGTTATCTGCTGCAGTTCCTAAAATCGCTTTGGTAAGAATATTCCTTCAGCCCAATTCTTAAACATAGGATGGTAAAGGTTTTAGAGCAGCTCGATTTTCACAAAACTAAAACGTCATTATCTTTTTCATTCATCTCTAATAAGTCCACCGCACCATTCAGGTCTCAATTACTTGAGTTAAAAGGACGGCAATTACGTAACACTTAGTTGATTTATAACCCTAATCGCTGAAACATTCAAGTTGACAGCCGGCAGCGGTTGAAAGCTGTGGCCACCTAAGACGCGATCGGGAATCTCCCTCTCCTACGATGCTGAACTGGAAATACACTTAAATGAGAGATTGGTTGGAAGATAAGAGCGGCTTAGGGTGAGAGAAAAAAAAGATTCCCGTGACTAATTAGTTTGCTTGGAGTTTTGGAGCTTATTTTTAGGCAGATCCCCGAGCTGAAGGAGCATGCATTGTGAAGACGGCGAAAACTGCTTAATTGTTGTGAAAACTAACGACACAAATTAGAAATACTTTTTTTTTTTTTTTCCCCACACGCCGGTGTGCTATAGCACTTGTTTCAAGCAATGCATTTTGATGACTTATGAATATATAAAACATGTACAGATCATCACGAAGTTTCGTAACTAAGCAATTTTGAAAAGTTCAAAAGAAAATATGTTTAGTTACGTTTAAAATAAGCAACTTTACTTTAAAAGGTATGCCTAGGCAAAATGAAAGGCTATTTTTCAACGATCGTTTGTTCCGAAATAAGAAAACTTAATAACTTTAAGCCTATAACATTATATTTATTTTTAATTATGTTGTTTAGGTACATGTATTGGGTAAATAAATAAACTAATTAACTAGCTATATAAATAAAGCTGTGATTCCTAATGCCGTCAATATCTGCGGAAAAGTAAAACTTGGGTGGGGCGGAGACAGTTACATTCATCTTGGCTATTTATTTAAATTGCATCTAAGTCCAAGTGCATCCGAGTGTGCCACCATTACACTACGAAGGCGTGCTGAGAAGAAGGAGAAAATACCTTATATACTCCCCCTTTTAAAGGGCGACTGGGAATTAGGTGACCCAGTCGCCACATTCTGGCGGGTCCGAATTGTGTCCACCACCTTTTTCAGTTCGAGAGTCACTGTAGAGTCATTAGGTTATTTTTCGATAGGAGACGTGAAGAAAGAGCAACGCCCTTGCCGGGAATCGAACTTAGTCCTCTCGAATACGCTCCGAGTATGTTTTCGTTACACCACGATGGCATACTGGATGCAGGGAGAAAATACCTTATAAAATGATGTTTCTTCTTTTTTTTTTTTATATTATTCTCACTGTTTCTCGACTGACCACTTGCTGTCGTCATAATGAATGGCAAAATCCCTAGGCAAATTACCCATTTAAGGAGGTGAGAAAGGTGTCTGTCCATCTTCTTTCACAATATGTAACATGGAAAAGAGGATCGCTTAGGACAGAAAAACGAAGATTTTGGTATAGCCGTATCGTGGGGCTCAGACACGAATCCTGGAGAAGGCACACATGTTTGCAAGTGTCTGTGCGGCATGGGGCACTTAAAATACTGAACAGCTGAATGTTTTTCAAGTAATTTGGTGGCTGGAAAATGGAACATTAGGGAAGTGGGTTTTTTTCCCCAAACTCGAATCTGGACAACGGGATCCTGATCGGAGTGGTATGGCCACTCGAGCGGCCGACAGGCTTTATGATTAATGAACCAGAAAACAATAGTACTACATTTTACATGTCGTAATTTAAAAACCATGTTATTTTAAATTACAAAATACTAAATTTAGAAATGCTAACTTAAATTAGAAAATGCGTATAGAAAAATAAGAGATTAAACTAAATATTATTTACAAAATCCACAAAATAACGAGAGATGGTATAACAGCAGACTACGTAGAGAAGGAAAGGCATGGTTGACAAAATGCATTCCCGGGTCTTTTCTGTTCAGTTACAGCTAAAGAAGATAAACTGCAGTAAATGCCGCAAAGAAACTGTTTTTAAAAAAGGAGCAACACGAATGAATGCTTCAGCTTTTTGCTTGGTAACACAGCACTCCATTCAATGTCCTTTTTACTTTAACGGTTGCCCAGCAACTTTAACACGCAGCTTTTGAATAACTAAAATAAAAATAATCTATCATAGTATATAGTTGGACAAGGATACCTTGGAGGCTACTTTCGAAATACATAAATTGATAGGTGTGTAGTTTCCCAAATGATTCTAACCTTTCTCAAGAGAGGCGAAAATCATTAGATGAAAAGGTACTGATTTATATTTTTAGGGGTTTTACGTTCTGTATGAATGCTTGCTGTGAGGCTCTTATCAAACATTTAGCTCTCTATTATTCAAAAAAAAAAATTTTCTGGCGTATGGTGAGATGAAGGTATTAAAAACAAACGGAAGAGAAAAGGGAAACTGTTTTTAAACGCATTATGATATAGAAACTCTTGATATTAAAGTTACATTTAGTCGGCTCATATAGTATTCGAAAAAAAGCTATATGCTTTTCGAATGTTTTACGAATTCCTATAATTTTATTTAAAACGTTATACTACCAAACTGCAGTACAGGATCCTAGAAGAAAAAATACAGAGATTAAATTTCCTATTCTCAGGTGCAAAATTTAAACCGGCCTTTCTATACATTACCGTTATGTAAAAACTTTACGTAAGAATAACTTTCATTGTAATTTCCTTTATTTATAATATACTTCAAAAATATACATATCAGATACATAAAATAAGAAATAAGGTACAATCCTTAGTAATAGATAAACAATATACAATTCTTACAGAGAAGTCTTTTTATTTTTTCCTTACTGCGAAAATATGCGAAGTCAGAATACAGTATAAAATATTGCAATGGAAGGGAGAAATAACGGAACATCCGTGCAAAGAACAAAGTTATATTAAAATACGAAATAGATAGAAATATTACTGGGGTATACATTTCCTGTTTCAATATGTTCAAGTTTTATTAGTGCAAAGAATATTCAAAATTTTATCTCGTAATAGATAAAGAAATATATTTAAGAAAAACAATAAACATTCTTTTTAATTACGCTTATTTGAACACTATTTAAACTCTCATGTACATATAACTATAAAAACATAACCATAATAGCATATAATCAAAATTCGCAATATATCAATGTAGCATACAATCGTAGTTACGAGAAAAATATATGTGGGAATGCTCTTTCCTCGTAGCACATAATTTCTGAGTAGTTTATAATTCTCATTTTGCGATTAACTTTCAGATACTATTACCCTTATCATTTACGTGTAGCTTATATAGGTACTGAATATATTAATCTTGCCTGTTCTTTGTTACTGGAGTAAGGTTTTTCATCTACCCCGTCTCCAAGCAAATAACTGAAAAATCAGTGATTTGATTATTACTAAATTCTTAATGCAACAATTCAGTATATACTGATAACAAATAAAAGCCATCCTTTTTTATAAAATGAGTATACTTTTATGCGTTTGAAAAGTCAGGAGGCATTTAGTATATGCTGCAATATGGAAATCGTATCAGCTCTTTTTTTTTTTAATTCCCATAACGGCTATCGTGATTAATCCGATAGGTGTTGAATAATTTAAACTCTAACTTGCCGTACATCAATTGAATAATTACTTAGAATACATGACAATGGATAGTGTTTGAGGAGAATTTGAAATTCATATCGCTATTAGTTTAGTGACATACTAAAATCCAGAGTTGTGCCATTCTCTAATACAATGAAATTACAATAATTGCAACTAAATAGAGTTTCAGAACTTCAATTTGTGTACGAGCTTTTAATTTACTATTCCAAACTTTTCAATCACAACTTTTAGTTACTAATTTAATGGTTTATGTACTTATAGTATATTAAAAGGAAAACTTCGAATTCCCTATTAAAACGTACACGCACACGGAAAATATAATTATGGCTAGAATCCCTACCAGAATGCTGACCAGGTAGCATCTGATGAGTAGATAGCTAGAAAATATTTTGCTACAAGTAGTGTAAAGAGTTAAAATGTTAAATACTTTCTTATATCAGTTTTAAAATTTGAAAATAAAAATTGCACAGATTATTAAAATGTTAAGCAAAATCTTTTCTGAGTTTTTATGCTCTTGTAATTTTTAAATACAATACAAATCTGTGTAATTCTTGGTCAAATTTCTCTTTCTTTAATCATAATTCTTAATATTTTAGAAAAAACATTATAACAAAGGCTCCTTTTAATTTATAAATTGTCCAGAAATCTTCTGTAACCGAATCAGATAAGCATGCTAGAATTCAGTTACATTTAAATGATACTCGTATCTAAGTATGAAACAGATTATACTTCTGTATCCAATAAATTATTACCACTGTGTAAAACTTTTGATTTAAGATCTGCAATTAATCCAAAAAATATTTCCCAGTATACTCTTCAGATTTTCATTAGAATCTTTTATGTGTAAAAGAAATCGTGAATAGGATATTCTTTAAAATGTATTGGGGCCCACCAGCGGCCGAGCGGTAAAGTCGCTGAACACTGGTAGTACGGTCCAAGGTTCGAATCCCGCGAACGGGCTGGCTGCATGGGTGTTTTCGTGGTTTTCCCCATGTGTAACGTGTATACGAGCCAGTTTTCCTTAGAAAGTCCTCCACGGAAGGCTTCCCTCCCCTTAGGCAGATAGCCCTAGTGTGCTTTGCCATAGTTAAATACACCACGAACACACCAACACCAGTGTTCCTTGTTTCAGAGATTAATATATTTTATCCTTTCCTAAGGAGTGGAAATGTGATGTATAAGATCACCATATCAGATGAGTGGAATTTCGAGGTCCATCTGAAAATAAAGGCATTGGACAAAAGTTCCTTTAGACCTTGTTTAAATGAGACCTTATTGTTAACTCTTATTTAACTTTAACTCGTGCTTACGGATGATTAGATGGAAATATCATAAAATGTTATCAGATATAATCAGATATAGACGCATATCTTTGGTTTTTATCATAGTCATGCTTTAAAATAAGACAGTCTTTCGTATAAATTCTAGATCTGCAACTTACTCTTTAAATCCAAACAGGCGGAAAGCATAACGGAAGTCTACTTATTTGCGTGTATGCAATTTCCAGTTAAGAAACTCAAAGAAATGTAAAGCAAGCATTCTGAAGATAAAAGCGATTGTTACGAGGGCTAAATTATTATATTAATTTTAAAAGCGTTTTGGGGACTATACAGACATTTGCTTCAGCTTTTTTACTGTTTAAAGCTTAACAAAAGTTGTGCGTCTTTAGCTTATTATCTTTTATAAAAGGTTAAGTTCTATTATTTATTTATTTAGAAATAATTGTCATTTCAAAAGAAAAATGAATGAATTAGATACAAATGGTCGAAAACAATGAAAGCTTTAACAGTGAGAGGTCGATGCTCCCCCCTACACACTATAAAACAATTTCTCATGCAGTTGTCACCGTGAACAGAAGAAACACATATAACAGTTTCCAATCATATTTCACTAATTAGAGAATTTTTAATCTTATCGAAAGACATTACTAATGCGAGTTTAATCTCCATGCATCAGTTAATCCAAATCAGTATCAGAAAAACTTAAAGATTTTTGCTAATATAAACACTCTTCTGCCCGCTATAAAACAATCCGTCATGCAGGCTCACACGTGAACAAAAGAAACACATGTAACTGTTTCCAATCATATTTCACTAATTACAGAATTTTTATCTTATCGAAAGACATTAGCAATGCGATTTAATTTTCATTGCATCAGTTAATCAGAAAAACCCTCTTAAAGATTTTCGCTAAAATAAACGCTTTTACACAATTAGAAAAGAAATATTTTAATTTCCATAAAACTATTCATTTGGAAGATAAGTAATTCAAATGCATGATCATATAATTGAGCTTGAAAACTAAATTTTAACTAGAAAATTACTGATTAATTTCTGTATGTGTATCAAAACAAGAACGGAATATGATCACTGCATTTTTTAAAATTTGAACACATTTGGGGGAAAATATTAAAATTGAATCAGGGGAATGATTTTAAATTTACATTATTTCGAATGAATATGATGCATACTAGCGCGTTAAGAAAAGATGCTCACGTGATTGATCTCTTTGTCATTAGTAGTGTATTTTAATTATTTGAGAAATTTGTTTTTATAGTTAATATGATTAACTGAATTAAGATCACATGATGCAATATAATAGAGTAATTTGACTTACAAATTTCAAAAGTTCTATAAATGAATTCATCAATTATATTTCTGTCTGGAAAGCTACAACACTGAGCTGTTCAAATAAAATATTCCATGTAAGATTTTACGAAATTTTAAGCTGAAAAATATTATTGTCTTTTGATTCGTTCTCCCTATTTTTACATCTTATTTCTATTTTATATTTTATAACCTTTATTTTTTTTTCTGTAGAAATTTTTATAGGGAATGATAATACACAAAAACCTTTATTGCACTAGACACTTTTATTTACTTCTAAAACTAAAAATAAGAATTATCGCAAGTCAGTGTATTATTGGTTATTAATTTAAGATATATACACTTATTTAATGAATTTAATAGCTTAAGGTAAGTACTAAAAATTATACATTTTTACTTAGCTAAGTTTATTAAAAATAGGGATTATTTAATTTAATTTTTCTACAATGAATTTGGGAGATAATAAACCTTCTTCAAAGTAACTTCGAAATTGTGGTTCTGGAAATATTATTTTAGAGAAGTTTAAAGAGCTTAATGCTAAATCATATAAATTAATATTACATCTTGAAAATATTACTCGCTTCTGTAACTACAATGTACAAACAAATTTCTTTCTTTCAACTTATTTCTAGAATTAGCAGAGGTGCAAATGGCAGTTCGGTTTAGTATTAATTACAGATATCAGGCAGATTAAAAACTGATATTATGTCATGAGACATAAGATTTTACACTTTCACAGACACACACAAATGTATGTACACATTGAATAAACTAAATATTAATGCGAAAAGCGATAACAATATTTTTGGAAGAAAAAGACTGAAATTTGCCTCAAATCTGAAATTTTTCAAGGCTCCGGCTTATGATTCATATTTATGAATCAAATTCACGAAAAGAGGTGAATAATCCCAAAACATTTACTGTTTATTTTATTTAGAATATCACTAGCACAAATCTTCTCCCCTTACTACCTGCAGAGGAGTGTCTTTTCTCCAGTTTCCCCACTGTTTTCCTAGTCTCAGTCTCACGTATCAGATGGAGGGAATACATATATCACCTAATTTTCATTCAGTTATCATTAAAAATAATCCGTGAACGTAAGAAAATTCTTTTATATATATATAGATATGTTTCTATACAGTGTGTTTCAGAAAGGCTATTATTAAGAATTTATATTATTCTATTAAGAATTTATTACTAGTTATCACGCAAACGATTATTCTGTACTACGATACGTAATATACGGCATTAGAAACATCTTTTATGAATTAAAATTATTTGCATTAACAAAATAATGGCACATTCTGGATATGCTAGATATTATTCTAGATGAAAAAAATTTTATAAATGAAGGGTAATTTTATTTTTAAGTTTTAATTATTTTCTTTCGCAGAAATATCTGGAATCATTTCTCTGATGGATACAGAACTAATTATCACATTAAAGAGTGGCATTATAAATTAAATAAAGAGGCTTCCGGTCCCGTTTTAATTGAATATTCCTTGATTCAACTTCTAAATGAAAATTAATCAGTCATGCGGAAGTTAAGTTGAGGCAATAAACCATGAACATCGTAGTTAACACATACAGAATTAAATAAAAAATTGAGAATTTTAAAGAAAAATTAAAGGCATCGAAATTTTATTAGAAATTTATTTCTATGTTGTGAGCTATTACATTCATTTAGAATCTCAGGTGTAGAAATACTAAATAAAATTTTTGTTTTGTTTTGTTTTTAAATAGTTTTGTTTCACATTTTCTAAACATTACTCGATTGTCTGTAACTCATTATAGCTGAAAAATGCTTTTTAGCATAAATAACTTAATACCTTGAATATAAAAATTTTAATCTTAATTTTTACATTTATTTATTACACAGTAGGCATAATTTTGGATAATGAGAAATAATAAAAAGTTATTTTACTCCTTACGGTAATGGTTAAATAAATGTAATAACATCATTAGTTTCACAAATTAAACTTCCACATACATAAAATAATACTTGCTTTCATGCAATAATAAGACATAATTTTTTACTCGGATCATGTCTATTTTTAATGTCAAAGGAAATAGTGCAGAGTAACATTTCGGGAATGTGTATTTTAAATACTTAATGAGAGTGAAAAATGAACCATTTAATCAGTAAAATGTAACATTTTTTGCATATCACAAATTTAGTAGCTTATTGGGGAGAAAGGAAAACTTTTTACAAGATGAATACTAGGATTTTATTCAAAACTTTTGATAATAAGAACGCTAAGAATTTCTTTTCCCTGTGCCTGAGTTTAGAGCAGTAACATCTTAAAAATCTTCATTTAAACAAAAATTGCATACATTTATGCAAAGTAATTTCTTAGCAAAATGACTCACTAATCGGAATTTTAAATATATATTCACGTGATATAAGCTTGAACACGAGTCAATTTCCGGTAAAAAAAACCTTCCATACAGACAATCCTTAAAACGGTTTTCCTGGCTTAGCAATTAATCAGAGCCCAGGCTTCTTTAAAGGTAGATAGCCTAATCAACACTTTAATTCAAATTCAGATTTAAACTAAATTTCGAATTCATCTTCTAAATTATTGTGGTATTATTTCTTTATCCCTGAACTATGCATAGTAATTTTGTCGCTTCGTTAAAATATTTCCGTTTTACGCTAATACTAAACACCAATGTAATAATTAGGTGGTTATACAATAAAGTAAAATCGTTTTTCGCCGTCACATGATGAATAAAGGTGTTGCAACAAATTGCCTTAAAGCTGAAACTGTTCAGCTGCAACCGGAGTTATCCAAAACTGAACTGGAAAACTATTCACTTAGCTGAATAGCTGAAAGCGAAGAAACTTCATCAGAATTAGAAGTGGCTTGCCTCTAAGAAAATCGCTTAAATTGTGGAAATTTGAATTTTTGTCTCAAGAGAAAGTTATGTCTTTGGCATTTTCAAAGTGTTTTAGATTATGTAAATACATAACAAATGAGTTAAGCAGGCAGGCATCGTATAATCCTAAATTATTTCGTGAAGTCGTCAAAATGCTTTAAATAGATGGGTAGTTATCAAATAAATAAAAAAAATTAATATTTCTCCCATTTATTGAATTTAGTAATAATCTTATAATACATAATAATACGATGAGAAATACTGTTATTTACGTTGTACTGTTACGTAAAATATTTTATGAAGCCAATAATATCTTAACTAGAAGAACAACTCAGAGATTCGAACGAGAGAGAAGTGAGTATTATCGGAAGGATAACCCCTTCGCTGAGGGAATGGGGTAGAAGCGATTTGGGCGAAAGAATATCACAGAGAAAGAGAGAACTATTAAAGTGAGGTCAAATTGTTATTCCTCGATGGTGGAAAGGAATCTTTCGACGAAACGTCACCGGGCGAAAAAGCATATACATGCATTGATCATGTAAAAGTTACAGTCATTATGGTAGGTAGAAAGTATTTTAAAGCATGGTTTGAAGTTTCCACTGTTGAATATTGAATGTATGCCGCAGCATGGGACTCATCAGCGATGAATCAAATGTGGGAACACTGCTGGTCAGGCCTTGTTTTAGTACCTTTTTTATTAAACATAATAAGGTTCGGATGTTTTGAAGCAAAGAAATATTCAAGTTTTCCCTCTTTAATCTTCGACTAATCCCAGAATAGAAAAAGTGAGTCACCAAATATTTTCAAATTATTAGCAATATATACAATACAGCGCATGGAAAAAAACTGATGTTTTTATATGCAGACTAACGTAAGGTACTCCTATTGACCATTTTCTAAAAATGGTGATTCCTCCCCCAGGATATTGATTTTTCTTTGACTCCAGCTTAAAAGTGTAGTATGTACTTCAAATGTTTGAAAGCCAGCATTCATTTTTGATAATTGTGTATATTCATATTAAATGCCTTATGCTGAAGATAAAACGGACTGTTTGTATGCACAAATATAACATCAAGTTTCTAAACTGGCTAGAAGCCTTCGAAATCTGAGACTTCACTGATACTGTGTGACAGAAAAACGCAGTTTACAGATCAAATAAATTATCGACAGTTCTTAATGTCCTTCGGCGATTCGAAAGGAGGATGGCCGAATTCGAAAGGAGAATGACCTGCACTCGATTTGTATAAGCAAATAATTTATTATACCAATTTTTCGATTCTTTTCTAGAAATGATTTCCTGCGATATTTTTGTCTTATTTCTGTAAGATAGGGGAATAAACTACCATTTAATTATGAGATTAAACTATGCTAAATTATAATGATACAAGAACTATAGAAAGATTATAACTCTGGGAAGTATAAAACGGCTAAAGCAATTTATTTGAAATAATAACTTGCTTCTGCAACTTGGTGACCATCCCCTAAAAAGGGCTATAAATGCGATGAACAACAACATTAAAATAGAGCAGCTTAGCGAGAAAATCACCACATCTCAGATTTAGCCCTTTTATACCTCTGACTCTTTTCCTTCTCCGCTCTTTTTCTCCAGTCGATTGATCTTCAACAACTTGTGTATGGGAAAGCATCGGCGATTGCCAGGAGATCGGCCACCCAATAAAACCACGAATCTAAACAATTTTCTCCCGAAACATCCGTCGTCCAAGTTTCAGCCTTCATAGTCAGAAACTCCGTTTAAAAAGAAAAGAAATAAAAAAAAGGCATCATCCCTAGCTGATATGCCTCACTCCTCAGACAGTTTAGGATTGTTAAAACGCTCTCCCGACTAAAGGATATTTTCTTTAAAAAAATCACCCTATTTCACTACAAAAAAGGCTGCTGGAATCATATTTCCCTAAGGTTTTCTTCGGCGGCCATTTTTGCATCGCTTCAAAGTTGGCTTACGCGAATGTGTAGTTTGTATCTGAGAAAAATAAAATTTTATTTGAAGAATGCTTTTGAATTTTACTAGATCGAATAAAGGTAAACTAGACAAAGCAATCTTGGTTTATTTCTGCAGATTCCATTTTACTGAAACTTCTAAAAATTTAGAAAAATTATATAAGAGATAGAGAAGACGTATAATAATATATTTTGCAGTATTTTCAGATTGTTCATCTTATAAATTTTAAGACAAAGAAGATAGTTGATATAACGCACTTTAATCAGAAGACAGAGGTAAAATCTATACTAGTCAGAGGTATAAGTACCAGTTAAAAATTTTAATTGAAAGTGAAAAAAAAAATTACTTAAGAAGTTGCGAGCTTTTTCCAAAGTTGTAAAGTATGAAATTAAATTGAAGTGAAACTCTTGATATCTGAGTGAGTATTTGAAAACGTCAAGAGAAGCAGTGGTTTAAGAATTAATTAAAGGACCATAAGAAAACGTCATTAAACAACTTAAGAGAAGTTTTAAAATTCATTCAAGAATTACAAAATAATTTTGAATGCCTCTGTAAAGTATTTTTTCTCTCCTTATTACGTGCCTTAGTGGTGCAGTTAGAAGCACGCCCAGTTAGCAATCGAGATGTCAGAAGTTCGACTCAAGGCGAGGGCAAAGCTGATTGTCTCACCTTCCCTGTTTCGAAAAGTCCAAAAACCTTGCAGTGACGTTTGGATCCTTGCCTTTCCAGCTTCTTTAAGTGAAGGATAATTTAAAGAATTTTCTCTTTCTTTTGCAAATGCCTTAGTGATGTAATTGGAAGCCAGTCCGGTAACCACTTGAAAGGTCGGGAATTCGAATTCCGTCGAGGGCTTCACGGATTTCTTAGGTTTTCTGGTTTCAGAAAATTTTAAATCATTCGACAGCTCTTCTAATTACTTTTTTCGGAAAAATATTGAAAAGCAAAAGCTCATTTATTAAGTGAACGTATTGAAGTTCCCTTTTAGCCAAAATACCCAATGAAACTGGATTAAGTATGTTCCAATTCTTCTTTACAAAATAATTAATAAGGTAAAAAGTTAGGAGAAATGGCTTACCCCAGCGAACATGCCACAGTATGCTGATTTTGAAAATTTGATAATTTGTTCCTAAACCTGAGAAGGCGGTATAAGTTGGATGACAATCAGTTGGAGGATTTGTACATAGTGTAATTACAGAATTATAGATAATGTAAAAAATCATTGTTTTCAGAATTTTCTTATGCTGTTACTAAAAAATTGTGCCTATTTCGTAACTAGTCTATCAAATAGCTCGTTGACAGTGAAAATTACTTTTTTTCCCTTTTTTATTCTTTTTTCCTTTCTTCTTTCTTCTTTTTCTTTCTTTTTTCTTTTATTTTCAATTTTTCTTTTTTCTTCTTTTTCTTTTTTCTTTCTTCTTTTTTCTTTTTCTTTCTTTTTTCCTTTCTTCTTTTTTCTTTCTTTTTCCTTTCTTCTTTTTTTCTTTCTTCTTTTCTTCCACGTTCCGACACGACAATTAGCCAGAAATTAATTAATTTCCATTCACTAGTTAGTATATTCAAAATTTTAACAGACGTTTTCACGCACATAAGAACTCCACAACAAACTTCCCTCAAACATTCCTAGTCCCTCTCACGTACCAAAAATAGCTTCTCAAAATATGCACCGCCTGTGATAATTCAAAGTATCCCCACTGCCGATAACGGAATTTCAGAATTTCGGACACATACCCCTTCTGAGTAAGACACAGAAGAAAGCAATTTACCGACATCCCACTAGAAAGAAAGTAAGTTAATTAACCCGGCGGAAGTCGCACCAAGGAAAGTTACTAGAGTGGGCGCGTGGGGTATCACATACCCCAATATTTAAAATACAATAAAAATAGTATTATTAAGTTTTAAAACTTTTTTTTTTTTTTTTTTTTGTTCTCGTGTATTATAAATAAGTGAATAATAATTGGGTTTCAAAAAATTAATTTCCGAAATAATCTTAGAGTTAAAATTAAGAAAAATGAAAATAATAAACATCATGCCTCTAAGTTTCATTGCATCTCTAATACACCATGCTTATTTTATTTCTTCACACTTTGAACGAAATACATTCATGTGTTCTTGGCACAGAATGTTTTCACATTTTAAACATTGCATTCACGTTCTTCTGTCCTTGGCGCGAGGGCAAAAAATTTAACACATCTTTCATACTTAGTTGTTTCGAATTTCATGTATTCGTTTTAATTCTTCATCGAAACTTCTGCTTTTGTTTTGCATGCAGTGCGTCAATTTCTTGGAAAAGTATTAAACTCTGATCTTTGTTCAATACTTTTATTCATTAATTGTAATGCTAAGTCCTTCAAAAACAGACGTCTGTTTCTTGTTGGTGGATTAGCAGTTGAATGTAATATAATTCAAGCATTTATTACAGCAACATTCAGTGCGGTAAAGAAAATTACCATTGGCCACCTTCTTGTTATTCTGGCAATTCAATAATTGGCTGACATTTCATCCCCCACATCCATTGCTCCTTTAGTCATATTATTAAAACATATAATTCCTGACATTTTATTTTCTCCAATAGTATCATCTATAGTATGATCGTTATATAATGTTGAAAGCATAAGTTTCCTTTTTAACAGTTTTTCCTTTTTTAGGAACATCAGGAATTAATGTTTTATCTTTTTCGAAACCAAAACATTGTAGAAAATATTCTTAGGTTCATCTTCAGTTTCCAAAATGCAATCTTCATCGCTTTCAAATATTTCTAATAAATCTCACATGCGTTGCATCTCCAGTTCATAGGGACTCATTCTTTTTACCATAATGCAGTTAGAAATTTTTAAGAATTTAATGTCAAGTACTTTAAAATCACTTGCGAGTAGAAATATTTACTGTTACACTCTAGAAATAAATTTCTGAACTAAATATTCAGTCAGAAAAACACTTACACGGACAGGCGCGTGAAGTGTGTCATACCCCAGTTCCAACAAAATACCGATAAATTTTTTTCTGAAACACACAGGCAAAGAAAAAGCGGTTCTGAAAGTCAACCACAACTAGAAACTCAGCTACTGAAAGCAGCACAGAATTTCAGTTTCACAAGTTAGGAATATTCCACTTTTATGTAGGGTTGGGGTATGATACACCCCACGCGCCTTCCCGCGGGTTAATGCATTTTCTGGCCTTTTATATTTTCATGTGCATTTCACATTTTACATTTCATTATTTCTTATTATATATATTTCAATTTTTTAACTTTTATTTGATTTGTTTTTGCAAAGATAGCATAGTTATGTTTCTTATTTTTTTCATGTTTATTTCAATTACTTTGAGTTCTATTTCATAATTCCAGTTAAGATTACTACTGCTTATTATGTTAATTTTTATAAAAGTAGTCTTGAATTAACATGCATAAAAGCGAAAGTGTCGGAAGACATTTACTCAAGTATCTTGTAAATTTTACAACATAAATTGGCTTTTCACTCAAAATTTCTAAAGAATCTAGTATTAGTGAAAATGCTTCATTCAGAATGAGTTCTTTGATACTCTACTTTGGCTATAAATCCCATCACTTCACGGAACTACAATTTTGGCCTAACTTAATTTACCAGTTTGGCATCATCATTCTTACTTGAGTAAAAGACGAAACACCTTCGTATTTATTAATTATTGTTCATTGAACGGGAGTTGTTTTGTTTCCCTTGAAAGGTCAACTAATTTCCGATCAATAGCAATAATTACTTGTTTTTTAATTTTTAATTTCTTTTCCAAAGTTTAAAATTTTGCTATTCATGATGTCCTCTTAAAAAGTCATTTATTAAGTGAACGTATGGGGTATTTATTAAGTGAACGTACATATATATATATGTAATGTTTTTGAAGCGTAGTCGTGGTGGCAAAGTGGCAGGCTGGAAAGACGAACAGATGACGCGGACACAAAAATGAATTAGACGAATTCAAAATCTTTATTTCCACGCATATAAAATCATCTCCGTAGATTTTTATCCAATCATAATGAAATCCGATAGATTTCTAATGAAATATGATAATTTTCTATGTACATTGGCTTTAAAAAGAAATGACGTAGGCATTTAAGCAAAGGTAAAGCGACGCGATTTCGACAGAGCAGCAGTTAAAGAAGAAAGAATGACGTATTTAATTCGCCAGCGGTATTTATACCAAGTCTGATATAATTGTAGAGACAAGCTATGATTGGTTAATTTGAGGTTATTACATAACACAGAATGATCTCGAATTTGGGAGAACGGATGAATTTAGGAGGAGAGCATCAAATCTAGAATCGTTAATTTTGAGGTCGTCAATTATTTTTAAAGCAGCTATCGTATTTTCTTATATCTTACACACACACACAAATATATATATATATTTACATAATAAACGTAAAGTCAAAGCAAAGCGATTTCTCAACAATATTAATAATTGCATCCTTGTAAAGGGGTTAAACATAAACTCAAAACATTTCAAAATAAAAATGATCATAGGAGTACAAACTCGAAAACTAAAAATTGAGTTTTATTTTTGCCTCTTGTTAAATTTATTTATATATATACATTCATATATATGTATATATAGCAGTAATAGTATATATATATAGAAAATGTTCTTATTCATTTATTCCCAGCAGTCTCCGAATGTTTCCGTTTCCGAATGTGAAGTTTCTTAAGTGGTGTGGTGTGTGGTGTATTTAATTATGGCAAAGCACACTAGGGCTATCTGCCTAAGGGGAGAGATACCTTCGTGGAGGACATTCTAAGGGAAACTGGCTTGTATACACGTTACACATGGGGAAAACCACGAAAACGCCCATGCATCCAGCCCGTTCGCGGGATTCGAACCTCGGACCGAACTACCAGTGTTCAGCGACTTTACCGCTCGGCCGCTGGTGGGCGAAGTTTCTTAAGACATCAGTTTGAAAGAATTTTTAGAGATATTTTGAGATTATAGATATAGATTTATAAATTTAGATATTTAGAAATCAGTTTGAAAGAATTTTTGGAGATATTTAGATTTTCAGATATTTAGAGAAACAAAACGAAGAAATTAGAGTGTTTTCCAACAACTGACAATTACGAAGTCATGCAGAGTCTTATGAAAATGCCAAGATTATATATGCAAGGTATATTTATAGAAAGAAAAGCAGAGATGAATTTGTTTCTTTAAAATTTCGAATTTTTATGCATTCTGGTTTTAAATTCATGCACGCACTGTGTACAGAACTCACTTAAATAACAATACACGTGCTATACAATATAAATTAAGCTAAAAATCTCAAGGAATTTATCTCTTTCTCTCATTCTCCATTACTTTGAGTTTTCTGGACCTAATATTTACTCTTTCGAAATTAATCAGCAAAATAAATTTTAGAATTTGGTAAACTCAAGCAGTTAACTTTTAGCCTTCGATTTCCTTAAAATCAAAAATTGTTTTGCCTTTTTTTTTTCAGACGAATGTAAGCGAAAATTAAAGTTTTAAGTTAAAATTTAATTCTGAAATTAGTGGGCTGAAATTACATTTTATTAAAAATTATTAAAGAATTCTTCTTATTAAAATTTATCTCGTAATATAAGAGAGTTTCCTTTAGCTAATTAATGTTAAATTTAATAATAAGAATTATCTAACATCTAAACTGAAAAAATATATTTAACCTGAGTGAAAGAGTAAATTGGTAAATTAGCCACTATACCATTTTGCTCTTTTTTTAATGACATGCAATCCGACAGTTGCCACTTCTGAGTGTTAACAAACGCAGTATCAGAATCACTGTAAACACAAAAATAGCTTATAAATACTGTGGTTTTTATATGATGATTATATATTTTTCAAATGGCTTTCAGAATCAATTTCAGATCAGAATATATCAACATTTTAGAAATTTAATTTTTTATTTATTAGCTAAACTACATTAAAATAAATCCTACAAAAATGTTTCTGCAAACTAGAATCATAAATTTCTACAAATTAGAATCTAAAATCTTATATATGAAAATCCACAGCAAGTTAGAAGTTGCTGGGTAAAGCAACGTACAGTCACAAACTGTTTTACTGAAAGCATGTTCAGAATACCTGAAATGGTATGAACTGCATAAAATTAATCTAGTTAATGATTAGCAGTTATGATTATCAAATTTGAAACGGGTAACAAATAAAAAATAAAAAAAAAGTTTTTAAAATGCTAGAAACAGTCTTTTTAGATAAGTAAAATGTATCAAAAATTCTGTTGCATCTCTCTAATATTCAATATTTTCACTGATTAATTTAATACATTTAAATTATGAGACTCATTATGTGCTCACCGAAGATTCAAACAAAAGGTTGCTGCCATAATGTAAAATTTTATCTTCCTTTTTCTTGTACTGCATGACAGTATAACAGATATTATAACATACGGGCATGAATTCATAATACTTGATTGGTACCAATGCGTCAAAATGGGGGATGGGAGATTTAGTGGAGTCGCCATTTAATTTTAAATATTTAGCCCACCAGCGGCCGAGCGGTAAAGTCGCTGAACACTGGTAGTTCTGTCCGAGGTTCGAATCCCGCGAACGGGCTGGCTGCATGGGTGTTTTCGTGGTTTTCCCCATGTGTAACGTGTATACGAGCCAGTTTCCCTTAGAAAGTCCTCCACGAAGGCATCCTTCCCCTTAGGCAGATAGCCCTAGTGAGTTTTGCCATAATTAAATACACACACACATTTTAAAGATTTTGTTTCCTTTTCATATATAATTATGAATATTTAGTAATAATTATTGATTAATTTGTAGCTATCCATTATTTAGGAGTTAGAACATTTATTTATTATTATTTCATTTTTGCATAATATTGTTTTAGAATTTTTATACTCCCTTCTTTTTCTTCGTTTTTTTTTTTTTTTTTCGTTCTATTCACGAATTTCGATTTTTTTTTCGTTCTATTCACGAATTCGATAGATTTGTTTGCATTTATGTGACACTGAAATATTTGGGAAACACTGCTTTTCTCGGCCATTTGATACAGTATATGAATGGCGCTTTCTGAAGAAAAACGCTTGTTATATCAGTTAGTCAAGGTCCGTTATCATCGTGAAGTAGAAATCTAAAGAGCCGAAAGCCGACTCCAAAGATCTCAGTTAATAAGAGCATCCTTTGGAACTAAGGGAAAACCTTTGGAGAAATATGGGACCCTACACTGTCATCCTCTCCCAAACAACAGCTGCAGAACGGGAAATGCACGTTTGATTAGAAACCCAAAAATGAAAAGAGCAAACACGTAGGGAAAGAAAAATACTGCAATCTCATCGTTAAAGTAGAAATTAGTCGGAATATTTTTTTCCATAGTTGTACGACACTTATAGTAGTGATTCTTCATTTTCTAAAATCAATAACTGAGAAAAATTGAAGAAAAATAATTGAATAAAATTAAAAGAATCTTCTCTTTTAACAGTCATAAATAAAAGTAGGAATGCCAACAAATTTAAAATTTAAATAACTTGTAAATTTTATATGCACAGTAGACTGAGAATCATAAATTCTATGGACTATTAAAACTGTGGAGAAGTTTCTGTAGTCAGTTATATAGTTTACCTTTCTCCACTTTCTTTTCCGATCGAAAGTATATGAAACGGACAATGGATTTCCCATCACAATATCGAAGGTACTTGGATACGTCCAAGTTGTTAATGAAAGAACACATGGAATTGTTAAGATAAGATGAAATAATTAGTATTTTATGTACATGAGCGAAGTTTCTAAAGCATATTTATAAATAGTTAGGAGTACTTATTTATTTAAAAAATAATAGAACTAACAATATTTTCTTAACAAAACTTGCATCAATTATTTCCACTACTGACTGCATCAAAATTCTTATATTATTGGATGCGTTGTAAGATACTTCAGTAATAAATACAGCAGCTTAATTTATTTTGATTACGTCCGGCACTTTGATTCTAAATTTTGAGACAACTATTAATAAATTACGTGGATGTTAACTCAGCATGTAGACTTTCTACATGCTACTCTTAACTACATGTAATAACATAATTTATAAGAAAATCACTAGCTAAAATTTTAGCTTCTGCTTTATGGATCAGAATGTTAAATGAAGGAAACAAAGATTTCATTCTCAGAAATTTTACAGTTACATTCTGCACAACAATTTTACAGTTTCCGAACGTTAAAAAATAAATAAATAAATAAACCCTTTGGAAGTAAAGGACGAAAAATCTAAGTTGTTAAAATGCTTTGCCATAGATACTAAAATATCAGTGTTTAATTAATTTTTTCTTAATTAAATAATCCTTTTTTTATCACTTTTATACTTTAAAGATTTTGTTCTGATTTAAATACAATTACCAGAGAAATATATCCTACAGATGAACGAAATATTTTGCTTGACCATCTTTCAGACCAAAATGAAACCTTGCAACTTCTTTAGAGTAAGTGTTACCTAATTAAAACCATTAATATTTGTACTTTTAATCTCAAGTTTAGTTTCTTCTAAGTGCTAAACTAGGAAAGGAAAAACTTTAATTCAAATGTATTTTCCCCAAATATTTATCAACTACATTTACATTCAAATAATATACGTAGTTCTGTCTCCATTAATTTAGCTTTAACTTGTTTCGAATTGTGGTTCTCAAAAAAGAATGAAATAAATAAACCACTTTCATAGAATTTGGTTAAAATCCCTTTTCCCAGCAAATACAAGTATTTTTAATTTATCACGAAATAAGACTCATCTTTATTCGAATGAAACGCATACATATAAGAATAAACGCATACGAATAATGCGTATAAGAATGCTCTATCGAATTGTAACTAAGATCCTTATTTTTTAAAGTTCATCCAACGCAAATTTTGGAAGTAACAGCATCCACGTGTTATAAATATTTCAAAGTTCATTTAAATTTCACAAACCAATAAAGCTTCAGCCGAGAGTTGCAGCTATTTCAAAATACCAATAAGAAAGGTTTTTATGACTTAACCTTTAAGAAAGCAAATTCGAGAGGATATTTGAAAAGAAATTTCCAGATCCAAATCATTGGTTAAGTGCCCCAGTTGGTTATTAAGACCTGAAATTGAAGAGCTCTCAATTTTTGAGACATGGCAATAAAATTCAAAAGTATTTATCCAAATTAATGCCGCGTTTTTCTCTCCGAGCACTTTTTCCTATCCAAAAGGAAACCAGCGAAGTATAGGAAATTAATATTTATAGCCTAACACTCATTCAAGAGGAAATGTAAAGCTTCCTCCTCGAAGATATAAAATAATGATGTGCCACTCTATTTAGATCAAATGGATATAAAAAGATAAGCAGTATCTCTGAAATAGGTTATTAAATGGAATAATTTAAACTGAAGGCATTAAGTTGGGTAAACAAATCGCGCGCAGCAATTGAACCTATTTGTTTATGCAATAGTGATAAAAATTTCGACACCGAAATACATTTAAATTAATGGCTAAATATGAGGATCATCAATCTTTGATAAGATGTTTTATGAATTTTATTGTGGTAACATTTCTCTGCTTTGTAGAGTTGCATTTGGAGAGAGAAATATATCTATATAAGAATTTCATCATTTCGTTATTAATAAATAATTCTTTTGATGATTATGTGATTTATCCTTATAACTTCTCTAAAACATTTTGACCAATCAAGAAAAGATAAATACGTAATGTAATTTTTTTTAATTTACCTTGCATGAATTTCTGCTAGCAAGAATGATTAAAATTTCCTATTTACCACCTAGTGAATTTTGCAATATTTATAAATAAAAAATGAATAATACCATTATAAATAATGCTCTTCCGTTATAATGCTTCCGCTGTCCTGTTATTAGGCGGGTGTTACCTAAAATCACATGCAAATAATGTGGATATGGCATAACGTGCCTGGCAACAAAATAATGATTTTTTTTTTTTTTTTCCCATCAAGTACTTTTCTTAGATGGAACTCGTTAGAAATCCGATAACTCTAAAAGGAACATCGACCTTCGCGAAGTTACCATCGGTCAAAAGTTTTAATGTTACAAGAAAACATAAAACCAAATGGCAATTGAAAATTTTAAATTCAACAATGAAAATCAACCAACAGTAATCGGTAATAAATATCCAACAATCATTTCTGCAAGAAATAACGAAAAGGCAGTTAAACAATACCACTTCATACACAGTTGCGAGCAAGTATGAGCACAGCATTCAATTTCCGAGAAGTTTACTGTCTATTGTTGTAACTTTATGGGAATATTAGTTTTCCCTTTATTCCCATCTCCAGAATTTGCATTTGTATTACTTGCGCAATACAATATAATACTGTTTCTATGCCAAGACTTTTTAAGAGTTTAAGTTGTTGGGATGGGTGTAAGTTTCATGTCTAGTACTTTGGAAGCTTCTATAAATATCGTAACAAAATGAACACAATTTAGTTAATAATTTACATATGTTATAAAACCCGAAATTATTAGTTAAAAATACAGACATTTTGTCAGCTTTACTTAAGAAGATGGTGTACAGAAGACTGACGGCATAGGTATGACTGAGACATTTAAAATGCAGTGATCGTACTAAATATACAAGTATGACAAGCCTTTTATAAGAGGAAATATGTTTTATTTTTTAGTATGACATTTCTTTCATTGAAAACATTTATTTAATAACTTTTGTGATTATTAAAGAAGAGGCAAAAAAATTAAAATGGCTCTGAACAGTTAAAAATTTGTCCTTTTTTAGTTTGTCAACAAATTGAGTGAAAATTACTGGTTAATTTAAAAGCTATTCTTCGTCTCTTCTTTGTTGTTATTATTAATACTATTTGCTAATTTTTTCATATATAATTATTTTTTAATAAAATTTACAGTCTTGATATAATTATTTAAATATTTCGTTTTCGCAGGTTCAGTTGTTTCGTTTTGTTCATTTTTAAAGCTACACAAGACAAACTATTTCTTCTAGAGTTCTCACTTCTGCAAATGGGTTGAATACAAAGACGCGAAATATAAACATGAGACAGTTTTTCCTTTAAAATTCTCGATGAAGTTTTCTAGCAGAAATGGTGGAAGTTTTTGTGTAGTTTGGCATAATCAAAATATTTACCTTAGTTGCTTCACTCCTTACAATCAATAACTCAATTGAAAAAAAATTAACAGGTATAATGCTTACTTTAAATCTTGATATTTTCTACATTTTGCAGTCTTCTAAAGCATTTAAGCATCATTGGAAACCAAGAAGTTATTCAGCCTAAAAATATAGAGGATGGGTTTGTAACTAGCAGGTTCTTTTATCTTATTTTAAATACGTGCGTTTCCATCTAAGTCAAATTCTCTACATTAAGTTTTCTTCCCTTAACAAACTTTTTAACATATACATCCGTCATATTTATAAAAGTCTCTAAACTATTAAATGGTGAAATTCAATGAACTTTTAAAAGAGACTAAAGCACTAAAGCTTAGTAAACATAATAATGTTATTGCTGATTCCTTGATCGGTTAGACGCTACTCTCAAAGAGTTGCAAATGTAACTTTAATATAATTTTATTGCTATACTAATTAACTAGAAATGAATTTGTTTTTATAAGAATCAATCATTTCCAGAATAACAACTTGCATAGTTAATTGCTTATTCATTCGAGACTATTAGGTTTACACTGACGGGGGAGGGGAATCCCAGCGCCAAGAAGGAATTGTGCAAGATAAATGAAATTTTTTTGGGTGTTTATACATATGAAAGATGACGTCTATTCATATTTCGCGCTAGGCTCGTGAGTGCGATTCTAGTAGCGCCGCTATGAATAAGTAAATCAGGTTTGTAACCCAACATGCTCTACAGAATGTCGACAGGTTGCCTTGGCCTGCTAGATCACCTGACCTTTCTCCAATCGAGCATGTACCGGGTATCATTGGACGACAATTCCAGCGCCATCCATAACCAGCATTAACCGTCTCTGTATTGACCAACCAAGTGCAACAGGCATGGAACTCTATCCCACAAATTGATATCCGGCACTACGACACAATGCAAGCACGTTTGCAGGCTTGCATTCAAAATTCTGGGGGTTAGAACAGTTATTACTGTACCAGCAGTTCAGATTTGAAAAAGCTTGCATTAACCTGTGGTCTTGAAAATTTAATCAATTAAATATGTTACTTAGACAAACGTATTGCCGAACTTTCATTACTCTACAATTATTTTTCCTTAGTGTTGGGATTTTTCTCCTTCAATGTAGCTAATATTAAAGCTCAAAATAATATTATATTAATTTAACTACATGCTTTTTAACTTCATCTAAATCACAGAAAGGTAAAGCAATATGATATATATCTTTCAAGAAACCATGAAATTAATTTAGACTGTGGCTAATAATGTCTTTCGGTTTACAATAAAACATACAATTGCTTACAATAACAAATATTGCAACCCAATAAATATGTGGCATTATCTCATGTAATTAAACAGTATGTCACTAAATTTTAAAATTGTTTTGGAAGCAAGATTTCCCGAAAATGTACCCATGCAAGCATGGAGTTTTCTATCAAGCTTTTGCACTTTCATATTGCAATAAAGCACTAAAACTAATTCTTAAAGGTTCAGTCTCACCTTTTGATCCATGAGGCGAATGTGCCAAATCTGTACCATATGATTATTTTTTGTGGGGATGTCTGAAAAGGAATTTATGTAGAGGAAATTTTCTGCTCTATCGAGAAGCAATGTAGAGTGAACTAATATATTACACATCCTCATATCGAGAAACATCACTATATTTTCCCATATAAAAGTAAAAAGTTATGAAGCATCATTATTTAAAGAAACATCAATCTGTGTTTTTCGTAAAAGTAAAAAGTCGTGAAGCATCAAAAGTAATCCCTAAAATGTTTTGTTACCATGTAACAAGCAGGTGTGATATATATTCCAGAACATTTAAAATTTTAGCCTATAATTTGTAGAATGATGAATTGATGAGAGGGAACATTTAATGGCATAAAAATCAATTGCTAACTCTAAATATTGTACTAATATACCAGGATTAAATACTGCAAATATAAAAAGTGAATAAGCAAAATATGTATTTTTATACTGTTCACCTAATATTCTGCATAATATTCACCAAAAATCGTAATAAAATTCAAAGTCACACTTATTTAGTAAATCACTGAAACCTTATTTCGTTGCATCTTAAACGCACATTTTTCATATAGATGCGTTTAATTGACCTCTTTTGTATATAAATTATACTATTTATATATAACATCAATTATATAAACATCATTTAAGCAATCTGCTGTGATTAAATAATCGGCATGTGATTTACCTCGATATAAGACATCCAAAGACAATAAGCACTAAAGAGATGCTTATTGCCTTTGGACCTGACAGTCATGATCCTGCTACGGATGCGAATTACGGACAGAAATTATTAAGAAGCTCTTGCTTTATTTGTTCGACACTCTAATAACCATTTTAGAGAATTATTTACAAAACATAGAAACTATCGGTCTGAAAAAGTTAACTAACTTATATTGCCACTATCATGTTTGTCAGCCCTTCTTCTAAACGGCCGACAGCTCTACACTGCAAAGATTCTTCCAAATGATGCTTTGCAACATAAAAAATATTTTGACTCAATAAACTTTTCATAGAAGTTGGAGGGGAAAATTTCTTTGTACAAACGTTGTCATACCATTATTTACATATTAAAAGCAAACTGGTTAAGTTCTATGGAATACTAATAATTAGGGTTCAATTTGCTCATTTAAAGAATAAATAAATAAGATTCACTGATTGCTACATGAAATGTGACGCACTTTGCAGCTTTTACATTTTTTTATCCAGTTACGTCTTGCTAGAAATAGCCTGGTTAAAGTTGTAGAGACATTAGGTATTTTTTTTTTTGGAAGCAGGCAAGATGAAAAATTAGCAAGGCCTTCGCCGAGAGTCAAACCACGGACCTCTGGAATACCGGCCCAGCGTGCAGAACCATTACACCGCAAAGGCACGCTAGGAAAGCGGGAGAAATACATTATAAAGTGATTTTTTTCCTTCTATCAAAAGCTGTACGAATATTACATTCAGTTATATCGTCCCCAGATGTACTGAGTGAAGCAAATATATTTTTGTTTCTATTTCTATTTTTTACATACTATAATTTACATTTTTCTCATTTATGCTACAATGTTAATTTATGGTCCCAATATTATGGTTTAAAAATCCGGAAAAATCATTTTCCTTGCCAAAAATCAGTGTCACATTTCACGTTCAAATTTTGCCGTAAATAAGGATGCAAAAATACTGTTCTATAATTTTCTAACCATTTAAAATATTTCATGGGGTTCGGGAATTAAGCAAGAGGCAGAAAATCTATATGCACCCTACCTCCCTTTTTGAATACTGGACTCGATTCTTGTTCTTGAGAGATATCTTTACAGATCTCGAAGAAAAAAAAAGGCTCCATAAAGAAGAGCAATGTTTGCTTGCAGCAAACAAAACGCTCCTCCATCGTGATACCTCCCTCCGCAAAACTCAAAGGAAGTCATAGATACAAGTAAATATGAAATACCTAGGAAGACGTTCGATATTTAAAAGACCTCTTTTAGTAAATAAAATGCTTTCAAGGAACTTATTCTAATAAACAGCTGTTAGAAGCCAAAAAATAGGAAAGGTCTGTGCATGTAATTATAGCTTAGTAAGGAATTAAACATATTTCTCTCATATCCTTAAGGTGAATTGATCAGCATCCAAATGTTTTAAAATTTTGTCCGGAAATTCCGCATTCAATTTCGAGCAAGTGCTGAGCCTCCTTTCAGTGATCCCTTATTCACAAACTTCTCCCACAAACGCGCCCGATCTAAAAAAAATGGATGACAGTTTGTTATCAGACTCGGTTAGGACGAACGGGAGAACTTGCCTTCTCAATCGCTTTTATGTTACGAAGAAATGTAAGGAATTAAAAGTTTTTCTCCCATGCGCTTTGGTGGTGTAACGGCCAGTACATCGATCCGATAAGTTAGAAGGTCCTAAGTTCATCTTTAGACAAGACATACTCACCTTTTCCGACAATTCCTCTCTTTCAAACCTTTTTTTTCTGTGCAACGCCTGTACGTTCTTCTGCGTAAGGTATATTGATTACATAAAACCTGTGTTAAGGAATATATTATAAGGTCATACTTATACCTTCCAGTGATTTTAATATGAAAAACGAATTTTAGAAAAGTATCGATAAACTTTAAAGTCATTTAATAATTAAAGCGGTTTTTTTTTTTTTTTTTTTTTTTTTTTTTTTTTCTAGATTTCTCCTACTAGGTAAATTTCAGTTTAGCTGTATACTGCTTTGAAAGCGTGAATACAAAAGCATTATGTGAAGTAGTATTTTGAGCATATGTAATTTTTCTTACAGGAAATATTATTGACTGTATTACACCTTTTAAAGTTTTCAGTGATACTCAGAATATTTTCTGAAAACAATCTGCAGGTTACTGATGCAAAGTTTTACAATGAAAAAAATATATTAAATTATTCTTTACTGTTTACTCTGTTTCTTTATATTTCTATTTATACAGAAAAACAAAAGCTTTATTTAAAACAAATTCATGAATTTTTCAGCTTTACTGGAAACAAATTCCATTTTCTCTGCTTAATTAGTTAAGACGGAAAAAAGTACAAAGTCTTTTCCACAAATATAATATGCACTTCTAAAGGAAACAAGACCATGAAGTAAAGGAATTTCAACGGCTCCTTTTAAGAACCTGGATTTTTTTTTTTTTTTTTTTTTTCATTTTATTGTGGGTTGAGTTTTATGACGGAAAAGGAGAAAAGCGATCACGTGACTAATTACTCCAGCAATATTAAAAATTGCAAATCAGTCAAACTGCAAGTCGAACATTCAAAACTTCAGAAACTTTAGTAAACCAGACAAAGTATTCTCACACAATGCTCAAAAACTATTCAAAAAGAACAAAGCTAATACATACAGATGGCAAGTATAATATAAATGATAAGAGATGAAGTTATGTGAGTAAAAAGGGATTAAAAAACTAGATCTTATGTGTGATATTTGTAAAAACGCGAGGAGGGCTTAAAATATGTACGAAATGAATAGGTGAGGATACTAAGTAGAATAAAACCACCACTCAAGGTAATACACTAAATCAAATGGTAAAATCCTATTTCCCTTAAAAAGGGAAAATAAATTGGGATTTTCCCGACTAACGTGTATAAAGTTAAATGTTGAGTATTCAAATATCTCTGGCGAGCATAATGAAAACTTGGACACTCGATTAAAATATGTCGCATGAATATCAGGACATTACGACTTGTACAGAGAGAACCAAACTCACCATTTAACAAATATTCATGTGTGACCTTAGAGTGCTTTATATTCAGCCGAGTTAAAAGAACTTCTTCCTTCCTATTCCTACCCAATTCCCAGCTCACTACTGTAGGTTTAATGCTTCTTAATTTATTATTTGTCTCAAATCTCCAAATCTTCAGCCATTTATTTATAATTTTCTGCTTAGTTGCAGTTTTTATGCTTGAAAAGGGTTTAACATTTCAGCAGCGTTCTTTGCCTTTATAGCTGTTAGCTCATTGCCTTTTATGACGATATGTCCCGGAACTCAGAAATAAAGAATTTCGAAGCTTCGACTTTTCAGGCTTACAATTTTGTTCCCAATCTCAACAACTAAAGCATTGCCTTCATCACAAGGCATTCTCAAGTAATTTAAAGCACTGGATGAATCAGAACAAATGATGAATTTTCGCGAGCGCTGTTTAGATATAAATGATAATGCATAGTAAATAGCCATCAATTTTGAAATGAATACAAAGCAAACCTCGTGGAGCTGAAAATTGAACAACTGAACACATACTGATGGAACTGACAATCGACAACTGAATTACAAAGGTTGCACCAGCATAGTGTCCAGCTTCTGTAGCATAGGTACATATCGGGGTATACTTATTATACTCAGTTCTATTTTCAGCAAAGGGTTGCCCTTAAATGACCTCACTTGTAATATTTTTGTCAAACTGACTTAAAATATCAAGATGATAGACTTATGCATTATACTAAGGAGGAATTTAAAACTAATTTAACATCTGAACATCGATCCCGGGTTATGCAATATTCCTCAAGCAGAGAATGAATCCTCAACGAAAACGAAGGCATACATTAGGCGTCGCGCTTGAAATAATGGCTTATTTGAATTATTGAGCACTGGAACTAGAGCAAGATGGTTTTGCCATTACAATAAAATAGTAAAAACGAAATATTTTTTCACGCCTCAGTTGAAGCGACGGTTCAAGGTATTCTACATATGGATTCTGCACCGGAGATGTTCTGAAAGTTCCTGAACAAATCCGCATAGCCTGATGATGAAAGGGATCTAATTTCAGCAATACAGAAGACTGTGAAGATCCATAAATAATTTACCCATAATCAGTTTTAGACCAAACAAGAGATCCGTAAACGAAAAGCAGAAAAGACCGATCTTCTCTTTGCCATGTATTGGTTAAGAGTTTCAGAATATTTATTTTTTCATACACGTTTGAAATATGAGAAATGTTTGCGAATATGAGAAATATGTATGAAATATGAGAAACCTCTCATGTTTGAAATTTGAAAGCGAAAAAAATCTTGTCCAATATTATACATAAGATTTTGTCTCTTATGCAGCCGGAATCAGCGTACCTCTGAAATAGTTCGGGGTGAGGACGCAGATTTCTTCTGCGACAAAAGTGGACACAGATGGTCTTCTGGCTTGAAAACTTAAATCCATTACATTCTCTATATTGAGTAGCTTTACTTAGAGTTACTTGTAGTAGTATCTCGATAAAATGCATGTTTACACTTTGAGAGCTATTTTGCAAGTCATCAACATATAATGCCGCATTCATAGCACAGAAAAGTCCTTTTTAATTCTTAGACTGAAAATTGTCATACTCAGCGCACAGCCTTGAGATACACTCTCTTCTTGAACAAATACATTTGACAGCAAAATATCAATCTGAACTAGAAAATGTCTGCTCGTTAAAAAATTCTGCGCAAAACCAGATAAATGTCCGCGTAAATCCTCCTTATAAATATGTAAAATTAACCAAAAGTCAGAAGAATTAAAGAAATGTGAAATACTAACCCCCCGAAATAAATATATATCGCAGGATACCATACCTCCCCGTCCTGTCGTAAGCTTTTTCCATAGCGAAAAAGATGGATACCAAGTGATTCCTTTTACAAAGGCAGTACGAATAAGTGTTGCTGTTTCCCGTAACAGAAGGTTGTCTGTACTAGACCTACTTTTTTGGAATCTACTTTGATATGATGACAGCTAGAGATTTCTTTTTAGATATCAGGCTAAGCGGCAATTAACCATTTTTTCAAGAAGTTTATACAAACAGTTAGTCAGTGCAACTGGCCGATAGTTTGGATCTTTTCAAGGCTTCAATATAGTTATAACTATAGCATTCCGCGAAGCGTTTGGAAAACTGTGCTAATTCCACAATATGTTTAATAATACTCAGCAGGGTTGCCAGTGGCTTACCGGGAAGATGCTTTATCACATCATAGCTCGTAGAGACATTAGGTTATTTCGAAGCAGGAGAGAGGAAAAATGAGCAATGCCCTCGCCGGGACTCGTACTCCGGGACTCTCGAATGCGCGTCGAGTGTGCTGACCACTACACTACGAAGGCATGCTAAGAAGGAGGGAGAAATACCTTATAAGCTTATGCCAACCGGACTAGGGTCTGTCCAACCTGCCTTTGACAATGATATCTCGAATTCAAGCCTAGTAAATTCACTGCTGTAGGATTTTGAGTTGGGAGTGTTATATGCAATTTGGATTTTCTCTGACTGCAGCTTGCAGAACAGAAATGCAGAGTGGGTAATTACTACTATTAGAAATATCAGCAAAATAATCCCCAGTGGCATTTGCGATTTCTTCTCTGCTGTTAATAATTGCGCTGTTCCTTTCTAATATGGAAAAAGAGCAGTTGGGATATATAGCCTTAGCTTTACGAAATCTTTCCAACACTCCTTTGGTTGATATAGAGAAGTTACCGAAGAGACATAAAGCGTCCATGAGTCTCCATGTCTTCATCGGAATACTTTCCTAGTTTTTGCTCTAGCTCTTTTGTATTCGAGAAGATTAGACAAGGCATCGTCGGAAAATATCTCAGACTTTTCTCTGTTATGTGTGAGTCTCGTGACACTTATGGTTCTATATGCAATTTGGATTTTCTCTGACTGCAGCTTGCAGAACAGAAATGCAGAGTGGGTAATTACTACTATTAGAAATATCAGCAAAATAATCCCCAGTGGCATTTGCGATTTCTTCTCTGCTGTTAATAATTGCGCTGTTCCTTTCTAATGGAAAAAGAGTAGTTGGGATATATAGCCTTAGCTTTACGAAATGTTTCCAACACTCCTTTGGTTGATATAGAGAAGTTATCGAAGAGACATAAAGCGTCCATGAGCCTCCATGTCTTCATAGGAATACTTTCCTAGCTTTTGCTCTAGCTCTTTTGTATTCGAGAAGATTAGACAAGGCATCGTCGGGTGTCGTCGGAAAATAGACTTTTATCTGTTATGTGTGAGTCCCGTGACACTTACGGTTCTATATGCAATTTGGATTTTCTCTGACTGCAGCTTGCAGAACAGAAATGCACAGTGGGCAATTACTACTATTGGAAATATCAGCAAAATAATCCCCAGTGGCATTTGCGATTTCTTCTCTGCTGTTAATAATTGCGCTGTTGCTTTCTAATATGGAAAAGAGTAGTTGGTATATATGGCCTTAGTTTTACTAAATCTTTCCAACACTCCTTTGGCTGTTATAGAGAGGTTATCGAAGAGACATAAAGCGTCCATGAGCCTCTATGTCTTCATCGGAATACTTTCCTAGCTTTTGCTCTAGCTCTTTTGTATTCGAGAAGATTAGACAAGGCATCGTACCTCGGTAGTCTAGAAGATGACCTTGGAATAGAAAATTCAGCTGCCTGGAAAATTATTTTGGTAACGAGTTGAGAGGTTCATCAATAGGCAAAGTGTTGAACCTCTCTTCTGTGAAAAGTTCAAGAGTAGAAATATGTTTCCAGTTCGCTCCATAAAAACAAAGTCTAGGATTTCTTTATAAATGCTCTGTTTCATCTTCAGCAAAAGATAAGATAATAGGAAGTGATGGCTATTATATGAATAATTTTAACACTAAAAGATAGAAAAGGTTGGAAAGATCATTACCAGATAGTTAAGTGAAAAGCATGATATATTTTTGATGGCTCATATAAATAGGTAATTTCGCCATTGTTTAGGAGATATAGGCAGTAATTGTCAATCATTTGTTCTATATGTCTTCTTTTTAAGGTAACATTGCTACTTACCCACAGGATATTGTGCCCAATAAAATTACTAATAATAATGAAAGAAGCTTGCATCTGTTCTTTAAGACCATCTGGGTACCTCGACCCAGATGGTTGATCAATACCCTCATTCGGAGTTATGATATACAGAATACACAAAGTTTAAGACTTTTGTGTTTATCTGGACTGATGCAGCCTGAAAACATGTTGTTAGTGGTAAAGTAGACGGAGGACGGTCATGAGCAGCAAGGACATCTCGTCTGCGAGCACTCGGTCACCACTGACATTATCATTCTTGGCTGTCGAATATCTCTGAACCTTTGCAGTTCAGAATTATTCCTGCTCCGCAACGCAGGTAGGGTAGTGAGCTTCTGTCAGATCTATAATATTCGTAATATTTTGGCGAAAACTGCGATAGTTCAACGAAATGAAGTAGGCCATCCTGAATGTTTATTTCGGCGATGCTGTTTTGTAAATTATTGGGTTAATAGATGCTTTAGAATGTGCTCTCTGAATCAGCAGGATGAGAACACATACTTGCAAGTGAGTATTGCTCAGACTTTTATCTTTTTTGGTTTTGGTTACATTCTTTGATGTTTTCTTAAAATTGCTTGCCTGATCCTGTAAAATTTGTGTGATTTCTTTTTGCTGAGATTTTGAAGTGTGTGTGGATTCTTGAATTTTATTACTTGTTCCATATGTGCCTTTACGGATTCAAGTTTTATTATATTATTTGGGAAAATAAAATATAGTTTCTGTATCAACTGCACCAACCGATTTCACCCTTTTGGAATATAATGTATTTTTGTTCCTCTGCGTAAGAAATATTTTTTATTCCTCCAGGCATTGAATCGCGCATGAAATATTTTTTGTTTGAACCTCTTTTCTTGTACTTCCGTTTTGGCTATTGCGTAGAGTATGATGTATGCTCCCCCTTGCAGTTTACCCATAAAGACACAGAGGAGTAATTTTCCCTTTCATTGCCAGGCATTGAGCCCCGAGCATATGCAATGCTGCGACAGCATGATATTTTAAAATGGCCGAAACGCGAGGTAGCACTGGCAGCAACGCGAGGAGTTAAGAATATAAAACCTGACGTAGCAATTAAGACATCCAGCCTTAATATACGTGTGCAAGTCGAGTGATATAAACGTTAAAATTACGTGTTTGATGATAAGTAGCCCGCCATACCTCCAATAACTCCAATACTACCAATTAATTCTAGCTGCGCATGCTTCCTGGTCAGAAAATTCAGATGTAAATTCTTCGTCAGAAACCGAAAGAAGATCTAATCCAAATATAACACCACGAGAAAAAAAAAATTGAAGGCGCTGTGTGCTGAAATTTTCGCACTGATTTCTCCCAATTGCGCCATTTTGAGCAGAATATGTCTCAATGACAAGATCCTCGGAACGAAGCTTTTTGACATTTTTGGTTCACCTGTAGAGTATTTCAGATATTTATGGATTAATAATGGCGACATTTTTTGAAAATTTCGTGAAGAACTAGTAACTACAAGATAGCTGGGACTCTGATCTCCAACAGTACTCACATTGGTTTGGCAAGCAGTTTTTTAGAAGGTATACTAACATTTTCATTTTTTGAATTAGCCCTACAAGAATGAAGAGAAAGATTCCGACATCGGCCGCACAGCCTACCACAGAGCCCCAACAAGTGGATGAAGCCTATGCATCAGTGCTAGCAATGTCTATATTCTGTCAGAACCTCTCTGAAATTGCCATCCACCCTTAAAGAGATGTCCAGCAGATGCTCAGATTGCTTAGTTCTAAGATAAAGAATAATTCTACCAGCTGATTGATACATATGGAATCCGTATGTACCTCCTGATTTAACTGAAACGGAGGCCAAAGCAACGTGTTGGGAACAGTACCTCGCTCCTCAACTACACGGCTTCTCCTTTTCAGCCTTATGGGTCTTCCCGTACGGCAAACACGCAGGGAATTTTCTCTCAGTTAGAAGCTAAAAACAAAAAGATGTAACAGCATTTCATTTTGCGTCCAACCTCCGAAAAGGAAACCACAAGGGAGAAAAAAAAGGAAAATCAGAAGCCAAGAAAAGAGGAAAAGGAAGAACAGATCACTGAAGCCAACGAGTCGTGATACCGGTCTCACCAAAACGGTAAGCCTTGAAATGCTAGGGTACCTCGGAATTGCTACACCCGTACTCACAGTGTGAATCCCTGAGGGCCGTTTTATTGTAAGAGAGATTTGCTTAAGTTTGGCCATTTTATATTAAACTTGTTATTTGATATTTTGCGTTATATTTAACATTTGGCATTAACCCTTCTTTTATATTAACTAACTCTGTAATTAAAAATTAGGAGATGAATTATTTACCAGTAATATAAAACTTACATCTGATGCAAAGCTCTGTATTTCAGGGTAAAGAATAAAAATTAAGTTAAAAATTGTGAACTTATTTGAAATTTATTTGAAAATTAGATACTAACAAAGCATAAAGGAATAAAATGAGTAATACTGTTACGGCTTCCTTTTATTGTGTATTTCTTTTCGAAGGGAGAACTAGCTTATAAATTATTTCAACATTGAGGTTATTCTGAATGTTTCAAATCGTAAACTGCCTAAATTTATTTGACAGGTAATATTTCTCGTTTAAGTTTCTTTTTTTGGAGGAGGGAGAATTTTTTTCTCGCTTCTTGCATTTAGTACAGTAGAAAACTTCCAGTCTCTTAGTTATACTCCGCATTTATATAATTTTTTAAACAGTTTCCATTTGAGATATAGCAGTTAAATACCTTTTTTGTTTCACCTTCCGGGTGTTCTTCAAATGCATTTATACACTCAGGGTGAGCGCCTCCTCTTCTAATTATCTAGTTATTTTCATTCTAAGGTCATTTATAAGGCCATTGATTTACATCTGAGACCCCAGAAGCATCTCTAACATAAAGAAATCAAATAAATAAATAAAATATATAAAAAAAATTTAAATAATATCTATCTAACAAGTTTGAATACGACATTCTACTGTCGGTTAATTTTAACAAAATAATGTTCATCTATGCTAGTAAACACAAACATGCCTTGTACTATCGAAATTGTATTTCTAAATGAAGATTTCATTCTTACACAATAAAAGCAACGTAAGTTAATTTCTTTAAAAACGTACATATATTATACAAAATTAAGCTATTAAAATTACTAACACTTGCGGATCACATCAAAAGTGATCGCGTTCAAGCCTGAAGAGTTTCCTTAAAGCAAATAATTTCAATTAATTTGCGTGTAATTTTTTTCTCTTATTTTTTAACTTTTATTTTTCCTACGACAGAGATAGTAAGTATTATGTAATAATAATAAATGAAAATGTAGAAAGCAATAGCAATCCATAAAAATCATGTTGTAGAGACATTATGATTTTTTTTGGAAGCAAGAGAAGTGAAAAATATGCAACGCCTTCGCCGGGAATCGAACCGTGGACCTCTGCAATACGCACCCAGCGTGCAGACCACCACACCACGAAGGCATGCCAAGAAGGCGGGAGAAATATCTTATAATGTAAATAAAAAATTAATTTGCCACATTTCCTGCCATTGTAATAATAATTATTCTGTGACAAAGAAGAATCAGTTGATGTCAAATAACTAAAGAAATTAAAGATATATATATATATATATTGCTATTATATGTGTTATTAAATAGTCATATAATAGCAAAGCCAGGATAACGGGGAGGAAAGTAAGGCATTTGCCTCAGACGAACGGAAAGGAGGGGCGCAAAGTTAGCTAAAAAGAATTAAATGTTCATAAAAAAAATAATAATAAAAAAAAATAATTAATTAAAAAAATTTTTTTTAAATTATAATTGTTAACTTCCAACTTCGCATCAAAAAATTCCCTTTAATAATTTTACAGTAACGATACATTGTGGTAATACATGGCCATGTATCTGGTTTCCATTAATCTTTCCCATTCTTCAGCGCCATATCACATGACCGTTTTAATTTACATTTTGCATTACAGAGTAGTATAAAAAAGAACAATAAAATTATTTAAGTGTGAATTAAGAGACATACGTTATTACTTTTGTTATAAGTATTCTCTGAACCTGCAGTCTTTCTTTAATGCCATATTTTTTATTAATTCCAAGAAAAGTAATTTTGTAACCTTAAACAAATAAACCTAAATTAAAGACATCAGTTTAATTTGGCTTTATTTTCACTCTACTGCGTTCACTGTTTTCTAAAGGAAATTTAATTTTTCTTATTATGTAATGAGGTTTTTACTTCTTATTATTTTCAATTGTATAAGCGGAATTTGCTTAAGAAACGTCATGTCACCAGTAACAGTGATTCTCATATGGCATCTGATCCATCTTTTCATATGGACTGTGTTACTCTTGAATTTTTTACGGAACAATGAACAAACGTTAGGATATAAATCACCATGTTTATTTCTTCTTTCCAGTTGACATCAAGTAGGCTCAAGAACACTAAACTCACCGAATCACACAAATATCTCTGCCTTCTTTCATCCGTTTCCACACACACAAAAAATGCACTATGCAGTTAAAACTCCAGTCATTTAAAAAGACTGAAGTTCCATATCTTCGTAGGAAATTCAAGAATATTTTTTTATTTTGCAACTGCTACGCTTTTCAGCCTGCTGACGATGAATGAAAATAATATTAAATTTACCTAATGTTGAACAGCATCCGTTTGCCCCGAACTGCAGCTTTTACTCCTGTTTCCATCGTAAGAAATCGCGTTAAAGCTTAGAAAAATCCAACGTATCTATTTTTTTTTTCTTTAAAAACATCATCAGTTGAACATCGACAGCTCAATGGTTACCTGGTGTTTCAGTAGATTTAAAGCATAGAAGTTCATTAATGTGTTACCAAAATATTACAAGGATCTCCGAAAACGAAACATTCTTTCTCTTTTTAGCGTGTAGAGACATTAGGATATTTTTTTTTTTTTTAAGCAGGCAAGATGAAAAATTAGCAATCGCCTTCGCCGGGAATCGAGCCACGGACCTCTGGAATACCGGCCCAGCGTGCAGAACCACTACACCACGAAGGCACGCTAGGAAAGCGGGAGAAATACCTTATATACTCCCCTTTTTAAAGGGTGACTGGGGTTTTTAGGGGACCTAATCGCCAAATCCTGGGTGTGGAGAAACCTCATCCAACACCCTTTTAGTTCGGGCGCCACTGTAGAGACATTAGGATTTTTTTGAAGCAGGCAAGATGAAGAATTAGCAATCGCCTTCGCCAGGAATCGAACCACGGGCCTCTGGAATACCGGCCCAACGTTCGGTTCTTAACAGGAACCACTACACCACGAAGGCACGCTAGGAAAGCGGGAGAAATACCTTATAACCGAATAAAGTGAGTAAACGAATTATTTTCAAGTCAACGAAATATACAGTACAAGTCTGTATCCTGTTGCTTCCTTATTTATGCAGTTCAAGTCTGTATCCTGTTGCTTCCTTATTTATGCAGTTCAAGTCTGTATCCTGTTGCATTTTTATTTAATTTATTTCGAGAACTGTGCATCTGGCTCTTTATAACTGTTTCTAAAAAGTTTATATTTAGCAATCATCAGCATACTCGTTTTATTAGCTCTCAAACCTGAAATGTAAAGAGACAAAATAAGGTGTGATATGAAACAACTAAAAAGTGCTTGATATCAAAGAATGAATAAAACTTTAAAATTCATCGCGGAAGAATTTTACTATTAATTCTAAATAACTGACATACAAGAATTTTTTTCATCTAATTTTAATGTAGTCGATATAAAATATTGCATATTAAAATTTCAATCCTTTAATTCTCTGGAAAAGGATGTAAAAATGCATTTTACAAAAATCTATTTTTTCTACAGAAATTTTAAGAACACTTCGAAGCTTTTCTACGAAATTTTAAGAACTTTTAGAACGATTAAATCTTGAACAAGTGCTAAACAGGAGAACGTAATAAAACTCTTGATTTCGGGCAAAAGATGAAATTAGAAACTCTAAATCAAATTTAGATCAGAGGTGAGCAACTTAATTATTGTTGCGATAGACTTTTCGGTTAAAAACTCAGACGGGTTATAAAATTTAATACAGTTAATCTTTTGCGCAAATCGACAACGGGAAACCGAAATGGGCATGAAGCATCAAATCATAGTCACTGTGCTTTAAAAAAGTTATCTGACAACTGCATGGCAGAAACTATTGCAGAAGCGACTTGTTACCAACCTCCCAAAATAGAGCTATCTCTCATACTAAGTTCAGCTTAAGCTCAAATAAGCCTTTCTAGTAACAAAAATTCAAAAATCAAAAGCTAAAAAATATTCGAAGCGAAAAGTTGTGATAAAATACGTACTAGCATTAACGATTAGTTAATCAATTACAGAAAAGGAACTGACAGATATCTGTCTTAGGAAGGCTGCCTTCGTAGATGATTTTCTAAAGGGGATACTATAAGTGTTCCTGTTATACATGGAGCAGACACAAGCAGTTAGAAAATCAAACCCGAAAATAAGCTACCAGTATTCAGTAATTTTTATCCATTGGGCTATATCTCGACATGAATATTTACGAAAGAGAACGGAAGCATAGAACTTACTTGCTTATTTGTTAGGAATGATTTTCGGGATCTGATATAGTTCTCAGATGGAAGCTGAAGCATTATAAAATTCGAATTATAAATTCGAATTATTATTAGAAAGATTATAATATCAGAATGCATATGATAATGCAAAATACTGTATGAATAGAAAGATCTTCCAGTCCTTAACAGCAGATGACAGAAAAAATTTTGTAAATAATTTTTATAAATATGAAAACGTAGCTTTAAAGTTGAACAAGTAAAGAATGTAAAGAGAAATGAAATTGCGGGATTAACAAGCAAGACTAGCAAGAGTCATTAATGAAAGAATTAAATTTTCGTGGTTTGTTGCTTTGCAATTTAAATATCCAGTATATAAAAAATGCTGCATAATATCTAGTTTTGAAAAGCAAACAGTTTTATTTATAATGTATCTTACGGCTGTTATAAACTTAGATCTTTTAAAGATTAGGAAGAATTAACGATTTATTAAATGATTCATTTAAAGAATTTATGAATATAGTTTAGTTTAGTCTTATTCAAATTTGAAAGTTGTGATAAGAATAACAACGCCAGTTATTATTGCTAGAAGTGAAAAGAACATTGGTAAACTTAATACAGTAAAAAATTAAAATCTGCACTTGGCCAAGAAGAATTACCACAATGGCTATATTCTATGTTAATATTCTGCTCCATATTTATATTTGAATTTATACTCATATTCTATATTCTTAACAGGATATGAACTAAAGCAAAAAGCAGATTTCAAAAGATGCTGATGACTTTGCTTCGTTAAACGCGAGAAAACTAAACTATAAAAAAATGCTCGATAATTAGAGCATTACTTTTTACTTTAATTGCACTTCTATTTATATAATTATTTTAATGTCCTTTTAATGCCGCTTTTATTCTAAACAGATTTTAAAAAAGGTGTTTCAAAACTTTTCTCAATTTAAAATTATGTGTACTGAAATGCATTATTTTCTGGTTCTTAAAATGTAATAAAAAATTAATATCAGAGTTACAGTATTGTGATTTAAAATAGTTATCTTAGTTCATAAATATAGTTATAATAGTTCTGCATATTTAATTTTTTTGCCTCAGGTGAAGAAATACCTTTTTGGCTTTATGTAACTGATGCAAGTATAAAATATATCAATATGCTACATCATAGCAAATTAAAATATTCCTCGTACACAGTCTTTGCTGCGATGGTTAGCATACCAAGACGGTTATTCAGAAATCTCGAGTTCGAATTCTGAGGCGTACACATAGTATATTTTCAGGCTCTGGGTTTCTATAATAGGGTTATTTCCTGACACGGTTAGTAAGATTTGTGAAAAAATATAAATTACAAATCTCATGGAAATAGAAGATTTTTTTCAATAAAGTCACTGCGTGCAGGGTTTAAAAAATGACATGTGAGTTATACACTCTTTTTTTTTTTTCGTTTTAATTATTATTCTACCTGTTTTTTTTTTGATTATCATTTAAAAAAAGCTGAGTATAGAACTTATTAGTGGGACTTATTTTCCGAGTTTCACTTTTCTCCTTAGTTCAGGCTCTAGAAAGTCCTTTTTGATAACATACAATAGCTTAATTTAGAAAACGGAAATTATTAACAATTATATATTTGGTTTTGTTTAAAAAAGCAGCATGTATTTTTTTAAAATAATCAGTTTGAAAATAATCATCTTTATAGACAGAAACTGCGAACTGAATTTTCAAGAACAAATGTTGGTGAGCGAGTTTTTTTCGTGTGATTCTGATAATAAAATAATGAAAGCTGTATTTAATCTAATTCTGAAGGCATAAATGAGAAAGCCGTGCGGTTTTAGTCCTCCTCCCAACATACAGAAATCGATATAGGATATAAACTCTTTTGCTTCCAAAGCTTAGTGACGGAGATAAAAAGGAAGAAAGGTAAATCTCAGGCGTGCCTAATATCAGAGCTTAAATTGCGCCGGAGCCCACCGGAGTCCGGCTCCGGTACTTCTTAATTTTTGGGATAAATCATAATTGTAGGCGGAGTGCACTGGAGCCCTAAATAAGAAAGCTCCGGCACTTCTTTTATGTAACTGAACAACAATTTCAGTAGAAATTTGATATCGAAAATTTTATTTTTTGCAATAAAATAATTATAAAAATCGCATATTAAATTTTAGTTTATCTTCTTGCATTTTATTTTACTTTAATTGTTTAAATAAATAAATAATAGTTTTTTATTTAATTAAATACTAATTTGATAAATATTAATTAATTACGGATTAATTTGATAATAATTAACTATTTAATTTAAAAATTATTAATTATTTTAATAGTCATTTTATTTATTTATTTTTGTTCCTCTTTGCTGACGGTCTTCTATAGGGCTCCGGTACTTCTAATATTAGAAATTAAGCCCTGCCTAATATTAAAATCAAAGTTAAGAAAAAAAGCGTGGGAATTTTTTAAAACATTATTGCTTGGATATTTGTATGTATTTACAAGAAAAAGTAATAAAACTTTTAAACTACAAAACTAAACGATATGATTTAGAGGAAATGAAGAGTTTATCGACTTTTTTAGAACCACAGAATGAATGGAGAAATAAATGAAGAGAAAGAAAAGGAAAGACCTGTATAAACATAAATATAAGATAACTGAATATTTCTGATTGTAAATATCAAATCCTCAATTCCTAAATTGCATAGAAAGGCATATTTTACCGATTAAAAAAAAGGCCAGAAACAGAATTTAACTAATCATACCGTGAATACAGTAACGCAGCTAAAACGCTTTAACGTATTTGCCAGATTGTAAATTAGTTCTTATATATTTCAGTTATGAGAGAACATCGGGATAATCGTTTCTGTTTTACATTTATACGAAGTGAAAAGGTGTATTCCCATCAGTTAAAAGTGCTAGTTTGTTTACACTTTTCATTCTATATTTTTCTATCACGGTGACCTAATGGGTTCGCTGTATGGGGTTTTTGCGTTTTCCAACGTGTAACGTAAATCCCACTCTGTTACTTCTGAATATCCTTCCTGAGAGGGACCGATTTCGAAAGCTTTGTTATATTAAACAACCTAAAACCTTCTCTTACTTAAAGGATAAAAAATGGTGTGGAGGGGCAAACCGAAGAAAATATTAGTAGTTATATACCGCGTTCAATTTATGACAGAGGGATTGGCTTGAATAAATGCAATTATCTAATGGATTTTTTTTTCGTTAGTAAAGTAAATATAGGTCTGTTTCCTTAGAAAGTCGTCCACGAGGGTTGTTCCGTAGGGAAGATAGCTCTTGCAAGTTTTAGGAGCAATAATTAATTTTTTAATTTAAACTATTTTATTTTTCTATATTTTCATATTTTGTTCGAATCAATAAATAGGATAAACGGCTAATTCCTTCAGGGAAATGGGTGGGAAGGACATTTACATGTATTTGAACATGTATCGTTCTCACTTGCTATTTGACAGAAGAAAGATAAGGGATAAAAGTATTTTATAATTGTCGGTTCACGGAAAATTTTAATTTTAAGGCATGTGGCTATTTTTGCCCTTTTCATCCAGTTGAAATCATTAACAGTACTCTGTTAACATTGCAGTTGCCACTAAAAATCCCAATTTCCTACACTGCAAATAAATTACGCAATCACTAAGACAAATCCTAGATATGTCCTGCAATGATTCATTCAGTTTTATTAAAAAAACAAAATCATGCACTTTCCAAGTCACTTTTCCCCAAACATTAATTAAGAATTGATTAATCAAATTTGGTGAGGGAAACACAATTTATCATCATAAAGAAAATTTACTGTCGCGAAGGGATATGAAGAAAAGGAATTATTTCCACATTTCCAGTGCAAGACACAAAAGGCATCCCGCATTATCAGTTTTGCGTCTTAATAAGAAATACTCTCTTACTGTTTCATGAAAAATCATCTGAATTTACAGAACAGTAAATTAAAATGATTAATTTTAATAAAAGAAGTAGAAACTTTTTTTCGTCACTTACACTTTAGCTTGAAAGACTGCTATTATGACTCAAAGTTTTGAGTTATAGTAGTAGTTTATTATCAGTGTATTATAACTCTTGCATAAGAAAGAAAGTTTTTTTTTTAATAGATAACATTAAATATATTTTGTTTTTGTCATTAACATATCAGCAAATAATTAAACTTTCAGTTCTTGTAATTAACATTTAAAGAAACTATTTCATTTTCAAGACACTAAAAAGTTAGGAAAATTATCTAATTATAAACAGAACATAAGAACACCCAAAGAATACATTTTAATCTCCATATTTACTGTAGAAGTAAAACTTTGAAAATTTCATCTAAGTCTGATATTTAAACTGGCATTTTCAGCCAATTATTTCAGCCTCCTATGTTGCTCTTATTTCTGCCGCAAACCTTTTTATCACTACGAGTAACGAGTAATTTTGTTTTCGGAAGATATTTTTTAGATTATTAAAGCTTCCATTGCTGAAAATAAACCAAAACGCTACTCAGATTTATGTTAATGAAAGTAATGCAGAAAAATAACTGATTATTGTAAAGCAGGGAAATGTATGTCTTGGAAGTACGGCTCTCTGAAGATTGAGGTTCTCTTTAAAGGTATGTAAAGGAAACTTACTCGCATTTATGCCACATATATGGAAATGGCGAAAACAACTAAACAGATAGCATATTTTGTCGGAAATCTGATGCACATGAAACTCGTGAAAATGAAACACATGAAAATCTGATACTCTGATATACATTCAGTAGATTTATTCACTCATATATTAGTGGATAAATCTACTGAATGTACTAAAGTACTGAATGTACAACAAATTCAAGATATTAGTGAACTTCGTATTGAATGATGATTTTTAAATTTTTAAAGCATTCTTACTTTAATGATAGATACTGTTCGCATGTACATATGTAAAATAATAAAAGATGAATATATGAGAGAAAGGAAAATAAAATACTTATACTCCTTTAATTACAATTAAACTCTCGAATTATTAATGAAGCAACTGAATGCGACGTTAGTAAAAATAAAAATTTGTTGATTTGCATTTTTTATGCAAATTGTATTAATAATCTGAGCGACTTTTACTTGCATATTAGTATCCTAAAATAACGCCTAAAAATATTGCTCTTTGCGTATCGAATTTCATTATACGAATCGAAACCCAGTACACAAATCTGTATTTCGAAAATTCACTAAACACTATCATTTTTCCAGAGGAAAGCTGGAAGCAGCACTTAGGAATACAGTTTCGTCTCTGATACAGAAGGCAGAATTCCATTTACTCTGCAGTTCCTACCCCGAGGCTCCATCAAGTGATTAAGTTAGTGAGTAGGTTTCATACGGAGTTTCTAGCAAATTAAATTGCCATCTTAAAATGCTTTAATGAGCTAGAAGCATATGTAATGGACAAATATTTTAATGACTGTGAATGAAAATGGAAATGAATTGATTTATTAAAAGAGAAGAATATAATTTTAATCATACAGGCAAGATCGATTCCGCGTTTCTCCATACTTTTCTTGATTATTCCTCTCCAGTCTTTTTTCAGTTCATTAATACCAGACCAGTAAATGATGAAGTTACAAACTTCACAGCTGTTTACATCAATGCATAAGTTAGCAGTAAATTTATCTATAGCCACAAAGTTTGGGACATTACCGCCTTGATGTCATTTTTAGATGTATTTTCATTCCTTTTCTTATTATTAGGAATTCCCGCAGACTGCCATAACTCACTGCATTTATCAAGAGTGATTTTTTATTTCATTTATAAAAAAACATATGTAGTTGGATCTTCTTAACAATCAGTACAATTTTTATGTGTCATTTCCGTCCCCAACTTTTAGTTCATCTTTTCATTCACAGAAAATCACTGAAAAAGAAATTTTTAAAAGTTAAGATTGATGAAGACGCTATTTTCTCTAAAATTTTAGTCTTTATATAGTCTGTAAAATAAGTGAGTTCTGCATGCTCCTGGAAGAAAAGTGTCTCTTTTAAGTTTATTCATTGTGAATTTACAATATATCTTAGCTTGGTTAGTTATTTAGTCTTTCAAAACTTCATGATTGTAAAAAGACTGGATATAAGTTTCAGACTATTGTCCAAGTCGTACATCTTAATCGCTAAGTTAATTCATTATGGCTTCCAGTTATAATGAATTATCGCGTCTTTTCCACGCGTATTCTGGTGGTGTAATTGGTAGCACGTCTGGACAGCATCGGAATATTCGTCTTTCAAATCCCAGAGAGAGTATAGTCGATTTTTCATGTTTGTCTCTCTAAAAATCCTCATAAGCTCTATAGTGGCGTTCGAATAACATGTGGTGGACGATTGTCCGTCATCACCAGGATCTGGTCAAGCGGATCTCGTTTCCCTCTTTTCAGTTACCCTTTAAGAAGGAAAGAGGTAATATTTTCGTCTTTTCCACTGCCTGCTTTCGTGATGTAACTGGCAACCTGTGTGGTTAACAATCGGAAGATCCGAAGTTCGAAAATGGAATAAGAATCGCTGTTCCCCTGAAAATATTTCTTAGTTTACTTTTGATAAAGGCGTGACTGATGACCTGTCAGAGTAAAGGTTAAACATTTGACGTAAGCAACAGTATTTTCGAAGTTATTTTTGTTTTGATGCGGGAGGGGAGCATAAGTAAAGAAATATATTTTTATTGGGATTAAAAAGTTTCTCTCAAAGTTACTGAAGATTATTTTCATCATTTACACATAACCGAGAAATTATATACGCACGAATTTTGTTTTTAACTGATTATCTTAGTGTTGTTCCTGAAACATTATTCCCACTGGCAAGTTTTCCTTAACGTTTAAAGACAGCGAAAATTTTTCAAATCCTTAATGAAAACTGGGCCGAATTTTAAATTATTAGGTAAATTCCGCTATGGGCTTATCTTTCTCACATTTCTTGCGCTTCTAAATCATTGAAGTTAATAAAGAGAAAATATTTTTCGATACATGGACTTCTCAGTTCATATTGATAATTTTTTCAAAGTTGCTCACTTCAGTATATTCAGTCTACATCATTTTTCATTTAATTTTCCTTTTCTTAAATGTTTCTTAGAAGAGGAGAAAGTTAAACACGCCACAGTCATTTCTAGAATACAATAACTGCTAAAGTAAAAAAGGCGAGTGTTGAATTTTTGATGGATAAATAAATATTTACTTTCTGACAATGCTCGCTCGTATTGCTTTCATCTTGAAGATTTCATTACATTTACGTTATTTCACATAAAATAAATCAATTTTCTAAAAATTATTTTTATCCCTAAATTTTTCATTTTCATTCTTACGTTGGAAATATACTCTTTCGTTGAACTATTTTCTAGCACATCTCAGTGTAAGAGTATTTAGTCTTATATGATCTCCGTTTTATAACTTAAAATTTCTAAATATTATTTTTATACCTTAATTTTTAATTTTTCGTTGTTTCGTTGGAAATATACTTCTTCACTGAACCATCTTCTAGCACATCTTGAGTCTGAGAGTATTCAGTTTTATATTATCTCCTTTTTATATCATGTAGTTGTTCGTAAGCTGTTCGTAATCTTAAAAGAATTTATTTCTCTCTCATCAGAAATTGCAACTCATGAATAGTAATTTTAATTGACTATAATATTAAATAAATCCCAAAAGAACAGTTTATTTTCTTTTATATATATATATTCGATACAATATATATATATTGTTATAAATGAAAACTTTTAACAACATAAATATAAAATACAAAATTTTGATAAGCGGCGAAGAAAACTTAGTAAGTAAAACTTCAGTTGTATAATATGTTGTCAGACAACTGATTTTGGAGTAAAGAAAGAATGAATTTTTCTCTAAAAATGTCCCAATGCATTTTTCCACCTCATAAAGTATCTCTGATAGTTATTAATGATGAAGAAGTGTTGAAATTTGTTATTTAAAAAATAATTTTAATTAAAACATTTTCATGCTTTTGTCTTTTATTTTTCAATGCCTTAATTATGATTATAAACTGAAACTATCAGACCAGTTTCACTTTGGAAGAATTTAGATTCATCAGTACTTTCTAAAAGTGGTAAATGACACATTTCTCTTCTCAACCCTTCTAAGATAATTTTTTTCTTTAAACTTATATCTCCCTTGCTTTGAGAGATTTGTAAAGCTTCATGTGTCATCGGTATCCGTAATAAGCGACAGACATTAAAATATTTTATGATTAAAAAAACAAAATGGTTAAATCTGTGTCCAGGAAAGGTCAACATATTTATTTAAAAACGCGTTGTTATCTTAAAAGTAGAAATCCTTTAAGTTGGACTATTGCAAACAATGCTTCGGTCTCCCATTTCAGTTTATTATTTGGTTGCAAATATAAACTCTTTAACTGAGATCATCAAGTTCTCCGCATTTCGCTTTTAAAGCTCTAACTTGTAGTCCAATCATTCATACTGTGTTTTATTTATAAGGATATACTGAAATATTACTGAAAGAAATGGAACGTAAAAAAATTTGCATCATTTAAGTAGTACCTTACACATATTGTGTGTGTGTATTTAATTATGGCAAAGCTCACTATGGCTATCTGCCTAAGGGGGAGGGATGCCTTCGTGGAAGACTTTCTAAGGGAAACTGGCTCGTATACACGTTACACATGGGGAAAACCACGAAAACACCCATGCAGCCAGCCCGTTCGCGGGATCGAACCTCGGACCGAACTACCAGTGTTCAGCGACGTTACCGCTCGGCCGCTGGTGGGCCCTTACACATATTGAAAGAAAATACTAAATTAGCTATGAATTAATATACTTTTGTAAAAATTTCTTTATAATATATTTAAAATTCCCGATTTTGTGAGGTGGGGACTGTAGTTTGACCTGTTCTCTTTTAAAAAGATCTCAGTTTCTCAGTTCTAGATTAAATCACATTAAAACCGTTTCTGTGGAGTCAATCTTAATTTTTTTACCTTACTTTTAACATCCAGTTTTAGACTTTTAATTTCTATATATAATAAAAGGAAGAGTCTATGTGTGCGTGCCTTTCGTTCGTGCTGCGCAGAAGCTAATAGACACAGGGCTACGAAATTTGGTACATAGGTGCAAGACAAGAGCTAGTGCACCTCGAAGCAATGTTTTCAAAATTCGAATGAGGGTTTTTTTTTTTTTTTTTTTTTTTTTTTAATGTTTTTTTATGAAGTTGCATCAAATCGATGGCATGCAGCCATTGTTGCTGATATCAGCGCTGTCGCCACTCGAAAAAATGAGGGTATTAATTTTGTACGGTTTTTAAATTTAATGTTTCTCTTGGATACGATGTTTGTCGAGAGGACGTTTGTTTTCCGGTACATTTAAAAGCCAGACGAGGGCTAGCTGCATAGCGGCTAGTAATAAATAAATGCTTAAATAAACACGGAAAGCCTCAAAGTGAAAATAGCGGAAGGAAAAAAAATGTCTGTTAAATAGCAGTTTGAAAGTTCTAATCCAAAAGGTTTTTATTCGTCGTCTTCATACCAAGCATCCATTAGTTAAAAAGTACTGCATGTAAAATGGGAAGTAAAAAAGTACAGACAGAGTATTACGATGGAATTAAATTTCACACTTTATGGTGATATTTCAATGATTAAACTTATTGTTTTTTCCTGTTCAATTGAATTAGCTGACATTATAAAGGGAAAGATTATTGTTTAAAAACATCAAAAAGCTACTGATATTTGACAGATAATCTGTGAATTTCTAATCATAAAATACTATATACTTCTGAGTTCAATCTATCAGGAAAAGAGGAAATGATAATCCTAAATAAACTTGTTTAATCGTTCTCTAATAGTCTACCTGGTGACGTAAAAAGAAAATACACTACCAAGAGCATTCTTGAATACCGCTCTAACTGCATAACAGATTATACCTTTTATATAATCAGTAGAACTTTTATTACGGTCATCAACTTTTAATCTTTAAAGCTTAATCCACTTCGTCGACCCTTTAAAATTCATCGATCACGTTATTATCTTAGCTTAAATTATATTCGAGGAAATTTTTTCTAGGAATTTCGAATTGACTTTTAAGATCCTGTTTTACTTCCAGTGAAGACGTACACATGTAGTAGGCAGTAGCGATTTTAGAAATCTCTATTTTTGTCTCGCTTTACATGAAAATACAGTAGGATTAAAATTTAACAAAGTAATTTTTACGGCATCTGCATAGTTAAACGTCATACCATACGGTAATCATTCAAATGATTGTCAGAAAAATAGCCATTTTATGCTTCACTAATGTGAGTTAGCTTTATCAATATTATAAGTCGGGATTTTTTAACATTATTTTCTATTAGGATATGTGGTAATAATAGTACTAATTTTTGACAGAACCTGGATAAAATATTAACCTGGAATGCTATCTCATATGTAACGTTTAAAGGAAACATTTAGCGTTTTGATGAAAAATATCGATTTATTTGACCCATATATGTGTACCTGGATTTAGATTGGTGATTTTGATAGAAAAATTTCAAAGCATGCATTAAGTAACTTCTCCTTAATAAGCAATGGACTTCGTATATACCCGTATATTCCAAAAGAAAACGAATTATTTTTTAAGAGCAAAATCTTCATTTAACCAGATAGTGTAATTAAAGCTGTTACATCTCTAATTTTCTATTCGACAAGTATTTGGTTTCTACATTCTTTTAGTATTATCTATTACTTAAGTTCATAGATAAAGCTTTCCGTTACTGTTCTTATTGTATCTGAAAACTGATAATACGTACAACATTTTCTTTTTAAGTAATGTATGATCCAGATATTTATTCCATCTGAGTTTAAAATATTTATATAGATTTATAACAATATATTTTAGCTATTTTTCTTCACGGGTGAAGTAGCGGGTTTAAGTAGTAATTTTTTATTTCTCCACTAAGAAATGTAAACTAACTTTATCATAATTATGTTAAGCTTCTCCAAGTTTTTATAATTTTTTATGTAAAATACGGCTGTAAAGGCTATACTCCTTGACGCTCATAAAATAGTGAGAAGCACACCACATGTTAACTATTGTCATTTACGAGTATATTCGAGTATTTTTAAGAAAAACGTACTATCGATTCTTTCGTAACTAAAATGTTCTAGCCACAGATCTTCCCAATGGAACTGGTTCTGAATTCTTAATAATTGTCTTTTTTCAGTGATTTTTAAGACAAATAAATGAAGTTCTGTTTATTTGTAAAAGCTGTCTATCACATACTATATTTCCCAAACAAGATTTGTTGCCAGAAATTTATATCAATCACAAATACAAAGACCACAACTTCTTTAAAATATGTGGCATTTAAGTGGACAAATTTTATTAATTTTTTTAATGTAGTTTGACTCAAATATACTTGAGCATTTAAAATGGAAAAGGCCGGATAATTTTATGTAACACGATGTTAGATTATAAAAGGTGTGTCTCTTATTAAATACTCTTTAAATTTTATTTATTTTTTTTTTAATTTAGTTTGACTCAAATATACTTGAGCAAATGAAATGGAAAAGGCCGGATAATTTTATGTAACACGATGTTAGATTATAAAAGGTGTGTCTCTTATTAAATACTCTTTACTTTTGGAATTCTCTTTCAAATAGTAAAGTGGGCCCAAGTTATGTTCCTCATTAAATATTTTTATGTTTCGTGAGTGACTTTCCTTTCTGTAAAAATGATGCGAATTCTTTCAATCAAATCAGTAAAGTGGCCTTTAAATATATTTCTCAAGCACACGCAGAATTTAGACGAAGTTTAGGAATTTTTTTATCCCCTTCTACTTCTGTTTTACAAAATCAAGAACTTAAAAGCTGAAAGATGTTTCTTTAAAAAAAAGAAAAAAGTTCTGTGTATGTTGTTCATTACATATACAGAACTTTAATGCCTTTTATTATCAGCATTTTTTGTTTGAATGAAATTCTTTTACGGAGTTACTATAAAAACAATTTACTGATTGCTGAGACAGGTAATTATTAATGCTAGTCTAAGAACTCGTTTAAAGACAGCCTAAGAATTCATTTAAATTAAACTCATTAGAAAGAACTGCTATGGTAGAAAGAGCAGCTGTAAAAGAAAAATTGCTCTTATTTATTACATAAACAGCATTCCTAACACGCTAAACGCTCAGATCCTACCTAAAAGAAGGGGGCAAAAAATACCTCGGTTTTTGTTCAGTATGTTTTCAACTTAAACAGGAATACTGCTCTTTTGATATCAGCTACTTTTTAATTTGTCTATTTACATTATTATTACGAACAATTAGGACTGAAGACTATTTCTTTCTTAAATTTTATTTAAATCCTCGTTTACTTTATTAAAACACAAAATTCAGTTTGATTTTGTTTTATCACATTTTACCCTTAATGTATGTTTATTTACTTCATGTACAGTTTAGACTGCACTGAGATGTGGTCGTAAATCGTGGTAATACCTAAGGTAATGAAATAACCATGTTAAGCATTGATGCATAGTATGCTAAGATACAAAATTTACTTCTAGTACAGCATTTCAACATTTAAATTACTTTTAAAAGCAATTCAAGCCCAAATTCTACTCGTTAACTTATGTTTATTAGTTTTAAAATTTCAACATTAGATAATATTTTATAAAGTGTTTCGCAGTCTAAAACCTGAAGTTATGGTGAGAGTAAACGATAATTATTAACAAAAGAGAAAAGGAGAAAAAAATCAACATACACACTAATATTACTGAGAAATTCTAATCACTCCAATTAGAATATTTTTTAGGAGGATGCTCTTGAGTTTTAGATTTAGACTTCGTAATGTAAAGTAATCGGACTCGGATTACTATTCTACTGCACATTGAAAACAGAAAACTATTAAGTATTACTCTCTATATTGTAATGGTTACTTTTAGATGGGACAGGTAACTAACTTCTGCCATGAACAAACATGCTCCGATAAGTGGATTACACATTTTTGAAATGGGATATATATTTTTAACTTATAATTAACACAGTTGAAATAGTACTGTAGAAATAAGCATCATGAGAGTCATTTATAATTAAATTTTCACTTTAATTACTCCTTGAGCCATAATTTTTATTGCTGGAGCGGCTTAATTAAGTGCTCGATCCTTTACAACATTCTGAATTAGCTTTTGAAAAAGGTTATTTTATCTCGTTAAACTGTTTATGTCAGAAATAAAGAGATTAATCAGTCTTTGTTGATGTCAAGTTTTCTAATGTTCAGATCTATACAAGACGATCGAGAAGGATAATGCAATACAATTATCTTCACACTACAACAAACTTAATTAAAAAAAAAATAGTTTTTTATTTATAGACTATATTTTCGTATTTTTTTTATCACCTCAGGTTTTTAGCGCCAAATCAAATAGTCTGAATGAACGAATAAATTGAGAATAATGATAAAATATAACTTTTCAAAAACTCATATTTATTTGCTTCCACGATTAAAAAGTTTCAGCTAGGTACTGAAGTCATTCTCTTTGCTTATTTAAATTATTATATTGAATTCCTAAAATTTAAGCGAATTTTCTTCACTAGTTTAATATTTTATTTTCATTAGATGATAAACTTTTATATAGCTCCATTCGGTTAGAATAAGTTTACGTTTTCCTTTCAAAGAGCAATTCTTATAAATAGAAGAAATAATGAATAATAATTGTAGTATCAATATTATAGCACTGTCCTATAGCAACAAATGTAACATCAGTATTTCTCCTAAAAAGAGAAATAATGCATAATAATTGCAGGACTTATTGTTGAAGATCTGTTTTCATGTGCAGCTATATTTTGTATAAAATTTTTATTCCTTGTTTCGTCTCCTTCGATTAAAAAGAGTCTAACATACTCTATATAAAACAGAGCTTTTGTACAGAATATAAACAAAGTTTACACAGACTATTTTCCAAATAATTAAAATACAGAGAGCAAGAGAAAAGAAAAAATACTGGTTCATTTATAATAATTTGTTTGACTTTGTAGCCTACTGAATTTACGGTTACCTTTAAAAATGATGAAAGAGAGAATTTTTATAAGCGGAGAAAGAGTAAATGCGTTTTAATAATTGCTTCTGTAGAAAGATGAGAAAATGTATTCACCTTTAACTCCATCTTTGCTACTCCTACCAAAGGGATCAGGAGACCTTGCCGTCCAGCACGTACTTCGATACCGGGAGGAGCCCGTAAACTTTTCCGGGTCCAGGATGTCATCGACGGAGAAAGGCGTGTGCACCACGCCGCTTCCCTTGTCTCCTTCGCCGCAGGTCTCTTCGTCCATGGTACCGGGGCTGGAGCCCGAGGATTCGCACCACTCGTCCCGCTGCATTGGCGCGTTTCAATCCCGCCCACCGGCCGCATTTGGTCTTAGATGGTAGCCGCGCGCTCCCTAGTTGGTTAGCCACTGGCATACGTAATGCTCAGTGGGCGTGCGCTGTGAACAAGGTTCGTTTAGGATGGACAGCCGTCGCGTGCTTCCTTCATTTATTTATTTTTTCCACTAGATCGGTTTATGTCGGCAGTTTTGGTTTCGGAACTTTTAGTCGAGCGGCGAAGTTTGGTCTTTTTAAAGCGATAACATCGCAACAAATACAGTTTCGCAGGCAACGGGAATTTAATACTCATGTTGCGTTTAAATGCACACCATACGCACGTGGTGTTCAGTTCTAATGAGCAATGCTTAATTTACTGAGTGACCCAGATTATATTCGCTAATTCCAAACTAGTCTTCATTCAGTTTGAATATAAGTAAATAAAACCCTAGAACGAATAGGAATTTTGTTTGATTGAATATAAAACCATTCTTGATTTTTTTTAAAAATTTAATTTTTTTATTTGCGCATTTCTCTCATTAAGTAATAAAAGAATTTAATTGAAGTAAAGAAAAAGGTTACTGCTCCAAGTAAAGTAAAATCTAAAAATAGAGATTTTGCAGCAGTTATGATCTGAATAATTTTAATTAGCTTATTTAATTTTACTTATTACGTCATCCAAAACAACACTCTGCTTCAGAGACATTTTTAATTAAAATTTTAATTAAAATTGAATGCTCCATTTTTTAATTAAAATAATATGTAGAGGACTATTTGTACTTTAACTATTTTGAAATTATTTTATGCAATGTTTAAGAAATTCTGAGCATTTTCCCTGACAGATCGAAAATAAATTTCTATTTTAACTTATCATATTCATATTTTATCCCAATCTGAGCTTTTTCAAAAATACAGTGTTAATCCGTTGAATTTCTCAAAATCTTCAGATTTTCAACTGGTGGTGCTTTTCACAGCAGATGTGACAACCATATTGATCTCTTAATCCCTCTGATATTCCTGCAAAATCATGCTTCTTCGAAGTTTTAATGGAATAAAAATGAGTTCATAGATTGGTTTCTGATTTTAAGAAAGTGCATAATTTTTTTTTACAATAAAGTAAAAATTTTGCATGTAAATTTAAGTATTTATTTAAAAAAATGCCATGTATTTAAATGATAACAGTTAAGAGAGGTTTAATTCCTTTTTTCTGAAGGGATTAAGAGGTGCTATTGGGACTGCTTTTATGTCTGTTTAATCTTCTGCAAAAAGAAGTGCGATTGTTTAAAAAAATAAGTAATTATTTCCAACCAATTAAAGAATGAGATAAATTTTATTTCTTCGTACAGCATTTTTTTAGTGATAAATCTGGTAAAATATCAAATGATAGAGTAATCAACGTGAAGTTCATTCTTTGTTTGGCATCAGCAATTTTTGCCTTTCATTGGCCTCTTTCATAATTGGAATCCGTAACACAAAGATTTAATTAGAGTACTTTTATTTTTATGAATTATCTAGTATAATTTACTGCTATCAGGGACAAAGAATATTGCCGACATCAGGGACAAAGAATATTAGTTTCGAAGAAAAGGAGCTACATAGAAATAAATGAAGATAAATATGCAAAGCTGAGGGTGTGGAATTTCGTCCAAATTTTTTAACAGTGAAATTGAGTTTAGTTTTATGTAATGTAAAATGTATTTTTGATCTGAATAATTTTAATTAGCTCATTTAATTTTACTTATTACGTCATCCAAAACAACACTCTGCTTCAGAGACATTTTTGATTAAAATTTAATACTTCATTTTTTAATTAAAATAATATGTAGAGGACTATTTGTACTTTAACTATTTTGAAATTATTTTATGCAATTTTTAAATGTCTGTACATCAATACAATATAAGAATTTAATAAATTTTAATTAAATATTTATATTATGCGTATATTTACCTACATACAAATGTTAATAACTCGTTTAAAATAACAGTACTGGTTGAAGTGCTCCTGAAAGTAGACCTATAAGGTGCAATATGTTAATATTATAAGAAACTGTTAATATCCCACTTGTTTTATAAGTAAATTTATTTTTTATATCCTATTTATTTTAAACAATTAAATGTTTTAATTTAGAAAGCTCAGTGTTAAATATTATAATCTTATAAAATTTCAATAATAACACTTTCTTTCAATACAGTAATGCTATTACAGTAATAATATTAGCTAGCATAACAGTGTATGCTAATTATTCTGAAGTATTTGTTATTTAATTCTGAAAAATAATTATTAAAATATGTATAAAATATTTATCAACATTTAAAAAGTTATAAGAGCAGCTTCATGTACATTAAATTTCTTAAGCAGAATAGAAGTGTCATAATTTATGCAGATATGTTTACATGCATGTCTGTGCAACGTTCAGCATAAAATACTTGAGTATTTAATTTTTTTTATGCAGCAGTTGCACAATATTTGTCTATCTTGATTTAAATGTGTTCTTCATTAATGATTTGCAGTCATAATTTTGCCCTTTTGTGTTTTTAACTTATTTTATAGTAAATGTTTAGGTAGCTATGATAATACGAAAGCTATGATGGTTAGCTATGATAATACGAAAGCTATGATGGTTAGCTATGATAATACGAAAGCTGTGATGGTTAGCTATGATAATACGAAAGCTATGATGGTTAGCTATGATAATACGAAAGAAATAAATGCGATAGTTCATCGAATTTTGCATAGATGTATTCAGTTAATGAATGAATGACTGCACAGATATCAAAGAGTAGGTATTGTCAACACAAAATAATGCTTCAAACTCAGAATTCAAGTCCTAAAATGACACATCTGAAACTTCTAAATGATAGCAATAGCCGTGAAGAACTGAGTAAATATAATTGTTACAGAGCAACGTTGTAATTGTTCCAACCTCCAAAGCAATACGAATAATTTAATGATAAAATCATCAGCTGTTACGGAAAAAATTTCTGTTTTGCCACTGCAAGAAAGCAGAATTTAAAAACTATTTGACATAAAAAAAAAAAAAGAAGAAAAAATAAAGGAAGAGCTAATATTAGAAAATTTGAATGAATGAATTTCTGCATAACGATAAATTACTATCATAATACATACTTTTAAAATATAAGACTGTATGAGTATATAGGAAAGAATATATCTAAATACCAGATTAAAAAATTTTTTCTGATTTTATTCCTAAACTGACGGGCCCACCAGCGGCCGAGCGGTAAAGGCGCTGAACCCTGGTAGTTCGGTCCGAGGTTCAAATCTCGCGAACGGGCTGGTTGCGTGGGCGTTTTCGTGGTTTTCCCCATGTGTAACGTGTATACGAGGCAGTTTCCCTTAGAAAGTCCTCCACGAAGGCATCGCTCCCTTTAGGCAGATAGCCCTCATGTGCTTTGCCATAATTGAATAATCCCAATCCCATCCCTGAACTGACTCTGCATAATAATAATGATCCATAATAATACTTTTATAGTAACCATTGAAAAAGCTTACAAAAATCTTATTAACTCCTTTGTAGAAACAACACAGATTTTGAAACACAGATATAAAAGAAGCGAAATTCGCTTCTATTTGACATATTATAAAATTTACCGTTAGCATTAATTAATTTTTAATCAGATAGATGCGTAAGATCTTTCTAGCGGGTAGTCTGAAAATGTGCTTGCATATTTCCATTTAATATTTCTATAATACAAATATTTTGTGACTAACATCAAAAGCAATATTGGGGGTGTTTTAAAGCAAAAAGGGTTCTTCATAAATACAGAAATTTATCAATGTTTATTGTTGATAGGTTACTCTTTATGTATATATATGTTTAAAAAAATTATTGTGAAAAAAATGAACTATATTTAGCGTATATTGGATCTTAAAAATCAGTTTAAGCTTATGTTTTACGCATACTATAGTTTAGTTTAGTATACCACAACTACATTACTAGTTTATATATAACTAAAAAAAATCTCAGTGGCGCAACAGCCCTAGTAGGCCACGGCCTGCAGTGTCCCGAATTCTGCTTTCTTTACCTTGGGCCCCGGAGTGCATCAGCATATGCCATGAGCAAGTGGTCAGCTTGTCGTAAGCCTCCCGGTGTTTAGCCCCCAAGCGAGCTTGGGACTCATTTTATCCACCCATTCAAAGAATGAAGGGCTGAGTCAGCCTTGTCCAGCCCGGGGATCGAACCCCGGACCTGCGGTGCAGCTGCGCACTAGTCACTTCGCCGCCGGGCTGTACCAGTTTATATATAAATACATATAATTTCATGAGCTAAAATCTCGGGTCATATTGTCTGCTATACATTACGCTGCCCAGCCCGGTTACTGACAAGCGACTCTTACTGCCGTACCGAAGGGCCCGGGTTCGAATCCCGGAGAAGGCATGGATGTTTGCAAATGTGTAGTGTCTGTGCGGCATGTAGGCCCTCCTGATGTTACGGTCAGACAAGTAAGCTAAGTCGCAACGACAACAGCAACTATACATTCTTTTAAAGCTTTTTGATTTTCAAGCAAATGCTTACGAAATTGAAAGTTGAATAAGGCATTCCCAAAGCTAAAGATTAGCAAGCGAACCCAACTACGTCATCAGTCTCTTTTTCCGATATTGAGCTGCAAGCAGCCGTAGTTTGGTTTGGTTTGGTTTACGGCAAAGCACTCGAGGACTATCTGCCTAAGAGGGATGCCTTTGTGGAGAAATTTCTAAAGAAAACTAGCTTGTATATACGTTAAACATAGGGAAAAACACGAAAACGCCCATGCAGCCAGCCCGTTCTCGGGATTCGAACCTCGGACTGAACTACCAGTGTTCAGAGACTTTGCCATTCGGCCGATGGTTAGCCCCGAGAAGCCGCAAAACCAGCCCTTTGGCGCTGGGTATATATGCAGATTACATTTTAGTAGGCTTCATAATGCATTTTAACGCACTATAAATAAAAAGGTAATGGTTAATAAAAGTTATCCTCTATGATTTAGAGGCTTGCGCTGAAAAATTTTCAAACAAAATCTGTTTTTGTGTGGCGAGAAGGCAAGGGAAACTTCTTACATCCAGGCAAACACTTCTACAAAATCTCCAAATTTTAACAAGCAGGTTTAAAGGTAAATATCATTGTATCCAAAGGAAAATAAGAATTATGTATTGAATAATTTGCTTTTTATAGCTAATTATAATGAAGTAAATATCTATAAATTACATGTTAATAACAATGCATCATTTTTATTTTATTCTAGGAAAGCAATTTCTCTTTTAGGTTTAAATACTGGAGATTTTAAATCTGTTCTCGCAGCTATGTACATTTGTAGAACAGTAAATCGTTATGAGATAAAAGCTGTGATTTAGTTGGACTGTTTAAAGAGATAATAGTCAAGCCAAACTGTTAAAAATAATTAAAGTTCAGTCATATAATATGTAAAATTGTACAAATTAAAATTAACAGTTATATAATATGAAATTACAAAGTTGCCTGTTTACACCTTTTCACATAAGGATGTAAAATAAACCAAGAAAGTTGTATGAAAATGACTTCAGAACTTCTTATGCAATATGTTATTTATAATTCCTGCACGGTGCATTTAGCGGAATTAAACAGCAAAGATAGTAATATTAATAAATTCAATTTAATTTACAAATAAAGATGCATTATATATCAAACAGGAATTTTTATTGAAACTCTTACCAGTTTTAGGTATAGTTGTCAGTGACTTTTAGTGGAATAATTTTCTGTTCACATATTTCTTGAATTTTTTTTTCAGCTGTTGCAATGGGTAATGATATCTTAGCTTAGTTGTACTGGTGTGTAAGACATTCAGTTTTGTAAAAATATATATAATGTATTTTTATATACATGCTAATATATTGCAAGTATGTCTTTTAATGATACATATTATATACTTCCATTCTTTAAAAACTAAATCATAATCTTATCCAAATAAGCCAGATTCCTATGGTAGCCATATTGTCAGTAATTATTATGCCTGAGCTTTCAATGGTTCAAAATACTTACAATTAATACATCATAATAGTTAATTCTCTAAGGTATTCCTAGATCACGGTTCAAACATATTCCCAATCCGTGGTGCTCCCATTTCATGGTTTAACATATTCCCAATTCATGGCGCATCGTGTTCCTAGTTTATTGTTCGACATATTCCTAATTCATGATTCAACATTCCTCACTCATAGTTCAACATACTGCCAGTTCATGGTTCAACATATTATCAAATAATGATTCAAACAAAGCACCAAGAACAATGATTTGTCATCTTTCGGTTGCTATTAATTTAATACCATAATATGGGGAAAATTTGACCCGAGTTTTTAACAGTGATAGTATGTTCTACCAATGTCTATAAGTAATTAAAAACAAAAGCTTTCCAAATGAATATTTATCATCTACATAATTTTAAAAATGTTTTAATTTATTAAAGTGAAATGTTTGATGTTATGTAACTTTACCTCCTAATTTTCGTTTGAATTTTAAAATTATTTATAAAGTGTTGTTATTTTAAATCATTACAAATTTGTTTAATTCTCTTTGAAATTATTTTAAAATTCGCTTATGATATAGTAATGCCACCTTTAAATTTAATTTTGAAAATGTGGTTAAATGTACAATGATTTTCATGAATTGTTAAAATTTCTTGTACCAAGCTGTATTTCTTAAATGATATATTGTTTTAATAACTAATTGAATTTGATTATTGAATTTTATAAAACATTGTTTTCTTCAATTATTTTCATGTACACAATGAAATATGTACATGATCACAAATGAAATAACAAACGTTTCTCCTCCTAACCTAAATGTTCTGTGTTTTATGCTACCATTATCGATCTTGAATTAATGCGAGGCATATTTGGATTTCCTGAACAGATAAATATTTTATCAAAAATAAACTAACGAACGCGGAATATTAAAATACACTTGTATTCATTTTTAAATAATCGTATATTAAAATTGTTCCTCCTCTTGATTTTGAAATCAAAAAAAAAAAAAAAAAATCCATTTAAAATCAATATTTTAAAATTTAGACTTTATTTTCATTAAAATTAATCTTCATTAAATGGGTTCGTTACAGTTCATTGTAAATTTAAGATTTGTTATAAAAGCAATGAAATATAACTTCTAATAAAATGTATATTACACGAAATACTAGTTTTATAAATTCAATAAACAATGCTAATTAAAATGCTTTTTTTGTGTGTGTGTCTCACTGAAATACGTTATAGTTCTTCAGTAAAAGAAATTGAAAAATAAATCCTGCCTTTTAAAAAGAAAGCCTTGTCATTTGCAAGACAATTGTTTGCAGATACGATTTTAAGCAAATGAATTCCCTTTTTTTATGTACATATTCCACTTTTATCGCTAATTTTTTTCCCTCACTCTCATTCTAAAAGTAACAGTATTTTGAGGGTAAATTTTTCTGTAAGTTAAATATGTTTTACAATGAAATCTGACAACTGCTTGCATTTCTACCAGGATATTCTATGTTGGCGCTTCCCACACTTTTTTAAAACTCGAAACTCTTATGCATTTAGTTGCTACTTTTCGCTAGCTACAAGCATATAGTTGTGACTAGTTGTAGAATTTTATGGAGTATAAACTTAAAAGTTACGAAACGCCAAATATGTAGTGGGTCCTTTCATTTGGTATAGAGAGTGAAACCAGAGATAAAAAAAAAGGTTCAAAATAATGAAAGAATGGTGTACTAACAATTGCAAGAAATATGAAAGATGAATGCAAGTATGAAATCAAGTAAAATTAAAATACATAAAATGCATGAAAATATTTAGTTTGTCTTGTAAAAACTTTAAATCTATTCAGATCAGATGATAACATTCAGTCTGTCTTAAATATGGAAGAAAATTAGCACCGACCTTTTTGCCAATGAAATATTGAAAAGATAAATCCCAACTATTAAAATGCTTGTGTCTTAAAATGGAAGCAGTTTGCTAATATGTGACATAGCGATTGATAAGCATTAAAATTAGAGTGCAAGGGTTCACTCTCCGTTTTCAGTAGGTGATTATGTGTAGCTCGAAAATGAGCGATTCTAAAGTAGCGTTAAAATGCTTTTTCCTTCTGGGTTCTAAGTTGCCTTCATTATTCCTCTAGAGGTTTTGCATCTTTAAGCCTATCATTAACTTGAACATCATATATTAGCTATCTCTTTTTCAAGATTTTCTCCTTATGACTTTGCGAGTATTTCTAACCAGAACAATCCAACTACACAAATCCAGGGAGGCTTTCGCTTTCCGTGGAACAAGCGGTCAAACATGTCATCGCACACATGTCTGCCAGCTTTATTACCTTTCATCCGCACATGTCCACGAACCCAGCAGTAAAGAATATGATATTTAAAAGTCCTTAAATTTAAATGTTTCTTTAAATTTTCAACAATTACAGGATTTGGCGGGAGAGGCTAATTAAAAGTTTCTAAAGCTTTCAGTGCACTATACGAATTGGTATAAATTCTTTTTGGTTAACTATGTATGAAAGGGCAAAATACAAAGCAGTTAATTCCGATATTCTCTACATATAGTTTCCAATCACAAAAAATGTTCCGACATGACAAACTGTTTTTAATCATCTGTATGTATGGGGACTACTGCATTTAAGCATAAAACTGCATACACTTGCCGAATTTCAGCCTGTTATTAAAAAAAAAAAAAAAGCTGTTTGCAGATGACCTGGTTAGGATATCTTAAATCATATTAGTGGAAAACATCAAGAAGCTGGATCAAGAAGCTATTGATGATTCTAAGTAAAATGGAGCATTCTCCCAAGGCAGGATCTGGAAGTGTTTTACTGCTCAAGCATTCACATCAGATAAACAATACGCTTTAGTCAGTAACTGGGCTGCCGAAGGATAAATGATCAAAGATCAAACAAGCGGTCAAACATGTCATTACACAAAGTGATCTTATAGATGGAGAAGATATGCCAGTTTTGACTGTATATTGAAATAATGACGAAGAGATAGCTGCTCGTGCCGTAACTGGAGCGCTGGTTTAAACATATGGACAAGAGAAGTTTTAAATGTTCCGGAACATATGCGAAGATCCTGATAGCAAATAAGGTTTAGCTTCAGTAATACAGGTAACCACTGAACCATAGTCCAGTTTAGAACGGAATTTTGTCCTGCACACACGAAACATACGGCAGCGATCTGCGCCCCAATAGGTTATAATAGATTTATCATATTCTTTACCCAGTATTTTAAATAGATTTGATGTTCTAACGCATTTCTGCCTTAAATATATCACATACTGGAGGAAAACTAGCTTTCGATCGAACATTACTCCTAAAAATGTCACTTCTACAGGAACCAATGAGCCATAAAAATGCAGCTCAAGGTGGCGATTATGCTTTTTTAAAAGTGAACACACAGTTAAAACACGACTCAAAAAACTGAAATCATGCTGAGTTGAACAATTTATGATCCTGTTAATCGCAGTCTGGAGTTGCTTCTCCAGATATCTCATTGCTTGATAAATTCTTAATTCCCCCTCCCCAAGAACATATGCGAAGAGCTTGATTCTAATAATAAAGGGAATCTTAGAGCTTTCTGAACGTAGAGAAATTTCGTTTAACTCCACTTTTCAGTAAATTTTAATAAATACCTTTAACACTAGTCTTGCGACTTAAGTGTAGCCCACAGAAACTCCTCTTCCCGAAGGATTCGCTTTTTAATAAAGATCATTTTCTTCCTTAGCTCCAGTTTATCCAGGCATTTTGCCCTTTCCAGGAAAACTGAGTCTTTGATTCTGTATCTAATATCAATATCATTTCTACTAATTTCTAAAAAAATGTAGAATGAATATTTCCTGTTAATATTGCAATTCAGTTCTACAACAGAATTTGCCTTATTAAGAGTCGGTATGCTCTGGTTGGAATTTCGATTTCCCTCAAAAGTTGATAAATACCCAAACTGAATTCGAGACCTTCAACACAGCGCAATTTTTCATGTCTTAAAATAGATGCTAATAACGGCCACAAATTGTTAAAGTCATAATTTAACCTGGCCATGTTCAAAGAAAACTGTTCTTTAACATCATAAACTATCAACTAGCTAACGTGTCGGGTTTTTACATTTATATTTACTGTTCACACTCGTATTTTTACAATTTTAAAGTAATTTTTATTTTCCAAGGGACAACCGAAATCTAAATATACAATGATAAAAGCCCTTTAAAGGGCTGTCCGTTTCACTTCCGATCACGTTGCGGAGGAAAAGGAGAATTCCCTTTGCACAGGCAAAATACATATTTGGTTAATTTACTGTACCTGGACAGCATGCAGGGGCAGGATCAGAGAAAAACGATAGCGCGCAACTCATTTTGTTTTATATATATGATACTAAGTAAAATTAATGATTCGCAGCAAAGCTGCTTATACTGATAATGAGATACCGTAATACCGATCACATAAGTAATTAATACAGTACGTATCATTAAAGTAGTATTTAATCAGGACTTTGTTATACGATTGGATTAAAAATAATAATTCAATAATTTTTTTTCGTAATTATAAACTTTTAGGCATGAGTCACATGCATAGCATAAAACCCTGTTTTTAACAAAGCCTCGAATTTTTTTTTTTTTTTTTTTTGTGTGTGTGTGTGTGTGTGTGTGTGTGTGTGTGCTTGCAAAATTTTCTTTTAGGTCTGTTTAGGAGAATACTGATTTAGCATTTTTAGCAGCATTTGCATGGCATACATTTTTCCACTTAAGTGTTAGAAGCCTTCCGTCCAGCTTCTGAATAAGATTTTTTTTCTGAGTTATTTCAATGACGAGCACTTCTTTCTCAGATTTCCACTTGGGACAGGATCTAGAAAATGGCGTGTAGTCACCCTTGCAATTAGCACACAGTGACGTAGCTGTGCATGTTTCATCGTCATGACCAATGGCGAGCGGCGTGATCAGATCGTCGCAGAAAACTAGTTCCATAGCATTTAAAACATAAACATTTGATGTTAAATGACATAAATTTAAAGGTAAGTTTTTTATCATTAATTTACCTTTTAACTAATTATTCTTTTTAAATGTTAATAAATCTCTTTAATTTTATGTATTTTATGCAGCATGAATTATACAGTTTTAATTATTTCATCGGTTTTCAAATCATCAAGTCAGAGCCATAACTACAGGCGTCTCGGGAAACTTCCCGATAGCCACATCTGCTCCTAGTCATGACTCACCACACAGCATGAAGAGTATGTAAGTTTACTACAACAGGATATGTTTGGATAGCAATCTTAATATCGCATTGGGTTTGGATTATAGGGTCTTAAAGGTCAATTTAAGTACACGGCCTTAATATATTTGCAGAGCAAGCGAGTTGAAAATCAATATAATTACTTTCGTGTTAATAAACTGACCTTCCTTTCGCGTTTTGATCAACCTGGCAGTACACGACTTCTGATCAGAAAGGTCCTCTAGGAGTTCCTCGTCAGTAACGCATCTCTGGATAAACTGGGGCTACTGTGTACTGATGCTTTCACAATTATCCGTCCCATACTCGTCCTACTAAGAAGTGAATCTATTTTAGCAGACAATGCAGGTTTACTATTACTTTAGGGGGTAGATTTCCAGAAGAAAACAATTTTACTAACATATTTTACCCCCTAGTTTTTTAGCACAAGGCACAAGGTTCTGAAAATTTGTTAAGTATTCTCGTGATTTTTCATTCCTCAAGACATTCATAAAAGGGGTTTCTCTAAATGTTAAAATGGATTTGTCCACGTAGAGGTCGTTTTTCTCTTACTAACTGATTCGATGGTGGATTTGAGGTACATTGGCTCTGACTGATGAAGCAGTAGAAGAACTCCAAGAAAACGGAAATGTCTAACACTGTTAATGGTTTCCGAAGATCATTGTATATGGGAAGACAGTTTGAACGGCGACGAAGACAATGATAACAGTGACGATGCAATGATTTACAAGTTATAGAAGACGACACAAACAACAGTTCTAGTAGCATTAAATGATTTGCGGCCTCAGGAATAGCACTGGATGACAATAAGAGCATGCCAAATTCATGGCATAGTGAAGTAGAAATGAAGATATCTGGTTAAATATTGTAATGTTAATATTATTATGCACTAGCTGCTACGCGGCCAGCCTTCGTCTGACTTTTAAATGTACCGGAAAAATCCCTTAAGGGAACAACACCAAACATTAAATTTAGAAACTGCACAGAATATTACTTTGCAGAACAACTTTATTAAAAAATATGTATTCATATAAAAAATTACAATGAAATAAGTAATATCCCTTAATACGAATATTAATTATCCTAATAAATAAATTAACCAACTTCCCGTTGCCTTCTCTCGTCCAGTATCCAAGAGAAACATTAAATTTAAAAACTGCACAGAATTATTGCCCTCATTTTTCCGAGAGGCGACAAAGCTGATATCAGCAAAAACGGTAACAGTGATATATCAGCAACAATGGCTGCGTGCCATTGTTGCTGATATAATGAGAGAGAATTATCGGTTTGATGCGATTTCATAAAAAAAAAAAATAAATAAAAATAAAAAAATAAAAAAAAAAAAACATAAAATTAAAAACAAAATACTTATTCGAATTTTGAAAAAATCGCTTCGAGGGGCTAGATGCACCTATGTACCAAATTTCGTAGCCCTGGGTTTATTAGCTTACGCGCAGCACGAACTAAAGACACACACACACACACACATAGAGAGGACTGTTCCTTTTATTATATGTAGAGATTCTTATTGGAATGCAGCTGTCTTATTGGAATGCAGCAGGTAGTTTATCCATGAATACTTTTGATTTGTTATGTTCTTACTGTAATCGCATGCTTCAAAATTAAATTTTATTCGCATAATTTACCCTCTCTCGATTTTCACGCGATAAGAAAATGTGGAAATTAGTGGAAAAAGGGGTAAAATACGCGATTAAATATGGTAATAATGAAATAATAATAAGCAAAGGCATATAACTTTTAACAATTAATTCTTATTTACAGGGGAATACGTATAATTATAAAACAAGAAAAGAGTACTTGAAATCCTTTAGCGATTCCGTGGGAACCACTGGAATGTGATATCTGTCACTATGCTTAGGTAACCAAGAAACACAAGGATTATACCTCTTTTCCCAGGTCAGAAATCAACCTCTTTATCCACATTATTTCCCATTTAATCTCGCAAGTATCAAAATCGAAGAAATTCCTGATTACTATATTATTATAACAAGAGCATATGCAAGCTTGTTTTCTTTCAGTAATTTTTGTATACAGCGTGCGTACCCTCTAAATTACATCGGCAATCTCGGAAACATGGCCAAATGAAAAAGGAAGCTCACAGCTGATGGTGAATCAAGATACTTCCCCGCATCCCTTAGGGGATGGGCTCCCCTCTATAATCCTCTCCAGGCTTAGCAATATAAACATCATTATTGAAGAAGACGACCTAAGTGACCACGTTTTTTGTCCAAGGGCTGGGAATAAAATGTTTATCATAGCGATTATAAGCATGATTCAGTTTAAGGTCATCGTGTGTTACGGATGGATGCGTTGACAGGACGGGGAAAGACGTGATTCAATCCGCGGTAATAACAGACATTCAGTAACTGAGAAGGAGGAAAGTGAGAGCCTGTCTCTTTACGAATGTCTGCCATCAAAGCTATTGAGAGCGAAGAGAGTGGAAAAATGAAAGAAACTGCTATTTTTATTCTCAGTCTAGTTCCGTTAAATATCTCTTTTCGGTTCAAATAGTAATAACAAATGTTTTAATCGCTTGATGGAGCAAGCAAGTGAATTATATCAGCTTAATGGATAAATAATTCACATAACGTATTTGGCATACATGTTCCTCTTAATAAGCAAAATGTACAAATTTAGAAATTTTTATCCATATGTAACTAACGTAGTTGTTAAAACTATTTATACTTGTGTTATTCAGAAAGATGTAAAAAAGCCCTTAAACGCTATTTTAAAAACGAAGAATAAGATATGTCCACCCTCAAAGCTATGCGCATCAGCTGCCGTACAGTAATTTCTGTGAAATTATTCAAGTGATTTTACTTCCTTTGTACTAGTCAACTGCGAGACACCTACTTACAAAACATTTAAAATGAACCAAATAATATGATTTGAATTTTATCAAAGGGAAAGAATATAAAATTAAAATCTTATATCTATTGCATGAAAAAAATCTGATGTGTATACCACATGACTTCCTTGTACGGAATATTAAATTATACGCATTTTTTCCTGCAACTTTATTTTCCCGATTTCATTAGAGATATATTTCTCATTCAATTAATTCAGTTCTCATTTCACGGCAAGGCAATAATACATAAAAACTCAAAATATTTTCATTAAAAATTGAAAGATATAGAAAAACATAAAACACCAAATACAACTAAAACAATAAAAAAAAACTATTTCTACAATTAAAAATTACAGTTTCGGCTAGCAGACAAGAAATTTGGCTAGCAGACAAGAAGGCAGATATTTTGGTGCACAAAACTAAAAGATTCCTTTTGGTCTCACTCGGCAAAAAGACTTTGAAGGGGCAGAAAGACTTACTGTTCTGCTAAGTTTCAAATGTAAACAAATATGGCTGCTACGGTAAAACAAATTTAGGCTTAGCCGCACTTAAACAACTTTTAAATTGTTGATAATTCTACAACTATTGTATGCAGATTAACTAAAGGCATATAAACCTTAACCGGAAGATAAGAATGCATAATTCAATAAATGATTGCATGGCAGATATTTTGTGCACCAAAATATCTGCCTCCTCTCTTTCTCTCCCTCTCTCTCTCTATAGATATATACTTTTGATGCAGCCCATTGCAACCAAAATCAGAGGTGCGCAACTAAATATTATAGCAATCTTATATACAAAATTTCAACGTCCTGAGGCTACTCGTTTTTGAGTTATGCAAGATACATACATGCGTACGTACGTACAGATCCACGAAAAACTCTTCTGAATCTATTTTAAATCAGTTTTATAATTCGTTTGGGGAAAAAGAGTCCTTTATTCTGTACTTACGTACAGATGTCACGCAGAAACATCGTTGAATTGGATTCGATAGTGGTAAAAATGGATATTGTCGTTGAAATATGATACCCGGAATTTTTCGTGATTACAGTACTTTCTTTACCTCGTACAAGGAAGTAAAAATCAAAGCTATTCATTGCCCCGTAACTTTGCAAACGGTATGTTGTAATTAACGAGTTTATTTCTAAGCCATATAGTTGTAAGAAAAATAAGAAAGGATGTTTCAGATGTCGGTTGACTACCATTTATAAATAGGTAGCTTATCTTGGCATAAAATCGTGCTTTACACAATGTGATTTCACATTTAACGATATCCCATATAGTGCATTTAAAAAATACCGTTCCTGTTACATGATAAAGATGCACTAATGTTTAATGAACTTCGAAATTCATTCTCAAATAAGAAAAATTACATTACGGGCACCGGAGTCGTAAATAGGAAGGCTTATACACATATTTTACGTAACAACTAAACCCCAATTTCAGCGGAAAGTTCTTTTGATCTCGAAAATTTTACTTTCATAATGAGCAAGCTTTTAAAATCGATTCTAACTTCTGAACGCATACCTGTCTTTCCCCGACAAACAAACCCTTTAACGAAGGATGAGACTTTTAAGAAAATAAAGCCCCCCCAACCACATGTCAAAGGCTTATCCTCAAGAAAGTTAATGAAATTATGAGAGTGGGTCAAGTTTCATCCCAGAAAGTACTAGAAGGAATGTCCAGCACTAGTGACTTGCCTATAAAAAGACCATCTGCAGACTTTCAGAGACGAAAATTGTTACTGGAATTGGACAATTATGTTACTGGAATTGGACAACTGTTACTGGAATTGGACAACTTACTGGACGAAAATTGTTACTCGAAAATTGTTATGGAGGACGAAAATTGTTACTTTTACAGAAACTTGCGTTTGTTCTCAACTAACAGATCAGTCCTCAGAGTTTCCGAAATTTTTACTCTTCTTCGCATTCTCTCCATTCTCATAGTGACATTTAAACTTTAGTTTTTGAAAGAAATTGTACTTCTAACCGAAACTCCAAATAATGCGAGGCCCGATACTTCATTTTGTTATTTAACTATTTATCATTAATTTAATAATTTATCGACTTTTTATTTATCTCTTTGCATTTTAATTTGTATAATAATTATTAGCCCAAAGGGCGTTAGCCCGGAAGGGCTATTAATTTTGTTATGGCATTTTGCGTCGATTCACTTTCTGCGTTGATTCACTTTTCAGACTGTTGCTACCAAATATTACAATTGATTTGTTACATTAATTGAATATTGTTACGAAATGTACAGGCGCGGTGAGATGGCTTCAACGCAAAGCAGTTTTAGGGTTGCCATGAAATGACAAAGGAGGACAGGGTTGCCACATTTGGCGAGAAATCGCTCATTTGGCCACAAAATTGACGATATACCATGGACGGTTGGAGAACCTTCTGGAACGAATCCTTACGGTTTAGCCCAGAATATTCCCGAACACAAGCCGAAAGCTATATAAACCCTGCTGGTCCGCAGTCAGTTAGTGTGTGTGTGTGTGTCTCTCATCGAGAGTGTATCTCAGTGTGTGTGTTTCGTCTAGCGAGCTGATAGTCAGTCATTGAGCGAGTGTCTCGAAGTCTAGCGCCGAGGTGGTCGTCGAGTGCATCAAGAGAGTTTTTTAGTGCGTCGTCGAGTTTTGTCTTAGACTGTGCTGAGTCGAGAGCTATACTCTCGTGTGTCGTCGAGTGCATTGCGAGTTGTAGCGTGGAGAGTCTCGAGAGTACGTGGAGTTCCGAGAACGACCAAGCAGAGTCGGGAGCTGTACTCCGGAAAGCAGAGTCGGGTGCTTTGCAGGAAGCTGTTTCCACCGTTATTGCCTGACAGTGTGAAGGCTGTGTCGCTGATTGTTCCAGCGTGTTTATAGTAGATCTTCGACGACTGTAAAAGAAAACGTGTTTTGGAGCTGTTCTGACAATACTGACTAATAAAGTGTGTTTCGATACTTCATCAAGTGTCGTCGTTATTCACTCCAAATTCACACAAATCCCGTACGAACGTGAACGAAGAAAATAACGCAACAACTGGTGTCAGAAGAAGAAAAGAAAAACGCAACAATATGGAAATATTTAAAGAAATTAAATAACGTATTATATTTAAGGAAATTAAATAGTGGAGAATCTATATAAATGTATGTATTTTTCTCGCATTGTGATAAAACAATGGTACCTAGAGACATCAAATTTTGAATAATATAATCCTACAGCGAATATGGGATCTAGAAGCCCTAATTTGGAATTTGTTTCATTATCTATTTCATATTTTTTCAGACATTAAAGAATTTTTGATTAAGAAACTCAAAGATTTTTAAAGCGAGGAATGGCCACACTGTAGGGAAAAAAAAAAAAGAGAAAAATTTATCTCCGCCCCACGAGACTGTGCATCGGAAATTCTAGAGATATGCTCGTTTTAAAATTATTTTGCGATATTGCTGTTGAACTGAATTTTATGATTTAAGCGCGATGAACATGATATTTAATAAATAAAGGTAACACACAAAACATTAAAAAAAATCCCTTTTGGGCATAACGTAAAATCTGAAAGCTTTCAGATTTTTTTCTATCGTTATTTTTTATTGGTTATTATTTTTTCCCCCCGTTCTTTCTTTTCTGATAGCCTTCCATGGGGCACTGGCACTCCAAATTTTACAAATTAAGCACTGACTATATTTATGGAAGTCAAAAAGCACTCATGTTCCACATAGTATTTTAAGAAAACAGACTGTCAGATGGGGTAGCCGGTGGTTATGTTTCCTCAGCATTTGTCAACTGTTTTTTCAGCGACAATTTTCTATCCAGTGCGGAAGAATATACGACCCGTCGGTCAGACACTGACTCAAGAGAACATTTTAAATCACCCACGCGTTCATTTTTATAAACTTATTTTTTGAAAAGAGAACAGACAATCGGATATATTAAAAAATATATAATGCAGAATTTATAAAAAAAAATATGTTTCCAAGTAAACGTTGGCTGATTTTCTATCCTATCACTGCACCTGTGTATGACACATGACAATCGGTCATGAACTTGGCGCGCAAATTCCTTGCATCGAAGCACGAGGATGCACCAGCTCGCAGTGTTGAATTAACTGGGAGCCTTAGCGTAGGGTTCTAGAAGTGTAATAATTCAACTTTATTATTATTTTTTGCTATTAAATTCTCTCATCTACATACGTATGTATATCAAGTACATTAATCAGAAATTTCTGCTGAAATCAGTATTCTAAATGTATTTTTTTTTTTTTTTTTTTTTTTTTTTAAGCCCCAAAGGGTGTTAGCCCAGAAGGGCTATTGATTTCGTTTTGGCATTGTGCGTTGATTCACTTACGAGCATTGTTGTTTCACTTTCACTCACGAGCATTGTTGTTTCACTTTCATTCGCTCACGAGCATTGTTGTTTCACTTTTCAAACTGTTGCCACCAAATATTACAGACGTGCATTATAGTTAAAAGAAATTAAATAATGAAGAATCTGCATAAATGTATGTATGTTTCTCGCACTGTGATAAAACGACGGTACCTAGAGCCATCAAATTTTGAACAACGTAATCTTCCACCAAATCTGAGGCATGTGGAATTTGAAATATTTTAATAATTTGGAATTTGAAATTTGTTTTATTATCGATTTCATACTTTCTAACACTTCAACGAAATTTTTATTAACAAACTGAACGATTTCAAAGCAAGCAATGGCAAAACTGCACGATAAAAAAACATTTTTATCTCCAGTGCGCGAGACTGTGTATCGGAAATTCTAAAGATATGCTCATTTAAAAATTATCTGAAAGCTTTCATATTTTTTTAATTTATAATTTCGTTTTCTTAGCCTTGTACTATGTCGGCGGTTAAAAAAAATCAAAACAAACAATATAAGCTCCAGACCATATCAAACAGAATGGTTTAATAAATGTTGGGCGTTTGAAAATAATAAAACCACTGTATGTGTAAAAAAAGTCTTTTCGTGTAAATACGATGTATGAGGGTATTTTGAAAAGTTGCATTCAAATCTCGGTTTCTCAGTAGACTAAGGAAGGAGAGAATGCTTTTCACAAAAGAAAAAACAGAATCATCCACAAATCAATGTTTAAAAAAAAATATTTAACAAAATATAAAACATTACAGCTGCTAATTATCAAGTAACAGGTTTCATTACTCTCCATGGGAAACCTCTTTCAAAAGAAGAGTTTGTAAAATAAGGACTTTTACAATGTAGTGCGACTTTGCAGATTTGTAAGATAAAGAACTTTATTATAAAGCGTATAAATGAGTCACCAATAAGTGACAATATAGTTAAATATTGAGTAAAACAAAATTAGAAGACTAATTTTATTACTTGACTTGACTGTATAATTTCTTCACAAATATTTAATGATTTAAAGTAGGCAGAAATACGCTTTAGATGAGAGTAATGATGTAAATAGTTATGCACAACTAGCAGCTTTTGCTCGATATAAATCAGGCAGTATGATAAAAGATGAGGTATAGAAACTAATAGCGTTAAAAGGGAAGTTTTGATATTTTCTAAAAATTTGATAATACATTTAAAGAAATGGATATTGATCTACAGAAAATTATTTATGTAACAACAGACGGTACACCCAATTCGGTGGGGGAAAACTATTGGTTTTATTAAGCAGCTTCAGCAAAATATAAGCCATTCTACATAATTGAATTTCTTTGTGTAATGCGCCAGCAGGTTATGTGTGCGAAGCAAGGTTACAAAATATTATCCAGTGTAATGGCAGTTGTAATAAAAGTCATCAACAACAAAAGGTGTTAATAAACGAGAATGTGCACAATTATCCCTTTCCGGCACGCTACCTTTTAAAGTCGGAGTTTTCATAAAAAAAAATATAAAAAAAGAAAAGAAAGTAGGCAGTCTAATTAGGCCTAGAGGCGTACACAAGTAAAATTTTGTGAAGATAGCACTTATCGTTTTAATTCTGTGGGTGTGCCCAAAGTGGCACACTGATTGAATACAGTTTCGAAAAGAGTGCTGAAACGAGCATTATTGTCAATGAAATGACCGATGAGATGCGGAGAAACAAAGAATACAGACTCTCAGTTGTCCTAGATTATCAAGGTCTGGGCACACCTAGGGTTCGCCGTTTGATTTTAGGCAATATTTCAAGGTAAAAATTTAAAAGTAATATAGAATAAGGAGATTAGCATACAGCCAAAAAATAACATAGAAATTTCTTTTCAAACAATTCCTTTTATACCCTAAAAAAAAAATCTGGAAGATTTCTTTGAAAAATGAGGGTCTTAAAAAACTAAGCATGGCTAAAATATATGGACTGGCTTGTGTTGAGCTGCCATCTACTATAAATAAAAAAGGTTCATAGTAACCTATAGTAACATATAAATCATTTTTCATTCAATTTTTCTGTGCGTACTGAAGGAAATTTTTAGGTGTGTCTAGGCCGGATACACTGTGCCGCAAAGGGTTAACGGAGACGAGAAAAGTTTATAAGGGAACTCGAGTGCATTCAAGTCTTCGTTACTTTTGAATCGTCATAACAGTTACAGTCGAGGCCCGATTAAAACATTTTGGGTCTATACCATCAGGGACATCTAACATTCTCTCTCTCTTTGATTTCATCATTTGTTTCTCATCTCTTTGATTTCATTATATGTTTCTCACAGGATCATTGAAAGTTATTGGATGATTTAAGGCCACCCAAAATCTGGGCCGTAAGCTCAGCCTTATGAGCTTAGATGGCATTTAAGCCCTAATTACGACCTTGTTTACATGCTTACATGCTCGTTATAACCGATTTCGGATGCAGGATAGCAGTAAAGTGTGATATTTAGCGAGATCAACATAGTGTGTGATGTACATATTTTCTATTTCATTATTTAATTTTGTTCTTTTTGCTAGTTAAAGTACTTATTAGTTATCATGCAATAAACTAAAATTTCTTGAATTCCCACTATTTTCTGTGACTAATTTACTTATCTCATATTACTCAGCACTAAATTTAGAAACTCATTCATTTTTAAAAAAGCATTTTTCCAACTATTGCTAATAACTAAACAATTTGAAATAACAAGTACAGTCAGTTGTTTTTGACATTAACAAGCAGTAGGAAGAACGAAAAACGAATTAAATATGACCTAAAAGAGGAGATGAGCATTTGTATCTTCTTTTGTTTTTAAACCTCCTCTTCATATTCAAACTTCAACTAGATTTCAACGAAAAGCATTTTATATTTTATTGAAAATCTATTATTTGTTTTTAATGTTACTAAATGTTACTTGTTAATTTAATACACCATGAAAGATTAACATAATCTTATTTATTTTACTCGCAAAAGAACACTATTGCAAAACCAGGCAGTCAATCATACCAGAAGATATCAGATATATCTTTAGTGTGAAAGCAATCAAAGGGAAAAAGTAGCGAAAATTATGATTCAACTCATGGCATACGACAGAATGGAAATATGCCAAAGCTAATGAAGTTAAATATTTCTACATGCATTGAATAGGATACTCTATGAAACGAATAAAATGTGTCCCTATGAACAATGAAATATAAATATACACTAAAGCATTATCAAAATGCCAACTGTATTTCAAAATAAAAAAATTAGAATTTTATATAAAGAAACGTAAAATGCATGATTGAGACTGGCAACATGCAGCGACTGGCCAGTAGTAGAAAGGTGAGAATGCTGCACACTGTGTGATGGATTTCTTGCCGAGCATGTAGTAAAACAATTTCTGTTTCTTAAGGGAAGGATATTTCAAAAAGAAAACTATTGTTTATTACAGTGCCAGCCAAATTTATGGGCCCAAAAAGCCGCAATTTTTCCATACCTTAATTTATACACTTTTTTCGGGGGAGCAGGCAACAAGAATTTAGTTTTTCAATGAAATTAATCAAGTGTTTGTTTTCAAGTAGTCATGCGTCAAAATTTTTTAAACACAATAATCTTTAAATAAATTACATGCATACTTAATGAAATGGTTGTAATTCCAAGTTCATAGGTTTGGTTTATTGGTTTATTAGATTACGACAAAGCACTCGAGGGCTAGCTGCCTTAAGGGAGGGATGCCTTCGTGGAAGACGTTTTAAGGGAAACTGGCTCGTATACACATTACACATGGGGAAAACCACGAAAACACCCGTGCAGCCAGCCCGTTCGCGGGATTCGAACCTCGGACCGAACTACCAGTGTTCAGCAACATTACCAAGTTCTTAGGATAATACTACTATACGACGAGCTAAAGAATGCTATAGACTCCTAATATCATTCTATGACAGATCTTTTACCAGACATTCCACAGTTTCGCCATTTTGCTGCGTCTACATTTTTATGGTTTAATACATAACATAATAGTGTATGTCCTACACATGCTCAATTGGCGAAAAATATGGGGGACCTTGCTGGCAAAGGAACCACTGAGAAGAGACTCTAGAGATGTGTTAGCCGTAAGCATACGGGCATTATCTTGTTATAAAATGGTCCCTGTGTGACGTACCATAAAGGGTAGCATAGGTGCTCGCAGTATGTTATCAACATATCACTGCGCTATTAGAATTACACGTATGAGGGGAATATATTAAAGGAATTAGAAGGATCTGCTATCATAAGAGATAGTGCTTCGCACTATTACACCAGGAGTATTGGCTGCATGCCTCTGCACAATAAGGTCTGTTAAGAAGCTCTGGCTTGTCTTGCTGCATAAGCAGATGCGATTCTCATGTGCACCAACATTAAAGCGGAATTCATCACTGAAGACAATGCGAAGCTTGTCAATGGCCAGCCGTGATACTCGGGCACTGCTCCATTCCAAGCGACGTTATTGAGATGCATTGAGATGTCATTGGGCTTCCAAGCGACGTTCGATATTGGGATAGTAAAGGCAGACGTCTAAGATGACATGAGCGTGAGCGTAATCGATCTCAGCCAAGCGTCATGAAATGGTGGAAGATACTAGAATGGCTATGGGAAAACTACAGTGGTTGCGTCGTGGACAGTAATGAAGTTGAACATATTCGAACTCGTCACACAGTCAGCAGACCTTGCCTCAAGTCAGTGCTCCTTGGCCTACCGGAACTTTCATTCCGTTAATACGCCGCATCTTGCAGCAACTATTGCTATAAGCATCTTTATACGTTCTTGCCCGTACGATCCAAGTGGAGTCCTTATCCTACTTGGATCGTTCGTACTGGAACGAGATGACCAGCCAGCTGCACGCAACCCGATGATTTGGCCCGTGCTAAAGTCGTCCAGTAGAAACACGCACTATGTTCATTTTCACATCATTAGTCAGGAAACTTGTCATTTGCATACTTGGGAAAGAGAAATTTCCAGATTTCGAGCTCATCGGATTACTTTTCTCCAAACTGTATGCGTATCTATCTAATCTATGGATATAATTTAATTATGGATAATTACTAATCTATGGATATAATTTAATTAATAATTTTATTAATGTTTAATTAATTTAATTAATGTTGTTCAAAGTGCTGCTATGTTAATGAATTAATGAAGAGAAAAATAAAATATATACAGAATTAATACCAATTCAAAGTTGTATACTTTCTTACAGAAAGACACAATTTAAAACAACTGAATCCAAAATTTTTTGGAAAACTAGAATGTAATTAAAGTAAATTAATACAGATAAAATTAAGTAATACTTGACAACTCTTAGGTCAGCCGAAAGTATTATCAACAAAGTTTCTGAATTATATCTGAATGAATTGCAAAACAAGCAATGAAATAATAAATTTAAAATTATTATACAACACTTAAAGTATTAAAATCTTAAACTTTTAAAAATAATGATAAAACTTATTATTATACGTAGAAAATCATCTATATATATTCTATTCCGATGTGACTCGAAAATAGGCAATGCACAGAACAGACTGAAAATTATTTGAATAAGATGAAGAAAATTGAACTTGTGAGCATTATTTTTCACAACATATGGCGTGTATTTACAACCTTTCCTCGGTATCGCCCTAGAAAGCTATACATACATAATTATAGCTTTTATGTATGTGTATGTTTGGAAATAGCATGTAATTATAAATTCATTTAAAAATTCAGCGTATACTAATTTTCTTAAAAGAGACAAAACAATGAAAAACTGAATTTGTTCCGCAAAACTCAGAATCGTTGAAGATGCGAATTACAGACGAAATGAATTATTAAGAAGCAGAGTTTGTCTGTGTGTGAATATTTGTGAGTTCGCAAGCATCTTTGTTTCGCTTTTTCCAAAATAAAATACTAGAGCTCGATATTCTGGAGCACGACAAAAATATGATTCGCTCGACACGCTATCGCAGCATGGCTGGACTATCGGTGTGAACCAGCTGGTTATCCAAGTGTTGTCCTTCGTGGAACCCGAAAGCTATTAAACCCGATTGTTCTCCCCAACCTATTTCCGGATTCCGGATATGTTCCGGGTTATCGGGCGGAAGGATGCTTTTCGGATTAAGGGGCACAGAAGGGGATCCGCACGAGGACCGTAAATTAAGGCGTTTTGTGAGAGGGATTTTAAATTCGCTGGTGTGAGGATGAACTCGAATTAGAACTCGGAACTTTATTGTATTTTATGCTCTTAAAGGGGGGTATAAAAAAACCTTAAGTCTCTAGTTTTTTTTTTCTTTAAAAGAAAAAAATAGATTTTCTACTACCCACAGCTTAGCTTTCTTCCATGTATAATTTAAATGTGGTGATGATGTCATTAAATATATAGATGTGGAATAGCTAAAAAGGCTATCAGTATCACTTAAGAGATCAAATTGCTCGTTTCGAAGACATTAAATTTGATTCTTTTTTTAGTTTTTCTCTTCTATTTTTAAAAAGGTATCTTTAAGATTTGCACAAATTTTATTGCCATTTCAATAATGTGTATGTATTCGATGAATAGAAGAGGATTTTCTTTTATGCAATAAAAAACTTTAAATATTTTAGTTCTTTCACACAGAGATATTTTTTAATTTTTGCCTAGCAGCCATGTATTTTGGTAGCTCAGAATTACTGTGAGTCATTTAGAAGAAATTCATGAAACATTTCGCCTTCATTACAGTGCACATCCAGTTTTATTGAAAGTTAATATTTATGCGAAAAAGGCAGCAGCCCGTTCAAAAGTATCAGAATAATGCGAAATTTTCCAAATTAAGAATATTATGTTTTCGCATATGTAACGAAAAAGAGTAATTATATTTAGAAATATATTTAAAAAAACTAGCACAAATATTAGAATTTTTAAATTATATGCACATACGCATGACACAACAGGTTGGTTAATTAATTAGAACTTCGTTTATTCGTAAGTCTCCAGACAGTCGTACGGTGGTTAATAGAAGGTCCTTCCATTACCAGATGCAAGTAGTCGATCAGTTTTATAATAGCATACATAAAAATCAGGATTATAACTGAAAACTGGCTAACTAAAGCTGCTTATCTTGATTACAATTTTGTGCAGTAAAAATATAGTATTTCAAATAAATAAAAATAGTTTGTAGCCACAGCACAATAAATATCAAATATCCTTTTTCGTCGAGCGCTTAAATTTTTAATTTCATTTAAAATGGAACGTAAACTGTACGTTTTTACTTAATGAAGCAATCAAAACGTATGTATAAACATGCAGTACACATAGCATGATATTTCATTGTTGTTTTAGGTGCTGTACGGCTTAAATTATACATCAGCTACATTATTAAAATAAGCGCATCGTCCAAGTAGTATATGCATTTAATGCTACAGAATGTCGTACGTCATCGAACCTACACAGTAACTTTTGAAGGAGATGTCTTTTTGGGAGAGGAGGGGCTGAGTATGTGTAGTTTTATTTGACAGTACTTTACTTTTATTTAAAGTACATGCACATTGTTTTGGACCATACAGTATATTTTCAATTGCTATATTTTTTCTAATGTTTTTATACTTAATTTCATTCATTGTCTTTTGATGAATTAATTTTTTCTACTTGATTATCACATTGGAAAGATAATCCGGTGTGTAATAGGATTTGCATAATAGAAAAACGAAGGTTCAAAGAGGTGATGGACAACCAACTTTTTATTGAACTGCAAAGATTTAGGAGCACCTACCTAAGCGAAAGAAACAGCTTCGTGGAACTTGAAAGAATACTGTCCAGTAATTAAAAAGCTATACATCGGATACTCTATCAAAACTCTATGCAAACAGATCATTCAATAAGCTTAGTGCCGATTCAGCCCGTGCCCATCTGAGCCTTGACAGTCTCATTTCTTTTTCATCTTCAGAAGGAAGGATTCATTAAATTTATTCTCAACTGATCTGAAACTGTTTCCTCATTTCATTTACGGTCAAACATTCCTTTAAATATTTCCTTCATTCTACCTAATTTGAACATCGCGAGCGCTGGATATTTACATTCTGGCAGGGAAATGAAAACGAGGCAACCAGAAAAGTCAATTAATATAAAACAACTGGTTAGAAATTCAAAAGCTACCTTATAAAGTAAGAGGCTTTTGTTATTCAAAAGCAACAATAACAATACTTGCAGAAAATATAATCCAGACTAAAACTGTAAATAAATATTATAGTCCAATTTTAAACTGGAAAATAGTGTAAACACATTGAACTTAGAAAAATTTATCTGTTATATTTATATGAACTTAGAAAAATGTATCTGTCTTAGAAAGCTATTTTTTAAAAACTTTAGTTTTCGAAATAAAACATATGTAACACATACATACATACATTCATCCATCAATACATACATACATTCATCCATCAATACATACATACATTCATCCATCAATACATACATACATACAAGCACGTATACTGATAGCCAATATCTACGTTTTTAGAATGAATTACTGTAATATATTTCAGGTATATTAAATAAATACTGACTAATAAAAATTAGCAGTCAACATTTTATTAAAAGTAAGTAGATGAAATCTTAACAGCGAACTACTGAATTTGCATGCATAAATAATATTCAGAGATTTTTAAATCTAACAAAATGTAAAAGAGTAAGCGCATCAGAGTAAAGCAGAATTTGAAATAAATGCCTAACGTGTTTCTGTTCACTACAAGCATAATCAGGCCAAGCAAAATAACTAACATACTTATAATTTATTTTGATATTTCAGTAAAGAATGATATCTAACTTTTGTTTTCCTTGGGAAAGCACCATATATGAATAAAAAAATTCCAAATTTTGTCGATTTAGATTTATCAGTTTTTTAATTATTTTCAAATTAAATAATCTGTAAGGATTTTGAATACAGAAATTTGAAATTAAAAATAATTTTAAATCTGTCCCTAGGACTTCATAGTAACCACAAAAATATCAACATCAGTATCATAATAGTAGAGCTTCTCTTCTCTTTTTTGTACCTTTTCAGTATGTTCATCAAAGATCCTCAATTTATGGGAGTTATTCGCTTTCTTATAAACCAAATAAAAAAAAAATCTCTTTTCTGTTAAGAATCATGTAAATTTTTCTCTTAAAGGAAAAACTTATTTCTCTTGGTTTGAGTTCAAAAGTAAGGAAATTCCTTTCTCGCATAAAGGGCATCTTTAAATACAGCTAACTTGAAAACTTACTTTTTTCATTATTGTTTAAAATAATTCAAACCCATATCTTCATTTCAGTTACTTACATGATTAACTCATTATTTATTAATTTTCTTCTCTAGTTTAGTGCTCTTGCTTGCTTACTTTGTTAATAAATTAAATTATTGCTTTTACGTTATTTTTACCACTTGCATAATGATATGTGAATTAAGCTGACTGAAGTCGGAATAAAGCAACAATCAGTAAATTAAAAAAAAATTAACATATGATAATATAGTTTTAATTTCATGCGTTTTAGATCGTAGTTTTACGGTGAAATTTTTATGCAATAGCATTTAGTATGTTTCATGTATGTTTTTATGAAAAGTAAGGTCGCAAATCAGAAATCATTGCTAATATGAAAAATGTCTCCAATGAAAGTCTATATCAGTTTAAATTTTTTTTGTGATAATTCAAGAGCAATTTTAGAGATTTAGTAAATTATCTACTTTTCAGATGTATTTAATAGTTGTAGTTAAATTGCTATATTTGTATTGACTGTTTTAAACTGTAAGACTTGTTTTTATAATTTTAAATACTGCGCGAAATTATTAATTTTGTTTTAAAAGCCTCCGATTATAAGTTACGACATTAAAGGTCAGCTTCTTCTGTTAAAATGCAAGCCACTAAAATAATATTATATAATAATCACTACAGCAGCACATTAACGGAGAGTTGAACATTTGTTTAATCTGCTCTTAAAAACAAGATAGACAGATGTTTGATCGACTATTAAGCAAAGATAACTACGTGACAGAACGATCTGTTGCTTCGATACTTAAGGAAGGCAAAGACACTTAGAAAGAACATATTGATAATCGGTCTGAGAAAATAAGCGAAGCTTCGGCTACATTTAATGCTATTAAGGGCATGATTAGGTCTGGAGATTTCTTTTCTTTAAACAAGGAACTGGAAAGGTTATCATTATTATGGTGTATTATAACAGGATAATTAATAAAAATAGGTAACTTAATTATTCCAGGAGAGACCTGGAGAACTAGTTGGTTTCATAGGAATTTCGGGCTTTTCACCATATTTGGCTCGAATATAAGAAACTTTCCATACAAAGTTCTCCAAGAAGATATACCTTTTATGGAAGGTATATTTAAGGGATTTATAATAATCAATCAAACTATAAAATAGCCTTATAATACACCATGTTTTTTACATTTAGTGCTTGTATTCCCTCCCCTTTTAAATCAGCAACGTCGTTTGAAATCGCCTATATTAATATATATATATAATAATTTTGCAGTTTTTGAAGATAGATATAGAATCGGAAAAATGCTTGCACTCATAGCAGATTTAGTTATTTCCTTTTATTTACATTTGCGACTACATACGAGTATAATTTAGCACACTAAACGTACCTGTTCTAGAACTTTAACATGTTTTATTTCTTTGCGGTAAGAAGAGAGCAGCATCTCATTGGGAATAGAATCAGAATGCAAGTGTGATATGTTCGAGACAAAATCTTACTTCAAACTGAGTTTTCATCATTTGGACTGGCTTATTAAAATCTCTGTAATATTAGTGGCTGACTGAGTTTCAGTTTGCAAAACCTTAGACTAGAAAGAAGAAATATGCGAATTTAGGGACTACTGCAAATTAAAATTAGAATTTTGCTTTACATATATTTACCTTCTTACATATGTGTAAATGTATATGTATATATATATATATGTATATGATTTTACATAAGTGATAGCCTTTTGTATGACATACATATCATGGATTCAACTATTTTTATTTTAGTGTGATTTTTATTTCGTAAGTAGGGATAATAGCAAATAAAATTGGGTCAACAATCAACAAATCATAAATGCATTTTACTTTTGATTAAATGATATCTTCCGGGTAAAAATATCTACCAAATATCTGCAAGTTAAAAACAGTTTTTTTAGCTTATAGAAAGAAGCTTGCAATCATGAAATTCATGATACATCAATTTCAAGACATAGCAATTCAAATTCCAGACATAGCAATTTTTTCCTCTTGCAGTCTGAAGTGGCTTCTATCATTTTAATCGATAAAAACTTTAATGCTTATGTTAAATAACTCTGATTTTAATTAACACCTGAAAAATTAAAAAAAAAACAGAGAAAAATATTTTCCAATTAAGATAAGCCGGTCAAATTTTTATGGAAAGATTTACTAACTGAAAATTATGGATAATTTTACATTATTTCTAATGATCGGAAATCATAGTTTCAGAAATCGGAGGCTCTGAAATCTCATTCGTAAACTATTAATTAAAAAATTCGGGACATCCTAACACCTTTTCTGGGTTCAAAAGCTGCCTATATTATTTTAAATTCTAAGGATTTTAACCTAGAAGACTTCAAGGCGCTTCGAAAGATTAAACGCTTCAACTTCGATGCATTTTTTATTTTATAAGTACAGATGAGAGCACCACAGAGGATAGGATGTTTTTGACTACCTCTTATCTCATTATGGAAATACAGTATTTGTTACTTCAGCAAACATAAATTTCAATTATTCGCAAATTCAATTGAAAAATTTGTTTCCGCCAGGGGATTTCGCGATATCTAGTCTAGTTTATTAGCTTGCTAACATTCTACTTTCTGTTGTAAATCTCAATCATTTAATAACTCTCCATCATTTTAACCCAGTGGAATTATGCTTGATCAATTTATTTTTCTTTTCAGATATTTATTTTCCTTTTTTCCCCATGAAAATTTGAAAATAATAAAATAACACATGTTTTAGAAGAAAAGTCGGCTCGTGGGTGAAAAACGTGATTACGCACTCCATGCAAACTGAAAAACCTCCAACTCATCCAATCATTTTTGCAGAAAACGTGAAAAAAGAGCCGCTGGGAAAAAAAAAACATCCGGCGCAGCCTGAAATCGAGTCGCATGTTTCGATTTGCAAAAGAAGTTCTCCAGGTGATGCTGCGTCTAATGGAATCTGATGGCACCGCATCACCCCTCAAGGGGAAAGAGAGCTGCAGCCTTTCCTCTCGTATTAATCAGTCCGTCTAGGGCGCGACCCCCTCGCCGCGACCCCCTCAACTCTTTCCATATCGCCGCATGAAGATGAGATCCAGAATAAGTTATGTTTTCATCAGTTCTGTCATCTCAGAACGGCGTGTCTAAATCAAAAGTCAGAGAAGGGAAGAGAAACGGAAAGAAAAGGAAGAAGACAAAAATAAAAGAAGAAATGTAATAACTCCGCACGGCGTTTTGTTTGTATGGTTGTGTGCATACATTCCCGATCTAGATGCGAAACGCCAATATGCCATCCCGAGTGTATATCTATCTATCCGGAGTTGAGGGATACGTAGTACCCAGAGCGAAAAAGGTGAAAGTGCCTTTTTTCTAGTTTTTCTCGCTATCTTCTATATTTCCCTAGCTGAATAAACAAATAAGCTGTAACGGGCTTTGGATCTGACTTCTGGGTGCAAAGTAATGTATTTGTTTCAATTCCATTTTCCGATTTTTATGCTACTTATGACAAAGCCGCGCGCTCTGTCTCTCTCTCCCTTCTATATCACAGTTTTCTTTATCGGGTTCTTATTTAATATTATTTCTTTATTTTAAATTCATTTTTAACTTAGGGAAAGGAGCACGCGAATTGTGACGCTTAGAGTAGATTGATGTAGTTTCCCCTTTCGGTAAATAACTGAGCGATAAGGGCTTTTTTTTTCTCTCCCCCGTATGAATTCATAAATAGGATAGGGGAAGATCAGAAGCAAGACAGACTGCTTAGAAAGGACATTTCAGTATTAGCCAGAAGTAGTGTTTTTCGGTTGTTAAAACCTTCTTACACTCACTGCATAAACATTATTCTGAAAAAGTACTTCCGATGACTCAATTTAAGTAATTGAATGACACAGCTATATGGCGTATACCCAACCTCGTATTTTCAAGTTAAAAGATGAGTGCTTTAGGAAAGAATTTAAGATGTTACGTGATATCTAAAAGTATTCATGAAAGAAAATTTCATTAGTGGGTTTTGCTTAGAGATGAATATGAGCTGTTTCAGATATTTTTAGTTTTTATTTCAACTACAACCTCCGTTAAAGTAATCTCAAAAGAAACCAAGCAATGAATGTTTTAAACATTTTTGCTTAAAATCCCCATAATTTTCATTTTTCTTATTAGATCGCTAATTTAAGAGGAAAAAAATTGACTTTTTTAAAAATGCATGAATTAATATATAATGTTAGTGTATTCATTAAAGAAAAATCGGGAAATTTATTTTTAAGTAAAGGACCCGAAATTCAATGAAATTTGCAATAAAATATACTTACCGTTAAATAATTTCAATTAGAAAGAATTTGCATGACGTTAAACACTAACTTCATTTAAACTAAGTTGAGTAACCTTACAAGACTATCGGGTGATTTTTCATCAAGTTTTAACTTCGCGTACAATAACATAACGGATAGCAACAAACACCACTGAAATATATATTTGTATTTAAACTTGAATTTTACAGGTAACGATAATAACAAAATAAACTCTCACTGCTTGCAGTCTGAAAATGCAGTAGTAGTTTGATATTTATAAATCAGAATTCTAAAGCCTAAGAACTGAGATGCGGCACCTTCTCATGTAACTACAAATGAAAAATTGCCGAGATTAGCTGTGCCTTAGATTCTCGCTTTATACTATAAACAAATTTAGTTTGCCTATTCTAATACAGTAGGAGAGATTTCACCCTAACAAATAACGTAACTAAAATAAACCTCAAAGTTTATATATGCATGATTCAATTGCAAAGTTTGCTAAATAATAGACCTTATTTTACTCCTACATAATCGAATTAGTATTTCACTTTCTATCCCTAAATTTCTTTATTTACTATTTCAGGTCAAATCTTACCTAATAACAATTTCCAAGTTTAACATGAAACAACATTAATTTTTGAATAAACACAATGGAAAAAAATATATTGCTACTGCATATGATTTCCTCCCCTATGTTATAACAAAAACTCCCGTATACAAATTTTATGAGATATATAAAATGAAACAAACATGTAGGGTCTATATTTACTGTATTTTGTTTCGCAAATCAAAGAATTAAAAGTAGTTAAACTAATGCAGCTACGTTTAAAATACTAAAAATAAATGCATCACAATGAAAATAATGATAAATCTGAATTCACATAAAGAACAAAATTTTACATATTTAAAGAAGCGAAATCCATTCTTACGGATTCCCCTCCCCAGTTTCTTATGTTTAAAACAACACGTCATATTGTTACCTAACCTTCCAAAAGCTCGTATTTTAAGAACACATTTCTCAAACAACTGCGTAAATCTGTATCATTAAAATTCAAAGGAAAGTGCCAAATGAAACAAAATTATTCAAATTAAAATTATTAATTAAAGGCCATTAAAAATGCGATAAAGTACAATATATTTTTTAATTTAAATTTTAATTAATCATTAAGATATAATTTACTCCGGCGTGAACCTAAACAAAAATAACGTAAAAGTAAGCAGTATAAAATAAAAATTATCGAAGTAAGAAACCAGAAAAACCATCGGGTAAGTTAAAAGCAATCAGCTAAATAAATATTTAAATAAACTTTGAACCAAACAAAATCCGAAACTACTAAGAAACATAATAAATCAAAAGCAGCTATTGCAAATCAAAAGTCAACATATTTTAAAATCAAAATTTGGAGAAAATGAATTTATAAGAGGAAATTTACTTAAAAGTAAAATAAAAAAGAAGTTTTAATGATAATTTATGCATAAATGTTTTCAAATTAAGAAAAAACGAAAAAACCCACACCAAAAAAAAATGAAAGGCCTTTTTTTTTTTTAAATTAAAAAAATATTTAGATAGGCAGTGCCTAAAATTTGGGAAAAGAATTGAAATTAAACAGAATCAATTAATTGATTAAAAATTTATTTGAATGGAAAATGAAAAAAATTAAACGTGAATGAAATAATTCAAAACCACAGGTTGTTTCTTCACGGACTTTCGAGAAAGCTGTTGTGAAGTGGAGAGTGGAGAGGGGAAGTTTGGTAGGAAGGCAGTTTGATACAATGGAAATAATAGGAAAGGAGAACTGAGTTTTACAGATGTAGCTTGTAAAACAGAAAATGAAAATTTTGGACATTGTAAATTTAGGTCGAAATTTCTAAAATTCAATTACAGAAACAGAAGGTTTAAAAATTAAAAATTACATGTTAAAAGTGGGTAAGTAAATTGTGAAAAATTAATTAAAAATTTTTTAAGAGAAAAATACTCCGTAAATAATTTTTAAAGTTATTTAAATTAATTAAATTAAAATAAGTATATTACGTGTGCGTAAAAATATTTTAAGTATGTGTCTGAAAAATTTAATAAATTTTAATTCTGGGTAAAAAAGGAATTTTATTAAAAAGAGTAATGTTTAAGCAAGGAGAATAGAAAAAGTTGTGAAAAGGAAAAACCTGAGTAACAGTACCTTTCCCTTCAATCTTCATCTATCATTAATTAACCCCTTTTTTGTTTACTTTGTTGTATCTAAATATTATTTTTGAATTTGCTATTAATTTTATTTTAATTTAATACCACTAAATTGCCGCAGTTCTCAGCGCGTGATTTAGCTACTGGTTTATAAAAAAACTGATTACTTTCTTTTTATTTTAATAGATACATTATAGTACGTCCCTCTCATGTATCCTTTCATGAAACTTCTGAGGGCTATTATCGGTTAACATAAATTGAATATACATTTCATCTTCAAATGGGCAAACAGGAAGCATTAGTGCTTCATCTTGACCCGATGCATCTCAGCTGTCACCTGCTTTCTCAGAGGATTATCTAAATGTATTCATGACTGAAGAAAACTTAAAAACTTGTAAATAATTTCGCCAAATAATACAAGTTGCTTTAACAATATGTTTGAATTTCCTTACAGAAATCCTTTTTCTAATATCAGAATATTAACAACTTTTTTCAGATACGCATCTCTCGTTAATCACTCTGTGCAAGATTACATTTCCTATACATTGCCATAATCAATCAACCAACTACTTTGTGTAAGAAAGAAAGTTAAAATTTATTCATACACGCACACACATAAAAAAGAGGGGGAGAAAAATGAAAAAGTAAATAGAAAAGTATTTTTCTAAACCTAACTAACATATTCACAAAGCAACTGAGGCAGCTTAATGTGTAATTAATTGAAGAATATATATTTAGTGTCTTGAATAAAACGGATTTTCCTGAAACCTTTTGTCAAAGTGCATCTTGAAACCCTTAGTCAAAGGGCATCCTGAAAATATCCATCCTAAACATGAATAAGCTTAGAAGCCGTCTTAAAAGCTGACTTTTCTGTTTCAAGGCGAACATTTAACAAGATATGTTTCATCCAGCAGGATGATTAAATTCAATATTTAATTTAATTTGATTATCTTACACTTTTATTGTTATCCTTTGTTGCTTCAAAATTTTCTCTAAATTTTCCAAACCACAATCTGAAACACTCATTTTGCGACTGAGCTTGGCAATATCGAGATTTTAACTTCTAGATAACTTGCTGCAGCAATGAGTTATTCATAAAAGTTTCTGGAAATAACTTGAGAAAAACTTTAATTAGGCTTTTGAAATTTTACATTTCAGTTTCCTGCTGTTTTCTTATTTAAAATCAACCAAAAATCCGCACCATCATTTTCTGAAAACATGTACAAAATTTTGATAAACATCTAAAATATATTATTAAATTTCTTCACCTCTCCTGATGGTCATATATTTGCTCGAAAGCATTCATCGGGAACTGCGGAACACATCAACTATTTAGCCGCTTCGTCACCGAGGTGGTTTCCCAAAGAACCAACACAAAGGTTAGAAACAATTTGCTTAAATTGTGCTGGAGGCTACCTGAGCTCGGATTCGAGGTAATTCTCAGGTTTGCAGATAAATCATAATTCTAGCCAGAGCGCACCGCAGCTCTAAATAAGATGAGCTCCTGCGTCTTTCAGCAGAAAATTCATTTATTTGATCACGTAATATTTAATTTTACCAGAAATTAACACTGTAGAACGAAATTATAAAGGACCAGGTTACTCCTTCTTAGAGAAACAAATTTACGAACGAAAGTTTAGACGAAATCAAAAATCTCCACCCAATTATCGAAACCTTACTCTTCAGGAATACAATATACTTATGCTAGTTTGGAACGCTAAATTTTGCATTCCCGAATATGCTATCAAGCATAGTGGTGGCATCCTGATAGTGCTGTTGTATCCGCTAATTTGGCATAGGCGGCAGCAGTTTACAGTTGTGCGGGAAGTAAAAACATCGTTTATTCTGCTAGATGCGTGCAGATTGAAACAGCATTAAGATGGACAGCTCACACATGTCCAACACAAGGGATTTCCCATGGAAAAGAGCACTTGACGACCTTTCGAACTTATGAAACAAAATATTGAGGATGAAAATTATCATTTATACAAAATCTTACGTTTGTTCTCAGTTTACATGTCAGCCCTCTGATTCAAGAGTCGTCATACATTCTGTTTGGCAACTATTATTATGTCGGCTGAAGATCGCGGCCATAAGAATGTTAGACTCTTCTGTCTTCATTTGTGTACCAACGCTTTTTCGGTAAAATATCCTTCATCATCTCATGTGCAAAGTAAACAAGAGCCAATTTTCCTTAAAACGTGTCACACAAAGCCCTCCTCTCCTTAAGGTGATAGCCTTCGTGTGATTTGTCAAATGATCCATAATCCAGTCCAATCCGATTTTATCTTTCGAAACCAACACAGTGCTTTCCATATTCAAAACATGTATTCAAAGTGATTCAGATCCAGTACTTCTCAGATTTTGAGTGAAACTGTATTTCTGTCCGGAGCTTCAAATAAAAAGAGATCTGGAATTTTATTTCATTATTTAATTATATGACGTTAATTCTGTTTATCGCTTTCTATTTTATTTAATTTTAACTATTAAGCCCAAAGGAGCGGTAGCCCAGAAGGGTTATTAGTCTCAAAACGGCATTTTGTGGCGTTTCACTATAAACGAGGAATCACTATTTAAATTGTAGCCACCAAATATTATCGCCCAGTGTTATATTTAAAGAAATTAAATAATGAAAGATCTGCATGAACCTATGTATGTTTCTCGCACTATGAAAAACCGATGGTACCTAGAGCCATCAAATTTTGAATAATGTAATCCTCCACCCGAATATAGCACCTGGAAGCCCGAATTTTGAATTTCCAATTTGTTTCATTATCTATTTCATATTTTACAAAATCTAACAAATTTTTGATTAACAAACTCAACGATTTCAAAGCCAGCAGTGGCAACACTGTACGGAGAAAACATTTTTATCTCCAGCGCGTGAGACTGTCTACCAGAAATTCTAATTTATGCTGTTTTTAAATATTTCGTGATACTATTGTTGAATTGAATTTTATATGGTTTAAATGCGAAGAACATGAAATTTAATAAAAAATAAAGGTAACAAACAAAACGTTAAGAAAAGTTCCTTTGGGCGTGATATAAAATCTGAAAGCTTTGATATTTTTAATTATTTCATTCATTTATTTTTGTTCATCTTTCCTGGTGGCCTCTCAGAGTGCTCCGACATTTCTAATTTTCGAAATTAAACTCTAGTTAGACCAATAGTACTTCTTCGAGAGGGAAGGAACACATATATAGAACCAAAACTTACATATGTGGAAGTCGAACTCATACCCTCGGTTTTAGGGTTACTAGTAAGCCTTTGCTAACCACAGCGATGCTCTCACCCAGAGTGGCCTTATTAAAAGTAAATGAGATATTTCAGAAAGACCTTGGCAGGTATGCAACTATGTGCATGCGCGTTGGCAGCAGTAGCCATTTGAGTCAAGAAAAAGTGACCACCAAGAAGGCCGGGGTCGGGCTGAACATTTGCCACTCCTCAAAGGGAAGACCACCATATTCTCCGGAAGTCTGGGGCGTATCGCATTGAACCTGCAGCAGGCATTCAAGCTTCTGTTGGCATAACAGTAACTCTGGGAACCCTAACTAATCGATTACTTGACGGACAGTTCCTAGCTAACTCCAGACAGCTTCACGGACAGCTCCGAAAGGTCGTACAACTAACTCCAAATCACCGCCATCTGCGACTTCGATGGTGTCAAGCTAGAGTACATTGGAGGGCGAAATGTACCTCTGTTATGTTCCTAGATGAGAGTCATTTCTGTCTTAGTACTAGTAATAGCGCTATGTTTCTTAGAAGGAGGCTAGGTACGTGCTTGGAACTATATTGTCTGCGGCGTAAACACACTGGATCTACACCAGACTTTATGCTCTGCGAAGCAATTTCTTATGACGGCAGGATTACGCTCGTCGTTATCCTTCACATTTTGACAGCAAATTTATATGTCAGATTGGTGATTGAATCAGTTGTACTGCATTCTTCAGCAACAGAGTGTCAATATGTTACCTTGGCCTGCGAGATGACCCGGTCTCCCCCCCCCCATTGAGCACGTATGGGACACAGTTGGACAGCAAATCAATCGTCATTCGCAACCAGCACGGCCCGATGCTGAATTGACTGACCAACTGTATCAGGCATGCAATTCCAGCCCCCAAAGTGACATACGGCACCTGCACGGCACAATACACAATGCATAAGTCCTGGATGCTTGCATTCAACATCGAGGCGACCACAACGGTTATTAATGTACCACAATTTCACACTTGAAATGACTCTTCTCAAGCATATTTCAACCTGAAATCTTGAAACATTAATTAAATGTTAGGTAGACAAATGCTTTGCCAAGATTTCATTCCGCAAAACTGAATTCTTCTTGGTGTTAGGATATCATATTCCATCAGTGTATATTCGAGATATTTGCTTATGCTTTAGTATTTCTTAGATCACAAGCACATATAAAAATAACAAATTGAGTTGTGACTTGCAATGTAATTTATTGTATTTCCGAAAACTATAATTCAGTTTCATTCCCCATTTGATATTTCTTTTTCTCATTATATGTAAGCTAGAAGACAGGGAAACATTCGGATACACAAGCATCAGATTTCAAATGATGATACAGTCTTGATATAAACAAAGGCACATGTCTGTTCTTATGTAAAGAATGCATGGATTACAGTTCTACTTAAAACTTTTTTCAGTCATGGCCGAGGAACACAAAATACAAGGGGTAAGATCCTCCTCATAACAGTAAAACTTCGTAATAAACTAACATATCACAGCTGAAGAAATCACACTAGTAACCGCTTTACAGTGCATGGTCACTAATGTGATATAATTGATTATGCATCATTTAATGGCTATAACATATCCAGAATAAATTTCCGCATCATCGTCTCCAAATTTATCCAAATCATAAACATCTCTAAATTTAATTCAGTACATTTACACGGTAAGAATGCTCATTCTTTAAAATCAGAGGTCAATAAAAACATCCCAAACAGCAATGGCGATTGAATCCGCCAACTATATTACCGTACTCAAAGATCGCACACTCATCAGCAACACTAATAGTCTAAGATCACTAGAGTTAATGTTGGCTTTAATTCTTAACGCCATCGTTCTTTTCAAGAGTAAATACATATTAGATTTCTCTCAAATATTTCGTCATAAAAGCAACTCTTAAAAAAATAGAGAGACCTCAAGCGTTTCAAAACATCGGAAATTATTTTATTTTTACAGGTTTTAATTAAAATTAAGATTATATGTATAAATATGCATATAGTTCGGATACATATATGTATATATAAGTATATAGTTTGGATTATCAAAGTATACAGGATGTGTAGCAAATAACAACACGCCATTATCTGCATACAAAAAAAAAAAAAAAAAAAAAAAAAAATTCATACATAATTTAAAAGAATAAATCTTAAAATTACACTTAAAAAAAGTCTAAAAATAAGATCTACAAATTCGTCTTAAGGTCGAAAAACTTCTTTTCATCAGTAAGAATGAGAAAAATTATAAAGTTAAAAACAGAGCATTAAATCTTGAACGAAAAACAGAACAAACAGGCCATAAAAATGTGAGCATAAAAAATACAGAACCACGTAAGACGAATGAAAGAAACACATGAATGATCGCAGCGCCATCTCATGACCCCAGCCTGAAATAATAAGAAAATTAAGTTCTATATAAATAGAGGACGGAGACGACAGAATGCAATGCCATTTACAACTTAAAGCTTTTCTTCACAGCTATGAAGAGCTTAAGAGAATTCATAATTAGCGAAAACTACGTTTGTGTAATCTGGTTATTAGAAAAATAAAAATACTCATTTACATTGCAGAGTATTGATATGATAAAAGGTCTTTCCAATTTCTATTTTTATAGTATGCTTCACGCTCTTTGAAAAAAATGTAGTAGACATTTTTTTGAGAGCACTTTACGAAAGAAGCAAAAATCTCAGCGCTAATTTGGGCATTTTTTCCCCTCACAGAACAAAGACTTCAAAAACTAAAACGTATGCTGCACATACTGTGATGAAATATTTATACTGTCCATATCTTTAAATATAACATCACAGAGTGTACCGAATGTCAAACCCAATTTTTAGTGCAATATCATAGCTAGGCAGACAGAATTTGTGTTTAATAATGCATTAAAAAACTCACTATTAAAAAAAGTTTTGAACTAAAGTTTTGAACGACTCGGCATAGCATGTCAAGATAAGCGAGTAAGAGCTTGATTCCAAAACACTGATAAATAAATATGAAATTAATTCAAATTATATATTAAAAACAATGTTTAGTTTAAATATTCATTAACAAAAATTTATTCATTTAAAGGTAAACAATTTTATATTATTTCCTCAGTAAATCTGAAGTAACCAATTAACAACAAATGGAATGAATTAATATTTTATTTAAAAACCAGCATTTTAAAACGCCATTTCGTTATCCTACAGATAGTTTGGAATAAGCATGGCCAACACGGCTGTTTGGTAACTTTAATGTAGTTCACTTTACAGCAAATTGTACTTTAATTTTTGCAATATAATTATGATTTGAAACATAAATCGCGCTGAGACACGCTTTTAACACCAGCTAGTTAATTTTAATAGGGAAAATAGAAACCAAAACAAAATACTTGGTTTCCCATCTGCGGGAAGGGGAACGACGTTCATTACATTGTACAAAAGTTTAAAATTCATCTTTCGTGAAAACGCACCTTTCTGAATACGAAGCAAGAGTAAAAGAATTGTGTTTATAAGTAACCACATTAATCAAAATATTAGAAATGTTTGATAAATTATTTTAAATCTTTCTTTCCTTTCAAAAGCTATTTAACTACTTTTAAAAGCAGTGTTAATATCTACTTGCGAACTTCTGAATTCTAGCATGTGACAGCTAAGAACTATGCTTAATATTATTGTGTTATTATTTATTATACATTTTTTGCTATTTTATGTTTATTTCTTCACATTTTATTATATTTTTATTTATTTAATTTTAATTGATAGTCAAAAGGTTTGTAGGATGGACAAATACTGAGACATATTTATTGCTTTAAAAGAAAATTAGTTAAATATCACAATAGGTATCTCAAAATAAACATCAGTTTTTAAGGTTCATAAACAGTAACCCCATAAACAGTAAGGAAAATTACGATTACTGCTAATTTTTACTGTTAGTCATTAAAATACCTCTTTTGTCAGAACAGAAACGGTTGTGTTTTTCTTTTAAATGACCTTCTGAAACCCATACCTGTCTTATAAGATCAACCTAGTGCTTCAAAATTTATTTTTAGATAATTTATCTCTTATTCTTATAAGCTAAAAGAGAGCGCCATACTTAGTTTCATCTCAAGGCATGGTATTTAATTTATTTAATTCTATTCCTTACAGAATTTTTATTATAGCTAGCTAATATGTGTGAAAAAAACTTTACATGCAGGTTTTCCAAATTTATTTTTTCAATTTTCCAAACATCATTATGACTGGATGTTAAGTAGAAAATGTTACGTAATTTTGAAGAAACTTTTGAAGAAGATATTTTTTTATGATTCACCACTCTGAAATGCTGAAATCAAACCAAAGCGTTCTTTTAAAAAAAGTCCAGCTACACTTTCTGAAGACAAAATTTTCTGAATGGATTATGGATGCTAAAGATAATCTACTTGTGGTAAACTCTGCCGATATCAAAAGAAGCAGAGAAAGACGAGTAAGGAAGTTTAATAAGCCTGCTGAAGCATTAAATATAGTTATGAAAACGGCAGATCATAGTAACAACAAAGCAACAGAGAAATAATGAATGCTTTGGCCAGAAGACAGACATTTGAACTCTGAAAAAGTTTAGTGAAACAGCAATACAGTAGACTCCAAAACACAGATAAGTTAAGAACGGTAACTTATCATATTCTTCAGTTCATCTACTAAAATGATTTCTGTCATTAATTGTAAGTTTAGAGTTACTGAATTTAGAGCTTTGTTTAAAGTTTTGCATTCTTACGGTAAACAGTAAATTAAATTACGTTTACAAAATTCCCCCCCTTTTTTTTTTTTTTTTTTTTTTTTGCTTCTCTGTATTTTTTTTATCCGATAAACCACCATATTCAGCGATTCGACATTACCGAAGTCCCGAATTTGTCGGATTATCAAACTTTTACTGTGCTATGTTATTCTTTAGAACTCAGATCTTTGCTTTTAAAATTTATATTTTACCAAATTCTTGAGAATAAAAAAACTCGAAACAAATTGAATTCATTACCGATAGACTGAATAATGGTTATAATAAAGAAATTTTATCTATTTTAGATAGTCATTGTAACTAATTGTGACTGTCTATATTATACAATTAAAAGTCTAATTTTGGTCAAGTTCAAGATACGTAATTTCCATTTGATTAAGGCAGAGCAATTACACATTTATTTTATTATTTGCTTTTAAATTTGACAAATACTGTAACTAATTCTTGAAATGTTTATTATTAATTAATTAATTTTATTCTTATTTCGTATCGCATATATTAATTTCATTAACTAAAGAATTTTCGTTTATTCTGATTAATTTTAAATATTTTCTTCGGCATTTAAAAAAAAAGAAAGTTAAAAATGTTTCATATAACTTATTTAATTCGATAAGCATATATTTCACAATAAATATCCTTTTAAATGTTATTCCCACGATATTTCCCTGTTTGAGAATTAATTCATTAATTTTTCACTATTGAGGCATCTGCATTCCGCACCAAAATTTTCCGAGTTAATTTACCTTTACTGGAAAACAGCGAAACTCTGACGTCTAAAAGTAAATATCCTCTTTCTAATTGCTTTGAAAATTCTGCACAGTTATATCGTTAATTATAAAGCTCATAAGTAGCAGTATTTAATTTTTTTCAAATGAGATTTAGAGATTCATTTTTTAATTTTTAAATGAATTAATAATCTCTAAGTCTTCTGCCCCTCCGATTTCAATGAAAAATACATTTTTGTCGATTAATTTATGCATTAACAGGAACGAAACTCGGCATATACTTCATGATTAAATCATAAATAATGCAACAGTGCCGATTAATTAGGTAAGCACGCAAAAACGAGAGGAATACAAATATGTATAATATGTTTAAACACATTTCTGTATCAGTTCATAAAAAAATCGTTCTTACCGACGTTTTGAAATTAATAAAATACGAGCCTGAATGCGTGAAATATTTTTATCGGGTATTTTCTTTTTTCTTTTTTTTTTTTTTTCTTCTTTTTAATTTTTATTTGGGGGCGAGGGTATTGTTAAGGTGTATAATCCTTAAAATAATTCATTCACTCCCATAGAGAGCTTTCAGTGAAAGCTTATTAATAACAACTCGAGATAATTTATTTGTTTCCCATACGCCCGTATATTAGACAAAACACGATATAGAATAAAACTCGAGGTATTTGTTATTGAAACTTAGATGAGCAGCAAAGTTAATTTTACTATCGTGGCATTTCCTTACAGCGCAATGATGCTGACAGGTTGATATTATATAATATTGCAACTGAAAGTTTTAGCCCTTCTAAACAGAGCCCTGCTTACTTGATTTTCACCTGACGCAACTGGTAAAAGCGCCCTTCTGCATACAAGTAAGATTTTTATTTATTTATTTGGGGGGAGAATAAATAAATAAATAATTAACACTAACTAATATGTACTCATATCACAAAATGTTTTCTTACTTTTTGTCTGTACGTACTATAATATATAACGCATGCATTATTGTTTATATATTATTGACATGCATTACTGCGCGTATATTATATTAATTAAAATTATATCTTATCTTACATATTTACATTTCAGTCGATAATGAATGAGATAAACAAATTAGCCAGTTAATTTAATCCTTTTATCATTATGTGACTGCTTCAGAAATAAACTATAAATGAGTTATCTGTACAGTTTCCGCGCAAATTGTTTGCAAGATTAAAGATGATTTACAAGATAAAAACTTAGATCCATGCGCCTCGTTCGTTGGAAAATTTCTTGCAAAAAAATAGAACAATAATTAATAGTACAGTACTTTTCATTTCGATCACCCTTGTTTATTTTTCGGATGGTATTCCAAACGGCGTTTATGCCAACTGCACAACTCAACAGTTACGTCGCCATCTGTGCTCTCTTTGGGAAGCTAGTTATGACGAAGTTAGAGCAGAAAGATAAAATTAATATGAGATAGTATAGAACTATTAATGTCGACAGTATGATATTTTCAATGAAACTTTAGTCTACACATCTCCTTACACAAAGTGTAAATTATCTTCATAATGCTACTTTCAGTAACAAATTTTAAATGTTAGAAAATAATATATAATATATGTATATATATATATATATATATATATATATACTACTGCAAAAAGCTCATTTCTTTGGAGAATAAATTATTGCTGTTATTTTTTTCCAGCTGGATCGTTTATAACACAGAATTCTTTTGATATTCTTTATGTATTCTAAAATTTAACGTTAAAAATCATAGTTCCTTTTTTAAAATTAATATCTGAATTTTCATAGCTAATTTGATGTCCCCTCTATTTGTTCACCTGAGGCAGGTGCCCGGATCTGTCTCATACTCGCCCTGGCTCTCCTTCTAAGCATTTTAAAATTTCAAAAAATGCATTTAATATCATTATGATTCAATACTTCGTTTTGTAATAGAAAAAGAATTATACTGAAAAAAACGTAATAGAAAAGAAAACGGAATTTATTTGTATGCAGAATTATTTAGTTAACAATGCTATTTCTTTGAATTTTGATTTAAGTATTTGAAAGCTCATATAGATATTTAGGTTTATCTTCAAAAACAAGGCTAAGAAATAAGGTAACAGATTACTCATGCGTTTCATTTAAACATGAAGGAACAATCAATCCATTTGTAAGGATTTATTTATTCTTCAAATCAGCTATTTTATGTTCAGTTATAAGATATTCTCCCCTTTTCCTAGCGTGCCTTCGTGGTGTATGGCTCTGCACGCTGGGCCGGCATTCCAGAGGTCCGTGGTTCTATTCCCGGCGAAGGCGGTTGCTAACTTTTCATCTCTTCTGTTTCCAAATATACCTAATGTCTTTACAGTGACGCCCGAACTAAAAGAGTGTTGGATGAGGTTTCGCCACACCCAGGATTTGGCGATTGGGTCCCCTAAAAACCTCAGTCGCCCTTTAAAAAGGGGAGTATATAATGTATTTATCCAACTTTCGTAGCGTGCCTTCGTGGTGTAGTCGTTCTGCACGCTGGGCCGGTAATATCTTTACACAGTACCTTTACTGTTATTCTTCTTTTCCGTTTTCCTGCCAGAACGCGAATTCATTTCGCGCATATTCAATTGAGGTAGAAAGAGATAGTATTTAAAGGAAGCTTTGAGACTGTTCAATCAGAGCTCGTTTCGCTGCGGCGTTGCGTTATTCTCGCCTTTAAACTCGTCATGCTGGTATTAGATTTGAGCCAGCTTGTGATTTATTCATTCTGTGTAGCCTTTGGCTTACTTACAACATCCAAATAAAGTAAGGCTCTACATATGTTTTCCTAAAATTAAAGTCAAGCGTTATTATTTATTGCTAATTCCTTTATTTCTTTTATTCCCCACATTCTATTTCAAATAATTACTTTTTTAATTATTAGTTAAAAATTTTAACAATTAAAAAGTTGCTTTCGAAACAATTATTCTAAAAATTGTGATTCATACCTTTCCAACTCATCTCAGTAACTGGTTAAGAATTAAAATATTTGTTAGCATCTATCATTTCATAAATTCTCTAGCTAATTGGTTTTAGAATTTTTGGTCTTACGTTAGTTTTGCATTCCCACCTTACTGTTTAAAAGAGTTTCTAGTTTCTCAGATCTTCATTTCTATCCTTCACCGGACGAAACATAAATTATAAATTACACACCATGAAATCTTAAAATAATGAATGTCAGGAAATTCCTGTTACAGGGAGTATTCTCACTGTAGTTTTATTACAGTCATTCCTTCACAGTTTTACTTTAACTTCTACCAGATGCCCTTATATGCCTATATCTACTGTAATAAAACGAGGTTATATGAAGCATGAAGCTAACTAATATACAATATGCAAAAGAAATCTGATTTACATACTCAGAAGAAGATAAAAAAGGCGACCTTCTGACCATCTAGCATCTTCGTGAAGTTCTGTGTTGGAAACTGTTCTTCAACTACAGTGAGTAAGCAGCTTATGATTATAAAAGTTCGCGAGTACCATACATTTAACTAGAAATATTTATTATTTCAGTTTTTCATTATTAAATTCCATGAAACTAGTTTGGCCCTGCATATTTGGAAATCGTACATAAATTTAAACAAATGTTTAACTTTTAAGTACATTTATCATTTTCTTTTGGAAACTCTGTTAATCATACATTTGCTTTTTATATATATATTATGTGCTTACACATTATATATTTATATGAAGAAAAGGAGTTGTGCACTGTGTCCGTTTCGTCAGTTTTTGAGATTTCAGCTTATTTGACTTCCAGTGCGGCTCAGAAACAGAATTTTGTAGTAAGTTTTGTAAGCTTCAAAATGGAAGCGAAATTGCAATAGTTTGACAGCAGGTCAAACTCCCCAATTTTATCTTCCGACGCATATGCATGTTCCTTTTCGCCCGATATAACTAAATACAGGAAATGGAAGTAGACTTTCCAGAACTTTTTGTTTTGTGCATTCCCAGGTTTAAAAAAAAAAACCTTCAAACTTCGAACCCAAATTCCACCTTAATGCTCATAAATATTTTGATGGGTATCTCTCTATCAAAGGAAAGTAAGTGCGACTATTTAACTTGTATACTGATCTATATTTTTCGTTTTTAAATTCACTTCCACTCTAGCCTCTAGTAGAGTGAATCTCCATTCTTTTCTGCCGCAGGTTATCACAACTCTCCTGCTGTTATTTAACGAAATAAAAGACACAAACCAGTAGTAGCCCAGCGCATAACACTTTTTGGGGGAAAGGGGTTATTTTTTGCTTGTGTATGTGATTAACATTAAGTCATTTATGATTCTGGTCTGCATCTATTTTAATCTTCACCCCAATTACTTCATATCACTCGCTCCGACTCACTTTTATCAAATATTCTTTGACATAACCTAAAATTTGTAATTCTACATTTGACAAGAGTGATTAAAGCTGTATACAGAAGATTCATGTGTGTTGTAGGAATAGCACTCTGTGAAAAAGTAGCATTAGCTTTTTCTAGAAGAGATCAGAAATATTAACTATGAGTATCGGTTACAAAAATTTTAACGTAGATAATACTTTTCTTCACTCTTTTTCTCTGCAGGAATTTACTTGAAAACTTCTTTCAGAACTATGCAAAATATGAAGAAGTATATTCATATTTTATCATATTCAACTCATATTCATTCATTTTTCAGACAAGTTATTTACATGCATGATCTTTTAGCTGGAATGAGTGCATCAGGTTTTACAGATGCTCCCACGGCATTTATCAGATATCCGATGCCTCCAAGGGCACTTATCAGCTTTCCACTAGCTTGCAGCGATGCAGGAGCTTGTCTAAAACACTGTTATCTGTCGGCACACTGTAGTATGCACGTTATTCCTACTTATATGAAATCACCCAAAAAGATATTGGAGCATGGACTGGGCATTAGGGGATTGGGGAAGACTTTTGAAACATTTAGTGATAAAAATGAAGTTATTATTCCAAAACTTAATGCGATTTATTGCTTTATGTCTAAATACCATGCTGAATTTATTATGATGGATAATATTAAAAAAACTAATAAATAAATAAGATATTTAAATATCTTGCCTTTAAATGAGAAATTAAGGTAAAAAGAAATATCGGGGAATCGCGATATAAATGCTATTAAGAACCAGTTCCGGTAGATGTTTCTCGCAAAATGCATGGAAGAAAGATCTTAAAACCTGAAAAAATAAATTTTAAAGTTGAGGAGCTACTTTGTTAGCATGAAGAAAAACAATTCTGAGATTTCTTTTGATGTGAACAGATTTATAATTTTTGACTGGAATAAAAAAAAATCTGATAGAAAAATAGTCAAACAATTGAATGTAAAAATATTTAATATTTATAACATAATTTTGAAATACCATAAAGCAAGTCTTACTGAGAACGAATCGCGAATCCAAAGAGTTTTACTGACGTCGAAGAAAAGGTAGTTATTGAAATACTATTTTAAATATTAAAGTCAGCGCAGCCAAATTCACTTTAAAGGTCTAACGACTGTTTAGCAATCTAATAATGCTTGAAATACTTTAAGAAAACATAACCCTCATGACCGAATACATACGAGAAAATAATTTATCGGTAAAGCGAATCGAAAGGCATGATTGCAATTCACTAAAACCTGTGTTAAAAAGCCTCAAGATATTTGGGCTTCGTTATATTTGTAGAACAAAGTAAATCCAATATTTCTGAGAGCGATAAAAAGCAAATAGTGGCGAAAACCCGACAGAAAATTTCTGTTGAAGAATCTTACTCCTCGAGTAAAATATGGAGATAAGCAGATGGTCTGGGCCTGTAATGAGTGTTTGTAATAAATTTATGTATTTGAATATTTTAAGATAAAACTTGAAATAGAGCGCACAAAAATGGGCATATTGTCGTATGAAAACTTTGCCAGAACGGTAATTCCAACCTCAGTGCGCATACTTGCAAACTGTAGATATTATATAACTGTTCACAGGTAGCTAAAATAGCTGTGCAGAGTCCATATTTCAGTTTTGTTGAACAAACCTGAGATAATTTGGAAAAAAATTAAATCAATTCGGAATTTCTAACAGAAATGCTCTTAGAGAAAAACTTATTAAAGAATGAGGAAAAGCAGAAGCGAATATTTTTCAAAACTGTGCAAAATCTATGTCTGAAAGACTCATTGATATCATTAAAAGGTAAGGAGGCCAACACATTGTGAAAGTATTTTTTGAGGGATTTTTCTAATATGTTTGTTTGCCCCAATACGCTTTTGACGGTTAATTTCTTTTTACATAAGAAATGTATTTTTGAATGTTTATTTGGCGTATTTTGAATTATTTGTAAGATCTTTCAATTTTGTTAAAATGAAAGAAATAATGTTAAAAAAAAGTATTTCGTTTAAATTAAATAGCTGATAAATTCTTTTAAAAATATCGGAAAATTTCTCAATAATGTTTTCCCTACTATAGTTTCGATCTCAGTATCAAAGTACCAATTCAAATTTTTATAACAATAGAAAACCACCAGATAAGTTTTCATACCGTCTGAAGTCTTGGCTGAAACGAACACAACCAAATAAAAGTTTATAGGGTCCTCAAAAATGTAATATTAACTCAAAGTCCTTCAGATACCTGTTAGACAGACAAGCAAGTTATCGCCCTGTCTAAGTAAGTACGTCAAAGGTCTTGAGAAGGTATTCTAAAAAACCTTTTAATTAAACTAGAATTTAAACAGAAGGCACCACATGTGCGTACAAAAAAAAAATTCCGTCACTTGAGAGTAGCATAGAATTTGCAGTTGAAAACTATCGCAGCTGGGGAGTACATGGCCTTGACTTAACTAAGTTGGCTCAACTTTCAGCTAGCGAATGGCTAATGCCGGAATTTTAACTGACAGAGCTGGGAGGTAGAAAGCAAACCTGCAAGCACAGTTACCAATAGTTTCAATCTCGAACAATATATACGAAATCCTCGCCTTAGATATACGCCTTAGCTAGCCAGTTCCTTATAAAAGGTCTCCACGAAGGCACAGCTTCCCTTACGCAGATAGAATTTACTAGTGGCTGAGTTGTTAAAACGGCTGGATATTAGGAATTCGACCTGGATTCCATCCCAGACGAATGGGTTGGCTGCATGGTTAGTTTTTGTGGTTTTCCCCTTACGCAACATAAATGTAGCTACTTAATGCAGCCATGTAGCTAATTTCCCTCAGAAAGTTCTACCCTCCCTAGGCAAATAGCCCTAATCAAAATAACCTAACCCAGTGGTTCCAAACTGGCAGGCCGCAAGCGGCCACTGAAGTAATTTTACACAACCCACGAATACATTTCCCGTTAATTAATTAGCTTTATTATTTGGTTATTTATTATGGCATAAATTTGAAGAAACGTTTAAGATTTTAATGATTTTGAGTCCTGTTTTACACTATTTTCCCTATCATTAAAAATGAACTTGAGTAATGCCCCAGAAAATCTACAAATGGAGCTTATTAATTTACATTGTGATATAAACCTTATTTCAGTGTTTGTAGATACAGATTTGATTAACCTTTTTTCATACTTCTCAAAAGATTAATACTCAGAGTTACGAATTAGTGCAGGAAGAAAATGGCTTTGTTTGGGAAGGCATTAATATGTAAAAACTTTTTTCTCGCAGTCTTAATTAGCCTAACTATTACAAATAATGAGTCTCAAAAACAGAATCAGGGTGATCGATTATCATCTATATTTCGTAACACAGTAATTTTTTCTCCAAGGTTGACTTTATAAAAGTCGAAACGCCATGAGATGTAGCTGAAATCTGTAGTAAAAAATAAAAAAAAGTTTATAATTTTTATATACAAATTTATATAATTCTTCTGTATAGGTCAAAGAAAAATTTAATAAATAAAAGAAAGATAATTTGTCATTATTTTTTCTCAAGTTTTGTCCTGTTCGGAAATTTCCATAATTCGTTTATTTTTAGTTTAAAGTAAAATTAAGTTATTTAATGGTTAATCTTGCACACTAGAATTATTTTAAATAAACATAGGTCTTAAAATTTGATATTTAGCTATCAGCACGTTTGAATTACAAAGTATAATCAACAGAAATATTTTCCAGATCCCAACCATTAGATTTCAGATAGAAAATAAATAAAAATTAGAATTTTTTTCCTTTGCGTCATTATTATTACCAGTTATAGAAGTTTTGATAAATATTTAGAGCAAAACATTTAAAATGTAGTCAAAAATCTGTTTCTTTAAAAAAGCTGTTTTCAGATCCTGCATTCAGCCCGCATGCAATTTCGGTTTTTGAGACCACTGATCATATGTTACCAAACCATTTTTTACGTAAAATCATCCTTGCTTCATTTTTCGTTATAAAACCGCCGTTGAACGCGACATATAGTTCGAGTTTCATTTAATTTGCCTTAGAACTGTAGAATTGGTTTCATTTGCGAATATTCTTGGAATAGCTACAATTATTGTTAAATGGATTTAGTAAACTCGCTTTCAGTTTCATTTTTTATTGGGATTGGAGTGTATAAAGGTTAGATAAAACATGGTTTCTCCTTTTCTGAGTTGTTATTTGTAATGGAACAACAAAACAAATTGTTCAGTGTCAAAGAAATAACAAAGTTTAAAATTTTGAATTTTGCTGAATCATTAAGACGAACTCGGTGATATCTGATATTACGAACTACAAGAATACCGATTTTCATCAATACCAGTAATACTGAAAAACAATATCATTAATAATGGTAAAAACCGATTTTATTAAATAAACATTGTATTAAAACAGTAACTAGAATAAAAATAAAACGGTCTTTATTCATGTTTTTCTTTTTAAATATAAGTTAAGATGCCGAAAAAGTAATGCTCCTTAATAACTAATATAACTAAGGAAAAAGTAATGCTCCTGAATAATTAATATAACTAAAGCAAAGACATATTTTTCCACCAATGAATAAAAAGATAAAGCCTCTAAGCACTAGTAGTTCGACCCAGGCTCGAAATCAGCCAGTAAGCCGGCTGCATGGGCGGTTTCGTGGTTTTCCACATTGTCATATAAATACAAAACCAGTTTCCCTTAGAAAGTTCCCATCTTTATGCAGTTAGTCCTAGTTTGCTTTGCATAATCTCATAAATGCAATCCTACCGAAATCCTATAACAGTTTTTACCTATATAATCGTCTTCTTAAACCATTAAGTTAAATAAAGTAAAAGAAACGCGTTCTTGGCATTAATTAAGTAAGAAACCAAATAAAAAAACTATCTAATTATTAACTGTATTATAATTATTTGGTACTTACGTATTATCCCATCGACCGTGCATGTTGGCTACCATCAAAACATAAAAATTGGCGGAGATCCTAGCAAAGTTGCGCCAATCGTTTCTGAGGAAGTTTCAAGGAACTGACGCTACTTCATTTAATAAACAATTAGTGTTTGACAACTTTAGTTTTGCGCTTCGTAAAATTGTTGCGTTGATTTCTACTAATTTGTTACGGTAATCCGATTGTACCGGAAGTTCTGTTTAGAACGTTATGAATATGAATTTCTCGCAGGTAATTGTTCCATTCTATTACTCTCGGCCATTCTATTATTTGTCGGTCATATTCAGCTAACCATGTGATTTTCATTAATTCGCACTTTTTTGATGGTAGGGTTATATAGTTAAAATAATCCACTGCTTAATGTTCTATGGAATGCAGGTCCCAAATTTTAATCATCATTATTTTTTTTTTTTTTTGAAAACGCAAGAAAAACTACAGCAATAACAATTAACTTATATCCTTGTGCCCATAAAAATAAAATATGCCTTATCGAGAATCAATCTGATTACATCATCTGAAGCATAGATATTAAGAATGTATTTCTCCTAAGTTACGCTTATCCATAACTGGCACTAAATCGCTCTGCCTGGTTACAATTTCATTGACAGGGTAATACGTAAGTACCAATTATTTAATGTTCAAAGTGAAGCTAAAATATTAATATTATATATTTGAAATACTTTTCAGTGCTAAACATTTATATAAATGCATTAAATGTATAAAAGGTTATAAATGATAAATCATTGCAATAGAATGAAATAAGCAAAACAAGCACCTTGAAGCAAATCAAATTAAAATTTCTTATACATATTATCTGCATGGAATTTGAAATTGAGAGAAACAGAAAAGTGCATAAAGTGTACAAGTGAAAATTGTAACTATATACAGACACAAGTTCCTATGTTATTCTTGTTTGTCATGGTATGACAGACTAGCATATTAAGTTTGCAAAGACCTTTTGAGACACCCTGTATACAGTTGTACGTTGAATAGAGGGATGAACTTGGGTTCAAATCTCGACGAACTGAGTGGCTACATGGGTTAGGTTAGGTTAGATCAAGCTATTTTAATATGGCAAGGAGCACAAAGACTATCTGCTAAAGGGCAGGGCTGTTTTCGTGCAAGTTTTTCTAAGAGAATCTAGCTCGTATTCACATGGCTACACAGAGGTTTTCTTCATATGTAATATTAAACAAGCCAGTCCTCCTTAGAAAATCCTAAATGAAACCGTCCTCATAGGCAGACATGTCTCATATGATTTGACGTATTGAATTAAATGAACAAACGAACATAATAGATATTTTAACTCTTTTTTTTTTTTCTTTAAGAGAACAAGAAGAAATATTTCTGAAAAATCTCCATGAAAAATTGGAAGATTTAGCTTTAAAGATGATTATATCAACAGAACTTAAAGGGAGTAAAGGAGAAAAACTTAACAATTCAAGTTGTAAAGAATAAATTAATGAAAAATATATTCCGAAAAATACTTTTTCATAGTAGAAATGAAAGAAATGCTAACTGTTTCAATACTACAACTAAAATGGAGATACGAAAAATTAAGTGATCTTCCGATGTTCGTGTTCCATTTGGTAGGAAGCTAATGTCATTGGATTTAGATTATAACTTTATAGGATCGTACTCTCTTTGGGCACATAAATCCTACTACGAGATCCTACTAAGGAACTTCTCGCACAGGGTTTAAGAAAACAACCACAGAGGAAGGGTAAAAATAAACCTTTATTATTCTCAACTATGAAACAGAAAGGCACGTACTCCGTGCTTTATAATAACACCGATAACTTGGGGTAGAACGTAAGAATCGTTACACAATAATTTCAAAGCTAAGGAGCAGTGCTGGACAAGCACTTTAAGTTAAGGCTAACTAGGTTGACTCGACAACCTACCTGGCGCGATAATTATTTAAATGGCCAAAAAGGCGTATCAGCAACTCCGCATAACAGCAAGGACAGATCAGTAACGTGCGCTGACTAGCGAAAACATGCTCTGAATGAACTCCAAGATTCACCCGTTCAAATACTCACTTCAGTAACTTTAAATTTACATCCTGCTGAGGAAATGCGAGGGGAAGTTGAGGAGTTCAGAAAAGATAACAATAATTTGAATAATTGGTTAATTGAACTAAGGGAACCGCTACAAATTAATAGTTACATCTTTTAACATGTACTTAAATATTCAAATAATTCAAACACTGAAAGTTTCATTAGAAATATCTAATTTTAAAAACCACGCTGTTTTAGTACTTCCTGATATGAAAACTGTTGTTAAGTTTAAATTCTTTTAGAATAATTCTCAAACTCAGTTTATGGCAATCGTATCAAAAGTTACATTAAAAATATTTTTGATGTTGTTAATTACTGCAGTTAGTGGTGAAAGAAGCTTCATGAAACTTTACGAAACCATGCAAGATCTTCACTTAATCGAGTAGTTAAGAAAAATTAAATTTTTTTCCCAAACACTATATATTGTTCATAAAATTAATTATATAATTTATATATTGTATATAATACATAAATTATATAATTAATTTTCTTTTCCAAACACTATATATGTGTAGTTCATGTCCTATACATAGAATATAGTGTTTCCAAACACTATATTCTATGTATAGGACATGAACTACACAATGAATTTTGAAACATTTATTGATGATTTTGTCTTTTTAAAAGGAAAAAATGAAAAACACTTGAACAACTGAGTACACGAATTTTTATATTAATTATCTTAACCTTTACCCTAATTCAGTATATAACAATGTACAGACATAAAATGAACCCATTTTAAGATGACTATCCCCCTCCCCGTGTTTCAAATGATTTTAATTATCTTCGGGAGTGTTTAGTTTAGAGAGGTCACGTCCAATACCAGCACTTGTTTATGCTCTCAGGAATACTATTCATCTACAGAAGGAGGGCAGGCGTCATCTTAGGAATGTGGCCATTACAAAAATGTTTATTTTAATAATTTTATTACATGTAGGGATGAACACTTACTTTTATGCCTTACGTAAAAAAATATCTAAGCATGACTGTGTGTTTGACTTTCACAAAACTGACTTCATCTAAGACGTTAATGCTTTCTTTATAGAAACGAACTTGCAAAGATTATTTATATTAATATTTTTATTCCAAAGGGGCTTTGTCCCTGAGGAACTACTGTTTTCGTTTTGGCATTCTGCGATGAAATCTTTAAAAAGCTGTATCACTTTTCAAACTGTTGCCACCAAATATTATCGCTCTGTATTATATTTGAAAAATTAAATAATGTAGAATCTGCATAAATGTATGTATGTTTCTCGCATTGGGATAAAACAACGGTACCTAGAGCCATCAAATTTTGAATGACGTAATCCTACTGCGAATATGGGCATCTGGAAGCTCGAATTTGAAATTTGGAATTTGTTTTATTATCGATTTCATATTTTGTAAAACTTTAACGAATTTCTGATTAACAAACTGCAGGATTTTAAAGCGAGTAATGGGAACGATGTACAGAAAAAACATTTTTATCTCCGGCGCGTGAGATTGTGTATCGGAAATTCTAAACATATGCTCAATTTAAAATTATTTCGCGATATTGCTCTTGAAGTGAATTTTATGGTTTAAGTGTGAAGAATGTGAAATTTAATAAATAAAGGTAACACACAAAATGTTAAAAAACGCCCGTTTGGACGTAATTTAAAATCTGAAACCTTTCAGATATTCTTTTTTTATGTTCAATCTTTCCTGCATTTCTCCTTTTATTCCGTTAACTCCAAAAGAAATGCAAATTAAGTGAGTTTAAAAAGCGAGCGAGAATGTAAGTTTAAAGGCAAAGTTTTGGCAACTCATCTAGGGTCGCTGTTTCTCGCGTATTCCTCTTCGACTGAACTGTTGGACTGATTTTCTGTGATTTCTGGTTTTCGCCAGAAGATGCATTTAATGTTACGCTTAAATTAGGTGCCAGGTTAAACTAAGTTGACTTTGGTTTTGTAGTGTTTTTTTGCATTCTTAGCTGGAAGAAGCGGAGTTTAAGTTTTGTTTGTTTGCTTTAGGTTTAAAACTACCGATTCTTAGTGCAAATGAACTTTTAATTGTTTTTACTGTTGCTGTATTTAATTAATGTTCATCGAAATAAAATTAGAGATGCAATCCTCTACAGTACAGGAAGTTTAAACATGTGTTTAGATTAAACGAAATTGGGTTTAATCTTAAAAACCAAGCAAAAAACACATTATCTTTCGGATCATATAGCAACTGTGAGTCGCATCACCAATGGCCGAGAGGTTAAGATCGCTAAAACTAAGATTTCAACTTTGCTTTGATCCCAGGCTGGCAGCAAGCATGGCTGATTTCTGTGGTTGCCTTCAAGTGTAACATAGAGCTAGTTCCCCTTAGAAAGTCCTTCACGAAAGCATTGCCCCTTAGGGACAGACAGCCCTCATATATGTTTCGCCCAATTTAAAAAAAAAAAAAAAAAAAAAAAAAAAAAATTCTAATCATTCAGTAAATTATTGTCAAAAATATGCTTGGTTAATTCAATACATTACTTCTACATGCATATCTGTACAAAACTGTACGATTAGAGCAGAAAGAAGTAACACGCCATGTAAATGACAACGCAATGAAATACTATAATTTGTTAATACTGCACAAGATTCAGTAAAGAGAATATTGGAGAAGGAAGTTATGATGAAACGAAATTAGTTGTGAATGTAAACGCTTAAAATTAAAAATTATGGCTGAGAGGGGGGAAGAATAAAAATAACCGCTGACTTACACACGTTTTTACAAATGTGTAAAAAGATCCCTCTAATATCTCTGTCACACAAATGAAGCACGCTACAACAAAATTCGACAGTTAAGTTTAATGTTATTACGAATTATTTTCACATGTTACTTTATAAGGCATTGCGACTTTCCGATTATTTAATCAACGATAACTTGCATATCATTTTAGGAATTCCCTCTTTTATCTCGATAATTGTACAATATATTTACTTGCACTGACCAAAAAAAAAAAAAAAAAAAAAAAAAAAAAAAAAAAAAAAAAAAGTGTGTTTATTTAATATTCACATGGGGCTGCAAAATTTAGGATTGAACTAAACATCCTGATTCTTAACTATTTAACTTAATATGCATACATTTGACGTCCTTTTATCTAACAATTAGTATCATTATTTATCAAATAACTATTAATTTGTTATGATGCCGAAAGATGACCGTTAGCCTAAGCAATCTTTCTTTAATCTATACCGGCGACTATTCTCCATTTAGATTATTTTTTTCTTTATCACCGCAGAAAATGTATTGCTGCGGATTTATCGCATCGGATTATTCCAGAAGCAGCTGCTTTTCTGAAGGCTTAATAAAGATCTGAATTTCGAAAGTCTAGCTTCTCTGTAGCTTGTGGACAAAGCCAAGAGCCGCAAGCGAATTCAAAACGTAATAGCACTCAGGCGCCACTTGGCCTCCAATTTACGCACCGCATTCTGTTAACGGGCTTCCGATTTTGATTATTGTCGAGTTTCAATCACTTTCTAAGTGCATCGCGAACGCAGCCGCTACCATCTCTCTATATAACATCGCGCGGCTCCCCGCTTCGGCTGAAATCGCAGGGGGACAGCGGCGCAGGACCAATTAATAGAGAGAGCAGCTTCATTCCTTATTTACACAGCAAATTAAATTTATTTCTACCAGCTTCCCAATGCCTTGATGAAACCGCTTGTCAACAGCGGTTGCAGCGATCTGCCCCAGGGTGCACTTCGAGATTACGCACATTTCATCCTAGTTGGTAGGCTCGGGTCCCCAGGGGTGCGGACTGGGGCATACAGGGTTATGCCAGTTACTTGGCCACACCCCCTTCTCTTTGCTTAAACACCGGTTCGGTGGTCTGAAAACAGGTCATGCTGCTTGGGATGTCGGAGAGCAATCACGGTGCAATCGAGGATTGGTCACGATAGTCGCATTGGAACATGGACTGAAAAAAAAAAAAGACAAGAAAAACTCTCCCCAAAAAAGACATTCAATTTAACAGAAAAACAAATCGCGTGTTCTAAAATGGAATTCGAGTTTTTGAAATTTGAACAGTTAAAGGCTAAGCTGAACTAAACTGCAGATTTTCAAATTTATAGGAGTAAACATAAGAGCATAAAAGCAGTTATAAGTGCAAGAAGTATACGGATGTTAGTAATAATAATTTACTTATAGACTGTGTATAATATTCATGCACAGAGGAGAGGTTTTCTCCTGCTTTATGCATAAATGTATACACAGAGAGAGAGAGAGGAAACGGCTTTATACTCATATATACATACCAACATTTTTTATAATACATTCTCAAAATATATTTTATTATTTTAGTGCGTAATGTAGCATAAGAGTAAATTTGAGGAAAACTTATTTGGAAATTTGAAAATTTATACATCCACATGTTAAAGAAAATATACTCTTATATACATATCAGTAATTTTTATTATAATACATTCTTACAATACATTTTATTATTTCAGTGCGTACTGTAGTAATGAGAGTAAAAATTTAAGAAAACTTATTCGGAAATTTGAAAATTTATACATCCACATGTTAAAGAAAATATACTCTTGTATACATATCAGTAATTTTTATTATAATATATTCTTACGATACATTTTATTATTTCAGTGCGTACTGTAGTAATGAGAGTAAAAATTTAAGTAAACTTATTCGGAAATTTGAAAATTTATGAATACACACGTCCCTGAAAAGTAATACGAAAACTAGACATGCTATTTTTGATTTTTTGCACTGTAACTGCAAAGCATGACCTTTCACTTTCAATTCTAAGACTCGTAAAATTCACGAGACTTCGATTCCCTTTTCCCTTCCAAGTAGGCTGAGTAATTATTCCTCGAATTTGTCGGGAATGGCCGAATACAGCTGTCGTTTTCTGACTTCTAATTTCAAGTTTTCTAATTTTCCATTAAGTTTACCACCTGTCGTTGTAGGTGTTGGTGTATTTAATTATGGCAAAGCACACGAGGGCTATCTGCCTAAGGGGAGGGATGCCTTTCGTGGAGGACTTTCTAAGGGAAACTGGCTCGTATACACGTTACACATGGGGAAAACCACGAAAACGCCCATGCAGCCAGCCCGTTCGCGGGATTCGAACCTCGGACCGAACTACCAGTGTTCAGCGACTTTACCGCTCGGCCGCTGGTGGGCTTTACCACCTGTCAATGGGAGATTTAATAAAAGATTTTTATCGTCAACTACTGCAATAGGACAGCTTTTGAAAGCAGAGCATGAAGTGCTTAGAAGAAAATCTGAATTATTTCTTTGCGTGAACGAATGTTTACTTGGAAAAATCGGATATGATTCAAATAGGTGACACACCATCTGTTCAGTAATGTAGGCTTATTTGAGGAAGGCCAGTTAGCTACCGAGTTGGTAAAATTATTGAACACTGGTGGTAGTTCAACGTGGATTCAAATGTCAACGAACATGCTGTCTATCTAGGAGTTTTTGCGGTGTTTTCTCAAGTATAACGTAAATAAGCCACCTTCATTAAAGAACTATTCCACGAAGCCGACCCTTAGGCTGATAACGCTTACGCACATTGCCTTCATAAATACTCTCAAATTAATCTATTTGAAAAAAGTTTTATAAAGGGATCAACTTAAAATTATCATTGTAGCTGACATTGAAATATCTAACATGCAAAATATTTCTTAAAAAGCAACGAATTTAGCTCTACACTAGGGTTCCTTTCTTTTCGTTAACATCTTTATCGATAAATACTCTTTGACGGAATTTAGATTCTGAAATGTTTGATAAAGTCTGTCAAATATAGCGAAATGTTTTAATTTAAGCTTTTCTTCTATTAAATTTCAGTGGAATTTCATAACTAACACATAAAATTCATTTTACATATTGAAATTTCGTATAGAATTTTGCTTGCATTTAAAACTGAAACAATGTAGAAATTATAAAGAATCACCAGCGGAGTCATTCTTGTGTCGTAGCAAATACCTTTCAGTGCTCGCTTATATTTTAATTATGAATACCTTAAGTTTTACTTAAAATGACTTCTTGCTCTTCGTGATAGAAAGAATGGATTTTAAGGCAGAGTTTCACAAAATAAAATGCTTTAAATTCAATCCTTTTGCCACTAAAACCAACATTAGTAGGGGTTCGTAAATTCATTCCCAACAGTTGAGTTAGTTGCAAGGAGGTTTCGTGGTTTCACCTTGTATAACAGGAATACAAATATGTTCTCCTGAGAAATTTCTAAACGGAAGCATCTTTTTAAGATAGATAGCCCTCTTGTATAGTCCTAGATAGCCCTCCTGTATATAATTCCTGTATAATAAATTATCCACCTATTTATCTACCTTAAATGTGTTTCATATTAATCACTCTAGAATTTCATTATGTATAATATCACACGAAGCTTGTAAAGGAAAACAACAAAAAAACTTTACTATTACTACTATTGTTAACAAGATTCCTCCCTCCCCCCAAAAATGTAAGAAATTTGGCTTTTCATTTAGTTTTAAAAAGAAGTTAAATCAAATGGTATAAAGAGTTTAAATTTGAAAATATGTATGACATTTTACTTAGGAATCATGAACACCTCCCCCTCTAAAAAAAGTGCACAAAGAAATCTTGCAAGTGTAAATCAAATCTAGTTAACATCCGCTCTTCACTGTCAAAATAATTCAAGTACATCTTGTTTAGTGACCTCTTTTTTAAGATACTCAGACAGCGTTTTCAAAATGTAATCTTAATCATACGAGAAAAGTAAATGGTTGTTCTTTTATCATAAACTCGAATTCAAAACATGCTTAGAAAAAAGTAATGCAGTTTCTTTACATGACGAAATATATATTAAAAAAAACAGAAAAACAGATATCGTTGTTTTAATTGCCTCAAAAAATCGATAAATCTTTTAATTAACAGATATTGTGATATAAATCTCTATTTACCATACAGCTTAGCTTCAACAAAACAGGAAGTAAATTATTTCTTTGTTAAAAACTGAATCATTATATAGGCTTAAAGCAAACTATATGGGAAGAAACTCGAGTCCAGAAAAGCAAAGGCAATTAAAGAAATATTCTGATAATTATGTTCCGAACTGCGTAAAATGCTGTAAAAAATAAATTTTAATGATACACCTTTGATACCTTTGGTGGTCAAAGATTTCTTCCCTTATTATTAACAGCCTTGGGCGGATTTATTATTCGGCTGAACTTGAAGCTTAAGACGGGAAAAGCTTAAGACGTTAAAGCTTAAGACGGGAAATCTTCAGGGCTACAAAATCTGGAATTATAAATTTTAATGCACTTGAAAAATTGAACTAACGACAATGAAGAAGACATAAAAGTATGTTTTAACAAGTCTTACATATATTTTCAAACCTCCACTCTTAGTAATAAGTAAAAACGCTATACAGTATTCTTATTCTTTTAATTCATATACGACGGTAAAAAAGAAAAATACAGACTCAATATTCCAACATGCAGTACCTTTCGCCGGCGGGTTTATTGTCCGTAGGCGGATTTATTGATGTTGAAATATTCTTTACCATTCTTTTTTCCACAGTCACCCAGCAATTGCTTGGTAGATGTTTAAATATTGAAGAAAAACTTTAATTCCAACTTTTCAAAGTTATATTATATTTTGTTTGCTTTTGTCCGCAAAACCATCAGTGGCATTTTAGAGGCCTACTTGACTGCTCCAACTGTTGTTACGCAGACAGTACAGAAAGATTTTTTTAAATGAAAAATCAGCATTTGTAGTTTTAAAAAACTCTCTAATGATTTTTATTGAGAAAACTCTTCTCACAACTAGCAACACTTAACAACAGTTGTGAGATAAGATCGTAGCGTATTACAATATTTGGAGCTTTGTTCTGTAGACTGTATTTACTTTGCTCAATTTTACTCTGTATTAACTTTGTTCTGGAGATTGTATTATTGATCTACGAAAATTCAAAAGGACCGCCCTTTTGCATTCCTGCTTCATTTTCTGTAGCATTAGCAACAACAACAACAAACAAACAAACAAAAAAACTCTGAAATATTTCGCAAATTAAGAAGAGGAATTAGGAAAATTTATTTAACAATAAAACCAAATATAGAAAAAGAATAGCAGAAGAATAGAAAGCAGAACCGGGTAGCAGTCAGGAAGTCTAGAGTTTGAATCTCGGCGAAGACATTGCACATTTCTCACGTTCCTTGGCTCAAAACATTTTAAATGACTCTACAGTGGCACCCGAAATAGGGATGGACGATAACTCGTGACCACCAGAATTAGGCGACTGGCTCCCAGCCTTCCCAGTCACCTTTTTAGTGAGGAAACATGCAAGGTATTTTTTATTCCTTACCTCGTGCATTCGTGGTTTATTTGGAAGCACGTCCGGCTGGCAATCGAGAGGTCCGGAATTCGAATCCCGGCGAAGGCACTGCACATGTTTTCTGCTTTCAACAATGGCTTACGTGTACCTTCTAAAATAACCAAATATATTCCTCATGCATGCAGGCAAATGTCTTAATTTTTCGATAATAATCTTTATTTATATTAAGTTAGATTTTACCCTAAATTGGAAGTGATAGTTATGAATTCGATAGGTGAAAGATAGGGGAGTTGTGCTGATCATGGCAATATGCAAACACTTTGAACAGTGCATCAGACCAGAGATGCGGTACGGAAACCATGTTAAAACAAATCCCGTTAAATACTTTTCATGAACGTTAGCACAACAGTACCACCATTCTCAAGTAGCGGCTTGCTGCCATGTTGCTTGGAATAATAACAAGATTATCGGATTAGCCTAAGATATCTCTTCCCGTACCTGGAGTAAAGCTGGACGTCGGCAACGAATGCAATTTGTTAATAAGTATTTAGTAAGCTCCTTTCTGATTTGCGTACGTCCATCACTGATGTATATAGTCCCAGGCAGAAATGTCTTTCATTTGTGAAAAGTTCAACACGCCCTCGTTAACAGCATTGTAGATGTTTACAATGTGCCTTGGAGCTAATGGAAAACGGGCAGAGACAGCCTTTGCTCTCTAGCAACTGACTCAGTAATGTTCATCTGGAAATGCCAAGACTCACTGAACCCTGAGTCTTTACTAGAGATGCCGCATGATTTGCAAAGGTCATCCTATGAATACGTCGATCTTCGCAGTCTCCAGTAGATGGTGTCAAGGCGGACGCCAATCTTTTCATCGAAGTGCCTTCCTGAGACCCTTACTGATGAAAATTGTACATAACAAGGACATTTCATCCTTTCGTTCCGCAATCTTACGGTAGAAAAATCCGCTATTCCTTTTCTAGAAGGCTTGACGGCCTTCTAGAAAAAATGAAAAAATGACCTAGAAAAAATGACCTTGAATAAAAATGGTTACACTAATATAACTTCCACTTTGGGTGTATTCTTCACTTATAACAAACTCAAACCAGTGATTCCCGAAGGAAAAAAAAACTCATGAAATACTTTGCGTGCTACTGAAATGCTCCATGTGTGTTTAAAAGCAATCTGATTTGTATATTGAACATGACATTACTAGAGACACTTATATGTTGTGACTTTTAATTAGCTTGGTATCATCTTCCAATACTGCGAAAGTACCGCCTGAGATTCTTCTACTAGCTGGTGCTGGAATTACATTTCCCATCAGCGGAAACTATAGCCTCATATATTAGTGTGTATTACGACGTTATGTCTATAAATGTAAAATCTTCGAAATATTTCTGCAGGTTCTGTTTCCTTAATATTGATCCTGAACGTGCACTTAAAAAAGTTTCTGAAGCTAAAGTAGATCATTGTATAACACTTTCGCCTCTATGAATGACAAGTTTCTTTAAATATAAAATCTATTTCTACATTGTTCCAGTAGAACAAAAAATTCAATTAGTTGAATGTTAATTTTATTTCAATAAGTTGAAAACAAGAATCGGTATATTTTTTGTGGATAAAATTCGTAAGTCATTAAAAATTATTAATTAGCAGAGAATGAATTTACCAATTTAGAAAACTCTGCAATGCTTTTACTACTAAATAAGTTGGTGCAGATTTCAATCAGATTTAGGGAAAAACTACAAAACAAAAACTGGTTGTTTTGCGATTAATATTTCCATATTGGGCAAAACAGCACTCGGTATTAACTTCGTAATTGGCCGCATCAGGCTATTAACTTCTAATGTCTTCATGGACTTTACTTAACTCATAAAAGCATAATGAACATACTCTAACCAAACTTACTGATCTCAATATAATCATACTATTTCCAGTGATGTAACTTTTCCATAAATTCTCTTCCTCATTTTGGGAAGCTTCGTAACTGGAAGTATATGTATAGAATCAATATTTAAGAAGATTTAGCACAGCGGTCATCTTTTACCAACACCCTATATGCAAACACACGCACCGAAAAAAAGGTCAAATACAACACTAATTTCTTTACATAGATACTAAAATAACAATATTTGAAAAATACTATTCACTTTCAATTCATTTCTTTTCCTTCTACCATAATTTATATTGCAATCATCTGTGTTTTTTTTTAATTAAATCAAAGTCCGTTTAATGCCTGTAATTTTTATAAATGCAGTTATTACTTAAGTCACAGCTCTCTGCGAGTTTATCTGCTTTCTTCATATATATTTACCATAATTTTGTATTTTATTATATCACTTATTTTGGATATATTCATAAAAACAGATAAGTTCAGAGATGTACTGCATGTAGAAATGTTTTAAAAAAATCTTTTTTCCTACGCTTAGTGTTTATTTTTTATTAAATAAAACTGTTTTTATTAATAATAGCATATTTTTAATACTATTATTGCTTTAATCACATCTTCCTGCACACTTTTCGGCTTTCTTAATCCAATATTTTTATTACAATCTTTACATAATTTTATCATGCGTTTCAAATAGAGAAGTTGAAAGATATATTTTTAGAGGCATGGAGAGATATAAAACAGAACAGTAAAGTTAAAAAAGACTTCTTTTTTTCTCTCCTTTTCTTCTTGCACATCGTAAAAGCACACAACCAAACAATTCCGCAAAATCAACGATTTAAAGATCTATGCAACTCTAACAAACCCATCACGAAAGATGTGGAGTAATGTGTTTCGATGAGCAAAGATTTTCCCATAGAGTGGATTCCCGAGTTCCATTACTTTTGCAACATTTTTATATTATTCATAGCTGAGAAGTCATTCAATTATCTCGGTCTGATGGCTCTTGCCTGAACAACACACGCAGAGCCAGCGAACATCTAATGCTCTTGACAAACATCGGTTGGGTTTTTCTTTTCAATTATGGATGTTATTGACTCGCCTTAACACGTGAGGAAGATGGGGATTGAATTTGTTGGTCAAGTAACTGGTGGCTTGTCAAGGTACCATTCCCTCGAGACATAAGCAACAAACAGATCAAGAGCAGGGGAAAAAACTCAAGAATTAATTCGAATGCGTTGAAATTAATCGAGTATTAAAACAGTAATATTTTTCTTCCACATGAATCTCGGAGCAAATGATAGGAATTAACAGATTCAGATTTAACATTTTCATGTTTTGGCCGTAACTGAGAGGGGAAAAAATAAAAGACGCATGCAGTATCTTTTAATATACCATTCGAACTAATATTATTAATCTGAAATGAAGTTTTCTAAGAGTACGTATAAAAGTTTCCACTGACGTGACACTGCGGCTAAGATAATTCCACTTTAGTCAGAAATCTGTGTCTACGTGAAAATGAATTTGGATGAAAGTAATCTGACATAAAACCTGACCAGGAGCTTAGTGAAGGAAATATAGTTGCCATTTTAGTTTCTTATTACAAGTCCCAGAATAAGTCTCAGGAATAGTAACAGGATGTACAAATTCTAGATCAGACAAGTCCTAGACCTTGAATACTAACGATGACAGTACGGCTTTTCCCAGATTTTTAATTTGATCAGGAATATAACAAGGAGAAGGAATTCGGAAATTCCGTATCCCTTTGCTTCCAGATAATCGATTTCCAAAGCGTACTTCCGAACCGATGTATTTTAAGAACCTTCACTCTGCAAAGCTATTACAAATTCAAAACCAGATTTATAGGCGAAAGAATTGCCTTCGTTAATTACCATGCTGACAGACGAACGAGAAATTTAGTTGCTTAACATAAAGAATAATTATCAGTGCAGGTATATTTTTATACAATATTTTTAAATAAAAGTAAGCCTACGCTGATATACACGGAATATATATATATTCATTGCATCATACTAAATGCAATGAATATATTGTAAACAAAAAACTGAGTTAGAATGTCAGAAGCCGTAATCCTAGGTGAGCTCTTAAGCTTTAAATTGCTAATTTTTAATACTTGTTGAGATATTAGGATTTTTTGGAAGCAAGAGAGATGAAAAATGAGCAAACGCCTTCGCCGGGAATCGAACCACGGATCTCTGGAATACCGGCCCAGCCTGCAGAACCACTACACCCCGAAGGCACGCTAGGAAGGCGGGAGAAATAAATTATATACTCCCCCTTTTAAAGGGCGACTGGGGTTTTTAGGGTACCCAATCGCCAAATCCTAAGTGAGGGGAATCATTGTCCAACACCCTTCTAGTTCGGGCGCCACTGTAGAGATATTAAGATTTTTTTAGAAGCAAGAGAGATGAAAAATCAGCAACGCCTTTGCCGGGAATCGAACCACGGACCTCTGGAATACCGGCCCAGTGTGCAGAACGAATACACCACGAAGGCGCACCAAGACAGTGGGAGAAATATTTTTTATACTCATGATATTAACATATTTAAAAATACCTAAATCATCGTTACCAGGCATTTTATAAGAAACACAATTGTGGCAGCGCCGAAGAACTAAATACTAAAGTAACTAATAATAAAGAATAAGAATGTGTGTTACATGAGTAACTTATAGGAGTTCACTTTCGAAGGTAAAATTGAACCTTCTTCTTCAAGTGGGGGTAAAAATGACGAAAAAACATTTAGCAGGATCAACTGAATTTGTGTTGGAATGAGGTTTAATGAAAGTTCTCTTAGTCATAAATTCAACTGATCTTGTTCTTCGTTTCACTTCTGAATTCTAAATATCTGGTTTCCTTACGTTCGTCTCCATCCTGGTAACAGATGGACATCCTCCATCACCTAACTTCGGTGACACATTAAATCGTAAATCTTCATCTGTCAGCTCCCCCCCCCGCCAATTGGGGATTTCAAAACTGTTAAAAAAATCGGTTTAATTTTTCTTTCATTTTACATGCATTCATTATAGCTTCTAAGTCAGCTCTTGATCAGAAACTCAGTTATTTTAGAGTGGTTGCAACTGACTGAAGTTTCTCGTGTCATATTATTGACCAAGCGGAAAGTTTCATTTTTCAAAATATGAAAAAGCATTCTTTCGTTTCGACCGATTTTTAATAATTCAGTAGTTATTCCCCTGTATCCATGATTTAAAAACAAAATTGTACATATTAATTTTATCTGCAACTTTTCGTGTCGTTTTCACTTTTGCTAACAAAATTCACAATTCAGTAAAGACCCCATTTCAGATATGAATTCCTGAGATATATACAGTATTTTTTCCCAGTATGATATAATACACATAGATCAAAAGAAAAAAAGCCTTGAAATTTCTCACTATCTTTACTTAAGTAATGTGTGACTAAACACCATTATAATCATACAATATCCGTGAAAGCTTTCGGTCATAGGTATAAAGTTAGCAATAGTTGAAAGAAGGGATAAGAATGGGATATTTGTCTACTCTCTTAAATTACATGTACATTTAGATATATACATAAATATACATAATAACCAAAACGCTTCTATGTACGTGTAAAGCATTTCAATGTTCAGTCTACACCAAAAAATACGTTTTAATAAATCTATCAGGTGCTACAATTAAATATTAAAAGTAAATATTAAAAGTATCTCCCATACTGTATTGTAGACAATTTGCAATGCAATTTTTGAACTATTGACAACGTTACATGCATCAATGAATATTCAGAAGAACTGTAAATAAAATTTAAGTCAACAGAACTAGCTATATTCGTAACATCTAAAACACGAAACTATATTTAAGACACAAAACGAAACTATATTTTTAAATACAAATGCAGAAACATTGATCATTATATAATTTAAGCATAAATACGGGGGCAAAATAAAAGTACAAAAACACTTTTGTTCAGAACTTTCTTTATTATTTTTTATTTTTATTGAAAATTCTCTTTATTTTTGTAATAGTTAAGTAACATGTAAAGGTTCCGAGAACGGCCCATGTTTACTCCAGAAATCTACAGCATATATTCTGTAAAATCCCTTCATTCGGCACTCAGTTTCTATAAATAAAAGGTGTAATAGAGTTACTTATTTTTAGAGCAAAGAGGAAGAAATATTTTAGAATTCTTTTTCCTCCTTGATATTTAAGCTATAACACTATATGACAGATTACAAATTAACATAATTTAAAAAAGGATATTACAGTACGATAAAGTTTATTAGCTTTGTCTTAACACATGCAAAATATGTACTATTTTAAATCTAGCCATCTGATTAAAGTGCAGGACAGAAGAATACGTTTCTTAAGATACAAACTTTTCAGAATTCTATTCAGATGAATCACAAATACAACGGCTGTAACAGATCATCAAATGAGGAGAATCAAAGGGAATTATATATACAGGGTGATCATAAAGAAACTTTCCCGAGATATGAACTTCTAGAGGCCTATCCGCTCAACCAATCGAAATGAAATTTCAGATATTGTTATTTGAAGGTATTAGTAGTAGCTCTTACCGCTATGGTTACAGTGAAAAAATTTCGAAATTTTCGAATAGCAACACTCATTTTTTTCCTGTGCGAACTCAACGCACTGAAAAACACGTTCGAACGATTCACGTATGACGAAAATTACGGGCAAAGAACAGCACTGTAAAAGACCAATAACAACACAAAAGAAGGAGGAAAAATACTGGAATTACAAATTTTCAAGGTGTACAACGTTTCAAGGTAGAGTCATCTCCCATAGCTTTGCAGTTTCGTGGCCACCGCTATCCCCCGACCTCACTCCGATAGGATTTGGATTTGGATTATTCAGTTATGGCAAAGCACACGAGGGCTATCTGCCTAAAGGGAGGGATGCCTTTCGTGGAGGACTTTCTAAGGGAAACTGGCTCGTATACACGTTACACATGGGGAAAACCACGAAAACGCCCATGTAGCCAGCCCGTTCGCGGGATTCGAACCTCAGACCGAACTACCAGTGTTCAGCGTCTTTACCGCTCGGCCGCTGGTGGGCCCCTCACTCCGATAGAGTTCTGGTTCTGGCATTATCTGAAATGTAAGAAGTTTACATTAAATCCACGATATTTGTCAAAATTGAAAGATGCTATAAAACGTAAAGTTATACAGATGTCTTCTGCAATGTTATGTTATTCATTGTTGTCAACAATCTCCATATGCAATGCGTTATCGTCTGCGAAGATGGGCATGTTGAAAACTTGAAATTCCAATAAAAGTTCTTTTCCTTCTCCTCTCTTAAGCTGTCACTGGTCCTTTATAATGTTCTTCTTTGAACATGTTTTACGCCAGCAATTTTCGTCACACGTACATCGTTCCAACGCAATTTGTGATTTTCCAATGCGCCGATCAATTTGCGCAGGAAAAATGTGAGTGTTGCTTCTCAAAAATTCCGAAATGTTTTCGCTGTAATTATAACCGTGAACGCGAGAGCTTTAATGTTTTAAATCATCACAATCTTCAAGGCATACCTTCAAATAACAATATCTGAAATTTCATGTCGATTGGATGAGCGGATAAGCCTGCTAGGGTTTAATATATCGGGGAAGCGTTTTTATGACTACCCTGCACTTATTCTTTTTTAGTAGTTGAATGAAAAAAAGTGATTTCTTTGATTTATGCGCATTCCTGAAAAAATAACAGGATATCTACTACTTTACACCGTTTAAATAACACAGTAGTATAAGTTCAAAAGCAAAATTAAAAGTGCAAGGTTTAACATGTAATATTCGCAACATCAAATCGTCCTGTAAGGAACTTAGAATATAAACGTTATCAGAGTTTCCATAACTCCTATCAGAAACATTTCATATTCTATGAATGAATAAAATGTCAATAAAAACACCATACTCACCACCACTATAAAACACTATAAAACATACACTATAAAACACCATACTCCTAAGCTACATAAATCTTTTGCAAATTTATTATGTTAACTAACAATACTAAATTATAAGCTTAATTTAATTTGTTTTCTAAAATCAAAACTACGCAATCATTTCGTCAGATATTAATAAAAAAATGGTTTCCTCAAATATTTTTAAGTTTTCAAACAAACACTTTAAATGAAACAGATTATATCCATGAAATGATATTTAATGAGGACTTGATGCATGCTTACTAACAAGTATACTAACACAGACAAAAATCGTGAACACACCATCATTACGATATATTAAATGTTCAGATAAAATATATTTTAATTTAAATACTAATAATGAAGGCTTGAATGAAAAGGAAAAGTAATTTAATATTATTTACATTAATATGTAACCATAAGTGTGCTAAATCTTCAGTTTAAGTGTTTAAATCAATGCATAAAATAATCGATACTCGAAGAAAGCAGCTTTTCTAACGTTTCGTCACTTATGCACTTTCTTTCTAACGTTTCACTCTTCTCAGCATGTTTTGCACAATTTTGTAGAAGTCAACTGCAGAAATATTATTTACGGTCTTTCTGAATTTTTGAAACATCATTTGAGGCTTGACTTAGAAAAGCAAAATATCGCATGTGTAAGTCTCGCGAGCACGTGGAATGATGAAGAACAACTACACTTTCTTTGCCATGAACTGTTTGATAAGACTTGCTATAAGAATAGAAAAACTTATTCCTTGTCGTTGTTTCATTTGTTCATAAACTTGTAACATAGAACCCGACTGCATATATACAATCAAATATTCCACTAAACTTCTTTCTGTAAACAGCTATTTTAAAGGAAACAAGTTAGGATGAATTGCTAGTCATTGTGACTAGTCAACGTTTGGCAGTTTCTTTAGGACAATATGAAAAAAAAAAAAAATCAATCTGCGTTATATTCCCCAAACCAGACCTTTACACATTCCACACAATCTTTACCAGCTTTACACAGCCCTAAAATCTTGTGAAACTGCGTATACTTGATCTACAGTATTAGAAAATAATCAAACAAGAAAACGAAACTATTTCTTTGATATAAACATAACACATTATAAGGTATTTCTCCCGCCTTCACAGCGTGCCTTCGTGGTGTAGTGGTCATTACACTGAGCCGGTATTTCAGAGGTCCGTGGTTCGATTCCCGGCGAAGGCGGTTGCTAATTTTTCATCTTCCCTGCTTCCAAATTACCTAATGTCTCTACAGTGGTGCCCGAACTAAAAGGGTGTTGGATGATCATTACCCTCACCCAGGATTTTGGCGATTCGGTCCCCTAAAAGCCCCAGTTGCCCTTTAAAAGGGGGAGTATATAAGGTATTTCTACCTCCTTCCTAGCGTGCCTTTGTGGTGTAGTGCTCAGCGCACTGAGTCGGTATTTCAGAGGTCCATAGTTAGACTCCCGGCGAAGGCGGTTGTTAATATTTCATCTTGCCTGCTTCCAATTTACCTAATGTTTCTACAACATCATAAATGACGTGTCATAGATAAATAAAAGCATCTAAAGTATCGTTTTACCACTCCTTTTTAAAGGCCCATCCAACAGAATATGACTTGATGGAAGATGTTGATAGTTAACAACTCGTCTTCCGTATACATCTTTACGAATGTTAATTAAATTTAAGTCTCAAGTCAGCCCATGCGTTCCACTTTCTCATCTCCTGATTATGTTTAATCACCTGTGCTGTTCAGAAGCTGAATACCATTCCTTATCACTCATAAGGAAAGACTTACTAAGTTATGAAGCACAAGGTCTCACGATTTTCTCTTGTACTTTCTTGTAATCAATATACTTGTCATAATATACTTGTAATCAATATACTTGTAATACAATACTTGTAATCAATATCTTGTCAGAGATCAGTACCAAGTATTAATATTTACACTTCCCTAAACCGAAATTTCTCCCAGATCCAAAAGTACTGACATATTTTTTTTTCTCACGCAGGAAGTCGTAGGTTATATAACTGCAATCTGAATCTCGATTACCCGTAAACAGGTCAGATATCCCCAGTTTAGCTTCCAGTTTCCATGCTGCAAAGTACATTGCCTACTCAAACTGTACCTTGATTAGTGTTAATATTGGAGAGAAGAAGGCAAATAGCTTATATCGATACAAACCACCTTTTCCAGTTAAAAATGCAGACTACAAACATTTTGTCAACTAATGTGCAGATGTATAAGCGTTTTATCAACAAGTACATATTTAGCTAAACTAAAGATCTTCCCTTGGGTATTTATTTGTCTACGAACTAATTCTAGCATACGGCATTTGCACTTTGTAATCAAATCCACAGACAGTATTAATCGAAATTTAAACTGATAGTTTTGATTTTCTTCCAATTTTCTTATAGTCCTGAGGCTAAAAAATCTGGTAAATCATACTAACAAGTAATTATAATTACACATTATATATTATTATTTAATAAATGATGTATCATAACTTAACTTCTTTTCAGCATTATAATTCCATGACGTAATATACACAATTAAAAATTCCACAAATGCACAATAATACAAGCATAGAATTTTAAAATCAATTGCCACCAAAAATTAAACAAGGATTAAATGAAATATTTACCATTGTCATAACAAGTATGATAATATGAAGGGAAGAGAATTTTGTCTGTGTTCACCTTAACATATGCACCGTGTTTAAAGGGACTATATTCCACATAGTACGTTAGTATGCATCTGAAACGAACACGGAAACTATTAAAAATAAATGTAATGAAGATCTGAAAAAAATATTTAAATTTATGATAATAAAACAGAATTTGTCTGTGTGTGTTTTCATCGTATAGCGCAAAGATGGATAGGTCCAGAGTTATGAAAGTTACCACACAGGTTATCTAAAAGCAGCCCGCGTGCAACTCGATAGGAATTTTTTTTTAAATTCAGTATAGATCAATATGTAAAATATAAAAAAATACGATGGCTTTGTTCTATGCAAACATGCAACCTCTAAGTAACTTTCCGTAATTTAGGATCTTCCCCCTTGACCAGTACCTTCCAGAATAATTCTCTAGTCTGTTGCGTAACCAATTCTATAAATAAGGAGCTCGCGCCATTTTGCGACGCAGAAGAAGCTTCCTCTCCGCTTGCGCTACGCACCTCGCTACTGCTTATGCCATCTTTCCTTTGTTAGAAAGTTACGACGCAGAAAGCATAAATTGTTATCGTACTTAGTTTAAATCATTATGGAATATATAACTTGGAGAAGTTAATCTGAAATCTGACATTCGAATGGAATAAAGATGTGTAATTAAAAGATAAACCATTATTGTATCGTATCAATTGGATTCAGCCTTACCAATCAGCCATCACAATGCCATTAAGACAGTATACACGAAAGATGGTAAGACGACGTCTTCAAAGCACAACAGTGGCCGAAAGTCAAAGCTGGCTAATAGGGATAGAGGGATCTTGAAGTGCATAGGAGCCCGAAAGCACAAGCAGTCGGTATTTGAGATAACATCCGAAATTAACAGTCATCTCCAGGATCTCGTTTCAACAATAACTGTCAAAAGGGAACTTCATGCTGCGAACATTTATGGCAGAGTAGAAATTCGTAAGCCCTTGGTGACAGCAACTAATGCTTTCAAGTGACGCCAATGGCGTAGAGATCACAAAGGCTGGTCCCCACAGCAGTGGCAACAGGTAATATGGTCAGATGAATCGCCATTCACTCTATTTCAGACGACCGGACGCGTTATGTCTGGAAAACGCCCAAAGAAGCGTTTCATCCTGACTGCCTCTTGCCAACTGTGAAGCATGGGGGTGGCGCTATTATGGTATGGGGTGCGATATCTTAGCGCGGTCTTGAGCCACTTGTTATTCTGCATAGGAGGATCACATCCAATCACTATCTAAGCATTCTAGGGAATCATGTCCATCCTTTTGTCCAGACTGTATTCCCTGTGAAGTGACCGCTTTTTCAAGACGACAGCACTCCTATCCACACTGCTAGGTGTATTCAAGAACGGTTCGAAGAGCATGACGATGCAATTGAACATCTCGCTTAGCCCCCTCAGCCTCTGGACTTGAATATTATTAAACATTTATGGGCATATTTGGAGTCCAAACTTTGTTCCCGATTTCCGCCTCCATCCGGACTTTCGGAATTAGAGACCGCTATGCAGGAGGAATGGCTTAATATTCCTTTAAATATTGTCCATGACCTTTATGCATCTATCCCACGTCACATTCAATCTGTACTTCAGTCAAAGGGTAGTCCAACCCCCTATTAATAAAGATTTTTCATTATTTCACAAATTTTTGTATTATTTTGCTCTCCATCTGTATATATATGTGTGTAAATACAACAGTCAAGCAAATTTTTTGCCCATATCCTTGCTTAACGGTCAAACTAATAATTGCAAAATTTTACTGCTCTTATTATCGGAAAAAACAGAAAAAAAATTGAAACGATGTTTATTCTGAATCATTGATGTAATTTACTGATTTTTAAAGATTTTTCAAAAATCGCTCGATATTTTTAGATGATTCCATGTCCTTTGGCCTTAAATTCTCTCATCAAAAGTAGTAAAATTTTCGTACATTATATAAATTTCTTAGATTAACCAACCCTTCAGACTCTTAAAAGGAAAATGAATAAGTTATTCTGTCATTTTATAAATGCTATTTTTGTCTTTTCAGATACATTTTGCATTTAGATTTCATTTCTCGTTTACAGTCATTTTTTTAAATCTTGCTATATTTTTTTTTACTTTCGATAAAGTGTATATATCAATAGAATTTATAAAGTTATTTCTAACTAAATCTGGTGTACAATTTATAAATATTTCACTCATATATTTATGTATATATTTTCTTATTTTTATTATTATATGTAACTTTTATGAAGATAGATTTCACATTTAGAGTTTATTTCTTTTTATTAATCTTATTTTTTCTTATCATATTTTTTATTTCCAATTTATTTTCTTATTAGTTGAATCTCAAATATATACATATATATATCTGCAATAAGAATTATTAAGTAAAAAATTTGCCATGTTATTCTTTTGCCTTTTTAGTGTGTACATATCATTCAGTTGCGATAATGATAAGATTAGTAAAAATTCGCAAACGGTGATTTCCAAAGCGCTGATCAGGCTTTAAAATAAAATTTCGTTTTATAACGATATTAATGTTAAACTTAAAAGCTTTCATAAGTACTTTCAGGTTTAATTTTTTTTAATCACAAGGATGCACAACAAATACACTCATGTCGATAAATTAAGGATAATTCGGAGTCACGCGAAAATCGAACTCTAAAATAAATATATCACCTGTAAAATCACTACAAACATCTTCAAGAATCATATGCAAATTTCAGGAAGTAACCAGATGACACCGATGGTATGTCACAATGACGAGAGTGAAGAGAGTGATATATAAGGAATACAGACAAAGAAGTAAAATTGTTCGCAGGCGCTTTATAAGCATTTCAGTGCAATAACCGAATAGTTATGACATAAAGGACGCATTTGGATGATTTTTTACGTGGTAGAATTATCGGCCGTTTGGAATGTGGGCGTACCCAACTGGAAGTATCAGACGAACTTGGAATTGCCCAAAGTGTCATATTCAGGCTTTGGCAACGATTCCAAGATGATGGTAATGTGAGTAGACGTTACAGAACAGGTCGCCCTAGAGTTACAACGCCGAATGAGGACCGGTATTTGACAGTTACTGCCAAAAGAAACAGGCGGAGCACAGCCTCAGACCTGTCTCGTCAGCTCTCTTCAGCCACTGGTACGACAATTTCAAGGCAGACCGTTTACAGACGCTTAGGGCAGATTGGTCTATATGATCGTAGACCTTTCAGATGCGTTCCACATACTGCAACTCACTGTCGCCTGCGGTTAGCCTGGAGTAGAGAGCATGCATTGTGGACACCGCAACAGTGGGCTTGTCTGATGTTTTCCGACGAGTCTAGGTTTAGCTTGCAGTCTGATTCTTGCCGGACTTTCATATAGAGAGCTCCAGGTACTCGTTATCACCAAGAAAACATCATTGAACGACACCGTTACGGAGGTGCAGGAGTGCTCGTTTGGGGTGGAATTATTCTGGGTTCCAGAACTGACCTGCGTGGTCAAATTGGAACCATGACAAGTCAAATCTATCGGGACGTCATTCTGGAACAACATGTACGTTTGTTTCGGGGCGCCATGGGCGCACAATTTGTGTTTATGGATGACAACGCCCGTCCTCACCGTGCAAACATCGTAAGCGAATGTCTTCAATCGGAGGATATCACCCATATGGAATGGCCAGCATTCTCACCGGACTTGAATCCAGTAGAGCACGTGTGGACATGCTTGGCCGACGAGTTGCAGCCCGTCAACCTCCTCCTACATGTCTACCGTAACTTCGAAGAGCATTACATTTTGAGTGGTGTAATATCCCCCAAGATCAGATCGATAATTTGATACTCAGCATGCCTAGGCGTTGTACGGACTGTATTGCATCGTCTGGGAGACATACAATGTATTAACAATCATACCAACCATGTAATATTGGTTTTTTGTAATTTGCTTCAGGGAGGAAAAATCGCTAATTTTTTTAATAATATCAAACATATAGCATCTTTTTTTTGCTCTTTACCTTTTGTTTAATAAATAAGCTTTACAAATAGGTCAAATTTGTTTTGCTTCTAACTCTTCCTTTACCTGATTTTGCATTATCCTTAATTTATGGACATGAGTGTAATTTGCAACGCATCTTTATAAAGAATGTGTTCGCAGCGTTTCTGTATAGCATCATTTCGTAAATTGTTTTCATTCATGACTCCTTTTATCATCAAAAATATTTTATAAGCATGCTCTTACATAGGCTTTGACTATTAAATTTACACTTTTCTTTACAGTTTTTCGAGACACTCCTTGTTTAAGTTGTTTTACAGGACTGTATCTTTTAATTCTTTAACAGAGGCTAATTTTGAATTTTTCCGTTTTAGGTTTTTGCATAGTAAAAAATTTTTTGCATGAATCCACAGATATTTTCTATTTGTGTATTTAGAAGCAAAAGGTTTTTTATCTGCGTCATTGTATACATGTAAAATATTTCTATTATATCTTCTGTGTTAGAAAGCTAAGACAATAGGGAAAAGAGACAATTAAATGAGACTTCTTATTCTTCTATTTATATGACAAATAAATTAAGTATTGCGTTTACAAGTCTCAATGAATGTCAGAACGAAATTTGTCTTGGCTCTTTTATTAATCGACCAAGTATGGAGAAAAACAAATATCTCTCATAAATAATTTGTTTCTTTGGTAAACAATACATATATGAAAAGAAATATTTTTAGGATTTGTTTCACGTATGCATAAATGAACGAAAGAAAATCAGGTTTTAATGAATTGGATGTGCTTGTTTTCCTGCATAACAAGTAAAATCTTCACTGATAAAATTTCCGTGGCACTCCTTCCGTAGAGCAATATTTGACACTACAGGATAATATCTGCAATATTTTCTTCAGCGGTGAACAATAGTTGGATTTAATAAGCGTTTAAACTAAAAAGGTCGTTTAGCATAATTATGAGGTGCTGAATAGCAGAAGAGCATTTAAGGTCATTACAAGAAGCAGTGATGAATTCAGTTCTAGCTCCGGTCCAGAGTTCAGTGAAGGATTTCTGTGGGAACTCAAGTCACTCGATAACTCATCAGATTCCTCTTGGTTTTTATATGGCAGATAATCTTATAAATGTCAATAAAAATTTTTTTTGAGTCTAAGACAACATTTTGAAATCAAAACGCGATATAAAGTATTAGCAAAATTGTGTTTCTAAGGCCTTTTTTTAAGTGATCTAGAATAATATTTTGAAATTAATTATTTGTATTCAATTATAAAATTGTCGATAGTCAAAAACATTTTAAATTTATCATTTTCCACCCTATTCTTCCAAATGTTGATGTTTTGAATAAAAACCTTCAATTTTATTATTAAGTTAATATTTTGCTATTTTGTTCTTGAAGATACAAGTTAAAATAATTTAGTTTCTCAAAAATATCCTAAAAATAGCACAACTTCATTGTAACACAGATTTTGCTTTTACATTCAGAAAGAATGGTTTTTCTACCTTTGCATTATTATTTTTAAACAGTATACAATAAAATATATATTTAAGAAATTTTTTAAATTATACAGTTTAAATTAAATACATTAAAAAGGGAAAAAAGAAATTTTTCTTTAGCTATCACAATATTCTGTATCATACGCGGCAAATATAAAATTGCAGAGTACAATTACCGGATTAATCGAAAGCATGTCTAGTTTCCCAATATTTACATGCAAAATAAATACCGAAGCAATAGTACACCCGAAATTTTTGCAGCTTACAATAATATTGATAATATAAAGCTGAGTTTCTTAACTCAGATGAATTAATTAACTCAGATTTTACTAATTTTCTTCATAGGTCAATGATGTAATCTGTTAAGCTGCATAATTTCCGTATCATGCTTTATAAATTTCGTCTCCATGGAAATGCTGCAAAAATCGGTTGGAGAAATATTTCAATAAACACAGTTCTCATGAGTAAATGACGATACCAAGGGCAATTTAGGAGGTTCCGAATTTAAGATTTAATTTAGAAGAAGAGCCTAGAAGTTAGCGAGGAAGAAAAGGTGGTAAATGATGAACATGCTGACAGAGTCGAATCTATGCATCACCAGTGAAGAAAAAAATGGGAGCTTTCCTACGCACAGCGAATAACAACAGATGACCTGAAATGAATACGAACGTTTTCAAGAGCGAATGTTTGTGTTCATATGAAATCACAGTTGGAAACCATTATAACCGGGTATCGATTTACCCTTTTCTATTCACAACAAATGAATAGAGCCTTTCTTAATGCGTAATTGTAAGTGGAGGCAAAAACGAATTTTTCATGCTAATGTTACTCGAAATAGACAGTGTTTAAGTGCAAACGAGAACCATAACCTTACATAAAAACCAGGAATGCATCCAAAGAAAGTTTTCTTTTGCATATAGTGGGATATGAAAGATGTGATTCAGTTTGAACTGTTAGACAATAACCAAATCATGTACCTCTCATTATCTCTGATAATTTGAAAGTGGCTCTAACCGCTACGTAATTAGTATAAATCAATTGGTGTAATTCTTCAAAAAGATAATGCTAAATTACATACTGCTATTACTTATTGATTCGGCAAAAGCTTGATGGGAAATTCTTCCTCCACCTAAAATTTCAGATAATATCTCTTAATTTTTATCGGTTTAAATAACTGCTACATTTTCTTGTTTCTATAACCTTTTACAGTAAATAAGAATCGAAAATGTACTGAATAAATATTTTGTGGTAAAACCAAAAGAATACCTCAAAAGTACAGGAATGTAGCCTGAAAGATGAACATAAGTCATAAAAAATGATGGATATTATATTAACAATTAAATTTATGCACCAGTAGTTTTCCCATTTGAATTTGGCGATCTCAACTCAAGTTCCTACCAACCTGGTAAAAGAAATGTATTGGCACAATACCAGAATCTCACAAAGCAACAGAAGTAATAGCACAGATATGCAGCATGTAAGAATGCTTGCGCTCAGTTTCGATTTAAAATTCCTCATTGTTGGCAACCCCAAGGTTTCGTTTTTAGTCACATACGGCCAAAAATATTGTGATAATTTAAAAAATGGCTCTTTATTATTTAGCACGTTTATACAGAACAGCGTAATTTAAAAAAATTCTGTATGTAAAGGTTTTCAACATTTATTTTTAAATATTTCTCTATATAAAGGTGTTACATTTTCAGCATTTACTTATTTCTTGATATCACTAAATTTTTCTGATATTTTATACTTCATATGGCATTAAGTTTTCTTTCTCTCCGGTACAGAGAATGAGTATATTGCTATAAATACATAAAAAAGCAGAAAATTAGGACGAAATGTATACGAACCTGTTTCCAATATCCTGCCATGAAATTTGAATCGTTGTGTTTCTGATCTGAAGATAGCGAAGATTTTTTACCTGCATATTAATAATATACATATAACATCGTTATAACGACATTAAAATATAATTAATTTGTGAAATTTAATCAATTATTGCATCAAATAAAACTGACCCGCTTAAGTTTTCTTCCAGACTCACATATGTTTATTAATGTTACACCAGGATTTAAGATATTAAGATGAAATTTCCAAGGGGAAAAACTGCTGAGTCTCCATGGCCCTCTAATATGTGGATCCTACGAAAAAGGTTAATAACATAATCAGCAACTTAAGTTTTAAATGTCCAGTAATATTCCTACTTACAAGGCATTTTCTGTAAAAATCAAATATCATTAACAACAATTTTAATTGAAAATATACACAGAGCTTAAGATAGCTAATTATTTTTACCTAAGCTATGATGAAATTTTATTATTGCTTTTAAAAAATTAAAAAAGGAAAACACAAATAACTGCTATTATAGATCTCCGCGATCTCCATAATTTAGATAATAAACGAGACTATTCCATTAAAAACGTTAAAATGCCATTATATAAATCATGAATTTTGTCAAAATACTGAAATGCTTTGATGCTATTCCATTCGTCATATCCAGGGAACTTCATTCTAATAATCTCGGGTTTTTAATATTTCAAATTTCTTTTCTAATTAAAATATATTTCTTCAACGTAAATCAAAATAAAGATTCTTATGCGTTGAATATTTTAAAAAGAAAAGAGGTGCACATGATTAACTATTTGAACTTCTTAAAACAAAAGTTCCTCGTGTCTCTTATGATTTAGAATATAAAGATCTTCCTAATAATGTTTTCGTTTCAATGATTTTTTTTCTTCAGTGTAATATAGTTACCTAAACAATTACTTAGATAGAGAACATTTTTATAAGCACATTTTTATTCCCTTCTTAGCATAGCAAGTTTATATAGCACAGAATTAAAGGACAATATAGTACTCGATGCTTATTACGTTCAAATTTCCAGGAACCAGAATAAAGATATACTAATCAATAAAAAACACTGTCGTTTATTAAACTCCTCTTCGCCGCTTATAAAACTCAGACTGCAAAAAAGACAGAAATTCTAGTGCCAGAATATTCTATTGCTATTTACCCAAAACTGTTCCTACTTCATCCATTTAACTTATTGGGGACTGCGGCTTATTTATCACTGTTGCCAAATGAAAATCGCTTTTTACGCTAGATTTCCATAAATAGAATGCTAGAAAAATGCTAAAAAGTGTTAAGAAAGTTGAAATGTGCTAAGCCTTAATTTTAATACTTCTAGAAATTTTCTCATATTTTAGAATTATGCTTTCTATGGAAATGTCGACGGTGGTGGCTTAAATAGTAAATGTATTTGATTTTGTTATTGAAAATATTGAAAAACAGAATAGTTGCGATTGTAATAACCGATAGGGTGAGGCTTTAGTATCGTCTATACCTGATGTTGAATTTCTTTATGACATCCTAAGCGTGGGCTGCTAGTGAATCCAAAAGTGGAGGAAAACTTTTGATTTCAATGATTCTGTAACTTATGCAAGACAGTTGTACAAATAATTGTATATAAGAAGCGGAAGCACTTTTAGTTCCAAAAACAGTGCATGACATGTAACATAAAACTCAGAATTTTAGATTCAAGCATCAAGTGTTCAAAACATGCTTGGCCAATTTACAGCCTAAGGCGGGGAAGACGCATTGAGCACCAAACTCCCAACTTCGACCAAATATATCCTGCCATAAAACCTAAAAAATCAATGTCAAATCAAAGTAATATTAGTGTACAAAAGAACCAATTTTGACTAACTTACAAGAACCAAGTAGAAACATGTCTTCCGCAGCTAAATAAAATACCAAACAGAAGATAAGAATGTGACAAAACAAGTGACAGAATAAACAGAAGAATAAACCTGTCAAGCCCTCGACCAGCCAGAGCATAAGCTTCCAAGAAAGCATGAAATCTGATATACATCCTTTGTCAGAAAAGTTCCAAGACAATTTATTTTATTAATTTTTGAGTTTGCAGTACTAAAAAGGAACAAATGTTGTTTTTATGTTATCTTTGGTATGTATTCTTACTTTATATGACCTTGGCTTGTTTTCGTGCAAACTCACTAAATGGCAGAGCTGTGCTTAGCAACACACTGTTAGGATTGTTCTCGCATTCGTTAGGTGACACAATGGATGCTGATTGTAAGCAAAGAGTGAACATTAAGTTCTGCGATAAGCTCGGGAAAACTCCTAAGAAAACGTGGAACATGATTAAGCAAGCATATGCAGGCGAGGCACTTTCAAGAAGTCAAAGTTGGAGTGGCACAAAAGGTTTCGTGAAGGCAAAGCTTCGGTTTAAGACAATCTCAGAGTTGATAACGATGCAAACGTGGAGCGTGTAAGGCAGTGATTGCAAGAAGACCGTCGTATAACTATGCATATGGATATTAGAAGAACTGAATTTAAATCATGATGCGTGTCACAAGCTTTTACGCGAAGATTTAAGGAAATGGAAATTTAATGCAAGAATCGTCTGTCACTCACTAAGAGATGAACAGAAAGAGGAAAGACTAAGAATTTCTGCTGAACCTATTGGATAGAACACGTGATCCCACATTTGTGTCAAAGATTATTGTTTTTTATGCTTCCGTGAGCGAAAAGGTGACTGAAAGGTGTGGTGTATTTAATTATGGCAAAGCACACGAGGGCTGTCTGCCTAAGGGAAGGGATGCCTTCGTGGAGAACTTTCTAAGGGAAACTGGCTCGTATACACGTTACACATAGGGAAAACCACGAAAGTGAGCCCTGGTGACTGAAAGGAAAGCTTCATCAAGATTATTGCAGACATCCAACGGCCTGTGATAAATAAGCTCGCAAGCATCGCAGTTGAAGATTTCCTTGCTTGCTTCCAAGACCTCTAGAAACGTTGCCAGTATAGATAGCCAATGGGGAGTACTTTGATAGCAGTTACGATCATTACTTGGTAAATGCAATTTTTTTGTTTTTTACGACTTTTGTCTCGGAACCTTTCCGACAAAGGACGTATTTAACTCAAAAATGGAGGTAGAAGATGGAATAATTGTCCTGAAATAGCTTCTTTCAAGGAAAACCAAAAAGCATACATAATAGATACTGTGGTGTAGTGGCCGAAACCCCTACACAAACCCCGGGTTGTAATACAGGGTTGACATGAATTTCAAACTCAAGTTCTAACAATAACATGAATTTCAATACGATAAAAACGTTAATATTTGCATATCTTGCAGTATGGGACTGCAATATGGGACTGATATATTTAGTCCTGTAATTTCTGAATTTTGTTAACAGGAATAATGCTCTATCGCATTATACACCAGGAGAAATAGTTCTAACAGGCCAACATGCTCATAACTCTAGCAGGAAAGAAGTCTAGTCTCTTGACTGACTGATTAATTTATTGCCGGACTACCACACAGTGTGCAGTTTTTCCGGCTCAATCAAATTTGCCACATAGGCGCATCACATGGTACTATCTGCCCGTGGTATCCCAGAGGGAGCGGAGGAGGTGGAAAAAGAGGGGACTGAGGCATCGTGCGGTCAGTAAGCAGAGCGATCATGGACAGCAAGTGAAAAACGTCCTAAGTTAATTGAAGAAAAAGAAAATGTCTTAAAGTAACAATACAATACAAATACAGAAAGAGTAAAAATATAAAGGAAAAATATATACAATATGTACACTATATACAAGATATTGCACTATATTGCATGTTACTAATCATTAAGTAGGAAAGTTAGAGTCATTTGCGAGGTGGGCCGCTAGTGGTCTAATTTCACAGTCCTCGTCTAGAATTGTATAATTTAGTGTGTTTAAATTAGACAAATGTGCACAGTGAAGAACTGTCATGAAGAAATTCCTGTTGAGTTTATGCACATGCTGTTCAACTGTACTAAGTTTCAAGTCTCTGTGCAGAGTGGCGTTGCTGACGTAGTAATGAGCGTTAGTAATCATTCTAAGTATTATACTCTGAATTACTTGCAGTATGTACAGGTCTCTCTTTTTGGCCGTATTCCAGGCTGGCGAAGCATATGTGATGATAGGCCGTATGTCCATTATATACACAAGCCGCTTTCATGTAGATCTAATTTTGAAAACTTGTTAAGAAGGGGCTTTACATTGTTGATTACAGCGAAAGCCTTTTTCCTCACATTAGTGATATGGTCGTTTCAAGTTAGTTTTGGATTCAGTACTACCCCGAAGTACTTGGCTTTTGTGACTTGCACCTGTTCATTGAAAAGATAAAGTTTCCTTTTGAGTGGGATCCGTGTATGTTTTCTCCTGATGACAAGTAGTTGCGATTTTTCCGCATTGATCGATATCCTCCATTTAGTACAACAGGATTCAATATTGGGTATAATGTCCTGCAGCTGCTTTAAAGCATGATTTGCGTTAGCAGACTTCACAGCTAAAGCTGTCTCGTCTGCATAACATCCTAAAAAATTATTTCTATCCAAGTGGTCGCGCGGAAAGTTTGCAACATATAATAAATATAAAATTCGTCCTAAAATGCTGTCCTGTGGTATACTAGCATTAATTTTTCTAGTGTTAGAGACGTCTTTACCGATGGAGACAGAAAAGCTTCTATTTGTGATGAATGAAGCAATGAGCTCAATCATTCTCCCTTTCGAAGTTGAAATTAATTAGCTTGTAAATCAGCCCCTCATGCCAGACACGGTCTAAAGCTTTCGCCACATCCAGCATGAGGATGGCAACATTTTGTGTGTTGTGTAAGGCATCTCCGCAAAATTCCACAAGCCTTACCAGCTGTTTGGAAGTACATAATTTTGCGCGAAATCCGAACTGTTCGGGCGGAAGTACATCTAAGAAGGGCTTGAGTTCATAAACTTTTCCTAGCCCCGAAAGTAAGCTAATGGGCCTGTAGTCTCGGGCCGGGTAGTGTCCTTTCCTGGTTTTGGCAATAATATAATTTTAGCGTGCTTCCAGCAATTGGGAAAGTAGCTGATGTTGAGGCAGGCGTTTACGATACTTGTTTGTGTACTTCGTAATCATGTTCATGGGTAGTCTCTTGATGGCCATATTACTAATAGTGTCATGCCCAGGTGCTTTGCCGGCCTTAAGTTTCTTAATTAAATCTTTAATTTCCAGTGGGGAGGCGTATTTTACTTGTTCTCTGACGGTAGGAGCGTTTAGCCAATTTTTAACTTTGTAGCAAATATCGTAAACGAAATCAATGTCACATGGAGTTCTGTTTGGCATGAACTGCTGCTCTAAATAATCTGCGAGAACCGCAGCCTTGTCCTTGTTCATAATAGCGATGCCGTCGTCAGTGAAAATGGGCCTAGTGCTGCTAATATTACGTTTGAGACTTTTAATAAAAGCCAAAAGTGAGCTGTAGGTTTGAAATTTAAAATCTTCTCTTCCCAGATTTCATGCCTGTGCAAGTCAATAAGTTTCTTAATTTTCTTATTGAGTCGGTTAAGTTCAAATTTAACCTGGGGACTCCAAGTAAGATGCGATCTTTTACGAAGGCGGTTGATAAACGGCTGATCATTAGGGCAGAAGCTTGAGATGATATTTTCATTAAGTTGCATTGTGGGTGGATTGTAGGACGAAGTAAAGTACATGGTGCCATAAAAAGGAAGGTGTACAGCAACTGTGACCGCCTCGTGATTATTATTTCTATCTTCCTTAATTAAACAGGACTGTAGGGAGTTGCGCACATAAATAGCGACCCCCTGCCTCTATGACTCCTTCTGTCGCACCTATATGTGCGGTAATTAACAATATTAATATTCCTACAAGGTGTAGCGTGCGTCTCAGTAATGAGTGCAATATCAACATCGTGATTTGCGAGAAAGTTGTGCAATTCCGTGACTTTATTAAGAACGCTGCAAGCGTTCCAATATGTTAATATAATATGAGCTTTGTTAGTGTTGTGCTTGCCCATTATTATTAGGTTCAGAGGTTTGATTAAGTTTTTAACTTGTCTTATTTGTTCAGAAAGAAAAAAGCCGGAGCTTTTAATTACAGATACTAGTCGGCTAAATCAGCAGACTTTCTTAGCTTCGTTGATTGTATCCGTATAAATTCCAGTAGATAAAGCTTGGGCGAAAGATTTATTTTCAGTCACACGACTGGCATATGTCTTTGGTTTATCAGAATTAGTATTAGGTTTCTTGGGAAATTTCTCACCCCCCCAAAACAAAAATTGGAGGTGTGGTCTAAATTACAGTTGGCATACTTTTGGGACGTGTCCTTACTCTTACTTGGACATTGAAATGAAGTGATTGTGAGTCTGCGTTTACTCCATCCCTTAGTGTTTACTTTAATTTGATGGTTGGGATTTTATTCTTTTTAGTGAAGTCACCTTTAGTGGTTTGTTGATTATCAGTAAATGTTTGATTTGCAGGTTGTTCGTTACTGTTAGTATCCATTAAATTGTTATCATTGCTAGTGCTAGCCGTGTTATTAGAATTATTTTCTTCATGCGTAGTACTAGCTGCAAGAGACTCTTTCACATTTGTCGTGATATTTGTATTAATTTTTACTTGCACCTTACTTGCTGCGGGCAGCTCAGGTATGTTAGTCATCTCAGTCATATTATGACTTTTCTGCTTTTTATTCAAATTCTTATTATTAATACTGCTCCTAACTGTTTTGTCCCCCCGGCGTTGGGCATAAAACTCGTCGTCCGAACTTGTGTCTTCGTCTAAGGTTATTTTATCCCCAGAACAATTAACATCTATGCTAATAGGGCTCCTATATATTTCGCTGTCGCTACTAACCTCGATAGTGTGAACGCTCGGTACTTTATCATCATGTGTGTTATCATTTATGGCTCAGCTAAATTATGCACGTGGCTTAGCTAAATTATGCAAGTGGCTCAGCTAAATTATGTGTTTGCTCTTGTAGGTTATCATCCTCAGTGTCTAAGTCCTTGAATTCAGCATCGTATGTACTAAGCATGAGTTGGAAAAACTTAAGTTCCTTAAGCTTTCTAGCGTCTAATTCACCTAATTTTTCCTTGCGTTCGTACTCAATAATGAGTTGCCGTAAAAACGCATCTATCCTGTCCATGATCGCATAAGTCAAGAAACTGTCTAAATCCAGCGCCCAAATAAACGCATGCAAACCTGCGCCCGGAACCGGGCCTACTCGACGATGTCCCGGCAGACGGACGCGCAGGTGAAATCTTCCAAGGCCCCTGACTCTGACACTGACAGCGAAAGCTTTGGGGTAACTATGTAGGGAAGAAAATACAAGCCAAGAAAAAAAATTAATATTTAGAAAATAATATTATAAAAATGACAGCAATTAATGATCTCGTCTCTTCTCAGGAAACCACATTTTATATCTCACTGTGTCGTTACTTGCGCTGAACTCCAGGAGGGGGGAAAATTCCTTCACTCGTATAACATAAGTGTCCATCTCATGACCCTAATAAAAAGACCTCCTTTATCTCTTTGTCATATTGGAGTGACCTTCGAGGCTTCAACCGGAATCATTAACAAAGGCAGCTCATTGCACAGAATTTCACCTCTGAAAATGGTAGTATTGCAATCTGAAATCATTCATCCTAGAGACAAAGATTCTCTATGTGGCCTTATCACACTACTAATTTCATGGAACTGTCACTAATTCCACCAGAATCTTATTAACCTGAATGATGTAAATATCTTGTCTGGATTGTAGCGCAGGAAAGATATCTGAAACTAAACCAGCAAATGAAGCTTCGCAGCCATTCCATGGTTCGAAAGAAAAATTTACATGATGATCGTGCGCAGTGTGGGCGTCGGTTAACTCACCTCACTTGATTATCCATCTAATGTCGTTACTTTGACAACATTGTAGCACAGCTACAAATAATAGCATAGCTTTGTGATAAAGACCTGCGCTACAAGCTATTGTAGCACAGGTCTATATCACAAAAATGATTTCAGTTTGTTCAATTTATCTGCTAGCTAATCAGCACATCAATCAGTGAGACTTCGAAACTCTAGCAAAGCACCTGCCTGAATCTTGCAAAATTACGGGTGATTGCAGTGGCTTTAGTCCATTCCGGGGAAGTAAGGATAGAACCTTCACAACCAAAACAAATACTTCTATGCCTACCTTTTGCGGGCAGCACGGAGGCCCTGTGTCAACGAAACCCAATCCATAGGTCTGTGAGCAAACAACCCACATGGTGGACTCGGTCTCGAACAGTTTGTGTTGAAACTCTGGTACCAGTAGACCTCTGAAGGTGCTGTTGCAAGAAAGTGGTGTTCATATAGTACGCTTTCTTCTCGCCGTTATTGTTAAATACCGATCCTCATTTTGTGTTGTTTCAGGCGAAGGATCTTGTCCTGATCTTCGGAAAACATTTCCAGTTTCCAAAAAACGATTCCATTGTCTGGAAATGACACTTTGAGAAACTCCTAACGCTTCCGCTACAAAGGATTGTGTTTGACCTGCCAGTACTATAAGAATGGGGATTCTGTGGCTAGAGGAGCGAGGAGCTGAAGGCCAATGATGTCACACAAAAGGTGGGGCCAAGGACGACGTCATCGATGACATCACACCAGGAGGCGTAGCCAATGACGTCACGAGTTTGAGTTGTTTTAAGCTGCTGGTTGAGTTGTAGGCCTCCTGCTTTTCGTTTAAATTTAGTTTTTCAAAATTGGCAACGTGGAATATTTTCTGCATCTTAATTTTGATGATACACTAATGGCGCCCGCTGTTGATGAAAAAGTAGATTATATGTTTTAGAAATATATTTTTAAGTCTGGTGGTAAAATTATTCAGTACGCGTCTCTGAAAACAATATAAGAGAAAAAATATAAAAAAGACCTCCCTTTAATGACAATTCATCACGTCATGAAAATGAAACTACAAGATAATATTTTTATTTAATATCCTACTTAAATTTATTTTGATACATTTATCCTTTGTAGTTTCCATGAACATTTAACTTAAGTCTTATGTTTTCTGTTCACAATAGCATATTTGTTTACTGTCATATTTTTTAATACTTATCGTCTCTAATTTGTAATATTTTACTTAATTTCCACATATTATGTTTTTCATATCTTTTATTATTTTCAACTTACCCTGAATTTTATCTTATACATTATATTTCACAAACGTAATTGTTCTCATACATGCAGTTTATTTGTTACATTATTTAATTTTAAATGCAATTTCGAGCTTTTTTTTAACGTTATAGTTTTCAACATATTCTGAATTTTAACTTCATTTACATAACAACTGTTTATTATACAGTTTAGTTTTAAACATAATATTTAACATCTTTTTTTTTTTTTTTTTTTGTCTATTTTTTTAACCTTTCTAGTTTTCTATACACACTTTAATTTTAACTTACTTGTTTTAAAACCTATTTAAAAAGAAACGTTTATTTTTCATGATCTTAGTTCTTTTACTTAATTTTATACAGAATTTATAATTTCTTTCACGTTTTTAACTATATCTTCCTTACATTGTCCAATATTTCTTTTTAAATTTAAGCAATTTAAGTCTATAACTGTTAATTACTTTTCTTACGTTTATGATTTTCCCTTCTTAGTTTATATTTCATAATTCTTGTTTAACTTATTTATTATACTGTTTTTATTTGTCATAATCTCGCAATTCATGATTCTAACGTTTTATTCCATTTTAGACGTTAACACAATTTTTAACAATATGGATTGTTTTAATATACTACGTATTCAGACATTTCCTTACAATTTTTAAAATACTTGTTACATTCTCCGATCATAATTGATCATCTACAAGATTTTTTATTTGACTTAGTTTTACTCAGAAATTTCTATTCAAAACTTTACAGTTTAATACCATTTATATCTAAATTCTATTTATATAAAACCTATCTAATATTTATTTCTCATATACTAGTTTTAAGGTCTTCAAAAGTTTCTAACATAATGTTTAGTTTTAAATCCCGATTACCTTTAAGTGTATTCGTAATTTTCGTTTCTAATTTTACAATCACATTCAGTGTTTCACTCATTCATATCCATTGCATTATAGAACTGTGTAACGCAAGGGAAATATCTTACAGAAAAATATTAATTTTCATTTTTACCTCTTGCTTTTTCATGAGATAAAACTGTTCAGCAGTAGGATACGCTGGCATCCCAAAGGTTTTCCAAACAGCATAAGGGTTGGTTACTTCATTGTTTAGTTCAAGTACTGTCCATCGAAATGAAGATACTAAAGAAATGAATTTTCAAATTTACAGTTAGGACCTATATATGCTACTCTTCTCTCGTAATAGAAAAAATAATGTGAATACGTGCCCCCCCCCCCCAAAAAAAAACTGCAAAATAGCAATGGGTATGAAAATGTTCAGAGTTATATAGGCTTGCATTGCATGATACATATGAGTTTGGTAAGAAATCAGATATTCGCCATTAAGTCATTTATTAAACAGTGTAATAAAATGGTCAAACATTGGGGGGGGGGGGAATAAAGGCATTACTTTTACATGTCTCACAATAAGAAATGCATGCTAAAGCCAGAAACTTCTCCAAACACGTCAATGATGACATAAGAGCCCCCTTTCGAACATGATACAATATCTGGCTGACGTCCTCGATGATGTATCAACAACAGGACCAAACTCCAAAGCGTTTTGATTACGGAGTGCCTTTGCAATTAAATGCAACTACCTCTACATTTTCATTAATAAAATTGAAGTAAATAAGAAAGAGCAATCGCTAAATAAAGTGAAAGAAAACATCAAAGGCTGGAGAACGTAGTTCGATAAGAGGTAAAGCAACAACAGGATGCAATACGTGGATGTGCTTCGCATGTTGCAGACCGGCGTGAGTAGAGTCGACTATGACGTAGAAGCCCTCTCCCGAACCAAGGCTAAAGAAAGCCCTGCTTCCGAATGTCTGTAATGATATAGCAACCCCCGCGTCTCCTGAGATCCTCAATAAGGTCTGTTCATTGTGCGCTGCAGTCTCCTTTGCTCCTTCCTTCTCGGTGCTCCAGAAAGTGGTACGTCCGACTTACTAGCGTTATTTCTTATGCCATCATCTTCTTGTATTGGCTGATTTAAATAGTCTTTGTTTTATATTTGACTGATCCTCAAGTCTTCGTTATTCTCCATTTCGGTACCGAAAAACAGTTCAAATGGCGAAAACCTTGTACTTCTTATGGTTGTACGGCTCATCATTTTCTATAAGCCTGCAGCATACTTCAGCCCTTTCACCGGATCGTCATGAGACAGCTTTGGTAGGACAGGTATCAAAATCTTCCAGGATCCATTCGATTTGTCCGTTTTCTCTCAGTATTCCGTTGGTAATCTTTATGTCTTCTTTGGTGCGATGAGTTTCAAACTCTTTCGATATAGAAGCAGCAACACTGTCAGAAAATATTCTGGAAAATTTTTCCAAATACTGTTTGTTGTTGCTTTCACTTTGCAATGGCTTCTTGTGAGGAGAGGTTTTACAAGATACCAAGAAACTTGGTGAATGCGTCAACTAAAGCGAAAGTAATTGTATTTTGGTATTACTTATTTTCGACGGAAGAGTTACAACAGAATCAATCTGATTAAGTTCTAATCTCAGCGATGATACTGTGGTAGAAACTATGATTAAAAATGCTTATACTGAAGAAACTGTTGGACAAATGCAGCTGATGGAAAGAGGACTCCGTGCAATAATGGATGCCAAAGCTCCGATGCGTACTATTAATACGATTTATTCATAAAAATTGGAGAACCAAAAGTGATGGGGTCTTTTCAATTTTTACACAAAATTTTCTTGCAATCTGCATCACCCCAGAAGAAAATTACTGATTACTTTTGTATTTGGATGTTAAGTAAAAATTATAAGTAAATTCATCAATGTTTTTTGCTATTCATTTTTGACGGTTAAAAGATTATTCAAAATTATAAATTGTATTTTAGAGGAAGATATTTCTCGAGGAACAGTTCAGAACCATGACTTTTATATTAAGTACTCAATTTATCATGTAAAATTTTTAACGTATGATAAAATTGAAAAAGAATGTAAAAAATAATGATTGCACATAATACCAGCTGTAATTAACCTTTCATATCATTTTAATTAGAGTTATTATTCTCTTATTTGGGTAGTTGTAATTATGCTAATCAGTTCTTCAGGCAGAAAAACGCTTAGCAAAAATTCTCATACTTGTTAAGCAGGCCACTAAACAAGCACTTACACACACATTTAAACGATCCTGGTTATATAACCACCCTCAATATTCGTGGACGTTATGTACTTTAAAGTAATGAGCTTGTTTCTACCAGGATAATGAATAATAATCAATTCAAGATGATGATTAGTGTATTTATGATCAGAAGAAAAGAAAACACATTTCGAAAACCGCTGAATAACATCCCTAATCACCAGACATATAGCCTTATAACTATTTTGGAATGCTGTCCGTAAAATCGCAGCAGCTTGCGATCTTCCTGACAACTAAAGGTAGCAACCACAACTCTAGAGAAATTACGATTTTTTGGAAGCAAGAGAGATTGAAAAATGAGCAACGCCTTCGCCGGGAATCGAACCACGGACCTCTGGAATACGCGCCTAGCGTGCAGACCACAACACCATGAAGGCACACTAAGAAGTCGGGAGAACTACCTTATGCAACAAATAAAAAAATATGGATAGACTCTTTCCATGAATTAATGAATTCAGTGTAATACCCATAAACTTTTTTATCCGTTATTATGCATTCATTTCTTTATATAACTAAAGCTAGTAACAAAATTCACTTTAAAATATTTCCTGAATGTGCAACGAAAAGTTATGCTAAAGCAATAAAAAATACTTGCCATTTGATCTTGAAATGTTAAGAATAAAATGTACATCCACAAGATCACTTGAATGAGCGCTGTCAGCACCATTATAAATGATAATAACATATTCTTTCCTGAAATAAAATAAAAGAGTCACTTAATTAAGTGATGCTGAAAAGACTAACTATGCAATATAGCAAAGGATTCTTTTTAACCCTAAAATATTTAACTCTAGAAATCGCATTTACCTTTTACAAATAGTAGAAAACTAATAAATTATATTTTCTTACTTTAAAAAGTAAGAAATATTCTTAGTGATATTTTAAATGAAATCGTATTTACCTTTTACAAACAGTAAAAAAACTAAGATTATTTTATCTTCTTAGACGAAAAAGTGATAAATAACACATAACAGTTTTACAAACGTTTAATTTTCATAGCAAAGTTTTATACGCAGCTATCTTTATTAACACATTTATACGAAGATAAGGTCAGATAAAAATTTCGAAAACTCGTTCAAAATACAAACGTATATTTAACAAATATTTTACAAATTTTACATATTTAACAAAATACAAATATATATTTAACATAAATTACAAATTTATATAAATTTTTTTTTTTTAAAATTGCAATATGAAAATTTCGGTTTACAGTCAGAACTAAATTTACCATTAAATAAATAAAAATAAAATATACTATTGCCAGCTAATAAAATTAAATCGTTAATGATAAATAAAATTAAATGCAACTAAATTTTTTTTAACTTTTAAAGCTGCACATTTGTTTCTGCTTTTCACTCTCGAACGTGAAATGAAAAAAATAGCAAAGTAGTAAAATACCAAAAAATATATTGCCATTTGTAGATAAAAGTTAATCTCATAAAAAGTAAAGAAAAAACATATAGACGGGATTGTAATCCATAATGTCATTATAAAATTTCAAAAATGATTATTTACTCTCTTCAAAGAGGATTATTTACAGTGGCGTGACAAAGGGTTCTGTCCTCTGCCAGATATTATTTAATATTTTCATAAATGATCTTCCACACCCACTCAGCTCCAACGTCTTCAAGTATGCTGAATATACAGTCATCTTAAGAAATTAAAATATCCGCAAATTGCAGTACATAACTTACAGCTTCATGTTAATGCGATCGTCAGGTGGCGTAAACAAAGGAAAGTTAAATTAAATGCTTCATAGCGCTGTGTCGTTTCATACAGAAGGTATAAAACGTGTATGCAAGTTAACACAGAAATAAAAACGGAAAATATGAATTATTCCAAACACTGATTCCTACAAGTATTTACGAATGTATGTAGATAAAACACTCTCATTCAAAGATCACACCACATACTTTACGAGCGAAGCAAATGGGCAAATGGAGTATTTATAGCACTTTATAATCTAATCGGTCGAAAATCAAAAACTCAGTCTCAACGTAAAGAAAATTATTTATGTAACACTCATAAGGCTTATTCTACATGGGCAGCAGAGAACAAACCAGAAAGACTTAAGATCGACGCACTAGATTTATCGGCATTTATCGGAAGCAAGTATCAGCGAGGCGTCACCAATACCCCATGGCACCCAGTTCGAGTTAATTGACGTTAAGAGTGAGACACACACAAAAAAATTCATACCTGACGGGCAAGGTATCTCTTTTCCTAAAGTTTTTGGAGTTAGATCCAGCGGGCGTGGCTGCAAGTACTGTTTCTGAAAAAGAAAGTGAGCAAAAGCCAAGGAAAATGCTTAAAGCTAAACATTAACGTTGGGCGCCACTTTGTGTGGGGGTCGTTTTAGATAGGGTCATAGAAGAGTCCTGTATAGTGTAACAAGTATTTATTAACAGGTTTAAGTTACACACGAACATTACATTTAACTTAAAAATATATTACAGAGCAAGAGTGTGATACAACCTATCAAGTGGGACACTTGGCTTTTACTGAAGTACTTCTCTAGCTACTCACCAGAGGGCAGCCTAGTTGTCACAGTTAGTCCAACAGTTTATGTTAAGGGATTGGTTACAGTATTTAATTAAGTACTTTTCAAAATTAAAATAAAACTGAGAACAAAATCTGAAAAACTTCTTAAATAAAATTTTAATAATCAGTAAATGCTTACTTTTTAGATATGCATTCTGTTGCAATTACACCAATGTTACTCTGAGTTGCCAGAATCTTTTTACCTTAAATAAGCAAACATGCCATTTTCAGAAATAGTTACACAAATTTAAAATTGCAAATCTAAAATAATATCTAATTTTAACACTAAAGAAACATTTTATACATGCAAAAATATTTTTTAAATAAATCACATTACTTTTTATTATTTTCATTAGTATTATTATCCCTAACCGTATTTAATGCCAGATACTATTCATTTCATTTTAAATTGCATTTAAACATATTTTAATGCCCAAGATATTCAAAGCGCTAAGATTCACTCGCTAAGATTTCTCCAATTTACTTAACGATTCATTTGAAGCCTACTTACCTTGCTGAAAAACTTTTGCACGTAATAAGAGAGGACAAAGTTTACTCAAAAGGCCAAATACAGTGTATACTGGTTTCTTAACAAATTCAACATATTTGGGTAATGTGTTGTTAACTTGAAAACGAGCCAACATAGTCCGCTGGGTAAACTGGTTTGGAAAATAACTTAAGAAAGCATTGTCACTGCTTAAAAGACCAAATTTCACATCTTTCCTCGTCAAAGGCTGATGTCTCATAAAGTAAAAATGAATATGACTCAGAACAATCTGAAAGAAAAAATTTTACATAATCTATTTTTGAAGGGAAGTACATTGCAATTCTTTAGCACCTTTTCGTTCAATGTAAATTTTAGTTCTTACAACTAATGACATTCACGAACGGAGGAAATTAGAACGAAATAGAAAAATATTATTCTAAAACACGAATACAATGAAATACCTTTACTACCATAGCAGCATAAGTAACATCTGCTCTCCACCACTGCGGAAGGGACCAGTTTTTCAACGGATCAGCTTCACTATAAATAAATAAATTTTAAACCTACAGCATTCATGTAATGCAAAATATAGCTATAAAAAGCATCATATATATACATGTATATAAATACAGAGATTGGACAAAAATGTGGAAATACCTCGTAAAATGCAGGTTTAAACTGAAATGTTTATTCTTGCAAAAGCTTTTGGTGGGCTGATGTGTATGGTGACTAACGCCATTTGTACAATATCCTCAATATGTTGCAAGTATCATTCGTTATCGAGACAGAATTCTGTGCAGTTGGGAGTGCATCATGTCGGAGCTAAATGAATACGAACGTGGGAAAACTGTTGAGGCTCGTATGGTGGGTGCTTCCGTAACCAAGATAGTTGAAGTGTTTGGTGTTTCAAAAGGCACAATATCTAAGATTTTTAACTCATACAGGAAAACCGAAACACTGCATCTGCTAAATCACAGCGCAGACGAAAATGACAGTGCTACGAGTGATTATGACAGACGATCACTGAAGAGGATTGCGATCAAAAATAAGGGGAACTACAACTGCAAAAGTGACTGCTGAACTCAATGTTGCAATCACAAGCCCTGTCAGCATCAAAATAATATGAAGGGAGCTCCACAAGCAGGGTACTTTTGGGCGAGCTGCAATTCAAAAGCCACTCATTAGTGATAAAAATGCCTGTAAGAGGAGAAAGTGATGCCAAATTCATAAAACCTGGACTGTAGATCAAGCAAAGACTGCCATTTGGTCGGATGAGTCTTGATTCACACTGTTTCCGCTTTCTGGGCGAGTTTACGTCTGCTGAACGCCATCCCAAGCGTATAATAGAGGCTGCTGCCGAGAGTGAAACATGGCGGAGGCTCGGTCATGGTTTTGGCAGCCATGGGACCCATCAATTGTGCAAGGTCACATTACTACCAAGGATTAAGTGACCATTTTGGCTGATTACGTCCATCCCATGGTACAAATTTTGTTCCCCAATCGTGATGCCATTTCCAAGACAACAGAGCTCCTGTTCACGCAGCTCACATTGTCCAGGACTAGTTTTCTGAGCATAAGGGTGAACTTTCACATCTACCATGGCCACTACAGTCACCAGATATCAATATAATTGAGACGTTGTGAGCTATTTTGGAGAGAAATCTGCGTGAGCACTATCCACCGCTAACTTCAACTTGCCAGCGTTTTACAGGATGAATGGTACAACAAGATTCCACTGCAGAGAATTAAAGACCTCTATTCATCCATTCCGAGAAGACTGCCAGGTGATTTGAATGCCAACGGTTTTTTCTACACTGCATTACTCACGACTCTCTCTCTCTCTCTCTTTCTCTAATAAATATCACTGGTGTCCTTTTCCGCGAAGTTGGCAAAATTTAACAATAAAAAAAACTTCTATTGTAATGGTTTTAGATACTTTTTCTTATGTCTATCACCACTGTTTAAATCTTTAATATTTAACGGGGTGGTTGCTGGAGTGATATACTATAGATCAGACAATAGCTTTTTCATTCTTAATTAATGTTCACGGCAAAGCAGTATAATTTGTTTACTATAAACAATGCCCTGCTTGCAGAATTGGCAATTCGCCATTAAAGGTTTATCGTCTGTGTAGAAGTTAGCTTTATACACTTACGTCGAAATTCATCTTTATATACACAAATATAATTATGTTCTATGATATTTCTATAAAATAATCATATTTAATCCATATTATCTATTTTTGATGGGAATGTGTGAAAGACAAGCTTAAATACCATTACCCAATTAAATGTTATTAAATGGTTTCTCATATGCAAATTAAGGCGTTACCCAACATTTCATTTCAGTGTATAAAGACTTAAAACGGTTTGTTATTGTTCCGAAGTATCATATGGAAAAACCCATGAAGTGGCGAATTATCGGCTGTTTAGAAGCACGGTAGACAATTATGTAAGTAGTGAGATTGTGACTATTTGCAGACAGACAGTCTCTACTCTAAGGAAACAATTTCAGAACTTTGGAATTGTTGTAAAGAAGCCTAGATAAGGTAGCAAACGAATAACAACTGCTTCTCATGATCGAAAAAAAATCTGGCAGTAATTGCCCATCGTAACAGGAAGTCTACTGCTCAGCAGTTAAGTTCATAGTTTGCACCTATCGCCAACTGTAAACGCCAACTATTGTATCACGGCTAACTGTTAGCATAAGGCTTAATGGAAAAGTTCTTAATGCCAGAAAGCGAAGAGCACGTGTTTCACTATCTTCCCAACATTACTTAGGATAAATATTAGGTGGCCTCCTCACTGCAACGTAACATACCATATCTTCACAACAAAAGTGGGATCGTTGTGATTGGTGCAAAGAATGTCAGAACTAGGTTGAACACCAACTTTCGGTAATGCAGATATGACGGAGATCAGTATGCGGAGAAATAATGATCTATGGAGGTATGCCATTACATATTTTCTACAGCAGATCACTGACCTGCGCCAGAGATATCAGGGTGAGGTCTTAAAACCTTATGCGAGACTTTTCAGATGTGTATATAGATCTGACTTTTTATTTACGAACGATAATGTTTGTCCACATCGAGCAATCAATTGAAGAATTCCCTGAAAGTGAAGACCCTGAGCGAATGCCTTGGCCAGCAATATTTCCTGATCTTACCCTGACAGAGAACTTACAGGACTATCTTTAAAAAGGAATTGCACGGAGACATCCATCATCTAAAGACGTAAATGCCCTGACGACACCATTGCTGAAGAAATGCAAATTTATTCCCCAGATTGGGGTTAAGAACGTTATTGCCGACATGAAAACACGTTGGGATATGTTTTTACAAGACAGGAGAAATAACATTCTATATTAAATTGATAAGCCTTAATTATATGAGTTTTTGCATCAGAACTCTCCATATAATACATAATTATCCTTTTTATTTTTTTTCACGTAGAGTTTTATATTGTAGGGATTATTTAAATTTTCTAATAGGTATTTTTAAATTTGAAACCCTTTCTTTTAAATTTTTGTTTCCCACCTACAACTCCCAGACAGAATCAGATTCCAGTATCGCATTTTATGTAAATCAAGTAGAAGGAGTATTTAATGGGAAGTTCAGTCACTTCAGGAGAAGAGTTCAGAAGTTCTCAGTAGAATGTGTTCTGCCTTCGGGGCACGTCTTTGCTTTGAGCCTATTTTACTACATACGACCGTAGCTGTACATGCCTGTTAGTATTTGCCGGTGATGTTCAAATACGAGCCAACTCGGTTAGTTATCTTAATACAGCTTCGGCTAAAGTTTAGCTAGTTAGAATTAGTTTAGTTGCTTATTTTCTACCTTAAAGCCCATGTGGAGGCTTTCCTGTAAGCCCGAGAACGGGCCGTTTGTGAGTGTTTCTTTGAGGGAATAAAAGAGTATTTTAACCCTTCTTTTGACTTATATTTTATAGTTGTAAGAAGACCGGAGAATAGTCGCTAGATACTTCCCTAAAGTTCTAGTAGCCAAGGACACGAAAATTAACTAGAACTTTATAAAATCATATGCAGTGTTTTGAATTTTCATTTTCTATTTATGTTACACGATGTTGCGCATTGTTGCGCAAAAATTCATAAAATTAAAGTTCACATTTTCTGAGATATCAGTAATTTCATGCATGCAAAGGTAGTTTGGAACATGATTGTATATATAAGTACGATTCATCGCAGTCTTCTTAATACGAGTATATTTTCCTTCGTGCATTTTTCTGATAAATATAGTGAACATATAGCATTAATGTAAAGACGTAGAGATTTCTGACAATGCAGAGATGAAAACTGACTTTGGACATCTTTTTATTTTGCGAGACATATAGTTTTCATTAGATTATATTACTTTTAAAACCGCAAAATTTAAGAACATACATATTTTAAAAAAAAAATAAATAAATAAATAAAAATAAAGGGCATTACAGGCGGAATTTGAGATTTCTTATATATTTAATTTTATGCTTGGTGTACCGCCCTGTTGGCATTATGGTAAGGCAGATGGCTGTCATAGCAACGTGTTTAAGTTCGCATCCTGGAGAAGGCACGAATATTTATAAATAAATAGTGCCTTTTCGGTATAGGGGCACTTAAAATACTGTCGAATCAAAAGATTTCTCGACAGGCTGTGGTAAATGAAGAAAAATAACAGGACCCCACGAATGTACCCCACAAGGCACACAAAGCGAAGCTTCATGGTATGCCAACGAAGTATCCTCACGATCACTTGCAAGTGAATGATCGTGAATTACGTGAATGCCAAGTTCTGTTAATGGTCACTGTATTTGGCTTCACTAGCATCTGGGATGCTCAAAATTATAACTTCACTGTCTTTAAAGAGCATGCATATTACATTTCATTATATTATGCTATATTATATTACATAATATAATATAATATTTTATATTATAAATATAATATATTATATTATATTTTATTGTATTATATTATATTACATATATTACATAATATTATATTATGTTATATTTTATTGTATTATATTATATTATATTATATTATATTATATTATATTATATTATATTATATTATATTATATTATATTACATTATATTATATTATATTATATTTTATATGGGGTACAACTTGTAATTATTTTCGTTTTAGGGGTACGCTATCAAAAAGCATTTGGAGACCGCTAGTCTAGATAATGGTGTTATTCAAATAATATTCCCGGTGGCCCTACGATTTCTGCAGACATTCATAGCCATATGCTCAGGATTATGCCACCTCCCGATAAACTGACTGAAGACCGAATAAATCGAGCTCCTTTTTAAAAAATCGGAAAGATCGGAAGTCGTACGAACCTGGTCGACGGTAGTTGTACGTCTTCTGCCGGCTTTTGGTAAAGTGCTTAAAACGAAGCATCTTACACCAACTTGAGCATCATTTATTAGTTATCAAGGCTATAGATCCAAGGTTCTAGAACAGGTCTTTATGTAGAACTCGCTATTAATGTCCTGATCTCTAACACACACTATAGAGATATTAGGTTAAATGGAAACAGGCAAGATGAAAAATATGCAACTCCTTCGCCGGGAATCGAACCACGGACCCCTTGAATACTGGCCCAGCGTGCAGAACCACTACACCACGAAGGCAAGCTAGGAAAGCGGGAGAAATACTTTATATACTCCCACTTTTAAGGGCGACTGGGGTTTTTAGGAGACTCAATCGCCAAATCCTGCTAGAGGAAAATCATCATCCAACACCTTTTTAGTTCGGGCGCCACTGTAGAGATATTGGGTTAATTGGAAACAGGCAAGATGAAAAATATGCAACGCCTTCGCCGGGAATCGAACGATGGATCTCTGGAATACCGGCTCAGCGTGCAGAACCACTACACCACGAAGGCACGTTAGGAAAGCGGGAGAAATACCTTATACACACAAAACAACAACCTTCGAGTCAATCTTCGCACCTTTGTTATGTCAACTGATATATCAAGGACGCATCTGATTCACTATGATAGTCTTCGCACCTTTGTTATGTCAACTGATATATCATGGACTCATCTGATTCACTATGGTGACCTCACATACTAATACCTTAGCCTAATACAAGGTCTCCTGTCAGAAGATGCTCTGCAGCGTCACCGCAAATTATCTAAGGAAAAAAAACACAAGACCAGACTACAAAAGCGTCATACTATCAGAAACTGCCTACAAGGCTCGCGTCTCGGACCAACCTTAGGGAACCTGATGGCTAAAACAATATTTGAACAATACAATAACACTCCTTCTATTAAAGCTATAGCTTTTTCAGATGATTTTGTTATTATCATCAGTGGTACAACTCTGCATGATCTTAAGAATCCTAAATATGCCTTCACATATTCACAAACTGAGCGAATGGACACAGCTTGTCAATATCAGCCACTAAGGCAAGTTTAGTAAAGGACATCTCGGCGACGGGCGTCAGCACTGACAGTTTATAACTATACAGTCAGGACAGTCTCATAATGTAAGCACCTTGGATTGACGACAGACGACTGCCTCTTATAGTTGCTTTACCACAAGCAAATCAAAGAACGAGTTATCGAACACCATGCAGAGAACAACATAGTTACCTTAGGATGCTTTCTTGAAGTTTTTGCGCATATAATAACCACAGTGTGGCAGAGAGGATCGTAGCATATTGGGCCTCTATCTTAAGAGCAAATCAAACTTAAACTCTCACATAGCACGTGCTCTGCTCACATAGCAGAGTCTCTTCTTCAAGAAATGTCATGCAGATAGTAAGACACTCAAGTTTTATCAGGCTTTCCACCATTACATATGCTAATACAAAAAGAAGCTACTACTGTAAGAGTGTCAAAATTATTACAAAATATTGCATGGAATCAAATTCATATCCATACAGGCTCTGAAACTCACAGCTTTGTCACCCTGCTTGTTTCAACACGGTCAACTACGTCACACTGACACCTCTGAAGTTTGGCTCAGAGTTTGATATTTTACTGACGGTTCCAAGAAAGCCAGAGGCAAGGGCAGCAAATTTTGTCACAAATAGTCCATACAAGAATGGAATTGGTTAGGTTAGGCATAAGTGCAAGTTCCATCTATTATTTACCCTGAGTAAGTAGGTAAAGGCCCCTTACACCATCTCTCCGGATACATATCGCCTTTCTGGGGTCCACGGTGCTGTTCTGCTGCCGAGGTACACTGCTAAAAAAAAAAAAAAAAAAAAAAAAAAAAAAAAAAAAAAAAAAAAAAAAAAGGGACAGTCCTATATCTCCCGATCTACTGGGCCGATTGACAAAATTCAAATTGCGTTCTTCATGTCTCGAAAGCGCGACTTAGGATATATATTAGTTTTATATATAGCACTATTCTAACATAGGTATTTTGACCCAAAATCGGACTTTTTCTGAAATAACATACCAATTTTTTTACATATTTCGATTCTACGACTCAAATTACGCCTAAATATGAAATTTTGTAAAATTTGGAGCGAAATTTACGGAGAAATTCACAAATTTATGTTGGCACTTTTTTGTCAGTTTGCGCCAAGAATAGTTCACTTGGCGAACTTCTTAATATATGGCAACCTAGTTTCCTTTCCTGTGAGCGGAAAAAAAGTCACCATCGTTCCTTTTTTCCAAATAATATTCTTTATATTATATTTTTAATTATAACTTATTATTTTAAGTAATTTTTTCTTTTTCGAATTTCATTTTAATTGTTTAAGTTGCATGGTTTTTTTTTTTTTTTTTTTTTTTTTTTTTTTTTTTTTTTTTTCGAATAACTATTTTAAAAATTTCTACTTACCTATTCGAACTGCGTAAATAAAGGTGCAGCATTTATTTTTTTTCAAATAGTTTTATTTATATATATTTTTTGTCATAGTTTTAAATTCTTAACTTTTATTTTAATTGTTTGTGTTGCATTGTCTCTTCAGATAATTGTTTTAAAATTTTCTATTTATTCCTTCGAATTGAGCATTTTAAATATATTTATTAATATAAATTTTGCAGAATTTGATTTTATTTATTTGAATTGCGTTTCTTTCGGAGGAATACTTTGTAACCCAGACTACGATGCGTTTGAAAACTGCATATATTAAAAGAGAAAATACAGTAAAGCACAGTTAACACGCCTTTCAATGTTCCGTTCAGAAAAGATATATATAAATAAGAGAGACATTTAACTTAGGATTGCGACATTTTAACTTAGGATGACTTGCATACACTGCTTTAAACAGTTTTATCATTGTGCCCATTGCTTTACACAATTTTATCCTACATTTGGCTTCTTAAATGTTATTCATATTTTAGTCAAATATTTTATTTTTGAAATCGTAAAAATCAAATATCATAAGATTAAAAAGTTTTAAATTTAAAAAAAAAATACAAATACTAAATTTTACCGTAAAATGTATTTTTTCTTCTCTTTTTCTTCAGGCATTCTACTTTATTCTTGCTCTTTTTCTTTAGGCATTCCGCAAGTATATTAAAAAATATCCAATTTTCGAAATATCTTGATATTTCTGACAATCATTTTAAATAAAGTTATCGCCTTCCATTTCATAAAGGCCCACAAACGGCCAAGCGGTAAAGTCGCTGAACACTGATAGTTCACTCCGGGGTTCGAATCCCGGTAAACAGGCTGGTTGCATGGGCGTTTTCGTGGATTTTCTCATGTGTATCGTGTATGCCAGCTGATTTCCCTTAGAAAGTTCTTCACAAAGGCATCCTTCCTTTTAGGCAGATAGCCCTGCTTTGACGTAACTTAATAATTCAATTCAATCCATTTCATCAATATTTGGTCAGAGCTTTTATCAGTCTTTAAAGGCTAAACATTTTGAAGGTATGAGATGAAAGGAAAGACTGGTTTCATCAAGAGGTTTGGTTTATTTAATTATGACAAAGCACACTAGGGTTATCTGCCTAAGGGGAGGGATGCCTTCGTGGAGGACTTTCTAAGGGGAACTGGCTGGCATACACGTTGCACATGGGAAAAACCACGAAAATGCCCAAGCAGCCAGCCCGTTCGAGGGATTCGGACCTCGGACAGAACTACCAGCGTTCAGTGACTTTATCGCTCGGCCGCTGTTTCATCAGGAGGAAAAAAAAACATCTTTAGGTGACATCCACATACATCACTGGATAAACTCCTGAATCTTCAAATAATTCGAATGAGAAAATCATGGGATTCTCCATTTATGATACGATATGATGTTCTATAACGTAATTTAAATTTATACAACCATATAGTCTAAACCATATTGTCTTTTCTGTTAACCACAAGCTCAACTAATGGTATTTGCTGGTGTACACGTCCAAGGGTTTTTTCTTTGAACACCTAAATTCATTGAAGTATCCTGAAAGTATCTTCAAAAGCGTCCAACTTTTTTAAACATCTTGGTATGTCTGAGAGCCAAATTTCCCTGCAAATTTTTGCTTACTTTTCTCCCTAATTTTCTTCTTTCCTTCTACAGTTATTTTCAGTGCACACACAAGAAAATTAAGATTTTTCGATTGCTAGACTTCCATAAATTTTGGTTTCTTGTCAATTTTTTAAAATATCAATTACATGAATTGCATTTCAGCTGAAGACAGCTTTTCATTTTCTAGTCATTTTAACTATAAATAAAAAAAAGCGAAGTCTAAAGGATAAATATTTTAGTTAAAAGATTTTTGCTAAATGATAAAGAAATAAAACAGTCCAGCAGGGTTAATTCTGTACCACCGAGTAACCCGATTCTTATATCGGCTGAAACAATCTAAATCATATTAAAGATCATGTTTTTTTATACAATCTATAACGCGAGAGAAAAATTAGCTTCTTAAAACATTCTTTCTAAGAGGATTAATATAAAAGATTATATTTATATATATATTTTTAAAGCTGGGACTTGAACCAAACTGTAAAATTTTTAAAGTTTAATTTACATGGTGGTTATAACTAAAGTTCCAATTTGAAATGGTCATAAAAGGAAAACTACCGTAACAAATGTTATCAAACTTGGGAATCGTGTAAAGGAGGTTATGAGAATTTATTTTCAGCGAGGAAAAAAATAGTTAAAAAAACTCATCACCAGGGGGAAAATGACGCTGTATACAAGATTCTTAAATGAAATAAGACACGAAAACATCTGTTTAAAATGTGTTTAATATTTTCCGAAACGTGTTACAAAGCATGTTCAATGTAGCGTCTAGCATTTTCCGAAAGCAAGTTAAATCCTGTTACTGCATTCTCAACAGCAGCTCTTAGCATATCGGGAGGAATGTTACGGACATGTCAGTGTTTAACATTTTTCATTTCTGCCAAATTGTTCAGATTATCACCATAAACAGTGCTTTTGAGAAAACCCCATACCTAAAAGTCACAGAGGTTGAGGTCTGGTGGGAAGAGGGGAAGTGTTGGCGTATAAGACGTTCATTCGTGAAATGTTGCCTAAGTAAATGTGCGACACACGCGAGGTGGGGCCCAGCCGTGCAAAAAAATCGTAGTATCTAAAATGCCACGTTACTGCAGTTCGTGTATCACGAAACATTTTAACATTGAATCTAAATGAGCTGCAATCACAGTAGTCCAGCTGTCGACTGTTCTTCAGAGAAAAATGGTTCAATTATAAAACTAGCTGTCATTCCACACCGTTTGGTGTGGAATGACTGCTATGCAATCGAATGCAGTAGGAGAATGCAATGGAAATAGATAGATAACATGAGGGATTTTTTTGGCCCAAATCGATTAAAAGCGTTTTGAATCAGTATCTTCATGTTTTAGGGCTGAATTCACGCTTCAAAAATTACAAATTAGCGATCTGTAAGAAAACGATTTCCAGATTGTACGCACTTGTGCGAGTGATTTGCGATCTCACATTTTCTAATCGCTAATTCGTGGTTTTCACGGACGAATTTCTCACTTACACGGATGGCGCACTCGACGTTTATCGAATTTAACGCCTTTAAATGGTAATTTTCTTACTTCAAAATTTCTTAAGGGTATGCAACATATTAAACCCGTGTAAGAAAAGGTTAAGTTAGATTCCGACCCATATTTCGTTTAAAAATATTGCATACAGCGCCATTTTCCCCCTGGTGGTGAGGTTTGGAACTTCCCTTTTTTCGCGGAAAATAAATTCCTATGATCTCTTTTACACGATTTTTTAATAACATTTGATAACATTTGATCCAGTAGTTTTTGTTTTATGACCGTTTCAATGTGGAACTTTAATTATAAACACCCTGTATATTATTAAATTTTAATTGAAGCTATGCGTTATATGTATACCATGCGTAAGATTTCCGCTTTTATAGAAAAAATAAAGAATCGAAGCAAATATACTTAGGATAATGGAACAAAACTGAAAAAAATTCCCCTCCCTCCGAAAATAAAATATTGAAACTTCGACCTTCAGTTTATTGGATTATCGAAATATTCAATATGACCTATCTTCTAAGTCCTAGTTCCGACAACAATTCCGTCAAAAATTCCGAATTACTTAAGCTGATGTAAAAGATTTAGTATATATTCACTGTATGTTGTTAGTAAAGTAATCAGAGTGTAATAAAAATAGATTATAAAATTTACGCTGATGCAACTTTTTGTCTGACTGCACAACATGTAATGGAAGAGAAGGCTTGTAGAGATCTGTTTTTGATATGCCTCTAAAAGTAGATGTCATACTCCTTTTGTCTCTTCAATATCAAAAAACTTTCCTTTGAGAGGCAACTTTAGTTTTTGGGAAAGAAAAAAAATCACAAGAAGACAAATTTGAAAAACATGCAGGACGATTGAGTACACATACTTATTTTCGGAACACAAGCGGTTCTCCGACTGGTTATTGAATAATGAAAAGATGCATTATCACGCAATACAAAACATTTGGAATACGTTGTCTGACTGAAAACGTAAGATTAAAAGTCATCTGCTTAATTCACAACCATTTACAAGTCAACTAATGGGGCAATTGCAGAATCGTTTTGATCCTGAGCTTCTAAGACAAACCTTATATCACTGGATTTAAACACTTCTTTAATCTTCCGAGAACGTTCCATCTTTAGCTCATATTCCAAGAATATTAAGTGAGTACAATTATTGCAAAAGAAAATGAATATTCATTTGCACTGCGGCTTGGTAGTTCTGCTTTTTAGGTCTAAGTATACAACAATATTTTAAATATTTACAAATAAAATATTAAATTGGAGATTTAATTAGAGCCTCACCAGTTGCCTAGCATTTGAAGATTGTTAAATACTAACTGTTTGTTGCGAAGTCTAACCCAGGGTTTTGCATGGTTGGTTTTCGTAGTTTTCTAGGTTCTCTTTACAAAGGTTCTCTATGAAAGCATCTTAACCAAATAGCTCCCACATTCTTTCTATGTTCAATTAACCAACTAACCTAGTTTAAGCGCGATTTCCAAATGAAGTTACTATCAAAACCCGAATACTCATTAAAAATCATGTAGCTTGCCAATCAGGAGTAACATGAAAGATACGGCGCCAATAATTGAATTGCTGTTACGGTACGCTGTTTCTAAATTTAGATGGTCATTCCTTAATTAAATAGCCCACTAGCAGCCGAGCAGTAAAGACGCTGAGCACTGGTAGTTCGGTCGGAAGTTCGAATCCCGCGAACGGGCTGGCTGCATGGGCGTTTTAGTGGTTTTCCCCATGTGTAACGTGTATACGAGCCAGTTTACCTTAGAAAGTCCTCCACGAAGGCATCCTCCCTTTAGGCAGATAGCCCTCGTGTGCTTTGCCATAATTAAATAATCCAATCCAATCCTTAATTAAATATAATTGATTTGTAACTTCTACTAGAGCTGACGGTAAAAATTGAAGTGCAAATAAATAATATCGTGTGCAATCTTTATTAATATAAATTAAAAATTTTGCATAGAAAAATACTTGCATTCAGACAGAACGTTTTTTGAAATATTTGCAATTACTTTATAAGAAGGATTTATTAATAACCGCAATAATTACTTATTATATTACTGATGATTAGGATTCAGTTCTTGACAATTACATTCTAAATTAGAATTTTAAGGATATAATGAAAATAAGCTACGCACAAAAATACATTTTTACAGATTAAATTGACATTAAATACAAAAAAACAGAATGTTGGGTGTCGTTTATATAATTATTCTTGCTTGTCCACAGAATCTGCTGACTTATCCAGCCATTAAGTAGCTGCAGATCATTTCTACATAACCATTGAATTTCCATTAATTCAGTCTCTACAGGGTTGTATGTTTATATCATAATTTGACTTTTATAAAAATGATTATTCAAAATCTTATATTTCTATAAAAATATACTATGCTTTAAAAATATGGATGATAGTATCTGCCGCTCTTTCAGCCACTTCAAAAGCAACAGTTTTTTTAGAAATAAATTATGCAGTTAATGTCATAAAATATTTTCATTAAATTCAAATAAACATTAAACGAAAATTCTCAGTTTTAGACAATTCGATTTAAACGAAGTAAAGTAGCAGACGATAGAACGCCGAAGGTAAAAATTTACTCTTAGAAAAATTTACTCTTATTTTTTTTAAAAAATGATGAAAGAGAGAAATTTAAAAAAATTGTTAAAAATTTGAATAATATCATTTATAATTTAAAAAATAGATTTTCATATAGTATTAATAAATATTTATTACGTCTTATTGTGGGAAAAAATTTCATATAATTAATTCTCCGTAAAATTTTACTTGAAATTTAAGGTTAAAAATAGCTGTGGCAATTCAGTGTAACAAAAATCCATAGACCACATTTGGCGTTATTATCGCTCAAAAAAAAAAGATGCCAAATTTCAAAACGCGAAAATATGTAAATTCGTGTATATCTTAGAAAATTTTGAATAAAAAAGTCTAATTTTTTGCAGATATGCTTAAAAATACACCTACTTTATGATGATGGTAAAAATTTTATAGGTTATAATTCAAAATTTTTTTCGAAAAATTTATAAAAATTATTTAAAAATAGAAATTTAAAAAATAAAACACAAAAAATGGGTAAATTTTATTTGGAATGAACCTAAATTTCGAAATGTGAGAGAAAAAATAAAAAAAGTTTAGTAAAAAATGAGAAATTAATAAATATTTGCCGAATTCAATTAACATTGAGGAGCTAAAATTTTGAGAGCTAATATTTTAAAAACTACTCGTACGATTTTTACACAACTTGGTATTCTGGCATAATTTGAGCCGTAGAATCGAAATATGGAAAAAAATTGGTATGTTATTTCAGAAAAAGTCCGATTTTGTGTCAAAATACCTATGTTAGAATAGTGCTATATATAAATCTAATATATATCCTAAGTCGCGCTTTCGAGACATGAAAAACGCAGTTTGAATTTTGTCAATCGGCCCAGTAGAACGGGAGATATAGCACTGTCCCATTTTTTTTTTTTTTTTTTTTTTTTTTTTTTTTTTTAGCAGTGTACTTACTGTTATTTGCTGACACCGAGATCACAAGATATTTGAATTACTTTTCAATAATAAAGAATCTGTATGTATGTATGTTCCTTGTATCTGGGAAAAACTACGGCATCTAGAGACACCAGATTTTAAATGCACATAGTCCTCCACTTGAACATGTGCACCTTGAAGTCCCAAAAATTTTGGTAAGTACGCTAAAAAATAGCTAAATGCCCAAAAAGAAAGTCTCTCTCTCTATATATAAAGGAATTATACACATTATAAGTTAGAAATTTGGAAAAATTAATAATCATTAATTTAGTTTAATTTACTGTGATTTATTTTATTAATGAAATTTTATTTCACCCACTGATTAATTTTTTAGTTACAGTTCAGATTCACATCCAGATTTAATTCGGAAACATGGCTCTGTTGAAAATTCTTTTGGCTGCTTCTCGAAAGTAATATGTTGGCCTGCTTGGACTGGTGGTGCATGACATTGCCTATGACATTTGCCTATGACTGGTGGTGCCTATGAAATGATTGTATCTTCGTCATATCTGGCGATTTGGTGCTTAGCGATACATAGGTTTAGCCCCTTACAATACTTCTGAGTGCTCTATGTCCTGCTTTATGTTGTTAGCAGTGCTTATGGCCTTCTGTGGAGTCCGAACGCGCAAGTATTGCATCTGTATTTAACTGCTTTGTTTCGCTGTTACTGAAGCACTTTTTTGGGCGGCTAACTCGTGCTGCATAACTCCTGATTTCTGGCAGCTAGAAAATCAGTAACCTTCGCACTTTTATTAAGTGCTTAATCCATAAACCATTGAAAAACATAACTAAAGCCTCAGCTCTAAAAAATTATTATCAAAAGATTAAGTCTGTGAATACAATCAAGTACCTTGGGTTAACAATCGAAAGGAAATTCTCATGGATTCCTCATCTACAAAATATTAAACTTCGTGCAACATCAATAGCTACTTCCTACGACATATGCATGGATATAACTGGGGCTTAAATCCTCATATATGACAGATTCTTCTAAAAATAGTCATATCAAAAATGGTAAACTACAGAGCCGGAATTTGGGCAAAACCAATGACAGTGAGAAAGATTACATGTTTGAATTGAATTCAAAGGCCTTTGCATTACTCGAGCGTATCGCACAATTTCAAATATAAATCTTGATAGTTTAACTAGTATTTTTCCACCACCAATCAGTGCAGGAAAGAAAAGCACCTACATGAAAGTCCTTCAGCTTAACCAAGCTGCAGAGTTTAACAACGAAACCTTTCTGCCATCCCACTATGAAAAGAAAAACTAACCCCAATCTTATTTATTCAGCACTTAGCTTCAGCAAAATAAAATTCCCCTTGCCTGATGAAAATTCAAGTAAGTAGTAACCGCAGGTAACCGTGCTACGCCCGAGGCTATAGGGGGCGTGGCCTCCGCCATCTTGGATTACGTAACAACCGAAAGTGACGATACCAGCGCCATCTTGGATTCCTTCCCGCGTTGGAATGACATCATCAAAGTTTCGTTTTTATGGTGTGGCAACGATCTTTTCAAAGTTTTTATTTTTTGTGGCATCGAATATATATTTTTAGGTTTTGTTGCAACGAACTCTTGAACCACGTGTTTGGAATGACATCTCTTTTAATTTATTATTTTAATTATTTGACACGTGATTAATATTAGTTTGATATTTGATTAATATTAATACTATTTTGTATGTCATTAATTTTTTTTATTTACTCTTTTTAATAAGTATCTTAATTATTTAGTACGTCATTATTTAATTAATTACTTTTAATGAATTTTTGTGGAAATTAATATTATTTTCCCTGAATTTTAAAAGGAACTCCACGGCTGAGATTCGAACTCGCTATCTCTGGGATGGGAGTCTAGCGCTTTACCGCTCGGCTACCCGGTCCTCTTATCAGACTTGTTATTTGAAACCCTCTTTGGCCCTTTGACTTTTTGCACCATTGATGACATAAGGCTGAAAGTCTGAGCATGCGCTTTGACATGAAAACCGCGTCACACATTTGTATTTACACGACGGCTGGATTTCTTTTGGCATCTTAATCATTACTTTATTCATTGCTGTTTTAAATGTAAGATTTCCCCACAGTTTAATTTTTTTTATTATTGAAATATTTTTAATTGTTTTCATTTTTCATCTCATTCTTACTTTTTTAAGTTATTAGTTAATTTATTAATTTTTTATTTCATTATTTTCCCTTTCCCAAACATAAATTTTATTTTTAACTTTCGTAAAATGACGTTTACTTCCACAAAAGTGAATTTAAATTTTCTTTTTACTTTTTATCTTGCAAAGTTTATTTTTTTATATTTAATTTTCTTTTTGGTTTTACAAAAGTAATATTTATTTTTACGAATTGAATTTTCCTTGTCACTTTTTTATCTTGCAAAAGTTTTTTTTTTTTTTCCAAAATTTTTTCCTTTTTGTATTTTTAACTTTCTTTTTGGTTTTACAAAAGTAATATTTTTATTTACGAATTGAATTTTTCTTTTTCACTTTTTTATTTTGCAAAAGTTTTTTTTCCTTTCCGTATTTTTACTTTACTTTATTTTAATTTTTTGTTTAAACTTTTTTTTGGTTTTACAAAAGAAATATTTATTTTTCCAAATTTAATTTTCCTTTCCGCTTTTTATTTTAAAAAAAGTTGTTACTACATTTTTAACTTGATTTTTTTTACAAAAGTAATATTTAGTTTCATAATTTTAATTTTTTTAAGTTTTTTGTTTACACAAATGTTTTTTTGTTACATTTTTATTTTACCCTTAACTTTTTTCCCTTGTTTTAAATACAATACGATGTTACATTTCCATTTCTCCAAAAGTAAACTTACCTACATTTCTGTGTCTTTGAAATTTTAAGCTGGAATTTACATGCATATAACTTCACTAGATAATATTTTCTGTAACATTAAGCCAATATACACAATGCTCTTTCTATATAGTTTAACTGGAATACTACATTTCTTACTTTTTTACTACTAAGTTGGAGATACTCAGAACTTTTCCTTCTAATGTATTTTACTGACTATACAAAACTTTGATGATTCCCTTTTACACGTCTTACTTTTATTCAAAGGATTCACCAAACTATGTCTCACAAATGTAATTTTTACACTTTCCATTTACACATTTACCCTTATATTTAACTTATAAAACATATTCATGCTGTATTTCTGATTCCTTTTTCCCACAATAAATACATACTTACACATGTTTCTTTATTGTAAGACTTACTAACTTTAAAACAAATCTTACAAGGAGCAATAAATTTTCATGGTATGAAGCCCACTCAAACCAATGCATGGAGCATTTCTACCCAGTTAAGTTTAGATACATACCAATAGTACTTCATTTTTTCTTATTTTACTCTACAGATATTTATACATATATATTCAGAACACTCCCTTTCATTCAGTAAGATTCATTTATACTACTAACACAAATTTTGCTAACTCTTTGAAATATTTTACGAAAATATCTTGTATTTTCTTGCACACATCCTACTTAAATCACCAAACATACACTGAACCTTGATTTTTCCTTCATGTGAAAACGTCACTCGGATTTTTAATATGATTCCACCATTTACCGCAGAACTTTATAAACACTACTCTATTTGAACTTATCACAGCCTAACTCTCTTAACAAGGTACAGAAGATTGAATTATATTTTAACTACAGAGAAGAATATCCACATTGTAATGAATTATTTTAAATTTGAATTATAATCACATTTTGTGAAGGAGAACTTAAAGTCTATAATACACATGGAATTAATATTCAGCCATGGAAATGAAACTTTATCGCCTTTTTCCCAATTTGGAATATAAAAATTTGTTAACTTGGAATATTTTTAACGTATTCATTGTAACTTAACTGAAAAATACTCATATTTCCCATTGTCAATAATTTACTTAGCACTGAACTCTTACAGCCTTTTGAGAACGAAATTTAATTTATCATACCTGACAAATGACTCCTACATAGTTATGATACATTACACGAAATATTGAGTAGAGTTCCAAATAATGATCTAACATAGTAATTAACATAAAAGACCTAACACAAATAATTTTAAGATAGAAATTTCAAACTGACATTGCTTACTAATGAACTTTTACAGCTTTTTTGACTGACATTTAACTTCTCATAGATAATAAATAAAATTACACACAAATAATTATACAAAATAGGTAATAATGACAGAAAGTCCATATAATGATCTACTATAGTCACCAACTTTAAAAATTTTAACGCATTTCTAATATAAGAAAGACCACACTTTTTTGAAAAGCATTATTTTAATTAAACATTGGAGCCACGCAGTCCTGCGCACATGCATAACATCTTTATTTATCATGAGCATGACACATAATAAGTAAATAAAATTTTCACAAAGTACGAAACACATTTCTCTTTTAACTGAACTGTACTCTTAAGAAAAATGCAGTATGGAATGCTTAGAACACTCAGGGCCACAGTTCCTCATTTCCCCACGCATTGACCAAAATATACAAGTACTTTAAAATCAGTTAAACAAATTCAAATGTTAGTATTCAAAGAGGAATACTTCACAAATTAGATGAAAGAAAGGTACACAATGAACTTGAGTGAAAAATACACAAAAGCATGTAAGGACCCTGAAAAAGATGTATTCGTGGAGAACTTTTTTAAGATAAACTTGCTCTATTTTTGCACATGGGTTACATTTTGCATTTCAGATTAAGGAAACATTCAAGATAATTCCTGTATAACTAGGGATTTTATTCACACTTGTTAGTACTGTAATTTATTAGAACAGTCACAGACATATAGGACAAGTATGCCATTTCCAAGGAAAACAATTTTCCCAAGCCAGACTTTAACAGTGAAATATAAAAGAGAATAAGAATATCCCATATTTCAAACAAAATTAGTATCTGAGTATGCAAAAACATGAACAAGAAACGAATATTTTTTCTGAAAATGTTCCGAATGGTTTAAGTCAGGACTAGTTTCATGAACAGAGCATGACAAATAATGATGAATTTTTAATTTTATTTTGTCTGTAGTACATTTACTTATGCTAAAATCTTCCATTTTGGTTGACTGTACTTTACATTCAGACCTAAGTTGATAAATCAGAGTGATTTTGTGTTTTAAAGCTTCAAATTCAGAAATACTACAACTCAAAAGCAAAAAGATTAAAACGACAAGAGAATATACTGCAAGCAAGCGAACGTGATAAATGACTTTTTGGGCTGAATTTCATGAATTCATAGATGGGGTGCAAAATTTTAATGCACTGTATATGAACTATTTTTCAAATGTATTACGATCACCAACTTTACATAGACTTTAAGTAAACATTTCATGTTAATTTACCATTTTATCTATGTATTTACTAAATTTTTGCATTTTGTTTATAAATATAATAACAAAAGGACATAAGAGAACATTTGTTTCTTGAAAATGTCCATAATTTTACCCAACTGTTATTTCTTTCATAGCTTTGAAGTAACCTATTAAACACATAGTTATCTTGTATTGACCAGACAGCCGTTGGTCTTGCCAATGTCTGAGGGAAGTCACAAAGCTAGAGAATTTAAGTAATATTTTACCAGTACGGAGAACTTCTTACGGCGTTTTCGATGAAAATTGACCGAATTTAGAAGTTCATTACTAACCTAGGAGCCTTTAACTATTTTTTTATTCGAAAAAAACACACCAGAAATTATCATAAAGATTTTCCATACAGATATATTGTACTACTTTTCATGCCATTACATTTCAAATGAAATTTGATTCATTGTCAGATAGTTAAATGTTTGTTATTTTTTTCGCATACGAATGCATTTTAGTGTCTCACATACGCTCATTACATATGATTTAACAAAATTACGAACAAGTTAGAAGTTAAATGAATATTTCCTGAAATACTGTACATTTCATTCCGGAAAGTTTACATGAGTACCTTCATTTCGAAACCCCTAATGTTTCTTTTCCTGAATTCAAAGTAAATTTTGAGTGTAGAATTTTCAGTTTTGACAGAAGTTATTTGTAAGTGGCTGTGATGTGTTCGTGTTTTCATAAACCGTTTTTGTGAAACACCCTATTGGTAACCTTTAGAACAGTTTAAATATTACCATTTTTTACCTTACTGCCACTGCAAATCATTGAATTTTCAAATATTTTCCTTTTTTATCGTTTACAGTGCCTCGTAAAGTCTTGAGAACAAATTTTTACTAAATACTTATATCATTCGATTTAATAATTTTGTTACACGTTTGGAAGATTTAACTTCACTATCACGCTAAACCAGAAGTTAAGAAAAGAAATGTAATTGTTATCTTAGTATTCTATGGGGATAGATTAATTTTCTCTGACATTGACGTATTCGTATGTAGATAATAGAGACTTTTAACCCAGCTCATACAGACTTGGAATATTTTCTCTAAGTCACCACGATGACAGACTTGCATTGTCATAGACGTTTTTCTCGTGAAATATATTTCTTTCTTAAAAGTTTATATACTAATTTCTTTAGAAACATGTCTAAGAAAATACCTCATCTTCATAAGAAACATCAGATTTGATTTAAATTAATAATAAAATAAGAATCATTAATTTGTAAATATATTTCTCTTTGACTCAAAAGTTTCTTTATCATATTCGAAATGAACAATTAATTGTACATAACTAATATATTGTATTGATGAACCAGAGTTATATTTTACCTTACTGCATTATATTTCAAAGTGAATGTGTTTTATTGCATATTTTAATAAAATCTTAAAAGCTTAAATGAGTGTTTCATTACAAAATTTGTACTTTCTAACTTCATTCTACTGAAACGAAAACATTCATAACTTATTACGAAGAAAAAGTTTTACATATTATACTTTTTGATTAATTTTCATACCACAGTATTATCTTTGAAAATTTGTTTCCTAATCCACTGCTAATATGTTACTAATTTTCGCTCTTTCAATACACTTCGTACGTGATAAAAAAAACTCAGTTTAGAAACATTTTTCCTTAACGCCTTGTATTGCATTGCTGAACCGGGGCCATGCTTTCATTTTTATTACATATCATGCGAATATTTAAAAAAAAGCATATTTTTTCCTTCTGTTAGCACAATTTTAACCAGCATTTTACTATTACAGAGACTTCTTTAGTAAAATTTCAAGGGTTAAATTGATCGTTTCATTATTAATTTTGAAGATTCTGGATATATCCTATTTAAAAGTTCATAACCGATTAGCAAAATAATTTATATATGTACTTTGTTGTCCTCTTGGTTAATTTTTAAAGCGTGTTTCAACTATAACACTTGATTTCTAGCGAAGTATCTAAATGATTATTTACTTTCCACTTTTTCCAAAGAATTTCGTAGACACATATGTTCAGTACAGAATATTTTCCTAACTTAAAGTATTATTACCAAAATAGAAAAATATGCAAAACTTTCCTAAAAATTTATATATTTGTTTTTTAAAAACATGTACACGAATATCCACATTTAATTACTTAATGTGTACTTTCCTATATCAGAACTAAAATTTCGAACGAAAATTTTTTAAATAATGTCATATTCCATAAAATTTATGTCTTTGTGATGTCATCGTCTTTTCGCAAACGTTTTGAGAGTAGACGTTTAGACATTTCGAAACTGTTTTCTCTTTCCTATTGGAAACTATTTTATCTTTGCTATTGGTATATGCTGTTGGTAAATGAAAGCATGGCCCCGGTTCAGCAATGCAATTCAAGGCGTTAAGGAAAAATGTTTCTAAACTGAGTTTTTTTTATCACGTACGAAGTGTATTGAAAGAGCGAAAATTAGTAATATATTAGCAGTGGATTAGGAAACAAATTTTCAAAGATAATACTGTGGTATGAAAATTAATCAAAGAGTATAATATGTAAAACTTTTTCTTCGTAATAAGTTATGAATGTTTTCGTTTCAGTAGAATGAAGTTAGAAAGTACAAATTTTGTAATGAAACATTTAAGCTTTTAAGATTTTATTAAAATATGCAATAAAACACATTCACTTTGAAATATAATGCAGTAAGGTAAAATATAACTCTGGTTCATCAATACAATATATTAGTTATGTACAATTAATTGTTCATTTCGAATATGATAAAGAAACTTTTGAGTCAAAGAGAAATATATTTACAAATTAATGATTCTTATTTTATTATTAATTTAAATCAAATCTGATGTTTCTTATGAAGATGAGGTATTTTCTTAGACATGTTTCTAAAGAAATTAGTATATAAACTTTTAAGAAAGAAATATATTTCACGAGAAAAACGTCTATGACAATGCAAGTCTGTCATCGTGGTGACTTAGAGAAAATATTCCAAGTCTGTATGAGCTGGGTTAAAAGTCTCTATTATCTACATACGAATACGTCAATGTCAGAGAAAATTAATCTATCCCCATAGAATACTAAGATAACAATTACATTTCTTTTCTTAACTTCTGGTTTAGCGTGATAGTGAAGTTAAATCTTCCAAACGTGTAACAAAATTATTAAATCGAATGATATAAGTATTTAGTAAAAATTTGTTCTCAAGACTTTACGAGGCACTGTAAACGATAAAAAAGGAAAATATTTGAAAATTCAATGATTTGCAGTGGCAGTAAGGTAAAAAATGGTAATATTTAAACTGTTCTAAAGGTTACCAATAGGGTGTTTCACAAAAACGGTTTATGAAAACACGAACACATCACAGCCACTTACAAATAACTTCTGTCAAAACTGAAAATTCTACACTCAAAATTTACTTTGAATTCAGGAAAAGAAACATTAGGGGTTTCGAAATGAAGGTACTCATGTAAACTTTCCGGAATGAAATGTACAGTATTTCAGGAAATATTCATTTAACTTCTAACTTGTTCGTAATTTTGTTAAATCATATGTAATGAGCGTATGTGAGACACTAAAATGCATTCGTATGCGAAAAAAATAACAAACATTTAACTATCTGACAATGAATCAAATTTCATTTGAAATGTAATGGCATGAAAAGTAGTACAATATATCTGTATGGATAATCTTTATGATAATTTCTGGTGTGTTTTTTTCGAATAAAAAATAGTTAAAGGCTCCTAGGTTAGTAATGAACTACTAAATTCGGTCAATTTTCATCGAAAACGCCGTAAGATGTTCTCCGTACTGGTAAAATATTACTTAAATTCTCTAGCTTTGTGACTTCCCTCAGACATTGGCAAGACCAACGGCTGTCTGGTCAATACAAGATAACTATGTGTTTAATAGGTTACTTCAAAGCTATGAAAGAAATAACAGTTGGGTAAAATTATGGACATTTTCAAGAAACAAATGTTCTCTTATGTCCTTTTGTTATTATATTTATAAACAAAATGCAAAAATTTAGTAAATACATAGATAAAATGGTAAATTAACATGAAATGTTTACTTAAAGTCTATGTAAAGTTGGTGATCGTAATACATTTGAAAAATAGTTCATATACAGTGCATTAAAATTTTGCACCCCATCTATGAATTCATGAAATTCAGCCCAAAAAGTCATTTATCACGTTCGCTTGCTTGCAGTATATTCTCTTGTCGTTTTAATCTTTTTGCTTTTGAGTTGTAGTATTTCTGAATTTGAAGCTTTAAAACACAAAATCACTCTGATTTATCAACTTAGGTCTGAATGTAAAGTACAGTCAACCAAAATGGAAGATTTTAGCATAAGTAAATGTACTACAGACAAAATAAAATTAAAAATTCATCATTATTTGTCATGCTCTGTTCATGAAACTAGTCCTGACTTAAACCATTCGGAACATTTTCAGAAAAAATATTCGTTTCTTGTTCATGTTTTTGCATACTCAGATACTAATTTTGTTTGAAATATGGGATATTCTTATTCTCTTTTATATTTCACTGTTAAAGTCTGGCTTGGGAAAATTGTTTTCCTTGGAAATGGCATACTTGTCCTATATGTCTGTGACTGTTCTAATAAATTACAGTACTAACAAGTGTGAATAAAATCCCTAGTTATACAGGAATTATCTTGAATGTTTCCTTAATCTGAAATGCAAAATGTAACCCATGTGCAAAAATAGAGCAAGTTTATCTTAAAAAAGTTCTCCACGAATACATCTTTTTCAGGGTCCTTACATGCTTTTGTGTATTTTTCACTCAAGTTCATTGTGTACCTTTCTTTCATCTAATTTGTGAAGTATTCCTCTTTGAATACTAACATTTGAATTTGTTTAACTGATTTTAAAGTACTTGTATATTTTGGTCAATGCGTGGGGAAATGAGGAACTGTGGCCCTGAGTGTTCTAAGCATTCCATACTGCATTTTTCTTAAGAGTACAGTTCAGTTAAAAGAGAAATGTGTTTCGTACTTTGTGAAAATTTTATTTACTTATTATGTGTCATGCTCATGATAAATAAAGATGTTATGCATGTGCGCAGGACTGCGTGGCTCCAATGTTTAATTAAAATAATGCTTTTCAAAAAAGTGTGGTCTTTCTTATATTAGAAATGCGTTAAAATTTTTAAAGTTGGTGACTATAGTAGATCATTATATGGACTTTCTGTCATTATTACCTATTTTGTATAATTATTTGTGTGTAATTTTATTTATTATCTATGAGAAGTTAAATGTCAGTCAAAAAAGCTGTAAAAGTTCATTAGTAAGCAATGTCAGTTTGAAATTTCTATCTTAAAATTATTTGTGTTAGGTCTTTTATGTTAATTACTATGTTAGATCATTATTTGGAACTCTACTCAATATTTCGTGTAATGTATCATAACTATGTAGGAGTCATTTGTCAGGTATGATAAATTAAATTTCGTTCTCAAAAGGCTGTAAGAGTTCAGTGCTAAGTAAATTATTGACAATGGGAAATATGAGTATTTTTCAGTTAAGTTACAATGAATACGTTAAAAATATTCCAAGTTAACAAATTTTTATATTCCAAATTGGGAAAAAGGCGATAAAGTTTCATTTCCATGGCTGAATATTAATTCCATGTGTATTATAGACTTTAAGTTCTCCTTCACAAAATGTGATTATAATTCAAATTTAAAATAATTCATTACAATGTGGATATTCTTCTCTGTAGTTAAAATATAATTCAATCTTCTGTACCTTGTTAAGAGAGTTAGGCTGTGATAAGTTCAAATAGAGTAGTGTTTATAAAGTTCTGCGGTAAATGGTGGAATCATATTAAAAATCCGAGTGACGTTTTCACATGAAGGAAAAATCAAGGTTCAGTGTATGTTTGGTGATTTAAGTAGGATGTGTGCAAGAAAATACAAGATATTTTCGTAAAATATTTTAAAGAGTTAGCAAAATTTGTGTTAGTAGTATAAATGAATCTTACTGAATGAAAGGGAGTGTTCTGAATATATATGTATAAATATCTGTAGAGTAAAATAAGAAAAAATGAAGTACTATTGGTATGTATCTAAACTTAACTGGGTAGAAATGCTCCATGCATTGGTTTGAGTGGGCTTCATACCATGAAAATTTATTGCTCCTTGTAAGATTTGTTTTAAAGTTAGTAAGTCTTACAATAAAGAAACATGTGTAAGTCCGTATTTATTGTGGGAAAAAGGAATCAGAAATACAGCATGAATATGTTTTATAAGTTAAATATAAGGGTAAATGTGTAAATGGAAAGTGTAAAAATTACATTTGTCAGACATAGTTTGGTGAATCCTTTGAATAAAAGTAAGACGTGTAAAAGAGAATCAACAAAGTTTTGTATAGTCAGTAAAATACATTAGAAGGAAAAGTTCTGAGTATCTCCAACTTAGTAGTAAAAAAGTAAGAAATGTAGTATTCCAGTTAAACTATATAGAAAGAGCATTGTGTATATTGGCTTAATGTTACAGAAAATATTATCTAGTGAAGTTATATGCATGTAAATTCCAGCTTAAAATTTCAAAGACACAGAAATGTAGGTAAGTTTACTTTTGGAGAAATGGAAATGTAACATCGTATTGTATTTAAAACAAGGGAAAAAAGTTAAGGGTAAAATAAAAATGTAACAAAAAAACATTTGTGTAAACAAAAAACTTAAAAAAATTAAAATTATGAAACTAAATATTACTTTTGTAAAAAAAATCAAGTTAAAAATGTAGTAACAACTTTTTTTAAAATAAAAAGCGGAAAGGAAAATTAAATTTGGAAAAATAAATATTTCTTTTGTAAAACCAAAAAAAAAGTTTAAACAAAAAATTAAAATAAAGTAAAGTAAAAATACGGAAAGGAAAAAAAACTTTTGCAAAATAAAAAAGTGAAAAAGAAAAATTCAATTCGTAAATAAAAATATTACTTTTGTAAAACCAAAAAGAAAGTTAAACAAAAAATTAAAATAAAGTAAAAATACAAAAAGAAAAAATTTTGGAAAAAAAAAAAACTTTTGCAAGATAAAAAAGTGACAAGGAAAATTCAATTCGTAAAAATAAATATTACTTTTGTAAAACCAAAAAGAAAATTAAATATAAAAAAATTAATTTTGCAAGATAAAAAGTAAAAAGAAAATTTAAATTCACTTTTGTGGAAGTAAACGTCATTTTACGAAAGTTAAAAATAAAATTTATGTTTGGGAAAGGGAAAATAATGAAATAAAAAATTAATAAATTAACTAATAACTTAAAAAAGTAAGAATGAGATGAAAAATGAAAACAATTAAAAATATTTCAATAATAAAAAAAATTAAACTGTGGGGAAATCTTACATTTAAAACAGCAATGAATAAAGTAATGATTAAGATGCCAAAAGAAATCCAGCCGTCGTGTAAATACAAATGTGTGACGCGGTTTTCATGTCAAAGCGCATGCTCAGACTTTCAGCCTTATGTCATCAATGGTGCAAAAAGTCAAAGGGCCAAAGAGGGTTTCAAATAACAAGTCTGATAAGAGGACCGGGTAGCCGAGCGGTAAAGCGCTAGACTCCCATCCCAGAGATAGCGAGTTCGAATCTCAGCCGTGGAGTTCCTTTTAAAATTCAGGGAAAATAATATTAATTTCCACAAAAATTCATTAAAAGTAATTAATTAAATAATGACGTACTAAATAATTAAGATACTTATTAAAAAGAGTAAATAAAAAAATTAATGACATACAAAATAGTATTAATATTAATCAAATATCAAACTAATATTAATCACGTGTCAAATAATTAAAATAATAAATTAAAAGAGATGTCATTCCAAACACGTGGTTCAAGAGTTCGTTGCAACAAAACCTAAAAATATATATTCGATGCCACAAAAAATAAAAACTTTGAAAAGATCGTTGCCACACCATAAAAACGAAACTTTGATGATGTCATTCCAACGCGGGAAGGAATCCAAGATGGCGCTGGTATCGTCACTTTCGGTTGTTACGTAGTCCAAGATGGCGGAGGCCACGCCCCCTATAGCCTCGGGCGTAGCACGGTTACCTGCGGTTACTACTCAAGTAATTCATCTCCAATTGCGTATACTGATGGATCAAAAATTGAAGGAAATGTTGGTTCAGCAGTGTATTTTGAAACTGCCCCTTCAAATATCATCAAATGAAAAGGTCACCTCCATAATAATAATAGTGTTTTCTGAGCGGAATTGTCAGTCGTAAAAGAAGTGACTGAAATAGCCATTCTCAAAAATCTCAACGAATTTATCATAAAATCCGACTCCCAAGCAGCTATTTTAGTGATTAAGAATCTCTTACATTCCTCTCCATTTCTCTTCTTGGCAAAATTTCAAAGTACAAAATTCAAATTTTCTAGATCAATCAAAGGACATAGTAGCCATTTTGCTGATGGTCAGGAAGATAAATTAGCCAAAGAAGCAGTTCTTAATCAATATGGTATTGAAATCGCCCTTCCATGGCCACGCTCATGCGCTTTCATGTCAAAGCATGCGCTTTGACATGAAAACCGCGTCACACATTTGTATTTACACGACGGCTGGATTTCTTTTGGCATCTTAATCATTACTTTATTCATTGCTGTTTTAAATGTAAGATTTCCCCACAGTTTAATTTTTTTTATTATTGAAATATTTTTAATTGTTTTCATTTTTCATCTCATTCTTACTTTTTTAAGTTATTAGTTAATTTATTAATTTTTTATTTCATTATTTTCCCTTTCCCAAACATAAATTTTATTTTTAACTTTCGTAAAATGACGTTTACTTCCACAAAAGTGAATTTAAATTTTCTTTTTACTTTTTATCTTGCAAAATTAATTTTTTTATATTTAATTTTCTTTTTGGTTTTACAAAAGTAATATTTATTTTTACGAATTGAATTTTCCTTGTCACTTTTTTATCTTGCAAAAGTTTTTTTTTTTTCCAAAATTTTTTCTTTTTGTATTTTTACTTTATTTTAATTTTTTGTTTAACTTTCTTTTTGGTTTTACAAAAGTAATATTTTTATTTACGAATTGAATTTTTCTTCAAATTTCAAGTACCAACTAAAACAACTTGCTTCAAGGTCTTGGCAAGACTGTGGAATAATGCTTCACAGGGAAAACGCGCATATAACTTGATCCCCAATGTAAGCTTCGCATCTCTGTACTCGAATCCTTCACTAAATTACTATATAACACGACACAGATCCTTCCCCACATATTTCTGCGCAAGAAATACTTATGCGCGAACTCCGATATCTGCATATGTGGCGAACAGGATACTCCTGATCATTACACTTTCTCATGCCACTTAACTAAGGATATTCACATAAAATCCTAATAAACTGATCTCCTGGCATTCCGAAGGTATTTAATTAAAGATAAACATCAGTATCCGAAAGTTAAAAAAATTATGCAACGACTTTCTTCCTACAGCCTACATCTTTGTCAAGTGTAAGTTCTCATATTGCATAAATTTAGTGAACTTTTACATCCTGTGAATATGTACAAAATGACTGCATTTGTGAACTTTATAAACTGTAATAATCTTTTATAACTGAAATAACCACATGGGCATCTACCTCTTTAGTAATACAGTTCATTATAACATAGTGTTCCCAGTACTTATTATAGTTATCTCATTATGTTTATCTGTATACTAATTATGTTTATTTGTTATTTTTATTACACCAAAACAGATGTCCAGCTTAATTTGTGAATTTCAAATTGTATTGAAACTATATTGTAATCTCTTTATGCCCTAAATCATTATTTTTAATAAATACTGGATGCGGGGCGTACGGTGGAATTGTACGATGTACCATAATAGGTAAACCGAAGATCATTTGGATTCTTCGGTTGCCCATTTCCGCAACCTTTCTTTGTAAATTCTTATAAAGCTTGCACTTTTTTTTAAAGAGTAATTTAGTATGGGAAGGTACTTCCAGTTGACGCATGGTACATCGCTGGTGTCCTCCATACTTTTATCTGTACCTGAGTGCACATCTTAGGAATGGGAATAAATCTCCTCCTGAATTTGGCTTCTTCAGATGACCTGACTCTGTTAAAGGACAGGAAAAAAGATAATGTCTTTTGTTGACTGACGACTGACATATATCTTTAAATTTAACCTTAAAATTTTAATTAAGTTGTTGACGCCTTCAGGTTAAACATTTTTTACTTTCAGAAATATCTCATACTGGTTGCCTTGCTCAGCCATGTACAATTCCATAATATAATTAACGCAGAATAATTATTAATACATATATTTCTTACATGGAGATTTCAAATACATACTCGTTATAGAAGGGAACACGAAGAAGTTTTGGAAAATGATCTTTAATATAGTTTATAGTTTCAGTTTCTTCTTCCAAAATTGTAAAAGTACTGCCATTCCCCTAAAAAAAGAAAGGAAAAAAAAAAAAAGTTGATTTCTTGAATGAAAGTGCTATCTTTTTCTCATGCAGCTAAAAGTTTTCAGTGGTACAAAACATCAAGGGAGAGAAGAAAATGTAGAAATACAGGGTATAAGAAAAATAAAAATGGACTTTAATAAGCTTAATGTCTGTACAACGAGAAAAATAGAATGAGAGGAACTAAAAATACGTGTTTGTTCAATGAAATTCCAGCAACATCGAGGACATGTGTTACATATATTTGACTGCACAAGGTATAGCACTGAACGGTAAAGGTTCTGAGTACCTGTTTGTGATATAATCGAACTCTTGATATAACGGACATCAGAGGATCGAAGGTTTGGTTCGCTATTCGATGCTATAAAAAAAAAAGGATCATCTCACAAAGCAGTGCAGAAACTGGCTGACTCGCGTGCTGGAGGTAAAAATATTTTATTCCGTACAGTGTGTTACCATTGCTCGTTTTGAAATCGTTGAGTTTCATAAATTTTTTTTCAAAGTTTAAAAAACATGAAATAGAACATAAAACAAATTCGAAATTCAACATTCGGGCTTCCAGACGCCCATATTCGGGTGAAGAACTACGTAATTCAAAATTTGATGGCTCTAGGTATCGTTGTTTTTTTCGCAATGCGAGAAACATACATACATTCATACAGGTTCTTCATTAATTAATTTCTTTAAATATAACACAGGGCGATACTATTTGGTAGCAACAATTTGAAAAGTGAGTCCTTCTGGGTTTCTAATAGCCAAGTTTCTGGGCTAAAAAGGGAGAGTTCTGTACCTTCCGTTTAACTGGGCCGATTAAAGAAATTTAATTTGCATTTTTTATGTTTCGAAGTGCATCTTAGGATATATATTAGTTATATATATATATAGCATTATTCTAACATAGGTGTTCTGACACAAAATCGTACTTTTTGAATTGACCTACGGATTTTATTTCCATATTTCGATTTTACGGCTAAAATTATACTCAAATATTAATTTTTTTAAATTTAATAAGAAACTTAGCGAGAAATTAAAAAAATTAAGATAAAATTCTCGGAAGTTTCTCACTTTTTTCAGTTTGCGCCAAGAATAATTCACTTGGCGAAATTCTTAATTTATAGTAACCTATTTTCTTCTCCCTTTTCTTATTGTACATGAGCGGAAAAAAAGATGACCGTTCATTTTTTTAGATAATTGTAACAAATTACATAAACACACACACGTTGACACTGGTTGCGTATATTGCTGTTATATTCCCGTGAAAATGTTCTGTTAAATGAAGATAAGTCTTATAAATGAACAGTTTTGAAACGTTTGCAGCTTTTCATCTCTGCATAAATGACAATTAAAAGTACGTAGCTTCAAATATAAGCAACATTTATTTGCAATACAAAGAACACTCTTCTTGTTTCCATGCAAGCTTATACAAAATCTCATATTAACAAAAAATAATATAACTCGAACTTTCTATAACCAAAGCCTTAAACTTCACATAAATTATATTACTAATAAAAAATAAAAATATATTTTGGGTATTAACAGAAAGATAAAATATTACCGAATCTTAGCTGGACAACTGAACTTCAGCTACTTAAGTGCAATATCTTTCTGTATTTGGTTTCAAAAGATATCATACATGAAAACAACTCCTTATGGGGACCCTTTCCTTTTATTTACGGTACAAATACGAAACAATAAATAGTAATTAACAATTTTAGCCTATCAACAAATTATTACATTTAAAAAATAATAGCAATGAAAACGTTTTCGCACTTTTATTGATACTTTTTGAAACAAAAAAAAAAAAAAAAACTGGTAAAAAATCAACAAATTTATTTAAGGGGAAAAAAGTCAAAATTTACCTTCTTATGAAAAGATATAAAATCTATCCTAATGCCCGTTTCTCTCGTAAAAAAATTTTTCCCGTGCAGGCAATGATTTAATAATGCCCAACATATTGGAGAATGGCCAACAGAAGGAATACGACATGATCCCCCAGGTCCACCAAATCGTAGTCTCTTATCAGCAAGTTTTAAGCCTTCTGAGCAAGCATCATAATAATTTAAAAAACCTGAAATAAGAAAATTATATTCTCAACTCCAAAATTATAAAGTAAACACGATTCATTTACAATGTCTAAGTAAAATTAACAGGGTTAGGTTAGGTTAGTTGAACATGGCAAAGCCATATGGACTAGCTACCTATAAAGAGGTATTAGGACGATTGGCTCGCATTCACATTACACATGAAGAAAACTAACCCTGCAGCCAGCACGTTCGCCTGGGATCGAACCCAAACCATGTCGAACTACACGAATTCAACGGTCTTAACCACTCTTAAACTGAAAACTGAACTGTCTTAAACTGAAAATGCTGAATTAAATAAGGAACAAAATAATATTCTCGATTACACAAAATACAATCCAGATTAAAAATATGAGATGAAAATGTGTAAACGAAACTAAGTGACCTACAGCAGGTTTCTGTTTATTTTGATCTCGGCAAAGCAGATGAAAGCGATCTGCATTGCGAGAGGGACTGCTTCGAGGAGGACTTCCAAAGGGAAACTGGCTCATATCCACGTCACAAAAGGGAAAACTATTAAAACGCCCATGCACGGAAACTTGTTCGAATCCTGGTTCGAAATCTGGAACTGTCAGTGTTCAGTTTTACCGCTCATCCGCTGGTGAGACAGATCTGTAGTAAAACTTGTTATTAAAAAAGAAAATGGATTTATGGTGGTTTAAAGAACATAACATTGTTAACAATAACATTATTAATAATAATAATTATTATTCGACAATTCTCAAAAAGAGCAAAGAGTACTAAAGAAGGTTTCACAATTAATTCGCTTCTACCGAAATTAATTAAATTGCTTAATTATGCCAAAGGACAAACAAGCATTACCTGCTACTGGAGGAGTTAAAGCAACAAGAATCAGCGTAATTTTCATTATTTCCAAGACTAGTTTCGAAGGTTTAAAAACAGAAACTTCCTCAGCTGCAAAAGTGTAAATGACGGAACAGAAGCCAGCGATAAGAATGAGAGGAAGGAAGTTAAAACTGTTAGCGCCATTTATTAATGAAAAATGAAAACAAGCTTCAAACAATTTAGATAAGGATAAAGACGGATTGCAATTGGGATCGTAAACTAGAAATGAAAGATTTTTATGAATGAAAACGCCTCTGAAATTCGCCAACGGAAGATATTTTCAATAATTTTTGCTGCATAAAAAATAGAAAATGTGATTTTCTGACCAACGGTGTTATGTGTTTCTTTTTCTAACATGTGTCTCTTGTTCCTTAGCACGAAATTTTTGGCGCTTGCAAATATATGTTCCTTAAAGAACATGCAAATTTATGAGTATTACGTTGATTCTTGTTGCTTTAACGCCTCCAATAATTGTTATTCGCCATGTTACTTTTACTCAAAAAAGCATTATCTGCTTAAACTACTTCCAATTAGATAGTTTGCATGTGTCACTACCCCAGTAAATGGCCTATGTATTCTGAGATCGGTTTGCTATTTATGGAAACTTGTGTCCCTGAAGGAATTTGAAAGGAAAATTAAGACCATTTATGCACTATGATCCAATAAATTCATGTGTATCATCTTGCTTACATAACATTCTACATTACATCTGAGTTCCAGTGGTATGAATTAAATAAAAAGGGCTTTAACCACAAGATGTTTATTTTCTAATTCAATTTATTACCACGATGAGCCTGATAAGCTGGACAGTACAGGGTACTCCCAAAATGTCGTTTACAAACTTTAAATGTTGGTCTCCCAAACCAGGAAGGACAAATTTTACATAGGAAGTTGAGTCCGAAACCGTGACCAGCCGCCGTTAGAGGGCGATTTTCGCAAGCGTATTGGAGCGGATAGCGGGATTATTTCAGGATAGGACGTTGTAGGAGGAGAATGTATCGATTCAGTAATGAAGAATTGGCCGATACGCATTATGTTTATGCTGCCATGGATGAAAATGGACAAGCCGCGAGATGCATGCACTGACAGCGCTTCCCAAACAGGTGTCTGCCATCGTTTAAACAACTGCACCGCAGGTTAAGTGAGGCTGGAGTTTTCCATGTAAGCAGCCACACCGTTCGGCAACGTACAACAAGTTGCTTCCTGTACTTCACACTACATATAAAACGTTGTACAGCTTCATAAACCAATTTCGCTTAAACATTTTGTTGTAAATTAGCTTTGCTTAAACATTTCGTCAGATACTTTTTGAAGTTTTCTGATAGCTGTGACACAGTTCTGAAATCACGTGAGTACAAATCAACGCTTGTGAACATTATGCATTGAGGGCTGAAGTATAGATCCAACAACCTTTTTTGAGAGCTTAGAATAATACTTTAACAAAAACTATGTGTATTTGTTACGTGACACCATCCTTCGCTGAATGGTATATGAATGGTTCTCTGACAGAATTTATTCCCATAAACGTAATAAACTTTTATCAGAATAATTCTAACGCCGGATCTAACCATGGCATTAATATTTAGAGACGTATCCGAGATAAAGAACATAGTTGTCAGAAATTTTCGAAACTTTCTTTTCCAAACAGCACTGCAATTCTACAACTTAGGGTCATGCAGCTAAAACGCGTCAATTCAATTACAATTTTGCACTTAGTCCTTGGCTTTTTATTATTCGGGTATTAAAAGTACAGTACCATTCTTGGTCTTTTAATATTTCCAGTAACAACATATAAAATTATGATTTCAGGTTTAAACTTTAACACCTTTTGCAATATATGATGAAACAAAAGCAACAACATCTCTTCGACAAAGCTATAGATGCTATTACGCAGCATTCGGTATTACGTTGTTCAAATTGATAGCAGAATTACGATTACAGAGTTCATCATCCTTTTAAATTTCCATCAGCAATCGAGTTTAAAGATAAAAACTTTTTTTTTTTTTTTTTTTTTTTTTTTTTTTAAACTTTCAAACATATACTCCTTTTTCTGTAACTCTGGAGAAATTTTTCTTCAGCTACACAAAACACTGCACAATTTTTCTGTCAAATGCAACTACTGACCATGTAACGGCACATTAAATTTAACACATATTCTTATTTATATTAATAATTTACAGAAGCAAATAATGTGTTAACACTAATTTTAAGTTTATTAAATAATTGTTTATTTAAGAAGATTTATTGTTTATTGACTTTATCGAACACGACAAAATATACGAGAGCTATTTGCCGAAGAGAAGGAATAACTTCGTATACGACTTTCTAAGGAAACCCGGCTCATATTTACGTTATACATGACGAAAACCAGCAATAAACTTTGTCAGGTATATAAGCCACTTTCTCGATAAATTAAATGATATATATATATAAAAAAGTGATAAAAATTGATAATGATTTGTAATAGAACTCATAAGATTAAGAAACAGATAACAAATAATTTATATTTCCATCCCTTTGAAAACAAGAATTTGTTTTAAACTTTTAATATTACTTGATAAAATGTAAACATATACCTTGAATAGTAAAATTAAGTTTATCAAAGTCATGATGATCTGGTTCATTCCACGTTTCAAAATTCCATTTGGCGACATACTCGATCCCAAATGTATCTAAATTCAAATAAATAAACAAAAATACATATGATTGAAAAAAGAGAGATAATTGTATGGAAAAACACACGCTGATCACCAGGTTACTTGACAATTTCGAAATGCAAACTGTGAGTAAATGTGGAAAAGCATCTGATTTTTTTCACTTCACCGTTAAGTCCTTTAAGACGATACTTTTGCAGATTCGTCCTTTCGCACAACAGTATTCAGCACCTCTGTATATTTTCTCTCAAAGTTTGGAAATAGTGACATTTTAAATACCAGTTTCTCTGACACGCATATAGTATTTCGGACTTAATGAAATAAGTATAGTTGCAGTTGAAGTTGATGTTTGCTATACATTGCGTGATCCTTTTCTACATGCATGATCATTTTCTACAGCTATTAAGCGATCGTGTGATATTTTAATATAGCAAAGAAAAACTATTTGCATTTCAAAAATTTAAAAAAAAAAAATTCGATTAAATATGTACGATAGACGCTTAAGTGTAAACAGGACTTTTGCTCCGTTCTTGTAAAGAATTTAACATAATCATGGCTCACTCTGCAAGCGCATACATACATTTTTTAACTTACCGATAATAGTGCTAATTTTTCTTTTTCTCACCCGTATTGTGATCAGCATGTTGAAGAAGAAGGCTCACAACAGCGTTGCACAGCAAATCGTTATTAGATTTTTAACTTACGAAGTTGACACTACGGCTCAGATTTGTAAAAGACTTGAAATTCAGCCTACGTATGAGTGTGCCTTTCAATCTTGGGCGTATAACTGGTGCAAATCTTTTAAAGAAGGCCGCGTGAGAGTTGAGTAGCTTACTGATGCTATGCAAGAATGAGTCAACATGCACTCAAAAGACTTTTATTCTTCTGGAATTAAAAAGCTTCCTGTGTGCTGGAACAGGTGTATTGTAATGACAAGTTTTACATAGACCATTAAGTATATAAGCCATTTCATTTACATTCAATAATTAAAATTTAGCTGATAAATTACTGCTCATATCTGAACGCCCGTCGTAATGTAAAATAGATTTTTCAGACTTCTTCAGGAATGTATAAAAATTTTTCGAAGTACTTGTTATTTACATATCATCTTTCAACCTTAAAAGTTGGCGAAGATCATGCCAAAGTTGCACCAGTCATTCTTACAAAATTCTGAAGAAACTGAAACCTCTTTATTTAATAAACAATCAATATTGGAACTCAATTACAGGAACGACAGATGCATCTGATAATAAACTACGACAACATAGTGACATAATAAAATGGTTTATATGAAGCTAGCCAGAATTATATTCTAGTATCACATCTTTATGCTAACATTTATAGAATGTTAAGTAATCATGCTCGAAAACTTAAAAATCAAGTACTCTGCATTCGACTGTAATTAAAATAAATAGACGCACTGAAAATAAAGAAAAATAATTTTAAAAAAACGCCTATCTAAAATCCAACTTTTAAACACTTCGTATTTCTTTATAGTTTTACAAATACCAATACCAATTTTTTACAAAAGATAGATAGAAAGATATACCAATTTTTACAACTTTAATAATCAAAAGTATAACAGTATCCGCAACTTTAATAATCAAACGTACATTAATACTCACAATAAAAAAGACAAAATATCAAACGTACTTATGTAATGCGCAGCCAATGTCTTCACTAAATCCCTCCAAATATATACTTGAGTTACATTTTCAAAATCAGTAAAGTAGTTTGATGGATTACCCATCAACTCAAAACCTGGTTGTAAATTATTTCTTTTCAGGATAAGTATAAGTTCATCGAGATAAGAAAAGTTATACCAAATTTTCAAATCAGGTAAAATCCTGGAAAAAAAGTACGTTTCCGAAAACGTAAATGGCAATCAATTATATAATATTGTAATTATTAGCAAAAAATATATATTGTAATTATTAGCAAAAAAATATTATATATTGTAATTATTAACAAAAAAAATTAATGCTATGTATTTCCATGTGATCAAATATCTTATGACATTAACACTCTACTTGATATCGTTACTTTTAAGAAAATTCTTATTCAGAAATATTTCCATACCTTATCTGCACTAAATCCAGCATCCAATGAATGCGAACTTGAGTGACAGCTTCATATGGGAGTGAGCCAATATGGAAGAGATTCTGCCGCATGTCACTTGACAGCAAAAATTTATAAGATTCCTGATGAGGATCTGGGGGACTAATATACATTTAAAATGCACACATTTGAAAATAAATGACTAAATAATAAATTCAAGACATGCAAGCATTTTAAATAGCTTTCGAGAGTTATATGAGACTAAAAATACCACTTATTAAACTGAATATTTCTTTGAATACTCGCAAGGCTTAAGAATATAGCATACAAAACAACTCATGGTTTATAAGAATTTGTAAAACAGAAGACTGTAAAAATTACAGGTAACACTGAATGTTTGCAAGAAATGCATTTATTGCTTCAGCTGATATATATAGCCAGAACTGCTTCATCTGCAAATAAACGCGTTGTGACTATGTCACGAAGGCTGTGACTATTGTCTATGCATTCATACAGATATTCATTAATCTTATACAGCATTATTTATTAATATTTACTTTCAACCCTTTCAGGTAAGGGTTTCTTTTCAACAAGATTCTACAACTTAATATAAAGTCTCCAGTTAAGCCTACTATTCTTATGTGCAAAGTTCTTTAAAAATCAGAGCGAATTACGAATAAATTTAATAAGGCTTATTCGTAAAAACACACACACACAAAAAAAATGCTTAAAAAAAGGAAAACATGATCTAATCTCAACAAGATTCTGTGATGAAAAGAGAAATGTTCAGCGATTATATTAAAATAATTGCATTAATCAAATATAAAGAGAGCTGGCGATCACGCCGGCCAGGTAAGTATTGGAGAAGTATGAAGACAAGCAGGTGACAGGTGACAGCAGGGCCGGACACCCGGACGGCTTTCAAAGACTAATCGGGTATAGTCCGGGATCCGCTCTATCTAGAGCATAACATGTTTACAACATAAAATACCTAGCATAGCATTACCTACACGACAGGTGGACATTGCATGGCGACATAACATACCTCAGCATAGACATGACATGGTATAGCATTTCGACGTGACACAGTATAGAATATAGTCCTTGCATAGCGACATAACATATTTACAACATTAAATACACAACGTAATGTAATTTGCACGACAGGTGAGCATACTATAGCGCCATAACATAGTTAAGCATAGATAAGACATAGCATAGTATTGCAACATAGCATAGCATCGCATATGGACATAGCAGAGCGACATAACATATTAAGGTTACATATTTACAACACACAATTCGCAGTGTGGCATGACCTATACGACAAGTGAACATTGCATGGTGACATATCATAGCGTAACGTAGACGTTACATGGCACAGCATTGCAACATGATATGACATAGCATAGCATAAGGATTACAAATTTATAGAATAAAATACACAACGTAACTTAACTACTCGAAAGGTGGACATAGTATTGTGACATAACGTATTGATGTCACAGATTTACAACATAAAGTACACAGCGTCATATAACCTACGCGGCATACAGACCATAGGCCTGCATATGAACATATCATGGGGCATATATATTGACAAAACGTTTTTATAACAAACAAAACAATAAATAAATAAACAGCATAACATGACCTGTAGAGCAGGTGAGCATAGCATAGCGTAGACAAAAGCGATTGAACATAGCATAGCGATATAACATAGCACAGCATATACATAACTTTGCATAGCATAGCGACACACATGGCATAGCGTAGCACATAGACATAGCTTGACAACTGAACATCATGACATAACGTATTACAACATAAAATATACAGCATTACATAACCTACACAAATTTCCATATTATTATTAAACATGAAGACAAGCAGAAGAAAGGCGTGAAGTGTGTGGCCGAGGATTATCTTGTTGAATAGAAAGCCTCGGGTCCACGAAAGAAGAGCAACACTACAGGGCGTAAAATATCGTCAACGTATCGTCTTGCTGTAAGAGTGCCACGGATGACACCCAAAAGCATCACATCAACAAATCAAATGGCACCCCATATTATTACTGGTTGCCAGGCTGCGTGGTGGATGACAGTCAGGTAAGTAACCATCGCTAATCTGGATATATCCGGACACGTCTTTGCTGGTCATCGAGGCTCAATTCGAAGTAGAACTCACCATTGAAAACAATTCTACAGCAGTCTGTCAGTTCCTAGGTCGACTTCGTCCGGTACCAAAGCAAACACGCGTGCCCGGTGGAAAACTGTGAGGGGCAGTCGGCGCAATGGCCTCCGTGACCTCAGCTCTCGTTCACTGAGTCATCTGGCTATGGACACTGCAGTCACTGGTGTCCCGATTACACATCAGGTTGCTGGTAAGTACGTATCGGAGGCTGTGAGCCCCAATCGAACGATCGGGCTCTGTTCCTCGTGACCTGTCATCGCTCTCGGTCGAGCGCTACCTTCTTAGCGCTCTGTATACTAATGGTTCATCCATTCCTGCCGATATCGTGTAAGCGCAGTGCCGTTCCGACCCAAATGTCTAATGATCCTGCGATTTGACTACTCAGCTTCTTTTAGTCCAACTGCACGTCCTCTGTCAAATGGTGATATATGTTCGTAATTTCCGCGAATCCGTCTGCGAGGCACTGGTACAGTCCCCCGTGTGTCGACGGAACAACATTCACATGAGTTAGGGTTTAGCATTGGAATGTCCTCTTTTATATAACCTCCGGATATCCCCTTAAGTTGCAAATATTGGCTTAGTATTACACTCTGATATTCGTAACTCAGGAGGCATCAAATGCGAACCCAGTTTCTACTGCTCAAAAGGGCAGCCTCTGGTGCCCCGGCGGATAGTGGAGCAAGCCGTCCGAGTGAGTAGCGCGATCCAGATAAAGGTTTTCGAATTCCCTTCCTTATCCTTCATAACCTCTGTGTCCCTGCCAGTAGTCACCAGAGATGGATGATCCGCTCCGGAACCGATTCACGTTACAGCGCTCCGGCGAAAACGGAACGGCAGTTCCTTAACAGTTCACCAAGAGCTGTTGTTGGGAAGCGTGCCAAAAAGTTTGATTCCTCTTAATGTAAACACTAGCATTCTTTCCTTTATTGTTTACCAGAAACGGTCTCTGACCTATTTTTTATGTATATATATATGTGTGCTTTTGGTTTACTTCCGTTCCATTTAGTATTTAAAAAACAAAACATTAAATGAACCGACGCATCTCAGCGAAACTGATCACCCCTGTTTGCAAATGGATGGATGTTTTCCCCCATCTGGCAGTGCGAGGATCTGTAAAGTACGTAGGTTATAGGAACTAGTTCCTCGGATTCCCAGCTGTCAGCGCTTCGGCGCTAGTCGCAGATCTGGGTCCTTCGGAGTCGTGATTATTCGCTCTTTAATCGTTCCTACTCTAGCTACGGATCCGATTTCTACGGTGTCTTGCTCAGTGATGCTAATTGGAATTACCATTTGAACGCTCCTACAGTGTCTTCATTATTCGCTCTTTTCATCGCTCCAGCTCTAGCCACAGATCTAGCTCCTGCGGAGTCTTGATTATTTGTTCTTTTCGCTTCCTCGGAGCTATACCTTTGAGTTTCGTTTCAATTCTTTGAATACTGTGTCGTAATATAGCTACGTATATTGGGTATTACCTTTTCTAAACGACATTACTGTAATATTTATGTACAATAATAAACTATATTTTTATTTATTTACTTATTTTACTAACTTCTAGTAATCAACAGCTGTGAATTTCTCTTTAATTCTCTTTAGAATTACTATATATTTATAAACACAAATTTTACCATCTAACGTATTTTTTCAAGGTTGCAGAACAAAATGTGGACCCTACCGAACAGATGAACCTGGTATCATTTTGTTAAATTAGAAGAAAAAAAAAAGGGGGAAATGCCGATATTCTCAGCGGACAATTTCCTGTTCTTTTGCATCCAGATACTGTCATCTGCATCCATCTGCCTCCAATCTAAAAATTTATTTTTACTCTGTGCTTTGTAATAGCAACAGAACATTAATAAAATAATGTAATTTTCAACAAAGATGAATTTAATTTTTATTATTTTTTAACTTTTAGCATTTTTTTATTCCAGAATTTTATTGTTGTTCTATGTAGAAAGGTTTTTTTAGGGAATCTCAAACGTACAGTAGAGATCCCTGTTCAAAGAAATCAGTCCAGGAAGTGAGCCATTTGGTTGAGTTGATTCCAGTGATCCCACTCCTTGTTCAATTCTTTCTGCTTTTCCCCCAGCTTTGCACACCGCTCTTGATCCACGCCTGTTCCGAGCGCATTCATCAAAGTTATTGTTAGTGAGCTGTAAATCGTTAAAAAGAACTGATTCACTTTAGTGAGTGAACGGTTCCGATCTGATCCCTTAAAGGAGCGGTTTTCCCATCTCTAGCGGTCACTCTGGGAAGCCCGTCTAATGTTGAGCGCAAAGAGAGAGTTCAATTTTAGCAGTGCTCTCCTCGTCGATTGGGGATCCAAGGACGTTGCGGAAAGTGATAATGCAACGCGTTCTCTCTAGGGATGCTTTTGATGTGACTGCCCGCCTCTCACTTGATACGGAAGTGTGGTGTCAATCCGTGTAGTGCCTGTATCAAATTGTGGTGAAACATGTTATAGAAGATATCATCCGGATGCTTCGTTGCAATGCCCAGCAGCTCCTACTAGTCAGTCACCAGACGCCAAAAATTAATCATTTGTATATTCTATCGTAATGTACAGGCACACGCAATTTCGTTTCATTCGGATAACTCTTCTTGATGCGTCATTTTATTTTATAGACTGTATAATCTTTGAAAACCATACGAATAAAGATAAACGTTTGTGCTGTGGCAATTAAATCTATGGATAAATCAAACTGAAGAGAAAACAAGAACATCGATTAATATCGTTATAATACTGTTCTCTCATATTTTTGTTCATTTTTTTAATCTGCCACATAACAGTGATTCGAGACAGTTGTAAATCTTCAATTATTCAGTTATAGCAACAATTTCAAGCTCGTTTGCAAAATCTTTAAAGTATGAATCTTATACGTATTTCCAAGAAAATTTCTTTTTTTAATTTCCCATAGAAACTGGTTTACATTTTTTTTTTTTTTACTAAACTATGGCTTAGCTTGAACGATGCAGTAATCACTGCATGTGGCTTCAGCATGGGCTTTTTAAATATAAACTCTTGAGCTTTTAATTGACCCGTAAGATATCTAATTTTATTTTTTCTCAAATCACTATTTTCTGGATATTGTAGCGTTTGTTCTGTAAAGGTAAAAAATGCCTCTCCAGATTACTCTTAACGACTACGGAAGCACTGCATATTAAGCAGCAACACTTACCATTCATCATTGTAAAAGAGCAGTCGAGGTCAAATTCTTTATGAAAATGATGTCTTCGTTTCTGTTTGTTCGTTTGTTTACTGCTCGTTTTAATGCTACTAAAATAAAAAAAAGTATACAAGCAGACAAATTTTATTTTAATCATAGAGAGAAAGTACTTAAATTTTGCTCAGCAGAAATGCTAAGAGAAATTAATACTTTTTCTAGAAACGCTAATACAGTTTTACCATTATGGTAGATACTAAACAATGAACACAGGAACGCCAACTTATGGATTGCTACACCAATGATTAAAAGAAGGCGCTGGTACGCCAAGGAGCCCGTTAGATGACGTATTTCATAACGAACAAATGACATGTGATATAGGACACAGCTCTCTCATTGTTTCGACTGGCGATGAAAGCAAATTGTCAACATCAGCTATGATACTGAATGAGCCACAACCATATATTTCTATGAGTCACGATTAATTGTGCTGGCGACTGAAATCATCTCTTGTCGGCTAAGATCTACCACAAATCGCTTTGCCATCGATTTGCTGGCCATGCCTGATTTCAAAAAACGTTTTTAAGTTCTTACAAGAAGGGGGCTTAAAGGTGAATGCTTCAAAATGAAAATTAAAGACGAAAGAGTTCCAGTATTTAGGATACAAGTTATCCGACAAAAATATTGAAATAAATGAAATTGTATCCATTAAAATTGTCAGTCACTCAAAACAGTGACTTCTTTAGGAACACTTTCCTATTACAAAGTATTCAATAAAAATTTCGCATTTATTGCGCAGTTGCTGTTAGCTCTCCAAGGAAAAATTTTCTAGGTTCCTATGGTCAAGGAAGATGAATGTGGCAATAAAAAATTCATAAGCCGCACTATTCCCGCTCCTATCTTAAAATTTCCAAAGCCAGAGGGAAGGTCAAAAGTTGCCACAGCTGCATCTGACTTTCCGTTAAGATAGTAATTAGGCAAGAAACCAAACCATTGCGTATTTTAATACAACACCGAGTAACTGTGAAATGCGATATACCGCCACATATCAAGCAAGGATCGTGAGACTCTTGCTATTTTCATGGCTGCCCAGAAGTATAAGATTTATTTTGGTAAAGAGCCACCAACGGACACTTCGCTTCTATATCACATTTGATACAGTAAGCCCTAGAGAAAAACTGAGTCGTATCATATATGATACGCTGAAAACGAAGAGGTTTTAAGTGAAGAGCAAAGATGAAGTTTAGTTGGTAAATTCGAAGCGAGAAGCAAACGCAAATGAAGGTTGCTCAAGAGCTAAATATCCTTCAAAGTGCGTCATATAGAGTTTGGAACCACTTTTTAAGTAGCAAATCATTGACATACAGCCTACTCAAGGGCAGCAAGGAGCAACATCTGCATCCGATGACAATTTTCCGTCATTTTCGGCTCCAAGAAACCGCGAAACAACTACAAAAGGTTTTGTTTTAGACCAGTGGTCGCCAAACTTATGAGGCTTCTGAGCTACCGTACCGTTTTTAAATCCTACAGTGAGCTACCAACCAAAAGAACTATCACCTTTTTTTAAAGAAATCTTACATTTGTTTATTGCCTATAAACTTACATTTCTAGTAAATATATAATCAATTTTAATTCAAATTAAATCCAATTTTAATTATATAACAAAAAGAAAATGAAATTGAGTTGTAAATAAGAAAGAAATCAAAGTGTAATTTGTAATAAATAACAAATGTAATAACAGATTTTTTCATTAATGAGAAAAATTGAACTCCTTTGTCATCAATACGATATTTGATGTTGGTAGAGCAGGTAGCGGCTGCCATTCGAATATAGCTGTCCACGTGTTCATCAGCGATTGTGTTTCTGTACTTACTTTTAATAAATTTCATAATGGAAAAAAAATCTCACATAGATATGTAGAGCTGAACATTACTTTCACTTTGAGACAAACCTGGACCAAATTTGGGTATTTTTCTTAAAGTACAAGAGGCCAAATATTTTCAGAACTTGAAGAAGGCGATTTTAAAGATAAATCATTTTGAAAATCAAACAGTTCCAACTCCACTGCAGCATTGTCTTCTTGAAAGTCAAAATGCAACATGACACAAGTACAAAACTCTTCAGCATCAGTCTTTATAAAAGGCGATTTTCCAAACTGTGCAACAGCTAAAATCCTTTTGAAATCTTGGAAGCGTCTGTTGAATTCACTTCTCAAATCTGTAATAAGTTCAGCGTATTGTTTTCTGCTGTAAGGAGGCGTTGAAGACCCTTGCTTGTCAAGGGTTTGTTTCAAACAGGCAAAGTGTTTGTATTCACCTTGGATGATACTTCCCCCCCCCACACACACACAGTTCCAGCTTTCTTGAAAATGAAGCAACATCTGAAATTGTTCCGCCGATATCTTTATCTTCACCTTGAAGTTTCAAATTAAGGATATTTAACTTATGCTTGCGAGAAAAGAAAAATCCTGCATCCAAACCGGTTCACGGAAGAATTCGTCTCGTTCTTTCTAAAAATTCTACTAAGGCAGGGAGCAACCCTTGAAAAACGTTGCAAAACTCTGCCTCTACTCAACCAACGAACTTACGTACGAAGCACTAGATCAGCATACTAGCATGTGCATACTTAAAAACTTTTCACACAATGACTTTTAGTGTACTATATGCTCAGACAGAAATTTCGGAAAGCTGTTGTCTTTACGACATAAGCTTATGAATCCCTTCTCTCTACCTACCATCACAGGAGCTCCATCAGTTGCTAAGCACACCAGCTTATTTATAGGGATATTATCAAAGTTGATCTTTAACTGCTAAAAATATGTCCTGTTAAAGGTATAATCTTTGGCAGCTCCTCTCTATTTCGAAATTATCAAAAAACATTCTTGCAAAAACGGCCAACAGAGCTGTATCAATTATAACAGTCGATTCGTCAAATGCAGGAAGAAATAGCTGCAACGATCAAAGTCAGTTTTAACTTGTGAGGTAACGCCATAACTCATAATCTCAAACCTTCTCATTACTTATTTGCAGAAAACTGCACAGATTTAATAGCAGACTTTATCACAGTTTTATTTTTGAAACTATCAAACAATGCATCTGTAACTTCTAAAAATGCAGTTTTGATTATTTCATAGTCTTTGTATGGTTTCTTATTCTGTGCAATAATATCTGAAACTCGGAATAACGCCTCAGTTGCTGCTTTATTCTTGTTTAATGGTTTTAAAAAAGTTGATGGTTGAACATTATGTTTAGATTTTAGCTGCCTTATCGTTTCTTTCCTTAGAACAGAATTCAGTAGAAAATCCTTTCCAATCCCTGCATTAACGGTTTTGAAGTGACGTTCGCGTTTTCCCAACTGATACACTTGTATTCATACTCTTGCATTTTCGACATCTCAATAACAAATCTAATTTAAAATATTTCTGAAATTTAATTTATCTTGTTCTGCTCAAGATGTGTGTGTGTGTGTGTGTGATTATGGCAAAGCCTCGAGGGCTATCTGCCTAAGAGGAGGGATGCCTTCGTGGAGGACTTTCCAAGGGAAACCGGCTCGTATACACGTTACACATGGGGAAAACCACGAAAACGCCCATGCAGCCAGCCCGTTCGCGGGATTCGAACCTCGGACCGAACTACCAGTGTTCAGCGACTTTACCGCTCGGCCGCTGGTGGGCGCTTCTGCTCAAGATGAGTAATATTTCTTATTTCTTAAATAAAGATTTCAGAATATTATAACTTGTGATTATTTTTTCCAGCTGTGCTAGAAGTTTACTTTCTCGAACGCCTTAGTTGTGTGTTTAAAAATGTACTGTACACATATTAGTGATTATGAGACTGAAATTAGTTTATAAGTCTGAGAAATTTGATTTTTGAAAATGCTCCTATAAAATTAAAATTCTAAAAGAGTTTGGTTTCCTTTTAAGTCGGTGGAATTTTATCCGCGAAGGAAAATAATAATAGTGAACTTTTGAGCCGAAATTTCTTTTCCCCCACACAGAAGAGGGAAACGAAGTAGGTTGCGAGTAAATAATCGCTTCTCCACTTAAGCCAAGACCTCGCAACTTTGCCCGCATTATTCCGGCGTTAACTTTTTCTTAGTCCGAAGTCTTTAACTGGCTCAAATTTGGCGACCGTTTGCCAAGTTAACATAGTAATTAATAGCACTAACTTCCATACAGTAGACTACTTAACTTTTTTCCTTACCGTTCGATCATATTTTAAACGAAATTACTCAGCATACAATACAATTTATTCTGATTTGATCGTGTTTCAGAACAAAGTACTGAAATAAAGTTGAATTGGAAAGTCTAAAACTGTTCTTCTTTGTAATTCTGATTTAAAAAAAAAAAATCCAGACAAATTAAGTTAAGGAAAACTAAAATGCGGGGATTTATAAATAACTCCTTTCCTTAATAAGTATTAAAAGTAATTAGTTTATTCAGCTAGATTAATATTTCTGTCTTCGACATACTATTTAAAAAAACGGTAAGTCTACGGTAAAGCTTTCATATTTTATCCTTGGAAGACGGCCCTTTCATTTTAATTTATGGTTATTTAATTTAATTAAATTTCATAGCAGAAAATATGAAAATCGTTTCACTGATATGTGTTATGGTTTCTAATTGTTATTTAAAAAGGAAATAAATCAATAAGCTTAACTATGACAAATGGCTGCATTCTGACCTTTTAGCTCAATCTCATATTTGATATTTCAACGCTAGAGACAGATATTGTAGTCAGCGTTAATGAATAGTTAAAGATTTGACACTGAAAAAAGTTAAAAAAGAAGATTTCTAAAACTAAACTTTGGAAGATTGATTCGAAGTAATTTATCTACGGAAAAAGAAATTATATATGGGAAAAAATCGTTTAATTAATTATGCAAAGCATTCCAGTCAAATGAGAAAGCCACTCAAAAGACTGAGTAGTAAAGTTAATAGAAATATGTTTCTAAGGGATAAGATCGATTTATCTTTTTGGACATTTTGCAACAGCAATGTTTCAAAAACTGCATTTCAGTTTATTAAAATTTTCATCATTTCAGAAAATGCGTAGCTCTCGAATTAGCTGGTTGCATAGGAATTTTGTCCATGTGTAACATGAATGGAAGCCAGCTTCCTTTAAAAGGTCTCCCACTACGGCATCCTTAATGTAAGCAAATAGGGCTTTGCCAGAAGCTGTTAAACAAACTGAAAATGCACAGCATTGATAAGTTTTTATCATAATTTGTTGTGGTATGGTAGGAAATTTTGTAATTAATAAAAACTTGCTCCAGCAAACTGGAAAGCCGCATGCGGCTCGCTTCGTAATAAGCAGTAATTTTATTTATAAAGAATATAATTAAAATTTAACGAAAATATCTTCGCCCTACGACTCTTGTTTTCATGTTTCAATAACGTAATTTTTTATAACATTATTGTGCGCATAGTAATTTCAAAATGCATACAACGCGTTAAATAATGTCAAAGTAATAAACGAAAGACAAAAAATTTCGTTTCTGGACTTTGGAGGAATTATTTTTAGAATACACATTAACTATCGAAGCGGCATAAAAGACATATACGTTGGGAATATACCCTAACAATATATCTTATTGAATAACATCATGAAAATAATAGAAGAAAAACATCGTCTAAAAACAGGTAAGATTGTTCATGTAATTCCAGACATTGCACTACCAGAAATAGAAAAATATAAAAATGAATATCATACAAACATATTGCGAAGAATTTGGCAGATTTATGAAGAATCGTTTTCCAGATTATTTGATACAGATTTGGATTTCAAATCAGAAATTCTACAATGCCAAGCCATAAATAGAAATCGTTATAAAGCTTTCAATATTTCATTTTCTAATTAAAATTTCTATTTTCAATATATAATTTATCAAGATGAAATGTATTAATAGTTTAGGTGTAATATATCTATAACTATACGTATTTTAAGTATTAAACAAAATAGGAAATGTTCATATCTCATTTTTATTCATAAAAAGTTTTATTCATAAACTCGTTTTTATTCATAAAAAGAGATGGGAAAAAAACACTGTTGAGCAAGATTTTCATATTATTGGATACATATCTTGTTATTTCTTATTACTGAACTATTAATACCCTGAAATTTATATTCATAAAGGTTATCTATACAATTAAAATATGTGCGAGGGTGTTTGTTTATGGCATCATTTCTGGAACGGCGGGGAGTTGAGTTTCGAGAGAGGTACCCCCCCGGATTCCAAAAATTCGTGGGAAGCCATTTCGATCATTCTCAACTTCGTACGATTTTATTCAGCAGAGATATTAATTCAAAACTCTCAAAACACTCGTTTTTCTGAGTGGCAACAGTCTCGGGAGTCACTGAAGATCAAAATGCTTTATTTCGAAATGTGTCGCCACTGCTCGCTTTCAGATCGTAGTTTCTTAGTAAAAATTTTGTGAGTTTTACAAAATACGAAATAAAAGTAGCATTGCTAAACATTAAACATATTTTTATTATATAAGCTCATATTCTGACGTTGAAGAAAACACACGATTGAATGTGACGTCATTGTCTGTCGAAAAAGTTTCGTTAATGTCAGCATTTTAAATAAATAACTGCTGTTGGCAACTTTTTTGTTTCATTTTAGAATAATTGACGCAGCATGTTATTGCCAAGTTAATTTTTTATTGATATTGAGAAAAAGTTGTTATATTACATTAAATCGTCGTACGTATACGTATTAACCTGAAGTGTGAAAAGTTTTTGTTTTCTGGTTTGGTAACAAAAAATAAATAAATACTTACGACTTGATTGTTGTTTGGAAAGAATGAACTGATTTCATTTATATTGAAATTATTTTCAGCACTTTTATTTCAGGTGTACATAAATTCTAAGAAAATAGTACCCAAAATAAATTTTAACGCACAAGTGATCCATTTTTCTTTCTCTATATAATCAAGACTCTTTTAGTAAGATTTCAAAGCTAGGCGATAGAATGCATATTTCAGTTTTTTTCTGGGGGTTCCCCGTTGCTTTATGCGTATACCTATGCTAAGGCCTCGTTCTTGAACTCCAACAGCTGTCGCTGGGCAACCGTTGAATAACTATGATTATCATGATTATTAAAGGGGCTAACCAGCGGTCGAGCGGTAAAGTCGCAGAACACTGGTAGTTCGGTCCGACGTTCGAATCCCGCGAACGGGCTGGCTGCATGGGTGTTTTCGTGGTTTTCCCCATGTGTAACGTGTATACGAGCCAGTTTCCCCTAGAAAGTCCTCCACGAAGGCATCCCTCCCCCTAGGCAGATAGCCCTAGTGTGCTTTGCCATAATTAAATACATCATTATTAAAGTCAAACGGCTATAAAAATTTTCTGGAATGATTGAAACTTTGTCAGAGCATGTAATAGGGATGCATTTTAAAGTTGAACCATAAACGATACAGTTAGTTGCTACAGAGAAATAACCTAGAGTGAAAAGGCAAAAAAAAAAAACCTTGATACTGAAATTTTTAGGCAATGAAATTAAGATAAATATGCAATTTTAAAAATTATTCATGATAAAGAAATTTGAATTTATAAATTGCGTTTTATTTATTGAAAAACAGGAGGGGGGAGATTTTTTTGGAACCTATCATCCTTTTCTGTAGGTATTTAGTTTTTCAGTTAGTCCTATTTTAAATAGTCTGGGTAAATAAATGGTGGACCGATTAGCCAGGTTAAGCATGGTTATTGCTGTATCTCAGTTTTAAGTGAATCTGTATGAAAGATTTTTGTTTTCAATTTAAGTTTGAATTACATTTTATTGTTAATCAGTTTCAAATCTATGTGAATTTTATTTCACCATTATCGGGTAATTTCATGCTTGAAAGAATACAGCAAAACTTACTTCTTATCTTCCTCTTTTATTTTAAATTATAATTAATTTTACACATGGTTAAAGTAATATAAATTGTATTTCACCGTTCGACTGCTCTACAGAAGCCAAGTGTAGCAAGTTATCGCCAAATGTCAACCCACAGCTGATAGGTGTCGGGTTACTTGCACGTGTTCCGGGGCAGAATTTTCGGCTAAAACTCCACTATTTTCCATTTCGACTCAAAATCCACGGATAAAAATGAACATCACCAATTTGAAATTCTAAAAGTACATTGCTGCAAGATTCCAGGGACATAAAGTTTAAAACTTTCCTTCTTGCTGAAAATATTGGTTATAAAGTTTAAAAGTAATCGTAACGAATAAAAATGTCTATTCTAGAAGAATCAATTTACACTGAAAAGTTAACAAATGAAAATTATTCAGTTTGGAAATTTAAAACAGAACAACTTCTAATAAAAAAAAGGGTTAGATACTGTTGTATTTGAAGAAATATCTGAAACTGATTGCGACATTTGGCAAAAAAGTGACTGAAAAGCTTAAGTTTTAATACGCCCAAATATTTCAGATTCACAACTTATCTACGTTTTAGAGAGTAAATCTGCCAAAGAAGTGTGGCAAAAGTTAAAATCGGTTCATGAATGCGTAAATTTAACAAACTGCTGCTTCTTCAAAAATTATATTCTATTACATATGATGCATATTATTCTAAAACGGAGAAACACAATGAGGCAGTATTAGAATTTTCTGGAAAACTGCCTAGTATAGGTGAAAAAAATAAAAGAAATTAACTTGATAGTAATTTTACTATGTTCTTCGCCAAATTCATTAAACTCGTTAATAACTACAATAAAATATAAATCAGAGCTGAACTGTCATTAGAATATATTAAAATAAATTAATACACGAATACTATAGACGTGCTGAAAATAAGCAAGTTTGATAGTATGAATCAACTGCTGTAAAAAATAAAAGGGAAGATAAATCAAAGTTCAGTGTTATGCGATATTGTACTCATTGTAATATAAAATACCACGTAAAAAGTGCTTTCACTTAAAACGCAACGCTAGGTTTTCCCCGAAAACACGTAAACAAAAGTGAAGAGTAAAAATATTCTCAAAATCATAAAAGTAATTCATGTCAAATAGCAAACATAAAAATTAGATAAAGTTAAAAAAATAAATAGCTTAAAAAAAATCTCGAAATTGGGAATTCGAAAGTTCAGTTTAATCAGTTTCTAACAGTAGACCACGAACATAAATCAAAAACGCAAGAATGGGTGATCTACGCCGGAGCTTGAACTCAGGTTTGGTTTTATTTATTTATGGCAAAACATTCGAGAGCTATTTGCCTAAGGGAAGGGATGCCTTCGTGGAGGACTTTCTAAGGAAAACTGGCTCGTATACACGTTACACATTGGGAAAACCACGAAAACGTCCTTGCAGCCAGCCCGTTTAAGGGATTCGAACCTCAAACCGAACTACCAGAGCTCAGCGATTTTACCGCTCGGCTGCTGGTGGGCCTTCGACTCATACGACGAATGATGCAGCAATTGGAGATAAATTAATTTCTCTTGTTGTTGGTGAAGGCTATTATAAATTAAAAATTTAAATGCTCAAATTATCCAAATAAAATCAGAAAACATATTGTATGTACCAGATTTAGACCGTAACTTATTTTCTGTTCAATAGTTGTACGAACAAAGATTGTATTGTTACATTTGATAGGAATAAGTGTACTATAAAAAGGAATATAATGTACTTAAAGCTCAAGGTAACACTCAACCAGGTTTATATAGGTTGATGGCAAGCTCTATCGACGAGAAAACATATTTTGGTAACGCAATATCGTATTCCAGCGTTTCCCAAACTTTTTTGACAGCAGCCCGATACGAGATTTTAAATTTTTTCGCGACCCACCTTATAAAAACAACATTTATTTACAAAACAAATTTTATTTTTTAATAAAAATCAAAATTCAAGTTATTTGTTTGTTTATTTCATACACAAAAACTGCAAAATAATTATATAACAAAAACATAAGTAATTAAAAACAATCCATTATCTTCATTTAAAACTTAAAGTAAATAAAGTAAATTTTGTTTTACATATTTCGACCTTAATGCGAAGGATGATGTTGTTTTTCACTACATAGTAATTTCAAATTAGGACTTAATAGTGTTAATTTTATTCTCAAATTAGATTCGCACATCCAATATGTTTCGATACTTATTTTTAAGTACACCAAGGCTGAGAACGCAGTTTCACACGTATAAGTGGTGACAAAAGGCATTAAAAATTGTATTGCCTTTTTCGCTTACGCTTGTATATTCCTTTTGACAGCGCAACTAAAAATTAATTAGTGGTACAGTTTCAAACACTTTTTTAAGATCGGTGTCGCATGAGATTTCAATTAAATTATCAACTTCTTGTTCACTAAGATTAAGCATTTCTTCCTTTTCAATATCGACAGAAAAATGATCTTTAATCCACATATTATTTGAAGGAATATCCGGAAAGTAGTCTTTCAAACTATTTATTAGCTCCGAAAGATGTTCTTGAATTGAAACTGATAGTGTTTCAAGATGTAAATCTTCTTCAACGTAGTTTGAATGGGTTTCAATAAATTTATGTATTGTTTCAAAAGATTTAAAATTTTCTTTTGAAAGTCGTTGTTTCCACAGAGTCATGTTTTTAATTATTGCAGCAACTTTTTCCCATACTTTGAAAATATTTAAACCAAAGCCTTTCAAACTTAAATTTCAATTCATTAAATGTAGCAAATATGTCGCACAAATAAGCTATTTTATTAACCACTCGAAATCGTGGAATCTATCCTTAAATGGAAAAAGAGCATCTTTTTTAGATGGTGGGTGTTCATTCAGAAATACCAAGGCTTCGTCTTTTAGCTCAAACAGACGTTTTAAAACGTTTCCTTTTGAAAGCCATCGCGAATTACAATACAAAAGGAGGTGTTTATGATTACTCCCCATTTCCTTGCATAATTCAATAAAAAGTCTGCTATTTAATGGACGAGACTTTATGTAGTTTACAAACTTGACACATTATTCCAAAGACATGTTTAAATTTAAAGGCATTCGTTTTACAGGCAACGCTTGTTTATGGATACTACAGTTCATCCATACACAATTAATTGCTAATTCTTGAATTTGTTTAAACAAACCTTTATGACAGCCTGCCATTGCACGTGCTCCGTCGCTGCTTAGCGCAACACACTTCATCCAATCATTACCGTGACTAGTGACAAAATCATCGGTAGCCTTAAAAATTTCATCTGAGGTCGTTCTTGTCGGTAGCCTTTTACAAAACAAAAAATTTTCTTGTATGGTGTCTTCGTCAATATATCTGATAAAACACATTAGATTTGCATTATCCTCGATATCTGTGCTTTTATCTATTTGCAAGTGAAAAAAACTTGCTCTTTTTTACTTGAGCAACTAGTTCTTCTAAATGTTTCGCGCAATCATCAATTCTCCGTTTAACTGTATTATTTGATAATGGTATCGCCGAAAATAAATATTTTTCCTTTATTCCGCATAAATTATTTGCGATAATTTTCAAAGAGGAAGTATTAATTTTTCTCCAGCACTATGAGGATACCCAGTTTCAGCTATTAATTTGGAAATTTCAAAAAGATGTCAAAGTGAGGTTTTTATTTGACTTGTGAAGTAAGAGTGCATTTTTCATTTTTTTAGCAGCAATCAATTCATTTTTCTTATCAGTAAAAAAGTTAATTGGCTTATCAGAAAACTCAGAATGGAGTGTGTTTAAATGCCGTTTCAACTTTCGGTTTCATACTTTCATTTGAAAGTTGCTCATTGCAAATAACACATAGCAGCAAATTATTTTGACTGCCGCCGGCAATGAACCCAAAGCGTAAATATTTGTCACAATAGTTAAGAGTCCAAATAGCTTTACGCTTGTTATTTTGGCGCTGTATATCTGCTTTAGGTGCTTCAGGCACAGTTTCTTCACAATCATGATATTCAGCTTTGCTCGTGCTTGGTTAATCATCATCATTTAAATCTGTGGTTTTCTCGATTAACCATTTATCCATTTTAAAAAAGGTTGAAAGCTTTAATAAAAATAATTTGTTTATTAATGATTTATAAGAAAAAGTATTTTTATTACTTACCAATATGAAGTTGCTATTAATAATAACTATTGTCAAATAAAATAAGTAACAAAAACTCAAACATAACATTGTTTTGATACACGTGAATTTACGGCGCATGTACCAGAGGAGGCACTGAATGACGAATCGAAATCAGCCAATCAGAGCATCCGAATTTAAACGGTCCGGTAGGAAACGGTGGTAATGGGTTGCCACCTGCATTACTTAAAAAGTTTCGAAAAATATTAAATTTAGAGCAAAATGTAGTATATTGTTTTGTGTTTTTACAATTTTTGCCACGACCCAGCTGAATTTTTCTGCGACCCGGTGCCGGGTCGCGACCCACACTTTGGGAAACTCTGTCTTATTCTATTGCATAGTAAAATGGCATCAAAGGTTATTCCACAGAAATCTAGATGCGATTAAGCATTTGAGTAAGATGATCTGGCAAATGGTATAAAAGTTAGCAAATGCACGTGTTGAATGTTCGACTGGCAAAGAAATAAAACTAACATAAAAACTTTGTAAGAATCCACAGGATTTAGAGCACACAAACGTGGAGCTATGGAAGTTGACAACTTTGGAGGGAAAAGATACTTCGCAACTTTTATTGATGACTATTATATTCAAATTTATTTACTTCAAAGGATGAAGTACTAAATAAACTTAAAGAGTATGTTTCATCGACAACAAACAAAATAAGAAAGAAAATAAAATTTCTCAGATCTGAAAACGGTACAGAATATTGTAATGAAAATACTTAAAGAAACTTGGTATTTCTCATCAAACTTCGGTTCTTCATCATTCAGTACAAAATGACGTAGAGGAAAGGAAAACCGCTTTTTAACAGAAATGACAGAGGCAATGCTGATATAATCAAAACTAGCAATAGGTTTCCGAGCTGAAGCAGCAGCTACTGCCGCATATCTTCGAAATAGGTTACTAATCTAAGCTACGGATAAAACAGCGTATGAATTATGGAACGGTATGAAACCAAATTTATATCATTCACAAGGCTGTAAAGCACACTTTTTTTTTTTTTTTTTTTTTTTTTGGTGCGCGCGCGCGTGTGTGTGTGTGTGTGTGTGTGTGTGTGTGTGTGTGTGTGTGTGTGTGTGTGTGTAAACAAACAAAAGCGGCGGAAATTTGATAAAAAGGAGCAAGAAGGATTATTCCTAAAATACGATTTAAGAAGCAAAGGCTACAGGATTTACACAGGTGGAAGGAAAACAATATTAAGCCGAATTGTTAAATTTTCTGAAATTTCCTTATGTCCGACAAACATGTACGAAACAATATTGAAAATTCAGAATTAATTCATTTCGATAGCTCGCAAAACGATAGCGAAAGTAATGTAGAAACATCTCTTGGAGATGATGTGACAGCAGCTTTAAAAGCATCTGAAGAATTAATTAAACATAAAGAAGAAATGTAGCAAAAAGGGTTTGTAGAAGAACAACTAAAGGTGTTTTACCATAAAGCAGAAAACTATAAATTAACATTGTCTCGAAATAAAGAGACCCAGAAAGCTTTGAAGAAATTTTAAGCTTACATAACGAGAATAAGAAGCTTGGATCAAGGCGATAGAAGAAGAAATAAACACTAAAAGAGAATGGCATTTACCAACTTAAAGAAATTTACTACAGGTAAAACGTGTGAACAACAGATGGGTATTTAAAACCAAATATGATGACACTAGCAAGAAGATAAAATGCAAACCAAGCTTAGTTGCCAAACGATTTACTGAAATATACAGAAATGATTCTAATGAAACATTTTCTTAAGTAGTGAAACACATCACAAATTAGTTTTTATGGCATTGCCAGAGTATAACAGCGCCAACACGCATCAACTAGATGTTGAAACAGCATTTGTGCATGGCAGATTACATGAAGAAGTATACATGGAACAACCAGAAGGATTCGTAGTTCCTGAATAGATAGCTCTTGAGATAAAGTTGGTAAATGAAAGAAACCGATTTATGGTCTCAAACACGCAGCTAGGTGTTGGAATGCAGATACTGAAAATACGTTCAAGAATATTGTGCTCAATCAAAGCAAAGCAGATGCATGTTTTTTGACAAAAGGGGATCGTGATAAAAGAAATAATGTAGTTGTGCATGTCGTTGATATTCTAATAAAGTTCTAAAGTCAAAGCACTAATTTTTCAAGTAATCAATGATTTAAAGAAACGCTATCAAATAACTCATCTTGGTAAATATATGTATTTCTCAGGCATGGAAATAAATCGAAAAGGAGATTGAAGTTAACTTTTAGTTCAGTAAAATAAAATAAATCAACTTGAAGAAACAAAACCTACTAATATACCAATGGAAAAAAAAAAAAAATTCTATATTCAAATGATAAATTGCGCCGAGCTATTGGAAGTCTTTTGTATAATATCGTTTATCACAAAACTAGATATTACAGTTTCAACTTGCATATTTAGCAGTAGATTGGAATGTCATGCCAGGTCCCTGCCAAATGATTGGAATGCTCTAAAATGAATCATTAGATATCTAAACACAACAAATGATCTTTCTCAATCTATTTCCTCAGAAGTAGAACCAAATCTTTTTAATCTACTCACGTACCGATTCGGGACAAGGTATTCAAGCCAGAAAATCCACATCACCAAATGTAGTTTCACTAAGTAGCAATAATTTTTCGCGGCTTCCCACAGAACAGACGTGTTTCTCTTTATCCTCGGCCCACCAGCGGCCGAGCGTTAAAGTCGCTGAACACTGGTAGTTCGGTCCGAGGTTCGAATCCCGCGAACGGGCTGGCTGCATGGGTGTTTTCGTGATTTTCCCATTGTGTAACGTGTATACGAGTCAGTTTCCCTTAGAAAGTCCTCCACGAAGGCATCCCTCCCTTTAGGCAGACAGCCGTAGTGTGCTTTGCCATAGTTAAATACACCACCACCACCACCACACCTCTCTTTATCCTTAGCAGATGTTGAATATGCTGCGCTTTCGCAAGCTACTGTCTGTGGCTATTAGAAACTAACAGAAGCGTTTAATCTACCCCAAACTCTAACGATAAAAAGTTTTTGAACACAATCAGCCTACAATAAAACTTGTAGAATCTGAAAAGTACAGTTCGCGTACAAAGCATACTGGCACGAAATTTCATCTATATGTGACTTCCATTACAAGACTTAACATTCAACAGAGCAAATATATGCTGATATCATAACTAAATAAATTACTAAAGCTAAATTGCAGAATCAATTACAATTGATTTGGGTCCCATTAGCAAAACAGAGGCAGGATGGTTTTTCTTTTTAATAATGAAACTCGGAAACCTCGATCAAACGTGTGTCAAAAGTATAAAATTTTAGCGAGACAGGATTGAGTGTGAGTCTTAGTCATTTAGACATTTCAGCTTTCCATTTTCCGTCTTGAGAAACGATTCTGCTGCAAGAATGAGACCTAAAAGGTAAAGCTGATGATACTTTCCAACGGGAATGAATTAGCCGATGTATTTTTTCAACATTTGAATGATTAATTCCAATTTTCTGAAGTTTTCAGTTTATTTTATCTCAAGTAATATTTCTTACCTCTTAAATTAATATTTTATGGCAAATACAACATGTGGTTCCTTTTTAGCAACTGTGCTAGGAATGCTTACTCAAACGCCACTGTGGTATGTTTCAAAATTTAATGCACACATGTCAGAATTATTTACTCAGATAAAAGAACTAAAAAATGGAAGAAAATTAACATGTTACCAACTTTGATTTAAGTACAGGCAGTTACCCTGCGCGATTTACAGGCCGGGATTGTCTTGAGATATATAAACTTGCCAAGTATGGACTGCAATGTCTACAAACTAGCACACCGATTTGTAAAAATTTTGAAACGGCATACATCATGTACAACACATCTGTACTACTCGATTATGTACGCAGTCCTGAGAAAGTAACGTCGCACACGGTTCGCACGGGATTATTGACGAACGGTATCGGGCGTGTTATGAAGAAGCTGCAGCAATTGCAAAAATCTTGATCATAGAATACTGTGGATGAACCCCTGCTGTGAAAGTGGTTCGAATTCTGAATAGCACCTCGTAAGAGTCAGTGATCCTACGGATATGAGTGATGATCCATTATTTAAAGCAGGTTTCTCTTCTAATACGCGCGCACGGATCACTGCCGTTCATTCAGAACCCTGCTGACCAGATGGCTAAAGGGCAAAACACTACGCTTTATTTGGACCCACTACAAACGGTGCCTTAATGTTCGCCGGTCTCTCGAATATGAAGGGATGTCCTATAGAATGCAGTGCCGGATTTTCAGGTCGGCTTTAATGGACATATCTATGAACGGTGTCACATGGCAATACATGTTGGAAACAAGATGATAGGTGACACCATTATACAGCAACTGCAAAAACTGTTTTTGAAGCTGCTGTATATTGGTGTTTCGTCATCTCCCTAACCATCTGCCTGGCAGTGTGGGTTTCCTTAGGTTGTATCTTGCACGACCGACTACCTCCAACATCGTTGACTTAAATCACTTCGACTCATGAGCCAAGCTATAGGTCGATTGGATCAACCGACATCTCTCAGCTTGCTCATTTGCTTATATTTCATACCAATTTACCGGCTAAAACAGAGTCAAATGGGTTTGATGCAAAGTCAAACTGTCGTCATATTTGGCCTTGCGTTTGAGTTGTTTTAAACTACATCCAATGGAGCATTACAGCTCTCTACGCGCTGTTACATGCCATTATTTGGAATTTTCCTTGAATTGTTTAATCCTCTGCATATTCGATCGAGGAGTACTTTCATCCAGAATTTCATTTTCTTGGGGCTGCTTATCATATGAGTGCGGTACAATCCAAAAATCTAGCTTTTCTTTTTGTGGCAAAATTCACACACACTCCAAAATAATAATAATAATAAATAGCATTTTCTAACCACAAAATGTATAAGAAATTACACATACATGTACAATTTCGAATGCTTTTATTGTGCTGCAAGGTCAGTGATATCACTTAAATCAAGATTTCAAAAGTTTAAAAATTATCTGAAATCTCAAGATAAAGGAAATACAAGTCGAATCACTTACATAACACTGCTTTCAGTTTTACAACAGGCAAAATTGTTTTTCAAACTTGCCACAGAAAATAAAGTATTAAAAATATGAAGGACATATACATTTACAGGTGTACAAATAAATAAATAGTACATGCTGTTAAGGCCCCACCCCTGAGTTCACTATAAATAACAATGATCATATTTGGCAGAAAAAATATGCCAATAAAATTGAATTCACAAAAAATATGATAACATTTTAAGTCCGGGAAGCACTGTTCGATTAGATGTACTGAACACTGTGACTGCATATGACAAAAAGTTTCCGATTGTACAAAATAATTTATAAACGTACATAAGAATTCAGAATACATGATAAACATACACAATGATTGATGCAATGAATTGCTTTCGTTGAAAGGCTTGGCCATGACTTCTTTACAAACATAGAAAACAAGTTAAACAATGAATTTTTTACAAATTTATAATTTGGCATTACAGTAAATAATCCATTTTTAATAGAAAAAATTTTAAATACTTTCATAAATACACATTTATTCATTTGAGTCTTCGAAATGTTACTAAATGCTGTGTTTACTCTGAGGAACTCTAAAATCGAAAATGGGGAGGAACTAAAAAAACACTGGATACCCGTCAATAACTTCAACCATGGCGATGTCTTACTTATGCAGTTTAATGACTGGGCCTTTTAACAGAAAACTATTATTTATTTATTTTTATTGCTATTCTTAACACTAATTCTTTTCATTAAATATTTCCAATAACTGTAAAATATGCTGTGATTCAGGAATAATTGTTAATTATAATTATTGCATAGAAATTATTGCATAGAAAATCACAGTCAATGAGAGTTCACTGAAATGTAATCTCAGTAGGACGATGTACGTCTGATCCAAGAGCTATAAAATACCACATGGGTATGCCGATTTTCATGCGGTTGGTACCATTTAATCAAGAATACAAATAAATATTCATAACAAGCTTCTAGAAATCCGTGATTTAATAGGTGGCGTCAGCTATGGACTTTACATGCCCTTGATTCGATCCAGCTTTTACCAAATATTCTGGATGACATTTGCGGCAACTGATTTCTACACCAAGTAGTATTTGCACTTTGTAAATTGCTTCGCAGTATCACTAATCAAAGAGCTCTATAGCTGCTGATGGGTACCTTGCTACGACATAGCCAATTCCGGCCAATAATCACAGCAGCATAACAAAGGAAGCGACTAAGCATTAACAGACAGTCGCTCAATAAACTGTCGGTGCATCTTTTTAGATTTAACGCATTTAAGTTTGCATGCATACACACACACACATACATACATACATATAATACATATAATCCCCAAAATATAAGACTTTTGAGCCAAAATTAATTTACATAAAAATTACAAATATAATTACAAGAAATTAAAATACACTTAAGATAATCTTAAATGATTACAAAAATCACCCATACCTACAACAATATAAAGAAATGAGATTTTAAACATTTTATAAAAATCATAATTGGATATGAACTGAGAAACAAGGGTATAATGTTGAGACTACATTTATTTTTTAAACTACACAGTCCAGACAATCGAAAGCTTATGCTAATATTTTTATTACAAGTTAAGACAGAATATGATTATAATTCTTGACAGTTTTTTATAATTTGACAATCTTGGCATAAGCTCTACTCTGTGCAAAAGAAGCATAAGACATCTATTAATAATTTTGTTGATTATTATTCGAAAGGTCTTGAGCTAATATAACATAAAATAAAACTGACAAGTATGCCACTTGAGATGCTCTGTTTATTTTATTCAGACATATGTCTGAATAAAATATGGCCTTGGCATATAAACGGAACTTAATTTATTAAAAAAATCATTTTTAGAATAATAATTAATAACAAAAAACAAATATATTTTAAGTAATTTGTAATATATAATGTCACACACTGTAGCGAATTTATGATCTATTTTACATCACAAAGGTTTACTATTTACACTTGTAAATTTGCTTTATGAATTAATACAATTTTAATGTAACATATCTTCTAAGTTTTACATTCTTATAACCAAGTAGCCAGAGAAGATATACAATTTTTTATAATCTTTTACCATAAGCAAAATAAAATACTTTAAACTTGCTTCATATTTTTTAAAATTAAATTTAACACACTTATTGCCGGCAAATCACAGATGACCAGCACTAAGCTTTGCATTTACTTCTCATTGATCACTAGTGGGTGACAGTCACAATCACATATAATATTTCTGCAGAATTAAATACCCTTATTTATACATTTGACTATGTTTTTAACTTAGTAGCTGGCATATACAGAGTCAGCTAACAAGCATTGAACAGTGAATATGTTAAAAAATGAAATACCCACATATTGCACATACATTACCAATGTTTCAGCTCAACTTAACTAATAAATATATATACTTATATTTTTATGATCGCAATTATTCCAACATCTAGCAGAAAAAAGAAAATTCCCTTCCAACTTGCTAATTTTGCAATATATATTACATATTTCAAAACTGCATAGCTGCGTACCATCTACAAAATAGGAAATTTTTATTGAATCTTCAGCAAACAGTATTTACTGAAATGAATAAACACACAATTTCAGTCATCATAGCTATGGTTCGGAAGAACAAATGTAAATAAAGTACCTATAAGAAGCAGCAACTGCTAACAATTTTATATCCCTCACCAAAAAAGAGAAAGAGGTGAAGAGTAGTTAAAATTTGAGAAAAATTCTTTCATTTAAAAATTCATTTGAATATCAAGTGTATCCATACAAATATTCTACTAATAACTCACACATGACTTTGACTGTAGCAGCATTTAATTTCAATGAAGTTTTATTTACAAAAGAAGTGATACAAATCCTCTTCATGTATTCTTAGGTTCAAACAATTAAAATATAAAAGGGTCAAACTGCAGAATAATATGATAAAAATGCCTATACACTTTTACTCAAAGTTAAATTTTGCAACTAATCAAATTAAATATTGTGATACAGTACTAAGCTTATAAACATAATTACAAAAGAAACCTTAAAATTTATTATAAGCCTCATTTAAATAAGCAACCTACAGCAATCTAAAATTTTAGACAGCAAAGTGTAAAAGTACACTATAAAGTGTATGTTTTTTCAAACGAAATGGGAAAAAAAACCTACAATATGAGAATTTCAAATTACAGTCCAACATTTCAAAGAAGAATGCACTTAAATTCCTTCTTTTCTTAAATGCACAAAAATCTACAGCTGCCAACTCAAAGAGCTAAATCTTTACTGCTGAGTAAAATTAAAACTCAAACAACCGAGGAAAAAAAAAAAAAAAAAAAAAAAAAAAAAAACATTAATATACACTACTTTCATAAAAGTCCTTATGCAGCCTTTAGTTTTGGAATTGTTGATTGTAGGCATATACTATACTTCCAAAATCCCTTCAATAAGAAAAAAATTCCTGTTATGGCATTATAAAATTTAATTTCTTTCCTTAAATTAGAATTTGTATTCTAAAACACAGAGTAGGTTGGTATGCAGCCAACCTGTAACATCATTCGCTTAAATTAAAAAGGGAAAATATTTCCGATTAAATGAATTTTCGTTCGATTATTAGAATGAGATTCTACAATAATAAAACTGCATGAGAATATGATTCTAAAGTAATAAAACTGCATGAGAATATGATTCTAAAGTAATAAAACTGCATGAGAACATTAATATTGTATCTTTCGCATTTCAAAACTTACAAATTATTTGCATAAAAATTCTTTTTAACTATTTCATATGTAACAACAGAATTATAAATTAAAAGAATGTTTACACACCAAGTGAATCACAAAAGTATATCAGTGAATAACATTTAGGGAAAAAATAAAATCCAAATTATTTTAATTTATTTCTTAATCAACCATTGAAAGTACATTATAAGGGATATCAAATAAAAAAATCCACACTTTGAAATTAAATATCTGCAATTTTTGTCATATGAAAGTTAACATTTTTGCATTTATTTTCTGTAAAGAGAATAAATAGTTATATTTACTAAACATATCTACAGGGACCAGGATACTGTATAAAAATTTAGATTTCAGAATTTTTAAAAGATTATTTAATTCAAAATTTCAAAAACATGAACATTTATATCATTCAAAATACTTCTGTAGTTGGAAGTATATGTTCATTGAGAAAATAAAGGCCTAATAAAGACGTTGGTAAACATTACACACACAGAAACCATTGCAATCTGTAAGTTACCGAAAAATTTTGTCATAATTATGATATTTTACTCTGATACAGATGATATCATACACAAGAAGTACAGTTAGAAAATTTGGAATCCTCCAAATATAAGTGTTAGAAACCTTTGTTTATGATATTCGTAATAAAATGTAGCAGTTCTCGTAGAATGTTAAGAAGTTCCGATAAAATGCCTTTCTAAATTACCTTGTGCTGCATTCAGCAATGCATATTTATCACAAAGATTAAATGAACGATAAGCATTATTGATTGACAACAGTTTCAATTTATTGCAGACATGATTAATCATTAACCTAAAACAATTTTAATACAGGTAATTCATCTACAATGTAGGTAAATCTTTTAGTATAGCATCAATTTCAACTATATAATCTGCCTACAATGGAGGTATTTAAAAAGCATTCTACAGGATAAAGATTTTATAGCCTAATATTTTTTCATACAAGTGCAGAGAAAATAAATTTTTACTTTATAAAATATATATTTACTTTGGAACAACAGAAAAAATTTTTCTTAAAAAAAAAAAAAGATTTTTAAATCGATGGTTTGTGAGCTTACCAATTCAATCTTTGCCTATTTCTTTGTTTCAGTTAAACAGGATTTTAGTATAAAATCAGTTCCATTTTATTCTTGATTATTTCTGGTAGTGAACTGGGAATTTTTCAAACTCTTCATATTACAACAAACAAATACTAATATTTATTTATTTTTCCATTTATGAAATGTAACTAAAAAAGTAAATTACTGGCGAAACCGATACCTATGCATGTAAAGTCCTTACTTTCATAAAAGAAAAATATTTAGGGTGATCTCAGTTTAAGGAACACATTTTGCTATCAAAATGGATGCAGAAAATGTTTTCAGAGGGCTACACCAAAACTGATTAAGGCTCAATCAAAATAATTAATTTCAAGGTTATATTAGACTGCTACTGAAATATGTATTTCAAATACAAATTTCTGGAACTAAATCAGTCATTACAGTAATTTCAAATTTGAAACCATTAAAGTGAAAATTATAGATTGAAGTATTTATATATCTTAAACCACAACACTGATCAATTTTACTATGGTATGCATAAGAATCAACATGATTTCTTGGTTTGCTTTGACTAACAGAAGTGCAAAGCATTTTCAGCATAGTTCTCAGTTTATTACATACGCATATGGTCTGTTTTATATTTATATTTGTCTAGTCGATTATTTACTTAAATCTACAAAGGTATATATTTTTATATATTCCATCATATACAGTTTTTCTAGGTTTTTATCTTTATGTAAATTATATTTTTGTATTATTTTGCATTTCAGTGTAGTTTGAATTTACTTTTAGTCTTTGCTTTTAACAGGGTCTCGAACAAGACGTCGAAGTAGTTCTTGGCACTATGGGACTATTAGAAATATTTTTTGCGTTTTAGAACAGTCGATTTACAGCAGTTTGAGTTGCACAGTGGCAGGAAGAATGAAATCTGTGTTTGGCACTCATTAGTCATCCAGGTTTAATGTTTCAAATACTAAAGCCACTTGGAAAGTTCTTTTGAAGAATTAAACATAAGAGTGATTTATAGTTTTTATTTAGTACACCAATTAATGCATTTTTCTAACTTCAATTGCCCTTTAGGAATTTGCTTTCTCTTCAGCTTTAATTTTTCACTGTCAATTAACACGAGACATACTAACTACCCTAAACAATTTTTTCTAAGATAGGATAATATAATTAAGATAAAATAACACACTGAGCAAGTATTAATCTAAATTAATAGGATAATGTATGTAAAAAAAATTTTTTGAAAGAATTTTTTGGAAAAATTTCTTATTTTAATAATTGTTTTCAATTCAATCGTCTGCAGCACAAGTGCAGCAGTGAATTATATCATATTTCCTTTCCCTACTATTTGTTTTTAAATAAGCTATATATACGGTCAGCTTGTACCTATTAGGAAGATCGGAGCTGTGCCTTTATAATGATAATGATATATATATATATATATAATACTAAATACAGGACTTAGGAAAAGAAAATGATAACCATTTCAAAGAAAAATATATATTGAAACATGACATTCCTGAATTAGAAGCTCATAAAATATCTATAAACACCAATCTGATAACATACAAGTCAAATCTAAAAATGCATAAAACAGCATCTGAATTTTCTTTCGTAAATTGTAAATTCAGAAATTTCTTGCACTGTAAGCAACTATATTATGCACAACCTTTTGATACAGCTTTCAGCCTTTTTAAAGATTGCAAGCCTGAATTTTTATTAACACAAATTTGTATAGATCAGCACTACCTACTTTTTTTACAGCAACACAGGATACTTTTCTTTGAAGCTAGATCTCTTGACATGATTCATTTCAACTGAACATTTTAAGTTTTTCTTCGAATAGGCAAATTCTTAATATTGTAAAAATGAATTGCATTACATTACCTAAATCAGGCAAAGTATATAAGGAGTATCTGTCTCAGATACATCCCAATTTTGACAAAGAACCTGCCAAATTTGAGCATTTTGTACCTTTCTTTCCCTACTATCAACCTCTCCATACATTAACTGAAAATGCTCCTCAGCTGCTGTATTGTGCATTATGAGAAAATGTTCATCCACATTCCTACATTAAAATAATATCAGAAAATTTCAGCTTTTAACTCCTGCGCACATTCAATGTTTTATAACATTTCATTTTGTGCATGCTCAAAAGTTTCAGAATTCAAAAATTAAAATTGGTTTAAATAAATTACTGGAAATACTGAATGTTATTTAATTCCATTCCATTGCCATTTTGGGGTAACTAATGTGCCTAATACTTTATAGTAAAAACTGATAAGGAAAAACCTTAAAATTTATTGATGTATTTGCATCAAATGACATCGAATATTGAAATATTTTACCATCTAACAAATCTAAATTTCAAGGGTTAAGCAATACACACATTAAAAAAAATTTTAAAAATAAATAAATAAAATAAAAAAACCTTAATAACAAAATCGCTTTTATGAGATAAAAATACCTGCATGAAATTATTTGGAATTTGGTGGTATAATGCAGGTGTGTAAAGTAAAAGCTTACAGTCATGGTCTATTTGGTATTTCTTCATTCTCTGTGACATACATTTTTGAGTCAACATATAAATAAATATAAATATAAATTGGCACAGTAAGTGCCTGCTGTAGTACTTTTACATTTTTAACATCATTGTGGTAAGAAGAAAAGTAGTGGCAACATGTAACTAGCAAGAAAAGTGGAGAATGAATGTGATATGTATAAGATGGAAAAGTTGGAAAAAATTAATTTCAGTTTACTTCATAATTTTTCCACTAGTTAATTAAAGGTTTCATTATCGGCCGTTTAAAGTCTTGATTCCCATATCCAAAAACATTTGAAATCATTACTGATTAATGCCTTCTTGAAAAAACCTACAGCATTTAGAGTTATTTAAGAGTCATATGACATAGATTAATTTGAAAATGATGCCATTTAAAGAGATTTTCCATAAGCAGTTACTATTTTCAGGAAAGAAAGGGGAAATATCCAAATGAAAATAAAGAGTTAAGGGGCTACTGTAAATTAAAGTCAGAATTTTGCCTTCTATATTTTTATCTTAACACACATATTTATCATATCAGATGCTATCAAGCAGAACTATATGTCACCTCACTTTTTTAATACATAATTTTTAAAATATTTATGATAAACAAATTTAAAAGAATGTGATATGAAAGAATTATAGTCCAGATAATGCCTTTCCATTTAGACCTACGCTTTATTTCCTACTGATGATACTAAAACGTTTCAAGAACTGCATGAATTTTAAGTTCCTTAAACGTTTTTTTACCACAAGGAAGAAAAACATAGGGTACAGCTGCATTAAGCTTAATCAAAATAATTTCTATCCGCAATAAGACATAACAGAAATTTCATTTAAAGCTCTAAGACACAAGTTTCCTGTTTTGTCTGCTAAGTGTGTTAAAATAATGCACATTAACTTTTAAAATGCACTCTAATTTTAAAAAAACCTCAAATTTTCAATCACAGATCCTCTCACATTGCTTAAAGCAACTTAACGAAGAATAAAAGTAAAAGGCACATTTAATAAAAAGGAATTATGTTTAAAAGCTTCACTGCAGAGCTTGATGATTAATTTTTATCTGTTATCTGTAGCAAAGAAATACATTTCTTATATTACAAAATGATAAGTTTAAATTTTTGCATTATTACTAATGATAAATTTTAATCTAATGATACTAAAAATCAATGAGATTTGTGTCTAATATACTGCAGCTGCAAGGCTATTAAAAAACTATGCAGTAATAACAAAAGTTATTCAGTGATTTTGATTCAAATGTATCAATACAGAAAAGAATGCTTATGAATTGTGACATACACTTAGAAGAATAATGTCAACTTAACCCTGCAGGTGGCCAAGAAGTTTGTTCTGAACGTTTAAAGTTCCCACAGAGACCATAAGTAAAAGAATTTTCTTGATTATAATTCCAGACTGACCTTCCCAATTTGTACCTTGTCTCTCTAACTTCCAATGTATACACTACTTTAAATGTCTAAACTCATTTCAAGATTCAATACATGTAACACACTTAAAAATATTGAAACTAACAATTTTGAACATATATATAGTTTGGCTGCTTAGAAGGTTAAGAAACTTACTTTTTCAATACATTAAAAAGAAAATGCTTAAATTTTAATAAACGTACTGTTAATCATTAAATTATCAATCTCCAAAAATCCATATATACATATTTTCTGCTTTAACATCTTAATTTCTTTTAGCCCCGGAAAAGCTACTCAAATTTCTGAATATTGTATGGAGAGAAAAAAAAATCTTGCTTTTTTTTTAAACCACTTACTCCTCAGATTGTATAATGGAATTCTCCACCATGAATAGGGCTATATACTTCTACATAAAAATATTCTATCACAAAACTGAATTTTAAAGTAACATCCAAAATTAACTTATACTCAGAATTTTGAATAGTTTCCATTTATTACACCTTACAAATTAACTAACCACATAGCATGATAGAGCATCAGAAGTTCACTCAGTTCCAATAATTCAAAGTATCCACTATCACACTGATGCAAACAATATCATTACACATTGTTCTTATTTAAAACACATTAATACAGACATTCTTTGCACATCTTTACTTGTATATCATTCCAAGCACAACAAACCAGCACCTACTAAAAACATCTTTTGGCTGTATTCTTTTTTTAATACTATTAAGGATAATGTAAAACATTTAATTTTTTTAGACGGAATAAACCATTAACATACATAAACTTGAAACAACACACTTATGACTGTTTTCATGTAACCTTTTAAACATTTTCTATAATAACAATAAGATTATGGACATATAATGATTATTTAATTAATGTAATCTTTTGAACCCCTTGTACAATTGCAATGGACACAGAAAATATTTTAATATTCAACAATATAAAAATGGAAATATGGTCAAAAACTCATAAAAATTATTTTACATATGAATCAAAAGATGATAATTCATATATTACTGAGTACCTGAATACAGTGGATATTTTTATACATTATTAGTAAATGGCAGTAAAAATAATATTTCATTAGAATTAATTTTCGTCATGCATCTTATCGTAGAATGATGTCTTGTAAGCCTTTTTTTAATGTAGTCAAAATAATACACATACTTATAATAAACTCACTACAGATTGAATGTACAGCAGAGATGAGGTACAAGTCAAGGATGGGAATAAGCATACGAGACACCAACAGTGATGCACCCATGATGCAAATGAACCCTAGATGGGCTTTGTGCTATGCTTTCCAAAAATTTCTTATAGTTATTATTTTGATGGGTACATATAATTAAACTAACAAAAAAGACTGTGCTTTGTATCTGGTGAGATTGCTGTGGTATTATCCACAAAGAGTATCTTATAAAAGGAAAAATCGTCAACATTAAGGTGTACAGCGAAATACTAGTCCATGTTGACGCTGCTATCAAGGGAAAACATTGAACCGAGTTCTGGCACAAAAAGGTAATGTTCTATCAAGATAATGCAAGACATGTGTCTACATTCACCAGCTGGACTCTATATGGATTCGAATGGGATCTTTTGCCACACCCACCATATGACCCCAACATTGCTGCTTTGGACTTCTACCGTTTTTTCACACCTGCAGCTACATCTTGCTGGTGCTTGTACAGGATGTCCAAAGCGAGGTCGATCTGTTTTTGGACTCTTGTCCACCACGTTTCTGGGCCAAAGAATTATCAATTTTAAAAAATTATCAAAACATTGATAGAAAATCACAGATTTGAGTGGTGATTACTACCCACACTAAAGATATGGCTCTTATGTTTCTTCCCTAACTTAATTAAGAATGTTTTTTGGCATACAACTTTCATTACAACCAGATTTAAATAAATATAGATATATATTAGTCTTGTTAAGGTACTAGATATTTTTTTTTAATCTTTTGAATTTTTGAAATGTTTATCAAATATTTGGAATCTGAATTCATTTGTCATGAGTTTGTCTAACACCATATGTTTGGGTCAATGGGTACAAAAAGAGATAGTGCTCTGGTGTTCTCCTTTTACAGCAAATTCAGTTGCTTGAGGAAAAGATATTCTTTTACAGTAATAGATAGTAGAGAAGAAACTTTAACAGTAAGGAAGAGGTCATGCCAACATACTAACTGACTTTCATGGGGATTAATAAGACATTTTTCCCTTTTATTATTTAAATTTAGATGTTTTGCCTTGAGGTGCAGTTTTCCATTCATTCTGCTCAGTTAGCCCCCCTCCTCCTCCTAAGTGCTTCTTTGTACCTAAGACTTTGATATTTATAACTTCAGAACCAGGTGCAGAATTCATTTATAGTTATATTTATAACTTCAAAATCAGGTGCAGGGTTTATTTATAGTTATATTTATAACTTCAAAATCAGGTGCAGGGTTTATTTATTTATATTTATAATCTCAAAATCAGGTGCAGAATTTATTAATATTTATAACTTCAGCATCAGGCTATTTTATATTTATAACTTCAAAATCAGGAGCAGCAACTGTGGCTTTAGCAAGGAATCAATATATACATTTTTGCAATCCCTACATGGGCCTTTCATCCATTTAATTAAATTTTAATTTGGCTGTTTCCTTAGAGGAGGTGAAAAATTTTTGTGCTAGTGGAGAAAGGTGTTTCAAGTTTGCTACTGCGTATATAGCACAGAAAGAGGGTCTGAACGGATCAAGAGCTCATTGCATTTATTATTCTTATTTCTATTCATTTTAATTCTATTCATTTTAATACCTATAATTCTTCTAGGAAAGCTGTATTTTAGAGCCCATGTGACTTTTCCAAGATAATTTTTTTATTTTTTTTTTATTTTCAGCTTCATGAAGAATACTAGGAATTCCAACTTTTTTTTTTATTAATTTTTGATTTACATCTGTATATGCTATTGCGTAAGTAGATATCTATAGGGTCTTTTAAAGAAATTTCAAGGTTAAGAGAATTTACAAGGTGCAGGAATACTACAGACTTGGACTTTAAAATCATTCCAATCATATGTTACTCCTTACAAGGAAGCTTGATTCCTGAGCTGTAATGTTTTGGTTTAAAAAGATTTTAGCTCCAACAGTAAATATACTGGTGATATTCCAGAGTACGTGCACAATGCTGCTTTCAAAGTGATTTGGAAAGATTTTGTTACATTGAGGAAAAAGGTTTAGTGAATAGCACAAAGCTGCTGTTTCTTTGTATGGGAAGTCTAGACAGCAACTGTGGAATTAATGCTTTTTTTTTTATCATGGTGCTAAACGGCAGATTCTGGATCTGATGACTTAAATCCCAATCACATCATGTCAGAGCTGACTATTTTTGCACATACAGTTTTGATACCTTAAAGATGTACTATCCAATTGAATCTTTAGTCTGCAGCAGGCCTCCGCAACCTATGAACCATGAATCATCAAGGGACCTATTTCATGATTTCAAGTGTTTCAAAAATGAAGTATAATATACAAAAATAAATTATCAAACATAAACATGAAACACTTGAACAACGCATAGAAAATAAATCATAACAATCATATTTTTATTTAATTATAAAGTTGCAGGAACAAACAAGTATTTTATTTTTTAAAAATAAAAACTGTAACCTATTTTCAAGAAGAAATTAATAAGTTTGGAAATGCTGATTCATAATTCCTTGACAGACATTTGGCAACACTAATCCTGTTCTCAGCTCATTTTCAGCTATAATCCGTTTCTTCAAGAGCACAAGATAAAATTTAGCAGCAAAAAAACTTCGGTTTGCCATTCTGTCTGCATTCGGATCAGCTTATAAATGCCAGCAAATATTATCACACATGAAATTTATATCAAGTAAGAACAGGAGCAGCTTAACTATAAAAAATTCAGATGTTTGTATTCATCTTAAGATGAATAACTATAAGCGAGGCTTGAATAAACTGATGTCACAAGTTCAGTATCAGGCAAAACATTGATATCAAAGAGAAAAGTTACATTCATTCAGTTATATTTATTTTTATGTTGCCCAACTGGGATAATGGTAAGTAATGCTAACTGCCATACTGAAGGTCTAGGGTTAAAATCCTGGAGAAGGCATGGATGTTTATAAATCTATAGTGTCTATGCAGCACGGGATTACTCTAAATATGCAGCAAGCTAAAAGGCTTCTCAAAAGGCTCATAATAAGGAAAGAGGGGTGTGAGACTTTAAACTCATCTTCCCCAGGCTGCTCTCTATCAAAATTGGATGCGGATCTGAGCAAAGTCATACTGTCACCTGTATGGTGTTTAAGCCTCTTGCAAACGACAGGTGCAATTTTGCACTTCTTGCCACACTGAATCTTGTGGGCTTGTTCTGATGTTACTGTCAGACAAGTGAGATAAGTCACAAAAACAACAACATATTTGTTTTTATAATACTTTTGACATGCTGCCAAAAAGGGTTGCTGACATATGGTCTATAGTGATTATGAGAAATTTCAATTTACTTACAATCTTGATTTTCTTTCTGATAAATTTTGCTAAATCCAATCGCAAAAACGTAAAATAAAGAGAATAAAACTGTACAAAGACATTCTGGATCAAAATTAGAAAAAATACTTCCTTGTTATTACAACATACAAAATTTAACAATCCAGCCAAATATATATACACACTCTTAGACAAAAAAAAAAAAAAAAAAAATGATGCACCACGACGCACCGAGCAGATATAAAGCAAACTGGACACAAATTGATATGCATACAGGTTTCGACGGAAAATGCAAAATTTTACATTTTGGCTGCCAATGAACGAACAGTTGTTGCTACAACACATCTGATCTGCACAACTCGCAGGATATTTAAGAGGAGAAATTACGATTCCAGGTCATAAATTCTTCACGAATTTCATTCCGTGTTCTCTGGTAGACAGTAACTACGCCTTGCATACAGGTGTGCGAACCATATGCGCAGATGTCAGAATTTGAGAGTGGTCGTGTAGTTGGGCTTAAAGACACCGGTTGGTCTTATCGGCGAATTGCTCGACATTTGAGTAGAAGTGATGCCATTATTAGACGATGTTGGCAGGAATGGGTGAACCATGGTCGCACACAGCGTCAACAAGGAAGTGGTAGGCCTAGAGAAATGACAGAACATGAAGACCGAGCAATCATCAGAGCAACACTCACAGCCCCAGGTGTATCATTATCATCGATTGTATGTGCAACTTCAGTGACCGCAAGGACCATTCATAGATCGCTCACAGAAAGGAGGCTAAGGTTATGGCGCCCATTGCACCGACTACCATTGGCCTCTGTACAACATCAAGCCCGTTTGCAGTGGTGTCGGGCTCATTCGCACCGGAAAGTCACTGACTGGAGTAGAATAGTCTTCAATAATGAATCCCGCTTTGAACTGAGCCCCCGATGACTACCGAAGGCGAGTCTAGAGACGCTCTGGACAGCGGTGTGATAACAACCTATAATAACTGCTTGCATAAGGGCGAGAGATGGACAATTGCGTTACTGACTTTTTCACTTTGTAAGGCTCTATCACTTCAATAAATCATCCAATTTTTCGCAAACTGTAATCATTTGTTTTTCTGTACATGTACAATACTTCTACCAATTTTCGTCCCATTCGGATAACTCCTTCTTGGTTCGTCGTGTTTTTGTCTAAGAGAGTATATATATGGCATGCATCTTTATAAATACTGGAAGAAAAAATGCCAAAGAAGAAGATTAATTTGGTATTATAATCAAGAAAATACCATTTACTGGTGGTTTGTTTGGGAAGTTTTAGAGTTTTGAGACAAAATCCTTAGCATTGAGGGTTAAACAACATAAACAGGCCTCTTGTTAATGAATTGTGCCAAAGCAGCATATTTATCTGGAAATCTTTGCAAACCACTACCACACAGAAAAGGGATGGAAATGTCTGATAAGCACAATTAATCATTTTCAAATTTTGGATGAAATTAAGGAATTTTAAAGAATAATAGTTTTCAAAAAAAAAAAAAAAAAAAAAAAAAAAAAAAAAAAAAAAAACTAAGAACTTTTAAGGACCATGTGAACACTGAGACCAACTTTGTGATTATTTTTCAATAGTTTGGATGCTTACTTTAATTATTAATTTACTTTAAAATTGTAGAGTACTGGAATGCATAAATTTTAAATAAGATTTTAATAACTTATTTACATTGTGTATGAATTAATGTGTATTTGTGCAAAAATGATAAATAATGATGATCTGGGCCCACCAGTGGCCGAGAGGTAGTCTCTGAACACTGGTAGTTTGGTCCAAGGTTCAAATCCTGCAAACGAGCTGGCCATATGGTCATTTGTCTGGTTTTCCAAAAGTGTAATGTGTATACAAGCCAGTTTCCCTTAGAAAGCCTTCCACTAAGGCATCCCTCCACTTAGGCAGATAGCCCTCGAGGCTTTGCCAAAGCTGAATTTCAGCACATGATTCAAATGGGTCATATGAGACCTTCAAAAAGCCCCCTTTTCATAGTCACATAAATGAAACCAAACCAAATCTTAATAAACCTTTCTCTGGGTTTCGGATAGGCAACAAATTGCTGGCATGTTTTAAAATTATCAACATATTTTACTCTTCCTAATTCACATAAAATTTTAACTTTTTTTTATGAAATCATGATGTGATTGTTCGCTTGTATTCAAAACATTACCATCAATTATCATTTCAAATTTTTATTATATATTCATAGCTATATTCAGTTTTGAGATGAATGTTAGAGCATTTAAAATCACTTCATGTCATTTGTTACCTTTAATTTAACTAACATACTTTTGATCTTGTGACTCTTTTTGAAGTTTCTTTCCAGAAATCTGCACAATCAATTTTGTAGTCATATTGTGAAAGTTCTTTGTGTGCCTCTTAATCAACTGCCTGAACTTCAGATAAGGTCTTTGCACAGACTTAATTGCGATTCCACTCTTCTACAATATAATTCATTCCATTCTACTTTTTTCTCTTCTTACATTTCACATTTCCAGAGAAATTCTCTTAATCTAGGTTCCTCTCCAATCCTCCCCTGGTTAGTTTTTTCCTACTATTAGCCAGCTTTATTGACAAGCTTCTGAATTGTTGGGTTACTTCAATTGGTCGGTATATACATTTACACACCTATCAGTGTCTTGAATACTTCACTGGAGTGCTTATGTAAAATGCAAGTTACCTCCTTTGATAGTTGCAATGGGAAATATGTATCTTTTGTGGCTCTAGTTTCTCCTTGTTCAAAAGCTAGAACTGGATTCCAATCAAACTGCGTCTTTAAACTCTGAGTGATATGACATTTTAAATATGCTTATACTGTATTTAAACAACATTTATTACCTAAATTCGTCTAATTCATTCTTTTAGTATAAACTTCCATTAAGTTAATATTTAGATCATTTAAGTAAATAAGAAAGCAAAATATTTTAAATAATAAGGTAATACAGAAAAAAGTCCAGGATCTGGATTTGTCAAGACTTCCGGATTTCAGAATTTTCTGGATTTTAGATCTTAAGTTTAATCTAGCAAGATGACATGAAAAATTTATAAACTTAAAATGTAAAATAGTTTACTGAACAATGAAGCGTTTATGATCTTAAGGTAATCAAAATTTGGAAGGAAAATAAAAAGCTCTATTTATTTGTTTGCTTTATAAAATATTCATTTCTGTGCAAGTTGTTTAAATTACTCCACATAATTCAGTTACAAAGTTCCATTGTTCAAGTCCTATAATTGCAGAGTCCAGAATTCTCATTAAGTTGTCAGTCGAAATTTTTTTGTTCTTAGCAACAAACTTCCTTCACTATCGGTAGTGATATTTTCTACATTTAAAAGGACACTACAGATTTTGAGCAGTGTCTCATTTTAGCAGATCTTTTAATGTTTAGCTAGCATTCATTACTGCCAATGTATAACAAGACTGCCAAATGAAGGCCCGTAGTTCCTCCAAATTTTGTCTTGGTTCTTTCACATGCTGCAGAAGTTACACCTGAACTATATTAGTTTAGTTATTAAATTAACATCCATTTCCTGTATATGCTTAAGTGTTAAATGAGTCCCACATAAATAAATGTCCAAATATATTTCAAGCGTATCAGAATATCAAATCAGTTATTTTTAATTTAAATAGCACTAAATATAATCTGGCCAATGAAGATCATTTACAAAGTCTATATTTTACACAGGGCAAGAAATTTCTGCTAAATTTCTCATCAACACACTCAATGCTTTGCAGTGCAGTTAGCTGAAATCTATAATTGTCACCAAGGAGAGTAATGTCAACAAAAAAGGCTACAAGTAGCCACATGCTGATGAAACCAAAAAATAGTAAAATATTATTGCCAGGTTATGGCCAGGGATACAAGCTATTCAGTAGGTAATAAAATCAGTGATGAATTTTAATGTTTTGGTTTGAGATATATGAAAAGCAAAAAAGGTAGCTATTTAACCAACAAATTATTGATCATATAGATTTAACCATCTGAGCGGAGCGGGTTTCTGGATCAGTCATGAAGACCTGCATTTAACCCATTCAGAATGGATGTATCACATATGCATCAGCAGTTACTCCTCTTATGAGACGTACGGCAAGCCGTTTAGTGCAACTCACCTTGGAGACGGTGCATTGTTGCAGTAGTATGATCTAGCAAGACAGGATATTTTGCGTCGCTAAGCCTAACTTTAAAAAAAAAATTATTTAAGCATAATTTAAAAATTTAATTTTTATCAATCATTTTCATTTTTTCTGTAATGGTATCTAACACTAATATAATTATAACACGTAATATCAAGAGATTCTGAAAAAAACTTTAATTAAAATCTAAATGCAAAATAAAATATTTGACTCTTCTTGATGAAATGTTGTGTCGAACTTTTTAATCATTCTATCCCAGCAGAATAATTAATCCTAGGAATCCTCTCATTTTAAGCACATCTAGGAGTATGTTGATTTTGGTTGAAGACGGATTTTCATTCATCTTTTGTGCATAGAAATTATTAGTTTCTTCAACAGTTATGTTTATTAGATTATCAAAAAATGGTGAAAAAAATCAATTTCATTTTCATAACTTTGAATTAAGTTTACTTCTGCAATTCCCATAAATTCATAAAGCTTAAATTACTTAACAGATCGATTTCATGACAGAGTAGCAACTGTTCTGCTGGATTTTGAGGTGAAAGCAAAACAAACTTTCAATTCAGTCTCTGAGAAAATTTCAGTATCAAAATCGCTATTCTCACTTAAATCTACAGTTTTTGATGTCAAAATGGTTACTCATGGGCTTGAATGAACACTCATTTGCTTTACAATTTGAATATAATCTTCTCCCATTAAAAAACTTTCTTTTAAGAGGTTATCACATCTAGCAATAGTCCTTGCTAGAAGGGAATTTTCTGAGAAACGAGATTCTGGTAGCACTGACCACTTTCAACCTAACCTTTGCATGATTAAAATTTAACTATGAAAAGTAGTTTAAATTAATGTTGATATATTAAAAAAAAGTGTAATATGAGTTTAAAGTTTTTAACTTTTCCCCGTTTCCTGTAAATCTCCTGGGACAATATGTCCCAATCGTCTGGGATATTACACTTTCTCAGAAAACAACACTAAAATTTACAGAAATATATAAAGTAAACATTACAAAACGTAAACTCTGTCACATGCACTAGTTCATATACAACAGAAATTTTCATATATGTTTCATAAACACAAACATATGTCAGCATGTAGCAATTTGATCACTGGTGGGACATATTAGCCCATTGTTAAATATGATTGAGACAATATATCCCACAAAAAGAATTCATTCAGAATTTCTGACATTAAAAATGTTAAATTACTACTTAATAAGAACAATAAGAACTATTTCATACTAAGTATGCCTTAAATATAATTGTACTTACTGTCACATTAAAAAAAAATAGACAAATGGAAACATGAATAATCAGCATGCTCAAAGACATAAGTGTGCCATCTGCAATCTAAAAGAGTTGCCAGATTTTTTAGTCATATATTTGTTCTCTAATTCCTTAAAAAAACACAGCAAATGTAAAAACACATTTAAAAGTGGGTTTTATTCACCCAAGGATATGAAATCTAATCTCTTGGACATATGTGCCCATTAGGATCGAAAGGGTTAAACGACAGGATTCTAAGAGAAAACAGCTCTGCTGGAAGCATAGTCCTCCCTAGCTATGAACCAGATATGCAGGATTTTTTTAAACCTTGCCGAAAATTTTTCAGCTGCAGTTTTGTCCTGGGTACAGATCAACCAATCAGACGAAAAATCTGCTTTTGAAGGATCAAGTGATCCCAGTCTGAGCAATAATCGATTACTGTTTGGCATTCAAGTGTTTGTAGTAAGTGAAAATGGTAATATAGCAGCTACGCAGGTTTAGCGGAAATGTGCAGGTTCTGAGAATTGCCCCTTTTGATGTCCAGTCCCTGGTAGTGGAAACATACATGATTAGGACTCTACACATCGCAATATTAGTTTAACTCTATTACTCGGTGCAAAAACCTTATGTCTGCTATCTAAAAAAAAAAAAAAGCCAACTGAGTGCAAACTGGAGTTCCTAAAACCACAGCTCCACTCCCAATCTTCCCATAGGAAAAAATTAAGAAACAAATTTTAAGCATTGGAAACTGTTCAATGTTTACATCACGTGAAGACAACTTCGTGTCAGTTGAGTTTTGTTTACTTCATATCATCTGCTCATACATCTAAATTAATGTCCAGAATCAATACTTCACAGACACAAGGTCAACAATTTATTATAAAGTTCAAATAAGCTAAATGTAGCAGAGTGCCATCTAGTCATTTAAAAAAAATTCTAAAAGAACTTGTATGTTTGAGAATGCATATATGCAACACCCACCTGGAAGATTAGTGCAAGCGGCGATGCACCAGTGTATCACCTGGCTGCTAGCGACATTTGCGACTGATGCATATATGGCACATCCGTCTGCAGAGGTTTTTTAGTTCAATAACATGTTGTCATGAAGGGGTTAAACAGCATTTATTAGCTAAATTTGTATAATTATTTTAATCTCTGTTTTCATAAAATTACATTAAGATGCCATTAACATTATTAAAGAAAGTAAGAAAGCAAAGTATCTTTAATTATATGCTCATATGTTCCAAGTGACTAAAAATCTCATGAATAGATAAGGCCCAGTCATGCCAATCATAGAGTCAAGTTAATAAATGATTGTGTTTCTTCATTGAGTTGTTCTTTTTACGGCCAAATAGAAATTAAGAATCAGAAATAATTAAAAAAAGTCTACTACACATGTATAAAGCATTAAGCAGATGCTACTTTTGGAATATAATTCCTTCTCTTTCAGCAAAAAAATTTCTTAAAAAAAATTGTTGATAATCCAGTGTGTGTGTGTGTAATTATGGCAAAGCACACTAGGGCTATCTGCCCTAGGGAATGGATGCCTTCGTGGAGGACTTTCTAAGGGAAACTGGCTCCTATAAACGTTACACATGGGGAAAACCACGAAAACACCCATGCAGCCAGCCCGTTCGCAGGATTCGAACCTCGGACCGAACTATCAGCATTCAGTGACTTTACCGCTCGGCCGCTGGTGGGCCCCGTTGATGATCCAGAGATAGATCATACCAGATATGGGACATCAAGATTTCGGACTTTGCATTGTATGTACCAAATGACAAAATGTCTCATGACCAGATAAAGGGTCATGCCACTCAGAGCTAAAGCTTAATTTGCTCCCTCTACTAGATATCAGATCCATATACAACAACCACACATAAACATATCCAAATTTGTGGGCAAGAAATATTACAGAGAAAACTGCTTATAGCCACTTTGAATGTTCTATTGTATAACCTGTGATACATTGCCAAATCTTTTGTCCTTTTTCAGCACTAACATTTAGTTTGCTATCATACAAAACAAAGCTGTTGAAAACAATGAGTAAAATTTAATCCTTGGTTCTATCTGCTGTCTGATTTCAAGCACAGTACCTTGAGCTATCCTTTGTGTTTTCTGTATTTCCTCTGTAGAGATGACTATAAAATTTTGAGATGATGATATACTGAGTATGAATTCATAACCCTGTAAAAACAATCTATTGATATCACTATTAAACAATTTTGGTACTGTGTTATCTTCTCTTACTCATTTCATTGGACAACTAAATTCTAATAAATTTATGTAAGACTTGCCAATATATTCTGTAACTTCCAAAGTACAGTACTTCACTTTGCATAGTAACACATTTTGCAGCAAACTGTCATGGTAGAATTTGCTTTAACATGAAGTTGCTAATAGCAATAGCATTAGGAATTGCACAAGATTTTAATTGTGATATGAGACTGCCTTTGCATAACAAGAACCCTGAAAAAACTAAAACACATGAGCACCACTGAGACCAGCCATCAGAGTAGGAATGGACATTATTAAAATAATCCTGCAAATGATCAAAAGCTAAGTGGCTAAGCAAAAATGTTGTTCATTGTTTGCAATTCAATGCCCTATTAGAAAATTTTTTGCATTCCCACCTTTGATGTGCAGAAATGTAATGCACAAAAATGGCATCACTCTGGGAATAATACAGAAGTAAATTAGTCACAGAATCCCTTAATAGTGCTTTATACAACAGAATACACAGGTGTTTACAGGCTAAAAGAATGAAACTTTTATCTTATTGTTTCACTAGGAAACTAAATTTAAATATTTATAATATTCTTTTTTTCTATGAAACAGTAAAGGACCAAATTAAACACATAGGAATCAGTTATTGTTCGAGACTAAATGTCACAATTCTACACCTAATTTGGTCCCTTTATCAAAGATTATCAACTGAATTTAATATGATATCAGAACTGGAAGCATATAACTTTTATAACCCTAACATCATTGTTACTGCTCTCTATTTAGCTAGCTTTATTAATTTAAGGTACAGAATCAAGAAATTTGGAAATTCCAGATCTAGTCAAAAGGTTACAGTCCAGTCTTAACACAGTAACTTTATGCACAGTTTTTCAACACACATGCACACACTTTATGCACACAATTTTCAACATAAAAATTCCATTTCTAATTAACATGCATGAGAAAACATTACACTTAAAGAAAAATTTAACAAATGCAATTAAAATGTATTTTATAATATGATGATTATTAGACAGCCAAATCAGAACCAAAATTTTAGAAAACTACCCAATACAAACTAATTTTGGAACATATTACATGCAATGCAGTTAATTTTTGCTATATATATTAATAATTTAGAAATCAGAAAAGAGTTAAACAAATTTTGGTTCATTAAAGTATTAAGTGCTGATAAATCATGCTTGAAATATTGCATGATTTAAACTTAATATTCAAAACCTATCATTAAATTGAAGCATGGAACATTTAACCTGAAGTACTTAGGGTTGTATTACGAATTAATATTTGTTTTTTGATCTAATTAAATGTTTGCATAGATGGGTCAACGCGTTACAATGAGAGGCAATTTCTTCATTTTTAGGTGATTTATCACGTGAAAAAGGATAATACTGCACACTATTAGATATCCATGGTACATTATTTAAATCTATGCTTGCAGAGCAACGCAACTTACTCCAATCAATTAGTGGTCTTTGAAGATGATATATTTTATCACCACTTTTAACGTATTTTACACTTTGTCTATTCTTTTTCCTTGGAATTGCTTTATTTAAGAGAGTAATCTTAGATAAACACTTCTGTCTAGACAAAGGTTTAACATTCATACATGACACAGAGCTATTTGACTGATCTTTTATATCACAGAGCTTTATATTTGGCGTTAAAAATGGACTATTTTTCTTAAAGGAAGTTATGGAAGTTTCAGTTAAGGAAGAGTTTGAACTACAGGATTTATTTATTGTAACATTTCCTTGTGAAAGTCGCGCAAGGAACCGTTTCTCTTCTTCTGTGGTCTTTTCTAAAGCTTCTCTCACAGAATCAGATCTATAACTGCATAAAACTAATCCACGTCTAGTGCTTCTCATGCCATACGTGCAAATAGCATAAGGTCTAGGATGGTACTGTATATGAGGTATTCGTAGTTGCTTATTTGTACTAGTTAAATTGGTAACACTCTCAGAAATTGAACACATTGCAGGTTTTCTTACACTATATGAAGAACCAAAACGAACACCAGCACAGTTTAAGCGTTCATAAGAAACAGATGGGTGCATAGAATTAGTATGAATTTCTGGCATGTATCTGCTCCTTACAGGTGCATTCTGAGTTAATAATCTGTTTGCTGATACATTAATATTTTCATGCTTATGTTCTACTCTTAATTTTTCTGATTGAGTATTCTCATGGAAGCTTTTGCTGATAGTAGGACAAAACCGATGACTACTATAACTGCTTATTTTTCTAATTTGTGGAACTTTAGCATCTATATTCTTACACTGATTGCCATATGTTAAAAAGAAAGTTCCATTTTTTATACGTAACTGAGACTTTGCTTCAGGTTTCTTGAAAACAAAGACTCTTTTGTGTCTGTTTTCCATATGGAATTTAAGACTCTGTGGTTTCACAGCATTTCCACAAATCTTGCATATTACAAGATAAAACCCATCTGAAGCTGGGCAGAATCCATAAAGACCCATGTCTTCTGCTGGCAGTTTCATCACATCAGTACATTTCTCTGGGAGAAGCTTTTGCTTAGGAATTTCCTGGAAGTTGCTACTGATGTTCAGAAATTCAGGCCAAGTGGTCCACAAATTCTTTTTCATTTTATTGCTCTAAACTTGAAACAAAAAGAATTTATGAGTGGCAACATATGTAGAAGGACCAGTGAATAAATGCAAATACTTCTTAAGAATCATATTACCTTCTTTAACTTTCTGTTAACATCAAAAATAAAATAAGCATCTTTTACATAAATCAGTTATTTAAAACCTGACAACAAAACAAAATACAATAAAACATTTGAGAAAGTTCTATACTAATCCTAAGTAGATAATTTAGTATTTTCAGACATCATCACAGAACATTTATATAGATATCAATATAAATGATAAATTACAACATTCCAAGTTTCTAAAACTGAAACACTGTTGGCAAGGAATATTTCTTTTTCAATCTCATGCATGGCTGATTACAATATTTTTTAAGCATTATTATATGAGACATAATTAAAGCCAAATCATTGTAGTTTATACCAAATTTCATACTTTCAATATTTTTATTAACTCATTTCTCTTAAATGTTAGGTTTTCAGTGTGAAATTACAGATAATAATATATAAATATTTTTTGTTCTAAATTGAGCTTTTTAGTTTTATTCACGAAACATTTCCCACTTACCTGCTGATAATTTTTCTTGCATGCTTTTTTTTTTTTGTGCATGTGTGTGTGAAATAGACATAATATTTACTTATAAAATTTATTAAAATATTCATTTGCCCATCTTTGATGCGATCCAAACCCATAATTCAGAAATAATAAGCATTGATTTTACAAGGCAAATTTTACACAAAATTATTCCTTTTGTCATCACATCTAATGAAATAATATGGATGGTTCATGAATTTTTAGCAAGACAAATACTTGTGGAATTCCACATGGCAGAAATTAATGTTAACTACTTCAACAGCACTTTTTGTTCATTATTACAAATCAAAGACACTTTACTATCAATTATTAACTTGCATGAGATTTCAATTTATATTTCAGTATCATTTTAGCGATATAAATTAAAATGCACTTTCTGCTCAAAATGAGGCTGCAGACATATTTTTGATAAGCCTAATTTGAAACATCTACCATCATAATTTTATTATAAACTTTCTTGCATTATGAGACTTATATTCGTTCAGTACAATGAAATCTGTTTAAAAACTTGTCCTAGACCTACTTTCACAAGTGAAATATTAAAAAGCAAAGCCTTTATTTTATACACTTGAAATGCTGTGGAGGGGCACATTACCAATATTTCTTCCTTTTACTTTAAACATATTTTTGATTTAATTTCAAGGAATATAAATATTGCTCTCTGTAACTTTGCAAAACATGAATCTAGTTGAAAGCCTGTTAGAACTGAAATTTAAAAAAAATTAATTATTCATCGGTAAATAATTATCTCTCCTAAAGAATGATATATTAGAATACGAAAACCATATACCAGTGATTAGCTTTCTTCTGAATCAATATTTTTTTTTCTAATATATCATATTGTACCCTATTGATACAGTAAGCTTACAGTTCAGTTTAAATACTGCACTCTCTTTCCCAAAAGTGCTTCCATCTTATCTTTTTTCTGCAGAACCCATAATTTAAGTTCTGGATTTAGTAATACGTTTGAAGTTCATTCATCAGAATGCATGCCATAATGGATAGAACACTGAATTTGTTTCAATCATCAAATTATGTATCTCAACATCAGCAAAATATTTCCAAAAAATTAGCTTCAATAATGACCTTGCCAACAATGGAATGTGGCTCAGTTTGATTAAAACCTAAATCCTCTTTCCTTGAATTGACTTTCTGGTAATATCTTGTAAAATTGTCGCATCAATAAAGTTCCCATTTTTGCAGGAAAAGCAGGAATCCCATCATTCCCATCATGGCTCTAAGACAACTTCCAAAAATGTTGCTAAAACATTACTTCATGCACACATTGGTTCCTCATTAACATGCCCTACAAAAAGCTTCATGAAATTACATTTCAGATAAAAAACAACTAACACAACACTGCTAACTGCACTTATAATCAACTGACTTATGCACTTTATTTACCCTTCCCAATTAATTTAATAATCAGTTTTTCTAACCATTCCAGTTTTTGTTTTTCAAATTGACTATTAACTGCTATTACTCCATTTAACTAACTAACTTCCAATTTACATTTTCCTTTTAATTGCTAGGTATTCATTAAAACAAGCATTATCTTTTCTGAATTCTATAGATACTTTACTGCTTCACAATTCAAAATCAATATCAAAAGTTGATTTTAAATTCAAAATGTGAATTTTTTATTCATTTAAAGTATTTTTAAGCTCTTAAAAAGAATATCACTTTTATTCTCATTACAAAATAAAATTAATAAAGCTTACAACAAATTACATAAGAAAGCGTTTTATTCCTATACTCAAATATCACAATACACAGTTAAAAAGCAGTAATCAAATGAATGTATCCCCTCCACCCCCCCCCAAAAAATATTTAAATTCAAGCAGCATTTGTCAGCTTTCTATATCACAAAGAAAGTGAATAACTCAGTAATTATGTAAGCTTGAAGTTAATAACCTCATAAATTGATAAAAAAAATATTTTTGATAATGCCCAGCAGAAATAAATGTGAAACTAGGCATTATTCTTTGTTGGCATCTAACTTTGTCACTGATCCTCCACTTATTTGAGAAAAAAAAAATTAAGGATGCTGCATTTAGTACAGCGAATCCACCTGACCATACATTATAAGCCAGAAGTATAATTAATGACTTGGCTGCCACTTCATATCCAAATTCTGAATTGAGAATTACTACCTTCTAACCATCCACTAAATTGCCTTCAGAATATGAAAATAAGCAGGACATAGTCTCTTGGCACTTGACTATAGCCTGATGTCGTCAACATAAAACATTTTATCACATATAATGGATTAGTTATTCTTAGACCATAAAAATTAGTTATTCTTAGAGTAGCATACACCATTTCAAATTCAGTGAAAATTAATATGTACAAAACCTGGTGTTAGTTCTTCATCTGTAAGTATAAATAAAAATAGTAAATTAAAATTTGTTGTTCTAAGATGTACTAATTTAGTACTAACAGTGCTAATTTAGACAGAACAACAGATATTAAAAAAACTGATTCATTATTATTCTTCCACTGCCCTGTGATTTAGCTTCTGCAGTGATCTTTGCATTAACATCAATGATAATAACATTGAAAAGAGACCAGACTCTCCAATTTTACCCAGATTTGGGATAATCACACAAACTGTAATATGTTTAGAGGTGCTTTCAACAAACTTCTAAAACACATATTTTAAAAAAAAGAAAGAAAATTTAAATAAGTAACATTTATATTATGTAAACCCTTCTATCTGATAATCTCCAAAAGCACACTTAGCAGAAAAAAAAAAAAAAAAAGATGCAAACAATATGTCCTCAGCTTGAATATTAATGAATCTTTTTGGCATATTATTATTTTTTGGCCCTTCTTAGTTCTGAAAGAAAATTTATTCATGAAAAATATTTTTAAAGCAATAATGCAAAAATAATGGTAATTTTTCAGGGAAAAAAATTATTTTTCATATTTTATTAGTGCATTTTTGCATTATTTCACTTTATTACCTACTGTAGTTTTCCAAAAATTAGCTAACAGTTTATAGATAATATTTCTAATATATTTCAGGTATAAAACATTAATTGTGACCACACTGAGTAATTGACTTTGATCACACTTAAAATTTTTTCACTACATTTTCTCTTTAAAATTTCCAGTGAAAGCACATTTAAATAATAATTATAAATATCCTCATATACCATCTTATTAATTGGACTAGTATTTTCCCATGCTGAATTTTAATGTTCAATAAACATATATATATATATTAGAAAAATACATAGGTAAACATTTCCATAAATTTGAGTTTCCCTATTGACGTAAGTCAAAATACACAATATTGTAAACATTAGTAATATATTTAGTTTTTGAATATATACCAAATTACTTATTATTACTTGTAGATATTTCAGGTCAAATACAGAATGAGCAAAAGTGTTAACACAAGCTTTCAACACATACAATATTACTACCTTAAAAAAAAAAAAATTATGAATAAATTTCTTTTGAAATAAATTGTTAAAATAATTAATAACACATACAAAAAATAGCTACCAAGCAATATGCAAATTGTAACTACTGACTGCAACATCCAACCATGCTCTTGAAACTCCATGAGAATGTGGAACTTAAATAACAAAAATATTACTTATTATTCTAGTCTACATTTCCTTCCTTACTTTTAAGAGAAGTCTACCAGATGCCTGTAAATATATTTACTTTATGATCATGTATAATTAAAAGGAACTTGGATAAATCTGTACTTGCACAAACTTGTGAAACAGTTGCATTTGTGAAAATTTAAGTTAACTCCGGAGCAATTCAGGCTAAAATTAGTTGGGCACAAAAATGTACTGCAAAGTTCACGGAAATATAACTCTTTTGAACTAAGCAATTACTTTGAAGAGTGGGTGTTATGATTATGTATTAATTAATTTACTGCTTTTAAAACCTGATCACTGCAGATCAATTAATGAAGAAAGTCCACTTTGCAATACATGAAGATTTCATTGATGAGTGGGCTAAATTAAGCAAGCGATAAGATTTAGAGGAGAGGAACGGAATACAAAAATCAGGATAGAAAATATAAGAAATAGTAATCTCATAAAAATATTAAAAAATACATAAGGTGAATTTAAAATATAGCTAAAAAAATTAACTGTATAAAAAACACAAATTTTAAGGCATTCATTCCTACGGCACTGAGTGAGTAACTGAAGTCTAGGAATTCCAGGCAACAGTCTGTGAAAATACTCAGCGGAATAAAATCTCTAAAGTAACAATAAGGATTTAGTCTATTTAAAAATTAAATATGTTTCTAATGTTCAGAATATGGCCACCATCTTGCCATTAAACTGCCTTAAGCCAAAAGTCATTTCTACATGTAAAAAATGAAATCAATCAGGCAATATGCAAAAAACTGTCAAATGAAAAACATATCATAATAGTCTCACAATGAATCATAGCACACATTTTAACGTTTTAGCATATTTGAAGAGAGTGATAATTGACAACAGCAAGCCAAATGAACATTTACTAGATATAGGAAGTATAATTAGTCTCATAAACTCGTCAACAGCACCGAAATGCAGCTGCATGTACAGTCAGAAATAAATAAATAATTCTGAGTCTGAAACATTTGCCTTGCATCTCCCAAGACCTTGTAGAAAGTTAATTTTGAACAGTGAGTAGACTGTCATAATAACCGTGGATCTGTATACAGTAGATGATACCATGTAACTAAATGATATCATTATTGGACAAAGATATTTGAAATGATAAAATGCTGACTTGGGGAAAAATACGTAAGTGGTAGTTTTAATATTTGGTATCCTAATAATGCTCCATTTCTGCAACTGAAAAATGGAGTACAGATGCATTAAGTTATAAGCTGAGAATCCAACAGAAATAAAAGGCAATACCATAAACTTATGTGCACTGTCACATCCTATACAGGTATAACTAATAAATTGATTTTATTTCAGAATAGAAATGGAAATCCATATTCAGTTATGGAAGTTATGGAAGTTAGTACTAACAATAAAATTATAGTTCTATTTATGAACAAAAGAATTAACATCGTATTAGAGGAAAAATAATGTGTCAGCACAGTAATAGGTATAATAGATAAAAAATATACCTAATCTAAAAATGAAGAGCAAAACCATGTGTACACAGCTTCTAAAAATCTTTGGCAAATAATGATAGACTATATGAAATTTGATGAGGATTGGATTATTTATTATGGCAAAGCACACGTTGGCTATCTGCCTAAAGGGAGGGATGCCTTCATGGAGGATTTTCTAAGGTAATGCAAACACCCATGCAGCCAACCCTTTTGCACGATTCGAACCTTGGACAGAACTAACAGTGTTCAGCGTCTTTACTGCTCGACCGCTGGTGGGCTATAAAATTTGATGAGAGAACTACAGATAATGAATTGATATTTTAAAGTTATGATAAGTTAATTTAGGGATTTTTCTATCTTAAGTAAATAAGGTTTTATAGGCATGATAAAAATGCACATTATGGAAGTCAAGGGAAACGTCTGTATGTGTTCATTACCCTATAAAACAAATGCAGATGAATAGAATGTATTCAAAGAGAATTTTTTACTTATTCACTGCTAAGGAGGACTACTGGCTGGGAAAAAGGCCCTTGCAGTATGATGTCTCCCTTGCAGAAGCCATAACAGCATTTATTGAGTCTAAATTAAAAAAAAAAAAAAAAAGGAGTTACAGCATCACATCTAAATAAGGGATACAAAGGACTATCTTGGATACATATGACATTCTTGAATGCATAGATTAAAAAAAAAGTCTCTTAGAAGTACAGAGATGAATGGATACAAAACTGGTTTGAAACAAAAAAATAAATCACATATGTACACTGTGCAAAAAAAAAAAAAAAAAAAAAAAAAAAAAGGAGGAGGGGACAGTTCTATATCTTTTGTTCTACTGGGACGATTGACAAAATTCAAATCGCGTTTTTTATGTCTCAAAAGCGCAACTTAGGATATAGATTAGATAGGAAGTCAACTAATTTCTGATCAATGACAATGATTACATGCATTTAATTTAATTCTTGCCTTTAGTTTATTCCTTTTACAATTGAAATTTTGTTATTCATGATTTAACTCCAGTCCTCATTGAACATTTTTAACATTTTACTTTCAAGTTACTTCAAAACATCTTTCAAAATATAACTTACTAATATGGATTCACTCTTTTAAGATAATCCTACTATAATTAAACTTGGGAGATAATATAATCAATTAATCAATATTTTTAGTAAATAAATTATTGTTCTAACATAGGTATTTTGACACAAAATCGAACTTTTTCTGAAATAACATACAATTTTTCCATATTTTTATTCTACGACTCAAATTATGCCTAGATATTAAATTTTGTAAAATTTGGTGCAAAATTTACGGAGAAATTCACAAATTTATCTTGGCACAATTTTTTCAGTTTGCACCAAGAATAATTCACTGGGCGACCTTCTTAATATATGGCAACCAATTTTCCTTTCCCTTCCATTGTGCCAAAGTGGAAAAAAAGGCACCTCATTCATACCTTTTTTCCACTGTGCATGAGCGGAATAAAAGTCACATAATTTCTACTTCCAAATAATTTTAGCAAAGTGTCTAAACCACACTTGATGTTTTACTGCTTTCAACAAATATGCCAAATTTCAAAATGGGCCAATATATATATATTCACGTATATCTTCGGAAATTTTGAATAAAAAACTAATTTTTGCACATATGCTTAGAAATATGTTTACTTTAAGGTGATGGTAAAAATTTTAGAGATTATAATTCAAAAATTTTTTTGAAAAATTTATAAAAATTATTTAAAAATAAATGATACAAAATGGGTCAATTTTATTTGGAATGAACCTAAATTTTGAAATGTGAAAGGAAGAATCAAATAAGTTCAATAAAAAAGAGAGATTAATAAATATATACCAAACTCTATTAACATTGAGGAGCTAAAATTTTGAGAGCTAATTTTTTATAAACTATTTTTACAAAACTTGGCAGTTTGGCATAATTTGAGTTGTAGAATTGAAACATGGAAAAAAATTGACATGTCATTCCAGAAAAATGTCCGATTTTGTGTCAAAATACCTATATTAGAACAATGCTATCTAGTATAAATCTAATGCATACCCTAAATATTAAAAAGGCCTAAATATTATCAGTGCTGGCATTAATACATGCAGTTACTGTGAAAGCTTTCATTAGACCTTTTCATATTCCACTAGTCGAGCTCTTCAGATCTGGATATTATTTTCAGAGGTTTCAGAAAGATGCATGTCTTATGTTAGGTGTGCATTCACATGAGTAATGTCTCAAACTGCCTACTTTATCACAGCGGCACTAATTGGAGTACCTAAAGCTGAACCTATGTAGATAAGCCAGTGTAGGTAGTGTTCAATGCACAGCTGGGTCAGCATGAAAATTTTTGATTTTAGGGCTGATGAGATTAGTGGAAAATAGTCATGTGTGATACGCCTGTTTGTCTTTGTTTCATTGCGTTTGCCAGCTGTTCACTGTATTTATTTTGAGTTTTCATTTCAATGTTGACTTCTGGCTGGAATTGGGAATATGTACACTGTTGCTGCCTTTGAAAATATGTCCGCCCTTTTGTGCCCTATATGGCATTTGATCCACTCTAGTGTGACGAGACCATTGCCACTGATACGTTCCCTAATAACATATACCAGTTCACTTTTATAGGCGTCATTACTAATAGCTTCAAAACTAGACAAGTTATCTCTGCATATAACTGCTAGCTAAAATTTTGAGAGCTAATTTTTTAAAAACTACTTGTGCAATTTTCACAAAACTTGGCAGTTTGGCGTAATTTAACTTGCAGAACTGAAATATGGAAAAAAAAAATTGACATGTCATTCCAGAAAAATGTCCGATTTTGTGTCAAAATACCTATATTAGAACAATGCTATCTAGTATAAATCTAATGCATACCCTAAATATTAAAAAGGCCTAAATATTATCAGTGCTGGCATTAATACATGCAGTTACTGTGAAAGCTTTCATTAGACCTTTTCATATTCCACTAGTCGAGCTCTTCAGATCTGAATATTATTTTCAGAGGGTTCAGAAAGATGCATGTCTTATGTTAGGTGTGCATTCACATGAGCAATGTCTCAAACTGCCTACTTTATCACAGCGGCACTAATTGGAGTACCTAAAGCTGAACCTATGTAGATAAGCCAGTGTAGGTAGTGTTCAATGCACAGCTGGGTCAGCATGAAAATTTTTGATTTTAGGGCTGATGAGATTAGTGGAAAATAGTCATGTGTGATACGCCTGTTTGTCTTTGTTTCATTGCGTTTGCCAGCTGTTCACTGTATTTATTTTGAGTTTTCATTTCAATGTTGACTTCTGGCTGGAATTGGGAATATGTACACTGTTGCTGCCTTTGAAAATATGTCCGCCCTTTTGTGCCCTATATGGCATTTGATCCACTCTAGTGTGACGAGACCATTGCCACTGATACGTTCCCTAATAACATATACCAGTTCACTTTTATAGGCGTCATTACTAATAGCTTCAAAACTAGACAAGTTATCTCTGCATATAACTGCTAGCTAAAATTTTGAGAGCTAATTTTTTAAAAACTACTTGTGCAATTTTCACAAAACTTGGCAGTTTGGCGTAATTTAACTTGCAGAACTGAAATATGGAAAAAAAAAATTGACATGTCATTCCAGAAAAATGTCCGATTTTGTGTCAAAATACCTATATTAGAACAATGCTATCTAGTATAAATCTAATGCATACTCTAAATATTAAAAAGGCCTAAATATTATCAGTGCTGGCATTAATACATGCAGTTACTGTGAAAGCTTTCATTAGACCTTTTCATATTCCACTAGTCGAGCTCTTCAGATCTGAATATTATTTTCAGAGGGTTCAGAAAGATGCATGTCTTATGTTAGGTGTGCATTCACATGAGCAATGTCTCAAACTGCCTACTTTATCACAGCGGCACTAATTGGAGTACCTAAGGCTGAACCTATGTAGATAAGCCAGTGTAGTGTAACAGATTTAAATAATATTAAAATCTTGTAGTTTAAATAATTTAAATAGATGAACATTAAGGTATTTGTGAATGGCAATATTTGAAACCAGACTCGAGTGCCTCGTGCGACTCTCGCACGAAGAATGTAATTTACTTTTAAATGTTAGAATATGTTTTCTCTTCTTGTTTGTATGTCACCATTTTTGAGTGTTAAATAAAAGTTATTGCTGTGTTCCATCATTGGAGTTGCTTCATATCGCCAAAGAAGTATCACAGTCTTAATTATTTTGGAGGCACCGACCGAGATCGAATAATCGTGCGTATTTTTATTTCATTAGTTCATCACTGAACATAATATTAGTGATACCAGATTATTACTTCCTGTTGATATTGAATTGCCTTATTTTATTAGTTCATCACTGAACGTAATATTAGTGATACCAGATTATTACTTCATGTTGATATTAAATTGCCTTTAGTTCATCACTGAACGTAACTTCCTGTTGATATTGAATTGTCTTATTTTATTAGTTCATCACTGAACATAATATTAGTGATACCAGGTTATTACTTCCTGTTAATATTGAATTGCCTTATTTTATTAGTTCATCACTGAACGTAATATTAGTGATATCAGGTTATTACTTCCTGTTAACACTGAACTGCCTTATTTTATTAGTTTATCACTTGAACGTAAACTTAGTGATACCATTTTAATGCCGTTTCTACTAGAGCTCAAAGGAAAAGAAAAATAGCTGAAGAGCAGATCTTTGAACCGATGAAAGAAGAAAATAAAGCATCCAGAGATGTATTTGAAGAAGAAGTTAAATCACCAGAATTAAACGTGGAAGATGTTCACGAAAATTTGAAAAACGATAAAGAAATTAATATTGAGAATCATTTTGCAATGCGGCGTTATCATCATCTTTCGGCTTTTGATTTAATATCAAAGCCGCTACTAATAGACGAAGAAAACAATTGTCGAAAGCAAATGACAATTGAATATTATCCGAAAGGCACCGATGAACTGAGGAAAGGCTTTGCTGTGAATTATAGCCGAGGAACTGGTCCACTATGGAAGAGATCTAGGCGCCGTCAAGGAAAAAAGGAAGACTAATTTGATCATTTTGCATCTTTTTCTACTTAAATGTGGTATAAAAATATTTGTTTAAAATTTAAAATCTTTGGCCTGAAATTTGTAAATTTATAAGAGAAATTACCTTTACTCTTTAAGCAATTGAGCAAAGCGAGCTTATAAATTTTCGAAATTTACAGAACTTTTCCCTTCGGCAAAAGTCTCTCCGTTGGGGGAGAGGTTGTAACAGATTTAAATAATATTAAAATCTTGTAGTTTAAATAATTTAAATAGATGAACATTAAGGTATTTGTGAATGGCAATATTTGAAACCAGACTCGAGTGCCTCGTGTGACTCTCGCACGAAGAATGTAATTTATTTTTAAATGTTAGAATATGTTTTCTCTTCTTGTTTGTATGTCACCATTTTTGAGTGTTAAATAAAAGTTATTGCTGTGTTCCATCATTGGAGTTGTTTCATATCGCCAAAGAAGTATCACAGTAGGTAGTGTTCAATGCACAGCTGGGTCAGCATGAAAATTTTTGATTTTAGGGCTGATGAGATTAGTGGAAAATAGTCATGGGTGATACACCTGTTTGTCTTTGTTTCATTGCGTTTGCCAGCTGTTCACTGTATTTATTTTGAGTTTTCAATTCAATGTTGACTTCTGGCTGGAATTAGGAATATGTATACTGTTGTTGCCTTTGAAAATATGTCCGCCCTTTTGTGCCCTATATGGCATTTGATCCACTCTAGTGTGACGAGACCATTGCCACTGATACGTTCCCTAATAACATATACCAGTTCACTTTTACAGGCGTCATTACTAATAGCTTCAACACTAGACAAGTTATCTCTGCATATAACTGCTAGCTAAAATATTTAGAGCTAATTTTTTAAAAACTACTTGTGCAATTTTCACAAAACTTGGCAGTTTGGCGTAATTTGAGTTGCAGAATTGAAATATGGAAAAAAAAAATGGAATGTTATTTCAGAAAAAGTCCGATTTTGTGTCAAAATATCTATATTAGAACAATGCTATATATAAACCTAATACATATCCTAAGTCATGCTTTTGAGACATGAAAAACACAAGTTGAATTTCGCCAATCGGCTCATTAGAACGGGAGTTATAGAACTGTCCCAATTTTTTTTGTGTGCAGTAGACATACAAAATAAGTCATGTATTCAGATTTTAAAACCTTGTTGCCAATTGTCAATGTAGCAAGGACTAAATCATACATAAAAAGAGTGCACTATAAACATTTCATGCTGTTGAACTGCAAAACGCAGCTTGCAGTCTTTGGGAGATAAGGCAATGTAAGTTATAGGTAATGAGTGACACTGCTATGCTAAACTACGAACCATGATACTTGGACTAGCTAACACTTCAGCAGAATTTCAGAGACTACTGAATAAAGTTTTAGGTCCATTACTTTGAAGTGTCTGCCTGTAACACAATTTGGATAAAATTTTCTCCTAGCCAAATTCACAGTTCTGCACGTGACTTGTTGCCAGGCTTCATTAATGAGTGTGTGGGTGTGAGTGTGATTATGGCAAAGCCTTGAGGGCTATCTGCCTAAGAGGAAGGGTGCCATGAAGGACTTTCTAAGGGAAAGTAGCTTGTATACAAGTTACACATGAGGAAAAATCAACATTTTTCAGTTGTTTTAAAATTAAAGAACCTCAAGCAATTCTTGTAAAGTACCTTAAGATAAAAATATAATAAGCAGAAAAAACCTTAAGATAGAAATATAATAAACAGAACAGCCATGCCATTTTTTCCTTTTAAGCTAAACATATGCAGTATAATGTCTGAAATTAACAAAGGGAAACAAGTGTACTATAAATGAGTACTATGTTCTCCATTCCTATACTTTATAAGAGGATAGGATTTATTTCTTTTAATTATTTATTTACAATAATTTTTGGGGGCTGGTGTTCCGAATTTCTGACTGCACTCTATGTGTGCAGTATGTATTCTTTTTTGGGTATGCATATATATAATGGAAGAAAGGCAAACTAACTAAACTTAAAAGGACCTGTGAGGTCAAGAATTTTGCGCATTGAGCTGCAAAAGCTTTACTTTGTGTTTAAACTACTTTGCAAAGGAATCGCAGTATCACTTTAGCTCATAGGCAATAGCTTTAAGAATTTCCTTTTTAATATATATATATACAGTATAAAGTCAATAATCCGGACTCATTGGGACTTCAGCAATTCTGGATTAGGGTTTTCCGGATTATAGGTCATCAATCTGGTAAGATGGCATGCAGAAATTATACAATTAAAAATATGAAATCGTAATTTATGAAATAAAGAGAAATTATGATCTAAAGGGTATCAAAATTTACAAAAAAACAAACTTTATATTTATTTGTTTACTTTATTAAACATTTCTTTCAATGTAAGTTGTTTAAGATGCTTTGTTTTTCATGCTAAACGTGTATGTGTAAACATTAAATGCACATGTGTAACATTAAACGCACGTGCGTAAAGCATACCAAAAAAAAAAAGTTTGTGGCTTTGAGGTCCGGATTATAGTTCATTTCGGATAATGGACGTCCGGATTACGGACTTTGTACTGTATTTTGTACTTCTTTTTAAAAAATTTGTCTATGGTTTTGATGCTACAATTTTGAAATTTTTCATATGGCTTACTTCGGCCTGTAGGGTTTGGACTGATAAAGACACACATCACTTTTATTATTTTCCCAAGATTATTTTTTAAGTTTAATTTGTGTCTTTGCTGGTTCAGAAACAGGCTGTTTTATTCATTTACTTCTTTTGTTGTACCAATACCCTGATGACAATGCAGCAAAAGATGTAAATTTCATATTTCATTTTTTTTTTTTTTCCATATTTAGTTCCCTTCTTATTTCTTGCAGTTTTCAACTCTGCTTCCAGTTTTTTGGTTTTTGCACGTGATTTATTGCCAATTTTATATATGATGAATTTTAAGATTTAAGATTTCCTAAAATTTTATTTTGCATTATATATATATATATATATATCACATACACACACCAAAAAAAAAAAAAAAAAAAAAAAAAAAAACTACAGAAAGAAACTTTTTTTTCTCACCTAACAGCCAGATGACTGCTAATTAAGCATTAATTGGAAATTATAACCATATAATCACTAAGAACATTGCTCAGGGTGCAAAGTAGAGGATGATCCATTTTTTACACCAACAATAAAGTGGATGTTTTGATGAAGCACACCTTAGAAGATGGATTCAATGGTCTCCTACCAACCTCTGGAGAAAGATTTAGCTTAGTAACATTTTTAATGCCCATATTCGACAAAGACACTACGTACCTACAAACTTCCATGTCTTCTTCGGGATTCAAAGTCTAGCCCAAGACTATGGCAGGGTGGTTTACCTACCACCATCCCCAAAAGATTGGCTCACATAATATAATTACAGATAAAAAACTCACTTAATATAATTAATTCATTCATCAATTAATAATGTGGGTTAAATTAATACAGCAAAAAATAGGAATAATAATTCATTCAGATAGTATAGTATATACTGAAGGGGAAATGCATGCATATAAGCTACATTATAAGTTTACAAAAATCAACTGCTTAGTATTTATTTTATATCTAAATATTTGAAATATACTCTAATAAAAGAAAAAGTAAATATTTTGGATTCCTTTTACTTCTGTCATAAAATTTATGACTGCTTTATCAAGATTTTAGCTGGCTTTAAAATTTTGTTCCCCCGCATCAGGATCAGAATCATAGAAAATTTTTTTAGCTTGCTGTACTGTGAGTGAAAACTAGTTCAATTACAATTACTCTTTTGCAATTGCAATCTGAATCTCAAATCATGTTTCAGATTTTAAACAAGATCAAAAAAGCAGAATACTTTTTCTCCTGAAGAGAAGGAACTCTGGATTCCTTTATGCACTTACTTTTATTTAAATCACTGCTCTACTCAAAAAATCATTAATTTTAATTATTGTAACTTGGTATGAAGTTTAATAAATAATGCTAATAAAATTTATTAATCTCTGACACTAGATAATCATTAGAAATGAGCACTGCTTTACCATTTTACCCAAAAACATGATCATATATTCTGAATGCAGATGCCTACCTAGTGTTACTTCACTGCAATAGTAATTTTCTCAGTCTATTTTAACAATACTACCAGGTGCAAATAAGTATATCACTGCAGATCTGTCAAAAAATAATTTTAAATAACCATAAAAAAAGTCTCACTAGCTGATCAGTCACTTTCCTAAAAGTATGAAATGATATTTCATTCAACTGCAACAAATAATTTCACAGACTGAATCTGCATTAGGTGAGATTTCCGGAATATCTTCAATATGGGAAAGAGAAAACATTTTTACAAACTTAATTGATTAAAAAGCTCATAACAAGGTCTCATTTAAACAAGGTCTAAAGGAACTTTTGTCCAATGCCTTTATTTTCAGATGGACCTCGAAATTCCACTCATCTGATATGGTGATCTTATACATCACATTTCCACTCCTTAGGAAAGGATAAAATATATTAATCTCTGAAACAAGGAACACTGGTGTTGGTGTGTTCGTGGTGTATTTAATTATGGCAAAGCACACGAGGGCTATCTGCCTAAGGGGAGGGATGCCTTCGTAGAGGACTTTCTAAGGGAAACTGACTCATATACACATTACACATGGGGAAAACCATGAAAACGCCCATGCAGCCAACCCGTTCATGAGATTTGAACCTCGGACCGAACTACCAGTGTTCAGCGACTTTACCATTTGGCCGCTGGTGGGCTGAAAAGAAACACTGAAAAGTTAAAAGTTGAAAAGTACTTTAGGTTATAAACACTCAGCAGGTTTGTTATGTATATTTCTATAATTTGTCAAGCAAGGATAGTAAGTTTCTCTTCTGTGGTGGGAAAAACCTAAAAAATTATTTCTTAAAGAATGGAAAGAAACTGGATTTTTTTAGTTCTGCATTTCACTCCTGTCCATGATTATTAACATGATAAGCAATTTTAATTGTATTAGTTTCGTAATTTTACATTTCATTCATTCACGATTACTTGATAAATAATTTAATGGGCAAAAATATAAATAAGAATTCTTTAGGTTCTTTCTACAAATTTCTTCCCCACTGTCCCCCAAAAATGGCCTTATATTTTGCCTAACATAAGCTAAAAATCATGAAAACAAATGTACAAAACGTGAATTATGTTATTTTAATTTAAAGAATTTTAAATACAAAATTAGGTTATTTAAAGAAATGCATTGTGATTCACATCACTGAAAAAAATCTGAAGGGGCCTCTGCACAAGAAGTTTTGCTTTGAGTATCCAGGTTGGTAAATAAGACCATGCTCATAATGTTAATTATTAATGCTTCAACAAAAGTCTACAGTAAAGTTTAACCACTTGCCACTTTTGACCGTATACCATATGTTCACTTATTTCCAATTCGTGATTTGGCCGTACATCGTAAGTTCATATTTATTTCACAGATTCCTTTTCTGTTTCTGCTGTATTTTTTCTCTTTGAGTGTTTTTAGATTATAATTGAAGACTTGTTAATAGATGGCAACAGTTGTCCATTATATTGATTTGAAAAACCAGTTTAATCTGGTTAGTAAGTGGTTCTGTCATATTAGAAAGGCGGGTATATTCAGCGATATTATTAGTGAACACTTTTGTGTTTGTAGTATTGAAAGAATTTCGCATTGTATTACTTATATTGGAATTTATATCCTGCAATAATGGATGATTCAGAAAGAATGTCAATTAGTGATTTTGAACTGGAATCTGAAACAGAGTCTGAAATATCTATGAACGATTCAGGAAGTATTCACAGTTTCTCAGATGATTCTGATTTCGATTTTAGAGAAGACAAAAATGACGACCTTAGCCAAGCAAGAAACTTTTATGAAATTGATTGTAATAATCCTCCCGCTCTTCCTCTGAGATTTCCATTCACTAATACATCTGAAATTCATTTATATTTTGATGACAGTTCTGGTAAATTGCAATATTATGAAGCATACATAGATAATAACTTAATTGATTTGATTGTGTACAAAACAATGCTATGCTGAACAAATTACTGAAAGCAGCATTCCCCTCAAGCATTCCAGAAGTAAAACGTGGCAACCAACATCAAAAGAACAAATGCAAGTTTTTATTGCTTTGGTTATTCTTCAAGGGCAATAGTTGAACAAGATTTGAGCAAAAGACACTCCACATTTTTCCAAAGTTATGTCTTACTGACGTTTCAATCTAATTAACCATTTCTTGGATTTTTTTCCAATAATGAAACATTTGTTGCTGAGCCACACGAGTGCCCAAAATTATCAAAAATTTGGCCAATACTAAAATATCTAACCAGTCGTTTCAAGGAAGTAGTTATGCCTGACAGAGATGTTACTGTTGATAAGAGTCTGATGTTATTCAAAAGAAGGCTTGATTGGAAGCAATACATTCCTCTGAAACACTCACGATTTGATGAAAAGTACAAAGATATGTGTATGTCCTCACAAGTTGTGATGACTCTCATAGAACCACTTCTAAATAAAGAACATTGTCTCACTACAGATAAATTATATTCATCTACGGAACTAGCAGATATTCTCATTTACAATTTGACTGATGTGAACGGAGCACTAATATTTAGAAGAAAGAATATCCCTAAAGAACTTAAATCTAAAAAAATTGGCAAAGGTCAAATTCTTGCTTACCAGAGAGGTAAAGGTCTGTGTCATGAAATGGATGGACAAAAAGGCAGTGTCTCTTATCTCAACAATGCATAATTCTGAAATTGTTCAAGTACTGATGCACAAAAAAAGATAAGAAAAAAACCTAAAGTTGTTATGGAGTATAACAACACTATGGGTGACGTAGGGATAGATTAGACCATCATCTTATAAATTACCCCTTGATAAATAAAACAGGAAAAAATATTTTTTAAAAAATATTCTTTCATCTTTTAGACATTTGTTTATGGAATAGTTATGTATTGTATAAAAAAAATGGTGGAAAAGACTCACATTTGCAATTTAGTTTGTACATCCTTGACTGCCTGATAGAAAGATACGGAGCAGTATCTCAAAAAAAAAAAAAAAAAAAAAAAAAGGCCGTCCTGCACTTCAATTCGAGATTGACTGAAAGACACGTTTTTGAAATAATTTCACCAAGTGGAAAGAAGCTGAAATCCACAAGGAAGTGCTATGTTTGTTCGTTGAAGAAAAATGACAATGAAAAGAGAATTAGAGAAGAAACACTTGACTGTGATGTTGGACTGTACTTGACACCTTGTTTCAAACTCTATCATACCAAATCTGATTTGTAATAATAATTAATGAAACATTACAGTAAACGAAATATGCACTAGTAAGTTCGAAAATGTTTTTAATTATTTTCCATTTTCTACTTCTACCTGTAAAGTGCACTTTTTGCGCATCATTGGCGCTAGAAAAAAAGGGTACTCTTCTGTTTTGAGGGCCGTAAAAAAATTGCAGTGAAAATATATGCGCAAAAGCGCCAAATCTAGCAAACGTGCCCATTTAACAGTGCGCCAAATCTAGCATACGCGCTGGTTTCAGATTGCGTAAGTTTATATAGTTCTATATTTCTTAACACGCCATTGAAATACTAGTTTAATTTTTAAATCTTTTTTGATTTTAAATCATTTTTTGATATCCTATGTATTTAACAATTTGGGAATTGCTCATGATGAAAAGTCGGCAATAGAATTTTGGGTAAAGTGCAGAATCACTCACTGCTTAACGTGTTTTTAAGAATTGAACATACTCGGTATCCATGTGCACATCGACCTATTTTCACTTTAAAAAAATCCCAGAATTCCACAAAAATGGCATTGTGCAGCCCCTTGATTTTATCTATGTACACATCGACCTATTTTCATTTAAAAAGTAAAATAAAATTGACAAAAATCCAATTGTCTTTACCCTTGTAGAAAGCGGCAAACAAATAAGTGAGCAATTCTGCACTTCTTAATTCCGATTCTGAATATTTTCAAAGAAAAGGCATCATTCATTATAGAAAATTACGTTTGAACAACCAACGAGATGAAATTATGCTTTAGTGATAGGTCAGTAGCGAAATAGCGATTCAGGCATCCATTCAGTTAAGTTTAACAATTTTTATATAAATTATAATAATGATCTAAAATAGTTATTTACTCTTATGCTTCCATTCAGTCATGTTTAGCCTTTTTAATATAAATTATAATAATAAAAAAGTATTATATGAAATTAACCTTTCATCTAAATTAAAACATCAATCTTAAGATAGTTATTTACTATTATACTTCCTTTCTTGCCGCAATTATTAGGGTTGCCACAATTATTTTTGGGAGCACTGGCATCAACAATAGTTTCGCGATTTTTTATGGCCCTCGAAACCGAATAGTACCAAAAAAAGCAATAATTTGAGAAATACTAGTGAACATTTAAAATGTTCTAATTAATTATTTTTCATATTTACAACAGTTTTACCTGTTACAAATTTACTGCTTTAAAAATACAAAATACATAATTAGCCACAATAAAAAAATTGACCTTTTTTGAACGATTTTGGAAATTAAATGAAACTGTTAAGTGGTTAAAAATGTATAGTACTAGTTATTATCATATAGAAGTCAAGAAGCAAAATTCAAGCACAAAAAAAACCCCACTACATTGGGAAAAGTAAAGTAAATTGAAAATGCAGCTGTTTCTTTGAACTGGAAAATGGCTTGGTATGAAGTATGGGGAGGGGGGAAATGTTCTACTGTACTAAACCAATTATAGTTTATAGAATGAAGAATGGGGGGGGAATGTTCTACTGTACTAAACCAATTATAGTTTCAAGAAGTACATAAAAATATTGTAATAATTCAATAATTAAACATAAATTAGCAAGAAAATTTCTAGTTCACAAATATCTCTTTTGTTATGAAATCATAGTTAGATAAACTTTAATTCACAGACTCTAAATACATGCACTACAAGCTCTGAGACGTGCCAACAAAATTTCCATATTAAAGAATAACTACTCCAAATATACAGTTCAAGATTAAATCGCAGATGTCATGCTAAATGCCTATGTGTGACTATATGTGTCTATTTGATATACTATATTGTCTGATTATTTGTTAGAAATAAACCAAAAAAATTTTTTTTCCATCAAGTACATAATACAATTCAGTACTTTTTGATTATATATGCGAAAGGCGACAGCCGTTTTGAAAATGGCACACTAAGAATTCCATGAAAGAGCAATGAACAAATTTAAAAAGCAAAAAACATCCATAAAACATAGTTCTTCAATAAATCCTAACGTAACTTTTTGCACTCTTCTTTTTGTCCCGTGTAGACAGTAAACTATTTTCACTAAAAAAAAATCAAGAGAACTGCACAAATTCAGCATTGTGCACTTCTCCCCATGTACACAGCAATGCTTATAATTTTTACATAAAAGTTCATTACATAAGAAATACAATTTCATGGAATGAAAATTTTTGCATTGTCTTTTGTCAGTCAAAATGCCATATTTCTGAGGAAATGCAAGGATTTCTCATCAGGCAGCCAAACCTACAGTCCCATTATGATTCATTACAAGAAACAGAGTATTCACTAACCACAAAAATGACAACTGAATTTTGAAGGTGTAAATCTGTCTGTATTGAAATACATGTCTACTGTGCACATATCTTAATTGCCTAATAAATACATTTTGCCAACAAAATAGGTTGCCACATCACTATTCTGGTAAATGATAATGCTCATATAATGTGTCTCAGGAATACATTTTTTGAAAAAGTTTTAGATAATCAGAAAGAACTCATAATTTTAACCCAGCTTAACAGTCATATGCTAACTCAGGTTATCATCAACCACTGTAAGCTAGGAGTCATACATCAGTTTAGCATATAAAATGCTTCAAAAATAGTTTTTAAAAAAATTATTATTTCAGTTGCCTTCTCTTTAACTACATTAATAATTATTTCTACATAAAATTTGCAAAAACTAAACTAAAGTTTATTTAAAAAAAAAACTAAAATAAAAATAACAAATGTTTTAAACATTTGTTATAAATACTCTCAATTATTAAATAATAAAGAATCTCTATGTATGTATTTTCTTTACATTATGTAAAAACACCAGCACCTTGAGCCATCAAACTTTCAATGCATGTGATCCTCTACACAAGCATACGCATCTTGAAGCCTGAATTTTGAATTTCAAATTTGTTATTTATTTATTTCATATTTTATGTGATTTAATGAATTCTTCATTACCATTTTAAAAGCACTCAGCAAAGGTATCTATGTTTCCAATTTACAGAAAACTCAGCAATTTAAAAGAAATGTATTGCCACTAGGCAAAGCATGGTCTTTCAAATTTAATAAAGAAACTCAGTAACTTTAAAAAACATATATTTAATTTACCTTTTAAATTTAATATGTCTGTTACCGGTTAACAAACAAAGCAACTTCAAAAAAAAAAAAATAAATGCAGTTTTTTACCTCTATTATTATTACTACATTCATTCATGAAATTAACAGTAGCTGTAGTTGTCAAAAATAATTACATATTGTTCTTTTTTGTAACTATTTTAGCCCGCTGGCAGTTCAAGATGCTAGTACTCATAAATAAGAAGGGTTATCATTTAGAGTTCATAACAGAAAACGAAATAATAAAATGAAATTTACATTTTATTAAGATAAGCACGGGTGTCATCTTAACAGCAAATGATGTATGCCTATAAATTTAAAAATTTGAATAAAAAATTATTTCTTTTTAACTAAATGGCGCAGAAATTATGAATTACTTTAAATATACAGCTCTGCAATAAATCGGCTTTTTAATTAGAAATTTAAACAAACTGAGTTGTGCATTGCAATATCTTCTTTAGTTTACACTTCATAAGAGACTGAATGCTGTCAAGCCTATGACTCTGGCTGATGAATATTTTACTCTTGCAAAAGGAGCTCCTTCCTTTCCATCTATTTTCCTCCTAAAGCTTTCCACAGTATGCAAATTTACCACAGATGTCTACAGTTGCCTTATTGCATGCAAACAGAATACAGTGTTTGTTGTTATTGTTTACCATTAAATTCAACACTATTATTACTTTTCAGTTCAGATAAAGGTGCTTCCTGCTGTGAGGTTTATACTGTATTCTGCATTTAACTAACATAAGCTTATTCTCCCTTTTTGACTTCTTTTTTTTTTTTTCTTTAGTGTGTTTAATTTTAAAATTTAATGAAGCATATTTTCTAGAAATCTGAAGCATGACTAAACATGAGACAGTACTTTTAAAGGACTCATTATACAAATGCTTAGTTTGCCTGTCTCTAAAAAAAGAATTTTACTTAAAAATTTATATATTTTAGCAGCCATACGCAGTAAATATAAATATAAAAACATAAGATATTTTCAAGCTACATAATGCAAAAAAATTAACAAGTTTATGATGATGAAACTTTTTTTGGCTTGATCAGCTGCTTGATAATGCAAAAATAAATATGTCAAATAAAGGGATGGATTCAGTAATTTCAATATATTATTAGTACCTATTTTAAGATATAAAAATTCTCTCTACAGTCACAGCTTAAATTCAGCTGGAGCCACTTTTCTAACTTTCAGTGAAATCTTATTTCCAAACATAGCACAAAAGACCTCCAGTAGTTTGTAGTAGAACTGAATAGCAATATTTAAAGAAAATTCTGTAATTAATTCAACATCTTTTTCAACAGTTCATAAAATTGATATTGGTTCTAGATACTATTCGATTGCTACAATTTCCCTGGTAAGCACAAAATGGGAAGGCGAGCATCTACGGAAAAAATCTTTTATGTCAAAATTCAATACCACCAGGAAAAGGATTTTTATGGACTGAAATCATATGGTCAGAATGATTTCGAATGAATTAAAAGCAATAATGATGCAATTTTATCTGAATGCCTATATTACTTATAAAAATACTTACCTTTCTTACATTCTCTCCAGCAAGTCTCATTTCGATTAATTTACTTTTGTTTGTTTTATAATTTCACTTAATTTTTATGCTCTTTTTAAATTTATTACTCATCATTAATACTTTTATATCCCTTTAATTTTAATTATTACTTATTGCTTTATCTATTATTTTTTCACATTTTTGATGGCCTTCCATAAAGCACTAACATTTCTAATTTTAGAAATTAAACTGCAGCTGTAATATTAGAACAAGCGGAGACTGTTCCACATACAGACACTCAAAAGAAGAGCTCTTACTTATATAAGCATATAAAAACATCAATACAAATTTATAGAAAAAATTTTAAAACATCAGACAAATTACATACATTTCTTTACAAAACAACATCAGCCGTTTAGATTGCTTTGATCAATCTGATGGTTCCACAAATGAACAGATGCATAATATTAATAAATTTAAATGAGAGAAGAAAGGGTAAGCTCAGTTTTATATTGTTTTTTATTGTATTTTATTGTTTTTATTGTATTTTTTTTTTATTATTTTCATGTTTTTTATTATTTAGAAAAATCTTACAAACTGCAATTCAAAAGTTCGTATGAATGGAAAAAAACAAGGAAATAAAAATTTCCTATTTTGTTTCAATCAAAAATCATAATCAACCAATGCATAGCATAAATGGAGTTTTCCAACACAGAATATATACTGAAAAATATTAAATGGATAACTATATTGTAATAATGAAGTAAATATGGGAAAAGTTTAGTTTTTAAAATAAGTTCAAACTTACGAGGTTTCTGAATGCAGGAAGATTTCCGAAGTCCAATTTTCTGAATACTTTGTTTAAAAGTAAGTAATAATTCAAAGTGTAATTTCCTTTTTGTCACACTAGAAAGGATACTAAAATACATGTGCATCAACTCAACAACTAGCAATTTATCATACTGAAACTGTAATAGAAAGTTTACCACCTATATTTATTAACAGTGGGTAATGAACTATTTTGACTCTTTTAGCTCTGCCTCTGGCTTTTGCAGCCTTCATATGTAGAGGTCTATTTTATTGATAGTAGAGATTGTTTTACTATTCACCACTAGATGTTTCATCTGACGGCTTGGTTGAATGTTCCCCCCTCATCTCGTGGATATCTGCTTTTCAATGCTATAAGTGGAATAATTTACTAATAGGAACCAAATAGGAACTTGTTAATATGTTACAAAGCAGTTCTTAACACCTATAAACAGCATTTTGAAGACTCTTCTTTTTTTTTCATGGGGGAGGGGGAAATCAAATAAAAAAATCTAGGGCTGAATGAGTTAAAGAATACAAGAAATGAAACTTACCACAATCCACTGCTTTTCCAAAACTGCTCAAGAATTCCAGATGGAATGCCACCATTTACAATAACTTGATAGTGGCAAATGCCTTGAGACCTGTCATATGTTAAATGATTTTTGCAAACATTTGCTGTTGTTATTGTATTCTACAAAAATAATGAAAGGATTCAATCTCTAGTAAATTACATAAAATGTTGCTACAAAAATTCATTCAATGACAAAAAATTGAAAAAAAATTCTTATTTGCTGCTACTGTATTCTACAAAAATAATGAAAAGATTCAATATCTTTAATGAAAAAAGGTACTCTTCTGTTATGAGGACCAGATTCAGAAATGTATGTATATGTGCATGTATTGATAAATTTCCTCATGTATGCATGTGTATATTCTATATGTATATATACACACACATAAAGGCACATACATACATTTCTGAATCTGGTCCCAATAACAGAAGAGTACCAAAAAAAAAAATCATCAAATCTTATAAAAATGTTGTTATAGTTTTAAAAAAAAATCATCCAATGCCAAAAAATTGAAATTTAATGTAAATAAAACTTTCATTCTAAGACAGAACACATACATCAACCTAAGGCATCTGAAGTGCTGAATCTTATTTTTTATTTAAATACATATATAGATATCATATATAAAAATATAACAGCTTTGGCAAAATGTTAGTTAATATAAAGACTTAAATTTGGAAAATAAAATGTATACATAGAAGAACAAAAATCCACAGAACATGAGACGTGAAGTTGTGCTGATTTAAGGATTTTATAGTTTTTAGGTCATAAATGAAAAATCATTAGACTAAAATAAATAAATAAATTCAAAAAAGCATTTTATGACTTTTTAGAAATATACATTAAATACATTACGATTACACATAAAAAGAAAATATGGATAAAAATATGCATTAATTATTTTTAACATCTTTCAAAAATCTTTTTAACAATAGTTTAAGACTTCAGGTTGCACTAGTTTGAGTCCCCTTGCTCCCATATTATATACATTCATTAATTCCTGATCAGCTAGACAATCTTGCTGTTCTAAATTTGTGTTTTCACCCTTACAAACAACAAAATGGTGATATTTTAGAACTATCATTCTGAAAAAGCAGAAGAGTATTGTTTTTAGTTCAAGCAATAGTAAAAGTAAAAAAAAAAATCCAGTATGTTTCCTTTAAATAGACAACAATCAAGAACAAGAGCCATATTAGAGTGAAATTTAATCTGAAACAGTAATGGTAACCACAACTAAACATTCAACATGCATCACTACTCAAAAGCATGACGAAATGAGAAAAATATTAGTGTTCATGAAGTGAATAATCCCATCAAAACCAAGGAAGGGTTCACTGTTTTTTTCTTTTCTTGGTATTGTTGCCTGATGTATAATTTCAGAGTTATTTTTAAAACATAATTTCACCTTATGGTTATTTGAACCAAGTCTCACTCTGGGCAACTGCTTTTCCCTGAAATTTAATGACAGACCTCAGCATTTAGCAACTATCAAATCATAAAATCCATTCAAAATCTCGCATGAAAAAGATGTCTGGACCAAAATAGAGTAAAAGTATCGTCTACATAGCGGAACTATGCGGGGAAGTTTAAAGTTTCAAACAATTTTGATTCATAATAATGCATTTAGATATCAGCCAGGATGGGACTGAGGGGGCTTCCCATGGCTAATCCCTCAGTTTGCTTGTAATATTTATTTTGGAAAACAAAATGTGTTTGTTTCAAACAGAGTGAAAGAAATTAGCTTATCAATTTCCATGCAAGAAGGCATGCTGCACACATTTTGAATTCAGTGCCATTAACAAAAGAAAACCAAAATTCGAACTATTATAATCTTGTTGAAATAAAACAGTACAGTTTCTCCTCAGTAAGTTCTCCACCAAAACACCTCCTCTTAAGCAGATAGCACTAGTGTGCTTTGCCTCATTCAGTCTACATATATGAAGCTTTTGACACTTTTACTTTTGATACTTTGGACTAAATAGCGCTGCTTTGCAACAGTTACACGGTCGATGGGATAATAAATAAGTACCAATAATATTAACAAAAGAATTTCAAATAAAGTAATAGATAATGATAAATGGAAAAAAAATTAAATATTTTTGTGTGCACTTATTTTTCTTATCTCACATTCTACTTCTTCAGTTCATCCTTATCTTTTACCCATTTTAAAGAATCAGTCCAATCAACATGAAAAATTTGAACTAAACTTCTGTACACAAATACAATAAAAACGGATTAAATGAATAATGAGTACTGCATTCTAATTTGCATTTATAGTTACATTAATATATAACAAAAATGCCCTATCAATAACAAAAAACAATAAAAAAATTTTAATATTTATTTTGTAATCAATTGGAAGAGTTTTACAACTTACTTTTCAAAATACTATACTATTACCAACAGAATATTCATCTAAAAATTAGTCAATTAAATATATTTTCAGTACATTACATTCATTCTACTGCAGTGTGGATGACACATTATATCAGAAAAACTGTACATGCTCTCATGCTCTTGCCTGCTATCAAAGAACTATGTAACTAACATATTCTTTTAAAACTACAATTCACATCTGACATGTTAAATAAAGCAAACTGCAAGCAATATTCATAACACTAAATAATTAAATGCATGGAATTGGAAGGAGGAAAACAGGAATAGTTCTCAGAGTCTGCTTTGTTAAATGAAGATGAGAAAACTTCTTTTTTCAATTCTCAAATACCCTTCTTTGAGGATATGCTTCTTCAAGAGTTTCATTTTTTTCCCCACCTTTAATTACATCTAAAGACTAAAAAATTTATGCCATAAAACTACTAAATATACATTTTACTGCTATTAATTAGAATTTAATAGCTTTAAAATAAAATTCTGGGCTCTAGTGTAGAATTGGGTGCCCCTTCGATTAGCTACAATTTTTTAAAAATTTTGGCGATGAAACCTCACTTCTGGTTACCATGATAGTTTTAACTTTGTTTTAGCTTCCTGATTTTATTTAAATGACAATAGATTGATGTGTACATGGACAAATTTAAGGCAGTGTGCAATGCCTAGTTTGTGCAATTCTAGGATTTTTTTTTTTTAAGTGAAAACAGATCGATGTGTACATGGACACAGGGTTTGTGCAATTCTTTGACTTCTTATTTTAGTTTTGTGTAGCGGCCATCTTGAAATTGTGCCTTCCTGGCACCGATCTTGGCTTCAAAAAAGAATCGCCAAAAAAACAAGGGGCACACAACTGTAAACTTTTACTAAATTTGCTTTAAAATAATATAAAACTGCATAAAACCAATATACTTTAAATTTATAGAAAATCAAGTAACTTAGGAAGAAAATACTTTCTTTTACAGGGGAAAAAAAAAAAAAAACTAAAAAATGAGATTAACACTCTGATGAAATTAATATCCACTTTGGAAATGGGTGTGATATTTACGAGAGATCAAATTTTAATATTATAATATGCATCATAAACTTGAACATAATGCAAAATTTTATATTTTTAGACTTGAAAATATTCCAATGCTACAGCACGTACAACATATCTATAGTATCTACCCATCTACTACCCAAAGTATGTGATTCCTTCCTAATAATAGAAGATCGAACTTAAGGTTTTTCAAAAAAAAAATTTAATCTGTCAAAAAGTGATATAACATTCTTTCATTATGGGAGATCATTTTGTCACCCACTGTTCAGCACAAATTTTACCAAAGGAGCTTTGCTGTGTGTCCACAGAGTGGTCTCACTTTTTCATGCATCAGATTATTTTGTATCCATATTTTTCAGCCAGACTGTTATTCATTTCATTCTACACAACATGCACCCTCAAATATTTACAGTAAAATATGCAGAAATTTCTCAAAATTCTGGATTGTTATGGAATTTTTTCCAAAATTTCTGATGAATAGCCTGATATACAACTAATCAATTTATCTATACCTATCCCATTCTCATTAATCCAATCACTAATTCACATACTTACACAAATGAGACTAATACAACAGAAAATCTAAATTTTGAAGACAACAAATCGTAATTTGCAGCCAAACTCTACATAATCTGATAATACAGATTAAAGTAACTTTGATTATTCTCTTCCAAAATTCATAAAACTCACTAGTAAGATCTTTGAAACATACTTAGAAAATTCCTGCATAACAGAACTTCTTCAGTTTTTTAATGTATGAAACTGGAACCAGAACATGCTAACTAAAAGTAAAAATAACTTCTAATATTAAACAACATTTTATAATTAATAAGTCAAAGAAGTTCCAAGATTAGAAGCTTCTTTATAAATGTATTAAGAATTCCTTATGCTCGAATAAATAAATATATCCAAAATTTTATGACTCACCCAAGTAGTCTCTTAGCTCATAAATACCGGCACTTATTTACAAGCAAACATATACACTTAAAACAGGACTATGAAGATAATACTTCTACATTTATCACTCCCAACATTTTCTCTTCAACTCTTTACTAGCTCTCGGCTAATCCAACAGTTTTCATACAGTTCCAAATCATATCTTGATATTTTTGTTGTTCAATAAACAAACCCACATCAAATTCATTTGCTTGGGTAGAACCTGAAGATCCAAAACAAATCTTAAAAAACAAATAAAAAGAACACACAGACTGTTCAAGATAGTAAAAGCTTTTCAAAGTTTAAACAATCTACTGTGGAAAGCATTCAGATATATATTTAAAAACATTTATCAACATAAATTATGGTAATAAATTCAATGTAAATAAAAGGCACAGCAATCTACAGATATGAAAAAAAAAATCAGTCAAAGCATAAGATTATTCATCATTATACTGCAAAAATATAAAACTGGAATGAAAGAAAATGCAAGAGGAAGAGCTACAGTATACAAAAAGAACACTTTCCCCCGGAGATATTAAAGGCTGATAAGTCAGAATTAAAGAAAAACCGTTCATGTAACAAAAGCTGACGGAATAATTCAAGACAAGAGTTTGGGAAAATGAAAAGGTAATTATTTGATATAACGTATTCTAAAAAATATATTTCATCAGAATGAAAAACATTTTATCAAGTACATTTCATCAAACTGAAAATAAATCTAGAATGAAACAAATCAATATTTTATTTTTCATTCAGATGAAACAAAAGTTTTAAAATTTGTTAGCTCATAATATTAAACTTAAATCAACTTGCCATGTATACGGAAAATTCTACCCAAGTTTTTATGGCATTTAGCAATTTTCATTTTCCATTTGTTACATATGCATTTTTTTTCATTATAATTAACAATTTTGCTTTAAAAAAAAAAGTCATCAACAGCCTTAATTATTAGCTCAAACTAAGTAATCAGAAGGATGATTTCATTCTTTGATGAAGGAAATTATAACAAAAGCTTTCTGTAAAACCAAAAACTAATCGATAAACAAAGTATCACAAATCACAATACATGTATATAAAGTTCCATACAACAGCTGAACACAATCTAAAAGTGAAATCAAACAGAAAATAAGTGCAGTCAATTTATAGCAACTGTCAATATAAACTAGCAAAAAAATGATACGCTTAATTAAAGTTTGAATTTTTTTCGCAAATTCAGATTTTCTTACTTTTTCCCATAACTTCCTCCTTCTTCCGCTAACAACTGTACTACTCACTAATAACGCAAACAGGAAATTCGAAATTAACATAATATCAGCTGAAAAATCAAAAAACGATTATCACCAATACAAACACGAAAAAGATACAACTAATCACAACATTATAACACTGTAACAAACTAAAAGTTACAATTGAATTGCCATTACTAGCTCAATTTTCATTCAGAAATATTTAAGCTTATTTGTAGTTTGTGTTAAAAGTAGGTGGCGCTATTTGTTTCCTCCTTATTTCAAAACGAAACAAAAACCTTATTCAGAAGTGAAAAGAATTAATTAGATGGAATTTCCGTTACGTATTGAAAATAAAAACTTGCTTTGCAAATAAAGCTATCACGATACTGCTATGGATCGAAATCTGAATCTCATATTTGGCAAACAGAAAAAAGTTAAAAAATAAGATACTTGCACTAAATTAAGCGTTTTTACATTTTTCATAAATAATTAATTTTAATTATTGAATTACGGAAGCTGTACTTAAAAAATTTTGATTTTTCCAACTCGTACATTAAAAAACCTATATTATCTGTTTTATACCCTTTGACTACCGGTATTCAAACTAACTCAGAATTTAGAAACAGCAAGAATAACTACCGAATAACTAAGTTTACTTTTTTTTTTTTTTTTTTTTTTTTTCTGTTGTTTTTTAACTATAAAATGAGCTGCTATTTTGAATGACATAAACAATAATAAAATTCAAATTCAAATTCAAAAACAAAATCATCACGAACAACTGCTTTTTGCCTTTCAACATAAAAGAAACATGAATATCAATATCAACAAAACGAAGTTAATTTTACAAAATAATTTAACACAAGTAAAAAATATAAAATATTTGAAATTAAAAATAACTATTACTTGTGCAATAACTAAGTGATTCCCTTAGTCCTGCACCCATAACTAAGTTACTTTACGAAGGCTGAGAAAGTTAGCATGGTTGACTATTTTCAGAGAATTATGCGATTGTCAGAAGAATTTAAGTGCAATTTTTGAATCCGACAGGTAAACCTATACTTCTACCCCTGCGAGAATATTTTTGATCCACAACGGGATTTGAGTTCGATTTCTCTAATTTGTTATGGTTAAGTTTTATCGACTGAGAATTCTCCAGAACTAAAATATAAGCCAGTTTCAAGCAATCGAGGTATGTGTTAAGAATACATTAATTACTTAATTTTTTTATTTTATATTTCCTGGCTCATGAGCAAGCCTCGTTTAAATTTTGTTGGTATAGTTTAGTAATTTGTGCATGGCAACGGGGATATATATTCAACTACTAAGAGCATATAATGAATTAGAGTTTCAGAAAGCAATGCTTCCTTTTACTTTGCATCTGGTGAAGACCATCAGTGAAACAAAATGAGTAGTGAGAACAAAATAAGACTAAAGTATTAAGTCATGTAGCCGCCATCAGTCGACGAAGAAGTTGAATTTCTGGCGGAAGGTCCAAATCAATGAATTGAAAATTCTAGTATGAGTAAAAAATATTAAGAATAGAAAATGTCAGCTGGATATTTGTGTTTTTCTGTGGAAAATGAAGAACATCTAAGACGTTGATGCAATTGCTAGGATGAGTGAAAATTGAATAGAAGAAATTTCTGATAAGTTTTGGAATATAATTTTGAATTGTGTCTACTTTGAGATCAAGCTGGATACACGAATTTGGAATGAACCAAGGCGAGTTGATAATCTTTCTAAGCGCTTTATTTCAAAGAACTTGAACATGTTGAAGGTGAGTCTTGTCAGCGTGGCCCCAGACAGGACTAGCATAATGCTGGTCGAAATATAGAGTTATATAAGAGAAGTTTATCTGAAGTGGCCATATAACATTTTCTGCCAAGAATTGGGCACATAGTTGCAAACATGATATTAATTTTTTGCACTTCCCTGAGGTGTTTCTGAAATTCCGTTTTTCATCTAGAATGATTCCTAGGTATTTAACTCTGTGAACCCAATCAATTTCTTCATCTTGGTGGTGTGGTGTTTGTTTGTCCTTTAAGAATAAGAAAAATTTTTGCTTTTGATTTTTCAGTATTAACTGCAATCCTCCAAAGAGTGAGCCAGTTTTCTAGAAGGTTGAAATAATGTTGAAGACGGAGCCGGACCACTGTAATTGCTGAAGCTTGGGTCGTAATTTCTGTATCATCTGCGAAAAGAGCTACAGTAATTTGTGAGTCTTTACAAAGATTTTACAAAATATTCCTTTATTAAAATAAGCAAAGACTGGCATCACAATAATGAGAATATTATCCTATCTGATTACTCAGCTGATAAATTTTCTGCATGTATGTTGAACTTATTCCATATTTTCTCAAAAATGAACTTTTAAAAGTTCATGGAATATCACTGCAGTTCCGAACTGAATCTGGTAACTGTATTGTTTAAAGACACAATTTTGGGTATTGATAAGTTTACCATGTCTAAATTATGAAATTCAACTAATGCCTGACTTTTCATAAAAAAGGAGAATTCTTTTTGTCTCAGAATTTTTAGAATAGCTTATATCAGAATTGTATTAACAGTGATGGCTGATTAGTTTCTAATTTGGAGCAGAGTAATACTTGTACACAATCCTCACTTCTGACAAAAAAATTGCACTATTTTCTTGTAACAAATGTTAGCAAAATTCTTTATACATCATGTGTTTGAAATTATAGTTTACCATAACCTGTAATTGAGGATATTATTGTCATATTTATTTCTTTGGGCCACTGAGTGTTGATTAGAGAAAACATTCTTTCTTTTGCTTCATTACTGCTTGGTATCGGGGAAAAAATTGACATATTTTTATAAGTTCATCAAATGTTTTAATCCTTAGCCTGTCGAGTTATTTTTTACAAATACCTTTAAAACTTCGCTAGTTTTAGATATAATTTTGAACTCGTAAAACATAGCGAAAATAACCCTAAACCTCCTAAAAAATACCAGGCACGCCTTTTGTTATTTCCCTTCCCTCCCATCAGAATTTTACTTCAGTGATTCCGACTAAGTGAGATGGATTGCTACTGTAAGCATTAGTAGATGTGAGCTGTCAAGATATTTGCAAATGAATAGCTTCTCCCTGATGACCGTCTCAGTGCCACAAGTTCTAGCAGGTGCAGCTACAAAATAACCTATAAAACTTTCTTTCCTGTAAGACTTATTTTCACATAAATTGGTTTTAAAACTTACCCAGTTTTATTTATTATTATGCATTTTTTAATCTAAGCGTTTCATCGTTCTAAGTCTTATTATGCACTTTTTTAATCTGTAACATTTGACGACTTCTTTCATTTTGTGCCTTTGTTCTCTTTTAGGTTGCGAATAATTTATAGCAAATTTTCTAATTTCTTGTTTTGCAATCTGTAAATCTGCTCAGAACTTTTCTCACAGTTTACTAGACAAAGCCCTCACAATTCTTTTAATTTACTTTTCACCCACAAAATTTTTAAAAAATTTCTACATTTTTAATAAAGAACTTCTTTCCTTCAATAATCATTTCAATTAAAAACAGTTTTAATTATTTTGGTTCTGGAGTATTATTAAATAACAAATTTTATTAGAATAAATATTTTATTATATTAATACTACTAATAATATACAAACAACAGGTTTAATTTCACTTGAGTGAATAAGACGGGAGCGACTAAATTTCGACTTGGCAGGAAAATTTGATTGGTCCAAAATATACGTCACGTGTGACGTCAAAACTGCGTGTTCTAGCTTTACCCCAAAGGATTTCCTGCCATTTTCGGCTGCTTCTTTGCTGAATTGTGCAGTGGTATTTTTTGGCAGGCTAAAAGTGTTTTTTGAGAAAATATTTTAATTGGTGATTTAGGTATTTGTTACTTGTAAATAAACACGTTATTACAAATTAGTGTAAAGTATTTATTTTTAAGACTAACTTTTTGTAATCTATTTATTTTTAATATATTGCCTTTTGAGAACAGATAAATTTAGCTAATATTTCCTATGTTCACGCTCTTGAAAAATGTTTTGCGATAGCAAGCCGTTAGTTTCAGCCATACATTAAATATTTTAATACCATATGCTACCATTTCGTTTTTATTAATTTTTTATTATTTGTGATGACAAAATAATTTTTTTAGTCTCTATCGCAGAACATAACTTTTTAGGAAAGTTCACATTGGAATGTCAAACATATTTGAATTTGAAACATATTTGAATGTATGTACTGCTGCAAGAAGTACAAAAAGAAAAAGATTTGATATGAATACATTCGGGAAGTACATAAAGTACCTGTTGTGGCTGAAGTAAATTTGAAATGTCACATTAATGTCTACAATTTTTCATGTATAACTTTTGAAGATTTAAGAAATCACATAAAAGATCAACATGGATACACTCTTAACTCCGTTGAAATGACATTTAATACATATGAACGTAAGATATTAGAAAATTACATTTACATTTTCTGCGATAAACATTTTTAATTTGAATAGCCCAAAAATGAGTACAAATTTGGAAATTCAATTATCAAAGCTGGAGAATAAAATACATCTATTTTTGTAAATATAATTGGTAGCAGAATAATTTCCTTAGCATCTTGCTTTTTTTTTATACATCTATTTTGTGAATATAATTGATAACAGAATAATTTCCTTAGCGTCTTGCTTTTAGTCTGATAAACTACCATTATTCTTCGATAAAAATATTTCAAAGTAATATTTCTCTTCCTCCTTTCAACTATTTGAAGTATGAAGTAAACATTTTGTAAATAATAAAAACATATACAGTGATGTACTGCTACATAATTAAAATTACTTATCCATGTAATTCAGTGCTTCATTAAAAAAATTAGACAATTCTTTTATTACACAAACGCATCTCTAATGCATACATAATGATAGACACATATTTTACTATATGTCAATGAGGCTTAAAATTTATTATATGTTATTTTAAAGCTACTTAAATGAAATAAAGAAATTTAATCAATGTCTTAAAATTTTAATGAGCTGCACACATAGTATTAATTATCAGAAAAATGCTACAATGGTCAATGTTTCTTTTTCTTTTTTTCTTTTTTTTTTTTTTTTTAAGCATTAGACAGATACATTTATGTTATGGAAATTGTTTTATGATAATTTGTCTCTAAGAATAAATTTCTTGCGTTATTATACAACTTTGGGGAATATGTTTTAAGTCTGTTTAGCTGGAACACTAGTATTAGTAACTGTCAAACAGGAAGAAAAATATGCCAACGTATAACTTAAAATTAGGCAACTTTATCTCAATGTAGATTTTAAATAAAACTGTCAGTTTTTAGAGCAATTGGACACAAGCCCCTCTTCTTCAAGAGAAAAAAATCTGCTAGAGGGACCGGTATCTATTTAAAATCAGTGCCAAAATAAGGTTGCTGTATATAAAATAATCTCTAAATATTTTATAAATTAAAATATACTAAGATGAATTAAAAACCGTATATAAAATAAAATGCTCTTAATCTTGTCACTACTTCATCCTTACTAGCTACACAATTAATTTATTAATCAGTTTTTGATCTACATATTCTATCGCAGTATTTCACTACTAATTTATTAATATAAAGTAGTGATACTTAGTGTAAAGTTCTCCAATTGATGGTACATATACAGTACAGATAGCAACATTATTTTACATAACATCAACATATAATGTGTTATATCACAACAATATGTGCAAAAGAACTAAAAGTTTCAGCATGAAATATGCAGTCAAATATATAACAGATAAAAAACATAATACGAATTATTGCACTTGATTATTACAAAGGAATTCAATTTGTAATTTGTAATAATTTCCTTTGTAATAATCAAGTGCAATAATTCGTATTGAATTATTGCACTTGATTATTACAAAGGAATTCAATTTGTAATTTGTAATAATTTCCTTTGTAATAATCAAATGCACAATTCTGCACTTGATTATTACAAAGGAAAATCATAATTCAGTATCTGCTGAAAAACCAGAGTGTGCTTATATTTCTCTAAGTAAATAATTAAAAATGCCACAAAAATATAGTAAGTGCTTTAAAATTCTTAAATTTATATAATTATAAATCTCAGTGTTTTTGAAAATTATACTGTATTTTGTTACTGATGCTAGTGATTAAAATCACAATTTATGAATAGGGAAAACTTAAACTATCCTAAGAGAATTCATTAATAAATTTCATACAATAAATAAATTGTTGGGCTACAAAAGCATGCAGCCTGTCAAATATATGAAGACCAATAGCAGAAATAAAAATAAAATCTTTAAACATTTTACTGTAGAGACATTAGGTATACTTTTGAAAGCAGGAAAGATGAAATATTGGCAACCGTTTTCGCCAGGAATCGAACCACGGACCTCTGGAATACCAGCCCAGCGTGCAGAACCACTACACTACGAAGGCGGGAGAAGTACCTTATATTACAAAGTGGTGAAGCATGTGAGAGCTATTTTATCTTGTAAACCATACATTTTCAGTAGAATCAGTAAGTACTTTAAGAAATTGAGATACTTTAGAAACATGCTCTACAATTTAGTTGTTTTGTGATGAAACTGTTGATAGGGCTGCTTTGATAATGCTTTTGATGATTTTCTCCACACAGTAAAACTGCAGAATTTATCTATACCTAGTTCTTGCTTTTATGTATGGATGCAAATTATACAGCTTTTAATTTTTGATGAAACTTACATACATACCAAAGTCAAGTAACTTTTCGAAATATTACGACATTATAAATCTCACAACTCGAGATTATGATTTATTCTAAGGCTTATACACAGATTTCAGAGGAAAATATTATTGATATACACACAAGTATAGTTTCCATTAATTAATACATTGTTATTGATGAAGATTCTTTTAATGATTCTTACATAAAGCTATTTGGATTTTTTTCCAGTTGAAAAACATTGAAGTTTCATTTAAAAAAATAAACCAACAGAATATTCTTAATTTTATCAACTTATGAACTTTTATTACATCACTTAAATCTGTTAACACTGAACTAATCGTTTTCAATTTAAGTCAGAAATGTATTTTTTACATTGAATTACAGTCGCATTATTTATTTCACTAAATAATGTGAAGTTCTGTTTAATGCATACACATATCAGGCGATATTTTATCTTCATTAACAAAATTAAACAGTTGAAGTAATTTTAGGACTTTTTTCTGCATTTTATCCAATTTCCTTTTATGAAAACTGAAGTTTTCGTACCAAACAAAATTCTTACAATATAACCTTCCTTACGAACTCTCTTATTTACGATATGAACCATCACGGATCTTCGCTTTGGTAAATGGTCTACGGCCTTCCACCAGTCATAATTCCTAAGGAAACACAGTAGAAAAACAAAAGGTTTCGCTATACGGAGTTGTATCTTGATCACGGGTCCTGGTCCATCTTTGGTCCTGACCAAAAATGGCGCATGATGAGTTTATTGTAAACCATATGAGAGATAGAGTTTAAATACATCAGAATGACGTCACCATAGCCAATCAATCAAAATTTCCTGCCAAGTTGAAATTTAGTCGCACCCGAACAACACTACTAGATGTTGGTAATTTGTCCAGGGTATGTCGCTGATAACTAAACAGGTTAGCGCTAAGGTATCCTTATGATTTTCCCCCATGTGTAATGTGAATTCAAGCCAATTTTATTTAGAAAATTCCCCAGATAGTCCATTCCTATTTCCACAACTGCCAGAAATAATCTATGAATATTTTCATTAGATGACAACACGAGTCTCTACAAAAATAAATGCATCATCACTGCCTATTGGGCGCCGTTAACATCAGCGGAGATCGACTTATAAATGAAACCATAGTCAGACTTAGAACTGGCCATACAGAGGATTGAAAATTTTCAGAGAGGATAAGAAAACCTAGGACACAGAACTGACAACTGCACAAATTTTTGATTATTCGTCCATCCTTGCTGAATTGTTAAAAATTGAGGGTCTTGTTAAAGAGATCGAACTTCTATGATGATAATATTTTACAGACTTCCAGGGTTGTCATCTTTAGTCAAGGCAGTATTTGAATAGGCTTTCTCATACACACGACAACATCTGTTGAGAGTAAATTTTACGAATACGTCTGGGTCCGACGACTTCCATCTGTTTCACGAGGTTATTAACAAAAGTGTCCAATGCTGCATGCATACTTGGTTTGCTGAAAACCTCTCCAAGAAATCTTAGACTTTGGCCATAAATTACTTGCGCAATGGAATGATTTGTATCTTCTTGGGTAGCAGTACGCAAATACGAAAATGCTGTCGGTATTGTGTCAATCCAAGACAGGTTGCTGTGAGTATTTAATGCTGTTTTTAATGTTCCATGAAGGTTCTCAACTTTGCCATTACACGACGGTTGGTAGGCAAGCTCGCAATGTTTCCCATTTAAAATTGGGATCCACGATATACGAGTTCATCATTTACATCTAACGAGTTTGTTTGGAGTTTCAAAACGTTCAATTCGCTTGCTGTAAAGGGCTGTTGCTAAAGTATCAGTTTAAATATTATCTAAAGGCATTGTTTCTATTCATTTCGAAAATCTGTCAATGCATGTATGACAATAAATATTCCCTTTAGATGTGGGAAGTCGTCCTATGAGATTGATATAGATTATAGGAAAACTTCCTGGTGGTACATCAAACTCTCTTAATTTTGTTTCGGTATACCGGTTGATTTTAGCTGTTTTGGCAAGAAATTCAGGTTCATGACCACGAGTGTATATATTTCCTAATGTTGGCCCAAATGAATTTTGAAGTCATTAGCTTTATAGCCGACTTTGTCCTTGGATGTGATAAACCATGAATTAGTTGAAAGATTCGTTTTCTGAAAACTCGAGGAAATACGGCCGAATATTTTTAGTTGATATAACACACTACAAATGTTTTTCCGAAGGTACAGTATGCTGCTTTAAATCCAAGGAAGAAGTGTTTTGTAAACTCTTCAGTTCTTCATCTTGAATCTTTTCATCAGTTATTTTATCGCAATCTATTGATGAAATTTCGTTAACCCTAGATAATGAATTGGCAACAGTATTAGTGTCACCTTTTACATATTCGATATCAGTCGAAAATTGGAAGATATAATGAAGCTGGCAGAATTGCCTAGTTGCTTCTTTCGTCAATATTGACGAAAGACGAATATTAAGGCCTTGTGATCTGTATTAACTGTAAGTGTTCTTCCTTCTGCATAATGCTTGAAGTGTCTACTGGAAGATATATGCTTAACAGTTCTCTATCACAGGTGCCATATTTTTGCTGAGTGTCGTTTAATCTTTTAGAAAAAAAAATGCTATTGGTTTCGAAGGCGAGTATTCGTATTGTTGCAATACTGATTCAATTGTCGTATCTAAAGTATCTGAAAATAACGCCGGAGGTAGTTCAGAATTGGTTCAGAAAGGTTCGCCAGGTTATTCCTGCACCTTCCAAACTGTTTTTCAGTTTATTTCAGTCCACTGAATTTTGTATTTGAATTTTTAACGTTCTTAAGATATTCATGTAACAATGCCTGATTCTTCGCTGAATCTTTCAAGTAACAACACTAAAAATTAGTAGCTCTAACTTCATGAATTGTTTCTGGTTGTTTATGGTTGGTAATATCTTGAACTAATTCTGGCAAAGGACGAACACCCTCGGTAAATGCTTCTGGCTTCTGCTTCATAATATTAATTTTATCTGCCATAGAAGCTAACTTTATTACATCTTTGTTACTAATAACATGTTCTTTACTGGATCAGGTAGTTTTCCAAGTCATAATGTTTTCGTTAAAATTTCAGACGCATCCGTAGCAACAACTGGTATTAATTTCCGCTGGTTTCCTGTCGCCAAGCTCAATAACGGCAATCAGACGTTTAATGCTTACATTTTCACTTTCCTTAAATAAATGGCCCACCAGCGGCCGAGCGGTAAAGACGCTGAACACTGGTAGTTCGTCCGAGGTTCAAATCCCGCGAACGTGCCGGCTGCATGGGCGTTTTCGTGGTTTTCCCTATGTGTAACGTGTATACGAGCCAGTTTCCCTTAGAAAGTCCTCCCCGAAGGAATTCCTCCATTTAGGCAGATAGCCCTCGTGTGCTTTGCCATAATTAAGTAATCCGATCCAATCCTTAAGTAAGTGTAATAGTCTAATTTTAGGATTCAAATACTTTGTGGCACTTTCACGCGGTACAATATCCCAAATATTTTCGACGCACTTAGTTTCAAGTTGTGAAGCTAAATAATTAAATTTCGTTTCTTCTGAAGCAATATGACTGAAACTGAGCTGGGTTTCAACTTGAAAATACAATGTGCCCAACTTATAAATCCCAAAAAGGGTATTTTTACAGCCACCTTATGAAGCTCTACCGACTGCATCGATTCTTTCACAGTAGTTTCAGAAGACTCATTTGCTGTCATTTCAGAAACGAAACTACGTCATTGTTTTATAGCCTTTGACTGCAGGTATTCAAACTGAATTACAATTTAGAAACCACAAGTAACACTATCAGGTTCAATGTTCCGTCTTACTTTCTTCGGGAACATGCCAGGACCTGACTCGGAACAGAGAGCTTACTAAAGCTATGTTCAATAACTGTGGGAAGTAGACAGGATACACAAGAAGGGTATACAAAACCCTTTATTTTTCTCTACTTACAATAACTTCCGTACTTCGGAATACAAAGACCCACTACTTGTGGTCTAAACGTAAAAATATAAAAATAAAACTAAACTCTTAACTTTGAAATAATAAACGTGGAAGATTGGCCTTATATTAACAGGAAGCCGTATGTAGTACAGAGAACTGTTAACACTACAATACGTTTAAAAATTATCACGAGGATTAAACCTCTGGCCTGGAAGGCAACCAGCAACTGAGTAAAACTTCTAAGGTAAGCGGCCTGCTTCGACTAACTGCTTCCTCTTCTCTCGCTTGGCAAAAAGCCACAACTTAAATACTTGGCGTTCGCCAGACAAACTGTGCATAAATATATTAACGCTTATAATTCTGGCCGGAAGTAGAAAATAAGAAGTGATAGTAAAGATTTAAAATAAAATAAACGTTAGTAAAACTTAAGATCCTTACATACTTCTCGCCAGAGTTAATTAGTTTGAAACTGAGGTCTAAAACGACCTTGTTGAAAACTTTTAGCTCTAGAATCTAACGCGAGGCCAATCTTTTACAAACCTTTTTCGCTAGAAACTAGAAATTTAAAAGAAAGAAATTTGTTTTTACAATAGCAGCTCCCAGGACACGCAATTTTTTCATCTGTACTGCATCTAAACAGGAGCTTTTATTCAAATCTGGTTCCTTCCAGAGATCTGGAAGGAAAACTAGTTTAATGAAATGTTACAAAAATGAAATGGCAAGTAACATGCATATTTATATTTCTCTTAACATTCTTATTTCATTCATGACTATTTTAATTATCTCTCCCCGTGCTCTCTGACATGTGTTGTAAAAGAACACCAAACACGAATGTGTTTATGTCTACGTGTTCAACACTTCCTCCTACAATCAAAGCACTAACGTGTTAAAAATTCAACATACCAAGACCTCGTAACACACCCTAACTTCAACTCTAAACCCTGAGGTACTATTCTGAAAGTGGCTAACTCTGAAGTGTAGCGTCAGAGAGCCTAACTACATTCATTCAACCTTTAACACATATTCACCATGATTTGGTCTTTTTACAGTCACACGAATAACAAATTTTTAACATTACTTTCACTTTTACCATATCACGGTATTTCTTAACATTTGAAATAACAGTTCACATTGTATATAAGAACATATTAACATGCCGTTAATTTTACGTATTTGACAACATACATTAGTAGTACATTGTTAACTTCTATTCTTTTCAAAGCAAGTGCCAATTCTTTCTACATTGAAATACTACATTTCAAAAAGTCTTTCAGACTAAAACTTCTTTCTTGCCAGAAAGTTTTAAATAAAATTTATACAATAACTTTTACAATATTTAACTCTTTACACATCGCTATTATACATCAACTTTAGTTTTACACGCGAGTAATTGAAAAACATAATACCAAAATCGGTAACAACTCATTTCTCGCCCTTTTGGCGATAAAGGTAGACCTCGCATGAGGTAAAACTTCTTGAAATCTGCCACTTGCAGTAAGAATGAAAGATTAACTTAAGTTTGCAAAGTAACATAAAATTTTACTTATCTTTGTGATATTCGGACATTCTTTTCTGAGCCCAGTCCTGGAAAGTAGCGTAGATTCTTGTTTGATTTATTCTCCTTCGTGTGCGGGCTCGCCCTTCAGTGCCTTCCTCTAGAGGCTTTTTTTTTCCAGTTCGGTCACCCTTGAATACCTTCTTTTTCGCCTCTGCCTGTGGTCTTGGCCGTTTGATGGCAGCTGGTCTTGGCGGAACCGGGAAACTTCTTTCGTGTTCCTGCTTGGACCTCGTTGCTGGCCGTTCAAATTTTCCTTGTAACTTTTCCTCCGCCGCTGGTGGCCCTTCCGCAGTTCGGCGACATTTGCTGCGGAGAGTCCTGTCGGATGAGTAGATCTTCCGTTTTAGAGCCGGGTTATAGTTGCCGTCATTTCTCCTGGCTCTCTTTGCATACGTCGTCCTTCTCCCTTCTTCATTCTGGGGGTGTTCGTGAGCTCTCTTTTCTGGACGGCGGAACGGCTTCTTTTTCTTGCTACCTTCAATTTTCCCGCGGGGAAACTTTCTTTTCACTTGCTCCTGCCTCTTAATGGCTTGCCCTTGTACTTGTCGTTGTTCCACCTCTGGAGCTTGTGCCTGCGGTGTCTGCCGTGCCGGATCCTGCAAAAGATCTTTGAAAATTTGCATTTTATTACGATCATAGTAGGGTTTGATTTGATCAATGTTTGCGGAGCAGGTTTCCCCATTCCTGGCTTTTAACACTACTACAGCGTGAGTTATTTTTTCTATGACATATGGCCCTTCAAATCGTGGAAAAAATTTGGCAGTTTTATCTTCTGGTGCTGAAGAAAGTGAATGCTTAATTTTTAATACTTCATCCCCTACTTTATAAGTTACTCCCCGTCGTTTCAAGTCGTAATACAGATTTTGTTTTCTCTGTGCTACTTCCGTATTCTTTTTTGCTTCTTTAATTAGTTTTTCTATATCGCCCATTTTAAATTCTGGGGCTCTTTGTTGCACATAAAATAATTTATCTAACGGCGTTATAATCTTTCTGCCTAAAAATAACTCAGCAGGAGTTTTGCCCGTTGTATCATGTTTTGCGGTCCTAAGGGCGAAAGCAAATTCATTGACATAGTTATCCCAGCTTTTATGAAAATTTTTAACATAACTACGGATAATTTTTCACTATATTTCTATTGACCCGTTCCGCTATATTTGATTGCGGCCGATACGGGACCATTTTTTAAATGACGTATGCCCAGTTTTTGGCACATGTCTTCAAATACATTACTTACAAATTGAGGACCATTATCCGATATAACTTTTAGGGGCGCCCCGTATTTTAAAATATATTTATTTAAAATAGAATCAGTAACTAATTTCTCGGAGGCTCGTTTTAAGGGAACAATTTCGGTCCATTTACTAAAATGATCAACCATAACAAGGAGATAGCGACTTTTATTTAACTGACTTTTTGGGAAAGGGCCCAATATATCGATGCCAATTTTTTCATTTGGAAATTCGGATTTAATACTATTTAGAAACCCGGCCGGGCGGAAATTAATATAATTAACTGCTTGACATGTTGGGCAGGACTGGACATACGCCCTTGTTAACTTTTGCAGTTCAGGAAAATAGACTGCCTCGCGTACGCGTTGGATAGTTTTTCGAATACCAACATGAGAAGCTAAAGGGCTGTCATGGAGCTCCTGCAGGATATTTAATCTAAGACTAGCTGGGATAACAGGTCGATATTCGTTGTTGGAATTCGTAGTTTTTGTATAAAATAATAGACCATCTATTAGTTCGTAATGGGCCGCCCTATTTCTTATCGCCACAATATCTTGGTGGCTAAAATTTTCAGGATCCTTTAAATACTCATAAATGCTTCCAAACTCAGGATCCTTACCCAGTTCGGTTATTACAGTTTCTCGGGAATTTATTGTACATGCTGTGAGCATTGCCACCTTTACGGTATTACCTTCTTCATCTATTTTAATTCTGGATAGGAATTCTGGATAGGGCATCTGCTACGATATTTTCCTTTCCGGAGGTATGCTTGATTACCAGATTATATACTTGTAGCTTGAGTGCCCATCTTATTAACCTTGGGGATAAGTTTTTCCCTGTGTACAATCTAGTTACCGCCGCATGATCAGAGTACACTGTTATTGGCGCCTTTCCAAAATAGACTCGGGAATTTTGCACTGCTAACAGAACTGCAAGTGCCTCTCTCTCGGTCGCGGAATAGTTTCTTTGTGTTTGATTTAAAGTTCGGCTAAAAAATGCCACGGGCTGTTGATTTTGCGAAAGTACCGCTCCTACCGCATAATCCGAAGCATCCGCTGAAATTTCTAAATTCTCATCCTTTTCAGGAAATTTCAACACAGGGGCTTGCGTTAATGCTTGTTTTAATTTTTCGAAAGCACTATTGGCTTCGGCCGTCCACGAGAATCTTGCCTTTTTCCTTTTTAATTTTAACAATGGCTCAGCAATAGCTGCAAAATCTTTTATAAAGGACCTATAATATGAACAAAGTCCTAGAAAAGAAGAGAGCTTCTTTGCCGTGTTCGGAGTCGGATACTTTTGTACAGCGATTATTTTTGATTCGTCTGTCTCGATTCCTTTCTGAGATATTTTGTAACCTAAATATTTTAATTCAGGGGCTGCAAATTTGCACTTTTCGACATTAACTTTTAGACCGGCCTCATTTAATAAAGCAAACACCTGTCTTAAATCCTGTACATGTTGGTCGAGATTATCACTAGTAATAATGATATCGTCTAAATAGATAAATGTGGACTTTCCAAGAACAGGCCTTAACACAATGTCCATACATCGCTGAAATGTTGCCGGTGCCCCTGAAAGGCCAAACGGCATACGCAAAAATGCATAAGTGCCAGACTTGGTTATAAAAGCAGTCTTAGGCACGTCCTCAGGCCTAACCCCTATTTGAAAATAACCAGTCGTTAAGTCTAAAGTCGTCATATATTTGGTGGATGTTATGTTCCTTAGAATTTCTTCAATAATAGGTAATGGATATACCGGATATTTAGTTATGGAGTTTAATTTACGGTAGTCAATTGCGAATCTCCACCTTTTTGGATGTGTCAAAGGATAGTCATTATTTTTCTTACATAAAACCACCGGGCTAGCATAACTACTTGAGATGGGCGTTATGATCTTTTTACGTAGCATATCGGTAATATGCCATTCTATAATTTTTTCCTTATTCTTATCATACCGGTATGCTTTGTGGCGAACTGGCATTGAATCTCCGGTGTCAATACTATGGTTAGTAACCTGAGTAAATCCTGGAATATCACTAAATAACGAAGCAAATTCAATGACCACTTGTCGGATTCTTCGTTGCTCGTCATTAGGCAGGTGGTCAAGATTTAACATCGGCGGTTCAGCCTTTTCTCCACGAACTGGTTTCATTGTCAGCTTAAGGGACGCTTCATTAAAATCCAGCGTTGCTTGTGCCTCTGAAAGAAAATCTATTCCTAAAATAATATGTGCTTGCAGATTCTTTACTATGAAAAACATCACCTTTACTTGTTCGTCCTTGATACGGACATACAGCGGTACTTTACCTATACACTTACATTTTTCTCCTTGCGCCGCTAACACTGTCGTATTATCCGAATTATACATGCGGTATTTCCAAAAATACTTCCTAAAAAAATCTTCTGCCACACAGGAACACTGCGCGCCTGTATCCAGCAGTGCGGTGGCTGGGATATTATTCACCAACACTTCAATCTTCGGAAGAGTCAAATTTTTCACCATTACTGTATTTAACTTGAAGGAAGAGGGGTTTTCTTGGCCTTCGGATTTCCGCACCCTCCCGTCAGCAGAAATCCGTTTTAGTTTAAATTATTTTTCATTTCCGTGCTTTCCTTCTTTTTCCACTGGCCTTGAGACGTTTTTCCTGGATTGCTATTGAACTATCGACGTTCGCCGGCTGTTTTTGAATGCTCGGGTTTCCTTGCCCACTGATTCACTTTGCTTCCGTAGCCGTGTGCTTGAGTTTGCTGTAGTCTTGGCGCACCAAATTGGTTTCGCTGTTGATATTGGCGTCTTCTTTCAATGTCCGCCGTTCTTCTACTTTCAAACTGGATTGCTAGCTGAAATAACTTTTCCAGTGTAGTCGGATTTCTTAATTCAATAAAGTCTTGCACTTGGGGCAGTAACCTCGGCAAAATCACTTGAATTATCTCAGGATCCGGACGGTTTCCATACAAGAGTTTGAAGACGTGAATTTTTCTTAAAATAAAGCTTGAGAGATTTTCGATTCTTTGCTGATATATACTGAAAAGTTCCGTTTCTAATTTCGCACGATCCCTTACAACAGGGAAGGCTTTTAGTAGGGCAGTCTTGAAATTTTCGTAAGTATAGGTGGGACTTCCTGCTTGACCCAAGAGACTTCTGCCTATACATTTGAACCAATTAAGCGCTTGGCCCCTCAAAGCGCTGGTAGCTAAGGTAACTTTTTGAAATTCGTGCACGGGGTAGAGCATGAAGTGGTCATCCAATTTTTCCAAAAAACTGGTTACCGGTGAGTTTCCATTAAATGTTGCTTCTGGTTTCATCGAAGCGCGCATGGTCTGGACGATGTAACCAAATCCTTCCAGGGCGGCAGCTGGCATTTCTGGATTCTGAGCCGCTTCTGCAGGCAGCACAGGTTCTTCTTGAAACTCGGCCATGGTTATTCTTCTTCGTTGGGCGCCACTATCAGGTTCAATGTTCCGTCTTACTTTCTTCGGGAACATGCAAGGACCTGACTCGGAACAGAGAGCTTACTAAAGCTATGTTCAATAACTGTGGGAAGTAGACAGGATACACAAGAAGGGTATACAAAACCCTTTATTTTTTGTCTACTTACAATAACTTCCGTACTTCGGAATACAAAGACCCACTACTTGTGGTCTAAACGCAAAAATATAAAAATAGAACTAAACTCTTAACTTTGAAATAATAAACGTGGAAGATTGGCCTTATATTAACAGGAAGCCGTATGTAGTACAGAGAACTGTTAACACTACAATACGTTTAAAAATTATCACGAGGATTAAACCTCTGGCCTGGAAGGCAACCAGCAACTGAGTAAAACTTCTAAGGTAAGCGGCCTGCTTCGACTAACTGCTTCTTCTTCTCTCGCTTGGCAAAAAGCCACAACTTAAATACTTGGCGTTCGCCAGACAAACTGTGCATAAATACATTAACGCTCATAATTCTGGCCGGAAGTAGAAAATAAGAAGTGATAGTAAAGATTTAAAATAAAATAAACGTTAGTAAAACTTAAGATCCTTACAACACTACCGATTAGCTGAGTTTACTGCTTTTTATTTTTTAACTATCAAAATGAACTTATAAGGTATTTGTCCCGCTTTCCTAGCGCGCCTTCGTGGTGTAGTGGCTCTGCACGCTGGGCCGGTATTCCAGAGGTCCGTGGTTCGATTCCCGGCGAAGGCAACTACTAATTTTTCATCTTTCTTGCTCCAAAAATACCTAATGTCCCTACAGTGGCGCCCGAACTAAAAGGTTTGTGGATGATGACTCTTCACACCCAGGATTTGGCGATTGGTTCCCCTAAAAACCCCAGTCGCCCTTTAAAAGGGGGAGTATATAAGGTTTTTCTCCCGCTTTCCTAGCGTGCCTTCGTGGTGTAGTGGTTCTGCACGCTGGGTCGGTATTCCAGAGCTCTGTGGTTCGATTCCTGGCGAAGGCGTTGCTAATTTTTCATCTTGCCTGTTTCAAAAAAAAAAAAAAAAAAATTCCACCTAATGTCTCTACAAACTGCTGGCTAGAATGATATAAACAACGGAATATAAATTCAGAAACAAAATCATCACGAATAGCTACTTTATGCCATTCAACATAAAAGAAATATAAATATCAATATTATCAAAACGAAGTTAATATTTCAAAATAATTAAACATGTTAAAAAGTATAAAATACTTGAAATTTAAAATAATTATTACTCGCGCAGTAATTGAGCCACAATAGTTTCCTATTCCTTAATTAACATAGATGAGTTACGAAAATACATTTTAAATGTATTTTTGAAATTAACTTCTTGTTATGTGGCGCGCAAGCGATCATTCTGTACCAAGATACATAATATGTTGTGATTAAAGCATCTTTTATTAAATGTGATAATAGCGCAAAAATAATCAGTTTGTAGGGTTTATATTTATTTTAACTAACATTTATTTTAAGTTTAAACTATCTTTCCTGTCAAGCCTTACTTTCCCCTGGAATTGCCAATGCCAGAGTATGTAAATTTTAGTAGAACGCGCAAGGATTCAAATTGTCAGCGGAAGTAATCTGAGTTAAATAGAAGGGAAACGACTTCGAAAGTGTGCTTTCTTGCTTCACGAGCGTGGAGGTAGCTAGTTAGAAATTGAAGAACCACGCGTTTCGGCCTGTGTGCTTGCCTCGGCAGATTGTTAAATCTTTCAACGCAATATTCAGAAGTTTGCTAAATTGTCAGCGGTATTTCAGAACGCGGTTAGGTTAGTTACGTTTAGAGAGCCTCGTAGTTAGTCACTTGTTATTATTCTCTTTTTAGTTTCTTATTTTTATTTTACCGCCGGGTCGGCGTAGTTTGTGAGTGTCAAGAGCACGCATTTGTAATTTCTAAAGTTGAATGAAAAGGGATTTAAGCCCTTCTCAAGACTTTGTCTACTTTCCAGTTCTCAGCAGTCACCACTATTGTTGCGTGCAGGTTGGAAGCGCGCAACATTACATTGGCGCCGGAACACTTGTCGAACTGAAATGGCCGAAAATTGGACGGAAGCTGCTGAACAACAACAAGAAATGGCAAGCCAATTGGAAGGATTTGGATACCCGGTCCAGACAATGAGAGCGTCAATCAAGCCAAACGTCAATTTCGACGGAAAACATTCGGTGGCGATATTTCTAGAAGGCCTTGAAAATCACTTCCAGCTCTACCCTGTGCCTGAAAGACAAAAAGTTGCCATCGCCACATCTGCACTAAGAGGACAGGCCTGGCTATGGTGGAAGAATATAGGCAAATTTTTATTAGGGGAATTCGGAGGCCAGACATGTACATTTGAAAATTTCAAAAAATCATTATTAAAGGCCTTCCCCATAGTGAAAGATCGAGCAAGGCTAGAAGCCGAACTGTATAGTTTTTATCAACGGAATATAGAAGAGTTGACGGACTTTATTCTGCGAAAAATTAAGCTGACGGATATGCTGTATGGGAAGAAACCCGAAGCGGAGATTATTGAAATAATCTTACCAAGATTGCTACCTGCTGTTCAAGATTACTTTGAAATTAGAAACCCAAGCACACTGCAGGAGCTCTTCGAATTGGCGGTCAAGTTCCAAAATCGCATAATAGCGGAAAAAGCTAGAGGGGAATCGTATTCTCAAAGTATCCGAAGGCATCCTTCAAATGAGCAGACCAGAAATGCAAACCGCTCTTATGGGGGAAAGAGCTATCAAGCTAACTCATCGAAGCTCGAAGGTCAAGGCCCAAAAAGGAAATTTGAAAACAACCGTCCACGTACCCAGAAGGCAGAAGTTGAAAGGAAAGCTTTAAACGAGTAGAGGGGCCTGTGAAAGCGAGGGTCCAGACCCCGGAAGTTTTGAAAAAACCCTCAAAAAGATACTTAAATACGGTCATCGTAAAAAAACTCGCAATTGCCAATTACACAAGTCTTGGTTGGCGATGTACCAGTAGAAGCCCTCATCGATACAGGAGCAGAAGGTAATTTTATGAGTGATATTTTTTTAAGAAGAACTTTAATAGGTTACGATTATTTAAAAATAAAAACACAGAAATCATAGCAGCGCAAGGACAAACTTGTCATTGTATTGGAAAACTATCTTTAAAAATACAAGTTCAAAACGAAAGCCTTAAAGTATTAATTTTTGTAGTAAAAAATTTGCAAAGTCCACTTATTTTAGGTATGGAGTTTTTAAGGGCCGCGAGGGCCAAACTCAATTTTCAGGAAAGTTCTATCGTGCTGGAGATGGATCGGAGGGTGGTGGAACCAGTGGAACAACCGCAAGTCGACCTTAGCCATTTGAATGACCATGAAAGTCAAGCCATCCAGCAAGTGGACTCAAGCGTAAAAGAAGTGGAAGGTCAAGAAGTAACGTCACCCGCTACACCACCCAAGAAGCAGAGAACTGAAGAGAAACCTAGCCCTGGTACAAGTCATGTGACGGTACCGAAAAGAAGAAATGAAAACGGTCAGACTCCAGCATTTAAGAAATACAAGAAAGCAACGCCACCGCGTAAAGAAGCTTTGGTAAAGAGGAAAACACCACTTACAACGTATCGCAGTAGAAATTCTGCATCGAGGAGAAGGCTTCCAGGGCCAAAGAGTCAGGTGCAAACAAGGCCGCCGTTCCCGAGAACGAAAAGACAGCAGGAGGAACGAAAAGACCACCACCAACAGAAGAAATTCAAGCATGATTCCAGACCGGAGGACGCCAAGACCAGCCGTCCAGGGGCAAAACGGAAAAGACAGCAACCCGACGACTACCGCTTCAAAAGGCCAGCATGCAGAGGGCGAAAAAGAAAAAGCAACGTGGACGACACTCGAAGGACACTAAGGAGACGACTGACGTCGATGAAATCTATAACGTGGGAGCAGTTCTGCCAGAAGAGGATGTCGGAGTTCCAATCATCGAAAACTCAAAGATAAGTTAAAATCCTCTATAAAATTTTTTTTCTTTTGTTCCGAAATGTTATGCGTAAATACGAAGTTCTATGTTTTGACGGAAGTCAATGTGTCTCGGTTGAGACTTAGTTTTGTTTTACTTTATTTAACTAAGGCAAAAGTATTATTTTCTTTAAGTATAAAATCTAAGAACAAGCAGTTTCTGTTGGTCGAAAGACTAATTCTGTTATGTTAAAGCCAAAATTTGGCCGAAGATAAAAATAACTTCGTATTCTTGTATTAATAAGAAATTTAGTTTCAGTGCCGCCAGCTTGGCGAAGAATGAGTAAAGTAAAAATTTATTTTTCTCTTATTCATTTTATGGTAAATTGTAAAAATCATATGTATTAGAATTTTGTAAATATACGTAAATACTTGAAAGTTATGTAAAAGTAGAATTTAGTCTACAAGCATAAAATTTTAGATGCTAAAAGTAAATGCTCAAAGGCAATGAATTCAAATTTAAGTATTAAACTGTAGATAAAATCATGCTTTAGAGCGAAAGCCTGCATGTCTAAAGATGAATGAGGGGGAAGTTAGAATGAATGTGTTTTTTAGGGTTCTCCACCTACACTTGAATTTTAAGAATGTTAAAATAGCTCATCGAGTTTTAGAATGTCGAGTAAGGTGTGTCTATTTGGTTGTTGAATTCTAACAAATCATTGTGGTTAGGGGAAGTGTTGCAATACTAAAACACGAATATTCCCGTTTGACACCACACATGTTGGAGAGCCAGGGTAAAGGTAAATTATACTTGAATGAATGTGAATTAAGCAGTAACTAAGAAAAATAAATCGATCAAAAACAAAAACTTATTCAGTGGCAAGAAAGTGTAAATTATAATGTATTTAGAAAGATACTGATACTTATTCCTTCCAGATGCTGGAAGGAAGAGAATAGATTGATTGCTGAAGTCCAGGAAAGGTTGCTGTAAGAAGAGAGAGTTAAATAAGTATCTACAGAAATTTATTCTACCTTTTGTGAAAAAACAGTTTTTTTATGTAAACGAAGCTCTTAAAATTTAGTTCAGAATTGTGGAAACTTTTCAACAGGTCGTTTCTAGGACCTGCTTCCAAGTTTACCAAATTCTGGCAGCGGCAAATGTAGAGTTTATATTTATTTTAACTAACATTTATTTTAAGTTTAAACTATCTTTCCTGTCAAGCCTTACTTTCCCCTGGAATTGCCAATGCCAGAGTATGTAAATTTTAGTAGAACGCGCAAGGATTCAAATTGTCAGCGGAAGTAATCTGAGTTAAATAGGAGGGAAACGACTTCGAAAGTGTGCTTTCTTGCTTCACGAGCGTGGAGGTAGCTAGTTAGAAATTGAAGAACCACGCGTTTCGGCCTGTGTGCTTGCCTCGGCAGATTGTTAAATCTTTCAACGTAATATTCAGAAGTTTGCTGAATTGTCAGCGGTATTTCAGAACGCGGTTAGGTTAGTTACGTTTAGAGAGCCTCGTAGTTAGTCACTTGTTATTATTCTCTTTTTAGTTTCTTATTTTTATTTTACCGCCGGGTCGGCGTAGTTTGTGAGCGTCAAGAGCACGCATTTGTAATTTCTAAAGTTGAATAAAAAGGGATTTAAGCCCTCCTCAAGACTTTTTCTAATTTCCAGTTCTCAGCAGTCACCACTATTGTTGCGTGCAGGTTGGAAGCGCGCAACATTACAAGTTCATTCTATTACAGATGATACGACTTAAATGTATTGAAAGAATGATCCCCATTTCAGACATCACTGAAGAACAAAGACTTAAATACGCAGATTTAAATCTTTTGGTTATTACAATAATGTATAGCTTTAATTTAAAAGAGCTTCTTCTCGTATTACGTCAAACAGCAACATCTCCGAGAATTGGTAATTTGCCGGGAAGCATGAATAATAAATATAAATATCAATATTAACAAATACAGAACGGCAACTTATTAAGGTCGCGTGAGTGATAAAAGATAAAAAAATATATTTTAAATAAAGAAGAAAAATGTAGCTTTATTAAAGAAAGAATTACGTACCTGAGTCAGATAAAGAAGATAAAAGAGAATTGCTAAGTACTGTAACTATTAATGTTCCCTAATGCACGATGAATTAGTGTCAAACATTCACGAAGTCATTGGGTCTCATAGTGTAATAATAATGTCCGTAGTGTGCTGTTAAAAAATACCACATAGTATGTTGAGTTAGGTACTGAAAATACTAACTTAACACAAGTGATAAAGAATTTAAGAATTCAGTTACTGAGCATCATAGAGAAAAAAATTGAAGCTAAAAAACTTATGTCGTTGTCTTGTCCATCTTACATGGAACAATGGTTGCCAGAGCCTACTCCGAAGAGAGGTTGGACTTCTATATTCCACCCCAATTCCAATCTTTCCCTCCCACCTCTCTCCTCTCCCACCAACCCACACGAGAAAACGTTCGGCTCGCCGCATATTTAGAGTGCCGCCATGCCACACCGACACTATGCATTTACAACCATCCCTGTCTTACCATGGATTCGAACCCGGGCCCTTCGGTACCGCAGTAGGCTTTCCTAACCACTAAACCGTCTGGGCGACACTAAAAAAAACTTATGGTCTGGTCCTAGTGCTTTTTAAGAACTCTTAAGTATGCTTGAGCTAGCTGAAAGACCCCAACTTTAATATCAGTTGAAAATCTATTTACGAAGTTAACTGTACTTTAAGGAAAGGGGGAAAAACTTCTACTATTTATGCAGCTACCTAAAAATAGGAAGTGTGCAAGGGTTATTTACAACATTAAATGATTTTAATGCACTCAAATGGAAGAAATTCAAGAAAAAAACAAGTTTTTATGAAATTAAGCATCATTTTAATTCTGAAATGCAATGGGGAAAATTTAAACAAGAGCAGAGAAAGCGAACAGTTTGAGTAATAATTGAATAAAGTCGGTACAACATATTGAAGGTTCGTTATTTAGGTATGAGTGAAAAAGAAAGAAAAGAGGGTAAAGCAAAAAGAAAATATAAACATGCTTTTAGAAAATTAGCCGGAACGAAGTAATAATGACAAAAAAAACTGAGAAAACAAGCCGATAATTAAATTTTGATGGCGGAAAGAACTGTATGATTAGATATGTATGATTAGATAGTATGATTAGTTAGTAAAGATATGTATGATTAGATTGTATGATTAGTTATTATAGATTTGCATGATTAGATAGTATCATTAAGGCCTCATTCAATTGAAACATTTAGTGATCGTTAGCCGTCATACGTCATCAGTTGCGATTGATTTTGCTGTTTTGGTATTCAATTGAAACGCAACGATCACTCTGAGCTCGCGATCGCTCGTTCTCATAGCGATCACTTGGAATCCATCATTCCTCGGCGAAAAACGATCGAATCAATATGGCGGCTGTGTTGTTTGTGCTTTCACGAGGACAGAAATCAAGTGTGCTAAAGAAAATGCTTTAGATCTGCTGAGTGAGCATCAACTTATATCAAAGTATAGGGTGTATAAGGATCCTAGCAAGGGCAGCCGACACATCATCTGTGTTGTATCCAAATTAAGTGCACTTGTTGCTAGTGGACATTGATTTAGCGTTGTGTTGTTTACATTTGTTTGATGGATTGCTACCTAATTCAGAGAAATATGCGTGGTTGCACTGCATCAAATTATTCATATCGTTCCAGAAATAACTTTAGTATGTTCTATTTTCCGAGAAATGAAGAAAATGGGTAATTAATTCTTGTCCATTGGAATAGATTCCGATCGCAAGACCGTGCGCTTTTGAAGTAAGTTCAACTTCGTATGTTTTCATAATTGTTTAAAAAATAAGTGTTCATGTTTCAGCGAAATGTGTATTATCATTTAAGAATTTATAATTAATGACAAACTGATTTATATGTACAATTTGAATATCAGAATGTGTATAGTCAATACACAAATACCGACGGCGATAAGTAGATGCTGATGTGATTTTCTTTATTGTTATTATCGCGAAAGGACAAAGTTTAAATAATTATATTATACATTTGATTTCAATTTTGTGCGTGATTATAACTATGAAGTGCACTTTTTATTTAAATTTTAATGCGGGATTCATGGTTTAAAATCGTAGGTTATTTTTTGACCTTATTATATTGTCGCCAAATCTGTCAGTCGGCCTCCAATGTAAAAAAAAAAAAAAAAAAAAAAATGTAAACATTTTATAATATGATTGAAATTATGCATTATATAATGTTTCCCTTAAAGTAACATTAATATATCGTATTTATATTCATTTTGAAGAAGGTAAGTATCAATTTAGGTATTTAACGAATAATTTTGACTGTATTTATACATCGTGTAGACTGTATTTCCAGCTCTTTCATTTAACTGCGATTGCTGTCAATTTATTTCCAATGTATCAACATAAAATATGTTTTAAAATGCTGTACAAGCTTAGTCAGTGATTCTTAATTTAATTCAGACAATTTTTTATGTGTAATTAAAATAATTTAATAATATATGTTACTGTAATTTACTATTTTTTATTTTAATGTTTTAGAAATTTGCTAAATCAAGTTTATTTTTGTGTGACCTTGCTTCAGAGGCGCCAATGATAAATCTGTTTTGGCTTTCACTGCTAAAGTTTTTAATGAAAAAAGTATTACTGATGTAAAAGAATGAAAAAATGATATTTACTTCCTAATCAGTGCCTTATGATATTGCAATAACTTAAAAGGCTTCTTACTGTTTCTTAAGTTGCATAACGTGTTTTCATAACTTCTTGTCATTATATTTTATTCGTCTATGTTATCAAATAAATATAAAAGGTATGTTTTTAATTAAAAATTCTTCCTTTCATAGCAGTGTTATGTACCATGATGTGATATGTGTTGGCGTTTATTATATAGTTATGAACATTAGAGTCATTATAGAGTTTTATGTATTTATTAAATATATGTAATCTACATCATTGTGTATTATATAATTTTCCTTTTAGAATATATTACATTGTATTTTTTGAGTTGTTAATAGAACTAGGTACATTTTTCTTTTCTTTTGCTTTAAGAGGTCTTTTGAATCACTTTTTTTTCAGTATGCAAAACTTACTTGACCTATATTTTTCACATGTATATGATTTATGTGAATGGAATGTGTCTTTTAGGTTAGCTGTTTTCATAAAGGAATTAAAATAAAATAATACCTTTGAAGAATTTTCATAGATAAAACTTTGAAACAATAGCGCTGGAAAGCCAAAGATGGCACATCAAACGTGAACTGCAACCCTAAAGAATGGTTACGAGGAGTCAACCTGCACATCTGGTAGCTCTTTCATTGGTTATTTCGAAACAAACGCAACTTCCGACCACGTGACAAACAGCATCGCGCATCAAGTAACCTCTGGCAACCCCTACGAGTTCGACTGGTAGGGAAGTGTTTCAAATGAATACGAAAAATCACTCGTTTTCAAAAGTGATCGCTAATGCTGGATACAACGATCGCTGTTTGAGCGATCATCGCTGTTTCAATTGAATGAGGCCTTTAGTTAGAAACTGTATGATTAGATGAGCCACGCTGTCTAAAAGTGGTCATATAGATAACTTTAAAGACATAGCCATCTGAGCGGCATGGTATTGCTAAGAAAGCCAAAACTTTTCAAAAATGCCATTAAAAGAAAGAGGTATTTTCTTGATTTTAATGCCAAAATGCTCCTGGCACTTCATACCTGGATTTATATTCATTTAATATATTGGTTTGACTTCCTGGACTCATTTCAAATGCAAGTATGGAAATTTTCTTAAACACGTTGCAAAAATTATTGTAGATTGTACATATATGGCCTTGCCGGTTAGAAGGCTTTAATGGAAAAGGAACATGGTATCTCCGTATATAAATAAGAGTCCAAATATATAATACAACATGCATGCTTTCACATAAGATACAAAAGCAGAAAGCTCGACAACGGAAAAACACAGCAGCAAACCAAAGTAAATATCCAAACACAGTTTAAGAACACAGCATCAGGCAAAAATATATATCCATATATTGTGTCCCTATTCAATATTAATTCATGCTGAGAGCATTCAAATAAGAGCAGCACTTACCTGAATCATTGGGTCTTCGGTTGTTCCAAAGTGTTCGAAAAATCAGCAGTACAGAAACGGCTTTTGTATTATCTTTAATCTGTGCACAAGTTTTACAAAATGTTATAACAAATATCAAAAACTAGACATTCATTCTCTAAGATATTAATAAACAAACAAACAAAGAAAAGCAAAACGTAGATTACATCATAACTCGTCTAGCGCGCGGTGAAAACTTACATAATCTTTTCTTATCAGTCCACTCCGTTATGAGCGCGCATGTGAAAAACCGAATTCAAAGGAGGAAATATCAGGAAGTATCACGTATCACAACATACTCCCACCTTTGAGATTCGAACCACGCAATCTCAAACCCAAATTTTAGATTTAATTAATCGGCCATATCTGGATCTTCTTTTAGGAATAGTCTCTGGAAAAAAGTCATTAACAGTTCTTTGCTTAGAAGGAGTTATCTTTTGAGCTAGCACTGGATTGTCAGAAACGATCTCTGAAAGACGATCTTCAGCAGTCTTCCGTTCGTTGGGAATGGAAGCCTGTTCGGCTACAAGTATAACGGGGTCACTTTTATCAGTCACTTCAAAAGGTATTAACATAAGCACTGGGAGGAGAAATTCTCGGCTTTTCATTTTTATTTTTAGCAGGCGAACTTGTCCATCTGTAGAAGGATAGAGTTCGACCACCCTGGCCAGAGGCCATTCAATTTTCTTGACGTTGTCACTAGATACCAGAACAATATCACCAATTTGAAAGGGTTTCTCATTTTTAGGAGATTTCGATGATTGGCGTAAATTGCCTAAATACTCAGTACGAAATCGTTTTCGTAAATCTTGTTTCACACGTTGTCGTAAACATGTCTTTTATTTAGAGACAACGAATCCAGAACATCAAGATCTAGGATTCCTGCTTCCTTAAGGTCATGCAAAAACAAAGAAGGGGTTGTGACAATATGCACACCTCGGACACACATTTGTTTAATGAAAAGAACTTCCTGTTTTGTCCAGAGACTAATTGTCAGTTAGAACTTTGAGGAAATGTGTTGCGAAAACCCCTTTTCGTCGAATCGGGTTCCACAACCACACCTTGTCTCCTTTGGTGAATCTATGCCCTGTAGCTCTGGTGTCGTACCTGGTTTTTGACTCGTGACTGGTCGTCGCCAATTTGACTCGCTTTCGTGCAGAACGGTGCACCCCTTCAAACCGGATGTGGACATCTTGGATGTATTCCTCAGGCGATGAAGGCGCATCCGTCGGGCGACCAAACAGGCAGTCACAAGGCAGACGAAGATCTCGACTGAAGAGCATCTGGGATGGAGAATAGCTGGTAGGCTTGCGTTTCTCTCCGACCCTAGTATGATTTCGGCTGCTTTCTGAGTAGGGTCTATCACATGAGACGTAGGCGTTTCCAGGCGATGATCCCTTTTGAGGATGGATAGTCATGTCCTCAGATGCAGAGAACAGCTTTTTGTGTTTGAAGTCTAAGGAAAAATTCTATTTCCCTAAGAAGTCCAATCCGAGTATGCATGGATCTGTAATATCCGCCACATATGCCGTGTGATGGTAGGCGGCACTTCCAAACGTGATGTTCACGTTTAACTTCCCAGCTATGTCGATATTATCACCAGATGCAGTCTGAAGGATAATACAGGATGGCGTCCAAATAAGTTTATCTTTAAACTGTTGAGCTAAATCTCTCCGAATGATGGTAACATTAGCTCCTGTGTCAATGATCATATTGCAAGGAACTCTATCGATGTGCCCATTGATGGACAGTCCGTTACTGTTGCCACTCACTGTAAAAATCTTGAGCGCTTTAAAACAAGGTTTTTCATTCTCTGGCAACCTGCGTTCCTCGATATGGTCATTCATTTGTTTCCTCCATCGTTGCTGAGAAATGGTCTCAATTTCCGGCGTGTTCTGCAGTTCCTTCGCACGTGGCCTTCAACACCGCAGTTCCAGCACTTTAGAACTGGTTTCTTTTCACTTCTGTTCCGTTTCAAGCCACTGACTTGTCTGGTAAAATCACCTATTTTATTTTCCGTACCTCGGGATGTTCTGCAATTCCGTTCAGAACCACATCTCCAACACTTTAGAGCCACTTTGTTCTCACTGCTACTCCGTATCAAAGCGTCGACTTGTCTGGATAAATCATCTAAACGAGCCATCAATTGATCCACTGGCTCGTGGACTCGCACAGCTCTGACTGGGTAGCGATCTCTATGAGTTGCTTGTTGGTCTACCTCGACTTTCATGGCGTACACTAGAGCGCTTTTTAAATCTTTTAATCCGCCATTCGTAGAGCTTTCTGTACTTCAGGGTCCTGGATGCCATCGATGATATATTGCAGCGAGAGGATTTCTCTTGTTTCTGTTGGGCACTCCGAAAAGGCGTGATGTGATAGCCTTATCCGTGGCGAGCTCCTGAAGCGTTTCGGTGGGCTTCTGTTGACGGGATTTTAGTTGAACCCTGCTGTAGTCTTTCAAACACTTTTCCCCAAAGCGCAGCTCCAAAGCTCCAGATAGAGCTTCAAAATCTAGTCTATTTTTTGGGAATCTAGTCTATTTTTCAAAGATTTTCGGGAAGCGTCTGCAGGATATCCGCAGCGTCTGCTCTCAGAGAATCGGCGAGATGACAGGCCTTAGCTTGGGAATCCCATCCATTCGCATCCGCAACTATAGAAAATTGGGTTTTATACACTTGCCAGGATGTCTTCCCATCATATGTGGATAGCTTCAGAAATGGACGAGCAGGCATCGGTAAGAATTTGAAAACCTCAGAATTGCTTCCTTCTGTCGCTATGCTCTTCTTTAAAGTGTCAACTTCTTTGGCAACAACAGCAGAAACCCTTTCCTCAATTTGTTGTTGGACGGCAGAAACTCTTTGTTCAATTTGTTGCTCTACCGCAGAAACTCTTTCTTGAATTTCTCCAACTTTGTCTTCAACTGTATCTATTCTTCCTTCCATAGCTTCGAACTTGTTTTCTATTATGCAAATAATTTCTCTCTTCAATTCCTGTTGACCGACTTTCATTTCCTCTTTAACAGATTTCATCTCTCTTCTAATGGATTCTTAAATTTTTTCCTGACTAGCTTCCATTTTTAATTTCATTTCTTCCTGTCCCGCATTCATATCTTCCTTAAACGAGGCAAAGGCTCATATCAACTGTCTGAACTATTCTTCCATCGCTCTTGTTATTGCCATTCAAATCCCACTTCTGACACCAAAAATTGTTGCGCGCGTACGGAAGGAAGTAAAAGGAAAAGCTCTTGAAGAAATTTGAAATAGTTTAAGACAGCTTGACTATTGTCTTTACTTGCAGTTCATTGAAAATATGAGAAAACAATCAATATTAGACAACTTTTTTACAACATTAATTAATAAATTCTTAGTTAATGAATGAAAGTTTTAATTAATGAAAGACTCGAGTGGGAAAAGAGCATATTAAAATAGCTGTAATAAATGCAGGCAATTTTGTTCCACTTCACACAATTAAATAAACTTTAACTTTGCAATTTAAAGTTTAAAATGAAATTCTAATTTAACTGAAATTAAAATAAAAATAATTAAGTTTCAAAATAGGGATTTAATATAAATTATTTAAGTTAAAAAATAAAAATGAATAGGTTTAATTATTATTATAAATGTGTAATTAGTAAAATTAGTTTTATGCACAATTAATAAAATTAATAAAATTTTACTCAATGTACAATATATTATGTACATTGAGTAAAATTACAAATTCACCATCACGTTATTTTTAAGATGTTTTGTTAATTGTTAAAAATTAAGTAATTAATTTTGAACTATATATTTCCATTAAAATTGTTTAAGATGTTTTGTTAATTGCTATAAGTTTGAAATAGACGTTCCCATTAAAATTGTTTTCTCTTTAAGAAGTTTTTTCTTTATGTGAAAAACTTCTTAAGCAGATTGTGCCGTATATTGAGTATGAATATTTATTAACCATTTAATTAAATATTTCAAAAAATAACAATTTTCTTTATTTCTTTTTCACTTTTTACTTTTTAAATTGAATTCTTGCTATAAAGCTATCAGGCACACTTAACAACAATAAACTGAATGCATCAATGCATAAACTCAAAGGTTTTCAAAACCATGATTAGCAGTACTGTTATGTAATTAACTTTTAGGACGAAGAAATACGTCGTCTTTGATTGCAATGCATTATACTTTTCCAAAAAATGGAAACTGGAACCAGTTTCCTGAAAAAAATCAAGATGAAAATAAGGTCGGCTTAAGCAAAGGCTGATTGAAGTAAAAAGTCAAAGGAAAAGCTATTGAAGAAATTTGCAGTAGTTTAAGACAGCTTTACTATTGTCTTCACTTGCAGTTCATTGTAAATAGGAGAAAACAATCAATATTAGATAACTTTTTTACAAAATTAATTAATGAATTCTTAGTTAATGAATGAAAGTTTTAATTAATGAAAGACTTGAGTGGAAAAAGAGCATATTAAAATAGCTGTAAGAAATGCAGGCAATTTTGTTCCACTTCGCACAATTAAATAAACTTTGCAATTTAAAGTTTAGAATGAAATTCTAATTTAACTGAAATTAAAATTAAAAGAATTAAGTAGATATCAGATAGGAGTGAAACATAACCGAACAGCAAACTTCTCGCGAATGAACTACAGAGGAATTTCGGATCACGAACGCATCACATCACTAATAGTTCGGATCACGAACAAGTTAAATGAATAAAAAATGCCTGGTGTCTTGAGGTACGAATACCCAAATAACAAAGAAAATTTGAAATAGTTTAAGACAGCTTGACTATTGTCTTTTTTTTTTTTTTTTTTTTTTTTTTTTTGGTAATTTATGCTTGCAGCCATGATGCATGGTGTTGTTTGAGTGGAGAAATAAACTGCTTATATCTTGGTAAATATTTGAATTAAGTGAGTTAAAGTGCATTTTTCTGACTTGTTTTGTGTTCCGATCTGTGTTTTATAACTTTATTTCGAACTAGAAGTCGTATTTTTGAAGATTCACGGACTTTGAATTTCTGCGAGTGCTGGCCGGATCATTAGCATACGATGAATAGATTTTTGCTTATTATTTCATGGATTTACTGCGCAAATGACTTCTGATTTATGTTTTAGACTCTTTATTACTTACTATAAGTCCATGGTTAAAAGCATAGTGATTGATTGAATATTTAATTTAATATTTGCACTTAAACTTTTTGAGTGACGTTAGGCTTAATGTGGCCGCTATTTGTTTACCTTTGAAGGCTTCGTGTTTTTCACTTCCTACTTAAGACCTTTGGCCAATTGATAAAAACTTGATCTGAGTTTATGAATATTACCAGGAATAACTGATCGATCTTTTGGTACATTATTGAATGTAATTTTTGCCCCGTTGGTCGATTTATTTATTTTGCGCAGAACATTTATATTTTAAAATTTAATGTTTTTTCTGCTGTTTTGTGAATTTTAAAAGATTGCAAACTTGAATTTTGTGTGATACAGACCATTTTTGTGATTTATATTGTTTTTAAATATATTTACTTTGTATTTTAGATTAGTAAGCGCGGGTAACCGGGCGGCGGAAGTGACGTCACAGAAAAGGGGCGTGGCCTCCGCCATTTTGAATTTCTCCGGAAGTGACGACACCAGCGCCATCTTGTATCACGTGTTGGAATGACATCACTAAACTTTCGTTTTGATTCTGTGGCAACGATCTTTTCAAAGTTGTTTATTTTTTGTGGCAACGACACTATTTTTTATGTTTGTGGCAATGGTCGCTTAAACCACGTGACGTCAACTATTTTCCTCATTTACCAATTTTTTCCTTTATTATTTTAGTTAGTTAATCCTTTTTATTCATTATTTTTTAATTATGTTTCATTATTTAATTATGAATCATCCTTTTTAATTATTTAATCCGTCATTATTTTTAATTAGTTTTAATTGACTCCATAATATTTTCATCCATTTTTAATGAATTTTAAAAATAACTCCACGGCTGAGACTCGAACTCGCTATCTGTGGGATGGGAGTCTAGCGCTTTACCGCCCGGCTAAGCCCTTCATGTTATCAAGCCTGTTATTTTTCCGTTTGGAGCGAAAATCACTATGACGTCACTAGGCTGGGGGAAACAAGCAAACGTCACCTCTTTCACGTTGCAGCCTGTCGAAACCGCTTCACGCTTTCTACATCCGCCGTGGCGAACGTATACAATCTTAACAACCAATCAGCATTCCGCTAACAATATCTATCTTATTTCAGCCAATCAGCGTATTGCTTTCTTATACATCGTCTATATATTCGCTCGCTTTGATGATTGCAATCATTTCTACTCTGATTCTTGCTGAGTGAACGTCATTTTGACTCTGCCATTTTTCCTGCGCCATTTCGTTTTCTTGTACACGATGTCTGCCAAGCGAGTTTATTCTGCATCTAATGTAAGTATTTTTCGCCTGTGTCTGATTTTTTAAATTACTATATTTTGAAAACGAATTTTTTTAATGTGTTATTTATTCTAATTTTTTAATTGTTAGGTGTTATTTAAGGATTCCGATTGTCCTTTCCACGATTCGGATGACGATGTAAGTTTAAATTATTTTACACGTATTTCCTGAATGTATATTTCTACGTAATATTTTATTTTGAACGTATTCACTTTTCTTTTGCTAGTTAATAGATGAAGTGGATCAAATCTTTATGGAAAATCCTATGGATCTACCCTTGTATTATCAAGTGGGTTCCGGATTTGAGGTAAATTTTAGTTTCGTTATGATTCGATTAGAATATTTTTTCTAGTACTAGAAATGAATGTATTTATTTTTATTTTATTTATTTTTAGACTTCTTCCTCGTCAACTCGTGGGCCTGTATACATGGCTGGTTCCGATGAACGTTCGGTGTGTATTTTTCTTTTATCATAATGTCTTTTTGAAAATGTTTGATTATTACCGAGAACTTAATTTTTATTTTTACTTTTCAGCTCGATGAGGCGATAGTGCTTACTGAAAAGTCTCGTCGACGCAACCATAAATATCAAGCCGAGGAAATTACTTTCAGAGCCAGTGTGGACATTGAAAGGTTGCCTCTGAATGTGCAAGGAGTCCCGATGGTTCGAATTCCTGACACCGTCCGGGAGTTGTTCGAGCAGCTGATTCGCCGGACAACAGCTGATCTAAGCCCATCAGACATCATCCGGTTCTGCATTCAAGCTGAAGGGTTGGATAAGCCTATCAGCACTTCCTTAATGGCAGTTTCGACTCTCACAGTGGAAAAGATTTTGGCTGCTGTCATGAAAGTGCTACAATCCAAAGATAAAATCGAGCTAGACACAGGATTTGCAGTTGATGTGATCACCATCAGACGACCTGTGGGCGCCGGTGGTAATAGGAAAGTGATCAATATCTCCCTGGACAGACTGAGAAAACAGTCAATTTTGTCCATACCCTACGATGAGGAAGGATTGTGTTGCGCTAAAGCAATTGTGTATGCTTTGGCACATCTGAATGAGGACAAAGCTGCTATTAAGGCCATGAAAGATCGTCGTCGACCAGCCCTCGTGAAGCGAGCAAGAGAGCTCCATATGGCTGCGAATGTTCCTTTAGGCCCCTGCACGTTTGCGGAGATAGCCATATTTGAAGATCACCTGCACGTCCAAATTGCCGTCTTTTCTTCGGAAAACTTGAACACAGTAAGTCATTATTTTTATCTCAAGATATTTCTGTTTTTTAAATGTTCATACCTACAAATATTTTTTCTATATGTTTTCATATCGTAACTTGATTTTAGTTCTTTTATAATTTGTGGCTATATGACAAAAATTTATTTGGGTACATGAATACTTTTTAAAATTACTTTTAAAAAATATTAATGTTCAAAACTGAATGTATTCTTTTTCTAAATTGTTCGATTCTGGAATTTATTTTTAGAGAAAAGTTTTTTATTTAGAAATTTAAAATATAACGTGAATCTTTATTTTTAAAATTACTTTAAATTGTTAGATTAACTTTATATTTTATGCATGTAAACAATTCGTTTCCACGTTAAAAAAAGATAACTTGAAATACTGAATATGTAGTAAATTTTCTAGATTGTGTTACATTTTTTAGATTATTTTTATGTATGAAATTTATTTAGATGCTAAAAACATAACTTGAAAAGTTTTTAGATTAATTTTACATTTAACATAAAATTTATATTTTATGCATACTATTTCTTTAGACGTTAAAAATATGCCTTATAAAAATGGCTGATGAATTTTTAGACTACTTTAACTTTTAAGATTATATTTTATGCATATTCACGCATAGAATCCATGAATGTATGCAGTTCGCTTCGATGTTAAAAAATATACCTTGTAAAAATTAATTAGGTTTTAGTTTACTTAAAATTGTTAGATTAATTTCTTATTTTATGTATGCAATTCGTTAAAACTTTCACTTTTAAAAATTTTACTTTCACTTTTTAGATTTTATTTACATGTATGCACAAAGGCAATTTGTTTCTATGTTAAAAATATAGCAAAAAGTGAACATTTAGGCATATATTTCTGATCATTTAAATGTTAAAACTTTAACTTGTAAAACTGAATGCGTGGCGAATTTTTTAGATTGCGTTAAATTTTATGCATGCACACAATTCATTAAGATGTTAAAACTTTAAACTATAAAAAATGAATTCACGATGAAAATTTTTTTTTGTTTTACTTTAACATATATGCATGTAATTACTTTCGATGTTAAATGCATTAGGAATTTTTAGATCGCTTTACGTATGTAATTAAATTTAAAAACTGATTTCTAAAGGGTTTTATTTTGGAATTTAAGAGAAAAATTTTTTGTCTATGTTTTAGGTGGTCTATAAAGGGAAAGAGAGAGCACAACGGATCAATTTGTGGCTTCACGATGTGCATTATGACGTCATCAAATCCCTGAAAGGATTTTTCGGTAGCGACCATTACTGCACGTCCTGTGAAAAGGCCTATGAACATCCGGAAAACCACCGATGTGCCAACGCCTGCCCCATATGTTTGAGGACCGACTGTATTCCAGGCGTGCCCCAACGATATCAGGATTGCGACCGTCTCTGCCGCTCCGATGCCTGCTTTGAAGCACACAAAGCCCTGACTGGAAAACAAGAGTTTTCACTCTGCGACAGGGTAAGTGTTTTTTGAAAATGTATCTTAATGAACAAAGTTAATTATCATGTAATTTTCTCGAAATGGTTATGTTTAAAAAAATTATTGTCGTTACAGGTATACCAGTGCAGAGAATGCTGCCAAGTGATTCGGAGACGCGATTGCCCTAAGGACCTGCATAGGTGTGGCACCACGAAATGCCCTTCTTGCAACCAGTTTGTCGTGGCTGCTGAGCACCGTTGCTATTTGCGACGTGTTGCCCCGAAAAAGTCCGAGGATAAGCTCATCTTTTTTGACTTTGAAACGGACCAGTCTTCGGGGGAGCATCTTGTGAATTTCGCGGTGGCTCAGTATGCCGAAGGCACAGAGAGAGTGTTTTCGGGCTATGCGGCTTGCCGAAACTTCTGCGCCTGGCTGTTTACCACACAGCACAAGGGCTTCACCGCCGTGGCTCATAACATGAAAGGGTAAGATAAAAATACCATAGTTTGCATGCTTTAGTTTTCATGGCTGTTTTTTTTCAATATTATTCATAATTATTTTTTACTTACAGGTTCGACGGTCAGTTCGTGATGGCCTGGCTCCTGGAGCAAGGCCGGAGATGATCCCTAACGGGTCTATGATCATGAGTGTAAGACACCCTAGTCTGAACATTCGAGTCATAGACTCGTTAAATTTTCTACCGATGGCGTTGGCCAAATTGCCAGGATGCTTCGGTCTCAGCGAGCTGAAAAAGGGATACTTTCCCCATCTTTTCAACTCGCGAGAAAACCAAAATTATGTCGGACCGCTGCCTGAGCCCCGGTACTACAGCCCGGATACCATAAGCACTTCAGCACGACAAGCATTTCTGTCCTGGCATGAAGCACACAAGGAGGACGTGTTTAACTTTCAAGATGAGATGCTGGCCTATTGCAGGTATATTTTCTTTCTTCTTGTTTTATTTTTATTTTATTTTATTTTTTTATATTTCGTATTTTTAACATTTTTTCTTTTAATAGATCGGACGTGGACATTCTTCGCCGTTGCTGCCTGGAGTTTCGAGCCCAGTTTTTGGATGTGGCGAATGCGGATCCATTCCAGTAAGTCATTTTCTCATTTTCTTATACAATAATAATCATATTTACAGTTCATTAAATCGTTCTTATTTTTGTCTTTTCAGATACGTGACCATTGCGTCAGCCTGTATGGCAACGTATCGGAGTGGCCACATTCAACCCGACACGATTGCCATGGTGCCTACACACGGCTACATCAACTCAACGAATTACAGCCCTGATTCGATCCGATGGTTGGACTTTGTTGCTGCTTCGGAAGGCCTACAGATTCAACATGCGTTGAACCGTTCCGGAGAGCACAGAGTCGCCGGAATCTCGGTAGACGGATTCTGCCAAGAAACACAAACCGTCTATCAGTTTCAGGTATGTAAAAAGTAAATTATATTTCTATATGATTCTTTTTAATGATTTTACACTTTTAATGTTTAATTTACATGTGGAACACTATTAATATATTTGTATTATTTTAGGGCTGCTTCTTCCACGGGTGTAGTTCGTGTTACGATGGTGATATCATACATCCACTGAAAGGGGTTTCCATGGCAACGTTAAGAGAAAAGACAGAAGAGACGACAAGAAAGCTTCGTATCCAGGGTTTCCACGTCATCGAAATGTGGGAGCATGAGTTTCAAAGAGAGAAGGAGGAAAATCCAGATCTCCAAGCTTTCTTGGAGCAACACCATCTGAGGGATCGACTCAATCCTCGCGAGTCGTTTTTTGGAGGAAGGACCAATGCCCTCAAATTGTTCCACGAGGGAGACGCAAAATATGTGGATTTACCTCACTCTATCCCTGGGTTCGTACTTTTTATTATTTCAAAAATGTTTACTTAAACTTTTCTAAATTTTCTGTATATTTTTATGATGTGTTTTTTCTGACTTTTTTTGTTTTCATTCACAGGTGAACAAGTATTGCGTCTACCCTGTGGGACATCCAACAATCATCACGGAAAGCTTTAGAGATGTGGAAGATTATTTTGGAATTATCCAATGCCGAGTGATTCCTCCACGGAATCTGTATCTTCCGGTACTGCCCTATCGGTGCCGGAAGAAGCTGATGTTCCCCCTGTGTCGGACTTGCGCACTTCTTCAACTGCAGACTCCGTGTACCCACACAGACGACGAGCGAGCTCTTGTCGGAACGTGGGTAACGGAGGAAGTCAAACTGGCGAAAAAGAAAGGTTACCGCGTCACACATGTAAGTACTCAAAGATTATTTTAATCTTTATTTAGTTTCAGAGGTTACTTTTAAAAATTTTTTATAACTGACATTTATTTTTTATTTTCTAGATTTACGAAGTGTACCATTTCCAAGCATCGTCTACTTCTCTGTTCAGATCATACATTGATCTGTTTCTGAAGATCAAGCAGGAAAGTAGCGGATGGCCTTCGGAGTGTGTGACAGAAGAAGCCAGACTGAAGTACATTCGCCAGTATGAAGAAAGAGAGGGCGTCAAGTTGGACGCTGGAAAGATTTCCAAGAACCCTGGGCGTCGACAAGTCGCCAAGTTGGCCCTGAACAGTTTCTGGGGCAGGTAAGATGATTTCTTTTGTACTTAATTTTTATAAATATTTTTAATTCGTTGTGATTTATGATAGCTTTTTTTCACTCAGATGGGGTATGAACGTGAACAAAGCCCAACTGACCTATGTCCACACGGTGCCAGACTTCAATAAGATGTTGGCGGATTCTACTAAAAAAGTAAGTTTCCTTACCGATTTTATTCATCTGTAAACTCAAAGAGTTTCAAACTGTTAACTTATGACTATTTTGAACTGTTATCTCATGACTCTTCTATTTTTTAGATCAAAGATGTCTTTCTTCCCACGCCTGAGGTGGCTGCCATTTCCTGGGAATCTGCGAAGGAGTTTGTGCCGCAGGATGCCTCTACCAACATTTTCCTAGCGACCTTCACAACAGCTTGGGCTCGTCTCAAGCTGTATAGTGAAATGGAGAAGTTGGGTAGAGATGTCCTGTACCACGACACAGACTCCATCATCTATGCCTCGAATGGTCGCAATGATCCCCCCTTGGGCAACTTCCTGGGTGAATTTACGGATGAACTGGAGGGTGATGTCATCAAAACCTTTGTCTCTGGTAAGGACCTTTAAAAAAATTTCTTTATTTTACATGTACCAAAAATATTGAAAGTTTTTCTATTATCTCTTTTTTTCTCATGATGTTTTATTTTTTCAGGAGGACCGAAAAACTACGCATACCAGACGGCCACTGGGAAAACCTACTGCAAAGTCCGAGGATTTTCATTGAATTTCCGGAATTCTCAGTTGCTGAATTTTGAAGCCATTAAAAGTCTGGTCTGCAGCCTCGACCGAAGTGAGATCACCTCTCTCCACAACCCCTCCAAAATCACCCGAGAAGCGAAGAGAAGAAAGGTGATGAATAAACCCGAGACAAAACTGTACAGAATTGTGTTGGATAAACGGGTAATTCAAAAAGACTTGAGCACATTGCCGTATGGTCATTAGTATATTGAAGAAGAACTTTTTATGTTTATGTTAGAGCCTTATCTGAAAATGAAATTTTGTATGTAAATATATATATATATATATATATATATATATATATATGCAGAATCATGCATTTGTATGTGTATAAAAGGAAACTTATTTAGAAAAAAACAATAAACAGAAGTTTGAATGATAAAATTGTGTTTTTCTTATTTGAAAGGATTTCATGAAAGGTAAGTTTTTCCTAGAAAATAATCGTCATATTTTATTTTCAAAAATTATGTTAACTTAATTAGAAAGAAATACAACACCAATGATCAGCCATTACATTTATTCACGTATCATTACAATTTCAGCCATAGTTTGGAAGATGCGTTTCTTTTAGGTCTAGCATACATAGTTTTTACATTCATTAAATGTTTGTTTTTGACAAAGTCTTGAGGAAAGTTGTTAACATTCGGTACATTTTTAAACTGTTCAAAGGCAAAAGGTTTTTGAGTTCTATTTCTCAACAGAAAGTTTATCAACTGAACAATGTCAGAGCCAGAAAACACATGATCATCTAGAATGAGTTCTTTATTCTGTGTCCAGGAAATCTGATGCTCTTTTAGAAAATCTATTATTTTCTGTGCCGTTCTTTTCTGCTTCACAGGAACTGTTTGCATAATTTCTTTTTCTATATCTTTCTCAGAACGTTGTTCAGGTGGTTGTTCTTCGGAAGTGTTCACATGAGGAAATGTAACATACTTTTGCAGAACCTGGATGTACAATTTAGACTTTTCTTCATCGTCCATTTTCTTTTTTAAGATGTTTCGAATTTGTGTGTCTAAATCACTCAAATGTTCATCTTCAAATTGCTGCATACGATCCAGGGGTACCAGAGCAAATTTCTTACTGTGTTCCATGGATAAGGGAGGATAAGACACTGACTGCTGCAGGAATCAGGAAAGATAGGAAACCGTCACCTTTTTGAACCAAAAGACGTCTTTTCTTAAAAAGAGGTACTTTTTGTCCGCTAGTTTTCTTAAAGTTCTTTTAAAAGGGGCGAGTCGATTTTTGACCCGTTTGGTGATGGGTACGTTTCCTTTTAGAAGATTTAAAACACACTCACAAACTGATTTTATGAGATGATTCGGACACTTTTTCAGTACAGCTGCTTTTATTCGACTTTCTCCTAATAGTTTTAGATAATCCACATCCTTCAGATGAGACATGCTGATGACAAATGAACTTTTCTTCCTGCACACTTTCTTTTATATAGGTAGCAAATGCAGCCGCTTTGGTTAAAGCACAGCAATTAAATCCTTTTGTATGAATCGAACATGTTAAAGAACTTTTCTTTTTTAAATTCTCTATCTTAGGACAGATTTATGATGTCTCTACCTAATAAATTTTCTAAAAATAATTTCTTTTCTAATCCTTTCACGTATATGACAGAATAAATAGATGACAAATATTGCAAAATAATACAAAGATGAGTATAAGGTAATACACCCTCACTCCAATTCATGTGATGACGATTTCTTGTGACCCAAGCAAAACACTTTTGCTGAGATCGTGATAATGTTTTCCAAGATTGAGGAGGTAAAAATGACCAGCAACTGTGATATCCTTCATGCACAGAATACAAGGCTAATTCTTTAACAACGTAGCAATGAGGCATCCATTGAAAACCTTCGAAATCGATCACGATGGGAGAAGACATGTTGGCCATTCGACGTCTCAAACTGAAATGAACTATCGGGGCTGGTAGACATAGTATTTATCCCCAGGAAAGATGCCTGTACGAAGGCGAAGCGTTTCACTTGTTTCTGGTCGTAAATCAATCAACAAGTAGCTAAATGGAGTTGAAGTAGCATCCTGAAAAATTTCTTGAAAGCCCTTTACTTTTCCGGGGAACATTTGTCTAGCTAAATGCATAATTTGACTTTTATCTCTAGGATTTTTGTATAGGACAAGGTAATGGGAATTTAAATGAATATTTCTCATCTCCTTGCCTTGGTGAAAAAGATTTTGTGTTATAAAAACGACTGAAAGGTTTCGGTGATGACTTCCTTTTGTAAAAAGTTTGCTTAAGCGAGTATCACTTGCTAATTCAGACATTAAATCGTCTATGATAATTAAAGCATTTTGAAGAGTCTGCAGGTTAGATGGTAATCCTTCTTCAAAATTTACGTTTTTCATGGAATTAAAAAGAGGTTGATAACTTCCGTAGCAATAAATAATATTGGTCGGCATGGGATGGAACATTTTATGATCTATCAATTTCTTCACAAAAAATGTTTTTCCCGAACCGGTAGGTCCGCTCAGAAGACAAGTAGAAGGATGTACGAACTTGGGCAGTTCCATTTTTCGAAATGACAGCATGTTAAGAAAACACTCACTTTTATACTTAATCGAAAATCCTTTTGCATAAGACATTTATTCATTTTGTTTAAATAAGTGTAGAAACAAGAAACACAAGAGACATTTTTACAAATTAAAACAACTTTATTTTTTAAAAATCATGTTTACACCATATCTTTTTTTGACAAATTGAAATATTTGGAAATCATGATTCTTCCCATCTAAGGGTGATACAATGAGTTCCATACAGAGTCCTTGACAGCCTTTAATAATGAAATAAATACAATAATGTCCACATACATTAGAAGTTAAACTCTGAAGCGAAATCTTGTTCCAGCAAACATGACGATATTTCTTGACAAAGGATGTGATATCTTTTCCATATACTTCAGGCGGGAGTCCATAAGAGTCGAAAAATTCCAGAGTCTGTTGATCTGCAAGGTAGACAGCTAGCCAATGAGTTCCTTTTTCATCATGTTTGTCCGTATTTAGCACCAGTGCACAGGGAAAACTTTGAATCGCAGGTATTTTATCACAAGGAAAAACACCCGCATAATATCTCGAAGAAATAGGATCTCGAGATAAGATTTGAAGAATTTGTGATGAATTCATCAGTTTCCAAAATCGTACAGAATATTTCGAGCTTTATTGATTTCTATCAAATTTTCAAATTCAGCGTACACTAATAACGAAACAGTTTGTTGTAAGGGAGTCCCAAATTTTATTTCTAATCTTAAGTTGCTGTGTCGAACTAGATTTAAATGAGAGCCATCACAAAGGTCAGGTGACAGGTCGAAGCGAAATAAGGAATATCCTTTTGAAAATTCTGATCTTGAAAGGTAAAGTCCTCTGTCGTCTGCATTCATAAATAAATTCTGATAAGCTCGTATGAAATGATTTTTGTCAAAATTAGGCTGAAGAGGATTATGAGGTACCGGTTGACCGTCCACATAAACACCGATAAAGTTCATATTATAATGCTTGAATTCGAAAGGAGACTTTTTATAGTTTCCGTTAAAGGCATCATTGTCGACGCATGCCACCACAATACGATTAGGCATTTGACCTATGAAAATATTGTCTTGAATAAAACTCATATTTCCAGTGGGAATGGAATAGGCTTTGCAGAGCACTCTATTAATGGGATATTTGGCTGTTGATTTTTCTAGGCTTTTGGCATGTCCTAGCACAACACCAGGGCTAACTCTCACTTTTCTTACAAACAATGAAGCTTGTTCGAGTAAAACTTTAAATTCACCTTCGCCCAATAAACAAAATTCTGGTTTGCTGCGTATGAGTTTAATTTTCATATCCACCATATTCAGCAAAAGTCTTTCCTGATGAAACATATCCAAGTGCAATCGGCCAATCATATCGACCGAAGCACTCAGTTTAAACAATTCTGCTCGTTGGTTGAATCCTTCATTCGGCTGAGTGTCTTGAATATCAAAAACGTTCAGACGTCCTGCTGTATCTTTGAAAAACAATTCTGATGACAGTTGAGACGTTTTCGTATCAAAACCACGATTCAATAATTTTTCTATCATGGCTCTGTAAGGATACGTGTTATTACTGGTGGAAACGAGTCTTTCATTTAAGCTAATGTCCACTTGAGAAAACATAGAATGTAAAAAGAGATTGACAGGTCCCACTTTACTTTCAGCCGTGATTGGCTTGCCATCATTTTTTAAAATTTTCACTTTGACGTAGAGTTGTGTCTGTGATAAGTCTAGGTAGTCTTCTCCGCTTCCAGAAACATTGAATTCAACAGGACTTCCTTCCGACACATTGGCTAATGGATGAAATTCAACCCACTGACCTTTTTCTATCACTGTTTGAGTGGGAGGTAACGAAAATAAATCCAGTTCGGATTTTGCGCATTCCGGAGAATCTTTTAACAGAAAAGCCATTACGAGTCAAAAATATCACGTCGTTGCACCTTCCTGGCTTTAGACGAAATGAAGTGTTTGGGGGTTTTGCGCTTCCTTTTAAACCTTCCGTGACCAATCATCTCGTCTGCTTTCTGAACTGCTTTCCTCGCTAATTTTTTGCCAGCTTCTTTAGATCTGGTTTTGAGGGAGACTTTAAAATTTTCTCCCGACAATACGTCGTTTGCAATTTGTGTTCCAGTCCGCAAAGCTTCTTTTCCGACTGTTTTGGCTCCACTCATCAAAAACGGCATAGCACTGCGAAACAGCTTTGCAAAAAATCCACCAATACCATAACCTTTCTCTAAAATGGTTCCTTGATAGTAAGGTAATCCATTTCCAGTTTGAGCTAAATAATAATCTTCAAATTTTCTCGTGCAACACGTATAAGGCACTCGCATATTTGATGCTTCTAATCTTGCATACACAATCCAAATGAAATCAATTTGCAGATGAAGGCTTCTTTTATAGAATTTGTCTCAGACGAAAATGCAACACAAGAAATACTTTGCCTCTTTCGAATGGTACTAAATCTCCAGAGTGAAGTCTTATGTCAATATGTATAGTCTGAAAATGTTGACGGATAACTGGCAAGTAAAAGGGCCGGGGGTAATGAGCGTTTATGATGTCTCCGTCATTTCCTTCTACGGTGACAATTTTTAACAACGGGGCTTGTACATCTCCCACAATTTGAGGTTCTACGAGATCGCAATACACATACATGACAGGAAAAGATACTTTGGGATCGGCTACAAAAGGACTTTGTTCCAATCCTTTGTAAACACCCGGCTCGAACCCTAGAAGCACCGCTAATCCTTCGTGAAGAATGAGTTTGCAGTTTTTATCGGTCTTAATGGTCACTTTTTTCGTAACAGGATGGTAACTGAATTCAATCTTATTTTTATGAGAAGGTATTTTCATGGCTTTTAATAAATCTGGTATCGTTTCATAACATCCTGGAGGCACTCTTCGACCTTCCAATTTTCCATCACCCAAATCAAATCCAAATAAATTATTGTCTTTTCGGACGTTATACCATGTGTGAGGGTAAATAAAGTCCACAAGAGATAACTCTCACTGACTATTTAAATCCATCGGAGTAGGAAGCTGAGTGGTAAATTGTGATATTTTGTTGTCTGGAAAAAAACGCATGGAGCTGTCGCTGATCAGTGTGATAAAGAAAGACATGTTTCGTTCAAATGACAGATAAGCAGAATTTACGGGCCTTTTATACCCTTCTCACATCATCCACCCAAGCATTGAAGCTTTCGGGGTACCCCTGAAATTTCACAAAATATTCTATTTTCCCGCGACGTTTCCTCTTTTTTAAAACTTTTTCTACGGGATAATAACCAGAGTCCGAAACCTTTTGAAGTTCTTGTTTGTAAAAAGTTCCTTGTATAACTTCTCCTGCTAGATCTTTCAGTTTATAGACAACAGGAATCCGTCGAATAATTTTATAGATTGTAAAAATTTCTCGTGTCCAGTTTTGTTCGTATCCTTTCTCAGAGAGCATTTTTTCTCGGCTGATGCGTACCGTGTCTCCAATCTTTAAATCTGAAGAAATAGGGTTTTGTACTGGTTGCTGACTATACAGCGTTTTCCAAATTTTTTCTTGATTTTGTAATGTAACGGATACAGGTTCTGTCTTAATACTGCGATGCCATGTATGGTTATAACTGGATATCAATTTATCAATCACATCAATGTACTTTAGTGTATTCATTTCGGTAAAGTATTTCCACATTTTTGTTTTTAGAGTTCGATTAAATCGTTCTACGACAGAAGCTTTGGTTGTATTATGTGTCGTGAAAAAGCGAACGTTTCTCTTTTTCAAAAAATTTTGAACTTGTTTATTGGTAAACTCTTTCCCTGCATCTGTTTGTAATGATTCGGGTGTACGTTCCGAAAATATCTTTCCGAAAGCGGATTGGATGGACACGGATGTTTTATCTTTGAGAGGGATAGCCCAAGCATATTTCGAAAGGATGTCTATACAGGTCAGCAAATATTTATATCCATCATTAAAAGAGGCCAGGGATTGCATATCCACTAAATCAGATTGAAATTGCTCGTTTAAGCCTCCTACGATGACTCTGTACCTGGGAAACTTGTGCCTCAAAGGCTTGTGCAAAGTATAAGAATCCTTGGTTTGCAACCATTTCTGGATGTCTTTTGTTTTTACGCGACCTTTTAAAGCACGATGCAAAGCAGCAACACCCCCGAAACTTGCGGGGACCTGTGGATCCCGGTAGGTCTGAGACAGAGCTGCGTTCATTGCAACAGTTGTTATGATCTAAACGTACACTGATATTCATTTATATATATTTAACTAGAACAGATAAAAAATACCCTAGTTTCACCTATATAAAGATTTTAGAAAATAGGCCTAAAAAACAAGAGAGAGAAAATGAATGCTACTTAACATCTCAAAGGTTGAACAAGTAATGATATATATGTTTAAGAATAACCATATTTATATTCTATAAAAATCAATAGGTTTGTATTCAATAGGTATCTTTAAAATTTATGTAAGTAATCATTACAGATTAATTCTTTTAAATAAGGTCTGAACCTGGAGACAGTCATGAAATCGTTGTAAAATAAAATAACATTTATTGAGCATCCTAATTATTTTACAAATATTCATAGTATTCAATACCTAAGACACCATTGATAGTACAAAATGTGTTTCTTACTTCATCGAGTACATGGTTTAAACACACAGATTTTAAAAAGTCCTTGGTAATGTAGTGAGCAGGTTTCACTAACATTAAATAGGGTTCTTCACCCCAAATGTTTCCATAAAATTGCCTGGCGATGTCAACAGCATTGAATCTCAGAGCAATGGCATTCACAGTTTCTGTTTCATGAACGAGTTCTTCACAGTCTGGGATATTTCACGCTGGGGATATTTCAGTTTGTCTTGTTGATTAAGAAGTTCTTCAAGTGACGTCTTTAGAATGGTTTGAAGTCGCGCTCTTCCGATAGAAACGTCAAAGGATTGGGGTAGATTTTCCACTCTGACAGGTTCGTCGTATACGCTTTCGTAGGCTTCACAAAAGTTCATGTTTTGATAAACGAGGTTGGTGACAATGTCACTGATACGGCTAAAGTTGGTCATCAGTTCTTCACACTGCGTCGTTGTAATGCTGAGGCTACATTTTGTCTGTCCTGTCGAAGAGAGTTGCTTCAAAGTGAAGTGGGAATCTTTATACGTGACCACAAAATTCTTGGGCAATTCCATATTCAGTGTCAGCAGGTCTGGTTCCTCCACTGTCATGTTGGTTGCGAGAACATTTAAACACCACGGCTCAAAGTTCACTCCACGTCTTGTCGGATAGAACGATTTGCCATATTTAGCATACTCTCGAATGTGCACAGTAACTTTTCCCTTGTAAATGCTGGGTCCCACAAAGACATTGTTTCCCATGTGAGTAAGCTCCTCTGGAATAGTGTCTTCAGTAAAAAGTCCTTTACGCTGAAAGAAAAAAATTGTCAGTCATTTGGTAGACAAAAAACATATACAAAAAATGAGGTAACATAAAAATATAAACTTTAACATATGAACCTTTTTTAACAAATACGTACTTTTTTTCTCGAAATGGCTTGTTTCTTCTGCTTTTCTTTTGGCACAAGAGCTATCTGATTCTCTTGGAACATCATGGCTCAACACTTTATCATTCAAAGGCATGGTTTCTTTCTCCAATAGATTTTCCATCTTAAAAATAAAAGGCAAATTAAGCCCACATTGAACTTTCACAAATAAATTTTTAAAAGATTAACACTCTAAAAAATAGTATGTTTTCGAAAAGTAACTTACCTCTGCAGCGTTGTTGTTTCGTGGCTGTCCAGGATTCATGTTCAAAACGATGAAGAAACAAAAATCTGATGAAATTAACAATGATAGTCCAAGCAAAATATGTGCGTACACTCAAGGCGACAGCAGGAAAGAAATGCGGAACGTTACTCGGGATAGCCTTATATCGGGCAGGAACTCTTTATTTCATCTGAACGGTGATTGGTTAAGAAACGGTGAGGTCATATTTCAAAAAATCTGATTGGTTCACAGAAAAGTATCCATACACCTCAGCGGAGGCATACAAAGGTGTGATACGGCAGACGCCATTTTGTAAAGCAACATGTCGCAACAAGAAATAGATGATGTCATTCCAAACACGTGGTTCAAGAGTTCGTTGCCACAAACATAAAAAATAGTGTCGTTGCCACAAAAAATAAACAACTTTGAAAAGATCGTTGCCGCAGAATCAAAACGAAAGTTTAATGATGTCATTCCAACACGTGATACAAGATGGCGCTGGTGTCGTCACTTCCGGAGAAATTCAAAATGGCGGAGGCCACGCCCCTTTTCTGTGACGTCACTTCCGCCGCCCGGTTACCCGCGCTTACTACTTAGATTTGTAAATATGTTTTAATTCTGAATATTTTATATACAGCCCTGTCGCAGTATTGTAATCTTGATATTTATTTGTTTTGTTATAATGAGTCGACTGAAAAATGATGTTGAGAAAGAATTTACAGGTGTTGATAGTGAAATATTAGATGGTTCTGATATAGCGAAAGAAAAGATGGATTGTGATAATGAAAAATTAAATGATGATGCTGTTAGGGCCCTCTATGAATTTGTTGATAAATTAAAAGTTAGAAGGGTCTCACGTGAGATTACTGAAGGATTGGCAGGGGGAATCGACAAAGTTGTTGAATTACTTGCTGCACAGAATTTAAGAAGTATTGAAGCTAATTTTATAAATTCAAAAACGGATGTTTTATTGGACATTAAACGGGGCATCGATGAGATTAAAAGTACTCTTCGGGAAAATCGACATAAACAAGAGAATAAAAAGAATAGATTTATGGATAATAAGAATTGGAAAGAAAATGAATTAGTTGTTAGACCAGCGATGCCTGGAATTGATGTCCATGATGAATTAATTGTGAATGTAAAACCTGATGATATGGATGCACAGATTATGAGTTCTTTTGTTAAAAGAAACGGTGATTTAGTTATGAGATTTAAAGAGAGTAAACAAGTTGATATGGTTCAAAATATTATTGATTCTAAAGAAAATTTAAAAGATAAGTTATATACACAGAAAAAAAGATTTATACAGCCAAAACTTATTGTATATAATGTGTGCAACTATGTAGAAGATGATGAAATTGCTGATAAAATGAGGAGTGAGTGTGGTTGTTCTGGCGACTGTGTGCGTCCATTATTTAGGATAAAATGTAAAGAATCAAGTGAAGTTACTCATAGAGTTTTTCGTGTGGATCCCCAGTGTCAATCCTCAATTTTAGAGGATAACAGAGTTCGTGTTGGATGGAAGGCCTATGTAGCAAAACTTTATCTTAGGCCAAAGAGATGTTTACGTTGCTTCAAATTTGGACACACCGCTAAACATTGTAAAAATGATGTTACTTGTATCAAGTGTTCAGAATCTCATGTAGTTAGAAATTGTATTAAAGAAAAGGAAATATGTGCTAACTGTAAGGATTCGAATTTGAAATATGGTACTCTTTTTGATGTGAATCATCATGTTTTGGCAAAGGATTGTGAACTTTATAAGCGTGAGATTAAATTTATTTCTGAACATTTGCGTATATTGGAATAGTATTGTTTTGGATTTTAATTAATTATAACTGCGATTGGGCTGTTTTTTTCTGTGCTTGTCATTATTTTAAGTGCTTTATCTGTTTTTATGGCATGTAATTTTATATTTGTAATTGTTTTATTTTTTATTATTCCCTTGGATATGAAAATATTAAATATTAATCTGAATCACTGTGCGGTGGCAGCTTGCCAGTTGGCCGCGGTTGAAAATATTTTAGATAAAAATTTTGATTTGATTACAGTGCAAGAGCCTTATTTTATAAATGATAAGATGCCATATTTAAATAAAGGGTGGAGAGCGGTATATGATGAGAAAGGCAGATCAGCCATTATTGTCACAAATGATGAAAGTGAATTTATTGTCGATTGTAAAATGAATGAAATTATAGCCATTTCTTTAAGGATGGATCAATTTGTTTTAGGAATTGTGTCCGTTTATTTCTCCCCTGCAGAAAATTTACATTTACATTTAACAAGGTTGGAACAGGTTTTGGAAATGTATAAGTATTTTATTATTATTGGTGATTTTAATTCCAAAAATTTGAACTGGGGAGCAAGAATAGTTGATAATCGGGGATCTTTAACTATGGATTTTATAATACAGAATGATATGATTTTATTTAATCAAATGGACTCTATACCAACTTTTGTATCTGCTGTTGGGGAGGGTTGGACAGATTTAATCCTAGGTTCTTCCTCATTATCGACATTTAATGCCGAACTGAAGATTTATAAAGAGGAAAGTTTAAGCGATCACCGGTATGTCTCTTTTGAAATCTGTGATGTCCAGCCAATATATTATAAAAATATTGTATTCACAAAGAATATTTATAGACTGAATAAATTTTGCAGAAAACTAAAACCAAATATAGATCAGATGAGAAAAAGATTGGATGGAATTTACGATCCTGTTATCCTTGAGGAATTTGTTGAGGAATTTGAAAACTTAATAGTAAAGAATGCAAAGAAACATCTAATTTTACGTAAAAGGAAAGTAGAGATGACATATTGGTGGAACGCTGATTTACAGAGATGTAAACGAAGAATAAGGGCTTTAAGAAAACATTATCAAGTTAGACAAATTGATGAAGACACTCGAAGAGAAAGAAAAATATTATATAAAAAGGAAATGGCTCTCTATCGAAAAAAGATTAAAAAGACAAAATATGAATATAAGATGAAGCATTTTTTGGATAATAAAGACTACTATGATTGCTACTTTCGATCGGCAACACGTAAATCTAGACCTTCCCGAATGATTATAAGGAAAGATGAGCAGAGTACTGATGAATTTTCTGATGTTATTAGGGATTATTTTATGGAAAACTTTGATTGTGGAAATCCTGAGGATGGTATTGTTAAAGATGAACTTTTAACATCTCCAAACTGTGGTGCTGATGATGTGTTATTTTCTGTAGATGAGATTCGTTATGTTGTGGGAAAATTGAGAAATAAAAGTGCTCCTGGAATTGACTGTATACATGCTGTTATGGTTAAATGTTTATTTAAAAATTTTGAGAAATTTTTCGTTCTACTTTATAATAAATGTTTTATTTTGTCGATTTTTCCGGGAGTGTGGAAGATCTCAAGAGTAATATTCATTCCAAAGGGTGACCAGGCAGTTAGACCTATTTGTTTATTGAAATTCTTTGGAAAAGTTCTGGACAAATTGCTTACCAATAGGTTATATCATTTTTTCTTGGAGAATAATTTTATTTCAAATAGACAGTTCGGTTTTGTTTCGGGAAGGTCAACAAATGATGCACTTTATAATTTAACAAACACTATAGTTCAAAAGAAGAAAGATTTTCATGTGATAATTGTTTCTTTCGACGTTTCAAAGATTCTGTTATATGGAATTCATTGCTCTCCACCCTTGAGAATTTTAAAATACCTAAAAATATTTTTGCAATTTTGTGTAATTATTTTAATAACAGAAAGGTTGTATTTTCTTATGATGCTGATTTAAAAATTTTTTAAAATGTGTATAAAGGATGCCCTCAGGGCTCGCCTAGTGCTCCGCTGCTCTGGAGCGCCGTTATTGTTAAGTTATTAAATGTTTCTCTTCCTGAATACGTAAATGTGATTTGCTATGCAGACGATATTTTATATGTAGTATATGATGTATCTTTAGAAAAATTAGAACAGCGTTTTCAACTGGTGAGTGATATTCTAAAGAACTGGGCCGAGGATGAGAAGTTGATTTTTAATTTGCGAAAGACTTCATATATGTTTTTCCCTAGGGCCGGTAAAAATACTAGACCACTCAGGCTAAGATTTGATGGTACCCTGTTGAAAAGAGTAGATCACATGAAATATTTGGGTGTAATTATAGATGATAAATTAAATTTCGAACTTCATTTTAAAGAAATTCAGAAGAAATCTGATGCAATTTTATTATTTTATAAAAGAAATTTTCCAAAAAAAATATTGATTACTAAAAGAAATATACTCAGAATGATTTATAATGCTGTTATCATACCTATAATAATGTATGGAATAGGTAGTTGGGGCTCTAGGGCGGCGGAACTCCAAAGAATAAGGAATAAGTTAATAACAATTCAGCGGCTCTGGCTTCTGTCACTGACTAGGTGTTTCAAAACTACTCCATCCGAAATTATCTGCATCTTGGCCGGCACACCGCCTCTTTCTATATTTTATAGGTATTGTTACGATAAATTTTTATTATCTACTAATAAGATTGATTTTATTCATTATGAGGAATTTTTTGCTTGTTGTACTGCTTTTTATAACTTGGATCCTTATTGTATACACCCTGCTAAAAGAGTTATTATTGATTAAGAATTTCATTTTGTTGAATTTGGTGAAATTGACATTTTTACAGATGGTTCTGGAATCGATGGTAAGATAGGTTTTTCTTATGTTGTATATTACTATGGTACTGAAATTTACAATGATAAAATTAAATTGGAAAATTTTAATTCAGTGTTCCAGGCAGAATTGACAGCTATTTTTTATGCTTTGAGATGGATAAGGGATAACTTATTTATACATTATAAAATATCAATTTATAGTGATTGTCTGTCTGGTCTCCAGGCCTTAAAAAATTACGAATGCAAAAACTCATTAATTGTTGATATTAAATGTCTCTATGAAGAAATCACCAAAATTCATGTTGTGAAATTTAAATGGGTTAAGTCCCATGTTGGGATTTTGGGTAACGAAAGGGCCGATGTGTTGGCCAAGGAGGCAGTTTTGGGCGAATCCGGGGAGTGTTCCATTGTCCAACCATCCAGAAGAATTCTTGTAAATAAAATAAAACAATTTTATATTGATATGTGGAAAAAGGATTGGAATGAGTCTGATAGAAAAAAGGATTACAGTTATAATTTGATCCCTACATATAATAAATGTATTTCATGCTGCCTGGATCTTAATCAAATTATCACAGGACATGGACGCTTCCCGGAGTACCTAAAGAGATTCGGTCTACAAGAAAATGAGTTATGTTATAATTGTGGAGTTACGGGTTCAGTTAAACATTTTGTAAATGAATGTGATTTAACTTATGATATAAGACAAAAGTTTGGACATATTAATACATTTACTGGAAAAAACACTGAATTTGAATTTGCTAGGGAATTAATGAATTTTATTAATAATAATCGTGTTAATGTCGGAATTTTGATTTAACATGTGTTTAGTGTTTTTATGATAGAGCATGGTCTGTGTCTTGTCCTTTTGTTTAGTTAGTTTCTAACCATTCTATTTATTTTAATTATTATTGTGCCGTTAAGGTCCATTAGGTTATATCCTAATGGGCGTATTTTATTATGTGGTTTTTAACTTGACGCCCCCCTGGAAAAGTCATAAAATCAAATCGATTAGGTGGATGGGGGGCTGCGCCTCTTTCTGTACCCAAATAACAAAATAATTTTTCAGAAGTGTTTTGAGGTAACGTAAGTCATATAGTTAACACTCGGAGACTTTTGGAAATATCATTTTAATATTTGCCATTGCTTAATTCTCATTAATAAAGCTTGGCTGCAGGCGACTTATTGGGTTAGTTAGTTAGAATTTTGAGGCAGACCGGTCCGCTTAGCCAATGTAAATTCACTTTATAGCCAAAAATGGGTTGCATCCGAAAAAGCATTAAAGAGGAAGGGGGGAAAAACAATTGAAAAAAACAAAAACAAAGTGAAGCATATAATGGCAAGAACGGACGTACCCCCCCCCATACACACACCGCATACACACTAATTAAAAAAAAGAAAGGAGGAGAGTCCTAACTTTCAATTCCGATCTTAGCCTTATTACTGCTTCTAATTTCCCTAATATTCTGTGCGATTTTTGCATTTCTCTTAGAGTAATAATCACATTCGTTGGTGATTTCAGAATCTGCTCGGAGACAAGCAGTCAATTCATTTGATTCCAGAAAATGCATTTTATCACCTTACTACATTACAAGTTTTACAGAATGGATTATCCTAAACACAAAATCTTGATAAATATTATGGAAAGCGGCCATGGTCCATAACAAGCTGATTCAGGCCCGTAACAAGTCGATATCATTTATGATTTTTATATTCTTCCGCCCTCTTATTGCCCTGGAAATCTCTGTGCGCTTTGACCCATGAAAAAAAAATTATCATTGCGCTCTTTTAATTTTACATATAAATCCTTAATGCCGCTGAAGGCTTGTTTATAGTTATCCCGACAGGAGAGTGCCTGAAACACAGAAAGACAATCAGAGTATATGAAAACTGTATGTCCACTTTTCCAAGTCCTGTCTGTCCATCTCGAGGCATGAAGAATGGCCTGTACTTCAGCCTGAAATACTGAATTATGCATATTATTTATCTCTGCACCATAAAAACAGACAACAAAAGCCGAGCCTCCTGACCCGGAACCATCCGTGTAAATGTAAAATCATGGATTTCTGGGAGCGTTTTAACCAAAGGAATTGATATTCTGTGCATGGGATGAACCAGGTCTACATTAAATGTTTCGAAGGCTGCTCTTGTTACTAAAGAGTCTCCAAATAATTTCATTTCCAGGTGACGAGATCTTGATAAAAATTTGTCATAAAAGTACTCAACGAGCAACGAGAGGGCCGGAAAACCATCAAACGGGCAGGCGCAGCTGCTCTGCCCCCCCCCCCCTCGCCAGGCACCGATAGCATATATTACAGAGGAAATAATTACATTTCTACAAATCTCTCCGAGGGTAAAACTTCAAAGCAAAGACGTCTGAACCAAAATTTCTTTCGCTTTTGTTTAAAATTATATCTGTTCGTTTATTGATGAAATTAAAATGTTTCACTTACGGTGTTATCGCATCCAAAGACTCCTGAAGCTAGGAGAAACTTTCCTGAAAAACAAGCTTCTCCTTTTCCTACCAATGCAGGGTTCCTTGCCAAAATATGTTTCCCTGAAACTGATGCCTCAGCTAACTAAGCGGACATTTTACATGAGCAATGCCCTTGCCGGTGAGATGAAAATGTTTCGCTTAAACCTTTGTCAGTAGATAGAATACTTTGGTTTGGAGCCACAGGGCGCTGGGGCGCTCGGAGAGGGGGATCTGGCGAGGGTTGCTACGTCACCAACTACGGACGCGCTACATCCTGTTCGTGACGTCATCACACATTGTCATCTCGGATTATCTTGCTACGTCAGCCACATGTTTCATCCTGTTTGTGTTGTAATCCGGTTTCATGTACACGTTTACCGATTGACGTAGAACTCCGCGCTGCTAATCCGCAAACTGATTGTAGCATGCAGATACATGTTAGAATTTCTAGTGCATTCTTTTAGTTCAGCAATGGCCGCTAGAGGGCAGTAGTCTTATCCATAACGCTTTTTGATTGGTTTTCGGTGGATCTTGACCAAAGCCTATATAAAGAGACGCTAGACCCTTTTATATTATTTCTGTCTGTTTTGCTTGCTTCGTTCCTGCTTTCACGCTTCCTGTTTGAATCAAGACTTGTTATTCGAGGTACGTATTTATTTTTATCATAGATTATGTTCGCTTTTGTACTTATGGATTCGATGTTAATATTTAGTTTATTTTTATTAAATATTGTACATAGTTTTTCTGTCTTCTTTATTTTTTTTTTCAGATTTTTACCTGTCATTATTTTAATTGAACCCATTTCGTTTTAACTTAAGTCATTCATTTTCGATACCTCTTTTACATTAATTTTTATTCTGTGTTTTTCCCTATTATTTATAGATTACATTTATCGACATTTTAGCAAAATATCATTTCTAATGTAAATTTTCTTCGTTAAATATTTTTTAACTTAACGATGCTCTTATGTTTTCATGTGAATATTACCCGATCGCGCATTTCTTAAATTATGTACAGCATACTTTCCTTTTCCTAATGCAATTCTTTTAATTAAATTAACAATACTTCGTGTTTCTATGTAAATATTATCGCATTTATTAAAATGATGATTTGCCCTTTGCGTTCTTTCTATTTAACGCTGCAATATATTTTAAATAAGTTTGTTTTTATTTTACTATTATAAGTAAGTTTATTTTAAGTTATTATTATTTTAACTTTCCCGTTTATTTTTACTTGTTTAATAGTTTTTCATGAACAATAGAATTTTTTCTTTATTTTTTCAGATGGAACATGCATCTGAGGCTATGCTTTTAAATCACGAGGCTGCTCAGCTACAAGGCAATGTAAGTATCTTTCTTTTTCAAAAATTGTACGTTCGAGAATTTTTGAGTTATAATACTTATTTTTGTTCTCTATTTTTAGATGGATTCTGAATATGTTTTTAAACATGAAGACATGCCTTTGGATGATTAAACGATTGCTATAATGGATTTTGGTGATCTTATATCATCGCAGCTGGATTCGCCTTTCGCTGACACCCGAAATTTGACTTGCCTGGAGTGTAATAAAACCTTGGCACACCAGAGAAGCTTGACAAGACATATAAAAGTGCAGCATTCGGCAGGTAAATACATTTGCTCCATATGCAAAAAGATCTTTCGACGCTCCGATAAAATGAATAATCATATGAAGATTCATGCTAAACCCCAGAAGTCCATGCCATCTCACGCAGTTAAACGAGCAGCTCCCCCTGCCACCATGCCTGCCCCTAAATGACCACGGCAAGAACGCCCACCCTGCCTTGGTACGTTTGATAACAAGGTCTTTTATCCCAGTGAAGACACCAAGAAAGATTTACAGGTATTTTTAGAGTCGTCAAAAACGGATGTCGCGAGCAAGATTCAAGAAGCTGCCACACAGCACCAAGGTATTAAATGGTACTTGAATGCTTGTGTGAAGATGATTAGGAAAGTATCGGAAACTGAGGAGGAGACATGCACCCCTGACTTTCGGTCCAGATGCAGCACTACGCTCACGGGAGAAATGCCCGATATGCAAGCAGCTATTGAAAAGGTAAGAAAGTTGATTTTACTTGAATTATATGCACAGAGTACAAAAAAATTAGTAATACTCATGAAATATTTTACTTTGCAGGTACTGGATTCCATGGACAATTTTCTGAAAAATGGTTCAGGCTGGGTTTTAAACTCTGTCCAATACCTGGAGCTCAAGACCGCTGTCTACAAACCCCTGGCGGCCTCTTCCTACATACCTCTGCCGAAAGCCTTAGCCAGTAAAATGGCTGTTCTCAATATACAGAATGAGGACCACAAGTGTCTGGTGTGGAGCGTCTTGGCGGCTCTTCATCCCGTTGAAGATCATAGAGAACATGCGTACAGATTATCTCACTACAAGTCATATGAAGGAGAAATCCATACAGATGGTTTGTCTTTCCCTACCCCCGTTCACCAGCTGGACAAGTTTGAGAAAATGAACAACCTGTCGATCAATGTGTTCGGTTGGGAAAACAATGAGATTTTACCTCTTCGGATCACCAGGAGTCGAAAAGGTAATTTATCCTTATTTTGTAAACTTTAATAAACATGTTTTAAGTTTGAAAATTATTTTACGGAATGATATTTTTCTTTTTTATAGGTGATCGCCATATCAATCTGCTGCTCATATCAATCTGTTGGCTTGGCTGAAGCGATGTGAAATCATAGCGATGCCACCTCGAATGCCTTTTCTGTAAAGAGATAGATATCAGGATCGGTGAGTAACTCCAGTTCGATACCGGACATGCGCAATGCAGCTTGCCAGGATAGACCAGGGGCTGTATAGACGTGTGCCGGATCCAGTTTGTAAAAGTCAAGACACAATCGCCTGAAGTTTTCAAAAATATCCGCCAGAAGCAAAACATCACTTTTTACATAGAGGTCGTGGTAGTCTCCAAGATGATGTAATCCGAAATCTTCCCAGACTCTGTTCGCATGTTGGTAATCCTCCCGTTGATATCACTCTCTGTTAAATGGCTGTAGAAGGCAGAGAGAGTTGGAAGGTGCGGCTCATCGAATCGCTCAAACGAGTCTAAGTACTCATAAGGGTAGACACCTGGAAAAAAATTTTAAAAAAATATCGAGATTAAAAAAAACCTATATAAAAATATAATAATACATTATCATATATAAAAAGTTATAGAAATTGTGGTTACCTTTTCGAAGCACCAGATCTGTTTTTTCCCGAAAATAGGTTCTTGTCAGTTGAAATTGTTGGGGTTCCGAATTAGCCGCGAGCTTGTCTAAAGAAGCATTCAGAAATTGCAGAGAATCGATGAAGCATAGACGACCCAAAGAAACAGAGATGAATTTTTTTGAATTCTGCGGAATACACTTAATCTCTTCGTCTTTGAATTTTCCCACCACTTGCATCAGGAGATGAGAATCATATCCCTTCAGATTATGGAAGACCACAGGTAGAAAATTTCCAAATTTGAAATTGATGTTGCATCCATTATGAGCTGCTCCTCTGTAGACTCCCGTAAGATGGCAATGGTCCCGCACCTAGAAAAATAAAAAATTAGTTTTAAAAACACATTATTATAAACACATATTACTGAATGAAGTTATAATATTCAAATAATACTTACCTTATCTCCATTCAATGGCTTCTGACAAATATGACATACGGAGGCAGATTCGTAGGCCCACTGATTTTCTTGGGTGAAAATCATGGGTTCTACAGTTTTCAAAATTTCAAAGATGCCCCTTTCTTCTTCCAGTTTTTACATCAGTTTTTACATCAGTACATCAGTTTTTGACGACTCTAAAAATACTTGTAAATCTTTCTTGGTGTCTTCACTGGGATAAAAGACCTTGTTATCAAACGTACCAAGGCAGGGTGGGCGTTCTATCCGTGGTCGTTTAGGGACAGGCATGGTGGCAGGGGGTGCTGCTCGTTTAACTGCGTGAGATGGCATGGACTTCTGGGGTTTAGCATGAATCTTCATATGATTATTCATTTTATCGGAGCGTCGGAAGATCTTTTTGCATATGCAGCAAATGTATTTACCTGCCGAATGCTGCACTTTTATATGTCTAGCCAAGCTTCTCTGGTGTGCAAAGGTTTTATTACACTCCAGGCAAGTCAAATTTCGGTTGTCAGCGAAAGGCGAATCCAGCTGCGATGATGTAAGATCACCAAAATCCATTATAGCAATCGTTTGATCATCCAAAGGCATGTCTTCATGTTCAAAAACATATTCAGAATCCATCTAAAAATATAAGAGAACAAAAATAAGTATTATAACTCAAAAATTCTCGAACGTACAATTTTTGAAAAAGAAAGATACTTACGTTGCCTTGTGGCTGAGCAGCCTCGTGATTTAAAAGCATAGCCTCAGATGTATGTTCCATCTGAAAAAATAAAGAAAAAATTCTATTGTTCATGAAAAACTATTAAACAAGTAAAAATAAACGGGAAAGTTAAAATAATAATAACTTAAAATAAACTTACTTATAATAGTAAAATAAAAACAAACTTATTTAAAATATATTGCAGCGTTAAATAGAAAGAACGCAAAGGGCAAATCATCATTTTAATAAATGCGATAATATTTACATAGAAACACGAAGTATTGTTAATTTAATTAAAAGAATTGCATCAGGAAAAGGAAAGTATGCTGTACATAATTTAAGAAATGCGCGATCGGGTAATATTCACATGAAAACATAAGAGCATCGTTAAGTTAAAAAATATTTAACGAAGAAAATTTACATTAGAAATGATATTTTGCTAAAATGTCGATAAATGTAATCTATAAATAATAGGGAAAAACACAGAATAAAAATTAATGTAAAAGAGGTATCGAAAATGAATGACTTACGTTAAAACGAAATGGGTTGAATTAAAATAACCACAGGTAAAAATCTGAAAAAAAATATAAAGAAGACAGAAAAACTATGTACAATATTTAATAAAAATAAACTAAATATTAACATCGAATCCATAAGTACAAAAGCGAACATAATCTATGATAAAAATAAATACGTACCTCGAATAACAAGTCTTGATTCAAACAGGAAGCGTGAAAGCAGGAACGAAGCAAGCAAAACAGACAGAAATAATATAAAAGGGTCTAGCGTCTCTTTATATAGGCTTTGGTCAAGATCCACCGAAAACCAATCAAAAAGCGTTATGGATAAGACTACTGCCTATAGCGGCCATTGCTGAACTAAAAAGAATGCACTAGAAATTCTAACATGTATCTGCATGCTACAATCAGTTTGCGGATTTAATATGACATCAGAGCAGCGCGGAGTTCTACGTCAATCGGTAAACGTGTACATGAAACCGGATTACAACACAAACAGGATGAAACATGTGGCTGACATAGCAAGATAATCCGAGGTGACAATGTGTGATGACGTCACGAACAGGATGCAACGCGTCCGTAGTTGGTGACGTAGCAATCCTCGCCAGATCCCCCTCTCCGAGTGCCCCAGCGCCCAGTGGCTCGAAACCAACGTATTCTATCTACTTTTGTCCGTTGTAAGTTTGCAGAGTCATTACGTTATTTTTGAAACAGAAGACATGAAAAATGAGCAATGACCTCCCCGGGGTTCGAACCTGGACCTCTCGAATACGGAGTGTGCTACTGTCACATTAAGAAGGCATGCTGGAAGGAGGGAAAAATTACCTTATATGCTACCCCCTTTTGAAGGGCGACTGGCGATAAGGAAACCCAATCGCCAAATCCCGATGGTAACGAATTATTTTTCATCACCTTTTTAGTTCGGGGGCCACTTTTTGAGTCATTAGACTATTCTGAAGCAAGAGACGTGAAAAATGAGCAATGCCCTAGCCGGTATTCGAACCTGGGCCTTTTGAATTCGCGCCGAGGATGTTACAGTTACACCCCGTATGCACGCTGAAAGGAGGGAGAAAATATAAGTTTTTCCGCGTATGGACTAGTTTTCGTGTAAGTCAAATAATCAGATGTCTCGAAGTCTAAAATTCTTGGAAATGTTTCTTTCGGCTTTCTGTAGAGGGTAGGTTGTAGATGTGATACCAGTTTTACTGACTCATGAACGCTTCTAGAGGCATTATGACCAGATGGGTTTGCAAACAGAGCCGTTGAATGGTCTGAAACTTAGGACCCTTTTTGTTATCTATGATTATTGTCTTATTATGCCATTATGAAAGAAACAGCTTTAGAAGAGGAGTATGGAAAAGAAATGACTCTAGTCCTTTGATCCGTTAAAGATTGAAGGATGGGCTAAGATGCGGAGATTTCATGTAAAGATATCATCCTGATAAAGCAATACCAAGCATAGAGCTGTAACAGGTCTATGGTACCAAGTTACAGCATAAATAATTTCAACCACAATGGCATATCATAAAAAAAAAAAAAAAAAAAAAAAAAAAGTTAAAACGTAGGTACAGACAGATCAGATTGAAAAACTTCTGAGTGGAAAAGAGGCCCTGTAAGTCAGAAGCAGAGTCGATTTTGGGGCTTAGAGAGAAAGAAAAGATATACGAAGATACCTCTACCTGATGTTTTTACAGAAGAGAATTTCGAAATTAAACAAAAACCTCTGCCTCATCATTTCCCACTTAATTCATTCAGTAGGGTATGTATGTATGCGCACATTAGTATCTACGTGTGTGCATATATATGTGTGTACACACACAGACACTTATGTACGCACATATATACATTGCATACATAAACACATCTATCCATCCGTACATGCATACATTTCTTGACCCGGTCCTGATAACAGAACCTTTATGTTTAATGATTTATATTGGTTTTGGGTTATGAGGTTTTGCACAAGTACTGTTGTAAAGCTTAAATAAGCAATCACCTGTAGTCTAGCAAAGATTTAATTCATTTTACATGAATTCCTACCCGCAAAATTGTTTTAGCTTACGAACAGTTCGGTTGACGAACGGTTTTTGAAGAACGAATTATATTCGTAAGCCAAAGTTTCACTCTACTATCAGCAGATGAATCCAATTTGTGGCGACATCTATTGATGCAATGAGAACTTAAAAGTTCAGTTCCTGCTGATAAGTAACATTGTATTTTCCTGCGACGTACAATCCATAAATTAATGGAAGAAACGCATACACAAATACTGAATTAATTTTACGATATGTATTAAAAATAAAACTATACTTGAGAAATGATAATTAAATAAAGGAAAATAAATAAAATATTAAAATTCTTGAATTAATTTTTACTATTTAATTATTTTACGAAAAAAATTAATTAAATATTTTTACGAAAAATAAATAACGTGGAAATTTTAATTAAATAATTGTAAGTCAGAAAAAAATTTTAAGAATTTGTTTTTGGTTTCCTGTTTTCAGATAGCAGTCTTTTGTTTACACTGTACTTTAATTTTGTGGAAAAGACTTTACAGGCAAGACTATGATAGCAAAATATTATTTAACTTTTTTTTACGACGTGCCTTCATTTTTTATAAGCGTTATTATCTTGATAAAAAGTGTTTGATAGAAAATGAGACTTTGATTAGTAGAATGACTGTTAGTAGGAATCTGTTACAAAATAAAAGAGATGATTAAACTATTCTCAAAGCTCCTTGTAAAAGTTTTAAGCACCAAGTCGGTTGATATTTGGAATGGCCACATTCGTCGTTCCTATGCCACGTATTGCTCCAACTACTTCAAAAGAGCTGAAAATGTTTTATTAACGGAATCCCAATTATTGCCCCTCTAGGAAAGGGCGCTTGCCCATTGAAATGTAGGTTTGAAATGTCCCTGCAAAGCTTGCATGGAAGTCAGGGGGTGGTCATATACCACATTCATCTAAGTTTCATCATTTATTATGATAATGAAACTTTGATGAACGATATTGCAGAGCGTACAAAAAAAGTTTTTCTGAACTTGTAAAATTTGGTGCATCTATGTAAATGATTACATTTATAGCTAAATACACTATGGTTTTTAGTTATGAATATATAACAGAAATGCTTTCATGCAGAATTTTATGTGAATTAAGCCATAATGTTCCTAGTTATACCAAATTTGCTATCGCATTGTTAACTTTTGGAAAGCAATGTAAATGGGGAAATACAAGAAGACATTCGTCTAGGCTAAAAATAGCTTCAGAAATCTAATTCGGGTCCATTGCTTTGTTCACTTGGTCACTGATGGTATCTTCGTGACCAGACAAATGCACCTAATTATTTGTCTTTCATTTTTGGATAAATGAATAAAATCATTGTTTCGCTGCTTTCGAAATTTTATTTCAGTGAACCTTTGACAAATGATTTTTTTCCTTAAAAAGCGTAAATATAATATAAAACAAAATCTCCTGGCTATTCTTACAGATCAGATCTAGAGATCTTGTATAATAATTACATTATAAATCAAAATTTTAATGGATAGCATTCTTCCACGGGAAAAAAAAAAAAGTAAAACCAGAAAATTTGATCTCTAAAAACAAATACTAACGGACAATTGCATACATATCATTTGAATTTCTTACGCACTATGTTGCCTTAAACTGAATCTTAGATATTCCTCCATTAGTTTTAAATGCATGTAGAATCTGATTTTAAAAAAGTAGAATCTGATTTTAAAAAAAGTGAAACCTATTAATGCATATTTTTGATTGTTATGTATGATAGGAAATATGTATAGTAATAAGAAGGATCAGCTTATGAGATAAATTATTTGAAAACTATCTGTCTGAGTCTAAATTTTCTCTCTGTTCATGGAGTTCGATATTATATGAGTAGAAGGTTTAAGCATTTAAAGAAAATTGTAGTAATTTTATTCCAGCATAAATGAAATGGTGTTAATGAAGGGGGCGTGTTTTTGTAGTTAATATTACTTTAATACTGAGTATTTTTTAACTCTTAAAATGTTATTCGATGATTTTAAAATAATAGCTGATTTTTAATTGTTTTCTATGCTGCTATAAATGATATTTAAATATGTGTGTCCCTTCAGACATTTTTTTTTAATTGTGGTACCTTGGCGTAACAAAATTAAGTCTTATACTGATAATAATGATGGAATGCGACAGAAAGAGGCAGTGAAATAATGAAGAATACATTGCATTATGTAAAACATTTGTAAATGCATAAAAATTTGTGTGCGTATGTAATGAATAAAGCTCGATTGTTCAGTTTTGATATATGATATGGTATAAACATTTTCTTAAATTCACGTATGTCTATTGAACTCCCCTCCCTTTCTTTTTCAGTCATTTTTCTCTTTTTTCAACATCCAATAATGTTCTGGCCTCATATTTTTATACCACTTATCTTGGTATCCCTTATAATTTCCGATAAAAATCTTCCACATTTCTTGTCTGAATTTTCTGCAAAATTTTCTAGAAATCCCTCTGTGTGTCAAAGGAAAAAATAAACTTAATATTCCTGCTATAAACCAAGTAAAACTAACTTCTCTAATATACCTTCTACTATTACTTTGTAAATTGGATATTTCTCGCTTCTTAAAAATAACTTTCAATTATTTTTTCATGCTTATTCATGTTTCCTTTTCGCAGTTTATTATAAACTCTCTATCCTAGATCAGCAGACTTAAGATTCAGCGAAATTTCTCCTGCACAATAATTGTGCTTTATATTCTCGTGTATGAATACATTTGATTATTGAACTATATTTGCATTCAACAATAACTAAATTTTCATTGCATTTTAAATGATTTGATCTGTTGTGCTAAAGCAATCTTTGAAGAGAAACAGCACAAGAATGGAAAATAAGCTTAGAATCTCTTGTATTGCTTTCAAATTTCCTTTAAAATATTATTTCTGGTTGAATACTGCATTACCAAATGCTATTAAATAAAAGCCCAATAAAAGAATAAAAAAGCGCAACTAAAGCCAATATTGTCAAATAAGGACTAAACTATATGATAGTATTAATAACATGAACATCGTTTTAATCTATAACTTTAATTACTAACATTGGGAAGTTGTAAAATTATGTACTGTGTAATTTTAAGTTACAGTTGAATTTGACGAATCTTAAGAACTTGGTAAGCGAATAATCGCTTGAGTTCGTGAGACAGTAATTAAAACTTGGAAAGGGTTAAAAGACCCTTTATTATTCAAATAAGATTTAACAGAACTCCGTCTTGGAGTTTTACAGTAAAGCCGACACTCGGGCTTAAACTTAGGAAACTAAGAATTAAAACTTAAGTAATTTTAACTAAAAAGATATAGCCGAAGCTATTAAAATTCTAACAGAGTTGGCCCCTTAATACTAATGGACTGCGAAGCTAATAATGGCCTAAAGTACGGCCCAGCGTAATAATTGCTTAAGAGAGAGTAGCCTAAAAAGGCGGACGCGTGCTAGCCAGAATCTCTGGTTCTCTCTAACTAAGACAGTAGAAATTCCACCACTCCTTCTCAATTTGCATTCAAACGTGATTCTAAAACTACGTTCTGGCCGGAAGTGGTAAGATGAAATTAGAAAGCGATAGGACATGAAGTTTAACTCAAAATTTAACTGTTATCTAAATAAATATTTCTTACATAGTGATATGTAAATATTGTTTTTAATTTAACATTTTAGTTAAAGGCTTTTGTTTATTAAAAATATTCTGTAATTGAAATGATAAGAAGAATACATTTATTTTTTTAAATTTAACTATAATTCAGTATCACTGCTGTCTTGAAGTATAGTTCTAAATTTAGAAAATTGAAACATTGAAAGAGAAATATCCCACTGAAAGAAAGCTTTTGAGTGTTTGGCGTAACATTAAATATTCTCTAAAAATATAATGCTCCAAGGAATTATGAAAATCGTGAATGGTACTACTATCATAATTTTTATATTGACTTTCATTCTAGGGGAGAATATTAAGCCGTGATCTTTTATGACCATCTGCTGAACGTAATTACTATAAGATATTCAAACACAGGCTATGTCTTACTTTCCAGCTGAAATGGATATTCTTGTGCACTTTAAGAAGCCTTCTTTTTGGTTTTCCTCTTTTCGCGAAACATTTAGTTCCGAGTAATTTAAAATTTTTAACGAATTTTATCATACGTTTATTACATTCTTACTACGAGTATATGTCCATTTATTTATCAACTGTATAAAAGCTTGGATATCAAACTCTAAATTAAATATTTGACTATTGTTTTGTCATAAGATATGCATTTCCTTATACTAAATAAAATTTCTCTAGAAAACTTAAAGCTGTTTACTTCTGAATCATATTTTATTCCAGAGTTAATTAATATGTTAATTTGATCCAGATTTGAAAGCAATAAAAATATGTCATTGACAATAATGTGAGTTTAAAGGACCTAAATTGATTTTCCGGAGCATTGAATGCTTTTCTTCCGCTGTAAAGACCGATGAAGGTAATTTAGTGCTCTATTCTTAGCAAGCATATCATTTTTTAATTTCTATATTTACATTTAGAAGATTTAAATTCTGGCCGCAGTTTTATATGTTTAACAGCTAGATTTAGCAATTAAATTTTAGTAATCTATCAACCCCACTGCATTAAATTATAATTTTTTATTTATCTCTAATTTACACATTTTATATAATTTTCATTCAAATTTTTATGTAATTTAGCTCTGAAACTACTGAAGTTAAATGATGCAAATGTTACTTTATAAGAAGTGAATTTACTTAAGTAATGTTAGCAGCTCATATATTTCAAGACTACTGGATATGTATATCTAATGAAGATTAAATCACTAAACATTTTTATTAGCAGTTATGCTCACTTGTCTGACGTAGTCAGCCCAAGACTTCGAAATTCCTTGTGGCAAGATACGCTCCTTGCCAAAAGAGGGGCATGGATCCGAGGGTCCCATCAAACCATACGAGAGGACTTTCGGCTCCCCGCATATTTAGAGTACCGCCATGCCGCACCGACACTATGCATTTACAAACATCCATGCCTTCTCCGAGATTCGAACCCGCGTACTTCGGCACGGCAGTCAGCGAAGCTAACCATTATACCGGCTGGGCGGCAGCTGTATGGTTAAAAGGTACTATTCGTTTATCGGCCGAGCGGTAAAATCTCTGAAAAGTGGGTTCGAATTCAGGCGAATGGGCTGGCTGCATGGGTGTTTTCGAGGATTTCCCCATTTGTAAAGTGTGTATGAACCAGGTTCCTTTAGAAAGTCCTCTCCGAAGGCATCCCTCCCCATAGGCAGATAGTTCTAGTAGGCTTGACCATACTAAACTAAACTGAAACCAAAACCACAGGTACATACCTACATACATCTCTGAATCCGGTCCCGATAACAGAAAGCTACAATGCTAAAAATAGGTCATTTAAAGATATGTAAAAAGAGTTTTGAATTAAAATCCAGACTATATATCATTATCTTGTAATAAATATATTGGACTTAAGATCAGAGTATAACAATTTAATGTGAGTTCAACTAAGCTGCCAATAATGCTTTGTATTTACATTAAGTACTGAAATCAAGATGAAAATATTATGAATTGTATTATTGTTCATATAAGTACTTCACATTTTATAAGTCCATTGTATTATCTATTATTTAATATCCATTCTTAACAAATAAGAACAATATCATACGAATTATCATATTTTATTTATTTACAAGTTCTAGGAATTGTAGTAATTTCCTTTTCCAATATCTTCTTTTAAAGAATACATTCAGTCGATAAATCAAATTCATTTTTTTAAAATGTTAATTTCTCTTCATCATAAGTAAAATATATATATATGTTACCGTTAAAGTATATAATGCACTTATTTCATAGAATACCTAGTTATTACATGAAATAACTGATCGTGTCCGTTAAAGTGTGTAATATGTTAATAATTTGACACTTTAACTAGTTATTCTATGAAATAACTAAACATTCTATAAATAAACTAATGAGAGACAGTTAAAGTGTAAAATAAACACTTTATCTAAAATGAAATAACTAGGTATTCTATAAATAAACTAATGATAGACAATTAAAATGAAAAAGAAGCGATTTATCTAATTTATGCAGAGTATAAATGGTATTTATGGAAACGTACCATAAAATCATCTGTTACAACAAGGATTACTAAAATGACACTTGGAATTACAAAGAACATTATTTCTAAAACAAAAACATTTTTTATTTGAATTCGAAATTAACTTTTTTTTTTCTCGTTTTTCTTTAACGTTTTGTTAAACGAAACGTAAATGTACCTTATACTAAAAAGCGAGATATATGATATAGATTATTTTACACTTTAACGGGCTGCAGATCGTTATTCTATGAAATAACTAGTTAAATTATGAAATACGAGAAAGTTTTACACTTTAACGGACACGATCATTTATTTCATTGAATAACTAGGTATTCTATAAAATAACGGATTTCATGCTTTAACGGTGTATTATTGATGAAAAATTGAAGAGGAAAAATTATTTAATTAAAATGTTCTAAGTATATATGTTACAGAAAACAAACATATTGACATCTATAATACACTTATTAAAACGTATTTATTTATTACAATGAAACTATCTAATTCCTAGATTAATAGATAGGGTTTAAAAAGCAGAGGTCTAAGAAATTATAAATCATTTATCTACATAAGAATGATTGTATATACATAACGATCATAAATATGAATTTAATACTAGCACGAGTAATCTTTTACTCAGACTTTTCGTGCTACCCTGTATTTATTGCATTAGAGTTTTAAAAATAAGTATTTTTAATGATTTTTTCTACTACAGTTTTAAAATTATGATTTTTATGCCAGTCAGAAATGATTTTTTTTCCTATTATTCAGAACTAAACTATTTATTTCTGGAAATGTCATCGAGTAATTAAAAAAGTAATGCTCAATACTATTACAAAATTTAAGAACTCCAAAATGTTCGTTTTAAAATTTTTAACGTGCTGCTTCTCAGCACATAAAAGAAAATGATCCAAAATGTAAACTTGTAACATTGAAAAATTTCAATCTTAAGCAAAATTATTGTCACTACATAATTTCAGCATAAACTAAATATTATAGCACGTAAAAGAATACCATGTACTACCTATAAAATTAATGGTACTTATAATATTAACACTACCATCTTGGTTCAAATTGGATTTAATACATGAAAAGATAAAAGTTAGTCATTGGGTGTAAATTGATGGTTTTCACAACTTTTCTTAAAAATATAAACAAAATTATTGATATTTTTCATAATCTGACTAACATTACCAAATTATGAAAGGAAAACATACTTTAGCATCTTAAAATATAAATTTTAATTATTAAATAAGGTTTATGTAATAAAAAAAAACTAAAACACATTCATCTCCAAATCTTTCTGTAATTGTTTGCCCTGTTCTTTTCCTCAAGCGATTTGTTTTTGCTTGAAAATCCTTAAAGAATTTCAGAGACTCAGTATCTCACAAACCTCAGCAGCATCGGCTATCTACCAAATGCATCTCTTTTTTGTTTCCCTTAGAAATGTTTTGGCAAAATTTTGCCTTCCTGTAGGATTTAAACCATTTTATCTTCCACTGTTAGCAAATTTCAAAACGCATATTTTAAAATCAAGTCAAAAAATATCACAATTTGTTTATAAAAATTGTTCGAATTTTGAATACAACAAAAATAATGCATATGAAAAAGGCGACATTGCTGTATTAAAGGATTGTTATGAACATGGTTGTCAGAGTTTGGCACATTTTTTAAAAATTTGACGACTTTTACTAAGGTGGTTGCTAGTAATAAATTGATAATATGAGCTTTTCTATGTGCATTTTTACTGTTATGAATATAAAATGTTTACTCGTAGTTAAAATCTGAACATGCTAATTATTTATTTAACCTCTTACGTAATTTTTATAAATTAGCCACTATTTATTTTACATCATTAGTAGTCTTCAGACTAATTTCAAATTTAGTTTCAGTATGAATTTCTTTTATTCTCTGCTTTCTTATGTTTCTTATATATTTCTTTTGTTTCCTGCTTTCTTTTATTCTCTGCTTTCTTATGTTATCATGTAAAGCAACATCGAAACTTTTAAAAAAGGTATATGAAAAGCACACAAATGAAAGCGACAAATATGAAAATTTATCAGTTCAGTTTCATATATATTCTGTAGTACAGTAATACTCCAAAGTTAATTAATAGGTGGAATTAATTAAAAGTACAACTTTACGTTCAGGATCTGTCAGAAGAAAGCATACACACTTTAATAGATGGTATGTATAAATTGGGTTTCAAAGCTGAATTATCTTTACAATATGTAGTATGGTATTTCCTTAACATGTCGCTACTTTCACATATATGTGATACACGACAGTGCACCAAAATGGATTTGAAAGAAGGATGTTGTGTAGCACAGGAAATCGTTTAGGCTAAAGGTCCTTTATCAAAAAATTATGGCAGAATGTGCAACAGTCCCCTCAGACACATCGACTAACATTGTTCAAATAACTGCTCAGTATTGTGCTATGTGTCTAGTTGCTAATGGTGTAAGGATTATGTTAATTTTATTAACAGTTTAATTTTACGCTACTCTCTACTAAGCTATTATTACGCTCGGCCGTATTTTAGGCCCTTGATAGATTCGCAGTCAATTAACGTTAAGGGGCCAACTCTGTTAGAATTTTGATAGCTTAGGCTATATCTCTTGAGTTAAGATTAGTTTAGTTTAATTCTTAGTCTCTCAAGTTCAAGCCCGAGTGTTGGCTCTATTGTACAACTCCAAGACAGAGTTTTGTTAAACTTTAGTTGGAATAATAAAGGGTTACTTTATCCTTCTTATTTGTTATTTTCTATCTCACGAACTCAAGCGATTATTCGCTAACTAGTTCTTAAGGTTCTTCACCTTCAACTGTAACTTAGAAATACACAGTGGAGAATTCTACGATGTAACACTTTGAGCACTCTAAGTAACTGTACAGGTATTTAGGAATATTGTATTAAACCTAGCCTAACCTCTGATATGTATGATTTGATTAACTTATAATTAAGTTCAATACTAAAGCACAAGAATTTTATTTATTAGTTAAAGTGTGTGCATTATTCTGATGCGCCCTTTATAAATATAGATGAATTTTAGTTCAATAGGACCGAAGGCCAGACCACCAGCACTTGAGCGGTAAAGTCGCTGAACACTAGCAGTTCAGTCTGGAGTTCAAATCTCAGCAAGTGGGCTGGCTACATGGACGCTTTCATGATTTTCCTCAAGTGTAATGTATATAAGAGCCGGTTTCCCTTTGAAAGTCCTCCACGAAAGCATCCTTCCTGTTAAGTAGATACCACTTGAGTGCTTTGCCGTAATTAAATAAAACAAACCAAAGGCCAAAAAAATTTTTTTTAGTAGAAAGGTAAGTAATAAAAAATTTAGTTTATGTCTATATAAAATAGGATACTTGTGTATTATCCCATCAATCGTTTGTGGAAATTTTGGCAACTGTCGCCGACCACCAATCATTACTTTGGAATTACTAAAGGAGACAGTCATCCATAATTGGCACTAAATCATGCTACTTGGTCTGCCAAAGGGATAATACGTAAGAACCTCAAACAGTATTAAAATTAATACAGCCTTCTTTCCTTTGAGGAGCGGATCTTTCGTCAAGCTTGTGACTATCATACATTTTTCTGGTGGATTTGGAACTGTAACCTTAAGTCAGGTATTACAGTAATGAATATTCCATAATGTGTGAAGAAAGCATATACTTATTTTCTCATATGTCTAACTTTTCTAGTATTATACTATGGTATAGGACTTCATGTTATGTTTAAAATTTATATATATAATATCAATATACTAGAGCCTGATTTTTACATTCCAAAAAACATCACATCACGGGAAACTAAATTTAAGATTCACATTACATACATAGCTTTGAAATTTATATGATTTTAATTTCAAAATCAACATTATCCATTTCTTAGATCAGATCTTAATATAGACTATTTAGACTGATATGATATGTTTTACACTTAGAAAATACTTCCTTCCGTGCAAAAAAAAAAAGTCAGGAACAGATTATCATAACACAGCAAACTTTTTCTTTGTAATCACTTCTGAAACTGACTGCTTCTCCTCAATATACAAACAAATTTTGGTACCGAACATCTTCTCTTTGAGATGATAAGTTCCACACAAAATTACGTAAAATTGTGTAGAACTACTAAACATGTAGAACTGTGAGTAATTACATGCTGGTGGTGATTTTAGGGAGGATTCGCTGTATTTATTAAAGATCAGAAATTTATTCAAATATATCTAAAAATTCAAATTAATCAACAAAATTTGGTATTAAGTACTTTTTGTTTCGATAAAGATAATTAATAACAACTTCTGAGTTTCATTTAGTGTGTATGATGAAAATTTATTGAATTAATGAATCTCATTTGCTTGACACCTAAGAAGCATTTCTTTTGAAGAGCTGTTATGCTTGAAGGGTTGGTTTATTTGATTATGGAAAACTTGCAAAGTCTATGTGAGATAAATGTCTTCGTGTAATCATTTTATCATATCCATGTTATACATGTGAGAAACCAGGAAAGCTCTCATGCAGCCAGCCTATCCACTTGGAATCAAACTCAGATCGATCTACCAGTGTTCCAGTGACTTTATCGCTCAGCCGCCTTCGGGCCGTGCATGGAGGGCCATGAAGGAGAAATGCAAGAAGTAATATATTAATAATTATCTCTAATATTGTTAAGTAATTTTCTTTCATACGAATTAAAAAAAATAATAACAAACAAAAGCTTCTTTGAGTAAGTTATTCTACTGTTAAGAATCATAGACTATTGAAATTGATATCCCACTTTATCCAAAATTAAATAAATACATTATTAGGTGATAAACCAAGTTGTACAGAAATATTAAATATGAATACACACATCTCAATTATTAAACATATTGAATGTGAAAAATTAAGAGGTGGTGTTTGGTGTATTTAATTATGGCAAAGCACACTAGGGCTATCTGCCTAAGAGGAGGGATGTCTTCGTGGAGGACTTTCTAAGGGAAACTGGCTCGTATACACGTTACACATGGGGAAAACCACAAAAACGCCCATGCAGCCAGCCCGTTCGCGGGATTTGAACCTCAGACCGAACTACCAGTGTTCAGCGACTTTACCGCTCGGCCGCTGGTGGGCGAAAAATTAAGAGGAAAAATCTTTCTAGATTATTCGCTAGAAATCTGATACCCTGAAAAATGAACCAAAAGGGGGAATATAAATAAATATATATATATATATATATATATACATGCACACACTGTATATATATGCATACACACATATATATATATATATATATATACATATACACATATAATTCACATATGATTATATATTACAAATATATATATATATATATGTGCACGTGTGTGTGTATATACAAGCAGTGTGTATGTATATATATATACACGCATAAAGAGAGAAACTTTGTAAAGTTTGAGGCATAAATTTGTATTCCTTCTGGTATAATCAATATTTCTTTAATAAATAAATTATATATATATATATAGAGAGAGAGAGAGAGAAAGAGAGAGAAAGACAAATGTACTTATGCACTCACACATATATGCATGTATTATACAAGTAAATAAAACACAAATTATGAAACAACTGACTTTTATGTGCATAAAACTACAGGAAGATAAAGTAGGTTAATATAAATTTAAGTATGCTTATGTGAGCTATTGTATCAAATGGAACAGAAACATAGCAATGCAAGAAGCAAGACTTTTTCAGATGTAAAACGTTTATACTCCTGGAAAAGTCTAGACTGTCTGAGTGCTCTTGCAGTTGACAGAGTTTTATTAAAAATTTATGCCAAATTAATGTAATCTTTTTTGTTTTATTTTATTTATTATTCTTATGTTTTCAAAGTTTTTCATTTGTCAACTGATTGCAACTAAGAGAAACTTAATCTTAACGAATATTACCTTTGTGCTTACATAAGCAAACTTAAATCTATATGTAAGTTACTTTAACAAATTTATCCTTGCATTTACATATCGTGTGTCATTTTTATCATTATTTTCACAAAAGCTATACAATCTGCATTTTTTTAGACACTGTTTCTGCTAATTTTTCTACGAAATTTTCTGTGAGAACTATGATGGCATACAAATTGCTTTCTGATAATATTGGGATTATCAATATTAGTATCTTCATTTTCTGCACATCATAGTGATCATTAACATTAATTAATGAAAAAATACACATTTTATAATAATTTATTGAATATAAAGTATTAATATATTATAAATTATTATTAACAAACATTAATATATTGTAGAAAATAATAATTAATTAGTGATAATTTTGTTATTAGTCATTATTAATAAACAAATCATAATAATTGTATATATCCATATATATATATATAGATATAGATATATATAACACTACTGTGCAAAACTTAAGCAACAATGTACATTTTAATCAGATAGCCATGAAATTTCAGAAAAGGGGCTCTTGCGATCAGTACAATGAACACGCAATTCAGTAGAAAGGTCATGGGTATACAACTTTCAGGAACCAAACGTCACAGGCGACCTCAGCGTACGCAAAACGCGTGCGGTCGGCGCGCTTAACTCAAGACCACAATAAAAAAAAAAAAGGACGGAAACGCAATTAAAGACATTCGCTGCAAGTCCAAGTGAGTTCTCTCGTGAAATATGGCTAGAAGACATCACCTGGATGACTTCACGCATAAAAGAATGATCGGAAAGTTGGAGGAGGAGCGTAGTGTGACCAAGGTAGCTGAAGAGTTCGGAATTAACAAAAGCGTCGTTTCGCGCGTTTGGAAAGCTTTCCAAACCATAGGTACAGCTGTTAGAAAGGTTGGTTTTGGTCTCCCCAGGAAAACAACTCCAATGGATGATCGATATATCGTCCTGCAAGGCGAAAAGAGCCCGAAACCAGTCAGAAACTGTGTAAAGCAACGGGGCGACAAGTGTTACGGTTTACTGTGTCCAGATGCCTTCACAAACGTGACCTATTCGCCTTCCGTGCTGAACGCTGCATCTCTTTGAAAGTTGGCCATCGGCGCCAACGTTTAGAGTGGTGCAAGGATCATAAAAACTGTACAGCTCATCAATGGAGTCATGTCCTCTTTAAGTATGAGAGTTGTTTTAGCACCACAAGCGCTCAACACAAGCGCCACAAGCGCTGGAGAAGTAGAGTGGTGCTGGGAAGAAACTTGACTTTTATGAATTGAAATTTCTCCAGCAAATCCTCTTCAAGCCCTGGAGAATGTGCAGGAGCATTATCAAAGACGACCAAAGCCTTGAGTGGCAACTTATTTTCTTGAAGATATTTCTTCACTGAGGAACCAAAAACTTTATTCACCCACTCCATGAAAAATTGCCGTGTTACTCAAACTTTGCTGTTGGCCCGCCACATCACATCCAGCTGGTCCTTCCCCCTCTTGAAAACTCGTGCATTTTCTGAGTTGTAGACGAGCAACGGCTTGATTTTACAATCTCCACTTATATTGGCGAAAAACAAGAGGGTAAGCCTATCTTTCATTGACTTGTGGCCAGGCAAAGATTTCTCTTCTTGCGTAATGTAGGTCCATTTTCTTCCAAAAAAGATATGATTCATCGCAATTAAACATTTGCTGGGAAAGTACCCCTCACTAGTAATAAATTGTAGGAACTCTGACCGAAATTTATCAGCAGCAGCTGTAGCAGAGCTCGCAACCTCCCCGTGTCGCACAACATCGTGAACAGCGGTTCTCTTTTTGAATTTTTCGAAACATTCACCACTTACCTTAAATGTCATCTCATCTTCAGTCGACGTGTAGAGACATTAGGTATTTTTGGAAGCAGGCAAGATGAAAAATGAGCAATCGCCTTCGCCGGGAATCGAACCATAGACCTCTGGAATACCGGCTCAGCGTGCAGAACCACTACACTACAAATTCACGCTAGGAAGGCGGGAGAAATACCTTATAGACGTACCTGGTGTTTTTCGGGGAAGGTTCAAGCACACATTCTTAGCATTAGCGCAAATGATAGCTTCCGACACCAATTCGCCTTTTAACTGCTTCTCGTAAATCCACACCAACAACAGCTTCTCAACATCTTCTAGGAGTTTTGGACGGTGCGTGGAAGTACTAACGGTAGCTCCTTTGGCCACATCAAGTTTCTTAATGTTTTCCTTCCTCTTCAGAATAGTGCCGATCGTCGATGTCGAACGGCCGTAAGTCTTCGTCGATTCCGTCACTTTTACCCCCTATGTTTTCTTTCTTAATTTCAATGGCCATGGCTTCCTTCTTTTTCTTTGCAGCATTATCTAAGGAACAATCTTCTTGGGAGGCATCGTAAAGCAATTATTTTCACGTTAACTGTAAAAATAAATAAATAAATAAATAAAATAAAATAAACTCACAAGTGCACAAACACGTAGATCAAAGAACACTGAGTGATGTAAAGAGGAGATTTCCCTAGTCAAGCCGGATCGGGAAACTCGTCAGGCTGACTCTCAGCCTGGCTCGTTATTCGAGTCAGTGCTCGTGTTTAGAGACTAATTTTTCGCTCATACGTTTCTCGTATCTCGAATTTCTCGTATATAGAGGTTCTCGAGGTTCCACTGTAATCCTATAATTTAAGCAATGGAACTTTTAAGCTTAAAATGCGCTGTTCACTTGTAGCAACACAGGATTCCAAAGGATTCCTTTAAGGGCCTTGTATGCTCATGTAACTCAACAATATTTGTTTAAATTGTGTCATATATTAAGTCCTCACGGACATTGGCCGTGATGAACATAGTAGATTTTCTGCTCCAGAGGACATGCAATAACAGCTTCAGCATAATACCATGCCTATTGTCTCATGGTAGTGCAGAGTGAAAAGAGTCACCTCTAATTTGAGTCCGAAAAGTGTACGGTCATACTTTCTTTAGCACCATCCCAGCGAAATAAAAATAAACAAAGACGCACTGAACGATAATTATATATAAGAGATGGGAAGAGCTCGAATGTTCCACATTTTTCTAGAAAACTGGAATTACTCCAAGCTGACCCACTGTGTCTTCCGCTCTGTAAATTGGGATTGTTTTAAATTATTTTGCTGCAAAAGAAGGCTCGAAAGCTCAAATGAGACGGCCTCAAGGCCATGCGATATCATTTCCGCAAAAGAGCGCGGAAGGAGGAATGTTTTCCCTAGTGTTTACGAGATTAGATCCGCTTTGAAAAAAAAATTGATTCCCTCACCGTCTTCTCTTCTGAATTCCACGTTTCTGTTAAATGTTTATATTTCATTAAATGAGATCAGAAAAAATATTGAAGCAAATAAAAAGTAAAAAGATCAAAGAAGAATTTTTTAATTTAAAAACATCGATAAATCTTAAAAAAAAAAAAAAAAAAAAAAAAAGAAAAGAAAGACATTAGGTTAGAATTAATTATTTTGACGAATTAAAAAGAAAATACATTATGATTTTTCTCCAGAAATGGATAAAGTGATGTTTCTGTTTTGGGTACGAAAAATCTGTTAAATATGTATATGTTATGAGAGAGATATGTGATGTTTATGGAATTCCGAACGATATAAATACAACATCTAAAATACATCAACAAAGGATTTAGAAACATTTTATAAAATTAATATTGATTTTTTAAAAAAAATAAATATATACATATATATAAATATAAGATGTTTTTATAAAAATGTATATATATAAATTGAGAGAAAATTTTCTAAAATTTATAAAATTAATAAAACTATAGATAATTATTTCAAGAAAGGTAAATTTTACTGTTCTTTTGTAAAAATTATGAATCTGGAATTTGACACAAAAATTGTTTGTGAATACTAATGCTGTAACGTCAGTACACCCGTGTCGGGTGAAAGAAAGACAGGTTGTCTTTTAAATTATTTATTTGATAAACTAAAATAGATTTCTTGATTAAAACATAAAAATAAACTGATCATTACAGCTCTAAATCATACAATATCCGCTAACGCAGATTGGACACAAAAAAGCGTCCTTTTTACTGTAGTTACAGCATAAAAGAAACTATTGTTCTACAGAAACCACTGGCGTGGTTTAGAACGTAAAAGATGAGTCCTGTCACCTCAAAATCACATGAAGAACTCTTACACAAAGATTTCACTCGTTTTGTTATCTGCGAAGAGAAACATAATTAGTTCCTTGTGTCCGGAAACTCCCAGGGGGTTTTATCTGCAGTCCTGCTTTTTGCAGGTATCGTCCATTTCGTTTGCGAACAAACAGGAAGTTATAATTCAGCACCTGTGCCCGCGGGGTTGCTAGTAGCTGTATCGTCACAACCTCTTTTCTCTCCGGGGGGCGGGGGTTTTCAGAACTTCAATTCCCGGTAGCTACCACAGCAAGTTTTCAAAGTAAACTAATTAGCAGTTATTAGCATTAATACATTTTACAAAAACACTGGGCTAAGTACCAAGGATAATATAACAAGAACTATATTGAGACCAGTAAAAAAACAAACATATAATCAACATAATACTGAGAAATAAATTTAATTATACACATACAAATAAAGAACGTATAATTTTCTGAAAAATGAAACATACATTCCTAAGTTTAATATTAATTATATATCTAGCCAGGCTGAAAAGGGAAACCTTGCAGATTTTTAATTTTCCGTTTGTGATAAACTCTCAATGGTAACCCAACACCTGGATGAGAACTACTACATTTGACCTCAAAATAAACATGTACATTTAATTTGGCTTTAACATCAGAAAAAACCACTTCATTACAAGTTGGATTTACCTCATTCATGAAGTAGCTATATTTAATCTCCTTTGACCGTTCAGTATCAGGCACTAGTATAGATAAATGATAAACTGGGAATTCTTCTACTTTCCTTGGTAAATTTACACTACTAGGTGTCTTGGGCAATTCTCCTACGGAATTTCTAGGCATTCGCAAACCTCCCGAGTCTGGTTGGTACGAAACGTCATTTAGCTTATCTACAGTTTCTTGTTCGTGCCGAACCGAAAAGGTAATTCTTAACTTGTACACCTTTCCCAAAGAGTTACTGTGATCGTTTAACGCGACTAAGTCACAAGATGGCTTTACAACGTCACTTTTCTTTTGTAGGTCCGCTATAAAAGAATATTTTATTGTAGGCAGTGATAGTTCATTCACTTTCGTTTCAGGCAGAAAGAAATTGGTTTTCTCTATCCTTTGTGTTTGAGACAAGACTTTACCCTTTCTATAATGAGGGAAGAAACTTCGCTTGAGGGTTCGAGTTCGCCTCGTTCAGACTCCAGTGCACAACTTTTCCCCATTTCATTCTTTGATTGACTCGGAGCTCGAATTCCTGTTTTCACCTGAAAGAAAAGTTTATCGTGTTGATCTACGGCTAATTTTTCGGCGGTTCTGTTTCCTAACAGATAATGTTCCAATTCATTTCGAGTGACCGCTGCTTTTGTTGTTACTTGGCCAAAAGTTCCTTCTATTGTAACGTTTGCTAAGGGTACACAAATTGGGGCCTCATCAAACTGGTGTTTTATCCAAACAGTCTCGCTCGTCAGCATCGAAGGAGTGAGATATTTCTTGCAAATTACGTCAATGCATGACTCGGTATCTCTCAAAACTGGCAGATCAAAACCGTTCACTTTAGCCATCGTTAGATACGGGGCTAAACAATCTTCTTCAATCTTCTGGACTTTATTTACAATAAACGGAGTTTTGAGATCCTTTTTAATTTCCGGACATTGAGGCCTTAAGTGTTGGGTTGACCCACAAGAATAACACTTAATTGGTCTTCTCATATCAAATTGACGCTCATCCTGATTCCGGAGATGTTCCTTTCTGTCAGAGGCATATCTATCTTCCTCTCCAGACTGGTGATACTTTTTCGGATCCCTCGAATTTAAATTATTTGTATTACCCCTTTGTGACTCCGAACTATGAACAGGAGAGATCTTCTTCCGGGGTTCACGCACATTTTCATATTCTTCCAGCATTTCCGCTAATTTCTCTGGAGTCGTTATCTTCGACCATTCGTCAATAAAATGTTGCCGCACTTCGGCATTTACACGACGCTTCATTTGGTCCGTTATCATGAGCTCCTTTAAAAGTTCAAAATCCGTAACTTCCAAACCTGCAATCCATTCTTCAAAGTAATTCCTTAATTCAAAGGCAAAATCTCTCCAAGTGGCGAAATTTTTCTGGACTAAGTTTGAACCTTTTAAGCAGTATCCCTTTTATATAAGCGTAATCATAAGCCTGCTGTTCTGGTTCTCGCATAATCAGCTGAACTATGTCAGTTGGCAAAATTGTCAATAAAACCGAAACCCATTCTGATTGGTGAAGATTCGCATGCTTTGCTTGGCGCTCAAACATGACTAGATACAAACTGATATCGTTCTCTTCAGGATCAAATTTTGGCATCATTTTTTTTAGATCGTATCGGCTTTGTTTTAGTCCATTTTCTTCATTCCCACCATTTCCAGAGTCATTTCCGTTAGCGGCTAGTAAACGTAACTTGGATAATTCAAATTCCATTTCTTCTCTTCTAATTCTATCCTGCCTTTCTTCTTCTTTTCTCCTAATTCTTCCCTGCCTTTCTTCTTCTTCTCTCCTAATTCTTCTTTGCCTTTCTTCTTCTTTTCTCCTAATTCTTCTTTGCCTTTCTTCTTCTTCTCTCCTAATTCTTTCTTGCTCCTTTTTTTCTCTCTCAAGTCTCGTTGAAGTGATATTTTCTAACAGGCCTTTCACTAGTTCCTCCTCATAGGATTCATTTCCCATAATCAGCTGTCTTAAATCCAATATCCTAAGTTCAGGGCTAACTTTTTCCCCTAACTCTTCAGCCAAGGATTTAAGATCCTCTTTCCTAACTTTTGCTAAGAATGCCATGATATAACCAAAATTATGATCCTAACAATTTTAGCTCCCTCACACTACAGATACATACAATTGATTTAAACAGATATCATTTTCACAAGAGAGAGTAAAAATTAACTTTTATAATTTTTTTCACAACCTATTTTACAGATGTTAGACAAAACAAGACAGTTTACACTATAATATGCACATTATGCATTCAAAAATAAAAACAAAAATTGTCTACTTGAGGACGTATGAAACTACAAATAATATTATCCTCTGAAAAGCTTTAAATTCAGTTGCGTAAAACACACTTGCTTATGATAATACAATATACTTTCCTCAAAATTTGGGATATGTTAAAATATGCATTCAGAAATACAATAAATTACACAATACCTATCCATATGCTAGTAATTAACATTAATATGACAACAGTTAAAAGGAAAGATACTAGGGGTTTTATCATTGCCCTTTTACTCCTTCAATAGAAAAAAAAATTCTCAGCTCTTACACAAATAAAAGTTTGACACACCTTAACTGAAATTCTAATATTTATAACATTCAAAACGTCTTAGAAATGATATGTCAGAATGCCACCTAACATTAAAACCTGCAAGTTACCGTAATTCTACTCCTTTACACAATCCAATATATAATTTAAGCACAACACATTAACATTTCAGATATTAAAATAAATCTATTAACACAGGTTTAAATTCTAAATTTTATACTTTCTTATTGTAACATAAAACCCTAAAAGCACATTTCTTTAAGCTTTACAGGAACAAGTTGACTTAAAACAGTTATGTGAACTTACATACTGATTTACAGAAATAAATTAAATTACTTTACTGCCTCCATATAAAAATCTGAGGTACTTACCCGTCTGGATTGGAGAGTTGAAATGGTTGTGATGCAACTTCGCTTCTCACAATTTAAGATTTTATGGGCACTGATGATCCAGGCACCTATAACGCACACACACAAGATCTGTTGATCTAAATTTTCTCGATCACAAGGGTGATCACCCACATATCACTTTTTCAATACTCTACACATCACAATGAGCTGATGATCTTCGGACAATGATTGTCCCACACGCTCACTGCGGTAAATTTTCTCGAAGACAAAGATGATCGCACAAGTAACACCTTTATCACCGCGCTTAAAGATGAGCTTATTTCAGGAGACTGTCGTTCCTCTTTTTCTGGACTGATGTCCGTAACTTCTTCGTGGATTCTATTCCCCACTTCGAAGAGCTGTAAATCACTTTTCGAACGGATGTTCGTAAATTCGTGCTGCACTTCAGAGCCTGGCGGTCTGTACTATCTGCAAACACTTGATAATGTTCGGACAATGGCTGTCCTACAAACTCGAGATGAATTTCAGACTCGGACAGTGTGCAATCTCTGCATGGATTTTCTTATCTCCCCGCTTCGGAGAGCTGTAATCACTTTTTCGAACTGAAGTTCGTAACTTTTCGTGTTGCACTTCAGAACCTGACGGTCTGTAATATCTGCAAAACACTGTTGATATCCGGACAATGACTGTACCACAATCTTGAGATGAAATTTTAGAGCCTGACGGTCTGTAATTTCTGCATGGATTTTCTCATCCCACAGCTGCCACCATTTATTATAGCTGTAACGTCAGTACACCCGTGTCGAGTGAAAGAAAGACAGGTTGTCTTTTAAATTATTTATTTGATAAACTAAAATAGATTTCTTGATTAAAACATAAAAATAAACTGATCATTACAGCTCTAAATCATACAATATCCGCTAACGCAGATTGGACGCAAAAAAGCGTCCTTTTTACTGTAGTTACAGCATAAAAAAAAACTATTGTTCTACAGAAACCACTGGCGTGGTTTAGAACGTAAAAGATGAGTCCTGTCACCTCAAAATCACATGAAGAACTCTTACACAAAGATTTCACTCGTTTTGTTATCTGCGAAGAGAAACGTAATTAGTTCCTTGTGTCCGGAAACTCCCAGGGGGTTTTATCTGCAGTCCTGCTTTTTGCAGGTATCGTCCATTTCGTTTGCGAACAAACAGGTACACCTGTGCCTGTTCAGCATCTTTGCCCGCGGGGGTGCTAGTAGCTGTATCGTCACAATGCTCACAAAGAAATCCATATTAGAAATAATTACCATCTAAAGCATTTACCTTCGTAAAAATATTACTGTATAAATGGACATACTTGAAACGAAGACACTAAAGCAACTGCATGTCTATTGCAGGGAATAAGATATCAATAATTATCCAAATCTTAAAAAGGCTGATTTTATTAATCACATAATTGATCAAATTAAAAAAAAAGAGTTTCCTTTCAAAAAAGCATTAAAATTAAAAACTGTTAAACAACTTCGTGTTTATTGTCGAGAACATGATATCGATAATCATTCAAAGCTTAAAAAAGCTGATTTCATTAATCATGTATTTGATCAAATTCGAAGAAAAGAGTTTAATGAAATATTTCCTTCAAATAATATTTTCTAAACCAAAGGAATCTACAGAACCACGAATTAAATTTAATCAATGTGGTAAATATTACAAAAAATTACATGAAAATCATCATCAGTGAAGCTTGATTCATAGAGACAGCAAGCGTAATGATGAAGGAATTGAGCTATTGGAATCCGCTCATAAATCTAGATTAGAAGCATGGGCAACTAAAAATAAAACAATATTATGATTTCTCTCGATTATTTAGAAAGTCAAAGAAAGATTGTGATTGAGAAAATTTCAAATATTGTGAAAGGAAAAGAAGAAATACTAAATTAACAACTGTTCTGTATGCATATAAATGGAGATGAATCTAAAAAGCATTCGTTTAAAACATCTAATAAAGTAATGCTGAGCTCAAGTGATTTTGATACTTTTTTAAATTATGGCATTGATAAACTGACTAATGAATCAGATGAGTTTACAACAAAAGGATCAGGATATAAACCTGAAGAAATTAAATCCTTAAAACTGAGAATTAGTAAGGAAAGAAGAAACCTCTCCCTCTTCCTATGTTTAAAAAGGAAAACTGTGCCTAATAATTTTTCATTCTTTCTATCATATTAGCTTTTGCATTTAGTCCATACAAAGAACAAAGCAGTTTAATCTTCTATTACCATACACAGTTCAGCCTCACCAATGGCCGAGTGATTAAGACCGCTCATTCATCGAACGTTCTATGCCTCTGTAACTGTGACGGTATTTTTAACAAACTCTAAGTTTTCGAATTGTAGTCACGTAGAATTTTTTAGTGTGTAGTACATTTGGTAAAACGCTGTAAAATGTGCTTGTAATTTTAATGCTTTATTGCTTTCAAAATGTTAGATTACTGTTGTGAATTCTGATGGTTCTGAGATTGTAGCAAAGAATATATTCACCATACCGCGGACTCGCTTACCAAAAGAACGGAAGAAGAAACCTCAAGGAGAGTATTCACAGTACCTTTATTGAACATTCTTAATTACTGGCAGTTCAACCTGGGTTCAATGCCAGGTGCAAAAGCAAGGCAGATTTTGGCTGTTTTCTCCATGTTTAACATGAATAAGAGCCAGTTTTTCTTCGAAAGTACTTTACGAAGGCATCCCTCCTCTTAGATAGTTAGCCCTTGAGTGCTTTGCCGTATTCATGGATCCAAACTTATGCACATCTCAAGAAGTCCAAAATATCTTTATTTTGAAGATACAACGTATTTCCCCCCGTCTAATATCATAATTACTTGGCTAATAATGGATATTAGTATCAGAGCTTACATTATTGGATAGTAAAGTTTATCATTACTACAATTTCCTTATGAGAAATAATATTTTATTTTACCATCTTCTGGGCCTTTGTAGTTTTGCCTGTCCTGAATCGTGTTTAGTTTTTTAAGCAAAAGAAGAATCCTAACCGAGTTCATGTAAACGTGCTTCTAAGAGATAAATATCTGCTTTATAATGAAAAGAACTTGACTTGAAATGACTTGAATACCATTTAGCTTACATAAAGAATCACCAGCAAACTTTTATTCATATTGAAACATATATATTCAAGCAGAAATAATTGTTTTCAAATTTCACGCAAAGCCTACAATAATGCATCGACATTTATGCCTGCGTATTTATTTGAAAAAGAAAGCTGCTTGAGAAAAAAAAAACCTACACAAAATCTACACACACACACACGCACCCACAGAAATTGCAAGTTTGGAGAAAAAAGGTCTTTTAAATTCCATCAAAGTTGTACACTTTATTGTTGTACCATTATTAGACGATCAAAGCTAAAGCCTTTATAAAGTAGGCACTTAGAGTATTATTTTCTTCTGTATAAACGGGTACTTAAAGTACTATTTCCTTTTGCATAAAGCGCTGCAAATTATCTTCGTAATGTAATGTTTATTTTAATGAAGGTGATGATCAAGTTAAGTTCAGTGAGAGTTATTACAGGAAGAAGATACCAGCCTAAAAAATTTTCTGTTTTTCGAAGCGGAAATAAATATCTTTAGAGAGCAAACGAGCAAATAAGCAAATAAATATTGTGACACTCTTTCATTTAAATCTGTAATACTCGACATCATTTTTTCATGTAAGTGAAAAACTATTGCCGCATCTTCGCCCTCTCCTAAAGTAGGGTTATAATAAAAGACGGAGAAAAGTGTGAATCTGAACTGCACTGCGTATATTATAAAGTTCTTACCCTGTTTTATGTGTAATCATCCTATCAGGTTCAATGTTCCTTCTTACTTTCTTTGGGAACATGCACAGACCTGACTCGGAACAGGGAGCTTACTAAAGCTATGTTCAATAAATGTGGGAAGTAGACAAGATACACAGGAAGGGTATACGAAACCCTTTATTTTTCACTCTTTACAATAATTTCCGTACTTCGGAATACAGAGACCAACTACTTGTGGTCTGAACGTAAGAATATAAAACTATTTAACTAAAATCTAACTTAACTTTGGAATAATAAACAAGGGCCTACGTGGAAGATTGGCCGTATATTAACAGGAAGCCGTATGTAGTACAGAGAACTGTTAACACTACAATACGTTTAAAATTATCACGAGGATTAAACCTCTGGCCTGGAAGGCAACCAGCAACCGAGTAAAACTGCTAAGGTAAGCGGCCTGCTTCGACTAACTCCTTCCTCTCTCTCTCTTGGCAAAAAGCCACAACTTAAGTACTTGGCGTTCGCCAGACAAATTTGCATAAATAAGTTAAAGCTTTTAATTCTGGCCGGAAGTAGAAAATAAGAAGTGATAGTAAAGATTTAAAATAAAAATAAACGTTAGTAAAACTTAAGATCCTTACAATCCAACCCTAAAATTTCAGAAATGCATTTGTGGATTTATTCGAAGAAAAATGCTTTTTTTAAATACACTCTTAGACAACAACAACAACAACCAAAAAACAAAAAACAAAAGAAAAAAAGACGCACCAAGAAGGAGTTATCCGAATGGGATGAAATTCCGTAGAAGTGATGTACATGTACAGAAAAACAAATTATTACAGCTTGAGAAAAATTGTATGATTTATTGAAGTGATAGAGCTTCACAAAGTGAAAAAGTCAGTAACGCGTTTGTCCACATCCGGCCCTTATGCAAGCAGTTATTCTGCATGGCATCGATTGATAGAGGTTGCGGATGTCCTCCTGAGGGATATCGTGCCAACTGTCTTGTTAGATCGTCAACATCCCGAGCTAGTTGGAGGGCCCTGCCCATAATGCTCCAAACGTGCTCAATAGGAGAGAGATCCGGCGACCTTGCTGGCCAAGGTAATATTCGGCAAGCACTAGGGCAAGCAGTAGAAACATGTGCAGTGTGGAGCCGGGCATTATCTTACTGAAATGTAAGCCCAGGGTAGCGTGACATGAAGGGCAACACAATGGGCCTTAGAACTACCGTTGTGCTGTGAGGTTGTGACGGATGACAACCAAAGGAGTCCTACTATGAAATGAAATGGCACCCAGACCATCACTCCTGGTTGTCGGACTGTCTGCCGGAAGACAGTCAGGTTGGTATCACACCGCTATCCGGGGCTTCTCCAGTCTTGGCTGGTCATCGAGGCTCAGTTCAAAGCGGGATTCATCACTGAAGACCATTCTACTATAGTCAGTGACATTCCAGTGCGAATGAGCCCGACACCACCGCAAACGGGCTTGACTTTGTACAGAGGTCCATGGTAGTCGGCGCAAAGGGCGCCGTGACCTCAGCCCCCTTTCTGTGAGCCGTCTATGAATGGTCCTTGAGGTCACTGAAGCACTAGTTGCACGTACAATCGATGATAATAATGCATCTGGGGCTGTGAGTGCCGCTCTGACGATTGCTCGGTCTTCACGTTCTGTCGTTTCTCTAGTCCTACCGCTTCCTTCTTGACGCTATGTGCGGCCATGGTTCACTCATTCCTGCCAACATCGTCTAATGGTGGCATCGCTCCTGCTCAAATGTCGAGCTATTCGCCGATAAGACCAACCGGCTTCTTTGAGCCCAACTACACGACCTCTCTCAAATTCTGACATCTGCGCATATCGTTCGCGCACCTGTATGCGAGGCATAGATACTGTCTACCAGAGTATACGGAATGAAATTCGGGAAGAATTTATTACCTGCAATCGTAATTTTTCCTCTTAAATAATCTGCCAGTTGCGCAGATCAGATGCGCTGTAGCGACAACCGTTCATTCATTAACAAACAAAATGTAAAATTTTGCATTTTCCGTCGAAACCTGTTTGTATATCAATTTGTGTCCAATTTTCTTTATATCTTCTTGGTGCGTCTTTTTTTTTTTTTTTTTTTTTTTTTTTTTTTTTTGCTAAGAGCGTATATGTGGGGGTATATATGTGTTTTTTTCTTATAAAAGCCCATTTAAAAATTCGCTTGTCTGAAAAATAATTCGAAAAAAAAAAATGAGAAATCTAGAAGCTTGTTACGAAAACTTTTTGAAGAACGGTGAATTAATTTCCTCGATCATTGATAAATCCGAGATACAAATCTAGGAAAATATTCTGCCTCAAAATATAAATAACTTATCCATGAAAAGAGTCAGTGGAAAGATGTAAAGCGATTTATAAAGATATGTGACAATTTATGTGATCGTTTATCCTAAGGAGAAGAAAATTAAAAGGTCGACCTCCTTCTCATCAGAATTATTCTGCATCGCAAATAAACTCCAACCCGCAAATATTCTTTAACAACTTTAAAGCTGTGGGCAGAGAGGCATAAAAATTCGGAGCAGAAGTACGGCGTCGAACGAAACAGGGCGCATTCAGGAAGAAAAAGAGATATCTTTAGCTTATTCCCGAAACATATACTTAGGTGGTTTTCATAAGAAGCTGAAGTTTAAAAAAAGAAAATCTGTAAAAAAAAAAAAATAATAATAATAATAATAAAATAAAGCAGGAGAAGTAAAGAAAAAAGTCAAACGTAGTGGAATAAAATGAAGCCGAGGCTCGTTGATCCGAATAACTGGATCTTGTCACTCTTGTTTGCGCAGGAAATTAAATTCCATCAATGCTGGTGTTCAATGCTCTCGATAAATTTCTTCGAAAAAAGAAATGTTCAAGCTTTTATAGTCCCCCTCCCCCTAGAGGCGCTCAAGTCAACATGGAGTCGTGGATTTACCTACTTTCACAATAATAGAAGAGCTGAAACTTACGCATTCGCTTAGCTCGTTTCCCTAGAGTAAAATGTACCTCTGAACTTTGTAATGGATCATAATTATACGATGAATCGAAGAGGCTTTATTTTTCTTCTGCACACGAGCGGCGCAAACGAGAGCTTTAGCGTCGGTTTGATTATATCATAGCTTGCGAATAAATGATGGCGAAATTCATTTTAATTGCTATTAATTGAAAAGATTTTTTCTCTTGAAAATTTAATTGACTTACACACAATTTTTTCGCTATTTCTTTTTGGATTTCATCATAACGTACTACTAAAAAGTTGAAATTATACGGTATTATCATTTAAAGATAGTAAAACGGTTTCGATAAGGAAAAAAAAAACTGCAGTAATTTTTTTAAATTTTAAATAAAATGAATATTCTCCAAATAAAATTCGTTGCTTAGTTAAAATATTTACGGAAACTACACATTGTTATTAGTTTCAAAACACGATTTTGAGCTAATTTACTCTAAACGTCATCCATTGTAAATGCGTTGTTTAATTTGTCATTAGAGTCTGTTTCCACTCGGCCAAATGTATGATATTTATCTTTCAAATTGAATCTATCTGATTAACAGAAGAAGCTATTTAAAAACAATAGATGCAGTTCTTGAAAATATTATATTTCTACTTTTTTATCATATTAATTTAAATAAAAATGCATTTAATTCGTGATATATCTAATTAAAAACTTGAAATATTTTTATAGAATTACGTTATAATTTATTTTTTTTATATTTCAAACATACCGATGATACAGAGTACAGAGGGTGTTTTTTTTTTTTTTTTTTTTTTTTTTTTTTTTTTTTTTTTACTTTTCAAATATACCGATGATACAGAGGGTGTTTTTTTTTTTTAAAACTGACACTAGTCAGAGGCATCTGTAGCTCTATTTACCAGCTGCAATGCCACCAAATTTGGTAGATGGACTAAAGACGACGTGAAAAAAAAAAAAAAAAAGATTCCATTAAAAAAATTAGCTTCGAAAGCTGTCGATGGAGGGAAAGGTATGTGGCGCTGTTCTACTCTACAAAACAGAACAATTGCTTAAAAGGCAGGTAAATTTTGAAAATGCGAATACTCATTTACGTAAACAACAGCAGCATTAATATTTCGGTATATAAAAATAAAGATAAGACGTCGAAAGATATTCCGAATGTTAAGCTGTGTTCAACATGCTTCTCACTTTACCTCAACGCGCGTGACTTGCGAAATTATCTTCATCAATCGAATGCAGTCGCCGCTCTTTGTGAATTACAGATTACATGAAGGCCTTCTATGAATCAATGCATTGAAAGGAATGATTCAGAAGTTTTGGGGGTGAGAGGAACAAAAATGAGTTTAAATTAGGTTAATTAAATTAGTTTAAATTAGGCAAAATACAATCTTGTGCTGGCTTAGATTTAATTGAAACTCTTTCAAAGGTCAACATGTACAAGTCCCTCTTTATCACAAGCAAACAATTCTTCAAAGAAGGAGGGCACAATGTATTTTTACTAAAAATAAATAAATAAAGAGGAAAGCGAAAACGTATAGCTATCTGTCCAATGAAATATTAAAGAAACATGAAAAAGTGTTAGTAGTATAAAAATACGGGTTCTGCGACACGGGGTGTGGGGTGTGGGCGTGGTCAATGACGTCACACAGAAGGCGGGGCCAAAGGCAACGTCATCACACTAAGAGGCGTGGTCACGAGTGGAGTTGAGGTGTTGGTAGACTGCTGATTGAGTTGTAGACCTCCTGCTTTTCATTTAAAGTTAGTTTTTTAAAAATTGGCAACGGGAAATATTTTCTGCATCTTAATTTTGATGATATAGTGATGCTGCCCTCTCTTGACTAAAAAGTGAATTATATGTTTTAGAAATATATTTTATAAGTCTGGTGTTAAAATTATTCAATGCGCGACTCTGAAAACAATGTAAAAGAAACAAATATAAAAAAGACTTTCCTTTAATGATAGTTCATCATGTCATGAAAATGAAATTACAAGATAATTTGTTTTTATTACTCAATTTTATTCTGATACTTTTATCCTTTCTAGTTTTAAATGAAACTTTAACTTATTTCTTAGGTTTTCTGTTCATAATAACATATTCATTTACTGTCATATTTTTTAATACTTAACACGTTTCTAATTTGTAATATTTTATTTAATTTCCACATACTATTTTTTTTTCATACCTTTCATAAATTTCAGCATACCCTGATTTTTAACTTATATGTTATATTTCACAAACGTTCCCGCACATGCTGTTTATTTGTTACATTACTTAATTTTAGATGCAATTTAACACTTTTTTTAACGTTATAATGTTCAATATATTCTGAATTTTAACTTCATTTACTTTTTTTAAACCACTCTAGTATTCTATACACACTTTAACTTAGTGGTATGAAATTCTATTTAAAAAGAAACGTTTATTTTTCGTCATCTTAGTTCTTTTACTAAATTTCCTACAGAATTTCTAATTTCTTTCACGTGTTTAACAATATCTTCCTTACATTACCGAATATTTTTTTTAAAAAAAACTTAAGTCTATAACTGCTAATTGCTTTTCTTACGTTCATGATTTCCCTTCTGTGTTTATATTTCTTAATTCTAGCTTAACTTATTTATTATAATGTTTTTATTTCTGTCTCATCACTCGTAATTCCAACATTTTATCCCTTTTTATTCATTTTAACGATATGGATTGTTTTCATTTACTCCATATTCAAATATTTCCTTACAATTTTTATAATACTTGTTTTATTCCTCGATCATAATAGATCATCTACAGGTTTTACTCAGAAATTTCCATTCACAACTTTACAGTTTAATACCATTTATATCTAATTGTATTTCTTTCTCATATAGTTTTATGGTTTTCAAAGTTTCTAACATCATATTTAGTTTTAAATCCCGATTACCTTTAAGTGTGTTGATAATTTTCATTTCTAATTTTACAACCACGTTCAGTGTTTCATCCACACATACCAAAATATTTCTTACATTTTCTGATATTTAGTCTATGTCATATTTCAGTACTTCAAATGAATTTACACTGCTCACATTATTATTTTTTCATGTTTTAGAGACACTAACTATACTAATTTTACTATTTTTCCTGCACTAATTGCATCTATGTCAGCACTCATGCTAAACTAGCAATTGTTTTGCATCACATGCATAAAGAAATTCTTAAAACCAACTTTTTCAATATCGTACTCAAATTACTGTTTTCCAGATGGGAATTACCAGTATTCTTTGGTTTTACTCTGTTACATCTTTTTAAATTTTAACATCTTACTTTTAATTCTAACATACATCTTTTAAACAGTTTTTTCTTTTAATGATAGCCTTACCTTATTTGTTCAAATTAATTCTTTCATTCACCTTCTTTACTACCTTTCAGTACCTTCATAATTCACTATGCAAACGCAATGTCTTTCACTGACATTCTGTTTAATAATACCACAAGTTTCCTTAATTGACAAAAAGCGAATTATTTCTCATTTCAAAATAGAACTACTATATTTTTGCACAAACATTACCTTTATCCATTCAAGCCACCCCTTAACCTGTAACTGACGTAGCGATAGGAAAGGAGATTCTTATCATATGCTCTTTCGACATTTGAGGTTTCTAGAACTTCTTTGACAAGTATATCAATACCATCAGAAAATATACTTAACACTTTTACCCAGTTTAAAGGCAACATACTGTTATAAGAATGGTTTTAGTTAAATTTATAACTCAAATAAACGCATTTTGTGCTAAATAGGCATAAACATTTAGATTCAGAATATTTCTTTTTAATCCGATGTAAGACTTGAATTTCATTCATGATACGGATTGTCTCTTGATTTTCTTTTTGTTTACCTTACACTAATAGAAAATTTTTAATTTACAAGTTCAGCTTTTAATGAAATAGAAATAAAAACTACGATACACCTGCTGTTTTTAAGAAAAGGAACTTTGATATATTTCTGGAAATGTAAATGCTTTTAGAGTTTTCTTTCAATAACGTTGATTTTCATTACTTTACTAACTTCAATAATTCTCTTATTAGCTAATATGAATGAAAGAAGATTGTCAAAAATGTGACACAGTATAATTCTTACGAACATATGTACCTTTACCAGCATACAGATATTACCGATTGAAATGAAGAAAGATACAGATATTTTACTCCAATCTACATTAAATTTAAAAAAAAATATTTAAACTTTCATACATTTCAAAGAATAAACGAAAACTCAATAGATATTGTTATGTTTGTATATATGAGATAAAAGTTTTATGAATGGTATCTAAAGTAATGCTTAGAACTTCATAAAAGCGAACATTCACTATGTTAATACACATATCATCAATTATTTACATAATTCAATGTAATATTAATCATTACATGTAATATATACATATGTATTTAAAGTTTAATTGTCTTACAACTGAATAATTAAATATTGAGAAAAAGAGGTTCCTTTCTTGCACTATTTAATTCACATGGAACAAATTTTCCCATCAACCACATTGAACCGCGTTTATTAAATTCGCCAAAGCTCTTTTATTTCTGCATTTTCACACTCACGACACATTTTAAATGAAACTATTGATTACCATTTCAAACACCGATATCATAACTCAGTGTAAAACTAAATCATAACTCATTTTTTCCCTACTAACTACAATTTTATATGTTCAAGAAGTACATCTAAGACATGATCATTTTCTATGTTCTAGCAAATCGATTCAATTGCGAACATACTATTAAGACTTGCGATTTTAGAAGACTTGCATGTATTAACGATGTCAACGTTTCTTCGTTTTTGTAAGATTCGCATCAAATCATGTCGCATTCGAATGTGGTGTAAGAGATCACTTTTTCTTTTAAACACTTGTAAACAATGGATGCAATTTATAAGAAGAGAAGTATCATGCTGTTTCAAAACATCATCATCAGCATATTTCTGTTTCTTTTGACACCGGCAACATTTAAAAAAAAAAAAAGTTTCGTGAGATATTCTTCAAATTCTGTTTTACTTGAAAAAATGTCCGAACTTTCAATACGATGTAAAGTTTCATATTGTTTTAAATTCTTATGCTCACTAAATATTTTTTATCACGATTTACTCTTAAAAGTAACTTTATAAGTTTTCATATCCTTTTTACATGAAAAGAACTTGTGATTATTCACTACAAAATTCTAAGACGAGAAGCTTCGCGACTTTTCAAACTACAAACTTAAATTTCTTAGGACATACACTACATCTGATGTTTCTTTCATGAGATTTCAAATATCTCTTCAGATTACTCGTATTCAAGAAACCTTACAAATATATCACATAAGTTCAGCGAATAATCGCTTCATAAACTCTTAAATTTTCAACACGAGTGAATCACTTGAAGCATATACTGCACTGTAAACATACAATACTTAAAAAAATTGTTATAAAAAATAAAAATACATTCATTTCACCAAGAAGCTTTTCTATTTAAATACATTTATTTATTTCCAAAGAACAAGTTTCTGTATTATACATAAAATATACTTAGAATTTTCTTTCATTAGTTAATATCAAATTAACAACAATATCCATTTACTGATATTTGATATACATGTTTGCTTTAAAATTAAAACTAAAATTTCAATATATTTCTATTAAAAAAAACATAATGAAAAAAAAATACTCATAACATCAACCAAAGACAGAAATTTAAATAGAATAGCTGTACTTATATTAGTGCATTTTTATAATCTTCATAACATTTCGATTCAAAAAACCTATTACAAAATAAATGAAACATTTTTTTCTGCCTTAAAGAATCTCTTATATTTTTAAAATTAATACATAAAAATATATCTTCACCAATATATTTAATTCTGTCCTCAACACTTATTATAATGCAATCATGTCTTGTTTGTGAAGGATGATTTACAATGCAACCTTCGCATTTATATAGCTTTTTTATCACTGAATTTAATTCAGTTTTGATAGAGTTTATGAGTTCTTTAAAATGTTCATCATCATCACTTACCATATCCGAACAATTGTTTTTACATTTGATTTGCAACGGTAAAATAATTTCAAAAATACTTTTATATAAAGTATTAGATACATCAGGAATAATTTCTTTCAATTTTTTTAAAATATCACAGTTTACTTTTAGGTATGTAGGTTTTAGTTTAAAAGAATTTTCATCTTGTTTAAAAACTTGTTGAAAAATACACTCACCTTCTTTGTTGAAAACTACCAACTCATTATTGCAAATGATGCTGGCACTCATATAGATAAGATTAAATTCATATATTTTTGAGGAAAATTCTTGCCATGTTGCAGGAGTTATAACAACACCGCGTGTAGTAGGGTATAATATTTTATTTTGTTCCACACATTCACGTAGATGAATGTTCATTCTGTTTTCAAACTGATTTATGGACACAAAATATCCCCAACCAAGAGTCCACTGTGCAATCAACTTCGAACTTTCTTTTTTCTGTTCTCGATTATTCGGCATGAAGATATTTTCAGGAACAGACTTCATATAGTGGGCAAACCAGTCATCCTCTGGAAGTTCATCCTCATTATCTTCCAAGCGTCGTTTTTTAATTTTCGAAATTTTTATGTTTCGGAATGTGATACTAATTCTAGGATCTTTAACGTCAGGTTGAGAGGGTATTCCGTGCATCCAAAATTGATTCGTTGGGGATTTCATTACAAGGAGAGTTCCATGAGTTAAGTCCACGCTTCGAGATGTGAAATTTCGCCTGGTAAATACCATTTGACGTTTTTCACCTAAACTGATGATAGGTATATCACTTTCAGGTTCGAGACAAGTTTCATTGTCTTTATGCGTTGAAATTTTCGCCACTCCGTCAGGATAATAGTTCAATAAAGCAAAATTATATTTTTTACCAGTTATCGTTTCAACATAATCTTTTACATTTAGAAGAGTTTGAGTCCATGGTTCTGCACAAATGCTCGTTCCAGAGAATTCGTAACTAAGTCCTTCATCACCAAAACCGAGTACTTTTCTTCGTGGAACATACTGAGTCCCATTAATTTCAAAACTAATATTTTTAAAATCATAATTTGATAGTTCATCTAGCAAAATATCAGCTTCATTTCGTGAATAAAATTCTTCGTATAATTCCACATTTAACTCTGTATCACATATATTCCTCATATTCGCTTTTGAATCTAACGACAATTCTGAATGATATAGAAATACGTAGCATTCTTAAATAGCAAAAATTATCTAAAACATACATTAACGAAATGATTTCATCAACACTTATCGTAATACATTCTTGTCATGTCTTGTTTGTGAAGCCAGTCTTTCCGGCGTCATATGTGTAAAAATAATCCTGATAGGATAGTGGGAAAGAGTTATAGTGTCCTAATGTTGTTATTCTGAACCTCGATATTACATATATGCATAAGGAAAATCTTAAAAGCATCATCCACTTATCATGATAGAGTAATGGAAAATTTCTAAAACTCTGATAATCATACGCGAAAGAATGTATTATCTTAAGGTTGTTGTTGCTATTCCAAATTTGACAGTACATACAGAAATGAAGGAAGATCCTTGATAAGCGCTGTAGACTTCACGTTATCATGATAACGTGCAGCGCTAATCAAGCGTCTTCCTTCACTTGTCTCGAACCTGAAAGTGATATACCTATCATCAGTTTAGGTGAAAAACGTCAAATGGTATTTACCAGGCGAAATTTCACATCTCGAAGCGTGGACTTAACTCATGGAACTCTCCTTGTAATGAAACCCCCAACGAATCAATTTTGGATGCACGGAATACCCTCTCAACCTGACGTTAAAGATCCTAGAATTAGTATCACATTCCGAAACATAAAAATTTCGAAAATTAAAAAACGACGCTTGGAAGATAATGAGGATGAACTTCCAGAGGATGACTGGTTTGCCCACTATATGAAGTCTGTTCCTGAAAACATCTTCATGCCGAATAATCGAGAACAGAAAAAAGAAAGTTCGAAGTCGATTGCACAGTGGACTCTTGGTTGGGGATATTTTGTGTCCATAAATCAGTTTGAAAACAGAATGAACATTCATCTACGTGAATGTGTGGAACAAAATAAAATATTATACCCTACTACACGCGGTGTTGTTATAACTCCTGCAACATGGCAAGAATTTTCCTCAAAAATATATGAATTTAATCTTATCTATATGAGTGCCAGCATCATTTGCAATAATGAGTTGGTAGTTTTCAACAAAGAAGGTGAGTGTATTTTTCAACAAGTTTTTAAACAAGATGAAAATTCTTTTAAACTAAAACCTACATACCTAAAAGTAAACTGTGATATTTTAAAAAAATTGAAAGAAATTATTCCTGATGTATCTAATACTTTATATAAAAGTATTTTTGAAATTATTTTACCGTTGCAAATCAAATGTAAAAACAATTGTTCGGATATGGTAAGTGATGATGATGAACATTTTAAAGAACTCATAAACTCTATCAAAACTGAATTAAATTCAGTGATAAAAAAGCTATATAAATGCGAAGGTTGCATTGTAAATCATCCTTCACAAACAAGACATGATTGCATTATAATAAGTGTTGAGGACAGAATTAAATATATTGGTGAAGATATATTTTTATGTATTAATTTTAAAAATATAAGAGATTCTTTAAGGCAGAAAAAAATGTTTCATTTATTTTGTAATAGGTTTTTTGAATCGAAATGTTATGAAGATTATAAAAATGCACTAATATAAGTACAGCTATTCTATTTAAATTTCTGTCTTTGGTTGATGTTATGAGTATTTTTTTTTCATTATGTTTTTTTTAATAGAAATATATTGAAATTTTAGTTTTAATTTTAAAGCAAACATGTATATCAAATATCAGTAAATGGATATTGTTGTTAATTTGATATTAACTAATGAAAGAAAATTCTAAGTATATTTTATGTATAATACAGAAACTTGTTCTTTGGAAATAAATAAATGTATTTAAATAGAAAAGCTTCTTGGTGAAATGAATGTATTTTTATTTTTTATAACAATTTTTTTAAGTATTGTATGTTTACAGTGCAGTATATGCTTCAAGTGATTCACTCGTGTTGAAAATTTAAGAGTTTATGAAGCGATTATTCGCTGAACTTATGTGATATATTTGTAAGGTTTCTTGAATACGAGTAATCTGAAGAGATATTTGAAATCTCATGAAAGAAACATCAGATGTAGTGTATGTCCAAAGAAATTTAAGTTTGTAGTTTGAAAAGTCGCGAAGCTTCTCGTCTTAGAATTTTGTAGTGAATAATCACAAGTTCTTTTCATGTAAAAAGGATATGAAAACTTATAAAGTTACTTTTAAGAGTAAATCGTGATAAAAAATATTTAGTGAGCATAAGAATTTAAAACAATATGAAACTTTACATCGTATTGAAAGTTCGGACATTTTTTCAAGTAAAACAGAATTTGAAGAATATCTCACGAAACTTTTTTTTTTTTTAAATGTTGCCGGTGTCAAAAGAAACAGAAATATGCTGATGATGATGTTTTGAAACAGCATGATACTTCTCTTCTTATAAATTGCATCCATTGTTTACAAGTGTTTAAAAGAAAAAGTGATCTCTTACACCACATTCGAATGCGACATGATTTGATGCGAATCTTACAAAAACGAAGAAACGTTGACATCGTTAATACATGCAAGTCTTCTAAAATCGCAAGTCTTAATAGTATGTTCGCAATTGAATCGATTTGCTAGAACATAGAAAATGATCATGTCTTAGATGTACTTCTTGAACATATAAAATTGTAGTTAGTAGGGAAAAAATGAGTTATGATTTAGTTTTACACTGAGTTATGATATCGGTGTTTGAAATGGTAATCAATAGTTTCATTTAAAATGTGTCGTGAGTGTGAAAATGCAGAAATAAAAGAGCTTTGGCGAATTTAATAAACGCGGTTCAATGTGGTTGATGGGAAAATTTGTTCCATGTGAATTAAATAGTGCAAGAAAGGAACCTCTTTTTCTCAATATTTTATTATTTAGTTGTAAGACAATTAAACTTTAAATACATATGTATATATTACATGTAATGATTAATATTACATTGAATTATGTAAATAATTGATGATATGTGTATTAACATAGTGAATGTTCGCTTTTATGAAGTTCTAAGCATTACTTTAGATACCATTCATAAAACTTTTATCTCATATATACAAACATAACAATATCTATTGAGTTTTCGTTTATTCTTTGAAATGTATGAAAGTTTAAATATTTTTTTTTTTTAAATTTAATGTAGATTGGAGTAAAATATCTGTATCTTTCTTCATTTCAATCGGTAATATCTGTATGCTGGTAAAGGTACATATGTTCGTAAGAATTATACTGTGTCACATTTTTGACAATCTTCTTTCATTCATATTAGCTAATAAGAGAATTATTGAAGTTAGTAAAGTAATGAAAATCAACGTTATTGAAAGAAAACTCTAAAAGCATTTACATTTCCAGAAATATATCAAAGTTCCTTTTCTTAAAAACAGCAGGTGTATCGTAGTTTTTATTTCTATTTCATTAAAAGCTGAACTTGTAAATTAAAAATTTTCTATTAGTGTAAGGTAAACAAAAAGAAAATCAAGAGACAATCCGTATCATGAATGAAATTCAAGTCTTACATCGGATTAAAAAGAAATATTCTGAATCTAAATGTTTATGCCTATTTAGCACAAAATGCGTTTATTTGAGTTATAAATTTAACTAAAACCATTCTTATAACAGTATGTTGCCTTTAAACTGGGTAAAAGTGTTAAGTATATTTTCTGATGGTATTGATATACTTGTCAAAGAAGTTCTAGAAACCTCAAATGTCGAAAGAGCATATGATAAGAATCTCCTTTCCTATCGCTACGTCAGTTACAGGTTAAGGGGTGGCTTGAATGGATAAAGGTAATGTTTGTGCAAAAATATAGTAGTTCTATTTTGAAATGAGAAATAATTCGCTTTTTGTCAATTAAGGAAACTTGTGGTATTATTAAACAGAATGTCAGTGAAAGACATTGCGTTTGCATAGTGAATTATGAAGGTACTGAAAGGTAGTAAAGAAGGTGAATGAAAGAATTAATTTGAACAAATAAGGTAAGGCTATCATTAAAAGAAAAAACTGTTTAAAAGATGTATGTTAGAATTAAAAGTAAGATGTTAAAATTTAAAAAGATGTAACAGAGTAAAACCAAAGAATACTGGTAATTCCCATCTGGAAAACAGTAATTTGAGTACGATATTGAAAAAGTTGGTTTTAAGAATTTCTTTATGCATGTGATGCAAAACAATTGCTAGTTTAGCATGAGTGCTGACATAGATGCAATTAGTGCAGGAAAAATAGTAAAATTAGTATAGTTAGTGTCTCTAAAACATGAAAAAATAATAATGTGAGCAGTGTAAATTCATTTGAAGTACTGAAATATGACATAGACTAAATATCAGAAAATGTAAGAAATATTTTGGTATGTGTGGATGAAACACTGAACGTGGTTGTAAAATTAGAAATGAAAATTATCAACACACTTAAAGGTAATCGGGATTTAAAACTAAATATGATGTTAGAAACTTTGAAAACCATAAAACTATATGAGAAAGAAATACAATTAGATATAAATGGTATTAAACTGTAAAGTTGTGAATGGAAATTTCTGAGTAAAACCTGTAGATGATCTATTATGATCGAGGAATAAAACAAGTATTATAAAAATTGTAAGGAAATATTTGAATATGGAGTAAATGAAAACAATCCATATCGTTAAAATGAATAAAAAGGGATAAAATGTTGGAATTACGAGTGATGAGACAGAAATAAAAACATTATAATAAATAAGTTAAGCTAGAATTAAGAAATATAAACACAGAAGGGAAATCATGAACGTAAGAAAAGCAATTAGCAGTTATAGACTTAAGTTTTTTTTAAAAAAAATATTCGGTAATGTAAGGAAGATATTGTTAAACACGTGAAAGAAATTAGAAATTCTGTAGGAAATTTAGTAAAAGAACTAAGATGACGAAAAATAAACGTTTCTTTTTAAATAGAATTTCATACCACTAAGTTAAAGTGTGTATAGAATACTAGAGTGGTTTAAAAAAAGTAAATGAAGTTAAAATTCAGAATATATTGAACATTATAACGTTAAAAAAAGTGTTAAATTGCATCTAAAATTAAGTAATGTAACAAATAAACAGCATGCGCGGGAACGTTTGTGAAATATAACATATAAGTTAAAAATCAGGGTATGCTGAAATTTATGAAAGGTATGAAAAAAAAATAGTATGTGGAAATTAAATAAAATATTACAAATTAGAAACGTGCTAAGTATTAAAAAATATGACAGTAAATGAATATGTTATTATGAACAGAAAACCTAAGAAATAAGTTAAAGTTTCATTTAAAACTAGAAAGGATAAAAGTATCAGAATAAAATTGAGTAATAAAAACAAATTATCTTGTAATTTCATTTTCATGACATGATGAACTATCATTAAAGGAAAGTCTTTTTTATATTTGTTTCTTTTACATTGTTTTCAGAGTCGCGCATTGAATAATTTTAACACCAGACTTATAAAATATATTTCTAAAACATATAATTCACTTTTTAGTCAAGAGAGGGCAGCATCACTATATCATCAAAATTAAGATGCAGAAAATATTTCCCGTTGCCAATTTTTAAAAAACTAACTTTAAATGAAAAGCAGGAGGTCTACAACTCAATCAGCAGTCTACCAACACCTCAACTCCACTCGTGACCACGCCTCTTAGTGTGATGACGTTGCCTTTGGCCCCGCCTTCTGTGTGACGTCATTGACCACGCCCACACCCCACACCCCGTGTCGCAGAACCCGTATTTTTATACTACTAACACTTTTTCATGTTTCTTTAATATTTCATTGGACAGATAGCTATACGTTTTCGCTTTCCTCTTTATTTATTTATTTTTAGTAAAAATACATTGTGCCCTCCTTCTTTGAAGAATTGTTTGCTTGTGATAAAGAGGGACTTGTACATGTTGACCTTTGAAAGAGTTTCAATTAAATCTAAGCCAGCACAAGATTGTATTTTGCCTAATTTAAACTAATTTAATTAACCTAATTTAAACTCATTTTTGTTCCTCTCACCCCCAAAACTTCTGAATCATTCCTTTCAATGCATTGATTCATAGAAGGCCTTCATGTAATCTGTAATTCACAAAGAGCGGCGACTGCATTCGATTGATGAAGATAATTTCGCAAGTCACGCGCGTTGAGGTAAAGTGAGAAGCATGTTGAACACAGCTTAACATTCGGAATATCTTTCGACGTCTTATCTTTATTTTTATATACCGAAATATTAATGCTGCTGTTGTTTACGTAAATGAGTATTCGCATTTTCAAAATTTACCTGCCTTTTAAGCAATTGTTCTGTTTTGTAGAGTAGAACAGCGCCACATACCTTTCCCTCCATCGACAGCTTTCGAAGCTAATTTTTTTAATGGAATCTTTTTTTTTTTTTTTTTCACGTCGTCTTTAGTCCATCTACCAAATTTGGTGGCATTGCAGCTGGTAAATAGAGCTACAGATGCCTCTGACTAGTGTCAGTTTTAAAAAAAAAAAACACCCTCTGTATCATCGGTATATTTGAAAAGTAAAAAAAAAAAAAAAAAAAAAAAAAAACCACCCTCTGTACTCTGTATCATCGGTATATTTGAAATATAAAAAAAATAAATTATAACGTAATTCTATAAAAATATTTCAAGTTTTTAATTAGATATATCACGAATTAAATGCATTTTTATTTAAATTAATATGATAAAAAAGTAGAAATATAATATTTTCAAGAACTGCATCTATTGTTTTTAAATAGCTTCTTCTGTTAATCAGATAGATTCAATTTGAAAGATAAATATCATACATTTGGCCGAGTGGAAACAGACTCTAATGACAAATTAAACAACGCATTTACAATGGATGACGTTTAGAGTAAATTAGCTCAAAATCGTAGTAGATTTTTAAAACAAATATTATCGTTCTTTTGAAGGATATCCATAGATAATCCTTCAAATGAACGATAATATTTGTTTTGGAAAACGAAATTGGTTTAACTCCACGAAATTTCGGTGAGAAAAATTAACTCCTCAATTTCAGTACGTGTGGAATTGAGTTCTCGAAATGTGGTTTCAAGCCATTTTAGGGCTCCTTCAAGAAGAACGTTTGAAAACAGTGATTTAGCATCAAAAGAAACCATAATTGAACTCTTGGGAAAAACTTCTTGAGTTTTTCGACGACTTCAAAAAAATTTTTTACGATGTAAATATCGTTAGAGAGTAAAGGAAAAGTCTAGAAACTAAATATTTGGCCAACAGCAATGATGCTGTTCCAAGTTAGAAACTATAGCTCGAAAAGGAATTCCAATTTTGTGAACGTTGGAGGCAGCATAAAACCCAGCGTAGTTATGATATATTTTTGAAATTAAGTTTGAAGTTTATGAAGAGATTTAACAGCTCTTTTAACTTTCGTAAAGTCAGAAGCTGAAGGATTTTTAGGAACTGAGCAGTACGAATCTTCATTTATAAGTTTTACGTCTCCGCCGATGTATGTGTGTTTGTCCATAACAACGGTCTGTCCACATTTATCGCATTGGGAATAATAATATTTAGATTTGAATGAATTTCCCGTAATGCCTTTTTTCTTTTTTGTTAAGAATCGAAACCAAAGATTTGTTATTAAAATTAATGGCATGAGTAATTAAGTGGTGGATTGAATTTTTCTCGGTTTCTGACTTTGATTTTTTAATGGGTGTAATGATTTGAGGAGAGAGAAGTTTAGATGCTTATGGAAAGCTAAAATTATATTTTAGTACTTTCATCGGATCCCCGGAAAGTTTAACATTAGAGTTATTAAGAATGGGATTATTATTTACAGTGGGAAGATAAACAGAATGGGTAGGGCTAGATGACTAGGGCGTGAGCTTTTGGAATTTAGAAGCAGAACCATTTTAATGGCGTTGGCAAGCAGTTTCGGTTCTACTTGTAGACCAATATTTATGATCAGGAAAGGAAAAATTTGAAGCACAGCTGACAATTTTCAAATTAAGATGACATAGTTCATATTCAATTTTAGACAAATGTTGAGTGCTTCTTTATTCTTTCTCAGTGTCTTCTTGCTATCTATCAATCAACATTTTCGAGAAATTTCTTCCAGTTTCGTAGTTTGTCCACTTGGCCCATTTCGTTTATTCGATCGCTATTTCACATTGTTACTGGATTCCTTCATTTTCGGACTTTAATGAGTTTTTCTTTTCAGTTTTTTATTTCTTTTTAATGTTGGATCATTTTATCTTTGATATTTCCTTATACTTAATTTTCTGTTAATTTTTTTTTGTATCAGTAGCTCTGTTTCGTTTTGTATTCTTCTGAGTTCTTTATTTATTTTTTTTTTTCGTTTTAAAGTTTTTCTTATTATCTTTACGAAGTTTCGTATTTTAGCCCATTGTGAGCTTTTCCCCGCTATTCTATACATTTAATATTCATCACTTCAGTGTTCTTTCTGTTTAATATGTTAACAGACAAGAATCGATTTCGTAAGTCACGCCTTAAGTGCATCAAATTCTTAAACTATTTATATATTTTGCAGAAACGCAATAAATCTTATCTTAGAAATTCCAAGACATCAGTTTGCAGATGCTGGGAAAAGGGACGTGAAGAGAAAAGAGTTGTTACAGTTACACTGTCTCAAGTATACAAGTCAAAAGGGGTATGGAGCTGTTTTTTATTTTCACTATTCAAGAAATGAAGCCATCCACACAAACTTCATTACACCGAAATCGCAAGTAATGTATTTGAAGAAATAATCACTAGCCAGAATGCAATTCATGGGTGCTTTGACAGGCTCCCTCTTGCCAAAATACATCTGAAAGAAACCTCAGGACATAATTGTATATTTATGGACTGGTTAAAGCATAGCATTACACTGGATTCGAAGTGATGGGAAAAAATGGAAGGCATTCGTGCAAAACAGAATGAAAGGAATGCAAAAGTATTCAGATGTGTTGAACTGAAGATGTATTTCTGAAGATATTTCAGATGACTAACCGGAGGCGAAATATCAAAAAATCTGATACATACGATGAAAGGACTCAAGTTGTTAAAGCAAGAAATATAAGGGTTGCCAAAACTGAACGTATGCTCCATGAAGAACAATGAAAACTCCAACCTTCGATATAGACACAAAAAATATTAACCGAGAGAATTTGAAAAAATGGAAAGAAACGATTATATGATGAATTTAAAGTCAGCTCATTAGTCCAAGTTAGCAAAAAGAGACATCTATTTTAAGCAAGGAATTGTGTTGGTGCATGAAGACAAGATCCAAAGATTAATGTGAAAGATTTCTACGGTGAGAAGGTAAAGTCAGAGACTTTTCTATTCGTTTGTCTAAAGCTAACATGATGAAAAGGCCACGCCTTCTATTGTGTCCAGTGGAACTGAGATCAGTAAAGACAATTCTAGTCATTGTCCTTCCGGGGTGGAGAAAGTTGCAATTAAAGATGTCACGTTGTCACTGTGAAGTAAACGTGAGACAGTGACAAATTTTGAACTACGAACTTACGGAGCAGATCGCTCGAGATCACTAAAGAAGAGAAAAGACTTAATGCTGTGTCGTGCTTGAAAAGTTTCTTTTCCGAGAGTGCATACTGTAGAAGGCAGCAATGCATAATAACTTATGTAGATTAAGATACAATAACACGCCGAACAAATATTAATTTAGAAGTCAAACAACAAAAATCAGCGTTATCTTTTCAAATTTCACAGGACTAGTTTCGATGGTTTTGCCGAACCCTCATCCTACAAAAGACGGCGCCAGTAGCTTATCTCCTGTCTAGGCTTTCTTATCTTATCATTATATCTTATCTCGTTCATTTGCGCTTTTGCAGCTAAGGATGATGGTTCGGTAAAACCATCGAAACTGGTCCTGTGAAATTTGAAAATATAACTCTGATTTTTGTTGTTTTTGACTTCTAAATTAACTTATGCAGATGTTTTTAATACCTCATATAATTAAAGTATGTTTAACCTCATTAAATGCATTTTGTAAAGAGTTGCATTCATAATTATATATCTTTTCTTTAGATGGATTAGATAGCAGAGGAAGAAGACAGGCTTGTGATTGTCTCTTTTGAAACCATGAAAAGGTAGGCAAATCTTATATATTTATACTTTTAATTTAGATCTAAAATATCGCAGGGCACAGTGATGGGAGGTTAGTCATCTCAGTGCAATAAAAAGTCCTCCCAGGATAGCGCCGAATATTATCGTATTTAAGAATGCCGACTTTTCTTCAAATATGTCCATAAGCACGGATTGTTTGAAGTTCATTGGTTTGAAGTAACAGCCGAACAAAGAGGGTAATACTTGGTACTAAGTAGCATTATGTTAAATATAAAAGTCAAAAATTAATTTAAAAATTTGCAGTTTTTGGTTTGAAAAGTTATTTTAGGAGTGTGTTTCCAGAAGAAAGTTAGTTTTCAACCAGAGTTTAAAGAAAACACGACAACATTATGTCGAATGAAATACATGGAGCGCTAACTCAAATACTCACTTGGAACATCTTGCAAAAAGGGTTACCCCCTTTCTGCAAAATGTTCCAATTGAGTATTTTACATAGCGCATAGTATTTTACATAGAAAACTTAACGGGTGTCGCATAAAAATCTTCAGATTTATTTAGAGATAAACTGGGATTAAAGCACATAGTAAGCACATACAATTCATGAAGGGAAAAAATATGCAATGCAGATCAAAACTTTATTAGGACGATGCCGTTAAAGGAAAAAAAATTATCGAAGAACATATAAAAATATATGTTGAAAAATAAATTTATAATACTTGTATTAGTGCGTATGCAGGTCTCGTAATGTTATGTAGAAAGAAAAATGAGTGCCGGGAATTCGATGTTGACTACAAAAAATTCAGTAAGATTACAGAGTACCTCGTTAACCCTCGTTTATGCGTGCTATAAAAGAAATAATGAGAAACATTAAAATGACGGGACAGTGCAAGATCTCACATGTAGATATTTTGAAATAGCATTAAGACTGGAAGATGTCAATAAAATGAACTTTATAAAAAATTAAAGACGTATGTCTTCCTGCGTTTGTAGTTTGAACTGCGCGGAAGCCCAGTGGGCGATAGATATTATACTGCGGCCGGTGTTGGAAAATCTTTTTATATATATTTCGATCATATAAATGCTGCTTTACACAGTAGATAAGCTTGTAGAAGATCTTTGTGAAGTAATTTCCTAGTTAAAAGATGGGGGGAGGGACTAAAAGTAAATACTGAAAAATGTAAATTCGCTTGTAAAAAATTAAGATCCGTAGAATTCAAAATCACGCAGGAAGGGATTAAGAACGATGAGTCCAAATTTCTTGTCGAAGAAGAATTTCTAACCCCTGAGACCACCAAAAAGTTAATACCTTTCTTTAGATTATATTCGTATTGTAGAACATTTGTTAGGAATTTTTTTGACATTGTCGAGCCTCTGTTACAGTTAAAAAGAAAAACATAAGCTACATATAAGGTGGCCCGAGGAGGCAGACAAGGCCTATGAGGCCATGAAAAAATCTCGGAGTACAGCCGCGGCGTTAAAATTTCAACACCCTAAAAAAGCCTTACAAATTTCCACGGATGAATCAGCTTTCTCAATAGAAACAGTGTTAATGCAAGAAGGCAACGTAATAGTATATTTTAGTCGAACAATGATTCCAGAGAAAAATATTTTTCTTAACTGGACGGGACACATTGTCATGTGTTTGTGATGCAAAGAAATTTATGTTCTCTTTTTCTTAAATGCATGTGGTGATTTTCACAGACCCTGCAGCTTTAAATAAGTTGGAAAAATTGGAGAGAAAGAATTGACTCCAAGCATAATTTGGTGGACTTTAGAACTCCAGGAATATAATTTAAAATAGGAACACGGATTCGTGAAAAAAAAAAAAAAAAACTAAAGCTACAGATGCGTTATGAAGAAGTAAGATGGACGTGATTGCGAACACCACTTGTAATATGTTAACATGTGTCGACTTGACTCCAGAGAAACACTGATTAAAGAATTATAGAGGAATCTAGAATTCGGACAAATTTATGCATGTTTAGAGAAGCCAGAAAATTTTGAAGCAAGGAACAAAATAGGAATTAAGGGTAGGGCCGAACATTATGAAATAATCGATGATTTTTATTATATTAAAAAACTCTGAATTAAAATCTAAAACTGACACCGATTATTCCTACTGTTTTGAGATTAGAAGGTTTGCGTGAATTACATGACATTCCAATTTCAGCGCACAGGAGCTTTTGAAAGACAATACAGAATGTTAGAGAAGCTAATTTCCTTCCGCAGTTGCAACATATTACGCGTAAATATGCCCAGAACTGTGTAAATAATTTCCGCTGTGTAATTTCGCACCAGCCTGCTGCTTAAATACTAGTATAAGGTCTGACTCCCCAGATGATGATGAGGTGCTTAAAGTCGACTTGGTAGGCCCTTTCACCAGAAGCCAGAAAAATAAATTACTTTAGCTGTTAGCAAATTCTGATAATTAGACTGCAATAGCTAGTAACACTTTGGAAAAAGGTTTGCGCAGATCTCAACATAAGGCACATGAAAAAATCTCGTACAGACCTCATTCAAATACAGATGAGCACTTTAAATAGGAATGTAGTGCAGATAATTCATTGTTATGTGAAAAATTATCACAACAGCTAGGATTTTCACACTGAAGAATTAGTGCACGCACCACGGTTAGCTAAGCACTAATCGACGGATAAAACAGCAACGAAATTGTTTTCGTGGAATAAAATAACAACACGCTTCGATAAATAATTTTTCGTGCAGGAAAAGAAATATAGTGTTTTATAAGAAGGATAATTGATGAAGCGTTCCAAATGTCGGATAAGGACAGAGAAAGCTCAAAATTGTATTACGATTAAAGGCTTTACAATGGATTAACATGGAACCGCTATGCTCGGCAGCCCCCCCCCCCGGAAAGTGATCACATACATGCGTTAAGACGCCTTCGATCAGAGATACCACCAGGAAGGCAGGCAAATGTGGTAGACGGGGTCACTTAAGAAGTTATTGTAATGATTTTGAAGAAGACGGGTCGGCCAGAAAGGCCATACGAGAAACGTATGATGCAAGGAACCAGTGAACAAGCTGGAGTGGCAAAAAGAAGGAAGTAAATAAAAATGCAAAAAACAAAAGTCAGGAATCTAGAAGTAATAGTGCAGCAGCACTAAGATAGCCTGGGAGAAAAACTGAAAAGGAAAGAAAAATAAACAGTCCAAATATTAAGGCCTGATAGGGCAACAGGTAAGCAAGGAAGGGTTTTAAGCAGAAAAAGAAGAAGCAGAAGAATTGCTGGAGAACAAGAAAAGGTATACAATCCAGCAAGAAGTTAGAAAAGGAAAGCCGAGAAACACTAAAACAATCCTCAGTTAAACCAGAAACAACAAATAAGCACAAATTGAAGCCAGGCTGGTGTTTATGCTTTTCTGTAGGTATACATTATCTTCTGGCCTTGCTAACTGTTAAATTTCTCCCAATTTTGAGGAAAAACACTCTGAGGGGCGATCCAAAGGTCTCACACCCCTCTTTCTCTACCCTTAACCTCTCGATATCTCCCGCATTAACATGCTTATTCAACGTGGTCCAAATCAACATCACATATACGTGGTCAAGGCAGCAGCACAAAACATGTGGAACAGTTGAAGAGCCTAATAGCCGCTTTATCTATGAAAGACGATTAAGGTTGAAAACTGAAAGAATAGCCGGAACAAGGAGAAGAAACAACGGTGGACTGAGTTCAAGAACAGCCCGAAGACAGACATCTGAAACTGGTTCGAAAAGCGAATATTAGTGATAAGCAGCGGACAAGGATAAAAGCTAAAAATAAGATAAATTAGTATACATTAAAGTATACATTAAATTTGTAATAGTACATAAATCTAATAAAATTAGATTTTATGTACTATTACAAATTGAAATATTCACTCAGTGATCAATGTTGATTGAACCGGGATGAGCAGTGAACGCTAAGCGCATCATCGATTATTTTAGACGGACCTGCTTTGAAATCATTTTAAACATTCACGATGATGGTTTGGTGTTAATGACAGACTTCCGAAAGAATAGCTTGACAGCAAATATGTCTTAACCAATCGAGAGGAAATTGTCTGCGTCGATACTGGAGCACAAAACATAATAACATTTACCTTTATCCTCCGTATAATGTTTATACATCTCTGAATGTTGCCAAATGTGATTTTTGGAGTAATTAATGGATGATCTATAATGAGTTGATTTCTGTAAGTGTTGTGATGTTTGTCTTGGTTCTTTAATCTCAACTCAGAGAATCACATTACCTTCTGGTAGCTATTAAATCCAAATCTGAGTTAAGACTTTTGTGTCATTTTAAGTTTCTGACACAATGCTGTTGGAAAGACAGACGCACTATTCGAAGACCTACTATTACAACTGTAGTAAAGTTATCATTCGAATGTAAAGGTTCTGGACGTTCTGCCAATGCAATTTCCATAATTTAATCTTTTCTATCTTGACACACAAAACAGCAGGAAAAATATTTCTACATCCTTGGGGTAAAAAAACCTCAAAATTTAGTTTAACTTGTCTTCTTTACTTACGCTTTCAAATGACATTATTGGTCAGAAATTGCAAAAATTTCGTAACTTCTTTCATCAAAAATGCCTTAAAAATGTTTAATACTGTGACAGTTTTCTGTTGTAATTTTTGGTTACAGCAGTGCTTATATGAAAAGTTTGATATTTATTAAATTTTAACAACTTGATAAAATTCTCACTAAAATAATCCGAAAACATTTTCATGCCACATGTAGAGAGTATTTTAGATAACATATTAACAGTAAAAAGTAAAATTAGCTCAGACTGTCGAATTTGAATAAAATGAAACTTCCATCAGAGAATTGCGTTACGTGGTTAAACCTGAAATTTTATGAATTATGAGCTCTGTATTTACCAATAACTAAAATTACTCGTAGAAGAATTTATATGCCACAAATTCACACGCTGCTGACATGCAAAATTGTTGTACGCTGTACTGCAGCGTGACATATATAATCTAACATGGAAAAATTAAAATTCGTGCTGTTCCACCGTCTATTTGTGTTCAGTATGTTTTATAAACCTTCCCGCTGGATCGGCTGAAGTGCACAAGATAACTTTGCTTACTTACTGGCTTTATCGGTCTCCAGACCTAATCGCGCGAGCATCGTTTTCTATAGGAATTTGCTAGGTACACCATCCAGCGTGCAACAAAAATTTCACTTGCGATCAATAGTGCCCTCCATATGTGCTCTGCAGATAGAAAGCATGTGACGTGAAACTGTATACCGATTTTATACATGTAGACGTAAGGGAGGCGAAGAGGTACAATGTCTGATTATGACGTTTCTTTATTGTAAGAAATAGCAATTTTGCAAGTCAGCAAAATATGGTCCTTCTTTTTGAATAAAAAATATCACGTACGGTGTCCAAAAAAGGAAAAAAAAATATGCTTATCCCTTCTGTTTCTGAATGAACGCTCCGAAGCTCTTTCTATACGATATGTTGTCTGTTTCTACTAAAGTGAACATGCCAGATCGAATAAAAGCGACCATAGAGCTTCTTAACGGAACATCAGAGAGCTGTTTATTAAAGTAACTAACATATTGCGAAACGATAGAACACAATTTACTACGAATTAATATATCAGAAGTAAGGAATTTTATATGCAACTGTTATATTATATAATTTATACATAATTAATGATTATTTCTGTTATTCAAATCTGCTCTGAGTTTGAAAATCTTAGACAGAACTTTCTAATGTATTATTATGCAAATCAATACTATATTAGAGAAAATAACTTGGATACATTATTTCTATTAATTATTAAATTATTTCTTTGGCTTACTTTCTTAAGACACTCACTTCCGTTTTAACTAGCGTATAATACAGACTTCGGTTACCTTTGATTATTTGATAAAGAAAGAACACTATCTGTCTAAGACAGTGTCGCCAGAAAGTTTTCAAATAAAATAGCAGAAGAAGAATCGAAAAATGCAGACTTCAAAAATCACGTAATTTTTTTGTAGTTATGTTTGTTCATATGACCTCTGATGTCATCACAAAAATCAGTCTGCATTTGTTCTGTAAATTACGAACTGTAATTCATTCTTATTAAGCCCCATTTCTATTAGTGCGGTACGAAAGCGTAACTTCATTGGGAGAAACACATTCGAAAACATACGATTATTCACTCTTGCATTGGGTCTGCGCTTACAGAAGTCTGGTGACCAAATGCACTTACTGTCCCCAGAGGTCTCTGTATTTAACTTATGGGATTTAGTTTCTAGAGATCATTAATTCTAATTTTTGGGGAATTTTTATTTTTGCCTATATATTGCGAACGTAAAGTAAGTTAGCAATTTTTAAATTCGGTAATTTAAAACGCATATTACAAATCTCTGTGATTGCGTAAGATCTTAAATTTTAAATAGTTTCTATGCGCTTCTAGTAGACTTGAATAATTTCTCTGCGCTTCTTCTTATATATTGACGAATTTATATAATTTAATTTTAAAATAGCTGGTACTTTAAAAATATACACCTATGGTAACGAAAGCCACATAATACTTGCACAAAATCTGCTATGCTTTTTAAAGTATACAATTAACTGCCACGTGAGATTGCTTATTTAAAAAATATGCCCAAACTTTGCGAGAACATAATATAATTTCAGCTGTAATTCTTTAAATCTCAAATCTATGCTTTAAATTTGAAATAAAAGGAAGAACACGCAGAATGAAATTTTAGCATGAATTTCTTCAATGTCATAGTTGTATATGTTATTATAAGTCTCGTTTAAATTTTAAAATACTTTGTACGCAGTTATATTTTACGCGTAATGCATAAAATATTTTTTTAATTTATAAATATTAAATTCATAACCCTTTTATAGGAAAAGTTATAAAGATAAGCTTTATGTCTTTTTCTTTTTCTATTCTTTTATTAATTATTTTTTTGGGAGAGGGAATCATCTGTGCATAATACACTCTTTTGCAAAAAAAATCGAAGCACCATGAAGGAAGTTGTTGTTTTTGATGAAATTGAATGTGTTTAGCTTATACACAGATAATAAAATGATTAAAAAATCAAGGACATAGTACCTGTTCACGCCTCACAATCACCCATTGAGTGTTCTAATTAGTAGTTGGTCGAACCGCCCCTGGCAGCAATGCATGCTTGAATTCTCGAGGCAAGGAGTGATGGAGGTTCCTAATGTCATCCTGAGACACATTCTGCCAGGCATTCATCAGTTGTCGCTCCAGATCTGCGATATTTTGTGGTACCCGAATCTGGCGGCCTACCATGTCCCAAACATGCTCGATTGGTGAAAGGTCTGGTGATCGTGCTGGCCAAGGAAGAGTATCAACGGCACGGAGACAGTCCAGAGATAAACAAGCGGTATGTGGCCTGGCATTATCTTGTTAGAAAATGGTCCCAGGATGAAGTGCCATGAAGGGTAATGCAAGCGGCCCCAGGATGGTATCAACATATCGTTGAGCTGTTTAAGATGTACAGAGGATGACTAAAGATGACCTGCTGTCATAAGTAATAGCGCCCCACACCCTCACACCAGAGGTTATGGCTGTATGCCTTTGTAAAACAAAGGCCGATTGGGACAGCTGGCTCCGTCCTTTTCAGAGAGGAACACGGTGGTCATCTGCTGAGGATTCATCGCTGAACAGTATACGATGCCAGTCTGATGGCAGCCATGATGATCATGGCTTCAGCATGTCTTAAAAATGGTGTTGCTAATTTATTTTCTTCTTTATTGAAATAACGTGCAGATAAGCATAGATCTTGCAAAATTAAACATCTATGGACTCATGCAATATTAAAGAAAACAAGGATTTATTAATTTCAGTTGCTTGTCCTTTGAGCAATTCAGGTGAAAAGGCTTTCTTTATCAACGTTTATCGCAATTTGTCCTATCATCAATCGGATTTTGTCCTGTATAAACGAAAGTGTCATAAATTTGATGGCATTTCTTTCTTCAAAATTTCACTCAAATGGTCTATGGACCGTATGTACGCATGACAAGCAACAAATACAGGAAGTTTCCATTGAAACTCATTTATGTTGTTCACGTTTCCAAATGCAGTTTTTATACTACTCTGAGGCAGGGTGTTTTCTTCAAAGAAGTAGCATGCTTCATTAAAGCACGTTTGTGTGCCCTCAGATCACATTTATACAGCTTGCAATAAACTTTAGTCTTGTTTGTTTTCTTAAAGTTTGTTCTTAGACAGCATAAATTAGACAAAACCTCTAAAAAGACGCAAGTGAATTTTCACCATGTCTTGTAAATACCACAGAGTCAGGGAAAGGGTATAAAGGACCCTTTTATTAACTCAAATAAAGGTTAACAGAACGGTATCAACTAATGCTTACAGAACAGTTAAGGCTTAACTCAAAGCTAATAGATAAACTAAAAGTAAGAAAGTTAGCCTAACGACTACACAGTTGGAATAACGCGCAAGCTGGTTCTGACCTAAGGTCGGCGTAACAAGCTTAATGGCTAGAATAAGTCAACGGCGCAGAATACTGTTTGCCAGAGAATCAACTTCGCAACGTGGCCTCCAAGCAGAATACTCTCTAATTCTATCCTCTAAAACTTTCCTTCAAATAGTCTTTTCTTTCTACCTCATTTGAATATCATGCGAACAAGAAATTTGCATTCTGGCAGAAAAAGGAAAAGAGAGATATAGGAAAGTAAATTAACATAAAACAACTAATTAGAAACCTAAACGCGAACTCTACATTTTGATTCTTTCTAGTCAGTTTTCGAACATGGATATTTTAAGCCAAGCATTTTCAAAGATGTCGTTCAATTTTTTCACGTTACTCATAATTTACACTATAGTTAGCACAGCAGCTGTAATCAGATAAATTTTGCATGCCTACTCAGAGATCATCAAAAGATTAGACAAAGCAATCACTCAAACACATGAAACCTCCAGAGACTAGCACTAAAAACTGGTTTGCATCTGTTCTATGATCTCATGATTCCCAGATGCTAACTTATTTAAGCCTTAATAATTTTTTACTGTAAATTAATTTTAATGAATACGTTATTGTCATATAAAAGCATTTTACGGTGAAAAATGTTTTTTCATCGTAAAATGTTTCAAAAAGTAACACAATGAAATGATGGAGTAGCAAAAAATTCGCAAAATCTCATATGCATAAATTTTAATAGCACAGGCTTTTCAAAAGTAGCAAACTTATAAAAAATCGCACGATCTGGGAACACTAGTCTAAGGGAAGGGAAGCCCTTATGAAAGGAAAGTATGGAAAATTTCTAAGAAAACATGCCTTGTTTTCCCTTTGCTCGGCTTACTGCCAATTCAACATTTCGGGATTCATCCTTTGTTCAAATTCGTATGGATTCGTTCGCTCCATCCCCTCCCAATTTCCTCTTTCCGGTTTCATCCGCTCCTCGAACAGTCACTTTTTAAGACAGCATGAATTGGCATTTATCAATTAAAACAGTTTAAGCGAGCTGGGTCTTACCGCTTTCAGCTGGCTTAGCTTCAGATTCCTAATGCATTGAAGTGCCACTAAATCAGGGATAGCAAGTCAATAAAGAGCTGGGTCTCCTCTGACCTTGGTAATGGCTGTCACACGAAGGGACATAGATTCTGTAAGTTTGTGGAAGCATTCTGCGTGAATGGCATGCCAAACATCGGATTGATTGTCCGTAAATCACAAAGGGTTGCTAGTGTTCTGTGATGTGGTTTCATATCTTTTTCCAAAACATCCGAAAGATGCTTAGTAGGATTTAGGCCAGGGCTTCTAAGTAGCTAATTCATGAAAGAAAAGTCAGAGGACTCCTCATCCAAACAGGCAGTAGCCAACTGGGACCTGTGAGAGGTGCAGTTATCTTGAATATTCTGTTTCCATGTGAATGACAGGACAACATAAATTTAAGGAGATGATCGCCCAGTAACTTTAAGTACCGAATCATATTGAGGGAGGTTGGTACAAGTACTAAAGATCCCAAACACTGCCAAAAGAAAACACCCCAGCCATGATTGGTTCTCAGTGACCTTATACAGTTCCAACCTAGCATGCAGAATCGATGGCTTCGTGAGTCTGACCCTGTATTCTTAGGCTTCCGTTGGTGTTAATTAGTCAGAATCGAGCCTCATCACTCCATGCTACTCGTTTCCAGTTCTCTAGAGTCTATTCTTTGCATTCTCATGCCTAGAAAAGATTTGCAGCTCGATGGCATGCACTGAGGGATGGTACTCTCGTGGTTCTACGGCTCCGAAGCCTATTTGGTGAAAAGAGCATTGCTCAGGATCCATTTACTGATTATACAACTGGAGCTCTGATTTAGCTAAGCAGTAATCTGAGCTATTATCTGGCTTAGCTGGCTATGTACAATACGATTGAGCCGTCTCACACCACGCTCGTTCAAGGCTAATTCTCCTTTGCAATTTGCCCGATCGCTAGTTTTTTCCTACCATCGGTGTAATCACGGTATGCTCTTGATATTGTAGACCTTGAAAATCCTAACCCTCAGAAGATTTCGGAAACTGAATGGCCTATGAGTCAAGTGTCTACTATCTATTCGCGATCGAAGGTGTATAAACCAGAAGTTTTACACCTATTGGCAATAACAACCATAGTACTAGCCATACATGCAGTTACCATAACGCTCTCATGTGAACATAAATGCGGCCGCAGCACTAAAAAATTTTCATAGCCATGTCTATCCCTAATTCAGTGGTATTTGAGTGTATTTAACTGTTTGCTGTCGATAAATTTTTCTGAGCAGGATAATTAATTTTATGCACGTACAATATTTTGTTAATGCATATATTATTTTGTTAATACATAATGCTAGTTTTCAATTTTATTTTCTTTCAAAGCACTTAAATTACGGTTCCAGTTCATACAGCCCCATTCTCTGAAAGAAACGAAAAATTCTCTTTAAACGCGACCAATGACGATTTTATAGAAGTAGGTGTTCTGTGGAGATGATCCCACAAGCTATCATCGTTCTCAAGTATACTCTAAAATATACTTTTATCAGGACTTGTGTTCCTCTTTACTTGCTTTGGAAACATGAACTGTTCTGATTCGGAACAGGGAGCTTACTCAAGCTATGTTCAATAAATTGTGAAGTAGACAATACACACAGGAAGGGTATACGAAACCCTTTATTTTTCTATCTTTACAGAGGTTTCCGGAACTTCGGAATACAGAGACCAACCACTTGTGGTCTGAACGTAAGAATATAAAACTGCTAACTAAAACTCTAACTAAAACTAACTTTGGATTAATATACAAGTGCCTAACTTTAAGATTGTCCGTTATTTAACAAAAATCCGTATGTAGTACAGAGAGCTGCTAAAACTACGATACGTTTGAACTTATCAAGAGGACTAAACCTCTGACCTTGAAGGCAACCAGCAACCGAGTAAAACTACTATGGCAAGCGGCCTGCTTCTAATAACTCCTTCCTCTCCCTCGCTTGGCAAAAAGCCACAACTTAAGTACTTGGCGGTAGCAAGACAAATTTGCATAAATAAGTTAAAGCTTTTAATTCTGGCCGGAAGTAGAAAATAAGAAGTGATAGTAAAGATTTAAAATAAAATAAACGTTAGTAAAACTTAGGATCCTTACACTCTCAATTCTAAAATATACTGTAATCACTTTCAGAAGTTTATATGAAAGGAGAAAGGCTCAACTCCTCCTTGACATGATCACTTTCAAATGAGGTCGTATAAGTAGGTGATTACCAAGCGTAGTTTCACTATAATTATTTTTTAGTAGATGACGTAATTAATTTAATCTAATGTCAGTTAAATGAGCGACTGATGTGCTAAATGAGCTTTGTCCTAAGAAAGATTTAAAATTAATACATCCGAAACTTTTATTTCATAGTCAGCTATTATATAAGTTTATCTTTTCTATACGTTTTTCATTGCATATAATATGCACTGATAAGCCAAAACATTATGACTATCCTCATATTTTTCAATGAACTCGTTTGGATAACGTGGAGGGCATGTGATTGAGTGGCAATGTTATTTATCTGCTGTTGGAGGAGGTAAGGAATCATTCCTGCACTTACTCTTGCAAGTGATGAGAAAACTGCTGATCTAAGTGAATTTTATAGAAGGCAGATTGTAATGACCCAAAGACTCAAAACTCCGAAACTGCACGACTGGTAGATTTTCACTATCTGCCGTTGTATTTATGCAAAATGGATAAATGACGGTGAAACCAGTAGTAGACGACAAGCTGTTTGACGTCCACACGTCACCAAGGAGAAAGGACACTGGAGATTGTTCCGCTTGGTACAGCAAAAATTGGCAGATAGTGCTCAGCTAGCAGTTCAATACAATGCAGGTCCAAGTGTAGGTGTTTCGGAGCGCACAGTTAGTGGACATTATTGGGTATGGGACTGCGCAGCAGATGTCCCACTCCTATACCTCTGTTGACAAACCGTCATTGTCAACTACGCCTACAGTGGGCCCGGGAACATCGAGACTGGACCATAGATAAGTGGAAGATAGTTGCCTGGTCGGATGAATGATGATTTTTCATTCATCACGACGATGGTACGCCGTCTTCCAGAGGAACGGTTCCTCCCACTTGTCCAGCAGGTAATACAAAGGCTTGGGGTGGCGGTATTATGTTTTGGGAACGTTCTCATGGGCAGTTCTGGGGATCCATAGTTGTGGTAGAACAGGCAATGATAGCTGCGGACTAGCTGAACATAACTGTGGATCATTTTCACTCTCATATGGCATCTGTCTTCGAAACTGAAAATGGAATCTTCTAGCAGGGCAATGGCCATGTCACAAGGCTCGAACTGTGTTGGAGTGGTTCAAGGAGTATCAGATGAATTCCAATTAATGTCTTCGCCACCCAAATCGCCGGATCTTTACCCGATAGAGCATATTTCGAATGTCATGAAGCGGCAGCTCAGAGCTCAAACACCACCATGTAGGAATATCTCGACTTTGCACGACCGTTGCTTAGATAATTTAGTACAATCGGTCTCCAGTCATGTACCATGATACCCTGACTTCATTTATAAATTCCTCTGTGTTCTTTAAACAGATTAACAATTCATTATATATTAAATGAATAATATAGAGTTTATTGATTATTAAACGAAAAACTGTGGAACTTAACAAAAAATAAATGCGCAAACGATATTAAATTTTATTACACTAAAATAGAGATAAAATTCTTAACATTTATTATTAATATTATATATATATGTGATGTACCAGCTTTTGTCAGGAATAAATAGATTGTTGAAGAATCATAAATGTAGTCGTAGCTTAAATTATCAGACGATAAGTTTAAAAAACAGGATCCATTTATTATTGGTCAGGAGAAATAGCAGTTGCAAAATCAGATATTCGGAGTAAATAAAAAGAATTACTAATAACTTTTTGTATGAAGTTTATTGCATCGTGACATTTAAGAAAAAAGCCCCGATATTTTTTGCGAGTCCTTTTATAGCCTCTGGAAAGGCGGAGCTTCAAAGAAAGGACGTCAGTCTCGTCAGCCAATCCAGTTCGCTTTAAATATTTCTACAACATTCTATAACTGTACGTGTAGAAAAGGCGGGAAAAACAACTTGTCTACGGGGCTGTGCATTTAATTCCACGTACTTTCAAATAAGAGACCGTCGCCATTAAAAATGAAAAGAACATACAGTTAGAATTTTAAGTGTATTCTTGATTATGGAATTTTATTATTACAATAATAAATGGATCCTGTTTTTTAAACTTATCGTCTGATAATTTAAGCTACGACTACATTTATGATTCTTCAACAATCTATTTATTCCTGACAAAAGCTAGTACATTACAAGGAGTCGGCAGGATAATATCAAATCTTACTTAGAATACTATTAATTAGAATAAGACTTGAAATTTAAATAAACTCGTTATTACTTTAACATAATATATTTAAAAAAAAACTATTGTCGTAGCAACTTAGTTCACACACTGAGAAAAAATAATTTCTTAAAATATGTTCTTACTTGGCTGTTGAGTGCACTATTTAATCCTGCTCGTTTGTGTGCTGTTAAAAAAAAAACACAGCATAAATGATTGAAATTCTTCAGCTTCTTTCCAGCAGACGATATCCAAATCGTGCGGTTCTAACTATGAGACGCGCTCAAAATGCGACAACAAAGCTGTATCACAATTCACACACACACACACAAAAAAAAAAAAAAAAAAAAAAAAAAAAAAAACACAGCATAAATGATTGAAATTCTTCAGCTTCTTTCCAGCAGACGAAATCCAAATCATGCGGTTCTAACTATGAGACGCGCTCAAAATTCGAAGACAAAGCTGTATCACAATTCACAATTCTTCAGTTGTAAAAAACAGACACAACTTGCACTTAAAAAGTTCTTTCTCTTCCATTGGATCTTTGGGTACACCTATCCTGCCAACTCCTTGTGATGTACCAGCTTTTGTCAGGAATAAATAGATTGTTGAAGAATCATAAATGTAGTCGTAGCTTAAACTATAAGACGATAAGTTTAAAAAACAGGATCGATTTATTATTGGTCAGGAGAAATAGCAGTTATAAAATTGTGGTACCAAAACCCTTAAGATTAAAATTATTAACTGAAACTCATGAAAAATTCGGACATCCAGGTATTCATGCTATGTTAAATTTAATCACCCCAGAATATTATTGGCCCTACATTAGTAAAGATATTGGAAATTTCGTGAAACATTGCCATGTTTGTCAAATTAATAAAAAGAAAAAAAACCAAAAAATTTGGACTTATGCAAGAAGTACCCCCAATTGATAAACCTTTTGAATGTCTTTCTATTGATACAGTCGGCGGTTTTAATTATTATAATTCTACAAAAAAATATTTACATCTTGTGATCGATCATGCCACAAGATATGTCTAGGCTTTTCCATCTAAAAGTGCAACTACAGAAACTTATGCTAATATTTTGAAACAAATTTTCCAAATTCAAGTCCCCGAAAAAATCCTTAGTGACCGTAATGCCGCATTCACCTGCAATAGATTCAAAAAATTTCTTAGAAATTATAATGTAAAACAACTTGTCTACGGGGCTGTGCATTTAATTCCACGTACTTTCAAATAAGAGACCGTCGCCATTAAAAATGAAAAGAACATACAGTTAGAATTTTAAGTGTATTCTTGATTATGGAATTTTATTATTACATATATATATATGTTACATAATCTCACTTTTGTCAGTAAGACTAATATCTATAAGTGACTTAAAGAATTAACTTGGGCACATTGGAAAAGAAAATTATTTATAGTTGAATGAAAACTGTGATAATTGCCTCTTAGAACAAGAGAGTTGTTGGAAATTTGAGTTAAGTCGGCTATTGAAAATCGATTTCTAAACATGCGTTTTAGCTTTACTTATGGCTACTTTTGATAGCAGTCAGATTATACTTTAATGTTCATGATAAATATATCCATTAAAATGGATATCAAATCTAACTTTCTGCATATTCTAGTTAAATTTGGCTCTCATTAGATCTTAACAATGTATATAACTTCAAGAGAACTTTTTTTTTTGTTCTCTGGTTTTGTTTCAATATTCTTAGTGAAAGAAGCAAATTCTTTATAGTCTTGTTTATTCTTCTATTTTACTGTTTGTAGACAATCTCAGAGCGCAATTAACAATAAGGAAACCCTTGCTGAGCGTGGGGATTACTAATTAACACATTGCGTGTACAGCAAAATCGCATTCCGGAAAGTCCTAAGAAAAAACAAGTTAGGTATAATTCATGTTGAAAAAGTATGTATAATTCATACAAACTTAAGTATTGCTGTAATTCAAAGGGGAAAATAAAACAAATGTTAATTGAAAGGATTATAACTAAATAAGTAGGTACATCACAATTTTTTTTTTTTTTAAATAGCTGGCGATTTTTATTTCAAAAAGTGTCTGACGCAACTTACTGACAGTTTCGCAGTAAGGGGTGCAAAGCTTTCCAATACCTCTTACGAAGTGTCCTCTTCCTTCATCATCTGAGCCAAACTACATTACAAAATCAGACAGTTCATGTGACTTTTTAAAAAAAAATTTTAATTTCTTGTACGTTAAATGTTGCTGATCTTCTTCATTGTCACCTGGTGTTATAAGATCATCCAATTCTTCCTTTGTTATTCATGATCGTCATTCTTGAATAATTCTTTAATTTCTCCTTCTTCCATACCTGAAAATTCTTTGTTGGCTACTGTTTTTTCAGTTTATAGAATTTCCTTGCCTTCATTTCCAGTCTATGAAAGTCCTTTAAAATTGTTGACAATTTCTGGCCAACGGTGATATCATAAACTTCTATTGCTGATGAATTCACTTCTTCTCATGCGAGATTAATGATTTCTATGCAGTGTCTTATGTTGAATTGCTTCCTGAATACAATTAGTGTGTGGTGCTTTCCTTCGTCTAGTGTTTTATTTGTAAAGATGTAAACGTGGCTGACTAAATAGCCTTTGAATAATCTACTGGTTTGAATAATCTACTGGTTGGATTAAGGAAGTGGTCTACGATGGAAGGAACCACGTTTAATTGAAATTCTCGCTTTGGACAAATTAAATGGGGAGAATTAAGATAACGCGTACACACAAAATCACGTTCGCAAGTTTGAGTTCAGCAAGGGTTTGCTGTATTACAAGTAATAATCCATAGCTATATGTCTGCTATAGATTTTTGTCAGTTTCATTCATTTTCAGATGCATCCGTTTCTGCAATTAATCAGCACTTATTTGGTATAGAATTTGAGAATATTGGAGAATCATTAAGTAAAAACTGATCTGATGGTATTGTACGGGCCCGCAATAGACTGAATGCACAAGTTCGATGATGGGTAAACAAAATTTATTTTTATCAAAAGAAATATTTCAGAACTCTGGAACTCTCTACAGAAATATTCATACAAGTGTTCACAGTATCACACAGTACAATCAGCAGTTACACTTCAAACCACTAAGTACGTTAACACAACGCAATGCAAAGAGCATCTAAAGAAGAAGCTAACTCGGATATATCTAGTTCACGCGAACTACAACTTGCAACAACAATAACTAAGCAACTGAGAGCAGATGCTCTCTCTTTGGCCTTAAAATATTCGGCCTTAAATTTAAACATCGACCTTCGGCCTTGTATTTTTAAACCGGCTGCCGAGATATTTGCAGTACCCTCTGCTCCTGAAATTACTCGAAAGCAATACAATGGTGAGAATTACGGTTACAGCGAACATAGTGGTAAATTATATTTCTTCAATTTCAATACATATTACGGTGACGCAGGGATCGGAGAAAACTGCCACTAAATGTTCGCCAAATCTGGAGACTTTGGCAATTTCTCGCCAAACTTATCGATAAAATAAGCCGTCAAAACCGTTGTCAGCCCGGCGATATCTCGCCCAAATTACCGAGATACCCATTTACTCAATGTTAAATGAACTTGCCCCAGCATTCCTACCTTTCCGGGATAGCTTTCTCTTAAAATTTATTTCGCGTTACAATACACAGACAAATAACACAATTTCACATATGATTGCATAAAAATCATCTAATCATGACCAAGATTCGCATCAATATATAATGTAGTCGAATGAAATTAAATGAGAAGTCAAAGAAACAAAAGTAAATATTTACTTCTTTTGAACAATTCAGTAAAAGAAAGTTATGATAAAATGAAAAAAAATTAAGAGAATTAAAAAGAAACACCGCTTCAAGTTTTATAGAACCTGTCAAAATAAATTTCTTCTTTGCTGCTTGTTTTAGATTTCTGTTCAGAATTACTTATACTCTGAAGTCATACTAAGCTAAAAGTAAAAGCATGGTTTAATAAAAATAATGAAGCTCATTAATATTTTCGATAACACACTTAAGGAAATGGTTGCTCACTTTACAAATGGGGCTTTAAAGATTGACATATCTTTTGATGCTACTTGTTAAATGTTAAATTTATTGGGATTATTTTGATAAGCCAACTGAATATCAAGGCAGAGGAAATTTATCAAGTAGTTGTCTCTTTCTTAATAAATGACTTATGAAAAGGGATAATAATGACTTAAAAAAGATCCAGTCAGTAGAATAATTAATGAGGTGGAGGGGAATAGCAGAGGACGAACTGGCACGATTTTATCCACGAAATGTAAAGGGAAGGTACGAATTGGAAAATCCCCACTTTGAAAAAAAAATCCTCAAAAATACCCAGGAAACCAGAACATTTCACTGGCCTGAATCAGGTTAAACTATCAGTATTAAGCTGCTTTATCCGCTTGGCCAATGGTGGGTAGCAATGACTTGAAAGATTTAGGAATGTCCCGTAGATTATTCACTTTCATCAGATCTGGTAAACTAGAACTATGTTTGAAAATTTTCTTGATGATATGGAGTTTTTTCCTTTAGGCAGAAGCTATATGTGAGTTTGAGAAGAAAACCTTAAAAATGAACTAAATACAGCTATAAGGAAAAATTATTCTGGGAGGAGAATGCATGTCTTGGAAAATTGTTTTGCAAAGCTTTCGAGAAACGGAGAGAAGATTTCTACAGAGACGACATATTAGAGTGTTTTATGTCTTTATTTTTCAACTTTAACCTCCCTGAACATTATTCTTTCATACAGAATGAACCGTATTTACATGAGACATCAGACAAGGTTGGTACGGATTGTAAAATTATGTTTTTAAGGTTTTTATTATTTTCTAACAATCGGAATTTTTAATTTGTTTTTATCGACTTTTCTTCACGGCACAGAAGAAAGAACAGAACAACCTCAAATCATGCTGAAGCCGAGTTTTGTTGTTGTTTTCATCTAATCATTAACTTGACCGCTGACATACGCTGCCACAGATTATTTGCCGTTGCTGAATGACTTTGAAGGCCTAACATTGTAGTAAATGAAATTCAAGTTTGATTCGCTTAAGAAGTTTTAGCTGAGAGTTCTTAAAAATGAACTGTCTGTACCTTAGAGTTTGCAAAGTAGGTACATGGTAAAGATTTAATAGCTTTGTGAATTGAATAGTTAACTATTTTGTAGAATTCACTCTATAAATAGTTAACTTTTTTATATATCGAAAGTTGTAGCCAGTGAGTTACTCTGTTGCGTAATAATTTTCAGTTTAGTCTGCATTACTTTCTTTGAGCTCAAGTGTAATTTAATAAAAATTTGAGTTTGTGATTCTAATTTAACCTTTATTTATCAGTTAAACTTAGAGTATGAGAATTTAAGCATTTGCCCAACGATACCTCTAGGTAAAGCTGATTAGTATTTAAAAGCAGTACGATGGTGGTTGAAGCCAGACCTTTTAGTTAAAACTGATTTATGTCACTTTTATGAAAGAAAATCTGAAATAAACGAGTAAATAACGAAAAGGCTTTGTTTAAAAAAAGACTGATAAAATGTGTTATTCGCTAGAAAGAACACTATTGTATAAATCTGCAGTCTATATTCAATTTACAGGAAATCTGCAGCCTAAGGACATTGACTGAAAAATAAATCTGAAATGCTATTCTATCCAGCTATAAATTCCCAAACTAAGGAGAAAAATAAAAGAGTACTATGCTTTTGTTCTAGCGCTCACTGGAGACTTTTCTCAACTATCTGAAAATCCTTTCCCAACCACCGTATGTAAAAGAACTCGGAAGTAACCTTTATGCAAAAATTGAAGAAAATGCGGTGGTAATCGACCGGCGGTTCGAGCATATCGACCCTGTCTATTCTTCAGTAATTTTTTTTTTTCCCGTCTTTTTTCAATCTCAAGAAGATCTAAGGAAGGACAAAAAAGTGCCAGTGAGAGAGAATTCCTTGGTTGAAGAAATGATCGATAGATGGCAGCAGTAACCACCATTCGCTATTACATTTGCTTAAGGGAGGGGGCGGGATTTGGAAAGAGGGGACTCTGGAGGAGAAGCGGAAAATCGGTTTCGGAGGCGCTTAAGGCTCCGGGCGCGCCCACTGGAGCGTAGCCCTACCCAGCAGCAGCCCTACTCCCTTGATAGCCTAATCCTGCAGCGGTCAAGTAAAGTGATCGGTGTCTCACACTAATGATCTGGCCGAGAAGCAAACAGTTTGCGCGGAACGAATTCGTTTAAGAGTAGTAGACCCTACCGAGGATTAGGCGCTTAGCTACCGCGAAGCTGTGCCTTTCATCCGGAAGGCAGAGAGATAATGCCTGCCCTCAGAGACACCTGGTGGAGGGGCTGAATCCCTCGATTGGGAGCATTTTTCACATACTTCGCGCTGGCCTAATCGCGATTTTTCTTTCCGCGTGGAGAATTCGGCACTAAATAAATGAAAGCGGTAATTCATTTCATCTGTTTAGGTGGGAAGGGGGCTAGAGAGAACAATAGTACTATTTCAAAAGGACCAAATCCGCCAGACTAAAGAAAAGGGGACCATCTTATTAATATTTAAATTATTTCATCCATGCCCATTTTTTCCCCTTTTCTCTATTAAATGGAGATGGAAAATCCGTTATGAAATTAATCCCTTCATATTATCACAGATGAAAAGTGGTTTTATGCCTGTAGACTAATTAGACTTTTTTAGTTCTTTATTTTAGTAGACTGCGTCTGAGGTGGTGCTATCCTTGTGTTAGAAAAAATTTCTCTTTTTCTAGAAAATCTTTTCATTAAACAAGACAGTTCTTTTTTTTTTTTCCCCTTACCTCTCGATTATTAACGAAGCATAAAGTTTCTTTCTATTAATTTTTAGTTTAATGAGATGATTAAACATTAAAAGAGTTTTTAATTTCCTGATTATTTGGTTGATGGTTAGGAATATTAGTAAATGTCACTGATCACGAGAACTGCAAGGTTAAGTTAATTGATTAAGGTAAAGCAATTAGAGGGATATCTGTGTAGGAAAGGATGTCTTCGGAGAGGTCTTTCTAAGGGAAGCTGGCTCATATTCAGGTTACGCATTGCGGAAAACGGCAAAAACTCTCATGCTACCGGCTTAATGGGATTTGAATCCTGGTCGAACTAACAGTGTTTAGCAACGTTAACGTTCTGCGCTTGTGGGCGAAGAAGTGGAAGAATAAATTCTCTAATAACATCTCAATAGCAGAGTTTCTTCTGAAATATATAAGTACACGGCAGGGAAGAGAAAGGGGGGAAAACAATAGGCCGAAAGTGATCAAGCAGTCATCAGAAAAGGGGGGTTCCCTATTTCATCTTTTCACTTTTTATCCTGTGGTCTAATCGTCTCGTTTCAGCCGCTGCTATACCCATCCACCTCATCAGTATCCCCTACTGATAAAATCTTTCCCAATATCATATATTCTCTCTTCCCTTTCCCTCATCAATACCCCTATAAATAAAAGGCTGAATTTTCCCCGATTCGTTCCCTTTTCAAAATGTCATTTTTCAGGAGCTCATTTGTTGTGACAGGGAACATTACATGATGAATACCCATTTGATTTTTACCCTTAGCATTCTGCACACGCTTTCGAGATATGAGAAACGCAGGTTGAATCGGCCCAGTAGAACGGGAAATATAGAGCTGTCCCATTTTTTTTTCGAAGTGTACATTATTAGCAGAAGTGTTTTAAATCTTGCTGCGCAATTCTTTTAGAAGATTTTACTAAAAGCCAGCATTTCAGTCGAATTACAAATCAAAGAAGAACCTAGCAAAGTTCAATAATTTTATTCGAAGGATGAGTGACAGAATTTTGTTACGTTTACAAACGGATACAAAAATAGTAGGACCTGCAATTTAGAATCAAAGTAATGCATATATATTATCAGTTATAATGATGATCAGTTATAAGGTATTTTCTTCCTCCTTCTAGAATGCCTTGGCGATTGGGTTCCTTCATCCCAGGTCGCTCTTTAAAAGGGCTCTCCCCTTTATATATATAAGATTTATATAAGATATTTTCTCCCTCCTTCCATCATGCTTTCGTGGTGTAACGGTAGCGCACTCGGTGCGTATTCAAGAGGTCCAGGGATCGAGTTCCGGCGAGGGCATTGCACATTTTTTACGTCTCCTGCATCAAAAGCCTAATGATTCTACACAGTTTCCGCAATAATGACTCTACACAGTTTCTGCAATAATTAACTGATATCATATATTTTAATGCTCAGGTAATTGTTTACCAGTGGCTGAGTTGTTGAAGCCGTGGAATATTGGTATTTCTCTCCCACGTTTGAGGCTTAGTAGTAAAGCTCCATGTAATTAATACATACGGGAGAGGGCTATTTATCATGATACTCAGTTCCTGCAGTAATTTACTTTTATATCATATATTTTGATGCTTTTGTGCTTGAACTTCAGTGGCACAGATTGTGGAATAGTATTTTCAACCTAACTTTGTGACGCAGTAGTTGTAAGAAGTAGCACTGTATGTCGATTTCACTAGACATAAATGAAAACAAAGGATTAGGATCAAAACATTAGGATGAAAACAAAGGATCTCCTTTAGGATATCTGTCAAGAAATCATCAATTTTCAGTCCTCTAGCGAAATTAAGAAAATGTAGCTAGTTTATACTGTAATATGATGTATCAAGTCATATTTAACAACGTAGTTTATAGCTTTTTCCCCATTAGATTACCAGAATGAATAATATGATATTGTAGTAGCGTATAAAATTTCACCAATAATTCCGCCAAAGAAAACAATTTACCATAAAGTAGATGCCTGTTTTGAAAATAAGTAATTTCTACATACATCATACGTAAGCTGACAGCAATGCGTAATTTTAAATGTACTGTTAGCTATAAACTTTGTCTGAATTTTTTGGATATTAATAATAAACGTTAAATGAAAACATAGGTTATATTGTTAAATACTTCGCTTAATTAAAAAACGATAATTTAAAATATTTAATTTTAGAAATAACATATTAATTTTTTGTAACTGAATTTATTCAAAATTTTACTAAATATGCATCGTAATCTTTAAAATAGCATAAATACATATAAGAATTTTTGCTTTTGCTTTGAAAATTATTTCTTTTATTTTCCGACTGGAAAAAGAATCCAGGAATAACTTTTTTAAAAACTTTGCTTTACCTCGTCTAAACTTTTTCATTTTAATGCACATAAACGACTGGGTTTCACGTCTCTTTCCTCTTGTTTAGCACCCCTCATAGATGTACTTTCTGAAAGCAATAAGGTGACGTTATGTAGAGGGCACTTTTAAAATATTCTCTGCGGCCTTTCTTTGCCATTATTATTATTATTGTTATGCTTTGTCCTATTATTTTTAATTTAAAATCTTACGTGTGGCTTTCAAAATAAAAGCTTTTTTCTTTAATCTGTTGCTGTTCTGCATTTCAAGTTTTTAGATTAATAAAAATTAAAAGAAAGCAAGCATAGACCCTCATAAGCCTAAAAAATTTGATACTGTGAGTAGAACTTTGAAGTTTATATAATACCCGAGTTCTTTAGCCTTTAAATCACTTTCTGATGTGTTAATCAAAAGAAGTCAATTCAAAGCAAATCACTAATCCCTGGATTCGCAGGCAATACCTAGTGTAAAATAGTTTGCATAAATTGTAACAAGGTTGACTGAAGACTGAATGAATCCAGAAAGGAAAGAATATGAAAAGAAAATAATTAATTTGAAGAAAAATATATAAAAATTCAAACATTATAAATGATGGCGATGCATTTTCTTGATAGAACAACTCCATTTAAATTGTTAAATTTGATGGTTACATAGCAGTATATAAGTTTTGAAGAAATAAATATATACTACTGCTGCCCTAATCGGTATACTGGTTAGCGACGCTGACTATATCAAAACCCAGAGAAGGCTTAGATATTTGTAAGTGTACAGCTTCTGTGCAGCATGGGAGCACTTAACATACTGACCAGAAAATTTCGAGAGGTGAGTGGTAGGGGAACAGCCAGAGCCGGTGAAAGTGGGCTTAAAAGGTCTGTACCGCAGGCGAGCAATATCTAAAAACCCGTGCCGATCAGTAGTTAATAATCACATGAATATTTGTTAATAATGACCGATCTCTAGACAAACAATTAAAAAATACAATTAAAAAGAGGTAATTAGTATATAAATAGTATGTCGTATAGATATTTTCACTGTGAAATTGAGCTTTACTACGAATCAAATATAGTAGGAATTGAACCTATTCAGCGTTACTTCTCCAAAAGAAACATGTTCTCAAATGATCAAATTCATATGGAATCCTTGGACGGTTACCTTAGAGACGGCTAATTGTATTCAAATATTGATCATTTTTTATTACTTTGAGTCCGTCATTCATATATAAGTTCTTAAAAATACAGATTTGTTAGTTCATTTCACAGTTTACATCGCATTGTAAAATTAATAATAATAAATGGAACAATGAATAGATTCTTCTGTTTTCAAAATTTTAAACATGAACCTGGTGAAGGGGGGAACTATCCAATAGATTGGATTATTGATCCGAAAACGTTATATGAGGACCATTTGTCTCAGGAAGAAATGCCTTCGTCTACGATCTTTCATGAGAAACGGATTCCCATTTATGTTACACATGCGCAAACCAAGAGAATCGAGTATCCCAGGAACCTAATCTCTTCGCTGAGATTTGAACTCAGGTCAGCCTACTAGGGTTTAGCGGTTTATCCACTCAGCCGCTGGTGCGTGTTGCTAATCAAAAGTAACTTCACATACTTAAGTTTGTCAAGAGACTAAACAAGTGCATCTAATTTAGACTGAAATTATAATAATAACCGTGCGTAGTCATTAAAATTAAAAATACTTTAACCATTTATATCAATGAAATTACAGAAAAAGGTTATTAATTATCAGAAGTATTCCAAACTGGTTAGTAATTCAAATTCCAAACAAGAAACTAAATGAAAATTATCAACAGACAACTTTCGAAGAAAAACTGTGAAAATATATTTAGAAGACTTGACGAGATATTGATGATAGAAGAGATAATTTCAAAAATATGGACTATCAAAATTTGTCAAGAACTTTATGCAGTATAGAACAGATATGAAACATAGTTCTTGAAGAGAAATTTTTGAAGAACTTAAAAATCGGAAAAAAATGGAAGTATCCAGTTTTCAAACACAATGCGTGTATTTGAAAAGAAATGATAATCTTGTATCAATGTTTCTTTGGCGCCAGTAGTTAAATGTATTACAAGGAAAGAATAATGAAAATTGGTTACAATTTGTTGTATTGATTCCTAAACTTGATACGATAATTTATTTGTTAATTCCGATTACGGAAATTCTTGTGTAAAGAATTCCACTGCAAAACTGCTGCACATGTTATTTTATTTTAAAAAACAGCAAAAACACAGTTTTACAATTTTTAAGAAATATGGTAAGGTATAAAATTTTTGTATTTTTAAATTGCTGAACACTACTCTAAATTCTTTGGCGCTGCTCTCGAGACTCACCAGCGGACGAGCGGTTAAGTCGCTGAACACTGATAGTTTTTTTTTTTTTTTTTTTTTTCCCCAGTGGCAGATTATGAGCAATTACAAATGTAACCCAGGCTATTAACCCTTTCCGGCACGCTATCTTTTAAAGTCAAAGTTTTGATTGTGCCCAAAGTGGCACACTGATTGAATAGAGCTTCGAAAAGAGTGCTGAAACGAGCATTGTTGTCAATGAACTGACCGATGAGATGCGGAGAAACATTGTCCTAGATTATCGGTGAGCCCGGTTTGGTTACACCTAGGGTTCGCCGTTTGATTTTAGGCAAGATTTCAAGGTAAAAATTGTAAACTAATATAGAATAAGGAGATTAGCATACAGCCAAAAAAATAAGATAGAAATTTCTTTTCAAACAATTCCTTTTATACCCTAAAAAAAAGTCTGGAAGATTTCTTTGAAAAATGAGGGTCTTAAAAAATTAAACATGGCTAAAATATATAGACTGGTTTGTGTTGAGCTGCCATCTACTATAAATAAAGAAGGTTCAGAGTAACCTATAAATCCTTTTTCATTCAATTTTTCTGTGCGTACAGAAGGAAAAATTTAGGTGTCGCAAAGGGTTAATCTATACAAGGCCGGATGTGGTGGTCTCTTTATTATGTAAACACCTAATAGGTGGGCCATCATCGCTTTTCCTATGAAGGGACAGACAGTTACAACCATGCCTTCTCCGGGATTCGAACCCAGGCCCTTCGACATCGCAGTCAGCTTCCCTGACCACCATACCAACTGGGCGGCGAACACTTATAGTACCGACCATGGAGGTAGGAAAAGGAGGAGGGGCCATTCCGCGCTAGAAGTGAAGCACTGCTTTGAAGCTTGGGTCACCAGACGGGGTGTTCTTTGTTTACATTCAGAAGCTTGCTTGACAAGATTCTGATAGTATTTCGACACACGACAGTTCCATAGAAATCGAAAAAGGGACACTCTCGCATGAAAGAAACATTCATAGTGTAATGGATAATAGCAATTTGTATAGTTTACTGACATTTACGCAAAAATCACATCTTGGGTATTTTTCGATAACTAACAACAGCAATTTTGATTATGAATTTGTTTTATAAAATTCTAAGCTGCTGCACTACAAAAATATAGATTTTAAGAAAATTGTTAAAAGAGATCTGCCAAAATTTATTTTCTAGAAGATTTGAAAAGTTTGAAACTTGATGGCTAAATGTAAATATAAAATGATGTATGTTAAAATATTTGTAATTAGGCACACAGGTCAGATTAAGTTTTTATTAAATAGAGTAACGCATGCAAGGGCTATCTGCCTAAAGAGAGAGATGCCATCGTGGAGGAATTTTGAAGAAAAACTGACCTTTGAGTGGGTATTAAAAATAATACTTATAATTTTCATTCAAATTATATTCATATATATTTTTTATGTAAAACTTTCGGGTGTATGCTAAATTAGTGTAAATTACTTTACACGAAAAATATAGTGAATGCACAGAAATTAAAGATTTGCACATGCCGGAAATGATAAATAGGAAATATGTATGGGTATTTATGCATGTGCTTGCAAAAAGCATGTATCTGCCTTTGACAAAATACTTAAAATATTCATTAAATTATTTATAAATGTATTTGAAATGAAGAATTTATTCACTTATAAACAACTGTGAAAGTACTGTGAAGAAATCTAATGATTAAATGTATCTAATTTATAATGATTATAAATGTTATCTAAATATATAATAACCTTATCAGGTTCAATGTTTCTTCTAACCTTCTTCGGAAACATACAATGACCTGACTAGAACAGAGAGCTTACTAAAGCTATGTTCACTAATTGTAGTAAGTAGACAGGATACAGACGAAGGGTATACAAAACCCTTTATTTTTTTCTTTATATACAATGACTTCCGTACTTCGGAATACAATGACCCTCCACTCGGGGTCTAACTTAAAAGATATCAAAATAAAACTAAACTCTAATTTAACTTTAGAATAAGATTGGCCTTATAATAACAGAAAGAGTATGTAGCACAGAGACTGTGAACACTACAATACGTTTAATTTATCAAGAGGATTAAAACCTCTGGCCTGGAAGGCAAAGTAGCAACTGCGTAACTTCTAAGGTAAGCGGCCTGCTTCGAACTCACGGCTTCCTCTCTTTCGCTTGGCAAAAAGGCCACACTTAAATACTTGGCGTTCGCCAGACAACTTTGCATAAACTCCTTCACGCTTATAATTCTGGCCGGAAGTAGAAAATGAGAAGTGATAGTAAAGATTTAAAATAAAATAAACGTTAGTAAAACTTAAGATCCTTACATACTTCCCGCCAGAGTTAATTAGTTTGAAACTGAGGTCTAAAACGACCTTGTTGAAAACTTTTAGCTCTAGAATCTAACGCGAGGCCAACCTTTTACAAAAAATGCTTCGCTAGAAACTAGAAAAAATTTAAAAGAAAGAAATTTGTTACAATAGCAGCTCCCGGAATATACAACAATCTTTTTTCTTTTTCATCTGTACTGCATCAAAACAGGAGCTTTTATTCCATTCTGGTTCCTTCCAGAGATCTGGAAGGAAAACTAGTTTAATGAAATGTTACAGAATGACATTGCAAATAACATATAGAATATACTTTTCTTAACATTCTTATTTCATTCATGATTATTTTAATTATCTCTCCCCGTGCTCTCTGACATGTGTTGTAAAAACACCAAACACGAATGTGTTTCTGTCTATGTGTTCAACACTTCCTCCTACAATCAAAACACTAACGTATTAAAATTCAACATACGAGACCTCTTAACACACCCTAATTTCAACTCTAGACCCTGAGGTACTATTCTGAAAGTGGCTAACTCTAAAGTGTAGCGTCAGAGAGCCTAACTACATCATTCAACCTTTAACACATATTCACCATGATTTAATCTTTACAGTCACACGAATAACAAATTTTTTTTAACATTACTTTCACTTTTACCATATCACGTTATTTCTAAACATTCAAAATAACAGTTCACATGTATACAAGAACATATCAAGATGCCGTTAATTTTACACATTTGAAAACATACATTAGTAGTACATTGTTAACTTCTATTCTTTTCAAAGCAAGTGCCAATTCTTTCTACATTGAAATAATACTACATTTCAAAAAGTCTTTCAGACTAAAACTTCTTTCTTGTTAGAATGTTTTAAATAAAATTTATACAATAACTTTTTACAATATTTAAGTCTTTATACAACGCTATTATACATCAACTTTAGTTTTACGCGCGAGTAATTGAAAAACATAATAAGAAAATCGGTCACAACTCATTTCTCGCCCTTTTGGCGATAAAGGTAGACCTCGCATGAGGTAAAACTTCTTGAAATCTGCCACTTGCAGTAAGAATGAAAGATTAACTTAAGTTTGTAAAGTAACATAAAATTTTACTTATCTTTGTGATATTCGGACATTCTTTTCTGAGCCCAGTCCTGGAAAGTAGCGTAGATTCTTGTTTGATTTATTCTCCTTCGTGTGCGGGCTCGCCCTTCAGTGCCTTCCTCTAGAAGCTTTTTTTTTTCCAGTTCGGTCACCCTTGAATACCTTCTTTTTCGCCTCTGCCTGTGGTCTTGGCCGTTTGATGGCAGCTGGTCTTGGCGGAACCGGGAAACTTCTGTCGTGATCCTGCTTGGACCTCGTTGTTGGCCGTTCAAATTTTTCTTGTACTTTTTCCTCCGCCGCTGATGGCCCTTCCGCAGTTCGGCGACTTTTGCTGCGGAGAGTTCTGTCGGATGAGTCAATCTTCCGTTTCACAGCCGGGTTATAGTTGCCGTCCTTTCTCCCGGTCTTTTCCACATACGTCGTCCTTCTCCCTTCTTCATTCTGGGGGTGTTCGTGAACTCTGTTTTTTGGACGGTGGAACGGCTTCTTTTTCTTTGTACCTTCAATTTTTCCGCGGGGCAATTTTCTTTTCACTTGCTTCTGTCTCTCATTGGCTTGCCCTTGTACTTGTCGTTTTCCCACCTCTGGAACTTGTACCTGCGGTGTCTGCCGTACCGGATCCTGCAAAAGATCTGAAAAGATTTGCATTTTATTACGGTCATAGAATGGTTTTATCTGGTCAATGTTTGCGGAACAGGTTTCACCATTTCTTGCCTTTAACACTACAACAGCGTGAGTTATTTTTTCTATAACATATGGTCCTTCAAAGCGTGGAAAAAATTTGGCAGTTTTATCTTCTGGTGCTGAAGAAAGTGAATGCTTAATTTTTAGTACTTCATCCCCTACTTTATAAGTTACTCCCCGTCGTTTCAAGTCATAATACAATTTTTGTTTTCTTTGTGCTACTTCCGTATTCTTTTTTGCTTCTTTTATTAGTTTTTCTATATCACCCATTTTAAATTCTGGGGCTCTTTGTTGCACATAAAATAGTTTATCTAACGGTGTTATAACCTTTCTGCCTAGAAATAACTCAGCAGGAGTTTTGCCCGTTGTATCATGTTTTGCGGTCCTAAGGGCGAAAGCAAATTCATTGACATAGTTATCCCAGCTTTTATGAAAATGTTTAACATAACTACGGATAATTTTCACTATATTTCTGTTGACCCGTTCCGCTATATTTGATTGCGGCCGATACGGGACCATTTTTAAATGACGTATGCCCAGTTTTTGGCACATGTCTTCAAATATATTACTTACAAATTGAGGACCATTATCCGATATAACTTTTAGGGGCGCCCCGCATTTTAAAATATATTTATTTAAAATAGAATCGGTAACTAATTTCGCGGAGGCTCGTTTTAAGGGAACAATTTCGGTCCATTTACTAAAATGATCAACTATAACAAGGAGATAGCGACTTTTGTTTAACTGACTTTTTGGGAAAGGGCCCAATAAATCGATGCCGATTATTTCATTTGGAAATTCGGATTTAATACTATTTAGAAACCCGGCCGGGCGGAAATTAATATAATTAACGGCTTGACATGTTGGGCAGGACTGGACATACGCCCTTGTTAACTTTTGCAGTTCAGGAAAGTAGACTGCCTCGCGTACGCGTTGAGTAGTTTTTCGAATACCAGCATGAGAAGCTAAAGGGCTGTCATGGAGCTCTTGCAGGATATTTAATCTAAGACTAGCTGGGATAACAGGTCGAAATTCGTTGTTGGAATTCGTAGTTTTTGTATAAAATAATAGACCATCTATTAGTTCGTAATGGGCCGCCCTATTTCTTATCGCCACAATATCTTGGTGGCTAAAATTTTCAGGATCCTTCAAATACTCATAAATACTTCCAAACTCAGGATCCTTACCCAGTTCGGTTATTACAGTTTCTCGGGAATTTATTGTACACGCTGTCAGCATTGCAACTTTTACGGTATTACCCTGTTCGTCTAATTTAATTCGTGACAGGGCATCTGCTACGATATTTTCCTTTCCGGGGGTATGCTTGATTACCAGATTATATTCTTGCAGCTTGAGTGCCCATCTTATTAACCTTGGGGATAAATTTTTCCAGAGTACAATCTAGTTACCGCCGCATGATCAGAATATACTGTTATCGGCGCCTTTCCAAAATAGACTCGGAACTTTTGCACTGCTAACAGAACTGCAAGTGCCTCTCTCTCGGTCGCGGAATAGTTTCTTTGTGTTTGATTTAAAGTTCGGCTAAAAAATGCTACTGGCTGCTGATTTTGCGAAAATACCGCTCCTACCGCATAATCCGAAGCATCCGCTGAAATTTCTAAATTTTCATCCTTTTCAGGAAATTTCAACACAGGGGCTTGCGTTAATGCTTGTTTTAATTTTTCGAAAGCACTATTGGCTTCGGCCGTCCACGAGAATCTTGCCTTTTTCCTTTTTAATTTTAACAACGGCTCAGCGATAGCCGCAAAATCTTTTATAAAGGACCTATAATATGAACAAAGTCCTAGAAAAGAAGAGAGCTTCTTTGCCGTGTTTGGAGTCGGATACTTTTGTACAGCGATTATTTTTGATTCATCTGTCTCGATCCCTTTTTGCGATATTTTGTAACCTAAATATTTTAATTCAGGGGCTGCAAATTTGCATTTTTCGACATTAACTTTTAGACCGGCCTCATTTAATAAAGAAAACACCTGTCTTAAATCCTGTACATGTTGGTCTAGATTATCACTAGTAATAATGATATCATCTAAATAGATAAATGTGGACTTTCCGAGAACAGGTCTTAACACAATGTCCATGCATCGCTGAAATGTTGCTGGGGCGCCTGAAAGGCCAAACGGCATTCGCAAAAATGCATAAGTGCCAGACTTGGTTATAAAAGCAGTCTTAGGCACGTCCTCAGGCCTGATCCCTATTTGAAAATAACCACTCGTTAAGTCTAAAGTTGTCATAAATTTGGTTGATTTTATGTTCCTTAAAATTTCTTCTATAATCGGTAACGGATATACCGGATATTTCGTTATGGAATTTAATTTACGGTAATCAATAGCGAATCTCCACCTTTTTGGATGCTCCAAAGGATAATCATTATTTTTCTTACATAAAACCACCGGACTAGCATAACTACTTGAGATAGGCGTTACGATCTTTTTACGTAGCATATCGGTAATATGCCATTCTATAATTTTTTCCTTATTCTTATCATACCGGTATGGTTTTTGACGAACCGGCAATGCATCTCCGGTGTCAATACTATGGTTAGTAACCTGGGTAAATCCTGGAATATCACTAAATAAGGAAGCAAATTCACTTACCACTTGTCGGATTCTATCTTGCTCGTCATTAGGCAGGTGGTCGAGATTTACCCTTGGCGGTTCAACCTTTTCTACACGCACTGGTTTCATCGTCAGCTTAAGAGACGCTTCATTAAAATCCAGTGTAGCTTGTGCGTCTGAAAGAAAGTCTATTCCTAGTATTAAGTGTGCTTGCAAATTCTTTACTATAAAAAACATCACCTTTACTTGTTCGTCCTTGATACGGATGTACAAAGGTACTTTACCTACGCACTTACATTGTTCTCCTTGCGCCGCTAATACTGTTGTATTATCCGCATTATATATGCGGTATTTGCGAAAATACTTTCTAAAAAAGACTTCTGCCACACAGGAACACTGCGCGCCGGTATCCAGGAGTGCGGTGGCCGGGATATTATTTACCAAGACTTCAATCTTCGGAAGAGTTAAATTTTTCACCATTACTGTATTTAACTTGTAGGAAGAGGGGTTTTCGTGGCCTTCGGATTTCCGCACCCTCTCGTCAGCAGAAATCCGTTTTAGTTTAAATTATTTTTTCTTTCGGTGCTTTCCTTCTTTCTCCACTGGCCTTGAGACTTTTTTCCTGGGTTGCTATTGAACTGTCGACGTTCGCCGGCTGTTTTTGAATGCTCGGGTTTCCTTGCCCACTGATTCGCTTTTTCTCCGTAGCCATGTGCTTGAGTTTGCTGTAGTCTTGGCGTACCAAATTGGTTTCGCTGTTGATATTGGCGTCTTCTTTCGACGTCCGCCGTTCTTCTACTTTCAAACTGGATTGCTAGCTCAAATAATTTTTCCAGTGTAGTCGGATTTCTCAATTCAATAAAGTCTTGCACTTGGGGTAGTAACCTCGGCAAAATCACTTGAATTATTTCAGGATCCGGACGGTTTCCATACAAGAGCTTGAAAACGTGAATTTTTCTTAAAATAAACCTGGAGAGGTTTTCCCTTCTTTGTTGATATATACTGAAAAGTTCTGTTTCTAATTTCGCACGATCCCTTACAACAGGGAAGGCTTTTAGTAGGGCAGTCTTGAAATTTTCGTAGGTATAGGTGGGACTTCCTGCTTGACCCAAGAGACTTCTGCCGATACATTTGAACCAGTTAAGCGCTTGGCCCCTCAAAGCGCTGGTAGCTAAGGTAACTTTTTGAAACTCGTGCACGGGGTAGAGCATGAAGTGGTCATCCAATTTTTCCAAAAAACTGGTTACCTGTGAGTTTCCATTAAACGTTGCTTCTGGTTTCATCGAAGCGCGCATGGTCTGGACAATACACCCAAATCCTTCCAGGGCGGCAGCTGGCATTTCTGGATTCTGAGCTGTTTCTGCAGGCAGCACAGGTTCTTCTTGAAACTCGGCCATGGTTATTCTTCGTCGGGCGCCACTATCAGGTTCAATGTTTCTTCTAACCTTCTTCGGAAACATACAATGACCTGACTAGAACAGAGAGCTTACTAAAGCTATGTTCACTAATTGTAGTAAGTAGACAGGATACAGACGAAGGGTATACAAAACCCTTTATTTTTTTCTTTATATACAATGACTTCCGTACTTCGGAATACAATGACCCTCCACTCGGGGTCTAACTTAAAAGATATCAAAATAAAACTAAACTCTAATTTAACTTTAGAATAAGATTGGCCTTATAATAACAGAAAGAGTATGTAGCACAGAGACTGTGAACACTACAATACGTTTAATTTATCAAGAGGATTAAAACCTCTGGCCTGGAAGGCAAAGTAGCAACTGCGTAACTTCTAAGGTAAGCGGCCTGCTTCGAACTCACGGCTTCCTCTCTTTCGCTTGGCAAAAAGGCCACACTTAAATACTTGGCGTTCGCCAGACAACTTTGCATAAACTCCTTCACGCTTATAATTCTGGCCGGAAGTAGAAAATGAGAAGTGATAGTAAAGATTTAAAATAAAATAAACGTTAGTAAAACTTAAGATCCTTACAACCTTAATATTGAATTGTAAACATAAACTGAAATCCTGTTGACAAATTCGTTATAAAACTATTTAAGCATGAATTGTTCGTATTGGAAAGCAATCTGTTAAAAGGTATTGTAAAGCAAATGCTATGAGAAGCGCACTTAAGAACGTAATAAAGAGTTTTGGAATATGTATTTTTGAAATGAAGGGTAAAAAAAAAATCTGATAAGTATAATTAAAAGAATTATTCCCTTTACATTTTATAATAACTCAGTTACAAGTTTTAAATAATACTTAAAAAAAACTTATTTTATTCCCTTTCAGAAATGTTCAGAGAAAGTCAAATACTATTTAATATCTATTTAATTATTAGGAATTAGCGAAATACTTATTTAAAGCATTTCGTTAATTCCTAATAATTCTCTAATTTAAAATGAACCGAATAGAGCATTAATTATAAATTGACTTACATTTTTCGATTTAAAAGAAGCCAAAAAATCATGTCATATTTAAGAAAGTATTTCAGGAAAAAGCTCTATAAATAGAAAAGAAATAATGCATAATTTTAATATTAATAATACAATAAACTTTGATCTTAATTTTTGTACCTTAACCGAATAAAATCGAATTACCTTAATTTTTTTTTCTAATGTAATTAACGAAAACTTGTGAAAATATTTCATTCAAATTAAACCATTCTGAGAAAACTGTCCTGTGAAAAGTATAGCATTTAATTCCGTTCAGAATGAAATGTTGTTTAAAAATATGTTGTTTTCACATACTTAGGACTCTGAAGTGTTGTAGAAAAAGAAAATATATACATTTATATGTATATTTGCGACGTAATTACAAAATATTTACACCCGAACGCGTCAAATCCCATAGAACTCAATGGTAAATGACCCAATGTTTTGGTCACCACGTAGGGATCGCCGGTGCTTCAGAGCAGGGTAAGGAGAAACTTGTTTAGGGCGACTCCATCTTATTCCTACCTCCATGGTACCGACCTACGTTCGATTCGAGACGAAAGTGCTGGCTGCATGGGCTCGCTCATGGTTTTCCCCATGTGCAACGTGTATACGAGCCAGTTTCCGCAAAAAGTCCTCTGCGAAGGCGTCCTTTACCTTAGGCGGATAGCCCTAGCGTACTTTGCCGTAATCAAATAAACCAAAGTAAGCTCCGCTCTTGATGTGAACAAAACAGCAAACACGAAATTATAATGCATTTTGTCATTTGCGTAATTAAAATCTGCTCGGGGTATTTAGCAAATTACTCTCTTTTATCTAATTGTCACTCATCCATCCTATCAATATCTCCTCATGTGCTTCATTTTTGGGCCATATATATGCTATTACTTCTTGGAAAATTGATTTACTAGTATAGAAAATGTATAGTGTAGCCATATTTTCATTTTTCACAATGACATCAGAACTGTTCCATCAATACCTTCCCATGATGATTGCTTCTAAACAACTTAATTTTATCGGCGGGAGAAAAGCATAAACTAAAAGTACTGTTAAATAAATACATCTTTTAAGGTCTTAAGAAAATTATTACGAGACTTAAATTCCCATTTCCGAACCTGGAGATGCTTATGGAATAATTGGAATTAGGGAAAACCCTTACAGGTTTTGCAAACTGTTGACTCCAAAGATCGTCATTCATATGAAGCAATAACTAAACATTTGAAACAAAATGTGATACACCTCTAAGGATATGAGCAGTCAAATACAGAACACAGAGGATCAGAAAAGAGAAAAACTACGTTGTGGGACAAATCTTGAGGCATTTTTGTTTTGTGTAACGTTAGTGCCCTGAATTTGGCACTAAATAATGTACATAAAGTTAAAGAAGACACTAATATTTTTTTTTTTTTTTTTCACTGAGATTTTGGGAAATTCTTTCGAGAAATTAAATACTTGAAATTCGGGAAATCTAGTTTAATACTGAAATAATTATTACTCTCGGTGGAAAAGTAAAATTAAAGCAGTTCGTCATTCACAATATCGTTTAGCTGAAATCTGATGCGCTTTATAAAATTATGATAATTTTAATTAAAAAATATATCATGAAGAGAAAATGAAGAATGTTATGAAGAATCATCATCGACCACCTTTTAGTTCGAGCGCCACTGTACAGTCATTAGAATTTTTTTTGTAGGCGATATGAAAAATGAGCAATGCTCTCGCCGGGAACCTCTCGAATACGCACCGAGTGTGCTAACCGTTACCCCACGAACGCATGCTGGAAAGAGGAAGTAAATACTTTATATTATCACTGCCTAATTCCTTTCATACAACACCCGTTAATCATCTCAGTAGATGAAGGAATGAAGAAATTCGACAAATGAATGACAAAATGGCATCAGAAATGACGGAATTCGACAGATGAATGACAAAATAGCATCGCCAAATGAGGAAATTTGACTCTCATACTTTTGCTTCTATCCTCTTACCTTCTCGTTTAAGGTGATTCTGTCTTTGTAAAATTGTGTTATGTAAAAACCTCAAACTTTGCAGGTTAGTCAAAAAATCATTCTAGTCAATGTAACATTTAAAATAAAAGTGTGGTCCTTCTTAAGTAGATGCATACTATTCATTTTATTTCAGCATTTGTCCTGATCTCTGAAACTTGAAAACGTTTACCAAAGTTTTGGAAAAGCTCATCTGAGAAATTTTTAAGCAAAATTTACGTAAAAATTTCAATAATCATTTTATAATACGCAACTGTGAAACGGCAGCATTATTATTCTATTAACTATCTCGCCAATGTCATCATTTCTACAAAAGCTCCTATTTAAAGTATTATAGAAATTTTTTTTTTAGATGATTCTTTCAGAATACAAAAATTCATTTTTATCGACGGTATTTTTCTAGTGATCAGCAGTTTAGTGAAATGGTGAGAAAAGAAAGATGTTTCTTCCCCAAGCCGCTACAAGTACGCATGGAAACGTCTTCTTTTTTGTTGAATCTGAAGAACTTGCCAGTTTTAAAGCTAGCAGTATCGGGAAAAATATCCTTAGAAAGCTGGCGATAAGAAATTATACATTTCTCTGACCGGAGTTCATGTTGCAAATCCAAGGAATCACGTTGTAGATGGGCTTTGTAAAAAATCTGTCACTTTAAATTAGCCATCCTCAACTCAAATTGCATGGAGATCAAATGCACGATCTGAAAACCGCTGAAAGGCCAGAATTTTTTCTTAACAATGTGAAAATATTTTATTAACAAAATGAAGAATTTTTAATAAATATTAAATTTCGCTCGTTAAATATTTTTCAAAACATACGTAAACAATAATAATAATATCAGAAAGGGGGAAAAAATCCAAATTTATATTTATTTTCGATCTGAAGTCTGAAGTTTGGTACCTGCAAAACATTTTTGTTGGTTGCATTTTGTTATTCAAGTACATTGATAAGTAAATATTAAATTTTTGAACTCACATTTATTTAAAAATATTTCTCACAAGTTTCATTATTTTAATTGAAAATAAATAATTTTTTTTTTTTTTTTTTTTTTTTTTTTTTTTTTTTTTTTTTAAAGTCCGAAAAATTTAAGATTTTACATTACACCCAAAGGGACATTTTTTGCGTTTTGTGGGTTATATTTATTTATTAAATATCATGTTCTTCGCACTTAAATGCTAAAATTCAGTTCAACAGCAATATCGCAAAATAATTTTAAAATGAGCATATCTTTAGAATTTCCAATACACAGTCTCGCGCGCTGGAGATATTTTTTTTTTTTTTTTTTGGTTTGTACAGTGTTGCGATTGCTCGCTTTGAAATGGTTGAGCTTGTTAATCAAAAATTCGTTAAAGGTTTACAAAATGTGAAACAGATAATAAAACAAATTCCAAATTTGTGCTTCCAGATGCCCATATTCGGTTGGAAACGTTATTCAAAATTTGATGGCTCGCTCTAGGTACCTTCGTTCTATCACAATGCGAGAAACATATATACATTTATGCAGATTCTTTATTATTTAATTTCTTTAAATATAATACAGGGCTGTAATATTTGGTAGCAACAGTTTGAAAAGTGAACCGACATTAAAGTTTTCAACGCAAAATGCCAAAAGGAATATTAACAACCCTTCTGGGCTAACGCCCTTTGGGCTAATAAAAACTTCGTAAGTTTTCAGAGAAATTTTTCCTAATGGCATAAAATTTGTGAATCAGTAGGATAAACTTTCTCTCATTTATTAAAATTTTCTTCGCCGGATAAATAAAAATATTGTTACGAAATGTACAGGCGCGGTGGGATAGCTTCCCCACAAAGCAGTTTTAGGGTTGCTATAAAATGGCAAAAGAAGGCAGGGTTGCCGCATTTGGCGAGAAATCGCCCATTTGGCGACAAAATTGGCTATATGCCATGGACGGATGGAGAACCTTCTGGAACGAATTCTTACCGGTTTAGCTCAGAATGCTCTCGAACACAAGCCGAAAGCTACATAAACCCTGCTGGTCGTTAGTATCGAGTGTCTCGTCTAGCGAGTCAATCCCTGCGGAGTCGATCGAGTTGACAGCCGGGCAGCGAGTGCCGAGTAGGTCATCGAGTGCACCGAAAGAGTCTCGTAGTGTATCGCGGTTAGTGCATCGTCGAGAGAGCGTGTTGAGCTCCAGGAACGACTCAACCGAAGAGTCGGGAGCTGTGTTCTGTGTGTCGTCGAGTGCATCGCGAGTTGTAGCGTGGAGAATCTTGGGACTACGTGGAGTTCCGAGAACGACCAAGCAGAGTCGGGAGCTGTACTCTGGTGCTTTGCCGTGAAGCTGTCTCCACCAGGATAGCCTGATAACCTGAAAGCTGTGTCGCTGAACGTGTCAGCGTGTTTATAGTAGTTCATCGACGACTGTAAAACGTGTTTTGGAGCTGTCCTGACAATACTGGCTAATAAAGTATGTTTCGATACTTCATCAAGTGTCGTCGTTATTCACTCCAAATCTACGAACCCTGTACGAATATGAAGGAAGAAAATAACGTAACTAGTGTCATAATAATAATAATAATAATAAATATATATATATATAAAAGGCAACAATATCATGTTAATACTATCGGTAGTTATGTTTGATAATAACATCGGTGGTTATATGTTAGTACCGATGGTGATTGTATGTTATTAGGCTTTTATTATGTACTACAGCTTGACAGTTGATGCCGTTTCGATTTTGATAAAAGTTTACGGCCTTGAAGAGAAATTACTAGAAAATGCCTTCATTACGGATTGTGTATGCTTATCTGTCAATCGTGTTCTTTTCCTGAAAAAAAATTTTAGCTGAACTTACTTATATATTGAAAAGTGCAAATAAAAGTTAATAAAATCTGCATCTTCAAATCTTTGAATAAGATTTATATCCCACTCTAAATTAATTATCTCTATTTATATATTTTCTGGTGCGTTATTCAGTTAGTTTCTGATGGTAATGAAAATAATGTAAACTCAGACTTCAAGTAAGTAAAATCACCGTATTTTCAACAAATACATAATTGAAATGTATTTGCGGGCCGCATAAAACTGCTTCGTAGTCCGTATGCAGGTCTCGAGCTTGCGACTAGTTTTTTGACCAGTTCTCCAGTTTAGGAGTGCTTTACATATTTAAGAATTTTCAGAGCTACAAAAGGCTTTACTTTTGAAAAAATGAAACTCATTTCGAGTTCAATATGAAATTCAGCATTTGAATGAAAAATGTGATGTTTATTTTTTCGTGATTGATGAAAATAATTGGTTAGATACGGAAATATATTATCAACTTAATTTAATGCTATTGCGGACTCACATGGCACTTTTTAGTATCAGTCTTATATCATTTAGGCTAAAAATATTTCCTCTGCTTTGAACAGTATAAAATACTCTTGTTAGTTAACTTTCAGATAGTATGAGCTTTCCATCCTAAAACATTAACAAAATATCTAGTCTTTTATTATTTTTAATGGAAGAATTAAAAGTAATGAGTATGTTTTAATCAAAACTTATGTTAAATACAATTACATAAAATCTGAACAAATTTAAATTAAATGAAATAAAAGGTACGATATTTTTTGTAAATTTAAATGTAAATCTGCAATGTCAGAGCTTTAGTATTCGATTTTTATCTTCCAGTTTTCATAAATGTTATTTAAAAGTTTTTTTCATTTGAACATTCAATACAACATCGGAAATATTTAAATCGTTATTGTATAGATCTGAATAATTAGATTTTATTTTTAATGAGTAAGCTGAAAAATGTTCACTGAATCTCTTTCTGTTGCTAGACATTTGATAACTCATAGGAACTGTCTTGTTGGTCGAAAGAAATTCGAATCGTCAAAAATTATTAGAAATATGAAGGATATAATTCCGGTGTTGTCTACAGGAGCATACTAATTTTTTTCTTTAGAAAAATTTCATCTTGGATGAAAGCTACTGCAATATAATATTTTTACTTCGAAGAAATTTTCACTGTTTAATAGCTGAATATGTTAATCAAAATTTCAAGCAAGCTATTGGCCTCATTACGAATGAAAGTCAGGACATAATCAGATTCATTGCTTTCCTTTGAATTTAAAATATGTTGTCATCTGAATTGCTGATGTCGGCTTAGGATAAATATTTAAGAATTTCAAAACTTGCGTAAGATATACAATCATGCATAACTATGCATAACCAGAAATATTTTTTTCTTTCTGTAAAGCATCCGCACATCATCTTGCAATCCATTAGAAAAGTGATCACTTTGTGTCTTCAGAACAGACAAACTTTTAATAAATACCACAATAACAGATTTTGAATACACTCTTTTGAATGAAAAAGCAAATTGACTTATTAATAATTTATCAAGTATTCGTTCAGTGTCTTTTAAATAAAAATTCTCGTGTAGAATGAGCTCCGCAGACTATCCGAAGGAGAACACCAAGACCTATCCACATGGGAAGATTTGATGGGTATCCCAAGCATTCTTTTATTGCTTGGGATACCCAGTCTTGACTGCTTCTTCAAAAGCTCGGTGATAGTTCTGTTTTCTTCTAAAGCATCGCTGTAAATCCACTAGTGATACATAGCAGTGACTTTTATTTATTTTCTGGATACCGTACAATATGTGCCTATTCTTACAAAAATATAAAGACATTCTTACAAATATAACCAAGAACTCAATGTTATGCTTCCTTAGGGATCCGTTTAATTCGGTAAACTTAGCTTCGGTGGAAATGCAAGAGAATAGCTGAGTAGCAGTAAAGCACATATTCAAAATTTCCCTGTTGCTTAACATTGCTTAAGTACACTCCATGCTTAAAGAAAGTAAACAAATTACGTTAATCAGAATATCTGTGTCTTTGTCAGATTGGCTACGCCACATGAGATAGCTTTAATAATAATGACATCTTTATCGGCTTGCCTTAAAAGGTCTCCTTAAAAGGCTTACTCCTGTAGAAATAATCTTAATCTGGGAACAGAACTTGTTCTTTGTATTATTACTGTTAAGTAGTATCAAAGATATTTAAGACTGTAAAAATTATAATTAAAACACTAGAGTTATTGTCAGTGTGCATTTTAATATAATAAAATTTATCTTTCCTTGAAAATTTCTTAAAAATTTTGATAAACTGTATCATTATTTGATTCGTAAAATAAATTTTTTTCTAATGAAGAATAAAATAAAGTGACTTATATGATATGATAAAGTGACAGAATAAAATATATAAATAAATTTGATCTATAGGGAAATATTTCGCTTCTTATGCATGACGTTCTGAGGTTTATCTATTTAACTAATAGTTCATTTTAAGTTGGAAAGCCTTTTCTATTACTCTCTTTTCACCCACGCTTTTCATGCCAGAATGTAAGTGAGATAGCAAGAGTTTATTCAGATTAAGGTAGAATGATGTGCCATTTAAGCAAGAGTTTAGGAAGTTAGTTTTAGAGCGTGTCTGCCTATTCGAAGCCACGTTATGCTCGGATTAATAACAACTTGCGTAGCGGCGTTGATGTGTTCTCGCCATGTGTCGCCGGTTACAATAGACCAGAGATCTTCCTGCGCATTAAACGTTCTGTGAGCCGTTAGGCTAACCTAATATACACTGAAATTATTATTTGTTACATACGTATTTCTCTTAAGCCAGAAGTTTTGGCTTGCTATAGCCCAAGTTGGGTCATTTGTTAATTTTATGTTTGAATAAAAGGGTCTTATATACCCTTTTTATGATCTCTGGTTAGTTTCACAAAGGCTAGAAGATAATTCTTCAAGAGTCCTTTTAAAAGTTTATGTTTCCAAAGCAACATAGACTCTACAACGTCAATATATAGCATATGTGATGCCAATCAAACATCTTAGTATGACGTATTGATTGAATACTGTTTAAATTAACCGACCTTTTAAGGCAAGCCGATAAAGATGTCAAAAATCCCAAATTTTGAAATTAAATATCCCGGCCAGTTTTTGCCGTACGGGAATCAAACCTTCTGTGTTTTTATTTTTTATGATGTGTATAAACCTTTGTTAAAAATAACTGTGGGAACTAGGGGACAAAGTAATTTTTAAATTTAAAAATGTCAAAATATAAATATTTGCATCATTTAAAACATTTTTTAATTGGATGTACATATTTACGACCAATGTTTTTGAAAATTCAAGCCATAAAACCTTTCGTGGAAAAGTTTTGTGTCGAAAATCTTCCAGGCGCGTTAAAAAGAAGCACTTTCTTTATAACTTTGTAGATTTATTTCAAACTCAAAACATAGTTTATAAAGTATATCTCCCACTTTCCTAGCGTGCCTTCGTGGTGTAATGGCCCTGCACGCTGGGCCAGTATTCCAGAGGTCCGTGGTTCGGTTCCCCTCCCCCCCAGGGCGAAGGCGGTTGCTAATTTTTCATCTCTCCGGCTTTTCCAATTAACCTAATGTCTCTACAAGTTTTTGTGACAGTTTTAAAATATTTTTTATTGATGATCTACGTTCAATGAAAGAGAGTTAATTTTTAATTAATCTGTTTCTGCAGTGTGCTCAAAAGTCACTAGACTTTTTTAAAATTCATAAAAAAAGAACAGTTTGTCGTAGGAAAATGGAGTTTGCACCAAAGTCGATGTCATTAATTTATAATTTTAGGCAATAAAAAAACATGAATTCCTGATTTATCTACACTTTCATTTTACCCATCGGATGACTTTTAATGAAAAAAATCCTCACTTAAATGGAGTGAATTGCTTCATTAAGTAGTGTTTTCAGATTACTAAGACTCAATGCATCCCCATCACTGGGGAAAAAATGACCAACAAAGGTCACAATGACAGGCTATTGCTGGCTGAATCATGTGCAAACCGTGTGGAAGAACAGGTGAAATCTCTAGAAGCACAATCAGAGAACGGGTATTTCGCAAGCAGAATTTATTAGTGCTGCGGATCTTGTATGGTATGTTGAAATTGTATCCTTACAAGATGAAACAGCTGAAAGGTGGTGATATCAAGAAGAGGAAGAAGTTCACTGCATGGACAGTGAAAAACCTTGTCGATGATTCACAGAAATTTTTGAACATCCTTTAGACAGATGAAGTCCATTTTTCATTTTGCAAAGAAATGTTAATACCCACAATTGTCGAACTTGTGCGAAAGTTAATACTCACATGTACATGAACGAGATATCAGACTCGCTGCAAATCACAGCATCCATCATAACGTTTTGAAAAGCCACGGGCAACGAGTGGCTGGAGAAGGCACTCCATAACAAACCAGCACTACCTGAGAAAGTTACGTTGGAAAATGCACTGCCATTTATCTATTTTGAAGTTTCATATCATGCAAGAAATCTCAAAATGCCAGGAACTTGTAACTTGTAAAATACTCCTCTGCAAACTGTTCCGCAGAATGTAGTAGCTGTTCCATTTCCGAATTTTAATAATTTTTTCAAAACGCAAGGATAAAGTAGAGGATTTGGCAGTTAATCTATATCCTTCTTTATGAAAACTAAACTGGTTAATTCAGAATTGATCTGGATTACATAAAACCGAGGTAAAGATATTGTTATGTTGAAGTATGTTGTGATATCACGCTTATCCATTACTGGAGATGAAACGCACTATCGGCACTGTTTGCAGTAGATTTTGCTTGTTAAACATGGTCACTGGTAAACTACGTAAGTAATATTATAAAACGTCAAATCTCTATTATGAATGCATTATGTTTTATTTACGGCCAGGTGCGCAACGTTTTCAGAAAAAAAGTCAAAGTACAAAATTTTTTGGAAAAACAAATACAGTAAAATATGCCTATGTAAAAACATAACCTAAAGTTAATAAACTTTCTGCAAAATGCCGGTAAAATCTGATTTTCCTCCAATATCGGTAATACACATATTCTCTAAACTTAATCATTATACATATTTTCGTCCCAAATACTGTTTTCACGTTTTCTGACGCCTGAAAATTTAGAAATATTTCCGTTTACAGCACACTGTTTCGATTACATTTGCTTTACACATTTTTTGCAGTGGGAGAGAGGCAGCAAGACTGTTATCTCTGCAGTTTTAAATGGCGATAAAAGAACAAAAAATGATAGCAATTACAAAGAACGATTATGTTGGATTCTTCACGTACATATTCAATGGCTAAGCCTTGTTTTAGAATTTTAAAAAATGAATGGTCAACTGGCAAGTCACTGAAATGACTTCAGCGTAAAGATAAAGATATTGTTACGAAATGTACAGGCGCGGTGAGATGGCTTCCCCGCAAAGTAGTTTTAGGGTTGCCATAAAATGGCAAAAGAAGGCAGGGTTGGCACATTTGGCTAGAAATCGCCCATTTGGCGATATACCATGGACGGTTGGAGAATTTTCTGGAACGAATTCTTACCGGTTTAGCCCAGAATGCTCTCGAACACAAGCCAAAAGCTATATAAACCCTGCTGATCCGCAGTCAGTTAGTTTACCTCGTTGAGAGGGCGAGTGTGTGTGCCTCGTCTAGCGGGTTGACAGCCGGGCAGCGAGTGCCGAGTGGATCTTCGAGTGCACCGAAAGAGTTTCTTAGTGTATCGCGGTTAGTGCATCGTCGAAAGAGCGGGTTGAGCTCCGAGAACGACTGAACCGAAGATTCGGGAACCGTGCTCTGTGTGTCGTCGAGTGCACCGCGAGTTGTAGCGTGGAGAGTCTCGAGAGTACGTGGAGTTCCGAGAACGACCAAGCAGAGTCGAGAGCTGTACTCTAGTGCTTTGCAGGAAGCTGTCTCCACCGTTATTGCCTGACAGTGTCAAGGCTGTGTCGCTGATTGTTCCAGCGTGTTTATAGTAGATCTTCGACGACTGTAAAAGGTGACTTTGGAGCTGTCCTGATTAAGGGGTCTCACGACCTTTAAATCTTCAAAAATATCGATTTTTTGAAAAACATATATGTTTTAGTTTGAACATTTCTGCGCACTTTAAAAAAAACCGTGTTAAAATATTCCGTGTAGTTTAGGAGATATCATTAAAAACGTAAAGGTCAATGACACGAGAATCCTTCATCACGTATGTAAATAAACATTTAAAGGGACACGTCATTTGCTCACAGCTGTCCTAGCCGTTATATAACTGAGTGTTGCTACATTCTAGCCTACAAGTCTTATTTTTATTTCGTCAGCAATCAGTAGCAATGATTCTACTCAACTTAATACTTATTCTGAATGTTTACATCGTGTTTCCGTAAGCTATTACTACGTTGTTTGATTCTGCAAAGTTGTATTGACGTTTGCAGCATTTATTTGGTGTATATTGAATTTTTGATGCGTTAGTCTTTTTGCTGCAATAATAAGTATATTTATGTATTATATTTGTGATGGCAAATAATAAAAGAGCTTCTGGGAAGCGAGCTAAAAAACGTCGCTTCCACGGCAACCGCTACACGAATATCAGATCTGAACTTTCTGATAAAAGCTTGGTTTCATCAGGTGATGACCATAATACTCAAATTGAACATGTAGAAAGTGCATCCGAGAAAAAGCTTAACAATGCATTATTTAATGAAAGTGATACTGACATTATGAATCGTTTTTATGGCTATATAATTATGGATAAAGACATATTGTTTGCATTTTTGAAAGAGAATGTAATGTGCAAATTGTGCTATAATTCTGTCAATATTTCTGAGAGAAAACCCTTTGGATTATTTTCAACAATTTCTGTGAAATGTGAAAAGTGTAGTTTTAAAACAGAATTCAATAATTCAAAGTTGATTGGTGAACACAAAAATGTTCCTGAATTAAACAGACGAATTGTTTATGCTATGCGATGCATTGGTCAAGGTCTGGAACCTCTGGAAACATTTTGTGGTGTAATGGATCTAGGTAAACCTGTGACACAGAATGCTTATGACAAAATCTGCAAACATATAAATGCAGCTTCAAAAACTGTCGCCATTCAAAGTATGAAAATTGCTGCAGAAGAAGAGGCATGCAAAACTGCATCAAATTATGTCACCGTAAGTGGTGATGGAACATGGAAAACGAGAGGACATACTTCACATATTGGAGTATGTTCTGTAATAGGTGCTGAAACAGGGAAGGTTTTAGATGTTGAAGTTCTCTCGTCCACTTGTAAAAGATGTGATCTATGGAAAGCAAAAAAATCTGGGAAAGCTTTCGAAGAGTGGCAAATGAAACATTTGCCAAATTGTCAGAAAAATCATATCGGTTCTTCAGGAAAAATGGAAGTCGATGGTATGATAAAAATTTTTCACAGATCAGAAGCTGAAAGAGGTCTGAAATATATTAATTATATTGGTGATGGTGATTCTAGAACATTCCCTGCTATACGTGACAGCAAACCATATGATGATGAAACTGTTTCAAAACTTGAATGTGTTGGTCACGTACAAAAAAGAATGGGAACTCGACTGAGAAAGCTAAAACAAGACTATAGATGTAAAAAGCTGGAGGACGGTAAACCTTTATCAGGCAAAGGACGACTGACAGACACCATGATAAATAGGCTGACTCAGTATTATGGAAATGCAATTCGCTCAAATGCTTTGTCAGTTGATGAAATGCGTAAGGGTATTTGGGCAGTTTATTTTCATACGAGATCAACTGATGCTGAACCGTTACATACATTTTGTCCTGCTGGTGCAGACTCATGGTGTAAATATCAACAAGCAGTTTCAAATGGCTCAGTGGGTAAATTTCATCATAAAGTGACTTTGCCATCTTCAGTCATGGATGTTATAAAACCTGTTTTTAAAGCTTTATCAAGTCTAGATCTTTTGAAACGATGCCTTGGTAGCTTCACTCAGAATCCAAATGAATCTTTTAATTCCCTCATATGGCAGATGTGTCCGAAAACTTCTGGATCTGGGAAACGAATTGCAGAAATTGCTGTATATGAAGCAGCAATTTTATTTAACATGGGCAAAAAGGGTAGGCTATCTGTCATGAGGCAAATGGGTATCCATCCAGGTATATCCAAGATCCAAAACAAGTTTAGAACATCAGCAAATTGATCAAGAAGGAATAATGTATGAACCTGGAGGTTTTTAATGTGTGTATATAAATATTATGAATAGTAACAGTATTTTGTGATAAGTTATGTGTGTCGAGAAAAATTTAAACATCTTGTTCAAGAAACTGATTATTAATTATATTTTTATTCTCAAAAATATTTATAGGTTTATAACACAGTTTGCACATTGCATTCTCTTTCATGTATATGAAAAATATATCTTTATCTGCAATAATGTATCCTTGATAACGGTTGACTGTGTCATCACTTTCATTAAACAATGCATTGTTAATTGTTTTTCAGATGCAGTTTCCTTATTATAAATATATATTCTGTCATTAACTTTATTCAAAACACAAACAAAAAGCATAAAATACAAATTAGGTACCAAATACTACGAGTTAAGTCACAATGTTACTCATTTTTATAGCGATGCAAACTTTACAGGTCTTTATCTCAAAACGTGTTTTTTTAATGCGTCGCGCATGATATTTCAAAAACTTTTTAATGTATCTTTATGAAATTTGTACCATAGTATTATCATGTTACACTAAATTAATTAAACTAAAATTTTGGTATTTTAATGAAATGTTTCAATTTTATAAGGTATGTAAAAATCAAAATATAGCAAAAAAATTATATTTAATATATATATCATAAAAAAATTAAAAATGCATGAATTGTGTAATATTTTTAGTTCAGATATATTCTCAAACATTCTTCTGCATAAAAAAAGAAAAATTAAACATTTTGGTACAAAACATTTCTTGTACATGTGCGCGCAGTGTGCGTACAGATTAATTAGATGTGAAAAATGTCTTATAATTTAACATTTGTTTTTACAATTTTTATTATAATTTTCAAATTTCAAGTACATTTAATTAAAGAATAGACATTAAATTAATAATGAACAAAATATTGAGTATTTTTGATAAGAATTAAAAAAGTTGCACAAGATTGAAAAAAGGTAAAAAAATTCATCTTTCGACTCATTCAAGGGTCGTGTGACCCCTTAATATTGGCTAAATAAAGTGTGTTTCGATACTTCATCAAGTGTCGTCGTTATTCACTCCAAATCCTCACGAACCCCGCACGAACGTGAGGGAAGAAAACAACGTAACAACTAGAGTCAGGAAGAGAAAAACGCAACAACTGGTGTCAGGAGTGGAGTAAAAAAAAACGCAACAATATGTTACAACAAGGAGTTAAGTCATTAGTGGCTTACAAAGCGTTTGACTTCAGAAATCAGATCTTATTTAGATAAACAAAACACTCAATTAGAGTTTACTATAATTGGTGACCTTCAAAAAGAATTATAGGCGGCATTTCAGGATGACAATGAAAGCTGTGGCTTTTCCTTTGAGAGGGGGGTCTTTATTATCATCCAAATCGCCTTATTCTCAGTTTTCTTAGATCGTATTCTTATCCAAGTCGAGAAGGTGTAGAACATAACACATATCATATATGGTAATAGAAGAAGTATGGCTGAGTTGAAGACTTAGTTCAGCTGTCAACACGGCATGCACTCCTTATAAAAACATTCAGCTATGTCAATGGATAATTATTTGTTTGAAGTGATCATAAATCAAGGTTACAGTATTATATAATAATATTGTGAGAATTCCATATTTTTTAGATATGCTTGATTTTCCTGTTTTTATATGAAAAAATGCCCTATAATTTAGTTTCTGTTTTATATTGTATATCGGTAAAAATTGTATAAACTCTGTTATTTCTTTCAGTAAAGCTCAGATGCTATTTTGTTTAATTTGTTTGTTTTATGATAACTGGAATTCTGGTTGCGTTTTCAGATTTGTGCCTGCGCGTTTAGAATGCATCATAAACAAGCTACCTGGTATAATTTCTTGTTTTCTTTCAGAAATATCTTCATAACAACTACCAAATGATTAAAAGTTAAATAAACTGAAAAAAAAAAAAAAAAAAAAAAAAAAAAATACACCTACCATTCAATAATACTTTCGGCTCGCCTAAAAGTTCGCTTTAAAAATTTTGCCGTTAAAGGAATTCCTTTTCAATCAAATCAGTTATTTTAATATGATGTCGTAATGGGTCATATAAGATAAGACTGATCAATACTTGTTAGCGAATTATCAGTTATAATTCATAAAACTCAAAATACATAATTTTTGTGAAACTTTTGTGAATCTAAAAACATTAATTTTTATAACTAGTGATTATCGTCTATCTACATTTTCTAAAATAAAATTTTTGTCATTTTACTCATCCCGTTTACCAGATATTTCCACTATTTTGACCACTACTGTATCCAAATTTTTTGTACTTTGGTTAAAAAGAAATCTATTCAAACAGTTTATCTTTAGTTGTTTAATAATTAAAATAAGTACGAATGAACACAAGCAACTGAACAACGTCACACAGGTCAGCTGATTCATAACTCGCTCAACCGTATAGTGGTTAGCGACGCTGACTGCAGTACCGAAAGGCCGGGGTTTGAATCCCGGATGAGGCATGGATGTTTGTAAATGTATAGTGGCTTGTGCGGAATGGGGGCATTCAGAAATGCAGTGAGCCGAAAGCCCTTTCGAAAGGTTGGTGATAGGGAAAGAGTGGTAGGAGATGCTTTGAACCGTCTCCCCCCCCCCGATGTGTGCTATTCTTGGGGTCGAACTGCGAAAAATCGTACTGTCACCTGTATGATGCCCAAGGTTCTTGCCAACGACAACTAAAATCCTGACTCCTTGTCACGATAAATTTCGTGCGCTTGCTCTAATTTAGAGAAGCGAGTTTAGTAATAAACGCAACATAAGTTTGTAAAAAAAAGCATTCGTATCTGTTAATATTGACTACGCATACGCGAGTTTTTGCTATTCAGTGTCTTCAGGTTTGTAGGTTTCTAACAGCATTAATTTTCCTTTTTTTTTTTTTTTTTTTTTTTTAAAGTTTTTTTCTCTTATGGCACTAGATCTCTGACACACTCTTTAAAACTTTACTGACAGAAAACTGTTTAATGATTCTTTTTTTCTACTAAATAAATGTCGTTCCTTTATGAATGATTCAAGAGTTATTGCAAGTGACTGCTTAGAAGATTTACTGAGCTGTTATTTTTCATTTAAGAATTTATGTTTGAGTTCTTAAATTTTACTTTTTCTCCCTGCAGTTTCAAATGGTAAACTCATGCCTGCTTGAGCAAAGAACAGACACAAAATTTGTAAAGATTTGTTACTTAAATATTTATATAGGTAAAGTAAACACCTGGGTTACAAAGCTAAGGCAGCAACGTTATTTTTAACTGTTGCAGCACTTAAACTGAAAAGCTTATTGCGGTTTATTTAATTTTAGATCTTCGGCAAACAACCGGTGCATTTTCAAATTCTGGAATCGTGCCCTCAGAGGTCCTGCCCTGACTCTTAACTTGACTCTTAACTAATGAAATGAAAAGGTCTGTCCAAATTTCCTAACGTTGAGCTCAGTCGTCACAGATATACCTTAGGTTTCATTTAATACTGGAGACAATGAAAGGGCACTTAAGAAACATTTGAATGACTTTATATGAGGCAGAATAATTCGGAAGCTGGAGTAATCCGAGGGGTGTTGTTGAATAATTCGATATTGCCTAAGAATCGTATTGGGGACGATTTTTAGAACGGCAGGTGAAGTTATAAGGTAAGTAATAAGCTCTTTCCTTCCAGCATATTTTCGTGGTGTAACGTTACCACACTCGATGAGTTTTCGAGAGGTCCAGAGTTCGAGTCCGGCGAGGGCATTGCATATTTTTCACGCCTCCTGCTTCAAAGCAACTTAATGACTCTACAAGGGACTCCCGAACTAAAAGGTGGTGAACAATAATTCTTCACTACCAGGATTTGGCGACTGGGTCTCCTAATCCCCTGTCGCCTTTTGAAAGGGGGGTATATAAGGTATTTTCTCCCTCCTTTCAGCATGCCTTCGCGGTGTGAGGATAACACACTCGGGGTGTATTCGAGAGGTCTTGAGTTCGAGTCCCGACGAGGTCACTGCATATTTTTACGTCTCCTGCTTCAAAAAAACAATTGACACTACAAAGCTAGCGATTCGAAGAAGAGGTGGTTAATAACAACTAAGGTTAATAACACCTAGTTCTTCCTGCTTACACGCTACTAAGAGCAGCTTTAGAAAATAGACGCAATTTGAAATATACCAACGAAGACTGCCAGACATCACAGATTACTGTTGTCAGATGAATTCATAAATTTGGACTGCTTACTTAACGGTCAGCATGCTTTAACCTGTGCCCCTTTAACTCTTGTTCATCGATACTGTCGCTAATAGTGGTACAGAGAACTCAAGGTTTGGAAAACAGCACGACGGAGTTTACTGAGGAGAGCACCCTCAGCATCAGAAGTGATTTTAGCCGCCAGCTAATCTGAAATAGGAGTTCATGATATCAGCCCTCCAATATTATTGAAATAGGTATGGTGGTCTAGGTGCTTGCGTCTGAAGAAGCATTATGCTGGAAGGGCGTTCACACCTGCAGCTACTGGAAGGCGAATCCGTAACAGATGTCCGGTAACGTATTGGAATGATCTTTCTCCATATGCGTCAGCTATGAGTGTTGAGTTTCAGATGTATCTTCACTTCAAAACGAAAAGAAATATAATTTAAACTCCTTTAAAAAAGGAAACAAACATTACAGCAAATACATTGTTGGCATTCTGCATTTATATTTGTAACTGGAATATGCCAACTTTAAATAAACTAAACTTTTACTTTATTTTCAGGTTGCCAGATTTTATATCTAATAAATTGACTGTGTAAACACACATCATCCTCCCCACCTTTGATCAGTAGATTCCTTAACAAAAACCAAAAGTAAAATGAGTTCAAAGTCACGGTTAAAATTGTTCATTAGTTCAAGTACCCGGAAGGAGGTATAATTCGTCTTCCACTCATCACAATTTTATTTCTCGCAAAATTTGGGGATAACCTTTCGAAAATACTTTGGTCTTCTTCAAGTCGCTAATTTGTAGATTCAACTAGAGATATTTCGAGTGGAAATAGTTTTCTAGAGAAGTTTGAATTATCTCACCAAAATTTGTGTTGAGAAGCACAGCTCTAATTTCACCATCTTTTCTTGTACAGATTTGAATTACTCTTGCCATGGACCAATTTATTTTTCGTTTATTTTCATTCTCAACAAGTGCTATATCTCCAATTTTGGGGTCTTGACGTTTTTCTACCTCAAGTGATCTTTGTAAAAGCTGACTTAAATTTTCATTTCTAAATTTTTCCTTCAATGTATCTCTCAGTCGCTGCTGATATCTTAATATTTTATTCAGATTCGCCCTATCAAGATGATCTAAATTTCGCACACTATTTCAAAAATCTCACCAATGAACTTTGCGGGTGTCAAAAGATTAAGCTCATTTGAATTTTAAGATAAGTACGTAAGGGATTTTGAGTTTATCTTAGCTTCAGACTCATAAAGAATGCTTGTTAGTTGTTCATAGTCCAATGATGACAATCTCAGGATTCTGCGTAGAAGATTTTAATTATCTGAATAATATTTTTCCAAATTCCTCCCCACCAAGGGGCTGCAGAGAGATAAAATATTCCACTGAATTCTTCTCACAGATGTCTCTACCACAATCACTTTCCAGTCAAAGCATTTAAGACGGTTACAGGAACCAACAAAAATGTTTCCATTGTCACAATAAGTGATACTTGGACGTCCTCATCTTGCGATGAATCTGTGGAGTCCAAGCAAAGAAAACTTTGGTTGACAAATACATTATCAATTCTATCTGAATACGCCTATATACTGCGTAGATAAACAGAATTATCCATGCCGTTTTTTTTATTTTTAGTGTAAGAGGTCCTGCAAGATCAATATCTATCAGTAGTATAAAAATGGGGGTTCTGCGGCAGGTGGATCAGTGGATCAGGGGGCGTGGTCAATGACATCACAGAGGGCGGGGCCAAAGGCAACGTCATCACACTAGGAGGCGTGGTTACGAGTGGAGTTGAGTTGTTGGTAGACTGATGGTTGAGTTGTAGACCTCCTGCTTTTCATTTAAAGTTAGTTTTTTTATATTGGCAACGGGAAATATTTTCTGCATCTTAATTTTGATTATATAGCGATGCTGCCCTCTCTTGACGAAAAAGTGAATTATATGTTTTAGAAATATATTTTTTAAGTCTGGTGTTAAAATTATTCAATGCGCGACTCTGAAAACAATGTAAAAGAAACAAATATAAAAAAGACTTTCCTTTAATGATAGTTCATCATGTCATGAAAATGAAATTACAAGATAATTTGTTTTTATTACTCAATTTTATTCTGATACTTTTATCCTTTCTATTTTTAAATGAAACTTTAACTTATTTCTTAGGTTTTCTGTTCATAATAACATATTTATTTACTGTCATATTTTTTTAATACTTAACACGTTTCTAATTTGTAATATTTATTTAATTTCCACATACTATTTTTTTTTCATACCTTTCATAAATTTCAGCATACCCTGATTTTTAACTTATATGTTATATTTCACAAACGTTCCCGCACATGCTGTTTATTTGTTACATTACTTAATTTTAGATGCAATTTAACACTTTTTTTAACGTTATAATGTTCAATATATTCTGAATTTTAACTTCATTTACTTTTTTTAAACCACTCTAGTATTCTATACACACTTTAACTTAGTGGTATGAAATTCTATTTAAAAAGAAACGTTTATTTTTCGTCATCTTAGTTCTTATACTAAATTTCCTACAGAATTTCTAATTTCTTTCACGTGTTTAACAATATCTTCCTTACATTACCGAATATTTTTTTAAAAAAAAACTTAAGTCTATAACTGTTAATTGCTTTTCTTACGTTCATGATTTCCCTTCTGTGTTTATATTTCTTAATTCTAGCTTAACTTATTTATTATAATGTTTTTATTTCTGTCTCATCACTCGTAATTCCAACATTTTATCCCTTTTTATTCATTTTAACGATATAGATTGTTTTCATTTACTCCATATTCAAATATTTCCTTACAATTTTTATAATACTTGTTTTATTCCTCGATCATAATAGATCATCTACAGGTTTTACTCAGAAATTTCCATTCACAACATTACAGTTTAATACCATTTATATCTAAATGTATTTCTTTCTCATATAGTTTTATGGTCTTCAAAGTTTCTAACATCATATTTAGTTTTAAATCCCGATTACCTTTAAGTGTGTTGATAATTTTCATTTCTAATTTTACAACCACGTTCAGTGTTTCATCCACACATACCAAAATATTTCTTACATTTTCTGATATTTAGTCTATGTCATATTTCAGTACTTCAAATGAATTTACACTGCTCACATTATTATTTTTTCATGTTTTAGAGACACTAACTATACTAATTTTACTATTTTTCCTGCACTAATTGCATCTATGTCAGCACTCATGCTAAACTAGCAATTGTTTTGCATCACATGCATAAAGAAATTCTTAAAACCAACTTTTTCAATATCGTACTCAAATTACTGTTTTCCAGATGGGAATTACCAGTATTCTTTGGTTTTACTCTGTTACATCTTTTTAAATTTTAACATCTTACTTTTAATTCTAACATACATCTTTTAAACAGTTTTTTCTTTTAATGATAGCCTTACCTTATTTGTTCAAATTAATTCTTTCATTCACCTTCTTTACTACCTTTCAGTACCTTCATAATTCACTATGCAAACGCAATGTCTTTCACTGACATTCTGTTTAATAATACCACAAGTTTCCTTAATTGACAAAAAGCGAATTATTTCTCATTTCAAAATAGAACTACTATATTTTTGCACAAACATTACCTTTATCCATTCAAGCCACCCCTTAACCTGTAACTGACGTAGCGATAGGAAAGGAGATTCTTATTATATGCTCTTTCGACATTTGAGGTTTCTAGAACTTCTTTGACAAGTATATCAATACCATCAGAAAATATACTTAACACTGTTACCCAGTTTAAAGGCAACATACTGTTATAAGAATGGTTTTAGTTAAATTTATAACACAAATAAACGCATTTTGTGCTAAATAGGCATAAACATTTAGATTCAGAATATTTCTTTTTAATCCGATGTAAGACTTGAATTTCATTCATGATACGGATTGTCTCTTGATTTTCTTTTTGTTTACCTTACACTAATAGAAAATTTTTATTTTACAAGTTCAGCTTTTAATGAAATAGAAATAAAAACTACGATACACCTGCTGTTTTTAAGAAAAGGAACTTTGATATATTTCTGGAAATGTAAATGCTTTTAGAGTTTTCTTTCAATAACGTTGATTTTCATTACTTTACTAACTTCAATAATTCTCTTATTAGCTAATATGAATGAAAGAAGATTATCAAAAATGTGACACAGTATAATTCTTACGAACATATGTATCTTTACCAGCATACAGATATTACCGATTGAAATGAAGAAAGATACAGATATTTTACTCCAATCTACATTAAATTAAAAAAAATATTTAAACTTTCATACATTCCAAAGAATAAACGAAAACTCAATAGATATTGTCATGTTTGTATATATGAGATAAAAGTTTTATGAATGGTATCTAAAGTAATCCTTAGAACTTCATAAAAGCGAACATTCACTATGTTAATACACATATCATCAGTTATTTACATTAATCAATGTAATATTAATCATTACATGTACTATATGCATATATATTTAAAGTTTAATTGTCTTACAATTGAATAATTAACTATTGAGAGAAAGAGGTTCATATCTTACACTATTTAATTCACATGGAACAAATTTTTCCATCAACCACATTGAACCACGTTTATTAAATTCGCCAAAGCTCTTTTATTTCTGCATTTTCACACTCACGACACATTTTAAATGTAACTATTGATTACCATTTCAAACACCGATATCATAACTCAGTGTAAAACTACATCATAACTCATTTTTTCCCTACTAACTACAATTTTATATATTCAAGAAGTACATCTAAGACATGATCATTTTCTCTGTTCTAGCAAATCGATTCAATTGCGAACATACTATTAAGACTTGCGATTTTAGAAGACTTGCATGTATTAACGATGTCAACGTTTCTTCGTTTTTGTAAGATTCCTATCAAACCATGTCGCATTCGAATGTGGTGTAAGAGATCACTTTTTCTTTTAAACACTTGTAAACAATGGATGCAATTTATAAGAAGAGAAGTATCATGCTGTTTCAAAACATCATCATCAGCATATTTCTGTTTCTTTTGACACCAGCAAAATTTAAAAAAAAAAAAAAAGGTTCGTGAGATTTTCTTCAAATTCTGTTTTACTTGAAAAAAATGTCCGAACATTCAATACGATGTAAAGATTCATATTGCTTTAAATTCTTATGCTCACTAAATATTTTTTATCACGATTTACTCTTAAAAGTAACTTTATAAGTTTTCATATCCTTTTTACATGAAAAGAACTTGTGATTATTCACTACAAAATTCTAAGACGAGAAGCTTCGCGAATTTTCAAACTACAAACTTAAATTTCTTAGAACATACACTACATCTGATGTTTCTTTCATGAGATTTCAAATATCTCTTCAGATTACTCGTATTCAAGAAACCTTACAAATATATCACATAAGTTCAGCGAATAATCGCTTCATAAACTCTTAAATATTCAACACGAGTGAATCACTTGAAGCATATACTGCACTGTAAACATACAATACTTAAAAAAATTGTTATAAAAAATAAAAATACATTCATTTCACCAAGAAGCTTTTCTATTTAAATACATTTATTTATTTCCAAAGAACAAGTTTCTGTATTATACATAAAATATACTTAGAATTTTCTTTCATTAGTTAATATCAAATTAACAACAATATCCATTTACTGATATTTGATATACATGTTTGCTTTAAAATTAAAACTAAAATTTCAATATATTTCTATTAAAAAAAAACATAATGAAAAAAAAAAATACTCATAACATCAACCAAAGACAGAAATTTAAATAGAATAGCTGTACTTATATTAGTGCATTTTTATAATCTTCATAACATTTCGATTCAAAAAACCTATTACAAAATAAATGAAACAATTTTTTCTGCCTTAAAGAATCTCTTATATTTTTAAAATTAATACATAAAAATATATCTTCCCCAATATATTTAATTCTATCCTCAACACTTATTATAATGCAATCATGTCTTGTTTGTGAAGGATGATTTACAATACAACCTTCGCATTTAAATAGTTTTTTAATCACTGAATTTAATTCAGTTTTGATAGAGTTTATGAGTTCTTTAAAAAGTTCATCATCATCACTTACCAAATCCGAACAATTGTTTTTATATTTGATTTGCAACGGTAAAATAATTTCAAAAATACTTTTATATAAAGTATTAGATACATCAGGAATAATTTCTTTCAATTTTTTTAAAATATCACAGATTACTTTTAGGTATGTAGGTTTTAGTTTAAAAGAATTTTCATCTTGTTTAAAAACTTGTTGAAAAAAACACTCACCTTCTTTGTTGAAAACTACCAACTCATTATTGCAAATGATGCTGGCAGTCGTATAGACAAGATTAAATTCATATATTTTTGAGGAAAATTCTTGCCATGTTGCAGGAGTTATAACAACACCGCGTGTAGTAGGGTATAATATTTTATTTTGTTCCACACATTCACGTAGATGAATGTTCATTCTGTTTTCAAACTGATTTATGGACACAAAATATCCCCAACCAAGAGTCCACTGTGCAATCAACTTCGAACTTTCTTTTTTCTGTTCTCGATTATTCGGCATGAAGATATTTTCAGGAACAGACTTCATATAGTGGGCAAACCAGTCATCCTCTGGAAGTTCATCCTCATTATCTTCCAAGCGTCGTTTTTTAATTTTCGAAATTTTTATGTTTCGGAATGTGATACTAATTCTAGGATCTTTAACGTCAGGTTGAGAGGGTATTCCGTGCATCCAAAATTGATTCGTTGGGGGTTTCATTACAAGGAGAGTTCCACGAGTTAAGTCCACGCTTCGAGATGTGAAATTTCGCCTGGTAAATACCATTTGACGTTTTTCACCTAAACTGATGATAGGTATATCACTTTCAGGTTCGAGACAAGTTTCATTGTCTTTATGCGTTGAAATTTTCGCCACTCCGTCAGGATAATAGTTCAATAAAGCAAAATTATATTTTTTGCCAGTTATCGTTTCAACATAATCTTTTACATTTAGAAGAGTTTGAGTCCATGGTTCTGCACAAATGCTCGTTCCAGAGAATTCGTAACTAAGTCCTTCATCACCAAAACCGAGTACTTTTCTTCGTGGAACATACTGAGTCCCATTAATTTCAAAACTAATATTTTTAAAATCATAATTTGATAGTTCATCTAGCAAAATATCAGCTTCATTTCGTGAATAAAATTCTTCGTATAATTCCACATTTAACTCTGTATCACATATATTCCTCATATTCGCTTTTGAATCTAACGACAATTCTGAATGATATAGAAATACGTAGCATTCTTAAATAGCAAAAATTATCTAAAACATACATTAACGAAATGATTTCATCAACACTTATCGTAATACATTCTTGTCATGTCTTGTTTGTGAAGCCAGTCTTTCCGGCGTCATATGTGTAAAAATAATCCTGATAGGATAGTGGGAAAGAGTTATAGTGTCCTAATGTTGTTATTCTGAACCTCGATATTACATATATGCATAAGGAGAATCTTAAAAGCATCATCCACTTATCATGATAGAGTAATGGAAAATTTCTAAAACTCTGATAATCATACGCGAAAGAATGTATTATCTTAAGGTTGTTGTTGCTATTCCAAGTTTGACAATACATACAGAAGTGAAGGAAGACCCTTGATGAGTGCTGCACGTTATCATGATAACGTGAAGTCTACAGCGCTTATGCACGGAATACCCTCTCAACCTGACGTTAAAGATCCTAGATAAGTATCACATTCCGAAACATAAAAATTTCGAAAATTAAAAAACGACGCTTGGAAGATAATGAGGATGAACTTTCAGAGGATGACTGGTTTGCCCACTATATGAAGTCTGTTCCTGAAAATATCTTCATGCCGAATAATCGAGAACAGAAAAAAGAAAGTTCGAAGTTGATTGCACAGTGGACTCTTGGTTGGGGATATTTTGTGTCCATAAATCAGTTTGAAAACAGAATGAACATTCATCTACGTGAATGTGTGGAACAAAATAAAATATTATACCCTACTACACGCGGTGTTGTTATAACTCCTGCAACATGGCAAGAATTTTCCTCAAAAATATATGAATTTAATCTTATCTATATGAGTGCCAGCATCATTTGCAATAATGAGTTGGTAGTTTTCAACAAAGAAGGTGAGTGTATTTTTCAACAAGTTTTTAAACAAGATGAAAATTCTTTTAAACTAAAACCTACATACCTAAAAGTAATCTGTGATATTTTAAAAAAATTGAAAGAATTTATTCCTGATGTATCTAATACTTTATATAAAAGTATTTTTGAAATTATTTTACCGTTGCAAATCAAATATAAAAACAATTGTTCGGATATGGTAAGTGATGATGATGAACTTTTTAAAAAACTCATAAACTCTATCAAAACTGAATTAAATTCAGTGATTAAAAAACTATTTAAATGCGAAGGTTGTATTGTAAATCATCCTTCACAAACAAGACATGATTGCATTATAATAAGTGTTGAGGATAGAATTAAATATATTGGGGAAGATATATTTTTATGTATTAATTTTAAAAATATAAGAGATTCTTTAAGGCAGAAAAAAATGTTTCATTTATTTTGTAATAGGTTTTTTGAATCGAAATGTTATGAAGATTATAAAAATGCACTAATATAAGTACAGCTATTCTATTTAAATTTCTGTCTTTGGTTGATGTTATGAGTATTTTTTTTTCATTATGTTTTTTTTAATAGAAATATATTGAAATTTTAGTTTTAATTTTAAAGCAAACATGTATATCAAATATCAGTAAATGGATATTGTTGTTAATTTGATATTAACTAATGAAAGAAAATTCTAAGTATATTTTATGTTTAATACAGAAACTTGTTCTTTGGAAATAAATAAATGTATTTAAATAGAAAAGCTTCTTGGTGAAATGAATGTATTTTTATTTTTTATAACAATTTTTTTAAGTATTGTATGTTTACAGTGCAGTATATGCTTCAAGTGATTCACTCGTGTTGAATATTTAAGAGTTTATGAAGCGATTATTCGCTGAACTTATGTGATATATTTGTAAGGTTTCTTGAATACGAGTAATCTGAAGAGATATTTGAAATCTCATGAAAGAAACATCAGATGTAGTGTATGTTCTAAGAAATTTAAGTTTGTAGTTTGAAAATTCGCGAAGCTTCTCGTCTTAGAATTTTGTAGTGAATAATCACAAGTTCTTTTCATGTAAAAAGGATATGAAAACTTATAAAATTACTTTTAAGAGTAAATCGTGATAAAAAATATTTAGTGAGCATAAGAATTTAAAGCAATATGAATCTTTACATCGTATTGAATGTTCGGACATTTTTTTCAAGTAAAACAGAATTTGAAGAAATTCTCACGAACCTTTTTTTTTTTTTTTAAATTTTGCTGGTGTCAAAAGAAACAGAAATATGCTGATGATGATGTTTTGAAACAGCATGATACTTCTCTTCTTATAAATTGCATCCATTGTTTACAAGTGTTTAAAAGAAAAAGTGATCTCTTACACCACATTCGAATTCGACATGGTTTGATACGAATCTTACAAAAACGAAGAAACGTTGACATCGTTAATACATGCAAGTCTTCTAAAATCGCAAGTCTTAATAGTATGTTCGCAATTGAATCGATTTGCTAGAACAGAGAAAATGATCATGTCTTAGATGTACTTCTTGAATATATAAAATTGTAGTTAGTAGGGAAAAAATGAGTTATGATGTAGTTTTACACTGAGTTATGATATCGGTGTTTGAAATGGTAATCAATAGTTACATTTAAAATGTGTCGTGAGTGTGAAAATGCAGAAATAAAAGAGCTTTGGCGAATTTAATAAACGTGGTTCAATGTGGTTGATGGAAAAATTTGTTCCATGTGAATTAAGTAGTGTAAGATATGAACCTCTTTCTCTCAATAGTTAATTATTCAATTCTAAGACAATTAAACTTTAAATATATATGCATATAGTACATGTAATGATTAATATTACATTGATTAATGTAAATAACTGATGATATGTGTATTAACATAGTGAATGTTCGCTTTTATGAAGTTCTAAGGATTACTTTAGATACCATTCATAAAACTTTTATCTCATATATACAAACATGACAATATCTATTGAGTTTTCGTTTATTCTTTGGAATGTATGAAAGTTTAAATATTTTTTTTTAATTAAATGTAGATTGGAGTAAAATATCTGTATCTTTCTTCATTTCAATCGGTAATATCTGTATGCTGGTAAAGGTACATATGTTCGTAAGAATTATACTGTGTCACATTTTTGACAATCTTCTTTCATTCATATTAGCTAATAAGAGAATTATTGAAGTTAGTAAAGTAATGAAAATCAACGTTATTGAAAGAAAACTCTAAAAGCATTTACATTTCCAGAAATATATCAAAGTTCCTTTTCTTAAAAACAGCAGGTGTATCGTAGTTTTTATTTCTATTTCATTAAAAGCTGAACTTGTAAAATAAAAATTTTCTATTAGTGTAAGGTAAACAAAAAGAAAATCAAGAGACAATCCGTATCATGAATGAAATTCAAGTCTTACATCGGATTAAAAAGAAATATTCTGAATCTAAATGTTTATGCCTATTTAGCACAAAATGCGTTTATTTGTGTTATAAATTTAACTAAAACCATTCTTATAACAGTATGTTGCCTTTAAACTGGGTAACAGTGTTAAGTATATTTTCTGATGGTATTGATATACTTGTCAAAGAAGTTCTAGAAACCTCAAATGTCGAAAGAGCATATAATAAGAATCTCCTTTCCTATCGCTACGTCAGTTACAGGCTAAGGGGTGGCTTGAATGGATAAAGGTAATGTTTGTGCAAAAATATAGTAGTTCTATTTTGAAATGAGAAATAATTCGCTTTTTGTCAATTAAGGAAACTTGTGGTATTATTAAACAGAATGTCAGTGAAAGACATTGCGTTTGCATAGTGAATTATGAAGGTACTGAAAGGTAGTAAAGAAGGTGAATGAAAGAATTAATTTGAACAAATAAGGTAAGGCTATCATTAAAAGAAAAAACTGTTTAAAAGATGTATGTTAGAATTAAAAGTAAGATGTTAAAATTTAAAAAGATGTAACAGAGTAAAACCAAAGAATACTGGTAATTCCCATCTGGAAAACAGTAATTTGAGTACGATATTGAAAAAGTTGGTTTTAAGAATTTCTTTATGCATGTGATGCAAAACAATTGCTAGTTTATCATGAGTGCTGACATAGATGCAATTAGTGCAGGAAAAATAGTAAAATTAGTATAGTTAGTGTCTCTAAAACATGAAAAAATAATAGTGTGAGCAGTGTAAATTCATTTGAAGTACTGAAATATGACATAGACTAAATATCAGAAAATGTAAGAAATATTTTGGTATGTGTGGATGAAACACTGAACGTGGTTGTAAAATTAGAAATGAAAATTATCAACACACTTAAAGGTAATCGGGATTTAAAACTAAATATGATGTTAGAAACTTTGAAGACCATAAAACTATATGAGAAAGAAATACATTTAGATATAAATGGTATTAAACTGTAATGTTGTGAATGGAAATTTCTGAGTAAAACCTGTAGATGATCTATTATGATCGAGGAATAAAACAAGTATTATAAAAATTGTAAGGAAATATTTGAATATGGAGTAAATGAAAACAATCTATATCGTTAAAATGAATAAAAAGGGATAAAATGTTGGAATTACGAGTGATGAGACAGAAATAAAAACATTATAATAAATAAGTTAAGCTAGAATTAAGAAATATAAACACAGAAGGGAAATCATGAACGTAAGAAAAGCAATTAACAGTTATAGACTTAAGTTTTTTTTTAAAAAAATATTCGGTAATGTAAGGAAGATATTGTTAAACACGTGAAAGAAATTAGAAATTCTGTAGGAAATTTAGTATAAGAACTAAGATGACGAAAAATAAACGTTTCTTTTTAAATAGAATTTCATACCACTAAGTTAAAGTGTGTATAGAATACTAGAGTGGTTTAAAAAAAGTAAATGAAGTTAAAATTCAGAATATATTGAACATTATAACGTTAAAAAAAGTGTTAAATTGCATCTAAAATTAAGTAATGTAACAAATAAACAGCATGTGCGGGAACGTTTGTGAAATATAACATATAAGTTAAAAATCAGGGTATGCTGAAATTTATGAAAGGTATGAAAAAAAAATAGTATGTGGAAATTAAATAAATATTACAAATTAGAAACGTGTTAAGTATTAAAAAAATATGACAGTAAATAAATATGTTATTATGAACAGAAAACCTAAGAAATAAGTTAAAGTTTCATTTAAAAATAGAAAGGATAAAAGTATCAGAATAAAATTGAGTAATAAAAACAAATTATCTTGTAATTTCATTTTCATGACATGATGAACTATCATTAAAGGAAAGTCTTTTTTATATTTGTTTCTTTTACATTGTTTTCAGAGTCGCGCATTGAATAATTTTAACACCAGACTTAAAAAATATATTTCTAAAACATATAATTCACTTTTTCGTCAAGAGAGGGCAGCATCGCTATATAATCAAAATTAAGATGCAGAAAATATTTCCCGTTGCCAATATAAAAAAACTAACTTTAAATGAAAAGCAGGAGGTCTACAACTCAACCATCAGTCTACCAACAACTCAACTCCACTCGTAACCACGCCTCCTAGTGTGATGACGTTGCCTTTGGCCCCGCCCTCTGTGATGTCATTGACCACGCCCCCTGATCCACTGATCCACCTGCCGCAGAACCCCCATTTTTATACTACTTCTATCTCCTCAAACATGACTCTGTTTCTGACTTTATTTTCTGGTAGTGTAGCTGGAATACATTTTATTCATTTGGCTTCAAGTCTTTTGCATCTGATGCATTGAGCTAGTACTTTACAGTTTGTTTTCAGATTTTTCATTATACAAAAGTTTTCCTTCAAATTTCACGTCAATACATGTAATCCAGCATGAGATAAACTCGTTGATTAAAATATGCATGGCCTCCAGCAAAGGTACTAATTTAGTTACCTTCCTCAAAGTTCTTGTATTTTCATTTGCTTCAGTTTTGCTTATTCTTTTTAAATGAGATTTTTTTCTTCTAATGACATTTGAAAGCTGCTGTAGAATTCTAGAAGAAAAACTAATATGATGCTTTTCAGAACAAGATAAGTTGGTAAAGTTAGTTTTTCATTTTCAGTTCGATGTCTCATTTCAGATGAAACTCTGTAAAAATACTACTTGTCACCTATAAGTTCTTGTTTCTGTGGTAAATTCTTGATTGTCTTCAGGCACTGAGTTTTTTTTTATTAACCAACGGTTTCTTAATTGCTGCATCAGTATTGCACACTAATAACACAGCGTCTAGTTCCTTCTGTTTCTTAAAATCAGCTGCTGATTCACTCTTAAAAATTAATGTATGTTTTGAGAATATTGTCTAAAACAGACAGCATCGTCTGTATTATAAATTTCATGTGGCTTATATTCCTTCAGAAGTTCAAGTAAAACGTCTTTTCTCCACTTATTAAGTACATGACCCTAGACATCCTTCTTTTTTCTCACCATGGAGTTTCCGATTAACAATGTTATTTCTTTCTTTCCATCTTGTTATCCGCCATTTGGTACAAATTTCTGTTCAGCATTTTAGCGAATTCTAAAGCTTTTGTGGTTCAAAAGAGGCAAAAAGACAATCATAGCTTGAAACCATCATAAAAGAGCAGTTTCAGCGTCTTTCATTTTTTGCCCTTTCGCATTTCCTAGGTCCATTTGCACTATTTTTAGTTCTCTGTTAATCATAGTTCTTTGTTAAAGTAAATAGCACAAAGTTATTTGGAATTCCCAGTTTAACTGAAGCTTCCCTTTGGTTACACTTACCAAGATCAACATAATCTTTTTTTCTTCCACTTCATGGGTCAAAGGTATTACCAATGCTTTCTTTGCTTCTTCTTCAACCTATCGAAATCCGCCCTTTCCTTTCAAAAGCTAATGCTACTTAGCATTTCATAAAGCTTCTGAAACACTTCTTCTGAACATAATGTGGGTATCCAACTTAAGGATTTTGAATGTGGAAACCTTCAAAGATGGGTGCAAAGTTTCACTTCCATCTCTGTCATCTGGCATTTCAGAAGAGAAACTTGCTCATTTATAATGCGTCTCTAGAAGTGTTTTCCTAATTTTAAGATAGGAAGATTCTGCATCTATTCTGGACAAATAGTGTAGTCTATTCTGGACAAAGAACTTCGCAAACAGTTTCTGATGTATACAGACACCGGGAGATCGAACCAACACTGGCTGAAATTTTCGAAAACCCCCTTTTCATAGAATTTTGAAATACATGAATGATAAATCAGCTACGGTCCAAAATTAAATGGATGGAATACAAACAGTTTTGACAGATACCAGCACGACATTTCGGCACTGAAAAAATCAGTCTTTCGCCAATCTTAGTTTTAAAAGTGGCAAAGCTGAGTTTTCTAAACGGTGGTTTTTTTTAATTGATTAATATACATTTATTTTGGTTCTTGTCAGTTTGACTATAATAAGCAGCTGAGTCCATTAACCAGTGAATTTTAAAAATATAAAAATTTGTTTGATTTAATAGTTTTTTGCTAAACTGTGCATCGCAAAACATGTTTGTCTTAGGAATACGACAATCAGTAACTAAACTGTCTTCTCATATTTTTTGGAGGGATGTTTTAATAAGAGATATTCTAAGAGAACCTGGGAATTAACAGTTTTCCAAGCCGTTACTATTTTGCCAGAGGTGTGCTTTTTGACTCTTAGTTTTTCTAAATCAGTACCGAGATTACCAAGTCATGTCGTAATTTTAACTTCTGCTTTACTGCTTGTGTTATTTACTATAATGTTGTTAAGTGATTACATATACCGAATGGTTTTATTGGAATTAAGTTATTGTATTATTGGAATTCATGTATGCCATTTACTTCAAACTGTAAAACACGTAATTAAAAATTAAAGTAAAAACTGAATTTCTCTGAGAAATCTTCCAGAATTGATCTATTCGCCCTTCATGAACTTTCCGTCTGGTATACAATTTTTTTTTATATTCTTTCTTTCCATGTATTAAAAGTTTTTGAAAACAAGCAAGATATTCTCGTATTTTTCCTTAGTCGTGAAATATACTATTATTGAAATTGGCCATTATTTTTACTAAACACATCTTTTCGCTCAAAATTAGCCTGCTTTATACAATTACATATAAATGGTTTTAGGTAGCAAACAGGCCTTCTGTTTACGCACTATGCAATTAGATTTTTCAACAAAAGGCACGTATAAAGTAATTTACAATTTACCACTGCTAAATTTACTAGCTGTATTTCTATTTTTCTCTTAGAATACTTATATATTACAGTAAAGTCCTGCAAACTCGACATAATGTGCCAAATATATTTAAATACACATATGCATAAATAATAATTATATGTACTGTATGTAATATTTGCTCTGTTTGGTCTACAGATATCTTAAAAAAAATTCCAAAGAAGTTGTCGAGTTATACGGAACGTCGAGACATCGGGAGTCGAGTTTGTGGGATTCTACTGTATTACTTTTATGTTGCAAGATGTCTTTAGTCTAAATGTAACCCATGCAACGGAAGGCTATAAAATATTCATACGTAATGCAGAAGTGACTTAAAAATGATACTGATGACCTCGAGAAAAGAAATTAATTTCCTTACGCAAATCGCTATGGAAAACAGTTTACTGACTTTAATTTATTCTACACTGACTACCAATAAGTATTTGGACACCTATGCAAATGACGATATCTGCGGTCCTAAGGTACGTCACGGACTCCGCCGGTATATATCGTGTAGAAAACATCATCGGCTTTGGTCGCATGCAAGATGCCTCGCAGTTCGGAGTTCTCTGATTTCGAGAAAGGTATAATTATCGGGTATCACAAATGTGGCCGATCCTTAAGGGACATATCTAGCTATCTGAAGTACCCAAAATCGACAGTGGCCTATGTGATTAAGAAGTGGAAGGTGAGCGGTGATTGTCAAAATGTGCCCCGAGTCGGCAGACCAACGAAACTGGGACATAGAGACCGACGAGTGCTGTCCAGAGAAATTCGGAAGAACCGCACCCAACCGATGGCCCTCATCCGCGAGGAGTTTCAACAGGCATCCGGGAGTGTTGTTTCAATGAATACCATCCGTAAGAAAGCACATCTGCTTGGTTTTCATGGTCGTGCTGCTGCCCATAAGCCTTCGATCACAAAGTCCAAGCGCGCTGCTCGGTTAATTTTGTGCAAAGCACATCGAAATTGGACCGTAGATCAGTGGAAACGGGTTCTTTGGAGTGACGAATCAAGGTTCACCCTTTACCGTTCGGATGGCAGGGTCTGGGTCTGGCGTCTACCTGGAGAACGTCTCCTGTCAGAATGAATTGTGCCAACAGTCAAGTTCTCGCGGAGGTGGAATTATGGTCTGGGGGTGTTTCTCCTGGTATGGGCTAGGACCCTTGGTCCCCATTCATGGTAAGCTCAACTCCGATGCCTACTGAACTATTTTGGATTACAATGTTCTTCCTGCGTTGTGGCAGTTTTACGGGTTGGACCCCTGTTACTTTCAGGACGACAATGCCAGTTGTCATGTTTCGACTTTAACCAAGGTTTGGTATGGTGCCAATGGAGTTCATCGAATGGACTGGCCTGACCAGAGTCCAGACCTGAACCCTTACGAGAACCTCTGGGACGAGTTGCATCGCCGAACTCAGGGGTGCAGTACCCGTGCAAAAATCGGTGAAGGAACTTCAAGTCTTCTCCAAGCCGATTGGAAGAAAATACCCCTAGCTGTCATACAAAGACTTGTGAAAAGTATGCCCCGGAGGTTCCACGCTGTAATTACCTCTCGTGGAGACTCTACCAACTATTGATTTTGAATAAAATTAGTTTTTCTTTCCTATCACAGGTGTCCAAATACTTATTGGTAGTCAGTGTATTAAATATCATTACTTTAATTTAGAAGTCCCCATCTTAATTCCTGAATATGGAAAGTTTACTTCTGACGAAAATATTAATCAAACTTTGATCAAACGCATTAAGGAGAGTTTAGAGAAGAGTAGAGAACAAGAAGCGTTTTCAGAATAATTTCTCTTAATGCGCGTCATCATCACGTTTGCATTCAAAACTATCTTCACCACTATTAAAGATCTGTCCCTATTTCTCTATTCTGCATTGCATTGTTACGTGAAATGTTATAAAGATACCACGTTTACCTACATTTCTTAATTTCGCATTAAGTATTTATTTTTAACTGAAGAACTTTTTCGAAAGTTAAATATTTTAAATGCACATGAAACATTTTTTATTAAGAAGGGACTAAAGAAGCAGGAAAAAATAAGTTTGATTATAGAATGATCATTGCCACGATAAGAAATGAAATAAATCAATAATTAAGTCAATCTAATTATGTGCATTTGTCTCAATAGACAACACTCTATTTCAAAACTAGCAGTGGAAAGAATACAAAAAATTTAGGCAATAAAAAATATTTTATTTGAAGTACATTGTTTCACCATGAAATGTAAGCAACAATTTAATCATCCACAGGCATACACATTAAATTCATGCTATTTAGCTCACACGCTATTTGATAGCAAATCCTCAAATTTTAAAATCGTTAAATCAGAAATAGCGTAAAACATAGATGCCTTAGATCAAGAAAATATTCTCAAGAAATCAGTATTTCGCTTGTTTTACAGTATAGATTTTTAATTTTGAAATTTTAAAAAAATCTAAAAAGTTATTTTCCTTATAGTAATTTGTTAATAACTTTGAGATAATATAGATTGTTATAAAATTTTCTATATATAAGATAAACTGTAATATAAAGAAAATAATATCATCACAAGTTTTTTCAAAAAAATATTAAAAAACTTTTCTCGTAGGTCTTCGATATACTAAAAATTCTTAGCCATTGTTTACTGCGATGTTATTTTAGGAAGTTTAGAAGCACTGATTTAAATGTCTAATCTCAGGTAAAGATTAACTGAAGCGAATATGCCACGCAATTAAAATGCATGACGAAAATGATTTGCGTTATTTTAGTTCAGATATAATGATCTGAGTCCTAATTCAATTTAATGGTGAACATGTTTCAGTTTGCAATAGTATAATTTTTAGAGGTATAAAATGTATTCATTATCTAATTATGAAGTATGTTTAATTATTTAGAATTTTTGGGACCCCCAAAAAAGTCCACTTTTAACTACACGCACACCGCTGGCCATTAAAATTATTAGACAATTAAGGAAGCGTTCAACAAAACTGAAATTTATTTGAAAGGTAGGAAATGCTCGGATATATATGCATCACACTTTCTCGAGTTGCTGGTAAGAGGAATGTCTCCTAGAAAGAGTGTAAGAAGGCAAATCAAAATGCCAATTTTGCATTTGGAAATCGCCTTTCCTGATTCTTATTTTGGTTGTGTTATACCTCGTGTAAGAAAAAGGAACTCATAACAACACGTATTAGAATTAATCATAGCCTCATGGGGACTGCAGATTATCTTACTGGGCAAGGGCTGCTTGCTTTGGTCGAGATCAAATAACTGCTACGTAAATTTACAATCGATTCTTCCCGGGAGGCCAGGCAGAGCTATGAATGAGTTCGAAGCGGATCCCTCTTACCAAGGTTTTGCTCTCATGGCTGTTAGGGCATGTCATACAGAAACATCACATATCCTAGGCCAGGATATTATATAGGTTGCCTGCATTAAGATATTGGGTATTGCTGCATATGGCCAAGTACCCGCAGGAATGATGCGACGACATTTGCTACTATAACATGAATTTGCCAGCAAGACAACCATTGTTTCGGCTTCCTACAGCACAATAATCAACGCTTACCATGGATCTTTCAGCAACGCACATGGACGCAACCACCTGAAGTCGCCTTTCTCATAAATTCTACCTTTTTATACCTTTTATGGATCTTAGGCCGTGCTTTGTCTGCGGGGCTTCTTTCGTCGCATCTTTCAGCAGAGCAGTGCGAGATTGCCTGCTGCTGAAACAGTCTCATGTTTTCTTAATACCCAGAACACGACATGAAGAAGTAGTCGGGTACCAGCACTTTATCAGTGATTTTAGGGGTACCCACAGCACTAAAGGTACAACTTCGTCCCAGTTTGATGGATGACACTGCGGGCACATTATTCTCTACTACCAAACTACTTGAAAAGACTTTCAGCTAGGTGTGATTTAAGTGCCCCCCCCCATACCGCACAAATATTATACATATACAAACATCCAAGCCTTCTCTGGGATTCGAACTTGGGTCCAACAATACAGCAATCAGCATTGTTAATCACTATACTAATCAAAGTGGCTTTCTCAATACACAAGTTGCTCGACTGCTCTTTGTTCGGTGCGTTCTTCAGAATTCCCACCAATCGAAAATTACTGGTCAGTGATTGCGGAGACACGGGCACGATGAATTCTGAGATAGAATGGAAGCTGCTTGGACTACAGTATCCTAAAATACCATCCAAAGTCTGTTTGATACAGACCAGATGTGTAACAGTTGCCAGTACTTCCAGAGGGGATGCTCGGGATTCTAATTTCTTCATTTTCCGTACCTCAAAATTATCTGAAAATTTAATTTAATTTTTTTATTTTGTTGTACTTGTAAAATAAATGTGGTGCTGCTAAATGTTTTCGTTCATGATGTAACAATTATATCTGCCAGCCATATAATAGAGAACTGACGAAGTATAACAACCTTTACATTTAATGTGAAATACTTTGCAGGCTGGCAAATTGTAGGAAATGCTAAGACATTCTAATATTTATTTTAGCAATATTTATGCATTTTTGGACTTTTAGTGACTTAATTGAGTATTTAAATAAGCTCTGTTAAACGAAAAACACTTTTTCAAGCTTTTAATTGGCAAATCTAAGTGGAATAGATTCGAAATCATTACTTTGAGCAATCGAATGCTTTGATAAAAAATTGAATACGTCTGTGGAGAGATAATTTGAACATTATTTCCGAAAGCAAAATCACCTGCACGCAAAACTGAACGTCTGGGGCTAAAAAAATTTAGTAAAAGTAATATAAAAAAAGTTTACGCTAAGGGAAAAAAAACTATTCGGACTATTATACCGGCCATTTTTCCACCGCTTTGGCGCGCTCTGCTTCTCATTACACGCAGCGCTTGGCTCCTTACAGCTCCGTATACTTTGCTGACTTCACAAAGAACGGGAGAGTGAAAAAAAATGAGAAAAAAAATATTCGCTTTAGCATTTGTGAAAGAAAATCCACCATTCCCTGTCTGCCACCAAAGCGAGCTCACTGAAAAAAAATTATATATTTGTAAAAAAAATAGAAGGGAGAAAATAATAAAAAAATAAAACCCGAAAGAAAAGCATGGCCTACCTCTTTGCGCACGCCATCTGTTTCATTACGTCGCACAGCACCCGCCAATTAAAGGTGCCCCTGGTACTTACTTGGCTGTCTCTTACGAGGCGCTTTAGCATGTCATATTCTTTCTTGTACCTTTTATTCCCATCCTCTTTTTCCCCTCCTTCTCTCCTTTTTATTCGTTCGTTCCTCATCCCGAGCTTCATCTTCCATCCCCTGTGTGTCTGTCTGTCACTCATTCTCTCCTGCCTCTCTCTCTCCATTTTCGGTCCTAAGGCGCGGCGTCACGCAGCGTTTGAGGCTATAATGGTGTTTTGGAAGCTACCCGAGGGAGAAATTCTCTTCACTCTTCCGTCTCCATTAGTACAGGAGCACCTTTTTTGCGATATGCTTTTCTTTTTCGTTCATTCCGGACTTCACTCGCTCGCTTCTGTAAAGGAGGGAGCGACAAAAAATCATTTATTGGCTTTGGATGAGCTCTCCTTAACCATTTTCTGTTTTGCCTACTGTGGTGGAGATAATTACGTGAGACGCTTGTAAGAAAGATCTTGACCCAGGAGGGGTTAGTCAGAGATATGCCGGACGGTTTTAGTAAATATTGAAAGTTATACCTCTAGTGATTCATTACTAGTTAATCATATTCTGCATCGTCATTCTGAATAACTTGTTGCAAAGTAACATATACAGTTTGCTCGGATATGAGTTCTCTAGTGACAAAAATTCTTTAGGAGAGAATCTTCACAATTCTATGGAAGTTTCTATGCTAAGAAATTACGATCAGTTAGAACAATGGAGGAAAAAATGAGGCATTTAATAAAATAAATTATATAACTAAGTTTCTAAAGTTAAAAACTACTTTAACATTGAGTATATTTTGAAGTTTTTAAAGGAAGTGAAAGTAATCCCTTGTTAATTACTACAACAAGCCCAGTGGTCGAATAATCATTGCATGAGATAGCTACTTAAAAATTATTTCAAGCCTAAAACATAGCTGAAGGTTGGCTGTATTCCTTTGCTTCTCTTCTGGAGTCTAAGATTCTGCATTTCGTTTTGAATAACTAAGTAATTAGTTGCTAAGGGAAAAATTCAGAAAAACATACAGCAAGTCTTCCTACGAGCTAACAGACTAAATGATGTCACTAACTGATTTAATCTAATGATATCGTTTAATTTTCTTTCCTTTTCTGATTTAAAGATTTTTAAAAGAAGTCTCGGACCAGACGATCTGAACCTTTTCTTTCGCAACCATTCCAGTGTTATATTGAGTAAGGAAATAAAAATACCAAACATGATCTGTATGTTAAATAAAATTTCTTCCTGGCTTTAATAATATTATTTTCGAATGTATCGCATTTGAATTTGAATACCTCACTTTTATGGATAAAATATTTTAGCAAAATAAGTGTTATTAAGTTAGATTTTATTATTACTTAAAATGATGTGTTGGGAAGAATAAATATATTCGCAAAACCTTTTTCTCAGCAAATCAGTTTAAGCAATATAATAGTCATAGGCAACGTATAGCGGGCAATAATAGTTCATCGAGCAAATTAATTTGATCGAATTGCTTCCTAATGACTCCTACTGGCGGTTGTATAACATATTGGCAATCGTTTTAAAATTATTTTTTCACCATTCTGAAGCAGCTCCAGCTTATTGCTTTCTAATCATTTTGAACGATGTACACGGAATTATGTACGAAACGACAGATATGGTAACAATCCAAAGATATTTTTCATGTTCCTAATCACGCATTGTTATGTTTTCTCATTTTTTTCCGAGTTGTACTGGCTAAGATTTAACTTAATTTTCTAACATAACTTTTTTGTTTCCGAAAGATATTTCTAGCACTAAAACATAGAGACCACAATAACAGCTGCTGCTACAACTGTTTGATTGAACACGAATGAAACTTTCAGCAAAACTTTATGTGAATCTTCTAATACATAAATTTAAGACATAAAGAACATAAATTTAATACCTTTTAGTACATAAATTTAAGACATAAAGTACATAAATTTAATATCTTTTAGTACATAAATTTAAGATATAAAGTAAATAAATTTAATATCTTTTAGTACACAAATTTAAGAATTTAAAAAAATATATATATATATGAAAGCTTTCAGATTTTATATTACTCTCAAAGGGGCATTTTCTTAACGTCTTGTGTGTTACCTTTATTTATTAAATATCACGTTCTTTGCTCTTAAACCATAAAATTCACTTCAACAGCAATATCGCAAAATAATTTAAAGTGAGCATAACTTTAGAATTTCCGATACACAGTCTCGCGGGCTAGAGATATTTTTTTTTCCGTACAATGTGGCCATTCCTCGCTTTGAAATCGTTCAGTTTCTTAATCAAAAATTCTTTAATGTCTGACAAAATATGAAACAGAAAATAAAACAAATTCCAAATTAGGGCTTCCAGGTGTTTATATTTGCCCGATGATTACGTTATTCAAAATTTGATGGCTCTGGGTACCGTTGTTTTATCACAAGGCGAGAAACATACATACATTTATGTAGATTCTTCATTATTTAATTTCTTTAAATATAATACAGGGCTGTAATAGTTGGTAGCAACAGTTTAATAAGTGAATCAACGCAAAAAGTGAATCGACGCAAAATGCCAAAACGAAATTAATAGCCGTTCTAGGCTAACACCCTTTGGGCTAAAAATCATTTTTCATAACTTTTCAATTTGGTTTCCGCATACATCAATCGAAAACATTTTTCAACCAAGAAATGATTTTTTTTATGCTGCGATAAATATCCTAAACATATAAATTTGTTGCTACTTCTAATGCATGGAGAATTTCAAGGTGGAATACAAAATAAAACGTGATTAAATCATTCTTGAGACCATGAAACTTCCCCTCCCCGAGCTTACGTTTTAATATTGAGATTATATGTTTCTGCATTCCTTTGTTCTCTTATTTGTAAGTCATTCACTGAATATCATCTGTGAGATTTTTACTACTGAAATTTTGTTTTGAAACTTTTTAGTATCTTTCCGTGCTGAGCAATCGAAATATGTTGTAGGTACACACTCCTAAATTTACCTTTTTCGCATTTCTTATTATTAGTAAAGTCCCCATTTTATTCATCTATTTTTGTCTTTTGTACATAGTGTCTTCCCTGTGTTTTATTTGCTAGTTTATTAAGTAATCACTGCTCTGTTTTATTTACTTATTTCCTTTGTTTTTCTGATATTATCCTGCTTAATTACTAGCAATATGCCATAACCTTACCACTGAGAAATTATGTAATTGCATTGCTGTACATACACATTAATTCATTTTTTGAATTTACCAGTAATTTTTAGAAATTCGTTCGTCTTGTTCAATCACTTATTCTACTTTTGACAGCTGGAGTACATACATGATTGTCATAAAAAATTCCCCTATGTATGAATCCCTAGTGGTCCAGAAGGTCATTGCAAAGGATAAATGACGACATAAGAGACAAGAGCGAGAAAAACCTTTATTGGAAATACATGTTTTCAACGTGCACAGTAATGTAGGATAGATCCATGTCCTGTAACTCTGCAGTTTCGCGGCCACCACTATTTCCCGATCTCACTCCGATGGATTTCAGATTTTGGGGTTATCTGTAATCTATGGTGTACACATCAAATTCCTGCGATTTGTCAGAACTGAAAGATGCAATAAAACGTGAAGTTATACAGATTCCCAAAGCGATGTTATATTCGTCATTACTGTCAACAATCTTCCACGTGCAATGCGTTATCGTCTGCGAAGGTTGGCAAGTTGAAAACTTGTAATCCAATAAAAGTTTTTCTCTCTCTTCTCTTTTATGTTGCCATTGGAACTTTACAATGCTATTCCATGCAAATGTTTTACGCTGGCAATTTTCGTCATACGTGTGTCGTTTCAACGTATTTATGGCTTTTCTATGCGATGATCAATTTGCTTAGGAAAAAAGTGGGAGTTGCCATTCGAAAAAGTTTTCACTGTAACCGTAACCGTGACAGCTCTATTGTTTTAAATCACCACAATCTCGAGAACATACCCTCAAATAACATTATCTGAAATTTCATTTCGACTGGTTGAGCGGATAGGCCGCTAGGGATTCATATATCGAGGAAATATTTTTTGACTACTCTGTATGTATTCGGCAAAGACTCTTCTCTAAACATTTTAATTATCTGTTACAGATAATTAGAAAGCTGAACTTTTTGAACGATATGCCAGTGGATCGGCAGCTCCTCTGTAGGTGGGGAAAAAATCAAAAGTTCTGAGATTATTGAAAAATGAATAAGGGCATACAGTTTTAAATGCCAGTACTGTGCGCTTGTGTTGCTCTTCTTATTGATACCCAGCAGTTATTGTGATTAGCAACATGACCGCCGTAGGCCTAGGCTAGGGTTCGAATTCCGGAGAAGGCATAGATGTTTGTAAGCGTATAGTGTCTCTGTGGCAAGGGGGAACTCAAATACACGGTGAGCCGGACGTCATCTCCAATGATTGCTGGTAGGGAAGGAGGAGTGGGAGAACCCGGACCGTCCTTCCGGGTTGTTCTTCCTCAAAATTGGAGTGGAACTGCACAGTCAGTGCAGAGGAATTATACATGTATGACCAACTGTGAATTTCTGGTATCCTCCCACTTTTACGTGTATTTACTGTTCTTATATTTTCGTTGCATTTGAAAGATTAAATCAAATTTTTTTCTAAATTTATTACTCGTTTAATCTTTTTGAAATATTAGTTAGCGCTCTAAGCCTGAAGTTTACAACACTAATGAATATAAGATACACAAAAGCAAACTAAACTAATAAAATTATATCTTCAACATTTAAAAGACCCCCTTTTTGCTGGTTTTTGAAATGAAAAAAGCTCAAATATGAGTGATACAAATAACAAATTTTATGCCTCACACGCCGGGTCCTTGTATGCGAGACTTCTAAGCATTAACAAAATCAAACAGCAGAAATCGCTCATGAAAGCAATACAGCTAACAGAAAGGTATTTCATGAGAGAAGCAATTCTTATGTGCTGCCAAACTTTCTTTCTTAAATTTACATCTTCTTTCGCATTTAAATCCCACCTAATTTTTATTTCTGGTAAGGTTGGCAGAAGAAATAGAAGTACAGGACAGAGTAAACATAGCAGAACAAACATTTAAATTGAAATAACTTTACAAATTGAATAAAAGAAAGCTAAAAATGTATTATTTCGAAAGTTAAAAGGCAAAACCCTTAGATCAAAGACTAATATTCTGAACAAAAGAACGCAAGTTTTTCCTGCACTTATGGAAATTAGGCAAAGGTGAGGAATAATGTGAAATAATCTTGTTTCTAAGAATTAAGGTGTTGAATACTGCATGAATGTACTCTTACGTATTTCAATTTGGCAGGTTTTTATTTATAGATGGATTACTTCTATTACAAACTGATTACACATTTATTATTCACAGACTGATTAATTTTAAATAATTGTAAAGTTGTGGCGTTATGTGGAATGAAAAAAAAAAAAAAAAAAAAAAAAAAAAACATTAATAGGGGAGAATATATAAAGTTTTATTTGTATATTTTCCTACAAAATTTGATTTTGCCCTATAAAAGTAGTCTAACTGCTAGTAACAAGAAGAAACGAAGATCTAAAGATAACTCCATAGGTAGCTTTGGATTGCTAGAGAATTCGACATAAATCAAAAGAGCTGAGTTTGAGTTCCAGTGGAAGCAAAAAGTTTATAACACATACGCTCAGAAGAAAGCTAAAAAATTGCAGTAAGGTATCAGATTTAAAAAACACCTATCTTTAATTCAGACTCTTTCATGAAATATTTCAAGATGAAATTAAAGAAAGAAAATTCCCTATTTTATCAGAACATGAATGACGGCTTGCCTCTCTGAAAATAATTTGGGGAAATCTGTATTTATATGCAACTATAAATTCCCCTTATTTGAAAGGAAAACATTAATTCTGGGAGGATGATGTATTACAATCATAACTGCCGTTCATTACTGCATATTAGAGGGAAAAAGTGGCGCAGGGTAGAAAAGAAAATAATAATAATAATAAACAGCCCTTCATGGTCCAGCAAACAGCAGCAAAATGTATTGATTGGCATACATTTAATTACACTTTCAGGAAGCTTTTTTAAATTGATGAAATAGCTATGGAATTAGTGAAGTGATTCTTTTAAATTACTTTTTTCTCATCATAGCTTCATTTTGCAACTGCTGCTGGAGCGAAAAAACTATCTTCCACATTATGTATATGCTCCGGTCACAGAACTTCAAATTATATACTCTTGTGTCAAAACCTGAACAATTTGCAATCACGAATTAATTGCCAATTTATCACACGTCTGTTATTTTCGATTCCAATGTAAAGTCATCGCCTCAAGTTCGTCCACCCTCACCCCTTTTCCTATAAGCGCGCGAATCGTTCTGCCGTTATCTGAAAACGAAAAGATTCTCGAAATTAAACTTAGTGAAGCACATGTTTAAATGGAGGCCCATTAATTGCCCTCCAATGCTCTTCCGCTTCATCACCACTAAGAAGCGAATATTCTGTGTTCCACATTTCACAGCCACCATCAATTTTCGGTTTTACTCTTTCGTTCGCTCGTCTCTCTTTTGTTCTCCACCCAGGAGATAATGATCTCTGGCGTTACGTTGCTAAAAGCGCTTGGAGATCCCACCGCTAATACTGATTGAATACTCGGCTGGCTGTGTTGCTATAATTCTATTATCGATGCAAAGAGAAATGTCTTCTTCTCCTCTGAGACAGTGAAGGGGAAAGATTTCCCTAGTACTACTTTTATGTATTCTTATTATTTGTAAACAAATAGACTATTCGAGAAAATGGTAAATAATGTAATTTTGCAGTCACTGCATACAGCACACATGTCTTTAATTTCATAATCTTTCTTTACGAACGAAGGTAGTTACATAGTTACCATAATTAGGCTGCCAGAATCTTGTCAGTCATCGACGTTTTCCGTTATCTGATTACTTAAAGGGAAGCAGTGACACAATTTCTGACAGCTTTCATACAACGAATCCTAAAAAACAGAGAATTTGTGGTATTGTGAAAATTATCTATTTGAGGTTACATTGGTAATGCGTTAACAAATATAACATCTCTAAAAACAAGTAAATTGTTTAATCATATCTTTCCGAAGCTAACTACATGAGACACAGATGGTAAGCTTTGGGCACCGTTCTTGCTTCTAAATTTGAATTGAAATCGAATGTGGAAACGGGTAAATTTACCAGATCAGTACGCTGAAGTTAAAAAAAAAGGCTTGCATACAAATATTGCAGGGTATATTAAGAGTTACAAAAAAAAAAAAAAAAAAAAAAATCCGAGGTTTACACCACATGACTTCATTGTACGGAATATTAAATTACACGCATTTTATTTAAACTTATTGGATTGAATTAAATCTACTTCGTCGATAGTGCATAAGATGCTATAGAATAAATGCACTCTTCAAAATTCACTATATTTGTTACCATAGCGACACTTTGGCGCTAAGTTCAATTAGCAGCGTTATATTTCGATCATAATATAACTCAGAATGCACAAAATTTATATCATTTGAAAAATTATCTAATCGTTGCCACATGTTCTATTCAAATACTATAATAAATCTAGAACGATGTATAAAAGAAATTAAGCAAACAAAACAAAAAAGAAACAGTTTTTCACTGACGATTTAGTATTTCTCGTTCAATTAATTCAGTTCTCACTTCGCGACAAGGCAAAAATACATAAAAACTCAAAATATCTATATTAAAAATTACGAAGTAAATCTTAAACACTTTTTCTCGAAAAAATTCCAGAAAGGATTAAGCATAATTTAATTCGCAATAATAAATGAAGGCGTTATCTTTGTTGTTGCGAAGCTTAGTCTCTCTAGATTGGCAACAAATCTACTATTCTGAAAGTTTCAAATGTAAACAAATATGTCCGCTATGGTTAAAAATTAGAATGCTTCTTAACTGCACTTAAGAAGCTTTTAAATTGTTGATAATTCTACAAATATTGCTTGCAGATTTCCTAAAGGCATAAAAACTAACCGGAATATAAGAACAACATAATTCAATCATTTCTAAAGCAAAAAAAATGCACAATATACAAACATATAAGAATAAAGAAACGGAGATCACTGAGCCGGGTAACAGAATGGATATATATATAACGTTTGGGGCGGCTGATTGCAACCAAAATACGAGGTGCACATCTACATGTTATAGCAGTCCTATATACAAAATGTCGACGTTCTAAGGCTACTCGTTTTTGAGTTATGCGAGATACATACGTACGTAAGTACGTACAGACACCGTACGTACAGTACAAAAATTTTCTTCAGAATTCATTTTAAAACAATTTTATAATTTTTTTTGGATGAAAAGAGTCTTTTATTCTGTCCTTACATACAGACGTCACGAAAAAACATCGTTAAATTGCATTCGATAGCGGTCAAAATGGATATTTTCGTTGAAATATGCTGCCTGAAATTTTTCGCGATTACAATTCCTCCTTTTTACTTCGTACAAGAAAGTAAAAATGTAAAAAGTCATCTATTAATGATGTAGGAATTAATAATTAAATGACATAATAATCATAATAGTTAAATAATGCAGGTAGGGACACTAGGCGGGTGTTAATTGAAGTACCTCGTGTATCAAATATGTAAATCTAATGGGCATGGGTATCTTTCTGCTTGCAAAATTATGAAATCTTTGTTTGTGCGAATTCATCAATCTTCGTTCCACCCCTTCCCATAGAAGCGGATTTAGAGAAGACCGATGGGGTCTGATTCTTTCCTCAATGTAAGGACCCCCCCCCCAAAAAAAAAAAAAAAAAATTAGACGAGAAAAAAATTTCTTAAGAGAAATGTACAAAAAATATGCTAGATTTCAGAATTTTTGTATGAAGGAGGAAGAGGGATAATGAGACAACGACTTTTGAGTGCATTTAAAAGATCACTTCTAGCCTGATAAAGTAAAAATAATGTACGCACCAATTCATTTCATCAGCGATTTTGCATTACGAATGATTTTTGTTCGCCTTTCTCTTTGTTGTCGATAGAAATCGTTATCCCATTTCATGGAAGACATTTTAGTTATAAAGAAGTCCTTGCATCATTCAGAGTGGATCAGTTTTTCATTGGAGAAAGAAAATGAATAGTCATCCAAACTGCTAATCATACCATTACATAATCTGACAAAATTTACTTTTTTACATACTCATTGTTTAAAAAATAATAGCTGTTCTATAAGTTCCTATAGATCTCAGCCGAATGATTTTCCAACCATTTTAAGAAAAAGTTTAAGTTCTTAATGTAAACGGCTAAAGACATTAAGAAATATAGTATCTGAATCTCTAGTAAATACACTTGCTTTACTGTACTTTTAGAACTCTTTTATAAATTTGGTGTACAATAAGGCAAAAAGCATGTTTGTAAATACTAAAAATGCTATTCTTAGCAAAAAGAAATTTTTTTAAGAATGCTAAGGCACGCAAGAAATGTCTTATCTACCATTTGAAGGCTAAACAATTTTAGTAATACCAGTAGAATAAAACAACGGGAATTTTTGCTTCAAATGTAAGTACTTCAAAGTTGTTGAATTAAATCGCTGAAAACATCGTAAAAGGTCAGTCTACACAAAAGTTCTGAAAACTAAAACAGAAACTCAAGATTAGTATTTAAATGCTACACGCAAAAAAATAAAACTGACTTCGAACATCAATATAAGTTGAAATAAAATGGCGGCTTGCTGAAAACAAGAATGTGGGAAAAAATAGTATTGCAAAAATGTGTAGATGTAACAAAAAAGCTCAATTTGGCATTGTACACGTAGTATTCTGTTGTGAAAAAGTAGACAGTGTCGTTTATTAAAAGGTTTTGGCTATGAAAAGAACAGTGAACATATGTGACTGTTTTTAAGAGCTAGGGTTATACGAGAAAGCCATCATAAGTTCAAAATGGCTACTAAAGTAAGAAAAGAGTGAAAATAAAATACATTCTATAATTACATAAATTACATTTATATACATGAATAAAATTACCTAATTTACAAATCTCTAATTCTATTTACTCATCCTCCACAATCATAACCCTTATGAAAGTTTAATGATTCTTTTATTTTAATCCTAATAATATCTAAAACATTTATATTCACTATGCTAGTAAATTCAAATAATATTAGCAGTTAGAATTGTAATAAAGTTTCACAAGTAATTAAATTAATGATGTCTAAGAAAAGGCTAAATTCAGACACGTATTTAACCTAAGACGAAGACTAAATTGAGCCCACACTAACCAAAGGACAATCAACTGATTCTACTTAAGGGCCTACCGTGATATCCTTCGACAAAAGATTGTGGACCGGAGAGCGGGAGGGATTCTTCACCCTTTAGATTCACGCAAACGAGAATGATATTTTGGAAACTACCCAAACACGACTAAATTTAAGGTTCAGATATGTCTATGGCAGTGGTTCAAATGCACTTTCAATACCTCTTAGCCGTTAGTTTCCATAAATCTCACTTCTTGTGCCAAAAATTATTAAAAATTTTTACAGATGATGTCATTTCATATTTATATATTAGAGTTGTAAACAAATGACTTTACGTGGATGACTTTACGTTAACAAATGACAAAATGGTGGATTTCGCAATACACTGTTTAGGCAGCGGTTTCCTATCGTCTTATAAATAACAAAGCTGGAGAAAACAGTTTTTCTCGAAGTTAATTAGTAGAGAAAACCAACTTCGTTGCTCTTCATAATAGTTCAGTTTTGTAACTGTCTGACTCTTTGAAAACTTGGCTTTGCAGTACTAACGCATGTGCCTCCTCCCCCCCCCCGTTTATCAAATTCTTTTCCCTCCCTCTCTCTCTTTTTTTTTTTTTTCTTCCAGATACCCCTAAATCTTATAGTTCATACACCAATTTGAAAATCATTGTAATCATTGTTGTAGCTAGCATACTGAGAATATCTTTCAATCTATTTATTTGCAAACATTCTGAAAAAAACTGCAAAATTTTCTTTTTACAACGTTGGGTATTGGCATTCACTGATAGAATCTTTGCGCTCATTTTGCAATTTTGTTTTTTATTTTTTATTTATTTATTTATTTTTTTTTTAAGTACCGAAAAACTTAGAACTTCCATTTCAATCTTGTTCATGAAACTTAGATACTATTCAGTCCTGTCTAGGATTATTCAGCCATAACAAGGTTCCACTGAGCTGTAGTATACAGTTTTTGCTCAACAAGTCATCGTTTTGTTTACTGATTAGGTGCATCCCTTTCCGCTGCGCAGTTATTGGAAGAAAAGTTAAAACAAAGAGGATCTCTTTCTCTTGGGAGATGTCGCCGCTGTTTCCGATCGGCGGAGATCTCTGTTGCTTGAACTCTGGAGGGGGCTAACTGAGAGGCTGTGTGACTTGTGCGAGGGTCTATTAACCCATCCGTGAAGACAACTCCCTTCTTTGCCTCATATTGCGACTTCTATGAATCTTAAATTAAACTTTTACGAAGAGTATCTGTAAAAAAAAAAACGGAAGTTTCATGTTTCCAGTCATATAATATTTGTTATCATAACTTTGAAACAAATGAAACTGTAGTCGTTAGATGCATTTTTCTTGCTTGCGTCTTAGAAAATTAAATATTTGCAAGAAAAAAATACAAAAATAAAAGCATAAAAGACTATAAAATAATATAAATATTATTGACAATAAATTAATTACGATAAATAGGAGACTAACATTAAATAATTAACAAATGATACTTCAAATGTAGCATATATAATTTTTCTGGAGGATATTAATTAATTAAAGATTTTAATTCAAGGGATTGAGAGGAAACATAAAAAGTTTTCATTTGAGGGGACTGTAAAGACATTAGGTATTTTTTGGAAGCAATGAGCAACGCCTTCGCCGGGAATCGAACCGCGAACCTCTGGAATAAAGCGGAACAAGCGCAAGGTTATGAAAACAAAATTACTCCAAAGACGAATAATTTATAAGGAAATTCCATGGCTAAATTTGTTGTTTCGTAGGAAAATAACCGGTGATTATTTATAAAAGAGGAATAAAATCAGATTTCTTTATGTTAAAAGAAACTGGCTTAGAAATGCAGAATATCACTAATGCACGAAAATGAGTCAGAATCCAACTAATTAACATAGATAAAAAGCAGAAACTAAAGATAAAAAAAAACTGAAGTAAAAGTGATTACAGTCGCTCGTCTATTGAATTATTAGCTTCGAAAAGACGATAATGAAAGCCAAAAAAGCATTAAAAATGGACAAAAATAACATGCATGAACTAAACAGCAAACTCTTTTCGTCAGATTCAAATTTATTCAAATCTTCATTTATAAACTGAAATTATTAAAATTTTATAAACCTCAAGCACATTAAGATGTTCTAAATTCGATAATGGGAAATGAAGGATTTTAATAGCTTTAAATCTGATACAATGACCTGACAGCGTTAGATTACTTCGGGAGTTTTAGAACCTAATTCATGATTTCCGTTAGGTACGTCTTAATTTCTTTTATAATTATATTTAGAAATTGATACGTAAAAGCGTTTCATTTTCTTAACCAAAATCTTCATCCAGTTTTTTAAAGGTAGTGAGGAATCAGATAAAAATGAAATATTTTTAGAGCGTTCTTAATTTGCCGACAGAGGTTTGACATGTCAGTACGGAATATTAAAGAATCGGGGAAAAGGGAATAAAACAAATGTAAAAATTAAGGAAATATAACAATAATTTTTGCTTTTCCTAGTTCACATTTCAATTAAAGATGTTCTTTTATCCAAGATTAAAGCGTTTCTTCTATTACATTTTTTGTTTACATATACTGCTGACTATAACATTTCTGATATATGCAACGTCTGTCTTCTTATAAGAGGCCAAAAGATCTCTTAAGAATGATACAAACTGCTCGCCGTTTTTACAGGATACAAAGTTTGGAAAGAAAAAAACTGAAACAATTTATAGGTGCTTAGCAGCAAACAGTTTATAGGTGCCGAAGCGGTTTACAAGCGTTTTTTTTTTTTTTTTTAGCCCAGAAGGGCTATTAATTTCGTTTAGGCATTTTACGTTGTTTCACTATAAATGTCGGTTCACTTTTCAAATTGTTATCACCAAATATTATCCCCTGTGTTATATATAAAGAGATTAAATAATGAAGAATCTGCATGAATGCATGTATGTTTATCGCATTGTGATAAAACAACGGTACCTAGAGCCATCAAATTCTGAATAACATAATCTTCTACCAAATATGAGCATCTAGAAGCCCTAATTTGGAATTTGAAATTTGTTTTATTATCGATTTCATATTTTGTAAAGCTTTAACGAATTTTTGATAACAAACTCAACTATTTCAAAGCGAGCAATGGCAACAATGTGCGAAAAAAAAAACATTTTTATCTTCAGCGCGAGAGACAGTGTATCGGAAATTCTAAAGATAGGCTCATTTTAAAATTATTTTGCGATATTGCTGTTGAATTAAATTTTATGGTTTAAGTGCAAAAACATGATATTTAATAAATAAAGTTAGCCCCCAAAACGAACTTTCAGATTTTTTAAAATTTATTTATTATCATTATTATTTAATATTTAAGCAAGTCTGTGTAAAATTAGATATTTTCCTTTCTTTTTTTTGAAACTGAAGCTCCCACAGGATCTCATTCAGCATTATTTACTGAATAATAAAAAAATAATTAGACTTTAATAATAGTAATTCCTATACATTGCAAAATATTTCATTAATTCTTCCTTTAAATATGATTTGTTTCATTCATATGCTAAATTTCTCTTATGCTTAAAGCAGTCATTTTTTTGTAACCTATCGATAAAATCAGATAGTTTACGCTCATCATTTGTATTATTGTTAGCAAACTCAAATTGTAAGATGCTGCTACTACATAAATATTTACGTCTGCTATAATACCTTTCATCCTTAACGAAAATGCCGGTACTTGGATATCAATACTCCCGATTTACAGGCACCAAATTCTCAATTAATTGAGTTTCCAAAATCATTACATATTCTATTTGACATTCATGTGTAGCAGACTGAGCGTTTACGAAAGCATACTGTTGCTTTGAAAGAGAGATTAACATAACATTCATCAAACTCATATCTTTTTCTTCGAAAATAATTATGCCCGAATGTACGCTACAGATTTTGTTATTTAGCACTAACAGTTTTGTTAGAAGGAATAAAGTTGGAACTCATCATACAACGAACAGCAGTCTGCTAATGCAATGCAAACTAAAAGCATAACAACCTCTAAATGGTATCTCTGTCTGGATTCCTAATATAGTAGACGATCTATATTCTATAGCGACTAAATCTCATATGTAGTCAAAATAAAGGCATATAAATTTGTTGTTTTCTTTACCTTTCTCTGAAAACTGATGTTTGTCTTAACTTCTAAATTAAGGAATCCCGGAAAACATAAATATTCAGAAATCTGCTTGCGTTATTATTCAGCATTTACGATTTAAAATGTAACCATAAGTTATACTGTCACTTCTCTACTTCTTATTAGCTCGCCACCGACATTATGTATGTCTGGCTTATTTTTAGCAATTTTACAGCAATGAGTGGTAGTAATAAATGTTTAACAAGCTCAAAATATTACAGGAGTGGCTATTATTCAAAAAATATTTATTCCCCAGTGAGATGTCTGGTGAGATGAATAAGTATGTCTAATGAGATGGATAAGCAACCTTGCAAAGTAAGAATACAGATGCTCAAAAATAAATGTTTACTTTTTGAATTTACTTTCTGCTCTATTAACAGAGGATGAAACTGCAACAAGACTTTTCAAGTATCAGAATTGGGAAATACTATGAATGCTTAACCAACTAATGAATCGCCCTTGGAAAGTTTTCTTTCAGTGCTTGCTTCTAATATTCTATTATGGATGAAGATAGGAAAATTTAAAATTAGTACTTGAATTTTTTTAATTTCAGATATAACTTCTTACCTTGAAATAATTTGACGGAAAGGGAATCTTCATGTAAAAGTACTTTTATAATATTTAATAAAACTAATATTTCTAAAAATTTCGTACCTAAAAATTATTTTATAGCTATCAAATTGTATTGGGAAAAATTTCATAAATGACAACAAAATCGTGGTCAGTTTTCAGTTGAGCTGTTGTAGACGGTTTTAGTTGAAGTATGTCCAGAAATTAATCTTCCTTTTCTACGCATTCCAGTATGAGCTAATTAATGAAACTTCAGAAGGTGAACTTCGTATGAATAAACATCTTCTTTGGTGTAGAAGGATTAAGCACGTAAGCATAAACGAAATGCATGAAAATATATTCATGTTGTATCCAGAAAGCAGTTGTAAATTCATAAAAGCTGTAAGAGTTTGACTGAAATGTAAAATTCCTTTCCTTATGATTCGTAAAACTTAATGTATAAAGAGTTTGTTTTTACCTGGCTAAAACATTATTAATTAAATTAAACTGATTGGATAGCTAAATGTGCTTCACTTAGCTTTTAATGTCATTTCTGTAGAAATATAAGATCAAAAATATGTCTTGATGGGTTTTTTAGTTCTTGCATATCGTATGTAAGTTCAGTAGTTTAATGCCCAATTTCAGCTCTTTTGGTGTATGTAAATTTCTACAATTTGTGTTGGAAAACTGTTTTAAGTTTCTCGGGAAAGTTATATAAGGTATTTCTCCCGCTTTCCTAGCGTCCTTCGTGGTGTAGTGGTTCTGTACGCTGGGCCGGTATTCCAGAGGTCCGTGGTTCGATTCCCGGCGAAGGCGGCTGCTAATTTTTGTCTCTCTTGCTTCCAAAAAATCCTAATGTCTCTACAGTTAAAGTACCTGTATTGACGGAAAATATTAGAATAAAAGTTTATTGTGAGACTGTAAGATTTCTTTCGTCTTAATTTTTATTCTTTTTAGTTAAAAGGCGCTTACTATTGTTTTCGTTTTGCGATTTTGCGTTGAAAACTTTAAAAGGAAGTGCAAAGAGCATGATATTTAATAAATAAAGGTAACACACAAAATGTTTTAAAAAAATGTCTCTTTGAGCGTAATGTAAACCTGAAAGCTTTCAGAATTTTTTGTAGTTTTTTGTATTACTCTCTATTTTTTGCATAAAATATGGAAAATATCACAAATAATAAAAAATAAACATTTGATGCTATCTTTTTTTAAAATCTGAGCCTGAACTTAAATTTTAATCTATTCAAGTAACGTTTTTGCATGTTTTGTAAACTAAGGATACTTTTTCAGAAGACAAACAACAAAAATCAGCGTTATATTTACAAAATTTCCACAGGACTAGTTTCGATGGTTTTACCGAACCACCATCCTCAGCTGCAAAACCGCAAAAGGATCTATAGCTATCAAATTGTTTACGTTCGAGCTGCAAGACCGCATTTTGCGGTTTTGCAGCTGAGGATGGTGGTTCGGTAAAACCATCGAAACTAGTCCTGTGGAAATTTTGTAAATATAACGCTGATTTTTGTTGTTTGTCTCCTAAATTAGTATTTATTCGGCGTGTTATTGTGTCTTAAATAAGGATACTTTATTTGAAACTGAAATAGGAACTGAGTAAAATGTTTTGTCAGAACAATAATAAAACTATTTTATAAATGCTTCCAACTTAAGTAGATACACTGTACATACCCTACTTCTATTAACTCATATTCCTAGGAATTACTGAAAATTTCTATTAACAATTACTAGAATTTAGTAATTTTTATAATGAGTCTGAAATAAAACTTTATATGCATCTCGAACGAAAAGTGGCTTCAAAGTCCCCGTTAGTAAATCCTACTTTAGCTGCTCGGAAAGATTTGGAGGCGAACGATCAAACTCAAAAGACAAAAAGAAAGAGAAGAGCATGCAAATAAATTTCTGGGATAAATTTATAATTTATTCAGAAGAAACGAGTATAGAAACGGAAATGAACCCGAGAAAGCTGACGATAGAGCTGAAACAAAATGTGAACTCGAAATAACGTATGAACGACTTGAAAGAGATGCGCGACGCGAAAAAAAGTTGTTGAAAGACAACAACTTGTGACACAGGTATTATCAATGAAAAATCAGATAACAGCTAGAGGAATCGGATCAACAAAATAAATTATCAGCAGGCTATTGTAAAAATAAAGATGACTATGGAATTTCCAATGATACTGCATTGTGGTTACTAAATATTTTTGATGAAATGAGACAATACTATTTAACAAATAAATCATGCAGTACTGGAGATATTATAACCATTAGAGTAGAATATTTAGATAAAAATCGCTTCTATTACAAAAAATATCTGCGAATCAAATTTTTATTGCGTGAAAGCAAATGGCAATAAGAAATTCCGACAATGATTGATTTATTTAGGAACAAGCAAAAATATTTAGTTTCATGCTCATATAAAATATTCAACAGGATTTAATGACTGGAGAAATTTATTCAGAAACTTCTCGAAGCCAGAAGCTGGTGCACGAAATTTCATGGTGCCATGTAAAATCAATATTCACTTTACAAAGGCGGTTATTAGTTGCTAAAAGTATCGATACACATTTAGAAGAAAAGAATTGATTCAGAACAGAAGTATTTCCTAGGAGTTGAACAATGATTCCTAGCCACTGTGAAATTTTTGGCGAATTTAAGAGTAGCATTTAATGGCTACTGAGACAATCCATATTGAAATCGAAAAGGATGTTTTTAAAGTTGGATAGAGTATCTAGCGGAATTCGGTAGCTTTTCCCCAATTTGCCAAATTATTGTAAAAATGTTGTCTTTGTTGCAAAAATTTAGCAACCCGGGTAGTGGACAGTATTTATCTCACACTCTATGAGACGAATTTATATGCTTAATAGGAAGTGAAGTCAAGAAAATTTAATTTCTGAAATTCAAGAAGCAATTTAGTACTCCATAATTGTAGAGTCTACTCCCAAAATAGCTCGTAAGAGATGAGTTACTTGCATTTTCAAATTTGTTGACAAAAATGGAAATATAACAGAGCGATTTCTTGATTTTATTTTTAATGAAAATCACGATTCTGATTATTTAGAAGGGATAGTTCTAGAATTTTAAAGAGATATATTAATAGGTACGAAGATAGTAAAAGACAGGCCTACGATAATGCTGCAAATATGATTGGCAAATACAGCGGTATGCAAGAAAGAATAAAACACCATATTAATACAACAAGCTATGTATCATGCGCTAGCCATGCATTAACTTTAACGGGAAACTACGCTGAGGAATCTTCTACTGGCGTACTACATTATTTTGGTTTTGTTCAAAATTTATATGTATATTTCTCGCCATCTACTCTGTGATGGAGTATACTTATAATAGTGTGACACGGGCTTAATTTACACTTATAAAACAAATAAGTTACCTTAGAAGCGAATAAAAAATTTTCGTAGTTTCAGTATTAAACTATAATTATGAGAATATTAAAAATGTCGTTATTTAAATAAGTACGTTCAATAATGGTAAACCATTGAGTAAATCCGAGGTGATAAAAGTAATAGAATATTTCGATAATATGAGGGAATTTTATATTAACAGTTTTATAGAATTAGCTACTGCGACAAATAAATAATATATGCAAATTATTGCAAGACAGCAGCACTATTTATAGTTAGGAATAAATCTTTAGAAATCACTCTCGAATTTTATCATTGAATGCCAGGAACATCTTTGACGATACTGAGAACGATGAAAATTTATTAATGGAAAATCAAAACTACCAAGAAATCAGAACTAAAAGAATAAAACTGCAGTCTGAAGTAACAACTCTAAATAAAACACATTTTACTGAAAAGAAAAGCCCATCTCAGAGAAGCCCCATTTATAGTAATGTGCTAAATAATTTTGGATTACTTTTTCAACTTTAAAATACTTGACTTCCAATGCTTGACGTAATGAATGTGTGGAAAGCATATGTACAAATTGTCAAAATGGTATTACATTAAATATTTTAAAAATAAAATTGTTCATTTTGTTACATTCATAAAAGAAAAAAATGTCGTCAGTCCAGTTGACGTGTATAAATTATTAATTGTTGGCTTACAGTCTACATTTCTGAATGCAGAAACAATTCTAAAAATATTTTTGGCAATTCCTGTTGTTTCCAAAGCAAGTGGTGAACGATCAGTTTGAGATCTCAAGACAGTTAAAAATTACTTAAGAAATTCCTTACCTCATTTTCACGTAAGTCATTTGTCAGTGATGTTTATTGAAAACGCTGTTGTTCGGCTATTAGATTACGGATCCCTAATCGATAAAATTGCTAAAGGGAGAAAAGTTTCTATTTAGTGTATGATTTTATGTTTCAAACTGGAACCAAACATCATTTCCGATAACTGTCAGTGAATTTAAATCAATATATTTTTGCTAATCTTTATATGTTATTAATACAAGAAAGCACTGCTTTGCTAACAAAGTTTATTACTGATAACGTCATATTCCAATATATTTTTAATGTTTAATAAGCAGACTGATAACTTTGCTACTGTATTTTTCATTAATAAGTATTATTTTCAAATAAATTGTGTATGCATATGTTAATATTATTATTTATTAGTAATCTAGAGTGCGCACTGCAATAAAAACATGCGCGTAGAATGCACACTGTAGTGGTACATAAACTATTTAGCAGGGCCTCAAAATTGAATTTCGTTTGCGTCTGTCAAATGCTAAATCTGCCAATGGCAAGCTTTCAATTATTTTTGAGGCAATAAACACCGCTTTGAATTATTATTGATACCATTCTTTTACTTCGCTTGTAGAGTTCCTCACTTTGTAAGTTACTGTTGAAAGTGAAGAATCTTAAGAACTGGTGAACTGATAAGCGAATAATCGCTTGAGTTCGTGTGACAGGAAACAACAAGATAGAAGGGTAAAATAACCCTTTATGATTCCAACTAAGGTTTAACAAAACTCCGTCTTGGAGTGTACAATAAAGCCGACACTTGGCCTTTGACCTTAAGAGACTAAGAATAATACTAAATAATCTAAACTACAGAGGTAAGCCTAAGCTATCGAAATTCTAACAGAGTTGGCCCCTTAACGTTAAGAGACTGCGAAGCTATTAAGGGCCTAAAGTACGGCTGAGCGTGATAATAGCTTACGAGAGAGTAGCCTAAAAAGGCGGACGCATGCAGACAGAATACCTGGTATCTCTCTCCCTAAGACCGAAGAACTTCGCAGTTACATACCGCTCTTCCTCATTATGTATTCAGATGTGATTCTAAAACTACGTTCTGGCCGGAAGTGGTAAGTTGAAATTAAGAATCGACAGGAAAGGAACTTTAACTCAAAATTTAACTGCTAATAAAATTAACTTAATCCTTACACACTAATAAAGAAATAAAAAGAGAAAAATTGGTGAATTTTTACTAACCTGTGGTCTAAAAGGGAATAAGGGCTTACTTTTTATACTCCCCACACAAGGTTCTAATTTTTTATGCCTTAAAACCAAAAACGTTTAATTTTCAGAACGAGAAAACAAAACTAATTTTTGCTAATCATTCTTTAAATAACTACAGAAGTTTGTCTGTGTTAAAAAATAAATGATTGATATGGCAAAAATATTTGGAAAAAAATAAGATAAGGAGGCTTAAGAAAATTGAATTGGGGAAAAGTGGCAAATCTTTCATGGCATACTTGTCCTTCAGAGCTTTTAGTTTAATCATTTTATAATGTTGCTTAGGACAGGAACGTCAAGAATTTTTTTTTGCCACAGAGTAAACAACAAACACAGCAAAATCTTCTGATGGGAAAAGAAAGCTAACTTTTCGTGTCTTTTTTGGCCTATACTTGCAAGTTGCTCTTGGTGTTTCAGTTTAATCTGTTTCTAGAGTTGCTTAGAGAAGGAAAATCTAAACATTTCTTTGCAGAAAAGAAAACAAAGAAAAAAAAAGACTTCTAAATTGAAAACGACAGTTCACTAAGCGTCAAAATATGTTTCTTCGAGCAAACGAGAAGATTCTTCTGATTCTAAGGTCAACAACTTTTAGCCATCATAACGTTGAGTTTTTTAATGAGGGCATCGTTGTTTAACCGTAACAAACGCAAACTTCGGCAATACCGCCTTAACCCGCAGTTGGCGGCAGGGATTCTAAAAAGGCGATGTATATGGCATGAGTCTTAAACGCTTGAATGGTTGTCGCGGTACCTTCCCCTCACGAAGATCTTAGGAAGACCGCTACAAAGGTACCGTTGTGAGGCCTAATTAAAACTCGACTCAGATCCAGCATCCGGCACAAAATTTCTTCGCCTTCTTTTTTCCCTTAATTTACCCCCCCCCCTTTTAGCATCATCCAATAAGTTTATTAACGGGGTGTTGGATTTCGAAAGCGGCACTTCTTCAGTTTCCCTTGAGCGCACTTTCCCAGTTCCGAATCAATTAATAGAAATTTGTTTAATTTTCTTCAGAAATGCGTGAAATAGATACTTCGTAAAATATTCGAATGGGAAAAAACTCCATGATGATGCTAGAGTGGAAAAGGAAGAGAAAAAGAAGCACATTGTGTTGAAGTTCGATGAAGGAATCTATAAGATCATGATTGAAATCGTGCAGGTTCGCAAAATCTGTGAATCAGAAACTCTCCTTGGTATGTGTAGGGCAGTTTGTTCATTTAGAAATAAAAAACGCATTTATTTTTCATGATATACCAATTTTTTGTGGCTTTTACACTTGCACGAAGCGGACAGGAAAAAAAGTTTAGTCATGCATATATATGCATGGCTAAACTTCTTTCTTCATATATAGCAGGGGTGGCCAAGCTACTTGATAGTCCGAGCCATTTTTCAAAATTTGAAATTTTTCGCGAGCCGCACTTAAATACGTAGATATGCAAAAAAGGTATTAAAAATTTTTTTACAGAAATTACATTTATTGAAAACATACAAATAAAAGTACAAAATATGTGTATTGAATTTAAATATTAAAAATTAAACATGTTTATTTTACTTCTCTTCATAATTCTTTAAAATTTGGTGAATAATTGGCGACAGCATTTCTCAGTAATTCTTTGAGATGCTGGTTAGTTAATACTGATCAGTATTTAGATTTCACGAATTTTAAATTGGAATAAAATCATTCACATAAGTAAATTGTTCCGAATATTGAAATAATTCGAGAAGCAGCCTTTTTTAATTCAGAATGCTTCGATTCTGGTACAAATTTCCAAAATTCAGTCATCGGCGTCGATTTATATTTTAATTGTAGAGCTTGATCTTCTTGCATCTCTATTAATTCTAATTCTCCAGATACTTTTTGGGTCATAATTATATTGGAAATGAAAAACTCACCTTGAATTATGTTAATTTCAAATGGATTCAGAAAAAAAATCAAGAGACGATGGATGGAAATGAAATTTGTTACAACTTTGCACTTAGTCTTTCGTATTTGTTGTCTGTAATTTAAAAGACATTTTGAAACACATACGGAACGGTAATAATTTTTAAAAAATATGATAACATAAAAATGAAAAGGGAACTGGGGTACATTTATCGAGAGCCACAAATAACCCTTCAAAGAGACGCATGTTGGCTACCGATGATATATAGTAATATAGTATATATATATTTGCTTTTTAGTGAAGTGCAGCGCGTAGTAAATGTTTACTGAAAGTAGAATTTAACAAATTGACTAAACTGTAAATTCAGATTCAGTTTCAACTCACCTTTACGTTTTTCAAATTATAGTGATAAACATACAGTAAGACCCCGCTTAACGCGGGTGATACAATCCATCAAAGTAGAGCGTAATGCGAAACAGCGCTAAACGAGGCTATCTTTACATGTAAATATTGGGGTTAGGGGAAGATGGCTAGGAAATTGGTTAGGTATTAAATTTAAAAAGTATGTTTTTTTAATAAAAATAAAACCAAACATTTATTTCTTAAAGCCCAAATTAGTACCACATTATTATTTCTTGCAAAAATAAAAACAAAATATAAATAACAAAACGAATATTCTTAAAAAAAAAACAAATAAAATTCTCAGTCAGTCATATTTAGTTAGCCTTCCGCGTTTTCAGTGTTCTGCCTTTTTGTGACAAAAGCATCTAATGTTGTTTGCCTTTTTCTTTTGCGTTGTTCTCTTAAAAGTTCTTCATAAACGGATAGAGCATCTCTAACACCACGCCTTACTTTTGAGCTCCTGTTAAAATTCGGATCATTTTCAATTTTTAAAATATTAGTGGTAGCTATTTTGAATTCTTGCAGAAAATGAGTTTACTAACTTTAATTAAATTTAATTATAATTACATTAAGGTTTGCTAAGAATTAAAATTTTAAATCGAAATATTTCCAAGTGCGTTTACAAAAATTAAAAACAAAAATTAACAAAAATTTAAAACAATTATTAAAAAACATACTTATCAGCAAAAATAAAATTTAAAAAAATTTCCCAACTGCCCCTACTGCGCTGGGATCTTTTAAAATAGAATCAGACTGAAAGCAAAACACACTGGAACTACCTGCCTAAAAGAAGAAATTATTTCATGAACGACTTTATAAGAGAAACTGTTTCATATTCACACTTCACATGCGAAAATTCCCATGCAATAATGGTGTTAAGAGCTCTTAAAATTCGACCATTGGTGGATCTGATCTTTAATAACAGCTAAGTTTGAGTTGATGTTTCATCGTTTAACACTCTTGATAAATTGAACTTGACATACAATTGAAAGAAAAATATTAAAGCAATATGTAATGACTTCAGAAAGAGATTTCAAGCACAAAGTATACATAATGAGCATAAAATGAAGTACTCTTTCATAAAGGCATAAATGTCTTGTAAGTAAAGTGAAACTAACAATACTGTTGAGACATCAGGTATTTTTTAAAAAGCACGAAAGATGAAAAATGAGCAATGCCCTCGCCGGGACTCGAACCGCGGGCCTCTCGAACACGCGCCGAGGGTGCTGACCACTATAACACGGAAGCACGTTAGAGGGTGGGAGAAATACCCTATATACTCCCCTTTTTAAAGGGTGACTTGGGATTAGGGTACCCAGTCGCCAAATCCTGGTGGTGGGGAATCATCACCCACCACTACTTTTAGTTAGATCACCCCTGTAGATTTGTTAGGTATATTTGAAACAGGAGAAGTGAGAAATGAACAATGCCCTCTTCGGGACTTGAACCACGGACCTCTCGAACACGCGCCGAATGTGCAGGCCATTACACCGCGAAGGCATGCTGTGAAGGCGGGAGAAATACCTTATAATACATTAACACAAAGTGCTCTCATTTTTCCAAGAAGCATATACAATTTTATAAAAACAATTTCTTTCTGAAGTTACTAAGCTTATATCAATCAGATATAGTAGGTGCATGAAGGATAACATAAGGAGGCCCTCCATTCCAATAGACCAGGGGTGGCCAAAGTGCGGCTCGCGAGCCTGATACGGCTCTCCCAGACAATTTGTGAGGCTCATGCATATAAAATATATGTATGAAATATGGTAAACTAAAACTATTCAGTGTGCAAAAGGATGCACTTAATTAGTTTAGACTCTTTTTACAAAGTTATCATGGATTTCTTTCTATTTTAAACCTCCTTCACTACTTCTATAATGATGTAAATATGAACCTGTGGCTTTTAGAAAATCTAGATGTGACTCTCGAACATTCCTGAATTCAAAAGTGCGGCTCTTTCTGGCATGAAGTTTGGCCAACCCTGCAATAGACCATAGATTCTCAACCAGGGGATAATTCCATTTAGGGAGGGATGCAGTCAGCCTTTTATTTACCTGCTAAGGATTTTGTTTTAATTTATAAATATAAAAATGTACTTTTATTTCATTTTTGGCATTTATCAACATTTTCTATATTTGTTTAATTTATAAAACATATTAAAAATAATCTAAATTTAAATAAATATATATGTATTTTTCGAATTTTGGAAAGAAGAAAAGGGCGAATGATCGTCTAGCAGTGGTGAAAGAGGTGCATGGGGTAAAAAAAGTTGATAATACCTGCTAAAGACTAACATCTGAAAGCGACCTGTGTTTCTGAGAACATAACATGGCTGTTCAGAATCTTATATTACAGAAAGCGAAGAGAAAAAATGGGTGTATGGATTGAATGCACTCATCTGATCAATGTTTATTAATGTTTAACAATATTTAAGAACGTTTGCACCTGAAAGATTGTGTACAGTGAAGTTTTTGCTTTATTTCACGAGTTGGTTTATCATTGTTGCACAAAGTTTGGTTATATTGCAACATAAAACAGTTAAATCATTTATCCTTCCTCGTTTGATGTTTATTTAATATTATTTGTTTATCGCTTAATTTCATTTAATCTTTGTTTAAGTACGCCAAGTCTCAAAATACATATTATTTAACCTTAAAGTTGGATTTATTCTCTTATTTTTTATTCTCTCATTCTCATTCCCATGGAATTCATGTCGCAACGACTTTCCCGCGTTCTCTTATTGCATTCCTTACAGAATTGAGAATTACTAGTTATTAACCCTATTCAAAGGCCTTGGCGTTCGATAAAAATAAAATGCCGAAGTAAAAATGTGGTATAAGGATTTGTCAAAAAAATGTTTCTCTAACTGAATATCGTCAAACACGTGAAAGCTGTCTGCCGTTAAAGAAAGAGATGCCATCGTGGAAGATTTCCTGAGGATATCTGGCTCGCATTTACTTTACGGGTTTCCATTAATGGGCTGTTTGTTAATAAATTTACGAATTAGCTCTGAAGATAAATAAATAGGAGTAATATAGCAATCTAAGCATAGCAGATAATAATAAATAAAAATTAAAGTAAATAAAAGCATTTTTATTTCAGCGTCCGAGATACACTAAATCATATATTATATTTTAAAACATGGAAAGCAGATATTGGGTGAAAAGAGAGTTAAAAAAATTTACAAGGACTTTACGCTTTACAATTTTTTAGTAATTTCAAGCACATTGAGTGCTGAATAAAGTATTCATCTAATGAAATTTGCTTGTTTGATTTACTCTTTTGGTTAATCATTCCCTTTGCTAAAGCACTTTGAACTTTGTAAGTCAAACATATTATTATATCTCAAATTCCAACCGAATTGTTTTAACTTCTTTACAGAGTTAAGAGCTTCAGTTAAAGAAATAGCAGGTATTTCTTCATTGCTTTTTTCCAGCAGAATATTTTCCACTTATCTGAAAAGGGACATGAATATCATGGCCATTTCTTGAAAATCTTTTTTCCCGTCAGTCTTCAACATGAATACATACACTATGAACTTAGAAACTAAACTGATAACTACTGAGGTATTTCTCCCGCCTTCCTAGCGTGCCTTCGTGGTGTAGTGGTTCTGCACGCTTGGCCGGTATTCCAGAGGTCCATGGTTCGATTCCCGGCGAAGGCGTTTGCTAATTTTTCATCTCCTAAAAAATACCTAATGTCTCTACAACTTCATTAATAAACAAACAAAAAATTAATCGTCTTTGGTTTTCATTGAATAATTATTTATCATATATTCTGAGTAGCAAAGCTAAGAAGGGAAAAACGCAGTAAGCATTTTAACCTTGTGAAGGATTTGAAGAATGCTGTAACATAATCCAGCCTGCGTGATAAGTCATAAATGCGTGGAAAAGCATAAAATAGATGATTAAGGAGTATTATTGTAATCTAATAAGCAGTAGAAATGTAATCTCTTGTTCTACTTAGTGAAAAATAAAACATTTTATACTTTTATACATTGCCCCTTTTCAACTAATATCTGCTTTCCATGTTTTAAACTATAATATATGATTTAGTTTATAATAGCGCTGAAATAAAAATGCTTTTATTTATTTTTATTTTTATTTATTATTATTATTATTTGCTATGCTTAGGTTGCTATATTACTCATATTTATTTATCTTCACAACTAATTCGTAAATTTATTAACAAACAGCCCATTAATGGAATTTTGGCCAAAAGGCTGGTTGCATGGACGTTTTCGTGGTTTCACTTACCCGTAAAGTAAATGTGAGCCAGATATCCTCAGGAAATCTTTCACGATGGCATCTCTTTTCTTTAACGGCAGATAGCTTTCACGTGTTTGACGATACTCAGTTAGAGATAAATTTTTTTGACAAATCCTTATACAACATTTTTACTTCAGCATTTTATTTCTATTGAACGCCAAGACATTTGAATAGGGTAAGGCCTTTATGCGAATCAAAAATCGACATCATTGTTAGTCTGTTTCTTTAAGCTCATAAGCAACTTCACAATAAATCTAGAATGGAATGATCGTCTTAGAGAGGATTCACTGCATTTATTTTGCAATACTAAAATATAAATATTTGCTTTGCTCGTTTTATTTTCCCATTGCAAGATTTATAGCTGACTTTTATTGCATATAAAAGCACTTGCTTTGAATATATTTACTTTAACCAGAATTTCAGATCTGGTGAAAAGTCTTTCTCTGGCTCTCTTTTAAAACTGATTTTAAAAAACTGATCTCCAAAATCTTTGGTATGAAGTGTATATTTTAATCTGCCAGTTTATTATTTGTAGTTTATGGCTGTGATAATTCTAGGATGAATAAAAATTAGTTTTGCTGAGATGAATTCATGTTATGAAAATTAAATAAATGATTGAAGTCCTTACATCAGTAATTCCCAAAGCGTCGGTTGTGAAGTCGCGGTGGATCGAATGACAATTTTCGATAGGCAGCAAAAAGTTCTGAAGTTTTATTTCTTTTGCTGGATTATGATATTTGTCTATATATAACTATTAAAGAAATAAGAACTATTAAAACATTCTTAAGAATCATATCTTTATTTAATATTATTTCGATATTACATTACTTTCATCTGAGAAAATTCTTTCTCTGCTTTTTTCCCCTCTCTGAGAGCAAATATGGCTCGAAACACATGCAAATCTCTACAAGTGAATTGCGATACGTTGAATCGAATGCAAAGAATTACGGTGTTTGGTTTGGAAGACACTGCCTTACATCTTGAAAAATGTTACTTGAAAAATGAAATAGCTCGATTTTCTTCATTCTCGAGTTATGTTCTAAGTATACTTGCCATTACTCGTCAAGTAAAACCGTAAATTTCTTTTCACGGCTTTGACAAGTGAACTATTTCTATTGTTTTATACGCTAAATATTTGTTTTTTGATGCTCTTGAGATCAAAATTTTCAGTTATTTCCAAAGAACGAGAACTTCAAGCAAGAAATAATAATCCATCGATACGATTTAAATATCAAAAATCCAATGCCAGATAGTACAGAACATACGGTCGCATTAAATCACACCTTTTCTGCTGAGAGTTTAAAAGTAAATATTTTATCTGAAGTCATAGATAGATCTGAAGTCTGATAGATATAAATTTATAAATATATGAATTATATATTTCCCTTACGCACTGCAACATTGGCACAGCTCGAAAAATGAGATTTGCAGATAAACGTGCTTAAAGTTTCTCTTGATTTTGAAATGCAGGAATCACGCACTTGATTGGTGGATCAAAGAGTAAGCATCACTAAAAGGTTTCATGGGAGTTCTGTTAATAATGGTAGTTCTAAAATATTATAAAATTAACATTATTTAGTAATAATTTTCATCAAATTGTCTTAATGCAATCTTTTTTATTTTGTTACTATTACTTTTTTTGTTTTTAGCTTTTTAAATGTTATGTTGAAATACACGTAATCAACGTAATGTAATATCACTTCAACATCGGAAAGTTCACAGCTAATGAAAAACTTTTAAAGACGAGGAATTAAATTTTAATAATTATGTTACAGAATTGTAATATGTATTACAAAATTATAAAGAGGCCTTCTTAATGTTTCAATGATGTATCATTAATAAAAGTACAAAAGACAGTGAACAATTTCTCAAGAATATCCTACTATATTTAGATAAGCTTCAAAACAGAACCTTTTTCTATTGTTCCAATATTCGTTATTTATATTAGATTGCGGTAAAACTTGGAATAACAGTTTGATATTTTATTGCTGGCAATTAAGCTTTGCAGTTCTTAGATATTGCAAGAGGTTTATTGCAAGGTTTTTTTCAATGTCGCTTCCTGAAAGGATCGCAGACTTTTTTTTTTCATCTAGAGACCTTTCACACATTGACTATTTCAAAATCTGTTCCTTTAAAAAGAGTGTCTTATATAGAAGAAGTAATCTAATGATTGCTTTTCGACTTTAAGTACAGAAATGTCTTTGAGGTGTACAGCGTCAAAGATTTACAGTAAAATTTTGATTTGTCTGATCTGTGAGATCCTTTACATTAAAGTCATCTTGTCCCACTTCCAGAAGTTTGAAAGTTTGCCTTGTTTCTTTGCCGTTCTAATTGAAGAGGCATATTGAGATGGAACATGCATGGGGCCTAATTTCAATGATCGCTTCACAGATTTCTTTTCAGTGAAAAGTGAACAGAGTATCCTTCATTTTTCATGCCGCCAACAACAAGAAATTTATGTGTTATGTTTTTAATCTGCCACAGCGTACAAATAACAGACAGCAAAGTATTTATTTTTCGCTATCCACAGCGGTTTTCTAAATGCAGCGTTATTTCTAAATCATCTATTTTTCATGTAGCAACTTTTCTCCTCACACACTTTTAGTAAGCATACCCCAGTTTCCGTTGCTCCTTTCTATCCATCGCCTTAATGGCATAGATAACAGTAGACATTAGTAAGACCATTTTTTTCAAAGTCGCAAAATGTGAATTTACATATTTAGATAATTTTGACTTAAAATAAAATTGACAACTCCCGAATTCGACTGAGATTATTCAATATACACTAAGGCATCAACCAAAATGCCTAATTTTGCTCTATAACTTAAAACATTTTGCGCGTGAAGCAAATAAAAAAATTATATATATAATTCTTATTACACATGAGAGTAGCCAGACCTGAAATTTTTTTCGAGGGGGGATGTCTGTTTCCTGAAAGAAGATTTTTTCCAAACGGGTCTATTTTTTTATATAATAAAATATCCTATTCAAATTCAAACTTTTGCAAAAGAATTTGCATTTAAAAAGAAAATTTAAACTTAAATGAATAGACTTAATTTAAATTAAATTAAACATAATTATTGAAAATTTTATATTTTAATGCATTGCAACGTAAACTCAATCTCTTTTTAGATGAATATTTCCAATAAATATACATCCTTCGAACAAATACCCTAATACTAATATTTTGAATACAGATTATAAGTACTGTATATGTAAATACATTTTATGAATCACCCATTTCAAATATCCTCTAATTTTTTATTTGTGCTAAATATTGATTTACGCATATGTTTAAATTAAACCTTTAATTAAAAATTGGAAGGAAATTGGAAGAAAATTTGAAAAGCTATAATTCCTGAAAATTTCAGTTTTATTACTTCAGCTTACCACATTTTATTCATTTCTGTTATTTCAGCGTATACAGTACCTCCTAAGGAATGATGAATTAAGAAATTCCAATGTTAATTACATACTATTTTTACAAAAAAACTGGATTTTTATTACTATATTGAATTTCTAGAAGCTGTCCTTCGGTAGAAATGGGAATTAGAACCCATCCTTCACAGTTAAAACTTTTTATATAATTATGATCATTTTAAAGAGTTTCATAATAGGCGATAGGAATGTGAGAAGTTAGTTATAAATGGCTTCTACTACGTTTTAATAATATAAAATTAGGATTGTTTTCTTATAAGTTATAAGATATTTCTCCCGCCTTCTTAGCATGCCTTCGTAGTGTAATGGTCAGCAAGCTGGGCGCGTATTCCAGAGGTCCGTGGTTCGATTCCTGGCAAGGGCGTTGCTCATTTTTCATCACTCCTGCTTCCAAAATACCTAATTCTCTACAGTGGCGCTCGAACTAAAAGTATTTTAGCAAATTAAAGAACTCGTTGATAACTACAGATAGATGGGATCTTCGAAACCACGAATCTTGAAAGACTTGAATCGAAATCCTTGAAATTCTAAGATAAAAAGTATTAAACATTTTGACTGAGAACATTAGAATGATATATTTTTTTATTTATTAAAAGAGTTCATTGGAAAATGAACGAAATTGCTGCAGATTCACTGGCATCTGGATCGGCAATGTACCCTCGTGGCAGCCCAGTGTGCCTGCTTTACTGCAAGTGTCCTTTTATGAACTCTTAAAATGAATAAGTTTTTATTTATTTATTTATTACTTTTCCGAAGCGAATATAGTGTTCATTGTCTAGCGGTTACCTATGCTTATATAAAAAGTTTTTATAAAAGTTCGCAAAATGTGTTTAAAGAAATCAAGCTCTTACTCACTCTTTTTATTTTTTTCCAAAGTTACGCTGAGAAAATTAACCTCGAGACTCAGAAATTTTAACTATGAATTTCACTTACAAAGAAGGCCTCACAAAGTGGGCAGCAAACCGAAACATGCTGGGAAATTATGCAGCGAAAACTTCGTTTCTTATTTGCAGTGATGTCGTGTTCCAAGATATTGTCTTCTTCATTTCCTTTTAAGAGAGAATCGCAAGCCAAAACTCGAAGAAGTATATTTTGCTGTGTCAAAGTAGGGCGTACCTATGCTTCATACCGGTTTAAGTACCCAGGCTTCTTTAAATGGTGATGAAAAAAGCTTTTACAAAATATTTAGCCTGTCTGTTAATTCTTGAACTGAGTACCTGGGCATTTCATCAAAGACTTTTTTTTTTGCAGATCCACATTAAAAGATGAAGGAAGCCCAGATGAGACCACTTCTTTAGGCTGTCGCGTTTCAAAGGTGTCAGCTTCTTTATGTAAGTCAACCGCAATTCGAAAAGATAGAGATATCTACAAAGGGTTGTCCTGCTTAAAGGTGCGCTATAAAGATCAGCTTTTAACCTGAAAAGGCTACCTTTATAAGGACACAGACTCGTTTAATGCCAGTTCGATTTTGGTTTACAAACCTGAGACAAACGAAAATCGAATCTGCTGAAAAATGTCCGCAAACTTTGTTTTTGAACGTTGCTTTTTTTTTTTTTTTTTTTTTTTTTTTTTTTTTTTTTTAGCCCAAAGAGCGTTAGCCCAGAAGGGCTATTAATTTTGTTTTCGAATTTTACGTTGAAAATTTTAAATGTCGGTTCACTTTTCAAACTGTTGCCACTAAATATTACAGCCCTGTATTATACTTTTGCACTCGAATATGGGCATCTGGAAGCCCAAATTTGGAATTTTGTTTTATTATCTATATCATAGTTCGTAAAACTTAAGCGAATTTTTTATTAACAAACTCAACAATTTCAAAGCGAGCAATGGCAACACTGTACGTGGGGAAAAAAAAACATTTTTTATCTCCAGCGCGCGAGAGTGTGTATCGAAAATTCTAAAGATAATTAAAAAATGAATACATACTGTTTTAAAATTATTTTGCGATATTGCTGTTGAACTGAATTTTATGGTTTAAGGGCGAAGAACATGATATTTAATAAATAAAGGTAACCCACAAAACGTTTATTTAAGAAATAATAATAACCCTTATTTAATAAATAAAGGTAACCCACAAAACGTTAAAAAAAGTCCCTATGGGCGTATGTAAGCCTTCAGTTTTTTTTTTTTTTTTTTTTTTTCCAAAGTAGAAATTTATCTTCATAAGGGGGCGGCGCATCTTTTCATCTTGCACGCGCACGCCCGTTCCTAACGGGGGTGCGGCCCACCAGTGGCCGAGCGGTAAAGTCGCTGAACACTAGTAGTTCGGTCCGAGGTTGGAATCCCGGGAACGGGCTGGCTGCATGGGCGTTTTCGTGGTTTTCCCCATGTGTAACGTGTATACGAGCCAGTTTCCCTTAGAAAGTCCTTCACGAAGGCATCCCTCCCCTTAGGCAGATAGCCCTCGAGGCTTTGCCATAATCACACACACACACACACACAAACCCTAACGGGGGTGCAGCGCATAAAAGTACGCGGGCAACCAAAATCAGGGGCGGCCGGACTCTCGCGATACGACGCCTAAATATTTTAAATTCATTGTAAGTACTTGTGACATATAAGTACGTTTTATACAATTTCTCAAATGTAAGTACTTAGTGAGTATGAAATAAAAATTTTATTAGTGATTGAGCATTTTTTTCATAAATTTGGGGGCGGTAATCTCAGGAAAGTATGCGGGCAGCTTATGGCCTGGGAATGGTTCTTCCCATATGAAGGTTTCTCTCTGATCGAATGGCGGGTGACCTCAGTGACATTTATGATGGGACTCCATTATGAATGTTTCTTGTCCAGACCAAGTATCATTTTTCACGCTGAAATTTCCATATTTAAACTTCTCAAACAACCACCAGATTTATGTAATCAAGAAAAGTTTCTTGTTCGTGTACTGCTCAGGTTTTACGAGCTGTTTCATTATTATTATTATTTTTTTTTTTTTTTCATTTTAGAAATGAAATGATAATATATAAAAAAGAAGGAAATGAAACTTTTTGATCTTTCACATTTAACAGTGCACTAAAGCGCAAAATAATGCTACAATGCAAGTAAGAATAATGCAAACTAAGCAGGAAAAAAAATTAGGAGGCAGAAAAAATGCCACTTTTTTTATAAGAAATTACGAAAATCACAGGAAAAAACATGGATTTTAAAACAGTGGAACTTTTCGAGAGGACACAAATATTATTCGCTTTTGGCTCCTATTCAATTGCTTATTTCAAAAGGTACTGTTTTTGGAATGCCTTTTCAATAATTTACTGATGCTTGCTTAAGTGTATTTTAATCCTTTATCAATTAACTGTTGAGGCAGATATTTTTTGAGTAGTTCGCTGCAGAAAAAACTTTGATTCTGATATGCAACTCATGCCCAAGCACATATCATTTTCGAAACTGATAAAGTATACGTACTTGCTAAATATTATTTTCTAAATATGAAAATTCAGAAATGCTGCAATATTTTGAAACATTTTCTTGTAATTCGCAATGATATTGTATTTGCCGGAGCATATTAATTTTTTTTTTATTTGACTTCATCTGATACTTTGAAATAGGCTGTTAAAAACACTTATTCCATTGATTTCCTACAATGTACTAATTTTGTGAAATGGAGGAGCAACAAATATTGTTTAAGCCATAAGCCACTATTATTTTAATTAATTTTCTTCTAGGTATATAAAATGACATTAGATCTTCGGTTTTATTTTAGCCAAAAAAAAAAAAAAAAAAAGAAAGAAAAAAAAAAGCTACTAAATATTTGCTTGGACCACGTTTCGTACAAGCACGTGCCACTTCCTTATCATTTGTAAGATCCCATGTACTCCTTTTAGTAAAAGAAATTTGCCTTCAGAAATCAAAGTGGGCTCTTAACCCCTAATCTAGTGTAGTTAGTTAATAAATCTCGGTGACTTTACACCCCACTTAGTTTTTACCACAACAGACAGGGAACGAAATGAAAGTGCCGAGTCTCAGATGACATAGAAAGAGACCTAATGCCCTTCTTCCTCACCATAAATCCGTCTCGGGTGGACCAAGCCACCCCACTCCCCGCTTGAACTTCGCTTCCAGCTGCGGACATGTTTCTATCAACTAGTTTGTCACTCCAACACATGTGTCAGGTTTGAATTCTGTCCGTGGGAAATATCTTGCCTCCGAACTATCTTATCCATACATTTCGACGAAAACCGTGCCAATAGGAGGAGATGAGCCCTCCAGTCATGGGTACAAACCAATTAGTTCAGTCATTCGGGACTTTATGACCCCCATTTTCTGCAAGAAATCGCTTCTGGAACTACACCGTATCCTGGTGTGGTAATGAAGTAGTCTCTTTGATGGCACATTGAGCGACAATTAGAGTTGTTAGGGAGTTAGGTTCTAAATAATGTTCTCTCAGCTTGTCAACCGAAGATTTATTAATCATATTGATGATTCAGCGTTTCGAACTTGTACAGTTTCACACGCTAAAAGAAATTCCTCACTTTTTCACTGATAAGACATATAGAAAAGAAAATGCTAGTTTTAATTATTCTTCCTGTTTTCCAAAGCTAGATTTATAATCATATTTTATTAAAGCGTTATTTAGAGCGCAAGTAAATAAAAATATTAAATTTTCTTACCGATGGCCTAGTTAAGTTTTAAATCAAAATCAGTCATTGATTTATCTGCTAATTAGTCAACGGCGTTTTTAAAATTATCAATTAATATAGCAAAACTAATAATGTAGAAAAGTTTGTATATGTGTGAAGAAATTTATTAAAATTTTAAATAATTATTGCACCCAAATTTAAAGTTATTAACTGACAAAATTCAAAATTTTAAAATGTTACAAAAATCATGTCATATGCATTTTTTGCTAAATGTTTTGAAAACGAAACCTTCTAGTCCTTCAGTGGACTGATATCTGACTTTTGAAGAGTCTATGAAGTATTTCTATTTCCATTTTAAGTAGATAATTCAGAATTGTTGGAGGTATGTATGAAAGGTAGAACTTTTCAGCAAATTACAGCAAAGGTTGGAAAAAACTGGCACAAGAGGAAGCGCTGAACTGTGTGAAAGTGGGGGTTGTTGCCAAATACATAAAAGAATTCTCTATAACTTGCAGTTTTGTTAAATTTATTTGATGAAGTAAAATTTTGCTTTTCGGGCTTCAAAAGAACCATAAAAGATTCAGACACATTTTCAAATAGCATGTTTTATTTCTGGTTTTAGATCAAAGGCGTCAAAAGTTGAGACTTTCTTACATTAGTTAAGAAATAGGTAGCTAAGCTTTTAAAATAAAACCTGGTGTTATGCTCTATTTTGTTTTTAAGATTAGAATATAATTTTTGCAGAGGAAGGATAAGGATAAGGATAATGTCCCATTAAATTTTTTAAAGCTCTTGTTTTGGGAAAATTTAAACATTTGCTTAATGAATAAAAATTAAATAAATTTTTTATGACACTTAAATGCTGCATGATCATATGATGATGGAGTAAATGTGTGATGAAGTTTTCTCAGGTCATATTTATTGAGGCATATTTCATTGAATAATAACACAGTAAAACAACTAACGCACGGATTTCACATATTCACAGAAATTTAATTGATGATAGAACAGAAGCGCAGACATGACGTTGGCAGAATGACGTCAGCAAAAAGAAAAAGTAAGAACAAAAAGAGTGTGGCGATCACGATATGGATATTAGATTAAGAATAGTGAAGCTATAATTCCGCTTTATTGGTTGATGAACGTTTCGTTTTACAAATTTAATATTATAACAAACATACATTAGTTCATTTTTGCTATTATGTAGCAAAAATGAATTATGTAAAGTGAATTTAACATGATATAGGAATGATATGGCAAAGACAAATTTTGAAATGATTCAGTTTAGAAAGCTTTATTAGAAGCATATTACTATTTTCAGGGAAGAAAGGGAAATTTCTTTACCTTACACGATGAAAGTGATAAAAAATATTTCGATAAAAATGTAAGTAAAAGTGAGTAAAATGAACAGATTTTCTGATGTAATGTGTGCGGAAATGGCGCGTTGAGTTGGTGCAAGGTGCTGTTGCGCGACATACAAAAGTGTTTTGCAAGCGTTTGCCGTCATTTCCCATGCGGATTTCGAGCTATACAAAGGCTGGGTTCACCGACATGGAATTTAATTTACTGGGCTTCCGCTAAAAGGAAGTACAAAGCACAATTCGCGATTCGTAGCTACTCGAAGAAAGCACAAAGAGCGATTCCTGGGAAGAGCCGCTTCTTTTTTGTCTGCAACTCGATACATAAAATATATGTTCGCGAGCTCGGCATTCGTATAGCAATGCATACCTCCTGAAATCCATACAGGGACAGTTTACGCCAGCACAACGCTTCTATGTACCGCTCAACAGCACCCAAGACCATCCTAAAGCGAAATTTTCCTCCTCACGCACATTCCGTCACAAAAATCTGCTTATTTCGATCCCTTCTACCTGCCACATTTTTAACACATATTTTTAATCACCCTTTGTATGTGTGAGCATATTTGTGCCTGCGAGTGTGTCCAGGTATATGCACATAATTTCACTTTTACATATTGTTATATTTAAAAAAAGTATCAGTGGCGTAACAGCCCTAATGGGCCAAGACCCGCAGTTCCCGAAATCTGCTTTCTTGACCGTTGGCCCCGGGATGCGTGAGCATACGCCCTGAACAAGTGGTCAGCTTGTCGCACGACCCTCGGTGTTTAGTACCCAAGCGAACTTGGTCTCATTTTATCGACCCACTCAAAGGATGAAAGGCTGAGTCAATCTTGCCCAACCCGATTATTGAACCCCGGACCTTTGGCACTGCAGCGCGATGCGCTAGCCATTGCGCCACTGGGCTTCTATATGTTTTTTACTTTGCACAATTTAGATGCAACACTGTTTGAAAAAAATGCCTTCTTTCCTTTTTGCACGATTTGTTTTGATTTAACAAGGTTCAAATAGTGCCTTTTAGAAATCTCTACTTGAATACAATTTTAAAAGCACATTAATGTTTTGAAGAACTTCTTAGACGTTCCATTCAAAACAAAAGAAAACACTTAAACCTAAACTTTTGGAAGTACACTTGATTTCGAAAATGCACACATTTTAGCAGTAAAATAACGGTGGAAAAAAACTGCATGTAGGATTGCTCCCTAATATATTGTTACGAACTTTGTATAATCTAGCATGAACGTTTTAAACGAGAGAAGCTGCGCCGGAAAAATAAAGTTATATGGGCATGTCTTGGCGAGATAGAGCCAAACTGGAGATGGCGACTCGTTTTTGTCACAAAATTTTACGAAAAGTCATCCAAAAATCTCGAAAAATTGGCGACATTTTTATTTGATCCTTGTATAACTGTAATTGGTCTAATTACCATATGACTGTAACTGCATCTGGCCTTAAATATAATTGCAACTGTATATGCCTTCCAGCAATTTCGGGAAACTGAACTTACTGGAAAATTATCTTCGACCGGCAAAACAATTTAAGACCGGAGATAGCATCAGTTCTCAGTTGCTTGGTTCCGAAATGACATCGGAGTACTGAGAGATCTCCGTGCGAGTTCCGCTGTTCAAGTGTACATTGCATTGCGTTCTGTTTAACGTTCTTAGTAGTTTCAAGTGCTAACTACTGGTTCTGTTATACTATTTGTTGCTCGTCTGAGTAGGTCATACTCAGAAGAGCTGTACGAGTACTTCGGAGAAACGTTTCAGAAATGTAACATGTTTCTTTTGGGAAAATAAATTTTATTAACCTATCATCGGTTCTGCGTTCATTAAATCGGTTACGAACCCGTATACAAGTAAAAAATTTTCGTGTCAGAAGGGAAGCTGAGTGCCGGTGACAAGAGCGATGGCAGAGCAACTGAGGCAACTATTAACCACCTTTGTCGCATTTAAAGAAAAACGGAAAGCGAGCCAAGAATCCGTCAATAGCAGTGATGAAAGCTGTACAAGCAAAGATGATAGGAATTGTCTACATTCTTAAGGAAGTGGTGAAAGTGGACCTAGAAAAGATTGAAGCAGGTCAAAAGGAACTGAAAAAAAAAAAAAAATTCTAGGCTATGGAAGGCAGAATAGACACGGTTGAGGGATAAACTTGCGGAAATTCAAGAAAGTGTTTCTACTGTCGAACGACAGATCGAAGACAGAGTTTCTACTGTCGAACAACAAATTGATGACAAGAGTTTTTGCCACTGCCCAGATTGAAAGACCTCCTGGCAAGTGTACAAGACGCAGTTCTATATGATGGTAAACGCAAATGTATGGGATTCCGAAGCTGAAGCCTACCAGCTTGCTGCTTTTGTGAGAACAGACGCAGCGGGTATCCTTCAGATTCTTTCCGAAAATCAGAAGCTAGACGTCGAAATTGTATCCTTCGCTTTGGATGTGTGCTTTGAGAAGTGTTTAAAAGCCTATAACAGGCTTGACCTAAAATCTCGCCAACATAAGCCCACGGAAATACCTCAGGAGCTCACCACGGATGTTAAAAGGCTGTGTCAACTTGCCTTTTCTCATTGTCCAACGGAAACAAGGGAAATATTATCACTGCAATACTTCAACGATGGCATCCGGAATCCTGAGATATAAGAAACCTTGCGAATGGCGGATATCAAAGATTTAAAACGAGCTATAGTGTACGCAATGAAATTCGAGGCAATTTAGCAAACAACTTATACAGACCGTCACCCTGTCACAGCCGCTCAGTTCCAGGAGCCTGTGTATCAAGTAACTGCTCGTCTAGATGATTTAACTAGACAATTCAAGGCCTAAAAGGGGAAGATGAGTGGAAACAGACCGATCATGAAGCGCTGCAACTGCGGTGGTGAAGGTCACAAACGAAGGAGCTGCAGAATACCAAAAGGCAGGGAAGCTAAGACCACTCCCCATCAAGGAGTGAGGAAACAATTTAGTGGCCATCTCGCGAAACAAAGTTTGCTATATACTGAAAATCCTTATTTTAAAGCACTTCAAATTACTGAAATGAGTGGCAATCATGGATTCTTCATCATGGGACATTTAAATGGAATTCATAACTATTTAAATGGAATTCATAACATATTTAAATGGAATACATAAGATAATGTCATCTAAGAATATGACATCACTATCCTTCGTAGGAAAGAAATATCGCATGAAATGCCGACGCCCGGTCTAGAAACCCTGCCAAGAAAGCTGCCGACACTGTTCCAGGGTTGAAGGGAAAAAAGAACTGTTTAATACGGTCGTATGTAGAGTTGAAACTTCGACATCGTCTGATCTATACCCATGGAGAGATGAAGAAGTCACTAAAGACAAGTTAAAAGACGGCGAGATTAAACCAATAACTTATTTAACGGAGCCTTCAAATAGAAAAACCTAACTGGCAGGACATTTCGATCTATAGTTCTAAGACAAAACAAGGTTATATAAGCAGTCTGACGGGGAAATCTTTGGAGTACTGAAGACAAGCACTGCACAGAGTTCGGAAGCACTTCTACTGAGGTAAAGCAAGTGCTGACGTGCAAAATTGGTGCCAATCGTACAATGCCTATCCAACTCGGAAAGGACCAAAGAAACGCAGCCGAGGAAAGCTGCAACGCTAGAATGTAGGAGAACCTTTGGAACGTATCGCTTCGTTTTTGACATCCTGAAACCTCTGCCATGAACTGCTAATGGCAACAAATATATCCTCGTTGTCACTGATTACTTTACAAAGTGGCTTTAATCCTCTCCCTGATCAAGAGGCTATCAGGGTAGCAGAGTAATGATACAGCACTACATTTCCAAATTTGGAGTGCCTTCTCAGTTCAATTCCGACGAATGAAGGAATTTTATCTTTACTGTAATTAAACAACTGTACAAATTACTCGGCAAAGACAAAACTAAAACCATTTACATCCACAGTCAGACGCCATGGTATAGAAGTTTCACGGAACCATCCTTAACAACCTCTCTTTGATGATTTCCAGAAACTAACAGGATTGGAATCAGAATTTACCTCTTTCCTTACTGGCCTGTCGCACTACTATACATGAAACTACCGACTATTCTCCATTCCCAGATGCTCTCTGGTCGTGACTTTCGTCTGTCTTGCGATCTATCGTGTGGTCGCCTTGGATACGCCTTGATCACCTGAGAAGTATATTCGGGATCTCCAGGCACGGCTTGGTTACAGTTTTGCGCTAGCGAACTAACGTGGCAACAGAGAAGATGAAAAGCTGATAAGACACGAGAGTTACAGGACATCGATTCAACGAAGGTGACAAGGTGGGCTTATGGAATCTGTTTTTTCCTCAAACTACAATCACCCCGGGATGGTCCTTTCATAGTCCTAAGAAGGCTGAACGGCGTTTTAATTCGTATCCGTAAGCCATCAAATTCTAAGCCTAAAATTGTTCATGACGACAGGCCAGCTCCTTATTATGACGATAGTTCGTAGTCCCCATAGTGTATATAATGTAAATAGTAATCTAAGACCATGTTGCTATTTATATATAAATTAATAAATACAAGTATTTAATTATTGATTTAGTATTTGATTTGTTGCATGTTATTTATTGAAATTATTATTTTAGTACTGCAATGAGTTTCCTTAGTTGTAAGTATGGTTTACTGTCCAGGAATTGTACGGCCCGGAATGTGCAGTCCCTGGGAAAGGTCAGTGTTATGAATTTAACATAACATGTAAAGTCTGCAGAGAATGTAGCTAAGCCGAAAATATAAAGTTACAGGGGAAGGTCCAATTTACATTGAGGTTTTGCGTGCATTCAGTCAATTACGAACGCGTACGCACGTAACAATAATTTTTCTATTTTATTCTACAAAAGGAACAAAAATTCTTTCTTTTGCTTATCCGATCCGTACTTTAATCTGTTAGTTAATGCTGATTAGACAAGCAAATTTGATAAGAAATAAGAAAATAACAATAAAAATAGTTTTGTTAGCATTAAAAGACGTTTATTAAAATACAGCATAAAACCAACTTAATTCAAAATGAACTGTGCAAAACTGATAAATAAACTGTTAAGTCGTCCTTTTTTGTCGTTCAGTTTTTATGTTTTTGAATTATTTATTTATGACGGATAATTTGAGTTACATATGTACAGATACTGTAATTGCATTTATAAAATAAAAAACATGCACTATATTAAAATAAATAGGAATGAAATTAAGACTTATTGAAGGCTGTAGACACGGTTTGTTTGCTTAGTTCTGACATCTAGAAGCAGTCTTCCATTCATCATACGCAGTGTTACTTTTTTTACATGAATCTTTTGTCACTTTTCTTTTGGGAAGAGGGAGACATCTGTATGACATTTCATTAATCATACGTAAAACAGAATTTTATGTTTATGATTTTGAGAGATTATAACAGTGAACACAAGTTTAGAATGAAGAATTAATCGTGCCTTGCAGGGACTCGATCTTTGAATTCCGGGATCGAAGTGCTCATCGTTATACTATAAAGAATAAAAAAAGAGGAATATATTTTGTTTGCAATAAGGTGGCCCTGAAATGAAAATAATTGCAAAATCTCTCTTTTAGTACCCTACTTTTAATAAGAAAATTTTATCCGTGCTACATTCGGCACTGGAATTTTATTTTTTAATTCTTTACGTTAGATTTTATCTGGATGTTAAAGGCTAATTGCAAAGCGAAATGAAACTGAGACAACTCGATTAGCTTTAAAGTTAATAAAAAAAAATAAATAAGATTAAAAAATCTTGTAAGAATGAATTTTTTGGCAATGTAAGCTTGAATGGCATTTAACCACATATAAACAGATTTCTTCAAAAATTTAATTTATAATAATGGCTTCTGTCTGGTGCAATTTAGTAAGATATGGAGTCAGCTACAATTACCACTGTAAGAGTTATTATTTTCTTAAAATGCGCAGTGTCAAAGAGAGCTAAAAACATGCTTTTCTTTAAGATGTAGGAATATTTAAAAGCCAATAAATATTTTGCCTTGCAACATCATCATTAACGTTTTCTTTCAGCGCAGTTTCAAAACCAAACATATGGGTAGTGACAAATCTTGATTTATTTTTCTTACCCCCCTGACCGTTAACAGTGTATTTACAAATCTATAGACAGGCAACTCATGATAACATTGCCACTAGATTGTGTATCAACATCCAGAGGAGCAGGTGCAGCGTAGAAAGCACATCGTGGGAGTTTCTATGAATGGAAAAGAGGCTCTCAGTAAGAGGGGGTAAGCATCACCTCCTCATCCCCCTTATGTTCACACAAGGAAGTCATTCAGAAAAACCTGAGCTCTCGCTCCTGAAATCGGACATGTGCAAAGCCATTAGACTTGAGTTCTTAATGACAAAGCACATCACGGCACCAGTCCAAATCGCTTCCACTCATTGGTACTCATTTGGCGATTTCCGCTCACAGTAAACTCGGCAATTATCTGTTTAAATGTGGAGTATTTACTCTAATAATAGATAATGAAGACATTAGCGTGAAAAGATAGCGTTTCCCCATCCTCTTCGGCTCTTCGGGAGATGAAACCTGTGATATCTTCATTTTAAATCCGTTCTTTATTTACATTACTGCACTTAAGTTTATAAACCTTTTAAGTACACATTTAGAACAGAATTTAAAAAGCTTCTTTCAGATATTCAGGTTCGAAAGCATTCGCTAGAAAATGATAACAGAACGTTTTCTTGAAGTGAAAGTGCAAATGCGTTTTCACCGGCGCAGTTACTTTTTGCTGGTAAAAATGAGAATAAAGAAGAAACTGATTCCCTTTGAAACAATGCATTATATAAATTAACTTGGAAGGTTTAACCTATGTATACGTCCGATTGTTAGACACATATTAATTTTCTCAAAATTAAATCTTGTCTCAATATCTACAATCCGTTTAGTGATTGGGACTCATTTAGCTACATAATGTCTAAGTCAAAGTATTACAAAATGTGTGTATCTTTTTATTCTATAATGTAATTTATATATTTACTAGCCGAAGTACCGATGCCAGTTCGGTTATATTGAGAGTAATGTATCTAACAACAGAGAGAACGATACCGCTGTAATCCTTCTCTAATTATTGATCTTTGATGCAACAAAATCGGTTGAGGGTGTTTTCTTCTATTATGAGGTATTTTTATTAAAAGAAGACAATTCACTTAAATACATTTTTCTTGTAAAGCTGTGCGATATATAATATTTCGAGTTTTACCACCAGGAGCGAAAGTGTACAAATTCTTTCCAGATCCTACTCTTGAACATGCTACGTACAACTGACCACGTGAAAACCGAGGAGTTCCCAGATGAATACTAGCAACTTCAAGCGATTGACCTTGAGCTTTATTGATAGACATTGCAAAAGCAAAACACACTGGAAACAGAAGGGTCTTGAATTCAAACGGCAGATCATAAGGAACTATGGAAATTCTCTTATGAACACATCTCCTTTTGTGCAGTTTTACTGATGACATCATTTGAAAATTCTTATAATAACATATTACACCTCATAAGGCATATGATGCGTCATTGTAATGCATAAAAATGCCAAAGAAATAAAGTAATATTCAATACATGTACCGCAACTGACTACGTAATCATAGAATCATATGGTATATATACCCATATGACATATGGAATTGCCATTTGGGTTAGCAAAAATAAAAACAAAGGCATCATTATTTTGAGCAAAAAATACGATTCATAGTCATATATTTTTCAGTTTAATGCGATATGGAATCCACATAAAAATTTCGATAGAAAAATAAATCAATTCTCTCTCATTATGTCAGCAACAATGTCACGCAGCCATTATTGCTGACATATCACTGTTGCGACTCGGAAAAATGAGGGCGGAAATTAGCGTTTTAAGAATTTTTAATTAATACCTCTGATTTTAGCTACTTTTTTTGAAAAAAAGGTAGATGTTGACCTTTTCCAGGACCCAGAAACGAATTGTAGAAAGTTAGGTGACGATAGCTGTAGTAGTGACTGAGTTATTAGCGAGCAAACAAACACACAGACCTTCTTCTTTATATATATAGATTTATAATTATTAATTAAGTTATAGCTTTTTATTTATTCTTAACAATTACATTTATTTACTATAATTATATAAAGCAAAATTACAATTATTTATTAATTAAATTTTAATAATTTCACATATTTATTATTATTTTTGCATGCCTCTGGATAAAAAAAAAAAAAAAAAAAAAAAAAAAAAACCACCACTTTCTCCTAAGACTATTTTTTTCTGTTTCTTGTTTTTAAGAGCCAACGAAATGAATGTACATCGCAAATTTTTTATTATATGTATGAAGAATGTCATACCTAAAACTTTGGGAAATGCTACTTATAATATTGTTAATATTTAGCATCTGGCAGAAATTAGATTCACTTGAACTGGCTTATTTAATTTCGAAAAACACGCGAAGACAATTACATCCTTTTCAAAATTAATGAGTGTTCGTACCCTTTTATGACTTTCATTAACTCTAAATGGTAAATTCGTGAGTACTGTCTCCATTATGCTCTCAGAACACAAACATTTAACTAGCTATTCAGGATTTTGCGTAGACTGAATTTCAATACATTTCGAAGTGTGAGTAAACGAATTGATGGCCCTATGGAGGGTATCGAGATTAAGGGTGTAACTATGCATCTACTTCTGGAAAAACTCAGAGGGGTGAAAAATTAAACAATTTTTAAAAAATTAATTATATCTTTATGACGATTTTTTGGAAATTACTAACAGTTACATTTTGAGTTGATCCAATCTTTCCTGGCTCATGTCTTAACTTTCGCTTAGACGAGAAAGTTGTGCGATTTTGAATGCATGCAGCACAATTTAGAAGTTAGAATTTAACCTTAAAGGTGGTCTTCTTGCAGCGCTCGCAACATTGCCTCTTCTGCAACTACTTCCCGTTGAATCCGAAAAAGGCCAGTAATTGTATAGTAGCTGGTTGACTGGTAGTAATTTAAAGGTTTAGCACCATCTTTTTTATTAGTGTGATAAATCGTCCTTTTTGTTCGTGATATAATTTCAGTTGTAAATCACTAAAGGCGGCTTAATTAATTTCATTTGGATTTCAACTTAACTTGTTTATGTGTTTGCAGTTAGATAGCCGCTAAGGAAGATAATTCGCCAATAGCTCAAGAGCTGTGTGTTAGCCGTGTGGAGTGTTCACTTTAAGTTAATTTCACCTCAAGGGGTCATAAATTGTAAAAGTGATGAAAATATATTGAAAGTGCTGGTTACTTTAATATTTCTCTCAGATGTTAAAAATCTCTCTGAACATTTTCGGCATGCAGTGCTACAAAAATATGAAACATCTCTGATATTTTACATATAGAAATTTTTTGCCTTATTTTCATTTTAACCTTTTACTGATTACTTCTCTTAAAAACAGTAAAATTTACTTTGAAGGGGTTGTTCTGTTAAATATGAGGTTTCGGCTAACACATTTTGCTAATGAACGCCATTACTCTGTAAAATTAAATCGTCTTTAAGTTTACCAGAGATGTTACTTTCATAGGAATATCCCCAAAGTATGTCATGAAGATCGACGTCTGTACATTGTTTTTTTTTCAACGGAAGTGTTATAAATTTTTTCTTATTTTAACAATATTCTCCAATTTCAATAAAGGGAAAAAAACATTAAAAAATAACCGTAACTGAATTTTTTGCGCGTAAAGTGGCAGATATCATTTCTCTGGACCGCGTTAACTGATTATCTCGAATACTGAATACACTTATGTACTTATTCGCTCCTTGTATCCGTTTTTCTTCAATTAATGAATTTCCTTATTCTAATCCACAATGTATATATATTTATGGATATCTTTTGTGAACTGCTGCTTTACTTCGCATTAAATTTATCGAATTAATTTTTACTATACCTATATATACTATATATATAAATAATTAACACTAAACCATTTTTATTCAAGTATCGCATATTAACTCTGCCATCTGATCTATATTTCTTATTCAGCAAAAATTGATGTCGGGGCTGCTTTCCGCCAGATTATATTTTCCCATTTGCTTCAGTTTGTTTGCTTTCGATCATTGGGGGTTTCATGGGTCGAAATTTTACTAGAGTAACTTTCGCCTTAATTATTTATCTAAGATAATTGGTTTAATGAATAATTATTTTAAAATTACCAGTCTTGAGCAATATGCAGCATGTATACTCGCATATCAATTCACATTGTGCCTAAATTCGAGAAAAGAATAAAACACAGGGAAAGTGTATTTAGTTTTTCATGTATAACGTTTGCCCAATGACAAAGCAGGAAAAAAAAATTATAAAATAATAAAATTAAAATTAAAATAAAAAAAATAGAAATTATTGTGAATTGTTGCTTTGTTTTAAGCGCACATTTTAATAATATGGAAACAAGGAAAAGTTTTCTTTTTACTTTTCGGTACTTTTTGAATTTACTTATTTTGATGTCATTATATGAGCTCCTTAAAGTCGTTAATCTGATATCAGTATACAAGTGGAAACTGTTAATTAATCCTCGTTACGATATTTCTACAATGACTGCCAATGTATTGTCAGTGAAAGGAATCCCCTTAAAGGTTGTCTGCGAAATGAGTTAAATTTCTGCATTAGTTTGTGACTCTGATTATGATCCGTAACTTCCGGTGCCGAATTTGTGAACCATGCATGCCCTTTGCCAATTAGTTCTGAAGTGCTAGAATAGCAATCAGTGAAGGCTTGGTCTTCGCGTACGCATGCGCGACCATCAAGCCGTCATTAGCAGGAACAAATTGCCTCATTAGTTGCTTGGAAAGCCGCTAGGCCTCCTTATCTGACAAGCAGGGGCACGACAGCTGCAATAGGAGCGCCGCAATTGCAAACTGCGTAAAACACTGTCCCTTGAGTAAACAACCGTTACTTTTCGGTTGACGGCGAAAATAGATTAATTCCGACGCCTGGCGGCAGACACTACTTTGGAACTAGCTGTCACATCGATTTGACTTCATTTCTTAACTACGTTATCACACTTTTTTTGGTCGTGTAAGTGACGGATCTCGCCATTTTCACTAACTTTGTATTTCTTAGCTCATGACAGTAAAATTAACGAACGTTCTAAAATTAAGCAGGATTCACGCTTAGATTAGCGATGATATTTGTAAAACAGTCGATTCGTCAGAATCCGTCGCAGAAGAACAAACGCTTCTTGGCTTCTTCACTGACAAGAAATTTTTATATTGGAAAAATTACGAACCTGCTAGAAATAATAATATGCTACAGAACTCTAAGTATCCGTGCTGAATGGAATTTCATTTCATCCGGGTATTCGAAAAATCCGAATAACTGGATTTAATTATTTATTATTTTCTTTATCGCATTTTATTTCAACGCATTTATTTATGCGGCTAAATTTTTTTTTTTTTTTTTTTGCTTCCCTAAAAGAAGAAAATGAAATAAAAACCGCTTTTTGCTCTCCCAATTAAACAGTCCGATTACGTTTTTATTTACCTAAGCACACAATCCATTTCTTTTTTGACTAAAATAAGAACAAGAAACTTAATTTTTAAATACACGGGACATAAAGTAAGAACATAATCTTGTTTGTATTTTTATTATGCTAAATTAAGCAAAGGAAAAGCATAATAGTTTCTGTGTTTAACTATAATAAAAACCGGGAATTTTTTTAAAATCTAGATAGAATAACAAATCCTTATGTAAAGAAAAACAATATTTGTATATATATTTGGCTTTAATTATTAACACAATTTTATACATATCCACTACTATTGGTCATTGCTAGTAAAGCAATTTTTCCATATCGATTTGACTTTTACTGTTCAATACTTGTAAAAGATTTTTCTAAACTTTTAAAATTTAAAAATGTATTTTAATATTATTAAAAAATTACGAACCTGTAAACTGGTACTTATTTAGACTTCGAATTATAAGTCTTTTACTTTCTTAGCTCTCGTAATTTAATTTGAACTAAAAGAATTTTAATAGGAGTATTAACCTTTAATTATAATTTATATATATGTTATTTAAATCAGAGAAAAAACTAAAGACATGAGAATTAAAGGTTAATTTACTTGATATAGAAAGTATAAGCATTTGGGTATTTGGAATTTGAATAATTGGTACTCCGCTATGTATAACGAAATTTTACAGTTTCAATATTTTGTTACACACATTCTACTTAAAAGCTTCTCTTGATTATTTTTTTTGTTTGTTTGTTTGTTTTGCTTCGCTTTATTTTGTTTATCACAGCAAAATATGGAACCGAAGTAGAAAAATTTTACGATGTTGAACTTTATAGCATGTACTTTCAGTAAGAAACATTAGACAATTTTTTGCTCTGATAGTTTGGAACTCCTATTAATCTCTCAATTTTGGGAACTTTTATTATACTATTGTAATAGGTTTCCAAAATTTAAAAGAATAATTAATTCATGGTTTTTAAAATAATTATTATAGAAATAAATTATTTGTTTGCAAGTTTCTCCTGCTTATATTACTTAGAAACTCTATGTGTCTTCTGCAATAGATAAATGTTATGGGAAAACTAGCTGATTTCTCGGTTTCACGTTACAAACTGAAAAGTTCAGATTATATGCACAAACAAACTGAAAAGTTCAGATTCAATGCACAAACAAACTGAAAAGTTCAGATTCAATGCACAATCTACAACGATTAATTAATTAATTAAATGAAAAATAAATAATAAAAAAGTGTTCAATGTAGACTGTAATAACAATGTTTTTTGATAATTTAAAAATTATAAATGTTACTTGAACAGTATTTGACTGATTTTAATGCAATAAGCTTACAGATAGGTTGGGAACATTTCTTTTGCATGAACGACTTAAAAAATATTTCATCTTAAATTTGTGAGGTAATTTGAGTGTAATAAAATATAGTGTTTTCTTATTTTTCGTAAATGAGCACGTGTGAAGTTTGTTCAGGTATTAGTTTTATTTTAAAAGGAATCTCCGAATGTAATTGCAGGAGTCATTATAAATGTAAGCTGCAAAATGATACTACAGGCAAGTGACGTAAGGCTTAAACTTCACCCAAATAAAACGGTGGCATTAAATAATGAGAAAAATGTGTTCCTCCGGAAATAAACTAATACTATAGATGTTGCACAATTATATTGAATACCTCAATATTTTTAATTACGCAAATTTAATATTAAATTGTGTTGAAAGTTGGAGATAACCATTTTGCAACAAACGTAATAATAATTCGAAAGATTTCAATCACCAGAACTGGAGTATAATGTTATATGGAATCTCATATAGAAAAGGCGAATGTATCTGCTAGTCAACTGATCCACCGTCAAAGGGATTGTCCCTATCTCTCTTTTCCTTCCTCAGCGTGAAAGTATGGACAATTCATGAGTTGAGGACTTAATTTCTTTATTTCAGAGTGGTTAAGAAGTGATCATGAGTTGATGATTATCTTCTGAACTGTTCGTTGTGGCGCAAAATTTGGATTACGTCGTAAAATAAAACAATAAAATAATTGATCCACCTTTTGTTTAATATTTGTCCTCATATCAAACCTTAAAATGTACATACAGTTTTAAAGCTGTATTTATTCTCTGTTTTTTAATTCCAGTCCCTCCCATTCTCATTCCCATGCAATTCATACGGTAGCGAGCTTTACGCGTTCGCTTTCCGATTGTTAGAAAATCGAGTGCTTACTAGTACTACAAAATATCCAATGTAATTTGTTTGGATGATTTTTTAATAAAGTCTCGTTAATATTGTTGTGAAGGGGCATTTAATTAACGCTTAAAGTTCTGTACAACGTCTATAATCGTTTTCAGCTAATTTTGAAGAAATCTGGAACTGGTTGTAATTCTGTTAGAAACCTTCTTGCTGAAAGTATTCCTCACTTTGGGACCCTTGACCTCCAAGGCACTTGATTCATCACCAGCTTTCAACAATTGGGCGATTGCTCATGACCGCTGGCCTAAGGCCACGCGTCCTCGTACTTCAACCTCTTCGTACTGATGGATGAGTGTCAAGTATTTCCGGAGGAACTCAACGGAACTTAAGAGTGGCGAAAGGTGTGAAGGAAGCAAAGACACACGAGCTTTCACAGCTTGTTTCAGTACAGCTTCTTTTTAAAGTTTTCCCTTTAACAATCATCAGGAAAACTTAGCAAGTTAATGAAATCAAATAGTCAGCCATTTAATATAATAATGTAAAGGGAAGGTCCTTCTTAGCCCAGTTACTGCTCATCCTATTGAAATAATTTTTAAGAGCGCTTAAAAGTGAATTACGTTTAAAAGAAAAATGAGTTAACATTGTTTCCGAATAAAATACCGGTATTATATTCTGTCTTTTTTCTACTACTTCTAAGTGTCAATGCTCTTATTTTATCTAATACTGCAATGTGCGCGAGTCGTGAAATCCTATTCATTTGCGCATCTCAGCATGTTCTATCTTTCAGGCATCTTTCAGGTTTGTTGTTCAACGTGTAACAATTTTTAAAGCCAACAGTGTGCTTTATGTAGTTCTGAGCATAGGTAATATTATATTCAGTTTCAGCTGATGCAAATACTAAACGTATTTGACATGACATTTAATAATTACTAAATCTTTGCTTCTATTACTCACATGTAAACACGATTTAAAAATAGCTAAGAAAGAAGAATTCACACATATATGAAATAACGGTCAAAATAATGATTGCGTAAGAAATATTTATATAATAATTTCTTTAATAATAATCTTATTAGCCCAAAAGGGCAGTTTTCCCAAAAGGGTTATTGATTTCGTTTTAGCATTTTGCGTTGGTTCATTATAAATGGCGTTTCACTTTTCAAATTGTTGCCGCCAAATATTAGAGCCCTGCATTAATATTTAAAGAAATTAAATAATGAAGTATGAATGTATGCATGTTTCTCGCACTGTGAAAAAACAACGGTACCTAGAGTCATCAAATTTTGAATAACGTAGTCCTTCACTCGAATATGGGCATGTGGAAGCCCAAATTTAGAATTTGGAATTTGTTTTATTATCTGTTTCATATCGTGTAAAACTTTAACGAATTTTTGATTAACAAACTCAAAGTTTGCAAAGCGAGCAATGGCAAAACTGTAGCGAAAAAAAAAAAAAAAAAAAAAAAAAAAAAACTTTATCTACAGCGCGCGAGAATGTGTATCGCAAATTCTAAAGATATGCTCTTTTTCAGTATTTTGTAATATTGCTGTTAAATTAAATTTTATGGTTTGGTTTAAGTGCGAAGAACATAACATTTAATAAGTAAAGATAACACACAAAACGTTAAAAAACGCCCTTTGGGCGTAATATAAAATCTGAAAGCTTTTAGATTTTTTTTTATTAGACTAAACTATAAATTCAAAAATTTTAATAATTTTAGTGCTTAAAAACCCTTTATTTTGAAAGAAGATGAAGCAAGACGCATCATACTATCATAAAGCAATCTTTTTGATGTGTACTTTATTCTTTATATCTGCAAGAAGTAAAATATTACTATAATGCCAAATTAATTATAACAGAATAATCAATATAATAAAGGTCTACAGATTTGTTCCCTGAATGCTTCAAAGAAATGTTTCCCTGTTCTACTATAATGTCAAAATTCTCAAATCAGTGAATAAATTGATTCATTCGATGCATCACCGAGAGCTTCAAAAATTTTATTTTTCGAATGCGAAATTATTCTATCCTAAAATTTCTCCTATATTTTTGTAATTTTGCAAGCATGTAAAAAAGTATCATTTTTGCAGCAAAACTGAAGAATTCTCTGCTTTGAAAATAATGTTAATTTAAAACGTCTTTGGCTGCAACTGGAAGGATCAGGAAACAGCTCATTGCGGAAGAAATATATATATTCTAGTTCATTCCAATTCTTCTTTTGCACCTTGAACCTGATGGGCTGAGACTAGAAAATCGATGACAGCTGAAGGCGGATAACTGGAATTGTTCTCCAGATTTGGAAAGAAACGATTTGGAACGACACTTTTACTCTTTTCGTCACCCCTCAAGACACAATCTCCCCCTCCCGCTAAAATGGTTTTCCTTCAGCCTTTCTGTTTCCACTTTCTGTTCCGGATAAGCCAAGCTTAGAGACAGTGCCATATATTTACATTTCAAAAGAACTGGATTCTTAGAATTGTCAGAATAGTATAAAACAAATTTTTATCGAGTTAAAAATAACTTTACTAGGTATTTTTGTAATTCCGTTTTGTAAAGATACAAATGTGTTCTCCAGGTACGCTATCTTCCACGCGCTTGCACATTTTTAACGATTTGATTTAGTTATATTTAGCTGTTTTTCAGTCTCTTTATTAGCTTCCTACTTGCCCATCGATCTACATACATATATATATATGAAGAAGCGCATAACAACAATTTTACATCACTTTCGCTCCGAAAGGTGTACCTTCGCTACAATCTATTTCGAGATATCAAATATGTGTGGGCAATTTCAATCGAAACGTATCGTGAGCTTTATTGGAGGCAAGAAATTCTTTTAAATAATAAATAGTAGCTGGATTATAGCTATAAATATGTAACGAAATTTAATTTTCACTTTTAGTTTTGCTGAAATCATAGCTTGTTCAAAATGTTTACAATACTCATTCAATGAAGAAAAATAAAATTTAATGAAGCTTTGATGCTTGGCTTATGGTGTAAGAAAATACGGTGGCTATAACGTTTGAAATATTGAGTAAATAATGAATGAGACTCAGAGCGGAAGGCTACATTTATAGTTACAGGGCGAGAAGCCACTTATGTAAAACCTTCTAAGATCTTGATTTTTGCCCGAAACTCAAACCTGCAAATTTCTTGGCCTCTGACAAGCTGTTTGTACTATAGCTAATCGTTTCAGCGAGGAAATCACAGAATATAATTCTCCATTTAATCATATGACTCGAATGCTCTGAAGTGATTGATTTGACCTTCGGGTGAGATTTGAAACCAGGATCCCAGGAACACAGGATCCTTAAAAGAGGCTGCTCAAACGAATTGAACTATATGGGAGCCGGTAGCTAGGATATATTTTCCACCTAACGATGAAATACGTATGATTTAACATTAACTGATGGACCGATTACACTGTGACCTGACCATGGTCACAGTGTAATGTCATGGAAAAAGTGACATGTCACGGAAAACTTGAAGTTGCAGAGTCATTACGTTTATTTCAGAACTGAAATCAAAAACAAAATATTGGAATTTGTGACCTCCCGACTGCTAGCCAGACGGGCCTCCAAATACTTCAAGAAGTAAGGAAGGAAAAAATTCCTTACAAAGCCTTTTAATCTTGTTTCTCAAAAAGGGACTGAGTACGACCAACCACTTACTTTTCTCCATAAAAGAGAAAGCAAATTTTCATTTAAAAATTTAATTTATATATTTTAGAAAAATTACCTTGATTCGCCTTTTGGATTTCTTGTAACAGTTTTACAGGATTTCTGTGTGCTTTTGTTGTTCATTCTTTGAAAAATTCAGAATACGTTTTGCTTGAAATTTTTTATTCCTTGGTTAAAATCGATTACCTTTCGCTCTGTTTCTTAACCAGAAGAAGAGTTATTTGTCAAATCCTAAAAGGTATTACAGCAAAAAACACTGAATAAATTATTCGGTTTTAATAGCCTATACCAAAAATTTTATTGAAATAAATAACAGAAGGAATTTCAATAAAACAAGCATTAATTTTTTTAGTAATGCGAAACTTTTCGAAAATAACAATTGAAAAATAATGACAGAAAAGACAAGAATTATCTGAGTAGACTGAAGTAATTTCTTAAATTTGGTTCTTGAGAAATAAGTAATATTTTTGGCCGTAAAAAGTAAGAAAAAGACAAGATCTTTTACTTCATCAAATAAAATAAATAAAAAAATGGTAAGAAATGTGGCTCTTCTGTTTTATGCATAAGTAATAGACCGAAGATTAATTTACATTAAATTTATATCTACAATGTATGTTTTTACTCAAAATATTGGGTCTTTCTTATCTTAAGCACTTTAAACTTTTAAATACATCTATTTTTTTTTTCCGTTTTTAAAATTTTGGTTTGTAGTTTGCTTCAATTACTCTTATCGCTTAAAGAACTTTCGCATTCGAGTATCTATTAAATTTAAACCCATAAGTATTGTAACAAACAGTAAGATTTCAACTCAGCTCCAGTAGGCAATATTCTCTGATAAAAAATTATTTTGGTGTGTGCTTCCTTTTATTTAAAAAGTGCTTCGTATTTTGTAAAAGAATGTGAATAATTCTTTTAAAATGAGATTCCTACTTTATGTACTATTATTAGAGACATATAAGTTTGAGTAGAGACTAGAGAACATATGATGGGGAAGCTTGAAGAAGAGGATTAAAAGCAACAGAGAATCTCTATGTAAAATATGAGACAAACTCCAAGAGTAAAAAAAAAGAAGAAATGTGACGATTCCGTGACCATTATCTGAGTTATTCTATCTCTATCTAGACAGAGTTAAAAATTCCGCATGCCTTAAATATTCCACTTGGCAGTCGTTAGGATGACAGATCTCCTACGAGCCCCGCTGCAGTCAAATGCATTTCACGTATTCGGGGAATGACTTATTGCAGTGCTAGTCCGCTATACGGGAAGCGTTAGACTGTGACTGACTGATTGTGCTCGGTATGTCAGACATGCTGGAGAGTATGTAGGAGGGGGCAAAAGGGCAAAATGTGGTTTGCCAGGAAAGAGGGATTCTTCTGTGCTGCATAGTTATCGCAATTACTTTGCAAATAAGGAATTTTGGGCCAGATTTCATTCTTATAGTTTCGTTTTTGAGGAAGTGGGGAAGGTTTATGAACCTGAGTTCTCCTTTGGAATTTCACACACTTAACAAGTTTACTCCTCTGATTCCTAATGTAGAAGTCCATTACAAGGATTCCACTCGACTGAGATTATGTGTTTTCCGTTATAAAACTTTTCGACATTCATGTTTTTTCTCACTCTCTTGGGACAATAAATCCTTAGAAAATATACATTCGAACCCCTGTTTAAGGGTATCCTCGATTTGAGGACTGTTTTTCATTAGTTCGGCAAAATATGTTAATAATAATAATAATAATAATAATAATAATAATAATAATAATAATAATAATAATAATAATAATAATAAAAGGAAGATTAATCTGCATTGACAAAGAAATTTAATTAAAATAATACTGCAATTTCACCATAATGTTCCACAGTTCCTTGATAAGCGTTGACTGAGTTTGACTGTATTAAAAAAAAATCTTTATTTCTCCATATATTGCGAGACCATTCCCCTCCCCCGTTCTTGAATTATAAATCTTACCTCAAGTAGCAGCAGAATTCCTTTTCACCTTCAATTTCAATAAATTCTTAAGTGCATACATCAAAAACTTGAAAGTAGTTTTAATTTTTATCATTATCCATGAAAAATGTAATTTAGGCGTAAAGTGATACAATCTAGAATGATATAATTAGGATCAATTTAAATACGTTTATTTGTTCATTTACAACATACTTTAAAATAAGTAAATGATGTCGCTCTAATAAATGGCTGTTTTAACTAGTGAAATGTAACACTATTCAGATATTTTTCTTGCAAGATCTGGACAAAATCCTTTAGGAAAATATTATTAATTCTATCACAATGAGTTAGAACAACATTTAACGCATATTAATATATTCAATATTTAATCAACTAATGGTACGAAAGACTGCTGTATGGTAGATAACACTTTACGATTAGATTTTGTTTTGAAAGTTATATTGTGGATTTAAAGAAAATTTTTTCACAAAAGCTCACTTTTTGCTAAATATAATATTTTTGCTTGACGTTACTTTTTGCGGAATTCATCTTTAACCATGGCTAAGCTTTTACGTGAGTTGACTTCTGCGTTCGATTGGCTTCTACAATTTTGGCTTAATACTGCTCTCATCATTAACATGGAATATTTCTTAAAAATATCCAAAAAAAAAAAAAAATTCCTGAATTCTTCAGTACGTTTACAAAACATAGTTTTAAACCTAAGTAGACCGCCTTGGTCAGTGTATTGTCGTATCGATGGGCTGGGTTCACATTCCGGAGAAGACTTGGGTGTTTGTAAGTGTATATTATTTTTGTGGCACAGGGGAACTTAGAACATATGGTGAGCCGAAAATAAGATTTGCTGGTAGGAGAAGAGGATTGGAAAGCACTGTCCTCTGGGGAATTCTTCCTCAAAATGGGGAAGAGGCTGGGCAAAGTCGTCCTGTCACCCACAAGAGGTCTAAGGCCTATATCAGTGAAATAATCCATTTTATGCTCCTGGCCGTGATAAAATTCAAGGACTTGTTCTGACGTTAATGTCAGGCGAGTGAGATAAGTTACGACAACAATCTGAAACAGATGCGCGTCTTTACCTACAACTTTCAAAACATACTAGTCAACAGTTTTTCCAATGAAATCAATGAACCTACACATCATACATCAATTTTTCAACACCTTTGTGTTTTATTACTTCCAAAATCTCTTCGTCAAAGGTGTTTAAGAAATTTATGCTGCTATGCTTTTATCTTCCTCATCAGTTAAATTTATGTTATAATGTATGAATTAAGCAGAAAACTATACAATTTCATGATCTACTATATTAAATAAAAAACATTAGGAAATAAATATTTACCATTCACCACATAAAAACTTTAAACTACAGCAGAAACTATATATCGCAAATATACGAAAAAGAAATTTTCTTCAGAGCTGTTAGAAATCAACATTTAATTTCCGCGGAGCTCAAAATGATGCCGTAATGTTTAATTTAAACTCAAGAGCAAGCCTGGTTTACCACAACATTATGTGTTAAAAATTAACGGATTTCTTTTCCCACGAGAAAGAGCCCAGTTGTTCGATCAGCTCCTGCTTGGAGTTTTCCTGACCGGAAGACAAAGTTCCCAAAATGGGTGTTTAGATTTCACCTCGCTACCGTTTTTGTTTACTCGTTAAAGAGTAGAAAAGATAAGGAAGAGAGCGATTTCAGATCTGGAAATGAACGGGCGCGATCTCGTTGTTATTGCTGTAAAACTATGTTATTGTTACCGAAATTTGAAACATAAATTTATGCTGTTAAGATGAAATAAATAAACAAATAAATAAAACCAAAAGACAAACTGTCTGGTTCTTCTTCCATCTGGAAAGTTAAAACATTACAGCTTTAAATTATCCAGAGGCAGCTGTGGGATGAACACCGGAGGAAGCAAATTTTAGATTTGTCATAGAACGAAAAGTCTTGAATTTACTCAACAGATATCTAAGAGACGTTGGGCATCAGTACTGGTTATTGAAGAGGATATTCAGCGTCCTAAGTTCATCAGTATCTTAAAGTTTTGTTGGATCATCCCGTGTTCCCAAATATTTTCTCCCAGAGTAATGCAAAATTTTCATCTATTAAGAAGTGGATAGTTAGCGTCTGAAGATCATCAGCATCCTTCAAGTTGCTGAATCTTCCCATGTCTGTAAATATTTCTTTATCGAGTAGTAAAAAAAATGTCATCTGTTAAGAAGTGGATAGTTAGTGTCTGAAGATCATCAGCATCCTTCAAGTTGCTGAATCTTCCCATGTCTGTAAATATTTCTTTATCGAGTAGTACAAAAAATGTCATCTGTTGGGAAGTGTATAAGGTATTTCTCCCGCCTTCTTAGCATGCCTTCGTAGTGTAGTGGTCAGCACTCTGGGCGCGTATTCCAGAGGTCCGTGGTTCGATTCCCGGAGAAGACGTTGCTCATTTTTCATGACTCCTGCTTCCAAAAATAAAATTTAATATCTCTACAGTGGCGCCCGAACTAAAAGGGTGATGGATGATTCTCCACACTTAGGATTTGGCGATTGGTTCCCCTAAACTCCAATGGCCCCTTTAAAAGGGGGTATATAAGGTATTTCTCCCACCTTCTTAGCATGCCTTCGTAGTGTAGTGGTCAGCATGCTGGGTGCGTATTCCAGAGGTCCGTAGTTCGATTCCAGGCGAGGGCGTTGCTCATTTTTCATTTCTCCTGCTTCGAAAATATCTAATGTCTCTACAAGTGGCTCATCAATTTCCGAAGATCAGAAGCATCTTAAAGTTTTGTTGGATAGTCTTATGTCTATAAATATTTTGAAATAGAGACTTAGTGTTTCTTCGGGACTATCAGTGTCCGAAAATGAGTTGTTATATTGGACCATCTTGCGTCCGAAAACTTGAGCAGCGTCGGTGTTGTGATATGTCCATGACGTGTTCGGACCATCTCTACCTTTTTTTTTTTGTGTGTGTGTGTGTGTGTGTGTTTTTTTCTAAAAGAGAATCACACATTTTAGGAATTTGAACAGAGCTTAATACATCTTTTTATAACTGCAATGTTTATGAAGAGACGCAGTCCACGCCAATGGAATTTTTGTCGCTGTAAAAATTATGTTTTATTGCTACCGAAGTTTGAAACATAAATTTCTACTGTTAAGTTGAAATAATTAAATAAGACCGAAAATAAACTTTTTAGCGCTTCTTCGATCTGGAAAGTTAAGATGTTACAGGTTTAAATTAACTGGTGGCAGCAGTGGGATGGGCACCGAAGGAAACAAATTTTAGATTTGTCATCGAATGAAAAATCTCTGGTTTACTCTGCAGATATCTAAGGAAAGTTGGGCATCAGTACCGGATACTGAAGCAAACACTCGGTATCCGAAGATCATCCCGTGCCCGCAAATATTTCCTTCCAGAGTAGTGCAAAATTTTCATCTCTTAAAAGGTAGATCATCAGTAACTGAAGATCAACAGTATCTTAGTTTTGTTGGAAAGTCGCGTGTCCGCAAATATTTCCTTCCAGAATAGGGCAAAATGTTCATCTCTTAAAAAGTAGATAATCAGTATCCGATAAGCAGTATCTTAAAGTTTTATTGGATGGTCTGTGTCTTTAAATATTTTAAAAAAAGAGTCGTAACGATTCGCCTCTATTATGTTAATTTCTGCAGTAGTTGAGTTCATATATAGTTTTAATATGTAAACAGAAAGAATTACCATAAAGCTGAATGTTCTGAATTTTAACTATTATTTTGACATGCCATTTCTAAGTTGCATTTGAGTGAGTTTAAACATTTATTCAGTTAAGAAATTATTAGAAATTGATAATTTGCTGTTCAATGTACTAAAAAAGGCTTTAGAATTTCTTAGTATCTTCTTTTTAAACTGATTTTATGTCGATATTTTTATGATTTATTTAGGAGAAATTTTTATGTAAATTTATCTTTGAATGCATAGATCGAAATTTTTGATAGTCTGAGTTAGTCAGCGTGTTATTGTGTTATCGTAAATTCTCAACTTTCACCAATTATAACTGAATGCATAACACGCATAGAATGGTATAAATTGTCTTAAAATTGTGTTTTAGGTCAGTTTAAATTTGTTTCAAAATTTTCAGGCTTCAGTTTTGTTCCATATTTGGAATTTGCTATTCTTAAAAAAAAAAAAAAAAAAAAAAAAAAAAAAAAAAAACTTGTCACATTTTAATTTTACACTTTTACACTATAGGCATATCATGACATTTAGACAACAAAGCTGAATGTTCTGAATTTTAACTATTATTTTGACATGTTATTTCTAAGTTGCATTTGAGTGAGTTTAAACACTATAGGCAACATAGCTGAATGTTCTGAATTTTAACTACTATTTTGACATGTCATTTCTAAGTTGCATTTGAGTGAGTTTAAACACTTATTCAGTGAAGAAATTATTAGAAATTGATAATTTGCTGTTCAATGTACTAAAAAAGGCTTTAGAATTTCTTAGTATCTTCTTTTTAAACTGATTTTATGTCGATATTTTTATGATTTATTTAGGAGGAATTTTTATGTAAATTTATCTTTGAATGCATAGATCGAAATTTTTGATAGTCTGAGTGTACCGTGTTATTGTGTTATCGTAAATTCTCAACTTTCACCAATTATAACTGAATGCATAACACGCATAGGATGGTATAAATTGTCTTAAAATTGTGTTTTAGATCAGTTTAAATTTGTTTCGAAATTTTCAGGCTTCAGTTTTGTTCTATATTTGGAATTTGCTATTCTTTAAAAAAAAAAAAAAATGTCACATTTTAATTTTACACTTTTACACTATAGGCATATCATGACATTTAGGACAGATGACCAAATGGAAACTGCAGCCCGCTAACAGAAGATGATACATCACTTGTGATGCATCATACATACATCATACATACTTGGGAGTGAAAAAGGCATGCCTAGAAAAAGTTATATCGATCTCCAAGAAATGGTAAAAAAAAAAAAAAAAAAAAAAAATTGACCCGAAGAGAGCGTTATTTGTCTGTATCTACCAATGTTCGAGCGTCAAGCTAAACTTGCGAATATAAACCAGTCAGAATGGATTTCAGTTTTATTGACATGTTTGCCAACTGACATTGTTCAACTGATTATGCGAGAGCCAAACATGCTTATGACTGTGCCTACATATTCTTGTTCACAAGATTAAAAATTAGTCCGGAAGAAGTTTGCATTAAATTTGCGCATTTGCTTTTGAATTAAAGAATTATTTTGAAAAAGAGATCAAAGGTTTGAAAAATTAAATATTTCGAGCTTTTAAAAGATCTTAGATAACTGAAAAAATTAAGCATTGTGTAAATTTCGATGGGCGTCACCATTTTATCAGTGAATGTTCGAAGGCAACTTCTCAACTAAACCAGCAGAACAATTAGAGGACTATGAAAACGTACGTGAATACTGGAAAAAGGAAACTCCAATTCATAGTTTAGAGTCACAAAAGGGCAATAAAAATCAACAAAGTTCCAGATGCCCACAAAAATATAATCAGCCACGAGTAAAAGCTAAATATGCGGCGATAGAAATGGAATGAAGTCACTTTGACAACATAAGCCTGTTGAGAGTTTTATATATAGGTCACTTATTGCCACAATGCCTGAAGTTAAGGAAAGAATAAAGATCCCCTGCTATTTTTGAGAGTTAAAAAATGGAGGAAGAATACTTAAAACCGTACACAACAATGTGTATAGATATAATCTACAAAATGTTATTTTCTCGATGCTTAACGGGATAAACGTTTTGAGTAAATGATGAAGTTCTAATTTGTTTACCTTTGTCACACGAACTAGAAGACTGCGGGCGAATAATCACAAAGGCGGCGGTAGTTCGAAGTGAATTGGACACATGTTGTTATTTACTAGGGAACTGGACAGCTGCCAAATTAGCAGAAATTCAAAACAAAGGAGCCTTATTTTTAGAATAAAGGTGCTTCAGGACCGAAATCAAAGGAAACGATAAACTTTTAATGCCGAGAATGATAAAAGGGACATATGAATGAAATAAAGAGGACATGTTGATAGCCGAAGAGAAAATTTCGCCCCGCGCTTCAAAAGGCAATTATCCATTATCAATGAATAATGCTCCCAGGAAGAGGGGTTGTTTTGGTCGGATTTGAAAAAAGATTCTGGGGATGTAGATGTTAATGTATTATACTTTCTGAAATAGACGAAGATCACTTATCTCATTTGCAAAGAAAAAGGAATGACTTAGCACCGTATTTTGACTTACCAACTCTCGGCTCTTGAAGTCATTCTCGAAAACACTAATAGGAAACAGACTACTATTTAGAGGCCAAGAAGACCATTTAGGGAATTAGCGGAAATTATTGGTCAGTCCCAAAGCTAATCAGATAAAACTATTAAGCTTATGTTATGAGCAGGTGACTGAACATCTGGGTGTAAGGTGACTACATATCTGGGTGTAAGGTGACTAGGTATTTAGGTATTTAAGAAAAAACAGAAAAGTTTGTTTTCAACCTATTTAAATAAATAAATAAAGTAATAATATATAAATAGACATATTTTTGAGACATTAAAATCCAAATATTCCTTTGTTTTTAATAAGAATCATAAATACATTTTATTTTGATAAAAACAATGTATTTTTTTATTCATGTGAAGGTTTATAATTGTGACCTTTTATCAATGTGGGCTTTATTTGTGTTGTTTTTTATCCAAGTGCGCGTACATCCGTATGGATATTTGCCCCGCTTGAACAATTATCACAGTCGGGTTCTTTTTGTGTGCTTTTGTCGTGTCACCTTTCGTCCAGAGGACTTTTATCTGATAACCGAATAAAATATATTTCAAACCTCAGAAATAATCCTCTAACAATGCACAAATTTAATTTCTTCCATAGCCTTTAGAGTCTATATTTCATCTTTTAAACTTGATGCACAGAATTCATATAATTGTAATGTACATGTTTCAAAAGTCTTCAAACTATAGAACTAGCAAAATTTGGTGTTAAATGTTCTACTAAAAATTAATAAAATTCGTTCTTTTCTTTTCAGTGAATAAACATTTCTGATAGGAGAATGACTAAAGCAGAAAAAGTATGCATTTTAGAGAAAAGTGAACAAAGTTACGACATTTAGCAATTGATACATTATCCATGTAATTAGAGAATAGTTTGATACCTAAACGCAGATACTATGCATTAAGAGGATTTAAAATATAAACATGAATTATATGAGGTAATTTGTGTGGTTTATTGAAACACTTTTTGTGAATTTATCAGTCGCTTCACAGACCACTAAACACAAAAGTATTAATTGAAATTTTTTTTTTTTCCTGCGCATTTTTCGTACTGCTTATATTCATCAACTGATTATACAGACAAAAAGTAAAAGAAAAGATTTAGCCGAGTAGTTTCAAAATAACAGATTTAGTTCATAGATATGCCCACCAGCGGCCGAGCGGTAAAATCGCTGAACACTGGTAGTTCGGTCCGAGGTTCGAATCCCGCGAACGGGCTGGCTGCATGGGCGTTTTCGTGGTTTTCCCCATGTGTAACGTGTATACGAGCCAGTTTCCCTTAGAAAGTCCTCCACGAAGGCATCCCTCCTCTTAGGCAGATAGCCCTCGAGGCTTTGCCACAATCACACACACACTAGTTCATAGATACATTCATCAAAATTCCCGAATAGCTGTGAGCCTTAATAGATGTAATTCCTTAGTACCACTAGTGGGCAAACGTGTGGCCTTTGAGTTAAAGATCATATTTCAGGACTATTATATAAATTTTCATTTATATTTTTCTCTGTACGAGATCGTCATATTTTTATTTCCATGGAAGAGAGAACAGCATGCAACGAGTTTTGCAAATGATCTATCATGAATTCACAGAATTCAAAAACGAGCGTAATCATAGAAATCTAAAAGAAAGAAAGAATTAAGTTCTACTATGGGCTTCTTATGATGCATTAAATCTGCTGCTAATAATATGCTTCTTTTCTTCTGGTGATATACGCAGTGTTAAGTACAGCACATTTTTTAAACCATATCTACATCGAAATTTAATTCCAAATTGGCAAAGATGATACGAGACACTTTTCTTAGTGTTCAGTTCCTTTGAAAATGAGTAGTATATAACACATTATTTTATTTGAAATTTAAATATCATCCAGGTTTAAAATGTTATTCAAAAATTTTAATTATTAAAAATTAAAAGTGGAAAAATGTGTTAGAATGGTTTAGATAAATACTTTACAACCCTTTATTAAGAGTATTTGTATGACAATTTGTATGCTTGAATTAAAAAGAAAACCAACCTTTGTCTTTCCTTCGTTCAAAACAAAGCTGAAAAGTGTCGAAAATGAAGAACAGGTCAAACGACGCCATTCTGGAGCCAAGAGGAAAAAAACAAAATAAAAAATAGCTCACCACTTTTCGCAGAAAGGCGAGCTCAATAGGCATAGATCAACATGACACGACCTTTACTAAGCGCTGTATTTAGCTGCCATTCTCAATGGAGAACGCTCAAAATATCCGGTTACGACTGACTTATCGCTAATCCAGGGTTTATATAAACGTATATATTTTAAGAATTTTGTTTTAGGTATAGCGGGCGAAATGAAACTCGAAACGCCATACGAGGCCCTCTATTTTGGCAAATATAAACGTTAGGGAACGTTAGAAAAACTTTTTACGGGCGATTTCCCTATTAATCTTTTGTTCGCTTCGCTTTTAAACCCAGGAGAACATTACATAACGATATCTTTAGATATTCTTAGATAATCTTTTGATATTTTCTTCCTTAAACTCTAGTAATGCTGTTTTTCTGTATCAACTAGATACTTCGTGTAGAACTTTTGTCACGGCAAAATGCAAAGCGTACTTGACAAAATCAGTGAGTATCATCTCTGATTTTGTCATATATTCTTTACATTTCCAAAGCCATAAAACAATATCGAATTTTAAAGAGCTTTCTTCTGCAGAAAATGAAATATCTTCCTGTCTTTCTGCTTTTCAACATAGCCTTCAATAAATGATTTCATAACTGTTTTGAGGCCCTTCTCGCAGAATCAGAAGTAACTTCTTTTTAATTTTGAGAAGAAAAATAGCTTTGTCGTTTAAAAAATTCGTTTATATAATTGAAAGACGTATTTTCATATGATTCGGGTGTACAGAAGAACTGTTAAAAATATTATAATGCAAAAAGACTGTAAATAAGCTTCTTTTACTATAAATCTTTCTCTATTTGAACATCAATGACGAACTGTATTTTTCGCATTTCAAGTAAACAGAAAATTGGTGCCCAACAATTATGTTTACATTTCCCATGATAACATCATAGTAATCACGTATATACATTTTGTATCAAAAATACAGTCTATGGCAGAAGCGTGGCTGCACGTATGAAGTATTCCTTGAATTCTAAATATATTCATGGAATTCTGAATGCTAAGAATTTATATTTTACTACAGTATATACATACAAATTGAGAAAATTTCTTTTCCCCCTTCTTTTGTCTTTTGTTTAAGAATTTTAAATGTAATTATCGTTAGATTTCTTTAAACGGATATTAATCACTTAAATAATTTATCTATGCTCAACTTTACCAACTAGTTCTCATTTGAAACGCTTGCGAACTTGCGCAACCACTGTAACATTGCTACTTTTACAATGTTCTGACATGCTGTGCAATAATTCACTTTGGTAATAACTATTGTCTTTGTGTCCGCGCACTCACATATATGAATATCTTGCCGTCTCTCAGAGAGGTGCATCTTTTGATAACGCAAAATAGTGCATTTGGAATATGCCATTTAGTATTCTTTTCGATTTAAAGCATATGCAATACATGTGTTCAATTTAATTAAATTTTCAAGAGTATCTGTACTTCATGATGTTATTATTACAAGTTTTATATAGTAGATAACTAGTATTGTGATTCTGAACATAAATGAATTGTAGAGTTTAGTAGATTCACTTTTGTGTGAAAACTGGAATAGTAGTTCTGGAAGAGAAGAGTTAAAAGCACCCTTTATTAAATCTTTAAAATTTATGCATCAACTCGACGCTAACAAACTACGCCTCTGCTTGTGCGGTAACTAAAATCACATAACGGAACTAAAAATTTGAAGATATTAACAAGTGATAGAACTAAACTGCAGGGCTCAGCTAGATCCCGTTTCTTAACCCCCCTTCGAAACTAGTGGCAGCAAGTAAATGCAATTAAGCCACGTGAACCAGCGATAAGCAAACGTTTAAACAGCAGAGGTGGCGGCTGTAGCCTAACTCTCCTATTTCCTACCGAAACTCGGTTTTTAAACTCTTTCTGCAAAGTAGAATTTACATTCCTTCATGCGCACTACCAAATTTAAATATTCTGGCATTGACAATTAAGGGAATGAAGACTTATAGGAAAGAATAGCAAATTAAATAAAATTGGCTATTTAAAATAAATATAAATCCCTACAGAATTACTGATAAAATGTTTTTAGCACCCTAAAAGTTTCGAAAAATATTGTTGAACATGCTTAGTATAGTATCTTTAGAAATCTAAAGTTAAAAGGGCCTGTTAATTAACAACCTGTGCTAAAAACGAAATATGATGTATAAGAGCACATTTTAAAATTTAAGGCCATATTTTGATTTCATGAAAATACCTTACATTAGTTTTGATTACTTCATCTATGAGCAAGCATGAAATACTTGATAATGATTTGTTAAACTGCCTGTTGTATAAGATATTTCATGTAATCTGTAATGCAGATCATATTGTAGCATTTTTGTGCCATAACCAATTTTTTACATTATTTTTTTTTCTGTCCTTATTTTTCCTTCAACATTCACCAAAATGCAAATTCGCATGATTTGAAATATTAACTGCACCTATTATTTAGAAAGCTTGGATTGACAGCACTTGAGTTTTCGTTCACAAAGCGAATTCAATTCCCTAACGCGCTGATGGCATTTGGGGAGTGAATTATTAATGTTTTAAAAGTTAGCACTCTGAAGCTGAAAGTTGGCCGGATTGGAATTAAAGGTTGTTTAGTAATTGTGTCTATGTGCTACTATATTTGAAAATTTATTCTAGCTCACTAATAGCAAAATCGTGGTAGACAACTGTCTTCAGCCCATTTTATCTGCCAAGCTTTATCGGCGGCTCTACAGATACATAAAATCTCTCATCTTCCTTAAAATTTGAAAACTAATTTGTGGCTCTAAGTACTTCCCACAGTAGTAGACCCATCATAGCCCATTTATGGGTTCTTGCAACAGTTCGGCATTCTGATAATGGCCAGTGTGGCTTGTGTAATGATCGGTAATGCCAACCACTAACTCTTCAGTTGCACAAATACCGCGAAGCATCATCTGCGCAACTAATGCCGATGCAACTGTAATAGCATGGGCAGACAATATATTTAGAAATATTCTTGCTCTCAAGTACATATCAGCATGAGTAAATAAAAGCAGTTCTACTTCCAACACTCTGTACGATATGACTTTTTGTAAACAATCCCAGGCAAATTATTTACTATGTAATATGTTGCTATGTTCTATACTAATGTAATTTTGGTTTTCATTATTTTGTCATTATCCTTGCCAATCGCATTTTAATACTGCATGTATTTTCGCGTTCTTTTTGCTCATTTACTATCGTCATGTCATTCACTGAACATCATCTGTGAGATTTTACTATTGCGGTTTCGCTTTGTCATTTTGTGAGTATCTTTCCGTGTTCTGCAATCAAATTATACTGTTTATTACAGATTCGTAAATTTACTCCTTTTGCGTTCAATAAGGTCCTAATTTAATTCAATTATTCGTCTCTCTCCCTTATATACATACATATAATGTCTAAGTATTATCTGCCCGCTTTACAATGTAATCACTGCTCTATCTTATTCAACGAGTTCCTTTGTTTCATAATGGCATTTTATTTAATTATTAGCAATAAGCCACAACCTCATCACTGTATGTGTGTAACGGCATTATTGTATGAGCACATTAATTAATTTTATATAACAGTTTTATTTATTCATTTATTTATTTATATTTTATTTATTTATTTCTAGCGTATTTTCTCTTCGTCCATTACTGGTTAGAAATTTGTTACAATCTTGTTCAGTCGGCTCATCTACCTTCGAAATTTGGAGTATATATATATATATATATATGTGTTCAATAGAGACCCTGTTCTTAGAATGTGTATCCAAGGTATTTTGCTACGGCCAATCACAGCAGCGGGACGTTTCGGCCGACGAGCTAACGCCCCAGTAAATCCGCCGTAAAGAAAAAAGCACTAGACTTCATTTTGAGTTTTAGACTGTTACGTAGCGGTAACAACAAATGCTTAGCAAATTATTACCAATGTTTTCGAAGCAGGAAACACGAAAAATCACCTGTATCCTCTTCTGGGTTTGAAAAGAATTTTCCAGTTGTCAGCTAGATGGGCTAACAAATTTCACCACGAAGTCATGGTTGGGGAAATGCAGTTATTCCTAACAACTTTAGTTGAATATCATCTGTGTGCGGTATTTTCCTGTACATGATTAGTTAGTTTTGATGAGGATAATTCGCCCGATCAAAATAAAATTGGATCCTAATAAAGTGATAGCTAAGTTCAGACAGAGGTGTTTTCAGCTGGTGAAAGGTCTAGAGAACGTGCCGGCTGAGACAGGAGTAATGTAACCCCTCTGGGTGTCTGCCAATAACATCGCGGCAAAATCATCGCGGGCGAAAACGTCGCGGAGAAAACAACGCCTATCTAATCTATGGCAATGAATTGGAAGAATTCCTGAATTAACTGTGAGACATTTTAAACTTGATGAAGAGACATCTAGAAAATTTCGTCCTTCGTCTTTTGCTCCCATTAGGGGGAAAAAGGTAAGACTGAAAAGAAAAGAAAAGTATCAGAGATAGGCAAGAGAAAAAAAAATAATAATTCTTTTTAAATTTGTTATAAAAACTAAGCCTCACCATTAAAGCAGTCCGAATTTTTTTTTCGAAATATAAGAATAATATAAAATTACAGCAATAGAAATTATAATTATTGTAATTAAAGAGAAAACTAGTAAGTCATCATTTTAACTATTCTCATGAAAATTCTCTTTCAATATTACTACATCCGTTCAAATACAATTGCTTGTTGCTATTACGATACAAGTTGAAATTATTTTTTTTAAATGAAGATATGTCTGCCAATTACGTGCTGACCAGCAAAGAAATTATGTAACACAGAATTCAAGTGCTTGATGAAATGGTTTTAGTCGTAGCACACGAGTATTTTGTATTACAAGGATATTGGTGTCCGCCGATAACATCGCGGGCGAATACGTCGCCGAGAAAACAACGCAAGGCGAAAACGTCCTACTACAAAACATCGTGGGAGAAAATATCGCAAAGAGAAAATATCGCAGTTCTAAAAACATCGTGGTACAAAATATCGTCGTCCAAAATAAGGCGGTTCAAAAACTTCGCAGTTTAAAAACATCGTCATCGAAAATATCGCGGTAAAAAATAAAGTATCGACAAATCATCGCAGGACGATAACATCGCATACCTGCTTTTTTCAGGCTTTAATTATTGTAAATGGATATTCCCATAATGATTTGTGAGCGCGAGATGGAAAGAAAGATAATTTTTACTTTCATAATTTTTATTAACTAATAAATGTTTGCTGAAAAAGTAAGAAAAACATCCTCGTCGAAAATATCGCGGTAAAAAATAAAGTATCGACAAATCATCGCAGGACGATAACATCGCATACCTGCTTAGTAGTTTCAGGCTTTAATTATTGTAAATGGATATTCCCATAATGATTTGTGAGCGCGAGATGGAAAGAAAGATAATTTTTACTTTCATAATTTTTATTAACTAATAAATGTTTGCTGAAAAAGTAAGAAGGAAACGTAATACTTAAGAATAAACTGAACCAGAACAAGAAATAATTTTCATTATAAGAGTATTAGATTGGCAAAAGCGAAGAAAATAATCTCATAATTAGCAATTTTTTATAGATAAGGGTTAGGTAGCTTCCTTTTTCTAAACTTTTTTAGATTATACTTTTAATGAAACATTACCACTAGAAACTTTATAAAAAGTGATTTATTAATGACCTTTGTTAAAAAAATAAACCTGTTTATGGAAAAAAGAAGGCAAAAAATAAGCCTGTTTTTTCCACGTGGTTTTCGTCGTCTTGCGTTTGTATGAACTTTTTTAGTTAACTATATCAGTTTAAAATTCTATTAAGTGTTATAAGTTGCCTTAATTTTCTATGCTTAAATTTCCTTCTTACTTTTTGAGTAAAAAATTATTAGTTAATAAAAAATATAAAAATAAAAATTATCCTTCTTTCCATCTTGCGCTCAGAAGTAATATGGAAATTCCATAATATGGAAATATCCATTTACAATTATTAAAGCCTGAAAAAAGCATGTCTGCCATGTTATCGTTATGCGATGATTTGTAGATACTTTACTTTTACCACGATATTTTCAACGAAGATGTTTTTAAACTGCGAAATTTTTGAACCGCTATATTTTGGACGACAATATTTTGTACCACGATGTTTTAGAACTGCGATGTTTTCTCCCACGATGTTTTGTATCACGACGTTTTCGCCTTGCGTTGTTTTCTCCGCGACGTTTTCGTCCGCGATGTTTTCGGCTGTAACCGACGATGAAGAAAACAAACTTCCAGTGTTTGTTCCCATCGGTGCCTTCTGGGCACCGATGGGCACCGATCGCAATATCCATTTCAGAAAAATGGATATTGCGATCGAGATGATTTAAGCAAAAACTTGATTATCAGACGAAATGGTACCTCGCTAATGTTGCGTCCATGTGCGTTTTTAACTCACCACTGTAAGCGCTAATTCCTGCACTGTTGTGTCAAGGGAAGCAAAAGCAATTCTGACAAGACGCACGTCACGTTTCCTGCTCCGTAAAACCTAATGATCTGTCTCTACATAACATAGGTTATGAAAATCTCACTGATTAAAATCTTCAAGTCATCGGAAACAAATCTTTTGAGAAATGACAGTTTTCAGTAGTCATACCCTCAACAACTGGAGAGCACCTATGTCCAAAGAAACACGAACTAATTAAATTTAGTTAGCTGTAACCAATTCAGTAAATTCTACCATGAAACGAACGAATAATCTCGGCTATAACTAAAAGTACGTGTAGTTGTAGCCAAAATTATTTGAAATTAATTTTTAAATGTTAGGTTTCAGTTTACTCTGCTAGAGGAGAGTACTGCATTTACATATCAGCTCTGTTTCCATTAATTAATGATTAAGCTTCGTGAAAGCTTAAGTCAGTGGATTATTTTACTGTAGGTCGGAGAAATTGTTGCTCATTGTTCATAAATAGCTTTCATTTTTATTTCTAGGGTTTATGTACCTTTCGAGCAATAAGAATATTTACATGTAGCCATGTAAACTAAGGCATGCTTTAAATAAATTGAGTTATTTTAAGCCTGAAATTGCGTTGCTTGAAGCAATGCATCCCTATTATTACTAGGTAGAATGTCTAGAAGAGATTAAAGCAGGTTGAAGCAATGCCCTTTGACTTGAACACTACTCTTTGCTTCAATACATTTAACATTCAATAATATAATCTATCAAACCTTACTTTTGAAACAGAGTCTCTGACTTCAGCGGATATTCACAGACAAATATTCGTTGTGCATATTCTTTCTTCCCATTTCTTTATATTTCTACATTAAAATGCGGATGAATTCTATAATAACCATCCATGTTTGAAATTTCTTTTTAATATTTGCAGCAGCATTCTGCGCATAAAATTTCTATTACCTGTTAATTCCTTTATATTATCACAATCTCATATCAATCAATTCTACTACATTTTTATTTCAAATTCAAATAATGCTTATATATTACTTTTTTTTTTTTTTTTTTTTTTTTTACAAAAATTACCGTATCTTCTACTTTTATACTATGGATATTTCACTTTCACAACAACGAGTTTCAATTAAAGAAGGGGAAAAGCGTTTAAAGTAAATTCATTTTTCAATTTTTCTTGATATAATTAAAATTATGGTTTAAAAGTAAGAACGTTTTAATGTTTTAATGAATGTTAAATGGATAAGAAAATTTTACACCATATTTCCACATCCAATAGATTGGACTTGCAGAATTATTGAAAAATCTGCATAGTTTCGTACATACAGTGTTTTCACAAAGTTATTATGTTTTAAAACATACTACTTTAGTATTATAGGAGAATGCAATTAGCGAAAAATGTAATCAATCTACTTTGCAATCTTGCTTTGATGCCTTTTAATAAACAATACAAACATTAAAGATGGACAGGTAGTTAATGCATGCAAAGGTAAAAGTACTTCAGCATGAGAATACGGATGAAGATTACTCTTGGAAACAAACTCGCTTTGTTGAACAGTAACACTGCATTTTGCTTTTACCTTGGGAGCTCAACGCCAACATTAATTAAGTTGTACACGAAGCAGCCTTCATGGAATATTAGAGAGCAAACTGTCCTGAACGACCGAAAGTCCTCGTGGTTCATGAGACACGTTGCAAGTACAGTACATCCTTGTCTCGCCCACCTTTAGCGGCAACACCGTTGCCAAGTTGGTTCCATGATTCACAGAGGAGTTACTCTTTGCTTTTACATTCCTCGCGAAATAGTAGGGTGTTCTTGCCAAAGTCCGGCAATTACACGTCGATTAGCGGTTCGCTGTTATTTGCTTCCTTTAACAGCGAAGCTAATTCCCCGTCTCTTCCGCTTTTTTGTAAATGCCGGCATCCAGACAGAGAATGGCAACGAACCGTGGTCCTGGAATGAAACGGGTTACTTAGTTCCGTAGGTCTAGAGCTCTGGGTAATTATTTTCGTCTCAAACTACCAACTGGAATTCTCGACAAATACCGGCGTATTTAAAGCGTCGTGGGATTTGAGGATGGCGTTGGTATGAACCGAAGAATAGATGCAAAAAACTGAGTTCATACCAGAAGGGGGAAGATTTGATATCGAATCGAGGTATACCAGAAATCGGATTTTACGTTACTGCATTTAACTATTGGAAGTATGTTTCGCAAGTGTAGCAAAGTATTAGCTTGTTGCGTTTCATCTTTTAATTATAAAAAGATAACAGCTTTTTAGATTTTGGTTAAAATAACACAGGATTAAATTTTTCAAAAAGCTCGTTCTCGATCTTACTTCATATTACTTAAAATTTTATAGATACGCTGATTTCATATTGAAATCTGAAATAAATAAAAATAAATAACAAAATAACATTAATTTAAATAAATCAAATTAAATTAGATTTGCTGGCATAATTTGCAATATTTAACTTTCCAAATTTTCCTTTCTTGCCATTATGAGTCGTATTTTGCTGTCCCATTCTTAATCTCATTCTTGTATCCTATCATTCTGATAAATATTGGCGAAGTGAGTTTTTAGATGTATTTAATTTTTATTTCGGTTTTCTTCTCAATTGCTTTCCTATTTATTGCTGTTGTGTGCATAAGAATTAAGACATTCCTTCCATTCTTTTTTAATAATTCTGTACTCATCTGTGTGCTCCCTACATATGTATATAGATAGCAAATTGCAAGCAATAGACGGCAAAATATGCCAAAAGGGAACATTAAATATGAAATTTTCATCTTTCTCTACATTGCCATCAAAAGTTTGGTGCAACGAAAGAAGTAATTAAATAAACCAGGCTATTTCTGAACCGATGAAGAGAGAATATAAATTTTAAAATTTAAAAATAGTCTTAAAAACAATAAATGTAATCTGGATTTTTATAGTAGTAGTAGTAGTAGACTGTGCCAAAAATTGCAAAATTACAGCATGAAAAACATAGACAAATTAAAAAAGATTGCAAAAAAAAATTATAAAATTATTTTGAGGAGATCGAATTCAGAAACAAAACTTGCAAAAATAATAATCCGATACTTGAAAGCAAAATAATATGCAATTATTTTAATCCAATATTTGAAAAGAACAAAATTATATGCGAATCTTGAAAACATACAGGTTGCGTTGAAAAAAACTTAAAATATTATAAATAAGCAATAAACCTGAAAAATAAAAAATTACAATATTAGTGGACCGAAACCAAAAACGTGTAAAGAAGGAGCGAACCAGCATGTGAAAAGTAAATGAACTAAATGAAAATTTGGTAAAAAACGCAAAATATAAAATATAAAATGAAAGTAGAGGGGTAAGCTCTAAAATGTGATTGAGCAAAATGCGTAAAGTAATGAATTTAGAAAAGCTACGAATTTTAGGCTGGTAAAACTCAATAAGGATACTTAAGAAAATCTTCTGTTTGTAACTCCAAATATGTAGTAGTAAAACGAAAAAGTTCAAAAAAAGGAAAAGCTTCGAATTGCCTAGATTGCGAATCCCAAAAAGATCGCAGTTCGAGTTGAATTGAAATGTTATCTTCCTTCAATAAACGAATATGATAAGTTAAGTGTTTAGTTCAAGGAGTGGAGTAAGTTGTAGTATTAAACACCAAAATAACTGAAATGTTTTTCAAAATTAAAATACAGAGTGAAAAATTTTTTTGCAAAAGTATAAAAATTAAAAAGTATAAAAATCAAAAAGATTTTTGTGAATAAAAAATAAGTTTGTTAATTGTGAGGGAAGTGTACAATAAACTGTATTTTGAATAAACTTAGAGAATGAAAGGCTGGAATTTAGAAAATTTGCTACGAATTATATGTAACCTAAAGAGAATAAAGGTAGAAAAGGAAGAAAGAAGTCAAATGTTACAGATATAAAACTCATTCAAGTGGACTTTAGTGGGAATAAGAGTAGGCCCATTTTTTTTTATAAAAGGGATAGAAAATTATTAGACAGTCTAATCTATATTAAAACTAATGTTGGAATTTTGAAAAAATGCCTAGTTCAACTGTCTTAAGAACATCCAAACTACACCGCCATAATGGTTCAGGAATAATTTACCATGAAAAAGAGCAGTTTGGTGGTAAAAATAATTTTTAGATTGACAACTATAATTTAGATAACTTTTTCGATGAAATTGCGGGTAATTTTGTTGTGTTTTAGTACTTTGATTCATAAACTAAGTTCTTTTGTAAAACTGTCGTTGTCATTACAAATATTTCTTATTCTTTTTGTTTGAAAAATAATAATGATAATAATAATTCTTCTGGAGATATTAGAATTCTAATTAATTAGTTTAATTGTTTTGTAACTGTAAAGACATCTTTTATAAAATAGTGTGTGTGTGATTACGGCAAAGTCTCGTGGGCTATCTGCTTAAGGGAAGGGATGCCTTCGTGGAGGACTTTCTAGGGGAAACTGGCTCGTATACACGTTACACATGGGGAAAACCACGAAAACGCCCATGCAGCCAGCCCGTTCGCGGGATTCGAACCTCGGACCGAACTACCAGTGTTCAGCGACTTTACCGCTCGGCCGCTGGTGGGCCTTCTTTTATAAAATAGAGCAATACTGTTGCATGTACATTTGTAAATCAAGATAATCAGCTTTTTTTTTTTTTTTTTTTTGTTAATTTAATTAAGTTTAAGGTGTTTAGAGTAACTATTTTGTTTTCCAATTTCATTTTAATTTTTAATGGCAATGATATCATCAGTGTATCTGCAGGTAAATTAAAAAATATCTAGTTTATGGTAATCGTCAATAAAACGACATTCCATAACGAAGAGGAACAGGCAATTGAATATTTGGTACCCATAGGAACCATTTTGTAGAAAGATTTTATTTTGATATTTAATAAAATTATGAAAAAGCTGAAGTGATATACAAGTCCCATTTATCGAAATTAATAAAGTTTCTAATCCAGGGAATAGGTGATAGAGCTCAATTAAACTATTGTAGATTTCATGAAATGGTTATGTGATGTTAAATTTCTGATAATCGTAGCAGATAATATTATAAATTTGTTATTTGGTAATAGTTTTAATGACATTCTTGTAATTGTTGATAATCCAATTGTTATGTATTTCAGTGTTTAGTTTGCTTCTGAACCTGTCAATAACAACATTTCTGAGAAATTTTGTGAAATTAATATCAGTTCCTTTTTTGTAATTATTTACTCCATTAGCAATAAATGTGAATTTAATTGGACTTTTTTTTTTTAATTTTGGAAATGCATACAAACTGGAGAATTTATTACAGTGTGGTTTACTGGTAATTTTAAGTTTTCTGGGAAATGTTTTAAATCTATTAATATGTGAGTTTTCTTGACTTTTAGAGATTCGGTAACTTATCTTATTATTAAGTTTATTGCTAATAATATTTTGATAGAACGTTTTACAAATAATACAAAAGTTGTTGTTAGCTTTGTCAATAGTGATAACAAAAAATTGAGTTTTAAATTTTTCAGTACTTTTCTGAAGTTTCTTGCAGTTAAAATTGACGCTATTAATATTATTCAATTGAAGTTTATTACTATTATTTTTAATGCCATTGTAAACATGCTTCCATTCTTCAAAGGAGGTGAGTGAATAGCTGTATTTTTAACTGGTGATAATAATATATTGGTCAAGGTTGCGTTTAATCTTTTTAAGGCAAATATTCTTATTAGCATTGTAGTTAATTCTGTATTTGATGCCAAATTTAATGAATTCTTTAACTTGTTCGTTTTTAATATTATTAAGATCTCTTGTATTGATATGCTTGCGATGCTGCTTAATGTATTTTTCAAAGTTCTTGATTCATAGCAGAAGCAATGTGGGTCAATAATGATCAAAGTTTCATTTATTTCATTTATTTTTTCATATGTTGTGTTACTTCTGTTTTACATGTTTTTGTACTCGATCCACTAAAATTGTAAACTTTTATTTTTTAAGCTTTATTGTTTGTTTATGACTTATGTTACTTTTTAATTCGGCTTGTGTCTTTTCAAAATCTTCATTTCGTTATGCTATCAGTTTTCTTAGAAATAGCTTCGTTTTTGAACGCTAATTTTCTAAAGTACATTCGAAAATTGTTGACAGTAGAAGTAGAAGATTGTGCTGAGACTACTGCAGATGAACCACACACAAAGATTTGTTTATTTGCTTAATTGAACATGTCGAAGTCCACCGGAAGTGCCTGCTTAACCCGGCGGAAGTCGCACCAAGAAAAGTTACCAGAGTGGGCGCGTAGGGTATCACATACCCCAATATTTAAAATAGAATAAAAATAGTATTATTTACTTTTAAATTTTTTTTTTTTTTTTTTTTTTTTTTTTTTTTTGTTCTCGTGTATTATAAATAAGTGAATAATAATTGGGTTTCAAAAAATTAAATTCCGAAATAATCTTAGAGTTAAAATTAAGATAAATGAAAATAATAAACATCATGCCTCTTAAGTTCCATACACCATGCTTATTTTATTTCTTCACACTTTGAACGAAATACATTCATGTGTTCTTGGCACAGAATGTTTTCACATTTTAAACATTGCATTCACGTTCTTCTGTCCTTTTCGCGAGGGCAAAAAGTTTAACACATCTTTCATACTTAGTTGTTTCGAATTTCATGTATTCGTTTTAATTCTTCATCGAAACTTCTGCTTTTGTTTTGCATGCAGTACGTCAATTTCTTGGAAAAGTATTAATCTCTGATCTTTGTTCAATACTTTTTTTCATTAATTGTAATGCTAAGTCCTTCAAAAACAGACTTCTGTTTCTTTTTGGTGGATTAGCAGTTGAATGTAATATAATTCAAGCATTTATTACAGCAACATTCAGTGCAGGAAAGAAAATTACCATTGGCCACCTTCTTGTTATTCTGGCAATCGAATAATTGGCTGACATTTCATCCCCCATATCCACTGCTCCTTTAGTCATATTATTAAAACATATAATTCCTGACGTTTTATTTTCTCCAATAGTATCATCTATAGTATGATCGCTATATAATGCTGAAAGCATAAGAACAGTTTTTTCTTTTTTAGGAACATCAGGAATTAATGTTTTATCTTTTTCGAAACCAAAGCATTGTAGAAAATATTCTTAGTTTCATCTTCAGTTTCCAAAATGCAATCTTCATCGCTTTCAAATATTTCTAATAAATCTCACATGCGTTGCATCTCCAGTTCATAGGGACTCATTCTTTTTACCATAATGCAGTTAGAAAGTTTTAAGAATTTAATGTCAAGTACTTTAAAATCACTTGCGAGTAGAAATATTTACTGTTACACTCTAGAAATAAATTTCTGATCTAAATATTCGGTCAGAAAAACACTTACACGGACAGGCACTTGGTGTGTGTCATACCCCAGTTCCAACAAAATACCGATAAATCTTTTTCTGAAACACACAGGCAAAGAAAAAGCGGTTCTGAAAGTCAACCACAACTAGAAACTCAGCTACTGAAAGCAGCACAGAATTTCAGTTTCACAAGTTAGGAATATTCCACTTTTATGTAGGGTTGGGGTATGATACACCCCACGCTCCTTCCCGCGGGTTAAGGGAAATGATACTTTACTGGAAGATTTTTTCTAAAAGAAATTGGTTTGTATATGAAACAGCAAAAGTTTAAACTTTATTTTATGGAATCACGCCAAGAAAAAAAATTAAGTTCTGAATTATTTAATACACTTTGATTTAGCAAGAATTATATGAGGACAGCAATCTGAATCATCGTCAAAGAGCCTAAATTCTAAATCATTTTCACTTTGAAAGGGTAACCATTCCAATGTTTAGCAGTTTCGTCACAGCTCAAATACTTCGTCTATTACTCTTCAGTGACACAATGCATAACGATGCATGTATGAATCAAAAATAAATCACTGCATTCATAACTCAAAACTGCAAAGTAAATTATAAAATAGTATGATATTTCCTCGAATTCAGAATACAAATATTGAAGAACTAAAAAGTAATACAAAAGCGTTGTAAGACATTTTCTCCCTCCTTACATCGTGCCTTCGAGGAGTAAATGGAAATCAGGTACGGCTCTCAGTCCTGAATCTTGAAAGCGAATTCTAATGACTACAAACCTAACGAATGTACAGTGGTCTTTGTTCGAGCGCCAATGTAGAGTAATTAGATTTGTCGAAGCAGGAAATTTAAAAGATGTGAAATATCCTCGTCGAGACTATAGACCTCCCAATGCTAGCCGGACGCGCGTTCAACTACATCACGAAAGCGCGCAGTGAGAGAGGTGGAAATATCCAAGACTGTTATAATAAAATTCTGAAAAACGTTCTCCTCAGCTCAATCATTAATACAAAAACGAACAAGCATTGCAATATAATGAAGAAATTCAGAGTTAACTGACAAAAAATAAATGACAAATATAAATTAGCAAGAAATAAATGCAGCTTTTTTCATTATTTGATTATGGAATGAAATTATAACTGATATATTTATACGTTTTTGTGTTGTGTAGCTTTAAGAATCTGTCAGATAATTAACTTACCTAAAATTAACGTTAATCATCGTATTTAACCCAATTAAATCTCAAGGGGGAAAATATATATATAGCATCAGTGTATTGCATAAAAATTAGGCTAGGCTGTATAAATTTTATAATCGGAAGGTAGAACAAAAATAAGTATTTTGGAAAAAGATAGTTATGTAGAACATTTTTAGAAAAGGCTCATTTGGCAATATCTTTTTAAACGTGCGTGTGCGTAATTTTGCATATGCTTAGTAACTCCTTTCATCCCCAGTGCACTTAGCTAGCAGAATAAAGATCAGATGAGAAACTGGAGGCAACAAAGAGTATGAATATTGGATCAGAAGCAAAATGTTTGAATTATTGCAGCCAAAACAAAATAGCTATACAACGAAATCTTTTCTGTGTTTAATACATTCGGATATTTTCGGACTGACTGGCACGACATCACTAGGTGGAAAGAAATACTTAATAATATTTATCGGCGATTATTCGAGATGCAATCTGTTTGCTAGTGACAAAGGTGAAGCTATTTTTAAATTAAAGCAATTTGTATCCTTAACGAAGGTCAAATTTCGAAAAAAGGTAATATTCAAAGACAGATAAAGGAGACTAATACACAAATAAAGAGTATGAAGAATTTCTAAGAGAAAAGGGATTCGGACATCAAACCGCTGTAGTATATTCATTACAACAGAACACTGGAGCAAAAAGAATAAATCGATATACACCGTGTCCATAAAAGTCCTTACTCGCCCTTTATTTTTGCAACCCGTAACCGTTTGGTATTAAAAAGTGTTTTAAATCACACAAGATTCATGTTTTGGCATTTTTAAACATGACGAAGTCAATTTTGAAAAAATTAGGAAATCTAATTTCTTATATTTTCTTTTGGTCCCTATACATATATTTCGTAAAATGAAGCCTAGGAGGAGAGGAACTAACACAAGGATGACATAGAAGATGAAAAACAACTTTAAATAATTATAATAATTACTTGAAGGAGCAATTGCTAATTTCCAATGTGGATGGAGGTGATGAATCATTCAATGTGGATGAAGCATTTTTGAAGTGAAGCTGGTATGAACGTTACAAACTGAGAAAAATCACAAAAATTCTAATGCAGCCAATCCGTTTGCCAAGATCTGAACTCAAGATGAGCGCACCAGCGGCCAAGCGAGAAGATCGCTAAACACCAATAGTTCACCCGAGTACAAATCTTTACGGAAAGGCCGGTTAGAAAGGAGCTTTCGTGAATTTTCTTGTGTAAAAGGAATTAAAGCCCAAAAATCTTCCACAAAGGCATTCTTTCTCACAGTCAGATAGTCGCTGTGTGCTTTACTGCCATCGAAATAACCCAAATCATCTCAACCCGTGTCAAACTGATAGCGTTCAGTGATTTTTAACACTCTGCCGCTGATGGGTCAGCTCGAACACAAAAGGGGCATCGCACTCAGTGCAGGCCCTAACAAAATTTTGGCGATGTCTGTCTCATCAGATTCAAAGGATGTCTTCTAGATGAGGCTCTTGATATGTCCCATAAACGAGGCCACGTAAAGGAGACTCTTGAGATGTCCAGACTTCAGTCTGTTCACAAACACTCTTGATACGTCCACACAGACTTGAGATATCCATGAAAAATGCCCACACATGATCGTGGATTTGACTTTTCCAGGATCATGTGTCGCTTCATCTAGACACTGCAGACCAAACGATCATGAGTGCCTAGATACGGGACTGCCACGTCCAATCCAAAGGCCCGAAAAGATGGCATCTAGCTAGTTTCCTAGGTCTTCTCGAAAATGGGTAGGCATTCTATCGTAGGTACATATGCGCATACACCACAGAAAGATAGTTCCTCCAACAATTTGGGCAAGACCCCTTGCAGGAAACTATGCTAATCTCTTGCGTGGGACCAGTAAGTGCTGATCAGATCAGGCCCATTACCTCAGAGGTTGAAGTTGCGGGGCATGTGTGCTTTCAGAAATGTCTCTTGCTAACATTAAAATTCCCCTTAGCACCTGTACATTTCACTTTTGATCACGCATTCTCTGATGAAAAAAATATTGTTTTGATGTTTTTTACCACCTCCTTCCTCTTAAATTTTTCCTTTCTTTTTTAAAAATCCCCGTTTATATTTATATGCTTATGTGCGTGCATATACATATACATATATAGTAAATCTGTGCGTGAGTCTAAAATGTAGTTTTGGCGGAAGATGAAACCAATTCACTTTTTACCCATGCCCAAAATTAGAGAGATATAGCTCGCGCACATATAAGACGTACCATGGAGAAGACGTTTCATAGATAGAAAGATGGATTTGAAGACATAGGTGCCGAGTTCAACATATAATTTTTTAATTTTTTAGGATGTATCCTCCATTGGTAAAACACTGGGAGGTACAAAACGCGCCCCACAATTTTGTATACTCAGCTTACATTTTAGATAGTAGAATAATAAGCTTAGCGAACAGATTTGGCTTTCCTTAGATTAGGCATAAGCAAGCAGCAAAAGTGGATGAGCACAATGCCGCTGAAGTATTTATGGATGAGAAATTCTTTATTGGGGCTCTTCCAGTTTTGTATTAATTAAATAAATTTGAAATATCTTAATATTAAAAAAAGCACAATTTCAGGGAGGCCTTTTTCAAATGATGTTAAATAGAATGAAAATTAGTTATAAAATTTTAAAATTTTCTGTGATTATGTACAATAATTAACGAATACAATCAAATTTTTATATTTTCAAAGGCTTTCCCTAAGCAAATATGAAGATTCTAAAACTTTGATTGTTCCATATTTGATTTTTTCTCTCGGTCTGACATTGTTTTATGTAACAATAATTGTTATTATTATTATTATTGCTGTGTAATGTAAAATTTTATTTTTCTAAATTTATAAGACCTAATTTGCGTATACAAATTATTCGTTTTAACTTTAATTTTAAAATTTTGTATATTTATTTTACTTTTTTTATTACGCGTACTATAAAGAATTGTATCGTCATAAATACTAAATAGAAAACTTTGATTTTTGTTTATACAATGCTAAAAGCAAAAATAAAGAAATAAAGGTTTCTGTGTCAATTTTTGTTAAATTACGCTCATTCGCTTATAGAGGACTTGCCTAATTTTTTAGTCAAAGTTTATTTTATTATTATATCGTATTTTATCTGTTCGCTTCTGTGTATTAATTATTACATTTCTCTACAATAAGAACACATAATTTTATTTCATAATGAATAAATAAGTATTAATTTTAATATAATTTCGTAACTATGTACTAGAAATATTTTAGATTTTACATTCATGAAAACACTGTTTTTACAAAAAGATTTTCAAAAGACCGTAGATGTTTATAATGTGATCTTCAAGATACCTTTCAATAATTCTGACCATTTTTAATTATTTCGTGGAAAACGTAATACCCCAAATTCAGGGCAAATTTTATACTACTTTGAAAAATAGTTTCACGAACTTTAAAAAACTTATATTGTAGAGAACTTATGACTGGACTTTAAATTTCATTTACAGATTATGTCAAATTTTTTCCAGAACTTCTAAATTACATCTTGAAGCTAGTTATTTGCTTTCTCATCAAAATTGTAAATTTTGTATAAAATTTCCCTTCCTTTACTAACACTTTAATGTCTATTCTTCAAAAGGCTTTTCTAGCTCCTTGAAGAGAAAGGGGGACTGTGTAAGTTATAATATATGTAAAAAATCACTAACGAAATTACTAATTTAATTCGAATATAAACCTTTACATTTTAAATTTCAATCTAAAGACAACCCTTTAGCATCTGCGTTTATACCTCCTGTACTCCTCAGTGGGAAATTTCTTGCTCAACCATCATTCAAGCGAACTCAAGCTTATAAATACTACTACAGCTAACTACGCATTATCCCTTGCCGACTAAGCTTGCTTGCTAAATGACGTCTACTTGCTTATTTGCCTTCCCCATTGCTTAAAATGTAATGCCTATTGCACTCATACTCATGTGTGAAACAAATATTTTGTCTCCAGAATTGCTTTATCCACTAATAAAATTACGTTAAATTTTGCCACATCTATCTGCAAGTCCATTATCCCATCTACGCAGTAAACATGTCCAAAAGACACCTACGCTACTATTGCCAGTTCATTACACCTATCACTTGCAAATATGTAGGGTGGTCGAAAAATATTTGGCAATAATGTAAAGGCAAATAAAGAAAACCGAAGCAAAATGATTTTGCAAAGGAATGTGTGCGCCAAAATGTCCCGTTGAGGTGATAAAGGAGAAAAGAGCATTCAACTGATGTAAATTGTCATTCATCGTGAGGCTTTCCAGCCGTATGCATTGCTGCACAAACACGAAGCTCGCCGACATGAATATCATCTACAGGGAAAAAGATCAGTTCGATTCCCATATGCCTCCTTTGTGGAGCTGCTCCGTTTCCACCTGCAGATCTGCAGATGTCGGCAAGCTAGGCTTTGGTGGCGTATACATCTTATTACAAAATCTTTTTATTTTGATTCCTTTACACTTTCAGCAGATATTTTCGGAGCACCCTGTATATATATATATATATATATATATATATGTATATATAATCAATTAATTTCATGTGCTATAAAGTGTTTCGTATTAGTGATCAGGTAAAGTGAAAGGAAATTTATTGACGATTTTTTTTGGTGCATCAGATGAAATTCCAAGTCTGTTTTAATTTTTTTAGAAAAGCAAATATTTAATATTTCTGCCCTGTAATATTATTTTGTTTTCAAGTGAAGTCAGTAAAACTGTTTAAAGAACTTGGAAATTTTTTTTAATTCATTGAATGAGCTTTGGTTTAGGCAGGTGAAAGGAGGTGAAAAAAAGGCAAAATATTCTTTAGATAAATTTCATTTTTAGTCTTTGAACACCAGTCTTACCAATATAAATTTTATTACCAAACACTTTACAGTAAAACTAGGGTTTTTGCTAGATTACGATAGAGTACGGAAGTACTGTCTGCCTAAAGGGAGGGATGCCCCCGTGGAAGCTCATCTGAATGAATCTAGCTCTATTTATGTAACACACTTAGGGAAATGAAGATTTGCTATTTTATGACGTCTTGTCTGTTCAAAAGCAACTTATTCCCTATTTTCTTTGTCTTATCATTTCTGCATTTCTATAAGTGACATCAGCGTTAGGGCAGAGCTTATCTTACTGGTTTTGGAGAAAATCACAAGAACATGAATGCAGCTTAAATTAGGATCCAACTGCTCCTGTTCAGCCCTTTACCCGCTCGACCACCTGAAGTGCTAACGTCAATCTACACTTTATAAGTTAGAGAAATTACTTTTTTTCGTTGAGTAGATTTATACGCGGAAAAGGGGGGGGATTCTTTATTTTTAAAGGCTATTTCCCAAACTTGCTTCTGTTTAAAATCATCAATAAATAATATTTTCTGTATTAGCTAGAATTTGAGATTTGAATACATTAAAAATTAATTAAGTAAACAGGATATTTCATAAAACCTATTTATGAAATATGCCACATTTATGGCATGTAAATTAAAAACATATTTACATGCGAAAAGCTCTCCTATAATGCCTCTACTCAGTCGCGGAGGACAAGTTACAGATATAAAATTTACTGTGTGTGAAGAATCTTAAAAAACTAAAACTTGACACGAAGCCAATGAAAAAAGCTTAGCTATAAAATAAAGACTTTATCATTGGTGCCAAAGAAGACATTCAACAATTGTTTCCGGAACAAAGAGAGAAAACTTTTATTTTGTTCCAAAACACAATAGCTGGAAAGTCTTAGTACTCAGTTTACAGACAACAAGGCGGCTTCAAACGTAAAGTGAGTTGATAATTTATCTAATCAAAACTTTTATAGCAGTAAATGCCTCTGATTTGTCTAAACTGCGATCTTTTTACTCTCTAATTCTTAAAATGCTATCTGAACGGCCTCTTATCTCTAGAAATAGCTGCTAAGCGATCTGAAACATGTAAAATGCAAAAATGGCTATTTTTTCGCTGTGTTGCCATGATCGTGACACTACGAAAACGATATTTAACAATTTATTGTTAGAATTCTTTCGTGCTTTTTAACGTTCTTTCAATTTTTGAGTACATCGGAACAGTTAAAAGAATTCATCTCATTTATTTTACTTTAATAATTTTAACTTTAATAATTTTACTTTAATAATTTAATTCCATTTACTTCTCATTCAGTGCATTTGTATTTTAGGCCAGATTGCTACATGTATAGTGTAAATTAGAATGCACATTTATTTGTAAAATAACGTATGTTTTATGTATTACATTTTGACACTGATCCAACTGTATTTATAAAATGGAGTGTGTTACTGTATCACAAATTTCTGAGAAATATTATTGCTACAAATAATATTGCTACATTCATTTTATATGAGATGACTTATGTTTTAATAATCTTCATTGGTCAATTCATCATAATGAAACATTATGTAAAAGCGTTAAAAAAGAACCAATAAAAGGAAATGATATGCAGCAGAGAATTTATTATATATTCAACCAACTGCAAATATAAGATAACTTCGAGATAAGGAAATACAGTTATTTAAATTGCTTGTTGTTCTTTCTATTCATTCAAAATTAAGTACGTTAATTTATTTGATTTTTAATATTTAAATTGAATTAAGTACTGTAAAATTCTGCTTTACAGTTACTGTACACCAGTTTACATTATTTCATTGCACACTATATTATATAATGTTAATAAAAATTTATTAACATTATATAATATAGTGAATTTTAAATGAACAGAACTAGGTTATGCATCTTATTTTACCTAAACAGTAAAGTAACTTCGTTTAATTTTATATCAAAACGAAAAAAAAAAAAAAAAAAAAAGATTACGCGTTAAATTTTAGAGCCTGTGTAAAAAAAAACAATGTGACACAAAATGTGCTATGTGTATTTTGTATTTTACTTTCTGAAGATTTTGTTTTGCGGAATCGTTATTGAATTAAAATATAATAAATTAATATTTCCTCACTTGCATTATAGTTAATATTTGGCCTGCAGAAACAAGACAACTCAATTATCCAAATTTTTCAAAATTCGGTTCTAGCCGTCTAACCGACAAGACCGTATATAAAGCCTAGATTTTTTTTTTTTTTTTTTTTTTTGTGATGTGTTTAAGAAAGTATATACTATACGTGTATCTTGAAATACATGTAATAAATTAAGACATTAAAAGTGCATAGATCCTGGTAAATGTACTATCTCGAAGTATGTATGAATGTAGGGGTATTTTGGCACTGAAATAAAGAAAATACCTTTTTCTCATTGCAATTTTGGGAGGTTTTTGCTTTCTTAGCGAAACCCGGTGCCTGTCAGAGGGCTAGTTTGTCTGGATATTTAGAGCTTTGTTGCAGAACTAAGTTAGTGACATGTAACCAAACGCAAGATTTGTGGACCAGCTCTTACACATTAATAATTGGCAATCTTTCATTTAATACTCACTTTTACTGAAAAGAGTGAAAGCAACTGGGCAGACGAATAAGTGGTTTGTGGAAATACGTTGAAAGATTTTAACAGAAATCATCCCAAAAAAATTGAATTTTACCGTGTGTCTAATTTAAAAAGATGTTTAGCCCTGTAACCAGATATTATTCTGATTAAATCCAGCTCAATCACGCCAAATTTCAGCTCTTTCTCTCATTTCTTTTTTAAACATTCATATATTCGTTCCTTATTTGAGAGATTTACATGGATAATTGCTTAACTCTTCTTCTTCTTTTCCCAAGTTTATTCCTGCTTTGTTCGTCTAACTTTGTAAATAAATATTTTGTTAAAAACGCATTATATTATAGTTAATATCTCCTGCCATATGATAATTACTAAAGACTTTTATATAGTCTAATAGAAATGGTACTGAGAATCTTGAGAGAGAAGAGAGTACTGAGAGAGAAGAAAAGTTGTTATATCTGGTTGGGGATGGGATAATCGGAATTTTGTAGCTATAAAACCTTCGAGATAAGGATATTTGACCGTATTAGGAAAAGCATATCAGGATATTTGACCTTTACCTGGTACATTATGACTCCTAGAGACCTGAACATCACGTATTACTCGTCAGGAAGACCTGTTCTTCATGATATATGAACTTATATCTTAATTCTTAATTTAGTAGGAACTGCTTCTTTAAAACTGCACAGTAATAAAAAATTAGCAACTGATATGTTGTAGATAAGCAACCAAAAATATGCAAATTATAATGATATTTGGAAAGCAGCAATCTTTGGAAATTTTCTAAAATTCTAAAAGGCAATTTGCCGAACCCTCAAGATGATCAGTACTCCGAAAGAAAATACTCTAAAATAAAAAATTAATAAGATTCGCTCTTAATATGTGTGTATTTCTTCCATGTGGATTTAATTTATTTATATTTCATTAGCAATTATTAAGAAAACATTTATTTTTAGTCAGTTTTTATTCACACTTTTACAACAGTGCATGAAATAATATAAAATTGCTTTTCTTCAATTTGAAATAACATAGAAAGCGAGGAAGAAATTAAGGTTTGAAAAGGTCGACCAAATTTATAGAAATTCTGAAAAATCATCTTCTAGTAGAAAGACTTTTCGTACTGCCTCTCGGGCCTTGCAAAACAAGTGCTTTTTTTATGAGATATTCATTTCATTATTTACAGCTTAAATATGTAGTACAGATGAACCACAGTAAAGAAATTATCAAAACAATTATACGTTTTACAAGAGCTTTTTTATATTTTACAAGAGCTATATATACCGATTCGAATGATAGTATTAGATTGGGAATAGTAGAAAACACCAAATTGCGCACTAAATACAAATCTACTGCAGCAAAGTTGTACTTCAACACGTGGGCTCAAATGTTCGCAAAATAGCTTATGGAAGTTTTCCTGGATTTTTTCCATGTGTAACCTGAATGTGAACTAGTTTAGGAAACATCTTATCTTTCCTGTAAACATACATAACTGAATGATAAGCAGCCATTAATCTTAAAGCGCTAAACGTTTAATGATTTTCAAAGTGCAAGCTGCAAATTTAGTGAAACACTGAGAATGCGATTTCTATAAAGTAATGAAGTTAATTCTATTAGTTGTAATATTACAAAATGGAGTAATACATAAAGCATAAAAAACTGTCCGTCAGAAAAATGTATGCAGATTTTAACGGATGGCATCTGGGTATTGGTTTTTCAAAGTTGAATTATCCTTACAATATATAGCATGGTGGCCCACCATCGGCCGAGCGGTAAAAGCCATTGAACACTGGTATTTCGTTCCAGGGTTCAAGTTCAGGCGAATGGACTGGCTGCATGGGCGTTTTCGTGGTTTTCCCCATATGTGACATGGATATGAGACAGTTTTCCTAAAACGTCCATCACAGAGCATCCCGTTCTTGCAGTGTAGTGTCTAACAGCGGAGCAGGTAATAAATAAAAAATATATATGTTACGGTGAAACACCGAAATCTGGAGAATGTCGACTTTCACCGGTGAATGTCAACATTCACATAGTCTCTTGGTGTATGTCCGAAATATTTTCCAAATACTCTTATTTCTGACTTACACCGGTCAATGTCGACATTCACCATGTACTAATGGTGAATGTTGAACATATAACAGTATTATATTTTCTTCTCCGTAATTCAGTCGCGAATAAACGCACTTGAGACTTGAAATAAGAACTTTAGAACATGAGAACCTAAAACACACAATACATTCAAAATGAGAAAGGAAAATAATAGAAGTTAAAAACTTACTTAATTATACAGTACGTTCTAAATGAGAAAATAAAATAACAGTAATAAAAAACTTACTAAATTATGTGATTCAAATCTTATTTATTGCAACAACTTAAACTATTATGGCACTTTATGACATCTCTTTTCGACTTTCACCAGAGCATATCTGTGATTGTCGACATACACCGGTGAGGGTCCGAATATACAAGAATGTAGTGAAATATTCGATCTTTCACCGACGTATTTGGTGAATGTTGATATTCTCCGGCGAAAATCGACATTCTCCAATTTCGGTCTTTCACGGTAACATATATACATCATTGTATAGCATGGTGCGTTTCCATCACATGTCGCTATTCTCATGACAGTAAATCTAATGGGCCTTGGGGAACACTGAAGAACATCGTGTAGAGCAGGAAAGGGATTATGCTGGAGGTCCTTCGTTAAGAAATTACAGCAGCATGTGCAGCATTCCCCGCGAATATGTTAACCATTGCTGTTCAACAACATTGTAATCATTCTGACACTTTGAGGAATTAAGTAAATGTACAGATACTTAGGTGCAAAAATATTATATTAAACCAGATTAACTAGTGATTAATCATTTATAGCTCGAAGAGCTAATAGGAAATATACATGTAAAAGTTGACATGTTTATCTAGTCGTTAAACATAAATACAATTTTCAAAAGTTTGTAACCAATCGCTTACTTTCATTAAAACAATCAACTTGTGCTCTCTCTCTTGTCTCTCATTTGCTCGGTACTCCTTAGAATTTCTGTATCTTTCTTTTGATGCAGTGTAAACTAAATATTAAACTTTGAATGACAGATCCTTTAAATTTCACCCCAAGGGCCGCTAAAATCTTCTTTATGTTTTTTGTTTTGCTGTTTGTTTCTTTTTTTTATTTTTCTTTTAAAGGTAATGCAACCCTAATTATTTATATAAACAATCGAAAACTGATTGGAAACTATACCTATCACCTCTAAAAGCAAGCTTACATAGTACAAATAAAGTATGCAGGTATTTTGTTCTTCAACATCTGAAATTTTGGTTCAACATTGTAAGCACAGATAGATGAATTAAAAACTTTTATCTTTTGTTCTTGAGCTCCCGATGATCTTACAGACTCGCTGAGACCACTAACGGCAGAGCGGCAAAGCCAGTGAACACTGTTAAGTTCGTCTCAGATTCGAATGCAAGCAAATTGGCAGCATAGGTGTTTTCATTGTTTACTCATGTGCAATATAAATTCGATTAATTTTCATTTAGTAAGTCCTTCGCCGCATGCATCTCTTCCCTTATGCAGATATTCCTAATGTTCCTTGTCGTATTCACTAATACGTCTTGATTATAATGTCAGTGAAGACTATTACAGCAGTTATGAATTCTTGAAGCCCTCATAAAAGATTTTAAATAAGGCTAAATTTGCTCCCTAAAGTTAGGATAGTCCATAATAATTTCATTAAAAATCTACAAGTGTAATAGTTCGGTAATATAAAAAGCATCGTCTGTTACAAACGATTTCAAGCAATGTTATGTTATTGTGTCAGAAATGGTTTGATTTTCAGAAATACAAGCCTTGCAAACGTTCTTATGAGATAACCACTCATGAAAGGTTCCTCAAAACATTCAGAGTAATATTTTGATAATGAAAGCATTATTTCTGATGGGAAAATCTCCTGATATCAGAGCCTATTTTTTATTTTTGAAAGTACCTTATTTAAACCAATAAAGAATTTTCACATTGCTCATGCGTGTCTTCGTGGTGTAATAGGAAGAAGGTCTGGTTAGCATCGGAAGGCATGGGATTAGCCTTCCGACAAAGGCATCCCTGATCTTTCGTATTCCCTGCCCAGATAAAAGATTAATAGACGCTACAAACTTAATTCTATTTCGTCAACTCCGTCATAAATTTGTGCTGATTCATAATTTCCAATACTTTTCTTAGTACACTATACATATATTAATTCATTCTTCTACATTATCTACCTGGTTTTAATTATTTCACAATTATCTGCTTCTAGGTACAGAAATGCTATTCTTTTATGTCTACCTTGCAAACTGAGTTTTTTTTACTTAACTTTTTGCATACACCTCTTTAAAACTCATGAGAGAAACGTTACTGGGACAAAGCACTTTTTATCCCCCCCCCAAGTAATGTATAAGCAGACATTGACAGTGATCTTGCTCTTTACTTTCAGAAGGACCATTTTACCTCAACTTTTATGTCACTCATAGCGGATACGTAATTCATCCAGCAAACTTCTCTAGAGGACTACACAATATTCTAGAGCAACATTCAGGTGCTCTTCGTAAAGAATCGAGTACTTTTAATTATTTCACAATGATCTGCTTCTAGGTACAGAAATGTTATTTTTCATGTCTTCCTTGTAATCTGAGTTTTTTTTAACTTGATGTTTTGCATACAGCTCTTTAAAACTCATGAGAGAAACATTACTGAGACAAAGCACTTTTTATCCCCCCCCAAGTAATGCATAAGCAGACATTGACAGTGAGCTTGCTCTTTACTTTCAGAAGGACCATTCTACCTCAACTTTTATGTCACCCGTAGCAGATACGTAATTCATCCAGCAAAATTCTCTAGAGGACTGCATAATATTCTAGGGCAACATTCAGGTGCTCTTCGTAAAAAATCCAGTAGCGACGCTCAGGCTCTTTCTACAGCATTGAAACTACACAATAACAACAAGCATCAGCAAAAATAAGTTTATATAAATACAAATTATTCTAAATGTATTTCGAAGCTAAAACTAAACAAAGCTAACGCGTTTTTTATAAGAAGTATGGATGCTGACAGAGATTCGATATAAAATTAACATATACAGAGAAGTACTGTTTTTACGTTTCTCATAAATGCATCTTTATCTTTTATATATCGTTTCATCTCTGTGTCGAAACAGTTTCTTCGAAATATATTTCTTCCCTTTGGTAGCAACTGAAAATTGCGCATTGGGCTACAAAATGAAAAAAGGAAGACGTAAGGATATCTCAACCTGAAACAGGGGTTTAAATCCGGCTAGTGGGTGGAAGGGTTGTCGTATGGAAGGATAGAATAGCAGTGGGTTCTGCTGACGAAGCAAGTTTACTGACAGGAGACACTTCATTTCTCTTCATTTAGTCAGTATGATTTCATTGGTTTTTTGTTTGTCCTTTGCACATTTGTTCTCTGCTTAAATCTTAAAAATCAAGCGGAAAAAATCAATCTTAAAAATCAAGACACAGAGATGAAACGATATATAAACATCAGTCGTCACTTGAAATTTTAGAAAATAAATTAAAATCTAAAGAATTTATCGATTAAATAATTAATTAGTTAATTTTCAAAATTAAAACTGAAAAATTTAAAATTAAAAGGTAAAAGCGTCTATGTTAGACATCTTTGTGAGGAAAAAAGGTATTATTTTTCAAGAGTGTAACTGAAACTAAAGTGCGTTCTTTCCCATTTTATGTTAAATATTATCCAGTTTGAATTCTTATGATTTTAAAAATGAAGCATTTTAACTTTTTTGAATGATGAAAACTATTTTAAACAAACTAAAATAATGAAAAATTAAATTTGTATAACAGCAGCAATATAGTAGTGGCATTAATATTCTACAACATAAATATTTGTATCGCGTTTCAAAATTGAAGTTCCAATTATGATTTTTTCTTTTATGCATCTTTTTTTAGAGTCTCTTGAAATATGTATAAACGATGGTCTATTATGTTAGGATAAAATGAACTTAATCCCTGCCAGTCACAAAGAAGAAGTAATCATTCTGAAGGTGAAAACAATTGAAAATTCTTTCCTAAAGCAAGGAAGGTAAAAGTCACAGATACCAAAGTATTTGTGCAAGTAAACCTTAGAATGTAAGGGACTTTTCTCATTCCTTACTATGTGCCTTCATGGTGTAAATAGAAACACATTCTACTGGCAATTAAAAGGTTCAGAGAGTTTGAATCCCGGGATGGTAACTAATTATGTTTCATGTTTTCTACTCCAAGTACCTAACCGTTATACAAGTGACACCTGAACTAAAATGTGATGAACTATAATTTGTCACCTTCTGGGTTTGGCAATTGAATTCCTATCTCCCAAGTCACCCTTTAAATGACGGAGAATATTAGTGATTTTTCTCCTTCTTTACCACATGCCTTGGTGATATAATTGGTAACACATTCGGCTTACACTCGGGAGTTTCGACATTCGAATCCCGGCGGAGCATTGCTTATTTCTGAAGTTTTCTGCTCTAGTAAATATTTAATCGCTCTTAAAGACCACCATTTAATTTTCAATTCAAAAGTTTGCTCAATTTTCTCGATAAACTTTGCTTGAAATAAGAATATATTGTAAAAAATCAAATTACTAAAAATAGTTTAAATAGGCAATAAAGCGGAACTTGAAAAACAATACAAAAGAAGATATTTTAATATAAATAAAATGTAAAAAAGCAAATTTTTTTAATCGAATTAATCATAACAGATTGACTCTGTCCTTGGTAAGATTTTTGATTCATATATTATTTACATAAATTAGATTTCAATGGTCCACGAATTTCCAGTTTTTATTTCCTGGGACCATGGAAAGAACTTGAAATTCATTAAATTGAGGATTTTAAGTTCCATTCGCCCTTCTATTTTCCTGTTACCACTTCTGTAGAAGAAATCTTTTGTATTTGGACAACAGAGCAAAAATCTTCTGTATTTGTACAACACAGAGCAGACTCATATTGAAGACTTCAAATTTTTAGAAATTTCAGATGCATAATTGTGCTTGCTCAACTCAATTCTGTACTTGAAGTGGATTTAAGCTTCTTTTTTATAAAGTGTCCATATGCTTGCGAAGGAATAATAATTCATTTGCTTGTTCAGATGACATGCAAATTAAATTTAATAGTATAGTAAGAAGCACTTTAGTATTGAAATATTATTATACATAAAATTATGATCGAAATATTAATATATATGAAAATTCAGAATCACAGGATTTTTTGCTTCATCTTGTTTAAATTAGTTTTGTTTTTATATACAGGAGAAAATTATTTAAATTTCCGAAGAAACTGAAGCTAAATATATTAATTTTAGCCTTTGTTGTTAAAAAAAATAGACACATTTTTAAAAACACACAACAGGTTTGCTTCAATCAGAGGCCAATTCATGTACAGTAAAAAACCGAATATCCTGAATATCTGCGACCACAGTCTTCTTGGATTTCGAAAATTTTGGACTGATTTCTTTTTGCGTATGAAATAAGTATTTAGCGTAATGTACGTAATGAAATTTTATTTTTTCATTTATCATATTTGATAACAAAAGATATTACTCAGTTTAAAATAAGGTTATTTTAATGCCGTAAAACTTTTGTTTTACAGAAATAATTTTTTTAACTGTGTAATACTTTTTAATATTTCTTGACATAAAAGTATCGTAACGAAAAAATGAATCTCTCACTTGCGGATATCGAAGAATATGGTTTCTGCCGATAAAATTAAACAATGAAATTAATTTTATTTGCATTAAAAACGCATAACCTATTTCTATTCAAAAAATGAAAGTAATGCAGTAATTTTTATTGATACAAAGTAATGATATTTACGTATTATTCAATTTAAGCACTGTCTGTAACAAGTCTATGACGTTAACTTAAAAAAATGTCACAAAATTTAACTTATTTAGAAATACAAATTAGACAATTTAGAAATAGACAAGTTAGACAATTTAGAAACGAGCAATGAAATTAACAAGGAACTTTTCTTGATCTCGAAAGTAGAACAAGCGATGGGGATAATTGGACTTTTATTGCATTTAACAGTAGTACAGCCATTACTGTTGAAAGGTATTTTCTCCCTCTTTTCCGCGTGCCTTCGTGGTGTAATTGGAAGCATACGCATTACGCATTCGAGAGGTCTAGGATTCGAGACCCGGCGAGGTCACTACATAATTTCAACGTTTCGTAATTCAAAATAATCTAATCACAGTTTCTTCATGCAAGTATCACAAATTTAGTAATATGTTTAAACTAGCCGTGTGTAAAAACAATTTATCTCCTCCTAATTTATTATGTGAAACTGTGATTTTACGGTAATTTATTTTGAGAGTAATATTAAAATATTGAAAGATCACGCCTTAAATAAGATACACGGTCCACATTTCTAATTAGCGTTATGGTATTATCTTTTAGCTACAAAAATTCAATATGAGTATCTAGGAAACAATTTATTTATTTCTCAGAATGCATTATATTCTTTGGCTGGACAATTAATTTTCCTAGCATCAGCTAAAAAGCACTTTCTTGTGCAATACAATTTGGTTTATAAACTAAATGTTATGTTGTACTTTACAGTAAAATATTTTTAAGAAATGACAGCCCAGTATATTATCCATAAGTTGGAAATGGGGATATGTTACACCATTTCCAACTTATGTTACACGCGCAAATAGTATCCTTAAACCATAGGAACGTGAAATATGTTTTCTCGTTAAAGCTAAATATTCTTCAGTGAATAGGGTAATTTTGCGTTATAATAAAAGGTGCATTGAGAAAAGAACTGAAACCCATCGTATCTCTGCATCACCCGAGAAGTGGATTTCAAACCTTACCGAGAGTGAGACCATTTGCGGAGGTTCTGATCCCGGTGGTATTAGGTTGCTTTGGAGGCATCGCTAATCTATATATAATAAGCGTAGAGTAGTCGGAAATCTCCTCGAATTAGGGAGTTAACCTGTTATGCAGAAAGGCAAACGGAAAAACGTATCACGCCAATCATTCGCCGCCCCTGGTAACCATAGCAACCGGAAGTGGTTCCGCGCTCAGTGATGCGGATCTGAGTGTATAAAGGGAGAGAAAGAGCGGATAAGCAGTCGTTCACTGCATCATGCGAGAAGGCTCGAATAATCACGGTGATGAATAGACATTTGGAACAAATTGGCTATTGTATCGAGCGCCCGTGCCTCGCGCGAGCAACCTGACGCAAGGTTGGGGGTGGAAGATGCTCCATGGGGGAGAGGGCTAAATGATTGGCTTTCCCGCATGGCAGAGCGGACGCTAGCGGTGAGTGGGAGCCTTTTATTCTGGCCGACGCGATGCCTCCATAACCCTAGTAATTTAACGCAATTTGTCACCAAAGCCTCGGCGCAAAGGCGCGGACCGTCGGACCCTTTAATTGGCTCCCAGAGCGCGGTAATTTGAAAATAAAATGGCCTCGTGAAACGAGCCTTGTAATGGGCTTAAAACTGAGCATTAGCAGTCGCTCAAAGAGCGCAAAAGGAGTTTGAAGGAGGGGGGTGCTCTCTCCTGTCGAGAAAGGCAAAAGAGGGGGGCGCAGGAAAATCACGAGGAAAACCTCCTCCAAGCCACTCGATCCGGCGTTCCGCTCAACTGAAAATTTTAATTTCCCTCAAGTAAAAGTAGGAAACTTAAAGATGATGCTAGCACCCAGATCTTCGTTCTCTTTTAAGGAGGGGGAGGGAGGGTGTGGCTAAATGAAAAAAAGTAAAGTTTAGGGGGGGAGGGAGTAAAGTGCGTTCTATAGCTTGAAACCCTTCTATTATGGCTTCAACCTTCTGACATCGTTTGCTGCATATTGAAAGTATCACATACTGCAAATATCTCATTCACCCATTAGAAGTTCCTCTAAAGACTAGGGGTTAATTATTTAACCTAACGCAAACATTTATTAAAGTATATTTATTTGTACGTCGCGTTGAATGCAAAATGAGTGGCTTGATTGCCTTGAAGGGAGGCTTCCTGCCTTTATGGTCTCATTTTGTGTTAAGGGTAACATAAAAATAAAATTAAACGGCATTCCCAATACCATTAATAACCCTTCTTGCATAGATTGGGATGATTAAGCTTTAAAAATTCTTTCCTTCCTTCTTACTTTCTCTCTTGCTAAAATTTTCTGGGAAATTAATGTTAAAAGCCGCTGTTTCAAATCATCTTTAGCAAGGTAGAGAGAGGTAGGAGATAGACTTTAACAAATGATCTGAAATTTTATGTTACGTCGAAAAGAATTTTTTTTTTTTTTTTTTTTTTTTTTTTAATTGAGTAGGAAAGAAAGTCTTTGCCATTCTAAATCATCCTCTAACACTTAACGCATAGTTCGTGTTCTATCAGACATTAACATAAGCCTTAAAATACAACATGATTTTATCTGATATTTCCCTAATTACACTTTATTAATTAAACATTCAGTTCATAGAAAAATAAACACATAATAAAATTTTTTATATAAAACTAATTTCTCTTTTAACATTTGTCTTTTTGGATTTATTGTATGGAACAAAGAGAGATTTTTGCAATAAAGTCTAATTCATAAATAAAATTAAGCAAAATTATTTGAAATCGAATCAAATAAAAATGTATCTATATTAAGTACTTATCTAATTATCTTCGAATAGTTACTTTAATTTTCTATTCGGTGCAATGTACTGAAGAGATAGAATTTTCATACTTACACCATCAAATTTGAAGAAAAAGGGAACTGGTGCTAGATTTATTCCATAATCAATCATCATGTCCCATATTCTCCTTCATTACTTTGAAAATGGCAGACTGGTTTCTTATTTCATTATAATTTTGCTAAAGTTTACTTTGGGAACATTATAAAAGTCATTTACGTCTTACGATTTTTTTTGGAGGGTATAGAAATACAAAAAAAAAAAAAAAAAAAAAAAAAAAAAAAAAAAAAAAAAGAAGAAGAATGTGGTTGCATTTATTTGTTAGGAAAAGGTCTTTGAATGGTGTTTTTTAAAGTTATGGTATACATCCTGTGTTCTATAAATTTTCTAATTAATTTCTAAAATGACATTTCAGGTATATGCCCAAAAGAGGAATGCAAAATATATAGAAACGTAGAAAGATATTTCTCATAAGATATCCTGAGAATACGGGAGATCAAATACATCTAAACAGAAAGGGAAATATTTCGTTAGGAGGTCCGGGAGTTCGAATCTTGGCGAGGACATTGCGCATTTTCCCCGTCTTCTTCGAGAAACCTTATTAATCTACAAAAGTATGGATTTAAACACTATCTAACGATCACAGGCGTCTGAACACACTAATAAATAAGATAATCTTATTCCATGGATGAACATTCTACCCCTTGGAAGTTCGCTTTTTTTAGATAACTAGTGTACTACAAGCTCGCAATTAAGTAAGTCTTTTAGTTATTTAAAAGAATGTACCATAATACTTATTCTTGTGCAAATATACGTGCTACGTATAGACAGCGTTGTTGGCACTTCCTGAACTTTTAACTTATGTAACAAATTAGCAGTTGCCTCTCATGTTATTATATACAATTTTTTATTCATTGCAAGTAGTTACTTTGTAATTAATTTCTTTTCCGTAAATTCAAATAAATATGCAAGTCTAATTAAAGTTGTATTGCTTAACAATATCTCACTCTTGAGCATCTGTTTAACTCCGATGAAACTGGGTTTTAGGTAACCAAACTGAAAGAAAATTTAATATTATTGATTTCTAGAAGTACACTTACACTTCAAAATAACACATTTCAAAGTTATTTTACAGACTGGGACTGTAAAATACCTGCATTATCTAGATCGAAATGGAAATGATTCTAGTCTGTTTTGAAACTATTAACGTACTATTTAGAAGTAAAGATAGAAGTCTGTGCAGTTTGCTCTGAAATAAACTGATGTCACATAAATTACACGCTTGGAAACTACAAATGAAAATACGTAGCATAAAAATAATCACTTCCTAAATTACCTAATGTTTTGCATAAATCTTGATATGTCTCAGATATCTCCAAACACTAAATCCTGAGTAAAATTTAAGTGAAGAAAATGAATTTAACAAAAAGATTGCTAAGTAAATAACACCCATGATAATTTCAAATTAAGAGAGTGAATTCCTGTGCCTTAAGTATTATATACCGGGTGACTCAAAAGTTCATTAGCAATTGAAAATTCAAGAATTCACGGAATAATGCAAGTAGAGAGGTCAAAACTCTTGAAATTCTTGAAATGTCATGAACTCTAGACATGCTTGAAATGCCGTGGGATTTTACTGAAAGCAAAAAAGATGCTTAAAACTGCCAACAAATGAAGCTTCATATGGTAACAAAAGTAATAATTAGCATAACAAATGATCTTTAGAAAAGACTATGTTCTTTCTAAAATATTTTCAGCATGTCGGCCGTTATTCATCAACAATACTAGTCGAAGGATAATGTTGTGAACAGCACTCTACAGCATATCTGTAGGTATGGTAAGAAATTGCCCTCGGATGTTGTCTTTTATCATCCCTAATGAGTCGAACGATCGCAGTAGACTTGCGGTTTTATGTAACCCCACAACTAAAAATCACACGGATTGAGATCTGGGGACATAAGAGGCCAAGCATGTCGGAAGTGGCGACTCAGCACACGATCCTCGCCAGATGATGCGTGCAAGAGAGCTTTCACACGCAAAGCAGTATGGGAGTGGAGTGCCATTCTGCATAAAAGTCATACCTTCCAACAGGTATTTGTCAACCAGACTAGAGATGATTGCGATTCTGCAACATAACAGTGTACCTGGCACCCGTCACACTGACAGTTTCAGTAGCAGAACCACTCATTTCCTCGGAGATAAAGGGTCCGATCACGAGTGACGGGATAAATTCACACCACACCGTGACTATCACCCGGAGACTAGGATAGAAAAATGACAAAGTCATGAAGGGACTGATTCCATCTCTCACTATGACTCGTTTCATACACGATTCTCATACGGCGTCGCTGACATTTTGCTGCCCAGCGCCACATGCTGGTATTTAATGGCATTGGTTTTGCTTTCGATGTCATTTCACGTCAATTTTTATCTCTCTACCTACATTATTCCCCTAAATTATTGAATTTTCAAATGTTAACGGACGTTTGGGTCACCCGGTATATACATACATATGAATTTTTGTAATAAAATACTTAATGCTGTTTTTTCTGAGCAACATATATTACATTAATAATGAAATTACTATTAAAATCTGCAGTCTTTTAGATCAAGTACCTGTATTGCACCATATTGACATTTATCTTAGATCGTTATAAGGACAATATAAAAGACAATATAAATTGTGAAACAGTTATTGAATTCTAAAATATGGAACATGATGGAAATTTGAAATAAATTTTATGATTTTGTATGTTTGAGAATAATTACTAATTGTCTTTGCAGTTTAATATTTATAAGATAGTTAAGACACAATAACTAAGACACAATAACACGCCGAACAAAACGATGTATATTAGTATTTATAAGATAGCTTCGAAATTTTGCTGCAATATACATTTGTACATCATACAAGGAATAATATAGCCCTTTTATTTCCCTCATCTTCTTTGCTTTCTGAAGAAAACTGGATAAATGTAATTCGAAATTATTTGTTCCATAATGTTACAGAAAACAATTTCGAGCAAGAAGTTTTTAGTTCCTTAACGACCTTGCAATAACTTTTCATAGCAAAAAATTTTTCCTATAAATACTATCCTCTTTTCTATTTATGACCACACAAATGAAGCATGTAAGTGCAAACAAAAGCTTGATTTTATTTATACCTCGACAGTACTCTCCGGATTAAACGAATAAGCAGGTAATAAAAGCAGATTTTTTTAATATTCCACAAAGACTGGTCAGATAAGCAAGTTGGTAAGTCTTCCAAAACAGGAACACGCTTATAACACGCTCGTTGAAAACACGCTATAATTATCAGGAGCTCGTGTTCGAAAGCATTCATAAACACTCCCTGAAAACATCAACCGTCAGAACTGTCTTAAACATTCTCTTGCATCTGATTTATGCATAACGGAAACTATGCAAAATATGTTCAGTGTTTAATCATTTTAATCAGACGATTGCAGGCAATTTTGGAGAGAGGGGGGAGAATTCGTAGAGTAATGGCTGCAGTCAAACAGCAAACTCTCGCAAGGTTTTCGATGGCAAAATAAAAGTTTTCTCTTTGAATTAATATAGTTTTATATGAGATGAGTCTGTTATACTCTGTAGTTAATAAAACGATGTATTTTCATACATTCGACTGCTGTGCGCAGTTGAAACAGGCATTTAGTATTCTACTGTAGAAAAAAGCATTATCCTTAAGTTACATAATGGTAAGGTATAAATTGGAGGCTTGATTTCTCAGCTCATGTATGTCCAAAAATTTCGTCATTTTAATTTCAAAGTTCGTAATTAAAAATTTAAACTTTTCAGTTCTATTCATTTTGATTAGAATTTATTTCTTACACATTGAAATTGTATATATAGAATAATCTTTTACGTAACGTACAAAAAAAAATTTATTTTCGTGGCCAAATGAAACAGACTATTGGATTGTCGTATCTAAATATTAATTAATGAAAGACACAACTAATTTCAGCTATTCATTTTTCTGTAGAAGGAAAGCTGTCAGAAAAAAGGGATAAATACAAGATGTTTAAAAAATAAATGGCAGGATTTAATATTTTTATGGTGATGCAGTTTATGTGGTAATAAATGTATTCAAAATACTTTAGAGGTTTTTTATTGCAATTAACGGATATTGTAAATTCTAAAAAGCATTACCATACTTCTACATGTGCGCTATTACTAGCATAATATTCATGAAAGCGATATTCATGCTTGGTCCTAAATCAAGCAGAAACATCTATTATTAATGTTTGCAATCTCTTCCTTCAAAGGATATGATTTTGAATATTTTCGCCCTGAATGTGTTTTTGCATATTTCCAAAGAAGAATCACTGCAGAGTAAGGAGATCGTGGAGTCTTGGAGAACGAATGTTTAGTTAAAATCTTTCATATTCTTTGAAAAGCGTAGTGACACTCCTTCTCGATAAAAAAAAATGGTGATATTTTCCTGTAAATTATTTTAGCCAAGGGGTAGCCGAGATTCCATGGGAAATGAAGTGACTGAATACAAAAATTAATTCTGCCTTGTACCATCAGCAAAAGCCCACCAGTGGCCAGATGAACAAGTCTGCTGAATACTGCTAATTCAGTCTGGGTTCAGATCTCGAAGAATGGATTGGCTACATGGATGTTTTTGTGGTTTCTCCTGTGTGTAACATGAATACGAGCCAGTTTCTTTCAGAAAGACCTCCACGGAGGCATCCTATCTCTTAGGCAAATAGCATGGGCTTGGCTAAGGGAAGCAGGGAGGTGCACTTGCACCCTCTTAAAAAATTCAATTATTTATTTACTTGTTTGTTTTTTACTGCTCAGATATTAACTATCAAAACCTTCCGAAAAATTTGTTCCCATTTTTCTTATTCTGTTGAATGGTTTAGTTTATTATGGCAAAGCACGCTAGGGCTAAGGGAAGGATTGTCTTTGTGGAGGACTTTCTCAGCCTTACTCTGTTGAATTAAGCATTTCTTTGGAAAAAAGAATTTGACACTAGGCCATTTGAGAGTCTCAGATCTCTTTGTTGAGTTAATGAAAAGGGGAGAAAAAATTGCTGCAATCTTGTCCTTATATTCGTTCATTACGATAATTTGAAATGTAGAGCCTAGCAAAGGAATTATCGTTAAATAGTTATGAACTCGTTGAATCTATTGAAAACAACTTACGCTTGGAGGTCAAAGTTTTACTTCAACCAGTCAGAATATATCTATGGTCATATACGCTATGAGAGTAGCTGATCTGGCCATGAATCACAGCTCTTCTCATTTCTGTTTGTTCTATGCATGTTTTCCCCCTTCCCCTGCTTATTCCGTCAGCTTTTAGATTATGGAAACATATAAAATATTTAGTGCCCTTTGTTTGTGCTTTTCACTTTTCACTCAGTAAATCTAAAACTAGCTTTGCAAAGTGACTCAGAACAGTTTGGCATAATTGATGATTTTTGGCACTAAATGATATAATGGACATCAGAAACATTTCTAGAGGTAAGATTTTGTATCTTTTTACTATCTTTAACTTTTTTTCAACCAAATGGCAGGACATTTGCAGATTACTATCCGGAACTACGGCAGGTGTAATGTAAGTAATAACTTCAGCTTTGTCCAAGATCAATCAGAAAAAATGTCAATCTGTGTTCACGGAGACCAATTAACACAGTCACCGTAAACAGAGCTTGCTTTCAAGTTTCCCCTATATATATTATCAGGTTCAATGTTCCGTCTTACTTTCTTCGGGAACATGCAAGGACCTGACTCGGAAGAGAGCTTACTAAAGCTATGTTCGATAACTGTGGGAAGTAGACAGGATACACAAGAAGGGTATACAAAACCCTTTATTTTTCTCTATTTACAATAACTTCCGTACTTCGGAATACAAAGACCCACTACTTGTGGTCTAAACGTAAAAATATAAAAATAAAACTAAACTCTAATTTAACTTTAAAATAATAAACGTGGAAGATTGGCCGTATATTAACAGGAAGCCGTATGTAGTACAGAGAACTGTTAACACTACAATATGTTTAAAGTTATCAAGAGGATTAAACCTCTGGCCTGGAAGGCAACCAGCAACTGAGTGAAACTTCTAAGGTAAGCGGCCTGCTTCGACTAACTGCTTCCTCTCTCTCGCTTGGCAAAAAGCCACAACTTAAGTACTTGGCGTTCGCCAGACAAACTTTGCATAAATACATTAACGCTTATAATTCTGGCCGGAAGTAGAAAATAAGAAGTGATAGTAAAGATTTAAAATAAAATAAACGATAGTAAAACTTAAGATCCTTACAATATCACAGACACTTTCCTTTCCTGCGAGAGAAAAGTAGAGTCATGAGAAACTTGGTGTCTTCCAAAACATGAGCTGAAACTTGAATCTTCTGTTCTAATCAGTAATCAGATCATATTGTTCCATTATTTATTAAACAGTCTAGAAATGCATATGTACTTCTTGGGATTTATAATTCAAAACTCAAGTAAACTCAGAAAATTGTTGTAAAACTTTCTAATTTTGCTATAAATTTAAACTTACGTAGTCGTAGTATTTAATTTTACGTAGTCGAAAAAATTATATGGGTGAAAATAAATAGAGCGTAAAGGTGTGTTGACTGGATTTATTAACCCACACTCATACCTCTTTTTGAAGTTAACCGTAAGTGAAAAATGAAACTAAATGCAACAAGATAATTTTTTCTTTTTTATTTTTTTCCTTTTAAGCCCCTTTCTTTGATGTATTACGGCAGCTGTAATTTTTTAATGTGATATTATTATCATCATCATCAACGGATAGATGGCTATTTTGAATAATTTTTCTTCCAGGTTTCCACCAAAGAAAATTTTAGATAGAAACTACAAAACCCGTATTGAAACAGTAGGACTGATTAAATATCAACTTAAGAATTTTATGTGCTTTAATTGCCATAAAAAAATAAGGAACACATTGCTGTCAAACAAGAAGTGAATTTGATCGTTCTTTATACTGTAATATCTACAGGGTGATTAAAAATATCTGACAAAAATGTAAATGGCAAGTAGAAGAATTCAAATAAGTAGAGTTTGTAATGGAATATATGTCGCCCAGACGTGATAGTGGTTAGTGACCCTAACTACGCGCAAAAGGGCCCGGGTTCGAATCCTGAAAAGGCATGGATGTTTGTAAATGTATAGTGTGTTTGCGTGATCTGGGCACTCTAAATATATGGCAAGCCGAAAGTCTTCTATGGCTTTGTCGTAGGGAAGAGGGCAGACCACCCCCGGAGACGTCCAACCTCCTTGAGTCTCTGGCAACATGAAATATGGACCTTCCATGAAATAGGGACCGGAAAACAAAGAAGCAATGGAATGTGTGCTCCGAAACGGCGCTATTGAGCAGTAGGTAAAAGCACTTCTGGCGCAAATTGTTACTTCCCGTGTGGATTTTTGGTAGTATGCATCATTGCACGAATGTGGAGCTTGTCGATGTACATTTGATCTGCGGTAATGTGGACGGAAAAGGAGAAACTGCTCAACAGGAATTACTCAGGAATATTTTTCTGTACCTTCTTTAAATTAGTTGTTCCATTTTAGCCGCAGCTCCACAGATAAAATTTGTTTCTCCGAATTTTGTGTTCGTGTAGGGATTCATACCGCTCAAAACAGAACAAGGAATGATGACTTTCGCCATCAAAATGATTTTATCTACCTCTGAACAAAGGTCTGTATCTCCTCAAAGCGCTGTTTCAACACACACATTCCACCACAAAATCTGCCTGTTTTGGTCCCCTCTATCTGCCCTTACACGTTTTCCTCATATATTTGAATAACGTTGTGTATGTGTGCGTGTGAATGTAAGTTAAAATTTTAATTGAAGTTTAATTTCAGTTTAGAAACTCTTCCTTTTTAAACTGCATTATATACCAAGCTCTGTTTTATTTCAACTAAAATTTAATACCTAAACATTAACTGCTGACCTCTTTCAGAAAATGCTTTGCTAATGAAAAATGTCTAATTGCAAAATACATCATTAGTAACCCGGAGTACTTGGTAGGCCAAAGGATGCCGCCTTGTCATTGCAGAACAGAACAACAGATGCATCTGTCATTGCAAAATAGAACGAAGGATGACGTAAGAACGTCGAATGCGCTCTTTGATGTGCCACCATCTTTACTAAAAAATTACTGCTTTATCAGATTCGAAAAGAACAATTAATCATACATAAATATTGTATTGCATTGATGGAACAGGATTATATTTTAACTTATTGTTATTACATATCAGGCTAATATTTGAAAAAAGTCGTGTTTTTTTCTATCTGCTAATTTTTCAAGTGGAATTTTACTAACACACAAATGTCTTTATTTCATTTTTAGTAATATCTTAAAGATTGAATTCAGTGTTTCATTACAAAATTTAATACGTTCTGACTATATGCTGCTAAAAGGAATACATTCATGAATTATTACGATGAAAATTTTTGCATGTTATACTTTTCGGTTAATTTTCATACCATTTGCTTATCTATGAGATTTGATTCCTAGTCCGTTTCGCTTTCCAATGAATTTCATATGTGACAAAATCTTTCTTTAGAAACTTTTATCAGTATTGCATTATTGAACCGGGATGATGCTTTAATTTTTAGTACGTATCATGTGAATATCTAAAGAAATATGTCATGTTCTTTTTTTACCTTCTGTTAGCATAGTATTTGACTATTATACAGACCTCTTTACTTTTTTTAGTAACATCTTAAACTGAATATTTCATTACTAACTTTGAAGATTCTGAATATACTTTACTCAAAAGAATATTTTTATAACTTTTCAGCAACATTATTTATACATATACTTTATTGTACCCTTGGTTACTTTCCAAATTGCTGCTTATCTATAAAACTTGATTTCTAGTCAAATACTAAAATGTTATTAACTTCCCACTTTTCCAAATAATTTCATAGTCACATATGTTAAACACAGGAAAATTTACCTGGCTTACCAAAATTACTATCAAACTAGAAACTATTCCCAAAAGTTTCCTAAAATTTCGCGTCGCATATCTCTGCCGCTGCAAGACTGCCCATATCCCGCCAAACTGTGTCGCGTAGACTACAAAAGAAGGTGGACTCTAGGCTTGATGACCTGTGGTTTGTGTACCTTTCTCCACATCGCATGTCAAAGCGGGGTTGAATTGGGTTCGTGAATATCGCAGTTGGACACCAGAGCAGTGGGGCCACATACACTTTACGGATGAGTTTCGATTTAACATCGAGAACAATTCCCGAAGGGCAATGATATGGCTAGAGCCAGGGACATGCTATCGGGCGCCAAACATCGTCGAAAGAGACCATTTCAGAGAAGAGGCTTACTTGTATGGACTGGAATAGCAACGAACGGCCAGACCGACCTCTACGTGATTCCTTGTGGTTCCATCGCGACCGTCCGATATGGCGACGAAATTCTACATCCTCTTGTGCGTTCTTTTATCGCTGCAATGGTACCGACACGATAGTTATGGAGGATAACCTCCACCCGCATAGAGCTCCAGGGAACGGGAGTTATCTGGAGAGTGAAACCATTCCACATCTTATGTGGCCTGCTAGATCACTGGACTCAATAATGGTCGTAGTGAACCGCCAAGCACCCTCCATATTCCCCAACATGCATTACTACAGGAATGGGCACTACTGCCACAACAAGCGATAAACAACACTATTGCCAGCTCTCCTTGCCATTGTTAAGCATGCATCTCAGCTTGCGTGCTTTAAAGTTATTAAATACAGGGTGTCCCGTAAATGTTGAGACAAACTTCTAGGAGAGGTAGGGCACATCGTAAGGATTAAGAACTGCACAGGAACCCATACCTGGAAATGTCAGGGTTAAGTGATAGCAGAGGTAAAAGATGGGAAAGAAAACAAGAGTGATTAATTTGAAATATTTATTGGCCGTGAATACGAATGGTGTACGACAGCCTGAATGTTACAACAGATGCTCGAAGTTTGCTATATCAGAGGACCAACATACCTGACACTGACGAACCATTGATTGTCGGACATGTTCAAACACACCGGAAGTTTCTTTGATTGTAGCAGTCGGGCAGGTGAGTCGTACCACAAGATCCATCTCAGACACAACAGGATCGTGATAAACGACACTTTTGATAGCTCCTCACAAGGAGCATTAAGCAGTTTCCGACCAAACCCGCCCTCACATTAACTTTGAAGCTTTGTTGTGCCGCACACAGTGGGGGTTTCTTCAGCCCTCAAATACTGATTATGGTTATTGAATACGTCATCCCTATTGAATATGGCCTCATCCGTGAACAACACATAAGCTGGAAAATTCACATTACAGGCATTTTCTTGCAGAAACGACTGTGCGAAATGCACACATTCAGGCTGATCATCAGGGAGCACTAGCTGATACCTTTGGAAACAAAAGGGGTGGATGGACTCTGCATTCAAGACACGTTGGACACTGGTACAATACATTCTTAATTGAGAGGCAATAGCACGTATGCTGGTCCTTGGATTACTCCCCACAGTATCCAACACACTTTCTTCCCTAACGATCGAGTGAGTCGATCGCGGCCTGCCTTCACTTGTCCTGCCACTTTTTGATGACCCATAGTCGCACAAATTTTAATGCAGACGTGCAGACAAACTGTGGGGTGGTTGATATCTCGGGGAAGCGTTCTCGATAAATGCATGCAGTGGTTAGTCCATTACCCTCAGCTATTTCCATACAGTAAGTGCATGTTTGCAAGCTCTCCGTTTGCACAGCGTTCTATTCTCTTCGTATGGTACCTACCGCTCGAATGAGGCAATCCTCACTTTCCACTAGCACTCTCCGGTACAACAACCTATGGAGGCGTACAGTGTCGTTTCTGGGCATGGGTTTCTATGCAATTCTTAATTCTTATGATGTGCCCTACCTCACTATCAGAAGTTTGTCGCAACATTTACGGGACACCCTGTATATTTGTATGTACTTCGTTACAAATTTTTATGCGAATGATTTTTGCAAGATTTCTTTTTCCAGAAACCTCTTTATCATGCAAAGTAAAAATTTAATACGCTTATAATTTTATTTTCGGAATTTCAATATTTTGAAGCTATCCACCTGTCTCTGCTTGTGACTATTAATAATAGCAGACGTGGCAACATTATCCCGATGCTAATTTTAATAACTTTTTCCCCTCATCCTAATTTGCCATTGCTTTATTTTCATGGAAAATCATGTTATCATATCATATTAACTTCCACTTCTCTATTTCAAATTTATTTAAATTACCTTGAAGTAAGAAAAGTTATTTGCTGTTTGCTAATTTTCTAAACATCGTTGAGATCATCGACAATCTTTTGAATATGAATAATCGCTGAAAGTTTTAATGTACGCATCATCGACTTCCTGCATTTCGAATTCGTCAACCAAGAATCCGATATAAATGTTATCTGTACCTTGTGTATAATTACCTCCTGCTAATACTTTACTATCAAGAAATCGGAATATGCGACTATGAGTGGATTACGTTAACAGATTTTTAACGCTCGTGAAAAATCACAGTAAACAACACATGTTTTATGTGAGGATAGTCTGTTGTTGGCCACCTCGAAACATTGCCACAACTTTTTTTATAATATCACAACAGGGGAAAAGATTTTGAAGCGGCAGTTTATCAGCATTTATTTTACTGCTATCTATATGATCTATGTCAAAGATGCTAGACGAACAATTCAGGAAAAAAAAAGGGGGCAGTGTTTTTTTTTATTTTTATGCTTTGGAAATTTATGAGAGCGAGGCACAATTTTTGGATAAATTAAGGAAACATTAAAAATGGAAAGAACTAACAATGGAAGACTTCGTAAAAGGAGCAACAACGATTTTTTCTTCCTCAAACAAAATACGTTATTCTAATTTATTTGTCTGAACCATTTCTTTGTCACGGATACTAAGTGCTTTGAACAGGATAAAAATTTGGCTTGCTCACCATATTTAGTGTCCTCCAAGCGATTATCGGTGACTGATGACCCTTTGGATGGCTATGTTGAGTGTATATCGAAAGTAGTTCAAAGAAGAAGAATCGAAACATGTCGGAAGTTCTAAAGGGATTTAGCTCAGACAACATTAAAATTATTCTAGTATAAGTTAAAAGACGAAAAACAGTTTCAGGAATCTCATTGTCCACATTTCCCAGCTTCAATTCGCCGCTTATTCATGTATTCGAGTCCATTACTTATTTACTCAATTATTCGATTACAGATATCTGCCTAAGGAAAGAAATGTCTTTGAGAAGAATTTTTTAACAGAAACTGGTCAGTATTCATCTTATACGGATATTTGCGAAAAGTCATAAAAATGCCGATGTAGGTAGTCAGTAGGTGGACAGAACTCTTGGCCAGATTATACGTATTCAGCTGTCTTTCCATTCCACAAATGGCAGAGGTATTCCAGTCCAGATTAATTTCTGAAGTTTAAGTCACCTGTACACACCTGGCTCCGATTTAGGCTACGCTCATAGCAGATAGTATTAGTATGCTTTGTATTAAAACCAAGAAATCTGATCTAATCTTGCATACAGATAAACTTAATCCCGTTTGAGATCGACTAAATTAACAAAGTTTTAAATGTTTCGATTTTTATGCGTTTTTAGGTCAGATTTATTAGAAAAACTTAAAATTTAGAAAGTAGGGGAAACTTAATTACGTTTTCATATCTAAATAAAGTTAACTAAAGAAAAATTTTTTACTAAAAGTAAATGAATTTTACATGTTCTTTATTTCACTTGGTATGGCGAAATCTTGTAGAATTAATTTTAGGAAAATTTTAATAGGGTATCAAAGGGGAAACAATAAAAGCAAACTACAGGTTTCTTCACCTACGTACCACCAAATTGCATTAGAACGCATGTCTTCTTTAAGGACAATGGGCCCACCAGCGCTCGAGCGGTAAAGCCGCTGCTGAACACTGGTAGTTCGGTCCGAGGTTCGAATCCCGCGAACGGGCTGGCTGCATGGGCGTTTTCGTGGTTTTCCCCCCATGTGTAACATTTATACGAGCCAGTTTCCTTTAGAAAGTCCCCCACGAAGGTATCCCTCCCCTTAGGCAGATAGCACTCGAGGCTTTGCCATAATCACACACACACTCATACACTTAAGGACAATGAGCTCCCAACAAGTGTAGGCTACTGAATTGGGTAAAATGAACATATTCATAAAAGAATATTCTGCACTTAAAAAGACTTGATAGTCATTTTGAAATATAAAATTTACGTTTTAAATATTTATGTTAAAAAATAAAAATTATGGTTATAATGTTTATGTAAATGTTAATGCACAGTAGTAATTGACAGAGACAGTTGTAAAATAAGGCATCTGATTGAATGCCACAAAACACAGAACAAACTGCTTTGAAGAACTTTAATTGTTCTTCTTAACCAAGGATGGCTTGAATCATATGAACTGCTTATAAACGTCGGCAATTTCCAAACTTCATTCGATGTCTAATTAACGCAAACATTTTTATCGTGGAGGCTGTAATTACACGTTGCAGGCCACTTATTGGATCTAGAATATAAAATATACTTTCGAAATACGAGACGAAAACAATAATTTTTTTATCCAATTGAATCTTTCGAGAAGCGGATTTCTGGATATATAAAAGCAATTATCAGAAAAATAAAGATGAGCCTTACTTTAATGTCTGCATTGTTTGAATTAATTATCTGCATTATTTAGAGAACGATCTAATAAAACCAGTTATTTCTCACACGGAAATCATAAAACAACGAAAACAGTCTCTTATCGACTGTTTTCGCTTCTGAAGTCCTTTCCTTCGCATCGCCCTTCTTTGACTGCGCTTTTCCTTTTTGAAACCCTCCCCTGCGGATCGATAGCAGGCCTTTAGCCCTGCAAATATTAATTGCAGGGCACGATTTCCGCCGGACGTGTTTGTCACCCTAACGAGTTCCAGTATGCACAAAAATTCGAATACTTATGGGGTACTTAGTCCGGAAGAGAATTTGGAGCTTTTTCTAAGCTGAAATTTTTCTCCGTTAATGACGATAGCCTTTCTATGTTAATTAACGAAAGCGTTCTTTTATCGAACCTTCTCTTTGCATATTTGTTTTGCTTTTCCGTTTAGGGAAAGCTGAATACCGAAAGCATACTTGCCATTTGCCTGATATTCGAGAAACGAGCTGACAAGAAGCAATAAAAGTATAGTTCGGCAATTTTGTTTTCTTGACAGCCTTAATTTGAAGGGTGATATCTGTCGAATAATAGAACGGATTTAAAAGCATAGGCAAGTAAGTTTAGTAAGATTTAACGGAAAGTATGAAGAATGTACTTTATATCCAGATATGTGTTAGTTTAAAGAACCTTATTGTTTATGATATTAAAGAATGACAAAAGTTATGATAAAAAAAAGACAAAGAAAACACACACGTTCTATATAATAAATTAGGTTCGTTCTAAACAATGTAAAAATTAATATTCAAAATATTGAATAAAAAGGAATTTTATATAAAATTCTGATCTTTAGCCAACTAGATTTCATTGCCAATGACACAAAAAATTATTTAGTTAAATCTGAGTCGTTTTAATCTAAAATCTATATTTATGTTTATCAGTTTATTGAAGATACTGTCCATGTCTTTCATTTAAATACTTCTTCCTCTTATGGGCCAGGTGTTCTTGCGATATGTCTTTCTAATTACAGGCTTCAACACATGTACAGCATCAATAAGGGATCCCACAATCTTCCGGAAATTCTGCTTTCATTCAGTACCAGTTTTAAGATTTTTCTTCAATCTGGTATTGAGTTTGAAACCTCTCTGCATACAGCGGAAGACCAGCTTTTTGCGTCCCGTTCACTTCAGCACACAAGAGAGGGATTTTAGTATGATGCAGACAACATGCGTTTGGAACTAGAATTCAGTATAGTACCGTACGCTTTACAGATGAGTCGAGATTCTGATTCTTGGCGTACCTGTATCTGAAGAGAGCCTGCAATACTATACCATCCCTCCTTCATCAGAGAAAAAGATCATTGCGGTGGTAGACACGTAATGGTTTGGGCAGGCATTATGTTGGACGGCCGCACATCCCTGCATGCGTTTGACAAAGACTTCCTAACTGCTATGAGATATAGAGAGGAGATCTTAGATCCCTGCTTTCGAATTTTCAGAGGCGCAATTGGTTTTGAGTTCCAATTAATGGGTGACAACTCTCGTCTACATAGGGCTTAGCTGGTCGACGATTCCTGGAAGGTGAGGATATTCGCCGCATGGATTGTCCAGCCAAATCTCCTGACCTCAACCATGTACAGCATGTCTCACATGCTCTTCGGAAGACAATTTCATCTCGCCATCCCCATGCGAGAAAAATCTCGGAATTGAAAAGTGCTTTGTTGCAGAGTGAGATCGACAGCTACAGGGACGCATCAGCTGCCTTCCAAGCTATATACCATAGCGCTGCGCAACCTGTCTGGCTGTGACAGGGGATTTTCAGTTCGATATTACAACGGGGATTTTGTGTATGCCTGCGCTATGAGCTTCAGTGAAATTCATGTGTGCATAACATGACTTTTCAATGGTACATCTCTTTATCTTTATATCTTTCATTTATAAAGATAAATATAATTTAGTATATTTATTCTTATAAATGTATGTTTATAACAAATTTTACGAAATTCTCTCCAATAGCTTTTCATAAATTCGACTTAATGTGCAAACTCTCTTAATTTTAGACAGGAGTGCATATGTAACATAAAAAATATCTAAATCAAAATACTAACTTCAATTTGAAATAGTTCTCTAATCCTCTAATGTACTCTGGATATAATATTCAAATTAAATTAGAAAGTTAAGGGACTATTGAAAATTAAATTTAGTATTTTGATTTATGTATATATATATATTGTAAATCAAATATTTGATGTAAATACACGCGCACACACGCACACATACATACATCGTTTTATTAATATAAAGTAATTATAAGTGATATAGTGCCTAATAATTGTGCTAATGCTGCAAAGTAATAAAGGTTGTCCAATAGATTATTTAATATATTATTTCCTTTGAAAACAGTAGTTAGAATTCTATGAATTGAATTAACTGATATACGCATATGTACATAGTTATATATATAAAACAACTTTAAATAATAAAAAAAAAAAAATACATTCAAATTTGCTTAAGCAAATTACCTTCGAAGCAGAAATTATGTTTGTTTCAACTGAATGAAGAGATTTTATATAAGCCGCATATTTAATTATTTAATTATTATACTCAATACAAAATTTCATTTCATATTGGTTTATTACTGGATTCTGCAGTTAAAAATTACTTTATTCCAAAATCTTTTGGGTTACATTTTTGTTTACATACATATATTAGACATACATTTTTGTTTACTTACATATTTTGTTTACATACATATTTACTTCCGGGCATTGCTCTCGCCCGGGAATCGAACCATGGACTTACATAATACGCGCCGAGTGTGCTTTCGTTACGCCACGAAGGCATGCAGAAAGGAGGAAGAAAATAACCTTATATATCTCCCTTTTAAAGGGTGACTGGGGATTAGGGGATCCGATCGCCAAATCTTGGGTGCTGAAGAATTATTGTCCACCACATTTTAGTTCAGGCGCCACTGTAGAGTCATTAGGTTATTATATTTTTTTGAAGCAGAAGATGTAAAAAATGTGTAATGCCCTCGCCGGGAATCGACCCCTGGACCTCTCATATACGTCCCGAATGTGCTACCGTTACACAACGAAGGCATGCGCGTAGGGATTGGGCTAGTACATGCACAGTTTGATTTATTTTATAATTATATTTTCTCAGATTTAAGTTTAATTTACTCTGTTTATTTGTGTTTGTTGTGTGTGTGTGTTGGCTTACAAAAAAATTGATACAATGATTATCTGCAACTTTTGTGTCAATCATTTTTCTATATTGCCTGACTGAATGTATATATATATAAGAACGATGTAGAAATATTATGACATTCGATTAAAGAAAAAGGAAGACCAGAATAGCAACAACATGATGCAGAAGAAATATACTATTAAAAAAATGAGTACTTACAGCAAATAAGAAGTCTTAGTAAATAGAAAGGAGAGGGGGAAGATGGAAGCAAGATTGAAGCACGTGGGCTTGACAAAGCAAGAGATTTGCTCCCTGTAGCGCAGAACCAATGTTTCTACATGCTGAACTCATGCAATCCATTTCTGAGACAAAATTTAAATATGATGAAAAATTAGGCTCATTTCGAATAAAACTGGTATTTGCAATCTTAGTTTAAAAACGAAGGTTTATAATATTGTAGTGTAGGGTTTATATTTATTTTAACTAACATTTATTTTAAGTTTAAACTATCTTTCCTGTCAAGCCTTACTTTCCCCTGGAACTGCCAATGCCAGAATATGTAAATTTGAGTAGAACGCGCAAGCATTCAAATTATCAGCGGAAGTAGTATGATTTAAATAGAAGGAAACGAGTTCGGTGAGAGAGTTATTTCTTACTTCGCGAGCGCGGAGGTAGAAATCGAGAATTAAAGAACCCCGCGTTGCGGCCTATGTGCTTGGCGGGAAGTAGTTGCAATTGTTCCAGTGAGCTTCAAGTCTGCTGAATTAGCTGCGGTATTTGTAAAACGCGGTGAGTTAGTTATTTTAGAGAGCCTCGTAGTTAGAATCTTGTCTTTATTTTCTTTTCAGGTTATTATTTTATTTTGACTGCCTAGTTGGCAAAGTTTGTAAGCGTCAAGAGGACGCAATTGTAAATTAGTACGTTGAATAAAAAGGGACTTAAACCCTTTATAAGACTCTGTGGTTTATACAAGCTTTCACAGTCACCTCTTGGTTGCGTGCTAGTTAGAGGCGCGCAACGTTATATTGGCGCCCGAACACCTATCGAACTGAAATGGCCGAAAACTGGATGGAAGCCGCTGGACAACACCAAGAAATGACAACGCAGTTAGAAGGATTTGGATACCTGGTCCAGACTTTGAGAGCATCAATCAAGCCAAACGTCTATTTCGACGGAAAAAATTCGGTGTCCGTATTTTTAGAAGGTATAGAAAACCACTTTCAGCTCTACCCTGTGCCTGAAAGACAAAAAGTCGCCATCGCCACATCAGCACTAAGAGGACAGGCCGCGCTATGGTGGAAAAATATAGGAAAATTTCTACTAGGTGAATTTGGAAGCCCGACGTATACATTTGAAAATTTCAAAAAATCGTTAGTACAGGCCTTCCCCATAGTGAAAGATCGCGCACGGCTGGAAGCCGAGTTATATAGTTTCTATCAACGGGATACAGCACAATTGACGGACTTTATTTTACGAAAAATCAAGCTAACGGATATGCTGTATGGCAAGAAACCCGATGCGGAGATAATTGAAATAATATTACCAAGATTGTTACCCGCTGTCCAAGACTACTTTGAAATTAGAAACCCAACCACATTGCAGGAACTTTTCGAATTGGCGGTGAAATTTCAAAATCGCAGAATAGCGGAAAGAGCGAGAGGGGAAACATATTCTCAAAGTACCAGAAGGAAGGAGGAAACCAGAAATGGAAATCGCTCGTATGGGGGAAAGAAATATCAAGCTAACGCATCGAAACTCGAAGGTCAAGGCCCAAAAAGAAAATTTGAAAATAAGCATCCGCGTACCCAGAAGACACAGATTGAAAGGAAAGCTTTAAACGACTAGAGGGGCCTGTGAAAGGGAGGGTCCAGACCCCGGAAGTTTTAGAAAAACCCTCAAATAGACATCTAAATACAGTCATCGTAAAAAACTCACAGCTACCAATTATACAAGTCCTGGTTGGCGATGTACCAGTAGAAGCCCTCATCGATACAGGAGCAGAAGGAAATTTCATGAGTGAAAAGTTCTTCAAAAAGAATTTTTATAGGATACGACTCTTTAAAACCAGAAATACGGAAATTATAGCGGCGCAAGGAAAAACATGTCACTGCATCGGGAAAGTATCATTAAACATACAGGTAAAAGAGGAAAATCTCAAAGTATTAATTTTTGTGGTGAAACACCTCCAACACTCTCTTATTTTAGGTATGGACTTTTTAAGGGCCGCGAGGGCCAAATTAAATTTTCAAGATAGTTCCGTGGTGCTGGAGATGGACCAGAGGGTGGTGGAACCAGTGGAGACACCTGAATTGGACCTTAGCCATTTGAATGACCAGGAAAGTAAAGCAATACAGCAAGTGGTGAGTAATTTTTCTCATTTGTTTTCAGAAAAACCGGGAAACTGTCAGATCGTGACTCACAAGATTCAATTAAATGCCGAAAAACCTTGTAGGACTAAACCTTACCGCTATGACAAACAAAAAGACGTAATCATTGAAGAACATATTCAGGAGATGTTAAAGAATAAAATAATAACGCCCATAAATAGTGAATACGCGAGTCCAGTCGTACTATGTAGGAAAAAGAACGAGTTTCCTCCTTCGGATAAAAGGGCTTGGAGGTTTGCTATCGATTATAGAAAACTAAATAGCATAACTAAATTCCCAGTTTACCCTTTGCCGGTTATAGACGAGATCATTAGACAGATCAAATCGACGAGATATATGTCTACTTTGGACTTAACGTCTGGCTACTATCAAATAGCTATGAGACCCGAAGATATACATAAAACCGCGTTTATAACAAAATCGAGCACTTATGCATTTTTACGCATGCCTTTTGGGTTGTGTGGGGCCCCATCAACATTCCAGAGAGCTATGGACATTGTTCTAAAGCCTGTCCTAGGAAAATCAACTTTAATTTATCTAGATGATATAATTATAACGAGTAGTACGTTGGAACAACACATTAATGACCTCGAACAAGTTTTTAAATTATTAAAAGAGGCCGGTCTTACAATTAACGCCTCAAAATGCAAGTTCGCAACTAAAGAACTTAAATATCTCGGTTATAAAATTTCGCAAAAGGGTATAGAAACGCAAGATTCAAAAATAAAAGCTATTAAGAATTTCCCACCGCCCAACACCGCCAAGAAACTTTCGTCTTTCCTTGGACTATGTTCTTACTATCGATCTTTCATAAAAGATTTCGCTAATATTGTTGAACCACTCTTAGTAATCAAAAGAAAAAAGAGTAAATTTACGTGGACAGCGGAAGCGAATACAGCTTTTGAAAGACTAAAAGAAGCGCTTATTAATGCCCCTGTTTTAAAATTCCCTGAGGGGGACGAAAACCTGGAAATTGCGGCAGATGCATCAGACTATGCGGTGGGTGCGGTTCTTATGCAAAATAACCATCCGCTGGCATTTTTTAGTAAAACATTGAATCAAACACAAAGGAATTATACAGCTACAGAAAGAGAAACATTAGCCGTATTAATGGCTGTACACAAATTTCGAGTTTATTTCGGCAAATCGCCTGTAACAGTCTTTTCGGATCATGCGGCTGTTGGTAGACTTTACTCGGGAAAAAACCTAACGCCCAGGTTAATAAGATGGGCTTTAAAACTCCAAGAATATAATATCACAATAAAATATAAACCGGGTAAGGAAAACAATGTAGCTGACGCACTTTCTCGTATAAAACTGGACGATGAAGGTAATGAACTGAAATGCGCTGTGTTGACTTCAAAAATTTTAGATTCTAGAGATACGGTTATTACTGAACTGAAAGCTGATCCTGAATTTGGAAATATCTATGCTTATTTGAAAGACCCCGAAAGCTTTGAGCATACAGATATCGATGCGATAAGAAATAGAGCAAAAAACTATGAAATAATAGATAATTTATTATTCTATACGAAAACAACGAACGAAAATCTTGAGTATAAGCCAGTCATCCCAGCCTCGCTTTGATTAAGCATTTTGAAGGAGTTGCACGAAAAAAAAAAAAAGCGGGCCACCTCGGGGTCAGAAAGACTTTAAAAAGGGTACGCGAGGCGGTATATTTCCCGCAATTATACAAAATAGTAACGGCGTATGTCAGGTCCTGCAATCAATGTCAGTTAATAAATGATATTAATTACAGCCCGGCCGGGTACTTAAATAGCATTCGCGCTACATTTCCGAATGAAATTTTAGGCATAGATCTCCTTGGTCCCTTCCCCCAGAGCGAGTTAAATAAAAATCGTTTTCTTTTAGTAATAGTAGATCATTTTTCAAAATGGATAGAAATTGTTCCACTTAAACGCGCGTCAGCCAAAACAGTCGCAGATGCATTCTTACACAGATACATTTTAAAATACGGTGCACCGATAAAAGTCATTAGCGATAACGGAAAACAATTCATTAGTCAAATATTTGAAAACATATGCAATGGACTTGATATACGCCATATCAAAATGGTTCCGTATAGACCACAGGCTAACATAGCAGAAAGAGTTAATAAAAACATTGTAAAAATAATTCGCAGTTACGTTAGCACACATCACAAGCGCTGGGATGGCTACATAAATGAATTAGCTTATGCTTTAAGAACGGCACATCATGATACTACGGGAAAAACTCCAGCAGAATTATTTTTAGGCAGAAAGTTAATTACGCCTTTAGATAAATTATTCTTTGTGCAACAAAGAGAGCAGGAATTTAGACAAAAGGACGTGCAAAAACTAATTGATCAGGCGCTTAAAACCTCGGATACGGCAAGAAATAGGCAGAAAATTTATTATGATAAAAAACGCCGTGAAGCAGATTTTAAAGTTGGGGATAAAGTATTGAAACGGAAATTTTCTTTATCAAGTGCCCCAGACAATTTTATGGCAAAGCTAGCTCCAAAGTTTGAAGGCCCCTATGTAATTCAGGAAATCAAAGGAGTAGTCTTATATCTTAAAAACGAGAGAGGGGAAATCTGTAAAGCAAGTCCCGACCAGGTGAAAAAATACTATAATCCAAATGATTTTGAAATCCTTAAAAGTTTCTTGCAGGACTCAAGTCTAAACGAAATAGAAGGGCCAGAGACTGCAACAACTATTCCACCACCCAAGAAACAAAGAACTGAGGAGAGACCTAGCACTTCTACAACCCGGACGTCGGTATCAAAAAGAAAAAAGGATTTTCAAACTCCGGCGTTTAAGAAAAACAAAAATACAGATGAACCGGGTAAAGAAACCGTGGTAAAGACGAAAACACCACCTATAAAAGATGGCAGGAGAAATTACACATCAAGGAGAACGCGCACACGGCCACAGAGTCAGGTGCCAGCAAGGCCGCCGTTCCGGAAACTGAAACGTCAACAGGAGGCACAGAAGTACGAGGAACAGAAGAAATTCAAGGACTCCAGACCGGAGGACGTCAAGACCAGCCGTCCCAGGCAGAAACGCAAAGGCCAACAACCAGACGATTACTCCGTCAAGAGGCCAGCATGTAGAGGACGCAAAAGAAAGATCAACGGGGACGACACACGGAGATCAATAAGGAGAAGATTGACATCCATGACACCTCTAACTTGGGATCAATTTTGTCAAAAACGGATGACGGAGTTTCAAGCATCGAAAACTCAAAGATAAGTTAAAACCTTCTATAAATTTTTTTTTCTCTTTTGTTCCGAAATGTTATGCATAAGTACGAAGTTCTATGTTTTGACGAAAGTCAATATGTCTCGGTTGAGACTTAGTTTTGTTTTACTTTATTTAGCTAAGGCAAAAGTATTATTTTCTTTAAGTGTAAAAGCTAAAAACAAGCATTTTCTGTTGGTCGAAAGACTAATTCTGTTATGTTAAAGCCAAAATTTGGCCGGAGATAAAAATAACTTCGTATTCTTGTACTAATAAGAATTTTAGTTCCAGTGCCGCCAGCTTGGCGAAGAATGAGTAAAGTAAAAATTTATTTTCTCTTATTCATTTTATGGTAAATTGTAAAAAGCATATGTATTAAACTTTTGTAAATGTATGTAAATACTTGCATGTTATGTAAAAGTAGAATTTAGTCTAGAAGCATAAAATTGTAGATGCTAAAAGTGAATGCTTAAAAGCAATGAAGTCAAAATTTAAGTATTAAACTGTAAAGTCATGCTTTAGAGCGAAAGCCTGCATGTTTAAAGATGAATGAGGGGGAAGTTAGAATGAATGTGTTTCGTAGGGTTCTCCACCTACATTTGAATTTTTAAGAATATTAAAGTAGCTCATTGAGTTGTAGAATGTCGAGTAAGGTGTGTCTATTTGGTCGTTGATTTCTAACAAATCATGGTGGTTAGGGGAAGTGTTGTAAGACTAAAACACGAATATTCCCGTTTGACACCACACATGGTGGAGAGCCAGGGTAAAGTTAAATTAATGCTTGAAAAATTGAATGAATGTGAACTAAGCAATAACTAAGAAAAACGAAACGTTAAAAACAAAAATTTATTGTGTCAAGAAAGTGTAAATTATAATGTATGTAGAAAGATACTGATACTTATTCCTTCCAGATGCTGGAAGGAAAGACCAAGATTGATTGATGAAGTCCAGGAAAAGTTGCTGTAAGAAGAAAGCTTTGTAACGACTAACAGAATTTTAATTGTTACATAAGATTTTTTTTGTGTAAACGAGGCTTTCGCCAGTTAGTTCAGAATTAGATAAACTTACAACAGGTCGTTTGTAGGACCTGCTTCCAAGTTTTCCAAATTCTGGCAGCGGCAAATGTAGGGTTTATATTTATTTTAACTAACATTTATTTTAAGTTTAAACTATCTTTCCTGTCAAGCCTTACTTTCCCCTGAAACTGCCAATGCCAGAATATGTAAATTTGAGTAGAACGCGCAAGCATTCAAATTATCAGCGGAAGTAGTATGATTTAAATAGAAGGAAACGAGTTCGGTGAGAGAGTTATTTCTTACTTCGCGAGCGCGGAGGTAGAAATCGAGAATTAAAGAACCCCGCGTTGCGGCCTATGTGCTTGGCGGGAAGTAGTTGCAATTGTTCCAGTGAGCTTCAAGTCTGCTGAATTAGCTGCGGTATTTGTAAAACGCGGTGAGTTAGTTATTTTAGAGAGCCTCGTAGTTAGAATCTTGTCTTTATTTTTTTTTCAGGTTATTATTTTATTTTGACTGCCTAGTTGGCAAAGTTTGTAAGCGTCAAGAGGACGCAATTGTAAATTAGTACGTTGAATAAAAAGGGACTTAAACCCTTTATAAGACTCTGTGGTTTATACAAGCTTTCACAGTCACCTCTTGGTTGCGTGCTAGTTAGAGGCGCGCAACGTTATATTGGCGCCCGAACACCTATCGAACTGAAATGGCCGAAAACTGGATGGAAGCCGCTGGACAACACCAAGAAATGACAACGCAGTTAGAAGGATTTGGATACCTGGTCCAGACTTTGAGAGCATCAATCAAGCCAAACGTCTATTTCGACGGAAAAAATTCGGTGTCCGTATTTTTAGAAGGTATAGAAAACCACTTTCAGCTCTACCCTGTGCCTGAAAGACAAACAGTCGCCATCGCCACATCAGCACTAAGAGGACAGGCCGCGCTATGGTGGAAAAATATAGGAAAATTTCTACTAGGTGAATTTGGAAGCCCGACGTATACATTTGAAAATTTCAAAAAATCGTTAGTACAGGCCTTCCCCATAGTGAAAGATCGCGCACGGCTGGAAGCCGAGTTATATAGTTTCTATCAACGGGATACAGCACAATTGACGGACTTTATTTTACGAAAAATCAAGCTAACGGATATGCTGTATGGCAAGAAACCCGATGCGGAGATAATTGAAATAATATTACCAAGATTGTTACCCGCTGTCCAAGACTACTTTGAAATTAGAAACCCAACCACATTGCAGGAACTTTTCGAATTGGCGGTGAAATTTCAAAATCGCAGAATAGCGGAAAGAGCGAGAGGGGAAACATATTCTCAAAGTACCAGAAGGAAGGAGGAAACCAGAAATGGAAATCGCTCGTATGGGGGAAAGAAATATCAAGCTAACGCATCGAAACTCGAAGGTCAAGGCCCAAAAAGAAAATTTGAAAATAAGCATCCGCGTACCCAGAAGACACAGATTGAAAGGAAAGCTTTAAACGACTAGAGGGGCCTGTGAAAGGGAGGGTCCAGACCCCGGAAGTTTTAGAAAAACCCTCAAATAGACATCTAAATACAGTCATCGTAAAAAACTCACAGCTACCAATTATACAAGTCCTGGTTGGCGATGTACCAGTAGAAGCCCTCATCGATACAGGAGCAGAAGGAAATTTCATGAGTGAAAAGTTCTTCAAAAAGAATTTTTATAGGATACGACTCTTTAAAACCAGAAATACGGAAATTATAGCGGCGCAAGGAAAAACATGTCACTGCATCGGGAAAGTATCATTAAACATACAGGTAAAAGAGGAAAATCTCAAAGTATTAATTTTTGTGGTGAAACACCTCCAACACTCTCTTATTTTAGGTATGGACTTTTTAAGGGCCGCGAGGGCCAAATTAAATTTTCAAGATAGTTCCGTGGTGCTGGAGATGGACCAGAGGGTGGTGGAACCAGTGGAGACACCTGAATTGGACCTTAGCCATTTGAATGACCAGGAAAGTAAAGCAATACAGCAAGTGGTGAGTAATTTTTCTCATTTGTTTTCAGAAAAACCGGGAAACTGTCAGATCGTGACTCACAAGATTCAATTAAATGCCGAAAAACCTTGTAGGACTAAACCTTACCGCTATGACAAACAAAAAGACGTAATCATTGAAGAACATATTCAGGAGATGTTAAAGAATAAAATAATAACGCCCATAAATAGTGAATACGCGAGTCCAGTCGTACTATGTAGGAAAAAGAACGAGTTTCCTCCTTCGGATAAAAGGGCTTGGAGGTTTGCTATCGATTATAGAAAACTAAATAGCATAACTAAATTCCCAGTTTACCCTTTGCCGGTTATAGACGAGATCATTAGACAGATCAAATCGACGAGATATATGTCTACTTTGGACTTAACGTCTGGCTACTATCAAATAGCTATGAGACCCGAAGATATACATAAAACCGCGTTTATAACAAAATCGAGCACTTATGCATTTTTACGCATGTCTTTTGGGTTGTGTGGGGCCCCATCAACATTCCAGAGAGCTATCGACATTGTTCTAAAGCCTGTCCTAGGAAAATCAACTTTAATTTATCTAGATGATATAATTATAACGAGTAGTACGTTGGAACAACACATTAGTGACCTCGAACAAGTTTTTAAATTATTAAAAGAGGCCGGTCTTACAATTAACGCCTCAAAATGCAAGTTCCCAACTAAAGAACTTAAATATCTCGGTTATAAAATTTCGCAAAAGGGTATAGAAACGCAAGATTCAAAAATAAAAGCTATTAAGAATTTCCCACCGCCCAACACCGCCAAGAAACTTTCGTCTTTCCTTGGACTATGTTCTTACTATCGATCTTTCATAAAAGATTTCGCTAATATTGTTGAACCACTCTTAGTAATCAAAAGAAAAAAGAGTAAATTTACGTGGACAGCGGAAGCGAATACAGCTTTTGAAAGACTAAAAGAAGCGCTTATTAATGCCCCTGTTTTAAAATTCCCTGAGGGGGACGAAAACCTGGAAATTGCGGCAGATGCATCAGACTATGCGGTGGGTGCGGTTCTTATGCAAAATAACCATCCGCTGGCATTTTTTAGTAAAACATTGAATCAAACACAAAGGAATTATACAGCTACAGAAAGAGAAACATTAGCCGTATTAATGGCTGTACACAAATTTCGAGTTTATTTCGGCAAATCGCCTGTAACAGTCTTTTCGGATCATGCGGCTGTTGGTAGACTTTACTCGGGAAAAAACCTAACGCCCAGGTTAATAAGATGGGCTTTAAAACTCCAAGAATATAATATCACAATAAAATATAAACCGGGTAAGGAAAACAATGTAGCTGACGCACTTTCTCGTATAAAACTGGACGATGAAGGTAATGAACTGAAATGCGCTGTGTTGACTTCAAAAATTTTAGATTCTAGAGATACGGTTATTACTGAACTGAAAGCTGATCCTGAATTTGGAAATATCTATGCTTATTTGAAAGACCCCGAAAGCTTTGAGCATACAGATATCGATGCGATAAGAAATAGAGCAAAAAACTATGAAATAATAGATAATTTATTATTCTATACGAAAACAACGAACGAAAATCTTGAGTATAAGCCAGTCATCCCAGCCTCGCTTTGATTAAGCATTTTGAAGGAGTTGCACGAAAAAAAAAAAAAGCGGGCCACCTCGGGGTCAGAAAGACTTTAAAAAGGGTACGCGAGGCGGTATATTTCCCGCAATTATACAAAATAGTAACGGCGTATGTCAGGTCCTGCAATCAATGTCAGTTAATAAATGATATTAATTACAGCCCGGCCGGGTACTTAAATAGCATTCGCGCTACATTTCCGAATGAAATTTTAGGCATAGATCTCCTTGGTCCCTTCCCCCAGAGCGAGTTAAATAAAAATCGTTTTCTTTTAGTAATAGTAGATCATTTTTCAAAATGGATAGAAATTGTTCCACTTAAACGCGCGTCAGCCAAAACAGTCGCAGATGCATTCTTACACAGATACATTTTAAAATACGGTGCACCGATAAAAGTCATTAGCGATAACGGAAAACAATTCATTAGTCAAATATTTGAAAACATATGCAATGGACTTGATATACGCCATATCAAAATGGTTCCGTATAGACCACAGGCTAACATAGCAGAAAGAGTTAATAAAAACATTGTAAAAATAATTCGCAGTTACGTTAGCACACATCACAAGCGCTGGGATGGCTACATAAATGAATTAGCTTATGCTTTAAGAACGGCACATCATGATACTACGGGAAAAACTCCAGCAGAATTATTTTTAGGCAGAAAGTTAATTACGCCTTTAGATAAATTATTCTTTGTGCAACAAAGAGAGCAGGAATTTAGACAAAAGGACGTGCAAAAACTAATTGATCAGGCGCTTAAAACCTCGGATACGGCAAGAAATAGGCAGAAAATTTATTATGATAAAAAACGCCGTGAAGCAGATTTTAAAGTTGGGGATAAAGTATTGAAACGGAAATTTTCTTTATCAAGTGCCCCAGACAATTTTATGGCAAAGCTAGCTCCAAAGTTTGAAGGCCCCTATGTAATTCAGGAAATCAAAGGAGTAGTCTTATATCTTAAAAACGAGAGAGGGGAAATCTGTAAAGCAAGTCCCGACCAGGTGAAAAAATACTATAATCCAAATGATTTTGAAATCCTTAAAAGTTTCTTGCAGGACTCAAGTCTAAACGAAATAGAAGGGCCAGAGACTGCAACAACTATTCCACCACCCAAGAAACAAAGAACTGAGGAGAGACCTAGCACTTCTACAACCCGGACGTCGGTATCAAAAAGAAAAAAGGATTTTCAAACTCCGGCGTTTAAGAAAAACAAAAATACAGATGAACCGGGTAAAGAAACCGTGGTAAAGACGAAAACACCACCTATAAAAGATGGCAGGAGAAATTACACATCAAGGAGAACGCGCACACGGCCACAGAGTCAGGTGCCAGCAAGGCCGCCGTTCCGGAAACTGAAACGTCAACAGGAGGCACAGAAGTACGAGGAACAGAAGAAATTCAAGGACTCCAGACCGGAGGACGTCAAGACCAGCCGTCCCAGGCAGAAACGCAAAGGCCAACAACCAGACGATTACTCCGTCAAGAGGCCAGCATGTAGAGGACGCAAAAGAAAGATCAACGGGGACGACACACGGAGATCAATAAGGAGAAGATTGACATCCATGACACCTCTAACTTGGGATCAATTTTGTCAAAAACGGATGACGGAGTTTCAAGCATCGAAAACTCAAAGATAAGTTAAAACCTTCTATAAATTTTTTTTTCTCTTTTGTTCCGAAATGTTATGCATAAGTACGAAGTTCTATGTTTTGACGAAAGTCAATATGTCTCGGTTGAGACTTAGTTTTGTTTTACTTTATTTAGCTAAGGCAAAAGTATTATTTTCTTTAAGTGTAAAAGCTAAAAACAAGCATTTTCTGTTGGTCGAAAGACTAATTCTGTTATGTTAAAGCCAAAATTTGGCCGGAGATAAAAATAACTTCGTATTCTTGTACTAATAAGAATTTTAGTTCCAGTGCCGCCAGCTTGGCGAAGAATGAGTAAAGTAAAAATTTATTTTCTCTTATTCATTTTATGGTAAATTGTAAAAAGCATATGTATTAAACTTTTGTAAATGTATGTAAATACTTGCATGTTATGTAAAAGTAGAATTTAGTCTAGAAGCATAAAATTGTAGATGCTAAAAGTGAATGCTTAAAAGCAATGAAGTCAAAATTTAAGTATTAAACTGTAAAGTCATGCTTTAGAGCGAAAGCCTGCATGTTTAAAGATGAATGAGGGGGAAGTTAGAATGAATGTGTTTCGTAGGGTTTTCCACCTACATTTGAATTTTTAAGAATATTAAAGTAGCTCATTGAGTTGTAGAATGTCGAGTAAGGTGTGTCTATTTGGTCGTTGATTTCTAACAAATCATGGTGGTTAGGGGAAGTGTTGTAAGACTAAAACACGAATATTCCCGTTTGACACCACACATGGTGGAGAGCCAGGGTAAAGTTAAATTAATGCTTGAAAAATTGAATGAATGTGAACTAAGCAATAACTAAGAAAAACGAAACGTTAAAAACAAAAATTTATTGTGTCAAGAAAGTGTAAATTATAATGTATGTAGAAAGATACTGATACTTATTCCTTCCAGATGCTGGAAGGAAAGACCAAGATTGATTGATGAAGTCCAGGAAAAGTTGCTGTAAGAAGAAAGCTTTGTAACGACTAACAGAATTTTAATTGTTACATAAGATTTTTTTTGTGTAAACGAGGCTTTCGCCAGTTAGTTCAGAATTAGATAAACTTACAACAGGTCGTTTGTAGGACCTGCTTCCAAGTTTTCCAAATTCTGGCAGCGGCAAATGTAGGGTTTATATTTATTTTAACTAACATTTATTTTAAGTTTAAACTATCTTTCCTGTCAAGCCTTACTTTCCCCTGAAACTGCCAATGCCAGAATATGTAAATTTGAGTAGAACGCGCAAGCATTCAAATTATCAGCGGAAGTAGTATGATTTAAATAGAAGGAAACGAGTTCGGTGAGAGAGTTATTTCTTACTTCGCGAGCGCGGAGGTAGAAATCGAGAATTAAAGAACCCCGCGTTGCGGCCTATGTGCTTGGCGGGAAGTAGTTGCAATTGTTCCAGTGAGCTTCAAGTCTGCTGAATTAGCTGCGGTATTTGTAAAACGCGGTGAGTTAGTTATTTTAGAGAGCCTCGTAGTTAGAATCTTGTCTTTATTTTCTTTTCAGGTTATTATTTTATTTTGACTGCCTAGTTGGCAAAGTTTGTAAGCGTCAAGAGGACGCAATTGTAAATTAGTACGTTGAATAAAAAGGGACTTAAACCCTTTATAAGACTCTGTGGTTTATACAAGCTTTCACAGTCACCTCTTGGTTGCGTGCTAGTTAGAGGCGCGCAACGTTATAGTAGTAAAAAATTATTTGAAATTTTCAAAGCATTACTTACAACGAAAATTATCTTTGAGAATCGAGTTCTTGGCATATCAAAAGGAATATTTTGTAACGATATTTTTAAAGATATAATATGGTAAAAAAGGGAGAAAGTCTTTCACATAACTTATTCAAACAAACCGTTTGCAGTTAAAAATTTAATTCCGAATTGTTTGACTTCAATACCGAATATCAGCAGCAAATGCATATCCCAAATTTAATGGGTATTTCTTATTCAGTTTGAGAACTGATTTGATCGCACGTGAAATCCTCGTATGACAAAAATAACTTTTTCCTCTTTAAGTACAGAAAAATACTAAAACGTCATAAATATGTAAGCAATATTTGCCTTTCTAATTGAATATTGTCAAATATCAACAAAACTAAAGAATAAATGAATACTTTTATATTAGCCGTCTACTTAACTTAATGCGGGCTCCTATTAAAAAATTTAAGTCATTTAAATTTTGTTTTCCATTTTTCAGCGCCTTTCACATTGTAAATAATGCACGAGGTTAACAGATGATTCTATTTCTTTTCTTTTCTTTTTTTATATTTACTTTAACGCATTTCTTTTCTAATTGAAGCTTATAAAAGGAAAAAGTCGTAGACGTAACTTAATATCTTTGTATTTATAATTATTTAAATTAAGTTAAGAATGTTAAATTTTTGCAACGTTTGTTTCAGTCATTAACATATATTTGATACTTAAGATTTAGTAGACATATTTAGTGCATTCGTTGAATGTTTGTTTTACCATGTGAGTTTATCAATATCTAACTGATTTGCAAATTAAACAAGAATTAATGTTTTGTTATGTGTAATTAATTCACTAATTTATTCAATTGTATAATTTCTTTAGAACATCTTAATATGCCAAAATCTGATTTTTATTAAAATATTTGTCGTAGTCTGGAAACATTCATCTCCCATTTCGTAAAATTAGTGAAAACAATTAACGAATATCTAAACTTTAACTTATATCTTTTCAGTTGCTCTTGTTGTGTTTTGTAAAAACTATATAAAGCTTGATCTAAATATAGAAATGTAATATTTCAAGCTTTGGATCGCATTTCTTTCTACGATTTTATCCATTGTTTAATCTAATAATCCACATTTTCATTTAAACCGCCACTGGTAGTTCAAACCGTATCTGAAGCCAGGTGAACGAGTTGCAAGGAGTTTTTTCTTTGTTTACCCCATGTATAACGTGAATACGAATCAGTTTCTTACAAAAAGGTCCCCCACAAAAGCGTTTTCCTCGGTAGGCAGGTAGCCCGTGTTTGCTTTGCTTTATCCAAATAACCTAACTTTTAAAGCACCCAGTGGACCACTGGAAGACCGCTAAACTATGGTAGTTCATATCAGGCTCGAGTCAGTAAATAGACTAGCTGCATGAAGTTTCTATGCTAGATCATTCCGCGGGAACTGAACTCAAGGTACGAAAGCTAGTGTTTAGAGGTCGTAAACATTTTAGGCCTTTGGTGAGCGATTCGGAACTCAGAAGCATGTGCTAGGTGAATTTAGAGATGTACCAAACAGGTAACTACTAACAGCCAAAGGACAGAAGCAAAAACTATTTGCTAGTTTTATATTAAAGGAATATATCTTCAAACCTTTAAGATCCAGTAAATAATAGAATACATTAAGCAGTAATGCATTAAGCAAAACTGAAGCACGTATGATTGCTTGTTGGAAATATTGAAAAATTGATGTAAATGAAGCGGTATAATCCATCTGCGGGGATCAAGCGAGGGGAGGGGAGGATGATTCATTTGCCCGAGAAATTTAACGACCTCATAAAGCGGAAGTTTTCCTCTTCTCTTAGACACAACGAAGGGTCTTCACACTCTTCGAAGACATCTAACAAGAACTCCCTTTCAAAAAGCTTAGGTGTTACTACACAGTTTTATTTTCGAAGCCAACAGCATGCAACAGGAAAAGAAAAATAGAGAAATAGAATTAGAGCAAATAAGTACTATAAATTATAAATGTTTCTAATAATTTAAATCTGTTAAAGCTATTATTAGTTTAACACCTTTCTTTGAATGTAATAGACATGGTTTCTGGAAGATTTAATCTAGTTAAGCGGCGTTCAGACGATTATTCGATACTAAAATGTGTAAAAATGCTCTAGAAATATTTTTTGTTAATTGAAATAATCATGTAAATTTTTACAGACATCACTGTTAGATAAAAAAAAAAAAGCTTAACATGAAATCCGATGCAGCAATATTATTATATGTTTGGAATTATTTATTATTTTTATTGTAAAAATGCTCTAGAAATATTTATTTGTTAATTGAAATAATCATGTAAGTTTTTACAGACATCACTGGTTAGATAAAAAAAAAGCTTAACATGAAATCTGTTGCAGCAATATTATTATGTGTTTGGAATTATTTATGCTTAATCATAAATTTTAAATAAATTTAAATTATGCTAAGAAGATTTTCTAAATTTATCAGACAACAAAAATTAAACAAACAGAGCTACAAATTAGAATAATTCCTCTCAATAAATCAGATCAAATTAATAATAATTTCATTTTAAACCAGAAATTGAAAACTGAGATGCAAAAGTTTGTGTATAGAACTGGAAATATCTGATAGCATTAATAAGTGGTTTTAATTTATGACTTTTTAAACATGATAAAAATATAATATGAAATTTAATAGTACTTTTCTTTTAACACATTCCAAACTTGTATTTAATTAGTTTTCTGTATACAAATATTTCCCAACATCTGAAAGACGAAAATAGTGATCTCTAGATTCAAGTGAATGCCAGATTTTGTAGGATTCTCCACTGTGTATTTCTAAGTTACAGTTGAAAGTGAAGAATCCTAAGAACTAGTAAGCGAATAATCGCTTAAGTTCGTGAGGTAGAAAAAAACAAGTGAGAAGGGTGAAATAACCTTTTATTATTCCAACTAAAGTTTAACAAAATTCCGTCTTGGAGTTCTACATAATTAAACTGCATAATCTTTACTGAAAGATAAACGATAAAACAGAATTTTGCCACTTGCTGTCAAAAGAGTGTGTGATTTAATAATTTTTATATATTTTCTTTGGAGTTTTACTCGTTTTCTTTTCAAACTACATTTTTCTCAGCCCTGTGTCTGGGTTTTAATTTCAGTATATGCGTGCATCGTCTAGGGAAGATTTTATTAATGATATGAAAGAGGTGGAGGTTCTCTTCTCATTTCTATTTGCAGTTTTTAATTTTATTCAGAAAAACTGAACTAAGAAATTTGCTTGAACACTTGACACTTGGGCTTGAACTTAAGAAACTAAGAATTAAACTAAACTAATTTTAACTAAAGAGATATAGCCGAAGCTATCAAGATTCTAACGGAGTTGGCCTCTTAACGCTAATTGAATGCGAACCTATCAAGGGCTTAAAGTACGGCCGAGTGTAATAATAGCTTACGAAACAGTAGCCTAAAAAGGCGGACGCGTGCTTAGCCAGAATATCTGGTGTCTCTCTCACTAAGACAGTAGAACTTCGCGGTTAAATACCGCTCTTCCTCATTAGCATCCAGACCTGATTCTAAAACTACGCTCTGGCCGGAAGTGGTAAGTTGGATTTAAGAAGCGATAGGAAAGGGAGTTTAACTCAATATTTAAAACAAACAATTTTTCATAAAAAAATCATTCATGAATCATAAAAATTTGAAAAATCATGAATTTCTAGACTTGTTTCAAACGGTGTGAAACAAAAATCAGCTGCAGGTACATCTTAAAAATCTCAGAAATTAATCAGGAAAGAAGTGACTAATGTTGTAGCTCATCATTCAGGTATTATTAGCAACCATGATGTTCACTGCATTAGGAGAAATACATACGGACAGAGAAGGAAAACATTTCCTTTATTTCCAAAATGTATTTCTGATACACATTCTGCTTTAAATTCAGTGCAAGTGATATGTTATAGACATGAAAGTCTTTTTTATATTAATGACGATAAGTAATATAGTTTGTTTTTCAACGAATTCAAATTTAAGAATCTTGTGTGATCCATAAAAATCTTTGTTAACGACACTTTCACATATTGCCAGGAACATTTCTTTCAGATGCAGAGGAAAGTGGAAATTATATCCCACTTGTTCTTTTTTTTTTTCTGACCAGGAAAGTCAGTAGCAATATACGAAATTATGTTTCAAAAACTGAAAAAACTCTGTTCTAAATTTAATTTTAATTTTCAGCCAGAAATTGTGATAGCAGATTTTGAATATGCCGTGACAAAAATTTGGATTGAATGTTCTATTATAGGATGTATATTCCACTTGACTCAAGCTTGGAGACGAAAATTAGCCGATGGCTAATTTTTGAATTAGCATATTTGTATTATAGTTTTTAGATGCCATTGAAGTTTTGGATCGCTTCGTTGAAGATCTTATGTCACAACAACCACGGAATACAAAGAGTAGAGAACCTCATAGAAGAAGATGCAAAATTTCTCCCGATACCTTTTGCTTGCGCTGATGTTTTGCCAAAATGAACAACAAATGCATGTGAAACATTTCACTTAAAATTTTTAACATCTCATTCCTAATAATTTGTCTTCACACAGGTCATTTATGAAATTCGGGTAGATATATACGCTGGAATAAATGATGTGGAGCAGCATAAAAAAATAAAAAATAGAAATTTTCGAAACAGGAAAGAAATAATTAAGGATTTGTTGAATAGATGTAGGTATGGAATGATTCCGTAGTTAGAATTCCCAAGACGTATTTCATGTTACCCAAAAACTGTAGGTTAATTATTGCACTCCGTTGTATTTAAACAAATGAATATGAAATGTCATAATAAATATGATAATTTTAAATTACAGAAATATTGGAAAAGTATTTAAAAAGGCAGTATGGTATAGAATAAATTTAAAGAATTTACTGCAGAAAAACTGCAAATAGAAATGAGAAGAGAACCTCCACCTCTTTCATATCATTAATAAAATCTTCCCTAGACGATGCAAGCATATACTGAAATTAAAACCCAGACACAGGACAGAGAAAAATGTAGTTTGAAAAGAAAACCAGTAAAACTCCAAAGAAAATATATAAAAATTATTAAATCACACACTCTTTTGACAGCAAGTGACAAAATTCTGTTTTATCGTTTATCTTTCAGCAAAGATTATGCAGTTTAATTATGCTTTTACTTTCCACAAAAATATAAACATATAGTAAGTAAAATAAAAAGTACTTAGCACTGTTGAGCCTTTAAGTTATTTTGAAGCAGAAGACGTGAAAAATGTTCAATGCCCTCGCCGGAATTCGAACTTGGACCTCTCGAATACGCGCCAAGTGTGCTACCGTTGCATCATTAAGATATGCTCTAGAAGGCGTGAGAAAATACCTTATAACACATATATTTGCATTAAACTAAACAATAAAATTTAATTTCTTATATCTAAATGCAATCACCGCACATTTCTATTTTAACTGAAATAATGAAATTAATATTAGAAACATTTAACTAAATTAATATCGAGCTTATTAACAGGAACATTAAGCTTAATTTCATTCAACCTAAAACAATCGATCTGAAGGATAAATGGAGTCCTCATAATTGAAGTCCTATTGCCATATAAAGATTATCCGCCATATACAGATGTTCCTGACAAAATGTGACTAAAGTCAGTTCTTCGCTATTGTTGCCTGAGCTTTTCGGTGACGTTTCTTTTTGTCCTCTTTTGGTTTCTTTATTGTTCAGAAACAGTATATATTACTTTTAGCTTGAAAGTTACTCGTATAGCTTTAATACAGTAAAGATATGTTTTGGGCTGTTCTCATCCAACTTGCGCTTAACTCCAAGGACATTGTACTCCAATGATAATTTCAGTGAAATACACTGGTTTCCTAAAATTAAGGACAAATCACAAAAATAGCTATAACTTGCCTAAAAATAAGCAAATCTCTATGAAACTTGAATATGTTGTCAAATAAGAGTTGTTGAGTAAAACTGCAGTATGCAAATTAGTGGCGCTGCAATTGGGATGCGTCATCTGCGAGTAACATAAAATTGCATGTTTGAGAGAAAGCCTGTAAATTTCGCTGTGATACTGAGGTAACAAATCTGATATAGCCAATTCATAACAATGACCTCCAGGCATCATTTACCCGAAGAACTGCGATGGAGAGCTGTTGGGAGACTAGAGGCAGGACAAAGTCAGAAAGGAGTAGCCAGATGGCTAAATGTGACTTCTGTGGTTCATAGACATTCGCAACAGTTTTTAACTAGACATTCGGCATCCAAGAAATTCAGCCAAGGGCGGCCAACCGCTACGACGACCCCCGATGACAGATATTTGTTGTTATGAACATAAAGGAATAGAACCTCATCTCCTACTCAAGTGAGATCCTTCTTTGCTGTAGCCACCAGAAGATTGGTGTCAATATCATGCGTGCGTAGAAGGAGGTTTGCATTTGAGGCCACCAGCCATTTGCGTACCACTCGCGTCACGTCAGAGAACGGAACTTTTGCGTTGGGCACATCAATATACCCACTGGACGGCTGATCAGTGGGGTATTGTTCAAGTTTAGCCTCCAAATCGATAGTGGACATTGTTTGATTTGGAAAGGACGTTGAACCTGTTATAATCCATCAAACATTAGTGAAACAAATGTGTACGGAGGAGGCAGTGTCTGTGTTTGGGGTGGTATCTCTTTGGATGGACGCACAGACCTCCATGTCTTTCCAAGTGGAACCGTGAAGGTTCAAGCCTATAGAGATGATATACTTGATGCTTATGTGCGCCCTTATGCCGGGGATATAGGTGATGATTTCTTGCTGTAGCACGACAACGCTAGACTACACAGGCTTCACCTCGTGGATGATTATCGTCAGCAATAAACAATTCTGCGCATGGAGTGGCTAGCTCGATCACCGAATCTGAATCCTATCGAGCGTGGTTGGGATGCTTTAGGAAGACGCATAGCTGTTCTCAAACCTCTTCAACCCCTTTCCATGCTTGCAACTGCTTTGCAAGAGTAATTGCTCTCACTTCCTACGTAACTGATAGACCGCAAAATTGACAACATTACACTTCACTGTATGTGCTGTATTGCTTCTAGGGCAGATCAAACTCCATACTGAAGGTAATTTTCCTATACCAAACTGATCCACCAAGTTGTTCGTTTTATACATATGCTAATTTCTTTAACACCATAATTGTCTGGTAATTGTCTGGTTTTTCTTTTAAGAAAAGAAAAGGAGAGCTGTTACACTAAACACATCGATTTAAAATATCACTACGTGTGTGATGTATAAAACCAAGGAATCATTTAAATTGGAACACTGCAACAGCAAGCTGTTATATGCAGACATGTTTACGAAACATTTTCCTAGACTCCCAGTTTGAATTTTTATTGAAAAGAATTAAAATTTTTTCCGGATGGCATAACTCATCAAGAAGGAGATTGTAGAGTTCATTGTTACCTTCACGCTTTACTAATTGAAACATAGACTTGACTTTATAAAAAAATCTCTCAAATAACTTCTCACACTCCGCAGAAGGAGAATAGATAATGGTTTTGTCCAACCCACTATGTTTTTCTTTCTTAAAGCTGAGAATAAATACCCTTCTGGCTTTTTAACGTTGTTTTTCATGGTTCCCGTTTGGATTACCTTTCAAAGAGGTAACGAATTTAAACTTATTATATTATTTGCTTATCGTCTGTTAGCTGCGTTTAAATGAGAATCAAATGTACTGCGCATTCCTTCAACAATAAATGTTGTTTTCGATCACATACCCATTTTAAATACCAGATATGAGAAGTTATGGATTATCTCATAATAACGTTTTTATGAAAGTCTAATGAGAACGTCAAGAAAAGTATTACTTCTAGTTTATTATTAATTGCAGTCAAAATTTAATATATTAGTCGCATTGATAAAATATTAAAATTGAAATAATCTCTTAAATAATAATATTGAAAAGTTTTGGATTATATTTTAATACAGTTCTTCATTAAAAACTGCTGTGGGTTCAAGTAAAGGACCACTTGCAGTTGTCCATTAAAGACTATTATGGGCTTCCTATAAAGTGCCACTTTCAGCTGTCCATTTTTACCCCAAATCTAATCAGCTGTTTATATGAATGCAGAAAGCTTAAATATAGAAATTTTTAGAAATTTCATATAAGAGCTAACGTGGACAGCAAAACAGGAATACACATACGTAATGCACACACAGACAAACCGATATTATTGTAAAAATAATAAAAACGTAGCTTCTACCTGTACCTGTGGGTATTCATTCAGTGACTCATTCACTTCATTCCCTGAAAACTCGTTATCGAAATTTTGGGCAGAAAAAAACAGTACCTCCCATACATATTATGTATAGGTTGGCGGGAGGTAAAAATAGTGAGTGCCCTTTTCTACATTTAGCGAAGCCGTCAAGTTTATGCTTGTTTCTTGGGCTTAATGTCACGCTAACAGCGTAAACCGGCCTTTATAGGCTTCAAGTAAAGTATCCCTTCCGGTTATCAAATTGTACCTGAAATCTAATCAACTCTTTATATGAATGTAGAAATCTTAAATACAGAAATGAAAATTTTGGGAAGTTTCATAAAAGACATATTGCACGAAAAAAAATCATTACAGGCAGACATACTGACAGCTTTTTAAAAATAGTAAAAACTTGTTGTGAGAACCCTAATTCGTGCTTATTCATTAGAAACACACTCTCAGATTTTTTTAACCGGAAACATTACCTTCTTTATGTAAACTTTGTTTAAGTTGACGCATTGGAGTGCTTAGAATTTCATTATGGAGGTAGGCGGTAATCTCCATTTCAATGCCCAAACTATCGTTGCGCTGTTTTTGTTAATTATAATTATTTCACTTAAAAATTGAATTTAATCTAAAACTTATGCATCTGCAACTATATCAGGTTATTTAAGAGTGATATATAATATGCATTCCATTGTATTTGTATTATTATGTTAAAATATTTATCAAAATTTAATAAAATACCGATTAACAATACAAAGTTTTCATATTAATTTATCTGATCAAAAGTACTTCTAAGAGCAGTTTTTTAATTTTTATTAAGTTATATATCAGTTATCATTATTTCTTCCCCTAACAATACTTCAATCTTCTTTTTTTACAGATGTGTTTATGTGTGTACACAATAAATTTAATCTCTTTAAATATTTTTCACACGTACGCTTCCGCAAATAATTTTTGAGTTATTTTAACGTAGAAAATGATCTTTCTGAATAAATTTGAATTCTGAATATTTGGGAATGTTATTAAAATTTTCAAAAGTTTATTAATATTAGGAAAAGTATTTTTATTGCTGGCCTCTAAGGTTTCTACTCCATATAAATCAATTTGCTCTTAATGCAATTTTCTTCGTCGAAACTGATATTTACCATTTGAAATACCAGTACTACAATCGCACAGATCAGAAGAATATATATTCTAAACTATTGTAAGTTTTTCCTCATATTCAGACTGGAGATGGAATTCATTCTTTTAAGGGAAAATACACAAGAATTTAACATATCTTTAATGGAACGTTCTTTTAACTAAAAGATCTCACCATCCAAGTATTGATAAAAATATTATATTCGAGAATATGATTTATTGACTTCAGTTATAATTTTATTATAAAACAACATTTGCTTGCCAATCATGAAACAGAAATTTCCAATTCTTCCTCGTTTATTTGTTTCCGTCGTGATGTTGACTCTGAATAAATTGCAATAAAAATTTATCTTAATGTTCACGACTGTCTTATAGTTCTTTTAAAATATCACCATACAATTGAAATGCTACATTTTGACTATAAAATCCTACTTAATGGCAACGTATATTGAAAACATTTTTGCAGCTGAAGATAATGCGATTACAAAAGAGCAACACCTCAATAAATTCAAGAGTATATAAGACTCAGAAGATGATTCCTTACCTTTTTCTGTATTATTTCTAATGCATGAATATAAGGCTTTAGTAATTCTACCATAACTTTAAAAGATTCATGCATTTCTATTCAACGAATAGTACAGAGAGTTTTAGGAACTTCTCGTTTTAAAGATGGGCGCAAATTTTATATACTTTCTTGCAAAATAGAAATGTCTTTTTGGAGTGTTCGAAAAGAATAATTTTTTTTTTTTTTTGTTATTCCCATGCAAATTCGAATACCTTTGTTGTAACGTGCATCAGAATTTGATAAATTGATGGAATGAGAAGTACGATGCACCTAAAGCGCTGATAGAGATCTTTCTCTTACTTGATCACTTTAGTTTGTACTCATTTAAATATCCCGAACATCGTTAAAGGATCACCATAGCTTTGATCTGTCATGCATTTCAAATCTAAGCCTATTAATTTCAAATTATTTATAATGTACAGTACAGGTACTAATTGTAAAACGTTTTCTATTAAAACAGTTCATCTCTCAAGTTCTTCTGCATAACTCCCACAAATAGATACTTGATATAGTGACGAATTTTCTGCAATGTCTTCAACTAAAACTCAAAAATATTTGCTTGTATTCGCTTTTTCAAAGATCTTTTCCAAATTAATTTTGTTTTCTGAAATAATCAGCAAATAATAATACATATTTATCTTATTTTGTTTTTTACTTTTGATGGTCATGAAATGGTCATCAAAAAGTTAAAAATAAGGGTCATCTTATAAGACGAATTGGAGATCTTATAAGACGAATTGGAGAGAGACCCATTCAACCAAATCCAGATGACCATGAATTTATAGCCCACCGTATTTTATCTTGGGCGCAGCTAGTCTAATTAAGCTTTTCGAAGCATATATGAGAGAATACGACAGTTCTTTGCATTGTAATTGAAACAGTGAAGTGTGCAAAGAAATTAGCTAAAGCACTGGATCTCTTTGCCTAAAAAGAAGGATGCCGTCGTGGAGGAGATTCATACCAGTCATATGTTTGCTTAAAACCATCAATTAGATTAGTGTATCTGTGATGCTTTATGTCTATATTTTCTAGGCTCTGTTCTTAGTTACGCATAATACTTTTCAATTTTACTTTTCTAGGTGACGGGGGAATGTTACTGATATAGATATATTTTTCCGGTTAGAAATATCTGACAGTATTCCGTTCGATGTGAATGGTTTACATTTTATGTATGTTTGGGTCTAAACTGACTGCAAGTGATCGAAATGCTTACTAATTAAATAGTAAAAGATTTTATTTCGCTTCAGTAATTTAACGTGTCTATTGTTAGCATCAGGATTTGTTGACTACCAGTAATAAGAACCATCCTTACGTCACAGGGCAGCTAATTGCATACAAGGAAAGAGCTTGGTGCTATTTTAGTTGAGGTTAACATTGCATTGGATGCAACAAGGAAGTTAAAATAAGCAAGAGGGACTAATTTAGCGTAATTCTAATTAACGTTGTAAGGATTATGTTAAATTTACTAACAGTTAAATTTTGAGTTAAACATCCTTTCCCATCGATTCTTAATTTCATCTTATCACTTCCGGCCAAAACGTAGTTTTAGAATTACATCTGAATGCTAATGAGGAAGAGCGGTATTTAACCGCGAATTTCTACAGTCTTAGAGAGAGAGATACGAGATATTCTGGCTGCACGCGTCCGCCATTTTAGTCTACTCTCTCGTAAGCTATTATTATGCTCGGCCGTACTTTAAGCCCTTGATAGATTCGCAATCAATTAGCGTGAGGGGCCAACTCTGTTAGAATTTTGATAGCTTCAGGTATATCGCTTTAGTTAAGATTAGTTTAATTCTCAGTCTCTTAAGTTCAAGTCCAGGTGTCGGCTTCATTGTACAACTCCGAGACGGAGTTTTGTTAAATTTTGGAATAATATTGTAATAATAAAGGGTTATTTTACCCTTCTACCTTGTTGTTTCCTGTCACACTAACTCGAGCGATTATTCGCTTATCAGTTCTTAAGATTCTTCACTTCCAGCAGTAACTTAGAATTACACCGTGGAGAATTCAACAACGTTAATAATAATAATAAAGTTTTTTCGAAGCTTTTCAAAATTAATTTCTATTTCATCTACCAATTATGATACGAAGGGATTGCTTGTCTGTTTCATTTCAGAGTACTAAATAAATAAATAACTAAAAATATAAAAGGGCTCTTAAGCCACGTCCACCACACATATTCAGATTTAACGACATGTTCGGTGCTTCAATCAGTGCGATATTTCAGTAGTTGCAACTCAATCTTCTTAAGGGAGCACTTTGTGTTAAACTAAAATCTCTGTAAATGACTCAATTCGACGATCAGTGCGGTAGGTCGGACTTCCGCGGAAAAAATGTTTATCTGGTAGTAAGAATCAGTTCATCACTTGGGTTGAGATGACAAAAGAGATCATTGCCTCCGTGTTCACTCAGACCACAAATGGCGAAACCGCAAATGTCCTGAGTAAACTTGGTAATATTAAACGAGTAGCTTCTAAGGTTAATTTCAAGTCAACTTAGATAAACTGTTGGATAGGAGTAAAAGTAGAAACGACAAGCACAGTTGGTTTAGCTTGTTAATTATGCTCAAGCATGTGGTGAAAAAGAGACTTTGTGTGAAACGCATTTTATAGCTGCATATGATGTATTACGCTGTCCATTGCATTTTCTAAGATAAATAAGACGATTCCGGCTGCTTTTTTTTAATCAGACATTTTGAATCATAACACATAGATTATCCATTAGTGTAAAAAATACGTTATCTGAAGGAATATTCTCTTTATCCTTTTATTTAATACACACAAATGTAAATTTAAACTTCTACTCGCAGCACTTTGCGTCCGTTCTTCTGGATTTTCAATTGCTAATGTGAAAAGATATCCAGACGAGAACCTATTTTGACGAAATATTAGTAAAAATCATAAGCTGCTACAAATAATTTAAACAAAAGTTAATAGATGAAAAAACAGATAAATTGATCAGTCTGATATCTAAAACTATGCCTTTAACTTAAATTTTTTTCTTGCTGACACTTTAAATCAATTTAAATTAAATCTCTAGAAGCATTACAGTTTAATTACCTCATACAATAACTGGCTGCATTCCTGCAACCATCGGAAGAAATTATTATGATATTACAAAAATATAAGTTTTACAAAACTGAGTAATGACTAAATGTTTATGAACTAACGCGACTAGGATAAATAAAGTTCCATATTATGATGAATACAAGGAGTAACAGTTCCAAAACAAAATGAAAAATACCGATATCGGATAAACTTATTGAGAAATATGTTTTATGAGTTAATGCTGACTTCTTACCCCTTGGTGGAGGATATGCGCAAACAGTGAATAATCAGTCAAATATAATTTAAAATTTATCATGTATATCAACTCGTATTTTAGAGTCACAAAATTATTCGTCTGCATATCATTCTAAGCACTCCACATGATACAATCTTGAACGGAGGATGGATGAATCATGCTCAGGCAGTGAGCTGCCTAAAGAGAAAAATGTCCTTATGGATGATATTTAAAGGAAACTTAGTTCGTTTTATATTATACGTTTAAAAAGCCATGGGGGAGGGGAGGAAGCAAGAAAGGAAAAAAAAATACAGCCACACACCCCATTCGCTGGAATTTGAACCCCATTCGAGCAACTAATATCCTTTGTGTAATCTGTTGAGCCCTTGAACGCTTAAGTACTTTGCCGTAACTCATTAAAACAACAATCGCCTTGTGTCGGAAGGAATTACCAGTATTCTACGGATATAACTACATGATCATTTACATTTTCTCGCCTGTAAGTATTTTAAGTAATAATTTTTTATGCTGAATGCATATTCACTTTTTAGAAATAAAATTATTACGACTGTTAGCTTGACCGGGGTAAAAACTCTGTTTAAAGGAAGCAATAAAAAAATATGTTGTTACTCTCTTTTTATCTTTCGTTATGTAATTACATAAACAGGAAGACAGAGGGAAGAGAAGTAGATTCTTTTCATTTTAAATGCATAATATATATCTTAACTATAATTCTTAAAAATCTTTCAACTCTTGATTGCCTCTTTCTGTATACCACTAACAGTGAAGCGTCGTCGTTCTTAACTGTTTTGCTAAAGAAAATGGTAGAAAAATTATGATCCTGTGTGATACAAATTAAAAATTCAGAGTAACATCAATATTTAAATCTATAAATAACCTATAAATATTTGAATCAATCCAATAGCGTTAAAAGGGAAACCTTTTATTTGCTAATAGCGTCAAGATAATAGTGTGTTCCTCTGGAAAAATGTCTTCAAACGACGCATAAATGAATAGAAAACTAAGGAAATTCCTCTCGGATCTTCGAATTCTGTAGTAAATGTATGGTAATATTGCTCTAAATTTTGAGCTGCAATGAACACATGCCCTCCCATTACATACATTCAGTAAAACGGCTTCTTTTAATAATAAGTTCAAAATTCGTTTAATACGTTTAAATGTATTTAATACGTTTAAAATTCATTCCATACTCAATTCGGAATAAACCATATGCAAAAACCAAATATCAGAAGCACAGTAGTAAACAGCAAGAAAAAGGGGGTAAAACATGTGAAAACCAAAAATGAAGTAAAAAAGAGATTTTCAACTTTCCCAGCATCGTCGTCAGGAGGGTTGGTGCAGCGAAGGAAGTAAATCTGCCTGTTTATGAATTAATAAAGACAAACAAAATGAAAGCTTAAAACCTTAAAATAATCTCCGAAAAACAATTACAGTAATCTGTGTCTTTATCAGTCCGACCCCGCAGGCCGAAGTAAGCAGAGTAAAAAATCGCAAAATTTTAGCATCATAAAAATAAACAAATTTTAAAAAATATTATTTTAAGCATAAAGAATTTAAAAAAAGAAAACTTGCAAATATAAGTAATTCAGTACATGAAAAAAAAAATAAAATCATATGTAAATTTTGAAACAATATAGACTGGTTAACAATTTTTTTTTTAATTTATAGCATGAAAATCATAAACAAGCAAAAAAACTTAAAAGGCTAATAATGTGGAGCAATTCATAACGGAGGCGATGAGGCTGTACAACTCTGACGTTAGTTTCCCCCCCTCACCCCCGCTCACTGTGATTGGACTTGATCCAAAAAAAAAAAAAAAAAAAAAAAAGGAGAAACATTCTCTCCCTGTATGACTCACTTTTCGCGTTATGCAATGGACAGTAAACAACGCTTGTAATCATCGCTATATTTTTTTTCTTCATATACCTAATAAATATGTTATTTTATGTTTGTTAATACAATGATCGTGTTCCTTACCTCCACAGCTTGGATTACACTTTATTAAGGTAAGAACTTTAATTCTGTTTTATTTATCTGCTCGTCTCGATTTAGCGAAGTTGTAACAGTAAACAAAAATGAACCACGAATACCTTCAACAAAAAGATTATGAGACCGAAAATATGTTTACTTCAACTAAACGCATAAAATATATCGAGATAAGCCATTAAGAATAAAAAACAGAAAAGATACATTACCATAAATTACCGCTGGATAATCCGAAAAAGGAAAAGCCAAGCCTGTCTTCAAAAGCGAAACAAAACTGCATAGTTGCGTACTGCGCATTCGAAATACAGAAGCAGAAATGGCTACTAGCTGCGAAAATAAGTATTCGATCATGAAACTAAACAATAACAACTATCAAGTATGGAAATACAAACTTGAAATGATTCTGAAAAAGGAAAATTTATGGGATTTAGTAGCAGATGATACACCAAAAGAAATAAACGTCGAATGGAGAAAACGAGATGAACAAGCACAAGCTACCATTAGTTTACTCGTAGAAGACAACCAAATCGTACACATAAGAAATAAAACGACAGCCAAAGAAATATGAAATGAATTAAAGAAAATACATGAAAGAAAGAATCTTTCCAGCAAACTTTACCTTCTGAGAAAGCTGTATACGTTAAAAGCAGAAAACGAATACAAACTCGAAGAACACGTCAACAAAATGCTCGAAATCGTAGACGAACTGCGAGGAATCGGTGAAGAAATAAAGGACAGTCACATTGCAGCGCTCTTACTAAGCGGCTTACCAAAGAGCTACGAAAATCTCATTACAGCTTTAGAAGCACGCCCAGAAGAAGAACTAACGCTGGAATACGTAAAAGCGAAACTCATCGACGAATGCCTGAGAAGAAAAGAAGTAACGCGAGCAGAAGAAACGACTGCTTTCAAAACGAATTTTAACACAAAATTCAAGCATTTAAATCAACGAAGATGCAATTATTGCAAAAAAAATAGGGCACTTAGAAAAAGAGTGCAGATTCTTAAATAACCACAAAGAAAAAGATAAAAACGAAAGTAATTCATTTTTCAAGAATGAAAAGCAAACAAATAAAGGAAATTATGGAAATAAACAGAAAACGAAAATTGCTGTAAACGAGGATACACATGAAGATGAAAACGAAAATAAGAATCATGAGAAGACTGACAATTACACGTTCGAAGTCACCAGAGAAAGAAAATCTCAAAACTCAAACTGGTCAGTTGACTCAGGTGGTACTTGTCACATGACCGATAACATAAACTTTTTCACCAAATTGGATAGAAGCAAAACTGAGCAGATAACAATTGCTAACGGCACGCAGATGAAGTCTGAAGGTATAGGAGAAGGATACTTATACTGTACAGACGACGAAGATAACGTAGGTGTAGGTGTAGGTGTATTTAATTATGGCAAAGCACACGAGGGCTATCTGCCTAAGGGGGAGGGATGCCTTCGTGGAGGACTTTCTAAGGGAAACTGGCTCGTATACACGTTACACATGGGGAAAACCACGAAAACGCCCATGCAGCCAGCCCGTTCGCGGGATTCGAACCTCGGACCGAACTACCAGTGTTCAGTGTCTTTACCGCTCGGCCGCTGGTGGGCCCGAAGGTAACGAAATAGAAGTGAGACTCGTAGATGTTCTGTACGTTCCTGACCTAGAAGGAGGATTGATATCCGTAAGAAAAATTACAAAAGAAAGGATTCACAGTTGAATTTGAAGAAGATATTTGCAGAATAAAGAAGAAAAATAAAACCATAGGAATTGCTAAAGCAGAAGGAAATTTATACACCATAGTTGAATCGCAAAGAAGAAAAGCCAAAATTGCAGCTGCAGAAAGAAGAGAAAATAGTATAGATCTTTGGCATAGAAGGCTAGGACACAGAAATTATGAAGCAATCAAGAGGCTAAAGAATGATGACCTGACAACCGGAATAAGAATTGACGGAGAAGCCAAAAAGGAAAAAGAATGCGAATGCTGTATCAGAGGAAAAATGACTGAATTGCCGTATCCCAAGCTAAACAACTATAGAGCGAAATCAGTTCTAGACTTGATACACTCAGATATTTGTGGACCAATCAGTATGACATCACTAGGAGGAAAGAAATACTTCATAACATTCATCGACGATCATTCGAAATACCCAACGATCTATCTGCTAGCTACAAAAGATGAAGCTATCTCCAAATTAAAACAATTTGTAACCATGACGAAGAACAAATTTGGAAAGAAGCCAAAAGTCTTAAGAACAGACAATGGAGGAGAATATACAAGCAAAGAGATTGAAGACTATCTAAAGGAAGAGGGAATCGAACATCAAACCTCCGTAGCATATTCACCGCAACAGAACGGTAGAGCAGAAAGAAAAAATCGTTACTTGATGGAAATGACAAGATGCCTGCTACTCGATTCAGGACTCAAAAGAGAATTTTGGGGTGAAGCCGTAATGACAGCCACCTATCTACAAAACAGGCTACCATCAAGATCAGTTGAAAAAACACCGTATGAACTATGGAATAATAAGAAGCCGAATCTAAGTCATATCAGAGTTTTCGGCAGCACAGCTTATTGTCGAGTTCCAAAGCAGAAAAGAAGCAAACTAGACGAAAGAGCAGAAAAAGGAATTCTTGTTGGATATAGTGACCGTACTAAAGGATATAGAATTTACATGCCACATGCAAACAACGTCGTGATCAGAAGAAGCGTAATATTCGATGAAAACAAAAAAGAAGAAATGCCTTGTCAATTAAATGATCAGCATGAGGAAATAGAATGGCCTTTTAAAGAAAATAAATTGACAGAACCACGTCCAAATGATATTACAGAGAAAGTAATTGAAACAGAAGAAATTCCCCCATTACCGAGAAGATCCCACAGAACGACTAAAGGAATCCCACCAAACAGATTCTCACACATGGCTAAGAATGAAGAAATCAAAGTTCCTAAAGACTGGGAAGAACTTCAAACTTTTCCTACCAAAGAAAAGGAACTGTGGCTAAAATCTACGAAAGAAGAAATGGAAGCACTGAAGAGGAACAAAACATGGGAACTAGTCGATCTTCCAAAAGGAAAGAAAGCAATTGGAAACAAATGGACATTTAAAACAAAATCCGACGCTTCAGGAAATATTATCAGATATAAAGCTCGTTTAGTAGCTAAAGGATATTGCCAAAAATTTGGGCACGACTACGACGAAACATTCGCACCAGTCGTAAAGTATACAACAATAAGGACTATTTTGGCAATAGCAGCTCAAAAGAAAATGCACGTAAATCACTTCGATGTAAAAACAGCGTTTCTATGTGGAGATCTGAAAGAAAATATATATATGAAGCAACCGGAAGGCTACATCTCTGCTTCAGAAGCAAATAAAGTCTGTAAACTGAATAAAAGTATCTACGGACTAAAACAGGCAGCCAGAAACTGGAATCACAAGATAGCTGAAATCCTGCGCAAACAAGGATACGTTCAAGGAAAGGCTGATCCATGTTCCTTCACACTAATCGAGAAAAACGCAAGAACTTACATAATCGTTTACGTTGATGACATATTAGTCGCGAGCGACAAGTGTGAATCAATTCAAGAAGTTGAACGAATTCTCAAAGAATATTTCGACATTCGAAATCTTGGAGAAGTGTCTACATATCTAGGAATTGAAATCGAAAGAGAAAAAGACGGAAGCTTTAAACTTCATCAAGCTAACAAGATTAAGAGTATGATCGAAAAATTCGACGGAGAGTCGCCAAAGAAACTAAGCTATACACCCATGACTACGAATTTTACGAAGAACCAAAACAACCAGGATGACGTTTTTCCCGATAATCGGAAGTATAGGGAAGCAGTGGGAGCACTTTTATATTTAGCAACAGTATCAAGACCTGACATAGCAAATTCTGTTGGAATAGCAGAAAAGTAGAAAATCCATCAACATCGGACTGGAACGGTATCATTAAAATCATACGATATTTGAGAGCGACAATTAATTACAAATTACATCTAAAATTCAATGGTGCACCAGTCATCAAAGCTTACAGTGACGCTGATTGGGCAGGAGATACCTCTGACAGAAAATCCACATCCGGATATATATTTCAAATAGGAAACAGTACGGTATCATGGGGAAGCAAGAAACAAAATTGTGTCGCCCTATCTTCGACAGAAGCCGAATACATCGCTCTAGCCTTAACATTGCAGGAGCTACAATGGATTAGACAACTGATGGGAGATTTAGATTTCGCTCAACAGGAAGCTAACATCGTATTCGAGGACAATATATCATGCATAAATCTTTCTCGAAAAGAAAAAGGAATCAGTTACACCAAACACATCGATGTGAAATATCACTACGTATGTGATCTACAAAATCAAGGGATTGTTAAATTAATACACTGCAACAGTAAAATGATGTATGCAGACATGTTCACGAAACCTTTGCCGAGACAACAGCTGGAACTTTTATTAAAAGGAATCGGCCTTACTTCAGACATAACAGCTCATCGAGTGGGAGATTGTGGAGCAATTCATAACGGAGGCGATGAGGCTGTACAGCTCTGACGTTAGTTTCCCCCCCTAACCCCCGCTAACTGTGATTGGACTTGATCCAAAAAAAAAAAAAAAAAAAAAAGGAGAAACATTCTCTCCCTGTATGACTCACTTCTCGCGTTATGCAATGGACAGTAAACAACGCTTGTAATCATCGCTATATTTTTTTTCTTCATATACCTAATAAATATGTTATTTTGTGTTTGCTAATACAATGATCGTGTTCCTTACCTCCGCATCTTGGATTACACTTTATTAAGGTAAGAACTTTAATTCTGTTTTATTCATCTGCTCGTCTCGATTTAGCGAAGTTGTAACAGTAAACAAAAATGAACCACGAATACCTTCAACAAATAATACACTAATGTTTGTGAAAATTGCAACATTATGAAGGAATTGCCAGAAATGAATAAAATTTATTCCGTGTGTTACTGATACTGGTATAAATAAGCGGTCAGATTTACAAGATAAAAAACAAAACGGACGTCGGAAATCAGTACTTTATGTGTCCGTCACGCTGAGCGATGAGAGTCTGTACACGTCGTGGCACCGAATTATACGGGGGTTCTGAATTTAATCCTGGGGAATGGCACTCCATATGGCTTCGACTTGGCGCCAAAGTTCAGTCTTAGTGTGTTCCCCCATCAGCTGTACGAGCAAGTCGTCTAACGCTGAAATTCCAGCCATGCTCAATGGGCGACATATCCGGGGAATAAGCAGGCCATGGAAAGAAGGGAAACCTGTTGTGCCCTAAAGAAGGCTTGTGCAGTATGAGAAACATGAGCACGGGCATTTTCCTGCTGAAATACAGCGCTCGGAATGCGGCGAAGAATGAGGAGGACCTATGTCTCCACAATTTCCCTTATGTAGCGATCATGGTTGAGGTTGCCCGCAGACTGCACTAGATAAGTTCGACAATTATACCCAATAGCTCCCGACACCATGATGCCAGGCATATATGGGGTATGATACTGGACAACGCAGTGTAGGAGCAGACGGTCTCCTCTGTAACATCTGACGCGTACTCTTCGATCACTTTATTTCAAATTGTAGCTAGATTCATCGGAGAAAACAACTTGTGGCCACACCGCAAGCCACGCATTGTGTTGCCGAGGCATTTGTGATACAGCGACAGGGGAATCCTGTGCAGAGGAAACATTGCACGCAGTTCATGCTGCAATAAACAATGAGAAATGGGCACCTAGACAATACAGCACCTGTAGCCGTGCTCCAACGTTGTGCTAACACACGACAGGATGCTGTACGACCCGTCACAGTCATGCGAATGAGATGTCTATCGTCCTGTGCTGTTGTGCTATTGCGTGCCCCACTGTCACGGTTTCGCCTCGTTTGGTTCTCCTCAGTTCATTTCTTCCAAACACGCATCACTGGCGTGGCATTACGCTGTGTGCAGGGTGCGATTGCTTGATACGAAAGTCCACCCCTCGCATACCGATGATGCGGCCTCGTTCGAACAAGCAACCGGCTCTCATTCCAAGCATGCGCAATCGTTTTGACATTCTATTTGCATGTCTAACCTCACTTTAAATTTCCTGTATGTTTGGTTCAATTTGCATAATTCCTTCATAGTGCTGCAATTTTCACAACCATTAATGCAGTAATATTTTCATTTGAAGTGTACTGAATCCGAAAAGCATGTAAATCAGAAGCAACCAGAAGCTATCGTACCGCTGGCAGTCTGTTTTGGTAAATTTTCTGCAACCAAGTATCTAAATTTAAACTTTTCCGCAGTGCTTGTCAGTAACTCGAAGAGCAAGATATCAAAACTGGCTAAAAACCCAATCGACACCGGCATCATCAAACCTAAAGATTAAGTGGTTCTTAACTAAAACCATAAATTTTAATTACAGCGGAATTAATAATCTTCTCTCGAAGCACTAGTTAATGAAGACAGCAAACAATCCAACTCTAAACACATTTAGGGATTTTATCATGAATAACCATTCTTGGATAGTAATGTAAAACGGATAATGAGAGAAAAGCAGGGTATTATAATGCTGGCGATCCTGTCCAAGATGACTTTATACTTAGTAGGAAATACCGTATTCCTCCATGCAAGCTGTCATTATGTCATGGTGAATTAGCACTTCCAGTTAAAAAATTTAAAAAATTCATGGTTCGAATCCCAGGAAGAGCACAATTGATCTGCCTTGTTTGATGCTTCAAAAAACCTAATTGTCTGTGCATACTTATATGCAAAATTTCACGTTTTCCGCCATTTTCAAGGCAAGCACGACAGGTTTGGGATATCATCCCGGTCGTTGCATTAGTAATTGTTTGGCTGTTAGGCCGCCGTTTAAACTCTTTTTTTTTTTTTTTTGGACTTAGTGTCCTTTATTTATTCAAGTTACATAGTACCAAATACGATTTTTATTATTATATTGAGATTGGTGTTAGTAGATATTTTTACTTAGTTGTGGTATTTACAAATATTTACAAAGCGTGGGTGTTTAACGTACGCGGTTTTTGCCAGATTTTCGCCTGTTACACAGAATCTTCCACTTCTTTGATGAAGTCGCCTGTGCTGACTATTATCACAATTGCCAAGATACTCTTTACGCAGTAGTAATCTGTAAACAAATGCTTAGAGGTGATGTTCGGAAGGTCTGTAGAGAATAACTTTGCGCGAAGCTCTTTTGTCTCTGGTTAATTCTTAAATAACGCATTATGTCTCCTTCGGATCCTACTTCGGATCCGCAAATGCATTTAGCATTACGAGCATTTGACATTACGACGCAAGAAGCGCGTGTTATAAGAAGGTAAATAAATGGCCATGGTTAGAGCAGGCTTAAATGTAGAGGTGGTTGTGCTTTATACGTGAGAGGGTAGTTATCTGGGAAGATATTGTAAGTGTATCACCTTCTCTCCATCTTTCCTGCCAGCCTGCCGTCTTCAGATACTGGGACCTTCTTCTTCGACTTCGTTTTCTTCTTAATACTTCTCGTAACGCTTTTATATGACGCTCATACTGTCTGTATGGAATGTTGTGTGGCCTTGCTTTGTATGCGCCTACTTTTGTAGAACTGTCTTTCTGAAAGCATGTGACACGACATCACAGTAGCACGTTCGCTGAGCACGTACGTATCGTGATAAATTGCTTTCTTCTCTACAAAAGCGGCACCTGCTGTACTATCCAACTTAGACCCATCTGTGAAGATTTCTCTATAGATTCTCAGTGGTTGGGCCTTTGTCCTTAATGCGTCCGTTGTGTAGGTTTTCACTACCCTTATTTTCGATACTTATTTTCGTAAGAAACATTTGGCCATTAAGTTTCGCATCTTTTCCATAATGTAATGTTCCATAATGTAAGACACGATACTGCGTTTTCTGTATTTGAGCTTTGAGGTCCAGAGGAAGATTATCTTGTAATGGGGCTTTTGAGTAAGGCAATGTTATTTTTAGTAAGCAAAACTTTGGATCTATTGCAATTTTTGGCAGACTCTGCTGGTGTTCATCATCCAATCTGAACAACCGCAAAGAATCATTAATTAAATGGCATGTAAGTATAACACTTTTATCAGTTTGCCTTTTAGACCCAATTTGCTATGGACTATCTACTATTTAGTCTGTTGATGATGCTGTTGGTTTTTTTCCCAGATGTTGTGTAAGTGGGAAATTCGCGTTAGCAATTTATCCAGGACGAAGCCCAGATATTTCCTCGTATCTTGTTTCCTGAGGGAAATCCCCGCCATTTGATGTTGCGTGGGTTCTCTTCGATTTTCTGCCTTTCGGAGAACATTAAAAGTTGTGTATTTTCTACGCTAAATTTTTATTTGTATTTGTCGCTTCAGATCGTTTGGTTTTCTACTGATTTTCTCGCCTTCCGTTCTATGACAGAGCGGTTTCCTTCGTTAATAATTAAGGTAAAATTATCGCCATAAACCTGGATTTCTGCATCGTCCTCAAACTCTATCCTCAGGGCTGCGTAGGCTATAATATTACAACGTATCGTCGGCCCATATTTGTGCCTTACTGTAGTCTTTTGTTATGTGGAAGAGTGTCTGTCTTATAGGTTATTCTTTTTATTTCTCCAGTTAGCTATTTATAATATGAAAGAGATTCTTCGGACATCTTAGGTCCTTCAATGTGGCCTTGACAATTTTACCATAATTGGTTGAAGGCCGACGCTACTTCAAGGGAAATTTTGAGCGTATGCAAACCTTTACTTATGTTATCAAGTACTATTTTTTGGACGTTTTTAATGCGTCAGTGGTACTCTTTCCTTTGATGAACTTATACTGGGCTATGCTGAGGAGCTGTTTGCTTTTCAGGAAAGGAGTAAGTCTCCTAGCAATTTCTTCGTTTATCACTTTGCGCCACGCTGATAGGGGGCAAATCGACCTGTATGAGCCGGGCTTTTTTTGTTCTTGCCATCTTTGAAGATGAGGAGCGGTTTTGCATCTATCCACATTTATGGAAAGTACTTTATCTTTAGGCATTTATTAAAGAGATTTACCATGTTATCACTACTTACAATTCTCAAATCCTCTATGATATTGATTGTGAAATTATCTAGACCTAGGGCCTTGCCCCGTTTCATAGTGTGTATTGACATTTTAAGCTTTCAGCAAGAAAACGGTGTATCATTATCCATGTCGGACGCTGCGCTCGAGTAAGCTCTGAAAGCTCTCTGTTATTCTGTATCAAAAGAAGTGTCGTCTTGTGAAAAATGGTAGTCTATTATTTCTTTATTGTATCTTCCGCCAAATTCGTGAGAGTAACATCTGTTTTGGTGACAGTGCCTAACTGTAATGGACCAAGGCTCTTTCCTTTTACAAGGTCAAAATGGGTACCGAATGGTGAGCTGATTTTCATGCTTTCCTACATGGCTTCCCAAAAGCGCCTTTTTACTTTTAGATTTGATGCCTGTACTTTGCTCTTTCGATTTTATAGTAGTCTGTAGAGCTTGCTTTCTTTCCCCATTGTTTTTTGAGAACGTCTTAATGCTCTGACTCTGTGTCTCTTCTCTGTGAATTCAGTAGTCAGTGATAGCTCTTCTGTGTTTTTTTTTTTTTTTTTTTTTTTTTTTTTTTTTCGGCAATGTTGATTTAGTCTTGTTGAAACTCTTTGGTTGTTTATCGAATGTGACTATCAATATCTTCTTGGGAGTTTAGGTTAATTTTTTCCAGGTACATTTGGTAGGTCCTTTGCTTGAATTGCAACCATCTTATCTTTTATTCATATTTTAGTCTTTGCCTTCTTTTCGCATGGAATATTAATGACCTCATATGTAATATTATTGTGATCCCTTCCGTTTTCCTCGCCTGAAACATCCCAAATTTGTATTTGCATTGTTCCTGCACTTTTAAAAAGAGTAAAGTCAACACAGGAGTTCACACGTGCTTCAGCAAAGGTGGGAATATTACTCCTTTCATTTATCACAGTGAAATTAACTAAAGCTATCAATTCACGCACTTAATGTCCTCATAGATCAGTAGTGTCCGGGCCCCAAAGCGGGCTTTTTTGCATTAAAGTCTCCATTCACTAAGATGGGGATGTCCCCAATGTCTTTAATTAGCCTATCTATGTCTTGGGATGAGGAGAAGTAAACCGTTATTAGAAGAAATTTTCACGCTACCCTATCTTAAGGGCCGTTACTTTGAGAGTGCTCAGAACTTCTATGGCTAAGATGGTTTGGTTTGGTTTATTTAATTACGGCAAAGCACACTAGGGCTATCTCCCTAAGGGGAGGGATGCCATCGTGGAAGACTTTCTAAGGGTAACTGGCTCGTATACACGTTACACATGTGGAAAACCACGAAAACACCCATGCAGCCAGCCCGTTCGCGGGATTTTAACCTCGGACCGAACTACCAGTGTTCAGCGACTTTACCGCTCGGCCGTTGGTGGGCCTATGGCTAAGATGAGGCTATTCGAAAGTATTATTGCGATTTTTACGTTTATCGAATGACAGAGTTTTCTTTAACTAATTGGAAGGCCGTATAGTTTATTGTTTACTGTATACGGCTCCTGTGCAGATTGTATTTTTATTATGTGTCTCCTTAGGTAATCTTTAGTGTCTCTGTTGCACTCCTTGAGTGCCGAAGATTTATCTGTAAAATTGTGAAACTATCCATAGTTTATTCTATTTTGTAAGATATTGAATTCTCGCTGATAGCAACGGCAGTTATTGTCTCAGGTGCCATCCTGAATGTCATAATTTAATCTGAATTTTTGGTTTGCTTAAATACAATCTGCGCATCTTTTAGTTTCTTCTGTCCTTAGATCTGCCCTTTCTGCTCTCCTTACTTCTGTCCTTTCTTTTCAGTTTCTCCTGTGTCTGTTTCTTAGTTCTTCCATTCGTGGTTTTCGGAACGACAGCCTGCACACTACTCGTTTTTGTTATAATTTTTGGCCGAATGATTTTAGCAAAAACATTTAGCGCATTTCGATACCTTAAGGTCTTCTCTTACTCTGTTTCGGGTCCACTCTACATTAATCATTTTGTCTTTTATAAAGAGTCTCTTTATGTGCTTTTTTAGCTATTCTTGATCTGTATCTTTATTGACATTGCAAATGATAATTTTCGGGTTTAGTTTTTGCGAAAGTCGCGTTTCTACTTCCTCCTCAGGTTTCTTATTTTCTTTGATTGCCTGGTAAAGTATGTGTAGGTTATCTTTCTTTGCAACTTCGATTAATATTCCCTTTTGCAATCTCGATTAATATTCTCCTTCATTAATATTGTTACACTTTTTAATACCCGCAATGAAATTTGCTGAGATTATGTTCGTTGTTATTTTTGTCTTTTACCTCGTCTGACGGCATTTTCTGTTTGGGATATATTATTAGAATGTGTTATTATCCCTGCTGTCTTCAACGCGATATTGAAAGTCTCGATTGTGAATGTGATCTAGAAAATAGGCTGATGCTTGTTATACTGGCATAAGATTCATTTTCCCGGGCAATCAGTTTTTGCACATACCCTTCTACGTTTTGGGTTTGTTCAAGCTGGCCTTCACGTTTGAGTCTAGTTCGGCTCATTTTCATTATTAACTCCAACAGGTTCGCAAACTATCTCTTAATGCTTTTGGTGAGTCATTTGCTAATACTTTCCTGTGACAGAAGTCCTTCTAGAGCGATCAAGCACTCTTATTCTTCTTGCACTTCTTCCGCATACTCACATCTTTGAAAGTGTCCTCATTCTGTAAGCGTCTTGATAAGTTGTCTCCTGAACGTTTGGTGAAGCACTGTCCGAAGAAGTTGCATCGTCAGGGCTGAACTGCCAGTTCGGCTCCGTATTTCGTAATTGGTCTGCACATAATACCGTTCTGGGGTTGTGAAAATCCTAGCGGTGCTGCCATGGACTCTGTTTGTGAACAGCAAGTGCGGTAGCTGCTTTTCATAGAGACCGGTACCCTGGGGTTCATACCACTCACTACTACTAGGCTGTGGAGTAACTCTGGACCCTCTTTCGAGGGAGCCCTCAGACGAAGACAGCATAAAACTCCACTGGAAATGCGAATTTGAAAAAAGACCGCAAGTAAATAATAACGCCATCTGTATCATACGGCAGCATGGAGAACCTAAGGGAGATATATGGTACTTGCTCGCTATTTAAGGTGCAATGTTTCCAAAGTTCTACGGATTATTCGTATTTTCCCTGGGGGATCTAAGTGATGATGTAAATCAAATTGACTTATTGCTTGCTTCATCTACAAGGGCATCACACGAGAGCAGCAGGAGAAGCAAGACCATTTTCAGTCAAGCATATTAGGTACTGAGCAACATGAAAAGGTTGCATATGTAACTTTCTTGAAGAATAAGCCTTTTCCAAATTATAGCATTTAGTAGTGAAATTTTTTTGAAATGCTCCGTATTTTATTACTACTGCGAGGGCAAAACTTTATCAATAAAGATTTTAATTATATTTAATTAATCTGCTACATTGACTCATTTACCTTCTATCTGTGCTTTCGAATGGACAGTAATATGAGATGATTGATAGATACAGTATTTTTGGGTGCAATTTTTACTGACGTGTAATTTTTGTCTAAAAATGTCTATGTCTAAAAAACTTTAGTCTCAATTCTCTGTTCCAGTTTCCCGACGTGTCCGCATATATTGACACATTAAGGTGTAAAAATGGAAAAGCAATTCCGATGTACAGAAAAAATAAATAAATAGCGGTATGCTTTTAGTCAAAATATACGATAACTCATGGGCAGGACCTGTTAGCTTAAAGGATTAATACTTAGCAAAGGAACCGTAAGTTATATTGAAATCAAAAAAGGGTAAAAAATAAATAAACAAAATAAACAAGACGACAAGCAGCATAGGTCTATATATAGTATATATGTTATATAACTATGCCTAGACTATATAACTATGTATTGCAACTATTTCTTTTCAACTTTATTTTCTTTTCGAAAGATTTTGTTTCATTTCAGAATTTAAATATAATTTACTTTAACTTACGGCTCGTATTCGTCATAACTAGAATATCATGGCGATTCTATGAAACATAATTTTAGTCCTTGTCCCTGTATTCTCTTTGAGTTATTAATGTGTAAAACAGCCCATAGATGTTAAAAATGAGGTTCTTCTGCCAGTAATTCATTTTCTTTTTTACCACTGTCGGCTACAGGCGGCCCTTTAAAAAACACTTCGGAACTCCTGCATTGTGAGCCAGTATTTACCCCGTGCCACTAACTACAATATACTAGCGTTGTCCCCGCCGAATGAATAGAACTGGGTGCTACGCTCGGGTGCTCGGAGGGTGTCGGGGGACATCATTTGGACAGTGACCGCAGCAGGGAAGGTGACAAATGGTGGCGATTATCGTAAACGGCGCTTTCCCCAGAGAGGCACGCCACCCGAGTTCGTAATTGGCCAGATGCCCCCACAATTACTTGTAATGAAGGTTTGACTCTGATTCTCCCTGCAATTTCCGGCGGCCGCGATTTCTGGCCGATTCTTCCTTCCCAACAAGTGAATCGGCGGCCGTGTCCGATATCAGCAGCGGATGCTTTGGCTGAAAGAGCTTGGATCGAATTTTTCTTTTTCTCTCAAGGTGCAGTTTAAATGGAGCGCTTTTCTCTTGCTTCGGTAGTAATTGTTTAAGACAGAATTTCTCGCCCTAGTTTGTGAAGATTTTCTCCATATCTGAAGATTCCAGGATGATACGGGGAGTTTTCCTAGAAATATTATTAATAAATATTACTTTCTGTTTTATACGCTAGTATTTTTATTACTATTTTACGTGGTAAAAATACGCTTTAAAGAACAACATCTTTGCACCAGATGTTAGCTTTTCGATCTCACATGTTTTCTAAGCCAAGTTAAATTAAACAGATTTATTAAACATTAACACACCTTTCTGTCAATGAAACCTTCAACTTCATCTAATCATTGATTTTTCTAAAGGTCTAGTATTAAGAGGCTATGCTGTCTAATATTAAAAAGTATTAAGTTACCGAGGAAAGAAAAGTGTATTTTGTAAGCTTCGTAGAGACATTAGGTATTTCTTGGAAGCAAGAGTCATGAAAATTGAGCAATAAAATTTTTTAGCAATAAAATCATATTAAAAATCACTTATTAAATTTTAATTTAGTTCTTTAGATTTTATTAAACTGCAGTTATTTAATTATTTTAATGACTAATTATTTAATATTTTATTTATTAATGGTTTATTAGTCCAAAGGGGTTATTTGTCCAGAAGGCCTATTAATTTCGTTTTGGCATTTGCGTCGATTCACTGTAAAAGTTGATTCACTTTTCAAATTATTGAAAATAAATATTATCGCCCTGTGTTATATTTAAAGAAATTAAATAATGAAGAATCTGCATAAATGTATGTATATTTCTCGCATTGTGATAAACAACAGTACCTAGAGTCATCAAATTTTGAATAACGTAATGTTCCGCCGAATATAGGCATTTGGAAGCCCTAATTTGGAATTTGAAATTGGTTTTATTATCGATTTCATATTTTGTAACAACGATTTGAAAGCAAGCAATGGCAACATTGTACTAAAAAAAAAAAAAAAAAAAAAATTATCTTTAGCGTGCGAGACTGTGTATCGGAAATTCTAAAGATATTCTCATTTTAAAATTATTTTGCGATATTGATGTTGAATTGAATTTTATGGTTTAAGTGCGAAGAACGTGATATTTAATAACTAAAGGTAGCACACAAAACGTTAGAAAAGGCCCCTTTGGGTGGAATATAAAATCTGGAAGCTTTCAGGCTTTTTTAAAATTTTTATTTATTTATTCTTGTTCCTCTTTTCGGTCGATCTATTGTCTGTCTACGAGAAGGAGTATTTCTGAATAAATTTCTGTATTAGAGATGGATGAAAGTTAAAATATTCGAAAATGTAGCGGAAATTTTGGTGAAATGTCTTTTATTGTTTCTTTCTTTGGTTTGTTCTGCTAATATAAGTATGTTGGTAATGATATATGTTGTTTAAAGTTATCGTAGTGTTTCACAAGATTTCGTTCATAAGAAGATAAATTGGTAAATACATTAATGAAAACTGACACTCACGAAAGAAAATCCTAGTATAAGCAATTAAATCATAGACTATACATGCAGTTGTCCAGGGAAATTAGTTGCAACTGAACTTGGCTCGAAGAAATGTGTTAACATTACGCGCTAGATATAAAATTATATCAATTAAACAAAATTTCAAGAGGTGAGATGATAACCAATGGATAAAATCAATGGTCATTCACCTCTGATTCGATACTGGAAATGTTTATCTTTTGTATATGTACCATAAATAATCGTTAATTTCACATGAAAGTTGTCGATGAAGGCAGAAATATTCGTACTTAGTGTAGGAGAAAGGTAATAAATTTTAAATTTGCATAGTCGTGACATTTAAAGTGCAGTCAGTTAGCAAAAAATACTGAATTAAACGGTATTAAAGGTTCAAAACAATATTAAAAAAAATTGTATGAGTACACGAAGCAGCGAAAATGGTTCTAAAATTATGAATGAAAGTTGAAATTTCATTCTAAAAATTCGGAATCTATCAAACTAAGTTAATGAGAATCGAGATTCAAAACTGAATATTGGTCACATTGAAGAGCTTAAAAGCCTGCATTCAGCTATAAAAGATGTAAAAACTTTAAGAAAATACCAGAATATGCAGGAATTTTTAAAGTTTGATAATTAAAATGAAGTTAATAATAAAGTCAAATAGTAGAATCAGTCGTGGTAAGAATACTGCAGTGGTAAATTGTAGAATTAGAAACTAAAATAGTACTATAAAATATAGACTAAGTAAGGGCTATTCAACGAATTGGATATGAATAATAGTTATCGGTTGCAAAATAATATGCTTAATTGTAAACTTTCTCTATGTTTAAGACATTTAAACATGTAAAATTAGCTGAAATAGTAAAATCTAAAGCGTGATTACAGTCGAAAATTATAAAAAAGAGTTAAAATTTAGAGTATGTTGGTAACTAGAAAGTAAAGAAGTGTCGGAAAATTATAAAAATTACATCAAAGATTAATTAAAGTTCATGTATATGGTAGGAAAATGTAATAAACAAGTTCAAAATTAGAGTACTTTTAAAATAACGAAGTTTTGAAATGTACGAAACATGTTGAAAATAGTATCCAAAAATGAAAATTATGTACATTGTGTGAAAATATAGCAAATTAGTTAAAATTCAGAGTATGTTGAAAACTAAAAACGTTAAAAAATAGAAAAGAAATTAAAATTTGCATCTAAAATTAAATAAAAGTCAGGTATATGATCTGAAAATCTAGGAATTATGTTAAAATTAAGACTATATTAGAAATTATGAAGGTTAAAACGTGTGAAATAAATCAAATAAAAGTCGTGTATATCGTGTGAAAGTATAAATTAGTTAAAAATTAGGGTACGTTGAATATTATGAAGGTTAAAATGTATAAAACAAGCTGAAAAGGTTACATCTAAGCTTAAGTAAAGGTCATGTGTATGATCAGAAAATATATGAAATAAGTTAAAATACAGAATATTTTGAAGATTAAAAACGTTAAAGAGTACGAAAAAAGTTCAAAATTACATCCAACATTTAATAATATAATACGCAAAACGCTTATTTTAGTAACTGCACTTCTAAAATACAGCAAGTAAGTTAAAAGTATTGGTCAATAGGTATGAAAATAATTCTGGGTAAAATGAATTTAGTAATCAAAATGAGGAATGTAATTAAGATTATGGAAAGTAAATGTGGTATTATGAACAGAAAATTTAAGAAATAGGGTAAAATTCTGAGTATATAGGAAATTATAATGCTAAAAATATACGGAAATTTTTTTAATTTACATCTGAAATTAAAGCCCCCTGAATAAATCATTAAATTCGAAAATAAGCGCCGTTCAGGGCACCTAAAAATAACCATCATACAAGTAGTAAAATAGCTGGAATAGGAAGAAAAATACAAAGGCTAAACATCGATTCACAAAAACCTCCGGAAAATCAAAGATAATCTCTTATCAAATTGTGACGTCATCTTATGCCTAAATGAGGAATCTTGAAACACTCCTTCTTATCTGCTGCGCCTCCGGACTATGGACTTGAACCGCACACCGCCTGCGGGCTTGTTGCGCGTTGCGCCGCCTGCCCGTGAACCGGCTGTTTCATACTACTCACTCAACTCAAAAAATATTGCCACTCTAGAGAACATAACATTAATTTATTTTCCCTGAGGCCTGCTAGATTGTTTCTAGCATGGTGCCATTTACTGCTTAAAAAACTGAACGATTTGAAAGCAATATAAATGTATTTCTTGGCAATTCAAATATTTATTTGATTTTTTTCAACAACTCATTTCATTAATGTAATTTGAAATACATTTCGTTCATTATAGACTCAATCGATTGTTATGAAGATTTTCAGCATTACCATAATTAATGAAACCTTTCTAACCCCATATGTTATATACCTCGAGATTTTTTATTTCTTGCTCATCCATTTAATTTTAAAACAATTCCATACATTTTTATCTCTCAAATTTAGTACTGTGTAATAGAATTATATTCATGTGTTAGTATTATATTCATGTGATTTGTATTTCAATTATAGCTTTTGAACTGCCCGACATAGAAAATGCAACACCATGAAGATTTGACCATATAAATATGCAAATTTCGCGGAATACGTATCGGAACAACTCATGCAGATGATTAAGATGTGGGTTGGTCACTTGATCATAGAGCGAGATAAAAGGGAAGGAAACGGAGGATGAATCAACAGTCATTACCCTCTGCTGGCTTGGAAATCCAGAACTTCGAGAAGTTTCCAAAAGACACGTGGGAATGATGAGATACCTGGATGACGAACCTCAGTTAGTTCCGTCAAAAGGACGATTTTAGGTCAGATTGCAAGCTTATGTACGACTGGTTGGTCTTAAGGCGTATCGCTGTTGAAACGCACGTAGAGGTATACTCGAAAGTTCAATGTCCATTTAGACGTGCTACAAATCGCACAGATCGACGCTTAATAAGAAAAGCGGTAACGGCCCCACAATCGACAACAATGGAGATTTTGAGGAATGTGCAGGGAACTTTATGTTTCGATATCTAGCAGAACAGTTTTCCTGGAAGCGGCTCTCATGTGGTATTCAGCGATGAATCTCGGTTTTATTTGATGTTAGTCACCGGTTAGTCACCGGTTAAGAGTCTGGAGGCATCGGGAAGGTGCAGCCAATCCGACTATTACTGCTGAACGCCACACCGCTCGTCAACATGTCATTACAGTTGAAGGTGCCATGAATCATGACAGCAAGTCGCCCCTGTTACGCGTCAGAGGCACATTGACGGAACGATGATACTTTGATGAGATGTTGTAGCCGGTTGTGCTACCTTACCTTCAGAGGCTGGAAAACGATGCTTTCCCTCAGGGCAACGCCAAGCTGCACACCGCATTTGTTAGCCGACAAGTCTTACAGCATGTCCCATTGCTTCCTTGGCTTGGGATATCTCATGATCTTTCGCCTATCGAGTATAGCTGGGATGTAATTCCTCGTGTTTTTTCTGCTCTACCCCACCGTTATCTGAGGACGAACTGTGGAGAAGAGATCAGAGCATACAAGCTGCCATCACTGAGCATACTATCCGCATATTAATTGAATCTATACCTCGTAGGGTTGCAGTCTTCATCGCCACGACAGGTGGTAATGCATCTTACTGATTCTCTATACAAGTCACTACAGGATAAGTTTATTCTTTCTATAAATAACACCACTTGTTTACGTATGAAGGCTATGTCTGTCGGTCATCACTTGACATCACCTTCCACCCAGTTTTTTCCCAGCGTTGCATTTTCTATATCGAGCAGTGTATAAATATTTCCATTATTATTTTAATTAGCGAAATACATTTCTAAAACTCCGGTATACTGATTAATCGTACATTTGGTACATTGATTAATTGGGGATCAAACGAAGATGTAAATCTTCGAATTTTAGATTTTCACTAAACTGTTGTAAAATATTATTGACCCTAAGGAAAGGCTCCTTAAGGATCTTAAGCCATGCGACTCCTTTGTCTATGGGCAAGTTAAAGATGTTTTCGCTTTCGCCCATAATCTCACTTGATCTCAGAAATCGTATTATTCTTGCTGAAGACAAACTGCAGCAAATACGGTACGAATTTTATCATCTATATTAACTGCTTGATGATACTTATATAACTGAAGAAAATCATTCAGAATGCATGCGAATAAAACTCGAACAGTTTTCATATGATATCGTGTATCATTTGTCATTTTGTGCTCATAAATTAAAATAAATCTGTGTTAAAAATTATCCTGTGAAATTTAATTTGTCTAACTTGATCAAAAGTTACTCAGATTTATGCTTTTAGACTTTTTTAGTAAGGACGTCTTATATTTTGAATAATACATGGAATTTAAGTAAATAGGGATGGTAAATGGGCTGAACGAATAAAACAACCAACTTCAAATAAGGAGGAGTGTATTTGATGTTTATATAAGGCACATTCGTAAATATTCCTCTTTCTTTTAGGTAGTATTATCTCATTCATCAATATTCTTACGTATCGATACTATGAATAAATTATATTCCGTTTTCACATGTCAAGGGACCTTTGATTTGTTATCCCACTCTAATGCCCATACTTTCAACTAAACTTTATCTTCAGAAGCTAAACAATTTAAGTAAGTACGATATCGTAATCGCTTAGAGCAATTAACATCCCTATGCAATAAAAACAAACAGTTTCATTTGCGGACATTTCCTAACCGAGGTAAATTATTCAAAGAAAACGGAGCTTTTGATTAAAAAAAAATTCAGTTTTATGAATGTCACGGAAATGAAATGAAGCCAAAATAATCACAGCAACCATAATAGTAACTGGGCGAAAAAGGAATTACGAAATAAGCCACGCTGTGGCCTCTGTTATTTTTCTCTCTCTCCCCATTCCTTCTAATGAAAAGCTGCGAGGAGAGCGGCTGCTCATTTAGCAGCCCTTGTCAGACGAATGTGTGAGGCTTGACAAATGGGCGCATGTAATCCGAGGCTGCTCTTCCAACGGGATGAAGCAACTTGATAAGGTACGGGGGAGGGGTACCGCTTTTGGCCAATTGGGGAGCTTCATTTTTCTAGGCGTTAGAATGAAATGGTGGGGTAAGATGGCGTTCTTAGCAACGGAAATTATCAGCAATTTTTTAAAGCTTACTCTCTTCCCACCCATCTCGTTCTTAATGCTCATTCTTCTCCACCCCCACACTGAACGAAAGTGGAAGGAAGACCATTCTCAAAGCATTCCCAAATCGCAGGAAGCATTTGGGTAAATCAAACGTACTGGATGGGAGGGCTGCTCTAAACCAAAAGCGTCAGCATCACTCCAGAGAAATCTTAGAAATCTTGTAAACTTCCGATTTACCTGTAGTATTTTATTTAAATAGTCGCGCTTATATCAGAGTTTGGAGTTAAGTTCCTGAGCATGCATTACAATTAAAAAAGCGTTTTATCTGTATATAAACTGGGGAAGGAAACAAGAAAAAATGGGTTTTATTACATTTCGAATTTGGAAGTAAATCGATTTTGGAACTGCTAATCAAATTTTCCCAGTAATATTATTTCGACATTCGAATGTTTCTGGATTTCGCATGAATCACATTTTCTTGGTTTAATAAAAATGCCAAGAATACTTCAATATAGTATATTTGCATCAAAAATTTCTGTATAGTATATTTGAGCCAAAAATTTCTGTATAGTATATTTGCATCAAAAACAAAGATTTCTTATAACCATGTATTACATTTTTAGAATGTTCAGTTAAGAGATCGGTTTTAACTGCTCTTATTTTAAAAAATGGTAGTCACGGAAGCTTATTATCGCCTTTATTGGTAAAAGAATTAAAATTAAAACTAATACGCTACGAACGGTTTACTATGCTACTAGTTTTGCTTTCGGACAAAATATATCTCATGAGAAAAAATACGGAATCATTTCATTGACGTTATGCAATAAGGACGAAAATTCGCAGTATTATGCATTAGATGTACTCGTAATGGAATATATAACTAATTTGTCCTTGAAAATTCCATATGACTCGGTTTGCAATGCCTTGAAAGAAAAGGCAACACATTTGGCTGATTCATATTCGGGCGACCGTCAGATCGAAAATCTAATAGGATTTGATTTGTTTCGGGAGGTGGTTTATGACGAGAGACTAAACTTAAATGAAAAAATTAGCGAGATTAATTCTTATTTTGGTTGGTTGCTGGCTGGAGAGATCGGAAGTGATAAATTGACTGATAATTATGAAAATGTAGGTTTAATCATGTATTCTTCTTCGATCTTGGTGCGACCTGAAAAAATTTTCAGAGACGGGAGAATTTCAATCAGAAACTTTTTTTCTGAATAGAACAGTTTGATTAAAACTTTCGAAAATTTTCTGGAATTTAATGGGGAAAGAAACGTTAGCAGACTGATGTGAAAGGCCGAGATAGTCTAATAATATATCCTTAATTATTATCGAAGGGAAACATCGATTCATAAATGCAGGAGAGCAGATTAAGATTATTAATGGTAATGAAGAGGAAACAAACTTGGTAGATTTCCTCAACTTATTGCAAAAATTAATTAAAAGCTGTAATTTTTTTCGGAGGGGGGATAAGTTGCAGCTGTTGCTTGACTTAATTTTGTCGAATTTTATAGAAATGGATTATCAACACTTATTTTTTCGAGTAAATGGAAATTTGAACTAAAATGATAGATAATATTTCAAATCGCAATTCTTCATCATATGTATATTTGCACTATCATTTCTTCTTGCATATCGGCATATAGTGCGTAATTATCTATGCATGCTTGCGTTTGTAATTATATGCTGTAACTCAAAAGTACACTAGGCCAAACTGTAAAAAGAAAAAAAAAAAAAAAGTTAACATAATTTCTTTAAAGTCACTAATCATATATGAAAGTTTAGTCGAATCATTAATTGTTCATAAAGGTTCAAAAATGGCAAGGCAGTCTCAAAATAGAATTGCAGTCTTGTGCTTTTTCTTGCCATAATTTTGCCTTTCGTGACACCAAAAATATTTAATTAAACTAAAAGAAAATCCAAATCATCAAATACTTAACTAAAGCTCTTGAAGTTCAGCTTTCATTTAAAAACATTTTCTTTTCTATGGTTATTAAACTGATGAACGCTCTCACCCATATCAAGCCTCTTTCTTTTATTTCTCTCTCTCTCTGGTTTTCAGGATTAAAAACAAATAGTATACTATTAACTGTATAAGACTTAACTTTTTCTTAATTTCTGCAGCTTGAAAAGTGGCTTTAAGGACACAAGTATAACGCTGCCGTTCGTTTCTATTGCCAACTATAAAACAGCTATATATTTTATTGTTTCCGACAATGAAATGATATTATCAGTCGTTATTCTATTTTCATGGATTAGGAATTGGAATTTTGGTGGCATATTTATGTGCAAATATCATTTATTAAGAATGAATAAATAATTTATAATTTCAATGCAACAAATGTATATATGTGCATATATGTATATATACAATTTTCATGCATGCACACACACACACACATATATATATTTATTTTTAACAATCACCATAAAAGAGAGATTTTTAAACTTACCTACAGCTACATTGATGACATCTCTCTGACTGCCGTACCGAAGGGCCCGGGTTCGAATCCCGGAGAATACATGGATGTAAATTGTCTGTCTCTTCATACGTCCCAACGGTGGCCCATCTATTAGAACGGTTAATAGCGGCCATCAACGTCCCCCCCCTCCAAAAAAAAGTTGATGACATCATTTCCATTTGTAATTATAATGAAACTGAAAAACGCGGTATCTGTCTTAAATGCTTTCAGCTTAATAAAAACTAACAAAGAAGACCCCGAAGCAGATTACCTTGACCTATAATAAAAATTTAATAATCTGAACAATATTATACTATTTGATAAAAAAAGACTTTTTAATTTCAAATCAATTAAACTAATTAATTGGAATTCTAATATCTCCAGAAAAATTACTGATAACACTATTATTTATAATACAAAAAGAATAAAAAATATTTATAATAATAGCAATGATTTTATAAAAGAGCTTAGTTTATTAATTAAATTGCTAAAACATAACAAAATTCTTCACAATTTCATCAAAAAATAGCTAGCTAAAATACAGTTATAAGGTATTTCTCCCACTTCCCTAGCGTCCCTTCGTGGTGTAACGGTAGCACGCTGGGCCGGTATTCCAGAGGTCCGTGTTTCGATTCCCGGCGAAGGCGGTTGCATATTTTTCATCTTTTCTGCTTCGAATTAACCTAATGACTCTACACAGTTGTCAATATAAAAATTACTTCCACCTCCCAACTGCTATTTTTCATAATAAGCTATATCTAAACCATTATATCGGCATAGTTTGGATGATCTTAATACAACTGGAAGGGGGGGCATTCTTGCCCAAACTCCTCTAACATTTCTTTTAATTTAGATTAGACTGCTTAATAGTATTCTACTTTATTATTATTATTATTATTTACAAAATGGGCCTACTTCAGCTTCCAAGAAAGCCCGCTTGAGTGAGTTATACATTCTGTAATATTTGACAACTTCTTTCCTTTTCTGCTTTTATCCTCTCTCAGGTTACACATAATTTATCACATTTTTTCCCTGAATTCCTGTATAGCATGCTCTAAATTTGCTTACAGTGTACTAGAACATCCCTTACTACATCACCGTTTTAAATTTTATTTTATTTATTCTTCACATTTTTTAAAATTTTCAACACATGTTTCCACGATATATTGCAGTTTTTTTAAAAAACTTATTTTGGTACTAAACACTTTTCCCATTCGTTCAACTGAAGCGAATTAATGCTTCACTTGAACTCAAACTAGCATTTTTTTTTTTTTAAACTTTTATAATTCAAGTAGTTCAAGGCTTTTCCTTTTTCAAATTATTCATTTTTAATGTTACAGAAGTTTTTTCTAATTATTTTATTGAGTTTCAGCAGTGCTTTATCTAAATTCAGAATGTGCTGCAGATTTAAAGAACTTACACCTCTATTTTTAATCTAAAGGGCAACAGCCCAGAAGGGCTATTAATCTTGTTCTGGCATTTTGCATCGAAAACTTTAAATGTCCGTTTCATTTTTCAAATTGTTGCCACCAAATATTATCGCAGTGTTTTATATTTAAAGAAATTAAGTTATGAAGAATGATGTCATGTATGTATGTATGTTTCTCGCACTGTGATAGAACAACGGTTCCTAGAGCCATTCAATTTTGAATAACGTAATCCTCTCCCGAATATAGGTCCGAAAGTAGGAAGCCTCTACTTTGGAATTTGGAATTTGTTTTATTAGCAATTTCATATTTTGTAACACTTTTTTGATTAAGAAACTCAATGATTTCAAAGCAAGAAATTGCAACACTGTACGGAAAAAAAAAAAAAAAAATCTACTTCGCGCGAGCCTGTGTATCGGAATCTCTAAAGATATGCTCATTAAAAATAATATTTTGTGATATTGCAGTTGAATTGAATTTAAGTGCGAAGAACATGATATTAAATGAATAGAGGTAAAACACACACACACACACACACACACAAAAAAAAAAAAAAAAAAAAAAAAAAAACTTTGTTAAAAAAAGCCCCTTTGGGCGTAAAGTAAAATCTGAAAGCTTTCAGATTTTTTTATGACTTTTACTTAATTTTAATTTTATATTTTTAGATCAAATTTCATTTATTTCTTTTAATTTTGCGTCTGGTTTCCCGTTCTTTACTTGAATTTCAAGAAGTTTAGCCTTTCTTGTAAACATCAGAGCACACATCTCCGAAAAGGATGAACTCATCAGTCGAGGACTGCTCTGAGGCTCATGAGTGACAGGACAGCAAGGCATTGCTTTGAAACGCCTTAAAATTCTAGGACAAAAATCCGAAGCACAGAGGCGAAGTAGAGAGAGTGAACGAGAAAAGACGGTACAAAGAAGAGTAGTAGTGATAGATATAGCAGATAGTAGAGAGATTATTCCTAGTGAATGTTAGCAGCCTCTATTAAGAGTAGTGTTCTATTATTAAGCAGGTAGCTGGAGAAGGCTTTATCTGTTTAATGTATTGTATACAAGTTATTTTCTCGTGAATGTATTTTCTTCTCTTTCACGGAGAACGGCCGCCTGCTGCGAATTAAGCTTCTAAGGCTGTTTGCTTTTGTTCTAGGAAGCTTCAACACCTTTCTACCCCCCCCAGAAATTTTATCTGTTGAAAATCAATATTTGATCAGCGGACTTACAAGACCTACTTTTCTACCTATATTATTATGCTACTTCAATGGTCTATGAAGTAGCATAATAATAACCAGAATTGCAATGTGAAAAATGTCTGCTTGTAAATTTTTTCTGCACAGTTCGCTCCTTAATAAATGATGTAAAGGCAATCCGCTGCCATTTTTTCCCTCTTCTGCGTCGTTACTGCTATTTAAATTCACCCAATGGGAATAAACACCTTTCAACTCTCTTTACAAATATTACTGTACTTTGTTTACTTTTTCTACTTATCTTACAGGATCGCAGAAATTCAACTTGTTTCTCAGTATTAAAGGTCATCTCACAAACTTTAAATTGCAGTTGCAGATTTACAATACTGAAATAAATTTCTGTGTTGGTAAACCAATCTCGCTTTTTGCAGGGAATAAAATTAAAATTGCAATCTGCACTCGTGTTTCACATTTCGAGAACGACCCACTGTGTTTGAATGCTATTTCAGTGGGCGAAATCAATTTCCGTTTAGTTTTGAGAACTGAAATCCAATATTCTCGATAGCAAGAAAATGTTCCAGACACAAAACAGCTCGAGAATAATTGAAATGAAAAATTAAAAACGTAAATAATATCACTTTTGGCATTTAAACTCTGCGCATTATTTATAACTATTTCGAGTACTAAACTGTACACGCTCGACGTTTTTCATTCTTCGCTTTCGTAAATCTCTTTTTACTAGCATTTAACTGAAGCAGCCCCAAATTCAAGATTTAGAAGCATTCATTCTTTAGAATTATGGAGAGTAAATGTAAAAATATTTTGACCTAAACAAACCACATAAATGTATAAACATCAAGAAAGAAGATTTCAGTCATTAAATTCAGTTGTGATAATTGATCTTCAAGTGACTTCTCAATATTAAATTTATTGATAATGTGTATTGCGTCCTATTTGTTTCTTCGATTTTTATCAGTTTCCGTTTGCGTGATGGTCATTTATTTCCATTTCAAATTCAAAGGGCATAAATACAGACACTGAGCCGTAGTTCGTAAATGTTTTAAGACTGAAGATTATTCTTTATGCTGCAGCCTTAAAATAAGTCAGTTTGCTACACGCATATATCTATAATACATAATTTTTTAATTTTAAAGCATGAAGATTCCTTAATGCTCGTTTTGTGGGAAACGTTGTGCAGCGTTGCATGTCTTTATTTTTACTACACAGCTCTTTAAATTCTCAAGTAGAAGCCCTTTAAGCTTTTAAAGTATTTAGTTACACTGCCCTTTAAAGCAAGAAATGAAGACCAGGAATTTAAAGGATGCAGTTTGAAGTTGCATTCTCTTTAACTCCTGGTCCTCATTTCTTCCTTTAAAGAGTTGTTTAATAAAATTCCAGATGTACTAAAATTGTTTTCTGAATATGTATTAATAAAAAAAGAATAAATGAAGTATTTAAATCCTTTATCCAGTCGCTTGTAAATGTCCCTTAAAGGAAATGATAGTAATGCCATGCTATAATTTTCTTGGGGAAAAGGAAATAACTCATTAAAGTGAATGGAACTAAATTAATCACTCTACTTTCCTCTGATTCCGTCATACAAATGTGTCAGTCTTTGAGCTGTTAAATGACTAAACTCGTGCATTCCTCCTTTCGATTACCGTGAATTGCTATATTTTTTTTACGTCTTTGCCTAGGTTACAATAACTATGTGTGAGCAATGTAAGAGAAAATTTGCATAAAAATTGTGCGCAAATCTCACACAAGCGTGAGTGAAACTGTCAATTTTTTCACTTTACTCATGTAGTTTTAGGTCATCAACTTTAATTTCTAATTTTAAGACATAGAACAATGTGAAAGTTTTAAATAACTAACAGACGAAATGACAGCGTCACGTGCAAAGTAAGGAAAATGAATGTTTATATTATAATAAGAATGCATCGAAACGTTTTCGTTTTTTCTTTGTTTTTATTGTCTTAACTTTATCTATTTTCAGATACATTGTGTAAAAATATTTGGTAATATTAAAATCATTATAATAAGTTAAAGAACTTTCAAAACTGCTAAAACTTTTGCGATTCCCTGCTGCAGGTCCAGAGAACCCTGTAGTATATCACAGTCAACTGCTACATTATATTTTGTCGCATCTGCATATTATTTCTGTAAGGGAGGAAAACACCTTTTTCTTTCTATTTGGTATCGAAACCTGGTCAAAAATATATGTTTGTAATGAAATTCTACTTTTAAAGCTGTTTCTGATAGATATTATTGTACTGCTTAAAAATATCGCGTTTAATAGTTAAGGATTGAAAATATATTAAATTAAATATGTAATATGCAAGACCCAAGTGGTCGTAGCAGCCTATTTAACGTCAGAGAGCAGGGTTCTCTGTAATAGAAGGGGTTGAAGAGCGAAGAATACAGGAAGATCTAAGTTCGATCTCTGGATCAACTTATGTATTTTCTTTCCGATTATTTCAGGTACATTATCTACTTTAAAGTTCATAAAAACATTATGCGGTTAAATAATTCTGAATAAATTACAAATTGTTGATTAACTTATTCCACTGTTCGATAATTTATTTACATGCTTTTATTTTTCAGTACGTAGTAGAACTGATGCTGGTTTAAATTTCCGTAGATATTTTTGGAGATTTCTCTAGTCTGTATGATTTTATTTATTTTTACTGATACTTATTTTACTTTGTGAGTCTTTCCTGCCTTCTTTTACTCACCTCGCGTTTCCTCGCCAAGATGTAAGTGAGTTAGGGTGAACGAGAGAATTCAAATTGTTGACCGAAAAGGTTACACAGAGCGTCATTTCGCTGTTGTGAGCCCACGTTGCTATTTTCATCCGGTTGTTTACCTTAATATCGGCTACGTATTGTTGCCGGCGAGTTATTCTGCCGGTGTAGGTGTTGTTGTTGTTACTTATGCCTACTTGTCTGACGTAGTCAGCCTAAGCCCACGAAATTCCTCGCGTCAAGGAGCGCTAGAATGCACCTGCCATTGACAACAGCCTTGAGCACCAGTCAGGTGACAGTGCGATTTAGCTCAGTTTCGCCCCAATTTTGATGGAGAGCACCCCGGGGGGGAGGACGGATCCGAGGGTCTCCCACCGCTCTCCCCTTCCACCAAACCACACGAGAGGATTTTCGGCCCGCCGCATATTTAGAGTGCCGCGATCCCGCATCGACACTATACTTTTACACATCCATGCCTTCTCCTGGATTCGAACCCAGGCCCTTCGACACGGCATTCTTTATTTCTTTGTTACATTATCTTTTAAGTTCTCACCGCAAGTAGTCGGTATTTTTGCAAGCACGTAAGTCCAAGATTTAACACTAAGTTAGATCTAGTTTCATTTTATGACAGCTAAACGAATTAGATCTTACAACTGGAGCCCGAATAAATCTGTAAAAATGGACTAAGATCAGCCCACCTTCTCTCTGATCCCCACCAGCTCCAGTAAACTCAATGGAAAGGTTTGACTTCGTAGTGGAAACAATGCGAGCCTTCACGAAGCCCGCTGCGATGTTCGATGGGAGAATATCGGTCAATGGAAGAATATCGGTCAAATCATGAATTTACTGAGCAGGAGAAGGCCGGATAATTAAATTATTTTTTTATTTTACCCCGACTATTGCCTCAGATACAAGACTTTATTAAATTGAGAAATCCCAGCACTTTGGAACAGTTGTTTGAGCTGGCGGTTAAATTCGGAGGGTGGCAGAAAGTACGCGTACAACAGATTATGGCCAAAGAATGAACGGACAGTTCTGCAGGCCGATAGCAGAAAGTAGGAGAAATTTAACGTCGGGAAAAATTTTCACGATAAAAAGAAAAGTTTTGGTGATCACCAAGGACCGCAAGATAACAAAAACGAAGGGCGGAAAGCCTGCAGTTAAACTAATCCGAGGTACTGACAGAAGGAGGGTGCAGTTACGCGCTCGTATAAGAAATACCTCTAAATTACGGCTAAACACTGTGGTCATAAATATTTTGGCCTTGACGGTCATTCAGATTTTGCTAAATAATGTGCCAACAGAGGCTTTTTTAGGTACCTGAAAAATTTTTTTCGAAAACAATTTAAAATACTGTATACCGACTATTTAAAGTAGAATATACCAAAGTCATTGCCGCTCAAGGGAAACTTTGCACGTGTATAGGTAAAGCAACATTTAATATCCAAGTTGACAATGAGTCACAAAAAAAGATATTTTTTATTGTCAGAAATCTGCAGGCCTCAGTAGTTTTAGGGATGGAATTCCTAAAAACAGCCGAAGCAGAAATAAACTTCCAAGTCTAAACTTTTAAATTACAAATGCAAGCCAAGCCCGAGAAACCATTGGTTTTGGAACTGGGCCATATGCAGCCTGAAGACAAGGAGAAATTAGGCAACTTGGTAAGAAATATTTCTGATTTATTTTCTGATAAACCGGGAATCACCAAAACTGGGCTACATGAAATAGACTTAAAGCATAGAGGTTCCCTGTAAAGAAAAACTGTACAGATAGGATAAAGTAAAAGAGGAGATAATTGAAAAACATATTGAGGATATGTTAAAAAAGTAAAAAAATTATTCCCCATCAGTAGTCTGTGTGCTAGTCCAGAAGTGTTCTGCCGAAAAACGAATGATTTGCTTCACATGAATTTCAAAGCTTGGTGATTTGCTATTGACTATAGAAAGCGAAATAGTTTAACCAAATATCCCGTTTATCCACTGCCTGTAATTGTAGAAATTATAAGGAAGGTAAAATCAGCAAAATAAATGACCTAAGGGTATTTCCAAATAGCTACGAAACCGGAGGTTGTTCAAAAAACCGCGTTCGTAACAAAATAAGGCACTTATGCCTTTCTCAGAATTATCGTAAAACTTTTCCTCGGAAAATCAACTTTATTTATCTCGACGAGGTAATAGTAGCTAGTGACATATCGACGAGCATAAAGATTTAGATGAAGATTTCACATTATTACGAGAAACAGGCTTAAACACGAATGCAAATTTGTGGCAAAAACGCTTGGGTACATATGTAAAATTTCTTAAGAGGCATACAAACTAAAGATTTTAAAATAAACTACTCGAATAAATAGTAATAAAAAACTACCGGACGCCAAATACAGCTAAGAAATGAACCTCATTTTTGGGCCTGTGTTCTTGCTATCGAACATTTATAGAGGATTTTGCACAGATAACGGAACCTCTATTAAAATTAAAAAGAAAAAAAACACGGTTTTCTTGGTCAGCTGAGGCTAACATGGCATTTGAGAAGTTAAAAACTGCTTTAATACAAGCGCTGGTATTAAAATTTACTGAAGGGGGTGAAAATCTTTAAATTTCAGCAGATGCCTCAGATTACGCTGTAGGCGCTGTTTTGATACAGAGCGATCAAACCGTCGCCTATTTCAGCAAATCTCCCAACCAAATACAGTGTAATTACACGGCTACAGAGAGGGAAATGTTGGCTGTAATTTTAGCGGTGCAGAAGTATAGAGTATGTTTCGGCAAGGCACCAGTGACTATATATTCGAATCATGCTGCTGTTGGTCGATTATACTCCGGAAAAAAATTGTCCCCAAGATTAATTAGATAGTCCTTAAAATTACAGGAATGCAACTTTATAATATCTCTGCATGTTTAAGAGAACCGGTAAATTTTGAACATACGGATATAGTGGCCCTTAGAAACAGAGTATCAAACTATGAGATAACTGATAATCTCCTTACTTTATGCTAAAACAGCAAATGAGAATAGTGACTTAAGACCCGTCATCCCAGCCGGTTTAGGGCTAAGTATTTTGAAAGAATTGCATACTGTCCATCTTGGCAACAGAAGAAACTGTGCAAAGAACAAGCGAGGTGGTTTTTTTCCCGCAATTTCAAAAATTTGTTGCGGAATATATTAGATTCTGTCATACGTGCTAGTTAGTTAACGATGTACATTATAACTTGGCCGAGTATCTAAATAGCATAAGAGCTACTTTCCCAAATGAATTAATAGGAAGATATTTCTTAGTTCCATACCCATGTAGTGAAACCATTAAGAACACATATTTACTCGTTAGTATTGATCATTTTTCGAAGTGGATATATATATACATAGATCCTTAAAAGGACCTCAGCTAAATTAATATAACTTAAAATATGGTTGCACCACTTGCGGTTATATCAGACAACGGTCCTATGTTTATTAGCCAAATTTTCGAAGATCTATGTGCAGCGCTTGGCATACGCCATTTAAGGATGGTTCATTATCGGCCACAATCGAATATTACAGGGCGCGTAAACAGGAATATAGTTTAAATTATTCGTAACTATGTAAAAACCCGACTGCGTCAACGAATTAACTTTTGTTCTAAGAACAGCCAAAGACGACGCTACCAGAAAACGACAGAAGAAATATTTTGGGGATGGAAAACAATTACCCCCTTGGACAAACTGTTTTTTGGCAGAAAAGAGAAGCAGAATTTAAATTAAATACATTCAGAAAATAATTAATGAGGCAGTATTAAACTCGCATATTGCAAAAGGAAAACAAAAGCTTTACTGTGATCGGTACTTCAGGTACTTCGGTACTTCAGGTAACCCGGAATTCTGAAATTTCCGCTGTCGATTTTGCATCGTAGAAAATTGTTCAATTGGCCGTTTATTCTTTAAAACTCTTGAGTTGGTTCCTGTCTGTGCTTTTGCACTGGCGCTGGGATTTTCCTTCTTAGCATAATGCTGAACATTCTTTGGTGGTTCGCCTGTTCTCCTGGATTCCTTTCGTATTGTCTTCTTTCTTGGTCAGCTGTCCCTTCTTAATTCTGGTTGCCACTGTCTTTCGTTGGTTCTGCTTTTTCTTCTTGATCTTCCTGCAAAATATCTTTAAAATTTTACAGGAAAAAATGAGTATTTTAGTTTTTAAAAATGAGTATTTTAGTCCGGTCACAATAAGGCTTAATTTCATTCACATTTGCCTCTGCCTGTTCCCCATCTGTATCTTTTAAATAAATTACCTATTCTCTAATTCTTTCAATTAGGTATGGGCCTTGAAATCCTGAACACAATTTAGCTATTTGTTCACAACATTCTTGTTCATGTTAAGGACCTGAGTGGCAAACGTCATCCTCTCTGCTTTGCTACACAAGAAATATTTTTGAAATCGAACCAGCCGGTAGTAAGCTTTGCAGCTTCGGAACGGTAAGCTTCGGAGATATTCTTTTGTTAGGAAAGATAAGGTATTTAATGATTGTGTTAGCGTTGGTGTGAGTCTCCTTCCTTCTCTTCCCTATCTGTTAAGCAACTTTTATTACTCAACATGCCTCCAAGCTATTGCAGTACAAGTTAATATTCAAAAGTTGATTTCGCTACGTTCCATATATCTGCCTCTCAAGATCGTATTGAACAACAGGAACTTGATGATTTAATAGAGCAACTGCCTGAACCTTTCATCCTCCTAGCGAATTTGAATGGTCATAATCCTTTTTGGGAAAGTACAGATAAAAACCTATCTGATAGGCAAATTTAAAAAAAAAATATCGATTATCATTCTTATTATAGCAGAGCGAATTCATTTTCGCCAGCCTACGAGGACCTTTCACAGTACTGACCTCTCCATCTGTTCTCTATCTCTGCCTCCACTGCAAATTTATTGTCGGAAAGGATGTACCAAAGAGTGATTATTTTCTTATTATTTTCATAGATTAAGAGATAATGCCCTTTTTCAAGCTTTCATGTTTTACTCTTAAGAAAGTAGCTGAGCCTTTTTCTTCACAAATTCAAAGGTAATTAAAAACATAGTGAACGATGTGCCTATGCAATGGAAGCCATCACTAAGGTTATTATGCAGGCAGCTAAATCTTGTATTTATATCCCAAATCATGGTGGAACCGACAGTGCTAAGAAACTCATCGCAACAGACGAAAGCTTGGGATAAATTTCGTTTGTTTACTCCATATTGCAAATATCTTCTTATTTAAAAAAGCTAAAACAAATGCCCGAAGAGCACGATAGCAAAGACACCGGAATTCTTGGATATCGTATATGTCTGGGATAATATCATTTTCGCCGAGTGAGCGGGTATGGGAGAGCGTTAGAAAAGCATGCGGGTTATATAGAGACCACTCACTTTTTTTCTTGGAAAAAGATGGTCAAGTGATTAGAACCACAGAAGAAATAGCGAATACAATTGGGGAGAAATTTGCAACCATCTCCAATTACAAGAATTACTCTTCAGCGTTTCTTTATGTTAAGCGTCCCACAGAGAATATTCCCGTTTCGTTCAACTCTTCCAAATCAGGGCCCACCAGCGGCCGAGCGGTAAAGTCGTTGAACACTGGTAGTTCGGTCCGAGGTTCGAATCCCGCGAACGAGCTGGCTGAATGGGCGTTTTCGTGGTTTTCCCCCATGTGTAACGTGTATACGAGCCAGTTTCCCTTAAAAAGTCCTCCACGAAGGCATCCCTACTCTTAGGCAGATCGCCCTCGAGGCTTTGCCGTAATTAAATAACCTAACCTAACCTAACCTTCCAAATCAGAGCCATATAATACTGAATTTTCAATGCTTTTGCTAAAGAGATCTTTGCTACAGGTACAGGTAGAAGCTTTTGTAGTACGACAGGTAATTGAGGTATTGCTGAACTTAGGTAAGTGTTAAGCTTTCTTAACATTTTTGAGGAAGAACACCCCGGGAATGCTGTCCAAGGGTTTCCCACTCATCTTCCTCTACCCCCATCTTCTCGGTAGGACTTGCGACAGTCACATAAATCTTCCTCGGTCCAGATGGCATAAGTCATGAAATACTTAAGCATCTTTCCTTTAAATCATTGGCCGTTCTTCTCGCTCTGTATAATTAAGTTTGGAAAGAGCATACTTTTCCAGCACGTGGTAAAACGCTCTAGTCGTTCCTATAGCTAAGTTAAAAAAAAGACCCCCAAAATCCCTCATACTATCGGCCTAGCAAACTTACGAGCTGTATTTGCAAATTATTTGTAAAAATGGTAAAATGCCGCCTTGTCTACTACTTGGAAAAAAAAACTGTACCACCTCACCTTATCAAAGCGGTTTCGGAAAAAGGAAGAGTCATTGTTGATAACATGCTCCTTTTGCAAACCACCATCCGTAAAAGCCTATAAGGTATTTCTCCCTCCTTCCTAGCGTGCCTTCGTGGTGTAGTGGTTCTGCACGCTGGGAAGGTATTCCAGAGGTCCGTGGTTTGAGGAGAAGATTACACAGTCATGCCTGCTCAGTCCTGAACTTGAAATTATTTGCTATATACTGTGCTCTTGAACTTATCCCTAAACTTTGTCAGAAGAAATTTATCATATATATCTCGTTTAGTGCTTTAAAAGCTTCGGAAAATTTTTCTAACATGCAGAATCTCTTGGTTGTTGATACCATAAATGTATATCTAAATTTAAGGAGCAGTGGATATCAGAACCTTTATTGCTTGATTTTCGGGCACGTCGGTATAAAAGGCAATAAAGATACATAATATTACATAAATTCATGATTCATAAGTAGTATTATGAATAATAATACAAAAATTATTATTTAAATTTAAGATTTTAATTTTTTAATAATTTTTCTTTCATATGTTTTATATTTGTTGAGTGCACATGTATCGTTATCAGTTAACAGCTGATTGTGAAAGAAAAACTATTGTTATATTGCTGTTACATCTCTCTTATAATAAACAGCCGTTTTTTTAATTGCCATTAAATTAAACTAATTCCATTTTCTATTCAAAAATAATTCTAGTGATTCCTCTATTGTCTACGTCCCTAAGAGGTCGCTTTCTGAAAGTGAAGAGCTTTTTTGAGAATTTAATCAAACACTGACAGCGAGTATTAACTTTCTAATAGAACATCCACAGAGCTGGAAAATCCTCTAAAACCGTGGAAGGCCGGCCGCGTTTAAAGAGGATTTACTGTACTTGTAATAAAGCATGTACATTAATCTTAATTGAACTGAGCAAAAAAAATGGGACAGATTCTACTGGGTCTACTGGGTCGCTTCTACTGGATCGATTGACGAAATTCAACTTTCGTTTGTCATGTCTAACAAGCGCAACTTTGTATATGCATTAGACATTATACATAGCATTGTTCTAATAATATAAGTATTTTGACACAAAATCGCCTTTTTCTGAAATGACATGCCAATTTTTTCCCATATTTCGATTCTACGACTCAAATTATGCCAAACTACCAAGTTCTGTAAAAGTCGCACCAGTAGATTTTAAAAAATCAGCTCTAAAAATTTTAGCTCCTCAGTGTTAATTGAATTTGACATATATTTACTAATATCTCTTTTTACTTCCTTGTGCGAAGTAAAAAGGAAGTATTGTAATCGGGAAAAGTTTCAGGCAGCATATTTCAACGAAAATATCCATTTTGACCGCTATCGAGTGCAATTTAACGATGTTTTTGCGTCATATCTGTACGTAAGGACAGAATAAAATACTCTTTTCCTTCAAAAAAATTATAAAACTGCTTTAAAATTAATTCTGAAGAGAATTTTTCGTGGCGTCTGTACGAACGTATGTACGTACGTGCGTACGTTCGTGCGTACGTACGTATCTCGCATAACTCAAAAACGAGTAGCCTCAGAACGTTGAAATTTTGTATATAGGACTGCTATAACATGTAGATGTGCACCTCGTATTTTGGTTGCAATCGGCAGCACCAAATGTATATAAATATATTTATATATATATCCACTCTATTACCCGGCTCAGTGATCTCAGGTTCTTTACTCTTATATGTTTGTAAATTGTACATTTTTTGCTTTAAAAATGATTGAATTATGTTGTTTTTATCTTCCGGTTAAGGATTTTATGCCTTTAGTAAATCTGTGTGCAATATTTTTAGAATTATCAGCAATTTTAAAGTTGTTTAATTACCGCTAAGCCTGTTTTTAATGGTGGCCATTGGTGTTTACATTTGAAACAGGAGACTAGTGGATTTGTTGCCAATCTAGAGAAACTTAGCTTCGCAACAACAAAGATAACGCATTCATTTATTATTGCCAATTAAATCATGCTTAATTCTTTCTGGAATTTTTTCGAGGAAATAAGCGTTTGAGATTTACTTCGTAATTTTTAATATATATATTTTGAGTTTTTATGTATTTCTGCCTTCTCACGAAGTGAGAGCTGAATTAATTAAATGAGAAATACTCAATCGTCTGTGAAAAACTGTTTCTGTTTTGTTTTGTTTGCTTAATTTCTTTTATACATAGTTCTAGCTTTATTATAGTATTTGAATAGAACATGTGGCAACGATTAGATAATTCTTTAAATGATATACATTTTGTGCATTCTAAATTACAATATGAATGAAATATAATACTGTTAAGTAAACCTAGTGCCAGAGTGTCGCTATGGTAAACAAAGTGAATTTTAAAGAATGCATTTATTCTACTGTGGTTTATGCGCTGTCGGCGAAGTAGGTTTAATTCAATCTAATACGTTTAAATAAAATGCAAGAAAAAATGCGTATAATTTAATATTCCGTACAAGGAAGTCATGTGGTGTACACATCAGATTTTTTTTTTTATTAAACTTACTTGATTCCTTCTTCCAAAATTCGAAACTTAGGCTTAATCCAAATATAATTCACACATTTATTTTTGATTTATTTTTTAAAAATTGTATTTTTAAGTATTTTTTTTAATTGTCGAAAAATATTTTGTATTATAACCTATAAAATTTTTAACATCATCTTGGATGTATTTCTAGGCACACTTGCAAAAAATTAGAGTTTTGTTATTCAAAATTTGCTAAGATGTACGTGAATTTACTTATTGGTATATTTGGAAATTTGGCATATTCGTTACAAGCTATAATAAAGCCAATGCCGTTTACACACTTTGTTAAAATTATTTTAAAGTAATGAACTTTGAACATGACATTTTTTCCCACTCGTGTACAATGAAATAGAATAGGTTGCTGTAAATTAAGAAGTTCGCCAAGTGAATTAATTATCCTTGGCGGCAACTGAAAAAAATACGCCAAGATAAATTTTTAAATTTCTCCGTAAATTTCACACCAAATTTTACAAAATTTAATATTTAGGCATAATTTGAGTCGTACAATCGAAATATGGAGAAAACTGGCATGTCATTTCAGATAAAGTCCGATTTTGTGTCAAAATACCTATATTAGAAAAATGCTATATATAAATCTAATACATATCCCAAGTTGGGCTTTCGAGGCATGAAAAACGCACTTTGAATTTCGTCAATCGGCCCAGTAGAACGGAAGATAAAAAACTGTCCTTTCTTTTTTACCCATTGTGCATTTGTTACATTTTTATTTCATTTGAAAGCAGTGGAACCGTGGTTCTATTGCTTTAGAAGTATGCGAAATTAATAAAATGCGCACTGTATAACAAAAAAAGTTACTAGATTCAGATACGTATCTTTTGACAGTGTTGGAAATTCATTATTCTGCTTAGAATAATTTGTCTAAAGGAAATGTTTAATAAATAAAATGTTTAATAATACTCGTATTAGAAACCAAAAGCTAAGTCAGATGAAAGTAGTAAGGATCATCTCGTTTAAAACGGTATGACGAAAAGAGGTATTCGCTTTGTCGTAAAGTGACTGTTGAAATAAAGTAATCGTAAAGTGAATGAAACAGGAAAGAAAGAATCCATATGGGAATGCAGCGGACGAAAAGCTGGGGATGAAAAGAGAAAGGACTAACAGCATTAAGCCTTAAGCGGCGCGCGCCTGAGGTGCAAGGTTTGCTGGCCCACTTCCATACAGTAAAATTACTAAACTAAGATACATAGCCAGAAAATAATTTATCTCTAGGACAAAATTAACAAAGTTATGATTAGTAATCAACCAATTAAATTCTGAAATATTGAAAAGCCACAGGCCCTTACAAATAATCCTTGTCACGTAATCAGAGCCAGCTATTTGCTTTTCTCCGCCAGCTGATATCTCAATGGCTCCTTAAATTCTGTTTCTCAGTGCCTCCCTAAGTTCTAAAAATTTAGTCACCTGGTGCAGCCACATCGGTTGCTCCGGCTCTGTCGCCAACCCTGCATGTAATTCCAATAAGATATAATTTCCTTCTCTCTTAAACTTTAAAAGAACATGCCAAAGGATAATGTAATTGGAATCATGCAGTAATACTTCCTCAGTCTGCTATATCATCATTATAAAAAATTCAATAGTAATTCAAATATAGTGTTTCTGTCCAAGTGTCTGGTTAAATGTTTATTAAAAATTCTGTTACCTGCTACAATTAAACCTTTCCAAGTCCAAACTCTATTCATCACTTTAGGCTAAACTGAAAATTTACACAAACTTAAATTCGCATATTTGGACTATCATCTTAAATTCAAAATAATAAAAAAGAAATGCATTGAAAATGAAATTTTAGTGTAAACACATTAAAGTTTCTTCAATTTTGTTACTTAATTTTATGTGAAGTAACCGTTACTAAATATTTTGGTGTGAAATACTGAAAGTAGCGTTTCATTAGTGTGTTATTTTGTGCAAAGCTGAATACAATTTTGTTATCTACTGTTTATCTGCTGTTTGTGATTATTTACTAATTCCTTTAAATTTAATAAATGTTCCAACAACAGTCAGAAATCTACTTAAAAAGAAAAAAATATTTAAAAAGTCATATGTATTAAAATATTTTAGATATTAAATATTATTAATATCTAAACAGCAAAAAATATTCTTATACTCTGAAGAGCTACTAAAGTAATTTTTCTAGAAATTTTCAGTACTTAGGCACTGATTATATTCTTTATTCTCCAAATGATTTTTAATCTTAATGCTCTTTTTAATATCGACTCACACTTATCACATCTTTGCGTTATGTTGTAGAATTACAGCATTATTTATCATGTTTCTCTAAAATACTGAATTTTTGTGTTAATAACTGATTCCTTTTTGGCGCATATTTATTTTGCAATATAGTGGTGAAAGACTTAACAGTACATCGGTAATCCTAGGTTGAAAGCACTACAGAGACGAAATACGCAAGTGACACATAAAAACTTGTTGTAACAGGCCATACAACACGGTGACGGATGTGAATATTGCTAACCAATAACCCGATAGAGAAATGTGACTGTGATACGAGTGACCTATAAAATTATTTACAAGAGTCATGAGGAAGAAAAGATCTGATTTGCTCAAGAAGCTGCAATTTGAAGCCAGGATAGCCGCAAATTACTGCGATGGATTGGAAGTACTATCAGAAATAAATGGGACAACACTAAAATATGCTTCATATAACCCGGATGTAGCACCATGTGATTTCTGGGCGTTTTCAACATTGAAAAGATAACTAAGCGGAAAGAGAAGACTGGAAAACGTTAAGGCTATAATTTTAAAATGCTGAATATCACACAACAGCCTGTTTTAGGTTTCTGATTTACAATTTTTTCAACAATTTATAAATTGCTGAAAAATTTTAATTCAGTCTGAAGAAATCTACTCAGAGTTCTTATAATCACCTGATGTTGAATTTAAAAAAAAAAAAAAAAAAAACTTTTCAGTTAGCTTACATATGTAATAGGTAAACTAGCAAATAGGTGAATATTTCTTACCACTTCAGTGTCCTCAGTTTAATTCTTTACAGGTCTATTTCAATTAGTTATTACTTTTAGACAATCTCAGTCATAGCGCAAGTTTCATAAAAAAAAAAAAAAAAAAAAAAAAAAAAAACAGTATATTTTAAATCTATTATTTGATAAACTTACTGAGCAAGAAACTTACTGTAACCTGCACTGTAACTTGTTGAATAAAAATGATATATAAAACTACGCAAATTACCTATTTACTAGATCTTGGATGATAAATGGAAGACCTTTATGCCTCGTGGAATAATAATTGATCAATGTTCTGATGATATAGAACTGTTTGTAAGACTCCGTTGAAAAGCTACCCACTGGCACTGAAGTATTAGTTGTTTCAAGAACCACTGTACAGCTGCCTAAATCCCTTCGTCAATCATGCGAAATATGTTTCTCTCTGAAAAGATATTTAGAAGGTTAACATTAGGAAGATACTTTGAAGTTAGGCAATGAATATACGACTCGTTGATTGTAATGGTATAGTGTAAAAAATAATCAGTTTCATGCTTATATCAACCCAACAATTCTCAATAAATCTCATAAAATGCCATTTTTTTTTTTTTTTTTCCAAAATGTAGTTATTTGACACCATCAATAGGAAACCTTTAGAAAACTTAGTTTATGATAAATTTCCATCATAAGCTAGTAGCTGTCGCGACTTCGCGCGAAGTAAGAATATTTCGCTGACCGGACAAAACTACTTGCTCATCATTGTTCATGGATTCACCTGTAATGACGCATTTCAAACGGAATTCAACGGCATCATTCTCGATGACTTCATGATTTGACGGAGGACTGTTTACCATTTCAACACTGATGAAAGTGCTACACTATTTTCGCCAAGTGCATATGATAGGTGACTATGAGATTTGGCAGATTTCGAACCTTTTTTCAAAACTTTTTTCACCAGAAATTCCAAAACCTCGCATTGTATTGTACTGGAGTTAATTTATCCAGCACCATCTTCAATTACACAAGAAGAAAAACAGCTAAATCTTCCAAGATTCACCACCAGATATCATACACATACAGCTGGCCTAGGGAAAAAATCATTTCTATTACTATGAAGACTATTATATCGCATCTAGCTAAATGCGATAATTACAAAGTCTTCTTGAATCACAAAGTTACACAGATTATCTCACATAACTTTTGGTTCACAGTAACGTTTTTGAAAGTATGACAAAAAGCTGTGCGTTTGGCCAAAAGGAAAGAATTTGGTCAAGTACCAATTAGTAGGCAAATCTCAAATCCAAAAATGATATTTAGTTTCTGCTTCCAAACTGCATTAATTTGCATTTTTTCTCAATGCTTTGGAAGTCTTGCCATTACACAATTGGTGAACATTAAAAATTGACTTCGGTTATGTATAAATTAAAAGTATTTTAATAAAATTACCAACCTAATTCAAATTTGAAGGTTAAATTTGGTAAATCATTTTATTTTCTGCTTTACGCTATAAATTAACTGTTTGCTCTTTGTTTATTTAATCCATTGTAGAGTCATTAGGATATTTCGAAGCAGGAGAGATGAAAAATGAGCAATGCCCTCGCCGGAACCTCTCGAATAGGCGTCGAGCGTGCTGACCACTACACCACAAAGGCATGCTGAGAAGGCGGGAGAAATACCTTATATACTCCCTTTCAAAGGGCGACTAGGAATTAGGGGACCCAATCGCCAAATCCTGGTGGTGGAGAATCACCATCTATCACCTTTATTAGTTCGGGCGCCACTGTAGAGTAATTAGAGATTTTTGAAAGCAGGAGTGAGGGAAAATGAGCAATGCCCTCGCCGGGACTCGAACCACGGACCTCTCTAATACTCGTCGAGCGTGCTGACCACGAAGGCATGCTAAGAATGCGGAAGAAATACCTTATACCATATTCATAAATTTAGAAATTAACCCTTTATTTAAGAACATACTTTGGTTTTGAGTCAAAATTGTATGAGGTATAGTAATTTAAGTACAAGAAGATGTGACTTGCAGATAAACAAAATTGTTTATTTGTGGTTATGAAACGATAAGAAAACAAAATTTTGATTTAATAAAATGCGGAATGGAATTGTTGTTAGTGTACCTAATGTTATCTTTGTGACGTGTAATTATTTTATGTAAAGTACTACTCAACCTTTCTTGTATATGTACTATTCCTTTTTTTATTTTATTTAAAAAATAAGTTTTCGATGCCTACCAAAACAATTTTTAAACTTCGCTTAAGTTTATACAAGCTTTTTTATACTTTTTTCACATAACTTTAAGAATTAACATTTCTTAATTTCAGTTTACTATAGTTTCACTATTCCTTTCTTAGGAGACAATCAAAAATGGAAATTAATAATTAAATTTGCATACACATACACGCGCACACAGTAAAAAATATAATTTAAACTAGCAATAGCCACTTAATGCTTAATTTTGTATCCCCCCTTCTCTATTCCAAAAAATAGTAATCTCTTTCTGTAGTGCGTCATTTCAAAACTAACTCTTGTCATATGACTCTTAACATAACACTGGGGATGTAGATGGAACTAAAACTCAAACAGCTCATAATAACTTTACAGCAGTACTAATTACCCAGTCAAATGCTTTGAGAACCGAAAGTAACTCATTTGGAATTAAGATTTCATCCTGAACTCATTTGCACTTGTTTTCTACACTTCGGCCTAGATAGACTGTGGCCTGCTGCTGTCTTCTTATTGCAAAGCTATAAAAAATGTAAACATTTTGAAATAGACATAAGTAGTGTGCCAAGTTGTTTGTGGCTACAACATGTGCTCTAAAATAAAGATGAATATTTAACCTTCCTTGGTTGCTAGATTACTCTTCAATATGGATCAACAATCTACGTTTCTACGTCATCAATATTTCCACGTATCTGTGAACTCAATTCTTTTACATCATTCAATCTAAGTCTGTTTTATTACATATATATATTTAAAAAAACTTGTATATATATATTTAAAAAAACTTGTATATATATATTTAAAAAAACTTTGCTTAAAATGTAAAAATACAGTAAAATAAAGAATAAAAAATGTTTCTCACCTAGTTGTTTGACTATTGTATTATGAAATTCAAGTATATTTTTATATACTGAATATTACTTTCTCGTGTTTTTGCATACTGTCATATAATATATTAAACATTATTTTCATATTTTTGCATTCTGCCATGTAAGTTGCAAGAGAATGGAAACAATTTTCTTCCAAATCCCGTATGAAAAGGCTTTGAAGGGAAACGAAAACTAATTAATTATTCAGCCTCATTCTGGTTAAAAACCCCACCAGTGGCCGAGTGTTGAAGACCCCTGAGAATTGGTAGTTACACCTGCTTTGGCCGCTCAATCAGTATAGTGGTTAGCGTCTCTGACTGCCGTGCCGAAGAGCTCGGGTTCGAATCCCGAAGAAGGCATGGGTGTTTGTATACGTATAATGTCGGTGCGGTATCGCGGCACTCTAAATATGCGGCGAGCCGAAAGTCCTCTCGTGTGGTTTGGAAGGTGAGAGGGGTGGGAGGACCCTCGACCCCGTCTTCCTCCATCAAAATTGGGGGCAGAACTGAACTGAATTGTACTGTCACTGCTCAAGGCTGTTGCTAACTATAGGCGTAGTTGGCGCTCCTTGCCACGAGGAATTTCATGGGCTTGTCAGACAAGTGAGCATAAGTAACAGCAACAACACCTGCTTTGGGTTCGAACTCAGGCGAACTAGCCGGCTGGATGTTTGGTTTTTACCATGTGCAACTAGCCAGTTTCCTGCAGAAACTCTGGGCCCACCAGCAGCCGATCGGTAAGGTCACTAAATGCTGGCAATTCGACCCAGGTTCAATTCTAGCTGAACGAGTTGTCTGCAGGAGCGCTTTCGTGGTTTCTTTTTGTGTAATATGGACATGACCCAATTTACCTCAGAAGGTGCCTCCAAGCAGGCATCCCTCTTCTTATGAACACACTCGTCGTGTCTTTGTTATTCAAACAACTTAAACCTAGCCAAGTTAAATATTGAAATATTCATGTTCTTATTTCATTTGTTGAATTTTTTCCGTTCCTCTACAAATCGGATTGTTATCCTGCACAAATGATCTTTACCATGAACTGTTCTTAAATCAGATTTCCCAGCACTTAATAATTTTTTCATTTGAGATTAATTTTGATCCTTTTAATAACTCAAAGAAATTGTATTGTTACATGCTTTAATAGCGATACGAATAGTCTGTGATTTTCGTTGTTGGAGGTAAACAAATAACTTTAGTCAGAGTACTTTCGATGTCAGTTATTAAGAAAAGATGACTATTGCCTTATTACAGTATGCTAACTTTTTGTATGGATTTAATACCGCAAAAACTCGTTAATAAAATATTTCAGAACTTCGTTAAGAGAAACTGGATAATTATTAGCAAAATGAGATAATTTAGATTCAGACCGCCAGACGGTTTGTTTTCACCAAGCATTTATACATTATTGTAAATCCTCAACGTACATGAAATTGACTACATTTAATTATTCCGGAAGAATATCATAAGGCAACTAATTAATTATTTAAAAATATTATGCAAATTAAAGTTGTTGAAAGTCAAGTTAAACTATAAAAAATACACAAACATGCAAATGAAAGAGAAAAATCGGTACTTATGCATTTTCCCATCGACCGTGAAACTACTGCCAAACAGAGCAATTTAGCGTCAGTTATGGGCAAGCATGGCATTAACAACACACTCCTAACATCTGAGCCTTTGTTTAATGTCTCGATAAGCCACATTTTGTTTTAATGAACATAGATGCAAATTAACTTCTACTGCCGTATTTTTCCTTCCATTTAGGAAAAATTATTAAAATTCGGGGCCATCCTTCCACAGAACAGAAAGCAATGGATTTCTTTCAAAGTTACGAGAAAGCCTTTTTTACACGCTTCTTTTTACCTTTAAAAAAACGTGTTTAACGGGCATGATATGGTCAGCTGAATATGACCGACAACACAGTAATTGATTGGAACAATTACCTGCGAGAAGTTTACCGAGCTTCTGGTCAAAAACAAAACTGTAGAAATCGACAAAGAATTTTTACTGAGCTGCAGAACGAAGCTTATCAAATATTGATTTGTCTATTAAAAAAAAAAGCCTTTAGAATTCCGCAAGAATAGGTGACACAACTTTGGTAGAATCTCTGCCTAATTTCATGGTTCGATGGTAGCCAACTTTCATGGTCAATGAGATAATACGTAAGTACCTAAAAATCGAATAATTTAAATATGTAATTCATAGTCTATTTCTGCTTCATCCAGTACCATTTATTGAGTACAAAGTTAAATATTTTGCTTATTTATAGTTAACTTTTTCGGTAAAAAGGAAATATAATGTCCATAGCCTGAAATTTTATAATCTGAATTTCAAAGGGAAAATTTTAGATGCCTTCTTAGCACACCTAAATTTAATAATGCGCTTGAAACTTATTGAAATTACGCACTTTATCTGTAAAACAATAATTTTGCTAATTATCACTTTGTCTTTAAATAAGAAATAAATACGTAATTCAGCAAGTATGTCATAAAATTAAAAATCCAAATTAGTATGGGTTGTTATTAGCAAACATCAAACACAAGATTTTTAGTGTTAAGAAACTTAAGATATATTTTGCTGTTAAGAATTTGAATCAGTGGTATATAGCACCATTTATTGTTTGAGTTTGAACAAAATTGTTTGAATTATTTAAATTTAAATTTTTTAACACACTGACATGATACTTTTCTTTTTTTTTAATATTAATTTAAAATTAAAATTTTTATCGCTTTTTAGGGAGCAAAATTTTCGCACATTTCATAGCTCGTCAACATTGTGAAAATGATAGTCTGAAGTTTAGCAATGCAATATAAAGAGAGACATGTATCAAAAGTCAATAAAACTGAGAATTTATTCTTTAATACTCCTTTTACTTTGTACAAAACATTTCGATGATCTCTTAAGCAGCCTTACATCTCCTATGCTGTTTGGAATAAATTCTCACCTTCGGTTTGTAAATACAACGGAGAGTGACTTAATTTTAAAAGAAGTCGTATTTTGGTACAGATGTGTGTAAGCTCGTAGTCACAGAAGTGTATTTTAATACTTTTTTCGTCTCCGCTTTCGAAGTTAAAAGTATATTAAAACAAAAACGTTTCCTTATTAGTCTCTGGGAACTTGTTGCGCTGTTTCGAACGTCAGGAAATGTAATAAAATAGAAAATAATTTAAGGAACTACGGTTCTTTTTAGATATTTTTGTTTTGTAGTGTTTCTTTTCTCTTCTTCAAAGGTTTCTAAGGCATAACATGACAGAAGACGCTCTAATTTTGTGATGATTGCCACAAGGTTTGCTTCCTTTTTTCTAGCAGTCCATGATTTTACATTCCTTTCAGCAAACATTTTATGAAAGTTTTATTCACAGCTGTTGGCACAGATATAAATAAATTGGCACAGTGTTAACAGTACACTTACAGTTGTTGTGAATTCATGTGCAGGTAGCTTCTTCTCAGAAATAGATCACAAGAATTGCCGGCAATATTTAATATACAATGAAGTTGTAAAAAAAATCTTATTTTCTGTATTATTAAAAAAATAGCACAATTTTTAGCAATAAAACTAGAGTGCTTGTAAATTAACCTAATGGATGTACACACAAAAAATACTCTTGTTAATTGATTAAACTTCATAAACTTATAATTATTTTGAAGCAGTCCAGTTACATTTAGCGTGGCACAATTACTCAATGAATATCAAAATTACTAATGGGAGGATATGTGGAATTTTTCCACTGGAATACACTGGAAATTTTCTTCTGTGTCTGAGCATGCGAAAAATTCGTCGATGTTTATTTTACTAATTTACCAGTAATTGATTTTTTACTATTTATGAAACTCCTTATTTTGAGTGCAGTTACGACTATAAAATATTTAATATCTATTTGTAAATGACACTGTTACCTTTAATTGTGTAAATAACAATTTTTACACTAAGAGCAAACGTTTCAAACGTACTTAAATAAAGCAAATAGTTTGTAAATCTGGAGCATAACTGAATGTAGAAGATTCAGGTTTTTCAGAAATCTTAAAGTTATCGGCTGCTGGGATGGGATGTCATTCTTATAATGCACCATGTGTAGATCTTATATGGATCTTGAAATTCAGCTGAATAAATCATGTTTCCTTATTGATTTAAAATCAGATTTTCTACATACTCTCACGTAACGATTATTTCCGCATTAGACATAAAACGTACTACACTTCTTTTAAGAATGATCACGAGGATGAAAAATTATCAGATGGTCATGCCAAGAGTTCTCAGTGGTTTTACCTGGATTTTTAAAATAGTTATGGAAATAAAATTTAAGTTGTGCTTTTAATTTTAATAATTTAAGTCGTTAAAAACTATAATTGCAGCTAATATTGAAAGATAATAAAAGCAAATCTGAGAGTAAAAAAAAATCTCATATAAATGTACTGAGTTAGTTCTCTTATTTCTGAGAAACTGAAACAGGTAGACGGCGCTGTTCTGCATCGAAAGTTAAGAATCGTGGTTGCTGTGGCAAAAGTTTCTACGATACTTGACTCCGCCCTTAAGAAATTCCGATATGCGGCTGCTTTGCGCAGATGCTATTGGAGAATCTTTATTGCAGATAATGTTGTTATGAATTAAATAAACTATTCCAGTTGAACATATGCTTTTAATTCGCCATTCCTGATATTTATTTATAAATTTAATTAATTACTTAAATTACATTAAATGCACTTTTTTATAAGAACTTATAAATTCATCATTTTAAAAGTCATGATGAATTTTATTTATCACGGATATGATCTTGTTATATGCGTGCTTGTTGTAATTGCCTTCGACAGTAAATGAGACATCTACAGTGTCCCAATAAATGTCTGTTCTCTATGATACTAACAGAAAGAAACATAAAAGAATAACTGATAACACTTTTGCATTTTTATCTCGATTCAGCTGTAATGAGTTTAGTAAAAGACTTAACAATCGATTAGTTAGTTTAAAAACAGCGAATTAATTAAGTTTACTTCTGAAATTATTCCTTAATATTTACATTTTGTTTTTAACTAATTGATAAAGTATAAGTACAAGGAGGAAAAAGTATTAAGGAACAGACTGCTTCAAAATTGCACTCTGTTTTAAATCTGAACACATTTAAAATTAATATTAATGAAAATGATATATTTCAAATTTAGAGAAATAAATAATAATAAAGTCATTAATTCTACATAACAGATTTTGCGATTTCTTGGTGATCGTGAAGGCTTAACTGCATTCACAAGTTCTGTCTCTTTTCCCCGAGACACATTTCCGCTAGCCATGTCTAGCCGGCATCGAGTTCTATCTGCCTGCACATACTTATTGATGTGTGAGTGCGAATTTCAGGCATATCGCTGCTTGGGGTTACGAGTGTCCCAGGTGGGTGAGATACGGGTGCACCGCTGTGTGCCCGAAGTGCTGTGCGGGAGTTATCACCGGGTACGGCAAGGCGCTTGTCGCCGGGAGGTAAGGCAGTTGGTTGCCGAAGAGCAAGCCTGCTGCGTAAGATGGAGAAGCAGCGTAAGAGTTCGGCAAACTTGATGCCTGAGACGGAGGTAACGTAGGACTATTGGCATCAAGTCCGGGATTTTGCTTCTTCCATTTAGTTCTCCTGTTTTGAAACCAAATCTTGACTTGAGTCTCTGTGAGCCTTAAGGATAATGCTAAGTTCAGGCGTTCACATACAGAAAGGTATCGCGTTGTTTTGAATTTATTTTCAAGGGCAACAAGTTGTTCATAAGTAAACGCTGTCCTGGCTCGCCTCGGTTTACCGGCTTTGCTATCCGCAGCAGAGGATTTTTTCTTCTTGTAAGAGGAGCTGCCAAGTCCTTTACTAGACTCCTTGTCAGTCGATTCTTCGTCCGTTGCTGACGACCTGAGGCCATTCGATGATCTTGGTAAATGTCCGCGACTGGCAGATGAGCCCTCTCTATTATTGCTGTTGTCCGTTTCAGCCACCTCGATGACGTCAGGGAGTGGAGACATCGAGTCCTCTGGAGTAAATGGAAAACAAACATCAAGAGGTGTATTCTCAATAATAATAATATTATATGTATAATACTACTAAAAATATTATTCTAAAGAAACAATTTGTTAGAGCATGAAGCGAGATTTCAGGCAGATTTTTCTTAAAACGAAAAATTATTCATTACTTATGTCATGACGTGATGACCACGCACGCGCAGTTTAGCCGAATGGCCTGAAACGCCTCTCTCTCATGTGACTTACTAGAGAAGAGTAGTTAGTAGTTGGTAACGAAGTAACGGTAGTAACATGCTGTGTGCCAGCGTGGATGAAAAATACGCAGTTATACTTGTGTGTTAATCGTTTGTTCTTATTATTTTGTTTGTATGTTAATAAAGTTTTCCTGCCGTTAAAATGGCTGGTTTATGCAATGCCCACATTATGATACGTCTACGGTAGAAATTAAATATATATCCAGGACCTACACGCCCAAGAAGAAGGATATGACAACTTAACATTTCATAAAACAAACATTATTCAGTGTTGCAGAGAAGATAACGCCAAATGTAAGTATTTAAAAATTGCGTCAGTTTGAGAATTTATCTTACGTAAAACTGGATGATTCACATTGAAATTATGTGAGTCGTGATTCAACATTAATATTAATTTATGTTTTTATTAAAACAATTCATATATGATTAAATATTAATACTAATTCCCAGTTTTATTAAATTATAATCTCAAAATCGATAAACTAAATAAATCTATTAATTCTATCCCTAAGATGAACCCCTAGAAGAAATCTAACTATAGCTCTTTGTTTATTTAAACTTTGTTCATAGAACTGAAGAAAGAAAATGCTCGAAAAGCTACAACTGCAACAACACGAAACTTTTCAATATTTTTTTTTTCTTATTTTGCTCGAAAACAATATGAACTTTCAACAGTTTCTTCATTTAAAATAATACCATTATGTTTTATACTTTTAAAAACAGATTTCAGTATAAGCTGTGTTTAAATCAAACTTTATATATTTATTATTTACATAGTACACTAAAGCCTCTTTTATATAACTTTCAAAGGACAATCCAGAAAATACATACATTTAGGTTTAGATACGCTGTAGAAAGTTATGGCTAAAAATATACTACTATTATCGTGCTGATTTAATTTTTTATCTTATTTTTAATATTAACTAAATTTTAGAAAAAAAAATTAAAATATTTAATTTTTTTTAAATCGTAAGGAATCAAATTTTAAAGCATTATTTTATGATTTGGTTTTCAATATTTAAAAAGCAATACTTTATGATTTGATTTTCTTATCGCCTCATCGATTTTCATGAGCTATTTTATAAAAATATCCGCCACCATCCAAGCATTTTTTTCTCTTCATGCTATAATGACATGATTTAACTTTTTTGAAACACTCTCACCGGTTCTATCAGCATTAGCAGAGAGTAAACCGTAATGTCATCTTTACTTTTCATTACTCCATTACAGCAAACGCCTTTCAATGCTAATATTTTCGCACTCGAAAAAGAAATAACATAAAAAGACATAAAGAAAATAATGCTTTCATGCTGGTGCTCTTTATATTTTTTTGCTTATGACATCATATAAAGACCTGTGGGATAATTTACATTATGCAACCATGTAGTTGAAAAACAATCGGCTTTCACGTTTAGTTGCGTTTAGCCTTTTCCTTTTTCCTTTGGTACAGGCCTTTTCGCTCGATTACTTGATGCATAGTAATGCGTAATAAACTACAGCAAAGTATGATTTAATCCTTCTCCAATTTTTCGCCTTGATAACGCAACATTTTTTATGCAGATCTTTGCGGACTGTTACTGCCATTTTCTTTTCTTTCTTTCTTTCTTTCTTTCTTTTTTTTTTTTTTTTTTTTTTTTTTTTTTCTTTTTCAGGAAAAAAAAATTATTACTCAGATAAGAATAACTAACATTATCAAAAATTTTATTGTTATCAGTTCTGTACTGCTGTTGAATTTTCTTATAGATTCAGTTTTATTTTTTATTGAAATTTCCTTTCTTTTCTGGACATTTTAGCAGCAAGCGAGGTTTGAAGAACAGCGAAAATCATATTTTGCTATTAATCTGAATAGTTATGAATGGAGACAGAGATGAAACGATGTAAAAATGTAAAATGCTTCAGTTCATTTGTCTTAAGTACATGAAAAAAAGCCGTTTTGAGTCTAGCCAGTGCCAGTGCTAGGCTATTTGCCCTCCGATGCATTCCTGCGATTCCTAGATTCACTCCCCTAGTGACTTCTTAAATTTTACAAATTTTGCCGCACCTAAATTCTGCCGCCAGGTGTGGCGGCGTTTGTTGCACATGCTCTTGCGCCGGTCCTGGGCCTAGCTAAACGAAGTTTTGGTGGTTTGGCTGATATATTTCCCACAGTATGATGAATACCTAACTGCATTTTTTTTTTCAGGGTAACTACCCTGCAGATAATTTTCAGTGATTTTCTAACGAGGATGAGACATGAGAAATTTACAGATATTTAGAATGCATAGCAAGATTAAACAAAGCACTTACAATAGCTGCTAAGTAATGTAATAAAATATGAGCAGCCTTATGTAGTAGGTTTGCATAAGCAAAATATAAACTTGTATTTTCGAAAAATATAAGAAATGTTTCAATTCATGTAATAAATCTAGCTAGTCGACATGTCATCATGCTCTCATGAACGGGTATATTTGTGGAAGAAGCACAAACATATCTAAAAATTTCTAAAGTAATTTGAGGTTCTGAATATATTTTTATGTGTTGGTGCTGTTGGTGCTGTCCTCAAACTTTTATGACATATAGTAAATGGTTATAAGTTTTCAAGAAAGATTAAAAATATTTGATTTCTTCTCGAAGAGAGTATCATACAGTAAACACTCTTAATAAAACTAAGCTAAGATATCTGAAATTATTTAAATACTTGAAAAAGGAAAGTTTTGGGTGAAGCGATTAAAATCATGCATGAAATTCGATTTATTTTAACTGTCATTAATAAGAACACCTTCGTAAATTCTCAAGTTCTTAAATGACAGTATATTTTTCTCTTATTACTTATAGTTTTTCTTATTTTATAAACTAAGTAAGTGCGCAAATGTGCTAAATTTTAGGAAAAATACAAATTTTTTTAGCTAGTTCAAGTAACCTTAAATCATTTAAATGACAAATCAATAAATGTAGTAAAAGTATGGTCTGTTAGGCATTTTCTACTGGAAATAATCCGTTTTTGAATGGAGAATTCCATTGATGACCCAAGTAACTTAAATTGGCCAAAAGTTAGAAAAAATATATGTGATAGTATGATTTTATGTAAGCATCTGGTATGATTTTCGGAGCAGACTGCTTGGAGTTGTAGCTGAAATTATAAGATGCGTTAAACTTCCACTTCTAACAGAATTAAATGTCTAGATGGTGTGAATTTGTCGCATAAGTACGTAAAATTTAATAAAACTTAACGTTCTGCACAGAAAAAAAGACGTTTCAATGAAACACATTAAACTTCTACTTCTAACAAAATTAAATTCCTAGATGGTGGGCATTTATCGCATAAGTATGTGAAATTTAATAAAACCTACCTTTCTGCACAGAAAAAAAAAACGTGTTTCAATGAAATATTTCAAAGAGGTGAAAACGTTATTCTATTTTAAATTTTTTGATATTAATCCAATATTTTTTTCATTTACATAAAGCAATATATACCAAAAAATATTAGTATGAAGAATTTAATGGATGAATTTTGGAAGAATAAAGGCAAAATAAGTTATCACAGTCTTCGATAGTGCCCCTTATTACTATTTTCTGAATGCTTAATAAAGAACAACATACAGCATCTGTTTATTTATGACTGATGGACTGTTATTTCTCTAATTGTATATTTTCTGTCCTAAGTCCTATTTATGTAATCTCGATTGCTTTATAAAATTCTGACAAGGTTAAAAATCACCAAGTGACTTTGGCATCATCCTTGTTAGAAAAACAAGATGTTATCAGATGAGTGACATATCAGGAAGTAATCGTGCGTCAAGTAATTAATGAAATATGTACATTCTGTAATTGGCTAAACGATATCGCTTATTGAACCCAATTATCTGATTGTTAAATTGATTTCTTGATCCACAGCGTAACATTTATAAAGTTATATCTTCTTAAATCATCTTTACATTTTACTTGCAAATTAGCTTTGCGATTGTGTACCTTTCTTTGTGACACTTTTTTATAGTCAAAATACAAAGCATTTTTTTCAGTGATAGTGTTGATGACATATAAAGAATTTTTTAGAATATATTTCACTCTTTATGTTAATAATGATTACAGCAATAGTGGAAAATAAGTTTGCGAAAAATATTTTAACGTAAATGTGTTAATTTCTTAATGTTAAGATTTATGACGGCTATGATGAAAGCTACAATTGCAGTTTAAAAACATTAAAGGGTATTATTAATATTCTATTAAATTATATTTTCGGTATGCGAATGTATATTTAAAAGTTGGATAAATTTAATCAGATAATAATAATAATTGGATAATTTTAAGTTATTCTAATATTTATGAGTTTCTCTCGTTTTCTCTTAGGTGTGTTCCACTTGTCGTAAAATGTTCACTTTAAAGAAGAACTTACATCAACGCCTAAATACTCTTTCAAGATAAAGTGCTTTTCGTTATGCAGAATGTGACATTTTCTTTAATCGGCGAATTGAATTAAGCAGGTATATGAGAATTTATAATGAAGCTATACCTTTTTGATGCGTTATCTGTTCAAAGTGAAACACATATGTTGATAATTTAAGAGTTCATGAAGCAGTTCATCATCCAAATTTTACTTGCCGGATATGTTTATAATTTTTTTAGAGAACAAGGAATATATAGACATCTGAAATCCCATTTAAGAACCTTAAGATGTAGTTTATGTTTTAAAAAATATAAGAAAGCTTATCTTAGAAGTTGTTTTAACAGCTCAGAAGAATTTTTTCAAAGTAAGGGGATTTAAAGAGGCATATGGAAACTCGCAAAATTGCTTTTAAATGTAGATTATGCTAAAATATATTTATTTAACTTGATAATTTAAAACAATATGAAGCTTCTCACCTCAAATTGCACAGAAGGTTTCTAAAATTAAATTAATTTGAAGAGACATATGATATCACATAAAATTGTTTAAAATAGAACTATCAAACATAGGCTAAGGAGGATTAAATGAATAGCTTAAAAAATAGTAACTAATAGTTATAGGCGTAAAATGAAGTTTCCAAATAAAATTAAATAAAATAATAGAATAACAAAATTAAGGTTAAGATTATAGAAACGAAATATGGCCTTACGACCAGAAAAGTTTTTAAAAAATATTTTTTTTTTAAATTTAAATTGAATTAAGAATAGGGAACTAGACAGAATAAAATGCCAAAGAAGTTAGAAACAGATTAAAATTAAATAGTTTTATAAATACAATTTACGAATATGATCGTAAAATATAAGAAGTAAGTAACAACTACGAAGATGTAGAAAATTACAATGGTTAAAAATACGAAAAAAGTTAAAAAGTAGTTACAAAATTAAAATAATAGAATAAAGGTCATGTACTTGATATTTATAGTTGGAATATATGACAAGTAAGTTAAAACTCAGAATATTCTGGAAATTATAAAAGTTTAGAAAGAATGAAAAAATTTAAAATAACTATTAAAATTAGTCATGCACATTAGGAGCTTAAGTCTGAAATAAGAATGCGAAGGCGTTAAGTAAGGTGCAGATATAAAACTAAAACTACTAAACTCAGTGGCGTAATGGGCCAAGGCCTGCAGTGGCCGAAAATCTGCTTTCTTGACAGTGGGCCCCGGGGTGCGTAGGCATATGCCCTGAACAAGTGATCAGCTTGTTGCAGGATCCCCAGTGTTTAGTCCCCAAGCAAACTTTGCACTCATTTTATCGACCCAAGTGATGGAATTCAAGGTATGAAAGGCTGAGCTCGGGAATCAGACCCCGGACCTGTGGTGCTGCTGCGCGATGCGCTAGCCACTGCACTGCGCCACCGGGCCTCTAAGGTGCAGATATGAACAGGAATAAAGCAGTGACAGGATAACACGATGAAGTAGTCGAAAATCGGAATATATATATATGCATACATACAGACAGGCATACATATATATGTATACATATATGTATATATATTTCGATTTATATAACATACAAATATTTAAGTAACAGAGGTTAAAAGTTCTAAAAAATTCATTCAAGTAATAAGGTATTTTATCCCTCCTTTCCGCATGCCTTCGTGTGTAATTGGAAGCATACTCGATGCGTATTCGAGAGGCCCAGGGTTCGAGTCTCGGCGAGTCTCCTGATTTAAACTAACCTAATGACTCTGCAGTAGTGTCCGAACTAAACAGGTAGTGGACGATAATTCGCCACCACCAGGATTCGGCTACTTGGGTTCCTTAATCCCCGGTCGCCTTTTAAAAGGGAGATTATATAAGGTATTTTCTCCCTCCTTTCCGCACTCCTACGTGATGTAAATGGAAGCACACTTGTCTAGTACTCTAGAGATCCAGCGTTCAAGTCTCGGCGAGGGCACTGCACATTTTTCACACCCGCTGCCTGCATCAAAATACCTACATGGTAATTATTACCAAAATAATCGCTAAAAAACGAGTAAAATATTTTCTAATATCTCATCTCTTATCAAAATGCGACATCATCTAAACAACCTATCTTTCTTATCTTACTCGTGGTATCCTTCCCTTATTAATTTGCTGTGGCTGCGAAGTTCGCCTGCTCGCTTTTGCACTTCCTGTTGCTGAACTGTCATTTTTATACTACCGACGTCCTCTTAGAACGCAGTTAAGCTAAAAATAAAAATTCTTAATCTAGGCATCTAGGATAACATTTGTTGTATCATTATAAATGGTTTCATCTCACATTTATCTAGTACCAGTTTACTAAAATAAGCAATCTTGTTTATCAAAGAACTAAGGTTATAAACCTAAAACTATCTAGTTTCATTTTATTACTATCTGTAATTCTCTTTCAGACTTTAATGAAATTCAGCAATATTTTTTAAATTCCAAAATTTGAACTGAATGGTCTCCTTAAGAAGAAAACGTTAAAAGAATCAAAGTGGAGCGGTATCAAAGCGATATAATGGGAATGAAAATAATGAGAAATGGATAAGAGGGATCATTTTACATGCACTCATTCGTAAGTAGTCTCGAAATTCCGGTCTGCCAGAACAGAGTAAAAATAATTCAAAAATAAAAAATTAAAAGTATCATATAACAATTCAAAAGTAAACGGAAATAATGCTTTCTCTAAACTGCACGGAAAACATTCAGAGAAATCTGCTAACGGAAAAATACAATTACACTTCACAGTTTAGAGGAATAAGAACTATGAAAAAAATTGAAATAAAATAATTAATTCAGAAATTAGATATTTTTATCCGAGTTTTTTTCTCTCTTTCGAACAGTTACTTTTATTCATTTGAAAAACGAGTATGTTTTAGTACATGATATTGATTGATTGTAAAATTTTACATCAACTCTCGTTGTTCTTAGTGGTTTCGATTACAGTAAAGCTAGTGAAACCTAGTTGCTTAGAGTTCCGAGCGTTTAATGCTTTTTTCATCCCTTTTGAAAGAAAATTATTAAACTCGAAGCAGTACAAGTTTATCACTTGTGAATCAAGTGCAGCCTAGTCATCAACGCTCGACAAATGTTCTGATGATCATAGAAGAGGTTATATACATTATGAAAGAAATAGCAATTAAAGAAATAATTATTACTCAAACAATTTTCTGCGAAAGGTGAAATAATGAAAGTTGCAAGCCTATTCCGTTTGAAGGAAAAAAGAATCAGTATTTCGGTATTGCCTCCATGGGTGGCAATAACTTCTCTTCAGTAGCTCGAATATAAAAATAAACTGCGTTGGTGTTTGGATTATAGTAGTCGATATTATTTTGCGTTTAGTTAGTTTGTAGTGTACGGTTGTTGTACGATTACTGTACAATTACTGATGAGAAATGTTTAGTAGGTTAGAGATTCCGTAACCGCACTGGTAAAAGAGGAAGTGGAACATGGTAGCCATCTAAGAAATTTTTAACATTGTGTACCATACGCGAGTGCATATTTTTTTTAGCTAACTAGCCTCAGAACGGCTTTAAATTAGGACAACAGTAAACACTCACGCTCCAATAGTTGTTTGATATATTAGTATACGTGATGGGCGCGAGACGAACTGGAATCCAAAGTATCGTCCATCATACTAATTCGATATGCTGGACGAGTATGGTGATGCACCATGCAGACGTCACTCAATCTGTTCTCAAAGTGCCACCAGATACAGATGCGACCATCGTGATGTTACAAATAGCAGGATTCGTCTAAAAAAATCAATATCAAGCCATTTGTCCCCCCCCCAGCTACCCCTGTGTAATAAGACTACTCGTTACTGCGGACTACGTCGAACTATACGTACGGAAACGGAGTCGTGTGAAATTAACTATAATATTTTATCCAGAGGGTACTGGGAAGACAAGATTTTTTCACATTTTCACTCCGAAGTCCATTTCCACTGTGGCAACATAAGTTGGCTAAAAGGGCTATAAATAAATCTGTTTTAAAGTTCCCTCTTTCTCTTCCTTCTTCAGTGTTACGCTCGCACACGTGAATGAAGGTCGCAAGACTTGTAACTTTTCATCCCCACATCGATTCTGCGTAATAGTTTTCTTCAGCACATAATAGCTTATTTTCATACGTGTAAGCGAGATCTATCAAGCAGCGCATTTTGTTAAAACATAGCTGGATATTTTTCATTCCTACCAAATCCTACAATATTCTGCAAGCATAACGTCGAAATTTAATTAGTGACTTTTGCGATCTTTCAAGATTTCTCTTCCTTCGATTTCCTGATCCTCTACTATAAACTTGCAAATGTCATTATGTGACTGGTGTTATCTAGGTTTCTTGTGACCAATTATGCATCTAAATTTAGACAACAACGTTAATGTTATGAATAAATACGCGTTTCACAGATGAAGATATTATGCGTTCCTTTTGGTATTGTACATGGGCAAGTTAACATTTACATATTTTATCCAATTTTGCCACCAGATTGGTTCCATGGATTTGATTCGAATTATTAAGAAAAACGAGAATCAAATTTTAATATTCTCTTCATTTAAGAGCGTAAAGGGCAGTAGGATTCGTAATAACCATGCTCACCAAATATCTGGCCTGTTATTTATGGTGTAACTCTGTGATTCTCATGATTGTGAATTCATACTTGGAAAGATAATGTTCAATCTCATAAACGATAAAAATTTTTTGTATGAAAATTGAAATCCTGAAATTGATTGTCGTCGAACACCAGTATGGCTTTAGAGAAATCTACCACACATGCACTCTTGACTATGAAAAACTACATCCTGGAAAACAGGCACAATGGCTACAACACAGCCAACCTCAGCCTCATTATTAAGAGTGCTTTCGATACCTTGTGGTTGCCAGCTAATAACTGAAACAAGCAAGATGCCCAGCAAATATACATCAAACCTTCACGAGCTATCTCTCGAGCCGCGAACAGATCATCGCGCATAACAGTGGCATCATACAACGCAAACAGACATGAGGATGCTCACAAGGATCATGTGCCTGTCCAAACTTATGAAATCTGAATTCAATAAGCATATTAATTGCTACCTGGTCTAAGAGCACACAAGTAGTAGCTTAAGCAGATGATGTGTTTTGAAATGACTGAAGGTACATGGAATTCAAAATTCTGTGATCTATTCTATTCATATTCTACTCTCTCAGCAAGTCTATGCTCTCTGTAATGCCTTGAAAGAGACCCTCTCAGATGGCAAATCCAAGCCCCTTATAATTCCAAAAAGGAAGTCAAGAGCAACATTAGACCAGGAATAAACATCAGCAGTTAACAGGATTTAAACCGTTAAAGGATTACAAGACCTGGGCCTTATGTGGAATCGAAGATTGATATATATTCCCCACATTAAGGAACTTAAGCAACAAACTAGCAACACTGGCAAAACCTCCAGTATTTTCAAGAAAACAATTGGGGACTAATTCGCATATTCAAAAGACTGTCTACTCAACTGTCACAGAAAGGATGGTTATATATGCTGCTCCAATCTGGACCCAACCGATGCAACAGAGAAATGAGAAACCTCTTCTCAACGTCCAGTGCCCACTTGAGCTAAAAATCACAATGGCATTTCGCACAACAGCTGCATCGTTTAATTACCTGGCAGGTATTAATGTTGAGCAAGAAGCAGTAATCCAATCAGTATTTCATCTTCAGAGTTCAAAAAATTTATGAAATGCCAGCGAAGCTGCTACATGTTTAACATACACTTAAACGGCAAGGTGTAAACATCAGAGCGCTATCATAGCATCCACAGCAACATAACTCCGACTGTATACGCGGATGGCTCACTCACGGAAGACAAAGTTGGTAGCGCACTGGTTCTTCAGCATGGAGAAGAAACCTTACATCTATAGAAGCAGCGACTAAATGATAATAACACCGTGTTTCAGGCAAAAGCAGTAGCTGTTTCCACAGCTATCCAGTACATCACTCAGCGAAACCTGCAGGACATCACCACCCACATAGACAGCAGGTCAGTACTCAACCATCAACACACATCCTCTATTGCTAAGCAAATCCACACAGATTTACGGTGGCATCAGCATCATAGTATCCTGCTTTCCTGAGTGAAAGCGCATGGTGTGCTGAGGGGAAACGAGATTGCTGACAGATTAGCCAAGAGGACAACATCAGGAAATATTCATTATTCACAACCAATACTTGGGTCATGCTCACACTTGAAGAAACTTCTAAAACGCAAGGCACAAATCAAATGACAAACAGAGAGGGATGAATGTGAACAAGGTCACTGCAGATACCTTTCTGGTGGGCACTTGCCTATTAAACATTGGCCACTAAGGCCCGAAGTATATATTTCTACATCACACATGTACGCTACAAACGCAACATCACTTCCCCGTAGGTAATAAGATATATTACAGGACATGTCCCTTTCACGAATATTTTTAATAGACATGGCTTCAGAAATACCAACCTATGCGTCTATGAGGGAATTGGTACTCCAAACCATTATCTTATCATTTGCCCACTTACCAAGGAAGACTACTTTAAAACCCATAGTAACAATACACAAGCCTTCGGCAAATTTACTGTAAAATAACATCATGTGGTGGTAAGGATTACTCAGATTATCGACAAGCTTGAAAAACTCGGAGCCGACCTATGCCTCGTTATGTAATTTTTTTTAAATTTCCCACTTCATATTTTTGGAAGGGATGTGTGTGCACGGAACATTGTCTCGAATAAGAATTCAGTATTCACAGTTTCTTTCTAGAAGTTTAACTTTCTGTACTTCTCCTGTAAGTGGATGTCCCACAATATATGTTTGTAAATTTCTGTAGAGTTTGTAAAGTGTATTTGTAATGTGTACTATTGTAAGTGTATGTTCTGCTGTAAATTAATTTGAGTATCTGAAATAATGTAGTAATTACGTAAATTATGTAATTATGTCCTGAGCCATAACGGCAACAATATCTTACAATGTTATTTGATATGTCTCCTAATGGTAGATATACGAGCAAGCGAGACAGTACCACCTAACCTCTTGGGAGAATGATGGTATCTCCGTCTCCCGTCAGCTGCCAACAGTAATGGCTGTCGCATCCTTCAGTGAAGCATAACTTAAACCAGCGGTCATCCAACTGTGTTCCGCGGAACTCGAGTTTTCGCAAGTGAAACTTCTGGGCTCTCCGAGTCAAAATAAAAATTCTATAAGAATATTACGTATAAAGCGCTCACACTTGTTGACCAAAGTTTATTAACTAAAAAATGTAAAGATGCATTCAGTTACGTTTGAAAATTAATCAGATGCTTCGTGTGTGGTCTGCCGACGTCCACAGTGACGTACGTGCGAGAGTAGCTCCTGTTTTTTTATTTTTCAGACGGTGACTGTGCAAAAGTGTATCTCAGACAGTTATAAACATTTTAATGTCATTCGGAACAGCGTATTTAAGTGAAAAATCTTCCCCAACGTATATGGCAATAAAATAAATCAAATGCAGAATATTAAGTGTGACTGCAGATAACATTAATAGAGCCAGATTTCGATAGTGTGCAAAAAATGTAAGCACATCCCGTCACTAAATATAATGCAAGCTGAGGTGACACCTGGAGCAAAATTCAATGTTAATAATGAGTAAATTACATTGATTTTATATGTCTTATGACATATTGATACTTTAAATATTATTTTAAGGTATATTTTTCTAAACTTAGGATGGGGTTTCCCAGAAAAACCTTATAGTTCTAAGGGCTCCGTGAGTCGACAAAGTATGAAGATTACTGACTTCAACTATCTAAGAGGAAGAACAGTGAGCAAATACGATTTCAGTGCTGAATTAGCGGCTTTTCATCTCATTCTACACTATATCCAGAAGTATAGGTGCTGCGCTGGTAATCATTTGCATACCTTTCTGTAATCTGCTTATTTGGGAGTTTTGAGGTAATTGGATATATCCCTTCTTGTGCTGTAATTTTATTGTTAGTAATATAGCTGTGCCTAAATCTAGTAGATAAATCTCATGGCCTCAGCGCTTGTCATCAAATAGTCATCAAAATATGAACTTGCAAATAATCCTTCAGTTCTTACAAAGAATTTTATTCTAAAACTATTTAAATAAATTATTTTAATAGTAATAAAATACTTTTTAATATAAAATGTAAATAAATACATCTAACAAATCCTATAGGAAACTGTTTAGCATTTTAAATATACATATTTATAAAAAATTGAATGCATATATTTATTCAGTTTGTTATTAAATTAAGTATCTGAACATAGCTTTCAAACTAACAACGCGAAAGAAGCACACACACACACACATAAATATATTTAACTTTTTTTTTTTTTTTTTTTTTTGTAAATATTCAGTCTTACATTTAATGCAATGAGGAAATAGAACTCTTTAAATTTGAATGTATTTTAAAATATTTTTGCAATGATGATTAATTTTGAATCGAAAATAAAAATGAATAAATTAATCATTGGGTGTGTATGTATGTGTGATTATGGCAAAGCCTTGAGGGCTATCTACCTAAGGGGAGGGTTGCCTTTCGTGGAGGACTTTCTAAGGGAAACTGGCTCGTATACACGTTACACATGGGGAAAACCACGAAAACGCCCATGCAGCCAGCCCGTTCGCGGGATTCGAACCTCGGACCGAACTACCAGTGTTCAGCGACTTTACCGCTGGAATTAATCATTGGGAAAAAGTCAAATATGAATGAAAACAAAAACAAACTGTTGAAAACCTCCTGAGGTGCTTGGACTAGCTTATGCAGTAAAATAAGAGAAGTGTTATTTTTCAATGCTGAGAAGAGAGAAAATTCATGAAATGTAAAAGTGATTTTAAACATATCATTAAAAGAATTTCGAAAAGCTCTTATCAATATTAAATTTAAAGAAATAAAAATAAATAAATTAATTAAAGCAGATTAGAAAAAAATATCAATAAAAACGAAGTGCTTGAAAATCTTTGCGGAACAGAATTAACTGTAAATAAGTTTTAGGGCCAACTTTCCTTAGAATAAACGTATCACTTAAAATTTCTGAAACATCATCAAATTATAAACGCTTAAATCTTAGGTGAAGTTTATCAAGTATGCTACCAAGCAACCATAGGTTTCCTGGATAATATATGCGGTTTTGTTGCACTGAAAAGAATTTTGAATTTATTACATGATTTACTCATGACATACATACGTGTAGGTTTTATGGAAAAATTCGGAATATTTTCTGTGAACAGTTGTTGCTACGATTTTCCATATATTGTATTAAATACGACAAGCATTGCAATATTTTCTGTGAGCAGTTGTTGCTATGATTTTCCGTATATTGTATTAAATAGACAAGCATTGCAAATAATAGTCTGCTTACTATAATAAAAATCAATGCAGTAAATCACCAGTACTGAAAATATTTGCGTTAGATAAAAGTATACGAAATATATTAAAAATGTTTGCAAAGCATATAGAAAAAACTCATCTGATTTCTTAAAGCCTTCAACTATATCATTAAGTTCCTCAGAAACGCAGAGGTGAGGTTCATTTTCATTATTTTATTGCCTCGCTATAACTGAATGTAAAGATACTTTAAGAAAGCACGTAATTATAAAAGGTTAAATATAACGCCTTACTTTGTAACTTTTTAATGAAAATAACTTTCTAACATTTTAACTTATAACTATACGATCTTCTTAAGGAATAATTGTTTTTTGACTTAAAATGACTTTTGATGGTAAGATTAAAGAAAAATCCTATTAGGGTATATTTTTTTAAGAACAAATTGTGTATGATTAATATTATGGTTAAGTCCTATTTGCAAGTTATTTTTCCCGCAAATGCTTAATTAAATACAGGATTTTGCTTAAATTTTGTTCCCATATCATCATGAACATCAGTAACGAAGTCTAATATAAATGATAGCAAAAAGGTCTTTAAGCGCTGTAAGGGAAGAAATGTAAACGTTTCCTGAAATTAATGTTCACTTTTAGAGCCTATTAATATTTTTAATTAAAATGGAGGCTAGATGAATACGTTTTATTTTATTTCTTAATTCACGAAACCAGTTCAAGGAGTAATTAAAATGTCATATTGTATTTAATCTTCCGAAAGTATACTTTAGTAAGCAGATTTTATAAATACTTCCAAGCGGTTTCTTTATACTTGGGTAATAAGGAATACGAGTATTTTCAAAGTGAATATAGTGTGGTGTATTTAATTATGGCAAAGCACACTAGGGCTATCTGCCTAAGGGGAGGGATGCCTTTCGTGGAGGACTTTCTAAGGGAAACTGGCTCGTATACACGTTACACATGGGGAAAACCACGAAAACACCCATGCAGCCAGCCCGCTCGCGGGATTCGAACCTCTCAAAGTGAATATGAGAAAATTTTACAAACAAGTTTTATTTAATGATATATATATTTAATGATACAATATTTATTGCTTATAATATTTATTGCTTATATTTAATAACACAATGATAAATTTTGCTTATATTGCAATAGTATAAGTCAAATTTTTGATTTAAGATAATGCAATCCTAAATTTTGATACTTAATTTACCGTATTTTGCAAAAGATTTTCCTAAAGTTCATCGCACATGCAAGTTCGTTGACCATTGGTAACTCTACCGTATTTCGAATCCCGGCAAACAGACTGATCGCATAAATATTTCCGAGCTTTTTCCCCACGTGTAACTAAATGCAGGTACTAACTAGTTTTCTTTAGAAAGTTCTGTATGAAACTATTCATTTCCTTAGAAAGATGCGCTGTGCTATAATCAGTTAAAGAAATAAATTAACAGTCTTGCATTTGTAAGCTCACAAAAATGATAAGCTGCTAAAATCAAAAAGTACTAGTCCAGATTTCGATTCACTACGAGATAGGATGCTTACTGCACATAAAGATTTTAGCTTTCTCTGTCTGTAAAGCAAAGAAAAGACAGTTTGTCCTTAAGAATAGCTCTCTGAAGTTACCCATTCCTTTAGTCAAAGTAGAGTTTATGGTTTTGCCCTGATTAATTACTGAAAATTTTCTTCACAATGAACTACTTAATTGAAACAACCAAAATAAATTTATTTGAATTGCAATAGCTTCGCGAAAAGAATCTTGAATTCAAGTGAAAAATTACATCAATTCAGTAGTTTATAGCAAAGTAAAGAAAGAAAATTCTAATAAAAACAGCAAATTAAGGGAAAATGAATTAATTAAGCGAGCTACGAATTTTTAGGTAGTATTATCCGTTGAAGAAGAAATTTCTCAAAACGCCTCCTTTGATTTTTCCGCCTGTTGCCACGGATGAGGTCCCGTAGGGTATATTTGATTTGGCAACAGCCGTAAGAAGACATTGCACCCGAAGCTGCGAAAGCGCTCCTGCTCAATTTAATTCTTAATCCTAGCTTTTGCCTATTCATTCATTCCCATCGATTCCATTGAACATCTTCTTGAAAGTTTTTATAAATAGAAACAAATTTATGCAGGCTAAAGTGATAATACTAAAAGCTGTTATTTGATTTGAATATATAGGAAATAATATTAAATAACGTAACTTAGTTAAATACTCTGCGTACCACCTCGTCTATTTTCAGTAAGATTATATGTATATATATATATATATATATATAAACCAATAATTCATAATATGAAAAACTTTCCATATTTTCTGTAATATCTGATAGATCTCTAGTGGAGTTTAAAATTTTTTTGGTCTGTTATGATATATTACGCTACCATGCATATAGCATCCCTTCGCCATAGTATGTCTTGCTATAGCGCAAAATGTAAAATCTTTATATTCCAGTGGCCCTCCTGGGTTTTGCTATTTGCCGAAAGGTAAGACGTTTGATTTAACTTTCAAATTTAATTATCTATAATGCTTAGCAAACTGCGTGATTTAAAAGACTAAACACATTTCTTTGTAATTTACAAGCTTATTTAATATTTTAAATAAATATCTCACTGACATAAATTAAAATACTCATAGCGTTATTGTACAATTGCTAAAAGATGATTCTAATATCATACATACGTACACGATGAATAATTGTTCCTTTGTTGTATATTTATATAATCACGTGCCTTATTAATATCATAAATTTAAACGATCTAAAGTTTAGAAGGAATTAGGGAAGAAGAAAAGTGTAACAAGATACCAAAATAGGTGAACACTATAGACGCAAAATTATTTTTTTTTTCATTTTAAACATTAAAATGCATTAGTGTGATATGCTTATAATTACATATTCAATGTTTAGCTATGGTATCCCTACATTTCATTTAATACTTTCATCAATACCTTCACTGAAAACGAGAGAATCTATTGGATTACGCTGTATTTCCCATTGCTCACAAATTCATAATTTAGTTATTTAGGCATCATACGTATTTTGAGTAAAGATGATTGTACCTCTACGTCTATAGCAACTCTTTTCTACAGAAGTAACATGAGAAAATTTCATCCTCTAATGGCAGTTCGTCATTTCTTGCAAGTGAATGCATGTAAGGAATTTTGAACATGGTAGGTATTTTCTCCATCCTCACTGGGTACTTTAGTGCTATGTTTAAAAGCACGTCCAGCTAGCAATAGGGAGTTCGAATCATGGTGAAAACATTGCTCATTTTTTATATTTCCTACTCCGGTAAACCTAATGACTGTACAAGCAAACTCTGTTCCATATTGAGCAGCTCCAAACCAAAAAGTCTGTTTTTAATTTCTGTGAGTATACGGAAGTATTCACTACAACGCAGCAGTTTTTCTTTCTTCAATTACGCTATCGTTCCATTAATGGGTTTTGAAGAATAACGCAAAACAGCGCTGTCGACATTTCGTGTATATGCTACATATGTGAATGTCACAAAAGATCATGGGAAAGTGAATGCGGTTATCTTCAAAGCTAAACTCATTTTCTCTTTTGCGTTCGCGCGTTTACCGTTAACCCGGCTGTAAGTGCTAAGATGGAAGTAACTACAGTCATGAAATAGGGAATAAAAGGGTAATAAAATATCCTTTAAAACAAGGAATAAAATTTCTTTTAAAACGAAAAGTTTTAAAGGAAATTAGGTGCAAAATGAAAGGAATAGCAAGAAAATTCCTGTTTAAGAGCAAAATATGGTGATTAAATTGAATTACAAATGGTCTAAATTGTGCCAAGCACTACATTTGGGATACCTTAATATTATTACGATGAAGTTTCAACAGCTACACGTCTGAACATTAATTATTATACACATAAAGAGCAATAACTGTATCAAAGATATTTTGCTGTTTCGATAATGTTCAGAATAAGAGTTTCATTCATTTTTCTCGTTTCGACGTCTGCTCAAAGTCATGCCTTTTTATTCTGTGGCGTCTTTTTTCTTCTTAGTAACTCCTGTTGACGGGATGTTTCTAGTTTTGTGGCTCTGCTTAAAAAATCATTGTATGAGATAGCAGACACACTCTTTGCATCGTACCCCCAAAATGAAGATTCCCATATATTTCCCATATTTACTATTCTTGCATTTGTTCCTTAAGTCCTAATGTATAATGATTTTTGGTCAATAGAAAACCAGCTCCCCACCAGATGAAATAATGCAAAGCATTAAAAATTTTGTCTTTGATCAAAGCCGAATAGGGAACATTAAAGAAGAACAAAATGGCCCCACAGATTCTAACAAAAACATATGACATAATCGTTTAAGCAAATTACTCGGAAGCAATAAACCCATATATTATAATTTTTGGTCAGAATTCTCAGGCCTTTTATGTTAAAAAAATGCAGTACAAACTGAATGATTAGTCAGATTACGTATATTACTAATGTGCAGACAAAAATTACAACAAAAGTTCATGAGCTTAGACTTACTTTAGCTTGGGCTGGAATCCCGGAGAAAATGCGATTGAGTAATTAAACGGTTTCTCTATGTATAATGTGAATACTAGGCAGCGACTTTTCTTTAGGAAGTCCTCTAAGAAGGTATTCCTCTCCTTACTTTTGCAGATAACCCTCGTGCGCTTTGAGATAATCGATTTCACAAATAAACAAATGTCTCAGAAAATACACTAACCGGACAATTAACAAAATATAAGGATTTTAAATTTGATCAAGTACAGCCGCTGCAGTATAATTCAGAGGAGATTAATTTTAATAGCAAGGTAAATTTTACTGTTGCTGGTTATCTCTTTGATGAAGTGATCTAATAATATCTGATTATTTTGCGGAAAGTAAAATCAGGCTACCTTTTGATGGTGTTTCCTGGAAACGTGATACATGACTAAATATCTGATATGCTTTAAAATTTGGGTTTACACATTAATAACTGTGAATGAAACCACTGAGGCCTATTTAGCTTTCTTTGCTTTTCTACTAAGTGTCTCTATAACTGTTTTTTAAACATCAGAAATATTTTTTATAGTTACTTCCTTAGTTGTTAATGCCGTAAATGAATAAATTATACAATGTGCTATTTAATTATTGTTATCGTATAGGTAAAAATAAATTTAAAAAAAGTTATGTTAGAAAAGTCTTAATAAAAACCAATGTTCTACAGCAATGATTTTCTATGTATGGAATGAGCGGATGAAACAAAACAAAACAAAACAAAACAAAACAAAAAGGAAAAAAGGAATTTTTTTAATAGAATTTCAATAGAATTAATTTTAAAGCATGAATAAACAATAAATCGTTGAATCCTCTTATGTGTCTATTAGCCAGCGAATATTCTTCGTACAAGTGTTTCTCCATATGTGACGACTTTTGTTAGATGTATAAAAAATAATTCAGTTTATATGTAAGTCTAGCATCACAGTTTTTACAATCAATAGGTAATAGCAATAGGTTTTATTTTTAAGCGAATGCATTCACTTTTCTGTTGGTTTAAATACACAAAAAGTGGAATTAAAAAGACACGAGATAAACTATTAAAAAGGCGTTATAAAAGAGGCAAAATGTCTGTTTGACATCAGTATTTACGCATATGTCTGTTTACTTCATTTTTTTAAAGAAATTTTCTTTTGCATATATTAATAATCCCCCCCGCAAAAAAAAAAAAAAAAAAAAAAAAAAAAAAAAAAAAAAAATGTAGAGCAATAATTTAGGTTCAACAGACTAACAAATAGCCTACCTAATAATTCAAACTTTTCGTCGGAAGTTTTCTTTAAAAACAGTTGCTGTTGCAAACTTTTAAAGTTTGCTTTTAGAGGCTTTATATGTAAAGGAACAAAATAATAACCACATGATACTTTTTTCTCGGTATACCAGAAATTACGCTGTAATGCATTAAAATTATTTATTATCTAAGCATCTTTAATTTTGATGAACAGATCAAGTAATATCTTTTTTTTTTAATGAGGACACTTTTTTCTCTTTTTTTACTGTTTTTGCACATAAATTAGGGACAGAGACGGAAGAGAAGAGCAAGAGAAAAACTATACAGGGCAGAAAAAAATTAAGTAAAAAAAATCTTGGAAAAAAATTTGGATGGCAATTTTTGACCATGGTTATCAGTTTCAGACATGATAATCAGTATAATTAGCAAGCAGAAACTTTAAGTGAGCAATTTGTTGGCATCGGCTATATCTAGGGCTGAGTATTTCTTTACCATCTCGTGCTAAGTGATGCTTCTCTAATTATCAAAATAATTTAGTGCGTTTGATTTCAGTGACACTTTGAGGAGGGATAATGGACTCTTTGTTAATTCTTAAATATCCATGTAGTACTAATATTATATATATGCTTTTTATTTTTGAATTTTGGACGTTGCTGCGTATTATTTATAATACGAATAGATGCACGCACTATCAAACCTTTACAGTATATCTTAAAGAGTGATATGCTAAACGTAATAAAAGAATTTAGATTGATTTGTTCACTCAAAACTCAATCTAAAAACAGAAGTAAGGATTTTGTATATTCACATAATATTTTACGTTATTATAAAATAACTGTATATTAGAATTTCTCTATATGAATTACTTTCAGAAAGTTTTTCGAAAAATGAGAAATTTCTGTTTCCTGCGTGCTTAAGCCATTACATTCTTCAACTGCATAGAAAATAGGATAGCCAATAATATTCCTTTTTCCTTTTCATGTTGAATAAAATACCATATGAAAAACAATTTTTATTAACAATAATTTTATTAAAGGCTAATTACCTCTGATTTTCCTTTAATTGACTGTATTTTTCTCTTTTTTTAAACTTAAGTTTTAAACGTTTTGTTTCTTTAACAGAGAAAATATATCTGCTCGGTATTAGATGAGGCATTAAAACAAAATTTAAAAAACAAATATAATTTAATCAATTTTTCTTCAGCAGAATCCCATACTAAGAAAGAATCATTCACAAAATACTTTTAAAGTTTACAAAACCAAACTTATTTCTCAACTGATCTGGTCTATAACATTTTAATTATAACACCGAAACATAAGGCATTCTGGATCCCATAAAAGAGCAATTCCAAGAAGAAAGAGAATTAGATTTAGTCTTTAAAATGCACTTAACTAGGAGCAACCTTCTAGACTTAATTCGGATAACCTGAAAAAAAGAGAACATTAAGAGAATTAAGATTCTCACATTGTCTCGTAATTTGTACAAATATGTGAGAGAATTAGTTTCCGAAACTGAGTAGTTTTTATATAAAGGAAACAATAATAGAATTAAAGCCCTAAGCCTAAAATGAAGTAGTAAACTGAGTTCCACTCGAATAGTAACGGGAAAGAGAATAAGTTAGACGAATAAGCAATTATGTTATTTAGAAAATTGAAAAAATGATGCGGTAAACAGAGTGACATGTTATCTAGGTGAAGGCTTAAAGAGAATTGATTGTGTTAACCTTTCTAATAGGGGATGGACTTTTTTCTCTCTACTGAGCGTCAAATAACATTTTTTTTTTTTAATTTTCATATTAGCTTCTTTTCTTTTCCAGTAAAGCATGCCAACCGTTATAACGATAGAAGTTATTTTTTTTAATTACCTTTTAAATAGGAAAGAAATTTATATTTTTAGTTTGTTTCAATGCCAGAAAATGTATAAACAACCTTAGCCGCTGCAATAATAGGATACAAATAAATATAACATTTGCAATTTTACTAATAGCAATTTGCATTTCTTGTCCACCTAGACGGTATAGTGGTTAGGGAAACCTGACTGCAATACCGAAGGGCCTGGGTTTGAATTCCGGAGAAGACCGTTGTTTGTTTTTTTTTGTTTGTTTGTTTGTCTGTACGTGTCATTCATTTTTCTCTTCTTGCGGTTGCAGTACCGTTTCATCTCTGAATTGTATCCAGGGCAGTATTCTTGGTGATAACCAATTAAAAGCCAGATAGAAATCACCTCATCCGATAAAAGAAGAAATCATCTGGGCTTTGAATTTAAAGAAAGTTTGATGAATAACCTCCTTCGGAAAAAAAAAAAAAAAAAAAAAAAAAAAAAAAATATGCTTCCTTTGACCAACCACTGCGCAATGGCTTAAACTTACCTTTCAAAGAAAAAAAAAGGGGGCAGAGGCTACAAATGACTGCTTGTAAAAGTAATCTTAACATTTCAAATAAAGCTTCAGTTTTAGAATGTACATTATTCAATGAAGAGCAAGTATAGATTTATTTTTTATATCGTTATTCACAATGTGTGCATAATGAATCATTTGTGTTCATAAAACTCGTTATATATCTGGCAATAGCTGCTTAACAGTGAATTTTAAGCGCACAAAAATAAAACTTCATAATTCAGTTTTGTAGGAAATGATAATTTTATTTTTTAGAGAAATTCAGTTTGCCTAAATTCATCTTGATTACTTTTATAATATTGATACTATCTTTATAATGGAGAGCAGAAGCACCTACCGAGGCTAATGGGCCTGGGTTCAGAACCTGGAGATAACCATGTATACGTGGAGAAGATGTATGCAAAATTTATCTTGAACTCTTCTAGTGTAGTCTAGTCTTCTAGTGCAAGGAGACCCGCAAGTATTGTTCCCTAGAGCCCTTTTAGTCAAAACCGGGATGATGTTTGATAGCCTCAATGTTAATCAGTGTAAGAGATCGTATGATCACACTATGCATTCGGTTGCTCAAACTTTCTATGTAGAGTGTTTTTGCGCCAAACGTTTCTATTAATAATATGCAATATATGCCCTATCAGGATATAATAAACATTATGTATTATATCCTATTTAATAATCTTTAAATAGCGGATTTAATAAGCTTACCTCGTTCAATATTATGCCGTCTATTGGGGCATAACAAAATTTATCATGTGTTTGTAAAAATGTAAGTCCACGTAAGCTACATATGTTGTGACATAAAACTGTAATTTGTATAACCTAATTTGACAGTTCTTGAAAGTGAAATACTCCTTTCGAGACTGAAATTAAGAATTGGGACGAAATCCCATTTATCTCCTTTTTATGCTTTTTTTTTTTTTTTTTTTTTTTTTTTAACGCATTGAAAAATGAGGAAGTGCGATACCTAATTGCTATATGCTGATTCATCCGAATATGTTACTGCCGTTGAAAACTGGAAACCTATTTTACTAAAATTACTGAGTTGCTCTTGATCATGAACTTGTTCAACGCTTATCTTTCCTTTCATAATTTATGCGAGTTCCTATCTGAGTATAACTGAATATGCTTGCAAAGTTCAAGATAAGACATAGCATCTTCGTAAAACAATTTTTTGCGAAGTAATCTCCTTTTCTCTAGGTATCTAATCTGTATGAGCAAATAGGTAATTAACTAGAGCAATGTATACCAGAGCTAATTGTAAAAAGAGATCCTTCCTTGTAAACGTAGAAAATTTGTTTGTATTTGTACTTGGTCAAAGGAGAAAAGACGCCCATGCAGTAAGCCTTTTTCTTACCCGTACTTGAAATGTGTGAAGATATTTTTACTTCTTAGCGGTTTTAAGACCCGGCTACTTATTAGGCTTGCATATAAAGAGTATTAAAAAGTGCGCATAGCTTTTATTTCCTTAAATTTTAATCCTATATGTATTTGCAGAGAAAAAGGCCTTTCAAATTAAAGCAGAGAATTTTATGAACGTAGTTTCATTATTGGGGATGCAAGAAATCTGCAAATACCAAATTTAATATTCTACATGGTCTTTGTATACCAAATTTAATATTCTACATGGTCTTTGTATACCAAATTTAATATTCTACATGGTCTTTGTATGCCATAAAGTCAAACTAGTAAAGTATTAACCACCCTTTAAGAAAATAAATAATAGGATTTTAACACATCTAAGTGCAAAGTTTGCTGAGATATTTGTGATTTATATTTTCAGAGAGTCAGCTACAAAGTTAAAAACAAATGCTATTTTACTCAATATTTAATTACTAATCGCCAAAACGAACAAGTTTTATTTATTAATTCCAGCTTAAATCTGAATTAATATTTTGGTTTGCTCCGTGTTAGTCGTTGAAACCTGATCTAAGTCAATGAACTCTTTCCGTTATATGTATGTAGGATTTGGATTAATTAACTAGTTATCATGATTTGAACCTTTACTTAAACTTCTTCTTTCCTTAGTGCTTAACAGAATGCTAATTAGTTGCTGTTTATTTAAGTCAAAGTTTTCGAGCCAGTGTTTCTGGAAGCCTCACATTGCAGTTATGTACTATCGCCAACTCTGCCAAAGCTTTAGCCACTTTGCTAGCCGAAGTTAAATACACGGCGTTAATTACTTGAACCAGCGTAAATAGTCCATTTCGTGTAGTCTGTCACTGCGTTACTTGAATTTAACTTTACCTTATGCTATTTTAAGTACCCCCAAGTAGCAGAGGTTCATCTATAGTGCAAGCGGTGTCTTCTCGTAATTTCAGAAAAAAAAAAAAAAAATATTTTAACCTTCTTACGACTTTGCAAATTGTCAGTGCTTTCAGACTAAAGAGATAACTCGCTTTTCAGTCTAGTAGAATCTGGAAGAACTTAGGCATAGCACAAACCTACATATCCACGAATACTTATTGTATTACATAAAAGCATAATGAACATTATCATAACTGGATTTTTTTATTTAGAGAGATTATATAAAAATATAAATTTTATATTTGCAAAATGTTCCATCTGCAGAGCTGAAACGGTTTTCATAAAATTGTTACCTCTTATTTTATGAAGGATTGTACTTAGAAATATATAAAGGTCTAGTAATGACACTTAATGGGGGGGGGATTTGTAGCCATCTTTTCTGAGCTCTTTGCACACACACAGACACGGATACGAAAAACGCTCATATTCTCCTTTACCTGCCATGTGTGACAGTTTGCAGAAAGCTTTTCTATACTACTAGTGAAAAATTCTAGAGAAGTGGGCCGTATTTTAAAAATGATAGGGGCTTGTTTTGACATGCTACTTAACTCAGAAAAATGTTAACTTTATGTAATAAATTTCCTGAAATTTAAGATAAAAACTTTTCAGTTCATTTGAGCAATAACTAACTTAATTAATCACTCTTGCCTGGTATAAAATATTTGAACTTTTTCAAGTTTTGACAGAAGGGGGAGCAATTAATAATTTGTGATGTACAAGGAGCCTTTAATAATTTGTAAACTCAATGCACGCGTCAAAATATGAAACGCCAAAATGCATTAACGAGATTTCCTTGATTTTAGTGCATTCAGCATTTCTTTCGTGGGGAGGGGGGGTGTTTTTTCAGAGCCTTGAAGTCATTCACAAACAGTATATTTATCTTTCTTCATTGTCGCCGTAACGAAAACCCCGCAAGTATTGTTTCTGTTTTGTGGGTGAACCCCACTTGGAACCGGGTCTGGTGAATTTTGTGCCAGGTTTTCTTTTCACCATTGTTTGTGCCATTGAAGTAGTACTGATGCCCATTTCTGAAGCAGCCTGAGAGTGTGTTACATGTCGATATTCCATTACATATTTCTGGATTTAGGAAATTCAGTGGTCACGTTTACACCGCGGCTTTGTACTAGGATCATCTTCGATCATCTCTGCCTAAGCACGGCTGTTCCTCAGATGACGTTGTCATAGGATCGTGTCATATCACCGCTAAGTGCAGTCATATGTAGACTGGAATTGGTTTATTGAAAACTATATTGATATCGAAAGAGTCAAACAACGAGCTTCACTCTTCTTCAAAGGACAAAAGTATCCTGTAAAATACTCAAAAAGTATTTTCAGGATCCTTTTAATTTTTCAAACTTTTGAGTATTACTTTATATTTCAGTAATACTCTAAAGTAGTATTCCTGCTTTTCGAGAAAGAATGACCTTCATTGCTTGACTTCAGCAAATCGGCACGGGTTTCAGTTAATCAATGCCAACCTACGGTTGAATTTTCTCTAGTTTTCAATCAGAAAGTAATTTTTTAGATAATTTGATATGTATTTAGTAAACGAGATTAAAGATCAGAATTTATGAAAGATATGTTTTGATTAAAAAAATAAAGGAAATTTTCGATTGCTTATTAGAGCATTTTAATAATCTTGAAATAATATCTTGTGTAAGATAAGAGAAAAATAACTAAATGAAAAAGAGAATCATGTTTCAGCTTAAAATAAATAAATATAATATGAGAAATATTTTGATTGCTTAGTACAAAAAAGGAATATTATTTTTATTGTCATCTTATATTTCCCGAATTTTAAAGTAATTTGACGCAAATAAGGACTGACGTTGCATTTAAAGTAAACCGAGTACTGCGAGTTTCAACGCATAAGATACAAGAAATCCAATCGAAACACTTAACAACTTCCTGATTAAAAAAGATAATATTAAGCGAAAATAATGAGTGTTTGTTAAAATTTTCGTATTTCTGTTAGCAAAAAATACCAACACCCAACCCGAAGAATGGAAGAATCTAAAAGGTAGACGCTGGTGATAAGTAAAAGTTGGTCAAGAAATGGAAGTATTTTTAGAAAAAAAATTTGATTTCAGAAAACTTATAGCAAAGCTTTCCTAGTTTTTTTTTCAAGTTGTAGGGGGAACCACATTCTTTGCCAGGAATATAGGTTACACTGCCTATATTCCAGGCAGTGTAACCTATACCTACCTGGTCCTGCCTGGAATCTGTGTCTGGTTACACTGCCTGGAATATATCATTCATTACACCTTGTTATCGCTTCCAGTCGAAGAGATGTGCAATTTAACTTCCAAGAGTTGCAGACAGCAAGTTTTCAATGTTGCCATTCAACAAGGTGCAAAATATTGTTTGCATACTGGCCGGTGTTCCACCTCTTACATTGAAATTTAAATATTTTTAAAGAAGTTCTTGATTTCCAAGAGTTATGAAAATAGCATTCAATTTACTGATTTATGATCAATGAGGAAATATTTCAAAGTATGGAAGAAAACATCTGCTATCTGTCAAAGGGATATTGTATATATTTTGATAAATTATTTCTTGGAACCGGTGAAATTGATATTTATGCTGAATATTCAGGATATGAGGAAGGTGCTGGCTGTGCATTCGCAGTTTATTTTTATAGATTGGGAATTGATTTAAAAATGTAATAGATTACAAAACAAACTCTGTACACTAAGCTAAACTGACTCCAATAGATTATGTTCGTGATTGGATCTCTGCTTTTCTTAATGTTAAACACAGAATAAATACATAGATGGATGCGCTATCAACACTGCTGGCATTCTTCTGCTCAGGCCATCAAAATAAATTACTTTATAAGGTTCAATAAAAAATAAAGCAATTAAGCAAAATGATTATCTTAAAGTTGGATTCGGTTAAAGCTCATGTTACGTTTTAACGCAATGAGAGAGCTGAGATACACCTGCACAGGCACTTGGGAATTAATGATTTATAACTTATATTCCGGACTCAAAAATAAAAGCTTTTACACGAATATAAAAGGAATTATTGAAAAATGGGTTCAGTGCTGGGAGCCATCCGAGTAGCAGTTCATAAGAATATGGAACTATATAACGATCCGATTTAAACCAAATTATTACTCATCATGGACCTTTCCAGACATGTTTAAATAGGTTTTACCTCAAAGGTAAAATCCATGTAGAAAGTGCCATACTGATGGAGAAAGCAGGCGCGTCGTTAAATCATGCTCCTTAACGCATAACGCAAGGAATTTATTCGCTGATTTTAATTAAAATAAAGTCTCGAACTCTTATGAGAAGGCGGTTGCTTTTTCACTTGAAATGGTGAAAACAATTAATAATAACAGACATGTGGTAGGGGTTGAGGTATGACTGGAAATCTTTGTTTTATCGATTTAGTTTAAAACCGGTTGTTTATAAATCATATTATTTATTGATATGTGCGTTGATCTTATGAGTTATGTGTTTACATCTAATGGTTAAAGGGCTTATCCCTTTAGATTTGTTTTGTGCATTATTTTACCTTTTTTGTTACACTCTTGCTGCACCCTAGTTTTCCCGAGTTATAAATGAGCATGGATGGTCATTGCTTGTTATCTCAAGAGCTGGCTCCTTAGCGACCTTATACTTAAACATATATTTTACTAGGTGGCCCTCAAATCAATCAATCAAGGTACAAATTTTTAAATTTATGTTTCATTTTATAACTGAGGTTGCTTAACAAATTGAGAGATTTGAAAACAAGAAACGTACTGCTTGATAATTTCTAAATTTTATTTTAGTAGTATACCTAAATGATATATATTATAATATATCCAATTAATAATTTTTATGAACATTTGCACTATTATTTTTTTATTAATAGTGCTTATTACGCATATTTATTAACTTGGTAGGAAAAAATCGTTTTCTTTAACATTTTTGATTAATTTGAAATCCCAATACTTTTTTTCGAAACATTCCTAAAAACGTAAAAACTAATGTTCGAGATGGTCACCTTTCAGATGAATAACTGTAATTAGCAGAAATTCTATTTTAAGTGCAAGGAGCCTGAATTTGCTTTTCCAGGAAAATTTTAGAGCAATACTTGATTTATATCATTTAATCAAGAATGTTCTATATTATGCGTGAATCTATTGTGAATGCTTGCTTCCATCAAAATATAGTGTAACTGAATTCAAGTTATCGAAAATTAAGTTCAAGGTTTAGACAAAAAATATAGCAACATAATAATAATGGAATAAAATGTTACAAGCTAAATTAAATTCGAAATGAAATATAGGTAGTTTTATTAGTTATATTTCATTCATTGGCTATCTTTCAAGAGACGAATAACATACATTGACAAACGAAATGGAATTTTCCACAAAATGTTTTGAAATAAACACTGGTGTAGCATCTTTATTAAATTGGATATAACTTCATTTTTGATATTAAATACAGACAACAAATACTTAGTGGTATTACAGCGGGTATTCTTTAAAATGCTAATCTGTTAATTAAACTTAGTATTTAATCCATTAATTAACTTTAATCCACTAATTAACTTGATATTTATTCGAAAAAAAAATATACAAACACACAAACTTTCCGCTTGAATTATTATTCTAAGCATTTATTCTTCATTGTTTATAACCATGAAGTTTTTGTCAAATGAAAATAAGCATTTTATTTCGTAATCCAAAGATGCGGATTATTTTATCATTGCAAATTAGATACTTTGTGGGGAAATAATAGTTTTTAGAAGCTATTTAACTCATTTTGGATAGAAAAGGCAGAAGATCAAAGAAATATAACAAAATATCTTCAACTTTAGGAATTAATGCCCTTTTCTTCCCTTTTCATTTCCCCCAGTTCATTTGATATTTATAAAATAATTCCCCCTCTTTCCCCTGCAGGAAAAAAAAAGAAAAGTTGTAAACACATTGAATTAATTTATCATTTTGTAACATACTTTTATTAGAAGTAAATTAATCCCTGAAGTTTACATTTTGCCGAAACACATTTGTTTCCAATACCCTAGACCAGTAGTTTGCAACTTCTGCTCCACGTGCACCTCGTAGGAACTCCGCAGCCTTTCCAGGAAAATAAAATAAATAAAAATTGAATAAAACTGAATAATAAGAAAGAAAATGTGAAATCAACGTAAAAAAGCTGGAAATTGTGTTCTCAATGAAACTTTGGCAAGTTTAATTTAGCCTCTTCTCTAGCAGATGGCATGTGGTCATTCTGCTGTCATTAGCTCCAAAATTACTGAAATCAGAAAAGCATGCAAAAATGTGCAGTCGCTGGTATTCCATTAAATGCTTATACGTTATTAAGTCTTAATTTAGACCAACTGTTGCACTACAACATGCTTTAGTTTACTAAATAAAGTTGGAATATTTAAAGTAACTGGATTGCATAGAACTTTTATTGCTGCTCTGGCCAATAATATAAAATCTGCTGTAACGGAAATGGTTTTTTGGAAGTGCTTTTATATATGTTCAAGATTTGACAATACCATATTTATTAGTTTGTATTGGTTTGGTTAGGTTGATTATGGCACAGCACACAAGGGTTATCTACCAAAGGGGAGGGATGCCTTCGTGGAGGACTTTCTAAGAGAAATTAGTTAATATATACGTTACACAGGGAAAAACGCCCTGCAGCTAGCCCGTTAACCTAGAATTGAATCCGTGTGAGAACTACCAGTGTTCAACAATTTTACTACTCGGCCGCTGCTAACCATATGTATTGGTAGTAGGTAAGAATAAGTTGAGATATTATAGCAAATTTCAAAGTTTTTTAAATTTAATTTTAATTGAAAGGACACTGCGCAATTATTTATATATCTTTTGACTTTGCATTCCCTTCCGTATAGTATCGCTTCTAAATACCATGAACTGGTATTCCCAATGAAACTCTAGAGGTTAAAAGGGTTCTGAACCGCTGCCTATATATTCATATGCCTATATATATGTGAACCTATATATTCATTCATGAAACGTAGCTTTTGAATAATTGGTAGGGCAGTCATAACTTTTTATCATATTCGGAAATATTTTATAATTGCAGTCTTTGTCCAAAATTGTGAAGTGTGACTGTGTGTGAAAATTTTATAATATTTTATTCTTTCCCAAAAATTGTGAAGCTAGAAAATAGAGTATATTTCTCTGTTCCCGGAAAATGTTAAAATGACATATCAAATTTAGATTTGCTTTTTTATGTCAAAACAAGCTAGGGTTATCTACTTAAGGGACTTTGGAGGGCCTTTCTAACAGAAATTGTACTCGCGTTAGACATGGGAAAAACCACAAAATCTCCCACTCAGGCAGTCTGTTTGCCTGGATTCGAATTCGAGTCAAAGAATTATCAGCGGTTAGAGGTTTTATCGATTAGGTTGCTAGTAAGCTCGTATATTAGAAGAAAGAAGTCCCATTTCAACAAATATAGGAGAGTAACTTAAGTTTCATTCAATTCTAAATTATTTTATGCACTTTGTTATGAAATTTAAAGATTGGTAATCAATATTTTTACAGAAATTTGAAGAAATTAGAATTTTAGTAAAATTTAGGAACTATTTTTTAAGAAAAGATAATGGGGAGAGGTTCAGACATGATATCTATAAATATAAGCTGTCATTTTTTATAAGACTCAAGAACTGTGCTACAATGTGGGTAAACTAGTTTACCAAATATCTGTACCTTTCGTAAAAGACCGTAAAGTTAGCACTTCTTACTTAACATAATATTAAGTCGTTGCTCTTTCTTGTTAAGTTCAAAGAAAACCACTCAAAATATAAGCAAGCGATGTTCATAAAATACATTAAAAATATAATTATAAAAATATAGAAATTTAAACGTTTGAGAAGGAACTCTGAAATTTGTCAAAACAATTTTGAAAACAATTTTTGGGAACTCTGAAAGTTGGAAGCTAATAATCCGTCAAAATTTCAAAATTAATTTTTAACAGTAATAAATATCATATACTGTCTGAATATATATAAATATATAAATATGTAAAGTCTGATCAAATAAGAACTCTAAACATTCACAGTTCTATGAACCAGTTTTCAGGAACATTAACTGACAAGAAATCCTCCGTAGATTCTTTTTTCCTTTCTTTAGAAAAAAGAATATTAATTACTACTAGCTAACGAAACAAAACCTTTATCACACAATTTATAAAGCGAAAAACAGCTTAAAAAAGTAAAAAAGAATCAAAGTCTGCATGTTATGACAGAATTTTATTATTATTATTAGGTTTTGTTTTTATTGCTCATAACAAAGCCAATAAAATTAAAAATTCCGTAGTTGGGATATATGATATTAACATTTGCATCATTATTTATAATGATACTATGATGTTGGTGTAAATGTTTATAAAGCAACCACAAATTTCAAGGTAATCACAGCAGGAAGGACGATTTCAACAGTACATAATTCTGTTAAACTGTTTAAATATAATGTGTTTTTTAATCATAACTGGAAAACTTCAAGACGTAATTAAGAAATACATTATATTTAAATAGTCAGTTGTTACACTAATGAAAAACTGTAGATTGAAAAATTTGAAAGCCTAAGATTTTTAATGTTAAGGAAATAAATTTTTCAAATTTGCAAACGTTATCTCAATACTAAATAACCAAAATATTTTTGTTTGAAGCTTACTTTTTGATATTTTTTCATTTGTTCTCTCTTCTGACCCTCACCCTCCTCAGTATAAAACTGGTTTAATATATACACAAGAAAATTATAGCTCATTTTATGGATTTTACTTCTTGATTTGTGGAGTAACAGGTATTTTTGCAAAGTTTCACTTGAATTAATTTTTTTTAAATTTTACTTATTAAAACGTAACTGCACTTAATAAGAGAAAAGGTTATTGAACTGCTAAAAGATTTTTTTTAATTGCAATTTTTTAAATATTAAATTAGAGTACTCCGAATTTGCACATTCGTAAAATGATATTTTGTTTCTTACGAGATGAGAATTAATTGAAGACAATATGTCTAAGTTGTTTCTGAATAATAAAAATTCTATTATTTATTTTTCATTAGTAATAGATTTGCCTCTCACGCAAAATTTTTGAAAATCAGGTATATGATATAAATTTAGAAAACATCTGTTAGTCAAATATATATCAACAATTTCGTAATTTACTGGAAAGTATTTCTGAAAACTAATTATTTTGTGAATATTAAGGTTAGCGTAATATTAGATATTCAGTAGCGGATGGGGGCAGTTGGGCGCTTACAGATATTTTTATCGAATTCAAATAAAATATTTTCAATGAAAGAAATGTTAAATGCAATAATATTTTGTACGCTACATGCTGAACAAAATTCATTTTATTTAAATCTTTGCAACGCTGCTAAAACAACAATGGTTCATTTACATTAACAATGTGACTGAGCCATTTTGAGCCAATCTCATTAACAATTGGTGAACTTCATATTTTGTTTTGGCTATTCTAAATTTTGCTTCGAAGAGCTTCAAAATTAATTTAGATGCACAATTGGCTGGCTTAAAGTTGAGATTCTGTTTAGAAATATGAAACGTTGCTTCTTTAGTTACTATCAAAAACTCTCTGTCACTTAAATTTGTACGTTTAAAATATAATATATTTGAGGACCTTCTTGCTTTTGATTATAAGCTTGCCTTATGTTTCGAGCCCTTCAGGAAATTTTTAATGTCTGAACATCCCCTATGAGTTAATGAAAATTGTGAAAAACAAAACACAGTTCACATGGTCAGTACGATAACAAACCATTCTCAGAAACGGATAATCCTTAATCCAGTGTATAGTACAAAATAATTGCAAACGACAAATCGTTATTTGAGCTCAGGTAGGAAAGGACATGAGCAAGAATGATTTACCCAGTGTAAGTTCCAGTGTTGCCAATTCTAACTGAGATAAAATATCTAAAAAAAGAAATAAAAATATCTGGATCTCATTAGCTGCATGCTATTATAAATTCTATGAACAGCTATCTAAATAAAAAAACAGAAATTCTAAATTCATTAGACTATGTAAATTGTGTGGAAATATCTAGATAACATTAAAAGTACTCAGATACAAAATATTTAGATTGGCAACAGTGAGTGCAACAGATGGGATATTTTAGTTTCAAACTGCCATTTTATTTAAGGCTGCACAGTTTTTACTTCTTGCATATTCGCCACTTTTAAAATTTTGCTTAATAATCGGGACAAAATGACAAACTGACCGGGACGCAGATATCATGTCATGAAGCCGATACAGTCCCGGTCAACGCGGGTAAGGCTAGTTTTATAGCGCATATTACAATCTCTTTAATTTTGAAAGCATGTAAGTTCTTATGCTAAAAACAAAGAAAAAGATGTCATATAAATGAAATATGAAAAAATGCTACACAGCTATATCAAAGTAAGACTATTCACCTTTAGCTGAAAGAACTAAAGGTAACACTGCAAAGGAACTGCCAATCCTTGTTGTTACATAAATGCTTTATTTCTCTCTTATAGAGAGTTATCGCGTAAGACCAATATTCAGTAATCACAGAAATTTGCAAATAAAATATATTTATCTAGGTTAGAACCTTACTTTGAATACAAAGCAAATGCAACAAACAGAAGTATTACAGCTCATAGATTTATCAGAAGTTAAAAATTGAAACTTGAACATTTACTAAAGCTTAATATACACAAGCTCTCAAACCTTTTGGGACACTTTCGATTCTGTAATAAAAATAGTAGTATACCAAGTATAATATAATGTAATGCAACACTTTCATACACTTTTTACCTTAATATTTTTAATAATTCTTTCGAAACAGGGAACACTGATGAATTCCAAGTCAATCGGTTTTGACTGGAAATTTTACTGAATTCCCTGTAATTGAAAAATTGGTAAAATCGCAATCCTTAATTAGCAAGAAACAAAATTCTTAAAATATAAAAATAAACAACTCGAATTTGATTTACAAAATCAATAATAAAAATTGATTTATATCATGCTAAGATCATGTCATTTTTGTGGATGAGAGTAAGTTTAATATTCTTTTATTCGCATAATTACACTATTTTCCAGTGAAAAAAAAAATTAAATAACTCTAAAGCATTTGGCACCTAACGTAAAGCATTAAGGCGAAGGTATTTTAGTATGGGGTTGCAGCTTTGCAGTAGAACTATGTAACTGAGTTCTTATTAATATTTCAATTAATCATGCAAAATATATGAACGTATTTAAAAAAAGCTGAAGATATCAGCATAAAAATATCGTAACAGAAAGAAATTTGGCATGTCAATAAATAACAACAAGGTAATGCCAAGAATCGTGTCTCTTTTAAGAGTTCATTAAATACGAGTACATTCCAAATAAATGGATAAAATTTTGAATACAAATTAGAAAACATGGCATTACAATCAAAAGCTGAATTAGAAAAGTGATGAAAAAATTAAATAAATAAATAAAAATTTACAGCTATAAGTAAATTAGTAAGAATAATTAAATTAGTAAGTCGTAATCATAAAAAAGTTAGTTCACTCAGGATCAACTATGTGTAATAAAAGCAAAAAGATGACTCAGCAAGTACTACACTTTTTAGAAATTGAACATTTTCGACTCTTTTTGCAGTTTTTCTCAGTATCTTTGTGGACTTTTTTTAGAGGGGGGGGATTATTGAATAATGTTTTTTTTTTTAATTTATTATTTGGATAAGTTTCATATACAGATTTGTAAGAGGCAAGATAAAGAAAAATTTGAATTAATGAAAAAATGTTTGCATGAAATATTTGTATATAATAGTACTCCTATTTCTGAGTGTAGTATGTTCGGAGATTTACCGCGAATAATACAGAACGGTAATTAAAACAGGATCTCTATGCATAATACATAATTAACGTTACGATTTACTGTAAAGTTATGCAATTAAGATATTAGTAACATTAATGACTGCAATAATAAAGTATTTACATAGCAGCACACGATTTACTACTAAATAAAGCAATGCAAAATGGTCTATATAAGACACAATGCATTATAAACTAGGCATACTTCTCGCATATGTATAACTATAAAAGTTTATGTGAGTTTAATGTAATTTGCAGAAAATGTAAAAACACAGTTTCCATTCTGTACAACATAACAATAATTTACACTAGACGCAATGCGTTGTATACTAGAGTATACTTCTCGCATCTGTATGACAGTAAAGGATTCTGACAGTTTAACTAAATTCGCAAAAAGTGTCAAAACACAGTTTTTATTCTGTACAACCTAACAATAATGTTCCAAAGGATGATGGAAATAAGAATTATTCTTTTTCCTAGCACTAATAATTCACTAGTAGCTTAAAAGCATTATTAATATTTTGGACCCTTGTTGTTGTAAACAAAACTTTAATTTAACACTTCAAACACTTCAAATTCTGAGCACTAATTTAACACTTCAAATTCTGAGCTTAATAAATCTCATCTTGATGGTCACGAATATGCTGGTTTTCAAGCTCGGCTATGAGTGGTCAGAGAGTATTTGGTCTATCTTGGTTTCCATAGCCATGTCTCTCCTTTCTTGCTTCTAGCACTCATCCTATTCTCTCTGGTAACGTGTTATTGCAGCTTTTTAACTCCAAACGATCATGCAAATGTGTGGGAAGAGGACAACGGGTGTGTTTAAATTTGACAGCATTCTCCCATTCTGTCTGCTGCTCTGAATCGCAAGTAAAGCAAACCTCACTCAGTCAGCAAATGCGAGAGTAATGTTGGGCTACTGGTATTTACTGCAAACTTGAAGACATACCATTACATTTGGGAACCACTATATGTTCAATATTAACACAAAATCTAAAAGGACGAAAAGTTCATCCTAAAAAACGCTGCCAATAGGCGAGCTTTACAATTTACCCGGAACCAAGCAAACTGCGACTTCATCAACAACCGAAATAATTCTTCTCAAATATAGCAAACACATCACAACAACCCCAGAAATGAAGAAGCTTATCGACAAAAAACCTCAGTGTGTTTCTTAACCAGCTCTTTTTCAACTCATGTTTATACAGCCACTTATTTATATATTCTTCGATGGCTTTAGAGAAGATGTTGGAGTTGCTAAATAAAAAGAAAAACGAACTAAAGCGAGAACTATTTGAGAAAAATTAAGCAATCCGAATATTACATGATCGGGGTCCCAACAAACAGAGGGAGGGAATATTTTTAATATGATTTATTTATAATTTATTTATAAACTGATGTCCTATAATAAATATACTGAAACGTTTCGCTAAATTTTAGATGAAAATTTTCATATAAAATAATAATCCTAAATCCCTCTAATTATTTTATTAATGTAACTTTCCAGATAATTCTCTCTATAATTTCACAAAGTTTTACTTAATGCTTTAAAATATTCTTTTTTTCAAGTTAGGTTATTTGATTATAAGAAAAACAAGTGAGAGCTATCTGCCGTCGTGCAGGACTTCTTAGGGAAACTGGCTTGTAATCATGTTACACTTGAAAAAAAATAACTATGTATTCGGACCGTTCGTCTGGGCTCGTACCGAGGTCAAACTACCAGAATTCAGTTGTCTCTTTGTTGAAAAACAAGGAGAAATGCACATGAAAAGGGAATAAAAGTATTAACTTCTGAAAAAAAAAAAAAAAAAAAATCTAGAAGTAATTTTCGGATACACTTCTCCGTAATTTCCCATCCCTAAATAACAGTAAATTATTATTTAAAATTTTCACAATTCTAGAAAGGTTTCTAGTGAATCTTAGATCGCGGGCAGAATGAATTCCAAATGTTTCTCCATAATAGTTCTTGCATCATTTAAATATTGTTATAATAATAAGCTACTGTAATGCAAGTAAAAGAATATATACATATGTTGTGTCTACTGAAATACTACTGTTTTTTTCTTACAGCTTTTACTCTAAATATTAGCTCATAAGGTGTCTTTATAAATGTTTCGAGAGGCTTGGATTTTTGACGAATAATTTGCATTTTTAAATGATGCTATAAGACTATTTAAAGCGTACTATAATTGTAATTAAGAAGAAGAAAAATTTTTACTTCATGTAAAAAATATTTACTTCATGTAAAAAATATTTACTTCATGTAAAAAATATTTACTTCATGTAAAAAATATTTTATTTATTTCAGAAATATATCCATTTAATTATAATACAAAAGTCATAAAGTAAAAAGTATGAATAGATTACTGTAATATGGGAGATTTGTCTGACCATACTAGTACAATGTCTATTTAACTACAGCTAACAACACTTTGAAGTAGAAATGAATTAATTTCTAAGTATTATTAAATCTTATAATTAAATTTCTAACTTAAGTTTTATAAAAGACTTAGGCTATGATGTTTAACTAAAAGTTTATCTTAAAAGTAGGAGAGTAAGTACATTTTAGAAAGTGAATGCTAAAACATTTCGTATTTATTCCTAATAATTTTAATGTATGCTCGTCATTATAGATCTGTGTGTTTAAAATAGCATATTAAATGCAAAATATTTACTTAATATTTATATTATTACAAATATTACAATATTTATATTTCTTAATAATTACTTAAGCATAACTTTGAAGAAAATATAGCACAAAAGTTATTCGAATACTTAATAACATAAAGAATGGCTAATGCTTCATATTGGAACAGTTTTGTATTTCCATTATAGTTTCTTAACCGATGTCATGCGAAGTACTGAGTAAAAAAGCAATCTAAAATTAAAAAAGTAAAAGCATTTCCTCATCATTTGGATTTCTTTTATCTCTCTGTTTATGAGTATTATAAGTCAGAAGTTTTTACTCTAACCGTGTTGTTTTTATTAGAGTAGTTTTCTGTTAATGTAACAAATTAAGTTCCTAAATAACCTGCTACGTACAGTAAGACCCCGCTTAACGCTGTTTCGGTTTAGCGCTCTTTTATTTCAACCCTGGGATTCCACGAAATCGCTCGCAGCATACGGGGATTCCCCGAAATATTATGCAGCGATAGGTTTCAAATACATATCCGAAAGAGTGTACTTGTATTTCTTGTTTGGTGCGGTATTGTACAGACATATTTTGAAGGGGTAAATGTGGAAGATGTCGAAGAAATAATTCAAGAAGCAGCGGCTAGTCTTTCTAATGAGGAACTCAAGGAATTAACTGAACAAGAAGAAAACAAAAATGTTGACAGCAGTGATTCAGAAGAAGAGCAAAAAGAACTTTCGATGACGTTTGTAAAAAGGAGTTTGTCTACCATAACTGAAATAATGGATCAATTCATTGAAAATGATCCGAATTTTGACAGGAGCTCAAAAGTAAGGCGTGGTGTTAGAGATGCTCTATCCGTTTATGAAGAACTTTTAAGAGAACAACGCAAAAGAAAAAGGCAAACAACATTAGATGCTTTTGTCACAAAAAGGCAGAACACTGAAAACGCGGAAGGCTAACTAAATATGACTGACTTAAAATTTTATTTGTTTTTTTTTTTTTAAGAATATTCGTTTTGTTATTTATATTTTGTTTTTATTTTTGCAAGAAATAATAATGTGGTATTAATCTGGGCTTTAAGAAATAAATGTTTGGTTTTATTTTTATTAAAAAAACATACTTTTTAAATTTAATACCTAACCAATTTCCTAGCCATCTTCCCCTAACCCCAATATTTACATGTAAAGATAGCCTCGCTTAGCGCTGTTTCGCATTACGCTCTACTTTGATGGAACGTATCCCCCGCGTTAAGCGGGGTCTTACTGTATTTACATTTCTTTGTAATTAATCTTTTGTAAAGTGAAAGCCTTTGAACATGTACAGAATTTAAATGGATCGCCTTTAAAAATAAAAAAGTAGAGATCAAAACAAAGCAAGAGGCAAAAAGAAAAGGCAGATAAAGGAAAATATTGACTCCAAGAATGAAAAATATACTTAATAAATCATTTTTAAAATATTACTGTGAGGAAATGAGGAATGTTCTGGAACTAAAACTGCAAACAACGACCAGCATCAATCGAAAATTAGGTTAACGCAACTTACAGAAATAAATTCCCTTCCCTTGTGTAAGTAGGGAACTGATGACCTCCGGTTAGTAGACGACTTAAGCAGTTTTATTCCTACAGATTTTTCCTCCTATAATCTTCAGTAGCGTGGGAAACTCGCCAGAATAAACGAGCTCCGAAGTCAGAGCAAATAAAATGAAGCCAAAAGGAGAAAAAAGAATAAAAGAATCGTTTGTTTTTGCAGTCACTCCAGATATTTCGCTTCAGCAGGAAATGTCGATTCTGAACCTCGAGTTAAATGCTAACGACGATCAAAATTGCTTCTCTTCCAGGCTTTGACTTTTTTATTTTTGTAATCTTTATCAAATTGTTTTGTGAGGGCTTGCGGAAGTCTCGTACGTGAGCTATATAGGAACTGGAAGCCTGCTACCTCCTCTATGGGGGATGAAGTTCGGTATATAACATGGACTGGGGGAAGGAAAATGATTTGAGATAGCGAGATGAAAAGTAAAACAGAGATAAAGTTTAGATTACATTTCCGGCCGAAAAGGGAAGGAATACTTTATGGATCCAGAAGTTTAAATTTTTATTTTTAAAAACCGAGGGCTTTACTTTAAGTACTTATCAAGAAATAAGGCTGTTGAATCTGAAATAATTATCCGTGAGTTTGTGATAATTCGCGTCGCTTAATAATATCCGAAGGGGAAAAAATGCCTCAAATGATGAACAAAATATTATGAGAACCTCACAAAAAATGTTGATTTATTTCCTAAAAATTTAAGATTCAGTCTGTATAGTCATTCGACTTGCACTGAATCAGTAATTAGAGAAATGCATCCTGATATGAAAATTATAATGAATTATTTCAGAAATGAGAAACTGACCTGAAATTCAAATTGAAATTCTGTCATGGAAAGGCTTAAAATTCTTAAGATCAATACAAAGGAAAATTTAGTTGATCAACAAATCATCCAAATTATAAATGTTACAAATATAGTTCCAAATCAAGAAGCATATTAAATTAATCTACCTCACTTGTAATAATAAAAATTTCCCCTCTTTTTGATATCATTAAAAGTATTTAACTCTCAGTTAGTACTATCGTTATCCTTTTGTTCAATATATTTATAATTAAAAATTTGTACGATTTCCCGTTCTGTCTCACTCTCTTTGGGTATTTTTGGCAAGTCTGTGTGTACGAGAATGAGATTTCAAAAAATGTATTGTGATTTAGCTTTCTTTTTATTACTTATCTATCCATCTCTCTATATAGATGGTCTTCACTGACACGGTTAAAAAAAAAATGTAACTGATTACATATTATTCTCTTTCATTCGAATGAGTTACTATCACTAAAACTAAAGTAACTCATAAAACTGGGTAAAATTATTTCCGTTAGATAGTTTCACCCCACACTAGTTCTTGACCTTCATCTAAGAGAATAAGTGTAATCATCGATTTTTAAAATTCGTTTATTTTAATTAATACTTTAACCGTATCCTTTTCTTTGTCTCATTTATATTAAATATATTTCTAATTATATGTTTTTATAATTTATCCGTCATTGTCATGATATGGTGTTCACACACTCAAATGTTTTCGTATTAATAATGAATAATTATTTAAACGCTAATTCCTCATCAACGAAACTCAAGCTAAAATTTAAAAAATGTCAAAATATTTTAGGAATTTTTTATAATTCTAGATAGTCATTAAACATAAAATTTAGTCTCAAAATAAGCAAAATATCAAACAGAAACTGTTTATACTTATTTCACATAGTTTGTGAATTACAGTCCATATTTTCCCAATTTCTTTTAAGTGGCATTCAAAGTCGAGTCAGAAATATAGGTATGATAATGCTGTTCACAAAATAATTCCCCCTTAAGCAAACAGATCTTAATATTATGCTACAATTAATTAACCAAACCATACCTTTAGATGAATAAAATATCAAACAGAATTAACAGACGCTAATATCATTGGTAAACCCATCAATAACTTAATGGTTTATCTATCTAAAGGATAAAGTAGAATAATGCATTGCTAAGACGGATTAACGATACATAAGCTATCGATGGCATACTGCTGGTAGAATTACCGCCTACTTTCTTTTAAAAGCCATTTGCGTCTGACTTCGAGTCAATCAGATTCCTAAGATTCTACGATTAAACCGATAAGAATCTGCCATTAAAACTGCAGCTTTAATGGTTAATACCTTCAAGAAATAACAAACACATCGCAAGCGAGGAATTGTAAAATTCTCTCCCAATTTGTGCAGTTAACCTACATTTTAATAGACCATCACTGAATAAAATGACTCTGTTACAATTGCTGTCCTGAAATCCAGAAAATTCCCTTTATTTCATGCATTTTAAGCTTACAGATAAAGTCTGATTATAGATTTCGAATCAGCTTTATTCTGCAATCTATGGAATACTTATCATGCGGAAAAGTATCATGAAATTCAAGTTAATATTCTTGAAGTGCTGTTAGTAAATTCTTAGTATTGTAAAAGGGAAAAGCTTAAAAGATTAAATACAGAAATATTTCGAAGACAGGCCGGCAAATATGAAGTTCACAGATGTATGTGTATAAAAAAACTCGTTGATTTTGTTCTCTTTTTTTTTTTTTTTCTGAGGAAGCGAATAAAAACCCTGAAATAAAACCAAACTCGTGTCTTAAAATAAATATTTCTTCGTGTATAAGAACAAAAGTGAAGGTAGGAAATTTAAGCAGATAAAATATACACGTGGGATTGCTTGAGTATTTTCTAAAAAATCTATGAATTTAATCTCATACGAATAAAAGCACTTTTATTTATTTATTTCAATTACTTTTCAGTTGTTTGAACTTCGAGTCACGCAGATGCGATAAAAGATTTTCAATAAAACACCGCGAAGAAATCATTTAATCTCCAAATAATTAAAACAATTTTAATTTTCTGTTACAAGTTACGGCTATATCTTATTTCACTTTTTTTAAACTTCAAACTCGTTAGTTCATTCTGCGAGGGAATAAAATTACGTTTGGCACGGAATAAACAAACTAAGTTGTTTTTTTATTGATATTAAATAAGTGACTTCTGAATTACGAGGGCTTTTGAAATGAACTGCTCTGTATTATTCAAATTTTCCTCAGTTACAGACATTGAATTCAATAATAGACATACTTAAAATATACTTAAGATAAATTGACACGAATAAAAATATTTTCTTTAGCAAATTATAGAATTTTTATTCCTTAATTTTTAATTCCAAGTTTAAATAATAACTGGTTGGATAGTTTTCCAATTATTAATAAAAATGAAATTGAAATCTTAACTTTTCTTCTCGCAAAATTGAAATCTGCTAAGAATTAGACATAGTTTAGGAAAAGAAATCAATATCTCTGATTCATATTATCTGAAATATAGAAATCGGGTTCAAAAATGCCCTTTTTAACATTTAAAAGTTATTAATTAAAATAAAATATTTTAATATTCCATGGTAGTAACGCAAGAAAAATTAAACCTTTTGATTGTATAGTCAAAAGTGTTTTATAATTAGACAAATATTATGGAACAGGGAAGTTAATTTGAAATAGAAATTCAAATTACTTTTTATATAAAGTAATATTCAACATATATTTTAGTATAAGAATACATTATTGTCATCCATTTATACCATCATTTTTCCCTTTGTCACGAAAAAATTCATTGCTAATGAAAATTAACGTGTAACAATTTTCATTGGAAAGAAAAAGAATATATTTCAATATTTTTCAGCATTTTAAATACGTCTTTGATATTAAGAAAGAATCATAAAATTTTGAGATTTTCGTAATGCACTTCAACATAAAGAGGACCAGCGCCAGAGCCGGTGCAACTGGTGCGACCGCACCGGGCGGCAGTACTTAGGGGCAGCAAAAATTTTAGAATTAAGAGAAGCATAAAGCAACAAAATTTAGGGATGGCAAAATTTTTAGAATTTAGGGCACGCACTGGCCAGCAAAATTTAGGGGCAAATAAACTTTTAAGAATGGAAAATGGAAGCACCGAGCAGTAGAATTTAGGACTTGCTAAGATTGCATCGAGAGGTAAAACGCCTAGCGCCGATCTCGTATAAACATTAGACATTTTTTATTTTCTTTCTTTCTTTATTTTTTCAATTTTCTTATTTCAAGATACTCTACACCCTCTCAGTACGTTTAAAAATATTTAACAAGCATAAAGATAATTGAAAGATTTCATGAAAAAAGTATTGCTGCAAATTGACGGACAATTGACGGACAATATTGAGAACAATATAAAGTAATAATGTTTGCGTAACTCCGTAATTCTCTTTCCTTTCCCCTGCACACACAGCTGAAAATTTAGGCGTCATCCTAATATTGCTGTTGAAACCGAAACGGTTCCTGCTTTAGGCTTCAACTAAACTACAATTAACTTATTTTTAATATAAGATTTAATCACAAAATCTAATTTGAATATTATTTAAAAAATAAAACGTATGTATTTGGAATTACACAAACAAGAAATTTTCTTTTCCCTAACTGATGTAATAAATCATGGAGATATAAAGTATGTTGACATTAAACTAAACTCATCACTTCTGATAAGGAGACCAGAAGAGAAAATAAGTCCTAATTTTTTTTCTATATTTATACCGTTTCTTATCAATTATTCTCTACAAATCAGTCTCGTGACCAAAGACTCATGCTAAGCTCATTTATAATATCACTATGAAACTTAAATACAAACTGCATTAAATGAAAAAAAGAACACTGAGAGTAAGAAATCAGAGAGCAATCTATAAACGAAATACAGGGCAACTGGCTTCTCAATTTAGAAATTAGCACGAGCATCTAAGTGATATTCACTGTCAAAAGATATTTATTAGCAATTAAACTTTTATAAGTTTTCCTAATTTTGTTGCAACAATTGATAAAAAAACTTATAAAGTATTTATATAACTTGCCTTTTATCTTGCTCCAAACGCTTTGCATCATTTGTTTTTTAACGCAGATATCCATTTTGAGGTTTCAAACATTGCAGGTTTACTTACCTCGTGTTTCCGTAGTTTTAACCTTTTTTGTACTTACCTTTAGAAATGTATGTAAAAGCATAGGAAAAGGTGAATCCTGTGGGAAATGACTGAATGATTTTATACGATATTTCAAGAGGACTTCGCTTGCAAAAATTTTCGAGTTTAAATTTCTGCTGTTGTTATGGTTTATTTCACCTTATACGAATGTAATTATTTAATATTTTTTGGTTACACTGACTTTTTACTTCCAATTTTTTTAATTTCTTATCAATTTTATGCGTATGATCGTTACAAACGCAAGAATTATAAGTTATACAAAACCGCAGTTATCGTTCATTACTTGTCATGGTCATTAATTTAATAATTTTCTACTTCATTTGTTGGTTTCTATAAGTTGAAATTCATTTGTTGGTGGTTTAAACATTATATGCTGTTATATTTCTGCTTACAGTTTAGTATTTTACAGTTATAGAATTTAGTATTTTACAGTTATACAATTTAGTATTTTACAATTAGTATTTAGTATTTTATGCCTCATATAAATAAAAAAAATAGTATTCTTATATACTAAAGGTAAAAAACCATTTCAGCCAGAATAAAATTTTAGAATAGAGGTTAAGATGCATTTTAAAGCCATCAGTATGTATTTACTTGTGTCACTTTTATCAGCAGACTGATCAAAATTCTTTTCATTTTAAAGCTTTGATATGACTCGCGCCATAAAATCAATTTCCAGGGTATTGAATTGCTTTTCATCTCTTGGATCTTCACAAAATGAATAAAGAACAGTTAAAGCGAAAGTATTTGAGCTCAGTTTAATTTGTTGTTGTTTTAAACAAATATTTTACAGAGCACAATTATTATTTTTCTCTGTCATTTCATTTTTCCAAACGGTTTATCCAAATACATATTCCTGTGAATCAGTTAAATACTTTGAAATATTTAACAACAGTTTCAATGCATTTGGGCAGATTTCATTATGAAAATTTGCTTTCAAATAAGATATAAAATTTGCAAGAAAATAGGCTATATTAAAAGTGTTGGGTATTCTTAAAGGATTTGATACTTAAAGTAAGTTTGTGGTTGGTTAATTCGAAAATATACGCTATTTACACTGTGTATGCCACAGTGCTCTCATGGCAAGAGATTAGTCCACTAATAAATTCAGAAACGAACATAAGTTTTAATAGATCCGCATTTTTTTATTTTTGCACATAAAATACTCAATTTGCTACCCATTTTGCGAAGTAAACAGACCTTATTAGATTGTTCTTTTGTAGGAAAAAGGTGTCTTAAGTACATGAAACTGCCAGTTGTGTGAATTTTTTAGTAGATACAGTAATCACTTAAAGCAAATCAATCAGTTATATATCCTTCTAGAAATTAATTAGTCGAACAGGGTTCTCGAAACCAAACCAACCTTCTTAGGTTAAGAAAATTTCTCATAAATTTAATTCGTGATTTCCTGAGTCTGAGATTCATCTGAATGTGCCCTAAAAGTGTAATTAGTGGAAAATATTTATTTATATGCTTTTCATTTTTAACAATATGATTTGCCATTGGGGAAAGAGTCGTATCATTTTTACCTGGAGTAGTTTGGCTATTTTTGATACAATTACGCAAATTATTAAAATAGTTTAATTTCCTAACATATCCTGTTTATAAGATCTATCTGGAAGCTGGTTAAAAGTGGTAAGCGTATACAAGGAAGAATATTTATCTGTACGAATATTGAAATACATCAGTGTGAAATATATTAAAGAGTTGTAATTTGTTGTCACGCTTTGTAAACAGAGGTGTAGTATCAAGACGTTTACCTGAAGAATATAAATTCCGTTATTGTAAACGACATTTCTTAATATGTGGTTGTAAGGATTCGAGTTTGTTCTTTATAAAGCTCTTTACTGTCCATGAACTTCACCAAATTTGGAATATTACACTAAAAAATTAAATAAATCGCTTAACTGGATGAGAATAGCCGAAATATTCGAAATTTCGTCGCAAATAAAATTATAATTACATCTCTTAATCCAATAACAATACATATTGTTTAAACGGAAAAGCATGAATATATTGCATAATACTAGATTTACATATTTAACCGGAATGCGATGTTCTTTTATTTTATTGGGAATAAATTTTGCACTTACATTTGAAAAGGAGAATTAGTCGTTTCATTCTGAAATTTTCTTAAATATTATTTTCACTTATATAGACAAAGTAATATCGTTTTTGAAGACAAAGTCTTAAATTTATTTTTACTATAAAATGAACTTGGTACGGTAAATTTGTAAATATATTTAATTTGGTAAGTATATTTAATTAACAATAATTGCTATTCACTCTCAACTCAAGTTCTTAAAAACGGTACAACAGGTAAACTGAGATAAATACTAATTTAGTATTATACAATTTTAATATACTTCTGAAATTATGCAAACGTGTACTAGTTACATTTTTCTGAGATTATATATATTTATATGTAATATTTCACTTTGAATTTAATGTTTCATTTTTATTCATTTAAAGTTATTTTACTGAAATTTACTGAATATGTTAGAGTGCAACGCTTTTACTGTGTCAAATAATAATGCAGCTGAAAGTTTGTAACCTTAGCAACCATCAAATATAAACTGCTTTGGTATCAAGTTCAGATACTGAAAAAGTCAAACGCGCAGTATAATCTAATACTTTAAAAATTTAAAAAAAAAATAAATTTTAATTCAGTCTAAAAATTTTAAGAGTAAATTCATTTTTCCTATACTGTAAATAAAAATGACTTACCTCTCTTTTTCCATCTTTCACAAGTTATCGGAGTAAAGTTTCACAGAGGCGACAGTCATCTGTGACTGCCTGAGAGAGACAGACTATTTAATGAAATATATGATAGCGTTTTATTACTCACCATTTTTTAAAGATGGTATTTTCCTACCACTGACAGTGCGAATGGTTTTTATTTCGAAAGATTTAAAGATATACTATTTCTCTTCACGCAGGTATGATGCACATGAAATGAATCCTAATGGCTTCAAAAAGCATAAACTGTAAAGCTGACATTTAATCATACCAGAATGTTTGCTTGCGATATTTTTCAAAAGAAGTTAAAATTCCTAGTAGTTAAATGGAACACCACACATATGGCTCAAAATAAACAAAACTATGAAATCAATCAGCTTGTTCTAAAAAGTATCAGCCACAACATATTTCAGCTAATAAATGACATCAGCAGTAAACACAAACCAAGAATACACTTCTCAGCTGTAATTATCTAGCAAACTGGTTGTAAATTTAAATTTTGAGAAAAGTAAGGGCATCGCCAAAGAAATTAATAAAAATGTTAAGGAAATGTTTTTATGCTTATTATTTCAAAAGTCTCCCAAGGTACTTGACATCCTACTACATTTGACACGTTTATTTTGTATATTTTCCAGAAGATTAATACGTCAAATAATATTGGGACATAAATCACATACGTAATCATTATCTCTTTATGACATTCGAAATTGGAAAATGAAATCTACTTTTTCGATATTAAAATGCTGCAAAAATGATCTGGTGTTACACAGTCTTGTAGAAAAACGAAAAATCAGTTTATTTTGCAAAAAAGCTAGGGAATAATATTAGTAAAATGTTCCATATAGAATGAGTATTTTTTTATAAAAAAATATTTCTTGGGATTGGAAGATGTGAAACTAAATAACAACAAATATATGAAAACATGAAAATATAAATGAAAACTCGTAAATGCATATTCCAGGAGAATGTCAGGAACATTTTCCAAACTGTGCATTTAAACTTTTAAAGGTTTTAAGATACTAAGAAAAGTTTTGCGACCTAAATAGTAGCAGAAATTTAGCGCAAATCGTCTAAATAAGGTGAATGTAATTTTTACATAGTTCTAAATTAACGAAATGATTTTTTTTCCATGAAGATTACGCAAATTTTGCTTTCAATCAGAACTTAAAGATCCACATTGTTTATATTATTTATTATATAATGTTTTACATTTAAGGAAGTAAAAAAGACACTTTACCCCATAACATGTATTGCATTTCTTTGTTTTTCAAAGTTTTTATTAATAATTTTATTTTATTGATGCGAGCAGTTTTCCCATTGAAATTCTAGAAGTGTATCATGCTAAATGACAGCTCTTATTGAAAAGATTAGAAAATGTGTTAAATTAAGTAAAACGCTTTAGAAATTGGACAAATACTGATAATTAAACTGTGTATTGACACAGCAAGAGACGCTCATAATTATAATCACTAGACGACTAATTAATTTCTAGGAGATTAGGTATGCAAATGAGCCTCAGCGTTAACCGTCACCTCTGGTTGCTTGGAAACTAACAGAGCTTTTCATTTTGTGGGAGGAGCAGCTACTTCGCTGCACTGTTGTATTCTTAGAAAGAGTAATTATATGCATAACACCATATAACTGTATATGGCAAACAACCACTAAGTAAACAAAGCTCGACTGTTGCTCATTCACGCTTTAACAGATAAAATGAAAACTAAATTTAAATTATGACTTCTGTAATTTCTTCGAAAAAATATTGCAGACAGTTTCTGATAATGGAATACGGAAAGTAGCTTGATATAAAAACAGATATGATTAATTTATCCGAAATTAAAAGTTTTTAAGTAATCTAATATAAAAGTTATTTCAGATAAGAAGTCTTATTTTACCGTGCAAAATTTGAATGCTGATGTATGATCCAATCTATTATTCATAGCTGACCAAGCAACTAAAGATGACGTCGTTCTAAATTTCCTCCTCAATTGTTGTTACCAGACTACGATTACTACCTGGCCATCCTAAATTATAATCAAAACAATGCATTCAAATAATGAAAACACCAGATTAATAATTATATATATATACAAAAATTAATAAATAATATGAATCTCAGTTAAATTAACTTTTTTATTCAATAATTACGAGATATAATTATCTTGTCAAAATTTCACATCTTCTAAATCATATAATGAAAAATTTGCGAAGATCTCTGGCAGTTTCATATAAAATTAGATCCTGATAATGTTTTTTAGGGCTTGCAAAAATTTATTTGACCTTATCTGTATCATAAATAGCAAGCATGTGCAACTGAATCATTGAAAACGTATTTAAGGGGTCATAATTTTCTTCTGCTTTTATGAACTTATTAACTTTGCTAAAAAGATTTATAGCTAGCTCACACGATATTACTTTTGTAAAATCTACCTTATTTTGGAAGTTTTAAAACGAAATTGTAAAATCTACCTTATTTTGGAAGTTTTAAAATGAAATTCCTTAATAAGATGTAATAGTCTGGAAATATTTGCATATTAAGATTTATTACTAATGTTTCTGATCGAAAGTTTTATCAGTTCTTAAATGAAATGAGCTCAGGTTTTTTAACCATAGCAACAAGATGGGCATCCCCTGAACAAAAATCGCAATAGATTCGGGCCATTTAAGGTAAATTTGACTTTCAGATACTAAAGCAGATATGTGTATTAATGTGAATAATGCCACTTTGTAATTTATTTATCAACTTATATTTTTATGCAAAGTGTTATTATTTTTTAAACTACAGAAACCTACTAATGCAATAAATTATACAATTTGCATGTATTACCAGAATATTTATTACTATTTCATTGAAGGATTAAAATTTTCTCATAAACAAGTTTCAATAAACTGTATTCTTCTACAGAGAACTATTTTATGCATTTGCACTGACTTCATCGTTTCTCTACCTTATCTACATCTGAACCTTTTCTCCTTAAGATTTTATACACATCATATAAAAAGAATGGTTACTAGGTTACTCTCTTTCACTGCAACTTCATCTGATGTCAATTTACAGGTCAACAAATATGCCATGGCACTTGGATTTAAAGTTTTCGCTTAAGCTTCTGCGCGTAAAACTTTAGATTAATTTAATTTTATTAGGAAGACATGCAATAAAGTAATCAATACTTTATTTTTCCATTCATTTGCTTTTCTTAGCCTCCCTTTTTATACCCTTCTGTACCTTTGATATGAATGAACACTTGTACCTTAAACGAATTAGTTCTACCATTACGGAAATTAAATCCATTAAAAGTTCTTAGGTTGGGGGGGATATAAGAGTTTTAGCTCGGAATTTTATACAGCTCTCTCGGTCAGCAAAACGAAGGATTTCAATAGTTTAAACTGCTTGCTAATTTGTGAGAAGTACTTTTATAATTCAGAACTGATGGACAATGAGCCATTTCTGTTCAGTTTAAAAAGGGAGACTTTTAATCGTCTTATGACTGTAAAATCTCATGTGGGAATGAAACAAGATCAGTTTCTTTCTGCTATAAACTCAAGTTATTTTAACTTCTTTAAAATAATTTATTTACAACTTTTGCTTCTTAAATTTGCTTCAGTTTCTCTCTTCGCTAAATTAAACGTCATTAATTAGTGATTTATTGCTATTGTTTTCATTTCATGAAGATTCGAATCACTGTACAGTATGAAAACAGAATAAATTTCGCGAATGAGTTAGGAAACATCAGTAACTGAAATAAAATCTTTTACGTAAGAAAATAATTTGTGATTTTAAATGTATACAAAAATATTTCTAGATATAAAGAATAATAAAATAAATAATATTTGAGTTAAAAATCTGACTTAAGTCTTCGTCACGTTTGTGTCAAATTATTAAGAAAAAAATGAGCAAGCACTCTCTAAGTACAAGCTGTGGTCTTCATGCAATATTCATTTTATCCATAGTGTGATAAAATTAAAGTAGCATTAAATGGTGCTTACTAAACATGAGATATTTTTCCCCCGCCATCTGACTTAACTGGCTTAAAATATGTTTGAGTCTTTTAACTTGGGATCTGTCAATTATCCATAAAGAGAATTTATGAATGATCCAAACCTTTGCTTAAAAAACCCTTGCAGTTGGTGGTTTTGATAAATGTACGCACATTTTAATATCTTCATTGATAAGGCAACTACACTTAAATTTCATGTTTTTTAACAAAACTGTTTGTGCTGTTTACGCAAAATTAAACTTTTTATAAAGAGTTAAGGGAGATAACCTTTTCTGAAAATTTACTCAAATAGATGGATGAAAAGTGTTTATTCAAATTAAGAAATATTTTATTTCTAGTTACTTAAGTATTAGATGTTGAAAGACATAAACCTCAAGGATTTAAATCCAGTTTAAGGCCATGAACAACGCTTAAAGACATAACACATTTAAAATATCTAATTGCATCTAAAGTTTAGAACCCAATTATGTCAAGATTCGTCTTGGACGTCCCGACTTTTGAATTTAAAATTTGTGTGTGTTCAAAGTTTGTCCATGTTTTAAATAATCAAGGCATCTAAAATACAAGGATGCAACAGACTGAAAGGTATATATACTCATAGCAAGGTTAAAATGCATTCATTACTCAAGCGTATAAATCCGCCTGGTTTAAAAGATATTAAAAGAGTTTAAATGCAAGAAAATTTGAATATTATGAATTCTCATAGCATGTTAATGCTCATATCATGTTCAGTGTAGTATAGATTAGATGTTAATTCTCAAAGCACAGGGTAATTTATATTTTTTTCACTGTGTTCACTTAAATTCTTGAATATAATTTACAAAAATACACTTACATTTGAGAAGCTATTACTTTCGTATCCCAAAAAATTTTTAACATAGTTCTTAGAATTACAAAATAGGAGAAATGATTAAAGTATTGTTATCTTAAGGAAGAATAAATACGTTTCATTCAAAAATTATTTTCAGAAACTTTTACAAGAATTCAGATGCAAATTAACAATACTATTTGTGCACGGTATTTTTCAAACGTAATAAGTTATATCTATTACTCCGATTCACTCATTTATGTATTAATTACTATTATTATTATTGCTATAAAGAAAAATTTTATGAATATTATTTTTATTTAATTATTTGTTAGCAATAAACATTCTAACAGGGACTCGTATCAAACAACAAAAAATTGCATCATTATGACAGTATAAATGTATTTTATCTTATTTAAATAATTTTATTTATTATTTAAATAATTTTATTTATTATTTAAATTTATTTAATACGCTTAATTTCATTTTTTGAGTCAAATGTATGAAACTGATGGCATTAGACATTGGTACCCTCTGGGTTTGGGCATTCAGGCACAGTCTTATATTTGTATACTCAGATATTAGCGAAGAAGTTCTTTATAAAACAACACACAATGTGCATATTTATAATTATTTCTTATTTTTCGATACTTCACAGCGAAAACTTCAGGTAAGGTTCTTAAACCTCTGCACAATAAAAAGCAACTGTCAGAGATTACTCTATATTATTTATTGTAAAAGTCACATTAATATGAAATATGATTTAACATATGCATGTCATTAAAATATAGCATTACTAATTTTTTCTTTTTACTCGTTTTAGAATGAAACAAACACATTGTGCAAAATTTATTCAGAAAAATTAGCATAAAATTCAGTAATGCACTCTAACTACGTAAGAAATTCATAGCTTTTATACAAATATTAGAAGCATAAAATGTATTTATAATAAAATGCGGGTATTATTTGATATTTGCAAGAATTTTTATCCAAATAAATTGGCTCCTGTCACAAATATTTGATGGTTATATGAACATAATCTATACATAACTGCTGTTCATTTTTTAAAAAGTATTAAAAAGGAGTACGTTGACATCAGATCATTTCAAGAGCATTTTACTACTCAAATTGAAGTTGATTAAACGAAAGGAAAATAAAATGACTCACCTCGTAATGAGTCTTGATCATTTTCGGATTCACTCTCTGATAACGTCCCTTTCTGCCAAGGATGCCACGTGCTCTCTCGGAGCCGGCTGGACTTGGATCCCGTGAACTTAGTCGGGTCGAGAATATCGTCCACGGAAAACGAAGTATGAGACATGGAGGTCTGCGCTTGTAAAGCTGGCATCATCCCACGCTTCCCTTTCCCCAAAGCATCGAAATCTCTTAAACTCACTTCTGGATTCGATCTCTCAGGCGGGGAACCACCATCCATGGCAAAACGGTCAATACGACCAGTAATGTTGCACTTTGAGGATTGCCTCAGTGAGATGCTTGTGGGAAGTCCATAATCAAAGTCCTTTCGGAGGATGACAGCTATTTATTTTACATACAGTCTTTCAGTACTTAATAGGCTACTCTAATTAGCAAATTCCGCGTTTCGTTTAGCTTGTGAATAACAGGGACTTTCCTTTGCTTAAACTCCATGTGGACTAGGCGCGTGTCGGCCCTACAAGCAGAAGCGATGGGAGCTCGGGATACGCCTTCTCTCGTTCGGGATACGTCATTGGTCCAAATTCTGAATTCCCACCCCTGTGAGTGGCAGACATGACGTCAATGGAGGTGGAGCTCCGGAAGTCGACAGTGGACCGCAAATCCTATCTGTTGAGCTGGTAATCATCGAGGCTTTACTGCGCGATGCTGCGGGGGAAAGAGTGAGACCGGTCAACCCGCTATGGCCGCTCATTTGGTCCATTATCGGGTGTTTGAGACTCAGTAGAAAATTGGCGGGTGAGGGATGGTTTAGACAGCGTCTTTCACGGGTCGTCTGTCCTTCCATTGGGTAATCATCCTCATCCGGATCTATGTTTGATCGGAAAACAACGTCCCCGCCAGCCATCTGCTGCTTTTGTTAGCTCTTCCATTCACAAAGCAATACCATTTTTTTATTTCACTTTTTTAAACCCTGGAAAATTAATTAGCTTCAAAAAGGAGTCAGAGGGTCGAAATGCTAAGTGAACTGGCTTAACAGTTTGGAATTATATCAAAAGAAAATAAGATACGTTTAAACGTCAGGATAAATAATTTTCGTAATGGATACTTGAAAGCACGAACTCGTTTAAACATTGATTTTTAGAATTGTTTTTTTATCACATTCCCAGAAACATCTAAAATACTGAAATTTTCTTAGATTTTTTTAAAATTTTTATAGTTACTTACACTAGTGTGTGAGAATAAATAAATATATATATATAATAATAATATTAATTAAAATAAATATGCTTGTATTAATTAACGATGCAAGAAGTTTCCAAGTTTAAACAAGGAACATATAAATGGCTTAAAATATTTTTCTTTTCTTCTTCCTCTTCTTGATTTATATCAGACAGTCATGTGATGGAAATCACTGAAAACTATAATTTATATTTAGATTTTTAAAATCTGAATCAGTATGTTTTACAAATATTGCTACATCAAAAACAAATTCTTTTAAAATAGAATAAAAAACATTAATTATGTATTTATGTTTAGAAGTAAACAGCCAATTCTTTTAAAAATATCGATATTCTAGCAATACAGTTAGGCATCGTTTCTAGCAATACAGTTTGGTCTTGCAAAGGATTCTTCAAAAAAGATATACGGATAAGAAAGTCGTATAACTGAATTTAGTTTAATGAATTTTTAGAAGGAAAATGTTAATTCTACTAATATACTTTTAATTTTATACAAATTTATCTTTATTCTTCTTCTTCTAGTTTGTTGAATGTATTATCTGCATTTTAAATGTTTAAAATACTTCATTTTTAAATCGTAAGGATTTAAAAGCATGCAACTACAATTAACATTTAAAATGAAAATAGGAAAGACTGTACCTATATTTTACTTCAAGAATAAATAGCATTATTATCTAAAAAAATGTTAACATCGATACAGATTTTAATCTTTTAAAGAAAAAAAAATCTTCAGGTGATATCTGATGAGCCATTTGATTTTCAGCCTTAAGCAAAGCTCTATGAATTTAATTAAATTCTTTAACTGTTTTCTCATTAGTATTATGACAAAGAAAAAAATTTCTAAGCGTACCAACGTAATGAACAAAATCTTAAAATTAAACTGATTTCTTCACTTCCTACTTCCATTCGCGCTGCTTAAATATTTAAACGTAAATCAATCCGTTTTTCAACTTCGCATAATTTTTGACACTATTTTATTGGCATCACAGTTTACTCATTCCTCATTTCCTTCATTTAAAAAAAAAAAAAAAAAAAAAAAAAAAAAAAAAAAAATCATCACTTTCACTGATTTTGGACATTTTTACCTAATTCTGGATTTGAAAACCTCTCTGTCATAAAATAATTTTTAATTACTTCCGATTTTATTTGAGTCTTTGAGTCCTAAAATATTCATAGCTTCAAGATATTTATCTTTCTCTGATTGATTCCTGCAGCAGTGTTGCAGGCGATTTGAAAAATTGAATCTGATCAAATCTAAAAGTTACATTGTTTTCATAAATGTTGGCGCTATAAACGTTATTATTATTATTTTTCAGATATTTAGTGTATTGATTCATTAAAATCAGACTTTCTGTTTCGTCTTCTCTTCTTTTTTTTTTTTTTTTTTTTTTTTTTTTTTCCCAGAAGGACTATTTGACATTTTGCGTTCATTCTTCATAAATGTCTGTTTACTTTTAAAATTGTTTCCACCAAATATTAGAGCCCTATATTTAAAGAAATTAAATAATGAAGAATCTGCATAAATGTATGTATGTTTCTCGCATTGTGATAAAACGACGGCACTTAAAGGCCATCAGATTTTGAATAACGTACGTTTCCACCTGAATACGGGCATCTGGAGGCTCAGATTTGGAATTTGTTTTATTATCTATTTCATATTTTGTAAAACTTTAGCAATTTTTTGGTTAACAAACTCAACGATTTAAAAGCGAGCAATGGCAACACTGCATGGGGAAAAAATTATCTCCAGGGCGCGAGACTGTGTATCGGAAATTCTAAAGATATGCTCATTTTAAAATTATTTTGCGATATTGCTGTTGAACTGAATTTCATGGTTTAATCTCTGACTTATTCTACATGGGGTAGAGCCTTGAGCTCAGGCACCCAGGTGTAGCAAACACCGCTCCACAGAAGAGGATTTCAGCTCTTACGTAGGACTGAAATATCTTAAATATTCATCCCCTCCTTCACGTACATCTTCACGTACAACTTCCAAATACTCCCCACCCCGCGAGAAAAAAAAAAAAAAAAAAAAAAAAAAAAAAAAAAAGGAATTCTGGAACCGTTTTGAGCTGAGAAAATAAAAATCGATGAATGAGTCAAGGAGAAATAACATATAGCCAAAGTTATGAATCGTATAAATGAAATATTTTACCAGTAACATTAATACGAAAAAAGATATCTGAAATCGCTAAAGCAAAGAAACGTCAGCTACCTCTTCTTTATCACCTAATATTCAGTTTACTATATTTCGCTGGAATCTTATTAGATAATTAAAGAAGTTTTTTTACAAAATCTTGAATTTTAATGTCATAGATAAAAGATATTATTCCCCAGCATTCCCCTTCCCCAAGGAATCTTTCAGAAACGTAACTGTGTATAGTCTTAATTTTAATATATTATCTGAATAATGTTAATAAACAATTACAAGCAAATTGAATTAAAAGAAGAATTCAGTATATATGACAAATAAAAACAAGCCGAATACTTAGGAGTTCATGCTTTCTTTGCAAGAACATTAAATAAAAATCCTGCGTTAAAACTATGGCAAGATTCAATCCTCAAGTTACCAACAATAAAGACTTCTTTTTTCTATTTTTTATTTATTTATTTATTTTAATGTTTCAAAGAAAGAGATCTTGCTTTTCTAACAAAGAATCGTCTTTCTACTTCTCTCCATTTAAGCAGTAAACTGTGAAACGTTTATTAAACATTTAGCAGAAATTCAATTAAAATTAAACTTAATTATTTTTTGAAGGAACAATGACAAAATGAATAAGATATAGATTATTTACATTCACTTATAAACGCATGTGGATGTAAATAGCTTATATTTGATGTATAGTTTATTAAACATGTCATCAGAAACTTAAAATGAGTTTTTAATTCATAGTGAATGACGATGAAGCCCTAATAAAACAAACACTGATGAAATAAATTAATTTATTAATTTATTTCATCAGGGTGAGCGAAAATTGATATTAAAAACTGAATGAAAATGTTAAATGTAAAATAAAGTTAAATCTAAAATAATAAAAAAATACAATTTTAATATTTTATCAATTACTAAGTAATGTGACTAAAGTTTTCTTTCGACTCAAATATGACTGGAAAATGTAAATGAAGATTACATACGACGCGACGACGCTATAAGAAACTTTTACGATAAAGGTGTTTTTCCCAGCTCATGTTTGAGCGATTTTTGGTCGAAGCAGTTGCACTCGATAATTTATTGAGCGTACGTACCTGGGGAGTTTGCTAAGCCGGGAAAACGTTTCTCCTGCCGATCTTCCTTCATCGCCGATCTGTCAACCAATTAGATATCCTGCAAGCGAAGATTCTTGGAAATGTTTCTTTCCATGCATAGGTGAGTGTAACTGGCATGTGTAACCGTGGTTTTACTCACCAGTGACAAGAGTTAAATGACTGAGTTATTCCTTCTCCAGTGGTGAGCAGTTGCTTACTGATGTCTCAGTTAACATTCTATTCCAGGTAGAATGGCCTGCTTTATATGGTTTGAGTAGCTTTATCCTTGAGTAACTCCGAAAACCATTAAGATTCCCTGTGAAGTCCCTTTTTAGTTCTCCTGTTGTTCTGTCGTAATCAATTAACTAATCTACAGATACTTTTGCTAAATCTTTTAAAATGATTAGAGCTTTTCTTTAAAATTGCATATTTGATCTAAAATTGAATTTTGGCTTTTTCAGAGGAACCGAGAATTACTCCTATATACTCCTCAGTCTCCTGTCAAACATTAGTTGAGGTTAAAGTAAATAGCATGTTTTCTCAAAGGCCAGTGATTATGTATACTATTTGACAGAGGTCTTAAAATTACTTTCCCCCTGGTGTCGAGGGGGGGGGGAAATATTACCATTTAATGAATATTCGTAAACTTTCCTTTCGTAAAACTAAGTTTCTTTCATCTTTGATTGAGCAAAATACTTTAATTTTGAAGCAGTTTCCTACTTAATTTTAAGTTCTAAATAGAAATTTAACAATAATTTAAAACGTTACAAAAATATGCGCAATAAAAATTAGCTTTGAATATTTTAAACTAGTGTAAAATTTTGCATTCAGTCTGGCGAATGATATTAAGTCATATCTTTATAAGCAAGGGTAAAGGTTAAGATGCATTATTTTCCCTTAAAATATAAATTTTACTTATTGTTCTCAGAGGCGGCGCTAAGCTTTCTGCCGCTCCAATACTACAAAAATTTTAACTTTCCTAAATTCTGCCTCTTGTGCTATTTTATTGTTTTCACTGGCTCTGTGACTGGCCCTTGTTTTCATCAGCAAACAAGTTTGTAAATTTTATATATTTTAACTTTTTTTCTTGTTTATTTTTAGAAAAGTAGCTTCCATTTTCGTATAGAATTTGTTGAGTCATCCAGTAATAGTTTTTTTCAATTGAACTAAAATTTGAAGGTGGACTGGATAAACTACTTGCATCAACCTTTTATAAAAGCAGGTAGTAATTTTACTTTATTCTTATTCTTAGGGAAACTTTTGAGGAGTGCATTTGGATCTAACATTTACTTTTCGTTGTTAAATGGAAGTTACAAAGGAGCATATCTGGCATATTTTGCCTTAATAATAATGAATAGGAAAAAGTATGTGGAAGTTACAAAGGAGCATATCTGGCATATTTTGCCTTAATAATAATGAATAGGAAAAAGTATGTGGAAGTTACAAAGGAGCATATCTGGCATATTTTGCCTTAATAATAATGAATAAGAATAAGTATGTAGGAATCGAATAGTAAGCATAAGCCAATATCAGAGGCGTCCCGGAATTCCAAGCCATAAACTGTTGCTTAGGAAATGAGCTTCCTCCTGGAAAATCTGTAGAGCTCGACGAGGACATCTTGCAAACCCTGGTGGAAAAGAATCGCATCGTAACTAAAAATAAGGAATGGCAGAGAATGAAAAGGAGTTTACTTGAGATTTAACCACACACACACTCTCCCCCCCCCAAAAAAAAAGAACAAGAAAGGGGGGAAGAAAAGAAAAAAAAAGAAAAAGAAAGGGGGAAGAAAAGAAAAAGAAATTACATCTTAAGTGGTTTGCGATAGGGAAAGATGGGTGTGACATTCTCGGATCCGTCCTCTGAGGAGTTCTCTCTTAAAACAAGTACGAAGCAGGGCAAAGTCATACATATAAGGTGCCCAAGGCCCATGCAATGTCAGACGCAATGCTGCGCTTCTCACCATGATAAAATTCCTGGGCTTGTTCTAAAATTACTGTCAAACAAGTGAAATAAGTCACATTAACAGCAGCAATATTATTATAACTTCTTAAACCAAATATAATTCATTAAGCAACACGGGATATCTAAAGTAGCCTGGGTGAAAGAAAGAGAAAGGAAAACTTCTAAAGCAATAAATGCATTTTAGATTTCCGATATAAAATTACTATTCATAATATGCAATTTCATTAAAAAGATTTACATGTTGTTCCATGTAAAACAAATCCATGTTTTACAATTAAGTTTACTTACAAGAAAAAAACACGATGAATAGAAAAGTAGTTCACAAGATTTTTTGTAATATTTTTCAAAGATGATAAACTGCATTAAGCGGCTTCTTCATTAAGCGTGCACTCGAAAGGGAAACTGTGTAATATTTTCACTGTAAATGTTCAAGCATCAGATACCTAGCATGCAACACCACCTTATGATTTACAAATAAATTTTCTGGGGTCCTAATCTTGCTAAACTGGCTGTTTACAATTTTAAACAGTCTAAATGTAACACCACTATTTTTCGTCCTCTTAAAAAAAAAAAAAAAAAAAAAAAAAAAAAAAAAAAAAACTGAAAGGTTTCAGATATCGTCATGCAAAATTCGATGGCTCTATGTACCGTTGTTTTGTCACAATGCGAGAAATATATATATACATTTATGCAGACTTTTCATTATTTAATTTCAACGAAAACAATAGTCCTTCAGGGACAAAGCTCCTTTGGACTAAAAGGAAGAAAAAAAGTATATCCATACGATGACGACGAGTCATTCCAGCGAGAGGTAGGAATATTTAGGATAGATAATTCACATTTTATGGAAGGCTAATCAATGGATATATAGAAACAGAGCAACTGTAATTTTTTCCACTCTAGATAACAGTTTATTATTGTTGTGCACAGGAGCATTGTGTAATTTCCATACGTATTTCTCTTTTGCAAGTTTCTAGCAGACTAAAAATACCCTGAAAACAACTTCACACTAAAAATGCCCAGAATACTTCACGCAATGTTTAGATGCGCTAAATGTAAGAAGTAAAAGATTGAAAATTTAGAGTTCACATTCAATATCCATTCATAATAATGAAACGAAATAAAATAATTCAAATTTAAAGTAAACGGATTTTACAATTCCTCGCATTATTTCATTATTTTGTCAAAATTTAGTTAGCTGTATCTGTATTTAACAAATTAAAGAATTTTGTTACTCTGTTTCTATAGCATTACTTTTATAATACAGTGCTAGAAGTTACGATTGAAATACTATATCTGTTTGCATTCAATCCACATACACTGGTTTACATATGTAAAATTAAATATGTATTATTTCCACTTTCAAGGATTTTCGTAGAAAGCATATGATTTTAGTGAAAAATTCTTTAGTTTGAAATATATGAGAATCTTTAAAGTTAACCGTACTTATCGCATACAATTTTCGAAATACATCCGGCAAGAGAATCTCTGTTAATAAAAGAGTATGATATTACGTTACTGCAGAAAAAATAAACTTCTTCTAATTAATGCCTAACTCACGTAATGCATAACAAATTAAATCTCTTACATTTAATCTTTCCTAATGGGAAGCTGCAATAAAAAAGTCAAAAGCTGGAGAGGAAATGTCGGATAAGACAGAAGATAAAAAGCAAAAAAAGACGAAAAGAGTTTAAAAAAAAAGTTCGACATGGGAATTATCTGGGTTTCCAGTGTTGCAAAAACAGATCTGTCTCCTCTCAGTAATGAACATCTCTATCAACTCCCGATGGTTCCATGGCAGACAAGTAACCCAGACACGAGCAACTAATTGCATGGTTCAGAGGCATAGCGTCCCTAACTTTAGAAGTCCAACTGGATTGTTAGACTAATGTCAAGCCGAAAATTACGCTGTCAAGATCACCTAAGTGAAACCGGATTCCGCAATCTCTTGGCTTTAACTCCCCCTTCCTCCCCGTGACTGTCACATTTAGATATCCGTGACTCTTCTTTTCACCTTTAACTCCTCTCCCACACTGCGAGAAGTGACTCTGCCTGGCGTGAGTCCAGATGAGCTTCTGTGAGGATGCAGGGGCTATTTTTTTCTCTCTTTTTTCACGGCAGGGAAAAATACGCGCGACGCGGAGAAAATTCCTTCATATTTCTGAACGAGATTGCGAAATGTTTCAGAAGCAAGGCTTTGTCATTCGTTTGTTTACCATGCAATCTGAAATGAATTATAGAGTTAACTGCAATTTAAAATAAAATAAAATTTAAACGAAAAGGAAGCGAAGTGGGGAAATATTTTTTAACTAGTAGCAACAATTCAAAAATGGAAAAGAAAATCTATAAGTTGCTTAATGAGTTTAACAGTTTAAGTAATAAAGCGGATAAGTTTTAAGCTGTCTGATAATTTTGCAGTTTTCTAGCATTTTCTTCCCCCTCTTTCTTTCAAATTATTATTATTATTATTATTATTATCCGATAATTGTATTTGAGCATATAACTTTAAAATTTGAAACTTCTCTATGTAGTAAACTTTAAACTTCTGAGTTGCTAGAATTAAATCTTGTGACTATTAGATTTTATGTCCTCTGTAGATCGAAAGATTACATTGTGTCATTCATAAAAACGTTCAATACTAAAAGGTAGCTACCAGTTTTTAGCTTGTCGCCCTCCTCCCCCCCCAAAAAAAACGCATATAATAACAAACTAGTGCTTTCGAAAAATCAGTTCTAAAATTTCGGTAATTAAACTGAACCTTTTTTTAGTGACTTAAAGTTATTTCAGTAGCTGATTAAAGAGAACTGTTAGTACTGAGTGGCAATCACATAAACACTTTTCCTGTTAAGAAAATTGCGTCAGATAATGCTTCAGGTGAAAAATAACTCACCTTCAATTCTTATTACCCAAAGTCTGAAGGGGGGGAATTGATATATCAAACTTTAATAGACAGAATTACAGCTGAACTCTCGCTAAATATTCAGAACAATGTTCTCGCTAAAATTTTCAACATAATCTGTGGATATAATATTGGATTTTATTGCTATTGCTAATAGCACAAGTAATTATTTTCCCCAACTGACTTCTTTTAATCACAATCAACATCATCGAAAAAAGTCATTATAATGCTCGAAATATAATATATAATATAGCAAGTAATAACAATACTCACAAATTAGATGACTGAAGGACTACTTAGTATATTCGGGGTATTTCAAAAAAGTGTCGTAAGGACACATGAAAATGTCGTAAGGAAAGTTGTGGAAGAAAATTATGGTTTAGCTCTTAAGAATGGTTTGATATCTCACATAGTAGGAACTATAACGAACTACTTCGCCTTCCCTCCGTTTTTATACAATCCTTAAGTTTCATAGTAATGTATTTATATTAATTTCTGAATGCCTAATTATTCCAAAACTGTACAATAAGTTTTTGATTTCAACCATGAAAAAAATCATTAGAATTTAATATTTTATTTAATTTGTATCATTCCTGGTGTGTTCCAGTAATAAAATCGCTATGCATAATACGGAAACATTTATGATGTTTAATTATAAAAATTTTCGACAGACTTTCTTATCTTATCTAATCATTATTTCCTATCTTGTTCATTTGCGGTTTTGCAGCTGAGGATGGTGGTTCGGTAAAACCATCGAAACTAGTCCTGCGAAAATTTTGAAAATATAACGCTGATTTTTGTTGTTTGACTTCTGAATTAGTAAAGGGTAATCTTATTAAAATTCAAAATTAAAATAATTACAGTTAGGTAAATTCAAATTAAAGAAATGGATATCTGTCTCGAATGTAAAATGCTGGTATTTCCATTCCTATTTATAGAAACTCTTCCATATACAGCGTGTCAAAGTCGGCAAATATCGGCTGAGCATTCTTTTCTAAAGATAAGCAAAAAATATCCTATGAAAGGCAAGAAATGCGAGTTTACGATTTACGATACATACAACGATGTATTACGATAGTTTACGGATGCGAATGTACAGAATGTCCAAAAAATTCACCAAGTGGCAGCGTATTCTATGCTCGAAGATAAGCTAAGTGCCTATGAACATATAATGTTAAATGTACAGAGTACAAGTCTCCAGGCATTGAACTTATTGATGAGCGAACGCGAGCCCTAGTTGTCTTTCCGTATTGAGTGTCGCAGACCCTCTGGACAACGTCCTCGAACATGTCACCTGAATTCGAGAAAAAAGGATCGAGACACTCAAGAGATGCTGAAATTCGTCTCAGGATACTCAGCGACAAGGTGAGGGTAGCTGACGTGATTATCCTCCTGCTACTTATCTTAAACGTTCCGTGGTTAATAAACTAGCTTTGCTAAATATGTCTTCAAAAGACATTACTTGTTTATCTTCACATACAGAATGCGCTTTTCGCGTCTAGTCACTTTATTCTAACACCTGCTCCATATTAAGCACTGCCATTATAATTTACATAAGTGTGAAATTTAAATTCAAGTTATTTTTTATCAAATAAATATATGTATTTAATTTTTTACAGTTACTGATGAATGTGGCATATAAAAACTAGTCAGCGCTTTAAAATACGTAAAATGTAAATTTCATTTTCTAAAAAATACATTTGTGAAATCAATGTTGTGATAAAAGAAGAGCACATTACATCGAAGAGAGATATATGACAATCAATAATTAATTTTAAAATTCATATATCTAATATCTGATATTTTTCATCTGACTACTCAGCTTAGTAGAAAAGGATATTATATATATATATATATATATATATATAAATTAGAAGATTTAAAAGCATTATAATCTCTATGTAGAATAAGAAAAAGTACCCTTATGTAAATACTAGCAACACTGCTTGATCACTGCGACATAAAGAAGTATCCAAACTTTGTTAAGAAGAAAAGATTTTTGAAAGTGGCAAGAATAAATTTAACAAAAGAAATACAGATAAGGTTTTAGAAGTGTTTGAAAATTATAACCGTATTACATCAGCTAAAAAATTTAATCAGTACTAAATGAAGATGTCTTCCAAAACCAAATGAAAGGTACCTACCTAACTTTGACTCTCATGTCGAGATACGACACATATATTTTTCACATTATTAAAGCAAGTACTGTACAGTGAGTTTCATTACTTCTTAAGGAATGGCAAAGATAATATGGTGAAAAAACATTTCAGCGACAACTATGACAATGATGACATCACTCAGAGTGTTAGCGCCACAGAAATTAAAAAATGCTTTACCGTCAAGTTATCTTCGAAGAAGAACATATTTAGTGTGCGAGTGATTTCATTTTTAAATGCCTTTATATAAATTTGTTCTAAAATCGTAATGCAATAAAAGTTTCATGATATTAGTTATGTAATGCCCGCCTTTCTTTTACCATAAAATCCAAAATTTATTTATACCTTAACAAATAACCCTCAGCCTCCAGCATACCTCTAAACATGCATTTTTCAATCATAATCCTTAATAGCAGGAAATTAGGTAGGTTTATAAGGTATTTCTCCCACTTCCCTAGCGTGCCTTCGTGGTGTAACGGTAGCACGCTGGGCCGGTATTCCAGAGGTCCGTGGTTCGATTCCCGGCGAAGGAGGTTGTATATTTTTCATCTCTCCGGCTTCAAAAAAAAAAAAAAAAAAAAAAAAAAAAAAATCCTAATGACTCTACAAGTGGCACCCGAACTAAAAGGGTTGTGGATGATGATTCTCTGCACCCAGGATTAGGCGACTAGGTCCCCTAAAACCCTAGTCGCCCTTTAAAAAGGGGAGTATATAAGGTATTTCTCATACTTCCCTAGCGTGCCTTCGGTGTGTAACGGTAGCACGCTGGGCCGATATTCCAGAGGTCCGTGGTTCGATTTCCGGCGAAGGCGGTTGCATATTTTTCATCTTTTCTGCTTCCAATTAACCTAATGACTCTACAGGTTTACCCTGCATGTAGCAGATAATACATTCTGAAATTTCATATTTCTTCAAAGCTGGTAAAAACATGCTTAGATAAGATATAAGAACTGTGTCGAAAATAAAGGGTAAAGGATAGTTTTTTCGGACCAAGGTCTTATGTATATCTGTTATAAGGATAAATTGAGGTCATGAACAGAAAATACTGAAAGCAAAATTTTTACTGAGGCTGCATTAAGTATTTTCTTAGAATTATGATTTGAAGTTAAACCCTTCACCGCGTTAGTAAACTTCGTTTGGATATCCGAACTGCAAATCATAACGCTTACAGAAATATTTTGGAATAAATTTTACTTTCGAATTTGAGGAATAATTTGTCAGTAAGACATTTGTACTTTGGCGACAAATTGGTATCGCCAAATTTGGCGAGAAATAGCCAGTTAGCAGTCTTTTGGTCTGGTACCTGTATAACTGTAAAGGTACTGTCAACCAGTAACTGTTATTGATCCCTATATGTAGCTGTAACCATATTCGGCAATTATATGTAACTTCAACCGTATATGCTATCCAGCAATTTTGAGAATAGAAAGTATTGGAAAATTCTCGAAGCGCCAGGGAAAATTATATAAGACCGGAGCAAAGAATATGTATTGTTAAGAAGGAAAGCTTCGCAGCAGCAGGAGTGGCTCCCTCCGAACGAAAAGGGATACAACTGTGTATGCGTTAAATATCTGTCGCCAAAAAGCGCCAAAGCTCGAAGCTGATGTCGAAGTTCGAACAGATTCGACGGTCATGTTTATCAAGAGTTTAAAGCTGTGTGACTCCATTTTTTTCCCTACATATTGAGAGATATAAAATCAGACATCAAACTGCGATATGGATAATACAAGTTCAACTAGTAAAGCAAAAAAGCACGAAAATTCGAGTTTAAATTATCGCGAAAAGTCAAAGAACGATTCATCTTAGCCCGTGTTACTAAATTTCCTGTACACGTGGCGGAGGTGGAAAATCTCGGCCAGGTAACATCACAAAGGGGAAAATTCTCGCCAACAGCTTCCGTCGCCAAATCCCTTTGCGAATAGTCCCTCTTCTTTCTAGCGGCGTAGAAGACAAACTGGTTTACATTACGTTTATGGAGCCTTTCCTTCTTTACATAGACTTTCTTTGACCGGAGGAAACATCAGTTGTCAGTTTTTAGCTCAGAGTTGACTTCGGAGCACTGAGAGATCTCCTTGCGAGCTTCGCTCTTTAAGTGCGCTTTACATTGCATTGCGTTTAACATTCTCAGTAGTTTGAAGTGTTGACTACTGATTGTGCTCTGTCGTACTGAGACTAATTCTATGAGTAATTTTGAGGAAAGTTCCAGAATTGTAAAGGGTTTCTTTCGGGAAAAAAAAGAAATTATCAAGCTATCATCGGCTCTGTGTGCGTTCAATCCATTACGAACCAATATGCATGCAACAATTTTCTAAACTAAACACAAGTGATTTCTTGCTGTCTAAAAGGTGTTTCAGCTAAGAAATGATTTTAACATTTATATATCTTAAGTTATTATTATCATTTATTATCTTATATAACATCTTAAAAATTTAATGGTTGAATATTTATCTGTTAATAAATAATTTTAATTATTATCAGATAAATAGCTCATAAATTATTATCTGCTAAAAAGCTGGTTTTATATGCATAGCAAGGAGTTGTATAGGAAAAGCCTTTCTGCATTCGTTCTTTTAACTTCAGATTTTAGTTAATACTTTTATTGATTCTAATAGACATGGAAAATGATTTTTATGATATCATCAAAGTGAGTAGCTGGAACATGTGGGATGAAAATTTACGTATCCACCCACTGTTTAGGTTCTTATGCTATCAAAGAAAACTTAGAATGGGTCTGTCTTGATTAATTGTATGCATTTAAAGAATGAGATACGAGGAGATTTCACTTTGTGAATATGAACACTAAGTTTAAACCTAAATAAATCATAGCTACTGAAAATACAGTCAAATTAGTTTACTGCAAGTAATATATAACAATATTACAGCTGATTTTAATTTAGGCACATTCTTATACAGATCTAGGTCATCACTAATAAAGGCCCACCAGTAGCCGAGCAGTAAAGTTGCTGAACGCTGGTAATACGATCCGGGTTCGAATCCCGGTGAACGGGCTGGCTTCATTGCCTTTTTTCTATTCCCCTCCCTCAGTGCAACGTGTATACAAATCACTTTTAATTAGAAATCCATCCGGGAAGGCATCCGTCTCTTTAGGCCGATAGCCCTCGAGTGCTTTGCCATAATCAAAATAAACCCAACCTTCTATTGATGTAGAGAGAAATGTTATAAAAAGAAATTTTGCAAGCCCCTTTGCAATTTGCATTTGACTGCATTTATCAAGAGAAGCTATTGAGAAGGCATTCACTTAAAAAAAAAAAAAAAAAAAAAAAAAAAAAAAAAATTGGGGGGGGGGGGGAGAGGGACGTATAATACTTTGAATATTCGTATTTTAGAACAATAATTTCTGAAACCAGTTGCGTTTATTCTTTTTCGTAGGAGAAATCACAAACCAATTATTAGTTCAAACTTTTTATTTTGTTATAAAGTCTTAATTAATATACAATATTCCTGATGATTAAAATACAATGTCAGTTAACGGAAGTGCAAAACATTAGCTTTATATATACATATAAAGTATAGGAAAGTCTTTTCAGTTTATTTCGAAGAAACAAAAGTAAATTTTTTTTTTCTCTTTTGTGAAATATGGTTATGAATTCTCTTGAATGAAAAACACAGACTTTATTTAAGCGGTATACCATGGTCCGGTTGTATTTGTTACGCGTTGATCAGTTCTTTTCTCATTTTTGTAATTTCTCATCACTGTTATTAAATGTGTAACATAAACAAAAGTAATACTCAGTTATTCTTGCTATTTACCAACCATCTTTTCTAAAATCACACACCTTCTAAATATGAATGAATTATAACTCAGATTGAAGGCACTTTTAAACTTTAATTTCTTTTTCAATTTCATAGAAAAGAATGATTGTAAACTTTAATTGCATCTCCTGAAAACTTGTCGAGTCAGAATCAGAATCAGCAGGATATTTGTCAAAAGTATCAAAGAATTCAAAAGTCAAGGCTATAAATGAAAGCCGAATTTCAGTAACGGTTCTAGGTATAGTGATACTTTTAATGCAGAAATAAAAATATATATATATATATATATATATATATATATCACAGGGGATTTGAAGAAAAATGTTATTATGGAAATTTTTTATTTATAGTTGTTCTCGCTTAATGGCGATCAACGATAAAAGAACAAAAAATATCTCATAATAAACACTGAGTGCAGCATCCGTATTTCTGAGCACTGCCGAAAGGAGGAGCAGAAACAGTATTCCTGTAGGAATCACTGATATGGGCTGTCGCAAAATAGCTTTCCATATTGCCAGTGACATTTTTCATCTCTGTATAACCCGTGACTTATAAAGCCCATTCGATAAGATTAAAAGATAGACTAAAAGATAAGATTAAAAGATAGCACATTAAGAAACAATAACTAGATTTTGAGAACTTAAGATCTGCAATGACTGTTCATACTGAAACTGACAGCTTATATTCCATTATAGCCAAACACTGAAAATAAGAGCTAGTCCTAAAATTCAATGCTTGCCTTTATTACAGACTTAACATTGTTTCGCAACAAACCGGTATAAATATGTATTTTGGACAGTAACATTTCAAGCGCAGAGTGTTCTAGTTCAAAAACCGACTTAGTTTATTTAGAATTCCAAGGCAAACTATTATCTGGTGATCATAATTCCATTAAAAATAAATTCGAACGGTTAAAAAAAAGACGGGAGTGGAGTTTTTTTTTATACATTTAAAAAATCTGCTAATTCTCCCCTATCAAAATTTTGAAAATTTATTGAAGTTAAATTTTTTTTAATGTTTACTGACTTTTGGATCATCTCTTAAATAAATTTATCTCAAGAAAAATGTTCAAAGCTGAAATCTGGGAAGGTTTTCAAAGGGAAGATTAGCAACTGTTACTTTCAAGATTTAGTCCAGTATTTTAAAATAAAATTTATTACAGCTCTTTGATTACCCAAAGTTGAACTATTAGTGATTAGTATGTAGTAGTAAAATATTGATCAGTCTGTAAGGTTGAGAGTGATAATTTTTCTGAAATTTACATTCATTCAAATTTATTCTTTAGTACCTTAATTACATCATAGCTAAAACAGAGGTCTAACATTCACTAATTAAACTTCTAACTGTAATTCTGTAACTACTGTATTATAATTAGAGTCAATTCTGTAGCCATCTCTTCCAACGAGTTGCAATAAACGATATTACAGAAATATTTATATTACTTCCTTTTATATTATTATTGTAAATTATTAGAGTATTTGAATTAATATTCAAAAGTTTTACTTTAATAAGTTTGGTAATAATATACGGACTCATTAAAGACAAAACATGCATTATTAGAACAAGTATTAGGATTTTAAGAAATGTTATTTTAAAAATATATAGAAACTATTTGAAACTTTTAAAATAAAGCTAAGTCAACTTTTAATTATAAAAATTGTATTTGTTCTGAGTTTTAGCAAACTAGAAAATATGCATAACTTTCTAACTTTTCAGAAATTTTTATTCAAATTAAAGCATATATTTGGTAAGTTCAGCAGAATATCTGTTTCTTCATTTAGTTGGCGTAACGCTAAAAATTTTCTCACAGTATGATGGAAGTTGTAGGGATTGGAAACGCATATGAAACTGCTTACAAAATATTCATACTTTTATAATTAGCACTTTTTTAAATGTGCCATTGGCTATTTGACATTTCGCATCTTGGAAAATGTTGAAAATTTTGAATGGAGCAATTTGCTTTTTGGATTAATGTTACCTTATCAAAAATGTTATCTATATTTAAATCCAGCTTTTCGTTTAGTTTCGAATCTCAATAATGTCAACAAATTTCCGGTATGCTTGAAATGAATAATTTAACGGACTTGAAGTTCACAATTTGCCAAATGTAGAATTTTCATCAAAGTACTCTTCTAAATATGTAAAGTAAAAGTTATGTCATTCAGAACTACTCCTAAGGTCTTTTCAGCAAACATATTTGTAATCATTGCTTCAGATTTTGGTCTACCATAATATTTTTTGACCTGCTTTGCAATCTTAATATTTTTAATTAAATTTCAAACTGAAGTCAAGTCAAGTGAGTTACAGGAATGATTGTATTTAACTACAGAGTACACATGAATAATATCCAAAGCAAATGTTATATCTTCTTCAAAACTGTAAACTCTTCTCAGTTAAAGAGATAAATGATAATACACTGCTTTTATTTTTATGACAGTCTGAACGTTTATGTTGTCTTATTGTTAAATAACCATACACCCGATTTTACAAACACTTTGACATATAGTAGATTTTGTTTTGTGTGGATTAATAATTGCCACTAAGCATTCATAATCTTTCCCCAATTTTTGTTATGCGGACATAATCGCTTTGTCTCATGTCGGTTCCATAATTTATTTATGGGGATAACAGCACTTAATAAAAAGTGACACGATTAACACAGAAGGTATACGAATAATAATTTAACAAAAAAGTGCCAGATTACAAAAGTGAATATTATATATAGACAGCCAAACTTTAGAAGTACCAGTAAATACTTTAGAACGAACCAAGGAAATATAAACAAAGCACTTTCTGCACGGAGGTTGAGACAGAAGACCATGTGACTGTTAAGCAGCGACTTTGGGCTTGGATGCTAAGTTTACTCGCTAATTTCTGTCTGTTGGCATTTTCTGTCTTAATTAAATTTAGGCCTCAATAGGTTGGCTTGCCTTCGTAGAGTCCTGAACTGTCGGTATCAAAAAAGAATGGAAACTGAGTGAACTGATAGGTGGTGTAGAGTTTTAAACGTATGAAAGAACACAAATTTTTCATAACATACTCTACAGTACAGTACATTCTCTGACTATGGTGCTAATTGAATAAAGATCACTAAATATAATATTACTAAATAAATGAGAAGAAACTTGAGGAGAATATTTACATAAGAACGTGTGCTAAATGAAACACAGGAAGCTTGACAGAAAAATTGTACGCCAAATGTCATCACTGAGCCACAAGAGGTTTTTAAATTTTGGATTAAATGATATTTGGCACTATTTCTAAACTTATAAAGGACTGTCCTTTCTAGAAAAGGATGGTTGGAAACCTTAATTATAATATTATGATATCTCATTATTATACAAGCATACCAAGGGCCGTGTGGCTTTAAGGTATGAAAACCTGGCAGTTTGTTCTGGCTTCACTTATCAGTAACTAAACTATTTGACTGTATGGAGTGCTCTTGGTTTTCGGAATAAACATAGCATAAATAAGACAAGATTTTCTTTCGAATAACATCTCCGAAGGTATTCCTTCGCTTAAGCAGATTGATAATTATGACAAAGTAGGCATTGATTGCTTCTGATTATAGCATAAATTCCTCATTAATCCATTCCTGTCTTCATTGCCATGCAATATTAGGCTATTATAAAAGATGAAATTGGTCCAAATTTCCTCCAGTAAGCAGAAGGAGAATTATGTTGTGATAATAAAGTATAAAAACGATGAAAATTCTGAGCTAATAAAACCCATATTTTTTATATTGTCTAGAATTTGCAAAAATACAATTTGCTGTTTGGCGGTATCAACAGAAGAAAATATAGCGATTTTAAGGAAATTTATCTTCCATGTCAATCGTCAGGAATTAGGATTTGTTTTCCAAATCATCCAAAATTACTTGTGCAAGCAAGGACAGATGAAAAGCAAATGCAAACAATTACTTATAAAGTTAAAAATTTCCATAAATATTTAAAGAATGGCGACAAAATCCTTGGGGAGCAAACAGAGATGAAATCTTTATCTCCCTACATTTCGGGAAAATTTCCAGAGTTGGCAACTCACCCGTTTCGCTGTTTATTTTCGGTTCTTCGCTGCCCTCATAATATGTGTTTTCCGGAGGTTACTATTTGTCACGTTTCGTGATTTATTGCTCTTTGAAAGTCGGGTCTCGCCCGTTAACAAATTGAAGACGAGTTAAAGCTCCCCATGCCAAACTATAAGAAGTTTCTTTTACGGATTACATCCCATCTTCGCTCTTCCTCTTCCTCTCCCCTTTCTGAACTTCAGAGAGCTGCCAGTTATAATTTTTTATGGCAGCTAGATGTGCCTCCAACTTTGTTAATAGACGACTGCAATTAATATAATTGAAAAACGTATTCGCTGAAAGACGTCTATTGTAGATGGAATCTTAGAAAGGCCTAGACTGTTCGATGTAAATGTGTCGTTACCAGACAAATTTTAACACTGGCGCCGTTTTCATCTTGGGCTACTAAAGAGAGGGAGAGAAGAACAAGCCTCTTCTGTGCGTTAAAAACGGGCAATTTACTCCGATTCATTATATAATTGTAAAGCTATGCATTGTTAATATGTCTACTAACTAAGCTTCAGAAAATTTGCATTGATTAAAACTTCACCAGCATCATTAAGAATTAAATGGCACTGAAAAGTAAGGGTGAAAAAATGTTAGGTTCTCATTTTGAGAGATTAAATTTTATTGAATGCTGTTACGCTGCTGTAATGGTAGATAAATTTTCATTCCAGTTTTACTTTGATTATAAAACTTCTGATTGTAACTGTAGGGATTTTTTCACTGCTCTAAAGATTATTTTCTGGAACAATGCATAGCTGCTGTTTGCAGCAAAGAGCCCCGGGGATTTATTTATAGCTACCCTTTTTATATCGTTCAATAACCACAGGTATTCATAATAGTCTTAGTCTGTTTCGCAGTTTGCAGTTTTAAGCCTCCAAGAATAACTGCAAACTTCAGCTTGTCATTGAAAACACGTGTGATCCAGATAAAATGTAAACGATTCGAAACTTGTAGAATATCATTTAATTTTCTAATCAGTTATTTTAAGTGTTTTTCTTATCCTACATCATTTCATTTCCCTTCCAGAATGCAAATTTCCAGCATGCGCGATATTCAAATTATATAAGAAGAAGGAAGTATTCAAAGGAAGGTTTTCGAAGGGGAAATCAGAATGTGTTCTGCTTGCTTGAAGACCACGTTGCTAACTTTGATTCCCTAGTGATTAGAATTCCAAGGAGTTAAGTTATTCTTGCCATTAGGCTTGTTTAAGACGGCTTCGAGTCAGAGCCAGCTTGCGCGACAGTTAATATGTTAAGCCGTTAGGCTATACTTAACTTCATCAATTTTTAAGTTATTCATTATCTTTTGACTTAAGCGAAAGGTGTCGGCTTTTGTAACCACGAGTTGGTGCCGTCTGTTAAACTTACTTAATTTGATAAACGGATCTATACACCTTTCTCCTGACTTTTTACTATAAAAGACTTGGTGTTAATTCACTAAACGGGCTTCAACATCGCGTGCATTTTATGATAGCTAAGAATACACGACGTTACAAACTTACTGACATTTTGTGATGACTGAATTTTTTTAATTGTTAAAATTTAAAAATTGCTTGTCAACAAAGGTTTTATCATAAAAGAAAATAATTTTTCCTTCCCCTCCCTGCATATTTGTTCATATAAATTTCTGATATGCACTTAGAATTTAATATCACCCCTCAGATTTTGAATCCTGGCCACGTAGCAGCGTTTAATGCTTTCTAAGTAAATGTAGGTACATTGACGTTTAAATGATGTGAAACTTCAATGTATTGATATTTAAATTGGTAATTGGTGTATTGATATTTAAATTGGGGAAAATATTTATAGTTCCAGCTATGCGTACTTTCCTTTTCCTGTTGCAATGTGTACCCGTATAATCCCAAATCGGACTTGCGAAATAAAACGAAAATTTAAGGATTTCGGTAAACTTCGTTGCTATTAATACCCCTGTCCACTATTTTTATGGTTTTCCTACATTGGTATTTCTGTTAATTTAAAATACTTTGACTTCCTCTGCTTATTCTTTGCTTCTTTTAAAGAACAGGCATTGTTTAAAAGAGTCGAAACGCTGTTATTTCTTTCTAGTACATTTGAGGTCATTAACAGATCCAGAAATGTAGTTTTAACTCCCGCATCGGAAAGTATTATGGATTGTTTATTTTTAACGTCAACAAAGAAGCACTTATGCATTTTAAGGAAAGTAAACTTCTTGTGCTACGTATTAAGGAAAGAATTAGTGAAGAACTTTGATTAAGGCATAATTAGAAACAGATTAGGATTCACAGGACATCAATTGTATTATCATTTTATGGAACCATAAGTAAAATAATTATATCTTTACCAGATATTTGATCATCAGACTGACATTACTGTAATAATTCCTAGCTTGTCACATTAGCTTACACATAGTTATCAACAAAAAATTGTATGAAGTAAACGTGTAAGCTAGTTTAAATTTGAAAACCATGTACTAACGCATAGAACGTGCAAGTAAAGAGAAGGACAACTGATTAATTCCAAAGTATTAGCATGCGATTACGTTTTCAAGATTTTTGTCAGTAATTTTATTAGTAGCAGCATTTGGGTACTCCTAAAGATAACTTGCGGGAGTCATTTAGACCAGTGAGGTGAAACTCATGCAACTACTTTTGTCCTATATAAAGGGCCAAATTTTAGTAGCATTTTTTTTTTTCTGCTTTTGCACTTGTTAGCTTGTCACAAATTTTTAGCCCATAAAGGACGTTAATCCCGAAAAGGATATTAGTTTAAAAACGGCATTCTGAGTCGAAACACTTAAATGCGTTGTATCACATCTCAAATTGATATTATATTTGAAGAAATTAAATAATGAAGAATCTGCAAGAGTTTATGTATGTTTCCCGCATTGTGAAAAAAAAAAAAAAAAAAACGGTAGCTAGAGCCATAAAATTCCGAATAACATAGTCCTCCACCCGAACATGGGTACCTGAAAGTCCGAATGTTGAATTTCCAATTTGTTTTATTATATGTTTCATATTTGGTAAATTTTTGATCAACAAACTCAACAATTTCAAAGCGAACAGTGTACGGAAACACTGTACGGAATAAAGCATTTTTATCTCCTACACGCGAGACTATCTGTCGGAAATTCTAAAGATACGCTGTTTGTAAATATATTGTGGTTTTGCTGTTAAATCGAACTTCATGTGGTGTAAGCGCCAAGAATATGATGTTCAGTAAATAAAGTAAACACACAAAACGTTAATTATATATATAAAAAAAAAAAAAAAAAAAAAAAAAAAGGCTTTGCAAAGCCGTCTTAGTCTGAAAACTCTTGATACACTCTAAAAACTCAGTCTTACTGAACATGTTTGAGATGTCTGAAGACGTCCAGTCGCAACATGTCTATCCTCTCTTCTGAACTTCTAGGAGCTCAAATTTATCCTTTTAGAAGAATGGGCTTAAATATTACAAGATTTAATTAAAAGTCTGTCGGTTAATGGCAGTTACGTATTATATGACCGTTTCTATCCACATAATTGAGATACCACTATTTGTTGTGTTTCTAACCACGTATATACTATTTCACTTCGAAATGTTAGTATGCGGCACTGCAATATTTAAATAACGTAGTATATCTCCGTAAATTATTGTCTATTACTATTGTAAAAATAAAAGATATTCCTTTTCGCCCATCACAAGTAATATAGAATTTTCAAGATTATCCTTTTTTGTACATATTTTTTTTTATTATTATTATTCTTTTACAAATGGCGGGCACTTGCCTATAACGGCATTGGCCACTACTAAGGCCAGAAGCGGTCCCATTTTATTGTGGAGGCACCTAATAGGCGACCACCGCTACCTTCCTATGAAGGGATAGACAATTTTACATCCATGCCTTCTCCGGAATTCGAACCCGGGCCCTTTGGTATCGCAGTCAGGCTTCCCTAACCACTATAAGTAATTTTGTATTTATGCTGTGCCAGGTTTTCATACATAAAGCTCGTACTGTATCTGAATGCTGTAATGTATCTGTACATGTTTATATCTTTTATTTATGGTACCTAATTTATACTAAGGATCACGCGTACCTCAATGGCATGCTTCTTGTAAATTTTAACTATCATTATATATATGTATGGGTGTATATATCAATATGAGTGAGAGTATGTATACTTTTATTTGTTTCGGAATATCTATGTATGTAAGTGTGTACTATATATCTGTATATGAGTTTGTATTTATATGTATATAGATATATTTTGATTGTACCCTTTTTCAAGTGCCTTGTATGCACATGTATACATTTCTTTGTACATTGTTGTACTCTTCTTCAAGTGCCTTGTATGCACATGTATATATTTCTTTGTACATTGTTGTACTCTTCTTCAAGTGCCTTGTATGCATATGTATAGCTCTTTTTTGCATTTTATAAATGTCGTCTGCTCAGCCGGGGCTGCCCAGGGCTGCGGCCTGGTAGCTAGTGGTTGACTCCCGCCGAGTTGGTAACCAATTCTGCATGGATATATCTATACCTGGGTCGGATGCCAACTCAGCGGTTTACCTCCCCTAACCACTATACCGTCTAGGCGGCCCGTGAATGTTATTTCGTGCAGAAGAGGGGAAAATTAAAAAACAACAAAGTAATAATATTACTCAAAGATACCCATAATAAATTATAAACATTTTATTTCAGTTACTCTTATCTATTCAATCATTAATTTATTCAAAATTTCAATATAAATGCATTTTAATCGTAGAGTTAAACTACTTCTAACAAGCTGCTTGCACAACTTACTCTATGATTACACCAGAATCAGCTCTGAAAAATTGCGAAATCATTCTCCTGTTCATGGAGTTCGTCAATTTCCAGTTATAGTTAATATGCTTCAATGAATGATTCAAAAGAATATAAAAATGAAGAAGTGCCAAGCATGTCTGAAGGAAAAAGGAGTTGAGAGCTTACTTAATCCTTACAGCTGTAACTAACGTATCGAGATAAAATTTTGTCAACAGTATTATATTTAATGTGTAAAGAATCTGCGTTATTTTTTCGAAGCTATTCCTTTTAAGCCCATACGTATGAAATGGAAACAAATGGTGGAAAATAAAAACATACTAACAATTTAACTTTTTCAATTAAGAGTAAAGAAGTAAAATATTGAAACATTAAATATTTATGATAAAGAAAGAAGGCGTGCACAGATGATACTAGTAAAGTAAGGCGGTATACAGCGATTTCATTCCGATTTTAGATTTAAAATTTAACGCTGATTTTAGAAATTTTCTATTTCGTCATAAGAAACTCCTTCTTATAATCATACGAAGGAGTTGATGTTAAATAAGTTATATGATACATCATCTTATATCATACTTCTATTCATTTATCACCAGAGTATTACACTGAAATGTATTTAGTCCCTTAATAAGATTATTAATATTGCATTAATAATCTTATTAAGGGACTAATAGACTTAATAAGATTATTAATATTGCATTAATAATCTTATTAAGGGACTAATAGATTTAATAAGATTATTAATATTGCATATTTATTTGTATACTTACTATAATGTTGAAAGGCTAAAATCCTGTGTTAAGCATTTTGCAAAATTTTAATTCATTATGTTAATTATTAAGAATTTTAAACTAGAGAAATTAAAGTAATAACTAAAAAATTCGTTCAGTATGACAAAATAGTGACAAAAAAAAAAAAAAAACCTACATAAAATCCTGCAAAGTTTGATTTCATTCAAAGTTCATAGTGATAAACAAGAAATATATTGATTTAGATTTCATGAATACTTTAAATGAAGTAAGAAAGACTTAAAAATTATTAGATAACTATGTTCGCTCTTTCAGGTAGTAATGCACATAATAATAATATAAAAAAAAGGCCTTAAATAGCTCTTTTATTTTTCTGTATCTATTCTACATGCTAAAAAAATTTGCTTTTTTATCTTTGGCTTCAAATGATTCAATAATTTTATAATTGATAGTTAATTTGGCTGTTATAATGCTCTCTATCTTCCAAAATTTTCGGAAAACTTAACTTTTGCACTTTATCTGCAGGATTAGTACTGATTTAAAGCAAACTTTTTTGTAAGGTACTATTAAAAATTGGCACTACGTTTATTTGCATTTGAAGATTTTTGTCAAGTCACCGAAGAGGGGGATCTATTATTTTCTTCTTAACAAATTTGCTGCTTGAATGTGGATGCAAGACATGAGCAATAATTTTTGATGCTGCAAGTATAAGCTTCCACCTTTTTATCTGCACATTTATCTAAGTTTGCTGACTATTGAGTAATACTTTTCATTACGGTTTATTTATTACTGCTTACTTTTAATTTTAGTAAATAAGTAAACAAAAAATGCTAGTAATTCGTTTCTTGGTTTTTTGTTGCAAAATTTTGAAATAATTTAGTGGCACACTGTGGGTATATCTTTACTTTTACTCTGGCCACATTTTCGTAATCTAATAAACTGCAGTTTTCTTCACAAAGCTTAATAGACGCTTAAATAATAATAACTGTCGCCCAACCGGTAGAGAGGTTAGCGTCGTTGACTGCTGTGCCGAAGGTCCCGGGTTCGAATCCCGGAGAAGACACGGATGTTTGTAAATGTATAGTGTCGGTGCGGCATGGCGGCACTAAGTATTCGGAGAGAAGAAAGTCCTCTCGTATGGTTTGGTGTAAGGGGAGAGGGGTGGACGGGTGGAGCCCGTGGGACCCGTCCACCCCCGGGGTGCTCTCCATCAAAATTGGGAGCGGAACAGAGCTAAATCGCACTGTCACCTGAATGGTGCTCAAGGCTGTTGCCAACGGCAGGCGTAATCTAGCGCTCCTTGCCACGACGAATATCGTGGGCTTGGGCTGACTACGTCAGAAAAGTGAGCATAAGCAACAACAACATAATAATAACTATAATAACAAAAACAACAACACCAATAGTATTTAGTAATAATATTTTTATGATAGTATAAACAGCAATAGCTCCAACACTAGCAAAACTTCATCGGGATGTTTCCATAACGGCGCCCGGCATAGAGAAGCTACACCTTTATGCATGTCGATCGCTATTCGAAAAGACAGTAATCTTCGCAACTGTGACGGGGTATAAGGAAGCGTGCACAAACTCAACATTAATTTCTCGTTTGAGTCAGGGTCTTTATGGCAATCCGGCGTTTAGCATAACGTTGCGCACATTTATGTAAGTCCTATTTTTGTTTCAGTTACTGATTAATTAATTAAGAAGGTGATGAAATAAATCTTCGGCATCTTTGTGAAAACGCTGAATTGCTACAAGGCTGTCCGCACCTCGGCGGATTGGCATGTAAGTGTCCGCGCTTTTATGACAAACGCCGAATTGAGATAAGGGGGCTGAAGATTTCTTCAATCAGAATAATTTTTCAAATTGTGCTTCTCGGAAGAGGATTCAGGTATTTCAACACATAAAACTTTATTTTTAATGAAATGGCGAACTGCTATAGACATAAAGTGGGATAAGGATACATTTAATATTCATTTTATTTTGAGGATTTGGAATGAAAAGACACCGTAAATTTAATAAAATGTCTTATACTAAATCTTCAGTGCTGTATTACATATTCAATTTTTCGTAAGTTCTATCTGATAGTTTAACTGTCCCATCTGGTCAAATTATTATCAACATATTCAAGCATAAGAAAGCATACTGTTAGCAGTGGAACTGGAACCCTCCCTGCCCCCTGCAATCTGAAAGCTCTCTAGAAGAAAAAGAATATTGCTTGCTAAAAATTCTCTAGGAAAAGCTGCTCTCTGTGAAAGGGAAAAAAATAATCCAAAAGAAAATAATGTCATAATGGATTAGTAAGAAATAAATATGAATAATAACTAACAATCAATTAAATTAAGTCAATAATTATAAATTAATTAATAATTTATATAAATCTACATAACCGTAAATCAAAACAAAAAATGTTCAAATATCTTTTCACTCCTCAACGAAAATTATTTCGCTACTCAAGCCATGTTTCGGGAACTATAGATCTAGCTCAGTGTTTGAAATCTGCTTTTTCAGAAGCGGGACCAGCTATTTCTATAACGGAACACAGAAGCGTACCCCTTTATGAAAAATGTCTGATGACATAAGAGTGCCGGTGATCACTTTTCAAGACAGAAACTGAGCTTTAGTTTGTGCATACTCCTTTATGCCGCGACACTCTTATAAAGCGGACCCATCTTCATCATTCAATATTACGCAAACACAGTTGTCACTCCTGGCACAAAAACTGATCTAAAACTGCTTGCCTAAAAGTTATACAAATTGCATTCGTCAGAGGAATTTCAATGTAGTTCCCATTACATCGAAGTGTTTATATATGATATTGAAACTCAAATGTATTATCTTTAGCTGTGAAAAGATTTGGCCTCCGACTGAGATTTGAACCCAGGCGCTTCCTACTACTTTGTAGACATGCTGTTTTTCCTCACTGAGAAATACGGAATTTTATATCTAGGGAGGAAATTCAGAACTGCAAACCTAAAAATGGAACTTATTGACATATGTACAGCAAATTCAGCAATATGACTGGCTGCGCCAATCACAAATGTCAGTATTCATCACGAGCATTGAACTAACTCTGAACTCCCAATTTAAACCAACAAAAAATTAGAACGCTTGAAAACTTTTCATTTATTTTTTTAGACATGGAGTTCAGTAAACCAATATGCAGGAGGCTTTTGTATGTTAAAGAACCACATGTGGGCTGTGATCGTGGCCCACATGTGGCCTTTAAAACTTTGACTAGAATTGATTTTCCCCAGTACGGATATTCCTTCCACATTAGATGTCTTAAATTAATGTTATTGGCGGATAAATACACCGTTTATTGATCTGTATAAAGGTAATTACAATCTACAGAAATTCAGAGGAATGAAAGAATCAGAGTGAGAATTTTAAAGAGGTAAATAAAATGATTATTTCTTAGACTAAACGTAAGAAAACAGGCACTAGAAATTGAATATTATCTTTAACAACGAGGTAGATTATGTGAGTTGCTCAACAGTTTCTTTAACTTATTATTAAACTCATTGACTGCAAATAAAAAGAATAATTTGTACCATTTATTGAAGCGTCAAGTAATAGAATTTGAAAACACAATAGCTTCCTGTGCCGAGGTGCTTACAAAGAACGACCCCCTAGTATCACAAGCAAAGAAGAAAAAGCGGCCCAGCGTAAGCGTATTTGTGGAATTAATAGCAACGCTTATTACGGGTTGAGGGAGCAAAAAATCTAGTCCTATTTTATATACTCTTAAACACAATGCGCGATCGAAAACCCCTTTTACTTTTCAGAGATACGTAATTATCGGCTTTTAACCCGAGCAAATTTTCCGGTTGCCGCGATTCCTAACAGATGAAAAGTTAGTGACAAAAGTACACCAAAAAGGAAACTAGCAGCGGAATGGAGTGAGTATTATATTATCTTCCTCTGCGCCTGAAGCTGGGGAGATAAATCCCGCTCAGCGCTGGGGCCACAAGCTCCATTGTTTCATGGATAATAAGGATGAGAGCTTGCCTGCCACTCTCATGGTTGGGTGCAGGCCGCCGCTTTGACGCTTCACTGAATTTAATGGCGTAATTTTCCTTAGAACAACACACCCCCGGCGGCCGCCAAAGACCAAGGGCTTGGCGTTTATCTAAAGAGGGGACTTAAAAGCTTACTTGTTGACAGCTGCTGTTCGTAAATGTGCACTCTAATGTGTCTGCTGCATCAAAATGATTGCAATCGCCATACTTGACGAAATCGATCAAGACTTTTCAATTCGCTTATGTTGTTGCGAGAGAAAATATACGAAGAATTTTTTAGAATTCTCGTTTACATGTATTTTACTGCACTCCTCCTCCATTCACTGGAATATTTTTTCAGCTCCACTGGTTTTCAAACTGTAAAATATGAATATCGTGAAACTAGTTTGCGGTTTTTATAAATTCATTTAAGAAAATAATTGACTTACAGGAAAGTGGCAGCTTTTCCCCTGCTTATACATAGTGTATTCAGAAATCAAAGAATCAGTTCCCCCAGTTTGATACATTTATATCTCTTTATAGACTGATAATTTTATTTTTATCAACGTGGAAATTTTTCCCAAAAGAGCAAAATGAATTCATCATTGAATTCATAACGTGGAATGCAACAAAGGGAGGGCTTTCGAAACTTGCATTATATTAAAATACATTTCCAAACGTCCTAATTTTTGAATATACAACATTTTTTAAGAAGAGGCCTGATAATTTACACATACTTCAGCTATTAGATGTCTTCTTTACGATCAAAATGAAAACTTTAAAAAAACGAAAATTATATTCCCAGATTTACTACATTCATAACAGAACCGTTTCATTTCACACTTCCGTTTCTTGGTTCGATAATATAGTATGATATTACATTTCCTGCGTAAAATTGCCGTAACAAATTATTACAATTGAGAAAAATGTATATACTGTTATTTGCATTGTATAAAGAATAAATCAGAACTTATTTCATAAAATACTGAAGAATTTCGGATAAATATTTAATTTTTATAGCTTTACAACGTTTCCTTTAGATTTAAAAATATTACACCTGAATAAAATCTTTGAGAAGGTGAGAGAAAGTAAAGGTATGGATTTTTGAAGCTCTAATTATCATATAATTGTGTAATGATATGTTTCAAACGTAAGAAAATGTAGAAATACTGCTGAATGAGAGTCTATATTTTAGATATATCGGATTCAAACACATATTATGTATTGAGGAATCAGATTAATGCAAATATATTTTTTTTATTTAGATAGTATATAATTCTATTGAAGATTTTGTATTGCGTAACAAGGAAAAGTGGTGCAAATATACGTCCATATAATTAGTATCGTTATCATCACTTGTTTGGTACTTTCACAAAATACAGTTTTGTCCTAGGAATATGCTAATAATGCTTCACGCTTAGTAACGAGTAATTAGTCGAAAGTGTTATTTCTCATACCGTTATGAAACTCAATCGTATATCCAACTAATGAAAGATCTAATTTTATGCCCCTTTTAAAAACTCACGATTCTCTGGAAAGGTTAAAAGATTAATCTGCAAATGTTGAAACTCGGGTTACTTCACGCTTCTCTCAGAGGTACTTTATGTCCAATTATATATATTTCAACACCTTGGCAAATCATTTCCGAAACCCCACGCGTAAAACGGAAGTCAAGAGTACTAAATTATCTCTGGTATTTTTAGACATGCAGCATTTAAGTTGTGCTGTCGGAATATATATTAAGTCTTATCCATAAATTTCTCTATACGAGAAGGTTTAAAAATATTCACCCTCTAAAGAAACCGATGATGAGTGTCTGAAGTTTATATACTGCCATTATATTTCAGAAATACTTTATAACGCACTTAATGTGATAAATTAATATGCAGGTTGTTTAAAGAAAGTGGTTATATTCTGTAGTTCCTTAAATATTAAACTTAGTCATTATAAAATTAATAGGACTTCTCGAAGAAAAATAGAAAATTTAATGAAACAGGTTGTAATACTATGGAAAGAAGATTTCTGTTAACGAACTGATCTTTTGTATGGATCCTATTGAGAAAGCATTCTATTTACTAAAAAGTTAAATACAAAATGTTCCATACCACAAAGTATAAAATCCATGGGTATCTTAGAGAAAGAATTAATCGATTTAGGCTATTTTCCCGTACCCATTACCAATTTAATTCAAGACTGTCATGAATTAAGTTAGGGAGCAGCTACAAAGCAAAATCTGCTTACTGATTTTGTTATTTGAGTAAAAAAATATTTTTAATAAATTTATAGCTGGCACCTTGAAAATATTTATTAAGCATAACTGAAAGAAGCGAATTTTATTTTCAATGGTATGCATACTTTTGTTTCGAGTTCATCCAAGCATAATGATTACTGTACTAATAGGAGTTTTTACAATTTAAGAATAGGTGAAATTCTTCCTAAAAGGTTTCTGAAAAACTTTATTTTTTCAGCAATCTCTTGCCCTCAGTTTTGAAACTATTTCCATAAAGTTCTTTTAAACTTTTTTGCAAGGAACTCTGCATTTGAAATTGTAATTGAAATCTAAGATTTAAAGAACTGAAGTCTGTAACTATATTTTTGAACAACTTGTATACCAAAATAAATTTTATTAGGACACATACAAAATTTCGGGGCCGAATTCGTAAAACTGTGATATTTGACGAAAACAACTTCATCATTATTTAGCTTTTGTATATACTCAACGAAGGTTATGAATATAAAACATTTCATGTTCCGAAAGATAATTGCCATTATATTTCAGAAATACTTTATAAAATTTTGTATACAAAAGCCCAATATTTTGAGACAGCCAATAGTAACATATCAAAATGGCCACCCCTCACGGCTTTGCATGCCTCACCAAATAGCCTCACAGTGTAAATAAGATTGCTGATCATTAGCAAAGCTAGTTCTGCTAAAAGCAAGGATATTAATGTCTTTTGAATTCTGTAAGGGTTTTGATGACGTGAGATAGTTTTCTAGAGACCTTCAAGCATGTTTCTATAACATTTAGGTTTGGAAGTTTCCCTGGTTACATCGTACCACTATTTCTCTAGAAAATCTTCCACCGGTTGAACTAAGGGCTCTCGTTATTGTCCTCACAAATAAAATCCTCTTCATCAGCTTCCCCAAAAGCCTCACGTAAAATTCAAGAACCTCTTCTCTATAAAGCTCACAGTGCTTGGACTGCAGTGGTGGATGTGTCTTTACTCAAAGATTACTTCCACCAAAGTGGTTTATTCCTTTATAGGACCTGGCAGGGACGACATTCCCCTCTCTCCAGATGAAGATTCGTCGAAATGTATGACGAAATGAAGACTCTGTACTTATCATTGAAGAAGATATGGCCTCAATCTTGCTGTGTAAAAGAATGGTAGTCATTTAGCTCCACTGAAGACAAGCTCTTTCTGCAGTTTGTGAGGTTTACTCACACAGGGCGTTTCTTTCTAGGCGCCTGTGTACAAAGCTTGAGTCGAAATTGCTCTTCCAGACTCAGTGAGCTCCAGAGACAGCTTCCTCGTCTTGAACCATCTTTGCCCACCAGCGGCCGAGCGGTAAAGTCGCTGAACAGGGGCGTAGCCAGAGGGGGGGGGCAAGGGAGTGCATCTGTCCCCGGGCGCAGAATCCAAGGGGCGCCAAACTGATGATACGCCATTTTAGAATTAAATGTTTTCCATCCTTGGCAAGCAGTAGGGGGCGCGAAATCTTCAGTTGTCCCTGAGCGCTGAAAACCCTAGCTACGACTCTGGGGGACACAGGACCTTTAAATCTTCAAAAAGTCGATTTTCAGATTTTTACATTTTATGAATATACTATGAACATTTCTGAACAAAATGCAAAAAACCGCGTCGCTTCGACTCTGTCGCTGAACACTGGCAGTTCGGTCCGAGGTTCGAATCCCGCGAACGGGCTGGCTGCATGGGCGTTTTCGTGGTTTTCCCCATGTATAACGTGTATACGAGCCAGTTTCCCTTAGAAAGTCCTCCACGAAGGCATCCCTCCCCTTAGGCAGATAGCCCTAGTGTGCTTTGCCATAATTAAATACACACTCCACCATCTTTAGAGTCACGCACTTAATGGTTATAGTGCCCACGGTTTGTAATACGTGCCGCCATCTGGATACCACAATTCGAGACCCTAACAACCATCGAGTGACATCCGCTTGAAGTTCGCTAGCCTCACGCCAATCATTGGTTCACCCCCTCAATTCATTGTCTAAACTAGAACCACCAATCCATCATATAAAAAAGATTATGAAATTATTATCATTTTAAATAAAGTCAGTCTTGTGAGGGTTTTTTTTTTTTTTTTTTTTTTTTTTTTTTTTTTTTTGCAAGAAGCACAGGAGATTCACACAGAGGAATCAGGTCACTTTTACGTTTTTCCTAAATACACTATAATGTATTTTCTCCATCCTTCCCGCATGGCTTCGTGGTGTAATTGGTAACGTACTCAACGCATATTCGAGAGGTCCAGGGTTTGTACTCCAGCGAAAGTAATGTACATTTTTCACGTCTGCTCCTTCGAAACTCTACAAAGTGCTCTACTAATGACTCTACAAAGTAACTTTTTAGCGTTTTAACAACCACCTAGACGCATACATTATATTTAATCTTCCAAAAATTATATACCGCCTCAATTTTTAAATTTTTAGTGGTAGCTGTTTTGAATTATTGCAAAAAATATATTTTTAACTTTAATTCCAGACACCAGTGTGCATTCCATCGTCTAATGATATGCCTCTCTTGGTATATTCATAGAACTTTCGGATGTTTACGCAGATGCCAGTTATTCGAATTCTGTTTCATTTCCTTGCTACGTTCATCTGAATTTCTGAAAAACTCTTAAAATTATATCCTTTAAAGTAAGATTCCATTTTAGTGGAAAAAGTAGTCTTCAAAATATTATAGGTAGAAAATTAGAAGCTGAGTAACATAAACTGCCTTTTCCTGTGGAGTCAAAAACTTGGCAGTAGCTGCATTGTAAAAAACAAATTGTTAACTTATCAGAAACTCTTCTGCATAATACGATTATTATATTTTGAAGTCAAGTCTGCTGTTTCTTTGTCAAATATCTCGATATTCTATAATCTTTCCCTATAATTAAAGTTTTCTTGAATTAATCTTTTGTCAATAAAAAAAAAAAAACTCAGTAACACAGTTTACAGTTTTTCTCAAGTTATTACTCCGAATTTAACTTGAAGCTTCTACAAGCGAAGTTTCCCTGAACTAGATGCTATAGATTGAGCATTCAGGTGTCTAGGTAACCAACAAAATACCACCTTCCGTCGCTATGATTGCTTCCTTAAACGAATAAGGATTATTGTCTGCCATTTCAATCAAATCATTAAGAAATACTTTATAAAATCTGTGGTAGCAGATACAGGCTGCATAAATTTAAAAAAAATCTTATTAGAACTCCATTAAGCAATTTCAAAGAGATTGTGTTTTAAAATTGTAAAAAAATCCAGCTACATTTTTAATCACCGCCACTAGTTTTTATTTGGCTGGGGTTAGGTAAAAAATTTCAGTTCTAAAAGTTTGCAGACATGCTGTGGCTGTGGGGCGGAGATTTATGTTTGACGTTTTGGTGTTTTAAAGGAGGTATTTGTTTAGGTGTTTTAAGGGAGGTATTTGCTTTGGTGTTTCTTTCATGCACAGGAGAGGCATCTTCTACAGTTAGGACAAAAGAGCTCTTGTGAGCTAGATTCAAGAATTCCAACTCTCAATTTTGAGAGGGCTGAGTGGCTTCGCGGGCGCTGTAGACACATTGGACGTATTAGATAATAAATTATGATCATGTTTCCTTTTGCAATTCAATACCAAAATTTGATTATTATTTCGAATCTCCCATATCTTCTCAATCTCCCACAAGCCTGCGAACATTGCCCTCTAGCAGTCGCCGTTTGCATTTTCGGGCACACGCTCCTGTAAATCTTGTTTGTCATGGTATGACACACCAGCATGTTAAGTCTGGCAACGACAATTTGAAACAATCTGTATATGGACGCACGTTCGGCTGCAATCGAGAGATCCGGAGTTCGAATACCGGTGATAAGATTTCAGATTTTCAGGTTTCCTGCTCTGAAATCAATCTAATGACTCTTAAAAGGTTGCCCGAACAGAGATGGGGTTTGGAGGATAATTCATCACCATCTTGATTTGGAAATGTGGTCCCTTCCTTCCCGCTTGCCCTTTAAATGGGGGATAATGTGAGGGATTTTCTCTTTCCTTATTGCGTGCTTTTATAGTGTAATTGGAAGCATGTCAGGCTAGCATTCGGATATTGCGGAGTTAATCCCGTGGAGAGCATTTATGATTTTTCATGTTTCTTGCTCCGAAATGGACCTAATGATGCAGACCGTCATTAATGAGCTTTTACAGGTCACTAACGTATATTCTTCTCTTTTGGGTACACATTCTTAAGCCGTGTTCTGAAGAAAGAATATAAATTTCTTAGCTATTTTTCTTACTGTGTATTTGAGCGCATTAAAATTATAAGATATTTTCCCCTTCCTTCCAGCATGCCTTCGTGGTAGCACACTCGGCGCGTATTTGAGAGGTCCAAAGTTTGAGTCCCGGCGAAGGCATTGCTCATTCCTTCAGTTTCCTAACATCGAAATATTCTAAATTTCCCTACAGTGGCGTCCGAACTAAAAAGGTGGTGGATGAAGAGATTTGACCAGATTGATCCACCACCAGATTTGGCGATTGGGTCCCCTAATCCCAGTCGCCCTTTAAAAAATAGGAGTATATATTTTCTCCCTCCTTTTTGCATGGCTTCGGAGTGTAATGGTTAGCACTGTCGGGGCGTATTCGAGAGGTTCAGGTTCGAGTGCCGTAAAGGGCACTGCTTTTTCACGTCTCCTGTATCAAAAAACTCTAATGACTGTACAGTGGCGTCCGAATTAAAAGGTGGTGGATGACAATTCTTCACCCCCAGGATTTGGCGACTGGATCTCCTAATCCCCAGTCGCCCTTTAAAAGGGAGAGTATATATGGTATTTTCTTTCTTTTTCCAGCATACTTTCGTGGTGCAATGGTAGCACCCTCGGCTCGTATTCGAGAGGTCCAGGTTCGAGTCAAGACATTGCTCATTTTTCAAGTCTCCTTCTTCAAAATATCCTAATGACTCTACAAAATAAAACATGTAAAAACATCGGACATTTGTGAGAATTCACCTAATTGACTAATATTCAAGTAGACGTGAGAAGAAAATTAATCACTGATCACAGACGCAGCAATTAAATACTGTCTTCTGCTGAAGTCATAGAATCAAGTCCTGATCAAAGCTTAAACCTTTATTCATTCAACCTAAATATGGATAATATTGCTGTTTAAATTATGAATAGTAATTTTGAACAGTAAATTTTTGAATCAGTTTCATAAGTAATTTTGAAGGAATTGCAAGGGTATCTTTAAGTAAAAAAAAGCAAAGGTGATTGTAAGTACCTTTTATTGTATATTGTATGGTTTAAACTAAAATATGAGAGGGAAATGTGATTGATAATGCTATAGGGTATTTCTCCCGCCTTCTTAACGAGCCTTCGTGGTGTAGTGGTCAGCATACTCAGCGCATAATTGAGAGGTCCGCGGTTAGACTTCCGGCGAAGGCGTTGCTAATTTTTCATCTTGCCTGCTTCCAAAAACACCTAATGTCTTTACAATGTCAATACACAAGAAGTTTGTCTGTGTTGGATTAAATGTTTTACATAACATTTTTCTAGAATAACTTTTTCATATTTACATTAGATGATAACATGCAATGAAAACTCTTACACGTATAAGACATCTGAAGCCCGACGCCGGATGAAATTACCAGTGTTCAGTTGTTCGATCTAATCTACAATTGATAATTTTCAAAAATGAAAGAATAATACTCTAAGATCAGACTAAACCTTTTCTCCCGACAGCAGGCTTTGCAAAATTTAAATATTTTACTTTTATCATTTTTACATTAGTTTTAGCAAAACACATTTTCATAGATTCAAAGCATTGAAAATTCAGTGATCTTAATCATATTATAGTGCATTTAAAAATAAATTCACGCCAAAGATTCCTTACCTTCAGTAACAATAAATTTAAATTATTATTACAAGTTATAGAAAAACTTTGTTTCCAAATACATTTTTGAGTTTTAGTTAACATCTAATTTTTCTTTATAATCAAGCAAAGCTCATTTCGTCTTAACTTGTTTCAAACGTAAGTAGCTTTGTAAAGACATTTGAAATGATTCCTAATTTTTTTTTAAGTAAAAATATTAATTGTTGAAGATATTTCCGGTAATCTTCACATCAGGACGGTGACTGCAGTGTTGTCTCAATCTTGTTACTGATTTCAGGGTTACTTGTACAATAGATCTATATGGGGTACCTATAGCAGTTCAGATGAAATAGAACAAGAAGTGTAAATACTTATTTCAAATGCAGCTAGTCTCAGCTCATTTGAAGGGAACCAACACAAATCCAAACACAAGTAAGCGCCGAATCGAGAGTAAAACTTCGTGCCACTGCAACCAAATGTTCAATACAGAAATGGCGCAGCGTACCTAACAAAGTTCTAAAATAAATCTAGATGCCGAATCTAAATTTTTACATGTGTGCTTCAGCGGCATTTCTGTCTACACTGACGAGTCAAAATGTGGGGATGTCACCATCCCCACATTTTTCAATTAACTAGTTTAGATGAAGTGAAGGGCATGTGATAAAGTGAGAATGGTATTTAACTGCTGCTGAAGAAGGTACGGAATTATTCTTGCACTTACTTTTGCGAATGATGAGAAAGGCTGCTGATCTAAGCGAATTTGATAGAGGACAGATTCTAATGGCCCGAAGATTCGGAAGAGTATCTCCGAAACTGCATGACTGGTAGGTTGTTCACGATCTGCCTTGTTAGTATTTATGCAAAGTGGATAAATCACATTGAACCCAGCAGGAGACGTCAAGGTGTTGGGCGTCCACACGTTATAAAAAAAAAAAAAGACGTCGAAGACTCTCGCGCTTGGTACGGCAAAATAGGCGTCAGATTGTGGCTCAGTTGACAGCCCAATACAGTGCAGGTCAAAGTACAAGTGTTTTGGAATGCACAATTCAGCAGACAATGTTGGATATGGGACTGTGCAGCAGACGTCTCACTCGTTTGCCTCTGTTGACCAAGCGTCAATGTCAACTACGCTTACAGTGAGCCCGGGAATATCGAGACTGGACCATGGATAAGCGGAAGACATTTGCCTGGTCGGATGAATCATGGTTTCTCCTTCATCACGTAGACGATCGTGTCAAGGTACGGCGTCTTTCAGGCGAACAGTTACTCCCGCGCTGTACAGCAGGTCATACCTAGGCTGGTGGTGGCGATAGTATGCTCAGGGGGACATTCTCATGGACGGTCGTGGGACCCTTAATTGTAGTAGAACAGACCATGAAAGCTGCGAACTATCTGAACATAATTCGGATCAGTTGCACCCTTAGATGGTGGCTGTCTTCCCATCTGGAAATGGAATCTTTCAGCAGGAAAACGTCCCGTAAGGCTGCTATCACACGTCGGTTTGTTTCGGAAGAACAACTGTTTGGAACAATTTTTCTGCTTTGTCACAACAGCCAATCACCATAGATCGCTTTGGAAGTTAACACAGGAGAAACTTGTTCCCCATTACAAACAAGCTGATAGTATTCCAAGCTGATAGCTAATTGTTTGAAAACGAACAACTTGAAATTTTTTTGGAAGGGAAGGAAAAAGTCGCACGTCTTTCTTTCAATAGTAAACCAGGCAGAAAAATTGTCCGAAGCAGTTGCTCGTTTGAAACAAATGCCGTGGGATATGGGCCGAACAAGGCTCGGATTGTGTTAGTATGGTTCAAGGAGCATAAGAATGAATTCCAGTTAATGTCCTGGCCACTGAACTCGCAGAATCTTAACCCGATAGAGCATATTTAGGATGGCATGGAGCTGCAGCTCAGGGCTCAAACACTACCATGTTGGAATATCTAGACTTTGCGTGTTCGCTGCTTAGACATTTAATATAACCTGTCTCCAGTATCTACCAAGAACTTGTGGCATCCACGCCAAGGTGATTTGCATCTGTTTTGCATGACAAAGGGTTATTGAGTAGGTAGTCATAATGCTTTGGCTTTTCAGTGTAAATCAACATTCAAACTTGTTTATAAGAGAATTTATTAAAATACCAAACGAATGAATCTAATCTCGAATCTATTTAACATCTCATCAGCAGCATTCGAGCTTCATCAAACGAATCGAAAGCAAGTTCTAAAGTTCACGCTGTTGGGAGTTAGAGTTCTTGAAACCAGTTTCCGCTTGTACCGATTTTTGAGCTGCCATTCAGAGGCAGAGAAAAGTGTCTATTCAAACCGAAAAATCTCGATGGCCGTTGGACGGTTGTCCAACATCATTTAGGTACTGGGGTAGACTGATATTGGAAATGGCTCTAGGAAAGATTCCATCTGATACTGTGACGCTCAAGACTCGTACTAGTCCATCCGAACCTGGAAAGGTGTCCTCAATGCGAGCTGTTGTTTACTTCATGGGAGTCCTTTTTATTCTGCAGGGAAACTAGTTGTCCTACTTAGAGTTTGGATTTCGGTTGATTCCATTTTGAACGGGTCTGCAAACGGTTGAGAAATTTCACACTTCAACGGTTCCAGAAATTAGCTCTAAGTTTTTATATTCAGGTCCACCTAGAGGACAAGGACAAATAATCTAGATTGTCAACAGTATCATTTCATTCTGGTATTGACAAAAGTGAGCTCCTATTAGAAAATGATCTGGAATCAAAGGCTGAAGATCCTTTGGATCAGCAGAAATAAGTGATAGAGGTTGAGAGATCAAGCAAGCTTCAATTTTTGTAATCAACGTATAAAGCTCCTCGAAGGTTAAAATTGTTGTTTTTGTGACCTTTAGCAAAATTCTCTTCATTGATTTTTTATTAAACTTTATTATTAGACTTTATTATTTTATTGTTATTGCTAAAAGAAGTTGATGTTTCTGAACATCTAAAAGAGTGGAGAGACTTAATCTCCCATGAACTCGTAAAAGCTTATCTCTGTCAAGAAATACATTTAAGGAATGAAACTATTAAGAACCTTACTATTACTTGGAACTTGGCATTTCAACAGCGGGCACCTAATTTCAGATTAAAACTCAAAATGTTCTACACGTTTGACTAGTAACTTTATTGCATTCCGCAATTCAGAAGCATTCAGACAACTTTCTTTTCTTAATGGTGGACTGATTCCACTGCTGTTCACAAACATTAAACACCATCCTTTAGCGCTCTCTAAATCAGTGCGCTTCTACTTATTTTTGCGTGCCATGCAGAAGCAGGCAAAATTGTCTATTCAAACAGGAATACTACTTATGTGAGAAACAAGGTAGAAGAGTTTAAAAGCATACGAGGTTTTATGGTGTTAATACTTTTAAACATATATGCAAAAAGGTAAAAATATAGAGCGCTTTTCCGCTTTTCAGAGGCAAAAAATGAAGCTTTATGTTAAACAGAATGTACTGATTTAAGAATAATATCGATTATGAAATCCTACAATCTTTGAAGATTATTAAACAGTTCCAGTAAAGGAAAAATAAATGATGTATTTGAGAAATTATATAATTATTTTTATCACAAATAAAAATGTACGAATCTTTCATTATTCAAATAAACTGTAAAACTAATTTAGAAAACTTATTTCGATTTGTAGAAATTTTTATAAGTTAAAAATGGACTCTCCAATTAAACAATTTTGCAACGTATAGAATTTTCAAAAAAATTCTAAAGCTTTATATTCATGTGGCTATTTGGTTTAGTTTATTTGATCCGCCTAAGAGAAGGACTTTCTAAGGGAAACTGACCCGTATACACGTTACACGGGGGAAAACAACGAAAACTCCCATATAGCTAGTTCGTTCGCCAGGATTCAAACCTAGGACCAAACCACTCGTGATCAGCAAATTTACCTCTCGGGTGCTGTTGGGCCATAAGGCTGTCTGAATGATAGCTATACGCGAAAGAACGCACAAAGCGAAAAAATATTAATTCTGAAAATAGACTCAATTTTTATTATCTAGTATTCACTTTTGTACTTTTAGACGCGGTAGCTATTGTCACACTTCCCTAAAGAAGTATCAAAATAATTTAGATAGAAATTTTCCATATTTACCTAAAAATAATTTAAAATAATTTAAAAATATGCAAACATATAAAAGATTTAATTCTCGAACTAATCTACAATACCATTTAAATTCAGAAGCATAAGCAAATCAAGTGCAAAATCTATCCATGAAAATAAATCTACTAATTTAATAAATTAAAATTAAATTAAACAATTTTTTAAAAAAATGCATATGTGAATGATCGTAGAGTAGGCAGGAGACAGACTTATCAAGGGGAAGTTGCCTCCAAACCTAACTCTCCAATCATTCAATTCGTGTTTCGTCATTCATGCAGGCAAGGGTAAAAATCAAAACCAAAAGTAATTCCAATAAAGTAGTACCCTTAGAAATTAACATTTAAGAATTAAAGTTCAAAAAGGAAAATTACTGATTAAGTCTTTTGAGAAACAAGCAAGTAAAGTCAAGAATTAAACTTTTTCTTAAAAAATTAAATTTTTTTAAAAGTAATTTCTTATAAAATAATAAAAAAATCTAGAAACCAATGTATTTTAGAAATCCTTGTCTACAGAAACTTCCCCTACACGAATATGCATATCAATAAAAAGAAACTATAAAAGAACTATATATAATCCATATAAACCAATAAGAAATAAAAAAAAAAAGAAATAAAAAACAAAAAGAAATAAAAAGAACTAATTCACAATTTTTAAAATAAATATATATAAAAATATAATTTCATATTTAGAAAATACTTAGATACTACATAAAAATTTTTTAAAAAAATACTTAAAGCAAGTAAATAGTAAGTTTTAATTCTAACTTACCTACTATATGAGTGTTTGGGTCTGCAAAAGTGTTGTGAAAGAGAAGTAAATATATATGTGTGTGTGTGTAACGAAAACAAGAAAAAGATGGAGCAGTGTTGATGCGTAATATACCTAGAAAGGATAGGATAGATCGTAGATCCATATTGAAGAGGCAGAATTCTGATCGCGTAGTATGCTAATGTGTTGACTTCGTAATATGTAACAAACTTAGCAGTCGAGGCAGTTTTAATTCCATTTTTATTTTCAATTGACATTTGTGGCCACAGTTCACTTGGCACTCTAGTCGTGCCTATTTAAGGACATTTACATTTTTTATATTACTGCGATAGGAAGCGAGCACAACAAAAGAGCAACCAAGCATCCCAGAACTTCAAGCTGAAAGTAGCGCATTTATCCGATATGGCAAGTTGTTAAAAGAAAAGTTTTGGTTTAGGTCAGAAAAGCGTCAGTTCCCAAGAGATACGTCATCAGCGTTACGCAAGCCATGCTATATGCAATCCAGAGAAGTTATTACGATTATCAGAATAGAGAGAGAGAGAGAGTTAAGAAGTTAATTTTAATTTTAATTTTGATTTACATATTTTTATCTCATATATATATATATATATATATATATATATATATAGGTTCACGATTGTAGAAAATTAGCATTGAGATTTCAGAATTCTTCTATTTTAATGAATATTTAAATTTCTTTTAAGTTCCATGCATTCAAAATGGGACGCATTTTATAAGCTCATTATTAACAAAAATGTATTTGAAACGGGATATGAATTTGAATGGCAATGGAAATTCTCCTAGCTACAACACAATTTCCCCCTGAAAATTTTAATGTAGGTTATTACACTTTTCATTATGTAATAATTGCACTTTGAAAAATATTCTTTTCTTACTCAGTCGAAAAAACTTTGAATGGTTATGGTTAGAGAACATAGCTGTTTCATTCGTTCAAATACAAAGAAGCAAAATTTTATTATGGTACTGAAAGTTACTGAATTAACCCTTTCATAAGAAATAACATTATTATTAACATAAAACGGTACCATATTGAATAATTTAAAAACTATTGATCCTTTCGAATGGTCTTTGTATTAAAAATCTGTTATTTTCTATCCATTTATTTACAGTCAGTTACTGTATAGTCATAGGACAAATTCGTAGGACATAGGCCCCCTTAATTACAAACTTAATTCTTTAATACACTGCTAACCATCCCAAATCCCCATCTATGAAGAAAGCTTCCAACAAACTTGAAATTTGCACTATGCTTAAATCTTTATAGAACATGCAAGTGATTAATACTGAAGACGATATGCAAAGCGTGAGGACCAACAATGCCACCTGTAATATTATGTCAAAGGAAAACAGTAGGTTCTTTTATGTTGTGGGACTGTGTGCTTTTTCCAGTTCCTTTGTGAAGGGAAATTCAGATGCTTCGTCGGGAATGGGGTGAGCTTGTCTTTCAAGCAAGTTACTGAGTTTGACAAACTCACAGAGCATGAACTGTGGTTTATAGAGACTGCAGACTTTCCATCTGAGAAATAGGTGCTCCTGTTGGACGAAATGAATCCACAGTGATGCGCATATAGAGTTGGTGAACTCATGCGGACAAGGAAGGATTGCAAGAGCCTCGTCAGATCACCGAACGAAAGGATAGGCATGTTGTGTACTTAGCAAAGACGGATCGCTTATCAATATCAAGAATCGCAAGAATTAGTGTTCATCCTATAGCAACATGTGTCAGCCTATACCATTCAAAGTTGTTTCTCAGTTGTTCTTTACTATACAGGCGGCCGTCACTGTGATTGCCGTTGACGCTGCTCCACAGACGACAGCGACAATGGTACATTGAATACCGCGCTTCATCAAAAGAATAGTGTGAAATTATCTTTTTAGAGAAATCTCGATTCTATCGTCAAAGCCCCGATCATAGTATCCGTGGTAACAGACGTCAGTATCTTCGTTCTATGGGTCGTCATACCGCTTTGTCTTCTAGAGTTGCGGTTTTGGAGTGAAATTGGATTTTACCTCCGCGCCCGCCTAATACGCATTTCCAGCATACTCAACAGTCAGCACATCTCTGAAGTTCCGGAGCTTAAAAGACGTGTTAGAAAATTTATTATGTTAAAATATTTGGCTGTTATCTTCTTTGGATAGGGTGATTTCGCAGGAAGCTTCTAAAAGAAAATCCATCTTATTCACGTCACACCAGAGGGCAAAACATGAAACTTCTTTCCCATTCAGATGACCACAGCCGATATCACGATCTTGCATTTTATTACTCATGTTGCGATCGTTGAGCTCTCAATCAATAAGAATTTCATTACTTTACTATTTCGATAAGATACATGAAAGTAGGGGCGATGCATTGAAAGAAATGTGTATAAAAATCTCTCAGGGGTCTTAATTTTAATTTAAGCATTACTTAAACTTGTTTTAAGCTGAATTTTATTTTAAGCATTACTTAAACATTCTATTAAGTTCCCTAGGTGAAAAAAGAGGAAAATTATAATTTCTGGGTATCAATGTAAAAAAATGAATACTTCATTCCTGAATAAGATATAGAAACTGGTTATAATAATATACGTAAATTAAACTATGAACTAATATTTTATATTGTATGAGAAAAAATATATGAAGAGAACGAGGGACGTGGTCCTCTTATGTGCGTCAAATTCGGTTCTCATATAGCACCAATCTGAGATTACTAGAGTTCCTACTTATGTTACGGGCTAGTAATATGTTACTAATCCAGAGTTGCCTGTTGGAAATATTGTTCCAGATAACTCCCTGAAAAGTTTTTCAACGTGAGTTAAGTACCTCCGCAGACGCTTCTTTTAGACAGAAGAATAGAGTTAAAAATTAACAAAATGCTAACTGATAAACAGGCAGATAAAAAGAAAAACTACGTTGGTCTCCAGAGAGAAAAATGAAGAAGAGAAAAGAATCATTATATTTCTCCTACTTTACAGTATTTTCAATAAATATATAATAAACTACTATATCGTAGTAGTTTATTCCTACGATATAGTAGTTTATTATATATTTATTGGAAATACTGTAAATACTGTAAAAAATTCTTCTCTGGAAATTATTTGCCATTACTGCTTTACAATCTAGTTTCCACAGAATATCTCCATAAGACTTTGACCATGAAGTTCATAACAGTTGTCTAAATTAGCGTAATCATACAACAAAAATTAAGTCCATGCAGAGTCATTGCTTCGATGCAGAGAATCTTATAAACTCAAACTAAGTTTATCTTCCAGCTATTTGCAATTTCTTACAAGCTTTTGTATGTATATATCTGCTAACTATTAAAATAAAAGACACAATTTATTGTTTATCGGGGTAGAAGCGCACATACCCTTATCGTAATTCAGTGGTTAAAGAAAATAAATAAATTAGTATATAAAATAAATATAAAATAAAATAAAATTTTTTAATTAATTAAGTAAAGTGAAGGGAAATTTCATGCAATTCACTGAAAAATTCTATCTTTGGTTGGCGGGTTTTGAAAAGGAAATAAAATTAATTTAAAGCTTATTTTATAAACTTAAATAAAAAGTCATTTTACAGACATATTCCGAAATATAACTGGAAGAAGTTGTTTGTAAATAGCCTTCCTTGACAATAAATCATTAGTAATTGAATTGCATTACTATTCTCTGACTCAACAGAGCTTTCCTTAATAAGTGCTTTTTTGTGGGGAAAAAAATAGTGTTGGGTCAACATGGAGGAAAAAGAGAGAGGAAGACTGACAGAGACATAAGGAGCAGTTCTTTTATACGATGAAAAAATATAATGCTACCCAATTCATTCTGCTATAAATCATTTCGTTCCTTATTTCATCTATCTTATTAATTTAATGGATAGGGTGTAAATTCTGCGTAAAAGTATGCGAGATTAATCACGAGCTTCTTAGTTGCGCGAGGAAGTAAAGTCTAATGTTACATGAAAATACAAAAGTGGAAAAGACTAGAACTGTAGCGTGAAATCGACTAAATATATGTCGCTAAGCTGTCAGGAAGTAAAAATTTTCTTGTTTCAGTTTCTATCAAAGCAAGAATAATATAATATTACTTGCATAAAATACTGGTTTGATGGAAGCCTTTTCCAGAAAATGTAATTATGTGTTTTCTTTTACTTTTCCTTTAAAAGTGTATACCTACCAGGCATATATTTATATTGCTTTAAAACAGAATCAGTTTTTAAAATTTTCAGTTTTTTGTGATTGAGCATATATTCACTTAACTTTCCTAATCACCTTAATTCGCCCATTTTTTTATCCTCTAGAATAACTAACTGCAAGAAATTAGTGCTACTTTTTCAGTTAATAGTTAATTGCTGAAAAAGTTATTTAAATTGGATCAAATTACTTCGTCAAATGCAAAACATCACAAAAGTAGATTCCACCATGTTTTAATATAGAGCAGCACGGAAGCTGGAATCCTATGACCTTGTACTTTTCCCCAAACCACCATCATCACGAAATGCTTTCGGACTGGCGTGCTCTTGTTTCGCAAAGATACTGCATTTATGAATATCCATGTCTCGTCCGGAAATGAGCACATGTAGCCTCTTCCAACCACCACAAAATCTAGGAAGACTCACATTTAAACTAAGAAGATGAAAAGTTAGCTACCAAAGATCGTGTTTCAGTTAAAATAATAATAGTATTGTTGTTCTAAATGGTCGGCAGTTGAAATAAATGCATTCGCCGAGAATGGCCCAAACCCACTGGTCATTTAACTATTTCATCCCCGAGAAAGTTACATAGGATGCACACTAGGAGGTGACTGAATTACTTCCGCAAGAAAGGGGAAGGTTCGTCCTAGTTTCGATGGAGATCATTCCGAGGATCCAGTCACAGGGTCTCACACTTGTCTTCCCCTACCACCATCTCTCCAAAGGAATTTCGACAGTATTTTAAATGCTCTTCTGCAAAAGACACTGTACATGTAAGGCATTCATGTATTCCCAGGATTCGAGCTTCGAGCTTCACTCTAAGGGTGGGACAACCGGCTTCCTAACAACTCTGCCAGAGGGAGGGGGGGGGCAAAATGGCACTAGAGACCTATTTCATATTCGGCTGTTTATTCAAATGAGAGCCGAATTGTTTAGAGTTAATTTCTTTCAATACTACTCAATGTTAAATTAATGATTAAGCTTGAAAAGAACTTTTATGTCTGAAGAACATATCAACACAAGTATTACTTTTTCGAATGAAATAAAAGGGTTGAATAACAGTTGATTTTTGAATGAACCTGAGTTTGTAGAGTCATTAGGTTTATTGGAAGCATAAAAGATAAAAAATATGCAACCGACTTCGCTGGGAATCGAACCACGGCCCTCTGGAATACCGGCCCAGCGTGCTACCGTTACATCACGAAGGCACGCTAGGGAAGTGGGACAAATACCTTATATACTAGGGTTTTAGGGAACCTAGTCGCCAAATCCTGGGTGCGGAGAATCATCATCCACAACCCTTTTAGTTCGGGCGCCACTTGTAGAGTCATTAGGTTTATTGGAAGCAGAAAAGATGAAAAATATGCAACCGCCTTCGCCGGGAATCGAACCACGGACCTCTGGAATACCGGCCCAGCGCGCTACTGTTACACCATGAAAGCAAGCTAGGGAAGTGGGAGAAGTACATTATAAGTTATAAAAATATTAATTTTACGAAATTTTAAGGGCAGCATTTATTTCATAGCTTAATAAAGGGAAAGTTTTTCTGAAGTCTTATTTTCGAATTCAAAAGTTTACAGAATATCCGTGTAGTTACTACTAATGTAAACCATCTTCTTAACGCGTCGTTTCCTACTAATCAGTCGAAGACATTTGACTTTGTAACTCCATACCGCCCCTTACCCCCAGTTCGAAATCCATCTGATTTTCTGTTTTGACGGGTTAAATCTTTTACACTTTATCTTGTAGCAAATTTCTATTTTATTAGCAGAATAATAAAACTGCGTAGTTATCCATCATTACCCGGAAGCAGGTGAATTTCGAAAAACGTAGCATATTCGAAAGGTTTTGGGAGTAAAGACGTGTAAAGGTACATATAGAAGGATAACTCCCATGAATTAGAACGGCGACAACTATAGATCTAATTGACCTAACTCTTTAATATCCCCCCTTTCAAAATGACACATTTTGCTTCCCAATCGCTCATGCAAAGGGCTGCCGTGCCGACTATTTAATTCGTGCATGCATTCATCATACAGAGCAAAGCCGGCGGGAAACGGGCACTTGACATTGATTTTATCATTAGGCATGAATTAGGCGAATCTGGAATGCCCACCCTCCCCGGTTCGGATGCCATTTGATGATGACTCGCTACATCTGAAATGCGTCCTATCCCCTTTGACTGGCGATGTAATTTGCTCAATTAAAGTCTATGAGGACCATTCGATTTGACAGGCCGGTCGTTTTCTGCGCTCTCTTAACTCACTGCTGATTGAATCACTGCGAAGAACTATTTATTAAGTTCTCAGATGTGAATTAGCTATTGAATTTGGAGGCATTACAGCTTTGCGTTTGTAAGAGCTCCCGATTCTAGGGTTGCAGTCGCCTGGGAATTCGTGGGTTCCATTATGCAATTCTAGATAAGGCCGGATATTCCGGATCAAGCAGACTAACGATTACAATGAAAATAATCAACATTATGAAAATAGTCACACTGCTGTGCATGAAAATTTGCATTAGCTACTTTTAAAATGTGGGAGACTCCATAATTGTATGCTCATTGGTATTAGTCTTACATAATCACTGCTCCTCTTCTAGATGCATATAAATAAAGCAAATTAAATACACTCTAACAAAAAACAAAGGTCACATTAATTATTATTTTAATTTATTATCAGTTGTCACGAACTCTAAAACTATTGTTTAATTCCGGACTGCAATCTATATAATAATACACAGAACGATCTGATTGTGTAAACACTCAGAGTTAATTTTCTGAGAATTTAACTCATATAATATTATCAATTTTATGTATAATCGTGATATTTATTCTTCATTTAGTACAGTTGAAACATGCCACTGATTCATTAGATTTAATTTTGCTCATGAGTAGGTGTTCATTTTATTGCATCAAACCTGTCATGCGCAGGCTACCAGGAGCATAAAGTGTCAATGTATGTTTTCCGTCAGTGGAAGTTAAGTGGAAATTTTATTTTCTTTCGGCGCCTACATTTTCTTTCTTCTTCTTTGTTTTTTTTTTTTTTTTTTTTTTTTTTTTTTGTTTTGTTTTGTTTGTTTGTTTGTTTAAAGTAATTCCTTTAATATTAATTTAAGAGATTGCACCTTACTATATTTGTAAAAGAAACAGGAAGAAAATCAGCACCTTCTTAAATAAAACTATGAAAGAAATCGAGGAAATAAACAGAAAAATGTACTTTGGTCTTCAAAACCGATGCAAATGACGAGCTTTGCAAATTTATCTAAAATTAAGTGCTCTAAAACGCATTCAAATACAATTTAGGTATGGGAGGTATTAATTAGGAGGTATTTATGGAACAAAGACGAGTTTTTAAACAAAAATTTCCAAGGTGAAGCAGTGTGAGGTAAATGAACAATTAATTATCAGCAGATAAATTAATATGGAAATCCTTATTAGAATTTCCTGCTTTGGCCAATGCGTTGCACTTGTGAAAGATTGTCTAAAAAAAACTGGTTTACGACTACATTATACATAAAAAAATCCACTCAGAGCCCCAAACTTGTCACTGGATGAAATTACAAGTGTTACTTGCTTTTTTTTCAATTAGCCACTGATTTATTTCGGCAACTGTGATAGCAGAACTAACGAATATATTGATAGATAATTTTTAATTCAGTATAACACCAAGGATATCGACAGAGTGTTTACTTATATAAAAGTGGAATTCATTTAATAGATATCAATGAATCAATGGATAAACTAGCCTTGAAATCTGCTATTTCAGAAACTTATTCAATTTAGGATAAGAATATGATCTATATTCTGCCAATACAGCTTCGAATTAGAGCTCCTCGTACCGAAAAAATGCACAGTGGCGTATGATAATTGGTCTGCTAGTCGTTAATAATATATTTGCATTTAATACACTCACTCATCGGCTCAATAATTAAGGAATAGACCGTCTGGCTATCTCTCCAATTCCAAAGCAGATGTGACGGTTTCCTTCGTGCCCTTGCTCTAAGAGAGTGCATTCGTTTTCTCTAGTTTTGTGGCTTGAACGAACGGCATGCAGCCGCAGTTTCTTTGTGGAGTTACAACTGCAAGCTAGACACTTAAAGTGACTTAACTAATCATCGTCTGAATGGGACAAACAAATTCTGAACTTCTCTAAATTCAAAGTCATTACTACTTCATGATACTGTCGATTCACAAGTGATGTTAATCAGTAATGTTTTGATTAATCAGTAACGGAATTTCTTACCTCCTGCTTACCTCCTCGCAAGGTACTAAAGTGAAATACTGAAATCGAAATCAATAACTGAGGAATAAATTTCAAATTTGTTTGCACAGTTCCCTCGTATTCTCCCCGTACACGAAGAACTATTTTTAAATTTGTGTCTTCTGAGCCATCTTTGAATGTAATATCTCCATGACTCAATTTTTTACCATATTTTTTAATATAAGTACCTAAAAAATTTCGAACTGTACTACAGTTTGCGTCTTTTCATTGCAATTGTTCTGTTACTCAAGGGTTTTTAGAAATATGAAAATAGACCTTTTACAGTAGCACTACAATATCAATTGTAATGTTTGTAATGTAATATGCAGGTGACAGAAGCTTTAACATGCAGTAGATTTTTTAATTTACATATTTAGCTTTAATGCTTTAGAATAGGCGGTAAAGTGCTACTGAGAAATGGTTGTAGGTTTTCATGATTTCCTTGGAGTGCAGCATAGACATGAGCTTAGAAATATTCTCGAAAGGTCTCCTTTGGTAGGCTAGTAGCTCTATAGAGTTTTAATTAATTCATACTTTGCATACTAAGAGGAAGTTAAGGCATTTAATTAGGAACCCTCCAATCTACTTACATACACATGCGCGCACGCACACACACGCACATATATATATATGTTACCGTGAAAGACCGAAATTGGAGAATGTCGACTTTCACCAGGGAATATCAACATTCACCAAATACGTCGGTGAAAGACCGAATATTTCACTACATTCTTGTATATTCGAACCCTCACCGGTGTATGTCGACAATCACAGATATGCTCTGGTGAAAGTCGAAAAGAGAGGTCATAAAGTGCCATAATAGTTTAAGTTGTTGAAATAAATAAGATTTCAATCACATAATTTAGTAAGTTTTTTATTACTGTTATTTTATTTTCTCATTTAGAACGTACTGTATAATTAAGTAAGTTTTTAACTTCTATTATTTTAATTTCTCATTTTGAATGTATTGTGTGTTTTAGGTTCTCATGTTCTTAAGTTCTTATTTCAAGTCTCAAGTGCATTTATTCGCGACTGAATTACGGAGAAGAAAATATAATATTGTTATATGTTCAACATTCACCATTAGTACATGGTGAATGTCGACATTGACCGGTATAAGACAGAAATAAGAGTATTTGGAAAATATTTCGGACATACAACCAAGAGACTATGTGAATGTTGACATTCTCCAGATTTCTGTGTTTCACCGTAACATATATACATAGAGAGAGAGAGAGTCTTGGTTATATTGATTTTCTGGTATATATACGTTTATATATCAGAAAATAAATGTAACTAAATATATACACATAAGCCAACCAACAAACAGCTTACATACATAGGTCCCCACCAACCTACTTACATACCTATTCATATATATGTATATATATACCAGAAAATAAATGTAATCAATACTATATGTATACATATATGCAGGGGAATACAAAAGTCAATGAAGAGTTTTGAGAATTATATTTATGTAAATTTGTAATTTATAACAAAGGAATCAGCACAGAAATGTATAAAATTGCATTTATTTTAAGTTTTAAAGAATTTTATTATGTAAATTTTTTTAGTTACAATTATAACCACTAGATCACTAGATAGATGCGGGGGAACCCTGAATATTTCACACTACTTTTGAACTATCACTGTCACAGTTCTGCTAATTCTAATTAATATGGTCAGCACTTCTTTTCGCAACCAGGAAGGAAAGCAAGCATTGGATTTTATGAAATTCATGTCGGATGAAGCCACCCTGCTTTTTCTGCTAACAACTTTTATTTTCGAAAAAGAATCCACGGGTAAACTGTCACATTCAACAGAACTGCTAGGCTGGTTCAAGACCTGAAACTCTGAAAGTTTTGATTGCGAAGATACCTAAAATCTAAAGTACACAGAGACTCATCGTCATAGGCAGTTTTAAAAAAGGTTGTCTTCGGGTGGCATGAATCAAACAAATGCTTCAAGTTATGCTCAGAAATGATGATTGCCACAGTCGGCGTTTATTACGAGATATTTTGGGCCTTTTTTATGGCTTTTTTGCGGTGGACGTGATTATAATTGAATCTGCGTAATAAAATTTCCTAAGTGCCATGAATTAATACATTCCTACACTAGTTACTCTATTATATTCTGTAAATTTACGGAAATTTGTATTTATTAAATATTTACGTACTTTTAGATCAGCCTGTATACACAATGACAGCTTAGGTGCAAACATTAAAATGAGATGATGCTATTAAATAGAGCTCTTCAGCCGCTGGTTGCAGCTGTTTTGTATTTTATTTCAAGTAAAGAGTATTTGACGGTTCTCCAAAAATTTCTTTGCATCTTTGGACATTGCATTTTTCCTTTCCTATTTCTCCATTCTTTTTCAAAACATTTTAGCAAGTTCTTTGATTGACAATTTTTATGTCCCTTTTCTGATTGCACCTTTTAGAGCCAAATTATATTTGGCAATGCATAAAGAGAAGATTTAAAAGAGAAAGAGGTAAAAAAAAGGGGGGGAGAATACTAACGCTTTTGAATTTACTCAATATATTTTTGCTGAAAATGGCATAATTTCCTAAATTTGTTGAGCAGTAGATATGTTTCATTTCGTAATAACTTATTTTAAATATAAAATATGAACTATGTTAAGAAAATTACAGAGGATATTACGCAAAATATAATAGTATTTATACAACCGGTCGCATAAACAAACAACCATCTTTAATTTTAAATTACTTTAACATTATTCCTCTTTTCTGTTTTCTTTTCTGCTCTCATTATGACTTTGTTACTCTTCTAAATAAGTTTAATTTTATATGCAAAGATACATTACGACGAATGGCTTAACAATAAAACGAAAATAAGTGTCAAACGTTTCTTCATACAGATTTATTTATTTATTTATATGTTTACTTTTTTGCATTAAAAAATGACGCAGCCCTCTACACTTAGTTCGTCTTCATAAATACAGTTAAAATTTTACCTGTGCAAGTAAACAAAATCTATTACTAAATCTGTAAGAGATCAGGGATCAACACTCTTGAATTTACGCTTAATTATGTTTACCGTTTTAAAGAATTTTCAAGAAAAATATGATTATCTTCCTTTCAACTTTTAGCACATTTAACACTGAAGAAAAAGCTTTAGCAACAAAGAAAGTAAAAAAGGGGGGGAAAGAAATGTAAACCTGAAAAAACTTTTTCTCGTCAGCTCATGAATTTAAATTTATTAACAGGTATTTCTAAAAAAATGCCGAGAAATGGATTTTATTTTTAATGAGAGAAATTATATCTATTTCTTACAAACATTAATTTAATAATTCTTCGTTAAAAATTAATCTACTAAAAGTAAACAGCCTTGGGTAGAGAATTCAAGTCTTCAAAACATTTTCTGGGAACTTTCCGCATTAAAAATAAAGAAATTATATCAATAAATATTTAAAATAGTCTGAGTTAAATGTTTTTATTATTATTATGCTTTGCATAGAATGATATTTTAATCAAAATAATCTAAAGTTAAATACTTGCTCTTGTAACTCTTTCCGTTACTTTTTCCTATTTAATTTCTAATTGAGAACATACTCAATTTACTTTTCATTCAGCTATACAGATATAGACAGATTTTTAATCCTTCATTACATTTTTACAAAAGTCATATGCACATTTATCATATCTGAAGTATATAGTAAGCTTACAGATATGCTAAATATCTATAGATTTTATTTTCTTACTATATTTTTATTTGTTAAGTGGAAAAATTTAGTAGGTCACCTTTCACGTATTAAAAAAGTCTTATTCACTTTTTCATTATTCTTCATTTCAGACTTTAAATAATTAACTCCTGTTGACCTAAGAATATCATCGCAGCTAATATTTTTGCTGTAAAATTATAGAAATCCTTCAAAGGGGTTGAAAATTTTCCTTTTATAACAAAATAAAATTTGTACATTTTTCTCTGGAATTTTAAAACTGCAAATTGCTTTATAATATTCATCATTTCAAAGATAGTCTTTGATTTAATACTGCTTTTACTAATTTTTCAGCCAATCCTAAATTTCAACATAAATTTAATCAATAAGAAACGATGTCACTAGCAAAGATCTCATGAAACCTCCACTAATATCTAGATTTCGTTTTTGCTCTGTAGCAATATAATTTTAATCTTTCTTATACTAGGTACCGTTTTTTAACTATTTAAAATATAACAAAATCCGAAAGCTTAAAAAAATTAGCTGTTTAAAAAAACGCACACATATATGTAATAGTTCAGAATGCGAGAAAAGATACAAATAATTTTAATAAAGACTGATGACTGTAGACAGTGCTGACGTGTAAATTGAATAACTGCACATCTGCAGTCAGACGCTGCCTTTATGATTATTCAACATACTTTATTTCTTGACGAAGTATATTCTGAGACACCACTCCACTCATTCTAAATCACATTTTTGTAACTTTTCTACCTTTTAAGACAAATATAATTCATGAAATAGAAAGGAAAGTGACGACACGTTTGCTCAAAATAAGCAAAGCAGAGAAAGTCTGACGTTGTGTGGGCATGTAGGTGTGTGTGTGTATATATGTTATCATGAAAGACCGAAATTGAAGAATGTCGATTTTCACCGGAGAATATCAACATTCACCAAATACGTCGGTGAAAGACCGAATATTTCACTACATTCTTGCATATTCGGACCTCACCGGTGTATGTCGACAATCACAGATATGCTCTGGTGAAAGTCGAAAAGAGAGGTCATAAAGTGCCATAATAGTTTAAGTTGTTGAAATAAATAAGATTTGAATCACATATTTTAGTAAGTTTTTTTATTACTGTTATTTTATTTTCTCATTTAGAACGTACTGTATAATTAAGTAAGTTTTTAACTTCTATTATTTTCCTTTCTCATTTTGAATGTATTGTGTGTTTTAGGTTCTCATGTTCTTAAGTTCTTATTTCAAGTCTCAAGTGCGTTTATTCGCGACTGAATTACGGAGAAGAAAATATAATATTGTTATATGTTCAACATTCACCATTAGTACATGGTGAATGTCGACATTGACCGGTATAAGTCAGAAATAAGAGTATTTGGAAAATATTTCGGCCATACACCAAGCGACTATGTGAATGTTGACATTCACCGGTGAAAGTCGACATTCTCCACATTTCAGTGTTTCACCGTAACATATACATACATATAATACAGTTAATCGGAGGAAGGGGCTCCCAGACATGGCTGACTCGAGGCCACATACATACGTACACACACACGTGTAGAATAAAGAGACTTTGCCAGTTTTGTCTATTAAAGTATTGAACCAAAGATACTAATTATGCCGTCGAAGAATTGCGCAAATATTCAGATTCGAGCACGTAAGCGTAGACTCGCGTGTCTGCGGAGGAATGATTATGGAGCAGGTATAAGCTCACGAGGGATTTTCGGCGATCTGTGTGCTCCTATTCCTTTACGGCATTCGTCGTGTTTGCACACTAGTATATATATATATGTAGGTATTGCATATATATACTATATAGATATATATATATATGAAGTACCTTATTAAAATCACTTCCGCTCTAAGCGTATTTGAGTTTATTAAGTGACTGAGTTTAATAGACGGCGATTTGTAACATGCAAAATGGTTACCTGAATACCGATTACGATACCTGTTTTAATCTTGTCTAGTAAAATAATAATTAACAACTAATTCAATAATCGTGAAATAATAACTAAAAATTAATGCTAACATTAAGCTGTTGATGCAGTTTTGAAATTCATGTTTTAATTTTTATATAAACATTTTTATAATTTTTGTTGATAAAATTTTATTTCTTATAAACAACTATTTTATAAGTTTCATATTGTTCAGCAACAGTTTTCCGATCGCATTCTCAATCGTGTAAAACTAAAGATAATTTTTTATCAGTAAATTTCAGTTCAAGAGCTTTTCTTATTATTTGCATGTTTTTCTAAATTCGACTGCTGTTAGCATGTCATCATTTTTCTTTTCACTGCATCATTTTCGCTTTCAGTTTCTACAGTATTTTTTTTTAATTATTTAAAAAATTAATCTTCGTAATTTCTCTCACTGATGTCTGAAATATTAGCTATATTTTGCAGTTCTTCAGGGGCCTCTTCTCCTATATAAAAGCTATACTTTCGAAAACAGCTTTTAAGTGATTTTAAGAAATTAAATCCCTGCACAGACTATAACATGCATGGCCTCTAGCAGAAGTATCGACTTACTTAAATCATTCGAACTGTTTGTATTTTAACAAAATCGAGTTCTGTTCGCCATTTACTGAAAATCTTTCCTGTAATAATATTTGAAAGCTTTCATAATATACTAAAATTAAAGGTTGAATTTTAGAAATTGTATTTGCTGGAAGGGACACTAACGTTTTGCAGAAAGAGATTAAAGGCGAGTGCGCTGCACAGTTATTTAATGAGTAAAGCTAATTTTTCATTTTTCACTTCGCTGTCCTATATCGAAAGAAGATCGGTAAAAATAGTCTTTATCATCAATGAGTTCATGTTGGTACGGTAAACAAGAAGCAACTTCTTGACTCCTTTCAAACTTCTGGGGTTTTTGTGTTTGCCAATAACCAATAATGTCTTCTTAATTGTTGGGACCATACTGCGCGTTAATGCGCATAATTTAGTAACTTATTCCTTCAATTTCTTAAACAATCTGCTGCTTCTTTTAAATATTAATGGGTGTTCCGTAACACAGTCCTGTTTTGTCCGCATTATAAATTTTGTGTGCTTTGTATTCATTCATAGGGCCAAGTAAAACGTATTTATCCAATTACTAGCCGCATGATGATCTGCCTCTTTCTTCTCCCCATGCAGTTTCTGATCAGTGTTGGAATTCTTTTTCTCCAACTTGCGAGTCATCTGTCAATTGATACAAAATTCTCTCCTATGGTTCAGCGAATTAGTAGAGAAATCTTTATAAATAGAATAAGGTTTAGTTTTTTTTGTTTTAAAACTGTTCTAGAAGAGTAGTTTCAATATATGTTAATCTTCTGTTTCTTTTATTCTTTCTTGAGATATTTATTATTAGTTCTGCATCAGTTATGATTCCTTGTTTACGTAAATTGTGCAATACTGTTTGAGAAATTCTCACTTTAAACGTATTTTTCTTCTGGCAGTTTCCAAGAACATTAAAATCTTTTAACAGTTCATCCTCCAGCCTAAGTCTTTTCGCTTGACATTTTCGACTTGTTACAAGTTAAGCTTACAAGTTTAAAAAAATGCTTCTTCTAGTCATTTTTCAAATTTCAAAACTTACGTTTCTAGCCAACAGAAAGTCTGTTTAGTCGATTTGTCGCTTCTTGATTAGAAGCATGACTAGTGCTTTCTTTTCCTTTCATTCAGCCTAGAATTTCCACTTCGTTTCCATTTAAAGACTATTAATGTTCGCTATGCTAAAAATTTCATAAACTTTTTTTTAACTCTGTGGACATAATGTGTTGATCCCAAAGGGTAGATTAACCAAAGTGCTGAAGTTCACCCTAATTCAGTCCCCGAAAGTGCTAATGAATGTACTCTATTCAGTGCAATCTATACGAATATAATTACAGCTCATAATACAGTATGGTTGATGTAAATTTTAAATTTAAACCTAACTCCCAATGCCTTTGCTAGTGCACAGTATTGAATTTACTACACAAAATAGTGCAGAAGAATTGTACCTACTTACCTTATTAGGTTTTGCCATATTTACATGTATCTGTCTGTCTACATTTAAGTAACCATAAATCAACCCATTTGCAAACTTCCAAGAGAACATATATTTTGAAAGGATAGAGGAATGATAAATTTTTATCGTGACACTTTTTCTTTCGGATTCCCGATAATTATCAGGTCACTGAAATTTTGATGATGAATTTCGCACCATGACAGTTCTTGTAATTATGCCTAGATTCTGGCCTGATTTAGGCTTTGCACAAGAAAATAACATTTTAGCTAAATTAGTAAGAAAAGAAGCCAGATTTTCACCAGACTCTGCGTATTCATACAAGAAAAAATTTTTCATTCGTTGTCACTTATGTATGTGCATCTCCCTGCACCCCACTAGCGACGCCCACGGTAATATCATTTCAGAAAATTTCCTCATTGGCTATGCTTATTTATGGTAATCACATGAAGTAATTTAAATTCGTACACTCATCACTTGATTTCGCTGATCACATGTTAGTGCATCAATTATTAAATATTTTGTTTTCGGTTGTATCCGTGACAATATAAATAATTTGAATTCTTTAAAATTTCTTTCCTAATTAAATTAATGAGTTAGAATTTATACAATTTTTAAAACCTTGCATCGACGTTTTAGAGTTCGCTGTAATAAGTATTACGAAATTGCATGTAATTTGTAAAGTAATATCTTAAAATTTTCTCCAATTTTAATTTGCATTTCCATTATCAGCAAATAAACATTATGTTTACCTTCCCTAAATGTAAAATAAACTTCAGTTTACCCTAAAGGCCCCAGCCGGGGCGTATCCTGAATTTCCATAACGGGCATGCTGCTAACCACCAAATATTTCGAAAATTATATTGGTAAATGAAAAATGGAATTACATGTATTTGAAAGTGAGTGGAGTTCCACCCGTTTATCTAACAACTAAGTGTGGAGGAACCTCGTGAACAGCTAAGCAAATAATCTCTTAAGTTCAGTAACAGAGACGTAAAACTCACGTAGGGTTAATTACCCTTAGTTTCTCAAAATAAGAATGAACAGTCGGTCACGTTCTCAGGGCGCACAGCAAAACCTCCACTTCTGCTTAAACTGAAAAGTAAGAAATAATAACTTATGCTTAACTAAAAAGATGTAACCGAGGCTACCGCACATCTAACTAGTTGGCCCCTAAATATTGAATAAGCTAGCGAAGCTATCAAGGGCTTGTAATACGGCCTAGGTTAGTAACAGCTTAGAGAGACGTGGCCAAAAGACGCTAGTCAGAAAACGTGTGCTAGTCAGAAATTCTGAGGCTCTCTCTCGAAGTCAGTGGAACTTCGACTTAAATACTACTCTTACTCATTTGCATTAAACGCGATTCTAAAAACACATTCTGGTAGAAAATTGTAAGCTGAAATTAGGATGAATAGGAAAGGAGCTTTAATTTAAAAATAACTGTAAAATACCTAGGATAAACATTATAAGTTGAATGTAGTATCTGCGCATTAATATGTTGTTAAACACTGTATAATATGGAAAATAATTAAATGCATATAAAAAATTTTTAATTTTTAAGATTTAAGTCTTGAAATGAAAGTTTTTTTGGGTAAGGTTTGTAGTTAGTTTGCATATTAACCATTAATAAAAAGCTAACTTTACACTAAATGTACAGTACAGTGTAAAACTTCGAAACAGAATACTCGTCTTTGCGTAATAATAATGCCTAAAACATAATAATTGTACCAAATTCAGCGCTAAACAACGAACACTTATTTCCTCCATCTGAATGCGATAAAAGTACCGCATGCAATATAGGGAAAATTCGAATATACTTTCGTGTTGAGAAAGGGGGAAAAAAAGAAGAAGGATTTTCCCTTTGTCCTTGTAAAATATACTATTTCATTAATAATGCTGGTATTCACCTAGCATATACAAGACACGACAGCGCGCGTGTTCATTTCGTTTTAAATTTCTGATTCTAAATAAAATTGATGATTTATTGCAAAGCTGTGAATTTAAAGTAATTAATAAGAATTTTATTGTTCGATTTGAGCTAAAAAACAATAATTCCTTTTTATTTGCTATTTCGAATTTATAGGCATGCGCAGCATGCAAAGCATGCCCAAGACAGACGTCGCCTCTGATTATCAGCCAGATTAACTCTGTATCCAAATTCAAAAGAAAAAGTATTAATTTAATACTCATAAAAACATAACAGATTATCAGTAATATTTTATAGCTTTCGCTTGCAAACCGTCAAACCATCTTCTGTCAAATAATTATCTTTTCATCCTAATAGCTCCTGAATTAAATGTTTTATTATTTCCTTTGTTAAGATACATAACGTAGAATTTACAATGTTTTAGCTGCTAGCTGAAAGGAATATGATTGTTTATTTTTCTAGAAGAATACATTCAATTATTTTGATATCGATGCGAATGTCATTCTTCACGCTGAAAAAAAAATAAATTGATATTCTTTCCGGCACAAGAATAAGATGCGTCGTTTGTCATTTTCTAAGGCAAGTTTCTTGTTAAAACATACTTGATGTACAAAGGCATTCCAATAAGCTTAAGCATACCGATGCCCTGCGCTATATTTGAGTTGAGAAAAAGTGTCTTTGCTATTGCAACACTGTGTCATATTACGATGGAATGTTTCCTTACTTTGAAAGCCCGTTTCTGTTATCATGCTGGAAAAAGAAAGAAAAGATTCAATATACTTAAATACTGAAATTTATAATCTTTTCATAAGCTCAAAGCATAATATTCATTTTCAAAAACGCTTTCGAATGCGATATCACATGTGTGCATTTGGTAGAAGAAGGAAAAAGAAGAGAGAAATACTGAATTCTCGTTTTTATTACCTACGCACGCGGAAAAGTTGGGGGGGGGAAGATGTGGAATCGAGTTTTAAAATACATAAGTTCGAAAAGTAGCATCCTTTGTTGAAAAGCTGGCATACATGAGGCAAAAGATTGAAGCTCCCGCAAAAGAGCTTCACTCTTTGTTACCTCTGTCTAAAAACAGTTTATTTGCCAGCGGCGAACTTTTCGCTTTGCAGATAGGTATCCGCATCCGATACGGTTCCATTCACACGGAACCATTTTGGGGCCATTTTGGTAAAAGCTACTAGTTGCTGACTGTTATCGGTGAAGCACTCATCCTCATCTCTCTTCGGAAAGAAAAGCTGTTGTACTGGGAGGGGGAAATTTTCGGCACTATTTCGGGAGAGCTGGTGTAAGTCATTGTATCTTTTGGCAGCCATTAAAACAGGCTTAAGTGTATAACTAGCGTAGCCTATCACTTGATACAAGAGAGCTTATATTTAGGTTGTCTCGCTAGAGTGATTGACAACAAGCCGGACTCTTAGCGGAATCTTTTTTTCTTTTTTTTTTTGGTGTGTGTGTGTGGGAGAGAGAGAGAGAGAGAGAGAGAGAGGAAGATCACGGATGATGATAAATATTGGTACTCGGCAATGAATATTGATTGTTGACACATAAAAATGCTCTGTTTGACTGCTGTCTGTTACACCCTCAAGATGTGAAGCTTCTTATTTTAGATGTTAAAGGATTTTGTTTCTCTGCACATTTTCTTTCTTTTGAGTTCTGTGAAAGTATAGTGATCGTGAAGATTCTGGATAACATGTAACGATGATTTAACTAGCATTATAACGATTTCTCTTTTCTCAAGTATGCAAGTGCTTACTTTGTTTTTTTTAGTTGTTTTCAAAGCCTGATAATTACAAATTAAACATGCTTTTCCTTTTATTCTGTTGCATGAAATTTATAATATTCGTTTTTCGCGCAGTTTCGAATTTACTGTTCTTATTTTACTCGCGGAAGATCACGGATAATGATAAATATTGGTACTCGGAAATAAATATTCATTGTTGACAGATAAAAATGCGCTGTTTGACTGCTGTCTGTTACTTCCTCAAGATGTGAAGCTTCTTATTTCAGATGTTAAAGGATTTTGTTTCTCTGCACTTTTTCTTTCTTTTGATTTTAGTGAAAGTATAGTGATCGTGAAGATTCTGGATAATATGGAACGATGATTTAACTATCATTATAGCGATTTCTCTTTTCTCAAGTATGCAAGTGCTTACTTTGTTGATATTGGTTGTTTTCCTAAGTCTGATAATTACAAATTAAGCATGCTTTTCTCTTTATTCTGTTGCATGAAATTTATAATATTCGTTTTTTGCGCAGTTTCGAATTTACTGTTCCTATTTTACTTAGTAACTTCACCACTAAGATCATTAAATTTGAAGTTCAAAAGATCCAAATTTATACCCAACAATAAAAGGGAATATTAAAAAAGATGGTCTCATTCAAATACCAAATGTTTGTTTATTTATTTGAATATGGCAAGGCACACGAAGGCTGTCTGCTTAAAGGAAAACTGATTAAGGTGATTCAAATTACTGATTACTAATTACAGACGTAAGCTCTTCTTCCGAAGCATCTCTTCTCCAAAAATATATATATATATAGCAAATAAATAAATAAAAATTTTAAATTAAAAAATTCCTCTCATCTGAGGTTGATTCACAATCTAATTTTAGATTAGGAAAAATTGATAATATTTCTCTTGGAGTATAATATACTTGTGTGTCAGAAATAAGTTTGTCTTCACTTCCTTTTAAAAAACTATAGAAACCATTCCACTTCATTATCAAAATGCATAACACTTGCTTAATTTTTATAAATATGTTTTAATTTTTACAAGACTTTTCTTTAAATTCAACGAATTTAAATTAAATATTTTAAAATTTTCTATATGGTTTTATATACTTCGTTTCTAAGAGCGAGTTGTGTTATTGTATTGCCATAATTAATGTTAAATAGAGTAAAAATAATTTTCACGCGTTGAAAGCGATTTATATCCTTCATTAATTTTATCCCCCCCCAAAAAAAAAGTTTCTTTTCTTGTGGCCTGCAATTTTGTTCTTTAAATGTCAAAAATGTCGTTGTAATTGCCTTTTTCTATGTTAAAAAGTTCATGACGCAGCTGAGCAATGAAATTTTTCCAGCATTTTAATAAATGAACTCCTTTGCATACGATGTTTAGCCGTTTGTAGAGATTTACTGGTGGCAATCATTCTCTGTAAAATGGTGTTCCAAATTACTGTAATGAATATCGTTTCATATCTGCACATTTTTTAAAAATAAAGATGTGGCCTCCATTACAGTTATTTTCTTTTTCGAACTTGAAGCACATATATCAGATAAGACTACTTTTACACGGTTATAACACATTTTTAATGTCAGTACTGCTCTTCAACATCATCTAATATCGGACAATTTTTTATTCATTGAATTACTTTCGCACTATTTTCAGCTGCTTGCTCAAAATTTGCAAGCAATGAAAGGGAAAAAATGGGGAAAGGCAAATAATGTTTGCACATAAAATATTGAAAGCCTTACTACAGATTTCTGCAGCAAAACTATACCCATTTAATTTAAAGAATGATTCGAGCAAGAGCTGTATTTAGGTCGCACTCGGATTTTAGCATTTAAATACTAACCTGCCATGCTGAGTATTTTCCTGACAGATTTACTACATTGTCAAATATTTGCCCTCAACAAAGTTTAGTACCAATAGCTAACTTTGCTTAATTGGGCGATATCTTTTGTTCTAAATATGGTGCTGTATGTTCTTCAATTGATGTTAAACCCTAGAAACCTTTCTTTTACGCCACCACTTGGCTATACGTATCGTATAACCAATGTCAATTGATCAATATGCGAATTATCAGGTGTAGAGTCGAGTATAAGACTGTTGTAAGATGCTGATTTGACGTCTTCTGTTATAAATGTTATTAAATATTTGTTAATGATATTGATAAATTCCCGACAAATAACTTTCCTCATCCTCAATTACCATATTTTTTAATGCGTTTTCAAAAACTGTCATATTTACTGAGCTATTCCAAAGCATGTGAAATAGTTTTCTTGCTTGCTTAAATTCCGATTTCCATCACTGTTAAGTGCTAATCGATAGAATAATTTTTTCATTTGATATAATTCTTTTCAACATTTTTTTCGAGTAGTTTTCTTCCTATTCTGTCTGTTGCAATAGATCACAATCGATTCTGTTTGAAGCTGAAGATCCTTCATACAAACTACATATTTGAAACATTATGTATGTAAAATTAAGCAAGGTCCTAATGCATTCGTACAAAGAAACTTTGAGTGTGACGTTAATGAGTCGTATTATAAGTTCAGAAAAGTTTGGATATATTTGTTCAAGATCAGTTGTTGACATAGTACTTACAAGAACTATTACAGATTTTCTGCTCTTTTTCAAAATAGTAGAAGGGAATTTTAATGGTTGAAATGTTAATATTAATGTGTTGCTTTTACTTTGGTAATAAACGATTAGATAAGAAAGTACAAAGCAACAGTGAACGTAATAACAGTGTTATCTCATTTTGCAAGAGAAGGAATTTTTCAAAAATGTACTACGATTTAAATTCATCCTTTGTTTAATAAATTATTCAGCATATAAATTAAAACCATGCTTAAAAAACAGAATTAAGTTCCTGACGTTGTCGATACTTTTATAAAGGATATCCGGTTAAAGCTAACAATTTAACGTAAAGATGCTAGACACTATGCAGGACCACGCTGGAAAGGTTTTTGCCTTGATATACCCTAGACAACTTATGCAGATATGGCAGTCCCATTCTGAAAAGCCATACAAGTGAAAGGCTATTATAGGCATTTAAACTACTAACAGAAGGCAATAAAGATAAACGTATTTGTGGCGCGAATGTTTATATCAAAAATTTTCAAAGCGACAAATAAATTGATAAGTTAAAAGATAGCTTTCGAAAATGGATACATGTGTAAAGAATATTATATTTTTTCATTTGCAGTGGAATAAACTGTAATCTAATATTTCATATTCTAAGTCTACACCTGGTATTTGTTACAATCTTTTTTCCTTGGTCTGTTAAACGTAGGAGTCCATCAAAATGCTCGAAATGATTATTCTTGTAATTATAAATATAAACTTATGTCTATACATGCATACAGAATAAGTAAATATATATAAATAAATAAAAGTAAAAATATAATTTTGTATGAGGAACACATGTTAAACTCTTACATAATGCATAATACGTTAACTAATTAGGTTTTGCTAAGATTCTGAATTCTCAGTAACTGACATCTTTAAAATATTTCTTTTCCCTTTAAAAAAATTATACACATTCTTTCCTTTAATACAGACTAAGCTCTTACTGCTAAAGAGAAATTCAAAAATAAAGAATTGCGTAAACTAGTGATTGTCATATAGTTTTCCACCGATTTCACTAACATTTTTACCCATTAAAATAAAAATATTTACAGTTATTTTCATATCTGGTGACCAGAACAATATTCCAATCGAGTGTATGCTTGTTTTGTGTACTAAAATATCTTTATATTCCAAAACTAACGGTTTTATATTTTGACTTACATTAGCTCTCTTGTCTTCGCAAAAGTAGTTCAAAACGACCCACTGAAGTGATTTTTTGGGTTTCGCGAGATGGGACAAAATAGGAGAAGAGGGCCATTTACTTCCACCCCTCTCGAATTAATTTACACTTTTTCGTTGCCCTGCGTTGGCAATATGCTTTGGGATTTGTCTTCGTTAGAATCGGTCGCTATAATGTAGCTGACCTACATTTGTTCTAATTCTTATTTTAAAACTTAACAGTGTGATTGAATTATTACTAAATGTTTACCGTTTGAATATTTTATCATTATGTGTTTACAGTTTGGTTTGAATAAACTGAGAGTAGTTGAATTTATTAATGTTATTTCGAATCGAAACTACTCTTTCCCTTTCGTTGTTATTCGAATATAGGAACGTAAACAGGGGCTTACACTGAGCTTATTAAAATGTATGTTAGTGTTTTAAGAAATAAAGCATCAACACTACCATTATAGTTTAATAAAATTAAAATTATGTTATTTAGTTTCGTTTAAAATATTGTCACTTTATTTACATACGTGTCATAAAAAAAAGGATAAAATGATAGTAGGATTTTCAGTTGAGATTTATCCAATTTAAATGCATTTTGGCTCAGAACTATACGAATTTATTCCCTACAATAAACTCACTTCTATGTGCTATATTAAAAGTACTTAGAGATTTCAGGTATGTTGTTCAAAATACAAAGGGCCCATAAAAATTAAATTAGAAAACGTTGATGTAGACAACGACAGTTGTTAGAGAATTTTACCATTATCGTCATGTTTTATTTTTGATGCGACTAGTAGTGTACATTTAGAAAAGAAATTTGTTGCAAAAGTACGTAATATATCTTTTGTGAAGCACAAATTATTAGCTATTCTAATGATATAAATTTTAATAAACGTATATCAAAATATTATTAAATAACAAATATTTTTATGTGTCATTTTGGAAAGGATTACGCTACTGTAATGGAAAACATAACTAAAAGATGGGATGTGGGATGACTAGGTTACAGTTCTATTTTTTTTTTTAAATTCCGGTTTGGATTTTATCTAAAATAAGAACATTAACACCAGAAAGGATATTTTATTATTATTAATCGAAGCTAAATTGAAAGAACATTTGACGTTTGGGCATTGGGAAATATTTATTTTCTAGCAAAATGAAATAAATTTTAAATTGCAATTAATCTCTATAACATTTTTTTTTAAATTGTAACTAACCTGAAATACTATCTCATTCACAATCGATATTCAAACATTATTTATATAAATGAATATGTTTACCAGCTTAACAAAAGCGGAAGACCAATAATGATTTTCTCCAAAATAAACATTAGCAAATCTATATATGACGCGCACTCAACCTGCACTAAAGCAGTATATCAGAATACTGAGCACTGTTTAAAAGTTACAGCCACACGGTAGCAGTATAATTTATAACAGTCATTGACGACATTTGTGTATAGTGCCGCTAAACTTAGTTAAAAAATGAGGAAGGTCGTTTACTGTTAAATCGACAACTGTCAGTAAAAAATCTTCGGTGATGTTGTCAAACAAAATGTTCATAAATTTTTCACAACGGTCATTCCTGTAATAGTAACTGAAACTGACCTGTATTTTATGGAGAACGAGTCAATTTACACATCAGTGGTAGCTATTTCTCTAAGAAGGTCACCCTATGAGAATGCAAAATCTCTTGGAATAAATTGCAGGTGGCCGTTTTCGGGAAGTTTCAGTATATAGTTTCTCTTAACAGAAAACAATAAGTATATAAGAGAAGGTGTATAAATTTAAAATGTGACTATCTTTTCCAATATCTTACTTTCAAATAAAATGAATTGATGAAAATATTGTTTTATTGGGGTAATTGTAATAAACAGTTTTCATTGATTATCCCTGTGATTAGAAAAAGCTTGCATTTCTAGACTACTGAGTGTTTACGAGGGGCCTTTCTGACCTCGGACCCTATGGCTGCTGCCAGCTGCTTAAACCATATCTGGTTTTCCATCTCACTTCAAGGCTGAACTACAAGTAGTTAATTATATAAGAAGAAGGCTATCAAGTAAAATAATTAATACAATTGACTTTTGATCAGTATTTGTAATAACCGGAAACCACTTCAAAATACTATACATAGTAATTTAGGTAAAGTAGTTCATATTTGTCATAACTAAACTCTTCCAAGATTGAAATGTAAATTAAAAATGAAACTCATGTTCTCTAAAGTTAATATTTGCTTATTATACAAAATGGCTTAGCATAATAAAGATTGCTAAAGAAAATTAAAACTGAACTCTGCATCATCTTAATTAAATTGACAATAATGAAGGAGAAAAAAAGGATTATACCAATTAAAGATTTTCGTGCTAACGCAATGACATACAGAATAATGAGAATCAGAATGCAAGATAAATAAGGGGAAAAGCTAGAAAAGTAAAAAATAAAACTGCAGCTATTTAGAATCTAATTAATATACTTTTGCAATCAGGGAAATAATCAGGAGCCAAAGGCAATACCACTTTAAAACCTCTCTTAAGGGTTTTTTGCTTTCAATTACATTTCAGAAACAAAAAATAAAGATGAAAAGGGATTATAGAACATCATCCTTCCTCAGTAAATATGCTTAACAAAAAGGAAAAGTAGCAGCTATCAAAAATGGGTATGAGATCTTAATGACGAAGCTGCTTCACTTATTTTACTGTAGAGACCTAAACGGAGCCTACAATTCTGGTCGATCAAACACTGATGGGAGCGAACAATTGAGCCATCCTATTCCACAACCCGTCAATCCCCTAAATTCACGCTTGAGTTTACTCCGGTCTCCTTCCATCTTATTCCAATTTGCCTCTAGCACCACTAATCGCACAGTTTGTGGTGATGGTCTGGAGATACGCATGGGGAGAGGAAAGGGATTAGCATAGAGGTAGGCTGTACTCGTATAAGTGTGAAATATGATACCTAGTTGGTTAATTGTTAGAGGTTACATAACCTTGTGCAATTAAGTGAAGTAATGATATTGAAACAGGTAGGAAAAAACTATGCCTCAGGCATAATATAGGGAATATGCAAATACAATGATTTAGATACATGATTGCACAAATGATGATATGTATATATGATAAAATTTATAAAAACTCCTTCCCCCAATTGAAGGTTAGAAGTTATTTACCTACTTATTTTTTTTTCCCGTAAAGCATCCAATTGAACACTTGTGTAATTTCTGATTAATCTTGTCAGACAAAGAAAAATTAGCTACAGTTCCATATATCTTTTATTAGAAGGTGTAAGAAATAGATTTCGAACTACACAAAAGGAGAGGGGCATACATAAATATTTAAGTTTGTCGTTTTCACAGTAACTGTAATTGAGTCGGTGGAGAAAAAAAAAGAATTCTTCATTTGCAACACTTTTCTAATTAGACTTTGATACCAGTTCATTTGGATATCAGATAGAGTATTATATAATGTGCTCTAGAAATGTGGCTACAGTTTCTATTTCCTTAAATATTGATGTAGATATTCCATTATTAAATCTGACTAGGTAATTTTACGAAAAGATTTAAACACTAGGTGTGAGAGCGAAATTTCGGCAAATGCAAAATCTAACTTTTTTCGTACCATTCCTATAAAGTGAATGGTTAAGCTAGTAAAATGTTCACTATACTTCAATAAATTAAAGAATTAAAATTTTATACTATTACATGAATAATTTACCGGGATATTTGTAATTAGTATTTCTCATGGTCCAAACTAGATAAAAGGGTGCTTTTTTACCCAGTAGCAATCCATAACGCCATAACTAATAATTTTGTTCTTTACTTCAGCGATAAATCTGGTGAAAATCTGTTTGAGATAGCTTAGCAAGAGGTATTCAAAAGCGATGTAAGTCGAAATATTTATTCTTTATCATCTTCCCAATCTTTTCACGTAAAAGTATGGACTTTTTTTGCATTTAATTTATTTAAACGTAATAAACATTTTAATTGCTAGTTTTGCTCTTCGGAATATATACGAAAAAAAGTGCTTTTTATATTTACAAATATCTTCCCATCTCCAATGCTATCATATGCTATTATCATAAGATTCCAATCTAACTTTGAAAATTTTGTTACTAGAAATACATGTCTAGGTGCAATAGATTATGAAATTAATTCTTCGCGAGCATTTTCAAACACACTGAATAATAGAGATTATAAGAATAGAACAGATTAATTTTTCCTTTAACATGTGAAATAACATTTCTTTCATTTAACATACGAAATAAGAATACCTGATGCAAAGCCATACAGCTAAAATAATGATTGAGCATAGAAACGTGGAAAAACGTGACATAATAGCAACTAATTCAAAGCATATATCGAAAGCATAAATTACCTACCCCAACGATCACACAATTTTAAAAGGAAAACTAAAGAACTATTTTTGTTATATAACAGTTATTTTTGTTATATAGCATATTTTTGTTATATAGCAGTCATGCATTGAAAGCTTTATTTATAATTAAGACACAATAACACGCCGAATAAATACTAATTCAGAAGTCAAACAACAAAAATCAGCGTTAATTTACAAAATTTTCACAGGACTAGTTTCGATGGTTTTACCGAACCATCATCTTCAGCTGCAAAACCGCAAAAGATGGTTCGGTAAAACCATCGAAACTAATCCTGTGAAAATTTTGTAAATTAACGCTGATTTTTGTTGTTTGACTTCTGAATTAGCTTTATTTATGTTCGATTCGTGAAAAACTGTTAAACTGTTTGTCGTAGAACGTATAATTTCCTTTGATTTTCCTCAATATTGTCTAGTATGTTCAGTATATGAATAACTACTAATAAATATCAACAGGTTGTGATAAATTTAGCCTTCACATAGTTATCAAAAGTGAATCTTAACTATCAACTAATAATTTTTCCTTTGAATATTCATACAATTCAAATTTTCTTTCGATCTTTAGCGGCCCACCAGCGGCCGAGCGATAAAGTCTCTGAACACTGGTAGTTCGGTCCGAGGTTCGAATCCCGCGAACGGACTGGCTGCATGGGTGTTTTCGTGGTTTTTCCCTATGTGTAATGTGTATACGAGCCAGTTTCCCTTAGAAAGTCCTCCACGAAGGCATCCCTTCCCTTAGGCAGATAGCCCTCGAGGCTTTCCGTAATTAAATAACCTAACCTAACCTTTCGACCTTTATTATTAAATCTAACTTTCTTGGTTACATTATGCGTAAAATTACGTAGCTCTAACGCATCAGCAAATTATGCGACTTAATCACTGCCAAGACTGCAGTTTAACTCACCACTTCTCATTCAGCTCCTCTGGTATGCCCAGCTTATGATCGTGTCCACAGTTAAAAAAGATTTATTATATCGCGTATGACGTTGCTAGCGTCAAATTATAAATTTTGTGGTCATGCCTTTTAAGTACAATAGTATGCATGGCCAATTATGCACTGTATTAAAAAAAACTGAATGTGTGAAATTTAGTTACAAAATATGCATGTGTTATGCTTATGTGCCGTAATACATAGTTAGAAAACATAACTTATATTATGTTCTTTTTCTTAAAGCAATTTCAAAACTAGTTATAATTTAATAACTTTCATACTTACATATTGTGTGAAACTTTATCTTTTCCAGAACTTTTATACCTATATATTATATGAAATGTTATCTTTTCGTAGGAGTAGAACCCTCAGTTTAACTACCGTTGCATTATTAAACCCTAATGGAGCAGTGTTAATTCCAACATTTACGTGAAGTCATCTCAGAAATTATATTTCGAATGCTAAGTTTATTTGTACTAGCATAAAATCTTATTCCAAAAATAATTCTTTGACATCATACTTTTTAGCCGCAATATTCCTTTTTAATTTTTGCTTAAAGTAAATTGGTTAAAAAAATTCTTACTAAAAATGTAAGAATAATTCTTACTACTGGCCCACCAGCGGCCGAGCTTAATCGCTGAACACTGGTAGTTAGGTCCGAGGTTCGAATCCCGCGAACGGGCTGGCCGCATGGGCGTTTTCGTGGTTTTCCCCATGTGTAACGTGTATACAAGGCAATTTCCCTTAGAAAATCCTCCACGGAGGCATCCCTTCCCTTAGGCAGATAGACCTAGTGTGCTTTGCCGTATTCTCAGTAATCGAATCTAGTCCAATCCAATTCTTACTACTGAACCTTCATTTTCGAACCTAAGCATTTAACGACAATTATATTTATCTTCTTGTGTAGAATAATATAAGATCATAGTTTCAAGGAAAGATGCTTAACTGTTGCGGTAGGTTTCGTGAATAAAAAGTCAAACAGCACTGAGAAATACATAATTCAAAATATCCGTTCATTCTCCTGATTATTTCTAGCTTCTTTTTAGCAGAAGTACCCTAAAACAAAAAATTTCTTCACCAGTTGCTAAAATTTCGCTACGTATTTAACATAATAGATACATATGTTTAGCCTCGATTTACCAATTAAAACAGTATTTGTTGATATTTTTGCATGCATGTTTACAGTATACCATACACTTCTGTTATAATTTCAAAGCTCATCAAACATTTATAGGCGAGGCAGTTGACCCATACACCTTCTGAAATCGTCATATCCTTAAATTTCACGCATCAATCCCCACCCATCAATCGTATTCCCATTTGTTTCGCTCTGTCGTAATCGCACTATTTGTGGTGGGCTATAGTTACATAGGATGAATCAAAAGGATTAGGCTGCAAGGAAGACTCCCGTTAACCCCCGAGGGACACCGCCGATCCCTCTATGCCATGTTTTTCAAAGGGGGAGGGGAAATTAATGTTGTTCTTCGAATGAAGCAGCCGAGATCAGCTATTAACCAGAGAGTTATCGTCATTCGCTTTGCTTTATCAACTGGAAGTATCATCGCATGGACCTTTGGTCCTGCTTTGAGTTGACAGGGATGAGTTAAATGACGTCACCAACAAGAGTACTCGATTTCTGAGGGGTGAACAGGGGACCCAGAATCTACGTGAAATGTCCAGCTGTTGTGGAGTAACCCAAAGCACCGCTACGAGGGGTTGAGGTTTTGTTATCCTGGCGGAAGTTTGTGCATTTTTAATTCAGCAGGCCATTAATACAAAACGGTTTTTTCGCGCCTTTCCTTAACCGAGGTTTTGGGGTTTGCTTTGACAGGAGATAAAAATTTAAACTCTAATAGACGTAAATCGATCAAAAAAGACGTTGTTATTGACGGTCTGAGGGAAGTTTTAGAGCTGAGCACCCTTGTGGATACTTTATTCTCGTTGACATTATCGTTTCATGCATTCAAACTAAGCAGTACTCCAGTGTTTAATATATGAGTTACCAGAATGAATACAAAACTAATCTGGCCAAATTTATAAATAATTTTGCATGGCTAAGGGAGAAAGAACGCCATGTATAAAAACGTCTGTCATAATGTGTATTAATGTATCTATGCTATCAATTCGTTTTCATTCTCTTTCACCCCAAAGTAACGATTACTTTTTCAAACTAGCCAGTTTATATTAGCCCGATTCTTTTCTTTTCCTTTTGATTTCAAATTACACAAGAGCTCATTTATGCAAAAATACCAAGATAAGAAAAAGAGATATAGCTCCTTTGATGATTATGAAGCCATAAGTGAGCTTAGAGCGGTATTTGGACAGCTCATTGGTGTCCTGTTTGCTTGCAAGTCAATAAATAGAAGCTGATTTAGAAAACAGCTGAGTGTTACGAGCTTCTTCACTTATAATTTCTGGTGCGGACTGATGCGAACTTAGGAAGTGTTGTTCCGTGGAATTCATAGCCTCCAGCATACTAGTTATTATGTATTTTCAGCAATTAAGAAGATGTGACTGTATTTAAATTACTACACTGAAAAGAAACTCTTCTTTTTATATGAAAATGATTTGGTTTATAACTACAAGTTCTAATTTTTGCAATTATTATCTATTTCATTTGTCTGTAAATTGATCTTTTATAATTAGTAATTAATTAACAAGGAAAATCATAAGAATTCTGAAGGATAAGCGCTATGAAACTTTTAAGGGTGATGAAACACGTTGACAAAATAACAGGTGCAAAATGTGGCACATCGCATTCTCCAGAAACAAGGCCAATAGAATGGCGCTTGCTCCCGCAAGACTCCACGGACTAGTAAATATAAGGCGCATGTGGGGATGCAAATCTAGCTGGTAGCACGAGTTTCGTATTGCAGAGATTATTGCTTGAGTTGCAGTACAGAGCACAGGTGTATTCAATCGTTAATAAGTAGTGCTGTGGAATAATTAGTATGTTGTATGATCATTCAAATAGCTTGCAATTCTCATCTTACGTTGCAAATATTAGTGACGGACGTGATAATACAGAAGTACAGAAGCACCCAAAAAGTGACAAGGCTCCAAAGTACACTAATTAGCATTTTATACAAAAGCTGTTTATCCCGGCAAAATAACAAAAATAAAAATCCTTAGCGGCAATTGCCCGAAATTATAAAACAATATCGGCGAATTATTACGGCACTTCAAAACAAATAGTACAACAGAACACAAGAAGGCGAAAATTTGTCAGCATATCTCTATCGAGTTCTAAAAGACGTGTAACATGCGATTTGCAATTCATTTAAAATAGGGAACCAGGAAAGTATTTGTTCTAATTTAAAATACAGGATGTTCTTCCTTCACCGTGTAAAACCTCTCTTCAATTTCAGAGATAAATTAAACTGTGCATGACATATATAATACGCCTTCCTGTTAGTCTAGTGCCATTATTATATACTTTTGGTACATGCAACACTTTCCTTGCAGCAAGACCATCTTTCGCTGCACTACAACGCCGTAGAATCATATATGTGTGTGACATGTGCAACTACGAAACTGCGAAGTGATCTTTGCTGACGACAAAATGTTTCAAAGTTCAAAGATAGGTTCCATTTTCCATCTTATGGTTGCGAGTATCGAGGATGCAAGCTCCATTTTATACATTTTGTTCTGTCATTTCATCTGCATTACAGTTCATGTAACTCAGGGTTGCTGGAGTTGTCAGATGCCACAATTTGCACTGTCCTCCCACATGCTTGTTATCTTTAAAATTTTCGTCACCATTACTGTCGGGAAGTCCACTTTCTTTATAAATAAGGGTTGAAATGAACTCTCCAAACAGAGTATTCTAGCTTGAGATAATCTGAAGCTAATAAAATTTTAAGTATTTATTTAGAGTGGTTTTAGCATCAATCAGCAAGGAAGATCTTCATCAAGAATAAGTAATAATTCTAAATTTATATGGATAAAAGAGTGGTGTCGAATGATTCTGAAAGTTTATGATATGCAGAAAAGGATAAAAATGAGCAGACACAATAACTTTTTGTCTAAATGTTTGGATAACAGGGAGCGATATTATTTAATTTTAAATTTTTTGTCTGCCTATTGAATAAATATGTTCCACATTTCATTATAAAGATATTCATAAGTGAGCAGCTTCGCTTTACAGTTAGAGTACTACACTGCCAAAAAGTGGTCTAGATCGATATTAGACACCTTCCGCATGTGTTTCACTTTCAAATCTACTACAGACCCATCACACAAAAGCTCAAGCTGTGATAAGCAAAACTGGCTGGGGGAAAAATTGTCAAAATTCATTATCTCCCGATAACAAGAAATTATTGTCAAGGACAGAAAATCGATTTAATTTCATTTTATAAAAGATCTTTCAGATTTGGCGTTTTTACTAATTGGAATTTGACATGTTATATATTTTTTTGATATAAAAACAGTCTATCAAAAATATGAAATCGAAAACTTACTTACAACTTAATTGTATTTAAGAAATTTTATTTGCAATCCTCGAAAATTCAATACGAAATTTGAATGTCATTTTAATTTCACTCGTTAATAAAGAAAAGTAATTTTTTTATTTTTTGTTTTATTATACGAAATTCGAATGTCATTTTAATCTCACTCATTAATAAAGAAAGGTACATTTTTTTATTCTTTTGTTTTCTTTTTTATTTGATAGATTGTACTTTGAGAGAAAATACTTTTTCTTTTCGAAGAAAAGGGAATTCGTTCCTGTCTTTCTCCAAATCGGTAGATGTTTCATATAAAATCAATATGAATCTGAGGTTGTGTGTTATCTAATTTTAAAACCATTCTTATTTTTAAATATCGAAAGACATGACAACTTTTGATGTATTAGAAAACAAAAAGTTAAGGAGTAATGGTTGTTTGTGTAAAGCGCTTCATTTCAGAGTAGCGAACAAGTAGTGATATGGGTCTGAAACTTAACAAAATTTTTTACTCCTTTTACCTGTGAGACAAATAGATATCTTCAATGATTTGTCTATTAGCTACTTATTAAATTTCATTCAATGGTGAAAGAAACGGAAATAAATTAGTCCAACTATTTTAAATGCATCATTTTTAAATGAAAAGAAAAATTACATTTATTTATTATACAACATTTTATTGCATACCTATTTGTACTAATTGTATAAAATACAACTAACTTTTATACGATATCCAGCCAATAGTTAAGAGCAAGTGTTATGCAAATAGACTTGATTTCCTAAAGATTTTCAAACATATAAAGTTTTATGCTGAAATATTAACGATAACTACATATAATTAACGTAACATTACTTCAGAAATCTGTCACAAAATAAATGCCGGATAATGAACAGGTTTTCATCGCCTACCCAATCCCCGCAAAAGATAAGATCCTCTCTGTGATATATTCCCCTAGCAGTGATACTCACGATAAATGATACGGTCTATCGATCCCCATGAAACGGTAATACAAAACTCACAACACATAAGAAAAGAAAAAGGAAATAAGTAGCTTCACAATTATGAGAATTAAGAAATCATAGTAAAGCAAAAGATATTATTCCTAAATATCATGTTAGCAGTTCCTAAACCGGTAACTGCTAACATGAACTTTGCATACGAGCATTGAGAAAAGAACAGAATCATTGTTATTTTGAAGTATGAGTTGTAATTTCCCACATAAGCAAACCATCTGCAACTTGAAACATTTTAAGCACTTTAAGAAAGAAATAGTGTAATGAAAAAGAAGTAACCACACAAACGCATTAAAGCTCTTCTCGAAGGGCAGAAAGTTTTGGTTTATTTGATTATGGTAAAATACTCGAGGGCCATCTCCCTAAGAGGAGGAATGCTTACTTGGAGGACTTTCTAAGGGAAACTGGCTTGTATACACGTTACATATGAGGAAAACCACGAAAATGCCCATGCAGCCAGCCCGTTTGCCAGGATTCGAAGCTCGGAGTGTACAGTGGCTTTACCGCTCGGCCGCTATAGGGGGATATAGGCTGGAAAGAACTGCTTATTGCCAACTTGCCCAAACCATTATTGCAGAGGCGGTTTAGCCTCATATGATAGTATATAATCCACTTTTCAATTTTAATAAGTCTATTTATCCAAGAAAAGCTTTGCAATCTGTTCTTAGTAATAAGACTCTAATTCATTAATTAAGAAAGAAATTTTGTCGGTAGATAGTTGCATCAAGTTAAGTATCCGTGTGATGTTTTCACATGACAAAAATCAAGTTTTAGAATATGTACATTGGTTTAATGCAGGTTGTGTACAAGAAAATGCAAGACATTCTTGCAAAGTGCTTCAGAGTTAACAGAAATTGTGTTAGTAATGTAAATCCCTCCTTCTGCTGAATAAAAGAGGCTGTTTTGAGTATTTCAATTAAACTGGGTGGAAATGGACAGGTATTGGTTTAAAACACTTTATGCAGCAAATTTGTTATTCCCGAATTATAAGATTTGATTCATTTGAAGTCAGTAGACTTATAATAAAGAAGACTGTGTAATTCTGTTTTTACTTTTGGAAAAGAGGAATTAATAATGTAACAGGAATGTGCTTTAAAAGCTGAATAAAAGTTAAATTCATAGAAAAATGCGTAAATGGAAAGTGTATTTGGCGAATGCTTTGAATAGAAGTGAGATTTATAAATGATAATTCGTGATGTTTTGCACAGACATACTTTGGTGAATCCTTTGAATAAAAGTATGATGGGTAAAAGAGAATCCATAATGTTTCGTGTAGTATTTTAGAACGTTAATATAATACATTAGAAGAGAAAGCTCTGCGCATCTATTAAGTGTTAGTAGCATAAAAGTAAGAAATGTAATATTCAAACTACATTACATAAAACGAAAATTGTACGTATTGGTTTAAGTTACATACTGATATGCATATACAATTTTTGTTATAAATAATATATTCAAGAAGGCCCGCAGAGGGAAATTGATATGCATGTAAATTCCACTTTAAATTTCGTACATAGAGAAATATATATAAGTTTACTTTTGAAGGAATTGAAATGTAGCATCAACAAGTCAAGGCGGAAAAGTTAATCGTAAAATAAAAATGGGAGGAAATAATTTTAAAAGTGTAAAAAAGTTATATTTATAAAAAAGAAAAAAAAAAAGTGAAAAGAAAGAAATAAAATTTACTTTTGAAATAAAATATAGAATGGAAGAAAATAAAAACAATTGAAAACAGAAAAATGAAAAAAAATTTAAAACTTGTGAAAATAATATTACTTTTGTAAAATAAATAGGGTGAAATGTAAAAATAACTTTTTAAAAATAAAAAGCTTTAAAATTGATGTCAACCCAAACACGTGATTCAAAAGATAGTTTCCACAAAAAGAAAACAAATCGTGGTTGCCACAAAATGAAGCTTTGAAAAAATAATATCGACGCCTCAAAACAAGAACGAAACTTCGAAAACACATAAAAATGTTATATTATTTAAACACGTCTACATCATTTCCGGCAAAATTCAAGATAGCGACGTCGTATCTGGTTGTCAAGTGATCCAAGATGGCAGCGGCTACGCCGTTTACTGTAATATCACCTGAAGGCCGCCCAGCCGACATAGTGGTTAGTGGTCTTGACTGCCATAGCGATGGGCCCGAGTTCGAATCCCGGAGAAGGCTTGGTTTTAACTATCCATCCCTTCATAGGAGGCAACGGTGGCCACTATTAGGTGCTTCCATAATGAAATGGATATTAATACGCCATTAATTCTTCCATGATATGACCAGTTAGCTCCACCTCTACGCCCGGCCTCCTCGGACTTCGATGTACTCGCCCTCATTTTGGACTATGATTCACAGTCGAACGTTGCTACGAAGCTCAGACTCTAATTTGCCATATAACTGCTGAAAAGTAGTTAAACTATTGCTTTTGCATTGACCTGGTTTCCTCAGAGTAACTTTATATCTGAGTCGCTCAGTCGGTATAGCCGACTGCGATGCCGAAGGGCCTGGGTTCGAATCCCGGAGAAGGCATAGTTGTAAATGTCCGTCCCTTCATAGGAAAGGCGTTGGTGGCCCACCTATTAGGTGCCTCCATAATAAAGAGACCATCACATCCGGCCTTGTATAGATTAATGGACTGGGTTACATTTGTAATTGTTCACAATCTGCCATTAGAAAAAAAAAAAAAAAAAAACTTTATATCTGAAGACTTTGTAACCACGCACCTCATGAGAATTAGTATTTCTGCTAGTTCTCACTTCGAATTAATGCTATGTTATGCTAGTAAAAGTTGTGCAATTGCTATCTGTTCTACTCAGGATGGGGCTATCGCCCAGGAGCTTGATTCAGGTGTCTCTTGCACCTAAGTCTTTCGACGGCTGAAAACTTAGAGTTACTACTCACATCATATATATTCACTCAAACCACAAGGTTTTGATTTTTTAAATTAAGATCACAAGAAATACAGTTTAAAACTAGTAGCATTAGCTACAGTTTATGTCTTGTGGCATGAAAGAGCTGCTGTGTGAGAAGCCGCCGTGTGAGAATTACCGCCATTCTGTTTGTAAAGAGGCAGTATTCATTGCAAGCCGCAGCTATTCCTGTTTCCCATCCGAAGTTGCTACGTACCTATTTATAATAATATCTCCAAGCATTGTCTGAAAGGATTTGATTTTTAATAACTAAATTCCAAGGCTGGTTAATTGAGCGTAAAAATGTTGTCAAAAAGAAATCGACCTTTTACTTATACATTCTCGCTTTATTATGTAACTCGGCAGCAGTTAACAAATAAAATGCTTGGATTTTGTATCTATGCTTATGTGTAAGTTTAATGTAACCATGGCAATAGCTCGCTGAAAACTCATAGGAACTCTGAATGAAATATAGCTAAGTTGTATTATTTTTAAGTACAGTTTAAATATCAAAATTGCAGTAGTACAAAATGGTCAAATCCACATATGTATAAGTACTGCGCGAAAGAGCGTCATATTGTTAAAAAAACACTTATCGCATCTCATTTTTTTTTCTTATGATTTGTTTTGAAACATTGAAGTCAAATTCTATCAGACTAAAATAAAAATTAAATAAATAAATTACTATTCCATATAGATTTAAATTATCCTAAATAAGATACAGGGGGAAAACATACTGTTTCAAGATAGAATATTAATTTGAGATTCTTAAAGCGTTCAGTTTTACCTTGAAAGATACACGCTTAGTGGTAAATTCTCTGTTTCCCCGAATCATCCTGTTCCTGCCAACCCGCAAATTGGGGAAATTGAAATGCGATCCAATTACCATCAAACAGGAAAATAGAAAAGCCCGAAACGTAATAGCATAGTAGAATGGTGTCATACTGTTCAGATTGGATATCAACCCCTAAGCTTGATATAATTATCACACAGTACGTGGGGGGAGGGGAGATAGTATTCAAATCTTTCCATTCAAAAAGGAGATTCTTATCACCGAGAGGGGAAGAAGACAAAGTGATTGGTGAATCCGTTTCAAATTTCTTCAATTATTTGCCAACCATTGGCAGAACAAGTTTTTATATCCGTCACATATCTACTGGAATATGGAAATTTATACTGAGATTTTTGAACTCGAAAAGTGCAGTGTTCGGTTACATTGAATAACTAAAGAGGAAATTTATGTAAACCCTGAAATAAAAAAAAACGTATTCATAGAACAGCCACAATAAGATAACATTTTTAAGACTGCAAATTTCAATATCGTTAAGCATTTATTTAAGAGCAGAAGTTTTGAAAAATATGAATGTCAGTACCTAAATAATTTTTAAGTTAGTAATGCTTCTTCTAAATTGCATTTAACTTCCTGAATTAAAATTAATTCCGATTCCGGAATAAAATTAATTCCTGAATTAAAATTAATTCCGATATGAATTAATTTTTTAAATGAATTTATGCATTTCTTTTATATTATTTTTGCGCAATTTATATATCTGTAATTTAGTTTGATTTTCTAGTTTAGCATGTTATAACATTTCAAAATATTTATTGATTAAACGAATGCAAGGAAAGTGCTTGTGTGTACTCTAATACGATGAAGACAGATTTGTATAAATTAACTTGAGCATGCTTGAGTAAGTAATGCCCACGTGTGTCGAAATTATGTAAACTGCGCATTAAAAGAAATATCCAGATAGATAAGATAGTTGAATACTCATAGCTTGGCCCGATTCAAATTCCGGGAAGAGGATTTGACTACTTGAGCATTTTCGTGAATCTTTCCATGTGTAACTTAATCCTTTGTCTACTAACGGGATATATATGTCCCACTAAAAGTTTGAAAATGACTGCCTGGTTAAAAAGTACTTAGAATCTGCTGAATGTTGGGGATCGTCTTCCAATAGTTGGCAAATCAGGACGCTCTGTGCTCGTTGCACACAAATGAACGTAGAGAAAAGAACAAACATGAGTTGCCCAGTGAGTAATGTTGTGTTATGCAAAAAATGCTTTACGCTGTACCATACGATGTAAATCTATTTCATATAATAAAGTTTTTCAGAATAATACGTGTGCTTATGGTAAGTCAATCGCTACGTGTGTGGGATATATGCATCCCACCTTTAACTATGCCTGGGACATATGTGCCCCAGCCTTTGTCTTGAAAACTGTTTGTCAAAAAAAAATTCAAAATGCTAAATTTACCTTATTTATGACATATTTTGTTCACATAGACAGAAAACTGGGTAATTATTTTTTAAATTCTAAATCAAAGAGTTAAATATAAGCCAGTTTCTCTTAGAAAGTCTCCACAAAAGCATCCCTTCTAAAGAGCAGATAGCTCTTGCAGACTTTAAAGTAAGTAATTATTATCAAACAAATGCATTTAATGGGATTTGTAATTTATGGAAAACTCGCGTTGCCGTTTACTGCGTTGATTGATTGCGCAATATGCATCCACTCAAAAGAGCGGACAACAACTTGAATATTAAATCTGTTAAGAAGATTCGGTTCAAACTGGTAAAAGAAATGCTGTGATATGAAATTGCGATCCTGATAGTGAACTAAACAAAATTTTGAAGAAAATTTACATGCCGTTTTGAAGATACGTAGAAGGAAGAAGTTAGAAAATATAACATGAATATGTTTTAAAAAAGCAAGAAACAGATTAAATATAAGTAAAATGTGTAAATAGAATGACAAAAGTATGAAAATAAAATTCATATTTGTTATACATAATAGTTTGGTGTATCTTTTGAGTGAAAGTAAGGTGCGTGGAAAATAATTCGGAATATGTTGCTCAGCGTTTCAGAAAATCAGTAAGAACATTAAAAAACTCACTTTCTTAAAAGAAAATAAGCGAAAAAATTTAAATTTACGTTCCCAAAAACAAAAAGGATGGAAGGAAGAAAATTTATTTCATCTCATAAAAAGTGAGAAGTAAAAGAAAATAATGAACAAATATGTTTGTAATGTAACAAAGTGGTAGAATAGGAGTTAAAATTGTAAAAAACACAATATTACACTAAGAACAGCAAAATATGCATTTACGAGTAAAACAATGACTTAGAAAGCCATTGTCGTACCCATAGGAAATCCTTAAGTTTGTACCATTTCATGCGCACTCAAAAATGTAAAACAGCAAACAATTTCTATCTTCAGAAGTCAAACAACAAAAATCAGCGTTATATTTACAAAATTTTTCACAGGACTAGTTTCGATGGTTTTACCGAACCACCATCCTCAGCTGCAAAACCGCAATGGCTATGGTTTTGCAGCTGAGGATGGTGGTTCGGTAAAACCATCGAAACTAGTCCTGTGAAAAATTTTGTAAATATAACGTTGATTTTTGTTGTTTGACTTCTGAATTAGTATTTATTCGGTGTGTTATTGTGTCTTAACTTCTATCTTGTTTGGGCTTGTGCGCTGATAACTCTCCTCTGACGCTGGCATTATGGTTTTTTCGTTTCTGAACAAAGTAGACGTTTCTAGAAAAGTCTCGATTGGCGCTATGGTTACGTTCTCCTAACATGAGGGAGATTGAAGTTTCGATATTAATTTAAGGATTCTATCAAAACTCGCACAAGTACACGAAATGCGTTCATTGAAAAGTTGCTGCTATCAAAATAAATAATGGAATCAACTAAAAAAATTAATATTAAATAAGTTGATGTTCATTTTTTATTGAAATTATAAAGAATGACGTCATCGCCCCCTAACAAGCGCTCCAAGATAAAACTACTGCTGCCAGAAAATAAAACGATACTTTTCAAATCATTATTGCTCCAAGCGGAATTAACATATATGACATAATAGAAACATGAATGTCTTATATCATTTCTTAGTGGTTCCAAGATGACAGTTACCTATGTGACATCCCTTTCATGCGATGTCACTTACGACTATTCTCGTTTAATACTTCACAAATGAGGTCAGAACGGAGAAATCTGGCAAATAAGGTGATTTGGCATTACAGGACTCTGTTGCTAATCAAAGAAACTCAAACTTCGTTCCTGAATTCCTCTGGCTCAAAATGAGGAATTGCTCCAAAAAGTCAAAAGATACTTTAACTCTCTTAACACTACAACACCCTATAATTTTCCGGATGATGTCAGTTCACACATTTCTTTTACAGACAGAATATGAACATTCTTTAACAGCCAAATTCAATGATTGTAAACCTAATACATATGACATGACTTTATAGTGAACCTTTTGAACGTAAAAATTAATTTCTAACTGTTATAACATTACATACATACATACATCTGTAAATAAATTAAAACTGCAAAATGTTCATACAGTTACTGATACTCTGAGCAATCTGCTTTATTCTGATGTAGTGCACTGAAGCCTCTCTCCTATGCTTATTCTCTTCTCAGCAGTAATTATGATATCAAATGTGTATAAAACCAAATATATGTTAATAAAAGTGTACAGACTATTGATATAAAAAACCTTTTCAGCTAATTATTTTTAATTTTTGAGCCGTTACATTACTCTAGTAAAGCATTTATAAACTTTCCTCCTGAAAATATAGCCATTTCATGTGACATAAGAGCTTAATTTTATCTTTAAATTTTAACTGTACATAAAGTTTCATTATAAATATATTTCATTTTAATACAATTATGTATATATATATATATATATATATATATATATATATCTGCTTAATAAAGTGGTCGGTCTAGAGGGAATAAACGTATTTTTGCATAATTTTTTCTCAATTTTTTAATATTTTCTGCTACTGATGTAAACATATCCAAGTAATAATTTTTATGAATATTTACACTGTCACTCTAATTAAAGAATCTTCTAATGTTATATATCACGTACCTCAGTAGACAGTTACTGTTTTCGCTTTTTAAATAATACTTTTTCTTTTCTTTAATTACATTTAATGCTGCATATTTGAATAAAATGGTAATTATTACGTAAAACAGCAAACTGCACTTTTTATAACTGAAGCGTCTCTGTGCACTCAAACTACACTGAGGTCTTATTATAATTATTTTATTAGTCGCGATTAATAATGAACTACTTTTTCCTCGTTGAAGGTTAAAGACTTTAATGAATGCATTGTTTAAACATTCGAAACAGGAAATACTTCAGTTGCGCACATTTTATCATGTATTTTTACGGTGAGACAATCAAGAACAAGGATGTTCTTCATTCAATTTAGTGACTTTGGACTTTAAAAGATTAATATTTATTTGAAATAGTTAACATGCAAAAAAAGCTATTTAAATGCTTTAAATACAAAATTCTAGGAGAATTCTAAAAAATAATTCAAGTAACTTTAACTGCTTTACAAAATGCTTTCTTCACACTTACATCTTTCTATTACTAAATATTTAACTACCTTAAAAATGCTTGAGAATTAAAAGACATGTCTGCTTGGAAAGGAAAACTCTCTCCTCCACAAACAACGCAATTGCTACAAACTGCAATTAGTCTTAATTATCATAACGAGAGAAAAACGTAACTTTTAAGTCCTCCTCAAAACTCCTTCAGCTTTTACAGCGAGAGGAGGATAAGGGAAAAAATAATAAAGAAAATGAAAATTTTAGCAGCTTCGAAGTAAAAATGGCTATTATTCTAATGGCTGTAAAGAGCGCTGCTGCTGTCTTCCCATATCCTCACCCTCCCAACACTGTACCATTTTTCGAGATTTCTAATTCGCCCCCTCCCCTAACGTCCTTCTCTTCGCTCTATCTAGTGTAAAAACTAATCTACCATCTGAGCGCTTCAGTTGTAGACGCGGCCGAGAGAAGAGCAACTAATTAAGACTGGAAACGGGATAGATTAAAGAAAAGTAAACATTTTTCTGAGAAAATGGGAGAGTTCATGTTCTTGTGAGGGGGATAATTAGCGTTTGCTAGTGTCAACTGGAAAAGGGAGTGGATGTGGACATAATTGAAGCTGTGTGCGTTCAGTGCACTGTTACCGTCAGCAACAATTTCTTTAAGTTCAAATTTCTTTTCTGCCCAAAATAGTTTTAAAAAAAAACGTAAAATTTTAAAATAAAAATTTTAAAAAATCAGACTGTTTGAAACTTACATAAAATATTCTCGAAAAAAATGAAAAAAATGAAAGCCTACTAATTGTACGAATCAGTAATTGGTTATAAATTTGAGTGCAAAGAACAACTAACATATGTTTAAAGACATTTCAGAGTCCTTAAGCTACTCTTAAAAATTAAAATTGCTTTGCATTGACAAGTTGTGAGCTTATGTTTTTCCCCGAGCTCAGATTCAAGTTATGAAGCATTTACAAAATATGAAAAGGTAATTCAATATCAGCATCTATAAAGCATTTATAAAAGAGTGGACAGAATGCAATTACCTTGTCTTCAAACTTATAAAATCTCTACAAATAATAAACGAAGATACGATATACCATCCCGAAAATGAAAAGATTTATTCGCACACATAAAAAATTAGTAATTAAGACACATATTACTTTTCGCTTCATTTAAATAAATGCCATATTGCACCGTAGTTATGAAAATTAGAATTAATGATTGAAACTGAAATAAATTAAGTTAAGATAAAGTTTTATAAAAATTTCTTGAACCATTAGCATTAGAATATCCAAACACTAAGATTAGATGCATTAAAATACTTACGTGCAATAAAGGATTCCTAATTTTTAATTCTCATATACATTCTAGAACTTAAGTTTGTTTCTTAGAAAATTTAGCAAGCCTTATCAAGATAGCATTATGCTAGAAACCCACAACCACACCTAGAGACATTAGGAAATTTGGAAAAGGATTTCTCGAAAACTTTATAGTGGCCTCAGCGAGAACCGAAACTGAAACTTAGTATCCTGGGATATTATGCTGACCATTGCAAAACAAGAGCATATGGGAAGAATATGCTTGATCCACGCACACATGCATCCGCACATACAAACTTAAGAAGAGATGTGGGCAAGAAGCTGATGTTGTTGATGACAAATGTCAATGTTGATAATGAATTATTTACGATAACTCGACATTAGTGTGGTCTGACTCCAGCTCAATAATTCGTCACCAACGATATCAAACTTCTCCAACAGTTAAGTGTAGCAAAATCACTATATTTTAGTTCGAGAGCTTACTATAAATATATTTGGATTTTTGAAGAGTATTCCTTGACATTTTCGATGAGTCCTTATTCGAATGTTCAGTGCACCCAGCTGTTTGTAAAATGGAATTAGTTTCCATTGTAATTGGATTTTATTATAGAGAATGTCAAAGAAAATAATATTTTTTAATACAATTCATTTCATTCGTACGCTGCTCAAATCAGTACGCTCATAACGCCAATATGAACTTACTTATAACAATTTCATTGCTTTCACTTTCCTGAAGCCACAAATACTGCAGGAAAAAAGTATATGTGCTGTGCGTAAGAAACTCCTTTGGCAAAACAGAATTCTTACATCTTGATCAAAATGAGAATTTGAATTTAACAAACATTCTCCATTCGTAAAAAGCAAATTTAAAGTTAATTACATTTTAAATCTTTAGATCAAAATGAGAATTTTTTTAATTTATGGAAATTAACACTGAGTGGATTTATTACCATTGCAAAGAGATAAACAAAACAAAAAACTCGATTTATCAATCTAAATTTTTGTGTATTGGTACAGTTTTCTTTCGCTATATTTTTAACTACATATCTTTACGTCTAGCTTTCTTCTGCTATATGTCTTGCACTTATCCATTATTTCCTCATATTAAAGCCGGATTATGATAATAATAGGACTCTCGGTACGGCATTCATTCTGGGACACCCTATGCTCACTTTCCTTGTTTGTATGAGAGAGAGAAGATTATTGGTGGTCATAGGATGATTTAAGAACACTTTAAAATCTGGGGCTCTAGGCCTTGGGTCTCCAAGGCAGTTATTAGGCTTTGTCTCAAAATTCGATTCAGCTGTTTTCTCGAGTAATAGAAGAATATAAAACAATTAAAAGCTATCTAATCATATTAGTTTATTTATCATCGTAGAATAAATTTTGTATCCCAGATACTGCGAAGAAGATTCATAAAATTTCATAAAGATATATATGTTTTATCTTGAAAATAATTTGAAATTTCTGATTTGGGGTAAATTGGTTTCCTGTTTCCTTTCGAAAACTGATTATGATAGATTTAAAAACAGTAATTTTCAGGAAACCGTGTATTAAAAACCATTGTAATTTAGCATTCACAGCAAACGAACAGAACGCATTTGAGTCAATGTCATGATTTATTTTAAAAGAAAATACCAGTTCGTATAAAATTTATATAATATTTTCCTAATATAATATTTTGTCTTTAGAGTTTTAACATTAAAAATTTAACAACATATATCAAATACTCTGGCTATGAGGTAAGTACTCTTTTTTTCGAATTCTAATTTCAGATATAATAAATATGAAATACAGTGAATGATAAGTAAACTTATATTATAAAGCCTTCTATGGTCATGCTTTAATCCTTATTGACGTAATTATTTTAGTACTAATTACCTATGTAAGTTCTTTACTTGTGATATGCTTAAATTTCTCTTTCAACACATATGATGTAATGACAAGTCAGAAATGTTTTAGGCAATTCTGAACTTTAATTTTAAAAAGATCTATCCTATTTTGACTCCACAAAAAGTATGGAAATGAAAGAAATAACTTCTACAGAAGCGAAACTTCATTTTATAGGTAATACTGTTTGTGTAAAAGGGATTTATAAAAATATTTTTTCTGGCCTATTCCTTTGTATTAAGTACAATTCCCATGTGATCTTTGAAATAATTTCTTTTTAAAATGTCATAAATTTCTAATATAGGAAACCTATATTGTAGTAATTCATAAAGTTGAAATTTTAAGTTTGGTTATTTGATGACGAGTAATAAATAAGCTTTATTAAATTATGTGGAAAATTTCTTTAAGTAATATAATGTAAACTGTGTAAAAGAACAATAGTTTTTAAAGTAAAAGGATTCAAAAGAATAAATAAAATAGGTGGAGAGAGATACCTAGTCTCGAGAATTATCAACTTGAAACATAATTTCTAGTCATTTCATTTCTCTTGAGCAATGTCATATAGCTTTCTGATCCATTTTATGCTTATTCCTCCGATAATCACCAAGAAAACTGCAGTACACAAGAGTAAATAAATATTTTACAGGAATTCTTTCCTATCAGTTCTATATGCAATTATAACAGAAGAATTTAGAATGTCTTCATTGGCTTGTTATTTAAGTTAAATATCTTAATTCTTAAAATCTTCAGTCTAATAAACTTTAAATATGCATGTCATTTTAATCATTAAAAGTTCAAATGAAGCATACAGATTTTTTGAAGAATATTTTTGTTCAGGAAATCCTATAGCTCATAATAGCACGATGTTTACATGTGGCATTTTAAATTAGCAACAAAACCCTATCGCATCCTATTAACAATAATCAGCGCTTTGAGTTTGTAACTTCGTAATGAATCTAACTTCAAGTTTTGAAAAACAAATTCCTTTCATTAAAAATCTTCAACATATTTCTCCAACAGTTTAAGCATCGCAAAATTTATACACAGCGTCTTGGCTCTAGACAATAAAGTGCTCTTAATTACGAAATCAGGCATCTAAAATGACGAAAAAGTGTCTTGGAAGTTGAGCTTGACAATCTCAATTGTCTCTACGATCCTTATGATGAAATAACTAGCGCAGAGCTTGCAGCCTAAAGAAATCTAGTCCCACAGCACTTTCTAACGTTTAAGGCAGCCATTAAACCCGTTAATTTGTCGTAGGTTTCTTCAAGCGCAAGACGCTTCTCTATATAGAGCTTGACGAGCAGGCCTGCAATATGTTAATTGGTGTCTCCAGCGAACGCATATGAAACATTACGAAAATGCGAAACATATTAAGTTGCTAATTAAAGAAAAGCCGTTTTTTATTCATTCCTGCATACGAGCGCATAATCTCAGTGCAAGCTCCTTGATTACGAGTCTTGGAAAGACGATTTTCACCATTCCTTAATTATTGTAATTTCTTCTCCAGAATCCTGTCATAAGGAAAACAAATTAGCCGCCGGTTTTTCCCAAGACACCGGCTCAAATGATAAATTAGCATTCTGTCAGTTCTGAGTCACCTAACAAGCACTTGCTTGCGCTTTTCTTTTCTTAATCCAATTAAAATGTCGCCAAACACGCATTCTGGTAAGATGAATAGTTTCTTCGTTAAACCTAACACGAAAAGGGAAAGTTTTTGAGGGATAGGATTAAAAAGCTCTTCGGGGCTGAAATTATCGTCTTTTGAAAATAATTAGGAATTTTTTTTATTATTACTCTCATGAGATGATTACTGGAAATGCATTACTCGAGCAATGCACTGTTCTGCGAATTCAGTACTTCTGTATTTTTTTTTAAAAGTTATGATTATTCCTTTTCCTCCTTTTGCTTTATTGAAAAACGAACACATTGTTAACAATTAATGATGCCACATGGAAGTCGTTGTGGTTCACTTCAGCAGCTAAACTTATAATCAGTTATTGTACCACATATTTCGGTGGAAATTTTCATCAAACATCTCTCTGCATTGTAGATGCTGGTGAATGTGTTGCCATTTTTGTTAATTAAGGGTAGCCGTAATTTTTTTTTTTTTTAATCTTTCGATTTTATTTGCCAGTTTCTAATAACATAAACTAAACAGAACATATAATGACTCGAAGAAATGCAAGGTAATAAACTTCAATTCGTTGCTTAGTAAAATAAAGCACAAAAGTTTATATATCCTGATGCTTATGAAATGTATCACATTTTTGACACATTGTGTAATATATTACGTTCACATACTGTATCACCATAGTTTTCATTTATTTGCAAATAGACTATCATAAAGCATTTTTCGAATTTTAAAAGTGAGATCTTCTATAGGAAAATGAATACGGGTAATTTTTCTTAATTGTTAAGTCATTGATTTCTTTTACTATACAGTCTGACTTTTAGGCAGTGCTAAAGTGCACTTCTTTAATTTAATCCAAACATGAATAAAACAAATTGTTTAATGTGCTTGACTTTTTATTACTGACTAAAATACAATCTGTGGCTTTAATTTCAAAACGTAAAGCTTATACATTGACTCTTTTTATTCAGTTCCAAATAAATGCTAAATTATAAAGGTTCGATTATCAAAGTTTGAGCCAATGTTCATTTTCTGTACCTATTAGTTCCTTTATTATGATAACATTAACATTTGATTTAATGTGTTAATGCTTAAACCCTTAAAACAGTAGCCCAATGTTCAGGATACATTTTTTTTATTAGCATCTTAAAAGTTACGATGTAATACAACAGATCATCATCCGTGTTCGCTAGAAAACGTTTTTAACATAAAGAACTTTTTTTAACGTTTTGTATAGATCTTTTTTACAGGGTTAGTTTCTAGTTCAGGCACTATTTTTTGCTTACATTTTTACTCAAATTTTGAAGCAAATAATTTTTTCAGAATTTATAAATAATATTAAATTACACTATATAACACAAGTGGCCAAACTTTAGGACAGTAGGAGCCGCATGTTAAGATTCAGGAAACATCGAGAACCGCAGTTTGATTTTTAGAGTCACAATTCCTTATTTATATCGTTTTAAAAGTAATAAAACAAACTTTAAAGAAAAAAAGTTTTTAAAGTAAATTAATGATAATTTTGCATTTTTGTGTAATTAATATAACTGCATATAAATACAAACAAGAACTTTTATTTATTTCGCTGTATATCCAGGAAAATTTGTTTCTCTGATAAACAGATGTAAAATTATCATACGATGGAACTTCACATTTCAGACAGAAAACCAAGCACTTTTTTCTGGCTTCCTTCCCTCCTGCCCCGTTTATAATTGTTGAAATGTCTTATTAGGAGACTTAGGTGCAAACTTCGGTTATACCAGGCGCCTGGACTAGAGCCGCATCCTGAATGTAAAAACGTAGTGAGCGCATAACTTTCTTTGGCATAACATGGAGGGTGTTCATAATTGAGAATAAAATTTCTCGGGAGATGCGTGGATAAGTCTTCGTATTTGTAGTTACTCCGATAAGCAATGTCGTTGGAATAATGGCAATAAACTACTTTTCAGCAATTATAGGCATAAAGATGGAAATAGCGTGCATACCGCTAAGCGACGAAAGTTCAAATGGCAGTGGAGTAATCAGCATCTGAGGTAGAATGGTCGAAGGGGTGGAAGGTCTTAGTGGAAGTATACTTAAATCAAGAAAAGGAATTGTAATGGTCTTTGTGAGTGCAACAAAGCAAAAAGATTTTCATTTGAGTGAAAAATAAAAGAATAGCTTGAAAAGTAGATCCTGTATTTTTTCTTTATTTTTAAATCATACAGATTCCTCTGGATTGAGTAAAATGTGTGAAACGGGATAGTGCTGTTCGGGAAAGTTTTGCCTGAATTTAGTAAAACACACGAAGGTTATATGCCGAAGGGGAGGAATATCTTCTAATAAAGACTCTCCATGTGAAACTGGCTCATATATGCGCTCTTCGAGAAAGGAATATTATTTTAAAATGAGCTGTAAATTTTCTCAGGATTATATATAAAAATAATTATTTAGTTTTAGGCGTACATTTAACACGAGAACCGACACACTAAGATCAAAACTTATCCCTAAACAACTGATGCGGATTAGATTATCAGTTACATTTTATTTTTCATTTTCATAGGAAACATTCAAATTCTCAGATTTCGCGAATCATCAATCAAAAAGATTTAAATTACCAAAGCTCGTAAATCATAACTTCTTTTTTCTGTTTGAATCTTTCAAATCTTAAGAAATCGCCGAATATTTTAACTGAAAATTTTGTAAAGAACAGTTTTATTAACTCCCTAAAAAATGAAAAGATTGTTGAAATTTTACTGGAATCTGATTCACTATATTTACCCTGTGACGGCTCTGAGTGCCACGCTGTTGTTTCATCCGAAAAAAGTAGTATAGCATCCGAAAAAATCCTTTCGAAATTCTCACTCAATCTGTGCACTACGCTTTCCCCCAAATCTCGAAACAAACTCTCGTATCATCTCAATAATTCTAGACATAGATAATCTACTGAAAACAACTCCTAGATGTTTCTAAGAGCTTATGGCTTGGTATAGCAAAGCTTCGACGACACGATCCTGAATCCTGTTGAGCTATTCAAGTCTTGTATTATTAGGCCTTACTATTGTTATTCAGGCCTTATTGCTGTATTTGAACTGGTAACTGAAATGTTGGCTCTACTCATATCTGTTTATTAAATTATGTTCATAAAACGGACCTCAAGATTTAGATTTTAATCATATATTTCATTTACGAAATCGCATTCTCATCTTTTTAATAACTAACTGTATTTTTAAAAAATGTAGTTTTATTTTTTTGTCACTAAGTGCAGACTTCAAACTATATTTAAAAACTTTCAATATTAAGTAAAAGTTTTTTCCTTCGGATTTTTGCTTGAAAGATTCCATAGATCGCAAAATTCGCAAAATTCGAAAATATTTTAAGAGTCGGATTCAAAATCAAAGAAATTCAGGATTCGACTTACATTTAGTTTTTCTGTAATGCAGATTAAATCTTATACATAACTGTAGCATTTCTTTGTAAAATTTGAGATACTTCATCGTAATGTCAATGAATGTATGTTCATAAAAAATATTACACAAAGCAGTAACACTGAAACTTAAGAGATGCAATCGAAATGAAGTCCTTCGTCCCCAATATCGACTTCACCATGAATTTTCCAGTTAGGGCAATAAAAACGAAGTTTCATAAGCTAGGCATATCTGAAAGGTAAAACAGGTAGGATGATGAGCTATGCAAAGTAAGATTAAGGCTAATATTTCTGACAAATTTTCTTGCAGAAGGTGTATTTGAAGGTACTCCTTCAAAATAGCCCACGACTAAGCAGCCCCGAGAAGATAGCCTCGACAAAATAGCCCTTAAGAAATAGCTAAGCCTAGTTATGTAAATAATTATACCATTTGCATAAACAAAATTAATTGTACTTAAATGTATTATTAAATAATAAAAAACTGAATTTTGACAGTTGAAAATATTTATTAAAAAACGCATTTTAAAAATTGTATACGGAAATATTAATATACGAGTACATTCTAAATGTGGTTTGAGAATTCTCTACAAGCTTTTAAGGTTTCTGAGACTTACCACATTCTTTACAAAAATTGCATTTCAAGGTTATTTGAAATACTACGAAGAAAGTCGGTATGTTCCATATTTGCATAATTTTCTACTAATGCTTCCAGATGTCGATTCAGTTGCGCATACTTATTTTTGCTAGCGCCTGTGATGCGAATACCTGCAACGAGGTGTGTTAAACAAATTTCCACCATATCTTTCTCCTTTTTTAAATGAGCAATGAGTTTGTAGAGGGATAGATGATGGTAATCTACAGTTTGCTGGAATGTCGTATGCCACCCTTCTACCGAATTATTTATCCTCGGGAAAAGACCATTGACGAGGCGCTCGTGAAAATTCCACACATGTATTGCAAATCGTAGTTGTGCTCGGCAGTTGCATCTTATTCGTCCTATATACGCATCATCCCAGTAATCGATATTGGGACCTAGTTCTGTTGAGCAATTGTCAGTTAATTCCTCAAATACTCTGATAACATCATGCACTGGTACAAAACTCAGAGCTAACAACATTTTTATATGAACACGCACATTTTCATTATTTACCTAAGCTTCTGCCAAATTCAGTTCTTGCACTTTTCGCCATAAACACTGTCCCAGATGAAACATGCATGTTAAATGTAATTTTGTAAAGAATGTGGTAAGGAACTGTGTTGAACTGTGGAAAACTGTTGTGGAAAACTGTGTTGAAATAAAATCTTTGCTTTACCAAAACGATGTAAAGTTCCATCCTTTTATTCACAGAACCGTAAGAAAAGTACGAATCTATCATAATAAAACTATCAAACATACTTTTAATTTATTGCTAAATTTCTTTAAAGAAATGTTTAAAAATACAGTTATTAAATCTGTATATTTTCGGAACATTTTTCAAAGTATCAAGAAAGTGACGTTTCACCAATGGATTTCTACGTTTCTTTATTGGGGGGCGGGAGAAGACCTTTCTAAACGCATTGTAAAGAACGGAGGAAATCTCTCATCCTAAAAATTAAAATTATGAGAAACACCCTGAATAAAAAATAGGAGGAATAAATAAGTGGAAATAAAAAATAATAACAAATAAATAAATGAATAATATAGGAAAAAATAAAAAAGGAAAGAAAAAAGTGAATAAATTAAAGGTCGTTGAGAGAAACTATTCAAAAAATAAGCATTTTTAATTAAAATATTTATTATAGACCAAATAATTTATTCTAAGAATGTCTAAACAGCCTCTTTATTAGCATGTCTATTTTTCCCGCATAGGTGCAACAGACTGATAATAGTTTTAATATAGCCTGAATTAACTATTTAAGAAATAAGCATTTTTAATTAAAATATTTATTATAAACCAAATAATTTGTTCTAAGAATGTCTAAACTGCTTTTTTATTACCATGTCTATTTTTCCTGCATATGTGCAACAGACCGATAGTAGTTTTAATGTAGCCTGAATTAACAATCATAGTTCAAGCCAAAAAATGCAGATTAAAAGCAAGCGTTTCTGAAATTTGTCAATATATATATATATATATATATAACAAAGCTCTCCATAGTATTATGCTCTTGTTCATTATTATTCATATTGTAGAGACATTAGGTTATTTGGAGGCAGGCAAGGGAAAAAATTAGCAAAAGCCTTCGACGGAAATCGACCTCTAGAATACCGGCCCAGCTTGCAGAACCACTACACCACGAAGGCACGCTAGGAAAGTGGGAGAAATACTTTATATACTCCCCTTTTTAAAGGGCGACTAGGGTTTTAGGGGACCTAGTCGCCAAATTGTGTGTCTGGAAATTCATCATCCACGACCCTTTTAGTTCGGGCGCCACTTGTAGAGTCATTAGGATTTTTTGGAAGCCGGAGAGATGAAAAATTAGCAACCGCTTTCGCCGGGAATCGAACCACGGAGCTCTGGAATACTGGCCCAGCGTGCAGAACCACTACACCACGAAGGCACACTAGAGAAGCGGGAAAAATACCTTATAATATAACATGTGATAAAAATGTCAGCATTCTGTCAACAATCCTAAATTGCCAATTTATTAAAATATATTATGTTTTATGGAAGAAAACACACGGTGCATCTTATAAACTTTCATGTTACATTGTAAACAATAAAAAACACTTCATTAAAAATAAAAATAAAATAGGCTACAGCGAAATTTTACTATGAGTAATCTTTTAATGACGTTCTTTTATCATATTTGATTAATTTTTAGCGAGTGGTGTAAAACTCGTGCTGAAATCAAATGAATGAAAACGACGGAATTCACGAAATCCTTTAAGGTGATGTAATAAAAATTACTTCTGCGTAAGATGTAAGGTCGAACCTTCATCAGCAAATGGAATTCCAGCATAGAAAAGCGTTGAAATTTGCAAAATTTCTCGGATTTCGCTTCTTCCACCTCTCCCTTCATTCCTTTTCCTTCGCTTTCATTTCAAACTTTTCCATGCCATACTTTTTAAAAATTTTGTTTCGAATTAAAAACAGTGGGATGGCGCAGAAAAAAATATTAAAAGTCCTAGCCTAAGGAAAAAGGAAACCGAAAAAGAAATACAGCTGACAACATCAAAAGAAAGGTATAATCATATATGAAGCAAGTGCATCCGCGGTTTCGTCTCCAGCGCTAAGAGAAGAGCGGGTAGAAAAGAGTAAGGGAAAAATAAGTAAATAAATGAATGAATGAATAAATAAATAAATAAATAAATGAAACAAAGCCAAGATGCAGGATAGTGGTAGGCTATAAGAACATGCCCGTCAAAATACGCGGGTAAGCCTGCTCCATTACTTTGGATAAAATTAACAAAGACTGAGTGCCACTCTGGCATGGGGGAACGCAGGCAACTTTTCCGCTCTTTGGAAATTAATTTCCTTCGGACAAGCAGTTTCAAATAAATAAATTATTCATCGAGAGCGCTCATCAAACTTTCATCGCCAACCTTCACAAAGAACACCGCTACAACCTTCCTGGAGAAAACTTCGCTCCCCCACAAAACTCGATGCCAATTTCGCTTCTCTTTCTCTCTTCTCCCGTTACGAAGAATCTCTTTGCCTAGACACGTGACGGGCTTCTGGAAAATCACGAGAAAGGAGAATCCCCCCACGTAAATGGAAAAGGGGGGGGCCGGATTGGATTAATTGATTAGATATACATCAAAACTGTATTTACTGAGGAAATTAAATTCCTCCCTTGATTGTGTCTTTCAGATTAAATCGCCGGTTCAGACGCGAGGCGGATGAATAGTTGGAAAAGATACTCTGCGCGCCCTTTTCGCTGACTCCTCCGCCGACAGTAAAGAGTTCCCCCTTTTAATTTCCCTCAAACGTTTTCGAGTTAATCAAAATGAGGAATTCTTCTTTTTTCTTTTTTTTATTTTGTAATTAATGCGGGTAAAAACGCTCTTCGCCAAATAATTGACTGTTAATGAGCGCCAAGTGCCTAATCGGAGGTTAAAAGTGCCAAAGCCTGCAGGAAAATTGTTGTCACTCTTTACTTAGAGCAGGAAATTCAACGCACTAAGATTTAATTAGAGAGTGAATCAATTAAAACAATTAGCGTTTGAGTTTTGCTCATTAACTCCTGCTTTGGGCAACGGCTTTTCCGTCTCGGTGTGGATGTGAATCATTACTTTTTTTCCCGCTTTCTGAATAGCACGTTGCGGAATTTATGTGTTTATTCAATTGAGCAGCTTTTCCACTACCTCCACTCTGGTAATTCAAGACTCTTATATTTTGTTTTCTAATTTCTTAAATTGTGTGGTTAATTCTGAGCCGTATGATCCTAAATTTTTCGAGAGGTGTTAAAGAGGAATGAATTTTGTAAACTTAGGTCTGACCACTTTTCAAAAATTAAAAGAAAAATGATTATGCAAGCCTAATAACTTACCCGTGTTTAGAATAATATAACCAGAGTCGTTTGAACGCGATTTTAAAACCAGGCTTCAGTAACAACTTCAGCCTGTTAAAGATAAATGAGTTAAATAAATTATTAAATAAAATACGAGAAAAAGTTATTAAATAAAATTTGAAATATGAAATTTTGCAAATCTTTTCTCACATAATAAATTTTAATCACGGTAAATTCTGTTCAATAAAATCAAGTTAACAGAATTTGCAATTTGCTTTAGGTGATGAAAGATTAAAAAATCAATCCGAAAAAAGTTTTATAAACCTCAAATACCAAAACTTTAGTCCTCATGGAAGGAATTAAGACTTTTATCCCTTATGTTTTTGAGTAACTCTCATCGCTTTGATTCGGTTATTCAAGGACCTTGAGTTAGACTTCGGGCAAAGCTTATGTTTCAGTATTTTCACTCTTCTAAATTTCGCTTTTCCATATACTGGTTACTTCTTCTTGTGATGGCGAGGGAATTAAAATATAAAAATGAAAAGAAATGTATCAAACTCTAAATATAATGTGTAAACTCACGAATTAGTTTCATTACAAAACTAAATTTAATTTTAAACTAAAGAGTAGGAAAATATGAGAAATACACGATTCTGGGAAAGGGTAAGCTAGCATTTTTATACTCCTATAACAATAATTCTATGAAGATATGATTTGCATATAGAACGAAGTCATAATTAAAAACTCGAACTAATTGATTTCATATCTTAGAATAATAAAAATTTTAATAGAGTAGTCTGCAATTCGTTGGAGATTTTCCCACTTTCTTTCCCTGTCTGTGGAACAAAGATATTTTAATACAGTGCTGTGCATCTCATTAAGAGTCCCCGTCTTTTATTGCATGCTGTTGGATTAAGGAACATTTTCATACAGCTGTCTGCTTTATACTAAGGAATTTTCGATCATCTTCTTCAACGTTTTCAATGAAATTAAATACTCATTCGTGTCAAGAATAAGTCAGGAAAAAAATTAAGCTTATGAATTTAATACGGAATGTAATATCCAATGACTAGTACACACATATCACAATGTGTTATAATGCTAGCAATAACATTGTTAACCACATTGTAGAAAATAAATTTCCATTCTTCCAGCACTGCCGTCTTCGGGGCATTAAAATCTCTAAAAAGAGACTATCTCCGTGCAACTGCTTTTCCAACGTAGTCCCATAAGTTCTGTATCATGTTAAGATCAGGAGATTTTTCTAGCCTTGATTCAAGGAATTCGGCAACGAGATTTACTTGATGTGGACGAGAATTATTGTTCATAAATAAAAGGTCAATTCTATACGCATCTCTGAAAAGTTTTACAAGACCTTATTCCAATATATCTGGCCAACGCCGGATCTTTGATTTTTCTGATGCGGGGCAAAAGCTAAAACTGCCGCCCTCACCCATCATCCTTTAAGTTTCTCTAACAAGTTTTAATTTGTTTAATAAATACAGAAATAGGTAGGGTTTGAAGTAAAAACCTAAGCTCCATTTTTATACTAAATTCCTGGGGTGCCTTTTTTTTTTTTTTTTTTTTTTTTTTTTTTTTTTTTTTTTTTTGGTTGTTGTTTTGTTATAAAGGAAAAATACGTACCAAAATTACTTAGTTAGAAAATCGTCCCCTCCTAGGAGAACCGCCTTTCTGGTGAGCTTACTTTAGGATTCAGTCCTAATCCTAACTCTAACCCTGAAGTGCTTCTAACCCTCCAGTCCTCGAAACCATTCGTTTTTCCGCTCTAGGGTGAAGGGGCATCTCCTAAGCTTCTCACTATTCCGTGTTATTGCATACTGGTTAAATTACGTTAGGTCAGATTATATGAATATGGCAAAGACAGGAGGGCTATCTGTTTAGAGGAGATTGGCTTTCGTGGAGGAACGTTTTAAAGGAAACTGGCTCGTATTCACGTTACACATGAGGAAATCCAAAAAACAAACCATAGAGCCAGCCCGTTCACCTGGGTTTGAACCCAGGCAAGGTCGAGCTACCAGTATTCAGCGGTCTTAATGACTCGGCCACTGCTCAGGACATTTTTCTGATTATTTACTATGTGTTTCGCCATTAGGCACTGCATGGAAAAGGAGAAATGCTTCGCGGAAAAAAAAAATTGTAAGGAAAACTAGCTCTTATGTATGTTACACACGGGGAAAATCACGGAAATGCTCATATAGCCAGCACATTCACATATACTTGGCCCTCGGACCGAACTACTAGTGCTCAGCGGTTTTATAGCTCAGCCACTAATGGGGCCATTGCATACAAAATGTGGGCTATTGCGGAAAGGAAAAATTCTGAAAAGATTATACAGAATATGGGCTATCACTCAGAGTATTCGTGCTTCCTGTCTTGTTTTTCATACTTCCTATTGCATAAGTAATTTTAAGTTCTTACCTGCCATAACGCTATTAAAATATCACGGAATTAGTAACGAAAATTTAAATTTTACTCTGTAAGCCTTTTGTTCTGCAAATCAGTGCATGGAATCGTCATAATTTGATCTGCGGTTTGATTTTTGGTTGCCAGAATTGCGAGACTTGATAAACGCTCCTGCCTCACCGATGATCGTAGATATTTTTTAATATGTTTTAATTTGCTGAAACTTCGATCTGAACAGGTTCGTGATTCGTCCTCAAACGTTAGAATCCTTCGTTACAATAGACTCAACTGCAAATTTTCGAATATTATTTTAGACTCTTGTATGTAATAAATATTCCATAGGATGTTTCTCTCATTTTTTATGATTACTCAATTTTGGTCAGTTCTTTCGTTAACTACACAGAACACGGAAGAGGAATTCCTTTTGAATTTCTATATTTACTAGATTGAATTGTGGAAAAATATTAGCTCAAATTTTCAGGTTGATAGTAAATTAAATTTTTCACTGCATGTACCAGATGTCCTACCTCGTGCTTTGATTCCGCATCAAGAGAAATATCTTTAATTTCTTTTAAATATTTTAACATTTCCAGTAAATTCGTTAGAAGGACTTTCACAGCCACATATTTTTCCGACCATCTTGTCTGGCTGCTTCCTTTTAAGTTGTATTTTGTACATTTTTTCATAATATACCATCAAGTAGTGCATCCGACAAAAAAGCGAAGTATTTTCTGAGTAATTCCAAACAGATTAACTGCTTCCGGGCGCGAAGAAGCAGAATGCACACCGACAAGATACGAGGAGTGATCCAAACATAACACAAATTCCTCCAGCTTATTAATTTCTGTAATCCTATATTGTACTGTTTTAGAAATGCCAGCCATATTAGAATCGTTGTCCTAAGACTCTCACCGACATTGTCCAATATCTAAACCATCAAGTGTCAATTAAGATACTGATTTTCTACAATGCGTTGAGAAATACATTCTCCTATCTTTACACCAACTTCTATGAAATCAATTAAATTTTCCGTAATCTCACACACATCCCCACACGTTTTTACGTATTGAATCACCTGGTTCATTTTTTTTTCGGATGGAATGCAACCGAGCATTATTGTGTAGTATTTGGCTTCTTTAATATCGTTTAAAATGCTACTTCAGACTTTTTTGCCTTTAAGTTAATAATTTCATTTTGAATTATCTTTGATAAATATGATTCCTTTACCTTTGTTTGGTGCTTTGAATGGTACTTAAGTGTTGAATTATGTTTGGCAAGCGGAGAGATTAAATTCAGAAAATTTCCTTTGCTAGGTCGAAGACACTTTGTGAACAGGCTACTTGGGATATCATCAGACCCACGAAAAGAACGACAGTTTGTTGATACAGTACCGCAACCATGACTATATAGAATTTCTCTCCATTTTTCTTTCTCTGTGTGAATGAGTCGCTCAGTGTCGTGATCAATGCCTTGGCCCGATTTCATTTGTTATACTCGAATTTTTCACTTAATGATGCACCTCTGTGAATTCCAGACGCTTCGTGCTCAGTTAATTTTCCTAAAACGTTTTTCCAATCAATGAATCCTGTAGCATGGTGTAGCGGCAGCACCATGTTTTTGATAAATCTTGCAGAGTGTACAAAAAATTGCATTCTTGATTTTAAAATATGTAAACCAAGATCTTCTAAGCTTTTCATTATTTACTAATGTTCTGTATTACATGTCAACTGTCTGCCATCAAGTTCAATGGGACTGAGGTTTACGTTTTCTAGATGTTTACTGGCTAATAATACTGATATACTGCTTAACAAAGATTGTTGGTAATCTTTTATTTTTTTTTTTATGATCAGTCAACTGCATGGGTCCAACAAATCAAAATTTTTAGTTTTTCGTCTTTCTGCTCCCCGCCTCTTTCTAAATGAAGATATCTTTATATCATGGTTTCTATACTCCAGCTATTCGTTTGATGTCGATAAAGAAGGTTGTTCTTTCAAATGCTGACTTGTAGATTATTTGGGGATGATTATAGGCAGTCATGTTTGGTCGTGCAAATTGCAAGAAATATTAATACCCTCTAGAATCTCAGCATAATGGGAATTGCGGCAGGGTCTGACGGTTTACATTTTCCGTAAAGTTATTTTTTCATCTTAGCTGAAATTTGTTTTCTCTGTTTGGCCTTATCTTTGGCTCGTTTTCTATATTCCACTTTTCTCCCCCTCAGCGCGCAGACGGTTTCTTTTAATCTAAATGAAATTCACTATGAATTGCTTTAATAAGAATAACTAAGAATTGACGTAATTACACTGAACAGTCCTAAATAAATGGTCGCGTCTCGCTAAATACACTGGTGTGCAAAAATTAAGAACGAAGTCGAAAAATTAGCATATCAGCTGAACGAAGAGGCAGAGCGGACAGAAAGACCAATCAGGAGATTAAGTAAGGTGATGTACGGTAGCACATGAGGAGATATGCAGGTAGACGTAATGGGGGAGTGTCTGAGTAGTATAAAGCATGTTGTCGGTGTAAGATCAGTATTTCTCGCAAAGAGATTGCATGCCGTATAGCAGTTAAAATTACACATGCCTCAGCGAGAAATGGCGAATAATCAATCTGTTAGACGACATCTGGATGCTTTTAACCGAGGTCGAATCATTGGGAAGTTGGAGGAAGGCCGCAGTGTGACAAGTGTGGCTGCAGAGTTCGGAATTGCTCACAGCATCGTTTCACGACTTTGGAGACAATTTCAAACTGCAGGAACAGCTATCCGGGGGTTTAGTAGTGGTTGCCCACGAGGAACCACACCCGCAGATGACCGGTATATTGCCTTACAGGCCAGAAGAAACAGGCGGCAGACAGCGGGAGAAATCGCTAGACACACGACACAGGCGACTGGACGACCGATATCGCGTTTTACCTTGGCCAGAAGACTGCACGGTGGTGGTCTGTTTGCACGACGCCCTGTACGGTGTGTACCTATAACGCCTGCCCATCGGAGAAGGCGTTCTCTGTGGTGCCGGGAACACCGGAATTGGAGAGACAATGAATGGGGACGAGTACTCTTTACAGATGAGAGCAGATTCAGTCTGAGTAGCGATTCTCATCGCATACTCATCTGGAGAGAGCGGGGAAGCCGCAATCATCCCTCGAACATCATTGAAAGGGACAGGTATGGAGGTGGCGGTGTTCTCGTTTGGGGAGGCATCATGCTTGGTAGTCGTACAGACCTTCACATCTTCGACGCATGTTCAGTCAACGGGACCCGTTATTGTAACGAGATTCTTCTTCCATATGTGCGTCTTTTTAGAGGCGCTATGGCTCCGCAGTTCCTTTTCATGGACGACAATGCACCATGTCATCGCACAGTAGCTGCCGAACAGCTCTTAGAGAGTGAGGATATTGAACGTATGGATTGGCCGGCACGATCTCCGGATCTCAATCCCATCGAACATGTATGGGATTTTCTAGGCAGACGCTTGGCAGCTCGTACCTTACCACCAGTAACGATTCCGGAGCTTCGATTGGCGCTGCAAGACGAATGGGCAGCAATGCCTCAATAACTCATTGACACCCTATTCTCAGCATGGGCAGACGCTGTGAAACCTGCCTATCAGTCAGGGGAGATCATATCCCCTATTAAAGACCGGATGTTTCTTGCTGGACACCCATCACAGGGATGTTTCGGCCTTCAGTCGCATTGCGCTCCATGTTCTTTTTTCAATAAAGTTTCTTTTTATCCCTCTGATTTCTCTTTTAGTAAGTGTTGCTTACATTACTCATGTCCTTACGTATTGGGGATCTTACGGTATTAAATGTGTTGATTTGGAAAGCTTTTGTACAAAGTTATATTGAAAAAACCATCTCGTCCTTAATTTTTGCACACCAGTGTATAGTGCGGGCTATTAAAAGCAAGCATGTTTAAAAAAAGAAAAAAACCGAAAGAGTACAGAAGAGACCTGAAAACTAAAAAATAACCATAAGAATAATAAATCTAGCTTTAAAATCCAAAATACGTTCCACTGTTCCGAGTCAAACTAAAGGTGAGCCTATGTTGCCGACTGACTGCACGGAAATCTAAATGCCTTGCTTCATCTTGAAGACATTATGATGGTGTCTTGTATATACTCGATGAATATTAATTTGAATTATTTCATTTGTCCGGGATGTCCAAAGTTTAGTTTTTCTTGGATTAGATTTTAGAAAATAGTTACAATGTTTCTCTATTTCCCAGCAGACGTTGCTATGGAAACCAGGCGACACCTTCAACAAGCTATCGTCCTATTTCTCATTTGAATACACCCCGGCCAGACAGGAAACGATAGAGGGACTTCGGACGTTACTGATAGGGTCAGTCTGATTCTATCAGTGACGCCTGGAGCCCCTCTATTTGCGTCTTTCTGATCTTATATTTATAGTTGTACTTGGCTGTACTTTATTTTAACTCATGTTCCTTTAAAAGGGTTCTTAGTATTTAATTATAAATCTTCATAAAAGAGGTTTTCAAACTCGGCCTTAAAACTATTAACATTGTACTAAAATTAAAGAGCTGTTTTAGCGACTAACATACCAAATACGATTTAGCGTTATATTTGAATTTGCCGCCCACGAGAGTTGCCGCCCGGGGCAAGAACCTCGGCTTGCCCCCCGCTAGATCCGGAACTGTATCTGGCTGGTCACAGATACGCTGCTAAAAACGGGTAAGGGAGTACACCCATTGATCATAATTTCCCCCCATAGCATCACACCTCCATTACAGAAAACATATCTGGATTAAAGGCTAAGCAAAATAAGCAGGTGCTTAGGGAAACAAGAACACAGGCCACTACAAGAAAGTCCTTAGAACTCATGGAAAGGGGATATCACAAAAAATTCATTGCTGGTTTTACATGAAACATATGCCGCAGATAAAACAAGACCGAAAGAGAAATAGTTGGATAAAAAGACTATTACACAGTAAATCTATTATATGGGGCATCAAATTCTTTTAAGTGATTAAGGCCTCTAAATGTCTTAATCCGTCTGTGACTGAAACGGTCACAATCCATAATATTCGAAGGAAGATTTCATATTCCTAACTCCCTCCAGATATAAACACTTTTAGAATCAGATGTTAATCTCGACTCACCAGTAAAGAGAACATTGGACCACTGGTGTTGACTTCAGTTCTGATATTTTTTGCTCCAATTAAAGCGATCCCTCTGTTTATATGAAGACAGTGAAACTTATACCTTAATCTTTCTCGCGTAAAGACGTCTTTCATTATAACTTCTATGCACAGTTTACTGTGATGCAGTTCCAGTCGCTGCTGCAAACTCTAAATTTAAGTACCTATCAGTGGACCCCTGTTACGAAGGGAAGTTTTTGCCAGATATCAATCTCGTTATGACCTTGTCCAGGCCTTTTAGTTTTAGAGTTCTGAAATTGTTTCCGTAGAGTAGAAACCGTTTGTTTACTTCGGATTCACAACAAAGCGTTTCGAATCCATACACACTAAAATCAAACGCTTTATTTACTTAAATTCAATCACATATTCAGATTTTGCATAAAGTCTTGATTCACCATCAGGTGGTTTGCGTATCAGAAACCGTTTGACAACTTTTGATTGTATAATGCTAATTAGGCTTGTTTTTCACACATTCACTGTAAAAGTAGATTACATCAATTTAATATTTCATGGAATATCATTATTTTTGAGGCTGTAAAGATAAACGTGGAAAAGAATATAATTCCAAAAATTCTAAAATAAATCAGCGAATAAAAATCCCAATTGAACAATCACGAAGAAGGAAGGCTGAATGCTTTGTCTCCTCTGTTTACAGGGTGGCCAGAAAGTCCATTTACACCTGAATTAAATGCGTGTAACAGTGTAAGATGGTAGCATATTGTTAGGGATTTGGTATTTAAATAGCTAATGTTAGTTGAATTATAAATTAAATTGTTTTATTCCCCGTGCAGTGCAGCGCGTGACGAATATTAAAAGAAAGCTTAGCTGGAAAATTGAAAATACAAGAGCGCGTGCATTTAACATTTAATAAATTTCTCTTTTTGATTTCGAGAAAGTTCCAGAAAATTCTCGTGCGCGATTTAAAATCTTATAAAAAGGAGGAAAATCTCTCAATTCGATGATTTTAGTTAGTTTGTTGCTGTTTTAAGAGTTTGTTTAGAAAACTGCTCTTGTTGACTGTAGCGAGTTCGCGGATTAGCTTTCTTTAGCTGTTTTGAATTAAGTTCTCTTGAACGTTTGAGTAGTTAAAAGATAACTACCGTAAGATATTGTAATACTGCACGAATATCTGAGGAGATTTAAGCATTCTTTTGTAGGAATAATAATAAATTTTGTTCATTTTTCATCGGACTTGTGCATTCATTTCGTAACGAACCCGTACACACGCAACAATATTTAAGATTTGAATTTCACATCCTGATCATTGATATGGCAACAATGTTCCTCACGTTAATTTCAAAGTGATTGCCAGTTGTCTGCCACGTGATTGCCCGGGGAGAAGAAAAAAGTAAAAAAAAGTTGTCTCTGTGCTTGGTGCAGAAGAACTGCAGATACCAGCGACTTCACTTTGAAGGAGCACTTAGTCTGTGGATTCATAAACGGAAGCACAACAAAAATATTACACAGGTGATGGATAGGTTTCGTGAAGGAACCATCCACTCGTCAGACTTTGATTATGTGGGAGAAGAAAGCTTTGAGTAGGGATGACTGAAGAACAGATCTTTCCATTCTTCATTGAGGGCTACGTGACGCAAGTTAGTTATCTGGAGATGTTGAATGACTGGCTTCTTCCACAGCTGCACAGTTTCTTCATCAACGGCCTGGTTGTTTACTACCACGGAGGAGGTCCCGCTTACTTCTCACTTGCTGTTCATAAACGCTGGAATTAACTGCTCCCTGGAGGATGGATTTCCAAATTCACCAGCTCTTTATCCTTGTCCGTCTCGAAGTTCGGACTTTATGACACCAGACAATGCCCTGTGGGGATCATCAAATCATACGACAGGAGAAGACTAAAATGCTCTGCGGGCGTGTTCTTGAAGCCATGCTGAACTGCATGTGACACCGCAGTTGCTAAAGCGGACTAAAAGTAGGACATTCAGACGTATCCAGCTGTGCAGAAATAATCGTAGTGCACATACGGACATTCTGTATAAATAACTGTAAGCGCTAAAGTTTCAATGAAATAATTGCACATGTAAATTGACTTTCTGGCCCCTTGCATAGAAACAGCTGTCTTATGTAAGATTTATTCTGAGTATCTAATAGAAGACTATAATAAGGAAAGCTAGTAGAATTGTTTTCATATATAAATACTAGAATGGACAGTAAATATAAGGAGCATTACTTTCCATCTTATTGTAAATTTTGTTTCAGTACAAAAAGTAAAGTTATATTATACAGTTTACTACTATTTATATAACTCCTGACATATATGCATGCATGGCACCATTAGAATCTTTTCAATGTTTATGTGAGATATACACTGAAGTGACAAAAGTCATGGGATAGCAATACGCAAATATACAGATGACAGCAGTATCGCGTAGAAAATGTATAAATGCGAAGTGCTTTAGCAGGGCTTTCATTTGTGTTCAAGTTATTCATGTGAAGAGGCTTTGACGTGATTATGGCCGCACGACGAGAATTAAAAGACTTTGAACGCGGAATGGTAGTTGGAGCTAGACGCATGGGTCATTCCATTTCGGATATCGTTAGGGAATTCAACATTCCGAGATCCACAGTGTCAAGAGTGTGCCAAGAGTATCTAATTTCAGGCATAACATCCCACCATGGACAGCGCAGTAGCCGACCACCTGCACTTAACGACCGAGACCAGCGACGTCTGCGTAGAGTTGTCAATGTTCACAGACAAGCAACACTGCGTCAAATAACCGCAGAAATCAATGTGGGACGTACGAGGGACATGTCCGATAGGACTCGAGTGCCTTTACTGTCCGACTCGAGTGCCTTTACTGACAGCAGGACATCGCCTGCAGTGACTCTTGTTGGCTCGTGAGCATATCGGTTGGTCCCTAAACGAATGGAAAACCGTGGCTTGGTTAGATAAGTCACGATTTCAGTTGGTAACAGCTGATGGTAGGGTTCGAGTGTGGCGCAGACCCGCGAAGCCATGGACCCAAGTTGTGAACAAGGCACTGTTCAAGCTGGTGGTGGTTCCATAATGGTCTGGGCTGTTTTTACATGGCATGGACTCGGTCCTCTGGTGCAACTGAATCGATCATTGACTGGAAATGGATACCTTCAGCTACTTGGAGATCACTTACAGCCATTCATGGACTTCACGTACTCAAACAACAATGGGATTTTTATTGATGACAATGCGCCATGTCACCGGGCCACAATTGTTCGCGATTGATTAGAAGAACATTCTGGACAATTCCAGCGAATGATCTGGCCACCTAGATCGCCCGACATGAATCCCATCGAACATTTATGGGACATCACCGAGAGGTCAGTTCGTGCCCAAAACCCTGCGCCGTTAACACTTTCACAATTATGGACGTCTATAGAGGCAGCATGGCTCAATATTCCTGCATGGGACTTCCAACGACTTGTCGAGTCCATGCCACGTCGAGTTGCTGCACTTCGCCGGGCAAAAGGAGGACCGACAAAATATTAGGTGGTATCCCATGACTTTTGTCACTTCAGTGTATTTATGTTAGATATGTGAATAAATTAGAATTAAATTATTCAGAATTATAGTAACCTTTCAAACAATTTACTTATTAGTATTTTTGATTTTGTTTACTTGCATTTACTTTCAGATTAGTCCACTTATTGCAAATACTATGGCATTGTCTAATTGGGAGAGAGAAGAGAAAAACATCAAAATACAAAAATAGATATACTTTTTTTACTTTGTTTGGTATTCTATATAATGGGTATTTTTGTGAGTTTTCTAATTACTTAAAATGCTTTCACATAATACATTACATACATACATTATCTACAATAATATTTTATGAACTTACTGTTTTCTTATAATAAATAATCTCTTCCATCGTATATCATATACCTTCTAAATAACGCTGGTAAACGAGTGCTGAAAAAAGTTAAATTTCTTTCAGGACTCCAGAATATCCTCATATTAACATTCCATATATGCGAAATAAAATTTCCACATTCTTCACTCGATTGCTTGTTATAATTAATAAGCTTACTTTATAAAGCTTGTTTCCTTTTACACTGATGGAAATACACTACCCGGCAATTGAAAATGCAAAACCAAGAAGGAGTGGCTAGAAAGCGATGAAACTCGGCAAACAGAGAGAGACAGCACAGAGTAATAAGCGATCTTAGTTTCGAAATGATGTGCATAATACAGAACGAGAAGAGTGTCGGCTAAGTAAGCTGTAGGACCACTTTGCACGGCAATACACAAAGCAACACGTCTAGGTACAGAGCCAATGAGGCTATATGAGATGGTGTCCTGAGGAATGGCTCTCCATTCCCTGTCAACCATTTGCCACAGTTCGTCTTCTGAACGCGGAAATGGCAGGGTCTGAAAATGGCGTCCAATCACATCCCAAATGTGTTCGATTGGTGAAAGGTCAACAGACCACGGTTGCCAGGGAAGCATCTGTACACCTTACAGAGTACGTTGGATGATGAGAGCAGTGTGTGGTCGGGCATTATCCTGCTGATAAACGACACTGGGCACTCCCTGAAGGTAGAGAAGTATCACATCATCCACGCATTGGGCCGTCATAGTGCCTTGAATGCGAACTAGAGGTGACCTGAAATCGCACGCAACTACGCCCCAAACCATGATGCCGCGTTTTCGCGCGGTCGATAGTTCCACAGTTGCTGTTGTATTCGACCTGTCTCCACACTGACGCCACACTCGTGCGCGGCGACTTTCATTGGAGAAACATAAGAGTGACTCATCTGAGAACACGCCCCTGTGCTATTCCGTCGTCCACATCGCTAGAGCCAGGACCATTGCATCTATGATGTGGGGTCTATAGCAGTCTTCTTAACACACGTCTCGAGTGCAGGCCGATAGCTACCAATCGACGAGAAACGGTTCTAGTCGATATGGCAACATCAAGGGTGTCTTGAACATGCTGCAGAATGGAGGTAGACATGGGTTTTCCGGCGAATGCGTCGATCCAGGCGTGCTGACGTCATTCTGGCTGCACCAACACTCCTCGAAATTGAAACATTTCTTTGTTCCAACCACCTTCGCCGCAGCAGGTGCACTGTGGACACATCCAGGTGTGTATGAGCTGAGATTTGCAGTATGGACCAACCTGCCCTTCTCAGTCCAATCCCCATGCACCTCGTAAAATCGTCTGTCTGCTGAAACTGCCTCCGTTGACAACGGCCTGGAATACTCTGCTATTACACGCGTCCCCTAAGACGAGAGTAAATTTTCTACTGTGATTTCCCTAGCGGAAATAACGGGACGAGACTTGAACATTCTGCAGGTTCTTTCCCTTATATCTTCTTCAACGTCCCCTGGAGAGCTGCGCATTTCGCATATCTCGGTGACGTGCGTCTACGCTGAAATTTGTATAATTTTGGGGCTACTCTTTCATGGCATTGCATTTTTAATGTCGAATAGTGCAAAACCCAACACTAAAAAGGAATCAGTTTAGAGGAATGGAAAGAAATGTATCTAGATAACGTATTCATTTAATTAATGTTTCAAGGTCACATTTATGCGCGGAAAGAGCCATTTAAAGGATGACATGGTGGTACATTTATAACCATTGTAGTCGTCACGATGTTGAATGCAAGCATGCAAATGCACTTGCATTGTGTCGTACAAGTGTCAAATGTACTTTTGTGGGATGGAGTTCCATTCCTGTTGCGCTTGGTCTGTCAAAGCAGCAAAGGCCCGTGTTATTTGTGGATGACTGCATTTGTCATCCAATCATGTCCCATAGATGCTCGTTGGGTGAATGATAGGGTGATCTCACAGCCCAAGGCAACATGTTGGCACTCTGTAAAGTACTTTGGGTGATAGCAGTGGTATGAGGACTAGCATTATCATGTTGCAAAATGCCCCCGAAATAATGCTCAGGAATATCAGTACAGCTGGTGCAATCACCTGTCTGACGTAAAAATTTTCTATCAAGGTGTGCAGAATAACGGCGAGAGTGCTCTTGCTGTCGTAGTAAATTTCTACCCAGTCAATCCTGCCATAAGTCCAATGTGTGTACGCCGCAGACAATTGGTGCCAAACCTTCACCTAGTCTCACTTTAACCAACATACAACCATCTCTGACAGCAACTACTAACCAACTACCTTATATCGAACTTTAAAAAATTAATGTAAAGCGCGTTTTTATATTTGTTCCTTTAATGTTTATTGATAAAAAAAAAGCGTTTTAAAACTAATATACAGTGTGAGCTATTTCCTTAATCAGTTTAAAAATATTACTTACTGAAACTAGATTTTCTAGCCTGGAAGACGATATGGTCGACATCTAACAGATTTGTCACGTTCTAATTCTATTTTGAATTCCACATATGGACATACTCCAGTGTTACCATCATCAGAATAAAACACATTAACAAATTTTCCAGTTAAAGCACCCATTTGAACTTGTTGCACTGTAGATAGTCCTGTATTCTTGTTTGGAACGGAGGCGTATTTGGTGTTGCTTCCTGCAAAATAACATCATACAGTAATGGCAATAAGAGTTTTCTATGGAAGTAATACAGTTGAAGCTAGGTTTTGATGCGTGAGTACATTCATACAAGTGAAGTGCAGATGAAAAATATACATAATGATCCGCTAGTGTCGTAAGTGCATCTAGCTTGGACTTAAAGCTGCCAATATAATCCCAGAATAAATAGAAATGGTAGCTGGGTGCAGATTCTAACTTTGGACATTATCAATAATAACATGTATTAATGCACACTTATTCACATAAGCTGTGATAAAATTTAATAGCACAGATCTTTCAGTTGTCGTTTTGCGGCATAAATCTGAAAATTTTGAACTGCTGGCGTGGCATAGTGGGTTATTTGTAGATATAGTTGAACCGCCAGAAAGGGCTGAAGCGAGGTATTCCTTTGGCTTCTGAATTCTTAAAATTGCTGTTATTTATTTCTTGGTTGAGCTTATAGGTTAACCTTATTGAGAAGGCAGTAAATTGCGCATAAATGAGGAATGGTCTTCACGCCCACATCGCTAATAAGTAATATCTTGAAATGTCGTCCAGTTCCGGCATTATCATTGTAGAGTTGCCAATCACGTGCATTTGAAGATCTTATTTGAGATCTTGTGGACTGATGTTGCTTGTTCTCTTTTTGGCAGTTTGAATTACATCAAGTGCTCTGTCAATTAATTCTTCGACAGTTATAGAATACTGGGTTGTTAAGGTGTTTTGTCATTTTTCTTCTGTGATGTCAATGATTACTGATGTCATCAGTAATCATTGCAATGCGGTCAGGTTTGGGAATAGTAAAAGGAGTTCTTTCCAGTAGGGCATCTTTTATATAAATATAACCAACTACGTTTTGCAGTGCTTCAATTTTCGTTCACACTCGTGTACTAAAAATTCTTGCATTGTGGTTCGCTTTTTAAATTTTTAGAGATGATTTTTCCCCATAATCCTAATTCTAATTTTTCCCTGCTCTCAATCGCCAATTTTTTGCGGATCTGCACAGGTGAGAAGCAGCATTACTTAATTTTTAGTGTCTCTGACCAATGTGGCAAAGTTGACATTCTTTTAACCTTCTTGAGCAATTCAGTATTAGGAGCTTTAGCGGCCAAGGCATTATCAATGGTATTTTCTTTAAACATTTGGATTGAATTTGTAGTATCGTTGGTGAATGTAATTTGAAGAACATTCGGTATGTTTATTTGTCTTCTGACAACAATTTTGTGTCCTCACCATTATAGCTAACATTGAAGCAATATTTGAATCTGAGGAGGAGAGGGTACCTGAAGAAGTAATGTATGAGGATGATTACTTAAAAGTTCTATTTGTTTTGTTAGCAACACAATGTGTTTCAATAATTCTAATATGGCAGGAAACATTTCTTCGGGATTATGCTAATCATTATTTGGCCACTGCACACGAAGAGTAATCGATTCATCTAAAGCTGCATTTTCAGTTCTTTTAATATTATCCTCCACAATGCGTGAGATTAAATCATTTTTATTTCTTTTGAGCAAAAGTTTTCGGAAATTCAATTCAGTTTTCAACTGTGCGATAGTTAGTGACGAACGGATTATGCCTGTAAAACAATGTTAGCGTTAAAACAATGTTAGCGTTAAAACAATGTTAACGTCTGTTGACGTATTTCTTTGTTTACAACTGCTGTTGACGAGAAGCGAGAATAAGCGAAATATGTTTGGCGACTTCTGTGGCGAGAGGTGAGGTGAGTAAGTGTTGTTTATCAACGAAATGCCGCTTTTAAAAAGTTTACGAACAAAATTAGATTTTCGTCAAAATAATTTAGGGTAAGCGAAAGATGGAAACATAAAATATAAATTTCATAAATATTCGTAACCAAAGTCATCAGAAGCATTTATAGTTAAGTTTATCGGAAGGGGTTGACGAAGAAATGGTGACTCGGACTAGCTTGCTACTTAGAAGCTTTCACGAAAGAATTTCAGCTATTCTTTATATATTTAGATAGTTACTGGCTGTGCCATATAAGGGAACTATAATGTCTTGAAATAATATTGTAATGGTGAAATGAAGTTGACTAACATTCGTTTATTAAAATGTAAATGCAAATATAAACCAACAACACTTTATCCTAATTGACAGCAACCTAACCGCTAATTACTGTTGCCACACATATTTAAGAACATAATTCTGTTTTTGGTTCCTTTGCGATACAAAACACAAATATGAGTCTTGCACTACTATCGCACAAAATTTTATTTACTTACAAAAATCAAAGGGAGATCCTTAATAATAAGTTATTATCTCCCAAAAGAGAAGATATTCAATGAAAAGCGTAAGGTACTGCTATCTGTTTATGCGCTTTAAATAATGAAAAATTGTGCAAGGTTATTCGTTTGCCTTATCAAGACGCATGACAAGCAATTTTTCTTGTACCCATTTATCCACAGATGCTTCTTATCTTAGGTTTTAACTTAGGTCTAAAATTCCGTCCATATTTTGTAAGCTGAAAGTGCATTTTATCCACATCATAACTTAAACCCTCTTAAATGTGCTCAAAGGGCTTGACATCTTTAACATGTTTTAGGTAAACGTTTTTCCCCCTAAATGGCGGGCACTTGCCTATAACGGCATTGGCCACTCTTACGCCAGAAGTGAGGGCCATTTAATTATGCAGGCACCTAACAGGTGGCCAACGTTACCTGCTATGAAGGGACAGACAATTTTACATCAATATCTTCTCTGGGAATCAAACCCGGGCCGTTCGGTGTGGCAGTCAGGCTACACTAACCACTGCGGCTACACTGAATATTATTCAGATTATGGGACAGACGAAAGCAGATCTCCTCATGGTTCAAGAACCTTATACCACCTACGGCAAGATCATAGGTTTGCCCAACACAAGCAATTACTGTTTGTCTGGAAACTCCTTAGCAGGCATCATTTACGAAGGTCCTCTTTCTCCAACATTACTCCTGAGCACTGAACATTCAGTCACCATTATCCTGGAGACTTGCAATCAAAAATTCTCAGCCACTTCATCGTATTTCCCTCCGAGTGTGGATATTGAGGTACCAATCAGAAAACTTGAGGAAAGACTACCATTTCCAGCATCATACGGTATTTTTGCGGGAGACTACAACGCCACGAGCCCTCTATGGGGAGGCAGGAGAGAGGATGCCAGAGCCACCCACATGATTGACTTCATGGCCACTAACAATTTGGCCACTACCAATCCAAATTAAAGAATCAGACTCTCCCCCAACCTTTTGGGAAACCAGATCAGAAGGTTGGCCTGATCTTACCATCACTACGGCCCTCATGGCCCCTTACATTCAGAACTGGAGGGTCGGAGATATCCCCACAGCAAGCGATCATCGCCTAATTACTTATAGCATAGATATACCAATCAGTTATTTGGTGAGAAAACGTTACAAGACTATATATGGAAGTCACAAAAAGTTCCTAGACTGCCTTGCACCGAGAGTCCCGTACATTACTGTTTTGCTAAATAACAGCTACAATCAGCAAACCCTCAATGAAGCTTATGATCAACTCATCCAGACGATTGACGTAGCTTGTCGTACAGCTTACAAAACCAAAGCGTATAAGAGCAACCCTAGAACACACTGGCGGACCCAAAAGCTACAAAAAGAACGAAGCCGTCTAAGAGCTCTACAAAGGCGTGCGCAGGTCACCCAAGAACAAGCTCTTAGAAACTTACGTATGCAGGACTTTAGGAGGGTGCGTGCCATCTATAAAAAACACGTATACCAAGCGAAGCTCTCTTCATGGAGAACTTTTTGTATCGAAACTACGCATCCTTACGGACAAACTTACAAAATCTCGATGAATAAAGTGTTCAGGCCTACCTCACTTCCACGGAGTATCTGTCCCACTGCCAATTCAACATCAGAGGTAGCCAAATTTCTCCTTGACAATATCTTACCTGATGACCATCCGGATGAAGATCTGGAAAAACATCGTTTCCTACGCCGTAATTTTGAGAATTACGCTACATTTGGTATGCAAGACACTGAACCTCCTCCATCTAGAGCAGAAGTTGATCGCATCATAAAAGCACTCTCACCTCGTAAACCACCAGGTCCGGATGGAGTATATAATCAAGTGATTAAAATCATCTTCCAAAAATTCCTAGTCTTAATCTTGGCTTTTCTGACTGCATGCTGGAGTCTCCGGTTTTTTCCCGCTGGTACTAAGACGGCTGAACTGGCCCTTTTTCTAAAACCAGGAAACGACTCTTTCCTTCCATCCTCATATAGGCCAGTTTGTCTCATGCCTGCTCTGGGTAAATTACTTGAGAGAGTTGTATTTGGCAGACTCGTATACTTCGTTGAACGATCTATAAGCATTCATCAGAATCAATTCGGTTTCAAAACAGGTATGTCCACGGAGCACGCATTGAGTCAGCTGTTGGATATAATACTCACTAACAAAATGGAAGATAGGCCCACAGCAGTGGTATCCCTAGATATTCAAGGAGCTTTCGACTCGCTGTGGTGGCCCGACATCATGAACAGTTTGGATGCCCTCAAATGCTCTGCTTCCATAACACACCTGATTCGCAGCTATCTTGACAAAAGACAAGTTTTAATGACGTTAGACAGATAATTGGTAATGAAGGGTTTTAAGAGGGGATGTCCGCAAGGTTCCTGTCTTGGACCCGTTCTTTGGAATGTAGTTGCTAACTCAGTTTTTCAGTCTTTGAAAACAAAGAAGGAGTAAGGCTTTTAGCATACGCAGACGACTTTTTACTCATTGTAGCAGGCCGGAGCGACCTTGAAACGCGAACTCAGGATAGCCTTAATTTATTTGCTGACTGGGTGAGAGAGCATAAAATGAAGCTCTCGGTGCCTAAAACACAAGCACTCATAATTAGTCGAGGCTCTCCATTACGTAGGAGCCCCTGTCTTAAACTCTTGGGGTCCTCCATTAAACGTGTTAAACAACTTAAGTACCTAGGAGTAGTAATAGATAATAGACTTTCCTGGCAACCACACATCTCTTCTTTAAAGTTAAGAATCAATAGATTGACTACCTCCATGCGATCAACAACCTCGTTAAGATGGGGTATCCCATGTCACTTGCTTAGAATATGGTACAAGACAGTAGTGGAAAGAATTATTCTGTATGCCGCTGCTATTTGGGGAACTAACATCTCTTCCCAAATGAGACGTTCACTACTCTCTTTACAGCGAAACCAGCTTCTTCTCATTTGAAAGGCTTAACGTACCACGTCCACGGCAGCCTTACAAATTATCGCAGGCACACCGCCTCCGGACTTGTTATTTGAACGAGAGGCTGCAATGGTTAACGTAAGCAGGCTACGACACACCATGAGTCTCTGGGAACAAATCTATATCCATACTGATTATGAGCATCACATACCGCAAGCTCCCTGCCACCTTGCTAAAAATAACCTTGTGGACACTATCTACTTTAATAGAACACAGGACTCGGGATTTGCAAATGGTGTTTTGACTGATGGCTCTAAAACTCCAGGGGGCACGGGAAGCGGATTCTGTATTCTTTCTGGAGGAGCTTTAACGTATGAGTGGAAAAGAAAGCTCGCTTCTGAAACTCTGTCTTTCAGGCGGATCTCATAGCAATCAGAGCTGCTCTTCTCCACCTGAAGAATAATCCCACAGTGCCCAATATCGTCTACACAGACTCAGCCTCAAGCCTCGTTGCGATAGCTGGAATTCGTTCTCGCAGTCCTATCGTCAGCAGCATTGGAGACATTCTAACACACATGCCTGCTTCGCAAAGACACTCACTCATCTGGGTGCCCGCTCATACGGGAATAGAAGGAAACGAGAGAGCAGATGTTGTCGCAAAGGAAACAGCGGATTCATCCACTTTGCGAGAAGTCCCGACCCTTAGGCCAGTCTCGGACCTAAAAAGTCGGACATTCCATCAGCTCCTAAGAATATGGCAAGAACGTTGGGATCAAGCCTCCACAGGGAGACGTGTTCACAATCTCATTCCCAAGGTCAAGACAACAATCCAAACTAATAGCAATTACACGACGTATTTCCTCATTGGTCATGGACCCTTTCCTTCATGCTTCTACCGCTTTGGCTTGAGAAAGAATGGGAACTGTGAATGTGGGGAGGAGGGTCATCCAGATCATTTTGTGTTCTCCTGCCTACACACAGCACTTAACAGCCTCAAGCAACCAGGAGCCAGATTCTGGCAAAATTGGTTCAAGAATCTACAAAGTAACAGAGTTGCCGAGCGGAAATTGAAAACAATAATTTACTACTGTACTAGCAATTACTCTTCTGGCACTGGAAGATAGTAGTCATAAAAGTCTATATAAGCTAGTTCAATATGTCAGCAACAGAGTATGTGATATGTATGTTCAATGTGTAATTTTGTATTTATCCTGTGCCAGGTTCTCATACATAAAGTTCGTACTGTATCTGAATGCTGTAATGTATCTGTACATGTTTATATCTTTTATTTATGGTACCTAATTTATACTAAGGATCACGCGTACCTCAATGGCATGCTTCTTGTAAACTTTAACTATCACGATAACGTATATGTATGGATGCATATATCAATATGAGTGAGAGTATGTATACTTTTATTTGTTTCGGAATATTTATGTATGTAAGTGTGTATATATCTGTATATGAGTTTGTATTTATATGTATATAGATATATTTTGATTGTACCCTTCTTCAAATGCCTTGTATGCACATGTATATATTTCTTTGTACATTGTTGTACTCTTCTTCAAGTGCCTTGTATGCATATGTATAACTCTTTTTTGCATTTTATAAATGTCGTCTACTCAGCGGCTGCCCAGGGCTGCGGCCTGTTAGCTAGTGGTTGACTCTCGCCGAGTTGGTAACCAATTCTGCATGGATATATCTTTACCTGGGCCGGAAGCCAACTCAGCGGTTTACCTCCACTAACCACTATACCGTCTGGGCGACGTTTTATGTAAACTAGACTGGGATGTAGCTGACTACATTCGGTCAAATCATTAAGCCTATAGTTTTAGCCTATTCCATTAGCCTACAGTTAGTTCTTTGTAGTGTAAAAGGGCTTTGTCCCTTTGGACTAAAAGGACTAAAAGGACTATTGTTTTCGTTTTGCGATTTTGCGTCGGAACCCTATAAACAGCGTATCACTTTTCAAATCGTTGCCACCAAATACTATCGCCCTGTATTATATTTAAAGAATTTAAATAATGAAGAAGCTTCATAAATGCATGTATGTTTCTCGCATTGTGATAAAACAACGTTACCTAGAGCTATCCAATTTTGAATGACGTAATCCTACTGCAAATATGGGCATCTGAAAGCCCAAATTTGAAATTTGTAATTTGTTTTATTATCAGTTTCATATTTTGTAAAACTTTAACGAATTTTTGATTAACAACTCAACGATTTAAAAGCGAGCAATGGCGACACTCTACGGGGGGGGGGCCTTTTTATCTCCAGCGCGCAGAACTGTGTATCGGGAATTCTAAAGATATGCTGATTTTAAAATTATTTTGCGGCATTGCTATTAAACTGAATTTTATGGTTCAAGTGCAAATAACATGATATTTAATAAATAAAGGTAACATACAAAACGTTAAAAAAAAAAAAAAAGCACCTTTAGACGTAATTTAAAATCTGAAATCTTTCAGATTTTTTTGTTTTTGTTTTTGTTTTTGTTTTGTTGTTGTTGTTTGTGATAAACTGCCTTGAATCAAAAGGTGATGTGAATTGTCTCAATCTCATTACGGTATTAAATACAATACAATCTATTAAAAATTCATAGTACTTTCATAATTGATCATGCGCTATATAAACATACTTTGTCTCAAATACATTAATTATATCTCTCCTTAAAAGTATTGAATAGTTCTCAAATAAGTCGCAAGTATTCTCTAGTAATCTCAAGGGAATTCTTAAGTACAACACTTCCCATAAAGCCGCCTAGACCGGCACAGTGGTTAGGAGAGCCGACTGCGATACCGAAGGGCTCAGGTTCGAATCCTACAAAAGGCTTGGGTGTAAACTATGTGCCCTCATATGAGGTAAAGGTAGCCGCCTATTAGGTGCTTCCACAATAAAATGGCCACCCCTTCTGGCGCTTAGGCGTGGCCAATGCCGAAAAAAGGCAAATGCCGACCGTCTGTTTAAAATTTAAAAAAAAAAAAAAAAAAAAAATCCCGTAAAATTATTTTCCAGCAAATAATCTACAAAGCTTGTCTACTTCTTCCCAAACAAACAAAAACAGAACAAGAAAATGGCAACTTCCTGATCGCCATCTTAATTAAAAAAACTGTTATCTTAATAATCAATATTTATTTAAAGTACGTATTCTAAATAACACTGATTAATGAATGAGGTTTGAATGCGGTCCAGTTTCGGAGTGAGATGGAAAGAGATTAACTCTGACAATTACGTTAATCAAAGAGAGACTGGAGAAGATTAACTCCGTCATCGTAATACTTTCATATTTCCCCAGATCATTTTGAAGTGCTCATTAACTACAGATTAGTCTTTTTTTATTATGACAGATTTAAAAAATGATATTTTAATGAACATCAGGGTCATCCTAATGTCAACGTTCAGTTAGTCTGTAATTACGCTAATCAAAGAAGTGGGCTTTTTTTCATACTGTTAAAAAGCATCAGATGTCTATCATATTGAACTAAGATGGGACAATTATCAGCTGGTTGTACATTTCGTGCTATTTAGTGTTGAAGGGAGCTTAATCCTGGCAAAGAAAATGGGAATTGATTTCAGTTTACGGAAGTTAAAAAAAATGATAAAGCAGAGACAGAGTCAAAAATAACAAAGAAAGTAAAAATAATAAATATTTATAACTAGGCAATAAAACAACAACAAAGTTTGGAAAAGATTTTGAGTATCGAGCTGATCAATTTTGAGGACGAACACACACATGTTCCTCTACTTCAAGAGCAAATACTTTTGCTCCTGAAGAAGAGGAATTATCAAAATCTGTGCCAGTCTGAGGTTACTTTTTTGCCTAACTTTAAATTTAACACTGGAATGTTTCTCTTCCAGTTTGATAAATAAATTCATTTACAAAAATTGCAAGTGGAGTAGAATAAACTAATATATTTACAAAAGTATAAATTTTGAGGAATACCATATTCTCTCGAGTATAAGCCTGGATTTCTTTCACATAACAGCAAGTGAAATTCAGGGATATGGCTTATAAAAGCGAATGATTAGAAATAGGTGCATGCAAACACATAGCAACACAGAGCTCATGCTTAACGATTGGGTGTGAAATTGTTATTGGATACGCTTATCCAATAACAATGGATTAATATATAAGATTATCCGAGATTAGTTTGTAGTTGCAGGTCGTTTGAAAGAAAATGTCCGGCAAACGATTTACCTACTAGGGACATTTTAAACTGCAAATTATCCAATTATGACAGAGAGTAAGAAGTGCTAAACGCAGAAACGTGTTCCTTTTGACTGATAATAAAAAGTTTGTCTCGGGGTATGATAAGTACTCTTTTCATTTTAGCTGCTTTCACACCTCCAAAACGAAACAAATATTGTAAAAGGTATACATCTTATCTACGGCTTATCCTCGAGAATTTTTTTTTTAATTAGAAGTAAAATTTAAGGATGCTGCTTACACACATGATAGTACGGTAAACGAACAGCTACTTATAAAAATTCAAAGTAATTGATAATTTATGATTCCCTCACTGCTAAAATTCATATCCTAATTTCGAAAATCAAATCTAAAAATTAATTGCCATATAATTAATGAATAATTCAAAGCATATTACGGCAGTCTCCTCAGTTGGTTATATATATAAAAAAGGTATCTCTTCACTCAAAAAGTAGAATAGTTTCATAAGAGTTTTAGTCTCACATGAAATGCCTGTGAACGAATATAAATCATGAAATTGATTTTGTAGATAATGCATAATTTTAGCATCCGAAAGACTGCCAGAGTAACCTTTACTGTAGTAACTGTAGTAACGGACTCCAGGCATAAGTGGAAGGACTTTAGAAAAGTGATCAAAGACGCCACTATCACGGACTTTAAGCGAAATAAAGTGTCTGACACGCATTTTAAAAATGTCTGCGAGAAACGCTCAGACTCTTAGAGCGATGACTGCCGTTTTTGACTCTAAGGGTGTTAAATATCACTGCTTCTGCTGCTGCCGCGATATAGGGATGGGATCCTCAGACCTATTGTGGTCCTTTACGCTGCAGCAATCGGGGACAAATTCATTCTCATGGATGATAAGGCCAGTCGACATTATGCTCAGGTAGGGAACAATTTAATTTTCGAAGAAGAAATTCTTCGAATGGCCTGGCCAACATGTTTTCCAGATATGAACACAATAGAACAGCTTTGGGACATTCTAGGGAGATGGGTTGCTAGTCGCTTATCAGCTCCAGGAACATTTCAGCAGTTTGAAAGCTCTCCTACTGGAGTGGAAGAGAGTACTGGCGTGTCTCTTACTGGAGTGGAGGCCACAGATCTTCATTGATTCAACGCTTAGTAAGTGTGCGACATTGCTTTCGGTCAATACCCATTCCTCTTATTGAAACTCATTTGTATACGATAAATCATATTTTTTTGTTTGTTTATATAATAGGCACAAACTGTTAATTTTTTCGTTTACCGACAAATATGTCAATTGAATTTAAGTATTCCTTGTTTGTTGCTTCATTTCTTTCCTCATGTCATACAACCCCTATGCACTATACTATATATCAGTCACCGAAACATTTCCTCATCCGCAATTTATATCCAAAGTCATAATATCTCCTAATTGTTTTGAGCAGTGTATTTTAAAAGCAATTTCGCAATCTAACTGTGCATTCTTTTAGTTGCATTTTAAAAACTATTCGCTTGTGAGATCTGCTTGCGGTGGAAGAAACTGCGGTAAAACTTCTGTAGGAATACAATATTTTATTATCAACACACTAAACAAAAAAAACAGTAAATATGAATCTCTTCGTAAAGCATTTGCCACGAAATTTCCGAAAGATTAAAAGACACAAAACTCCGCTTATTCATTAATTTTCAGAAAAATACTTTAGTAAAATATACATGTTCAGAACAAAAAGCGAACGATATTTTTGAAGTTATAAGACATCGTTTTTTCCTTTTGCAAAAAATTGCCAAACTGCGCCAAGGTGGTTACGTTAACATTTAAATACCTATTCAATAACCCAAATTAAAAATTATTTTAAGAGATTAAAAAAAACACCTGATAAAAAAATTAAAAATAACCCTTAACTAGATATATATCCCGAAAAGTAGAAAACATATTTCAATTTTAGGAATTTAATTTCTTTGCTGCAAATTTTTCAAGGATTCATAAATAATGCTCTTCTTCTGTTGCTTTTAAAATGTGCTTTATTCTAAATTCAAGAAAACGTTTTAGACCAGGTTCTAATTTTGTAAATTTTTATTTAAACAGAATTTTTATTTATCAAAAGTAAGTACTAGAATTATTTTCAAGTCTTCATCACAAATGGGTCAACATGAAGTCGGCATTATGCATATGTATACATATAATTGTATATGTATACATATGTCGCATATATATACATATAATTCTTTATTAATTCAGAAAAAGGAAAATACTATTAAGGTATGAAGTTGTAAAACATTCGTGTTTTTATTGAATGTACTCAAATTTTTCAGGTAACCTTGAGTATTTAAAAAATTCCTTTTTGAATGACAGTAACTCCTTTGATTGTTATTCCTGTATTCAAGTTCTTTGCCAAGGCTTGGATTCAAGCCAACATTCATTTTCACATGCTATTTTTGAGTATTGCGGTACGTATAAGCATCTGGTATTTATTTAAGAAAAAATTATATCTGTCAACTCTTCCACAAATATTACTAAAGATGTGAAATTTTCGTGTACTGAAGACAGAGTTAATAAAGGGTTCCTCCTTTCTCCCTTAAAAGATAAAAGGTATACTTCATTTGTGATGCACGTTGGATTTTAAGCATAAAAAAGAACATGGAGTATCACAGGAATGATGTCAATTAAAGTGAATAGAAGTATATAATATTCTAAGTAATAATTTTTTTAGAAATGAATAATTTAATTAAACGAGGAAAACTTTAAGTCAGGAACTTGTTATTTACTTTAACTTTCTTTGTTCAGTTATTCTGTATACTAGGATATTTCTTTTTGTAAATTAACGTTGTTGGATACCATCAAAGTTTCTTGTAACTTTTACTTTAGAAATTAAGTGACTGGAGAAAATTAAAAATATTTTGTATAAAGGAATTTACTTTGCTGCAATATGGCCGAAAATATCAACGAAATGCTTTGCTAAATATATTTAATCTTGAAAACTGAAATGTTTTGTTAAATTTGTTTAATCTTAAAACCATATTTCTCATTACAAACAAATCAGACATTCTATTTTTCTTTTGTCATATTCTCATATTGAATTATTTCATCTGAATCATTTCGTCTGTGCTTGTAGACAGTATAAATAACCTGCTAACCTAAGCCTTTGCAATGAGTGCGTGTGATTATGGCAAAGCCTCGAGGGCTATCTGCCTAACGGGAGAGATGCCTTCGTGGAGGACTTTCTAAGGGAAACTGGCTCGTATACACGTTACACATGGGGAAAACCACGAAAACGCACATGCAGCCAGCCCGTTCGCGGGATTCGAACCTCGGACCGAACTACCAGTGCTCAGCAACTTTACCGCTCGGCCGCTGGTGGGCCCCCTTTGCAATGAAGAAATACTTGTGCATCAGGATGCAATTAAAAAACACTTGTGTATCATGAAATACATCAGCGCATTCAAATAAATCATTCCCCCCCTTCCCGAAGTTTACAAGTCTAACAGGTTTTTCATCGGAATGTTTTAAAAATTTGTAAATGGCAGTCAAAATGCAATAAAGCCGAGTAAAATTGATCCAAATTTACTAAAGTTTTATTCTGTTTTCGACTACATTTTCTGCACATCCGGAATATTCATGTCTAAATATGTAAGCATCTGCATACTGAATTGTCATTACATTGTTTAATCGGCATGTAAACCTGGATACAGAAAAGGATAAAGGCCTACTTTTCTATATTACTACTCTTATTCTTCACATTCTTCAAACATGAAAATTCTTGCTTGAACTCAGCGTATTTCATTTTTCATGAGAAATGTGTCGTTAGAAATTAGATTTCGAGAACCTTCCCGGTCACCCTGGTCAAGCCGTTGTATCTGTTGATTCGATATAGATGGTTTTAATTATACACAATTTTCAGCAAAATGAGAAAGGGACAGCCATAATTTCTGTTCCTAACTGCTAAAGATTTTTCTGTGGTCACCCTGGTCATGCGCCATCGTATATGTTGATTAAATATCAGAGGTTTTTATTATTTGAGATATACAGCAAAACAGGGAAGGGCGGGCCATCACTTATGTTTCTAAATGCTCGCCAACTGATTACCGACTTAATATCGCAAAATACTAAGATGTCTCAGACACGTCCAACGCTAAAGATTTAAAATGGAAAAGAACACTTACTGACTTTTCGGACAAATGTAACCAAATATGGGTGATCAAAATTGTCTTTTATACAGAACCTTGCTTATGTTCTCAGCTTGCATATCAATCCTCATATTCGGGGCATTTTTCTCGTTCACACATTCTACTTGCCAGCTTAATTATGTCAGCAGGGGATCGTTGTTACAGAGTTTTTTTTATTTTTCTGTCTTTGTTTTCGTATCACGTTTTTCCATTAAAATTTTCTTCCATTCTCTCCACTCTCATTAGTGACACTAATCTTTCTAGGATTTCTCACTGGTGTGGTAGAGAAAGACATTTGTGTTTTATCATCCCTTGAAATTTAACTCTTGAAAATTTATTTTGATCGCTCACCAGTTAAAAGAATGAAGTGAGAGGGGAATCCTTTTTGGCATAAGCTTTGGTTAATTACTGTTTGTTACGTTAAATATCCTTTCAGTTATCCAAATAAGCATAACAAACTTATAAAAGTTGGTTTTAGTACAACTAAAGTATAACTAAAAGTTGCTTTTCGATTACGTAAACAATGCTTAAGTTTCAGTTACTTTAGCACCCTGGATTTTATTTTATAATAAAGTTTTTTAAATATTTATCTTTCTCTTTTTACCTTTGTTTGATCAAATTTTTTTTAAAAAAAGCAATTTCTTTAAACTTTAAAAATTCATTCAAGAATCCGTCTTCATGTCACAGATTCTTAAAATATCTACTAACTTCAGAAGTTTTTTTTTTCCTTTTGCCTGAATAAGATAGCCCTCAGAAAAGTGTTAAAAAATTTGAAACTTCAGTTAGGTTCATATGTGTTTAGTTTTAGCATTTTATATTTGAACATCAGTTCACAATAAAGATGGATTTCAGTTCATACTTTAATTGTACTAAATGAAGAGCTTAAATTGCGCCGGAACCCACCGGAGCCCGGCTCCGGTACCTCTTAGTTTTGGGGATAAATCATAATTCTAGTCGGAGCGCACCGGAGCCCTAAATCAGAAGGCTCCGGCGCTTCTTTTACGTAACTGAACAACAATTTCAGTAGAAATTTAATCGGGAAAATTTTATTTTTTGTTATAAAATTGTATTACAAATAGCTTAATAAATTTTAATTTATCTCTTTACATTTTATTTCATTTTAATTATTTAATTACTTTAATGTTTAATTATTCAACTATTTTAATAATTATTATTAATTCATTTTATTTAATTAAATAATAATCATTAATTAAATAATAATTGACACATATTAATTAAATAATAATTAATTTCGTAATAATTAACTATTTAAATTTTAAATTATTAATAATTTTAATAGTCATTTTATTTATTTATTTACTTTTGTTCCTCTTTGCTGATTATGGTCTTTGCTCTTATGGTCTTTTCCATAGGGCTTCGACACTTCTAATTTTATAAATTAAACCTAATTAAATGTAAAAGAAAAAGTATAATCTGATACATAACATTTAAGTGAATGATGTGAATAATTGTTTCAGTTGTGTGCGATTACTTGTTTTAGAATAAAGATACTGGGTTTCTATTCAAAAATGGACTTGAAATCAGGGAGAGCTGTGGGTGCTAAATTCTTGTATATGCGCTATAATTCAAGCGCATAAATTAAATTTAATATGGTATCAGAAAGAAATTTTTAATGTCATTAAAAACTCGGAAAAACTATCCACACAAAATAGCTATTTTAATTTATACTAAATGTCCACATTATAACACTCTAACAATGTAATATTTCACATATCACGGGTAACTTCTAAACTGCATTAGCGAATAGCAAATATAATGAAATGCATCAGATTTAAAATTGTCCAAAATTTTATCTTTCAGTGGCAATTCATTTTAAAGAATTTTTCTACGAAAAGTTTCGAAAAAAATCCGAGCGTCTTTCTCCATTTTGTCATCATCAACTAACCTTTTTATTTATATTTATTTTTATTTTCTATTTTATTTTATTTTTGTAAACTGCATATTGAACCTAAGTTCACCCACAAAATTTAGTAAATTACAATCACTAATTAACATTAATCTTGAAGAACTGATAAATGCAGACACATCGAATCTCTCTTCTTTAGATTTCCTTCAGAAAGTCCTCCGTGAAACCATCCCTGCACTTTGGCAAATAACCATCGGGAACTTTGCCATACTCAGGTAACCTAATCTAACCTCTTTTCTTTAGGCTGAACTAGTAATTGATGGGCTAAATCCACGAAAAAGTGGCAGTTCACCTCCAGTTCAGTTTTCAGAGACTGAAAGGTCTGGCTATGTGAGTTTCTTAGGATTTCTTTCTTGAGAAATCTATATGTGTGGGATTACTTCTTCGCTTAATTTTAAATATAGACACCGTATTTGAGTTATGCATGAAGTTCTTCATGTAATGATGTTGGAGAATTATGATTATTTTCTGTGAAGCCAAAAAAAAAAAAAAAATGCTAACATAAAGTTTACACTTGTTTTACGAGCTCAGCAATGTTTAATTCCGATTAGTAATACAGCAGTTATAAAATAATAAATCTGTTCAATTTTTCTCTAAGCGCATCTTCGAAAAATCATTATACTTTGCTGACCGTTATCCAACACAGCTTATTGACAATAAAAAACCAAAATTTACTCAATATCTGTCTTTTTAATGAGTATGCTTGCTTTAGATACGACGGGGACTGCAGCTGTATAACGGAAGAATTTCAAAATACCAATTTGCATCAAGTTACATCTAATGCTGCTTTAACGTGTATGCGAGTCAGTTTTCCGTAGAAGGTCCTCCACGAAGGCATCCCTCCCCTTAGACAGATACCCTCGAGGCTTTGCCGTAATTAAATAACCTAACCTAACCTAATGCTGCTTTACGTAGTGAATGTAGAGTAATTTGTATTTTTCAAACTTACAAAAGTAAAGCGTAGAATAATCTTAATAATTTTTAGCAGTGTATTTGAAATTTTAATGATTTTTAATTTTAGTGATTTTTAATGTCTCTCATCAGAAGACTTAACAAATGTTATTTACTATAACTTCGTATCAGGGAGAAGAGCAACTTAATTCAGAATTATTTAAACATAGTACTAGAAGCCAATTACAGCAAACTATCTCACATTTGTGTGTCTAGCATTACCAGTTACCCCCTCTCACATTTATGTTACACATCATAAAACAATTTGATGAAGAAGGCTATAAACATTTGAAAAATTAAAACTGCAGAGACTATGAACAAATCCGTATTTTCACACCTCTAAGTAAACCGATATGGTAATCAAAACTTAGTTTTTACTTATAAAATAAAAGCTAAATTAGTATGTAATTAATAATGTAACTTTAATTCATCATTTCCTTCCAAAAGTGATAGAAACTCACCTTCGTGGTTCATAAAAGTAAGTTTATGACAAGTTTCTAAAAGGAAATATGAGATTCTGTATGCGTTGTAATAACAGAAATTAACTGCATATTGTAAACTAAAAAAAGTAAGCCTGTAATTTCTGAAAATTACAGTTTTTCAAATTGCTTCGAACTTCTTTCAACGTTTTTAACTAAGCCTTTAATTTGTATATGTTTTCAAAGTATTTATTTAGCGCAGATAAAATTTACATGACAGAAAAATTATAAAATATGTTTACATGTGCAGTGCTTACAACTTGCTTTCAGAATACGGACATCAATGTATGAGTTCAGAGGATGTACTTATACGAAAAGAGAATAATTCTGTATATTAAGAGGCAATAAAACATGAAATTAAAAAACCTTTAGTTAATTAAATTTAAATTAATTTTAGTTACTTAATTATTATTATTATTATTTTTTTTTTTTTTTTTTTTTTCTTTCTTTTCCCAAAAGGTTTTTGAATTTGTATCAAATATTCTAGTACGTAAAAATCAGCTTGTTTAGGAGATATTCCGTTTCAATAAATGGGCAGTCCCTAAAATTCGGGTCTTTCGACGCCTTTGTGATTACTAAACATACAAAGTAACTCTGACTGGTAAAAAATTATCGTATTTGCCTCAAAAAAATCTGTCGAGAAGCGTTGGACGAAACTGCTAGATGTTTGCGATACACTTTGCGCCATCTAGTAGACATATTTTAAACTAAACATTGTAGCCGCCCGTACTGATTATTTATTCTATTTGAAATATAAGAAACGTAATACGAAAGATGCACAGATCCAAGATCGATGTTCGTTTTTTTACAGCCTGGAGCAATTTTCGAGGGACCTAAACTCTGCTGCCACAGAGCCTCTCTAATTCTAAAAATTTTGCAGCTCTTAAATTCTACATCCTAATATCTCCCCTAAACTTAAAAAAAGGAAAAACTTTGCCATTCCTAAATTTTTTCTTTCGGTGCTTTTCTAAATTCAGAAAATTTTGTAGCCGCTAAATTCTTCTGTCCGCTACGGCCGCACGGGTAGCACGAGCTCTGCCGCCGGCCCTGAACTGGCCATAGGGTATACGAATCTATATGAGGGGGGGGGGGGGGGAAGTTGGAAATTAACATAACCTTGCTTTTATGTACACTATTACTCTTTTACTATTTTTATTACCTGAACGTAATTTTTTTATGAATCATGTGACAATAAATGTTTATTACATTATTTCAGGGGACGAAGAACGGGGGGATGTCTGCGAGAAGCTAATTTCTTTGAATGCTCATGAGAGCGAGTAATTTAAGCTATACTTTAAGTTTTTCCAACAAATTTGGAAAGTTATGATGAGTAATTATATTATTATGCATTTACTGCTTACTGGTGTATAATACTTTACTAATTCTAATTTTAAAAACAATAACTTATTTAATAAACCCTTAATTAATGAATTTAATTATAAAAAAAAACTGAATTTGTATTGTAAATGATTATTTAGATTTTTACCGATTAAAATTAGAAAAAGGAATTTAAGTTACTTATGCAGTATATATTATTAAATTACTGAAGCCTTTAATGCTTTCTCTATAAAAATAAATCTATCAAGCTAATATATGTTTTCGCTTCGAGATTTTGTGCCGTTTAAAAAATACGGTGGCTCACCTTTGTTTCCGGATACTTCAATTTTTGAAATTTATATGCATAGATTTTGTACTGTATATTGAAACATAAACTTGAAAATTTTTTCTAATGTATTATTTTTTCTCTATTTGTTACAAAATAAATGTCATCAAAATATTCCTTGCAGTAAAATAATTTATTCAAAACGTTTTAATCAGTAACTCATATAATAATTCGGACACTTGAAAGCTGTACTGAGATGTTTTAGCCGGCGATGTTTCTTTTTGCAATTTTTTATTTTAAACGAAAATACATCGCAAGAATTATTGTCTGCATTTGGAAATTATTAGCAAAATATATTAACAAAATTAGCAAAATATATTAACAGTTGCATCTTTTATATGAGCTTGGCAAGACACTACAAATTAACGACAAGTTCTGTTAGAAATTTTATTATCCATCCTTTTGTAGATAGTTCAAAATACCCAAAAATCTTTGATGTAAAGATTCAACTATTTTTCATCTATTACGATACAGATTGCGTAGAACTGTTCAAAATTCACTAAACTGCATCAAGCTAGCACAAAAGAATTGGAGATTTATATGATGAAAAATCAAACAAAACAGAAAAATTAATGCTGTAAAACTTGCAGAGTATTTAGAAAAACAGTTTGCAATAAATTTTACCCTAAAACTCTTAGAAGAGTGCCTTTAGAAGTACTTTTAGAAGAGCGCTTGGATAAATAGGCGATCTGCAAGAAGGAAATTGTTCGTCAGTAAGAAAACAAGAAAATTATGCCTAGCATCTGAAAAATTCTATGGTAAGCAAATATTTATAATATTCAAATATGATATTTGCAGACGATTTAAAATTTAATGTACTATTCGGGGCTGATAAATGAATTGTTGGATGGCGAAAGCTAGACGAAAAACTGATTCGGAAAACCCTATTTCTTCCTGCTAAATACGAGGATAATGGTATAATGGTGTGAGGATGTTTTCGGTCAGAGCGCAAAATTTAGTTTTCATGCAAAGTACATTCAAGCTCTGTCAAAATAACGAGCCTAAACAAACAGCCCTAAATTTTCGCTTGTGGTTATTATACAACTTTCCTGAAGTTAGCTTCTCCATATTTTTCAGACTTAAATTCTATCAAACAAGTATGGAGAAAAGAATAAGAAAACATGATATTTTTTCGAAAACTCTAAAACAGCAATTTTTAATGAGGAATGGAAAAAAAAATTTAACATTCTTATTCAAAAATATTAGTTAAATTCATGTCAAAACGCATCAAAAGTGTAAATTTAGCTAAAGGATGTCCAATAAATTACGGAATGTCCCGTTATTTTTATCTTTTTATCAAATCTGAATTATTTTTTTCAAAGTGTCTGACTACTTATGCGAGTTTATTTTCAGAATCTTCTGGATAAATTATTATTTTTATCCAAAGCATTATGAATGATTTCTTTAAAAACAAACAAGTTTTAAAAAAGATTATCTATTAAATATGTAAAAGAAATATAAAGTCATTTCGCTAATATTTTGTCACTAACATTTTCAGATAAAACTGAAAAACACAACAGTCTGAAAACAGATGTTAGCCACTATAAGTGCTTTAAAAAAAAATTCGTATATCTTTCATTCACTATCGAATGAAGGTTGATTGGTGAAACAGCGAAAATGTACGAAAAAGATCCTTAAAAATTATGAACACATAGTGAATTCCTGTGGGAGATAAGGGACCTTCAGCCTGCATTCACTTCTTTTCAACCCCTTACTTTACATGAGTGGCTTCATCATGGAATGGGTGCTTGTGGTCCCACTAAGTCATCAGCTTTCTCATCTTCATATTTATACTACTTCTTTTTCCATTTGTTAAAAAATTACGATGTTTTCTCTAACAATTTTAGTAAGCACGGATATATTCTGATTCAATCTAAAATTATATTAATTTTATAGAGTTCTGGCTGGTGTCTTATCAAGATTATGGTGGAAGGAATTATGTTCATAGAAGTATATTCGGCTGGATTTTAAAATTTACTTTTATCTGATTTCTTTAATATAACATTATTTCGTAGGCCTTTATATTTATACTCCATGTAGATCCACAGAATTTTCAACGTGCAATATAAAATTCATATTTTAAACTTTGAAAAAAACACGTTTTAAGAATACAAAGAAGAAACCAATTGAGGTACTTTTGTTTCTATCTAATACATTTGTAATTAAGCCCTGAAGCTTTAATAAGTGTTGAATCAGAAAATTTCTTTCTCTTGCTTTCTACTTTAAAAACAGCAGTAATTTCGCTTTTAACGCTTCAGATTTCAACAGACTTTAACTAAATAGAAGCAATAAGTTTTCAATTAATTTTAGTTTACTTACAATTTTCATTAAGTAATAACGCTGCAAAATTTTCCTTCCGAAATTATTTAATACTTATCGTATTAAAAATACTCAAAAATTAATCGATATTAATTTATTTTTCATATGTGTAACTTATTAAATAATCTGTTTGCTTCTGCAAAATATTCTTTTATAAATTTCAGAATCTAACACATTTATGCATTACTAGATAGTGAACATTCATTTTCTTCTACTGTTCAAAAGAAAAAAGTCTAGTGTTGATTTTGTTTCCTTGTATAATTAAGTTGAGATCAAAATGATGACAATAATTGTAATAATGATAAAGACATATTCAGTTACATATAGTATGTAACATACAAGGGTGTCCACTGAAGTCTTTGAACATATCTATGGAAGAAAAATGACCATTGGCTACTATCTGAAACTGTTAGTGCTTTTAGCAGCAAAATTGGGAAACTGACTCTGTTATTTTAAAAATTTTGGGATATAAGGGGAAAAGAAAAAAAGTTTTATGTACTGAAGTTGGATGTGTTACGTGTGACCAGAATGTCGAGAAACGGAAGAGAATTTCAAGTCTCAAGTTCAAAAGTGAACTGAATAGCAGGATCAATAGAATTCATTGTTGAAAGAACTTTATTTAAATCATCTTTATTACCTTCAAACAGGGTAAAAGTATCGTCTACGTAGCGGAACCATGCCGGGAAGTTTGAAGTTTCAAATAATTTTGATTCATAATAATGCATGTAGATATCAGCCAGAATGGGACTGAGGGGGCTTCCCATGGCTAATCCTTCAGTTTGCTTGTAATATTTATTTTGGAAAACAAAATGTGTTTGTTTCAAACAGAGTTGAGTGAGAGAAATTAGCTCATCAATTTCGATGCAAAAGAAATGAAATTCGCGAAGTCTCGTTTCTAGACATCTTAATGCACCCTCCACTGGAACATTGGTGAATAATGATTTTACATTAAAAGAAACCATGAGTAAATTTCTAGGAGAAATGTTTTTAACCTTTTTTACAAACTCTATTCAATTTTTTATGGTGTAAATGTTATTGTCTAATAGAGTTGAAAATCTAGAAACTAAATATTTAGCTAATGGATACGAGGCAGTACCTAAATTTGATACAATAGGGCGGAAAGGAATACCACTTTTATGAATTTTGGGAAGAGCATATAATCTGGCACAATTCGCAATAGATGGGATAAGCGAATGTTTTAAGTTGCTTGAAATGATTTGTAAAGATTTGATCGTAGTTTTTATTTTTGAGACGTCGGAAGATGAAGGATCTTTAGGGATCGGATTATATGGTCCTTCGTTTAAGAGTTTAGTGACACCATCCATGTAAGTGTTTTTATCCATGACGACTATCTGGCCACCTTTGTCGGCCTTTCAAATGATAATATCCAGGTTAGAATGAATTTCACGCATTGTAACTCTTTCTCTCGCAGTTAGATTTGGTTTCAAAGCTTTATTATTGAATTTCACATTATGAGCGATAAGATGCCTAATCATTTCTTTCTGTGAATCTGAAACTTTACTGAACTTGAAAGCTTTTTCGATAGGAGCCAAAATCTTTGGAATCGAGGGTTTACAGGTTTGTGAGAAGTTAAAATTATATTTTAGAATCCTCTCTTGTTCTTCTGAAAGACTAAAATTAGAAATATTAACTATTGGCTTGATGTTTACAGTGGAAAGATTTTTTGAACTACTTGAACTGGAAGACTGTAAAAGAAGCTTTTCGAATTTAACTGCAAGAGTGTTTTTATGACGGTTAACTGCATTCTCCGTTCTAGGCTAAGATTTTTGTTCAAGGGCAGTGAATTTTGGATATGAATTAGCAAGTTCCAGATGAAGCTTATAGAGTTCATGTTCAATTTTGGACAATTGTTGACGTGTATTCCTTATGATAGACCGAAGTAAGACAAGCTTGCAATTTAACAGAATTCTCGAAACCCAACTGGAAGGTTTTTGATTAGATTCGATTTGAATAAAATTGGGGATCAATTTTTTACATTTACATTTAAGTAAAAAGTCAAGATGATTCAGGAATTTTTGTCGTTTCAGGCGTAATTTAGTAAAACGATTAACGGATAAAGGTATGATAAACAATGCAGAAAATCAAACTAAACTAACTAAGCAATAATATAAGCACACACAAAACAGCAGAAAAATCCCTCACTGAAACGAATAGAAATCAAAACGTTTATAACCAAAATGCATGAAATCAGACAAGCAAAGCACAATATCCAAATATACAAAACATAAACAGAACTTCAAAAGTGCAAAAATGTACTTACCGAAACCCTTGCAATCACAAAATGGTGATTAGGTGATTTCGAAAATTCGATTAAATGCTTGCCTATTCAGCATTGGTCACTGCTAAGGCCAAAAGTGGTGGCCATTTTATTGTGGAGGCTTAATAGGTGGCCATCGTTGTCTCATATTGAAAGGACGGACAGTTACACCATGCCTTCTCGAGGATTCGAACCCGTACGCTCCCCTAACCACTATACGTCTGGGCGGCTAACCAATATATCTCCAAACCACAGACAAGATATGCTACGGATTCTCCAAGAATTGAAGAGAGAAAAAGAAATTTTAAGAATCGAATAATGAATTTTATTGACAGATGAAAAAATTACAGAATTAATCTTTGACTGAGAAGTTCAGCCTATTTTTATTAATGTTTAAGCATGAATTTCAATAAGCCAGCCCTACTTAACAAGTACTCTCTCGAGATAGAACTAAGTATCTGTCTTATATAACTCAAAGAATGGATTACTGCAACTTTCCTCTCTGTAATACCTGACGTTTTGTAGTGCATATGGATGGCAGCAAACAGTATTTAGTTTAACATTATTTTTTTTTTTCGATCATCCAAAAGACTGTATGAAAAGACATATTAACTATGCAGGGAGAGATATTAGAGTGTAGTATGTTTTTACCTTTAAATGCAAATAATTAAAATCTATTACAGTATTGTGAATAATACACAAAGTTGCATATCCCGTTTATTTGACGTTCAAAAAAATAATTTTCTAGTTTAAAATATGAAGCTCAGGCATTATTCATTAAAGCTATTTTATTTCTAAAATTTCTAACTCGCCTGTCCCAAATTACTCAAGAATATCGATCTACTTTTTGTTGCCTGAGTTATAAAGTTCATAGCTCGAATTATTTTAGAGAATTGTTGCAATACTTTTCGATCTCAGCACATTATTACTTTCTCAGCGGCTGCGGATTTCAGACAAATCTGGAAAGTGCTGCCATCTACTGATTTTTATCTGGACAATATATTCTTTGTGTAAATTTAAGATAATCCATAAAATAGAGTTTATTCAGAAAAAATAATAAATAAGGAAATGAATAAATAAAGTATCACTCTTTTAACAATATTTATATCGAAAGTAAAATTTTCTTGTATTAATTGACAAAATTTTCAACGTAAGTAACAGGAACTTATTTTATAATAAAATAAAACCTGATCCTTCTCCAACGAAATTTATGGCATATTATTAAACAAGATAAGGGGGAAGAAAAGTTTTAAAACAAAATTTGATTTATTAAGAAGTTTATTTTGCACTAGAACTCACTGAACATAGCTGCTCAAATTTTGCATGCATTCATTTTAGACATGGTAAAATACACTGCTTAATGTGCCGCAATTTGATCAAGTTTTCTACGTTTTTTTATACTGAAATTAATTAAATATTTTAAAATATTTTTAATATTCATCATATAATATGAAACATGAAATATATATGCACTTTAACGTTGTCATAAAACAAATACAGTCATTGCATAATAATGCCTCACATAACATTATTATGAGTAAAATGTAAATAAGCAATGAAACAAGCGTTCAAATATAACTGGATATACAGCATATCATTAAATATCTCTGTAAAAATACTTTATTTCAGGTATTAATTTTACATCTTGCATCCTTTGAAAATGTCTACTGCTTTGAATGAAGTACAGTTAATGATACTCTAGCAAGAGATACTCATTAATGAAATCATGAACTTTATTCAAACTTACTTTCTTATGAGCTCAGTTTTGGTGGTTTAAAGTTCCAAAGGAAGTTTTATAGATTTTTAAGCATCGCACCGATGCTTAAACACCGCACCGATGCAACATTGTGGAATCATTTTGCGCCAGATTTCGTTCCCATACTAATTTTAAATTCAATTAACTGTCGTATGAAATTACAAGCTAGATTTTCCTTCTTTAAAAACAAACACTGAACTTAATTGATAAATTCAAACTTTAATAAAAAATTGTTAATTATAATGCTGCTAAGGAAAGCCACCAATTGAAACAGAAAGAAAAATTTTGAACAATAGTATTACAAATACACAAAGAAAAATAATAAAATACGTCATTTAAAATCAGAATTTATATTAAAGGGATCTCATTAAAATTCATCACTCTTAGCGAAAATGCATTTTTGTAAATGTATGAGATGGCATTTTTTGCAGTTTAAAGACTTTTTAAAATACGAGTACTTTTCCTCCCTAAGAAAGTTTGAATAAACTTTTTTTCAAGACATGAAACATATTTAAACTAATTTCTATTACTTATATTTGTTTGCGATTTTAAATGACAAGACAAATTCCCAAGACCAATCTTTTATTTTCAGTACTTCCACAGATTAATGTTCCATGTGTTTGGTCGAAATTTTAGTAGCGATCTAGAACAGAATCTGTAATAACTTAAAGCAGAGGTTCTCAACAAGAGGAGGTTACCCTTTATTTAGCTGTTAAGAATTTAGTTTTAGTTTATGAATATGAAAAAACTACTTTTACTCAAGGTTTAGTACTTATCAATATGTTCTACCCTTTCTGTTGTTTAATTTATAAAAAAAAAGTTAAAAAATAATCTAAATCTAAATAAATTATATGTATTTTTTGAGTTTCAGAAAGGAAGGAGAGGCATTATCTAGGAGCAAAAGAGGTGCATGAGGAATACTGCCTTATATTATTTTCTGGCTGTTGCTGCCATCTGGTGACGGAGAGAGAAAACGAATTCAATCTTGATTTAAAGTACTATCAACACACATGGTGTCGCAAAAATTACACTCCAAATGTTATGAGTTCAAAATTTGCACCAATCTTATAAGCTATAGCATAAATACCTTATGCTGAATGAAGTGAATATTCAATTCTATGTATATGAATTTAATACTACAATACATAAATATAAGAGATGAATATGCATATTACTGATACACATTAGTATTAAAACAACAGTATTCGTATTTATAAAGTTTGATTTAATATTAGAATTCAATAAATAAATAAAATTTTGATTTATTCATTTGAACCATACGTAGGAGTATTTAAAGGGGACGGTTTAGTTACTTAATATATATTGCATCATACAAAACAATCACCCATTTCTGAAATTTTATGTTGCCTATATTTAAATTCTGATAAATGTAGAACTATTTTAAATTCGTTATCATTAATAAAATTAAGCAATTATTTAACATTTCAGCACGTAAAATGCTTCCTTTATTGATATTACTCCTGTCTGGGGTCTGCTTCTAGTTTTCTTAGATCTTACACAGGGCCAGATTAAGACTTTCAAATCTCTAAGCACCTGAGAGATATTTCTGCTCCTCATACATATTTAAGCTTATGTTTTCTCTCTTCTTTCGCTCACTGTCTTGATTTAGCTGCGCTATACATTTTGTGGTCCAAACCGGCAATGAACATTTTTGTGCTACCTTATTTCCTTTTCTAAACCCTTTCCCCTTTCCTTGATGCTTTAAAAACCCGCTTGTTTTGCTTAATGGTTAATCCACTTCTGATGTTACCCAACTGTATAGCAGTCTTGCAGAAATATTTGGCTTTGTTCTTCATTTAAATAGCTGAGACTTTTTTAAAAGCTGCCAAGTAAACTATAAAGTTTTACTTTGGTACTCAGTCTGCAGCCACGAGCTAGTTCTCTGGCTTATGCTTACTGAAAAGGGTTTTTCATAACTGAAACATAAAAGGGACAGATTTCTATGCATTACTGAATCATGCACACTGAATTTACAAAATATGAATATCATAAATTGCAGTTATCTAAAAGCCATTATTAACTCCACCTGTCAGCCTCCATGTTCAATTCAGGGAATTTACTTAATAAATAATTAATGTGCTAAACTTATTATTACTATAAATTATAAATTATTATTTATCATCATTAAATAACTTTGATTTTATACTACTTAATACTTTAGTACATTCTCTCTGCGCCATACAGGGTTGCACTGGTCGGCCCTTCTACCAGGTTTCTCTGGTGACACGTCGGTCGTCGTCTAAGAGTCAAAGAACCGGTATTAGAAAAAATACTGAGAATAATGTAATCAAAATAAATCACAAGACCTTATTCTATTATTTTTAACTTAAAATTAAGTTTAAAGTTATTTTTATAGTTAGAATTTCTTTTTTGTTCCCTTATTTTTTAATCACTCATGAGTTTAACAAAAATTTATAGTTCTAACGGGGCAACTTTCTTTTGTAGAAATTACATCGGAATCTTGATTCAGTACAGCGAAACTTAAATAAAAACTAACCATCTGTGACAGCACTACTCATATGCTATTGCGTAGCCATCCTTTTCCCATGGACCCATGCCTTTTCCAACAAGAACGTACATTGTCCCCCCCCCCGAAAAAAAAAAAAGACAGTTCTATATCTTCCGTTCTATTGGGCCAATTGACGAAATTGAAATTGCGTTCCCCATGTATCGAAAGCACGACTCAGGGTATATATTAGATTTATATATCGCATCGTCATTCTAACATAGGTATTTTGACACAAAATCGGAAGTTTCTAAAATAAGATACCAATTTTTTTTTTTTTTTTTTTTTTCCATATTTCGATTCTACGACTCAAATTATGCCTAGACATTAAATTTTGTAATTTTTGGTGAGAAATTTATGGAGAAATTTAAAAATTTAATTTGGCGAATTTTTTTCAGTTTGCGCCAAGAATAATTTATTTGGCAAACTTCTTAATTTATACCAAACTATTTTCCTTTGCCTTTTTCTTTGTACACGAGTGGGGGGAGAATCATCGTTCATACTTTAAAATTATTTTAACAAATTGCGTACACCACATTTTCGTTATTATCGCTGATAATAAATCCGCCAAATTTCAAAACCCGCCAAAATGCAAAATGTAAATTCGCGTATATCTTAGTAAATTTGGAATTAAAAACTCTAATTTTTTGCGGGTATGCTTAGAAATACATCTACTTTAAGATGATGACAACAATTTTATAGGTTATAATTCAAAATTTGTTCGAAAAAATTTATAAAAAAAATATTTATAAATACAAATTTTAAAATTAAATCATAAAAAATTGGCGAATATTATTTGGAATGAACTTAAATTTCGAATTCTGGAAGAAGGAGTCAAGTAAGTTTAGTAAAAAAAGAGATATTAATAAATATATATCAAATTCAATTAACATTGAGGAGCTCAAATTTTGAGAGCTAGTTTTTTAAAAACTACTCGTGCGATTTTTACAAAACTCGGCTGTTAGGTATAATTTGAATTGTAGAATCGAAAATGGGAAGAAATGGGATGTCATTTCAGAAAAAGTCCGATTTTGTGTCAAAATACCTACAGTAGAACAATGCTATATATAAATCTAATACATATCCTAAGTCGAGCTTTCGAGACAGGAAAAAAGCAAGTTGAATATTGTCAATCCGCCCAGTACAGCGGATGGTATAGAAATGTCACATCCCCTCCCCGCGCAGTGTACATACCATTGTAGTTAATAAAAAATTAAATAAAATTTATTTTATTCATTTTTAAAAATACAGGTGACTAAAAAGATTAAATTAATTCTTCACAAACGAATTTTATGCCGGATATTATTACTGAAAATCAATCTTCAATATTTGTTAGGTAGAAGATAATTTTGGAACGACTGTTATCTGTCATAAGCCAATAATAGGAGAAATTCTTTGCCATGAAAGTTTTAGTATATCAAAAAATTTGAATACCGTTTTATTCAGGGCTTCCTACAAAGAATTTTAAATTGGTTTGGAAACAGATGCTGGACTCGAACCTGAACCTTTCGAACTTTCGTAGCTGAGTGTGCTACGTTACATGCTACGAAGGCAAGCAGAAAGAAGGGAGAAAATGCCTTATATACTCCGCCTTTTAAAGAGCGATTGGGGATTAGGGGACCCAATCGCCACATCCTGGTGGTGATGAATCGTCATTCACCACCTTTTAGATCGGGCGCCACTGTAGAAATAGTAGGTTATTTTGAAGCAGGAGAGGTGAAATATGAGCAGTGCCTTCGCGGGAACTCGAACCTAGACCTCTCGAATATGCGCCGAGTGTGCTACCTTTACACCATGAAGACATGCAGAAGGAGAGATGAAAATACCTTATAATGCAACAGGGAACCGTTTACACTATTTGGAGTTTTGAATAAAGTGCAGCGCTTTTATTCGAACATTGAAGGGAAAATTGAAAGTTTCGATCCAAGTAAGCAACTTTTATTTTATTTCAATAAATGAAATACAGAATGGTAAATTAAAAAATCGAATGCTGTACAAAAGGCCTGTGAAATTTCGTAAACATACGAAGTTGCATTTTATGTTGATGAAACGGTTTACTATATTTCAGTGTCAAAATAATTTTTAAAGTAAGATCAAATATATACTGAAGAAAATTTTGGTAGCGTTTCTAATATTTGAGTTTGTTTTACTCAGCCGATGGTGGTCGAGTGGATCGAATTGCTGATCTCTGGTAGTTGGATATGAAGTTAAAAATCTGGTGACCAGCCTGGATGCGTTATTTTACGTATATGATTTTAAGTACAAGATCTTAGAAGTGTTCTTTAGAAAGTCTTCTATGATTGCGTCCCTTTCCTTAGGTAGGTAACCTTCACGTGTCTTAGCGTATTTATTTAAACAAAGGGGAAAAAAACTGGCTTATCTAGGATATTGTTTATATGAATGCTCGAAGAAATAAGCCACTTGCAGCATCGTAATTAAAAATGAGTGAATAGATATGCCTAATAGATGATAAAATACACGTGTCAAATAAAATTTCTAAGATATTAAGAGATTTTGATGATAATATAAAAAGATACCAAGATTTTACGAAAAACGTGAATAAAGGAATTCAGAAAAGAAAAACTGACATTTTTGGAAACTGAAATTTGAGAACAAAAGAGCAATAATTTAAGCTTCGTGGCATTTTTCAAACTGATATTTCGAATTTATTGTTCAAAAATTACACGTCATTTATAATAACTTTATTTTTTGGATGAGACAAGTTTATGCAGCCCCAATAAAATGTAATTTATCTGACAGTGAGACAAGTTTGGTAAATAAAAACGGTCAAATAAATAATCAAATAAAAAGGGTAGAGGGAATTTTACGAACAGAATTATTGGAATTCTTCCAAAGATTGTATTAATACGGCAAAGCACATTATAGAGCTACTGCTTTGCAAAAGAATTAAATATTTTAATGACATCTTTACGCATGAATATTAAAATGAACATGGAAGTCTGATTCTGATTCAGCCGATGATTAAATAAATAAGTGAATAAGAAATTATACTAAAATATACAAAATGTGTATAAATGCATATTAATTCCTATGCAGTACCTCAAAAATTTAATTTCTTACCTCAGCATATTCTGATGTATTTTTAGTATACGAATACATGTATCGTAAGATAAGTTCCTTTTGGGGAATTATGCCGGTTCCCTTTCGGAATGGTATAAAACGGCATTTGGAACTCTTATATTATTAAAAAAATATATTGATGAGAAGAGGAAATAAAGCAATTATAAATTAAATGAGCATTCATGACAGTTTCTTTAAATACACACTAATACACTGTGCTTTAAATTATACACACACACACACACACACACATATATATATATATATATTTTATATGTCATATTTGCATCGAAACAGATGAAAAGTTAAAGATAATTGTGAAGGCTTCTCGAGTGTCTGTAAACCGTTATTGAAGCTTTTGCCAAGCCTAATTTTCTGCCCAGTTTGACTTTATTGCCAAAAAAATGTTACTTAATTACATTTTCTTCTCAATGTACCATATCTAATCTCGAAGGCCTCTTTCTTCAGATCCTTTTTTCAATGACAAAAGAAGAATAGACACACTGTACATCCACTTTGTTGACCAAGGAGAAGGTTCAACATATTTAGGTCAACACAAATCCCTTACTGATGTTACTGATACCTTCCTCAGGGCTTAACTAATTGTCTCACGCTTTTCTGTCACACTGGTAGAATGACGGAGTAAAATGAACCTAATTTACTGCCTCCGTATTTGAAAGAGAGAAAGAAAGGGGGGGACTCATTTTAACCCTTTGCGGCATGGTGGGTCAATATATGTCCCACCTAATTAATATTTATTTTCTCAGTTAGCAATTTCCGTTAGAAATTTTCTAATCTTTTAAAAATAATCTATTTTAGTTATTATTTTTCTCAGTAGATGTTACTACTATACCAGGGCTTAAGTTTATAAGCAAAAAATATTCAAAATAGGATCACAAGAATGATATCCCTGTATCTCGCATTTTTCAATATTTTAAAAATTTTGGTATACAATTTATGATATGTATGATACTTTTTAATATTCAAAAGTACTTTATTTTCAAAAATCTTAATTGTATTCAATATTTTATAACATTAATTTTGCAGTTGAAATAAGTGGGTTAAAATTTGTCCCACCACACACTTGAATTTCCGCTCAATAGATGGCAGCACTCACGATTATTTTTTCTTTTCTTTTTTGCATCTACTTTTTTCGTGATTGCGCGCGCTTTTACATCCGTTGTATGCTCTGATGTGCTAAAATGTCTAGGAAAAAATTAACAACTCAGGAAGCTTTGGATCTTTTTGCTGATTTGCCATCCGATTGCGACTCAAATGCTTCAGATGTCAGTTCTGATTCAGATGAAATTGAAATCCGGGAGAGAATAACTGAGGTTGAAGTTATTGCTGAAGAAGAAAGGGAAGTAGTCATAATTTGTTTTGCTTTTTAAAGACACAGACCCATCTATGCATGTGGCACTGTAAATATGGATCGGAAGTATCTACCCAAAAATTTAAAAGACAAATTTATGTCAAGAGAATATAGACTTTTCAGTTAGCGATGATTCAATTTATTGCATAAAATGGAAGAATAAAAGATCCGTTTCTATCCTGTCTTGCTTGGAAAAGGCAACTGAAATGTAAGAAATTAATAGAAAGGAACGAGATGGAAAGACAAAAAAAAAAAGAAGTACTGTGCCCAAACAGCATTATTTCATACAATAAGAATATGGGATATGCCGACTGATTGATCAACTGAAAGGACTATATGAAATAGACCGCAAAAGCAAGAAATGGTGGCACATGATTTTTTTTTTTTTTTTTTTTTACTTTTTAGATGCGAGTATAGTAAACACATTTATTCAAGTTTGTTCGCGAACCTGATCATGATGTAAAAACAATGAAAGGTTTTCTTCTCTCAGTTACAGAAGGTCTAATGGCACTTGCAGGCAAGAAAGAGCTGAAAAGAAAACTGAAATCCCCAGTTCAAATAAAACTAAAAACCCGTTCGTACAACCAGAAAAGACACTAAAAAATGTAAGTAAAACGCCAAAGAGAACGAGCAGGAGAAGATGTGCATATTGCAGCATATCGAAAGAAGAACAACGAACATTTTGCATGTGTGAAACATGTGAAGTGCCTCTATGCTTACAAAAGAATGAAACAACATGTTTTTCAAAGTTTCATGAAAGTGACTTTTTTTCAATTTTAGTCATATATAAATGTTTTTGAATCAAGTGCCAATTTTAATATTTTATCATATGTACGAGTATCAAATGTACTTATATGTACGAGTATCAAATGTATCATATGTACGAGTATCAAATTTTAATCTTAAAATAATATTCAAGAAAATATTTTCTTTTGTTCCTAAAATTTAAAAATATTAAATATGTACTACATGCAAAATGTGCATATGCAAAATTTTACAAGTCATGCATATATGCAATAAGTACAAAATGCATTTTAGTGTGTTTATTATGAATATTTTAGAATGCACGCTTTATTTTGTTTATTCATTCCACATATAATTTTTTTTTCCTGCTATACACCAATATGCTATAAGACATGTGCTAGTTGCATGGTGGGACAAACGGTATCCCACCTTCCACCGTAAAAAATAAAAGCGCAGAATTTTTTTCAAGCCTTAAAGGCATTTAAGTAAGTCCATCTGACTTGACTTAAACCACTCAACTTTGAATAATGTTCCTTTAGAAATTCAGTAAAGAGCTTTCAATAATCCTTCGTGATATGAAGTTATTCTATCGATTCATGCAAGGGCCGTCTGCTTCAACATGAAAAAGAAAAAAGAAGATGTGAAAATTAACAAGAAAAATTATAATTTACAAGTCATGCATATATGCAATAAGTACAAAATGCATTTTAGTGTGTTTATTATGAATATTTTAGAATGCACGCTTTATTTTGTTTATTCATTCCACATATAATTTTTTTTTCCTGCTATACACCAATATGCTATAAGACATGTGCTAGTTGCATGGTGGGACAAACGGTATCCCACCTTCCACCGTAAAAAATAAAAGCGCAGAATTTTTTTCAAGCCTTAAAGGCACTTAAGTAAGTCCATCTGACTTGACTTAAACCACTCAACTTTGAATAATGTTCCTTTAGATATTCAGTAAAGAGCTTTCAATAATCCTTCGTGATATGAAGTTATTCTATCGATTCATGCAAGGGCCGTCTGCTTCAACATGAAAAAGAAGAAAGAAGATGTGAAAATTAACAAGAAAAATTATAATTTTCAAATTTTAATAAAAGAAATTGTAATCAGTTCAGACTCTGCTCAAAGATGACACCAGATATCAAACAATTATATTAACCTATGAAGTTTACAATTAATTACCTTAACATACGGGGGAAAAAAAAAAGCAACAAATGAAAGTTTCTCTACAATTTTTTAAATTATAGTTTCTCTTATTTAACTATTATCATTATTTTAATGGCTTTGTTTTAATAGTATTTTTAACATTCTTTCATCTTCATTGAGGGAGGGAACAGTAGATATACTGATAATCCACTATTTTGGTCTTCATAAGAAACATAAATAACTAACTAAATAATATTCAAAACTGTAAAAGCGGACTTATACATAAACAATTCAATAAAAATATTGTAGAGACATTACGTAACGCCTTCGCCGGGAATGGAACCGCGAACCTCTGGAATACCGGCCCAGTGTGCAGAACCACTACACCACGAAAATACGCTAGGAAAGCGGGAGAAATACCTTATATACTCCTCTTCTTAAAGGGTGACTGGGGTCTTCAGGGGAACCAATCGCCAAATCCTGGGTGTAAAGAAACCTCATCCAACACCCTTTTAGCTCGGGCGCCACTGTAAAGACATTAGGCAATTTTTTGGAAGCAGGAAAGATGAAAAATTAACAACACCGTCGCCGCGAATCGAAACACGGACCTCTGGAATACCGGCCCAGCGTGCAAAACCACTACACCCCGAAGGTACGCTAAGAAAGTGGGAGAAATACCTTATAATATATCAGAATTTATGTGCGTACTGGATATTGCCTTTAATTTTCCTTATAAATTGACATTGATTGCTGTTTGATATTTTACTTATTGGCATTACTTTAAATTGTGTTTGGTATGTCTTAATACTTACTTTCTGCTTGGGCCTAAGTTTAGAGCAGTTTTTCTCTCGGGTACAGTAATTCGTCTAAATAAGAAATTTAAATAAGACTCAATAACAAACTTACAAATCCCTCTACACGTACAAATCTCTCTAACTTATATAATTCTAATTTAGATTATGTAAAAAAAAATAAAGATAAGGGATTAACCCTTTCCGGCACGCTACCTTTAAAAGTCGGAGTTTTGATTTAAAAAAAAAGTAGGCAATCTAATTAGGCCTAGAAGAGTACACAAGTAAAATTTTGTGAAGATAGCACTTATCGTTTTAATTCTGTGGGTGTGCCCAACGTGACACACTGATTGAATAGAGCTTCGAAAAGAGTGCTGAAACGAGCATTGTTGTCAATGAACTGACCGATGAGATGCGGAGAAACAAAGAATACAAACTCTCAGTTGTCCTAGATTATCAGTGAGCCCGGTCTGGGCGCACCCAGGGTTCGCCGTTTGATTTTAGTCAAGATTTCAAGGTAAAAATTTAAAACTAATATAGAATAAGGAGATTAGCATACAGCCAAAAAAAATAACATAGAAATTTCTTTTCAAACAATTCCTTTTATACACTAAAAAAAAAAAAAAAAAATCTGGAAGATTTCTTTGGAAAATGAGGGTCTTAAAAAACTAAACATGGATAAAATATATGGACTGGTTTGTGTTAAGCTGCCATCTACTAAAAATAAAGAAGGTTCAGAGTAGCCTATAGTAACCTATAAATCCTTTTTCATTCAATTTTTCTGTACGTACAGAAGGAAATTTTTAGGTGTGTCCACACCGGACACACTGTGCCGCAAAGGGTTAAGCGATATTTCAATTCTTTACCTTGGGGGGACTTCCTGTATTCAAAAATGTAATAAAATGAGTTAAAAAATTCTTAAATTTGTTTACTTTGTAAGTTTGTCTTTTATTTTATGTTAAATAGTTTTGATTTTTAGTTCAACTCATCTTCTCAGCTGCACAGTAAGATTTTACAAGAACGGAACAAAATCTAAGGGTAAATATTTTTAAATACTGTGAGAGAGTGAGAACTGTTGGCATGATTTAAATAATTATTTTAATTTAATTGATAATTGAGGAACTCTGGGTGTAGGTTCCAGGGATAATTTATCATATTCGTGGTTTCACAAATCTCTAGCTTTCATGTTGACCTTCAACGTTGCATAAAATATTTATCTTTGAAGTTAAAACTATAAGCTGCTTAACCAGGCAATTTTCAACTACTCGTATATACCAACTTCTTAATAAATAACATCTTTGTTCTATAGTCTAATAGTGTCTGTACTTGAAGTGATGCGTAATGCATCTCTTTCATGGGCATACATACCTAACTGATAATAAGAGCATTTTCATTATTACTGAAATTAGTAAAAGATGTTTTGATGTCATGTATAACACTTCTCTCTCAGAATAATCATTTGCCTGCTGCCTAAAGATGAGAACTTTTTAATAAAATGTTGACAAATCATGCTTTATAAAAGATGATGCAGAATCATATATCAGAGATATTTTCTGTCTCCAGAAGTTCTGTCTGCAGCACATCGAAAGCATCAATGACTGTGATTTTAAGTGAATATCAAAATACTTAATTTAAATTGTTTGGACTGTAGAAAATTATTTTGTCAATTAATTTCCAAAATTTTCAAATAGCTCGTAGTATTTTTTATGCTTCCTGATCAGACTTACTTGTTTGGTAGGGTTGATCACTTGATTCTGAGGCAGTCTTAATATGGACAGACCTTTTGAAAGGACTGCATATTATTTCAATAATCTGATTCTCTCCTGATAATTTCACATTTAAATCTGCAAGGTATTTAAGAATATTTACTATGAATGCCATGTCATTCTATAAGATATTTCTACAGCCTTCTTAGCATGCCTTCGTGTTGTAGTGGTCAGCACACTCGATGAGTATACGAAAGGTCCGTGGCTCGAGTCCCGGCGAGAGCATTACTCAATTTTCATCTCTCCTGCTTCGAAATAATCTAATGTCTCTACAGTGGCGCCCGAACTAAAAGGTGCTGAATGATGATTCTTCACCACCAGGATCTGGCGATTGGGTCCCTTAAATCGCAGTCGCTCTTAAAATGGAGGAGTATTTAAAGTAATTCTCCCGCCTTCTTAGCATGCCTTCGTGGTGTGGAGGTTAGCACGCTAGGCGCGTATTCGAGAGGTCCGTGGTTCGAGTTCCGGCGAGGACATTGCTCAATTTTCATCTCTCCTGCTTTCAAAAATTACTTAACGTCTCTACAATTCAACTACTGCATCTATAGTTTTGTTTCAAGTGCTTTATTCCTCAAACAATGTCCAGAATACGTCCAGTGCCATGGACCGTCTAAGACAGCAGACATAGTTCAAGTAAATTACTTCATCTTAGTTCTAGTAGTAGAAGAGATCTGAGTGGCCAGCCTACTGAATCTTATAGAATTGATTATTGAAACAAAACTTATCGTTACGTTTACTGTGTCTAAGACACGCAGATGTTTTCGATAAAAGGTGCAAATTCAACACATTATTAGACTAATATTTGTCGACTTTCAATGGTTATATAGATTGCTGTCTTAATAACTCTACAATCCACTGTTCTGTCAAATGAATTGTGGAAGAACTCTAAATTCTTATTTGATAGGAAGCATAATATTTTTTCCTTTTTTTGTTTATTCTAGTTATTAAGGCAACACCTACTGAAAGAAATCTTTATGTTATTTGAGGAAATTTTACATTTTTGTTTGGCTCTATTTCTTCAAATGAAAAAAAGTACAATGTACTCCTCCCTTATATTTTAGGTGTTTCAGGAGATTTTATTTTTTTACAAATTTCATTTTTGTACTGGAATTAAGAGAAAAGCCTTAGAACTGAAGAAATATAGTGTATTCGACTTAACCTGTTTCTTAATTTTCCTACTATTTCGGTAACTATAGGTTCCCATTTATGTCGTTAGACATTCAAAACAGCGAGAACTGAAGTAATACATGTTTACTTAGTAGAAGCAATGATCAATGCAAATGGAAAGCAGTGCTGATAACGATAATGTGATTTAAGTTCATTAAAGTTTCTTAAATATATATCTAACTAAATGTCTGAGTATATTGCTTAAAATGTAAAGGCAGTATTTATGATCCCGTTTTATATTTCGTTTCCATGTGTCAAATAAATCAAGTCAAGGGGGGGAAGAGTGAGCCACGCGCCAAATTCCTATTTATGCAATCAAAAGTATCACGTATCATCCTTTCGAGAAGCTACATAGTGTTCTTACTTTTATCAATTTAAAAGATGTCTTGTGTCAAAGAGAATCAGTTTAAAATGCAAGTCGGATTCTGTTTAACTAAACGTGTTTCAAAAACTGCAATTAATACTGGTCTGTCGTAATGCCAGATAGCTTATATGGCCCAGAATGTCATTTTTGAAATGATAAAATAGACTTTAGAGTTCAGAAATAAGAGTAGTATTCTTTCGTATTCATTTTGTCTTGAAGTTTTTGGGTAAAATTCGACAGCTACAGCTGCAGTATGCTTCTAAATATGTATTTAACACAACGTATTTATTTTAGAAAGCATGCTCATTAATTTCAGACAGAAGACATGCTTTATCTATAATATTCTGTTTTCTCTTAAATTGTTTCAAATTTGCTGGAGCTCTAAAATGACCCATTCTGTAAGTTTTTATTACCAATAAAATATTATTGGGTGGTATATAATACATGAATTTAGAAAAGAGCAGAAAAATGCTTATCAATAATAAATGGTTTAGAAATTACTTCTGAAAAACCTAAGAAACGGCAAAAAGTGAATGGAGCTATCGTATTAAATGCAAGATCTCAAAAGGTTGATGATTGTCTAATACATATCATTCACTTCAGAATTGATTGTTAGAAGAAAGCTAATGGCTCATGACATGTTCCAAATAAAACCATTATTCCATAAAAGTCTCTGGTACTCGTATTGTTTTCAATTGCCAGTAAGCGCCGTTTAATGTGATCACGTTTTTCCATGCCCGTTTTTAAGCGATGAGAAAAATATCCTTCAAAATATCAATGGAATTTAACTAATTTATAAATATAACTAAAATCCTATTAGCACATACTTCCACAGAATTTTAATTAAGTCATTGAAAATTTCTGTGTGTAACTGTTACGCAAAAGTTCATATAGGAAACGCTCATTTCCACAGTGTTTTTGAAATCATTTTATATAACTAACAAACCATTAATCATAACTAAAATTCTTGGACACAATATTTTGTCTTTTTTCATGCAAAACAAATCAGGGTGTAGAGTTTTTACTATTTTAACTAAATAGTTATTGTGATTTAGATCTTTACTGTTACTTCTTCTTAAGTTTTCCTACCACAATGAAAATCAGTTAAGTGTACTTAAGGTGAGGTTTTCGGATTGTAAGACAGAGCGTGTTTCTGACCCTCGAGGCCCAGCTGCTAGGCTTCGCTCGCTCTTATCAGATTATAATTCGTCGACTTTGCTTTACAATTTCCGATACATAAATTGTTACGCCAGTCTGAAGTTTGAGACAACTTTGCGTTAAATCAGCTGTGTAGCCCTTTGACTACTAGACTTAGTTTTAATCTTGAAGTTGACTGTTACTTTAAGTTTCATTGCCACAGGTGGTGGTTGATTGATAAGCACGAGTCGTACGTTTATGTTCAAGTTCTCATTTAATAAAAAAGTATGTTTTAAAACTATCCCAAGGCTCTGCGTTAACTTCAAATGCAGCGACAATTCGCTGCAAATTTGTTTGATACCAGTTTATGCTACCAAAGAACACCAAACTTTGCACCCTTAACCCCTTGCCATACAAATAAAATACGGATCCGAAGAGAACCATTGAATTTGGGCACTCATGTGCAAGCTTAGAAACAACGTTTTATTTTCAAATTTACATTGCTTTTAACAATAATAATATATTGCGTGGCGTTCGCCGAAGACAGTTCTTGACGTCTCGGAGACATCAATGTCAACGATGACACATAAAATCAATGACTTCTCCCAGGCGTCATTGTATGTCAAAGGGTTAAGGAAAATAAAAACAATTACTCTGCAGACATTTGCCAAATCCTGGATGTGGAGAGTCATCATCCACCATCCTTTTAGTTCGAGCGCCACTGTAGAGACATTAGGTATTTTGGAATCAAAAGTGATGAAAAATAAGCAATGCCTTCGCCGGGAATCGAACCACGGGCCTCTGGAATACGCGCCCAGCGTGCAGACCACCACACCACGAAGGCACGCTAAGAAGGCAGGAGAAATACCTTATAGTATTAGGTAAATTTTATTATTAAAATTATCATGTTTATCAGAAATTTTATTTTAATTATTTATTAAAATTATCAGGAACATCAGTTTTTCCCTTCCCTCATGATGAAAACGCGCGAAAAGCCAATAATTTTTCTATTTGAATTTCTATTATTGTAACTATTTTTCTATTAGCTTAATTATAAATGACATTTAGTGCTGTCTGATATTCAAAAGACTTCTGGAAATAGTTAAAGGAGAGAAAATGCTTTGTCATGGTAAAGGTCCAGAATTTATTATCTATTTTAACGCGCAATTGCTTGTTTCGTGTCGTTTGAGAAGAACGCCTATTGTAAAAATGTACAAGAAATAAAGGAATAAATATATTAACTAAATACAAGAATTAAATATGAACTAAGTACAAGAAATTAATATTTTTTACAAAAAAAGAACAGGACTGGACCATTCAACAGGTGAAAGCAAAATTCAGATAGACAAGTGCTGGAAATATAAAGTATCTACTCTAAAGCGTGATAAGTGGATTTCTTGAGCCGCCTAAACTTTGTGGCTTAGAAGCAAGACCATATCGCAGAATGACCAAAAATGTCTAAGGTCAAGTGCAGGTCATTAAGATCGACAGGTAAGTTTCAATAATGGTTTAGCAGACACCCTAAAATATCCAGCCGCCACATCTTAGATTAGAAGCTTTACGGCGTCTCGGCAAAGGATCAAACGACTGAAACGACCATGCATTTCACAGACTGTGGTAAACCTAGGAGAAAGATATGAATAGATATGATAGCACCAACTTTTGTAACATAGCAAAGAAGAAACGTAGGAAGCAAGCCACTGTGAGCATTTTTTTTAAACTTAGCTTTCATCTTCTTAGATGCATTTGTTATCAAGGAAAGAAAAAAAAAGGGATAAAGATTTTTACCGTTCTCAGAATTTAATTTCTCATTGTTTTTTTTTTTTTTTTTTCTAAATACAAAACAGTGAATAATTAAACTTTTTCAGTAGTTAACTGTGAGCAATATTTTCTTTCGAAATAATTATGATACATCTTCTGCCACATATCTTGCATTTGCTTGAGCCAATAAAAATGTTTTCGAATGCCACAAAAAGGATTAAATGAAAACTGAAAGAATTTTGGAAATCTTTGATGACTTATTTTGAATGAATGCTTATTGAAAAGAAAAACTTACCTTTCTATAAATGACGAAATAGCCAGCAACATTTCATTGTTCTATAAACATCTCTTATGAGTATAAAGCAATTAAAGGAAGCAGGTTATATCCAAAGCCTTTACATCTCGGTCTAATGGAAATGTAAGTCTTTCGAAAAGTCTAAAGAATTTCACAGCTTATGAAAATGTATGTTTTACCTAAAAGTGATTAAAAGATAAGAATATTAAAACACAGTTTTATAATGCTTAAGAAAATTTTCACTTGGGTAACATTAAATCTTTAAAGTATTTATGTGATTCAGTAATTCAGTTTCCCGTTTGAAATTTAGACGTAACTTTATAATTTCTGATGTCACTTTTCATTTTCATTTAAGTCTTAATAATTTGAAAGGCTGTTTGAAAAGGATTGTGTACATTTTTGTTCCAAATGTAAAATGATTACAAGCTACTGCATGATGCATATTGTAAGTAAACCTGCGGTTAAATTTAATGAATATAAAAAAATAACATAAAAAAACAGAAACGAATTTACCTTAACATTAAGGACTTGATATGTGCAAAATAAGAAATTTTATTAAATGCACATAAATTAATTGTCTTCGCATACATTTCTATACAGCATATTGACATCATGGGTTGATGTTCTTCAAATAAATTACGGTTAATTGTCAGTGTTATAAAGAGATCGGTGAAATGAAATTTAGTTCCTATTAATATAAAGTGTGTAGAGTAATGAACGATTTTGCTAGATAGCTTCTCATATTATTCAGACTTCTGAAGCAATTCTGACAACAAGTAAAATTCATCACGGTATTTTTTTTATTCAATTGCCGCAAATTAAATCTGTTAGTTTTTGTTTGCAAGTTAAGAAAGAAATTGACTTTAGGAATTTCCGCTACGTGTCAAACAGTAGGTATATAAAATTTAATACAGCTTGCCTAAGCAATTCTTAGTGACTTTGGATCGTTTTAGAAAAATAAAGTAAACTAGCTTCAAACCTATAAGTAAACACGCAAATGTATATCAGCAAAATTTATTTTATTGTACGCAAAGCTACATCCTTGCAAACTTTAACAGGTAAATAGTTTTAACAACATAATTCTCGGTACAAAAGGCTTTAATAAATACTAGTTAAAAATACACATTGAAACAAATTACAAAATGCGGAAACCTACATTAGTTACTTATTGCTGTGATTATAATATAAAAAAAATTACTTTTGGGCGGAACTGAAAAATACAGCCGCCCGTCTTTCCGAATGACCACTGCTCCTGCCACTTATACACGCGGTGTACATATGTCATGTGCTTGAGATACGACTGTAGGAGTAATGGTGGCTGTTCTGGCACAGTTACATCATTGACGGCTTGCTCATTAGCAAGTTCATTCCACTGTATTCCAGTGTGGGAAGGAACCCAAAACAGACAGGGCTTTTTGTTCGATGGTGATGCTAACAAGACTTGTTTGACGCTATATATGAAAGGGGGTTCTGTTGCATGTACCTGACCTGCAAATGCTTCTAGGCTTGAAGCCGGTTCCCTGTAAATATTAATATGGCCTTGACAATCTTTGGCACAGCTGATTGCTGCCTCAAGGGTCAATAGCTCTTCTTGACAGACTGTGTTGGGACTGTCCAGTTTACGCTTTTCAGTAAATTTGATTGAGTTATTATCAGTATAGAAGAAACAGACTTTATTTTTGAGCCATCTGTATAGAGCGCTTTCGGAGTTAAGTTATATAACAGAAGTTCATGTGGATTACTCCATCGAGGTTTAAATGGGCCAAATGATGTTCGAGGGCAACTTTGTGGTTCTCGAAGTCCTTTACACGATACTATATACCCCACAGGGTCTGGCTTTGTTTTAGTCTTGAGATAATGCATAGAAAGGCTTCCCGCTCTTCTAAGATCTAATGTTGGTATTCCCACTAGAACATGCTGCAACTGAAGTTGTGGGATAGCCTTGAAGTAGGGATGGACATTGGATTGTGTCAAAGCTAAGCTTTGGATGTTGGTTGAGTTTTTGACTCCTCAAAGTGACACCATATAAGATGGCTTGTTCTGCAGCTGTAAGGTACCACACTGAGAAGAAAAAAGAAAGAAAAAAAATATAACTTTCAGGTTTACAGAAAAAATACGAGTAGATTTACAGAAACGGGAAATGTTACTAAGGAAAAGGAAAACATAACCGAATGAGGCAAATTGCCTAACGAAGTGCGAGGGAAATTACGGAGTTCTTTTTCGAAGGATTGCCATGTGACGGTGAGGAGAAGGAAGTACTTAGCCAGTCCGAAGAGCAAGATAAGAGTTTGAAAAATGGCGGCTATTGGTGTGAAGGATCATAGCGTAGGTTAAGTGTAGATATTTTTAACCAGGCTTTTGAAATGTATTTTGTTTATTTTATACAGATTAATGTTCTGTTCTTTAAATCAAAGATTCTCATATCCTCAGATATCAGATAAGTCTTATAATCTATACTATAAATGATTGTTTTAACGTTTATCTTTTCACAGTATAGTATTCAATGTATCTGACTTCATGTTGTTTGTTTCCAATCCAACGTTCCGTTAAATAAGACATGGACTGAAAGTGCAAGCATTTAAGTTAGTTATTTCGTGTAATACGTAGAGTTCGCATAAAAACTGGAAATCATGAGCACTCATTCCAAATGCAGTTCATAATAATATTACATTTTTCATTTATCTGATTAAAGTATACTTAAATCCGTATAAACGAGTTTCATACTGAGATATTTCCAGTGGTGTAATTAACTAACATTTATTTAATATTTTCTTATGTAAATTATTTAAGATGAAATCTTTATACGATTTAAATTATAATACGCCATAATTTTTTAATTTTGCATTCACTTGCAGGTGTAATATTATTTTATATATGTTATCATTAATCTCAATAGTAAAAAACAAAATTTACAAATAAAAATTTTTTAAAAAGTTAATAGTTTGTAAGGTTTTTCTTAATTTGCATAACAAATTTATTTTTAGTTTTCCTGTTCTCAACTTCTTAAACTTCCCCTCACATTCTCTCGCCAGGATGTTGTAGAGACATTAGGATTTTTTAGAAGCTAGAAAAGATGAAAAATAACAAACGCCTTCGCCGGGAATCGAACCACGGACCTCTGGAATACCGGCCCAGCGTGCTACCGTTACACCACGAAGGCACGCTAGGGAAGTGGAAGAAATACCTTATAATGTAAATTTAAAGTTAAGCAAAGTGCTATTTAAACGTGTGATTATCTCAGTTTATTCAGAGAGTGTTTCGCTAGCCTAGCGCACGTTTCGTTGTTACGAGTATTTCGCGGTCACTCGAGTAAGCCCTTTGGCCTCATCAGTTTAGTATCACGCCGGTTAGCTTTCTGTGAGTCCATCTCGTAGGAATAATTTTGAAGTGCGTTCTTGCACTCATTTATTTTTCAGATTTGATTTTCTATTCTCGTCTACGTTTAAGCTATCGCCGCAAGTGAACGGTGTTTTTGTAACGCACGAAGCCCGTGCTGTCTGTTATTTTAGTTTCAGTTAATAAAGGGTTATTTTGTACCCTTCTTCTGTGCTAGTTTATTTCACGCCTGTGCGAGAATTCGCCAGGTTCACTGTAGGATCTAAGTCAGTGAATGTGGTAAAGTAGAGATAGATCTTACAAGTTTATTTGTAATATAAATTGAAAATAAATATCGTTTTGTATATTTACGATAAGTGATTTCAGTGTAAACTTGCATATAGTAGGAAAATATTGCTTTCTTTCTGTAAAATACTGTCATAAACTCCGTGGAAGTTTAGACCTACCAGCGGCCGAGCAATAAAGTCGCTGAGCACTGGGGCTCGAATCTCGGTGAACGGCTAGCTGCATGGGCGTTTTCATGGTTTTCCCATGTGTAACGTGTATACGAGCCAGTGTCCTTTAGAAAGCCCTCCACAAAGACATCCTCCCCTCTTTCGACAAGTAACCCTCGAGTGCTTTACCATAATCAAAATAAACCAAACCAAGCCAAAAACAAATCCGTGAAAATTTCATTATAAATGCTAATATTATGATTTATACTTTTTCAATGCTTTATTTATTAGCCTAAACTAATAACAGTAAAATATACAAATCTTAAATAAAAGTAAAATAAAAAGAACTAGTTTTGAGGCATTAATTCGATTAACATTTAATGGTTCTAACTGAATAATATTAAAACAAATAATAATACACTAGCTCTTTGTTTCAGTTCAAGCATTCACTTTCATGCTTAATTTCTGCAACACTTGTGGTCATGTGCATTTTTCAATAATAATTCTTTTGTTTTAAAGTGTTTCTTGTTTAACTGTTCAATATAGAAATCTCTTTATGCTATATCTTTTAGTACGAATTGCTTGCAAAATAATCTTCATAATGATGGTCTGTTTATTACGTTTGAAACTCATAGTACTTATGAAAATTGGTTCTATAACCAATTGGTTGGACATAGAATCTATTGGTTTTTAATTTATCCTATTTATATTTTATGAATATATATGAATTCAAGATTTGCTTTCTGAAGGTGTTTAAGTTGCATAATTAATAGGTACAAGAAAATCTTAAAAGAAATAATGCACCAGTTTTTAATTTTGTGGCATACATGATTGTGTATGATGTAGCATTTTGAGATTCTTTTTGCATTAAGAGTACCATAAATTTAATTGTGTTAAGGATCACATTTTAAACTCAATCATTTTTATAATTCATACTCATTAAAGGTGTACATACAGTTTGATACATGTTGTGCTAATCCGCACAAGCGTGTATATTTAGGTTTTGAACCACTTTAAAAAAGTTACAGTAACTAAAAGCATAATGAACAGTACTTTTTCTGGCCAATATTTTAGAAAATTTAGTATATTTAATGTGTTTAAAATATCAATCATATGTTAAATTAAAACGACAAGAATAACTTTTGTAAACTGCAAGCATTGTCGAGTTGTTCGAAAACGGTTTAAGGAGGTTTTCGGAGGGAAGAAATTGAGCTTTTTTAAATAATATTGCAGTAAATCTAGTGCATCAAAATGAATTGAAGCTCTCAAAGTAAATCTCTAAAATGGAATAAATCATTTTATGGCAAATATTTCAAAAGTGACCTATATTCCCACTAGATCATTTAATTGTTAGTGGAAAAGACCAATATAAAATTAAATATTTCCCAGAGAAAACCAACTTCAATTTTTGAATAAAATATTGATTTCGAGGGTGATTTGCTCTGCTTCATAAGCAACAATTTTTTTACAAAGGTAGGAGAAGCGAACAACCAAATACGTAGCCGTACTTTATGAAGTGAGGAGCAATACTGAAATTATCATAACTGTGGATATCATAATAGAAAAAAGAAATCGCGAAAAAAAATATTTTAAAAAAGTGTATTTTTTTAATATATTAAATTTCATTCATTCATCTCAAGCAAAAGTTTAAAGACAATTGTTATTTCTATAAAAAGCATTAGTAGTCATTAATATTAAATGATAGTTACAGAATTTTAAGTTTAAACAAATTTCTAGGTACTAATTTCATGATCTAGCCTTCTTTATTTAAATTTTCCTATAATGAATAAAATGTTAGTATCTTAAGTTCTATTTAAGTTCTGAAGAATTGCATTAACTGTTTGTAAGCGGGGAACATCTTGATGGGGCGGTTATTAGGTTCTTAGGAGAATTAGCAACTTATTCCTGAAGTGCTGTTATCTTGCCTTTTTGTTTACTTATGCAGAGTTCTTTTTCTGTTGGGTTTCCGTACTCTGACTTGAAACTTGGAGTGCTATTTTCCTCAAATGTTTCAGGTTCACTGTTTAACTTCTATCTGTTACTGCTGTAAATGTGTAACAAGGAATTGAGAGATCCCTCTCACGTGTTCTCGTGGTGTAACAAAAAGCTGAACGAACCGGCTATTCAAAGGTCTGTTATTAGTTAGATGATTGCAAAAGCGCTGCTTACATTTACGATTATTTCTCGCCCTCAAATTTCTCTCTTCTCCACAAATTTGCTATCATTCAAGTATGAACTTATCTGTTCCGATTAAAAGATTGAATCTAAAATTTTTATGACATTTTTGGACACATATTTTATAAAAATGTTAAAGAAAAATATACAAAAGTTTTGATCCTTTATTGTTACATATTTCCTTGCTTTATGCTCATTCATACATTATTTTTTTTCAAGTAGAATTGATAATGTGTGTAGTAATGAAAAGGTGTAGTGGCATTAGGTTATTTTGAAGCAGGAAACATGAAAAATGTGTAATGCCCTTGCCGGGACTCGAACATGGACCTCTCGAATACGCGCCAAGTGTGCTACAGTTACACCACGAAAGCATGAAAAAAAGAAGGAGGAAATACTTTATATACTCCACCTTTCAAAGGGCAACTGGAGATTAGGGAAACCAATCGCCAAATCCTGGTGGTAAAGAATCATCATCGACCACCTTTTTAGTTCGATGCCACTGTAGAGTCATTATGTTATTTTGAAGCAGCAGTCATGTGAAAAATGAACCATGTCCTCGCCGGCACTCGAGCCTGGACCTCTCGAATACGCGCCGAGTGTGCTAACCGTTACACCAAGAAGGCAAGCCGAAAAAAGAAAGAATTACCGAGTTTTATTCGTAACGTTTCCTTGATTGTTTATTTCTATAAATCCAAGCCACAGACTAAGTCAAAATCCAGTGTAAGTTTATTAATTTATTAGAGAGGTATAACGATAAGTGTGTAAGATCTTTGATTTTAAAATTTAATCATTTAATAATGTATTAAACTTTTTATAATAGCTTTTCTAATACAATATGATTCGTATTTTTTATATTCTACAATGAACATCAGTTTGTAAACATTTAAGCTGGATTTTATTCTACAATTATTCATTAAATACACTTTTTATTCGATAAATCAAAATCGTAAGTTTTAGATAGAGCTGAAGTTTAATTTTAGATAGAAATAACTTCAATTTAAAAGTAGGTTTTATTTATGTGATTACGGCGAAGCCTCGAGAGTTATCTGCCTAAGGGAAGAGATGCCTTAATGGACGCTTTCTAAGGGAAACTGTCTCGTATATACGTTACGCAAGGGGAAAACCAAAAAAGCGCACATGCAGCTAGCCCGTTCGCTGGATTCGAATGTCGGGTCGTTTTTTTTTACCGTTCGGCCGCTGGTGGGCCAAATTTAAAGTAAAAATTCTAGATCGAACTGAATTGCTACAGACAGAGATATTTTACTTGCTATGATAGTTTCCGTTTCTAAGGCATACATTTTATGTCATCAGCAGGGTATTTAAAAAAAATAGTGCGGGTAATCTACATCGTTTATAATTATATTGTTTGCTCTTTGTATGTTTGTTAAATATGAGAATATAAAACAATAGCACGTTGAAGATTCTAGCGTCACCACATGAAAGATCGGAAAGTACTTTTATTGAAGGAGTATTTGAGGAAACTTCTCGGTTATTCGAAGTAATAACATAAAAGTCAATACCAGAGAGCCAGATTTCGGATTTTGCAGTTCAAAAGTAGTAGAAATAATTTTTTTAATGAATGATGAAAATTTTTATCGAGTCTTCTTTCAGAGTTTTTTTCATTTATAACACAGTCTTCTCAGTTTTACTATAAAGATGGAAAGATGGGGTCTGCGAAAACGTAGATTTAAAGCATACAGAGAGTAAATCAAATCATATAAGTCCGCAATTTGCAATGTAGCAAGAGAAATTCAGAAACTATAATGCGCCTTGGAGTTTAAAAAAATAAAAAGATGCATCTGCGAAATTAAAAGACAACTTGTGAAAAATAAGGTATTTTCTAATCTTATGATTAGATATGTATATTTAGATATTGGTTTAATGTATTATCGTTACATTACTGCCACTAGTGTACGGGGACTATCCTTGTTATAAATCCTCTGGATAGTTACCACTTATAACAATTGTTTGAATCGCAAAAGAGGGGGAAAAGGGAATTTTACTTGCCTTCACAAACTTCACTGCCAATTATGTATCGTCGACTATCGCTCCATTACCACTGTGAAATCACAGAAGCCTGTGTAGATCAGATAACAGTCATTGTAGGTTACCATCTTGCTTTCCTGCAATACCTTTCGATTCAAAAATGATTGCTACTCTCCTGTTTCAAGGGTTCGTCATAACGATCTCTGGAAACCTTGATCATATATCACACATATCCTTTAAGTTCTGGTTTTCCCTTTTTATTACCAAGATCTATGCTTTTCAAAAGCGGAAGTGCTCTGGCAAGTTTAAGAAGAGCAGAAAATTGCAGCCATGAGAATTCTGAGACGGTTCTGTGGAGAACGAAAACGAAGAAGAGCAATAAAAATGCATTTCCCTCTTTTTCAGCCATATTGCTTTCTTGTACACACAAATAATTTAGAGCGGAAATATCACAGCGCAAGTAATTTTAAACTGTACTAAATGAAGAATCAGCGACATTTTTAGATATTAAGAACATCAATTAAAAACTGTGGTTTTGCGTGAAAAATGTAATACATGTAAATTGTACATATTTCCAATCAAACTGAAATTTCGCGTCAAATATAAAAAATTTCTTCCTTTAATAATAACCCTCTGGTAGCGAAGATAATTAACTTTTAAAACTTGCGATAAACTTATCAAAGATTCTAAAACTTTAGAATTCTTTTAAAAAGAAAAATCTTTTTTAAACTTTCAGGAACAAGATAAATACTCGTATTCTTTGAGACGGCATGGGCAAATCCTGATTAATTTCATGCTTAACATATTCATAGCAATAGTAATAACATTTGGAAGAATATGGAGAAATACTTACTAGCTCTTACGCATTTAACTTACATTTCAGACTGAAACGGTTAATACATTGCTTCATTTAAATAAAAAAAAGGAGGACATAAAAATGAAGTTAAATTCAGCTCAAGAATCTCTCCAAGAACAAAAGTAAACAACGAATATTTCTTGTTTTCCTGGACTCGCATTACAATTGAAATCTCATTTCTATTTTCCGCCTCTTAAGCCCATAACGATGCTCTTTCTACACATTCGTCGCCTCATCAATAACAATCTTAAGAAATAACATTCTCGATTTTTTCGCTTTAATGCATTTGAGGAAGCGCATCATGTTGATCAGTTTGGCGTGTATCGTGGCACTCTACACAAACAACAAGCCGGAAATAGTGCATTTTCAGGAGCACTTCATCGAGTCCGGAAAACACAATCCATCTCCTGAATAGGCTCCAAGACCATCAAACGTCATTTCACCTGACGCTTCGGAAATCAAGTAGCTTGAATTGATGGTACTGCATAGGCCGCCAATATAGATATCAGGAAGATCCATATATTGCTAGGATCGCCTACAGATGAATGCCGGAAGAGTGTCTTCTTTTACTGTGACTTTTTACTTTTCTCTTTTCGCGCAACAATGGTATGATTCACTTTTCATTTACTGTGAAGAATATTGTATAACTTGATCTTAAGACTTTATATTCTTAAGACTTATCTTAATATTCCTAAGACTTATTCTTAAGGCTCATTCTTATTGATCATATACATATATGTAAAGTAGAGACATAACACGAACAAGAGAGACCTTAGTGGTCAAGAATTTTGCGCATTAAGCTGCAATATATTCTTTACTTAAAAGGTAGTCATCGTTACTTTTTTTCTGACTTAGGTAGCACATTTAGCAGGGGAATTTCAATTTCATAACATATAATACTAAATTAAATTGAATTTGCGACATACAAAAATATTTTTTAATTAATCATTTATTTCCTAGTCAAAAATAGTCGAAACCACAAGTGTAACAAATCATAATTATATCTCAAAGAAACTAACAATCTGCGCACTTCAGTCAATCAAAATAAAATATTTTTCATAACTAAAGCATAACTTTAATGGAACTTGGAGAAATATTAAGACGAGAGAGGAAGATTTAGAAATATTTAAATTAATATTCTTTGAACATTCTGTCTTTGTTACTTTTTACATGAAAGTTGATTCTTCTAATTCTTAATTGCTAATAAAACTAATATTTCTTTTTACTTTTTCAGTAAGCCACTATTAGCTTTTCTCGAAGTTTGCATTTTATCGCAGAGGTATGATAATTTTTAAACATATGTTCATTTTTTGAACGTGAGCTTATAATTCCCAAACAATTAATTGAAGTTAATTTAACCGATTATTTAAGTATAAAACTTTTTACTTTCATAATTCGTGATTAGTTTTCCAGAGATTGGAAAGTAATAAAATTCCTTAATAAGATAATTATAATAAATAATTAAATAATATTCAGATAATTAAATAATATCTTTCCAGAGATTGGAAAGCATTATAAAAACTTATAGTTTTTATAAACTTTTAAAAACCTATAGTTTTTATAATGTTATAAGGTTACTATTTTATAATGCTATAAGCTTTGGACCCATATAAATACAACTGACGAAAGAGAAAAAAAGCGATTATTGCTATTCGCTTGCTAGACATAAATACCGAAGTTTATCGAAAATCAGGAGAATAAGTCTGAAACTAATTACTGCGGAACATGGCACAAGATGAATAGTAAAGAAAAAAAATTCAGATTCTATTCTACTTGAAAACTGAGGTCGAAAGCAAAAAATTGCATGTATATAAACTTTGCAAAGACATAATTATCTTGTATTTTCAAAAATTTTAGAAATCTTGACTAGAACGTAAAAAGATAATAATAATAGCTCTAAAAGAAATAGTACTTGCCTTATCGAATTTTGAGTTAATGAAGAGTACTGAATTTAATACTGTCTCTTCCTTGTTTAAAACAATGACCATCTTTTTTAAATGCTATTGGTAAAATATCGATAAATTTGTTCTAAACTATTTCAGTTGTAACATAATTAGTATTACAGGGGAACTGTTAAGGAATTTTCCAACTAAAACATTTACTTTGCATGCTGCTGTCTTGGATTGTCATAATTACACGCTTGCCGCTTTAGCTGTTTTCACATTAATGACGCTTCATTGTGTGATGTTAGGTTAGCACTTACCTAAAGCCAATCAATGATGGTGTTATCTATCTTAAAAGCGACGACTTTGTGGAGGGAAACAGACTTAGGTTTCATATGAGGAAACCATTGGTTCAGCTCAGATTTCATATGAGGAAAACCATCCTTCTCCCCTTTAGTGAGCCCCTTTTTCCCGAATCATACCTTGAATGAAGTTACTGAATATCACCGTTTCTAATAAGCTGCACTGCACTTACTAAAAGTATGTGTTTTATGAGTTTGATCTAGTATTAAAATTTATGCATATATGTTGATGAATTTGTTAACTTGCTTTAAGAGAAATAATGACATTTTTTGTCCATCTCTAGTTTTTTCCTTTTCACGTAGCTACAAAGACTCTTTAGTTTCGTCTTTCCCTTTTTTTAAATTAATATATAACAATGTAAATAAATAAATTTTGGCATTTATATCCAATTTAATGTCACAGTGAAAGTACTTTTGCGTGACATAAAGAGTCTTACATGTTGCGTTTAAAAGTTATTCTTGTTTTTTTTTTTTTTTTTTTTTTTTTTTTTTTTTTTTTAGATTAACTTTTTGTGTTGACATTCAAACTTGTTTGACCGGAGAAAGAATTATACTTGGACAGTCAGTGTGATATCTTGGCAAGATCCTAAGTTCTACAATCGAAATTAGTTGATATTCTTTGTACTGAATAAAATGTTGAAATTTTCCATTTACACCATTATTTCCCTGAACGGAATATATGGCATCCAAACGGAAAAGCGTCTTTTGATATGATCAGTCGCAAATTTTTCTTTCTTCGCAGTTTGACCGAAAGTCGAAAAAAGGCATTAATCTATCGATAGCAGATTTTACCACTTAATCGGTAAGAGCTGCCGTCGTTGAAAGACTTCAGAAAGGCGATGACGACAGTTCCATAAATGAAATGGGATAGGGAAGAGAAAAACCGCAAAAAAGAGGAAGAAATAAGATACATAGATCTGGAATTGGATCCGCTATATTTGCGCAAAGCACAAATCGACGTCCGCAAATTTCGCTTCGATGTTTTCGTGAATCATTCCAGAAAAGGAGGATGGGGGACGCAGCCTAAAGATGAGGTCTGTCAATGGGAAGAAAAATTGCAGAATGGTTTTAAACGTGGACTTTTCCACGACCAGCCAATCGCTCAATCAACGATGGAGAAAAACCATTTCATTCCTTTGGGAGCATTCCCTTTTGAATAAAGCTTCTCGCATACCGATTATTGGTGGGAGTATAAATGCGAACTCCGGGAATATTATCCTCCTGCGGATCGTATTGGTGATGGATTTGAGGTAACAGAGATGAGCTTTGAATGTTGGGGGGGGGGGCATTACATAAAAGCGCTCGTTCAAAAATATGTCTTCAGGTGTTTTTTGATTAGTTTGCTAAGGAATTTGGCAAATAAATGTATCGTAAATAGAGGAAAAAACAGTAATCTTTCCTTTAGCTTCTAAATAAAATGAAAAAATTGAACTTATATTATAATTTGATCTTAAGTAAAATTTAAAATATGATAGATCCTTGTCGAAAAGAAGGACAAAATGATATCTTTGCAACACATTTCATTTAATGATTATGTCATTTAATAAGGAAGGAAACATGCTGTTTCGCAAAAATACACAGTATTTTTCATCAGATAGTTCTCCCAAGGAATTAGTGATAATATGCAGCACACTGTACATAAATTCATGACCTATGTCTTTCAATGTACTCTAGAGCGTGAGAATGCAATACCATTAGCAAATAATATAAACGTCTCCGCTAGTATTCAGGCCCACTCGAACCCGACATTGCATATTAGTAAATGCCATCTGCTGTAAACCGGATTAATAGGTCTATCTAATGAGGGTCAGGAGGATCTTATTTTTGAAAATACCTGTGTTTCACATGTCACAGTAATTCATTGCCATATCATAAGTATCTCAAGTAATTCATTCACAGTAATTCATTGCCATATCAAGTATCTCAATCTATTACGTATTTCTCAAGGCTGAATACCGCTTGAAAACAAAACTCCTGTTTGAGTGCAGAATGAAGGAGGAAATTTAGAAAATTCTTTGAAACGACTACCTTATAACATAAACACAACATGTATTAAAAACTGTTTCTGTTTGTTCTATTAAGTTCGTATTTCATGTTTTGAGTATTTTCCTTTTCTTGTTATGCATGCTCAAAAAACATTTTGCAATTTAAATTTTATTCTAGTATATTATAGCTCATTATTACGGAAAAAAATTATATTTTTATTTTGTTTCATTATTCCTTTTTGGCTTTTTTAATCAAATGGAGACCGGTTTGAAACATTTTCTAACATAAGTGGTAACAAAAAATATTCCTCATGATGTGTAACATGAATGCGAACCATTTTCCCTCGGAAAGTCCTCCACGAAGGTATGTCTTCCCTTAACAGATGGCCCTAACGTGTTTTGTCGAATAAACCAAGCTATACATAATTTGAGTACGAGCCATATTCTCTCAGAAGTTACTGAAAGAATAAGATAATAAGTTAAAGAAGAAATAAAGGCATTCCTTCCATAAGCAGACCCACCGGTAAAGTCGCTGTACACTGGTATTTCGACCTGGGTTTAATTCTAGGCCAACGGCCTGGCTGCATGGGCGTTTTCAAGTTTTTCCTCCTGCAACTGGTATACGATTCAGTTTCCCTCGGAGAGTCCTCCACGAAGGCATCCCTCGCCTTAGGCTTATAAACCTCGAGTGCTTGCCATAATCAAATGCACACCACTCTTAAGCAGGTAACGCGTAGTGGCCTTAGAAATAATCTGATAAAATCTTCTTTTTAAACTTTGATCCAAGAAGTCAAAGCTTAAAAATTAAATTTAGGCAAAATATGGAACAGTACAGTGAGTAATATATAAATGTTGATTTTAGTAGAAAAAAAAGTTTTGGAGATAGACGCAAGTTGCCTTCGAATTAATGTTATATTAGAAATCTAAGCCAATCTAAAATAAATTTTTAATTTTTCCATGTACATGCAGTTCTTCCAGTAAACTAAAGCTTATTGAAAATTACGTATTTTAAAATTTTTCGTAGGCTTAAACAGCATGATAAGACGCTACTTCAAAAGAAGTCTTGGAATGATTAGGAAGAATGCAACTTAATTAAACTTCTTCATACTAAAGGTTGCAACAAGTGAAAAACGTATTTCCGCAAATAAAAGTGTCTATCATTTTTTCAAACCTTTCTAAATTCATAACTTGACAGCACAAAAACATGCTTCATAAAAAATACCCCATACAACCACCTCCACAAAAGACCAGAATCGTATGAAACGAAACCGTAGAAATGGTCATTTCAGAAAGGATTCACTGTCCGACAAAATATATAACAATATCTCTCTTAACAAAAATAAACAACTGTTATATTATTTACATATGATAATAACAGTGCAATGGTCAGTTCAACGGATATATGCAGCACCACAGACTGTCAGCACGCCGAACTTTGTTGTGGTTTTCCGCGAGGCTGCAGCAGAGGCGCGCTTATACCTATGCTATAAATGGGCAATACTTGGACACAGGAGTGGCAACACGTCCTCTTTTCAAACGAATGCAGTTCTACAAACAGTCATGATGGATATATCCGTGTGCGCAACCAGCGAGGAGAATGAACGTTGCTAGCTTGCATTTGTAATCGCCATATGGGCCCAGCACCCAGCACATTAGTATAGGGTGCCATTGGATGCACATCATGTTCACATAGCCGGTAATGCGAAGAGCCGCCGTTACATTTCTGACATATTAAAGTCCGCGTATGTAACTTATCTTCGAGGCTTACTTAACGCCATCTTTCAACACGACAATGCACGACAGCATGTTACCCGTGCTTGCTGACCTTCCTTGATACAGAGGGTGTTAAACTGTAGCCCTAGTCAGCAGGTTCTTCAGATCACCCACCAACTGAGAACATCTGATCATGGGTTGCCGACAAACTGACGAGCCACCAATCACCAGCCACTATCATTGATTAACTTTGTCATAGATTTGAATCCGCATGAAACGAAGTACCTGCATCTATCATCCAAGCTTAGTTCGACTCAAGGGATCAGCCGGATTACAGTCTTTGTAGTGTACAGAAGTGGCAGCTTTGTGTACTGAATTCAACACGCTATTTAGCCAAAGCCACCTGCAAATTTAATCACGTGCTTCTCCCATTATACTGTATGCGTATAATAAAAAAGATTCTACTATTTGCTTTTCTTCCTGGTATAGCAATTTTAATGGTCAGCAGTGTATTTGTTTTTATTCAAGTGATATTGTCTCTTATTTTTATTCATGTTGTCATTGTTAGTCTGTTTTACTTCAAGCGAGGATCTCGAGATTTTAAGTGGAATGCCTCTTGAGTCCGAACTTTGATGTGTTTTGTAAAATTAATTTTGTGTTACCGCAAATGCTGCAGCCGCAAGATTGAGCCTTAATGAGACTGTAAATAGGCAGAAATTTTAGAATAGTAAGAGTACCTATGGTGAAGAACTTGGTAAAAATAAAGTAGATTAGAAATGCGTTAAGTTTAAATCAAAATGAACTAGGAATTTAGAGTTACTGTATATGAAATGTTACTAGGAAGTTAGAGGTACACTTTGCTTTGATATTTGATTAAATTAAAATACAGACATTAGCTTAGATTTTGAAGTAGGGTGTCTTTTACGTATGATTTGCCAAGCATAATAGCCGTATAAGATTTATGATAGGGGGCAGAAGTTTTTTGACATAAGATAAACACACGTTATTTCACTCAACACTACCTGAAGAGCGGATAAATTTGTGGTGTGTTAAAATAAATTGTCAAAGCTAGCCGTGTTTGCTTGCTCAAGGACCGGAGCCAAAATTTATATTCATAATTTATTTTGCGAATTTTCACTTTATAAATTACATAAGTTTTACTTTATCATTAGCATTCTAATAATGCCGCAAGGACCTGAAGCGTGTCTTTTATTACATGAGCTGGGGAAAATATTTGACCGGAGATCTAATAAAAAGGTTTTCTTGAAACTTTCTTTTGACTTGGTATTACTTTACGGGAGGATTAGGATGGGGTGGTGAGTAGACTAGTTGTCTTTACGGAGCTAGAATTTAATACTTAAGATATTCGTGTTCCTAATAAGTTACTCACTGGAAAATGAGGAGTAATACCCATGATTAAGAAAACCATAATTAACGATCATTATATTACTTACATGTGCTAAGAAATAACAATTTATTACTGTAAACCTTCTCACGCAGACTTCCTTCTCATACTGGTTACTTCTGAGAAGTAATAATCTAAGATGACCACCTTCACAGAAGACCAATACAATATGATCGCCTTAAGGAGGGTTTACTACATTTTATTGATTTATAATGATTAAACAATTAATGTTTTCAGTTTAATTTTGTGTTGACATAAATTTGTTCCGTGTTTTGTTTTACTCATACAAAATAGCAATTTCCTTACTAAATTCTAATACAGTAAAAATGAAAATAATATTACATAGTCTAAATGCAGAGATTACAAAAAGAAATTCATTGCTTTATTTTAACTAAAATGGAAATGAGTATTTAGGAACAGAATGATTTTGTTAATTCTCTCAGGAGAAAAAAGGATCTCAGTTCCCGGACTTTTTTAACACTTTGAAGAAAGTAGCTTTGTTTACATTACGTGAATTTTGTGTTCTGGCAAAACGGAATTCTTTGCTACTTCTTCATAATGGCATTTTATCATAACTAATTTTCTGTCCTCATATTGCTTAGCATTTTTATTTTAAACAGCTCGTTTTTAGTGCGGTGAACATTGTCTATGATGGCTATCCACCGTTTTACATAATTTTGCTTTCCGTGATGGCGATCGTCTTACAAAGGTTATATTCAGTACTGATATTTAGTAATACTTTCAAAAATGCTGGTTGCATTCAGAAGTAGTAGCCACAACAGCATTCACTGTATCTGGTTTTATATTCTAGCTTCACTTTCAAGTGTATAAGACCGCCGTATATGGGCATCCCCAAGGGAGAATGGAATTTGGCACTTGCCACCACCACTGAACACAATACTTTATTTTATATATTGATGCACTCATAGCTTAACCAGAACATCTAGCGCTTTTCTTCATGTGCAAGAAAAGATTTATAAAATGTCAGAAGCACGTACTGTAATACCCCAAAGTTTAGTCATAGGTGGGAGGGTCAAAAATCACGTGAGTCAGATCCATGTTGTCGTCAAAAATTCGTCAAAAATCGCGTTCAGTAGGGGCTATCGGTATCTCATTTTGCATATAAATACAGACGAGATTTAGTTAACTACAGGATGGGTCAAATAAGGCCTACCAATGTTAAACAGAAATAACTTTTTTATTTTTTGATATAATTATTTTTTTCTTTTCGTAGGGTTATAATTTAATTCTTGTAAATTTATTATGGAATCATACTTTACAAAACAACGCGTTAAAATTATCCAGTTTTTCTATTCTTGTCAATGATCAATTGTTATGACGCAGCGTAAATATAGGCAATATTTTAATTCAAGTGTACTGTTTGGTGCGGTGTTATGGCCAATAGAGTTATCGGCTCACATTTCTTCGAGAATGAGGATGGAACGCCGGAAACGATTTCCGGAGCTACTTACAGAACAATGATTAAAAACTTTTTGCAGCCAATGGCGGAGCAGAATTCTTCCTTTTTTATGGAGATATTTAAAAGACAAAGTGTATGTTAATAAACCAGAGACTATTAGACAGCTGAAGCAGAATATTAGAGACGAAATACTGAGCCTTCAACCAGAAACATTACGTGATAGGTCTTCTTTGGCGCGCGCTGTATAACTAAAGGTTAAAAAACATTTGTTTAGAAGAACAAAAATGCAACAACAAATTTTGTTTTCAAACGTATCAACACAAAATAACATTAAAACAAATGTGCTACATAAAAGAGTTATTTCAATTCCAGTGGCTCCATAAAATTTAAGAAACTCATCTGAACTCATTTTGTGGTTACAAAAGAGAAACCAATTAAATAAAGATACAGGCACCGTTCTTCGCTTTTTCTGTGACAAAGAATAAAACAGTAACTGCACTATGTTTACAGGCATAGAAAAACTGAATTGCTTGTGAACACAATTACAATTTAAGTGCAACTTTTGAAGAGGAGTGCGGAGTTTAAGACCATTTATAAAATTATTATGCTTTGATGTACACTATTTATTTGAAGAGAGTTCTAATATATGGGTAGAGTATAGTTTCCGTTATCATCATATTTTAAAATTAGTAACAATATCAGATGAAATTTATACAGCTTTAAACTGGATTTAATTTGGTTTATTTGATTATGGCAAAACACTCGAGGACTACATGCTTAACGGGACTGCTTCCTTCATAAGGGCTTTCTAAAAGAAACTGGCTCGTATCCAAGATACGAATAGGGTAAACCATGAAAAGGCCCAGCTGGTCGCCTGGAACCAAATTCAGATCTAACTACCAACTTTCAGCGACATTACCGCTGTGCCGCTAGTTGGATCCAGCTTCTTATTTTTATTCTTTCTTAATTTCATTTGTGCATTTTCTGATTTTAATTTATACCCATTGTGATTAAATTCACTCATTCCGTCCACATATTGAAAAGAGTATGACAACATTTTTCACACTTGAAGCATTATCTCGCTTTAGAATAATGCTTAGTTTTAAAATTCGGCAAAAGTAATTATCATGGGATCTCGGTTCTACAAACAGGAAAATATTCTGCGTTGTAGCCTGAGTATGCGATAGTTAAATAGATGAAATTAAATAAATAAATAAACAAGAGAAGCAACAATTGTAATGGCATATATAGAACAAAATATAATTCAAAGGAGGAACAACACACAGCCTTAATGATAAAATGCAAATTAAGTTCATCATCTTGTTACTGAATATGAAATAAAATCAGTTAAAATTATAATTATTTATGCTGTTTTTGTAATTATTTCTTTTGTGTAAAAACACTTGCTCGCTCGAAAGACGATTAGTCTAAAGATATTATTTATCCTTTTTTCGTTAAATAACGCTGGAAAAGTAGTACGTGTATATACTGTGAAAGACCGAAATTGGAGAATGTCGACTTTCACCGGAGAATGTCAACATTCACCAAATACGTCGGTGAAAGATCGAATATTGCATTACATTCTTGTACATTCGGACCCTCACCGGTGTATGTCGACAGTCACAGATATGCTCTGGTGTAGGTCGAAAAGAGAGGAGTATATGTACGCGCTGTCATTGCAAAATGACGTGTTCAACAAATAAATGCAGTTGTTAAAGCAAGGGCCTCTTGTGCGATTCAAATTGTCACAATAGTTTAAGTTGTTGCAATAAATAAGATTTGAATCACATAATTTAGTAAGTTTTTAACTTCTATTATTTTCCTTTCTCATTTTTAATGTACTGTGTGTTTTAAGTTCTTATATTCTTAAGTTCTTATTTTAAGTTTTAAGTGCGTTTTTTCGTGACTGAATTACGGAGGAGAAAATATAATATTCTTTTATGTTCAACATTCACCGGTGTAAGTCAGAAATAATAGTATTTGGAAAATATTTCGGACATACGCCAAGCGACTATGTGAATGTTGACATTCACCTGTTAAAGTCGACATTCACCAGATTTCGGTGTTTCACCGTAATATAACAAGATAAAACTGTTTAGGTTTTGCGGGTTAAATAACGCAATGAGCAACCTTCCTTCCCGCTTGGCTCTTCTCTGCAAAGACTCATTCTACTACCCAGTTCTACTCTCAACGTCAAGCTTTTTTGCTTTGAATTGATTACGCTGAAAAATTTAGGGGATTCTTCAAAATCATTAAATATGAGTTATTCTTAAATGAAACTGTGCTTCAATGGAATCGAGATTTTCTAATTGATTAGAAGTTTTTTCCCCCTTTTTTACGCAGCTTAGAATGTATTCTTGATTTGAATTTTTTTTCTATAATTAGTATTAATGCAATGTTTTATTCATCTCGTGATTTTTTTTTTCATTTGTATCCTATTTTTATAAGCTTTTGTGTGTGCTGTACTTTCCTAGAAGATTACTGAAAAGGATTTGGGCTTCAGGCTACAGCTAAAGAAAATTTACTCTTATATTAGCGATCTTGCTTTAATAACTGTATTTATTTTCAAAGAGTTTTTGTTAATATTTTTTGTTGCAACATTCATTAATGATTAAAAGCGAATTTGAATGGTTTAAAAAATATTTGAAGTCAGAAAGAATAATTGGCAAACGAATATTATGCAACCTCGTATTAAATAATTACTTCCATTTGCTTAATACCTTACAAACTTTTAGTAACTGTATTAAATATCAGTAAGAAATTTGTATTTTATTTGAAGCTAAACCTTTTAGTTTAGTTGTGTTAATGAAAACTAATTTTGGGCTTTTTAAATAAGTTTTTTTTTTTTTTTTTTTTTTTTTTTTTTGTGCATTTATTTACCATTAAGGAATAGTATTTATTTAACACAATGTTCTGAAGCTTAACATATATTGATACTCTAGAAACTCCGAAATGCTCAAAAAATTCCTTTTCAGTCACAAGTTATTACTTTGAGGCGTTTTTATTGAATAAATTATTGCTTATATTTTCTTCTATATTGTTGTAAATATCTGAAAATACTTGAATCACTTCTGTCTGTGATTTTATTTTTCAGTATTGCTGTGGTGTTTTTTATTATTTTATTTTATTTATTTATTTATTTATTTATTTATTTATTTTTTTGTTTATTTCTTTCAGTTTTGATCATTTTTGAATTTATTTTGCGTTTAATCTAATTTTTGGCCAGATGTCTTATATTCAATTGCTTATTTTTTACATAAAATTGTATATCTTTTTATTCTGCAGCAATGTTGGAGTTGCAAAAATAGCTATACGAGATATAGGCAATTTCATTCCTGACGGCCTTGCGACAGTTTTTGTCGTCAGGTTGGAGACAATTGGCGATTTCTTGCCAACTTCATGACTTTTTGGAAGATTCGTGAAAAAATAATTTTCGAAGCCCTTCGAAAAATTCTTTCAAAAGTTTTAAGAGCCCATGGCCATGTTGCAATGCATAAATACGGGTCGTAGAGATAGGGAATTCGGTAGTGAATCAGGTATGAAATTCAGCAGTTAGCTGAGTTACAAGTTAGGGTTTATCCTGAGAATGATTTGAGAATGTGATATTTTTCGTGTGCTAAAGAGGAATTACTAATTAATCAAGTGCATTCTTTTTGAGTAATTATCGGATACTTTTATGCTTATTTTCATCATAAATTTCCCATTTCTTCCTGCTTATTAATTAAAGAAACATCAATGATCCTCCAAGTGCTGTCAGGAGGGCGATTTCTTCCAAGCTACAGATATACTAGGAAAGACCTCACCGTGTGATGAAGAAACTGAACGATATAGTGGCTCGTATTCAAAAAACTCTTTCTGAACCTTGTAGAGACATTTGGATTTTTTTCGAAGCAGGAGATGTGAAAAATAAGCATTGCCCTCGACGGGACTCGAACCCTGGACCTCTCGAATACATGTCGAGCGTGCTGACCACTACACCCCAAAGGAATGCTAAGAAGGCGGGAGAAATACCTTATATGTCACCCCTTTTAAAGGGCGATTGGGGTTTAGTAGGGCACCCAATCTCCAAATCCTGGTGGTGAAGAATCATCATTCACCACCTTTTAGTTCGGGCACCATTGTAGAGTAATTAGGACTTCTTGGAAGTAGGGGATGTGAAAAATGAGCAATGCCCTAGCCGGGACTTGAAACCATCGTTTATCTTAGTTTTCATATTAAGATCGTTTACTTTAATCAGGCAGTGCTTGAAAACTAAACCATAAAAAAAGAATGCAACCTGCTGGTGCTACCTAAAATGTACTTAGTTGTCCAGGAGATATCTCAAATATTAAAAAGCCCTCAGCTTGCTGCTCCAAAAAAAGATACTTTTTCATGTTATGCAATGTTTTAGCCATAAGCTCTTAGAACTATAACACCTTTAGAAACAACAGCTACTGAGTGGTTTCACTAGAGAATGGTGTTAGTAAGGATGGAAGTAATTGTTCTGAAATGGAAGTAATTGTTCTGAAATGGAAGTAAATGTTCTGAAATTGATCTAATGGAAGTAATTGTACTGAAAAACTAGTCACTAGATTTGTAATTGTTGAGTCATATATGTTGTGGAGACGAAACTGCGATTCCAGATGCTCCGCTAACAGTTCTGCTTTCTCAGCGCCAGTTTAATGGATCTTTTGCGGGCCTTTAAGGTGCGGAATGTTATTGTAGCACATTTTGTACCTTTTAAGTGCTTTCCACAGCGAGTTATCATCTGTGGAGAGCGAGTTAAGGTAGTTGGACAATCTAGTTGTGCTTTTAAGTTAATCTGAGGTTTGACTGCATTGCATAACTGGTTGAACCTTGTTTTGTCAGCAGGATTTCTTGTTCTCTGGAACATTTTGAGGGCTGCATTTCTTTGTTTAATCAGTTCAGAAATTTCTTTGGAATGACGTTTTTTCGAGGAATTAATTTCTTTTTTTGCACCATCATAAGCACACTGGATTTGTTCGGTGAAACTCTTTATTAAACTGTCAATGTCACTCCCCGCTTGTAGTGTGGGCAGCGTGTATTTTGAATGTTGTTTAGGGCTTTGACGTATTTACGCCAGTCAGTAGTGAAGGCTCTTTTGTCTGTTGTGGTATAGCTACTGATTTCCAGAAGCTACTGGAAATCAGTAGCTATACCACATTATGAACTGGATTATGATCGAATGAGAGTTCATCCAGCGCAGAAATATCCAGCGGAACGCTGGTTCTTCTGAGCAGGGAGAAATCTATGATCCCCGTGGAACCGGCAGTATACCGTGTTGGGGTTTTTGGAGCTGCTATTCGTAATCCTGGCATGGAAGTGGCCAAACTGTAGACTACTGTGCCTGTGGTGTTTGAATTGTAGCAGTTCCATGCGCGGTGTCGAGCCTTTAGGTCTCCACCTAAAATTACACGTGTACCAATTGTGAGTAGTTTTTTAAAGTCATCAGTGATCCGTGAGGGGTCACGTCGTAGAGGAGTATAGGTGGAGATGAATGTATATGTTATGGAAGTGTTTGTGGTGAGTGATAAAGCTGAGGCCTTAACGGCTGAAAGCTATGGCAGTGTAGATTTTTTCTGACCCTGGTACATTTTATAATTGCAACTGAAATAGTGGCATGGGTGCCCAGTTTTTAATCTACGCAACTGTGTTACTTTTCTAATGTGAAAGCCAAGAGGGCCTAATTCATCTTTGATATCGTCTATCGGATAATCAGTCGGCAATCCCCGAATGACAACTTTGATAAGTCTGTCATATTTATTTGTGATTAGATAGTGGTCGACTTTCTGTTCATCTAAATATCTCAAAATTGCTCGGTTGTCTTCCTCTGTATTCGGGAAGGTTTTTTAAAATTGCCCGGACACCCTGCTGGCAAAATTTAACTTAGCGTTATCAGCTCTCTCTCTCTCTCTCTCTTTTTTTTTTTTTTTTTTTTTTTTAATCGGAATATTTGATAATTGGTTTTGTCGCGACTGGCTTTACTTTGGGTGCAACCAACCTCTATAATTTCAACATTATTATTATCATTCATATTAGTTTCCATAGCTTTATCGTTTACAGATAAATTTTCGAATTTATTACTGGGATGTCTACGTTACATTTTACAATTTTCGAGGAAGGACCGATTTTTTCGGCGACTCGAAACCATCAACATCCATTAGATCTTTTAAACTACGTTTAAGAATTTTCAAGGCCTTTTCGGCTCAACATTAACACCATTTGCAGTACAAACGTTTTCATTTCTACTAACATTATCATTAACAACATTACATAAAACCTTTTCCTTATCAATATCATATAAAGATTTGTTCTTGTAACTAGAGTTTAATTGACCAAAGGAAGCACACTTACCTTGGATGATTTCAAGAAGTCCTTTTCCGATGGCGATTTAAGGTTGCAGCTTGGATAGAAAAGATTGCTTAACATGTTCCACACTTTCATTAGCTTTTTCCAGGAAAGATATGTTAGCCTTGATCAATTCCACGTAATTAAGAGCACACACAAAGTCGTCATAAGTAAATGTATCCTTTTGTAGAATAGCAGGCCAGTCCTTATCCAAAACCGAATATCCGTAATTCATTGTAGCGTCGGACATGCTCACTACGAGATATCGATCAGCCGCATGTATATTGTTAACTTATACATGCGAGTACTTATACATATTAAGACAAAATAACATGCCCAAAAATACTAATTCAGAAGTCAAACAACAAAAGTCAATCATAGTGATGTGTTTCTGTTTTCCATGTGGTTTTAGTCGTCTTGCGTTTGTATGTGTTTCGGAGCCGAAATCGGCTTATTTTTCGCTTTCTTTTTTGCCCGTGATGTGGCCGCCATTTTGTGATTACATGGGTTTCGGTAAGTACATTTTTCCAATTTTGAAGTTCTGTTTGTGTTTCGCATATTTGGATAATGTGCTTTGCTTGTCTGATTTCATGCATTTTGATTGCAAACGTTTTGTTTTCTATTCGTTTCAGTGAGGGATTTTTTGATGTTTTGTGCGTTCTTTATTATTGGTTAGTTAATTTAATTTGATTTTCTGTACTGTTTATCATGCCTTAATCCGTTAATCGTTTCACTAAATTACGCCTGAAACGGCAAAAATTCCTGAATCATCTTGACTTTTTACTTAAGTGTAAATGCAAAAAAATTGATCCCCAAATTCATTCAAATCAAATTTGATCAAAAAACTTCCAGTCGCGTTTCAAGAATTCTGTTAAACTGCAAGCTTGCCTTACTTCGGCCCATCATAAGGGATACACGTTAACAATTGTCCAAAATTGAACATGAGCTCTATAAGCTTCATCTGGAACTCGCTAATTCGTATCCAAAATTCACTGCCCTTGAACAAAAGTCTTGGTCTAGAACGGAGAATGCAGTTAACCGTCATAAAAATACCCTTGCAGTTAAATTCGAAAAACTTCTTTTACAGTCTTCCAATTCAAGTAGTTCAAAAAATCTTCCCATTGTAAACATTAAGCCAATAGTTAATATTTCTAATGTTAGTTTATCAGAAGAACAAGAGAGAATTCTAAAATATGATTTTAACTTCTCACAAAACTTAGAATTAATAGTAAACCCTCGATTCGAAAGATTTTGGCTCCTATCCAAAAAGTTTTCAAGTTCAGTAAAGTTTCAGATTCACAGAAAGAAATGATTAGGCATCTTATCGCTCATAATGTGAAATTCAATAATAAACCTTTGAAACCAAATCTAACTGCGAAAGAAAGAGCTACAATGCGTGAAATTCATTCTAACCCAGATATTATCATTTCAAAGGCCGACAAAGGTGGCCAGATAGTCGTCATGGATAAAAACACTTACATCGATGGTGTCACTAAGCTCTTTAACGAAGGACCATATAATCCGATCCCTAAATATCCTTCACTTTCGGACCTTTCAAAAATAAAAACTGCGATCAAATCTTCACAAATCATTTCAAGCAACTTAAAACATTCGCTTATCCCATCTGTTGCGAATTGTGCCAGAAAATTCATAAAAGTGGTATTCCTTTCCGCCCTATTGTATCAAATTTAGGTACTGCCTCGTATTGATTAGCTAAATATTTAGTTTCTAGATTTTCAACTCTATTAGACAATAACATTTAAACCATAAAAATTCAATAGAGTTATAAGCTATTTCTCCCACTTCCCTAGCGTCCTTCGTGGTGTAACGGTAGCACGTTATGCCGGTATTCTAGAGGTCCGTGGTTCGATTCCCGGGGTAGGCGTTTGCTATTTTTCATCTTTTCTGCTAACAATTAACCTAATGTCTCTAAAGAGTTTGTAAAAAAGGTTAAAAACATTTCTATAGAAATTTACTCATGTTTTCTTTTGATGTAAAATCATTATTCACCAATGTTCCAGTGGAGGGATGCATTAAGATGTCTAGAAACCAAACTTCGCGAATTTCATTTCTATTGCATCGAAATTGATGAGCTAATTTCTCTCGCTCAACTCTGTTTGAAACAAACACATTTTGTTTTCCGAAATAAATATTGCAAGCAAACTGAGGGATTAGGCATGGGAAGCCGCCTCAGTCCCATCCTGGCTGATATCTACATGCATTATTATGAATCAAAATTGTTTGAAACTTTAAACTTTCCGGTATGGTTCCGCTACGTAGACGATACTTTTACCCAGTTTGAAAGTAATAAAGATGATTTAAATAAAGTTCTTTCAACAATGAATTCTATTGATCCTGCTATTCAGTTCACTTTTGAACTTGAGACTTGCAATTCTCTTCCGTTTCTCGACATTCTGGTCACACGTAACACATCCAAGTTCAGAACTAAGATTTACCGTAAACCTTCATCGGTTTGCCTTCCACCACACTTTAAATCATGTCATCCGACTAATCCTATGTTTTTCGTGCTCTTCAAGTTTGCTTCTCGAAACTATTCCTTGATGAAGAACTAAATTATTTAAAAGCAACAGCTATTGACCCAACATTATTAATCAAGGAGTTAAAAAATTCTCATCTCAACACATTAAAAGGCACACTCTTGTTTTAGGCGATTATAAAAATTCTCTTGTCATTCCCTTCTTTCCATCAATTAGGTATAAAGTTGCACATATTTTGCAGAAATTTAACTTTCGGGTTGTTTATTCTCCCATCAATAAAATTCCGAATTCCATACTCAAGGACTCCATTCAGGATATGAAAACCTGGGGTATTTATAGGATTCCTTGCCAGTGTGGTTTAATTTACATTGGCCAAACTCAGAGAGCCTTAAAATTTCGCGTCAAGGAACATGAGGCATATGTTAGAAAAAAGGAAACACAGAAGTCTTCTGTTGCCCAACATTGTTGGTTCGAAAATCACAATTTCAATTTTTCTGCTGCCAAAATTATTCAAAAAACATCTTCCATTGGAGAACTTAATTTTCTAGAGGCATTTAACATTCAAAAAAAAATCTTTCTGTTCTAGTTAACGATCTTAATTCCAATCCATCTTTCCCTTCGGCCTTTAAAGAAATTATGTTTTAGTTCTGGTTTTCATCAACAGATGGCGCCTCTAGCTTATTTTCTGTTCAGGCTTTCTTATCTGATCATTATATCCTATCTCGTTCATTTGCGCTTTTGCAGCTGAGGATGGTGGTTCGGTAAAACCATCGAAACTAGTCCTGTGAAAATTTGAAAATATAACGCTGATTTTTGTTGTTTGACTTCTGAATTAGTACTTATACATATTGTTAAGCACGGAGAATCCTCGCTTTCCATGTTTTTTGCGTAAATACGCGAGAAGAAATAATTATTATGCTTGATCACAGGAAAATATCACAAACACCAGTCGAAAAACACAAAACACAGGTCGATCTAATCCGATATAATCGAGCACGTAAAAATCACACAAGCGATATGCAAAATGGCGCACCACATTAACAAGTGCGAGGAGAAAATCACCTTGCACTAACTTACGTTTACGAAAGTTTCACACTAACTGACGTATACGAAAGCGAGTGATGTAAAAATTTCAAAGATTCTTTCTGCTATGGGGCATGCCAAAAGAATATGTAATAAACATTTTCGGAAGCAATATTTCAGTATTTTTCAAGCTTTCTGGATGCAAGACAGAATGACGGCACTCTTAGTAATAAATTCCTCGATGGAAACAAACTCTGATGTTTACGAAATTAGAATTGTTCTTTCTTCGCGTAATCAAAAAAAAAAAATCTAATTTACGTTTATTTTTATAACTATATTAAATACTACGAGCATGTGAAACTTAACTTTGTCTTAACATTTATTTTCTTTTGATCTCTAAACTTTTTTTTTTTCCCCTTCTGCGAAAGAGTGAAAAAAAAATTGATACAGCTGAGAGAGAATAAATGCAAGAGTAAGTATAGACATAATAAAAAGTATTTCTTTAAAGGTGAAGATAGTTGCGTACGAGCGTATATAATGGAACCTGCTGTCTGTAAGAAATTTCCTGAATAAGGAAAATGCAATAATTTTTAAAAGTAAACCTTTCCCTTTGTATTTTCAGAATTAATAGTAGTTTGGATATCATTTGGCCAGAAAAGTTCTCCAGAAAACGTCAGAACTCTCTGTAAAGCAATTTGGAAATAATTTGCGATTTACATGTATTCGGATTATGAAGATATTTATTCGAAGAAATCCTTTCTAGAATTAAAGGCAATAATATAATGTACAGTAGTCGAAATTTTTTTCTATTTATTAATTTTTTTATTTTTATATACCTCGTACAAAATTGATTCATTTTTAAATATTTGCGATTTTACATAGAATAATTTGATGTTGGAGAACTTTTAACTAAACAGAAGTGACGAAATATTTAAATATCTTTATATTAACTAAGCAAAATTCCTTATTTATTTACTGGAAAGAAATCTAACAAAACTTATTTTAAATGCAAAGTGAACACTTTTCAGAGTCAAGCCGTTTGCATAAAATGTTCACAATTTAGCCACTCATCTAAATTTTTACCCCAATTACTAAAATTTTGAATGTGTACTTCAAAAAGATTAAGTATAAGAATTGCAGCACTATGTAGTAGTCACATTTAGCTGTTATTAAATAAACATTAAGTGAAAATAACGGCTGAAAATAAATAAATCAAATATTAAGCCATAGTGTGGAAATTGAAGATACAAATGAAGAATGCGCGTGTATAAACACATAAAAATTTTAAAAAACTTTGGGATAATTTCTCTAACTTAACCTTGGGATGAATTCACTAATTTCGGACTTTGTGATAAATTCCTGATTTAATACTATATCTGAGAAATTTAATAATTATAGCCAAAATATTGACGCTCTATTCAGAATTAAAATGGTTAAAAGCGTTTCGAGAGAGCTAATGGTTGTCTCCAAACATAAGCCCTAGTTGCACAAATTTGAAATCTGAGAGATAGCATATATTGTGCACTACACCGTTTGTTGACAAAAAAAAAAAAAAAAAAAAAAAAAAAAAAAAAAAATTCAAGGAAAAAGGAATAAAATTAAGAGAACAAGCAAAAATGAACAAGCATCAAGAATTTGGATTTGAATCACATACTAATGAAAAAAATTTAGTAAGAATATATAAATAGTCACTTGTGTCAGTAAGGAAATTAGACTCATCAACTGAAAAACATTTTTTAATAATTTTGGAAAAACTAAAATAATTGCTTGGTCGAAGGGCTCTGTTGATAAGAGAGATAAAAGTTACGAATTACAATGTTCTGCGAAACAAAATTTTCAGATTATTTTCTATAAATCTACATGTTTACCTGTGGCCGAAAATAAAACCTCTGAATACTGGTAGTTTGATCTGGCTTCAAATCCCTGCAAACGAGCTCGCTGCACGAGCATTTTCGTGTTTTTTCCATGTTTACTTGAATAAAGGCCAGTTCCCCTTAAAAAATCCTCCATGAAAACATCCTTGGATTTTGAAAGATAAAAAATAGATCCATCTTTGAAAGATAAAAGCTTTCGAGTTGCTTTGCTATATCAAATAATCTAACTATTGATGAACCCCCAAACAAGAGATGTTATTATTCTGAAATAACTCTCTTAGGGACCGAGCTACGAATTCTGTCCTTAAGAAACCTAAAGTTTGAAATTTACATGCTCAAATTAATAAAAGTAATTTCAAACGATAAAAGTCTCAGTATAACTTTAAAATTACTAGTAAGAAAAAAAAAATGCAGTTAGGCAAAACTATTAATTTTTCGCATCTGAAGCTGAAAGGCTTAATCCTTAGGATTTTTTAGTTATGTGTGATGTAAATATAAGCGAGTTTTCCTCAGAATTGTCCACTAAGGGAGTCTTGTTGCTGTAATCCAGGGATGTCAAACTCATAGGTACACTTGGGCCAAACAAACAAGGTTTAACTTTAGGCGGGCCGCAAAAAAAAAAAAAAAAAAAAAAAAAACAATATTCATAGAAACGTCGATTTATTTCGAATAACACAACATATATATATATATATATATATATATATATATATAGAAAAGAACAAGAAAAATTTAATGTTTACGTCCTGATACTTGACATCTCTTCTCTGCTATTATCTTTCCTATTTCGGGAGAAATTTTGTTTGCAGTGATAACTTTCAACGCTGACCCAAGGTAAGCATCATTAATACGGTTTCTAATAGGAGACTTATTACCTTTCATGACTGAAAATAACTGCTCGCACCGATAAGTGCTACCAAACATGGAAATAATTTCATATGCGAATTTTCGAGTATTTTCAAATCTGGCTGGTAAATATTTGTAAAATTCAGGCACGCCCACTTCAATGAATTTTGCTTTCAAATTTGAGTTGCATTGAATCTCGATCACCTCCATTTGCATATGGCTGGGTACTGAATCAATACTTATTGAGAAAATCGAAGAAAACAAAAAATTATCTAAACTTGATTTATTCATGCTGCACGTCGGGAAGTGCGTCAAATCTTCATTTTTAAGTTGTTTTTCCCAAAGAACTAGTTGACATTTGAATGCTTTAATTATGTCAAACATGTTCGTAATGATATAATCTTTTCCTTGTAACGATAAATTTAAATCGGTTATGTGTTTGGTTATATCGATCAAGAAAGATAAATCTTGTATCCATATTGGATCGTAAAACAAACTTGCGTCTTGATTTTTCGCTTTTAAAAACTGACATATTTCTTCTTTCAAATCCCAGAATTGTTTGAGAATCTTGGAGCAAGATAACCAACGTACCTCGGTATAGTAGGACAAACCTGAATATTCACTATCTAACTCACTTAAGAAAGCAGTGAATTGACGCTGATTTAAACCTCGAGATCTTATAAAATTTATAACTTTTTTTATATATGACAAAACATTCTCCATATTTATTACTTTCGTGCATAGAACTTCTTGATGTATAATACAATGCATATGATGAATGTTTGAACCGTGAATTTCACTAAGTTTTTTTCTTAGTAACGCTACGAAGCCCTTGTTTTTCCCGGTCATTGATGGAGCGCCATCTGTAGCTACAGAATTTAATTTTGCCAAAGGTAGATTGTATTTCTGCAGAAGTCCAAAAACACAAGTAAATATATATTCTCCTGTGGTAGTACCAGGCATCGGTATTAGTTCCAGTAATTCCTCAAAAATGTTAAAATTCTTGTCACAAGAGCGAAGAAACACTGCTAATTGAGCTTTGCCACTAATGTCCGTGCTCTCGTCACAGGCAATGGAGAAACTTTCGAAACTAGATGATTTTGCTTTGATCTGATCACTTAAATTCGCGGCTAAATCAGTAACTCTTTCCGCAACTGTATTTCGAGACAATGAAATTGATTGAAAAGCCTTCACATTTCCAGGACAAACAATTTCTCCAGCTTTAATTAGGCATTCCTTGATGAAATCACCGTCAGTAAAAGGCTTCGAATGTTTAGCTATCAACTCGGACAAGACGTAGCTTGCATGTACCGCCGCTTCACTTTCTTACAATACTGTACTAAACAAGGACTGTTGCTTTTTCACTCCTAACTTGAGCTCTTTCAACTTTTCTTCTCTCATTAATCCTTCGTAATTGTTATATTTCGATTTGTGTTGTTCGTAATGACGTTTAATATTATAAAACTTGGTACATTAATAGTATTATTACATATCAAGCAGATTATTTTATCTTTTATTTCACAGCAAAAATATTCTAATTCCCATTTTACTTGGAATATTCTATGTTCGTCAGCGATTTTTCGTTTAATTTTACTACCACTTGGTTTTGATATAGACATACTGAATACAAAGGGCTGGAATAAACACGGTTAACGTTAAAAAGTTAACAAAAATTTATTCTTTCCACAAGAGATAAATCAAAATGCTGAAATATTTCTTCAAAAATATTCTAACAATATCACAAAATGTCAAACGTTTAGCAAAAATCAATTCAAAACAGAGAAACTAATTCTATCTCACAGCGAAATCGCTACAAATCAATCACAGCATTAAGTAAACAAACAGTTCGCTAGAACTACAGCTACTACTGAGATGAGTTGTTTTTTCTCGGCTTTTATAAGATTTATAATTAATTTCTCGAATATACTGGAAACATCTATAAATATCTGGATTTTTGTGGATGGCAACAGCAATTACGAGACATTTATTTATTAGGTATTAAATGCACGCGCTGTTCTATTTTTAACCTTCCAACGCAGCTGTCTTTTCAAAAATCGTCTGCGTTGCTAAGGCAACATGAAGCAAATCTAATTACAATTCTAAATAAAAAAAACTAAATAAATAACTATGAAATCCGTAACAATATGAATTAAGTAATAATTAATAATAAAGCAATATATCGTACAAAACTATGATTGGAAAACTGAGACCATGAGTTCGGCCACATTCGGCTATCGGGGTATGCGTACAAGTTCTGAGTGCATGTGTCCCCCAAAAGCCGAAGGTAGCTGAACGCAAGCTACTCACACGCATTTGTAATTTAAGTAGTGTGTGTGTCAGCTCGCTGTGAGTAATCTAACAACACTGAATAAGTTATCGTTAATTACTTAGCAGTAAACATTTCATTTTTTTCTTCGTCGATATGTTATTTTATTATTATATATTATTATTTGCCGATATATTGGCCGGGCCGCAAAAATATTTGTTGTGGGCCGCATGCGGCCCGCGGACCGCGAGTTTGACATCCTTGCTGTAATCATTTGACATCGAGGAAAAAGATAATAAACTAAAATTAGCATAATCAGTATACATAAAATGCAAAAATAACGGTTTGAGTATCAGGTTCAATGTTTCTTCTAACCTTCTTCGGAAACATACAATGACCTGACTAGAACAGAGAGCTTACTAAAGCTATGTTCACTAATTGTAGTAAGTAGACAGGATACAGACGAAGGGTATACAAAACCCTTTATTTTTTTCTTTATATACAATGACTTCCGTACTTCGGAATACAATGACCCTCCACTCGGGGTCTAACTTAAAAGATATCAAAATAAAACTAAACTCTAATTTAACTTTAGAATAAGATTGGCCTTATAATAACAGGAAGCGTATGTAGCACAGAGACTGTGAACACTACAATACGTTTAATTTATCAAGAGGATTAAAACCTCTGGCCTGGAAGGCAAAGTAGCAACTGCGTAACTTCTAAGGTAAGCGGCCTGCTTCGAACTCACGGCTTCCTCTCCTCTGCTTGGCAAAAAGGCCACACTTAAATACTTGGCGTTCGCCAGACAACTTTGCATAAACTCCTTCACGCTTATAATTCTGGCCGGAAGTAGAAAATAAGAAGTGATAGTAAAGATTTAAAATAAAATAAACGTTAGTAAAACTTAAGATCCTTACATGAGTAACGGAAGTTAAACTAAAATTTCAAATTAATTAACTATTGCAAGTAAGATGAAACACCTGTGATGCGAATAATCAAAATAGTAAAATGGTAGTAAAATTACGATTAAAAAAAGTGAATTCGTTTTAAACATCAAACTAAGAATATTTCATTTCTTCATTAAAGGTAGAACTGGTGTCCAAATTTAAATTAATTTTAATTGAAATTTTTCCTCTGAGTAATGTGCATCGTTATAAATTTTTTTTTCTTATATTTATTATTATCTTAGGAATAAAAGGGGAAAAGGTAAACGTCTATCTATTAAAGAGAAAGTGTGAAATAATTTGACGATACTGCTGTAACAGTGCTTTCTGTAAGAATGGTTATCAATTATTAAAAATGTGCATAATTATTGATGTAACCAACATATCTCGTTTTCAATAAATATATTGAGACAGTATATCTGAGTAATTTCACAAACTTCTCCGAACGCACTAAAAATTCCTCAGGAGACTAAATTGTCAATAATTATATCTTTTTGGGAAAAAAATAAAAAGAACAATCTTAATGGCACGTAATATTATTTCTTCCCAATAAATGCTTTAATAATGCTCCAATAAACGCTAATAAGGTAGAACCGATTAAATTCTTGATTTTATGTTTTAGTAAACCGGGGGAGAAACTAGATTTGTTTACACGTAAGGTTTCCTTAATAATTTTTAAATTCACGTTAAAGTTCACTAATTATTTCTTTGAAAATGGTTGTAACTTGCTTTGCTTAAAAGCACAAAAAATCGGAAACATGCTATGAATATGCATACGGTAAATAATCGATATAAAATATTTCGCTTTACATCTCAGAAATAAATAAAAAATTTTGATGTGTGACCTGCATAAAAATTTTCGTGCAATACTTCAAAACGGTTCTATAAATCCATTCAAATCCGTTCAGAAAATATATATATACACACATCTGTGGAATACAAGAAAAGCCTTTTATCGTTAAATTTCGCATGCACGGATCGACTTGCAATTTTCGAAAATACTTTTTCCTATGAAAGCATTGCTCTGCGATTCGTAGTTTCCATATCAGAGTGAATGATTTCTTTTTCGTGAAATTTGACAGATTGTACACCATTTTCCGATATGCAAACTTTAAATATAGAATATAAAGTCAGTTTACGAATGACTGATCTGATGACCATAATCTCCTTGTCGAGGGAGTAGAACGGTGAGTTTTGAAGTTATTTCGTTAGGCATTTGAAGTAGGTTTTATGAATTTTAACTCATATTTTTTCTAGAAAAAACTACTTTCTTAAATAACAAAGTTTTAAATTAAATTTTAAATGTTTAAAATGTATGTTTACATTCTGCGAAAGTTGATTGTATATATAAAAGCAAGTCTAAAAATAAGTCTTTTTGCACAAATTAAACTACAATAAGTAACATTTGAAAGCAAAAATGTAAAATTTCTAGAGACTACTATAACAATTCGAAAATTTAAATCAATAATTTCAATAATTTTCGATTCCAACATTTTTGGCTACTTGGATTTCCTTAGTTCCATATGCAGGATACGAGCGAGTTTCGGTAAAAAAATCCTCTTGAAAATATCCTTTTTGTAGAAGATAGCCTTCGTGAGTCTTCACATAATAAATAATTTAGCTTAATATTAAGTCAGGCATAAAAATTCTGTGGTAAAGGATGCACCACTTGATGTGGCGTCACACTGTGCCTACTCATGACTCTTGACAGTCGTTGCAATGAATACTATAGTTTGGAAACTGGTCTACTCTTCCTTACTGGAATAGGGATTTCTAGATGGAAAAGGCACTCCATTCTCTTCTACGTACTCACAAGCTTAGAGAATATTACTCAGAACATTGTCTGAATTCAAGAGTATGTGCAACGGATCTTCAACACTGTCCTCAAGTAAAATCTATTGCATTATTAAATTTTTCTGGAAATGGTACGTCTGTTCAAATGCTTCATGCTTCACATTTTACTTTTTAACGGCTCATTAAACATAGTAGAGGAATGGCTGAACTCACTGGTCAATCGTGCATCTCAACCCCGAAAACTTTGCCCAAGGTGCCCCGTAAATGATAGATCGAAGTTACGTCTGCAAGAATGGAGAATGGACAGCTACAAATATTCATGGCTTCTCAGGGTTCCAAACTCGAATTCATCGACATGGCAGCTGTCAACTCTAACCACCCTATTAAATGGGGCACCACTGAATACATGATTGATTCCTCTAAGAAATAGCTTTACCAACCATGCAAAAATCTTGCCAGAGATATGAGAGTTTGTTTGCCTTAGAAGCTGAGTTAAATGAAAATAACGATAATTTTCCTTCGATAACCTGGCTGCATAGAAATTTTCAAAATTTTCCTCAGCAGTAAAGAAACTAACAGGTTGTTCGGATTGAAGTCTTTTAGGTATTAGTCGTTCCTTGGCATATGGCCTTCTTATGATTAGCAGTAGTAATCGGTTATTACCTTCGTACTAAGAATATTTTGTTTTATTTAATTATTTATTTCATTCTCAGTTTTCTTGTTAAATGCCTGAAGTTTTAAAATGTGCTAAACATTACTTCTGCTCAAGATTTCTATCCACTACGTGTGCCAGACTTTAGTTTTAATACTCCATAGAATAATGAATATATAATTCCCGCTAAACTTGGTTAAGATGTGTATACCCTATAGTTGTACGCGGCCGTACTCGGTAGGCGGAAATGACGTCACAGAAAAGAGCCGTGGCCATCGGCATCTTGGAATCACGTGACAACCGAAAATGACGTAGACGGGATAGAATGACGTCATTCATAGTTCCGACTTTATTTTGTGGCAACGGCAATTTTTTTCAGTTTTGATTTTTGTGGTAACGATCTCTTGAACCACGTTTTTGGAATGACATCAACTTTAATTTATTTTCTTTTATTATTTTATTTCTTTAATATCTCATTATTTTTAAAAGATTCTATTATTTAATTTAATGCAGTAATTTTTAATGAATAAATTTTATGTTATTCCACGAGTTATAAAAATATCCCCTACGGCTGGGATTCGAGCCTGCCACCTCTGGGATGCGATTCACGACAAAAGGCCACGTTTTATCTCTTGAATCCTGTTATTTGGTATTGTTCACCAGCCTTATCCATTTGGTCTTGTGCAATGGAAACAACTACAGTGTCACTAGGTTGCACAAGTGCGTAGACGCGGGCTTGTTCAACACCTCCTTATAGAAGGAAGCCGGGACACTGAAGCGAGGGGAAGCTCTGACGTCACAGGTAGTCGTCTCTGACTCACCTCGCTCCTTCAAACAAAATCAAAGCCCCGTAGTTGAGCCAAGAGCGACGAACGTGGAGCGGTTATTTGCGTTAGCGACAGAGTTTTTATATTGTCTCGTGCTTTTTTTATATATTGTCTCGTGCTTTTATAATTTCATACGATGCCTCATAAATGTGCTGTAGCCACATGTCGTGGTAATTATAAAAACGGACCAAAAGTGGCTGTATTCAAGTTTCCAAATGAGACTGAACTCCGGATGAAATGGATAAGGAGTCTACGAAGAAAAGATGGCTTTCAACCTACTAAACATACCAGAGTAAGTTCAATTTTACTGCATTTTTTATGTTTTGTATCTTTACATTTTTTTATTACTTTTATTGATAGGTATGTGATGTTTATGCTTACGATATTAGATTTTGATCTGTGGGTAAGAAGTTTTATGTTTGAAAGATTTTAATCTTGCCTGTTTTAATCATTTCAAAAAAATATTTTCCTTCAAAGTTTTATGAATGAAATAAAGTTCCATATAACAGGAATAATTCTAAATTTAGTAGTTACATAAATGCCAATAATTTGTAAATGCTTTCTAGTATACTGTGCAGGCAGATTCTGTAGTTATTCCAAATTTATCATAATTTATATGACAAGGAACTACTAAGTAATCATAATAGGTTTCATTTTAAAATTTTTGTAATGATATATGAAAGTTTGGTATGATGTATTCAAGGTAATTATTTGTATTTGGTAACCAGTGTTTGTTGTAAACAATTATCTCAAATATATAATTTTCTTTAAATGTAAATAAAGCTGTAATCATTATGATGAGCATTCCAGATTTTACAAATTACTTAAATTATACACGTAATTGAAATGATATTACTGGTTTTTTAATTCGTATTTATGTATCAAATTATTTATTTAAATCATAGGGCTTATTGACTTCTGTTACTAAATATTAACATGCATCTAACTTTTGTACTCACAACAAGTTGATTTTTGAATATTTTCTTTTATAGGTATGTGAATTACATTTTCGATCAGATGAAATAATACGAGAAATCGAAATGTATGATGAGAAATCAGCGAAGTTAATTAAAGCCCCAATTTCTAGGCCACGTTTGAAAAAAGGATGCATACCTTCTCAGTTCCCTGATGGCCCATCCTACATGTCATCAAATTCTGTATCGAGAATGTCACCAGAAAAGAAGAAAGCTCGTTTAGAAGAGAAATACCTGGAGAAAGCGATAGAAGAAAGTTTGAAAATGAAAGAACGGTATGATAATGAACGATCATTTGAAAGTTTAATTGAATTCAATAATTGCCTAGAACATCAGATTTTAGAAACATTTTGGACAACTGTACATACTGAAAATTCAACTATGTTACTTGATATTTTAAGTGACCCAGCTCCAGAAATTCAGAAATCGGTAGTAATAAATGAGGATTTAACAGTATGTGTTTATACTAAAAACATCGCTATAAAATCTATTGGTAAATTTGTTTTCCCTCTAAAAATTAGTAATGTAAATATGTTTCTAGAAGTACTAAAGGAAGTTGAAAGTCTGTCTCATAACTTACAAAATGAAGAATATATTAAGAATTCTATACAAATTGTGGATGATATGCTTTCAGAAGTGAAAAGAGTGTTACCTGAAAAAGAAACTGAACTGAACTTCCTTTCAGAGCAAGTAAATAAACTAAATGTAAAGAAAGAGAAGTATCGATATACTCCAGATTTACTTATTTTTTGCAGTTTGTTAAACTCGATCTCACCGCATGCATACAAGTTTTTACGACATTCAGGTTACATTTCTATTCCCCATCCACGTACTATTCGTAGAATTTGTTCAATGTTTTCTCTTAATCCTATTACTGAGCAATTTAATGATGACTTTTTAGGATATGTTAAACAAAGATGCAAGGATTTAGAAGAAAATGATAAAACTGTAATTATTATGATGGATGAAGTGCATTTAAATTCATGTTTCGATTTTAAAGGAGGAAATTTGTGTGGCATGGCCTACAACTGTGAAAAAGCTGCTACAAGTGCTTATGTTTTTATGATACGTAGCTTATTATCACCTTTCAAGGATGTGGCACATATATTACCAGTTAAATCATTAAATGCTGAGGATCTGTATCAATATCTTAAGAAAATTATAATTGGTTTAGAAAATATAGGTTATAGAATTGTGGCAGTTGTCTCTGACAATAATTCAATAAATAAAAAAGCCATGTCATTATTTTGTATGCCTCCAAAAATTAGTATTGTGTATAAAAACCCTGCAGACTTATCTCGGCCACTATTTTTTGTTATTGACTCAGTGCACATCTTGAAGTGTGTCAGGAACAACTGGATAAATCAAAAAACTTCTGGGCAATGTTTATTTTATCCAAATTTTGAAAATTTTTCCAAGGTCGAAACAGCGGCATTTGCATGCATAAAAAGTCTCCATTCATTAGAGGCAGGCAGAATTGTAAAATATAGTTATGGTTTGACTCTAAAAGCTCTGTATCCAACCAATTTGGAAAGACAAAATGTCAAGCTAGCATTACAAATATTTGACAGTCGTCTTGCAGAGGCAATAATGGTTATTGGTAAAGAAAATAGTATTTTAAATTACGAAACAACAGCTGAATTTATTAAAATTATATCTACATGGTGGTCAATAGTCAATGTCAAAAGTATCTTTAAAGGACACCATAAGATGAATGAGTATCAAAAGCCGTTAACTGTGCAAAATGATGATGTTAGATATATTTATTTAAATAAGTTACTTGAGTGGTTAGATCAGTGGAAACTTTTAGGCTGTTCTAGTGGTGGACTAACTAAGGAAACACATTTTGCATTAACACATACTAGCTATTCGTTGCTCGAAATGGCAAGGTATTGCATTGAGGAGCTAAAATTTACTTACTTTTTACCAGGAAAAGTTCAGACAGATCTCCTAGAGAATAGATTCGGAAAATATAGACAGCTGGCTGGTTCACAACATAATATTTCTATAAGGCAAGTATATGAAACTGAAGCAAAATTAAGATTACAAAGTCTTCTGCCAACTGTTATTAAATCATCAAAGTATGGAGGAATTCCTATTTATCTAAATTGTAAAAACCTGTGTATTGAATCTCTGGAGCAAGAAAATATTGGATGCACTTTCTCAGGAAGAATAACTATTACAAATGAAGATATACAAAATGTTCAAAATGACATACCAATTTTAATGTATATAGCTGGTTACTGTAGTTATAAAGTTGTGAAACTATTAAGCTGTGATATTTGTAAAGGCAATCTAACTATTGATAAAGAATTAATTGTAGAAAATGAAGGACAGTCTTGGATAAAAAGATTTGATAGAGGACTTCTATATCCTCATCCTGATGTACTAAATTCAGTAATATATAATTATGTTGTTATTCAAAAACTTGTATCTGAAGAATTTGAGAATGAATTTTTATTTTCTGCAAATCAGAGGGATATAGCATGTAACTTAACTCTAGACATACTGATAGAAAATGACATTTTTTTAAATCTAGATGATTGCCCTAAAGCTCATGAGTCACAGAAAGTGTTAAAGCAGATTCTTTGGTCATCAACGAACACATTTTTAAATAATTATTGCAAATTAAAGAATGATACACTAAACCAGAAAAGCATTGCAAAAGAGCGCAAATTGAAAACTTTAAAGCATAAATAAAAATATAATGGGTGTTTAGCAATTAAACATTTAAAAAATGTAGGTTTTAATTCAAATGATGCTGTATTTCATAGACTAGTAAGTTTAGTAACTTTAATGCATGTAACAAGACACAAAAAATTAATTGAGCAAAGCCTAGTGATGTTAGTTCAGATTTATTTCTGTTGAAAAAATATTTTCGCATCTAACAGTTACTGTTACACATTATTGTGAATTCCTTATTATTTTTTTTCTACTCATGTATGCTGTCTGTTTAACCTTGAGATCACTTGAAAAGTAATAGTAACGAAAAATTCATTTCTATGCATCTATGTAAATAAGTGTCTGGGTTGTATTTTAAGTGGTCCTTATTAATGTGGATATCAAATTAGTGTTAACATATGGTAAGATTCTTTATCATTATAATTGACTTGAAATATTGAAAAATTCATTTCCTTGCCCTTAATTTGTTGTGTAAAAAAGTGTCTGCGTTATGTTTTTATGTGGCCACTACTTTTACCTTTTGGGTATAATTTTGGTGTTAACATGATAAAATACTTTATCAAAGTAACAGTTATATGTTTCAAAATGCTTACAAAATGTTATGTATATAATAACTGCCACTGTTATACTGGTAATGGGTCATTATACTTTTGTTGATATGGACAGATATTGACTGTTTTACATTCAGATGACTTGAAATATTAAAGAAGGCATGTCCTTTTTTTAATTTCTCATCGCGTAAAAAAGTGTCTCGGTTTGTGTTTTAGTGCGGCCACTACTTTTATCATTTGGATATAAGTTTGGTGTTAACATATGGTAAAATGCTTTCTCCTGATAAAAGTGATATGTTTCAGCATGGGTACAAAATGATATGTATATAATAACTGCCACTGTTATACTGGTCATTATACTTTTGTTGATATGGACAGATACTGACTGTTTAACATTCAGATGACTTGAAATATTGAAGAAGGCATTTCCTTGCCTTTAAATTGTCATTGCGTAAAAAGGTGTCTCGGTTTGTGTTTTAGCGCAGCCACTACTTTTATCATTTGGGTATAAGTTTGGTGTTGACATATGGTAAAATGCTTTCTCCTGATAAAAGTTATGTTTCAGCATGCTTACCGAATGATATGCATATAATAACTGCCACTGTTATACTGGTAATGGGTCATTATAATTTTGTTGATATGAACATATACTGACTGTTTTATATTTAGATGACTTGAAATATTGAAGAAGGCATGTCCTTTTTTTAATTTGTCATCGCGTAAAAAAGTATCTCGGTTTGTGTTTTAGTGCGGCCACTACTTTTATCATTTGGGTATAAGTTTGGTGTTGACTTATGGTAAAATGCTTTCTCCTGATAAAAGTGATGTTTCAGCATGCTTACCGAATGATATGTATATAATAACTGCCACTGTTATACTGGTAATGGGTCATTATAATTTTGTTGATATGAACATATACTGACTGTTTTATATTTAGATGACTTGAAATATTGAAGAAGGCATGTCCTTTTTACTTCCTTGTACGAAGTGAAAAGGAAGTATTGTAATCGCGAAAAGTTTCAGGCAGCATATTTCACCGAAAATATCCATTTTGACCGCTATCGAATGCAATTTAACGATGTTTTTGCACCATATCTGTACGTAAGGACAGAATAAAATACTCTTTTCCTTCAAAAAAATTATAAAACTGCTTAAAAAAACTGAAACTAAAATTAATTCTGAAGAGAATTTTTCGTGGCTTCTGTACGAACGTATGTACGTACGTTCGTGCGTACGTACATATCTCACATAACTCAAAAACGAGTAGCCTCAGAACGTTGAAATTTTGTATATAGGACTGCTATAACATGTATATGTGCACCTCGTATTTTGGTTGCAATCGGCCACACCAAACGTATATAAATATATTTATTTATATATCCACTCTATGACTTGAAATATTGAAGAAGGAATTTCCTTGCCTTTAATTTGTCATCGCATAAAAATGTGTGTGGGTTATGTTTTAAGTGGCCACTACTCTTATCATTTTGATATAATTTTTGTGTTAACATATGGTAAAATGTTTTATCGAGGTAACAGTTATATGTTTCCAGCATGATTAGAAAATTGTATGTTTATAATAGCTGCTGCTATTATACTGGGAATGGGTCATTATAATTTTGTTCATATGGACATGCACTGACTGTTTTATATTCAGAGCACTTGAAAGATGATAATATTGAAAAATTCATTTTCGTGCTGTTGAGTGTTTGCTGCATAAAATGGTATCTGGGTTGTATTTAAATAGCTACCACTTAATGTTTAGTAAGTGGTTATCATTTGGTGTTAACATACTGTAAAATGCTTTCTCATGATAAAAGTTGTGTTTCAGCATGCTTACAAGATGACAAGTTTATGGTAACTGCTGCTTTTATACTGAGAATGGGTCATTATAATTTATATTTTTTATATGGGCATGTACTGACTGTTTTACACTTAAAAATATTGAAAAATTCATTTCCTTGTCTTTAATTTGTTGTTGTGTAAAAAAGGGTCTATGTTGTGTCTTTAAGTGGCCATTACTTATATCATTTGAGTATAATTTTCATGTTACCATATGATAAATTACTTTATCAAGATAACAGTTATGTGTTTCAGCATGGCGACAAAATAACAGGTTTGTAATAACTCCTACTATTATTCTGGGAATTGGCTGAATAAAGGGTGTCTCTGATTAGGAGCACTCATTTCACAAACCTGTGATTTTCATGTGCATTTTGAAATTACCGGTGTTCCATAATTAAGACTGGTGGCTTTCTGGACAAATCATTTTGATATATTCTTTGCTTAAATTAAACAAGCCTGATAGCGAGTAACTTAGAAGATCACGATTTTAGCTTGGAAAAATTACAACAAAATTGTGTTGCATGTAGTGACCAGATACTTTCAAATTGGATACTGGTGCATAGGTAAAACATTTTTATTATTTTCTATATTTGAAACATTAACTGATAATCACTTCCTTTACACAACATCAATAAATGTTTTTACATATACTGGTGATGCTGACATCCATTTGCTGTTGAATGTATCTTTATATGCTTCATAAATAATAATAGCCATCGTATAAAATTTAATATCATTTGTGCACCTGAAGTGTTTTAAATGGTAATGGACGGTCTTCTCAAGTGTTTGCCCGATATTTATCCATATTATGGCAGTATCGTAATACATTTTGAAACTATTAATTGGCTGTTGTAAAAAGTTAATAACGGTGTTTGTAATTGCCAGACAAAATGGGTTGAAATTTAACGAATAGAAACTTGAACTTGCAGTATCAAAATTTAAATATTAAGGTCACATAGTCTCATCTTATTGTTTCTGATGAGACCCAATTAATATAGAAGCAGTTTTGAAATTTTCACACCTGTTAATAAATAAGAATTGATGAGATTTCTTAGTATGGCAATATGCTTAATGAGATTTCTGCTTCAATTTTTACAAGAAAGTTTGAATAATTTATTGATAAAAAGAGATCAGCTGGTTTTAACTTATTTGTATGTTATAACTTGTTATGCTGACTGCTTGCATAAAATTGTAAATAATTTTTTTTTATTTTTCACTTGTGAATCTTTATTTTCAAGTTCAGCTATATAACTAACACAATACAGTTAAGTACATATACAACTAATATTATTGGTTCTACAGATTTAAGCAATAATTTTAAATTGCACATTGAATTATTTGCTAAGCAAACCTCTGATATACTAATTTATTTGAAACTTGCAAGACACATAGCATATTATAGACAAAATTTAGTGCATTTTTATACCATTTTCTTTTAAAGACAAATTACTGATTGGAAGAAAAATGAAATGATAAGTAATAGTTTGTATGCAGATAATTTGGGTTTTTTTCATAAATATTAGAAAAATATAAAGCAATATTAAATTATGAGGGAAAAGTCAGAAATTCCTTTTTTGAGTTAGTATGGCTGATTTTTAACTTTTTAAATGCTGCTGTGAAACCTACAAGGAAGTATAATTCATTAAAGTCAAGAAATAAGAAACAAAAAATTCTTAAATTTATGTCAAATTTTATTGTGTTAAATTTTGAAGTAATTAAATTATTCATTATATATAATTGAATCTCTGAATAAAATCCCACCCAAGTATCTATATCAAATAGTGAAATCAAGTACGGCACTAGCGCGCAGCCTGTTTTGTTTCGTTGCTCTCTCGGGGTTTCGACATAGACGACTACGCGTGACGTCACAATCCAGTGTCCCGGCTTCTATAAGGAGGTGTTGGCTTGTTCCGACGTGCCCAAACCACTTCACACCTTTGTGCATCCAGAAAGCTAACGAATGCAATCTTAACGTCCAATTATAATCTCGCTAACAACATCCTTCCTATGTCAACCAATCAGCGAGTTTATTTTTCTTGGAGCGGATATAGATTTATATTGACGTTCTAAATCATTACTTTAAATTTATTATTTGCTGTTTTAAATGTAAGATTTTACCACATTTTAAATTTCTCTTTTTTATTTTACAAGCATTCTTCTTCCTAAATATAATGCATTAAATTTTCATCCCACATTTATGGTTTTTGGAAAAACGTAAATTTTACTTTTAATTTTCACAAATTAATGTTTCCACATTTTAATTTCTTACGAAAGCGAATTTATTTTTTACATTTCTTTTCACTTTTTTATTTTATAATTTTTTTTTTCCTAAACTTCTTTCTTTTCACTTTTCTATTTTAAAAAGAATTTTATGTTTAACTTTTTTTTTCACAAAAGTAATATTTATTTTTGCAAGTTTAATTTTTTCTTTTCGCAAAATTTGTTCTTGTCACATTTTTATTTTATTTTTAACTCTTCTCCTCTTGTTTTAAATACTTATTCATTTTATATCTCCTTTTCTCCAAAAGTAAACCTAGATATATTTTTTTGTCTATGAAATTTAGGTTGGAAATTTACATGCATATCATTTCCCTCTGCAGGCCTTTGTGGATAATATTTTTTGTAGCTTTAGACCAATACCTTCAATGTTAATTCTATTTAGTTTAATTGGAATACTACATTTTTTACTTTTTATGCTGCTGATACATAATGAGAGATACTCAGAACTTTTCCTTCTAACTTATTGTACTAGTGACTATACTAACTTTTTGAAACACTTAACAAAACATCACTAATTCTCTTTTACACATCTTACTTTTATTCAAAAAGTTCACCGAATTATGTCTAACAAATGTAAATTTTACACTTTTCATTTACTTTTTTTTCCTTATATTTAACTTTTATATAAGTTTATATATCATTTATATAACTTTTACATTAGTAACACTCCTCTCTTTTGCATTAAGCATACTCATTTATATTTTTCTCCCTTTTCCTCCAAAACAAATACAGACTTACATAAGTTTCTTTATTATAAGACCTACTGATTTTGAACAACTATTATAAGGAGTTGTCAGGACTTGTATGTCTTTTGATCTGCTTTGAAAATATTACGTGTCTGAATAGGAACAGGGAGATTACTATATTCAAGTATGTGTGGAATAGACGACACAAGCAGGAAGGGTGTACTGAACCCTTTATTCTCTATAAGATTGCAGGTGCTTCCGTACTTCGGGATACAGAGACCAACCACTCGTGGTTTGAACGTAAAAATATAAAACTTGATTTTCATCAATATTGAACTATTTTGGACATCCTATTTAAATCTCCAATCATACGCTAAATTTTGGTTTTCTTCATATGAAAACTTCACTCAGATTCTTAATATTATTCCACCATTCACCGCAGAACTTTATAAACACATCTATATTTGAACTTATCACAGCCTTGCTTTCTTAACAAGGTACAGGAGATTGAATTACTTTTAACTATAGAGAAGAATAGCTACACTGTGGTGTATTATTTTAATTTCGAATTTTAGCCCTATTTGGGAAAAAGAACTAAAAAAAAAAATGTTTATAATACACATGGAATTAATATTCAGCTAGGCATTGGAAGCTTGTTCCCTTTCTTCCTACTCGAAAAAGTTTTTCAAATAGTTATGGAAATGCGAAAAATAGTCCATGAAATAAAAAAAAATTAAAATTGTTATTATAATTATTATTATTGTCAATGTTATTTGTTGTTCATGCAAACACTTAACTATATAAGTAAGGATCTTCGATTCTTGGCCCGCCTAGCGTTTTCGATAAGTTAAGAATGAAACTGTTAATGCCATTGAGGTAAAGGAAGAAAGGGCTAGCCAGGCACTTTGAGTGAAGCACTACTCCGGTCTCCACATGGGGCGTTTTTTGTTTACCTTCAGAAGTTCCCTTGACAGCGCTTCGATACTGTTTCGACACAGGACAGTTCCATACAAATCGAAAAACGGGACATTTCCGCATAAAAGAAACATCCATTGTGTGATGAATAATAGCAATTTGCATAGTTTAGTGACATTTACGCAAAAATCACATCTTGGTTATTTTTCGATAACCAACAACAGTAATTTTGATTATAAATTTGTTTTATACAATTCTAAGTAGTTGAACTACAAAAATATAGATTTTAGCAAAAATGTTATGCTTAAAGAATGAAAAATACCTTTCGGTACCTTTAAAATTGTATACGTCTTTCGATACCATTGATAGCGTATTCGCTACTTTTATTTTATGTTCCAAACGCCAAAATGTTTTAAATAAAATAAATTTTTTTGTCATCCACATATTGTAGAAAAAGAAAATATGTGCATTTATGTGTATATTTACGACGTAATTACAAAATATTTACATCCAATCGTGTCAAAACCCGTTGATCTTAATGGTAAATCACCCAATGTTTTGGACACCCGAAAGGGATCGCGAGTGCTTCAAAGCAGTGTAGCGAAACCGGTTAGGGCCTCTCCTTCGTACTTCCAAAGAATCTGTAAGGGACTCCCTACAGATTCTTTGGTACTTCCTACCTCCATGGTTAATGCAGCTGTCTCAAACTCTTTGATTTTCCCTATAGAGAAGTTTGCAAGACGTTTGATATTTATCTCAAACTCTACTTTTGTTGAGGGTCAATTTATTTTAAGCACTCCACCATGTTGACCTTCTTGATTAAAACAAACATAAAAGAAACCACGCCAAGGGTCTTTCTTAAAACTTCACACACATCTTGTTGAAAAGTGTAGAGTGAGGAGGGGAAACAATGAATGGAATTCTATTTCTCTCAATGTTGCAATCAGTTAGAAAACGAGAAATTAGATATAAACATCGTGATTGGTTGATGAAAAGCAGGATTTGTACAGTTGATTTAAGTTACTCATACTCGTTTGACATTCTGAAATTCAGAAGCGCTTTTTGTCTTCGAATGACTGCACAATGGCAAGACAAATCATGGTGGAAAAATGTTTTTTCAAAAAAGGAAAAGTTGAAGGAAAATTGCAATTTTTTTCAAGAAATATAATCTTTTTTTTTTTTTTTTTTTTTTTTTTGAGCACAAGAGTAATTTGTGTCCGTGTTAGCTACATGATAGCAGAAAAATTACTAAAGTTTGGAATGCTTTTCTTGGTGGAGAGTTTGGAAGAAAGTGTCTTCAGTGTGCAGTTGATTTGCTTTATCCATAATGATTTGGCCATGATTTGTCTTTGTGCAGTTTATTTGCTTTGTTCAAGCTATTTTGAATATTAGGGATCTGATGTGACTAGTGAGGCGCGTGGATGATGTGGCAGCAGATACATTCAAAAAGTAAAAATCCAGATGCAAGGACTGTGTGTTTATTTCTGTAGTGATGGATGAATCACAAGTAGGAAATTTTTGTATTGTGCATACTAATTAATAAGCTTACTGCTGAAGCAAATAACATTGGTTCTTTGCCATAACGATCCTAGCAGTTCGGGTTGAAGTTCTGCTGAAGATGAATTCCTTAATAAACTTGACTTAACATTCGAATTTCACGTCCAAAAATGTATCCAAAAATTTCCGACTTTGCTTCTTCGTTTACTTAGCGTATAATAATTAACGTTCGAAAAATTATATTACAATTTTGCAACTGAATGTCGTACCAAAGCAAAACAAGTCAATGGAAATTACAAATTGTTCCAACAGTTTCAGTCGATTTGAGTGAAAGATTTAAACTATTGTCCCTCTCCCCGAGGATAAAACTTGTGTCAAAATTAAATATTTTGTCTCTCAAACCCTACTTTCAATGAAAGTTAGTTTCTTCGATCACATGTATACTGTAAAAAATTTCACTTTAGTGTTATACAGTTTAATAGTTCAAATTAAGAAGTAGCCCTAACACATTCTTCATTTGATATTTTAAGAATTCTTTTTATGGTGAAACCTCAGCAATGGTTCAGGTTTTCGCCAGTGAAATAAAACATTCAATGTATGCCTGATTTTCATATGTTTCGAAAGTTTAATTGTGGTTGTTTGTATGTATTTTCGGATAGTTGACAGAGTATTTAGATGTATGCATGACAGATGCATATAATAGCTGACAGATGCATATAATAGCTTTAAAAGATTCCTCAGAAGCTAAAAAATCATGTCATATTTGAGAAAGTACCCAATAAAAGTCAGTGCAGACCAACAGAATTCTACGGGTAGCAGTAGAAAGTTTTACTGGTTTCTATGGCGCATTTACAGACAAGTAAGGATTGGGTTATTTAATTATGGCAAAGCACACGAGGGCTATCTGCCTAAAAGGAGGGAGGCCTTCGTGGAGGACTTTCTAAGAGGAACTGGCTCGTATATACATTACACATGGGGAAAACCACGAAAACGCCCATGCAGCCAGCCCGTTCGCGGGATTCGAACCTCGGACCGAACTACCAGTGTTCAGCGTCTTTACCGCTCGGCCGCTGGTGGGCCTACAGACAAGTAAGAGAAACCCACAGAAACCAATAGAAACCAGTAAAAGTCAGCAGAAACCCATAGAATTTTATGGATACCCATAAAAAGCTTTACTGGTTTCTATGGGGCAATTTTATCAGGGCTGGCGCATATGTTTTTCGTTTATTCTTCATAACTATGTTTTAGTTTTATGTAAATGCATTAAAATTTGTGTATTAATAACATGTAACATACAAAATGGCTTTTAAAAACCGATTAGCAGTAATTTTATTATGGTTTTATTCAGGTGGAACGCGAAAGGTCTAAAACACATTTTCACCATTTTGTTGTTACTGATATATATAGCGCAGCTGAATACAACTCTAAAAAGAAGTCCAGTCCTCATAGGGAAAAACATTGTTCATAACATAATGTATATTTCTATAAATAAATATCAATATAGTATGCGCATCCTACAGGAAATAATTTGGGTATCCTTTCTTTCCATAGACATAATGTCCATGAGATATACACAAAGATCACTTTTCTGGTGACATTCAGCATATCTGTATAAATTTGCATATTCAGGCATAGCTTGTATAGAATTTATTGCAATTTAGCTAAAATATCTTGTCACCCAGCTAAAATATCTTGGAGTGGTCATAGACCAGAGACTCTCCTGGCTTCCCCATATTACGATGCTAAGACAAAGAGTGAATCTCCTAACCAATGCCATGCGGGGAATGACAGCAATCAAATGGGGGCTGTCACCCCAAATTCTCCGCATCTGGTATAAGACTGTTACGGAGAAAATCGTCACCTATGGTGCCTCAGTATGGGCCACGCGGCTGAACACCCATATGAGACGTCAATTAAATACCATACAGCGTCAACAGCTACTAATAATCTGTAAGGCTTACAAAACATCCCCAACGGCAGCCTTGCAAGTTCTAGCCGGTGTACCACCCCTCGATCTCTTCATAGAGCGAGAGGCGACGATAGGGAAAGTTATTAGACTGAGGCAACACCACACACTGTGGGGTCATACTTACAATCCCAGTGAATACGAAGAACACAGGACCATCTTCGCCTGTCACCCGGCAGATGACACTCTCTCTCGAGAAGCGCAAAAGATCAAGCCTATAGGTATCTTCACAGACGAGTCAAAGACACCGGAAGGGACTGGCTGTGCATTCTGCCACGTCTCTGAAGGGGTGACGATCCATACGTGGAAAAGGAGGTTGGCCCATCATAACTCGGTCTACCAGGCTGAGTTACTGAAAATCAACGCAGCACTGAAATATAGAGCGGATTCCCTGCATACTCCCATAGAAATTTACACCGACTCAGCCTCAAGCCTGGCTGCCATAGCTAATGAAAGAGCGGGAAGCCCCATAGTCCAAGACATGAGGAGGCAGATTTTCCATCTTAGCCAAAAAAAAAAAAAAAACCCACGTCTCACCTGGGTGCCAGCACATACTGGCATCTAGGTAATGAGCTGGCAGACGCGGCGGCAAAGGAGGCAACTAAATAGGCCGACACATATGAGGATGCCACGTTAAAGCCGATCACCTTTATGAACCGGCATTCGCTAGAGCTGTTAATAACATAGTGGCAAAGGAGATGGAACCAGGGCACCACGGGTTGTCGAGCTTACAAGTTCATACCGAAAGTGAGGACAGAGGCCCAGTCTACCTCTTATTTTATGACACAATTTTTTACGGGATATGGTCCATTCCTCACATACAAATATCGCTTTGGCTTCGTAGACAATGACACCTGCGAATATGGTGAGGTTGCCGACCCAGACCACCTCCTATTCTCATGCAGCCTCAGAGAACAGTTAAGGCTAAAAAAGCCGAATGATGACAGCTACTGACCTCACTGCCTAAAGACCACTAAAAAACTCAAGCAGGATGAGCTAAAGATCAAGGCTGTACTAGACGAGTGTCTCATAATGTATAGGAAAGGGCACGCCAACAGAAGGGTGCAGACCGTCGGTAACCACACTTAGCGCCGCTACATGTCTTGTATATTTTCAAAAGTACTAATATTCAGCCTAATGTATGTTAAATGTTATATTGTACATCTCTGCAGCATAATGTATAACTCATGTTTGGCCAAATGGCTGCCACACTGTTCTTTTTCCGTACTCATGTGTTTTCATGTTTCTATTAGCCTTCATGTATACTCACGCATTCTTCTGTATAATTTCATAAGTACTAATATTCAGTTTAACGTACGTTATATGTACTCTTGTACACTTCTACAGCATAATGTATGCTTCAAGTTAGGACAGTATCCTCAGCATTCATGTATATTCACACATTCTCCTGTACAGCCTCTAAAGTACTAATATTCAGTTTAATGTATGCTATTATTGTAAATCTCTACAACATAATGTATGTATCAAATTTGATCAAATGGCTGTCACATCGTTCTTTTTTTTTCCCCCGCACTTACGTGCCTTCATGTTTCTTCCAGCTTACATGTATTTCGTGCATCCACTTGTATTGCTCCATAAGTGCTTATATTCAGTTTGATGTATGTTATATTTATTCTTGTACACTTATACAGCATAATGTATGTATCAAGTTTGGTCAGTATCTTCAGAATTCAAGTATATTCACGCATTCTCCTGCATAGCTTCTAAAGTACTAATATTCAGTTTAAAGTATGCTATGTGTACTATTGTAAATTCTATAGCATAACTTCTCCAACATAATGTATGTACGTATGTATCATATTTGGACCGTACTCACGTGCCTCCATGTTTCTTTCAGCATATTTGTATATCATGCATTCAGCTTCAGCTTAATGTATGTTATATCATACATTCAGCTTAATGTATGTCATATCTTCTACAACATAATGTATGTTTCAAGTTTGGTCAGTTTCTGCATCACTCATGTATACTCGCACATTCTCCTGTATAGCCTCTAAGTTCTAATATTCAGTATAATGCACGTTATATGTATTATTGTAAAATCTACAGTATAATGTATGTATCATGCCTGGTCATATGGCTGTCACATTGTTTTTTTTTTTTTTTTTTCCCGTACACTTGTGCCTTCACGTTTCTTTCAGCATTCATTTACATTGACACATCCTCTTTTATAATTTCACAAGTGCTTATATTCAGCTCATTGTAAGTTATATGTATTTATGTACACTTCTACAGCATAGTGTATGTAACAAGTTTGGTCAGTATCGTTAGCATTTATGTACTTTCACACATTCTCCTGTATGGCTTCTAAAGTACTATTAATCAGTTTAATGTATATTATTTGCATTATTGTTAAATTTTTCAACATAATGTATGTGTTCTTTTTTTTTTTTTTTTTTTTTTTTCTTTCCCCTTCTCATGTGCCATTATGTTCTCTCAGCACTCATGTTTATCACGCATTCTCTTGTATGGTTTCATACGTACTAATATTCAGGTTAAGGTATGTTATAAGTATTATTGTGTATTTCTACAGCATAATGTATGTATCCTGTTCAGCATTAACAGTGTTAATCAGCACCAGTTGGCTCGCATCGGTACCTTCGTGTATTACCAGCACCATGTACAGTCTTAATTGTTTCAATGCTTAGTATAATGCTTTTTATATGTAATATTTTAAGTACAATTCTGGCGTTCAATGTATGTCCCACGTATGGTACTAACAGTGTCTGTTTATCCTAGTATTCTGTATGGTACTATAGTATCTGTTTATCCATGCTCCCCCATGTTTGCTCCTGAAGTCTCACCTCATAGCATAATGTAAATCACATGTACAGCATTAAAAGTACCAATGGTACAATGTACGCATGGGTATTGTCACGCGACTGACACATTGATATTCGCACTCAAACATTTTCATGCAAAAATAGCTTCCATGTACCCTCATGTACAGTCTTAATAGCTTCAAATCATTGTATAATCCATGTGTCTCTTATGTTAATAATCCCTTATTCTCTGTTGACAATAGAATGTAACCAAGTCATCAAGGGCCCTGTAACCGTGCCCATGTACATCTTTTATATAGTACAATAAATATCCGCGGAGTTGGCATCCAATTCCGTATGGGTATACTCGTTATACTCGGGACGGAAGCCAGCTCAGGGGCTCAAACCACGAAGGCTTGCTAAGAAGGCGGGAGAAACACCTTATATACTCCCTCTTTTTAAAGGGCGACTGGGATTTTAGGAGACCCAATCACCAAATCCTGATGGTGAAGAATCATCATTCACCATCTTTTAGTTAGGGCGCCACTGTAGAGACATTGCTCATTTTTCAACTCTTCTGCTTTCAAAAAAAATCTAATGTCTCTGCACATTTATTATGAAAGTTTTGAAAAATCAAGAATATTATATAAGTGTTTGTGTATAAGTATTATATACATGCATATATTCATCGATTTTAAAGTTACTAAAGGCAGAAACAAATAATGGAAAAATTTACAAGCTTCAGAAAATTTTATGACACATAATACTTGGTATAATATGTATTATATATATATATATTTTTTTTTTTATTAATTTACTTTTTGAAAGCTGTTCTGTAAGAATGCAAAAGCTAAACAGAAGAATAAATACTACATAATCCGTACATGCAAAAGTAAACCAAAAAAGGCCTTTCAGCATCAATATTGGAATATAATTTGTTGTTCCAGTGATTGTAAATATTAGAAATAAGCCATTTGGACCTAACTCATCTGAAACGTTTAAAAACTTTTTTCAGGTGAAAATTTAAATATCGTTGGGTAAAACTAAATTTGTGGTTTAATTTTTCTCTATATGAAAATCTTTATACAGTATATGCCATCATTAAAAGTGAGAGAAATTTCAGTTTATCATTAGCTTACTATTATTAAGTACGCTTAATATCCAATTTTTCCTTTTCCTGTAAACGTGTAATGATGATTTCTAAGAATATATTGATTTGAAGACACTCCCTGAGTAGGCGAGCAAAATCAAGTTAATCAATAATGCATTTCGAATATTTTGCTGAAGTACTGAATTTTGTTTATTGCTTTGTTAAAATTTTTATTTATTAAATCTTATTATTTGATTAAAGCTATTTTGAAGTATTACGTAAGTTTTCCATTTTACGAGAATATTTTTGATAAACATGCATTGGAATATTTAGTCATGTTGCAAAATATTCTGTTTGAATGTATGGTTATTTGTCCAAACTTTATTTTTTTTAATTTTCTGTTTATCTTTCTTTTTATTTTATTTTATTTTATTTTTTTATTTTATTTTATTTTATTTTATTTTTTTATTTTTTTATTTTTTTTTTTTTTTGTGTGTGTGTGTGTGTGTAATAGTATATAATTGAAATTGAATAGTTATGTTTATTATACACGCTGTTACTGCACCAAGTTACTACAAAAATTCCAAAAATTTACAAATTATGCATTAAATACTAATTTAGCTTAGCATAAAACTGCTGCAAAACTTCGATTTTAATAAATTCTGTACATTTCCTCTGCTAAACTGTGTTTCTGTTTTATTTATCATAATCATATTTGATTCCAATCTCTGCTTCTGCAAAGATACATTGCTGAGTGTTTGCATTTCTTTAGATCTTGTGAATCTGCCAAAGTGGTGATATTTTTTTACACCAGAAATGGAAACCATATTAATTTCTTAACTGCTCTAATATTCCTCCAAAACCATGTTCCTTAATAGATTTAAGCGGAATAGAAATTACTTTATAGAATTGTTTCTAATTTTAACAAACAGCATGATGTGTAGCTTCTTCCATAAAGTACTAACTTTGCATGTAAAGTTAAGAATTTATTTATTAATACAATGTATTTAAAGTAATAGCAGTTAAGAAACATTTAATTGTTTTACCTGAAGAGATTAAGAGGTGCTATTGGAATTCTTTTTATGTCTATTTAATATTCTGCAAAAGAAGTTCGATTGTTTCAAAATATAAGTAATTATTTCTAACCAATTAAAATATGAGTTAAATTTTATTTTTCCGGGCGGTATTTTGTTAGTAATAAATATGACAAAATAGTAAATGATAGAGTAACTAATATTCAGCTCATTCTTCGTTTGATATCAGCAATTTGTGTATGCATTAACTTATGTTATAATTGGAAACCATAACACAAAGATTTAAATAAGGAGCTTTTTTGTTAACTCTTCTGTATAATTTATTATCATCAATGATGAAGAATGTCGCAAGATATGGCTAACTTCTTTTTAAAAAGCATTAAATTAGTGCTTCAGAGAAAAGGGAGTGCTACAGAGACAAAAATCAATATAAATATACAAACCTAAGTCCCTGGAATTTCCTTGAGTATTTTTACCAGTCGAATTGATTTCTGCTTTATGCAATCTGAAAATTATTTTTCATTTGAATAATTTAAACTAATTCATTTAATTTCACTTACGAAATCATCCAAAATAACATTCTGTTTTTGAGACAACTATTTTTTTAATTCAAATATTATGTAGAAGGCTACTTGGACTTTATTTATAGTGGAATTATTTTACGTAACATTTAAGCGCCTATCCATCAAAACAACAAAAAATTTTAATAAATCTGACTTCAATATTGCCGTTAATTCTTTCAGCTCAACAAAAGTAGGAACTTCTACACATCCTTTCACCCATCCATCGAAATACTCCGCAATTCATAAATAAAAATTTTCCACCTATTGTTCGGCTTCTTGGTATGACTTACAATTGCTTGCCTAAAGGCGTCTGGGCTTACACGGTAACGATCCAATAAAACCCGTTTAATTTGTTGGTACTCTCCTGTTTCTCCTGTCGTTTTTGAATTATTATGTCCCCTACTCCATTAGCAAAATAGCCATAAGTTGAGTGGACCATTCGGCTTCTGATAAAGCCGTAGATTCAGCTTGGCGCACAAAAAGAGCTAAATATAATCTAATATCGGTTACTTCGACATCAAATTTAGTCATAAGTCTTTTCATTTCAAGCATGTTTTACTGAAATTGAATATTTGACGGATTGGGAGTGGATTCCGTAAATCTACTCGCTCTTGTAATTTTTATCTTCTCTAGCTCCAACTGTCTTTCTCTTTCCTCCCTCTCTCTTTTTCTTTCGATAACAACTAGCTTCTCTTCCTTATTACCTTCACCTGTTTAGAACTGCGTCACTTAATTTCTTTTTCACATTCCCGCGTCTATCAAAGCCAGAATTCTGAACTAACTGAAAAAAGCTCCTCATGCTTGGCTGCCCTTAAATAGGCTATTTTCCTACTTAATACTAGATTTCCTCTCAACTACTAATTTAAAATACTAGTAGATATAAATTTGTCTTAATGAACAGCATTAATACTTCCTAACCACTCAAAATTATGCCACCAAATAGGCTTTTTACTATATCAGTATTCAAATTTGCCACTTAACATCAATTCACAGCATAAGATAGATAGATAGATGGACTGATAGTACAGGTAACAGATTTAACTTCTTATTCAATTATTATTGACATTTAATACACTTCCGATAGTATGAAATAACATTCAAATAATTCCCAGAGAACTGCCTTTTCTTCTCACTTAACTGAAATACAGATTTTTCTCTCTTTTACTGAATTAATACACTTTGGATTTTTTACACATACTGAATTAATACACTCACTGAAATTTTAGTCCTTACACACATATATTACAGTTGCAAAATATAAGTACTTATAGTTTAATGTGATCTTGTTAATCAGCTATCAACCTGTATCACAGATAATGACTGAGCAAATTTTGAAGTTTTATTCATATACAGTTTCGAACCTAATTTTAAACTCAGTTCCCTGAAACGAATTTTACTTTTTACTTTCCCTTAATAAATTCTCCGGATAATTAAGATCTAACAAGAGCACTCGTTTCAAGTCTCTTCTTCAGCAACACATGCACAGTGCCTTCACTGCAGGGATTTTTGTCACCGTCCAGTCACAACATAGAATTCAGCTGGCGATCCTTCTGACTCTAAATTACCTTCAATATCGAATTCCTGCTTTTGCGATCGGACTCTCTGTGCTAACTTTTAGCTACTATCTCAAAGCACTAGTACTGTCGTCAACACAGGATTTTCATCAAGAAGTTCTGCCGAAGCGGACTTAAAAATCTTTACACAATCTTAAGGTGTCAGTATCTTAAGGCGAAACTTTAATCCCACTGTTTCCACCATTTGTACAAGTCGGTAATATGACAGACTAACATAAAAATCAGGACTGCGAAGTTAAATTCAATAAAACCTTTATTTCTGGAATAAAATCAAAAGAAAAAACTTTTTACAAAAAAAAAAAAAAAAAAAAAAAAAAAAAAAAAAAATCTTTAATACACTGTCGCATCACACAGTTGGTCAGAAACTCATTTCCACAACTCGACCAACTTTCTACAGAAGCAAAAATCTCCCTTGTTCGGTGCGCCCTCCCCATTTTATGCTCTCGCATAGTCGAATGAATGCGCAATCCTATAACATTAATTTTTGGCTGGAAGGAAGATTCTCGAAACGTCTGCTACGTAATCTGACATTAATCACATGGAACATTTACGATCAATTGCCCACCTGGGTGTGGAACATTACAATTTGCTATATTTACAATATTACCAAATAATGGTTCAACCAAAATACCAAATAATGGAAAATGTTTCGTCATCTTTTGGTTGCAACATTTTAATAGGCTAATTTAGAGAACCTTCAACCAAATTTTTAAGCGTGTGATGAATCTTAGATTACTACATAACTTCAGCTTCATTTTATCCTAAAATGCATAGTTCGAAGGAACAAATGCTGGCGTATTATCATACGTTATTGTTTCTGCAAGTAAATGAACTTGTAAAGCACCCACAGATTTTATACAATTTCAAATCTTCATGCATTAACGTGCGAAGAGCTCCTCTGCCAATAGCTGTTTTACGTTGTACCTCATAGAAAGTAATGCTGCAGTTTGTCAGAATCAAGCTGGGCACCTTGTATACAGTGGCTGGTTGCACTCCTCAATAGTTATCTACCGCTGTGCATTTCTTTTGATGTGATATTTTCATTTCCTATGTTGAAGTCTCTGATGTAGTTCAAAACTAGGTTTAGCGAAGGAGCTTGCTCACCACATATAGCCACCGCCTATGAATCTGTCCTGTTGTCTGTTCCTTTTTACAACTTGTTTAAATTGCACATATTTTCTTAATTTGAGATATATCTAACATATTTTTTCTGTAGACAATTAAATTCGCAGAATGCGATTTTGCCTTGGTTTGGTTGCGTTGATTTAATTATGGCAAAGTACTCGAAGGTTATCTGCCTAACGAGATGATGCCTTCATGAAGAACTGTCTAAGGCTGCTATCACACGTCGGTTTTTTTCGAAAGAACAACTGTTTGGAACAATTTTTCTGCTTTGTCACAACAGCCAATCACCACAGCTCGCTTTGGGGTTAACACAGGGAAAACTGGTTCTCCATTACAAACCAGCTAACAGCATTCGGCGCTGATAGCTGATTGGTTGAAAACGAACAACTTGCAACTTTTTTCGAAAGGAAGGAAAAAGTCGCACGTCTTTCTTTCAATAGTAAACCAGGCAGAAAAATTGTCCGAAACAGTTGTTCATGTGAAACAAACGCAGTGTGATATAGGTCTAAGGGAAACTGGTTCGTATCCACATTACATATGGGGAAAGATACTAAAATGGCAATGCAACCAGCCCGTTGGCCTAGAATTGAACCCAGGCCGAACTATCAGCGTTCAGCGAGTTTACCACTAGGCCGCTGGTGGGCTCATAACCTCTGCGTTTGTCAAGGATTTGCTGTACTATGTTTGAATTATTTAAATTTCAAACACGATCAGTTCTAGCATAAGCTCGGTGAAATTTTAAATAACACTGAGAAAGCTCAACTCACGCCTCATTGAGGCAAGACGTGAAATTAATTTTATTCTTAAAACTGATGACGAAAGTATTACGCATGTAAACAGAGAATGACATGTAAAGTGGCTAACAAGGTTAAAAAAATCATTTGCGCCCAAGGTAAATTGATTTCAAGCTTTCTTTCAGTTCTTTAAAGTCAAAATCTCGGCCGTATTTCTTGATAAGGTAAAAATAAATGTTTTAGAAAAACGTAGATACCACAGCTTCCTTGAAGCTACGTTTAAATGCCTTCCCCCCTCCCGCCCTAAAAAATCACTTAGAATCACAACCTTATCACCGATAAGACTGTCACGTCTTCTAAAGATATGAACAGTCCTTCCGTTTGAAAAGTAAACTTCTGTGATAGTCCTTTGTGTACCCAACCCTAATGTCCATCTTTACCGGCTAGTCAGTGGATTGAAGGTAATTTGCACCGTCTGACGCCACAGAGGAATGGCTGTTGTCTCACTTTTCTTTGGGTACTATGCTTTAGGTAAAGCTGCTGTTTGTTCTCAGGTAAATTATGTTTGCCAAAGCAGAATAGATTATGAGGTAAATATTACAGAAGAGTGCATTTTTAAAAAATTGTTTCACTTTTGAATTACATTCGCGTAAAGTTAAATATCTTCTAAAAGAAAACCATAATAACGATTTTCTTCATTTTCCAATTAAATTATTTTTTCTTTTGAAATATATCTTGAGATTTCTCAGGAACGTTTTTTCACAATTTCATTCATTTTCGAAGCTACAATATTTCCTCTTTTAGTACTCTACCTAGCTCGTAACTAAGCAAAAATGCTTTTGCAATAGAAAACAATTATTGCATTTTTAGAAAACAATTACTTCATTTTTTAAAGAAATAAATTTAGCCGCTGAACGGTTTAAGTTATCTTCACACAGTTTTATACAATGCAGATACAACCTAGCTTCGATTAGAAAGCTTTTTAGGAAGACTGATATCTCTCACGCGTTTTGCGATTATTTATTGATCTGAGCAAGTTCTTCAAAGGAATTTCAGTAGCAAACGTGATATTTAAGGGAAATGATTCTAGACTTCGAAATTCGGATTTTATCTCAATTATTATAATAAATATGAAACAGCTAAATGAAATTTTAATTATAGCAATAGTTTAATTGTAAAAATAACACCCAAATTGACTGGAAAAGGACTATGCTTGCAATAAATAATTGGCATAGTAAATACATTTTGCTACGAAATTTAATATGGTAGTCCTTTTCCATTTTCGTATATATTTCATTTTTATGGAAGTTCTTTCTCAGTACGGAATGTTATTGTACTTTATGAGTGACCCGAAAATCACATACTTGCGATTAGAATTATATGTGGATTTTGCATGCCCCCCCCCCCATTTCATAAGTTTATTTACGTTTTTCTCAGCATTTCATTTTAAAATGTAATATTCCTAATTTTTTATTATCGTGTAACAGTGCGTTCACTCTCTTTTACTAATTTAATTTTTTATTTGCTTCCGATTTAGTACATATATCAGTAGAATCTTAAGAATGATAATTAGCCACAAAATTTGGAATATTATTCTTTTCCTGTTTAGTTCGATGAAAATAATGCTGGAAAATATTGCTACAGAAACAGAGTCTAGGTTTTAAAATAACATTAAAATTTATATTTCATTTTATACGGGTTAATAACTTAAAAGATCATTTTGAAAATTGAGTCTGTCTGCAAATCAGAAGAAACCACCGCAAATTTAAGCATTACAAGAATTATTAAAAGCCTTTCTTTTCGTAATACCGTCAAAAAATATATATTTTAAATTTGCATAGAATGCTGTACAAAATCTTGTGCACTGCCCAAACTCAGAAATCTTTCAAAGCCTCAGGAGAAAAATTTTGCGAAGAGCAAAATACTAATATTTCGTATTCCTCTATATCTGAAACTCATAGTCCTCTTCCTATAAGATCAGCAGAAATAGAAGATTAAAAGAAAAAAATTCTACACTTTCATTTGCCGAACCATCTCAAAGAAAAGCCAATGCAAGTTCGAACACACTTGTTTGCAGAAATCGTCCCACTTACATTCAGAAAGCACATGTTCAACCTCATATCGAATGCTTTCCAAACTTCTTGTGTGTTGAGCAAAAATCAAAAATTTTTCATAGCCGTCGGGACAAAGCTGAATAACTCGAAAAAATAAAATAAACAGCTGCCATGATGGAACTACCACCCGTGGCCCCCCACAAACAGAGATAGCCTTAGGCATCACACTTTTTCCCGTGGCACCGGCGCGCGTGTGCACTGTATTCTAGTAATGGATTCGGTCTTTCTTCTTTTAAAAGGCAGCCATTCACGCTTTTCTTAAGCCGAAAAAACTTCCGATAAAGGGCTTTTCACTTTCCTTTTATTAGTACCATCTTTTGCGTTGCATTTTTTTCCCCTTCATATTTTTCATTCTTCGTAACAGATACATACACTGATGGAGAGCTGTCGTAACTTGGGCCTGACAATGAGCACACGCAGTTCTGGAAATAAAAAAAAAATTGGGAAAGCTTTATTAAACGCTTTTAACGTTCATGTTTTTCTATTAACGTTTCGGTGCCAAAGCGAGTATGTCGCCAGGCGCTTCATGAAAAACCGAAACGCGGAGAGACGATTTTATTTTTATTTTGTGCTCTTATATATTCATTGTTATTGAAAGAGATGCAAAAATTAAATTATTAAAAGAAAACATATTTTCTTGAAGACAATATTTTTGAACAACTATTATGTACCGTATTTACTCGAAAATAAACCCTTTCGAACGTAAGACCTCGCGTAAATTTTAGGACAAATTTTAAAAAATAAAAATGTAAGTGAATATCTATGAGATCTTCACAAACTACCGAATAAAATATAATATTTTAAACTGTAATGTAGAAAGAAAAATTAGAAAAAATAATGATACAATTGTTTTTAGACATACTAGAAACCATTATAATGGGTGCAGGCCTGAATTTAAATCTCTCAATTAGACATGGCTATAATAATTAGGGTAGTCATATAGTTTATACATACAGTAATTACTTATGGTTCGCAGTTTACGTATACGGTAATTACCTGTCAGGTTTATCTAGCATTTAAATAATGTATTTATTCGGTATAGTTTGGCAAATAAACATTTTCCGCTTATTTCATTCATTTACATGTATCAAATTTCGATTTCATGTATCAAAATACCCAACTTTAAGAATCGACTAAATTTTAGAACTAAAATATACCAATAGAAAAGGTATTATCATCGAATAAATAAGATATATATGTTACGGTGAAACACCGAAATCTGGAGAATGTCGACTTTCACCGGTGAATGTCAACATTCACATAGTCGCTTGGTGTATGTCCGAAATATTTTCCAAATACTCTTATTTCTGACTTACACCGGTGAATGTCGACATTCACCATGTACTAATGGTGAATGTTGAACATATAAGAATATTATATTTCATTCTCCGTAATTCATTCGCGAAAAAACGCACTTGAGACTCAGAATAAGAACTTAAGAACATAAGAACTTAATACACACAGTACATTCAAAATGAGAAAGGAAAATAATAGAAGTTATAAACTTACCAAATTATATGATTCAAATCTTATTTATTGCAACAACTTAAACTATTATGACACTTTGAATTGCACAAGAGGCCCTTGCTTTTACAACTGCATTTATTTGTGGAACACTTCCTTTTGGAATGGCAGCGTGTTCATATACTCCTCTCTTTTCGACCTACACCAGAGCATATCTGTGATTGTCGACATCTTCGGACCGGTGAGGGTCCGAATGTACAAGAATATAAAGAAATATTCGATCTTTTACCGACGTATTTGGTAAATGTTGACATTCTCCGGTGAAAGTCGACATTCTTCAATTTCAGTCTTTCACGGTAACATATACACTCTTCGTAAAGTTCAACAAGTTTTTATGATGAGATACATGAACTCTTGAATGTCTGCAGAAGCGAATAACTTTCTGACAACTAAAATTTTCTTGTTTTAATTCTACGAAATCTGTTTTTAAATGCAACAAAATAAATGGCCGATATAATGAAGATAAGCATGTTAAATATTGAAAAATAATATTTAGACAAAAGCATTTAATAGTGTCAAAGGTTTCGAAATATGCTTAGATAAAAATATTTATTTTAAAGGTTTATAAGGTGAAACTTAATCTAGTACTGCTACTTTAGTACCCTAATCCCAACAGACATATAGCGAGTTACTACTATGTCTGAGATAGAATTGTAGGGTCGTTCTCTCTTATTCCACATAAACTAGATTACATCCTACAACGTGTAGAGACATTAGGTATATTTGAAGCAGGAGAGATGAAAAATGAGTAACGCCCTCGCCGGGAATCGAACCACAGACCTTTGGAATACGTGCCCAGCGTGCTGTCCACTACACTACGAAGGCATTCTAAGAAGGCGGAAGAAATACCTTATATACTCCCCCTTTTAAAGGGCGAATAGGGTTTTTAGGGGACCCAATCGCCAAATCCTGGTGTGGAGAATCATCATCCACCACCTTTTTTAGTTCAGGGTAGAGACATCAGGTATTTTTGAATGCAAGAGGAGAAAAATGAGCAACGTCCTCGCCGGGAATCGAACCATGGACATCTGGAATACGCGCCCAAATTGCTGACTACCACACTACAAAGGTATGCTAAAAAGGCGGGAGAAATACCTTATAGAATGGCAAAGTCTTAAGAAGATTACAAAAACACTTTTTTTATTTAAACAGAACTTTGTACGGAAGGGCACGACTTTGTGCTACAATAACCACAGCAAATAAATATGAACAGTCAGTTGAAATTAAACCTTGATCTATTCTAAGTCTACAAAATTAAATACTAAACTATAAGTTGTATTATTTTAATATTCACATAATGATAGAAATTAAAACTTTTGTGGTTCTTTCTTGGATAACTCAATAGACTCTAATGTCCAGACTGAGTACTGGATCTACTTGTTCTCATTGAGTTATTGAATTAATTATTTTGTTAATTGATTCTTTGAGGGTCCTTTTCTGTTGCCTTTATCATGGCTGAAAGTGCTGTCCAACTAGAAAACCAAAAGGATTTGGCAGATTTTGCTTATTTTCACTCCAAAGTTCAAAATCAAGAAATTCTAAAATTATCCAAGAAATATACTAAAATACTTCGTAATCTTTTAAACAATCGAAAAGCAACACTTGAAAGCAATTTGGAACTTATTAGCTCCCAAACTGATCTAATTAGACAGCAAAGGCAAACGGCATCTATGCTACAGTCTATAATGGGTCTTAAGCAACTCGTTGAAGAGAGAACTTTTGTATTGATTGTATCAAAGAGGTATTCAAAAGAGTACTCAACGAATTATCGATCCTTCATGAAAAGTATCTTTTCGAACAGATATTTTTCTTCTGCAGAAAAGTACTCATTTAAACATGAGTACTTTGCCAAATTAAGACGCACCGTCATACTATAGCCATTTTCGCCCTGCTTTTCCAGCAGTACATTTTCTTGCTATGCAAAATAATGGACAGCATCCTCCTTCTTTAACGAGTAAATATCTTCTATCATAACTTTTCCGATTCGCTAAACGGCAGTTATATGTTTCGCTTAAGTTCTGTGACGCTAAAATAATAGTGTACTACACTATAATTTTGGTAAGCAATGTTTGGGTCAAAATCTTTAGTCGATGTGAGAATTCAAAATGAGTTCCCCGTTTGTATTTGAAACGAATGAATAAAAAAGGAAAAAGATAAAAAATTCTGCTCTAATTTATATTTCCAGAAGGTTAATTTTGATCAAGTAGAAAGACGAAATTAAGAAATAACTTTTAGGGCCATTAAGAAATAATTTTTAGGGCCACATCCAGCTTGCAGGATGTATTTGTGAAAGCCTGCTATCGTTATGACAGAAGAACTTAAATGCCGTTTATGTTCAGTTTCAATTTCTCACTGCTCAGTAATAATAGTGCTTAATTAGTGCTCAGTACTGCTCAGTGCCGCTAAATAATTATACCTATTTAATTGCAAAATCGGTAACCTGCACTGATACATCGCGCACGTTGTCAATTTTGAACAAAAAATACGAATTCCTGTTAACAAAAAGTGCTTTTGTTATTCAGTAGGCCAGAACTTAAAAGTGGTAGATTGAGATGTCCAAGCGCTAAGTAAATCTATTGAAGCTCAGACTAGTGGAAATGAAAACTTTATTCATGGTCAATATCTGCCTTTTCACCTTATCAGATAAAGGGTTGCGGCCCCACTTACCGTAATTTTGAATGTGAATAAAAGGAAAGCAAGAGAACACTCCCAATTCAGAGAATTCTTTTCTTTCAAAACATTTCAAACGAAGAATGCACCTGTGTCACACGTCTTCTTTCGAAAGACTGTTTCAACCTAAGTCTATGAGTATCAGTATGATCTTCCTTCATTTCTTATCTAACTGTTTTAAAACAAAACAAAAGCTTTTATTTAACCAAAAAATAAGTCTATTTTTTTTTAAAAAAAAGATAACTTTAAAAAAATAATATTTTGAAGAAAATAGTGTTCAAGAACAGCGTTTAAGTGAAATAATAAAATAATACTTTTTTGCTGGAAGATAATATTATCCTTAATTCCACTAGAATATACAACAGGTATGAATCCGCAGCTTAACAACTAAGACTCTGACAGCTGCCCACTTAATTAGCCACTATTTTATGCACATACAGCCCTGAAATTAGTTTTCTGTTACTCCTCCTAACAGGGATAAACAGGGATACTGAAGACACAAAAACAATACTGAATATACAAATACGATATTTGGTACAATATTGAATATGTACAAGTAAAGAGTTTTTATGAAATACATATATCTTTGTTTGACGAAATTTCCCTTTTCATGATCCTTCTGTGTTTTAACCACGATTCGTAGTTACGTGCCGTTACGAATTTGTTTCTTTTCCGCAATATCTGGTGAAATCAAGGCTACATTTGAAAATGTTCAGCTATTCCATATGATATAAAGAATTTTTCCCCTCGCCTTCATCACTTTTCCATTTAATCAAACCAAATATTACTATTTTTTTCTTTATTTCATTTTTTTATTTTAATTCTATGTCGTTTACAATTCATAAATTGAATGTCGCAGTTTAATTTTATTTCGTTTACACTTCCTTAATATTCGAATTTTACAGTTTACAGATTTCAACCTCAGTCTATGAAATATTTGATTGGGTTAAATAATTAAAAAAACGGGGAGGATAAACATTAAATTTACCAAAGCTTGATTTCTTTTTTCTTTTCAGTTAATACGTTGCTATTACTCTTACGAAAATTTTTATTTCCATTATCTGAAAAGTCTCTTTCAAGGTTCTTGAAATTCTTTTGACAGTTATCACATTATTTCTCTTTATCTAATCATGAATAAAATACAAGCACAATTTATGCAGAAGAAATTTTTTAGGTCTTAAACTGTTCACCTGTAATAAGAGGAGTGAGTGCATAGTTATTGCTTATGTTACGGGAATATACTTTTCACAGTTTTCTTTTATGGCTCGTTTAAAAACATATTTTTATTTATTTACTTATTTAACTATTTTTTTAAAAATTAATATTAAGGTTATATAATTTTTTCTTTAAATTAAGATGGTTTAACCTAAACAAAATAGTACTAATACCTCTTTCCTCGTTTTTAATCGAGTTTAAAGAAAAGGTCTTTCTCCTTTTCTTCAAACTATTTTGTCGCAATTCAATCTGAGCTAAGTCATCAAAATTTAAAAAAAAAATTAGAATATGTTAACAAAAGGGAGGAGAATTAAACAGAGTGATGGGATCATCTGATGTTTTTAAAAAGTGTTATAAATGGGAAACTTGAATTGGATAAACCTTTCCGGTATCGATTGAATGGTTGTTTTGAAGTGAAGCAAATGACTTGAGAGCTGTTGTGTGATGCGTAAATCGCTCACATTTCTTCAGAAATGGCTCGATTTGAGGTTCATTTGCTGTGTATTTAAGCCCCCTTCCCACAACCATCAGCCCCCCCCCCAACTGAGAGTTGAGCTTTTAAGCAAATGAAAGTAAGCCCCTTTCTTCATCGTACCCCTCTTTAGAAACTCCATCAGATGGTACTAAGTGGTAACAGAGATGTGATCATTGAGTACTGCCTACTGGAAACCAACCAATTTTACGCCCCGGGCCCCCTAGATCAGCCTCCCTTCCTCCTTCCCCGCGTCACCTCACTCCGATGTCTCTGTGCACAGGAAAGTAAGACAGTTTTAAGAGACTTCCCTGTTTTTCTTTTTTACTAACAAATTCGCTTCACAAAAGCTCTTCTTTTCACACGAAATCATCCGAATCAGAATTTTCAGAGCGCCCAATCGCCGAGAACGCTCTTTAAGTGTTAAAGTAAGGCTTGACGATAAGAAAAAGGGTGACAAAGATTAGTGCTACTCATTTTATTTTGTCTTTTATCTCCCCCTTCGAAATGCTGCTGATGGACTGATACTTGGACAATGCTACTGCATTTCTCTTGCCCTCAGCGGTTTTTATGTTATTGTAAGAGGCGGGCAAATGGGTCGAGTTCTCTTTTTCTTTTGTGTCCCTATTTCCCGAAGGGGAAAGGTTACGGGCCCTTTAAGCTTAGATTAAAGGATGATTCAGGGCGTATTGATGTAAGTGCCTATCATGATCGTCAGTTTATACAAATAACGAAGTGTGCTCGCTTTGTCAATACGTAAATCTTTCATTCATAAATTTTGTCCAGTTAACGCTGCGTTTGTCTTTTCGTTCTTTTGAGGGAATAATACACTATAACTGAAGCAATAGTCTTGATTGTTGTTATGTTTGAAATACTTTAGCAATGTATGGTTAAGCAAAAAAGGTGATTGCAGTAACACAAATATGTTTTTTAAATAATGTATGCGACATATAAGTAATTGAACTGGAAAATATAAAAATAGTTTGAAAATTTAAATAGAATTATTAAAAGAAATAGCAACATTTTAAGATAATTTTGAGCATGAAATGTAAAAACATTCCCTATTTTTATTTTGATATGAGCAGATCATTAGCACCCTGATCTTTTTATGTTCAATTGTTCAATAACATTTTGATCCGGAAAAAAAAAAAAAAAAAAAAAAAAAAAAAAAAAAACTGCATTTAATTTTATGCATAACAATTTAGAAACTATTATTTAAATTTGTTTTTTCATTTACAACATCCCTCTTTAACCGATGATTTTAGAAGATTGGGGGGGGTGTCTTAAATAAAACGAGCATCGTTGAGGGTAATTACTGATGAAGTGTGGTATAACGTTTTACTAATAATTTCATATGAATGAAATTAGAAATTAATCAAAATGATAATTTACGAATAATGTAATGAAAGATACAAACTTAGGAAAGAATTTATCTTATACTTAGATGTCTAAAGTACTGTAAGTGAATTAAATTTTAATATAACGAAAACGGAATATTACATTAATTCTCTTAATCTTACATTAAGACTCCTCCCAAAAGGAAATTATCAAAATTTTACTTTATAATTTGTCTACTGATTTGTAAAACACTTACTTATTACAATGGCTAACCAATGAAATCTGAGAACCTAATTTTTTCTATGAGTCATTTTTCTTTTACGCTTTCCAAAGTGTGAAAAACGTTAGCTTAATACAGCTGCTCATAATTACTGAAATAAAATCTCACACTTTTATTTTAACTATGTTACAGGTCAAATATGACGATATGCTAATGCAAAATTTAAAACTTCGCAGAAAAGCAGGCTCAGTTGAGTAAATTTTGAATAAAACTCTACCGATTTCTAGGGCGATCAGACACGGGTTTTTTTTCTTCAGGGGTAACAAAATTTTATTCAAAATCTATGCCATAATGAAGCTGCACTTAGCTTAGTTTTAAATGTCAATAGACACCTTTAACTGCCGAAGATACTTCTAATTTATTATCCGATAAAAGGGTCAGCTTCCATTAATTTGGATGAACGTGGTTATATTACATACATGAGCGATTCAAGGTCGTCAGACTCTTCAGTGAGCCAGGGGACAATTTTTGGGGGGTCAACAAAAGTTTTGTTTTTCTTATTACGTAACTGAAATATTTACTTTTACTTACAGATCAATTTGTAGTAATCAGTTATATTGTTTTTTTTATTATTATGTTATTTTCTCTTCAGATATTTTTTAATGCATGTGGGTCTTGATAAATCGTAATTACAAGAGTGCGGATCGTGATAAATCGTAATTACATGAGTGTGGATCGCGAGATTGAAAAACTTGGAAAGCGCTGGTACATATTTGTTGTTACTCGTAATGTGAAATCTTTCATACGCACTGTGTTAACAGAAAAAAACTTATTGCACTTTACGTTTTCTGAAATCCATGCAAAAAAGTAATTATGAGTTTTTCACATCCAAAGGAGGGAATTAAAATTCTTTTTCTAAGCATTTTATTTTGAGTAAAAGCGGTGTTATCGCGTGTTTACAACTCAGTTTTAACCTCCAGTTAAGATTAAACACTATGTCAAAATATTATTGCGTAAACATAACAAGACATTAAGTTATAATGTCGCAAGAAAAAATACATTTAAACTTCTCTTTTACAGACAAAATTAGATCTTAATCATTATTATGGAATTAGGATACTAAAACATGTCGTTATGTTATCATCACTTTGTTTTTATTTTTATTTTGTGTACACAAATATATTTTTATTTACCAATGGTATTTAAATAGACTGGTTAACAAAATCCCCCCCCTTTATTTTACATTTGTTCTTCATTTCTTCTAACGAACTGAATTTTCAAATTGATTATGCAGAGTTACTTGTATTAATTGAAAAGATTATAATATTCATCATTCTGCAATGATCCTTAGCTCAGAATGAGTTAACAGATATTAAAAAGTTGCGGACGATTGATTCAGTACAGATAACACAGCACTTTATAATTTGAAAAACCGCATCGTAGTGTTTCGGTTGAAGCAAAATAGTTCAGTTAAAAAGAAAATATTTAAAATTATTGCTTCAAAGTATTTCTACTATTATAAACATCGATGATATTTTTAAAAACTGACCTAATGTTCAGAATTTTATTGTTTTGACTAGAAAAATCAAAAATATGGAACAAAAAATGTACTTGCTTACATTTTTATATCTTAAGAAAATTTTTGAAAAATTTCAATTAAGGTTAAAAAAATTTAATTTCCATTAAAAGCGAAATTTAGCTATGAGAAAAATTTAATTGTATACACAAAATTTTTCAAAGCGTTGTGGATGAAACCAATGTCGCATAAGTATTTACAGATTACTTTATGCTTTTATGTAGAAACAGAAATCGCATATATCTATATATAATATTAAAAAGCATAAATCAATATTTTGTGATCGCTTGATTGTATATAAGTATCTGGTTTCAGCTATCCGAGATGGTAATTAAAATTGAGCCATCTACAATATAAAATAAAAATCCGGAGTCGACTACATATCACTTAACAGTCCACATTAACGTATAACATAGCTTATATTCTGATTATGGTACAGTGCTCTCTTTTTCATGAAATCCTCGCGGGACCATTATCTCGGATTTCATCGGTGGGGTGGGGCTAATCCCCTTTCATATTCCCACTCTTCCCCATCACTGAAGTTGCTTTTAGTCTGGCTTTACTGTTCCGCAGAAACGGTGCTGGATTGATTTTACCCCCTTTTTTCACCCACCCTTTCTTCAGCTCCCCCATTCCTCACGGGCCCCATCAAAGTATGATGGATTCAGTAATTACCGTTGAGATCCGTCCGATCGTCGATCAGAAGTCGGTAGCCGCTCTTCGGTTCATCCACGTTTCTGTAAGTCGGAGTACAATCCTCAATTATCGTTTAATATGATATGTTAGCTGTAATTTGTCGAAGAAAAGTCAGTCGCTGTTTTTACGTATTTTCATCATCAGTGCAGCTTACCTGTGATGCAGGGGAAAATAATAAACAGAAATATTTTCAAATCTGAGATTTTCTGCAAGGCATGTTACTAAGTGCCCCGGATAAATTTTTATATTAAAATGAGCGACTTCATAAAAACTAAGAAATATAACTTATGAGATCAGCGAATATTTTCCTAAATTAATTCAGATGCATTTTAAGATTTTCGCTATTGTACCTAGAAATAAAATATTTAATTATCTTAATGTAAAATTTAAATTATCGTCTTTCATTTTTGCGTAGAAAAAAAATTAAATACACTACAATAATTTAATTACATAAAAAAAGTTTAGAAGGTATTTCTCCCGTCTTCTTATCATGCCTTCGTCGTGTAATGGTTAGTACGTTCGGCGCGTATTCGAGAGGTCAGAGATTCGAGATTCAGCTGAGGCATTGCTCATTTCTTCAGTTTCCTGACATCGAAACAATTATAAATTACTCTACGTTGGCGAAAAAAAAAAAAAAAAAAAAAGGTGTTAGCGATTGGGTCCCCTAATCCCCAGTCGACCTTTAAAAAGGGGAGTGTCTAAGGTATTTCTTAGCATGCCTTCGTGGTATAGGGGTCAGCACGCTCGGCGCGTATTCGAGTCTCGGTGGGAGCATTGCTCCTTTTTCACATCTCCTGCTTCGAAATAACCTAATGTCTCTACTAGTTAAATAAATAAATGTTCTCTTTTTAACAAAATGTTTAATTATATAGCAAAATTTTTTGAAACGTTGGCTCGAGAATTTGAAATCTAACTTGTTTCTAGGTATTTTAGGGATTTAATAATCTCATATGTTTAACCTAGAATTTTAGAATTTATTGATATTTATTTTGGAACTTGCAAAAGTTAACATTTCAATATAAGTTAATTATTCAGAAGAAAAGATAAGTATAATTTTTTTTATTTAACATTCTAAGTAAAATACTATATTTAATAATAAAATTTCATGAAACATAATCCCTAAAATTTTAAATATAACTTTCCTTAGCTTTTCTGAAATTTCTATGTTCATATTAATTAAAGCCAATTCTAAAGCTCTTAATATAGGAATCAGAAATTACAGTTTCCCAATCAAAGCAAATGTTGGGGGGGGGTAGGCTTTCTTTGCTGAAATTAGTTAATGATGATAAATTTAAATTTTCGCAATTTAACTTATTGTTTATAAATATATATTATAAAAGTCCTATTTTATTAGTATTAAGGTGCTCAGTAAATTATCAAAGCCTACATTACCCTCTAAAATTTGGAATAATTAGGTATTCTAATCTACACATATGTGTAAAGTTTAAAATGATTTTCTTCAGAATTATAGGCATAGTTCGAAAAATGCTTCAAATTAAAATCATTAATTTTGTAATATTCAGTTTATATTAACAGTGATTTACCATTAAACGTTTATTAATATCATAGCAAAGGGAATAATAATTTGTTAAAAATCATTGTGTTAATCTTTTCATACATTTCAAAGCAATAAATCGAGGTTTTTATAGATTTTTTTTAACTTTTTAATTATCATTAACCTAGATTAAGATCATCTGGAAAACAGAGTGCAAAGAAAAACCACGCTTGTATTCTCATATTGGAGATATTACGTGTACGAAATTTATATTACGTTTTATAACAGATCACCAAGCACTGCTTACTACAGTCTAGAACAAGATTCCCCAAATGTTTTGGCTCGCTAAGCGCTTTTTAGAATAAATGTCATTAAAAAAAGGGGGGAAGTGTTTAGGAGTAATGTCAGTGGGAGGCAGAGGGAATAAATAGTTAAGGAATCTAAAGACAATTGCATATCTGAAGAACAACAGAACAATATGCGTGCAATGATATTATTTTAAAAACTTAGAAATTTTCAGTAATATCTCAATTTATTCTCGGCTACACACTAGCACTCATGGTTTTTGCCATGACGTTATCATATATAAAAATTATTTCATCAAACTATTTGCGTTACAACAGATTATTGGCGCGAGAGATCTAGAGAGCAGGCGAAAAAAAAAGAGGCCTGCTTTCTAGAGAGATTTATTATTCAAAATTTTTTTTTATTCCTTATAAAAACAACTTCAATTTAATTTTACTAACCAGAATGCACTGTAAGGCTTCAGTGGGAATAAATTAAGGTAGATCATAAAATGACTTCTAAATATTTAATGAAACATGTGTGGTTGTGATTTTTGAAACAGTTTTTTTTTTTATATTTTAAGTTCAATTAAGGACAACTGCAGATGAATGTCTGGCTCTGCATTTAAGCGGCTTCTGCATTTTGTTCTGGTGGAGAATTCATCTTTACTTAGATATAGGTAGTTGGCAAAGGCAACAACACTAATTTTGCTTTCTCAGACAAGATTGTGAATTCATGCTGTAAATGCAGTCAAAACTCCGATAAATTTTGAAACGCGATTTTTAGCTCGCTGTGAGATGTTAAGCCTATAAAGACTTCGCATTCACCTGAATTTAAGATGAGTGGATTTTTATTCACGCTGAACATATTCATAACTCATTAAAAATCGTCAGGTACCTTTTCTTCAGCTGTTGGAAAATAATATTCAAATCATTCTTTCAAAACTTTGAGATGATTGCGAATAATTTTCTTTCTTTCCCTTCTTTTCGCCATCAACAGAGCAGCCAGTTCACTGGGTTAGGTCTCATCAGTTCTCCTCATCAGTCTGCTCAATCCCGTTGACGGGGGAAGGGAAGAGAAAAAGAACAAATAAAACCCCAAGAACATGTGGCAGCGCTCTCTGCATATGCAAATATTTTGATAGCATTACTTCCCTGATAGAGTGCAAGTGCTCAATCAGTTACTGTGTTCTGTACTACGAATACTACTACGTATTAAAAACTTCTAAACGTTCTTAGAACTTGTAGAAATTCTTGGGTTCCATAGCAATGGACCCAGACAGGATCCTTGAGGACAGCCTCTCTTGTTGTGTACATGTCTTCTTCGTTTGCGGCCTGGACGTAGCGATTACTTACTTACCTGTATATAAGATCTAGATGTACCTTAGGCCACTCGATGTTTAGTAATCTATTGAGCACATCATGCCATCACAATGAATCCAAGGCGCTCTCTGTTTATCCACAGAACTTATGACTGTGTGCAATTTATTACTCTTGCTTTGTGTTCAGTTGCATTTAGACGATTCAGACCATGGTCTACTAATAGACCTCTGATAGCTCTACACTTACTGATAGACCAGCTTTGCTATAGTTATGAATCTATTGCAGATATTACGGACTGTACATTTATCAGAAAAGTGCTGGAAGTTAAATTCATACTACCTCTTCATTATAGTAGCTAAAACTTTCTCTCTCCAATTCATTCTTCTTTTGAGCAATTACTAATCTCTGCCGAATATTTCCTAACTCAAGTATTCCGTTTAATCATTTGTTTATTCACACGAACTCTGATAGATGCTATGTTGCTTTATATGCATAATAGACTATTCTGATTAATCTCTAAAAAGGGTTAATACAGCGTTTTATTCAGCAGTTAATAAAACTAATACTAACACTAGACATTTGATTTACATTTTCTAGGAGTAAATAGAAAATCGTGAGCAATTGAGAAATAAAATCCCTATATTGAAATAAGATTCCATTAAGAACAGGAATTTTCATGAAATGCGTCGTAACTTTCGCGAGGAGAAGCCATGATACTAAAACACCAGTGTCATTTTCAGCCTGATATTGCTATCAGAAAGCCACTTACTAAGTTGGATATTAACTCTTCATCTCAAAAATAGCTTTATTGTATAACCTATGTGATTAACGTAAGTTCGCGGGGGCGGTGTACGCTTTAAAATTTTTTTAACTTTTAGGCTTTCTGGAGATCTTTTAATTAGTTTAATCATTACTGAAAGAACTGGCGAGCGAGCTGTTTGAGATTTATAGTAATATAAGCATAGATTGAAAATTAATAAAATATTACTTTATTCCAGAATAATACGACTTATGATTCGCCACACAGCAAAGATCAGGCATTAGTAGCACAGTATAGTAATAAAATAACTGTTAACAAGAACGTAAGACAGACAACTGCAAAAATTACGAGGCCGAAACCTACGAACAGAAATAAAGACTTATCCCGAGTCGCTTAGCGAGTGTCATGGCCTTCTCCCCTCAAAGGTTAAAGCTGCATCCATCTATTGTACGTCTCTGGTCAAGAAGACTAAATGGACTAGAGACCAAGATATAGATATAGTTTTACCTGGCAGCGAAAAAAATATTTACTGCTTTTTCCATTCGGTGTCCTCTCTTTTTACTACAAATATACTCAACTTTTATTTGTTTTGCTTTATTTTTATGACTCTTTATCTCAACTTACTCACTTTTCATTCCCTTTATTATTTTTTATTTTTGTGAATATTTTTGTTTGTTTACCCATTTATCATTAATCAGTTTATTTAATATTCTATAGCTCTGAATGATGTTTAATTTTCATTATTCATAATTTATTGTTTTATTTACTATTGTTGTATTATTTATTTATTTACTCTTTATTACTATTGTTATTTGTGTTATTACTTTTGCTATTTGCATTTATTCATTACTCCACAGAGCCTTTCATAGGGCTGCGGTAGTTCTAATTTTAGAAATCAAACCCTGGATAAATGCTTCTTCATATTTAAATTAAAACATCGCATATTGTTGTATCATCTGATTTTTTTCCACGTTATTAAATTGCCAATGTGTTGCCTATAGCCAGTGCTATGTAAATTTTATAGCTGCTTGTACCTCTAGTCCTTATGTAAAATATTAAAAGTATTCCTCCCATATACCGTTGCGGTGTAGTCGTTAGCTCATTTATTAGATCAGATCTGGAAGATCTTACGTTGGATTGTTGTATACTCAATGTTGAAGTTGTAATATCTCTGCTGTCTAAAGTATTTAATAACACTGCAGTGAAACATCCCAAAATGCCTCAAATGATTCTGGGCCATCATTCAAACAGCAGTAAATTTATTTCGTATTATACTGATTCCGTGCTCATTATGACACTGGTGGAAAGAAAAATTATACTGTTTAGCCAAGAAGCGACTTTTATATGAATTATCTTGTCTAGTTTATAATAATACCCTTACTTTTGCATAAGTATAGGGTAAGTTAATAATTAGAAAAATATTGAAGGCAGACTTGAAAAATATTTTGTAGAAATTCTACCGAAAGGAGGGGACCTTATATTTTCAGAATCTGAAACTTATCGAGAAAAAGCCTATATTCCTTGCCTATATTCCAGCTTATTGCAGGATATGACTGAGTATCACGATAATCTCATATCGGTATTTTTCCAATTCTTGCTGAGCAGAAATAATGACCTATATTTGAAATATGAGAATATACACCTCTCTCGGAACTCTGATTTTATTTCTTAGCAGTACTGAAATAAAAAGTTTCAAATACTTCTATAAACTAATTTTCTCTGTTTTACAAAAGTTTTCACAATAGATGATTTGATGTCGAAATCTAAGAGCTACAAAAATAAAGCAGCCTGTCTTCATATCACCGACAAGCTCTAGTCTTAACAAATTCACTTACATCACTGCCTTTTCCCTGCAGTGTTTTCTTTGCATGTAACTGTTTTTCAGTACGTAGAGATCAGTTTATATTTACATCCATTATCATTATTGGCTTGCTTAGTATGATGTCATGCATTGATTTAAATATGAATAAAACATTGAATAGGAAAAACAATTCTATAAATTTAATGCTGCTGATTTACAAGCATGAGTAATTTTTCTATCATAAGAGTATATGCTTTAATGAAAAATGCCTACAATCGGCGAAGTTTAAAGATTGTAGGGAAGAATGATAAATCAGGTAACCTATGAAGAAAAGATGTATAAGTTTACACCCACAAGAAGATCAGTGTTCTTTATAAAAATTCCAGTAGTCTGCCAGTAGATGAAATAAATAGATGTGCACGTTTCTCAGCTAGATCTACGTGACAAAACAGCCACAGTCTGATAGTTTAAATTTTGTTAACGTAACATATGACTGCAAAACTATTTTTTTCTCCATAAGATAGTTAAATTAGAATATGATTTCTTGTAAATAAAAAGAAAATCAGCACCTGCGTCGACGTCCGACATTTATGAGTTCTGGATCCCACTGTATGATCTTGATATCAATAATGATCCTGATAAAGGTAATAAGTAATTACTCATAGTTCAATGATGAATATCAGCTTCAATCATAACCATATAAATTAACACATTTCCTTCATTAAATTTATTCCTATAAAGGAAGCTTTCCACTTTTAATGAATGCAGAACTATGAGCTATTCCTGTGAATTTCTCATTCCATCTTTTGAACTCTTCCCACTTGCAATGGTCAGAAGAATGTTAACGTGCCGAGAAGAATGTTAACGTGCCAATATCCATATTGGTGAATGCCGACAAAATATTTTCATTTTTCATATATGAGTATAAATCATGAGTCTTGATAATTATGTGCCTATAGCATCATCATGTATTCTAATTTATATAGACTTTTTAACAGATCTAATATTTTAAACTAATGTATGCAATATTATTACTATTATGATTTTAAAGCCTCCTTAAAACATGAGATTCATGCATTGAAAGGTGCACGAAATTAGCACGAATTCTATCTGGTTCACAAGATAATATCCTTTCTGGCTACATATGAAGGAAAATTTAAACTCCGAAATGAAAACTGAAGCATTTCTATTTCAAAGAGAAATGTTTAAACATCAACATTAACAGTAATTTAGCAATCATGCGCTTGAATAACTGCCTAAAATGTTGGTTTTTCCCAACTGAAGAAAGAACAACAAAGAAAGATGCAATCAGGACCCTCCAAACATTTGACAAACAGTTCTTTTCAAAAAGCTGTTTAGAAGTTCAGTCGTGGATAAAAACCCTTTATTCCCTTTCTATTACATTTACCCTCCTACTAACAGTCCTAAACAAGCAAGTTTGGGTATGTAAGAATACTGAACAACAGGTGAATCAAAATAATAAAAGATCTTTACTCCACTAGGAAAGAAAATCACTTAGAAAACTATTAGATCATTGTCAGATATGATTGTTATAATCTGCTACCTGTGGAGCCACGCGACAGACTGAGGGTAGAATTTCGCAAAGGTGGCGTGGCAAATGCGGTCAAGAGCAGGAGACTGACGTTAATTACGGAAGGGGAAAGTAAACGGCTGTGTCAGGGATCATAAGGGGAGATATATTTTTTTTTTAAAGTGTTTTTTGGCTAGTTTATACATTCAAAGGAAAATACAAGTTACTCACTGAACTTCGCACATTAGTCTGAATAACCTTTAAACCCGATGAACAGTACATTTGTGTGACAAGGCGAGCTTTCTGACTGTACAATCTGTTTTACATTTAGCGAGCTTGTGCCGAATAAGTTTATTCGCCATTTTATGTAATTTCTGCAATATTTTGTAATTCTTTTATTTTTTTCATTTAAATTTTATTTTTTTAAAGATAATTTCTTTTTATTCACAAATATTTATATTTTATTTTTCTAATAAGTGAAACATTTAATTAAATTCTGATATTTTGTTTTCATAAGATAAAGTACGAAGCCTTTGTTAAAATTTTCATAGCTCACTGTAGTTCAGTGACCGTATTTTAATGTGCCATTTTACTCGCGAGTCCATTCATCCGATTTGAAACTTGGGAATGAATTAATCGATCTTTCCATTCAATTGGTCCTATCGACTTGAATACAGTGAGCCTGAGTAAACGGGAAGTATCTTTCGTAAATATAAAAACCATTATAAGCGCATTTCTAAATAATAATTTTAAAATATAATTTTCACAGCTGTTTGACGCTGCTTTCATTTTTTAATTATAAATATAAATATATGTACTGAAAATTACGAAGAGAATAACACATACGTATCTGTTATTACGAGAATAAGTATTGCTAATGTATGCGATAGGGCTTGAAAACTAATTTTGATTCACCTTTCTTTTCTTTATGAATGACGAATATCTGTTTGCCATACACGTGATCAAATAGGGAATAAGTGTTTAATCCGTAAGATTATAAGTATTGATTAACATTTCATATAACTACTTTTAATTGAGGCTTTCTAAGAGCAACCCCCTTAATTTTGACTCGCAGCTTTTAATTTTAGACTAGGATATGAGCATAAAATCTACCTTTAAACAATGGGATTTTTTTTTTAAACACTGTGGCATAACAGTGCCTAGTAATAATAGTTTTAGCGTCACTAAGAATCATTTTCTGGATTCTCATATTGATTTTTTTCCAAAAGATATTAAAAGCTGCAATTGACGAGTATGAGCAATGCATAATACATACATATATAACGTAAGCATACCATAAAGAAAAATGAACCCCAACAAAAGCTGATCGATGCTATTAAACTCTGAAGAGGGGTTTATCAGAGGGAAAATGGCAATTAAAATCAATTAAAATTCCATTTAATTGATTTTAATTATTTATTTACTGTATCGATTTATTATTAATTCTAATGGATTGGAATATTTGAATATGAATTAGCTGAATATTTAAGAAAAATATTATGACTGCGAGAATAGGAAAAAAAAAAAAATTTTTGAATATTTACTTTCTTATAGAATGCAGATAAATTCATTTTTACTCAATGAAAATCAAAATTTAGTAGCTAATTAATCTGTCCTGTATCGAGCACTTTAGTTCAGTGATCCGTATTAATGTGCGCTTTTTTTAAAAAAAATTTAAATGTTTCAAGAATAATTAGAAAAGGGCATAACTCTCTTTTTACCCTTAAATTCTTCAATAAAAAAACTGCATTTTTAGCTATAACCAAGTGAAATAATTTTCTAAATATAATTCAAAGCATGAAAAATAAGGTACATAAACAGCTTGGAAATGGAACTAGCATTGAGATTCTCTTTCAGAAATATGGTGAAGCTTAGCAGAAAGTCTACGAAGTGAAGTAATTCCGTAGAATATTTTCTCTTTATGATTAAATTGCACTCAATTATACTTTATAAACGACATGTAAATACTATTTAATGTATATATGTGCATGTGTGTGTGTGTAGCTCACTAGCGGCTGAGCTGTAAAACCTGGCAGGTCGATCCGGGGTTCGAATCCGGATCGACGGGGATGGCTGTATTGGCGTTTTCGAGGTTTTCCCCACGTGTAACGTGCATAAGAGTCAGTTTTGCTTAGAAAGTTCTCCACGAGGCACCCTTACCCTTAGGCAAATAACAGTCGAATGCTTTGCTATAATCAAAGAAACCAGACCAAACAATAGATATAAGTAGCTTAAAAACTGCTATATTTTACGTATACTTATCAAGTAATATTTCAATATATATAATGATTAAAAGAAAGGAAAAGTAGGATCCTAACTGATTGTATATAATGTAATTCCTATGAAGGCCCTAACAATTCTTTCTCACTTAAAGTCGTAACCCAAAAAGAGAACAAATTAAACTTCAGATACGTATACAATACTGAATCTAATACAAAAAATACAAAATATAAAAATAAATTATATATGTACGAAACCTAACTAACCATTTATATTGATATTACGTAATTATACGTATGGTAATGAACATTGTATAATAAAGATATTTTATACCTTGTTCTATATATGGTTCCATTTATATATACCTATACATAGATATATATAATTTAAGGATTTCATTTAAGGATTATAGTAGTAGTTAATACTACTACATATAAAACACAAAAGTGCATCAATAATGTATCTTTCAGTATTATTTAACTTCCTTCTTAAGAATTTTCGGCAGTCTAGTTTGCGTTATTTTATTCATAAGTCTCAAATAAAAACAATTATTGGTTATATGTCATTAGAAAATTAACCAAAAAGCAGCGACCACAATGTAATTGAGAAACAGTCCTTAGCCGTGAAAAGGTTGAAAGCCATTCGGTTATGATTATTATCTCACATACTCAGCTACTTCGCATACATGGAACATAGCATTCGAAATGAAAAACTCAATATTTACTACAAATTCATTCGTGTAACAAATATCTGTCTTTCTACACCTATGGCTTTAAAAAAAGATGTTATTTATCTTACAGTTTATCATTAAGTAATACATTTTCATTGTACAAAACTGCATTCATTCGAAGAATTCAATTTGTATTTTCCTCTGTATAAAACTGAATGTGGAGAAGTTAGATGTTTAAACGACCCCCAAGACCCCGAGCAAGATTACTCCCTACTTTTCAGCCCCCCTGTGAAAAAAGGGGTTCTAAATTTACGACCTGACCGCATATAAGGGTATTTCGTTGCAAAGCTATGAGCAATTTTAAGCCATTGTTACAATTAAATAAAAGGTCACAGCAGAACCGCTTAAGAAGGTCAAGGGGATCAAATAAAACACTTCTGAAATAAAACACGGGAACATCGCTTTTCAAAATAATTTTCATCAAAACATAGTCTACTAGTAGCATAATACTAAATTTATAGATTTGCTTTATGTTTCAAAATTTAATTCATTTATTTTTAAATTAAATTAAAATAATTTATATTAAATTATTATTTTAAAAATTCCCTTAGTTTTAACTTAAATTATTTATATCAAATCTTGTATTTTTTTAAATATTTTAAGATGCTTTTCTTGAACCTTTTCATTAATTAAAAACGTTCATGAAATTAATTTTTTGATTAATTAAAAAATTATTTTTCTTCCATCTTTGAAATTCTATTAAATAAATGTTTTTTTTTTCCTTTCTTAATAAGTCTTTCATTAATTAAAATTTTTATTCATTAATTCAAAACATTAATTAAATGGAAAACATTTTTTAATTAATGTCTCAGAAAAGGACAATATAATTTTAAAAGATTTAGAAAGTGTGACCTAATGGTTTTACCTTTTCTAAGCAATTCTCTTTTCTTCTCCGTGGAACGGTATTGGGTACACTAGGGTACCTGAGCTACAAGGCTCTGCGCCTTGTAAAACAGTTTGCAAATTACGAATGGTGTATGATGAACTAACCTAAAAGATATCTAAGGTAATTTGTTTTTTATAATAAAGATTTAAAATGAATAATTAATAATTTAGAATTTGCATTTAAGCCAGAAGTTAGGAAGTGCTAATTAAAATGAAAAGCGATGTCAAATGAATGCGGCAAGGTTAGGCGAACACTGGTAATTTGAATCCGATAAGACATAAATTCGATGAACGTAAGACTAGAAAGATGCAATAAGCATAGCAGATACAATAAGAGAAGATTCGCATAAACCTTAAAGGCATTATAATAAATATTACATAATATATACATTCATTTGGGCCATGGGCCTGTCCATATTTGCTAGGTCATTGTAGTCATAATTGCAAATCTTAATTGTTTTTTGTCTTTCCTGAAAACTTTTAGCAAGTTTATAATAATGTAAGCGTAGCTGCTCCATGCCCAGTTCTTCATGAATTCTATCGTTGCGGATATACCACTTCGCTTTAACTATTTGCCTAAGGACAGAATTTTGGCAACTCTGTAATTTTTTAATATTACATTTTTTGGTATAGGCCCAAACTGGACTAGCTATAACATAGTAATAAACGGAGAACGGACTTATAAATGATTAACTTGTTGTCAAAAGATAAAACACTGTTTCGAGCAATTAAAGGCTATAGTTTAGCTTTACGCTTATGTAATATTTATTATAACGCCTTTACGGTTTATGTTAATCTTCTCTTATTGTATCTGCTATGCTTATTGTATCTTTTTAGTCTTACGTTCACAGAATTTATGTCTTACTTATCGGATTCAAATTACCAGTGTTCGCCTAACCTTGCCGCATTCATTTGACATCGCTTTATACTTTAATTAGCATTTCCTAACTTCGGGCTTAAATATAAATTCTAAATTATTAATTATTCATTTAAAAAACTATATTAGGAAAAACAAATTACCTTAGATATCTTTTAGGTTATTTGATCATACCATTCGCCTTTGCAAACTGTTCAACAAGGGGTAGAGCCCTGTCGCTCAGGTACCTTGGTGTACCAAACACCGTTCCACGGAGAAGTTATGAATTTCTTGAAATAAATGAATTATTATTTTTTTTAAATGAAGTTCCTCAAAAAATTACTGCGAACTCCTTCAGCTGGGAAATCTTTCAAAATAAAAATGTTTCATACGAGAAAATTTAACATTATCGATAAGAAAATATTTCTGTCTTTGTGAAACTTCTTAAGAAGGAACCTCTTAAACAAGCTTTTACTTTATTAAGATTCAGCCAGTTATATAAATAGCTAATTACATTTTTCGAGCTACTAAGACAACAAAAATCGACGTAATTTTTCAGTTTGTTGCACAAGTTTCTGAGGTATATATGCAGACGCTTGTTGCCTTAATAATGGTTATTCGGCATGTTATTTTTAACTCAAGCAACAAGTTATGGCTTAAATAGTAGATAGTTAAGCCACAGAGAAAAAAAAATTAATTTTTTTGCATCAAGGTTAATAATTTTGTTTGAATTAGTAACTGTAAAAGCACCTTGCAGATGCTTTTTTATTCCATACCGTATTCACACTTCTGTAGCAAATATGAAGTGCTATAACGCTTTTTTTAAATATCTGTATTCACATAGTGCGCTTAGAGTTTTAAAATATTTAAATCCACTAAGTATCCGCATTGTCTGGTTGCCTTTTTAAATATTTGTATTCACATTGTCTGCTTAGTGCTTTTAAATATTTGTGCACATAACTGATGCAACTTAAAAAAACAGCTGTTATTAGAAAAGGCAACTTAACTATGGCATTTCATTAACAATTATGCTTTATATTCGTAGTGAAAAGAAACATAAGACTACATATCATTTTAAAGATGTGATGCACTAAAAAGAGAATAACTAAGACACAACAAACTCACATTTTTAAACACTACTGAATAAAACTAAGCGTTCTAAAGTGCACAGATTTATTGTAATATTATGTGTCTATGGAGGAGGCATGTATATTTTAATTTTTATTATTTTAACAGATTTTTCCCGCCTAGGGGCGCCTTCCATACGTTCATTCAAAAACCAGCTTTAGGAAGAAGTCTTATTTTTATTACTAATACTTTACAGTCTATTCTCTCTTTTTAGTGTCGTTTATTCATAGTCGAAAAAAATACATGCGAAACGTAAAACTGGTAAAATTATGTAGAAGGCTTTTCTATAACTTTCCCCTGGGGGATGTGAAATGTAAGACATACTTGATAGAATTATCGGAACTAAGTCTATATAACTAATAGCATAAATTCGCCTAAAGTTAGAAATGCCTTCACTGAAGACTTTCTAAAGCACACTGGTTCGTATTCTCGCTACACATGGGGAAACAGTAAAAACCAACCACTCAGCTAACCTCTTTCCCTGATTCGAACCCGGATCGCTTTACCAGTATTCAGCGGTCTTAGCCATTCGGCTACTGATTGGAACAAATGTTATACTTGGAATCCATATGCTGATAATAATACATAATATGTAATCCAAATGGAATTATATAGCACGAAACGTTGCAGAACCGGGAAAACCCGAGAAAATATTTTCTGCAAGTGAATTAAATCTCTTTATAAACTTATTGAAATTAGAATTTCGTAAGATCAGAAAGTGCAATTTAATTTATCAGACGTAAGTTTATATTATTTAAATGAATCTTCACTATCTAACTTAGATCAAGACGAAACATATTTTGCAAAATTTTGTTTGACAATATTGTTACTACAATCAGTCTCTATTGTCATCTGAACAAACATAAGCAGATGCCGCAGGAATAACAGAAGGGATTGGATTGTTGCTGCTGCTCAACAAAAGGTGTTTCCGAGAAGTGGACTTCCTTAGGGATACAATCGGGGTTTATGAGTTTCTTGAACAGTAAGATTGGTCTTCACTTTCGAAAGTTGAGTATCTCGGATAAGGCAAGATACAAGCAGAAAAAGGAAAGTGAGTACTAAAAAATGTATAAGGGGAAAAAGAAAGATAATCAAACGACGAGAACGAAACAAATAGAATTCTCTCAAGAGTTATTCAAAAATTCAACAGTTTGATTTTTGAAGTCACGCACTGGATTAAGATGAAGAATTAAATGGGATGACTATTCAGTTATTTTGCAAAATTCTCAGATTTTAATACTTTCTCAAAAATGTAAATTAGCATAATAACTTTGTCCCCAATCTATACGCTCCATTTAAATCAAATGTCGTTAAAACCTTTCATTGGTATTTGGATAGAAATATCACCAAATTTTTTTTAATCTGTTTTAAAAATATTTTTAGAATGTTACATTTCTATCTTTCAAACAATGCAAAAATCAGTTGGACTGATTTCGAGTCCAGAGTTTTGAATTCGAATCATTAATATCACAGCTCCCTAGCGGCCGAGCGGTAAAGTCGCTGAACACTTGTAGTTCGGTCCAAGGTTCGAATCCCGCGAACGGGCTGGCTGCATGAGGGCTTTCGTAGTTTTCCCCATGTGTAACGTGTATACTAGCCAGTTCCCTTAGAAAGTCCTCTACGAAGGCATCCCTCCCCTTAGGCAGATAGCCCTAGTGTGCTTTGCCATAATTAAGTAAACCATTTATATTATGTATTTCTTGCAAATGTCAACAGTGGCAGCCAGAGTTGGAAGATTTCTATTATATAGAGCTATAGAATGAGGAATTAGCCTCACAAGCCAGTTAACATCTTGCCTAACACATGTTGCCTAAACTGCTGGTGGAAAGCCTCATATGTATGGAAGGAATGCAAGAATATTTGCATATATAGATAAAATTTTATGCATCACGAGCTTTTAAGATTTAGTGGTATTTCTCTTTTCTCAAGAAAAGCGATTTTCGCGATTTCACGAGAATACTAAAGAAATGTTTTGCTTTGCTAATATTTTACATAATTATATCCAGTTTGATTTTGCATAAACGTCTATTTAAATATCCGGATATCTTCTACATTTTTGCGATATCCAGTTTATGTATTCAAACAAAATTATTAATGGGGCACCATTTAGCGGTAAGCATAAACGTTAGGACGAAATTTAACTAGATGGTATATATGATATGCATTATAAATAATATAATATATATAATGTTTAATGCTCGCAGTGACGAATTAATGCAATTCTTTGATTTTTTTTAATTTTTTTTTTTTTTTTTTAATAAAAACAGGTTATTGTGTTTAAGGGAAGAATCGCTGTTCGCAGAACAGTCAGAGAATTGCACAGATTCGGTATCGAGCACAGCCTTGGCATTGCGCACATTGAACAATTTTTTATTTATTATACGCTTCGCCCTTAGGCACTACACAGAAAGGGAGGGATACCCGTGAAGGACTTTTTAAGGGAAACTGGTTCCTATCCAAATTACACACGGAGGAAGCCACGAAAACGCCCATGCAACTAGTCCTTTCGTCAGGACTCGAACACTGGACTGAACTACAAGTGTTCAGCGGCTTTTAAAGCTCAGCCGCTGGTGTGCCATCGTATCAAACATTACATAGCTATTTATGATACAATGTAAACAGGCTACCACGTTTGACTCTTTGGTGTTTATTTGGCGACTGATACCCCCTTAACAGAAAAGTACTAAATTAATATTATGCAATTTATTTAGCTAAAAAGGACTATAAATGTAAAATTGGGTAAAATTTGTTTAATTAATTTTAAATCTAGTTTTATTTTATGCTTAATTTTGCCATGTAATTCTTCCATATGAAGAAAGAAACCTGAAAACATCAAAAATTTAACATTACGTACATATCAAAGAAATAAACTAAATATCTACTGTTGCATATTTATTTACTTTTTACCCTAAAAAGTACAGACAAATATTACTGTGTTGGCTATTCAATTAAAATTTTTGGTTAACAAAATCATTAGAAATCAAAAAGGTGGATTCATTTTTCATAGGCAGTAATTTTAGACCTAGGCAATACACACTGTAATTACTCCATTTTTGTTGTCCTCTTGTCAATTATTTCAAAAGCATTGAACTCTTGATTTCCTATATTCATGATTACCATAATAGTTTAATTTTCTTAAGCTTTCAATTCAGATTCTACTCCACAAACACATTTTTCGCTATTTTGTAGAATTTCTCTTTTTCTTTGGAAATAGATTTAATTTTTTTTTTTTTTTTTTTTTTCCTTGAAAACCAAGAAAGACTATGATGAAACTTTTGCTAGTATAATGCTTTGCATTTACATTTTATTTCATAAGGGCTTATATTTCTATTATGCACATTTATACGAGAAAAAATTGAAAATATTTTTTACAAATATTGGATACTTGATATATTTCAGAAAATTTTCTGGAAAGGGTTTTAGACAGAGCTTAAATTGCGCCGGAGCCCGGCTCCGGTACTTCTTAATTTTGGGGATAAATCATAATTGTAGGCGGAGCGCATCAGAGCCCTAAATAAGAAGGCTCCGGCACTTCTTTTCTGTAACTGAACAACAATTTCAGTAGAAATTTGGTCTTGAAAATTTTATTTTTTGCAATAAAATTGTATTAAAAAGTCGCTTATTAATTTTTAGTTTATCTCTTTACATGTTATTTAATTTTAATTATTTAATTATTTAAATAAATAATGATTAATTAGTTTGTTATTTAATTAAATAATAATCAATAAATATTAGTTATTAATATTGATTACATAATTAATAATTACTTTGATGATAATTAAATATTTAATTTTTAAATTATTAATGATTTTAATAGTCATTTTATTTATTTATTTACTTTTGTTCCTCTTTGCTGACGGTCTTCCATAGGGCTGCGGTACTTCTAATTTTAGAAATTAAGACCTGGTTTTAGAAAATGCAAATAACAAATTTCTCTAAAACTCTTTCTTTTATTTTCTTCATTTTCCCCCTTCGAGTTCTCAAGAGAGACTGCTCATCATTTTAAAATGGCTTGTACGGGTGATCTTGTGAAAATATTGCTATAGTATATTGCAAAAGCGCAGTAATTAGAATTATCCTTCTTTCCCTTAGAAAGAAGCTCTTAGTCACAGTAATATATCAATATAGCAGTTTTACATGCAGCAACTTTTAAACAAATCATGTTAAATGTTTTCCTTTCATGAGAATATATAGATTAATAGGTAAGAATACGAGCAAAATATAGCTTTTTTTTATTCCTAGTGTGAATTATAGATTTTCCTGGCAAGAGCCTTGAGCATCATACAGGAGACATTAAGAATTCGCTCAGTTTCGCCCCCAGTTTTGAAGGAAAGCACCCCGCGAGGATTGATCCGAGGGTCTCCCAACCCTCTTCCCTTACCATAAACCTCTCAAGAGAACTTGCAGCTCTCCACATATTTAAAGCCCTCACGCCGCACAGACACTATTCATTTATAAACATACATGCTTTCTTCGGGATTCGGACTCAAGCCTTTTGGTATCGCAATAGGTTTCCCTAACCGCTATACCGTCTGGGCGGCTAGCTGCTTTTAAAAATAATTGGCGACCTCAAAATTAACGATTCGAGATTTGGTGCTCTTCCCTAAATTGATTTGTTCTCCCAAATTCGAGATCCTTCCATCATTATATAACAACCTCAAATTAACCAATCATAGCTTGTCTCTATAATTAACATCAAACTTTGTATAAGTATTGCTGGCAAATTAATTGCGTCATTCTTCCCTTCCCTGACTGCTGCTCTGTCAACATCGCGTTACTTTACCTTCGCTTAACTGCCTACTTCATTTCTTTTTAAAAGCCAATGTGCATAGAAATTTATCATATTTCATTATGATTCAATCATAGAAATTTATCGGATTTTCATTATTATTGGATAAATATCTACTGAGATAATTTTATATGCGTGGAAATAAAGTTTGGGAATTCGTCTGCTTCATTTTTGTGTCGGCGTCATCTGTTCGTTTTCCCAGCCTGCCACTATGACGTCACGACTACGCTTCAAAAGCATTACATATATATATAGCTTTAGAAGTATGTAATATAAATCACAATTTTTAATCTGAGTATTATTTTATTTTGACCATGATGACATACACAACAGTATTTGCCAAACGGAGAGATGCCTTCGTGGACGAAGTTTCAAGCGAAACTCCCTTGTATCCACATTACGCATGGAAAAAAGTATAAAAACTCTCATACAGCCGCCCGTTATTTGGGATTTGAAGCAGATTGGACTACCAATGGTCAACGACTTTACCTCGCAGCTGCTGGTGGTACTAATCACACTATCTAATTATACAAAAGTATAACTTAAAAATGCTTTCTCCAGATAAACAGGCATTACTTATTATTATTATAAGATATATTCAAAAAAATTGCGAATTAAACCTATATTTTTCATGTCACAATGCAGTCTTTCAGTTCTGAAAATCAAATTGGTATGTAATTAATATTGCTTGAGTAATCTGGTGCTGTGCTCTAATGCTGAGATCTGTACATATTTTACATAAACGAGCAAAGTGTAATTGTTAAAATGAACAAAATTGCTTTGCTGTAAATACATTCTAATGTGTATATAAGGGCAATGATGTAACACGTTTTTCTAATCAAGTTAAATAATACAATTAAGCTCAATCTGTGTCACTGGACTTGTACGAAAAAGTGCGACTCTTTCATTTCGTATCTACCTTCTTCAAATAAAAAAGTGTAACATTATTTTTGTTTTCGTTACCCCGCTATTTAATGCGGTCCGTATACTACCGTCAAGCAAAGAGGTATACATAAAAAGCAAAAAATACCCTCTAGTGAAGATCAAAGCTACGAAATGCGATCCGGATTTGCACCCAGCATTAGTTCCATTGGATTTCCCTTTTTTCTCCTCTTTTCCCCTTTCCCCCGTCCGTTTTAGGTACGGAAGGGAGAATTTCCCTGCACCGTTCTTCGGTACTCGGTGCTTGTCAATAAATTGAGCGGAACTTAAAAAACCGCAAGAGGAGCCAAGAATGGGTTTTGAGTTTGCGTGTGAATGATTTTCTCAGCCGAGTACAAGATTTTCTCACATATAAAAAATCTAATTTGCAATATTAAAGAAATTGAAACTTAATTTTTCAGTGTTTGATTATGATTACTCTTATTTTTTACTAAGAATTTTCTTAAATAAACACTTTAGTAGGATAAAAGGAAACTTCATTATTGCTATTTCCTGCCATTTTCTTTCCGTTTAAGGGGGCTGTATACCTAGATTTTTGTCAACCTCCCCCTTTTTTATTACGTTCGATGAAAGTCTTATTTCTTATGTTTCCAAAACTGTTTGAATTTTGTTCCTACGTTCATTTAAATCGGAGTTATGATAATTTATTTGACACCATGTCCTCGAAAACATACCAGAAGTGCGCCAAACGTACATATTTAAAAGGCGAAGTGGGTGTGTCAGAGTTGTTTACTTTTATTTTGATGGCTTAGAGCTTTATTTAATTGCATTTTAAAGACCAAAAAGTATTTTTATGGTATAAAATATTGTTTATTTTATTATTGTCCAAACGTCTGCACAGACAGACTCAGAATGCAAACGAGAGCTTTAACTGTGTTCTTTGCCAAAGAATATCAAAAGAAGTTTTCGTTTGCCTGAAAACAATGAAATTTGGAATGTATGATGCCGTTATATAATTCAATGATGGCTATAGAGGCTGTTATAATATCTTTAGAAAATTAGGTATAGATATTGGTAACTATACTGCAAACGAGTATGAAAAATTTGATGCTAACCGCATTGACAATGCAAAACGACGCTTCCCGATTGGCTTTAAAAAGCAGAGAAAAAATTTTTAAAAGCTGCAAGAAAGCAAAAAAATGTAAATTCTGAAACAAAAGAGGGCATAAGTTATAAAGCACGGCAGTTTTAAGTTTACAAACTGATTAAAAGTAAGTAATCGAGTGTTTGAATTCTTTAAATGCGTTTATCTCGTTTTTCATTTTTCGTGTTTTAATGCTAACATGAAACACAATATCTTTAAAAATTATAATTGCAATCTTATGAAATTTAGTATACATGTTTCGAACATTTCATGTACGGAGATAGCCCATTTACTAATTGATAAATGCATTTTTATAAGGTGTTAAACATGAATTTTAATGAGAATTTTTTTGTTGTTTTATTATATTGCACATTATAGCTTATAAAATTTTTAAATAACTTCCTAGCTTTAAAATAATAGTCTGCCTCCTTGAGAATATTATTGTTATAAGTCTGAATTTTACAAAATATGAAAATATACTACACTTTTTTATCACAGTGTTTCTGATTTATTGTAAATATTGCTGGTTTTTTTTTTTTTCCTTGTTTTCTTACTTTACTCCAAAAATACAGAATTAATGGTCAGAATTAATAACTCAGCTTCTTCATTTTTTTCATCATTAATTATTTTAAAACCAAAATTAAATATATAAACATAAAAATTTAAAAGAAAAGTGTTCGAAGATATACAGCCTCCTTAATAAGGATAAATTATGAAAACTTAATTTAAAATATTACATTAAAGTTGCCGATCGAAATTCGGAATAAGGCAAAAAAACAGACAAACAAAAAATGCTACAATACGTGCTTAGCTCTTTTCCTTTTTTTTTTTTTTTTTTTTTTTCAATGTTTTAAATAGTGCATATGTTGGTGTCTGCTTATTTGGAGGAAAAAAATGAATTAGGTATAGCATTCCCTTCTGCAGAAAATCTCTTAAATGAAGGGTTATTTTAAACTTTTGTTGTCCACAGTTACATTTGAAATGTATTTGTTACTCATCGTCGTGTGGCAACACAGCAAGCAGTAATTTGTTTCGTTGGTTAAATCGTAAGTAAATGATAATAATGGTAGCTAGAATAGCGTCAAACATACATGCCACTCAAGAGTTCTTCAAAGTGGAACAAAACAAAGACGAAATCGTTTGAAGACACTAGCATTTTTGCAATGATCATACGCAGAGTTTTGGTATGGGAATTAATTTTTACTGTATAAAAAATGAAAAAAAAAATGAAGTAGAAATACAGATTATGGTGTTCTTAAAGGCTAATAATTGCATACTAGCACGGAAGAAATAAAATAGTTTTTGGTCGGATCTAGTATGAAACTGACGATTTTAACAGTCTATAATGTGACAGATTTTGCATGTTTTCCATTTTTAGAATAAATAATAGTCCTAAAAAGAGCAGAAAACTCACCAAGCTTTCGGCGGTCATTACATGTGTTCTATTTGTGGCTCATTGGCTGCATGACCTGTATCCAAGGGGAAATGGAAATCAGTCCATATGTTCTGTAGCATGACTCCATATCTTCTAGGTCATGTGGCTTCTTTTTTTACGAAGTAAGGGAAGTATTGTAATCGAGAAAAGTTTTAGGTATCGTATTTCAACGAAAACTTCATTTTAATCACTCTCAAATTCATTTGAAAGAATCTGTACATACGGAGATTGCACTTTAAAAATACATTTATCAAATTTAAGCCTGCAGATTTTGTTAACATTATTTTATTATCCTGGAATAAACTGTTAGTTCTTTCCTTAGTATTAACTTACAGTCATGAATATGTTTAACATATTAAACTGTAATAATATATTGTTAACTTTCTAATATTGTAGTAATAATCCAAGGAAAAGAAATATTGACCGCATAATTGCAAATGTGTTTCTTCTTATAATTAACTTCATTTACCAAGCAAAATAAAATATAAATATTCGGCTGATCTTTAGAATATGGTAACTGGTAGTTTGGCGACATTTTGGAGGCGATAAAGGTTACTACCTGGGACTTTGGTAATAATGTGAGCAGTACTCAGTTCCGATTACGCATTATTTTGTGTGAGGGAAATGAGAGATCATGGGATATGTCATGTGATATTAATGGACGAATTACGGTTCTTTAATCGGAAAAGGGGGGAAATTTGGAAATTTTGTATTTAGCTTTATTCTGTGTTGTGTGAAACAGTGTTGATTAATTTTTGGATCCCATGGCCCTAACTAAAGTGAATTCGAAATGGATATTTAGTGGGATTGAAAGGGGTAGTAATAAGTGTTTTTTTAAGGTTGTGCGATATAGAAGTAAAGATGTTTTATTAAGTTATTTATTTTACCTGGTACCTTGCTGTAAACAACTATAAGTATGATTTTAAAGATCCTGAAACAGGCGCACATACCCTTGCTTTTTATTTAGCAGAAGAAATAAGAAAAGTTTATCGGCCACGTAATCAAGATCCTGAAGAAGATTAGGTAAGTTAGTATTTTTAATTATTTGAGGATATTATTTTTATGGTATTATTGGAAAATTGTTATTAGCAATGATTTAAAGTAATTAGGATTGTAAGCTAATTTTTATTAATTTAATGTATGTGCTTATTTATATTTAAGTAGTGTTTTTGAATTTAATTATATTTTAATTAAATGATAGTTATTTTGTGAATTATATGTTTGTAGGAATTTGGTATGCGTTTCAGTGGAAGTAAAGGTGCATGGAAATAATTTAAATATTTGACACTAAGTATTTGTAACCATTTGTAATGTTTGAGGTATGAATTCGTTGGTGACGTTTATAATATAATAGATAATTTAGAGGTAAAAGTTTTTGGATATTTTATTTATTTTATACGTGGAAATGTTCATATTTCGAAAGGGTATATACTTTTTCGCGATCAGGTAATTTCATATATGTTCTTTTTACCGGGTTTAAAGATTCAGAAAATTGTCATGTATTTTCATGAAATTTTTCTAATTTATGAGAAAAAAGCAGTGTACATGGATATAGTGAAGAGTGTGCGCAATGCCATTTTTGTGTAATTCTGGGATGTTTTTTTAAGTAAAAATAAGTCGACGTGTACATGGTTTATGTGTATGTGTTATTTTGAAAAACACGTAAGGAGTATGGTATTGTGCACTTTTTCCCAATTTTGCAGTGAATATTTGTCATGATTAAGCAGTTTTGTTAGATAAAATTTCTAGCATAAGTGTAATTCGGCTAGTAGATTGTTGGAAGAAGTGTTCAGTAGATAAAAAGAAAAGAAACATGTCTTTACTTCGTGAAGACAAAATGGCGGCGGGAAAAAAAAAAAAAAATAGGGTTGCTGTAGGAGAGTTGGTCCCCAAATTTTCGCCAAAAAATCGCCAAGTTACCATAATGTAAAGATCAACCAAATATTCTTTTTTAATAGTTTTCTGGGACATGTCTATTGCAAAGATCACCTGTTGTCTAAGATAACTGAAGATTTAAGAAATTTCTTCATGGCCTTAAACGTTTAAGAATAAGTTGAACAATGAAGGGAAAATAGCGGAATATCACTGATGATATGCTTAATTTCATTCAAACAGAAATGCTGTAGAATATGAAACTCAAAATACTCAGAACAGCAAAGTGGGTTACAAAAAGTATAAATGTAACAACCAGGGCCAGATTAAGACTTTTAGAGGTTTTAAATGTTTGACATGTATATGGAAGACGCCATTTTATTCTTCATTGTTTATGGGCCCAGACAGTGCTTAACTGTGCAGCCCAACCACCATTATTAAATTCTTTCAGCAAGCCAAGCTGCGTCATCTAAAATGAAAATAACGACGACAAATACAGTTTCAATTGAAAAGCTAAACAAGGACAACTTTGACACGTGGAAGTTGCAAGTGGAAGAAATACTGATTAAAAATGATCATTGGAACTAGGTAACTGGGAAAATTCCGAAACCAGGACCTGGTGATGAAGGATTTACTAAATGGAAAACTACTGACCAAAAAGCACGAGCGGATATAATCCTATCCATCTCACCCAGTGAACTTTCACAAGTAAAGAATTGTGTAACATCTCATGAACTATGGAGTAAATTGCATTCTATTTACGAATCAAAAGTACTGGCTAGAAAGGCAACAATTCTTAAAAAAATTGCTTTTTACAAAAATGAGTGATTCTAAACAAATGACTGTTCATCTAAATGATTTTTTCATTCTTGTGGACAAACTGAAAGAAATGGAAATAAACACTGCGGATGATTTTGCTTTTATATAGCATACCGGACTCTTATGAAAGCTTTCGAATAGCCATCGAATCTCGTGATGAACTGCTTCCTCCAGAAATGCTGAAAATTAAACTGTTGGAAGAAGCTAACGCTCGCAAAAATAAAGATTCATCGTCTTCTGAACCACAACATGCGTTCTATTCAAAAGATCGGAAGTGTACTCAACGACCGGTTCCTAAACCGAAACCAGATAAGTCAGCAAACCGAAGACAGTATCCAGTTAACTACAGATGCAACTTCGGCCATATCTATGGGTATAGAGCATCGGAATGTTGGAAGAAAAGTAAAGAAACTAAAAACAAACGCCTTAGTGAAACTGCGATGTCTGCAGAAAATCAGAATTCACTGGAGCAAGAAAATGCCGTATCATAATATCGTACAAATAGTAATTCTAAAGACATTTTTTTGTCTGGATAGTGGTGCAACATCGGATATGTGTAACAGCAAGGAACTGTTCCAAGGAATTCACGAGGTAGGTGATACTTATGTTAAATTGGCTGCTGATAAAATAGTTAAAGCTATCGGAAAAGGAACTGTTAAATTTAAAGTTCGTATAGGTTCTAAAACCGAAGATATCAAACTCAAAAATGTATTGTGTGTACCTGATTTAAAAAATAATTTAATCTCACTGTCTAAAGTAACTGCAAATAATCTTTCAGTAATTTTCAAAGAAATATGTGCTCAAATAATTAATTCTAATAACGAAACAGTAATTTTACATAAACGCGAAAATGATCTTTATTTTGTCATGCCAATATTTGAATCTGTATCAATTGCTAAGGAAATAGATCAGTGGCAAATAAGATTTGGCCATTTAAATGAAAATGATCTTAAAAAACTTCAATTAAATAACATAGTTAGAGGTCTTTCTTTTTCTCAAAATGACTCTTTTTCTACTTGTAAGGTATGAATTCAGAGTAAACAAACCGCAACCCCCCTTCCCAAAGAATCTGAATATAGAAGTATTGAATTGTTAAATCTAATTAATTCTGATTTATGTGCTCCATTAAGAACTGAATCAATAGGTGGATCATTTTATTTTGCAACATTTATCAATGATAAATCTCGATATGTTCGTGTTTATTTTCTTAAATCTAAGGATGAGGTTAAAGAAGCTTTCAGAAATTTTAAAGCATCTTTTGAAAAGAAACTTAACTCTAAAATCAGAATTCTGCGAACCGATAACGGGCTAGAATATTTAGGAAAAGCCTTTAATAAATTTCTTAATGACGCGGGAATAAAACACGAAATGAGCACTCCTTACACGCCAGCCCAGAATGGCGTCGCCGAAAGGTTAAATCGCACTTTAGTTTCAATGGCTCTATGTTTGTTATTGCAATCCAATCTGCCTCAGAAATTTTGTGCCGAAGCCGTCAAATACGGCTGCTTACATTCGAAATCGCTGCCCAACGCGAGGTTTAAAAGGCGAAACAAAAACACCTTACGAAATGATATTTGGCAGAGTACCAGCTGTCTCTCACTTCAGAACCTTTGGCCAAAAAGCATTTTCACTAAATAAAAGGCCAAGAATAGGCAAATTTGATATTCGATCTAAAGAATGTATTTTTATTGGCTATTCTGATGAATCAAAAGCGTATAGACTTTGGAATCCTGAGGCACGTAAAGTGATAATAAGCAGAGACGTAAAATTTATTAATGATTTTGAAAACTGCTGTAGTTATGACTCAGAGCAAGAAATATATCTGCCTTTCGCTCCGGAGGAAAAAGTTATAAATAAAGCATGTTGTGATAAATCATCACCGCTGGACGGCAGCGAGTCGCCACTTGACTCTAAAAAGGAAAGCGCAAATTATTTAGATAGCGAATCAATGCATCCTATCCTGATTAAATGGGGCCTGGTCTACCCAAGAAAATAAAAGCAGGTTTGCCAGGAAGGCCTAAAAAGGAATATCACTATACAGTTGTAAATAAAAATGAACAAATTCAAAATGTTGTTGAGGATAGCAATAGTACTTATATACTATTAGTGATATAAGTACATTTAACTAGTATCCTACGGTGCAAGAAGCATTAAATGGACCATATGCTGAAAATTGGCATAATGCCATGCTGTCAGAATATAACTCGCTTATTCAAGAAAAGGCTTCGAAATTAGTAAAAAGACCTGAAAACAAGACAGTTATTGGTAGTAAATGGGTTCTTAAATTAAAATATAATCACGATGGCAGTATCGAAAAATACAAAGCTGGGCTAGTCGCTGAAGGGTGTGTTCAAATCCCTGGTCTTGATTTCACTGAAAACGTTTCCCCTGTTGCTAGATTAAGTTCCATAAGAACTGTTTTATCCTACGCTGTAGAAAACAGTCTCAAAAGTTACCAATTAGACTTTGTAATGACCTATGTACATGGAAATTATCGAATGTTTTCGCGAGGAAACTAATTCAGATAAAGTGTGTCGTTTAAAGAGATCATTATAAGGTCTTAAACAGTCAGAATGTTAGTGGTACAAAAGGTTGGATGAAAAATTAAAATCTATGAAATTTAAATCTCTTAATTCAGATAATTGTGTTTATATTAAGAAAAGTCTAACAGTGAAACTATTATAATCGTTTATGTAGACGATCTTATCGTTTTTATCGATTCTAAGCAAACGTATGAAACAATTCGTGATAGTTTAGCTTCTGCTTTCAAAATGAAAGATTTGGGGAAATTACATTATTACTTAGGCATAGAATTTTACCAAAATGAGAATTCAATTAAAATTTCTCAAAAGAAATACGTTGATGATATTTTAAATCGGTATAATATGCAAAATCCGTTTCTTCACCTATAGATAATAGCAAAAATTTATCAAAAGGGATGAGTCCTAAAAACGAAATCGCTGACATGAAAAATGTTCCATTTAGAAATCTGATCGGATCACTAATGTACCTTTCAGTAGCTGCTAGGCCAGATATCACATACGCCGTGAATTTCTCAAGTCAATTTAACAACAATCCCGGAAAAGAGCACTGGCATGCTGCGAAAAGAATACTTCGATATCTAAAGGGAACCCAAGATCAAAAACTAATTTATACGAAAATTAAAATCTATGAAACAGGAAAACCACTCATCGCCTTTGTGGATGCAAATTGGCCATCAAATGTCGATGATTGAAAATGCTACATAGGTTTTGTATATCTATTAAGTGGTTCAGCCATAACCTGGGAATCGCGGAAACAACACAGTGTAGCTCTATCTTCAACTGAGGCGGAATATATGGCTCTGTCTGAGGCTGCCAAAGAAACAGTCTACCTACTTCGTTTCCTGAAAGAGCTGGGTTACAACATAGAAAAACCCAACAACAGTATACTGCGGCAATCAAGGAGCTCAGAAAATTACGAAGAACTCGGTGTTTCACTCCCGTACAAAGCACATAGACATTCGCCATCATTTTGTGCGTGAAGTATATGAACACAGTGAATTGGATGTGCAGCACAAACCTACCAGTGAAATGGGAGCTGATATGTTACCCAAATCCCTGACTCCTGTTAAACATCAAAACTGTTGTACCAATTGTAGGATTGAATACTGTTTAATATGTAGTTTGTTTTACTTTTCGGGAATAGGTGAATCAACGGCGAAAGTGGGTATGTTGGCAACCGGGGGGCCGTTGATTCCCCTAGCGCATGCGCATGATAAGCAAGTTCTCTGCGTAATACTTTTCTGTGTAGTTAGCTAACGTCAATGGTGAGTATCGCATGTAAGCGAGAAGTGCTTAGCGCTGTGTAATATGTTTCTACTCTGTTGTTCAACGTCTTCATAGCTTAAATAAATGTCTGCCATGTATATGGAAGATGTCATTTTATTCTTCAGTCATAATCAATCAAACCAGAGCAAATTTAGGTTAGCTGCACCACAGAATCTATGCTAAAACTTGGGTACTGCTAAAAACAGAAAATTGGAAATTTTTGCTGTGCTCCCTCTCCTTAAGTCCCTAAAATCTTTTTTGTGGTGCCTTTCAAGGTTACTGTACTACAAGGTTTATTTTTACGTGTCATCACTGATTCCTTGTCTGGTGAAAAAGAGCTAATCCCTTGTCTGGTGAAAAACAACTAATCCCTTTGTGGCATTTTCTCCCACTTTTGAAAATAAGTGATGTCAACATTGGGAAGAGCTCAACCCCATTTATCTACTAACCTTGGCCAGTGCCTCCTAGATTATAAAGCCAATGGACAGGTTGTAGAAACAAGTGTGACGTCAAAGTTAGTAGGCCCACGTGATGTTCTCGAGGTTTGGATTCTCAATTGGGAAGCCATTGCTTTGCGGTGTACATAGACTGGAATGTTAGCACGTGCTGTCGGGGAGAAGAAATACTTGGTAAGTTCGTATTTATTGAAATGTAACTTTATATTTTGTTCATTGAAATAAACGCTTGCTATTACTAATGTTGAATTAAATTAAGTATTAATTGCTTAATTATTAGTAACACACGTATACTTATTATGTTTATCTCCGTATTGATTAGCCATTATTATTATTATTAATATTATTTCTGAATTTACTTAATATATTTTGTTTAAGTGCATCACCGAAGTTTTAATTTTATGTGTGCAGTATCTAATGTTACGTATTTTCTTTTATAAAAGTTTTTTTTTATTATTTCATTACTGTTTTACGAATTTTTAACCTAATCATTTATACAAAGCTTAACAGTTTTTAAAAATGTAATTGAAAGTAAACCTATACAATAAATCTAGTTAAATTAATAATTACGTATATCAGTTAACAAACGTATGTACGCTAATATGTGAGTGTGTAGAATAAATATAATAGCTAATATGTATAGCTAATATGTGAGTGCATTGTATAATGAGTGTAAGTATAAGTGAGAATGGCAAACTTTTAAAGTTATGTGATCAAAGCGTTCAGTATTTGAAGAACAGTCTAGTAAAAACGTTTGTTTTATTGTGAATTTAATTATGTATTAACTTATCACTATTGAAAGATGTATTTTATGTGGTTTCTAAATTTATACTGTGTATTTGCATACAATGTATTTAAATATTAAAGCAGTAAATTCATCTTAACATTCCATAAATAGTGTTTAGTTTACCAAACAAAGTCTTTCTTCAGATTTCACGTATATATTTTACTGTTCAATATTCTAAATATTCTAAACATGATTCGCCTGAAGTTTGATATTATTTTCATTTGACTGTTTCAGCATGTTTTAAATATCAAAATTATCATCATTGATGCAAGTAATAATTTCAGTATAATAATAGATATCTTAATAGAAGCTTAGGTGTTCTTCAGATACGAATTTCTTGAAGTCTCATTTATTCAAATGTTTGAATGACATTTGAAATTCTACACCGTTGGTTTATGGTGTATCGAATTTCAATGTATAATTATGCAAATTTAAATTGTTATAACATTTAGTATTTATATAACTGATTTTTGTACTGTTTTTACAGAAAATATGCCATTTAAATGCTGTGTAACAGGTTGTCGGGGAAATTATAAAGGTACTGAAAAGGTGCATACATTTTCCTTTCCCAAAAATGATGCTCTTAGAGAGAGGTGGCTAAGAAATATACCTAGGAAGGACTTCTCAGCAGCTCCATATTCTCGGGTAGGTGTAATCCTAATTAATTTATTAAGATTCAATAAATTGTTGGTAGAATATTCTTAGTCTGCTATGGAAACTTTCTGCAAGCTATAATTTTTACCTCCCGCCAACATGTATAAATAGGTTTCAGTGTATAGTTTTCTATTTGATGAATCAACAAATTACATTTAATTTACAAACAATCAAGGGCTAATGATACTTCGAAGCTCGTTGCTGTATAAGCCATAGAATAGGCAGGAGGTCGTATGCTGTCATGATCAGATTTTTTATATGTAGTGTTAACTGATCCTTAAATATTTGAAAAAAATTTTAATTTGCATATATGCATTTAAAATTTAACCTGCCCAAAGCATTGCCAAAGCTTGAATGTTTTTATTTATAAGGAAAGTGATTCAATCTTGCTTTACAGTTGGTTGTTTTAAGAAGTTAGTTACATGATGTCTTCCTTTTACTTAATAGGTGTGCCATAAACATTTTCAACCTGATGACCTCATCTGGGAAACATCAGCTTTCGATGAAAAAAATGGGAAAATCATTAAAGCTTCACTGCAGAGACCAAAACTAAAAGAAGGCGCTTTTCCTAGCATATTTGATGGCTGTCCATCGTATTTATCTTCACAAGCTGGTAGCTCGAGAAAAAGTCCGAATGAGAAAAAAATGGAACGAGAAGCAAACCTCATGATGAAAGCTATTGCTCATAGTAAATTATCAGCTGCTGAGTATTATAAATCGAGGACATTTTCAGACTTTAATGAACTTTTAACCTGTTGTATGCAATATAAATTTTCTACATTTTGGAACGTTGTGCACAAAGACAATATCTTGATGTTTTTGAATTTAAAATGCACTGATGGATGTGTAAAATTGCTTTATGCAGTCCACATTACTGCAGATCTTTTATTATCTGTATCGTTTCAAAATAAGTTATTGACTCATATCAGTAGTAAGTATAATGAGTTACCTATAAAAGTAAGTAATATTAACGAAATTCATGAAATACTTGATCATATTGAAATGTTAGAAACTAAAGACTTAATGAATTCGATTGAAATTATAATCAACCTGATGAAATCTTTAAGTTTCACAAATGAAGGTGATAAAATTTTATTTGAGTTCATGATTGAACAACTTTCTCTTGTAAAATGTAAGCCCCAAAATCGTCAATATTCATCCAATACCTTAATTTTAGCTTCTATGTTTTATTTGTTATCGCCCCAAGCATATAAATTTGTCCGACAATCTGGTAATTTAATTTTGCCTCATCCAAGTACTATACATAAAATAAGTTCTAAATTAAATGTAAATCCCCAAAAGGAAACAGATGATATGTTGTTTTTGGCATATGCTAAGCAAAAAGCTTGCTATCTTAAAGAGCATGAATTATATGTTTCATTAATGATGGATGAAATTCACATCAGACCTTTTCTTGATTACAAAAGTGGAGATATTGTTGGAATTGGCCAGGAAGTTGACAACTTAGCTTCTAGTGCACATGTATTTATGATACAGAGTATTTTGTGCTGCTTTAAAGATGTTGTCCATATATTACCATCGAAGAAAATGACAGCTGAAGTTTTGTTCACTGTTTTGAAAAAAATAATTGTTGGTCTTGAAGCAATAGGTTTCAAAGTAATTGTTGTTGTTAGTGACAATAATTCCATTAATAGAAGATGTATATCTCTGTTTAATAATCCATTATCAAATTTTGTATTTCCTCATCCTGTTGATGCAACTCGTCCATTGTTTTATGCAGTTGATTCTGTTCATATTATTAAAAGTGTTCGTAACAATTGGTTAAACCAGAAAAACCCTGAACAAGCTATGTATTTTCCAAATTTTGACTTGTCTTCAAATAATGTATGTACCTCTTCATTTCTTACTTTAAAAAATATGTATGAAGCTGAAAGTGGTAATTTGTTAAAATATGGATATACAATATCTCGTAAAGCTCTGTGGCCTACAAATTTAGAACGTCAAAGTGTGAAACTGGCTTTACAAATTTTCAACGATCAAACATCACAAGGCCTGAAAGAATTAGGAGTAAAGCATAATTTGTTAAATTTTCACGAAACATCTGCATATATTAAAATATTTTCGTCGTAGTTTTCAATAATGAATGTTAAAACACCAAACAAGGGGGTACATTCTTGTGATGACTTCTGTAAACCATTAGTATGGAATGAATCAGACAAGAAGTTTGTATTTTTAAATAATTTTCTTGATTGGTTGATGAAATGGAAAGAAATGAAGAGTGATACGGGTAGGTTGACAAAAGAGACACTTTCTGCTCTTATATTAACAACAACGTGTATGATAAAAATGTGTAGGTATTGTCTAGGTGAACTCAACATGTCGTATTTTTTGCCCGGTAAAATTCAGACAGATGAATTGGAACATCGTTTTAGTTTATATCGCAGGATGGCTGGAACAAATTATCATATATCACTTCGACAGGTTTTTGAAGTAGAAAACAAACTACGTGCATGTTCTGTATTAAATCTAACTATGATATCGAAAAGTAAAGGGACAATTGTTATCGATGACTTTTCTAACTCTTTTGATTTGATTAATGATAGTTCCCATGAATCTATTGTAAAATATTTTCATAATTTCAAGCATATTAATGTCACAGATAATGATCTTGAAACTATGGTTGATAAATTACCTTTAATTGCATACTTGGCTGGATATTGTTGCCACTCAGTTATGAATAGGCTAAAATGGGATGACTGTGGAGGTAATTTAGTTATTGAAAAACCACTAATAATTCCTCCCAATTTCAAACATATTCATAATTGTGATAGAGGTGGGTTAAAGTACCCATCTGCTGATGTCATTAATGTAATACTGCATAATTTTATTGTCATACAGAAGCTCATAAGCCCTGAATATGAAAATAGTTTCCTCCAAGTATGTAACCAACGTAATTTAATATCCACTATGACATTAGAAATTCTTATGTGTAAGGAAATTAAAATTATTTCCTGTAAAAACCATTTGTCACGTAAAATTATGCAACTGCTTATATACTCATGCACAAATACTCTTTTAAACAATTATTGTAAATTCAAAAATGATAGCTTTTCTAAATATTCAGATAAAAGAAAACTAAAAACACTTGCTATGTAAGCATAACAAACAAAGAATATATTAGAAATGTACCAATATAATTTTTTGGCCTGAAAATAATTTTAGTGCATTTCACTTTTTTAATTTTAATTGCTCTCTAAACATGCATTAGTAAATATATGTGTAATTTTATTATTTTTGTAATTTAATTTCTTGTTTCTGTATTAAAATATTAAAAAATTATGGAATTGTATTTAAATATGTTATATAAATAAATAATTTTAAAGACTTCATTTGTTGTACTGTATTATTTTATATAGGTAACAGCAATAGTTGTCCATTACATACCAGCAATTAATTTAGATTTATGTTAATGTTTTTCACATCAAAATATTTTTTCATTTAAAATATAAACTGTATGCTTGGATGTTACTTTTAAGTAATCTTTGTATATTATTATATATATGTGATATATTAGAAGTTTGTACGATGAGAAAACTTAGTAGGTACTATGTGTATATATTTACATGCATGATATTTTAATCACAGGGTTAGACATATGGATGCGTAAACCCAGAAATTCGGAAATATAATTGAATAATTTGGAAAGATCTTGAATTTGGGAGAACAGATGAACTTGGGGAGGGGGGAGAAAATAAAATTTAGGATAGTCAATTTTAAGGTCGCCAATTATTTCTTAACATAGCCATCATATTTTATTATATCTTACATATGTAATTATGTGTTTGTAGATGCATCTGAAGAAGCTGTTGGAAGCACCAGGATGGGAACCTATATCCAAATTGGTTTTCATTCTAGAAAATTAAGGTCTTATGAGCAAAATTATGCAATTACTGAATTAGAATGTTTTGTATTGGTGATGCAGATAAATTTTATTAATACTTACTCAGTAATTATTTTACTGTACACACTGATCACGCTGCTTTAGTTTGGCTTAAGAACATTAAAGATCTTACAGGTAGGTTATTTAGATGGTCTTTAAAATTATCTATGCATGATTTTGATATAAAATATGAAAATAGTTCTACTAATATTGAAGCTGATATGTTAACTAGAAATCCTATTTGTCAACATTTAAGTTTGGAAGTTAATTTATTCTCATTAGAAGAAATTAAAGAGCATCAAAATTTAGATAATGTATATAATCCTAAGTATAAAGAAATTAATGATGTGTTAACTATTAAAAAGCAAGGATTATACAAAATCATAATAGCAATCTCTCTTTGTACTAAATTACTTTAGAAGGCTCATATTAATCTTGTCAATATTATTGGTCAGGAATTGTCTGTCCAAGATGCTAAAATTTTTTGTAAACATTGCGAAGTATGTCAGTTTAATAAGAAAAGTAAACAAAAGAGATTTGGTTTAATGTGAACCTTTTGAATTATTATCTATTGATACTGTTGGTGGTTTAAACTATTATAATTATATTAAAATGTATATTCACTTAATTATTGATCATGCTACTCATTAAATATGGATTTTTTGCTTCTAAAAGTGTAACTACAGATAGTTACATAAATAGTTTAAGACAAATTTTTCAAATTCAAGTACCAAAGAAAATTTTAAGTGATAGAAATGCTGCTTCTTCCAAATTTAAGCACTTTTTAAGAAATCATAATGTAAAACAATTATTAACTACTAACGGGCCTCAAACTAATGGTAAAGTTGAACGAGTTACTCAAACAAATATAATTAAACTGTAAATTAAATTCTTATCAGGCTAATATTGCATGGACAAAATTGTTACCTCAAGTTACTGAATAATGTAATAATACACCTCATTGTGTTGCAAAATTCCCGCAATCTTATTTAATGTATGGAAAATTGCCTTATGATCCTCTACTTGAAAATCAAGAAGTCTGTCCACCAATCCTTTCTTAACATAGCCAGAGTATTTAATTATATCATAAATATATATATATATATATATAATTTCCACACATTTGAGAGTATATTTAAGACTAATAAATGTAAATTTTCCTTGATGAAATTTTAAATTCTGATTTTCAAGGAATATGATTTTATGAAAACATGATATTATGTCTATAGATGAGATAAAAACAACATATCAGAAATTTTTAAGATATTGAGGAGTTTTGGTTTTCAGAACTAATTTTTAATTGAATGATTTGAAAATTCAGCATCTACTAATCGTTTTATAAAGCCAAATTCGATATTCAAGATCAAGTTTTGCTGGACTAAGTATCAAATCTTATTACATTACATATGAAATTTTAATGCATCTTTATGAGTTTTATTGCTCTTGCATTGTAATGTTCAAAGATATTCCGATAGGAAAATAAATTTTTTATTGCGGAAATATAGTTTCTGGATTATTCTGAGAGTTCATTATTTAACGCAAATTCATACTCGTATGCACGGAGAAATCGCTATCGGAAGTTCCGCCGTTTCATATTATACGGCCTAGTGCTCGTGACGTCACAGACCAGTCCGACGGCTTTATATCTAGGAGGCACTGCCTTGGCCCGTTCTTTCCTTGAATTCTTAAGCATTTAACGTGCCTGTTTTGCTTAATATTTAATCCAGCTCTGGTAACAACGTATTTCAATCAAACTCGGAAAATCATCTGTCGCTAAATTCTCTCATTAACCGAAATATTATTAGTGATATAAGTACATTTAAATACGTTACTAAATTATTAACAGCTGAACCCTTTTGTATTTGTAAAGAATATCACAAGCTGTGAAAGCAAACAGTTCTAGATTTAAGTATGAAAGAAACCTATTCATCTCGAGTGTGAAAACAAAGTTCGTTAATTTTAGAAATAGTAAATTAAATCATGAAAATAAATTTACGAAACACTTACTGACAACAGCATAACTAATCCTAAGGACAAGATAATAAAGGTCACCTTACACTCTGAAATTTTTCAAGCACACTCAATTGTTAGGAACAGGCACCGTTAGGAATTCTGGAGATAACGGCAGAAAAGCTCCAATTAAGCAGACAGTGCATCTTTATATTCTTCTGGCGATTGTTGCAATGAGTTCTATTATTGGGGGGGGGGGGGAGGGTTGCTTCTAACAATTACAACATTCGGCAAATTCAATGTACGAACTTTTGCAATAATCAGGTTTGTTGTATTTATCAGGTCTAGTATTTCCCAACCCCTTCCCAAAGCACAGTGACAGAAATATTTCAAAAGTTAAAAGAATCTCACGATTGCAATCATTTTATCATTTTCCTTGCGACTAAAATATTCTCACATTTTCCTTTGCAAAACACTACTTCTATTCATAAATATCATTTTCATACATTCAGGGAAAAAAACTAATTTTCTTCACCGTATTCATATTACATATGGAAAAAACCACGAGAGCTCTCACGCAGCCCGTCCTTTCGCTAGTATTTGAACCCAATTCGAACTACCGGTGCTCAACGCTTTTAAAGCTCGGTCGCTCCTAAGCCTGATTCCAGGAAAAAGGCTGCACGAGACATTTAAGATTTTCCCCTCACTCTGTGTCCTGTGTTAAAACTCACGGGTGAAACTGTAGGTGGATAGACCTCGTGTGCTTTAATTAATAATGTAGCCCTTTCAAAGATTATGAAATTCGGAAGAAAGTGTTTGGCGAAATTCATCACTCTTGAGTACCACATGTTCAGTTGTCTAAATGTTTAATTATTGTATTTTAATTACGTGTTCAGTTATTTTTTTGACTGCATTCTCAATCTTTTCATTAGTCTTATTTTGAAATAAAGTACATGAGACTACAAAGCCATTTTAATTTGTGATTGTCCAAAGTCATTAGAAATTTGCCCATTTTTCTAACTGAAAAGCAAAAGCAATTTTTTTTTTTTTTTTTTTTTTTTTTTTCCCTGATGGGGAACGAAAATGCTTTCTCAAGCAAAATTTATACAGCCTTGACTCATCAATAAAGACAGAAATTTTTAATGACTGTCAAAAAGGATTATCTTTATCTACGTAATTTTCTCTATTGAAAAGTTTTTTTTTTGCCGAGTTCTACTAATAATAACTAAAAAAATCATTGTTTTCGCATACGTGATTATTCTGTCAAAGTTCTGGATATATGGGCTACTTTGAAATTGAATAAATGTCTTCTGGAGCCTCTTTCATAGTCTATTAGAGATAACAAAATTAAATAACAATTTAAATGTCATTTGAAAATTTTGTCATCTCCTCAGTCTTTCAAAATTAGGATAATTTCTGTCAAACCCTTTTTAATTAAAGCAAAGCAATAAATTAAGGAAATCTATTAGATATCATTCATACGGGAATGTTACCAAGTAATTTGATATGACAGCCATTTTATGCACCTCATCTTAAAAATTAATAATTCACAACATTAGTATATAAGCAATAATTAGCCCATATAAAAAGTCAATTGGGGGTATTTTAATGGTTCATGCAGCAGTGCGGAAATAATTTAACTGAGTACGACAAAAGACATATTCGTAAATTTCTATAAATGAAGATAAACATGCATGTATTAATAGGTTTAAATAAAATATGGAAAACTACTCTCTTCCTTTAATAAAAATGTATTTCTCCCTTTCGAAAAGGGAAACTTTTCTTTGTTATAAATGTCCCTCAGAACACCTTTTGCAAAAGAAAACACCCATCAGCCAACAAGTACTGACGTACTAATAATAACCCTATTAATTCTATTTTCGGGGAAAATAAAAGATGACTTTAAAATATCGCAGTAAAATTAGTCTTCTGGGAACCGATTTAAAAGCCAAGGCGGGAAACATTTTTGCGATGGAATTATCGCATCGTATAAGCGGAGCAACTAGCGAGCCAATTGGCGATCAGCAGGGGCGTTACTTACGGCCCCCATATCGACCAATGGGGGTTGCCTAGAGGGAGATACCTATCTCAGCTAAATGATACAATAACAGTACTAAGAGGCGGGGCTGAAATTTTTGTTACACTCTGGCTAACTTCGAGCAACACTAACGGTCGAGTTTTGGAACAGTTTTAGTTCGGACGGATGCTTGCGTTGAGTATTTTAAAGCAAACTGGAAAGGAATAAATCGTGAAATCACTTCGAAATTTACAACCTTGCTGACACTCATTGAAAAATTTTTTGTACCAGGATATGGAAATCTCAGTTATGCAATTTTTTTAACCTTCGGTCCTTGTTCTTCAGATCTGTGTTTCTAGGTTCAATGTCAATCCTTATGTCTGACAACGGTGAGGAAAAAACTGTTTGCTCATCTAATTCCTCTGATGCCAAAGCTCCATTGGAAGATATAAAAGCACCTCCGCCAGTAATGGCGCGAAATTCGTTTTCTATTGCCAGCATTCTCAGCCGAGATGATCCAAAGAAAGAATTCCACGTGATTCCTAGCGATATGAACGCTTGTCTTGCCAGACGAAACTTTCAGAATATGGGCTTCGAGCCTCGAGTGGCTTTCATGCGACATACACAGAACTTTTGCAATCACCAACAACATGCACTGGTGAAACAGATTTACCCTCATTACGCATGGAATCCTGTCCCTCCTCGAGATGAAAATAGGAACAATTCAGGTAAGCAACATTTATAACAATAATTCAAAATAATGTTTACTTGTATTTAAATCTCGATAACCCAGAAAGCTGAGTTATTATACTGCAAATCATAACTGCAGAATGGAAAGTGAATTTTTCATCTTATCGCTAGTAACTCTCATTTCAAGAATGTTATGAGTATCTCTAGAAATCAGTGATTTCCATAATGTTAGTTTGGGAGAAGCGTTGTTAGCTATTGAAACGTAGCGAAATTATATTAATCATAAGAAATTTTTGTAATTAGGTCAAAAGTTAAGAATCGAATGATTATCATATAGTTGTTTAATTAGCATCGTAAAATTTAAAGGTAGTATTTTGGACTTGCTTAAAGGTAATTTAAATAGTATTTTAAGACTTCTTTAAAGTAGCATTCTAATTGTATTCTAAGACTTGCCTATTATTCAAACAGTATTCTAAGACCTACATAAAAATTAAAGTGGCTCGTTACAATTCTTGCACTCCAAAGTGTTAAAGTAATATGCACTACATGCAAATCAGTATTTGAATTAAATGCAAAATATTTTGAACTGGAAAGTTAATTGCTACTTCGTAGTGAAATGCTAAACGTTGAACGTTTTGCTCATAAATCTTATGTTTACAAAGCATATTGTGTCACAAACTCGCTAATTTTTCCTTCTCTTCTGATTTTTAAGCAAACTTTCGATAAGCACTCTAAGCAGAATGCAATTATTAAGTTATTAGTGATCAGTTTTACAAAATCATTATGCATAATTTGCTATGGTTTGTCAATAATGGATATGAAATGCTTGTTTATTCGAATAGACAAAGCATCGGAATCCTTTCAAAACTCCATATTATCGGGAAATGAATAAACTGCTTAATATAATCATTAACATTAAATTGTTGTAAGACTGATAGCAAATTCTTTTGAATCGATTTATTTATAGACTAAAATAAAAGAAATGAACGAAAAATTTTTATAAAATTAAAATTATTGGTATTACGTGCAACAAGGGAAAAAGTACATACAGATTTTATTCATCAGTGGTATATCGAAATTTTAGACGAGTAAAAATTTAATACGGTATTTACACTCAATATGAGTGAACCAATTCCTAAAAAACTCAGTACTTTTCTTTGATATTTGTACATACGCTAATTTTTAGTTTATGCAACTTTTATTTAATACCATTTTAAATTAATATATTTTAAAATAACACATTTCTGATCACAGTATTGTCAGAAATAAAAATTTTATATTTAAGCTACGAAAATATGAAGACATATATCTATAAAAAATTACTTACAATGAAGCTTTCTTCCCATTTCTTTTAATTGGAAACTCGCAAAAGATACTTGTAATATTATATAATTAATTTTGCTCACTTTCAATCTGCCCATTTTCTTTGGAAGAAGGGAAAGAAGTTGTCTTCTTTTAACAAGCAGTCAACATTAAAATATAAATAGTTTACATTTCTCAATTTAGTTTTTTTTTTTTTTTTATGTTATTTAAAGAAATAAAGTAAGAAAATAATTTATGTGCAACTGGTTATGTTTAATTTTTTTCATTCAAGTCTGTAAACAGAAAAACTTATAGTTTGACAAATGAAATTTAGTTGAGAAAGTGCTTTCCAAAAGAAATTATCAGTCAGTCATACAAATTTATTACAAATAAACTTTATTAATTTTCTTCTTTTAAATTCATATGTTCAAATAATCGTGTTAAAGTTTCCTTTTAAGTTAGCATTTTATAGTACTAAAGCAAGTAGCCACGAAGACCACTTTCCTAGAGAACCAAAATCTCAAGTTTAAATTTAAAAATCTTTGAAAAAAATGTAAGATAATTGATTAAGAATATATGAGAGATACCAAATAACTTCAAAATAAAGTTGTATTTTAGAATGCGCTGACATATGCCCTTTTTTTTTTTTTCACTTTAAAATATAATGGCACTTTCTTTTGTCCCTTAATTTAATATAAAAATTGTAAAGAAAAGACTAGCTAGAATCGATATAGACAGGTATTCGTATTCGATTGTCCTGAACTTCACATAGTTAATTCTTTCGCCTCACCTAGTAGCCGAGTAGTAAGACCATTGAACACGGGTTCGGTCCCAAGCCAATGGTTGGTTTTCATGATTTTCCCCATGTGTGACCTGAATACGAGCCAATTTCATTTAGAAAGTTTTCTACGACACTATTATTATATATTGTAACCATGCTTATTATATTATGTATACATCTTCTCTCATATATGCACAAATTTTGTATCTTGTTATGCCTTTTGGCAGGACCAGTGTTTATTTAATATTTTAAATTGCTCGAACTTATCCATTATTTATCCGCCTTTTTATTCTTTACCCCGTATAACTTTTTCACCGAAGGAGTTCTTGTTTATTCTTCCAATTGTTGTATGTCTCCCTTTCAGGATATTTGACACCGGCTCGAAAGGCTTTCACCAGATGCCTCCCCCATTAGTCGACTCTAGTTCACTACACCTTTAAACTCTTATCTCATATTAACTTGTTATTAATAGTTTAATGTTAATATCTTGCTTATCTTTATTACCCTTTTATTATAATTTAACGATTTACCTTAAAGTTATTTGTGATAAAATTTATTATGTAACTTGTTACTTAAATTTCTTCGCATAACTCAATTGTTTTTTAAAACTTAAAAATTTTTTTTTTGTGTTAATATGCACACATAATTAGTAGTTTTTAATTTTGTTCGATAGGGGTAGGGCCTTCGGCCCAGGTACCCAGGTGTATACACAATTCCCCCATGAAACAGAGTTCTCTACGAAGGCATTCCTCCCCTTAGGCAGATAAACCTTCGTGTGCTTTGCCATACTCAAATTATGAATTAATTCGTCCAGTTTTTAAACCAATTACAGAAAACTGAGGAACTGAGATTTATAAAGTTAATATTTTTTGTCATTTCTTTTTCACAAAAAGAAAACTCATAAAATTATAAAAACACATACTTTTGTTTTTGTTTGTCGATTGTTTTGTAATTTGCATAAGTGAACATATTTTGAAAAGTAGATACAATGCTTAATTTGTTTCAAATGAATAAAAAGCTTAATCGAGTTTCTAGGTTACTTAGTCGCATCTATTCGTTACAAGAATGAAACATTTGTAATCTACGCAGCAAGTGTTACTGAACTTTATGTGTTTGAAATTATTCGATTTCAGGCTTACAAACACATAAATGTAATAAAAGTATGTTTTAGGGATGCAATATATTATTACACATCACCTTTAAATATTATGGCTTTTGAATGACCCGTTTTAAAAGTTTCTGTTTCGTCTTCTTTTACTAACTCATAGGCTATTTTGGTTTCAAGACCTCAGATGGTGTTATGAAACGAATCAACCTCTCTTAATATTTTCTTTTTCTGCTTCTTTAACTGTAACTTCGCAGACGCTTACACGTGCATCGACAATTTCGCGTTCATGCTTATATGTGAAGCTTACCGGCAAGACGCAGGCAAAATATTATTATTATATTCATTTTCATTCAAAATTTAATTAAAGTTATATTTACGTTTATTTGTAAATGTAATTTTCATTCTATTTTTAATTAGAAAGTTTTGAATTTTCACTATTTTGCTACAATTAAAAAAACGCGTGCTTCAGAAGTTATTGTTATTTTTTCCTTCAATGGTTTGCAGTAAATATATTTAACTTTTGGATTTATTTTATTGCATTAATCACTTATAATCAGTATTATTTTTATACTGATCACTTTTCAGAATCTTGCAATTTTTATTTGATTATCACAATGTTTTTATAAATTATTTTGCTAACTGGTTTTCTGCTTTTAAATGATTTATTTCTTTTGTGAGATTTTTTTATCACTACATCCTACGGCTAACTCGCTTGAATTTATTTTATTGGTTTACGGGGCAATTTTGGTCGAATTTACATCAGGTAGATTTAGACTACATTAATGAACAAGTGACTATTTTATATTCAAAACTATAGAATTGTTTAGTGATTTTTTAGTTCATTTTAGAATTTTTTAGTGACTTTAACTTTTGGCATTATTACATTATTCTTTGCATAGTTCTGAAACAGAGCTGTTCTATTACCTTTGTGTTGCGGCTCCCGCTTCCTTCCCCGAACACACGTTACAAGATTATATGAGCACATTAAGTTATTTTTTTCAAAAAAATAACCACAAATTTTAAATTAAAATTTTTTCGCTTATGCTTTGATCTGTGAATTTCTGGCTGATCTGGGGAAAATTGATTTTTTTTTTTTTTTTTTTTGTCTGTTTCTTAATCGACTCGTGGCTTTTAACGCTCTGTTTATTGGAGCTTATTTCATTTTTCGGCAATATACATCAATCCATTTATATGCCCAGTAATTTCCTTAATCTTGAACAGTTCGATCAAGTATGATTTTGTTTAGAATAGCTTCATATCATTCATTCATTTTCAGTTAAATAACTGAAAAGTAAGAGTTAAAAACTTAAAGCACTACTGCTAACAATATTTTTAAGAAAGCTAGTAAGCCAGACTTTTGAAGTGGTTTCTGAATTTAACCTTTTTTTTATATTAAAAAAAAATCTTAACTATTGTTTTTAATGAAATCAAATGTGATAAATTTAAATTTTACTCCAGGGATGAAAATGGTTGAATTTTCATCTTCTACAAAGTTACTATTTCAGTCTATAAGACTATTATAATGTAAAATATAGGTATGGGTGTAAGCAAGGATTATATATTGATTTTTAAAATCATATACGAGACTACGAATTTTCTTTCAAATGGTTTGAAATCGTAATTAAATTCAGGTGTACTGAAGAATGTCCTGAAAATCAGGATGTGAAATAGTTCTGGTATTTTGTTTTTCTTGAAGATGCAATCTCGACGTAGCGCAGATTTGTTGCATTCCGAATGGAATCTCATTATGAATACAGCAATTATTCCAAGCTTACTTCATTGTGTAATAGTGTTACTCACTTAATGACATTATACCTGAAAGATTGAATTGCGAACAAAATTAATCCTAAAATTTTAGCAAATTTAAATGAATTCATGTTGGCTGTTAGGCACGATACTTATCTTCCAATTATGAACAATTTTAACTCTATAATTTTTAAGTATACCAAAAGTGGAAAATGCAACCTGTTCTTGAAGTCCCTGCACCTAAACCACTTAATCGCAATCTTTTTCAATTCAATGTAGTGTGGTGAGTTAACTAACTTGGTTTAAAGGATTCATTTGGCTACCTGGGTTTGGACAAAGTTTAGAAGCTTCCATGTTCTTTGTTATTTCAGAACTGCTCTGGTTACGCTTTTTTTAAAAAATAATATCACTCACGAATATAATACATGCCATAAATGAAGTAAGTACATTCAATGTATCTCAAATCTCAAGTGTTAGAGTAGATTTTTCCTGGCTTTAAAAATGTTCTGACGTTCAGAACAAGGTTAAATCAGTACACATTTTTCTGCTGTTTACAGTTAGTGATCATTAGGAAGCAGGATTCAAAAGCTCTAGCTTTGTCCCATCTGATTACAGGAAAATGGGGCTGTTCTCGATCGGTTATGTCACAATCAACGTCCGTCGCCCCACGAAGCATTTGAATTTCGTTTCATGCCTTAAAATATTTCGTGCTTCATGGTATATAACATCGCTTTTCCCTATTTTCTAGTTGCGATATGCGTTGTTAACTTTACAAATAACATAGTTCTAATTCTTCCCTTTCGGTTCACTTTCCATGCACTGCGTTTTTTCAGCATTTCTTATCTTAATTTCTATCACAATGTAATCATCTTTCGGGTCATAGCACGTAGAATCTTTATAGCATGGCTGAAAAAGCTTCCATTTCACATCTTCAAGCTCCTCATTTTTACAATCTCCCTCTTCAGCACTCTTTGCTAAATTAGCATAACGAAAATAAGTTCCAATAGCTGCCAAGTTCCGCCACCTGTATAATATAGTGGTTAGGGAAGCCGATTACGATACCGATGGGCCTGGGTTCGAATACCGGAGAAGGTACGGTTGTAATTATTCATTCCCTCAAAGGAGGTAACGATGCCTCCACAATAAAATATCCACTGCTTCCGGCCTTAGGAGTGGCCAATGTTGAAAAAAGACAAATAGTGCCTGCTGTGGGGGGGGGGGAGTTATCAAGTACCTATAGTTACTGTAACAAGTTACCAAGACTTTTTTTGGTACTAGCATTCCATCAAGAAATGAAACGTCTCATCTTGATTTTTGTACTTCTCCAAAATACTTGAAACTGCTTTCTACAATGGACTTCAAGCTCTTGATTACGCATTGGTTGCAGCAACAAGTTACATTTGAAAGCAAGTAAACAATCTAAATTCATTCTAAACTATGCTTAAAACTGGTCGCTTTCTGTAATGGACTTCAAGCTCTTGATTACGCCTTGGTTCATAGATTGCGGCATCGAAGTTACATTTGGAAGCAAGTAAAAAATCTTAATTCATTCTAAATTATCGACTTCTGTTTGTGTGTAGTACTGTTATCAATTAAGAATACAATCTTTCACTTCTGGAGGAAGTTCTTTTCACTTTCATAACTACTTCAGTTTCGATGACATCCATGCCCTGCAATTAACTTTATAGGAAACGGGTAGAATTTTTACATTTCTGAAGAATCTTCAGTTTTGAGTTTCCCAATCATCAAATGCTTAAGACGCTCATTGCCGCTTACAAACACACAAAAGAATTTTTTTCTTGCTATTTTTACAGTTTGCCTCCAATGCAGCTTTAGACTTGTATTTCGGTTTGACATTATTACGTAGACCACCTCAGTTCTCATTTCTCGAGATCTAATTTTGAGACGTTCCCCGATTCTTCCATAATTTTCCCCATGAAGAAGTATTGTTAGTTGCGTAAAGGATTTTGCTGGCTTTTATGTAACCGCGGTGATGGCGTTTCCTAGTTTTTACGTAACCGCAATGACGGCCATAGGGCTCTACTAAAGTAGGATATTTTTTAAGACATTGGAATAATAAGATGAAAAGTATATAAAAGAGATGCAATAAAATGGATAAAAATATATACGTTTGTTGCTTTAATTAAATAATCGAAAGCATCAGCATGTTTTGAAATAATATTTGAAAAGGAATAACAAATGTTTTGGCCTTAAACGAAACTTCAAACCACAAATTTGGGAAAATGCAGAATTGCATTTTTTTAAATCAAATTTAAGTATGTAAAAAAAAAAAATCTTAAAATTCATTCAGTATACTACAGTGTTAATTTTTCTGAAGTTTTAATAAGGCAACTGAAAAACAGAATGATTTCTTAGTATTAAGTTTTCCAGATTGCGTAAAACCTGCCCTCCTTGCAGAAACATTTAGTATATAGCAGACACGTTTTCTTTACATATAAAACAAGCATAAAGAATGTTTCATATTGTCATTAAATAATACTTTTGCACGTACTAAACAGAACTCATCTTTTAGACTCCTATTTCTCGTTATTTCCTACGCATGAAAATCTATATTCATGTATTCATCAAGATTTTCTCTTTTCGCTCTTTCGAAGAAATGAAAAATGTGCCTTTTCGCACCATTATTCAATTTTTACCGGCGTCCTGCTAAATTTTCCCCTTTAGCATTCCTAAGGGTAAGCATAGCACAAGTTGGAAGCAAACTGTAATACAATAAGTATACAATCTAAACGAAACTTCAAGGTCATTGTAAAATCTGAAAACTCTTAGGCCTGTGAAATTTCATTCTGCATTTCAACAGAACCTTTTTCACAATTTTGTGTAACAAAGGGTACATCAGATTATATTCGACTAGCAAAATTTCCTGTTTTTTGATAACATAATGACTTATAATATTTGATGCCATTTCTAAATCGTTCAATGTTATTTTAATATTTCTTTTTAAATGTTTATAACGATTCCATTTCATTGTTTTGTGATTTAAAAAAAAAACTCAAATTTGAGAAAACATAATTTTTATATGAGTATAAATGATTTCTTCTTTTCATTCTTAATTTTTCCTAAGGACTTTTCTCGAGTTTCTACAGTCTCCAAATGCAAAGTCCTTAAGAATGGGAACTTGAGAGTTTCAGCTGCGGAATTCTGCAGCATAGTCGTTATGCGTAGAGAAACTAGTTGCATAAACCACTTTTGCTCACACTGAGTCTGGACAAACCAGAGGATGTACTGTTTCAGCAAATTTAAATTGAAATGAGACTATTACGGATAAATAAGAGAAACTATTTCTTTTATAAAATTGTTTTATATTTTTATTTTTTTATGTACTCTGCAGTGCCCGATTAAAAAAAGACCGAGGCCTTTAAACACAGAATCCTTTCAGTGGTCCCACGGCTCACTATCATTAATTTTATGAGAAGGAATTGTGAGGAATTAGATGATTTTCAAATTCCATAAAATCTCAGCCCGCAGGCCTGAATTTGTGGGTCTATGAAGTCTTATTAGATCCCAGTATTCCGTTTGAAAAAGAATCCTCTGTATGTTAGTCCCTATTTTCAATAACGCCTCGCCATAATAATAGCGATTTTGCATGTATAGTGTATACGTGCTACAGTTTTGTGGTGAATAGGAAACCTCCTATGCTTTCGCGGGAGGGGGGATATATAAATTTTGAAAATATTTCCTTTTCGCAACTTGTAAATGATAACTATTGGTTTCAGTTTTATTGAGAATAAGGTATTTAATAGTATTATGTGTATCATTGTTATTGACGAGATAATAAAATAATAAACTTTATCAAGCATTATGAAATAATGCGGGTAAGGTTGCATTCAAATACGATATTTCATACTGGTAGGCTGATTTCCCATTACCAGTTGTAAACACTAATTAAAATTTTGGAATTTTTATGTCAATTTATGCTGTGACTTCAAATGAAGTGAAAAATGACGTAAATGTTCTTTTTATTCTGTGTCTGCACTGCTTTTGACAGTCTGTTAACCTAATTAGTTATCTAATTATCCCCGTTTAACCTTCCCTTTCCTTGATAAATATTTAATAATCCCTTTCCTTGATAATATTTGTCTTCGATCTAAATATAAGCTTAACTATCGAGGATACAGACAAGAGCTAAAATTAAAAAAAAAAAAAAAAGTTTAGAAAAATAAAACAGTTCAAAGCTAACAAATATTATAAGGAATTTTCTCCCTAACCGCCTGCTTTCGTGGTCTGGAGTTCGAATCCCAAAGAGTTCAATGCTCATTTTTCACGTTTTCTGCTCCGGTACACGCCTAATCGCTCCTTAATACGTGTTTTTTTTTACTCCACAATACTTTATAGACACCGGTTTCGCGCGTTTTCCATGACTTGCACATAAATAATACATACAAAAAGATTCATGATTATTCTATTGAAATATATACAATATTCAAATCACCTTTCAGTTATTAATAACTCGGCTCCAAATGAGGATTCTACTCCTTCACTCTAGCAAATATAAAATTTTACTCGCTAAAAATACAAGTGGTCTGAATAGACATCTAACTTTACAGGATGGTAGCTGCAACATTCTCAAAATTACAAATTTATTCGCAATTTAATCAAATCTAATATGCATTCTGGTGACAGTCGATGGAAGAAATAGAAGATGCAGAAAATTAACGTACACTTACCTGCTAGTTACCCAACCTACGCATATGGAACGTAATACTAGTGTTTTAACCATTTCATTTCGCCTACAGTCGGAAGATTTAGGCCTTAAAAAAATTGCAAGTTTGTGATTTTCACGCAACAAAATCGTACGGCAAAGGAATAAAGAACAAAACTTGCAATAATGAACAACGCAAGGTCTATTTAGCAGACAGAATTAAAGTTAATATTTGTCGTAAAATTCAAAAATATATATATACATCATTTACAATTAATTTACATTACGTTTTACATTACATTAATTAATTTTACATTACATTGTATTTGGAACAGTAGAACTTTTCTCTTTGCTATGCCTTGTATCACAAAATTTTGTTTTTATTTAAAATCAAAATATTTTTTTATTTTTCTCTACCGGATTGCTTCTTCATCCTCAGACTAAGTTTTAAACTGTGTTCTCGGTTTATTTATATGTAATTTTACTTTCTACTTCATTTCAATTTTAAATTCGCTAAAAATGTCTAATTAAATTCTTTTATTTGATTTGACATTAAAAATTTTACGCTACGTAGGAGGGGATTTCAAAATTTTCGGATGAATTGTTTTAATTAAATACTTTAGAATAATTCATTAGCTAATTTTGGATACAGAAACGCAGCGGTATTCAAGTGGAAGGAGGATTGTATTTGAGTCTGATGTATTTTCCTCTTAATGACGTTATATCAGATTTGATTGAATTCCTCTTTTGTATTTTTTCCGGTTTTCGTAATTTTTAGGTTTTAGTTTCACATTCCTTTAATTCTTTTCTAGATATTATAAGGACTTATAATATCTAGAAAACTTATAATATGTAGATCTCACATTTTCTTAGTTTCCAAATACCTTATAAATATGCAATTTTTAATTTGCATATTTATAAGGTATTTTGAATTTTTTTGGTATTGAATTTCACTTCTTTTGTGTAAAATAGGTTCTAAATTTTTTACTTTTTGTGTTTATATATATACATCAGGGAGCGCATGATTTTTAACATTTAAGAAGCATATACTCTTGTTTGATGTTTTTCCTGTTGTTTGCGTTAGTTCTAATAATTCTTATATTTAATTGTTTTTATGTTTATTACTTGCAAGTCGCGTAAGTGGAATATATACAACTGTAAGGTCTTAACTACTTTGGCACTCAAGAAGTCATTACGGACCTTGGGAGATCCCAAGATTTTAGTCTCTATAGCTTTGAAGAGTCTAAATAGTTTCATGAAATAGAGGCCAGTTATTATTTTAACACTGATCTCGCGACTTTTCCTCGGTTCTTGATATATAGAAGATAATTTCTATTTAAAGGATGATGGAGGGAGATAAAGGTTTAAATCAAAGAAAATCGCACCTTTAAAACAGTCGGAGAGCTCACGAGATTATTTAAATCGTGCAAAAAGAGAAAAAGATAATTTTATAGATTTAATCATTGTGATTAGAATTTTTTGTGCTGTGTGTGAATTTTCAGTTACATCTAAACATAAAAATTCGTATATATTCTTACATGACATACTTCAGTGTGATTTCTGTTGTTCCTATTATTATTAATACAGAGTTTTGTTAAATGTGTATGACTGAATTAAATGTTTCGTCTGTAATGTTTTTTAATTTTTGGTAATATGAGCGAGCAAAAAAATAAAAGAGAATTTATACACAACAAAAATATTTACGACTGTTGATGAAATGCATTTTACTTGACTACTGCAGCTGATTGACTGCATTTTAAAACCCAGAATTCATTATTTGTTCATAGGAGTGAAAATCCTACAGAAATTTGAAGTTTATTGCGTTAAGAAGAAAAGAGCAGAATGAAAAATATGTTTTAGCAACAATCGCGAAAGCTATAAAATACAGATAATAATTTTAAAAACAAGAACAAATTTTGAAATTTTTATGTTGCAACTGACAGGAATCCAACTCAGGATATAGAATGACAAAGGTAGTTTTCAGACAAACAAGTACAGTGTAATTAGTCACAAAATACAGCCTAATAATTCCGGAATTTGAATCACACTAATTACGCTAAAAAAATAAGGCTATGTTTGTATCTGCTCTCCACGTACATTTGTTTTCTTCAGCTATACAGCCAAGCTGTTTATTTACAGTATTTTCTTAGGAACTTAATCGTGAGATCGGCGGTAAGGGAGAATATTATCATTTCAGAAACTATTCACGAATTAAGACGAAAGAGTACTATTTAAAGGAGTATACACTGAGTACTCAGATGATGCGATATTTATATAATACAAACAGAAAAATACTACAAATAGCATCTCTAATCCTCCTGCTTTATATACCCAGGATATATGGATATATCTGTAATGAAGTGTATTGGTTAAAAGTCTAGCACTTTGTACCCTATCCACTGCAAATCCCATTCTGCTACCCCCTTGGGCATCAGTATCGACGGGAACGAGTCAGATAAGGGTTGTAGAAATAGAAACAAACGGCGGTACATTTTGCACCAAACATATGGCACAAAACATTTTAAACATATGGGAGATGAGAGTATGTTTTGCATCTGCATGTATATGGTTCAGTTTGTTCAAAGAAAGCTAATTTTGTGTTATTTTAATTGAAATTGATTTAATTTTTTTTTTGTAAAGTTTTATTTGAAGACAGAAATGTCACCTCTTTTCTTATGCTTCAATACTTTATCCCCCACTTTGCATCATTTCCGAGTTCATTAAAGGCATTAATTACCGCCCCAGCATTCTTAGTTCAGAAAAATTTTAATTCTGGAAATACCAATTTTCATGAGCAATGAAAGGGGTCAGGAAAGCATTTTCAAAAACTGTTAGTTTAGCAATAAGAATGCTGATCAAGATATGATGTAAGAACAAGTTATGTCGCTAGTTTTTATTACAAAACTTGAACGTACTCCGTTGGTTTTAATAAACTGTTTTAATTATTTAATTAAAATGTATTAATAAAATATTTCGTAAAATAGTTTAAAAACTCAATGTGTGATACAACCTTCCCACTATCTCTTAGTTGTTCTTAACTTATTTCTCTGAATGATATGCATCAGCAACTGATACCTATGATACTGTTGCTAAAACGGAGCAATTACTTAAAGAAATTACAGATAGAAGTGGCCAGTCCCATTTGTTTCCCCATCACTCTTTTCCCACTACCAACTCACCGTGTATTTTGAGTCCTCCCTTTCCTGCACAGACATTATACGCTTATATCCATTTCTTCACCAGGAGTTGAACCCGGGCCCATCGGTACGGCAGGCAGAGTCACTAACTACTATACTGGATGGGCAGCAAGAAAGTGCAGGGAAACTATTCCCGAGTAACTTTTTTGAGCTGCCGTTGCATTTCCGCCTGCAACCCCTTATTAGATAAAATGTATGTTGGTGAGATCTGCGTTCGTAGTGTGATGCATACCACTCGAAATTCACAGAGGGAATGCCGCTTTACGCCTGCAGAACATTTTTACCTATAGCTTAACAGCGTGCTGTATCACCTCAAAGCGTCATTTCCTCACACTTATTCCATCAGGAAATATTCTTATTTCTGCGGTCTTTACTTGTCTTTATATTTTTACTACATGCTTTTGAATCACCTTTAAGTGAAATTATACACGCGATATTTTCCATTTTACTTTATCACTATATATATATAGATTTTCCACTTCAAAAGTAGCCTTTCTACAACAATATTTAAGGCTTTTGTCCTGAAATCTTTGAAAATATGAGGGAAATTTCCCATGGTTAGTAGCTAATTGCGAAGTATAACAGTTTCCCTAAATTTTTTATGCTGGCAAAATTTCCGACTTCGCCTTAAATCAAATTTTTCTTGTTAGTTTTCCTCAGGGTACATCAAAGCATATTCAGAAGTGCATATAAAAACATATAGGATGATCATATATTATTACATATGTGCTATTATCATGAACTATAATAACGAAATTATTTGATAGTTACTAAGCTGAAGCGTTTGAATGTCATTCTCTAAAAGTTAATTATTTCATAGTCGTTTACATATAAGGCTAAACAAGCAAAATAAAAATTTGCTTTGGGTACCAAGGGACCAAGGGGAGGGGTAATAAAAGAAACTTATCATGGCTCATTTGGTACATAATTGCAGAGGTGGGGACTTATGATCCATAATAATTTGTACATGCGTTTATACGCTATTGAAAGTTTAAAAAACTCATCCCAAAAAATCAATTCGTAAATGAATTCAAACTCTTGTCTTTTATTTGCAATATTATTTACCTATCTTACGTATTTAAAGTAAAATTTAAGAGCATTTAATTTGCATATTTTAACTCGCAAAAGTAATGCTTTCCGCAAACCTTACGTTATTTGAATTTTATGTTGAGTCGAGTTTGTAATTGTTCAAGCGTAGCTCGTAAGAAACTGCAGTAATTATAATTCTATATCTATGCTATTTGCTTTAAATGAAACATTATGCAGCAGTATTCATTCGGATATAATCTAGAAAATTATATGTAAAAGAATATAAATACAAATCGAAGTAACATTTTTCAAATAAAACATTATCTAGTGACAGTTTTTTCCTACAGTGGGAGAGTGACGCTGGATGTGGATGATAAGGAAAAGAAATGGCGACTTCTATTTCTCTCATAAGACCTCCAGTGGACGAGCTGTTAAATCGCTGAGCACTGGTAGTTCGATTTCAGGCGAACGGTCTGGCTGCAAGGGCGATTTCGCGTTTTTTCCATGTTTAATATGGATGACAACAAGTTGTCTTAGAAAGCCCTCCAGGAAGGCATTCTTTTCTTAAGCAGATAGCCCTCGTAGTTTTTACCATTGGCAAATAAACCAAAACTGAACTACTCCTCTCGATGTTGAAGACTGAGTGTATCCGGATTAGTCTGACTTATCTGATATTCTGAGCGGCATTTCACAAACATGTCTAGAAGAGAATGACTAGTTATGCGCTTTTTGCCATCGTAAATAGCCTTACATCGTAAATAGCCATACAGGAACGTCTACAGCTGTTATTTTAAAATCGCTTGGTATTGGATTCCATCTATTCTAATTTAACTAGCGTCGTGTCTATCAGTTAAAAGCCTCGGTTAATCTCTTCAATGCAAATTTCTTAACGTCTGGAGTTGGCGGTAAATCGACATAATATTCCGAGTATTTTGAGTGTAATTAAACAACGAATATAACGGTGATAATCGAGTGATTAAATTAGCAGTGAGAATATCGTTCGAATACGAGTTAGGAAAAGAAAGAATCACTCAGGGAGTATAGTATGTTTTCAGGTTGAATGTTACCGTTTTTGGAGCTTTTATGAGAAATGGAAGACGGTATTCCGTTTGCTATCATATACTAGCTAATTCGCAAATACATAAATAGATAAATAAACAAATAACTAAACAGTACTTTGTCTAATTTCAACATACATCATCGGAAAGAGAGATGGACTATCTCTCGTATTACTTAATATTAAATTATTAATTAATGGTTATTGATTCACTACGTGTTGCCTTCCTGCTTTCTTAGCGAACTTTTTCAGAACACTGTATACTAAGTGCAAAATATATGTATATATATATAAAGAAGGTATATATAATGCATATGGCACTAAGACTTTCTGTTCTCTTGCCACGTAACTCTCTCTTTAAATGAAAGTTATTTTATGGTTTGCTAATGTCTCAGTATTTTTGTACTAGTAAGTTTCAGTGTGAACAGTTTTCATATGCAAGATGACCAGAGATCGGAAAAGATTTTTGTGCATCCAATGTGCATTTAAATGTTTCGTGCAAGAAAAAAAAAAAAAAAAAAAAAAAAAAAAAAAAAAAACTGTAATCCTTTTGGAAAAATGTAACTAATATTCCGAGTATTCCGTAGAATAATTAAACAATCACTTTTTTAAATTTTAATGCCTATCAAGAAGAACTTTAGAATTTAAAATTTGCAGCAAGTTTTTGGTCAGTTTTATTGCTTTCCATTTTAAAGGTTAATGCATTTACTTAAATTCCTAACATAATAAAGGAAATGAGTTATAAGTGAGATGTAGAAAAAGTATTATGTATGATTTATTTTTTCGCTAGACATCCTGAAGAACCTCAGTTATTTCTTGTCTGTAGTCATCTGAGAATATATTTGAAATTAATATTCTGCTAGATACCCTTAATAAATTAATAGCTTTAATAAAAATATCCCGTTGACCTTTCACAATCGTATAACATAATTTTACATAAATTTCAAACGAATTTAATTTTGAAATAGCTCAATATATGAGATATTCATAGAGAAAGGCTGTCTATTGGTTTTTGTTTTATGATATGAAATACTTTAGGGAAATAGATGCATTTATAAAAACCGCTTTTTACATGCATTATGTAATTAATGCCGGTGGACTCCGCAGAAGAGGATGTAATTCTTAAGCAATGAATGAATGTTAAAAAGTATATATATAGGACTATTAGGAGTATATGTATGAATATTAGGAGGACATTGCAGCACTGATATTTAAAATAAACTCTACCTTACTCTAAATATTAGTAGCAAGCGTCTCGAACAGGAGTAAGTGATTTGGGAAAATTTGGAGATTGATTCTCTTTTTGTGGCCTTATTTTATATTTTCTAAGGTAACGGACAATTTATTAATACTTTGTTTTTTGCTGTATTGATTTCAGCTATTTAGAAATTTTTTTAATGAGTTTAACATACACCAAGTTTTTATCTCAAGATATTTTGAGTTATTTAGAGATTCCCCCCCCCCGAGAGGAACTGATATTAGTAAAGTATAATCTTACTGTAAGAAATGTGTATTTTTTCTTCCTCCAACCAATATTCTCTTACATACCCTTAGAAACTGTATCTTTTGTGTTGCATGCATGATTCTCATTTCTTTTAGATTTAAAAATTATTGGTTGCTTTTAGAACGATTTAACTCTGTTTAAAGGAAATCAAATATTCATAAGGTATTTTCATTCGAGTTCAGGCTTTAATCACTTAGATTATAACTGCATTAATAGCTGACCTAGTATTTAGAGCAAGATTATATTATTTAAGGTCAACGATAAAGATAATTATTAGATTTATATTTCAATTATGCGGGGGGGGGAATCCATTAAAATTAAAATTTTATTCGAATTATTTTACACGGATCCTTTTTATGAAGGTTGATAACAGATACCTTTAAAATTATTGGAAGCTAAAAAGAAATAATCTTATGTCTACATAATCATATTTTTAGAAGATCAGCATGAAACTGGATTTAAAGATTGTTTAATTGTAACCCATGCAATGCAAGTCAAAATATTAATGCAATACAAATAAAATTCAAAAGTAAAGATTTATATATGAACTAAGATCTAATAAATTATTATTAAAAACTGGCATGCCGTAAATTTTCTTCCTCAGGAAAGAAACGTAGCACTTTCATTTAGCAAAATTTTGTTCTTTATTGATAAATGTTCTTTCCTAGAAAGAAAATTAAACTGATTCAGCTAAATTCTCCAGTAGCAAATTTCCATTTAACCAAACTGTTCAATATTTATCTTGATACAAATTTTTAAGCGGAAATCTTTCTGTGGTATTTTTTCCAAATGGTACTTCTGTGTTGTAGATGAAACCAGGCGACAGAAAGTTGCTTATGTGATGTTCACTAGCAGCATTCCCATATTCGGTTTCTACAACAAAAAGTATACCATTCAGTAAACTTAAAGCGGCTAACAATTGCACATTCGGTTAGCTATTACAAACCTCTTATACTTCCTCTATATTCCTCCCTTTTTTTGTAGAACGATTCCTTTCATCAGCTTACCGATGAGCAGTTTCGTACAATACAAATCAGCAGAAGGTACCGTGGGGTACCAATGCACATCAATAGATGTGCTTTTAGCGACAAGATTTCACGTTAAGATTATCATTGAGGCTCTCTGCTAATCCCTTAATCTCGGCATCCTCTCTTAACTGACTCTCGCTGCATTATACTCGTGAGAAAAATAAGCCCCCCTCCAAAAAAAAAGATATGTCGGAAATCATACTTCCCATCCCTCCCCATATCCATCCCATAAAAGACGCGATTAAATTGTAGGGATACAATTTAGTTCAGAAAAGTAATATGGCACTAGAAGATGTATCATTAACCTTTCCATTATACTGAATAATAGCCTAAAATGCATACATGTTGCTATCGGACTTGAAGAGTGTTTTACCTGTGATTATGGTAATTAGCTTTAAATAACATACTCAACTAAATTTTAACTCATCATCAGATAAGACTGAGACATTTTATTGTAAGCAGAAATAGTCTCTCTGTATTTGATTTATGTTAAAGTATTCTTTATTAGTTCAGCAACATCAGGAGTGAATTGTAATTTTCAGATTCTCAAAATGATTTCTCAACGACAGAGCTATATGTTATAAGTATTGCATTAATTTAAAGAGGGAAAACTTATATTTTAGTGTGAAAAATGTAATCTTTTCGGGATAAAAGTAGGAGTATGATGTGCGATGAAATAACGAATATAGCGGCAAACTTTTTTTTCATCATGCTTATCACAGTTTTAAGAAGGCATTATAGATATAACAGTACATACGCATATTCCATCAATGCACATTAATTATAATGGTTACTTACTTTAATACACCTACGGATGTTTAATTCATTTGGAACTGAACTAACTTTTAGATGGTAAAACTGCTAGTTCTAGATTTCAAAAATATTTAAGCAGTAATGAAATTTTGTTATTTTGTTGATAAGAACATTTGATACAATTATTATATCTTGAATTCCGTGCTTATTATTTGAGTTGCGTTCTGAATTTTGCCTTTCAAAAAGCACATGAAAGCAGAAGAGACAATGGGGCTGGAGTTAACATTTAAACTGCAATTTTATTTTATCAGTTAAAAATTACTATGCTGTGATCGCACTTCATTACTATATAATATTTTAGTTCAAATGTATGTGCACATAATAAAGCAGTTGACACTCATTACAATGACTGCTCATTTTAGCTATTGTTCCATTAAAAAGACCGGTTCAACAATTCTCTAAATAATGTGAATGTAAATTAAATCCGCTTTTGTTACTAAATTCCCTACGTTTGGGGTACAAGGAATCGTAACTTGGCAATTGTAATGCATTAAATATACTGTGATGCATTAGGTTATAACACAAATGCATGTGTATGTAAAAATTTAACATACGTTTAATTCAGAGATATAGGTTTTAAAAAAGATAATTTTTACTTTTGTATATATATTTTAATGTGTCGAGTCTTATGAGTTTATGCAGTGTAATGTAGCACTTATATTTGAGTTAACACTCGAAAATCGTATACATTTCTTAAATTTGTATAATGAAATTTTCACTGTTAAAAAACATGCAACTATTAAGATAAGAGATTGGCAATGTCTAATGGCTCTCCGAGAGACGGCACGCCTCTCGGAGTGAGAGAGATTGGCACGCCGCCTAGACGGTATAGTGGTTAGGAGAGCCTGCCTCTGATATCGAAGGGCCCGGGTTCGAATCCCAGAGAAAGCATTTGGATGTAAAATTGTCTGTCCCTTTATAGGTGGCCGCCTATTAGGTGCCTCCGCAATAAAATGACCACCACTTATGGCCTTAGCAGTGGCCAATGCCATTATAGGAAAGTGCCCACTATTGGGGAAGAAAAAAAAAAAAAAAAAACTATGACAATATTATTTTTTAAAAAGAAACTTACATTCCAATAAGAATGCATAGAAATTTTTACAATACAATATCTAATAAGGTATTTTCATTTCTACATCACAGTAACTTGAACCTCTCTTGTTCTTACATTTGTTTCTGCTATTCCTTAAGCCTCAAATCATCTAATGCATAATTAGAGAATGTGAATAGGAGAAGTTGTATATATATATTCAGTTAAGTCTGGATATCACTTCGTGTTTGCTTATCTGTGATTGGTTAGTTTTGTATCAGGCTCTTTCAAGGTTTTTGTATAATGTTTATCTTCAAGAGTTAGAAGGGTAAGGTTCGGCGTGACCTTCACGGGTACTTTGAGAGGGGGTTTGCATTTGCTATTCATAAGTTTACTGTATGTAAAAATATGCACATTTTAGCATTTCAGCGAGCAACTTTTCATTTGAAAGTTAAAAAATGAAAATGTCTCATAGTAACTAACTATAAGACTATATATAAACAAGCATAATTAGACATACAGTACTAAATATGTTGTTGTTGTGACTTATCTCACGTGTCTAATAGTAGCATCAGAACAAGCCCCTTTGAGCACCACACAGGTGACAGTATGACTTTGCTTAATCATGCCTCTAGTTTTGGTGGAGAACACCCCGTGGAAGGGTCAGTTTCTCCGGGGCTACTTTGGTAGACGGTTGCACGGATTTTGGCGTTTTTTTGGGGTGGGTGAGCGATACGACATATGGTAAACCCATTGCTAGACAAGTTATTTATGGTAACCGATACTTTGTTGTCATTTTATTTAAAAAATAATGCGTTTTATTATGCATAAATTCCATGTTTTAAATATTATTTATGGCTTCTAAATATTAAAATTCAATTTAATTTTGCATTTTTATTTGAAAAAATTGACGTCCCATTTCTTTAAAAGTAATTGGCCTTAATATCTATAAATTTAATCTAATGTTTTAAACATTATTTATGGCTGTTAAATATTAAAATACAATTTAATTTTGCATTTATGTTTGAAAAATTATATTATTATGTATGATTATTTAAATAATTTTAATTTTATGCGTGATGTAATCAGCTCCCTGATTGGTTACAGAGTATTTGTGCATTAACGAGCTGTAATCAGCTCCCTGATTGGTTACTGAATATTTGTACATTACCGCGCCAGTTTAAAATTTTATTATTCATCTCTTCGAATTTCTTACATTTCATACGGAACGGATATGTCCCTTTCAAAGATTAATGTTGTTATTATTAAGTACCAAGAATTATTGGTATCGGAATCAAAAAAATTGTCCTTTGAGACCTTATTTTGGCAACCTGGTTTTCTTAAAGATTTATTTATAAATTGTTGCAAGGGTCAGAGGAAATTTATTTTAAATTTTTGGAAGAAATCTCGCTAATTGCTTCTTCAATGAAGTGCGAGAAATGTTGATCACAGATGAAGATCGTTAAAAGAGCCGATTCTGAGGACGGCAGTATATGGTATTGTGGTTTACGGAGGAAGAAATAACCGCTGTAACGGTAAAAAAGTATTAGACATTCCTTTTTTTTTTTACCGGCAGTAAACTTCTAATTGCTGTCATTTTAGCTCTAGTATACGAAGCGTTCTTATTTACTTATTTTAAAGTATTTGGATTTAAGGAATTTTGATGGTTTTTAATTCGATATTCAGTTTAAGTAAGATTTTAATCCAATTAAACGTTGGCGCAATGTTTTTATAGCGGTGTTTTTATTCTATTTCATTGCTATATGAAAGTAATAATTTAACCTTACGTTAGTATTTTATACACGTAGTAAATGTATTTATTTACATTTACCTGCCATCCTAAAAAACAACGTTTTAAACAAAAAATTAATCCATTATTTTTAACGATATTTTTTTAAAGTTTCGAATACTTTACTACGGGCAAAATACGTAAAAACAGCGTTTTTCAAGATGGCTGACGATTGTTAAAACCGCGCCAACAATTGCGCCAAAGTAAATCGCCAAAAATCCGTGCAAGCGTCTACCAAAGTAGCACCGTGTCTCCCACCGCTCTTTCCCTACCATCAACCTCTCGAGAGGATTTTCAGCTCTCCGCATATTTAGAATGCCCCATGCCGCATGGACACTATACATTTACAAACATCCATGTCTTCTCCGGGATTCGAACCCGGACCCTTCGTTACGGCATTCAGAGTCGCTAACCACTATCCTGGTTGAGCAGCAATATTAAATATACTAAGATAATAATCGAAAACTGGTAAACTGCTTCCGAATAGCGTTGATCGCTAGGATAAGGCTCGTTGCATGGGTGTTCTTTCAATATGCTATTTGCATGTACCCCTTTTTTTTTTCTCCTTCCTGTTATATGAATTAGAAGTGTGAAGTGTAATATTTCATCAGCTGCAAAATCAAACCAAAACTAGCATTTTTAGACGAAAGCTTTTGAAAAATGTAGCTTTTCACTCATTTATTTCTATTTTATTTTTCGAAGTTTAAATGGCCTTTTGATACTATTACTTTTCGGCCACAGTTTTCTTGCAATTTCACATAAAACTGCAATTATGGTCATGTCGTTAGTGTTTGGTTTTTTTTCCAATTTTCAGTTTGTCTTCTTCCGTCTTTTTGATTGAAATAATGTGCATTAAACAGTAAAATATATTAAATTAAAAGAAATCTTTTATAGAATTGTCTAAACTAAATATTTTTTTCAAGAAAGCGAAAATTTGCGCCAATTGGTTATACATAGTTTCGGTCCCAAGATCATGCAGTTCTTGGCTATAATACTGTTATGACATGTTACGGTTCATTAAAACTTAAGGCTAATAAGAAGGTTTTTTACAAATGAAAGAAATAGTAAAAAGTACGGAGTAAAACTATATGAAAAGTAATGATGAAAAACTATATGAAAACTGAATAAAGAGTATTCAAACTCCACTTGCTGTATTCAATATTACGCTGTCTACAGTATCTGAATAGCAAGCTCTATCTACTAAAATATTCTTAATTTGGTTTGCACTGGAAATTTTATTTGAAAAGCTCAGATTGTCTCTTTCTTAAAGGATTTATTTTTCAACAAAGGGAACAGTATAAAGACTTCTGTAGTTCATATATTGAGATTAAACAGAAACGTTTACGTATCGGGGGAGAATTGTATTCTAAATTTGCAATTTTTCCCTCCAAAGCTTTTTTTTTTTTTTTACTGTGAAAAAGGCAACGAAAGGTGTTCGAAAATTTGAAACATCCATAAATGGTGTTTTGTGGCCCATCAGTTGAAAACACCTGTTTCAAACGCAGTTATTCGGTATTAAATGTCTGTTTAAGGTGGATATCGATTAATGCAGGAAGGTGTTGGAATCCAGATATATTGTGACAAGCTTCAAAGCATCTACTGTATTAACATGCTTATAAATCTCGATCATTGGAGCTTAGCTTCAAGCATGCACACCGATGAAGGGTAAAGCAATTTTAAAAACTTCTTAAGAAGTTTCTTTATAACAATTATTATGGCAATAATGATTCCAAATTATTTGAGGCTGTAAATAACAGGTGCGCAATGAATACAGAGAAGCAGTTAAAATACTTTCGATAAATTCGAAGAGAAGTTGCCTTTACGTACTATGAAAGACCATGAAAAGACACAGAGGAACAGATTCCTGCATAGATAAACTATCAAACTGCTATGGGATTACAATTTATAGGGCAATGAAGATAAACTAATCTTATTCTTACACCTTTCGCCATTGCAGTTATAATTAGAAACTTCAACATTGCTGTTTATTCTTCAGATGCCCCGGGGCCCACCAGCGGCCGAGCGGTAAAGACGCTGAACACTGGTAGCTCGGTCCGAAGTTCGAATCCCGCGAACGGGCTGGCTGCGTGGGCGTTTTCGTGGTTTTCTCCATGTGTAACGTGTACACGAGCCAGTTTCCCTTAGAAAGTCCTCCACGAAGGCACCCCTCCCTTTAGGCAGATAGCCCTCGCGTGCTTTGCCATAACTGAATAATCCCATCCCATCCCTCTTCAGATGCCCCATAATGGTTTTCATGTTCCGAAAGGTAGCTTAAATATTAATTGACTAAAGCACTAAATGAAATGTTGTTTGATAAATATTTTAGACTCATTAGAATTATAAATGTCACTAAATTAAATACTGATATTTGACCAGAAATTATTTTTAAAAAAATGTTGTCAAGGGAAAGGGTCAAAGCAAAAACATGAATTTAAAAGGTGTCCTCTTTAAAGTAATTCCAAAGCAAAACTGTGGAAATGTAAATACTACAATTAGATTCCTTCGCATTTGTGTTAAAAAACTAAACGAAAAGCAAATACAGAATTAGTAAAGTATGAATATTATTTCTTAGATGCTTTTGCTTCCCATCAAGTACGACTGAAATTAATTATTATTAAGAATTATATTCGTACTAAAACACTTAGTTAAAAAAACAATTGGGAGTAAATTCAGAAGCGAAGTCTTAAGAAATTAAGACAGTTCAAATCAATACGCATTGCTTATTCAATGTTTACTCAAAATGTTTAAAATGTATAAACATATATGCAATGATTATAGCCTCAGTACCTTTTTTCTACTGAGAAAAATTTACTTCTGCTAGACAAATGGTTAGTTATAGTTTCTAATTTTTTAAGTCAGTTTATGGTAAAAAAATATCTGAAAATGTTTTATTAAACAAAATCTGAATGATAAAATTTCTCTTCGCAGAAAGTCCACTACCATCACATCAAGCTTCTGGTTCCCCTCCCTTCCACTCGCCTTACCGTTTGGATCCAAATACCTCAAGTAGATCATCGAGTCCAACTGCCGCTTCAGCATCCCAATTCCGACAAGATTCTGGAGGCGAAGGTTCAGACTCCGAACATGAGACGGGCTCTAAATCTCTTTGTTCAGGAGAAATATCTGGAAATGGTGATGACAAAAAAGCAAAAACTCATAGACGGAAAAAGAAAACAAGAACTGTCTTCACAAGAAGCCAAGTGTATCAACTTGAAGCGACGTTCGAAATGAAACGGTATCTCTCTAGTTCCGAAAGGGCTGGACTTGCGTCTTCCTTGCACTTATCTGAAACGCAGGTTAAAATATGGTTCCAGAACCGCCGCAACAAATGGAAGCGACAAATGGCAGCAGATATGGAAGCAGCCAATTTACATGCCGCCGCTACGCAAAGACTTACTAGAGTACCAATTTTGTACCACGACCGAGGTGTAGCCTCCAGTGGCGGGGCGTCTCCTATACCAGGTAATGGGTTGCCTGTCGTGACTGCAGCTGCAACTGCATTTCCAAACTATCCAGCTCTGTTTTATCCACCTTATGCTACTGTCCAACCCACTGCTGTACGACCCACGCTATCAGGAATGGGTTAATATAAAATCTATGAATATTGTATATAGTATCATAAATAGTACATTATATATACATTTATATATAGTCTCATCTATTAATGATGTATAATATAATAGAAAAGGATGAAAGGCGTGAAGAATGTCATGTTTACATAGCAAAAAAGCTTAGCCAGTAAGAAATTAATACAAAAGTTCCTTTAGTTAAAATTTTCTCAAATACATAAAGCATGATTTCAGTGATTTCGATTATGTTAATGATAATTTATTGAATATAAATCAAAAGTGATGTTAAGAGATGTAAGATATATAAACTATTGTTCGAAATTCGTTTTGCTTCTTAAAAAATAAGCTTCAAATTTTGTGTATTTTCGAACAGCAAATAGTAAACTAAAGAATAATATTTTAATTTATGTAATTTTGCATTTTCATGAAAATTATTTAATGGTTATCAGTTTTATGAGGAGCGAAGATTGAGTGCTTAGCGTATGTAGTTGAAATACACTTTTGAAGGGTGGAAACATGTTACGAACGGCGTGATTTAAAATAGTGAGCTTAAGTGATTTTGCTTGTCTCATAACCGTACGTTCATTTTTTGCATAAATGTTTTGAAAAGTTGCCGCCCAAAACTTCCTTTAGTTCTAACTTTTTAGCCTTAAGTTATTATGTAAATTCCAAACCTTTTACATTCACGTGTTACTAATATCCGAATCTAGAGCCACTGCTACATTCCTGTTCAGTATTATAAATGCGATTTCACACTAGCACAGTTCAGCTCATTAAACACGACTTCCTTTCTTAAATTGAACTTTAACGTGAAAAAAATATATCCGAAATTGTTTTTAAAAAAATCTGTTTTCTCTTTAAACAATAACTTTTCAATATTATTTTCAATACTTCTGGCTCCTATGACAAAAGTATTACCGTTTAATTTTCTCTAATTATATTAATTTCCAAGTCTTCAGGGCTTACGAAATCTATTTAAAATGAAAGCAACAAAATGTAAAGTTTGTGATTTAGATAGTAAAAGCTGATTTAGTTTAGAAATTTCTGCCAAAACTGAACTTTTCCCTCTCAGCTCAATGGTTAAAAACCACTGAATACCGGTAGTTCGACCTGGTTTGGGTTCAATCCTGGGCGAACGTGCTGGCTGCATGGTCTGTTTTCGTGCATGATGTAACATGAATACGAGCCAGTTTGTCCTCTTAGGCACATAGCCATATTCGAATAACCTAACCTAATGTCTCTCCTTGCTCGTCCACCCTATATAGCTTTTAAATTACTAGTTTTCAGACATATTTTTTTATTGATACCTAGCACATTCTTTTGAATGTTCGCTTCAGATTTATCTTACAAAAGTATTCAATGAATTTTAATTCATTTTAAGTGAAATTTAAAATATATTTGCAAATGAATTTTTCCGTAATATGGCTGCGGACATAAATTAAATATGTAACTTTAAAATTTAAGGGGTAAGCAATGGTGATTTATATATTAATAGGTTAATTATATATTAATAAGTATTGTAAGTAGTTCGAAAAGGAAGAATAAAATAACACTTTTATATTGACACTAAAATTATCTCTGCAGATGTACAATTTGCATTATTATCTTTAATCTGTTTCATTAATATCTTTAAATTGAATTATTCTTTTCGTTCGTAATGCATGAAATGCTGCGAATTTCATTTGCAGAAAAATGTGTTGCCTTGCAGAAAATGACTTGACTTGCAGAAAAATGTGACACTAACAATTGTTGTCTTATACCGCTGATAGCAATATCAAATTAAGCCCGCGAATTTCATCGTGGCCTACAGGCAACTGATGCGCCTGTTGTTGGCTTAGGCCTTGCACACCTTATAGGTGACAGTGTAAATTAGCCCAGCTTCGTCCCATTTTCTCGGGGGACGGATCCTTGGATCTTGCATATCTTCGACATCCTTCTCCGGGATTCGAAACCAGGCTCAAGTTTTGCTAGCAGGGCTTCTTAACATGGCACTCATCTTTTTCTGCTGTTATAAGAAAATATATGTATTATATTAAGTAAAGGCAAATTTTCGAGTGGCATCCGTAAAACGCATAATACATTAACTAATTTATTTGATTTTAAACCAAGAATAAATTTTAAAACTAAGGAACTTGTGTCATTGTAATTTAATTGCGCACTTAAAATCGTATTTTACTCCTTAAAATATATTTGTGGCAGGTCCATATATTTAAACAAAAAATTTGCTATATATTCCCATATAAAATTGTATATAATGTATATAGTGATTCACTGATTTCATATAATCATCATTTATTTATTTCATCATTCATTGTCATTTTGAATTTATTTATATTTCTTGTGAGCTTCTTACGAAGGCGCTGAGAAATTTATAGATATATCTTCAAACGCTTGGAAAGTATTCTAAACTAAACTTAAACTGTAAAAAGAAAGTTGTGAGAGAAAATATATAGATATATGTAAATAAATAAATAAATATGAAATGATCTTTTGTAGGTTTTGAACCAGAAAACAAAAATGTACTTGATATTCATGAATATGAATTAAAAAGTTTTCATTTCCAGTCATTTGTGTTATTTTTTCTTCCATTTAGTATCACTCCAATGTACATGCTTAAAATTTTCTTTAGTATGGAATACCATCATTTTCATTATAACAAACTCAAATGCGTTATAATTACAGCAGATTATTTATTTTCTTATTTGAAGTTTGAAATTTATGAACTTCTGTGCTCTAATTGGTGCATTTGCATTTCTTCATTTATAGCTAAAAAAGAAATTCATTTTTCTAACTTTAAACAACTGAAAGCTTCTAAATTTCAGTAAATATTTACAAAAAAAAAAAAAAAAAAAAAAAAAAAAAAAAACTGATGTGTACACCACATGACTTCCTTGTATTGGCATATTAAATTATACGCATTTTTTCTTGCATTTCATTTAAACTTATTGGATTGAATTAAATCTATTTCGCCGACAGCGCATAAACCACAATAGAATAAATGCATTCTTTAAAATTCACTCTAGTACTTGTTTACGATAGCGACACTCTGGCGCTAGATTCACTTAACAGTATTAATAATTATATAACAGTTAACTTATATAATAATTTTATAACGGAAACTAAGTTAACTGTTATATAATCCAATAATTATATAACAGTTAACTTATATATTTCGTTCATATTATAACTCATAATGCACAAAATTTATATCATTTAAAGAATAGAATTATCTAATCGTTACCACATGTTCTATTCAAATACTATAATAAAGCTAGAATGTTGTATAAAAGAAATTAAGCAAACAAAACAAAAAAGAAACAGTTTTTCACAGACGATTGAGTATTTCTCATTTAATTAATTCAGTTCTCACTTCGCGAGAAGGCAAAAATATATAAGAACTCAAAATATCTATATTAAAAATTACGAAATAAATCTTAAACGTTTATTTCCTCGAAAAAATTCCAGAGCGGATTAAGCATGATTTAAATAATAATTGAAGGAGTTATCTTTGTTGTTGCGAAGCTAAGTTTCTCTAGATTGGCAACAAATCCACTAGTCTCCTGTTTCAAATGTAAACACCAATGGCCGCCATTAAAAAAGGCTTAGCGGCAATTAAACAACTTTAAAATTGCTGATAATTCTAAAAATATTGCACACAGATTTACTAAAGGCATAAAATCCTTAACCGGAAGATAAAAACAACATAATTCAATCATTTTTAAAGCAAAAAATGTACAGTTTACCAACATATAAGAGTAAAGAAACAGAGATCACTGAGCCGGGTAACAAAGTGGATATATATATAAATATATTTATATACGTTTGGTGCGGCCGATTGCAACCAAACTACGAGGTGCACATCTACATGTTATAGCAGTCCTATATACAAAATTTCAACGTTCTTGAGGCTACTCGTTTTGAGTTATGCGAGATACGTACGTACGCACGAACATACATACGTTCGTACAGACGCCACGAAAAATTCTCTTCAGAATTAATTTTAAAGCAGTTTTATAATTTTTTTGAAGGAAAAGAGTATTTTATTCTGTCCTTACGTACAGATATCACGCAAAGACATCGTTAAATTGATTTGATAACGGTCAAAATGGATATTTTCGTTGAAATATGCTGCCTGAAACTTTTCGCGATTACAATACTTCCTTTTTACTTCGCACAAGGAAGTAAAAAAGGGATGTAGCGTCAGATCAAAAGGTAAAAATGAAGCTTAAATACAAATCATTTATAAGTTTGTTTCTTAAATCCTTTCAATCTCATTTTTAACTAAAGATTCTCTTTTTCGTTAAATCTGCGTTGACACGTAATCTTAAAATGGTGTTTTAATGCATCTGTTCTAATTTGAATAGCTTCCTTTAAACTCGCACTAAATAGCATATTTTTTGTAACTCTATTGTTTTTGTAACATACAGTTCATACGTATGTTCCATAACATCATGGCAAACCAGAAAAAGGATGACACTATCAAAGACTGTTTACGCTGGGGTTTATCAGACCTACCCAAGTAGGTTCCATGTGTCGACTAGCTCTGCTGTACGTTCAAAGATTTTTCAACTGGAATGGGGGATCCGGGGAGCAGTGTCGGTTGTACCAGATCCATATAAGTCAAGAAAAGGCTTAGTCTGAACGGCCCTTCTATTCCATTTAATAAAGTCGGTCCCCGGAATTTCGAGCCACTGCAGATCTCAAGTTTTTTTCGTTATGTCCGATTCGATAAAGAAAAAAATGGATCATCTAGCAAACTAGGTAAAAATTGAATTATGAAGCATAAAAATGAACTGATTAGCATTGCCACATTGTCCCAAAGGAAAGGAATAATTGCTATAACTAAAAATAATTCTAAGGGTTAATTGCAATTATTGTTGCCTGCAAATATTTTTTTTTTTTTTTTTTTTTTTTTTTTTTTTTTTTTCAGTTTTATCCCACTAGTAAATTACTTGGCATAAAAGTGAGGTTTCTTTCTCCCAATTACAGGTCTTCTTATTAAATACACTTTTAAAATTACGAATAATCGTTTTGTCCATAAAAATAAAAAGTTATCGAAAATGAATACCAAAACGTACTGACGAATTTCTGAAGACAAAATTAATCTTTCTGCTGGTTTGATGCTGTGCATCGACTCTGGAAAGTAAGCTGGCAGGGTGACATGTTTAACTTTTTCATTCGCAGTAGAGGCTTTTTTTGGGGGAAGGGGGGATCAGTGCCAATCACATCTGAACCATCTTGCAACTTATTAATCACACATATCCATAGCTTTGGCATCTGCTGTGGTAAGGAGTTCGCTTTCTGTGTGTTGTGTTTCTTCAGCGTTTTCATAAATATTAAAGCATGATGCTAAGCATTCTGAGACTACTAAAAAGCCATTTCCCTCGCCACATAGCGATAGATAAACTCCTTGTTTTCATTATCTTCCTCTTCAATGCCGTTTGCTAGATCATATCAACAACGGATGGCTGGAAGATCGACGATAATGTAGGTAGCGCATTTGTTTCCATAATTAGCAACAACGTAGTCCACACTTGAAAAGGACACCTCCATAAGAACAACAGTGTCTTACAGGCGGAAGCTGTCGCAACAGCCCAAGCCATAAAACACTGCAATACCAGCACTAGGATCACTACTACCATCAAGACCGACAGTCTGTCAGTCCTTTATGCCCTTAAAAATCCCAAACACCCATCTTCCATCATAATGGAAATCCAAGAGGAATTACGGGACGTAAGATCCTCAAACATACAACTCGAGTGGGTCAAAGGGCACGATGGGAATGAGATAGCGGACAGATTAGCAAAGGAGGCAGCAGAAGGTAATGAGGCAATCCCAATCTCCATCAAATGGCCCATCTAATACGGAACCTCCAACAAATATCGAAATCCAAATGGCAGATAGAATGGGACACGAGTGAAAAGGGCAGGAGAACCTGCTATCACATCCCCAAAGTAGATTCGGAACGTCTTGTTATACAACCTCAACAATGTTTCGGGCCATGGGCCATTCCCGGTCTACTTTAACAAATATGTTATGTATACGGACACTTGCATATGTGGGGCAACTGTGGAATAAACTATGCTTACATAAACATCCACCGAACAGGTTCACCAGTGTGTGTAGCACTTATATTAAATAGTTAGTACATCTTCATCCTCCAGCAATGAGCACCAAGTACTCAAAAATATGTTTTGCAATACTGCAAGAGTACCAAGCAAATAATACCAAGTACTCAATATATACTCTGTAATGTATATCAACAGATGCAAAAATGCGAATAATACACTAATATAATGTACCAACAGGTGCAGCAATGTGTATATAGCATTAATACTATACAGCGAGTGTTTATTTTTTAATCTTTAGTAATATGTACTAAATATTCAATAATGGGCTCAACAATGTGTACCAAAGAACGTACTACGCTTACATAAGAGTCCAAATAATAGGTACACAACAATGTGCATACAGCATGAAATTAAATTACCAAGCGCACATTTTCAAATCTCCAGCGATGTGTACTAAGTATTCAATCCAGTAACGTGTACTATGCTTCCGTAGGCATCCAATAATCAGGTGCACAACAAAGTATATATAGGACTGTGCTAAAATCTTGCAAGTGTATAAATTTAAATCCGTAGATAGCTGTACGCATAAAATAAGTCTCCAAACGAATAGGTGCACATATCTGTGTAAATAGCATAATTATAATTAAGCAAATGTTAAATTTCATATCCTCAGCAATGTGTTCAGTAATATATAATAATTATAATTAAGCAAGTGTTTACTTTCAGTCCTAAGTAATGTGCACCTAAGCATTCAATAATATTTTCAGTAATGTATAGTAATTATAATTAAGCAAGTGTTTGTTTTCAGATCTTAAGTAATGTGTACTAAGCATTCAGAAATGTGTTCAGCAATGTATAGTAATTATAATTAAGCAAGTTTTTACTTTCAAATTCTCAGTAATGTGTACTAAGCATTCAACAATGTGTACCTAAAATGTACCAAGGTTGCTTTAGATAAGGGTGGACGAGACGCTATACCAATTAACCAATATGGTAGAGGGGTGGTGCCCACGTCCTCCTTCACTCAGTCTATTTAACATCAGATTTGGACCCCAACAGCAAGAAAATATAGATAATAATTGAGTGTTAAAAATAACTTGAACTAATAATTATTCACTGTCAGTAAAAGGAAATATATTTTCGTAAAGAGAAAAAGAGCTAGGTAGATTCAAATTATTTCTACCAAATTTCATTAAAAAGCTGAATAATGTTAAAGAATTTTTCCTTAATTTTCTTTAATTTAGTTTTCGGCTTTCTAGTTGGAAAGTTTCCTAATTGGAATTACACTCATATGTTCATATCAATTTGCAGCTTTTCGAACGCGATCCAGAAACAATTAAAAAATATTTCCTTACTTTAACTATGTAAAGTATTCTTTCACTTATCTTCGTGGTGGAGTTGGAAAGATGTCTGGCTGGCAATCGAATGTCCAGAGTACGATTCCCAACGAGGGCACTGCACATTTTCCACATCATCCGCTTCGATAAACCTAATGACTGCAGTGGCGCCTGAACTAAAATGTGGTGAAGGATAACTCGTGACCTCTAGGAGGTTGGCAATTGAGTCCCCCCTCCCCAGTCTCCCTTTAAGTGGGGGATAAGTAAGTTATTTTCTCCCTCCTTACAGCATGTCTTGTTGGAGTAAATGGAAGCACGTTCGGCTAATATCAGGAGGTTCAGAGTTCTAATCTCGATGACGGCCTGCTTGAAACAAACCTAATGACTCTACAACTAAACTTATGTTTTGAAAAGACTAGAAACATATGTACCATTAAAAGTATGTAGATTTTACATAGTATAGGTTGAGTTGGTCTGAAAATCTAGAAAAACATCAACTAACTGCGAGGTGTTTCTTCGAGTTTATTTCTGTAAATTAACTAAATATTTGAAATTTATGGCTGAAAATTTGACTTCTTCTATTAGGTTCGTTATATTTATTTACATTATTTATCCAAATAACCATTTTGAAAAACATTGTTCAATAAAAATTTCCTTCAACGTTATTTTAGCCATTTATTGTAATCAGCAGCACAGTTTCATGCACTAATGCATAGATTTAAATCTAGTGTCAAATAATGAATATTCGTAAGTATTCAATACTTAAGATACCCTTTTGACTCTCTATTCTCATCGATTCCATGACCCAATCAGCTAAAAACAAGCCATGTAGAGAAAAAAGACGTAGCAGAAGTCCTTGGAGTATTTACTACTTTTTTTTTTTTTTTTTTCAAAAACCTAACGATTATGGATTGAAAGAGAAGCGAATTCTTTAATTTAAAAAATTAACAATACGACTTGATCTCTTTTGGCGTTATTGAAATATATATGTAATTAACTGTATTAATATTGAAGGGCTTGATGCACACTGGTTTCTCAGAACAAAATAAAGTTATCTCCTTAAAAACTCATGTTTCGATTCATTAAATTCTTTCGAGATTCAAAATGTATCTAATAAATAACCAGACTTAAAGGATGGACGCTACGAAGAATATATAGCAATCATTTAAGAATTTAGTGACAGAAAGAGGTTTGCAACTTTTACATGAAGAATCTTTTTTTCTTTTTAAATAGTTTAAAAGAGTGTTAGTAATTTTTTGTAATTAAATAGTCTTAATGATAATAAAAAGTCTTATTAATTTGAAGACACTTTTAATTTCAGTATCAGAGCAGTAAGACAAGTATTATTTCTGTGTTAATTTCTCCATAAGTTTTTGAAGCTTATTACTTTAAACTTCCCTTTAGTCCAGTTAACTTAAGAAGAGGATTCTTTAACTGTGGGAACATGCGATGGGATTAACTGTCGGAGGGACAGATATGTTTTTGAAGAAACTTCCAAGGAAAAATACTGGCTCATATCAACTTCACACACGGGGAAAATTACGAACATCCAATGCAGTCAAATCGTTTAGTAACAGAAACCGGACTCGGGACGGGATATCGTCCTTTCGTTCCTTTAGCTATATAAAAAAATCAAGGACTTTTAGAAGAAAATATACATTTTAATTGTAACTTATATGTCAAATTTCTCTTTAAGAAGAATTCTGCAGAAATAAGTTTCAATTAAATGCATAAAAGAAATATTATATTGTTCAGCTCTGCTTCAAAATGCCAATCTGATGGAACCATAAATACAGTCAGATGATTTAATGAGTCAGATGATGATGAGTCCCGTCTTACCTTCTAACTGCAAAGATAGCAGACACAAAGTGAAGAGTTAAATTAAACCTATTTATTAACACATCAACGTAGCGGTTACACAAACTCAATAACCAAAACAATTTTTGCACCTTGCAAATAAAGCATAACAAACGTTCAATTCAAATTAAATGTGAAATACAATTTAAAACGAGCCTGAATAACTTTAGTTCAAGGCCTAAGTATTCGTGAAGAAGTGCGGCTTTCCAAGGCTAATGCTGATAAATCACTTCAAGCAGCAAGAAAGTATAATAGATTAACTGTCGGCAAAAGCTGCTAAAATGCTCTCTGTCAAACTAAAAAACAAAAAAAATATTGGTATCGGAAGAAAGCAAAAGTGAAACTACAGGCAAGCTGATAAAATAGTTAGGTTGACTAACATAAAAGCTTTTGGCATTTACAAGGCCATTACGCTCAAAATTTTTTCATTTACATGTCCTCCTTCCCATAAAATGTAAGTGATTTTGTAAAAAATTAGTACCTTTGTAATATCTGTGTAATTAATTTTAATCCTGATATATTCTCTCTGCACTGAAGATAAAATTATAATTTTCCTGTACCAGTGCACTGTATGTAGGAGTAGATGTAAAAACATATTTACCATTTAATGCTATATTCATTCTCAGAAGAAGATTTAATTATGAAATAATTAACTCTTATTTTAATAGACGGGTATTTTTTCCTTCCTCATTGTTATTACTCTTCCATTTACGCTACGTTGGTTATACTTCCATTCATGTAAAATGTAATATATTACTACATGATATGCTTTTCGAGCTCAAAAAGAGATTTCATTTTTGTCTTGTACAGAGTGTCATAAATAAAGCTGCAAAAGCCAATACAAGATACCTACTTCATTTTTTCTGCTTTTGGTATTTGGTATGCCATACGATCGCATCAGTCCACAAACTTGCATAACTGCCACGTTTGAAAAAAAGAAAGCAGTTAACCATTGAAATTTGTTTGTGAATATGGTAAAAATATCTAAATTTCTTTCATATAATAAATTATATATATATATAAACATTAAGTAGGTGTGATTAATATATAGTTTTTATCATTCTTCATTTTTGCATTTTTCATTGCCTCTTTTTATTATCAATTTTTTTCATTGCTTCAATTGTATAAATTTTAAATTTTACACCACTATAATAGCAAGTTTTAACTTCCCGTAGAAAAAACTGAACTTGACGTATTTGACTAATCTAAAAAAAATCATTTAAGAAGGTATGTTTTGCAATGCAGATAGTGATGTTTTGTTACGTTGCATGACAAATCAGGCAATAAAGAAAAGCTCGAGTTATCGAGAATATCGATTCATTCGAAGTTTCAGATAAGTAAGTTTTACCTTATTTGTATGTTTATTTTTTGCTTTGAAAGGAAAGCCTGATAAAAGTTTTTTAGCGCAGTCGGGAGAGAGGAGTTATACTGTTCTTAAATATATCTCAACTCCTATGGAACGTCGTTTAACTATTAGTAGAAATCTTGAAATAATTGCATTACTCCATCTGTATTTTTGGTGCTTTCTCCAAGTCCATCTAATGGTAGGTAATAAATATTTCATTTACTAATCTCTCATGTGTCCTGCATATATTTGATGTACTTTTTTGTTACCTTCTTATTTGTGGCAAAATTGTTTTAATTTCTAAGATAAATTTCTATTGAAGATAATTCTCAAAGATTAATATTAGAAAAGTATTAATTACTTGAGCTTTTTTAAAATTTGATATATCTACTTTAAATGGTGTATAATAACAATGATACTAATGTTTAATAGTATTAGACTGCATATTTTACGAGAATGTTTGTAATACATTTTTAAAAACATGTACAACTTTATTTAACCCTTTGAAGTAAGAAGGACAAGTATAGGCCGCGAGTGACAACATCCATTTTTGCTGAGCAATGTGCAGGCGCGCTCGTCATAGCGCGAGGACAGAAGTTTGAACATTCTCGTCGAGACACTCACTTTTCGCCTGACGTTCTTGCCAGCTAACTGCATTTATCTACCGATCTCAACAGCGTCATCTACCACCTCAACGCACCATTTCTGCACGCATTAGAAATATGCTTATTCAGTCTCCTCTACCTGCTTTTATATTTTTGAATCACCTCGTATATTTCTTGTTTATTAGATATTTTTGAATAACCCTGTATATAATGAATTTATATTTACATATGCTTCGATATATTTATTTATATTCAGAGGCATATGTCGTAAAGTTTTATTGCGTATAGTAGCAGTCAATTCTCGATATACCGGCGTAATAACGGGGATGACGTGCGTGCTTAATTTGAGGGTATTTAAAAAGGAATAGGAAAGAGATTAATCCATAATATAAATTAATAGAAAATACTATTAACTATTAAGTGCCGAAGGCGGGCTTAACTAGCTCCGGCTGAATTACAGACCTGGTTATATTAAATAAATAATAATAAAATATGTAATTTAGAAACAGTATTTGTAGAAATAATCTTCATAATTTGTGCAGCGTTCCCGTTCCATTATGCTGCGTTTTCTTTAAATCTCAGTAACATGACTTAAATGGAAAAGAAATATGCCAAAGTAAAAATTTAAAAAGAGGGATTTGTGTTTGATCTTTTTTGAAATCGATAGAGTTTTATTCAAAATCTACGCCAAGCTAAAGTTTCTTTTTTGCTTAATTTTCACATAACTTATTTGTTCTAAGGTTGATGATCAATCCGCTTTTAGAGAATTTACACATCTAGGTAAAGAAACTTCTTTTGATTTGTTCTTTACTATATATCTCTATCAAGTGTATTTTACAGTCAGATTTCAAAGACATTCTGTATGTCTGTTATGCAATTCGTTGAGCCATATCGAACAGCCCAGAAAGTTTGAACCAATTAGTTGAAATATGCGATGTCTTTTATGGCTCCTGCTTAGATAACACAATTATGATATATAACCTAAAACACTGTCTCTTTTTAAAGGGTTACAGTGCATTAAAGTCTTTAAACAACCTTTGCCGTCCGAAAACAACAATAAATATGAATTTGCAAGTGAAAATCGAGTTATTTTATTTTTGTGACCTTAGCCCTTAAAAGGTGTTCTTTAATTTTACTTGTCTTATGCTTTTAGAGATACAAAAAATGTGTTATCTCTCCTGTGGTGTTATATTTTTTCATTTATCAACTTGTGATTATTTTTTGTGAACTCTATAACAGTGCCAGATTAAACCATGTTACCTTCCAAAGAGCTCCCTCCAAGTCCCTTAAGTAGTTTCTCTGTGTTTTGGAAGCATTTTTATGTCATAATTCACCCAAGTATTCCAGAGCACTGTGCTTTGAATTTTTTTTTACTTCCTCCCTCTTTGTTGCTTGACATACAGTTCTCGATCATTATTTTCCAGGATTTAATTTAGAGATGTCTTGCACCGCATGCAAAACGCATTACAGAAAGGTGAAAAAGAATGCAATAAAAGTAACGCGTGTCTCTGCTTTTAATGTTAACCTGGTAATACATATACGGCTCTATTCCCCAGACTGAATCTCGAATACTCAGTAGTTTTTTTTAGCCCCCTTTTTAGTTTTATTCTCAAAATAAAATAACGACAAGTCTGAGAAAGGAGTTCCCCCCTTATTGTACATGTCTTTTTATTTATTTATTTATTTATTTTCCTATTACCAAATACAATAATAAAATTATAAAATGTGTAAAAGTTGTTTCATAAAAATTTGAGAAGTATCTCTAGCTGATGAACCGATCCATTGCTATTATGAAGGAAAAATACGTTTGCATTTAACTTTTAAGCTTAAACTAATCTCAAGCGGAAAATAACGCGATTGAAAGCAGAAAATTATTAAGTCTAACAAAAAGAAATGAGAATTGTGTGAAATATATAATTTCTGTTTCATCTCAATATTCATGTTCATATCTAATTAGGGTAATATAAAGTGACAATCTAGAAAATCTGGTGCTTTCTCTATTTATAAAACAGTAGGAAGCTACTAACAAGGTTCTCTTGAACTTAATAGGAAATTAAAGCAGATCTTGGCAAAGTTGCTATAGAATTTCTAAGCTACTGAAGCTAATTGAAACTAAGAACTGATCATGAATATCGTGACAGTAGGTTATTTGCAAATACACCACCTTCAGTTGAGCACGGTCCAAGTTGAGTTAAACAGAAGATTTAAGCAAAGTTTGAATATAATTAAATGGAACAAGTTAAAGTAATTAACAAGTTTTCATTGGGATCTAGCACTAGAACACGAAACTGATTAACCTATTAATTTGCTTTCTTCTCTATCTCCTTGGGGATTTCTGAGTTCCAAATAAGAAATTTTGCGGTTTGAATTACTCTTATATCTTTAGAATGCGTGCGAATAAAATTACTTAAATCAAGGAAAATAAAATAGACATTTTAGACAAAAAATAAATATTTTAAAGCTCATATTTCGCATATACAACATAGCAAAGTGATTAGATAAAACATCCATGAAAGAATACTAGTGTGCAGAGAGTCTTTTGATTTTAAAAATAGGGTTTCTGAAAACGTGATTTTTAATTTGGCTTTAGAATTTTACTTTCATTTTTAAGGTTATTAAAAAAATACTCTTTTGTTATTTTAAAGGGAGATATGTTCAAAACACTTTCCTTACAATCTTTTACTTTATAAGGTATTTTCTCGATCCTTCCAGCATGCCTTCATGGTGTAACGTAGCACACTCGGCGCGTATTCGAGAGTTCCAGGTTCGAGTCCCGGCGAGGGCATTGTACATTTTTCACACCTCCTACTTCAAAATCATCTAATGACTTTACAGTGGCGCCCGAACTAAATGGTTGTGGACAGTCATTCGTCACCACTAGGATTTGGCGATTAGGTTCCGTAATCCCCATTCGTCCTTTAAAAGGGGGAGTATGTAAGGTATATTCTCTCTGCTTCCAGCATGCCTCCGTGGTGTAACAGTAGCGCACTAGGCGCGTATTCATGAGGTTCAGGTTCGACTCCTGGCGAGGGCACTGTACATTTTTCTTATATCCTACTTCAAAATAACCTAATGACTCGACAACTTAATTAACAAACATTTTTATTTAAATAATGATTTATTTTTAAAAATATTTTATTATGAAATACTTTTAAAATGTATTGTAATCAACTTTTGTTCCTGAGGTGCAAGATAAAAAAGGTAGTCATACGTATGAAATAAAAAAATTAAAATCACTAGGCCTTGCCACAGAAGGGGAAGATCCTAAGCCAAGGAAACTAAGAAAATTTGAAATTTTTAAATGTTATCTAAGTAAACAAATAGATAAAATAGTAAAGTTTTATGAAATTTCAATTTGTTATATTCTTATGTAACAAAACACGAATTTATAAAGCACAATCCATTCGGAATAGTTTACGTACCCAGTTCAATATCTTGTTACAATTAACTTTTGATTAAAATCTGCTTAAAAAATTAACGTAAGGCTCATCTATTTTTATCGCACATATTGAGTTTACTTAATTATCAGTGTTTTTCTTTTTTAAATGAAAATTCATTAAGTAAAAGATGAGAAATGTTGTTTACATCTAAAGATTCGTGCATTATAAGTACTTTAATTTTCCTTACACATCTTTTACTGAAATGCGTAAAGGGAATCATTACTTAAAGGCGTAATCTATTCACTTCTTTTATCATTTATGGTTTCGTCTGTGTTTAGATTAGACTGAAAATAGTAATCGTTTTAAGCTTAAGGCCCACCAGCGGCCGAGCGGTAAAGTCGCTGAACACTGGTAGTTCGGTTCGAGATTCGAATCCCGCGAACGGACTGGCTGCATGGGCGTTTCCGTGGTTTTCCTCATGTGTAACGTGTATACGAGCCAGTTTCCCTTAGAAAGTCCTCTACGAAGGCAACCCTCCCTTAAGGCAGATAGCCCTCGAGTGCTTTGCCGTAATCTAATAAAACCAAAACCAAACCGTTTTAAGCTTAAATTTAAGCCTAATCATTTTAAGCTTAAGTTTTACCCTCAAGTGGTTGACTTACCACTGTTAACCAGTGGTAAGTCAACTACTGGTTAAGTGTGGTTTTATTACAGAAAATAACTAACAATTATTATGCGCTTCATAGTGTTGATTTCTGTTACAAAATCAGAATTCCTTCAATAGTGCTTTACAGTTTGTGATTTTCCATTCACGTTATTATCCATGTCAGATGTTAGTTTGGCTATCTCTCGCAACTGCGTTACGCAAATTTTTAAGCAGAACTTTCCAAGCTTTAGTTTATAAATCCAAGCCTTAGTTTAAAGATGAGAAGCCTGTAAGACTTCTATCAATTATACAAAAATACGTGCTAATGTTCCATTATGAATTGTCTTCAGTTCCATTAGATTTTCTTGTAAAAATGGCAAACTCAGGTTTCTTATAACAACTAAAATCTTTTTTTGGAATCCAATAAATCTTCTGAAAAATAAATGTGATTAAGATCCTGAATACAGGTAACCCTCGTATAACACGGTAGATAGGTTCTTAGAAAATGCCGTGTTGTTTGAGACCCAGAGCTAGTATAAAAACGGGGGTTTACCTTCCCAAAACTTATTTAATTTTTTTTTAATTCTACGTAAACAACTTAATTTTTATTAAACATATATATATATATATATATATATATGTACAACCCAAAACAAAAAATTTTACATATTTTAATTTAACTCAACTTTAATAAATTTTTTCGTTGTGACTGCTCAGTATAATCAACCGAGAACGTTTTTTCGGTGGAATGAGATCGCTTTGACTTTCGGAATTTCTTTCTTCATTTAAAAGCTCTGACATTTTCTTCCCTCTTTAAAAAATCTGTAATTTTATTTCCTTACTAGTCCTTACCGGGTAAATGTAAATTTCTCGATATGGAGCTAGACAGTTTTGCAGCTCAAATTTCGGCTTTTTTCAGCGGAAGGGTCTGTACTCAAGAAAAATGATTCGAGATTTTCAGATAAGGCCTTTTTAAAATTTTTCTAATGTTAAATTATTAACTGCACTAGCTTCATCAGTGCTAGTGTCCTCAAAATCGATTTGATTTACGGCTTCGGATGCTATTTCCATTAAAGCTGCTTTGTCCATTTCTTCTTCCGCTAATAAGTCTTGAATGTCCTCAATAGCCATGTCGACAAAACCTTCACCTCTGATTGATTTAGCAAGTTTTTTCAATAATTCCAATAATTTCATTTTTTGACGATTCACGCACGTTTTTTTATTTCATCTGAAGAGGGATATACTATTTCTTCTAACTTGCATTTAACGTTGATGCTTTCAGTTCTTTCAGAGACAAAGATACGATGTCGATACAGTGCTTGATTGAAAATGTCTTGCAAGCTTCCATTACATTGACTCTGAATCGGTTTCGTCCAAAACCCACTGTAATGCTCTTCTTATGTAATATGTTTTAAAGGTATAAATAATATCTTGATCCAGTGGAGTAACGAAGTAGTGTTAGGTGGTAGGAATAGTATTTTGACGTTGGGATGATTCAAATCTTGTGGGGGACATGGAGCATTATTTAATAGTAATAGAGCTTTGAAGCTCAAATTTTTCTGTAACTAACGTTTAGCGTCTGGCACAAAAAATTTAAAAGCCAAGCTTTAGCTTCATAACCAACTTCCTGGCGGCTTTATAATCGACCGATGCAGATTCTCCTTGAATTCTTATGCTTTGAGTTGCAAGACGCTTTTTGAAATTTTCGAACCAACCTTTACTTGCCAGAAAATCTTGGTTGACAGAAGATTCTCTATGTTCTTTAAAGTGCTTGAAAATTTTGAGTATTTTTTGTTTAATGATATTAACATCCAGCAGAATTCTTTTTTGACAGCTATCATTAATCTAAATGTTGAGTGCCTTTTCCGTCTTCTCTATTACTGGCGCCCAGGGGAGGGCAAACTGCACGTTTTGCTAATGTCGAAGATCCTGCAGTAACTGCATTTTCTTATTTCTTTTTCATTTTTCTTAATATTCCGGACTGTTACTTCATTCAAATTAAAACATTTTCCAATGTGAGATGCCTTTTCTCCTTTTAAACGACGGTATACAATTTGTATCTTTTCTTCTAATGAAATGAATTTCCTCTTAAACATTATTTTTTATCTTTATCAGACATGTTTTGGGACTGAAACTTAATGTCTTAAAGATGAAAAAGTTATATATACACTTTTGTTTTCAGACCACGAAGATGAGAATTCGAATTTTGGAAGCCGAGCGTGCTCATGTTGTTCACCTTCTACGATAGTGAGGTTTCTTCATTGTTATCTGACGATTGTGCTCTCTTGAGATTGGGTATTATTTCCTGTTGTGCAATTGTACTTTGAAGATTATGGAAGTAAACGATTTTCTTCCGTTACCGTAAAATTCAACGGTTGCTCTTCACCACGTGGCACGTCTCCGTAAGGACATTTGTTCTTAAGGGTACCGGATCTTGGAAGACAGCCGGCAGAACTTATGAAACGAGGATTTTTATGTGTTAAATGACTATACGGGTGCTTTGTTCAATATGGAAAATCTTCTTGCGGAGTTCATTAAATTTATTCGGATTGCTTGGACAATTTTCTTAATCGTGTTAGAGAGAAACCGTGTTATAGGAAAATCGTGTACTAGGAGGGTTCTGGCAGTTTATGAATCGTATTATAGCGAAACCGTGTTACAGGATGCCGTGTTGTAGGAGGGCTACCTGTACATTTCTCTTCCCCCCCTTGTATTTGACACTGAGTAATATTATCTTACCTGCAACATCGCAATGTCTTAGAAGTTTCTTTGCAAGCCTAACGAATCTCCCGGCACATTTCGTTGTGCACCTTTTTTTAGTATGTTGTATACCTACTCAAAGAATACCTTTGAGAACACCGCTTTCAATAACAATAATAATTATGTTATTATTATCATTAATGCTCGTAGATATTTAATTTAACAAAATGAACTTCACAGACCAGCTTACGCATAAGTTTAACTCAGCCATTTCATCAGCAAAGCATACTAAGGCTGACAGCTTAAGGCAAAGGTGCTTTTGGGAAGAATTTTCTGAAGTTAACTGCTCTTATTCACTTTAAACATGTAGAAAACTGTAGAAATCCCCGCTGTTGCCAACCCAATTGCCGGGATTTCATCCGGAGTTGTTTTATTATTGTTCATCGATTTTACTTCTCGGCCACTGTAGGGCTATGCATGACAGTAGACACACAAATTATATGCATGCAACTAGAGTGTTCACATGAATATATTATGCTGAGAATATATTATTCATTGTACAATGAATCGTCATAAAATGGAGGAACAATCACTGCCCATCGCTGTAAAGCAGCATTCTCCTCCGTCTCACGATTTACGATAAGATGAAACACGTGATCATGAAATGTTTTGTGATTAGTTAGATATCCGTTTATTGAAAGATATTTAATTTCTTCTTTCGGGTGTCAGCTTTTTCTTAGGTATGGCAGCCAGATATTCTATTTAAATTTCTTAAACTAGACTAATTCGATTAACAAAGTTTCTCTCTTCTACTTTTCTTACTCTTCTTCAAAAGTGTACACATTTATGCGGTGTATTAAATCAAATACAAAAGAAAAAACAAAATATTCAACATTTCCTGCTACTCAGATATCAATAAAAAGAAATCACAAAACTTCAGCCCCTGTGACAATTTGGATGTTTAAAATAAAAATGATGCTTTCAAAATATAGAGTGACCAGTGTTTCGGAAATAAAAGGCCATAGCTTTCCGAAAAGTTCCCATCTTCTTTCAAAGTGCGAATGTAAGCTACTGGCAACTGCAAAAGAAGTGATGTAAAAGTGTTCTTTAAATCCATTCTTCGCCCAGGGATAGACGAGATTTTGTGCTCTTTCTTACAAATATCGCACTTTAAATTTTTTTGTATCAGACTTTTTGAACTTTTCGTATACATGACATTTACAGCATAAAAATGACATCTGCGTTATGTCCACTAGATGCATCTGGGTACAATGGGAAAATAACAAAAATGCTTGAGTCTTTCTGAAGTTTCTAAGTAAACTTTGAAAGGATTTTAATGTTATGCTGTATATCAGAGTTTTAATTTGTATATATAAATAAGGATAGAACTGATGTTAAGTCTGTTACTTCTTTGATAGAAGAAATGAAATGGAATAGAAGCTGTTAATAATAAGCATGAATATATAAAGATATCGGCTGTTATGGACAAACAACCTTAAGGGGAGTTGGAACCCCAAAATCTTCAAAAAATTATGATTTCGGATTTTTGCATTTTCAAATTCTCTACACTTTTATCTTTCTAAAAATACCATTCTTTAATCTCTATGAAAATTAGAACTATAAAAAAATCAATCTAGTTTTAATTTGTCATCTACTGCTTTGATCAATGAGTATTTTTACATAAAAACGCGTTTTTCTCCAAACGTTTTCTTTTTTTTATACTCAATGTACCTTTTCTCAGGAACTACTGCTCACAGGTATCTAAACTTTTTATGGCTTATTTATTAGGTTCCCTAATATTTACTGAAATGAGGTTTTTGTAATAAACTTAGAAAAAAATTTTTAAAATTTTTTTTGTTTGAGAAAAGTGCTAAATTTTACTATGCGTAACAAAATATCCTGTAATTTACTATAAATTTCAAAATGTTTCAAAAGCTCATTTCAGTATAATCAGATAGGTATACTTTAATTACAGAAAAAATTTCAAACTTGTATCTACAGCAGATTTTGAGAAAAGGTACATCGAAAATGGCCAATTTAACATTGCCGGTATAGGGGTTTCTGATACCCCTTAATGCTTTTTAATTTAAGAGCCTATTCTCATGCAGATTTCAATATTTGTTGTCACAGCGAGTATTGGTTAAACAATGAAATTTTGCTGATCTCATTGTGTTCGTTATATCTAAGCTTATAATGTAATACGATATATTGTAATCGTACAAATAATGTCACTGGCAGTTTAATTTCTAATATTAGTTACACTCTGTTTTACTAACACCGCTACCAGTTCACCTTTTTCGTGTTCATAAATAGCTTCTTTTTAACTAAGAATAGCATGTTTTAAACTGACTGCCAGCTTGTTAATCGTAAGTGTAGATTCCAGTACTTATGAAAGTATATTTAAGGCTTCCAAAATGATCGTCGTTAATGATATATATATCATTTTCAATGCAAGGAAAGACACTTTTTTCAATGCATTGAAAACAATGGCACCAATAATCAGTTATATGCCCCAGGAATTAACGCAGATTTGCTTTTAGCAAATGGTATAGGAAAGATATTTTGAACAAGTAAGTTATGATTTGACTTTATATGCGTAGACTTGTTGCTATTGTCGAACTATTAACACTGTTGTAGTTAATAAATAGTAATAACTCCTTGTCATTGACGTTGTTTATTCTAGTAGCTTGTAAATGATTAATTATAGTGTTATAGTACAGGAAATATTGAGCCAAATTTAATTTTCGGTAGTTAGAATAAATGGAATTTAGTAGGGGACGTTGTAATAGTTTCTGCACTTGTAAATAACTTATGTGTTAAGTTTACCAGTAGTTTCACAATCTATAACCTTCCAGACCGTAAATTTTGATATTATATCTCAAGCTGGGAAATAAAAAATTTTAACTGCATTTTATGCTTATTAGTGCTAATGTATGAGCTAAGCGGGAAAACTGTCTGTGTATTTTTTATTTTTCTATAATTAAGCAGCAGTTGGCATCTTCACTTATATCTAAAACGTATTACCAAATGGCTGATACCCCTTTTCCCAAAATAAGCAAAATAAAATCTTTATCTGATGCTACTTGAATTTTCGCCTTTTAAAGTGCATTAAAATATTTCCATCACAGTAGAGCAAAATGCAAAAACCTCAACAAATTTAAAGTAATTAATTTTCACTTGATAGTTGAAACGTCTGCTCATACACAGTGAGCTCATGAAAACTGAGAGCATTTCAGTCAAGTGACATGGGCATGTCATGAAATACTTAGCAGCGAAACATTTCCCGAAATATATTTTTACAAATACCGTCCTGCTCCTTGTCATAAAAGAGCATATGTCACTGATTCGATTTGTACAATTTTCGCTGAAAGTCACTGGAAATGGCTGAACTTTTCATCTGACATTTAGCAACAGGCATTAAAATTTTCATTCCATTTAAATCAGAGCTTGAATAATTCCAGTTAGATAGCTTATTTCCACAAGAAATATATTTTCAGACATTCTTTTCTGCTGTAAAATTATGGCAGGGAGACATGTGTCTGTTATTCATTCAGCCTGTCAATTTAATGTTTATTTTAGATGGTCGTAGAGAAAGGAAGTAACTTGGCTGAAAGTAGTTATTAATCATTTAAATACGGAACGAAAATTAAGAGTTGTCAAAATTTAGACCTAACAAGATTGCAAAAATAGTTCCCTGTTACTCTTTCGTGGTTAACATGATTCATTAGCAGGATCATTTCTTGTTTGTCCTTAAAATATCACCTTTTCACAGGTTATTTCCATTTTTACTCCATTCTTCAACTTTGTCCCTGTTTTATGTAAAAATTGAGTTTTAACTTAAAGCTATTAAAGAGAGGGTAGAACACCGGAAATATTCTAGTCGAACAGAAGTTGAGTAACTAATACACTGCATCACCTAACTGATACAAATAGATGAATTATTTTCTTGAAGTTATTGATATATTACGATTCCTTTCTTTACATGTAGATTTGTTCAATTCTTTAGGTACATAAAAAGTGAAGGACTTTATTACCAGTACTGAATTAATTTTAATGACCTTTATCAATTTATTTTATAATTTTTAATGGCCTTTTTCAGATAATAACTAATTACAAAATGCTTCGAGAAACATTAACGTGAAATATACAAAATTTGGTGTTGAATCTTTATCAAGAGATTCTTTTACCTCTTTATCCATACCTGCATTTTAAATCATTCGTTCACCAGAGACCAGAGATAGTGCCTTAGTTGCCGACAAGACAATTCTGAAATGGGCAAATTACTTTCCCCATACAGTAGCAACCTGTAACCCTTCTTTTTAGCTCCATTAATAACATTTATCTAACTTACTATCCCCCTCTCGAAGAGCGCACACTTATTCCCCACTGAATGCCATCTGGCACAGGAAACATCTATCCCTACTTCCCCTTGCTACATCAGAAATGGAGGAGGGGCTGTTTATTAAAAGGTCCGGTTGGCTCACCGCGTGGTAAATAGATATCGTTTCTATCTATGCTTTATAGGGTGTAAGTTGTGAATCCTAACAAAGCAAACCGTTTTTCCGGAGCATTAGTTTGCATTTGCGATCGTGTGCCATAACCGTCTTGTGGTTCATGATTCTTAACAAAGCATCAAAATTAAATTTATTTAATAGATGGCTCTAAATAAGTTAATAAAATATTAAAAACATTTCCGGGCAAGGAATTTAGAAAATAATTCAAGGTTTCTGTTTTAAGATGGGTTCGAATCGAGGATTTTGCTTCAGCTGTAATTGTGTGTTTTGATTTGGTAAAAGGAAGAGTTGAATCTAGTGGAATTAATATTGTTCTCAGGCAACTATTCCATTATAATTATACTGGCTACATGATGGAAAATTATAGGTTTCGGCTTTTTTGTTTGCTTATAGGGAAAAACTACTAAACGAAAATTTAAAAAATGTTACAATTTTTGATGATTTAAATTTTGCATATTAATAACATTTTATTTTTCAAAAAACGCAAAATTAGTGATTGCTTTTCACTCTTTTCTCATAGTTAGTGAAATCTTTAATACCATAAAACTAAGCCAATTTTTATTTTTGTTTTCCTTTTCTAGAAATCAGTCACGAAAGCATACATCCCTCATACAGTACTCAAAACTTAACATTCATATAAAATACAGAAATCTCTGTTACCTTCAATTATTGTGAGGTTTTACATAAGAAGCACAGTGCTTTTGAATCTGTCACAAAAAATGCGAATCTTTTATTACGATTTTAACACTGGCGTATAAGATTTGGATTTTTGTTCTATAAAACTTTAAGATATCAATTAGTATAATACGAGATAAAAAAATACATAAAATAGTTAAAGAAACCAGGAAACTAATCGATGAACGTCATCCTAGTAACATTAACAGTAAGTATATCACAGGCTTTGTTAAATTTCACGCTTTCATTACAAACACCATTTTTAAAGATTTCGATTGACAGTGAAGTTTTCCATTTGCTTAGTAATTATTTACGTGTCTTTTAATGTACTTGATTACGTAAGATTATTTTATTGATACGTTTTTACCAAAAGAATATATGAAGTATAAGCTTATAGCTTGGTTTTAATGTCTGAACATGTTTGAAATCGAGGAAATAATAACCGAATCGAATGAGATGTATTTAGCAAACATTATGAAAGGAAAAATAAAAGTCATGCAAAATATAATGTTAATGCTATATAAAGTAAATACAGAGACATGCAGAGTGAAAGCTACTTATTTACATTTTTATTTACCACGCAATTAAAAAAATTAAGTGTATTCTGCATATTCCAATAACCTGGTGTCATTCGTTGTTGTTTATATATGACGATTAGTCAACTATCCATTTCTGCAATTCAGACAATCGTCTGTCGTGGAAAAGCCGAATATTACTCCAAATAATCTGGTGAGAAAATAAAGTTAGTTATGGCAAAGCATTCTGAAATTATATGCTTATGTGAAGGGGAGCTTTGATGAGGAAATTTTGAGGTAAAACTGCTCTGCTTACACATAAGTAAAACAATAAAATTCTCTGATACCTATTCATTTAAACTACTCGAATAGAATCCGAGACAAACTAACCGCTAGGTGGTGTATGTGATTATGCCAAAGCCTCAAGAGCTATCTGCCTAAGGGGAGGCAGATAGGCTTCGTAGAGGACTTTCTGAGGGTGCTGGCTCCTATACACATTACACATGGGGAAAACCACGAAAACGCCCATGCAGCCAGCCCGTTCGCGGCATTCGAACCTTGGACAGAACTACCAGTGTTCAGCGACTTTACCGCTTGACCAGCGGTGGGCCAACTAACTGTTAGGTTCACGCAGTTTCAATCACTGGTCGATAAAACTCGGGTCGAGTATTTTTAATAACGAAAGCTTCCCAAGTTTTTCGCAGTTGATGTTAAATAACATTGTATTTTATCTAATTGTGTATTATTAATTTGCATTCGTTTATTTATTTATTTATTGAATTCATTTATTTTTCTAGACCTTCTGTTGTCCTGTAAACTATTGTAGGCTGGTTTCACTTGCAATCAAAACCGGCTAAACACTGATAATTTTAGCCGTTGCTCTAAAACTTTGTATTCATTTTAATTATTCGATTTTATATAATTCGGCTCCGCTGAAAACTCTTTGTTATACTGTGTAAAGAGTTATAATTTGATAGCAAATCAGATTTGAGGAAAGTAAAAGCCTTTACAAAATTTATAAATGTAATATCCCGAAAAATTATTTTTTAAATTTATTTTATTTTTTACTAATAGACTTTGAAACAAGTTACTATGTTCCGACAACAATAAGCAAAATACATTTCCTTTTATCTCATTTGTAAAGGAAAAGATTGAAATATTTGTTTCTTTCTTTCATACAATGTGAACGACGGTAACTCCGAATACTAATTTGTTCTACTCGCCTCATTTGCTACATGCACAACACTCATGATATAACTGTTAGGAAAGTATAAGATTTGAAAGTTCTGAGATACAGTTTATATTCGAATCCCTCAGATATACTCATCTGCTATTAGCTATCAATGATATGACTACGATTCAGAAACAACTCTCTCCACGTTACGTTATTGCAAGCAGTTCGGAATCGAAGACAGTTCACTTCTACTCTACATTAAGACTAACAGTTCGCTAAGAGAACTGGAGAGCTTGCAATTAGCAACCCTCAGCTCCTTGCCCTGTATAATGTAAAATTAATTATGTGTGGTTGGAGGATTTCAACAGACGTCAAATTCCGTCATGACTGCTAAGCAACATTTTAGCATTAGGATGTATAAACTCATATAACATCGGTTTCGCGGTATTTGTTGCACATAACATACTATCGTCTTATCCGGGCATTGACTGGAAATACGAGAATTAGTTGATTAAGATCATAAGGGACTTTCTAAAAATTTTAAACTCGAAATTATAAATCGCGGTTAAAGAAATTGATTTTGTTCAATATAGTACTGCTTACGTGTAATTTAACTGCTAAGTAGGAACTTAGCCAGAAAAGAATTCCAGTAATGCACAAAAGATAACTAATGCTATATCAGAAAAATACTGCGTTCATCTGTTCACTGGTTGTCGCGCAATCCTAAATAAAATAAATAAAAAATCAGCATGGGATAAATAAAATTTCTAACTTAAAACTAATTTCCTAATTTCAAAATCCGGCTAAGTTCAACAAAAAATGGGCGATTGCATAAAACATCTGCTAAAATCGTTCCTTATGATATCAAACATATAGTATAGAACAGCAGAAAGGTAAATTTCAGTGAGAAGAAGGCATTGCTTTTACTTTCGGCGAATTCTTTCAAATTATCACAGCGTTTAATTTAGAGATTAGTAGTAACATTCAATAAATTTCTGGATTCAAATATATATGTATATATGTATGCATATAGCATAGTAGCATAGTATACATCTATGCACTATGTATATGATATATATATGTATATATACACACACACATGTATACATGTATAAAATCTTAGGCCTGAATTTTTCAATCAGTTCTAGTAAACATGCCTAACAGTAACTAGTGGCAATGATTACTAAGATGTGTCAATTTATTTTTTGTAAAATATCATCTCTTTATAGAAAAAGTTTATATGAGTGTGAGAAAATTTGTTGTTGGCAGCATAAAATTCGCTTTTACTTTAGAAGCTTCGACTGATAACTTCTATTGGTAACATGGCGTTGGTGATTTCTGATAGGCAAAATATAATTCAAAAGGAGTTTCTGCTCCAAGAAAACATAGTAAACTCCGTATTCTTTAGACATCCAATACAACCACCTTTTACGAATAACTGAATGCATTAGGTCAGAAAATATATATACATATATATATCATATACATAGTGCATAGATGTATACTATGCTACTATGCTTATAAATTAACCCAGTTTTTTACTGGACATGGGAATTTTAAAAGTTATTTGAACAGATTTAAGTTGAGTCCTGAGTCTGTCTGTGACTGTGTCCTCGGCGGCGAGGAGAATGTAGAACATGTGCTTCTTCTATGTCCTAAATATGAGAACGAAAGAAAAGTCTTGAAACTGGGACTGAAAAATTTTAATATTAACTGGCCTCCAGAGTTTTACCAATTTATTTCCGAGAGAAGTGCTTTTAACACTTTTTGTCAATTCATTGTAAAACTGTGTAATCATCCTTAATTTTATTTCAACTTTCTCTTCTGTTTAGTTTGCATTGTGTTTCTTACTTACTTCTGTAAGCCCCATGTGATACTATGTGGTACATGGGGAACTTGTTGTGTTTCTTTTAATAATAAAAAAAAAATTAGGTCAGAAAAAGTTGAGTTATGTAAAAGAATTTTAAGAAAATTCCGATGTCGTCAAGCCTTTAGTGAAAAGTAATAGGGTATAAGACCCTCCTTATTATTTAAGGTAAAGCTTTAAGAAATATATATATGTATATACAGCGTGCCCACTAAAGGCCGATACTACCCATATAACTGCCGAACGAATGCAGCTATAGTCATAAAAGTAGTGTCTAGGCACTGTAATGTGACTAATGCACTACTAGATAAGACCGCTAACAGAGCCACCTAGTGGAAAACGGCGGAATGTGCTTTTCTGTCTCGAAAACGGTAGGTACGATATAGGAAGAAAAGGGAAATTTCAAAGTTGTACATCACCATCGATTTAATACGAAGAAAAGCCTAGTAAATATGAAACATGAATGTTAAGAATAGACCGTTTAAAACGCGCATTTGTCCTATATTGTGATATGACGAAACGATCTTAGAAAGGGAGAAGGAAAACTATTACAAGATAACTTTATTTGCGGCGTTCAAACTTCTCTCACTTCAGCTAAAATGCACATCTGGACATTTGTTAGAACTTCACACTGCAGACATTGTAGAAGAGCGGCTGACATTTTGGCACAAGCATCTGTAATACTTCTTTGAAGTTCCTGCAATGATTGTTGAAGGGTCGCGTACACCTAAGGTTTGCGGTATCCCCATAAGAAAAGTTAATTGGTGTCAGGTCAGGTGAACGTGGAGGCCACTATTCGAAACCACATACCCGATTATTCGTTCTCTGAATTCCTCCAATAGCTACTGCTTCACTGGTGATGTACTGTGCGCATGTGCGCCGTTATGTTGAACCTTTCCATTCCGGAGTTAACAAAATCGGGTATTACATCTTTCAGAAGTTCTAAATATCGTGCGGTCGTTAATGTACCCTGGTAAAATAAATTGTAAATTTCACACCAAACATTCATCGAAAGTCGTATTTGATGTCGAACGTCGACAGAACATGATGGATTTTCCAGTGTCTAGCAGCTGGTGTTCTGCCTATTGTACATTTCATTCCGCGTTATTCCATTAAAACTTTCAGTGAGAACCTCGCTGCGGTGGAGAGTTTAAGAAACATCCTCTCACTGAATCGTCCAGTATAATGTGTTGATTTGGTGATTTTGGATTTTGTATAATTTCCACTACAATATCATAAAGACGGAATATGGGAATAATGCATCCTTGTTATTTACAAACACAGATTCTCTGACCTATGAAATTTATGCGAAAGATGTATATGACGATATGCTCCCTCATAGTGACATTTATGTTGCATCTTTTTACCTTCCTAATCATCATCTTTATATCATTAAAAATATTAAGAAAATTGGACTTATGAATGAGGAATTATCATCAAAATTAGTACATGAAGTTGTTGGTTTCTGCCTTAAGATGTATTCCTTCTTATCGGAGGTGGAGGAGAAGAAGACGGCGAAGGAAGTTTCACGCCACGTAGTGGGAAATTAAATCAGGGATGAAAGTTATAAGCAAGGTCTTCAAAATCTAGAACCTAGACGAGAAATTTAGTACAGAAATGCAAATGAGGAACACTTATAAGATGTTTCTCCTTTCCGCATGGCTTCGTAGCGTAATTGGAAGCATACTTGAAGTGTGTTCGAGAGATCCCGGGTTCGAGTCCAGGCGAAAGAATTACACATTTTTCACGCCTCCTGCTTCAGAATAACCTAGTGACTCTAAAATTGGCGTCCAAACTAAAATGTTCTGGACTATAATTCTTCGCAACCAGGATTTGACGATTGGTTCTCTCATCCCTAGTCACCCTTTAAAAGGGGGAGTGTATACGGTATTTTCTGCCTCGCTCGAATAAGAATATTGCCAAGCTGGTTTAATGAGTTTTAATTTATATTAGGTTGTTTAAGCGAAGTGTTTATGTAGCCAGGAGTAGGAGCACTGGTTTGTAGCCAGTTGAATTGCTCCAGCCAGTTGCTGAAAGTCGAAGAGATTTAGATTTTCTTTTGTATATTTTAAATTTGGGACTGAAATTATTGTTCAGGTAAGATTTTACAATTTTTGCGTTTCTGTGCTTTCATAGTCAGCTAAGCCAAAGGCGATAAATCGCACTGCAGCTTTAAGGCGATGTTTGAGACGTGAGTATATGTACAGGTACTTAATGAGATTTGGATTTGGAGAATGTTCGTCGAGTTAAAAAGTAACTAGTAGAATAAATGAGTAAAATTTGGTCATACCTTGTGAAAACTACAGTCCACTGTAAAATAAAGAATTTCGTACTCCAATTTGTTTTCGTTTCATTCGTTAAGAAACAACAATTGATTTTTCATTATCAATTTATGCAGAATGCTTTTCATTCCCCAAAGCATCGGAAACACATGTCTTAGATGGAAACATTCTTCTCTGAAAATATAATCGAGTCTAATACTAAAACCTTCACTAGAAATAATCCCGAACAACCCACACACAGCTCAAACTTCAAACATAAACAGCTCAAACTTCAAACATAAACAGCTCAAACTTTGTTACTATTTCAAGTAGGGCTGTACTGAAAACTGAGTTTACACTGATGCTTCTGTTCACTCGAAGAACTGAAATCAGTAACTCCTCTTGTGATGATGGTTATAAGTTCTGATGTTCTAAATTATATAACTACTGAACTTGCAGCTTAAGTTTATACCAGCGTAACTCCACAAGAGAAACATTTCGAAACTTTCGCATATAAAAGTTCATTTATTACGGAACTACTTGTTTAGCCATTAAGTTATATCAATGCCAGAACATGAAAAATTTACAGTGTCCTTGCCGGGATTCGAACCCAAACCTTACAATTGCTAGCCCGACGTGCTATCCAGTTACACCACGAAGGCAAGAGGTAATGAGGAAGAAAATACCTAATATATTCTTTATTTTAAAAGGCGGCTGGAAATAAGAAGACCAATCGCCAAATTCTGGGGGTGACGACGAATTAACGCCCAGATTCTTTTAGTTTGGGCGCCACTTGTAGCGCCATTAGGTTGTACCAATGATCGATAAACTCATTAGTCAAAACATCCAAAGATCAGTAACTCAAAGATTGAGTGCCAAATTTCTTTCAAGAACAATGTGTCTTTCAAGAACAAGCTCTCGAATGGGACAGTAGATTTAAGAAATGTTTCTCGAGTTAAATAATAATTAGATACTAAAATTAAATAAACGAGCCTTGTTTATGCCTTGCGAAACCTACAGTCTATTTAAAATAAATATTTTCGAACTTTAATTTATTTTTGTTGTATTCCTCAAGAAAGGAATTAGTTTAAAGTAGCTACTAACATTAAATAAAACCAGATATCCTAATAATAATAATAATAATAATAATAATAATAATAATAATAATAATAATAATAATAATAATAATAATAATCTTGTTTATTGACAAAAAATATATTTTATGTTAAAATAAAAAGATGACAAAACAAGCATTTATTAAGATGCAAAATTGCTTAATAACAAGCATTTATTATCAGCACAGACCTTGAATTTCCTTGGAAAGTTTGAATAAGTCAGGTGTTTATTTATTTTAAATTTCAAGCAGGATTCCAGATTTTTTCAATAAGATGCGTTCTGCATTTAATTTATTAAGGTTCCTGCTTGAAAACGATTGTTCGCAGAAATATGTAGAACCAAAGAATGAAAGATCATCAAATGCTAATTTTTGTAACTGATCATATGAGTCAGGAATACTATTTCAGGTGTTGACAACTGTCATGACTTTCTTCTCTGGGGCTTTCAGACAGTTTTGGCTGTGAACGAAGATCACATTTATTTATTTTTCTTCAATTTTTTCACATCAAATTTTTCACATCAAATTTTCCACTCCAGTTTTTCCACATGCATTATGGCAGTCAGATTTAAGAGTTCCATCATTCTTTGGTTTTAGCTCCGGTAATTGTATTTCAAAAGTGTCAATGTCAGTATTAAAAGAAAAATTCAGTTCTGTTACCTCAGCACCAAGAGTTTTTGTAACAAAGGCTAAACTCGCTATGTTATTTTTGAATTCCTGAAATCTCCGTAGAAAAGGTTCCCTCATACTTAAACTTGTTGTTTTGAAACCGTAAATATCAAACCTCGAATTATTTTCCTGACGATTTTTCAGCAAGCTTAAAATATGAATTAATGTTTCTCTTTCAAAATCTTGAGAAAAAAGGGATAATTTGTTTCCAAATTAAATGAATTCCTCCAACACCGATAAAATTTGTTCTTTTCCCCAGCGGTTTACGACTAAGATTATTTAGATGAGACGTTTCTTCTACCACGAAGTAACATTTTTGAATCTACTGATCGTTCGTTACTTCAGGATAGTGAATAGTTTTCTTAAGGAGAAATGCTTTAATTTCTAATAATAAAGAAGCCAAAGATTTCTTCTTGCAAGCCACCACATCTTACTATGCAGCAGAAGATCTGCGTGTTCACTTTCTCTTTCAACTAACAATTCTTTAAACTGGCGATGATGAAGATCTTTACCTACAGTTGTCTTGAGATCAATTTCATAGCATTGCAAACTGTCAAATAGGCGACACATAGAAACATGTTTCGTTTTATAGCAGTAAAAGTAGCCACACATAGTTATAACAACTTATTAAATTGATGTCCTTAGTAGCTAAATGCTTGGTGCAGATAAATGGTTTGATTCGATTAGTTTTAAGTATGTTATAAAAGGCCCTTTTTTAACCATTTTTAAAAATTTTTATCCCTTTATTTTTAATTTTATGATTAAAATGAATCATTCAGATTAAAACGGTAGTACTTATAATCTGTAAAATAAGTAATGTACCTCAAAAATAAATGAATTTGTGCATTATTCTTTTCCTGTATGCAACATTAAATTCATTAAGAAATGGAAAGAGTGTTAAAAGGGGTTGGTTTATTTGAATTATGACAAAGCATTCGAGGGCTATCTGCCTAAGAAGAGGGATACCTTCGTGCAGGACTTCCTAAGAAAATCTATTCCGTATACACGTTACAAATGGGGTAAACCACAAAAACGCTCATGCAGCCAGTCCGTTCGCCGGGATTCTAAACCCGGATTAAACTACCAGCTTTTAGTGACATTATCGCTCGTCTACCTGAGGGCCATGTTAAAGATGACACTTCCACTATTTGGCTGGCAGTCCAAGGTGGGCCATTGCTGTCCTTAGAACTCTTTTCCACTCCATTCTCAGTTTGCCTCAGTTTCTCAGTTTTTTGAGTTTTCTAGCCAGTAATTTTTAACATTGTTAACTCCATTGTCGAAGCTGTGCACATTGAAGCCTGAGCCTTCCTCTGACTCGTTTTCCTGTCGATATATGATAAAAATTTTAAATATTAAAGAAAATGCCTCTCGGAAAATATGTTAGAAATGAATCTAAGCTATATAAATTTGAGAAGTCTTTGTATTATCAGATTTATATTTGAAAAGGCTGTGACCTTCCGTTTGATTGCAGTCCATATTATTTTGGATAACTGAAGTTTGTGTAGCAAAATACAGATTTACCTCTCGTAATGGTTCTCCAATTCTCAAATAAAACTATATCATTTTTAACTAAAACTATTGAAGCAATAATGTGCTGAAATGCTAGAAAACCGGTAAACTCAAATATCTTTTTCTCCTCTAAGGGTACGTAAAGAGTATGTGTTCATACAAATGAAGGGAAAAAATAATATCTCTGCGTCGTCAATAACGTCATAATAACATTTTAATTTCTTTTGATAACAAATTTTCATTCATCATACATTAAAAAAATATTTCGTACATAGTTGTATAAATTGATTATATATGCGCATCGACCATAAATTCTTTACATGTAGTTCTCATTTCGTGTGAAACTTTATCCCTTTTTATAATTAATAAATTTATTTATATTGAAGTATTTGTTATAGTTCAGTCATGCATGTTTTCGGTTAAAAAAAGTTGTATCCTTTTTTGTTGGATGTTGAATTTTTGAAGTAACTTAGCAATTCAGCTGATATTAAAAGAATTTTTCAAAATATATAATTACAAATGTGTAAAGCATTAAGAGTTTCATAGTTTGAAATAGTTGGGAGCCCGAATATGTTATTAGAAATTATTATATATGCGTTTTCTATAACTTGGTTTATGTTAAGAATTTTTCTCATAAGTTCTTTGTTGTAATAATTTACTGTAAATGATGGAATTCAAACCTTACTTAAATGTGAGATTACAGAAAAGTTGATAAAGAAATACCGAGATGAAAAAGTAAAAAATCAATGCTTCGAAAGTAACGCAGCAGATTTCGCAACCTAACTAGATTTTAAAATATTCAATCTGACGGCCGTCGTTCCTTTTTTTTTTTTTTTTTTTTTTTGTCTTTCAAACTACTTTAATTATAAGTAATGCCAAAATTTCATAATACTGAAATATTTAGACAACAGATTTGCACTTTATATATAATTGTTTATTTTTCTTGAATTGTTTTTTGTAGAAGTCGGTATTTCGTAGATGTTATTTACTTCAGTACAATTAACTAAAATTAATTTGATTCTCGTAAGATCAATCAAATATTTACTCATAATTTATTTCGATTTTTTTCAACTGAATGCACAGTGCAAAATCGTAGCTCGCAGTTTTCACGTGATGCATTAACATTCCCATAAGTTCAAAGATAATGTATGTTACAAAACTTCAAATTGTAATTACGAAATCTAATGTGCCGTTTAAAGTTTTAAATTGTTGAATTTTAGTTTTATTGGCAAATGTAAATTTTAATTTCAGAAAGTCTAATACACTAAAAATAACATCAGTTCCACTACTTTTAGTAAACTGCGGTTTTATTAAGTTGAATTTCCTAAAGTTAAACGTTTGCGGTGGCAATATTAATATTAAATACTTTCCAATCACTTTGTTCATCATCAGGAAATCTTACATAAGAACGCATCTGCAGCTAATAAGTCAATACACTTTTTTTATAGCATATCTTCTACATTTATATTATAGTATATATTTTCCTCCAATTTCATGACTTTAATTACTTCATAATCTTTTGCTGAAACATCAGTTGCAAAATGTCTGGATAGTTATTTAACTACGCTTAATAATCTAAAAGGTAACATTATCGTGTTGTAATATGGGTTAATCTTTTAATGCCCTTATTTGCTCCACTCCTGCTAAAGATATGTTCACCCAAAACTATTTATTGTTTCTTATGGTTGATTATGGCAAAGCGCAAGAACTCTACGTAAAGGCAGCCATTTTTTCGCGGATAACATTTTAAGAGAAACTGGCTCTTATTCGCTTTACTAAAAGATGAAATCACAGAAACACATTACGGCAAGTCACATGAGGGCTCTCTGTTTAAGGAGAGGGATTCCTTCGTGGAGGACTTTCAAAAGGATGCTGGCTCGTATATGCGTTACGCATGGTGGACTCCACGAAAACATCCCTGCAACCAGCCCATTCACCAGATTCGAACGCAGTTGGGCTCAGTAATCATGTGGACTTGACCACTGGTGGATCATAAAGTTACATTCATTCTTTAGAGGTAGCATTATTAATTATTTTTAATTAATATATTTTTAATAAATTTACTTTACATACATTCTTTAGAGGTAGCATTATTAATTATTTTTAATCAATATATTTTTAATAAATTTACTTTAAATTAAATAAAATTTTAATTGTATCAATTTTAAATAAAAGTAAAAATACATTAAACATTTTTAAAATTTATTTAATTTTTTATGTGTGTATTCTGCACCATTGATCAAAATCAGTAGTTATTTATATCATCATGATTGTTTTGCATGTAAATAAATATCTTATAGTCAGTCAGCTATGTGCACTAGCAATTAAAGCACCTGTGCAGTTTCAGACAGAAAGCAACAGAAAGCAATGCATGACCGTACATTCGCACTGTTTAGAAGAAGCGTAAGGTAACTCATAAGTTTTAATCAGAATTTCAGATAGTTAAGAGATTATTATCATTTTATGACAACTTTTGACCAATAAAATATGTATAATCTAATTAAAATAATATTTAATTTATTAAATTGCATTAAATCAGTGAACGTTGTAATTTTTTTATTGTAATATCCCCCAATTTCCCCCTCATTTGCAAGACTTTGATTTCGTTTACTCTTTTTAATCTCCAAAAATTAAAACTTTGAAAAAAAAAAAAAAAAAAAAACACATCCCTAATAAATATGACTAAATAGCTGCAGCCCCTTGATAAGAAATTTCTTTTAAGTTGTTCTATCTTTACATAAATCATGCTATTTATTAGTGCCAATAGATAGCTGCTCTGAACTGAAACGCCACATAAATTCGGAAAGTGTATTTGTCTGTATCCATCGATGCCAATCGTTATCTGCCCGAAAAATCTTTACGCTTTTAGGCACTGTTAATATTATACACTGTGCATTATTCAGGTGAAAAGCCACTCTTGACAGATCCATAGTGAAAAACTTAATCCTGTAGTGGAGGACAATCTGACCGCCAAAGCAGTTCAGCCTCACGGGAATCCCTACTGTAATAGCGAGTTAATGGCTCGGGGAAGGGGCTACACCCCAAAGAGGGAAGGGGGCAGAACCTTTTTTAATGTTCTACAGTGTACTAGAGTAGATCCTCTCCACTTGAATGAGGGGATCCAATAGTATAGGGTGCATCTGTCAACGGGAGTCAATATTACTGAAGAATTATTGTCGGCCGTGAAAGCAAAACCCGGTGGATGTTAAGTGTTAGAGACTTTCTTTCCATTTTACATATTTGCTGTTTTTACCTCCTTCCTCAAGTGGGGGTGAGTTTGTGTTTTCCCCCTTTGTTTCGTCCTGGCTTCCGAAATAGGACTGTTAGTAACATGAACGGTATGTATAAAGCTAGCCTTAGAGATTTAATGCTTTTGAGGTGTATTAAATTATGCTTAAAAACACCTTAATGATACTAGAGGGCTTCCTATAGTGTCCGGAAGAAGCAAGAGAGATCAAAAGGTAATCCGTTTTCATCGTTACAGTGAAGTTACACCTAAGTGTGTTTCGTGTGGTATAATGGCTTTTCAAAATCGAGTGGCAGTGTAAGTGGGAGACTGCTCTTGACGTGAAGTGTATGTGACATTTCCCGATTTTGTTGAGTAATATAACGGCCGCCGAAAAGGTACATGCCGATTTTAGAGAAAAGCTGCTTAGCGGTCTCCGCAAATACTAATGATACAAACATAAAAGAAGATGGAACTTTGCATATGTATAAAATGACTTTCATAAATTAAGGAACAGTCAGAAAAATCGAGTAAACAAAAAACTGCATGAAGACTTTTGATGAAATTTGAAGACATTAGTATATCATGAGTTTTGAACGGCATAAAAATATTTTAGACGAAAGAAATTTTTTATTTGCGTAAAGGTAATCTGTAACATTGTAAATGGAGTGTATGAATCTCTAACAAATATTGGACTAATAGCGGTATTCCATGCCGTTTGTGAGTATGTACTTGAGTTAATAAAGACGTTCCTCTCGAATTAACATCATTTAGTTAAGAAATATTGATCATTATTCCTTTAAAGAAGGCATGCAGGCACACGCTGCAATTTTTTGAGAATATCATGTGGATCTAGAAAGTACAGAACATGCTCAGTTAGATTTAATTCTAGAAACTAAACTGGTTGATTCCTACACACAATGATGGTTAGTTTAGGTTATTTAATTACGGCAAAGCCTCGAGGGCTATCTGCCTAACGGGAGGGATGCCTTCGTGGAGGACTTTATAAGGGAAACTGGCTCGTATACACGTTACACATGGGGAAAACCACGAAAACACCCATGCAGCCAGCCCTTTCGCGGGATTCGAACCTCGGACCGAACTACCAGTGTTCAGCGACTTTACTGCTCAGCCGCTGGTGGGCACACACAATGATGATGAACATAATTTACAGAATTTGCTACTTATATAGAAATCCATTTCTTCACCTATGTTTGTTGTTTGCATATCATTTATTATGTACGAAAATCTGGCTTTCGGAAAAAAAATTATTTTTGATTTCCGAATCCCACCACCAGAAAGGAAAATAAATATAAAATTTAAATCACCTAAGTCTGATAAGTCTTGCTAAGTTGTGCTACGTGAGTAGTCCTACATTTCTATTTTAAACCATTTTCTACTAGCTTAAATAATACTTTGATTAATTAAAAAAGAAATATGTAATTGGTTTTAAGAGCAATATTTTGCAGAGAAATATTTTTAAGGTTTATAAGATACTTGTTTACGATGAACATAAACCACAAATTCTTGACTTTTACTTTGAAGTTATTCCGCAACCATTGTTTCCTCGTACGATCCAACTTGCCTAACATTGTATTAGATAACTCTGAATAAATGTACAGCCTCTTACATTTCGATAGACTGAGAGTACAGTTATTGGATTTAGTAGCATATGGCAAAAAAACACTAAGACTGTCTGTCTAAACGGAAAGATTCTTTCAAGGAAGCTTTACAAAGTAAAACTGTTTCAGATTCACGTTACATATCCTACGAAAAAACCCATGCACCCAGCCTATTTGCCAGGATTTGAATGAGAGTTAAACTACTAGTGTTTCACAGTAGTTAAGCAATCAATGTGAAACACTTTGACACGGGTGGATTCAGAATACTTGGAATTTTATAAAAATTAAATTATATCTTAAAGAGAAATGTAGTTTCTATTAGTTTATTGTCCATCAGCGGCCGAGCGGTAAAGTCGCTGAACACTGGTAGTTCGGTCCGAGGTTCGAATCCCGCGAACGGCTGGCTGCATGGGTGTTTTCGTGGTTTTCCCCATGTGTAACGTGTATACGAGCCAGTTTCCATTAGAAGGTCCTCCACGAAGGCATCCCTCCTCTTAGGCAGATAGCCCTCGAGGCTTTGCCGTAATTAAATAATCTAACCTAAGCTAATCTATTTTATTAGTTTATTTCGTAATAATGAAAGATTTATTAAAAAAGGGGAGGGGGGAATTCTTTGAAATTTTTGAATGAAAAACATGAAAAAAACATAAATTTCTCTTATTTATAAATTGTTTGAATAGCATTTCTTATTTTAGAAGTTTCAAGCAATCAATAATTAATAACGCGCACACACACACACCAAAAAAAAAAATCAAAAAAAAAAAAAAAAATCTTAGTAAAAAAATACGTTAAAAGAGACATAAAAAAATTAAGTGGAAAGTATTATGTTGGGAAATTTAATAAAAAGAATTAATCTGATGAGACCATATAAACATTAATTTTAAACAAGAAAACTTCCGAAAAGAAAGGGCTCAGTTTCATATATATGCTCACGGTGTTGTTTCATTAGTTACATCATAATCTCTTTTCATCTAATATGTTAATTTAAAGTGAAAGAGCTAAGATTTTAATAATATCTTGGAATTATTTCCATTGTTTTAAATTTTTCAGTTCGCATTATTCATAACATTGATGATGTGTAGTTAATGTTCTCCAATCAGTATTTGTCAGTTGAATTATGTACGCAACTTATATTTTAAAAGCACTTTATTATTATTACACTATTTTTAGAAATATGCGAAGGAAAGCTCAACTTTTCTATCGCGGGACGAAGCAAAATCTCTTCAACTTATAATTTGATTTCTCAGTAGAAAAGTTTTACTCAAAACATTAAAAAATACACAGTGCTTCTCAGTAGAAAGTCACTTTAAAACAGCTATTTCTGATATAGAATATTATTAAAATGCATGTTTTCTTATCGTTTAAATAGAACACAACTCTTTTTAACAATGAGATGTATCTCTTTATTAGCTTTGTCTTTTATTTGCAGTAAAACAATGAAATAAGGATGAAAACGGGGCTTATGAATAAACATTAGGCTTCCAGAATAAAAATATAAGAAGTTATAACATTTCGCAGTGCGTGTAATTAGGATGTAAGTGGCTAGCACATTGAACTAGGAAATTAAAGCGAGGTTCGATTATCAAGCGACAGCACATTTGATTTCTTCCTCACTTCGCTTGGGACATTTTAAAAGTCGGTACAGTGGCTCCCAAACTAAAATACGCTAGATGAAAATTCATCTTCATCTGAATGTGCTCTACTGGGTCTCTTGCCTCTCCCATTCACTCTTTAGGTGAGGAATTATTGCGTTTCCTCCTGCATACCCTTGCAGTATAAGATGATAACACATCTAGCTAACAAATGGAAGAGCCTCGGCAAGTGAACCATGTGTTAGAACCATTGTAATAAAAATAAATTGAGTAATCAAACCTACCAAAAAGGAACTATATTACGTATTCACTTGCGAAGTATTTTAGCTCTGTAGATAAAAAGTTCTAAAACTATGCGTTCAAACATTTGTCGACATGACGAATGAATTTGCTTTCCTTTAGGTTTCAATTAAAAGAGCAGTTATATTTTTCAGTTACTTTCATAGCTTGCATTGATACTTTCGCAGCTTCATGAATAGATACTAGCATCATCTGTAAGTTCTCTTATACCAGGAACAATGCAGATATTCAACAATTTATGCGATACAATTAATCATGCGTTATTTTTACTACGATCTATAAAGCTGACCTCCATAAAGAGCACCACTAATAAGAGGTTAAACCGTGCTATAACAACTTATTCTGTTAATAAAAAGGATTTTACCTCCCTCCATTGGTATCCCACAATTACCTTTACGCTCGTGCAATATTTGCGACTTAATCGCTGATGAGAAGATGAGCAAAAAAACTAATTTCCAGTGATTTAAAGTTATTTTCCAAATAAGATTACCAAGTAGCGCGATCCTGTCGCTTTTAAACCTTAAATAAATGCTGCCGGCTAGAAATTTTCATTTTTTTCAGCCTCTGCGTTTTAAATACCTTTCAGTATAGAAGGTAATTTAGCGAAAATTTACGACCAAGACTGATTGCTCGAGGCTACTATTTTAACAAATTTTCTGTTGGATTCTAAATTGAACGATATTAAATAGAAGTTGCCCCTCAAAACGCGTTTAACATACCCATCTCCTTCCAACATTCCATTACAAATGGCAAAAGCGGGATGTGGATGGTGTAGCTCTTGCAGAAGCACGTCTCTCCTCGCCTTAATTAAGCTATATTTCACGGAAATGTTGCTGAAATTGTTAGCGTTCACGCGCGATTTCAACACAGTCCATTAGACCGTTATTAATGGTACGACCGTTTCTGAATTAATGGTCGTTTTAAATTAATGCTCGTCGCAAGAGGGTGTTACAGTTAAGCGTTGCGGCATACGCTAGCAATAACCGCCGCGCGTAAATAGAAATGGTTTTATGGTCCTGCAATATACATATATTTAAGGGAACTTCCTTCTATATCAATACATCAAGGAAGATTCTGCGGAATAAAAATATCAAAATAAATACCCTGGAATCTTGTTCGCAACTTAGAAGTTTCTGTTTTACCGGTATTCATAAATGGTATAGCATTATCCGATAAGCGCCAGATTGACGACAGTGTTACTGCAATCTTTATTTATGGAAAAACTGAGAACGACTCAAGTAATTTAATATATACAAACATGCCCATATTTATATGACAATAATTCTGAGATTAAAATAATACCTTACTTCTCTGTTAAATCTGAATGTTTCCCGAGATAGATTCTTTGTAAGAAGAAAAGGATTTCTTTACTCTGAATTTATGCATGCATTTTTGAGCTTACTCAGGTACGAGTTTTAGATTGAGCGATAGAATGAGGTGCATGCAATGAACTGTAAACAAAATCAAACATGTTTGCATATTCAGCCACTTTCTGATTTTTTTTTTCGCTTAAATATTTAACTTAATGTCCTCCAAGGTCTTAAACTGCTCTAACTAAACAGTGAAAGAGTGGACAGTGATTTTTTTTCCTGGAATCATGTGTAGTCTCATATTAAATATTAAGCATGGGGAAGGGGTAGAAAGAAAGAAACTTAAAGTCTATAAGCTTCAGATTATAATCCAAGACCTTAATATTAAAAAACCTTAAATTTATATTAATTTATATTAAGGATAAATTAATTTCATACAAGAAATTTTAAAAAATTATGAAAAACTTTTTCACTTCTCTTCGTAAACAAAAATGATATCTGTTGTTGCCAATTCATGAAAATAAATCTTTACTATTGATAAAATTAAAAATATCCCAGAAAAAATTTTAATTTTAAAAGCTCTTTTTGTTTCTACTGTTCTTCCGTGAACATAAAATAGAATAGAAGAAAGTTATTTTTTTAAAAACGTTATTTGAGCAAAACTAGGAACAGAAGTTTCTAATCTGTTAGCTACTCTAAAATTTCATGTTAACGTTAAATTTAAATCTGAATCACTATGACAACGTATGCAAGATGCAGAGATAAAAATTTTACAATAAATCAATTACTTTATAAGTTATTTTCATTATTACAGTCATCGCATAACATATCACTAATTGCAGAATAGAGCTAAGAAATTCATAAAAAAGGAATTTTTTAAATGATTAACTTGCGTTGTCTTAGCAACGCTCTTTTACAATAAAGAAGAAAATTAAAAAATCTTAAGCATCATCGATTGGCAATAAAATCTATTTATTATTGACAGAATTTGATCTCAAAGGGAAAGTTTTCACAGTTTCAGTTCATTTAATACTTTTTCGGCTATATATGAATTTAAAAGTCTGTCTTTTTGTCTCCTCTGTTTCCTCCTTTTGTGTTTATCCTTTATCATACATTTTGTGCATTTTACACCTGGTATTTTTAACAAAAAAAAATTTCTATACAGCTTCCAGTTATTTTAAAGTTTGTATTTACTTGTTTTTATTTGTTTTTATGAATAAATATTTAATTATCCAAAAAATATGGTCATTTTAATCACCGCGTATATTTTCGTTGAATTGCACCTGTCATGTTATAAAAAAAATCACCTTATAGCCAGAGCTTAAATTGCGTCGGAGCCCGGCTCCGGTACTTCTTAAATCATAATTGTAGGCGGAGCGCATCGGAGCCCTAAATAAGAAGGCTCCGGCACTTCTTTTCTGTAACTGAACAACAATTTCAGTAGAAATTTGGTCTCGAAAATTTTATTTTTTGCAATAAAATTGTATTAAAAAGTCGCTTATTAATTTTTAGTTTATCTCTTTACATTTTATTTAATTTTAATTATTTAATCATTTAAATAAATAGTGATTAATTTGTTTTTATTTAATTAAATAATAATCAATAAATATTAGTTATTAATATTGATTAAATAATTAATAATTACTTTGATGATAATTAACTATTTAATTTTAAAATTATTAATTATTTTAATAGTCATTTTATTTATTTATTTACTTTTGTTCCTCTTTGCTGACGGTCTTCCATAGGGCTCCGGTACTTCTAATTTTAGAAATTAAGACCTGTTTGTAGCATTAATCTTAAATAATCAACTCGTGGATGTAATGAAAGGAAGATGAAAGTATGAAGTTATTTTGGAGGTACGAATAAAATATTTTATCTCATTTATTCGCAAAAATTAATTTATAAATAAGACTACAGAATTTATAGTTTTTACGTATTAGGTTGATGATGATTAGGATGATACGTAACAAGAAGTGAAAATAATAGTAACTTCAAATAATTAAATCATAAAAATTTAAATCACTGAAATAAAGGATAAATAGTTAAATTATTGATGCTTAAGTTATGCATAAAAATGTATCCATTAAAACACTTATATTTTTAAAATCGAAAATTCAAAAATTTTTATATTAATAGTTGGTGAGAATAAATGAATGTATCGTTCAAATTTAAAATATTTGAGATTGAAAAATTATTTCTATATTAGAATTTATATCTACTGAATTTTAAAAATTTGGAAGAGACAAAGAACTAAACTGATAGATTTCGTCTGAGAGCTCTACCTTGATAAGTTATAAGGTATTTCTCCCACTTCCCTAGCGTGCCTTCGTGGTGTAACGGTAGCGCGCTGGGCCGGTATTCCAGAGTTCCGTGGTTCGATTCCCGGCGAAGGCGGGTGCATATTTTTCATCTTTTCTGCTTTCAATTAACCTAATGACTCTACAAACTGTAGTAGACAAAATGGGGGTATTTAACTTAATTCATAATAGCAATTAATTTATTGTATTGGAAATTAGAATTTAATTTTAGACCTTACAAAATTCTTCATGTCTTGATCCTAACATGAATCAAAGCCTAATAACGTGTGTAATCGAACTCCATTTACTCTTGTAACCATTCAGAATGGCATGAACTAAAGGAGAATTTTAGACTTTTAGCTTACTTTCAATGAAAACTGAAAGCCAATTCTTTTACGGAGTTTCTTACACTCAGACTTTTCTAAGCCGTTATTTATGCTAATACATCTTTTCACTTACCACACCCGAAACATCTCAATCATTTATCCATATAACTTACTTCTGGTATTCCTAACATTATTCAAAAGGAAGCTCAATATACTACGACAATTTAATTTTGCATTTTTATGCTATTATTATTTTCCTTTATAACAAAACTATTCACATCGGAAACCTATTCAACATTCGTTTAAACGAGATAGGAGAACATACCTATTATTCTTTTCCTTCCGAGAATATCCAAGCTAGTTTTATGGAGTTGTATTTTAAAGAATGAAATCTAGTCCTCTCTTTAAAAAAGATGCTTCTTTCTAGAATTCCTCTAAGTTTGGTGTCTAATCTTTCGATCATTAGTAATCACATTTTTATTTTAATTTTCGTTGTTTTAAGTTAAATGGTACTAATCGGATCACTTTTGAAAATAGCTTTGGCGTTGCAATTGTAAAAGGTTAATTTGGTTATTACTCCCCTCTTTTTATCCAATTTATGTTTGTGCTTAGGAGAAATTTATGCAGCACAATTTGCTAAGCTTTTGGCTCTTTATCTAATTTAATGCTAGATTTTTCGACGCTAAATATTAAACACAATGTTAAAAATTATGCTTAAGGAAAATATAAAAAGATGGACATTTCTTTTTATGCCCATGTTTTTTGAAAGCCATGTTAATAAACTCAGCTTTCCCTGCATTACACTGCATTTCACTGTCACTTATGAACATTACCGAGACTATTTCTAAATAGAAAATTTTTAAACCCAATTAAAATGGAAAGAAGAAACTTCGGTAGATTTTTTTTCTATTAATTTAGTTGTATAAATAAACAAAAATCAGCACTTTTCAGAAAACTTATAAAAGTAGCTCATTTAAGTCGAATTGCCAGGTACTTTGAAATAAAATTAAATGTAAGTAAATAAAATATAATTTTTTCTGTAGATTAAACTTTGAATTTATGAAAAAAAACAGCTTAAAGAAAAGTTTAAATTAATTTTTTTTTTTTTTTTTCTAAATACGCTCTTTTTTTAACTACTCTCATAAGTGTTATACTATCAAGTTTTGACTGTTTAAGATGGCAATTGAGAGTTTTATTCGATTATGAAAGCATTCTATATCATTTGTGAAACACTTTCAATTTAAAAAATAATTTTTACTCATGATAATTTTTTACTTTAATAAATAAATTCATAATTAACTTTAATAAATAATATTTTTTACTTTTATTAATAAATTACTTCGGCCCTTTTGGACTAGGCATTTTTCAGGTGATTTCTAGACCCATCTAATCATAAGCTTCCCAGAAATTCAATACAAGATTAAAAATGACTCTGCCGCTACAAAGGGAGATATCATAATCCGTGCCTTACCAAAACCGTACATCAATATAGGAACTACAAAAATTATATATTTTGTTGTTCTGAATGGTTTCTGAGTTAGTCATTTTAATGCAAGTTCAGTTAGCATGAACTAAAATTTCATGGCAATTCATTTCAAAATGAAAAAAGAATGAATAATAAAAACGAAATTCTCAAACTGCAACATATTGTCACAAATGTATTTCATTTCATTCATATGCAGCCGTTCATTTGAATAACCACACGAAATTTAAGAGAGATAATTTCCTTCATGATAATAATAAAATTCATGTTTCGTTGCATGTTTTCATCAGGTTGTATTTCTGATGCGCTGTTCCCGAACCGGGTTTGTCTGGCTGAGATTTTTAGTAAAAATCTAAAAATTTATAATGAGATTGGAGTCCTGGAAAAGCAATATTTTAGCAATATAAACAATAACCTGGTTACTAAATGCGCAATTTTTAAACTTAAAGAACTGTAAAAAGAAAAAAGAGTAAAGTTGCAAATTATTTATTTAAAGAAATTATATGACAAATAAGAAAATGTGCTTACAGATGGTGGGAAAAAATATTCATTTAAGTATTTCCTCTTCCGTTTCTCTTCGGTGCGCTAATAAACATAATAGTAAACTTTTGTTGCCTGTAGAATACTTTAAATCGAATCCTTTAAACAATCATCAAAATAACAATTTTGAAAGTTAAACATTTATGTCCAAATTGCCCATATTTGCTGTGCAATTTTGATTTGAATAAACTTCAGTGCTGTTTCTAATAGTTACTTCGAAAAATATGAATGGATTACCTTTTAATCTATTGTGAATGAACAAAATCAACCCAGATATCTAATGAGAAAATGGTTAATTTCCTTTGCTTACCCAAATGAAGTAATTAATAAATACATTTGCCTCGCCATTTTATGAAGAAGTGATTCAACTTTAAATAGGTGATTAAAACTATGTGCCTTTGAATACCCCATTATTTTTTTTCTCTTACGGCCAAAGTAGTCAAGTATTTCCTCCATCTGAAGTTTGCCTCAGTTAAACGGGAAGCCATCTCTAATAAGTAAACTTGGAGGTGAAACTGGCATTTAGCTGATTAAGCTTTAACCTGTACTGTGTATTATTGCCCTAAGCCGGTGGCAGTTAATGATTTTTTAAGGATGCAAGTACGCCGCCAATAAGGTGAAAAAAATTGTCGAAGTATATGCCCCCATCTAGCGTCACAAAAAAGGGGTATTCTTTTCGATTTTTTTTTTTTTTTTTTTTTTTTTTTTCCTGCCGTCGAGTTGATGACCTAGTAATTAGAACTTATTTTTCTCCTGCAAAACTCATGAATATTTCCTCTGCCTTTGAAAACTACGTTTAGTATATTCGCTTGGATTTCCTTAGATAATTTCTGTCATGGTAATAATGAACTCCGTGCTTCGTTGAATGTTTTCATCAACTCGTATTGTACTGTCTTTGAGCACATCTTCCTGAGCATATATTTCTTTCAAATTTGTCTGGTTGGGATTTTTCCTTCAGAATTCTTGGTCAGCATGGGAAAATTTTCGTCTGTCATTTGAATATTCTTTCTGTCTACTTCTCCTATTTTCGGGATTTTGAAATGTTCTTGATATAATCTGGGCATTTCCTATCACAATGTCCGCGGCAAGACAGGTAGATTTTCTTTTTTCTAAAAACATTCAGCACTTCTACGATTTAAACTACATTTTAGATATCTTGCAAAATTGAAGCACAGATACTGTGTGTGGCTAAACTTCTTACATTTATAGCATTGAAATGGCCCATTTTTCTTCGGTTTGAATTTCTCTAGCCTTACGTTAATCTCTAGAATGTTCTTGGCACTATAGATGGCTTTTCCTGTTTCATTTTTCTCAAGTTCAAAGAGATATATCGGCAGTTTTTCAGTAGTACCTCCACTTTTCTTCGAAAGCTCTTTTACAGTTATAATGGGTAAGTGCTGTTTGCAAGGTTATCATTGATAGCATTTTTGAACGATTTCTTGGGAATTCTTTTAAAAATAACTTTTATTGGTTTTTCACTTTTTTTTATGATTTGAATGAAAAGGAATGCGTCTTTTCTGCAGGCTTTGTTCCACTAGAAATCGGTCAGTCTAAGTTTCCGTTCAGAGGAAAAAGAAAGTTTTCTTCAACTCTAAGAATTTCACGATATTGGGACATTTAGTCGATCAACATGGGATCTAGCCCAATTCGCAAAACATAGAGGCTGTAACAAAGTTCCCTGTTTCAGGAAATATCGCCGATGTCTGAAGTTTTCTGGTACCGGCGTTTATAGTAACCTTCTGCACCTACTACCGATGATTTATCATAAACTTCGCTAGTATCGCAAAAGCCCTGCATGACTTATTGAAAAATGTTCCAAAATTTTCTGGGAACAGTTTACAGAAGGAATCTTTAGCAAAGTTACTGACCAATGGCCCTATTTTGGGACATTTTATTCCAGACGCAGAAAAGAAAATACATTGGAACACTTGCGGCTATAGCATCGGTGCAGTATTGCTTCAGATCAAGGATGGCAGAGGAAAACCAATAGCCTATGCATCCAGTTCCCTTACTACAGACGAAAGAAGCTACTCTACAACCGAAAAGGAATGCCTTTTCGTCATTTGGACGATCAGTAAATTCAGGCCGTATTTTTATGGAAAATCCTTTACGGTAGTCACGGATCACCACTCTTTATGTTAGCTGGCCAGCGTTAATTTGGAAGATTTGTACTGTGGGATCTCAGATGCAGGAGTACGACATGAATATCATCTACAGATTGGTGGCGAGCACTCTGACGAGGATTCACTATCAAGGAAGCCCCTTTTTAAACCAATAATTGAGAGCAATGACGACATTCCTTTTCGACATTCGTAATGTATCATAATGTAAAAGAAACTGGAATACTTATCAATAAAATTCAGTCGATAACTTAGGCTTCCTTGTATTTGAAATCTGACTCATCTTATTTTCTTACAAGCATAAAAATCATGGTACGTTCCAAAACTGCTGCCATCAGAACTTCAGAGCGAGAAGTCGGCGAACGTAGGGCAAAGTAACTCAAAAAAAGAAAAAGAAAAAAAAAAAAAAAAAAGGGGGGGTGCGCATTTTCAGGCATTCTTCTGCAAGTGAAAGTGAAACTGAACGTGCTAAGTATTGCTACAAGAAAGCATCAGGATACTTTTGCGCGTGACAGAATGATTAGGAAGATCAGATCGAGGAGGTGCGTAGTTGAACGTCTGACGCCCAAGAATTCGGAATTCATAAAAGTGTTGTTTCACGAGCTTGGAAAGTCTTCTTTCACGAGCTTGGAAAGTCTTTTATTACAGCTGTACCTGTCATATGTGACAGGTACAGCTGTAATAAAAGTTAATGATGGCCGGCCAAGGAAAACAACGGTGACTGTTGAGCGATGTATTTCCCTGCAGGCGAAAAGAAATCGAAACCCAACGCAGCATTGCCCAGTATTTGTGTAGGGTAACCGGACGACAGGTGTCCCGGTTTACTGTGGCCAGACGACTTCATAAAGGGGGCGTACTCACTAACAATTCTGAACGTTGCATAACCATTGGCGCCCCCCATCGGCGCACAGTTTAGTGGTCTAGAGAACAGAAAGACTGAACACCTCATACTCTTTATCGACGAGAGTCGTTGCAATGTGTCAAACGACCACTCATCACTCATCATTATCGATTCGGAGCGGTGACGGCAACCGAGTAGGTCGCACTGAAGTTGTCTCTCGCATACGTTCTGTAGCTGTCCCAGTTCCTTAGGCGGACAGTGAATATTCGTTCTCAATACCTCAGTTACCTTCGGGCAAGCAAAAATGTCCTTTTATAGGACAACGGATTACATTTCTGATGATGACGGCACGGAATCGGACAGATCCAGACTTTCAACGAAATCAATGCCTTTAAAGCTATCGGACTTTGTCAAATCTCTCAAAAAGAAACTAAAGAAAGCGAAAAACCTGAATGTTGGAAGTATTATAGAAAACCCTGTACTGTTCAGAGATCTCACCGAGACAGAAAGGAGGCGGGTTATAAAAGAAATGGGACGGAAAGCATACTCGGAAGGGCTCTTCGAGAATAAAGAAATTGCTCTGACCCCTGAACGACTACGAAAAGCTATGAAAACAGAATTTTCAAGCAATATGTCTCAATCCACATCCAAAGCAAAGGAACCCTGGATTTCACCAAGAAAGACGGCAAAACGTCCGAATGAACAAGAACAGATGGAAATTACAACTGAAAACCGATTCGAGAAATTAGATGAAAATCCGATAGAACTTGATAATGAAGAATTACCAAAAACGGCAGAGAACCCACCTCCCATAGTTTTTCAGCAGGATAAAGTTGAATGGTTGATGATTGAAAAAGAACTCAGGAAAATCTGTAATGAAGAAGTAGAAGCTAATATGATAGCTGACGCAATTTTCGTGAATGTCAAAACGATAGAAGACTATAAGAATGCTACTAAACTACTACAATTAAGAGGAATTCCTTTTCATACGTTCCAAATGAACGCAGAAAAACCACTCAGAGTCATACTAAAGAACCTCTCAGCTCATATTAAGGAAAAAGCTGTTTTTGACGACCTAGAACGAAGAAAATTTCCAATAAAAAAGTTGAAGCAATTCAGTAGAAGCGCAAAATATTGAAAAACTACCAATTTGGCTGTTAGAACTGAATAAAAATAAAAATGGATATGCAATACATTCACTAAACAATATGTTTAGTTTGAACATTGTCATTGAGAAGTACAACCCAAAAAAGAGACCGATACAGTGCTTTAGATGTCAGAAGTGGGGACACTCCCAGCATCTATGCACTAACCAAATCAAATGCGGAGAACAGCATAGAAGTAATATCTGTCCATCGAAGAAGGAAGAAAAACCAACCTGCATTTTTTTGTAAAAAAGATCATGTTTGTAGCTACAGAGGATGTGAAGTGTATCGGCAAAAATTCAAAAAAAAAAAAAAAAAAAAAAAAAAAAAAAAAAAAAAAAAAAAGAAGAAGAAGAACCCCCCCCACACAAATCTGCAGATTTCACATGGAAAAAAGAAGATTTTTCTGCTTTAGTTTCCGAGAAAAGTGTAGAAAACACAAGATCCGCAAGACATACTACTACAGAAAAACCGAAGACCCAATTAAGAAAAATCCCAGAAGAAATGACAGAAGCCTTTTTCTGGTTAAGAGACGCAAAAATTCAAGAATTACTCAGCAACATTATAGAACACGTAGAAAGCATAAGAAAAGCGAAAACGAGAGCAGAAAAACTTGCAGCCGGATTTAAAGCAGCCATGTATATGATGAAAATAGCTGAAGAGAAGAATTAATCTTTTACGATTACTCGTAGAACCGCTGGAAAACATGGACTTTTATTTATCAAAAAAAAAAAAAAAAAAAAAAAAAAAAATTCAAATTTCCTTCATTTCAAACTTTCCTGTTTCAAGATGCTTCCTTCGGGGTCAGTACTTAGGTGGGTTACCACTCACGTGACTGGCCTCGACAAATCAACTAACGACATCAAGAGAGGAGATGCCTATACAGATGAGAAGGAACGTCTTGCTTGACTTCCAGGCATTTGTCTTCACGACCACGACTCTCTCGCCTGCGGGCGGGGTGCTAATGCACCTTTTGATTATTTAACTAAAAGCGATCGACCTTCGGCCTCACTTGAACTATAGGTAAAAACTCGTTAGTAGTTGAGACCTAGATATGAAAGGACGATTTTCATTTTCATGTGTCAAACGATTCTCAACGCCAGTTGATACGGGGAGAGGTAGAGACAAGCGTTCAGCCCACAAACATGAGATCGTTCGGGTGGTTCTGACGTCCTTGTATGTAGAACTATTATGATGAAAGGACGGACGGAGACGTTTTCAACAGAGGTTCACTTACCGGAGATCGTTACTGTGATAAAATTATCCTCCCCCACGTGCGTCTTTTCGAAGGGGCAATTGGTCCGACTTTGCTTTTATGGATGGCAATGCACGGCCACACATGCTGTTCAGGAGCTTCTGCAAAGTGAAGAATTCCACAGAATGGACTGGCCAGCGTGCTTCCCTGATTTAAATTCCATTGAACACATTTGGAGTACTTTAGGGAGACGCCTGGCGTCACGATCGTACCCTCCAGAGAACACCAGATAACTGAAACAGTTCCACCTTGAAGAATGGGAACTCTTACCCCAAAATTTGTTAAATAATTTATTGTTGAATATCGAGAGACTGTGCAATGCCACCATTGCAGTAAGGGGAAATCATATCCCTTACAAAGGCTCTGGTTTCTTGTTCTCCCTGTTCGCCAGACAGTTTTTTTTTTTTCCTTATTAAAGCCATTCTGCACATAAGCCTTTTTTCTATTTGTTCCATACTGTATGCGGCCTATTCAATTCTTTATTTTTGTTACTCTACTTTCTTTATTCATTAAATATTACACTGTACTTCCGTAATACAAATTTCATGGCTCCGAGTTGACTTTTTGCAGAATTACGGCCTAAATTTGAAAAGTTGTTTAAGTTTTGTGCGCTAGTGAATATATTGTAGTCATCAGAATTTTTGATGCTGTAGTCATGAAAAATGTGCAGTGCCCTCCCCGAGACTCGAACTCTGGACCTCTCGAATACACGCCGAGTATGCTTCCAATTACACTACGAAGGCATGTGGAAAGGAGGAAGCAAATACACTTTAAAATTCACAGAACTATTAAAATATTCGAAGTGTTAGTAGACCAGGTAAGTGACAATTCATGCTAAATTAAACCTTTTTAGAAGTTTAAAATTCAAGCATTTTCCCTAATAGGAAACAAAGATAAGAGAACAATCAAATCTGGCGAATGCAACGGGGAAAAAAAATGAGGGGAGAATAGAAGCAAAAAAATTGTGGGTAACCGCCGATCTTATTGCATGAAATGATAAACACGAACGTGTTTCTTTTGTGCGTAAAAAAAATTCTTTCGTTACTGAAAAAAATTTCAGGTAAAATACAAACTCCGGGAATGATTTATAAAAAATACGTTGATAGTTGAAAAAAATTTTAGTGGGAAAGTTTTGTAGGTAGTTTTGCTCTTTCGAAAACTGTCCTGCATTTTAAAAATTAAGGTACTGTTACCTGAGGGATTCATCGGAAAGGTATTTGGAAGCATTTAGAAAAGAATAATTTCTTTTTAGTGATTAACACTGTAGAGCGTGGGACAAATTGAACTCATTTATTGATTTTCAACCTCCTCTAGTAAAAAAGCACGAATAAAAGGGCTATGCTTGCAATTCTTGTAAGTAGATTTTTTATGCCAGAAATGTGAGGAAAAGAAACAAGTTAGATAAAAAAGAGAGCAGTATATAATTGGCATACTTGAATTCAGATAAGAGCTTTTAAAACATTTTTTTGCGCAAAACAGTTAAAAAAATACGAAATACTTTCTTTGTTGACAGGTTTATTTTTTCCCTGCAGGATTTCTAACATGAGATAATAACATTTTTCACTTTTCAGTGGGAACACGTTTGTTGTGTTGTGGAGGTAAAAATAATGGATTATGTCAAGCGTGTCACTCGAAGACTTGATATTTATTTCCCACACGATTTTTCAACTGTGAATATTCAAAAGAATCAGTAAAAAAGAAAATTGTTTCCCGTCACTTTTCTTGTTTCTTCCTTGCTTTTTGGATTTTTAAACATTTCTTCTCCAATTTTTGTTACAAGCTCTTCAAGTTTTAATGCTTGAGTATTTATATTGTTTCAGGTTAAAGAGTAAATTATTATCCAATTTGTGCCATATTTGTCAATAAGTTTGCATATTTAAGGTAAAAAAGAGAAAACAGGAAAACAAAATTCGTGCCAAGCGAACTCCACATCATCGCAGCCAAAGTACTATAGAAACTTAAAAAAGTAATTTAAACAATTCTTAATATTTACTAATCTTCATTTTTCTTCGATAAGGATAACTGGAATTCTTAATCGTCAATGAGTGAATGTGGCTAAATGTAATTGACACATGTCGACTGAAGATAGTTCCCCCCCCCCAATGGCAGATTGGGAACAGTTACAGTGTATCACAGTTCATTAATCTATACAAAGCCAGATGTTGTGGTCTCTTTATTATGGAGGCACCTAATAGTAAGCCACCAACGCCTCCTATGAAGGGACGGACATTTAAAAACAACCGTACCTTCTCCGGGATTCGAGCCCAGGCCCTTCGGTATCGCAGACAGGCTTGCCTAACCACTATACCGTCTGGGCGGCGACTGAAGATAGTTAAATTCTAATTACAAAGTGTTTCTAAACCTTCTAAAATATTAAAAGTGTTTCTAAAAATAGCCTGAAGTCCTTCAGGGATCGCTAGCTGTAAAAAGAAAATCAGGATATCTAAGGTGCGGTAAGAGAAAAAAAAAACTATAGAATTTCTTGGATATTTTATCACCAGTAACAATGAGGTCACTTACGCATTTTTATAGACTGACATTATTTGTTCAAAAGTCGGAGGATGATTTAATATACATATAATGCATATATTTAGATGTACATGTCATTTATATAGACATATAGATATAGATAACATCAAAAAATTTTTATTCATAAAACCTCTAAAGTAATCCCCCTCTTTATCCCATTAAAATCCCTTTTCCTCCCATCAAAATAGTAAAACAGCATGTTTATCCTTCACAGACTTTTTTGCCGTTGTTTCTGTTACAGTGCTTGATACAGTGCATGATAGCGCATAAGGATGCAAAAGTAAAAAATAAATCTGAATAGTTTGTCCAATAGTGTTCATATCGAAATTGCTAATAATGAATCAAAGTGAAACGATGTGATATGTCCTTCGTGTTGAGAGATAAAAGAAATGCTTACATTAAACACAACACCACTTTGCTGACACAAAATAGAAATGATATGTACTCTCAAGCTCTAAATGCATGCTTTTGGACCTGGTCCCTACTGTTAAATTTCGTCATTTTGTTAAATGAGGTTTTCCGTAAAGAATTCTCAATTAATCGTTTTTAAGTCGCCTAACCGAGATGGTGGTTAGTGACGCAGACTTCCATATATAAGGGTCTGAGTTCGAATCCCGGAGAGGGCACGGATATTTGTAAATGTATAGTGTCTGTGCGGCATGGAGGCACTTTAAATATGTGGCGAGACGAAAGTTTTCTCGAGAGGTTTATGGTTGAGGATGAAGTCCCTCGGACCCCCAGGGTGCTGTCCATAAAAATAGGGGGCGGAACTGAGATAAATAGCATTGTCACCTGTTAAATGCTCAAAGCTGTTGCCAACGAAAGGCGTATCTTGCACGCTCCTTGCCAAGAGAAATTTAGTGGGCTTGGGCCAGTGTTACTGTCAAACAAATGAGCGTAAGTAACAACAACATAAATATGTAAAGAAATGAGAGGGGCATACAATAAATGCTTCTGCTGCTGTTTGGCACACTTTGGGGAGGGAAAGATTTGGTTACGACTGAGTTGTTTCAACTGCAGAATAGCTAAAGAATGTTTGCTGGATAATTACCTTCTTCTTTTGATACAAAAAACTCAAAACTGCTTCAATTATTTTCGTTTTGTAAAATATCCTGGCTACAGCCGAAAACATCGCGGACGAAAACGTCGCGGAGAAAACAACGCAAGGCGAAAACCTCGTGATACAAAACATCGTGGGAGAAAACATCGCAAAGAGAAAACATCGCAGTTCTAAAATATCGTGGTACAAAATATCGTCGTCCAAAATAAAGCGGTTCAAAAATTTCGCTGTTTAAAAACATCGTCGTCGAAAATATCGTGGTAAAAAATAAAGTATCTAGAAATCATCGCAAGACGATAACATCGCAGACATGCTTTTTTCAGGCTTTAATAATTGTAAATGGATATTTCCATAATGATCGCAAGATGGAAAGAAGGATAATTTTTACTTTCATATTTTTTTATTAACTAATAATTTTTTTTTTTCTGAAAAAGTAAGAAGGAAACTTAAGCATAGAAAATTAAGGCAACTTATAGCACTTAATAGAATTTTAAACTGCCATAGTTAACTAACAAAGGTCATTAATAAATCATTTTTTATAAAGTTTTCTCTGGTAATTTTTCATTAAAAGTATAATCTAAAAAAAAAGAAAATGTTTAGAAAAAGGAAGCTGCCTAACTGCATGACCTTATCTATAAAAAATTGCTAATTATGAGATTATTTTCTTCACTTTTGTCAATCTAATACTCTTATAATGAAAATTATTTCTTGTTCTGCTTCAGTTTGTTCGTAAGTATTAAGTTTCCTTCTTACTTTTTCAACAAAAATTTATTAGTTAATAAAAAATATGAAAGTAAAAATTATCTTTCTTTCTATCTCGCGCTTACAAATCATTATGGGAATATCCATTTACAATTATTAAAGCCTGAAAAAAGCATGCCTGCGATTATTTGTCGATACTTTATTTTTTACCGCGATATTTTCGACGACGATGTTTCTAAACTGCGAAGATTTTGAACCGCTTTATTTTGCACGACGATATTTTGTACCACGATGTTTTAGAACTGCGATATTTTCTCTTTGCGATATTTTCTCCCACGATGTTTTGTAGTAGGACGTTTTCGCCTTGCGTTGTTTTCTCGGCGACGTATTCGCCCGCGATGTTATCGGCGGACACCAATATCCTTGTAATACAAAATACTCGTGTGCTACGACTAAAACCATTTCATCAAGCACTTGAATTCTGTGTTACATAATTTCTTTGCTGGTCAGCACGTAATTGGCAGACATATCTTCATTAAAAAAAAAAATAATTTCAACTTGTATCGTAATAGCAACAAGCAATTGTATTTGAACGGATGTAGTAATATTGAAAGAGAATTTTCATGAGAATATTTAAAATGATGACTTACTAGTTTTCTCTTTAATTATAATAATTATAATTTCTATTGCTGTAATTTTATATTATTCTTATATTTCGAAAAAAAAAATTCGGACTGCTTTAATGGTGAGGCTTAGTTTTTATAACAAATTTAAAAAGAATTATTATTTTTTTTTCTCTTGCCTATCTCTGATTCTTTTCTTTTCTTTTCAGTCTTACCTTTTTCAGCTAATGGGAGCAAAAGACGAAGGACGAAATTTTCTAGATGTCTCTTCATCAAGTTTAAAGTTTAAAATGTCTCACAGTTAATTCAGGAATTCTTCCAATTCATTGCCATAGATTTAAATGTTTAAAATTAATTTAAAATGTATCATTTTACTAATTTGAAAACTACAGTAAACCAGTCAGAAAAGTTTAATTTTTAATTTTGCTTTCCAAATGACTTGTGAGTATTCAAGGAAAGCAAAACTGATCAAAAGAAAGAGCCAGGGGAGTAAAAAAACGAGTTTGTCATGACATTTGAATAATTATGGCTGAAGCTCTAAATACCAATTGTACGGGAATACTTGTGAACGGATCTCTCTGCAAATTCGCACGATTTCATCAAAGTATGGAGGCGTAGAATGTTTCATTTTGTCGGCACATAGATATCCTTGAGCTAACTACCACTTTTTTCTTATACTTTCTAAATTAAACCTACTTTAGGCATATTCATTTATAGAAACACCAAATGATTTCTCTTCCCACACTTTTTCGTTTATTCGAGGAAAGTATTTTACGTAAAGTATATCATTGGTGCTTCATCATCTTGTACTGAGAACTACAGTAAAAGATTTTCTAATAAAATAAAGTCTTATAACAATTAATTACTATAAAATTATTCGTATCTTAAATGTATGATATTTTTAAATACACATGTTAAGGAAAGCACATATTTTTTATTTTTTTATAATTTGCATTTACTGTCTAATTATATGCTAATGTTTAATACGGCTGTAGATTATTCATCATCTTAAATTACAATTTACGGGCGTTTACTAACACTTTCAGTTGTAGGAAAAATATTTCAGATGTGTAATTATGTAAATCATGTGCAGTGGTAAAATTATCAGTAAATTAAATAACCTAAAGTACCTAATACAAATGATAGTGCCCAGGTTAAACATCCTTGATAAAGCCACTATCTGTCTAATTTTATGAGTATTGAAAATGCTCAAGAAAGAAATTCAGATGTTAACGTCTTGTGAAGTTAAAGAAAGAAAGAAAGAAAAGAGTAGTGAAAAGGTAGCAAAAGAGAGCTTTCGTGGCAGATGAACCACTGCTATTTTTATCTTTGTGTTTCCGTTTTTCTTTGAATGGAATTAGGAGTAATGCTAAGACTAGAGACTTTTCTTTCTCAGTTTGGTAAATAATTTTAAATTGTTTGGCAAGAGGTGAGGGAAAGAAATGAAGGGAGTAGATGTCTTAGCTGTCGAATGAATCTGATTTCTTATGATTAATTTAATATTAATACGGAAAATACTTATCTCTGTAGTCTTGAAACACATGATTGTAACTTTCGAGTGTATAATTATTACTTGTCAAGAGGATAGCTTCATGCTGCTCAAGAAAATTAGTAAGGAGCTTTTCCTGAAAAGAATGTCTTCTTAAGAAGACATTCATGAAAAGCATATTCTTGCTGCCGTGGAACTTGATAAAAGTAACAATTTCTGGTGCACTTAAGATGCGTTAAGCCTCAAAGAACTGAGGCGGCTTATCTTCTTAATTTTATATGAATTTACGCATTAAGTTATTCGCTTCGATTTCTCTGTGCAGGTGTCATATGTTGACCGAATCCACCTGAGCTGAATCTCCTCCCAACTGATAACTCGGTTCTCTGGCATGTCCTACTGAATTGTCAAAACTTCTTGTTGCCCATTAACTAAGTATCTAAATCCTCATTAACTAATGCTCATTAACTAAGTATCTAAATCCTCATTAACTAATGCCCATTAACTAAGTATCTAAATCCTCATTAACTAATGCCCATTAACTAAGTATCTAAATCCTCATTAACTAATGCCCATTAACTAAGTATCTAAATCCTCATTAACTAATGCCCATTAACTAAGTATCTAAATGCTCAGAACTATAGAAATATATTAGCAAAATATTTATAATTTTAGCGATTTTCATTCGCAAGACAGTAAAATTCGTAAACTGATATAGATAAAAGAAATTGATTTAAAATATAATTATAATTACTTTAAAATATAATTTGTGTTGTTAAGAATGCATTAAATTTAGCTACATTTCAGATATTTAAACTATTGAGGAAGTTTCATATCAGTATTTTGTAATGTAAAATTCTAATCTATTCTATATTCTGAAACTTTACTATAAATAGAAACGTAGTTTGTAAAGAAGACTAACTTTGAAAATTCCGTAATATTTAAAACAAAATAAGCTGAATTTATTATGATCCGATTTAAAAGGCAGGATTAGACTTGATAATAATTTCAGGCCAAATCAAAAAACAAAAGTTTATAGATTCTGAAATTATGATTAGCATTGTAATTATTAGTAAATGAAAATTTGTGAACCACTTGATTTATAATAATAATGACGTCAATTATATCGTGGCTAGCCTAAATATCTAGTAAAAAACAATAAAGTGACTGCTTACTACTCTTCTTGGCTTATAGAACCCGTTTTGGATCTAATTTCAATAACTAATCTTTCTATACTGATCGATAATCTTTAAATAATTTATATCCTCCATCAGCAGTTCTCCCAGATACTAAGGTTCATTCCAAATCTCTCTGACACATTTGAGGAACTAAGGGGAACAAAATTGCAATTGTTAAAAAATTAAAATATAATGATCCTTATATATTACGCACGTAAATTTTAACTCTTGCAAACGCTACTCCTCTTCCTATAATTTCTATGTTTAATTTGGTTCACCTTCACATTTTCTCTGTGGTCTTTTGATTTTCCTTCTATTATATCTTCTGTCATTTTTCTTATCTCTGTAGTCTTTTTTCCCAGATCTACTGTATTCATTTATCCACCCACCTCATTACTTTGTTTCTCACTTTTTAAAAAAGAGTTTTTAACAAGAGTTTCTTTTATTAAAGTGCCTTTATTGAGGAATTTCTCTATTTTAAGCGATTTAAAATTCTTTCTAGCTCTCTCGTTTTTGAGTTCATATTCATTCACTTCTCTTTGCAATACTTTTCTTCAATACTAGAATAAAGTTGCACTTAATTTTTGTTCATATTTCTTAATACCTTTGGTGCAAATCCTTTTTTATTAGCCACTCGAAATTCAGTTTAGAATACCAAACTATGGTCATCCACCTAAAATACGGAAGTTACATTTATCAGTTAAATCATGCAAATTTTTTTCTGTATGAGAAATAAATAAATTAATAAACTTTTACTTACTTATTTATAAGCATATTATTAGTCATTTTTTGTGTTACTTTATTTTTACCTTATTTTTAATCTTTCAAAAACATTTTAATAAGTCATATTTTCAGATAAACTAGTTTAATGAAATTTTAATAGTTTTAAATGTAACTGCGTAAATTTCCATTTAAATACCTTAATGTAAATTTTTCCTTAGTAAGGATCAAATGTGGGTCTTTAGTACAAAAGACTAATATGCTGGCTACGTCGAAAGAACATGGGTAAAAGAATATCTTTAATTCCTTTTAAGACTAACATCAAAATGGCATGGAGCCACCAGCGGCCGAGCAATAAAGTTGCTGAACACTGACAGTTCGACATGGGTTCGATTCCAGGTGATCGGGTTGGCTGCATGGGCATTTTCGTGATTTCCCAATGTGTAACGCGGATACGAGTCAGTTTCTCTTGAAAAGTCCTCCACGAAGGCATTCCTTCCCTTAGGCAAATAGCACTTGTGTGGCTTCCAGCTTTCCGTAATGAAATAAAACAAAATGACATGAAAAATTTGTGATTTTCTGAAACAAATATCACGAGATGTGATGCATTTAATATCGTTTTACAAGGCTGGAATTGTAATTAAATTCTTAAAACTAATTCATGAATGGAAAACATCAGTCAGTTTCTCAAGAGATTTTGCTCCCAACGCTTCTAATGCCTCTACAGTGGCGCCCGAACTAAATGTGATGTATGATGGTTCACTGCTAGGTTGAATTGATCCACTTGATATCGCCTATCTCGGTCGCTTGTAAACGATTAAGACATTTCTTTCCTGTGCTCTTGGAATGCTGTTGTCAGCATATCAAGGAAGTAACCTGAAGACCCTGTTTCAAGTCCAATAGGAAATCCTAGAAACTAACAGTTTCTAAAAATTCTTAATTCCAAAACTTGTATCTGAAAGGTAAGAATGTTTCGTAAGTTCGTGATTCAGTTATCTGTAAGTCTGAAAATAGATATTTATATCTGAAATCTATCTGAAAGTAGGCATTAATCAGAGCGGAAAATCGAGAAGTGGAATTGAGATTTCAAGGAAATAATATCTGGTGTTCAAAGATTTGATGCAAAAATGTAGGAAAATGTGGTTTAGTAAAAAACAATGGGTAACTTGCACTAAGATCCTTCCTGAAGAAGTTGACCAAGAAACTTTAAAAAATATGAAAACAAATAAAAAACAAAAAATAAAAAACATTCACCATGACAATTGAAAAGAAACAATTATGATATGAGATTGAACAAAATTGACTTCCAGTTTAATGGACATCCTAGATTCAGACAATGTTTGCCACATTTACTGAAAGAATATCAGCATGACTCACAAAATAGAACAGATATAAGGATACTCATAGAAAAAAAAAATGCTAGAAATCTGCATACATTTTTCTGTTACATTAAAAATTAATCCCTAGGGTGAATGAACAGTACACTGCATGTCATTCGTTTGAAACTCTGAAAGAATCATTTTTTACGGAACTCCTGCAGCATCACATGGCCAGTTTTGGATTATGCTGGTTCTCTGCTTATCTGTGCATTTATCACAGCGCGTAATCGAGAGTAATAGGCAATATGTGAATTACAAAATTAGGTAAAAGGAATCATTACAATTATGTGATATTGGAAGCAGTTTCTTTATTTCAAAACATTACAAAAACGTAATGTTGAATCATCCTAATAAAGATCTTTTATTTATTAATTGTCGTATAATAAATGAAAAATTCCCTACTTCTGTACATAATGCATCTTCACATACAAAATATAATCTATAACTAAAGTGGAATGGAAGGCTCTGATCAAAAACTTAAAATTGAATTCTGCCGGTACTACAAAAACAATTAAAATTTCTATTAATTCAGTTATTTTCAAATCAATTTAAGTTAACGTTGTAAGTCTTATGTCAGATAACACGTTGTTTTTACTTTAATTCTATTTTTTTTTCGTTATCCTCCCACCAGAACGCAAATTAAATGGAATTTAAATAGCGAGCGGTATTTAGGGAGAGAGCTTTGGCAACGCACCACGAAGCAGTTTACTCCGTTCTATACAAATTTAAGTGTTTATGTTTTTAAAACACCACAAGTAGCGATAGGCGAGTTTCTTAAATTTTAGCTATACCAACAAGACGTAGTGTTAATGCACTTTTAAATTGAGCTTTAACTCTTTTCTCTTTCTTGGATTTGTACATTAAGGGCGAAGATGAGAAATCATCTGAAGTACAAGAACGTTAAACGAGAAATAGATTGCAAAGTTAATTGATTTAATATTATAGAGCGTTCTAATATTTTTAGTAAAGTATTTAACACTTACGAGAAACTGAATTACCTGAGTAAAAAGAATAAATTTAAAAGGACCGAAAGATAGTTGAAAATGCATTTTTTTTAATTCACCACGGTTGCTTGTTTTATGTAAATAGTTCAGAACATACGTTTGCAGCATTCAATATTTATATTCTTTATTACAGCAGCTGAAACTTTCTATGAAAATTTTGCAGCAGCTCCCCTCTTGATAATTTTTTTAATCAGTTAAAATAAAAAATAATAAAAAAAAAAACCCTAACAAAAGTTAGAAAAATTTTTAAAAAATGGCTGAACAAAAAAAAAAAAAAAAAAAAAAAAAAAAATGCTAGAATCGCAGCAAGAACAGTATTGGGGTATAAAATGTTAATTTTGTGCTATATTAAAGAGTTTGAATTATAAAACATAATTTAATAAAGCCCGTTGACAGTGCATTTGAATAGTTTCAATAATTCGAAAGCATTTAATAAAGTTTGGTGTTTTATAAGAATTTCTTTTCAAAATTCCTCATATACGTTCAAAACTTATAAAAAGTTATTTAAATACTTACTGGAGTAAAAAAAAAAATTGTTTTTTATTTCACATTATACCCTGATGAATCTTCTGAGACATTCAGTTTTCAACAGTTCCATTTTATAAAATTTATTGTAATTAAGTCATGCTTAAATGAAATGCTCAAAACCTTGTAACATATCTTTCACTTTCTTTTTTTCAAATTTACTGTCATACAATATTTCATAATATTTCAAAGGAAGTGAAAGTATTTAAAAAGCTAAGATCACAAAAACAAAACTTCTGAAACGTATTTGTGTTCATTTGATTTTAAAGATGAACTAAAACTCTAACTTAAACTGAGACTCTTAACTAAAACTGAAGTTTTAGTTAAACTCTTAACTAAAACTGAGAAGAAGCAAGTAAGAAAATATCTAAAATCAAAATTAACTCCGTACGATATTATGTATTTTCTTTTAAAATCTTTTGACAGAAAATTTTCGTCATGAAACCAGACTTGAAAATAAATTACATTTCTTTCCTCCCCCTCTTTTAAAATTTTACTTAGATACCTGGACAATTTGTATCAAGCAGTTATTAATTTTAAATCCTAGAAGAAAGTCTCTAAGAAATACTTCATTTATTTTTATGTTTTTCTTAGAATGAAATTTCGATGACTTTTAAGTTCGATGCAACAAAAATAAAACTTCCTTAAACTGCTGTTTTTAGTATAAAAGTTAGTAAAATCTTCAAAAGTTGGAAAAAGAATCCCCAGCGGTAGATCATCGCAATGCCTCGCTTTATAACTCATCCCATTACTCTTCGAAACTCTTCGAGTCAAAAAGAAAATTAACTCTCGGGTACTAAAACAATGCTAGTGAAACGATTTGTTATGCTTCTTTACTTTCTTTTCCCAATATATTATGCCATGTCCATCCCATCCCTTTTGGCGTCTACCGCGTTGACGGTGGCAATGTCTTACAGCGTATACTAGGATTTCACAGTCCATTAGGAAAACTCGTCGCCGTGCAGAAGGTATATTTTATATTCGCCGGCTCTCTTCAAATCTCTAAACTATAAACCATATAGACCCTGCTATATGGATGACACCTTCAGAGAAATAAGAAAAAAAAAATAATAATAAAAGCTGGGGGGGACATTAAAGAGGTGGTAGGGAAGGGGAAAACGGGTTATTTCCAGTTCGATAGGTTTAGCGACTCATCAAGAAGCCGATGTAAAACCCGAGTTTTATGTGAGGTCGGTTATAGATTTTTTTCTTCTTTTAGTTTTTGCGATGTTCGGGTGACATTTTTCAACCCCCTTCCTTTTTGGCGCTCTCTTGCTTTTTCAGGAATGAGTAGTTCTTGCGCGCCGAGGGAGGGTGGAGAAATATTGGAGCACTTAGGGTTAAAGGTATGGCTGGGGCAAGGTGAAGTAACAAAAATAGCAAGTAAAAAAGGCCACGCACCACCAAGAAAAGTGTCGTTTACAGCAGAGAACTTCCAAATAACCCGGTATTTCGGGAAAAGCAGGATGAAAAGTTGTTGCTGGGGAACTATTAAAGAAGATAGTGTTTCATCTATATACCGCATCGTATATGCGAAAGTGGGAAGCATCCTAATCTCCCTCAGCAGATGCTGTTTGAGAGAAATATAAGCGCCACTAATGCGAGCTTGCTTAGACTTTTCCTGGGGAGAAGAAAGTTTGAATGCAGACTGATGGCATTTGTCTGCCCTTTGCGTATACATTTTGGACGCGAAAATCCATTGAATGAGAGTAAATGCGAAAGCGAATCCAGGCCAGTATGAAGTCGCAGCTAACTGCAGAGATTTAAATTGCATTATAAGCACTGATTGGCAAAAAGTTATCAAAAAACTTTCACTTTTACGAGCGGCTGGAGTGATGATGAGTTTCTTGCAAATGTGCTTCTCTGGTTTTTAAACGACATTCGAGAGGGATTTGTAATCTTCACCTTTCCATCTTGTTTACTGGATATTTGCCTTTTGAGCTTTCGCCGCTGTTTTCGCAGTTTAATGCAAAGAGTATTTGCGCGTAAGGTTTCTGTCGCTTTTTCGGATAATATCCTATATGTTGCAATTTATGTGTTATGGGTCTGTCATCAATGTCTGAAAGCTATTTCATAAAGACGAGAAATTATGTTATTTCACTCGAGGAAAGAACACGAGTAATGACACAAAACGCAATTTCTCAATTTCTGAGGTATAAGCGGATTGATTGTCATTACGGTACTCTCGGTTGCCCATTCAATCATACCAATTTCAACGAGAGATTTTTAAGTAAAATATTTCACGTAATGGAAATTATTACATAGATGTTATAATATTTTCTTCGGAGATATCAGTGAAAAAAAAAGGGGGTTTTACGTTTTACACTATATAAGAAAAAAGTTAATTTTTGTAACTTAGATTTTTATATTAACAATAATTTTGAATGCAACTGTCACGTTTCACAGCCAGTTGAATCAGCATTTTACTATCTGCATACTCAAGAATTTCCGACAATTAATGTAAATCATTAATTATTAGGGTAATAAACTATCATCTGTTAAATTACTCACTAGCAGTTCTCGCCTTTGGAATTTGCATACCTAAACAGTTTCTCGAGTTCAAATACTAAAAGCAAAATATTTAAATCTAAAAATTATTTTAGAAATATATTTCTGTTCCCGAACATGCATTAAAAATTTGAGTTATTCCATTATTATTGTTTCTCTTGTCGAACTTAGTTTGTTGATAGTCGATTTAACTTTCTCTGTGTTCATTTAATTTGCCCTTCAGTTTCAAGCACGAGATTTCATTTTGTTCTTTATTCTCATTGAACAGCAATTATAAATAAGCAAGATAACGAAGATTCAAGATATTCTAACAAACGAAGTACTTTCCTCAAACACGAACTAAAGCAAAAATTTTGTAACAATTCAGCGAAAATCAAAATTTAGTTTAAAGTAATTTTAATGGAGTATAACTACAATTTTCACAGTAGTTATAAAAAGAGGAAAGGGAAAAGAATCAATAAAAGTAAAGCGAAGTAACGAATTCCAACAACAAATAATTATTCAAATATTCTCATTCGCGCTTAGAAATTACTGGGTCACAAGAAAGCACAGTTACGTAGCGTTCATGGGTGATTATAATTTTCTTTGACCGATTTAACTTGATATTCCAAGGAAACTGCAATTTATAATCTTTTGATACCAGTATTGCAAATTTTTCTTCTGAAGAACAACTTTTATCATAACAGTATTTTTTGAAAATTCTGTATTAATTTATCAAAGTATTTTACTTCTTTCATCATTGCATTTATTTTGTGCTTGTAAAGAACTTACTATTCCTTTGATCAACTATCACTTAAAGAAGACTAAGAAATTTGCCTCCAACAGTTAATATAATTTTTTTTGACTTCATTAGTTGAATTTTTTTTTTTTTTTTTTTTTTATTTTTCTTTGATTTCTAAGCAGGGTGAACTGTTACCTTTATAAGGTATTTTCTCACCTCCTTCCATTATGCCTTTGTGGTAAAATAGTTAGCATATTCGGCGCGTATTCGAGACGTCCAGGTTCGAGTCCCGGCGAGGGTATTCCTCATTTGTCATGTCTCCTGCTTCAAAAAATTAACTAATGTCTCTATAGTGGCGCCCGAACTCAAAGGCGGTGGATGATGATTTCTTCACCACCAGGATCTGGCGATTGGGTCTCCTAATCCCCAGTGGCTCTTTAAAAGAGGGAATATACAAGGTATTTTCTCCCTTCTTCCAGCATGCCTTCGTGGTGTAACGGTTGGCACACTCGACGCATATTCGAAGGGTCTAGGTTCGAATCCCGGCGAGGGCATTGCTTATTTTTTCATGTACTCCCGCTTTAAAATAACCTAATGACTACAACTTCATCTTAACTCACTACAATTTTCTCTTGCTTTAAATTAACATTATTTATTTTCTTTGTGTAATCTTAGTTCCATTATTTTCTTCTCTTGCAACACTATTGTGATGATAATAATATGCCTAGAGCAATGTTTAAACTGCACATCTATCTATTCACTTAGTGCTGTTTTCATCCATACCTGCCATATATTCAGTCTTTGACAGATAGCCATATATTGACAGCTTGATATAGAATCTTCGACAGATTTGATAGATATAGATATTACAGAGCTCTTGGCTTCTGTGTTCCTATTATGCCGGGTTTAAATACGTAAATGTATCCAACTAATTTTTTGCAGAAGTATTCTCTTTTCTTCTCTAGAAGATTAAAAATATTAATGTTCTTTGAATGTATAGGGTTATAAAATGAAAAACAGATGAAAAATGAAAGACAGATTTGCTTAAAACAGAAAAGTCTTGAAGACAAACTGCAGACCATGAAATGACACTTCTTAAGTGTTATGATTAAGGTGGTTCTTAATTTGATAAGAATAATGACTCACCAGTAACTGAAATTGTCTAAGCTGACAGTATGCGAAGTAAATGCGCAGTATGTTCAAATAAAACGAAAACCAGCATCCTTGAGCTACGAGATTCAAATAAAAAGAAAATCAGTATCCTTGTTTTCTTTCTCTCATTAATCTTGGGTTTAAATGTTTAACATTTATTTCGAAAAAAGTTCTTGGACTACCATATCAATTTTAATGCTTCATTCAAGGATACGGTGTCGGATTAAAAATATGGCCAAAAGCAAGTACCTCACAAAACTGTCTTTAAAAAACTCAAAAAACAAAACTCGCTGTTTCAAGACCTTTTCTAATTAAAAAGAAATGCACAAAAATATTGCAAAAAATAATTTGCTGCCTATCTAAGGAGATTTTCAGTTTCGTTTTCAGCAAATTTTAATGAATTTTCAAATGTAATGGACACCCCCTCCGCATTTCAGTTTCTTTTTATATAGGATAAATAAGATTTACCTCAGAAAAATAAACAAACTTCAGATTTTTCTTAATATATTTTAATCTCTGCTGTAACATTTAAGGTTATTTATCAGATTAAAATAATTTTAATACTACCTTCCATTATTTTCATGCAAAAATACTTTGCAAATTATCCTATTCAAAAATCTGAGGCAAACCTTTTAACCTCGAGTTATAATCCAGATTTATATAGCTCACCAGCGGCCGAGCGGTAAAGTCATTGAACAGGGAAGTTCGGACTGAGTTGGATTCTCTTAGCTACATGGATATTTTCGTGGTTTTCGCAATGTACAACGTGTATACGAGCCATTTTCACTTAGAAGGTCTTCCACGAATGCATCCCTCCTCTTAGACAGATAGCCCTAACGTGCTTTGCCAAAATCAAATAAAACTAGATTTATGCAAAAAAGTCTCTTCACTTGTATGGTGGGTATAGACAAATATTTAGAGGTATAGACAAAGACAATCCAACACAATGCTTATTTTCTAAATTTAAAGCATGCCACTTAATGCCAGATCAGAGAGCAGAATGTGACGTATCTAAATAACGTTCACTTAAATGGAAATTGTTATTCAAATATCGACGCTGATTACATTGCCAGATTTTAAGAGACTTATAAATATTAATTTACAATTAAAAAGTGACTAATATAAGTTTTTTTTTAAGTGATTCGTATCAGCGTGTTACTGTTTCTCATCTGATGAATTTTTTTAATTTATTCGTATTTCCATATTAGTACAAATTTTCGGGGATGCAATTTTAAAGTAAATCTCAAGCTGCAATACACAAACGCTAAGCAAATTTTCATGAATTTCATTTGGCTACATGCACCACAAACGACAAGCAAATTTTCATGAATAAAATTCAAGTGAAAACTATTAATTTATATTTTGAAAGCTATTATTGTATTCAAAAGTGTTAGAAAAATGTGCAATAAAACTCATCATTTGAAAGCTTGTGTTACAGTTGTAGAAAAAGAAAAATTCGCGCTCAGAGAAAGAAATTAAATGAATGGGTAAAAGCGCAGAAGATTTCATAATGACTCAATTTTTAATATTTTAACGAGTGATAGAATTTATTCTTACTTTTGATAATAAAGCTATTACTAAGATTCATCTTTTCCTTTCAAGTGTTGTACAGTTATTGAACTGAAAAAAGAAAAGAAAAGGATCAACTGCTCGGATAAAAATTATCCAAATGGGGGGGGAGATCGGAATTCATATCATTTTATATGCATTAAATTTCACTTCGTAACTCAGTTTTAAGATTTTATATTTTCGTATGATAAAGGAGATAATAAAGTTAGTTATACCTCTTAAACTTTAATACCTTATTCTTAAAAGACGGTAACTTATATTCCCACCTATATTTGAAAACATAAATATCACAAACACGTGCTGAGTGAGAGGAAGAATTAAATAGCGCAATTATGACAATATCTGAATACTCTGTAGCCTTATCATGTTTATTTCATATACTTGCCTGTAATATTTCATATACTTGCCTGTAATTTCATATACTTGCCTGTAATTCCATTTTCTAGTTTTATTATTGTTGTTGTTATTTAATTTTTACCTATTTGAAGCAGGGATGGCCAATTTCCTTTTTGTTGGGACTTACATTTTAAGAAAACAATTTCTCGCAAACTTCCTATCAGATTTACAAAAGTCAGTGTATTAAAGCTTCCTGAGTTAAACTTTTTTAAAGGAGCAGACATGAAACATAAAGTAAGATTAAATAGCATTACAGATAAAATTGTGCTTTCTCTGTTGTGATGTGATATGTCTGGGAAAACAATGTTTGGCAGATGAGATCAAAAAAGAATTTGCTTTGCGATCGACTTATAATTGAAATCATACCTAATTAAGAGAGTAACTTTTCATTCTCTTTCAGCTTATTACTCTATGAACATTTTCTGATAGGATCTCTTAATGGCTCTCCGTATGTCCCTTGCTAATGATTTTTTATTTATTTATTATTTATTTAGATCTTTAATTTGCTTAAAAGAGGGCCACTTAGGTAGACAGTACTCGCCACTCATTAAACTCACTGGTTAATGAACTCATTTGCTTATTACTTTTAAATTTCCAACAACCAAGACAAATACATACTAATCAAAAGAAAAACCGCCGTTTATTAAACGCATCTTCGCCGATTATAAAACTCAAATTGGATAAAGACTGATTCTTCAGATCCAGAATAAACTGTTTGTGACTGAAAAAATTGTTTGTAGTTTATTTATCTCATTATCATTTTAAGTCTCTGTCACTTTTGTTCGGACTACAGCTGACAGAGACAAAATACTTTTATCTTACGAGTAACAAAAGCAGTCCTCTAGAGACATTGGAGACAAGGTCTTTGATTATAAAAGAATGAGTGTTTTCCAGGATTAAAGAATAGGTGGAGCATAATTGAACACTGATTCCCTTTCTCGATCATCAGCTGATAGGGGATGGCAGTGCATTCACACATTTAAGTCTGCAGTATTTTATCAGAAAATATCAAATATCAAATAATAGACGCTCCATTGCATCATCGACATTATGTCTTTGATTCGAAAAGGAGAGTGATCCTTGTAGGCCGAAGAAAAAAGAAAAGAAAACATTTATTAAGCCTATAATAACCATGAAGAGACAGATCGACTTGACAAACAAAGTGCAATTTTCCTGCTGGCTAGAAATGGAAATTTTGGATTTCAACAACACTGGAATAAATATTTTTATTTGCTGTGTGCGTGACTTATAACATGTCGAAAATGCCTAAACGAATAATTTAAGCCTGAAGGAAAAGGTTACATTGCTGAAAGATTCTGACACGTTTGGTAAGTGCTGCCAAAGAGAAGCAGCATTTAAAATGTGAATTTCTCAAACAGCATTGTTCAGTTTACTTAAACAAAAACAAAAACAAAAACAAAAAAAATAGAATTTATAAAGTATTAGTAAGAATTGAAAATGTTTCAAGGAATCGTAAATGGGATGGAAGATTGAGAGACGTTTAAACCGCTCATCTAGATTGGTTTCAAGTTATGAGACTAAAAAATGTTCAAATTTTTTTAGCTCTTTTGACCACAAAAACTGCAGAATTCAGTAAAATGCTAGGAGACAATTTTATGCCATCTGATGTACGGCTCACAAGATGGAAAGAGAGAAATAACATTGTTTATCGGAAACTACATGGTGAGAAACAAGTTCATTCGACTGAGAACTGCATAGAAGACGTTTTACCCAACCTTCTAAAAGAATGCAAACCACGCAAAATTTATATTATAGATTAAATGATCTGTTTTGAAGAGCATTTCCTGAGCACACATAAGTGTTTAAAAATGAAATAACAACTGGTTTTAAGAAATTAAAAGAATGATTATGAACCTGTTATTAATGTGCAATTTGGATACAGCAATTAAAAAGACACCATTGGTTATTGAAGAAAAGTAGAAAAACCTCGATGTTTAAAATGAGCGCCATAATAAAAAGAACTCACGGGTAACAAGGCAGTATTTTTACTGATTTCCTTTTGAAATGGGACAAAGAACTGAGAAACGAAAAAAAAAATCTTTACTCTGAGAAACTTGTGCTACACACCCTGTGCTATCGCTCTGAAAAACATTAAAATTAGTGTTTCTTCCTGCAAATACGACTTGCATCATTCAACCTTTAGACCAAGATACTATAAGATATTTAACGTCATTGCGGAAAATTTAATTTTGTTCAATAAAATAGTCATTTAATATCGTTCAAGAAAGTAAACAAACTAAACCTTCTGCAAATGCAAGACATTCGAAGGAGATAAATAAATTCAAATCTTTACTAGAGAATGTTCTTATTATAATTAACGCATGGGAAACGGTCTCCCAAAGCACAGTTAGAAACTGCTTTAGAAAATATGTTTTTTATTTAGAAGAAGCCACACAGGAATTGCAAGCAATTTCTGATACTTTGGACATCAGTGAGGAAAATTATGATGGTTCGTATTTAGAGTAAGTGATACAGTTAAATACGTTATAAATTCGCTGATTTTTCGTGTTTTTTGCTTCGAAAAGCCTACTAGACTGCACAAGTTCCGCCCAGCTAAATTGTGGTGGGCGATAATTTTTCCCCACTTGGATTTAGCGATTGGGTCTCCTCCCACCCAAACCGCCCTTTAAGTGGAGGAGAATGTAAGGAATTCTCGTTTTCGTGGTTTCGCCACGTAATTAGTAGCTTGTCCATCTGGCAATCGGAAGATTCGATTTTGTGAGGCTATGTTAATTGAACCAGTATCTGGTTGTTTGATCTATACTATCACTTCTTCTTTTTCGTCACCTTTCACCAGGATGCAAATGAGATACGTGCATATTAGAAGTAAGAGCAGAGCTTTGGCCGAGACGTTGACATTTGTGCTATTTCCTTGCCGAGATTTGATTGTTAACGTAGACCTTTTAATAGCCAAGTTACTTGCGCCAATTTGATTAAGTTCAGCCGAACGCTTCGTAGGTGTGATCAGGGTTCCTTTACTCTGAATTTTATGTTATGTGATATGTAATTTTTAAGCAATAGCAGTTCATCTAAGTTTAAATTTTTAAATAAAAATTTTAAATAATTAAGTATTTGTGTAAACCTTCTTCTGAATTCATGGTTGCTTTCATAGCTCAATGAATGACGTGACAGTCTCACTAGGGACCGGTTAAGGTAAATGATGAGTGGTGCTCTACAATTCCACATTGTTAAAGTCTCTTAGATTTAGCTTATAAGGTATTTTCTCCATCCTTTCTGCGTGACTTCGTGGTGTAATTGGCAGCATACTCGACGTTTTCAAGGAGTCCAGGGTTCGAGTCCCGGCGAGGGCACTATTCATTTTCCACGTCTTTTACTTCAAATATCCTAATGACTCTACAGTGGCGGCCCAAATAAAGGTGGTGGATAAGGATTTTTCACCACCAGGATTTGGCGATAGGGTACTCTAATCCCCAGTCACCCTATTTTCCCTCTCCTTTCTAAATGCCTTCGTGGTGTAACATTAGCACACTCGGCGCGTATCCGAGAACTTCAGATTCGAGTCTTTCGAGTCGAGGTCTTCAGATTCGAGTCGAGGCAATGCTCGTTTTTTGTGTTTCCTGCTTCAAAAATCCTAATGACTCTACAAGCTTAATTCGTGCTTATTAGATGTTCAAATTGAAGGTTTTAATATAAATTATTGGTATCTTATTTTGAATAACTTAAATTTATGCCTAAATTTTATTTTGTTATTAGTGTCTTTTGTAGATAATGCTTATGAAATGACTCCTAACATGATACTTAGAATTTTAGTTTATATGATATTCGTATATAACTTTAGCTCTTATTTCCCTAATGCAACAAATAATTAGAAAGATATCAAGTTTAATAAAATAAACAAAGGGAAAAGAAAAAATAAACCGTAGAAATAAATCTCTGGATAAAAGTTATTATCTGATCATAGATTTAAATGTAGATCATTAGAAAACTCGTATACATCGTACATATCGATTTTGCAGGAATAATTTGTTAAAGATATCTCTTAATTATCTTATCTCTGATTGAATTATAATATTATCACATTTTTATCTTTTTTTATTGCTGATTCAGACGTTCGTGACATTTTAGCTGCTTTTTTTTTCCATTACTGATCTTATTATTATTATTTTTTTTATTTTTTTATTTTTTTTATCATCCTTTTCCGCGAACGAATTCGTACAAAATTACATTGCCATTCTTCACTGCGTTTATTTAAGTGAGTGCTTTTTAACAGTAAGAGTTGTTACTTTTCTTCATCGCTAAGCTCCTTTCGTTACTTTTAGCATATTTGACACAATTTCTTTTCAGTTTCTGCTAATTTTTACATACTGTTCGAGATTTGAATCCAGACTTGTATTTTATTTATTTAGTAGTTTTTATTTATAATTCTAATTTTTAAAAAATGGAAAACGAATGAACAAAATATTTTACAATCATAAATGTAAGTAATAATTTTGCTTATTCATTAATTATTTGCAAAGTATTAATTTTTTAACTGCTCATCTTCTTCCATTTTGTCAGTCCCCTCATTCGTACTTTTTTGATTTCATAATTTCGATTCGAACTCCTTTCATTCATTTTCTTCTCTAATTTCTTATAAATGTGTTTTACTTTGACACTTGAAATTCAGTATCATGATTCCAAATCAACTTTCATTGTATTTGTCTTTATTTATAAATTATTAACCAAGCTTTCTAGTAATTATACTATGGATGTAAAATGTATGTTAATGAAACACATTTAGTGTCTTTTAAGCTATACGTAAATGGTATGTCATCATATATTTCAAATGTTTGAACATTTATATATTTTATATTTTAGCAATCATTTACAAATTTTAATCGAAAAGGTTTTTTATTAAGTTGTAGACACATTAGGTAATTTTTGGAAGCAGAAGAAATGAAAATTAGCAACGCCTTCGGCGGGAATCAAACCACGGACCACCTCTGAAATACCAGCTCAGTGTGCTGACCACTACACCACGAAGGCAGGCTAGGAAAGCGGAAGAAATACCTTATATACTCTCCCTTTTAAAGAGCGACTAGGGTTTTTAGGGGACCCAATCACCAAATCCTGGGTGTGGAGGGTCATCATCCCCAACCCTTTTAGTTCGGGCGCCACTGTACAGACATTAGGTAATTTTTGGAAGCAAAAGAGATGAAAAATTAGCAACGCCTTCGCCGGGAATCGAACCACGGACCTCTAAAATACCGGCTCAGTGTGCTGACCACTACACCGCGAAGGCACGCTATGAAGGAGGGAGAAATGCCTTACAAAGTTAACATAATATTTAAACAATTATTAATTTTGAAAACTGGAATATTGGCATAGACACTTGAGGCTAGAAAGGATTACTGAAATTCGCAGGGAATAATGAAAAAAAAAAATTCAATTTACAAGCCCAGAATTCTCAAAGTGCTTAATTTTACTCATCTGAGAATGTTTTCTAAAGAAGAGAATTAATACGAGCGTTCCGTCCTCATTTATTCAGTGTTTATAGTGTGTGTAACTTCAGCCATTATCCTTTTTATTGAATTCCTAAATTATTTAGCTGACAACATTCATCTGCAATAATTAAAAAGTATTTCCTTGGCATTGATCAACCATTATACTGTTTAAAGACAACTACTGGGTTTCTAACTAAAAGTTAAGTAAAATGTATCCTTCCTCCCGTCACGCGCAACCAACTTTTCGGAGCCCGGCTTTAGTAAGACAAATCGCCGTTAAAAATCTACCCAATCCAATTTAATTATCAGCTCATTCTCTTCTGTTCCTTGTCAAAAGGCGGTGTTTTAAGTAAAGACCTACGTCCTTTCTGTCACTTTCTGGAAGGTTCTTTTTTCTTATTCTCCTGCGCTGACTTTTTACTTAACGACAAGTTAAAGGAAACAGATGTTCCATTTAAAGCTGATGCATCTTTGCTTCGGCAATTTATATCTGAAAGGTGAGCTATCCAGGGTTATTAATCGGTGCAGCCGGCGGAGCGCAAATCAGGAAAAATAAGCATCTAATTATCCCGCTTTCCAACTCCCTCGGAGTACAGTAATAGTGACAAATGCGGGGAGACGCGTTTAAATATTGTGGCAAATAAAACATTACCGTCCGCCTCTGGAGGTGGTGGGCAAATGCGAGGAACAATGCCTTAATGTTGCTTTAACATCAATGACGTCAGTTTCAGAGCGCGCTTGAAGCTAAGTAAGGGAGCGTCTTCCGCCCCCCGTTATTTATGACTAAATGGGGTGGTTTCAAAGAAAGTATGAGGTCGCCATCACAACCTTTAAGCCAATCATATTCATTTATCTTCACTTGACCTGACGCTGAGACATTATCCGACGTCTTGTAGTGACTTTTATCCGATGCCCATTTGCGGGAGTGTAGAGCTCACTATCGACAAACCTTCTTCGGCAGGTGGTGTCTCAGATACTGGGGTATCACGGGATCCACCGCAGCTTGACAAAGAAAAAGAACAAATGTTGATTCATGATACGAGAAAGGTTCCCGAAATTCCTCGAGGCATACAGAAATCATATATTATCGATGTAAGTGATAGGAATGAGACAGGCTAACGATTTGTTGTCTGTAGAGACGCGGAGTGCAGCCGCTGACAGGAGTTCTGTTTCTCTTTAAGAAGTGTCACCAAGCATAACACGAACGTCTTCCACCGTAAATCACCTCCGCCATTTTCCTCAGGAGTACGCTAGGCTTCGATTACTAGAACTTTCTTTTATTACTTATAGTGGGAGGTAGCATCTGATGCAACTATTATTGAATTTAGTTTAGCCCCGGTCTGTGAAACAAAGCAAAACCTTTTCGATCTATTCCCACAAGATAAGGGATTATAATGCGAAAGCAGTAACAAAAGGTGACATTTTGGTTACCCAAGTAATTAAGCTTACTACTACTTAAGTTGAAAGAAATTTGCGTAGGTATAAATGTAATTTAATGGAGAGATTAGAAAACATAGCTTTGCATCTCTTCGGCGGCAGGTGATAGTAATTTATTAGTAATTTACCTAATATTTTGGCAAAACTGCCTGACAGAAATTATCAAATTTAACTAGTCCTTTACTACAGTTGCAGTCCATCGGTGTTCGGATTTGGTATTTCTCTGTTATCGCACACATTTAATTCCAGATGAAGAGCACTGAAACTCCAAGTGACTAAGATACGTTCTGAAACTCAGACAAAGTAAAGCAGAAAATTATTTAGTACATACACAAATTTCTATGAAAGACTTTGATACCGATGTTAATGATTGATGTTAAGCCGAACATTTTTCTCTCGACAGAAAGTGGAAACACTGTCTGGATTTAATAAAAGAACATATCACAATCCATATCAAAATTTCATTCACATGAAATGTGAATTCATACTATTCAAGGGTAGCATTAATTTTATCTGTCCATGACGAATACAAGGTGTAGGTAAAAACCTTGTAATTTTTTGTGCTCAGTTATTAGGATTACTATTTCTTCTAATCATTTTGGCGAACATGTTGGAGTCCTGATTAAGAACATTGAGTTTACTAAAAACCATGTTCTCTAAGTTTTCTAAACTATGTTCTACTAAGTGTAGAAGGAACAACACAATAAAGGGTTTAACTATCCTTTATTCTTTCTTCACAGTTTACAGCTGCTCTCGCACTTCGGGATACAAAGACCAGTACTTATGGTCTGAAACGTAAAAAAAATAAGAACTACAAACTAACTAAATTTCAATAAGAGCTAAACTCAAATACTTTACAAATACTGGTAACGCTAAGATTGGCCTTTTAGATCTTTACGTATGTAGTTCGTAGAATGAGGGAAAACTACACAATACGTCTTCAAATATCAAAAGGACTGAATTTCTGGCCTTAAAGGCGGACAGCAACTGACTGAAAAGCGCGCGTGAAAGAAGGTGGCGAGAAGTGTCTCTCTTTCTAACTCCTTCTTGGCTAAAAGCCACAACTTAAATACTTAAGAATCTGCAAGCTCAATTTGCATACTAAAACTAACCGCGTTTATTCTGGCCGGAAGTGGAAAATAAGAGAGGATAGTAAAGTTTTAAAATAAAATAAACGTTAGTAAAACTTAAAAATCCTAACACAGTATATTCTGTGCTTTTTTGACTAGAAGACAGCAGTAACAAAATACCTGACAATGAGAAAAGGTAGAACATCGGGACTGATAACACTAACAAAAAATGAATTTACCATTTGTGTAATAGAAGCCATTAACACCCAAATCACAGCTTTACACTATTTCATAAGATTTTTCCCACTTAGTCAATATAGTTTATACATGAGTGCAATGTCCACATTATTTATGCATTTACATACATTTATATTTAAAACTTCTCTGGAGGGAAAAGGACTTTAAATTTTATTTAGCATATCGAACTGGCAACTGAAGGACTCAGCTTCAATTTCCGGTTAGAGCACACCTGAATTTTCTTCACTGGAAGTATCCAGCTCAGTTCCAGGTGAAGGCACAAGTTTGTTCTTTAAAATATTCCCTTATTTTAAAAGGGCTTCAAATGCACGAACTAAAATGGGGATTATAATTCGTCAACAGCTTAATTTGGCACAATGGGTATGATCTCTCCTTCTCCTTTAGGAGGGAAGAAAGTAAAGAATTAAAGACATTCCTACCATGTGCTCTTGCAGCGTAGCGGTTAGTGCATCCAACTAGGCGTTGGAAGGCTCACATTCATCTGCCAGAGAGGGTATACTTGTGTTAATATTCTATGCTTTAAAAATATGAATCTAGAGTTTAATATTGTTTTCCTAATTTGTTTTCCTCTAACTATACATACTAGAATCAAAGGGCTTGTTACATCACAGTTTATGAGTTTATGCAGTGATTAGCTTCCCCAGCTCTTAACGCAGTGTTCATACTGCTTTATGTGTAGGATGAAACAGTTAACTCGATTTACACAGAGCGACCTAACATTAGAAATATTTTATGAAAAGTGTGCCGATTTTTTTAACGCGAATGACCGTTTGCACATGCTGAGATATCGACTGCACTAAATGCAGGACTTTTGCTCGGGAATGCATGCCATACTTTTTTAGACAATGGCTACTACACTTTCGAAACCGTCGATACCAAACTGAAAGATCCAATGTTTCGCTTTGCGGAAGAAATTCAATAAGGCTTAAATTAATCCAGTGTCCTTGGAGGCTACAGTTGAATGTTTCTCTAACTATGTCTGAGTGGTTGAGAGTCAATGGGTAGACGTATTACAATGTAAAAAGTAAACCACTACTTCAGGATTCACGAACGCTCTGAGAAGGTGTAAGTGATCGTCTAGCAACACTGGAGCTGGTATCACATAGTGCATAAGGATCTATCAAGGCAGATTAAGAATTTAACGAATCCCTAGGGAAGATTTCACACACTAACACACCGAAATGACCGCAGTGAGCATAACTATGCAGAATCGATCCATGACCTTGTATTGTCTGCGTCACATGTGTATCTTTGCATTAGCTCGGTGCAAGAGAAAGCAGGACACATCTTATTTCCCAACTTGGCACCTTTCTGAAAAGACAGTTATGATATTGCTCTTCGGTCGGTCGTGCACAGCTTGCATAGACTTAGTCACCAGTGATTTAATGGCGACCGCAGATTGCTAGCTAGTAGATTTATTTTAAAATCAATAGTAGATGCTTCATTCCGTTCCGTTTAAAAATTATAACGTTATCATTTCAAAAACAAAATGGTCCACTTGTCGTGTGACCACAGCAAGTTTAAGATTAACATTTTCGGAAAAAAACTAGAGATTTATCTATTTATATCATGCAGTTTGCTTGAAAAGTAAGTTCCACTGAATTCTAGGGCTACTAATCAAGCATCATATATTTTCAGCAAAGCTGTGCATTCGAACTTTCTTAGTGCATACTAGAAAGTAATAAGAACGGTAAGCCGTTTGTTTGAAAAAGAAGATTAAAAGTCAGTTACATTAATTTAAGTAATCCATTTTACGCACCAATTCGGTTGCATAATATTCCTGTGTTATGAAATTTATTTTACTTTTCGCTGGCATTCTTGAGTTGATACCGTGCAGTTAAGTAACAAAATTTTTAAAAACGATATCTTTGTAACTGATCATTTTGACAGCAAAAGCCCTACTTCAAACTTAAAATTATTCTAAAGTTGATCAATGAATGTAATTAAAAAATTTTAAAAATATATATTCGTTTATATTTATTGCTAAAGTTACTTATTTCCGTAAAACACGGGATGAAGTGTACTGCGCAATATGTTGAAACCGACTTAATATTAACAGCTGCTATAAAAAAGGGAGAGAAAAAACTCTTTTCAGTCCTCATTGTTAGTAAATTAATGTATTTGACTATGTTTAAAAGCCTTTAGCGTTATTTGACAGTTTCTTAGCCAACTTCACTTCCCCTCGTGAATAAATGTAAATCTTTAACAAAGTAATGTCGCACTTTATCTCGTTTGCATTTATTTCAAGGTTAACAGCTTGGTGTTCCGACAGCAATAAAAGTGAAAATGTGTTTGCTTTTTTATGGTGCTGTAAGACAAGTGTAGAATAACGTTTTCGTTACTTTTACTAAGCATGAGAAAATAAATCTGTGCATGAATTTTTCCCTTTTTCAATGGCTTCTGAATCATTCGAAATTTCAAATGGGATAAATTCATTTTTGTTTAGGAAAAAATATTGATCGTATTTGAAAATCTAATACAGATATTTCTCCCACTTTTCGACTCTTAATTACTGCTACTGTGCTTATTCATTATGATACTGAGTGAAATATCTGTCCAAAGAACACATTGACACCGAATTCGTGCTGTGGTAAATTGATTGGTTTGGTTTGGTTTATGTGATTACGGCAAAGCTTCGAGGGCTATCTGCTTAAGGCAAGGGATGCCTTCGTGGAGCACTTTCTGAGGTAAACTGGCTCGTATACACGTTACTCATGGAGAAAACCACGAAAAAGCCCATGCAGCCAGCCCGTTCGCAAAATTCAAACCCCGAACCGAACTACCAGTGTTCAGCGACTTTACCGCTCGACCGTTGTTGGGCGCTGCAGTAAATAATTATAATGTCAACAGTGCAAGTTTCGCAATGTGAAGAAAAAGGCCACTGCTATCTCTTAAAAGTTTTAATTAATATTCTTTAAATGAAAGATTCGGAGATCTGGATTATTTGATTAGAGGAATCCACAATAGGGTTACCTGTTTATCCCTTTGTAAAGGACTGTCCTAAAGATCTAAACCATATTTACGTTACTCATTACAAAAACCTCCGTTTGGCGTCAGATGGCCTTTCTTAACTCTAAAAATTGTGTTCTGAAATTTTGGCGAAATCAAAATTAGGATGAGGCAGGATAATTTTATTAAACTCTTAAAAAGGGAAGCTATTACTTAAATGGTTTTTTCTAACAGAATTTCTATGAATAAGAGGCATATTGGAATACGAAAAAGAAAACAAAGAACCATTTGCTGTGTCTTACATACCGAAACATTTAAGATTCCGGTAAAGTACTAAATACACGGAAAATTAGCACTCAAGTATTAGAAATTATTGACATTATAAAATGTGAGCAACGTTTAAGACAAATTATTAATCTCAAATATTCATCTTGAAAGCTTAAACAAGCAAACAAATAATTTTTTTTTTTTTTTTTTTTTTTCAAAATAAGATGCTTATTTCATTGAATCATATCTCATATATCTATATCCTAACTAAAAGAAAATTTTGCTAAATATTTTGTATCAAATTAAATATTTAGTGCTTTCTTAAAGGTTTACTTTTTTTAAGTAAAACTAAGTAAATCTTTACGCATAACCAAAATTATTCATGAATTCGTCCATTTTGTAAAGTAAATCAGCAGATTTTCCAAAAATATGCCCCAAGACATACTTCAGCACGGAAAGTAATTATCATGTAGTATCTTTCGTGATTTTCTCATTGTGTAACGTGAGGACGAGCTATTTTTCCTCAGAAAGTCCTCCACGAAGGTCTCTCTTCCGTTAAACAGATAGCTGTCTTGTGCTTTGATATATTCAAATAACCTAACATAATCTGGGACTGGTCTGTATTATTTAATAAAAGTAAAGTATTGGTGAGCTATCTCCCTAAGCTCCATTCCAGTTCTAATCGATATCACTTCAGAGGTGTTATCCGGAAGTCTTACCCTCGACGAATTTTAATAGTCCTCATTCCGCAAAAACATTGCATTCACAAAAGCTCATGCCTTACCTGGGATCTGAGCCTTACGCTAAGCACTACAACGACTGGTCAGTTAGTCGGTTTTGAGAGAAACGTTGGGAAATGAATTAGTAAAATATAAAGCAATTGAAAAATTAAGATCCTGAATAAATAAGCATATTTAAGATGAGAAAAAATAGTACTGGGTAAAATAACTTAAAAATAAAAAAGATAATAAAATGGTAAAGTGTGTAATAGAAGTAAGAATTAAGAATATGATTAACAGAAAAGACGATATATAGCAACCATAAGCATGTAAATAATAAAAATAAGAAGCTATATAGTTAGCACAAGAATGAAAGACAAAAATTATTTAATCCTAACCAAAAACAAAATATTTTCTGAAATCGGATCCATTTTTTAACCAAATAAAAGAATGTTTTCCTTTTACACTAAGGATACACTACTAAAAATCACACTTAATGTTTTTTATAATTTTTAATTGTGCTTTGAGTCTTAATAATTCTTGATTAGTTGTGGCCTTTATAAATACGTCACAGCTTTTTAACTGTTGGAGATATTTAAAACTGCAACTAATTTTTATTTTCTGAAGTTGAAACTCATAATTTGTGAAAGAAAGGGGAAAATGCTCTTATATGAATTATTTAGTGTTTTAGGGATCAACCTCATCGTATGTTTTATTGTACGCTTTTGGTATAATTTCACATCCTATAAATAAATTTTAGCAAAAAAGTTATTACTTTGACAGGAAAGAGTTTCCATATCCAGCAAATATGTTCTTTTATATGTCAAGGAATTAAAAGACGCAAAATACAATTTATATAAAAATACAAATTTGAATTTCCGTAAAATGTAGAACATCATTATATTCATATTCCCTATATATTCATAATATAGTCATTGTAGAGACATCATGTTATTTTGAACTCTGGACCTCTCGGATACGTTAGGAGTGCTCTACCGTTACACCACGAAGGCATGCAGAAAGGAGGGAGAAAATGCCTTATAATACGCATAAAATAAACAATTAAGAAGTAAGAACATCATACATAAAAATAACATACAATATTTCCAGTATACAAATAAAAAGACCCAGTGTTTAGCAAAGGGCTTATGATTTCAGGTATAAAATAATATCTAACAACTTTAATGAAGTACCCTTAGAAAAAAGAACATTGCTGCAGAGGTATATATTTTTCAAAGACACCTTTTCTAATATCTTGAATGTAAAGTTCTCAGAATATCTGGCATTAATTGATGCACCAACTCTTCAGTATACTCGTTTGATAGAAATGAAGAAGACTGAATTTTAAAAATGCAATATCACCGAACAATAGTACAAATACAGTTAAAAAAATGAAGCCCATTGATTTTCTAGCACTTGGCCTAAACAAATTGTTACTGTGAGAAAACTTCAAGGGAAAAAAAAAAAAAGATTTCAATAACAGTTCTGCTGACAATATGTTGCAGAAGTGTCAACGTGGTTAATGCCTGAAAAGATAAATATACTTCTTTGTTTATTTTAGTCATGTTGTCAAAAAACTCCGACATCAGGAAGTGTAACATTAACGCGTAAAACACTAGAAAGTCACTGCGCAGAATTTGGATGTGTAATACGATAAGGCTCAAGTACTTGAGAATAAGTGAAGTATTTTTGATTTTACAAGAATGTTCTTCACATTAAGTATTTCCCAGACACGTTTCACCCACCTCTCCTTCTATCGTTTTAAATTGCCCATCATTCTATTAAACGAAACAATAAAAAACTAGCAAAATAGCGTCTGCTTGTAAGTTTGCCTGCAAACAAAAGGAATAGAAAATCCTTGGTTGGTTAGTAGGTCAAGCGGAAGGTCGACATATGACATGAGACTTAGACACTTTTTGTTATTTTCGCACATCATACGATGAAGACGAAACGCTGCTCCGAAAGATTCAAGTCTGCGTGCAATTCTATATCTGCAGGTCACATAGCACTTAAAATAGGTCAAAAAACTGCTGACATCGATTGCCATATGTCATCTAAGGTTGGACATCCTTTGTTTAAGTGCTTGTAGTTAAGTTTTATCTTCACGAAGCTGGATCTTTGCCCAAACGCTCTCGGTGTGCGTATTAAAATGAAAGTACTTTTTTGTCAGGAATTAATTAGAATTCCAATTTCTTAATGCTATCCTCAGCACTTTTTTTTTCTGTTACTTGTCATGTGTGGGAGAGGGGACGACGTATATCAAACAAGATGAAAAATATCAGTTTTGCTTTAGATGCAGATTTCAGAAGAAATAGGTTATTCTTTAAACCTAAATGTAACAAATCGAATTAAGCCATGCACAGATTGGTTGTTTTGAATCTCGAGAATCGTTACATTGTTGTAAATGTGTCCAAATGATGTTGTCCATTAAAGTATGCAGCACCCAAATAATCTCTTAAATAACATTTTTTGTTGCACAAAAGAAAGCATCCAAACACTCAATAAATCCTTTTTTTTCCCTTTCTTTCATTTCTTTTTATTCATTTGAATAATGTTAATAAGTTTGATCTAATATGAAAATGTTATGCAGTCGCTATGAACAAGAAGTTAAGGAAAGAGTTATTTCATTGGTTTAGTCGAAAAACCTTTTTGTAGCAGCATTACAAGACTCAAACTGAATTTTTCACATGATAGAGATTTCTCATGCTATTATTTTAAAATTAAACAAATGAAATTCAACCCCAGACTATAACTAGATTTATAGAAGCAAACTGCGCATTTCCTTCAGAGAACGAAAGAAATATAAATATTTTATTTAAATAAACGAATAAAATAAATAAATAATAAAAAAGAAATAATAATAGTAGCTTAAGTTATTAAAAGAAATAGAAATCAAAAGACTGATGATCACAAAATAAATCTTTCACACCTTTGTAAAATTTTGCCCAGAGGTGAAATTATTAAAAAAGTTGAAAGATTTTGGTTAACATGGAATGCTTTAATGAAACGTAATTTACAAACTGATGAAATCCTTTAGTTTATTTTAAGGAACTAAATTTAAAAGAATCACTAGGAGCCAAGATTAATTTCCACTAGAAGATTTATTTATTTTTCCTTTTCCATCATAGAATTCTTGCTCTGTAATGTGAAATTTAAACGCTTTCTTAATTGGCTGATGATGTTAAATCGCACTTACAGGGAATGGTATTTATTCCTCAAGTATAAACAAGAAAAATAACTCGAGAAATGAAATTAATGAGTATCCAAACAATTTTTTAATTAATAGAATGGGGAAATGGAATAACAACTAGATTATTATAGCTGCTTTCAGCAAGACAATGTTATACAAAGAAATATATATATATGTATATATAACAACACTTACTATATCAGTATATAATAATAACACCTGTATCAATAATGGGAGAACGAAAAGTTACAACTTCGAATTAATTGAATTTTTGAGCAGCAAATGACTGTAAAGAACAAACTTTAAGGAGAGGAGAAACAAAAGCTTAAAAGAAAAAATCGTTTTGTTTACCAGCCCCAGCAAGATTTGACTAAGTAAAAACAGCAAATAGTAAAATGTTTTTGATAAATTATAGTGCTAAAAACTAATTATTGTATGTTATTAGAGCCCTAATGTCAGAAAAGCGGTAGACAGATTCACTTTCAAGTGGGAACTGAATTTCAGAATCTATAGGCTTCGAAATTAAAAAGTTGCTTGTTAAATCATCTTTCATGCTTTCTGGGAAATGCGAAGATGTCATCAATGCAGACAACCCAAAATGGCAAAAATTGTTGTTTTAAGTAATTGATCTCAGTAAAGATCATATCAATAATCTGACTACTGAGGTGAGAGGATTACCAATAACTATCCTTTATATGAGTATTCACCAGTGGCTGAGCGGTAAAATCGCTGAGCACTGTGGTTCCCCCCCCCGGTTCGAATACTGACTAGTGGGTTGGCTGCATTAGAGTTTTCGTGGTTTTTCCATGTATAATGTGAATATGATACTTTAAATAGTAGTTTCCCTTGAATGTAGTTCACAAAAGTGTCGCTCCTCACAGGCACGCAGCATTCGTGTGCTTTGCCATAATCAAACCAAACTAAACCTTCGATATGATGTTAGTAATGGTTTTTGAAAAAAACGTGAATGATTCAGTAATGCCCTTATTCTTGGGTAATATGTTCAGAAACTTAAAACATCTCTTTTTATATATCTAATGGATGATAATATGAGTCCTATATAAAATATCATATATATGCAAATACTATATATAACCATGTTTAATTGATAAATTATTCACCATAAAGTAGCATTTCCTAAAGTAGATCCTACTGTGTGTCATATTATGGTACATTGCAGCACTAAATAAATTAATTCGAATGATACTGTAATATAGAGTACACTCTCTAGTACATATGAAATCTAGAGATTGTGAATATTAGCCTAATCCGGAAATGAAAGGAGAAATGTTGTTTCCGTGCTGTCTAATGTAAGGTACAGGGTGGCCTAAGATAACACGAGCCAGAAGAAAGTGTCTCTCAAGATAGATGAACGGAAGAACACAACTGTAAGGCGATAGTATACAAGGTGGTCCAACATAAACTGAACCGGACATGGCAAAAGAGAAACTGTAAAGCGCTAGTGTATTCGACAGCAGGGCAATGCAATAGCATACATAACACACGCCTCCTTGGAAGCAGCTCACTCAGTTTCTAAGCCGGACAAAACTAACTTGATTGATCCAAAGCCTCCCTTTCATCTAATCAATTAAAATTTATTTCTGTTTGTGGGCAACATGAAGGACAATATTTATTCGAGCTATCCCCAAACTCCTGACCCACTCAAACAGAATATACGCAATGTCATCACTAGAATGCAATGAGACCAGTTACAGTAAGTAGCATTGAACGCGATTTTAGGCCACGCTGTGCCTGAACCATGACGATGAACATTTGCAGCAGTAACTCTAGAGAAGAGGAACCTACGTAAATAAGCTTTTTTCCTTTCGTTTATTTGCATAATATCGCCTCACGATTCATGCGTTGTTCACTTGCTTCGGTTTCTTTTCGGCCACCCTGTGCTTTTTGAAGGAATAGGGGGTAGGAAAGAAAAGTAATAGGCTTAAAGGGGCGCCACTACCGAAAATAGAGAAAGTGTTAGAAGCAGAATAGGAGTAAATTTTAACGGAGAAGTATCGGTACGGAAATTTAGTGTCAAATATTCTCTTGCCACTGAAAAACCAAGATATCATATCAGTACATTTGCAGCTTTTAGGTAGATGTGGGGAAAACGACCAAATCCGAAGGATGATTTGTATACAGCTTTGCCCTTGGTGTGCATAAAATACCATAAAAGAAGTCTTCCTTCTTCCGAGCTGTAACCTTACCAGTAGCCGAGTACTTAAGGCAACTGAATGCTGGCAACTCGGCTTGGGTTCTAACCCAAAAGAATGCGCTGGCTGTATTGTTGGTGTTTTTCTTATGTGTAGCATAAATACGAGCCAGTTACCCTCAGAAAATCCTTCACGAAGGATTTTCCTTAGCCAATCAGCCTTTGCATGTTTGGCTGTATTCATATAAATTAACTTTCTGTGCTATAAACTGCGGGACTGAGATCGCAGAATCAGCCTATACGGGTAAACGACCACATTTAGATATATTTTAATAAGAGAAATTAATTCCTTAGCTTCAGTGTGAAAGAAATAGAATTTTCGAAGTTTCATTGCGAGACATTTTAGAGCTCTTTCGATTGGAATGGTGGTAAAACGTGTTTCAACGTCAAAAGAAACTATGACGTATTTCCGGAGAGAAATATTCTTGAGCTTACTGTCAAATGAGATTTTGCAATGTAAATGATACGGGTAAGTAGTTGAGAATATCTGTAACAAACTATCAGGGAAACATCAAGTATTTCCTAAATTGAAAGCAACAAAGAGAATGGCAATTTTGTGAATTTGAGGAAGGAATTTTTTTTAGCCTGACACAGTCAGTAATATGGAGAACTAGAAATTTTTGTCACACGCCACATGTAAAAGGTAATGTTTTTCAGTCCAATATTTGATGCTGAGTTTACCGTGAATAAGCACGACTCTTCCCAACACACGTTTTTACTATTTTTACAATATTGTCTGCCTGTCTGTACGTATATGTGTGACAATTTTTTCATCTTTCTCTTATGTGAACAATCAAAAATTTTCATTTTCCATATTTAAGCTTTCTGTATTCGTATAAAGAGCTGATTATATTTTGAGTAAAACTGGACAAATGGAAGTGGTACTTTACTTGAAGTGCATAATAGTTTTCAATGCAAAACTATATTAAAATATAATCCAAAACTTTTCAAATCTAGTATTTAAGACTTTTATATCAGTAGGAACAACATATTAGATTTTGGCTAAAATTGATAAACCTGAAGTGATACTTTACTTTAAGCTCTGAACAGATTAAAAAAGAAAACTGCATTTTAAAATAATCCGAGTTAATAATAATAATATATTAATAATAATAAACTTCGCAAACTTGATATTTAAAATAGGTATGTGAAATTGAAAATAATATGTCACATTTATAAGCATTAAATTTCTTGAAATTATGCTAAATGTAAAGAGAATCAGTTTACTATAAAGACGAGCTCTCATTATGAGGGAATAAAATTTATTAGTCTCAATCCTCAATTTGTATTCATTTCATTTTTTTTTAAAGAAAGAAGATAACAAATATAAATAATTTAGCGAATATAAAAAGAAATATATTGCAACACTTAATATGCTATCGGGAATTCTAAAGATATGCTGCTTTTAAAAATTTTGTGAGCGTTACTTCATTGGTTTGGAAACCGAAACACTATACGACTACATGGCATATTACGATTGACGAGATATTTTCAAAACAAAGCATGAGCATTACTAATGTATACATGAGAATGATAAATTACGAAAAAGTACAGCAAGAGCTATGAGCAAGTATAGTTATGGACAAGTATAGCAAGAATATGAGCAGGTACAACAAGTATAGTTATTATGCAATGCATGGAAGAACAGAATAGTAAAACATTAGCAGTGTTTATAATTAAAACTGTGCCGTAACGTTTACAACCAAATTATATTTTATTTTTAAACGATCAACCGGAAGTGATAATTTATTTAAAGCTCTTTGCTACTCTGCCAGTTCCACGTTAAGACATGGTTATGCGCTGGCCATACCAGATTTTTTTTCCCAATGATGTCTGTGTGTGTGTGTATGACTAATTTTTCGTTCACGATAACTCTTACATCAAACTTCCGTATTTAAGCTTTCTGCATTCATGTAAAGAGTTGATCAGATTTGGTGTAAAACTGGACAACCGGAAGTGGTACTTTACTTGAAGTAACAGTTTTCGATTAAAAAAATTTTTTTTCAATTGAAATATATTCCAGAACTTTTATATTAATCAGGACTTTTATATCAATGGGAAAAACTTATTATATTTTTGTTAAAATTAATAATCCAGAAGTGATACACTACTTGAAGCTCTGAACAGATTTTTGTGAAGAAATATATTATGATATAATTAAAAACTTCTCAGATTTGGTATTTAAAACTCATGTATGCATATACGAGGCATATGGAATCCTGAATGGGAACAGCATATTATAGACTCTTGTAATGCAGACATGCTTTCAAAAAATGCCCTCTTGCATTGTTGATGATAATGAGGATTAAGAGCAAATAGCAAATTTCGGAGCCTCCTGTTGGTTTACTTCTTTCTGATCCCTAAAGGCATGGTAGTCACTACACAGATGTAATTACAAAAGCTAAACATTTTTAATGATACCTAAATACTGTGGGGATAAAATAAATTTAGATTTGTTGACACTGTAAGGTTCCTAAGTGTTTTAATCTATAGCTAAGGTTGAGAAACCTTAAGAACTGATAAGCGAATAATCGCTTGAGTTCGTGAGACAGAGGACAAACGTGGGAATTACCCTTTATTATTCCAAATAAAGGTGAACAGACGACTCCCTTCTTGGAGTTACAATAAAGCCTCCACTTGGGATTGAACTTAGAAACTAAGAACTAATCTTAATTAAAAAAATATAGCCGAAGCTGTCAAGATTCTAACAGAGTTGACCCCTTAAGGCTCATTAACGGCGAAGCTATCAAGCGCCTAAAGTACGGCCAAGCGTCGTAATAGCTTAAGAGAGAGAGAGTAGCCTAAAAAGGCGAACGCGCGATAGTCAGAATCACTGGCTCTCTAACGAAGTCAGTAGAACTTCACAGTTAAATACTTCTTCTTATTTGCATTCACACGCGATTCTAAAAATACGTTCTGGCCGGAAGTTGTAAACTTGTAATTAAGAAAGGATAGGAAAGTAACTTTAACTCAAATTAACTGTTAGATAAATTAGCATAATCCTTACAACACAATAGATATAACATAGAGGAAAATTAAATTATGGTATTCGTTTCAAAGTGTTTATTTTAAATATATCATAATCACTGAATTTTCTTCAATTAAAAACTAATTAAATTATACATTACTGAAGTACCGATAAAATAATATTTTCAATAAAAATAAATAAAGAGGCGAACATATGAGTATGTTAATACAAATTTAGGAAAACAACTTTTTATATATAGTCAATCGTACCTAATAAAGTATAATCTAAAATTTCGCATAGCAGGTCTTTATATTTATTGGAAAAACAAATTCAGTCAGTTGGATGTGATACGTTACGCAAAACTCGTTGTTATTTTAAACATGCAATTGATGGAAGATCATGTGCTGGCCATATTAGAATATTCTTTAAATAAGCTGAAACATCAAAAATAGTTGACAGCGATTTTATTTGAGAAAGATGAGAAGCCAAAATTTTTTTAAAATTATTTTCAAGTGATTTATTATATTTATTTTTTATTTAAGAATTTAGCTACTCCATTGATGTACGTACTTTGGCCCATAACAAAGATTAGATCATTTGATTCAGCTTTAGAGGTAAAATTTCCGTAAGAGGGAGTTTTACGTCATTTTTTATGATCTTTTTTGACAAAGGGCTTAGACTTTGTGTGAAATAAAGTTGGATTTGGATGTATTATTTTGCTCTCTTGATAGCATAATGTTAAAATTAGCACTTTCAATTGGAAAATTCTTATAAGCAAGTGACGCTAGATGGCTTGGGAATGAAGTCTTAGAATTTAGAATAAGGAAGGGCCTTAAAAAAAGATGCACAGAGCTAAGAACTTCAATTAGCATAAAATAATTCATATGCAGGTTTAGATAACATTTTGTTTGTACTTTTAATAGCTCAACGAAGAAATGGAAACTTCATTTTCTGAACAATTTTAAGAACACAAATGGAAGATTAAGACCGAATTTAGCAGGAATGGAATTAAGAACGATATTCTGCCATTTGCCTTTGAGCAAAAGTTGAAATAATTCGAAAATTTCATACGGTTATAATGCAGTTTAGAAAAACATGTACCAACTTAAAATATCCATGCGAGATGAATCATTCTTCAGCTTCTCCACGAATTGCGGAAAAAAATGTGTTAAAGCAGTACTAAAAGCTCTAAAGGATGGTCATATATATTCATCCACATCAAAGCCGCATAATATGTAATAATGTCTACGTTTATTTATCCTCATTTAAATAAAAGGTGATAAAATTGTCCTTTGAAATGATATTTCATCATTGCATTATGATTAAACATTTTGGTGGGCATTGACATAAAACGTCTAATCGAATATTTAATCTAATCTGAAGTCTAATCGAAAACTATTTTATGATTTACAATTTTCCGAATCACGAGTATGAAAATGAGGTTCCGTTTTAAGGGCTGGGGAGCTGTGGGCCCTTTCTTTTCCATTCTAAAGTGTTGCAACTTGCATGTGGCGAGAACTTTTTATTTTACTGAGGATGATTTGATTATTGGTTGTTATGAATTGATTAGAGATTAGCTTTGAAAGTGAAAATTCTCGATACAAACGTGGCGAAATAGAACTGAAAGTTTCGAGAAAAGCAAAAATGTGTTACGCAGCATTTCTTTCATAGTTTTCAATGAAGAGTGAAGGTACAATAAATTAACTGTTAAACGAAACCTAGAATAAGAAGAAAAAGCTTGATGGTATTTACTATCAAAGAGGCCAACTGATTGAAAATCTTAAGAATTTTAAAGGTTCAGATAATAAACTAGAAATTATAATCAGTACCTACGGCTTAGAAAATAAAATTACTGAGCGTGAAGAATGTCAGAAACGCGGTATTCAGTAAAAAAGTGAAAAGAAATAGACGGTCGAAAGTATTCTTAATGTCACAAAACAAAATTGGGTTCAATAATACGGTTAATTGGTTATGTTGGCTGGTTACAGCAAAACAACTCGAGGGATATTTGCCTATGGGAATGAAGGCCTTCGGCGAGGATTCTTTAAAGGAAACTTGCTGGTATTCAAGCAATTCGAGGGCTATCTGCCTATGGAAAGAGAGGCCTTCGGGGAGGATATTTTAAGGGAAACTTGCAGGTATTCACGTTACACATGGAAAAAATCTCGGAAACTCCCATGCGGGCAAGCCGTCCACCAGCATTTGAACTCGGAATACGAATGAAAGGTCAGGTTTGCAAACCTTTTTCTTGCGTGCTGGGCAGACAACAATGATTCAAATTATTCACAAATCAGAGTTCAAATTGAAAATCTAACAACCTGGTTCTAGTACCCAGTGACTACTGCCTTAACTCAAATCAAAGACAAACTCACCAGCTAATAGCTGCAGCGTTAAAAAGGGAAAGTAACAGCAGAATTTTACCATGGCCGATTGAGGTTACAAATCTTCAATCTTAAACTTATGTTCTCGCAACGTATTTGAACTAATTTCATTGGTATTTTCTTGTGGAGCAGATGTAATAGCAGAAGCACAGGAAAACTTCAACAAGAGATATAACAAATTAATTAAAATAAGCCTTACAGTGTTAAATTTGAATTACATTAGGCAGCACGAGTTGAGTGAATTACTTGAAGCAGAACATTTAGTTGAGATTTTCAAGAAACACGTGGAAATATATCCCTTCCTCTTGTTAGCAGACTCAATCATTTTTTAAAAAAATAAAATTTCTGCTAGTAATAAACTAAAATTTACAAAATAAAAATTATGTAGACTCAAATCAAAACATTTTGAGTATTCCAACAACTGTTTTAAAAACTACTATACATGAAACATGCACTTTCTTGCCTAGGGAAATGAAGTTCATTGAAAATACGAAGATGATGATAGATTTGTCTAAAATGGAAGCATACATCTGAATTTTGTAAAACATCCGTTTCGTAAAATTTGCAAAAATTGTTACAAATATTTAACGTACGACAAAACGGAAGCAGTGATCTGTTGAGTTGAATAATATAAAAAGAAACGGAACACCAAACAATCATTGTGCAGTTTGAGTATAGCTTAAAAAATCAGAAGTAAGTAAAATTAAGAGAGTAGAGAAATCGTCCTACGCTTTATTACAAACACTTAACGCTATAATTGAACAGACAGGAGGAAAGGAATAGTTAGGGCTCTAATTAACAGCTGTATTAATAAAATATTTTAGAAAAAAAAAAAAAAAAAACTGCTGGCTGTTTAAGACTGAAGGTCACCAAGCGGGAAGCATTTTAGATTTATGGATTTGGGAGTAAATGTAAATAAGTTTATGATGTAGTTCCGTCTCATTTGCAGATAATCAAGCCTGCCCAAAAAATTATGATAGAAGCAGTGGCAAATGAAGCCATTTGCCATGATCACACAGCAGTTTTTCCTCAATGAATTAGATATACAGAGAGTGTTTATACATTTTTAGAATGATTCCGATAAAGAATTTTAAAAAATCGAATGTTTGAAATACAAATATCTGGCAGCAGCTTATTATTTGAAATGAGATACATCGTCTGCTACATTTAAATTTATTCTTCTTTCAAAATATAGAATTTAACAAAGCTGTAGACTGACTGATATGTTTTTGCTCTTTCCAAAGAGAAATATTCCTTAATTTAAAAAAACGTTGCGAAATGCTTGGTATTAAAATCTCTGAGGACAAAATAAGCAATATTAATAATCAGAAAGGCAAAAAACAGTCAGTCACTGCTTCTACATGGAAAGAAGACACCAAACGAATACCTGAAGAAAGTACATACTGTTCCTAATGTCTCTAAAGTTAAATTCTTGGTAACAAGAGAATATCCATCGACACAGAAATCAATTGCAAAGTCTTCAAATATATCCATAGCAACAATATGCAAAACAATAAACCAAGATTTACAACTTAAAAAGGCTAAAAAATGTTCACGAACTTTTACCGAGGTATGTGGCTTAGCGCAGGACAATTTGTAGAGCCCAGTATAAAAACTATTTAGCGGGAGATAAATGGAAATACATTGCGACCTTTGATGAAGCACGGCTTAACCTAACGATTGCGAAGGGGCGATCTATTTATTATCAAAAACGAAGCGAAAAAATGTACAAACCTGGTCCCGTTAATTGAAAGAAAGTTTCATTAAGGGTTTGTGACTGCCCCAGGAATCTCTTGCAATGGGAAATTAAAAATAAGAAGCGTGGGAAAAATCGCTAACATCAACTCAACGTTTCATAAAGAGAAAGTTTTACGTCCGATATTTACAAAAGAAATTCCATTTCTTTATCCCAGTGACTTTCAAAGCGTTAAACTCCGTCCAAACAAAGCAACAAGTCATACTTCGAAGACTACCACTGTATTCCTTGAACAAATGAAGACTGATTCAGGTATTTCTACGTATTCCAGCGAAGTCCCTTGCCGTTTCAATTACGACTACCGTGAATTTGATTTTTGGAAAGAGCTCTTTCTAAGTGCAAACCCACCACGACTGATGGAAAGGTTTGGAAGAGGAATGGAGATCAATAATCCTGGAAATTTTACGAAATTCACTTCTAATGGAAATCATAATGCAGACTTATGTCCAGGAAAAGGGATATCAGATCGAACATTTGCAAAAATAGTCTTTATATTTTAAACACTAATTAAGTGGCTTCAAAAATTCTGAAAGTAAGCTCTGTATGTCTCTCAGAAATATAAAAGAATTAGACGATGATGGAACCTCAGAAGAGACACATATTTTGATCGGATCGAGTTACGTTTGAAAGTTTTTATGAAAGAAACATAAAATTAGGAAACGATCGGTTGTTTCCAACAGCTTCTGGAGTTTGACATCTACACTAATTATGACTGTGTAGCTTATGTGAATCAGATAGTTGTAGTATTAGGAGAACCAGAATATGAATAGGTTAAGAGTTTATAGAACCGTTAGGTTATATCGATGCAGGAATATGAAAACTGCGCAAAGCCCTGGCCGGGATCGGAATTTCGAATTTTCTGAATGCGAGTCAAGCGTGCTCCCAGTTACACCACGAAGGCATGTGGAAAGGAAGGTAAAAAAACTTTATGTACTCTCCATTTTAAAGAGTAATTGGGGTTAAAGGATCCAATCACCAAGTCCAGGTGGTGACGAATAATCGTTAACCATCACCTATATGTTCGAGGGCCACCTATGGGAAGCATTAGGTTATATCGATGCAGGAAATATGAAAAATATACTATGCTGTCCCCGGGATTCGAACTCCGGACCTCCCGAATACGCCTTCAAAGTGCTACCAGTTACACCACGAAGGTATGCGGAAAGCAGAGAGAAAGCTTATGGCACTAGAAGCTATATGAGTAAATCACGAAAATAAAATTTCATGATTAATTGCAGATGTCGCAGACGTGTTCGAAAAAGTACAGTGAATGAGAAGAAGAGGTACGAAACCAAATTATTATGGAACGAAAACTGTAAGTCATTGAAAAATAAAGAATAATTAACAGTGATACGTTTGCTCAGTTTAATTACAAAACGAAAAATACTGAGCTGAGAGAAGCGCGATTATAGTTTGATCTGACTGACTGACTTCGGCTGAGTAATACAGGATGGGGCAAATAAAAGTGGCTCGGAGAACAGAGTTCCAGTTTACAAAGGAACACAGCAAAGGAAAGTAATAAAAGTGGCCCGGACGAGTGGATATGATTGGACGTGAATGTATGCATATAACCACACCACGTGTACCCACACCGCATTATCCAAACCGGCTCAGACCTTTGTGCGGTCTGTATCAGTGTGAGTTGAGCAGTGGCAAAGGTGAAGATGGTACACAGGGAAGCAGAGGGTGTTCGTTGTGGAAAGTTACGTGACAACAAAGCTGTAAAAACTGTGTGGTCAGTTGTTTGCTCATACGTTTACTAGTGTCAATGTGACAGCAAAGAGTGCCATGCAACGATTAGTCAGAAAATGGCGTCAGACATGATCTGTTTTGAACAAGTCAAAAAGCGCTTTCAAACGTGTCCGAACACCAGAAAATATGGCTGCAGTTCAGCAGAAAATGCTTCAGAGTCCTATCAAATCAACCCTAAGCCTGTCGCAAGAGACCGACATATCACGTCGATCATGCGGACGAACACTCCACCTGAACCTGAAAATGCATCCCTACAGAGTGTCTGTTGTTCATGTATTAAAACCAGCATATGCTTCTCAAAGCCTCAAGTTTTCTGAGTGGCTGTTCACTGAGATAACAATGAATGGCTTGGACATGGATCTTTTCTTTATTTTTGATGAAACCTGATTTCACCTGAGTGGTTATGTCAACTCACGGAATCACAGGTTCTGAGTAGCTTAGATTTCGCATACCTTCCACCAAAGACCATTGCATGATCAGCAAATTGGGATTTTGTGAGCAGTGTCTGCATGCCGCATTATTGGTCCCATATTCTTTCACCAGAACGCTGAATTCGTTACATTTCCACCATTTTTAATCCATTTATGGCAGCATTAAATGAGGAGGAAAAGACCTACACTTTCACCCAACAGGACGGAGCAACTGCCCATACAGCCGGCCGCACCTTGGATCACATTTGCACAATCTTCATGCCTGACAGAGTTGTTAGAAGAGATCAATCTGGTCTCGACCTTAGCTATCCTCCCAGGTAACCTGATCTATCGGTGTTTGATTGCTTTTTGTGGGGGACCCTCAAATCTAGAGTGTATCGCAACAAACCTCATAGTCTACAAGAACTGCAGCAGACAATGTCGGAAGAGATTGCAGTACTTCCTGCAGTCCCGCTTCGATCTGCCTTCAGCAACTTGCTGACCATGACCTCAAAGTGCCAGGAGATGAATGGTGGTCAATTTCAACATCCGCTATGCTCAGGATAGTACCGTATTTCCTTTCCTTTTCTGTGTTTCTTTGTAAGCTGAAACTCTGTTCTCAGAGCCACTTTTTTTGCCCCACCCTGTATTTACCCCTTAGAAATCGAGCACTCACTTCTTCCCTTGATGAGGCATAAGATTCTACTCACAGAAATTCAGACTAGACAGACGTAAATTTTCATGGAGTAAGTTACGTTAATTTTATTGAGATTCTGTATTTAAAAGTAGGCGTTGTCCATATGTTAATTTAATATACTGAAATACTGTAAACAGAGCTCATTGAAAGTTCTAGAATAACGTAAGTTGTTCTATTTGTGCATACTTTGTGTTAATGGCGAGAAAGGTAACTGTTGGGTGTAGCAAATAAAAGTAACCAAACCAAAAAGCACGCTATTTTTTGTATTGATATTGTTAGGGGCACCTTGTTTTTGTACTTGTGTTTTTAATTCTAAGGCAATAGAAAATCTCGTTAAAGACTGCTCTACCCCCCTTTATACTCATAACCACAGGTCGGTGAAGAAGACGTAGCACACGAGGATAGTGTTAATACTGAAAAAGAGTTTTGTTGTCCAGTTGCATGCAAAGCATAACTCCTCCATAATTTATCAAGACAAATTTTAAGATAAATTTCTACACCATATAATTTCGTGTAACTAAGGTCGTTATATATTTATAAAGTTAAAAAAAAAAAAAAAAAAAAAATGGTGTCAAGACAGGTTCAGTGAATAGTGCGGAAATGCGTTATGCGAAGCTTGTACGAATTACACAGAACGTTGATGGTATTTGTAATCGTTATTTCTAAGTTTGAAGACATATAAAACTTTCGTTGTTACTCAGTTGAAACCGGAGATTAAAATAGAATGTGTGTAAAACGTTATGAGGCTGCAGTAATGTAAGAGACTGCATTGGCAAGAATGGATATGTGCTTTATGTCAAACGTAGGCTAATTTTCACTTAAATAGCGATATAAACTACCAGAACAAACGTTTCTGAGCATGAAGGAAAGATTCCAGAATATGGTAAAAAAGGACTGACTTGTGCCTATATAGGGAGCAGGAGACCAGTAATCTTCTCCGGGAGCGAGACTATACGTCCTTCCCTTCTCCGGGAGCGAGACTATACGTGCGCCTGCCACAATGCAATATGTTACATGCATGTTCGTGTTACACATGCACTAAAAAAAAGAAGTGCTATATTAAATTTCGATTGCACCTACGCGTGCCACAATGGAGTACGTTATATATATGTTCATGTTAACTAATAAAAGTGGTGTTCTATTAAAATTCGATCTGCATATATTTTTTATTTAGAACTTGTAACGATTAGTAACGAAAAGTAGCTATTCATTTACAATTAAATTTGAACCATACCCACAAAAGAATTTCACAAATATTTCCGTAGATCCTACAGCTAATTACGTAGAAATTTGACAACACTGTTGCTGAAAATTCGAGAAATCGCTTGTTTTCAATGTGCTTCCTCCCTCCCTTTTCTCTATAACTTAAAAAGCAGAAATTAGGTTTCTCCCGACTCGTTAATCATGTAATAGATACTAATGCACATGAATTTTAGCAAACACGTGTGGAGCATGTACAGTGGAGAAATTACCGCTACAAAATAAACATGAGGTGTAAAAATGCGTGGTAAGTAAAAATGATGTTCAGCAGCGAATTTTTTTTTTTTTTTTTTTTTGCTTCTGTACCTTGATACTTTACAATTATTATTCGAGAAGTAGCGAGCTTTTAATGAATAAGGCAATAAAACTTTGTACCTCATATGAACGTGTTGGAGAGATGATGAGAAAAATATGAATTTGTATTCAAGCTGCTGTAATTTACAGTCATTACAACTATGGTTAGATCAGTTGCCTCAATAACTCAGAATAAAAGAGTTAATAACTCATTATAGGTCTATTAATACGTAATTCAGAGTAGTTTTTAAGGAATTAATTCTGTTTCTGTAACAGAAGAATACCTTTAATACTAAAAAATTAAACATCAGCAGCTACGTTTGGACCCCAAAAATTTATATTAGAAATTGCTAATAATGATAACAGTTGCTGAAATTTTATTCATGTACCTGTGGTTATTATTATATAGATTTAAGTTATAGTACAGATAGATATGCAGATATTACAATAGTACAAATTTAAGACTCCCGATTGATTTGGCTGCTTATACTAATTTACATGAAATTATAGTACAGCTCGGCAATCTGTGCCAAAATTCAATTAAAAAAATATACGCTGTTATTTCATGATATGTGTAGTCTTGACGTATTTCAGCACTGTGAAAACCTTCAGCGAAATACTCTAACTGGAAGTCATTTCTTCCTTTCCTTGAAATTTACTCATCCTTGTGTTTTGTATTAGCATGTTTCAGTGGAACTGAAAGTTGACAGTATTCAGCGATGCTGGATAGCGGCTGCCACCTAGTGGCATTTAATGGCATTATCTGTCCAAATGTGAAACTTATTTCTTTCACAGGTGCAAGCGCTTCCTACCTTTTAATTTTGTTGGGTTAAAACGCAACTGTGCAAACAGGTATGAATTTCATGTCAGCAGTTACATTATGGATAGCTCAGCACTTAGTTATTAATTGAATGTTCATTAAATTGCGAAAAGGGTTAACATTCTAACCAGAAATACACATATCAAAAGTTAAAAATAAAATCAATAAAATAACATAAAATTAAAATAATGAATAAAACATAATAGAATTAATACAAAAATGTTTAAAATTCATTGGTATTTATCAACGAGCAACCGAAGAATTTTCAATAGAGCCACGTTTCTGAATTATTGAAGTAATTCAAAAGAAATAATTAAATTCAGTGCTAAATAAAAATTTAATTAAAATTATGAACATTGTTAAAAGTGCAATAAATTAAAACTTTTCAAAACATTTTTTAGTTTTAATTAATCATCAAAATATAATCTGATTATCAAGGTATAATTTTAAAATTAAATTATATAATTATATTATATTAATTAATTATATAATATTATTATATTAAATTATTTTAAAATTAAAAATTTTGCTTGTATGATCTTTTATTACTTTTAACTGTCACTAATTAGATCAGAATTTCTTAAATTCACCCCAACGGGGTTGCGGGACTTACAATAGGGGGGGTCGCCAAAAATTTTAGCAATTTTGATATTCCTTTAATTTATTATAATAATTTTGCAGTTACCAAATATTTGTCTGAAAACAGATAAAAATAAGATAATACAGGCAAAAAAAAAGGTTTCGACTCATTTTTTTTTAATAATAGAAATGTTCATTTTACTTTAAAAATTAATGACATAAAACTGCAATAATCTATTATAGTACCAAGTGAAGAAACTGACAGTTTCACTCCACTCAGACGTGTATCGGTTTTCCTCAGTGCTTATGGGGTTGCACAAAATTTTCGTAAATATTATGGGGTTCCCACACCAGAAAGTTTAAGAAACCCTGACTTAGATAAAGTTTCTGAGCTATCATTTAAAGTAGGATTAAAGTGGATCAAGTCATTTACCGAAACTGTTACTATAAAGACTGTTCCAATAAGAATTATATGATTTTAAAGGGAAATGAAATAAAATTTCATATGCAACCAAGCGATTTGTGTTGTTTAAGTACAATTTATGACATTATATTTTGAATAAAACGTAATTCGTGTTTACTCGACTTTGTGCACACGAGTGAATTCGATTAATCCAATTTTTGATAACGGTACGCAATTACTCAAGCCTAATGTCACGAATGCAACGTTAGATGTATATTCTTAATGCTTCAAGGTTTCGTGAATTGTTCGCATCAATAACTAATTTCAAATAACACCACAAAGCGTAATCTAAAGGAATTAAATCACAACTTCTAAGAGGAGGCCAACAACATTCATAAAATTATCCTTGCATCAATTTTTTTTTTTTTTTTTTTAGTCCAAATTGGCAATTTGCCCTGAAGGACTATTAATTTCGTTTTGGCATTTTTCGTTGAAAACTTTAAAAGGCTGTATCACTTTTCAAATCGTTGCCACCATATATTATCGCCCTGTATTATATTTGAAGAAATTAAATAATGAAGAATCTACATAAATGTATGTATGTTTCTCGCACTGTGATAAAACAACAGTACCTAGAGCCATCTAAATTTTAATAACGTAATCTTCCATAGAATATGGGCCTAATTTGAATTTGAATTGAAGCCCTAATTTTAATTTGAAATTTGTTTTATTATCGATTTCATATTTTGTAACATTTCAACGAATTTTTGATTAAAAAACTAAATGATTTCAAAACAAGCAATGGCAACACTGTACCGAAAAAAAAAAAAAAAAAAAAAAAAAAAAAAACATTTTTTATCTCCAGCGCGTGAGACTCTGTAACGGAAATTCTAAAGATATGCTCATTTTAAAACTGATTTGCGATATTGCTGTTGAACTGAATTTTATAGCTTGAGTACGTAGAACGTGATATTTAATAAATAAAGGTAACACACAAAACGTTAAAAAAACGCTCCTATGCACGTAATTTAGAATCTGAAAACTTTCAGTTTTTTTTTTTTTTTTTCTTTTTACAATACGTCAATAGTCGCGTTAACAGTGTGACATGTGGCACCGTCATGTTGGAAGTCCATGTCCCGCAAATCAATGTCCTCCAAATTTGGTCACAAAAAATTGTTATCATCAATCGGTATTGCTCACCAGTCACTGTAACTGCATCACCTCAGTCGTTTTAGAGAAAATAATGCTGATGATGCCAATATGTCATAAATCACACCATAAAGGGACCTTTTCGAATGCAAAGGCATCTCGTGCATCTCTTGGATTCTCTTCCCCAGCAAAAGTAACAATTTCATTCTTTAACAGATAAAATCAAGCAAAAATGAGCTTCGTCTGAGAAGACAATATTTTGTCCAAAATTAAAGTCTTTGAAGCATGTATTTAGCAATGATGAATTATCAGAGCATACTAAACGCAGATAAAAATTATTGACAATTATTGACATTTTAAACATGGTTGCCATTTCGTTTAAAATCGTATTAATCTTATTGGAATGCCCTTTACTGTTTTAATAACCGATATAGCCAGACGAGAGAATGTTTGAATAGAAGAGAAATATGTTTGAATGTAATAATTTCATATCTGAATGTAATCAGTAATTATATTCACACGTGTGTGGTTGCAATATAATAAAAAGTTCGTTGATCAGCTTGTAGAGACATTAGGTTAATTGGAAAAACCAGAGTGAAAAATAGCAAACGCCTTTGCCGGGAATCGAACCGCGGACCTCTGAATACCGGCTCAGTGTGCTGACTGTTACACCACGAAGGCTTGCTAGGAAAGTGGAAGAAATACCTTATATACTCCCTTTTTTAAAGGGCGATTGGAATTTTTAGGTGACTCAATTGCCAAATCCTGGGTGTGGAGATTCATCATCCACAATCCTTTTAGTTCGGGTGCCACTGTAGAGGCATTAGGTACTTTTTGGAAGCAGAAGAGATGAAAAATTAGCAACGCCTTCGCCGGGAATCGAACCACAGACCTCTGAAATACCGGCTCAGTGTGCTGACTACTACACCATGAAGGCATGCTAAGGAGGTGGGAGAAATACTTTATAAGCTAAGTGTTGTTGCAGAATAAAAAGCGTAAAATATACTATAAATATAATTTTTATCCCTATTATATTTGTTCGCAGAAACATAATACACAATTAATTTTAATTTTCTATTTTATAGAACATTTAAATTTTTACTTTAAAATAACTACATCAAGGATTAAAAGATTTCGACATTCTTTGCAAATTTGAGACCAAAAATTGCAATAGTTATGAAAAACGCTTATATTAAAGTTTAACTTGCTTCTTTCTCATGCAGAATAAATAAGTTAATTAATTAACTGCAAATTATTAACGCAGTCTTCTTGATAGCTGTATTTGTTATAAATTATACTTTAGCGAAACAAATTTCCGCTTATATAGTCGTACTACTATAGATCAACAGTTTAATACAGGAATTATAGCTGCTGAATTTCCTAAATCCATATTTCTCAAACACTTTTTGCTGCGTAAATTTATGAAGGAGAAATATCCGAGAAGAAATTTCAGTTTCGTCTTATTATTTCGCAAATACCCCCTTCAGTTTATTTGATTATGGCAAAGCAAGCTAGGGCTATCTGCCTAAGGAAAGGGAGGCCTTCGTAGAGGGCTTTTTGAAAGAACCTGGCTCGTTTTCATATTACGCTTGGGGAAAACAATGAAATCGTCCATGCAATCAAATCCATTCGCCTGGATTTGTTACGTAGTCGAACTACCATAGTTCCGCGGTTTTTAACGCGCGAATGCTGGTGAGCCAAATACTCCTTTTGCAGCATGTAGTAGAACTGTGCATATGAAGAATAATATGTATAAATCGCATCTGCATGTTAGCAGCCTGCTGTACATAATTTACAAGCATAACTCAAAAGCGGAACTCTCAGTAATAAAAACTGCCATCAATATTGCGTCCATAAACAATTTCTCCAAAATCTCCATTAACTCAGCCAGCCAAACAGCCATACTCTTCATCTGAAATCGAGGTAACCGTTTTCACTTGGCCCATGAAATAAATCAAATCTCTAAAGATCTCAATACTGAAATAACCAAAATTTGGGTCAAAGGGTACAGCGGCAACGTTGGCAACGATACTGCTGACAATCTGGCAAAAACAGTAGCTTTTTCTCAAGAAGGCGAGTTACTCAACATGAAGCTTCCGAAATTGCAGCAATGACAAATCCTAAACAAACATTTAAGCCACGAGTGGTAAGAAGAGTGGAATAATGCTACAACAGGCCGTGGCAACTCGCCAGTTCTTTTCCCCCAAATCGGCACAGAAATCAGAAGCTCCAAGTCCTTCCTAACTTATTACTTCACCGGTTATGGCTCATATCCAGATTATTTTTTTAAAAGGAACCTCTCCAAGAGCGACAATTGCTTTTGCGGTGTCAAAGTAGATGCAGACCATTACCTATTCTTCTGCCCACTAACAAGTGACCTACATATTCGGAAAACCACCAATTTAGATCTTAAATTTAAAAGACTGGTAATATCTCAACGCCACCTATATCCAAAAATCATGAAAGAACGCCAAAAGCTTAGTGCTCTAGGACTAGACCTATGCCAAGTCACACCTTAGGACCGAAAATAAAAAGCGGAAAGAGCAATGTCTATGTTATGTTACACCCCAATAACTGACTCCGCGCAACATTAACAATTTTCATAATGCTCCAAAACACCGAACCTACTGAGCTGAGACCATGAACTTTATACTTATGAACTTCGGACTTTGGACTGAAAGATCTGAGCTCAGTACAGTTTTACCTGTGACAGATATCCCTACATAACAAGAATAAAACTCCCAATATATTAGCAAAATCAAATTCGATATGTTTATCCACTTACATAAAAATGCAAAATTTTCAGTGCAATGATCTCCAAAATATCAACTTTACTATTTTCACTTACTCCAATATTTTAATAAATATGCTAAACAGTTTGTGTTATTTATGTAACTTTGTATGTAATTTATATTATTTTTCTCTTTTGTTTAAATGTAACAACTCCGATTTATAACTCCAGTATTGCTTAGAAATAGCATATAGTCAGTTCAAGTTTTTCATATTCTAGCCGGGTAGTGCATTGGGGCAATACCTGTTCGATTCTGTAGTGAAGTGTCTGGTGCCCATGAACTTTTACCTGTTTGCCTGTACGTAATGAGCATTAGATGCATCCAAATAAATCTGGAATTGACGCAAGCAGCTACAGCACATCAGCTGCCTAGTTGCACAGTCAAGCACCAAAGGCAGAGATCATGTGTCGCAGCCTAAACTGGTCTCAGCTCGCTATCATTGCAGAACGTGATAACATAGCCGTACTCCTAGAAATCACACCATCTTACAAAAGCCACTTCCTCGATTTACTCCCCTCCTTCAGAAGAAATAGATGGTGTTCTTAATTTCGTAGACAGGCTAAACGCAAATGTCCATCCCATTTAAAATTCTACGCAGGAGACTAAATGCACACAGTAGAAGCTGGAGACACGCAGCTACTTATCCAAAAGGACAACAGCTCGAGGATTACATAGCTGCCTAAATAACACTGTAGGAGCCGCACCATAATATATCGGACATAATGGCAGAGGCTGGCCAGATCTTAACATCTCCAAACAGTAGGCAGTAACTTCATTCAAGACTGGGCAATGCAGGAAAAAAAGATTCTCTCCGATCACAACTACATCAACTTTACAATAAATCGTGCCTCTTGCCACTTCCGAAACCATAGTCAAACCCATAATCTCCCAGGTAGCAAAATTAACATCTTCAGCAATCGCATTCGACAAAATCTTTCCACACTGATACCAGATCTACACGCAAGCATAACGAGTGAAGCCCTAGGCGTGTTCTCAACGCAACTGTAAAGCACAATACTCAATACCTGTGAAGAAACATTCCTAAGCCGACAAATTAAATTAGGAATATAAATTCCTAATTTAATTTGTCGGCTTAGGAATTTGTCGGCTGACCTTCAATAGCATAAAATAATTAAAGGGTGTATAAAGAAATTATACACCCTTTAATTGGTGAACCAATAAGGATCTCTTCGCGTAGCAAAACAAATCCAGAGCACTACACCACAGACTGAAACCGGAGAGACGACTGTATATTCCAACCATTAGAAAGGAAAGAGCAATCTACAAAAGAATTATCATCAGCGCTAAGATACAAAACTGGAGAGACTTCTGCACTAAAAATAGACACCTATGGCATTTTGTTCAAGATTGCTACCAACAAGGTCTAAAAGCTCTACTCAATTCCGTCTTCAAGAATCCAAGCAGACAAATAACACATCTAATGGCATGACAAAACACACAAAAATATCATGGATGCGGTCTTCCAGCGGACTATCCTTCAGAAGACACAACAGAGCAACAGTGCATTCATGCAAACACTACACCAGTCAGCACTGCAGAAGATAAAGAATACACTGTAAATTCTAGTCCTCATAGGGAGCATACACTGTAGAAAAGACGATTGAAGAATTATCTTCTAGCCTTGTAAAAAAGAAAAAGTCAGAAGAAGGGTATATAAGACCCTTTTATTCGAACACAAACTTAACAGTTACCCAACTTGGGTTTACACAAGCCAAGCACTTCTGGCTTAACAGAAATATGTAACGATGAACAAATTCAAAATGTGGTATATTAGCCAAACGGCTCACAGGATAATTTAACGCGTTGGCAAGGCTCTGGTTTGTAGAAAACCGGCGAGATAAAGCCATATGGCTAGAAGCACTTAACGCCACTAAATCAATAATAAAAAAATTAACTAATAATCACGGCAAAACGTGGCCTGGAGTAGGTAGACATGCTCGCAATCTCATTTACATTCTGGCATGAAAAGCGGAGGTGAAAAGAGAATAATAGGAAAGTGCTAAGTTAAAATAAACTATTAGTTATAAATAAATAGATAAACCTCACAACACAAAAGAAGAAATGCAACAGATCTTCAAGAACCTTCTTTTAAAACCTTCAAGAATCTGGTCCAGACGGTATAAATTACGCTATAGTCAAAATTTTATAAAAGTTTACAAGCATTTTTCTTAAATTTTATCTATAAGCTTCTGAATAAAGGCTTCTTTCCCACTGATTTCAAAGTCGGATTAGTCTTATTCTTCCTTAACAGAACAAAGACATTAGTAATCCGGATTCCTATAGTCAAATATGATTGTTTCCAGCGCTAGAAAAAGTACATGAAAAACTTCTAGTCAACAGCCAGAAGCACAAACGCAACACAATCAGCAAAAACTAATGCGGCTTTAGAGAAGAGCAATCTACCACACATGCACTGATGACTATTAAAAACTACATCCTGGAGAACAGGCACAATGGCGACCACACACCCATCCTCAGCCTCAGTCTTAAGAGTGTATTCGGCGCCTTATAGAGGTCAGCTATTAAACATGCACTGAAACAAGCAACATGCCTAGCAAACATACATGAAGCCTTCACCAGCTATCTCTCGAACCGCGAGCAAATCTTCGTGCATAATAAGAGCATCATAAAACCAAACAGACACGAGGATGCCGACAAGGATCATGTGCCGGTACAATCTTACGGAATCTGACCTTCAATAGCATACTGAATGCTACCTGGCCTGATCACAAACAATTAATAGCTTACGCAGATGACGTCACATTCATAGTCCGGGGAAAATCCAGAAACGAGCTGAAGATACATGGAACTCAAACCTACCTCTCAGCAGTTCTATGATCTCTGCAGTGACTTGAAACTGACCGTCTCAGAAAGTAAATCCAAAGCCCTTATAATTCCAAAAAAGGGAGTCAAGACCACCATTAACTGCAGGGTTAAAACCACGAAAGAATTAAAATACCAGGATCTGACTTGGGGTCGAAGATTGACTTAGATTTCCCACGTTAAGGAACTCAAACAACGTGCCAGCCACATTGCGCACAAACTCCGACAGGTCTAAGGAAACAACTGGGGACTAAATTCGCACGTTCAAAAAAAAAAAAAATTCTCTACTCAACTGTGATAGAGAGAATAGTTACATATACTATTCCAGTCTGGGCCAAGCCGACGCAAGGGAGGAAAGTAAAACATCATCTTAGTTGTTTACCTCCCATTTGTGCTTACATCACATGAAAATTTCGCACAACCAGCAAATGCATCGAATAATGCCCTGACAGATATAATACCATTGCATATTCGTGTTGCGCAAGAAGCAGTAATCCAGTCAGTATTTCATATTTGTAATCCCACAAGCTTTTTCGATAAGTGCCATTATTCAAACAATTATGAAATGCCACTAACGACTCTACATGTTCACCCAGCACTTACAGGGCAAGGTGTAAAAATACGTCTGTAGCATCATAACATCCACAGCAATAACACTCCGACTATATACACAAATGTATGGAAGATCAAATTGGAAGCGCAATAGTTCTTCAGCATGAAGAAGAAACCTTACATGTATGGGAGAGATAATAACAACCGTGTTTCAGGCCGAAGCAATTGCTATTTCCAGAGCTATGCAGTACATCACTCAGCGAAACCTGCAGAACAGCACCATCCACACAGACAGCAAGTCGATACTTCTGTCAATACTCAACCATTAGCACACATTTCCTATGGTTACGCAAATCCAGAGAGACTTGCGGAGGGATTAACATCATAACATCACCCTATCTTGGATGAAAGGGCATGCTGGGGTGAGTGGAAACGCAATTGCTGACAGATGGCCGTGGAGGTAACATCAGGAAGTATTCATTATCCGCACACATTTGTTTGGCCATGTTCGTACTTGAATAAACAACAGAAACTCAAGGCACAAATCAAATGGCAAATATACTGGAACGAATGTGAACAAAGCCGTTGCACGTACTACTAACATAACACAAGTAGACGACAAACGCAACATTAACTTCCCCGCAATTAACAAGATTTTAACAGGACATGATGACTTTCACGAATATTTTAATAGACACGGAGTCAGGAACACCAACCTTTGTGTCTCTGGAGAAATTGGTACTCCAGACCATTATCTCACTATCTGACCACTTACCATTGGACACCACCTTAAAATCCCCACCAACAATACACAAGCTTTCTGCAAGTTTATGGTAAAACAGTGTCATCTGATGGCAAGATAGCCCAGATTATCGAAACGCTTGCAAAACTCGGAGCTGACCTATGCCTCGTTATAATTATTTTTCTTTTTAAAAATTGTATTTTAGCTTTTTGGGGGAGTATTAGTAAGAACAGTGCCTCGAGGAAGAATTTAATATTCACTCAGTTTGTTTCTGGACCTTTAATTCTGTGTACTATTACTGCATTTGGACATTGAGCAATACACGTTTGCAAGTTTTTGTAAAGTGTTGTTTTTGTAAAGTTTATTTGTAATGTGTACTATTGTAAGTGTGTGTTCTGTTGTAAAGTAATTTGAGTAGCGGAAATAATGTAATAATTATGCAAATTGTGTAATTATATCCTGATCCACAAAGGCTGTAATATCTTACCATGTTATTTCATGTGTCCCTTTATGCCAGAAATGCGGGAACGCGAGGCAATACCACTTTAAATCTTTAATATGTACATCGATATTATCACTAGTCACTATTATATAGTCGAGGTAGATTAAAAGTAGATTTTCCGAGGGACAGGTCTTAAAGTTACATCCATGGCTCTTTAAAAGGTCGCCGCTGCTCCGCGTAAACGCAAAGGTATTGTCAGTAAGGCACAAGTGCCTGATTTTGTTATAAATGCGGTTTTTTGAACATCCTCGGGTTTCATTATTGCTTGAAAATACCCCTGTGTAAGATCTAACGTGGTCATGTATTTAATTGATTTTATTTTCCTCATGATTTCTTAGATTGTAGGCAGTAGATAAACGGGATGTTTCGTTAAATTACTATTTAGCTTCCTATAATCAACAACAAATCGCTAAGTCTGTCTAAGGCAGATTATTCTTTTTGCGGCATAGCACTACCGAACTAGCACACAGACTTCAGTACGCTACTCAATTATATCTTGTTTAACGTTATCACACCGGTGAGGCTTTGCTGTACAGAATCTCTTACTTTTTAACTAAATTTTATGTTGAACTATTTGGATTACACACGTTTTGTCAGAAAAGAGATTAGTTAAGTTTCTTACCAGGTCTTCTAGATTCTTTTTATATTCGGCCTGCATATGTCCCAGCTCCAAAACCGGTGGTTGCTCTACTTTATTCTTCTTAGTTTGCGTCTGTAATTGGGCTGTCCCTTCGTAAAAATTAATTTGTGCCCCTGCTGTTTTCAAAAATTCCATATCCAAAATAACTGTAGTCTGTAAATTTTTAATGATGAAAAAAATTGTCTTTTGGGTCTCATTTTTAACCTGAACATTTAAAGAGGCCCTTTCTATACAAGTATAAGGTTTGTCTTGTACGGCAATAATTTTTGTATTTAATACACTAAACAGTTGATATCTTTTAAAATTTTATGAAAAAATTCTAAGAAAAGAAAGTTTGCTTTCGCCCCTGTATCTAAGAGGGCCTCTGATGGTACATTGTTTATCAAAACCTGAATAGGCCAAATTATTTATGTCCACTGCATTTAATCTTACTTTAGAGGGATGTCCATGCGAGCGGGGTAACTGCATCCTCATCCCATCAGTACCAAGGGATTAGTTTAACTTCTGGTTCTCCACACCTGTTTTTTATCTGGCGGCTTATCTTGGCCAATCGCCAAAACTATTCATTTTATTTCGAGAGCCTTTTCTGCCGTTGAATCTTTGCCTGCTTTCCGCTATCGGCTTACGAAACTGTTCGTCCAATCTCTGTCCGTAATCCACTATACGGGTACTTTCGGCCACTTTCCTGCTTTCAAATTTGAATGCCAACTCAGATTGGCTACTCCAAAGTGTTTCTCAGTTCAACGAATTCTTGGATTTGAGGGAAAAGTAGGGTTAAAAAAATATGAATAACTTCGTTATCGGGCCTTTTCCCGTACTAGGGGTTCCGTTTTGCGAGTAGCAATATCTGGCGGCCAGTAAACTGAAGTGACTATCGGGGCCTAAAATAGGTGTCCTGATATTTGATATTTAGTTATGTACAGACTTAAATATTTCCTGCTTCAGTTTGTGAGTTTTGCTAATTTTTGTCGTACTGAAGCAAAACGTTTTCTGTTTTAATGCTAGAACAAGTACAAACTCTCAGAATCCATTGACTTCTTAAAATGTTAGATTTCGTAATTTTTGCAAAATGAATTTTGTAGATTTAGATTTCCATAATATGAATATTTTCTCTATTTAAATCGCTTTAAAATTGGAAGTATATGCCTGCGATAAAGATTGCGGAAATAACGGCCGCATAAAGGATATCTATGGACACGGTGTACATCTTTTTCCACATGCAAAACCAAAATGTCAGTCATTCTTAAACAACTTTATCAAACAGCATTCATGATCTTTCCACTCGTGAGATATTATATAAATAAAATTAAATAAATATAATATGTCTAATAAAAAAGTCTGTGAGACATCTTTGTTTTGCAGAAAATTTTTATTTTTTATTTTCAATGAATATGTTCACTTCTGCTTTCTTACAGTTCTTCGTTGGTGTTAATGGTTTTCTAACGCTAGTATTACGAAAGCAGTCATTTTGACCGACCGCAAATGAAATTAAATTTTTAGCTTTTTTTTTTTTTTTTTTTTTTCCTTTTTTAAAGATTTTCATATTTTTTTATTTTTTTCAAATATTTACCAAGATGCAACTTGGTAACAATAAGTAATTTGGCTTCTTTTAAATGATTATTTTTCTTTATATAACTGCCTAGAATTACAGCTAGTGGACACTTTGTTCTTCGTCCCTTAATTTTGTTTAGTGTAGCAGCGTTTTGGGGCCATTTCTTTGAATTTACTTTTTATTTTCATTCCAGACCTGATTCGACAGCAACAGTGACAACAGAAGTGAGGCTCCCATTACCCAAAGTGGTAATGTCCCAAACAGGTTTCATGCTTCTCACCTAAATATTTTAGCAAGATCTTCGTTTTGTTTTGTATCACACAGCGCTCTTCATTTTGCTTGCAATTCCAGGAAGTAGTTGTGTTCCAAAAAGTCGTCAAAGGCAAAGAACAAGCCCAATTAGAAAACAAAAACAAATTACATATTTTGAAAATGGAGAAAATCAATCAAAAACTAAGAAATAGCAAATTATGGTACAGTGTGGGATAAAATTACTTCAGCAAATTCACTTGTAAGACTTCTTCTTCATAATGTTTGCAAGAAGCAGGTGCTCCAACTAATTCTGCTAAGAGAAAAGTAATTGATCGGAAAGCAAGCAATGCATGGAGTCTTTTTATTAACGAAAAGATATCGCATCATATGCAGCATTGCAAAGAAGCCGACACAAGTCGAGAAATTTAAACTGGAGTTCGTAACTTGATAAGCCAGATGCTTTTATTATTCTACTTTATGCTGGTGGAGCTTTGGCTGCCAAAGGACTTTGTTTTAAATTTATGGTGCAAATCCTGAGATCCAAAATTCTTCCGCGAAACATGAGACGGATTCTTCAGCCTAGGGACGGATTCTTGCAAATAATGAAATATTTGTGCTTTGACTTGAAATCAGTTAGATCGCAAAGATTGCAAACTGATCCAATTGCTCTCACTTCAGAGGTATGGAGTACTTTTATTGGGAGTAATTTATTTTGTTACGAACCAGGTGAAAATAATTCAGTTGGTGGACAATTGTTTCCTACAAAAGGCAATATGCCGTTTTATTCAGTATAGGTCTCAAAAACCCAATAAATTCGGCATAAAATCTTGGCTTTTAAGCTGATGTGAAAACAAAATATTTAGTGACTGGATATTCTTATTTAGAAAAAGATGAAAGCAGACCAGTTGAACAAACTATTGAGGAGAATGCCATTTATCTGTTGATTGAGTCCTTTTATAACAATGAAAGAAATCTTAATAAGGACAACTTCTTTACTTCTTTGATTTTAGCAAATAATTAGAGAAATAACGGTATCAGCTATGTTGGCATAGTCAACTGTGGGAGGGGGGTGATGAATAAATAAAAGACAGCCCTATTAATTAGGAATATGGAAGATGTATTCTAGTAAAGTTGCTTTAATAAAAAAATGTCTTTCTCATGAAGTCGTTTCATCCACCTCTGGAAGTTGCAGGAAATCAGAGAAAGACCCGAGGTTGTGAGATTTTATAATGCAACCGAATGTGGAATAGACATTGCCCGAAATTATTACGTCAAGTCTTACTCAAGTCTTACTGCCCACGTTGACAAGTACATGTGTTTTTTATTGGCCTTAATTTATCTATGATAAATTCATGGATCATTCATAGTACTTGCAATTATTCTAAATGTGGCTGAACAGCAGCAAATATATTTTAATTTCCTCAAAGAAGAATCATCTTGCTCCTATGAAAAGCCCAACAGACGTTCTTTCTTCAAATAAGCGTAAGCAATATCAAATTAGCCGATTAAAAAAATAATAAAACTGTAAATTTTTATGCAACGTGCAATAAATATTTGCTTGGGCTTGGGCTTTGAATGAGGAGAATAATTAAATCAAGCTTTTGTAACAACTCCAAAGACGAATGATGCAAGTAATTTATTTCATTTTAATATTCTATTCTTCTAATACTCGTGATTTATCTTACAAAATAAGAAACATTTTATTTTGCGAATATCTAGATAGAAAAAAAAATTGTCATGCGTATAAGATTAATACTAGTGATTTATACTGTAAAAGAGAAATTGTTGTCATGTAATTCTGTAAAATAAAAAATGCATTAAAAATTGTTGAAAATTTTTAACTCCGTAACAAAAAAAAAAATAATTTAATGAACTAAATTATAACATGTTTTATTAAAAAATACAAAAGCGTTAGATTTTTTTTTTGTCCATTGAATAAACTTTGGTCAGAATGACCGCATACCTTAATGAGAGGTAAACCGAAAATGCTGTAAAGCTAACATTAATAAATATGCATATATATATATATACGATCAGCAGAAGCTAAGTGCTCACTAAATAGACACTACCAGAAAATAGATTGTAATCGCATATCCTATGTATGTAAAATCATAGCCTATGTATATTAAGACAACCTATAAAATGTAATTATATACGAGTACATTCTCCCTTCACAGCAGAATTTTTTTAAGTATACTTAAAATCAAGTAGAGATGCATAAATTTCATGACAGGAATGAGTACCTGGGGTATGGTTTTAATCTTTTTTGCGCGAATGAAAAGGCCACTCCTTAATGAATCACATTAGAAGAAAGAGCAGTTCCTGCTCGAAGAAACATTGCCTAATAACCAAGTAAATACTGTATAGTTTATTTTTTCTTGAAATTCTTCGTTAAAAGAAGTTGAAACTGCGTGATTATATGGCGTTGAAAACTCGTTCTTTTATCAAAAATAATGTTCGAATAATGATTATATGATAAATAACATCTAAATCTTCTTTAAGCAAGATACGTGTAATTATACTTTGTGCAAAGTATAATACACAGGTTATAAGAATAGACAGATTTTTATCGTTACTGTTATTTTAAGGAAAACAAGAAGTAATTAAACGAGTTTACAAATCTGAATTAGGTCCTGAAAGATGTACTTGCTAACCACATTTCTCGCAACACAGAATTTCAATATTGCTTACGAAATTCTGTGGTTCAGTTTTCTAGAGTAGATTAAAATCTAAGTTGCTTCAGTTAAAATAAAAATTTTTAATGCTTTATGTAAAAATAAGAAACAAGTTAAGAAAGATCGATTACGCTATTTTCCTAATTAATACTCTTATTTCATATTGTAAATGTAGTGATGTAAAATTAGAGAATTCTATTCAATAAGATCGATTACGTAATTTTTGTAACTATTAATCTTATTTCATACTTTAAATAATTTATGTTTGGTACGAATTTTTTAAACATTCGTATAGAATGATGGTGAGAGAGAATTATAAGAATAGACAGGTGAATCTATTCTTTGTTTTAAAACCTATGGTATTTTGCTTTTGTTTGTTTCTTTCACTGTTATTAATGTAAAGCTTTCTATGCTTTGATTAGTATGTGTACATCATTACAAATTATTTATATGTTTGAAATAAGAAAGAACATCCCCTTTCTGAAATGTTGAAATACTTAAACAAGAAAGAAAACCGCAAATGCACCTCTTGTTATTGGATTTTTGCAAAGTTTCACACTTGATTGCAAATAAGCGGAGATCACAGCGAAGATTTTATTCTTAAGAGAGTTTTTCAAATTAAAGTGAGTACTTACTAATCGTAAAATATACCTACGGCATCTTGTAACTTCATTTTAACAGTAACATTGTAACTTCATTTTTATTTCATGTAAGACCGAAATCCGATAGTATGCACACAATAATGCTTTTCCCTTTAATCAAATTCGGAAACAAAGCAATCACTTGAAACAAAGCGATCACTATGAGAGGAATCTCATAGTTGTCAATTACATTCGAGAATTGTTTAAAAACATTCATAAGCAGAAAAAGTGGTGTTACTGACAAACCGCATTCAGAAACACAGAAAGAGTTTCAGAGAGTAATGAATATCAAGATCTCTTTGATAAAGATCCGGTTTCAGTGTTGAAGAAATTTTGAAAATGAATGCGCATGAACTTTCTGTTGTTAATAAAATAAATATGTAAAAATACATGAATGTGTTCAAGTCCTCAATATCTTTTATCTGTTTATATAATTTATATACCTAATAAAATATTTTAAAGATAAAAAATAAATATAAATAAGTAAATTAATGTTACGAAAACTTTGAGCATCGATTTTGAGAGATTAATGATGTTCTGTGCTATTGATGAAGTTTCATTGTTGCGAAGTATTGAAAACAATAAGACAATAACCCGTTTGAAAGGATCTTTTGTTGTATAATTGGGAAAAGAATGAGTAGCTCTTTTAGAAAAGCATCTTTTATTCACCGCCATGAAAAAAATGCTGTTTCATTTGGACAGTTTTCAGACACTCGACACCACGTAGTTTCTTCAAGGGGCGGACAAGGACGCCCACTTCTTGACGCAAAGTGAATTACTTTCCTCTTCCTTGTTTTCTCGCCAATTTCACAGCTTTTACTGCAAGTGCTCCAATCTGACCATTCGCTCACTCGACACGATCTCGGACCTGAAATTGAAGAGTTTGAATTCAAGTTCCGCTCATAATTTTAGAGAAATATAAGCTAGAGAGTTAATTAAAGAAACATTTTTACGTTACAATTCACAAAAACCAACTTTTGTGCATTGTAACGTAAAAATGTTTCTCCAAATGCAAAATCTCCTGTGATCCGAGCTTTTCTTGTTTAATTTTATAAAAAGTTGAGTAAATTCCCCAGACTAGATGCTTTAATTCTCTAATTTATGAGAGAAATTTAAAATGTGTAATCTGCTAATTATATCGTAATATCATGAAATAAATCAAAAAATAATATCCTTAGTGAAGCACTATTAAAAATATGGAAATCAAACTTCACAAAAACATAAACCATTGGGTTTATAAGCAAAATACACAGTTTAACAGAATAATGTAAAACAAATTTATAACTTGACGAAGTTTTCATTATTGTGGCTAAAATTATTTAGATTATACTACAGGAAAACCAAAAGTATATAACTGAATAGCGAAGAAGTTTATAAATGATAATATAATGAGAAAGGGTATGTATTAAAAATATTTAAAATTGTTTTTCGAAAAGGGTAATCCAATAGACTTAAATAAAACTTTAACAACTGCCACACTGATATATAATTTTGCAAGTGCTAGACTGATTTATATTTTTATAACAGCTATATTCTACTGATAATGTGTTAAACAAGTCTAACATGAATGTGAATTGTAAACAAAATTTTACAAAAATCTAGACGTACCTGTGACGCACAGTCCTTTCTTATTTAAAAAATAAAACAAAATGCACGAAAAAAATGCAACACATTCACTACACGAAATTCTGATCATTCAAGATTGGGAAATTCCTTCATGAAACCGAATTATCAAGATTATTTTGCTATTACATATATAACTGAATGCTCTCTCGTTTTTCCTTTAAACAAACCAAATATTGTAATATACATAATAGAAGAAATAATAGAGACATTAAGAAATGCTCATAAACTTCACTTTCTTTTCCCCTGAAAATTTAAGTTTGAAATGTTTAATATGACGCATTATAATTTATTCAATGTCGTAATGCTGAAATATTTCATAATTCGAATGTTTGTGATAAATGTTTTACTGTTTATTGTAAATAAACTTCTAAGATAAATAAATTAAAGCTACAGAAAATAAAATTTTATTTTTCTTGAAATTTTCGAGTCAAATCATTTTTGCTTTGCTATTTTAAAAATAACTTTTCACAAATAAACTGTAGTGCAGAATAAAAGAAAAAAATAAAACAAACTCGAAATTTTCGCATGTATATTACTGCTGCCGAGTCACAAAGGTCTCAGGCAAAAAAAAAAAAAAAAAAAAAAAAAAAAAAAAAAAAAAAAAAATTTCCCAAAATCAATAGTTTCACTGTTATTCTTGGTACTTCTTCAAAGATCAGCGAAATTCAAATCTGAGTACATTTCTATTTTAAATAGAGTTATGCTGTAAAACAAAATATTATTTGACTACCACCTCAGTGAGCACACACTAGGGATGCTCCTTTTCATACTCCTTTTCCAAAACTGTAATATTAAAAAACGCCAGTTTTGACAACTTTATCGAGAAGTATTTGAAGATCCAAATGCCAATATGTTAATGCTTTCGAAAGTTATGTAGAGTCTACGTGTTCTTTTCGGGAGCATTCACAGTAGACCCTACGTGAAAAGACTGCATAGCGAATTCTCGCTATGTCTTTGAAGAACAGATACTACAGAGGAAGATTTGAATAACCTTTTTATTTCAACTAACACAGGGATCGGCAACCTGCGGCTCTTTTGATATAAAGTTCCAGCGCTCAAGTTCCAAGTTCCTCAAATAATATTTACTGAAACGAAATAATATATACTATAATACTGAAACGAAAATTTTAGTGGCTCTTTAAAAACTGGGAAATTTTGTAATTTGTAAACTTTGGCTCTTCCATTTCAAGAGTTTGCCGACCCCTGAACTAACGTAACAAGACGCACTCACTCGGTGCTCACAATTCACCACCACTTGTGGCTAAATAAACAAAAAATAAGAATATAAAATCACAATAAATTATGATGGCTAGACGACTGGCTCCTTATTTATCTAAACCGCTAAATCGGCTGCACACAGCAAAGCTGAACCTAGAATATCAATATAATCTGAAGAGGGTGCCTAACACCAACTAAAGAGCTATTTCAAACACGCAGCATAAACTCGGAACTAACTCCACTACTACTCCTCACGAACTCCTGAAACCGCAGCTTAAGTACTGCTTCTGAACACACTTAGATTTTGCATACTACGTCATTAAAATTTATATTCCGGCAGGAAACTGAAATGAAGAGGTAAAGGAAAGTCAAACTAAAAACAATTGGTTAGAATAAAATAAGGTCTTAACAGTTAGTAGAAAAAAACTGGTGATTCGTATTCACATTCTTCTGACATTAATATGCTTTTAATTTTCCTTAAGATATAATAATGATTGATGCTCATTAATTTAAAATGTTAGTTTTAACAAAACCTAATTATCCTAAATGTTAACTCTGGCGTCTTGCCGTCCACTGAAGAAACACCGAACGCAGAAGAAGGTTTTAAAATGAACCTTTTCAACAGCTCTTCAGCTTAAGAATTTAAACAGCCTGCACCACAAGTAGAAGTTCCCTTTACTTTTGGGATTAACAGAAATAAAAGTTTAATAAATAAAGTAAAATTTAAGTATTTGAAATATGATATTTACAAGACAAAGCGCGCGTTAATAGGTTCAGGTCGTCGACTCTCGCAAGCCAGTACAGCCAGTAAGTTTACAATCGAATTCAAGTAAATTCAAAAGCTAAAAGAATTTAGCATCGGCATGATAAGCAAATGCTGCCACAAGCTCTCTCTTAAATTCAAGAACAGTGTACTTATATACATTAACTAATCTCCATTCTGATGGGAGCCGACGAAAATAGAAGTGACATTAAAGTTAAAGATAATGCAAAAACGGGTTAAAAATTATAAAATCAGTTTATATGGAGCCTTTAGGATGTTTTATATGGAGCCTTTAGGAAACCTTGCATTATACCATAAAAACTTTCATGGTCTTCTTTTTTTTAATTATTTAATATTACTCATTAAAAGAATACTGAGGTTTAACCACTATTAATATATGGAAATCAGTATATTTTAGAAAGGCAGGGAATAAATAAATGACAAAATGTAAAATTACACCAATTTTTTGTTACAGCAGCAGACTTTTTTTCGCCACCCTTTTCAACAGTGGTTAGTGTTAGCCTATCCAGCTACCATCGGTTGCCGGTCGTTGGGCCAGGTATCGAATCCAGGAGAAGCTATGGATGTTTATAAATGTTTAGTGCCTTCGTGGCACTGGGAACTTAAAAAATCGTTGGATCGAAAGTCTCTTTGAGAGGGTTACGAGACTCTCGAATTTCGTCCTCCAGCATGTTTTCGACGAAAACTGAGACGGATATGAACGAAGATGTACTCTCATCTATAAGGTGCTTAAATACTTTGTAAAAGACAGGAACTTTCTCTTTATTTTGGCCATGAAGATTTCATGTGCTTCATCTAAATTGCATTCAGATCAAGAGAATATGTAACAAAATTTTTCTTTTTCCCTCCAAAATCTCTACAATTTTTAAAGGCATTTCTTTTTAAATAAAATACTTTCTTTTGCAAGTACTGAGCAGGTGAATTAAAAATTCATCACAAACGTTTAAAATTTGTGACTGCCCATGCAGACTAGAATTTAACCATCTGCTCCGGAACTAATTCAAAGAAGCGATTCATTTTACTGAGCCAATTTACTCCGATTCCAGAAAATGGAAATGTAGCTCTTTTACAGTTCACGGAAGCTGTTGCTGGAGGCATGCCAAGAACGGAGATCTTCAGTAAAACTTGCCATTTAAGCATTTTTAACAAATATATACTATTAGTATCTCTCTCTCTATATATATATGCACCATTTATTATTTAATAACTGTTATCAAGAACACATTTTTCATGCTTCTTAACAGCCTAGTTGATTTCCAATGCCCTCTTCCCTCGGATCAGTAACGCCTCTAGATCTCTTCTGTACTCATCGGTTGGAGATAACGTGCACGTTGAAAAACTTTCATTTGAACAATTAAAGCCCTGCTTCAAGGGAAATTTAATGCGCTATACGACAAAAATGACAGAAGATTACTCGAATGAAACAAAGGAACTACTGCTTGTTAACTTATTGATTATTTAGTATCGTCCTCATTATTCAGTTGAAGGAAAAGTGTTTTGCAGACAGCAGTATTTCTTCTTTTTGAAGAATTTAAAACACTGAATTGCATTTTGAGTCATAAAAAGAAAAACAAAAGCTTACTGTGGGACAAGCAATAATATCGATTGCCAGAAAAGCAGTCACAAATAAGGATAATGATGTACGTAAGCATGTGGCGCTAGAATTGAAGCAAGAATCACATCATTTGTTAGCAAATTGAAATAACCTATGCGGCGTTCAAGCAGTTACATGCATACGAGAATTGAGAAACGGACTCGTCGAAGAAGAAGCAAGAGTACTGTGGTTACTTGGCGAAAACATCCTTATCATTCCTCTGGGAATTTCCGTATCTTACCATCAAAAACTGCTGCGGCATTCAATGTTACTCTCTTGATAAGTCCATTTCTGAATTCTGCAATGCAATGATTTCTTGGACGGCGAGTATGGCAACTTACCTCTATTTTAAATTATGTAATATAACGTCTGCTTCCTCTACCGTCACATGTTGAAGTTTTCATTTTTCTCATGGTTGTAACTCCTTCATTGACTATTGGGGTTATTAACCTTACGTTAACTAGTGGTTTCCTTACCTTACGTTTTCTAAATTAAAATTCGTTTAGTTTTTTTTATTTTCTATTCTTTATAGACTAGAACAAGATGACCTTCTCGCTACAATAATTTACAAGTTTTACGGCTCACGTTTTTATTTACTTGTCATGTGCATGCAGTCATAAATCTCATAATAGTGCGCCACCACCAGACTTTTAACTTATAAATGAAATATAGCTTTAGTTACCCAAATTTTCTGTGTTACAATACTTCTGTAGACAAAGAAGCTGCAGTGCATTAGTTTAAGGCTAAAAAGTGTATTGGGTAGAACTGGAAGTTAATATAGCGAATAACACTTAAAGTAGTATTTGAAATTTTTTAGTCATCATAATAAAACTAATAATTTATTTTGAACACCCAGGTTCTTGGATCGAAATGCGTTAAATACCAAAATGCGTTGGTCTTTAGTTTCAATTTTATTTTAAGAAACTAATGATCTGCAGCATAATTCGGAAGATTTATTCTAATTAAAGATATTTTTCAGCTGTAGAATTAAAGATGTACGCAAAATTTAAATCAATAAGCATTACTTCGAAAGAAAATAGTACGGCTTAAAATTTTATTCCTCATTTATGGAAACTGATTTGACAACTCAATATGCATGCTCGTTTCTTTTGGGTAGTAAGCAAGATCCAGGTACCAGCTGTTGTTAGATACATTGAAATGCTTTTAAATTTGTCTGTTTTTATCCCTACCGATAATTTATTACATTTACCTTTTTATTTTCTATATTATGAAAAAGACTATTCAAGGCACATTTATGAGCGTATTTAGGGGAGGTGATATTGATTCGTAATTTATTTTTGGTTAGATAATTCTAATGACTATTTTAAATTACTTTCCCATTCTGTGCAGAAAATTCAAATTTTTATTCAACGTGAAAAAAAAAATTGCAACTTTGTCACAAAATAATAAACTCCCGAGCCAATTCTGCTATGTCTTATTTGAATTTCTGTTCACTTTAAGAAATGTACTTGATATAGTTCCGACAGATGATTATTAAGATAGTCTACATGATAAAACCAGAAACAAAAAAAATTATCCTTAGCATAACGAAAGAATATGCGTTTATAGCTTAAGAAAAAAGCAAAACTCGGGTTAATGAATTCTGATAAAATTTGTAATCCTTATATAGAATTATTCAGATATTTAAAATACAAATTAAACATTGTGTGTACGTATACTGCACTGAAATAATTTAATTTTTCTTTCCATAAAATCCGACTGAAAAATACCCATCTAAAAGTGTTTTGATAACTAAAAGAATACGAGTGTTTTTCATAATCCCATAGATTCAACACAAAGCCTTACTGAAGGATTCCAATGCTGAATTCTTATTTCACAGAACTTAAATAACTATGAATAACAATACATTAAGGAAAATAAATCTTAGAAAACGAGAATGATAGCATTAAAATTTAAATGCATTAATTAGCTATTACTTTATCGCATTTTAATTTTGCGAAAATGTATCAACGAAAAACTACTAGCCCTTTTCTTCAAAGCCATATATGGAGGAAGGGGGAAAGTAGAAACGATGGTTTTCTCTATATACAAATGTTACCACAGATGTTTAGACAGAAATGAATTTTCAAATTTCAGCAAAATTAAATTTTTTCTTTTGTTTATTACATTTAACTTAATTTTGAAAACTCTTTAGAATGTGAATTATAAACCTCAGCCGCAATTATTATTATTATTATTATTATTATTTTTGTTCGAAAAGGAAGATTATATCGATAAGAATGACACGAAAAGTAAAATCGAGAAAGCAGTTAATGAGCAGCTCGCCCAGCAAAGCAATCATTGCACCCTTTGAGTTTTTGAAAGGAACCGAAAAGACCTTGTTATTTTTTATCTTGTTTTTTTATTCTAGCATGAGTTCATGGGCATGTTTTTTTGTTTATTTTGTAAAAGAGAATGAGTAGCAGACGGTTTAAGAACAGCTTAAGCGTTGATATGAATAGCTGTGTTTTAAAAAGAAAGCTCTTTCACGAGGCATGTAATTGAAGATCATCTAAAAATCAAGCGTCAATCAATCCATTCAGGAAAGTTCTGGTCAATAGGAAAAGTATGACTCGAAAATAAGAGGTCAATAACCTCAAATATAGCTTCACAGTATTTCTTTTGGTCCTTCTTTTTAATGTCTGTGTATTTATATACGTGGGTATATTTTTTTCATTTTCGGAATTTTCTTCATCAAACCATCAATGTTTCTAGATATTAATTTAATAATTAACAAGCTTTAATTTTCGTCGATGCATAGCAAAAGACAGTTCGCGAAATCGAACTCGAATATCATTTCAAGCGCAGTTCATTACATTTCATGTTAGAATTCAAAATCAGACCCTCGACATATATTTATTTAACAAACGAGCATACATGCATGTGTGTTGCATATACATTCTTGTGTTTCCAAAAGCCTGTAAAGTTGAATATCTCTTGAATTATTTGATCGTAGACCCATGTTTCCAATGTGTGAAATGAATGAAACTTAAGAAAAGGACTTTCAGCGTACAACAATTTCGGCCAATGTAATTAAAATATGTAAAATTTAAATTTTTGCGTGCAATGGAAGTTTTGATTAATAAGTCTTCCCTTATCTTGCTAATGATAACTTTAAATAAGATTATGTAATACGCACAGTTATCTCTGAAAACATTTGTCAGATTTGTATAATATATGCCATTTCACACTGATGAACGGACAATATAAAATGTCAATTTATAATGTTCCTCACTTCTTGGTCTATGCTGAACGTAGAGGAACCTAATGAACTGTGAAGCGACTTATCGCTGAGTTTACGTGTATAACAACAAAGTCTACAGAAGGGTTAAAATACTTTTTTATTCACTGAAAGAATTATTCACAAACTGCCCTTTCTCGGGCGTACAGGGAAGTCTCGACTCGGGCTTCAAATGAAGATAAGAAAAATAAGAACCTAATCTAATACTAAACTAAACTGACTTAACCAAAGCTAGACACAAATACCTAACTTAGTCGGCCTTTAATTTAACTTAGCCGTCGATTATCAACAGGCACGTACTATACGGCCGAGCGTAGTCGATTTAATAACTAAGTAGCCTGACGGAAAGCACGCACAACTAAAGACGCCCAAACTCTCTCTCTCTTGAAATAAGCTGAACTTTCCTTAAATACTCCTTCTAGCTTAGCTGTATACAATGCGATATTAAAACCTCATTCTGGTAGATGGGAAACGAGAATAGACAGTAAAGCATGCTTAAACTTAAAATAGTTGTTAGAAATTTAAAGTAACCTCTACAACTTTCAGTGTAAACTGACTGATGTTTAACAAAAAATTTTCAATTTAAAAATTTTTATAAATGGGAAATTGAAACCTGTTCTTTTAAATTAATGCTTATTCTAATGTAAAAGGTGTCCTTTAGAATTCTGAATTCGAAAACTTATATGCGTAGCTATTTTTATATGTCCGTTACGGTCCCTGTTAGATCATATTAAGGGTGGACATTTTTGTTTCGTTTGTTCGTCTGTTTACTCTAAGAGAAATACTTTTTGGGATTATATTTTTTTCTGTGGAGTTCGTACGAAACTTAGTTTAAGTCACATAATTTTGATAAATTTCAGAATCAGTTTACATTTTCCTCCTACCTTGTAGCACCAATTAAGCTGATATACATAGCTTACTAGCTGGGCATAAATATAAGCAAATTATTAGATAAATACGAAAAGACAAACATATAGATAGGGTGGTGAATATTGTTAAATAGATAGACAGGTAAAACAGACAAATCCCAGATAGATAAATATCGGAGGTAGATGAGTAGAAGCCTATAACCTAGGTTAAGAGTGTAATGATTTATCTTCAGTTAAATATTTATAGCGTTTTGTATGGAGGCATGAATTTCTTTTTGCAAAATATATTTATTGTTCAAAAGTAGACCGTTTAAGTGCCACTAATTTAATAATCTAATTTTGAATTTCATTAATAATAGCTTCATATATCAAAATTCCTCTTCAGTTCTACCTGTATGAAGAACTCTCATCTTCATACTTCATCATATGTCAGCCCAGTCGACATTCTTAAGAATACTGGCAAGAGCAAGAACAAATCATCCTGATGAATGCCAGGAAAAACAGCAAAGTATCAAAGTATATCATAATTATTTCCATGAGAACAATTCTGACCATTGTTAAGCTCAGTTGCATCTTATGTTAATAAAAGTTGTATTAAAAGAACCATCTTTGTAAGCACTCACGCAGTTATGTTGTGTTACTATAGTGCAGTTGTTTCTATCCTGTATGAAGTTATCCACCTCCTTAATACTGTTTTCAGATAAACAGTTCTTTAACAATTGTGGCGGTGGATAGCGCTCCCGCAGATTTCTCTCCAAAATAGCCCACGAAGGCCCAATGTTATTGATAACTGGTGACTGTGGTAGCCATGAAAAGAAATGCCATAAACTTGAAAAACGCATAACATGCACATTTTTTCAAAAAAGTGATATATCAGCGAACAAAATTAGAATCACTGGTAGGACTTAAACAGGCTGATAAGCACCAACTCTAAATGGACCAACATATCTAAGTAAGGTAAAGTTTACTAAAACCATGACCGAACCCCCGCCGTGTTTCACTCTCGGCAGTAAACAATTTCTATCATACACTTGAGACGGTGTTTGCCAGCTGTAAACTCGCCCAGAAATCGGAAACAATGTGAAGCAAGACTCATCCAATCAAATGAGTCTTTCGTCGTTCTACAGTCCAGGTTTTATGATTCTGGCACCACTTTCTTCTCTTACATGCATTTTGATCACTGATAAGTGGCTCTTGCCAAAATTACCCTGCTTGTGGAGTTCCCTTCTTATTGTTTTGGTGCTGACAGTGTTTGCGAGTGCGACATTCAGTTCAGCAGTCAGTTTTGTGGCTGTAGTCCTCTTATTTTTCGTCACAATCCTCTTCAATGATCGTCTGTAATGACCACTTAACACACATTTTCGGCCACGCTGTAATTTAGCGGATGCGGTTTTTCTTTGTATGAGTATCTTAGATACTGTACTTCTTGAAACACCAAATACTTCAGTTACCTTGGTTACGGAAGCACCTACCATACGAGCCCCAACAATTTGCCCGCGTTCGAATTCATTTAGCTCCAACATGATGTCACTCACAACTGCAGAACAGTCTCGATAACGAATGATACTTGCAGCGTATTGACGATGTTGTACAGGTGGCATTAGTAAGCAAACACAGCAGCGCCAACAAGAACTTTTGCAAGAATAAACATTTAAGTTCTTGCATTTTAAGAGGTGCGTCTATATTTTTGTCCAATTTGTAGGTGGAATTAGAATTTTATTCAAACTCCTATTCTTTTAAATTCCTCTTAAATAACTAATTGCACGATTTCTCTGGTTTTGAACTTCAAATTTAATCTGCGCATTATATATATAAGGATCGCAATTTTCTCTTCTATTTTCCTACTTCATGTTTTTTCGGTTTTAAAATGTTCTAGTTCATAATTCATTGCAAAGCATTCATTGTTTAATTAATGCATGGTAATATACATTATAATAGGAAACTACTCCAAATCTGCAGAAAAATAACATTTGAACAAAGTATCTGAAGTATTGAGCATGAAACAGCAATTTGTTTGAAAGTAGAAAAGGAAAGTAGAAAAACAGAGAGCTTAGCAAATATGAAGGAGAGAAAAAAAGTATATGTTACGATATATATTCTAAATACAGCAGCACTTTCATAAACTGTTGTCTAAAGCGAAGTACAGCATTCCCATACTTTCTTTTCAAAATTTGAAAAATATCTGACTTACGATTATTTCTTTCTCACAAATTTATTCCAAATTATAGTACTTTATACTACTTCGCTTTACGACTACCTTTTCTTAGATATCTTTTAATACACATCAACTGGTTGTAAGCTGACAGAGTATTTTAGAAACTTTACGTGAGCACGCAAACACACACAGACACACACACGCACAAAAAGCGGGTTACAGATTAAATATGCAAAGGAATATCTTCCTTACGATTCTTCAGATGTTTTGGAGTCCTTCGGACTTTCCCTTTTGTTGTTGTTTCACCTTTAGAACGAAAGGCACCAAGCTCTGGATATAGACCTTTCCTTATATCTTTTTTCAACTTCGGATTTTGCTTCAAAGAGTATTTCTTTAGCTCATTAATGGAACTGCTGTAAAACAAAATGAACACATATATTACTTGTTAGAAAAATGTGTCAGAGAAATATCTCCAGAGATTCAATTTTGTTAATTAAGATTACTGGATATTTCTAGTTACATCAAATGCAACTTTATTTCCCTAAAATTTGTTTTGTTTCTGCATCATTAATTTAAAATCCGTAATTCAAAATTTAACAAAATAATAAAATGCGAAATCATTTAAATATCACCGAGGGCAAAATAAAAATATAAGAATATGTAAAAATAAGCAGAATACTGTTCAATGAAAATCAAATATTTCCTTTCTTTAATTTATTTTTTACAAAAAGGTCCCTCCTTAAAAAAAGGTTAACTATGTCAATTTTCAAAATGTTTTAAAATTCCTATGATGCTTTTAGAAATTTAATCTTGGCTTTAAATATCTGTACTTTTTCTTTTCAAAATATATTTTAAATGATTTTGTTTAGATGGATATCCAGGCTAAAACCTCTCAATCGGCACGGTCCTAAAACATACGAATTTTTTTAAATCCGGTGCTGATCTTTCTTTCAAGTTAGGAATTCTCCTCCTCCTTTTGTTTTGGGTCATTATAATAGTGGCGTTTGAAAGTGTTTTTTTTTTTTTAAAAAAAAGGAAGAGGGATAACATATTCATGATTTCAAGTACAAGCCCCTCTGGTGAACATAATTTCAATTACAAAATTATGTAATTTCATGGTTTTTCTGTGTTAATTTTGGTTTCATACATTGCAAATTCACTAGATTTTGACTAAATAACATAATTTTTTTTTATTTCCAGTGGTAGAAAACTTGACAAAATGAGTAACAATAAACACAAACAAAGAGCGAAACACAACAAAAGAAAGTCATTGTCACAATTGCACTATTTGCCTCCCAGTAACGCTCGACCAAGGTAGCCCCACGAAGAGCTTTGCAGTAAGAAATATGGTGGCCAGCCATAATGAAATCGTCATCGTAAAGGGTACAGTAAGGATTCGGAAAGTCACCAATTTTAAAGAGGTGTCCAGCCAAACAGTCATGCTAAATGAAGAGTGTAAAAATTGCAACCGTCTCACGGGTTATGTTTATTTGCTCAAACCTTCAACTTTTGGCAGCAGTTCGAGCCCTCAGTTCATCATGTCGTGATGAAAAAAAATTCTTGATAAGATGTTTTACCGTACAAAATGGGATATTTCTACGTGTTATTTTTAATACTCCAGCGCCCTTCTTCGCCAATGTGTCAGCGTGTTCATTACCACTTAGTCCACAGTGACCCAGATTCCACTGAAGAACAGTGGATTTTTGCATGGATAGTTGACAATCCAAAACATCTCAGGAGGAAGGACCGTGAGTTAAGCTAATGTACTGGATTGCAGCTCTGGAGTCGGAGAGAATGACGGCCCTCCGAAATTTATCAGAGCGAATAACTAATAAACGTCAAAGCAACGTAGAAAGAAAACAAGTAAAAAACCTTTTTTACGCTTTTATAGTATTGTTGCGTGCGTACGGGTTCGTTACGAAATGAATGCACAAGTCCGATGAAAAATGAACAAAATTTATTATTATCACAACAAATATGCTTAAATTTTCTCAAATTATCGTGCAGAATTACAATATCTCACAGTAGTTAACTTTTAACTACTCAAACGTTCAATAGAACTTAATTCAAAACAGCTAAAGAAAGCTAATCCGCGAATTCGCTACAGTCAACAAGAGCAGTTTTCTAAACAACAAACTAAGTAACTACAACGAACTGAGAAGTTTTCCTCCTTTTATAAGATTTTAAAATCGCGCGCGAGAATTTTCTAGTACTTTCTCGAAATCAAAATAATAAATTAATACATATATTATAAATCATCACGTTCTGAAAATTCCATCGAATACTAATATAACAGAACATTATCTCTATTTGAGTGAAATTTGTTAAATACATTATATTATACATACACAAATTTATTTCCTCAATATATGTTGCTCTGTAAATCCTTACATTCGAGCTAAAAAAGAGATTTTTTTGGCACCAATTCTGCTTATTGGTTGCTGAATAACAGGTCGTAGTTTTTGTTTTGTTTTGTTTAAAGAAGCCATCTCCTGTCGTATAATTAAAATCTAACTTTCTGTAGACCTAGAATTCGACTTGAAATCTTGACGAGTAATTAAAACTTCTTCTTTATATTCTTAAGCAGGATGTCTTCTTAGAATACAATTTGCATATCCTAATACAATAAGAATTACAGTTACTAAAATAAGAAACATAATCTAACAATTAAAAGAAAAATTAGAAAATAATATGGATAAAATTCTAAAATTTGCAAGTTTATTTGGTATTCGCGACAAATTTTCATATTCTAGAAATCCTCAGAAATTATCAAAAATAATTGCGAAAATTTTCCCAGTGATAAATTTTCTGTCGTAGGTTATGACTAATCTCTTTAAATTCGCGACTGAGGCACTCCCTGGGAATATCCAAGTCATGCTTTCCCTCGCGAGGAATCAAAAAATGGGCGATCAAGATGTTAAGGCAGTCACATTGGACAGCAGCTGCACCGATAACGATCTACACTTTATTTCTTAATCAGAGAAAATGACATTCGATTTTCCCGCCTCCATCCATCCACAGAATCGTTGCGGTCAGGATGTTCCAGTGGTTTGATGGCTGATGACGTAGACACATTCTTCCGAAAAGACTCGCATTCAAGATTGACATGTATACTGCAGCTCGTTTAAAACTTTGGATTAAATCAATAAGTCTTTTGATTTAGATATCAAAACAGAGATATTTGCACTGGTATAATAAATGTGTAAGCTTTACGTGGTCTTAGATAGAACAGAGAGATAAAGAAGTCAATTAAGGTTTCTAGTGATTTTTAAATAGTTTCTCATTCTTTAATTCGGCGACGTGAGTGATGAATATCCTAGGATGCTGCAAGAAAATGCATTATCTATCACTATGAACTCTTTCTCCGGTCAAAAGTATCTAAAAATTAAATCATTGTTCTATTACTTCTATTATCTGTTTAATACTATTTCTTTGACGTCAAAGAGAAGGTTAAAAAATAAAAAGTTCTTAAGATCGCTTAATTAAAAAAAAAAAAAAAATTCTATTTGTGAATTTATTTACTTGATGCAGATACACACATGCATAAAAAGGAAGGGGGAGGAAAAAGTATATTTTTGTTAATTGTGCACTTTCTTCTGAACGAATACACACCTTCCCTCTTTATATATGTCTCTAAGATGGACTGAATTTAAGGGATTCATTTCAGAATCGATGGCATCTTATAATAAAAGAAAATGACATAAATATATTACACCTACACTCCATTTTATATTTAATGAATTGGAAAATTTTTCAAGTTATTAAATCAATTAGAGAATATGGGTGCTTAGAAAGTCATTTAATTAGTTTAGAGTATTGAGGAATCATAAGTTATTTCATTATACAAAAGAAAAAAATTAAGAAGCTGATGCTTTGTCTTATATTTCATTATGTATAAAATCATTAATTCTAAAAGCACTGGTGCTCTACACAGTTTAATTAATTATGTAAATGATATTAATTAAGATGCATCGGTGTTTTATTACACTAGTTTATGAATTAGGTAAGATGATCTTATCATGCGGCACTGCCAGTTTATTTAGGTGCCTAATTACGTAGAAATTAATTATTTGAGTTTGGAGTTTCGCTTTTGGTACGGTAAATTTCACTGGCACTACTTGGAATGACTCTAAGACCTACAAAGCCGAAGAGAGATCCCAAGTAACTGTTAGACACAAGAAGCAGTAAATATTTTTGCTGGTTAAGGATTCGTAAAGGTCTTTTTAATAACTACGCCAGATGGACAGGAAGAAACCGACATTTTATTGAAATAAATTATAGTTAACACAAAGTAAACAGGTTTTGAAAATTGGCATATTTGTTATAAGCGATAATAACTCCAAAGGTGCTTCACGCACTTTGTAAAAATTGTTTGAAAGTATGAACGATGCACTGTTCATACTTTCATAATTATAAATTAAGAACTTCGTCGAGTGAATTTTTTTTGGCGCAAATTGAAAAAAGTACCCCAAAATAATTTTTTTTAATTTCTGAAGTTAGTTTCTCACGAAATTTTACAAAATTTAATATTTGTGCAAAATTTGAGTTGTAGACTCAAAGTATGGAAAAAAATTCTCATGCCATTGCAGAAAAAGTCCGATTTAGGATCAGAATACCTAGTTAGAACAATGCTATATGGGAATTAACTATAAATCTGAAGTCACTCTTTCGAGACATGAAAAGCGGAAGTTGAATTTAATCAATCGGCTTAATAGAACGGAAGATATCGAAATGTCCCCTCTTTTTTTGTGCAAGGTGTACATATGATTGTTAACTTCTACTTTCCTGATATTTAATAGAAATCTTTTCAGTATACATTGAACATATTACGTGAGTAGCAAAAGACTAAAAGTACACTGGAAATATACTACATTCAAAACATTAGTGCTAAGACTACTTAGCAACAGAAGTGTTGTATTGGCATGTTGCACGACATTTATGACAGCATGCATGTACTATTAGGTACATAGAGGATTTTTCACAATTCTGTGAAGCATTTTAAAAATTCGGAATGCATAAACTTCGCATCCGGTGCTAAACTTTATTACAAACGTAACAGTTTTTTTCCCTTCGTTTCCTCACATATGGACCAATATTTCATGATCAGCTATAAACATAGCGTGGGCTGTGATGATCTTGTAGATTAGAAAGGAGTCAGATACAAAGAAATCACCCTTAAGAACCCCACCAAGAAACAAATCACATGGGTTTAAAACAGAAGATGGGAAGACCAGCGTATTAATGCAACAGCTCCTCTTCCTCTGCATTCTATCCAAATTAGTGGCAAATATACATTTTTGCGAAAACCTGGCAATTAAACTTTCAAATGACCCAAATTTTGCAAATGGCCTCGATAATAGACTGTATAGTAGTACGTCAACTGTTTTGTTGAAAGAAGTAATCATCCTTTTTTTTTCCATCTATTTTTATCTTTAGCCAGCTTGTTTGAGTAAATTCTTACACTGACGCATAGACGTCTGCCGTATCAGCAAAGGTGGAAACACTGAATTTTTGCAAAATATGTTAAAATAGTTTGCTTCTGTTTTAGTGCAATGGAATTTGGTATCAGTTGCGTAGTTTAGTTTTTATGCATTTTTAATATTGTTGCGTGCGTACGGGTTCGTTATGAAATGAATGCACAAGTCCGATGAAAAATGAACAAAAATTTATTATTATCACAACAAAAATGCTTAAATTTTCTCAAATTATCATGCAGTATTACAATATCTCACAGTAGTTATCCTTTAACTACTCAAATGTCCAATAGAACGTAATTCAAAACAGCTAAAGAACGCTAATCCGCGAATTCGCTACAATCAACAACAGTAGTTTTCTAAACAACAACAAACTAAGCAACTACTACAAACTGAGATGTTTTCCTCCTTTTATAAGATTTTAAAATCACGCGCTTTCCAGTACTTTCTCGAAATCAAAAAGAGATATTTATTTATTTAACGCACGCGCTCTTGTATTTTTAATTTTTCCGGCTTAGCTTTCTTTTAATATTCGTCACGCGCTGCACTGCGCGAGAAATAAAACCATTTAATTTATAATTGAACTAACATTAGCTTTTTAAATACCAAATTCGTAACAGTATTTTTTATGCAATAGATATTAAAAAAAGAATAAAGCAAGCTTATTAGTCTGAAACTGGTCCAAAAAGTCTATATATTCGCAGGCCCCAAAAGAAAGGGATAATTAATTATATACAGAAAGAGCGAAGTCTAAAAATCCGGTTTAACGGCAGACACGCGAATAGACACAGGTAAAACAATGAAAACCAGTTGTTTCAGACCTCTGCGTATAGCCGAAACCTCTTCATGAAAAGTTTTCGAAAACTTCCAGAGTAGGAGAATAAAAAGTGAAACAGGTCACAAAAGATTCCCGCCGCAAGTATTAGGTTGGTCATTAGAAAACCAGCAGTCGGTATAGACTCTTAGCCAGTCAGGTGCAGGGTGTTTACAGTCTCTATACCGAAAATGCGAACTTCAGGAGCAGTATCGTATTAAAATACGATACTATTAAATAGTATTAAAATACGATAGTGCTCCTGAAGTTCTTAACTGCAGTCAGAACTATTTACTATCTAAAATTTTTAACTGCAATTATGCTCATCAAACGACTTTTCGTTCTTAAGAGAACTAAAAAAATCCTTAAAAGGGATATTGAAGATTTAATTTGGCCCTTATTTCATACATTAGTAAAGGATTGCATGATTTCAGAACTTTATCGATTGTTACAGGGAGAGGAAGAGAACTCACGCAGTCCAAGGCTCTCTGAGTAAAGCCAACTTTAATATTTCGAAGTAAGTTCTGATAGTTTTTCCAAAAGACATCATCAAGATATAATAATTCTTCGTATAGAATGGTAGCTTTCTCTTCGAAAATTGCCTTTAATGGTTTAATATTTGTAATAACACGGAGTCAATAGTCTTAACCACGCCAGTAATAAACTTGAGAGCTTGGTTTTGTATGATCTCCAGCTTGTTCATCAGACTTTTGGGCATAGTTATTAGTCGTTCGCAAGAATAAGTGAACAGTGGCAGAATAAAAGTGTGGTAAGTAGTAACTAAGGTTGAACGTGCACACCCCTAAACACAGCCAGCAAGTCTTTTTAGGATAGATAAACGCTTTGTTACGCAATGAGAAATATACTCAACATGTTTTTCCCAGCACAGTTTGGAGTCGAACACAATACTCAAATAAGTAAAAGTATCCACACTCTCTAATAGGGTATTTTTGGTAACATAACGCAGATTTTAAATTTTGGTTCATGAACGATGGAAAATGTCTCAGTTGCAGTTTTGGTTAGATTAACGATCACATTATTTTCTTTGCCACATGTCTCCAGCACGTTAAGTTCTTTATTTAGATTTGCCTCGAGTGAAGATTTGGCGTTCCTCTTTGACTATTGCACCCACAAGATCGTCTTCTGCAAAAAGCAGGCAATCAACACATGGAACTGATTTTAACGATTGTATTAAATCTTCAATATAAATATTAAAAGGGAGCAGCTGGAAACAGCTCCCTTGGTAAGACCAGTTTGGAAACTATAGCTATTAAACTTAAATGAATAATTGCCTTAGCGAACCTATAGTTCCTTTGATAGAGAAATGGACGAAACCAGTAAAGTATCCTTGATCGGATACCGATAGTGGACAATGTATGAAGTAACTTTTCTCTCCAGAGTCGCACGCTGAGTTAAAAATCAACGTAAACGGCTGTGAGATTATTTCGCTTATCCAATGAATTTTTTATTACGTAGCTGAAGTGAGTCACTTGGCTGTTTGTCGAGCGATTTCTCTTAAAGCCAGTCTGTTCAGAAGATAATACATCGTAATTCTCAAGAAACCAGTTTGGTCTAATAAGTACTGTTCTCTCCACCAGTTTACTAATGGTACTGGTAGGAGAAATTAGTTTATAATTTAGCAAGGAATTTTCTTCTTAACCTTTCTTAAGAACTGGAACAATATGAGTTATTTTCCAGATCGCGCGGATTAGGCCCGTATTTTATACATAATTAAAAATAGGAGTATACAGTAGTCTTTCCAGTGCAAAAGACCCAAAGAAAATCAGCATGAATACCATCTTCTCCATTGGATATTTCTGTTTTTAAACCCCTCAGAGCGACCCGTAGTTCCTATTTACGAAAAGGTATTTCAGAGACCTCAAGTCTTTGATAGTCTTATTCGTTGATCCTAATTTAGCTTTTTGCGGCTCCTTTGTATAAAAGCTTCACAATCTCCGAGCAACTAGTTGTTTCTTTTGGGATTTAGAATAAAACTTTACAAAAGCATTAGCGATCTCATTGTCAATTGTGTACAGTTGGATTGTGCGAATGGGTTGGCTGTTTTAAGGGGATGGAAAACTTATTTTGAACATTAACAAGGAATCTGAATGTTTTACTGTTGTCCTAGTAATTAAGGTTATTTGTAACATAAAAATTAAGTAATAAAAAATAGAAACTCAAACTTGAATAAAAACTGCACATAATAAAATTTCTTAAACATATTATTAAAAAGCAAAATGTTCAGATATTGCTTTAGTTGGGATATTTCATTTTCATTTATCCTCTCGATTTGTATAAATGTTGCATAAAAATATAAGGAAGTAATTCAGATTCCTTTAAAATTAATGTTTTGGGCGCAAAATTTACTTTACAATCTACACGCATATTCACATATAAAATCTTAAAACATTTTAAAACATTATTACTGGTAAGCAAAATTTCATGCACAATTGTACACGAATCAAAACTTTTTTTAAGCATTTTGGTTCACGTTTGGCTTCTAAAAGTAAAATTTAGTAGTAACTCCTCCATTTTTTAAACGGAAACTTTGTTAAGTTTCATCTTCGGAACGTGTGAAGATCCTTGTGGTGTTTGGGGAAGGGAAGGGAAACATTTTTCGTGCCATATGGCTTTAGGATAAAATCTCTCTTGCAGCTAGCACTTTTTTACACCATTTCTTGTGAAGGTGGATGACATCGTTTAAGATCTACTTTAGCCGCGCATTATTGAAAGAATCTGAATTCTCAATAATTTTTTAATAATCACCAGATTTTCCAACTCGCTGATGCCTAGAAACATATATTACAAATTTTTGGAAAGCCTTGAAGTGTAACCCGACTCATACCTTTTCCAAAAGCTCCGACAATTCATACATATTCTGGATCGTCAATTTTCGATTTTTCCATATCTCACAAATGTTCCACGAGTTACGTTAAAACGAGTATGAGAACCAAACAATGGAGCAAGTTTATTGACATGTTCCTCAAACTACTTAATAGTTGTGCAAGTTCGAAAATAACATTGTTTTCAGGCGTATCCTATTGATACAATAGTTGTACTGTTAACAGATATTTCTGAAGTTTTAGATGGAGAAGTTTGGTAACAGGTCTGTATTTTTCCTTATTCAGCATTTATCGAATAATAACCAATAAAATTTCTACGAAAATATACTCGGACAGCCTCTACAGACTTTTTTTGTTCCTCCAGTTTTGAAACCAAGTGGAATGGTTGAAAGCTATTGAGGAAGCCGAGTCATCATCACATGATAAAAGGAAATGGAACTCACTATTGCAAACGAATTTTTGCACTGGCGTGAACTACTAACATTTCTTGGCCCACACCAGGCATTTTTGTGATGTCTGTTGAATCAATCTTTTTTGGTTTGTGGATTTAAGACCTCAAAAAATGAAGGAAATGGTGTTTGATGTATATGGAAATTGACCAAACTATACCACTGTTAGTTTGGTTTGGTTTATTTGATTTTAGCAAAGCATGTGAGGGCTAACTGTTTAAGGAAAGAATACCTTCGTGACAGGACATCTTAACAGAAATTAGCTCGTATCTATGTTACGTGTGGGGAAACCTACGGAAACGGTTGTGCCGCAAACTCGTTCGCCTGAAATCGAACGCAGGTCGAACCAGGATTCAATGACTTTACCGCTCTGCCATTGGTGGGCTCGGTGTTAGAATGATGACTTTTTTTTGGAGGGAGGGGGTTGACGTCGTGGATTGCGAAGCTAAAATCCGTCTACGTATAGCTGATATATATGTGAGCTCTTTTACTTGGTTTTGTTTAGTTTAATTGAATATGGCAAAACACAATAGGGCTATCTGCGTAAGGGGAGGGATGCCTTCTTGGAGAGCTTTCTAAGGCAAACTTGCTTGAATACACGTTACACATGGGGAAAACCACGAAAATGCACATGCAGCCAGGTCGGAAATACCAATGTTCACCGCTCGGCCGTTGGTGGGCGTTAACTCTATTCCTGGAAATCTACTCGTATTCTCAAGTCGTATGATGGTATATGCACTAGTAGAAAAATGATTAATAAAAGCTATTATTCTGAAATACCGACAACAAGTATTAAGCCTCTACTATGTTACTATGGTCAGCTTAACTTTAAACTACACACTTCTTCATTTCTGGCAGCTGAAGCCTCATTAAGTGTAGAAGCTAGGCGTAAACAATTAACAATAGAGGAACGAGATGTTAATACTAAATAGTATTTCGCTATTGCACGTAATTTATTTTTTTTAATTGATCCTAATGAAAAAATTACTCTCTCTCTATATATATATTTGAAATATGTATATATCTATATGTAACAGACCTATTTAAGTGTAATTGAACTATTTTATTCATGTCATGAACTGTAACCGAACTATTTTATTTAAACGCCATCTCGTGGCGATATGAAAAAACGTCAGTCGACCTCCAGCCGCCATGATGATAGCTTACTATGTTATGTTATTCTCAATATTTGATGTTCCATTTCGTTTATGTTTCATTTTTATATATATTTCTTTTGTTTGTAACCGTTCCTGTGTGCTCTGTTAATAAATCCTTTTAAAGCTAGCCGGCATTAGTGTCTATTGAGGAACGGCTACATCACATTGGCGCCCAACTAAATTTGAATCCAAAATGGCGCAACAAAATGTTTAGAATTTCTGTTTGGCTTTAACAAGCTCTTACTCCCGAATTTAACTTTTAGTTGCTGGAGATCGGCTCAGTTTCTTTTCAGGTGTGGACTACTGGTCAAATAGTCTGGAAACCAATTCTGGAATTAAAATTGTCATACCGTGCTGCTAGCACATCGAATCATCAACTGGACAATTTCAACGGAAAAGATAAGTTTCGTTTACATTATCGTTTAATCTGAGTTTAAAGTTCTTTTAAACTGATTATTTATTATAAGCTGCTTCTTAAAGCAAATGTAAATTCTTTACTGAAATCTCATTTATTGATACTACATAAGAGTATTAAACGAAAGCAAACAGCTTTCTGTTAACCAAACGTTATTTTTTTAATTGTAATTTGTTATTTTAAAATGTTAATTCGCATAGTAAATTAATTTGTGAATAATATTGTTTCACTGAATACATGTTTTGATGTTAAAGTTTGAATATATTCATGGACGTTGTTCATTAGAATTTATTAGTTTCGCTTCTGCATACAGCAGCAGATGTTTTTTCCCCGCGGAAATGTTTAGACTAGCGATGATTCATGATGTGTTTACGTCAAACCTTTTATTATTTTTATTTCCTTTGAGTGCTGTTGTTCCTTATTAAATGTTTTATTCTACATAAAATAAAATATTGTACTTTTGATTTATCTTTTGACGAACATTTTGAGAAAATGATTATAGTATAATACTTTAAGAAAATACGATTGTTTTCCTTTAATGAATGCATGTCTTGAAAATATTTCTTGAAGCGAAAGAAAATAATTATGAATAAAATCGAATGACTATTTAAATAAAGTAAAAGAGTTACTAAGTGTGTGTTGCTTAATCAGCTTAATATTTTGTTAAGATTAAGATTTCGAAGAATTCAGCTTAAATATAAAAGCTTATGGTAAGACATTTATGTATGTTTTGTATGTTTTGCTAAGTAGAAAACAATTTTTGAGCTATTTATTATATGTTATTTTCTTGATACAAGTTGAATTTATGAGGGCATTTTATGATATTTTTACGACTTCGAAATAATAAACTTTGTGAGTATTATTGTTTACATTTATAAATACTGTTTAATAGTGGTATATAAATGTACGAGTAACATTGTTTACATTCATACATGCTGTTTAATAGGGGTATATACATTTTACTTAAAGGTATAATTATTAATTCTAAAATACTGTATTGTGAATAAAATCGAAATAACAACAAATTCAACTTCATATTTTCCCTCCCCCCTGACCTCTCATATAATTATGGCTTACCTTGCCAAAGCACGAAAAGAGGATTTAAAAACTCTCGCTGCAAAACTGGGTTTCACTGTAAACGACACTATGCGAGTAATAGATCTTAAAGATCTTATTGTCAATTCTGACACTTATGATGAGGCTTTTACCAGGAATCTTCTGGAAACTTTAATCGAAACTAGACAACAAAAACAACGTGAAAGCAACGATCTGGAGACACGTCAAAGAAAAGAACAAGAACTTTTATTAGAATTGGAACGTTTAAAATTAAACCTGGCAGCTGCTAGCTCAAACCCTAACTATGCCGCCTTTGCTTCAAATGCAGCTATTGGAACAAATATTCAACACCTAATCCCTAAATTTACAGGAACTTCTGACATTGCAATCTACCTGCAAATTTTTGAAAGACAATGTGAAAAAGTTAATATAAAACAAATAGATTACATCACTCATCTCCTACCTCTTCTGCCTATAGACATTTCGCAAATTATTTTAAGAGAACCAAAAGACAAATTAGAAGATTATTCTTACATCAAGAAGATTCTGCTACAAAGATTCAAATTAAATGCTGAATCATTTCGAATTAAACTTACTACACACCAAAAACACCCTGGGTCCATATGGAAAGATTTTACTTTCGAATTAAACAATTATCTCGAAGAGTGGCTCCATAGTCTCGATGTTACAGACTTTGAATCACTCAAAGACTTGGTCCTGACAGATCAGCTTAAAAGAAGAGTCAGTAGTGACGTTAAGGAGCATTTTATTGATACTTGGGGAAAAATAAAGAGTTCATCTGAATTAGTACAGAAATTGGATGATTATGAAGCTGTACGTGTTAAAAATACGAACTATAAAACTGAACTTCCTGGCAGGCGGAACTATTCTTACAAACCGACTAATCCATCCAAACACAAAGTAGAAAATCGAACAAGTGACATACAGGGAACTCATAAAACCTTTTTAAATCGTAGTCAGCAACAAACAGAGGAAAAGCGACCTCCTTTAACATGCTATGGGTGCGGAAAAACTGGTTTTATCAAGTCTAAATGTTCAGACTGTAACCCCCCAAAGAGTTCAAATTCATCAAATTTTGGCACTATCCAAATCCGATCCTGTTTATCTTCCACTCGGACTGCTGTATTTCCAATTAGTATTGGTGGTGTTTCCGGTACAGCTTTCGCCGACACTGGTGCTAGTCACTCAATTGCAAGTGAATCCCTCTATCATATTCTGCAAAAACAAGATGCAGTATTTGAAAAGACAACACTACAGGTGTCTTTCGCTGATGGTTTGGTATCTGAAAAAGAGGTACTTCGCACCGAACAAATCATTCTTCTCGAAGGCAGAGCGTTCAAAACTTCGCTCCTTGTATTGCCTGATGCCAAAAATAACTCGACTCTGTTAGGAATTGACTTTCTTCAAAAAGCTAAAATTGTTTTAAATCTTGCTGAAAATAAGTGGAACTTTTCTGATGAACCTCGAAGAAAATATAGCTTCGTGAAACCTCATCAATCCCAAGTACTGGAAGAAACCCCAGTTGTTGTAAACAACTGCCGACTACGAGAAAATGAAGGACAGCAATTAACTACAGCCCAACGGCTTGCAACTGATGCATTGCTTAACAAATATCACACTGTCTTCAAAGTAGGGGGAGAAGCCACTAATCAAAAGCCATCTGGCTTACTTCAAACTCCAGTCTATGCTCAACGTTTTGAGACCTTGTCAATTGATCTTTTCGGTCCGCTTCCTGAAACACCGTCTGGTGAAAAATGGATTTTTATTGTGCAGGACTGTGCTACGAAGTGGACAGAACTATTTGCTTTAAAGGAAGCCACGGCCAGAGAATGTGCCACTATTCTTTTGGAGGAAGTCGCCCTTCGATTTGGGTTACCCAGGAAAATAATAAGTGATAATGGTACCCAGTTTACTAGTGCTGTTATGCAACAACTATGCTATATCTTGAACATTGATCAAAGTCTTACTCCTGTCTATCACCCACAATCTAACCCAGTTGAAATGAAGAATAGAGATCTGAAACCACGTTTAGCAATACTTGTTGGTAACGACCATCAGTCATGGAAGGATAAACTGCCATTAATAAGGTTTGCTTTGAATACAGCCAAATGTGATTCAACTGGACATTCTGCTGCTTTTCTTCAATTTGCACAAGAGTTACGAACCTTAGATGATGTAAAGCATGATATAAAAGCCGTAATTGAGAACGATAATTTTGTTCCCGAAATTACTCCATATTTGAAACGTTTTGCAAGAAATGTACAACAGGTACGAGAAAGAGTCGAATTGCATCAAGATAAACAGAAACGTTATGCTGACAGAAAACGAAGAGAAACACCGAAATTCGTTCCTGGAGATAAAGTTTGGGTCACTCTCCACCCAATCAGCAAAGGTCCACTGAAGAAAACTGCTAAATTCATGCCGAAGAGAGATGGTCCTTATGTGATAGTGACTACAAGATCTTCAACCACTTATGATATTGCCGATCCTCATGAACCAGACAAAATTCTCGGCAAGTATCATGTTTCAGCCTTGAATCCATATCAAGATCGAAATAAGTTTCAAAACTCAGCTCGTGTAACTCCAGTGGTTCCCTTAAAGAAAAGAGGACGCCCGAAACGTGTAATACCACCCGAATCTGCACCTGTTGCACAAGGTGCAGGTGACGCTAAATTTCCTGCTTGTCAAACTGGAGCCCATTCATCTGATTCTCCGCCCGCTGCACAAAGTAGACAAAGGTCAGTTCCTGACTTCTTGCCGAGACGTCTACGAAGTCAGAGGGGGAGGATGCAACAGACCTATTTAAGTGTAATTGAACTATTTTATTCATGTCATGAACTGTAACCGAACTATTTTATTTAAACGCCATCTCGTGGCGATATGAAAAAACGTCAGTCGACCTCCAGCCGCCATGATGATAGCTTACTATGTTATGTTATTCTCAATGTTTAATGTTCCATTTCGTTTATGTTTCATTTTTATATATATTTCTTTTGTTTGTAACCGTTCCTGTGTGCTCTGTTAATAAATCCTTTTAAAGCTAGCCGGCATTAGTGTCTATTGAGGAACGGCTACATCACATATACATATTTCTTAATTTGTTAAGCTTTGAAACCGTTCTATTTAAGAGGATTATCCTTTTTACATTCCAACGCTATCACTGCGCGATCATTATTTTACTTTGTGCAATACTTAACCAAAGCTGAATATTTAAATGACCACCGAAAAACAGCAGTTTTTCATTTTTACTAGCAATTATTTTCTCGGATATTTTAATATATTTATTAAAGATACTGCTTTATTATTTATCTCATTTCTGTCTTTAAATTTGTGACATACTGAATTATGTATTGAACATGCTTGCAATCAACGACAATTTTTTTTTAATACCTTAAAAATGATTATTGTTTTATCTTAAGGGACAAGATCTTGTCCATTACAAATACGGATGAGAAACAAGGGAAGACGTAGTTTCCAACTGATGGATTTATCTTTTATATTTATGAAAGTGTTTATGAAAGGTGCTTTTTTAGTATAACAAAGTGAATCATTTAAAACAACGGACACTTACTAATAACAGATTGCAACAAACGTCATTTTATACTGTTAGTGTTATAAGCAAAATTTGTTTCAAACAATATATGATACTATGTCCATAAAATTTTTAATTCTATTTCTTGTGTATCGTATCGTCTGCATCAAAAGTAAAGTATTATAATACTAGGTATGAGCTTTTGCCTCGACTTATAGGTTGGCATCATCACATATATCCTTTTTTTAAATTTTATTCAAAGTTTTGTACACTTCTTAATATTTTGATGTTTTTCTGTTTATGTCATTTTACGTTCAAAAACAAAATGCTGAAATAAACGCTAAAACTTTGAAAACTGAAATTTTTAATGGGATTTTCTTTAACACTTGTAGGGTTTATAGTTATTTTAACTAACATTTATTTTAAGTTTAAACTATCTTTCCTGTCAATCCTTACTTTCCCCTGGAACTGCCAATGCCAGAATATGTAAATTTGAGTAGAACGCGCAAGCATTCAAATTATCAGCGGAAGTAGTATGATTTAAATAGAAGGAAACGAGTTCGGTGAGAGAGTTATTCTTACTTAGCGAGCGCGGAGGTAGTATTAGAGAATTAAAGATCCCCGCGTTGCGGCCTATGTGCGGCCTATGTGCCTAAGTAGTTGCAATTGTTCCAGTGAGCTTCAAGTCTGCTGAATTAGCTGCGGCTTTTGTAAAACGCGGTGAGTTAGTTATTTTAGAGAGCCTCGTAGTTAGAATATTGTCTTTACTTTCTTTTCAGGTTCTTATTTTTATTTTGACTGCCGAGTTGGCACCGTTTGTAAGCGTCAAGAGAACGCAATTGTAAATTAGTACGTTGAATAAAAAGGGACTTAAACCCTTTATAAGACTCTGTGGTTTATACAAGCTTTCACAGTCACCTCTTGGTTGCGTGCTAGTTAGAGGCGCGCAACGTTATACACTAAGCATTTAGTTTTATTAGTTGGCAACAACCGGTACTGTTATTTATTTATATTTTTATTTATTTATTTATAAAATTCCAACTGGGGCATCAGACTGTAATCCGAAGCTTTCAGAAGGTAGTAGCCTCCCCCGTTTAGTTCTGGTTTCGCTTTCGTCCCCTCACTTTTTCTTTTTGAGCTTGTTAATGGTGAACTTAATCTTTTACCCCCCCTCCGAGAAAAAGTACTTCTTTTTCAGTTGAAAATAATCTAAGTGGGGGGGGGGAGTCGACTTTATGCGCATTGGAGGCAAAGCATTCTTGGTTTATTATTTAGAACTGTCTGATTTATACTAGCACACGCAGGTTATGAACAGATAGGAAAGCAAAATGAATGAATAAAAAGAATGATACTGAAATCAATAACTGAACTGATTTCTTGGAAACATAGAATGGATGTAATAATAATATTAATATTTTTATTCAGTTATGCTTTTCATTCCTTAATAATTTCCTTCAGAAATGCTACACGCCGCATACCGCTCCATACCGCATACCGATTTTCAAAAGTTAAAACTTGTAAAACAATGAAAGAAAGAGAAAATTACGCGAATAAATACGGTAAGTTGCGATATAAATCTGTATTTATGGGATGGATTTCTTTAGCTCGACTGCTTCTGCAATATCTAAATTTCCGGGAATATGATACGCTGAAGTAATTTAAAAAAATGATTACTTCCGTGCACATGGTATCTGAGACATGACCATATCATAAAGCATCCATGATGGGAATCCCGGAAATTGTACCGGAAATAACGCTACATTAATTAAATGCTTTTGTTCTGCCATTCACGAAAAGTGAAGATGACTTCGTAATTTAACGATATAAATAAAATATCTTTTTAATGAGATAATAAGATACTTAAAGCATTAAATGACAAGCTTTTTACTGTTGATTCTAAGCAAAATAAATGTAAAAATAAGAATTATGAATGTTTTAAAATGGAGGCTAAACGGATAAAGAAAAGCAAACTGCAAACCTTACCATCAGTTCCAAATGGCTAATTTCAATTATAAGACAAATAAATAAATAAAATGATTGTCGAAGAATTATGAGTCATTTTAATGTCTGGTACGAATTATTGATGAAGGAAAACCGAAACAAATCCTGCATTAAACGAAAGTTTTAAATGGTGGAAGCATTAAACGAATTCGAATTGACTCGAATTCACGTTACAAATGAGGAAAACCACGAAAACCAATCTTGTAACCACTCGTTTGAGATGGGCCCCGCGTCGAGCTTACAGTAAACAGTGGATTTAACCACACAACCATTGGTGGGGCGCAACAAGCTTATTCTACTGAGAATTGAATCTGGGTCAAATAATCAATATTCAACGGTTTCTATCACACGGTGGTAGATTTTCAAAGAAAGAAAATGTAAACCACCTCATTATATGACATGAATGCCTGCCGAATATTTTCAAAATAGAAATCATTTACCTCAAGAAAATAAACTTCTAAATTAATTATAAATTCTGAGTTATTCGCCTGGGTTAATAGATCGCGCAAATGACATTCAGCACACTCCTTTGCAGTAACTACACAGACATTTAAATTATGGTCGGGTTTTCATGACACAGAAGCAGGGCCGACGCAAGTTGTCGTCCGATGCAAAATGGATGGCAGAATTCAAGAGCTCCACTTGGTACTAAATGCTGCAAATTCTGCCACTCCGTAAGGCAGCATCGGTTACATAGATTTAGGGCCAGCGCCTGAATAGGTACAGCCGTCCTGATTCCATGGTCTCGAAATTCCAAAGAAGCACTCTGAAGAAAATCTGAAAACTTCTATCGAAATATAGAGATGCTGTTCCACCAAAGACTGAATGGATAAGACGGCTAAACATTAGCAATTCGTTCCATGTTCTCAGCAAATGAGAGGGCTGAATGAAGTTTTCGTGTTTTTCCGTATGTGCAATATGATTACAACCTAGTTTTCCTAAAAAGGCCTCCATCAAGGCAACCCTTATAAGGCGAGATAGCCTCAGGTGCTTTGCCATAACAATTAAACATTTATCTAACTATGAGTGGTGATCTTTTCTAAGAAAGACATCACAAATTACAGCAGAATATTGCATTTTTCAAATAAATTCCACAACAAATAGTAACAAAGATTAACCTGCTCTTAACTGAAATGGACACACAAATCTAACCGTAATTTACAAGTGCAATCTATGACAAAGTAAATTCAAGGTTGCTATGTAATTCCTAAAGTCCATTTTACTGTTAATTCAGGAAAATTTTCATAAGCTGCTATCCATTAATTTTCTATCAAATTGCATTTAATTTCGCTCATGCGTTTGAAAGAGATAATAGTTAAATCATAACAGAAAAACAATATCTGCAAAACAAAGCTTTATGTTGTATAAACAGCTTAATACTCGACATACAAGTATCCTCACCTCTTAATAGTTGATCGAGTACTCGTGGAAATACTCTCATCTTCGATCCTACTTTCGGTTTTTATATTTTTAGTGAACTGTTTAGAAAGAAAGAATTCTTTCAGCTTCAGGAAACTAACCCAAGCAATCCGAGGCAGCTTTTCCAGCTCCGGATAGAAGAAGGAGCTAGCGGGATGGTCAGGGTAACGGGAACGGATAGGAGTAATGTTTGACCTTGGGTCAGTGGCCCATTTTGGAGAAGTAAATGTGTAGCCGTTGTCAGTGCCGCCATCGGTTGGCTGTAGGTCAAGGGTGACTGAGTCCACCCACTTGTTTGCACGGCATAGGTCGAAACTGTCAACGCCTATAAACCAGTCAGGGCTTGGAGTAATGCGACAGATCATTGACACCTAGAATAAATATTAAGAAAAATTAACTTACATTTGTAAATTTATAACTTATATTTGTAAATTTATAACTTACTTGTGTAAAAAAAATCCATTTTAAGCAGATTTAAAAAAAAAAAAAAAAAAAAAAAAAACATCAGTTTTAAATGCTACACAATTTTCAGGACTTAATTTCTAGAATTAAAAATACAGGAGGACTTCAGGAAAGATGACCAAAAAATAAATAAACAAAATAATAAATAATTGATTATCAAAATTAAATAAAATGTAAACAGAGAAATAAAATATTAATAAACTGAGTAAATTAACAGCAAATAGTTAAATAATAAAATTAAATGCCATATCTTATTTTATTTGGGGCTATGGCTGAAACTGCAGTTTCATTCAAAAACTGTAAAGTACCGAGGAGGAGCTCCGATAGGTTTCCGCTGGATTAAAATGGAAGCCCTTATTATTCTTTCTTCATGTAAAAGTTATGATGATACTGGTCGGGGCAAAGGGAGGCGAGCTTACAGTATATAATAAACAGAAGGTGCTGAAAGGTGATCATTTCATTTTTGGACAAGTTTTCAATATAAAGATCCAAACTGTACTTAAATTTAGCAGTTACTTCCAAGCAAGAGGTGAAACTCCTAACACTTAAATAGCACCTAAAAGCAACTTTTTACAACCTTGCAACTCTTTAAATTTTTAAAAACCTGTTTAAAATAGATGCACGTAGTCTTCATTTACCATTTAAATGTACTTTGATACCTGTCTTTACAGAGGAAGTAAATGAATCAGTATACGCTTAGCGTTTGCGATTACCTGCATTTTGTGCGTTTTCTCTGGAAAAGGACTATGCTTCATAGTTAAATTTTCATAACACTAATCACGATGATAAATATTTTGATAATAGTTCTAAACAGTAATCATGAATCGTAGTTTTTAACACTGTAGAGATATCCGCAATCAGAGTAATCAATCATAGTTCAGTTCACGCATTTGCTTAAATTGCCAAGCCATTTAAAATCTGCTTTCTTTTCGTCTTATTTCATTTAATGGTCTTCTAAATATGAGTTAATCTTCATTTTATAATTAACGTACATGGTCAAGCTTAAACTTGAAGGAAATGTAAAAATATTAAATAAATAAATAATCAATATACCAAAAACAAAAAGTTATTTTAATACAGTTATCACTATGCACTTATTTAGAAATTACTCGGCAGAGAAAGACTCCGAAATTTTAAGGCTTAAGAAAATCCAATGCGCTGTTAATAAAAGCCATGGATCTACTTTTGCATAAATTTGTACCTTTAACAATAATAACTTTCCAGAATGTATGAACAAAAAATTAATGTTAATAAACTACTCATAAAAATTTTTGAAATCATAGTTTTGTTTTAAGATTTAAGATCTCTTAAAAGTCGAATTAAGAGACTGAAAAACTTCTAGTAGTAAAAAATTAAAATTCTTCAATTAGCGGAATTTTATCTGAACCATTTAAATTGAGGAAAACGTTCTTGGAGTTAGGGATCTGGAGTTTTGAACTGCTGAAATTAAAAGAGCGGAGCTATGCCGTCTAAGCAACTTTTGAGAAACAAAATATTAATAAGAGTTGCACGGCTCGTCGTCTTCTTTGCTGACATGCTGTCTGCGTCTAGCAATTCATTCATGATCTTCTTTCTCGCTAGGTCACGAGCAAAAATATCACGTTACGAGAAGAGAACTGAGTGTTGCAGCTCTACTCGATGCACATTCGCAGACAAATTAACGCTTGACAGTTAAGAGTTATTTTAACCTTCACGGAAATCGTTGCAAGTCCAGAAGAGTAACACTTTCTTTTTTAAACTTTATTTACGCATTCAGTTTCAGGAAGTACAAATGTTTGTATTAAAATATATTTACCTCTTAATTATAAAATGCTTTTTCGACAGAAATCAAATTAACTGCAGGGATTTTAAGTATCATGAGAAAGCACTCGCTCTGGAAAACTTTCAGAAAAGTATCACTAGGCTATACCTATTTTTTATGAAAGAATACTCCCAACGTGTTTTATGAGTTCAGATATGAAAAGGAATATGGAAATCGCTAATACAAAAATGAAAATCGTTCTATACTACATTACAATAATTTACATCGAGTAGAAATTTATCTTTGTACTTATTTGAAAAATATTTGATACCATCTTTTATGATTCTTATAAAATACTAATAAGGGTATAATGAAATATTATATTATGTTCTACAACAGATATTCATAAAAATTATTTATGATAAGCTATAATTAATAAAGTAAATTATTTGCGCTAAGTTGCGAATTTGCTCCAACATTAAAATGTTTTCTATTCGATCGAACGGTCAGTCCACTCGGATCCAACTATCACTACTATTAAGCGGTTCGGACGCTTATATGGGCTAAACTGGAGCAAAACTCTGTAATATTTTAAGGAGTATCGGATATTTTGTTAACAAAAACTGACATGATGGTATGGTAGCTCATAGAGTCGTAGGTCTATTACAAAAAATATTTCCAACATTAAAATGTTTTCTATTCGATCCAACGGTCAGTCCACTCGGATCCAAATATCACTATTCAGCGGTTTTACAGCTCGGACGCTTATATGAGCTAGACTTGAGCAAAACTCTGTAATATTTTAAGTAGTATCGGATATTTTGTTAACAAAAACTGATATGATGGTATGGTAGCTCATAGAGTCGTAGGACTATTACAAAAAATGTTAACATACTTTTTTAAAGAAAAAAAGGGTCTCATAGACATGTAAAAAATTTCATAAAATTTTACAATTTGCGTACATTTTGATCGAGTCTGTGTATTGCAGTTTCTTGACGAAAATTTTTGTATGAAATAAAATCTTGTACAGATTATTTGTTAACTGAAAGAAATAAATTTTTACCTAGTAATAAAAGAATTTGCTAAAATATTAATAGCTACATTTGTGCACTTATTTTTAAAATTTCAAGTTATCAGGACTTGTGTTCCTCTTGACTTGCTTTGGAAACATGAACTCTCCTGACTCGGAACAGGGAGCTTACTCAAGCTATGTTCAATAAATTGTGAAGTAGACAATACACACAGGAAGGGTATACGAAACCCTTTATTTTTCTATCTTTACAGAGATTTCCGGAACTTCGGAATATAGAGACCAACCACTTGTGGTCTGAACGTAAGAATATAAACTACTAACTAAAACTAACTTTGGATTAATATACAAGTGCCTAGCTTTAAGATTGGCCGTTATTTAACAAAGTCCGTATGTAGTACAGACAGATGCTAAAACTACGATACGTTTGAAATTATCAAGAGGACTAAACCTCTGGCCTTGATGGCAACCAGCAACCGAGTGAAAACTCGTAACACTAAAATGGCAAGCGGCTTGCTTCCAATAACTCCTTCCTCTATCTTGCTTGGCAAAAAGCCACAACTTAAGTACTTGGCGTTAGCAAGACAAATTTGCATAAATAAGTTAAAGCTTTTAATTCTGGCCGGAAGTAGAAAATAAGAAGTGATAGTAAAGATTTAAAATAAAATAAACGTTAGTAAAACTTGGGATCCTTACAAAGTAAGCAATTTCAAAAAAATTCTTGTCGAATGAAAAATTGCCATGTTATTCTCTCTTAACCGAGCTTGCCACTGTTGAAAAGGATTACTATCCCAATTATTTTGGATAATCAAAATTCTACTGTAGAAGAGTATACTTAATTGCTGAGATTGAATCTCTGAGAAAGATGCATTACTTCGCCAACAAGTATCAATTTTTCAATCTCAGGTACACAAGTGTGGATGCTTTCGAACTCATCAGACAATTATAATACGTCTATAACATAAATACATATTCATTTCACAACTGAACGACAAATGTTGGTTAATGACATAGTTAAAAACGAAATCAATTTCACATCCATCCAGACACTCGCAAGGCAATGCACTGCTTCTCATGTATAACTCAAATGAAAGGTTAAATTTTTCAAAGTAAAAGTCTGCTTGTCTGGCATATTTTAACAAAAGATTTTCGATGAATATCACCTAAGATAGATTACTTTTAAAATGTCAAATACGATGTTGTAGCGCATAACGTCCTCGAGTAACAAAGATCTGACAGATGAACCAAAAACTATATACGTATTAAAATTTTTAAACGCTTCTTGTTTATTTTATTTTTGTTTTGGTGAAGTAACTGATAAACTGAGCTTTTTCCATCCTTATAGAAGCAGTTAGGATTATAAAGATTATACAAGGAGTCCTAAAAAGGGCTGACTGCCTGTAAAACGGAATAGCAAGAAAACAGTAACAGTTATTATATTTACTCTTGCTGGAGATTCACGGGTGAAATCTGGATTTTTATTTTTTAAAGTATGTTTCTTTGTGTTAGTACCAAATGTCACCTGGAAATGTTATACAAAGTCCAAATGCAGCTATCCCTTCAAGGGTGATAGCAAGGAAAGAAAGACTCATCTTTGGAAAGAAATACTGTAATTCATTGTGGAAAGCAATACTGACGCAAAGCACAAATGGTTTTCTTACTAAGCACATTTTCATGTGAATGGCTTCGTCTATAAACAGAACTTACAGATCCAGTGAACGGAAGACTCTCATGTGTGTTCCACGATCACTGTTGGCATAGATTTTCTGTATGAGCAGCTTTCTGTGTAAGCTACCTTCGTACCCATCCCGTCACGTAAATTAGTTTCTACAAATAGTGCAGTGACTGATCTTCTGACAGCTCATGGACCTTTTGTGTCCTACTTAGTTCGTTTTTGGGTTACATAACACAGACAGTTGCATTTGTGGCTTACCAAGCACAAAATCAAATTACACTTGATTATTAGATAGATAACTTTACAGAGCTACCTTTTTCAGTACAAATATGAACAGAAACACAACATTATTTTTTAGCATCTTGTCTCTCTAATAATCAGAAACACTTAGTATCTGTAAATCCTGGTAATAACGTGCAACTACTTGTTTCTTGTCACAACTACTTGTTTCAGTGTCAAATAACCAAAGATCTACATTTTTGTCCCTATACAACAAACAATGTTCATGAGTGGTTTCAGAAGATTCTCAGGAATAAATCTCTTCACCAGAAGCTTCAGACTCTAATAAACGATCTTATCACAAACAGCGACAATCTCAAAGCAGTATAATTCTCATTTTTATTTATGAATTTTTAGCTTTTAATGTTATTAATGTAAGTAGCAGTCACAAAAGTGGCTTATTGTTTTAAAGATTATAGTTTTACTTTATTATTTTCTTAGTTTATTATTTATTTATTATTTAGTTTGTTTTTTATTAGTTTCATTTTTTATTTTTGTAGCATTATTTGATTTTGTTAAATTATTTCTCGAGATGGTTTAATTTTCTCAGAATTCAACAATTATTAAATTTCTCAGAATTAAATTAGTTTTCTCAAAATACTTTCTCAGAATTGTAAAATCTTCTCAGAATCTCAGACCTTATGTCAAAAAGTATCCACTAACAACTCTGCTCATCAACTTTGCATTACAAAGAGTAATGCAAAGTTGCAAAGAGTAATGCAAAGTTGATGAGCTATACCAATGCTTTAATTTGTCAAAAATTTTAGAGTGTCAAAATCGTTTATAACATCTATATTATACACGTAACAAAATTTTATACTTCATAGAAAAATCCTTGTAAAATGTAACATTCTTTGTAAAAGTGTAAAAAAATTCACTATACATTTATTTCATATTTTATTATATATATTTATATCACTGCTATATCAAAATTTTGTATCATAAGTCTTTTTTTTTTTAATAAAAGCTGCTAAATGATCAGAAAAAGCTCAAAGTCTTTAGACGGAACAGCTGCTTATTCTGTGGATTTCTGTATATGCTTTATCCAGCAAAGTCATATTAGGCCAATTATTTTATAGAAGATAGGGAATTCACATCGCTACATTTAAATCTTACATGAATTTGCGCCATATTTAATGTGTTGGACGATTCGCCCGAAACAGCCTGTTCAAGCAAAATGGTACGAGACCTAATCGGAGTGAAAGTTTTCAGTTTCTTGGAGGAAATGTTTTGATAACTGCGTTATTGTATTATCTCCATTCAGTCGGCAAGGGTATGGACTGATCACTGTGTGCGCCAAATCTCACTTTGTTCGGTGTCTTTCTTTGGAACAATTTGAAGGATACGACATAAAAATCCCACCATGCCTACGGAATTGGAAAGAAAAAGAAAAAAAAAAAAAAAACCTTAGTCATGAATGCGAAGTCAACAAGTTGCAGATCATGTCTGTTAATTATGTACTCGGCTTATGACAAGTCATTGCTTCGAATGGTGCTTCGAGTGAGCCTCTTGCAACTCACACCATATTTCGTGAACGTTTTGATGAGATTTCTGGAAATATTCCAACGACTGAGAATTTCAGAAATCAAGGCGCCACATCTCGTACTAATAGAAGGAAATATATTACTTGTAGAGATACCTTGTAGAGACATTAAGTTATTTTTAAAGCAAGGGTACATGAAAAATGAGTAATACCCTCGCCTCGGACCTCTCGAATACGCGCCGAATACCATTAGACCACAAAGTGCTGACCATTACACCACGAAGGCATGCTAAGAAAGCGGGAGAAATATCTTATATACTTCCCCTTTTAAAGGGCGACTCAAGATTAGGGGACCGAATCTCCAAATCCTGGTGGAGGAGAATCATCATCCACCCCCTCTTAGTTCGGGCGCCATTGTACAGACATTAGGTAATTTTTGGTAGCAGAAGAGATGAAACATTAGCAACGCCTTCGCCGGGAATCGGACCACGGACCTCTCGAATACGCGTTGAGTGTGCTGGCCATTACACCACGAAGGCATGCTAAGAAGGCGGGAGAAATACCTTATAACCTAACCCCACACACATTAATCTTCTTCAAGAATAATTTTAGTAACTAGTTGTTTATTATTCCATTTTAAAACACGTCAGTCCTTTCTTAGTATACCCTGTATTTATTACAACGACAATATAAATGCTCCTCATAACTGTGCCAAATAACTTAACAAAGTTTGATTAATGCAACAGCAAGTATGACACAAATACAAGCAAAACATATGTGTTGGTGAAAAGTTCGAATGCAATAGTGGTACTAGCCAATACTTAGAAAGTAGAAATACGAAGGACATTCAAAATGTACTAAGTTACACTTGATTATAGTAGAAAACTTTACAGAGCTACTTATTTCAAAATAAATATAAACAGAAACACAACATTATTTTTATAGCATCTTGTCTTCCGATAATCAGAAACACCTAGTCTTTATAAACCTAGGTATGAACGTGCAACTAAATGTTTGATTTTTGACGACAGAAATCCGCTCCTTAATCATGGAAACGACCTGTTGCTTGTGTCAGTTCATCGAAAGGAAATCATTTAAGACTTTGAGGTCAAACTTACGTTGAGCATATCTTGTGTGGCGTTACATTGCCATGAATGACAGCAATGCCTTTACATAATTTCCTAAGCCTCTTGTTTTTTTTTTTTTTTTTTTTTTTTTTTTCATGGTTTTGTGCTAAGATCTGTGAGAGAAGTTGGCAGTTAAGAATCATCACTCATGATTGTGCGCTTTTGCGTGAAATCGGTGAAAATTATTCTTCATGATCGAAGAATACAATCGTATGACCTTTCTTGCTGACAATACATGAAACTTCTGATTTATTTGCAACAAGCGATGATTTGTATCTTCATTTCGTATATAATCTTTTCGACTGGTGAGTGAAATAATATTCTGCAATGTTGCGGTTTAAGAAGCCATTACCTTCCCCGAAATAATGTTGAAGGAAATATTAAAAAGAAGAAACAAAAAAAAAAAAAAAAAAAAAGAGAGAGAGAGAGAGAATGGAAGAAATAAAAGACGCCCGCCCCTTTTTTGGTGTTCTAATGTTTAGGGGGAGGGAAGACCGCAACAAGAACATAACTTTTGATATCAAGACGAATCGGACGAGGGGATGAGCAATGCCTATTGAGGTACCCAATTCTTCCTGAAATTCTGAGGCAGCTACTCTGTGATTGCTATAAATCATTTTTAACACGCTACTGCTCAGTATCTCTTATAATCGATGCTGATGGCTAACATCAAACGGCAGTCTCTGAAGAGTTGATTTCACCTGCCCACAAATGGAAGCTCTGCATTTGTTCAAGTACTATATGATCATAATTTAGCAATAAATCTTGGTAAAATTATTTTTTTTTCCTCACAAAATTATTATTATTCCTCTAGCTTCAAACTTGGTATGTTTCCAGCCTTGATGAGCCATTTGCACTCCTGTTATGATGTACCTCTCACCGATATTTCATCCGAAGTTGTCTCTATAGGAAGGCGTGAACGTGAATCTTATTACTTGCATGCACCTCTTTGTTCCGCAATCCTGCCAAGTGTTTGAGACAATTGAAACTTACTTTTTTAATTCCGTACGTAAATACTACATAGAGCTCAAGCTGTTATGTATAATAGCATTAAAATGACTAAAACTAAAGTTAATGAAATAATTACGATATGTGGTTTTTATCAATAAGCTGAAAACACAAACATGATTAAATATTAGTAGCTTATTAAGTAGAAAAGTGTTCTTACTTTAGAATGAGCTGCATCTACGAAGAATGTTGCTTCCGTCGTTCCAACTCCTTGAGTAACTGGAGGTGCGAAGAATTCAGACAAAATTACTCTTTTCTGCTCGATACCCTCACGTACTAATAATTCCGCTTTCCCTGTTTCCACAAACAACTTCACAGAATCGCTTGCAGTTTTACCCATACGCCACAAGACACCACTTGAATTATGGCTTCGACCTGAGGAAGAATATTTGGTATCAATTTGATGAATCTAGTGACGTAAGATACTTACTGTAGAATGATAACTGGGTGAAAAGCAATAAAGAGAAGTACCGTATACTCCGGCATATAACGGACACATTTAATACAAAAAATAAGATCAAAATTTACTAGTGCGCGTTAAACGCTGCATATAAACCTGATAGATTTTTTAAATAAAAAAAAGATGAGCATACAAAAATTAAGATTTCTACGTGTATCGAAATGCTGCTTATTTAAAAGAAACGACATACCTTATGAACTTAAACTTTTTCATTATCGAATAACATGAAAATGTCGTCATGTTCCCCTTCCATTATATCTTCAGGCACATCATCGAATTTTATTTAATGTTAACCATCACTGTTACTCTGATACATAAATAATCATCTACCGTTCCATCAAGATTGTTAGATATACAACACTTTTTAATGACATTTGAATTATGTCGGATTTAATTTCATTCCATGCTTTTATTACCCAATCACACATTATTTCTAGACTGGCATGACGCATTTGGCCTCCTTTTGTAAATTTATTTTCATCTTCCAACAACCAAGTTTTCCACTGTCGTTTTAAATTTTCTTTTAATGTGTTATTGATAAACACATCTAAAGGCTGAACTAATGGCGTTAATCCGCATGGAATAAGTGCTATTTTTTTTATTACAGTCTTTGTACAATTATTTCTTGCTATGTCTTAAATGGGATCTGAACGTGCCTCAAGCTAAAAGACTTTCTGGGTTCTTTAAAGCAACAAGAGCGCTTTTGCCAAACCTTTCTTATCCACAATTTCACACTGTTTTCGTCCATCCATCGTTTCTCTTGCACATAAATAAAATCATGTTTTAGGAACTTACATTTCGACATCGTCTTTCTTTTAAAAATAACCGTGGCTTTTAATTTTGTACCATCTGCTAAGCAGGAAAGCCTTACGGTGAGGTGAGATTTTTCGTGACCTGTTGTTTTCATGTGAACCGTTTTTGTTCCTTTCACATCAATTTTTTCATTTCCTAATATATCAAACATTACTGGAGCTTCATCCGTATTTTCAATATGTGACAGTAATTTTTTTTTTCCTTCGTAGGTCAATAATATACTTCTGGAAACTTATCAATTTGTTGTCCAAATCTTTCGAAGCCCTTTACGAAATTTTTGTTTTTCCTCGCAGAACTAAATTATTCCATGCTGTAAGTCGACTATACCAACTCAAAGTTGCTGGAACGTTTTCAGTTTCATTTGCATTCATATTTTGCCAAATTTAAGTCAAATAAACGTATGCTGTTTCTTGTTACAATTAATATTTTACGGCGATTTTCTAGGACCTAGTTCACAGCACTTTTTTTCTTCTACGATAGATAATTTTGTTTCTCCTTTACTCAAAGCACATTTATTTTTAGGCTTATAAAATACTGTGATTTTACTTTCCTTCCATTCACGTACGGAGCTTTCACCAACAACAAACATCTTTGCTGCTGCACGATTTCCATTTTCTTATGCAGACTGAATGACTGCATAATGTCATGGATCGGGTAATGAGGAAGGGGTCGGAAGTACATTCTTACCCCAAATTACGTCCCCCTTTTACCGAAACTCTAGAATAACATTCTTGTACACTACTGTACTGAATATCACCCACCCTCTTTGCAGAATTATTTACTTCCTCAAGCATCCCCCCACACACATACTGTTACCCTTGTCAGTATACCATTGTTCGAAAGCCTGAGAAAAATATTCGAATGAATGACTTCAAAAGATCGCTTATGAGCATCGACAGGCTTGTCGTGCTTGTCGGGATGGCAGAAACGTTACACAATACGTGATTGAAAATTTAGCATTTTATTATTTAGAAACACGACTTTGTGTACAAAATATTTACATGTTGATAGAGCATGATTTAAGAAAATACCAATGGATTATCCGTTTAAACTCAGGTATTCCTAACACCCTACAAAAGAAAATAACCCTCGCTGGCTAAAATCGAATTCGAACTCACGGCGAACGCCCTAGCAAAGTCCTACAGACAACTCTCGTCTTCCACACACTTTGGACCAAGGACCAAGGAAGGGTTTCAATTACAAGGCACTTAGGCTTATAGCCTTTATCCCCACATCATCAAAGAATTATTTTTATCGCCAAAAAGAGGGTTCCGCAAAGAGGTAAAAATTTAGTGCCAAAATGTTAAAATAACAAATGAATATCTGCCTTCCACAGTGAAAAAAGGTAAAAACACTGAAGGACATAATTTAAGACTTTCGATGTTGAAAAAAGGGCCAGAATCAATTTTGAAGGGATTACATCATGACCACACACTTTGTCTGTCTCACCTGCTGGGTTCTCGCCGCGATAGGAGGCAGCTGATTGGCTGAACGCAGAGAGATACAAGACATCATCTCAACGATATGAACCACCGCTCACTGGGGAAAGGCCTACTTGTTCATAATCTTTATAACTCTGTGAAACCTTTTGAGACAAAATAATTCCTGTGGGAAAGTCAGTTGCTAAATAAGAATTCCATTCAATTTCCAAAATTAACAGAGTTCGTGAATAAAAACTACAATGTGGAGTTCGGACGATTATGTATAATCTGAACGTATATTTCAAATTTGAGAGTGGACAAAAGCAGATTTTCCGTCTTCCATGAAAATGAGATCTTCATGAGAATGTTCTCATCATCGTTTTTGGTAGACATGGAAAGTGACCAATCGGTGCAGTTAAATGAAAGTTTCTTGAAAATCCTACATTAACTGATTTTTATTCAAAGTGGGTGTCTTAAGTATCCAGGAATACGTAAACGTGCATTGTTCATGACTTCTACCTTTAGCAATACCTACAGATAAACAGTTGTTTAGTCAAATGAAGAGCACAAAATCCAAAACAAGAACACGTTTGACAGATCAACATTTGGAAGATAATTTATGAATCGCAACAACACCACATACCGAAGCTTTAATAAAGCAAAACTAATGCCAAGTTTCTCATTAAGACTGAAATGACTTTCATCCCGCCAGTAATGTGAGTTTTTTGTTGCCAATGGATTTTGTAACATCGTTATTACTATATATATATCATGTCACCTTCCTTCTTTTTCATAATTTAAAAAAAGTATAAAGTATATGGATTCGATTTTATTGTTTTTAACATAAACACAAAGTATTCGATATTATAAAAATCGCTAACCCCATTTCTTCCCATAAAATTAATTGTACTCTTACACTCTCCCTCTCTGTTATAAATTTTCTGCCTCAACTAGTAATTTGTTAGACATGTGGCCGCAAGGAACTGGAGGAGGAATACCATGCAAAGATAAGAAATTCACATGTGCGGTCCTCTCAAAAATCGCAGTCTTTGACTTGTTACAAGGTGTGAGACGACATGTTCAGACATTACACTAGCAGTTACTTGTTCAATAATACCTCCATTTGACTTTAAAAAAGCCATAACTTCAGGAACAGTGTCAGGAGATTTTATTGATCTACATTGTATCAGTCATCAAAACTTCTCGAATTCAAAGGCTGACCAACCAATGATTCTGCAGCTCCTCTGACATCGTCTTGAACCATAACGAATCACAGGAAGTAAAACGAAACCAAAAAATTAAAAGGACGTGACTGATTCATTCTCTAATATTTTCAGAGAAAGCAAGTACTCAAAACGTTCTGAGACTCACGTCTAGAGAAACTCTTGCCGCTAGCAACAACCTCGCATAATGAGAACAATAACTGTTCTTACATTACAAATAACTGCTTCTATGCATTTAATACTGATTACAGTTTTATTTATATTAATAGAGCTTCTCGTTGATTTATAATAAATATATTGAGTTCAAATGCGTATTTTAATACGCAGCCTAACCTAAACGCAACCCAGTCATTTACCAGTCACTACAACGGAGTCGTCCCATTAGAGCACCAGTTCTCAAAATATTTATTAGACAAACGAATAAAAACATTACACCTTATTACATAATTAAATTTGTAAAATTTCATTTTGGCTGTTTAGTAGAAAAGTAACGAATGCAGCAGTTTGTTGTAACGTCATTTTTACAATAATTTCGCGCATCGATTGCAAGCACCATGTTTCTGGTCTTTTTTTTCCTAATGGATAGGATTTTGCGGTTAAATGGAAACAAAAGAAATAAGAGTTCTTCGAATTCTTATTTGTTTGGATTTATTATTAATCTATGTAATATTGTCCTTTATTTTTTGCTTTAGAGTTTTTTGTTTCAAGTTAAGAGTTCTTTTGTTGAAGAGAGTTAATTAGAGAATATGATTATCGGTTATATTCAATGTTAGACAACATGCTTATCAGTGAAATTCAACGCAATGATGTTAATAATTGCGGAATGTTTAAGAATCTATCTTTGTAAATGCTTTTAATTTGCCTAAATGAAATCATTAAATTACTTTATATTAAGTAAAATATGTTCAATCGCTGCTAGAATTAATATTATGATTAATTATAATTATAGTATCATATTATTTATTATTATAATTAATATAATAATTATTATAATTACATCTCCAGCCGAAAATCTTATTTCGTTAATAATAATTTTCTGCATTTTATGCTTGAAATGATATAATTAAATACAAAAAAAGATTTTTTTAAATTTACGTTTATCTCCCTCTCCTTTCCTCCACCCCATTAAACTAGTGCTTCGCACGCATTAATATCTGTTTTCATATTTAGTTGTTCATCGGTTAAACTGTGAATCAAAGGAGACTGAAAAGCCATAATATTATGAAGTTACAGTATTCTGTTATGCACTAAAAATGACTAAATCCGGATTTTTTAATTTTTTTTTACTTCTAACAGCATCATCAATAAATAAAATGTGATATAAATTTTTAAAAAGCCTTCTATAAATTTTATTACTAGGGACAATTTTGACCTGCAAAACCATGTGTTTGTCTTTTTGCTACTTACCTTTCATGCCCATCTATCAAAATTGAGTGCAAAGCAGAGTGCATTTAAAAAATATTTTCTGTTATTTTTTTCCTAGTAATTGTATATTCATTGCCGCAGTGAATAATTTTAAAAACTGATTTCTGCAAGAAGATGCTTGTTCTTTAAATCATAGCAAGAAGAAGAAATGAAAAAGAGCAATTATTATAGTAGAGAGTGTGTATCAGTTACATTCTATTTTGCTTCATTAGTGAAAAGTAATCAGCAATAAAGTTATTCTGTTACTAAATAAGCCAATGAACTCAAATATTATAATTTTGACTAGTTCGCACCTTACATCATTGTTATGTCAATTAACATGTGCAACATTAAACTTTTCAATTGTCTTTTAACAAAGCTGTTACCAGTGGCTCTGCTGTGTCTAGCATTCATTTCTTTTACTTTGTGTATGCTTGAGCCAAACTGAGTAATGAAGAGTTTGACAGTTTTTATTAGTGCAACACTCCAGGAAGGAGAAGCAAACGCTTCTTAGAGAAAGCAAAAAAAAGTGTGACCTTCAATGTCATTAAAAATAAAAAAATATATATTCTAGAATCTTTTGCATTTGTCTGTCTTCATTAATTCTAAAGATGATTAGTTGTAATTAATAGCATTCTCTCTTTTTTGCCTTCAGGCTTTCAAAAGATACCGTCTGATCTTCTTCCGTGTTTTTCTTTTTATTCACAGTTATTCAAGTGTTAAGTAAATTTTCCAGGCGACAGTTTAAATAAACGTAGGTGGAAAAATTAGCGTCATATTTTAATGAAACTGTTATTTGCATTATTTTATTCATTACACTAAAATAAGCCTAAGCAAGCATATTTGAGTGAGGAATTAATTCAAACATCACATTATGAATACCGGGTGTCTAATAAAAGCTTCTGAAATTCGTGTAAGCTTATTTTAATTTATTTTAAAATTGTTTTGCACTTTATATTAAATATTCATCAAGTAATAAAAAATTTTCACTGCATGCGAAATTTATTCAGCCTTTCAGAAAAGAAAGGGAAATATTTTAATATTATTTCTTGTTTCCTATATTTAGTTTCAAAATTGGCCATATTTAAAGTTTTCGATTTTTAAAATAATTTTTTCACAGCGAAAAAATAGATGGATTGTTGATTTAGATTTAAAATAATTTTAAATCTCAAGTTCCCCAAATTTTCATTCTATCGTGTGCATTCCTTCAATAGTTGTGATTTATAATGTGTTTTAGTATAAAATAAATTAAATTGCTCTTGAGTTTAAAGTCAGACCGCTAAGAAGGTGAAAACGGCGAATAAATGCAGATGTTAGAAATTGAGAAATAAAAGGATTTCTCTATAATCCAATCTCGCTGGTACAACAGTTTTCTGTTAACGTTTTCAATAATGTGCATCACGTACTCGTTAAGTTTCTTCGTGAATACGTGATGCACATTATTCAATGACGTTTCTTCAATGAATAGCTTGGATTTTCTTAAATCATTCCACATTTATACAGAGTTAATTAATATACGATTATATATAAGCATATCTTACGGTGAAACACCGAAATCTCGAGAATGTCGACTTTCACCGGTAAATGTCAACATTCACATAGTCGCTTGGTGTATGTCCGAAATATTTTCCAAATACTCTTATTTCTGAATTACACCGGTAAATGCCGACATTCACCATGTACTAATGGTCAATGTTGAACATATAAGAATATTATATTTTCTTCTCCGTAATTCAGTCGCGAAAAAACGCACTTCAGACTTAAAATAAGAACTTAAGAACATAAGAACTTAAAACACACAGTACATTCAAAATGAGAAAGGAAAATATTATAAGTTAAAAACTTACTAAATTATGTGATTCAAATCTTATTTATTGCAACAACTTAACTATTATGACACTTTGAATTGCACAAGAGGCCCTTGCTTTTACAACTGCATTTACTTGTGGAACACTTCCTTTTGCAATGACAGCGTGTACATATACTCCTCTCTTTTCGACCTGCACCAGAGCATATCTGTGATTGTCGACATACACCGGTAAGGGTCCGAATGAACAAGAATGTAATGCAATATTCGATCTTTCACCAACGTATTTGGTGAATGTTGACATTCTCCGGTGAAAGTCGACATTCTCCAATTTTGGTCTTTCACGGTAACAGATGTTTATATATATATATATATATATATATATGCCTTAAAAATCACAAGTTTGGGAATTTGGTATCACATGTATATGTTAATGACATGATATTCTTTTGTATATAATCTGGTTTTAAGTTACTTCAGTGTCTCAATATATTTCGGTATGAGTTCACGCTTTGTATGAATAACAGGCAGGAAATGGTAAAGCAATTTATTTACATATACAGTTTTAAAAGCAACCTCAAACAGCACTTTAATGCTTTTTTAAACATAATATAAAAAAGTGGGAGACACTCTAGGCAAGAATATATTAAACGTTCTTCCAAAAACTAAGCTCAAAAGGCATACTAAACAGTTATTTACGGTTAGCATATTGTCATGCAATGTAAAAACGCATATAGGATTAGTAGATGAAATCTCAGACACTTTTCTCATTATTCAAGAAGACCTTTGCATTATGCATATAAACATTTCTATGTGACGACTAACGCATACAAGCAAATATTTTAAGACTTAAAATATTTAAGATTAAAATTTTTCTATTCTTAAATATTCAAATTTTCTAATTTCCTAATTTTTACATAGAGTCATTAGGTTATTCTGAAGCAGGAGATGTGAAAAATGTGCAATTTCCTCGCAGGAACTCGAACCTGGACTTCTCGAATAAGCGCTGAGTGTGCTACCGTTACACCACTAAGGTATGTTGGAAGGAAGAAAATATTTTTTAAGTCATATAAATTAATAAAAAAAAAGATTCTGTTCGCTTACTTTGAACTATGATATTAAAAACAGTTCATTCAAATTTAAAAAATTATCTATACAGAGTTACCTAAGCAGGTATTCAAGTAAAATCAAGTTGCAGCCGAAATCCATTGAAACGAAACTTGAAGGGACTGAAAGTTTAGTTCGCTATATCCGATCTGGTTAAAAAACGGATACATCTTACAGAATAGTGTAAAAAATAATTGATGAAGTAGACATACACGCAAAAAAAGTGTAATTAGCGTTGCCTTATCCCTCAAAAGAAATGAATAATAACTCTTATTTCAGAAAATCATATTAAGGGGTTAAAGTACCATTTCGTGTGATTGCTAAATTTTTGTTGGCTGATTTTCAATTTCACCTTGCCCGATAAAGTACATAAAAACCATAGTTTAAGCCTGTTCATAAAATTACACATCTCCGTTTAAATTATATAGATATAATTGGCATTTATCCAACGGCTTTCTTGAAATGGTGAACCTTTTCTGCAATGCTTCTTTAAATGGCGTATGCTCAGCCTTTTAAAACTCTTTCCTTTTATGCAGCATTTATTCTAAGAGTAAAAATGACCGAATCTCAATTTTTCCACAGAGAACCAAATGTAGATTTGGATAAATTGTATTCCCGAAAGATATCGACTTGGCTACATCCACTCTATATTTTTCATATAACATTTACATTCATTATAGAACATTGTACGTTTACCACTCGGCATACGGATGAAATTTTCACTCCGAAAATTACCCTACTATTGAGTGAAGAGAAGTTAGGTAAAACAATATGTTTAATTTCTTCCCCCATTCTGGAAAATATGAAAAGCGAGGATTGTTTCATTACTAATCTATCCAATCCAATCCATCAAGAATGCATTCTTTCCCTCAAAGTACTATATATGGTTCAAAGCAAAGGCAAATAAAGAATCCAAAGCAAATAAAGAATATTGTAAATATTGCAAAAGATCTAAAGAGTGCACCCATTCAGAAGACGAGACTTCGACAGAGTTTTAAATATTAAAACAAAACAAATCGATGAAAGATTTTCATTCCTTAAACGAAAAATTACCTACATAGCCCCAAGCTCATAAAAATCTATTCACTACTTCCTCTTTCTCAGAAAAGAAAAAAGTCCATCCTAGAACAGAGCCGTGTCTGACTGCTCAGTTAAAGAACTTGAATAGAACTACAGAACTCGATCGTGTTCCTTGGTTCCTAATCCGCGGGAGCCCACCAGCGGCCGAGCGGTAAAGTACCAAGGACCAAGGAAGGGTTCAATTACAAGGCACTTAGGCTTATAGCCTTTATCCCCACATCATCAAAGAATTATTTTTATCGCCAAAAAGAGGGTTCCGCAAAGAGGTAAAAATTTAGTGCCAAAATGTTAAAATAACAAATAAATATCTGCCTTCCACAGTGAAAAAAGGTAAAAACACTGAAGGACATAATTTAAGACTTTTGATGTTGAAAAAAGGGCCAGAATCAATTTTGAAGGGATTACATCATGACCACACACTTTGTCTGTCTCACCTGCTGGGTTCTCGCCGCGATAGGAGGCAGCTGATTGGCTGAACGCAGAGAGATACAAGACATCATCTCAACGATATGAACCACCGCTCACTGGGGAAAGGCCTACTTGTTCATAATCTTTATAACTCTGTGAAACCTTTTGAGACAAAATAATTCCTGTGGGAAAGTCAGTTGCTAAATAAGAATTCCATTCAATTTCCAAAATTAACAGAGTTCATGAATAAAAACTACAATGTGGAGTTCGGACGATTATGTATAATCTGAAAGTATATTTCAAATTTGTGAGTGGACAAAAGCAGATTTTCCGTCTTCCATGAAAATGAGATCTTCATGAGAATGTTCTCATCATCGTTTTTGGTAGACATGGAAAGTGACCAATCGGTGCAGTTAAATGAAAGTTTCTTGAAAATCCTACATTAACTGATTTTTATTCAAAGTGGGTGTCTTAAGTATCCAGGAATACGTAAACGTGCATTGTTCATGACTTCTACCTTTAGCAATACCTACAGATAAACAGTTGTTTAGTCAAATGAAGAGCACAAAATCCAAAACAAGAACACGTTTGACAGATCAACATTTGGAAGATAATTTATGAATCGCAACAACACCACATACCGAAGCTTTAATAAAGCAAAACTAATGCCAAGTTTCTCATTAAGACTGAAATGACTTTCATCCCGCCAGTAATGTGAGTTTTTTGTTGCCAATGGATTTTGTAACATCGTTATTACTATATATATATCATGTCACCTTCCTTCTTTTTCATAATTTAAAAAAAGTATAAAGTATATGGATTCGATTTTATTGTTTTTAACATAAACACAAAGTATTCGATATTATAAAAATCGCTAACACCATTTCTTCCCATAAAATTAATTGTACTCTTACACTCTCCCTCTCTGTTATAAATTTTCTGCCTAAACTAGTAATTTGTTAGACATGTGGCCGCAAGGAACTGGAGGAGGAATACCATGCAAAGATAAGAAATTCACATGTGCGGTCCTCTCAAAAATCGCAGTCTTTGACTTGTTACAAGGTGTGAGACGACATGTTCAGACATTACACTAGCAGTTACTTGTTCAATAATACCTCCATTTGACTTTAAAAAAGCCATAACTTCAGAACAGTGTCAGGAGATTTTATTGATCTACATTGTATCAGTCATCAAAACTTCTCGAATTCAAAGGCTGACCAACCAATGATTCTGCAGCTCCTCTGACATCGTCTTGAACCATAACGAATCACAGGAAGTAAAACGAAACCAAAAAATTAAAAGGACGTGACTGATTCATTCTCTAATATTTTCAGAGAAAGCAAGTACTCAAAACGTTCTGAGACTCACGTCTAGAGAAACTCTTGCCGCTAGCAACAACCTCGCATAATGAGAACAATAACTGTTCTTACATTACAAATAACTGCTTCTATGCATTTAATACTGATTACAGTTTTTATTTATATTAATAGAGCTTCTCGTTGATTTATAATAAATATATTTTGAGTTCAAATGCGTATTTTAATACGCAGCCTAACCTAAACGCAACCCAGTCATTTACCAGTCACTACAACGGAGTCGTCCCATTAGAGCACCAGTTCTCAAAATATTTATTAGACAAACGAATAAAAACATTACACCTTATTACATAGTTAAATTTGTAAAATTTCATTTTGGCTGTTTAGTAGAAAAGTAACGAATGCAGCAGTTTGTTGTAACGTCATTTTTACAATAATTTCGCGCATCGATTGCAAGCACCATGTTTCTGGTCTTTTTTTTCCTAATGGATAGGATTTTGCGGTTAAATGGAAACAAAAGAAATAAGAGTTCTTCGAATTCTTATTTGTTTGGATTTATTATTAATCTATGTAATATTGTCCTTTATTTTTTGCTTTAGAGTTTTTTGTTTCAAGTTAAGAGTTCTTTTGTTGAAGAGAGTTAATTAGAGAATATGATTATCGGTTATATTCAATGTTAGACAACATGCTTATCAGTGAAATTCAACGCAATGATGTTAATAATTGCGGAATGTTTAAGAATCTATCTTTGTAAATGCTTTTAATTTGCTTAAATGAAATCATTAAATTACTTTATATTAAGTAAAATATGTTCAATCGCTGCTAGAATTAATATTATGATTAATTATAATTATAGTATCATATTATTTATTATTATAATTAATATAATAATTATTATAATTACATCTCCAGGCGAAAATCTTATTTCGTTAATAATAATTTTCTGCATTTTATGCTTGAAATGATATAATTAAATACAAAAAAAGATTTTTTTAAATTTACGTTTATCTCCCTCTCCTTTGCTCCACCCCATTTAACTAGTGCTTCGCACGCATTAATATCTGTTTTCATATTTAGTTGTTCATCGGTTAAACTGTGAATCAAAGGAGACTGAAAAGCCATAATATTATGAAGTTACAGTATTCTGTTATGCACTAAAAATGACTAAATCCGGATTTTTTAATTTTTTTTTACTTCTAACAGCATCATCAATAAATAAAATGTGATATAAATTTTTAAAAAGGCCTTCTATAAATTTTATTACTAGGGACAATTTTGACCTGCAAAACCATGTGTTTGTCTTTTTGCTACTTACCTTTCATGCCCATCTATCAAAATTGAGTGCAAAGCAGAGTGCATTTAAAAAATATTTTCTGTTATTTTTTTCCTAGTAATTGTATATTCATTGCCGCAGTGAATAATTTTAAAAATTGATTTCTGCAAGAAGATGCTTGTTCTTTAAATCATAGCAAGAAGAAGAAATGAAAAAGAGCAATTATTATAGTAGAAAGTGTGTATCAGTTACATTCTATTTTGCTTCATTAGTGAAAAGTAATCAGCAATAAAGTTATTCTGTTACTAAATAAGCCAATGAACTCAAATATTATAACTTTGACTAGTCCGCACCTTACATCATTGTTATGTCAATTAACATGTGCAACATTAAACTTTTCAATTGTCTTTTAACAAAGCTGTTACCAGTGGCTCTGCTGTGTCTAGCATTCATTTCTTTTACTTTGTGTATGCTTGAGCCAAACTGAGTAATGAAGAGTTTGACAGTTTTTATTAGTGCAACACTCCAGGAAGGAGAAGCAAACGCTTCTTAGAGAAAGCAAAAAAAAAAAGTGTGACCTTCAATGTCATTTAAAAATAAAAAAATATATATTCTAGAATCTTTTGCATTTGTCTGTCTTCATTAATTCTAAAGATGATTAGTTGTAATTAATAGCATTCTCTCTTTTGTGCCGTCAGGCTTTCAAAAGATACCGTCTGATCTTCTTCCGTGTTTTTCTTTTTATTCACAGTTATTCAAGTGTTAAGTAAATTTTCCAGGCGACAGTTTAAATAAACGTAGGTGGAAAAATTAGCGTCATATTTTAATGAAACTGTTATTTGCATTATTTTATTCATTACACTAAAATAAGCCTAAGCAAGCATATTTGAGTGAGGAATTAATTCAAACATCACATTATGAAGACCGGGTGTCTAATAAAAGCTTCTGAAATTCGTGTAAGCTTATTTTAATTTATTTTAAAATTGTTTTGCACTTTATATTAAATATTCATCAAGTAATAAAAAATTTTCACTGCATGCGAAATTTATTCAGCCTTTCAGAAAAGAAAGGGAAATATTTTAATATTATTTCTTGTTTCCTATATTTAGTTTCAAAATTGGCCATATTTAAAGTTTTCGATTTTTAAAATAATTTTTTCACAGCGAAAAAATAGATGGATTGTTGATTTAGATTTAAAATAATTTTAAATCTCAAGTTCCCCAAATTTTCATTCTATCGTGTGCATTCCTTCAATAGTTCTGATTTATAATGTGTTTTAGTATAAAATAAATTAAATTGCTCTTGAGTTTAAAGTCAGACCGCTAAGAAGGTGAAAACGGCGAATAAATGCAGATGTTAGAAATTGAGAAATAAAAGGATTTCTCTATAATCCAATCTCGCTGGTACAACAGTTTTCTGTTAACTTTTTCAATAATGTGCATCACGTACTCGTTAAGTTTCTTCGTGAATACGTGATGCACATTATTCAATGCCGTTTCTTCAATGAATAGCTTGGATTTTCTTAAATCATTCCACATTTATACAGAGTTAATTAATATACGATTATATATAAACATATGTTACGGTGAAACACCGAAATCTCGAGAATGTCGACTTTCACCGGTAAATGTCAACATTCACATAGTCGCTTGGTGTATGTCCGAAATATTTTCCAAATACTCTTATTTCTGAATTACACCGGTAAATGCCGACATTCACCATGTACTAATGGTCAATGTTGAACATATAAGAATATTATATTTTCTTCTCCGTAATTCAGTCGCGAAAAAACGCACTTCAGACTTAAAATAAGAACTTAAGAACATAAGAACTTAAAACACACAGTACATTCAAAATGAGAAAGGAAAATATTATAAGTTAAAAACTTACTAAATTATGTGATTCAAATCTTATTTATTGCAACAACTTAACTATTATGACACTTTGAATTGCACAAGAGGCCCTTGCTTTTACAACTGCATTTACTTGTGGAACACTTCCTTTTGCAATGACAGCGTGTACATATACTCCTCTCTTTTCGACCTGCACCAGAGCATATCTGTGATTGTCGACATACACCGGTAAGGGTCCGAATGTACAAGAATGTAATGCAATATTCGATCTTTCACCAACGTATTTGGTGAATGTTGACATTCTCCGGTGAAAGTCGACATTCTCCAATTTTGGTCTTTCACGGTAACAGATGTTTATATATATATATATATATATATATATATATGCCTTAAAAATCACAAGTTTGGGAATTTGGTATCACATGTATATGTTAATGACATGATACTCCATTCTTTTTTATATAATCTGGTTTTAAGTTACTTTAGTGTCTCACTATATTTCGGTATGAGTTCACGCTTTGTATGAATAACAGGCAGGAAATGGTAAAGCAATTTATTTACATATACAGTTTTAAAAGCAACCTCAAACAGCACTTTAATGCTTTTTTAAACATAATATAAAAAAGTGGGAGACACTCTAGGCAAGAATATATTAAACGTTCTTCCAAAAACTAAGCTCAAAAGGCATACTAAACAGTTATTTACGGTTAGCATATTGTCATGCAATGTAAAAACGCATATAGGATTAGTAGATGAAATCTCAGACACTTTTCTCATTATTCAAGAAGACCTTTGCATTATGCATATAAACATTTCTATGTGACACCTAACGCATACAAGCAAATATTTTAAGACTTAAAATATTTAAGATTAAAATTTTTCTATTCTTAAATATTCAAATTTTCTAATTTCCTAATTTTTACATAGAGTCATTAGGTTATTCTGAAGCAGGAGATGTGAAAAATGTGCAATTTCCTCGCAGGAACTCGAACCTGGACTTCTCGAATAAGCGCTGAGTGTGCTACCGTTACACCACTAAGGTATGTTGGAAGGAAGAAAATATTTTTTAAGTCATATAAATTAATAAAAAAAAAGATTCTGTTCGCTTACTTTGAACTATGATATTAAACACAGTTCATTCAAATTTAAAAAATTATCTATACAGAGTTACCTAAGCAGGTATTCAAGTAAAATCAAGTTGCAGCCGAAATCCACTGAAACGAAACTTGAACGGACTGAAAGTTTAGTTCGCTATATCCGATCTGGTTAAAAAACGGATACATCTTACAGAATAGTGTAAAAAATAATTGATGAAGTAGACATACACGCAAAAAAAGTGTAATTAGCGTTGCCTTATCCCTCAAAAGAAATGAATAATAACTCTTATTTCAGAAAATCATATTAAGGGGTTAAAGTACCATTTCGTGTGATTGCTAAATTTTTGTTGGCTGATTTTCAATTTCACCTTGCCCGATAAAGTACATAAAAACCATAGTTTAAGCCTGTTCATAAAATTACACATCTCAGTTTAAATTATATAGATATAATTGGCATTTATCCAACGGCTTTCTTGAAATGGTGAACCTTTTCTGCAATGCTTCTTTAAATGGCGTATGCTCAGCCTTTTAAAACTCTTTCCTTTTATGCAGCATTTATTCTAAGAGTAAAAATGACCGAATCTCAATTTTTCCACAGAGAACCAAATGTAGATTTGGATAAATTGTATTCCCGAAAGATATCGACTTGGCTACATCCACTCTATATTTTTCATATAACATTTACATTCATTATAGAACATTGTACGTTTACCACTCGGCATACGGATGAAATTTTCACTCCGAAAATTACCCTACTATTGAGTGAAGAGAAGTTAGGTAAAACAATATGTTTAATTTCTTCCCCCATTCTGGAAAATATGAAAAGCGAGGATTGTTTCATTACTAATCTATCCAATCCAATCCATCAAGAATGCATTCTTTCCCTCAAAGTACTATATATGGTTCAAAGCAAAGGCAAATAAAGAATCCAAAGCAAATAAAGAATATTGTAAATATTGCAAAAGATCTAAAGAGTGCACCCATTCAGAAGACGAGACTTCGACAGAGTTTTAAATATTAAAACAAAACAAATCGATGAAAGATTTTCATTCCTTAAACGAAAAATTACCTACATAGCCCCAAGCTCATAAAAATCTATTCACTACTTCCTCTTTCTCAGAAAAGAAAAAAGTCCATCCTAGAACAGAGCCGTGTCTGACTGCTCAGTTAAAGAACTTGAATAGAACTACAGAACTCGATCGTGTTCCTTGGTTCCTAATCCGCGGGAGCCCACCAGCGGCCGAGCGGTAAAGTACCAAGGACCAAGGAAGGGTTCAATTACAAGGCACTTAGGCTTATAGCCTTTATCCCCACATCATCAAAGAATTATTTTTATCGCCAAAAAGAGGGTTCCGCAAAGAGGTAAAAATTTAGTGCCAAAATGTTAAAATAACAAATAAATATCTGCCTTCCACAGTGAAAAAAGGTAAAAACACTGAAGGACATAATTTAAGACTTTTGATGTTGAAAAAAGGGCCAGAATCAATTTTGAAGGGATTACATCATGACCACACACTTTGTCTGTCTCACCTGCTGGGTTCTCGCCGCGATAGGAGGCAGCTGATTGGCTGAACGCAGAGAGATACAAGACATCATCTCAACGATATGAACCACCGCTCACTGGGGAAAGGCCTACTTGTTCATAATCTTTATAACTCTGTGAAACCTTTTGAGACAAAATAATTCCTGTGGGAAAGTCAGTTGCTAAATAAGAATTCCATTCAATTTCCAAAATTAACAGAGTTCGTGAATAAAAACTACAATGTGGAGTTCGGACGATTATGTATAATCTGAAAGTATATTTCAAATTTGAGAGTGGACAAAAGCAGATTTTCCGTCTTCCATGAAAATGAGATCTTCATGAGAATGTTCTCATCATCGTTTTTGGTAGACATGGAAAGTGACCAATCGGTGCAGTTAAATGAAAGTTTCTTGAAAATCCTACATTAACTGATTTTTATTCAAAGTGGGTGTCTTAAGTATCCAGGAATACGTAAACGTGCATTGTTCATGACTTCTACCTTTAGCAATACCTACAGATAAACAGTTGTTTAGTCAAATGAAGAGCACAAAATCCAAAACAAGAACACGTTTGACAGATCAACATTTGGAAGATAATTTATGAATCGCAACAACACCACATACCGAAGCTTTAATAAAGCAAAACTAATGCCAAGTTTCTCATTAAGACTGAAATGACTTTCATCCCGCCAGTAATGTGAGTTTTTTGTTGCCAATGGATTTTGTAACATCGTTATTACTATATATATATCATGTCACCTTCCTTCTTTTTCATAATTTAAAAAAAGTATAAAGTATATGGATTCGATTTTATTGTTTTTAACATAAACACAAAGTATTCGATATTATAAAAATCGCTAACACGATTTCTTCCCATAAAATTAATTGTACTCTTACACTCTCCCTCTCTGTTATAAATTTTCTGCCTAAACTAGTAATTTGTTAGACATGTGGCCGCAAGGAACTGGAGGAGGAATACCATGCAAAGATAAGAAATTCACATGTGCGGTCCTCTCAAAAATCGCAGTCTTTGACTTGTTACAAGGTGTGAGACGACATGTTCAGACATTACACTAGCAGTTACTTGTTCAATAATACCTCCATTTGACTTTAAAAAAGCCATAACTTCAGAACAGTGTCAGGAGATTTTATTGATCTACATTGTATCAGTCATCAAAACTTCTCGAATTCAAAGGCTGACCAACCAATGATTCTGCAGCTCCTCTGACATCGTCTTGAACCATAACGAATCACAGGAAGTAAAACGAAACCAAAAAATTAAAAGGACGTGACTGATTCATTCTCTAATATTTTCAGAGAAAGCAAGTACTCAAAACGTTCTGAGACTCACGTCTAGAGAAACTCTTGCCGCTAGCAACAACCTCGCATAATGAGAACAATAACTGTTCTTACATTACAAATAACTGCTTCTATGCATTTAATACTGATTACAGTTTTTATTTATATTAATAGAGCTTCTCGTTGATTTATAATAAATATATTTTGAGTTCAAATGCGTATTTTAATACGCAGCCTAACCTAAACGCAACCCAGTCATTTACCAGTCACTACAACGGAGTCGTCCCATTAGAGCACCAGTTCTCAAAATATTTATTAGACAAACGAATAAAAACATTACACCTTATTACATAGTTAAATTTGTAAAATTTCATTTTGGCTGTTTAGTAGAAAAGTAACGAATGCAGCAGTTTGTTGTAACGTCATTTTTACAATAATTTCGCGCATCGATTGCAAGCACCATGTTTCTGGTCTTTTTTTTCCTAATGGATAGGATTTTGCGGTTAAATGGAAACAAAAGAAATAAGAGTTCTTCGAATTCTTATTTGTTTGGATTTATTATTAATCTATGTAATATTGTCCTTTATTTTTTGCTTTAGAGTTTTTTGTTTCAAGTTAAGAGTTCTTTTGTTGAAGAGAGTTAATTAGAGAATATGATTATCGGTTATATTCAATGTTAGACAACATGCTTATCAGTGAAATTCAACGCAATGATGTTAATAATTGCGGAATGTTTAAGAATCTATCTTTGTAAATGCTTTTAATTTGCTTAAATGAAATCATTAAATTACTTTATATTAAGTAAAATATGTTCAATCGCTGCTAGAATTAATATTATGATTAATTATAATTATAGTATCATATTATTTATTATTATAATTAATATAATAATTATTATAATTACATCTCCAGGCGAAAATCTTATTTCGTTAATAATAATTTTCTGCATTTTATGCTTGAAATGATATAATTAAATACAAAAAAAGATTTTTTTAAATTTACGTTTATCTCCCTCTCCTTTGCTCCACCCCATTTAACTAGTGCTTCGCACGCATTAATATCTGTTTTCATATTTAGTTGTTCATCGGTTAAACTGTGAATCAAAGGAGACTGAAAAGCCATAATATTATGAAGTTACAGTATTCTGTTATGCACTAAAAATGACTAAATCCGGATTTTTTAATTTTTTTTTACTTCTAACAGCATCATCAATAAATAAAATGTGATATAAATTTTTAAAAAGGCCTTCTATAAATTTTATTACTAGGGACAATTTTGACCTGCAAAACCATGTGTTTGTCTTTTTGCTACTTACCTTTCATGCCCATCTATCAAAATTGAGTGCAAAGCAGAGTGCATTTAAAAAATATTTTCTGTTATTTTTTTCCTAGTAATTGTATATTCATTGCCGCAGTGAATAATTTTAAAAATTGATTTCTGCAAGAAGATGCTTGTTCTTTAAATCATAGCAAGAAGAAGAAATGAAAAAGAGCAATTATTATAGTAGAAAGTGTGTATCAGTTACATTCTATTTTGCTTCATTAGTGAAAAGTAATCAGCAATAAAGTTATTCTGTTACTAAATAAGCCAATGAACTCAAATATTATAACTTTGACTAGTCCGCACCTTACATCATTGTTATGTCAATTAACATGTGCAACATTAAACTTTTCAATTGTCTTTTAACAAAGCTGTTACCAGTGGCTCTGCTGTGTCTAGCATTCATTTCTTTTACTTTGTGTATGCTTGAGCCAAACTGAGTAATGAAGAGTTTGACAGTTTTTATTAGTGCAACACTCCAGGAAGGAGAAGCAAACGCTTCTTAGAGAAAGCAAAAAAAAAAAGTGTGACCTTCAATGTCATTTAAAAATAAAAAAATATATATTCTAGAATCTTTTGCATTTGTCTGTCTTCATTAATTCTAAAGATGATTAGTTGTAATTAATAGCATTCTCTCTTTTGTGCCGTCAGGCTTTCAAAAGATACCGTCTGATCTTCTTCCGTGTTTTTCTTTTTATTCACAGTTATTCAAGTGTTAAGTAAATTTTCCAGGCGACAGTTTAAATAAACGTAGGTGGAAAAATTAGCGTCATATTTTAATGAAACTGTTATTTGCATTATTTTATTCATTACACTAAAATAAGCCTAAGCAAGCATATTTGAGTGAGGAATTAATTCAAACATCACATTATGAAGACCGGGTGTCTAATAAAAGCTTCTGAAATTCGTGTAAGCTTATTTTAATTTATTTTAAAATTGTTTTGCACTTTATATTAAATATTCATCAAGTAATAAAAAATTTTCACTGCATGCGAAATTTATTCAGCCTTTCAGAAAAGAAAGGGAAATATTTTAATATTATTTCTTGTTTCCTATATTTAGTTTCAAAATTGGCCATATTTAAAGTTTTCGATTTTTAAAATAATTTTTTCACAGCGAAAAAATAGATGGATTGTTGATTTAGATTTAAAATAATTTTAAATCTCAAGTTCCCCAAATTTTCATTCTATCGTGTGCATTCCTTCAATAGTTCTGATTTATAATGTGTTTTAGTATAAAATAAATTAAATTGCTCTTGAGTTTAAAGTCAGACCGCTAAGAAGGTGAAAACGGCGAATAAATGCAGATGTTAGAAATTGAGAAATAAAAGGATTTCTCTATAATCCAATCTCGCTGGTACAACAGTTTTCTGTTAACTTTTTCAATAATGTGCATCACGTACTCGTTAAGTTTCTTCGTGAATACGTGATGCACATTATTCAATGCCGTTTCTTCAATGAATAGCTTGGATTTTCTTAAATCATTCCACATTTATACAGAGTTAATTAATATACGATTATATATAAACATATGTTACGGTGAAACACCGAAATCTCGAGAATGTCGACTTTCACCGGTAAATGTCAACATTCACATAGTCGCTTGGTGTATGTCCGAAATATTTTCCAAATACTCTTATTTCTGAATTACACCGGTAAATGCCGACATTCACCATGTACTAATGGTCAATGTTGAACATATAAGAATATTATATTTTCTTCTCCGTAATTCAGTCGCGAAAAAACGCACTTCAGACTTAAAATAAGAACTTAAGAACATAAGAACTTAAAACACACAGTACATTCAAAATGAGAAAGGAAAATATTATAAGTTAAAAACTTACTAAATTATGTGATTCAAATCTTATTTATTGCAACAACTTAACTATTATGACACTTTGAATTGCACAAGAGGCCCTTGCTTTTACAACTGCATTTACTTGTGGAACACTTCCTTTTGCAATGACAGCGTGTACATATACTCCTCTCTTTTCGACCTGCACCAGAGCATATCTGTGATTGTCGACATACACCGGTAAGGGTCCGAATGTACAAGAATGTAATGCAATATTCGATCTTTCACCAACGTATTTGGTGAATGTTGACATTCTCCGGTGAAAGTCGACATTCTCCAATTTTGGTCTTTCACGGTAACAGATGTTTATATATATATATATATATATATATATATATGCCTTAAAAATCACAAGTTTGGGAATTTGGTATCACATGTATATGTTAATGACATGATACTCCATTCTTTTTTATATAATCTGGTTTTAAGTTACTTTAGTGTCTCACTATATTTCGGTATGAGTTCACGCTTTGTATGAATAACAGGCAGGAAATGGTAAAGCAATTTATTTACATATACAGTTTTAAAAGCAACCTCAAACAGCACTTTAATGCTTTTTTAAACATAATATAAAAAAGTGGGAGACACTCTAGGCAAGAATATATTAAACGTTCTTCCAAAAACTAAGCTCAAAAGGCATACTAAACAGTTATTTACGGTTAGCATATTGTCATGCAATGTAAAAACGCATATAGGATTAGTAGATGAAATCTCAGACACTTTTCTCATTATTCAAGAAGACCTTTGCATTATGCATATAAACATTTCTATGTGACACCTAACGCATACAAGCAAATATTTTAAGACTTAAAATATTTAAGATTAAAATTTTTCTATTCTTAAATATTCAAATTTTCTAATTTCCTAATTTTTACATAGAGTCATTAGGTTATTCTGAAGCAGGAGATGTGAAAAATGTGCAATTTCCTCGCAGGAACTCGAACCTGGACTTCTCGAATAAGCGCTGAGTGTGCTACCGTTACACCACTAAGGTATGTTGGAAGGAAGAAAATATTTTTTAAGTCATATAAATTAATAAAAAAAAAGATTCTGTTCGCTTACTTTGAACTATGATATTAAACACAGTTCATTCAAATTTAAAAAATTATCTATACAGAGTTACCTAAGCAGGTATTCAAGTAAAATCAAGTTGCAGCCGAAATCCACTGAAACGAAACTTGAACGGACTGAAAGTTTAGTTCGCTATATCCGATCTGGTTAAAAAACGGATACATCTTACAGAATAGTGTAAAAAATAATTGATGAAGTAGACATACACGCAAAAAAAGTGTAATTAGCGTTGCCTTATCCCTCAAAAGAAATGAATAATAACTCTTATTTCAGAAAATCATATTAAGGGGTTAAAGTACCATTTCGTGTGATTGCTAAATTTTTGTTGGCTGATTTTCAATTTCACCTTGCCCGATAAAGTACATAAAAACCATAGTTTAAGCCTGTTCATAAAATTACACATCTCCGTTTAAATTATATAGATATAATTGGCATTTATCCAACGGCTTTCTTGAAATGGTGAACCTTTTCTGCAATGCTTCTTTAAATGGCGTATGCTCAGCCTTTTAAAACTCTTTCCTTTTATGCAGCATTTATTCTAAGAGTAAAAATGACCGAATCTCAATTTTTCCACAGAGAACCAAATGTAGATTTGGATAAATTGTATTCCCGAAAGATATCGACTTGGCTACATCCACTCTATATTTTTCATATAACATTTACATTCATTATAGAACATTGTACGTTTACCACTCGGCATACGGATGAAATTTTCACTCCGAAAATTACCCTACTATTGAGTGAAGAGAAGTTAGGTAAAACAATATGTTTAATTTCTTCCCCCATTCTGGAAAATATGAAAAGCGAGGATTGTTTCATTACTAATCTATCCAATCCAATCCATCAAGAATGCATTCTTTCCCTCAAAGTACTATATATGGTTCAAAGCAAAGGCAAATAAAGAATCCAAAGCAAATAAAGAATATTGTAAATATTGCAAAAGATCTAAAGAGTGCACCCATTCAGAAGACGAGACTTCGACAGAGTTTTAAATATTAAAACAAAACAAATCGATGAAAGATTTTCATTCCTTAAACGAAAAATTACCTACATAGCCCCAAGCTCATAAAAATCTATTCACTACTTCCTCTTTCTCAGAAAAGAAAAAAGTCCATCCTAGAACAGAGCCGTGTCTGACTGCTCAGTTAAAGAACTTGAATAGAACTACAGAACTCGATCGTGTTCCTTGGTTCCTAATCCGCGGGAGCCCACCAGCGGCCGAGCGGTAAAGTACCAAGGACCAAGGAAGGGTTCAATTACAAGGCACTTAGGCTTATAGCCTTTATCCCCACATCATCAAAGAATTATTTTTATCGCCAAAAAGAGGGTTCCGCAAAGAGGTAAAAATTTAGTGCCAAAATGTTAAAATAACAAATAAATATCTGCCTTCCACAGTGAAAAAAGGTAAAAACACTGAAGGACATAATTTAAGACTTTTGATGTTGAAAAAAGGGCCAGAATCAATTTTGAAGGGATTACATCATGACCACACACTTTGTCTGTCTCACCTGCTGGGTTCTCGCCGCGATAGGAGGCAGCTGATTGGCTGAACGCAGAGAGATACAAGACATCATCTCAACGATATGAACCACCGCTCACTGGGGAAAGGCCTACTTGTTCATAATCTTTATAACTCTGTGAAACCTTTTGAGACAAAATAATTCCTGTGGGAAAGTCAGTTGCTAAATAAGAATTCCATTCAATTTCCAAAATTAACAGAGTTCGTGAATAAAAACTACAATGTGGAGTTCGGACGATTATGTATAATCTGAAAGTATATTTCAAATTTGAGAGTGGACAAAAGCAGATTTTCCGTCTTCCATGAAAATGAGATCTTCATGAGAATGTTCTCATCATCGTTTTTGGTAGACATGGAAAGTGACCAATCGGTGCAGTTAAATGAAAGTTTCTTGAAAATCCTACATTAACTGATTTTTATTCAAAGTGGGTGTCTTAAGTATCCAGGAATACGTAAACGTGCATTGTTCATGACTTCTACCTTTAGCAATACCTACAGATAAACAGTTGTTTAGTCAAATGAAGAGCACAAAATCCAAAACAAGAACACGTTTGACAGATCAACATTTGGAAGATAATTTATGAATCGCAACAACACCACATACCGAAGCTTTAATAAAGCAAAACTAATGCCAAGTTTCTCATTAAGACTGAAATGACTTTCATCCCGCCAGTAATGTGAGTTTTTTGTTGCCAATGGATTTTGTAACATCGTTATTACTATATATATATCATGTCACCTTCCTTCTTTTTCATAATTTAAAAAAAGTATAAAGTATATGGATTCGATTTTATTGTTTTTAACATAAACACAAAGTATTCGATATTATAAAAATCGCTAACACGATTTCTTCCCATAAAATTAATTGTACTCTTACACTCTCCCTCTCTGTTATAAATTTTCTGCCTAAACTAGTAATTTGTTAGACATGTGGCCGCAAGGAACTGGAGGAGGAATACCATGCAAAGATAAGAAATTCACATGTGCGGTCCTCTCAAAAATCGCAGTCTTTGACTTGTTACAAGGTGTGAGACGACATGTTCAGACATTACACTAGCAGTTACTTGTTCAATAATACCTCCATTTGACTTTAAAAAAGCCATAACTTCAGAACAGTGTCAGGAGATTTTATTGATCTACATTGTATCAGTCATCAAAACTTCTCGAATTCAAAGGCTGACCAACCAATGATTCTGCAGCTCCTCTGACATCGTCTTGAACCATAACGAATCACAGGAAGTAAAACGAAACCAAAAAATTAAAAGGACGTGACTGATTCATTCTCTAATATTTTCAGAGAAAGCAAGTACTCAAAACGTTCTGAGACTCACGTCTAGAGAAACTCTTGCCGCTAGCAACAACCTCGCATAATGAGAACAATAACTGTTCTTACATTACAAATAACTGCTTCTATGCATTTAATACTGATTACAGTTTTTATTTATATTAATAGAGCTTCTCGTTGATTTATAATAAATATATTTTGAGTTCAAATGCGTATTTTAATACGCAGCCTAACCTAAACGCAACCCAGTCATTTACCAGTCACTACAACGGAGTCGTCCCATTAGAGCACCAGTTCTCAAAATATTTATTAGACAAACGAATAAAAACATTACACCTTATTACATAGTTAAATTTGTAAAATTTCATTTTGGCTGTTTAGTAGAAAAGTAACGAATGCAGCAGTTTGTTGTAACGTCATTTTTACAATAATTTCGCGCATCGATTGCAAGCACCATGTTTCTGGTCTTTTTTTTCCTAATGGATAGGATTTTGCGGTTAAATGGAAACAAAAGAAATAAGAGTTCTTCGAATTCTTATTTGTTTGGATTTATTATTAATCTATGTAATATTGTCCTTTATTTTTTGCTTTAGAGTTTTTTGTTTCAAGTTAAGAGTTCTTTTGTTGAAGAGAGTTAATTAGAGAATATGATTATCGGTTATATTCAATGTTAGACAACATGCTTATCAGTGAAATTCAACGCAATGATGTTAATAATTGCGGAATGTTTAAGAATCTATCTTTGTAAATGCTTTTAATTTGCTTAAATGAAATCATTAAATTACTTTATATTAAGTAAAATATGTTCAATCGCTGCTAGAATTAATATTATGATTAATTATAATTATAGTATCATATTATTTATTATTATAATTAATATAATAATTATTATAATTACATCTCCAGCCGAAAATCTTATTTCGTTAATAATAATTTTCTGCATTTTATGCTTGAAATGATATAATTAAATACAAAAAAAGATTTTTTTAAATTTACGTTTATCTCCCTCTCCTTTGCTCCACCCCATTTAACTAGTGCTTCGCACGCATTAATATCTGTTTTCATATTTAGTTGTTCATCGGTTAAAATGTGAATCAAAGGAGACTGAAAAGCCATAATATTATGAAGTTACAGTATTCTGTTATGCACTAAAAATGACTAAATCCGGATTTTTTAATTTTTTTTACTTCTAACAGCATCATCAATAAATAAAATGTGATATAAATTTTTAAAAAGCCTTCTATAAATTTTATTACTAGGGACAATTTTGACCTGCAAAACCATGTGTTTGTCTTTTTGCTACTTACCTTTTATGCCCATCTATCAAAATTGAGTGCAAAGCAGAGTGCATTTAAAAAATATTTCCTGTTATTTTTTTCCTAGTAATTGTATATTCATTGCCGCAGTGAATAATTTTAAAAACTGATTTCTGCAAGAAGATGCTTGTTCTTTAAATCATAGCAAGAAGAAGAAATGAAAAAGAGCAATTATTATAGTAGAAAGTGTGTATCAGTTACATTCTATTTTGCTTCATTAGTGAAAAGTAATCAGCAATAAAGTTATTCTGTTACTAAATAAGCCAATGAACTCAAATATTATAATTTTGACTAGTCCGCACCTTACATCATTGTTATGTCAATTAACATGTGCAACATTAAACTTTTCAATTGTCTTTTAACAAAGCTGTTACCAGTGGCTCTGCTGTGTCTAGCATTCATTTCTTTTACTTTGTGTATGCTTGAGCCAAACTGAGTAATGAAGAGTTTGACAGTTTTTATTAGTGCAACACTCCAGGAAGGAGAAGCAAACGCTTCTTAGAGAAAGCAAAAAAAAAAGTGTGACCTTCAATGTCATTTAAAAATAAAAAAATATATATTCTAGAATCTTTTGCATTTGTCTGTCTTCATTAATTCTAAAGATGATTAGTTGTAATTAATAGCATTCTCTCTTTTGTGCCGTCAGGCTTTCAAAAGATACCGTCTGATCTTCTTCCGTGTTTTTCTTTTTATTCACAGTTATTCAAGTGTTAAGTAAATTTTCCAGGCGACAGTTTAAATAAACGTAGGTGGAAAAATTAGCGTCATATTTTAATGAAACTGTTATTTGCATTATTTTATTCATTACACTAAAATAAGCCTAAGCAAGCATATTTGAGTGAGGAATTAATTCAAACATCACATTATGAAGACCGGGTGTCTAATAAAAGCTTCTGAAATTCGTGTAAGCTTATTTTAATTTATTTTAAAATTGTTTTGCACTTTATATTAAATATTCATCAAGTAATAAAAAATTTTCACTGCATGCGAAATTTATTCAGCCTTTCAGAAAAGAAAGGGAAATATTTTAATATTATTTCTTCTTTCCTATATTTAGTTTCAAAATTGGCCATATTTAAAGTTTTCGATTTTTAAAATAATTTTTTCATAGCGAAAAAATAGATGGATTGTTGATTTAGATTTAAAATAATTTTAAATCTCAAGTTCCCCAAATTTTCATTCTATCGTGTGCATTCCTTCAATAGTTCTGATTTATAATGTGTTTTAGTATAAAATAAATTAAATTGCTCTTGAGTTTAAAGTCAGACCGCTAAGAAGGTGAAAACGGCGAATAAATGCAGATGTTAGAAATTGAGAAATAAAAGGATTTCTCTATAATCCAATCTCGCTGGTACAACAGTTTTCTGTTAACTTTTTCAATAATGTGCATCACGTACTCGTTAAGTTTCTTCGTGAATACGTGATGCACATTATTCAATGCCGTTTCTTCAATGAATAGCTTGGATTTTCTTAAATCATTCCACATTTATACAGAGTTAATTAATATACGATTATATATAAACATATGTTACGGTGAAACACCGAAATCTCGAGAATGTCGACTTTCACCGGTAAATGTCAACATTCACATAGTCGCTTGGTGTATGTCCGAAATATTTTCCAAATACTCTTATTTCTGAATTACACCGGTAAATGCCGACATTCACCATGTACTAATGGTCAATGTTGAACATATAAGAATATTATATTTTCTTCTCCGTAATTCAGTCGCGAAAAAACGCACTTCAGACTTAAAATAAGAACTTAAGAACATAACTTAAAACACACAGTACATTCAAAATGAGAAAGGAAAATATTATAAGTTAAAAACTTACTAAATTATGTGATTCAAATCTTATTTATTGCAACAACTTAACTATTATGACACTTTGAATTGCACAAGAGGCCCTTGCTTTTACAACTGCATTTACTTGTGGAACACTTCCTTTTGCAATGACAGCGTGTACATATACTCCTCTCTTTTCGACCTGCACCAGAGCATATCTGTGATTGTCGACATACACCGGTAAGGGTCCGAATGTACAAGAATGTAATGCAATATTCGATCTTTCACCAACGTATTTGGTGAATGTTGACATTCTCCGGTGAAAGTCGACATTCTCCAATTTTGGTCTTTCACGGTAACAGATGTTTATATATATATATATATATATATATATATATATATATATATATATATATATGCCTTAAAAATCACAAGTTTGGGAATTTGGTATCACATGTATATGTTAATGACATGATACTCCATTCTTTTTTATATAATCTGGTTTTAAGTTACTTCAGTGTCTCACTATATTTCGGTATGAGTTCACGCTTTGTATGAATAACAGGCAGGAAATGGTAAAGCAATTTATTTACATATACAGTTTTAAAAGCAACCTCAAACAGCACTTTAATGCTTTTTTAAACATAATATAAAAAAGTGGGAGACACTCTAGGCAAGAATATATTAAACGTTCTTCCAAAAACTAAGCTCAAAAGGCATACTAAACAGTTATTTACGGTTAGCATATTGTCATGCAATATCAAAACGCATATAGGATTAGTAGATGAAATCTCAGACACTTTTCTCATTATTCAAGAAGACCTTTGCATTATGCATATAAACATTTCTATGTGACGCCTAACGCATACAAGCAAATATTTTAAGACTTAAAATATTTAAGATTAAAATTTTTCTATTCTTAAATATTCAAATTTTCTAATTTCCTAATTTTTACATAGAGTCATTAGGTTATTCTGAAGCAGGAGATGTGAAAAATGTGCAATTTCCTCGCAGGAACTCGAACCTGGACTTCTCGAATAAGCGCTGAGTGTGCTACCGTTACACCACTAAGGTATGTTGGAAGGGAGAAAATATTTTTTAAGTCATATAAATTAATAAAAAAAAAGATTCTGTTCGCTTACTTTGAACTATGATATTAAACACAGTTCATTCAAATTTAAAAAATTATCTATACAGAGTTACCTAAGCAGGTATTCAAGTAAAATCAAGTTGCAGCCGAAATCCATTGAAACGAAACTTGAAGGAACTGAAAGTTTAGTTCGCTATATCCGATCTGGTTAAAAAACGGATACATCTTACAGAATAGTGTAAAAAATAATTGATGAAGTAGACATACACGCAAAAAAAGTGTAATTAGCGTTGCCTTATCCCTCAAAAGAAATGAATAATAACTCTTATTTCAGAAAATCATATTAAGGGGTTAAAGTACCATTTCGTGTGATTGCTAAATTTTTGTTGGCTGATTTTCAATTTCACCTTGCCCGATAAAGTACATAAAAACCATAGTTTAAGCCTGTTCATAAAATTACACATCTCCGTTTAAATTATATAGATATAATTGGCATTTATCCAACGGCTTTCTTGAAATGGTGAACCTTTTCTGCAATGCTTCTTTAAATGGCGTATGCTCAGCCTTTTAAAACTCTTTCCTTTTATGCAGCATTTATTCTAAGAGTAAAAATGACCGAATCTCAATTTTTCCACAGAGAACCAAATGTAGATTTGGATAAATTGTATTCCCGAAAGATATCGACTTGGCTACATCCACTCTATATTTTTCATATAACATTTACATTCATTATAGAACATTGTACGTTTACCACTCGGCATACGGATGAAATTTTCACTCCGAAAATTTCCCTACTATTGAGTGAAGAGAAGTTAGGTAAAACAATATGTTTAATTTCTTCCCCCATTCTGGAAAATATGAAAAGCGAGGATTGTTTCATTACTAATCTATCCAATCCAATCCATCAAGAATGCATTCTTTCCCTCAAAGTACTATATATGGTTCAAAGCAAAGGCAAATAAAGAATCCAAAGCAAATAAAGAATATTGTAAATATTGCAAAAGATCTAAAGAGTGCACCCATTCAGAAGACGAGACTTCGACAGAGTTTTAAATATTAAAACAAAACAAATCGATGAAAGATTTTCATTCCTTAAACGAAAAATTACCTACATAGCCCCAAGCTCATAAAAATCTATTCACTACTTCCTCTTTCTCATATAACGTTGCGCGCCTCTAACTAGCACGCAACCTAGAGGTGACTGTGAAAGCTTGTATAAACCACAGAGTCTTATAAAGGGTTTAAGTCCCTTTTTATTCAACGTACTAAATTACAATTGCGTCCTCTTGACACTTACAAACGGTGCCAACTCGGCAGTCAAAATAAAAATAAGAACCTGAAAAGAAAGGACCAAGGAAGGGTTCAATTACAAGGCACTTAGGCTTATAGCCTTTATCCCCACATCATCAAAGAATTATTTTTATCGCCAAAAAGAGGGTTCCTCAAAGAGGTAAAAATTTAGTGCCAAAATGTGAAAATAACAAATAAATATCTGCCTTCCACAGTGAAAAAAGGTAAAAACACTGAAGGACATAATTTAAGACTTTTGATGTTGAAAAAAGGGCCAGAACCAATTTTGAAGGGATTACATCATGACCACACACTTTGTCTGTCTCACCTGCTGGGTTCTCGCCGCGATAGGAGGCAGCTGATTGGCTGAACGCAGAGAGATACAAGACATCATCTCAACGATATGAACCACCGCTCACTGGGGAAAGGCCTACTTGTTCATAATCTTTATAACTCTGTGAAACCTTTTGAGACAAAATAATTCCTGTGGGAAAGTCAGTTGCTAAATAAGAATTCCATTCAATTTCCAAAATTAACAGAGTTCGTGAATAAAAACTACAATGTGGAGTTCGGACGATTATGTATAATCTGAAAGTATATTTCAAATTTGAGAGTGGACAAAAGCAGATTTTCCGTCTTCCATGAAAATGAGATCTTCATGAGAATGTTCTCATCATCGTTTTTGGTAGACATGGAAAGTGACCAATCGGTGCAGTTAAATGAAAGTTTCTTGAAAATCCTACATTAACTGATTTTTATTCAAAGTGGGTGTCTTAAGTATCCAGGAATACGTAAACGTGCATTGTTCATGACTTCTACCTTTAGCAATACCTACAGATAAACAGTTGTTTAGTCAAATGAAGAGCACAAAATCCAAAACAAGAACACGTTTGACAGATCAACATTTGGAAGATAATTTATGAATCGCAACAACACCACATACCGAAGCTTTAATAAAGCAAAACTAATGCCAAGTTTCTCATTAAGACTGAAATGACTTTCATCCCGCCAGTAATGTGAGTTTTTTGTTGCCAATGGATTTTGTAACATCGTTATTACTATATATATATCATGTCACCTTCCTTCTTTTTCATAATTTAAAAAAAGTATAAAGTATATGGATTCGATTTTATTGTTTTTAACATAAACACAAAGTATTCGATATTATAAAAATCGCTAACCCCATTTCTTCCCATAAAATTAATTGTACTCTTACACTCTCCCTCTCTGTTATAAATTTTCTGCCTCAACTAGTAATTTGTTATACATGTGGCCGCAAGGAACTGGAGGAGGAATACCATGCAAAGATAAGAAATTCACATGTGCGGTCCTCTCAAAAATCGCAGTCTTTGACTTGTTACAAGGTGTGAGACGACATGTTCAGACATTACACTAGCAGTTACTTGTTCAATAATACCTCCATTTGACTTTAAAAAAGCCATAACTTCAGGAACAGTGTCAGGAGATTTTATTGATCTACATTGTATCAGTCATCAAAACTTCTCGAATTCAAAGGCTGACCAACCAATGATTCTGCAGCTCCTCTGACATCGTCTTGAACCATAACGAATCACAGGAAGTAAAACGAAACCAAAAAATTAAAAGGACGTGACTGATTCATTCTCTAATATTTTCAGAGAAAGCAAGTACTCAAAACGTTCTGAGACTCACGTCTAGAGAAACTCTTGCCGCTAGCAACAACCTCGCATAATGAGAACAATAACTGTTCTTACATTACAAATAACTGCTTCTATGCATTTAATACTGATTACAGTTTTATTTATATTAATAGAGCTTCTCGTTGATTTATAATAAATATATTTTGAGTTCAAATGCGTATTTTAATACGCAGCCTAACCTAAACGCAACCCAGTCATTTACCAGTCACTACAACGGAGTCGTCCCATTAGAGCACCAGTTCTCAAAATATTTATTAGACAAACGAATAAAAACATTACACCTTATTACATAATTAAATTTGTAAAATTTCATTTTGGCTGTTTAGTAGAAAAGTAACGAATGCAGCAGTTTGTTGTAACGTCATTTTTACAATAATTTCGCGCATCGATTGCAAGCACCATGTTTCTGGTCTTTTTTTTCCTAATGGATAGGATTTTGCGGTTAAATGGAAACAAAAGAAATAAGAGTTCTTCGAATTCTTATTTGTTTGGATTTATTATTAATCTATGTAATATTGTCCTTTATTTTTTGCTTTAGAGTTTTTTGTTTCAAGTTAAGAGTTCTTTTGTTGAAGAGAGTTAATTAGAGAATATGATTATCGGTTATATTCAATGTTAGACAACATGCTTATCAGTGAAATTCAACGCAATGATGTTAATAATTGCGGAATGTTTAAGAATCTATCTTTGTAAATGCTTTTAATTTGCTTAAATGAAATCATTAAATTACTTTATATTAAGTAAAATATGTTCAATCGCTGCTAGAATTAATATTATGATTAATTATAATTATAGTATCATATTATTTATTATTATAATTAATATAATAATTATTATAATTACATCTGCAGCCGAAAATCTTATTTCGTTAATAATAATTTTCTGCATTTTATGCTTGAAATGATATAATTAAATACAAAAAAAGATTTTTTTAAATTTACGTTTATCTCCCTCTCCTTTCCTCCACCCCATTAAACTAGTGCTTCGCACGCATTAATATCTGTTTTCATATTTAGTTGTTCATCGGTTAAACTGTGAATCAAAGGAGACTGAAAAGCCATAATATTATGAAGTTACAGTATTCTGTTATGCACTAAAAATGACTAAATCCGGATTTTTTAATTTTTTTTTACTTCTAACAGCATCATCAATAAATAAAATGTGATATAAATTTTTAAAAAGCCTTCTATAAATTTTATTACTAGGGACAATTTTGACCTGCAAAACCATGTGTTTGTCTTTTTGCTACTTACCTTTCATGCCCATCTATCAAAATTGAGTGCAAAGCAGAGTGCATTTAAAAAATATTTTCTGTTATTTTTTTCCTAGTAATTGTATATTCATTGCCGCAGTGAATAATTTTAAAAACTGATTTCTGCAAGAAGATGCTTGTTCTTTAAATCATAGCAAGAAGAAGAAATGAAAAAGAGCAATTATTATAGTAGAGAGTGTGTATCAGTTACATTCTATTTTGCTTCATTAGTGAAAAGTAATCAGCAATAAAGTTATTCTGTTACTAAATAAGCCAATGAACTCAAATATTATAATTTTGACTAGTTCGCACCTTACATCATTGTTATGTCAATTAACATGTGCAACATTAAACTTTTCAATTGTCTTTTAACAAAGCTGTTACCAGTGGCTCTGCTGTGTCTAGCATTCATTTCTTTTACTTTGTGTATGCTTGAGCCAAACTGAGTAATGAAGAGTTTGACAGTTTTTATTAGTGCAACACTCCAGGAAGGAGAAGCAAACGCTTCTTAGAGAAAGCAAAAAAAAGTGTGACCTTCAATGTCATTAAAAATAAAAAAATATATATTCTAGAATCTTTTGCATTTGTCTGTCTTCATTAATTCTAAAGATGATTAGTTGTAATTAATAGCATTCTCTCTTTTTTGCCTTCAGGCTTTCAAAAGATACCGTCTGATCTTCTTCCGTGTTTTTCTTTTTATTCACAGTTATTCAAGTGTTAAGTAAATTTTCCAGGCGACAGTTTAAATAAACGTAGGTGGAAAAATTAGCGTCATATTTTAATGAAACTGTTATTTGCATTATTTTATTCATTACACTAAAATAAGCCTAAGCAAGCATATTTGAGTGAGGAATTAATTCAAACATCACATTATGAATACCGGGTGTCTAATAAAAGCTTCTGAAATTCGTGTAAGCTTATTTTAATTTATTTTAAAATTGTTTTGCACTTTATATTAAATATTCATCAAGTAATAAAAAATTTTCACTGCATGCGAAATTTATTCAGCCTTTCAGAAAAGAAAGGGAAATATTTTAATATTATTTCTTGTTTCCTATATTTAGTTTCAAAATTGGCCATATTTAAAGTTTTCGATTTTTAAAATAATTTTTTCACAGCGAAAAAATAGATGGATTGTTGATTTAGATTTAAAATAATTTTAAATCTCAAGTTCCCCAAATTTTCATTCTATCGTGTGCATTCCTTCAATAGTTCTGATTTATAATGTGTTTTAGTATAAAATAAATTAAATTGCTCTTGAGTTTAAAGTCAGACCGCTAAGAAGGTGAAAACGGCGAATAAATGCAGATGTTAGAAATTGAGAAATAAAAGGATTTCTCTATAATCCAATCTCGCTGGTACAACAGTTTTCTGTTAACGTTTTCAATAATGTGCATCACGTACTCGTTAAGTTTCTTCGTGAATACGTGATGCACATTATTCAATGACGTTTCTTCAATGAATAGCTTGGATTTTCTTAAATCATTCCACATTTATACAGAGTTAATTAATATACGATTATATATAAGCATATCTTACGGTGAAACACCGAAATCTCGAGAATGTCGACTTTCACCGGTAAATGTCAACATTCACATAGTCGCTTGGTGTATGTCCGAAATATTTTCCAAATACTCTTATTTCTGAATTACACCGGTAAATGCCGACATTCACCATGTACTAATGGTCAATGTTGAACATATAAGAATATTATATTTTCTTCTCCGTAATTCAGTCGCGAAAAAACGCACTTCAGACTTAAAATAAGAACTTAAGAACATAAGAACTTAAAACACACAGTACATTCAAAATGAGAAAGGAAAATATTATAAGTTAAAAACTTACTAAATTATGTGATTCAAATCTTATTTATTGCAACAACTTAACTATTATGACACTTTGAATTGCACAAGAGGCCCTTGCTTTTACAACTGCATTTACTTGTGGAACACTTCCTTTTGCAATGACAGCGTGTACATATACTCCTCTCTTTTCGACCTGCACCAGAGCATATCTGTGATTGTCGACATACACCGGTAAGGGTCCGAATGAACAAGAATGTAATGCAATATTCGATCTTTCACCAACGTATTTGGTGAATGTTGACATTCTCCGGTGAAAGTCGACATTCTCCAATTTTGGTCTTTCACGGTAACAGATGTTTATATATATATATATATATATATATATATGCCTTAAAAATCACAAGTTTGGGAATTTGGTATCACATGTATATGTTAATGACATGATATTCTTTTGTATATAATCTGGTTTTAAGTTACTTCAGTGTCTCAATATATTTCGGTATGAGTTCACGCTTTGTATGAATAACAGGCAGGAAATGGTAAAGCAATTTATTTACATATACAGTTTTAAAAGCAACCTCAAACAGCACTTTAATGCTTTTTTAAACATAATATAAAAAAGTGGGAGACACTCTAGGCAAGAATATATTAAACGTTCCTCCAAAAACTAAGCTCAAAAGGCATACTAAACAGTTATTTACGGTTAGCATATTGTCATGCAATGTCAAAACGCATATAGGATTATTAGATGAAATCTCAGACACTTTTCTCATTATTCAAGAAGACCTTTGCATTATGCATATAAACATTTCTATGTGACGACTAACGCATACAAGCAAATATTTTAAGACTTAAAATATTTAAGATTAAAATTTTTCTATTCTTAAATATTCAAATTTTCTAATTTCCTAATTTTTACATAGAGTCATTAGGTTATTCTGAAGCAGGAGATGTGAAAAATGTGCAATTTCCTCGCAGGAACTCGAACCTGGACTTCTCGAATAAGCGCTGAGTGTGCTACCGTTACACCACTAAGGTATGTTGGAAGGGAGAAAATATTTTTTAAGTCATATAAATTAATAAAAAAAAAGATTCTGTTCGCTTACTTTGAACTATGATATTAAACACAGTTCATTCAAACTTAAAAAATTATCTATACAGAGTTACCTAAGCAGGTATTCAAGTAAAATCAAGTTGCAGCCGAAATCCATTGAAACGAAACTTGAAGGGACTGAAAGTTTAGTTCGCTATATCCGATCTGGTTAAAAAACGTATACATCTTACAGAATAGTGTAAAAACTAATTGATGAAGTAGACATACACGCAAAAAAAGTGTAATTAGCGTTGCCTTATCCCTCAAAAGAAATGAATAATAACTCTTATTTCAGAAAATCATATTAAGGGGTTAAAGTACCATTTCGTGTGATTGCTAAATTTTTGTTGGCTGATTTTCAATTTCACCTTGCCCGATAAAGTACATAAAAACCATAGTTTAAGCCTGTTCATAAAATTACACATCTCCGTTTAAATTATATAGATATAATTGGCATTTATCCAACGGCTTTCTTGAAATGGTGAACCTTTTCTGCAATGCTTCTTTAAATGGCGTATGCTCAGCCTTTTAAAACTCTTTCCTTTTATGCAGCATTTATTCTAAGAGTAAAAATGACCGAATCTCAATTTTTCCACAGAGAACCAAATGTAGATTTGGATAAATTGTATTCCCGAAAGATATCGACTTGGCTACATCCACTCTATATTTTTCATATAACATTTACATTCATTATAGAACATTGTACGTTTACCACTCGGCATACGGATGAAATTTTCACTCCGAAAATTTCCCTACTATTGAGTGAAGAGAAGTTAGGTAAAACAATATGTTTAATTTCTTCCCCCATTCTGGAAAATATGAAAAGCGAGGATTGTTTCATTACTAATCTATCCAATCCAATCCATCAAGAATGCATTCTTTCCCTCAAAGTACTATATATGGTTCAAAGCAAAGGCAAATAAAGAATCCAAAGCAAATAAAGAATATTGTAAATATTGCAAAAGATCTAAAGAGTGCACCCATTCAGAAGACGAGACTTCGACAGAGTTTTAAATATTAAAACAAAACAAATCGATGAAAGATTTTCATTCCTTAAACGAAAAATTACCTACATAGCCCCAAGCTCATAAAAATCTATTCACTACTTCCTCTTTCTCATATAACGTTGCGCGCCTCTAACTAGCACGCAACCTAGAGGTGACTGTGAAAGCTTGTATAAACCACAGAGTCTTATAAAGGGTTTAAGTCCCTTTTTATTCAACGTACTAAATTACAATTGCGTCCTCTTGACACTTACAAACGGTGCCAACTCGGCAGTCAAAATAAAAATAAGAACCTGAAAAGAAAGGACCAAGGAAGGGTTCAATTACAAGGCACTTAGGCTTATAGCCTTTATCCCCACATCATCAAAGAATTATTTTTATCGCCAAAAAGAGGGTTCCTCAAAGAGGTAAAAATTTAGTGCCAAAATGTGAAAATAACAAATAAATATCTGCCTTCCACAGTGAAAAAAGGTAAAAACACTGAAGGACATAATTTAAGACTTTTGATGTTGAAAAAAGGGCCAGAACCAATTTTGAAGGGATTACATCATGACCACACACTTTGTCTGTCTCACCTGCTGGGTTCTCGCCGCGATAGGAGGCAGCTGATTGGCTGAACGCAGAGAGATACAAGACATCATCTCAACGATATGAACCACCGCTCACTGGGGAAAGGCCTACTTGTTCATAATCTTTATAACTCTGTGAAACCTTTTGAGACAAAATAATTCCTGTGGGAAAGTCAGTTGCTAAATAAGAATTCCATTCAATTTCCAAAATTAACAGAGTTCGTGAATAAAAACTACAATGTGGAGTTCGGACGATTATGTATAATCTGAAAGTATATTTCAAATTTGAGAGTGGACAAAAGCAGATTTTCCGTCTTCCATGAAAATGAGATCTTCATGAGAATGTTCTCATCATCGTTTTTGGTAGACATGGAAAGTGACCAATCAGTTCAGTTAAATGAAAGTTTCTTGAAAATCCTACATTAACTGATTTTTATTCAAAGTGGGTGTCTTAAGTATCCAGGAATACGTAAACGTGCATTGTTCATGACTTCTACCTTTAGCAATACCTACAGATAAACAGTTGTTTAGTCAAATGAAGAGCACAAAATCCAAAACAAGAACACGTTTGACAGATCAACATTTGGAAGATAATTTATGAATCGCAACAACACCACATACCGAAGCTTTAATAAAGCAAAACTAATGCCAAGTTTCTCATTAAGACTGAAATGACTTTCATCCCGCCAGTAATGTGAGTTTTTTGTTGCCAATGGATTTTGTAACATCGTTATTACTATATATATATCATGTCACCTTCCTTCTTTTTCATAATTTAAAAAAAGTATAAAATATATGGATTCGATTTTATTGTTTTTAACATAAACACAAAGTATTCGATATTATAAAAATCGCTAACCCCATTTCTTCCCATAAAATTAATTGTACTCTTACACTCTCCCTCTCTGTTATAAATTTTCTGCCTCAACTAGTAATTTGTTATACATGTGGCCGCAAGGAACTGGAGGAGGAATACCATGCAAAGATAAGAAATTCACATGTGCGGTCCTCTCAAAAATCGCAGTCTTTGACTTGTTACAAGGTGTGAGACGACATGTTCAGACATTACACTAGCAGTTACTTGTTCAATAATACCTCCATTTGACTTTAAAAAAGCCATAACTTCAGGAACAGTGTCAGGAGATTTTATTGATCTACATTGTATCAGTCATCAAAACTTCTCGAATTCAAAGGCTGACCAACCAATGATTCTGCAGCTCCTCTGACATCGTCTTGAACCATAACGAATCACAGGAAGTAAAACGAAACCAAAAAATTAAAAGGACGTGACTGATTCATTCTCTAATATTTTCAGAGAAAGCAAGTACTCAAAACGTTCTGAGACTCACTTCTAGAGAAACTCTTGCCGCTAGCAACAACCTCGCATAATGAGAACAATAACTGTTCTTACATTACAAATAACTGCTTCTATGCATTTAATACTGATTACAGTTTTTATTTATATTAATAGAGCTTCTCGTTGATTTATAATAAATATATTTTGAGTTCAAATGCGTATTTTAATACGCAGCCTAACCTAAACGCAACCCAGTCATTTACCAGTCACTACAACGGAGTCGTCCCATTAGAGCACTAGTTCTCAAAATATTTATTAGACAAACGAATAAAAACATTACACCTTATTACATAATTAAATTTGTAAAATTTCATTTTGGCTGTTTAGTAGAAAAGTAACGAATGCAGCAGTTTGTTGTAACGTCATTTTTACAATAATTTCGCGCATCGATTGCAAGCACCATGTTTCTGGTCTTTTTTTTCCTAATGGATAGGATTTTGCGGTTAAATGGAAACAAAAGAAATAAGAGTTCTTCGAATTCTTATTTGTTTGGATTTATTATTAATCTATGTAATATTGTCCTTTATTTTTTGCTTTAGAGTTTTTTGTTTCAAGTTAAGAGTTCTTTTGTTGAAGAGAGTTAATTAGAGAATATGATTATCGGTTATATTCAATGTTAGACAACATGCTTATCAGTGAAATTCAACGCAATGATGTTAATAATTGCGGAATGTTTAAGAATCTATCTTTGTAAATGCTTTTAATTTGCTTAAATGAAATCATTAAATTACTTTATATTAAGTAAAATATGTTCAATCGCTGCTAGAATTAATATTATGATTAATTATAATTATAGTATCATATTATTTATTATTATAATTAATATAATAATTATTATAATTACATCTCCAGCCGAAAATCTTATTTCGTTAATAATAATTTTCTGCATTTTATGCTTGAAATGATATAATTAAATACAAAAAAAGATTTTTTTAAATTTACGTTTATCTCCCTCTCCTTTCCTCCACCCCATTAAACTAGTGCTTCGCACGCATTAATATCTGTTTTCATATTTAGTTGTTCATCGGTTAAACTGTGAATCAAAGGAGACTGAAAAGCCATAATATTATGAAGTTACAGTATTCTGTTATGCACTAAAAATGACTAAATCCGGATTTTTTAATTTTTTTTTACTTCTAACAGCATCATCAATAAATAAAATGTGATATAAATTTTTAAAAAGCCTTCTATAAATTTTATTACTAGGGACAATTTTGACCTGCAAAACCATGTGTTTGTCTTTTTGCTACTTACCTTTCATGCCCATCTATCAAAATTGAGTGCAAAGCAGAGTGCATTTAAAAAATATTTTCTGTTATTTTTTTCCTAGTAATTGTATATTCATTGCCGCAGTGAATAATTTTAAAAACTGATTTCTGCAAGAAGATGCTTGTTCTTTAAATCATAGCAAGAAGAAGAAATGAAAAAGAGCAATTATTATAGTAGAGAGTGTGTATCAGTTACATTCTATTTTGCTTCATTAGTGAAAAGTAATCAGCAATAAAGTTATTCTGTTACTAAATAAGCCAATGAACTCAAATATTATAATTTTGACTAGTCCGCACCTTACATCATTGTTATGTCAATTAACATGTGCAACATTAAACTTTTCAATTGTCTTTTAACAAAGCTGTTACCAGTGGCTCTGCTGTGTCTAGCATTCATTTCTTTTACTTTGTGTATGCTTGAGCCAAACTGAGTAATGAAGAGTTTGACAGTTTTTATTAGTGCAACACTCCAGGAAGGAGAAGCAAACGCTTCTTAGAGAAAGCAAAAAAAAAAAGTGTGACCTTCAATGTCATTTAAAAATAAAAAAATATATATTCTAGAATCTTTTGCATTTGTCTGTCTTCATTAATTCTAAAGATGATTAGTTGTAATTAATAGCATTCTCTCTTTTTTGCCTTCAGGCTTTCAAAAGATACCGTCTGATCTTCTTCCGTGTTTTTCTTTTTATTCACAGTTATTCAAGTGTTAAGTAAATTTTCCAGGCGACAGTTTAAATAAACGTAGGTGGAAAAATTAGCGTCATATTTTAATGAAACTGTTATTTGCATTATTTTATTCATTACACTAAAATAAGCCTAAGCAAGCATATTTGAGTGAGGAATTAATTCAAACATCACATTATGAAGACCGGGTGTCTAATAAAAGCTTCTGAAATTCGTGTAAGCTTATTTTAATTTATTTTAAAATTGTTTTGCACTTTATATTAAATATTCATCAAGTAATAAAAAATTTTCACTGCATGCGAAATTTATTCAGCCTTTCAGAAAAGAAAGGGAAATATTTTAATATTATTTCTTGTTTCCTATATTTAGTTTCAAAATTGGCCATATTTAAAGTTTTCGATTTTTAAAATAATTTTTTCACAGCGAAAAAATAGATGGATTGTTGATTTAGATTTAAAATAATTTTAAATCTCAAGTTCCCCAAATTTTCATTCTATCGTGTGCATTCCTTCAATAGTTCTGATTTATAATGTGTTTTAGTATAAAATAAATTAAATTGCTCTTGAGTTTAAAGTCAGACCGCTAAGAAGGTGAAAACGGCGAATAAATGCAGATGTTAGAAATTGAGAAATAAAAGGATTTCTCTATAATCCAATCTCGCTGGTACAACAGTTTTCTGTTAACTTTTTCAATAATGTGCATCACGTACTCGTTAAGTTTCTTCGTGAATACGTGATGCACATTATTCAATGACGTTTCTTCAATGAATAGCTTGGATTTTCTTAAATCATTCCACATTTATACAGAGTTAATTAATATACGATTATATATAAACATATATTACGGTGAAACACCGAAATCTCGAGAATGTCGACTTTCACCGGTAAATGTCAACATTCACATAGTCGCTTGGTGTATGTCCGAAATATTTTCCAAATACTCTTATTTCTGAATTACACCGGTAAATGCCGACATTCACCATGTACTAATGGTCAATGTTGAACATATAAGAATATTATATTTTCTTCTCCGTAATTCAGTCGCGAAAAAACGCACTTCAGACTTAAAATAAGAACTTAAGAACATAAGAACTTAAAACACACAGTACATTCAAAATGAGAAAGGAAAATATTATAAGTTAAAAACTTACTAAATTATGTGATTCAAATCTTATTTATTGCAACAACTTAACTATTATGACACTTTGAATTGCACAAGAGGCCCTTGCTTTTACAACTGCATTTACTTGTGGAACACTTCCTTTTGCAATGACAGCGTGTACATATACTCCTCTCTTTTCGACCTGCACCAGAGCATATCTGTGATTGTCGACATACACCGGTAAGGGTCCGAATGTACAAGAATGTAATGCAATATTCGATCTTTCACCAACGTATTTGGTGAATGTTGACATTCTCCGGTGAAAGTCGACATTCTCCAATTTTGGTCTTTCACGGTAACAGATGTTTATATATATATATATATATATATATGCCTTAAAAATCACAAGTTTGGGAATTTGGTATCACATGTATATGTTAATGACATGATATTCTTTTTTATATAATCTGGTTTTAAGTTACTTCAGTGTCTCAATATATTTCGGTGTGAGTTCACGCTTTGTATGAATAACAGGCAGGAAATGGTAAAGCAATTTATTTACATATACAGTTTTAAAAGCAACCTCAAACAGCACTTTAATGCTTTTTTAAACATAATATAAAAAAGTGGGAGACACTCTAGGCAAGAATATATTAAACGTTCCTCCAAAAACTAAGCTCAAAAGGCATACTAAACAGTTATTTACGGTTAGCATATTGTCATGCAATGTCAAAACGCATATAGGATTATTAGATGAAATCTCAGACACTTTTCTCATTATTCAAGAAGACCTTTGCATTATGCATATAAACATTTCTATGTGACGACTAACGCATACAAGCAAATATTTTAAGACTTAAAATATTTAAGATTAAAATTTTTCTATTCTTAAATATTCAAATTTTCTAATTTCCTAATTTTTACATAGAGTCATTAGGTTATTCTGAAGCAGGAGATGTGAAAAATGTGCAATTTCCTCGCAGGAACTCGAACCTGGACTTCTCGAATAAGCGCTGAGTGTGCTACCGTTACACCACTAAGGTATGTTGGAAGGGAGAAAATATTTTTTAAGTCATATAAATTAATAAAAAAAAAAGATTCTGTTCGCTTACTTTGAACTATGATATTAAACACAGTTCATTCAAATTTAAAAAATTATCTATACAGAGTTACCTAAGCAGGTATTCAAGTAAAATCAAGTTGCAGCCGAAATCCATTGAAACGAAACTTGAAGGGACTGAAAGTTTAGTTCGCTATATCCGATCTGGTTAAAAAACGTATACATCTTACAGAATAGTGTAAAAACTAATTGATGAAGTAGACATACACGCAAAAAAAGTGTAATTAGCGTTGCCTTATCCCTCAAAAGAAATGAATAATAACTCTTATTTCAGAAAATCATATTAAGGGGTTAAAGTACCATTTCGTGTGATTGCTAAATTTTTGTTGGCTGATTTTCAATTTCACCTTGCCCGATAAAGTACATAAAAACCATAGTTTAAGCCTGTTCATAAAATTACACATCTCCGTTTAAATTATATAGATATAATTGGCATTTATCCAACGGCTTTCTTGAAATAGTGAACCTTTTCTGCAATGCTTCTTTAAATGGCGTATGCTCAGCCTTTTAAAACTCTTTCCTTTTATGCAGCATTTATTCTAAGAGTAAAAATGACCGAATCTCAATTTTTCCACAGAGAACCAAATGTAGATTTGGATAAATTGTATTCCCGAAAGATATCGACTTGGCTACATCCACTCTATATTTTTCATATAACATTTACATTCATTATAGAACATTGTACGTTTACCACTCGGCATACGGATGAAATTTTCACTCCGAAAATTTCCCTACTATTGAGTGAAGAGAAGTTAGGTAAAACAATATGTTTAATTTCTTCCCCCATTCTGGAAAATATGAAAAGCGAGGATTGTTTCATTACTAATCTATCCAATCCAATCCATCAAGAATGCATTCTTTCCCTCAAAGTACTATATATGGTTCAAAGCAAAGGCAAATAAAGAATCCAAAGCAAATAAAGAATATTGTAAATATTGCAAAAGATCTAAAGAGTGCACCCATTCAGAAGACGAGACTTCGACAGAGTTTTAAATATTAAAATAAAACAAATCGATGAAAGATTTTCATTCCTTAAACGAAAAATTACCTACATAGCCCCAAGCTCATAAAAATCTATTCACTACTTCCTCTTTCTCATATAACGTTGCGCGCCTCTAACTAGCACGCAACCTAGAGGTGACTGTGAAAGCTTGTATAAACCACAGAGTCTTATAAAGGGTTTAAGTCCCTTTTTATTCAACGTACTAAATTACAATTGCGTCCTCTTGACGCTTACAAACGGTGCCAACTCGGCAGTCAAAATAAAAATAAGAACCTGAAAAGAAAGTAAAGACAATATTCTAACTACGAGGCTCTCTAAAATAACTAACTCACCGCGTTTTACAAAAGCCGCAGCTAATTCAGCGGACTTGAAGCTCACTGGAACAATTGCAACTACTTCCCGCCAAGCACATAGGCCGCAACGCGGGGTTCTTTAATTCTCTAACTACCTCCGCGCTCGCTAAGTAAGAATAACTCTCTCTCACCGAACTTGTTTCCTTCTATTTAAATCATACTACTTCCGCTGATAATTCGAATGCTTGCGCGTTCTACTCAAATTTACATATTCTGGCATTGGCAGTTCCAGGGGAAAGTAAGGATTGACAGGAAAGATAGTTTAAACTTAAAATAAATGTTAGTTAAAATAAATATAAACCCTACATTTGCCGCTGCCAGAATTTGGAAAACTTGGAAGCAGGTCCTACAAACGACCTGTTGTAAGTTTATCTAATTCTGAACTAACTGGCGAAAGCCTCGTTTACACAAAAATAATCTTATGTAACAATTAAAATTCTGTTACTCTTTACAAAGGTTTCTTCTTACAGCAACTTTTCCTGGACTTCATCAATCAATCTTGGTCTTTCCTTCCAGCATCTGGAAGGAATAAGTATCAGTATCTTTCTACATACATTATAATTTACACTTTCTTGACACAATAAATTTTTGTTTTTAACGTTTCGTTTTTCTTAGTTATTGCTTACTTCACATTCATTCAATTTTTCAAGCATTAATTTAACTTTACCCTGGCTCTCCACCGTGTGTGGTGTCAAACGGGAATATTCGTGTTTTAGTCTTACAACACTTCCCCTAACCACCATGATTTGTTAGAATTCAACAACCAAATAGACACACCTTACTCGACATTCTACAACTCAATGAGCTACTTTAATATTCTTAAAAATTCAAATGTAGGTGGAGAACCCTACAAAACACATTCATTCTAACTTCCCCCTCATTCATCTTTTAAACATGCAGGCTTTCGCTCTAAAGCATGACTTTACAGTTTAATACTTAAATTTTGACTTCATTGCTTTTAAGCATTCACTTTTAGCATCTACAATTTTATGCTTCTAGACTAAATTCTACTTTTACATAACATGCAAGTATTTACATACATTTACAAAAGTTTAATACATATGCTTTTTACAATTTACCATAAAATGAATAAGAGAAAATAAATTTTTACTTTACTCATCCTTCGCCAAGCTGGCGGCACTGAAACTAAAATTCTTATTAGTACATACAAGAATACGAAGTTATTTTTATCTCCGGCCAAATTTTGGCTTTAACATAACAGAATTAGTCTTTCGACCAACAGAAAATGCTTGTTTTTAGCTTTTACACTTAAAGAAAATAATACTTTTGCCTTAGCTAAATAAAGTAAAACAAAACTAAGTCTCAACCGAGACATATTGACTTTCGTCAAAACATAGAACTTCGTACTTATGCATAACATTTCGGAACAAAAGAGAAAAATATTTATAGAAGGTTTTAACTTATCTTTGAGTTTTCGATGCTTGAAACTCCGTCATCCGTTTTTGACAAAATTGATCCCAAGTTAGAGGTGTCATGGATGTCAATCTTCTCCTTGTTGATCTCCAATTGTCGTCCCCGTTGATCTTTCCTTTGCGTCCTCTACATGCTGGCCTCTTGACGGAGTAATCGTCTGGTTGTTGGCTTTTGCGTTTCTGCCTGGGACGGCTGGTCTTGACGTCCTCCGGTCTGGAGTCCTTCTTGAATTTCTTCTGTTCCTCGTACTTCTGTGCTTCCTGTTGGCGTTTCAGTTTCCGGAACGGCGGCCTTGCTGACACCTGACTCTGTGGCCGTGTGCGCGTTCTTCTTGATGTGTAATTCCTCCTGCCATCCTTTGTAGGTGGTGTTTTTCTTTTTACTACGGTTTCTTTACCCGGTTCATCTGTACTTTTGTTTTTCTTAAACGCCAGAGTTTGATAATCATTTTTTCTTTTTGATACCGACGTCCGGGTTGTAGAAAAGCTAGGTCTCTCTTCAGTTCTCCGTTTCTTGGGTGGTGGAATAGTTCTTGCAGTCTCTGGCCCTTCTATTTCGTTTAGACTTGAGTCCTGCAAGAAACTTTTAAGGATTTCAAAATCATTGGGATTATAGTATTTTTTCACCTGGTCGGGACTTGCTTTACAGATTTCCCCTCTCTCGTTTTTAAGATATAAAACTACTCCTTTGATTTCCTGAATTACATAGGGGCCTTCAAACTTTGGAGCTAGCTTTGCCATAAAATTGTCTGGGGCACTTGATAAAGAAAATTTCCGTTTCAATACTTTATCACCAACTTTAAAATCTGCTTCACGGCGTTTTTATCGTAATAAATTTTCTGCCTATTTCTTGCCGTATCCGAGGTTTTAAGCGCCTGATCAATTAGTTTTTGCACGTCCTTTTGTTTGAATTCCTGCTCTCTTTGTTGCACAAAGAATAATTTATCTAAAGGCGTAATTAACTTTCTGCCTAAAAATAATTCTGCTGGAGTTTTTCCCGTAGTATCATGATGTGCCGTTCTTAAAGCATAAGCTAATTCATTTATGTAGCCATCCCAGCGCTTGCGATATGTGCTAACGTAACTGCGAATTATTTTTACAATGTTTTTATTAACTCTTTCTGCTATGTTAGCCTGTGGTCTATACGGAACCATTTTGATATGGCGTATATCAAGTCCATTGCATATGTTTTCAAATATTTGACTAATGAATTGTTTTCCGTTATCGCTAATGACTTTTATCGGTGCACCGTATTTTAAAATGTATCTGTGTAAGAATGCATCTGTGACTGTTTTGGCTGACGCGCGTTTAAGTGGAACAATTTCTATCCATTTTGAAAAATGATCTACTATTACTAAAAGAAAACGATTTTTATTTAACTCGCTCTGGGGGAAGGGACCAAGGAGATCTATGCCTAAAATTTCATTCGGAAATGTAGCGCGAATGCTATTTAAGTACCCGGCCGGGCTGTAATTAATATCATTTATTAACTGACATTGATTGCAGGACCTGACATACGCCGTTACTATTTTGTATAATTGCGGGAAATATACCGCCTCGCGTACCCTTTTTAAAGTCTTTCTGACCCCGAGGTGGCCCGCTGTTTTTTTTTCGTGCAACTCCCTCAAAATGCTTAATCGAAGCGAGGCTGGGATGACTGGCTTATACTCAAGATTTTCGTTCGTTGTTTTCGTATAGAATAATAAATTATCTATTATTTCATAGTTTTTTGCTCTATTTCTTATCGCATCGATATCTGTATGCTCAAAGCTTTCGGGGTCTTTCAAATAAGCATAGATATTTCCAAATTCAGGATCAGCTTTCAGTTCAGTAATAACCGTATCTCTAGAATCTAAAATTTTTGAAGTCAACACAGCGCATTTCAGTTCATTACCTTCATCGTCCAGTTTTATACGAGAAAGTGCGTCAGCTACATTGTTTTCCTTACCCGGTTTATATTTTATTGTGATATTATATTCTTGGAGTTTTAAAGCCCATCTTATTAACCTGGGCGTTAGGTTTTTTCCCGAGTAAAGTCTACCAACAGCCGCATGATCCGAAAAGACTGTTACTGGCGATTTGCCGAAATAAACTCGAAATTTGTGTACAGCCATTAATACGGCTAATGTTTCTCTTTCTGTAGCTGTATAATTCCTTTGTGTTTGATTCAATGTTTTACTAAAAAATGCCAGCGGATGGTTATTTTGCATAAGAACCGCACCCACCGCATAGTCTGATGCATCTGCCGCAATTTCCAGGTTTTCGTCCCCCTCAGGGAATTTTAAAACAGGGGCATTAATAAGCGCTTCTTTTAGTCTTTCAAAAGCTGTATTCGCTTCCGCTGTCCACGTAAATTTACTCTTTTTTCTTTTGATTACTAAGAGTGGTTCAACAATATTAGCGAAATCTTTTATGAAAGATCGATAGTAAGAACATAGTCCAAGGAAAGACGAAAGTTTCTTGGCGGTGTTGGGCGGTGGGAAATTCTTAATAGCTTTTATTTTTGAATCTTGCGTTTCTATACCCTTTTGCGAAATTTTATAACCGAGATATTTAAGTTCTTTAGTTGCGAACTTGCATTTTGAGGCGTTAATTGTAAGACCGGCCTCTTTTAATAATTTAAAAACTTGTTCGAGGTCATTAATGTGTTGTTCCAACGTACTACTCGTTATAATTATATCATCTAGATAAATTAAAGTTGATTTTCCTAGGACAGGCTTTAGAACAATGTCCATAGCTCTCTGGAATGTTGATGGGGCCCCACACAACCCAAAAGGCATGCGTAAAAATGCATAAGTGCTCGATTTTGTTATAAACGCGGTTTTATGTATATCTTCGGGTCTCATAGCTATTTGATAGTAGCCAGACGTTAAGTCCAAAGTAGACATATATCTCGTCGATTTGATCTGTCTAATGATCTCGTCTATAACCGGCAAAGGGTAAACTGGGAATTTAGTTATGCTATTTAGTTTTCTATAATCGATAGCAAACCTCCAAGCCCTTTTATCCGAAGGAAGAAACTCGTTCTTTTTCCTACATAGTACGACTGGACTCGCGTATTCACTATTTATGGGCGTTATTATTTTATTCTTTAACATCTCCTGAATATGTTCTTCAATGATTACGTCTTTTTGTTTGTCATAGCGGTAAGGTTTAGTCCTACAAGGTTTTTCGGCATTTAATTGAATCTTGTGAGTCACGATCTGACAGTTTCCCGGTTTTTCTGAAAACAAATGAGAAAAATTACTCACCACTTGCTGTATTGCTTTACTTTCCTGGTCATTCAAATGGCTAAGGTCCAATTCAGGTGTCTCCACTGGTTCCACCACCCTCTGGTCCATCTCCAGCACCACGGAACTATCTTGAAAATTTAATTTGGCCCTCGCGGCCCTTAAAAAGTCCATACCTAAAATAAGAGAGTGTTGGAGGTGTTTCACCACAAAAATTAATACTTTGAGATTTTCCTCTTTTACCTGTATGTTTAATGCTACTTTCCCGATGCAGTGACATGTTTTTCCTTGCGCCGCTATAATTTCCGTATTTCTGGTTTTAAAGAGTCGTATCCTATAAAAATTCTTTTTGAAGAACTTTTCACTCATGAAATTGCCTTCTGCCCCTGTATCGATGAGGGCTTCTACTGGTACATCGCCAACCAGGACTTGTATAATTGGTAGCTGTGAGTTTTTTACGATGACTGTATTTAGATGTCTATTTGAGGGTTTTTCTAAAACTTCCGGGGTCTGGACCCTCCCTTTCACAGGCCCCTCTAGTCGTTTAAAGCTTTCCTTTCAATCTGTGTCTTCTGGGTACGCGGATGCTTATTTTCAAATTTTCTTTTTGGGCCTTGCCCTTCAAGTTTCGATGCGTTAGCTTGATATTTCTTTCCCCCATATGAGCGATTTCCATTTCTTGTTTCCTCCTTCCTTCTGGTACTTTGAGAATATGTTTCCCCTCTCGCTCTTTCCGCGATTCTGCGATTTTGAAACTTCACCGCCAATTCGAAAAGTTCCTGCAATGTGGTTGGGTTTCTAATTTCAAAGTAGTCTTGAACAGCGGGTAACAATCTTGGTAATATTATTTCAATTATCTCCGCATCGGGTTTCTTGCCGTACAGCATATCCGTTAGCTTGATTTTTCGTAAAATAAAGTCCGTCAATTGTGCTGTATCCCGTTGATAGAAACTATATAGCCCGGCTTCCAGCCTTGCGCGATCTTTCACTATGGGGAAGGCCTTTACTAACGATTTTTTGAAATTTTCAAATGTATACGTCGGGCTTCCAAATTCACCTAGTAGAAATTTTCCTATGTTCTTCCACCATAGCGCGGCCTGTCCTCTTAGTGCTGATGTGGCGATAGCAACTTTTTGTCTTTCAGGCACAGGATAGAGCTGAAAGTGGTTTTCTATACCTTCGAGAAATACCGCCACCGAATTTTTTCCGTCGAAATAGACGTTTGGCTTGATTGATGCTCTCAAAGTCTGGACCAGGTATCCAAATCCTTCTAACTGCGTTGTCATTTCTTGGTGTTGTCCAGCGGCTTCCATCCAATTTTCGGCCATTTCAGTTCGCTAAGTGTTCGGGCGCCAATATAACGTTGCGCGCCTCTAACTAGCACGCAACCTAGAGATGACTGTGAAAGCTTGTATAAACCACAGAGTCTTATAAAGGGTTTAAGTCCCTTTTTATTCAACGTACTAAATTACAATTGCGTCCTCTTGACGCTTACAAACGGTGCCAACTCGGCAGTCAAAAAAAAAATAGAACCTGAAAAGAAAGTAAAGACAATATTCTAACTACGAGGCTCTCTAAAATAATTAACTCACCGCGTTTTACAAAAGCCGCAGCTAATTCAGCGGACTTGAAGCTCACTGGAACAATTGCAACTACTTCCCGCCAAGCACATAGGCCGCAACGCGGGGTTCTTTAATTCTCTAACTACCTCCGCGCTCGCTAAGTAAGAATAACTCTCTCTCACCGAACTTGTTTCCTTCTATTTAAATCATACTACTTCCGCTGATAATTCGAATGCTTGCGCGTTCTACTCAAATTTACATATTCTGGCATTGGCAGTTCCAGGGGAAAGTAAGGATTGACAGGAAAGATAGTTTAAACTTAAAATAAATGTTAGTTAAAATAAATATAAACCCTACACTCAGAAAAGAAAAAAGTCCATCCTAGAACAGAGCCGTGTCTGACTGCTCAGTTAAAGAACTTGAATAGAACTACAGAACTCGATCGTGTTCCTTGGTTCCTAATCCGCGGGAGCCCACCAGCGGCCGAGCGATAAAGTACCAAGGACCAAGGAAGGGTTCAATTACAAGGCACTTAGGCTTATAGCCTTTATCCCCACATCATCAAAGAATTATTTTTATCGCCAAAAAGAGGGTTCCTCAAAGAGGTAAAAATTTAGTGCCAAAATGTTAAAATAACAAATAAATATCTGCCTTCCACAGTGAAAAAAGGTAAAAACACTGAAGGACATAATTTAAGACTTTTGATGTTGAAAAAAGGGCCAGAATCAATTTTGAAGGGATTACATCATGACCACACACTTTGTCTGTCTCACCTGCTGGGTTCTCGCCGCGATAGGAGGCAGCTGATTGGCTGAACGCAGAGAGATACAAGACATCATCTCAACGATATGAACCACCGCTCACTGGGGAAAGGCCTACTTGTTCATAATCTTTATAACTCTGTGAAACCTTTTGAGACAAAATAATTCCTGTGGGAAAGTCAGTTGCTAAATAAGAATTCCATTCAATTTCCAAAATTAACAGAGTTCGTGAATAAAAACTACAATGTGGAGTTCGGACGATTATGTATAATCTGAAAGTATATTTCAAATTTGAGAGTGGACAAAAGCAGATTTTCCGTCTTCCATGAAAATGAGATCTTCATGAGAATGTTCTCATCATCGTTTTTGGTAGACATGGAAAGTGACCAATCGGTGCAGTTAAATGAAAGTTTCTTGAAAATCCTACATTAACTGATTTTTATTCAAAGTGGGTGTCTTAAGTATCCAGGAATACGTAAACGTGCATTGTTCATGACTTCTACCTTTAGCAATACCTACAGATAAACAGTTGTTTAGTCAAATGAAGAGCACAAAATCCAAAACAAGAACACGTTTGACAGATCAACATTTGGAAGATAATTTATGAATCGCAACAACACCACATACCGAAGCTTTAATAAAGCAAAACTAATGCCAAGTTTCTCATTAAGACTGAAATGACTTTCATCCCGCCAGTAATGTGAGTTTTTTGTTGCCAATGGATTTTGTAACATCGTTATTACTATATATATATCATGTCACCTTCCTTCTTTTTCATAATTTAAAAAAAGTATAAAGTATATGGATTCGATTTTATTGTTTTTAACATAAACACAAAGTATTCGATATTATAAAAATCGCTAACCCCATTTCTTCCCATAAAATTAATTGTACTCTTACACTCTCCCTCTCTGTTATAAATTTTCTGCCTAAACTAGTAATTTGTTAGACATGTGGCCGCAAGGAACTGGAGGAGGAATACCATGCAAAGATAAGAAATTCACATGTGCGGTCCTCTCAAAAATCGCAGTCTTTGACTTGTTACAAGGTGTGAGACGACATGTTCAGACATTACACTTGCAGTTACTTGTTCAATAATACCGGCATTTGACTTTAAAAAAGCCATAACTTCAGGAACAGTGTCAGGAGATTTTATTGATCTATATTGTATCAGTCATCAAAACTTCTCGAATTCAAAGGCTGACCAACCAATGATTCTGCAGCTCCTCTGACATCGTCTTGAACCATAACGAATCACAGGAAGTAAAATGAAACCAAAAAATTAAAAGGACGTGACTGATTCATTCTCTAATATTTTCAGAGAAAGCAAGTACTCAAAACGTTCTGAGACTCACGTCTAGAGAAACTCTTGCCGCTAGCAACAACCTCGCATAATGAGAACAATAACTGATCTTACATTACAAATAACTGCTTCTATGCATTTAATACTGATTACAGTTTTTATTTATATTAATAGAGCTTCTCGTTGATTTATAATAAATATATTTTGAGTTCAAATGCGTATTTTAATACGCAGCCTAACCTAAACGCAACCCAGTCATTTACCAGTCACTACAACGGAGTCGTCCCATTAGAGCACCAGTTCTCAAAATATTTATTAGACAAACGAATAAAAACATTACACCTTATTACATAATTAAATTTGTAAAATTTCATTTTGGCTGTTTAGTAGAAAAGTAACGAATGCAGCAGTTTGTTGTAACGTCATTTTTACAATAATTTCGCGCATCGATTGCAAGCACCATGTTTCTGGTCTTTTTTTTTCCTAATGGATAGGATTTTGCGGTTAAATGGAAACAAAAGAAATAAGAGTTCTTCGAATTCTTATTTGTTTGGATTTATTATTAATCTATGTAATATTGTCCTTTATTTTTTGCTTTAGAGTTTTTTGTTTCAAGTTAAGAGTTCTTTTGTTGAAGAGAGTTAATTAGAGAATATGATTATCGGTTATATTCAATGTTAGACAACATGCTTATCAATGAAATTCAACGCAATGATGTTAATAATTGCGGAATGTTTAAGAATCTATCTTTGTAAATGCTTTTAATTTGCTTAAATGAAATCATTAAATTACTTTATATTAAGTAAAATATGTTCAATCGCTGCTAGAATTAATATTATGATTAATTATAATTATAGTATCATATTATTTATTATTATAATTAATATAATAATTATTATAATTACATCTCCAGCCGAAAATCTTATTTCGTTAATAATAATTTTCTGCATTTTATGCTTGAAATGATATAATTAAATACAAAAAAAGATTTTTTTAAATTTACGTTTATCTCCCTCTCCTTTGCTCCACCCCATTTAACTAGTGCTTCGCACGCATTAATATCTGTTTTCATATTTAGTTGTTCATCGGTTAAACTGTGAATCAAAGGAGACTGAAAAGCCATAATATTATGAAGTTAAAGTATTCTGTTATGCACTAAAAATGACTAAATCCGGATTTTTTAATTTTTTTTTACTTCTAACAGCATCATCAATAAATAAAATGTGATATAAATTTTTAAAAAGCCTTCTATAAATTTTATTACTAGGGACAATTTTGACCTGCAAAACCATGTGTTTGTCTTTTTGCTACTTACCTTTCATGCCCATCTATCAAAATTGAGTGCAAAGCAGAGTGCATTTAAAAAATATTTTCTGTTATTTTTTTCCTAGTAAGTGTATATTCATTGCCGCAGTGAATAATTTTAAAAACTGATTTCTGCAAGAAGATGCTTGTTCTTTAAATCATAGCAAGAAGAAGAAATGAAAAAGAGCAATTATTATAGTAGAAAGTGTGTATCAGTTACATTCTATTTTGCTTCATTAGTGAAAAGTAATCAGCAATAAAGTTATTCTGTTACTAAATAAGCCAATGAACTCAAATATTATAATTTTGACTAGTCCGCACCTTACATCATTGTTATGTCAATTAACATGTGCAACATTAAACTTTTCAATTGTCTTTTAACAAAGCTGTTACCAGTGGCTCTGCTGTGTCTAGCATTCATTTCTTTTACTTTGTGTATGCTTGAGCCAAACTGAGTAATGAAGAGTTTGACAGTTTTTATTAGTGCAACACTCCAGGAAGGAGAAGCAAACGCTTCTTAGAGAAAGCAAAAAAAAAGTGTGACCTTCAATGTCATTTAAAAATAAAAAAATATATATTCTAGAATCTTTTGCATTTGTCTGTCTTCATTAATTCTAAAGATGATTAGTTGTAATTAATAGCATTCTCTCTTTTGTGCCGTCAGGCTTTCAAAAGATACCGTCTGATCTTCTTCCGTGTTTTTCTTTTTATTCACAGTTATTCAAGTGTTAAGTAAATTTTCCAGGCGACAGTTTAAATAAACGTAGGTGGAAAAATTAGCGTCATATTCTAATGAAACTGTTATTTGCATTATTTTATTCATTACACTAAAATAAGCCTAAGCAAGCATATTTGAGTGAGGAATTAATTCAAACATCACATTATGAAGACCGGGTGTCTAATAAAAGCTTCTGAAATTCGTGTAAGCTTATTTTAATTTATTTTAAAATTGTTTTGCACTTTATATTAAATATTCATCAAGTAATAAAAAATTTTCACTGCATGCGAAATTTATTCAGCCTTTCAGAAAAGAAAGGGAAATATTTTAATATTATTTCTTCTTTCCTATATTTAGTTTCAAAATTGGCCATATTTAAAGTTTTCGATTTTTAAAATAATTTTTTCACAGCGAAAAAATAGATGGATTGTTGATTTAGATTTAAAATAATTTTAAATCTCAAGTTCCCCAAATTTTCATTCTATCGTGTGCATTCCTTCAATAGTTCTGATTTATAATGTGTTTTAGTATAAAATAAATTAAATTGCTCTTGAGTTTAAAGTCAGACCGCTAAGAAGGTGAAAACGGCGAATAAATGCAGATGTTAGAAATTGAGAAATAAAAGGATTTCTCTATAATCCAATCTCGCGGGTACAACAGTTTTCTGTTAACTTTTTCAATAATGTGCATCACGTACTCGTTAAGTTTCTTCGTGAATACGTGATGCACATTATTCAATGACGTTTCTTCAATGAATAGCTTGGATTTTCTTAAATCATTCCACATTTATACAGAGTTAATTAATATACGATTATATATAAACATATGTTACGGTGAAACACCGAAATCTCGAGAATGTCGACTTTCACCGGTAAATGTCAACATTCACATAGTCGCTTGGTGTATGTCCGAAATATTTTCCAAATACTCTTATTTCTGAATTACACCGGTAAATGCCGACATTCACCATGTACTAATGGTCAATGTTGAACATATAAGAATATTATATTTTCTTCTCCGTAATTCAGTCGCGAAAAAACGCACTTCAGACTTAAAATAAGAACTTAAGAACATAAGAACTTAAAACACACAGTACATTCAAAATGAGAAAGGAAAATATTATAAGTTAAAAACTTACTAAATTATGTGATTCAAATCTTATTTATTGCAACAACTTAACTATTATGACATTTTGAATTGCACAAGAGGCCCTTGCTTTTACAACTGCATTTACTTGTGGAACACTTCCTTTTGCAATGACAGCGTGTACATATACTCCTCTCTTTTCGACCTGCACCAGAGCATATCTGTGATTGTCGACATACACCGGTAAGGGTCCGAATGTACAAGAATGTAATGCAATATTCGATCTTTCACCAACGTATTTGGTGAATGTTGACATTCTCCGGTGAAAGTCGACATTCTCCAATTTTGGTCTTTCACGGTAACAGATGTTTATATATATATATATATATATATATATATGCCTTAAAAATCACAAGTTTGGGAATTTGGTATCACATGTATATGTTAATGACATGATACTCCATTCTTTTTTATATAATCTGGTTTTAAGTTACTTCAGTGTCTCAATATATTTCGGTATGAGTTCACGCTTTGTATGAATAACAGGCAGGAAATGGTAAAGCAATTTATTTACATATACAGTTTTAAAAGCAACCTCAAACAGCACTTTAATGCTTTTTTAAACATAATATAAAAAAGTGGGAGACACTCTAGGCAAGAATATATTAAACGTTCTTCCAAAAACTAAGCTCAAAAGGCATACTAAACAGTTATTTACGGTTAGCATATTGTCATGCAATGTCAAAACGCATATAGGATTAGTAGATGAAATCTCAGACACTTTTCTCATTATTCAAGAAGACCTTTGCATTATGCATATAAACATTTCTATGTGACGCCTAACGCATACAAGCAAATATTTTAAGACTTAAAATATTTAAGATTAAAATTTTTCTATTCTTAAATATTCAAATTTTCTAATTTCCTAATTTTTACATAGAGTCATTAGGTTATTCTGAAGCAGGAGATGTGAAAAATGTGCAATTTCCTCGCAGGAACTCGAACCTGGACTTCTCGAATAAGCGCTGAGTGTGCTACCGTTACACCACTAAGGTATGTTGGAAGGGAGAAAATATTTTTCAAGTCATATAAATTAATAAAAAAAAAGATTCTGTTCGCTTACTTTGAACTATGATATTAAACACAGTTCATTCAAATTTAAAAAATTATCTATACAGAGTTACCTAAGCAGGTATTCAAGTAAAATCAAGTTGCAGCCGAAATCCATTGAAACGAAACTTGAAGGGACTGAAAGTTTAGTTCGCTATATCCGATCTGGTTAAAAAACGTATACATCTTACAGAATAGTGTAAAAAATAATTGATGAAGTAGACATACACGCAAAAAAAGTGTAATTAGCGTTGCCTTATCCCTCAAAAGAAATGAATAATAACTCTTATTTCAGAAAATCATATTAAGGGGTTAAAGTACCATTTCGTGTGATTGCTAAATTTTTGTTGGCTGATTTTCAATTTCACCTTGCCCGATAAAGTACATAAAAACCATAGTTTAAGCCTGTTCATAAAATTACACATCTCCGTTTAAATTATATAGATATAATTGGCATTTATCCAACGGCTTTCTTGAAATGGTGAACCTTTTCTGCAATGCTTCTTTAAATGGCGTATGCTCAGCCTTTTAAAACTCTTTCCTTTTATGCAGCATTTATTCTAAGAGTAAAAATGACCGAATCTCAATTTTTCCACAGAGAACCAAATGTAGATTTGGATAAATTGTATTCCCGAAAGATATCGACTTGGCTACATCCACTCTATATTTTTCATATAACATTTACATTCATTATAGAACATTGTACGTTTACCACTCGGCATACGGATGAAATTTTCACTCCGAAAATTTCCCTACTATTGAGTGAAGAGAAGTTAGGTAAAACAATATGTTTAATTTCTTTCCCCATTCTGGAAAATATGAAAAGCGAGGATTGTTTCATTACTAATCTATCCAATCCAATCCATCAAGAATGCATTCTTTCCCTCAAAGTCCTATATATGGTTCAAAGCAAAGGCAAATAAAGAATCCAAAGCAAATAAAGAATATTGTAAATATTGCAAAAGATCTAAAGAGTGCACCCATTCAGAAGGCGAGACTTCGACAGAGTTTTAAATATTAAAACAAAACAAATCGATGAAAGATTTTCATTCCTTAAACGAAAAATTACCTACATAGCCCCAAGCTCATAAAAATCTATTCACTACTTCCTCTTTCTCAGAAAAGAAAAAAGTCCATCCTAGAACAGAGCCGTGTCTGACTGCTCAGTTAAAGAACTTGAATAGAACTACAGAACTCGATCGTGTTCCTTGGTTCCTAATCCGCGGGAGCCCACCAGCGGCCGAGCGGTAAAGTACCAAGGACTAAGGAAGGGTTCAATTACAAGGCACTTAGGCTTATAGCCTTTATCCCCACATCATCAAAGAATTATTTTTATCGCCAAAAAGAGGGTTCCGCAAAGAGGTAAAAATTTAGTGCCAAAATGTTAAAATAACAAATAAATATCTGCCTTCCACAGTGAAAAAAGGTAAAAACACTGAAGGACATAATTTAAGACTTTTGATGTTGAAAAAAGGGCCAGAATCAATTTTGAAGGGATTACATCATGACCACACACTTTGTCTGTCTCACCTGCTGGGTTCTCGCCGCGATAGGAGGCAGCTGATTGGCTGAACGCAGAGAGATACAAGACATCATCTCAACGATATGAACCACCGCTCACTGGGGAAAGGCCTACTTGTTCATAATCTTTATAACTCTGTGAAACCTTTTGAGACAAAATAATTCCTGTGGGAAAGTCAGTTGCTAAATAAGAATTCCATTCAATTTCCAAAATTAACAGAGTTCGTGAATAAAAACTACAATGTGGAGTTCGGACGATTATGTATAATCTGAACGTATATTTCAAATTTGAGAGTGGACAAAAGCAGATTTTCCGTCTTCCATGAAAATGAGATCTTCATGAGAATGTTCTCATCATCGTTTTTGGTAGACATGGAAAGTGACCAATCGGTGCAGTTAAATGAAAGTTTCTTGAAAATCCTACATTAACTGATTTTTATTCAAAGTGGGTGTCTTAAGTATCCAGGAATACGTAAACGTGCATTGTTCATGACTTCTACCTTTAGCAATACCTACAGATAAACAGTTGTTTAGTCAAATGAAGAGCACAAAATCCAAAACAAGAACACGTTTGACAGATCAACATTTGGAAGATAATTTATGAATCGCAACAACACCACATACCGAAGCTTTAATAAAGCAAAACTAATGCCAAGTTTCTCATTAAGACTGAAATGACTTTCATCCCGCCAGTAATGTGAGTTTTTTGTTGCCAATGGATTTTGTAACATCGTTATTACTATATATATATCATGTCACCTTCCTTCTTTTTCATAATTTAAAAAAAGTATAAAGTATATGGATTCGATTTAATTGTTTTTAACATAAACACAAAGTATTCGATATTATAAAAATCGCTAACCCCATTTCTTCCCATAAAATTAATTGTACTCTTACACTCTCCCTCTCTGTTATAAATTTTCTGCCTCAACTAGTAATTTGTTATACATGTGGCCGCAAGGAACTGGAGGAGGAATACCATGCAAAGATAAGAAATTCACATGTGCGGTCCTCTCAAAAATCGCAGTCTTTGACTTGTTACAAGGTGTGAGACGACATGTTCAGACATTACACTAGCAGTTACTTGTTCAATAATACCTCCATTTGACTTTAAAAAACCATAACTTCAGGAACAGTGTCAGGAGATTTTATTGATCTACATTGTATCAGTCATCAAAACTTCTCGAATTCAAAGGCTGACCAACCAATGATTCTGCAGCTCCTCTGACATCGTCTTGAACCATAACGAATCACAGGAAGTGAAACGAAACCAAAAAATTAAAAGGACGTGACTGATTCATTCTCTAATATTTTCAGAGAAAGCAAGTACTCAAAACGTTCTGAAACTCACGTCTAGAGAAACTCTTGCCGCTAGCAACAACCTCGCATAATGAGAACAATAACTGTTCTTACATTACAAATAACTGCTTCTATGCATTTAATACTGATTACAGTTTTTATTTATATTAATAGAGCTTCTCGTTGATTTATAATAAATATATTTTGAGTTCAAATGCGTATTTTAATACGCAGCCTAACCTAAACGCAACCCAGTCATTTACCAGTCACTACAACGGAGTCGTCCCATTAGAGCACCAGTTCTCAAAATATTTATTAGACAAACGAATAAAAACATTACACCTTATTACATAATTAAATTTGTAAAATTTCATTTTGGCTGTTTAGTAGAAAAGTAACGAATGCAGCAGTTTGTTGTAACGTCATTTTTACAATAAATTCGCGCATCGATTGGAAGCACCATGTTTCTGGTCTTTTTTTTCCTAATGGATAGGATTTTGAGGTTAAATGCAAACAAAAGAAATAAGAGTTCTTCGAATTCTTATTTGTTTGGATTTATTATTAATCTATGTAATATTGTCCTTTATTTTTGGTTTAGAGTTTTTTGTTTCAAGTTAAGAGATCTTTTGTTGAAGACAGTTAATTAGAGAATATGATTATCGGTTATATTCAATGTTAGACAACATGCTTATCAGTGAAATTCAACGCAATGATGTTAATAATTGCGGAATGTTTAAGAATCTATCTTTGTAAATGCTTTTAATTTGCTTAAATGAAATCATTAAATTACTTTATATTAAGTAAAATATGTTCAATCGCTGCTAGAATTAATATTATGATTAATTATAATTATAGTATCATATTATTTATTATTATAATTAATATAATAATTATTATAATTACATCTCCAGCCGAAAATCTTATTTCGTTAATAATAATTTTCTGCATTTTATGCTTGAAATGATATAATTAAATACAAAAAAAGATTTTTTTAAATTTACGTTTATCTCCCTCTCCTTTGCTCCACCCCATTTAACTAGTGCTTCGCACGCATTAATATCTGTTTTCATATTTAGTTGTTCATCGGTTAAAATGTGAATCAAAGGAGACTGAAAAGCCATAATATTATGAAGTTACAGTATTCTGTTATGCACTAAAAATGACTAAATCCGGATTTTTTAATTTTTTTTACTTCTAACAGCATCATCAATAAATAAAATGTGATATAAATTTTTAAAAAGCCTTCTATAAATTTTATTACTAGGGACAATTTTGACCTGCAAAACCATGTGTTTGTCTTTTTGCTACTTACCTTTCATGCCCATCTATCAAAATTGAGTGCAAAGCAGAGTGCATTTAAAAAATATTTTCTGTTATTTTTTTCCTAGTAATTGTATATTCATTGCCGCAGTGAATAATTTTAAAAACTGATTTCTGCAAGAAGATGCTTGTTCTTTAAATCATAGCAAGAAGAAGAAATGAAAAAGAGCAATTATTATAGTAGAAAGTGTGTATCAGTTACATTCTATTGTGCTTCATTAGTGAAAAGTAATCAGCAATAAAGTTATTCTGTTACTAAATAAGCCAATGAGCTCAAATATTATAATTTTGACTAGTCCGCACCTTACATCATTGTTATGTCAATTAACATGTGCAACATTAAACTTTTCAATTGTCTTTTAACAAAGCTGTTACCAGTGGCTCTGCTGTGTCTAGCATTCATTTCTTTTACTTTGTGTATGCTTGAGCCAAACTGAGTAATGAAGAGTTTGACAGTTTTTATTAGTGCAACACTCCAGGAAGGAGAAGCAAACGCTTCTTAGAGAAAGCAAAAAAAAAGTGTGACCTTCAATGTCATTTAAAAATAAAAAAATATATATTCTAGAATCTTTTGCATTTGTCTGTCTTCATTAATTCTAAAGATGATTAGTTGTAATTAATAGCATTCTCTCTTTTGTGCCGTCAGGCTTTCAAAGGATACCGTCTGATCTTCTTCCGTGTTTTTCGTTTTATTCACAGTTATTCAAGTGTTAAGTAAATTTTCCAGGCGACAGTTTAAATAAACGTAGGTGGAAAAATTAGCGTCATATTTTAGTGAAACTGTTATTTGCATTATTTTATTCATTACACTAAAATAAGCCTAAGCAAGCATATTTGAGTGAGGAATTAATTCAAACATCACATTATGAAGACCGGATGTCTAATAAAAGCTTCTGAAATTCGTGTAAGCTTATTTTAATTTATTTTAAAATTGTTTTGCACTTTATATTAAATATTCATCAAGTAATAAAAAATTTTCACTGCATGCGAAATTTATTCAGCCTTTCAGAAAAGAAAGGGAAATATTTTAATATTATTTCTTGTTTCCTATATTTAGTTTCAAAATTGGCCATATTTAAAGTTTTCGATTTTTAAAATAATTTTTTCACAGCGAAAAAATAGATGGATTGTTGATTTAGATTTAAAATAATTTTAAATCTCAAGTTCCCCAAATTTTCATTCTATCGTGTGCATTCCTTCAATAGTTCTGATTTATAATGTGTTTTAGTATAAAATAAATTAAATTGCTCTTGAGTTTAAAGTCAGACCGCTAAGAAGGTGAAAACGACGAATAAATGCAGATGTTAGAAATTGAGAAATAAAAGGATTTCTCTATAATCCAATCTCGCTGGTACAACAGTTTTCTGTTAACTTTTTCAATAATGTGCATCACGTACTCGTTAAGTTTCTTCGTGAATACGTGATGCACATTATTCAATGACGTTTCTTCAATGAATAGCTTGGATTTTCTTAAATCATTCCACATTTATACAGAGTTAATTAATATACGATTATATATAAACATATGTTACGGTGAAACACCGAAATCTCGAGAATGTCGACTTTCACCGGTAAATGTCAACATTCACATAGTCGCTTGGTGTATGTCCGAAATATTTTCCAAATACTCTTATTTCTGAATTACACCGGTAAATGCCGACATTCACCATGTACTAATGGTCAATGTTGAACATATAAGAATATTATATTTTCTTCTCCGTAATTCAGTCGCGAAAAAACGCACTTCAGACTTAAAATAAGAACTTAAGAACATAAGAACTTAAAACACACAGTACATTCAAAATGAGAAAGGAAAATATTATAAGTTAAAAACTTACTAAATTATGTGATTCAAATCTTATTTATTGCAACAACTTAACTATTATGACACTTTGAATTGCACAAGAGGCCCTTGCTTTTACAACTGCATTTACTTGTGGAACACTTCCTTTTGCAATGACAGCGTGTACATATACTCCTCTCTTTTCGACCTGCACCAGAGCATATCTGTGATTGTCGACATACACCGGTAAGGGTCCGAATGTACAAGAATGTAATGCAATATTCGATCTTTCACCAACGTATTTGGTGAATGTTGACATTCCCGGTGAAAGTCGACATTCTCCAATTTTGGTCTTTCACGGTAACAGATGTTTATATATATATATATATATATATATATATATGCCTTAAAAATCACAAGTTTGGGAATTTGGTATCACATGTATATGTTAATGACATGATACTCCATTCTTTTTTATATAATCTGGTTTTAAGTTACTTCAGTGTCTCAATATATTTCGGTATGAGTTCACGCTTTGTATGAATAACAGGCAGGAAATGGTAAAGCAATTTATTTACATATACAGTTTTAAAAGCAACCTCAAACAGCACTTTAATGCTTTTTTAAACATAATATAAAAAAGTGGGAGACACTCTAGGCAAGAATATATTAAACGTTCTTCCAAAAACTAAGCTCAAAAGGCATACTAAACAGTTATTTACGGTTAGCATATTGTCATGCAATGTCAAAACGCATATAGGATTAGTAGATGAAATCTCAGACACTTTTCTCATTATTCAAGAAGACCTTTGCATTATGCATATAAACATTTCTATGTGACGCCTAACGCATACAAGCAAATATTTTAAGACTTAAAATATTTAAGATTAAAATTTTTCTATTCTTAAGTATTCAAATTTTCTAATTTCCTAATTTTTACATAGAGTCATTAGGTTATTCTGAAGCAGGAGATGTGAAAAATGTGCAATTTCCTCGCAGGAACTCGAACCTGGACTTCTCGAATAAGCGCTGAGTGTGCTACCGTTACACCACTAAGGTATGTTGGAAGGGAGAAAATATTTTTTAAGTCATGTAAATTAATAAAAAAAAAGATTCTGTTCGCTTACTTTGAACTATGATATTAAACACAATTCATTCAAATTTAAAAAATTATCTATACAGAGTTACCTAAGCAGGTATTCAAGTAAAATCAAGTTGCAGCCGAAATCCATTGAAACGAAACTTGAAGGGACTGAAAGTTTAGTTCGCTATATCCGATCTGGTTAAAAAACGTATACATCTTACAGAATAGTGTAAAAACTAATTGATGAAGTAGACATACACGCAAAAAAAGTGTAATTAGCGTTGCCTTATCCCTCAAAAGAAATGAATAATAACTCTTATTTCAGAAAATCATATTAAGGGGTTAAAGTACCATTTCGTGTGATTGCTAAATTTTTGTTGGCTGATTTTCAATTTCACCTTGCCCGATAAAGTACATAAAAACCATAGTTTAAGCCTGTTCATAAAATTACACATCTCCGTTTAAATTATATAGATATAATTGGCATTTATCCAACGGCTTTCTTGAAATGGTGAACCTTTTCTGCAATGCTTCTTGAAATGGTGAACCTTTTCTGCAATGCTTCTTTAAATGGCGTATGCTCAGCCTTTTAAAACTCTTTCCTTTTATGCAGCATTTATTCTAAGAGTAAAAATGACCGAATCTCAATTTTTCCACAGAGAACCAAATGTAGATTTGGATAAATTGTATTCCCGAAAGATATCGACTTGGCTACATCCACTCTATATTTTTCATATAACATTTACATTCATTATAGAACATTGTACGTTTACCACTCGGCATACGGATGAAATTTTCACTCCGAAAATTTCCCTACTATTGAGTGAAGAGAAGTTAGGTAAAACAATATGTTTAATTTCTTCCCCCATTCTGGAAAATATGAAAAGCGAGGATTGTTTCATTACTAATCTATCCAATCCAATCCATCAAGAATGCTTTCTTCCCCTCAAAGTACTATATATGGTTCAAAGCAAAGGCAAATAAAGAATCCAAAGCAAATAAAGAATATTGTAAATATTGCAAAAGATCTAAAGAGTGCACCCATTCAGAAGACGAGACTTCGACAGAGTTTTAAATATTAAAACAAAACAAATCGATGAAAGATTTTCATTCCTTAAACGAAAAATTACCTACATAGCCCCAAGCTCATAAAAATCTATTCACTACTTCCTCTTTCTCAGAATAGAAAAAAGTCCATCCTAGAACAGAGCCGTGTCTGACTGCTCAGTTAAAGAACTTGAATAGAACTACAGAACTCGATCGTGTTCCTTGGTTCCTAATCCGCGGGAGCCCACTAGCGGCCGAGCGGTAAAGTCGTTGAACACTGTTAGTTCAGTCCGAGGTTCGAATCCAGCGAACGGGATGGCTGCATGGGCGTTTTCGTGGTTTTCCCTATGTGTAATATGTATACGAGCCAGTTTCCCTTAGAAAGTCCACCATGAAGGCATCCCTCCTTTTAGGCAGATAGCCCTAGTGTGCTTTGCCGTAATTAAATAAACCAAATCAAACCAACCTGATCCGCGGACACGATATGGGGTCCTAACATGTTTATTGTGCATGTAAGAACTAAGCTTTACATTTGCTTCGCCATAGCCTTTGTTCAAAACATAGAAAAAGGTGGGGGTGAAGCTAAAAAGAGTAGTAATGTAAAAGTGTCTCCCGCTGTTCTAACATAGATGAAATACTACCATCCTAAAAATGATTTTAAGGATTAATTATTTTTAAGTTAAAACGTGCAAAAATTCTAAGAAAAATGATGAAAAATATAAAAAGGTTTCAGTCGAGGATGTATACAAACTTCGTCATATCTGACTTCATACATTTGGAAGTTCGCTATAGAAAAAACCGTGTACCAAGTGTATAGCAAACTGGACGGGACCAAATGGTTCCTTCGTTATGTTTGGGAGGTTCGTTATAAACTGAGTTTGCTATAGCGGGGTTTGACTCTACTTTCATTCTGAATATTTGCCGTTAGTAATATCTCAATATCTTTAAGAGTCAAAATATTTTTTTATTTTCACCCATAAGTCATAATTACGGCTATCAATTTTATTTATTTATTTATTTATTTATTTATTTAAATATCACATTTAAAATCTTTATCGCCTTATATACAGTTCTCAAATTATAATGTTCGCAGCCTAATTGCTTTAAAAACACTGCGTTAAATTTTTGTTTTCTATTCGCACTTCAATAAAATGTATCCATTTTAATCATACTATTTCTATAATAGACAACTTTATGACCGGTGTCCTTCTTTCTTTGTGAAAGAATAAAATGGGCTTCAGAACGTTGATATACTGAGGATTTTCTAAACCCTCCAGATTGAGTGAATGTTTCATTTCAGCTTTCTAATTTAGAAATTAGTTACATACCACTGAGGAAATGTAATAAATGCTGTAACAAAAATTACTAAAAGACACTTTACTTTTTTATTTGATGCTAATTTGAAAAATAAGTTCTTTTTTTTACGTATTCTTATTGTTTGAATGAAGCTTAACCTCCTTTTCCTTCGATAAGAAGATAAATAAAAGAGTAAGCCAAGACAGTTAAAATAGTAATTGTAAATTTATTCCAATTAAAATGTCTAAAAAATTTAATTTTCAAGAAACCTTTGCTGAGAAAATGGAAGCGCTTTTTTTTTTTTTTTTTTTTTTATTTATTTATTTATTTATAGTTAAGAGATAGAAACCGTTTAAATTAGGAACTAAATAAGCTGAAGTTTAAATGTCTTTAACGACAAAACCATATACAGTTAGGTACAAAATGAGAATCAATATTTGTGGTCCATCAATTAAAATATTTTTCTTTATATTATAAAATATATTTATTATAATTTGACAAAATTCTTTACATATAGCTGCTCTAATAGGGACTTTGTAGCAAAGATAAATATGAGTTATATGGAGTCATTGATAAATATGCCAACGTAATGTTAGGGTGTAATTTTATTTCCCACATTTCCCTTGAAATCATACAAACAGGAACTAGTATGAAATGAAGCACACACCGGAATAAAAATTCTCAATCCAGGTTATGTCAGACCATACAGTCGTCTCAAAAGAGTAAACATATATTATGTTAAGCAGTTAAATCTTGTACTAGTTTCTCATAACAGTGTGAAAACGATTTTCGAGATGCATTTCCGTTTGGAACATTCTTCCGTTTACTGCGCCGAGAAATCTCTTTGAAACCAACTTCAGAGGAGTGAATCATTTTAAACCTTGCGTTGTATCCGATTCATGGCCTTGAGAAAGTTGGAATCCTTATGCTTTTCATTTATCCGAAGCTTCAAAGCACCTGTTCCCTCATGATGAATTACACGATTCCAGATTTCATCTTAAACTTTCCATTCAATTCTGAATTTCAATCAATAATTCTGAACACATCTGAGCCACTATATTTATATTTTGTTAAATACGAGTACAATCTTGATTTTAACAATTCTGTTAATAAAGCTGTATACTTAAAGTTTAAAATGTTTTGAAGTATAGTCGTTATACTATCTGAGGACGGGCATTTGATGGGTTAATTCACATACCGATATTCCCTTAAGGATTAATTATTTGGTTTAATTTTAAAACAGCTTTCTTTTGAATTAGAAAATGTCAGACATTTAAAGATAACACGTTAAGAGCATGTTTTATGGGGAAAATAGAAGGTAGAATTTCGCGTAATCAACGTAACGGCGTCACTGTTATACTAGAAACGTTTATTCCTATTTAATTTACAGCAACACCAAGCAGGATCTTAGGCAGCCACTTTGCAACGGAACGCAGATGACCTCCAAAAATATTTTTATTACTTACAGTTCCATTCTCCCCCCTCCCTCAAACCGTTTTTGCATAAAATTTCCTAGCTTTAGAATATTAAGTATTGTGTGGTAAACTATGATTCTTCAAGTAGGTACATTGCAATGACATACAAATTATTTCCAAGAAACACTTTTTCATTGGCAGTTCCATTATTCTTTTCATATTGTTTTCGTATAAAAATTGTAAAATTTTAAAGATAGCGCAATATCGTATGATCTACAAGACGATCTAAATGGGTAAATGTGGAACTGTAGTAATTAATCTTACTTAAAAGTGCGGCTACCGAATGGCCTATGAATTGTGTCATCTTGTCAGCAAAATTATCGTCCTGACTAACTCAAACTTACACCAAACACAGATTAAAATTTTAAAAATTTTCTTGACGGCAATTTCTTGAGAATAATTCTATTCAGAGGGGTCAAATACTTACTGATAATTAACTTAAAATAATTAAGCAATTTACCCTTGGCAGAGATGTATATTTATCTAAAAAAATACAGAAGAGGTTCCCTTAAAAAGCTAAAACCGAAGAGGACCTTTATGAAGCCTTGTACCAGGTCTTCTAATGTAAAGCGAGTCAGTATGAAAACGGGAAGTACAGTTGTAGAGACATTAGTGTTACGTTTTGGAAGCAGGGAGATGAAAACTGAGCAACGCCTTCGCCGGGACTCGAACCACGGGCCTCTCGAATACTCGCACAGCGTGCTGACCACTATACTACGAAGGCATGCTAAGAAGGTGGGAGAAATACCTTATACAGTTCTGTAACTCCCGTTCTAATTGGACGATCAACAGTATTCAGTTTGCGTTTTTCGTATCTCGAAAGCGTGATTTACGATATATATTAAATTTATGTATAGTATTGCTCTAACACACGTATTTCAACAAAAAATTGGACTTTTATAAAAAGAAATGACGATATTTTTCCATAGCTCGATGCTATGCCTGAGCAGTTTTTTTTTAAATTAAAACTAAAAGTTTTATCCTCGTAATATTTATTGAATTTAGTATATATTTAATATTTCCTTTCAAATTAAACTGCCTTGATTTTTCTCTCTTGCAATCTGAAATTTAAGTTTAAAGTACAACATAAAATTCAGACTTTTTTTCTCCCTGATATATTTTTAAATATTTTTTATAAATATTTTGTAAAAACGTTTGTATTATAAAGTATAAAAACTTGCATGCTATCTTAAAATAAATATATTTTAAAAAAATATAATTTTGTATTAAAAAATTTTGGAAATATATGAAAATTTAAATATTAAAAACTGGCGATAATTACAAACTTAATATAGAATTAAAAGGATAATGAAGATCAGAGCATCAAGCTGTATTGCACTGTTAAGGATTTTTTTTTTTTTTTTTTTTTTTTTTTTTCTGTTGGATTTACTTTTAATTCTACTTTATTTTCAGCATAATTTAACAAACTGAAATCTATTTGAATGCAATAATTTATAGACCTAAATTTTTAAAAAATCAAACTACGATTTTTACAAAATTGTAACTATAGTAAAATTTTTAAGAATATTTATTTAAGGAAAAATTATAACTGATTACATTCACTATTCACTATTTTATTCACATTATCAGGACTTGTGTTTCTCTTGATTTGCTTTGGAAACATGATGTGTCCTGAATAGGAACAGGGAGATTACTCAAGCTATGTTCAAATATGTGTGGAATGGACAACACCAGCAGGAAGGGTTGACCCTTTATTCTCTATAAGATTACAGGTGCTCCCGCACTTCGGGATACAAACACCAACCACTTGTGGTCTGAACGTAAAAATATAAAACTACTAACTAAAATTTTAAATAAGAGCTAACTTTGAATTAGTTTACAAATGCCTAACACTAAGACTGGCCTTTTAAATTATTACGTATGTAGTACGCAAACTGCCGAAACTACAATACGTTTTAAAATATCAAGAGGACTAAACCTCTGGCCTTAAAGCAGCAGCAGCAGCTGATTGAAAACTCGTGCGAAATACAGTGGCAATGCGGCTCACTTTCCCTCTCTCTCTCTCTCTAACTCTTGGCAAAAAGCCACAACTTAAATACTTGGGCGTTAGTAAGTACAATTTGCATAAACAAGTTAACACATTTAATTCTGGAAGTGGAAAATAAGAAATGATAGTAAAGTTTTAAAATAAAATAAACGTTAGCAAAACTTAAAATCATTACAACATATCATCCGTATTTTGCATATTTCAAATGAACGAGTATTTTATGTTGCTCTGTTTTCATCTAAATATATTATTCAGTTTTGTTTTTAAACAATTGAGTATTAATCACTAAAGGAATAAAAGTAAATTAAAATTAAAGTAAAAGAAAGTAGAGGTCGAATTTACGCCCAATCCATAATAATTTGCTTCATGAAAGAGTATGCTTACCAACACTGCATGTTTTAATAAACTTCATTTTTTGAGAGAGATAAACAACCGTGGCATCTCTCCATACGACTCTTATGGCAGACCCTTTTCTAATCAGATAGTGCTCGGCCGCAAGGCTGTTCCAGAATGGCTTCATTGATATCGAAATTCATTCATAGTTAGTCCAATCGGCTAACATGTACCTAATTGATCGAGTATATCTGACATGCGGATAGGTCATGACTAAATGACTAAAGACTTATCTCCAAGTGTAAAAAAAATTAGCCCGTATTTGGAATATTATACCACAGGATGCGATCCATTAACTTTAATTTAAAGTTCTATACCCCGCTGTATGCTCAATTGTAAAGAAGCGAAAGAGCTCACTGCAACATACTGGCTTCTTACACTTCCATTCCTTTTCTTTTATTAAAATAAATAACTCGACTCCTTTAGAATAGCAAAAATTATTTTTTTATTTGTGTATTTTGGACGTAACAATTTTCATAACACTCAGACAAAAGATTTCTGGAGTCTTCCCAGATGTGTTTATTTCCATTAATAAGAGTTTGTTATATACACTCTTTTGCAAAAACATCGAAGCACCATGAAGGAAGTGGTTGTTTTTGATGAAACTGAATATGTGTATAACTCCACACACAGATAATAAAATGATTAAAAAATGAAGGTCATAGTACCAGTTCACGGCTCACAATCATTCATTGTTCAAATTAGTAGTTGCTTGAACCGCCCCTGCCGGTAATGCATGCTTGAATTCGTCGAGACAAGGAGTGGTAAAGTTTCCTAATGTCATCCTGTGACACATTCTGCCAGGCATTCATCAGTTGCCGCTCCAGATCTGCGATATTTTGTGGTGCCCGAATATGGCGGCCTACTATGTTCCAGACATGCTCGATTGGTGAAAGGTATGGTGACCTTGCTAGCCAAGGAACAGTATCAACCGCACGGAGACAGTCCAAAGATATGCCAGCGGTATGCGGCTTGTCATTATCTTGTTGGAGAATGATCCCAGGATGACGTACCATGAAGGGTAATGCAACCGACCGCAAGATGGTATCAACATATCGTTGAGCTGTTAAAGATGTACGGAGGATGACTAAAGATGACCTGCTGTCATAAGAAATAGCACCCCACACCATCACACCAGGGGTTATGGCTGTATGCCTTTGTAAAACAAAGGCTGATTGGGACCTCTGGCCCCGTCCTCTCCAGACACGAACACAATGGTCATCTGCTTCAAGAGTGAAGCGAGATTCATCGCTGAACTCTATACGATGACAGTCTGATGGCAGCCTTCCAGACCAATTCGCCGATGTTGTGGTGTCAAAGGCAAACGTCTTAACGGCCTCTGTGAGCGTAACCCCGCCCCAGACAAGCGCCGTGAGATGTCGGACGGTACAGACCTCGGGAGGTACAGACGTGGCTGTAGTGCGTTGAATAGTCGACAATGATACCGTTGGGGTGGTTCGGACCTGGCGAACAATCATCTTGCCTCGCATTGCCTATCTTGCCTCGCATTTGTGATCATTGGCCTTCCAGAGCCTTCATTTCGTCGGAAATTTCCTTGTAGAAACCATTGCTGCCAACATCTTTGCACAGCAGTGTCTGTACGCTGCAGGTGGCGGCCTATTGCTCGGTAGGACCACCCAGCTTCACGCTACCCTACAATGCGACCACGTTCGAAGTCGTTTAGTTGTCTGTAATGTCTTCGATATCGTCGTAATGGCATCTTTAGTTGCTTCTTTACGGAATTACAATAGCAGTAACAAAAATATTTCGCCTCTGTTACTGGTTTTATACTTTTCAAACTGCGCACTAGAAATGCGCGCTATGATCGCAATTCCTGTTCATTTGCCTTGAAACTTTGATCATTTGCATGTTCGATCAAGATGTTTTTGCATACCAAATTTTGTCACAGTCGCAAAAGTCCTTCTTGGTGCTTTTTTGCGAAAAAGTGTATTCACTTCAGTTCCACTGCTTCATAACTTAAAGCTTAATATACAGCTGTGGTTAAAAATCCTAATTAGTGACATATTCTAATGAGATTACAGGTAAAAAGGAAATTGAAATAAAATGGAAATAAAGATATATAAAAATAAATCGTTGAAGATAGTTTTCCGGGTAAACTTACATTGTAAGGACACCAAATCTTTTATGAATAATATAAATAAAAAGACTGGGATGATTAATCGAGACATAGGTATTACATAATGCTTACCGATCTCCAAGTATTTTTTCTGTTATACTGAAATATTGTCATGTTAGCAAACAAAACGAAAATGCTAATAAATATAGATTCGCATTAGGCACTGCATAAAACCCTACGTAATGTTATAATCTCATTGCAAAATTTTGTATTCGAAGTAGCTATAAACAACACAAGTACGAATAAAGTTCACCTGTAAAAGTAATTTCTAGTCGTATGGGTTAAAATAAAAGTTGCTGCAGATTCTTTAAATTGAAACTGTATATATTTATTTTCAATATTAAAAAGAGTACCATTCCTCGCTCATTTCGTAATGGGTTTTCAAATATCCGTTAGCGCGGGATGCGTTTCTCTAAAAGACTGGATGCTGTAACGGCGCACGCAATTTTATCACTTCAGTAACGCAATGGAAAGCAGTGAGAAACAATAAGTATAAGAAGAAACCCTTACTGTGAAACCACACTTCTTTTTGTCATAAATGATATTACCACGTATCATAACCACTCTATTAACATAACGCAAACCACTCTTATTTTCATCATAGATAGCTTTGCTTTGTGCCATAAATTTAGATTAAGAGTGAGGGAATGCATTTAGTGGGTAAAACAGTCAGCTGGGAGGGGATACGAAAGGTTTCGTAATATCTGAAAGTAATGGGGTGACTTTGGTTGGAAAACAAATACGACATGACAAGTACAAAATGATAAGACAGCTTGTTTTGTCTGAATGTCGGCTGCTGCCGTAATTAGAGAATCTCTCTCTCCTTTTATGTATGTGATTCCTTAAACACTGCTATTTTTTTATAAATGGCTTATATTTCCTTGTGCATGAAATAAAACATATAAAACAAACAATAAAATTTGCCTCTTGCATATACTTTGTATGTGTACTCAGACCTGCTATAAATCCGAAGAAGTTAAGAAACAAATACTCGTAGTGTGTCTTCGACGCAGCGATGAAAGAAACAAAAACTTTTTAATAAGCTGAAATTAAAAATCTTAAATATCAGTCTACACTTTACTTTACCTTATTAACGACATTTTAATGACATCGAAAATAATATACGAAAGGTTTCGTAATATCCAAAAGCAATGGAGTAACTTTGGTTGGAAAACAAACACGACATGACAGGTACAAAATGATATGATAGCTTGTTTTGTCTGAATGTCGGCTGCTGCCGTAATTAGAAAACGTCTCTCTTCTTTTATGTATGTGATTTCTTAAACACTGCTATTTTTTTTTATAGATGGCTTATATTTTCTTGTGCATGAAATAAAACATATAAAACAAACAGTAAAATTGTCCTCTTGCATATACTTTGTAATTCGAAGAAGTTAAGAAACAAATAGTGTGTCTTCGATGCAGCGATGAAAGAAACAAAAGCTTTTTAATAAGCTGAAATTAAAAATCTTAAATATCAGTCTACACTTTATTTTACCTTATTAACGACATTTTAATGACATCGAAAGCTTAATATTTTAATGTCACAATGAAACTGAAATAATAACCTTTCAGTGCTTTAAATCCTACTCATAACCTAAAATCTTAAAACAGAGGTAATTTAAATTACATCATTCTGGCATTGTATGTAAGACAACAATTATAAAATTGTGCTGATGAAAATAATTTGCAATGCAGTCTCTTAATAATATAATTTGCTTAATCTTATTCATTTCCTGATCTATCCTAGCATCAAAATACATAATATTTCTCATTTCTTTCTAATTCATTTTTAAAAGCTTCCCATGGACACCTTTTCTTACAAAACCCCCTGATTTAATAGACTGGAAAATTACGATGATTCAGTAATTACGAACATGCATAAATTATCGTTACTTTATAAAAAAATGCATAGCTGGTGGAAATTTCGAGAATGGCAGTTTTCAGAAAACTATTTATATTAATATTAAGGAGCCCCGGGCATTTAAATGAAACGCAAGAACAACAAACAGCCGAACTTTTATAGGCCCAAAATAGAATGAGAAAAAAAATCTACTAAACTAAAATTAGAGGCAAAGGGAGACTTTCCATAAATTGTGCTTGAAAAGCATATTTTTCCCATCCCAGATAAAAAATAAACATATTTAGCAGAGCAAGATGGAAACTGTTGCTTATATTGACGGTGAAAATTATTTTTATACATAAAAAATTTTGAAACATACTTAAAAATCGATGTTCAATATTCTAATCATATATATATATTAGAAATATTCGGCATGTAATAGCATGAGATTATATAGTTCTGATAGAAAATTAAATGCCATATCCCCATTTGCCATATACCCAAGTTATAACAGAAGTTAATAACCATTTTCTTTGCATTCGGGGAGGGAATACTTGTTTTTCTCGCAGCGATAGTAATGATATGTGAAAACATAAGAGTAACCAACGTAACAAAAACAGTACGTTAAAGAGGTTGCCTTTTTTACGTTTTACAAATTATATTTTTAAACATTGAATAAAAATGTAGAATCTCAAAAAAAAGAAAACTGCTTTATTCAATTAAAAATATACACTGCATTTCTAAAACAAATTTTAATTTCCAGTGAACTGCACTTTTAAATACTTACAACAGCAAAAGTACAGTACTTGTGGAAATGACTAAACTATACAGATGTAAGGATTATGTTAATTTTATTAACAGTTAAATTTTGAGTTAAAGTTCCTTTCCTATCGATTCTTAACTTCAACTTACCACTTCCGACCAAAACGTAGTTTTAGAATCACGTCTGAATACATAATAAAGAAGAGCGGTGTTTAACCGCGAAGTTCTTCGGTCTTAGTGAGGGAGATACCAGGTATTCTGGCTGCACGCGTCCGACTTTTTTTAGGCTACTCTCTCGTAAGCTATTAGTACGTTTGGCCGTACTTTAGGCCCTTGATAGCTTCGCAGTCTATTTATTAACGTTAAGGGACCAACTCTGTTAGAATCTTGATAGCTTCGGTTATATCTCTTTAGTTAAGACTAGTTTAGCTTAATTCTTAGTTTCTTAAGTTCAAGCCAAAGTGTTGGCTTTATTGTACACTCCAAGACGGAGTTCTGTTAAACTTTAGTTGGAATAATAAAGCGTTAGTTACCCTTCTATCTTGCTGTTTCCTGTCACACGAACTCAAGCGATTATTCGCTTATCAGTTCTTAAGATTCTTCACTTCCAACAGTAACTTAGAATTACCCAGTGAAAAACTCTACACAGAAAACCAAGACAATGCAAATTATTTCACATTTAAATGTCTACAAATAAGATTTGGGGGCCTAGTCAGAGAATCATATCGGACTTCACTTTTTTGAGACGGAAAATTTAAAGAAAATAATTTTAGCGTTTATCCAACATTTAGTTTGACAGTGCTCGTTCGTTACCGACCTAACAAAATTCGACTGTTGAGAACAGTTAGTATTAATGAATACTTCCGTCGTTAATACAATAATTTCAAAGTTATTTTAAAAAGAAAATGAATAATTTTTACAGTGATCAGGAATTTTTCAAAGTAAAAAAAAAAAAAAAAATGTTCACTGCCCTTGCTGGAAACTAACTCCTGACCTCCCCGAGTACGCGTCGAGCGTGCTTCCAGTTACACCCAAAAGGCATGCAGAAAGGAGGGAGAAAATACCTTCTCCAAACATTCAAGTAAATGTAAACTAGCAACAAGGCGTTCATGCATCACCAGAAAATTATAAATTCGTCGGACAAATACCTATCTATTCCCAGTGTGTCTATAAAACAGTCTTTGCTATATAGTCTTTGCATTTCTTAACCAGATCCAGTTTTCTTCAAATATGACACCACAAATGCCGCACTGATTGCTTTAATGTTCGCCTTGATTGAAAAGATTTTTAATGTCTTGTTTCACACTGAGTTATTCACCTTTTAATGGCATTATTATTTGCAGTATATGGATAAGACGTTGAAATTTCAATTTCCAAGCGATGTACTCCGACGCATCCCTTTTCGAGGAGTTGGATATTTAATGATAAATACATCGATTTTCTAAACATATAACTAGGATTCTGATGAGAATATTTTATTGCAGTCCATTTGCAGAATTGCTATCCCATCTAGAAACTAGAATTAAAATCCTACAGACCCTACTAGACAGATAGCAAATTATCGCTACGCCTTCAACAATTCACAAAATGCATTCAGTTCGAACATAAAAGCACAACGTATTCTACTACAGGCGAAATTTTCACCACTTGTGGATACTCAACTTAGCGTAACAGTAATTAAATTCAAACGTTGGTAATGTAGTCTAAAACTACTCATAAGATATAATAAGCTGGCTCAAGCACTTTACCGCGAGTGTTTAAAACGACGTCTATCGAGAATGCTAAACCCCGAATATTCTTTTAAGCAGAACTGGCGAAAACTACTAGAAGCAAGACGGGATTGCCTGAAGCTCTCTAACTTAAAGATTCAAAACATTCATCTTAAATATACCCAAAGCTAATTTAAATTCTGGTGAGGAATACGAAAAGGAGAAGTTATAATAAAGACTTAAATCACAATAACTGGTTAGTTAACTTAAGATACTGCACAAATTGTGTACGAGTAGCATAGTCAGCTATTATCAGAGGAACAGGATTTTCCTCGAATAAAAGCATCAATGGTTTTTGTAATATTAGTAACCAATGGATACCCGATATACTTAATAAAATGTTTTTATAAATAATTTGTGAAGTTTAAAAGAAATTTGACGATATGTTTAAGAATTTTTAAATATGCTTATTTGTTAACATTGAAATCAATAAAGCATGTGGCATTACTTACGTTCTACAAATACTGATGAAATTTTATGTGCTCTGAAATATGATTTTAAGCGCGAACAAAACTGATTGTAATATCTAATTGGTTTGATGTACTCACTAACTTGCCGTTGTTGATAGCTTTAATAAGTCTTATCGATGGACAGTTGTTTTTATATACAACTTAATGTTAAATGTAATAAAATGTTTAGGGTCCCATAACTTGTATATCTTATATCAAATTTTTATACACCTGCTAAATGATATGGTAAAAATTAAATACGAAAGTGAGAAAGGAAAGCAAATGAGGGAATTTATTTCCTAATTTTCAAATAGCTGCATAGCTTCTGAAACTTTACATGCTCTCATACATGCACACACCTGCAGTACAACAAAAATTCCTAAAAGGAGAGGTAACAGAGAATGTTTTAAAAGCAAATAAGCTATCACTGCATTTTAAAAATAAATTTATTCTTAGATTAGTTACAGAAAGCAGTAAAAACGTCTAGCAGTCCTTTCCGGAAACGCAAATTTGAAGAATATCTTTATTTCTTGCTTTAGTAGGATTTATATGACCCTGCTAATGTGGCAATACTTATTTAAATTTTATGATTTATAGAGGTTGGCTTGCTTTGGGAGCATAAACTTGTACCAAACTCCTAACAGACGTAAAGCGAATTATCACTGTTTCTGAAGTAACTACAGAGATTTGAAAAAGTTTAAGCAAACCTTTTTATTTAACATAACTTAAAACATAAATGCATTTCATGTGCTAACAGAATCAACCACCACTTGTAACGATATAACTAAAGTAAAAGTCAAATTCAAATTTAAAATGTAGACTAATAGTCACAGACTGCACAATTAAATTTAAGCTGACTCAAAAGCCCTAACGAGCGTAACCATTCAAATGGCGGCATCAATAACGCAAAGCCGAATAATTATAAACTTATCAGAGCTAGCAGGAACTATGTAACGCGGCCACGGGAGACAGAAACGCGTTCTGTCTTACAATCCAGAAACCCCAGCTTAAGTATTTCCCAAATCAGTTTAAATTTTGGTGAGGAAACGGAAAGAAGAAGTTATAGTAGAAGCTGAAATTAAATATAGCTGATTAATTAAAATAATAATTCCTACAAATTTCAGATGCAGAAAAATCAACTGTGCAACTACATGGAATCGAACCACATGTTTTAAAATTGATGGAACTAACTATACCTCGAGGACAAATGGGAGGATTAATTCTTTGCAGATTGGATATGAAACAGTGATTTTATCAAAAATTTCCACGAAGCATATTTGAATTTAGATCTATTGTTCATAGGCTGTGAGAAAGACTTCCCCACTTTCGTTTTCTTTATCTTTTAACTTATAAGGTATTTCTCTCGCCTTCCTAGAGTGCCTTCGTGGTGTAGTGGTTCTGCATGCTGCGCCCGGTATTCCAGGGGTCCGTGGTTCGATTCCCGGCGAAGGCGTTTGCTAATTTTTCATCTTGTCTGTTTCCAAAAATCCTAATGTCTCTACAGTGGCGCCCGAACTAAAAGGGTGTTGGATGATAATTCTCCTCACCCAAGATTTGGCGATTGGGGCCCCTAAAAACCCCAGTCGCCCTTTAAAAGGGGGAGTATATAAGGTATTTCTCCCGCCTTTCTAGTGTGCCTTCGTTGTGTAGTGGGTCTGCACGCTGGGACGGTATTCCAGAGGTCCGTGGTTCGATTCCCGGAGAAGGCGGTTGCTAATTTTTCATTTTGCCTGCTTCCAAACGTCCTAATGTCTCTGCAAACTTACAAAATATATATTTCTTTTTTCGTTGTCTGGACGCTCAGTTGATTGAAGAATTATCGGATGTTGCAATAGATGTCTTTTGTTTAACTCTTCAAACTTTATTCAATTATATTTTAATTACATTGGGAGCATTAAGAATTATTTCCAGAATTTTATTCTGTCTGTTTTTCCATTTTAGGTATTCACGTTTATTCTAACTGCAGCTGTAAGTTTTGACAATGCTGGCAATCTGACGGGTTCTCTTTTTCTCCTTCTAAGGAAAAAAAAAAAAAAAAAGAAAAAGAAAAGAAAAAGAAATCTACCCCTAAATGTAGAAAATATCACAATTCCAATGTTGAACAGAATTTAAACTAAATATTCCCTCTCTATATATATATAATAAAGAAACTAACAAAAATGACAAACAAAATATCTTACAAAATTCCTTATTTCCTTAATTCTATAGTTTTGAAAAGTACTCAAATGGCTATAAAATTGCCAACGGGATGTACCTGACATTTCTGGGTTTCACTGCGCAATTTCTCGCAACAAGTCAGCAAGAATTCTACCTTTTAAAATTCAGTGCCATCTCTGTTGCTACTCGCATTTCTGTCTCACAAATGTATGAGGTCATCCGCTCGGGATTAACATTATTTACATAATTTATGTGGGTGGTTTACCTATTATGCTATCTGCATATACCTCGTAGCATATCTTAAGGGTTAAGTAATTTCAGCGTCGAATAATATACTTAATACTTTTCTTTTTGGAAATGAATCATAGTGCATCACTTTATTTACATTTTCTTTTGCTAGCCAAAGTATATTCACAAGTTAATAAAATGGCCGGTTCGCAGCCTTTTGACAATTTTCCACTTTTGACAGTCCTCTAGTCTCTAAGCCAATAAACGAAGAAACCTGTATTCATTTTCGATAAATAATGTTTCACATCTTGGCATGCACTTTTAGGAATTTTTAATGAATATTCTGAATGAGTCGATTAAGCTATATTCGGTAAATTTTAAATTTGAAAATATATTAAAATAAAAAAAAATTTAATTTGTAAAAGTTTAGCTCTTAACTAAAATGATCGCCATTAGACTTAACGTAACAGCCGCTATTAGCTATCTACATGTCATGGCGAGCTTTCATCTTCACCAGAAATAAAACAACTAAATATAAATCAATTAAAACTTTATTAATCCCAAAATTTAAGGTTCAAATTAAAGATAATGTACAAAGCAAAGGTTGCGGGATGTGTAACAAATTTACTATTGATTACCCCTTTGTACAATACATACAGGGCAATGTCTGATCGACAACGTAGAGAGAGAGACGACCTGGAGTTTTACACTAGCAAATGAATTTCTAATTCTACTAACTCTAGATGAGATCGTCACTGGTAATACTAAGCCCAGGAACAACCTCATTCCAACAATGAGAGTTTCAACCAAAAAATCAAAAAGTCATCTGATATTATACGACACCATGAGTTGCAGCTAAGAAACCACCTCTCTAGTATGTAACTTAAATTTCCACGAATTTCTGGTATTTAAGAATAATTATAACGATAGCCAAGAAGGGATAGAAATTTAAAACTCCGTTTTTAAAGAAACGTAAGATAATTCTGTCAGGTAATCCAAAAATCTTAAATTCTATGTAAATATTGCTAAAAAAACTGTATTCTTTTTTAAAGAATTATCGTTTAAAAAAAACCTTATCAGCATTCACACAAATATTAGTTAAACTAAACTGCAAGCAGAAAACAGAGCATAAAATCTCGAGATTTTACAAAAGCATTTGGTAAGAAAGTTCTTTAAAACCAAAAATTAGTAACACGAAATTTTTCTGCTTGTGCTAAATTGGTTTTGTTTGAGGTTTTATAGTTAGTTGCTTGAAGAAAATGCGGATCTTACTGACAAATATAAAGTGAAGCATAAGTTTATAAGCATAAAGGTCAGGTGAACTGATATCAAAGTGTGGTCTGCAATTATAAAAGATTGTCAGTTTTGCTCATGCTTATCTTTATAATAAAAACTAGCCATTTATTATAAAGGTATGGGGTACTTAAGATTATATTCCAAAGGGCAATTAACGGTAATTTCCTGAATTAAAAAATATCAAAATTATTTCACACTGAAAGCAGCTTTATTTTATGACTATTTATATCTTCTAAAATTTCCTCAAAGCATGAAACGACTGAAAGGATTGTTTCAGAAATATTAATCGTACTTTTTCTTCCGAAATTCAAGTAGATATTCTAAGTTCGTACAAAATACATTTCAACATTTGGTTTGGCAGCATTTAGTCCATTTGGTATGTTTTTTATATGCACGCACATACCAAATTTTTTTTTACTTTAAATGTTTATTTATGACTTCATAAAACGCGTAGCCTTCAGTTCGAGGACCTTCAATCGTGAAAGACATATTTAATTTTACTTACCAAAATATTATCGTAATGTACAATAAGCCAGTAATGTACATAACTTCACATTAAGGTGAAGAAAAAAAGTATTTTATTTGAAAATCTTTCTGGAAATCAAGCGGGAAATGTAAATTTATATTTGTATGATCACACCTTCGTAAGCGGCCATTATTGTTTCTTTTCAAATAAACTCAAAAAGAAAAAAATCAACCTTTGGGCTATACACCTCCTCAGTTCTCTCACACTTGAAAAAATAGCGCACAGATGGCGACTTTACATCTTATGCTTTGACTCTTCAAGGCCATCACTGTAGGGTGGCTGGCTTTAATGGAAATCACATCATTCCACTTTCCTGCTAAATCGGCTTTCCTTAGTAGTGTCAGCATTTAAGCTTAAAAAAAAAGTCAGAAAGCTCAAATGAATCTAAGCTTTCAAATATTCTTCGAAATGACTGTGAAACATTAAGTGACTTCTGTGTAGTAAATTCAGGAGGGTTGAATCCATTTCGTAAAATAAACGTTACTTTCTACATAGCTATTACGGCTTTCTAGGCGATGCACAAATTAATTATTAATAAATTACTTTTAAATATTACTAGCTCTACGTTCATTAAAAGTTCTTTCAGTTGAACGTGATTCATTACTTTTTATTCATTTTATGCATTATAATTAGCAGACATAAAAACACGTCTTGCACATTTCTGCTTGTATAATGTAAAAACTGCAGTTTCGCGAAAATGTTGCAGAATTTTAATAAATAGTAAAAAATTCTAAGCTAGGAGTTTAGTCAACATGACCTTTGATATAAAGTGTTTTTTAACAAATACGATTTTTGCTGGTCGTTTTATGGACTAATAAATATCAGGGATATCTGCACATAAAAGGTTACCAGCTAATTAAATAAGATAATTCTTAACTTCGTATAATAACTCTGTATGAAAACTTGAAAATATAAACATTTTATGAAACCAAAGTTAAAATGTTATCGTAGTCTGAGAATTCATCGGCTGCATAAAGATGATCAAGTTCATATATATGATGTCATTAAATTACTTTCATAATTCTTTGCCTAAAGGAAAGTAAGTCCCCGTTACCGTATGTTTTGGGCGTAAACGAGAGTAATTTTTAACTTCATTTACCTTTTTCTTTACTGATAATTGGTTAATTTTCATTATGGCAGTTCGTTTACTCTTTAGAATTGAAATTTGATAGCTATACGGGATGGTTTTGAAGTATTTGGCAAAAAATATAAAGGCAGGTAGAGGAGGCAAAATAAGCAGATTTTGTAAAGGAATGCGTCTGCGGAAATAACGTGATGAACTGGTAAAGAGCGCTATTGAGAGTGGTAGATAAAAGTTGTCCGCTGACATAAACCATCATTCCGTTTACCTTCAAGAAACATTCAACGTCAAGCGCTGAAGAGCCCAAATTTCATCTGAGCTGATTAAATTGCGCTTCGCCCAAAAGACCAGCACTAAATATATTCGTAAATCATTATTCCCAGTGAAGATACCGAGCAGTATACATTGCTACACGAAAGCGGAGCTCGTCGATTTATCTGCGAGATTGCGGACGGAAACATAGCGGTTCTACAAAAGATGCATAGAGAACGAGTATCGGTTTGACAGCATTCAAATCACGCTAGCTGACGTGTCTTCACACATTCGAGCATATTGACGGGACTTGTCTCTACCAGCGGCCGAGCGGTTAAGACGGCTGAATGCTGAAAGTTAGACCTGGATCCTGTCCCAGGCAAATGAGCTAGCTGCATGGTTGGTTTTTTTTTTTTTTTTTTTTTTTTTTGTCCTGTGCAACGTTACGATCCAATTTTCCTTAGGCAGTTCTCGCCGAAGGCATACCTTCCTCTAGCAGATAGCCCTCGTGCGCTTTACAATATTCAAATATCCTAATTTAACCGGAAGCTGTGTGAGATTGAATTCTTCTGATGGACGACAATACGCGACCCCACCGAGCTCGGGTTGCTGAAGTATATCTTGAGGGTCACAGAAGGGAGCGGATGGAATGGCCAGCTCACTCCCCAGACCTGAATCCGATAAAGCATCTTTGGGACTACCTTGGGAGACAGGTTGCTGCTTCAAGGTCCTCCTCCAAGGTAGTTAGAAGCCCACCAGCGGCCGAGCGGTAAAGACGCTGAACACTGGTAGTTTGGTCCGAGGTTCGAATCCCGCGAACGGGCTGGCTGAATGGGCGTTTTCGTGGTTTTCCCCATGTGTAACGTGTATACGAGCCAGTTTCCCTTAGAAAGTCCTCCACGAAGGCATCCCTCCCTTTAGGCAGATAGCCCTCGTGTGCTTTGCCATAATTGAATAATCCAATCCAAGGTAGTTAGATGAGCTTGATCAAGGATTACTCCGTGTCTGATTGTTGCTTCCCATTTTACACAGACCGCCAACTTAATTGACAGCATGGAACGTCGCTGCCGCTAATGTATTGCAGCTAGAGGTGGACACATTCCTTATTAGAACCCATTTTTGTGATGTTACTACACCATTTTTCCTCAAAAAACTGATATACTGTTTCTTCAAGCCTGGATTTATCTGCGAAGAGTGCAATTTTTTGTTGTAATTCATGTTTATGTTGAACTTTAGAAATATTCTATGTCGCATTCATTAAAGAACTGTTTATTTAATTTTATTAACTGTTTAGAACTGTTTAGAACATTTTCAGTTTTTATTTAATTATTATTAGTATAGAACTGTTTATTAATTATTACTGTAAATTTCTTGTTTCTATGTTGCTTCATTCTCAAATTAGACACAAAAAACATGCTGTTCCGTAACTTTTAGAGAGTAGTGTATATCGAAGCTCTGATAAATCGTTAATTTAATGATATGGCAAATTCTGCGAAACTCGAGTAATTTAAACAATGACTCTGGCCTAGAATCTCTTTTTTTTTTTTTTTTTTTTTTTTTTTTTTTTAAATCTAGGACCTTCATATGTATAGGAAACTTCATTAATAGTCGGGCATTTAAAATGTTTGACTGGATATGCTTACACTACATCAGAAGCGCCCATGGAAGGAATGTTTTTAATGTCTTAAAAGAGAATTTCTGATAAAATTATTTTTCAAAAACGACTTAGTGCCAAAAACCATAGTGTATTCCATCATATTTAATTTTTATTAACTAATATTATACCTAGGAAATTATCTCAGTATCAAATTTATTTCTTGAGAAGATAGTAATAATTTTTTTTAAATCAATTTTGGTTATTTTTTAATAAATTTTTATGTGAGCGTGGTTATAAATTCGGCGATAATATGAAAGGTTAGAATAAAACAAATCAAACAGATCTTTTATTAATTAGCGTAATTTATACAGTAACAGTGAGTGAACACCTACAACAGCTTAAACCGTATCAAAAGCTCATAGTTTTCTATCTAGCAATTCTAGATAGGACATTTCCTACCCATCACATATTGTACGGAAGTTGTAAGTGTTCGCACAAACTACGTATATAAACGCAGGATGAAGTATACTTGCTGTAATTTAAATACGCTTAGGACGGTTTGATAAAATATATCAATTTTTTTTTTGCAAATCTGTCTTTCATAATGAAGTTCCTCATCGCTTAACATTTTCTTTATTCGAGAATGTGAGTATGCATAGCATTTCAGGTTATATACACGCAGCTTATATATATGGAAAAATATTTGTAGATTGTTACACCTTACATTCATCCAAAGAAATGTGCAAAAATACGCCTCCGCAAAGAGCAGAATTTAGAGATACACTGGAATATGAGGGTATGACAGACTTATAAACTGGCCCGCAAGCTCACGAGATTTCAATCCGATTGAACATGCCTGGAACATGATGAGAAGGCGATGACCGTCAGTACCTCTACGGCGTCTGACTGAAGGTGGAGCGTGGCCGTCAACCGGAGCCGACGAAAATCCCAAAAGAACTGCTTGATAACTTAATTTTACCGAGCCACACAAATAGGGTATTGTTACTCATAGCAGTTCACAGTTCATTCTACGGGATACTTTTTTTTATTTCTTTGTTTGATCTTTTCTAATACCACAAATTCATAACTTGTTCCTCTCAAATTGACAAGTATACACAATTCAAAATTTTAAGACATCTGCTTTTCCTTTTATTACATTTCACATCATATCTTCATACTTGCAGTTTTCTAGTAGAAAATTCATCGATCATAGCCCCCTTTCCCTACATATTAAATTATTCCCACTTTTGTTAATAATTCCGTTTCTCTAACAATAATTATACCGAATATTATAATATACTTCAGGTAAATAGAAAAACAAATTAATTAACTGTAACTACATAATAAATCATTAATAAGAAGTTAAAATTTCGCTGCAATTTATTACTAAAGTGAATCAACAGTCAAGAATTTAAAAACAATTCTTGGTTTAAAACAGCTTCCAGGTAACAAGTTTCTTTTTTGACTGACAATGCGTTCCCACCTCTCATCAAATCCTGATTCTCGATCCTACTTCATCAAAGAACTTCTGAAAGGTTACAGTAATAAAGCATATTTTACGAACGTTCTGTAAATGTTTGAAGTGAAATTATTACAATACGATGTGTATGTATTTTTTCATCTTCTGATAATAACAATGAAGCTCAAGTAGAAGGCAAAATGTTTATGCGAATTAATAAGATTAATTTTAATTAAGCTTTAATTTTAAGCTTTAATAACAAGCTTTAATTTCTATCGAACCATGCATTCGAAATTCTATTCAGAATATTGTTTCTTCGCTATGTTTATTAAGCTATAATTTTATCGAGAAAAATACCAGATCTTTAGACTCAAAAATACACCAGGAAAAAATGGTTTGAAATATACAGGATAAATCATTCAAAAATATCTAAAGAAAATGTAAAGGTAGGTAGAGGAAACACGCAGATTTTGTAATGGAATGTGTGTGCAGAATTTGCCCGTTGAAGTGGTACAGGGCTCAGTCCAGCGGTAGATAAAAGCGTCTTGTTGGCGTAAATCGCCATTCCTCGTGCAGATTTCGAGCTGTATGTACCCGTTGCACGAAAATGGAGCTCATCGATGCACATTTTGTGTGGGCTGCAGATGGAAATGAAGCAGCTGCTCAAAGGAGGTATTCGGGATTGATTCTCTCCCTTGGTGTATCTTCTTCGTTTTAGCTGAAGTGCTATACATAAAATGCTTTTCGGCGAGCTCTGCGTTTATGTATTGATACATGCCGCTCGAAATACGCAAGAGGAATGACGATTTACGACAGCAGAATGCTTTTACCTGCCGCTCGACTGCATGTACCACTTCAACGCGTCATTTCCGCACACATATTCCATTATAAAATATGCTTGTTTCGGTTCCCTCTGCCGCCTTCCCATTTTTTCCAGATATTTTTTAACCAACCAACTGTTACACTTTATAAAGGTTTCCACGCTATGGAGTGTTCGAGATAACTAGCCTTATCTTGTTTTTGGTTAATTTTCGCTTTCAAGTGAAATCAAAGTTTAATTCTATAATAAAATTGAAAGCGAAATATACAGAAACATCAAATCGCAGCAAAATATATTCAAACACCAGTTAGTCGTAACAAAGTTTAATTCTATAATAAAATTGAAAGCGAAATATACAGAAACATCAAATCGCAGCAAAATATATTCAAACACCAGTTAGTCGTAAAGGAAATTAAAGGCAATCATATTAACTGAAAGTCTGAAGAGACGAAATACTAGTATTCATCCCAGCGACTGAACGGCCTGTCTGCTTAGGGATTTCTTCGATTTTTCTCATGTGCGACGTAGATACGAGATATTTTTACCTTAAAACATCTTCCGTGGGTGTTTAAGAGGATAATCACCGCTTGCTTGACATAATTAAGTGATAGAATTCTGATGCAAACTTGAAATCACTGTAGAATGTGTAGGCTATTAAAGACAAAAAATGAAACATTGACAGCACACGCAAACACACAGCTCTAGAGTTAGAAATCTGATCTGCAACTCTATTATCCGGAGCGTTTTGGGCTCACCAGCGTCCGAGAGATAAAGTCGCTGAATACTGGTAGCTCGATCAGATTTCAAATCCCAGGGAATGGGCTGTCTGTATAGGCGTTTTCGTAGTTGTTCCGAAACATGGATGCGAACCAGTTTCCCTAAGTTCTCCATGAAAGCATCAGACCCCTTAGGCAGATGGCCCTCCCGTTCTGTGCTATAATCAAAGCAAACCAAACCTATAAGTTTTCCTAACTTAGTTTAACTAAACTTCTTATCACCACAATCAAGTTTGAAAATTCCAGGAGCTAAGCTATTAATCCAGCTTATAGACAATGGTATAAGCAAAAACTAAATTCATATAAGGAAAATCGCAACAAAATCACAGCAGTAGCAAAGCAAAAGAACGATTTCTCTTTCCTTTCCGCTCTTTTCAATAAGTTCTCTCTAGTGCACGTATAGTGTGATTCGCTTGGATTTTTATATAAGGCGAAATGCACGAGAGCTGTATGCTTAATCTCCATTCCAGATTTCCTGAAGAACATCTCGGAGAAAGGAATTCAAGGGTGCCGCATCCGTCTGCTTTTATCACAGAACTATCGAAAACATTTTCGAGAAAGATTTGGTTACAGTTATAAATGATGATATCTTATACAGAATTAATTATTTGGCTTAAGGCAAATCACCCGATACCTTCATGGAGGTGTTTACAAGAAAACTAGCACGTATTCACGTTTCACATGAGAAAAACTACGAAAGCTTCCATGCAACGATCCCGAACGTCAGAATTTGAGCCTTAACCGAACTGCCGGCGTTCAGCAGTTTTATAGTTCGGCCGCTGGTGATCTCTGGAATAGAACCAAAATCAACGCAGTTACACTCCGTTAACTACCATAACTTCCAGGATGGCATTTCTCTAGTGAATGGTTATTTTGGAAATAAAAAATTTATAGGAAATGAAAAAAATTGTTGTAGTCATTAGGATTTTTAATGCTACAGATGTGAAAAATATGCAGGGTACTCGTCTTGAACCCTGGACGTCTCGAATACGCGCCGAGTGTGCTACCGTTATACCCCGAAGGCATGCTGGAAGGAGGAAGAAAATACCTTATATACTCCCACTTTAAAGGGCGACTTTGGTATTAGGGCACCCAATCGCCAACTCCTGGTGGTGGCGAATTATTGTCACCCACCTTTTTTTAGTTCGGTCGCCAGTGTAGAGTCGTTAGATTATTTTGAAACAGTACACATGAAAAATGAGAATGACCTTCTTGGGACTCGAACCTGGACCTCTCGAATTCGCGCCGATTGTGCTACCTTTACACCCCGATGGCATGGTGGAAGGAGACAGAAAATAACCTTATACTGTAAATGTTTAATTCACAGAAAAATAATAAAATCCTTGTATATTTATATACCAAATGTTCAAAATCCATTCCGGTATCGTCAAAAGGAGATATTTGTTTATTTGAAAACCGACAAGCACGCAAAGCCTATCTGTGTAACCGAAAGAATACCTCCCAGGAGAATTATCTAAGAGAAACTGGCTCAAATTTGCGATACATATCCGGAAAAAACTTGGAACCAACTATCCAGCCAACTCGACCAGTCGAACACGCATCGACCAATAATGTTAGGATCAAGGAAGATTAATTTACGGAGTTTACTAGGCTAGGCCTTTAGCTCCACATCATCAAATGATAAATACAGTTACATCAAAGGAAGGATTGCTCAAATGGGGTAAAAATTTAGAAAGCCAAAAATAAAATAATAGCTTTATCAGATAATGCCCTCCGCATGAGAAACCAATAGTGTTAATCTGTCTTCTCCACTGGGCCAATGGCGAGCAGGGAAAGACGAAACTAACGCTATACGAAAGATGCATTTTTCTTTCCCTCATAATTACATCAAGTTTTATATTACTTAGTAAGTTGGATAAAATCCTTAGAATAAAGGCCATTTTAATTTTGCAAGAAATAATATTCACAGAGAAACATAAAGAAACTTAGGTATATACCACAATAACATTTTTACTTACCTTACGTACTTTATTTGCGCCCCAAAAATTTATTTCTTCATTTATTTTTTCCGCAAGAAAAAGTATGTCTTTCTTTTTTTTAATCCAATGATTGTTGCTTTTGCAATCCAAAAGGGAAAATATAACAAAAGGGGAAATTTTTGGAAACCACGCAGTTAAAAATACGTTTTCAGACGCCCGTATGAAAGTAACTTAGCATTTAAAGATGAGAACAGAATGATCGCTAATATATATTGCTCGGATTGTATTTTTTGTGTCATAAAAATAAATCGCTTAAGAGTGCTTCTAATTTTAACAAGTAATTTAGGAATAAAAAATGTATATTTCTTATTAAACGGAACACTGTTAATTTCTTGGCTTGCTTAGAATAAAAATTACATCGAGTAAAGATAAGTGTTCAGTTTTTTCTCTTCTAAACTCCTTCCAACTTATTTCGATCATGAAGTAATTTCATAGTTTTAGGCTCTGCCTCTCATTTTTCCGTTCCAATTGTCGCCGACATCAAGGATTCTGCTGTTTTCATCGCAATAATCTTTAAGTAATTCAGTAATATTTGCAAACTTTCAGTACAGAATCGACTCAGAAATTCATTTAGGTTCAAGTTATTTTTAACAATAGTTAATATTATGATTTAGCATGCTTTTCTTTGAGCTTAATTCCAAACATCAGTATTACACAGACAATATCCCAAGTTTATAATAATCTAGGCTAGAAAGATGCTCTACATCAGGTGTTCCCAACCCTATGCCCGCGGCACCATGGCGCCCGCCGATCGTTTAACGTGTGCCCGTCGCTGTGCGATCACAATAAAAATGTTTCCGTTTTCAATAAAATTCTATGTGAAAGTTTTCTCATTTTTAATGAAACAGAAGTTGTGTCCAACACGCAAACCAGCACAAAGCGAAATGTGACCGATCTCTTTTTTTATGTGCATGTATTATTAACTCTATCCAACTATAAATTCACCTTGAAAAAGTAAATGGTGCCCGCCGTCCACCAGATATTCTAGAATGTGCTCTTAGGAAAAAAAGGATTGGAGACTCCTGCTCTACATCTATGATAGTAATTGAATGATTGAATGACTCTGCTCACGTTTTTCCCTGCTTAGTTTAGGGCAACGTACCTCAAGGGTATGTCTTTGCGATTTCAAGCACGAAACACGAAGACGATGAGCAAGGTAGTGAACTAAAATCTCTGTGTGCATAGGAAATATTTAACAAGACTCCGAATTCATCACATATGACAAGAATTCAGTTAAATATGATAGAACTTCTTCTTAAACCACGTCTGTGTCGAAATAATGCGTTTGCGTTTCTGGGCAGCTATTCTTAGTAACAGTTGATGCCATACATTATAATTTACCATTTTGCTCGATTTCATTTCCTCGCACAGTTCCTTTTGATAACTACCCTAGTTTTCGGCTACAGGACATTTTTATTCGATCTGACGTGCAAACTTTTCTAGACGGATCTAACGTATTCATTGTGGGACCACTCATTCTTAATTAAATAGGAATTTCAAAGAACTTTTCTCTGGACTATATGTACGCTAGAGTCCATTGAGTACATTCCTCAAAGCAGTCTGAAAAATGTTCTCGAAGAGAAAAATTTCGTAAACGGGAAGAATTAAATTGGATTACTTTTATTGTGGCACAGTATGCTAAGGTTATCTGGGATGCCTTCGTGGAGGATGTTTTCAGGTTAAATGGTTCATAGTTACATTACACACAGGGAAAACCACAAAACGTCGCTGCAGCTAGATCCCATTCAATCCCCGAAAGAAAAATTCGAATAAAGTGTTTCACGACTTTACTGTAGGGGTTAGCCGTTTTATCGTATCATCATAGGATTTGGGTAAAGTAAATGATTTAAGTTGGAAAATATTTTAACAAGGAATTTCTCAATGGTTTTTTATTGAGCCATCAGATAATGTCCAAGAGTTAAAATTGTTGAAGACTAGTCATTCAAACCCGGAATTCAATTTCCTTGAAAATAAACTGGTCTCGCAAAGATTTTTGTAACACTAATTGGTACTTCGATAACTTTGATAAAATATACACCGCAAGTATTCTAAATATATTATGATGAAGCCTAACGTAGAAAGTAAACCAATTACTATTTCAATATTACATCATATTATTATAATTACATTGATTTAAGTTTTACTGTATAATCAGGGCATATCACTTATAAAGTAAAAAAATAAATGAACTTTGAAACAATAAAAAATAGCAGCGTAGAGTAATGAAATTTGTTTATTACATTAACGACAATGCTTATTAGAGAACGGATTTTTTTCTTTCTTGTTTGTTTTATTTTACTTTGCTATGTATCATCTCAATTGTATTCGATCATCAAATATATTTCTCATTATCATAGAAAACTCTTAAACATTAAAATATTTTCTACTTGATCAAAAGCAGATCTTTTAATAGTACAGTTTTGACATTACAATATGCACAAATCTGGCCTTACATATGCACTTAGCTAAAAACCTATTCATAAAATTTACAAGCGCATGAATACTGCCTACTACAAAACTATGCGCGTAAATATCTATCATAAGTTTCTTTCCCTCTACTAAATTTTACAAATTTAGTAGAGGGAATCCCAAAAAATTTCGGGAAAGTCTTCTCAAGTTATCATAAAGAAGTTTTCTCTAATTTTTATTTCTAATTATTAAAATAACAGAAGAAAATGCTGAAATTATTGCCCAAAGAGAAACTTAAGTGATAGTTGAAAGAAATCAAAACAGCACAAAACCAGCGTATCATTGTGTTTTGTGTTTTTTAAAATCATGAAACTACGTATGAAGCGTTAGCTAACCACAAAATCTGTACCTAAGTATGTAGGTGAATTTAACATGAACTCTTTTAAAACTGCGGATAAAACTGTTCTCGATTTTTACTAAGAAAATATTATTTCAGCAAATTCTCCCCTTCTTCCCTGCGTTAAAATTTCATTTCTAACTTAGATATAAACTTTCAAAAATAATGTCTAAAAATCAAATGCGGAGGTATTATGTACATGTAAAAGTAATTCCTGAATATTAAGTGCTTAAGCTTACCGTGTACGTACATTAATTTAATTTCAAAATAATTTTAATATTAGCTGACAAGGATTTACTTACCCACAACAACTGACCATTGGGCAGGTGGTCTCCACTCAGGGTATTGCTTCGGGAAATTTTCTTCCGACCATTCGGTATGTAATACCATACGATACATGACCAGGACTTCCGCTGGACATCGGGAGAAGCATAGGGTCATGCATGACCACAAGAAGACCAGCAACAAAATCAGCAGCCTCATTATACCGAGACGGTGAAACGAAATGAACTTCTTCTTCCCGCCACACAGGATCTTTTATTTCTTCTTTCTAATAGGAAGTTATACTCACGCGCCACCTATGAAGTCTAAACAAACTAAAAAAAATTAATAACCGAGAGGAGTAGTGACGTAGCATGTCCTTGCGCAATATATCACAAAGCTAGGGATCTAAACTGACAGAAATGATTTTACTGAGTAGTATATGCGATGGATTAAGCTTCTCAAGAACTTACTGGGAATAAAAAAGCAACATTTTAATTCTCCTGCCCCATCCAAGATAGACCTTTTTCTATTCCCTTGTTTTAAGTAGTTCGCGTCAAAAGTTACCATCTTTTAAATATAAGATTGTTGCACTTTGATGATGAACTAGCTCTACAAACAGTATTTTTACTGATTTTCTTCCCTTGCTTTTCAATGCTGAAAATAAAAAGTTGGAAAAGAGTTGTTTTTGTTTTGAAATTGTGAAGCATATTATGCGTAATTATGAAAGTTTTTTTTTCATATTAAAAAGTAAGTTTAGCAAATATCCTGAAAATTCGGATTCTTAAATTTAAAACATTAAATGGGTTAAACACAAAGAACACCAGAAATTAAGCACATTATAAAAATAATTTTGTAAACAAAGTGAAGCAACGTAATAAGTAAGTTCTGTGATTTAAAGACTAATGGAAATTTTGTTAAAATGGTAAATCATATTTTAACATCAAACTAAGCTACATATAAACTGACTTGCTTTGAATTTAATTTTGCTTTGAATCTCCCATAGCAAAATATACTCAAGTTTTCTATTCATTAGGAGGGCTTTTTGGATTAAATTCAGCATTGAGCATAACTGATTGATTATAAATCGCATTTTTAGTGAAATATACAAAGTAACCAGTTGTTGTTCGTACTGCAATAAGCCTTATGTCGAAATAAGCCCGGTTTTAAGTCAGGCGGCCCTTTCTGTAGGAAATAGAGGTATTTAGCCTTCTGTAGTACATCACATGTTACAGGAAGTTAAGTACAAGCATACTCACATGTGTCCCATGTGGCTAAAACCCTTACAAACCTACTTTGTTTTTTTTCGTCTTTTGAACAGTTGCTTTTGCGGAGACAGCAGAATGAAGAAGGATAAGAAAATAGAAATAAAGTTTTACATTTGGTTTGGTTTATTTGATTATGGCAAAGCACGCTAAAGCTAGCTGTCTAAGAGAAGGGATGCCTTCGGGAGGACCTTTCTAATGAAAACTAGATCGTATCCAAGTTACACAGGGGCAAAGCCATGAAAATACCAATGTAAGCATTCCGTTTGCCTGAAATGCAACTCAGGTTGAACTACCGGTGTTCAGCAGCTGCTAGGCCGCTGTTGGGCCGTATAACGATTTATGAGTCGGAAGAATGCTGTATAAATACAAATGACAATATACAGTAAGTGTGTTATTTGTTTATATTCATGTTTATGTTTTATGTAATATATATGTACATGCTGTAAGTTCATAATGTATGTATATAACGCTTGTACAATTTTATGGTATATGCATGCATGTTATATTTTATAATTCTATGAGAAAAACAAAGATGCGATGCCACTCTGTACCACATGTACCATTGTAACAAATGTAAAAACCATTAGCTACGCAAAACCTTATGCTCAAAATACATAAATTCTCTAAGCGGCACTCTTGTTGCCCCTAGGAGGTGTTGCTCTGGATAGGAGAGGGCGTGGGACATACACCAGTTTTCCTATGTCAGACATCAGGTGTCATCATCACCAGCTGCCACAAATGGAAAATGCATATACTGTGCATGCCGAACCACCCAGTTCTTCATATACAGTACCCGCCGCTTATTAAATTCACTGGTTAATAAACTCAGCCGCTTATTAAGTTCAAATTACCAGGAGCAAAACAAATACATACTAAACAATAGAAAAACCGCAGTTTATTAAATTTCTGTCTGCCGCTTGTTAAACTCAGATTGGCAAAAGACTGATTCTTCAGTACCAGAATATCCTACTTATACCTATCAAAGCTTTTCGTAGTTCATCCATTTCAGGTGTTGTGGACTGTAACTTTATCACTGAGGTATTCAGTGCTTCAATAAAACAGGGTTGAGCGATATTTTCACTCAATCGATATCGCCGGGATGTCTCTGTGAACACGCGACGTGTCCGGCTCAGTGGTAAATATGTCGCAAGGGCTCACGACAGTACTATGTCTGAGCCGAGTAGAAGGAGGAGTCGGAATTAGAAAGAGTGGGGTAACTCGAGACGTCACAAGGTAAGAAAAAATCAAACGTAAACAAGAGACCAGGAGAAGCGTTGACCTAGTGGAGAATCGAATACGAGCGATATTTTTCCAACCCCAATACAGGTATAAATACCTTTATACCTGTGAGACACTGTTTTCAGAGTTCTTCGTCCACACTTGTTTCAGAGCGGCAGAATTTCCTTAGCTTAAGGTTAACAAAATCAGTTCTCTAGAGGCATTGTAAATGAGTGAGGGTTTCTACTCGAAAACCAGCTGATAGGAAGTGAAAGTGCAATTTCTGTATCTCATCTTTTTTAAGATTTCCACCTTTAAATCCTCAACTTTAGATAGATATGTATTATGTTCATTATATTCACACAGAGTTATAGAAAGGGTCATAAAATGCTTCTAAGCATTTTATGACCCTTTCTATAACTATGTAGTCTTTGAATTAAGAGTCTTTGAACGGAAAGGAAGATGTAACTACAAAATGAAGAAAAAATATTGGTCATGTTTTTAACCGTGAAGGAAAATATCGATTAAACAGACAAACGGCAATCTTTCTTCTGGTTAGAAGAGTAGATTTTGAAATTTAAATAAGTCGTTGGAAGAAGCATTTTTTAAAAATTTGTTGTGGGCTTAATTTGTAACTTGTTGAAATGCCAAGCGAAAAGACTTTAGCCTGAAATAAAAGGATAAATTGTTAAAAGATTTTAATATTATTGATAACTGCAGCTAAAAAAAAAAACTACAGTTAAATTGGGAATTTCTCAAACAACGTTGTGCAGTTTACTTAAACAATAAATTATAATTAATGACCTAATAAAACATGCAGCTATCACTTGAGCTGCTAAATTAATCCAAGTCACTTGAAATTTATAATATAGACGGAACTGGTCTTTATTACGAAATATACATTAATATTTAAAAGTGAAACAGCAGTTCGTTTAAGAAACTCAAGGAATAAGCTACTGTTTAATTAACGTGTAATATAAACTCAGTTAAGAAGACAGCAGTGGTTACTGACAAAAGCAGAAAAACATCAATGTTTGAAAAGAGTCAAAAATTTACTTCTAACTTAGGTTAAATTAACACGCCGAATAATGATTATTGGAGAAGTCAAATAACAAGAATCAGCGTAATAATTTGTAAACATTGCAAAACTAGTTTCGATGGTTTAACTACAGAACCATCTACCTCAGCTGCTTAAGTGCAAATGACTGAGATAAGATATGGTGATCAGATAAGATAAGATAAGAATGGCAGGACAGAAGTTAAGTGACGCCACTTGTTAATGAAACAAGAAAACTAAAACATAATTTCCTTGAATGCTGAAGGTAAAGACGGGCTTCCTAATTCCTATCCATCTTTACCTTCAGCCTTTAAGGAAATTATGTTTCAGTTTTTGTGTTATCAATAGATGGCGCCAGTAGCTTAACTTCTGTTCGGCCACTCTTATCTTATCACCATACCTTATCTCGTTCATTTGGCCTTAGGTAGCTGAGGTTCTGTAGTTAAACCATCGAAACTAGTTTATAAGGTATTTCTCCCACTTCCCTAGCGTCCTTCGTGGTGTAGTGGTTCTGCACGCTGGGCCGGTATTCCAGAGATCCGTGGTTCGATTCCCAGCGAAGGCGGTTGCTAATTTTTCATCTCTCAGGCTTTTCCAATTTATCTAATGACTGTACAAGTTCAGCAAAATTTACAAATATTACGCTTATTCTGTTGTTTGACTTCTGCAATAATTTACTACTTACTTATCATACAGTAACAACTCTTATACGACAAACAGTATTTTTACAGATTTTCTTTTGAAGTGGGACAGCGAAAAGAAAAATGAAAAAAAAATAGCTTTACTAATTAGATAATTGTGCAGCGCACACATCCCTCCTTGAAAAGATTTGTGTCTGCTTCTTCAAAAACCACTTGTAGCGTTTAAGCCTTAATTTTAGAGTATTATAAGAGTTTTCAAATGTCATCATATGAAAGATGTTTAGTAAATGACGAAGAGAATTGAATTTTGTGAAACTGCAAGCACTTCGAAGGACATAAGTGAGTCGATATCTTTGCTAGAGGCTATGTCAAAATTAAAAAGAACTTCAGAAACGGACAGCAAATGTCATACAGGAAAACATGATATCGCTGGAGAATCATTCCAGTTTCTAAGAAAAATTCTTGAGCAGGTCCTGACCAAAAAAGCTGTAAGCAGTTTTACGAAATTAAGAATGAAGTTGAAAACCTGCTGTTGAACAATAAAAAGCAAACACGGATAAAATAGTTATTTGTAAGAGATAAAATTTTATCAAAAACATAATTATAGAAATAATTTTTTATAAAACATTTTATAAAAGAATTTCAAAATTGCATAAATTGTTTAATTTTAGTATTAATTTTAATTAGTTTTATGATTAATTAATGAATTAATTGAGATTCATTATTTCCTCTGAAAGGTTTAAAACTGTTATCACAATTTGCAGTACACAGATCCTCGTTTATTAAACTCAACCGCTTAATAAACTGAATATGCTTGGAACGGAAGTGATTTTAATAAGAGGCTATTTGTCATGAAAAAGTAACTGGAATTTAGTATTCATTTAATGGAGTTTGAAGTTTTTAACAGGAATTTTAAATGATGGTTAATTAACTATGGTAAATCAGGCTCTCTGTCAAATGAATGATATCTTCTTGGAGAACTCTCTACAGAAAATTTTGCTCTCATTCAAGATACACACCAAGATAACTATGAAAATTCCATAGCCCGTTCTGTCAAAAGAAAGAGAACTCGAAATGAGCTACCAGCATTTAGTGGCTTTAATTTTCAGCTACAGGTTCAAATTTACAATGAGGTAATGTGAAAATATATTTGAAAATTTAACAATTAGCCCGAATATCCAATTGAGACTTTTGTGAACCTACTCTGAATTCTGCTCTATGTTTCTTAAGCTTCAAGTTACCCGATAACTAACCAATAATTTTTAACTGACGCTTAGCTTTATTTAACTCTTTAAAATGTTCTACAACTGACTGTTATAAGACGCCTGGCATTTTCTTCTAAGAGTGTCTTGCAAACAAAGTTTAGAGATATTTTTCAAACTAATAGTTTGCATAAAATTGTTAGTAAATATTTCTAAAACTAGAATACTTGAAATAACCCCAAAACTATGTTGTCTAGCTCTTGATGAAGTTGAAAATTTAGGATATGTGTATGCAGTATAATGAAACATGTTTGCAGGATAACGAAAATTGCTAGATATTTCTTTAAAGATTTTCTTTGCCAGTAGCATGTAACCACAACTTAAGAAACAGTCGGATGTTTAAAGACAAAAGATTATTTAACATTGTGTATTTATACTCCGTTTTCCGCATTAAATAATTTAACAATAAAGTAAATACTTACTCATAAATTAAAATACTCGTAATTAAATGAGAATTTTCTCAAACTTTATGTGCCCAGCTTGTCTCTCAGAGATGCACTCTAAATATTTCTTTATCGAAGAAGTTTTAAATTAGACAGCATTCAAATACTACAAAATATAATTATATATTTTTATCAAAAATAAAATAGCAATTATCTTATTCTTATTGTTTGAATCCAAGGCAAAGGAAATGTTACTGTGACCCATTTAATTTTCCTTTTTCATAGACTCTCAGAAAGTCTTCTGGACAATACGAAGTGACATTTTGAGGTCTGTACAGCTGTGAGAAATGATCACACACCCTTTCTTAAATTCACTGTCTTGGTGTTACCATTTGTTTTTAAATTTATTTCTTTCAAAGTAATTAGTTTTCTCTTCCCCAGATTTTAGTTTGCTATTTGACTTTTAATTCTAGCTTTACTTTCTCATTTCTTGATCTGTTTTGAATTTTTCATAATTTTTCGGTCAGTTAGTTGCATCTGAATGCTATTCAAACCTTACCAAATAAAATGCTACATAGGAGAATTTTTTACTGCTTTTAAAATACAGCCGTACACCTCGTACCCACGGTTTCAATCCACCGTGGCTCAAAACGTAGAAAAAAAAATGTCTTATAAAGTTGTAGTCATTAGGGTTTTTTTTTTTTTTTTCCCTGGAGACGTGAAAAATATGCAGTGTTTCGCCGGGACTCGAAACGTAGACCTCTCGAATGCACGCCGAGTATGCTCCCAGTTATACCCCTAATTATTTATACCACGTCAATTACACCACGGCTAGACGGGCCGTGCTTCGACAGTGTATTCCGATAACAGAGCCAATTTCACCGGAACAGACAACGCGCTGAGGTTCCTCGATTAGCGGAAAATCACGGAAAACGAGTGTTCTCCAATAAAGTGGAAGTTCCTTCCTCCTGTGGCTACGTGGGGGGGGGGGGTGATGAGAGCTTTAAGTTCTCTGTACCAAGAACCTTCTCGTGCGAATTTGAGGAAGATCTTCAGTGAATTTTGAAGAATTACTGATGGTACTGTGTGATATTGAATCCACATTAAACAGCCGTCTCTTACATCTCTGATGTAATCTCTGATTCATCATTCTATTACATCTCTGATTCATCATTCTGAAACTTACATCTCTGATGATTCAAAAGAGCTCGTACCTCTGACACCTTCTTTGTTTCTGGAAGACATAAAACAGGTGGGCGCACCTCGGAATTCGATCGGAACAAAAACTTCATTTTGATGAAATTAAGTCTTAGGAAAAACAAACAAGTTGGAAAACAATCAGCTTTATGTCTTTTGAACCCCATTTCTATAGACAACAGTGGTATACTGAGAGCAGGTAAAATATTAAAGCATGCTATGCGTTCACATAATGCCAGAACATGCTATAATTCTCCCAAAAGACTCGTTACTTACTCATTTGATAGTAGAAAGTATACGTGTCAAAATGATGCATAGGAAGAATAAGTAACGATTTTAGGTGAAATTTGTAGTCGTTTTTGGACTCCAGAAGAGAGTCAGATTGTTAAGAAAATAATAAATAAGGGCTTTATTTGAAACGATATTCAGTGAAACCTGCTGAACAGACCACTTCGCAGCTGCCAGAAGACAAAATTAATGAGACTCCGCCATTCTACGTTTGTGGCATCGATTTTCTGGTCCGATTTACGTAAAAAACTTCGAAAGGAGTTAAAATTTTTATATAGCATTCTTTACTTAAGCTACTGGAGCGTCTGCCAAACGTCTGTACGGATTCCTAGTATTCGAAAGATTTGTTTCTAGCAACTCTGGAATAATTTATTCCGGCATCACAAGAACTTTTTAAAAATGAAAACAAGGAACTCGAAAGTTTATCTAAAATTTTGTCAAATGATAAATTCCAAGATTTTCCAGTTAGTGAAAAAAATCGCCTGGAAATTTATAATAGAACATCGGGCTTGGTGGAAAGGTGAGAAAGTAGTAAAATCAGTGAAAGAATTTCAAAAAAAATTCTCTATAAGGCTTTGCTAATGTTTAAATTATAAACGATTCTAACATAAATAGAAATTGTTTTGAATTCTCGTCCGTTGACGTATGCATACAGTGATTAAAAGAAGTCTTTACTACTGAAACAGTCAATTCGTTGAATTTCGGTCGAAAAAGTCCTACACTACCTATCAGTTTTCACTCCACTCTTAAAAATGGTTATTCCAAATCTTCTCTGACCCAAAGGAAAATTTATCAAGATTTAATACTCAGACAGTTCTGGACTAGGTGGAAGAAACAATATTTAATGCATTTCCGGACACCTCACCAATGAAGAATCTTAACTCTGATCTAAGACAGGAGTTCTCAACCAGTGGCACGCAAAAGAAAAATAGGTGGTACGCAAAGAAGCAAAGTATTTTTAACTATTAAATTCAACAATTAAACCCCCAACATCCTGATTGAGGTTTTCTCTCTAATACTCGTAATATTTTTAGATCTGAGCTTTATTCAAGGTCTATGGCCGCTTATAAACTTTAGCAAGAGGCGAACGATCTGTCTGCATGGCTATTATCGTGGTTCTTTCATGTTGTACGTTCCACAAATATTCTCTTAGCCGTAGACATAACAAAATTTGCCATAAATGATGTTTTTAAAAGGAGTGATAGAAATGAATACTGTATTTAATAGGAAATGAAAATAAGTTCCTATAAAAAGATAATAGTATCTCATTAATTCTCTTAGTGTTTATCGATTTATTAGCATGACAGCACTTCATGTCGCTATTTCCGGACTCATATTGCTCCATTTCCATTTTCAATGAGAATCATTTTTTGCGTCGGTTTGCTGTCTTTAACAGCAGGTATTTTGTCTTCTTGTTGCTTTGTCTTCCTTACTTTTCCACGTGAGTTGAGAATATCGTCGTCTGTTTTTGAAGAACTCTTAATATTATATTGTGCATTTAAATATTTGTGAAAAAATTTGTGAAAACAAACCTAGATTTTCAAAATGGAAAAATGGCTAGGATTGACTAATCGGGAAAGTGACGATTCACAGGTGATGGATCCAGGTCAATCTACTAGCACCAAGAATACTGAAAAGAAAAGAAAAATTGTTTCTAGAAAATATAATGAAAGTTATTTATCATTAGGATTTACTTGGAATGGAGATGAAATCGACCCTCAACCTCAATGTGTTGTTTGCGGTGAACTATTACCCAATCAAAGTATGAAACCATCGTTTCTTAAAAGGCATCTTGAATCTAAGCATGCTAATTTAAAGGATAAATCTGAAGAAGAATTTAAGAGAAAATTAAAATATTTTAGAATATAGAATAATTTAAGAGGAAGAATAATTTAAGAAGTTGACAAATAGTAGACAGTTAATGAAAGGTTTTGTTACTTCAAGTGAAAAAGCTTTGGAAGCTACTTACTTGGTAAGCCTAAAAATTGCTAAGACTGAGCAGGCTCACACTATTCATGAAAACCTTATATTACCAGCAGCTAAAGATATCGTTTTAATATTATTCAATATTATTCAACGAAATATAGTTTTAATATTATTCAATATTATTCAACGAAATATAGTTTTAATATTATTCAACGAAAAAGCGGCTAATGAACTTAATAATATTCCGTTATCAAATGATACAGTAAGTCAACGAATTCATGAAATGGCAGATTCCATAAAAGAGACTTAATTCAAAAAATAAAGCACAGTGAGTATTTCGCATTCCAATTGGATGAAAGTACTGATATAACAAACTTTGTTCAATTATTAGTTTACATACGTTTCGAAGAAGATAAACGAATTGTTGTAGAGTATTTATTTTGTAAACCTGTTCATGACAGAAAACTGCAAGTGAAATTTTCAAAGTAATTGAGAATTTTATGTCTGAGAATGATATTCCTTCGAATAAGTGCATTGCCGTATGCAGTGACGGAGCTCGGGTTTTAACAGGAAAATATTCCGGGCTGATTTCTCAATTAAAGAAAGCCGAACCTGAAACTAAATTTACTCACTGCTCCATCGTGAAACTTTAGTAGCCAAAACAATCCCTGAAAGCTTGAAAATCGTTTTAAATCAAGATGTGAAAAATGTTAATTCTATTAAAAGCCGAGCTTTAAATTTAAAAATATTCACGATTTTATGCCAAGAGATGGGCAGTGAACATAAAACGCTTTTGCTACATTCCGAAGTAAGGTGGTTATCCAGAGACCATGATTTAAATCATCTTTTTGTACTTCGATCAGAAATTCAAATTTCCCTCTATGATTCAAAATTTGAATTGCAAAAATGTTTTATTCAATGAATTATGGTTGGCGCGTTTAGCATATTTAGCTGATATTTTTGGACTCGAGTTAACACTCAAAAAATTGGATAATAATATTTTAAGCTTTCTACCACTTTTAGAAAGTTTTCTAACCGAAAATAATTTTAAAATAGAAGAAGAATTAGCATTCGACATTAAAAATCATTATTTTTTATTGTTAAATGATTTCTACATGTATTTTTCCGAAGATTATGAAAAAGAAAATTGGATTAGAAATCCATTTTATTCAAATATACCCGAAATTTTATCTCGCGAAGAAAAAGAATAGTTGACAGAAATTTTCTGTGATCGACCTCTAACTGAAGATTTCCAAAATAACACACTTGTTAACTTTCGGCTTAACCGAAAAAAAGAATTTAAAGCATTTCAAATAAAGCTATTAAGTTTTTATTGGCTTTTTGCACAACCTATATGTGTGAACAAGGATTTTCTTCCATGTTATATTTAAAAAATAAATACAGAACAAAATTAAATCTGGATTCTAACTCACGCTTAAAACTAAGCGAAAGAACACCAGACATAAAGAAATTGATTTCTCTTAAACAGTCCCAATTTTCGTACTAAATTTTAGAATTAAAGTATTATAACTTAAATTTTGATAATTAAAATGGTAACCAATTTTTAATCTAATATTGTTACGTGTGTATATTTAATTCAAACAGCCAACAGGTTGTGCAAATGACAAAATATTTTTTAGCTCAAAGGGCTATTAATTTCAAAACGGCATTTTGCGTCGACTCACTCTTCAAACTGTTGTTTGATTTTCTATTTCAAATTTTGCAAAATTGAGAAGAAAGAAATTCTCATTCCAAAAAGTGTTAGCCCAGAAGGGCTATTAACTTCGTTTTGGCATTTTTCTTTGAAAATTTAAATGTCCGTTTCATTTTTCAAATTGTTGCCTCCCAATATTATCGCCCTGTCTTATATTTAAAGAGTTAAATAATAAAGAATCTGAATAAATGTACGTATGTTCTTTCACTGGGATCAAACAACGGTACCTAGAGCCATCAAATTTTGAATAACGTAATGCTCCACCGAATATGGGTATCTGGAAGCCCTAATTTGGAATTTGTTTTATTATCGATTTCATATTTTGTAACACTTTAACGAATTTTTTATTAACAACCTCAACGATTTCAAAGCGAGCAATGGCAACATTGCACAAAAAAAAAAAACAAAAAAATTTTTTTTATCTCCATCGCGCGAGACTGTGTATCCGGAAATTCTAAAGATATGCTCTTTTAAATATTTTGGGATATTACTGTTGAATTGAATTTTGTGGTATAAATGCGAAGAGCATGATATTTAATAAATAAAAGTGACACACAAAACGTTAAAAAATCGACCCTTTGGGCGTAATCTGAAAATCTGAAAGCTTTTTTTTTTTTTTTTTTTTTTAGATTTCTATTCAGAAACTGAAAAATAATCATTGTAAAATGTAGTGCTTGTACTAAAGGTTTTCAATTTTTGTTTAGATGGTAAGTGTTAGTCAAAAGGTTGAGAACCGCTGATCTAAGAATTGACGATCTTGTTTTGATAGAAGGGTTTGTTTTGATAATAAGTGTAAACTTCTGTGGAAATGCGTGACAGAATGACACAAGTTTTCCTGGTCGAGATGGCAAAATTCATTCCTGAGAACTAAAACCTGCGGATGGAACACAGCAATAAGGAAACCAATTCAATTACTCTGTCTATTAGAACTTTATAAAGAATCATTATTCATTATATAAGGTATTTCTCCCGCTTTCCTAGCGTGCCTTCGTGGTGTAGTGGTTCTGCATGCTAGGCCGGTATTCCAAAGGTCCGTGGTTAGATTCCCGGTGAAGGCGGTTGCTAATTTTTCAATCTCTCTTGCTTCGAAAAAATCCTAATGTCTCTACAGTGGCGCCCGAACTAAAAGGGTGTAGGATGAGGATTCTCCACACCCAGGATTTGGCGATTGGGTCTCCTAAAAGCCCCAGTCACCCTTTAAAGAAAGGGGAGTATATAAGGTATTTCTCCTGCTTTCCTAGCGTCCCTTCGTGGTGTAGTGGTTCTGCAAGCTGGGTCGGTATTCCAGAGGTCCGTGGTTCATTTCCTGGCGAAGGCGGTTGCTAATACTTCATCTGGCCTACTTCCAAAATACCTAATGTATCTACAATTAATAACTATTGATTTCATATATAAGTTTATGCAACTGTTTATTTTTTTAACTATTCTTATTTCATATAATTATGAACTGTTTAGATTTCCTAAATTAGTGTCCGAAAATATATTTGATATTAGCATTCATTTTAAGGAATAGTGCAATAATTATATATCAGAATATTCATTAATTGATTGTAGTAATTATTAATAGAACAATTTGAACATACATTTGTTATTATTTGATTGACATCAGTTTAGCGAATTTGTTGATTTAATATATGATACAAGCTTAATAATTGTTAGATTAATGTGAACTCTTGACAGGTTTTCAGGTGAAGAAATGAGTGGAAATTGTTTTGATTTTGGACAGATGGCTCTAGCGTCGCGCATTAGACCTGACGTGCCTTTTCACTTCCCCAGACTCCCACCGCACGCCTCTTCATAGTTATTTTGATTTTAAACATCATTTAAATAGGAACAGTTATGTTCCTTTTGATTCATTTAATTCCTTTGATTGTTATAATATTTCGACTCAGTTCGATTATTTACATCTCACTGAACTAATACGCATGCTAATTGAAGATTTTGTAAATATGTAAAAACAAATAATAGATAAACTTCCTCGTTTTAATAATTAGATTTCGAATTTTGTAATTTTTATACGTAGCTTAGCCAACGCTACAATTGGTATTATACACAAAAATCAACATTCCATTATTTTTACTCGCGGAAAAAAATTGGATTCAAGGAAAAAGATGAACAAGTTCAAGCATAAGGCTGTTAAAAAAAACACTCCTAAAATTGTTCACCATTCAAACAAACCGTAGTTTGCCGATAACTGAACAAAACTTTCCGATAAAAGCCAATTAATTTGACAAATGCTTTGAATAAACTGAGTTTTTCTGCTCAAACGGCTGGCTGGATAGTTTTAAGAAGTAGAATAGTATCTCTTTAGAAAAAAATTGTTAGAGAGTCAGGGAGCCTTTCAAAATGAGATGCCGAGAAATGGAAGGAGGGAACTGGGGATGTTGCCTCTAGCCTGTGCAAAGAAAAACATATTTCCAATTCAAATGAAGCAAGAATGTTCTATAAAATGATACCAAATCAGACGTTAAAAGTTAAAGACCAAAGATGCACTTGCGAAAAGTTGTCAAACCTACGAACTACAGCCCGAGTGCCAGTAGGAATTATACTGAGTGTCGTAGGATTTGGGTAACTGGAAAATCTCAAAAACCAAAGTGCTTAAAACTATGAAATTTCATCCTGTTTCCTATGAAATTACTGTAAGGCATAGTTGACGTCGGATTTGTTTGAAGGAGAGATTTGGAAGTTGGATGAAGAACTTTCTGCCCGAATGCGGAAGATTCTAATCTTAATTGACAATTATACTACCCATACAGATATCGAAAGCTTGATATTTTTTAAATCTTCAGTTAGAGTTCGATCGCAGGAAATTTCTATCAATTGTTCTTTTTCTTCAAATGTCAGGTACGTTTGAATAAAATGTATTTCTAATCCAATTTTCTTTTTCATAATTATCTGGAAAATACATGTTCAAATTATTCATGAATGAAAAACAATGATTTTTAATGTCGGATGCTAATTCTTGTTTTATTTTCAAATTATTTTCAGTTAGAAAACTTTCTAAAAAAGTATTATTATTCAATTCAAGAAAAGTAGTAAAAAGTGGTAAAAAGCTTAAAATATTATTATTCGATTCTTTGATTATTAGCTCGAGTTTTTTCAACACTGCATTAATTTTATCTCTAATGGTAAACAAATTAACACTTTGTCCTTGTAATCTTAAATTTAATTCCTTTCCTTTCCAAAAATATCAGCTAAATATGCTAAACGCGCCAGCCATATTTCACTAAATAAACAATTTAGCAATTTAAATTTTGAATCGCACATAAAAATTTGAATTTCTGATCGAAGTTTAAAAAGACGATTTAAAACTTGTCTCTGGGTAACCACCTTACTTCGGAATGTGAAAAAAGCGTTTCGTGTTCACTGCCCAGGAAATTTCCCCTCTCCCTATCGAGCAAAGCCTTACCAGTATCAGAGAAGACACAATTGAAAAATATATTCAGAATATGTTAAAACATAAAATTCTAATTCTCATAAGTAGTCCTTACGCTCCCTCTGTAATACTGTGCCGAAAGAAAACTAACCTCCCACCAACGAATTTCAAAACATGGCGTTGTGCACTTCATTATAGAAAGTTAAATAGCATAAAAAATATCCAGTTTATCCATTGCCATTATTGATGAAATTATTCGAAAGATTAAATCCACAAAATACATTACGACACAGGATCTCACCGCTGGATGCTTTCAAATACGTGTGAAACTAGAGGATGGGTCAAAAATTGCTTTTATTACCAAATCAGGCCTTTATGCCTTCCTGATAATGACGTTTGGCTTACTCAGAGCATTCGACACGTTTTAAAGGCCATACATTAAAGGCCATATTATACTATGATCTGTCCTCGGAAAATCGACATTTATTTACTTAACAATATTGCTGTTACTTGCGAGATTTTAGATGAAATATTCGGGATTCACACGAAGCGTTTTCGCTTCTAAGAGAAGGAGGGTTAAAAATAAACGTGACCGAATGCAAATTTGCAGCCAAGGAACTTCATTACTTGAGTTCTAAGATATATCAAAACAGCACGGAGACGGTAGATTCCAAAATTATAGCAATCGAAAATTACGTTCCACCAAATACAGCAAAACATGTTGTCCTCATTTTTGGTCATGGGCTCCTATTACAGGACTTTTATCACAGATTTTGCTCATGCAGCAGACCCACTATTAAATTTAAAAAGATAGAAAGTCAGGTTTACCTGGTAGGCAAAATCAAGCACAGCGTTCGAAAGACTGAAAACGACTTTAATTCAAGCCCCAGTCTTAAAAAACCCTGATGCAAACGTACAATTAGAAATTTCTCCAGCTACATCGGATTTCTTGGTAGGAGCCGTGCTTATCCAAAACAGACAACCAGTCGCATATTTTAGTAAGTCACTTAATCCAATTCGAAGAAACTACGCCGCTACAGAGAAAGAAACATTAACAGTTGTTTTGGTGGTTCAGAAATTTCGATTTTATTTTGGGAAATCACCCATAATTATTTCTGCAGATTATGCTCCCATGATTCGAATAAATTCCGCAAAGAATTTATCATCAAGACTCATAAGATGAGCACTTAAACTACAAGAATACAACCGAATAATTTTGCATTAACCCGGGAAAGGAAATGTGGTAGCGGACGCTGCATCGAGAATAAAATTAGATGACGAGAAGAATGAATTCAAATGTGCAATGTTAACTTCAAAAGTTTTAAATTATCAACAAAACAATTACCGCAGACTTGGACGCAAATAGACTTGGAATTTAAAACTATTTGTGCATATTTAAAATATCCTGACTATTTTGAAAACCAGGCTATTAGAAATAGAGCTGCAAATGACAAGATTATTGACAATCTTTTATTACTCCAAAATTAACAAACAATAATAATGAAATATAAACTGTTATACCAGTGTTAGGTCAGAACACCCGTGTTGGGTGCAAGAAAAGACAGGTTGTCTTTTAAAATATTTATTTTAAAAACTTAATTAGAAATTCTTGATTAAATAGTAAAATAACTGAATCATTACAGCCATAAATTAAACAAAAGCCACTGGCGCGGCGAGGTCGCCAAAATGCGTCCGCTTTCTCTCGTTTACAGCATCAAAAATCTCTTTACACAAAGCTCTCTTCTCGTTTTTTTAAAAACCTGGAAAGAGAGTAATTAGTCTATTATTGCCGGAAACCACACGAGGGGAAATTATTGCCGGAACCACACGAGGGGAAATTATTGCCGGATGTGGTTCCGGCAATAATTTCTTCAAGGTTCTGCTGTCCATTTGGTCTCTGAACAAAACAGGAAGTTCTCATTAAGCACCTGGAAGTCCGAGGGGGTGCATATGTCTAATCGTCACACCAGCTGGTTTAATATTAAACATTGAGTAGGAACTGCATTATGTGCCAATTTCAGGCCATCTCCGTGTGAGAAAAACAGTTCAGAGAATGCGAGAATCTGTTTATTTTCCACGGCTACAAAATATTTGTAACTCAATATGTCAGGTCTTGCAATATTTGTCAGTTAGTTTACGATATTAATTATAGTCCGGTCCGTTATTTAAATAGCATAAAAGCCACTTTCCCTAATAATTTAATAGGAATCGACCTACTAAGTTCCCATCCACGTAACGAAAAATATATAAATAGATATTTGTTCTTCATCATGAATCATTTTTCGAAATGGTTTGAAATAGTTCCCATCAAAACAGCTTCCGCTGTAATTGTTTCAGATTCTTTATTAAAAATAAATTTCTATGATTAATGGAGCTCTACTTATAGTAATTTCATATAAAGGAAAGCAGTTTATTAGTCAAATCTTCGAGAATTTATGTTCAAGACTTGGCATACAACATTTTAAGATGGTTCCTTATTGACTGCAATCAAATACTGCAGAGTTGGTGAATAGAAATATAGTTGAAATCATTCGCAGCTATGTGAAAATTATCATAAGCGCTAGGATAACAGTGTCATATAACTCAATTAACTTGCCTTTGCCTTGAGAACGGCTGAACATGATACTACCCTGAAGACGCCAGGTGAAATATTTCTTGGCAGAGAGTTATTACGCCTCTCGATAATTTTTTTTTCAAAAGAGGTCTGCAGAATTTAAGATGGCAGCCATCCAAAAACTAGTCAATGAAATGGATGGATCTAGATGGAGAAAAATAAAATTTTCATTATGACAGGTAAAATTAAACATTCTCTTTTAGGCTTCCTAGAAGTCAAAGTGGAGAAATTTTGTAATAAGTTCAAAGCCCATTATTGATTGAGCAAATAAGGGATAGTCAGTCTCAATGGCCAAAATGGTGAAAGTGTGAAGGCCAACGTAAATCAGATAAAGCGCTATTACGTGCGCGCTGAATATGACTGCTTAAAGATGTTTTACACTAATCACCACGAAGGAGTAATGATGGGTCTGCGGTAAAAACAGAGGAATCACCTTCAACATCGGGAATGAGAGGTCAGCAAAGAAAAAGAAAAATAGGTATTTGTTGTTAAAAAAAACTCTCAATCAAAAAAGGCCAAAGTGCGACAAGCTAAAAGGAAGCAAAGTTTCTGATAAAAGAGAACTGGACAACAACAAAAAAAAAAAAGAAATGTTCCAGAAGGAGAGAATAGGTACAAAGTTCCAGAAGATGCAGCGATCAACCGAGTAATCAGCATTGACTAGTGAAAATTCAACGCACGAGGAACCATATGCCAAGAGATATTTGCAATAACGAGAAAATGTATGGTTACCAATCAAAAGAAAGCAAACTGATGGATACAGAGTGGCCCAGACTACTAAAATGTTTTCAGAAATAAAGGTTACGTACAAGGATCCCGTACACACAGCGATGAACCAAGTAACCAGCAACGATTAGAGGAAAGTCAAAACGCGAGGAACCAGGTGATGAAAAAAAGGTTGCAGCAACGGAAAGAGGTACGGAATGCTAAGTGAAAGTTCGCGCAGAAGGCACCCGATGGAGAATGAACCACTGTAATGGAGAAAGTTCCAAAAGAGTCAAAGGACGTTTCGAACGGCGCATCAACAGACAGGCCAGCTGTTGAAGACCCAGGAATGTCAAAGGAGGTTTCCAACTGCGAAACCAGGAACAACAAAGTGGTCGGTATCTCCAGAGAATTTCCCTAACTGGACAGAAAGTCGACGAGAGTGAGGGAAAAAGCCCAGAACAAGAAAATTCCAGTGCTCATGGAAGCAGAGCAAAGGCCGAGCCGAAGGACAAGACTTCAGCACACGAATATTTACCCTTCTTGGAATGAGTTCATCACGAATCACGGATCATCAATTCACTACTAGCTTCAACTACTGTGAGTGTTTACTAGTCATTCTAATTTAATGTCCTAAGGCCAATCACGGTAGTTATCAAAAAAGTGTAATCGCACCGGACACCCTTAGGCAGAAATGTTCAATATGGCAGAGTTCAAAGCTTAAGATAAAGTTCGTATTTGGTGAATGACTGAGCACTGTGATCTTAATATAAATCTTGAAATCCAGGCTGTAGTTAATATTTATAGTACAGGGTGGCGCAGGGAAACATGAAATTTCGAACGTTACGGTTGGCAGACCTTTAGTGCCGGCAGTTGTTCGAAACTTTGCACAATTGTTGTGAGCGCATTGCTATTTAGTAATTATGGATCATTGGACTGGTGCGGAACGTGCAGTAGCTGTGAGAGCGTTTTATAAAAATGCTGATAGTGCGACTGCCGCGCAGAGATTTCGATAGCATTACCAGTTTGGACGTCATGGACGTGTTCCATCTGCGCATGCGATTACAACGTGGGTGCGTAATTTTGAAGAAACAGGATCTGCCTTGAAAAAGAAACCTCCAGGTGGCATTCCAACAGTACGTACCCCAGAGAACATTGAAGCTGTTAGAGCTGCAATCGAGAGAAGTCCTCGCCGCTCCGTTCGACAGCATGTATCTTCGCTAGGGATTAAGCGACGATAGGGATTAACGTCAATTGTTTGGAAGACGCATTATATCACGTAACAATGACATTGAATGGCCTGCGAGATCCCCTGATCTTAGTGTATGCGACTTCTTCCTGTGGGGATATCTTAGAGGCAAGGTGTACCGTACACGTCCTGCAACAATCCATGAACTGAAGGAGAACATTGAAAAAGAAATCACTGCCATTCCCCAAGATTTGCTACACACGCATTCCAGAGTTTTCATAACAGGCTGTTAGAGTGCGAACGCCGAATGGGAGCACATCTTTCCGATGTCATCTTTAAAACGTAAAGAGACACTTTTGGACATTTTGATTGTAAAAACATAAATGGCATGCTGAATACATGCACTTTCGTTAATAAATTACTAGTTTTATGAATTTATTCGTGGAAATGACGTTATTTCGAAATTTCCCGTTTCCCTGCGCCACCCTGTATATATAAAGTCGTATTCATTTGCAGAGTACTGACACTTGAAATTTCTTGGTAACGTGATGTGAAGCAACTGATAGGAAGGTTTCTTTCAAGTTTGGGTATTTTACTACTTGCTGGCACAAATATTCTTGTAATTTATACGGCAAGTTTTTCAGTCTTTAATAGTGTAACTTTTAAACTTGAATGTGCACTTTCGCTTTGCATAGATAAAAACTTGAATTTTCTTTGCAGAAACTGAATTCACATGATGCAAGCCAGCGAATAGGAAGCGAACACAATATGGTCACGTGGGGTGAACTGGCTAATGGCAAACGATCTCACTCGAACTTTAGTAGTAATTGTTTTAAGAAATATACTAAATATTGAATATAATAATGATAAATAATTTGAAAAAGTAAATTCCTTATCCTGCTTTAACAGGTAACACAAAGACCACATCCTGCTTTTTCGCGTGATTTAATAATATAAAAGATAAGAAAAATTAAATATTTACATATGCACATATTTACTACCATCAGCGTAAGTTGTGAATCGTTCTGGGTCTTTTAACAGTGCTTTCAACTGATGGATCATAATTTACAACTTCTTGAATAGCTCTGTAAGGAGAATTTGGCATTTTTTGAAAGAAATTGTTTGCAGTGATTAGAATTTCATCATGGGTGCAGTTTATTTTCAATTCTTCATAAATATGTGAATTTTGAACAAACCATGGGGCATTTACTGTAGCTCTTAGTATTTCATTTTGCAAGATGCTGATCTTTAATCTTTGCTTTTTCAAAACTACTGCTTAAGCCGGGACGACATAAAGCATAATGGATCGAATCAGTGTCAGAGTTCATTTCATGCGGATGCTTAGTTTGGATTATTGCCATAAATGCTACGTTTGCCTTGTTAATTGTAGCTGTAACATGCTCTTTGAATGTAAGGTGTTGATCTATGATAACCGCGAGATATTTGCAAGAATTTAGTACTGTTAAAGTATCATTTTCAATTTTGACTTCTGTATTAACTCTCACATATTTTTATAGCTCCTATAAAGAACTACTAAGCATTTTGACGTGTTGAAATTTATTCTCCAGAGTTGACACCATTTAGCAACAGTGTTCATGTGTAGTTGTATATTATCAATAGCCAATTGTGGGTGTATGAATTTTGAAAGTATGATGGTATCATCTGCATATTTAAGTATTCTAGAATTAAGCGGGTTTCGAAAATTGTTAATGTAGACCTTAAAGATCTTCCGGTCAAAGGATCCCTGTGGAACTCCAACGTAAATGATCTTTTCGTCGGAAAGAGAATCTCCGCATCTCCCTTTAAATGTTCTTCTTTTCAGATACAAGATAATTAGTTTTATGAAGACATTTGGGAGCAGGAAGTGGAGAGCTTGTAAATTATTCCTTCGTGCCAAACACGGTCGAATGCTTTCTCGAAATCCAGAAAGCAAGTAGCCATTCCAGATTTTGTGGTGAAAGTATGGACGATGTACTCGATTAGATATAAGATTTGATGTGTAGTAACCTTTTCCAATGCCAAACTGAGTCATCTGTCAGTTCAAGTCGTTCAAGATGTTCAGTCAGTCTGTTATATAAGATTCTCTCAAAAACCTTTCCGATTGTAGGTAAAAAGCTCATTGGGCGATAACTTGAAGTAAGATTTGGATTCTTCCCGGATTCGAGTACAGTGATTATGATGGAGTGTTTCCATTGCTGAGAAAAATAACACAACATAATGCAGACATTAAATATGTTAGTGAGCAACACAATACATTGGCATGGTAGTGCTTTCAGTGCTTGGTTGCTTATACCGTCAAATTATTTGGCTTTTTTTAATTTGGAAACTTTTTTAATATGGAAATTGATTATTTTTCGTATTTCACCTGGGGATGTAGCCGAAATGAAGTTTGAGTAAATTTTTCCTTTGTTTTGCGATTCAGAGTTTTTGATTTCTTCATCGTGGGAGTTATTTACTGAAGGGTTTCGTTTCCTTTTCTGAGGGGAAGGTACGATCCATGTGATCGACGGGGGAAACTTTATTGGTCTTCTCTCTTCTGATGGAGTTCACGATTTTCTAAACTGTGTTAGGTAAAACTTAATATTTTCTACGAAAGAGTTCCATCTTTCTGAGCGGTAATTTGAGATACCAATGTGAAGTTTCTTGGTCAGATAATTAATTTTGCTTTAGGCGACTGGGTCCTTGGTGATTTTTCGATACTACCTGAGGCGATATCTTTCTTTGATGAGGTTAGTGATATGAGTAGGAAGTTTAAGATTACAAGTAACGTAATTGGTGGTAGTAGCAATTTTTAGAGCTTCTCTAATTTCAGAACACTCTATAGATTTAATTTTCGATGTCTCCCCAGTGCTGCATGTTTGTATTGCATTGCATGTTAGCAAGGTATTCAGTAAATTTTTTCCAGTTAATATTCTTTTTGGGAGAAGGATAAAAGACACAGAAATAAAAAATTATGGGTAGATGATAAGAAGAAAGTTCTTTGACATCAAGATAAAAAGTTTGCATTAAGTGCTTGAGGAGGAGAGTATCGAGAATATCCCCTGTGCCGTTGGGATCAAGTCTTATCGGGTTGCTTGGGAAAGGTCGTTATTTAGAAGATAATAATTATGTAGATCTTTTCCATTTGCATTTGTAGTCCTGCAGTTCCAAAACTGATGTTTGGCGTTAGTAGCATGATAATGGGGGTTCTGCGACAGGTCGATCAGTGGATCAGGGGGCGTGGTCAATGACATCACAGAGGGCGGGGCCAAAGGCAACGTCATCACACTAGGAGGCGTGGTTTCGAGTAGAGTTGAGTTGTTCGTAGACTACTGATTGAGTTGTAGACCTCCTGCTTTTCATTTAAAGTTAGTTTTTTTATATTGGCAACGGGAAATATTTTCTGCATCTTAATTTTGATGATATAGCGATGCTGCCCTCTATTAATGAAAAAGTGAATTATATGTTTTAGATATATATTTTTTAAGTCTGGTGTTAAAATTATTCAATGCGCGACTCTGAAAACAATGTAAAAGAAACAAATATAAAAAAGACTTTCCTTTAATGAAACTACAAGATAATTTTTTTTTATTACTCAATTTTATTCTGATGCTTTTATTCTTTCTAGTTTTTCCATGAAACTTTAACTTATTTCTCAGGTTTTCTGTTCATAATAACATATTCATTTACTGTCATATTTTTTTTAATACTTAACGTTTCTAATTTGTAATATTTTATTTAATTTTCACATACTATTTTTTTTTCACACCTTTCATAAATTTCAGCATACCCTGATTTTTAACTTATATATTATATTTTACAAACGTTACCGCACATGCTGTTTATTTGTTACACTACTTAATTTTAGATGCAATTTCACACTTTTTTTAACGTTATAATGTTCAATATATTCTGAATTTTAACTTCATTTACTTTTTTTAAACCATTCTAGTATTCTATACACACTTTAACTTAGTGGTATGAAATTGTATTTAAAAAGAAACGTTTATTTTTCGTGATCTTAGTTCTTTTACTAAATTTTCTACAGAATTTCTAATTTCTTTCACGTGTTTAACAATATCTTCCTTACATTACCGAATATTTTTTAAAAAAAACTTAAGTCTATAACTTTTAATTGCTTTTCTTACGTTCATGATTTCCCTTCTGTGTTTATATTTCTTAATTCTAGTTTAACTTATTTATTATAATGTTTTTATTTCTGTCTCATCACTCGTAATTCCAACATTTTATCCCTTTTTATTCATTTTAACGATATGAATTGTTTTCATTTACTCCATATTCAAATATTTCCTTACAATTTTTATAATACTTGTTTTATTCCTCGATCATAATAGATCATCTACAGGTTTTACTCAGAAATTTCCATTCACAACTTTACAGTTTAATACCATTTATATCTAAATGTATTTCTTTCTCATATAGTTTTATGGTCTTCAAAGTTTCTAACATCATATTTAGTTTTAAATCCCGATTACCTTTAAGTGTGTTGATAATTTTCATTTCTAATTTTACAACCACGTTCAGTGTTTCATCCACACATACCAAAACATTTCTTACATTTTCTGATATTTAGTCTATGTCATATTTCAGTACTTCAAATGAATTTACACTGCTCACACTATTATTTTTTCATGTTTTAGAGACACTAACTATACTAATTTTACTATTTTTCCTGCACTAATTGCATCTATGTCAGCACTCATGATAAACTAGCAATTGTTTTGCATCACATGCATAAAGAAATTCTTAAAACCAACTTTTTCAATATCGTACTCAAATTACTGTTTTCCAGATAGGAATTACCAGTATTCTTTGATTTTACTCTGTTACATCTTTTTAAATTTTAACATCTTACTTTTAATTCTAACATACATCTTTTAAACAGTTTTTTCTTTTAATGATAGCCTTACCTTATTTGTTCAAATTAATTCTTTCATTCACCTTCTTTACTACCTTTCAGTACCTTCATAATTCTCTATGCAAACGCAATGTCTTTCACTGACATTCTGTTTAATAATACCACAAGTTTCCTTAACTGACAAAAAGCGAATTATTTCTCATTTCAAAATAGAACTACTATATTTTTGCACAAACATTACCTTTATCCATTCAAGCCACCCCTTAACCTGTAACTGACGTAGCGATAGGAAAGGAGATTCTTATCATATGCTCTTTCGACATTTGAGGTTTCTAGAACTTCTTTGACAAGTATATCAATATCATCAGAAAATATACTTAACACTTTTACCCAGTTTAAAGGCAACATACTGTTATAAGAATGGTTTTAGTTAAATTTATAACACAAATAAACGCATTTTGTGCTAAATAGGCATAAACATTTAGATTCAGAATATTTCATTTTAATCCGATGTAAGACTTGAATTTCATTCATGATACGGATTGTCTCTTGATTTTCTTTTTGTTTACCTTACACTAATAGAAAATTTTTATTTTACAAGTTCAGCTTTTAATGAAATAGAAATAAAAACTACGATACACCTGCTGGTTTTAAGAAAAGGAACTTTGATATATTTCTGGAAATGTAAATGCTTTTAGAGTTTTCTTTCAATAACGTTGATTTTCATTACTTTACTAACTTCAATAATTCTCTTATTAGCTAATATGAATGAAAGAAGATTGTCAAAAATGTGACACAGTATAATTCTTACGAACATATGTACCTTTACCAGCATACAGATATTACCGATTGAAATGAAGAAAGATACAGATATTTTACTCCAATCTACATTAAATTAAAAAAAAATATTTAAACGTTCATACATTCCAAAGAATAAACGAAAACTCAATAGATATTGTCATGTTTGTATATATGAGATAAAAGTTTTATGAATGGTATTTAAAGTAATGCTTAGAACTTCATAAAAGCGAACATTCACTATGTTAATACACATATCATCAGTTATTTACATTAATCAATGTAATATTAATCATTACATATACTATATGCATATATATTTAAAGTTTAATTGTCTTACAATTGAATAATTAACTATTGAGAGAAAGAGGTTCATATCTTACACGATTTAATTCACATGGAACAAATTTTTCCATCAACCACATTGAACCACGTTTATTAAATTCGCCAAAGCTCTTTTATTTCTGCATTTTCACACTCACGACACATTTTAAATGTAACTATTGATTACCATTTCAAACACCGACATCATAACTCAGTGTAAAACTACATCATAACTCATTTTTTCCCTACTAACTACAATTTTATATATTCAAGAAGTACATCTAAGACATGATCATTTTCTATGTTCTAGCAAATCGATTCAATTACGAACATACTATTAAGACTTGCGATTTTAGAAGACTTGCATGTATTAACGATATCAACGTTTCTTCGTTTTTGTAAGATTCGTATCAAACCATGTCGCATTCGAATGTGGTGTAAGAGATCACTTTTTCTTTTAAACACTTGTAAACAATGGATGCAATTTATAAGAAGAGAAGTATCATGCTGTTTCAAAACATCATCATCAGCATATTTCTGTTTCTTTTGACACTAGCAAAATTTAAAAAAAAAAAAAAAAAAAAAAAAAAAAAAAAGGTTCGTGAGATTTTCTTCAAATTCTGTTTTACTTGAAAAAATGTCCGAACATTCAATGCGATGTAAAGAATCATATTGTTTTAAATTCTTATGCTCACTAAATATTTTTTATCACGATTTACTCTTAAAAGTAACTTTATAAGTTTTCATATCCTTTTTACATGAAAAGAACTTGTGATTATTCACTACAAAATTCTAAGACGAGAAGCTTCGCGACTTTTCAAACTACAAACTTAAATTTCTTAGGACATACACTACATCTGATGTTTCTTTCATGAGATTTCAAATATCTCTTCAGATTACTCCTATTCAAGAAACCTTACAAATATATCACATAAGTTCAGCGAATAATCGCTTCATAAACTCTTAAATTTTCAACACGAGTGAATCACTTGAAGCATATACTGCACTGTAAACATACAATACTTAAAAAAATTGTTATAAAAAATAAAAATACATTCATTTCACCAAGAAGCTTTTCTATTTAAATACATTTATTTATTTCCAAAGAACAAGTTTCTGTATTATACATAAAATATACTTAGAATTTTCTTTCATTAGTTAATATCAAATTAACAACAATATCCATTTACTGATATTTGATATACATGTTTGCTTTAAAATTAAAACTAAAATTTCAATATATTTCTATTAAAAAAACACAAGGAAAAAAAATACTCATAACATCAACCAAAGACAGAAATTTAAATAGAATAGCTGTACTTATATTAGTGCATTTTTATAATCTTCATAACATTTCGATTCAAAAAACCTATTACAAAATAAATGAAACATTTTTTTTCTGCCTTAAAGAAGCTCTTATATTTTTAAAATTAATACATAAAAATATATCTTCCCCAATATATTTAATTCTATCCTCAACACTTATTATAATGCAATCATGTCTTGTTTGTGAAGGATGATTTACAATACAACCTTCGCATTTAAATAGTTTTTTAATCACTGAATTTAATTCAGTTTTGATAGAGTTTATGAGTTCTTTAAAAAGTTCATCATCATCACTTACCATATCCGAACAATTGTTTTTACATTTGATTTGCAACGGTAAAATAATTTCAAAAATACTTTTATATAAAGTATTAGATACATCAGGAATAATTCCTTTCAATTTTTTTAAAATATCACAGTTTACTTTTAGGTACGTAGGTTTTAGTTTAAAAGAATTTTCATCTTGTTTAAAAACTTGTTGAAAAATACACTCACCTTCTTTGTTGAAAACTACCAACTCATTATTGCAAATGATGCTGGCAGTCGTATAGACAAGATTAAATTCATATATTTTTGAGGAAAATTCTTGCCATGTTGCAGGAGTTATAACAACACCGCGTGTAGTAGGGTATAATATTTTATTTTGTTCCACACATTCACGTAGATGAATGTTCATTCTGATTTCAAACTGATTTATGGACACAAAATATCCCCAACCAAGAGTCCACTGTGCAATCAACTTCGAACTTTCTTTTTTCTGTTCTCGATTATTCGGCATGAAGATATTTTCAGGAACAGACTTCATATAGTGGGCAAACCAGTCATCCTCTGGAAGTTCATCCTCATTATCTTCCAAGCGTCGTTTCAACGCATAAAGACAATGAAACTTGTCTCGAACCTGAAAGTGATATACCTATCATCAGTTTAGGTGCAAAACGTCAAATGGTATTTACCAGGCGAAATTTCACATCTCGAAGCGTGGACTTAACTCATGGAACTCTCCTTGTAATGAAACCCCCAACGAATCAATTTTGGATGCACGGAATACCCTCTCAACCTGACGTTAAAGATCCTAGAATTAGTATCACATTCCGAAACATAAAAATTTCGAAAATTAAAAAACGACGCTTGGAAGATAATGAGGATGAACTTCCAGAGGATGACTGGTTTGCCCACTATATGAAGTCTGTTCCTGAAAATATCTTCATGCCGAATAATCGAGAACAGAAAAAAGAAAGTTCGAAGTTGATTGCACAGTGGACTCTTGGTTGGGGATATTTTGTGTCCATAAATCAGTTTGAAAACAGAATGAACATTCATCTACGTGAATGGGTGGAACAAAATAAAATATTATACCCTACTACACGCGGTGTTGTTATAACTCCTGCAACATGGCAAGAATTTTCCTCAAAAATATATGAATTTAATCTTGTCTATACGACTGCCAGCATCATTTGCAATAATGAGTCGGTAGTTTTCAACAAAGAAGGTGAGTGTATTTTTCAACAAGTTTTTAAACAAGATGAAAATTCTTTTAAACTAAAACCTACGTACCTAAAAGTAAACTGTGATATTTTAAAAAATTTGAAAGGAATTATTCCTGATGTATCTAATACTTTATATAAAAGTATTTTTGAAATTATTTTACCGTTGCAAATCAAATGTAAAAACAATTGTTCGGATATGGTAAGTGATGATGATGAACTTTTTAAAGAACTCATAAACTCTATCAAAACTGAAATAAATTCAGTGATTAAAAAACTATTTAAATGCGAAGGTTGTATTGTAAATCATCCTTCACAAACAAGACATGATTGCATTATAATAAGTGTTGAGGATAGAATTAAATATATTGGGGAAGATATATTTTTATGTATTAATTTTAAAAATATAAGAGCTTCTTTAAGGCAGAAAAAAATGTTTCATTTATTTTGTAATAGGTTTTTTGAATCGAAATGTTATGAAGATTATAAAAATGCACTAATATAAGTACAGCTATTCTATTTAAATTTCTGTCTTTGGTTGATGTTATGAGTATTTTTTTTCCTTGTGTTTTTTTTAATAGAAATATATTGAAATTTTAGTTTTAATTTTAAAGAAAACATGTATATCAAATATCAGTAAATGGATATTGTTGTAAATTTGATATTAACTAATGAAAGAAAATTCTAAGTATATTTTATGTATAATACAGAAACTTGTTCTTTGGAAATAAATAAATGTATTTAAATAGAAAAGCTTCTTGGTGAAATGAATGTATTTTTATTTTTTATAACAATTTTTTTAAGTATTGTATGTTTACAGTGCAGTATATGCTTCAAGTGATTCACTCGTGTTGAAAATTTAAGAGTTTATGAAGCGATTATTCGCTGAACTTATGTGATATATTTGTAAGGTTTCTTGAATAGGAGTAATCTGAAGAGATATTTGAAATCTCATGAAAGAAACATCAGATGTAGTGTATGTCCTAAGAAATTTAAGTTTGTAGTTTGAAAAGTCGCGAAGCTTCTCGTCTTAGAATTTTGTAGTGAATAATCACAAGTTCTTTTCATGTAAAAAGGATATGAAAACTTATAAAGTTACTTTTAAGAGTAAATCGTGATAAAAAATATTTAGTGAGCATAAGAATTTAAAACAATGTGATTCTTTACATCGCATTGAATGTTCGGACATTTTTTCAAGTAAAACAGAATTTGAAGAAAATCTCACGAACCATTTTTTTTTTTTTTTTTTTTTTTAAATTTTGCTAGTGTCAAAAGAAACAGAAATATGCTGATGATGATGTTTTGAAACAGCATGATACTTCTCTTCTTATAAATTGCATCCATTGTTTACAAGTGTTTAAAAGAAAAAGTGATCTCTTACACCACATTCGAATGCGACATGGTTTGATACGAATCTTACAAAAACGAAGAAACGTTGATATCGTTAATACATGCAAGTCTTCTAAAATCGCAAGTCTTAATAGTATGTTCGTAATTGAATCGATTTGCTAGAACATAGAAAATGATCATGTCTTAGATGTACTTCTTGAATATATAAAATTGTAGTTAGTAGGGAAAAAATGAGTTATGATGTAGTTTTACACTGAGTTATGATGTCGGTGTTTGAAATGGTAATCAATAGTTACATTTAAAATGTGTCGTGAGTGTGAAAATGCAGAAATAAAAGAGCTTTGGCGAATTTAATAAACGTGGTTCAATGTGGTTGATGGAAAAATTTGTTCCATGTGAATTAAATCGTGTAAGATATGAACCTCTTTCTCTCAATAGTTAATTATTCAATTGTAAGACAATTAAACTTTAAATATATATGCATATAGTATATGTAATGATTAATATTACATTGATTAATGTAAATAACTGATGATATGTGTATTAACATAGTGAATGTTCGCTTTTATGAAGTTCTAAGCATTACTTTAAATACCATTCATAAAACTTTTATCTCATATATACAAACATGACAATATCTATTGAGTTTTCGTTTATTCTTTGGAATGTATGAACGTTTAAATATTTTTTTTTAATTTAATGTAGATTGGAGTAAAATATCTGTATCTTTCTTCATTTCAATCGGTAATATCTGTATGCTGGTAAAGGTACATATGTTCGTAAGAATTATACTGTGTCACATTTTTGACAATCTTCTTTCATTCATATTAGCTAATAAGAGAATTATTGAAGTTAGTAAAGTAATGAAAATCAACGTTATTGAAAGAAAACTCTAAAAGCATTTACATTTCCAGAAATATATCAAAGTTCCTTTTCTTAAAAACAGCAGGTGTATCGTAGTTTTTATTTCTATTTCATTAAAAGCTGAACTTGTAAAATAAAAATTTTCTATTAGTGTAAGGTAAACAAAAAGAAAATCAAGAGACAATCCGTATCATGAATGAAATTCAAGTCTTACATCGGATTAAAATGAAATATTCTGAATCTAAATGTTTATGCCTATTTAGCACAAAATGCGTTTATTTGTGTTATAAATTTAACTAAAACCATTCTTATAACAGTATGTTGCCTTTAAACTGGGTAAAAGTGTTAAGTATATTTTCTGATGATATTGATATACTTGTCAAAGAAGTTCTAGAAACCTCAAATGTCGAAAGAGCATATGATAAGAATCTCCTTTCCTATCGCTACGTCAGTTACAGGTTAAGGGGTGGCTTGAATGGATAAAGGTAATGTTTGTGCAAAAATATAGTAGTTCTATTTTGAAATGAGAAATAATTCGCTTTTTGTCAGTTAAGGAAACTTGTGGTATTATTAAACAGAATGTCAGTGAAAGACATTGCGTTTGCATAGAGAATTATGAAGGTACTGAAAGGTAGTAAAGAAGGTGAATGAAAGAATTAATTTGAACAAATAAGGTAAGGCTATCATTAAAAGAAAAAACTGTTTAAAAGATGTATGTTAGAATTAAAAGTAAGATGTTGAAATTTAAAAAGATGTAACAGAGTAAAATCAAAGAATACTGGTAATTCCTATCTGGAAAACAGTAATTTGAGTACGATATTGAAAAAGTTGGTTTTAAGAATTTCTTTATGCATGTGATGCAAAACAATTGCTAGTTTATCATGAGTGCTGACATAGATGCAATTAGTGCAGGAAAAATAGTAAAATTAGTATAGTTAGTGTCTCTAAAACATGAAAAAATAATAGTGTGAGCAGTGTAAATTCATTTGAAGTACTGAAATATGACATAGACTAAATATCAGAAAATGTAAGAAATATTTTGGTATGTGTGGATGAAACACTGAACGTGGTTGTAAAATTAGAAATGAAAATTATCAACACACTTAAAGGTAATCGGGATTTAAAACTAAATATGATGTTAGAAACTTTGAAGACCATAAAACTATATGAGAAAGAAATACATTTAGATATAAATGGTATTAAACTGTAAAGTTGTGAATGGAAATTTCTGAGTAAAACCTGTAGATGATCTATTATGATCGAGGAATAAAACAAGTATTATAAAAATTGTAAGGAAATATTTGAATATGGAGTAAATGAAAACAATCCATATCGTTAAAATGAATAAAAAGGGATAAAATGTTGGAATTACGAGTGATGAGACAGAAATAAAAACATTATAATAAATAAGTTAAACTAGAATTAAGAAATATAAACACAGAAGGGAAATCATGAACGTAAGAAAAGCAATTAAAAGTTATAGACTTAAGTTTTTTTTAAAAAATATTCGGTAATGTAAGGAAGATATTGTTAAACACGTGAAAGAAATTAGAAATTCTGTAGAAAATTTAGTAAAAGAACTAAGATCACGAAAAATAAACGTTTCTTTTTAAATACAATTTCATACCACTAAGTTAAAGTGTGTATAGAATACTAGAATGGTTTAAAAAAAGTAAATGAAGTTAAAATTCAGAATATATTGAACATTATAACGTTAAAAAAAGTGTGAAATTGCATCTAAAATTAAGTAGTGTAACAAATAAACAGCATGTGCGGTAACGTTTGTAAAATATAATATATAAGTTAAAAATCAGGGTATGCTGAAATTTATGAAAGGTATGAAAAAAAATAGTATGTGAAAATTAAATAAAATATTACAAATTAGAAACGTTCAGTATTAAAAAAAAATATGACAGTAAATGAATATGTTATTATGAACAGAAAACCTGAGAAATAAGTTAAAGTTTCATGGAAAAACTAGAAAGAATAAAAGCATCAGAATAAAATTGAGTAATAAAAAAAAAATTATCTTGTAGTTTCATTAAAGGAAAGTCTTTTTTTATATTTGTTTCTTTTACATTGTTTTCAGAGTCGCGCATTGAATAATTTTAACACCAGACTTAAAAAATATATATCTAAAACATATAATTCACTTTTTCATTAATAGAGGGCAGCATCGCTATATCATCAAAATTAAGATGCAGAAAATATTTCCCGTTGCCAATATAAAAAAACTAACTTTAAATGAAAAGCAGGAGGTCTACAACTCAATCAGTAGTCTACGAACAACTCAACTCTACTCGAAACCACGCCTCCTAGTGTGATGACGTTGCCTTTGGCCCCACCCTCTGTGATGTCATTGACCACGCCCCCTGATCCACTGATCCACCTGTCGCAGAACCCCCATTATCATGCGTTAAGGTCGCCTGCAATTATTGTTCGTAAATTAATGGAATTTAAGATAGCCAAACCCTGTGGAGAAAGGGTTCTTCCATAGAAACTATGAAAGGTAGTAAATAAGAAATCTTGTGCGTTCAATTTGAGTAGTGCTTGGAAATTAGTAGATTGCATGCTTCATGTAATTTTTTATAATGGCCGCAGTGCCACCTTTTCTGTTGTGTTGTCTGCCACTTCTGACGATACAAGTGGTGCCATTCATGCTTTCGGAGGAAATCTGCAACTTCGTGCAACTGATTGTGGATGTCGTTGACTTTAAAATAGGAGACTTCTATGTAACTATTTAGCACTCCGATCAAGTGAGTATACTTTTGAGAAGCGTTAAAATTCATAATTGATGCTGGTAAAATATTGAAAAGCTGCCATGCCTATTTCAATCATTTCCATAACTGTTTTTGCAGATTTAAATTTCGTAAAGAATTCTTTAGCTTTGGATAGGTGCGTTTTTAACCAATCAAAGAAGAAAAGTTCTTGTGGGTGATCCTTTGTGTTGGTCCAAGCTAAATTTATTTCGGGATTTTCCTCTGTTTTGGAGCTAGGGACGGCTGAGAAAGCTTCTTTATTAATATTAAATTTTGCAGTGTTTACTTTGGGGATACGATTTTGTGTTTTATTTCTTTCTTTCAATTTTTGGGATATTTACTGCATCCTTTATAGGATAAAACGTGGTTTCCGTTACAAAGGGTGCAGACAGCTGGCAGTTCAGCTTTATTTTGTTTGCACATAAATGTTTCCGTGTGGCCAAGCACATTTGAGACAATGGTCCTTGTACTTGCAGAGTTCGCGTATATGCCCATATCTCTGGCATTTGTAATACTGAACGGGCCCAGGCTTTGATCTGTACGGTTCGACTAAAACGTTGAGGTCGCGTAAAATCTCGAAGCGACCATTTTTCTTTCCCTTTGCGCTGTGTTTAACATCTAGAAAAAGTGGTAGGTGGATGATAACTCCATTTCCATATGTCGTTAACTGATGCATTTTAATGATAGGGATGCCGTTTCGGATTAATTTTTCTTTTAGTAATTCTGTGTTACTGTTTCTTGTCAATTTTTTGGTTACCGCCTTTACAAGATTTCTCAGAGTTGATTAAAAGTGTGTGGAAGGGAAGACTTTCGGTTTGGAATACATTTGTGACCTTTCTACAATCTTCTGTTGTGTAGAGACTAATATTGAGGGTATCTACTTTAAGATTTCCTTTAAGTTTTTGACCTCCCATTCCTTCTTTCAAGTCTTTCCATTTGGCGCTAAAATCAGCTAGCACAATTGGGGGAATGTGTCCTGCCCTTTTCATGAGTTGTGAAAATTCTCCTAAATTTTCACTATTTTGTCCCCGGGATTGAGGTCTGCTTTAAATTTATTATGGTTCTTCTAATTCAATGTTTGAATGTGTGTTTTTTTGGGGGGGCGGGGTGATCCTAGGTGTTTGGAAACCTTCCGCATCAGTAACTATTGGTTTTTTTTATGCAATTTATTGCTTGCGCTGCATGTTAATTTCTTCTGTGTTTTCTGGTAGTTTACTATTTTATCCTGTGCTAAAATCATACCTATTTCGTGTAATCTCTGCATAAATAGATTGTAATGTGCTTGCATGTCGCTTTCAATTTCGCCTGCAGTGCTCAGTTTTTGAATTTCCACCTGAACAACTCCTTTAATATAGATTATCTTTTGTGTAGGTGTGTTTCCTAATGGACAATAAGCCACAAACGCTTTCAAGATATCGTCGTCCGTCGCCTAATTTTTGACTAATAATTCTGCTTCAGCCTAATAACAGTTTCCTGTTGGTGATGGTATACCCGTGTAATCAAAACTGTGCTTACCAAATTGCAGATCTACGCTCTCAGCCAAAGCAATCTCGACACTTTCCCAGACACTTAAATAACAGGCTCGTGATATCCCAATCTGTCTCCAGGAGCACAATGGTTGGATTCGAGGGAAATAAGTTCATGGAGAAACGGACGGAGAACATGGAACGGGAATTACAACGGGAGCCAAAAATAAATGAAATTTATTTTCCTTAAATAATCAGTTTCAGTTTACATCTAAGTACAGCAGTTGCTGGTTATTTTCAGTTTTGCCTCAAGTGAAAATATTTTAGATTTGTATGCATCAAAGAGCTCTTAATATAATTATGCATTTATCTGAATGATTCTGAGTACTTAGTACAAGCAGGATATTGCGACTTTAGTCCAAGAGACTGTTTTGAGCAAATTTTGGCACATTTGTAGAATAGATTTAAGCAACTTGTTTACCTTGTGATGAAAAGTGCAAGTTATGTTTTAAATATCAATTAATTATAAATGTTTCATGAAGTATGCTTGCTGTTTTGTAAACATAAAAGTTTTCGGTTAAATATTTTGTAAGAGTTAAAATTGACAATGAAGGTCTCAGATATTTCAGAGCAGGCTAGCATTTGATAATAAATCAAAGTACACCTAGGATTGTGAACATAGTTAGTTAAAAGTTAGGCTTTCTAGCCAATACTAAAGTTAATTTTAAACTTAGCACATTAGGTACAGTACAGAATTTAAGCTGTTTGTTGAGGTCTAGTGTTTCTAAGTGAGTAGCATGTAGGAATTCAGTGAGGTGTTATTGCTGAAATATCTTGTACAAGTATACACATTCATACATACATTACCTTGCTGGACAGCAGGGAATGAGAAATAAAATTCTAGAGCAAAGGAAAGTGTAAGACGTTTTTGAAGTTGAAATGCCAAAGTGAACAGGAAATGTATAAAAATTTGTTGCTAAAATATTTGTCCTTCCAGATGCCTGGAAGAAGACGAGATTCTATGAGAAAATCAATATCTTAAAGCTTTCGGAGATAAATCGTGGGTAAAACTGTAAGTAATCGCCTGTAAACTAGTTTTAGTCTTAAATATCTTACTTGTTAAAGTTAGCTTATGTTTAGGATTAGAATTTTAAATCTTACCAAGGTCGTTAAAGACCTTCATTGCGATTACTACTTTAATTCTTGCGGGGAACATTGCACGGTTACTTTACATTGACCAGTTATTTATAATTTCAGAATTTACTGTCACTTCTCCTTTCCGTTTCCTCACCAGAATACAAGTCAGATAGAGAGCATTTAAGACGAGGGTTTTAAGTTGTAAGACAGAGCGTGTTTCTGCCTCTAGAGACTACGTTACTAGGTTTCGTCAGCCCTAATAAGATCGAAATCATTCGGCTTTGTGTTATAGCTGCTATCATTTAAATAGAGAAGTTCATTGCCAAAGAGAAGTTCGTTCTGAATTAACTTAGTTTTATATTAAATCGTGTGGGTGTTTGACTACTAGGTTTTAAGTTTTAATTTGAATTTGACTGTTACCTTAAATTACATCACCACAAGTACTGGCTGCTCTTGTCAAGTACGAGAAGTGCTTTTTTATATTCAAGTTCTACCGCCCAACCACGATAATGGTTAGCGACGCTGACTGTTGTATACTGAAGGGCTCGGGTGCGAATCCCGGAGAAGGCATGGATGTTTGTAAATGTATAACGCCTGTGCGGCATAGGGCACTCTAAATATGCAACGAGCCGAAAGTCCTCTCGAGTTTTTGGTGGTAGGAGAAGAGAAGTGGGAAACTCTAGGACCCGTCCTTCCGGGGTGCTTTCCTTCAAAACTGGGGGCAGAACTGAGCAAAATCGCACTGTCACCTATATGGTGCCCAAGACTTGCCAACGACAAGCGCAATCTTGACTTTTGCCACGATAAATTTCGTGAGCTTGATCTGATTCAGACAAGCGAGATTAGTAACAACAACATATTCAAGTTCTAATTTAATAAAGGGTTTGTTTTAAACCTTTTGAAGATTCTGTAGTTCTTTTTAGACACTGCAATGATTCGCTGAACGTCTGTCAGGAGTTTGATGCTACTTTCTACTCTCAAAGATAGTCAAACTCTGTAACTCTTCAACTAACATCTCGTACCCGTAACAAGGTAAAATAATTAGGAAGAAAAGTGAAGGTAAATTATCATTGAAAAATCTTTCTTTAAGGAATAAAGTCAGTGAATCTAAATAAGAATTAGAAGTGAATTATTTGAAAATTAGCCAGCTGTTTACGCTGGAGGATTTGATCGATATTGTTGCAGCTTTACATTCCTAGATATTTCTGTCAACTGTCAGTACCTTTTGTCTACAATACTAGTAGGTAGCAGAATAATCGTATAATAAAATACTTATTTCGTGACATCCTCTCACAACAATTCGTTTCACATAGTCAACTCTTTGTAACATTTTCGGAAGTTTTTTATTCTAAAGTATTTGCGAGGATTCTAGAAAAGCCATTTAATTAGTCTCTTTCACAAGATGAAGTCGGAATTCATCACGGCATAGAAGGGAATATGTTTTTCAAGTTGCAGTGTTACTTTTTTTATTAATTTTCTCATCCTTGAAGGATATTTACAAAACGTTTCTTGATACGTTAATATTTTCGCATTTCTGAGACCATATTGTCTCACATAAAACCATGTGATCGTAAATTGTTTTATTTTTGTCATAAACAAAAAATAATTTATAAGTCCCAGTTGGAATGACTTAAGATCTACGTACAGCCTTTAACAGACAAAAGCTATTAACTTGCATGGAAGTATAGAATATAATTTGTTTTAAACTATCATGCTGGTGCTTTAGAAATTGTTGAAAGAGCTTTAGTTAAATCTGAAAATACCCCCAGTGGATGTTTCGGTTGCTCAACAAGAAAAAATAATCAAGCTTTTAAAATGCTTCAAAATCCAAATATTAATGCTATGATAGTACTAATGAATTCTGTGACAGAAGAAACTACGTAAAAAATTATAAAATTTCAAATTACTAAAGAAGTTCGGTAGAAATAACGAATAGAATCGGTAGAATTTCTTTGAAGCATGGTCAGAAAATGAGCTGTATAATAAAAGCCCGCAATTTTTGCAATTCAAAAAAGCAACAATTTTTTGCAATGGAATCACAATAATAATATTGCAGCTCATCTTTCCAAATTACAGAATTATAAAATGAACTCAATTCAGAATTTGAAAAGAGAAAAAATAATTTACCTGATATGCTGCTCAACTGCAAGATTTTAGGCATAAATATCGTTCGTTTAAATTAAGCTCGTCACTCTTGAATGAAAACAAGCGAACAGGTGATCAGTTAACAGCAATTTTGTTTTCATGAAAGAGAACTTAAAGTTGAAACTCAGAAGAATCAAGAAAAGAAGGTACAGTACCCGCCGCTAATTAAAATCACTTCTGTTCCAAACGTATTTGAGCTGAAACGTATTTGAGTATGTGCCTACCCTAAATTCGTCGTTTTGGTGAAAATTTTTGAAATTTTTTTTATTTATTCATTTGATAGGCCATATATTTAGGTTTCCAAAAATGCTTTATTTTTGTTTTTACGATAAATAGAAGCAAAGTCATAGTATAAAAAGTAAACCGGAAGTGAATTTTTAGATGCCGGAAGTTGGTATTTAAATGGTCGTAAAAATGTAAACAATAAGTTTAAACAACTATTTTCTAATTATTAAACAATATAAAAGTTGTAAAAGCAACCCATCTTTCACTGTGTGAGTTGTGTGACACTTTGCTGATAGAATGCCTACATGTGAAGACTCAAAACAATAATGAGCGTTTTAATAACCTTTTGAGGTATACTTTACCTAAAGAAACTTTTGTCCAACTAAAATATTGCTTTTAGGAGCACATATTGCTGTATTATTATTTAATTCAAGATATTTAGGACTTTTACCTATTTTCAGGTATATAGAAATAGAAATTAATCCCATTATGCTTGAAAACTACATGGGAATAGACAAACAGCGAATTCAGAAATAGAAACGCCAATCTCTACAAGCAACAAAGTTAACCAGAAAAATGCTAAAATAAAGTCAAAATTAGTTAACAATGAAGTAAAAGAGGGCCTAACATACAAATACGGCGAGTTTTAAAGGTCTAAAGTCAATACAAAATTTTTTGTGCTGTATTAAAATCTTTAAATGCATTTTCTGAGAAATTGAGTTTTTCTTTACGTTTGATTGCGATTACGTTAATTTCCCAAAATGTATTTAGAATATTGAAATGAAACTTTGCCAAATGTTTTATTCATCTTTAGCTGTGTTCTGTAGCAAAATCTGACCTCTTTGTATTTATTTATTGATTTTATTGACAGTATTTTGAAGAAATGAGAACTTTTTTTGTTTTAATTTTGAGTTTTTGTACCAAGTTTTGAATATTTCAAAAAATTTTATAAGTACTGCAAATCTTTTGCTACAGAACACAGGTAAGTATGTTATTTATATACTACTGTGTAAAGATTATTGAAATATATTCATTAGAATTTATTTTAGGAGACCTGGCGTAAATGAAAATTTTCACTAAAATTTCAATAAATATTGCCTATATTTGAAAAATTAATGAAACGTTCTATAAAATTCCATTTAAATTCATAGTTTTATATCCCATCTTACTCAAAAACATGTGTGTTAAATTAAAATTTTATGTATTTAAAAAAAAGTGCTTCGTATGTAGGCACATACCTTAAGCGGTTGAGATTTTTAATAAACAGCAATTTGTCTCTTCCAAGTCATGATATCAGTTTTAAACTTTTTAAGTAAAATAATAACTAACAACTAATTCAGCAGCTAATCCTAATATAATCATTCAAAATTAAGTTATTGACATAATTTTGAAATTCATTTTTTAATTTTTTATAAAAATATTTTTATAATTAACGGTATTGAAGAAATTTTATCTCTTACAAATTCCATGTGTGTTTGTTTCATACTGTTATTATTATTTCATACTGTTTGTTTCATACCATTCTCAAATGTATTCTTAACTTCACAAAACTATTGGTAGCTTTTTTGATCAGCACCTTCCAGTTCAGTTTTCCTTAGAATTTGCAGTACTTTTTATTGATGACGGCATGACATCACTTTTTTTCTACATCGCTTACGCTGTCAGTTTCTGCAGCTTTTTTTTACCCTTTTGTAGTCAGTTTTTAAACAAGGTGTGTCAATATTGTTGTGAACTGACACATATTCTAAAAATCAATCTTCATAACATCCTTCACTAAGGTGTGAAAATTAGGTATAGTTTCCAATTACTTTAAGAATGTTTCTACATAAAAGTCACATTTTTTTAAAACAGTTTTAAACTGATTTTAAGATATTAATTCCCTACATCGACAATAATATACATGGTCTCTAGCAGAGATATCGACTAAGAAGTGGTCCTTCGAATTGGTTGCATCTTCACAAAATTCAGTTCTGTTCATCACTTCCTAAACATCTTTGCTGCAATGACATTTTAAAACTTTTACGATACCCTAAAATCAAAGGTTGAATGGTAGAAGTTGTTTTTACAGGAACAGACACTAAAAGTTTTCCGATTAAAAAGTCAGAGGCGTGTGCGCTGCACAGTTATCTAATTATTGAAGCGATTTATTTCACTTTTCAGTTTGTTGTCCAATTACAAAAACAGAACAAAGGGGGGAAAAAGAAGCAGTAAAAATACTACTTTTCATGTTATTTATGGTGGGTCCTTCCTGTTATTATGGTGGGTAAACTCCTAATTCCTTTCAAACACTAAGGTTTTTTGCTTTTGTCAATTACCAGTGCCATCTTCTTATTTTTTGAGTCCATACTGCGCATTAATAACTAAGTAACTCTAATTTCTTAAACCAAGTGCTGTTTCACATTAAAATATTAATATACGTTGTGGTACTGTCCTATAACGCAATCCAGTTTCGTCTGTATAACAAATTATCTGCGAGTTGTAGTCATTTAGCATAGTCGTATTTTATCAAGTTATCAGCTGTTCGATGATCTACTTTCTCTACTCACCTTCTTCTTCCTTGAAGTGTCTGTCCTTCTCAGGTAGCAAAAAATTAGACCAGAACTCTAAAAGAGAATTGGCGAATTATCACCATGTCTTGTAAGTACCAATGAGACAGGAAAGAGTGTAAAGGATCCTTTACTTAACTTAAAGAAGTTTAAGAGTCGGCACAATTCATGCTTACAAAAGCCAATAGTTTTGGTTTGAATCAAAAATAATGGATAAACTAAAACTAATGAAATTAAGTACAGCCTAACTTCTTCGCAGTATAACTAGCGCGTAAGTTGGCCTTAACTGAAGGTCTGCATAAACAAGTCTTATAGCAAGAATCATGCAACGCTGCAGAATATTAATCGAGAGAATCAAATTTAGCAACGTAGCCTTCAAGCCGGCAGAACACACTCTAATTTTACCCTGTAAAACCTTCCTTTAAACATTCTCTACTTTCTATCTCATTTGAATTTCGCGCACTCTAGAAATTTAATTCCGGAAGGGAAATAGAAACTAGACTGGTAGAAAAGGATATTAACATAAAATAACGGGTTAGAAACTTAAATGATACTTTAAAACATAAATTTCTTATTTTCGACATAAATTTTTGTTAAAATTAATTTTGAGTTTATGTGGTAACCATGCACAAAACATTTATTTGTCCACAACTTTTCAAACATGGAGTTCCAACTTCAATGCACCTCACACCTGAGGGTTTTTTTTTTTTTTTTTTTTTTTTTTTTTTTCCCCACGTTATATGCAGCAAGTAAACTAGTTTCTATCGACAGCAAATACAGAATAATTGTTGAAAATAGTACTTATAGAGTTTTTACCGCCAAAAATGGTAATGAAAAATAGTAAAAGGTTATTAATAAATCCAGAATTCATTTTGTTAACTGCTGGTAATGTTATTATTCCAACATCACATGTGCACAGTCAAATTAGCGCAGCGATTACATTTAAGGAAATTATTCATTTAAGAACATAAAAATTACTTTGAAAGTAATTTCGCTGCTGGATACAACAGTTTCTTAATTTAGAATATTTTTATGAATTTTTACAAAAGAATTTATTTCCTCAGAATATTTTCCTCTAATTAACCTTTTTTTTCTCTCTAATACGGGCATTGTTTTCTTTGTATTTGTACTTAAAAAATAAAAATGATTTTGTATTTTATAAATCTTAATTTAGTAATTCTTAAGCTATGAGTACGTTTTGATAGTTACTTATGTGCAATCAAAATTTCGAGTAAAAATTAAAATGGAAGAAGTTAAAATAAAAATGAGAAAAATAGGACCTTGTTATCAAGATTTGCAGATAAAGAGCAATTACCATACTTCCAAGAAAATTGTGATCTGGATTAAAGAGGGTGATTACTGGTCATTTAATGCTTAGAGTTATCTCTTTTACAGTTCTGATGGCTCCCAATAGCTAGCACTCATTTCACCTTGGTATTTTTTTTGGGGGGGGGGTTAACCATTAGGAAATGTCGCTTGATAATGTCCCTTAGCAATCATAAAAATATTTTGAAAGCGAGAGGTAGATTGTATTTTTCATAATTTTCAGCTGAATATGGCAAGAAATTAGTCGAAGGACTTCACCAATATGAAAAGCCACTATAAAAAAGGAAAATATTAAGAATACAAAACAAGTTATAGACTCTCAATATATTAAAAGGACACACAAAAATACTTAATGCCATTCTGAAAACAGCTTAACTTAGAAACATTATCACACCACATGCTGAATGGTGCATAAAAGCAACAATTAAAAGTTAAATTACTATTGTGAATGACAAACGATAAAACATTATATTATCAGAAATATAAAGTAACTAAATTTATTATGAACCGAAAATTTGAAATTTACTTTTCAAAAAACCATTTTTTTCTAATTTATGTTATTCATGGCTTGGCTCAGAAACCGTAATAGTAAAGATCAGTTGATTGTTTTTCATCATTGTATATCTATTTAGTACTATTATTTTATCTAATCTACAGATATTTCAGTTTTAGTTAAGGTCTCCTAAAACACCTTGACACATTTTCAGTTTGTAACTCTCGATGGGAAGGAGACTTGTGATTAAATATTAACTCTATTTGGCATCTAAAAAATTAATACTCTTTGCAGCAGTTTCATACGCACTTTTACGTTTCAAACATTTGTTCATTTCTTTTGGTATTCTGGTGTAACAAAAATGAAAGCAACAATTCTAATGGGTGATAGCACATGGCAAATGTAACAATTTTTGTAATATAATATGCAGTGAAATTTAAATGTGGAAACATAGCAAGTGCAAACATTTGGGAAAACGAAGACATTTTCATAATGGACATTTAGAGGAAATAATGTTTGATATATACTAGAAGTGTTCAAATCAATGATCCAATACATCATGACGAAGATAAATGACTGGTCTACACTTTGTAAGATTCCTGGCATGTTCATATACTTCTGCAGCAGCAATGTAAATTCTGGCTATAAGACTTTCAGGAAAGTAAATATGTGTCTCGTAAATCAGATCTGTTGTAGCCGTGATGCATGTGATCACAAGAATGGCACCACTTTTGCACGTTATCCTCCTTTGCATTACTCCAACAGAAATGCTCTCGAACTCTCTGCAAAGTCTTCATTAATCCAAAGTGACCTCCTGTCAGGCTGCTATGTAATTCTCTTAAGACATTCAAGAACTTCGAAATATCATTGCCAACAGAATGCCTTTCCATCATCAGATTCGAACTGCCAGTACAAGATGATGTAAAAGATGACGTGAAAAAGGGGTGCCAATCTTGCGATCACATGCAACACGGCTACAACAGATCTCATTTACAAGACACACATTTGCTTTCCTGAAGGTCTTGTATTCCTGCTGCAGAATTATATGAACATGCCAGAAATCTGCCAAAATGTAGACAAGTCACTTCATCACAGATCTTTGCATTACGCCAATTAGAAATCCTCTCGAACTCTGCAAAGTCTTCATTATTCCGACGTATAACCTCAGCCTCACGAGATAGCCACTAATTAGTTTACTTCCTTCCAGGAGCTGTCTCTAGCTTTCCTGCCTTGGGGTGTTCTGCAATTTCTTCGCACACAGCCTTCAGCACTTTCGGGTACGTTTCTTATCACTCTTATTCTACCTCAAGACATAGATTTGCTCGGTTAAATAATCCAGAGCAGTCATTTGATCCACTGGCTTCTGGACTTGAGCAGCTATTTCCAACTGGATGGCGGTCTCTACGAGTAGTTTGCTGGGCTGCTTCGGATTTCATGGTGTATCACTAAGGTGCTTTTTAGATTCTTGATACCCATCATTCGCACGGCTTTCTGTATCTCAGGATACCGGATACCAGTGATGAAGTGCTGCAGGCATAAGATTTCGTTTATTTCCGTTGGGCAGTCCGATAGGGCAGCCTTTCAGCATGCATCTGTGACGAGTTCCTGAAGTGTTTTCGGTTACTTCCATTGCGCCAGACTTTAACTGAAGCCGGCTACAATCTTTTAAACACCTCTCACTAAAATGCTGCTGTACCATGTCAGATAGCGCTTCAAAGTCCAGCCTCTGGTTTTCAGGCGAGTTTGAATGATATTCGCTGTGTCTGTTCTCAAGGAAGAGGCAAGATGGCAGGTTTTGGCTTCGAAATTCAATTCATTAGTGTTTGCCATTATAGAGAACTGAGTCCTGTACACTCGACAGGAGGTCTTTTTCATCATATGTGGATAGCTTTACAGAGAGTCCCGACTTTGTACCAAAGTCCAAATTGTGACCAAATGTCGTTATGGACTTATTTAAACCATCTACTTCTTTAGCGAGAACAGCAGAAACTCTGTCCTCAAGTTCAATAGCAAAGCTCTTTATTCGATTTGTTGTTGAACAGCAGACACTCTTTCTTGAATTTTTCCAACTTTACGTTCAACCATGTCTATTCTGCCTTCCATAGCCTCGAATTTATTTTCTCTAATGGGAGTAATTCCTCTTTTCATTTCCTCCTAACCTGCCTTCATTTCTTCTTTGAATGCAGCAAAGGCTACCACCAGCTGTCTTAATTGCTCCTCTATCACTCATCACAGACATTATATCCCACTTTTGACACCAAAAATTGTGCGTATGAGTTCATAATAGACTAAATGCTTACAGAACTGATGGCAGCTCGATTAAGTTTATTTTACCAAAAGAAACACTTTACAATTTTGGTACTTTCCGCAAAAATACTCATATAGCTTTTCTCAATATCACAATCAGTTGTTACATTTCAAACTACTCAGAACATTAAGCACAGCACATCTAACAGAAGTTTGCAATACTCCAAACTGAAAAACTGAATGCTCTTTCCGATCTTATTGTTTTCCTTAGACCATCAAGAAATACTTAGTGCTTCCCACTTTTCGAAATTACACGAAGGCATATTAAAGCCAGTGCAGTTACAGTTACATACAGGGGTCAATTACAGTTATTTAATTACATTATCAATTATACAATGACCCAACCAAAATGTCGTTACATTTGGCATGCCAAATTTGTCGACAAAAATTACACACCCAAACCGTCGCTAACTTAGCGATAGCTCACCAATTTACTGAGACTGCCATTTACTTCAATGTTAAATAGACAATGTCCCTGTAATCTTATTTTTCTGGTACAGCTTTGTCTTTTCCAAGAATTTCAAGTTACATTATGCAATTTTTCTTGTACAGCTTTGTCTTTTCCAAGAATTTCAAGTTACATTATGCAAAAGATATTATAATTTCACTAAAATTTACACATATAGAAAATTCGTAGCAATACATAATCAATAAATTTTAATCACAGATATCCTGCATATATCCAACCAAACTGATGGTCCCAAATGTAACTCACATCAAAGCAGCCCAATACCCAACCATTCAGACACTGGCAGGTCACCTGAACACCTAAATTATTTTCTACCTGGTGCTTTCTGCCATCATGTTAATGCATGGTTTATTGATTTTGGGTGTTAAATGACATGCCAATCATTATTTTAAAGTGACTAAAAGTAGTTCTGTTATTTGAATGCACCTTCCTTCTCCTTTGTTTAATGTCAATGTTTAGCTATTGATGCCTGAAGTTGCAATCTTGTCTTTAGGGAAAACGGCATACAGTGGTGAAAACGCATGAAAATCCCAAGAAAGAAGTTTTTGTTTTACTTAAGTAGGTTATTGTTAGTACTGTACCATTCTGTTTGGCATGGGGTTGGGAGAAATCCATTCCCACAAAAATACGTAAATACAGGCATCTTGAATGTTTACATGAAACAGATTTTAGCCTCTACCGATGTGAAAGAGTTAAATGTCATTCACACTTGATTCCCAACCATAGCAGTGGAGCTAACTGCCATGTGAAATTTCGATTTAATGGAGCTAGCCCATTCGCTTTCGCTTGGACTCTTGACAGAACTTCAATAGCCATTAAGAGAAATGGATATCGCCCACTTTCTCTTGCTTACATTTAATTTCACATGACCTTTCAGGAACCTTGAATTATGCATTCTACAGTATTGTATATTCCATTATATAGAACAGCAAAATTACACAATATTTAGAGCAAAGTTATAACAAATTATCAATTTTTTTGGTTATCAGCATAAGTGTAAATTCATTGCTGAAACGTTTGAAGCTTCGTTCAGACGGGGGCATAATGGGCATAAGTGGTTAAAGCCGAGCTCCGTTGGCAAGGCAACCAGTCTGTGCAATGTCACAAAATCTGGTTTAGGGCTCGTGGCATAGGGTTCAAAGTTTTCAACTTTACGCCGAGTTTGGAGTTTGGGATAAGCATCGACCAATCAGAGCGAAGCTGAAACGAAGCGGCGTTCTACACAAGATTTGGCTTTCACAAAACAAGCAGAGCGAACACGGGAAATCAATCGAGCAGGTTTTGTCTACAATCGAAGTTGTAGACAAAACCACGCATGCGCAAATTTAGCTTCTCTCATTGGCCACGGCTTACACCCCGTTCTCGCAAGTGTGAACGGAATTCTCATATTTTATGCCCTTATGACTACGCCTCTATGCCCTTTACGCTGCCGTCTGAACACAGCCTAAAGGAATGAAATGTATCATAAGGTTTAATCACTTTACTTTCCACAGTAGGTTTTTGCATATTAATATGCATTATATGCATCAGAACTGAATTTCAGTTATTCATTTACTGTTTAGCACTGCGAACAAACAACTAATAATAATAGGGGAAAAAGGAAATAATTTAGTATTCCCGTGAAGTACTGCTCCCTGAAATATTGCAGACAATATTATTTTTAAAGAGAATATTGCACATAATCACAGTATTCATTATATTCAAATGGAATTCAGTTCCTTTATGTAATTTAATGAACAGCTTTTCTGAATTACTATTGAAAATAAATAAGAAAAATACAGAAATTGACAGATGTCAAGCAAATTTACAACATTTTTTTAGAATTCCTAATACCTTTCTAATTCTATATAAAATATTTTTACCGCCTTCTGGTCTTTTATACACCTACATGTATATCACTTTTTCCGAATATCGATTTATTTCAGCATTTTAATCTAATAATATTTAACTCTGGCATAGGCCCAACTTTTTTACATCTTTAACTATTATACTTATTTTCAGTAAATTAATTAAAACTCTGCATAGTATTCCTTATTTTTGCCATGATATTCTTTACTTTAAATTTTTTTCCTCACAACATAAATAAAATAACATTATCAATTTTGCACCTATAATAATTTCCTTTAACAAAAATGTCACATTTATTTCCTGCCTCTCTGAAAGCAACTCTGATTTAGATTGTCAGCCACATTATTTATTAAAACTTCACATGCTCATAAAAACGAGATTTTTCTCTTTTGTGGTTTGTCTATGTGTTTACTGTGCTCTGAGTTCAGATTTTCAACTAGGAACTGAAAGCTCTGTTGCACTGAAAAACTAGTTTTTCACCCTCCAGTATTTGAATTTGCTGTGCCATCTGTCTTGGCTAACTCAGACAGATTGCTTAAAAGCATGAACACCTTTTAAGGGGTAACAGAACATGTCAAATTAATAACAATGTGTAGTGAAATGTAAATGTGGAAGCACAGTGGGTATGAACATGGAAAATCGAAAATTGTTTTTTGATTCCGGAGTCTTTATAAATAAGACTACAAATAAATGACCAGCAACTACAATAGATGCATCACACTGATGGATTTCACTTATAAGATACAGACTGGCTCATTGCCACCAGAACTAACATCTCTGTTGCAAGAATACTTGACATCATGGCAGCTTCCAAAGTATAAGCCAATCACTCCATCGTTTTGTTCTGATGCACGTACTGAAATTGATAGTCATTCGATTTAACAACTCATACATATCAAACATTATTTTTTATAAAAATACATGATTAAAACAAATTTTACTCCGAGTGCTCTTCTTTCTTACTTTGTTTTCAGATTCTGCATTATGAACACTGCATTATGAATATTGTTATTTTTGCCATATGTTTTCACACTTTAAAGTTGAATATCAATTATGTCACATCCTGTATATACTACACACATCTACAGAGGTTGTTCACACATTTTTGTAATGATTTCATAAAGATTTATATATAAACAAACCTTAGAGTTTTATTTTCTAATATGTTCAGTCTGATAGCCCTTTTGTTGAACTATCATATCATATCTTTATTTCCAAGATAAAAATCCTTTTCCTAAACAGCAGAGTTGATTTTATTGCACTTCCCCTTCACAATCTCCCAGACTCTAGAATGTTTTGTGATGCTGCTTATGAAGAGCTTGTTTTAAAAGTCCAAATGCATAGTAATGTATTGGGCCACATCGAGGGGACTTGGGTGGGATGCCAGGGGTGTTTGTGGGACCCCAAAAAATCCCCTGAAACTTTTACAGACTTACTACCGACATTTTGGAGTTTCGAGAAGGGGGGAGAGAAATGAAAAATTACAATTATGTAGTATTGAATGACCTAATTATAAAAGTTCAATGAATTACTTTTTTTGCAAAATTAATAACCATAAATTTTCAAACATATAAACTACTCCAATTTATGTAAATATTTTAAATTACCTGAATTAATTCTTTAAAAAAATTATCTAATTTCTGCTGCTTTTTTTTTTTTTTTTTATTTTCTGATGTTTGTGGGCTTGTCTTTCTTTTGTGGTGAACTTCATAATTGCAAGAAGGTTGACTTTTATTTTCCTCATTTACAGTTGAAGAAATTTCCTCGAGAACTGCACATGCAGAGGTAGAAGCAGTTTGCTTTTCTGCTAACGTAGAAGGTTTTTCAGAGACTTTTATAGGTGACTCATCTGAAATACATGTTTTTAAGACCTCTTGATATGTTTTCCAACTTCTGTTCATATTCAGTAAGAGATCTTTGTGAATTGGATCAGTCATTGGATTTTTTGAGCCATATTTTTCACATGAGGTTTCTTTAGAAGCCATTAAATCATATTTAATAGTCTGCACTGCATCTAGGGAATCAATCTTAAGAGAGGTTCTATAGTCAGTGACAAGTGTATACATTAAGTTGAATGCACTTTCCACTAACGGGGCCATGGAAGCAGCTAAGGCAGGCTTTGACCAATTTAGCCAATGTAGGATACTTACAATTATTTGTGAAATCATCTTTTAAATTAAAAACTTTAGACCAATATTTATCAATTGTACACTTACTTGATTTCCACTTTCATCAGATGTGTAGAGCATTTCTTTGGTGATATCAACATAACTCTGGTATAACCTTATTTCAGCTTCTACTTTTGACTTTTCATTATCACTAAAAATATGGGACATAAAAGATGATAATTTTTCAAAAGCTAATATTGTACTGGTTTTACCTCTTAGCTCTGGATCTAATGCTGTTAAACTAATTAGATATGAATTTTTAAGGGGTAATTTCTGTTTCATATGCTGTGCTGTATTAGTATAAGCTTTCATCAGAGAAATTTGGAATTCTTTTGCTATTGGATGATTTTTTGATAATTTCTTCAGGAGAGTGGAAGCTTCTGCACCAGTAAATATTACTTTGCTAGGTAGATGGAATTCTGGATTTGTGACATCAACCTTTAATAAATCATTATAAGATGTGCACTCTATATTTTCTGGCTTCATAAAAAAAGAGAAAAATTTTGCCATCAATTTATAAATACTGGAATGTATTAACTGAAGCATTGGTTTTTTTGTTTCAAATAATTTAATATATGTGTTGAACTCTGGTAATACTGCTGAATATAATGCCATATGCAATAAAGTTTTGTTTTGCATAACAAATAACCCATTTAGTATTCTTTTTTTTCAAGCTAAAGCATCCTTTGTGAGTTGTTGGGAATGCAAGCAAGAATACACCCGTTCAACAATTTTTTTCTGAGCTGCAGAAATATTTCTTTTATTGTATACAGTTTCAACATAAGAAAAACAATCCCCTTTATCAGTTTTATCCAAGTAGTGAAAATAAAATGCAATAAGAGCATCCCACAGATCTTTGATTCTTTCTAGAACACATAAAATGTACACCCACCTATGGTCTGGTCTCTTCAAGGGCTTAAGTTTTTTAATGGCAAGGGATTCACAGATTTTGAAAAAATTTTCTCTTTTACTGCAGCTTTTCATATTAAAATAGATGTCATCAAACAAATCTTCTAAGTATCTATCAAAACATGAAGCAAAACTTTTTGCACAGTTATTAGCTGTGTGACATGTGTCACCACCAATATCTAATAAGTGGGGTACTTTATTTGATCGTAGTCTGGTTTCAAAACCCCTTTTTTTTCTACGCATGGTGTTACATGAGTCCATTAATACACTAATTAAGTTTGCCCATGGAATATTATTATCTTCAATAGTATTAACAACTGCTTTAAAAACAGCTTCTGAATTGCAAGATTCCATCTTTAGAGATGCAAAATGATGAACTACAACTTCATTTTGATTGTTGTCATAAAACTGCACCAATATTGCCAGTATACTTTCTTGAGCATTGCTAGTACTTTCATCCAAATTTAGAAAAAATGGAGTCTCCTTTAAAGTTTTAATGATATTTTCCTTAATAGTTTTTGCGAGCCCATATTTCATCTTATAACATGCAGTAGTCCTGGACATTTCCAACGAGTTTAGTGCCGTCTGATCACGGCTCAACTGTTTGCAGAGTTCAATTAAATTGGGAGCTACATTGAAAGAAAGAGAATTTTCGGCGATAAACGAAGTTATTAATACCTCTTGGCGTGCTTTTCTTGTCACTATATCCAATGGCCGAGCATCAGTCTCCAGTAAGTCATCAGTATTTTTTGAATTAGCATAATTACTTAAAGTCATTGAATGTCTAATGCACTTTGAATATTTTATGTGCGTCAACAGTTTTAGAATGATTTGTGAAAGCCTTGAATCCTTCCCCACCATACTTCAGCAGTGAGTTACAAAAACACAATATGCTTGTCCAGCAACATTTATTTTCTTGCACCATGTGCCGATGGTATCCCCATTACCATCTCTCCATTCAATCCAATTCCACCTAAATGCATTCCGGACACCTTCTTCTAATTGTATAATATCACTATTTATATCGAGAAATTTCATAGTGAAATTCTCTTGCGTACATAAAAAAAAATATTTCAATAAACAAAACGAAAAATTTACATGTGCATCAATAAATGAAACGAAAAATTTACACGTGCATTAATAAATGAAACGAAAATTTTACACAGCGGAGGAAAAAAAGTTGAGAAGCGATCAATGACAAATAGCTAATACAGCGAAAAATCCCCCTTCTCTACTTATTGGCGCTACGCCAGGAGAGATAAGACCTTTGAACCCAGAGTCACGTGATCGCACATCTGGTCGAACAAAGTCTCTACCATTTTTTTCTGCAGCGCCTACTTGCTGAAAAGAATCCAGAAGAGAATGTCCGAGAACCGGGGGAATGAGTCATAACTCGCAATAAGGAAAGAACAAAAAAGTTTTTTCCCCCTTTTCACGCATTATCACTGCCTTTGGAGAAAGAAAGGAAAAGTTTTCACCACACACACTGACCTTGCGTTTTCTGCTTTCAAAGCAAACAAAATTACCCAGATCAAAATAAATAATTCCTTATTATTCCTACTTCCTTTTGAACGACGATCCCCGGAATTTCTGGGTATCGAAGTTCAAAATCCCCGGAGCACAAACACCCCTGGGATGCATTTAAAGGGAATAGCTTCAATTCCGGTTTCATTTCTCATTCTTTCAAAAAAATGGAGCAGTAGATTTTGAGGTACGGTTTGAAGCCTTATCTTCATGGATCTTAACAAAGCGAAGATTGCATGAATTAAGAGATGCCGTTTCTTCTTTAAAAGTAGGTGTTAAAACTTATTTCTGATAGTACAGTCAAGTCTTTAATACAGACTCATCGGGACTTCGGCGATTCCAGATTATAGATCATCAATTTAAATTTGGTAAAATGGCATGCAGAAATTATAAAAATAAAAATATGAAACCGTAATTTATGAAATAAAGAGCAATTATGATCTAAAGCGTATAAAAATTTACAAAAAAAAGCTTAATATTTATTTGTTTACTGTATTAAACATTTCTTTCAATGCACACATGAGTAAAGCATACATTACGCATAGTCGTAGAAAATTGCAACCAGAAAACTATTTGATGTGCATTCGTGATATTTATAACGACGAGGAATTTGATTTAAACCATATCAAAGTACATCGAGATGAAATACTACATTTAGTAAGGAATTATAAGCTGAATAAAATAAAAACATCAACCCTGAAGATAAGGATAATGCTGACAGATCAACTTCCAGTTCATTGCACGTCGCGACGTCCCCCCCCCTCGCAGAGCAGCATGAAATTCATAAACAGATTTCGGAATGATTAGAAAAACAAACGATATGCCTTTATCCATTTTTTGCAGAAATTCTACTTTTTGTTTGATGGACATCGAAGCATGCTTTCGCTTTGTAGATCCTTTGGTAGCTCCAGAATCGGAAATTCTTTTTGACATAATCGAAAGTTCAAGCTTACTTTTATAAAATTGCTCTAATAGTCTGCAAAAAATAATAAGCCGGATCCAATTCGAAGATTAAGGAACAATGCAATCTGCAACATTAACTCAAATTGATAATTAGATAATTTTAGCTTAGCTTATACCGTCCGTTATACTTTAAACGCACATGCATAAACGCACATGCGCATGCGTACAGGTATTATGCGCATGCACAGAAAGTTTGTAGCTTCAAGGTCCAGATTATAAATAATTCTGGATTATGGACGTCCAGATTAAAGAATTTTGACTGTAATTAATTTTGACATTTTTTTTCTACTTTCCATATTTTAAGTTTTCCGTTATAAGAGACTCCAGTAATAACCATAAAACCTTTAGTAAAACTTTCCTTGTTTTCTCTAAACCAACATATTAAGTCTTTTTCTCCTCCTTTTTCTACTGTAATCATATAAGTATATCCAAGCCTCATCAACTGTAACTACATAATTTCCATTTTTCACTTGCAAAATAATTTTCATATAGCAACCTGCAAACATGAGAGACATGTTTTGGCGGCAGGCCAGAAACATGCTTTTTGTTTTCATTAGCTTTAAATCAGATTTTATAATTTTGTTCACAGTTCCTATAGATATATTTCAAGATTTTGTAATAATAGCGCTTTGGGGGAAGGGCTGGATTTTCCTTTAAAACATAAGATGCGACTTTATAAGAGCTGATTTAATAAGAGCTGCAATGTACCGTTGCTGGGTATGCATTTTTTGCCTTTTCCCCCATTCAGATGCAAACTTCGATGTTTCTTTCCTTTCATATTAATTATGTCACTATTTTAATGTGTAGAAATAATAAAATCATGCTTTTCACATATTTCTTTTATTAATTGAATAAGAGAATTTTTCTTCGGACAGTGCAAAAATATAGCAGTCGATTCATTGTTTACTTTTCAATGACATTTTAAAGAAAAAAATATTTTTTATGCTGCAGATGATAATTAATCCTTATTCCAATCTGACTGCCAGTCACATTCATATTTTAAAATGAATATTTAAATTCATAGAGAAAATCAAAGTTGTTACAAAAATGTGTAAACATCCAATGTATGTCTAACTACTTTCTTATAACTTTATCTTTTCAACTTTAATGAAACAGCAGCATTGCATAATTTTTCAATAAATAAAGTATTTTCAATAAATTTAGCTCAATATACTATAAAAATGGCAAGGTGCTTAAAAAAATTAATTTTATTAGTTTCTCGTAGTGACTTTTAACATGAAAATATGTACATGGAAGTTACAGAAATCAAATTAACACTGCATATAGTGAACATTAGCAAACAATTTAACAAGAAAAAAAAATAAAGGAACTAAAACAGAAAAAGGAAATGTACATCATTCCTTACTAATTTTAGAAAGGGTTACCACAGTTCTGCAATTTTTAGATAACCGAGGAACTAATATAAGAACTCCACAAATAGTTTTATTTGCAGTTACAAACACCATTTTTAAGTACCACCATACATAAAATAATCACAGACTTATGAGAATTAATCATGAAATAATATTTTAGGGAATAAAATACTAGTACTAGCATAAATAAAAATTAACAATGTATATAAAATTAGAAAAACTGCAAATAAATTAAAATGGAATTGTAATAGATTCTGACAAACACACAAAATAGGGGAAAAAAGGGGATTCCATTTGTTTAACAATAATTTCTTTAATATTAAATTGTCAATAAATTAATACACAATGTTACAAAAAATATCAGCAAAAAACATTTTCCTTCAGTATAAATTGCACTAATTAACAAATTATTTTTTCATAATTACAATAATAATAAAGTACCAATACTTCATTGAAATAGTTTAAAGACCTCACCTGCAGCAAATCAGGAGACAGAAGTCAGATAACAAGTAAAAAATTTTCACTTCAATAATAAATATACAAAAGCAACAGTGAAGAAATACCATCCATTATGATTCAGGAGAAAAAATAACATGAAAGACTCGAAGTTTCAATTCATGTGCATAAAACAATAAATTTTATGTGTATGAAGAATTTACTTTTCTAGTGTGCTTTTACACTAAAGACAAAAAGACAAAGTGAAACATTCAAAGATGATAATGTTACACCCAGCAATTTTGTCAAGCAACAAGCATTTTACAGTAATTACATGTTTATTCTGTTTGAATAGCAGATAATGCAAATTAAAACTGACAAAATTAAAAATTATAAAATGCTCTTTTAATTATTTTAAAGCTTTTAATAAAAGCAATAAGTCACAGAAAACAAATTTATACACCACCATGCACATTTTTATTTATATATTACAAAAGTATTAAACAAATTTGAATTATAAATTTATTTCAAATGAATTATACCTCATCCATTGATTGCATAGTTGTTATAACTTAAAATAGAGTAGGTACAATGTACAAAGTCTCACTGTTAAACAGGCAGAGCAGAGTGATAATAATACTAGGGATGATCTCCCTTCAATATTTCTGCAACATAAGTTAAATGTCAGACCTGTCAACAGCACAAACTTTACAACATGTTATGTTTTTCCAACTTTACATATAAGATCATCACATATGCTTGAAAGCTCCACATTTTCTATATTCTGAGAGAGAAAAAAAATTGAAAATTTAGGGGCACATAAAATTTTGTTATTATTTTAATCTTAAAATCAAACTTTTAATTTAAATTCTTTAGATAATTTTTTTCACATAATTTCAAATGAAATAAATGTCATTAGAAAATATTTTTGATTCTGACACTGACACAACATACTTTTACTGTAAAAACAAATAACATTCAATGAAATTAATAGATAACAAAATGTTTAGAAAACAAGTTAACTATGGTGATCTGTAAATTGAGGGATTCTTTCTAGATGACGCATGTGTCAACACTTTTCAGAAATTTTCTCTTACACCCTTCCCATGTTGGTTTCGTTCGCATTTTCTAAATAGCTGCCAAAGAAATTAGTATGGTTTGTCTAAAAAACTAGTCTAGCCAGACACCACATTGATAACAATATAAAATTACAGCTTATTTATGTTCATTCTGTCTTTTGACATATCTTTTCCAATCACTACGCTTAAAAACTTTATTAAAATTGTTTTATATGAATTCAGACACATTTTCGAAATAATTATTTAGTTGGCATATTTAAAAATTGCCCATATCAGCCCAAGAATGAATGCCAAGTCAAATGCCATTACACAAATATTACAATAGATAAGGGCCATTTGGACATGAAGAAATGTACCGATTCGTTTCACTATACAAATTTTAAAATACACCTACAAACTACATGAAAACAAGTCGGTAACTTCCCTTTATCCTACCACGATGAACTGAGGCATGACAGAATAGTATGACAGTAGTTAAAACTTTCGATATACGGAAAAAAAATGGGAGAAACATAGCATTTCTCAAACAAAATGAATTCAGTGAACAAAGAAAGTTAATTTTGTAGTTATATAGTCTTAAGAGCATTGTTACATGTAACCAACTTTCTTCACAAGGACTCAGTGCATAGATAAGTAGAAATAGTGGAACTCTAATATGCACGTATATCATTCAACTTCCATGATTTTTCATAAATATGCATCAGCTCATAAGCTTTTCATTTCAACTTTAAGGCCCACCAGCTGCCGAGCAGTATAGTTGCTAAACACTGGTAGTTCAGTCCGAGGGTCAAATCCCATGAACGAGCTGACTGCATGGGCATTTTCATGATTTTCCCCATGTGTAACGTGTATATGAGCTAGTTTCCCTTAGGAAGTTCTCCATGAAGGCATCCCTTCCCTTAGGTAGATAGCCCTAGTGTGCTTTGCCATAATTAAATAAAACAAGCCAATAAATAAAACAAACCAAAACCATTTCAACTTTAAAATGCTACTCTTCATTAACATGGAATAACTACTGGCAAGGTCAGATCTCTACAATAATAACAAAAAGATGTCACTGTCCATATGCGACCAATTTAGATTTGCAATGCACCAATCTGATGGCTGCATGGTGTGGATATGGAAGCACCACAGGAACTCTTTTTCATAGTATACAATTCAGATATGGAAGCACGACAGGAACCCTAATTTTCACAGTATATGAATCCAACTGTCAAATCTGGACATAGCAATACACTTTTGAGGTTTTCTTGCTCACCGATTATCAATTTACTATAATGAGCAAAACTGCCTAAATATTCAAGAAGTTCTATTATGACAAAACAATAGAACTAAGCCTTATTGATATAAGTATAATACTGCACCAGCCCCAAGCATGGTTATTAACAGAAGTCTAACAATGCTGTCTCATGTTTGGAATGTTTGAGCACACAGTTCTATCTGAATCCCAAACAGCACTTGCAGGATCAGTTGGAGCATATATTATGTAGTTTGCAACCAAGGTCTACTAGAAAAAAAGTGAGCAGCATTATGTACTCAGAGGAAACGTATACCAATCACTGAAGGGTCAATGCATGTATTAGGGCCAAAGGCAGACCAACAAATTACTCATATATGACAATAAACGCTATTTTATTTCTACTCCCTATGATTTATGTCAACATGGTGTATGTTTTATTACTTTTAAGTCTGGACATTGAAAGTATAATAAAAAAAACGCTACTCCCCATTTAATTGGAAACTAAATCTAGAAAAACAATAATTTATCCCAACTATTTACAATGTCCAATAGAAATGTTTTTCAACTTATGTAAATATAATAAAGGCAATTTTCTTGGTCTTATAATAAAGACTCTTAATATCTCATATTTACACACCTTTTGTTCAAGATCTTTTTCTAAACTTGATATCTTCATTTCAGCTTTTTTCAGTTGAGCTCTTAACACTGTTACTTCAGCATCACCAGACTTTCTAGCACTCTCAATCTCTGCATTTGCACTGACAAAGTAAAAGACATAATTAAATTAATATATCCATACAAACATATACCAATATTTTAAAAAAGATTTTTAAGTTTAACAAATTTATGAAATATTTAAACTAATTTTATACAATATATTAAAAACATACAAATAAGAGAATACATTACAAGGCCTACCTATGATAACTTTTTCAAAATAGAAACGAAGATTAACTAACTAATGTCAGTCTCTAATTCCAGATTGCTGCATTTAATAACAGCTGGATGACTTTGTCTTCTGTTCAGCATTTTAGATTTTCATTTTGATTCCAAAACAAAGAATAAAACCAATCATTTAATACACTGTATTCAATTTCTTGATCACAGATTAAAAACATTTAAATGTTCCACACTTAAAAAATGGTAATCATATAAGTGGAATAGGGGTTTAACACAGTACTTAAATACTTTCTTAAAGAAAGAAATTATTTGTGGCACGAAAACAGAGAATCCATCAATAATTTTTGCCTTCCTTTCTTTAACTTATTTTTCTTGCTGCTATTTCTTGGCCTCCAAAGAAAATCAAACTCTGAAAATAAACAGGAAATTAAATAAAATATTTTGAGACATACAGACGTCGATTAAAAAGTTTCTGTCCTATACTTCTAAAAAGAGTTGAGAAAGTTATAATAGTTTTATTTTTCAGTTCCCTTTCCTTGTACTTTAAAATACTTTTCATATCATTTAATGAGCAACTCAATCAATATCTCTGAAAAAATAATCTGAAACCTTGTACTTAACATGTTCCATACATGCTTTTTTCATTCCATCATCATCATTAAATCTTTTTCCACAGAGGTCATATTTCAGTTTGATCCCACATTTCTTTACTGCTTTAGCAATGACGGCTGAATGTACAGAAGCATTATCACGAAAATTAAATGTGCTGGCTTTGTACTGCATGTTTTTTCTTATAAATTTCATTCTGCAATATATGCAAAGGTTTGTAGAATATTCCCATACATGGCTGCATTTCTTAAAAATCTCTGAGAAAGATTCCTTGACAGCATCCAAAATTGATAGTTATTCTCCTTTTTTAGTCTTTTTGTGATGCAGCTTCACTTAGTTTCCTCCATTCTATCAATCCTCTTTTAGACAGAGGACCACAGTACAAAGTATAAAATCTTATACTATGATCTTCTGTTGAAGAGGGATATTGTTTCATTAAGAATTATGGGACCAAAAAACTTACAGATTTGCACAGCAAAGCAGCAACTGCTCACAGGAAGTAACACATAGCTGTTTTTGATTTGAGGAGAACTGGGTTACCTATTTTGCAGACTTTTCTTCAAGTGAAGGTGTTGATGTAGAATGAACAAAACAGTTGTTTTACATAAATCAAGTCTTGCTGCTATTTGTCTCTCAGCACTCTATGGCACAAGCAATATGTCAGATGTTAGTGTTAATGATAGAAATATTACAAGAATCTAAAGGAGATGATTTTTGTGCATTTCTGTCCTTTCACTGTATAACAGGAATAAGCCGAATCTCTATATACGAGATCTAAGAGCTGTTTTAACTTTTGGGATTAAGACTTTCACCAGAAAATTACAGAACATTAAATCTTACGCATTTTAGAATAAGCTACAAGTGAAATTTCAGAATAATGCATCATTCAGTAAATAGTCAGAAAAGAATGCAGGTGTCTGGCCAAACACAATTTTAAATTTATTCATTTAGTATTGCTGTTATATGTCTGCAAGAGCAATTACTTGCCAATTTATATATACAGGGTGGCCCAGAAGTCACTTTACATTTTGAAAATTAAATAACTTTTTTTCTATTAATATATTTCTTTTTCTCTTTTCAGAATTAAAAAATATAATCCCTGGAAATTTTTGGCATGGATAAGTTTACAACAGAACAACGAGTGAAGATAATTGAATTTTACTTTGAAAATGGACGGTCAATTGTTGCAACGCAAAGATCATATATGCGCCATTTTAATGTTCGACATCCCCCTAGTAGGCCTGCAATAAGGAACTTAGTGACGCGTTTTCAAGGTTCAATTAGTGCAATCTTTAAAACCAGCAGACTTTCAGAAACGAGTAAATTATGCTGTCAGGTTTCAGAGAACTTCAAGAAATGACAATGAGTTTATTCACAAGTTGATCATGGGAGATGAAGCTCATTTCCATTTGAATGGACATGTGAATAAGCAAAAAATAAAAAAGAATTAATTAAATACAGTCATTTAAGAAAAAGTTATTTAATTTTCAAAATGTAAAGTGACTTCTGGGCCACCCTGTATCTATATACACTCTTTTGCAAAAAAAATCGAAGCATCAAGAAGGACTTTTGTGAATGTGACGAAATTTGGTATGTAAAATCATCTTGATCAAACATGCAAATTATCAAAGTTTCCAGGAAAATGAACAGGAATTGCGATCATAGTGTGCATTTCTAGTGCGCAATTCGCAAAGCATACAACCAGTAACAGAGGCAGAAATTTTTTTTGTTGTTGCTGCCATCGCAATTCCATAAGGCTGCTATCACACGTCAGTCTGTTTCGGAAGAACAACTGTTTGGAACAATTTTTCTGCTTTATCACAACAGCCAATCACCATAGATCGCTTTGGGGTTAACACAGGGAAAACTGGTTCTCCATTACAAACAAGTTGATAGCATTCGAAGCTGGTAGCTGATTGTTGGTTGAAAACGAACAACTTGCAATTTTTTTGGAAAGGAAGGAGAAAGTCGCACGTCTTTCTTTCAATAGTAAACCAGGCAGAAAAATTGTCCGAAACAGTTGTTCGTGGGAAGCAAACGCCGTGTGATATGGGCTTAAAGAAGCAACTAAAGATGTCATTAAGACAATATCAAAGACCTTACAAACAACTAAACAACTTCGAACACGGTTGCCTTGTAGAGATGCGTGAAGCTGGGTGGTCGAACCGAGCATCAGGCCGCCACCTGCAGCGTACAGATACAGCTGTGCAAAGATGTTGGCAGCAACGATTATTACAAGAAACTTGCCGACAAAATGAAGGCTATGGAAGGCCAAGGAGCAAAAATGCGAGGCAAGATAGGATGATTGTTCGCCAGGCCCAAACCGCCCCAACGGTATCATTGTTGACTATTCAGTGCACTACAGCCATGTGCATACCTCCCGTGGTACCATCCACCATCTCGCAGCACTTGTCTGAGGTGGGGTTATGCTCACAGTCCTTTCAGACGGTCTGGAGTGGTGTTGCAGCCGATCATCATGGCTGCCATCGTATAGTATTCAGCGATAAATCCCGCTTCACTCTTGAAGCAGATGACCACCATGTTCATGTCTGTAAAGGAGGAGGCCAGCCATCCCAATCAGTCATAACACCTGGTGTGATGGTGTGAGATGCTATTTCTTATGACAGCAGGTCATCTTCAGTCGTCCTCCGTACATCTTTAACAGCTCAATGACATGTTGATACCATCCTGCGGCCAGTTGAATGACCCTTCATGGCACGTCATCCTGGGGCCACTTTCCAACAAGATAATATAAAAAATATAATATAAAAAAGGCCACATACTGATTGCATATCTGGACTGTCTCAGTGTGGTTAATACTCTTCTTTGGCCAGCAAGGTCACCAGACCTTTCACCAATCGAGCATGTCTAGGGCATAGTCAGCCGTCAGATTCAGGTGCCACAAAATATCGCAGATCTGGCAAGACAACTGATGAATGCCTGGCAGAATGTGTCACAGGATGACATTAGGAACCTCTACCACTCCTTGCCTCGACAAATTCAAGCATGCATTGCCACCACTGGCGGTTCAACCAACTACTAATTTGAACACTCAATGGGGTGCTTGCGAGCCGTGAACAGACCTTGATTTTTTTAATCATTTTATTATCTGTGTATGAGTTATACACATATTCAATTTCATCAAAAACAACCACTTCCTTCCTGGTGCTTCGATTTTTTTGCAAAAGAGTGTATATATGTATATGTAAGCATTTATGTAGATCTACCTACATAAATTAAAAGCCTGACTCAAAAATATTACCCATGAAGATGGCATGTGACTTTTTTAATAAAAATGGAAACTGCCATTCTCCCTTTCCTATGCTTTCCCTCCTCCTCTATTTTTCTTTGTGTGCATCAAGGGCTGAACACTTTTCAGGTATAAATTATCATATCAGATAAAAATTTGACACCAATCAATGAAACAAAAGAGCAAGATGTTGCATCACTGATGGCTTTTATCCTGAAATCTCCCTCTCCCCATTCAATTATCATGACATTAAAAAATTTGTTCAATTTATATAAGGCTCCAAAAACAATAGATATTTATAACTGTGTTCAGGAAACTTACCTAATGAGACACTAGGATTAAATGCCCCACTCATCATCTTCGTCCTAACTGCCTCTGTATCTTATTTAAATATTTCTTGATAGGTTTCTCAAGCTATTAATGTTTGTAAAAGGTGAGAAATTCTTTTACCATAATGGCCATAAAAAAGATGTTTAACTATCCATACATTGGGGGTTTGCTCCTTAAATTTTAAGGTTCCCCAAAGTCATGTATAAGTGGTATTTTCTTCATTTTAATTCCAAAATGAACTTCTTGCTTTGTATTTTGACTCCTTTTCTTACAATATATCTTTAAACTGAACTCGGACAGATCAGGAACTGGCGGAAATTTTCATGTTTAACAAATTGGAAAGCTATATTTCTACAAGGAATTTAAAGAGTTAAAACTCTAATTTTCAAACATTATACAATTTCATGAATTTCACAAAACCATTTTTTTTTTTTTTTTTTTTTTTTTGGAAAATTACCCTTTCAGTAGTACCTGCTAAAATTAAAGAATGTGAATATTTATATATAACATACACAAAATCTATTTTCATCATAAAAACATAATGACAAGAAGAATCAATTACACTTAAGTAAAAAAGTACTTTTTTCAAAAATCAACTATTCAGTGCATGTGAGCTATAATCAGAATAAACTAAATATATATGAGCAGGCATAAATGCATGATTGCTGTAAATACACAGCCATTAAACAGAAGAATATAGCAACGAGCTCTCGGATCAGCAGTTGTCAACCCATTTTTCATTAAAAGCATAAAAATGAATATAGTACAAAGTCTTTAATCCGGACTTGTCGGGACTTTGGCAATTCCGGATTAAACGTTTTTCCGGATTATAGATCATCAATTTAAATCTGGTAAGATGGCATGCAGAAATTATAAAATTAAAAATATGAAATCATAATTTATGAAATAAAGAGCAATTATGATCTAAAGGGTATCAAAATTTACCCAAAAAAACTTACTATTTATTTGTTTACTTTATTAAACATTTCTTTCAGTGTAATTTGTTTATGTTGCTTCGTTTTATGTGCTAATACTTTCTCTTTAATTCTATAAACAGAGATAATTTCTTGTTCAGTTACAAAGTTCCGCTGTTCAAGTCCTTTAATTGCTCTGCTGAGAATATCGACTAACTTGTCATTCGAAATTTTTTCGTTTTCACTAACCTCTCTGTCACTTTCTTCATGCCTTTATCCATTTTTTGCAGCAATTCCACTTTTGTTTGATGGACATCGAAACATGCTTTCGCTTTGTAGATCCTTTGGCAGCTTCAGAATTGGAAACTCTTTTTGACATAGTCGAAAGTTTAAGCTTACTTTTTATAAAATTGCTCTAACAGTCTGCAAAAAATAATAAGTCGTATCCAATTAGAAGTTTAAGGAACAACGCAATCTGCAACATTAACTGAAATACGTAATCAGACAATTTTAGCCTAGCTTATACCGTCTGTTATACATTAAACATGCAATGCGCATGCGTAAATGCATATGTGCATGCGTAAAGGTATTTTGCGTAAACACTACGCATGCATAAGTTTGTAGCTTTGAGGTCCGGATTAAAGACTTTGTACTGCACAGAAAAAATAAAAACTCCAATTCTTACAGTGAAAATATGGAAATTTATTTTGCACAAACTAGTTCGGTGCATTTGATCAGTTTTGTCCTAGAATAATACAAGAGGTTTCATTTCATTCAAAGTTCTACAACTAAAATCATGTAGTTTTCCACACCCTGATCGTACAGAGAACAGTTTTTAATTCAATGACATGAAGATTATAGTTAAACAGCATGTGCAAAATTTAGGTTGACTTGCAACATTAAACAAAAGTGCAGCCTGTAAACATTAATACAAAAGCACATAACATATACAAGCTTTTTTTTTTTTTTTGTTTGTTTGTTTGTTTCTCTGATTGTCAATGATTAACTATAGTGAATGCATTCATGCAAAAAGCAAAGTAACTTAATGCATTTGTCAGAAATGCTATTTCTGAGCTTTGAATTAGATAAATGTAAGAATTTGGCAACAGAAATTGTAACAGATTTGTAATTTTTTTAGCTCTACGTGGTCATCACTGGCCACTTTTACCAAAGAAGTTAGCCTCCCCCCCCCCAGTTAAACCTCTTTTTCTTCTAACCTGCTACACACACATTTATCAATTAAGTTTGTGCAATTTGCAGCTTGATTTAGCATTAGCTGCATCTGTTATACAGGAATAGTTTCGAATCTGAGATAAACAAGGTATATGACATAATAAAAAGTTCTCTGCTCAATGTTTACACTTAACAAAATAATTCAGAATAACAGAAGAGGCAAAACACAGAACATATAACAAGATTTGAAGCATTAAAAAATAAAGTACAACAGGATTCAAATTTTCCACTCAAAAGAATTTCTGAAAGAAAAATATGACAGAAGTGAAAGTGGAAAAGATATGGTGATATATAATTAGTATTAATTTAGTTTTCGTAAGATCAAAGAGAAAACTTTTGCTGAAATAGAATACTTAAATGTTGAAAGTAAATCTCAGACTCAAATAAAGTTACTTAAAACAGAAGCTACAAAATCTGAGGGGATTTAAACAGCTGGATTGGTTTGGGGTCAGTATACTAAAATTCATAGATAATTTTTTATTGAATGAAGATAAAGACAGCTTGAAACCTAAGTCTTCACCAGGGTTCGTACCTATTTCTGCACATGGAACTTAAATACTTTTAAGGACCATTAATGAAAAAAATTAAGGACCTACGAATAAATTCAATTTAAAATATTATCTGTAGCTGAACTTCATTTTAGTAATACCATCCTAAAAATAAAATAGATCGGTAAGTCGGATGCACTATTATTAAACATAAATTAATTAATATAATTATTAATAAGCTTGAGAATAAAATACACTTTATGAAATTTATCAAGTAGCATTAAGTATTTTACACTTATAATAGGTGGACATGTTGAAAGAAGAAAAATTACATTTACGTTTTACTAACAGTTAGCTTTCTGTTGATTTTTTTTATGTCTCATTTTGTCATATACTTGCTCAGTCTAGAGGTTTAGTAAACAGCAGGTAGATTTTATGTCAAGCGGCATAGGTTACAATGAGAAGTAAAATCATAATCAGCATGATTCATAATAAAAGACTGACTGCTGCTTTCCTAGAGACCTGCTGATCAGAACTAACCTGAAAGGCCTGATGTAGGCATGGTTGGCAAGTTTTCAAAGTTAACTGGCCTCTGTATGGCGCAGTTAGTGTCACAGCTTCATGTAGAGTTCCAGGGATTGTAACCCAGTTCATTTACTTTAAGGTTCCAATGAGTCACTAAAGCACCACCAGTTGTTTTGTATTATTTTAAGTCTCAATAGATGCAAAGAATAAGTTTTACATTAATTCTTACATTCTAGTATTTTATCTTGCGACCAAGGCAAGAATTAATGAAAGTCAATAACCCGCTTAAATATGCAAAGATAATTTTTAAGGTTAAGCAGTTAGTTATAAGTAATTTAATTACACCATTAAATAACCTTAATCATTATGGATTTAAATGCACACTATTAAATTTTATTTATCTTTGTTAAAAAAGCTCCATTAAAATCACACTCTAATAAAATTTCACAATTTAAAATACATGTAATTTACGATAGTGATTCTTAAACAATATTAGCTTCTTTTTAATTTTAAGCCTTACCAGGTATTTTAGTTAATTTATATAGATTTCCTTCTCTTTAAACATCTTTTTTAACAATTAGGAATTTCTCTCAATATTCAAACCAGTTTCTGTGTACACAAACAAATTTCTGTGTACTTTATCTCCTAATTTGTTAACCTCTCCACAATGTACCTATGAGAGTTTACTAGATCTGGTAAAAGTTAAATAGTCCAAAACCACCCGACAGACTTGAAGCAAATTATCGCTATGTCTGAAAGTAACTACAAAGTCAAACAAAGGTTTAAATTAGCTTCTTATTTAAAAAGAACTTCGAATACAAAGGCATGTTCTAATACTAACAAAATCAATTACAGCTCGTGGTGATGTAATTAAACACGAGCAGTCAAATTCAAACTAAAAATGTGGACTAGTGGTCGAAGACCATACAATTTAATTTTCATTTAAGCTGGCTCAGTACCTCTAGCATCATAAATTCAAATGTCAGCAGTGATAATGCAAAGACGAATAATTAAAAATTATCAGAGCTGGCAGGAACTAATATAGCAAGCAAGCGGAGGTCAGAAACACACTCTGTCTTACACTTCAAAAACCTCAGTTTAAAAATTGCCTTAGATAGTTTGCATTCTGGTGAGGAAATAGAAATGGGAAATTATAGTAAAGGCTGAAATTATAAACAACTGGGTAATTTACATAATAAAAACTGTACATATCTTTGAAGAATAATTTTCTTTCTCTTTATGTACTGTTTCTTTCTTCAAAACGTTTCCTTTTCATTTTAGAATTATTTTATTTAATTAAACATTTCTGTTATTCTAAAAAAAAAAAAAAAAAACTAAACACATTTAGAATGTATAGAAAAAGCTGCTAATTTTATCTCTTTAGTAATATGAACATTCAGAAGAAATATGAAATATATATAGTAAGAGTCATTTACAAGGATGGTATGGCAGAACTTTTAGAATTTAGTGACACAATGAGCAACAAAATCTAAAAAAAAGTAGGAAAACTTTCAGAATTTAGAGCAGGCACTGGAAGCAGAGTTTAAAAAGGCACTAGGTAGCAGAATCGTTGGTCTATTAAATCTTGCCTTCAAATCCTTCTAAACTTTCCAAGCTGCAGGGTCTAAAATCCTAAAGAAAAATTATCCCTATCAATCCTGTAACAGCATAAAGCTAGAAATATTTTGAAAAAAAAAATATATATATATATATATATATAGTAGGTAGGAACATTGCAGCAACCTTGCTAAAAATTTACCAGGAGCTGTAACTCCACGAAATGTTGTAACATAGTACTACATAGACAATAAGAAATTTGCCTGGTGAAACTGGAAAAACGGTAAGCGCGATAAAATTGCCAAATTTTAGTGCTGGAAGACTTGCTAATGCACGAAAAAAATTAATTCATCTGACCGTTGTGTAATTTGAAAAGTTAACTCACATGAAAAAAAGATGGACGGAAAAAATATATATATACATTAGGAAGTTACAAAAACATGGATTATAAATGTCAATATATAAAAAACCTATACATAAAAAATTAAAATTGCCAATACATAAAAATTAAAATCAAAATTTAAAAAATAATAAAAAGACACAAAAAGCATCAAAAACTAGCTACAAAAACAATAATTAAATAGCGGAAAAATGGTATTAGCCCACTCGCACTCTCAGCTGGCTTTTCAAGGAAAAAAAACTGATCTACGAAATAGGCTAAATACCATTACGCGTTTTGTCGAAACAGACCATTGAAGCTCTTGTTTAATGCGAAAAAAACTTTATACAAAAGTATATTAGTATTTCCGAAAAAATTCTTTTGGAATAAATCCTTTTTAGTAGCTCCACTGCTCTGTCTCTTTTTCCCGACGCGTCTGCTGAAAAACACTTTAAGGTGTCAAAGGCTATTATGATTCCGAGCGATGTAAAATAAAAATAAAAATCAAAGTAGAAAAATAATAAAATAAAGATAATAAATTTATATATAGGGAAAGTGAAAAATGATGCATATTTTGAGACAATTATATGGTGAAAACGCTTTCTATGAAAAAAAAGACATTTTTAATTAATTACATAGCTAATTTTACTTTTAGTAAGAACTGTTTTGTATATTGTGCTATAAAGCATTATATGTTGTTTATTTTTCAGCTTCAAAATATTGTATAATAAGTTGGGAAAATGGAACTTTATAATATGACAGCAAAAAATAAAAAATTGTTATTTTAATGTTATTTTTTAAATATAATTTCAATGTATTACCATTATTTTAATAAAATTTATCAAAGTTACAAAGTTTTAAAAAAAAATCGTCGAAAAATTCCCAGATCTCAGAATTTAGAACGGTTAAACAAAAGAATTCACATCACCGAAAGCGAAAAGATGTCTAAGAGCTCTTTCATTAGAAAAAATAAATTTCAAAATGGTTACATTTCCTTTCTTAAATAGAAACCCTAGTTTCCCACCATTTATATCAGAAATAAGAACAAATTATAACCCATAAACCCATTCAAAAGATAACCATACTTATCAGAGAATCGCCAAAAGTATTCTTCCAAAATACTAATTTGCAATCAAAATGGTAGTTGTAATAACAGACAAAAATTTCAGACAATTAAAATTAAGGGCCTTCTGCCGATTTTGGCCAAAATTAAGGACTTTTAAAAACCAAAAATCAATTTTAAAAAAAACCTAAGGACTTTTAAGGTCCATACGAACCCTTATAGATTAAATGAAAGTTTCCCATCATCAAGAGACAATTATGAGAAAGGTACAGAACTTTTAAAATCAAAATATATAACACAACATAACATTAGTGGCGTTTCCTTCTTATGAAAAGAAGGAAAAAGAGCTTAGGCAATGTTGCCCATTCCTCTTCCGCCATTTGATCATTTAAGTCAAAGATTTTAAATGGTCATTCCCGTGAAAGGTAAAAAATAAATAAGTAGATAAGATCCCATACTGACACCAAATATATAGTATCAGCAAAAGATCCCATCTCTAAATTCAGGGTGTCGGTTAAATCTTAAAATCTTCCCAATTGGATGAAGAGCTGATTCAATCCTCCCAAACCACCAAACTCAAACTAATCAAAATACAAGAAAGATGAATGTTTAATGGAATTCTATATTCATGAACTGTTATTTCTAGTTCTAATAATAATATATATATAAAGGAAAATGTTCCAATTTCACAAATTACGATAAACCAGAATCACAATTAGGTGATTTGGAATCATTAGGCATCACTAAGCATACCGTATTTGATGGCATATGACGCACTTTTTTTCCTAAATTTGGTCTCAAAAAAGTTACTTGTGTCTTATACGTGAAGGACACAGGTTAACTTTCAATAGTGAATGCTATTTTTAGCCCGGATAAAGGTCTAGACGCACATAACTTTTCTACATCTGCCATAATTATTTTGCGCATGCGTGAAATATCTGTCGCCAAAAAGTGCCAAAGCTCGAAGCTGACGTCGAAGTTCGAACAGGTTTGACGGTCACATTACGTCTATGGAGCCTTTCCTTCTTTACATACTTTCTTTGACTCAGCCGACGTGTCAGTATCGGTGCTTAAATCTATTTGTTTTAAAAAAATACCCTGGAAAATATGACTACAGGAAACAAGAGATTAAGCTATACAATTCAGTATAAACTAGGAGTGTTAAACTATGCCAAAGTGCATGGAAACAGAGCAGCAGCATGGCATTTTGGTCCACCACCTACCGAAAAAATGATACGTACTTAGCGACTGCAGGAAGATCAACTGAGGACTGCTAAAAAACAAAAACATAACCTTCGATGGCCAGCTTCATCTTGGCCTGAACTTGAAAATGCCGTAAAAATGTGGGTGATAGATAAGAGGAAATCTGGGGTAAGTGTTTCAGCCGAAATGATAATCAATGAGGCCAAAGGATTTGCAGGAAAAAATGGGAATCAGAACTTTTCAGGGTCTGAGGGCTGGTGCTACAGGTTCATGAAAAGGCAAGGCTTATCTATGCGCACAAAAACAACTATTGCACAGAAAATGCCAGCAGATTATGAACAAAAAATACTAGCATTTCATAGGTTTTTTTTTATAAATGCACGCAAGAAAACTTCTTTTGAGCTCGGTCAAATAGGAAATATGGATGAAATTCCACACACATTTGATGTACCATCCAACAAGACTGTGAGTATTAAAGGGTCTAAATCAATAACCATAAAAACCACAAGTCATGAAAAAACCCGATATACGGTAGTTCTAACATGTTGTGTTGATGGCACAAAACTACCGCTGTTTTTCATATTCAAAAGGAAAACTCATCCGAAAGAGAAACTTCCAAGGGGTGTAATTGTTCATGTTCATCCGAAAGGCTGGATGAATGAAGATGGAATGAAACTGTGTTTACAGAACATATGGGCGAGGCGACCTGGTGGTCTCTTAAGAAAACCCTCTCTTTTGGTTTTAGATCAGTTTAGCACCCATAGAACTGAAACCATAAAGAATAAAGCGAGAGAATTAAAAACCAAGATGGCTGTCATTCCTGGTGGACTGACTAGCCAATTGCAGCCTTTAGATGTATTGGTGAATAAGCCATTTAAGGAAAAAGTGCGAGAACGATGGAACAAGTGGATAGGAGAGCCACCTCACACCCTCAGGTAAAATGAAGTGGCCCTCTATTTCACAAGTGTGGGAGTGAGTAAAAAGATCTCGGGAGGACGTAAAGGCTGAAGTAATTGTTAAGTCCTTTAAGAAGTGCGGAATCAGTAATGCTCTTGACGGAAACAGTAGTGATGACGATATCCTCATTTTCGTTGATGATGATAGTGAAAAGGATTTTTATGGTTTTGAAAGTGATTAAAGTCTAATTTCATGATAGGCAACATTTTCCTTGAATCTGTGTTTTTTGTTGTTTCTGCTTTATTTTGTATTATGTTTAATTGCTTGCTGTTCATTCATTTATTCATTATTGAAATTTACATATCATGTTCAAAATAGCTTGTTGTTTGTTAAATTTCCTTAATAAAAATATGTTTGGTAATTGCATTCAATGATTGTTTATTTGGCTTTTACGAAACGTGAGAACTAAAAGAAACCACATTTTAAGTTATTGTGGTACCACTCTATGCGTCTTATATGCCGCCAAATACAGTAAGTATGCTGTATTGCTTTTTCCATTGGTTGAATCAGCAATTCTTAAAAATTATTTTAAAGATCTGGCAGAGATATCAGGGTACTAAAAGGGTTTTGAATAAAAATTCTCACAACTGTACATGTGAGTTATTGAGAAATTTTTAAAAACAGAAGTCGAAGAAGTCAAAGAGGTTAAAGTAAGAAATACTCCTATTGAAGGTAATGAACATAAATCTAATGTACAGTTTATGTGCAAAAGAAAAATACTGAATAGTTTACAAAGTGTGTACCTAAGTATAATGCAAACAAAAAAATACTTTTTTTTTTTTTTTGGTGATATATTGACACAATTTTCTATAAAAAAGAAATGCAGGTAGTTACTAAGAAAAACGGTGCCTATTTCTACTGTAATAAAAACATCTTATTTTCAAGTGGAATGTTTTTATGAAGTGTGCTGTATGCTAAGGAAAACTTTATTTAATATTATGTCAGATGTTAAAAAAATGCTTTGAAGGACAACACGTGCAAGTCTGACAAAATTTACTTATTAATATAGGTAATGGAAATGTTAGAAAGGATAGTCTATGATTCTAAATCACAAAAAAGTAGTTATGTTACCAAAAATTGCACAACAGAATTAAAGCTGAAACCTAAGGATGCAGCATACACTTATCAAGAATTATTTTGATGTAACAAGACTTATAAGCTCTTACTGACAAGTTTGGTATATCTCTTTAATGCAAAGCAATGTGCTTTATCAAGATTGTATTTGTAGTTATGTTCCTAAAACTAGTGATGTGGCTCTGTGTGCAAGTTTGAAAGAAAAAAAGAATATTTTAAACCGATTTTCCAACACATCCGATGATATTGCTGATATTCACTTATTAGGGGCTCATGTATGGACTCAAATTACTACATTCATTTTTTTTTTTCCCATGATTAATAAAAAGTTAGTGGCCAGAAAAGCTAAATTTGGGCAGTCATTACTCGGCACATCAGGAAGTGATAGAAACATGTCCTTGAATTTTAGATGCATTATTTTCTTTTCATCTTATCATCATATTTCCAAGTTCTGGGAGTTAGAAAGCCTATGAATCAAAAAAATCCCCGAAAACATTGCAGCAAAAAAAAAAAAAAAAAAAAAAAAAAAAAAAAAACTGAAATGCTTCAGATTTTAAATTAGGTCCAAAGGGGCGTTTTTTAACGTTTTGTGCATTACCTTTATTTATTAAATATCATGTTCTTTGCACTTAAACTATAAAATTTAGTTCAATAGCAATGTCGCAAAATAATTTTAAAATGAGCATATCTTTAGAATTTCCAATACACAGTTCAATGCACTGGAGATAAAAAGGTTCCTCCATAGAGTGTTATAATTCCTCGCTTTTGAATCATTGAGATTGTTACTCAAAAATTCGTTAAAATTTTACAAAATATGAAATCGATAACAAAACACATTTCAAATTTGGGATTTCAGATGCCCATATTCGCAATAGGATTACATCATTCAAAATTGGATGGCTCTAGATACTGCTGTTTTATCACAATGCGAGAAATATACATACACTTATGCAGACTTTTCATTATTTAATTTCTTCAAATATAATGCAGGACTCTAACAATTTTGTGGCAACAGTTTGAAAAGTGAATCGACATTTATATGAATTCGATGCAAAATGCCAAAATGAAAGTAATAGTCCTTCGGGACTCAAATCCCTTTGGACTAAAAAAGAGATCGTGAAGTTTGCAATTTCTCTGAATAAAATGTAAAAAGAGAAAATATATGGAGATATATTGTAAAATTACCCTTAATGAAAGTTACTCACTCCTACAAAATAACATGGAAGTAACAGAAAGGCAACATACAGAAACTAAACCCACTTGGCCTAAAAACTAAATCCACTTGGTGAACATAGTCCATATGTACCAATCAACTTAGTAAATATAGACTATTTTTTAGTCATGCATGACTGGCACGAAAGAGGTATGAGTGAAGGAATTGAAGATGGAAAGCAAACTTTAGAAGCATTTTATTTACCTCACTGACTAATACTAAGCACAACACCAGTAAGATGGGTATTTGATGCATCAGCTACAGATAAAAATGGATATTTTTAAAATGAATTCTTAGAAAAAGGTCGTAACTTAACTGAAGAACTACAACTCATTCTCTTCATTAAGCAATATCACACTGGGTTATCCCCTGACATTCATGAAGTTGATCATGAAACATTCAGATTTTTGTGCTGGGAAAATGATCAAATACCATCATTCTGCCATTGTAAGTTTCGTCTTTGGAGTATCATTTGGCCCTTTTTATTGTTTGCTTGCATAAACTATCTATTGAAGAATACTCTTGATCATCTTGTAAAGACAGCTGAAAGATTGCTTGGATCCTTTTATGTTGACACTGTTTGCTAAGTATGCAGGATGTGAACAAAAGGGGAACATTCAATCTCCGAGGCAACAGAACTGATGTCTTCAACTGGATTTAATCTTACAGGATGAGTTAATAAATTTCACATAAAATTGTAGAAAATGTTTTAGAACTTAGGTGGTATTATTCAACATATGTACTAAGATAGTATTGTTCAACAGATATACTAGGTGGTACTGTTTAACAGATGTACTACAAATCTTGAGGATCTGTTGCCAAGAGGTTGTCTTCCTCAACAACTCTTAAAATCGTAATTGTAGGAAGGTTTAGAATGGTTGTAGCATGTTCCTCAGAATCAGCTTCATAATATTCCTGAATCAAAGAAAGGGCAACAGAAAGACTAATCTTCGTACAAAAAACAATAAAACAGAAATGATAATAACTTATTTGGCTAACAACAGTTATGCTGAAATTGTAAGAATAGTACAGATTAAAAGGAAAAACACCAAATGTTTCAAGACCTCCTTATATATTACTGCAAAATTTTCTAGCATCAAAAACGTAATTTTCTGATGCATTCGGAAGAGTTTTTTTTGGGGGGGATAAGCAAGAATATTTTGAAGACTTCTCAGGACTATCAAAATAATCAAGGAATTCTTTTAATGAAGTCATAAGCAGTGAATGAAATAATACTTTATAATACTTACCTAGCTGTTTTTTTCACTTAAACATATTTTAGTGGATAGAATGGTAGAACACAGCCACTTTTTTCCAGTTTTGGGGGAAAGGTTTTGATTTTGATATGGGGGGGGGGAATATTGAAGTTGAATTTTAGAAAGATCCCATAAAAACACAGATTCTATATATGCAGGAGAGTAGTATGATCAAAAGAAACCAAAAATTTATGAGCATTTGATTTTCATTAATCTTTGTAAAACTTTCACTTTACAAAGGTGGGAGGATGTTTAAAATACTATTTTTGAGCCTTTACTTACAAGTATAGAAACTGTAAAAACTGATTTGTAATTATATTACCTATTCTGTTTTTGGATCACCACTGACCATTTTTAGATTATTTTTCTGAACCACTTTTTTAATTAAAAACAAATGTTTATCTGTTTCTTGTGCAATTTGAGGCTTGATTTTAAGCAAGCAGTAAGAGTTTTGCTGCGATGAAAAATCTTTTTATCGACATCGAGATTTCTCTTAAAATTCCAAACAAACCCAATTACAGGAAATATTTTATACTTAGAAATTTAAAAATAAAAAAAATTACAAACCCCATGTAAATATTATATGACCTCTCATTTTATGACACAAAAATTTATAAACTGCCCAGGAAGGAAAAAAATATACATTGTGTCCACAAAAGTACTTAACTGGGCTTTATTTTTGCAACCGTTGGTCACAGACATTAATTAGTAAAACACTTCAATTACAGAAATGCTTTAAATGATGCAAATATTCATGTCATATATCTGAATTTTAAGAATCAACTTAAATTATGAAAACTAACGGTTTATAACCCCCCGGCGCAAGTCCTATACTTAAGAAAATGTTATATACATAAAAAAAAATAATAAAATACAAAACTTTTATGCCTATAAAACAAAATTGATGAAAAATATTTAAATTCAAAATTCGCAATTTTTATGTTGTTTTCAATTTGGATTAAAGGGTCGCTTTAACAAATAAATTAGAATAATGCAGGATTGATTTTTTTCTGTTAAATTATATATTCCTTTACAATTTACTAGTATTATCAATTTATAACTTTGTTACATTTGGTATGCTTAAAGAATTTATCACACAAGTCATTTATCAAAGTCTAAAAATGCATTATTAATATTCTCATGAAGTTTTACTACTTAAAAATTATAATCGTGTAATCACAGCCTCTCATTAGCCTACAAATATTTCTCAATTTTTATAACAGAAATAGAATTGGTATTTTATTTTTAGCTGAGTAAATATGCAAACACTTTTCTCAGTCTACGGCCCCTGAATATCATCGACCTTTAAAATCAAATAAATTGGAGAATTTTTCATGTTTGGGAATACACACTTTTTATGTTTTACTTTTTATTACTAGTATAAAATTTTCATAAATATAAGTTAACGCAAATATATTTAAATTATGTGATTTCATAAATACAAATATATTCATAATTTCATAAATATAAGTTAATGCATAAGTATTTAAATTTTGTAATTTCTACAAAGCTGAGTTCTCTAAATTTAAATGTAACTGGAAGGATATGTCTATGAGTAACAATTGTGAAAATAAAGGTCAGATAAGGACTTCTGTAGACAAAGCTTATGTCCCATTAATGATCAGAAGTAAATGGATGCAATGAAACCTGCACTTTTGCCTACTGCTGAAATATTTGTATACCTAGTGTATTTAACAAGTAACAAAACCTTTTTTTTTAATAAAACTAAGATTAAATCTAACCTGTCTAATTTGTCTTGAATGCGAGCCCTCAGCATTTCATACATCTGTTCTTGCTGTTTCAATTTCCCTTGCATTTCAGCTACTTGTTGCTTCATTTTTTCTTCATTCTTAAGGAAAAACATAAAACAAACTTTGCGCATTAAAATACATTATGCAAATATAAAGGTAAAATGTAACCAAAAAAGAAAAATTTGTCATAAAAAGATTAGTATAAGTACAAATAATTAATTCTTTAAGTTATTAATGACAGTTTTACTCTCATTTTATTAGTACTATAAGTAATTTATTCTGCATTGAATCTTATCAAGAAGCATTTTAAACAAAATGTTTAAAAAATGTAAATTGTAGCAGTAGATAGCATATCATACTTTATATATCATTTAACATTAAAATTTTCTCCATTATTACAAGATAATAAATTGCAGCATAAAATATAACTGAATTCCCATTCAAAGATTAAAAGCAGATACCCAATAAATTTTTGAGTATTACAAAGAAAAAATAATTGCTGGATTGTTATAATAATTTAAAAGCAAACTGCTAACAAATGATCAAGCTAGTACCACAAACTATGATCAAGTATATTAAAAATAATTTGCGTTAAAATTAATTTTTGACTGCCCAATGTTTGGATTACTATAAAAAAAAACTATCCCAAGTATGAAACTGCTCTTACAACAGCAAGACCATAGACATTTTTAATGAGAGACTGGTGAAAATAAAATTTATAAAATTTTTAATAAACAGTTTTCATCTAAAATTAAAAATTTGTGCCACAAACTTTTCTCTGGGTACTTAAGTCAGGCATGAATGAACAAAAAATTCTGTTTCTCAAGCTGAATTCTGCATTCCAAACAGGTTACATAATTGAAGTAAGCTCTACTACTGATTTAGGTGAGCGGTAGTCTGTGAACGCTAGTAGTTCAAACTGGGTTTCATTCTACATAAAAGAGCTGGCTGCATGGTTCATTTTCATGGTTTTTCCCATGTGTAATGTGGACACGAACCAGTTGCCCTTAGAAAGTCCTCCACAAAGACCTCCCTCCTCTGAGGCAGATAAACCTTAGTGTGCTCTACCATAATCAAATACAAAACTATTACCTATTAATGCTAACCAAACAGCTTTTCTAACTAGCATAGACATACACATGGTGGCACATGGTTCATACAGAACATATCATGATTTTACAATACTAGAAGATTTTAAGGCAAGAAACACCCTTCTTAATACAACTGGATTCTATCAATTTGCAAGTAATGTTTTACCCATGGTGGAACCATTTTCCTAAAAAAGCAACTTTCATTATATCACTACTCCATAAGAGTTACAATTTCAATTAGTAAGCTGCACCAAAGTGACTTATGCCAGTAAATTCACTGTTGAGCATTTACATAAAATTTGCACATAAAGGCATGGTAACCTTAAGTTATTAAAACATAACTAATATAAGATATTTTGCTCTTATGGAATCATGTAAAAATTACACTTATATACGACTTTCACTGACAGTGTTAAAACTTCCTAAAAATGTCTCAACTTTATTCCAATAAACTTTATGGCCTGTAATAATTTTCTAAGATCAACTGTTATGGAAATAAAAGATGCACTTTTTTGATAATTCTGTTATAAGGAATAATTTTTACAGTAAATACCTGTTTATATCCCTCTAAAACAGACTTGCAATTCTCATATCGCCTGTGTAAGTCAGCAAAAGCTGATTCAACATTTTGCAGATCTTCCAGAGCCTGAAAGCATAAAATGTAAATTTCATATGCAAAAGTTTTAAGTTTATGAGATATAAACTAAAGAAAAAACTTTAATTACCTGATCCCGTTCTTTCATCACTTTCTGATTATTGCTAGTCATTTCAACACGCTCTTGTTCTTTAGCACTCAACCATAATGTGAAAATATTTAGCAGTTCTTCCAAAACAACCCTAGAGATTAAACGCATTCAAAAAATCTTTCCTATTTTTTTTTTTTTTTTTTTTTTTTTTTTTTTTTATTCTCAGTGCATGAAATTATAGAAACATCATGTAATTTCCCTACATATGAATTTATTTATCACTGTTTAAAATTTACAGTAAAAATAAGTTCTCTAAAGTCAAATCCTGATTTAATGATTTTCTTCCATTTTTAAAATACTAAGTGAAGAAAAATATTTCAATTTAATGAATATTTTACGTCAGTTTAATAAACTGTCAAAGTTTTCCTTTTTGCATTTTGTAAAGACTTTTTCTTGAGAGTTAGCAAATTTAGCTTTTGTATACGTTCTGTTCAAATATTACACATTGAAATTTTCCCACTTTAAATACTGGAGTAAAAATATTCGGCTAATCTTTGGAATATGGTAACAGAGAGTTTGGCGTCATTTTGGTAAGGCGATAAAGGTTACTAGGTAGGACTTTAGCAATAATCTGAGAAGTACACAGTTCGAATCACAGATTATTTTGTCTCAGAGAAATGAGAGATCATAAGACATGTCATGTGACATTTTCCGGAAAATTCCAATTGTGATTTCAGATAATAAGCACTTAGAAACAATTTCGCTGCTAAAGTGCAGAATCACCCACTTATTTTTGTTTGGCGCTTTTTACAAGAGTAAGAAGAATTGGATTTTTGTCAATTTTCTTTTTAAGTGAAAAATAGGTTGATGTGTAAATGGATAAAGTACAGTGCATGCGATGCCATTTTTCTGCAATTCTGGGATGTTTTTTTAAGTGAAAATAGGTCGACGTGTACATGGACACCGCGTATGAGCAATTCTTAAAAGCGCGGGAAGCAGTGGGCAATTCTGCACTTTCTCCCAACTTTGCACCTAATCTTCGTCATGATTAAGCACTTTTGTTCCATAAAAGTTCTACCATAAGTGTAATTCGGCTAGCAGATTGTTGGAAAAAATGTTGTGTTAAAAAAAAATGCCTTTACTTCGTGAAAATAAAATGGCGTCCAAAAAAAACTAGCAGGTTGCTGTAGCAGGGTTGGTCGCCAAATTTTCGCCAAAAAATCGCCAAGTTAGCATAATCCAAAGATTCACCAAATATTCCTTTCTATCACTAAATGAAATGTTCAAACTTTCCTCGAACCAGAGGCTAGGACTTCCCATAGAACTACAACATCTAGGTAAGAAATAACTCAATTATTCAAAAGCATCTAAAAAGATATTAGTTATATTAATATTGAATCATTTTGAAGCAAAACCTCTAATTACATCTTAATATGCTATCACAGGCAAAGAGATTATTGAAGGTTGGAATTAAGACCTACAAATTTTTACTTATGTGCCTATGTTCCCTCATCAGACACAATGTGTTGATAATAGAGCATGTAGAAGATATTACAGCAAAAAGAAGATAAAAAAATCATGCCTGCAGATGCTTTTTTGGATTAAAGATGGCCGAAAGCTTCATGCTTATATGAAATAAAAGATGAAGCATTTAATACTTTCAAGAAATTGGCAAAAAAAAAAAAAAAAAACTTTGAAACAAACCCAAGCTTTACTGTTACACTGTTTTACTTAGCAATAATTTACTACATTGCAGCAGACCACGCAAAGCTAAGAAACTTACGTGTGCATTCCCATCAAATGTTGCAGTCTTCGAGCTGTTACAAATGTTGCAGTCTTCGAGACGACATGCTCTGATACTGCAGTAGCAATAACATTTTCAGCAATGACTCCACTTGACATTACAAGTCATAATTTTATGGCCAGTATCAGAGGATTTTAGAGATCTGTCATGAAGGCCTCTCAATTCAGGGGACAAACTAACCAATGATTGATTCTATAGCTCCTCTGATACCACCTTCAAATAAATCAGAGGATATAAAATACAACCAAAAAAAAAAATAATAAAAGGGTGTGACTAATTCAATCTGCAAGGGGTTCCAGACAAAGCAAGTACTCAGAACATTCTAAGACTCTTGACTTAGACACCCTTGCTGCTAGCACGGCTTCTATGCATTCAATACTGTCATTATTCCATTGTTAACAGAGCTTTGCATAGATTTATAATAAATGTTTTTAGTTCAATAGCAGTTTGCATGCAACCAAAACAAAAGCCAAACCAGCCAGCTACCTGTACTGTTGTGTAGTCTACCAATAGCATTCCAGCTCTCCAACATAAAATAAGATTTTGAAAATTACATCATATTTTGTATGAAAACAGCTTTCATAAACCAGACATTATTTCTAAAGCAAGCACATAAGTTTTGTGTTTCATTATGTTGTTTAATGCCTTATAATTAAACAAGTACATGTACATACTCTATGAACAAATGTTATCAGACTGGAATGATGCATTAAATCAGGATTTCATTGTTATTAATTTCCTTTATAGCACACATTACCTTGATGCTCTATAACCTTTACTAAGAGCTACAAGCTGGTTCTTCAAAATCTGCTTATCTCTCTCTAAAAGTTTCATTTGGTCACAACGTTCTCTATCTCTCTTCAGTTGCTTTTCATGAAATAGGAGCTCTTGCATCTTTAAAGCTTGACTGAATTCTTCTTCTGTAAATAATTTGTGTTCCTGAAATCAGCAAATGTTGAAAAATCACACATTATTACATATTTTCTGACATTTTGGCTTTTTAAAATTGGCATGTTTTTAAGAAAAACTGAAAAAGCAAGATCTAACAAAAACTGATCCATACCTAAGCTAAAGGTCTAAACTAACATCTCGGAATGTGAAGCTAATGTTTATCTAAATAAAGCCTTCACATTCTAGCCTCTCAGAAGTAAAATAAAGAAGAAATAGCAAAGACCTTTACAACTTGATCATAAAATCAAACAAAAACAGAAAAAAGTCATTATATTCTTTATTTAAGAAATAACTTTAAAGGAACCTCGAGGGCTTTTTTGCCCTCAAGACTCCTGGCAGTCACTGGATCTGCAACTAAGAAATCAAAAATACTTTATGTGCTAAAATACTGAAAATAAGTTATGTGATTCCTGTAAGCTTGCAACTTGGACATCCAAAACCAGTTATGTGCTTGGATGGACGATAATGAAATTACAGACTCAGGAATGAAAAATAGTTTAACTTCATCACCCAAAAACAAAATATTGGTAGAATATAGTGTTATGAGATAAAGTACATGCACAGCACTTGGAGCAGAACTAAACTTAGCATTATGCTCAATGAATATTCCACACACACACCAAAACAAAACAAAACAAAATTACAACAAATTGACAGTGATTACAAATCAAAACTGACTAAAAAATTAGGAAATATTTACAATGGTTTAGAAAGGGCAGCAAGAAAAAGGGTACAAGAAAAACAAGTTGCCAACCTCTCAAAAAGTGTTCCATAAGTGCACTAATCTGAATAAAACATCATTTGTGATCTCTTCACATTCTATGAAGATTCAAACAATTTGTTACCAAATTGTTACCTCAATCTCTGAGAATAATGCTGGTTATCAATGTAACAGACAGAAAAATAATAAAGGAATGTCAAAAAGGCAATACAGAGCAGCAGAAAAAATGACTGAAACTACTAGGAAATAAACTAAAATCAGCTGTAGTTGGAGACTATTTTGTTAAATATTCAAAATGTACACTTTGGCCATTTCTGAATTAATTCCAACTTATTGGAAAAATTTTTAAGGTGAAAGTAATGTTGGTAAATATTTCACACCTCAAGAATAATCCCAATTAATTTAGAATTAAATTGGCAGAAATAAAAGTAAAACAAAAAGAATAGAATGTGGTATTATTAAGACATGATTTGCTAGATGCAACTTCTAGATTGTTAATGCACAAATCATTGAAGGCATCCTGGATATATATATATATATACGTGTGTGTATGTGTGTGTGTGTATATATATCTGTTCATGAAGCTCTAGGAAGCGAATCAAAGTTAAAAGGCCAACTGCAAATACTCAGTACCACAAATTCACTGTCAAACAAATCAGTTGTGTTCAAAGCATCATACGAATTCACTATCAGAAAATAAATGAAGCAGTTAACAACTACAGATTACTGATGACTGAAAAAACTATATTCAAAGTCTAAAACAGTGTGATTTGGTTTACTATCAACTGTCTACCAGTGTATCATACAATAACAATTACTGCATAATTACTATTTAATAATAATGCTTTAAACAAAGTTGACTGTTGTGCAGTTTTTCAGGAACATTGTTTCTTACATAAGAACTGATAATTAATTCATAACTTCAAAAATCTTTCAAATACAAATAATTCAAACGGACACCATGTTTGGCTGCTTAAGCATTTTATTAAGCACATTTCCTAATTAGCCTAACGGTATATCAACTCATTAAAATAAGCCTAAAAATACCAGGTTGAAAAGGAAATGCTTAACAATTTTCTAACCAACTAGATTTCTCAGTTACCTTATGATATATATACACTAGTGTCCATAAAAGTGTTTCGCAGCTGGTATAATGGTTAGTGATGCTGACTTGTACCAATGATTTAGCGTTCAAATCCCAGAAATGACCTGGATGTTTGTTGGTGTACAGTATCTGTGCAGTAAAGGGGCGCCCAAAATTCGCAGTTGGATAAAAGTTCTTTCAAAAGGGTGATGGTAGGAGAAGACAGGTGGAAGACCTTTGTACTGGCTCCCGAGGTCTTATCAAAATTTGGGCTGAATTCCAGTTACTGTGGCACAGCTATACCTCTCTACAACCAATGGTGAAATGAAATGAATGAATCTGGTATTCTGCACACTTCAACCAGTGCCTATCCATAAAAGTACTTATGTAGTCTACTTTTACATACATATACTTTCAATTACAAAAATGCTTTAAATAATGCAAATATTTATGATTGGGCATTTTAAATTTAAGAAATCAATTTAGCAAAAATTATAAAATCTAACCTTTAACTACAGACCAAAAAATAAAAAATAAAATGCTTGACTAATAAGCAAAAAAATATATTTAATTTAGAACGATACAAGATGTTTAATTTAGAAATTTGGTATTTTATTATGCTTGCCTTGAGTAGTCAGTTAAAAAATAAAATAATGTGAAGTTAATTTTCCCCATTTAATGTCACTCAGAAATATTCTTTTGTGATTTACTAGCATGTAACATTTTTTAATTTAAAATTTTGCTGCATATGTTATGCCAAAAGCATTTTCACGCAGGTAATTTATGTTTTCAAATGCTAACGAAAGGTTACCAATATCCTCATTGTTTTATTACTTTAGAATCACACAAAAAAATCAACAAACTAGAATTTTTTTAATGTTAAATTTTTAAAAATAATGTTATGAGTTAATTAGGTTCCATTATTGAAATCTGCCACTGTTTTTTAGAATGCAATTTCTATAAGATTCTATAAATAGGATCTCCTTTATGAAAAAAATTCCTTGTACTTGACAATTTGGACAGCAATGTTTGTTATTTAATCTATTAATATGATAATTTTTTTCCTGCCCTGATATTTCATTTTGAGTTATGTAAAAATGCAAACACTTTGCCTTTCAATTTATGTTTAGAAAACGATCTCAGAACTTTAAATATCTCCATCAATTTTTATTATACCAGAGTCAAATCTTTTAAGTTTTATTCTTTAGAATGAGTAAAACTTTTACTAAATATAATAATAGTGACTGGGAACTGTGTAAAAATTTAAGATTTCAAAATTTTTGCAAAATAGACTGCTTAAATTAAAAAGTGGCAGAACATAAATATTGAACCATTTGTATCTGAAATTTTGTATCATTTGAAACATTTGTATCTGAATATTTATGTCTGCAATGAAAAACTGAAGGCGAAAGCTTCAAAGACTTTTAGGGACACAGTGTATCTTCATATATATATATCTATACATTTTTAATTGCATTCTAATCAATTTCAATATATCTTGCACAGCCCTCTAGCACGAATTTTTATGGAATTAAATCAGTTCAATTTCTATTCATTTGTAATGTATCAATTTCACTTTTATAACATGATGCATACTTGAACGTTCCACGATATACAAAAACTTGTATGAAGAGTTGACATTTAGAAACAACAGGATGTAGAATGTAAAAGAGTGAAAATTTTCTTTACTGCTTAATTTATGATTTTCCCCATCCCTGGAATGTATGCTTCTGAAAATAACTGTGCTTTTGCACTTTTTTAATATAATTTGCAACTGTTTTTAATTCCCCTCTTAAAAAGAAAAACTGCAATAGATTTTAGACAGAATTTAATTTTTTATAATACAAAAAAAAAAAAAAAAAAAAATCTATTTTTCCTGGTTTTGGAAAGAACATTACTTATTTGTATAAACAGATTACCACATACCTGAACACAATGTGAACCTTGCTGATGACTAGAACTTGTTTTATCCATCTAAAAAGCAATTATAACTCTACTTAAAAATAAGTTTGCAAAAAATTCATTATGCATAACAAAACTTACATTACATAATTTCATCCAAGAAGCATAAGCGATGAAAATAATTTACTGATTTAGAATCAGTAAAACAGAGCACAAGAGATAGGGTCTGTTTAACTCTTTCATGATAGGTACACTGCGCAAAAAAAGGGGGAACAGTCTATATCTCCCGTTTTACTGGGCTGATTGACAAAATTCAAATTGCATTTTTCATGTCTCAAAAGGGCGACTTAGGATATATTAGATTATATATAGCACTGTTATAACATAGGTATTTCGACACAAAATCTGACTTTTTCTGAAATAACATACCAATTTTTTTTTTTCAATATTTTGATTCTATGACTCAAATTATTCCTAGATATTAAATTTTGTAAAATTTGGTACAAAATTTATGGAGAAATTCAAAAATTTATCTTGGCAAAATTTTTTTCAGTTTGGCCAAGAATAATTCACTTGCTGAACTTCTTAATATAAGGCAACCAATTTTCCTTTACCTTCCATTATGCCGGAGCAGAAAAAAAGACATTTTGTTCCTACCTTTTTACATTGTGCATGAGTGGAAAAAAAGGCACATCGTTTCCACTTCCAAATAATTTTAGCAAAGTGTTTAAACCACATCTGATGTTTTCTTACTTTCAACAAGTATGCCAAACTTCAAAACTCGCCAATATATAAATTCATGTATATCTTCAAAAATTTTGAATAAAAAATTATAATTTTTTGCAGGTATGCTTAGAAATATGTTTACTTTAAGATGATGGTAAACATTTTATAGATTATAATTCAAAATTTTTTTGAAAAATTTATAAAATTTTTTTTAATAAATCATTTGGAATGAACCTGAATATGAAATGTGAAAGAAAGAATCAAATAACCCTAATAAAAAAATATTAATAAATATATACCAAACTCAATTAACATTGAGGAGCTAAAATTTTGAGAGGTAATTTTTTTAAAAACTACTCGTTGCGATTTTTATGAAGCTTGGTAGTTTGGCGTTATTTGAGTCGTAAATTGAAATATGGAAAAAAATTGGTATGTTATTTCAGAAAATGTCAGAATACCTATATTAGAACAATGCTATATGTAACTCTAATACATATCCTAAGCCGTGCTTTCGAGACACGAAAAACTTAAGATGAATTTCATCTATCAGCCCAGTAGAATGGGAGATATAGAACTGTCCCCCCTTTTTTGTGTGCAGTGTACCTATTTCAATAAACTGTTCTCCTCTTGGAACAGTTTATTAACCTTTTAACTGTCAAGTTATTTTGATGATTTGGGTACACAAATTGTCAAATTTTTTTATTGGAAAAACCAAATGTAGCCGAAATAAACATCTCCCGATATATATTCGGGTATGAGAATACGATGCACTCAAAAAAAAAATTACCCCGAGAAATACTCGGGCGTGACATTTTCGAACACCAGTGCTGTGCCCGAGATTATCTCGGGCATGACAGTTAAAAGGTTAACAGGAAGCACTGTCTTCTTGGGACGAGCATTTGGTGCAGCTATGCCTAGCTTTGGGGAGAAAATTGCATAAACTAAATATATGGTATAATTGTTTCAATTTTTGGCATATTATGAGAGGAACACTCAGGCAGCTGTCAGGGTGAATTTGAAAACTTCACCATTAGATTTTCTTTGCCATTTGAGGCATACAATTTGTTTCGTTAAACGATACACAAAATATTCACCTCAGTGCTAGGCAAACAAATAAAACCTCTAAAATAATAGCACATATATACTCATACCACCAAAAATAAAAATATTCAGGACCATTAAAAACATTCCCATATGTTTATATCAGGTAATGCAATTAATAGCTCTGTTTATTTATGATTTCAACTCATGATTTCCACTTTGATTCAGAAACAAAATACCAAAAATAAAAAATACTGCAATGGAATGATGGTCAACATTCTTCAATCTCGATAAATTCTACCATAACAAACATAGGGCTAGGTGTAGTAACAAAAATAAATAACTCAATATACACATTCTGTCTAAAAAAATTTTATGTGGTACACTTGTCTGAACAGTCCATTTAAAGAACAATTCACATATAACACACCCAGTTCTGAAATACAGTTGCCAGCTGATGCATATATAACACACCTGTCCCGAAAGGGTTAATAATAACCTGTGTAAGCATATACTATCCAACATTCTCTGCAAAGAATCCACTGCCAAAATTACTATTCACCCTACAATGTATGTGTATGTGCTGCAATGGTCAGCTGAATATCAAATATGTATAAACAAATGACAATATTGTCTTTTCAGAAGAATCTAGATTCTGCTTACAATACTCTGATGATCATGTCTGAGTCTGCCAAATGCATGACTAACATCATGACCTTTGCAGTACACACTGCCATCCAGTTCCTCCACAGCAATATGACTGAGGTGCCAATGGAACTTACTCCTGCATCTACCCCATACATATTGCTAGCACATTCAGGTATTATCGCTATATCTCAGAAGTTTTGGAGCCTGTTCTCCCTTATCTACAAGGCTTGCCTGTAGTCAGGTTTTAACAAGATAATGTAATAACACATGCAGGATGGACATTCAACAATTTTTCATTGCCCACCATGTCATATTGCTACCTTGGCCCACCCATTCTCTTAAGTAAATTCCTCCTCAAACAAACAACAGGCTTCTTCCTTTCAAGTAGAACCTGCAAGTAATTTCTCTTTCTCTTAGTAATGAGGCATGCTGCAGCAGTTATTACCAGCCATGGCAATGAAACAAAATACCACTTTCCCATTCAACAAGGCAAATGAAACTGTAATTTTTGATCAATCCATCCTCATAGCTTATATTATTTGCCCAGTAAATACAGATTTGATATCTCTTGTTTCTCATGGTGTTACATATTAGACAGCCAGGAATGTAGTACATAAACAGCATTTCTTTACAATTCATGATCTCATTCAATCTGTTGCAAAATATTTTATTATTTTCATCATTTCTTCACTACACCTCATCTGCACTACATATTTAATCCATAATGATCATAGTGAAATCACATGAAAGAGATATCATGCACAATGCCAACCTGCAACATGAAACTTTTTCCTACTTTCAATACTCCACTGATTTCTAATCACATTTTTCGATTACATTTACACTTTTTCCTTATTAAATTAATTGGTATTGACAAAAAGACATATCTTCTTGCAAGAAGTATTGCACGGAGCATACAAACATGGACTGAAAATAAATCTCTTCATAACCATAATTAGTCAATAAAATTTAAACTAATGAAATTCATAAGTGATCAAAGGCATGCTACATAATATAATCAATATTTAGTAAATAAATTATTATCATCTTACTTTGCAGCTATTGCATAAGCATTATGAAATTCATTTCGATTTCACTGAATTTCAATTAATTCATTCAATCTTTGATGTAATTTAATAAATATACACGTACATATATCTTTATATACGTATGCATAAATCTACAAGCAAACACATATGTATAAATGTGTATGTGTGCCTGTGTGTATATATACTTTATGCCCATTTAAGGATATGCATGCTTCCACTTTATACCATATTATATAAATTCAGACATACATACTACATAGATATGTAGGTGTACATTTCCATAAACAAGTATAATCTGGGAATCATAAATACACTAAAACTAGCAGTTTGAAAGCTTTTTATTTTGTAGAAGAGACAAATTTCTTCATTGTGTTTCTCCCTGAGGCTCACCTCTAAGATTCCAAATGGCACATTTTAAAAGCTACCTCCATATCAGTGTCTCGATTTCACGGTCAAATAATTTTAAAATCAGTCATTCAAAATGGATTAGAGTAGCATTTATGTAATATCACAGTCTATTGAGCTCTGAGAATACAAACAGGATGTAAAATTTCTTATATAACATACAAGTCATTGTTCTAAGACAACACCTGTTCCCCATGTAAATTTCTGAACTTTGACCTTTTAACTGATTGAATGCCTTTGTCATTCATTGGACACACATCTCAGCAACTAGGCTCAAGGCATTCCGGAGGGCATACCTTGGTTATATCTTGGTACAGGGAAAAATCGGTCAATTCAACTGTGTCAGTACATGGTTCACTTGACCTGACGATGAAGTTATTTTGAGTAACTGCACATAAAGATACTCACTAATATATCATAGAATTTAAATTGTACAATATAAAATATGCCAGCATGGTTTATAAGGTATTTCTCCCACCTTCTTGGCAAGCCTTTGTGGTGTAGTGGTCCACAAGCTGGGCCGGTATTCCAGAAGTCCGTGGTTCGATTCCGGGTGAAGGCGACTGCCAATTTTTCACCTTGCCTGCTTTTAAAAAATACATAATGTCTCTATAGGTTTATGTCAAAGCTGCTACTACGACAGTCTAGAGTTGAAATGAACTGGTTCAGACAATAGAGGAAATAGAAAAATTCACATGCGACAATTTCAAACAGGAGAGAATTTCGCTGACCAGGCACCTGAAATTTTTCTTAATGTGCTAAATTATGTAGCATAACAAAACATAGAATAATATAATTCGGTACTGAAGACAACTAATTATCATGTTACCCCACAGCTTTTCCGAAACTAAACAAACTATTTTCCTCTAAATTTGAAAAACTCTTTGCACTAAGAAATTACCTTAATTTTGATACCTGAGGAAACACGTTCCCTTAATGAGGCTGAGAAATCAGCATAAAAACACAAATGGAATTCATGTGTAAATGTGATGTTTTGAATTATGGGTTTTCATACTAAATAAGTTGACATTTTTAATGGCTTAAATTCATTCCGTTATTAATACCTGAAACACATTACTAATTTTCAATAAACAGTATAAAATGGTAAATGATTAAATAATCCTTCTTTTTCTAATTTTTAAAACAAAACATATTATTCTAGAAAACAGTTTTGCACCTTCTGTTTCATTCTGCAGATACTTTGAAAAAGAAGTGAATGTAAATTGGGAACACTTATGTAATTGGACATTGCAATACCAACAATCTACAATAAAATAAAATTATTTTTAATTAAACCAGGTATATTCTAGTTTGCTGAAAGTTTTCTCCTAAATAATATGCTATGAAGTAGATTTTTAACAGTTCCACTGAACTTTAATTTTTAATCATTTCTATAGCATTAAATGTTTATTTTTTAATTATTCATTCTATGGGAAAAGTTCAAAGATATAGCTAAATTTGGTAATATATTCGAAAACAAATTAAAAATTATAAGGAAATTTAACAGTGAAAACAAGAGACTGAGATGAAGACTAGTTAAATTTAAAATTGTGCATGAAATAATCAAATAGTTGAAATAAATTTGTGACATAACATTAATATAAAGATATGATAGAAATAATTAAGCATTTCCTAAACACACAAAATTTTGTAATGTAATTCAAACAAAATATTTGTAACAATGAAAGTAACATAATATAAAGAATGACATTTTCTGCATCGGAAGTTTACACACTTTCTTCTGCATAACATCCATCTGCAACAACTGCAATATGAAATTTTCCCTCAAGAAAAGCATCTTGAAGGCTGGTAACTAATCCCTACATTTTCCTTCATTTTGTGGCATAAATGCACCCCTCTGAGAATCCATTAAACTACACACAAGGATCTTTGTTGTAAACAAAACGTGATTAATTAAAGGGGGAAGGATTTGATTCAGGATACCTCGTCCTTTCAAGGCTTTTACAGCTGCCAAAGACCCGGCCTCAAAATGTTAAATATGACTGCACCTTGGTTTCCTAGAGACAGGCATTTCAAAGTTAACTGTATATAATAATTTTATCAACTTGTATATAATAATTTTATACTACTTAATATCTGAAATTTATCATTTCTGTAAAAAGTTCAAAGGTGCCTCCTAATCTTGTGGAGTACAAGGGATCACGAAACAACGCAGCAGTCTTGCTCACTTATTTACATCATTTTAGCAAGTAATTTCTTTATAATTGTGTATTTTCAGGACAGCAGATTCCATACACTTTTTATCCAAAATACTGAGAGTTCACGCTTGCAAACTATCCTTATCATTAAATTTATACTAATGATGGTAAGTGATTTTTAAAATTCACAATTTTACAATGAACTTCAATTCAACATATTTCAACATTATTCCTCAAAAAATCATGGGAACGTTACTTTTTTATAATATATAACAAGTTTGCAAATAATACATAATTTATTGCACCAAAAGCATAGAAAATATGAAATCAACAAGACGGACAAAATAATTTTACTGCTATTACTATCAAGACAACAGAAAATTCTGACAAGAATTCTTAAATGATGGTTTCAATGCCATCAAACAAATAGCACTGGAATAAATTTAACAGTAGTAACCCGAAAGTGCATAAATTATGATTGAAAAAAGTGAAAAATTTATTTAAAAAAAGAGGGGGCATGAAAGTCTCTAAACTCAGTGGCGCAAACAGCTTTAATGAGTAAGGCCTGCAGTGCCCCGAAATCTGCTTCCTTGTCCGTGGGAACCGGGGTGCATAAGCATATGCCCTGAACAAGTGGTCACCTTGGGTCATAGGAACCCAGTGTTTAGTCCCCAAGCGAACTTGGTACTCATTTTATTGACCCAAGGGGTGGAAATCATGGGATGAAAGGCTGAGTCGACCTTGCCCAGCCCGGGGTTTGAACCCCGGACCTGTGGTGCTGCACAAAGTGCTAATCACTGCGCCACCGAGCCTCATGAAAGTCTTTAGAGATATTTAAAATAATGCAAATATAAAATTTGTTTCTTTGTTATTGCTTTATTTTAAAATTCAATGGGAGATAAACTATCACATTAAAATGTACCCACAGCAAAACATACTTGTTATTCTAAAAAAATAACTTCATTATCAGCTGCAAGAAATTTAAAGCAATAAAATTAACAGCAAATTGATTTTTTTTAAAAAAAGCAACAATAATTTTACAACTAAGTTATGAAGGTGTTTAAAATGAACAGACATGCAAAAATTCCCAGTCTTAATCCCAATTTAATCACATCTTTTGGTAAACTGAGGCAACAACAGTCCATATTACAAGGTTCTATTACATTTGAACAGCCCCATACTAAAACGTATTCTTGAACATTATTAAGCTGCATGTGCAATAATGCACAAGTTCTGAAATCACAGACTGATGAATATTGTACATCTACTCAGTCAGAAACATTTTAAAGTTATCACAAACAATAAAAAAATAATTAAGAAGTATTATTAATTTAAAACACATACCTTTAAAATGAAACAAAATACCCTTAATTAAAATAATAATTAATATTTTTTGTGTTCTTAAATTTGTAGTTAAAAGTATTATATACCACAAAGCAAAAACTGAGCTTACAAGCATACTGTTTTCTAAACTGTACCTTAAACCTTACAAATCTGCATATTTACATATCACATATATAATACAAACTTAAAATGTTGAAATAAACTGTAGATAACTTATAAAATATGCAATGTCAGCTGAGGATTTGTTGAACTATGATGTATCATCATCTTGGAAGATCGGTGACCTTTGATCAACCTAATTTTGGTTTCCTGTAGACATTTACACCTTATAAATGTCTGTATAACCAGAAAACAGATTTAGTCACCAAGATGTCATCCTCAGGACATCAAACTCATTTATTAACTTTCTAAAAGTCCAATGCCACAATGAATTGTTCAAATCAACTTTTCTAGGAACGTTATCCCAAAACAATTACCATATTTGACGGCATATAAGGCACACTTTTTTCCCCTAAATTTGGTCTCAAAAAAGTTACCTGCATCTTATACATGAAGGACACAGTCTCATACATGAAGGTAATTGCATTCAATAATTGCTTATTTGGCTTTTACGAAACGTGAGAACTAAAAGAAACCACGCTATTGAAACTTTTTTTCCTTGTGTGTGGCCGTCAAAATAAGAGTGCGTCTTATATGCCGTCAAATATGGTACTTTCCGAGTTTATCCAAAAGCTGTTCCTTTCTCTTAACTTACAATGAACAACTTAAAATGACTGCAATGAACAACTTACCGCATCTTTTCATTCCACGTATTACGAGGTAAATAATTATGACATATGACTCACAATATGATTATTCACCTAAAGACACACTCAAAGTATCTTTTTTCTCCTTTCTTCATAATATCTATCACTACTCAATGTACATAATTGCTGAAATCACCATTACACCATACTAACTAAAATATAGTCAAATCTTGCTCTTGCATCAATGCTACAGCTTTGAATATCAATGACCTTTCAGTCGTTCTCTTAGCCATACAAACTAAAGTACAAGAAACAACACATGCTGCTTCTTAGAAAATATACAGAAATCATCATTGCTCCTCCCCATTCCACTTTACAACATAGCACTGCAAAATAATAGTTCGGTTTCTTCCATACAGTTCTTTCCACTTACTTTTTTCATGGACTTTGAGTTTATATCTGTAAGAACAGGATCATCAGATACAGCAGTTGCAGAATCAGTAGTCATGACTAAGCTTGACTGAAATGTCTCATACTCCCTGTCATTACCACAAGCAGCATTTAGAGAGTTGCTGGAAGAGGAAAAATAATTCAGTACTTTAGTGAAATGGCATTTTATAAAACTTAATAATTAAAAAATTTATGAGACACAAATTCTATAAAATGTAACAAAAAAACTGTACTCACCTGTCACCACTTATGTCTAAACCAGAATCTTGAGCACTTTTCTCTTGGCTCCCTTATAAAAAGAAATTATTATTTTACAACAACACAAAAATTTACTCCACACAAACTACATAAAGTTTACTGATGAGATTATAAACTTTGTGCAGAGTGACATTTATTATAAATTTTTAAATGGCAATCACCTCGTTTTTAGGTCTAACTGATATTGACACGATATCAATAAAATACCCTTAATACCGAAAAAATAATAGCATGAGACAGCTCTTCACATGATGAATTCAAAAACCCCATGCTTCTCTTAAAATGCATGTCATAAAATAACCTGTTTCAGGTTTGAGTCATTCACAAAATGCAGTAAAATATGTAATTCTAGTTAAGTATACAACTTTAAAAGGACAAAAATGCAGAGCTTGAAGAGAAGTTAGTTATTAAATTAGTTCATACAGAAATTAGTCTCAGAACTATTACATCAGCCTTACACATGAGCATTCAATAGGTTTAATCTAGACAGGCACTGGAGGGCATTGCATTGTTAAATGAAAGAATGTGCACACTTAAATAGTTAAATACTATGCTTGTCTGACTGCATTTTAATAATTCACAATGAACACAAAAAGCAATATTAGCATGGACTAGAAATAAAGTTAATTATATAATAATTAATTTAATACACCTCACCTTCAAATCCACCCTTAGTAGAATCAAGTTTCACAAACAGCGATAAACGTCCCAAAGGCGACTCTCTCAGTAACTGCAATTATTCTAGTATTGTTAATAAGTCTTTACATTATAAACTCTTAAATTACAGATCAACATATTTTATGTACATACATTATTCCATTTTAAAACAATAAGACCCTTCTCAGAAACTATACTCTTACATACATGACAACTGGAACTGAAGGTTAGATTAGATTATTTGAATACAGAAATTCACACAAGAGCTACCTGCCTATGGGAAGGGATGCCTTTGTGAAGTACTTTCAAGGAAAACTGGCTTATATTCACATTACACATGGAGAAAACCAATACACAGCCAACCTATTTGAATGTGATCGAACTTGGTATTCAGTGAACTCAAACACTCAGCTACTGGTGAGGCACTGACAATTGAAAAATAAATTCTAAAAAAACTGGGGAAATTATGGATAAAATAAATATCTAATACGTCTTCACTATTGAGCAATATTTAAAAAATAATGATGGTTTAGCAGCTTCAGTTCACAATATTTGTTAAAAATATGGCTGCAAGTGAACTTAATGAACTGTAAAGAGATTAATTAAAAAATTTAGGTAGGTTGGATAAATTAGTTATCTTAAACACTCTGGCCATCCTTCAAAAAGTCGTTCAATGTAAAACATCAAAGCAGTTGGTCAGTGTTCCTGAGAGTCCAGGGACATCAGTTTCGCACTGTGGTCAAGAATTAGACATTTTGAGAAGCTTACAGATCATGAAAGATTTACATCTTCATGCTTACAAAGTTCAAATTACTCAAGAATTGAAGCATACTGACCATGCACAGCAAAAAGAGTTCATTGAATCTTGTGGAACTAGTAGTAGACAGTGATTTTTTGAACAAAATCATCTATATAGCAATGAAGCTAATTTTCACCTTAATGGCTTGATTAATCTATAAAACTGTCACATGAGGGGTTCAGAAAATCCATGAATGATTGTTAAGAAACAAATTCGTGCACAACATGTCACTGGTGCTGATTATGGGCTAAAGGCATCTTTTTCAAAAATGTGGCTCGTCATGCAGCAACAATTAACAGTGCTTGCTATCACAACATTATAATCCAGTTTTTCTGTGCCTAAACTGCAAGGCTTGCGATTTCAAAAAGACAGCACATGCCAATATAGCCCAAGAAAGCTGTTCAATTACTGCATGAGTCATTTCCTTTTTCTTTGGATTTTTTGAAGCATAAGGTTTATGCTAACAAGCCCATGACCTCCCATGCCTTGAAGGAGGAAACTGAGCACTGTATGAATGAAATTCAGCCACATTTATGCAAAACAGCCATGGAAATTTTCAACAAAAGAGTGAGCATAAATTACCTGATACGCTATTCCATACATAGGCCATTTACCCGATGTGCTATTCCATACATAACCATTTATGAATCAATAAAAAATCTGCAATTTTAAATTATACACCTATATTTTCTATCAAAATTACTTCTTGCATGAATTTTGGGACACTCTTCATATTGGAAGAAAAGACATCAAGGTACAAAGTGAGGGTCATTTTGGAATAAAGATCAAGAAAATAAGACTTATTTGTGGCATTATGGGGAACTTTGAAATATCAGGAACAAACATGCAATGCTTGGATGGTTAAGCATTAATTCTTATTGGCTTTGCATGGATTGCAATAGCAGAATATATACCCAAAAGTAGAGATTTAAAACGAAATATTGGCAGAAATTCACAACTCAGTCTGTGTAATAGTGACAAACAATAAAAAGCACTACTGCACATGCAGAAAAAGCTAAGTAACTTTATTAATAATAATTTCCTTTTTCAAGTAAAATATGTAATTAATTTTCATACACTTTTGTTAAAAAATTTATTTAGACATACGTATAATAAAAGTCGCCATAAATGTGCAGCCATATTGAATTTTTTTATTTGTTTACATTTTAAGATGTAACATTTGCAGATTATTGGAATTCTGCAATACCTAAATATTTATTAAATTAAGCTTAAGTTATCTTAATGTGGTTAAGCACACAAGAGCTATCTGCCTATGCGGGTGGGATGCCTTCATGCAGAACTTTCTAAGATGATTTGTATTCATATTACTCATGGGAAAACCATGCAAAACAATCATGTTGCGAGCTTACTCATCTGGGTTCTAACCTAAGTCAAATTACTAAAATTCAGCAGTTTTTAGTGGCTTGGGAGGCCAGACATTTATTAAGAAGTCTGTTCTACCAATCGTGCCTACAGAAGATACCAGTAAGATAGTCTTAACAATGCTACAGTAATCAGAAAGCAAAGAATGATGATCATTTTTATTCAATCAAGTTGCGAAAAAAATTCACAAAAGCAGATGAATCCAAAAGAACGGATATATTCTTAATTTTTTTTATTATTTGGATATTTTACACAATTAACATATTTTAAAAAATCTTCAAATATTTTTGGCATTTTGAGATAGCTTTCTACATCACACCGGACCATGCACTATATATCATTTTCTGAAAATTTTTTCTCTGTATCAAACATATCAAATTTTTCTCTGAATATATTTTAGATTTAAATCAGCTGCACGAGAAAAATTGATACTGAACAGTACTTCTGAGGTTTTTAAAATTATTTCATCAGATATCAAATCCTTTGAAATGTTTTTAATTTTTATGGTACAAGTTAAAATTGAGAAGTTTTTCTGCATTTGGAAATTTACTAAAATATTTTTTCCACATTCTAAACAAGGATGCTACGGTAAAACATCTGCCACTTACTATTTCTTCCTTGCAGTTCTAAATCCGGTATGCTCAAATTACACGAAAAATGTGTTAGAAGCACAAGGTCACAGAAACAATGCTCATCACTTAAATTTGCACAGAATCTAAATCAATACATTATTAAATTATTGCAGAAATGTATTCTGATTTGAAATGTATTTTGATTCTGATTCTGAGTTGAAATGTATTTGATTTGTTAAAGAAAAGATTTTAACTTTTCTCAATTCCTAAAAAAAAAAAAAGCACTAAAATTTAAACTTAAAACAAGCTTTGAACATTTTCCCATTCTCCCACTTTAAATTAAATTGTCCATTCACTACTCTTTACTATTTAGGATATGTAAGATGTATCCTTCCAATGCCTAAAGCCCTTTATTGCCTCAGCATATCATCTAACAGATGAGGGATATCCAAGCAAAGTTCACACAGTTTGGCTGCATAACTTAAAAGTTTTTTTAAAAGAAAGAAAATTACAACTAAACCTCAGCAGGGCCTTTTATATGGTTTCACAGTTAGGTTATGATAATTTAAACTTCTAAATGCACTAATGCATCCATAGTTTAAAAACATGATACATTAAAAGTATATAAAGCATTAAACACATGCTCTACATTAATCATTAGTACTTATAACTTGAATTATTCACTTTTAAGAATACTTTTCTTATTTTCTCTTCTATAGCACTAACTTTTCTGAGGGGGAATATTACTTTACCTACTGACTTACTGAAGGCATTTCCTTCACTGCATATTTGTATGCTTACAAGATCCTATTTGCTTTTCATATTCAGCATATATACATTCTGATGCAAAGTATGTTCAAGCTATTGCAAATCACAACCAAAAAGTTTCCACAGTACACATCCTATTTCCCTAGCATTAATTCACTACACTTCATTTTTTATCTATTTAATTTCAAGTCAGAGCTCATCACTTTTAATAAAAAAGAGAACTGAAGTTTCATTTTAAAGCCTTTTAAAGCAAGGGAAACTCATTTTAATTTTAATTAAAGATAATTACAACTCATTTTACAGTCACTTAAGTTGCACAGCTAAAAATAAACACCTAATATTCATTAAAAATTCAGATATATAAATTACAAAACACAGTAACACTCACTTTAGAATTCGATGCTTTTTGAAAAAAGTCAAAGGCAGAAGGTTCCTTGAAAACTGAATAAAGAAATTTTAATAAATTAGTTTCAAATAAAATATAGAATAATTAAATAAATTATAATACAATAAAATATATAATGTGACATGAAATCAAAAGACACTGCTTTACCATTTTATAATGATTCAAAAATTTATACCTGAATGCTGATATTGAATTCATTTCAATTATGCCAAGATTTAAATAATAAATGTGCAATGCATATATGCAATGGTAAACAAATCATAAAAGCACTAAAACCACACACCATCAAAATGGTGGATTCTCCATCCATTAAATGGTGCAAATAGCTCTCTCCTGATCTCTCACCAATTGAACACATTTGGGATGTTATTTGATGCCATTTTTGTAGGCTTGCCACAGCCATATTCAGAAAACGAACTGTGGTAAATGGTTGACAGGGAATGGAGAGCCATTCCTCAAGATACCATCTATAGTCTCACTGACTTTGTACCTAGACGTGTTGCTTTGTGTATCGCCGTCCAAGGTGATTCTACAACCTACTAAGCCGATGCTGTTCTCACTCTGTATTATGCACATCATTTCAAAATAAGTGTCACTTAGTGTTCGTTGCTGTCTCTCTCTGTTTGCTGAGTTTCACCACTTTCTGGTAATTCCTTCTTGGTATTGCATTTTCAATATCGGGTACTGTATTTAACCAAACAGATTATTGAATTACATCACTGCTTTCAAAACTTGCAGTATCTAGATTGACAGATTGATTTTCAATTCCCATTCTTAAAATTTCTCAAAATAGACCAAATACAATTTGATGAAATTTGGTATGAATACAATCAATATATAATAGCAATTCACTCAACACAACAGTTAAAGTATTCAAAATCATGAGCAATGCTTAAGATAACAAGGAATGTCCAAAACTGATACTGCAAGATGATGCCTAAAATGAGGCTAATTAGGGAGCACAATCACCTCTAAGAGACATATGTCATACTCACTCCTGTACTAGTTTCTGGATGGGTTCTCAGAGGTGATTAGCAAACTGTAATTGCCCTTTTCTAAATGCATATTGCTGGTTTCTAAATACAAATATATATAGTTTACTGAATATGTTACATCTAGGTCATCTAGTTATCTCATATAAAATTACAATACCAAGTTCAATCAGATTCTGGTCTGGAGATATGGCTAACCAATACATCAACTAAATATCTCACTTAAAAAATAACTAGTCATCCATGAGTTAAGCCTTATGAGAAAGTGCAATACCATTGACAAAAATAAACTGACAGTTAACTGCACTCCTAAAATCTCATATATAGGATTCTAAGACCTCTCCTCTATATCCTTGAGCAGTCACACAAAATTTATAAAAAATTCAGAATGGTGTCTGATCATCCACAGCCTGTCCAGACAATATCTAATAATCATAATGGTTCCTTTACTTGAAGTTGGAGAAATGGAATCTGATTCGATGTTTACTCCAGATGAAAGTAAATCAAGAATCAGCATTTCGGTTAAATCTAAACTCATCAATGGAAAGGAAGTTGAGTTTATTAGAAACTCAATATAGCAGAGAGTGGATACTTGCATGCATGAGAATAAATAATACACAACATACCTATTGGGAGTTTGGAACACAAGTTTTATTGGTTTGCACAGTTACATAGAAGTATATAAAAACAGTGGTGCCCTCTATGGGCCAAGAACATATTTAAAGCTAACCTTTTTTACACGCCCGCTTTGGGTTTAAATATCATCCTAATTAAACACAATGAGAAATTACAGCAGCACACACATACATATAATAAAATATTAAATTACATAAGTCTTCATTTTAAACCCATCATCCTTGCACACATTTCATGTTTTGCACTGTTTACAATTTTTGTCAAAAAATCTGCATTCATATCATTAGTAGACTTATACCATATGTCAATGTGCTGAAGTTTCACAGCTTCTTGCACGAAATGATGTTGTATATCAATATGTTTTGATCTACCATGACACACTATTTTTGCTGGGATTAATAGCACTGTTGTTATCGCAGTATAATAATACTGGCTTTGCAGTAATAATCCCAAGTTCTTTAACAATTTTGTTGAGCCATATGGCTTCTTTAGTAGCTGCAGAAAGAGTCATACATTCATTCGGCTTCTGTTGCACTAGTTGCAATGGTAGGTTGACGCTTACTACACCATGATACTGCATCACTTCTGATGAGGAAAACATATCCAGTGGTTGATTGTCGATCCCCAGCATCACCTCCATAGTTTGAGTCACTGTAACCAAGGACTTCAGCACTAGAGGCCTTTGAAAAGGACAATGTAGCATCTGTAGTGGCTCGAAGATACCGCATGATGCACTTGACAGCATTCCAGTAAACCCCTTGCCAGATTATTGGAGAACTGGCGAAGGAAATTCACAGCATAAGTTATATCTGGTTGTGTTGCTAGAGCTGCATAAAAAAGACTCCCAACGGCAGCCTGATAAGGAACAGGTAGTTTTTGCTCCTTACTAGTTGGTACCTGCAGTTTAGATAACACTTGATTCTGATCTAGTGGTGTTTTTACATCATGAGATTCATGCATATTATATTTGCGAAGCATACTCTCTACATACTGAGTTTGACTAAGGCTAATGGACCCTTTTGTTCTATCTCGTTCAATTTTAATTTTTAAGCAATAATTTGCTGGTCCCAAGTCTTTTATTTCAAATTTTTCTTTAAGTTGTTGTTTTACTAATTTTAAAGTTCTATGTTATTACTAAAAATGAGTAAGTCATCAACATTAAATAGTGGCAATAACTAGTTCTTTATTTCCATTTATTTTAATATAGACACAACTATCAAAAGAACTTTGCCTCAGTCCCATTTCTATTAAACACTTTTCCAACAGTTGGTACTAAGGTTTATCTGTTATTTCCTATGTGTTGTTTTTAATATGACCTAATATAGTCCACATATAGAATCCTTCCAATGGTTTGCATCATTGCCCTTTAATGCTTCATCAATGGTTTTCGGTTCAGAATACACATCATTTGTTGCCGCTGCTAAAGCTTTAACAAAGCACATACGATCTATGGCATTTGCACTTCTGGCATCCCGTGTGTGTCAAAGTCCTGATAACTTTTCAGGAATCTAAGTTTTCTGTTTCTGGTCAACATAGGTAGCTCATCAGCTATACTACTGTTATTGTGACTATTATTTTGAGCAGTATTATGTTCATCGTAATTAGATTTAATACTAACATTAACTAATTCATGATGATCAGATTGAGTACTATCATTAACCATCCCTTCCAATTCACTGTTCTGATCATCAGCTATTGCATTCTCAGTATCTGAAAATGTTGTAACTGAATGAGGATTCATCATAAAATTTTGGCATATTACTTGCCTTTTTGTAGTACATTTCATTTTCCAAAAATTGTACATCTCGTGCATTTATTATTTTATAAGTTTTTGGATCTATTAATCGATAGCCTTTTCTATCCTGACAGTACCCAACAAGCATTAATTCTTTTGCTTTTATATCCCACTTTTTACTTTTTTGTTTTGGAATGTGAGCAAATGCACGACATCCAAACACTCTCTCATTTGAAATATTTTTTGCAGTACTTAAAGCCCTCTCATTACAAAAATCAAAAGAATACAAATTATCTCCAATACCTGTTCCAGTAGCAACTAAATGTTTACCATCATACACAAATAACTTTCACTTGTAAAAGTACTAACCATTGCAAATACTTTATTTAAATACTTAATGGACAGTAAATTGACTGTTAACTTTGAAACATGTAAAACATTACCAAAAGTTACAGAATCCCTTTTGTATTTCTAGATAAAAGGAAAGTTATTTTACCCTTACCCTCTACTTCTATCACTGAACTTCCTGTTTTTATTTGATGAATACTAGCATCCTAATGATCACCTAATAATTCTTTATGTGGAGTCATGTGGTAAGAAGCCCAAGAATCCATGTACCAAATATTGGGATCTGGATTAGAATTAGCTACATGAATTTTTTAAAGTACCTTTTGCCTCCAATATTTTTATTAACAAATGCATATTCCTTATTTTCATTGACTAGGGGGTCTTCGGCTAACAGATGATTTTTAACATTGTCAACTGTTATTGCCTTATCACAATTTTTCAAAGCCATTATAAGAGGTTCAAACCTATCAGATAAATTAGCTAAAATTATTCCTGCAATAAATTCTTCATCAGGTTTAACACCAGTGGATTTTAATTGCTGGTAAGCTGAAATGGCCCTATATGAATAGTCAGACATATTCTTGCAATCAGTATAACGGGTAGTCACTAATGTTTAAATTATTGAAACCTTTCTTGTGATTACCTTATCCTCATATGTTTCAGCTAATACTAATACTTTTCATGCTTCGTTTCCACTTGTTAAATCTCTTATATCATTGAAAGTAATTTCACTTACCCCTTCAACTATATATGACAAAGCTTTGATATCCTTTACTGGATCTTCTTTTGTACCCTCTACATAAGCCCATAAATCTAATTTAATAAGGTGCATTTTCATGGAAAATTTCCAATCCATGTAATTTTCCCTTCCATTCAATTGTTTGTGACTAAATGAACCTTCTCTCTTTGGCATTTTTCCTTTTTTTTTAACTTTAATCAACAAGAGGAAAAAAAAATTATAATTTCAGAAAAATTCAAATAAATTTTCTATTCAATTAATTTTATTCTCAAAAAAACATTTGCCTAAATAATCAACAGTCAAAAAATATTTGTACTAGTTAAGCTTTTGCAACCATGTGCTTTGGCTAACCCTAACATAACCATGTGGCCAATTTTAGTTAAAGTAATTCTAAAAAATTTACAAATAGAATTAAATAAACAAACTAACTTAACTAGTCATTAGATTATTTATCCTCATTTCTTAATCTGGACTGGGCTCATAACCTATTAGAAACTCAATATAGCAGAGAGTGGATACTTGCATGGATGAGAATAAACACAACATACCTGCTGAGAGTTTGGAACACAAGTGAAATTTTATTGGTTTGCACAGTTATATAGAAGTATATAAAAACAGTGGTGCCATCCATGGGCCAAGAACATATTTAAAGCTAACCTTTCTTACAGAGTTCAAGGCTGACTTTCCGTCCACTATCTCAGATGGGCTCTCTTGCAAGAGGGAGTGAGTAGGGCAGAAACAATTGATCTGGTAAAAAAGGCTCTATCTCATGAATTTTTCAGGTAAAAATAACCCTTGAAAACTAGAAAAAAAAATCTAAACCCAAAACGTTCCAGTGGCAGCAGAGAGCTCAAGAGAGCAGTGTGGCTGTAATAATATTCTGGCTTCCATCTGAAAGTCCAAAATATCAATTTCATTGGACATTAAAGCTCTTGAAACCCTTGAAAAGAACTTCTGGCTGTGGATTGAACCTCTGAAACTCCACAAGTTTACTAGATGATACTAGGTGTCATAGTACTCTTGAGATTGTACTGCCTCTGACATACTAATAACTGTCTATCTCATTCCATCATCTAAATGTTGGCGGTTACTGATTCTACTACAATACTCAAGAAATTTAGCCATGTTTCAAAACACAGTGATTGACACCAGTGTGTATGAAGGAAGTAAGAGCAGAAATATGACATACCTACCACCTTTTACATGTATGAGTAAAATAGCACATTCAACACCACTGCTATAGCATTATTAGTTCATCACAGATTTTCCAGTTTGGGTTCAGAACTTTTTGAGGGGGAAAAAAAATTATATCCTTAATTAAATTAAATTCTGAACACCAATGCTGCAGCCCTCTGTTAACATTGCTCTGAATAGCTAATACAAATTCCTACACAAGCTTATATTTTTTCATAAGCTCTACAATAAAAACACTTGCATTAGTTGTTGCTTAACTTTCTGAGAAAATCACCAACCTGCTTTCTGATCATACAGCACAACAGCAATAACTTTCCCAACAGACAGCATGACCCTGAATTTTCTAATCTTGCATTGAATGCCTCCATTCTGAGCATGCGTACTTTGATTTCGGTATACTAGGGCATACTGCTATAAGAATAATGACATGGCATATGTCATTCTTTTCCTTGTAGTAAACGAAAAAGGCTTGCCTTTTCAATTCTACATGAAAAGCATGAAATAGAATACTTCTTTCAATAAAGAGAACCTGTAATATATCTATCATTTCACAATAATGACTTGTCTAGCTTTTGTCACCACTTTAATTATCCCTGCCCGTAACCTATTATTCCAACTACTGAATCAATATTCCAAAGTCTGTCATCACATTCTTCCAAATAATTTATATAATAAGCGTTCACAATATATTAAGTTATTCAGAAGACTCAGTACAGAAGCAAAATAACTAGCAATCATGCCATGGATGTTTATAAAATTCTATGCTAGTAAAATAATTCATGAACTTCATACATATCTGTGACATTACTATTAATACTGGTTGGCAACTCATCTTTCATTTCACTCTAAAAAGCAGTTTGGTTTACAGTTTCCGTAGTAAAGATACTTTTATGCCCATACAAGAAGTAGGCTGCTCTTTTAAGTCTGAATCACTGAAAGCTCTTTATTTGAAAAGTGACAAAATATGGCAACTGCATGGATGACACAAATATAACTAGATATATTAATGTAAAACAACACAATGTAACTGAATGTATCAAGACTACCAAACCCTTCAATCTCATGAAAATCTTCCAATTTTTGATAGTATTGAAATTCCACCTCTTTATTATTATTCAAATTATTACACCTTTTATGACAAATTTTCAAAGGTTAAATCAATCTTATAAAGCTTAGAAAATAATGAAGCAATCACATTTGTAAATCTGATGCAACAAAAATGTCATTGTTGCAATGTGAACTTATTTATCATGACAATGAATTTCAAATCACAATTACCTATGCATATATAGTGCAGATTCACTATAGAACTAAAATGTACCACATTCTTCTGGGGTGTAAAAAAATGAAGCTTTATTTATTTAATATTTTTAAAGGGCATAAACAGATTTCAAGCTGTAATTTAAAAGAGAATACTTTGCAAAAGTAACAGTTTCACAAATATCACCAAGATGAAAGAACAAAACAAAGCAACTATACCTTCAATACATTTACAATGATAAGAGAAATTTACAGTCTTTCAGACAGCAGTCCCACTAACTATTTTAATGCTGAATGTAAATTCTGCAGTTTTCAGAGGAAAAAATAATTAATTAAATCTTACGCTCAGCTACAGATCTAAGTTCTTCTTCTGAAAATTCGGCTACATCAGGACCTGCCTCACTGTGATTTTCACTTATACTTTCAGTAGTTGAAGTATGTTTTAATTCTTCTTTCTTAATGAAACTTTGCTTGGGCAATGAATCATGGAATACCTAAAAATTTAAATTACATATTACAATTTTGACAGATTTAATTTCCCACAAAACACTACAGAGCAGGGGTTCTCAACCTTCATTTGCCACAGCCCCTTTTTCACTGTTGTTAGATGATCATTCCCTCTCTCCTTTCAATAACTCAAAAAAGTGCATATAGAAAGAGAGAGACTATTTTTTAATGCATTTTATATATTAAACAGGAAAAGGTGCAGAAGATGTTGATAAATACCAAAATTTGAATAAAAGTAGATTTTTATATTCATAAACTGAAACTAAATATTTAACAGATAAAATAAAAGGCTGACTGCATGCCCCCTGAAACTATGGGATAGTTTCAGGAAACCTGGACAAAATTCCTCCCTGGTTGAGAACCTTTACTATAGAGGGAATATACAAGCAAAAAAAAAAAAAATGTGGCTTATTTTTTTAAGCAGGTAGGATTGAATTATATAATAAACAATGAAACATGCAGATATTTGGTATTCTTCTGTTTTCAGGACCAGATTCAGAAGCGTATGTATGTATGCACATGTGTGTATGTGTATGTCCACACACAGATACATATGTTGATATATACATGCTATATAAACACATACATTCATTTCTGGACCCAGCCCTGATAACAGAAAAGTACCAAATATTTTATAGATCAGTTTGCATGACTCATATAAAATCACTCTTTTTCACCTAAGAGACCAGAAAGCTTATTACAATTTTCACACACCTTATTCCAAAAGAGTTTATTATGGAATATTAGCTAAAGAAGTAAATTTCAATGCAATGAAAATAAAGATAATTATGGAGATAATTGAATTTTTTTTTATTATCTAAAGTAAAGAGGCTGGCAATGAACTTAAAAAAAAAAAAGTAAAAGCTTTTGAAAACATTAAATTCAACTTGAAGATTTAATACTTCGCACTTTTCAGCAAAACTCTAATATATTTACAAATACAATGCAAGTTTTAAAATTTTAACATCTTTGTCTACACACAATTATTTTACGGTTATATTACAAGCTCAAGCAAAATACACCTGTATGCATAAAATCATCTCATATCACATCTTGTTACATATAATAATTTTAATAAGATTGAATACTCCGAGATTTATCCACAATGCCTTACTCTTAATAAAACTAATCATTCGCAAAATAACATCAACTATCTCGATATTCAAATCATTAACTACAAAAAAATTTTACTGTTTGACAAAACAAGAAATTTCAATTTCAATACTAACAAATTAATAAACTAGACTTCCAACATCTCCAAAAAGGTTATTAGTAATACAATATTAAATCAAATACAACGTATTACAAAAATATTTGCACAGATACGATAGATCTACAACGCGAAATTTTGCTCCTTATTAAACTTCTCAAAAATAATCTAATACCTAATCGATTTATTAAACGTTGTTTTAAAAGAACAGGCGTTAAATCCTCACTCTAAATCATTTAACTGATAGGGATATGATAATTTGTTCCTAAACCTGAGAAGGGAGTAAAGTTGGATGACTATCAGTTGGAGGATTTGTACATAGTGTAATTACAAAATTGTATATAATGTAAAAAGCTAATTGTTTTCAGACTTTTCATATGCTGTTACTAAAAAAATGAGCCTATTTCATAATTTGTAGTCTGTCAAATCGCTCATCGACAGTGAAAATTACTTTTTCCTTTTTTAATTTTCTTCCTCATTCCAACACGACAATTATCCAGAAATTAATTTATTTCCATCCACTAGTTAGTACATTCAAAATTTTATGATAAGGATAAGATAGGGATTTCGGTACTAACTAGTACATAAAATTTTATGTGCATTTTATGTTTTCACTCACATAAGAACTCCACAACAAACGTCCCTCAAACATTCCTAGTCCCTCCCACGTCCCATAAATTACTTCTCAGAAGTTTCACCGCCTGAAATAATTCAAAGTATCCCCGCTGCCAATAATGGAATTTTGGACACACACCCCTTCTGGGTAAGACACAGAAGACAACACTTTACCGACATCCCACTAGAAAGAACAAAAGTTAATTAATGCATTTTCTGGCCTTTTATATCTTCATGTACATTTTACTTTCTTATTATATATATTTCAATTTTTGAATTTTTATCTCATTTGTTTTTGCAAAGATAGCATTGTTATTTTTCTTAATTTTCTCATGTTTATTTCAATTACTTTGAGATCTATTTCATAATTCCAATTAATATTACTACTGTTTATTTTTATACAAATAGTCTTGAATTAACATATATAAAAGCAAAGGTGTTGGGGCACATTTACTCAAGTATTTTGTAAATTGTACTACATAAATTGCTTTTCAAAATTTATGAAGAATCTTTTATTAGCAAAAATGCTTGATTCAGCATGAGTTCTTTGGTACTCTACTTTGGTTATAAATCCCATCACTTCACGGAACAAATGTTTACGCCTAACTTAATTTGCCAGTTTGGCATTATCATTCTTACTTCAGTAAAAGATGAAACACCTTCGCATTTATGGGAGTTGGTTTGTTCCCCTTGAAAAGTCAACTAATTTTTGATTTGCAATAATTACTTGTTTTTAATTTTTAATTTCTTTTTTAAAGTTTGAAATTTTGTTATTCATAATTTAAATACCAGTCCCTGTATAACGTTTTTTTCGTAATTTACATTCAAGTTATTTTAAAACACAATTTTCAGAATTAAACTTCCTACATATGGGATCCCTCTTTTTTGATACTTCTACTAAATTTATATTAGGAGATAATATAATCAATATTTCTTTAGTAAATACAGTCAAAAGTCTTCAATCCGGACATATCGGGACTTCGGTGATTCTGGATTATCGTTTTTTCCGGATTATAGATCATCAGTTTAAATCTGGTAAGATGGCATGCAGAAATTATAAAATTAAAAATATGAAACCGTAATTTATGAAATAAAGAACCATTTTGATCTAAAGGGTATCAAAATTTACCAACAAAAAAAGCTTAATATTTATTTGTTACTTTATTAAACATTTCTTTCAACGTGCGCATGCGTAAAGCATACATTACACGTAGTCGAAATTAGAAAATTGCAACCAGAAAACAATTTGATGTGTATTCGTGATATTCATAATGACGAGGAATTTGATTTAAATCATATAAGAGTACATCGAGATGAAATACTACATTTAGTAAGGAATTATAAGCCGAATAAAATAAAAACATCTGCCCTGAAGATAAGGATAGTGTTGACAGATCAACTTCCAGTTCATTGCGTGCCGCGTCGTTTCCCCCCTCAACCCCCCATGCAGAGCAGCGTGAAATTTATAAACATATTTCGGAATGGTTAGAGAATCAAAGGATATGCCTTTATCCATTTTTTGCAGCAATTCCACTTTTTGTTTGATGGACTTTGAAACATGCTTTCGCTTTGTAGATCCTTTGGCAGCTCCAGAATCGGAAATTCTTTTTGACATAATCGAAAGTTAAAGCTTACTTTTATAAAATTGCTCTAACAGTCTGCAAAAAATAATAAGCCGGATTCAATTAGAAGATTAAGGAACAACACAATCTGCAACATTAACTGAAATAGATAATTAGATAATTTTAGCTTAGCGTATACCGTCCATTATACATTAAACATGCATGCGTATATGTATTATGCGCATGCATAAAGGTATTATGCGCATGCATTAATGCATTATGCGTTGATGCGTGCACAGAAAGTTTGTAGCTTTCTGGATTATAGATAAAGAAAGGTCAGGATTATAGATCATTCCGAGTTATGGACGTCCGGATTAAAGACTTTTGACTGTACTCAATTTATATTAGGAGATAATATAATCAATATTTCTTTAGTAAATAAATTATATATACATACACACACACACGTGCATGTAAAATATCTATCTTTCAAAGAATAAATTAATAATAGCCTTTTAACTTCCATTTTCATTCTAATAATAAGTAATTTCTGGTTATAGATAAAGTACTTTCTGGATTATAGATAAAGAAAGGTCCGGATTATAGATCATTCCGAGTTATGGACGTCCGGATTAAAGACTTTTGACTGTACTCAATTTATATTAGGAGATAATATAATCAATATTTCTTTAGTAAATAAATTATATATACATACACACACACACGTGCATGTAAAATATCTATCTTTCAAAGAATAAATTAATAATAGCCTTTTAACTTCCATTTTCATTCTAATAATAAGTAATTTCATTCTAAAAATAACATAGCAATAATTTTTCTAACTAAACTAAACTCTGGTGCAACAACTCTAGTGGGTCACGGCCTGCAGTGCCCCGAAATCTACTTTCCTGACCTTGGATACCGGAGTGCATCAGCATATATGCCTTGGACAAGTGGTCAGCTTGTCTCAGGACCCCCAGTGTTTAGTCCCCAAGCGAACTTGGTACTAATTTTATCAACCCACTCAAAAGATGAAAGGCTGAGTCAACCTTGCCCAAACCGAGGATCGAACCCAGGACCAGCTGCAGCAGTGCGACACACTAGCCACTTTTTTCTAACTAAACTCCCTGCAGTTCTGATGCACACTTATCGATGAAATCTGAACCCAATATTTGGACATTAATCTGACATGTAATCTGAAATGGAATTCGGTATGAAAGGTCATAACTCCGCTTCTCTTCTCTTCGGCTTCATTTCGCTGCATTGCTTTGCCATTAGGCACGCAGAGTTTACTTTTCCAATTTTCATACATTGCTTAACCTGTTCAGTACGGGCGTGTCATATAAGGATCAGCAACAAACGTTATCTCACGGCCGGGTGTGTCGTATTTGAATTGCCATTTAGTTCTTCACTCTATAGTCAGGGTACCACATTTGACTTTTTAGATAGAACATTTAATTAGTATTTTTTATTGCCGCTAGATATAGCTGGATGTCTGTTACGGTGAAATATATGGAAAGTTTACGTTTTTCCTTCATTCCAATGCAATGTTTTTTATTTTTGGTATTTTGTTTCAGAATGAAAGCGAGATTTGTGGGTGGGTGTTGAGCAATGTAATGTCTCTTTAACTGCGTCATTTGATATAAACAAATGCACATGTACTCGCAGCACTGAGGTACTTTTTATTTTTGCAATATAGTGGGATAGATGTTCTATCATTAGAGATTTTTTTTATTACTCTTAGATTTTTCCTTTTTTTTTTTTTTTTTTTTTTTTATTACTCTCAGATTTTTTGGGCTTTGAGATGAATATTTTTTATCATCAGCGAAACGTATTTTTTTTTTTTAATGTCAAACGAAAGAAGTATCTAAACGTAGAATATACACAAATGCTAATTCATTAGCACTGAGTAATGTAATGGCTCTCACTGTATCATTTTATATAAACAAATGGACGTTTTCGATGCTCTGGAATATTTTTAATTTAATTTATTAATTTTTCTTATTTTTTTTTTATCCATTATAGTGGAGTAGATGTTCTATCATTAGACTTTTTTTTTTACTCTGAGTTTTCCGGCATTGAGACGAATATTTTGTATCACTTAGCAAAAGGTCTTTTTTTTTATTTTTTAAATGGCAAATCTAAAGCACTTATCTGACCGTAAACATATACAAATGCTAAATGAGTCAGATTTGCTGAGTAAAATAGCAGCAGATATTATATTCCTGTGACATATGCAACATTGGACTCTGCGTACACCCGTTTCAAAGAATATCATACACTGTCTCATTTTGAAATATTGCTTACTCTTCATTGTTTGCTCGTTGAATTTTTATGAAAGACAGTTTTAACATTTTTTAATTTGAATTATGCGTTGTGTTAAATAAAATCTGCGATTGTTTGGATATTTTTCCATATATATATTTATTTGTGGGATAAGGGGAAAATTATATTATTTTAGAACGAGTATTTTATGAAATGTTTAAGGAAACTATAATAATAAAGCTTTAAAATTAATTCTGACAACTACCTGAATATTCTTCTCATAATGTACCAAAAATTGGAACAATTGGATGAAAAATTTAATTTATGCAAATTTTTTTCCAGGCTTAGCAGCGTGAACTGCCCGTCCCCACAAGACGATGCATCCAGTTAATGCACCATCCCAAGACAACACTTCTGTAACAGAGATGCCAGTCGTGAACGGGTTAAGAAATGTAAGCCGTATAAAACTGTGGAGTGCACAGCACATCTTTAGTAATGATGCGCATTATCAATGAATAAAATTATGTTTTGAAATGGCCACGTCTGCAAGTTTTTTGGTTTATGCATACAACTTTCTAACTACCAACCCATTGCAACTTTCACCAAGTGATCTTATTACATATATATGCTTTGTTAAAGGATACAATATTACATATAAATATGGAAGGTGTATATGAAATAGAAAAGGTTGAGAACTACTGTTCTAGAATGGATGCCTAATGCACATTTTAAAGGAGTGTACACAATACTAATTTATATTATATTTATAAGTGATAAATATCTATACACAAGGAAGTTGTGATCATTAAAATGAATATGATTCAAAGAACATTATAAATGCTCAATGTGTTTACTTCAGTACATGAATTAAATATGGATTATATTATTTACTGATGCTAAAGTAAATTTGTAAGCCCATTACTACTCATTAATTTATTAACAAATAAATCTGTAGCATTGGGCATGAGAGAAAATTATAGAAATAATCTTTAAATATATATAATGGCTATTTTATACATTTAAAATTAGAGTTACAAGAAACAAGAGCTTGATTATTTTAACTATGACATCTGATTACAAATAATACAAGTACAACTTACATGAAGCAGGTATAAATTCTTTCACAAGCTAACTATGATTAATAAATCATGGCAAGAATGGAAATGAAATTCCATGAAATCTAAACATTTTAATGGAAATAGCTGATATTCACATTGTACACCAGCAAAAGTACAAAAAACCCACACAGCCAGGTAGCCCATTCGATCACTAGGAACAGGATATAGGATGATCAGTATTCTATAACTTAGTCACTCAGGACTTGTCAGCCTACCTAGCTATAACATACAAGAAACAGAAGTATTCAAATGTATTGGGAACACTAATTTAAGCTGAATACTGATGAAAAATTCCCAAAGACTAATCATAACATGCATCTAACACAAAATTCATGTATTTACTTTTCTTTGCTTCACGCTCCACACATACTAGTTCAGATCATTGTTACTAACATTTAAAAAAAAAAAAAAAAAAAAAAAAAATCTAAAACTGCTAACTATCAGGATCACTCCCTCACTTTTTTTTTTCAAGATTTCTCATTGCTATTAGCTTTCCAGATATCATTTCTTTAATTTTGCAATAACTGCATAATGGAAAAATTATAGTACATTTTCATGTTCCCGCTTTAAAACACTTCAGTGGGCATTCTGTTTCCTTTACTTTTTTTACAGGAAATATATATATATATGTGCATGTAACAGCTACAACACCTGATGACTCTTCAATTTTGATAACATTTGTCACCTTGGGAAAAAAATTATAGAAACTATCTTCAACAATGAATTGTAGATGCTGATCAGTCAATCTGGTTCTTTTTTTATTAATTTTCAATTGCAGAAAAAATACTGCTTGCATATAAATGTACTCCAAAAAAAATGGCTGAACAAACCCGAACAAAAGTTAATTAAATATCTTCAAACCTTTGAACAAGATTTACATTCCCTGGTACACTAATTATCTCCATTCATATATTTTCTGCAGCATTACTGATTTTTGTTTTCAAAGGCAATGAAAATAATGTAAAATTTGACTCCAAATCATTAAAATCTTACTTTTTTTTCTTTCAATTTCTCTTCATAATTATGTCAATTAATTAACCAGAAATGTATTTGCAGGTCATGTAAAATTGCTTCGAGACTTTTTTAACAGTTTTATTTTTCCTAAGAGGTACTAAGATTTCACACACACATACATACATAAATCTTTTGATAAGACAATGGCGTGATTTTTCACAAAAAATAAAATATAAAGCAGATGAGAGGACAACTTACTTCTGTTTTCCTGTACACACTGGATGCTTGTGTATGCTGTTCCTTACCTATATCCTCTTCAGAGAAGGCATCAGCAGTCGGATATATGTTATCATATAAGGCAGAGATTTCATCACCCATAACATATTTTGAACTTATTGTTTTGGAAGACATAGTATTTGAACTTGTTTGAAAAGATACAGTTTTTTCTAATTGAGTAAAGTGTTCAGGATCATGCTTGTTTGAAATATTTGATGAGAGCTTTTTGAATTCAGACAGTTTTTGAATGAGAGACACGGCATTTGAGCTAGTAAAGTAATTTTGATTATCTTCTGTTTCTGATGAAAGTGGAAGCAAATTAGTAGCTTTCAAGGGATTAATATTTTCATCGAGTCCATACATTACTCCCAATTTTGATGGTAACATATTATCTTCAGCCATGATATTATAAAACCTTTCAATTTACTTCAGACATATCAAAGCATTCAACTTTAGGATTTTTAAATGCAGAACAAAAGGATTAAACTTGCTTAAAGCAGCTCTCTTAACTATACTTCGAAAATAAATAACTCCAGTCGGCAGGCAATCTGGACTTGAGTAAGCTAAAATGAAATAGACAACTTTATAAAAACTCAAGGCAGATTTTCATTAAAGAAAGCATGTTAATTTGCATTAATCATTCTTCAGACCTGGAAAGATTACCTTTATTTAAGTTATTAGAATAAAAATACATTGCCAGCCAAAGTTCTTATTTATACTATTAGATTTTCTTTCATAGGGAATGGCATAAAAGAGTGATTTCATGGGAAATAACATTTTTCCACACTATATGCACAAAAATACAAATATATCAAAACTAAAACTTTTGCTACAAACATAAAAAAGAACCTTACTGAAATTAATAGAAATGGTTTTACATTATTATTGCTTTTTCATGCCTTGCATACATACACTAGTAAACATGTTAAAACTTATTTCTAGTAATAAACTGTACTCTTGCAAGCATGACCAATTTTTTTTCAAAGGATATATATTCAACTATGATCAGAGATAAGATTTTATAACTATTTATTGCCAATTCAAATCCTAACCTACAGAGGTTATACAAAATTAATAATTTAATTTTTATATTTTATTCCTTTTAAAGAGGTGATATATAGAAATGTTTATTTGCTTCTCTTTAGTGTTTCTCCTCCTCCTATACAGTATGTTTAAAATAACACTATTAAACTTTCATTTAGTGCTTTATTTTCCAGGAATGCATCTCAGCATTGGATATTAATATCATAATCAAAAAATTAGGTTCCTGAATAAAAAAGCTTTCAAAAAAAGCAAGAAAAAATTATATGCCAAGATTGATATAAAGATTTAATCTGCTCACACATTAGTCAATTTTAGTTGAACTTCACAGCTTATTTTACAAAATGAATAGACAACATATTAAAGTCAACTATACAAAGCATGCATTTTTATGTAAAAGATATAAAAATATAGAACAAGATGTTAATTTATTATAATGTGAAAACATTAGCATTAATAATGAAAATGAATTTTATTTAATATTAGTTTAATACCAAATGTCCGAGAATAGGATTAATTTAAATAGTTTTATTAGAGCAAATATTTTAGTCAATTATCTCTACATTACTCACCAGTTTTGCTTTTTCATAATCTTTTACATTTCTACTATGAGAAAGTTGATGTACAGGAGCTTCCCAAAGTGCTAATGGCATCCGTGCATTATAAGAGAAACACAGGCAATAAACAACTCAATTGCAATTCACTCCATTAACGCTACACCTGTTAAAAAAGTTCAAATCATTAATTTGAAAAAATTAAAAACAACACTCCGATAAAATCATGACTGATTCATATAAAAAAAGCCTCCCTATTTTTAAACATCTGCAAGAAGCAAGGCTAAAATTTTAATGTTGGTGATGAGTAGAAATAATACCTCTTGCTAATATAAAACTAGATTCTTGCTATAAATTTTTAAAGAAGGGAACATGCGATACATAAATTTATGCTAGAATATTCTCAAAAATAAATGATGCAGTCAGATTTTTCTACCTTTCACTCATGGGTATAATGAATAATACAGGTGGCAAAGAAAGCTAACATTCTTTACAGTGATGATGCTAAGTTTAAAAAAAAAATAGTGAAATGGGATTATGTATAGCAAGCAATGCAGTGATCATCTGAAAACTGCAACAAACAGCCACTGCAGTATTAGCTACTTTAAAAAAAAAAAAAAAAAAAAAAAAGGCCTCACTGCAGTATGCATTGGGTAACCTCGGGAATGGGTACCATTTTTAAAAATCTTATTGCATCCATATAAAATTCAAAAGTTTGAAGATGATCCCAAAAGGCTGGCCTATTTCACAAGACCAACTCCACAACATATCTAATTGAATCCAATGTTCTCACAAAAGATTCTCACTCACAAGGCAATTTCATTCATGAATGTCAGTTCATGAAGTTAAACAAACACACAGATGTCAGTATGATTTAAATCCACCATTATTAAATTCCAATATTTCCAAGAAATTTCTAGCTTAAATTCATATATCACATTCCTTCTTTCCCATTCTAAAATCTCAAAGCATATTCAGATGTTTTCTTTAAAGATGACTTTATATCTGCCAGTGGTTACAATATACCATCATTCAACATTATTTTTGACATTTGCCTATGTTTACAAAATACAGAGGCATTTCTATATTTTATGAATTGAATGCAGAAGTCTGCTGAAAAGTAAATAAAATTTATTATTATCACAACAAATCAAACAAAATGGTTAAAGTTGCACAGATATTCACACAATATCCCAATATCTCACAGTAGTTAACTTTTAAACTACTAAAACATTCAGAAGAGCTAATTCAAAATAGAGAAAGATAATCACATTTCGCTGCAAATTCGCTACGGTAAACAGCAATTTTCTAAACTCATACTATTTCAAAACTCATAAAACAACTACCAAATTGAGTGGGTTTTTTTTTTTTTTTTTTTTTTCTTTCTTTCTTTTTATAAGCATTTTAAATCACGCACGAGCATGTTCTGGTATGTTTCCAAAAAGCAAAAGCATACAATTATGAGATAGCTATTTATTAAATGTGCATGATTCTGTATTTTTAATTTTTCCAGCGTAGCTTTCTCTTCAAATAAGTCACGTGCATCATTGCAAGGGGAAATGAAATAATTTAATAACTATTCTATTAAAAATAGCAAACTAAATAAATCAATACAAAAAATGTAACAATAATTAAACATAAAATTATAACAAATTATGTAACAGATATTAGTTTAAGATAGATATTTTCACTGAAAATTTTTTCAAATGGAATAAGGTTCGGAAATACATTATGCTCCCAAATCCAGGAAAATTACAATGTAATCAAATCAATCCACTTAGTTGAAAGTGAAATCCTAAACTGTTTTTTAGTGATTTTATTCAAAACTTTCCTAAAAACTTTAACCGTGATAATCTTGAATTGCATAAAATATTAAACAACAAAAATTTAATTATTTAATAAATGTACAGATTAAAAATTTGGTAATTTAAATGCTGCAAAATTTCAGTGACAGCAATAACTAGCTTAAGAAATGCAGTTTCAGAACATACACTCTGTCACCAAAAAAATATATGCAACCATAAGGAAACGAACTACAGTACAAAATCCGGACTCGTCGGGACTTCGGTGGTTACGGATTAGGGGTTTTTCCGGATAATAGATCATCAATTTAAATCTGGTAAGATGGCATGCAGAAATTATACAATTAAAAATATGGAACTGTAATTTATGAAATAAAGAGCAATTATGATCTAAAGGGTATCAAAATTTATATTAAAAAAAAAAAAAAAGAAGAAGAAGAAGAAGAAGCTTAATATTTATTTGTTTACTTTATACAACTAACATTTCTTTCAATGCGAGTTGTTTAAGTTGCTTCGTTTTTTGTGCTAATACTTTCTCTTTAATTCTATAAACAGATATAATTTCTTGTTCAAATACAAAGTTCCACTGTTCAAGTCCTGTAATTGCTGTGTCAAGAATACTGACTAACTTGTCAATCGAAAATTTTTCGTTTTCAATAACCTTTCTGTCACTTTCATCACTATCGGAAGCGGCGCATGCATATCGGAAGAGCGCATTAAACGCGCATACGTAAAGCATGCAAAAAAAAAGTTTGCGGCTTTGAGGTTCGGATAATGGACGTCCGAATTACGGACTTTGCACTGTATTTAATTTTACCTACGCAAGGAAATCCAAAAACATATATCATTAGAACTCTCCTTTCTAAGACGGATTCATATTTTTGTCTTTACACGATGTTATTTATTTTGGTTTTTCTGTTTATTTTTTGATTCGCTGAAATTTTAAAATATTTTTTTTTACTTGCTTTGCCTATTTGACTCACTTCGGACAATATGTTTTTATGATAAATAGTACAATATTTCATGAAATTTGAATTTTGGAATTTTGTATTCTTATTCTGAGTGACAGTTCTGTGCGAGTTCACAAGGAATGGGCTTAGAGAACAGAGTTCAGATTTTTGTTTGTGTTTTTTATCTGCATAGTTAGACTGGATAAGAAACAGAAGCACAACGGAAAAGCATACAAGTGCTTAAAATTTCCAAACGAACAAAATCTGAAGGGTGTAAAATTAAATATATTTAAGAAACCTCTTTAATTACATAGTTTTTATGAGACACATTAAAAAATAAAGAATAAAAATTTCAATTGCATGCCTCAGTTTAAAAAGTCCCAATTAGATAGCTACGCACATGCAGCCAGCCCGTTTGCCTGGAATCGGACTCAGGTCAGAACTACCAGTATTCAGTGATTTTACCGCTTGGCTGCCGGTGGGCTTTTTACAGAATTGAAATGAAATTGTAGCAATGTAGAAAGCCTTTCACACTGATCAAAAGCTGCTAGCACAAAATATGGATTTGGTCCAAATCTCGGAGAAATATATTGAAATTTGTTGCTCCCATATAAGGAAAAATATGAAGAGAAATGAAAACAAAAGAAAAACACACATGCAGTTTTATCTAAAATATCTTCCTCAAATTCTCCAAAATCCTTCCCTCTAGGTATGTAACCTCAGTGCGGTTTGCTATAGATATATATAGGTATGAAAAATATTATTTTAACAATGATTTTACCGGAAACAAAAGAAACAATTGTAAAATTTCATAATAATATTCACATACACATCTCAAGTAACAATTACATTTAATAGCTGATTAGCAGTTGACAAAGCCATTTATAATGATGTGAATCACTTATACCCCAATTATTGTTACAATTTTGTACTGTAATAATCCCAGGAATTTCCATTAAAACAAGTTAAAAAAAAAAAAAAAACTATTTCTCATTTTATGCAGTATATGTTTATATAAAGATTTAAGAGCAACCTTTTTTAAAGCAATTTAATTCTGAAAATATCTTTCTGTTCAAATGTGTGTTTCTAAAATTTACAATGATAACAAAAATAAGATTTTTATGATGAAATTTTTGGAAATGGTTTTAACTTTGAAATAGAATATCAAAACTAAATTCTGGACAATTCAATGCATTAAATTATACAAAATTCTTAGATCTACATTTAGTTACACATTATTCTTGATCTAATTTTTCTTTTAAGTTAAAAGCATTATTAAGTTAAAAGCACTTAAAGGTTTTAAACAGAAAATGAAAAGATTCATATTTTTTAATTTATCTGTTGTTGATAGATATTAATTTATTAAAGTATGCTGTCAAGTAATAAACAGTTTTTCAGCATATGATTTATTATCATTATATAAGTTTTTCAGCATATGATTTATTATCATTAAACAAATACATAATATACAAGAAAATTTTTAATGAATAGAAATCATTCAAAACTTTAAATAATCATATAACAACTTTTGTACTAAGCTTTCCTCTTTAAACTATCTTTTATCACTGCATGTGCCGTATTTATAGTGGTGTATTTATAGGAACTAACAGTGTTCAGCAACTTTACCACTTGGCTGCTGGTGGGCTTCTTTAGTACACGTTAAGAGATACTTGTCTTATAAATACATTATAAATAACATCCTCTTAGTTTTGGTGTGAAGAAACATTTTCGAAAGTTGGATATATTTCAAATAGATTTTGTTATAGAGTCAGTGTCGTTTGAAGACATAGATGTTCATTTCATTTAGGAAGTATTACATTGATTAGAATAGAGAATGAAGTAATTATGGATGAAATGATCAAAATTTATAATTTATTAAAACTCATGCTAAAGTAATATGTTTTATTTAACATATTAATTACATATGTTTTTATTTGCATAATGCAAAAAGCACAGAAGTTTTTAAACAACTTATTTTTTATGGCTGTATCCTTTTCTTCGGTCCTAATCATTAGCTAAGTCATCCCTGCTGCTATTCAATACAGATGAGTAACAAAGAGAAAAACAATGCAAAATTATAAAATGATGTCCTTTGTATTTCGTGTTTTAAGAATAAGTACAATTTTTACACAGATTTTATGAAATGAGTTAATGAGAAGATTTATTATTTTTCTAAGATAACTGTAATTGCTTCCAAATAGGACAAATGAAAATGTAAAGCAAAACAAATTCTAAATACATTTTGAAAAAAATGCTTACACATTTTAAAATCTGGCTCTGTTATATGGACAACATGGCAGTCTGTCATAATAGTGGTGTACAGCATAAAAGGGAAGAGAGACACTAATACTCCCCAGTTAACGAGGGTTATTTAAGTGAGGGGGAAGGGAACAAAACAGAGAAGAAGCACAACTACTTTTAGTACTTATCTGGATTGGTAATGGGCAGAAGAAATAGTAAAATGTGATTCCTTTTTGCAGCAAGATAAAAGCCATTTTTAGCCACAAGCCCAGTCCACTTGACGGATTGGAAAAAATAAGATATTCTAAAAGAGATATAAAGACTACATATTTATCCTTTGGAAGAATTCCAAGTATGAACTCAAAGCTCATTGTTCCCCTATCTCATATTTCAGTATCTTTCCTAATCTACAGTTTATAGTCTACAGAGAATGGTAACATTATCCAATACCTAGTCTTATTCTAAGAACAAAACAAAAAACAAAAACAAAAAAAAAAAAAAAAAAAAAAAAAAAAAAAAAACAGAAACAAAAAAAAAAAAAAAAAATTGACAATTACCATAAGGCAACAACAATTATTTCTTTAATGATCCCTTTCCTTATATTTACAATGCTGATTCTTTATAACATACAAAACTGTTAATACATCTAATAAATTACTAACAACAACAGATAGTACCTTCTCCATTCTGAAGAAATACTCAGCCAGACAAGCAATAAACAGACTAGGCAAACTATAACAAAAAAATTGACACACCAAGAAGGAATCATCAAACTGCTTCGAAATTTTGTATGCATAAATTTTTTGACCAAATCAGCAAATGATTAAAATTTGGTACCCAATGAATGAATAGTGCAGTTCCCAGCACATCAGAACTGCGCATCCAGCAGATGTATATAAAGAGCTCTTCTTGAACTGTTGTTAAAATTTGTTTGCATTGCGATTTAGGATAGCTTTCAATGACTGAAAAAAATGCCTCGCCGCAAGATTCAACCCCATTATGAGCAAATGTCAGTTTGAAAGAGGACATATCATCGGATTGAAAGAGGCAGGTTGGGCAAATCGGAGAATCGCTCATCATGCGAGTCAAAGTGATGCGGCAATTACAAGATACTAGCAAGAATGGATGGACAATGGCAGATTTCAGTGTTATGATGCTAGTGGTCAATCTAGAGCCACAACAGATCACGAGGAGAGCGTGATTGTCAAATCAGCTGTCACAGCACCCGATTCATCGCTATCAACCATCAGACATGCGACCCGCACACGAGTGTCCACCACGACCATTCACAGACAGCTGATAGAGCGAAATCTACGGTCCAGGAGTTATGGTCTGGGTTGCCGTTTCCCTTGATAGTCGGGCCCCTTTGGTCATCATTAAAGGCACACTTATAGCACAGCAGAACGTTAACAACATTCTGAGACCTGTTTTGCTACCGTTCTTTTTACGGTATCCTGGCCTTATTTTTCAGCAAGGTAATGCCAGACCACATATGGCACATGTTGCTATGAAATGTCTTGCAGCTTGTCAAACATGTCCTTGGCCAGCCAGATTTCTCTCCCATCGAGCATGTCTGGGATATGATGAAAAGGCAATTGCATCTACCAGAGAATGCTGATGACCTAACAAAACAATTGGAGCAAATTTGGCAAGAAATACTGCAGGAGACCATATGAGAATTTTAGCAATCTAACTTAGCCACGCTGTGAAGCAGCTTGCCATCCAGGCTAGAGGTAGGTCAACACCTTACTGAGCTTGTTACATTATAAATATGTAACTCTGAAATAAATTTTTCGATTGTTCTAAAATTTTAATCCTTTTCTATTCTGTACATAACCTTCCTACCCACCAATTTTTGTCTCCATCGGACAACTTCTTGGTGCGTCGATTTTTTTTGTTATAGAGTGTAGTTCTCCACCCCATACAAAAAATGAAATACAAACAAATTTATTACAGCATAGCTCTATGACAGCAGCATTAGGTTTATTTGATAATTGCAAAGTATGCAAGGGCTATCAGCCTATAGGGACGGATGCCTCTGTGGAGGCCTTTCTATGGAAACTTACTCAGATGCAGGCTACAATCATACAAAAAAACACCGATGCATCCAGCACATTTACCTGGAATCAAGCTTAGTTTGAACTACCACTGTTCAGTGACTTGGCCACTAGTGGACTCCGATATCAGCATTAAAAAACAGCATATTGTAACCATTAATAAAAACTAAAAGAAGCAATAGAAATTACGCACTAGACTATACTGCAGTAAAGAATCTCAAGTCATTCTTCCATATATTTGGACAGCAGTCTCTCAAGTTAAATAACTCAAACACATACAATAACTATTGTATTTTAACCAGAGAAGAAACCAACATTAAGAGTGAAGTTAAGAGAGTATAAATGACAGAAGAGAAAAAAAGACGACAGAAGACATGATTAAAATGCAGCTTACAAAGCAGAGAGGGAATCAAGGAAAGCAACAATAGAACTAAGTAAACTAGCATAATTTTAAGCACTTAGTTTTTACATTTAACATTAAATTTGTCATTCTTCCCATATGCATCAATCAATATTCTCCAGATTTTAGAATAAGTTCATTTGTAAACGTAAATTAATCATGCATTCTTTTTTCTTTCTAGTTTTGATCTAATTTTATGAGAAAAAGATTTCGCATTATGTCAAAATGTTGAAAAAAAGATGAAAAGACAGGACTCAAATTCAGCAAAAATCAGCAGTAGCTCAAGCATATTTCAACTTTTAAAAGAAATCACTTCTCAGTTTTCAGCCAAGATCTCAGCCATAATCTAAAAGCAGATGAGATTTGCATTTCATTATTATGAACCTGAACTGCAGCATCAAAATGCACCACCATGAAAGCTAATAATCCAGAAAATGAAAATTTTTATGACCAAAAGGAGTGAAATTAATTCAGTATCAAATCATTTTTGTACAGTTCTCAGCTACTTTTTATTATATCATGTGCAATAATGAAAAATCATAGCTTCAAGTAATTAAAGCATATCTTTTGAGATGCAAGAAAACAGAAGAAGATTTCCGAAAAGCCCTTTTATCTACAATATATACTAAAAAAAAAAAAATAAGGTTATCATAAGAAATTACTGCATTTAAGAATATTCCACAGTTTAAATTTGAAAGTAAATACACTGTCTGTGTTTCATCTGAATTTTTAAATCAAAATGCTCTAAAAACGTAACATCAAAATATCCTAAATAGCAGGATACATTCTGATAAAATAATAATACATGTTGATAAAATTACATTAAAACATATGCAGATTCATTTTGCTCAAAGACAGTCCCAATTTTTAACAATTTATCCCGTGCCCTGCAGCGTTTTAAAAAAGTCCTGACTTTTGGAAAGAATACAAAACAAGCTAGAGAACAACGGGAGAATCCGGTTTTTGCCAGCCATGTGGCTATTTCAGCAGGATATGAGTTTATATTATTTTTGTTAATTTTATAATGTTAAACTTTAATAATAACGAATAATTGTTGAGAACTGATTATCAAAGTTCGCACTGTTGATCAGTCGTTAGAATTCGATCGCCATTGTATGAACTTAAAGAACAATGGCATTTTGGGCATTGGCAATGACGAAAACATTTTTTAACTGTGTCTCAGACGATACACATTGTACTGTGTGCCAGTTAAGCAAGTGATGTCAACAAATCAACTATTCAGATAATATATCTAATTAATTAATTAATTAATTTCATAAACACATAAATTTTCTTGAATGTAACAGGTCAGAGGAAAAATAATGTTTTTGTTACTTATGCTCACTTGTCTGACAGCAACATCAGCCCAAGCCCACGAAATTCTTCGTGGCAAGGGGCACTAGTTTGCACCTGTTGTTGGCAACAGCCTTGAGCATCTTACAAGTAACAGTGAGATTTTGCTCAGTTCCACCCCCAATTTTGATGGAGAGCACCTCAAGGGGGGGACAGGTCTGAGGGTGTCCCACCCCTCCCCCCTTCCACCAAACCACACAAGAGGACTTTCGGATCGCCATATATTTAGAGTGCCATACCAACACTATTTACATTTACAAACATCCACGCCTTCTCCAGGATTTTAACCCAGGCCCTTAGGGCACAGCAGTCAGCGACACTAACCACTATACCGGCTGGGCAGCTTAGAACGAAAAATAGGATTAAAATTTAAAAATTTTTTTAATATAGTACAGCAAATTAATGTACCTACTTACTGTGTTTTTAAGAAATATATATATACAAATTTAAAATAAATCATTTCCATAGATTTTTAACATAATAAGTAAGAAAAGAAGATGCAAATTCAACGATGATATAAGAAGTGAATTTCCTCTTATTAAAAAAAAAACCAAAAGCGATTACATGGTAAAATGCGAGAAATGTAATGGTGAATTTTCTATTTCACCCGGCGGGAAGAATGATATTTGAAAGCGCTTGGAGGCACGGAAACATAGAATATATTTAACTACTACTGCATCTTTCTTCAAAATGCAAGAATTCTTTCGGAAAACAACTTATGGAGATTGTAGTGTCGCTTCAGTTCCGTTAAGTTTCTAATGAAATTTAGTTAAAGCGGAATGGCAACACCTTCTAGTCTCCGCGAAGAACGAAGTAAACAAACTTCGAGTTTTTGTCACGCGATGCTACGTGCATGTAAAATGTAAATAAATCTTATGAATAAGAATCTATAACATCGTAAGGAATAAAATATTGGTTCCATAGGAGTCAGAGAAGTGTTATTTTTCTATATTTGCACACCAAACACTTCACTGGTGACCCGGACGTGATCGAATTCTACAATGGCTGACGAAGACGAAACCAAAATTAAAGCAACAACTGCATCTGTCGCCAAGGTAAGCGTTAAAGTTCCTCCTTTTTGGAAGCCAGATCCTAAAATATGGTTTATTCAACTAGAAGCACAATTTAGAAATGCAAAAATTAGTGCAGATCAAACAAAATATGATTATGTTATAAGTTCCATTGAACCCGATATTTTGTCACAGGTATCTGATATTTTGCTAAGTCCACCAAGATAATAAATATGAGGCAATTAAAAATAGACTAATTTCATTATATGCTGATTCAGAGACTCAAAAAACACAAAAATTACTGAGTGAGTTAGAACTGGGTGACAAAAAGCCATCTCAATTACTGTGTGAGATGCGTAATTTGGCGGGCGATAAAGTTACAGATACTTTCCTAAAAACATTGTGGCTACAACGTTTACCCGTTAATATGCGTAGCATTATATCTGTTAGTAGTGAAGATTTGTCAAAAGTGGCTACAATGGCCAATAAGATTTGGGAATTAAACCCTGTTACTCCCCAAATAGCTGCTGCATTATCCATAACGGTAAAAAACGGAAGTGATTGAAAGTTTACAAAAACAGGTTAGTGAACTTAGCTTACAAGTTTCTGCTTTAAACAAGCAACGCCACAGTCGTCCTTATTGTCGTAACCGATCCAAATCACGAGATAGGAGTTACAGTGGTAACAGATCTAGTGATATTTGTTACTATCATAAAAAATTCGGTGATAAGTCATTTAAGTGTAAACAACCCTGCAACTACTCATCAACATCACAGACAAATAGTCCGGAAAACCAGCTCCCCGTCTCTCATTGATGACGGAGGGACAAGGGGTGCAGCTGAGTCGTCTTTTCATCAGCGACAAAGAATCGGATACCCAATTTTTAATAGATACTAGGGCAGAAATTTCTGTCATTCCTCCCTTGCCTGCAAATAAAAAAAACATCTCAAAATTAGAACTCTTTGCTGCAAATGGTAAAACATACGGCCAAAAATTACTCAAGCTTGATCTTGGACTCAGACGATCATTCACATGGCCTTTTGTAATTGCGGACGTAAACAAACCGATAATAGGCATGGATTTTCTTGCAAATTTTAACCTTTTGGTAGATTCTAAAAATCGCAAGTTGATTGATAGTACTACATTCTTAACAACCAATGGAACTCCTTGTTTTCAAAATAACAATAATAATATTCTGATTTTAAATGCCGTAAATGATCCATATAAACGTATAATTAACGATTTTCCGGATTTGTTAAAACTGAGTGTAGTTAATAATAAAGTTAAAAATCATAACATCGAACATTATATCGAAACCAAAGGTCCACCAGTTTTCGCTAAAGCCAGGAGACTGTCAGCTGAGAAACTTAAAGCGGCTAAAAAGGAGTTTGAATTTATGCTCCAAATGGGTTTATGCAGGCCATCCAAAAGTAACTGGTCGAGCCCACTACATCTCGCTATGAAGAAATCAGGTGATTGGAGACCTTGTGGAGACTATCGAGCGTTAAACAACGTCACTATTTCTGATAGATACCCTCTCCCATTTTTAACAGATTGCAGTTCCATTTTAGCTGGAAAAAAAGTTTTCTCATCCATAGACCTCATTAGAGCATACCAACAAATTCCAGTTCGCGAAGAAGATATACCGAAAACGGCCATTCTCACTCCCTTTGGCTTATTCGAGTTCCCATTCATGACGTTCGGCCTACGAAATACGGCCCAAACGTTCCAACGTTTCATGAACAGTGTGTTGAATGGACTAGAATTCGTGTTTTGCTATTTGGATGACATTCTAATAGCCTCTCCAGATGAAGAAACTCATCGAAAACATATACGAGCAGTCCTCGAGAGACTAAATGAATATGACCTGTGTATTAATGCGGCAAAGTGTAAATTTGGTCAAACAAAACTTGCATTCCTGGGATACGAAGTGTCAGCTGAAGGACTTAAACCTCTCTCAACGAAAGTTGATGCCATCAAAAATTTCCCAGAACCAAAGTCATTTACTAGTTTAAGACGATTTTTAGGTATGGTGAATTTTTATCACAGATTCATACCAAATTGTGCGAAATTGCAACAACCTTTAACAACATTGCTCAGTGGTATTAAAAAGAACTGCAGAAAAGAAATAACCTGGACGGCAGAAACAAGAAACGCCTTCCAGATCTTAAAAGATGCACTTATTCATGCCACAAACTTAACTCACCCATCCAAAAAGGCTGAAATATCGCTAACAACTGATGCTTCCGATACTGCCATTGGAGCCGTTTTACATCAGATTGTGAATAATGCAAAACAACCCTAAGTTTCTTTTCCCGAAATTTGACATCAGCACAACAAAAATATAGTGCCTACGACAGAGAACTCTTAGCCATCTATACAGCAGTAAAACATTTCAAATACATCTTAGAAGGGCGAACTTTTGCAATATACACGGATCACAAACCACTAACATTTGCCTTCCAACAAAATTTGGAAAAAGCTGCCACGACAAGCTCGACAACTGTCATATATTGGCCAGTTCTCAATCGATATCCGATTCATACAAGGGCATGAAAATACCATCGCTGACGCTCTCTCTCGCATAGACACCATTTCTGTACCATCTGCAATAGACTTACAAACTATAGTAGACTGTCAAGAAGATGACAACTTGGAGACACTAAAAAACAACCCAAACTTAAAACTGCAGATCCCTATACCGGACAGCGACAAGAAAATTTACTGTGATACTTCTACAAATTATAATCGACCATACATCCCTGCAAAGTTTCGGCAGAAAATATTTTCTTCAATCCATAATTTATCTCATCCTGGAATAAGATCCACGATAAAATTGATAACACGACGTTTCATATGGCCCAATATGAATAAAGACTGCCAACTATGGACAAGAGCATGTTTATCTTGCCAAAAATCTAAAGTTCACAGACATACATATTCATCTTTGGGAGAATTCAAAGTACCTCCACACAGATTCCAGCATTTAAACATAGATCTGGTGGGTCCGCTACCTCCTAGCAAGGGATTCAAATACCTTCTAACCATCATCGATCGTTATACACGATGGATCGAAGCGGTACTGTTAGAAGATCAATTAGCAGAATCTATTGCTAAAGCTTTGATTTATACTTGGTTTTCACGCTTTGAAATTCCAAATCGCATAACATCTGACCAAGGTCGGTAATTTGATAGCCAACTTTTTCAAGCTTTAGGAAAATATCTTGGTTTTCATACAAACACTACAGCTGCATACCATCCACAGGCCAATGGCCTGATCGAAAGACAACACCGAACTTTAAAAGCAAGTCTCAAATGTCATCTACTCGAATCAAAATCATGACTGGAAGCATTGCCTTTTGTTCTTTTAGGCATAAGATCTGCCATCAAGGAAGACTTAGGTTGCTCATCCGCAGAACTTGTATACGGAACCCCTTTAGCATTACCTGGTGAATTCTTTTCAACAGTACCTCATATGAAACAGTCTGAATTTTCTCAAAACCTTCAGAAAATAATAAAAGCTATGAAGCCAAGTTCTACCACCACCCATGGAAATAGAACAGTCTTTGTTTCTAAACATCTTTCCAACTGTTCTCACGTATTCCTATACAACAACATTAATAATTCGTCGCTACAGCCTGTCTATCTTGGACCATATCCTGTAAGAGCAAGAAAGGATAAGTACTTTGATATTGAAATCAAAGGAAAAGTTAAAAGAGTTTCAATAGACAGACTAAAGCCATGTTTCCTAGTGCAAGATTCTGATATTCCTTTTCAAAACTCCCATTCCAAGAAAGCGTAACTTGGGGAAACACCTGCACTCAAGAACACTGAAGAAAATTCAGAAACTCATCATGAAACCAAGACTACTAGAACCGGCAGACATGTGAAGTTCCCCAGTCACTTTAAAGATTATCTTCCATAATCGCTGTCACTAGGAAGGGGGTGTGTAGTGTCGCTTCAGTTCCGTTAAGTTTCTAATGAAATTTAGTTAAAGCGGAATGGCAACACCTTCTAGTCTCCGCGAAGAACGAAGTAAACAAACTTCGAGTTTTTGTCACGCGATGCTACGTGCATGTAAAATGTAAATAAATCTTATGAATAAGAATCTATAACATCGTAAGGAATAAAATATTGGTTCCATAGGAGTCAGAGAAGTGTTATTTTTCTATATTTGCACACCAGACACTTCAGAGATGAAGAAATGAAATTAGTACTGGCAGAAGGAATTAAATCTTTTCATGCTAATAACCACAGTCATTCCTTTAGATCTTGTACATTACAAGTTGTCCAAAAGTAATTCAACAAAAAAAAATAGCCTGAAACAAAAATTGAAGCAATTGCGTGTAGAACGCTTTTACCATATGAATTTACAGAATTAGACAAAAATCTAGAAAAAAATTAAGTTTTTATTCATGTATTTTGATGTATCTTATCATAAGAATATAAAGTTATTTCCAACCATTATTAGATTTTTTGATTCGAAAACTGGAATGAAAATTACAATTTTATTTCATTTCTTTAACTTGCGAAACTTCTGAAATAATTTTCAGATCCATTATTAATATTTTGGATAAAGCAATTTAAAACGTAAAATGATTGCATATTGTGCAGACAAAATGAATGCATATTTGGAGGAAAAGCGATAAGAGGTACAAATAATATTTTTTATAAATTAAACAAAAACTTTAATAAAAAAATTATTGGTGTTTGTTGTGCAGCGCACATAATACATAATGTCATTCAAACAGCTGCCTTGTTGCCGTAGATGTGGAAAATTTTGATATTAAAATATATTCTTACTTCTATATATACATAGTGCATATTGAAATGCTTAAAGAATTTTGTGAAGCTGCATCATAAAATACTTGGATACAGTAAAACGCACTATTTAGCTCTTTTGCCAGCTGTCCAAAGAATTTTGAAAACATACAAGCATTTGAAATCTTACTTTCTATCACAGGATAAATGTCCTAGAGTTTTAGAGGAGTGATTTGAAAAAGAACCTTCAAACTTTTGACTAGAGTTTGTACTTAATCAAGCAGCTCTATTTCAAAATGCTATAACACTTATTGAAGGTGACAAAATTTTGGTAACTGAAGTGACAAATGAAGTTAGTAATTAAAAATTTCAATGTCAAGAGCAGTTAGAAAATAATTTTCTTCTGATAACTATTTGTAATACTATACACCAGCTAGAAGAACAATGTGCAATGAATCGTGCAGATATCATGAATCAAGTTAAAAAATCCTCTAGCAACTGCATGATTGTTTAAAAGAGTGGAGAGTACATTACAATGATATTGAACATATTCATTGGGTTACATTAAAACAAGAACTTAATTAAATGATGTGCAAAAATCATTCGATAATATTACTCAAAATGTCCCATATAGTAATATTCATGAAAATGATCATTTTTAATGAGGTATCATTATTTAAAAAAATATATTGATAAGGAAAAGTGTAAATCTTGGCCATAAACAAAAATCATAATAGAGAACAAATGGTTAGAAATATTTCATCATTTTGAAACAAACCATGTTCGCTAAAAACTGTGGAATACGAGTTGTCCTTACAGAAATTAATGTTGCGACTGAACACATTTTTTCCACGGTAAATAAAGTGCGGACATCAGAAAAATCAAAATTAAGTGTTGAGACTCTGAAAGCCATTTTATGTGCGAAATACAATTTAACAAATTCCTGTTAACAAATTTCATGACCTTTTAAACAACGACAGCAATCTACTAAAAAAAAAAAAAAAAAACTTCAAATGAGAAATATGCCAAAGAATAAAATAATACTATATGTAATTTTTGCATTCTATGAAAACTTGTGTTGCTCCATACAGACTACATTTTTAATCAATAAACCACCCCGATAAATGGTGTCCCGCTTAACCAATGTTAAAATCTGGTCACCTTAATCTTGCCTGAATTTTAAATCTGAACAGACTTCATTTAATAATTACCAAACCTTTCTACCTAGATATTAATTGGAAGTGTATAAAATGCAAATATAGTCAACCTTTTATTGGAAAAAAAGAATTATGAAAGAGATAACTTATGCAGTTTCCAGCTGATGATGTACATGCGAAGCTTTTAAATTATTTTCATTAACCACAAAAGATACATTCTGATTATCTGCACCCTCACCAAAAAGCTACGAAAAAGTATTGAAGAGGCAATGCACAAGTCACCAAAAAATAATTATGTGACAACTCACAATGCCGCCAAAAATTATTTATGTGACAATCCTGGTTATGCACACAGCATATCCCCAGCAGGATTTCCATTCCTGTGGACATTCTAGCCAGTCTGACTGCAGATCATTCTCTTATAAAAATTTCAATAAATCAAAAGCAGTAATTTTTTTTTTCAAATCTTTGGAATATGGTAACAGGTAGTTTGGCGACATTTTGGTAAGGCGATAAAGGTTACTAGCTAGGACTTTAGTAGTGTACATGGATAAAGTCAAGAGCGTGCGCAATGCCATTTTTGTGCAATTATGGGATTTTTTTTAAGTGAAAATCTTTAATCGGAAAAGGGGGGGAAATCGGGAAAAAATCTGGAAATTTTGTATTTGGCTTTATTCTGTGTTGTGTGAAACAGTGTTCGTTAATTTTTGGATCCCATGGCCCTAACTAAAGTGAATTCGAAATGGGTATTTAGTGGGATTGAAAGGGGTAGTAATAAGTGTTTCTTTAAGGTTATGCGAGATAGAAGTAAAGATGTTTTATTAAGTTATTTATTTTACCTGGTACCTTGGTGTGAACTATAAATATGATTTTAAAGATCCTGAAACAGAAATAAGAAAAGTTTATCGGACACGTAATCAAGATTCTGAAGAAGAATAGGTAAGTTAGTATTTTTAATTATTTAAGGATATTATTTTTATGCATTGTTCTAAATGTAAAGTGGAAGTAAAGTAATTTGCGTAAACGTGCATGGAAATAATTTAAATATTTGACACTAAATATTTGTCACCATTTGTAATGTTTGCGGTATGAATTAGTTAGTGACGTTAGTAATATAATAGATAATGTAGAGGTAAAAGTTTTTGGATATTTTATTTATTTTATACGGGGAAATGTTCATATTTGGAAAGGGTATATACTTTTTCGCGATCAGGTAATTTCATACATGTTTTTTTACCGGGTTTAAAGATTCAGAAAATTGTTATGCATTTTCGTGAAATTTTTCCAATTTATGAGAAAAAAGCAGTGTACATGAATATAGTGAAGAGTGTGCGCAATGCCATTTTTGTGCAATTCTGGTATGTTTTTTTACGAAAAAATAAGTCGACGTGTACATGGTTTAGTGATATTTTAATTAAATGATAGTTATTTTGTGAATTTTATGTTTGTAGGAATTTGGTACACGTTTAAGTTGAAGTAAACGTGCATGGAAATAATTTAAATATTTGACACTAAGTATTTGTAATGCTTGCGGTATGAATTCGTTGGTGACGTGTATAATATAATAGATGATTTAGAGGTAAAAGTTTTTGGATATTTTATTTATTTTATATGTGGAAATGTTCATATTTGGAAAGGGTATATACTTTTTCGCGATAAGGTAATTTCATATATGTTCTTTTTACCGGGTTTAAAGATTCAGAAAATTGTCATGTATTTTCGTGAAATTTTTCTAATTTATGAGAAAAAAGCAGTGTACATGGATATAGTGAAGAGTGTGAGCAATGCCATTTTTGTGTAATTCTGGGATGTTTTTTTAAGTAAAAATAAGTCGACGTGTACATGGTTTATGTGTATGTGTTATTTTGAAAAACGCGTAAGGAGTATGGTATTGTGCACTTTTCCCAATTTTGCAGTGAATATTTGTCATGATTAAGCAGTTTTGTTAGATAAAATTTCTAGCATAAGTGTAATTCGGCTAGTAGATTGTTGGAAGAAGTGTTCAGTAGATAAAAAGAAAAGAAACATGTCTTTACTTCGTGAAGACAAAATGGCGGCGGGAAAAAAAAAAATAGAGGGTTGCTGTAGGAGAGTTGGTCGCCAAATTTTCGCCAAAAAAACGCCAAGTTACCATAATGTAAAGATCAACCAATAGGTCGATGTGTACATGGATACCGTGTATGTGCAATTCTTAAAAACACTGCAAGCAGTTTGCGATTCTGCACTTTCTCCCAATTTCGCACCTAATCTTCATCATGATTAAGCATTTTTGTTCCATAAAAGTTCAAGCATACGCGTAATTCGGCTAGCAGATTGTTGGAAAAAAATGTTGAGTAAAACAAAAAAAAACATGCCTTTAACTTCGTGAAAACAAAATGGCGTCCAAACAAAAACTAGAAGGTTGCTGTAGCAGGGTTGGGCGCCAAATTTTTGCCAAAAAATCGCCAAGTTACCATAATCCAAAGATTAACCTTTTTTTGTGTGTGTGTGTGTGTCTTCAGCAAAATTTTGAGCTTAGCTTTCAGCACACATACAGTTTAATGCAGTTTGCTTGCCTCTTTCTTCCTTCTTATTTTAGAATTTTGAATTAAAATTGCGTTTAATGCTGAGTTTGTTTTAACTACTCTCTGATCATTGTTTACACGGAGAAAACTGAAGTGTAAAAAAAACTACAAGTGTTTGTGTCCTACATGGAACAAGAATAATAAGAAAAAACATGTGGCACTGGAGGCATTGTTATAGACATAGAGATACCCAAATAAATGTCTTAAATGTCACTCATGAAGTCTTAACTTTTCGATGAGGGCATGGATAATCACAAAGTTCCCAAAAAGCAATATTTCTAAATTATGAATTTGAATATTACACTTGAATTACAATAACTCAAAAACATATTAGTACAAGAATGCATATGCATGGTACAAGTTGGCACAACTTAATGTAATCATTTATATCCGAGACTACGTTGATAATATTAAAATAAGGAGAATATCCTTTAAAACAACGATGGAATTTAATTAATGTAATATAAATATATCAAGATACATATAAATAGGTACCTTCACAGAATTTTAATGAGGAAACTTTTGTATGAACTATTTATAAGGTTTTGGAAATTACTTGACCAATGCTAAAATGCTCTTAATGTATCAAGGACACCCTCATTCACTAGAAGAGGTGTGTGTGTGTGTGTGTGTGAGTATTTAATTATGGCAAAGCACACTAGGGCTATCTGCCTAAGGGAAGGGATGCCTTCGTGGAGGACTTTTTAAGGGAAACTGGCTCATATACACGTTACACATGGGGAAAACCACGAAAACATCCATGCAGCCAGCCCGTTCGCGGGATTCGAACCTCAGACCGAACTACCAGTGTTCAGCGACTTTACCGCTCGGCCGCTGGTGGGCCACTAGAAGAGGAAATGCAAATGTAAAACTTAAAATCATGCAAAAAAAAAGCTTCTTGTTTAGCATAGATCTTTCCATGTCACCCCCCCGGCTTTTTTTTTTTTTTTTTTATTCAAAATCTATTTCAAACTAATGTTGCTTTTTTGCCTAATTTTAAATGGCAGATTAAAATTGAAAATATGCTGTTTGATGACTTAATCCCTTACTTAGTGACATTTGACAATTTTTTTTTTTATCTAATCTGACCTTAGCTGGCAACTTTATGTCAAAAAATTATTCTATCATAGTTTGATATTACTAACTGAATTCATCATAGTAAGTGATGTATTTTCCATATTTCTGTATACAAATAAGCAGGACTTCGATAATTCAATAACAAAATCCAAATGATGATATGAACTGCAATGAATTATTGTACACAGTACTGTCTGTCTACGAGAAGAAAAGCTCCCGCCACAGTATCTGGCGGGTGACAGTTGCTATAACAACAGGGATAGTACATTTCAAATATGGGCGAACCGAGGGTTGCTTTATTGGTATTTTGTTTTTGGTGACAGTTGGCTGAAAGGGAAAAGAGTTATCACTCGTCTTCTAGATACTCCTATGGAAAATTAGTTGTGGCTCACTTCTACAGCTGCAGACTAACTAGCGAGAGCTTTTCTTATGATAGACTGCACCAATTTATAGAAACTCTAGAAAAGGAAATTATACCTCCTCAGAGAATTAAATACCTACTTAAACATGTAGACCACTAATTTCATATTACAAAATCCATTTCCCGAAATTCACCGATATTTAACTCAAAAATACTTTTTGGAAGGACTTATGGGTCATAAGGTAACAAACAGTCTCTTTATATATTATTGTACATATTTTTTGGTAACATTCCAAGATATAACCTTTTCTTTATAGGAATCTGCTATTTAAAATTATATACAGTTGAATTTTTGATGAAGAATGTGTCAGTTCTTTGGCAGCTACCTATATCCCTGACAATGAAATAATAATTATGCAAATTTTTAAAAACTTTACTGAAATATCAGTAAAGTCAAAATTAGGTGGTACAACTCTAATATACGCCCTAATTTCACCAAATGTGGCGATATGTTTTCTGCACTGGTTTTTGGCACGATTGCATGTTCTATGGCAACCCTGTTGACGTTGAAAAATCTTTCGCTGGAGCTCGTTGATTCGCCTCTGTGTCTGAGAAGATGCGAGGGAAAGATAAAATGATAGTTGTTGAATTGAAGTTCGGCAAAAGGAAATACGATTGTGGCTATCCTGTTGAGGGGTAGTGGGTATTTGGAAGTGTGGAAAGAGGGTCTGGGAGATTATTTTTAATGGCAGTGCATGATAGAAATAGGGATTTGTGATTTTATTTATTTGTGAACCATAGTATAAATTTTCTGGATAGTGTGTTTGGCTGTCATGTAAATACGATAGTGATTACGTGGCGGTATGTTAAAGGCGGTATGAAATTTATATTTCTGCTATTCGAAAACGCATTAATTCATGGTAAGTGCATTTTATTTTATCCTTGTTCTTTTTTTGTAGAATGTTACGTTCATTGGTTCTTTAGTATGAATTTCTGTCGTTATTGTTGTTTTTTAAATTGTTTGAAATTTATTTTAGTTTATTTTGTTGTTTAGTATCTAGACTGTACAATTTGTAGATGTTTTTTAAAGTTGAAACAGAATGCTGTGTACATGGTATTATTTGAAATTTATTGTTGTTATGTTATTTTATTAAAGCGAGGAGTGCGTAGATCATAGATTCCTTCCTTGCCTAAATTGTGCAATTCGTAGAATTTTTTTAAAGTTTAAACAGGATGCTGTGTACATGGTATTCTTTGAAATTAATTGTTATGTTAATTTATTAAAGCGAGGTGTGCGTAGTTTGTAGATTCGTTCGTTGCCTACATTGTGCAATTCGTAGATGTTTTTTTAAGTTAAAACATGTCGCTGTGTACATGGGTTCTTGTCAAATAGTTTTGGTTAGAAACTTTACGTTTTTGCTATCTAAATTTTTTGTTTTTGTTTCGGATTTTTAGCTAAATTGTGTGTTCAAAACGTAGTTTTTGCATGTGCGAAAACCGCATTTTTGGAGAGATTTTAGGCTAAAAGTTCAAAATGTAGACAAAAAATTTAGATAGTAATATGGCAGCATGAAGTTTCTCGCCAAAAATATTTGGCAAGAAATTTGGCGACTTGAGGGCGCATATCAGAGTAGTTCCAATTAGGTATCGTTTCATTCTGGGTAGTGATATTCATTTTTAAATATTCTACCTAACTACTTTTAAGTAGTTACTACTTTTTAAGCTCACTTAGTTTTAATATAAAATCTTTCACTTGTATTATCAACTTATAATTTATCATTTATTTATTTTTGTTCACCATTCCCATTTGTCTTTTAACAGGGTTCTGACCTTTTCAATTTCATAAATAAGGCTGCATATCTGAAAACATTACGTGACATTTAGGGATCAGATAACTAAATGCAAGATTAACGTAAATCTGGCGCACACGCACTCTTCCGAGATGTCAACAAATCGCCAAAGGCTGGTTATCTGAAAACTTCCGCAAGGCAAATCAAACTCTTTGCAAATGAAATTACATTCCAAAATTTCTGTCCAAAAATTCATATCTAACTGTAGTATTTGGTGAGAGTGTAAATATAAATGGTACAACTCTAATATACGCCCTAATTTCACCAAATGTGGCGATATGTGTTCTGCGCTGGTTTTTGGCACGATTTCGTGTTCTATGGCAACCCTGTTGACGTTGAAAAATCTTTCACTGGAGCTCGTTGGTTCGCCTCTGTGTCTGAGAAGATGGGAGGGAAAGATAAAATGGTAGTTGTTGAATTGAAGTTCGGCAAAAGAAAATATGATTGTGGCTATCCTGTTGAGGGGTAGTGGGTATTTGGAAGTGTGGAAAGAGGGTCTGGGAGATTATTTTTAATGGCAGTGCATGATAGAAGTAGGGATTTGTGATTTTATTTGTTTTATTTATTTGTGAAGTATAAATTTTATGGATAGTGTGTCTGGCTGTCATGTAAATACGATAGTGATTACGTGGCGGCATGTTAAAGGCGGTATGAAATTTATATTTCTGCTATTCGAAAACGCATTAATTCATGGTAAGTGCATTTTATTTTATCCTTGTTCTTATTTTGTAGAATGTTATGATCATTGGTTCTTTAGTATGAATTACTGTCGTTATTGTTGTTTTTTTAAATTGTTTGAAATTTATTTTAGTTTATTTTGTTGTTTAGTGTCTAGACTGTACAATTCGTAGATGTTTTTTAAAGTTGAAACAGAACTCTGTGTACATGGTATTATTTGAAATTTATTGTTGTTATGTTATTTTATTAAAGCGAGGAGTACGTAGATCATAGATTCCTTCCTTGCCTAAATTGTGCAATTCGTAGACTTTTTTTAAAGTTTAAACAGGATGCTGTGTACATGGTATTCTTTGAAATTTATTGTTGTTATGTTAATTTATTAAAGCGAGGTGTGCGTAGTTTGTAGATTCGTTCATTGCCTACATTGTGCAATTCGTAGATGCTTTTTTGGATTCTTGTCAAATATTTTTGGTTAGAAACTTTACGTTTTTCCTATCTAAATTTTTTGTTTTTGTTTCGGATTTTTAGCTAAATTGTGTGTTCAAAACGTTGTTTTTGCAGACGTTTTAGGCTAAAAGTTCAAAATGTAAACAAAAAATTTAGATAGTAATATGGCAGCGTGAAAGAAATTTGGCGACTTGAGGGCGCATATCAGAGTAGTTCCATATAAATCAAGTTTCCTATTTTTAAGCATATATCTACTATATTAAAAATATCATTTTAAAACAAAATTTTTCCTTTGAAATATAAACATGATAACCCACAGTTTAAATAAAAATCTCAACAAATATTCATCGTTCAAAACACATGTTAGCAAAAGCACATGGAAAACATCATGACTAATTCAGTTAAAATATAACTAGATAGATGCTGAAACTACCATTTCATTGACTCGCCTAGCCAAATAAGTTTGTGCATCTTTCAGTCGGTAAATATGTATACATACACACGTGTATAGATAGAAACAGAAGCAGATTTGACTGGAACATATTTCAAATAACTCAAAAGGTAAAGCATCCACTTATATTAATGAATAATTAAGCACTATATAGACACCCTTGTAATATCTCTTACTTACCTTCCAGAATGTCTAGACAGATCACCCATTTATAAACCATTTACCAAGCACGGTATTTTAGATATGAATTTCATATCTATTATTCTATGACATTCACTCCCAGTATTTTAAATAGAATGACAATGAAGGCTTCCTCCACCTTTTAAAAAAAGATGTGTAATGCGCTAACGAAATTTGTACAAACTATGTTTCAACTTGAAATGTAAGAATGACCACTTATTATAGTTTGGCACTAAATAAATATATACTTAATAAGGCACAAAATAAGTATATTCCACAAATTTGATCTGAATCGCATGTTCCGTTCATATACCTAAATAAGAAAAATACATAAAATATACTTACAAGCTATAGACCTCAGACGCTGAAATCTTGCACAAAATATTACATCAAATCCACCAGAAAACTACACAAGAATTTACATTACACTGAATGCAACGTTAATAAAAAAACACCTGTATTCAGAACTACATACGCAAAAAATTCACAACATTAAAGTTGCGATTGTTGCCAAATTCAAGTCGCCAAAGTTACACCTTTTCACGTCCGTCTCCGTTTAAACCTCAATCCTCTGAATCTGCAACGCCATTGGCCAACTTAGAAGTGACTTGCTTTGGTTACCATATTTGGCATTTACTTGGCAACTACTTACTATTTATTACTTGGCAACTAAAAAATTCAAAGCAAACACGTAAATCGTATGCGAAATATTAGCTGAGTTTAAAATAATTGTAAACTAAGCTGTTACTTAAAAAGTTAACTTTAAAGTTAAAGACTGTTACTTAAAAGTTAAAGAAGTTACTTAAAAAATATAATAAAATAACTTAAACAAAAAATAAGTTTTAGACAAGCAAAGGAGAAAATTTTGTATTCAAGCAACATTAATTTCCAAAATTTTTATGATGAAGACATACAGAAGTTGCATTTAGAAGGGAAATAATAGCAAAATAAAGGCAAAGAATCTCTAAGGAAATGGATATTCTTTGATAAAGGTTTGAAGAAGAAGAGTAAGAAATACATGTAGTAAAATAATAAAGTAGGACCTCCTCTATCCAAAATTATTGAAACAGAACCGATTCTCATAAAACATTTTTCCAGATAAGCTATTGTTTTAAAGCTTGAAAAGAAAAAGAAGAAAAAAACAGACACACAATTTGTGAGCTCATTATTTTCGAATTTACTGATATTTTGAATACAGTTTTTTAAAAAAAACTTTTTTTAAGCTTTGCATTACCTTTGAAAGCACTGCAGAAAATTTTAATTTTTTATTCTTATCGGAATCATTTTTTTAAACATTACAATCATTATTTTAAGCAAAACAAATGTCACATAGATGATGATAAAATTCCAGTTAACATTGATGCAAATAAAATGAATGAATGCTTACAAAAGAGTGCATTTTATAAAGGTGAGTTAAATAAAAGTCAATACAAATTTTCATGACTTAATTCAGAAATCCTGTTATGGAATGCATTAACCAATACATATTCTTCAGATATATGTTAAAATCAAATACTCCAAGAGCATGCATAGCTGATTTTTGGATTTATGCATAAAACTTGCAAAGTATAAACAGCAATTTTCACCTAATGAATTTTAAGGGGGTTATTGAATAACTACTTCAACTTGTAAACTAGTACAATTATTGAATAAACAATGCTTTTACTCTTTACATAATTGTTGATAAAAAAAAGTAATGTCTGTTTTATTACTCACAAAAGATTTTTTTACAGAAATATTTTCCCTCCATTTTAAAGGTCTCACCAGTGTATTTAATTAATATCTTCCCTAATTAAATTATATATTTCACACAAAAACATGGTTGGTACACTTTATTCAGTTTACATTATCAAAATCTTCAGAATGCATGAAATCTTATCTTGTTTACCATCATAACTAACTAATCCTAAATGCACACTAAAACATTTAATAGTTGAGTCAAAAACTTTCAGAAAATTAATAATTTTTTTACGCTGTCTTATTATCCAACTTAATAAATGTCACTTCAGAAATTTGTCGTAATTCAAGTTGTTTTTCAGAAATTATACATAATTTTAACCCTAATTATGTTTCAGTAGTAAATCTGAAAAAGAAACTATTGCAGATTACTATGGGCACAATGTTACAAAAAAATCATAGCTTGACAAATATAATTTTATATTCTATTTCATAAAATAATCTGAGTTTACACATTGCTAGAAAAACAATTTCAGTGCAGGAAACTGGGTTTTTAATTTCTTAGGAATCTCCATTTCAAGAAATTCAGTACCAGCTACGAGACACAAAAATTACTAAAATTTTTAATTAATGCCTTTTGCTGGTACTTCTCAGGAACACACTTTTCAGCAGATAGCTTCAAATGTCTTCCTTTCTTGATTCTGCTGTCTATTGAATACAATCTGCAACATTTGAAACAAATAGTAAAGTCTCCTTGTTCAATGAATACCTACTTAACTTCAGAAAATGAAAGATTGAGAGCATACTCATATACACTGCCTGATAAATTCTGTTATCACCCCAGCCAATTTTTCTGGTTTAATCTTAAAACATGCTAACAGAGCACAAAAAATAGCCATAGTCACCCATGAAATCCTACATGAATTCCCAGTAAATGAATTCAGATATACAAAGCATAATGCAATGCTATTCGTTTTTCCATTTGAAACAATATCTTTATTTTAGCATATTGCTTCAGCAAATACACAAATATACTTTGAAGTAATTGTTTTCCTTATTTAAAAAACATTCTCTGTCACTACATATAACCTGCAATGATGGGATAACTTATGTAATGCATATTCAATGATGAGATACAAACAATTTAAGAATATACATTATGCACATGCAGTGATGAAATACAAATATTTTAAGAAATAATTTGCTTCCTAAATAAGGGATTAAAATTACCTGCTAAGTAATTATTACTTTCTTGAATAAATATCACACTTTAACTTTGAGTCCTTTTGTTACATTACTGTGCCATTGCAAACTGGCTGAATCCCATTGTTGTATACATGATATCATAAAGAGTTTATTAACTGCAACAATGCTGTAAATGTTTATAAAAATGATCAATTAAATATGTTAAATATATCATAAATGTATAATTAAGATTATTTTATTAAAAATAAGATAATGGTATAAATGTGAAGTATTACATATTACTTACAAATTATCATATCCCTATCAGTTAAATGATTAACGCCTGCCCTTTTCAGACAATGGTTTTATATATATACGCAATTATGAATGCAAAATCGATCATGTACATAAAATGGAATAGGGGTATTATAAAAAATAATTCAAACAAAAGGGTAAAGTTTTCAAAATCTTCATGGACATCCTTATTCTGATGACCTTTCTTCCTACTTGTTCAATGATATTTGCATCTACTAAGTACTACTCACGTCTAAGGCGCTTCATTAATTTTTTCATGTTCCCTTAACAGCAAAATGTACAGGAATGTTAACTTAGAAAAATTCCCTTGCACTCCTTAGTTTCTTATCTAACGATTAACAAAGGCAACCCCTAAAGGGAAATGCTTCAAAAGATCAATAGTTATCTTTGCAATCCAAACGAAAAGAAGTACATTCCTATTTCCTGTCTTTTTAAATGAGACCTGTCCAAATTTTACTGCCTTTTAAAAGCAAAAGTGATATTATTATAACGAGATTATCATTCATTTCACACTCAGTTGGAATATCTTCAAAAGAACCAATGTGTCCATAGACTAAACTCAGTTTCTTGATTTAAATGCCATGAGGTACATCTAGGCCACTTGGAATATTTTTTTTTGTCCGGACTATTCTTGGGAGATCGAGTGCCTGCCATCAGGTATTTTTTATGTACCCCTATATAATTAAGTGATTAATTAAGTGGTTATTTAATTAAAGGATTTTTTTAATTAATTTGGAGAAATATGCATACCAGAAATGAAATACTTCATTTCAACAACCAATGTCTTTGGAATAAGCTTGACATTCGATAGGGATGGATTCGAAGTAGAACAATTAAGTTTTAAAAATTTTGTTGTAGATCCACTCTTTTCTGCACCTTTTTCCACTTGATGTTTTTCATACTGAGTTCTGGATAACCTTTTTCTTTTGTTGTCACTCATTCCTAAATACGGAAAAAAAAAATTAATACAAAAAAACTATCTAGTGGTGATGATGTGGTGTCAGCACTCCCACCATGACAACACACAACTTTCAGAATAATGCAGTTTTTTTTTTTTTTTTTTTTCCATTTTTATTAATATAATTTAGTTAGAAAATTATTAAATGTATTTTCCTAAATATTAATTTGTAATACATGCTTACTTGCAATACTTTATTTACTGTCACATGAAATCAATTTTTAAAACGAAAACAATGTCACATGAATGCAGACAACCAAAGAGCCACAGTGTCTCAAACAGATAGCTCCAACCAAAATATCGGCCACGCTTTTGGGAGTGAACACACACCCAGCCTTTGGGGGAGTTTGCTGGACTCATTGTCTGATGACCTTTCTTCCTACTTGTTCAATGATATTTGCATCTACTAAGTACTACTCACGTCTAAGGCGCTTCATAAATTTCCTTTCATGTTCCCTTAACAGCGAAATGTACAGGAATGTTAACTTAGAAAAATTCCCTTGCACTCCTTAGTTTCTTATCTAACGATTAACAAAGGCAACCCCTAAAGGGAAATGCTTCAAAAGATCAATAGTTATCTTTGCAATCCAAACGAAAAGAAGTACATTCCTATTTCCTGTCTTTTTAAATGAGACCTGTCCAAATTTTACTGCCTTTTAAAATGGCCTTTTGACCTTGCCTTAAAGTAAGCTCTAAAGACCAAAGTTCCAAATTTGACCTATGGATAAATAAGGTCATTTTTTACCACCTTTTGGCAAAAAAATCATCGGACAATGTACTTGCCCTTGTAAAAGTACCTTTCACTTTACAGACCGATACCAACCAAATTTGGCACCCACAAATATTGCTGCCTGCATGGAAGGTATTCACTGCATGGATGGTACTCTCCAGGATTGAACTTGTGTGTTATTCTTTATCCAAGTATATGGCTATCAGAACAGCTTTATTAGTGATATGGGTGAGGTGATAATGCATCTGCCAGAGGCAAATGCTTTGGGTACCTGATGTGAGATAATAACTTTTCTTATTTGAATGAGAATACCCACTATTTAAATATCTTGTGCTGTCTTTTCTTGCCATCATCACCTCAGTGGGATTTTTGACAAAATAAATTTCAAATGCTGCCATGCCACAATGACAGTATGTATGTACTGTTAGATAAATAACAGCCATGCCCTCTTTGGAATTTGAACCTGATTTTAACAGCACACTAACCACATACAAAATATAGATTGTATATATACAAAATTAAAGTAGTTTGATGAAAAATAATAGTTTAGCTATCTTAGCAACTCATTGGTACTTCTGTTCATAAATAACAATAAAAAGAATAATTTTATGAGGGGAAAAATCTGTATGGCCAATATTTACAATATTACACTTGGCGGATACTGTTCAGTTAAATACGGAGCATGCAAATTACAGGGACACAAACACGTGTGTGGTAAACACAGGTGTACGTTGGCTATTGTATGTATGCTTGGAAAATACACCAATGCAATGAACAAAGCAATTCTGTTGAATATAAGAACTAAAAGCAGATAAACTTAGCACTGATAACATGCAAAACTGCTATAAGAAGTAGTTGCATTAATACAACAATATTCCGTGGTGTTTTAATGCCATTATAAAATTTAGGATTACTTTCTTCTGAAAATTCCTAAAGATGCTGAACCGCATTTCTTCTTTGCATACACAGCCACCTTATAATGCAGAGAGGTCTTGAAAAGGTTTTTAATATAATTCTTATTGAGAAGGTCATAAATAATCATCTATCTAGCATCAGACAAAAAGGTTCTTAATAATTTTTCAGGTCATTTGCCTAAGATATATAATCATAGGTAGCTGATCTACTTTCTAGTTTATCATCAGATTCCATTGCATTCAGACAAATAAAATTATTATTCAGAAAAACAAAAACATCTTGAACTTCACTGACCACTAACTGTTTTCAAGTTTTTGCAAATTTTTGGCATTGGTAGGAATTTTATCATCAGCAAGCTCAGAGTCAGTGTTGACAAGAAAATACTTCTTATCTGGAAAAACAACAATTTTTTCTTCATAAAAATTCTTAATTAATCAGACTGATGCATAAAATATACGGAAGTCATTTCAAATTTGTAAACTTTCATGCTCTTTAGTGAAGTTCCTTTCACTGAATGGGAGGTTACCAAAGAGTTTAAGTCTCTTAAATGCATTTCTAGTTCAAAGAAACATTCACAATAGAAGACACATCTCTATTTCTGGCAACAGTAGATCTCCATACAGCAAAGACAAGAAAACTGTTAGCAGTACTTTTAAGACTAGCAACTTATGACTCATAAAGTGGAAAAGCTATTTCAACACAGCAGTCACTGTAACACAGCTTAGATAACTTCAACCTCCATGGCAACTGGTCACTAATAATAATCTCTAAAATACATGCACAAGGAAGATTAGAGAAAGATAAAAATTATAAAGTAATTACATAAATGCAGCAAAATTTGAGAAAACTTTAGACAAATCTGAATCTTAAATTGATCAGTAAGCTTGTTAGTGTTTTCTAATTTTCATAAATAATGCTTTGTAAATGTCCTAAAAGCACTTATTTCCTGAAAGCTATTCAAAAACAGACAATCTTGGAAACAAGGGCCATTGGGACCTGGTAACAGGTTAAATTTAAAAAATCAAATCAGTCAGCACTTCTAACATTCTTGAATTATGTATGCAGTTATAAGCAAAATGCATAGAAAATGAACATAAACATTTATAAAGACATATCACCTTGTTTATGAGCTGCATGAAATATAAGTTAATAATGATATGGGAAAGCACACAAAAGCTATCTGCTTAAGTTGCTTCATAGCTGGTAACTGGACTTCTTATTTTTTCTCCCCATGCTGCAAAACCTGAAATAAAATCACATTACATAGACAAAAATATTGCAAATTACAATTTTTCTTTACAGAAATGTTTCACAAAAGCCGTTACTTTTTCTTTACACTTATAAAAGATTGGCTATAGCAATTCGAAAAAAAAAACTATTAGACCAAGAAATAAAAATTTCTTACACACAAAACATGCTTACAGAAATCTGCAAACTTGTACCTATTACAATCTTTGTGAATTCATATTTTATTACTTAATCCAAGAAGTAGCCCAGTTACCTAAATAACTGGAGCTAAGTAGATAATCGAGAATGTTTGATAATATGTAACCACCAAAAGATTCGATGGAAATAACATATTATAACACACTCCCAATTAAAACAAAACAGCAATATTTTACACAGAATTAAATTTGTACAAGATAAACACAATCCCTGCACACTGAAATCAGTATATAAACTTATTATTAAAAGTTAAACTACGCATTACTAAATATACTCATAACAGGTTTATAAAATTATATTCTGCAAATTTCTTCCTCAAGGCAAGTAAATTTTGCACTTCAATATGTACGTCATGTGCATTTCGCAAATGGAAAATAAAGTGGATTGAAAATATTTTCTCAGGAAAAACACTTGCAAGCAACACAGTGGCAATCAATGTAAATCTCTCGGTACTAGTGCAATCGACGTGGAAAAAAAAGGAAGATTTTACATAAATTTTTTTATATACAAGATACACAGTATCATTACACTTTTAAATCAGTAATTTTGTTATTTGAATCATTTGTTCTCTAAATTTAGTGTAATAAGTTTATAAAAAGAAGTTATAAACTATAGATATTACTTGCTTTCAAAGTCAGAAAACGTATATTCATCATATTCAAGCACAATATCGTAAATATTTCCTTTTCTTCAGTGTTCATAAATAAGTCTCTAAATTTCTGTCATATGATGGGCAAATTTAGCTGCCTTTCTACCTCAGGATGCACATTTCACAAATAACTAAATAAATTAGACAGAAATGAAAAAATTCCTCCAAGTAGAGCAAATTTCTTTTTCAACAGAATCCATAGTAGACATTAAAATATTTTGCATGCAAGGAAACAATCCTTTAGATAAGAACCTAAGGTGGAATTAGCTGTAACTCAAATTTTGCAACTAGACAAAATCGCCAAGTTTTCGCCAATTCCTATGACAACCAAAGAGGATTTCGCTTGAAATTGAGACGCTGATCATTTCTTCTGCGAAATGAATTCCCTAAATTGGAATCCGAAATCTAGAAGTAACGTCACTATAAAACGTTACTACGTCTTTAGCATCACTTCACAGATACTTCGATATTTTGGTTTTTGCTGGAATTAACATGAACTTTATTACGCTATTTTCGATACCTCAGGTAATCCTCGGGTAGTGTTTGAGTAATACCAGCTACAGCTCAACTCTGTTTAAGTTTTATGTAAAAAAAAAAATAAATAAATAAGCTCTATCGTTTAATCGTCTGCAATTAAAGTGTTTTTTCATATTAAATCCATAGTTATTTTCGAAGCCTTTAAAATACTAGCGTCCGTGGAACAGGGCTATGGATAATTTAAAACGGGAAAGAACACAATTACGGTGATATTTCACAACTTCTTTGAGAGAAGTGGACACTGTTCTAAAAGATGAAGCAATTATTAGAATTTTTTCGTTTGGAAGTCGAAAGTGAAGAGCGGTTACAACTTGCTATATCAGGATTTGCGAATGATCAATTTGAAAAATTTAAAACGAAAGAAAAAATTCCTACTGCAGCTTGTATTGTATCTAATGAAAAGCAAAGAGCTGAGAAAAAGGACAAACATTGTTTATTTTGTAATAAGTCGTTTCATAATACCTCAGAATGTTTTAAGGCTGCCAAGACGTCATTCGAGGCGAAAAGGGAAACATTGAAGAAAAGGGGCGTTTGTTTAGTCTGTTTGAAACCAGGACACAATTCTAAGATATGCAAGGCTTATTTAAAGTGTATTATATGGGAAAAAAAAGAACACATTGCATTATGTGTCCAAATATAAATCAATCAAAACAAGACAAACAATCTGAATCGGATGCACAGGTTCTTTTGTCACCAAAAAAATCTCCAACGTTATTGTTAACTGTATTGGTGAAAATCATCAATGATGACAAGTCCGGAATCGTTCGCGGATTATTTGATACTGGTGCTCAGAGATCGTTCATACGAAAAGATATTGCGGAGAAACTAGGAATGAAACCTGTAGATCAAGAAATGATGAGTTATGGACTTTTGGGGGGCAGTGAAACTAAACAATAGTCCCATAATGTCTACAGTATTACATTACAAAGCTTGTGTTCAAATTTCAAGTACACTATTTCAGTTTTGGACGAAAAGAAGATATGTGATGCAATTCAACGTGTAGAGGATCCTGATATTTATCCAATTTTGAGAAAGCAAAATATACGCTTAAGTGATACAGGAGAATATGTGCCTGAAATAGGTTTATTAATAGGAGCAGATTATCCTGGCGCATTGTTGACTGGGAGAATTGAGCCCATTGATAATAATTTGGTAGCTATTAAAACAAAACTTGGATGGACGCTTCAAGGTAAACAAAGAAACTACTCAAAATCTTTGGAGAGTATTGTATATGCTAATAATTTTGATTTGACGGAATTATGGAGCCTACATGTCATCAGTATAAGATGTCCAGCAGAAGTAAAGGCAAGTAACCGATGAAGAAACGGTAGATTTTTTCCGTAAAACTATTAAAAGTAACAAAGACAAAAGATATGACGTATGTTTGCCATGGAAAAGTGGACGTCCAGAATTAGAAATGAATAAAGAATTAGCCACTAAATGAGTGGGTTCGGGATGGAATTATTGAAATTGTAGATAAAGACGAGAAAAAGGGACACTATTTACCACATCATCCTGTTATAAAAACTGGTGTAACAACAATAAAAATTCGTCCGGTTTCGACGAAAGATTCCAAAGGAAATTCCTTGAATAATTGTTTAGAAAAGGGGCCACATTTATTAGAATTGGTACCCAAATTGATAATGCAGTTTTGGAAAAATGCAATTGGCGTAACATCAGACATCAAAAAAGCATTTTTACAAATCAGTTTGAATCCAGAGGATAGGGAGTATTTTAAATTTCTTTGGTCGAAGGATTTATCAAGATAAGAAGAAATAATCACTCTCCGACATAGTAGAGTGGTATTTGGTGCTTCTCCTAGTCCATTTTTACTAGAAGCAACTATAGCCTACCATCTAGAGAAAGCTCCGGATGAAAGGAAGCACACAGCTTGTCAACTCAAAGAATCTTTTTATGTGGCCAACTGTATTACGAGTTTAGAAATTAAAGAAGAGGCAGAAAATTTTATTTCTGAAGCTAAGGAGCTGATGTCTTCAGCACAATTCGAACTACAAGGCTGGGTTACTTCTGAAAAAATTGTATAAGAGACACATGACAAATTCATTTCAATTCTAGGTCTCTCTTGGACACTGAAACGGATGAACGTTTTTGCGGCAGTATGGTTGAAATTCCAGAAAAAGGGATTACTGAAAGAATTGTGTTATCGGCTGCCCAAAGATTATTTGACCCTTTTGGGATAACATGTCCCGTTTCATTGATACCAAAAATATTGCTTCAAAACATTTGGAAGAGGAAAATTAATTGGTACGACGTACTTCCAATAGATATATCAAATAGATTTTTAGTCTGGGTCAAGGAACTATCTTTACTGAAAGAATGTAAGATTCCACGGAGACTCGTCTCAGGTCCATTTGAAGACTGCCGAATAAGTCTACATTGTTTCTGTGATGCCAGTGAAGTTTCCTATGCTGCTTGTATTTTCTTACGTTCTGAATTTAATGAGAAGATTTCAGTCAAGTTTAGTAACTAGTAAGTCAAGAGTGACACCTACCAAAGAGATTACAATTCCTATATTAGAACTCTTGGGAGCTTTGATCTTATCAAGATTATATGGTCAAGTCGTAGACGGACTGGAATTGAATGACAATACAGTGTATTTTTGGACTGATTCAACTGTTGCTTTAACTTGGATCAAAAGAGAGAGTTCTTGGAATACATTTGTAGGAAACAGAGTCACAGAAATAAGAAAGAATACAAACCCGAATGACTGGCATTTTGTGCCAGGGCATATGAACCCAGCAGATTTGCCTTCAAGAGGTTGTGATGCTATGAATTTATTGAAAAACAAATGGTGGGAAGGTCCAGAATGGTTATGGAAGCCACAAGAATTTTGGCCATTAAGGGAAAAACAAGTCATTGATGAAAATTTGGTTAGAACGGAAGAGAGAAAAATGATAATCAGTAATGTGGAGCATGGATCAGTTAACTTCACTGACAATTTACTTTATTTCTCGAAATATACGAAGATTCTTAGAATGCTTCCATGGATACTTCGTTTCAATAAAAACAGCCAACGAAAAGAAAAACTTAAGAAAATTGAGTTGACTTATGAAGAAGTTCAATCAACACCTTTTGCTAAAATTAATTCAGCAGGAAAATTTTGCCGGAAGAAAAATGAAAATCTTGAAGAACATGCAAACATTCAGAGACAAAAATAATATTGTTCGACTCAGAACAAAGCTTCTCTTGGGAGATGAAGAGGAAAATTTCAAGTGCCCCATATTGTTGCCCGGAAGCCATGAGATTATTCATCGACTGGTAAGGCAAAAGCATTGTGAACTACAGCATGCAGACTTTGAACTCTGATTGCCAATTTCGGAATGAGTATTTAGCAATGTTGATTCATAAAGGTAAGAGCCGGGTAGAATCTTTAAGAGTTGGAGAGGTCGTTCTTTTAGAAACTGATGGCAAGCGTATCAACTGGCCTTTAGAAATCGTCATTGAAGTCTTTTCTGGAGCAGATGAGCACTCAAGAGTTGCCAGAGTGAGAACAGCTGATGGAGAGAAGTTGAGACCATTCCAAAGACTTTATCCGTTAGAAATCAACAGTTCGGAAAAGTTACCATTCATTGCCCAAGATGCTCGAAGGGATGAAATTGCCTCTACGAATATGCCTGTACACCCTGCAGCTAATGATTCAGATTCCAGCGAAGATGATGATTCATCACCCAAAGTTCCAGATTTTGTTACTAGAGCTGGTCGACGTCTTAAAATTCTCAATAGACTTGATTTATAACTTTTGTTGCAATTTATAGGTATCCTACAAATTGCAAGGTGGGAGGTTGTTTGAGTAATACCAGCTACAACTCTACGCTGTTTTATGTTTTATGTAAAAAGTTTTATGTAAAAAAATTAAGCTCTGTCGTTTCTGTAAGATTAACTGCTTCTAAAGTTTTGTCAATATCTGCAATTAAAGTGTTTTTCATATTAAATCCATAGTTATTTTCGAATCCTTTAAAAGATGGGGAAACAACACGCAAAACACCTCAAGATACTTTCCTGATGGAATTTCCAAAGTAAAGGAACAAAAAGGAGACCCTTGGGAAACTGGAGCGGAAATTTACTGCCCAGGAAAGCTCGATGAGATCCGAATCGATAAATGTATAGCTGCAAATACTGCAAAAGATGCACAGTGTTTGGCTCAGCGACAGTTAAAGCCGCAAGGGAATCTCATGTGAATAAATGTTGTCCTTGGTTCCTATGTGGAATAACAGAGGAAGAATGATCCATACGAACGAGAGCACAATCACTCACGCAGCAGGTGACAGTGAGCTTCGAGACAGCCAACGGAAGACAACTGACAGCAGCATTTCAGTAAGAAGTCTTAACAGGAATTTGGGACCACGCCTGGGTAGCTTAACAAAGAGGTCTCATAGATGCTTTCCAAATGCGTGCTTAGTGAAGTCTACAGTTGAAAATGTAAGTACGAAAGAAAATTTATATGAATAGAAATAATTGATATCTCGTGGAAGATATGACTGCTAAAGCCTAAAAGAGGTTGGACTTCTGCCTGTTCGTCCACGGCAGATATCTGGTTGTAACGAACTTTTTCCACCTAAAAACATTCTTAATAAAGTTAGAAAAAAAACATGAAAGCAATACCTTTAGTGCGCCACCGAAATCTACGAATTTTTGCCAATGTTTTCGTAGTTTTTCAAAGCCTTCTCACCAGAAAATTGTTGCCGCGAGTCCAAAAACAGATCAACCTCATTTCATACGTCCTGTGCATAATGAAAGATAGCACCAGCAAGATTTAGCAGCAGGTGTGAAAAAAGGTAGAAATCCGAAGGAGCGATGTCGGAGCTATATGGTGAGTGTGGCAAACGATCCCATTAGAGTCCAAACAGAGTCCAGCCGGTGAATGCAGACACATGTGGCCTTCCATTATCTTCATGGAACATTATCTTTTTGCGTCGCAACTCAGTTCGACGTTCTTTACTTGATAGCAGCGTCAACTCGGACTAGCATCTCGCCGTTCACCTTACTGTCGAGAGTTTTGCCTCTTTCCAGATACCCTTTACTCCACAGCAACCCCACCAGATACAAATCATAATCATTTTGTTAGTCAAATTGCTCTTTGAGACGCTGCCGACGGGTTCACCTGGCGCAGACCAACGCCCTTTTCGGCCTGTGTTGTTGAAGTAAATCCACTTTTTATCACAACTGATGATCGGTCTAAAATTTTGTCCTTGCGTTGATATTCGAGCAGATTAGTGCAGACTCGAACATGTCTGTTCTTATCTGCTTGAATCAGCTCATGCGGCACCCAGCGATTCAACTTGTACGTAAAGTTTACGTCATGCATAGCGCGACTAATGGACATGACACTAACGTCTAAGTCCTTAACACGCTTTCGAGTGGTTGCATACTCGTCTTTTTATACAAATTCTCGCAGACGGGCCTCCAGTGGCCCGAACGTTCGGTACCTTCACAGTGTCATATGATACAACATTATTACCTAAAGTTGCATGATTTGGTGATATTCTGGAGCTGACTTTTTGACACAGAACTGGAAGTAAATGTTGGTTCTAATCTGGTAGCGTGATAATTCCATTTAAGGCCCCTTGTACCAGAGGCGTAGCTAGGGTTTTCAGCACTCGGGAACAACTGAAGATTTTGCGCCCCTTTCTATGTGCTAAGAATGAAAACAATTTCATTCTAAAATTTCGTAACATCAATTTGGCGCCCCTGGTTACTGCGCCAGGGGACATATGTCCCCCTTTGCCCCCTAGCTACACCACTGCCTTGTACTCAATGCTAACGATATTTTTTACAAATTTCACAATACAGTGTCAATACAGTAAAGCAAGTCTCTTCCTTTCGAATGCCAAAAAAGTGACAAAATATGATTAAACAAGCCAGCACGAACTGTTTGCGCAGACGATTTTTGCGGTGGTAGAAAACTTTTTTAAAAAGTCGATAATTTATTGCCCTACTGTTAGTTTTCGGGAGGTATTTTATTGCCGTTCTGTTGGTTCTCGGAAGGTATTTTACTGCCTTCTCTCTACCACCCAAAGGAGATATTATTCCATCCGCAACGCAGGAAACGTGTTCTCTCGGGTTTCAGACTCCCTCAAGATCAATAATAAGAATCAAATTACTTTTCACGACGCAAATGCCATCTCAAGCTATTGAGGAAATACCATAAAAACGGATGCCAGATTTCTGAAATGGATGCTAATCGAAACATCAGAAAAACTTTAACTTGACTCAGAACCCATCACTTTGGTGGTATGAATGCAGAAAAAATGTTATGCAGTCTAATCAGACCTAGAGGAATACACGGGTAAAATTTTGTAAAGATAGCACTTACCGTTTTAATTCTGTGGGTGTGCTCGAAGCGGACTCACTGAATGAAGAGAGAGCTTCGAAAAGAGTCTAAAGCGAGCATTGGGGGGAAGCGCGTAATACAGTATAAGATTTTGCCTACGATTTAAAAAACACTAAATTCTAAATACCGTAGGAAATTTCGTATTACCCAGAGTGTGCAGCGGGGATTAGGGTGTCTTACGCAGGTTCAGCGTAACCTATAAATCCTTTTTCATTCAATTTTTTGTGTGCGCAGAGGGAAATTTTTAGGTGCCGCAATGAGTTAACGGCTAATTCCATATCATCAGCATAATATCCCAGAAAATACACTCTTAGACAAAAAAAAAAAAAAAAAAAAACGACGCACGGAGAAGATATAAAAGCAAATTGGACACAAATTGATATGCATACAGGTTTCGACGCAAAATGCAACATTTTACATATTGACTGCCAATGAATGAACGGTTGTCGCTACAGCGCATCTGATCTGCGCAACTGGCAGGATATTTCAGAGGAGAAATTACGATTCCAGGTCATAAATTCACTAATTTCATTCCGTGCTCTATGGTAGACAGTAACTATGTCTCGCATACAAGTGCGTGAATGATATGCGCAGATGTCAGAATTTGAGAGAGGTCGTGTAGTTGGACTCAATGAAGCCGGTTGGTCCTCGACATTTGAGAAGGAGCGATGCCACTATTAGACGTTGTTGGCAGGAATGGGTGAACCATGGCCGCACACAGCGTCAAGAAGGAAGCGGTAGGCCTAGAGAAACAGCAGAACGTGAAGACCGAGCAACCGTCAGAGCGGCACTCACAGCTCCAGATGCATCATTATAATCGATTGTACGTGCAACTAGTGCTTCAGTGACCGCAAGGACCATTCATAGAAGGCTCATAGAAAGGGGGCTGAGGTCATGGCGCCCCTTGCGCGGACTACCATTGACCTCTGTACAACGTCAAGCTCATTTGCCGTGGTGTCGGGCTCATTCGCACTGGAATGTCACTTGCTGAAGTAGAATAACCTTCAGTGACGAGTCCTGCTTTGAACTGAGCCCCGATAACCAGCGAAGGCGAGTCTGGAGGCACCCCGGACAGCGGTGCGATACCAACTTGACCGTCTTACGGCAGACAGGCCGACAACCAGGAGTGATGGTCTGGTGGGCCATTTCATTTCATAGTAGGACCCCTTTGGTTGTCATCTGTCGTAACCTTACAGCACAGCGGTACGTCGACGAAGTTCTAAGGCCCGTTGTGTTGCCCTTCAAGTCACGCCACCCTGGGCTTACATTTCAGCAAGATAATGCCCGCCCCCACACTGCACATGTTTCTACTGCTTGCCGAAAATAACCTTGGTCAGCAAGGTCGCTGGATCTCTCTCCTGTTGAGCACGTTTGGAGAATTATGGGCAGGGCCCTCCAACCAGATCGGGATGTTGACGATCTAACCCGCCATTTGGACAGAATTTGGCACGATATCCCTCAGGAGGACATCCGCAACCTCTATCAATCGATGCCAAGCCGAATAACTGCTTGCATAAGGGCCAGAGGTGGCCAAACGCGTTACTGACTTTTTAACTTTGTGCTCTATCACTTCAATAAATCATCCAATTTTTCTCAAACTGTAATCATTTGTTTTTCTGTACATGTACATCACTTCTACCGATTTTCGCCCCATTCGAATAAATCTTTTTTTTTTTTTTTTTTGTGTGTGTGTGTGTGTGTGTGTGTCTAAGAGCTTAGTTCTAATCTAAGTCGTTCTTAGGAAAGTCCGCTGAAAAATATATATAATTCAGACCCTAAAGGGACCCCTATGGTAATTATGCTCGTGTCAGAGCATGCGTTACTCTGTACAAGGAAGAATTTGATTTGATATGAAGGATATAATCAGAATAATAGTTTCTCTAGCTAGGTTGAATTTAATTACTTAATCAAGTAGCCCCTCATGCCAGATGCTTCTAAAAGCTTTCGCCAATCTGGCATGAGTAAGGCGGCACTCTTCTTATTATTCATGGATGCCTCAGCGAATAATTCTGTATGTCTTGTAAGTTGATTAGTAGTCGAAAGTAGTCTTTGCAAGCCGAATGCTGCATCGGAATTAAAATAAGGTAAGGCGGTACTCGGTGCATAATTATCATATCGGAAACATTTCCTAAACCAGAAACGAGGTAATTGCCCGGTCGCGGACACTTAGCTGACAACTACTTAGCCGACAAGACACTTAACCGACACCAGTTAGCCGAGTGGACATTTAGACGACACGGACAGTTAGCCGAAAAGACATTTAGCTGACAAGGACACTTAGCCAAGAGGACATTTAGCTGACAAAGCTAATACTCACATAAGATCACATTCATATTCACAGAACATCAAAATATCAGGCCATTTGCAGCCCGCATTTGCGATCCCAACTTCTTTACATAGTTGATGCAGCTTGTATGTAGTGTGCATATGCTTTTTATTAATTTTCTTTGTATTGCGTATTTAATTTTACTATGTATTTTGTATTTAGTATTCTTATTTTATTTTATTCTATCTGCTTACCTTACAATCATAACGTACTTCACACCTATACTTGCCTCTCCTGGTCTGCAGCTTTAGCTTGGATTTGGTTTTTCTGCCTTGTAACAAGTGGTCACCCCCTTCTCTTACCATCTCAGACCTCTCCTTCATCGGTTCGGACTCTTCCATGTCAGGCGCCCTTCGGGCTTATGTGTCAGGAGCCGGATACCTCGCGAGTCTTCAGCGATAGTCCGGCAATATCGATATGGACTGGACTGGTCCTGCAATAGTTCGGTATATTAAACAGTCTTTATTTCAAGATCTGACCTTGTTTCATCGACAAGTTCCACTGCCCTTCCGGTAGATTTTTAAAAATCTGTCATTAGAGATTGTTTGCTCTTTCTTTGCAAACCTTTGTAAATTTCTCTATAGGCAGCTAAGCAATTTTTGAAGATTTAAATATTTCCGCTCTCTCTGGCAGAGGATCGTTCCCTAAAAAGTAAGATTCTACCTGTTTCGCCATCTCCAAATATTTTTCTATACTTTTCAGAGTGAAGCTTCTGGTCTCTTGTTTGGAAAGATCCCATGTTCCATAATAGTCATTGCAAAAGCTTACAAAATTCTACTACTCATTATCAACGCTAATTGAAAAGCAAAAATGGAAGAAGTGAAATGTGTTTCGTTTTAATGTGTGAAATCTATTATTAGCATTAATTAATTTTTAATCAGATAGATGTGTAAGGTCTTTATATTATGTATTCTCAAAATGTATTTGCATATTTTTATTTAATAATTCTATAATGCAAATTACCTTGTGACTAACTGATATTTTAACGCAAAAAGAATTCTTCGTAAATGTAGAAATTTACCTATGTTATCGTCGGGTTGCTATTTACATATACACTCATGTCCATAAATTAAGGATAATTCGGAGTCACGCGGAAATCGAACTCTAAAATAAATATATCACCTGTAAAATCACTGCACACATCTTCAAGAATCATATGCAAATTTCAGGAAGTAACCAGATGGCACCGATGGTACGTCACAATGACGAGAGTGTAAAAGAGTGATATATAAGGAATACAGGCAAAGAAGTAAAATTGTTCGCAGGCGCTTTATAAGCATTTCAGTGCAATAACCGAATAGTTATGACACAAAGGACGCATTTGGATGATTTTTTACGTGGTAGAATTATCGGCCGTCTGGAATGTGGGCGTACCCCACTGAAAGTATCAGACGAACTTGGAATTGCCCAGAGTGACATCTCCAGGCTTTGGCAACGATTCCAAGATGATGGTAATGTGAGTAGACGTTACAGCACAGGTCGCCCCATAGTTACAACGCCGAATGAGGACCGGTATTTGGCAGTTACTGCCAAAAGAAACAGGCGGAGCACAGCCTCAGGCCTGTCTCGTCAGCCACTGGTACGACAATTTCAATGCAGACCGTGTACAGACGCTTAGGGCAGATTGGTCTATATGCTCGTAGATCTGCCATATGCGTTCCACTCACTGCAACTCACTGTCGCCTGCGGTTAGCCTGGAGTAGAGAGCATGCGTTGTGGACACCGCAACAGTGGGCTTGTGTGATGTTTTCCGACGAGTTCAGGTTTAGCTTGCAGTCTGATTCTCGCCGGACTTTCATATGGAGAGCTCCAGGTACCCGTTACCACCGACAGACAGACAGACAAAGTAGACAGATGTCTTGTTTTGCACCCGCTAAGTCTTTCTGCACCGATGGGCGAAAAATCAAGCATAGGTGCGAAGGAAAGGTATATAGAAAGGGGGGGCAATTTCATATTTGAGGAGAGTAAAAAGGGAACTTCGTACATCTTGCACGAGTTCAAAAGGCCAGGAAGAAAAGATGGGACAAAATAAAATTTAAAATAAATGGTCCAAAAATAATAGAGGGGGGAAAAAGGCCTATAGAAAGAAAAGGAAAAGAAGTAGAAAATATCCTAAAATACGATTGTGTCCATGAGTGTAGTTAAAAGGAGGAAAATTTGTCTTCATTCACAATAAATAGTGTCTCACAAGTGTGTGTGTGTGGTGAGTGTGTTTGGTAATGATGAATAGATGTATTACTGGAGGAGAAAAAATATATTGACGGTGTTAAATTGCTTCGTATCAAGGTATTTAGCATGGAATACAAAGTAATATGTATGCTTGCATCCTGAGATATCAACAAAAGTCATCAAACAAAGTATATATTAATTTAACTAAAGTAACTTCTGCTATTTTCGTTCCCAACATTTTCCAAAAAACAGCAGCAGACAAACAAGATAGAACCATATACAATACAAGACCACAACCGCACACACACACACAAAAAAAAGGTATATATATATGTGTGTGTGTGTGTGTGTATATTACTGAGTATATGTATTAAAAACACAAATTAAACATAGTATTTATTAATTTATCTATCATAATTTATTACAAGATTTATTATTTTACTATCATAATTTATTACCAGTTAATTAATGCTAGAGACACAATGAGGCACACTGTTATTTATATAAGCTCATAGTTCTAAGAATTTATTTAAGGCAGTGACGAATAATCCATCCGTTACATATGGACATTTAACATATAGCAAGGAACAGTATGAGAAAAAATCGGTGAGGTATAATATTATTTAAAGGCAAAAAATATTTAAGCGATCTAAAAAAAAAAAAAAAGAGAGAGAGAAGAGAGGAATCCAGAGGATCCGAGAGGGAAATAGCACGATGTTGTGAGTCCCCTATTTTCCCTCTCACGAGATTCCTCAAAGCAAGATAAGGGAGGGGGCTTTGTAAGTGACGACAGACGTGAACTGATAACGTTGGCGTCTGTTCGGAATTGTTTAACAAAGGAAGCCACAAGCAATGAGCAATTTCAAGTATTTTTTAATGCTAAAAACTGATGAAAAGTTAAAATTTATTGATTTAAAGGCACATATTTATAGAAATTTGATTTAGTTTAGATGAAAGAAGGGTACTTATCTTAAAATTCCAGCCTTTCGTAGTATTTCCTCACATTGTCCGCTGTCATCAACATCGCAACTGAAAACCTTTTGAAAACGTGTAGGTATTGTAGAAAAATCACTATTTGAAAGTAATTTAATTGATAATCACCAAGGGGAAAGGATTTTTTTTTCACTTTTTTACGGAGCGCTGAGAACGTCCAGCCGCTTGCCTCGGTGATCGCCTAACACCAGTCACCCGTTACCACCAAGAAAACATCATTGAACGACATCGTTACAGTTGTGCAGGAGTGCTCGTTTGGAGTGGAATTATTCTGGGTTAGAGAACTGACCTGCATGTTCTATTTGGAACCATGACAAGCCAAATCTATCGGGACGTCATTCTGGAACAACATGTACGTTTGCTTCGGGGCGCCATGGGCGCACAATTTGTGTTTATGGGTGACAACGCCCGTCCTCACCATGCAAACATCGTAAGCGAATGCCTTCAGTCGGAGGATATCACCCGTATGGACTAGCCAGCATTCTCACCGGACTTAAATCCAGTAGAGCACGCGTGGGACATGCTTGGCCGATGAGTTGCAGCTCGTCAACCTCCTCTTACATGTCTACCGGAACTTCGGAGAGCATTGCTTATTGAGTGGTGTAATATCCCCCAAGATCAGATCTATAATTTGATACTCAGCGTGCCTAGGCGTTGAACGGACTGTATTGCATCGTCTGGGAGACATACAATGTATTAACAATCATACCAACCATGTAATATTGGTTTTTTGTAAATAGGTGTTTTTTGTAACTTGCTCCAGGGAAAAAAATCGCTAATTTTTTTAATAATATCAAACATATAGCATCGTTTTTTGCTCTTTTGTTTATTAAATAAACTTTACAAATAAGTCAAATTTGTTTTGCTTCTAACTCTTCCTTTACCTGATTTTGCATTATCCTTAATTTATGGACATGAGTGTATTTTAAAAGATGATTATGAAAAAGATTTACTATATTTAGGGTACACTCGACCTAAAAAATTAGTCATTAAATTATTAGGATTAAAAAATTAGGATGAGTATCTGCTAGTTTGACAGACTTGCAGATTGTATATTGTATGAAAATTGTGATTTATAAAATTGGTTTGGAATACAGTACATAAAGAGAACTAAATTACTTGAAACACCATCCACCATACAATAAAATCAACTTCATATTTTTTAATCTCCTCCGCCCTTAGTTTGCTTGTTTATGTGTGGCATGGGAGTACGTATAAAGGAATCTGTGTAATAAGTAAAGCGTTCTATAATTTGATCATTTTCTATATATTATTATACAAATAAATTAGAAGAAAAAGTTCATTCAATAAAATTTCTAAAGATATGCTGTTTTTAAATATTTTTAGTACAATATGACGTTAGCTCAAATGCTCTCGAAACATGTATGTGCCTGTAAATAATAAAAACAAAAGGCCCATTTGAGAGTAATATAAAATCTGAAAGCTTTCAGATTTTTTCTTTTGTTTTTCCTTTTATTAATTTTTTTCTTTTTATTTCTTTTTGGATTTAGAATAAGGTTCAAACTTTGGACACTTTATGTAAAATTATGTGCAAGATAAAATATGCGATGAGGTAAGAATAAAGAGATAATTTATACAAGAGATGCAGATTAATCATTACTAAGGGGTTAATGGTTTCTAGTTCAGTGCACATTTTTAAACTAAATTAAAAACAAAAATAATAATAGATAAAATAAGAAATGAAAGCAATAATAATAATATAATGATTCAACATAAGAAACATGTTTCAAAATGAGAAAAGCTAACTTTAATTCACAGCGGTTACGGGTGAGGTTCGAACTCGCGAGCTTCCCTATTGCAATCCGGTGACCACTCAGTTGTCTGTCACAGGAGGTTTCAGGAAAAATAATATAAAAACTAGAAGTCACTGGAAAGGTAATTCAGTCAATATTGCCGTATAACCCAAGTTGTAACTGTTCTTGAACATTTCGTAACAGGTTTGAGGGATTTTTGAGGATGCTGAAAACAGTGCTGATGATTTTATTCCTGTGGACAGCTACGATCTCTTTGGAAAAAACTCTTCGCTCTGTGCTTCCGACGCCATATTGAAAAGCGTAAACAAGAAGTTTTTTCCGCCTATGGCATGTCATAAGAACTCAGTCAGCTATTAGCTGTTCTTTCAAAGTCGCGGGCGAAAAAGCTGAACATGAGCGAACTCAGTTTTACGTCCTCTGCATCATGCGAATTTACGCCGGCGAAAAGAAAATAGCGGCAACTACGTAGAGAGCGTACTCGTGTGGAACTGTGTAAACTGTCCTTACGTTATAACAACTTACAACAAGCACAAGGAAGGTGTGGACTTAATTGATAGTTTGATTGGAAGGTAAAAATAATCATGGGAAGCAAAAAATGACATTTTCGGTCATCCTCCCATCTATTAGACCTGAGAAGTATCAATTCTGGTTGTTGTGTAAGAGAGTGCACAAACAAAAGTTCAGTACTGAAAAACCTCTAAAGCTTATGGAGAAACAAGTTTCTAAAAAGAGAGAGACAGTGAGCCACACAGGAAGTAATTGGAAAACAAGCAAAACAACTTGCTCAAGAGAGATTCCAAGATAGAGAAATCATACTTGACAGAACTGATCATTGGTCAGAACACTGTACAAATGAACAACAATGTAAAATATTGAATTGCAAAGGATTTACTAGAGTACAGTGCACCAAATGCTTAGGTCCTCTGTGTTTTTACAAAGAGGAAAAACTATTTTAGACTATCATTTCAAGTAATTTTTCTCTGTTGAATGCATGGTGTAGCGATTTGGCACAGTTTTTTTCGCGTATTATGTTTTACTGCATGCTGTTGCCTTTTGACAACAAGCTAATATTCAATTAAAAAACAGTGAAAATTTAGAGTTAATTAAAAAACATTTCATGCTTTCTCATTATATTCAAGTATATATATATATTTCAAGGAAAAATAAAAATATCATGCAGTGTAGGGTTAACAATCTGGAATCAGTAGGAGGGCCTTCGTGATAGGACGTCTTACGACGGAATACACAAAGGTTTTCACTGTGGATGACCTTATTTTCAAATCCTTAATTAGTTGTCATGATGATGTGGAATGTTCACATACCTTTATCACTTGAGTGCACACATGGCACTTCTGCCATTATTGGCAAATGCTCTTCTGTATACAAATTTACAGAAATATATTATTACAAATGAAGGAAATTCTGACTTATTAGCATACCTGGCTACACATTTATTACTTTTTCAGATTACAGAATTTCAAGGCAATTTAATTTTTCAGTTAAAACGCATAAATCCAAAGTGATTATTTTTCAATTATATAAAAATAAAATTATGAGTTTCAAATGAGCAACTATTAGGCCTTTTCCCTAAAAATTTTAAAGAAGTGCATATTACAGTGTTATGTGAATGACAATAAATGTATTTTTCATTTGGATACTTGGAACATGAAATAAAAGTAGCAAACACATTATCAAGGGCATTGGAAGAAGTATACAAATTTTCAGGCTTATTTCAATTAGTTATAAGAAAATTAAGCTTTAAAGGGTGTTGATATTTTGACATTTTAATGGTACCTTAAATGTATTTATCATTCTTTACACATAACATTTTGCTAAAATCTATATTTTTGTAGTCTATAGCTTAGAATTTTATGAAACAAATTCATAATTAAAATCGCTGTTCCAAGCTACCGAATAACCAGCATGTGCCGGAAATGACACTAACTTATACAAATTGCTTTTACCAGTTCCACATAATGTTCCTTTTATGTGTAAGTGTGTCCACTTTTCAATTTGTGTGAAACTATCATGTGTGGAAGTACTACCCAACCACTGTTAAAGTAACATGCTCTATATGTAAACAAAGTACCACCTTTGGCTTCCAAACTTCGGCAGCACTGCGCCAGCTGCAGTGCATGGATGGACAAGGTTGCCACTCAATCAGGAGAATGAAATTCCCTGACTTTTCCAAGTGTGTTTTAAGAAAATTCCAGTCTATCCGTGTAATGCACATTGGCTGTGCTAAGAAGTAAATTAATTATGTAAACACAAAATTAAAAGTAAAATACAAAAATTTGCCATATACAGTGGTGGCCAAAATTGTGGACACTTTTGGAAATTTTTATGTTTTTGAACTTTGTATGCTTATAGAAAACGTTACGTTTCAGAAAATGCAAACTTGTATATATCATTTTAAAGAGAATTTATTACTGAATTCAATACAAAACACAAAATTCAATTATTTGCAATACAAATAAAGTGAAACGATAATAGTTATCGATATACATTAGATAGTGATGATTGCAGTGAGTTATCAGTACTTAGTAGGGTACCCTTTATTTTTTATTACAGCTTCACATCGACGTTTCATTGAGCTGACGAGAGGTTTAAGCTCTTCTTTCGTTATTACATGATGCCAGGAAACAATTATAGCCTCAACTAGTTCCCTTTTATTTGATGGGCGCCTCATTCGGACAAGAGTTTTCAAACGGTGCCACAAATTTTCGATAGGATTGAGGTCAGGACTGTTTCCTGGCCATGACAACAATTTAATGCTCTTTGTACGAAACACTTTCGATATTTTGGCCGTGTGGCAAGGAGCAGAATCCTGCTGAAAAATAAACGAAGCATTGTTGGGAAAGAGATCTCTGATGGAAGGTAGAATTTTGGTTCTAGAATAGTGTCAATGTATTTTCCGGCATTCAGTATCCCATCGATGACATGAAGGCGATCAATACCATCTGCTGACATGCATGACCAAATCATAACACTAACTGGGTTCTTCACAGCTGCTTGAATGCAGTCAGGATGTAGCTCTTCTCCTATTCTACGTCTAACATGTTTTCGCCCATCACTACCGAAGAACGATATCTTAGTTTCATCACTCCATAGAACTTGTGACCACTGATCATTTGTCCAATTAATGTGTTCCTTTGCCCACTGTAGTCTTTTTTTTCCGTTTCTGAAAATTATGATAAGGCTTTTTTCGTGGAATTCTACCTCTCAGTCCAACATCTGTTAATCTTCTCCTGATTGTTCTTGAACTGACAGAAACACCAGCATCAGTCAGATCACTTCTGATGGCCGCTGATGACATTTTTCTATCTTGGAGACATAGTCTTTTTATTCTTCTGTCATCAATAGATGTGGTGCACCTTTTTCGGCCTTTTCCTTCTTTGTTTTTTATTGAATTTGTCTCTTGATATCGTAAACAAAGCTTTCGGACTCCAGATGTAGTCACTGAACCACCCACCTGTCTTGCAATTTCAGCATAGGAAAGACCACTTTCTCGTAACACAATAATATTACATCTCTTTCTAGGTGTCCAATCTACTCTTTTATTTCATATCATTGCTTCTTGACTAAATATTAAAATTTTTTACAAAATTTCCTACTTGTAATTGCAGTGTATAAGAAACAGGTCCTCCTTCTACAGAACAAAGCAAAATAATGAATTGTTTCAAGTGTAAACATGATGTCAGCTTCTACTGGCAGTTACTAACATTTGATTGGTTCTCAGAACAAGAACGGTGATTGGCCAGGAAAGCTAGACATTACAAACCACTTCCTAACTGTGTTTTTTATTTATATTAAAGTACATATAACTTTTTTGTATTGCAAATAATTGAATTTTGTGTTTTGTATTGAATTCAGTAATAAATTCTCTTTAAAATGATATATACAAATTTGCATTTTGCGAAACGTAACATTTTCTATAAGCATACAAAGTTCAAAAACATAAAAATTTCCAAAAGTGTCCACAATTTTGGCCACCACTGTATATAAATATAATTCACAAAGCATTACTATTATTACTATAACAAGAGCTGTTTTCTCCATTAAATATTGAGATTAGATTCTGCCCAATCTGGATTAAAATATGTCTTTTTCTAAACGAAAGAAAGAAATCTATATTTAATGATATTTTAAAATAAATTCAGGTATTTTATATTTATTTAGCAGCATACATACGCAAAAAATATGTGCATTAAATTTCGTGATGGTATGTCATCATACTGCTACAATTAATTTCAAGACTATGCCAGAGAAAATTTCCTGAAATTTGAAAGTATTATTTACTAATAATAAATAAATTTAGAGGGAAGAAGCAACATTAAATGATACGAATAACATAAAAATAATTACTAAAAAGTTGAAATAGAATAATCAATGATATTTTAGCGAATATAGCTATATTAAATGGTTTGCCTAGATGACTGATTACTATTTTTTTATTTTACTGCAAAATGATAAATAAGGCATTTATTAAAAAAAAAAAAAAAAAAAAAAAGGTTTAAGAGATTTTACAGTTAAATCCTAATATACACTAAGTCTTTGGAACGATTTTGAAAATTGTCGCCAAATCCCATGTGAACCGTACATGGAGCTTAGACTAGAATTCACGGAGGCTATTCTAACCAAAGAACGTCTATGTAAAGAAGGAAAGATTCCGTAGACGTAATACTATTGTGCTGCTAGAAAGCGGAGGGAAAATTTGCCAAAGGATTTGGCGACGGAACCTGGCGGCGAGAATTTTCTTCTCCACGATGTGTAGAAGAAATTGAGGAACACGTGTTCAGAAGACAACGTCCACTTTATTACAGAATGTAAGTTAACCAGATGCATTGATGGAGTGAACATAGATTTTATGAAAAATTGTTTACTTAGGGCAAGAGGAATAGTGCATAGGATTATGAAGATTATTAACAACAATAAAGAAGCCATTGGCATTATGTGATTCGTGTATTTGTATAGTTGTATGGTGATTTTTGTACTGGCGTAGCCCGTATATGGTCACAGGGAAAACTTTGTTTTGCAAGGTGGACCTTTCTACGCCCTAACAAAACAAAACAAAACGTTTCTTCTTTGATTTTTTGAAATAATTTAAACACTGATTTTCATAGTGTTTTCCCCCCTTCAAAATAACTAATTCATTAATTAATTTACTTAGGCAAAAAATATTTTCTTTTCCTTTAAAGTTTAACGAAATTTTAAACAATATTCATTTTATGAACTCTTGATAACGTCCTTCGACACCGGCTTCAAGCTTTGGCAACACCTTCTTAAACTTTTTAAGTCCACCAGCGGCCGAGCGGTAAAGACGCTGAACACTGGTAGTTCGGTCCGAATCCCATGAACAGGCTGGCTGCATGGCCATTTTTGTGGTTTTCCCCATGTGTAACGTGTATATGAGCCTGTTTCCCTTAGAAAGTCCTCCACGAAGGCATCCCTCTCTTTAGGCAGATATCCCTTATGTGCTTTGCCATAATTAAATAATCCAAATCCAATCTTAAGGTGGTGTTGGCTTTGGCAACAGATATTTCGAGCATGCACAGCTGTTTCTCTCTACGTAGGAACGGAGCCACTCCTGTTGCGGAGTTTTCCCTCTTAACAACAATACATATTCTTTGATTCTAACCTCCATGGTACTGTATACTAGGATTAAACCGATTTTGTTTCATATGAGAATAAGTACTTAGTTTAGTTCAACATGCACTGCACAAGCACATGCGATTCTCAAGGTTACTGGAAACCAAAGTTACTAGAAACTTCCTTTGGAAAAAATTGACTCTATGCCAGCTGCTCGAATGACGCTCACGCAATACACAATTCGCCAAGAAAGTGATCGCTTCCAATGTCCGCACAAAACTCACTTTTTTGGGATGATCACCGTATGAAATTCCCCGACTTTTCCAGATTTTTGACTAAAATATTTAAATTCCCTGAATTTTTTGGTCAAATTTCGAATTCCCTGATTTTTTCCGGTTTTCCAGGTAGCGTGGCAACCCTGGATGGAGTCTCCTTCTATTGCTACCCTCATGGTAAAAACCATGAAAATGCCCTGGCTTTCATCCCATTCGCCAGGATATGAATGAAAGTACCGTTGTTCAGTGGTTTTAGCCACTTAGCCAAAAAAGTAAATACACTGCTAGCCGCTAAAACTGCAACACCATAAAGTCAGCAGCTGATGGACATGAAATTTGCAAAACAGAAGTTATGCAAACAAAGGACGAGGACAAAAGAAACAAAGGACGAGGTATATCGGGAACATTTTCTTCCTTATTTGTTTTACACTAGTGTACTGTACCAGTGTTCGTGAGAGAAGACAGAACATAATGCAGAATATGTACAAAGCTGAAGGTGGGACGCTAGTGCACTGTGACTGCAGATTATTACACTGTCAAACACTGAATTCCAATTTTGCATACAATATCATGATGGATATTCATGTGTGGAACAACCATTGAAAGTGCTTGCTAGGATCTTGCCTTATGCATTGTCATAGTTCAGCAGCAGACATTATAGCATGGGGTGCTTATGGATACAAGTTTCGCATTTGATATGTATATTAGGCACTTTGACCCAGTACATGTCATATTACAAAGCATCCCATATTACCTGTGGCTGTCCTGTATGTTAAACAGCTCCCTAGAGCTGCCTGTCAGTAGTGCAATATGCAAGAATATGTTGCACTCAATGTCCCGTACTTCCTTAACAGACAGGTTACAATTCTATTTTGTCTGGAGTATTCACCAAATTTGTCCCTGGTTTACATTACCTGCACATGGCAAAGCACATGAGGCTATCTGACTAAGGGAAGGGATGCCTTCATGGAAAACTTTCTAAAAGGAACTTGCTGATAGGGGAACCCAATCATACACAGACAGCCCGTTTGCATGAGATCAAACACGGACAAACTCTGTTTTCCCCATGTGTAACATGTATAGTTTGGCAGGACACAAAAATAATTAGCAATGCAGAGTATGCAAATAATAGGCACATTTAACACCAAGAATCAGTGTAAAAAACAAAGGACGAGGTGTATCGGGAACATTTTCTTCCTTATTTGTTTTACACTAGTGTACTGTACTAGTGTTCGTGAGAGAAGACAGAACATAATGCAGAATATATACAAAGCTGAAGGTGGGATGCTAGTGCACTGTGACTGCAGATTATTACACTGTCAAACTGTTATATGCATTGATTAAAATCTAACCGGAGTAATCAGAGTATGGAATTAATAGCTCCAAAACAGAGAAATACATACAGGCTTACACAATAACAGCGACGCATCAGTGCCCAGGAAAGATATCTTGCGTGACTGCCTCACATGGTTTGCACAACCACAACTCACAATCTAGCACAGGAAATATGGTAAGCGACACGACAAGAAGAGTACATGTATATTATGAAATCTTCCTAGTTGGGGTCCATGGATTATCTACATAGCAATTGCAGGCGTCAGTGTCTACAATGACACATATATTATATAACATCTCAGAATTCCAATTTTGCATACAATATCATGATGGATATTCATGTGTGGAACAACCATTGAAAGTGCTTGCTAGAATCTTGCCTTATGCATTGTCATAGTTCAGCAGCAGACATTATAGCACGGGGTGCTTATGGATACAAGTTTCGCATTTGATATGTATATTAGGCACTTTGACCCAGTACATGTCATATTACAAAGCATCCCATATTACCTGTGGCTGTCCTGTATGTTAAACAGCACCCTAGAGCTGCCTGTCAGTAGTGCAATATGCAAGAATATGTTGCACTTGATGTCCCGTACTTCCTTAACAGACAGGTTACAATTCTATTTTGTCTGGAGTATTCACCAAATTTGTCCCTGGTTTACATTATCTGCATATGGCAAAGCACATGAGGCTATCTGACTAAGGGAAGGGATGCCTTCATGGAAAACTTTCTAAAAGGAACTTGCTGATAGGGGAACCCAATCATACACAGACAGCCCGTTTGCATGAGATCAAACACTGGACAAACTCTGTTTTCCCCATGTGTAACATGTATACAAGCCAGTTTCCCTTAGAAAGTCCTCCACGAAGGCATTCCTCCCCTTAGGCAGATAGCCCTAGTGTATATTATGAATTCCTCCCCTTAGGCAGATAGCCCTAGTGCCAAAATTAAATAAACCAAACTTACAGACATTCTTACAGATATCACAAAAAATATTCTAGCAAAAAATTTATTTCACAAAAAATATTCTCTAAGCGGCTAATACGGCCTTGCCGCTTAGAGGGTTAGGTGAATATCTGTACAGTAGAATTCCAGAAATGTGCAAAACTTGGGACCAAAGGATTTCAGAACAGAAAAGATAAATCATAATATTCAGACTAAAAGTGCAAAATAAATAAGGCGTATTAGATGCATTTAATTAAATTATTATTCACTATTACAACAATTTATTATGTACATTAATTATTATACATATAAATTGATTATATTATATGTATTATTCATTTACATTAGTGCTTACAGGGATATTTAAAAGCATTAGGGATGTATTCAATAGACATAGAAATAAGGGATATTAATAAAGCATAAAATATTTCATTTTTTTCTACATGTTTCAAACATTTTTCTGATGGAGTTTTGTTTTAAAACTTTAGGGTGCTCCAGAGTAAGTTTTTTTTGTAAATTATATATAGTCATAATCTCTTGCTCTGTGACACAGATTTGTTGTTCTCAAAATTTTAGGGGTACAACTCTAATATACGCCCTAATTTCACCAAATGTGGTGATATATGTTCTGCGCTGGTTATTGGCACGATTGCGTTTTCTATGGCAACCCTGTTGACGTTGAACAATCTTTCGAGGTGTGCGTAGATCGTAAATTCGTTCGTTGCCTAAATTGCGCAATTCGTAGATGTTTTTTTAAGTTTAAACAGGATGCTGTGTACATGGTATTATTTGAAATTTATTATTGTTATGTTAATTTATTAAAGCGAGTTCGTAGATTTGTTCCTTGCCTAAATTATGCAATTCGTAGATGTTTTTTTAAGTTTAAACAGGATGCTGTGTACATGGTATTCTTTGAAATTCATTGCTGTTTGAAGCGAGGTGTGCGAGTTCGTAGATTCGTTCATTGCCTAATTTGCGCCATTCGTAGATGTTTTTTTAAGTTAAAACATGTCGCTGTGTACATGGATTCTTGTCAAATATTTTTGGTTAGAAACTTTACGTTTTTGCTATCTAAATTTTTTGTTTTTGTTTCGGATTTTTAGCTTAAATCGTGTGTTCAAAACGTAGTTTTTGCATGTGCGAAAACCGCGTTTTTGGAGACATTTTAAGCTTAAAGTTCGAAATACAGACAAAAAATTTAGATAGTAATATGGCAGTGTGAAGTTTCTCGCCAAAAATGTTTGGTGACTTGAGGGCGCATATCAGAGTAGTTCCATTTTAGGTATTTTTCACCAAGTTCCAGACCCTCATTAAAAGATATTTTCTCACTTCTATCAAATTCACTATCTGTGTTGGTGTCAGAATTGTCTTCTTCTGTGGCAAGTTCAAAACAGAGCTAATGATTTCATCATCAGTCATCCGATATGCCAGCATTGGCTCATCTGAACACATCATCCATTCAACAATATCTTCTTCTTGCAAAGCCTCATTTATTTTTTCTTTTGAAAATAAAAGCAATTCTCTTGTTTTAATCCTTGCTGCACTGACCTTAAAACCAGAAAAATCACTGTCATCACTCTCAGTTTCAATAAACAGAGAAGGTGGCCATACATTATGCCAGGCATTTACTAATGTGGTTTGGGAAACAGAATTCCATGATTCAGCTAACAAATAAATGCAGTCTTTGATGGTGAATTTTTTTTTTATAATCACAAAGTGGAATAGAAGGGTCACCTGAAAGAATTTTTTTCAGAAACTCTGATTTATAGTGGCATTTAATACTAAGTATTATGTCCATTGGTTGGATCAATGATGTAGTATTAGCTCCTCTATTTTTAAATCAGCATGAATCTGCTTTGCCTTTTCTCTCTCAGGAACGGTCCTGAAATTGGTACTCCATCACTCCGCAGCTGCCGGAACCACTGGTACAAGACAGCATCGAGGTTTGCCGATTTCCGGTGTTAGAATCACTGTTGCTGTAAAATTTCAACAGTTTTTCTTTATTTTTCCATATATCATACACAGTCCGTGTCGCTACTCCATATGATTCTGCTATAAAGCAAGGAGTAGCTCCTGCCTCCATATTTTGCAGAATTTCCACTTTTTGCATTACTGTCAATACAACGTGTATACGTTTTTCAACATTGCAAGCAGTAAAATCATGAGTGTGTTTCTTATCTGTTATTTTATTAAAAAGTGCTGAAATTTAAAATTTATCCACAAAATATCCGGATAAAAAAAAACGTCAGCACTAAACAATCTTGTGAAATAACAAAGTTCAGAAAATACAACAACATGAATCGCGAACTTGAAAGACGAGTTGAGTGAATCATCTGCTTTTTTACCTTGATGCAGATTGCAGGGGAAAACACTTTTATCATAATGTCAATAATTTGCTATTTCTGTTATGATTCATTATTATTCGGTAATTATGATGACATTATTCGGTAAGTATTTTTTTCGATATTTCGTACTCCATGTTGTGGTTTCTGGAACCTATAAACTCAAAGTTTATATTTTGAGAGGCAAAACGGATTTCAGGAGTTGGCGGACTGTATCATAGTTTAGCAGGGTTCAGGTCTATTTCCCAAAAATATACAAATCAATAATAAACTGTATTTGATGCATCTATATAATTTTAACACACAAACAAATAATGGTGAGTCCTCTCATTCCATAAGTAAATTTTGACAGACACCATGAAGAAGTCCTTTTTTGGGCTCATAACAATTTCTTTCCACTCTGAGAGTATTCGAACATTCAGTAGCATGTTGAAATATAGTTAATCCTAATCGTGTAAATCCAGCAGCATAGCTATCATGGCAAATGTAGAGATTTTAGTATTTTATTAAAATTTATAACATTACAAACAGTTGTTTTTCTAATCTATCTTTCCCATCTTTACAGTCTGACTATATAACATACCAAATTTTATTGCCATTGATCATGTGTTGACTATTCCAGAAGATGGTTGAAGTCAAATTGATGGTTGAAGGATTTAAACCTCTGCATGTTGAGGCATATATGAAGCAGACACACTTTTTATTGAATTTTCGAAATTAAGCATTCCCACCCACCCCCTTAAATTCCTTGTATCCTCCCATATATAGCAGTAAGATAATATTAAAAAAAATTCTACAGAATTACACACAAAGGAGTTAATTCTCATCATCATTTTCAAGCAGACCTATGCTATCTAAATCTGTTTCATATGATTGCGTGATGCTAAACACACATTGTAACATCGCATTTTCCATATTAAACAAACTTACACACACATAAGAGTTTTCCAATTTGCTAATTAATCCACTAATTGGCATGTCTATTAAAGCAAAATATAATATCAACTTCTGGTGAGTGTTGTCATTTTTCTGAGAAATTGTTCATAACATAAAATCAAAAGTAGTCTCTAAGTTGCCACATTTATGTTAAGTAAAAATAATCTTCATTAAAATTATAAAAATGTAAAATGTGTCTACAGTGTCAACAGAAACAACAAATAAAGTAATATTTATGCTTGCAATGCCAAAAGCCAGTGTACTTACATTGCACAAAACTGATGTAAAACTAACCTGAAAACCAGTAAAGTTTAACCACTGCTAAACTGAAACCTCATCACTGGATTTTTGATTGTTTTTAAAGTTTCAGTTTGATTTTGAAAAATTATGTCATATAAATATATGGTCAGTTTATATTTCTTTCCATTACAGATATTTTCCTGCCATCTTTGCCCTCAAATTACATGTGAATGCAGTAACTGCATTGTTATTGTTGAGGCAAGTATGGCAGGAACTCTAATCAGGGTTGCCACTTAAACAGGAGAATGAAATTTCCTGACTTTTCCAGCTTTGTTTTGAGAAAATTCCAGTCTATCCACATAGTGCGTGTTGGCTGCGCTGAGAGGTAAATTAATTACGGTACCACTTGAAAATGAATTATGGTACCACAAAAATTTGCCAATTGCATATGACTTATTATATATATAATCCTGAAAGCATTACTATTATAGCTATAACAGGAGTTGTTTAGTTGTTTTCTCTAATGAAGATTGAGATTAGAATCTGCCCAATCTGGATTTAAAAAAAATTGCAGACATTTTGCAGCTAAATGAAAGAAAGAAATCTATTTAATGATATTTTAAAATAAATTCAGGTATTTTATATTTATTTAGCAGCATACACAAACAAAAATATGTGCATTCAATTTTACGATACTATGTCATCATACTGCTAGATTTAGTTTCAGAATTATGCCAGCGAAATTTGCCTGAAATTTGAAAGTATTATTAACTAATAATAAATAAATTTAGAGGAAAGAACATTAAATGATATAAATAACATTAAAATGAAGTTAATTACTTAAAAATTGAATTATAATAATCAATGCTATTTTGGCGAATATTAAACGTTAGCCTAGATGACTGATTACTATTTTTTTAATTTACTGCAAAATGGGGAAAAAAAAAAAAAAAATGTTTAAAAGATTTTGTGGTAAAATCCCAGTTTTCGCTACGGCCTTTGTACAATTTTGAAAACTGCCACCAACACCAAAATGACCGGTTTATTACCCAACACCTTCTTAAACAAAGACTAAGAGACAGAAAGCAGTAACTGTTGTTACCGCTCATCATAGTGTCGCCATGTGTACCGAACATGGAGGTTAGAATAAAAAAATATGTATTGTTAAGATAAAAAAACTTCTCTGCAACAGGAATGGCTCCGTCCCAGGGAAACAGCTGCGTATGCACGAAATATCTGTCTGCGAAGCTCGCAATGTTCGAAGGTCAACTTTATTACATAAAACGAATATCGTTTTAAATTTGCTTAAACATTTAAGGAAAAGAAAATGTTTTTTTGCACAAGTAAATTAATTAATAGATTAGCTATTTTGAGCAAAAAAAGTACGTAAATCCGAGTATAAATTATCGCGAATGTCAAAGAACGTTTCTTCTTAACATATGCTCTACAATTTCCTGTACATATTGCGAAGGGGGAAATTCTCATCCATCAGGTTCCGTCGCCAAATCCCTTGGCGAGTTTTTCCCTCCGCGTTCTAGCGGCACTATAGCAAACTGATTTACATTACATCTATGGAACCTTTCTTTCTTTAGATAGACATTCTTACATTAGAACAGAGTACATGGGGGGCTATTCTAGCCTCCATTGTACCTTATATTGGGATTAAACCGATTTTGTTGTATATGAGAATGGGTAGGTATTTTTTTTAGTTCAACATAACCTGCACATGCGAGTCTTAGGATTCTTGTGGTTACTGGAAACCAAACTTGCCGGAAACTTGCTTTCCTTTCCTAAAAGACAATGTGATTGGAGCTGCGAAAATTGGCTCTATGCCAGCTGCCCAAACGACGCTCATCATTCCCCAACAAAGTCATCGCTTCCAACATTGGCACAAAACTCGCTTTTGGGGGGATCGCCGTATGACATTCCCGGACTTTTCCAGATTTTGACTAAGATATTTAAATTCCCTGACTTTTTTGGTCAATTTTCGAATTCCCCGACTTTTTCCGGTTTTCCAGGTAGCATGGCAACCCTGTCTAATGTCTTGATATTGCTCATACCATTAAAAGAAACTATGCACATGTGCTACCATTTTATAAATTTAAAAAACAAAATAATGAAAAAATTGGTCCAATCATTTTAAATAACCTTGTATAACCTAATGGGTTTCATAGGGCATATATCCTATCCACTCGCAAATAATTTAAAATTAAGCCATTTCCTTTTCAGAGTATAGAAACACTTTAAAATGTATGAATGAATCAAGGTCAACAAAGAAATTAGCTCCCTTCAATTTCTTAATTTACCAAATTAATTCTAGCAACACAGAAATTATTGTTCAGGAACATAAGCTGGAGTTTCAGGCCAGAGTGAATGAAAGTTGAATTATTCTGTTCAGCAAAACCTGTGACTTTCATTGATCCAAATGTTAAACTGAATTGAGATTAGGCATTTTACTTTTGTTTCTAATAGAACACTGTAGTAGAATATAAATACAGATATTTTGTAAAATCTTTGTACATAATTGAGAAAACTGATTCCCTCCTAGGGGGGGGGAGGACTTTACAGATATCAGGTACCTGGGAATGTCATCACCGGACAGAAATAGCAGGAAATTTCAAATTTCATTTACCTTTGAAGAACTAGCTCACAATTTAAGGTATTAAGATCAGACATGAAATAAATATGCTAGATTTTACATTGATATACTTGCATCATCAAATATGTTTACGTGAGAAATCTAGAACAGCAGATGTTCTAATAGCTTTAATGACACAGTACCTCAACTCAAGCCATGTTAAACAGCATTAAGTTTATGAATAAACAATGTAACTAACAACTGTCAAAAGGCATTATATGAAATTGCCATGCATTCAAATAGGTATCCCCCAATCATAAGAATTAAATGCAAGAATCTTTCAATATAATAAAACTATTAAAAAATAAAATATAACTTACACAGAACATTCATTGATTAATCAAAAAGAAGGAAGAAGGGGAAAGAAAGAAGTGCTGAAAAGTTAAAGACAAAATTTAAAAATGTAATTTTATCAACCCTCTTATTAAGAAAAATTTAAAACAATGTAACTAACAATTGTCAAAAAGCATTATATGAAATTGCCATGCATTCAAATAGGTATCCCCCAATCATCAGAATTAAATGCAAGAATCTTTCAATATACTAAAACTATTAAAAAATAAAATATAACTTAAACAGAACATTCATTGATTAATCAAAAAGAAGGAAGAAGGGGAAAGAAAGAAGTGCTGAAAAGTTAAAGACAAAATTTAAAAATGTAATTTTATCAACCCTCTTATTAAGAAAAATTTAATGAGGTGACATGCAGAGAATAGAACACTCTTATGTATGTTGCTGAAACTAAATAATTTAAATTCGGGATTTAGATCGATTAATCATTAATTATGTTTCTCAAGAGAAAACTGCAAATGAAACATACAAAATGCTTGAATTAAAATAAAACCTTTTAATAACAGTTCTTAAATTTATACAGAATTAACAAAGATTTAAAAGATGCTTTAAAATTATTGCAACAAATATACATAATACACAGCTAAATCCCAGAACATTTTGATTCAATTAAATCTTTCCTTCAATTAAACAAAAACAGTCATACAGGTCATACCCTCGCATCTTAAACAGAAATGCAAAATCATATATTAAATTTGAAAATATGCAGTAAAAAATTACGGCGCTACAAAATAACTTCATATGTCTATGATATGAACAAATGAGTGATTAAGTTACGAGCAAATGACTAGTACAACTTCATTTAAAAAAGGACACTGATTTCCCCGTTATCACTCTTTTTAAAGCTAAAGTGAAATTTGTTTATTTACATACATACAATATGTTCTAAAAATTACTTGATCTCTGTGACTGCACTGAAGGATAGATAGACCTAATTCGAACATTTACTAGAAACTGATATTTTGAATGTAACTAAACAAGAAATTTCTCATTGGACTTGTAATTATTAAAAGAGTTTTCTGGATTACCCTCTTCCACATCTTGAGGCAAAACCTTGTCTAACAATAAACATTCAATCTGATTATCATCTAAAGTATCTGCAGTATCATTACTTGCTAAACTTTCGGAGTCTGATATTTCTTCCCGCTGCACTCTTAAGATATTGAAATCAGCAGCTAAATATTTATGATCATGTGTTTCATCCCTCTCAGGTGATCTATCTTTGATTTCAGATTTATTCACATTAAACTGATGTTTATCATTTGATATATCTAGATGTTTAAACTGATTTTTTATAAAATGGGAATCATCATGCACAGCAAAATGAGACTCTGTTGCTGTACCATTAGGTACTTTGTCACTACAGATGGCAAATTCACTGGAATAATTTTCACATTCCGTTTTCTCTTTTTCTTCTCGGGTAAGAGATTCTTGAGATGATGACTTTGAAAGCCTAGTCTAAAAATTAGAAAACAGTAAAAAATAATCATCATTCTGAGCATTAATATAAATATGCACTTATATAAGAACTCTACAAACATATAAAAGGCACAGGCTTTAATATGACTGACTGCATTCACTATCTTCAAAAACATTTCTGCAGCTGATTGTTGCATGAAACAAAATAGCATTTGCTGTAGCATATCGACCTTTTTTTCTTTAGCATATAAACGTGGGCAATTAAACTAAACTGTACATTTGAACAATGGTCAGCTAGTAGTAAAAAGATGGGGAACAATTAACAAAACTCTCTATTTCCTAATTTCCTATGTTAATTTGCCTATAAAAACTCACAATAGTTACCTATAATTATCTTGAATACAAGGTACAATATTACAATAACTTTCCTTTAGTATCATGTTAAACCTTTATTATAATTTCAGTTTCATTTGGAATTAACTTCATTTACCTGATCATTACAAACAAGCTTTTTCTAAGACATACACAGGTACTACAACACTGTTGAACTGAGTGTATATGGATTCAACACCTAAGCTCAATTATGATAGTTTCATATCAAAAACAAAGATGATACCCTCTCAACCTCAAAAATTCAGAGTAACGAAATCGCTTTTTTAAGGCATCAAATCCATAAATGAAGGAGCAGTCATTAATTTTTTAAATTCAAACAGTAGAATACCTACATGTAAAAAAAAAGTTTATCTGTAAAGTAAAATAAAGTAAAATATTTTTCTCAACATTTATACAACTGCTACAAATGGTTACAAATTTCACTTTAAATTTAAATTTATGCAAGCATTGTATATACTGTTCACAGCATTTGGAATGTCTGTGTTTCTATGCTAAAAAAGTCAACCACATTTTTATATCTAAAAACATTATCTCCTCCACTGCACAAAATTAAAAATCACAATTACGGTTGGTACACAAAACAGAGTAAATTTCCTTGGTGAAATGATGCAAGAAAGTCATCTGCATACAGTTTTTGAACAGTATATTAAGTATTTTCTGCAGAAAAGATTGCAAATTCATCTTAATGTGTGAGAAACACCTAACTTTTAACGATCGGAGAGCACACACAAAAAAAAAAAAGTAGTCTTGCTATACTTTATGCTCCTTAGCTAATATATGTCAGATGACCAGCAGCAAAGCTTCATGCTCATGGAACTGTAAGACAACATTTTCAGACATATCTGTGCCACTGGGTCACCATATGGTCATTGAAGAAATTGCCTTTCTTTCTCTTACACATAATTCGGGGGAGGAGACTTATCAGTTTCAAATGTCAGAAATTGTGTTTGTGGGTGAAAAAAAAAAATTAAGCGGACCTATATTAAAATGATGCGAAATTTCAGGAACAAGGGAAGTCAGGAGAAATGTGCTGTAAATCGAGTTGGCAAAAGTACAGTAAAAAAAATAAGAAGAGTTGGCATTTTTCTAAATACTGAAGTTAAAGAAATGGTCTGCATTCCACTACAGGTATGCATGCTTGCTGAAACACTGACACTAGTTATCTGTAATTATCTGAATACAAGGTATAATATTACCTGTATAAATGTTTATCTTCTTTCATTGCAATCTTTTATACTACACACAGAAAAATATTTACTAAATTATATATATATATACACACATATAAAATAGCATTATGGGTGCAGAAATTGCTTAGTAGAGTTAAAAAAGTGTTACTCTTTCAACATTTTTTCATGCCTGACTGAAGATACAGAGGGTGCTTTTCCTTTTTAAACTGATATCTGTAGTTCCACCTATCAGCTGGAATGCTGCCAAATTTAGTAAGGAGACTAATGGAAAAAAAGGTTCTGTGAAAAAAGATAGTTCTGAAAGTTGTCGATGGGGGAAAACTTGGTGCTATATAACTGAAAACTAGACAAATTATTAATTCAGAAATACCAATGCAAACCTCTTTACTGCAGCAAATGAGCCACCCCCAAAAGGTTTACAGAGATATTTCAGTGCACCATAGCACTTTATTTAATAAAAGCACTCCTTGGTAAAGGCATAGACATCTTATAATATGACCACCCTTCTCATGGATTATACATTGCATTCAGTACACAACATCCCACACAGCTGAATGCAACATGTCATTAAGAATGCTCAGCACAGAATGTGATATGTATTTTATGGATCCTGTTTCTTCAAACTTCTGAATTGTGCCTTTTAATGCATTCTTAGGCGGACTTTATGTAGGTTGTTATGATTTCCAAACTCAAGAGCAGTTGCTTGTGTTCAACTGAATATGATAATACAACTTCATAAGTAATGCATGCTGAAGAAAAGCGAGACACATGTTGAACTCAGCTAATATTCGGAATGCCCTTTGGTGTTTTCTCCTTATCTTTATAGTCTGAATTACTGACACTGCTGTTGTTTGCCCTACCAAGGACTTGCATTTCCAAATTTTACCGGTATTTCATGCAAATTTTGAGTTGTATAACCTAGAAGAACGCCACATTTTTTTCATAGCGGCAACTTCCGGAACTAATTCTTTCCCCTAACGACTCTTATTTCCATGTCGCCGTTAGTCATCCTACCACATTCGGTAGCATTCCAGTTGATAGATCTAGCTACAGATGGCTCTTAATAGTGTCAGCTAAAAAAACATCCTGTATAAAACGTTCATTACTACAAAAAACCAATATACCAATGGTAGGCTTCAAAATTCTAATAATTGAAACAATAGTTTCTTGATGTAGAAATTTACCATTTATAAGTCTGACAGTGATAAAAAATTGAGAAGGTCAACATTTACAAAATGAAATTAAATCGAAACTCCTACAGAAAAAATTTAGAGCACACACATGTGAGAACACTGACTCATTCTTCAAGTTTTTTTATGTTTCATCATCTCGAGTGTTGTCTAATTAAATGAAAACTAATCTGCTTGTATTATTCAAATAAGAATTAAGGAGAAGCAATCAGCACATGCATCATTTTAATTTAATTCTGTTATATCTAATATGCATAATAGATCCATCATCATGAGATTTGGTTTTAGATCTTCAGGCTGCCACAGGAGCTTGAATTAGCCATTCTACAGCTGCACAAAGGCTTAACAAGATTGGACAGTATGTTGAGAAAACCAATGGTTAGTGTCCCATTCGCTCCAGCTTCCAAGGGTCACTGGCGTCATCGTCATGTTCAATGGAGTCAAGACAAGTGCGCCCAAGTATACTAACGAGTCTAGATAGAGTCTGAACAGTGATTCTAGATGTGTCTTGATCTCGAGAGTGGAAAGAACATGCAATTTGCCTTCCCTTGTCCCTGAAACAGTTTCCATGATCATGGATTAATGATTGTGAAGGAAGAATTATGACAAATGGCTGCATATTTTTTAAGAAGGTTCTGTAACCATTAATATATATGAGGATGAGTTATTGGAATCCCAAGTTAGTGTGTTTAGGGCTGTTGGCCCAGGTTTTTTGTTAATGGATGACAATACCTGGCCTCTTGAGCATATATATGGTGTCAGAAGATGACCAGTGTATTTTGTTCAATTTTTAAAATCAGGCTGAAAGAAATTATATAAAGAGATACATTGATTTTATATTAACTACCTTGCTGAACCATTTTGACCTTATGCAAAAAGCCATACTCTCAAATTTTATTCTGGCATAGATGTATTAAAGTAAATCAATCCATTTTAAATGTCCTTCAATCAAACGATCTTAAGACCTACTGGTCTTGAACAGTTAAAAAGTCTTATATTAATAGCTCAGGCTACAACAGCAACTGCAGAAATCTACATGCAAAACTCAGGTCTAATATGACCTAATTCACTAATACATATTCATTTAGCATAGCAGATTGCCCAATTGAATGTTATAAGCTAAACAGAACCATTTTGTACCTTACTTGCTAACACAGACTTTACAGCAATATTTTTTATTACTTTTGCTGCTCTGCATCAAAATACAATATGTATCATGAGGTAAAACTATGCTAGGAAGCCCAATAATTGCAACCAGCTAATTTGGTTAAATAAGCTTATGTAAAATGCTTTTGACTTAGATGTCATTTTTTCTAATAAAAATATTTCTATAACCAAATTTGCAACCAAAATTTCTATAACTAAATGCAAAGTAGTAAATTACAGCAGAATTTGTTTTCTGTATATATACATCTAAGATTAAGGGGAAAAAAGAAAAAGAAATCATAGGACATTCTCTGATGAAAAATATGACCTAATTTCAGAAGGCGTGTTAGAAATTCATTAATAGCACACTAAAAATTCAATTACCTGAGCGCTATTTCCAAGACAGCATGCAGCAATTAATCCTGAGTTCAAAAACTTAGGTGGAAGACTCATGAACATAACATCAGTATTTAAATTACTCATCCACTTATCCTGATGAGGGAAAGAATACTGAAATTGCATAACCAAAAAAAAAAAAATAATAATAATAATAATAATAAACAAACAAACAAAAGATTTTGACCGATGCAGGGCTGGGTTTTTATTCCACTACCACAACAAACATAATTTTGCACAGATGAAAATTACTGGAACATCCTGACACAGAGAAATATCAAAAGAAGTGAATAGCATTTTATTAATAAAATGGAAAATACTAAAACCCAATAAAATTATGAAACTTCAGCCTTCACGAATTCATTTAGAATGCATGATGGTTAAATACTAGGCTAATAAAATATTTAAAATGTCCCCTACAACTTGCAAACTAAGAAATGTTTAAATACATAATACAAAAGGATAATATTTACAGAAAGTGTTGAATCAGTTAATTTAATAATATATGAAAAATTAGAAAACATTCCAGAACCTTTATAAATCTGATTAATTGAGAAACAAAAAATGTAACTTTCATATAAACATTTAACTGAAGCATAATATCTATCATCCCCAAAAAAGGAATTGGGGAGGGGCTGAATATATTAATTATTATTAGCATAAATTATGAGTAAAATTTCTTTTAAACTTTACACTATGAGCAGATAAAGGAGAATTTCACCTCCCAAAGACTGCAATTTCTAATGTAAGTATAAATACGAATGATCTAAATTATTTTGAAATTATTTCTATTTTAGTGTATTTTAAAGAAACCAGTAATTCTGATAAAAAAGACTGGTGCAAAACTCCACAAGATTTTTTTTTTAATTAAAGGGGGGGGGAAGAGTACAACAGAGTACAGGTTGCTTGAAAATAAACTGCAGAAAGAGAGATCTTTTGGGAAGGGATAATATTTAATGGAAGTTTTCATGGACAGAGGGTGTTGAAACAGATGCATAAAGTGTAATGTATATACAAATAGTTTTTTTTTTTAATATTGAGTTTACAACATAACGAGTCTGTGCATGGCCAAATGTTGGTACAAACTAAGCTCCAACATTTTTTGTTAGAATACTGATTTTAGCGTTCACATCTAGAAAAACTGTTATACATAAACCAAGATATAGGCAGCTAAAACACAAGAAAAATGAGAAAAGCAGAAAAGGATGAAGAAAAACGGACGCCCTAACACTGCTATTAGATTAAGGTTGAGCAGCAATGACAGAGTCACTAATATGAAACAATTGCTGGACTAAGGTTCAGTAGCAGGGTATGCTTAATAATTTCATTACAAACTAATGGCATTTATTATTCTGAAACTCAATAAAAACACGCACATTTTTATTTTAAAAATGAATTAAGTCATATAAAAATACAGGAAACTAATTTTAGTCATTATGGAAAAACTATGAACTATACAATAAGAAAATGGGGAGGAAAGCATATTTTCATACATGTTTAAAAATTAATGAATATATTGCAATGCAAAAAATGACTGTATACAGCAAAGTTTTAACATACAACAAAAAATTTAGTTTACACACACATGTACTGTCAACATAAATATGTACTTTATTACTAATAAGAAAAAGGTAATTCTCAGATAATACCATACTTAGAAATGAAAGAGCAAACAGGTGCGCTGATCAATTTTAAGGCAGTCTAAGTACACATTTTACAGGTACAATCCTCACAGAAAAGTTAACAGATAGAATCAAAGATTCTACATCATTCAACTACATAGCTGTTCTTCTTTGCAGCAGAGTCAAGGGATATATGTTTCACAACGAGCTGATAACTGAAGAGAAATAGCAGTTCCAGTTCATTTGCCTACTAGGAAGGCCAAAATGAGAAATCTAAATGAATTTAAATGCAGTCTGGTAGTTGGTGAAACACACAATTGCTCTAGCATTATACAAAGCTTTTGCGATGCTAGGCTTTTCTTAACTGCTTAACACAATATATATGCAATGGTGCTACATGGAATAATGCTGATCCTTGAATTATGCTGTTTCTACTACTTTCCAAAAGTTCAATAAATATATGGTACTATTAAAGGAAGTTTTAAGATTTAATGAACAATGTGGTGTTCTGATGCCAAGAGTCTTAAATCTGTTATTTTGATATTCTTTTCACCTTAGTTATTTAATTTGATTTTTAAATTTAAAGACAGGTTTGGAGGCAGCTGTAAGTAAAATCTAGACTCTACAAATAAAATGACCAACACGGAGTTGATAGTACCTGTAGAAATTCTGCGGTGTTGGCAAGTGTTCAAAGCTCAGGAAGTACTCATAATTTCTCAAAGTACACTTTTCATAATAAAAAATTTTGCTTTCAAGAATGCTACAATCTAAAATTATAGCATATTTAAGTGACTGCTTATCCTGCACATAAAAAACCGAAACTAGAAATCTTCATGATCTGTATCTTTTGTAGTTTTAATTTCAAAGATTTTTTTAAAAACTTTCGCTACAAACTTAACATACATTTTGCTTTAAAAAGTACAAATTGCCACTTTGATTAATAGTTAATATTATTAATAGTCACACAAAAATCTTATGTGTAAGCTCGAATTCTAAATGTTGTGTTCATAATGTTTTTATTTTATTTTACAAATCATTAAATCATACATCAGACAACTATATTTCATCCCTAAATTTAATGAATTATGCCTTTTTCACCTGTTTCTAATTAATTCCATAAAATTCCAAATTATCTTGCATTTCAGTTTGTAACACGAATTCCCCCTCCCCCAATACTTTAGTTCTCACTTTTTACACACAGATTCTTGTGTACTTACTGGCTGAATGTTTCTAGTGGAGCAGAGAGCTTTAGGATCCAAAAACCAACAAAAACGTTTTTGTTGCCTGCTGTATTTAAATTATCAGTTTTTGCAAATTAGTATCCTCACATTGTATTTTATTTACGTCAGATTGCGCACCTAGTGTTTCTGCCCTTAAGTTTATTATTTTCTTTTCCTGTTTGGACTTTGGCACTTGTTCTTTTAATTAATTATACTCAAAATTCATTTAGCCCATATGATACCACCCACACAGTCATTTTTAATTAAGTTACATTCAGATTTTAAGACTTTTATTCACAGCTCAAACTTTTTTTTTAACCACTGTAGAAATATACTTCAACTACAGTTGTTATTTTATCTGAGATTTTGCTCACAACAATTTTATTTAATAATGATTCTGTTTATAAAGAAAGCCTAAACTTGAGTGATTTCTGCCAGTATTATTTATGTTCATGTGAAGCTGTCACACATATAATTTATTTATACAAGTTAAGCATGCTGAATAAATTTTACTTTTTTTAAATCACACAGTTTATGCATTAACTGTACTACAGAGACTAAATTATCTTCATGCTTTATGAAAACAGAATTGAATAATTCCATCTCCTTGATTCAAAATACTCCTCAGATGTCCACAGCAAGATTACATTTCTCACCCCTTGCCATGCACTGATAAAAATATAATATCAAGCACATATGAAAATGCATTACAATGGATTTGAAATATGACTCAGCTCATATTATATATATGAAAAAGTGTATCTCATAATTATATTTCCGCAATAAAATGTTATGTCCATGAATTTGACACGTGCAATTGCTTCAAGATAGAACCGGTATCAACTTATCCGCTACACATATAGCTCGAGCCACCTGACAATCTTGTATTGCTTTGTTTCATTTTTTTAACAGCATTTGGAGATTTATACATTACTTGCAGATAATGTGTTTGGAATTCCAAATGTAACAAGATTATTAATTAAAGAATGCAGCAAAACATTGAATGACATTAAAATGGAAGGAGGGTGGATTTTTAACTGATTCCTTAAGGACAGCAGTAAGTCTGATTTTTTTAGTATTGTAAAAATATTACAAACTTCATATACGTCTTTCTCATTTTACTCCAAACTTCTTGATATTTTATTTTGAACCCCTGTATTTTATTTTAAGAATAATTACAACATCTTACTAAATATAACTACAGGGACGAAAGAAAGATAAATTAAGATTAGAACGAAAAATTAAGATTTCACAATTTTTACAATACTGACATTTTAAAATTTCTGGATTCCAAAATATGGATTAAAAATATTTTTGCAAGTATATTGTTACGAAATTTGTATTTAGGCAATTTGAGTAGAATTTTAAGCAAAATTGTATTTTTCTGTGTAATGTAGTGCAAGGCTAATTTTAGGAGAATGCTATGCCGGAAAATTAAGAATACAGGGGCTGTGCATTAAACATTTGAGTAAATGGGTATCTCAGTAATTTGCACTGAAACTGAATAAATGTAATTGACCACTGTGTCAGCTGTAACCATAACTTCAGCCTCATATTGCTTTCCAGTAATTTCGAGAAGCAGAAAGTACAGTACAAAGTCTCTAATCCAGACGTCCATTATCCGAATGATCTATAATCCGGACCTCAAAGCTGCAAACTTACACATGCGCGTAAACCCAGTAAAGCATTTACCCATGCGCGCTTCAGATAGTGAAGAAAGTAACAGAGAATGTTATTGAAAACGAAAAAATTTTATTGAGAAGTTAGACGGTATTCTCGACACAGCAATTACAGGACTTGAACAGTGGAACTTGTAACTGAACAATAAATTATGTCTGTTTATAGAATTAAAGAGAAAGTATTAGCAGAAAAAATGAAGCAACTTAAACAACTTACATTAATAGAAATGTTTACTAAAGTAAACAAATAAATATTAAGTTTTTTTTTTTTTTTTTTTGTAAATTTTGATACCCTTCAATTGCTCTTTGTTTCATAAATTACTGTTTCATATTTTTAATTGTATAATTTCTGCATGCCATCTCACCAGATTTAAATTGATGATCTATAATCCGGAAAAACCCCTAATCCAGAATCGTCGAAGTCCCGATGAGTCCGGATAACGGACTTTGTACTGTACTAGAAATATCTCATGGCTAGTTGAAAACTATTTAAGGGTGAAGCGAGAGCATCACAGCTGTTTGGTTAGCTGCTATTGTTATTTTTGTGAGTTAGCATTAGATCAAATTGGCTTTCTCTTTAGATACACTTTACATTGCGCCGTGTTTAACGTTCTAAGTAGTTTAAGTGTAACTACTAATTATACTGTGTGATACTGTGAACACTTGCATGAATATTTTTGAGGAAAATTCTAGAGTTCTGTAATATTTTTTTGACCAAAAATAAATTTTTATTAATGTATTATTCAATCTATTATGAACCTGCACGGACGCAACAATATACAGTCAAAAGTCGTTAATCCGGACTCGTCGGGACTTCGGTGATTCCGGATTATAGATCATCAGTTTAAAGAATAAGCAGATTAAAACACTGACTACATAGACCAGAAGAATGATTACATTTCTAACACGACTACCCCACTGACATCAAGATTTTCTTCAGTTTCTGTGAACAAACACGTAACACAGAAAGTTATGTCAGCAGTAATGCATAACTCTAAATTACAAGTTCAAAAACTACTTCTGCATTAATGTTAAGATGGCTTTTAAAGTAACTCAAAGATTACAACTGAATTACTTGGATAAACAATTAAAAATGGAAAATTTACCCATAATTTATAACTATGCTAAAAATTATGAATGCAGAGACTAACAGAAATTAGTTTTTAATCAGTTCAAATCAAAAATTCAGAAATATCTGCCACACTAGAAACCAAAATGCTACATTCTGCAATTAAAGCAACCACATGGTAATCTGTCTGTATTACATCACAAATAGCTACACAATGACATCTATGTGAATAATATGGAAAAATGAACTTTAATTCAGAAATTTCTTCCTCTGGATTTTCAGTTCCTTAAGCACATGAACTGGCAGCTTCTATATATGCACACTTGCAAGTTAATCACAAATATAACATTATTGCACTAGCTGCCACCATCTAGATTCTTACCATATTAAATTCATGTGGCAGCAATGGCATGCAAAGACGAAAAATGTTTTTGTCAATAGTCAATGAAATTGACAGTTTCATGCCTTATGAGTAGTCTACAATTAATTTGGTAAAATCTGTTTTATATTTGTCTGTATTTCTGGTACTTATTTTGAATTTAATAAAGAATCATTCTTTACATAAAGCTTATCATATCAAGGTTGCATCCATCTAATAAGATTTCATGCCAATGTTCTATTTGACACTAAGTGACAGGCTGTTAATAGAAAAGTAGCTATTCCTTTGTCCTATAATACAAAACATTTTCTATGGCATATGAAAAATAATATATGGTACATGTGTAGATTGACAAAAACATCCTAAACCTGCTTCCTTAAAATATCAGCTTTTCAAATAAAATATGACAATAATGACAGAAACTGAAAATATAAGCACATGAAATTTATACAGTAGATGCTGCGTAACATGATTATGGTTAAATGTTATCATTTGGATATTATTATCAAACAGCCAAAGTTCCGCCTGTTTATATGCGAAAACATGGAAAACACATTGCTTACTATTAGGGCTGCCAGATGTTCCATTTTAATGGGACTGTTCAGGTTTGATGATGTGGTCCCTGCATTACAGCCAATTTGTCATTTTGTCCCAGTTAAATTTTTAAAGTGTTGAATATACAGAAATTAGTACAGCCTCGTTTTAGTGATTGGGCAATGAAAATATTCCCTCTATTATTCTGGCTGTTGCCAATCTAGATTTTTTATATAGATCTAAGTATGACCTTCCCCCCAAAACTAGAGCATTTGGTTCAATAAATTAAGATATTTTTACATGTTCACCAAATTTACAATAGCATGTAGTCTATGATTTTTAAGATTTTTGTTTCAATTAGAGTTGGCAGCACTGGAACGTAAAATGGCCACGTATTTGTTGCACAATCAACTATCTTCGTTGAGTTCAAATTGCGAGTCGGCATTTGTTGATTATTTTGTACAGTGCATTAAATTAATTTCCAAATTGCCAAAAAGCAACTTACTGATTAATTAAGAAAGGATTACATGTTTCTGAAAATTGTTTTGATCATATTCACAAAGTGCTAAACTGTGCTTTACAAAATTTTCAGTTGTTTGTGGACATTAGAAATCACATAACCACATATTATAGATCACTTGAAGTGTGCAAAACATACAGCAAGCCTAGTAATAGCAGCAGGAACTTTCTCAAACATATTGTTATATTTTAAATATACTGATTTAAGTGACAAAAAATTCTTAACAGCTATAGAAGCAGCTTATGTGTTCTATGTTGCTGTTCTCGAACTCAGCTTTAGGTTCATCTAAATTATTTTCAAAGCTCTTTGAAACAAAATGTGAAGCTTTTATTATCAATATGATTTAGCCACTGTTGTTTCAGTAGCATTGTGAAGATATTAGAAAAATGGATGCAACTTTTCAGTCATTTCAAAGAAAAACATTTCTTTGCCAATCTTGTTCAAATGGCAGAATACATTTCCAGCATGCCCGGCATACTGGCACTAGTTCAAAGCAAATTGAGAATATCGTATGGTCTAAAGAAATAAGCATATTGGCTGAATGAACAATAAATGTTTTACTAAGCTGCAAAATCAACAGCAAACTTAATTGCAGGGAATTTTTCGATGCCATTAAAAATAATGAAGAATTTTTAGACAGTTTACACTAGTGATAAATACTAATATCTTCTTAACACATTAAAGGCGGGGGATCTTGACGAAAGTATGCTGGGTAACGTGCCAACCGCCCCCCTCGTTTTTCGTCCTAGAGCAGGTGATATTTTGTGTAATCATAAAAAATTTAGACTTAAAAAAGTTTATTTAAATTCTTAAAACTACAAGAAATATTAAAAAAGAACTAAACACTAATTACAAAAAATGTTTTGAAGTACATATTTATGAGATTAATCTAGTATTTTTTTATGAGTGTGATAATGTTGATAACACTCGCCACGGTGAAGAGGTGCATTGCAAAACTCGCATTTGAAGCAAGTCAACTTTCTTTTTTTATGTGCCGTACAAACTAAGCAGTTTTGTTGGGCATATAGCTTTTCGCCTTTATTTTCTCTATCCGAATTAATTTGTGCTTTTTGATGTCTAGCAAAAGACGTCCAGGTGGATCAATTTTATATTGTGGAGTCCGTGGTGCCGAGTTCGATGTACCAGGTTGTGACTCTTCAATGTCCATCAAATCGTCTGCATATATATCTTTATTTTCATGTGAAACCATATTGAAGGATTTCAAAATTTACTGTAAGTAGAATTTGAACAACCGAACAGCTTCAAACCACAAAACATACTAAATACAAATGTAAAGTGGTGCATGGATTGTGCAATGTGGTTGCAAACCGTACTAATACGACTCCTGCCTTTAAGCTACATTTGAGATAAATCATATTACTACGACTCCCGCCTTTAAGCGGATAAATCATAGTACTACAACTCCTGCCTTTAAGCTACAGTCGAGATAAATCGTAGTACTATGACTCTCGCCTTTAAGCTACAGTCGAGATAAATCGTAGTACTACGACTCCCGCCTTTAATGTGTTAATAATAAAGTATGCTAATAAAAATTTCATTTAATTCATTATTGTTTTTAGCTCAAAACTTTTTTATTTAGCCTCTTCAATCATAGGTACTTAAACCTAGTAGGTTTTATTTTCTATTATGAGTATTTTTTCAAAATTGTTCCAATTTGAATGAAAAATATTATGGTAAGCCTACTTACTGTGATCAACTACCAAAATATTTTAGAATGAATTCTTCAAACGAAAGTAAATTCTTCAAATAAGATCACAATAAATTAAAAAAATTGCAAATGACTGAAATGCCCCATAATAAAGGATAAGTCAATAAACTCATTGCTTTTTATTTTAATCAACGATTCAAAATTAGGCCAAAAAATCAACATTCTGTTTAGTTTTATGCAGATTTTGAGAGTGATCAGACACAGGTCTCTGTTCTTCAGACAGATGACGATGACAGTGACTTTATGAAACAAATCCAAGCACATCATGCAAATAAACTTTCTGAAAAACGCACCAATGAATTTAGTGATTTCCCAATAAATGCTGATATCAGGACTGACCTCCAAGTAATAAGATTAGAACCACAACATTGGTAAAATAATTTCCACAAACATTAGAATTCATAAATGAATTTTTGCATAATCTTGCAGATAATCCAATAGTAACGACAATTTTCTTAGTTTAAATGCTGTGATGTATATTTTGTATATTTCTACTTATATTAAATTAGTTAAATTCTATTGCTGACCTGAAGAATTTTTTCATCATTTAATGTTATCAAAACAGCCATGGACAAACGTGATCACAATTAAGCTGCAGTCTAAAAAGAACAAGTTCAAGAAGTATTCAGTAGAACTCAGAATAATTATATTTTAAAAGTCACTACAATTATTAAAAGGAAAAGCCTGGCATTCATAATTTTTTGAATTCAATATATCAAAATTATTTTAGAAATCATATATGAAAGTCCTAAAGGTATTTTGTTTAATGACTAAAAGCAGATTTTCATGCAGTTTATAGTATTTTATTCTAAATATTTGCTGAAGCATAGCATTCAAATGACCAGATATTCTGACACAAAATTTTATACTTCATTTTCAAACAAATAGTCTAATAGAAAAAACTGCACAGTACAAGTAAATGTAATAGAAAATCTTTAATGTAAAAATTAATATAAACAGAAGCAACAGTATTTAAAAAATTAATGTATTAAAAAGTATCTAACTGAATGGAGAAGAAAATATTTATTTTAAAACATTTTACCTGAGTGTTATTTGCTTTACAAGTGGTTGTCACTATGCTAGACGGGACTTTCAATTTATCAGGAAGACTCATGTACATTTCTTCACTGTTTAAGTTATCTAAATATACATCCTATACAAATACAAAAATTTTTCCCAAAATTTAATAAGAAAAATAAAAGATTTAAAAACAACACTTTCTGAACATATTTTATGAAAGGAAATAAGTATTTAAAATAGTATAACTTTCCAATATTTTTAAGACTTTAACATCATCCTACTAATAAAACTATTTTATAGCTGGATCTAACTGTGTGCCTATCAGCAAGAAGAAATACCTACAAAGGAGGTGTAATACATTTAGCAAGTTGAAAAATAATGTCACTAAGGTTAAACTTTAGAAGAATTACACAATATGCCTGCCTGCCATACCAGGAAATGGAAATAACAAAACAAAAACAACAACAAAAAAGGGGGAAATCACTTCAGAATAAACATAATATGGCAGTTTTATAAAGGCAGTATTAAAATTGTACTGTTGAAGAAATTTTTGATTCTAACTATTTTTTAAATCATATGCAAGAAATTTAGTATGTAAAACAAGTCAGTTATTCATAATAACAGCCAACAAATGAAGATAGCCAATTTTATTTTCAATGCTATTCCGATTCGAGTCCATGCAGAGTTCAAGTGGTGAATGCAGAGACGTCTTTCATTATCTTGATCGAACATTACCTTTTTTCACTGGAACTCAGTTCGAGGTGTTTCTTCAATAGCAGCCATCAACACGGATTAGCATCTTGCTGTACACCTTACAGTCGAGGGTTTTACCTTTTTCCAGATACTCTTTGTGAATAATACCACAGCAATCCCACCAGATACAAAGCAAGTTCTTTTTGCCACAATCAGGCTCACTGGGCACAGATCAGCCCCCTTTCGGCCTGTGTTATTGAAGTAAATCAACTTTTCATCACAAGTTACGATCTGATGCAGAATTTTGCTTTGATATTCAAGCAGATTAGTGTAGACCTGAACATGTCTGTCCGTATCTGCTTGAGTCAGCTCATGCGCCACCCAGAAACTGAACTTGTACATCAAACTTATGCGATGGATAGTGTGACTAATGGACATGGCACTAATGTCTAACTTCTTAAGAAGCTCTCAAGTGGTTGCATTCTGATCTTCATCCACCAGTTCTCGCAATCGAGCCTCATCAACATCAGTAAGTCAGCCAGAGCACTCTGCTTCTTGAATGTCATACTCCTTGTTTTTTATCTTTCAATACCAAACATTCACAGTATCATATCATACAATATTAGTACCTAAAGCAGCACATATGATTTGGTGACATATTGTAGCTGACTTTTTGCAACAGAATGGAAAGTAAATGATGGTTCTAATCTGGTAGCATTATAGTTCCATTTCAAACACCTTGTACTTAATGATAACCATATTTTTTTACAAATTTCCCAACCTAGTGTTCTAAAGCAAGTCTCTTTCTTTCAGATGGCAAAAATCATTTGACAAAATATGATTAAACACGCCAACGTAAACAGACGATATTTGCGGTTGCAGAAAACTTTCATTAAAACCTGATATTAAAATAACACAAGAAAAGAGAACCATTCAGATAAACATTATCAAACGAAGAAAGATTACAGTGAAAGAATAAATTTCTGAAGTCCTGAAGCTGAATATTGGACAGTATGATAAAAGAACATGTTTCTGTACAGCAACTGTTGACAACCCTTGTTCACTACCATTGCAGTCAACAGACAACCCTTGTTCACTACTTGTGACAGGGTTGCCACTCAAGCAGGAGAATGAAATTCCCCGACTTTTCCAGGTATGTTTCGAGAAAATTCCAGTCTATCAGCATAATGTACGTTAGCTGTGCTAAGAGGTAAATTAATTATGGTATTACTTGTACTGTGTAGCAAATTCACTTAATTATTCAATAAATCCCAGAGGACATTTGTTCTTGGTACACTTTGTTTGATAATTTTGTTTACTTTTCCACTTAAGAAACTTAATAAAATTTACGATACATACGTTGGATAACAATTGTACATTTTATTTAATTATTACTCATGATCATCATCAGTTCAACATGAGGCTAATTCGGTTCTCATAAATCACAACGCAATGCTAAAAGTTACGTTAGATTTTAGGTTAATTTAATTTGTGTGAGGTGTCTTCTTAAAAGGCACCTTAACACTTGAAAACACAAATACAATTATAATAGGAGTTGTTTTCTCCACTGAAGATTGAGATTAGAATCTCCCCAATCTGGAATAAAATAAGGCTTTTTTTTGCAGACATTCTGCAGCTAAATGAAAGAAAGAAATCTATTTAATGATTTTTTTTACTAAATTGAGGTATTTTATATTTATTTTGCAGCATACATAAGGAAAAAATATGTGCATTAAATTTCGTGATGTTATCATACTGCTAGAATTAATTTCAGGATTATGCCAGAGAAAATTTCCTAAAATTTGGAAATATTATTTACTAATGATAAATAAATTTAGAGGGAAGAAGCAACATTAAATGATATGAATAACATAAAAATTAAGATAATTACTTAAAAATTGAATTAGAATAATCAACGATATTTTAGCGAATATAGTTATATTACATGGTTAGCCTAGACGACTGATTACAATTTTTTTTATTTTACTGCAAAATGACAAGTTATTTATTAAAAAGAAAAGAAAAAAAAAAAGATTTTGCGGTAAAATCCTAGTATACGGTACGGCCTTCGAACGATTTTGAAAATTGTCGCCAAGAACAAAATGACTCGTTTACTGCTCACCATCATGTCGCCAAATCCCGCTGTACAATACATGGAGATTATTCTAACCAAAGAATGTCTATGTAAAGAAGAAAAGGTTCCATACACATAAATGCTATTACGCAGCTAGAAAGCGGAGGGAAAATTTGCCAAGGGATTTGGCGACGGAACCTGGCGGCCAGAATTTCCCTCTCCGCGATGTGTACAGGAAATTGAGAAACATGTGTTAAGAAGAAACGTTCTTTGACAAAAAAGAAAACTACGAAAATCCGTTTTTAAATTATTGCAAAAAATCCAAGAAGAAACGCTTTATCAAAGAACGTTTTTTTCTTGGATTTTTCGCAATAATTTTAAAAACGGATTTTCGTAGTTTTCCCCCCCTCAAAATAACTAATCCATGAATTAATTTACTTGCGCCAAAAAATATTTTCTTTTCCTTTAGAGTTTAAAGAAATTTTAAACGATATTCATTTTATGAACTCTTGATAATGTGACCTTCGAACTCTGACACCGGTTTCGAGCGACAGATATATCGCGCATGCACAGCTGTTTCCCTCAATGATGGAACGGAGCCATGTCTGTTGCAGAGATGTTTTCTTTCTTTACAATACATATTTTTTTATTCTAACCTTCATGGTACCATATACTAGGATTAAACCCATTTTGATTTATACGAGAACAGGTACTTTCTTTAGTTCATGCACTGCACATGCGATTCTCGAGGTTACTGGAAACTAAAAGTTGCGGGAAACTTGATTTGCCTTTCTAAAAGACAATCAAATTGGAGCTGCGAAAATTGGCTCTACGCCAGCTGCCAGAATGACACTCACGTGATACACAATTCACCAAAAAAGTGATCTCTTCCAACGTCGGCGCAAAACTCGCCTTTTTTGGCGGGATCGTTGTATGAAATTCCCTGACTTTTCCAGATTTTGACTAAAACACTTAAAATTCCCTGACTTTTCCCTGAATTTTTTGGTCAATTTCCGAATTCCCTGACTTTTTCCGGTTTTCCAGGTAGCGTGGCAACCCTGTTGTGAATGGCAACAGTTTGGAAACATGTAAAATAGACTCATGTTAGTATTGCAGTGTTCTGTTAAAAGTGCACCCTCTTTATTTTATATTGGAAGGTACCTATTTTAATGGTCTCAGAAGTGTTTTGCTTTCAAAACAGAAAGTTTAAAACCATTAGAGCTGATTCAAATTCATGGAAATTTTGCTTCAAACTGACAAAGATGGTTGCTATTTTTAAAATTTATGAAGTAGCCAGTGGATTACATAATAAGAAGAGAAGGTGAGAGTTAATACTTTTCTTCATGTAATAGGAATTCTCAGTCTTGAAATATATAATGCATTTTCTGTAAAGATGATAAGAAAATAAAATTAAATGAAACTAAGGCAAAATTTACGGTATACTTAATACAAATATTACATATAAAAGTCATTTATTCTTTACTAGAAATCAAACTGCATTGGAAATCATGGAAAAGTATGTAACTGACTTTCGAAATAAAACTAGAACACCAAGCCGGCACAATAAATAGATAGTTTCATAAAGGATAAAATTATTTGTGGTACAAAAGATGGTGTAGCGAGAGCAAGTGCATGAAACATGATTTACATTAGAAAAAGCTCTTGATATATGCAGATCTGCAGAAATACATGCACATCAAATGAAAATAATACAAGATGAAGAAACTACTGTGAAAGAGAAACTAAGGAACCACAATAAAATATATATAAAGAGGTAAATGTAAATATTCAGAAACAAGCAACCAAAGTTGGGTTTAACTGTGGAACATCTTATGAATTTAGCATTCAGCATATGCAGAAACCTGCAATAAGTGTAAAAAGGCAAATCATTTTGTGAATCAATGTAAAAGATATAAAATAAAAATTATGCGATCAAGGCAAACAAACAAAACAACAACAAAAACCAAAAAAAAAAAAAAAAAAAGGGCGGGGAGAGAAACAAATTACTTAATCATGACACTGAGGAAGAGTTAGAATTTTATGCAGGTACAGTAAACCTTAGTTCAGATAACAAAAAAGAGAAATTGACTATTGACATTAATGTAAATAATTAATTTGCAATTAGACATCGGAACAATATGCAATGGTATTTCTAAAAGCAAAGTGAAAGTGCTAGATGTTCCGATACAGAAGTCTGAACTTAAAAGATTAAGTTACATTCTCTGGGAATAAAATGGATACTATAGTTATGTTGTAGAATTCCATGTTATTGACAAAGATGTACCTTCTTTAGGATTAAAATCTTGTCTAGCACTGCGATTGATTCAAAAAGTAATGTCTGTTTTTACTGAAGAATTACTGGAGGAATAAGAAGCTGCATTAGAAAGCTTAGGCTGCTTGCATGGAGAATATAAAATCCAGTTAAAACAAGAGGAAATACCAGTAATTCATCCTTCAAGAAACGTACACATATAGGAGATAAAATGAAGAAAGAACTACAACAATTGGAAAACTTAACTATCACTGAGAAAGTAAGAAAGCCAGCCAACCGAATGGGTAAATTCAGTGGTCTCTTTTGTCAAACTTAACAAAATAAGAATATATTTAGGTTCCAGAGATTTTAATAAAGCTATAAAATGAGAACATTATCCTATGTTAACTGTAGACAAAGTTGTCACAAGAATGCCAAAAGCAAAAATATTTTCTATTTTAGATGCTAATAGTGCTTTTTGGCAAATCCTACCAGATGAAGTTAAGTAGTAATTTGTGTACATTGAATACACCTTTTGCCATATGTTCAGGTCCAAAAATTTGCCAAAGATAATTAAACCAAATTGTAGAAGGTCTAGAAGGCACTGAATGCATTATAGACCATATCTTAATATGGGGATCTAATCAAAAGGAACATGACCTATGAACATGACCAAAGAATACGAGAAAATATCCTCTAATGTAGAAGCAATTGATAAAATTCTACAACGTTCTCAGCATTTCTTGGTTCTCAGATTTTTAGGAATGCTTATTTACTTGGCCAAATTTATTCCTAACTCCTATTAGTGCATCATTAAGACAGTTACCTGAGAAAAATGTTCTCTAGCAGTAAACTGGAAAACATAAAACAGCTTTTCAAACACTTAACCCTTTCTGGACAGGTGTCCCATATATGCATTCCTACTAAATGGCACCCTACGTCTATTACTTTTGAAATGAACAGTTTTACGTTTCTGACCTTCAGTTTGCATATATTCTGCATGACTTTGCTATTTTACTCATCAACTGTAGCGAGGGTGGTGGGAAAGCATAATGTAAACAAAGCCGAGCTCTTTAAATCTCCAAGTGCTAATATAAACATTAACGTTTCTGATTTATATCGGATTCCTTTTTTTTATTCTTTTATCCCCTCTATTATTTAGTTTTTTAGGGTTACTGTGTGAGGTTTAGTTACATTTTGCATTGCCTTCAGATATATTTCAGGTCCTTCACTTTTTATTTCAGAAAGCCTTGACTCCAATCTAATATGGCACAAAGGCATTATATATCAGAAGAAGAATACACTTGTATGGTAAATGACCCATTTACTGACACAGACGAGAATGATGATAATTTTTTAAAGAGTTAAAAAGTGATACTTCTAGTGATTCTGATACAGACATTTTATCAGAGACAGAGCTCAGTGTTGGCTGCCCTCAACTTCCTGTGAAAGTGCGATTCAAGGTACTTCATCTTGGACTCTCGCACTTGAGGAATTGCATCCCCAAACATTTACTGGAACACCCGGAATAAATTCTATAGTAAATGCTGAAAAAGAAATTGATTTTTCTAATATTTTCTTTGATGATGATCTATAAAATTTGATTGCTGGAGAAATAGAGGTTTTCTCAAAGTGCTCTGTCAACTTTTAAATCAGCTAGGTTTTCAGATGTAAATACTGAGAATATAACATAAAACTGAGAATATAAGTATTTTTTGTAATGATAATACTGATGGGCATTATCAAGAAGCTTAATCTGAAGACGTATTTCATTACAAACGAAATATTTGCTACTCTACTTTTCAATAGAGCCATGCCTACAAACACATTCCTTAATATTTTTTAATTTTTGCATTTCAGCTCAGACAAGAGCGCTATTATGTTGGGAAAACTAGGATTAATCATAGAAAACCTAAAAAATAAATTTAAAAGAAACTAAATACCCAAGGAAAATATTTGAATTAATTAATCTCTTTTTGCTGGAAAGGACGTCTTGGCTTTCGACAGCAAGTTGTATCCAAAAAATCGTGTCATGGGATAAAAATATATAAGTTATGGGAATCAGTTACTGGTTATATATATGGAATTTTTTAATTTACTCAGGGAAGGACACAGAAATGTTATGCAGCAACGGGTCTTGCGAAGAAAAAGTTGCAAAAACATTGATTAGCGACTTATATGAGAAAGGGTTTAATTTATATTTGGATCCTTTCTTCAATTCCCTAACACTTGCAGAATATTTGCATTCCGCAAAAACGTTTGTGGAATTAAATACAGGAAAAAGAATGCCTAAAGACTTTCCAGGACAAAAACTATAAAGGGTAAATTGGATTTAATGCAACGAAAAAAAGAAAGATGTTTTTATGCTAACGAGCCCACATGGATCATAAATGGCTAAATCTGGCAGAAAAGATAGAATTACTGGAAAAGACATTTTAAAACCTAAATGTGTTAATAGATTATAATGAAAACATAGGTGGTGTACACATAGGACAGAGTCATGACACACAATTCATGTTTTCGAAAAAAGTTAAGTGGTATAAAAAATGTTTGGGGGGAGCTGAAGGATTTAACAATATTAAACTCCAACAATGTAGGACTTTGTGTTTCTTCATGTTTTGAGATTTACCACATTCAATGTTCATTTTAAATTTTGTTACTTCTTACTGGAAATAGTTTTTAATGTATTGTTTTATTAATTTTAAACTCTATTAACGGATTTTTGTCAATTAAAACTTTGTAATAACTTGAACAGTGCTTCTGAAAATTATTTTACAAGATAAGCAATTTTTTAAATATATTTTTATGTGAAATAAAGAAAAAATATTATTAATGCTAATTGTAACATATATAAGAGCTTAAGTAATAATCTAAAATGGTAAAACTTTTTTTTATGATTTTTTCCAGTCCTGAAGTTAGGCTTAATGATGCAAAATCCCGTCCTGCGTGGCGACTGCCTTCGACTCCCTTCCATCCAGCACAATCATCTTAAACAAAGGTGCACCCCATGAAAAGGTTAAAGAAATGGTTGTAAAAGCAGCAGTATTAAAATTCTATGATGTCAACAAAGATGTTACTCTTTTAGTAGATGCAAATTTTGAAGGTTTAGGTACTGTTTTACTACAAGAAAATCAACCATTTGCTTATGCTTCCAGAGCCCTAACAGAGTCAGAAAAATTATGCTCAGATAGAAAAAATAGGCCATTACTTTGCATGTTCTAAATTAATCAATATATATATGGCAAATGCATTACAGTTTAAACTGATCATCGACAATAAGAAAGCACAATTAAGCAACCTCTTTTTAAGTCAGTGATTGCAAATTCAAATTTTCAAGAGTATTATCTAGATGTACATTACAAAAAAAGGAAAGACTAAGTACAACATATTTGAATAAAATAGTAGATAATGATGAAGAAAGAGAAAGATGTTGATTACAGCATGTGATCAGAAAACTGATGAAGAAAGAAACTGAATGTGATGCTACAACACAGTGTTTAAAAAAATATATATCCTGGGAGGTTAGCTAGACAGGAAACATCAACTAAAGTATTTTGGACTACAGAGATGTGTCGACACTGGAAAATGACTTATTCTTCAAAGGAGGAAAAGTAATTAATTATCCTTTTGTCTATGAAAAAAGAGATGCTAAAGTTTTTGGCCACTTGCAGATGAAACAAGCAGATGAAAGATAAAATTTCAAAATGTCCTATATGTAATGAATATCAGAATAAAAACATAAGCCAATCTATGATACCACATAAAGTTTCTAATTTATCATGGTGTAAAGTTGCAACAGGTTTATTTGAGATTAACAAAGATTTATACTTATTAACTGCAGATTACTGTTCCAACTTTTTTGAAATCTCCAAATTATCAGATACTCAAAATAAGACAGTGATTAGTTATATGAAATCTCATTTTGCAAGACATGGCATACCACTGATAGTGATATCTGATAATGGATGCAAGTAAAAATTTAGGGTATTTGCCAAGAAATACCAATATAAAAATAAAATGAGCAGTCCATACAATCTGCAGTTGAATAGATTAGTAGAGCAATTAGTACAAATGGGGGAAGAAATTGTTAAAAAAAGATTAAGCAGATCATGCTGATCTTTACTTAGCACTGTTAGCTCACAAGAACACTGCAACTAAGAAGATATCAGGATCACCAGCTCAACAACTTATGGGTAGAAGAACAAGGTCTTCCTACATCAGAATTATTAAAACCTCAAATTGTGAAAAATTTAAAAGAAAAAACCAACCAAGAAAGAATAAGAACCTTTAAAAAAACGAAACACGCTATATTATGATCATCATACAAAAACATTACCATCATTAAGCAAAGGAGATTATAGGGTATGTCAAGATAATCACTGGAAACCAGCAATTGCAGAAGTATTTAAGATGCCCAGATCATATATACTGAGATCAGCAGGAACAGTATTCAGAAGAAACAGAAGGGGAAAAAAAAAAAAAAAAAAAAAAAAAACATTAGAGACACTAAAGAAAACAGCAACTGCTGAAGAGAAGATCAGAGGAACCGAACAAGAAGTTACTCAAAAAAAAAAAAAAAAAAAAAAAAAAAATCCCAGATATTCTCAAGAGTAAAATTCAGAAGATCAATCATCAAACTCCACTAATTCAGAAACAAGGGATGGAGAGGGAAGATCTAGAAGTGTGAGAGTGATTAGAAAGCTGGCTAGGTATTTGGAATGATTTTGGACTTAAAAAAAAAAAAAACTTTTGAATTCTTTAAACAAAAGAAAGATGTAACATTTAGTAAATACTAAATGGGAAAATTAACATTTAGTATTTAATAACTTGTGAATGGCAACAGTTTGGAATGCAAGCACAAATAGAACTATGTTAGCAGTGGAGTGCTCTATAATATATAATATTCTAGTCTTTTACCCAAATGGTTTAAACAGTTGAAAGTGCACCTCCTTTATTTCACAGAATCTTCAATATTACATATACATTTCATATTTCAATTAAATCTTCATTTAAATCACTCAAGTTCTGGTTTTTAAAGAAACAAAAAAAAATGTATCTTAATATTACAGTATCAAGTTTTTATATAATGACCCTACATAGACTTGTAGTTACATTAGCAGATTTACTTTTTTATAAATGAGAAGTTAATTTTTTACTTACTTCACAAGAAACACTGTTGCTCTTAAATTTATGATACGGTATTTTCAAACCATCCCATGTGTAATTAGGAGATGCTGCGCTTACATCTTCACTTCTCTCATTTACAATTTGATTCTCTTGCCTTTTTCGTTTTTGATGAATTTCATCACTGATTTCTTCTAGATTGTGTAATGCATCTGCATAGCTCATTTTCACTTTTAAAACGTTTTCTTCTAAATGATGAACTTTTTTCCTTTGCTCCTACATAAAAAATGAATTTAGAATATTACCATGACATATTAAAAAATATGCTTTCAGAAATAATGAACTGGAATTTGTATTATTTGCTGGCATTGTAGTGAATGGAAAATTTCTTAAAACTGCCCAAAATTAAATAGAACTTACTTCAAGCAACTGATTGAATTTTGCTTTCATTTCAAAATAAGGTCTAAAGAAAGAAAATGACAAATGTGACACTCTTTACAGTTACATATACAAGTTATAGTACAATAAGAGTAAGACATAGTCATATTTAAAAATAAAACACAATTTTTATTTAAAAACTAAACAGAGGGTAGCCATAAAATAAATTTCTGTTATTTATATCATTCTGCAGCTTAATTCTTTAAAGGGCACCAACATATAAAATATATTGGAAGTTTGTCATTTTTAACCTCCTAAAAATGCTAGTTTTTTTACACCAAAAGATGAGTTTCTAGTATTTCCTTTTGATTCTAAGTGGCAGCACTACACCATGAATGCTCAATATTTTGCATTCATAGGGTAGTGGCAGCACTACAGTGAGTTATGAAATTAACATACCTTGTTCAAAGGATTCATGTTTGAAGATATACTAGCGCCCATACTGAGGGTACCTTGGCGATAAATTGCAGTACCAGACTTCCCCTTCTCTACTCTTTCAGGTGACAGAATTTACTTATACTATAATTGTTTATGATGTAATATGATAGTTGTTTATGGCGAATTTACAGGTAGTTTAGGATTAAACATTATGTTCATGGGGGGATAGGGAGTTTACTGACCTTGTGCTGAGAATGAATAAAAGTATTAATTTTTTTTATATATATATACTTCGCTAACTCCAGTTGAGTTTTCATTTATCTTTATTCAGCTAAAACTTTCATTTCAACACTTCACCCTTCCCTCCCCCGAGAAAACTCATCTATTTCATAATTGTCATCTGCAGCTAAAATGTTACACAATTTTAGGGTTTAAATGTGGCATGTTAGCCCCATAAGACACCCACTGCTGCATGCTCTCCAAAACCCTATAATGCAGCGCAAATGAAAAAAGGTGATTGGGTAATTTGATAATCCACTGCAAAGTTGCAAGGTAAGATCACACAAAAGAGAAGTTCATTTATAAACATAGAAAATAGGAATACACTTTAGTTCTGTCTCTTTTTACCTGGTAGTGAAAAGGAAAATCAAATGATTTGAAAGATGCTTTTATGCCTTAGATCATCTTTGTTAATTTTAGATTGGACTAAGAAACATAAGAGAAATTTTTCACCTGGGTAAGGAGGTAGTATATAAGTAGGTGGTTTCAGAAATAAGTTTTCACAGCTGGAGTAAAGGAGGAAAATATTTCTAAGGCCAGTTTCAGACAAAATAATTTATCTTAGGAATGAAAATATACACTGGTTCCACGGAGCCCGTGAGCCCAACAATTTTAAAAAAAGGCTTTGAGGTGTGTTAGTACTTTACTTCTGTTGAAGAGATATTCTTCCTAGGCAAATTATATATTACTACCTAAATTATTGAAAAGTTAAACAGAGGCCCCTAAGGGACTGAAAATTGAAATAAGGGCTTTGAAGCGTATGGACCTTTTTGACCAGACCTTTGCATGATTAAAATTTAACTATGAAAAGTAGTTTAATTGAATGTTCCCATTCTAAAAGAAATGTAATACGAGTTTAAAGTTTTTAACTATTCCCGCTTCCTGGAAATCTCCTGGGACAGTATGTCCCAATGGTATTGTCAACTGAAATTATTTGTTCCAATCATCTAGGACATTGTGATAATAACCTTACACTGCATGTGAATAAATAATAAAGTTAAATTAAATGTACCGAATATTTTATTATTTTTATAGCACAAGTTAAGTATGATATGGTGTAAAACAGTCTTTACAAAGTGCAACCTGATACATTTAGCATATAGGCCAGGTCTCTTTAGTCATATATTTGCTCTCAAATTCCTTACAAACACTGCAAACGTAAAAACCCATTTAAAAGTGGGTTTTATTCACCAATAAGGAATGAAATTTAATCTCTGGGACGTATAAGCTCATTAGGGCCAAAAGGGTTAACCCTGCAATGGAGGAGCTAGTGTACAGATTTATGCCAATGCCATCTTATGGGCTGTAATTTTTATGCAACCCCTTCCTGAGCTTCCTCCCTTCCTCTACCTTCCTAGAAACATTCCATGAGTGCAGCACATCTGGTATTTCTGGTCAATCTGATTTTCGTCTTCCTCCCGAAAGCAGTTATTGTGAATATGTCGCGTAGGCGAACACAGTACGTTGCTCCTCCAAGTATGTACAGAATCAATATTGTACTTCCAGAAGATTATTTGCCTATTTTAGAAGAAATCTTGGTTGATGAAGATTTCGACAAATTGGATAATGCATATGATGTCGATGAATCAGAAGTCATCGAACATTCTGATCATGAAAGTAACTCAGAAATTGAGGGAAGTATTTCTAAACATACTCCTTTTCCTTCCTCAAATGATGTTTCCCCAACAAATGACAATTTTAGTGATGTTGAAAATGACATAGTAAGTCCATATGAGGACTTTTTTGTAAAAAAAATTTAGAAAACGAAGAAAGTTGGAGGAAAGTTTCTGAAAGAAGAAAAGGAAACATAAATGGAATAAAGTTCCCATCAAGGGCAAATTCGCGAGAACACCTCGGAAAAATTTGATGAAAAAAATATTCTTAAGTGCCAAAACTTATGACGATATAAATTATGAGCTTTCTGATTTCCAGAAAATCATAAATACAAATATGATTGATGCTATTGTACAATATATGAATATTTATTTCCAATGTAACAGGACTGCAGATGATCTCCAAAACATCTCACAGAGAAGCATGTATGATACTAATAGAGATGAAATATTGGTCTTTTTAGGAACTTTATTCTTATTATGGTGCAAAAAAATGCCAAAACTCAATGTGGAGGAAGCATGGGCAAAAGACAGTACTGGAATTGAAATTTTGCAAAGGGTCATGGGTCTCAAGCGATTTAGAAACCTGCGTGCTGCTATTAGATTCGACGATAAAGGCATAAGGTATGTGAGAAGAAAAACTGATAAGCTTGCTGCACTAAGAGAATTTTTTTAATCTTTCAACCGGAACTGTCAAAACTTTTATACACCAGGTGACGAACTCACAATCGACTAGAAGTTGGAACCCTTTCGCGGGAGATGCTCTTTTATTCAATTCATTCCCAAGAAGCCCGCAAAGCATGGTCTGAAAAATTTTCCAGTTGTTGACTCACGAACGTTTTATACATTGAAGCTTGAGATTTATTGTGGTAATCAATCCCCAACACCTTACGAGGCTTCTAATTTTAGTTTGTCACAATTGTTTCATATGCAACTAAAAAAATAAGTGTGCATTACTGCTCAGTACCTTACACGATGACAAAATTGGCCAGGAAACAAATAAACCTCACGTAATCCTGGATTATAACAAAGGCGAAGTTGACACCGTAGACCAACTTTGTAGTAATTTCACTGTCGCCAGAAAAACCAAGAGGTGCAATGGCAATATTTGCACTGCTAAACGTAGCGGGCATAAATTCGCAAGTGCTCTTGAAGTTTGTAAACCTGATGCAACCATCAAGTTTAGAAGATATTTTTTGAAAAATCTAGCTACATCTTTGATGAAACCTCAACTTTAGAATCGTCTAAAAATGCCATTTCTCCTGTCGCATTCCAAAGCTATTACTAGAAGGCTGGTAACAACAGAAGCGGACGAGACGGCCGAAAGGGATGAGGAACCACCTGCAAAAAAGATCAAAGGACGCTGCACCGAGTTTGGTAGAATGAAGAATAATTACACTACCATAAAATGTTCTGGGTGTTCTAAGTTTACCAGCAAAAATTATCTGGGCAAGACAGTACAACTTTGCAAACTTTGCTGCAGTAAACAGAGACAATCTGAAGAGGATTAAAGCAGCAAAAGTTTTCTAATTTTTTCATTTGTGGAATTTATTACTTACCGAACTTTTCTCTACGGAATATTTATAATCTGTAAATTTGATTTATGATCTTATAATTTTCATACAGAAAATAATACAGAATACTGTATAACTTTAAATTACATTTCCAGTACATTCATTTTTTGAATTAATTAAAAATTTGTAATTTCCATTTTTACTGCTTTTTTTCTGTTATTAATTTTCTTATATCATTGTTACTATGACGAATCACCTTATTAATGCCATGTACAAGATTAAATAGTTTCAAACACGAAGCAGAGGCTCGAAAAACGACCTGGCGTACTTCATACGCCATTCCTCTAATATTGTACCATATGCCAGCCCCTCCAGCTGAGGGTTAAATAATAAAATTGTTTAACAGCTTTTCTTCCTGAACAAAATGATATATTACAAACTATATTTGCAAAACGTTAGAACCTTACGGGGCCGAATAATCAAAGCGTGTACAGAGGGGAGTTCTTGGTATCATAGCAAGAAGAATGTTCTTTCTATGTATTATCTAAAGCATGAAATATAATAACTTCAAGAATGTAACTTTAATTTTTCGACTGAATTGTAGCATTTAATTTTTCAACTTTTTATTTTCAGCTGACTTACATTTCCTTCTAACATTATACTAGTTCAGTTACTGCATATGGTTAACGGATGCAGTGTTCTATTTGATACATTTTTTGATAAAATAACACTGAAATTAAATTTCTTTCAAAAAATTTTAACACATATTTTACATAAGTATGTTCAACTGGGTGGCACCATCACAGTGTTTAAAAACCGAAATTTTATTTCTAAAATTTTAAATTTCTAGAGAAATTTTACAACTTTTTTACTTCAAACTTGCATAACTATATTGAAGCACTCATTTCCATAGACACACATCAGAAGTATGCAAAAATAGATTAAAAAAACAAAAATTAACAATTGGCAGCTACACAGGAAAAAGATGTCTTACAGGGACAGTGGTATTAAACGTACACTGGCCTTTAAAATTCAGGATTTTTTTTTAAGCCTCAATTTTCTGTTCTTAGGGTGCATACATTATAACTCGTGCAAAATTTTACCACAATTTAAATTCTTTTATGTACTGTCCTTAAAGGATCATTCTAAACATGACAATTGCATCAGAACTGAGTTGTGCTCTAAGGTAAAGGGAAAGGAATTTTGCTGAGAGGAAAAATTAGTTCCAGACGTCACCCAAAATTAAAGCTAATAACTCAAAAGATACAGATGAAAGATAAAAAAATTTACTCCAAAGTTATAAGAATTTTAATTATTGCACAAGCTTGAAGAACAGAAACATTCAAGACAAAATATTGTTCTTACAGTTCCCAAATATTATACAGTAGAAGTCCAGAAATCCGCAATGCTTGGGACCAGAGGTTGTGTGGATTTTAGGATTTTGCGGATTTCAGGGCAGAAAAGATAAATCATAATATTCACACTAAAAGTGCAAAATAAATAAGGTGTATTAGATACATTTAATTAAATTATTATATACATTATTGCAATAACTTATTATAAGTGTTCAATTATTATTACATATATAAATTGATTATATTATTCATTGTATTACTATATGTACACAGCATCGAGGTTTGTCGATTTCGCCTCATGCAAAGATTCCCAGTTTCGGATTCCGGTGTTAGAATCAATGTTGCTGTAAAATTTCAACAGCTTTTCTTTATTTTTCTGTATATCATACACAATCGCGTCACAATTCCATACGATTCTGCTATAAACCGACGAATAGCACCTGCTTTCATCTTTTGCAGAATTTGCACTTTTTGCATTACCGTCAATGCAATGTGTTTACGTTTTTTCAACGTTGGAAGCAGTAAAATCATGAGTGTGTTTCTTATCTGTAATTGTATTATAAAGGACTAAAATTTAAAATATTCTTAATTTATCCACAAAATATCCGGATAAAAAAAGAAGGCAGCACCAAATAATCTCGTGAAATAACAAAGCTTAGAAAATACAAAAACGTGAATCATGAACTTGAAAGAAGAGTTGAGTGAATCGTCTGCTTTTTTACCTCGATGCAGATTAGAGGTGGAAAAAACTTTTATGATGATGTCAATAATTTGGTATTTCCATTATGACTCATTATTATTCGGTAATTATTTTTTCTTCGATATTTCGTACTCAATGTTGCTGTTTCTGGAACCTATAAACTGAATGTTTATATTTTGAGAGGCAACGCGGATTTCAGGTTGGCGGATTTTCGGTATTTGACTGTAGTCGTATATCAATAGTCACTAATGTCCAATGTGACAACAATTTCCGGAGATTGAAAATTCCATTTAGTGCTCCATGATGTGCTCAACATAACATGTTTTGAGGTATATTTTGACCTTCAACAAGCTAACAGCATATTTATATTGTGTATAAACAATATCAACTCAAAGCAATACTCAAATCTGGCTGTCAAAGAGGCATTAATACACTTTCCAAGGATATTCTGACCATTTACTGTAGAATGGACAAGAAAAGAACAAACTCTAAATCCATGTTTAAGCTAAGAAAATATGCCAGAGAAATAGCAGAAGCTTTGACAATTACCATATACCTTGGTGTATAGTGTGCCTGTAACTTCAAACTACAATTTTTAATTTTTAGGTACATTTGCCTTATAATATGTACCCTTTACTTCACCTGAAAGAAAGAACGAACCTGAAGAACGAACCTTTCACCGAAGAAACCTGAAGGATATACATGCGATGCTATTATGTTTCTTAAGTCATTCACTTGAAGATTTTTGTCAGGCTTTCGAACAATGGTACAGCAAACTGAAAAGCGGAAAGGGGAACTATATGTGTGTGTGGGAATGCTTGAAGGAGTAAATAATTCTGCAAAGACAGTAAGTTCTGTTCAATGCAGCTGTGCAAAGAATGTTATTCTAAGGCTTTGAGAAATTAATGACATATTATGTCAATAATAATAACAATTATGTTATTGAAAACAGAATTTGAGGTAAGAATGCACTTGTGACCCGAATGAATTTGCAGGATTAGAAGTCAAATTTTTTCCCCTTTTCTGTAGTCATTTAAAGGCGTGATTTTGAAGTGTGAAGGCTTTAGTTAATTGCATTTGCTTTAATTGAAGTACAACTAATTTAGTGATTTTAGATGTAAATATGACTCCTAGCAAATGAAACGAACACAGTGCTGGTTTCAAATGCAAAGTCATTCAATTTTGAAAGAAAATGGAAATCGTGCTGCAGCAAGGATGTTTAGTCCTGGTGAAAGCTCCATATAAGAGTGGAAGAAAAACAAAATAACAATAATTAATATGGCAAAGAATAAATATGCTTTGCATAAAGTAGCAATGAAATGGCCTATCCTAGAAAAACATTTTGCAAACTGGGTTCTAGAAAATCACCAGAATGGATTAATCATAATAAAAAAATGGTGTCATTGCCTTAAAGTGGGTAAGGTTAGGTTATTTAATTACGGCAAAGCCTCAAGGGCTATCTGCCTAAAGGGAGGGATGCCTTCGTGGAGGACTGACTCGTATACACGTTACACATGGGGAAAACCATTAAAACACCCATGCAGCCAGCCCGTTAACAGGATTCGAACCTTGGACCGAACTACCAGTGTTCAGTGACTTTACCGCTCGGCTGCTGGTGGGCTTAAAGTAGGCAAAAAAGAATGCAAATGAAAGTGGAAACTCAAAGCATCTTTGAACTGGTGAGTATGGAATGGCATGGAATAGTTTATTTCTACAAGAAAAAAATATTTTTGCTTCCAATAGATTTGGACAACAACTTGATAAGTTACCAGAAGTATGTTATTTACCTACACAGGCAAAAAGAATATTTACTGTCACATATTAGAAGTATCAAACATCAGCAATGTTTGATATGATAGGAAATAAAAAAATTACGTGAATGATCAAAAACGATTGATAACAACAGATGACGAAAAATCTTACCTCACCACCGTGCTTTCCTGCTTAGCAAATGGTACAAAATTAAAACATTTTTAAACGAATGATGATGCTGAAATGTAATTTCCCAAACAGCATTTTTATTCATGTTCACGAGAAAGGATGGATGCACGAAAGCAATGCAAGATTTTTGGATAAGAAATGTTTGGCAAAAGCATCATGTTGCCTTAATCCAGAAAGTCTTTTAGTTTGGATCACGTTCAGATTCCATATGATCATATTGTGAAATCGTTATGGAGGTAAGAAAGGAAGGAGTGGCCAACTCGGCATTAAGAGTGAAGCACTGCTCTGAAGCTTCGGTCTCCAGATGGGGTGTTTTCTGTTTACATTCAGAAGCTCCCTTGACAGTGCTTCGATAGTATTTCGGCATGACAGTTCCATACAAATAAAAAATGGGAGATTTTTGCATACAAGAAACATTCATTGTGTGATTAATAATAGCAATTTGTATAGTTTAGTGACATTTACGCAAAAATCACATCTTGGTTATTTTTCGATAACTAACAACAGCGATTTTGATTATGAATTTGTTTTATAAAATTCTAAGCTGTTGCACTACAAAAATATAGATTTTAAGAAAAATGTTATGCTAAAAGAATGAAAAATACCTTACGGTACATTTAAAATTGTATACGTCTTTCGATACCCTTGATAGAGTATTCACTACTTTTACTTTAAGTTTCAAACACCAAAATGTTTTAAATAAAATAATTTCTTTTATCAGCCACATATTATTGTCACATGTACTTTTTAAATGATACTTCATCACCAATAGCTACTAATCCTGAAGAACATGATTACATGTTTCATCCAAATGCTTTAAGTTTATGTGTAGAACAAATAGTTTATAACTTATCTGGTTATGTGGTACACAGAATTTCTGCAAAAATTAAATGTGCTTCTTGTGTAAGTGCATTATAGCGGCAGCAATCCACTAGCTGTTACAGATCACTTATTTGTTATAAAAGTAAAGGATACTTAATTTATCAACTGATATATACATATTTCTTATCTAAAAATTTCGGATATATGCCAAATTATTGTAAATTACTTTACTCGATAAATATATTGAATGCACAGAAATTAAACATTTGCATATGCTGGAAATGAAAAATATGAAATATATATGGGTATTTATGCATATGCTTGCAAAAGCACATATCTGCCTTTAACAAAATACGTAAATATTTATTAAATTAAGACACAATAATTAAGATGATGGTTCGGTAAAACCATCGAAACTAGTCCTGTGAAAATTTTGTAAATTAACGCTGATTTTTGTTGTTTGACTTCTGAATTAGTATTTATTAAATTATTTATAAATGTATTTGAAATGAAGGATTCATTCATTCATAAACACCTGAGAAAGTTACTGTGAAGAATCTAATTATTAAATCTATCTAAATTTATAATGCTTATAAATATACAATAAAATTAACATTGAATTGTAAACATAAATTGAAATCCTGTTGACAAATACGCTATAAAACTATTTAATCAAGAATTCTTCGTACTGGAAAGCAATTTGCTAAAAGGTATAGTAAAGCAAATTCTATGAGATGTGTACCTAAGAAAGTAATGGTGGTGGTGGTAATGGAGTTCTGGCATAAAGCTCTAAAGGAAAACACAGGATTCGTTCTTCAACATACAAACTACAGTAAAAATTTTAGATACAGAAAAAAATCTAAAGATAACAACACACTTATAAAATGAAGGAGAGTAAAAAGATATTGAAATGGTGGGATGAAAATGCTGATTATGATTCAAATAATGAGATATGCAGTATAGATATAAAATCCTAAAACACCTGATTCATTAAAATTCTAACATAAAATCTCAAGATTAAATTAAATAACACAAACCTGTTTCTTTCAGGTAGAGAAACAAATTGGTATTGACCTCTCTTCTGATTAAACAGTCGAGAGGCAGGTCACAGCTATTAAAATACTTCTCACGAAGCCTATTAAAATATGGACACTCAATTAAAATGTGATGGAATGAGAGACAAATATTACAATTTGCACAAACAGGCTCGTTCTCAGCTTTCAGAAGGTAGTTATGTGTCACTCTAGTGTGACCAATTCTAAGGTGAGTCAAAAGAACTTCTTCCTTACGATTGCTAGTGGTATACCAATGCATTATTTTAGCCTTTACCCTTCTCAACTTGCTATGAAGCTGACTGTCCCAAAGTTGCTGCCATTTTTTTTTTCTTTCTTTTTTTCTTATTTTCTCTCTGATGCCACAACAGATATCTCTAAAAGAGATGAGGCGGCCGGACATTTCAACAGCATATTTCGCTGTGATGTCTGCCAGCTTATTGCCTTTTATTCCTGTATGTCCGGGAACCCAGCAGTACTGAATTTCATACACCCGACCTGTTAAGTTTATACTCAACTTCAGTACATCTACTATCACAGGATTCTCGGTGCTGGAAAATGATTCTAAAGCTTTCAATGCACTGTGGGAGTCTGTATATATGTATATAATGAATTTTTGTGGCGTAGTGTTGAGATATACAAAAGCGCACAATATATAGCAGTCAGTTCAGAGGTTAAGACCGAGGAGACGTCGTGTAAATGTCTGCCCTCCAAGTGGTCACCAATTATATAAATGACATCCCATGACAAGTTGACTTGGATCCATTCCTATATATGGAAAGATAACTGCTGCAAACTATGCCTGTGCTCAGCAAAAATTTGTCTGTACATGATCTCATTAGTGGTTCTTTTGACGTAACTGTGAAAAATATAAAGAAGCTGGATTTGTGCATTTTTCCAAGATGGGATTTCAAAATGCTGTACTGCTTGTGGGGACATATCAGAAAGGGAGAATTCTTCAATGAGAGGACGAACTCTGGTAGGAAAAGAAGGCACACATGATGGACATGCTTCAAATAAAAGGCCACAGCTATTATCAAGTAAGCACAGTTTATAATGATGGTCAGGTTGAGACAATATATTAAAATACTGTAAAAGAGACAACAACTCACGTCTCAAACGGAGTAATGGTTTGTAACAGTCAACATAAAGACTCTGGACAGATGTCCTGAAAGCACCAGAACAAATCCACAGAGCTTGAAGATGAACAGGATCTAGTTTTAACAACACTGAAGACCGAGCGGATACGTAAACAACTGAGCCGTAGTCCAGTCTAGAGCAAACAAGAGCTCTGTAAATGCGAAGAATAGAACAATGTTCTGCACCCCAGGAAGTGTTCGCCAAGACTTTTAAAATATTAAAAATTTTTGTACACTTCTTTCTCAAGTTTAGGATATGAGAAAGGAAAGTCAATTTTTGGTCGAACAATCACCCCTAAAAATTTTACTTCAGGTGCAACTGGAATCATTGACCCATTGAGATATAATTCAGGCTCAGAATAGAGACCTCGCTTTCTACAAAAGTGCCCACACGTCTTCTGTTTCGAAATCGTAAATCCTTGTCTGTTTGTGCATTTCTGGATCCTGTTCAAAGCAATCTGGAGCTGCCTCTCTACATGTCTCATATCTGCACCTCGACAGCTAATTTGTAGATCATCAACATATAAAGATCCTGAAATGGTGGGGGGAAATTGTTTTAATACAGAACTTATTTTTAGGTTGAACAGGGTTACACTAAGCACACAGCCTTGAAGCACACCCTCTTCCTGTTTGAAAATCTCTGACAAAACAGAGCCAATCATTACTTAGAAGAAAGAATAACTTTAGCAAAGTCAGGTATGAACCAGTGATCCCTACACAAAAATTCATAAGGATAGGGAAGATATTACTATGCCTACTGCAAGCAACTAGTTTTCGGCAGCAAAAGAAATAAATAACAATAATTTAATAAATTGTATATTCTGTGAAAAATCTCGTCAAAGCAAAGATTGCTACAAAGCACAAAATTTAAGTCATGATGAAAAATTGAAAATTACAAAAGGTAAAAAGTGTTGCTTTATGTGTTTGAAAACAAACCATCGAGTTACAAATTGTAAAAGCAAAGTTCTATGCATGCTTTGTGGTAGAAAGCAATACTTTGTTTGTTGTCCAGAATTTTTTAGCAGAAATCAAAAGTTCATGTCAAGTGCAATCAAGAAAGTTGTGAAATTAGCACTCTTTCTTCATCTACTTCAGGAAGAGTTTAGCTTCAAACTTTAGAGGCTGCCATTCAACATGAAGGAAAGAAACTTCATCTTCAAGCTTTGATTGATACTGGATCTAAATATTGCTATGTTTTAAAGTCTACAGTAGAATCCTTAGAAATACGACCAGAAGCTCATAAAAAATTAACGCTCAAAAATTGTGTTTGGAATAAGAGCATCTGATATGAATCACAAATGTTATAAAATAAATGCTGAGAATCTGCATACTGGTTAGAGCTGCAAGATTCCTGTTTTATATCAATCTATTATAATTTGTGGATCTACACCTAGTCTAAAGAAAGGACCTTAGGTACCAGAATTAGCTGGAAAGGTTGATTGATCTTTTTGAGGAAGCTACAGCAAATTCCAGCTTTATAAACAAGGTTATGAAACTAAGGGGCAATATTTTACCGATACTATGCAATGGTTAATCAACAGATAGCAAATGAAGTGCTCTTCTAGTACTTCCAGCTATGGAACTAGTGCTAGAATAACAATGTGCGTTCAGATGATTATTACTTTGAAGTCAACCAAGTCATATTTTTAACACTTCAAACAAAACTCCCTTACAAGGATTTTCTGCAAACGCTTTAACCTACAAGCATTTTCTGCAGACTTCTCAGCTTCAGGATGTCAGATTAGAAACAGTGCCACAATAGATGCTGGCTTTCAAATATATGTAGAATAATAGCAGTAGAGCAAGGTAGTAAAAAAATGTGAAAAATTACACTCACTTTCTTCTGCACAGCACTGCCTAAAAATCTAGTATTGGTTACACAAAAGTTTCTTCATTCTGCATAAAAGTTATCTTAGCCAGGCAAAATACTTTAATTGTGGAATGAAACTGAAGTTTGCCTAATCATTCAAGTTAGGTTAGATTATTGAATATGACAAAGTATGAGAGGATTAGCTGCCTAAGAGAAGAGATGCCTTTGTGGAGGACTCAAATAACTAGCTCATATTCATGTTACACATGGGGAAATAACGAAAACCAACCATGCAGCCAGGCCTTTCGCCTGGGATCAAGACTAGCTTGAACTCCCAACATTCAGCAGTCTTAACCACACAGCCACTGGTGGGTTATCCAGTTCTTTAACTGAACCCAAAATGGGTGTTTAAAGCATCGTTCAGACAAAAATGAGACTCAAAACATCCCATAATGTCCCAAGGATCATTATATCTTGTTTTTATCCAAAACATCCCTTGCTCATTGATTTGTTGCTGCCTAATCTTACAGTTTGATAAATTTTTACAGAATTTTCTATACTGTAGAACAGCCTTCTGCAAATGCTATCCAATAACCTTCTCATTAACAGTGGCTTACGTCTTGCAAGTCTCCAATGTCTTTAAAAGGTAAAATCGTCATCCTAACTGCAACAGTTGACAGACGTGGCCTTTAAGATTTTCAATGTCTGAATATAACAGAGCAGTTGTTGCATTGCTCTTTGATAATATAACTTTACAATTCATACACATTCTAACAAAGCACATTTTTATTGAGAGTGAATTGTTCATTTATAGCTTTCAAGCAACATAACAGCAGCATTTTATGCAAATTTGTTACAAGCAACTCTACAAAATGCCACTTGCCTATGATTTTCTAAAAAATTTCTTACCCCACATAAATCAATGCTTCAGGTATGGAAACATATTTCAGACATTCCTTGTTAAGACTACTAAATCTTATGTCAGTATAACAGTTACGGTTATGCACATGTTAATACAAATAAGTCATTTAAAAGCATATTTAGCTCAGTCTAAAATTGACCAGATGACCCAAGAGTCAAACACTGATATTTTAACACATTTGTGTTGTATAATGTCCATTTTCATGCCCCCAGCCCATTATTATAGTCATATAATGAGCTAATACTAAGCTACAGATTATTCTAGTAACAATCCAACATACTGCAATCGTTACTATATATATATATTAAACACTTGCGCTAAAAAGACATGCCACGCACGGCGAGATACTTTTGTCTCAAACCGCGAGCAACGTGAACACCAATGAGATTGTTAGGCATTTATCGCAAAAAATGAAAATAACGTGGTGCACACATCGCCTAACAACGAGTTTGTTTATTTCTCGAGTTACAGCTCTGGATTGCACTCGCAGACGCGGAGCAGCGTAAATGAGACACTTTACCGCTTGTTGTATTGTAGTGCACGGCACCGCAACCCCGTGACGTTTTGTCGTAGCACAAGCGGTTAAGATAATTCACAATAAGAAACAATTTTTAATGTAATTTTTATATGCTTCTACTAATCAGAATATACAGCAGAAATGCAAACTGACCTAAAATATTTTTCATAATTTTTAACAAGAATTATTAACATCTATTTATTAAAAAGAAAAGGCATTTTAAAAGCTAATTATGCTCATTAACATAAGCAAAATTTCTTGAATTTAATGGAGTACTGCACTAGGCCATCTAGCATTACTAATCATATAGAACATGATAATGATTTAAGCTCACATGGATATCATTTTACACTTGCTTTTTACATACTCATAATAGTCCAAGACTTCTACACATTTTCCGTTTAAATAGAATAAGGACTACATCGATTAATCTGAAATATCACCATAGACATATATCATTAAATTTTATTCTTAGTAAATAAATTTATGTTTAGAAACATACATTTTTATACTAACTGTTTCAATTAATCTAAGAACAAACTGTGAGACTAAAGCTTTTAAAATATTATAATCAACATTTATTTTTTTTAATGTAGAACATTTGAATTATAATGATATTCTTCAACTTGCTGCTTTTTTAGCCAATATAAATAAAGCAAAAATATAACAAAACAAATAAATGAAAATGTGTGGCCTGAAGTCACGTAATGTTATATACTTACAAAAGTTGTAACTGGTGTTGATTCGCTAGATTGTTTAGTTGAAGCAAGCTTCTGCGTGTTGAAAGACTGTGGTTCAGAAAATCAGAATTAGAATACTGTAATAAATAAAACTTATTATTGGATATTAGAATATTTAGAAGTTGAGAGTTTAACTGAAGTTAAAGACTGTGTTGTCCTTTCTAAATCAGATTTAAGCGTTTTAATTTTTTTTTACATCGGAAAAAGGGCTGAAGTGAGATACACATATAATTAAAAGTTACATTTGAAACACATAATAATACATTTTATTCTAAATAGTTCCCTTCACCATTTACAAATTTTAACGCAATCCTGAAATAGAAATTACTTAAACAGAGCTGATATATTAAAAGTTGATATTCTGATAATAAATTTTTTATACCTTGATTTTATAATAGATTTTTTCAATTCTTGGTGTAGTTGCTGCACAACTTTTTCTGCTTCATTGTAAGCTAATGAAGTTTTCTGATGCGCATGTTGACTCAATACTCTTTCACTTTCAGCTTCATTTACCTGAAGAAATGTGGTTTATCAGATATTTTATAATGCATAAGTTTAATATATAAGTAAATCAAATAATATTGATTTTGTTCCTAAATCACCCCTGACTTTGCAAAATTCGGCTAAGAGGAAAGTTTTTTAATTACAGTATTATTAATGGACATGCACCTACAGAAGACAAGGAAGAAGAAGAGAAGAAAAATGTTTACGAGGAACTTTCTATGTTATACGGATCTTGTCCCAAGCATGACATTAAAATTGTTATGGGAGATGTGAATGCTAAATTGGGTAAAGAGGATGAATTTAGACCAAAAATTAGAAAGCATGGCTTACATGATAGCACTAATGACAATGAACAACGACTAGTACTTTTTGCTGCTGATAATTTCAAGCACTGTGTTCAGCCACAAGAGAATACATATGACTTGGCACTCACCTGATGGAGAAATCTGGAATCAGATTGATCATGTACTCATCGATTCTAAGCATTCTTCGGATATCCAGGATGCTAGAACTTATTGAGGTGCTACCTGTGATTCCGACCACTTTTTGAATATTTCTAAACTAATTGCCAAAATTTCAAACACCTGAAAGATACAGGAGGCAAAAAAAGTTTGATTGTGAAAAGCTGAAAAATGAGGCAATTGAACGAAATTTCCAGTCCTCACTCAGGTGAGAACTAAGATCTAAAAACATGGCCAAACTGGAAACCATGGAAAATAAGTGGAGTATGCTCAAAGACTCGATAATCCACTAAGCTGACAACAGACCGGGATATATGGAAAAAACCAAACCAAGGGATTGGTTTGATAATGAATGCTTCCTTGTAATGCAGGCAAAGGCTGCTTATAAAAATATGATCCAAAAGCGACATTTAAGACACTCTGTTGAGGAATATAAGACATCTAGAAAACAGGAGAAGATCCATCAGCTTAAGAAAAGACTTTTCACGATGATCTATTTAAGGATGTTAAACATCTGAGGGGGTCCAATGAAAGCAGTGCTTTCTATCTTGAAATTAATATAGGACGCAAAGACTTTAAGCCTAGAACTACTGCCTGTAAAGACAAATACTACATCATCCTAAATGATAGAAAAGAGGTACTTCACAGGTGGAATGAGTACTTTACTAACTTGTTGAATGACCATGCACGGGATAGGTCTCCAACCTATCCAATTACCTTTGCAAACACCGATAGTATCCTACCACCATCTTTGGCAGAAGTTAGAGAAGGAATTAAAAAGCTCAAAAGTAACAGGGCCCAAGGCCCAGACTTCGTTAAAAGTGCTGAGGGTCAAAACATTGAGGAAATACAGTCTACCATAAGAAAAGCTCTCGCCAGTTAGTTTGCAGCTGTCTGTTGCTGTAGAAATGAGCCATGACCCATTTTCTGTAGGAGTGCCTTGAAGACGAATGATAACTCTTTTCCCCCTCAGCCAACAGTCGTCAAAAACAAAATAACAATAAAGCAACCCTCGTTTCATCCCTATTAGAAATGTACTAGCCTTGTTGTTATAGCAACTGCCACCCGCCAGACACTGTGGGGGGGCTGTTCTTCTCTTAGACAGACAGTACATCACCTCATTGAATCAGTTTGGAACCAAGAAGTTTTACTCGAAGATTGGAAACTGAGCATCATCTGCCCTGTACACAAAAAAGGAGACGTTTTGGAATGTACCAACTACAGGGAAATTGGTCTCCTTTGTGTTTTTTACAAACTATTTTCCAATATACTTTTTAGTATATTAATAATTTATACAGAAAACATTGTAGGTGATTAAAAATGCTGTTTCCGCAAAGGTAGATCTACAACAGAACAAATCTTTAATGTTAGGCGAATTTTGGAAAAACTAATGAATATGGCATTACAACGCACCATCTTTTTGTTGATTTTAAGTCTGCCTATGACTCGGTAAACAGAAAATATTTAATTGAAGCTATGAGAGAATTCGCTATACCTGAAAAACTTATAAATTTGGTCACCATTACTCTTACTGAGAGAAAGCTTAGGGTTGAAATCCAGAATAATCTTTCTGAGTCTATTGTTTCAAATGGGCTCAGACAGGGTGATGCACTGGCCTGCTTGCTTTTTAACCTTGCCCTCCAAAAAATCATAAAAGACTCCAACATTAATACTCGTGGAACTATCTTTAACAAGTCTGTTCAGATTTTTGTGTTTGCTGATGATATTGACACAGTTGCATGCACTCCCGAGTCAGTTAGAGAGGCTGTTACATCTCTAGAGACTGCAGCCGGCAAAATGCATCTAACAATCAACCAAAATAAAATAAGTACATGCCATGTGGTAATAACAGTAGCCCTAGTTTGAAATTGGGAATTACAAATTTTGAAACTGTTAGCAAATTTTAATATTTAGGATCAGAAGTTAATATTCTCCATGATTTAATGCCTGAGATCCGTAGTAGAGTCACAAATGGTAACCGATGTTTTCTCAGTCTAAAAAAATACTTGAAGTCTAATAACTTCACTAGCAGAAAAACAAAGATTCTAATTTACAAAAGCTTAATCAGACCCATTCTTACATACTCTGCTGAAACCTGGGCAATGACAGAAAAAGCTAAAAGTATCATTTTTGTCTTTGAAAGAAAAATATTGAGAAGTATTTTTTGTGGCATAAGATGTAACAATATCTGGAGAAGAACTAACTCTGAACTCTATAAATCCTTTAAAGAGCTAGATATAATAAAATATATAAGGATTCAGAGAATTAAATGGGCAGGACACCTGTGTAGAATGGATGAAAATCGTGTAACTAAAAATATCTCAGCCAGACCATTCGGCACCAGAAAAAGAGGGAGACCTAATCTTAGGTGGCTCGACTGTTTGGAAACAGACTTAAGATTTTTAAAATAACTAATTGGATGTCCATGGCCAAGGATAGAAGAGCTTGGAATTCGATTTTAATGAAGGCAAAGGCCCATCCTGGGCTTTCTGGCCATTGAAGAAGAACATATTTAGAAAGGATGCAGCTAATCGCTTTTTTGTGTTTAATGTTTGTAAAATGAATAATTCAAGTGAACAAGAGAATTTAAGTCTTGAAGAATCGGGAAGTGATTCAGAAGGCAGCTTTCTTTCAGATGCTTTTGATTCTGAAGATAAGAGACAATAGTAACTATCTCATGCCACATTTACCAGGGCACCAATGGAACCAAATTATGGCAAATGCAGATGTCCCAGATATTTGTCCTCCCCATTTTCAGTCCTAATTGTTGCCTACATTTAATATTTTATTCCAAACCAGTGCAGGCGTTTTACAATACTATGAGCATTTTATAAATGATGAAACAGTGGATATAATTGTAAAAGAGACTAATTGTTATGCTGAGCAATTAGGTAATGTTGTTGGGAAAAGGAAACTGAAAGGTAGAAGAGAATGGAAACCTGTAATTGGCACATGAAATGCATTTGTTCCTTTCGCTTTCAGTTTTACAAGGTATTATAAACACTCTGAAGAAAGCATGTATTGGACTAAGAAATCATCAGTAGAAACTCCTTTTTTTCCATAAAATTATGTCATTTAATCGATACTGTGAAATAAAAAAATACTTTCATTTTGTGAACAATTCTTACGATTCTGAAAATCATCCTAACCCGAAACTCTACAAAATTTGGCCTATATGTGAGCACCTGAATAAAGTATATCAAAAAACATTGCTCCAGAAAGAGACATTACCATAGATAAAACGCTGATGTTGTACAAAGGACGTTTATCCTGGCGCCAATACATACCCTTGAAAATTTGGTATCAAAACATACATGCTAAGTGAATCTAGTTTTGGTTACATATGGTCATTTATTATATATACTGGTAAAGGTGCTTTGTTTCACCCTAAATTCTGATTTCTCTCGGCACCTTCACAAGTTGTTATGACTCTGATGATGCCATTATTAAATCAAGTCTACAGCATCACCTTAGATAATTATTACACTTCACCAGAATTAATGTGGTTGGAACTGTTGGACAGAACAAAAAGGATTTACCTTTAGCATTGAAAAATAAATTAACAACTGAGGAAGTTATATCAATTTATATTTAGACATGGCAAAATCCTCGCTCTCAAAGAGAAGGACAAAAAGGACGTAACAATGTTATCATTTTTTCATAATTCTGACTCTGTTGAAGTAATGATCTGAAGTAAAAAACTGAAAACAAAACCAAAGGTAATAATTGACTACAATAAAACAATGGGAGGTGGGGATTTTGTATATCAATACCTTTCTAGTTATTAAGTAGCAAGAAACAGTGGGGAAAAAATATTCCTTCACCTTTCAGACCAAGCCATTTTCAATGCTTTTCAAGTTTATAAAAAAAGTAGGTAAAAAAAAAAGTCACATTTAAAGTTTAGACTGGATTTTATCGATGAAATTGACAAATATCATCCTTTTATCAATTTTTCAAGACGAGGTTGTCCATCGAGTGAAGTGCCATCAAATCGTTTATTTGAACGACATTTTTTGGAACCTATACCATATACAGAATAAAAAATAATAATAAAAAAACCCTTCCAGAATATAAAGTGTGTTCATCAAAGAAGAATGCAAATGGAAAACGAATTAAGAGAGAAACGAGGTATTGTTTTAAAGACTGGAATGTAGGACTGTGCATATAACCTTTCAAACTTTACCATACCCAGAAAAATTGTTAAATTTTTGAAAAAATATTACAGCTATTATCGATGTTGAATAACAGCATCACCTTTTTGCAGATAATAGTGTGCATTATTTAAATGTACGTGATTTTTCTCTCTCCAGAATTTGCATGTACCTAGCTTGGGTATAAGAAGAAAGTGAAATATAAAGTAAAACAAGGTAAGTTAATAAAAAATTTTACATATTTAATAAAACTGTTAAATTTAACGAAAAATATAGCATTTATTATATGAATTTCTTTTAAATTTCATAAGCAATAAAAACATTAATAAAAAAAATGATGATTTTGGAAAAATTTTGCAACGATTAAGGGGTTAAAGGAAATGTACCAGAAGATGTTTTCCATGCATTACAAAGATGTGAGACTTGCTAATTATGGCATAAAATGTTGTTTCTAAAAATTCAAACAAACAAAAGTAACTTTATTTTTTTAATATAGTTATGTAATTTTCATGCATAACTGAAACAATGGGTACATTAATGTACATAATTTTGCATTTATATTCCATTTCACTACTTTTCACATTTAAAATTTATCTCAAATCGTGTTTTATCATAATATTCATTTTGGACAGTTTTTCATGGGATAAATAGAGGTTTGAATGCACATGCATACCTGCTAACCCCTAAAGATAAAAATTCAGAAGATTTCTCCAAAATTCAGAAGAACACGAAGAATTAATATCATGCTTTGATATTAAAAAAATAACAATTTACACAAATAGAAAAAAGAAAATTGTACTTACATTAGTAAATCTCAATTAAGTAGTAACTAAAAAATTTATTAGGAAACATAAAACAAGAACTTAATGTTACACACACACAAAAAAAAAAAAAAAAAAAAAAAAAAAAAAAAAAACAACAATTATTGCAATGAATTTAGAGTGCATTTTTTGGCTTTAGCCAAAAATTCTTTGGAAAATTTCCTGTCATAACAATTAGTTTCCTCATAACATTTAGCAATTAAAATGTTTTTTAGAGTTTTTGGTGAAATTGAAGAACGAAACATAGTTTTGTTTTTCTTCACAACACTGAAGACTCTCTTGCACTCAGCATTACTTCAAATTATTCAGTCTTCAAACTGTGCAGCAGAAAATTGGTTCTGTAGTTCATCTAAAGCATCATTATGGCATTCATTTTCTTTAATTGTTAACAAAAATGGAAATTTATCAATAAAAAGACGAATCTTTTCAAAAGATGAATTTTCAATTTGTTTCAAATTTACCACTTCAGCATTTAAAAGAACTTCATTTTGCAAAGGAAACTTCCTTACAATGTAATCACAGGCTGAGGAAAAGTACTTTCTAACACATTGAAAAAAATTGTTTTTTCTCATGATCTTGATTGTTGTCGAAGCCGAAGCATTAACTTCATGCTTTTTAGACTTAACATGCTTCACAATGTCACCGTGACTTATTATGAAGTCACACACGCACACGTTGCAAAATGCATAATTATTTCCTTTGAAGGATTCTTTAATTGTTGGAAATTAGGCTTTGTAGGCAGGTCGAAAATATTGAGAATACGGTGTTTTTGAACTCATTTCGTAACAATGACGTATTAAGAAAATTCGTATCCCATGCAAACAAAAAGAAAAAACAGAATGCGACAATCCACGCTCGCTGAGTAATTCCCTTGATGCTGAAGCGAACGCGAAAAAAATAATCTGGCGCCCACAAAGAAAACAGTGGGAGAAACAAGTTCAGCGCATTGAATTTGGCTGGTTAAGCGGCGAGTTGGGAGAAACCGCAGGTTACTGGATTCGAAGTAGTCGGTAGTTGGCGGTAAAACATGATACAATTGGCGAAAAATTCTAAAATTTCGACAAAAATCACTAAAAACACTTGAAAAAGGAAAAAAATGTAAAAAATGGATTACGATCGTAAAATTGTAAAGACAAACGCATTTTCGTAAAAATTACGAAAAATTCGTAAAAGTTGGCAGGTATGCACATGTTTTTTTGAAAATATGTAAGTATTTTATTTTTTCTACAGACATAACTACAACAAAAGATTGTAAAGCCTTAAATAACTTCAAAATACACATCAGTCTTACAGTTTACCCACTCCAGAAATGCAGACAACTGTTTCGATCCTGTTTTGTGTTCACTAGCTGATGTGTGCTAGATAACCTGCAGCTGCAGTCAATGCCCACTGAAGAACTGGATCATGATGTTTTCAGACACATCTACTCCCACATGCATAGCACAGGATTGCTACTCTAACAGAAGAATGAAATTCCCTGACTGTTATAGGTTTTCTAGGTATGATTTAAGAAAATTTCAGTGTAGCTGCGTAGTGCATGATGGCTATGCTGAGGGTAAATTAATTGTGGCCCCACTTGAAAACACAAAAATTTGCTAATTACATGACTCTCATAAAAAATTACTTTTGAATTCCCAAAGCATTAGTATTATAAGTATAATAGGAGTCTATCTCCTCAGTAATGTTCAAATTACATTTTAGCCAAACTAAGAAAACTTGCTGTATTATATTTACATAATAAATCAACATTATCTTCAGCAGTCATTTGTATTACAGAATTAGTTAAGTCCAAATAAATTTCCTATTTTAATTACATGAAAAGAGTACGAGTTACTAAAAGCGATAGTACATCTGAAATAACTGCAGTTACTGACACTGAAATACATTTACAATAATACATCAGTACAAATATAACTAGCTAAAAGTTAAGTATTTATTTTACACGCATAAAAAATACATTTACAATGCAAAAGAAATTAAAACTTACAATTCATTCCATCTATGTAAGAAACAAAATCAGAAATGAAATTCATTGAGTTTTCAGCGCTATGTATAGTTTTAAACATCGGATTTTTTCCACCATTAAATGTAAAAATATTATGTCATGAATGACAGCTTTATTGTTTTAAAAACTATTAGAAATAAATTCTAGAATGGAATTTAGTGTTTATCAAATGGCAATGGGGGAGCAGTTATACCTATCATATTAATACATAATTGTCAAACAATCACCTCTGTTGTATTACGACAGTTGCTAAATTCTGAAAGGTCAAAAAATTAGTTTCTTTTTTTAAAATGACAAGACTTTTGCTGAAAAGCTTTCAATATAAATACTAATCTAAATTTCAGTATATATACATAATACAAATTAAATGAAATTTTTGACAAGAACTGAGGATAAAAAAAAGATACTTAAAATATTTAAACAAAACATTAATAAAAAATGCTAATAAAAATTTATAAAAAAAGTTTTTCAAAATCTGAATTATTAATCAAGTCCTCATAAAAAAGATTAAGTTACATTGCAGCATAGTTACTAAAAGTGTTTTTCCAAACACCCTTACTTCTGAAAAACAGTTCTTTAAACTGCCCTTTTGATTTTTATCTGCAACTGCAGAATTTATCCATTCATGTTTATATGGTATATACATGAATGCATCATAAGTATGAATTAATGCATAAGTTGACTTCACTGAATTTTTACCTTGTGCAAACCACATGAAACCTCTATTTTTTGGCAACCCTCCTTTATCCACATGAGACTATTTACAAAAACTTCTCTACCTTGTTTTGAAAAACATTACTGGAATTGTATATTTAAGGAAATAAAACCAAATTATCTTTTTAAATACCCAATATATGACATTAAATACACAAAGAACTTATACAGTTTGTTCCCAAATACAAATAAATAACTACAAAAAATTTTATGAGAGTATGCTGTTGTAATAAATTTTATGAATTCATGCTATGAGTATGCAGTTTAACAACTGTAATAAATTTAATGAATGTGCAAATATTTTACCCTAAGAGTAGCATGATTTAACATTTCTTGCCAAGCAGGATCAAAACATCTTCCTTCTTTCTTCAAACCTTCTTCTGCTAAATAAACCATCTCCTTTGCTGCAGCATGAGCACTACTTGCTCTTTCATACCGCAGGGCAGCTCTCTGTGTTTGAGTTTGGAGCTACATTTTTGAGAAAAATAAATATCATACAAAAAAAATTTAATATCACAAAACAACAAAATAGCTTTAAAAAGCTCCTAGAGTTATTTCTCCTTACATACATCTTGACGCATAAATGATAGATAATGTAATGAAGAATTCACAGATATAGGACTAGCAATCTCTCTAAAAAACTGTATACTACTGGTGGTGATCCTTATACTTAAAAACAAACTTTACAACTGATGAAAACATTTATGTGCTCATTTGTATGTTATTCAGGACCAACTTAGGCACATAATAGTCAGAAACAACAGACATATCAATGCTAACATTTACATAACCATTACTGTTGACACATGAGAAATTTTGAGTACAATGCGGTCCCAGAAAGTGAGATATGGGGTTTTCATATGATGTTTAGATACAATAACAATCATCTAAATGAAATTCACAATCAATACAACCATAAAAATGAAGAACAAAATGGGTTTTCCATCATCAAACAGTATAAAACAAGGTACAATGTGACAACATTAGAATGCAATGCACATTCTGCCTTTTTGTCAATTTTCTTTTATTTCTTCTCTGATGAAATCCAAGTTAAGCCTATCCACAGAGCCTGAAGATATTATTACCACCGCTTCAAATCATCTTCAATTACTATTAAAAGATTCCAAGTTAGTATACAGATATTAGTATAGCAACTGTTAGATTTTAGATGACATGCAACACGAACTTTCATTTAATTGTATCTACTTAATGTTGTTTGGCCAGTAATAATTATTGCTAGTTTTTTGCTTCTTGGAAGTGGCAACAATAACCAAATATTTTTGGTAATTCTATAAGCGACAACTATAGAATATAACTATAGAAGGTAACCAAAAATATTTGCTTGCAGTAAGTAGGCTTATTAAAAGAATACTTTGTTATTTACATGAGTGACATATTTCTTTAAGATCCAAAGTTATTTTCAACAATAAAACTTTAGAACACGTTTATTAGTCTTTAACCTTTTCGTGACAGTGCAACTTTATTTAGACGCTCGTGCGGGACGGAAGGGAATCGAAGGCAGTCCAAGTACAGGATGGAGGTTTTGCATCACTAAGCCTAATTTTATAAAAATAATCATAAAAAAAAAGTTTCACTTCTAGCATCGTAATTTTTGGTATCATTTTAGATTATTACCCGAGCTCTTATATATGTTAAAATCAGCACATAGTAACATTCTTTACTTTACATGAAAATATACTTAAAAAAATTGCTTATCTTGTAAAATAATTTTCGGAAGCACTATTCAAATTATTTCAAATTTTTAATTGATAAAATCCATCAATAAAGTTTAAAATTAATAAAACAACACAATAAAGACTATTTACAGTAAGAAGAAACAAAATTTAAAATGAAGACTGAGTGTGGTAAACCTCGAAGCATGGAGAAATATTACTTTCTAACTCTTGGAAAAAGTATCACTTTTGAACTCTTTAGAAAATGAATCATCACTCTCATTTGCGTTAGTTATTGGTTCACTAACCATACGAGGGTATTCTTTCTCTGATAAATAGCACCTTCCCGCCATAATAGACTGGAGGTGAGGCTATCCTACATAAAAAGAGAAGAAACGAAAATATATCTGAAGGCAATGTAAAACGTAAAAAAGCTCCACACAGTAAACCTAAAAGACCATACACAGAAGAGGGAAAAAATAGAATAAAAAAAGGAATTGGATATAAATCAGACACACGAATGTTTTCATTAGCACGCAGTGATTTAGAGCCCACCTCTGTTTACGCTTTCTCCCCCCCCCCCACTCTCGCAACAGTTGATGAGTAAAATACCAAAATCAAGCAGAATGTATCAAACACAAGGTCAGGAACCTAAAATTGTATTCATTTCAAAAGTAATGGACATAGGATGCCATCTAGTGGCCTTCAGAAAAACGTTCCAGCTGAAAATGCGTATACGCATCACCCTTCCCCTGAATGCCATCTCTAGTGATGCATGGATGGGACGCCCGGCTGTAAGAGACGTTCTTAGGGAATGCGTATATGGGACGCCCGTCCTGAAAGGGTTAAGAGTCCGTACCAAACTGTTATCATAATAGTTTACTAGTTTACTCTGACGCATAAGCAAACATTTTTCTGTTACCCCTCAGCAGGATGCAAGAGACACTTGTTTGGAATTCTAAAGTATAAAAAATGGAAGGTAAAGAAGATATTAAACTTGAAAAGAAGATTCACAGAGCTGCATTTACAAAATCCTTCACTGTTGTACATTTAAACTTCCAAAGCTTGAATTGCGAAAATTTGATGGTGAAATTCAGGAATAGTCAGGTTGAAAGAAATTGACAAAGATACTATTATATTTGACAATGATAAATTTCAATATTTATTAGAAGGTATTGTTCAGGGTTTGCATGCAAGGGAGGTTATAGAAAGTCCCCCTCCTCCCTACAGCTGCTAATTATGCCAAGATCATAGAATTTTTTAAGACTCGTTTTGGTCAAAATAACTTGCAAGTGGCAGTTTATGTGAAAGAATTTTTTAACTTGGATCTAGAAATGCAAATTTTAGTAAATTCTCTAATAACTTATGTGCATTATATGATAATCTGGAACAATAAATTCGTTTTCTGGAAACACTTGGCATCTTAACAGATAAACATGCTGCACTTCTTCATACTTTAGTTGAGTCTTGCTTACCCTCGGAATTTTTAAGAGCCTATCAAAGAAGTGCAAGTGTTAAACCCAAAATGTTAAGTTGTAGAGACATTAGGATTTTTAGAAGCAGGTAAGATAAAAAATTACCAACGCCTTCACCGGGAATTGAATCACAGATCTCTGAAATATGCGCCCAGCGTGCAGACCACGAAAGCATACAAAGAAGGCGGGAGAAATACCTTATACTCCCTCTTTTAAAGGGCGACTGGGGTTTTTAGGGGACCCAATCGCCAAATCCCGGGTGTGGAGAATCATCATCGAACAACCTTTTTAGTTTGGGCACCATTGTAGAGACATTAAGATTTTTTGAAGCAGGCAAAATGAAAAATTAGCAATGCCTTCGCCGTAAATCGAACCACAGACCTCTGGAATACGTGCCCAGCATGCAGACCACCATTCCAAGAAGGCGGGAGAAATACCTTATAAAGTGACCCAAAATGTAACTATCAACGGCAGCAAGTACTGATTCTCCTGCTAAGAAGTGCACGTGTTGCAGTAGAAAACATGATTCGCTTAATTTTTCTAAAGCTCAAACAATGACATTACCAAAAAAGAAGAAAACTTAAACCCTTTGACGCGTGTGATATTATTTTTATAATTTTTTTAACTAAAAACTCTAGAAATTGAATATTATGATCCTAGAGACAAATAATATATGAATTAAAAAAAATCTATTCTTGCCCATTGTTCTGTGGGTGATGGTCGCACTGTGAAACCACCGTGCGTCTAGGACTTTCACACTTACTAAGGTAGTTGGAGAAAAAAAAAACTTACCTTTCTCCGTGCGGCGTTTCCAATAAATGGCGAAATTTACGAATTTAAAAAAAATGTGTGTAAGAATTGCATTATATATAATTTTTTTACATTATTTTACAAAGTAAATTGTCAGAAAAAATTTAAAAATAAACATTTATGTAATTTTTTATAGCAGTGAAAATATAAGTACCTACATAATAAGGACGTTTGGCTAAATGGATTAAAAAAACTCAGTAAAATAAGAATAAGACTGTTTTTTTTTTAATTTCAAAGAACAAATTTTTTTGTGACGCTGTTCAAAGAATGTTTTGTCTTTTTGGTGCATGCATGTTTTGCACATGAATTGTTTATGAGGTTTCTTCCTTGTGCTACAAAATGCACACTGCCTGGATCTAAATTTCCCTGGTATATGTCCAGTGTTATTTAGTTTCTTTGATCTGGCACATGAAATTTGTGTTTTTTTATGTTAATGGGGGAGGGGAGGGCTTGGTTTTTTATTTTGGCTTTAGTACAGATCGTTTGTTTCCCATTCATACTTATTTTATTCATATTTCGTCCCAAAATATTCAGAAAATATTTTTAAATTAAATAAAACTTTATGCGATTTTTATTTTTAACTACATCAAAGTATATTTACATTAAATTTAAACCACAGGAAATAATTTATAAAATCACAATACTAGCTTGAGAAGCAAGTGTGTTGAGGTCAGAGAAAAGTCTCTGGAAAAGAAAGACCTTTTTACTGGGCAGGTGCATGTATTTTTTAGTAATAAAATAAATAGGTGGTTTCAAAAACCCTTATCTATATCCGGGTAAAAATAAACATTCCTATTTGAGAAGCAAGCAAACGCCATTGTCAAGAGCAGTGCACAATGCTCTAGTGGTGCAGTGGTCGTGCCCTGAAACCACAAAGCAAATGCCATACATATAGAGGGTTTTTTTTATATATGCAGTTTAATTATTGCTATTTTTTATTGTTTATGATAGAAATCATAATGTGTTATGAATAACTTTTGAAATTTAAAGTTGTTTATATTAATGAAAGGAAGTTATTTTGTCTCATTAAAAACGAATTTTAAAAGGCATCCATCCAATTTGAAGTACTGAGACCAACATGTATGAATCTGCAGTCATTTTGTGTTAATTAGAGGTAAAAGATCAGTAATCAATTGATTTTCATTCAAAAATTTCGAAAAGAAGAGGAGAAAAAAATTCGAATATTGGTGGTTTCAGGGCGCGACCACCGCGCGTCATAGGGTTAACAGATAAAAGGTACTGCTTTCACTGTTTAACCCTTTCAGAACAGGCGTTCCATCCACGCATCACTAGAGATTGCATTCCGAGGACGGATGATGTCTATATGCATTTTAAGCTGGAACGTTCTTCTGAAGGCCACTAGATGGCATTCTATGTCCATTACATTTGAAATGAACGCAGTTTTAGGTTCATGACCTTGAGTTTGATATATACTGTCTGACTTTGTTATTTTACTCATCAACTGTTGTGAGGGTTGGGGGGCGTAAACAGAGGTGGGCTCTTTAAATCGCTGCGTGTTAATATAAATATTAGCATGTCTGATTTATATCTAATTCCTTTTTTATTGTATTTTTCCCCTACTATATACGGTCTTTTAGGGTTAATATGCGGAGTTCTGTTACGTTTTGCATTGCCTTCAGATATATTTTCATTTCTTCTCTTTTTATTTCGGAAAGCCTCACCTCCAGTCTATTATGGACCGCGCTATTTATCAGAGGAAGAATACCCTCGTTTGGTTAATGAAGCATTTACTAACGCAAATGAAAGTGATGATTCTTTTTTCTAAAGAATTAGAAAGTGATACTTTTTCTAAGAGTTAGAAAGTGTTAATTCTCCGTGCTTTGAGATTTACCAAATCCAGTCTTCATTTTAAATTTTGTTACTTCTTACTGTAAATAGTCTTTATTGTGTTGTTTTATTAATTTTAAACTTTATTGATTAATTTTATCAATTAAAACTTTGGAATAATTTGAATAGCACTTCCGAAAATTATTTTACAAGATAAGGAAATTTTTAAGTATATTTTCATGTAAAATAAAGAAAATAACGTTATTAAGTGCTAATTTTAACATATATAAGAGCTCAAGTAATAATCTAAAGTGATACCAAAAATTATGATGCTAGAAGTGAAACTTTTTTTTCTGAATTTTTTTTTTTGTTTTTTTTTTTTTTTTTAATATAAAATTAGGCTTAGTGATGCAAAACCTCCGTCCTGTATGGTGATTGCCTTCGATTCCCTTCCGTCCCGAATGAGCGTCTTAAACAAAGATGTGCCGTCGCGAAAAGTTAAAGGTTGACACCACTGCGCAAATAAAAATATAAAAATCACAGAGTAATTATGTGTTTGGAACTACCAAAAATAAAACAAATGTTATGAAACCTGTGTTAAACAGCAATGGAAAAGAAATTAACAACGAAGAAAAGTTCTGTGAATCTTGCTAGTGTTAGTAACTCACCACAAGTACTTTCCTGAATGTAAAATTAATTGCAAATAATTGTACACTTTGTGCCAGAGCTTTACAAAACAATCACAAAAATTGTATTTGAGGAAGTACTTAATTTCTACTCTAGGCCTGATACCTTTTAGAAATACATTTTGAGCCATGCCTTTTTAAGAGGAAAATGGACATCTGACATTTACATAATGTCTACAAAATTAAGCTCAAGAGCCTAGACGATAATTTTGCTTGAACTTTTGATATTTATGAGGAAGACAAAATTTTACATGCTGTACCTTCTGCCCAAGACAAAATTTTAGATGCTGTACCTTCTGGGTTAAAGAGCTCCAGTCCAATTTATGATACTAAAGATTCATCAGGGACTAATTAATTGACTTTTAATTGATGCAGATGTGTCTGATTGACTTTTCACAGAAAGAAAATGAGTACTTTCTAGTGATATAGTAGCCACAGAAACTTACCTAGGTCAGAAATTGATTGGAAAAAAAGCCAACGAATGATGAAAGGGAAAATACACCAATGAGGACTGTAACCATGTTTGTGAAAGATGCCAATATTTTTTTAATCTTTTTTCTTAAAAGATCTTAGGAATATTCGATGCAGTTATGGTAAAATCATGAAAAGAAAAGGAATTTATTAGAAAGGAATATTTTAAGGAGATTCTTACGAATTTAAGATGACAGGAGGTATGAAGCTGCTTTACCACGGAAAAACAATCATTTACCTCTCCCCACCAACAAAGATATAGCGATAAGAAGACTTGAAGCCTCAACTAAAATGCTAAATTCAAAAAAATTATTTGATACCTATGATGATGTCTTAAAAAAATTACTGAATTGGAAATAATAGATAATGTCACAAATGAACATGTTTCACATCAGCACTTTCTTCCTCACAGACCTGTAGTCAAGGTACAAAGTAATACCAAAATACATCCTGTGCTCGATGTATCTGCCAGGCAAACTGGATCCCCATCTTTGAACCAGTGTCTAGAATCCAGTCTCAATTTATCAAAACTCATTCCAAGTCTACTTCTCACATTTAGATATTTTAAACATGGTCTTATTGTGTTATTGTAGATATTGAAAAGGCCTTTTTGCAAATGAGCATTCAGCCGGAGGTATGAAACTATTTGAGATTCTTCTGGTTGAAGGATAGCGACTGTAAAGAAATTAAGGTAATGCTACACAACAGACTGACCTTTGGTGTAAAGAGCAGCCCTTTTCTTTTTGGAACTGTCCTGGATTATCATCTGGGAAGATATCTGAATGATGTCTGGTACAATCAACATTAAGTTAAGATCCTTCTTTCAAGTTTCTATGTCGATAATTTAGTAATGAGCATAAATGATCCATATATTACCCTTTACTGAGATGCCTTAAGTTATGCTGAGTAAAGGAAAATTCAATTTGAGCAGTTGGCAATATACGAATGATAATTATCCTCAACCATTTAATTCTATGTTAGGACTTTCATGGGATAGAAAAAAAAAGATAAGCTGATGATAAATCTAGACTGTTTAGACAGCTATAAATTTGAAACTTCATTCAAAAGAATCATAAGGTATTCGATCCTGTTGGTTTATTATATCCTGTTTTGCTGATACTCAAAGTGTTGTTGCAAAGGATGTGGAAAGAAAACATACCACCAACACTTGACGCTAATAAAAAATAAAATTAAAAAAAAAAAAAGATGAGCTAGTTCCAAACCTTTATTTGTTGAAAGAAATGACCACTTCACAGTGTTTTTTGATTGATCCAAGCAGACAAAACATTGCTCTGCATACATTTTGTAATGCCAGTAATTCAGCCTTTGCAGCAGCTGTTTTCATTTATGTGGAAACCTCTGGACAATACCAAGTTCATAAAGCCAGAGTAGCTTCTGTAAGACCCATTACTATACCCTTGATTGGAGCTGATGGCTGCTATTGTGGTAGTTCAAATGTGCACATCTGTTGTAGAAAAGCTTCAATGGAAAGATGCCAAACAAAATTATTGGACTGATTCCACGGCCATTTTAGGGTGGATTCAGCAGAAAGAATCTTGGAACGGTATTTGTGAACAACTGAAATAAATAGTTTAATGAATCCTCTTGCATGGAAATACCTTCCTGGAATACAGTTGATTTGTCTTTGCAGCGATGTTCTGCTAGACAACTGTTATCAAGTATATGGTGGGAGAGATCCACTTGGTTATTATAACTTCATCTAGCTGGCCTAACAAAGAACAATGTTTTGATGAATATTCTATATCCAAAGAAAAAATCTGATCAGCATTCTTCTATCTGTAAAACTGATGGAAAGAAAAATAATGAATGCTGACATAACAGATCAAGTTAGTACAATTATTATTTTTCAAGCTATGACAAAATGATGCAGTTGATTGCTTGGATAAGATGATTTATTTTTAATTTTCTAGATGTAAAGTCTATGCGAATCATTGGAGAGTTATCCGACAAAGAAGTAAAAAATGCAGAAAAGAAGGTCATATCATTAACATAAAATGAATATTTTTCTAATCATTTAAACAAAAGAAAATTAGAAACTTTGACAACACACAATGATGAAGGAGGAAGTATTAGACTGAAAACAAGAATTATATTTTGGAAGACTACAGAGAATGTTATACATCCAATTTTGTAACTGGCACAGCATCCGGCTGTCAAAAGGATAATTATTATAGAATACTAGGAGAACTCTCATGCTAGCTCTTGAAGGCTGTTGGGTATTCTAAGAGAACATTTTTGGATTTTAAATGTGAAGAAAGTAAATAAGATCTCTTTTATCCAAATGTGCTAGGTTTTTATGTTTATTGGTTTAAGATATACATAGAGAAAATTAATGCAGTACAAAGTCCAAGATCTGGACACCTAAAATCCGGACCTCAAAGCCACCAACCTTTTATTTTTGTATGCTTTACGCATGCGCCCAATAATAAAACATGTGGAAAGTCCCGATTCTTAATTTCAATTTGACACTAAATAAAATACCTCATTATTGAAGAAAAAGTCATTTTAGCATAGATTTGTGTGATCAATAATTTGACTCTATAGTTGCATATCTGCTTGGCATACATCTCACTGAAACATTCTACACAGAAACATCACTGATTTTACACCTACAAATATTTCATATATCTGACGTAATTATAATAAGAAACTACACTCATGTCCATAAATTAAGGATAATTCGGAGTCACGCAGAAATTGAACTCTAAAATAAATATAACACCTGTAATATCACTACACACATCTTCAATAATCATATGCAAATTTTAGGAAGTAACCAGATGACACCGATAGTACGTCACAATGACGAGAGTGTAAGAGAGTGATATATAAGGAATACAGGCGAAGAAGTAAAATTGTTCGCAGGCGCTTTATAAGCATTTCACTGCAATAACCGAATAGTTATGACACAAAGGACACATTTGGATGATTTCTTACGTGGTAGAATTATCGACCGTCTGGAATGTGGGCGTACCCCACCGAAAGTATCAGACGAACTTGGAATTGCCCAGAGTGACATCTCCAGGCTTTGGCAACGATTCCAAGATGATGGTAATGTGAGCAGACATTACAGCACAGGTCGACCCAGAGTTACAATGCCGAATGAGGACCGGTATTTGGCAGTTACTGCCAAAAGAAACAGGCGGAGCACAGCCACAGACCTGTCTCGTCAGCTCTCTTCAGCCACTGGTACGACAATTTCAAGGCAGACCGTGTACAGACGCTTAGGGCAGATTGGTCTATATGCTCGCAGACCTGTCAGATGCGTTCCACTTACTGCAACTTACTGTCGCCTGCGGTTAGCCTGAAGTAGACAGCATGCATTGTGGACACCGCAACAGTGGGCTTGTGTGATGTTTTCCAACCAGTCCAGGTTTAGCTTGCAATTTGATTCTCGCCGGACTTTCATATGGAGAGCTCCAGGTACCAGTTACCACCAAGAAAACATCATTTAATGACACCGTTACGGTGGTGCAGGAGTGCTCGTTTGGGGTGAAATTATTCTGGGTTCCAGTTAACTGACCTGCATGTTCAAATTGGAATCATGACAAGCCAAATCTATCAGGACGTCATTCTGGAATAACATGTACGTTTGTTTCGGCGTGACACAGCACACAATTGGTGTTTATGGATGACAAAGCCCGTCCTCACCGTGCAAACATCGTAAGCGAAAGCCTTCAATCGGAGGATACCACCCGTATGGACTGGCCATCCAGTAGAGCACGTGTGGGACATGCTTGGCCGACGAGTTGCAGCCCGTCAACCTCCTTCTACATGTCTACCGGAACTTCGGAGAGCATTGCTTTTTGAGTGGTGTAATATCCCCTAAGATCAGATCGATAATTTGATACTCAGCCTGCCTAGGCGTTGTACGGACTGTATTGCATCGTCTGGGAGACATACAATGTATTACATGTATTAACACATGTAATATTGGTTTTTTGTAAACAGGTTTTTTTGGTAATTTGCTCCAGGGAGAAAAAATCGCTAATTTTTTTAATAATATCAAACATATAACATCTTTTTTCACTTTTTACCTTTTGTTTAATAAATAAGCTTTGCAAATAAGTCAAATTTGTTTTGCTTTTAACTCTTCCTTTGCGTGATTTTGCATTATCCTTAATTTATGGACATGAGTGTAATACAATTCAGGCTTAATTGTCTCAGTGCACGATAGAAGCAAGACAAAATTTAACAAAAAAACTTGTCTTTCATCACCAATCTCATGATACATAGCCAATAATGTACAGCAGATGCTATTAAACTAGGCAAAAATTATACTTTACTTATTCCAAGAAATTTCAGTTAATATAGAGGATTGTAAGTAATTACTTAAGTACCTTAAGTAATCTTCTAATCACCTTGATTCCTTTCTCATTTTCTTAACATTACTAGTGCATACTCAACATTAATGCATTCATTAGTCTTTGAATTCAAAACATTCTCTCTTCACATTTTGTCCACTTTCATAACAGCGATGAGTGTCATCAATTGCCAGTCATCCCTAACTCTTTATAATCAAAGCGATCAACATTCATTGCACAAATAAGATAATTTTTGTAAGATTTCCACCAAGGTCTACTCTTTTAAATCTCTAATTAATGAGGTTCTCCTATGTCATTTTAATGTTTTCCAAAAAAATATAGTACTTTAGGTTATCTTTTCCTTACTGGAAGATTTTTATCTTCAAACTGTCATTCATAGCCTTTTGGAAACACAATAAGTATTTTCAGGATTGGTTTTTATTGTGATTTGTAGCTGCTCTGTGGTAATACTAATTCCAGATTTTTATCTTCAAACTGTCATTCAGAGCCTTTTGGAAACACAATAAGTATTTTCAGGATTGGTTTTTATTGTGATTTGTAGCTGCTCTGTGGTAATACTAATTCCAGATTTTCTTAAGTATGCCTGTATTTAAACTTGGATTATACTCTGTGATTACATATTGGTGGTATTAAATCATATTCATTTCTGCTGACTCAGCATCATTTTAGTTTCCATTTTGACAATTTTTTAACTCCTAATTGTTGAATAATCCCTTACACATAACACTAATTTATGTGTTAATACATTCAATAATTACACATAAATCCCACCATATTTTCATGACATATTGTCACTATTTTTTTCTAAGTTCTGAGCATTTTACATAAATGCAATTGTAAATTTTTAGTTTTAAAACAATTTTCTTTTTCTTACTTGAGTCCATAATTTCCAATAAGTAGGCAATGGCTCCACTCCTTTAAATCTGGTAAGTACTAGTACAATTTATTATTTTTCCTAGCCTTTGTCAAAACATTATTTTGGTATTCAACATTTACCATGTAATTTTATTCAATTTATCTTAATTTATAAATTTTAATTACAAAATTTTTAGATTACAGATTTTCTCATACAGAACTACATGAATAAAGACAATAATAAAAACATAAGAACAGATAAAAACAATAAAAACCATCGCCAGACTAAACTTAAAATATGATGTATCAAATTCAAATTCTTTGTATTTAATACTTTGCATTACACATCTGACAGAAATTTTAAATTTTATAAACTTTAATAAATTTTAAGTTACCAAATAAAATCAAAATCCATAGTAATTAGAATATTATTAATTCAATTCAAATCTAACATTACAGGCACTTGAAAACCAGAACATACGGATCACAAACCTGCTTAGCGTGCATTCGAGCTTCATAATAAGGTCTAGCTTTTTCAACACATGAGCCCAACTTCTTAGCTAATTGATTCACTCGCAAAGAAGACTCACTCAGTAACAGCCTAAAATTAGATCTTGCTTCCTAATAATAAATAAACAAAAATTGCAAATATATAGCTCCCTAATGAGTTACAAATTTTCAGTTGAAGAATACAGCAAAAACAGCCAATTTTTAATTGAGAAATTAAGTAAAATCCAAATCTTAGATTAACGCTAATTTTAGGAAAAAGATCTATGAATTTCAAAAGACTACGACAAATGCCAATCTAATTTTTTAAATATTCTGTCATGATTCTACAATTTTTTTATTATAATTATAAAAAAGAAGGAACATAAAATGCTATCTACTGAGCATCAAGAGACTTAAAAAATAGAATGTATGACAAAGACTGTATTAAAAATTTGTAGGATGGGGCAACAATTTTTAAATCAAGCAATTCACAGATTTTGATAAATGTGGGAAATTTCACAGAAGTCTGACTTAGCAAATAAATTTTTCACAACTCTACTAGAAGAAAAATTAAGTGATTAACAACAGCTTTATTAAATTTATCATTTTATTAATTTTTCCTTGCCTGACAGAAGATTCTTGTTCCTTAATACAAGATTTCAATATTCAGTTTCACCAATGTAATAAGATAAATCACACTAAAATCTCTAAAAATTCAAACATTTTATACTGTGTTGTGAATAAAAACATAATAGAATTAACAGATGTTAAAATACCTTAGAAATTGAATTCATGAAATACATGGGCAAATTTGTAATTAACAGAAAGGACATATCAGATGACATGATAATTGCACTTGTTTTTGAACGAATAGTGTCTATAATGGTAAAGAGAAAGTTTTTAAGTACATACTGACAACAAAAGAGGGAAAAGCTCTGTCAAGTAACTTCAATCCTGAGCAACAGAAGGTAATGAAAATCAAACATTAAGGGAAGGAAAGACAAAACAGAACTTTCCTTCCCTCAATGTTTGATTTTGAAAGCTTTTCTGTTCAGCAGAGTGACAACCTGGTTATCGGGTGTGATGAGATCAAATTTGTTGCACGTTATTAAAATACGATCAAAGGACAGAAAATTAGAGATTCTATTTGAAGAAGAAAAAGTAACAGCAGATCAATGAATTCATAATTGATAATAATTCATATCTGTTAAATTATCTTCATCATATAAAAAGCAAAGGTAACTATTAAAAGGCACTGGAAACCAGAAATACGAAATGGTTTTCAAGAATTTGCTTTAAAACAGCACATGTAAAAATTAGCAGGAAGTAAAATATCTCCGATTTGACAAAGTTTAGCGAGGGATACAATGTCCCCACTTTTCAGTGCACATGAAATGAAATTTTAAGTCCAGTTTCAGCACATTTCAGCTTTAACACTGGACACATTAGGAAATGATTTTAAACTAAAATACAGCAGAAATGAATTGTGAGTGTTAATGTTTAGTTTGCAAATTCAAATCAAATAAATACTGAAGAAATATCTTTATAGACATATAAACAATCAAATTAATACACAACTTTATCAACAATAACTATACAATAATGAAAAAAAAAAATGAATCATTTAAAATCAAACTTTCCCACAATTAGATTCGGCCTAATGTTGAATTTTACCTAATTCTGAGCTACTATTTCTATGTCATAATGATGAATTTATAATCTACTACACAGGAATAAAATAAGAACATGTAAATGATTGGTGTTTGGGTTAATACAACCAACTAGGAACAGCTACGTTAAAAGAAGTACAAGGTAACGAAAAACATTCCTGTCATTTATGACTATCAGAAACAGACATACATACAGCTTAAGACACTCAACATTAGGTCTTGAAGAAATTTCCATCCACATCCAACACCCTTTGCCCAAGTTCCTGCACTTGTGCTGTACCCTGGTGGTAAAGCTTGAGGATTTGGGATGCAAAGAAATCAAAATGCATGTTGCAGATCAATTCAATCTTAAAGGATTTCCAACAGAGGTCAAAGGAATGAAACGAGTGATAATTTGTAAGCATTAGGTCCAGGAAGCAGTGTCTCCTAGCCAAGTTCTCAAATTAGTATCCCTGCTCATCCTTACCGTGTATGGTCTTGCACTGTTGTGAAGGTACAACACATCCTGGCATTTAACCGATGTTGGCTCCTTGCAATTCATGTTGCATCTGTTACAACTGCTTAGAGTACAGCCCTCAGTGATAGTGTGGTCTATTGGCAGTATTACCACTTGGCAACCAATCCCCCCAGATAGCATGTTCTCGAATGTGTGCAATGGTAGTCTTGAAGTATAAGGCACAGAATCACAAGGTGACAATCAATGTGTTTTATGCTTAGGAGTATCATACTGGACCCACTTTTTGTCACTCATGATTATTTGACCAAATAAGGGTGTACTGCAGTGCTGAGACAGCAATGATAAACAGACTGTCACTTGCTGTTTCTCACTGGCTGCTAACAATACGTAGCATACCCAATTGTTCCATTTTATATACCTTTCCTATGCAATGCAGGAGAAGTTTGACTGTTTCCTCAGAAATCTGGAAGTGTTTAGCAAGTTCACCACCTGTCTGACTGCTGTCTTCCTCTACACCTGCTTTCAGAACCTTGTTATCCAAAACCTGTAGTGATCTACCTGTAGTGATCTAGTTCATCACAAAGGCTCAGATCTCCCAACCTGAACTTCTGGAACCAATGCTTGGCAGTGCATTCATTTATGACATGCTCCCCAAATGCTTAACATAATCAGCAAATTGACGTGGCTGCTGACAGGTCTAACTTAAAAGTCATACAGCAAACTGATAATGAGCTGCTTTGATACCTCCATTTCTGTTATACATTGGACAGACTGTGATTGTTGTATGTATACAATGTGCCTATATAGTGCATGTCAGTGGTTACACTAATCCTCCAAGGCTTTTCTGATGAGAGAGTCTCTTTGTTCAATTTCTGCTTCTTCAAATGGAACACAAAAAAACAAGAACTTTTTTGATTACTTTGTAGTAGAATTCAAATGAGTAAGCACAGCAAAACATAGTGCCATTTTAAAATGAGAAATACTGTTATTGAAAAGCCATATAAAATACTAAAATGCTAATTCTTAAAAGATGTAAATGATACTTCAAGAATCCTGCCTGATTTAATGAAAAATAAAGAAAGAAAACTAATGATATAAAATGGCAGCTCAGTAGATGCATTTCTGAACACAGACATTAAACCTATCAAATAACTACACCACCAAAAAATTAAGAAGCTAATTCTGCTGTAGAAAACCTACATTATTAATAATATATTCTTTATCTCAATGAATATTAAATTCAGACTGAAAATAATTACACAAACTTACTCTAGTAATTTAAAAACTATTAAGCATAATACATATCATTAACAGTGAATGAAGTGTTTGTTTTACATGAGATCTGGGCAATGGTATTCTGCAACCGCTTTATAAAAAATTATAACAAAAGCAAAATCATCATCAGTTTTAAAAACATCATGTTCTTTACATAAGAAACTCGCAAGAAATAAGAATCAGCTCATGCTACAAACTGTGACTCTTAAGTTGACATTGTCATGTTTTACATTACAATAAAAGCAAAATTAAATAAAACACACACATTGATAATTTTAAATCTGATATACATCACTGCTATATAATTTATATAGTACTGACATCACAAAATCCTCTCATAGGGTAATATGTCAATGAAGCCAAATGAAACTGTTTTTGACCATGAAAAATGTTTCAAAAAATACACAGCATATTATTACTCAATGAAACATTACCCAGATGGCTATTTTTCAAAGAAATATATGATTTCACCTAACCTTCTCTCATAATAGAAATCTGAAAATTCAAGCTGTTAAAAATGTGTATCAAATTTATCACATGATGAATATCATACAGTTTAAAATTACAAAATAGGTTGTCTCACAGATAAACCCATTACAACTGCTTCAATTTATCTCTGTGCATAAGATACTTATCTGCTGTTAAATTTTTGAAGATCACAGTCTGATAATGTAGAATACCACGTATATACCTAAAACTATTTTTAAAATTATTTATTATACAGTACAAAGTTTTTAATACGCCGGATTAGGGGTTTTTCCGGATTATAGATCATCAGTTTAAATCTGGTAAGATAGAATGCAGAAATTATAAAATTAAAAATATGAAACCGTAATTTATGAAATAAAGAACAATTATGATCTACAGGGTATCAAAATTTACGAAAAAGAAGGTTAATATTCATTTGTTTACTTTATTAAACATTTTTTCAATGTAAGTTGTTTAAGATGCTTCCACAAAAAATTCAAAAAGGTCCTTTTTCTTGTGTCATATATAGTGGACTTTCCAATGCCATACTTCTCGCATAATTTTGAGACGGATAAGCCTTTATCTATTTTTTGCAGCAATTCCACTTTTTGTTTAATGGACATCGAAACATGCTTTCGCTTTGTAGATCCTTTGGCAGCTCCACAATTGGAAATTCTTTTTGACATAATCAAAAGCTCAAGCTTAAATTTTATAAAATTGTTCAAACAGTCTGCAAAAAATAATAAGCCGGATCCAATTAGAGGATTAAGGAACAGCGCAATCTGCAACATTAACTGAAATGCCTTAGATAATTTTAGCCTAGCTTATATCGTCCATTATACATTAAACGCACATGCGTTTACACATGGCCATAAAGTTTGTAGCTTTGAGGTCCGGATTATAGATCATTCTGGATTATGGACATCCGTATTACAGACTTTGTACTGTATTACCCAACATGCAAATGTTGAAAAACTTCCAAATGTTTATATAACACAATAATCATTGATGAAATTTATTGAAGAAATATTTACTAAATTATTTAAGAAATTTATCTTATTTCAGAAATCTCTATTACTTGGAAAATTCTTAATACAAAATCATGAAATTAGCTACAACTATCAATTCAATTACAGAAAAACATTTTATTTATTTATTTTGCATATTTAAGAATAACTACTTTAATTCTAGGTTAAAAAAATGTGTACCGTTTGGGCCTTAGTGATATAACCTATTCATTTCGTAAGTATTATTCCTAATTATTGAGGTGTTTTCATGTTAAAAGTTTTCTTTCAACTATCCCATCAATGCAGTGGATTAAAAAAAGAGGAATAAAGAAGGGGAAAAAAAAAAAAAGAATAACCTGGTCACTGAATAAAAAACTATTTATTACAAAAAATTTAACTTCTTTATTAATGTTTAGCAGCAAATTTTCATTTTTAGCACTAATTCTGTTTAGCATGCAGTCCAATATTTTTTTTAATTTTTCAGTAAGAATATAATTTTATTTTTTAAAACTTGACATAAGTTCTCAAGTGTATTTAAATCCAATGACAGATGACATCCTCTTTTGAATCTTCTTTCTATTCTCCAACATATCGATACACACTTCTTTAGTCATGATATCACCCACATGAAAAATTGGGCCCAAGCCACACTATAAGAAACAACCCCACTACATAAGACTGATATCTCCATCTTTAACCTTTTCACGTGGGTTGGAAAAATAGTTGTGTTCCTTCACTGGGGGCTCTTCGCTCAGCGGTTACGGAAAGGGGGTAAAATTTTTCAGGTCGAGTCTTAACGACGAGGTGATTAGTGCTCTTTTGTTGGCAGGCAGAGAAATGGTCAGCATTTCTTTTCGGTCCAGTTCCAAAGCTCTAGGCGATAGAATGATGGAAGTATTCTAATCGCTTTCACACTGCAGATAGATGTATGCAGTTTTCCCACGCAACGTAATTTATTGTTTTATTTTCAGACGAAATGTTTTATGCTACAACTAGACAATTTTGTTCATTTTTTGGTTAAAATAACTTTTTAAACTTGCACCTAGGTTATATACTGAAAAATAAGCGAAGTAATCAGAGTTACCTATATTGACTTGTCACAGTATAGAGAATTTAGTGATTTAAAATATTCAAGCATATCCTTCAAACAATATATAGATTTTCATTTTAAGTATTATAATTATCCTGATATTGAAGAGCAAATTAAATACAGTTTAATTATTACAAGTGTCATTTAGAAAGCATTTTCGAGTTCCCAAATGAGTGTTATTGGATTTACACTTCTGTAAAATTCATTTCTGGAGAAAAAGAAATTGGTAACTGCGTTTGTGCTGCATTGAATCATTATTGAACAACACTAACAAACATGCACTAACAAAAATTTACCAATGCACGAGGTAAGAATTTTTTTAAATAAATTTTTTTTCCATGTGACGTTGCAAATAGCGTTCCCAGGCTTGATCTGCCTTCATATCAGAGATATATAAGATCTTTAATTTTTTTGACCACTTCACAGTTTTTGGTTCGGTAAAGAAATGCAGGAGCAAATGCTGGAGATTGAGGAAATAATATTGAATTATTATTGAATAATTATTGACTACACTGAAACTTGTTGAGTTTCAATGTATTCAATAACAAAAATTTAGGTTTACCACTTAGAGATATTATATATTGCTTTTACCTTAGAATAGAAGGGAAATAGTTGTTCGTCGATTTATATTGTTGCTGCATTTTTTCTTTAAAAGCAAAATTGCATATTCAGGAACCCATTAAAATTTTGAAAAATAAAGATTTTTGTCGAATAGAGAAATATTTCTTCAGTTTTTTATGATCTACATTTTCAGAATGCTAAAATCGCCTTTGAGGTATCAGATTGTTATGCGAAATTTTCAGATCTCAAGCTTTTTATTGCTGCTTTCTTTCGGAGTAATGAAGCTCAGAATGAAGATTCGTACTGAGTTGATGAATATTAATAAAGAATCGTACTGAGGATTAAATTCAGGGAACTAAAAAATAGTACACATCTCAATTACTCTATACATCCTTAGTATCCTAATATATCATTTGATTCCCTCCAAAATACAGTTATCACGTAAAAATTAATTACTTTCTGAACACTACCAGTGACTGAGTGGTCAAGACCACTGAATACTGGTAGTTCGACTTGGGTTCGAGGCCACGCGATTGCGTTGGCTGCATGGTTGGTTTTCGTTGTTTGCCCCGTGTGAAACATGAATACGATATAGTTTCCCTTAAAAGTTCTTCTCGAAGTCATCCTTTTCGATAGGTAGGCATCATTTCCCTTAGAAAGGCAGCCTTCGTCAGTTTTTCCCATGTTTAATTAATCTAAACTAACGTATCTACTTTCTGAAAGAATTGATACAGATATCATCTTAGAGACGCAAACATATACAGGGTTCGTACACATTTCCTTACATGAAAATTAAGGACTTTTAAGGACCATCAAAGAAAAAATTAAGGACCTATCAGCAAACAAAAAAATGAATAGAATAAAGCAATTATCCATACAACCGACTTCATGCTTGTAAATTTCACTTTAAGAAACTAACAGAAGTGTGTATTATGCACTATTATTAAATTCAATTTAATACTTACCATAAAACAATTTTGAAAATTAAACTAACTCCCTACAAGTTATGAAGTAGATAACATTAAATTAGGAACATAATCTCTTGAAAAACATGTATAAGTGTATTTTACACTAATAACAGTCACTATTTTAGAGATTTACATGGTTATTATTTAACTTATTTGATATTTATTTAAACACAGTCAACTACTATTATAATCACAATGTAAGAATATTTTGCAGATTAAAATAACTGATTTGTAAACATACAATTTATTTCCTTGGTTTTTTGAAAGATACTAGAATAATAAACTGTACAATAAAAGATACATAATATTTGTGCTATTTTTTAAATCTGAAATCTTTTCAGCTATTTTAACATCTAATTTATTTATGTCTATTTCCTTTCCTTTAACTATTCTTCTAAGTTCATTTGCTTTGATAAACAAATCAATTTTCCTGCTGGTCTCAGCTTCATCTGCTAAAGCATCTACTTCTTCATTAACATCTTTAATGTCCCTTTGAAGAAATTTTTTCTTCTGCTTCATATAATCAATTTCTTTGTCAATAATATTTCTTTTCCTCTTTGAATTTTCAGATTTAGTTAAAAGATTTTTGTTCTTCTAAATACTGAACGTTCTTCTAAATACTGAACTTCTAAATAACGAACTCCACTTCTTGCAGAAGCTGCTGCTGATCTCATTTCTTTATTAATTTCGATATTAAGATCACCTCCAGAAAATTTTATGTAATCAAATACTGTGCCTTGAAAAATGTATGATGAGTCACTTAAATTTTCAATTTCAATTGCTTTATTTACAGAGAAGCCCCTTTCTACAGAGGCCTGTTCATGTGACAAGATAAGAATACTTGTCACAGTGAATACTTGAATAGTGAAAATATACATTTTTTTACTATATATATAGTCAATACTGTTTAGGAAATAGATTATTATATATATATATATATATATATATATATATATATATAATTTATTTCCTAAACAATATTGATTAATTGATTATATTATCTCCTAAGTTTAATTAAAGTAGAATTATTTTAAAAGAGTGAATCCATGCTGGTAGTTATATTTTGAAAGATGTATATATATATATATATAAATATACAGTACAAAGTCCGAGATCCGGACATCCAATATCTGGAATGATCTAAAATCCGGACCTCAAAGCCACCACCAACCAATTTTTTAGGGCTTTTTTGAAGGGAAGGGGTATGCTTTACGCACGCGCATTAGATTTTTTTTTCTCATCATAAAAAAACATGTCGGAAATCCCGATTCTTAATCTCAGTTTGGCGCTAAATAAAATATCTCATTATTGAAGAAATAATTATTTTAGCATAAATTTGTGTGATTAGTAACTTGACTCCATAGCTGCGTATCTGCTTGGCATAATCTCAAACCGAAACATTTGTTAATTTTACACCAACTAATATTTTATATCCTTGATGCCGAAATCGCGAATCATTATTTATTGTATTTTGCTTTCATCACCGCATGTTTATCAACGGATGACAACTTGAGTGATGAATCATGCAGCGACGCCAAATAACAGAGTATTATCCAATTACAGATTTAATGCGCTAAAATGTTGACAAGGGGAGATTTAGCAGAAATTTCTTTCCTTATGCTAAAATTAGATTTTGTTAATGATACTCATAGGACAAACGATTATATTTAGTGCTACTTGAATTAAGAATAACTGATTTGTTATTCACATAAAGCCAGAACCAGCGCCAGAGCTCGCATGGCCGCAACAGGCGGCAGAATTTAGCGAAGTTAAACAGAAGTTTTTCAATGCGATGACAATGCCCAATTATCAATCAATTAACGGAGGGCGAAATCTGTAGTATGGTTTCTAAATCCAGAAAATACAGCTACCGATAGAGAAGAAAGTAACAGAGAGGTTACTGAACGAGAAAAAAATTTTGATTGACAAGTTATTCGGAATTCTCGACACAGCAATTACAGGACTTGAACAATGGAACTTAATAACTGAACAAGAAATTATATGTCTATAGTATTAGTCTAAAGTATTAGCAGAGAAAACAAATCAAACAACTCACATTGAAAGAAATGTTTAATAAAGTAAACATATAAATATTAAGCTCTTGGTAACTTTTAGGCGAGCTTACTACAATTTCTTTTTTACTTATTTTGCAGCATATTGCGCAAAATGTTATCTAGACCAAATTGGTCTTACAGTATTGTACTAACTACCTTGCTTGTTATATTATATATATATAATACGGAATGTATATTTTCAGTTAAACTTCTACCCAATAACTTTAGTAATTCATGAAAGTTAATTTTGCGTCTAGTTAATTCAGGAAAATTAGTTTCAATTAGTTGTTTTCAGCTTTAAAGATATTAAAAAAATTTTAATTAGTTATTTTCAACTAATAATTGTATCACCATTAGCAAAAATTATGCATTACTATCAACAAAATAGGTTTAAAACAAATACTTAATTGTCTATTGAAGCTTCTAAACATATTTCCGAACTTCACTTTTTATCGGCTAGCATTAGCGAATTTGCCCTTGGCGACCTAAAATCGAAATGGAGCCAACAGATTTCCCGCGAAATCGATAACAAACCCTCTGCAGAAATAAACTCATAATCCCGATATCCCATACATATGGTATGTGCAAAAGAGAATAAACTCCGTAGAAGGTGATAAATTAATTTATGGCTTAATTGAAACAAACACAGAAATTAAGCTAAGCAAAACCGTGTAAAAACAAACTGAAATGATAAAACGAAACTTAATTTTCATGTGAATTTTCAGCGCTGACTCTCCCATTCTAGAAATTTCAATTTGTTTCAGACGAAGACCACATTTAAGGATTGCCATCCATCAATATCCAGTCTTTGTAGTCAGCTTGATGAAGCCACAGTTTATTGAAAATGCACTTTCCAGGCATCTCGTTCCTATTGGCATCGGAAGGGTTGTGGCCTTCCAGGTTGGGATTGCTCTAATTTTGGCAAATATTTTCAGAATCCCCTCCCCCTTTTTTCTTTTTTTTCTCGAGCACCTTCATCATCACTTTCGCCTCTTAAAGAACTTCCGGCTTCACGCTTTCGTCACAATCTGCCTAAATTTATAGATAACACCTGTTTCGAAAGATTGGGTGAATAGCCAATCAGACACTGATACTTTCGTTCGGGTAGCTTTTTTTTTTTTTTTTTTTTTTAATTGTTTGCAATGCAAATCCGCCAACAGATTGGTTAAGAGCCGTGCAATTTTAATTCCATATTCATGAGAAATCGTAATTCACACATAGAATGGCAATCATTAGAAATGATAAGAAATGTCAAATGAGCAAAATTAAGGACCATATATTCATTTTGGCCAAAATTAAGAACTTTTAAGGACCAAAAATCATTTTTGAAAAAATTAAGGACTTTTAAGGACTTTTGAGGACCGTACGAACCCTGATATAACAACGGATAAATTAATAAGTTTTGAAACTTTTTTAAATTTTGAAGTATAAAATGTTCTTTACTAACAGCTTTAATAAAAATTCGTGTTTCATTTATCGCACAGTCAAAATTCATTTTCTCATCAAAATTATTCATAAAAGGAAGGGTTTCTAAATATAGTTATGAGACGCTCATAAATATAGTTTTCTTATTTCGAATATAATTTTATTTTCATTCGTCTGATTAAAGAAAAGAATATTTGCCCAATCGAAGGGGGCTTTCGTGGAGGACGTTCGAAGGAAATTGGCTCATATACATGAACGAATACGAAAGGTTCATGCAGTTAATCCGTTCTTCGAAATTTGAACCCAGGTTGAATTATTAGTGTTAAAGAAAATTTATCCGCTCAGCCGCTAGTTATAATTTAGAACATAACAAAGCAAAATTTCACTCAAGTAAACAGTAGTCGTGGAATGTATGTCATTTAGAAATAACATTAAAATTAATTTTCATCACCTGAAACGTTTATATTCATTACACTGCCTTTACATGCACATTAAAAACTGGAATAAACTGAAGTAAACAATTACAAAAAGAATGAAACAAAGAAAATTTCCTTTACATTTAGCCATTATTTAATACCGAACTCGGAAAAATGATAAATATCAACTCAAAGAATTTATAACGGTATTTGCAAAAGGAAAAAAAATTGAAGAAAGATCTTAAAGCGCAAACGCGCAAGAATCGAAGTAACAAATTAGTCTTTTTATTTTCTCCTCTTGAGAAAATATTTCCTGGAAGACACCGAATTCGCAAACAGGCCATGTGAGTTCAAACTACGGACAATTACCCCTACCCATTAGCGGAATCCCTCAAAAGAAGGCACTCGTTAGGGTGTCGTAAAATAGTCCTCAAGCCTCAAGCGTTAGAATTCCTACCCCTGCGACCCAGGAAAAACTGTCCCGGGCCCCCAGTTGCCGTACACTTTGCTTGGGACATATATGTCCCAGCCCCCGGGAAAAGGTTAACAGTTTTCCTTGCATATTTTGGATTATATGCCTGGCATTGAAGATGGCAAACTGTTTCCTATCCACTGAAAAAAAATATATATTTTCGTTTCCTCACTCCAGAGTACATTTCTTCACCGTTTCTTAAATTTTTCAGTGTTATTTTGGATATGGTACAATTTGGTAAACTGCATATGCTTTGTGGTATATATTTTCTTTAAAACTAGCATCTTCCTTGGACATTGAGGGTAAAATTTTTCATTCACCAGCGTTGGTCGAACTGTTCTGTCGCTTACATTAAGATCAATTTCCACTTGAAACTTTTGGTGGGAAAATCAAACATTCATTCTTCTGAACTTAAGAAATTTTTTGGACACTAGAACAAGTGTGCTACAGGTAAGTGAATAAACAAAAAAAAAAAAAAAAAACAGTACATCAATCGCTTTACTATGACAATTTTTCAGATTGATAATCTATCGCTCTGCATTGTTAAAGCTCGTAGTTTTTACAATGTTTCCCTCAATTTACTTTTTTTCCAACACAATTCATATAAGAAAGGCATTTGGGGAGAAATTTTAGATTTGAACTAAATGAATGACACAATTTAAACTATTTTTTCTTTAAGCAGTAAATTTCATTTCTTGTCACAGAATTCCATTTCTTTGTCCATTGCATTTTTGAGGTAGTTGAGAGAAAAGCATTACCATGCAAAAACACTCCAATAATTGATGTCTATATTTTCCCAGTGAATTTTATTACTAATATCCAAATAATACATATTACATATATATTAAAAAAGTTAAAATGACAATTTTTAAATATGCAAAAAATATTTCAGTTTTTTTGGCCATAGTTGAATTAACTTTTTACCAGATATCATGCTACATAGACTTACCAAGAGGGAGGATTTTAATGGCAGAATTTCATGCAGATTAGGTTTTGAATATTAGAATACCAATACTATGTTGTCTTAAATAACCAAAGCTTTAAATGTGCACATCCTGATTAAAACTTTTCTTGTTTACATCCAAAATTTCATAAGAGAAAATAATTAATATTTTTTTAAGAGTTTCCTTTCTTAGAAATAATTTACTTTCAAATTCTGATACAGATTTAACACTCTGAGCAGCGTGGGTTTTTGGATTTCTCATAAAGACCTGGATTTAAACTGTATTTATTAGCTAGATTTCTAATTACTTATTTTAGATTTTATTTTCATAGACTTACATTCATTAAGATGACATTTACATTATTGAAGATAGTAAGAAAAGCAAAATATCTTAAACTATTAGCTAATATATACCAAGTAACAAAAAATCTCAGGATCAGATAAAAGCAGTCATGTTCACTCAGAGAGTTAAGAAGATATCAGAAATTATGCAAACTTAATTTTCGTTTTAACATTTATTTTTAATGCAAAAAAAGTTTACATATATATATAAATGTATATATAAAAGTATTTCTTACATCCAATTCAATTTCAAACTTATTAATCAAATCAGTTGCAGTATTAAGCCGTTCAAGTTCAATCTGGAAAAGGAAAAAAAAAGAGAGTATTATAGATTTTTTTACACTATTTCATAAAAATAAGATGAAAAATTAAAAAGTGTACAATTATTTGCACATTTACACACTATTATAGGAAATATATTTTTGATCTTCTCACTGCAGTCAATTTTAATTTAAAGTGCATACAACTGCTCTGTACATACAGATCTTTGCTATGAGTAGCATAATTGCTTTTGGTTTACTTTATTTTTCATTAATATGTATCATCAAAAGCTTTTGAAAATTGAATATTTATGATTATCCTGCACAGTTTTTGAGCAAGGAATTCAGCAGTTTGTTATTAAAGGTAGAATGAATGTTTTGGATTAGTAATGCATATTTTCTTGACAATTTGATCTTGTTTTCGCAGCTTTAGAACACTTTCACAAAACATTACATATATAAGAACTTAAGTTAACTAGAAATTCAAGCATGCATGTGTAAAATATATGTAAAATACACAATTTCAAAATTCAAACAATAATTTAAGACAAAATGTAACTTCAAATGCTTTTTAATAATAAAATTTACCCTGCCTATTTCATTCATGCTCTGTTTTACTTTAGCATATTTTTAGTGGCCTCTTTAATTGGCACTCAGTTACAAAATATTGGCTTATCTTAACTGTACAGTAACCCTTGTGAAACAGTAACCCTTCTGAAAAAACCAAGTTCTGAAAGTACAGTAACCCTTCTGAAAAAAACCAGCAAGCAGTATTGCTTGTTTGTGAAATCTGGAACCCCGCTGTGCTTTTGGTTCTTACTATTCTTTTCAGTTGCTGTGTTTGCTTGCACGTGCGTGGTATGGTCTTGGATTTTGAGCTTGCTATTATTTTGTTGTGTGTACCATCATTTGAGTATGTCTGAGGTAGTAAGAGGATGAATGTTGACCATTTTTGCTGAAAAAACAAAAAATTGGTAATTTTGGAAAATCCTGTAGACTATTTTTGCCTATTAAAGAAAAGATGCCAAACTACGCAATTTTTCACCAAAAATGGAAAGTCATCTTCAAACATGCTAGGTTTAGTGTAACCTCGATTAGTGTTATTACTCTTGAGTAAAGACTCCTTTTTTTTTACCTCTATCACACATTTTCGAGGGAGAAAAAAAAAAAAAAAAAAAGATTAGAATCTGGGACCTGCTTAGTACAGAAGAGCATGCTGTTGAATATTTCCAAAGTCATAGAATCTTACCGACCTCAAAAAAATGTGGCTACAAAATGGCGCTTTGTTTAAAAACTGAGCAGTAATAAATAAAAAATAATGGAAATTTTTTCTGAAAAATTAAATATAAATGATAATAGAAATTTGAAAGAAAAATAAGAACAGAACTTTTTTTTCTTTCTTGTTCTCAGTAAATGAGTTTTATTGGTTTGGTGCCATCTCTCGTAGTCGACGGGATTTTCCGTAAATACTGAAAAATTTAACTGAATTGCTTACCTGGAGGATGGAGGAGATGGTGGTGGGATAAGGTATGTTTATTGTTTTTATGTTAGGTTTTTGGTTATTTATTCCTGTCTATTTTTGGTTATTTGTTTGTCTCCGTGTGTTAAGACAGTGGCGAATTTATTCTGGTTACAATGAGAGTTTTAAATTTGTTTTAGATTCCTGATTTTGTTTAAGGGAAAATAAGTCAATGTGTACATGGACACTGAGTTTGTGTAAGTCTTTGACTTCTGATTTTGGTTTTGTGTAGTGGCCATCTTGAAATTGCCGTCGATCCTTCCTGGCACTGATCTTGGCGTCAAAAAAGAAACGATTCACCAAAGGGTACCTACCGTAGAGTAAATTTTTACCCAAAATATTTTTTACAGCAGTACATTTCACCTTGATCCATTAGACTTCAGACATACAGGGTTCATTACACATTTCTGCACACTGAAATCAAGTACTTTTCAGGATTTTTAAGGATCATTAATGAAAAAAGTTAAGGACCTAGCAGAAGGTACTGAATAAACTTACATGGTTATCTATACCTAAACTTCAATTCTGTAATAACATTCTAAGAACAAAATAAATCTGTAAGTAGGATACATTAAACATAATACTTTGCATAACTATAAAACAAATTTGAGAATAAAATCAACTTTGTAAAATTCATTAGGTAATTAGCATTAAATTACAAAATCCCTCAAAATTTACACTTATAATAGTCTCACATATTTTAAAGAAGATTAGCGACATTTAAGTTTTATTAATAATTAGGTTTATGTTGATTCTTTTGTCTCATTTCATAATGTAATCTCTAAATCCAGTATGTAAATTTTATGTCAAGCCGCAAAGGTTAAAATGAGAAACAAAATCTTAACCAGCATGATCTGTAACAAGCTTAGCCATTGCCATCACTGCTGCCTGCTAAGAGAGAGCAACAGTGATCAGAACAGACATGAGTGCCTGACATTGGCAAGATTGGTATGCGTTGAAAGCTAGTTGCACTTTGTCTGTCTGACCCAGTTAATGTTGCAGCTCTGCACAGAGTTGCTGGAATTATAATCCAATTAATTAACAGTATTTAATACAAAGTTCCAATAAGCTGATGAAGCACCACAGGTGGTACATTGTTTTATATTATTTTAAGTATCAATAGCTGTAAGAAATAAAGTTTTATGATAATTTTTACATTTTTATGTTGTACCTCTTACATCCACAGTAAGGATTAAATGATAACTAACCTTAATATGTAGAGATAACTTCTAAGCAATTAATTACAAGCGCCTTATCATTTAGTTAGATACCCGAAACATTACAGATTTACATGGCCATTATATATATATTTAATTTCTAAAAAGCATCTGTTAAAAAAAACAGATAAGTAGACATGTAATTTATGATACTGATTTTAAAACGATATTAGGATAATTACATAAAAAAAGGTACAAAACATGCATGTTTCATAGCAACAATGCATAACAAAATATTTGTGCATCTTTTAATTTTGAAAATTTTCAAGCTACTTTGAATCAATTTTCTTACCTTAACCCTTTGGTGCACGGTGGTCGCGCCCTGAAACCACCAATTTTTGAATTTTTTTCTTCTCTTCTTTCCGAAATTTTTGAGTGACAATCAATTGATTACTGATCTTTGACCTCTAAATAACACAAAATGACTGCAGAATCCTACATGTTTTAAGTCTTAGTACTTCAAATCGGATGCCTTTTAAAATTCGTTTTCAATGAGACAAAATAAATTCCTTTCATTAATATAAACAACTTTAAATTTCAAATGCCATTCATCGCACATCATGATTTCTATCATAAACAATAAAAAATTGCAATAATTAAACTGCATATATATAAAAAAACCCTCTATATGTATCGCATTTGCTTTGTTGTTTCAGGGCGCGATGACTGCGCCACTAGAGCATTGTGTCACAGTGATCACAGTCCTCTAGAGGCTCGGTGATCGCGCCTTGAAACCACTGCTCTTCATAATGGCGTTTGCTTGGTTCTCAAATAGGAATATTTGTTTTTACCCAGATATAGATAAGGGGCTTTGAAACCACAGAGTTATTATATTACTAAACAATACATACACCTGCCCAGTAAAAAGGTCTTTCTTTTCCAGAGACTTTTCTCTGACCTCAACACACTTGCTCCCCAAACTAGCATTGTGATTTTATAATTAAAAATAGAAATCGCATGAAGTTTTATTTAAATTAAAAATATTTTCTGAATATTTTGGGACAAAATACACATAAAATAAGTATGAATGGAAAACGAATGATCCGTACCAAAACCAAAAAAAAAAAAAAAAAAAAAAACAAGCCCTGCCCCCAATTAACATAAAAAAAACCACAAATTTCATGTGCCAGATGAAAAGAAACTAAATAATGCTGGACATATACCATTGAAATTTAGATCCAGGCAGTGTACATTTTGTAGCACAAGGAAGAAACCTCATAGAACAAGATACATGGGCAAAACGTGCAATGTGGTTCTGTGCATGTACCAAAAAGACAAAACATGCTTTGAACAGCGTCACCACACACACACACACACACACAAAAAAAAAAAAAAAAAAAGAGTTCTTTGAAATTAAAAAAGAAAAACACTGAGGTTTTTTTAATCCTTATTTTACTGAGTTTTTTAATCCATTTATCTGAACGTCCTTATTGTGTAAGCACTTATATTTTCACTGCTATAGAAAAATTACATAAATGTTTATTTTTTAATTTTTTCTGACGATTTACTTTCTAAAATAATGCAAAAAATATATATATAATGCAATTCTTACATACATTTTTTAAAAAAAGTTCATAAATTTCTTCATTTATTGAAAACGTGCATAGCAAAAAGGTAAGTTTTTCCCCCTACTACCTCAGTAAGTTTCAAAGTCCTAGATGTGCAGTGGTTTCACAGTGCGACCACCACCTACAGAACAATGGGCAAGAGTAGATTTTTTTAAATTCATATATTATTTGTCTCTAGGATCATAACATTCAATTTCTAGAGTTTTTAGCTTAAAAAATTATAAAAATAATATATATTTTTTAATTAAGATGGTTGTGTTTTGATGACATAGGAGCTCGCATCGTCGAGAAAGAATCAGATAAACTTCAGCCTATAACAGAGTTTGTTTAAGAGTTTGTGAATAACTGCCAGAAATATTACACTGTTGGTGAGCTCATAACAATTGATGAAAAACTTGAAGCTTTACGAGGAAGATGTTCTTTCAGGCAGTATATTCCTAATAAACCTGAATAATATAACCCATTGCCAGTTTTCACTTTGATGGCGAAAACAGACCAAAATGCCTGGCAAAAGTTTTCACTTTTGTCCTCAAAACGGGCTTGCATCCAAGACTCAGGGTGTCTCAAAATGGTTTTGCCTCCAGCAAAAACATTTTTTTTTCCCTATTCGTTTTCCGTCTGTTAAGCATTCAAGATGAGAGAGTTGTAATACTGAAGCGTATTCAAAGCTTAGATCCTCCTAATTTTCCCCTTGAATTATTTGGGGCAGGGATGAACCATGATCAACTTGTGTTCTGTAAAAACGTTACCCCATGTCCCAGACTTATTCTATTACTGAGGTGTTTGTATGAAGCAAAAATTAAGGATTAGAGTTTCTACGACGTTTCAGCAAGATAGCTTTTCTTATTAATCTAGATATTACAATATAAAGCAATAAATGTTTCTATGGAACCCTACAATAATATTTAATTTTCATGTTATGCTTCTTATAACCACATTTATGAATACAGAAGTCTATTATACGATTATAATTCCATTAAATATTTGAAATTAATTTCTGTAGAGATTTTTGTGGAAATTAAACTATATACAAGGGGTGATCAAATGAAAAGGTACGAAACAACGTAAAAACGTAACAGTTAAATATTTGCATATTCCGCCATGGAAAAGCGTAGCGAGACATCGCGGGATGCGATTGGAGCCACGACTGGAATCGGAGCATGCACGGGCACCCGCATGTGCAGGAGAGAGCAGAGGCTCTTATCAAAAGCGCCGTCCAAATGATGCAGCAGTCCATATAAGGAGAGGATGGCGTTCGTGTTGCAAAATTCGACGACTGAGGAGCAGTGAGGTGTTATCTGATTTCTGACAGCGGAAGGTGAGAAACCGGCAGCTGTTCATCGCCGGATGGTGACAGTTTACGGGGAGAAATGTGTCTCTGACATGTCTGTCAGAAAATGGAGTGCCCGTTTTCGTGCAGGCCGTGAGAATGTGGGTGATGACCCGAGACCAGGCCAGGCAATCACTGTCATCACGAGCGTTCTCATCGACAAGGTGGACAACCTAGTGAGAAGTTATCGGCGTACCACATTGCGAATGTTGGTGGTGAAGGTGGATGTTAGCTATGGAACCGCGTGGACAATTGTTCACGACAGGTTGCGATATCGGAAGGTGTGTGCCGCTTGGGTTCCGAAGCAGCTCACCGAGCAGCAAAAGGAACTGCGTATGGGGCTAGCACTGCAACATCTGTTTAGGTATCAGGAAGACCCCGCTTTCATGGAGCGGATCGTCACAGGTGATGAGACCTGGTGCCATCGCTACGAGCCAGAGACAAAGCAGAACAGCATGCAGTGGAAGCATGCGTCGTCACCTCCTCATAAAAAGTTCAAAGCTGTGCTGACAGCAGGCAAGGTGTTGCACACCGTCGTTTTCGACGTTCAAGGTCCGGTACTTGTGGAATTCCTCGAGCACAGAAAAACCATTAACTCCAATGTGTACTGTGAGACACACTGACGCCTATGCAGGTCCATCAAGAACAAAAGACCGGGGCTGCTCATGAAGGGTGTGGTTCTGCTCCATGATAACGCGCGTCCACACATCTCCAGAGTCACACACATGGAACTGGCCAAGTTCAAGTGGGAGACGTTGGACTATCCGCCCTACAGTCCGGACATGTGACCCTGCGATTTCCATGTGTTTGATCCACTGAAGAAACACCTGAAAGGAAACCGCTTCAACTCGGACAACATACTTAAGGATGCTGTGAAGGACTGGGTCTCGTCACGGCCACAGGAATTCTGAGAACAAGGAATCCTGCAGCTTGTTCATCAGTGGGATCGTTGTGCTCAGGCCTATGGTGTATATTTTGAATAAAGTCTACATTTGTACCCACCGTGTCATTTCGTACCTTTTTATTTGATCACCCCTTGTATTTAAAAATGTTTCCTGCAAACTGATTGGGTGTGTAAAGTATTATTAAGTTGGGTCAGAAATAAAATAAAGGCACTTATTTCTGTTACAACTATAATTATTACTATTGTTCTATTTAATTTATCAAATAATATAAACATATCCCATTTCTTTCACGATTAGTAATATTGTATCCTCAAAATTTTTGTTGTAAGAATGAAATACTTTTTACCAAGTTGGATGTCAATTACGTCAAATTATGTGCATTTTTGTTTTATTTATTGGTTATTAATAACAATGCTTGATCTTAAAATCATTCAGTCTTTGATTCATGTCTAATTGCTTCAAAAGAAATGCACAATATCGTCATTCAAAAATTTCACAAATGTCAAATTTATTAATACTATCTTTAAATTTTTAAGTTCTAAATTAGAACAGCCTTTAAATTTTCACAAGGATTGCTGAGATATTTGTCTATGAAAATTTAATAAATTATCACAGTTTTAATTCATAAACTTAAAATTTTAACTAAAAATTTAATATTTGATAATGTTATTATTCAGTTTAAAGCAAGCTTTTTTGTTACAAAATTAAATGTTATATTATTAACAACTTTTAATTAGCAAGCAATTTAATGCCATCATGTAAATATTTCAGTGTCAGTTGCTGTAGAAATTTGAATGAAATGATCATGACACTTGAATGAAATGATTTTCGAGTTTCATTCCCTGCTACTATAAGTTAATATACAACTTAATGTACATTATAAACGATATTTCTATTTGAAAAACTAGTGACAGTAAACTTCTAGAAACTAGAGACTATGTTTTAATATTACATGCAAACTTCTTTCCATCACATTCTCGAAATATTAAATTTTGAACGTTCCAGAGAAAGTTAATATGGAAACATTCTGCGCTTATAATAGAGAGAAGCTTATTGTCCGTGTCAAGTTTCAGTTCACGGATATGAAAACTCTCCAACACGTACATAAACAGTGGAAAAAATACAAATTAAGGTAGATTTTATGTAAAGTAACATCGATTGATTGATGTGTATTTTTTGCATTGAAGAGGGGGGGAAGAAAACTGCAGTTTTTGACACCATTAGGAGACATACATTAAAAAAAAAAACATTCGTCTGTCTAGTAGAAAAGGTTAGGCTATTAGAATATGACAGAGTAGATGAGGGCTATTTGAATAAGGTGAGGAATGCTTTCGTGAAGGATTTTTGTAGGAAAACTGACTCGTATTCGCATGCGCTCAACATTTTCGGCTGGGATCGAATACCGGTTGAACTACCGGTATTCGGTTGCCACAGGCTACACTTACACTTTCCTTTACACTTACAAAGAGCCTTTCACTTAAGAACTGTTTATCACCTCTTTCCTTCCCCGATGCTAGGTTTTTGTTGTTATTAGGGGACGTTGTTTACTGTTGTTTGATTTCAATGAATAAAGGCAAAGCAGACAAAGCCTCTCAACCTGAAAGATAAAATGCCTTCAGGTAGGATTTATAGGAAACTGGTTCGCGTTCGTTTCATGCATCCGAATTTTGTTTATGTTTCTTTCATTTAGCTCAAAACATACGAGGACTCTCTATTTTAAGAAAAGAATGTTTTGGGAGAGTACTTTATAAGGGTAAATTACTTGTATTAATGTTACACATGGAGGGAAAATCCCGAAAAGATCCGTACGGTTAGCTCGTTAATTAGTATTTGGAGCCAGGTTTAACTACTGTGGTTCAATGACCTTAATCACTTGTGTTCTAATGGGCCTCATGAGTTTTGCATTTTTTTGATCAGGCTAATTTATGTCTAAATCGTACATAATTTAGCAAAATTTTTAAAACTGCTTTCTGATGAAATATTTCAGCAATTTTGATTTATCAGAAATTTCAAAATGTGTCAGGTTTCTGGAGTATGTGTACATGTGAGCATATAACATTTAAATTTAGTCATTTTAAACATAAATCAGATAGCATATCTTTTATGATACATTGAGTAATCTTCAGTGCTATGTAATTAATTCCCTACATATGTAAGTATGTGAAACTTAAATTAGGAATTACATCATATCATTCCATAGAAATATGATATGCCTGTATTAATCTAGAAAGGATCAATTGTGCGTAAATATTGTAGTAGGCACGTCAAGTAACAATTTGTCAGCAGTATAGATGTCATTAATTTAAAGGAGATAATTATGATATGTGCGCCTTTTGTTTTAGCATAGTTTTGCTCCTGTTACTTTTAAGCTAAACATATCACTTGAAATAAATTTCTTTCTAAAATCAGAGGGATATTATTAACAATTCTTCTTTATAAATATAAAGTTTATCCTTTATTACATAAATAATTGAAATACTTAAATTTGACATTCTAATAAATATTGGTACAACTCTAATATACACCCTAATTTCACCAAAGTGGCGATATGTGTTCTGCTCTGGTTTTTGGCACGATTGCATGTTCTATGGCAACCCTGTTGACGTTGAAAAATCTTTCGCTGGAGCTCGTTGATTCGCCTCTGTGTCTGAGAAGATGCGAGGGAAAGATAAAATGATAGTTGTTGAATTGAAGTTCGGCAAAAGGAAATATGATTGTGGCTATCCTGTTGAGGGGTAGTGGGTATTTGGAAGTGTGGAAAGAGGGTCTGGGAGATTATTTTTAATGGCAGTGCATGATAGAAGTAGGGATTTGTGATTTTATTTATTTGTGAACCATAGTATAAATTTTCTAGGTAGTGTGTCTGGCTGTCATGTAAATACGATAGTGATTACGTGGTGGCATGTTAAAGGCGGTATGAAATTTATATTTCTGCTATTCGAAAATGCATTAATTCATGATAAGTGCATTTTATTTTATCCTTGTTCTTATTTTATAGAATGCTATGTTCATTGGTTCTTTAGTATGAATTTCTGTCGTTATTGTTGTTTTTTTAAATTGTTTGAAATTTATTTTAGTTTACTTTTTTGTTTAGTGTCTAGACTGTACAATTCGTAGATGTTTTTTAAAGTTGAAACAGAACGCTGTGTACATGGTATTATTTGAAATTTATTGTTGTTATGTTATTTTATTAAAGCGAGGAGTGCATAGATCGTAGATTCCTTCCTTGCCTAAATTGTGCAATTCGTAGAATTTTTTCAAGTTTAAACAGGATGCTGTGTACATGGTATTCTTTGAAATTTGTTGTTGTTATGTTAATTTATTAAAGCGAGGTGTGCGTAGTTTGTAGATTTGTTCATTGTGCAATTCGTAGATAATTTTTTTAAGTTAAAACATGTCGCTGTGTACATGGATTCTTGTCAAATATTTTTGGTTAGAAACTTTACGTTTTTGCTATCTAAATTTTTTGTTTTTGTTTCGGATTTTTAGCTAAATTGTGTGAAAACCGCATTTTTGGAGACATTTTAGGCTAAAAGTTCAAAATGTAGACAAAAAGTTAGATAGTAATATGGCAGCGTGAAGTTTCTCGCCAAAAATGTTTGGCGACTTGAGGGCGCATATCAGAGTAGTTCCTAAATATTTTATCTTAACTTTCTGAAAAATTAAACTTCTTTTAAAATGTATGAAAATGAATTAAATCCTGAATTTTTTCCAGTCTTATGATAATAAAATTTTAGATTCATCAGTTTGTATATCCGTATATATTATAAGAAAGTATCTCATTCTTTTTTGAGGGCTTATGTGATGTAAGTGATAGTAGATAGTAGATCGGACTAGCAGTCGGAAGGTCTGCAGTTTGTATCTGTGCGAGAGCATACAGGATTTTTCGTATTTTCTCCTCAGAAAAACGGAATGTATGGAAATGTGATAAACGATAATTTGTGAACACATGAATTAGGCCGACAGTGTCTCGTGCTTCTTCTCTTTCGCCCTATAAGAGGGAAAAAATAAGGAACTATGCCATTCTCCCTATCTTGCTACAAATGGATGTTCTCCCAATTAGAATTTGGAAGACTTTGTTGGTAGAAGAATAATGACATCACTAATAATAACTTAAGAATAAGACTAATAACTTAAGAACACTAATAACACTAATAACTTAAGAATAATGAATTTTCGCATTTCTTGCTTCGAAAAAAATCCAAGGTCCGCCTATTATTCTGCCTTTCGCAAATTTTTCAAATTTTCTTTTTCTGGTATTGCTTTTCCATTACAGTATGTTGATAGGTGAAACAACCCTGTAAAACGTTTTTTACATAATTTACATTCAAGTTACTTTAAAACACAATTTTCGAAATTAAACTTTACATATGGGTTCTCTCTTTTTTGATACTTCTACTAAATTTATATTAGGAAATAATATAATCAATATTTCTTTAGTAAATAAATTATTATTATCTTACTTTGCGCAAGTATTAGAAAAACTTGTTTTCAAACTAAGTGAATTATAGATCATTCAATATATATATACATATACTGCATTTTATAATTTCATTACACAAAAGTTTTATACCTTAGAGAGTATATCTTTTATAGTAGATTTCATATTGCTTGAATTTTGAGGGAAAAGATAAGTCAAGATTTCTACAAATAAAAAATAAAAAAAAAATGTACTTTTCTCCGTTCCGTGCTGTATCTCTTTACTGACAAATTAACACCAATAGACATGCTGTTTTCTCCCGAAGGTTCGGCCTTTGTGTAAACGATTAAGGGAAACCGGAAAAGCAATAAAATAATTTTTCATTTATGAATCGGCATCTTCAAGAAGCATTGACTCCCAGTGAGTAAAAGACGACCATCTGAGAAGATGTATTTTAGCATAAAATGGTTTGCAAATCCAAATAACATTAATTTAGAAAAAATTTTATGGATGCAATATATAATTCTAAGATAAAAGTATAAAAATAAGTAAAAGGAGGCGATGTAGGGTGTTTTTTGCTACTTTTAATTTTTAGAATAGTGCACCAAACATATTACTGTCGACCCTGTAGATTTGCTAACTTTACTAAACCAGTACTAAGTTCAGGGTCAGACTCCACCTGCTTGTTTATACATATCGAGTCGGAAGAGGAATTAAAAATATCAGAAAAGATTCGTCAGCTTTGGGAGATTGAAAGTCTAGGAATCTCTGAGTGCGCATCGGAAAGGAGTGCTGGTGATGAGCGAATAATTAAACAATTTGAAGAGGATTTGAAATATGTAGACGGGAGGTATGAGGCTAGCTTGTTGTGGAATAGGAGTCCAGAGCATTTGGAAAATAATTTTGGTTTAGCGAAAAGGCAGTTCGAAAGAGTCCAGCAAGAGTTAAAAGGTAACAGCTTTGGTTGGGTACAGTTTATGGAAATAATTAAATTTCAGACACAAAACAACATTATTCAAGAGTGTGAGGATACGAGAGAGGGGGTACTTTATGCCATTCCGAGCAGTGGTCTGTAAAGATAAAAAAAGCACTCAAGTTTGAATGGTAATTAATTGTAGCAGTTGCAAAAGAGGAAAGCTATCATTAAATGATTGCTTAGAAAAGGGCCCAAACCTAAATCCGAATATTTTGGATATCATTCTTGCCTTTCGAAAATTTAAAATTGGATTCTGCGGTGACGTAGAAAAGGTGTTTCCTGATAATGACAGTGAGGACTTTAAAATTATGCAAATGAACAGAGTATTATTTGGATGTAATTGTTCACCGTTTTTATTGAGGGCAACGATCAAATATCATTTAAAGAAATACACGAAAACAAACAGAAACTGTGTCGAGATGTTAAATAGCTCACTGTATGCAGACGATTTGTGTTATGGAGAGGAAAGTGCAGAATTAGCTTTCAATCTTTCAACAGAGGCAGTATCTATTTTGAGAGACGCGAGTTTCAATTTGAGAAAGCTAAACACTAATTCTAAAGAGTTGTATGACTTGTGGGTTCAGAAAGGGTTGTGTGAAGAAAGTAGGTCTGAGAAAGATAGTAAGTTGAAAGTGTTAGACTTGGTGTGGAACTTAGAAGAGGATGGTTTGAGAGTAGACGTTACATCATTGTTGAATAGTTAAGAATCGTTGAGAAATAGCAAAAGATTGGTGTTAAGCAAAGCAGTTAAGGTGTTTGACCCAGTCGGATTTATATCTCCATTTGTGGTGCGAGTTAAGAGACTGATGCAGGAAATGTGGGAGAGAGGTTTGGAGTGGGATGCAGAGTTGCCAAAGGAGTTACGGTGCAAATGGATAAAGTGGTGCACTGAAATTGAGGAATTAAACGTGTTGAAAATAGAGAGGTACTACTTTCCAGAAGTTCTAAGTAAAAGGTCAGTCGGTTGAAATTCATACTTTCAGTGATGCGTCAGTAGTGGCATATGGAGCGGTGGCATATTTTAGATATAAGAATGAGAAAGGAGAGGTATGTACGTCGTTTATAATGTCGAAGAGTAGGATAGCTCCGTTAAAAAAGTTGTCCCTCCCTAGGTTGGAATTGATGGGGGCTGTAGTTGCAGCTAGGTTAGGCAAATATTTATTGAAAATGTGTCAGGATTTGGTAAGTAGGTTAGTTCTGTGGACGGAGTCCGAAATTTGCTTGTGGTGGATAAAGGGGTCAGCGCGTGAGTGGAAGCAGTTTGTGTCGAATAGAGTTGAAGAAATACAAGATTGTACCTCACCTGATAAGTGGAAATATTGTCCAGGGTTGGAAAACCCAGCAGATAAATTAACTCGTGGTGAAACAGCAAATGCATTGGTGAAAGATAATAACTGGTGGCATGGTCCATCATGGTTGAAAGATTCTAAAGATCAATGGCCTGAGCAGAAACTGATACTCAAAATTGGGAATTAAACATTTATGTTCAGGTGACTATTCCAGAAGAAGAAAATGCATTAGACATTACCAAATTCAGCAGTCTCGAAAAATTGTTGAGAGTTACAGCTTGGGTAAAGCGGTTTGTCGCCAAGCTAAGAAAACGTGCCTGTGAAGAAGGTCCTCTTACTGTACTGGAGATCCAAGAAGCTGAAGAGTGCTGGATAAAACAAGTACAGAGAGCGAATTACTTTTCGGATATTCAACAACTAGAGAGGTATAATCTAATAACACCAGATTCTAAGCTTTACAGTTTAGCACCATATCTGGACAGTAGAGGTATTTTGCGTGTCAGAGGTCGTCTGGAACAAGCGGAATTAATAGATGACGAAAAACATCCCATTATTCTGCCGAAAATGAAGTTCACCGAACTAGTGATATTTAGTGAACACATAAAATTATTCCATTCAGGAGTCATGGCAACGTTGTCCAAAGTCAGGAATAAATTTTGGATACCTAAAGGAAGACAAGTAGTAAAGAAAATTATTAACGCTTGCCTGTAAAAAGTTCGCAGTGAAGCCCGCCAAACAGTTAACGGGCCAGTTACCCAGAGATCGAGTAGTCCAAAGTAATCCTTTCACAGTTGTAGGCATCGACTTGACGGAAGCAGTTACTATTAGAGAAAAAGCAGATAACAACAAAAAGGTATACATAGCCTTATTTACATGCGCCGTCACTCGTGCTGTACACATTGAAGTGGTTTCAGATATGTCAGCAAAAAGTTTCATTTTTTCATTACAATGTTTTTTAGCAAGAAGAGGGAGCTGCAAAGTGATTTATTCAGATAATGCCAAGAATTTCTGCAGCACATGTGAAATAATTAAAGGATTTAAAAGAATCAAAGCAGAGCCAAGTGTGAGATTTCTTGACATCCAAAGAGGTAACATGGAAATTCATACCTGAGCGTTCCCCATGGTGGGGAGGGTTCTGGGAGCGTTTGATGAGAAGCATCAAGGAACCTCTGAAGAAAATCTTAGGGAGAGCATTACTGACTTTCGAAGAGCCCTCTACAATATTAACTGAACTCGAGTGTTCTGTATAGATATAGAACATAATTAAATATCGATAATGAGTATCATAGATAGTGCAGCATATAGAATGAGCATCACAATATATAATTGTGTTTGTCGCAAAAGCAGCCACTTTGATAAATGAACAGAACTGTCGGGAATAGCGTATGAATGTCACATACATGCTTTATAATACCAAGAATGTTATAAAAATGACGGTTAACTGATATCAACATTTACCAAACTTTCCAAAATGTTTAAAAATATAATATTTAAGAGTCGGCAAGATTGTTTAAAAAATTGTATGCATTTCAAATCACGGTGTTTGTTGCTATAATCAGAAGCTCGTCATCGATATTTAGACTATTTCTCGATAAGCTACCGAGTTCAAATTTTGTATTCACACCGTTTACAGATGAAAATATGACGTGGTAAACCAAGTTTTATAAAATTCGATTTAGAAGTCTTAAAATTTAATGTTGAAAAAATTTTTTGCACATATTTCCATTTAAAAAATAAACAAAATCTCACAGATTTTAAGTTTGCATCATTTTACAGAGCCTAAAATAGCTTTTAAAATAAAATTTGCATAAAATTAATATAATTTCTGATTTTGGGCAAATTTTTAAAACTTTATAGAAAGTAAAAGACTGAACCAAAAGGAGAAAAATAATTTGTCGTACAGATTAATGAGAATACGAGCCCTTTTGAAAAATTCCTGTACAGTAGTTTTGTAACAATAATAGATTCTTAAATAACGAAATCAAATAATCGAATCGCATTGTCAAAAGTATGAGATTTATAAATTTATCAAGAGAGCCGCACTTTTTTCTAAATTTGTAGAATTTTTTTTTAAAGAGAATTATTTAATCACGTGTTCCCAGTAAATTATATAACACATTATTTTTCTCATTTTAATTCATTAATAATTTTATGAGTCATAAATAAAAGATTATTTGTAAAAACTTGTTTATTTTATTCAATAATTGTTCTAAAATGGAAATTCTTAATTCCTTATATATATATATACATTCACTTTGTAACTGGTAATAAATTTGTTTCCTTAGAGTCAGTGTAAGGCCTTTATCTCAAAACATCAAGACTTCTCCCCATGCTAATGACAGCCATTACCCATTGTCGTCAGGTGTGCGTGGACCCTTGTCCCCTTAGGCAATGGAGGTTGGAAGGCGTACAAAAATACAGGCTAGTCGTTTCTGCCATATCTTTTCGCTATTACAAAAACACGGGACGATCGGTTTTCGAGGGTACATTTAAACTAACAATAATACATAATGAAACATCAAGAGAACTGCATAAAAGAATGAGAAAATACGGGTCAAACCGTTAAAGATATAATGAATACCTAATAAATTCTTTATTAATATAATATGTTTTTCTATTCCTTTAAAAAAATTTATTTCATAAAAATATTACAAAAATTAAGATTAAAATTTTAATTTCTATAATTTGCATATTTTTTAAGTTTGATCATAATATTTTGGTATAAATGTAACACTTTTACCTTACACATTTTTCTTCAAAAAACACGAGCCAGGTCTTTTGAACCCAGGGCGCATGTTCGCGTAACTCAAAGGAGCATGCACGCTCCCAGGTTAAAAATTTTCAATAGAAACTGACATCATGACATTTATGAGTCACTATATTATATTTAGACCCGTTTAGTAAAAAAATTTGCATCCCTAAAGCAAAAAGTTGCTTAACAGCTCTTCATTAGAAAAAATGAAATAATTTCGAAATGCTTGCATCTCACTTCTTTCACTATGAAACCCATTTATATTAGAAATAGGGACAAATTATAACCCATTAACCCAGTCAAAAGATAACCATATTTGTTGGTGAATTGCTAAAAATATTCTTCCAAAATCTTAATTCACATTCAAAATGGTAGTCGTAAAAACAGACAAAAATTTCAGATGATTAAAATTAAGGACCTTCTGCTGATTTTGGCCAAAATTAAGGGCCAAAAATCGATTTGAAAACCTAAGGTCTTTTAAGGACCATACAAACCCTGAAAATATGAAATAGATAATAAAACAAATTCTGACTTCCAGGTCAAATGGAGGTCTATGTTATTCAAAATTTGATGGCTCTAGATATCGATGTTGTTTTACAATGCAAGAAACACGCTTGTTTTCATGCAGATTCTTCATTATTTAATTTCTTTAAATATAATACAGGGCAACAATATTTGGTGGCATTAATTTGAAAAGTGATACGTCAACGATTTAATGCAAATTGCCGTTTCGAGGCTAATTCATGACTAATGTCCTTTTTGGGCTGATCTTTAGAATATGGTAACTGGTAGTTTGGCGACATTTTGGAGGCGATAAAGGTTACTACCTAGGACTTTGGTAATAATGTGAGAAGCACGCAGTTCCGATTACGCATTATTTTGTGTGAGGGAAATGAGAGATCATGAGATATGTCATGTGACATTAATGGACGAATTACAGTTGTTTAATCGGAAAAGGGGGGAAATCTGGAAATTTCGTATTTAGCTATATTCTGTGTTGTGTGAAACGTGACATTAATGGACGAATTATAGTTCTTTAATCAGAAAAGGGGTTAATTTGGAAAAGCTTCATTGTGTGTTGTGTGAAATAGTGTTGATTAATTTTTGGATTGCATGGCGCTTTGTAAAGTGAATTCTAAATTTTTAATGCGTTTATCTGATAATAATAATAAGTTGGGATTGTGTGAAAGGAAGGATATTACAAGTTTAAATGGCGGTGCAAGAAATATGGTGAAAATGGAAATTTTGTGAAAAGGAGTGTAAGGAAGGGTACTTAGTTTGCTGAAAGTAGTTTGAGTATAGGTGAAATTTTATTAATTTCTTATTATTTGTGAATAGACTTCTAGCTGACTACTGGATTTAGGATTTAAAAATTAGCAGTAGTACTGCAGGGACGTAATGAAGATTCTAAAGAAGATTAGGTAAGTTAGTATTTTTAATCATTTGAGGATATTATTTTTATGCATTGTTCTAAATGTAAGGAGTAAATAAATTAAAATGGTATTATTTGAAAATTGTTATTAGCAATGTTTTAGTTTAAAGTAATTAGGATTGTAATCTAATTTTTATTAATTTAATGTATGTGCTTATTTATATTTTAAGTAGTGTTTCTTAATTTAATTATATTTTAATTTAATGATCGTGATTTTGTTGGAATATATTTGAGTAGTATACGTTGAGTATTTTCATGCATTTTCGTGAAATTTTTTTAATTTATGAGAAAAAAGCAGTGTACATGGATATAGTGATGAGTGTGCGCAATGCCATTTTTGTGCAATTCTGGGATGTTTTTTTAAGTATAAATAAGTCGACGTGTACATGGTTTAGTGATATTTTAATTAAATGATAGTTATTTTGTGAATTTTATGTTTCTAGGAATTTGGTATACGTTTTAGCTGAAGTAAACGTGCATGGAAATAATTTAAATATTTGACACTAAGTATTTGTAATGTTTGCGGTATGAATTCGTTGGTGACGTTTAAAATATAATAGATAATTTAGAGGTAAAAGTTTTTAGATATTTTATTTATTTTATACGTGGAAATGTTTATATTTGGAAAGGGTATATGCTTTTTCGCGATAAGGTAATTTCATATATGTTCTTTTTACCGGGTTTAAAGATTGAGAAAATTGTCATGTATTTTCGTGAAATTTTTCTAATTTATGAGAAAAAAGCAGTGTACATGGATATAGTGAAGAGTGTGAGCAATGCCATTTTTGTGTAATTCTGGGATTTTTTTTAAGTAAAAATAAGTCGACGTGTACATGGTTTATGTGTATGTGTTATTTTGAAAAACGCGTAAGGAGTATGGTATTGTGCACTTTTCCCAATTTTGCAGTGAATATTTGTCATGATTAAGCAGTTTTGTTAGATAAAATTTTTAGCATAAGTGTAATTCGGCTAGTAAGATTGTTTTAAAAAGTGTTCAGTAGATAAAAAGAAAAGAAACATGTCTTTACTTCGTGAAGACAAAATGGCGGCGGGAAAAAAAAAATAGAGTGTTCCTGTAGGAGAGTTGGTCGCCAAATTTTCGCCAAAAAAACGCCAAGTTACCATAATGTAAAGATCAACCCGTTTTTGAACTAAGAAAAAGGAAAATCAGTCAACATAAAATTTTTCTATCAGCAACAATTAGAAAGCAAATTGAATTAGCAATTAGAAAGCAATAGAAAGCTCTTTCTTTGGAAAGTAAAACTTGTGAATCTTCTGAGACTGATATAAATTTGAATGGAAAAGTATTTAAACATTTAGAAAACAGTAAAAAAATCCTCAACTGAATTAGTTAATGGTCATGGTCACATAATTTTTGCCGTATGAAGAATCCATAGACAGAGTAAGTTAAATAAAAGGAAATAGCATATGTGCTAATCAAAATTTACACATGTTCCTAACAATATTTTAAAATATTTTATTCCCGCTATTTATTTGATTGCATTTCTTTATTCTTCGAAGTACCTTTACTCTTTACTTACTCTCCGAATCAAATTTTAAGACAGTCTTCAATAAGCAGTCTTCAACTTTTATCTGGAACTATCAAGCTCTTGATGGAAATGAAACATTTTGATTTCCAGCTATTTCTTAATATGACTGCCTACATGCAACAGTAGTTATATTTTAGACGGATGATAACATTTACAATAACACAAATTCCGAATTATACGTACATAAAGAGCAGTAATTTCATTAGATATAAACTAAACACTCCGGAAGCCGCCTCACTCGTCCTGCCATTATATATTTATAATGCAAATCCAAAACTTTCGTATATAGAGCTAGCTTAATCAATGAGTTTAATTCACCAAACTTTAATCACAGCGAAATCGAAAAAGTTAGGATAACATTTAGCCACGAAAAAAAAAGAACATCCCTGCTCAGAGACAATATTTAAGAGAGGTATATATATATATATATATTTTAGTAGCGAACACTAACCTGGACGCGAGGATCTACTAATTCTTCTCGCGGAACGCCGTCAACATTTTCAGAACTAGATTCACTTTCTCTTTCCCCATTAGCTAAATCCACATTGGACATATTAACATCACAAGAAAGAATAGGAAAGTCATTTAACTAGAACGTAATCATCAGTACACGAACTCCACTACCTCCATTTTGTGTTGCAGCTAATATATTTAAACAGAGACAGATAGACCAAAGAATCTGTAAGGATGGATAGACAGACAAAGTAGACAGATGCTTTGTTTTGCACTCGCAAAGTCTTTCTACACGCTGGTCGGAAAATCGAGCTTACATTGTATGATAGCAAACTGACAATAAATAAACTTGTAATAAATTATGATAAATATATTAATAAATACCACCGATCTATGTTTATTGTCTTTAGTTATTTTAGTTAAAGTAATATATATTTTTGTCTGATGTTATGGGTCTTTTGCTGTGTGTCTCAGGATGAAAGCATACATATTGCCTTGTATTCCATGTTCAATACCATGAATACGAAGCACCTCAACACTAACCTTTCCCCCCCATCATCACATCTATTCAGCCTTAGCAAACATACTCAGTGTGAGACACTATTTATTGCAAATGATCACAGCTTCCTCTCCTTTTGACTACACCCATGGACACAATAATATTTTTAGGATATTATCTACTACTTTTCCTTATCTTTTTATCCGCGATTAAATTCGCATGTAGGTATGGCGGAAACATGAAGAAAAATGTAGTCACAAAGCGGAATAAATTATAAAAATATTTGTGGGAACACAAACTCTTCTGATTACTGTTTCAGAAAGCAGCTATATTATGTAGTCAGCTGTAAAAAGTTGGTAGTAATTGCTTGTAAAATAAATAAGTTATCCAGATTCTTGCAACAGTCACCTATTCGAACATTTTATGGGTTTTAAGGTGTATGAGTCCCCTTAAGAGAGGAATTTTTGTGCAAACTTAGACGTCTTATAGCATAGGACTGTCAGAATTTATTATTCAATAAGAAAACTTACTAAAAATTATAATATTCTTATATATTCATCATTTTTTCAGTATTCACTCATGTTTATAGGTTCAAATGCCATATTTCAAAATCAAAGTTATTTATGAAATAAAACCTTATACAATCTGATAAATTATTTCTGTGTGCAAATTTTTAAATCTAAATCTCTTACATTAATTTTTTTCTGTCTTTTAAATTACATCCCATTATTTGTTTATTTATTTCAATTTAGTTTATTAATGTGCTTGAACTAATACTTCAAAGTTCTTTGAAGTACTTTATGTGTCATGAAAATGCCAAATATTTCCATAAAAAAATAAACAGGCATACAGAATTGTTATTAACCAGTATTATGTGATTAATTAGTCATTTAATAGTTGATTTAATCGCTTATTTCATGTCTAAATTTTCTATACAGAAAACCTCTGTCTAATTTTTATTATCTTTCCACGGACGAAGATTTTCAAAGAGGAATTAATTAAAGTCTTGATTGCGCAAAACACATCTTTGAAGCTAAATGTATTCTAAGAAAATCAAAAAAATGTAGACAAGATTTTGTCCCCCCCCCCAATCAGTCATTTAAACTATTTCAACCGTTCAGGAAAACGATAAACATTGCGAACAATCTACCCTTTTTTATATGTACTTTAATAAAAGGAAATGTGTTCCTTCTTCTTATAAGAAAAGGAACAAATTTTAGAAAGCAAAATGGTTCTAAAAGTTTAGTCTCCAACGCTTAAAAAATGATAAACTACGCCAAGGTAGTAACCGCCTTCAAAAAAAAAAAAAAAAAAGGCTCACTACAACACTTAGGCAGTTCGCGTACGTCGAATCCGTTATGGATCTAACAGTTAAATACACATGCGTGGTCAATAGTGGTGCGAATAGCTTAAGCGGCTAAACGCACCTAAGGCTCCTCTAAACCAGGCTGAATCACCAACGTTTCTCTCTTGGCGAGGGAGTGAACGCGCTGCCAATTTTGGCGCGTTTATCGCACACGCTGGCTGAATGTCTGCTGTTTTTTTAAAGATTTATTTTATAGACGCGCGGTATTCAGCGCATATAAACTTTTCGGATAATTTATTAATTCTCGAATAGTATATAGACGTTTTCACTTAAATAAAAATTTCGCGTATATTTTGTAAACATATTCAAAATAACTTATTCTTTAGATGTTTCAGTTTCGTTAGCAGACTATAATAAATAAGATATGAATAAAAACTTTCAATAGTGTCAAATGGGGAAATAGTTAAAGCGTAGAGTGTGCAAATAAATTTATCTTAATGACATTTTAACAAAAATTTCCATAAAAACACTGTAAATTCATACTAAAAAAATAACTTAAGAATATGTTGTCATTTAAGTCTGAGGTACACGGAAATAATTGTGCAAGATTCTGAAGAAACACTTTCTTTTAAATGTGTGAAATATTTCATAACATATTATGGAAGAAGAAAGTACAGCATTCTGTGTTTTGGATGCTTTTCATCAAATGTAATATAAATACGAACTAGAAACCGTAATAAAAAGTCCTTCCTCTTCAATCAGATCACCTTTGTGTTGCATTGTATTTGTAATACTTCTAAAAATCCAGTTTTTACCTAAATTAAAAAAACAGTTATTCCATAAAAGATAATAACTTTGAATGTATATAGAATGAATTTTGTAATTTGAGTTATGTTACAAAATAATTCATAGTTTATATATTTTATACTAATAATTTAGATAAAACCTGTCCAATTTAAGAATGTGTGTTAACCACATTCTTAAATTGTAAAAGGACGACTTAACCACATGTAATTCATTTCAAAGCATAAAAGAAAGCTTATTTTTTATTTTACACAGCAACAGCATTTTCATGCAGTCAAGTTTTTTTAACTGCTAGTTATTATACATAATACTTAATTTTAAACCCATTCTTATTAGAAAGCATAACTAAGAAACTTCTTTTTAAAGCACCACAGTGATTGCAAAGAATGTCGTTAAATTTACAAAAGTATTGAAGATATATTGAACAGCATTATAACAAGAAAGTACTGTACAAAATATGTAAATTTAGCATAACTTCTTTTTTAATATTTGCATAGTTTCCTCCAAATGAACCTTAATGGGAAGTTATCTTGCGAAAATTTAAAAGTATTAAAATGGCCTCTATTTAAGATGTAACTGCATTTATAATTATTTTGTAATTGCGAATAGATTATATTATTGCAATTAGATTATGCACTTACAACATAATTGCATAAAGTAATGAAATTAAGAGTTCACAGATACAATGTAATATAATTACAATGCAATTACCTAAATTGTAATTATAATCACTTATTTCATACCACAATATTATTACAATCACAATGTAATTTAAATTGGGTACTATATTTGCATACCCTCCACTCAAAAGGAGGTACTGATAAGCCTGGAAGTTATTATCAACAAAAAGCCTGTTCAGGACAGTTTGATGACAATTTCCACCGGACGAAAAGTACATTCTTAAGCCCAGGCAAATCATGACAATAAAAATCATTTAGTCTTATGATTGACTATATTTTAAACCCTAAATTTGAATTCTGCACCAAATTATTTACCTATATTTTAACATACTTTATGAATTATTAGAAGCGATATGGCAAATATCTTCTAAAAATAACTGTAAAATATTTGTATCCATTAATTGATTCAGATACACACTTTTATTATTTAAGTATATCAAAATAACAGTTTCATGTTCCTGAAATACAAAAATTATGGAAAAAGTTAAAGTAATATTCTTAGAAGCATATGATATTAGTCACCAGATGCAAAATTATAGTTAATTTTTTGCCCTAAATACAATTTTATTATACAGTAGTCAAATGTGTAACTTAATAACATGTTATATAAAAAATTAATGATAATAAGTTTATCAGAAATGAATTAAATCTGCAAATAAACTTTCTGCACTTGAAAATTTTCTACACCTGAGGGGAGGGAAAGATCTAGTAAAATTAGATTTATTATAACTTCAGTTGGACCAAACACCTTCTCTCTATATATATGCATCACTAAAGAAATAAATAAAATTATCATGCTTAAAAAACAGATATACCATACCAGTTTTTTTTCCCCTTGTTACACTTTACATTGAGAAATAACAAACCGTACAACACTGAAAAATACTATCCTTGAAATTTTGTTTAAATGAAGAAACACACACCATCTTTTTATTTAAGCATTACACTTCAAAAACAGATACACATACCAATTTATTTTCACTAGCCTTTATACTGATAACATGCCATATAAAAATGAAAAGAATTATCCTTGAAATTTAGATAAAATGAAGTAACACAATGGGAAAATTTATGCACACGGACATCTTTTTTTCTATTGCATGTTGTCTGACATGATCCACAAGTACCTAAAAATGTACCCAAAGAAACGCATTTCAATATTAACAAAAAATTGTTTACAGATTAAAATTCATTCATTTCATACCAGTATTATAAAGATCATGCATGAAACAAATCTGCTTTCCCATACTTTTAAGTAAAACTTTTATACTGGAAAATAGATTATATTTCTATATATTAGAAACAAGAAAATACTAATTTGAATGTTCTGCATTCATTTCTAAATCTTTACTCCATTGCCAAATTGTATAATACTGTCATTATAAATAAACTTGCACAATCCTTGCAATTATTGAAGTCAGATTATATATATTTTGTCTCACACTATTCAATTTATTCTATTGACTTCAGATGTCAATGTCAAAATTCTGGAAGTTATTTTAACCAAGAAACAGTAGTGGGCACCGTGCATAAACAACTCATCTAACTTTTTAACAACAGTGATTATAAAATAAAGAAAAAATTATATATCATTCCAACGATATTGCAACTATAGTATAATGTTACATATATCTTTAGCAAACATTCAGATTTTATCTTGACTTTCCAAATTATTATTTATTTTTTAATAAATTTCAATATGCTAATGATTTTCATGTTACATTAGTATAAATTCCACAATTAGCACAGGAAAACAAAATCCGCGCTTTATATTAGAAGAGAAATTTCTTTTCCATATTCAAAACATCTACATTGGCGACGTTTGGCGACGGGTACATTAACCCTAGACTAATTTAATTATAGCTATTATTACAGAAATTAGCAGATACTCAGGTTATTGTACACAAGAATTTCACTTTACTTGCACATTATAAACATCAGAGAAGATATAAACTCTAAATGAAGGCGTAATTAACATTATACTTACTAAGCAAAGTTCAGCGCCTGGACCAGGTTTCCAATTGTCTCATCGGCAATTATTTACCCATATTTTTCTTCTTTCTTCATTTTTAGGAAATTTTACCAATGTATGACCTTTCCGTGAATGATTTGAACAATTAATAGCTGTACATCCGCCCATTTTACACAAAAAATTGTTGCACCTTAACCACTCAGCCGCCATTAAATCTCCCACTTGGGAGCGCGAATGCCTGATGATTCAGCCTGGTATATAGGAGCTGGTATACCGCTGGTGCGAATAGCATCGTCCGCATTTTACGCCGATTTCCGTAAGGCAGGCGTTAGTGAGAGCGAAGGTTGTTAACCCTAACTCAGCAATAGAAAGGTTTGTTAGTAGTTCACCAGCAAGAGAATAATTTGCAAGTAATAATTAGCAGTTACAAAGACGAAGTCAATCTATATACATGAAAATGTGCAGGAAATGATTAGATAAAATAGGGATTTAATGATGGTTCTCATTGCAAGCGAGGACAAGTAATTAGTTAAAAAAATCTTTAGTGTCTTGACAAAAAGGCTACAAAAATTACTTAAATTCTTTTATTTAACAGAGGAATTTTTATGCAAACTTACACCTATTCTTATCGCATAGGACTGTCAAAATTTATTATTCAATAAGAAAACTTACTGAAAATGATAATATTCTTATATATTCAGCACTTCTTCAGTATCCAGGCAGGTTTATAGGTTTAAATGCCATATTTCAAAATTAAAGTTATTTATGAAATAAAGCCTTACAAAATCTGATAAATCATTTGTGTGTGCAAATTTTTAAATCTAAATCGCTTACATTAAATTATAACTGTCTTTTAAATTACATCCCATTGTTTATTTCAATTTAATTGATTAATGTGTTTGTACTAATATTTCAAAGTTCTTTGAAGTACTTTTTGTGTCCTGAAAATGCCAAGGAATTCTATAAAAAAAATAATCAGGCATACAGAATAATTCATTTAATATTTCATATAATCGCTTTTAACTTATTTCATGTCTAAATTTTCTGCACAGAAATCCGCTGTCTAATTTTTAGTATCTTTTATCGGACGAAATTTTTCAAAGAGGAATGAATTAAAGGCATGATTGAGCAAAACACATCTTTAAAGCTAAATGTATTCTAAGAAGTATAAAAAATGTCAGCACGATTTCCCCCCCTTTAAATCAGTCATTTAAACTATTTAAACCGTTCAGGAAAAGGATAAACATTGCGAACATAAAAATCTGCCTTTTTTATATATACTTTAATAAAAGGAAATGCGTTCCTTCTTTTTATAAGAAAAGGAACCCATTTTCCATTCTAAACTTTTGAAAGTCGCCAACGCTTAAAATATGATAAACTACGCCAAGGTAGAAACCCGCCTTTTACAACTCAATGCGCATGCGTGCTTAATGTTGGTGCGAATAGCTTAAGCGGCTAATCGCACCGGTGGTGCGAATAGCATCGGCCAATAATTACGCCCATACGGCTAATCCAAATACCATGCAACATATTAATTATGCCAAGTTTATATTTTATAATAGTAATGGTATTCAAAATCAAAAAATTGAAATTCAAAACTGCATCAACCAGCACAGTCTGGATGTAATTTTATGAACTGAAACCTACCTCAAATCAAATGACAAATTTAAAATTCCCAACTACAACATCTATAGATCTGACCGTCTTCATAATCGTAGTGGCGGTACAGCTATTCTCATGAAAAAATGTCTGAACAGTACCATCTTTCCTCTTCCCCTTATGAGCTTTGAAGCAAGTGTATCTATTTTGAACAGTGATAATAAAGAATATCTCATCATTGCTGTTTATAAGCCACTCAACAATAGCCTCAACATTCAAGATCTTGACTATATTCTCAAGTTATCCAACTATTATTGCGGGGGACCTAAACTGTAAGGACGCTAACTGGAACTCCAGGCGAAATAATCCAGACGGAATTATTCTTAATAATTACATCATCAACAACCCTGATATCAACATTTATGGTCCAGATGAACCTACGCATCTTCATCAAATCTCAAATACTTCTGATGTATTAGACATCTTAATTACCTTCAATGTTCCTCAAATACCTTTTCTCCAAGTGGATAATGAACTTTCTTCAGATCACCTACCAGTACGCTTCACTTTGTACGGCTTAAAACATGGTCTTCCGCCTATAAAGTGCCGCATTAATTGGGAAAACTATGCTTAACACCTTCAAGAAAACATATCTGCTACCACTAAAATGACTAATAAAAGCGAAATTCATGATGCCACAGTCTATCTTAGCAGTAAAATCAACGAAGCCATCAACCACGCCAAATTTATTCCAAAAGAGACTAATTATACGGTCCCACAGAATATTAGACAGAAAATTACAGAGAAAAATAGACTAACAAAAATTTATCAACGTTCTCACTCCACCCAAGACAAAAGAAGATTTAATGCTGCCAATCGGAACCTCAGAAAACTTATCCAAGAGTACAGAAACAATTGCTGGGATAACTTCATTGAAAGTCTTTCGCACACCGACCATTCTGTGTGGAAAGTTGCTAAAGCTCTAGATATGATATTTTCTACTACTTTTCCTTATCTTTTTATCCGCGATTAAATTCGCATGTAGGTATGGCGGATAAAAACCGGTATTTTGATTTGTGATCTGACTTCGTCCATCCAAAAATGGAGTTGCTTAGCTTTTGCGAAATGTTTGATTTTGTTCAAGGAGGCGTAAATTCTCGCTATATTACTGAAGCAGAGAGAATTTTAAAAAGCGCATCATTTGGTAAAGCACGGAATTTTACTTGAAAATCCCAATGTACAAATTTTGACTTCCTATTGAAGGGTAAGTTCTATAGTGTAATGATCGCATGAAATCGACGGACATTTCATTGCTGGAAAAGGAAAAATAATTTATTATTATTTTTTTTTTAAATTTCTTGTTCATGTAAAGGAGGAATTGCTGGCTGTTGTAAGCATTGTGTCGCTGTTTTGATTTTAACGTTCACTGAATGTAAGCAAATGATTTCATATGTATTTAACTTGGGATGTCCAGAAATTCTTTGCTGTCAAAAGTGTGTTTTTTTTCCATAAAATTTATTTTGAATCATTATATACTAAAAATATATTGATCTATATATGCGTTTATTGTATTTATACATACATAATAGCACACATAATACATAGCATTATATGTTATACATTATATTATAATTTATACATAATATATAGCTATTTAGCTTAATTTCTAAAATTGAAGTGCCGGAGCCCTATGGAAGACCGTCAGCAAATAGGGAACAAGAGTAAATAAATAAAACGACTATTAAACTAATTAATAATTTTAAAATTCAATAGTCAATTATTATCAAATTAATTAATATCTACTTAATTATTGTTTATTAAATGCTATTTAATCAATAATTATATATAATTAATTACAATTTAATTGATAGCTTTTAGATAATTAGTTAATTATTTATTGAAAGATTTAATAATTAAAGATTAAAGTAATTAAATATTTAAAATTAAATTAAATGTAAACAGATAAATTTCAATTTAATAAGCGATTTTTAATATAAATTTATTGCTAAAAATAAAATTTTCAAGATAGAATTCCTACTGAAATTGTTATTCAATTACATAAAAGCTGCAATTACAATATTCAATTACAAGTGCAGCATCCTTCTTCTTTAGAGCTCTGGTGCACTCCGGCTGGAATTATGATTTTTTACAAAAACTAAGAAGCATCGGAGCCGGGATCCGGGAAGCTCCGGCCCAATTTAAGCTCTGATCGTAGGGTGAAAAAACTTCTTTTATCATCACAAAAATTAAATATTATTAAAATAATATAAAGTAATAATTAAAATTTATAAAGTATAGCTGATGGAAATTCAGATAATGCTGAAAACAGGGCAAAAGAGAATGATGGTGTTAGCGTATGAGAGGGTGGAAACAAAAAATGAGGGAAATCTTGGTGAGAGAGAATGTTTTCTTTGACCGCGGCTCTTTGTTGATATAATTATAGCCATTAAACGGATGTGTGTCACGGGTAAAATGAGTCCTCAATCTGAATCCTAAGGCTGAATGTAAAGTTACTGGTTACACTTTTCGCTCCCCGTATTTGGTTACACTTGTGGATACTGTGACAAGACGATGTATAGAAGCAATGAGCCATTTATTGCAGTATTTCACTCTTATTGTACTCGTTGTCACTTTACGCACATTTAAGAACACAAATTTTCCTTCCTGCGAGGATAACTAACTCTAACCATCGATAACAATACACTAGATACGATAGCATGGCGAGAAATTGGTCTTCTTGGATGGCGCTGCGATCACGAAAACTGGAGGCAGTGTCTAAACATAGCTCCGAAATTTTTTAAATAACTGTTTCAGTAAATATTTTCAACTCTCTAAAAAAGTTTAATGCACCTTTCCTATGCAATGTCTCTTTCATCAAATTGAAAAAGGAAACTTCGCTTCATCGAAACTTCAGGTGTTTTCTTAGCTGTTTACTATCAACACGAGAAATCCAAAAGAGGCCCTGACACGGAATATTCAGATAAGTAACATTCTGTTCTCTATACAATATATGTTTCTCTATCACTAGAGTGCAATTAAATTTTTTTATTTATTATTTTTCATAAGATTCTAGCATTATACAATAGTTAGTAATAGTAGCAAGTCATGTGGTTCTTTTCTTCGTAACTATTCCGTAGAGACGCCACATTCCTTATCCGTTTTTGGGGCGAATTCAAGTGCAACGCTTGTCATGGTAATCGCACTTGCATTGCAAAACCGAATTCAAGTGCAACGCTTTTCGGACACGCCTACTGAAAATACGTCACTACCATAGAGGAATTTTGCGGCTACTCCTGACTAAGGCTACTATAGTTTTCTGAGCTCGAGGATGAGTTGTCCCATCTCCCCTGGCCACCACAGTCACCAGACCTGAATATTATTGAACCTTTGTGGTCTTAGATTAGCTCCTTTAATGGAAAAAGAACAAAATAAAAATGATATACCTTGAAAACAAGAATACTATCTGAATAGTGTTGGCTAAAATTTATTCAGATGGTTTTTTGCATTTATTCAAACATCTCCGCATATAAATGAGAATTAATTATATTATATTAGTTTTAAAAGTAAAACTAATATAATATCATTCTATATAAAGCTGTTTGATGTATAATGGAAAAAATTCAATTACTGCAGTATGTTTTAATAAAATTTGAATGTAATAGACTGAATTGCACTACATTAGACCAAAAAGCAAAACATTTTTATTTATTTATCTTTATTTTCACTATATGTGTTTGTCATATGTTTGTTACTGGAGGACTTTTTTTATAGATTTGAAGCTAAATAATATTTTTATGTTTTTACTTATGCAAATTAATTAATAAAAAGAACTGTGATTTAAGTATTGTCTTTGCTGTGATATAGATTGAATCTTATTATGTTATGGAATTATCATTTAAATATTCAGATACGTGTAATATTAAGAGCATATGTATGTAAGTATAATTTTTCCAAGTATAATAAAAAGTAACCATCAACAACAAATAAACTTATAAGTAAATAGTATCTGTAAATTCTGTATGTAAATGTATTATTTTTATTTTTATTTATTTCTGTATTATTTTAATATTGTTTTTAGCTAAATAAAGAAAAAAAAATATTTAATGGAATTTTTTACTCTATTAAATCTATGAATCCCACAGTCATCTGAGCATTGAAGTAATTTTTATAGCATTCTGCATTTCATTCTAAAAGCATTATAATTTAAAGGTGTATATCTTGAATCAGTATTTAAAATCATAAAGTGTTTAGCAGCTTTTTTTGGAAACACACACAAAATAACATTTTTAACAAATTTGCTACAGTAATAGACGTTTGATTCCATGTGAGCAAAATTCAAATAACATATTAAAAATAAAAAACAAAAATTAAAGATTAAAACTTATCCTGAATTAATGGAGAACCATATTAAGAATGTGAATGCTCTTGTCAAAAAATACATTTTGAGATAAATAACATTAAACGTGTATTTAAAAGAAAAATTGAAAATTCAATAAAGGAATTCAAAAAGAAAGTATTTTTAACTAAAAATACAAATTTGAAATATGATATGTGAAAATGTTTTAAAAACTTTTAAAATAACTTGAATCATACGAGAAATTTAGCAATTTAAAAAAAAAAAAAAAATACGAGAAAGAATCTGAACTGCAGACAAAAGAAGGGGGAAAAGCCACACATCTTTATAGGAGTGCAGAAAAAAGATGAAATTCGGATTTTCTAGAATGTTAAATTTTAGCGGACAGCGCTAAAGAGCCAAAGTTGCCGCTCCACACCTAAATTGCAACCCTAAAGCTTAGATTCAAAATGGCTGACGAGTCAGCCTGTATCTCTAGTAGCTCTACTCCTGACCTGCCGCAAACTCTTAACAGCGACTGTAAACAAGATGGATGAAGTGATTTTGCTCAGACCTTTAAGAAATCGGAGAAATGCTGATCGAATCCCTTGGCATTTAAGAGACAGTCGTAATGCTCTTGAAATGGTGGAGCGTGAATTCATCAGTTGATTCAGATTAAATCGGTTTGCTTCAATGAATTGAAACCTTTTCTGAAGGCAACTGCCAATGGATATTCTCTGCAAAAGCAGGTTTGTTTTTACTTCAAATTATGAAAACTGAAATACTTCTGGAAATGTTTCCGAATCAAAGACTATGCTTAAATGACCTATTTGAGAATGTTATATATTTTTATGCGTAAACACAAATTTTTAATGTTATTGTATCAGGATTCTTTCTTTTTCAACCCCCCTTTTTTTTTTCCATAGTAATGATCGAAATCGTTAATTACTGCGAATTTTGGAATGCAGTAATAATATCACCATTAATTTATCGTTTTAATTACTCTAAAACGTAATCTCGGAGAAACTGTTTCTCTAACAGAAATTATGCATATGCCTGTCTTTGAGATATATATATATATATGTATATGTTTGGGATTAGTTTTTTGGAATATTATATATTTTTTCATGGTTTTAGATACGTGCATTTAATTTACAAATGCTCTCAGAATTTCAATGATATAGTAAATTAATTCGCAGCAATAATTAATCTTTGATATGTATGCAATTAAAATTTCATAATTTAAATTAACTTTATATGAAGAGAGAATATTTGTTAAATTCAAATTTAATTCTTTGCAGCAATGGCGCATGAGAATTATTTAAATTTAACTTTACTTTTTATTCTTATGAAACAATATATATATATATATATATATATATATATATATATATATATATTCTGTAACTGTAAGGGAAAAAGCATGAATTTTTCTCAGCTGTTTAAACAGTTCCCATGTGTAAAATAGTATTTCATCCCCCAAAATATTAGTTAATTTTCTCCTAATGTATAATGTCTTGCCTGTTCGTACAGTGTGATTAATGTCATGGTAATTTTGGATACTTTCTATAGATCTTGCATAATAACTACACATGTAAGTTATATACACATTCGTAAATCTCTTATGATATGAAAAGTTATTGCAGACTTTCACATAAATATTAATAACTTGATATTCTCGATAACAGGTGACGTACCTTACTTCCGTAGAACATGATCAGAATTAAATAAACTTATAAGGTTATCATACTAAATTACACGAAAAGCAGCATGACATAAATAAATACAAAGAAATTAAATGTATTTACTGTACTAATAGATTATTATATTACATGACATTGGTTTTTCCCATGTATAATGGTAATGAAAGCCAGTTTTCCATAGAAAGTCCTCTACAGAGGCATCTGTTTTCTTAAGCAGATTGCTTTTACCACATTTCAGTGACCTTGATTTAAGTATGAAACTGGATAATATTTTCTTTCTGCATGAAATGTGTTAACTGAGTTTTAGAAATATAAGCCATCTTGCAGTTACTGTGATAATACTAATTTTTGGTACCTCCATATTATACCATCAACCATGAAAGTTGTGCTAATTACTGCTGTGGAATTCTGAGCCAGACATTTGTATACAGCAGTTACAACAAACCATACAACAGTCTCTCTGCAGAATACATGAAATAACCCTGCTGTGAAAGTATTGGACCCACTTCGTGAAAAAACATTCGTTCATTACTACTGTTTTATTTGCGGTTAAATTTTACCAAAAGCTCATTTTAGAATGCTATGAATACAAGTTGTCCACAGCAATTCACACCCTTCGGAGGCCCCCCTCTTCGTGCTTAGGAATTTCTTGAGAGGGAAAAAATGGGGATCTCTTGACCATCGATGAGTATAGATTGTGATTTTTGTAACTAAGATCCCCGACTTTTTTTTTTTTCAGGTCTCAAACTTAGAATTATGAGCAAATAAAAATACAGTGTGGCGGAATTTGTTAAAGTTGTACTATAATAAATTACAACGGTTAAATTAATAAATTAATTTTATATTTAACTAATATTTAAGAAAAATAAACTGTGTAATTTATTTTTGCTGAAATGCTCTCACACTGTGTATGGATTTATGATTTTGTCAATTACTGTTTTTATGAAATATACATGAATTTTTTGGGAACGGTAATATTTAATGTTACTTTAGTTAAAATATTATGTACATCTCTGTGATGATATATGTCTTTTCTTGTTAGGTCTCAAGATAACGGCATACATATTACCATGTAGGAATTCATTCTTCATTCATTTATTTTTTTTTAACTTAGCTAAAGTTTGCTTCTTAAAGACACAAAAATTTTTGAAGATGAACTCCTTAACTACACTCATGGACACAATCGTATTTTAGGGTATTTTCTACTTCTTTTCCTTTTCTTTCTATAGGCCCTTTTTTTTTTCCCCCTCTATTATTTTTGGGCCATTTAATTTAAATTTTATTTTGTCCCATCTTTTCTTTCTGGCCTTTTGAACTCGTACAAAATGTACGAAGTTCCTTTTTACTCTCCTCAAATACGAAATTGCCCCTCTTTCTATATACCTTTCCTTCGCACCTATGCTTGATTTTTCGCCCATCGGTGCAGAAAGACTTAGCGGGTGCAAAACAACACATCTGTCTACTTTGTCTGTCTGTCTGTCTGGCGAGGAATTTACGCGTTCCTACTCAAGTCCCCCAAATTTATTGCCATTCCTAAAGGGAAACGTTTCCGAATATCAGTGAGGGGGCTTTACTTGAACGTCTCATGTTCTCATTAGTTCGCATTTCTAGGGAAATTGAGTATTGCAAGATCTGCTTATTGTTAAACTAAAACATTAAGAATTCTACTTTTTTCCCCTTGAAATTGTAGTTCAGTTTTGTAAAATGAAGTACCGGACCTCATCTTAGTTAGGGCTCCGGTGTGCTCCAGCTAGAATTGTAATTTATTTTAAAAATTGAGAAGTACCGGTGCTGGGCTCTGATGCAATTTAAGCACTGGCTATTATATACATAATAGCACTACTTATCAGATGCAATTTTGAGAATATCAACAAGCAAAGCACTTAAAAATGAAAAAAAGACACTTGTAAAAGAAATATTAGTGTTCTATATGTATTATAGAAAATACATGAAATGAATAATACCATTACCAAACACTTCAAAAAAAAAAAAAAAAGCAGATTAAGTATTTTCTACCTCAGTACTCAGTACTATAAAGCAATCCTGCCATATAACGTGTAGTTAATTTTTGATTACATAATATTACAAGCATTTTCTTTAGATTTGTCCTACGAGTGGTTAAAACTGATAGTTCCATCTCAGCTCAAATCCGGGTGAACAAGCAGTGCAGTTTTTTTTTTTTTTTCGAATACAAGCGAGTTTTCCCTATAAAGTTCTTCATAAAGCATTCTTCTTCAGGCTGATAACCAATGTGCTTAGTCATATTCAAAGACCCTAATCTAACCTTACCTTTCCTTTAGATTCCATATTCACATGTTATATCTTTATCTGTTAAGATTTGTTCATAACAGGATCACCAAGCTTCTACCAATCCAGCAGGAGCATACTCAAAACGTCAAATCCATGTGATTGATAACAAAATCGATGTTTTCACCTTGCAAACCTTTATAAATGTTCCAAATTTTCTTAAGGATTCTTAATAACCTTATTATTTAGAAATGCGTTTATTGTTGTTTTTATATTAACAAAAGCATTTAAATATAAAATATCAATTTTAAAAATAACTGAAGTTTTCTTTTAACCAAATTTGCTTTTCTAATGCTGTTTTTAATTAGTAACATTATGTCTGAACAAAAAATTTAAGAATAAGTCTATTAAAAAGGTCTGTGTGATAAGTCTATTAATTAATAACATTGTATGAACTTCATCATCTTTGAATATGAAACACTGAACTAACTCTTTGAATATGAAACATCCTAAATGAAAACACCGAGTCCATTTCAATCTAATACAAGAATAAATTATACATATCAAAATTCACAGTAAGAGCTTCTCCGTATTATATTACACAAAGATTAGAAACCAAGACTCCACTTACAAAATCTTACACTGACATAATGGTCTTGTACTGAAACAGAATTGTAGCAACATAGATGATATAAATTACATTATGCCAAAGAATTATTTAAATTTCCTGAATAAATTATAGCATTTAGAGTAAAGAAAGACACACACACAAAAAAAATTCAGATTTGTTGTAAAATTGGTGCCATGTCTTTATGCTATAATAACTTTACACATTATCTACACATGTGTTTTCCTGTCAGTCAAGAAGATTGATGGAAATATTGTTCTTACAAAAATTATTCTGACGTATATTTGGAGAAACATATATATTTCTTTTTGAGTTACATGATCAACAGAAACTATACAGCTATAGCGTATAAAAAACTTTGAAAAATTATATATTGAAACTTGTGGAAATTTGGGGAAATTTATTTGGTTCGATAATCAAGAGGTAAAAGTGGTTTATTAAAAATTTCTCAGTGCTATAAGAAACCAACGAGAATTTATGAGTATGTTTCGATATCATGTTTATCCATTATTGGGGCTAACATACATTGTTATCAGTTTATGTTTGCCCAAAATGGTCGAAGGTTGAGTAAAAATATTAGGAGTTTGAAGATAATCATCAATATACATTAATATCTTTGCAACAGAAATATAATACCCCCCCCCCAAAAAAAAATTATCAAAAGAATTTTAGTATGCCATAACAGTTTCATGGGAAAATATAACACACCTCTTAGATAAACAACTACAATCATTATATACAACAGCCATTTCATTAAAAAAAAAAGGCATAAATTACATTAATCAGATAAAATTTGTTGTAAGAGCTTCATTATCTGGTTAAAATTCTTAAGCAAACAAGAAACCATTTCAAGTAACATAACATAATTTTCATAAGAGAATTCCATTCATCACAGAATATTAAAAGCACTTTGGTGGAAATTTGATCATTTAAAAAGTACAATTTCATATAATGCACATTTTTTATTCTTTGTTCTTACGGAAAACATTGTATTTTGAAAGAAAGACGACGCTTTCTTTCTTATAAGTACATAGACTCCAGAATTCTAATAATTATAATAAAAAAGGCATTTGCCAGCAAAATAACGGTTAACTATAAAATCATAACCATTTGTATAATATAACCATTTGTATGCACTGTCTTTGGTCGCACGTGTACCAGGAATGCATTAAAAAAAAACCTAACACTTTTATAAAATGCTGAAACTAGGGGTTGGATAATCAGAAAATACTTAAATATTTAGTATTTGAATGAGGTTGATTGTGTATGCTTTATATAGCTTTGTCCAAAAACAATGTACTATTCGTATGTAACACAAAATAAAGTATACTAAATTACTGTTGACAATTTCAGTTTTTGGTGCATATTTCATAGCTGATTATACACATGTAATATTAATGTGTGCCAGTTTTCAATCGAAAGCACTACACAAGGGCATCATCTACACCCTTGGGTATAGATGAGCCTGAGCAAGCTTTACTGTAATCAAATAAACCATAACCATTTTACCTTAGACTATTCATTTAACAACTGCGGCAAAATTTGGTACACTTCTGTTATCAGGACCGAATTCAGAAATGTATGTATGAATGCGTTCACATATGCACGTATATATGTACGTATGCATGTATGTTTGTATATAAACACACATATAAAAGTGCATACACACATACATACATTTCTGAATCCAGTCCCTATAACAGAAGAGTACATAGATTTTTCTATATAATAAAACATAAAATTTATGTGTGTATTTTTTATAAGGAACAATATTTCTGATATGAATCAGCTGTCATCAACTAATGTCAAGAGCAAGTGAAAAACAAAAGAATAATTATATAGAATTAAGATGTAATATATATTAAAAAAATTTTCTTTAGTGTAACTGTTCTTTTATTCATAGAATTTTATACTTGTATTTTCTTTTATTCAATCATTAACAGTTAGAAATGAATAGTGATTGGCTAAATATGGATATGTTCTTGTGTGTTTCATGCAGTTCTACTTCTGGTACTTACTCTGCGACATACTGAATTTAATTTTTATTTGGAAACTGATTAAATTAATTGTGATGGTGTGTGCTGAGAAATGGAATTTTGTGAAGAAAATTTAAACTTGCCAATAAAAATAGGAATAATTTTAAAGTTTCTGTCAACATTTTTTATATTGTTATCAAATGTGACTTTAAAAAATTCTTTTTTTTTTATAGTAAAATGTGAATTGCATCAAAAGGGTATGATTTTATTTTAATTCCTTTATGAAAATAATTAACCTAAAAGACACACAGATCTCATTAACATATGAAAAACATAATAGTTCTATAAGCAATTCAAATTATATATTGTGATATACAGTAAGACCCCGCTTAACGCAGGGGATACGTTCCATCAAAATAGAGCGTAATGCGAAACAGCGCTAAACGAGGCTATCTTTACATGTAAATATTGGGGTTAGGGGAAGATGGCTAGGAAATTGGTTAGGTATTAAATTTAAAAAGTATGTTTTTTTAATAAAAATAAAACCAAACATTTATTTCTTAAAGCCCAAATTAATACCACATTATTATTTCTTGCAAAAATAAAAACAAAATATAAATAACAAAACGAATATTCTTAAAAAAAACAAATAAAATTCTCAGTCAGTCATATTTAGTTAGCCTTCTGCGTTTTCAGTGTTCTGCCTTTTTGTGACAAAAGCATCTAATGTTGTTTGCCTTTTTCTTTTGCGTTGTTCTCTTAAAAGTTCTTCATAAACGGATAGAGCATCTCTAACACCACGCCTTACTTTTGAGCTCCTGTCAAAATTTGGATCATTTTCAATGAATTGATCCATTATTTCAGATATGATAGACAAACTCCTTTTTACAAACGCCATCGAAAGTTCATTTTGCTCTTCTTCTGAATCACTGCTGTCAACATTTTTGTTTTCTTCTTGTTCAGTTAATTCCTTGAGCTCATCATTAGAAAGACTAGCCGCTGCTTCTTGAATTATTTCTTCGACATCTTCCACATTTACCCCTTCAAAATATGTCTGTACAATACCGCTCGAAACAAAGAATACAAGTACACTCTTTCGGATATGTATTTGAAACCTATCGCTACATAATATTTCGGGGAATCCCCGTATGCTGCGAGTGATTTCGTGGAATCTCCAGGTTTAAATAAAAGAGCGCCAAACCGAAACAGCGTTAAGCGGGGTCTTACTGTATTCTAAAAGCAAAATTATATAATACATAATGATATAAATTAAATACATATAATAAATATATAAAACTCTATAATGAATAATGATCATAACTGTATAATAAATGCGAACACACATTATATCACTGTGCTGTGAATGGAAGAATATTTAATTAGAAATTTACCTTTTATATATATTTGATAACATGGAACAGTAAAACATAAAGATCACAAGAAGTTATGAAAATAGGTTATGCAACTTAAGAAACAACAAGTTCTATGAAATGCACTTTAAGTTACTGCAATATCATGAGACACCATAAATAACCATAAGACGCGATAACTTAAGACAATATCATAAGACATACTACCAAGTTAAGTATAATTTGTTCCTTCTTTTACATCAATAAGTTTTCTTTAAAAATTTAACCAGTGAATGCCAAAACAAATTTATTATCGGTGCCTTTGATGCAAGGTCACACAAAGATAAACTCGATTTAGCAAATTTCTGAAACATTAAAGTCAAAAGTGTTAAATTACAACTGTTAAGAAAGCAATTGTCTGGCAAATTTTAATTCTTATATGAAAACTGAATTAAATTTCGAATAAGTGACTGGGCTTGTACAGTATTTTAGAAGATATTTCATGTTCATACACTGAAAATAAAGTGCACTTTAATGAAAGAGCTGGAAATATAGTCTGCATGATGCATAAAATACGATCAAATCTATTTGTTAAATACTTAATGCTTACTTTCAGGAATGTAGCTAGAGGGTAACAGTTTTTATATATTATTCTGAGAAATAACTTAAGATTGATTTACAACACTTGGTATAAATAAAGATATTTTTCACCAAAGAATTAATATTATTTTCAGACTTTTTACTGTCAAACTAAATGTAGAAGCTAGACGATTTGAATATTTCATCTAACCTCTTCATTTAATGACATAAATGTATTTTAACAGAATTAATTTTTACTCAGGGAAAGAACATGTTGTCTAGCTGCCCGGGTTTCAGCCCAGCTTTAATACAGAAAGCCAAAACACATCAAATACAATTGAATGATACAGCATTTTAAAATGTTGCAAAAATTTTAAATGCAATTTTGTGGAAGAGCTATTGCAATTACCTACACACTAAAAACTTTGACCAAAAATTCAAGAAAACAAAGATACTCCCTTTTCTTTCCAATGAACAAAAGTCATATACTAATATAGGGATGCTCAACTTATTGTACTATAAAACCTAAACATAAGAATGAAATTATGTCAGCTATCTGAGATGTCCAATACCTAGAAATTCTATATATTCTAGAATAGAACCTGCGTCTGAAAACAGACGACAGGTAAAACATAATTCAAATACTTTACTTTTAGCCTGGAAGCAGGTGTTCTATATTAAACTGTCTTAATTCACATACAGAATTAGTGATATAATAGCTCAAAATATTGTAAGAATCAAACACGCATTATACAGTCAAAAGTCTTTAATCCGGACTCGTCGGGACTTCGGCGATTCCAAATTATCGATTTTTACGGATTATAGATCATCAGTTTAAATCTGGTAAAATGGCATGCAGAAATTATAAAATGAAAAATATGAAACCGTAATTTATGAAATAAAGAGCAATTATGATCTAAAGGGTATCAAAATTTACAAAAAAAAAAAAAAAGCTTAATATTTATTTGTTTACTTTATTAAACATTTCTTTCAACGCGCGCATGTGTAAAGCATACATTACGCATAGTCAAAAGTAGAAAATTGCAACCAGAAAACTATTTGATTTGTATTCGTGATATTTATAATGACGAGGAATTTGATTTAAATCATATCAAAGACTGAGTACATCGAGATGAAATCTACATTATAAGCCGATTAAAATAAAAACATCTGCCCTGAAGATAAGGATTGTGCTGACAGATCAACTTACAGTTCATTGCGCGCCGTCTGTTTATCAACTGCGTTGCCGTACGCACAACACATGCGCAGAAAGTTTGTAGCTTTGAGGTCCGGATTATAGATCATTCCGGATTAACGACTTTTGACTGTATTAACATTAAAAAAATCTATATACATTTATTAGTGTACGAGGATTGATCCTGAAATATTATAAGGTGACTTTCAAAGAAATGATAGAAACATTTCACTCGGGAAAGGGACATTCTCTCTGGCTGCCCAAGTTCCATCCCAGCTTCTGTAACATAAGTTTCATAGTAGAATTTTAAAATTCCAGGAAAGAAACTTACGAAGAAATTATTGAACATACCTGGTTCTATGATTTAGCCATTCTTACAGACATAATAACTAAATCTTAAACTTCAAGGAAGGGGGAAAACTAAAGTCTTTGAATTAACCCGTTCACTATGGGCAATTTACTATGCTAAGCCTAACTAAAAAAAAAAAAAAAAAAGGATAAATGAAATTCGTCTTATAATTTTAGTTACATTATGAGAAGAACATTCATGTAGTCGTCAGAATTAATTCTAAACCTTTATTATTATATTTTCCTTAAAGATTTTATAAAATACTCCTTCTAAAATAATATAATTTTGCCCTTTTCCCACAAATAAATATACATGGAAAAATATCCAAACAATCGCAAATTTTATTTAACACAACACACAATTAAAAAATATTAAAACCATGTTTCATAAAAATTCAACGAGCAAACAACGAAAAGTAAGCAATGTTTCAAAATGAGACAGTGTATGATATTCTTTGAAACATAGGTCAACCTTGCATTTGTCACAGGAATATAATATCTGCTGATATTTTACTCAGCAAATTTGACTCATTTAGCATTTGTATATGTTATACGGTCAGATAGAGCTTTCATATCGCCATTAAAAAAACTTTCACTAAGCGATACAAAATATTCCTCTCAATGCCGGAAAACTCAAAGAGTAATAAAAAAGTCTTTAATAATTGAACATCTACTTCACTATAACCGATAATAAAAATAAGACAAATTAATAAATTAAATTAAAAGTATTCCAGAGCATCCAGAACATATTCATGTAGAAATCATCGACGACCAATGCGGACTTAGAATACCTAGGGAGGTGACGTCATCCCAGCCAAGCACAGTGCGGAGCAGTCGAGACCAATGCGAGATAGCGTCCAGACGGGGGGGGGACGAGCGGAGGCAATCAGATGGCTTGTAAATTCTCCAAGAGTTGGTGGAAACAGACGATTTCCTTTGATGTTTAAGTTCCATGTAGCCAAGCTGATCATATTATCTAAAATAGCTGTGGATGTTGCGTGTGTATAGGACTGAAATGTTCATCATTACATGAATCCTGTGGACTGAGTTTAACTATCATGACATCACCTGCAATATTAATTTTTACTTGACTTACCTTTATTATTTTTATATATTTCTTATTAGTAAAATAAAGCTTTTAATAATGCAATATCCGTGCTCTCCTCATATTACGAAAATAAATTCTACATTCATTTGTTTATATAAAATGACCCATTACATTACTCAACACTTAGTGATTGTGTATATTCTACACATTTAGTTTAGATTGCTTTCGTTTGCCATTAAGAAAAGATATACAGTGGATGGACAAAAATATGGAAACACCTTGTGAAATGCATGTTTGAAAAGAAAGATTGATTTTAATGAAATATGTAGGTGGCGCTGGCGTTTTTGACTACTGACGCCACCTATACAACTTCGTAAATGTGCTAAACAGTTCAGTTGTTGTCGGAGTACTGTTATGTGAGGTTGTCATTGCATTATGTCAGAGTTAACAGACTTCGAACGTGGGCAAATTGTTGGAGCACGTATGGTAGGTGCTTCCGTAAGCAAGGTAGCCGAGGTGTTTAGTGTTTCAAGAGGTACTGTATCAAAGATTTATTCCGCATATTTGAAAAGCTGAAAAACATCATCTGCTAAATCACAGCGCAGACGAAAGTGTGTCCTGAGTGATCGTGACAGACGATCATTAAGGGCAATTGTGACGAAAAATAAGAAGACCACAGCTGCAAAAGTTACTGCTGAAATGAATGTTGTGTTACCGAACCCTGTGAGTACCAAAATAATTAGAAGGGAGCTTCATAAACAGGGAATTCCTGGCCGTGCTGCAATTGAGAAGCCACCCATCGGTGATGCTAATGCCCGTAACATGAAAAGGTGGTGTTTAAGTCATAAAGCCTGGACTATAGAGCAGTGGAAGCGAGTAATATGGTCTGACGAGTCTTCTTTCACATTGTTTCCCACTTCTGGCCGAGTTTACGTTTGAAGAACGCCATCTCAAGCCTATAATACAGACTGCTTGTTGCCAAGAGCGAAACATGGCAGGGTTCTGTTATGGTTTGGGCAGCCATATTGTGGTTCTCCGCTAGCCCCATGATAACTGTGTCAGGGCACATGACTGCCAAGACTTATGTGAACATTTTGGCCAATCAAGTTCATTCCATGGTACAAACTTTGTTTCCCGATGGTGATGGTGTCTTCCAAGACGACAAAGCCCCTGTTCACACAGCTCACATTGTCCATGACTGGTTTTCTGAGCACGAGGATGAGTTGTCCCATCTCCCCTGGCCACCACAGTCACCAGACCTGAATATTATCAAACCTTTGTGGTCTACATTGGAACGGAAAGTGCGTTCTCGTTATCCACCGCCAATATCGTTATCTGAACTTGCCACCGTTTTGCAGGAAGAATGGTATAATATTCCCTTGGCAAACATACAGGAACTGTATTTATCCATTCCGAGAAGACTGCAAGCTGTTTTTGATGCCAACGAGTTTCCTACACCATATTAAGCAAAGAAACATGTTTTTTTAAAGGTGTTTCCATATTTTTGTCCAACCCCTGTATGTTTTGCTGAGGATTAAAAATATTCATCACAAAGCACCAAAAATCTAAGAGTAATAAAATAAATAAAAACAAGGGAGGAAAAATATCAGAGTAATAATAATAAAAAAATACTCTAATGATAGAACCTCTACCTCACTATATCCCAAAAATAAAAATGGTACCTCAATGCAGGGACAGCCCGTTTAAGAGACATTACATTGTTCAACACCCACCCACAAATCTCACTCGCATTCGGAAACAAAATACCAAAAATAAAAATCATTGCATAGGAATGAAGGTAACCATACTTAACTTTCCATATATTTCCCCATAACAGGCATACAGCTACATCTAGCGGCTAAAAAGTCAAATGTGGTACACCCGGTCGATACAGTGAATTAAATGGCGATTCAAATATAACATACCCGGCCTTGAGGTAATGTTCGCTGCTGATGCACATATGATCACACGCCTGTACTGAACGGTGTAAAGGGTATTATAAACTCATTCTAAAACAAAATTAATTTTGTGAAAATATTACACAAATTGAAGGAATATACATTTTTACTATAATGTAATCTACGATTTGTCACTTTGAAAATGTGGAGAACTAAAGCGCGAAATAAAAGAAAACTGAAACAAACATTTGGAAAATCTCATCGAGCTTAAATTAGTTTCTCAATTAGATGTTTTGAGTGTGTTTAAAATTAAGCCAAATAACTTCCTAAATAAATTTTTATTTACATTTCTTTTTTTGTTCAACATTTAACTTTCATTGGTTTTAAGAGAAACAGCACTTGATAGAGAGACTCTAAATTCGGAAAAAACTGAAAAAAAAAATTGGTTTATACACAGGCAGTGCAATTACACTGACCTGTTGGGAAGACAAGACCCCGTTAGACAAGGAAAATATTATGCCAGACAGAGAGGAAAATGCTTAGCCTCCTCCTCGTAATGCGAAAGGAGGCCATTTGGGAAAAAATTACACTACAGCAGTAAATTTGAAACCACGAAGAAGCAACAGAACTCTAACAAATCTCAGACTTCTGATAATTATAGTGTGATTAACAGTTCAACCTCACTTCGAATATTACAATACAATATAAAGAAAGAACCAATTCACACACTTCAATATGGAATTCAAAACCTAAGAAATTAATGCATAAATGCTACCCTAAACATTAAAACATAATGTGAAGTGTTCACATAAAATAAATAACTAGTAAAAATCCAATATAAAGCAACATGTGAAAAGGGAACTACAAATTATAACATTCAAGCATTTCTAGTGAAAGTAAAGTTAATATAAAACAAGAATTAGCAGCCACAGATGTCTTTTTGCTCTGCACTATTTTTCGGTTCTTTTCATCTTCGTTCTTTTTCTTTCATGATATAATGTTCTGCAATCCAAGAGTGCACAAAAATGATGACAAATTACACTAGAAGAGGCCAAGGGGCGGGAAGGAATCATTAGATTTTAACTACTTTGAAATTAAAGAATATCTATACACAAAGAGAAATAACTAATATTGTTTCTTAATATATAAAACTTCGAAAGTAGCCTTCTTTGTTTTAAATTCCAGCAATGTGCTACATTGTTACTAAAATCATGATTGCAGTCGATAGGAAAGCAAATGATTTTCCTAATACGACAGAAGTACAGTAAGCGAAAGAGGTTTTTAATGTATGGGTACAACATGAACAATGTAAGAAAAAAAAATTATACAGTTATTATGGATACACAGAATAAAAGGGATAATAATCTTCGAGAAAAGTAAATAATTTCAGCGCTGGTAGAAAGATGGCTAAGAAAGACAATAAGCGGGAAATTTCAAATGACAAATAAACAAAATAAACTTTACTGTTATTTTTGAAGCAGGTGTTATATATTAAACTATCTTAATTCACACACAGAATTAGTGACATAACAGATCAAAAATGAGTAAGAATCAAACTCGCAATATATTGACATTAAAAGAGCTATACATATATACTTTTATAGCTTCTTTTTTTTTTTTTTTTTTTTTTTTTTAGAAAGGGCTCAAAAACACCATTCTAAAAACAGAACAAAATTTCGTGAATGAGCTATTGCAATTACCTATATACTAAAATTTTGACCAAAAATTCAACAAAACTAATATACTCTTTTTTTCTTTCGAAGGAATCAAAGTCATATACTAATGGAGGGATGCTCAACTTATTGTACTATAAAACCTAAACATAAGAATGAAATTTTGTCAGCTGTGTGAGATGTCCAATACCAAGAAATTTCATAAATTGTAGATTAGAACGTACCTCTCAAAACACACGAAAGGTAAAACACAATTTAAATACTTTACTTTTAGTCTTGAAGCAGATGTTCTATATTAAACTGTCTTAGCTCACATACAGAATTAGTAATATAATAGCTCAAAATGTTGTAAGAACCAAACACGCATTATATAAACATTAAAAAAAAAATCTACAAAAAATCTACATACATTTATTAGTGTTACGAGGGTTTATTCTGAAATATAATAATGTCACTTTCAGTGAAATGATAGAAATTTTCACTCAGGGAAGGGACATTCTGTCTGGCTGCCTGGTTTCCATCCCAGCTTCTGTTACAAAAGTTTCATAGAAGAATTTTAAAAATCTAGAAACGAAACTTATGAAGAAATTATCGACCATAATTGGTTCTATGATTTAGTCATTCTTACAGACATAATAACTAAAATCTTAAACTTGAGGGGGGGAGAGAACTAAACTAAAGTTTTTGAATTTAAGGGTATTTTAAATTAATTTTAAATCAGAATTAATTTTGTAAAAATATTACACAAATATAAGAAATATACATTTTTACCATAATGCAATGTACATTTTGCCACTTTGAAAATCTGGAGAACTAAAGCGTGAAATATAAGAAAACTGAAACAAACATTTGGAAAATCTCATCGAGCTTAAATTAGTTTCTAAATTAGATGTTTTGAGTGTATTTAAAATTAGGCCAACTACTACGTTCACTTCAAACCCATTACATAAGACTAGTATTTAAGAAAAATGGTAAAAGATTGCAAACATGTTAACAATTCTACTGATCTAAAAATAGAAATAATTGGTTTTCATCCTAATTAAGATGAAGAATATCACAAAAAGCTATTTGAATAGTCCTAGATCAGAAAAATGATGAACTGTTAAACTTTTAAAAAGATAAATTCCTGCTTTCGATCTACTGAAAAATGTGAAAGAGGATTTTCAACAACAAACTTGTTAAAATCAGTGTTCAGATACAGAATAACAAACAAACATCCGGACGACTGCATGGATTTAGCAATAACATCGCATGTACCAGAGGGAGAAAAAAAAACTCTCAGAAGAAATGCAATGTTAAATTTCACATTAAAATATGATTTCCCTGTATTTAATTTTCATCTTGCGGAATTTTTTTGTAAATAATACAAAGAGTATACCTTTTCTTTAAGATATTTTACCACACATTTTTATACTTTTGTGTAATGCACTTATAACTGAAATATTAAAAGTGCAATATATAATTGCAGCTAGCCAAAATTTTATAAACTTAAAATTGGCTCCCATTAAGTTAAAGTTGTTAATAACTGCACCAAGGGAAGGAATGCAATTTTATTTCTTTGTCTGTATTCGGTTTCATTTTCATATAGAAAGAGTTAAAATTCCTTTCTTAAACAGGGAATTCATATACTTTAATCTGTTTTTACATAAGTACTGTTTATGACTAATCCATGGTCCAGGAGAAAAATATTTTATAGTACACCCATCTAAATTTTTATTATTTCCGGTCATGTGTATAGACTGTTTACCTATCACGACTAAACTCCCAATCTGCATTCCAATTAATTCAAACAATTCTTCAAGTCATATTTCTTAGTCTATCATTTTTAATACGGCAGGTACTTGCTGAGCGCAGACTTGTAAAGCGTGATTTTGCGTATAGCAGTACCTTAAAGGATCCCATTTTATTTGTCCACTGCTAGAATTTCATTCATACGTGGTGCAACATTCATCCATCAACACCGGAAAGAATTTATCTGCTACTTTAAACAATTTCCATCGACTGAAAATGAAGTCAGAAAAATCTTACAAGTTTCAAAAGCAATCGATGCCGAAGAATTTTCACATATGGAAGACAGAGAAGTCAAACAATGAATCAGAAAATTACAAAAGAAGAATTGGGGTCTTATAAAACACCTTGATAATAAAAGCGCTCATTATGAAAAAGAGCTTTTAACTGAAGATAAGATGAAGAAATTGTTAAGTAACACAAAAAGCAATGTCTGATCTTCTAGCGAAGAATTACCCAATTCAAGAAAAAACATGTGCTCTTTACAGCGACACCCATACAGTTGCATCAATCATTCTTATAAGCAAAAGACATCAGCTTTCTCAAAAAATAATTCTGTCATGCATTTGCCAAGAGAACGGAAAGAAGTCCAAAAGAAACTTTCAGAGTGCTTTGCAAAACAAAGTTGAAAGTTAATCTGCAGAATTTTACTTCGATAATAAGAAAACATCTCTGATTTTATTTCAAAACGAATTTTTATTTGTGGAATCAATTTTAAATAGATCTTCGCAAATAGGTTCATAAAACTTCACAATATGCCAAAATAGTTGAGATTAAGGGAAAAATATAATAAAGTATGCTTAAAACAACTAATAAAAACACATTTTGAGCAGCCTTAACAGAAGACAATTTGGCCCCACTAACTTTCTTTATGAGTACTCATTAAATTTTTATTTACATTTCTTTTTTGTTCAACATTTAACTTTCAATGGTTTTAAGAGAAACAGCACTTCATAGAGAATCTAAAAATTCGGAAAAAACTGAAACAAAATTGGTTTATACACAGGAAGTGCAATTACACTGACCTGTTGGGAAGAGAAGACCACATTAGGCAAGGAAAATATTAGGCCAGACAGAGAGGAAAATGCTTAGCCTCCTCCTCGTAATTGTAATATTTAATAATTTGTAAATGGTAACATTTAATATTTAGTAACTTGTAATTAACAACACTTTGGATACAGATTTGAAAAATAGAACTATGCTGGTATTGCAGTTCTCTGTGATTATACATTCTAAGATTGTAAATAAATAGTTTCTAAAAGCTAAAAGTGTACCCTCATAATTTTATATGGTGTCAGGAATGTTTTGCTTTCAAAATGGAAAGTTTAAAACCACCAGAGCCGATGAAATTTGATGGAAATCTAGCTTGGAATTGGCAGAGATGGCTGCAATCATTTGAAATATATGAAGTAGCTAGTGAATTACATAATAAAGAAGAGAAGGTAAGAGTTAATACTTTTCTTCATGTAATAGGAATTTGTGGTCTTGAAATATATAATACATTTCCTATAGAAGAGGGTAAAGAAATTAAATTAAGTGAAATTAAAACAAAATTTACGGAATATTGTATTCCTAAGAAAAATATTACATATGAAAGACATTTATTCTTTACTAGAAATCAAACCGCGTCAGAAACCATAGATGAATACGTAACTGACTTTCGAAATAAAGCTAGAACATGCGAGTTTGCACAATTAACGGATAGTTTAATAAAGGATAAAATTGTTTGTGGTATTAAAGATGATATAGTGAGAGCAAGATTGTTACATGAAACAGAATTAACATTAGAAAAAGCTCTTGATATATGCAGATCTGCTGAAATAAGTGCACATCAAATGAAAATCATAAAAGATGAGGAAACTGCTGTAAACTTAGTGAAAAAGAAACCAAGTAAACATAATAAGAATACTTACAAAGAGGTAAATACCGATAAACAAAAGACAAAAATTTGTTCTAAATGTGGAACATCTCATGAGTATTGAATGTGTCCAGCATATGGAAAAATCTGTCATAAATGTAAAAAGGCAAATCATTTCGCAAGTCAGTGTAAAAGCAATATAATAAAAAATGAAGCAGTCAAGGTAAACAAAAAAGATAGACAAATTAAATTAATAAATCATGACTCTGAGGAAGAGTTAGAATTTTATGTTGGCACATTAAACCTTAATTCAGATAACAAGGAAGAGAAATGGACTGTTGACGTTAATGTAAATAAAAGTAAACTAAATTTGCAGTTAGATACTGGAGCAATGTGCAATGTTATTTCTAAAACCAAAGTGAAATTGCTAAATGTTCCGATACAGAAGTCTGAAATTAAAAGATTAGTTACATTCTCTGGGAATAAAATGGATACTTTAGGAAAAGTAGTACTTAACTGCCAATATGGAAAAAATAATTATGTTCTGGAATTCCAAGTTATTGACAAAGAAGTACCTTCTATGTTAGGATTAAAATCATGTTTGCAACTAGGTTTGATTCAGAAAGTAATGTCTGTTTACACTGAAGACTTACTGGAGGAATACAAAGATGTATTTGAAGGCTTAGGTTGTTTGAATAGAGAATATAAAATCCAGTTAAAACAAGATGTAACACCAGTCATTCATCCTCCAAGAAAAATACCCATAGCTATACGTGATAAAGTTAAGAAAGAATTACAAAGAATGGAAAATAAATGTTATTGAGAAAGTAAGAGAACCAACTGAATGGGTAAATTCAATGGTCACAGTTGTCAAACCGAACAAAATAAGAATATGTTTAGATCCTAGAGATTTAAATAAAGCTATAAAACGAGAACATTATCCGATGTTAACCATTGACGAAGTTGTCACTAGAATGCCTAACGCAAAAATATTTCCTGTTTTAGATGCTAATAGTGCTTTTTGGCAAATCCAGCTTGACGAAAAAAGTAGTAATTTGTGTATATTCAATACACCTTTTGGCAGATACAAATTTAAAAGATTACCTTTTGGCATATGTTCAGCTCCAGAAATTTGCCAAAGAAAATTAAGCCAAATAATAGAAGGTCTAGAAGGCGTTGAATGTATTATACATGATATCTTAATATGGGGATCTAATGAAAAGGAACATGAGCTACGACTTCAAAAGTACTCCAGAGAGCACGAGAAAATAATTTGAAGTTCAATAAAGCTAAATGTAAAATAAAAGTTAATCGTGTGAATTATATAGGGCACGAGTTAAGTGAAAATGGACTAAAACCTGATTTTTCTAAAGTGGAAGCAATTGTTAAAATGCCAGAACCTACAGATGTGCCTTCGCTACAAAGATTTTTGGGAATGATTAATTATTTAGCCAAATTTATTCCTAACTTAAGTACTATTACTGCACCATTAAGACAGTTACTTGAGAAAAATGTCCTCTGGCACTGGACTGGAAAGCATCAAAAAGCTTTCGAAACACTTAAAGAATTGATTGCAAAAGCACCCGTATTAAAATTCTATCATGTTAATAACTCTTTCAGTAGATGCAAGTTCTGAAGGATTAGGTGCTGTTTTACTACAAGAAAACCAACCAATTGCTTATGCTTCCAGAGCTCTAACAAAAAGTCAGAAAAATTATGCTCAGATAGAAAAAGAGCTTTTAGCTATTACTTTTGGATGTTCTAAATTTCATCAATATATATATATGGCAAACGTATTACAGTTGAAACTGATCATCGACCATTAGAAAGCATAACTAAGAAACCTCTTTTTAAAGCACCACAGCGATTGCAAAGAATGCTGTTAAATTTACAAAAATATGATCTAGATGTACGATACAAAAAGGGGAAAGACTTATTAATAGCAGACACTTTGAGTAGAGCAAATTTGAATACAACAGAAGATAATGATGAAGATACAGAAATTTGTACACTGATTCCAGCATCTGATGACAAAATTTATGCATTGAAGAAAGAAAGTGAATGTGATGCTACACTACAGTGCTTAAAGAAATATATTCTGAGAGGCTGGCCAGAAAGGAAACATCAGGTAGAACCTCAAGTCAAAGTATTTTGGGACTTTGTAAAGTATTTGGGATATATTTATTAATTGTAGATAGAGTTGACAATGGAAAATGACTTATTTTTCAAAGGAGGAAGGGTAATTATTCCTTTATCTATGCAAAAGGAAATGTTAAATTTAATTCATGAGGGTCATTTTGGTATAGAAAAATGTAAGAAAAGAGCTAGAGATGTTTTGTTTTGGCCACTTATCAACAAGCAGATAGAAGATAAAATTTCAAAATGTTCTATATGTAATGAATACCAGAACAAAAACATAAGACAGCCTATGATACCACATGAAATTCCCAATTTACCTTATTTGCGACAGATTTATTTGAGATTAACAAAGATGTATATTTATTAATTGTAGATTACTATTCCAACTTTTTTGAAATCTCCAAACTACCGGATACTCGAAGTCACACAGTGATCAGTTACATGAAATCTCATTTTGCAAGATACGGTATACCATTGATAGTGATATCTGATAATGGACCTCAGTTTGCAAGTAAAGAATTTTCAGAATTTGCAAAGAAATACCAATTTAAACATATAACAAGCAGTTTATACCATCAACAGTCGAACGGATTAGCAGAGCGTTCAGTACAAACGGCGAAGAAATTGTTAAAGAAAGCTCAAGCAGATCATGCTGATCCTTATTTAGTTTTGTTAGCTCATAGGAACACTCCAACAAATGAGATGCTAGGATCACCAACTCAATGACTTATGAGTAGAACAAGAACAATTCTTCCTACATCTGAAGAATTACTTAAACCTCAAGTTGTGAGAAATGTAAAAGAAAAAATCAACCAAGAAAGAACTCAACAGAAGTCATATTATGATCGTCATACAAAAACATTACCATCACTAAATAAAGGAGATTGTGTTCGGATATATCACGATAATCGCTGGAAACCAGCAGTTGTAGAAGAAGTGCATAAGATGCCTAGATCATATATACTTAGATCAGGTGGATCAGTATTGAGAAGAAATAGAAAAGATATTAGAGAAAACAGTTCAGCTGTTGATGAGAATATCAGAGGAACAGAACAAGGAGTTAATACACAGAAAACAGATGTAAAAGGATATGATTCCAGATATTCTCAAGCGCAAAGTTTAGAACATCAACTACCAAACTCTGCTAACTCAGAAACAAGGAACGGTGAGCTAAGAACTAGAAGTGGGAGACTGATTAGAAAGCCGGCCAGGTATTTGGACTGATTTTAGACTATTAAAACTTTTGAACTCTTTAAAAAAACGGAAGATGTAATATTTAATAATTTGTAAATGGTAACATTTAATATTTAGTAACTTGTAATTGGCAACACTTTGGATACAGATTTGAAAAATAGAACTATGCTGGTATTTCAGTTCTCTGTGATTATACATTCTAAGATTGTAAATAAATAGTTTCTAAAAGCTAAAAGTGTTCTCTCATAATTTTATAGTAATGCGAAAGGAGGCCACTTGGGAAAAAATTACACTACAGCAGTAATTTTGAAACCACTAAGAAGCAACAGAACTCTAACAAATCTCAGACTTCTGATAATTATAGTGTGATTAACAGTTCAACCTGACTACGAATATTACAATACAATATAAAGAAAGAACCAATTCAGACACTTCAATATGGAATTCAAAACCTAAGAAATTAATGCATAGACGCTACCCTAAACATTAAAACATAAAGTGAAGCGTTCACGTAAAATAAATAAGTATTAAAACTCCAATATAAAGCAACATGTGAAAAGGGACCTACAAATTATAATATTCAAGCATTTCTAGTGAAAATAAAGTTAATATTATACAAGAATTACCAACCACAGATGTCTTTTTGCTCTGCACTATTTCTCTGTTCTTTTTCTTTCATGATATGTTCTGCAATCCAAGAGTGCACAAAAATGATGACAAATTACACTAGAGGAGGCCAAGAGGGGGAAAAAAGGAATCATTAGATTTTAACTACTTTGAAATTAAAGAATAATTGTACACAAAGAGAAATATCTAATATTGTTTCTATATATATAGAACTTCAAAAGTAGCCTTCTTTGTTTTAAATTCCAGCAATGTGCTACATTGTTACTAAAATCATGACTGCAGTCGATAGAAAAGCAAATGATTTTCCTAATACTACGAAGTACAGTAAGCGAATGGTGTTTTTAATGTATGGGTACAACATGAACAATGAAAGAAAAACAAATTATACAGTTATTACGGATACACAGAATAAATGGCATAATGATCTTCAAGAAGAGTAAATAATTTCGGCGATGGTAGAAAGATGGCACCGAAAGACAATAAGCCGGTAATTTTAAATGACAAATAAACAAAATAAACTTTACGGTTATTTTTGAAGCAGGTGTTATATATTAAACTACCTTAATTCACACACACACAATTAGTGACACTTTGGAAAGTTATGTCACATAACTTAAAAGAAGTATTTCAATCAGAATTCTAACGTAAGAAACGTTTCTAATTTTAAGTTCTTTACCCAGGTACTCTCATGCATGAGAGGTGACAGCTCAGCCCAACGTACGAGGGTTTATCCTGAAATATTACCAGGTCACTTTCAACAAAATGACAGCAATATTTCACCGAGGAAAAGAACATGCCTAGCTGACTGGATTCCACCCCAACTTCAATACAGCAAGCCAAAACATATCTAATGCCGTTTTTCCAAGATGGAGTCGTCCGCTTTTTCCCAAAATGGCGTCCCAATTCAAAGAGAGGGAGAGGGGTAGGAGATTCTTTGGGCGTGATGAGCGGTCATATCAAAGAATGTCTATGCAACAACAATACATATTCTTTGGTCATATCAAGGAGGTTAGAATAGAAGGAGGGAAGGTTCAACTCAAACGGTGAGGCTTAGCGGCCATGTTCCTGTTATCGCTGTGACTTGTGCAAGGAAGTCTGTAATTGGAATATTTTTTTTTCTTTTCTTTTTGAAGCATGTCATCTTGTGTTGTATATGGATGCACAAAAAGATTTTTGAAAAAGATTCCTGGGATTACTTTTCACGCGTAAGTATTGATTATCTTTTTTTATGTAATTTGATAACTATGGTAAAAAAATATCACAATGTCATGTTGTTGTTTTTTTTCCAGATGTAAAAAAGGGACTTAATAATAATCAAAATATGTTAAATACATTTTAATGTTTCTGTTTATAGCTGGAATCTTTGTTCCTTAACACACAATGATGTATGCTAGGATTTAAACTGTATAATTTGAACGTTTTAGGTAATTCGTTTGATAATTTTCATGAAAAATTAGACACCAATTGTTACTATTTTTATGGTTTTTAAAGGTATTAAATAAAGTAATGCTTTTCTTTATGTATTAATTATTATTCAATTTAAAATTTTTGAACTGTTAAGAATATAATTTGTGCATTTGATCAAGATAAACTAACTTTTCTGTTGTTAAAATGTTTTTGCATAAATTTACAAATTTGTGGGCAGTATAGCAATAAAAGTAAGTAAAATATTTACACAACTGAACATGTGTAAAGATGTATCCAAAAATATAGGTATATTTCTCTAATTTAGCTTAATTCAAGGCAATTTCTTTCAGATTCTTAAATATGAAACGCGCATAAACTGAAATCACTGAATTCACAAAAATCTGTTTTATTTTATTAATATTTATATTCTTGTTGTTATAAGATTGTCAGTTGTGAAAAGAGTTTAAAACTTTCATTTAAAAAAAATGCAACCTGTGACTATTTTTTTAGATAATTATCTGCTATTAATATCAGGTTAAATATATTTTAAATGATTCTTTAAAATTTTACAATACTGTGAATAAATCAGAAATATCACTTCTTAAAGGAAAAACTGGAAAGTACACCCAACAGGTTGCTAATAAAACCTAAACAAATTCTATTTTTAAAGGCTTTAATGTTATGCACATGCATTTAGATTTCGAACTATTTCTTAATGATTTTCTGTACGTAGTAAATTACGGGTATTATCATCTTTATAAGATATCATATATAAAATATGTAAAATTTCATTATAAATTTTATATATATTTAGTGGAAAATACATGCACGGAACAGCTTAAAAACACGCACTTTTCACTGACGTAATGCAATGTTTTGAAGTTACAAACATGGACGCCGCTTGTTCGGTGGAGTTTCATTTCCCGATAGTGGAGGAAACTGCGAACCCTCCTCCTTATATTCTAACCTCCTTGGGTCATATTAAGGCTCCTCTAAAGCCCAGTATTAAGGCCCAGTATTATAAAAAACTGAAACAATAAACAAACCTAACATATCAGCAGCAGCATCTTGTAAGCTTGGGCAGAATTTAATTATCCAATATTTATTTTTTGCCTATAATTTAAAGTGTTCTTTAGAACATTATCCAAAAATTAAATGAAGTAGTGTTTTGCTATAAAATTAAAAACAACTAAAATAAAACTTTATATTTCTTGCTATAGTGCTCTTACAATAGATAAGAAAATATGAGTTCACTTCACCCAACTTTTAAGATACTAGGCCGATAAATACATTTATAATTAGAGCAGACTATGATTCTTGTTATAATTGTAGTAATGTTTATTGCTTTAATTGAAATATTTAATTTTTAATTCTCTAATCATTCAAAACATAGGCCTAATTTCGAAGCACAGTGCCAACATGCATTTTAAAAAGCATCAAGGCCAGTTTAAACGACAATTTTTTAAATTACATCCCCACAGACATATCCAATTAAAGTTATTAAAAACTCTAGAACGTAGTTCAGTAGCTTTCTGAATTTGTAGGCAATTTCTTATTTAGAGATGACAACACAAAATAACGCTTCAGAAAATATTATTTATCATGTATAAAAATCTGCTTTGTAACACATATCAGTAATAACTGTTTATCAATGTCATGAGGATTTAATTTGACGAGATCACATTCTTTAGAAGTATCAAATTCATGAAAGGATTTTGGCTTGGCCTTTGAAATTCATCATTATAGGCAGATTTATTTGATTGTTATGCATGCATTAAACACTACACATGCATTAAAAACACTACAATTATTTTTGAAAAATACACATGCAGTTTCACAAGTTTTCTGTGCTTATTTGAATGTTCTGCATTCATTTCTAAATCTTTACTCCATTGCCAAATTGTATAATACTGTGATTATAAATATATGGTACTTGCAATTATTGAAGTCAGATTATATATATTTTGTCTCATACTATTCAATTTATTCTATTGACTTCAGATGTCAATGTCAAAATTCTGGAAGTTATTTTAACCAAGAAACATTAGTGGGCACCGTGCATAAAAAACTCATCTAACTTTTTAACAATAGTGATTATAAAATAAAGAAAAAAATTATATATCATTCCAACGATATTGCAACTATAGTATAATGTTACATATATCTTTAGCAAACATTCAGATTTTATCTTGACTTTCCAAATTATGATTTGTTTTTTAATAAATTTCAATATGCTAATGATTTTCATGTTACATTAGTATAATTTCCACAATTAGCACAGGAAAACAAAATTTGCGCTTTATATTAGAAGAGAAATTTCTTTTCCACATTCAAAACATCCACATTGGCGATGTTTGGCGACGGGTACATTAACCCTAGACTAATTTAATTATAGCTATTATTACAGAAATTAGCAGATACTTAGGTTATTGTACACAAGAATTTCACTTTACTTAGACATTATAAACATCAGAGAAGATATAAACTCTAAATCAAGGCGTAATTAACATTATACTTACTAAGCAAATTTCAGCGCTTGGACCAGGTTTCCAATTGTCTCTTCGGCAATTATTTACCCATATTTTTCTTCTTGCTTCATTTTTAGGAAATTTTACCAATGTATGACCTTTCCGTGAATGATTTGAACAATTAATAGCTGCACATCCGCCCATTTTACACAAAAAAAAACACAAAAAATTGTTGCACCGTAACTACACAGCCGCCATTTAATCTCCCACTTGGGATAGCGAATGCCTGATGATTCAGCCTGGTATATAGGAGCCTTAGGTCATATCCGTTCTCCAAGGTGATGTCGTCCGCTTTTCTCAAAATGGCGTCCCAATTCAAAGAGAGATAGTGACCATTTTTCAGTCTTTTCCAAGATGGGGAAAGAAGAAAACCTAGGATGGAATAATACGAGAGAGATAGAGAGAAAAAACGCCATCTTGTCATTTTCTGATAGGGTACCGGTAATCGAATACTTTTGTGACCGCCTGTACAGGAAATTGAGGAACACGTGTTAAGAAGAAACGTTCGTTGACAAAACGTCAGATGCGCCGAGAATCTCAAATCCTTCCAGTGCCCTCAAACAGGTAAAGAATTTCCTGCGAAATGTGTCCTCTGTGGAGGAGGACATGCATCTTGTAGTAAGGAATGCCCCAAAAGACGAGGAAATATAGATATTGAAAAAATTAATGAAGAAACACCAAACAATTCCCCAAATATGCAAAATCACCAGACTCACTCTACTCTCAGCCAATCACGTAATCAAGGATCAAGGAAGTTAATTTACGGAGTGCGCTAGGCTAGGCCTTTAACTCCGCATCATCAGAGATAGAATAATTACATCAAAAGAGGGGTTCATCTAATAAGGGAAAATTTTGAAGCCTAATTATAAAAATAAAAGCTTTTCAGATAATGCCTTCCGCATGAGAAAAAAGGAAAACTCTTAGAAAGTCTTTAAATTAAATTTTGTGTTTAAAAAGGGCCAGGAATAAATTTTGAAAGAGGAGTCAACATTCAAAAAGTTTTGAAAAGAATAAAAAGGTGCAATACATTTCCTTGATTCTTGATATCAACAGCAAAATAAAATCCTTAGGACAATCCGGAGAGTTGGGCAAAAAGGGCTGGGGGCGAAACCCGTTGGGCGGGTTCTGGTAGCAGTTCAGTGTGATACACTGAAGCAGGAGAAGAAAATTATTGGTCGCTATTTAGTGCGACGTTAAAAGGTCCCCTTAGGGGGTCGAAAGCAACCCGTTTAGCGGGTGGAAAAGAAGCTTTTAAGAAGCTATTGAGAAATTAAGTGCAGTCGCGTGCGGCTGCGGAGATAAGTTGTCCCTTGTTAAAGAAACGTTAGAAGACTCTTCTTAAAGAGTTAAAGAACAGGGTTCCCCCGGTCAATGCCCTTACGCATTGTTAACGCGGGGGCGGTTGGGGTTTAGGAACGAGAGGAAAGCATCCACTTGGGCGTCTGTATTCCAATACCGACGCCGTTTAAAAGGTAGTTGAGCATAATCAGCTTGTAAGATTGCTCTGGGTCGCTTTTTAGAAGAAGTAGTTCTGTCAGTGATCAGCTGGGACGGAGAAGTTTCATTTTTGACCGCTATTCAATGCGGTTTTTAAAAGCCAAAAGGACGCTGTTAAGCGCCTAAGAAAGTTCCTTTTTAAAGGAAGAGAGAAGTTAAAGTTTAAAGAATCTTTTTCAGTTTTATTGCAGTTGATAGATTAAAGTATGTTAAATCAGTCCTATTTGACTGTGATGTTTCTTATTAAAGAAACGTTAAGGAGGTTCCTCGAGTTAATGCCGTGTGCATTAAAGAACTTTAGAGGCGGGGGGTTAAGGAACGAGAGGTAGTTATTCACGTGGCTATCAGTGTGCTCATATCTAGCCCGTTTAAATGGCAGAGCTGAATATTCCCTGTTAAGAACCGCTCTGGGTCTTTTTCGGGAAGAAGCAACAGCAGGATCGTATACGGGTAGCATATGAAGCACAGGATTTGCAACACGTTGAATATTTTTGAAAAATTTTTCCGAAAGTCGCTGTATATAGCGAATAATGGGCATAATTTTGAGGTCGTTATGAATCTCTTCGTTTCGTACAAACCACGGAGCTTTTAGAATTTGCCGAAGCATTTTAGATTGAAAAATTTGGACATGTTTTCTGTTAGTCAGTGCACATGGGCCCCATACGGGACACGCATACGTAAGAACCGGCCTAATCATTGATTTGTAGAGCAAGATTTTGTTATCAGTTGACAGGTCGCTATTACTAGCTAGAAGGGGGCGTAGGGCGGTTTTGACAGCTGTCGCACCCGGTATGATTTTGCGGATGTGAGGCTGCCAAGTTAATTTTGAGTCTAGTAAAACACCTAGATATTTGTAAGAAGAGACCCAGCGAATGGTTTCACCGAAGAGCATTAAGTTAGGTAAATTTGGGATGTTTTTTCGGATGAACATGGTGGCAGCACATTTTGCGACATTAATTTTGATTTTGTACAGACCGAGCCAGAGTTCTAAGGTCGAAAGGTAACTCTGAAATTGTGAGATTACCTGGAGGGTGTTGGAGTGTTGAGAAATGATGGCTGTATCGTCTGCGTATAATGCAAGATCGATATTTGGGGCCTTGATATCGATCGATATTGTTTTCGATTATTTAAAAATATAGAGCAACTTCTGATGACGTCTGTCTTTTAAAAAGGTACAAAAAGGCAAAGTAGAACACTACTTTGTCACAAGTAATGTATAAAAAAACATTGTTTCAGTTTTGGATGTGGGTATTCAGTTGCATACTAATTTATGTGAAGCACAGGAAAAAAATAAGCATTCACAAACTTGGAAACAGTCATTATGGTATTTCTAGGCAAAGTTTGGCATGGTGAGTTAATAATTTCAAAATGTTTTGTAGTGGATTTGTCATTCGGAAAGCACTTTGCAAGGTTGGAATGTGCTCAGCATATCATGGTATGCCTTGAATAATAAGAAGAAATGCTTACCAGCAAGGGTCAGAATTCATTAGAGCCAGGATTGTTGCCTATAGAGTGTGTGGATTATCGTTCTGTGATATCGCCCGTTCCACTAGTCGACATCCAACCACTGTTAAGCGAATATGGCATGTATGGAATGCTGAGGATTATACTGAACGGCATGCAGGATCTCATTGCCGTCCCATGATTAATACCCGAAAGGACAGGCATATTGTGAGGTCAGTCCTCCAAATTTACAACCACATCACAGACCATTAGTCAGAAAACGGGCATATTTGCAGCATGCCCAGTATCTGCTCGTACGGTGTGTCAACGTTTGCATCAGCATGGACTATCAGCACAGTGTCCATTACTTTAGCTTTCCTTAACAATGCAGCACAGAGAAAGATGGCTACTGTGGTGTGTCCAACAACAAAGCTGGATATAGGAGGGGTACAATGTCGTCTTTTCAGATGAGTCCCGTTTCTGTGTGCATTATTCTGATGGTCGTATAAGTGTCTAGAGGCTCTAAGGAGACCACACATCGCCTGGTTGCATTCAGTATCAGCATAGGAACCCTAATGTGATGGTATAGGCAGCCACTGAGCACATGGCACACACATCTTTAGTTCGGATCGATGATAATTTGAATGCCAGATCGGTACATTTGTGACATCTTACATCCAGGGATTGTGCTCTATCTTTGAGGCCTGCCAAATGCAATCTTCCAACAGGATAATTCAAGACCACATGTTGCACATTGTGTTCTGACCTTCCTCAGTATGCAGTGCATTTGATTGCTGCCCTGGCCTGTACGGTCTCCAGATCTGTCACCCATTGAAAATACCTGCTCGTGGTTTGCTGAGGACTGGCCTAGCAACCCTCTCCATCTAATACGGTTGATGAAGTGTGGCATGGACTTGAAGCAGAATGGAATGAGATGCCGATTTCTGTCATTCAAGTGAAATTCTACTCAGTGCCTAACTGGATAAGGGCCGTTTTTAGCTGCCAGGTGGAGCAGTTGTTTCGACTGATTTCGCACTCTTGTAAACCCCCAAGCTGCTTACAAATTTAATCATTTTATCTTCATGCCATACTATTTATGCACAACAAATATTTTTTTTATTTGCTTTCCTTCATGCTATAGCAATTTTAATGGCTATTAGTGTATTATTGATTAACAGTTATCTAAGAGACTTCAAGAGTAAGTACTTTACATAGTTTATAAAACTATTGCATATTTCTGTATAAAAAATTATTGATGCAGAATAGATAGCACCTAAAGACTTCATGCAGCCATCAATGGAGTTGATAACACATTCATATTAGATGATTTTCTTTTATACTTTTCCCAACCACCAGTAGATTGCAAATAAAAAACAAAGTGACTTACAATTACAACATAGCCAAACTGTCCTGAAGTAAACATTAACAATATATACAAAGCCAAAATAATTATATTCGCATAATATGTGTATGACACTTTGTTACTAATAAATATCAGAGTGTCTTGGATCAAATTAATATTTGAATATATATTAATTAGGGATATCTTTGAAGATATAATTAATAGCATTATTACAACAAGGTAAAGAATAGTAAAACCACCCACTACTAGACAGTTACAGGATTGCTATATATGTGTACAGTGGTTCTCTGCTTCGAAATCAGGAAATCTCTATTTAATGGGGTATATCTGATAATGTGAAATGTGCATTGCTGGAGGCTCGACTTACATTATCATCATGTTGGGAAAATATTTTGCATCATGACATAATTTATGTGCATGATAAGATACATAAAACTGTTTTGAGTGATATCAGCTGTAAATTTAGAAAGACACTTGGTACACTCCCTTATTAAAGTGGCTTTTCCATAGGTCTTAGGCATTGTTTAAGATTACATAAAGCAGTCAAGTTGATTCATGATGAATTACTAACTCTATCTCAGATTTTATTATACTTATGAAAGCTACAGATCGTGTTTATTAAAAAATACCAGAAATAATCATTGTCTTATTTATTAGCCATTTAGTCTCTCTCATACCATTTGCCATTGTGCATAATGATATAAAACTAATGCCTTAGTAGCATTGCTCAGTCAACATCATGATATTCATGAAATTTTCTAAGGGATAAATCAAACAAAAATGTAAGCAAAAGTCTTCTAAAAGATTATCTTCCCTAGAAAATACCAGCCAGATTTAAGACAAAAATACAGCATGTCTTCTGAGAAGAAAATAATTACTTACAAAATCATGTTTCCAACACTAATAAAGCACCTAATTATATATTAAAATTTCAAAAGATCTACACAATTGATATTTAACTATGTCTTGTATATCTATTATTTGGCTTCATAAAGTAATATGTTGTCTAAAATGAAGTAGAATGTCTAAAATGAAATAAAAACGATGGGTTTTCTTCCGGAGAGGATCCGTTGGCGTCGAAGCGTATTTACTCGCCAAGCTCGTCAACGGCTAATCGGCCATCATGAGTTTAGCGGTGTACAGTTACGTTACAAGATATTTAAAAAGGTTAACCGTAATACAAACCGTAAACTGAAAATCGTTAATAGCAATGAAAGGACTGGATATTATGTTCCCATAGATCCCATAACTCCATATTCTCTCTGTCTTGCAGTATGCCATTTCCTGTTTGTAATAAAAAAACAGCCTGTTAACGAATTTCCGCGAAATGCTTTGATCGTAATTGACTGTTCATTAGCTATTTTGGTGATACATACATGTCTTCTCCATTTAAAACAGAACCAGATCATATTTGCAGATCACAGCAAATAATGAGTCTTTCATGGCAAAGTTATCAATTTGTTGAAAAATAACTTAGTGAAATTCATATCTTTCTTTAAATATGCTTTAAGAATATAAAATTAGAAAATATTCCTGTTTTTAACAGTGCAGTTTCTTGGGAAATTGTCAAAACACAAGAAAAACAAAAAGGCACTTTTACTACTTGTACCTTCATTACATAATTTCAAAATGCTTTCCAAAGTATGAGTGAAAATAAATTCTCATCACATAAATGAAATAAACAATGTTTTCATTGAAATATAAACTACTGCAACTGTTTGACTAGGTAAAAAATAAAGTTTGTATAGGAATAAATTATATTCTGCTCTGACTTACTTATGCATGCATAAATAAGTGTGTGCTTATGTGTGCATGTGTCATAAAATAAAAACTAACATATCCACTATTTTTATTAACAATCATGCTAACCTCAGAAACAGTAAGGGCAGAATTTAACTTTTTTGCATGCAACTCTAACAAGCATACTATGATTCATTACTTTCCAACTGATGTTCTGTGACTGAATTCTGGTAGTTTGATTTAGGTCATAATCTAAAAAAAGACAGCTAATTGCATGGGTGTTTTCACGGTGCTTCAATATGTTACAGGAATGCAAAGCCAAAAATCCCTTATAAAGTTCTCCTCAAAGGCACACCTTCTCTTACGCAGATATTTTTTGCATGCTTTGACAATTAAAACACACCAAACCAAACGGATACATGCCACCAGCAATTTTAAACTCAAAATATTCCCTAACTAACCCTCAAACCCTAACCTGATTTCGGTTATTGTTATTGGAGAGCTATGCTGAGTGATCAATGAATAAGAAAAAAATTTCATTGAAAAATCATGTAGGAATAGTTTTGTATAAATTATCATGTAAGTGTGATATTGCATATATTTATTATATGATTACTTAATTTTTTTGTTATTAATTATTTTTATTTTTTTCTTATTACGTGCTCCGCCCTTAGGCACTCCACGGAAAGGGAGGGATGCCCTGTAGAGGTCTTTTTAAGGGAAACTGGCTCATATCCATGTTACACATGGGAAAATCACGAAAACGCGCATGCAGCCAGCCCGTTCGCCGGGACTTGAACCCAGGATCGAACTACCAGTGTTCAGCAGCTTTTACCGCTCGGCCGCTGGTGGGCTCATTAATTATTATTAATAATATATTTAGGCACAGTATTTCTTTTAAATTCATCTTCTGATTTTAAATCTATTTTGAATTTTCAAATCATAATTTTATCAAATAAGTTACTGAAAATGTAGTCACAATCTCACTCTATCAAATCCGAAAGTTGAGTTCAAGGATGGACAAACTATGGCCAGTGAACAGCTACCTGTTTAAAGCTTCTATATAGATATATATTATTCTATTCAGCAAATTATCAAAATATATTTAGGATTTTACTATGCAATACATAATGTATATTGTAAATATATATTCATTTTTGTTTTGGCTATACAATGTATACTGTATTTGTATAAATAAAACGTAAAGGAATATCACGTGATTTGCTCATAACATGAGTTCACATAGATATCTGTTATCTCACTTCATCGACATGTATACTGTGCTCATCGACTTTGTTACATCATGAACACAGATAAGTATAACAAGATTTAGATCTCCCACTGAAAATTCCCCAGAAAGCGAGAATTACTGATAATGTAACGAAATGAAGAAAGGTAATCTTTTTTTTTTTGAATGTGGAAATTTTAACTATTTTCAAGTGGTCTGTTTAAATTTCCATTGAACATTAAACCTGTGCTTGATGTAACCATGAGGCTTGGGAATAGTATTCAATCTTGTTGATGTACCCACAGGGAATTACGAGATTCACTTAAGCCCTTAAAATCTGAATACTTGCATGTGCTGTATTACACAAAACAAAAGTAAGATGGCTTAGTGCAAGATGTGTTTTCGAGAAAGTTTGGCAACTGATTAACGAATTTGTGCCATTCTTCAATGAGAAACATTGTTCTGAAAAGTGTGCAATTTTAAAATATATAGCATAAATTAATTTAGAAAGCAATCACAAAAAATCAGAGTCATATTTGCAAATTTTCACAGGGCTAGTAAGTGATTAGTCACAGGATTTAATTTATATTCATACAGCATGGTTTTCAACTTAGCATTTTTCACATTTCTTTGTCATGTGAACAATTTAAATGTCAAAATGCAATAGTTATGAAGATAGCCTGAAAACGAAACCTGCATTTTGAGTCTGATTTTGAGTTTAAACACAGATTTCAATGCAATTCAAATGTAACTAGAAATTTTCAGCATGCCTTGCAATATAAACTATGAAGCCGTGAGACCACATTTGCAACTTGAAGTAATTTAGTTACAGTCTAACAATCACTTGAAGCAGTTGTTTCTCAGTGTTCCAAAATTACAGTTGTTCAAATCATTATATAACTACATATACATGGGAATAACAAAAAGTAGTAAAATTTATCACAGATCTGCACACGTTGGTTGACTTTTCTTTTGACGATATTCTTAGCATATGCTAAGAACATGATGCTGTTACAAAATGCTGGTTATCAAAATTAATCTCCAAAATAGATAACTTATTTATTTTGATAATTTCAAAATATTTTACTATTCAACTACATAGAGATAATCAAATGAAGAAAATTCCCAAAGCCTGTGGAAACTATCCAACATTACAAAAAAAAAATCATAAAACAACAGTCTCCTATTCAACTTATATAAACAAAGTAAATGTTCAACTTTACACAATCCTAAACTTTAGCTTTTTAACTGAAGACTAACTTTATATCTCTGGTCAGTGCAAAGTTTTGTAAATGCGTATATTACAAATATTTTCAATAACACATTAAAAACACTTAAAAATAAATAGCAATGTCTCCGTAAAATAATGAAACAAACATGAATGCCAAAGTGAAGACTAGATGTCATGCCATAGTCATTTGAAATAAATTGTATTGACACACATTTCACTTTGGAAAGAAGAAAGTCCATCTCTAAAAAGATGTTTGGAAACTTATAAGAAATTATCAGCAAATTTACCTTAAAATGGACGTAAATCAATGCTATATACATTACTGCATTTTAGAATATCCAAAATGAGAATGAAAAAAGCAATATTTTCATTGATTTTTAGGAAATAGCATATGCTGTTGACAAATTCATATGTAAACTAGGATAATTCTAGTTCCAGGATATCACTGAAATTATTTCTCCTTAAAACAGATGTGGGAAAAAACCAGCACTTGCAGCATTCTAGACCTTTCATCAGGCCTGATGAAATTAAATGCAGCAACATCATTTTCTTCTGAATGATGCATTCAGGTGTATGAGAAAGGCAGATGAAACACTTCTCAGAATGTTGTATCATAAATGAGTCGTAAATGCTTTGCTTATATTATGCCAAGCTTTAGGGGCCATGACAGTGTGATGGCCCAAGATACTGAGTACTGAAGATTCAAACTACCAGTATCCAGCAACTGTATTGCTGAACTGCTTGTGAACTTGAACAAAAGTATGAATATCTTGTTAGTGAAACCCATAACGTAAGAAAAGCGGCACACTTGATAAAATGTTCAAGATTAATGGTCGATTTTGTTATGAATCCCATGGTTCTGACATGTTTTAAATATACTCCTTTCACACGGATAGAAGCTGAATGATCATTGTCCTGCTTACTACAGATATAACCTTTCAATGTATAATCTGAAGAAAAGTTTAGGTTATTCGAATATGGCAAAGCATAGCAGCTGTTGACCTGAAGAAGGATGCCTTTATGAACATTCTAAGGGAAACTGGCTTGTATTTGCATTACATATGAGGAAAACTAGAAAAATCAACCATGCAGCCAGCCCTTTAACTATGATATGAACACAGATCAAACTACCAGTATTCAATGGTCTTAAGCACTTGTAGGAAAAATCTAAAAAAATGCTTGCAATATCATGCAATCAGAAATTCACTAAATGTTGCACAGCAGGATTACTTTTTCAAGTGTCGAGGATGAGAATACTTAATTTTGTTTTGTTTATATAGGTATTTGGTCATGGTATTATTCATTACATATATTTTCTGTTGTTCATACACATACTAATATTTTAGTACATTTAAAAGTGTCTTTTTCATTAAGTGCTTTGCTTGTCAATATTCCCAAAATTGTGTTTCATATGTTAAGTGCTACTGTACATATAATAGATTAATGGATTCATTACAAAATAATACATTTCAAATATCCATTTTATGCAAGCAATTTTCAAAGTTATTTTTTGAATTTACTTGCTGATAGCTTAAAATATTTTATTTTGAAACAACTGCCTTTTTCACAATAAACTGGACATTGCCAAGAATCTTCAATAATATTCAAATCCTTTAGAGTAGCATTGTAAATAAAACTATAAGAACATTATACATTTTGTTATCTTCCAAAAGTCAAACTTTGATTAATTACTCAAAGCAGTGGTTTACTAACTTTGATGACCAATAAAAAATCTTGAAATTTTTTTTTTTTTTTTAAATCTCATCTCAGAGAACCAATAATACTTTTTTTTATTCATTATTACTTCTTTATTTCATTCTAATCATCTATCATATATAAACACCTAGCATCTTCTGAAAGGTAATTGCTAAGATACATTAAAAATATGTCAAATTTTTAAGCATGAAAAGTGATGTAATTCCTATTATTTTAGATAAAAATAAGAGTAATAAAAATAAAAACTTTAGTCAATTATTTAAAACCTTATATTATTGCGGCCCACGTTAATCATGTTTAAGGACTCGGGTACCTTATGGTTCTGAGTGTTTAGTCTTTTAATTATTAAGAACACAGTCATACTACTCAGGCGTGTTACCAATTATCAATAAGCCCCCCCCCTCCGCCGCAATTTCACCTGCTCATCCGGTAGGCGTAATAGCAAACCGCACATTGAGTTGAACAGTGTTAAACGAATGTCGCATACTGCGCATGCCCAGAAACAAATTTGGCGTAATTATTATGTTGGCGCGATTTGAAAAGAGGATAAATACGGTATGTGGTAGATGTACCGCCATCTGATTGTAAACAAATCCGGCGTTTAAATCTTCGTAGAGTATATGTGCAATGTAAAGTAATTACTGTGTAAAATTAGATTTTTTTCCTGTACTGCTCCAACAACTGGAAAGTTGAACGATACGATCAAGTTTGAATTCGATTGAAGAGTGCACAAAATGGGTAAAGGAAGTAGCGTAAATGCAGATGCTCCAGTGGATAGCGCGAGCTTCAAACCAAATGCTATTGCGAGATTGCTTTCAGGTATGTATATATTTTCCCATTTCAGTAAATTTGATATGTTATATGTGCAATATGTGATATATTGTATTTTAACACATATACAGTTCATTAACATTTCCTAAATTTCTATATAATGTAACATTAAGAAAGATGTTTTAAGAAATTTGTTTCCTTACTGTTTTAATTTTTTCGAAAAGAAACATCATTTTCGAGAAATTTCAAGAAGAAAGTTATTAGCGTAATTTTATTACAGCTAAAACTGATGCAAGGTACTTGAGTCTTTTATCTCAAAATGTGCTGAAATGTTTTGGTTGAAGTTAATATAAAATAATGTAATGAATTGTGGTATAACTGTAAAGAATTGGTAAAAATAAAATATAATTAGCTCAAATTTACTTAACTCCTTATATTATCAAATATCTATTGAATAGAAAAACCTGTTGAACTATAAAATGTAACAAGTTCTATTTTTAAAAGGCAGATGATTGTACAGCATGTAGGAATTGATGATGATTTTTAATAATCCTAAAGTAATAGTAAAGTCAACAATAAAGTATATTTTGATGTATGTAATTTTCATCAATGATTACATAAAATTGCACTTTAATATAAAGTATGCTTCGATTGTTTTCATGTATACTATATATTATTGCAAATTAGTTCTTCATAAAATTGTATATTTCTGCTGTGAAAAAGTATGTATGCGATCATGCAAGTTGTAGGAAAACATGTACATGTACTGCACATGTACCAGGACGACAAGATAACAATTATGACTGTCAATCATCATTTGCTGACTGTATCTGTCAAGCTGACTACACAGACTATAGTAGCTGTAATGACCTTACGGATTAATAAGGCACCATGAGGAAAACGACACCAACATTTATTAAAAATTAACTTTCAAAGAATAATGAAAAAAAAAAATTAACATTTAAAGAATAAAGGCAAACTCGGAGCACTACCTCGCTCCTACAACATAATTAACCTACAACCTGCCTCCTCTGAGGCTAACATGCAACTGTCCTCTCTCTCACCTGCTGGGCTCTGCCAGGCAGCTGATTGGCTCACCGCTGCCAGATACATGACACCCCCCCGGTAAGATTGTGCTACGCCAAAGCGAAGCAGAATCTGAAAACTGAACCAGCAAATACAAACTTAAATTGCATACTCCGCATACCAAATTAATTCAAAATATAGGAACATGTATACATGACATAATAACATACTTTGAAATAAATGCAATAAACATTCATCTCACAACAGATGAACAGATGGCTTGATACAATACCGGAGTTCTGTAATAAAACATATATGCAATACTATTTCAAAACACACTATTATAATGCAATATTAAGTGGAAACCAGTAATTTGATTTTCAAAACAGATGGAAAGTAGCTCTCGTACAATTCCGGAACAAAAGAAAGTAACTAATGCAAAGTTTTAAAACATATTAGTTCATAATTAGTTCAGACCTATTTCATTCACCCACTAGTCTTGAAAGACCATCTGCATTTTTTAATTGTGCACCAGGGCAATGAGAAATATGAATATTATAGCGCTGAAGTGCCATTGCCCACCTCTGTAATTTGGCTGAATGCGGTGCCGACTTATACAAATATAATAATGGATTATGGTCTGTGATCAGCTCGATATTCGATCCAAACACCCAACACTCGAACTTTTTTAATGACCACACAACGGCATAAGCCTCGCGTTCAATAGTTGACCAGTTCTGCTGAGTTTTCGAAAGTTTTTGACTGGCAAAGCTGATAGGATGCAAACTGCCTTTGCTGTTTCGTTGTGACAAGCAAGCACCAACACCATATGAACTAGCATCACACTGTATGGTGTAAGGTTTCTCTGGTTCTGGAGTGTACAGTTTTGGTGCTTCACACAGTCGACGTTTCAGTTCTTTAAATGCTGATTCCTCAACATCAGTCCATGGAATTTTCTCAGGAATTTTCTTTTTTTGTAAGCTCCGTCAATGGGCGAGCTATTTCTGCATAATTCTTTATGTAATCACGATAATAGTTGAATAAGCCTAATGCACTCTTTAGAGCAGTCTTT